>NC_141878.1:89097500-94097500 GCF_056163025.1 Triticum urartu
GCAACATCATCAATTTTCAACCCTTTCTGACTTCATTTGTTATTTTTCATGCATTTACTGATTATCTTGAGCTATAAGACCCTGAAATTGAAAAGCATTTAAAATGAACTCTAAAAAGGTTAAAAGTTGGCATGGTATCATCATTTCATCCACATAGCATGTGCAAGAAAGTATAGAGGGTTATGGCAAAAACTGGATGCACTTCGTGTACACAACAGACAATCTCTTTCGAAGTATCAGGGTTTCATACGGAAACTCGTCTGTTAAAAGGGGATTTAATTTTTTAACTTATTTGAACTCCATAGTTTTTCTGTGTTCAAAATGCACCATTCAAAGCCACATCATCAATTTTCAACCCTTTATGACTTCATTTGCTATTTTTCATGCATTTACTGATTATTTTTAGCTATAAGACCCTGAAATTGAAAAGCATTTCAAATGAACTCTGAAAAGGTTGAAAGTTTGCATGGTATCATCATTTCATCCACATAGCATGTGCAAGAAATTAGAGAGGGGTACGGCAAAAACTGGATGCACTTCGTGTACATAACGGACAATCTCTTTCAAAGTATTAGGGTTACATACAGAAACTCGTCTGTTATAAGGGGATTTCATTTTTAAAACTTATTTGAACTCCATAGTTTTTCTATGCTCAAAATGCACCATTCAAAGCCACATCATCAATTTTCAACCCTTTCTGACTTTATTTGTTATTTTTCATACATTTACTGATTATTTTGAGCTATAAGACCCTAAAATTGAAAAGCATTTCAAATGAACTCTGAAAAGGTTGATAATTGGCATGGTATGATCATTTCATCCACATAGCATGTGCAAGAAAGTAGAGAGGGTTACGGCAAAAATTGGATGCACTTCGTGTACACAACGGACAATCTCTTTCGAAGTATCAGGGTTTCATACGGAAACTCGTCTGTTACAAAGGGATTTCATTTTTTAAATTATTTGAACACCATAGTTTTTCTGTGTTCAAAATGTACCATTCAAAGCCACATCATCAATTTTCAACCCTTTCTGACTTCATTTCTTATTTTTCATGCATTTACTGATTATTTAGAGCTATAAGACCCTGAAATTGAAAAGCATTTCAAATGAACTCTGAAAAGGTTGAAAGTTGGCATGGTATCATCATTCCATCCACATAGCATGTGCAAGAAATTAGAGAGGGGTACGGCAAAAACTAGATGCACTTCGTGTACACAACGGAAAAGCTCTTTCGAAGTATCAGGATTTCATACGGAAACTCGTCTGTTAGAAGGGGATTTCATTTTTCTAAACTTATTTGAACTACATAGTTTTTCTATGTTCAAAATGCACCATTCAAATCCACATCATCAACTGTCAACCCTTTCTGACTTCATTTGTTATTTTTCATGCATTTACTGATTATTTTGAGCTATAAGACCCTGAAATTGAAAAGCATTTCAAATGAACTCTTAAAAGGTTGAAAGTTGGCATGGTATCATCATTTCATCTACATAGCATGTGCAATAAAGTAGAGAAGGTTACGGCAAAAACTGGATGTACTTCATGTACACAACGGACAATCTCTTTCGAAGTATCAGGGTTTCATACGGAAACTCGTCTTTTGCAAAGGGATTTCATTTTTTTAACTTATTTGAACACCATACTTTTTTGTGTTCAAAATGTACCATTCAAAGCCACATCATCAATTTTCAATCCTTTCTGACTTCATTTGTTATTTTTCATGCATTTACTGATTATTTTGAGCTATAAGACCCTGAAATTGAAAAGCATTTCAAATGAACTCTGAAAAGTTTGAAAGTTGGCATGGTATCATCATTTCATCCACATAGCATGCGCAAGAAAGTAAAGAGGGTTACGACAAAAACTGGATGCACTTCGTGTACACAACGGACAATCTCTTTCGAAGTATCAGGGTTTCATACGGAAACTCGTTTGTTACAAAGGGATTTCATTTTTTAACTTTTTTTGAACTCCACAGTTTTTCTGTGTTCCAAATGCATATTTTAAAGCAACATCATCAATTTTCAGCCCTTTCTGACTTCATTTGCTATTTTTCATGCATTTACTGATTATTTTGAGCTATAAGACCCTGAAATTGAAAAGCATTTCAAATGTACTCTGAAAAGGTTGAAAGTTGGCATGGTATCATCATTTCATCCACATAGCATGTGCAATAAAGTAGAGAGGGTTACGGCAAAAACTGGATGCACTTCGTGTACACAACGGACAATCTCTTTCGAAGTATTAGGGTTTCATACGGAAACTCGTTTGTTACAAAGGGATTTCATTGATTTATCTTATTTGAACTAGATAGTTTCTCTGTGTTCAAAATGCACCATTCAAAGCAACATCATCAATTTTCAACCCTTTCTGACTTCATTTGTTATTTTTCATGCATTTACTGATTATTTTTGAGCTATAAGACCCTGAAATTGAAAAGCATTTCAAATGAACTCTGAGAATGTTGAAAGTTGGCATGGTATCATCATTTCATCCACAAAGCATGTGCAATAAAGTAGAGAGGGTTACGGCAAAAACTGAATGCACTTCGTGTACACAACGGACAATCTCTTTCAAAGTATCAGGGTTTCATACGGAAACTCGTCTCTTACAAGGGGATTTCATTTTTTAACTTATTTGAACTCCATAGTTTTGCTACGTTCAAAATGCACCATTCAAAGCGACATCATCAATTTTAAACCCTTTCTGACTTCATTTGTTATTTTTCATGCATTTACTGATTATTTTGAGCTATAAGACCCTGAAATTGAAAAGCATTTCAAATGAACTCTGAAAAGGTTGAAAGTTGGCATGGTATCATCATTTCATCCACATAGCATGTGCAATAATGTAGAGAGGGTGACGGCAAAAACTGGAAGCACTTCGTGCACACAACGGACAATCTCTTCCGAAGTATCAGGGTTTCATACGGAAACTCGTTTGTTACAAAGGGATTTCATTTTTTAACTTATTTGAACTGGATAGTTTCTCTGTGTTCAAAATGGACCATTCAAAGCAACATCATCAATTTTCAACCCTTTCTGGCTTCATTTATTGTTTTTCATGCATTTACTGATTATCTTGAGCTATAAGACCCTGAAATTGCAAAGCATTTCAAATGAACTCTCAAAAGGTTAAAAGTTTGCGTGGTATCATCATTTCATCCACATAGCATGTGCAAGAAAGTAGAGAGGGTTACGGAAAAAACTGGATGCACTTCGTGTACACAACGGACAATCTCTTTCGAAGTATCAGGGTTTCATACGGAAACTCGTCTGTTACAAAGGGATTTCATTTTTTAACTTATTTGAACATGTAGCGACCAGACCTCAAACAGTCTGATCTCTGTGCTCCGGTGTCATCCCTGGATCAGTAATGCTGACACCACACAGTACTCGGAGGATTTATGGCAGAGTAGCAATCACACACTTATTACATCGAGTGTCTCAAAAGAGAACTTATTACAATAAATATGGCTTAAGGCCATCTAATAACGATAACAGCGGAAGGCTTGGAAGATAAGTGAGTACATCAACTCCAACGGCATCACTGAGTATAGAACCACGACCTAAAATTCCTCAATCGTCGTCTGAAAAGTCTGCAACATTAACGTTGCAGCCCGAAACGGGTCAGCACATGGAATATGCTGGCAAGGTAACACATAGAGAGTAATGGAATGCAACAACTATACTATATGCATATTTGGCTGGTGGAAAGCTCTATGGTTACTGTTTTTGCGTAAAGCCAATTTTTCCCTACTTCAAAGGAATAGAATTGATTACTATCATGGTGGTTGTGAAACATTGAGAATGGTTGACAGCATTCTCAATCCCAATTAAGTAACATCATTAAACCCAACAAAATTAATTTTTTGAGTAACATGTTGAGATTCACATGAAAATCTAGGTACTAGATACTCAAGATGTCCATAACCGGGGACACGACTAACCATGATTAGTTTGTTACACTCTGCAGAGGTTTCCGCACTTTTCCCCACAAGACTCGATCGCCTCCGTTTGGTTTCTCGCACTACATGGTGTTTGAGAAGACGGATGACCGAGACATAGTCTTTCAGAAGCGCTAGCACCTTACGATCGGGTAGACCGTACCACCTACAACCCCTACATCCGCTAGTCTACCACTGTAAGAGTTCGCACAACTTAGTCAACTATGCCAGAGCCCATAATGGCTTGTGGCTGCACACGGAAGTTTCTAGTATGAATAATCTCATGATCCCTTGAGCCTGGGTGGCGGTCCAAGAAAACAGGCAAGTCCTGGAAACCCCAGGTGCCTCAATCTACCCAGATGTGTGTTAGGTTGCCACCTTAGATAAACCATTAATTAACAATCTCACATCTATCATGGATATCACTCACCCAATCCACGTCTACTAGCATACCATGGCATAATAAGCAAACGTAGAAGTAACTCCCAAAGGTTTGATAATAAATAGGTAATAGGTACTACCTCATCTACTTCCCATCCCACGATTTAATTAGATCCTAATCATGCAATGTGTGAGGATTGATCTAATGCAATAAAACTGGGTTGTAGAAAAGATATGATCAAAGTGTTACTTGCCTTGCTGATGATCCGCAAAACCTAGAGATTCGAAGTAACAGGCGGCGCACTCCGGGTATTCTATCGCAGACAAAGAACAAGCATACAATAAGTACTCATCTAATGCACAGGTAAAACTCAAATAGAAGATCTAACCAGAAAGTTCAACTTAAGAACCCTGGTTGGCAAAAAAGAATCAAATCGAACGAAGCAAAAGAAATCAAACGGCGAAAGAAAATAACTTCGTTCTAGTAATCTGGATCTAGGGCAAATTTTACAGTCGCAAAAACTTGTTTAAGTTGATTATTCGGAAAGAGGGTTTCGAGACGAAACTCCAGGCGCTTGAATCGCCTCATTCCGATAAACGAGCGAAAAGTTATACTAAAACGAAAATCGGATCAGAAATCACGATCAGAAAATAACCGCGGAAAATCCGACGAAAAAGAAAAACGACGAACAGATTTTTTTTAAAACAGCACAGAAAACGAGGCGGCGGCGAACCTCAAAAGGCGCGCGGCTCCGGCGGCGGCGGCTAAAGGCGGCAGCGGCTAGGGTTTGGGCGGCGGGGTCAGGCGCTGGCTGTCTCCCGGGCCGGGGCGGTCGCTATTTAAAGGCCCGGCCGGCGGTTTCCAAAGGGTACGGCCCGGAGTCGGTGCGCGTTTTTTATTTTATAAATCCGCTCAGATGAAAAATAAAAAGAAATACTAAACGGACTCCAAAAATCACGAAATAAATTTTGCCGGGTTCCTAAAATCAAGCACGATAAAGTGAACATTTATCTGGGCCCAAACTACAACTTTGAAAAACGCGCATTTTTCCTAAATTCAAATAAAAATACCGAAAAACTCCGAAATAAATCTTATTTGATTATTTTATTAAATCCTCAATATTTCTATATTTTGGGAAAGTCATTTTATTCTCTCTCATATTTTTGTAATAGAAATAATTGATGATAAAATAAATAAAATCAAATGATCCTGTTTACATAATTTGAGAGAACTCAAATACGTAAATAACGAAATCCCCAACTCTCTCCGTGGGTCTTTGAGTTGCTTAGGATTTTCTAGGATCAAAACCAAAAGCAAAATAAAATATGATATGCATGATGACCTAATGTATAACATTCCAAATTGAAAATTTGGGATGTTACAAACCTACCCCACTTAAGATGAATCTCGCCCTCGAGATTCGGGTTGGCTAGAAAATAGGTGAGGTGGTCTTTGAGCAAATCTTCCTCTCGCTCCCTGGTGGCTTCATCCTCCGTGTGGTGGCTCCAATGAACTTTGCAAAACTTGATAACCTTGCTACGAGTAACTCGGCTGGCAAACTCGAGAATCTTGACTGGTTTCTCCTCATAGGTCAATTATTATCCAACTGAATTGCTTCTAATGGCACTGTGTCTCTCAAGGGTATGTCAGTCATCTCCGCGTGACACTTCTTCAACTGAGACACGTGAAACACATCATGCACTTCGGCCAATCCTTCTGGCAATTCCAACTTTTAGGCTACTTCTCCCTTACGCTCCAAAACTCGATATGGCCCTATAAATCGTGGCGCTAACTTCCCCTTAACTCCAAAACACTTAATCCCTCGAAGTGGGGATACTCGAAGATAAGCTCTATCTCCAACTTCGTAAACTGTCTCCTTGCGTTTAGAATCTGCATAGCTCTTTTGCCTGGACTGGGCTACCTTGAGCCTATTGCGAATCAACTTCACCTTCTGTTCAGACTCTTTAATCAGATCTGGTCCAAACAACTGGCGGTCTCCAACTTCGTCCCATGACAACGGTGTCCTGCACCTCCTTCCGTACAAAGCTTCGAAAGGTGCCATCTTAAAACTGGTCTGATAGCTATTATTGTAAGAGAACTCCGCATATGGCAAATTATCGTCCCAACTAGATCCATAATCTAGCGCACAAGCTCTCAGCATATCCTCCAAAATCTGGTTGACTCTCTCGGTCTGTCCATCTGTCTGCGGATGAAAAGCTGTACTAAATTCCAGCCTAGTACCTAAAGTCTCATGCAACTGCTTCCAGAACTTTGAGGTAAACTGGGTTCCTCTATCTGATATGATACTCCTCGGAACTCCATGCAGACATACGATCCTGGTCATGTATATCTTCGCCAACTTAGCACTGGTGTAAGTGGTCTTTACTGGGATGAAATGTGCTACCTTCGTCAATCGATCAACTACGACCCAAATCGAGTAATAGCCTGAACGAGTCCTGGGCAATCCCGTGATAAAATCCAAGCCTCGCTTATCCCACTTCCATTCGGGTATCGGCAATGGTTGCAAACTCTGATGCTCTGATGCTCTGCCTTTACTCTCTGACATACGTCACAAACCGCTACATACTCCGCAATATCCTTCTTCATTCCGGTCCACCAGAAGATATCCTTCAAATCCAAATACATCTTGGTATTTCCTGGGTGAATCGAATACGGTGAATCATGGGCCTCTTGCAGAATCAACTTTCTAATCTCCGGGTTACTGGGCACATAAACACGATCTTCAAACCAAAGGGTGTCATGCTCATCCTCACGAAATCCTTTAGCTTTTCCTTTGCTCAGTTTCTCCTTTATAGCGGCAATCTCTTTGTCAGTTTTCTGAGCTTCTCTGATTCTATCCATCAAAGTTGACTGAATCTCCAATGCTGCTACATAGCCTCTCGGAACTATTTCCAAACGTAGTTCATGAAAATTATCTGCTAACTCCTTGGGTATTTCTCCCGTCATTAACGTATTGACATGGCTCTTACGGCTCAATGCATCAGATACTACATTAGCTTTCCCGGGATGATAATGCAACTTCATATCATAATCCTTGATAAGCTCCAACCATCTCCTTTGTCTGAGATTCAACTCCTTCTGTGTGAAAATGTACTTCAAACTCTTGTGATCCGTGTACACCTCACAATGATTTCTGATGAGGAAATGTCTCCATGTCTTCAATGCATGCACTACGGCTGCTAACTCCAAATCATGCGTAGCATAATTCAACTCATGGGGCTTCAGTTGTCGTGAAGCATACGAAACAACTCTTCCTTCCTACATAAGCACTGCTCCAAGTCCTCGACGTGAAGCGTCGCAATACACCTCATAATCCTTGGTTTGATCTGGCAAAATCAACACTGGTGAGGTAACCAAACGTTTCTTCAACTCCTGGAAACTAGCCTCACACTCCTCAGTCCATTTGAACTTAGTATCCTTCTTCAGCAACTCCGTCATAGGCTTTGCGATCCTTGAGAAATTCTCAATAAATCTCCGGTAGTATCCTGCGAGTCCAAGAAAACTCCGGATCTCTCCAACTGTTGTTGGTGCTTCCCACTTGGTCACGGTTTCAACTTTAGCGGGATCTACTGCTATACCTTCTCCAAATATAACGTGTCCAAGGAATCCTACTTCCTTCAACCAAAACTCACATTTCCTGAACTTGGCATATAATTGATGTTCTCTGAGCTTTCCAAGTGCCAAACGCAAATGCTCCTTATGCTCCTCTTCATTCTTCGAATAAACCAGGATATCATCAATGAACACTACGACGAACTTATCCAAAAACTCCATAAACACTTTGTTCATCATGTTCATAAAATAGGCAGGCGCATTAGTCAGTCCAAATGACATAACGGTATACTCATACAGCCCATACCTGGTGGTGAAAGGTGTCTTAGGAATATCCTGTTCTCGAATCTTCAACTGGTGGTATCCTGATCGCAAATCGATCTTGGAAAATACCTTAGCTCCTTGCAATCGATCAAACAGATCGTTGATCATTGGTAGTGGGTACTTGTTCTTGATCGTTACTTCGTTCAATCCTCGATAATCAACAACCATCCTTAACGATCCATCCTTCTTCTCCACTAAAAGTACTGGTGATCCCCAAGGCGAAGAACTTGGGCGAATATATCCCTTATCTAGTAACTCCTTAATCTTCTTCTCAATTCCACCAAATCTTTTGCTGGCATCCTATATGGTCTCTTTGATATTGGCCCATTGCCTGGCAATAGCTCAATCAAAAACTCAATATCTCTATCCGGTGGCATGCGTGGCAACTCTTCGGGAAATACATCAGGAAAATCCTTTACCACTGGTACTTCCTCCTGCACAACTCCTGTTAGGCAATTTACTTGGGTCCTCTTTGGTACATGCCGGGATACATACTTGATCCTTCTCCCTTCTGGTGTGGTAAGCAAAATTGTCTTACTAGCACACTCAATATTCCCTTTATACTTTGATAACCAATCCATGCCTAATATCACATCCAATCCTTGAGATTCCAATACTATTAGGTCTGAGGGAAAAACATAGTTACCAATCTTTAATGGTAACCGATCACACCATAGACTTGCCACATACTCTGCTCCTGGCGAGGTTACTAACATGGGTGACCTAAGGGCTTGGGTTGGTAGGTTATACTTATCCACAAATCCCCTTGAGATGTATGAATGCGATGCACCAGTATCAAAAAGAACGAGTGCAGTAAATGACTTAACCAAAAACTTACCTATTACTGCATCGGGCTGAGCTTCAACCTCCTCCACGTTAACGTGGTTCACCTATCCCCTGTTGAACGGGTTCGGCTTCTTCCGAGAACTTCCATTGCCGTTTTGGCCTTCAGGACATTCATTTGCAAAATGTCCTGGCTTCGAACACTTATAGCAAGTGACGTGGCTCAAATCCTTCTTGGCTGGGGTCGATGGGGTGCTGCGGTTCTGTCCATTACTTCCTCCATTCCCATTACCATTCTTGGTGCCATTGTGATTATGCGAGCTACCTACTCCATGGGTATGCTGAAAATGTCCTCCTGGTCTAGGGGTAAAACGAGGCTTCTGCTGAGCTCCTGAATTATACTTTCCTTGTCCATACTTCCTCTTGCGGTTCTCAATTTGCTGCTGCTTCCCTTCATCATAAGAGCACGATCTACCAACTCCTGGTAGTTGTTGAAGGTGGCTACCATCAACTGCATACTCAACTCATCATTCAGTCCTTCCAGGAATTTCTCCTGCTTAGCTGCATCTGTAGCAACGTCATCTGGGGCATAACGTGCTAACTTACTAAACTCCCCACATACTGGCCAACTGTCCGTCCTCCTTGGCGCAAGTTATGAAACTCACGCTTCTTCATGGCCATTGCTCCTGCTGAAACATGGGCAGTACGAAAAGCCTGCTGGAACTGGTCCCATGTGACAGTGTCGACTGGGAAGGTGGCTGTGAAATTCTCCCACCAAGATGCGGCGGGTCCTTCTAACTGATGTGCGTCAAACTTAACCTTCTCCACATCTGTGCATCCTGCTGTGGTCAACTCCCTAGCTATCTTGCGGAGCCAATCATCTGCTACTATCGGCTCGGTGCTACTGGAAAACACCAGCGGATTTAGCCTAAGAAAACGGGCTAACTGGTCAACAGGTGGTGGTGGTGGGTTGTTGTTGTTGTTCCCCTGATTCTGATTCTGAACAAGCAACTGCATCAGGGTGTTCTGCTGCTGGATCAATTGGGTGAGCTCCAGCGGAAAGGCAAATCCGGGGTCACGTCTCGGAGGCATCTGAGGGTTTAGAAAAGATGAGGTATAAGAATAGAGGGGGTCTAAAAAGAAAACACTACCCATATGCACATGAGGCAAAAGCACACAATTCACTGCAATCAAACAAACAAGGCATACAATTGATCTAGCTATCGCAAAAGTGCTCGGACTACTAAATTTACATGGGGGACTACTACTATTGATGAGGTGGTCTACTAGAAATATTCTACGGTTGTAGACTCCATGATATCTGTTCCTGCTTCATCAACATAGTCATCATCGCTACTATCTGCTTCCGAGTCGGTGCCGTCGATGATGATGTAGTCTTCCGGGCTAATCTCCTTGGGTTCTTCGTCTTCATCTACTGGTGTCGGGCCTCCCATAAATATTCCAATTTTCTTTGTTAGGTCGGCATTCTTATCCACCAAGACTTCAATTTCTTCTTCATAATCTTCGCGTGTAGCCTTGAGTTCTTCCTCTAGTTCCCTGATTCTAGTCTTAGCCTTCTTCAGATCTATCATGTCGGCGCACATCTGGTTCTCCTGGCGTCGAATGTGCTGATTTAACTCCTGAATAAAAGCTGCAATTGATCTATCTTTCCTGGTGCTGATCATCTCCCAGTGTTCATCTCGGCGCCCACAAATCTGGTAGATAGTATCCTTAAGATCCTTGCGGTAGACTTCTCCAATGCGCCCCATGGCGATGTGAGCTGCCATACTCTTTCCTAGACTCCAAGTTGGTGCATCAAAAGAAAACTCTATGGGCTCAGTGACTGGCATGAACGTCCTTCCTGGAACTTGAACTTGAATCATCCAGCACTCTTCTTCAGGTAAAGTGGCGTTGTAGGTTCCTGTGAAGCTTGGTATTCCTATGTTCAGGTATCTAGTGACTTCCTTCAAGTGGCGTACAAAGGGTGTATCTTCATCCGGTTGTGTGAACTTGTTCCTTGCATCCGCCATCCTAAAGAGTAGAAGAGATGAGAGGTCAGAAGAGAAGAGAGTGAGTAGTGATCTAGGTCTTAAGCTTAGTGGTCGTGTCCTACAGTCAGCGTGTGCTCTGATACCATCTCTGTAGCGACCAGACCTCAAACAGTCTGATCTCTGTGCTCTGGTGTCATCCCTGGATCAGTAATGCTGACACCACACAGTACTCGGAGGATTTATAGCAGAGTAGCAATCACACACTTATTACATCGAGTGTCTCAAAAGAGAACTTATTACAATAAATATGGCTTAAGGCCATCTAATAACGATAACAGCGGAAGGCTTGGAAGATAAGTGAGTCCATCAACTCCAACGGCATCACTGAGTATAGAACCACGACCTAAAATTCCTCAATCGTCATTTGAAAAGTCTGCAACATTAACGTTGCAGCCCGAAATGGGTCAGCACATGGAATATGCTGGCAAGGTAACACATAGAGAGTAATGGAATGCAACAACTATACTATATGCATATTTGGCTGGTGGAAAGCTCTATGGTTACTGTTTTTGCGTAAAGCCAATTTTTCCCTACTTCAAAGGAATAGAATTGATTACTATCATGGTGGTTGTGAAACATTGAGAATGGTTGACAGCATTCTCAATCCTAATTAAGTAACATCATTAAACCCAACAAAATTAATTTTTTTGAGTAACATGTTGAGATTCACATGAAAATCCAGGTACTAGAAACTCAAGATGTCCATAACCGGGGACACGGCTAACCATGATTAGTTTGTTACACTCTGTAGAGGTTTGCGCACTTTTCCCCACAAGACTCGATCGCCTCCGTTTGGTTTCTCGCACTACATGGTGTTTGAGAAGACGGATGACCGAGACATAGTCTTTCAGAAGCGCTAGCACCTTACGATCGGGTAGACCGTACCACCTACAACCCCTACATCCGCTAGTCTACCACTGTAAGAGTTCGCACAACTTAGTCAACTATGCCAGAGCCCATAATGGCTTGTGGCTGCACACAGAAGTTTCTAGTATGAATAATCTCATGATCCCTTTGAGCCTGGGTGGAGGTCCAAGAAAAAAGGCAAGTCCTGGAAACCCCAGGTGCCTCAATCCACCCAGATGTGTGTTAGGTTGCCACCTTAGATAAACCATTAATTAACAATCTCACATCTGTCATGGATATCACTCACCCAATCCACGTCTACTAGCATAGCATGGCATAATAAGCAAACGTAGAAGTAACTCCCAAACGTTTGATAATAAATAGGTAATAGGTACTACCTCATCTACTTCCCATCCCACGATTTAATTAGATCCTAATCATGCAATGTGTGAGGATTGATCTAATGCAATAAAACTGGTTTGTAGAAAAGGTATGATCAAAGTGTTACTTGCCTTGCTGATGATCCGCGAAACCTAGAGATTCGAAGTAACAGGCGGCGCATTCCGGGTATTCTATCGCAGACAAACAACAAGCATACAATAAGTACTCATCTAATGCGCAAGTAAAACTCAAATAGAAGATCTAACCAGAAAGTTCAACTTAAGAACCCTGGTTGGCAAAAAAGAATCAAATCGAACGAAGCAAAAGAAATCAAACGGCGAAAGAAAACAACTTCGTTCTAGTAATCTGGATCTAGGGCAAATTTTACAGTAGCAAAAACTTGTTTAAGTTGATTATTCGGAAAGAGGGTTTCGAGAAGAAACTCCAGGCGCTTGAATCGCCTAATTCCGATAAACGAGCGAAAAGTTATACTAAAACGAAAATCGGATCAGAAATCGCGATCAGAAAATAACCGCGGAAAATCCGACGAAAAAGAAAAACAACGAACAGATTTTTTTTTTAAAACAGCACGGAAAACGAGGCGGCGGTGAACCTCGAAAGGCGCGCAGCTCCGGCGGGCGGCGGCGGCGGCTAAAGGCGGCGGCTAGGGTTTGGGCGGCAGGGTCGGGCGCTGGCTGTCTCCCGGGCCGGGGTGGTCGCTATTTAAAGGCCCGGCCGGCGGTTTCCTGGCCGGGTACGGCCCGGAGTCGGTTCGCGTTTTTTTTATATAAATCCGCTCGGCAGAAAAATAAAAAGAAATACTAAACGGACTCCAAAAATCGCGAAATAAATTTTGCCGGGTTCCGAAAATCAAGCCCGATAAAGTGAATATTTATCTGGGCCCAAACTACAACTTTGAAAAACGCACATTTTTCCTAAATTCAAATAAAAATACCGAAAAAATCCGAAATAAATCTTATTTGATTTTTTATTAAATCCTCAATATTTCTATATTTTGGGAAAGTCAAAAGAACTCTGAAATTTAAAAGCATTTCAAATGAACTCTGAAAAGGTTGAAAGTTGGGATGGTATCATCATTTCATCCACATAGCATGTGCAATAAAGTAGAGAGGGTTACGGCAAAAACTGGAAGCATTTCGTGTACACAACGGACAATCTCTTTCGAAGTATCAGGGTTTCATACGGAAACTCATTTGTTACAAAGGAATTTCATTTTTTAACTTATTTGAACTTGATAGTTTCTCTGTGTTCAAAATGCACCATTCAAAGCAACATCATCAATTTTCAACCATTTCTGACTTCATTTTTTATTTTTCATGCATTTACTGATTATCTTGAGCTATAAGACCCTGAAATTGAAAAGCATTTCAAATGGACTCTGAAAAGGTTAAAAGTTGGCATGGTATTATCATTTCATCCACATAGCATGTGCAAGAAAGTAGAGAGGGTTACGGCAAAAACTGGATGCACTTCGTGTACACAACGGACAATCTCTTTCGAAGTATCAGGGTTTCATACGGAAACTCGTCTGTTACAAAGGGATTTTATTTTTTAAATTATTTTAACTCCATAGTTTTTTTGTGTTCAAATCATACCATTCAAAGCCACATCATCAATTTTCAACCCTTCCTGACTTCATTTTGTTATTTTTCATGCATTTACTGATTATTTTGAGCTATAAGACCCTGATCTTGAAAAGCATTTCAAATGAACTCTGAAAAGGTTGAAAGTTGGCATGGTATCATCAATTCATCCACATAACATGTGCAAGAAGGTAGAGAGGGGTACCTCAAAATTGGATGCACTTTGTGTACACAACGGACAATCTCTTTTGAAGTATCAGGGTTTCACACGGAAACTCGTCTGTTACAAGGTGATTTCATTTTTTTAACTTATTTGAACTCCATAGTTTTTCTATGTTCAAAATGCACCATTCAAAGCAACATCATCAATTTAAAACCCTTTCTGACTTCATTTGGTATTTTTCATGCATTTACTAATTATTTTGAGCTATAAGACCCTGATCTTGAAAAGCATTTCAAATAAACTCTGAAAAGGTTGAAAGTTGGCATGGTATCATCATTTCATCCACATAGCATGTGCAAGAAGGTAGAGAGGGGTACCGCAAAAACTGGATGCACTTCGTGTACACAACGGATAATCTCTTTCGAAGTATCAGGGTTTCATACGGAAACTCGTCTGTTACAAGGGGATTTCATTTTTTTTAAACTTATTTCAACTCCATAGTTTTTCTATGTTCAAAATGCACCATTCAAATCCACATCATCAATTTTCAACCCTTTCTGACTTCATTTGTTATTTTTCATGCATTTACTGATTATTTTGAGCTATAAGACCCTGAAATTTAAAAGCATTTCAAATGAACTCTGAAAAGGTTGAAAGTTGGCATGGTATCGTCATTTCATTGACATAGCATGTGCAATAAAGTAGAGAGGGTTACGGCAAAAACTGGATGCACTTTGTGTACACAACGGACAATCTCTTTTGTATCAGGGTTTCATACGGAAACTCGTCTGTTACAAAGGGATTTCATTTTTTTAACTTATTTGAACTCGATAGTTTCTGTGTGTTCAAAATGCACCATTCAAAGCCACATCATCAATTTTAAACCCTTTCTGACTTCATTTGTTATTTTTCATGCCTTTACTGATTATCTTGAGCTATGAGACCCTGAAATTGAAAAGCATTTCAAATGAACTCTGAAAAGGTTTAAAGTTGGCATGGAATCATCATTTCGTCCACATAGCATGTGCAAGAAAGTAGAGAGGGTTACGGCAAAAACTGGATGCACTTCGTGTCCACAACGGACAATCTCTTTCAAAGTATCAGGGCTACATATAGAAACTCATCTGTTACAAAGGGATTTCATTTTATAACTTATTTGAACACCATACTTTTTCTGTGTTCAAAACGTACCTTTCAAAGCCACATCATCAATTTTCAACCCTTTCTAACTTCATTTGTTATTATTCATGCATTTACTGATTATTTTGAGCTATAAGACCCTGATCTTGAAAAGCATTTCAAATGAACTCTGAAAAGGTTGAAAGTTGGCATGGTATCATCATTTCATCCACATAGCATGTGCAAGAAAGTAGAGAGGGTTACGGCAAAAACTGGATGCACTTCGTGTACACAACGGATAATCTCTTTCGAAGTATCAGGGTTTCATACGGAAACTCGTCTGTTACAAGGTGATTTCATTTTTTAACTTATTTGAACTCCATAGTTTTTCTATGTTCAAAATGCACCATTCAAAGCAACATCATCAATTTTCAACCCTTTCTGACTTCATTTGTTATTTTTCATGCATTTACTGATTATATTGAGCTATAAGACCCTGAAATTGAAAAGCATTTCAAATGAACTCTGAAAAGGTTGAAAGTTGGCATGGTATCATCATTTCATCCACATAGCATGTGCAATAAAGTAGAGAGGGTTACAGAAAAAACTGGAAGCACTTCGTGTACACAACGGACAATCTCTTTCGAAGTATCAGGGTTTCATACGGAAACTCATTTGTTACAAAGGAATTCCATTTTTTAACTTATTTGAACTTGATAGTTTCTCTGTGTTCAAAATGCACCATTCAAAGAAACATCATCAATTTTCAACCGTTTCTGACTTCATTTTTTATTTTTCATGCATTTACTGATTATCTTGAGCTATAAGACCCTGAAATTGAAAAGCATTTCAAATGGACTCTGAAAAGGTTAGAAGTTGGCATGGTATTATCATTTCATCCACATAGCATGTGCAAGAAAGTAGAGAGGGTTACGGCAAAAACTGGATGCACTTCGTGTACACAACGGACAATCTCTTTCGAAGTATCAGGGTTTCATACGGAAACTCGTCTGTTACAAAGGGATTTTATTTTTTAAATTATTTGAACTCCATAGTTTTTTTGTGTTCAAATCATACCATTCAAAGCCACATCATCAATTTTCAACCCTTTCTGACTTCATTTGTTATTTTTCATGCATTTACTGATTATTTTGAGCTATAAGACCCTGATCTTGAAAAGCATTTCAAATGAACTCTGAAAAGGTTGAAAGTGGGCATGGTATCATCAATTCATCCACATAGCATGTGCAAGAAGGTAGAGAGGGGTACCTCAAAACTGGATGCACTTCGTGTACACAACGGACAATCTCTTTTGAAGTATCAGGGTTTCACACGGAAACTCGTCTGTTACAAGGTGATTTCATTTTTTTAACTTATTTGAACTCCATAGTTTTTCTATGTTCAAAATGCACCATTCAAAGCAACATCATCAATTTAAAACCCTTTCTGACTTCATTTGGTATTTTTCATGCATTTACTAATTATTTTGAGGTATAAGACCCTGATCTTGAAAAGCATTTCAAATAAACTCTGAAAAGGTTGAAAGTTGGCATGGTATCATCATTTCATCCACATAGCATGTGCAAGAAGGTAGAGAGGGGTACCGCAAAAACTGGATGCACTTCGTGTACACAACGGATAATCTCTTTCGAAGTATCAGGGTTTCATACGGAAACTCGTCTGTTACAAGGGGATTTCATTTTTTTTAAACTTATTTCAACTCCATAGTTTTTCTATGTTCAAAATGCACCATTCAAATCCACATCATCAATTTTCAACCCTTTCTGACTTCATTTGTTATTTTTCATGCATTTACTGATTATTTTGAGCTATAAGACCCTGAAATTTAAAAGCATTTCAAATGAACTCTGAAAAGGTTGAAAGTTGGCATGGTATCGTCATTTCATCGACATAGCATGTGCAATAAAGTAGAGAGGGTTACAGCAAAAACTGGATGCACTTTGTGTACACAACGGACAATCTCTTTCGTATCAGGGTTTCATACGGAAACTCGTCTGTTACAAAGGGATTTCATTTTTTTAACTTATTTGAACTCGATAGTTTCTGTGTGTTCAAAATGCACCATTCAAAGCCACATCATCAATTTTCAACCCTTTCTGACTTCATTTGTTATTTTTCATGCCTTTACTGATTATCTTGAGCTATGAGACCCTGAAATTGAAAAGCATTTCAAATGAACTCTGAAAAGGTTTAAAGTTGGCATGGAATCATCATTTCGTCCACATAGCATGTTCAAGAAAGTAGAGAGGGTTACGGCAAAAACTGGATGCACTTCGTGTCCACAACGGACAATCTCTTTCGAAGTATCAGGGCTACATATAGAAACTCATCTGTTACAAAGGGATTTCATTTTATAACTTATTTGAACACCATACTTTTTCTGTGTTCAAAACGTACCTTTCAAAGCCACATCATCAATTTTCAACCCTTTCTAACTTCATTTGTTATTATTCATGCAGTTACTGATTATTTTGAGCTATAAGACCCTGATCTTGAAAAGCATTTCAAATGAACTCTGAAAAGGTTGAAAGTTGGCATGGTATCATCATTTCATCCACATAGCATGTGCAAGAAAGTAGAGAGGGTTACGGCAAAAACTGGATGCACTTCGTGTACACAACGGATAATCTCTTTCGAAGTATCAGGGTTTCATACGGAAACTCGTCTGTTACAAGGTGATTTCATTTTTTAACTTATTTGAACTCCATAGTTTTTCTATGTTCAAAATGCACCATTCAAAGCAACATCATCAATTTTCAACCCTTTCTGACTTCATTTGTTATTTTTCATGCATTTACAGATTATATTGAGCTATAAGACCCTGAAATTGAAAAGCATTTCAAATGAACTCTGAAAAGGTTGAAAGTTGGCATGGTATCATCATTTCATCCACATAGCATGTGCAATAAAGTAGAGAGGGTTACGGAAAAAACTGGAAGCACTTCGTGTACACAACGGACAATCTCTTTCGAAGTATCAGGGTTTCATACGGAAACTCATTTGTTACAAAGGAATTCCATTTTTTAACTTATTTGAACTTGGTAGTTTCTCTGTGTTCAAAATGCACCATTCAAAGAAACATCATCAATTTTCAACCGTTTCTGACTTCATTTTTTATTTTTCATGCATTTACTGATTATCTTGAGCTATAAGACCCTGAAATTGAAAAGCATTTCAAATGGACTCTGAAAAGGTTAGAAGTTGGCATGGTATTATCATTTCATCCACATAGCATGTGCAAGAAAGTAGAGAGGGTTACGGCAAAAACTGGATGCACTTCGTGTACACAACGGACAATCTCTTTCGAAGTATCAGGGTTTCATACGGAAACTCGTCTGTTACAA
Organism: Triticum urartu; assembly: GCF_056163025.1. Lineage (NCBI taxonomy): Eukaryota > Viridiplantae > Streptophyta > Magnoliopsida > Poales > Poaceae > Triticum > Triticum urartu. The sequence goes on from NC_141878.1 coordinate 89,116,044, forward strand.
AGGGATTTTATTTTTTAAATTATTTGAACTCCATAGTTTTTTTGTGTTCAAATCATACCATTCAAAGCCTCATCATCAATTTTCAACCCTTTCTGACTTCATTTGTTATTTTTCATGCATTTACTGATTATTTTGAGCTATAAGACCCTGATCTTGAAAAGCATTTCAAATGAACTCTGAAAAGGTTGAAAGTGGGCATGGTATCATCAATTCATCCACATAGCATGTGCAAGAAGGTAGAGAGGGGTACCTCAAAACTGGATGCACTTCATGTACACAACGGACAATCTCTTTTGAAGTATCAGGGTTTCACACGGAAACTCGTCTGTTACAAGGTGATTTCATTTTTTTAACTTATTTGAACTCCATAGTTTTTCTATGTTCAAAATGCACCATTCAAAGCAACATCATCAATTTAAAACCCTTTCTGACTTCATTTGGTATTTTTCATGCATTTACTAATTATTTTGAGGTATAAGACCCTGATCTTGAAAAGCATTTCAAATAAACTCTGAAAAGGTTGAAAGTTGGCATGGTATCATCATTTCATCCACATAGCATGTGCAAGAAGGTAGAGAGGGGTACCGCAAAAACTGGATGCACTTCGTGTACACAACGGATAATCTCTTTCGAAGTATCAGGGTTTCATACGGAAACTCGTCTGTTACAAGGGGATTTCATTTTTTTTAAACTTATTTCAACTCCATAGTTTTTCTATGTTCAAAATGCACCATTCAAATCCACATCATCAATTTTCAACCCTTTCTGACTTCATTTGTTATTTTTCATGCATTTACTGATTATTTTGAGCTATAAGACCCTGAAATTTAAAAGCATTTCAAATGAACTCTGAAAAGGTTGAAAGTTGGCATGGTATCGTCATTTCATCGACATAGCATGTGCAATAAAGTAGAGAGGGTTACGGCAAAAACTGGATGCACTTTGTGTACACAACGGACAATCTCTTTCGTATCAGGGTTTCATACGGAAACTCGTCTGTTACAAAGGGATTTCATTTTTTTAACTTATTTGAACTCGATAGTTTCTGTGTGTTCAAAATGCACCATTCAAAGACACATCATCAATTTTCAACCCTTTCTGACTTCATTTGTTATTTTTCATGCCTTTACTGATTATCTTGAGCTATGAGACCCTGAAATTGAAAAGCATTTCAAATGAACTCTGAAAAGGTTTAAAGTTGGCATGGAATCATCATTTCGTCCACATAGCATGTGCAAGAAAGTAGAGAGGGTTACGGCAAAAACTGGATGCACTTCGTGTCCACAACGGACAATCTCTTCGAAGTATCAGGGCTACATATAGAAACTCATCTGTTACAAAGGGATTTCATTTTATAACTTATTTGAACACCATACTTTTTCTGTGTTCAAAACGTACCTTTCAAAGCCACATCATCAATTTTCAACCCTTTCTAACTTCATTTGTTATTATTCATGCATTTACTGATTATTTTGAGCTATAAGACCCTGATCTTGAAAAGCATTTCAAATGAACTCTGAAAAGGTTGAAAGTTGGCATGGTATCATCATTTCATCCACATAGCATGTGCAAGAAAGTAGAGAGGGTTACGGCAAAAACTGGATGCACTTCGTGTACACAACGGATAATCTCTTTCGAAGTATCAGGGTTTCATACGGAAACTCGTCTGTTACAAGGTGATTTCATTTTTTAACTTATTTGAACTCCATAGTTTTTCTATGTTCAAAATGCACCATTCAAAGCAACATCATCAATTTTCAACCCTTTCTGACTTCATTTGTTATTTTTCATGCATTTACTGATTATATTGAGCTATAAGACCCTGAAATTGAAAAGCATTTCAAATGAACTCTCAAAAGGTTGAAAGTTGGCATGGTATCATCATTTCATCCACATAGCATGTGCAATAAAGTAGAGAGGGTTACGGAAAAAACTGGAAGCACTTCGTGTACACAACGGACAATCTCTTTCGAAGTATCAGGGTTTCATACGGAAACTCATTTGTTACAAAGGAATTCCATTTTTTAACTTATTTGAACTTGATAGTTTCTCTGTGTTCAAAATGCACCATTCAAAGAAACATCATCAATTTTCAACCGTTTCTGACTTCATTTTTTATTTTTCATGCATTTACTGATTATCTTGAGCTATAAGACCCTGAAATTGAAAAGCATTTCAAATGGACTCTGAAAAGGTTAGAAGTTGGCATGGTATTATCATTTCATCCACATAGCATGTGCAAGAAAGTAGAGAGGGTTACGGCAAAAACTGGATGCACTTCGTGTACACAACGGACAATCTCTTTCGAAGTATCAGGGTTTCATACGGAAACTCGTCTGTTACAAAGGGATTTTATTTTTTAAATTATTTGAACTCCATAGTTTTTTTGTGTTCAAATCATACCATTCAAAGCCACATCATCAATTTTCAACCCTTTCTGACTTCATTTGTTATTTTTCATGCATTTACTGATTATTTTGAGCTATAAGACCCTGATCTTGAAAAGCATTTCAAATGAACTCTGAAAAGGTTGAAAGTGGGCATGGTATCATCAATTCATCCACATAGCATGTGCAAGAAGGTAGAGAGGGGTACCTCAAAACTGGATGCACTTCGTGTACACAACGGACAATCTCTTTTGAAGTATCAGGGTTTCACACGGAAACTCGTCTGTTACAAGGTGATTTCATTTTTTTAACTTATTTGAACTCCATAGTTTTTCTATGTTCAAAATGCACCATTCAAAGCAACATCATCAATTTAAAACCCTTTCTGACTTCATTTGGTATTTTTCATGCATTTACTAATTATTTTGAGCTATAAGACCCTGATCTTGAAAAGCATTTCAAATGAACTCTGAAAAGGTTGAAAGTTGGCATTGTATCATCATTTCATCCACATAGCATGTGCAAGAAAGTAGAGAGGGGTACCGCAAAAACTAGATGCACTTCGTGTACACAACGGACAATCTCTTTCGAAGTATCAGGGTTTCATACTGAAACTCGTCTCTTACAAAGGGATTTCATTTTTGAACTTATTTGAACTCCATAGTTTTTCTGTGTTCAAAATGCACCATTCAAAGACACATCATCAATTTTCAACCCTTTCTAACTTCATTTGTTATTTTTCATGCATTTACTGATTATTTTGAGCTATAAGACCCTGAAATTGAAAAGCATTTCAAATGAACTCTGAAAGGTTGAAAGTTGGCATGGTATGATCATTTCATCCACATAGCATGTGCAGGAATTAGAGAGGGTTACGGGAAAAAATGGATGCACTTTGTGTACACAACGGAGAATCTCTTTCGAAGTATGAGGGTTTCATACGGAAACTCGTCTGTTACAAAGGGATTCCTTTTTTAACTTATTTGAACTCCATAGTTTTTCTGTGTTCAAAATGCACCATTCAAAGCCACATCTTCAATTTTCAACACTTTCTGACTTCATTTATTACTTTTCATGCATTTACTGATTATTTTGAGCAATAAGACCCTGAAATTGAAAAGCATTTCAAATGAACCCTGAAAAGGATGAAAGTTGGCACGGTATCATCATTTCATCCACATAGCATGTGCAATAATGTAGAGAGGGTTACGGCAAAAACTGGATGCATTTCGTGTACACAACGGACAATCTCTTTTGAAGTATCAGGGTTTCATACGGAAACTCGTCTGTTACAAAGGGATCCATGTTCAAGAATTCATCCGATTAACCAGTTAACTTTCCGATTAATGCCTACTCATATGGAACTCGAGTAGCCGATTACCCGATAAATCGTTCGATTAATTGATTTAATGGCCGATTAACTTGCCGATTAGCCTATTAATCCCCTACTCGCCAGCCGACCGAGCAGCTAGCAGTTAACGATTTCCTCAACAATGAAAGGGTTTTCATTTTTTAACTTATTTGAACTCCATAGTTTTTCTGTGTTCAAATTGCACCATTCCAAGCCACATCAACAATTTTCAATCCTTTCTAACTTCATTCGTTATTTTTCATGCATTTATTGATTATTTTGAGCTATAAGACCCTGAAATTGAAAAGCATTTCAAATGAACTCTGAAAAGGTTAAAAGTTGGCATGGTATCATCATTTCATCCACATAGCATGTGCAAGAAAGTAGAGAGGGTTACGGCAAAAACTGGATGCACTTCGTGTCCACAACGGCCAATCTCTTTCGAAGTATCAGGGTTACATACAGAAACACATCTGTTACAAAGGGATTTCATTTTTTAACTTATTTGAACACCATAGTTTTTCTGTGTTCAAAATGTACCATTCAAAGCCACATCATCAATTTTCAACCCTTTCTGACTTCATTTGTTATTTTTCATGCATTTACTGATTATTTTCAGCTATAAGACCCTGATCTTGAAAAGCATTTCAAATGAACTCTGAAAAGGTTGAAAGTTGGCATGGTATCATCATTTCGTCCACATAGCATGTGCAAGAAAGTAGAGAGGGGACCTCAAAAACTGGATGCACTTCGTGTACACAACGGACAATCTCTTTCGAAGTATCAGGGTTTCATATGGAAACTCATCTCTTACAAAGGGATTTCATTTTTTAACTTATTTGAACCCCATAGCTTTTCTTTGTTCAAAATGAACCATTCAAAGCCACATCATCAATTTTAACCCTTTCTGATTTCATTTGTTATTTTTCATGCATTTACTGATTATTTTGAGCTATAAGACCCTGATCTTGAAAAGCATTTCGAATAAATTCAAAAAAGGTTGAAAGTTGGCATGGTATCATCAATTCATCCACATAGCATGTGCAAGAAAGTAGAGAGGGGTACCGCAAAAACTGGATGCACTACGTGTACACAACAGACAATCTCTTTCGAAGTATCAGGGTTTCATACTGAAACTCGTCTCTTACAAAGGGATTTCATTTTTTAACTTATTTGAACCCCATAGTTTTTCTGTGTTCAAAATGCACCATTGAAAGCCACAGAATCAATTTTCATCCCATTCTGACTTCATTTGTTATTTTTCATGCATTTACTGATTATTTTGAGCTATAAGACCCTGAAATTGAAAAGCATTTCAAATGACTTTGAAAGGTTGAAAGTTGGCATGGTATCATCATTTCATCCACATAGCATGTGCAAGAAAGTAGAGAGGGGTACCTCAAAAACTGGATGCACTTCGTGTACACAACGGACAATCTCTTTCGAAGTATCAGGGTTTCATATGGAAACTTGTCTGTTACAAAGGGATTTAATTTTTTTAACTTATTTGAACACCATAGTTTCTCTGTGTTCAAAATGCATCATTCAATGCCACATCATCAATTTTCAACCCTTTCTGACTTGATTTGTTCTTTTTCATGCATTTACTGATTATTTTGAGCTATAAGACCATGATCTTGAAAACCATTTCGAATGAACTCTAAAAAGGTTGAAAGTTGGCATGGTATCATCATTTCATCCATATAGCATGTGCAAGAAAGTAGAGAGGGGTACCACAAAAACTGGATGCACTTCGTGTACACAAGGACAATCTCTTCCGAAGTATCAGGGTTTCATACGGAAACTCGTGTGTTACAAGGGGATTTCATTTTTAACTTATTTGAACTCCATAGTTTCTCTGTGTTCAAAATGCATCATTCAATGCCACATCATCAATTTTCAACCCTTTCTGACTTCATTTGTTATTTTTCATGCATTTACTAATTATTTTGAGCTATAAGACCCTGAAATTGAAAAGTATTTCAAATGAACTCTGAAAGGTTGAAAGTTGGCATGGTATCATCATTTCATCCACGTAGCATGTGCAAGAATTAGAGACTGTTACGGCAAAAACTGGATGCACTTCGTGTACACAACGGACAATCTCTTTAGAAGTATGAGGGTTTCATACGGAAACTCGTCTGTTACAAAGGGATTTTTTTTACTTATTTGAACACCATAGTTTTTCTGTGTTAAAATGCACCATTCAAAGCCACATCATCAATTTTCAACCCTTTCTGACTTCATTTGTTATTTTTCATGCATTTACTGATTATTTTGAGCTAAAAGACCTTGAAATTTAAAAGCATTTCAAATGAACTCTGAAAAGGTTAAAAGTTGGCATGGTGTTATCATTTCATCCACATAGCATATGCAAGAAAGTAGAGGGGGGTACCGCAAAAACTGGATGCACTTCGTGTACACAACAGGCAATCTCTTTCGAAGTATGAGGGTTTCATACGGAAACTCGTCTGTTACAAAGGGATTTCATTTTTTAACTTATTTGAACACCATAGTTTTTCTTTGTTCAAAATGAATCATTCAAAGCCACATCATCAATTTTCAACCCTTTCTGAATTCATTTGTTATTTTTCAACCATTTACTGATTATTTTGAGCTATAAGACCCTGATCTTGAAAAGCATTTCGAATGAACTCTAAAAAGGATGAAAGTTGGCATTGTATCATCATTTCATCCACATAGCATGTGCAAGAAAGTAGAGAGGGGTACCGCAAAAACTGGATGCACTTCGTGTACACAACGAACAATCTCTTTCGAAGTATCAGGGTTTCATACTGAAACTTGTCTCTTACAAAGGGATTTCATTTTTAACTTATTTGAACCCCATAGTTTTCTGTGTTCAAAATGCACCATTGAAAGCCACATAATCAATTTTCATCCCTTTCTGACTTCATTTGATATTTTTCATGCATTTACTGATTATTTTGAGCTATAAGACCATGATCTTGAAAAGCATTTCGAATGAACTCTAAAAAGGTTGAAAGTTGGCATGGTATCATCATTTCATCCACATAGCATGTGCAAGAAAGTAGAGAGGGGTACCGCAAAAACTGGATGCACTTCGTGTACACAACGGACAATCTCTTTCGAAGTATCAGGGTTTCATACTGAAACTCGTCTGTTACAAAGGGATTTAAGTTTTTTAACTTCTTTGAACACCATAGTTTCTCTGTGTTCAAAATGCATCATTCAATGCCACATCGTCAATTTTCAACCCTTTCTGACTTCATTTGTTATTTTTCATGCATTTACTAATTATTTTGAGCTATAAGACCCTTAAATTGAAAAGCATTTCAAATGAACTCTGAAAGGTTGAAAGTTGGCATGGTATCATCATTTCATCCACGTAGCATGTGCAAGAATTAGAGACAGTTACGGCAAAAACTGGATGCACTTCGTGTACACAACGGACAATCTCTTTCGAAGTATGAGGGTTTCATACGGAAACTCGTATGTTACAAAGGGATTTTTTTACTTATTTGAACACCATAGTTTTTCTGTGTTAAAATGCACCATTCAAAGCCACATCATCAATTTTCAACCCTTTCTGACTTCATTTGTTATTTTTCATGCATTTACTAATTATTTTGAGCTATAAGACCTTGAAATTTAAAAGCATTTCAAATGAACTCTGAAAAGGTTAAAAGTTGGCATGGTATTATCATTTCATCCACATAGCATGTGACGCCCCCGATTTGACCATACACTAATCATGCACACAAATGTGTACGATCAAGATCAAGGACTCACGGGTAGATATCACAACACAACTCTACAAATAAAATAAGTCATACAAGCATCATATTACAAGCCAGGGGTCTCGAGGGCTCGAATACAAGAGCTCGATCATAGACGAGTCAGCGAAAGCAACAATATCTGAGTACAGACATAAGTTAAACAAGTTTGCCTTAAGAAGGCTAACACAAACGGGGATACAGATCGAAAGAGGCGGAGGCCTCCTGCCTAGGATCCTCCTAACTACTCCTGGTCGTCGTCAACGGGCAGCACGTAGTAGTAGGCACCTCCGGTGTAGTAGGAGTCGTCATCGAAGGTGGCGTCTGGCTCCTGGGCTCCAACATATGGTTGCGACAACCAGGTAGAAGGGATAGGGGGGAAAGAGGGAGAAAGCAACCGTGAGTACTCATCCAAAGTACTCGCAAGCAAGGAGCTATACTACATATGTATGCATTGGTATCAAATGGAATAAGGGTATCATATGTGGACTGAACTGCAGAAAGCCGGGATAAGGGGGGATAGCTAGTCCTTTCGAAGACTACGCTTTTGGCAGCCTCCGTCTTGCAGCATGTAGAAGAGAGTAGACTGAAGTCCTCCAAGTAGCATCGCATAGCATAATCCTAACCGATGATCCTCCCCTCGCCGCCCTGTGAGAGAGCGATCACCGGTTGTATCTGGCACTTGGAAGGGTGTGTTTTATTAAGTATCCGGTTCTAGTTGTCATAAGGTCAAGGTACAACTCCAAGTCGTCCTGTTACCGAAGATCACGGCTATTCGAATAGATTAACTTCCCTGCAGGGGTGCACCACATAACCCAACACGCTCGTCCCATTTGGCCTCGGAAGATCAACACGTCGCAGCCCTACCTAGACCAACAGAGAGGTCAGCACGCCGGTCTAAACCTAAGCGCCCAGGGGTCTGGGCCCATCGCCCTTAGCACACCTGCACGTTGCGTGGGCGGCCGGAAGCAGACCTAGCCTAGTAGGCGTTCCAGTCCAATCCAGCGCGCGCCGCTCCGTCGCTGACGTCACGAAGGCTTCGGCTGATACCACGACGTCGAGTGCCCATAACTGTCCCCGCGTAGATGGTTAGTGCGTATAGGCCAGTAGCCAGACTCAGATCAAATACCAAGATCTCGTTAAACGTGTTAAGTATCTACGAACGCCGACCAGGGCCAGGCCCACCTCTCTCCTAGGTGGTCTCAACCTGCCCTGTCGCTCCGCCTCAAAGTAACAGTCGGGGGCCGTCGGGAACCCAGGCCCACCTCTACCGGGATGGAGCCACCTGCCCCTTCATCCCCCATCTCCGAACAGTATCATAAGTAATGTAACTGTGTAAAGTATATAGTATATGCCCGTGATCACCTCCCGAAGTGATCACGGCCTAGTAGTATAGCATGGCAGACGGACAAGAGTGTAGGGCCACTGATGAAACACTAGCATCCTATACTAAGCAGTAGGATAGCAGGTAATGGTAACAACAGTAGTAGCAAAGACATGCTATGAATCAGGATAGGAATAACGGAAAGCAGTAACATGGTACACTACTGTAATGCAAGCAGTATAGAGAAAAGAGTAGGCGATATCTGGTGATCAAAGGGGGGGCTTGCCTGGTTGCTCAGACAAGACGGAGGGATCGTCGGTGACGTAGTCGACCACAGGGGGATCAGCATCGTCACTGGGTCTACCGGAGAGAAGAGGGGGAAGAAACAGTAAATACATAGCAAGCAAGTGCATAACAGGACAACAAGCAGAGCTAGACGTGTTCTAACGCGGTATGAGGTGATACCGGTGAAGGGGGGAAACATCCGGGAAAGTATCCCCGGTGTTCCGTGTTTCTGGACAGATGAACCGGAGGTGAAATGTTGCAGGTTCACTATGCTAGGGACGCGTGGCGGATGAATGGGCTGCGTATTCGAATTCGTCTCGTCGTTCTGAGCAACTTCCATGTACAAAGTTTTTTCATCCGAGCTACGGATTATTTTATATTGATTTTCAAAGTTTTAATTTATTTTCTAGAATTCACAAATTTAATTTAATTAGTAATTTCGCATTTAAATAGTGAAACACTTTTACACTCAAACTGAGCCAGCCATAGTCACGGACATGTGGGGCCAGTCAAAGTGAACAGCACAGTCAGCTATTGACTTGGTCATCTAGTGAATAGTGCAAGTGGGTCCCGTGTGTCATAGACAGTTCCTTTTAATAGGGTTTTAATTTAGGTTTAATTAACGAGGGACCCACTGTCAGTGTCTGATTAATTAACAGGTTAATTTTAACTTATAAAACGGTTTAATTAAGCGCGGGGCCTACATGTCAATGAGAGTTTTAGGGTTAGGCTTAGTGGCTAGTTAGCTGGTTAATGACCTGGGCCCACCGGTCAGTGGCCCAGGCGACAGTTTAGACCGCTCGGGTCCAGCGAGGCAGGGTGCCGGTGTGCTACAGGGGCGCAGGCGACCCACCGGAATGCGCCCCCGGCGACCAAATGGGCCTCTACGACCACCCGCGGAACCAACGCGGCGTGGCAAGCGTAGGGGTGCGAGTCGTTCATGTGGAGACGGCCGAAGGTGGCCAGGATGACGACATCGGACGGCGGTGACGATGCAGCCTCGGCTACATCCGAGCTACGGGGCGAGGGGAGAAGGCGGAGAGGCCACACAGGACCGGGAGCTCACAGTGAGCACGGGAGCGCGCCCGACGAAGACGGAGAAGCAGTGGTGGTGGCGGTGGTGGTGGGTCGTCGATGACGACCGGCGGGGTAGAGGAGGTAGACGCGACCGATCAGGCGTGGTAGGGGTTCGGGGAGCCCCGACGAGGTCCGGCGATGAAGAGGCGGACGGGATGAGCGACGACCGACGAGCGCCGAGGCGGCGAGCCTGGCCCCTGCGCGGCCAGGCACGCGGGCAAGGGGTAGGCCAGGGTGCGCGAGGTCACTGGCTCGGGTGCGGCATCGAGGTGGCAGGCCGGCGTTGGGGATGAGCGACCGCAGGGCGCGGGGTCATTGACGGCGAAGGGGTTGGGTGTCTCGGTCAGGAGGAGTGGGGGGGGTCGTGCGGGAGGAGTGGGGGGGTTCGTGCGGGGCAACGGGGATGATCCCGATCCAGATCTGGATCGATGGGGGAAGTGGGGGGGGGGTGGTTGCCCTAGGGTTCGATCGGGGTGGGGGATATGGAGGAGGGGAGTGGGGCGCCGGCTGGGCCGGCTTGGCGGCCCGATGGCCTGCGGGGCCATGGTCCAGCGGGGGGGGGGGGGGATTTCTATTTCTTTTTTTTGTTTAACTGTTTATAACATTTTTATTTTACGGTTTTAATTCATACTATTTTTGTTTTATGAAATATAATTCTAGCACCTAAATTAGTGGTAGTAATTATATTACTGCCACAATTATCCTTTTATTTATTAAAAGCAGTTTTCAATAATTTAATCATTTAAGTGACGATTAAATAAATAATTTAGCTATTGTTTCTATCATTTAGTGCATCTAAGCATTTTATAAAATTTTGGGTTCACCACCCTGATCATATATGATTTATTTGCTACACTTTAAACATTTTAGATTTGATTTTAGAAAACTTTTATCGTTTAACTTTATTTTAAGTTAGAATTCGAAAGGGACGTGATACACCGCAAGATTAAAAATAGTAACCATGGTGACATGGCATCATTATCGTGAGATTACTGTAGCCTAATTATCCGTGCGTCACAATTCTCCTCCACTACAAGAAATCTCGTCCCGAGATTTAGGAGGGGAGTAAGGGAAAGACGTGGCTACGAAATTCTATCGAGTCTTCTCGGTCTTGGTTTCTCTTCTCGAAGAGGTTGATCCCTTTCGTTGATGTCTTCATTTCTCTGATTTAAGTCACCATGACCAAGTCGTCATCCTTTCTTCGGAACTCCAACGTACTTACGAATAGGTAATAGGTAACTTGGCTACGTCAGAATGCTTATGAGGGAAACAAGCTGGGGGTTAACCCATGAATGAGCATAAGACTACCTCTCGAGTTGAACATATAAAATACATCGAGAGTAAGGTACGAAGGTACAATGAGAGGCCCCAAGCGGATAGATAGTTGTTCAATGTCTGAACCATAGTGAGAAAGGGTTCATAGCAGCGAGAGTAAGTATTGCGTCTGATACCAGAATGGAGCACTGGGAAGGTGGCTCGCGAATTACCTACGAAACCAAGAGCAAGGGATAACTTTGTTAACAAGGTGTACAGGAGAGTCACGTTTCGATCCTGTGGAACTGTGGGTTATGGTCCCACCATGTGGTTAAAAGTAGGAAGGACGGTGACATCTTGCACGATCATGTAAGCAAGGCATGTCAGAGGATAGTCTGTCGGTCATGTCGGCAACACATCAGTACCAAGGGCGAGGGACGAAGAGAACCATTTTCCTGCTCGTTGAACGAGGCGGACCAGTAGGCAAGATTCTCGTCCATCGATGGTTACCGGAATGCCATCAACAAAAGTAATAGGGTCGTTCTAACAGAGTGGTACAGCGAGGTGTTTACATAAGCAAGGATATATTACTGCTTATACAATATAGAACACAAGAAGGTTTAAACAAACCAATGGAAAGGAAAAGTGATTATCAGGTTTTAAACAGAACAATGGAAAGGAAAATGTGTTTAAACACATATTTCAAGGGTATATTCTTCCCAAGGACAAGCAGAACATATTATCCATGACAGGATATAATGTAGAAAACTCCTTAGGTAGGGGAGAGAAATTTCATGACATTACCCGTACATCGGTGTTTGGATAATTGAGCAGGAAACATTTAGCATTGGGCTTCAAATGGTTTTGTTGAAAATTGAAGTACCATAGGCATGCTCCGAGAAAGCATCGACATGGTCATCAGTTGAAGATCAGACTTTGGAAACACAAAGGATCCATCAGGAATAACTTGTAGAATAAGTCTTACAATTTCCTCATGGAAGAATGGATAACCTTGCTGAAAAGGAATCTATAACAATATGGCCAACCGGCCAGGTGTGCTAGGCACGACACCACCTTACCGGGTCACATAAGACCAATGTTATAACTCTTGGAAATATGTTCCAACCATCATATCTGACCGAGATTCAGATCTGATTGGTGTCAGGATAACTCAGACTCAGGAGGCCCGAGGAGAAAAGGTGCGACACAAATTGTCAAGATGACATTGTAAGATTCTCGGGAATTGAACTGTGGAAGCAAGTTCCGAATCATGAGTTCATTATTAAATCAAGGATAGAATGAGGTGGCTGATGAACTCAGCGGCAATTCATCAAGATTTCCAAAAGATGGATTTCCACAATTATGTGAACAGGAAATATCATTTGTCGGATCAATGATATAATGATGTATGCTCGAGGGAAACATGCTCAACTGAGCAATGATAGAAGGGTGCACCCAGGAATCTGGACTAGGTAGCACGATCAATGTTTGAATGATGATTCAATAAGCAATAGAATTCTAATGAAACTGTAGACCAATAACTTCAAAGCAATAGGGTTGCTAGAAGTTTAGAATTTACACATCACAGACCATTTGTCGGTATTCCGGTTAGAAACAACACGGAGACCAAGAAATGAACGCAAATGGCGAGAGATATTACTATACCAAGAATTCTGAAGATATGGTGCAATCCTCACAACATTCTTGATATAGAAGACAGTAATACTACAAGGTAGAACATAACCTAAGCTAGATAGCAAGGAAATCAAGGTACAACACAATCATGAACAAGTTTGTGTTGGGGGAAGGCAAGAATGTTGCCGATGATAACACAAAACATCGAGGGGCAAGAATGGTGTTTCCCATCATGAATTCAATTGATATCCTGGAAGAGCTTAGAATGTTGATGATGATCATGATACATTTGTCGAGAGATTTCATGAGGATATAATCGATCATCGATGACATCAAGCAAAAGGAGCGGTGAAGCAAAAATTATTAGAACCACGGGTATGAAACATACTCGAAATCAAGTTTGCTATTCAAGGAGAAATGATATGACAAAGAAGATCGACATAAGATTAGCTCACTGTCGAAATTTGTGCTCCATGAAGCAGGACCATGTAGCACAGTTAAAAATTAGCCCAATAATGGTATAGCCGATCAGGCTAGGAATGACTTGAAGGATTTTTAAACTCATAAGCAATGAATATTACTTAGAGTTATCGAACTAGAGTGCGGAATCGGTTCACTTACCGGTGTTCTTGAGCGACTAACAACTCATAACCCATGAAAAATTGGAATCGGTGAGAAATAATAGCTAATGGAGACTCATAAGATGCAACACAGTTCTTAGATATACTCGAGATACCAGAGGGTAATACTCGACTGTAGATCAACGTAGAGGTTGGACTGGTGTATTGACTTGCAAAAGACAAGTGCTTTAACTTGTCCGAGAAATGAGATCAAAGGGAAAATATGGTCGAAACCACGATTGCATAGGATCAGTTCACAGATACCAGATGATATTATATCAACGAAATAGTTATTATTACAAGAAGCTTCTATGGTAGGATCTACGTCGTTTCCATGGGCATGAACACAAAGTTCAAGGTCGACTCCCACTTCTTCAATGTATAACCTTCCATTCACATCTCACTTTCGAAGAAGTTGTAGTGTTGAGATTTTATCTAGCAAAACACCAGAAGAGTATGGCTCGTGAAAACTTTCGAGTTCACACATATTAAGGAAGGCATAGGTTCAACCCATCAGGGTATCGTGGAAATATATACCACAAGCTTCAATAGTAAATACCACTAGCTCGAAAGCTGAGCATGGTTGAGAAAGCAGAGGATACAATTTACCAAAGGCATCATGTATCTGAGGGAAGGCCCACAAGGTTATTGAGTATGAAGGACGCTGTTGGATAAAACCCAACAAAGGATCTGCCGGTCCATAATGGAGCTGATGTGAGTATCGGCACACGATCAGAGGACAAAACAAAGCAAGGGTTTGAATTATCAAAACAACTGACTAATCCAGAGCTCAAATGCAAAGGGATTATGATTTTTAAATCAAAGGATCATAAGCAAATGCTCTGATTAAGGATGGATAAGTTGAGTAAGCTTAGGGGTAAAATTGACAACAATTTGATTGGTCGAGATCCAGCTCATGTTTAAAATGACGTCTGAGCCGAAAGGATGAATTCTAGGATCCGATTGAGGATTGCGAGCATTCGCAATATTTTGAATCAATGGACTCAAAATAATAGAGACAAAGGCTGCCAATAAGATTACTATACTTATGGGCTTAACCATAATGCAAGCAAGCAAGAATTTCAAGAGCAATAAGCTGCTAAGGATTTTCGGAAGAACGAATATTATTTCGAAGACCTTAGTGAAACACATAAACAACGAGGAAAGAACGGATATCTGGTAAGTGTGAGGAATTATCCGTAGGGGGTATTCATGTGGCAAGAACTGCAAGGCAATGGGCACAAAGTATACTCGAAACATTATAGAGAATTTCGGGTTATCTTGTAATAACAAGATCAACTGGGATAAAAGTAAGAACGACAGGTGTAAGTATTTATCCATAGGGATATTTCGTGGAAGGGAATTGCAAAAACAACGGGCACAAGGTCTCGAGAGAATATCAAAGAGTATCTTCGAAATCTTCTAGTGCAGCCAGCGATCATCTGGACTGAAGGGGCTCTCCGGGAGAAAGTATTTTCGAGAACCTAAAGTTAGATTTTAGTAAAAATTGTTTAACCCAAATAGAAGAGAGTTCAGAATCCCAGAGTAAAGATCAAGAAGTAAAAGATCCTAATACCACCCAATGGCGACGTGGGCCCATGGGCCGCACAGCCATGTTAGTAAAAGTTTTGCAAGGTCTAGACTCGACTTCGTCCAAGGAGTATGGAAGGGGGATTCCTACAGGCAGTCGGCTCTGATACCAACTTGTGACGCCCCCGATTTGACCGTACACTAATCATGCACGCAAATGTGTACGATCAAGATCAAGGACTCACGGGTAGATATCACAACACAACTCTACAAATAAAATAAGTCATAGAAGCATCATATTACAAGCCAGGGGCCTCGAGGGCTCGAATACAAGAGCTCGATCATAGACGAGTCAGCGAAAGCAACAATATCTGAGTACAGACATAAGTTAAACAAGTTTGCCTTAAGAAGGCTAACACAAACGGGGATACAGATCGAAAGAGGCGCAGGCCTCCTGCCTGGGATCCTCCTAACTACTCCTGGTCGTCGTCAGCGGGCAGCACGTAGTAGTAGGCACCTCCGGTGTAGTAGGAGTCGTCGTCGAAGGTGGCATCTGGCTCCTGGGCTCCAACATCTGGTTGCGACAACCAGGTAGAAGGGATAGGGGGGAAAGAGGGAGAAAGCAACCGTGAGTACTCATCCAAAGTACTCGCAAGCAAGGAGCTATACTACATATGTATGCATTGGTATCAAATGGAATAAGGGTATCATATGTGGACTGAACTGCAGAAAGCCGGGATAAGGGGGGATAGCTAGTCCTTTCGAAGACTACGCTTCTGGCAGCCTCCGTCTTGCAGCATGTAGAAGAGAGTAGACTGAAGTCCTCCAAGTAGCATCGCATAGCATAATCCTAACCAATGATCCTCCCCTCGTCGCCCTGTGAGAGAGCGACCACCGGTTGTATCTGGCACTTGGAAGGGTGTGTTTTATTAAGTATCCGGTTCTAGTTGTCATAAGGTCAAGGTACAACTCCAAGTCGTCCTGTTACCGAAGATCACGGCTATTCGAATAGATTAACTTCCCTGTAGGAGTGCACCACATTCCCCAACACGCTCGATCCCATTTGGCCGGACACACTTTCCTGGGTCATGGCCGGCCTCGGAAGATCAACACGTCGCAGCCCCACCTAGGCACAACAGAGAGGTCAGCACGCCGGTCTAAACCTAAGCGCCCAGGGGTCTGGGCCCATCGCCCTTAGCACACCTGCACGTTGCGTGGGCGGCCGAAAGCAGACCTAGCCTAGTAGGCGTTCCAGTCCAATCCAGCGCGTGCCGCTCCGTCGCTGACGTCACGAAGGCTTCGGCTGATACCACGACGTCGAGTGCCCATAACTGTCCCCGCGTAGATGGTTAGTGCGTATAGGCCAGTAGCCAGACTCAGATCAAATACCAAGATCTCTTTAAACGTGTTAAGTATCTGCGAACGCCGACCAGGGCCAGGCCCACCTCTCTCCTAGGTGGTCTCAACCTGCCCTGTCGCTCCGCCTCAAAGTAACAGTCGGGGGCCGTCGGGAACCCAGGCCCACCTCTACCGGGATGGAGCCACCTGCCCCTTCAGCCCCCATCTCCGAACAGTATCATAAGTAATGTAACTGTGTAAAGTATATAGTATATGCCCGTGATCACCTCCCGAAGTGATCATGGCCCAGTAGTATAGCATGGCAGACAGACAAGAGTGTAGGGCCACTGATGGAACACTAGCATCCTATACTAAGCAGTAGGATAGCAGGTAATGGTAACAACAGTAGTAGCAAAGACATGCTATGCATCAGGATAGGAATAACGGAAAGCAGTAACATGCTACACTACTCAAATGCAAGCAGTATAGAGAAAAGAGTAGGCGATATCTGGTGATCAAAGGGGGGGCTTGCCTGGTTGCTCAGACAAGACGGAGGGGTCGTCGGTGACGTAGTCGACCACAGGGGGATCAGTATCGTCACTGGGTCTACCGGAGAGAAGAGGGGGAAGAAACAGTAAATACATAGCAAGCAAGTGCATAACAGGACAACAAGAAGAGCTAGACGTGTTCTAACGCGGTATGAGGTGATACCGGTGAAGGGGGGAAACATCCGGGAAAGTATCCCCGGTGTTCCGTGTTTCTGGACAGATGAACCGGAGGTGAAATGTTGCAGGTTCACTATGCTAGGGACGTGTGGCGGATGAATGGGTTGCGTATTCGAATTCGTCTCGTCGTTCTGAGCAACTTCCATGTACAAAGTTTTTTCATCCGAGCTACGGATTATTTTATATTGATTTTCAAAGTTTTAATTTATTTTCTAGAATTCACAAATTTAATTTAATTAGTAATTTCGCATTTAAATAGTGAAACACTTTTACACTCAAACTGAGCCAGCCATAGTCACGGACATGTGGGGCCAGTCAAAGTGTACAGCACAGTCAGCTATTGACTTGGTCATCTAGTGAATAGTGCAAGTGGGTCCCGTGTGTCATAGACAGTTCCTTATAATAGGGTTTTAATTTAGGTTTAATTAACGAGGGACCCACTGTCAGTGTCTGATTAATTAATAGGTTAATTTTAACTTATAAAACGGTTTAATTAAGCGCGGGGCCTACATGTCAATGAGAGTTTTAGGGTTAGGCTTAGTGGCTAGTTAGCTGGTTAATGACCTGGGCCCACCAGTCAGTGGCCCAGGCGACAGTTTAGACCGCTCGGGTCCAGCGAGGCAGGGTGTGGCGGTGTGCTACAGGGGCGCAGGCGACCCACCGGAATGCGCCCCCGGCGACCAAATGGGCCTCTACGACCACCCGCGGAACCAACGCGGCGTGGCAAGCGCAGGGGTGCGAGTCATTCATGTGAGACGGCCGAAGGTGGCCATGATGACGACATCGGACGGCGGTGACGATGCAGCCTCGACTACATCCGAGCTACGGGTCGAGGGGAGAAGGGGGAGAGGCCACACAGGACCGGGAGTTCACAGTGAGCACGGGAGCGCGCCCGACGAAGACGGAGAAGCAGTGGTGGTGGCGGTGGTGGTGGGTCGTCGATGACGACCGGCGGGGCAGAGGAGGTAGACGCGACCGATCAGGTGTGGTAGGGGTTTGGGGAGCCCCGACGAGGTCCGGCGATGAAGAGGCGGCCGGGATGAGCGACGACCGACGAGCGCCAAGGCGGCGAGCCTGGCCCCTGCACGGCCAGGCGCGCGGGCAAGGGGGAGGCCAGGGTGCGCGAGGTCACCGGCTCGGGTGCGGCATCGAGGTGGCGGGCCGGCATCGGGGATGAGCGACCGCAGGGCGCGGGGTCGTTGACGGCGAAGGGGTTGGGTGTCTCGGTCAGGAGGAGTGGGGGGGTTCGTGCGGGAGGAGTGGGGGGGTTCGTGCGGGGCAACGGGGATGATCCCGATCCAGATCTGGATCGATGGGGGAAGTGGGGGGGGGTGGTTGCCCTAGGGTTCGATCGGGGTGGGGGATACGGAGGAGGGGAGTGGGGCGCCGGCTGGGCCGGCCTGGCGGCCCGATGGCCTGCTGGGCCATGGTCCAGCGGGGGGGGGGGGAATCTTCTATTTCTTTTTTTTTGTTTAACTGTCTATAACATTTTTCTTTTACGGTTTTAATTCATACTATTTTTGTTTTATGAAATATAATTCTAGCACCTAAATTAGTGGTAGTAATTATATTACTGCCACAATTATCCTTTTATTTATTAAAAGCGGTTTTCAATAATTTAATCATTTAAGTGACGATTAAATAAATAATTTAGCTATTGTTTCTATCATTTAGTGCATCTAAGCATTTTATAAAATTTTGGGTTCACCACACTGATCATATATGATTTATTTGCTACACTTTGAACATTTTAGATTTGATTTTAGAAAACTTTTATCGTTTAACTTTATTTTAAGTTAGAATTCGAAGGGACGTGATACACCGCAAGATTAAAAATAGTAACCATGGTGACGTGGCATCATTATCGTGAGATTACTGTAGCCTAATTATCCGGGCGTCACATAGCATATGCAAGAAAGTAGAGGGGGGTACCGCAAAAACTGGATGCACTTCGTGTACACAACAGGCAATCTCTTTCGAAGTATGAGGGTTTCATACGGAAACTCGTCTGTTACAAAGGGATTTCATTTTTTAACTTATTTGAACACCATAGTTTTTCTTTGTTCAAAATGAATCATTCAAAGCCACATCATCAATTTTCAAGCCTTTCTGACTTCATTTGTTATTTTTCATGCATTTACTGATTATTTTGAGCTATAAGACCCTGATCTTGAAAAGCATTTCGAATGAACTCTAAAAAGGATGAAAGTTGGCATTGTATCATCATTTCATCCACATAGCATGTGCAAGAAAGTAGAGAGGGGTACCGCAAAAACTGGATGCACTTCGTGTACACAACGAACAATCTCTTTCGAAGTATCAGGGTTTCATACTGAAACTCGTCTCTTACAAAGGGATTTCATTTTTAACTTATTTGAACCCCATAGTTTTCTGTGTTCAAAATGCACCATTGAAAGCCACATAATCAATTTTCATCCCTTTCTGACTTCATTTGTTATTTTTCATGCATTTACTGATTATTTTGAGCTATAAGACCCTGAAATTGAAAAGCATTTCCAATGAACTCTGAAAGGTTGAAATTTGGCATGGTATCGTAATTTCATCCACATACCATGTGCAAGAAAGTAGAGAGGGGTACCTCAAAAACTGGATGCACTTCGTGTACACAAAGGACAATCTCTTTCGAAGTATCAGGGTTTCATACGGAAACTTGTCTGTTACAAAGGGATTTAATTTTTTTGACTTATTTGAACACCATAGTTTCTGTGTGTTCAAAATGCCCATCCAAAGCCACATCATCAATTTTCAACCCTTTCCGACTTCATTTGTTATTTTTCATGCATTTACTGATTATTTTGAGCTATAAGACCTTGAAATTGAAAAGCATTTCAAATGAACTCTGAAAGGTTGAGAGTTGGCATGGTATCATCATTTCATCCACATAGCATGTGCTAGAAAGTAAAGAGGGTTACGGCAAAAATTGGATGCACTTCGTGTACACAACGAACAATCTCTTTCGAAGTATGAGGGTTTCATATGGAAACTCATCTGTTACAAAGGGATTTTTTTACTTATTTGAACACCATAGTTTTTCTGTGTTAAAATGCAGCATTCAAAGCCACATCATCAATTTTCAACCCTTTCTGACTTCATTTGATATTTTTCATGCACTTACAGATTAGTTTGAGCTATAAGACCCTGATCTTGAAAAGCATTTCAAATGAACTCTGAAAAGGTTGAAAGTTGGCATGGTATCATCATTTCGTCCACATAGCATGTGCAAGAAAGTAGAGAGGGGTACCTCAAAAAATGGATGCACTTCGTGTACACAACGGACAATCTCTTTCGAAGTATCAGGGTTTCATACTGAAACTCGTCTCTTACAAAGGGATTTCATTTTTAACTTATTTGAACTCCATAGTTTTTCTATGTTCGAAATGCACCATTGAAAGCCACATAATCAATTTTCATCCCTTTCTGACTTCATTTGTTATTTTTCATGCATTTACTGATTATTTTGAGCTATAAGACCCTGAAATTGAAAAGCATTTCAAATGAACTCTGAAAGGTTGAAAGTTGGCATGGTATCATCATTTCATCCAAATAGCATGTGCAAGAATTAGAGACGGTTACGGCAAAAACTGGATGCACTTCGTGTACACAACGGACAATCTCTTTCGAAGTATCAGGGTTTCATACTGAAACTCGTCTCTTACAAAGGGATTTCATTTTTAACTTATTTGAACTCCATAGTTTTTCTGTGTTCAAAATGCAACATTCAAAGCCACATCATCAATTTTCAACCCTTTCTGACTTCATTCATTATTTTTCATGCATTTACTGATTATTTTGAGCTATAAGACCCTGAAATTTAAAAGCATTTCAAATGAACTCTGAAAAGGTTGAAAGTTGGCATGGTGTCATCATTTCATCCACATAGCATGTGCAAGAAAGTAGAGAGGGTTATGGCAAAAACTGGATGCACTTTGTGTCCACAACGGACAATCACTTTCGAAGTATTAGGGTTACATATGGAAACTCATCTGTTACAAAGGGATTTCATTTTATAACTTATTGGAACATCATAGTTTTTCTATGTTCAAAATGGACCATTCAAAGCCACATCATCAATTTTCAACCCTTCCTGACTTCATTTGATATTTTTCATGCATTTACTGATTATTTTGAGCTATAAGACCCTGAAATTGAAAATCATTTCAAATGATCTCTGAAAGGTTGAAAGTTGGCATGGTATCATCATTTCATCCACATAGCATGTGCAAGAATTAGAGACGGTTACGGCAAAAACTGGATGCACTTCGTGTACACAACGGACAATCTCTTTCGAAGTATCAGGGTTTCATACTGAAACTCGTCTCTTACAAAGGGATTTCATTTTTAACTTATTTGAACTCCATAGTTTTTCTGTGTTCAAAATGCAACATTCAAAGCCACATCATCAATTTTCAACCCTTTCTGACTTCATTCATTATTTTTCATGCATTTACTGATTATTTTGAGCTATAAGCCCCTGAAATTTAAAAGCATTTCAAAGGAACTCTGAAAAGGTTGAAAGTTGGCATGGTGTCATCATTTCATCCACATAGCATGTGCAAGAAAGTAGAGAGGGTTATGGCAAAAACTGGATGCACTTTGTGTCCACAACGGACAATCTCTTTCGAAGTATTAGGGTTACATATGGAAACTCATCTGTTACAAAGGGATTTCATTTTATAACTTATTGGATCACCATAGTTTTTCTATGTTCAAAATGGACCATTCAAAGCCACATCATCAATTTTCAACCCTTCCTGACTTCATTTGATATTTTTCATGCATTTACTGATTATTTTGAGCTATAAGACCCTGAAATTGAAAATCATTTCAAATGAACTCTGAAAGGTTGAAAGTTGACATGGTATCATCATTTCATCCACATAGCATGTGCAAGAATTAGAGAGGGTTACGGCAAAAACTGGATGCACTTTGTGTACACAACGGAGAATCTCTTTCGAAGTATGAGGGTTTCATATGGAAATTCGTTTGTTACAAAGGGATTTAATTTTTTTAACTTATTTGAACACCATAGTTTTTCTGTGTTCAAAATGCACCATTCAAAGCCACATCATCAATTTTCAACCCTTTCTGACTTCATTTGTTATTTTTCATGCATTTACTGATTATTTTTAGCTATATGACCTTGAAATTTAGAAGCATTTCAAATGAACTCTGAAAAGGTTGAAAGTTTGCATGGTATCGTCATTTCATCCACATAGCATGTGCAAGAAAGTAGAGAGGGGTACGGCAAAAATTGGATGCACTTCGTGTACACAACAGACAATCTCTTTCGAAGTATCAGGGTTTCATACGGAAACTTACCTGTTACAAAGGGATTTCATTTTTAACTTATTTGAACTCCATTGTTTTTCTATGTTCAAAATGCACCATTCAAAGCCACATCATCAATTTTCAACCCTTTCTGACTTCATTTGTTATTTTTCATGCATTTACTAATTATTTTGAGCTATAAGACCCTGAAATTAAAAAGCATTTCAAATGAACTCTGAAAGGTTGAAAGTTGGCATGGTGTCATCATTTCATCCACATAGCATGTGCAAGAATTAGAGAATGCTACGGCAAAAACTGGATGCACTTTGTGTACACAACGGAGAATCTCTTTCGAGGTATGAGGGTTTCATATGGAAACTCGTCTGTTACAAAGGGATTTAACTTTTTTAACTTATTTGAACACCATAGTTTTTCTGTGTTCAAAATACACCATTCAAAGCCACATCATCAATTTTCAACCCTTTCTGACTTCATTCATTATTTTTCATGCATTTACTGATTATTTTGTGCTATAAGACCCCGAAATTTAAAAGCATTTCAAATGAACTCTGAAAAGGTTGAAAGTTGGCATGGTGTCATCATTTCATCCACATAGCATGTGCAAGAAAGTAGAGAGGGTTATGGCAAAAACTGGATGCACTTTGTGTCCAGAACAGACAATCTCTTTGGAAGTATCAGGGTTACATACGGAAACTCATCTGTTACAAAGGGATTTCATTTTTTAACTTATTTGAACTCCATAGTTTTTCTGTGTTCAAAATGCAACATTCAAAGCCACATCATCAATTTTCAACCCTTTCTGAATTAATTCATTATTTTTCATGCATTTACTGATTATTTTGAGCTATAAGACCCTGAAATTTAAAAGCATTTCAAATGAACTCTGAAAAGGTTGAAAGTTGGCATGGTGTCATCATTTCATCCACATAGCATGTGCAAGAAAGTAGAGAGGGTTATGGCAAAAACTGGATGCACTTTGTGTCCACAACGGACAATCTCTTTCGAAGTATCAGGGTTACATACGGAAACTCATCTGTTACAAAGGGATTTCATTTTATAACTTATTTGAACACCATAGTTTTTCTATGTTCAAAATGTACCATTCAAAGCCACATCATCAATTTTCAACCCTTCCTGACTTCATTTGATATTTTTCATGCATTTACTGATTATTTTGAGCTATAAGACCCTGATCTTGAAAAGCATTTCGAATGAACTCTAAAAAGGTTGAAAGTTGGCATGGTATCATCATTTCATCCACATAGCATGTGCAAGAAAGTAGAGAGGGGTACCGCAAAAACTGGATGCACTTCGTGTACACAACGGACAATCTCTTTCGAAGTATGAGGGTTTCATACTGAAACTCGTCTCTTACAAAGGGATTTCATTTTTAACTTATTTGAACTCCATAGTTTTTCTGTGTTCAAAATGCACCATTGAAGCCACATAATCAATTTTCATCCCTTTCTAACTTCATTTGTTATTTTTCATGCATTTACTGATTATTTTGAGCTATAAGACCCTGAAATTGAAAAGCATTTCAAATGAACTCTGAAAGGTTGAAAGTTGGCATGGTATCATCATTTCATCCAAATAGCATGTCAAGAATTAGAGACGGTTACGGCAAAAACTGGATGCACTTCGTGTACACAACGGACAATCTCTTTCGAAGTATGAGGGTTTCATACGGAAACTTGTCTGTTACAAAGGGATTTAATTTTTTTAACTTATTTGAACACCATAGTTTCTCTGTGTTCAAAATGCACCATTCAAAGCCACATCATCAATTTTCAACCCTTTCTGACTTCATTTGTTATTTTTCATGCATTTACTGATTATCTTGAGCTATGCGACCCTGAAATTGAAAAGTATTTCAAATGAACTGTGAAAAGGTTGAAAGTTGGGATGGTATCATCATTTCATCCACATAGCATGTGCAAGAAAGTAGAGAGGGTTACGGCAAAAACTGGATGCACTTCGTGTCCACAACGGACAATCTCTTTCGAAGTATCAGGGTTACATACGGAAACACATCTGTTACAAAGGGATTTCATTTTATAACTTATTTGAACACCATAGTTTTTCTGTGTTCAAAACGTACCATTCAAAGCCACATAATCAATTTTCAACCCTTCCTGACTTCATTTGATATTTTTCATGCATTTACAGATTATTTTGAGCTATAAGACCCTGATCTTGAAAAGCATTTCAAATGAACTCTGAAAAGGTTGAAAGTTGGCATGGTATCATCATTTCGTCCACATAGCATGTGCAAGAAAGTAGAGAGGGGTACCTCAAAAAATGGATGCACTTCGTGTACACAACGGACAATCTCTTTCGAAGTATCAGGGTTTCATACAGAAACTTATCTGTTACAAAGGGATTTCATTTTTAACTTATTTGAACTCCATAGTTTTTCTGTGTTCAAAATGCAACATTCAAAGCCACATCATCAATTTTCAACCCTTTCTGACTTAATTCATTATTTTTCATGCATTTACTGATTATTTTGAGCTATAAGACCCTGAAATTTAAAAGCATTTCAAATGAACTCTGAAAAGGTTGAAAGTTGGCATGGTGTCATCATTTCATCCACATAGCATGTGCAAGAAAGTAGAGAGGGTTATGGCAAAAACTGGATGCACTTTGTGTCCACAACGGACAATCTCTTTCGAAGTATCAGGGTTACATACGGAAACTCATCTGTTACAAAGGGATTTCATTTTATAACTTATTTGAACACCATAGTTTTTCTATGTTCAAAATGTACCATTCAAAGCCACATCATCAATTTTCAACCCTTCCTGACTTCATTTGATATTTTTCATGCATTTACTGATTATTTTGAGCTATAAGACCCTGATCTTGAAAAGCATTTCGAATGAACTCTAAAAAGGTTGAAAGTTGGCATGGTATCATCATTTCATCCACATAGCATGTGCAAGAAAGTAGAGAGTGGTACCGCAAAAACTGGATGCACTTCGTGTACACAACGGACAATCTCTTTCGAAGTATGAGGGTTTCATACTGAAACTCGTCTCTTACAAAGGGATTTTATTTTTAACTTATTTGAACTCCATAGTTTTTCTGTGTTCAAAATGCACCATTGAAAGCCACATAATCAATTTTCATCCCTTTCTAACTTCATTTGTTATTTTTCATGCATTTACTGATTATTTTGAGCTATAAGACCCTGAAATTGAAAAGCATTTCAAATGAACTCTGAAAGGTTGAAAGTTGGCATGGTATCATCATTTCATCCAAATAGCATGTCAAGAATTAGAGACGGTTACGGCAAAAACTGGATGCACTTCGTGTACACAACGGACAATCTCTTTCGAAGTATGAGGGTTTCATACGGAAACTTGTCTGTTACAAAGGGATTTAATTTTTTTAACTTATTTGAACACCATAGTTTCTCTGTGTTCAAAATGCACCATTCAAAGCCACATCATCAATTTTCAACCCTTTCTGACTTCATTTGTTATTTTTCATGCATTTACTGATTATCTTGAGCTATGCGACCCTGAAATTGAAAAGTATTTCAAATGAACTGTGAAAAGGTTGAAAGTTGGGATGGTATCATCATTTCATCCACATAGCATGTGCAAGAAAGTAGAGAGGGTTATGGCAAAAACTGGATGCACTTTGTGTCCACAACGGACAATCTCTTTCGAAGTATCAGGGTTACATACGGAAACTCATCTGTTACAAAGGGATTTCATTTTATAACTTATTTGAACACCATAGTTTTTCTATGTTCAAAATGTACCATTCAAAGCCACATCATCAATTTTCAACCCTTCCTGACTTCATTTGATATTTTTCATGCATTTACTGATTATTTTGAGCTATAAGACCCTGATCTTGAAAAGCATTTCGAATGAACTCTAAAAAGGTTGAAAGTTGGCATGGTATCATCATTTCATCCACATAGCATGTGCAAGAAAGTAGAGAGGGGTACCGCAAAAACTGGATGCACTTCATGTACACAACGGACAATCTCTTTCGAAGTATGAGGGTTTCATACTGAAACTCGTCTCTTACAAAGGGATTTCATTTTTAACTTATTTGAACTCCATAGTTTTTCTGTGTTCAAAATGCACCATTGAAGCCACATAATCAATTTTCATCCCTTTCTAACTTCATTTGTTATTTTTCATGCATTTACTGATTATTTTGAGCTATAAGAGCCTGAAATTGAAAAGCATTTCAAATGAACTCTGAAAGGTTGAAAGTTGGCATGGTATCATCATTTCATCCAAATAGCATGTCAAGAATTAGAGACGGTTACGGCAAAAACTGGATGCACTTCGTGTACACAACGGACAATCTCTTTCGAAGTATGAGGGTTTCATACGGAAACTTGTCTGTTACAAAGGGATTTAATTTTTTTAACTTATTTGAACACCATAGTTTCTCTGTGTTCAAAATGCACCATTCAAAGCCACATCATCAATTTTCAACCCTTTCTGACTTCATTTGTTATTTTTCATGCATTTACTGATTATCTTGAGCTATGCGACCCTGAAATTGAAAAGTATTTCAAATGAACTGTGAAAAGGTTGAAAGTTGGGATGGTATCATCATTTCATCCACATAGCATGTGCAAGAAAGTAGAGAGGGTTACGGCAAAAACTGGATGCACTTCGTGTCCACAACGGACAATCTCTTTCGAAGTATCAGGGTTACATACGGAAACACATCTGTTACAAAGGGATTTCATTTTATAACTTATTTGAACACCATAGTTTTTCTGTTCAAAGCCACATAATCAATTTTCAACCCTTCCTGACTTCATTTGATATTTTTCATGCATTTACAGATTATTTTGAGCTATAAGACCCTGATCTTGAAAAGCATTTCAAATGAACTCTGAAAAGGTTGAAAGTTGGCATGGTATCATCATTTCGTCCACATAGCATGTGCAAGAAAGTAGAGAGGGGTACCTCAAAAAATGGATGCACTTCGTGTACACAACGGACAATCTCTTTCGAAGTATCAGGGTTTCATACAGAAACTTATCTGTTACAAAGGGATTTCATTTTTAACTTATTTGAACTCCATAGTTTTTCTGTGTTCAAAATGCAACATTCAAAGCCACATCATCAATTTTCAACCCTTTCTGACTTAATTCATTATTTTTCATGCATTTACTGATTATTTTGAGCTATAAGACCCTGAAATTTAAAAGCATTTCAAATGAACTCTGAAAAGGTTGAAAGTTGGCATGGTGTCATCATTTCATCCACATAGCATGTGCAAGAAAGTAGAGAGGGTTATGGCAAAAACTGGATGCACTTTGTGTCCACAACGGACAATCTCTTTCGAAGTATCAGGGTTACATACGGAAACTCATCTGTTACAAAGGGATTTCATTTTATAACTTATTTGAACACCATAGTTTTTCTATGTTCAAAATGTACCATTCAAAGCCACATCATCAATTTTCAACCCTTCCTGACTTCATTTGATATTTTTCATGCATTTACTGATTATTTTGAGCTATAAGACCCTGATCTTGAAAAGCATTTCGAATGAACTCTAAAAAGGTTGAAAGTTGGCATGGTATCATCATTTCATCCACATAGCATGTGCAAGAAAGTAGAGAGTGGTACCGCAAAAACTGGATGCACTTCGTGTACACAACGGACAATCTCTTTCGAAGTATGAGGGTTTCATACTGAAACTCGTCTCTTACAAAGGGATTTCATTTTTAACTTATTTGAACTCCATAGTTTTTCTGTGTTCAAAATGCACCATTGAAAGCTACATAATCAATTTTCATCCCTTTCTAACTTCATTTGTTATTTTTCATGCATTTACTGATTATTTTGAGCTATAAGACCCTGAAATTGAAAAGCATTTCAAATGAACTCTGAAAGGTTGAAAGTTGGCATGGTATCATCATTTCATCCAAATAGCATGTCAAGAATTAGAGACGGTTACGGCAAAAACTGGATGCACTTCGTGTACACAACGGACAATCTCTTTCGAAGTATGAGGGTTTCATACGGAAACTTGTCTGTTACAAAGGGATTTAATTTTTTTAACTTATTTGAACACCATAGTTTCTCTGTGTTCAAAATGCACCATTCAAAGCCACATCATCAATTTTCAACCCTTTCTGACTTCATTTGTTATTTTTCATGCATTTACTGATTATCTTGAGCTATGCGACCCTGAAATTGAAAAGTATTTCAAATGAACTGTGAAAAGGTTGAAAGTTGGGATGGTATCATCATTTCATCCACATAGCATGTGCAAGAAAGTAGAGAGGGTTACGGCAAAAACTGGATGCACTTCGTGTCCACAACGGACAATCTCTTTCGAAGTATCAGGGTTACATACGGAAACACATCTGTTACAAAGGGATTTCATTTTATAACTTATTTGAACACCATAGTTTTTCTGTGTTCAAAACGTACCATTCAAAGCCACATAATCAATTTTCAACCCTTCCTGACTTCATTTGATATTTTTCATGCATTTACAGATTATTTTGAGCTATAAGACCCTGATCTTGAAAAGCATTTCAAATGAACTCTGAAAAGGTTGAAAGTTGGCATGGTATCATCATTTCGTCCACATAGCATGTGCAAGAAAGTAGAGAGGGGTACCTCAAAAAATGGATGCACTTCGTGTACACAACGGACAATCTCTTTCGAAGTATCAGGGTTTCATACAGAAACTTATCTGTTACAAAGGGATTTCATTTTTAACTTATTTGAACTCCATTGTTTTTCTGTGTACAAAATGCACCATTCAAGGCCACATCATCAATTTTCAACCCTTTCTGACTTCATTTGTTATTTTTCATGCATTTATTGATTATTTTGATCTATAAGACCCTGAAATTGAAAATCATTTCAAATGAACTCTGAAAGGTTGAAAGTTGGCATGGTATCATCATTTCATCCACATAGCATGTGCAAGAATTAGAGAGGGTTACGGCAAAAACTGGATGCACTTTGTGTACACAACGGAGAATCTCTTTCGAAGTATGAGGGTTTCATATGGAAATTCGTTTGTTACAAAGGGATTTAATTTTTTTAACTTATTTGAACTCCATAGTTTTTCTGTGTTCAAATTGCACCATTCAAAGCCACATCATCAATTTTCAACCCTTTCTGACTTCATTTGTTATTTTTCATGCACTTACTGATTATTTTGATCTATAAGACCTTGAAATTGAAAAGCATTTCAAACGAGCTCTGAACATGTTGAAAGTTGGCATGGTATCATCATTTCATCCACATAGCATGTGCAAGAAAGTAGAGAGGGTTACGGAAAAAAACTGGATGCACTTCGTGTCCACAACGGACAATCTCTTTCGAAGTATCAGGGTTACATACGGAAACTCACCTGTTACAAAGGGATTTCATTTTATAACTTATTTGAACACCATAGTTTTTTTGTGTTCAAAATGTTCCATTCAAAGCCACATCATCAATTTTCAACCCTTTCTGACTTCATTTGTTATTTTTCATGCATTTACTGATTATTTTGAGCTATAAGACCCTGATCTTGAAAAGCATTTCAAATGAACTCTGAAAATGTTGAAAGTTGGCATGGTATCATTATTTCATCCACATAGCATGTGCAAGAAAGTATAGAGGGGTACCTCAAAAATTGATGCACTTCGTGTACACAACGGACAATCTCTTTGGAAGTATCAGGGTTGCATACGGAAACTCATCTATTACAAAGGACAGGCTATGCAGCAGTATAGGATTAACTGAAAGCAGTAACATGCTACACTACTCTAATGCAAGCAGTATAGAGAAGAGTAGGCGATATCTAGTGATCAAAGGGGGGGCATGCCTGGTTGCTCTGGCAAGAGAGAGGGGTCGTCAACACCGTAGTCGTACTGGGTAGCAGCGGCGTCGGTCTCGGTGTCTAGCGAGAGAAGAGGGGGAAGAAACAATAAATATAATGCAAACAAGTGCATGACGATGCTTGACATGACAAAGCGTGATGCTAGGTGTGCCCTAACGCGGTACGAGGTGGTACCGGTGAAGGGGGAAGTATCCGGGTAAGTATTCCCGGTGTTTCGCGTTTTCGGACAGATGAACCGGAGAGGGAAAGTTGCATGTTCGGTATGCTAGGGATGCGTGGCGGACGAACGAGTTGCGTATCCGGATTCGTTGGATTTTTCTGAGCAACTTACATATATAAAACTTTTTCATCCGAGCTATAGATTATTTTATATGATTTACTAAAGTTTTAGCAATATTCTAAAATTACTATTAATTCGAAAATAATGATTAAAACGCTAGATGCACCCAGCTCTGCGTACACAGATGTGTACCAGAGGGTGACATGTGGGTCCATGGGGTCCCTGTTGACCAGTCAATGTTTGACTGGTCAACATGGGGGTGGGGCCCCTTGTCATACACACATCTAGTTAATTACTAATTTAACTTAACTAATCCAGTTCATTAGGTTAATTAAGTTAATTAATCACTTAACTAATTAATTAATTAATTTTATTCATATTTTTTTTCTTTTTTTAGGGGAGGGGCCCCAGCTGCGAGTGGCACAAAGGCCACTGGAACGGGCTAACGGGCGCAGGCGCTTGGGCGTAACCCGCCCGAACACAGGCGAGGTCGCCGGGCAATGGGGAGGAGCAGGGCGTGCAGGCAGCGGGACGCCGGCGGCCACGGCGATGGGCCGGTAGGGCGTGGCGCGGCGAAGGCCACGCGGCGGCGGCAGGGGTGGGGCGAGCCGCGGCGGAGGCAGGCGGCACAGGGAGGCTGAGCAGCAGCAGCTCGAAGCAGGAGCAGCTAGCGGGAGCAGTAGGGAAGCGGGATGGCGGGCGGTTGCAGGCACGGCGAGCACGTTCCAGGGGTGAGGCAGGGCATGGCCCAGGCGGGCGCGCACGCGGGGGTTCCGCAGGGGGACGGCCGGATGCCCAGGGCTCACGGGAGCGCGGCCAGGAGCCTGGAGAGCGAAGCTCCGGCCGCGGCGGCTAAGCTCGGGGGAGGGCACCTACGGTGACCGAATAGATAGGGAAGAAGGGGGAATCGAAGGTGCAGCTCACTGTGGTTCTTTAGGCGAGCTCGAGGTGGTCGGGGATGAACCGGAGATGCGCGAATCGACGACGGGGTCGACGACCGTGGCGGAGAAGACCGCGCGATGGCGAGGCAGCAGGCCGTCCGAGCTCCAACCGAAAGGGAAGGGCGTTGGAGACGATGATGGCGGAGCTCCTTGACGTCTTGGCGCGACGAATGGAGACCGATGGCCGCGGGATCGATGACGATGACGACGACCGCGAGTTCGGCCTCGTCCAGGTCGTCGGATATGAGCGAGGGAGAGGGGATTTGGGGACTAGGGTTACCAGGGAGAGAGAGGGGAGCTCGGGGCATCAAGTAGGCGCCGGGGTAAGCCGCAGGATGTCCAACACGCATCCACAGCCGCGGCTATGGTGGTCGGATGCGTGCCACGACCTCCTGTTGTGAACAGGAGGAGGATGGCTCTTGGTGGGCTGGGCCTTGTGTGCTATGGCCACTTATGGCCCAGTGGCACAATAGGCTTTATTCATTTTCTATTCTTTTATTGTTTTACATTCCCGCTACTGTTTTCTATTTATTCTAGCTACCAAATCAGCTTTGTTACTTGTAAAACTTTGCACTTAAATAAAGCACAACAATATTAGATGGCACAAAAAGTTTGGGGCCAAAAGGAGTTGTCTAGCCATTTTTAAAAATTGGAAAGGCCAATTTTAAATGCTACTGGACCACTAAATAAATTTCCAGGGGCACCTGGGAATCCAAAAGAGGTTGGTTCCAACATGACAAATAACTAGTGATTATTTTCCACACTTTGAACATTTTAGATTTTGTGTTTGAAAACTTTTATTTTTGACTTTAATTTAAATTTGAAATTTGGACCGGATTCGAAACAACGCGAGTTTAACAACAGTAATCATGATGACGTAGCACCATTAGCAGGGAATTAACGTGGCTTAATTATCCGGGCATCACAATTCTCCTCCACTACAAGAAATCTCGTCCCGAGATTTAAGAGGTAGAGCAAGGGGGAAAGGTCTGGTTACGATATTTAATGAATCTTTTCGGTCTTGGTTGCCCTTCTCGAAAAAGTTGAACCCTCTTGTTGATGTCTTCATTTCTCTGATTTAGGTCATCATGATGAAGTCTTCGTCCTTTCTTCGGGGGTCTCATCATACTTATGAAAAATGATCAAGGTTATCTTCAAAGGAACTGACCTCTACAAGGTCACGTATCTGGTAGAGAACATCAGGGAGGGTGATGAATAGTAACTCTCAGATTGAAACTTAAGAAATTATCGAGAGCAAAGTAAGGAGGTGCAAAATAGAAGTTTCAAGCGCTTAGGCAATCGTTCGTTGCCTAAAACGAAGTGTGAAAGAGGGTTCAAAGCAATGGGAATAAGTATTGCGTCTGATACCATAATAGATCACTAGGCAGGTGGCCCATGAATTACATACCGAGTCAAGCGTGGGGAATAACTTTGACAATAGGTTGTACAGGAGAGTCAGGTTTCGATCCTGTGGAACTGTGGGTTATGGGCCCACCACGTGGGTTAAAAGTAGGATGGGTGATGACATCTTGCACGATTATTTAAGCGAGGCATGTCAGAGGATAGTCCGTCAGTTATGTTGGCAACAACATCGATACCAAGGGCGAGGGACGAAGAGAACCATTTTCCTGCTCGTTTGAACGAGGCGGACCAATAGGCAAAGTTCTCGTCCATCGGCGGCTACCGGAATGTCATCAACAATAGTAACAGGGTCTTGCTGACAGAATTGTACACCGAGGTGTTTACATAAGCAGTGAATCTTTACTGCTTAGATTATATAGATCACAAGAAAGGTCAAACAACCCAATGAAAAGAAAAATGTGATCATCAGGTTAAACAGAACAAAGGTAAGGGAAATGGGTTTAAACACATATTTTAGGGATATATCCTTCCCAAGGACAAGCAGAGCATGATATCCATGTTAGGATATAACGTAGAAAAACTCTTTAGGTAGGGGAGAGAAATTTCATGACATTACCCATACAGTGGTGTTTGGATAATTGAGCAGGAAACATTTAGTATTGGGCTTCAAATGTTCCTGTTGAAAATCGGAGTACCATAGACATGCTTCGAGATAGCATTGAGATGGTCAACAGGTGAAGATCAGACTTTGGAAACAAAAAGGATCCATCAGGAACAACTTATAGAATAAGTCTTACAATTTCCTCACGGAAGAATGACTAACCTTGACAAGAAGAAAACTATAACAATAGGTCCTCCGGCCAGGTGTGCTAGGCATGATATCACCTTACCGAGTCATATAAAGATGTTATAACTCCTGGAAATATGTTCCAACCATCATATCTGACCGAGATTCAGATCTGATTGATGTCAGGATAACTCAGACTTAGGATGCCTGAGAAGAAAGGTGCAACACAAATTGTCGAAATGACATTGTAAGAATCTCGAGAATTGAACTATGGAAGAGAGTTCCACAGCAAGAGTTCATCATTAAATCAAGGAGAGGATGAGGATGTGGCTGATGGACTCGGCGACAACTCATCGAGATTTCCAAAGGATTGATTTCCACAATTATGTGAACAAGGAAATATCATTTGTCGGATCAAATGATATAATGATGTATGCTCGAGGGAAACATACACAACTGAACAATGATAGAAGGGTGCACCCAGGAATCTGGACTAGGTAGCACGATCAATGTTCGAATGATGATTCAATAAACAATAGACTTAGAATGGAACTGTAGACCAATAACTTCAAAGCAATAGGGTTGCTAGAAGCTTAGAATTTACACATCACAGACCATTTGTCGGTATTCCGGTTAGAATTAACACGGAGACCAAGAAATGAACGCAAAAGGCGAGAGATATTACTATATCAAGAATTCTCAAGAGGTGGTAAAATTACCACGACATTCTTGACATAAAAGGTGGTAATATTCCAAGGTAAAGAAGAACAAATGCTGGATAGCAAGGATCTCAAGGTATAACACAAAACACGAATAAGTTTGTGTTGAACGGAAGGCAATAAAGTGGTCGGTGATAACACAAACCATTGAGGGGCGAGGATGGTATTTCTCATCAAGAATTCGATATATATCTTGGAAGAGCTCGGGATGTTGATGATGACCACGACACTTTTGTCAAGAGGTTTCATGAAGATGTAAGCAACCAGCGACGACATCAATTCATAGGAATGATGAAGCGAAAGGTTATTGGAACCATGGGTACGGCACAACTCGAAATCAAGCTTGTTGTTCAAGGCAAAATGATATGATGAGGAAAATCGACGTAAGCTTAGCTCATTGTCAGATAATTGTGCTACGGGAAGAAGGACCGGGTAGCACAGTTAAAATTTAACATGGTAATGATATAGCCGATCAGGCTAGGAGTGACTTGAAGGATTATTAAACTCATAAGCAACGGAGATTAACTTATTGAGTCGGAGTGCGGAATTGATTCACTTGTCGGTGTCCTTGAGGGGTTCTAACAACTCAGAACCCGTTGGACAAATGGAATCGACGAGAATAATAGTTGATGAAGAACTCTTAAGAAGTTATGTAGTTCCATGTTATTCTCGAGACACCAGAGGGTAATACTCGAAGGTAGATCGGAATAAGGATTGGACAGGTATAATGAACTGCAGAAGACAAGTACTTTAACTTGTCCAAGAAAGGGATCAAAGGAAGAAATTTTGGTCGAAACCACATCCAAGGATACAAGATGATCTTGTAACAAGGGGATAATTATTATAAGAGAAGCTCCCATGATCAGGTATACATCGTGTCCATGGGCATGAACACAGGGTTCAAGGTCGGCTCCCACTTGTTCAATGCATAACCTTTCATTCACCTCTTGTATTTTGAAAATGACATTAGTTGTTGAAAGTTTTACCTGGTGCAATACCAGATAAGTATGACCCGTGAAATCTTCCGGGTTTGCGCAGATTAAGGAAGGCATAGGTTCAAGCCATCGGGGCTCCTTAGAACATATACCACGAACATCAGGAGTAAATAACACAAACTCGATGGTAGAGCATGTTCAAAAGCAGATGATACAATTTACCAAAGGCCTTACGTATCCGAGGGAAGGCTCACAAGGTTATTGAATATGAAGGACGCTGTCCGTAGATAACCCGGCAATGGGTATGGCGGTCCACAACGAGGCTGATGTGAGTATCGGTACTCAATCAAAGGAAGAAGGAATGCCAAGGCATCGGATTATAGAAACAACTGACTAATTCAAAGCTTAATGCAAAGAAATTTTATGATTCCCAAATCAAGGGATCAGAAGCAACCGTTCTGATCAAAAATGAATAAGTTCAATAGACTTAGAAGCATAAACGACCAAGGCATTGATTGGTCAAGAACCAACTCATATCCAAATGACGTCTAAGCCGGAAGGATGAATCCTAGGATTCGACTGATGAATGCGGGCATCCTCAACATATTGAATCAACGGACTTAAAATGATAAAGACAAGGGAGGCCAATAAGATTACGAAACTTATTGGATTAACCACAATTTAAGAAAGCGAGAATTTCAAGAGCAATAGGCTGCTCAGGATTTTCGGAAGATCGAATAGTATTTCGAAGACCATTGTGAAACACATGAACAACTGGGGGATGAGCGGATACTCGATAAGTGTGAGAATTTTCCATAGGGGTATTCAGGTGACAAATAACTGCAAGGCAGTAAGCTTAAAGGATTATCGAAACATCGACGAGTATTTCGGGGTATCTTATAATAACAAGACCAACTGGGGATGAATGTAAGAATAACAACTGCAAGTAGTTATCCATAAGGGTTGATGGTGGAAGGGGAATTGCAAACGCGATGAACACAAGTTCTTGGGTTAACAGCGGAGAGTATCTTCAGGGTCTTCACGTGCAGCAGACGATCATCAGTAATAAGGGGCTCTCCGGGTGAAAGTGATAACGAGATCCTAATGTTAGATTTAGCAAAATTCATTTAACCCGAGTAGAAGAGAGCTCAGAGTCCCAGAGTAAGGATCGAGGAGTAAAAGATCCTAATACCACCCAGATGGCGACGTGGGCTCGTAAGGCACACAGCCATGTTAGTAAAAGTTTTGCAATGTCTAGACTCGACTTCGGCCAAGGAGTGTGGAAGGGGGAATTCCTACAGGCAGCCGGCTCTGATACCAACTTGTGAGGCCCCCGGTTTGACCGTACACTAATCATACACGCAAACTTGTACGATCAAGATCAGGGACTCACGGAAAGATATCACAACACAACTCTACAAATAAAATAAGTCATACAAGGATCATATTACAAGCCAGGGGCCTCGAAGGCTCGAATACAAGAGCTCGATCATAGACGAGTCAGCGGAAGCAACAAAATCTGAGGACAGACATAGGTTAAACAAGTTTGCCTTAAGAAGGCTAGCACAAACTGGGATATAGATCAAAAGAGGCGCAGGCCTCCTGCGTGGGATCCTCCTAAACTACTCCTGGTCGTCGTCAGCGGGCATCACGTAGTAGTAGGCACCTCCGGTGTAGTAGGAGTCGTCGTTGACGGTGGCGTCTGGCTCCTGGACTCCAGCATCTGGTTGCGACAACCAGAATGAAAGGAAAAGGGGGAAAAGGGGGAGAAAGCAACCGTGAGTACTCATCCAAAGTACTCGCAAGCAAGGAGCTACACTACATATGCATGGGTATCAAGTGGAGTAAGGGTATCATATGTGGACTGAACTGCAGAATGCCAGAATAAGAGGGGGATAACTAATCCTTTCGAAGACTACGCTTCTGGCAGCCTCCGTCTTGCAACATGTAGAAGAGAGTAGACTGAAGTCCTCCAAGTAGCATTGCATAGCATAATCCTAACCGATGATCCTTCCCTCGTCGCCCTGTGAGAGAGCGACCACCGGTTGTATCTGGCACTTGGAAGGGTGTGTTTTATTAAGTATCCGGTTCTAGTTGTCATAAGGTCAAGGTACAACTCCAAGTCGTCCTGTTACTGAAGATCACGGCTATTCGAATAGATTAACTTCCCTGCAGGGGTGCACCACATTCCCCAACACGCTCGATCCCATTTGGTCGGACACACTTTCCTGGGTCATGGCCGGCCTCGGAAGATCAACACGTCGCAGCCCCACCTAGGCACAACAGAGAGGTCAGCACGCCGGTCTAAACCTAAGCGCACAGGGGTCTGGGCCCATCGCCCTTAGCACACATGCACGTTGCGAACGCGGCCGGAAGTAGAACTAGCCCCCTTAATACAAGAGCAGGCTTACGTTCCAATCCGGTGCGCGCCGCTCAGTCGCTGACGTCACGAAGGCTTCGGCTGATACCACGACGCCGGGATACCCATAACTACTCCCACGTAGATGGTTAGTGCGTATAGACCAAATGGCCAGACTCAGATCAAATACTCAGATCTCGTTAAGCGTGTTAAGTATCCGTGAACGCCGACCAGGGCCAAGCCCACCTCCCTCCTAGGTGGTCTGAACCTGCCCTGTCGCTCCACCTCAAAGTAACCGTCGGGGGCCGTCGGAAACCCAGGCCCACCTCTACCGGGATGGAGCCACCTACCCCTTCAGCCCCCATCTCCGAACAGTATCACAGGTAATGTAACAGTGTAAAGTATATAGTATATGCCCGTGATCACCTCCCGAAGTGATCACGGCCCAGTAGTATAGCATGGCAGACGGACAAGAGTGTAGGGCCACTGATGGAACACTAGCATCCTATACTAAGCAGTAGGATAGCAGGTAAAGGTAACAACAGTAGTAGCAAGGACAGGCTATGCAGCAGTATAGGATTAACTGAAAGCAGTAACATGCTACACTACTCTAATGCAAGCAGTATAGAGAAGAGTAGGCGATATCTAGTGATCAAAGGGGGGGCTTGCCTGGTTGCTCTGGCAAGAGAGAGGGGTTGTCAACACCGTAGTCGTACTGGGTAGCAGCGGCGTCGGTCTCGGTGTCTAGCGAGAGAAGAGGGGGAAGAAACAATAAATATAATGCAAACAAGTGCATGATGATGCATGACATGACAAAGCGTGATGCTAGGTGTGCCCTAACGCGGTACGAGGTGGTACCGGTGAAGGGGGAAGTATCCGGGTAAGTATTCCCGGTGTTTCGCGTTTTCGGACAGATGAACCGGAGAGGGAAAGTTGCGTTTTCGGTATGCTAGGGATGCGTGGCGGACGAACGGGTTGCGTATCCGGATTCGTTGGATTTTTCTGAGCAACTTACATATATAAAACTTTTTCATCTGAGCTATAGATTATTTTATATGATTTACTAAAGTTTTAGCAATATTCTGAAATTACTATTAATTCGAAAATAATGATTAAAATGCTAGATGCACCCAGCTCTGCGTACACAGATGTGTACCAGAGGGTGACATGTGGGTCCATGGGGTCCCTGTTAACATGGGGGTGGGGCCCCTTGTCATACACACATCTAGTTAATTACTGATTTAACTTAACTAATCCAGTTCATTAGGTTAATTAAGTTAATTAATCACTTAACTAATTAATTAATTAATTTTATTCATATTTTTTTTCTTTTTTTAAGGGGAGGGGCCCTAGCTGCCAGTGGCACAAAGGCCACTGGAACGGGCTAACGGGCGCAGGCGCTTGGGCGTAACCCGCCCGAACACAGGCGAGGTCGCCGGGCGATAGGGAGGAGCAGGGCGTGCAGGCAGCGGGACGCCGGCGGCCGCGGCGATGGGCCGGTAGGGCGTGGCGCGGCGAAGGCCACGCGGTGGCGGCAGGGGTGGGGCGAGCCGCGGCGGAGGCAGGCGGCACAGGGAGGCTGAGCAGCAGCAGCTCGAAGCAGGAGCAGCTAGCGGGAGCAGTAGGGAAGCGGGATGGCGGGCGGTTGCAGGCACGGCGAGCACGTTCCAGGGGTGAGACAGGGCATGGCCCAGGCGGGCGCGCACGCGGGGGTTCCGCAGGGGGACGGCCGGATGCCCAGGGCTCACGGGAGCGCGGCCAGGAGCCTGGAGAGCGAAGCTCCGGCCGCGGCGGCTAAGCTCGGGGGAGGGCACCTACGGTGACCGAATAGACAGTGAAGAAGGGGGAATCAAAGGCGCAGCTCACTGTGGTTCTTTAGGCGAGCTCGAGGTGGTCGGGGATGAACCGGAGATGCGCGAATCGACGACGGGGTCGACGACCGTGGCGGAGAAGACCGCGCGATGGGGAGGCAGCAGGCCGTCCGAGCACCAACCGAAAGGGAAGGGCGATGGAGACGATGATGGCGGAGCTCCTTGACGTCTTGGCGCGACGAATGGAGACCGGTGGCCGCGGGATCGATGACGATGACGACGACCGCGAGTTCGGCCTCGTCCAGGTCGTCGGATATGAGCGAGGGAGAGGGGATTTGGGGACTAGGGTTACCAGGGAGAGAGAGGGCAGCTCGGGGCATCAAGTAGGCGCCGGGGTAAGCCGCAGGATGTCCAACACGCATCCACAGCCGCGGCTATGGTGGTCGGATGCGTGCCACGACCTCCTGTTGTGAACAGGGAGGAGGATGGCTCTTGGTGGGCTGGGCCTTGTGTGCTATGGCCACTTATGGCCCAGTGGCACAATAGGCTTTATTCATTTTCTATTCTTTTATTGTTTTACATTCCCGCTACTGTTTTCTATTTATTCTAGCTACCAAATGAGCTTTGTTACTTGTAAAACTTTGCACTTAAATAAAGCACAACAATATTAGATGGCACAAAAAGTTTGGGGCCAAAAGGAGTTGTCTAGCCATTTTTAAAAATAGGAAAGGCCAATTTTAAATGCTACTGGACCACTAAATAAATTTCCAGGGGCACCTGGGA
Source organism: Triticum urartu (assembly GCF_056163025.1). Classification (NCBI taxonomy): domain Eukaryota; kingdom Viridiplantae; phylum Streptophyta; class Magnoliopsida; order Poales; family Poaceae; genus Triticum; species Triticum urartu. The sequence goes on from NC_141878.1 coordinate 89,156,451, forward strand.
ATCCAAAAGAGGTTGGTTCCAACATGACAAATAACTAGTGATTATTTTCCACACTTTGAACATTTTAGATTTTGTGTTTGAAAACTTTTATTTTTGACTTTAATTTAAATTTGAAATTTGGACCGGATTCGAAACAACGCGAGTTTAACAACAGTAATCATGATGACGTAGCACCATTAGCAGGGAATTACTATGGCTTAATTATCCGAGCATCACAATATGACCTTGAAATTTAGAAGCATTTCAAATGAACTCTGAAAAGGTTGAAAGTTTGCATGGTATCGTCATTTCATCCACATAGCATGTGCAAGAAAGTAGAGAGGGGTACGGCAAAAACTGGATGCACTTCGTGTACACAACAGACAATCTCTTTCGAAGTATGAGGGTTTCATACGGAAACTCATCTGTTACAAAGGGATTTCATTTTATAACTTATTTGAACACCATAGTTTTTCTATGTTCAAAATGTACCATTCAAAGCCACATCATCAATTTTCAACCCTTCCTGACTTCATTTGATATTTTTCATGCATTTACAGATTATTTTGAGCTATAAGACCCTGATCTTGAAAAGCATTTCAAATGAACTCTGAAAAGGTTGAAAGTTGGCATGGTATCATCATTTCGTCCACATAGCATGTGCAAGAAAGTAGAGAGGGGTACCTCAAAAAATGGATGCACTTCGTGTACACAACGGACAATCTCTTTCAAAGTATCAGGGTTTCATACAGAAACTTATCTGTTACAAAGGGATTTCATTTTTAACTTATTTGAACTCCATTGTTTTTCTGTGTACAAAATGCACCATTCAAAGCCACATCATCAATTTTCAACCCTTTCTGACTTCATTTGTTATTTTTCATGAATTTACTATTTATTTTGAGCTATAAGACCCTGAAATTGAAAAGCATTTCAAATGAAATCTGAAAGGTTGAAAGTTGGCATGGTGTCATCATTTCATCCACATAGAATGTGCCAGAAAGTAAAGAGGGTTACGGCAAAAACTGGATGCACTTCGTGTACACAACGAACAATCTCTTTCGAAGTATGAGGGTTTCATAAGGAAACTCGTCTGTTACAAAGGGATTAATTTTTTTACATATTTGAACACCATAGTTTTTCTGTGTTAAAATGCCCCATTCAAAGCCACATCATCAATTTTCAACCCTTTCTGACTTCATTTGTTATTTTTCATGCATTTACTGATTATTTTGAGCTATAAAACCATGAAATTTAAAAGCATTTCAAATGAACTCCGAAAGGGTTCAAAGTTGGCATGGTATTGTCATTTCATCCACATAGCATGTGCAAGAAAGTAGAGAGGGGTACGGCAAAAATTGGATGCACTTCGTGTACACAACGGACAATCTCTTTCGAAGTATCAGGGTTTCATACAAAAACTCGTCTGTTACAAAGGGATTTCATTTTTTAACTTATTTCAACAACATAGTTTTTCTGTGTTCAAAATGCACCATTCAAAGCCACGTCATCAATTTTCAACACTTTCTGACTTCATTTGTTATTTTTCATGCATTTACTGATTATTTTGAGCTATAAGACCCTGATCTTGAAAAGCATTTCAAATGAACTCTGAAACGGTTGAAAGTTGGCATGGTATCATCATTTCATCCACATAGCATGTGCAAGAAAGTAGAGAGGGGTACCTCAAAAACTGGATGCACTTCGTGCACACAACGGACAATCTCTTTCGAAGTATCAGGGTTTCATACGGAAACTCGTTTGTTACAAAGGGATTTCATTTTTAACTTATTTGAACTCCATAGTTTTTCTATGTTCAAAATGCACCATTCAAAGCCACATCATCAATTTTCAACCCTTTCTGACTTCATTTGTTATTTTTCATGCATTTACTGATTATTTTGAGCTATAAGACCCTGAAATTGAAAAGCATTTCAAATGAAATCTGAAAGGTTGAAAGTTGGCATGGTGTCATCATTTCATCCACATAGCAGGTGCCAGAAAGTAAAGAGGGTTACGGCAAAAACTGGATGCACTTCGTGTACACAACGAACAATCTCTTTCGAAGTATGAGGGTTTCATACGGAAACTCGTCTGTTACAAAGGGATTAAATTTTTTTACTTATTTGAACACCATAGTTTTTCTGTGTTAAAATGCACCATTCAAAGCCACATCATCAATTTTCAACCCTTTCTGACTTCATTTGTTATTTTTCATGCATTTACTGATTATTTTGAGCTATAAGACCTTGAAATTTAAAAGCATTTCAAATGAACTCCGAAAAGGTTCAAAGATGGCATGGTATCGTCATTTCATCCACATAGCATGTGCAAGAAAGTAGAGAGGGGTACGGCAAAAATTGGATGCACTTCGTGTACACAACGGACAATCTCTTTCGAAGTATCAGGGTTTCATACAAAAACTTGTCTGTTACAAAGGGATTTCATTTTTTAACTTATTTCAACAACATAGTTTTTCTGTGTTCAAAATGCACCATTCAAAGCCACGTCATCAATTTTCAACACTTTCTGACTTCATTTGTTATTTTTCATGCATTTACTGATTATTTTGAGCTATAAGACCCTAAAATTGAAAAGCATTTCATATGAACTCTGAAAAGGTTGAAAGTTGGCATGGTATCATCATTTCATCCACATAGCATGTGCAATAACATAGAGAGGGTTACGGGAAAAACTGGATGCACTTCGTGTACACAACAGACAATCTCTTTCGAAGTATCAGGGTTTCATACGGAAACTCGTCTGTTACAAAGGGATCCATGTTCAAGAATTCATCTGATTAGCCAGTTAACTTGCCGATTAATGCCTACTCATATGGAACTCGAGTAGCCGATTACCCGATAAATCGTTCGATTAATTGATTAAATGGCCGATTAACTTGCCTATTAGCCTATTAATCCCCTACTCGCCAGCCGACCGAGCAACTAGCAGTTAAAGATTTCCTCAACAATGAAAGGGATTTCATTTTTTTAACTTATTTGAACTCCATAGTTTTTCTGTGTTCAAAATGCACCATTCAAAGCCACATCATCAATTTTCAACCCTTTCTGACTTCATTTGTTACTTTTCAAGCATTTATTGATTATTTTGAGTTATAAGACCCTGAAATTGAAAATCATTTCAAATGAACTCTGGAAACGTTGAAAGTTGGCATGGTATCGTCATTTCATCCACATAGCATGTGCAAGAAAGTAGAGAGGGCTACAGCAAAAACTGGATGCACTTCGTGTACACAACGGACAATCTCTTTCGAAGTATCAGGGTTTCATACGGAAACTCGTGTGTTACAAAGGGATTTCATTTTTAACTTATTTGAACTCCATAGTTTCTTTGTGTTCAAATTGCACCATTCAAAGCCACATCATCAATTTTCAACCCTTTCTGACTTCATTTGTTATTTTTCATGCACTTATTGATTATTTTGAGCTATAAGACCTTGAAATTGAAAAGCATTTCAAACGAACTCTGAAAATGTTGAAAGTTGGCATGGTATCATCATTTCATCCACATAGCATGTGCAAGAAAGTAGAGAGGGGTACCTCGAAAACTGGATGCACTTCGTGCACACAACGGACAATCTCTTTCGAAGTATCAGGGTTTCATACGGAAACTCGTTTGTTACAAAGGGATTTCATTTTTAACTTATTTGAACTCCATAGTTTTTCTGTGTTCAAAATGCACCATTTAAAGCCACATCATCAATTTTCAACCCTTTCTGACTTCATTTGCTATTTTTCATGCATTTACTGATTATTTTGAGCTATAAGACCCTGAAATTGAAAAGCATTTCAAATGAAATATGAAAGGTTGAAAGTTGGCATGGTGTCATCATTTCATCCACATAGCATGTGCCAGAAAGTAAAGAGGGTTATGGCAAAAACTGGATGCACTTCGTGTACACAACGAACAATCTCTTTCGAAGTGTGAGGGTTTCATACGGAAACTTGTCTGTTACAAAGGGATTTCATTTTTTAACTTTTTTGAACACCATAGTTTTCCTTTGTTCAAAAAGAACCATTCAAAGCCACATCATCAACTTTCAACCCTTTCTGACTTCATTTGTTATTTTTCATGCATTTACTAATTATTTTGAGCTATAAGACCCTGATCTTGAAAAGCATTTCGAATGAACTCTAAAAAGGTTGAAAGTTGGCATGGTATCATCATTTCATCCACATAGCATGTGCAAGAAAGTAGAGAGGGGTACCGCAAAAACTGGATGCACTTCGTGTACACAACGGACAATCTCTTTCGAAGTATCAGGGTTTCATACTGAAACTCGTCTCTTACAAAGGGATTTCATTTTATAACTTATTTGAACACCAAAGTTTTTCTGTGTTCAAAATGGACCACTCAAAGCCACATCATCAATTTTCAACCCTTTCTGACTTCATTTGTTTCTTTTCATGCATTTACAGATTTTTTGAGCTATAAGACCCTGATCTTGAAAAGCATTTCAAATGAACTCTGAAAAGGTTGAAAGTTGGCATGTGTGACGCCCCCGATTTGACCGTACACTAATCATACACGCAAACGTGTACGATCAAGATCAGGGACTCACGGGAAGATATCACAACACAACTCTACAAATAAAATAAGTCATACAAGCATCATATTACAAGCCAGGGGCCTCGAGGGCTCGAATACAAGAGCTCGATCATAGACGAGTCAGCGGAAGCAACAATATCTGAGTACAGACATAAGTTAAACAAGTTTGCCTTAAGAAGGCTAGCACAAACTGGGATACAGATCGAAAGAGGCGCAGGCCTCCTGCCTGGGATCCTCCTAACTACTCCTGGTCGTCGTCGGCGGGCATCACGTAGTAGTACGCACCTCCGGTGTAGTAGGAGTCGTCGTCGACGGTGGCGTCTGGCTCCTGGGCTCCAACATCTGGTTGCGACAACCAGAATGAAAGGAAAGGGGGAAAAGGGGGAGAAAGCAACCGTGAGTACTCATCCAAAGTACTCGCAAGCAAGGAGCTACACTACATATGCATGGGTATCAAATGGAGTAAGGGTATCATATGTGGACTGAACTGCAGAATGCCGGAATAAGAGGGGGATAGCTAGTCCTATCGAAGACTACGCTTCTGGCAGCCTCCATCTTGCAGCATGTAGAAGAGAGTAGACTGAAGTCCTCCAAGTAGCATCGCATAGCATAACCCTAACCGATGATCCTCCCCTCGTCGCCCTGTGAGAGAGCGATCACCGGTTGTATCTGGCACTTGGAAGGGTGTGTTTTATTAAGTATCCGGTTCTAGTTGTCATAAAGTCAAGGTACAACACCAAGTCGTCCTGTTACCGAAGATCACGGCTATTCGAATAGATTAACTTCCCTGCAGGGGTGCACCACATACCCCAACACGCTCGATCCCATTTGGCCGGACACACTTTCCTGGGTCATGCCCGGCCTCGGAAGATCAACACGTCGCAGCCCCACCTAGACCAACAGAGAGGTCAGCACGCCGGTCTAAACCTAAGCGCCCAGGGGTCTGGGCCCATCGCCCTTAGCACACCTGCATGTTGCGTGGGCGGCCGGAAGCAGACCTAGCCTAGTGGCGTTCCAGTCCAATCCAGCGCGCGCCGCTCCGTCGCTGACGTCAAGAAGGCTTCGGCTGATACCACGACGCCGGGATACCCATAACTACTCCCACGTAGATGGTTAGTGCGTATAGACCAAATGGCCAGACTCAGATCAAATACCCAGATCTCGGTAAGCGTGTTAAGTAACCGCGAACGCCGACCAGGGCCAGGCCCACCTCTCTCCTAGGTGGTCGGAACCTGCCCTGTCGCTCCGCCTCAAAGATCCACTCACGGGTGCTCCTCAAGCCGACCCGTCTTTAGTCACCACATGTATCATGTATAAAGTATAGTATATACCCGTGATCAACTCCCGTGTGATCACGGCCCGATAGTATAGCATGGCAGACGGACAAGGATGTAGGGCCACTGATGATAAACTAGCATCCTATACTAAGCATTAGGATTGCAGGTAAAGGTAACAACAGTAGTAGCAAGGACAGGCTATGCATCAGTATACGATTAACGGGAAGCAGTAACATGCTACACTACTCTAATGCAAGCAGTATAGAGAAGAGTAGGCGATATCTGGTGATCAAAGGGGGGGGGGGGCTTGCCTGGTTGCTCTGGCAAGAGAGAGGGGTCGTCAACACCGTAGTCGTACTGGGTAGCAGCGGCGTCGGTCTCGGTGTCTAGCGAGAGAAGAGGGGGAAGAAACAATAAATATAATGCAAGCATATGCATAGTGATGCATGACATGACAAGTAACGGCGTTAGAGGTGCCCTAACGCGGTATGAGGTGATACCGGTGAAGGGGGATGACATCCGGGGAAGTATCCCGGTGTTTCGCGTTTTCGGGCAAAGGGGCCGGAGGGGGAAAGTTGCGAGTTGGATAGGTTAGGAATGTGTGGCGGACGAACGGGCTGCGTATCCGGAATTGTCTCGTTGTTCTGAGCAACTTTCATGTTGAAAATATTTTAATCCGAGTTACGGATTAAAAGATATGATTTTCTAAAGATTTTAATAATTTCTGGAATTTAATTAATTATTTAAATCTAACATTATCCAAAACAGTGTTTACTGACGTGTGGGTCTAGCGGGGCCCACCTGTCATACCCTGTTTAGGCTAATCAGGTTTTAGCTAAACTAATCACAGTTTAATTAGACTAATTAGTTAATTTGATTAATCTAATTATGATTAATTAACTTAATTAATTCCTTAATTAATTAATTAATTAATTAATTTTATTATTATTAATTTTAATTCCTTTTTTTTAATAAAACGTTCTGGGGCCGTGGGGCCCCCATGTCATTGGCACTAGTGGCCAGAGTGGTTTCGGTGTTAGCGGGCGCTGGGCACCCGCCCGAACTGGCGCAGCGGGCGCCCGTCCGCGGCCAACGGGGAAGGGGGGGGCACGGCGAGCCGGGGCGCAGGTTCGCCGGCGGCGGCGACGGCGCACAGGGCGGAGCGGGGGAAACAGGGGCGCCACGGGGCCGGGCGCCGTGTGCAGAGGAGGCGGCGCACAGGCGGGTGAGGCCGGCAGGTAGCGGTGGTGGCCGGCCGCGGGCGTCGGCGACCAAAGCCACGCGCAGGCCGGCGTGGAGAGGCGAGGCCAAGGCGAGGGGAGACGAAGCGGGACGCGGGCCACGGCGAGGGAGGACGGCCGGGGCGCGCGAGGCCATGGCGCAGTCGGCACGGAGGGGGGGGGCGAGCAGGGAGGAGGGGCGCCCGTGCGGGCGGTTGACCAGGAGAGACGCGTCGGGACGGGGCGACGGCGCGCGGTCAGGGCGCGGCCCGAACGCGGTGAGCGCGCGTGCGCGTGGTAGAGGAGGTCGAGGCGTCGGGTGCGTGGCCTCGACGCGCGAGGGGCGCGCGGCGCACGCCGTCGGGCGCGGCGACTGGGTGCGGACGTCGCCGGCGACAGAGGGGAAAGGGAGGAGAGGAGCTCACGGGGAGGGACGCGTAGGGTCTCGGGAGCGAGCTCGGGGGATGTTGGGGAGGCCGTCGGGGACGAGCGGGCGACGGGGAGCAGGCCGGCGGGGTAGGAGCTCCGGGCGGCGGCGTCGTTCCACGGCGAGGAGGACGGGGGCAGGCCGGGGCGCGGCGCCGTTATCCTCCCGATCCAATCGGGAGGGAGGGGGGAGAGTGGATGCGAGTGGGGGGGGTGGCTAGGGTTTCGGGGTCTCACCCGGGGGGGAATAAGGAGAGAGGGGGTGGGTTTGCCAGGCGGCCCGGTGGCCTGCTGGGCCGAAGCCCAGTGGGGGGGGGAGGGGGTGTTCTCTTTTTTTTCTTTTTGATTTTCTGTTTTTCTTTCCTTTTGTATTTTCTTTTATTATTTCTTTTCTGTTTAAATCATATAATCCATTTAGCCATTTTATCAAAATATGTCTGTTGCACTATAATTACCTTTGTAATATTCGTCAACCACCGAACAATTTTATTTTAATTTTTGAAAACTTTTATTGTTTTCATCAATTTGAATTTTGAATTTGAACGGTTTCGAATTATTGCGAGGATAGCAACAGTAATCGGGATGACGTGCCATGATTAGCGTGGGATTACTGTAGCAAGATTATCCGGGCGTTACAACATGGTATCATCATTTCATCCACATAGCATGTGCAAGAAAGTAGAGAGGGGTACCTCAAAAACTGGATGCACTTCGTGCACACAACGGACAATCTCTTTCGAAGTATCAGGGTTTCATACGGAAACTCGTTTGTTAGAAAGGGATTTCATTTTTAACTTATTTGAACTCCATAGTTTTTCTGTGTTCAAAATGCACCATTCAAAGCCACATCATCAATTTTCTGCCCTTTCTGACTTCATTTGTTATTTTTCATGCATTTACTGATTATTTTGAGCTATAAGACCCTGAAATTGAAAAGCATTTCAAATGAACTCTGAAAGGTTAAAAGTTGGCATGGTATCATCATTTCATCCACATAGCATGTGCAAGAATTAGAGAGGGTTACGGCAAAAATTGGATGCACTTCGTGTACACAACGGACAATCTCTTTCGAAGTATGAGGGTTTCATAAGGAAACTCGTCTGTTACAAAGGGATTTAATTTTTTTAAATTATTTGAACACCATAGTTTTTCTGTGTTCAAAATGCACCATTCAAAGCCACATCATCAATTTTCAACCCTTTTTGACTTCATTTGTTATTTTTCATGCATTTACTGATTATTTTGAGCTATAAGACCCTAAAATTTAAAAGCATTTCAAATGAACTCTGAAAGGTTGAAATTTGCCATGGTATCATCATTTCATCCACATAGCATGTGTAAGAATTAGAGAGGGTTACGGCAAAAACTAGATGCACTTCGTGTACACAACGGACAATCTCTTTCGAAGTATGAGGGTTTCATACGGAAAATCGTCAGTTACAAAGGGATTTAATTTTTTAACTTATTTGAAAACCATAGTATTTCTGTGTTCAAAATGCAGCATTCAAAGCCACATCATCAATTTTCAACCCTTTCTGACTTCATTTGTTATTTTTCATGCATTTACTAATTATTTTGAGCTATAAGACACTGAAATTTAGAAGCATTTCAAATGAACTCTGAAAAGGTTGAAATTTTCATGGTATCGTCATTTCATCCACATAGCATGTGCAATAAAGTAAAGAGGGTTACGGCAAAAACTGGATGCACTTCGTGTACACAACGGACAATCTCCTTCGAAGTATCAGGGTTTCATACGGAAACTCGTCTGTTACAAAGGGATTTCATTTTTTAAACTTATTTGAACTCGATAGTTTCTCTGTGTTCAAAATGCACCATTGAAAGCCACATCATCAATTTTCAACCCTTTCTGACTTCATTTGTTATTTTTCATGCATTTACTGATTATTTTGAGCTAGAAGACCCTGAAATTGAAAAGCATTTCAAATGAACTCTGAAAAGGTTGAAAGTTGGCATGGTAACATCATTTCATCCACATAGCATGTGCAAGAAAGTAGAGAGGGTTACTGCAAAAAGTGGATGCACTTCGTGTACACAACGGACAATCTCTTTCTAAGTATCAGGGTTTCATACGGAAGCTCGTCTGTTACAAAGGGATCCATGTTCAAGAATTCATCTAATTAACCAGTTAACTTGCCGATTAATGCCTACTCATATGGAAATCGAGTAGCCGATTACCCGATAAATCGTTCGTTTAATTGATTAAATGGCCGATTAACTTGCCGATTAGCCTATTAATCCCCTACTCACCAACCGACCGAGCAGTTAGCAGTTAACGATTTCCTCAACAATGAATGGGATTTCATTTTTTAACTTATTTGAACTCCATAGTTTTTCTATGTTCAAAATGCACCATTGAAAGCCACATAATCAATTTTCATCCCTTTCTGACTTCATTTGTTATTTTTCATGCATTTACTGATTATTTTGAGCTATAAGACCCTGAAATTGAAAAGCATTTCAAATGAACTCTCAAAAGTATGAAAGTTCGCATGGTATCATCATTTCATCCACATAGCATGTGCAAGAAAGTTGAGAGGGGTACGGACGATCTCTTTCGAAATATGATGGTTTCATACGGAAACTCGTCTGTTACAAGGGGATTTCATTTTTAATTTATTTGAACTCCATAGATTTTCTGTGTTCAAAATGCACCATTCAAAGCCAAATCATCAATTTTCAACCCTTTCTGACTTCATTTAGTATTTTTCATGCATTTACTGATTATTTTGAGCTATAAGACCCTGAAATTGAAATGCATTTCAAATGAACTCTGAAAAGCTCATGGTATCATCATTTCATCCACATAGCATGTGCAATAAAGTAGAGAGGGTTACAGCAAAAACTGGATGCACTTCGTGTACACAACGGACAATCTCTTTCGAAGTATCAGGGTTTCATACAGAAACTCGTTTGTTACAAAGGGATTTCATTTTTTTAACTTATTTGAACTCGATAGTTTCCCTGTGTTCAAAATGCACCATTCAAAGCCACATCATCAATTTTCAACCCTTTCTGACTTCATTTGTTATTTTTCATGCATTTATTGATTATCTTGAGCTATAAGACCCTGAAATTGAAAGCATTTCAAATGATCTCTGAAAAGGTTGAAAGTTGGCATGGTATGATTATTTCATCCACATAGCATGTGCAAGAAAGTAGATAGGGTTATGGCAAAAAGTGGATGCACTTCGTGTACACAACGGACAATCTCTTTCGAAGTATCAGGGTTTCATAAGGAAACTTGTCTGTTACAAAGGGATTTCATTTTTTAACTTATTGGAAAACCATATTTTTTCTTTGTTCAAAATGTACCATTCAAAGCCACATCATCAATTTTCAACCCTTTCAGACTTCATTTGTTATTTTTCATGCATTTACTGATTATTTTGAGTTATAAGACCCTGATCTTGAAAAGCATTTCAAATGAACTCTGAAAAGGTTGAAAGTTGGCATGGTATCATCATATCATCCACATAGCATGTGCAAGAAAGTAGAGAGGGGTACCGCAAAAACTGGATGCACTTCGTGTACACAACGGACAATCTCTTTCGAAGTATCAGGGTTTTATACGGAAACTCGTCTGTTACGAAGGGATTTTTTTAAAATTATTTGAACTCCATAGTTTTTCTGTGTTCAAAATGCACCATTCAAAGCCACATCATCAATTTTCAACCCTTTCTGACTTCATTTGTTATTTTTCATGCATTTACTGATTATTTTGAGCTATAAGACCCTGAAATTGAAAAACATTTCAAATGAACTCTGAAAGGTTGAAATTTGCCATGGTATCATCATTTCATCCACATAGCATGTGCAAGAATTAGAGAGGGTTACGGCAAAAACTAGATGCACTTCGTGTACACAACGGACAATCTCTTTCGAAGTATGAGGGTTTCATACGGAAAATCGTCAGTTACAAAGGGATTTAATTTTTTAACTTATTTGAACACCATAGTATTTCTGTGTTCAAAATGCACCATTCAAAGCCACATCATCAATTTTCAACCCTTTCTGACTTCATTTGTTATTTCTCATGCATTTACTAATTATTTTGAGCTATAAGACCCTGAAATTTAGAAGCATTTCAAATGAACTCTGAAAAGGTTGAAATTTTCATGGTATCGTCATTTCATCCACATAGCATGTGCAATAAAGTAAAGAGGGTTACGGCAAAAACTGGATGCACTTCGTGTACACAACGGACAATCTCCTTCGAAGTATCAGGGTTTCATACGGAAACTCATCAGTTACAAAGGGATTTCATTTTTTAAACTTATTTGAACTCGATAGTTTCTCTGTGTTCAAAATGCACCATTGAAAGCCACATCATCAATTTTCAACCCTTTCTGACTTCATTTGTTATTTTTCATGCATTTACTGATTATTTTGAGCGAGAAGACCCTGAAATTGAAAAGCATTTCAAATGAACTCTGAAAAGGTTGAAAGTTGGCATGGTATCATCATTTCATCCACATAGCATGTGCAAGAAAGTAGAGAGGGTTACCGCAAAAAGTGGATGCACTTCGTGTACACAACGGACAATCTCTTTCGAAGTATCAGGGTTTCATACGGAAGCTTGTCTGTTACAAAGGGATCCATGTTCAAGAATTCATCTAATTAACCAGTTAACTTGCCGATTAATGCCTACTCATATGGAAATCGAGTAGCCGATTACCCGATAAATCGTTCGTTTAATTGATTAAATGGCCGATTAACTTGCCGATTAGCCTATTAATCCCCTACTCACCAACCGACCGAGCAGCTAGCAGTTAACGATTTCCTCAACAATGAATGGGATTTCATTTTTTAACTTATTTGAACTCCATAGTTTTTCTATGTTCAAAATGCCCCATTCAAAGCCACATCATCAATTTTCAACCCTTAATGACTTCATTTGTTAATTTTCAAGCATTTACTGATTATTTTGAGTTATAAGACCCTGAAATTGAAAAGCATTTCAAATGAACCCTGGAAACGTTGAAAGTTGGCATGGTATCGTCATTTCATCCACAAAGCATGTGCAAGAAACTAGAGAGGGCCACAACAAAAACTGGATACACTTCGTGTACACAACGGACAGTCTCTTTCGAAGTATCAGTGTTTCATACGGAAACTCGTCTGTTACAAAGGGATTTCATTTTTTTTAACTTATTTGAACTCCATAGTTTTCTGTGTTGAAATTGCACCATTCAAAGCCACATCATCAATTTTCAACCCTTTCTGACTTCATTTGTTATTTTTCATGCATTTACTGATTATTTTGAGCTATAAGACCCTAAAATTGAAAAGCATTTCAAATCAACCCTGAAAATGTTGAAATTTGGCATTGTATCATCATTTCATCCACATAGCATGTTCAAGAAAGTAGAGAGTGTTACGACAAAAACTGGATGCACTTCGTGTACACAACGGACATTCTCTTTCGAAGTATCAGGGTTTCATACGGAAACTCGTCTGTTACAAAGGGATTTCATTTTTAAGTTATTTGAACTCCATAGTTTTTCTGTGTTCAAAATGCACCATTCAAAGCCACATCATCAATTTTCAACCCTTTCTAACTTCATTTGTAATTTTCATGCATTTACTGATTATTTTGAGCTATAAGAGCCTGAAATTGAATAGCATTTCAAATGAACTCTAAAAAGGTTGAAAGTTGGCATGGTATTAGCATTTCATCCACATAGCATGTGCCATAAAGTAAAGAGGGTTACGGCAAAAACTGGATGCACTTCGTGTACACGACGGACAATACCTTTTGAAGTATCAGGGTTTCATACGGAAACTCGTCTGTTACAAAGGGTTTCATTTTTTTAACTTATTTGAACACCATAGTTTTTCTATGTTCAAAATGTACCATTCAAAGCCACATCATCAATTTTCAATCCTTTCTGACTTCATTTGTTATTTTTCATGCATTTACTGATTATTTTGAGCTATAAGACCCTGAAATTTAAAAGCATTTCAAATGAACTCTGAAAAGGATGAAAGTTGGCATGGTATCATCATTTCATCCACATAGCATGTGCAAGAAAGTTGAGAGGGGTACGGACAATCTCTTTCGAACTATGATGGTTTTATACGGAAACTCGTCTGTTACAAGGGGATTTCATTTTTAACTTATTTGAACTCCATAGATTTTCTATGTTCAAAATGCACCATTCAAAGCCAAATCATCAATTTTCAACCCTTTCTGACTTCATTTAGTATTTTTCATGCATTTACTCATTATTTTGAGCTATAGGACCCTGAAATTGAAAAGGATTTCAAATGAACTCTGAAAAGCTCATGGTATCATCATTTCATCCACATAGCATGTGCAATAAAGTAGAGAGGGTTACAGCAAACACTGGATGCACTTCGTGTACACAACGGACAATCTCTTTCGAAGTATCAGGGTTTCATACAGAAACTCGTTTGTTACAAAGGGATTTCATTTTTTTAACTTATTTGAACTCGATAGTTTCCCTGTGTTCAAAATGCACCATTCAAAGCCACATCATCAATTTTCAACCCTTTCTGACTTCATTTGTTATTTTTCATGCATTTATTGATTATCTTGAGCTATAAGACCCTGAAATTGAAAGCATTTACAATGATCTCTGAAAAGGTTGAAAGTTGGCATGGTATCATTATTTCATCCACATAGCATGTGCAAGAAAGTAGATAGGGTTACGGCAAAAAGTGGATGCACTTCGTGTACACAACGGACAATCTCTTTCGAAGTATGAGGGTTTCATACGGAAACTTGTCTGTTACAAAGGGATTTCATTTTTTAACTTATTTGAAAACCATAGTTTTTCTTTGTTCAAAATGTACCATTCAAAGCCACATCATCAATTTTCAACCCTTTCAGACTTCATTTGTTATTTTTCATGCATTTACTGATTATTTTGAGCTATAAGACCCTGATCTTGAAAAGCATTTCAAATGAACTCTGAAAAGGTTGAAAGTTGGCATGGTATCATCATTTCATCCACATAGCATGTGCAAGAAAGTAGAGAGGGTTACCGCAAAAACTGGATGCACTTCGTGTACACAAGGGACAATCTCTTTCGAAGTATCAGGGTTTTATACGGAAACTCGTCTGTTACGAAGGGATTTTTTTTAATTATTTGAACTCCATAGTTTTTCTGTGTTCAAAATGCACCATTCAAAGCCACATCATCAATTTTCAACCCTTTCTGACTTCATTTGTTATTTTTCATGCATTTACTGATTATTTTGAGCTATAAGACCCTGAAATTGAAAAACATTTCAAATGAACTCTGAAAGGTTGAAATTTGGCATGGTATCATCATTTCATCCAGATAGCATGTGCAAGAATTAGAGAGGGTTACGGCAAAAACTAGATGCACTTCGTGTACACAACGGACAATCTCTTTCGAAGTATGAGGTTTTCATACGAAAACTCGTCAGTTACAAAGGGATTTAATTTTTTAACTTATTTGAACACCATAGTATTTCGGTGTTCAAAATGCACCATTCAAAGCCACATCATCAATTTTCAACCATTTCTGACT
The DNA here is from genome assembly GCF_056163025.1 of Triticum urartu. NCBI lineage: Eukaryota > Viridiplantae > Streptophyta > Magnoliopsida > Poales > Poaceae > Triticum > Triticum urartu. The sequence continues at coordinate 89,171,466 of NC_141878.1, forward strand.
TCATTTGTTATTTTTCATGCATTTATTAATTATTTTGAGCTATAAGACCCTGAAATTTAGAAGCATTTCAAATGAACTCTGAAAAGGTTGAAATTTTCATGGTATCGTCATTTCATCCACATAGCATGTGCAATAAAGTTGAGAGGGTTACGGCAAAAACTGGATGCACTTCGTGTACACAACGGACAATCTCCTTCGAAGTATCAGGGTTTCATACGGAAACTCGTCTGTTACAAGGGGATTTCATGTTTTAAACTTATTTGAACTCGATAGTTTCTCTGTGTTCAAAATGCACCATTCAAAGCCACATCATCAATTTTCAACCCTTTCTGACTTCATTTGTTATTTTTCATGCATTTACTGATTATCTTGAGCTATAAGACCCTGAAATTGAAAAGCATTTCAAATGAACTCTGAAAATGTTGAAAGTTGGCATGGTATCATCATTTCATCCACATAGCATGAGCAAGAAAGTAGAGAGGGGTACCTCAAAAAGTGGATGCACTTCGTGCACACAATAGGACAATCTCTTTCGAAGTATGAGGGTTTCATACGGAAACTCGTCTGTTAAAAGGGATTTCATTTTTAACTTATTTGAACTCCATAGTTTTTCTGTGTTCAAAATGCACCATTCAAAGCCACATCATCAATTTTCAACCCTTTCTGACTTCATTTCTTATTTTTCATGCATTTACTGATTATTTTCAGCTATAAGACCCTGAAATTGAAAAGCATTTCAAATGAACTCTGAAAAGGTTGAAAGTTGGCATGGTATCATCATTTCATCCACATAGCATGTGCAAGAAAGTAGAGAGGGTTACCGCAAAAACTGGATGCACTTCGTGTACACAACGAACAATCTCTTTCGAAGTATGAGGGTTTCATACGGAAACTCGTCTGTTACAAAGGGATTTCATTTTTTAACTTTTTTGAACACCATAGTTTTTCTTTGTTCAAAATGAACCATTCAAAGCCACATCATCAATTTTCAACCCTTTCTGACTTCATTTGTTATTTTTCGTGCATTTACTGATTATTTTGAGCTATAAGACCCTGATCTTGAAAAGCATTTCGAATGAACTCTAAAAAGGTCCACATCATCAATTTTCAACCGTTTCTGACTTCATTTCTTATTTTTCATGCATTTACTGATTATTTTCAGCTATAAGACCCTGAAATTGAAAAGCATTTCAAATGAAATTTGAAAGGTTGAAAGTTGTCATGGTATCATCATTTCATCCACATAGCATGTGCAATAAAGTAGAGAGGGTTACAGCAAACACTGGATGCACTTCGTGTACACAACGGACAATCTCTTTCGAAGTATTAGGGTTTCATACAGAAACTCGTTTGTTACAAAGGGATTTCATTTTTTTAACTTATTTGAACTCAATAGTTTCTCTGTGTTCAAAATGCACCATTCAAAGCCACATCATCAATTTTCAACCCTTTCTGACTTCATTTGTTATTTTTCATGCATTTATTGATTATCTTGAGCTATAAGACCCTGAAATTGAAAGCATTTCAAATGATCTCTGAAAAGGTTGAAAGTTGGCATGGTATCATTATTTCATCCACATAGCATGTGCAAGAAAGTAGATAGGGTTACGGCAAAAAGTGGATGCACTTCGTGTACATAATAGGACAATCTCTTTCGAAGTATCAGGGTTACATACGGAAACTCATCTGTTACAAAGGGATTTCATTTTATAACTTATTTGAACACCATAGTTTTTCTGTGTTCAAAATGTACCATTCAAAGCCACATCATCTATTTTCAACCCTTTCTGACTTCATTTGGTATTTATCATGCATTTACAGATTTTTTGAGCTATAAGACCCTGATCTTGAAAAGCATTTCAAATGAACTCTGAAAAGGTTGAAAGTTTGCATGGTATCATCATTTCATCCACATAGCATGTGCAAGAAAGTAGAGAGGGGTACCTCAAAAACTGGATGCACTTCGTGCACACAACGGACAATCTCTTTCGAAGTATCAGGGTTTCATACGGAAACTCGTTTGTTACAAAGGGATTTCATTTTTAACTTATTTGAACTCCATAGTTTTTCTATGTTCAAAATACACCATTCAAAGCCACATCATCAATTTTCAGCCCTTTCTGACTTCATTTGTTATTTTTCATGCATTTACTGATTATTTTGAGCTATAAGACCCTGAAATTGAAAAGCATTTCAAATGAACTCTGAAAGGTTAAAAGTTGGCATGGTATCATCATTTCATCCACATAGCATGTGCAAGAATTAGAGAGGGTTACGACAAAAATTGGATGCACTTCATGTACACAACGGGCAATCTCTTTCGAAGTATGAGGGTTTCATAAGGAAACTCGTCTGTTACAAAGGGATTTAATTTTTTTAACTTATTTGAACACCATAGTTTTTCTGTGTTCAAAATGCACCATTCAAAGCCACATCATCAATTTTCAACCCTTTCTGACTTCATTTGTTATTTTTCATGCATTTACTGATTATGTTGAGCTATAAGACCCTAAAATTTAAAAGCATTTCAAATGAACTCTGAAAAAGTTGAAAGTTGGCATGGTATCGAAATTTCATCCACATAGCATGTGCAAGAAAGTAGAGAGGGGTACAGAAAAAATTGGATGCACTTCGTGTACACAACGGACAATCTCTTTCGAAATATCAGGGTTTCATATGGAAACTCGTCTGTTACAAAGGAATTTCATTTTTAACTTATTTCAACTCCATATTTTTTATGTGTTCAAAATGCACCATTCAAAGCCACATCATCAATTTTCAACCCTTTCTGACTTCATTTGTTATTTTTCATGCATTTACTGATTATTTTGAGCTATAAGACACTGAAATTGAAAAGCATTTCAAATGAACTCTGAAAAGGTTGAAAGTTGGCATGGTATCATCATTTCATCCACATAGCATGTGCAAGAAAGTATAGAGGGTTACGGCAAAAAGTGGATGCACTTCGTGTACACAACGGACAATCTCTTTCGAAGTATCAGGGTTTCATACGGAAACTCGTCTGTTACAAAGGGATCCATGTTCAAGAATTCATCTAATTAACCAGTTAACTTGCTGATTAATGCCTACTCATATGGAACTCGAGTAGCCGATTACCCGATAAGTCGTTCGTTTAATTGATTAAATGGATGATTAACTTGCCGGAGCCTATTAATCCCCTACTCACCAACCGACCGAGCAGCTAGCAGTTAACGATTTCCTCAACAATGAATGGGATTTCATTTTTTAACTTATTTGAACTCCATAGTTTTTCTATGTTCAAAATGCCCGATTCAAAGCCACATCATCAATTTTCAACCCTTAATGACTTCATTTGTTAATTTTAAAGCATTTACTGATTATTTTTAGGTATAAGACCCTGAAATTGAAAAGCATTTCAAATGAACCCTGGAAACGTTGAAAATTGGCATGGTATCATCATTTCATCCACAAAGCATGTGCAAGAAACTAGAGAGGGCCACAGCAAAAACTGGATACACTTCGTGTACACAACGGACAGTCTCTTTCGAAGTATCAGGGTTTCATAATGAAACTCGTCTGTTACAAAGGGATTTCATTTTTTAACTTATTTGAACTCCATAGTTTTCTGTGTTGAAATTGCACCATTCAAAGCCACATCATCAATTTTCAACCCTTTCTGACTTCATTTGTTATTTTTCATGCATTTACTGATTATTTTGAGCTATAAGACCCTGAAATTTAAAAGCATTTCAAATGAACCCTGAAAAGGTTGAAATTTGGCATTGTATCATCATTTCATCCACATAGCATGTTCAAGAAAGTAGAGAGTGTTACGACAAAAATTGGATGCACTTCGTGTACACAACGGACATTCTCTTTCGAAGTATCAGGGTTTCATACGTAAACTCGTCTGTTACAAAGGGATTTCATTTTTAAGTTATTTGAACTCCATAGTTTTTCTGTGTTCAAAATGCACCATTCAAAGCCACATCATCAATTTTCAACCCTTTCTAACTTCATTTGTAATTTTCATGCATTTACTGATTATTTTGAGCTATAAGAGCCTGAAATTGAATAGCATTTCAAATGAACTCTAAAAAGGTTGAAAGTTGGCATGGTATTAGCATTTCATCCGCATAGCATGTGCCATAAAGTAAAGAGGGTTACGGCAAAAACTGGATGCACTTCGTGTACATGACGGACAATCTCTTTTGAAGTATCAGGGTTTCATACGGAAACTCGTCTGTTACAAAGGGATTTCATTTTTTTAACTTATTTGAACACCATAGTTTTTCTCTGTTCAAAATGTACCATTCAAAGCCACATCATCCATTTTCAATCCTTTCTGACTTCATTTGTTATTTTTCATGCATTTACTGATTATTTTGAGCTATAAGACCCTGAAATTGAAAAGCATTTCAAATGAACTCTGAAAAGGATGAAAGTTGGCATGGTATCATCATTTCATCCACATAGCATGTGCAAGAAAGTTGAGAGGGGTACGGACAATCTCTTTCGAACTATGATGGTTTCATACGGAAACTCGTCCATTACAAGGGGATTTCATTTTTAACTTATTTGAACTCCATAGGTTTTCTATGTTCAAAATGCACCATTCAAAGCCAAATCATCAATTTTCAACCCTTTCTGACTTCATTTAGTATTTTTCATGCATTTACTGATTATTTTGAGCTATAAGACCCGGAAATTGAAAAGCATTTCAAATGAACTCTGAAAAGCTCATGGTATCATCATTTCATCCACATAGCATGTGCAATCAAGTAGAGAGGGTTACAGCAAAAACTGGATGCACATCGTGTACACAACGGACAATCTCTTTTGAAGTATCACGGTTTCATACAGAAACTCGTTTGTTACAAAGGGATTTCATTTTTTAACTTATTTGAACTCGATAGTTTCTCTGTGTTCAAAATGCACCATTCAAAGCCACATCATCAATTTTCAACCCTTTCTGACTTCATTTGTTATTTTTCATGCATTTATTGATTATCTTGAGCTATAAGACCCTGAAATTGAAAGCATTTCAAATGATCTCTGAAAAGGTTGAAAGTTGGCATGGTATCATTATTTCATCCACATAGCATGTGCAAGAAAGTAGATAGGGTTATGGCAAAAAGTGGATGCACTTCGTGTACACAACGGACAATCTCTTTCGAAGTATCAGGGTTTCATACTGACACTCGTCTCTTACAAAGGGATTTCATTTTATAACTTATTTGAACACCAAAGTTTTTCTGTGGTCAAAATGGACCACTCAAAGCCACATCATCAATTTTCAACCCTTTCTGACTTTATTTGTTTTTTTTCATGCATTTACAGATTTTTTGAGCTATAAGACCCTGATCTTGAAAAGCATTTCAAATGAACTCTGAAAAGGTTGAAAGTTGGCATGGTATCATCATTTCATCCACATAGCATGTGCAAGAAAGTAGAGAGGGGTACCTCAAAAACTGGATGCACTTCGTGCACACAACGGACAATCTCTTTCGAAGTATCAGGGTTTCATACGGAAACTCGTTTGTTACAAAGGGATTTCATTTTTAACTTATTTGAACTCCATAGTTTTTCTGTGTTCAAAATACACCATTCAAAGCCACATCATCAATTTTCAGCCCTTTCTGACTTCATTTGTTATTTTTCATGCATTTACTGATTATTTTGAGCTATAAGACCCTGAAATTGAAAAGCATTTCAAATGAACTCTGAAAAGGTTGAAAGTTGGCATGGTATCATCATTTCATCCACATAGCATGTGCAAGAAAGTAGAGAGGGGTACCGCAAAAACTGGATACACTTCGTGTACACAAGGGACAATCTCTTTCGAAGTATCAGGGTTTTATACAGAAACTCGTCTGTTATGAAGGGAAATTTTTTAAATTATTTGAACTCCATTGTTTTTCTGTGTTCAAAATGCACAATTTAAAGCCACATCATCAATTTTCAACCCTTTTTGACTTCATTTGTTATTTTTCATGCATTTACTGATTATTTTGAGCTATAAGACCCTGAAATTGAAAAACATTTCAAATGAACTCCGAAAGGTTGAAATTTGGCATGGTATCATCATTTCATCCACATAGCATTAGCAAGAATTAGAGAGGGTTACGGCAAAACCTAGATGCACTTCGTGTAGACAACGGAAAATCTCTTTCGAAGTATGAGGGTTTCATACGGAAACTCGTCAGTTACAAAGGGATTTAATTTTTTAACTTATTTGAACACCATAGTATTTCTGTGTTCAAAATGCACCATTCAAAGCCACATCATCAATTTTCAACCCTTTGTGACTTCATTTGTTATTTTTCATGCATTTACTAATTATTTTGAGCTATAAGACCCTGAAATTTAGAAGCATTTCAAATGAACTCTGAAAAGGTTGAAATTTTCATGGTATCGTCATTTCATCCACATAGCATGTGCAATAAAGTAGAGAGGGTTACGGCAAAAACTGGATGCACTTCGTGTACACAACGGACAATCTCCTTTGAAGTATCAGGGTTTCATACGGAAACTCGTCTGTTACAAAGGGATTTCATTTTTTAAACTTATTTGAACTCTAAAGTTTCTCTGTGTTCAAAATGCACCATTCAAAGCCACATCATCAATTTTCAACTCTTTCTGACTTCATTTGTTATTTTTCATGCATTTACTGATTATCTTGAGCTATAAGACCCTGAAATTGAAAGGCATTTCAAATGAACTCTGAAAATGTCGAAAGTTGGCATGGTATCATCATTTCATCCACATAGCATGTGCAAGAAAGTAGAGAGGGTTACGGCAAAAACTGGATGCACTTCGTGTACACAACGGACAATCTCCTTCGAAGTATCAGGGTTTCATACGGAAACTCGTCTGTTACAAGGGGATTTCATGTTTTAAACTTATTTGAACTCGATAGTTTCTCTGTGTTCAAAATGCACCATTCAAAGCCACATCATCAATTTTCAACCCTTTCTGACTTCATTTGTTATTTTTCATGCATTTACTGATTATCTTGAGCTATAAGACCCTGAAATTGAAAAGCATTTCAAATGAACTCTGAAAATGTTGAAAGTTGGCATGGTATCATCATTTCATCCACATAGCATGAGCAAGAAAGTAGAGAGGGGTACCTCAAAAAGTGGATGCACTTCGTGCACACAATAGGACAATCTCTTTCGAAGTATGAGGGTTTCATACGGAAACTCGTCTGTTAAAAGGGATTTCATTTTTAACTTATTTGAACTCCATAGTTTTTCTGTGTTCAAAATGCACCATTCAAAGCCACATCATCAATTTTCAACCCTTTCTGACTTCATTTCTTATTTTTCATGCATTTACTGATTATTTTCAGCTATAAGACCCTGAAATTGAAAAGCATTTCAAATGAACTCTGAAAAGGTTGAAAGTTGGCATGGTATCATCATTTCATCCACATAGCATGTGCAAGAAAGTAGAGAGGGCTACCGCAAAAACTGGATGCACTTCGTGTACACAACGAACAATCTCTTTCGAAGTATGAGGGTTTCATACGGAAACTCGTCTGTTACAAAGGGATTTCATTTTTTAACTTTTTTGAACACCATAGTTTTTCTTTGTTCAAAATGAACCATTCAAAGCCACATCATCAATTTTCAACCCTTTCTGACTTCATTTGTTATTTTTCGTGCATTTACTGATTATTTTGAGCTATAAGACCCTGATCTTGAAAAGCATTTCGAATGAACTCTAAAAAGGTCCACATCATCAATTTTCAACCGTTTCTGACTTCATTTCTTATTTTTCATGCATTTACTGATTATTTTCAGCTATAAGACCCTGAAATTGAAAAGCATTTCAAATGAAATTTGAAAGGTTGAAAGTTGTCATGGTATCATCATTTCATCCACATAGCATGTGCAATAAAGTAGAGAGGGTTACAGCAAACACTGGATGCACTTCGTGTACACAACGGACAATCTCTTTCGAAGTATTAGGGTTTCATACAGAAACTCGTTTGTTACAAAGGGATTTCATTTTTTTAACTTATTTGAACTCAATAGTTTCTCTGTGTTCAAAATGCACCATTCAAAGCCACATCATCAATTTTCAACCCTTTCTGACTTCATTTGTTATTTTTCATGCATTTATTGATTATCTTGAGCTATAAGACCCTGAAATTGAAAGCATTTCAAATGATCTCTGAAAAGGTTGAAAGTTGGCATGGTATCATTATTTCATCCACATAGCATGTGCAAGAAAGTAGATAGGGTTACGGCAAAAAGTGGATGCACTTCGTGTACATAATAGGACAATCTCTTTCGAAGTATCAGGGTTACATACGGAAACTCATCTGTTACAAAGGGATTTCATTTTATAACTTATTTGAACACCATAGTTTTTCTGTGTTCAAAATGTACCATTCAAAGCCACATCATCAATTTTCAACCCTTTCTGACTTCATTTGGTATTTATCATGCATTTACAGATTTTTTGAGCTATAAGACCCTGATCTTGAAAAGCATTTCAAATGAACTCTGAAAAGGTTGAAAGTTTGCATGGTATCATCATTTCATCCACATAGCATGTGCAAGAAAGTAGAGAGGGGTACCTCAAAAACTGGATGCACTTCGTCCACACAACGGACAATCTCTTTCGAAGTATCAGGGTTTCATACGGAAACTCGTTTGTTACAAAGGGATTTCATTTTTAACTTATTTGAACTCCATAGTTTTTCTATGTTCAAAATACACCATTCAAAGCCACATCATCAATTTTCAGCCCTTTCTGACTTCATTTGTTATTTTTCATGCATTTACTCATTATTTTGAGCTATAAGACCCTGAAATTGAAAAGCATTTCAAATGAACTCTGAAAGGTTAAAAGTTGGCATGGTATCATCATTTCATCCACATAGCATGTGCAAGAATTAGAGAGGGTTACGACAAAAATTGGATGCACTTCATGTACACAACGGACAATCTCTTTCGAAGTATGAGGGTTTCATAAGGAAACTCGTCTGTTACAAAGGGATTTAATTTTTTTAACTTATTTGAACACCATAGTTTTTCTGTGTTCAAAATGCACCATTCAAAGCCACATCATCAATTTTCAACCCTTTCTGACTTCATTTGTTATTTTTCATGCATTTACTGATTATGTTGAGCTATAAGACCCTAAAATTTAAAAGCATTTCAAATGAACTCTGAAAAAGTTGAAAGTTGGCATGGTATCGAAATTTCATCCACATAGCATGTGCAAGAAAGTAGAGAGGGGTACAGAAAAAATTGGATGCACTTCGTGTACACAACGGACAATCTCTTTCGAAATATCAGGGTTTCATATGGAAACTCGTCTGTTACAAAGGAATTTCATTTTTAACTTATTTCAACTCCATATTTTTTATGTGTTCAAAATGCACCATTCAAAGCCACATCATCAATTTTCAACCCTTTCTGACTTCATTTGTTATTTTTCATGCATTTACTGATTATTTTGAGCTATAAGACACTGAAATTGAAAAGCATTTCAAATGAACTCTGAAAAGGTTGAAAGTTGGCATGGTATCATCATTTCATCCACATAGCATGTGCAAGAAAGTATAGAGGGTTACGGCAAAAAGTGGATGCACTTCGTGTACACAACGGACAATCTCTTTCGAAGTATCAGGGTTTCATACGGAAACTCGTCTGTTACAAAGGGATCCATGTTCAAGAATTCATCTAATTAACCAGTTAACTTGCTGATTAATGCCTACTCATATGGAACTCGAGTAGCCGATTACCCGATAAGTCGTTCGTTTAATTGATTAAATGGATGATTAACTTGCCGGAGCCTATTAATCCCCTACTCACCAACCGACCGAGCAGCTAGCAGTTAACGATTTCCTCAACAATGAATGGGATTTCATTTTTTAACTTATTTGAACTCCATAGTTTTTCTATGTTCAAAATGCCCGATTCAAAGCCACATCATCAATTTTCAACCCTTAATGACTTCATTTGTTAATTTTAAAGCATTTACTGATTATTTTTAGGTATAAGACCCTGAAATTGAAAAGCATTTCAAATGAACCCTGGAAACGTTGAAAATTGGCATGGTATCATCATTTCATCCACAAAGCATGTGCAAGAAACTAGAGAGGGCCACAGCAAAAACTGGATACACTTCGTGTACACAACGGACAGTCTCTTTCGAAGTATCAGGGTTTCATAATGAAACTCGTCTGTTACAAAGGGATTTCATTTTTTAACTTATTTGAACTCCATAGTTTTCTGTGTTGAAATTGCACCATTCAAAGCCACATCATCAATTTTCAACCCTTTCTGACTTCATTTGTTATTTTTCATGCATTTACTGATTATTTTGAGCTATAAGACCCTGAAATTGAAAAGCATTTCAAATGAACCCTGAAAAGGTTGAAATTTGGCATTGTATCATCATTTCATCCACATAGCATGTTCAAGAAAGTAGAGAGTGTTACGACAAAAATTGGATGCACTTCGTGTACACAACGGACATTCTCTTTCGAAGTATCAGGGTTTCATACGGAAACTCGTCTGTTACAAAGGGATTTCATTTTTAAGTTATTTGAACTCCATAGTTTTTCTGTGTTCAAAATGCACCATTCAAAGCCACATCATCAATTTTCAACCCTTTCTAACTTCATTTGTAATTTTCATGCATTTACTGATTATTTTGAGCTATAAGAGCCTGAAATTGAATAGCATTTCAAATGAACTCTAAAAAGGTTGAAAGTTGGCATGGTATTAGCATTTCATCCGCATAGCATGTGCCATAAAGTAAAGAGGGTTACGGCAAAAACTGGATGCACTTCGTGTACATGACGGACAATCTCTTTTGAAGTATCAGGGTTTCATACGGAAACTCGTCTGTTACAAAGGGATTTCATTTTTTTAACTTATTTGAACACCATAGTTTTTCTCTGTTCAAAATGTACCATTCAAAGCCACATCATCCATTTTCAATCCTTTCTGACTTCATTTGTTATTTTTCATGCATTTACTGATTATTTTGAGCTATAAGACCCTGAAATTGAAAAGCATTTCAAATGAACTCTGAAAAGGATGAAAGTTGGCATGGTATCATCATTTCATCCACATAGCATGTGCAAGAAAGTTGAGAGGGGTACGGACAATCTCTTTCGAACTATGATAGTTTCATACGGAAACTCGTCTGTTACAAGGGGATTTCATTTTTAACTTATTTGAACTCCATAGGTTTTCTATGTTCAAAATGCACCATTCAAAGCCAAATCATCAATTTTCAACCCTTTCTGACTTCATTTAGTATTTTTCATGCATTTACTGATTATTTTGAGCTATAAGACCCGGAAATTGAAAAGCATTTCAAATGAACTCTGAAAAGCTCATGGTATCATCATTTCATCCACATAGCATGTGCAATCAAGTAGAGAGGGTTACAGCAAAAACTGGATGCACATCGTGTACACAACGGACAATCTCTTTTGAAGTATCAGGGTTTCATACAGAAACTCGTTTGTTACAAAGGGATTTCATTTTTTAACTTATTTGAACTCGATAGTTTCTCTGTGTTCAAAATGCACCATTCAAAGCCACATCATCAATTTTCAACCCTTTCTGACTTCATTTGTTATTTTTCATGCATTTATTGATTATCTTGAGCTATAAGACCCTGAAATTGAAAGCATTTCAAATGATCTCTGAAAAGGTTGAAAGTTGGCATGGTATCATTATTTCATCCACATAGCATGTGCAAGAAAGTAGATAGGGTTACGGCAAAAAGTGGATGCACTTCGTGTACACAACGGACAATCTCTTTCGAAGTATCAGGGTTTCATACTGACACTCGTCTCTTACAAAGGGATTTCATTTTATAACTTATTTGAACACCAAAGTTTTTCTGTGGTCAAAATGGACCACTCAAAGCCACATCATCAATTTTCAACCCTTTCTGACTTTATTTGTTTTTTTTCATGCATTTACAGATTTTTTGAGCTATAAGACCCTGATCTTGAAAAGCATTTCAAATGAACTCTGAAAAGGTTGAAAGTTGGCATGGTATCATCATTTCATCCACATAGCATGTGCAAGAAAGTAGAGAGGGGTACCTCAAAAACTGGATGCACTTCGTGCACACAACGGACAATCTCTTTCGAAGTATCAGGGTTTCATACGGAAACTCGTTTGTTACAAAGGGATTTCATTTTTAACTTATTTGAACTCCATAGTTTTTCTGTGTTCAAAATACACCATTCAAAGCCACATCATCAATTTTCAGCCCTTTCTGACTTCATTTGTTATTTTTCATGCATTTACTGATTATTTTGAGCTATAAGACCCTGAAATTGAAAAGCATTTCAAATGAACTCTGAAAAGGTTGAAAGTTGGCATGGTATCATCATTTCATCCACATAGCATGTGCAAGAAAGTAGAGAGGGGTACCGCAAAAACTGGATACACTTCGTGTACACAAGGGACAATCTCTTTCGAAGTATCAGGGTTTTATACAGAAACTCGTCTGTTATGAAGGGATATTTTTTAAATTATTTGAACTCCATTGTTTTTCTGTGTTCAAAATGCACAATTTAAAGCCACATCATCAATTTTCAACCCTTTTTGACTTCATTTGTTATTTTTCATGCATTTACTGATTATTTTGAGCTATAAGACCCTGAAATTGAAAAACATTTCAAATGAACTCCGAAAGGTTGAAATTTGGCATGGTATCATCATTTCATCCACATAGCATTAGCAAGAATTAGAGAGGGTTACGGCAAAACCTAGATGCACTTCGTGTAGACAACGGAAAATCTCTTTCGAAGTATGAGGGTTTCATACGGAAACTCGTCAGTTACAAAGGGATTTAATTTTTTAACTTATTTGAACACCATAGTATTTCTGTGTTCAAAATGCACCATTCAAAGCCACATCATCAATTTTCAACCCTTTGTGACTTCATTTGTTATTTTTCATGCATTTACTAATTATTTTGAGCTATAAGACCCTGAAATTTAGAAGCATTTCAAATGAACTCTGAAAAGGTTGAAATTTTCATGGTATCGTCATTTCATCCACATAGCATGTGCAATAAAGTAGAGAGGGTTACGACAAAAATTGGATGCACTTCATGTACACAACGGACAATCTCTTTCGAAGTATGAGGGTTTCATAAGGAAACTCGTCTGTTACAAAGGGATTTAATTTTTTTAACTTATTTGAACACCATAGTTTTTCTGTGTTCAAAATGCACCATTCAAAGCCACATCATCAATTTTCAACCCTTTCTGACTTCATTTGTTATTTTTCATGCATTTACTGATTATGTTGAGCTATAAGACCCTAAAATTTAAAAGCATTTCAAATGAACTCTGAAAAAGTTGAAAGTTGGCATGGTATCGAAATTTCATCCACATAGCATGTGCAAGAAAGTAGAGAGGGGTACAGAAAAAATTGGATGCACTTCGTGTACACAACGGACAATCTCTTTCGAAATATCAGGGTTTCATATGGAAACTCGTCTGTTACAAAGGAATTTCATTTTTAACTTATTTCAACTCCATATTTTTTATGTGTTCAAAATGCACCATTCAAAGCCACATCATCAATTTTCAACCCTTTCTGACTTCATTTGTTATTTTTCATGCATTTACTGATTATTTTGAGCTATAAGACACTGAAATTGAAAAGCATTTCAAATGAACTCTGAAAAGGTTGAAAGTTGGCATGGTATCATCATTTCATCCACATAGCATGTGCAAGAAAGTATAGAGGGTTACGGCAAAAAGTGGATGCACTTCGTGTACACAACGGACAATCTCTTTCGAAGTATCAGGGTTTCATACGGAAACTCGTCTGTTACAAAGGGATCCATGTTCAAGAATTCATCTAATTAACCAGTTAACTTGCTGATTAATGCCTACTCATATGGAACTCGAGTAGCCGATTACCCGATAAGTCGTTCGTTTAATTGATTAAATGGATGATTAACTTGCCGGAGCCTATTAATCCCCTACTCACCAACCGACCGAGCAGCTAGCAGTTAACGATTTCCTCAACAATGAATGGGATTTCATTTTTTAACTTATTTGAACTCCATAGTTTTTCTATGTTCAAAATGCCCGATTCAAAGCCACATCATCAATTTTCAACCCTTAATGACTTCATTTGTTAATTTTAAAGCATTTACTGATTATTTTTAGGTATAAGACCCTGAAATTGAAAAGCATTTCAAATGAACCCTGGAAACGTTGAAAATTGGCATGGTATCATCATTTCATCCACAAAGCATGTGCAAGAAACTAGAGAGGGCCACAGCAAAAACTGGATACACTTCGTGTACACAACGGACAGTCTCTTTCGAAGTATCAGGGTTTCATAATGAAACTCGTCTGTTACAAAGGGATTTCATTTTTTAACTTATTTGAACTCCATAGTTTTCTGTGTTGAAATTGCACCATTCAAAGCCACATCATCAATTTTCAACCCTTTCTGACTTCATTTGTTATTTTTCATGCATTTACTGATTATTTTGAGCTATAAGACCCTGAAATTGAAAAGCATTTCAAATGAACCCTGAAAAGGTTGAAATTTGGCATTGTATCATCATTTCATCCACATAGCATGTTCAAGAAAGTAGAGAGTGTTACGACAAAAATTGGATGCACTTCGTGTACACAACGGACATTCTCTTTCGAAGTATCAGGGTTTCATACGGAAACTCGTCTGTTACAAAGGGATTTCATTTTTAAGTTATTTGAACTCCATAGTTTTTCTGTGTTCAAAATGCACCATTCAAAGCCACATCATCAATTTTCAACCCTTTCTAACTTCATTTGTAATTTTCATGCATTTACTGATTATTTTGAGCTATAAGAGCCTGAAATTGAATAGCATTTCAAATGAACTCTAAAAAGGTTGAAAGTTGGCATGGTATTAGCATTTCATCCGCATAGCATGTGCCATAAAGTAAAGAGGGTTACGGCAAAAACTGGATGCACTTCGTGTACATGACGGACAATCTCTTTTGAAGTATCAGGGTTTCATACGGAAACTTGTCTGTTACAAAGGGATTTCATTTTTTTAACTTATTTGAACACCATAGTTTTTCTCTGTTCAAAATGTACCATTCAAAGCCACATCATCCATTTTCAATCCTTTCTGACTTCATTTGTTATTTTTCATGCATTTACTGATTATTTTGAGCTATAAGACCCTGAAATTGAAAAGCATTTCAAATGAACTCTGAAAAGGATGAAAGTTGGCATGGTATCATCATTTCATCCACATAGCATGTGCAAGAAAGTTGAGAGGGGTACGGACAATCTCTTTCGAACTATGATAGTTTCATACGGAAACTCGTCTGTTACAAGGGGATTTCATTTTTAACTTATTTGAACTCCATAGGTTTTCTATGTTCAAAATGCACCATTCAAAGCCAAATCATCAATTTTCAACCCTTTCTGACTTCATTTAGTATTTTTCATGCATTTACTGATTATTTTGAGCTATAAGACCCGGAAATTGAAAAGCATTTCAAATGAACTCTGAAAAGCTCATGGTATCATCATTTCATCCACATAGCATGTGCAATCAAGTAGAGAGGGTTACAGCAAAAACTGGATGCACATCGTGTACACAACGGACAATCTCTTTTGAAGTATCAGGGTTTCATACAGAAACTCGTTTGTTACAAAGGGATTTCATTTTTTAACTTATTTGAACTCGATAGTTTCTCTGTGTTCAAAATGCACCATTCAAAGCCACATCATCAATTTTCAACCCTTTCTGACTTCATTTGTTATTTTTCATGCATTTATTGATTATCTTGAGCTATAAGACCCTGAAATTGAAAGCATTTCAAATGATCTCTGAAAAGGTTGAAAGTTGGCATGGTATCATTATTTCATCCACATAGCATGTGCAAGAAAGTAGATAGGGTTACGGCAAAAAGTGGATGCACTTCGTGTACACAACGGACAATCTCTTTCGAAGTATCAGGGTTTCATACTGACACTCGTCTCTTACAAAGGGATTTCATTTTATAACTTATTTGAACACCAAAGTTTTTCTGTGGTCAAAATGGACCACTCAAAGCCACATCATCAATTTTCAACCCTTTCTGACTTTATTTGTTTTTTTTCATGCATTTACAGATTTTTTGAGCTATAAGACCCTGATCTTGAAAAGCATTTCAAATGAACTCTGAAAAGGTTGAAAGTTGGCATGGTATCATCATTTCATCCACATAGCATGTGCAAGAAAGTAGAGAGGGGTACCTCAAAAACTGGATGCACTTCGTGCACACAACGGACAATCTCTTTCGAAGTATCAGGGTTTCATACGGAAACTCGTTTGTTACAAAGGGATTTCATTTTTAACTTATTTGAACTCCATAGTTTTTCTGTGTTCAAAATACACCATTCAAAGCCACATCATCAATTTTCAGCCCTTTCTGACTTCATTTGTTATTTTTCATGCATTTACTGATTATTTTGAGCTATAAGACCCTGAAATTGAAAAGCATTTCAAATGAACTCTGAAAAGGTTGAAAGTTGGCATGGTATCATCATTTCATCCACATAGCATGTGCAAGAAAGTAGAGAGGGGTACCGCAAAAACTGGATACACTTCGTGTACACAAGGGACAATCTCTTTCGAAGTATCAGGGTTTTATACAGAAACTCGTCTGTTATGAAGGGATATTTTTTAAATTATTTGAACTCCATTGTTTTTCTGTGTTCAAAATGCACAATTTAAAGCCACATCATCAATTTTCAACCCTTTTTGACTTCATTTGTTATTTTTCATGCATTTACTGATTATTTTGAGCTATAAGACCCTGAAATTGAAAAACATTTCAAATGAACTCCGAAAGGTTGAAATTTGGCATGGTATCATCATTTCATCCACATAGCATTAGCAAGAATTAGAGAGGGTTACGGCAAAACCTAGATGCACTTCGTGTAGACAACGGAAAATCTCTTTCGAAGTATGAGGGTTTCATACGGAAACTCGTCAGTTACAAAGGGATTTAATTTTTTAACTTATTTGAACACCATAGTATTTCTGTGTTCAAAATGCACCATTCAAAGCCACATCATCAATTTTCAACCCTTTGTGACTTCATTTGTTATTTTTCATGCATTTACTAATTATTTTGAGCTATAAGACCCTGAAATTTAGAAGCATTTCAAATGAACTCTGAAAAGGTTGAAATTTTCATGGTATCGTCATTTCATCCACATAGCATGTGCAATAAAGTAGAGAGGGTTACGGCAAAAACTGGATGCACTTCGTGTACACAACGGACAATCTCCTTTGAAGTATCAGGGTTTCATACGGAAACTCGTCTGTTACAAAGGGATTTCATTTTTTAAACTTATTTGAACTCTATAGTTTCTCTGTGTTCAAAATGCACCATTCAAAGCCACATCATCAATTTTCAACTCTTTCTGACTTCATTTGTTATTTTTCATGCATTTACTGATTATCTTGAGCTATAAGACCCTGAAATTGAAAGGCATTTCAAATGAACTCTGAAAATGTCGAAAGTTGGCATGGTATCATCATTTCATCCACATAGCATGTGCAAGAAAGTAGAGAGGGTTACGGCAAAAACTGGATGCACTTCGTGTCCACAACGGACAATCTCTTTTGAAGTATCAGGGTTACATACGGAAACTCATCTGTTACAAAGGGATTTCATTTTATAACTTATTTGAACACCATAGTTTTTCTGTGTTCAAAATGTACCATTCAAAGCCACATCATCAATTTTCAACCCTTTCTGACTTCATTTGTTATTTATCATGCATTTACTGATTATTTTGAGCTATAAGCCCCTGATCTCGAAAAGCATTTCAAATGAACTCTGAAAAGGTTGAAAGTTGGCATGGTATCATCATTTCATCCACATAGCATGTGCAAGAAAGTAGAGAGGGGTACCTCAAAAACTGGATGCACTTCGTGTACACAACGGACAATCTCTTTCGAAGTATCAAGGTTTCATACGGAAACTCGTCTGTTACAACGGGATTTCATTTTTAACTTATTTGAACTCGATAGTTTTTTTGTGTTTAAAATGCAACATTCAAAGCCACATCATCAATTTTCGACCCTTTCTGACTTCATTTTTTATTTTTCATGCATTTACTGATTATTTTAAGCTATAAGACCCTGAAATTGAAAAGCATTTCAAATGAACTCTGAAAGGTAGAAAGTTGGCATGGTATCATCCTTTCATCCACATAGCATGTGCAAGAATTACAGAGGGTTACGGCAAAAACTGGATGCACTTCGTGTACACAACCGACAATCTCTTTCGAAGTATGAGGGTTTGATACGGAAACTCGTGTGTTACAAAGGGATTTAATTTTTTTTACTTATTTGAACACCATAGTTTTTCTGTGTTCAAAATGCACCATTCAAAGCCACATCATCAATTTTCAACCCTTTCTGACTTCATTTGTTATTTTTCATGCATTTACTGATTATTTTGAGCTATAAGACCCTGAAATTGAAAAGCATTTCAAATGAACTCTGAAAAGGTTGAAATTTGGCATGGTATCATCATTTCATCCACATAGCATGTGCAAGAAAGTAGAGAGGGGTACCTCAAAAACTGGATGCACTTCGTGTACACAACGGACAATCTCTTTCGAAGTATCAGGGTTTCATACGAAAACTCGTCTATTACAACGGGATTTCATTTTTAACTTATTTGAACTCGATAGTATTTCTGTGTTTAAAATGCAACATTCAAAGCCACATCATCAATTTTCGACCCTTTGTGACTTCATTTGTTATTTTTCGTGCATTTACTGATTATTTTGAGCTATAAGACCCTGAAAGTGAAAAGCATTTCAAATGAACTCTGAAAGGTTGAAAGTTGGCATGGTATCATCATTTCATCCACATAGCATGTGCAAGAAAGTTGAGAGGGTTACGGCAAAAACTGGATGCACTTCGTGTACACAACGGACAATCTCTTTCGAAGTATGACGGTTTCATAAGGAAACTCGTGTGTTACAAAGGGATTTAATTTTTTTTACTTATTTGAACACCATAGTTTTTTCTGTGTTCAAAATGCACCATTCAAAGCCACATCATCAATTTTCAACCCTTTCTGACTTCATTTGTTATTTTTCATGCATTTACTGATTATTTTGAGCTATAAGACCCTGAAATTGAAAAGCATTTCAAATGAACTCTGAAAAGCTCATGGTATCATCATTTCATCCACATAGCATGTGCAATAAATTAGAGAGGGTTACAACAAAAACTGGATGCACTTCGTGGACACAACGGACAATCTCTTTCGAAGTAACAAGGTTTCATACGGAAACTTGTTTGTTACAAAGGGATTTCATTTTTTTAACTTATTTGAACTCGATAGTTTCTCCGTGTTCAAAATGCACCATTCAAAGCCACATCATCAATTTTCAACCCTTTCTGACTTCATTTGTTATTTTTCATGCATTTACTGATTATCTTGAGCTATAAGACCCTGAAATTGAAAGCATTTCAAATGAACTCTGAAAAGGATGAAAGTTGTCATGGTATCATCATTTCATCCACATAGCATGTGCAAGAAAGTAGAGAGGGTTACAGCAAAAAGTGGATGCACTTCGTGTACACAACGGACAATCTGTTTCGAAGTATCAGGGTTTCATACGGAAACTCGTCTGTTACAAAGGGATTTCATTTTTTAACTTATTTGAACACCATAGTTTTTCTTTCTTCAAAATGTACCATTCAAAGCCACATCATCAATTTCAACCCTTCCAGGCTTCATTTGTTATTTTTCATGCATTTACTGATTATTTTGAGCTATAAGACCCTGAAATTTAAAAGCATATCAAATGAACTCTGAAAAGGTTGAAAGTTTTCATGGTATCGTCATTTCATCCACAAGCATGTGCAATAAAGTAGAGAGGGTTACGGCAAAAACTGGATGCACTTCGTGTACACAACGGACAATCTCTTTCGAAGTATCAGGGTTTCATACGGAAACTCGTCTGTTACAAAGGGATTTCATTTTTGAACTTATTTGAACACCATAGTTTTTCTTTGTTCAAAATGTACCATTCAAAGCCACATCATCAATTTTCAACCCTTTCAGACTTCATTTTTGATTTTTCATGCATTTACTGATTGTTTTGAGCTATACGACCCTGAAATTTAAAAGCGTTTCAAATGAACTCTGAAAAGGTTGAAAGTTGGCATGGTATCGTCATTTCATCCACATAGCATGTGAAATAATTAGAGAGGGTTACGGCAAAAACTAGATGCACTTCGTGTACACAACGGACAATCTCTTTCGAAGTATGAGGGTTTCATACGAAAACTCGTCAGTTACAAAGGGATTTAATTTTTTAAATTATTTGAACACCATAGTATTTGTGTGTTCAAAATGCATCATTCAAACCCACATCATCAATTTTCAACCCTTTCTGACTTCATTTGTTATTTTTCATGCATTTACTGATTATTTTGAGCTACAAGACCCTGAAATTTAAAAGCATTTCAAATGAACTCTGAAAAGGTTGAAAGTTTTCTTGGTATCGTCATTTCATCCACAAGCATGTGCAATAAAGTAGAGAGGGTTACGGCAAAAACTGGATGCACTTCGTGTGCACAACGGACAATCTCTTTCGAAGTATCAGGGTTTCATACGGAAACTCGTATGTTACAAAGGGATTTATTTTTTTTTACTTATTTGAACACCATAGTTTTTCTGTGTTAAAATGCACCATTCGAAGCCACATCATCAATTTTCAACCCTTTCTAACTTCATTTGTTATTTTTCATGCATTTACTGATTATTTTGAGCTATAAGACCCTGAAATTTAAAAGCATTTCAAATGAACTCTGAAAAGGTTAAAAGTTTGCATGGTGTCGTCATTTCAACCACATAGCATGTGCAATATTGTAGAGAGGGTTACGGCAAAAATTGGATGCACTTCGTGTACACAACAGACAATCTCTTTCGAAGTATCAGCGTTTCATACGGAAACTCGTCTGTTACAAAGGGATTTCACTTTTTAACTTATTTCAACTCCATAGTTTTTCTCTGTTCAAAATGCACCATTCAAAGCCACATCATCAATTTTCAACCTTTTCTGACTTCATTTGTTTTTTTTCATGCATTTACTGATTATCTTGAGCTATAAGACCCTGAAATTGAAAAGCATTTCAAATGAACTCTAAAAAGGTTGAAAGTTGGCATGGTATCATCATTTCATCCACATAGCATGTGGGAGAAAGTAGAGAGGGTTACGGCAAAAACTGGATGCACTTCGTGTACACAACGGACAATCTCTTTCGAAGTATGAGAGTTTCATAAGGAAACTCGTGTGTTACAAAGGGATTTAATTTTTTTACTTATTTGAACACCATAGTTTTTCTGTGTTAAAATGCACCATTCAAAGCCAC
Source organism: Triticum urartu (assembly GCF_056163025.1). NCBI lineage: Eukaryota > Viridiplantae > Streptophyta > Magnoliopsida > Poales > Poaceae > Triticum > Triticum urartu. Next base: position 89,192,864 of record NC_141878.1, read on the forward strand.
ATCATAAATTTTCAACCCTTTCTAACTTCATTTGTTATTTTTCATGCATTTACTGATTACTTAGCTATAAGACCCTGAAATTGAAAAGCATTTCAAATGAACTCTGAAAAGGTTAAAAGTTTGCATGGTGTCGTCATTTCATCCACATAGCATGTGCAATTAAGTAGAGAGGGTTACGGCAAAAATTGGATGCACTTCGTGTACACAACAGACAATCTCTTTCGAAGTATCAGCGTTTCATACGGAAACTCGTCTGTTACAAAGGGATTTCACTTTTTAACTTATTTCAACTCCATAGTTTTTCTCTGTTCAAAATGCACCATTCAAAGCCACATCATCAATTTTCAACCTTTCCTGACTTCATTTGTTTTTTTTCATGCATTTACTGATTATCTTGATCTATAAGACCCTGAAATTGAAAAGCATTTCAAATGAACTCTGAAAAGGTTGAAAGTTGGCATGGTATCATCATTTCATCCACATAGCATGTGGGAGAAAGTAGAGAGGGTTACGGCAAAAACTGGATGCACTTCGTGTACACAACGGACAATCTCTTTCGAAGTATGAGAGTTTCGTAAGGAAACTCGTGTGTTACAAAGGGATTTAATTTTTTTACTTATTTGAACACCATAGTTTTTCTGTGTTAAAATGCACCATTCAAAGCCACACCATCAATTTTCAACCCTTTCTAACTTCATTTGTTATTTTTCATGCATTTACTGATTATTTTGAGCTATAAGACCCTGAAATTGAAAAGCATTTCAAATGAACTCTGAAAAGCTCATGGTATCATCATTTCATCCACATAGCATGTGCAATAAATTAGAGAGGGTTACAGCAAAAACTGGATGCACTTCGTGTACACAACGGATAATTTCTTTCGAAGTAACAAGGTTTCATACGGAAACTTGTTTGTTACAAAGGGATTTCATTCTTTTAACTTATTTGAACTCGATAGTTTCTCCGTGTTCAAAATGCACCATTCAAAGCCACATCATCAATTTTCAACCCTTTCAGACTTCATTATTGATTTTTCATGCATTTACTGATTGTTTTGAGCTATACGACCCTAAAATTTAAAAGCGTTTCAAATGAACTCTGAAAAGGTTGAAAGTTGGCATGGTATCATCATTTCATCCACATAGCATGTGAAAGAATTAGAGAGGGTTACGGCAAAAACTAGATGCACTTCGTGTACACAACGGACAATCTCTTTCGAAGTATGAGGGTTTCATACGAAAACTCGTCAGTTACAAAGGGATTTAATTTTTTTAACTTATTTGAACACCATAGTATTTCTGTGTTCAAAATGCATCATTCAAAGCCACATCATCAATTTTCAACCCTTTCAGACTTCATTTATTATTTTTCATGCATTTACTGATTATTTTGAGCTATAAGACCCTGATCTTGAAAAGCATTTCAAATGAACTCTGAAAAGGTTGAAAGTTGGCATGATATCATCATTTCATCCACATAGCATGTGCAAGAAAGTAGAGAGGGGTACCGCAAAAACTGGATGCACTTCGTGTACACAACGGACAATCTCTTTCGAAGTATCAGGATTTCATACGGAAACTCGTCTGTTACAAAGAGATTTTATTTTTTAAATTATTTGAACTCCATAGTTTTTCTGTGTTCAAAATGCACCATTCAAAGCCACATCATCAATTTTCAACCCTTTCTAACTTCATTTGTTATTTTTCATGCATTTACTGATTATTTTGAGCTATAAGACCCTGAAATTTAAAAGTATTTCAAATGAACTCTGGAAATGTTGAAAGTTGGCATGGTAACATCATTTCATCCACATAGCATGTGCAAAAAAGTAGAGAGGGTTACGGCAAAAACTGGATGCACTTCGTGTGCACAACGGACAATCTCTTTCGAAGTATCAGGGTTTCATACGGAAACTCGTATGTTACAAAGGGATTTAATTTTTTTACTTATTTGAAAACCATAGTTTTTCTATGTTAAAATGCACCATTCGAAGCCACATCATCAATTTTCAACCCTTTCTAACTTCATTTGTTATTTTTCATGCATTTACTGATTATTTTGAGCTATAAGACCCTGAAATTTAAAAGCATTTCAAATGAACTCTGAAAAGGTTAAAAGTTTGCATGGTGTCGTCATTTCATCCACATAGCATGTGCAATAAAGTAGAGAGGGTTACGGCAAAAATTGGATGCACTTCGTGTACACAACAGACAATCTCTTTCGAAGTATCAGCGTTTCATACGGAAACTCGTCTGTTACAAAGGGATTTCACTTGTTAACTTATTTCAACTCCATAGTTTTTCCCTGTTCAAAATGCACCATTCAAAGCCACATCATCAATTTTCAACCTTTCCTGACTTCATTTGTTTTTTTTCATGCATTTACTGATTATCTTGATCTATAAGACCCTGAAATTGAAAAGCATTTCAAATGAACTCTGAAAAGGTTGAAAGTTGGCATGGTATCATCATTTCATCCACATAGCATGTGGGAGAAAGTAGAGAGGGTTACGGCAAAAACTGGATGCACTTCGTGTACACAACGGACAATCTCTTTCGAAGTATGAGAGTTTCATAAGGAAACTCGTGTGTTACAAAGGGATTTAATTTTTTTACTTATTTGAACACCATAGTTTTTCTGTGTTAAAATGCACCATTCAAAGCCACATCATCAATTTTCAACCCTTTCTAACTTCATTTGTTATTTTTCATGCATTTACTGATTATTTTGAGCTATAAGACCCTGAAATTGAAAAGCATTTCAAATGAACTCTGAAAAGCTCATGGTATCATCATTTCATCCACATAGCATGTGCAATAAATTAGAGAGGGTTACAGCAAAAACTGGATGCACTTCATGTACACAACGGATAATTTCTTTCGAAGTAACAGTGTTTCATACGGAAACTTGTTTGTTACAAAGGGATTTCATTCTTTTAACTTATTTGAACTCGATAGTTCCTCCGTGTTCAAAATGCACCATTCAAAGCCACATCATCAATTTTCAACCCTTTCAGACTTCATTATTGATTTTTCAGGCATTTACTGATTGTTTTGAGCTATACGACCCTGAAATTTAAAAGCGTTTCAAATGAACTCTGAAAAGGTTGAAAGTTGGCATGGTATCATCATTTCATCCACATAGCATGTGAAAGAATTAGAGAGGGTTACGGCAAAAACTAGATGCACTTCGTGTACACAACGGACAATCTCTTTCGAAGTATGAGGGTTTCATACGAAAACTCGTCAGTTACAAAGGGATTTAATTTTTTTAACTTATTTGAACACCATAGTATTTCTGTGTTCAAAATGCATCATTCAAAGCCACATCATCAATTTTCAACCCTTTCAGACTTCATTTATTATTTTTCATGCATTTACTGATTATTTTGAGCTATAAGACCCTGATCTTGAAAAGCATTTCAAATGAACTCTGAAAAGGTTGAAAGTTGGCATGATATCACCATTTCATCCACATAGCATGTGCAAGAAAGTAGAGAGGGGTACCGCAAAAACTGGATGCACTTCGTGTACACAACGGACAATCTCTTTCGAAGTATCAGGATTTCATACGGAAACTCGTCTGTTACAAAGGGATTTTATTTTTTAAATTATTTGAACTCCATAGTTTTTCTGTGTTCAAAATGCACCATTCAAAGCCACATCATCAATTTTCAACCCTTTCCGACTACATTTGTTATTTTTCGTGCATTTACTGATTATTTTGAGCTATAAGACCCTAAAATTGAAAAGCATTTCAAATGAACTCTGAAAGGTTGAAATTTGGCATGGTATCATCATTTCATCCACATAGCATGTGAAAGAATTAGAGAGGGTTACGGCAAAAACTAGATGCACTTTGTGTACACAACGGACAATCTCTTTCGAAGTATGAGGGTTTCATACGGAAACTCGTCAGTTACAAAGGGATTTAATTTTTTTTTAACTTATTTGAACACCATAGTATTTCTGTGTTCAAAATGCATCATTCAAAGCCACATCATCAATTTTCAACCCTTTCTGACTTCACTTGTTATTTTTCATGCATTTACTAATTATTTTGAGCTATAAGACCCTCTAATTTAAAAGCATTTCAAATGAACTCTCAAAAGGTTGAAAGTTTTCATGGTATCGTCATTTCATCCACATAGCTTGTGCAATAAAGTAGAGAGGGTTACGGCAAAAACTGGATGCACTTCGTGTACACAACGGACAATCTCTTTCGAAGTATCAGGGTTTCATACGAAAACTCGTATGTTACAAAGGGATTTAATTTTTTCTACTTATTTGAACACCATAGTTTTTCTGTGTTAAAATGCACCATTCAAAGCCACATCATCAATTTTCAACCCTTTCTAACTTCATTTGTTATTTTTCATGCATTTACTGATTATTTTGAGCTATAAGACCCTGAAATTTAAAAGCATTTCAAATGAACTCTGGAAATGTTGAAAGTTGGCATGGTAACATCATTTCATCCACATAGCATGTGCAAAAAAGTAGAGAGGGTTACGGCAAAAACTGGATGCACTTCGTGTGCACAACGGACAATCTCTTTCGAAGTATCAGGGTTTCATACGGAAACTCGTATGTTACAAAGGGATTTAATTTTTTTACTTATTTGAACACCATAGTTTTTCTGTGTTAAAATGCACCATTCGAAGCCACATCATCAATTTTCAACCCTTTCTAACTTCATTTGTTATTTTTCATGCATTTACTGATTATTTTGAGCTATAAGACCCTGAAATTTAAAAGCATTTCAAATGAACTCTGAAAAGGTTAAAAGTTTGCATGGTGTCGTCATTTCATCCACATAGCATGTGCAATAAAGTAGAGAGGGTTACGGCAAAAATTGGATGCACTTCGTGTACACAACAGACAATCTCTTTCGAAGTATCAGCGTTTCATACGGAAACTCGTCTGTTACAAAGGGATTTCACTTTTTAACTTATTTCAACTCCATAGTTTTTCTCTGTTCAAAATGCACCATTCAAATCCACATCATCAATTTTCAACCTTTTCTGACTTCATTTGTTTTTTTTCATGCATTTACTGATTATCTTGATCTATAAGACCCTGAAATTGAAAAGCATTTCAAATGAACTCTGAAAAGGTTGAAAGTTGGCATGGTATCATCATTTCATCCACATAGCATGTGGGAGAAAGTAGAGAGGGTTACGGCAAAAACTGGATGCACTTCGTGTACACAACGGACAATCTCTTTCGAAGTATGAGAGTTTCATAAGGAAACTCGTGTGTTACAAAGGGATTTAATTTTTTTACTTATTTGAACACCATAGTTTTTCTGTGTTGAAATGCACCATTCAAAGCCACATCATCAATTTTCAACCCTTTCTAACTTCATTTGTTATTTTTCATGCATTTACTGATTATTTTGAGCTATAAGACCCTGAAATTGAAAAGCATTTCAAATGAACTCTGAAAAGCTCATGGTATCATCATTTCATCCACATAGCATGTGCAATAAATTAGAGAGGGTTACAGCAAAAACTGGATGCACTTCGTGTACACAACGGATAATTTCTTTCGAAGTAACAGTGTTTCATACGGAAACTTGTTTGTTACAAAGGGATTTCATTCTTTTAACTTATTTGAACTCGATAGTTTCTCCGTGTTCAAAATGCACCATTCAAAGCCACATCATCAATTTTCAACCCTTTCAGACTTCATTATTGATTTTTCATGCATTTACTGATTGTGTACACAACGGACAATCTCTTTCGAAGTATGAGGGTTTCATACGGAAACTCGTCAGTTACAAAGGGATTTAATTTTTTTTAACTTATTTGAACACCATAGTATTTCTGTGTTCAAAATGCATCATTCAAAGCCACATCATCAATTTTCAACCCTTTCTGACTTCACTTGTTATTTTTCATGCATTTACTAATTATTTTGAGCTATAAGACCCTGTAATTTAAAAGCATTTCAAATGAACTCTGAAAAGGTTGAAAGTTTTCATGGTATCGTCATTTCATCCACATAGCTTGTGCAATAAAGTAGAGAGGGTTACGGCAAAAACTGGATGCACTTCGTGTACACAACGGACAATCTCTTTCGAAGTATCAGGGTTTCATACGGAAACTCGTATGTTACAAAGGGATTTAATTTTTTCTACTTATTTGAACACCATAGTTTTTCTGTATTAAAATGCACCATTCAAAGCCACATCATCAATTTTCAACCCTTTCTAACTTCATTTGTTATTTTTCATGCATTTATTGATTATTTTGAGCTATAAGACCCTGAAATTTAAAAGCATTTCAAATGAACTCTGAAAAGGTTGAAAGTTTGCATGGTGTCGTCATTTCATCCACATTGCATGCGCAATAAAGTAGAGAGGGTTACGGCAAAAATTGGATGCACTTCGTGTACACAACGGACAATCTCTTTCGAGGTATCAGGGTTTCATACGGAAACTCATTTGTTACAAAGGGATTTCATTTTTTTAAACTTGTTTGAACTTGATAGTTTCTCTATGTTCAAAATGCACCATTTTAAGCCACATCATCAATTTTCAACCCTTTCTGACTTCATTTGTTTTTTTCATGCATTTACTGATTATCTTGAGCTATAAGACCCTGAAATTGAAAAGCATTTCAAATGAACTCTGAAAAGGTTGAAAGTTGGCATGGTATCATCATTTCATCCACATTGCATGTGCGAGGGAGTAGAGAGGGTTACGGCAAAAACTGGGTGCACTTCGTGTCCACAACGGACAATCTCTTTCGAAGTATCAGGGTTACATACGAAAACTCATCTGTTACAAAGGGATTTCATTTTATAACTTATTTGAACACCATACTTTTTCTGTGTTCAAAATGTACAATTCAAAGCCACATCATCAATTTTCAACCCTTTCGGACTTCATTTGTTATTTTTCATACATTTACTGATTATTTTGAGCTATAAGACCCTGATCTTGAAAAGCATTTCAAATGAACTCTGAAAAGGTTTAAAGTTGTAATGGTATCATCATTTCATCCACATAGCATGTGCAAGAATTAGAGAGGGTTAAGGCAAAAACTGGATGCACTTCGTGTACACAACGGACAATCTCTTTCGAAGTATGAGGGTTTCATAAGGAAACTCGTGTGTTACAAAGGGATTTAATTTTTTTACTTATTAGAACACCATAGTTTTTCTATGTTCAAAATGCACCATTCAAAGCCACATAATCAATTTTCAACACTTTCTGACTTCATTTGTTATTTTTCATGCATTTACTGATTATTTTGAGTTATAAGACCCTGAAATTTAAAAGCGTTTCAAATGAACTCTGAAAAGGTTGAAAGTTGGCATGGTATCGTCATTTCATCCACATAGCATGTACAAGAAAGTAGAGACGGGTACGGCAAAAATTGGATGCACCATTCAAAGCCACATCATCAATTTTCAACCCTTTCTGACTTCATTTGTTATTTTTCATGCATTTACTGATTATTTTGAGCCATAAGACCCTGAAATTGAAAAGCATTTCAAATGAACTCTGAAAAGGTTGAAAGTTGGCATGGCATCATCATTTCATCCACATAGCATGTGCAATAACGTAGAGAGGGTTACGGCAAAAACTGGATGCACTTCGTGTACACAACGGACAATCTCTTTCGAAGTATTAGGGTTTCATACGGAAACTCATCAGTTAAAAAGGGATTTCAATTTTTAACTTATTTGAACTCCATAGTTTTCTGTGTCCAAATTGCACCATTCAAAGCCACATCATCAATTTTCAACCCTTTCTGACTTCATTTGTTTTTTTCATGCATTTACTGATTATCTTGAGCTATAAGACCCTGAAATTGAAAAGCATTTCAAATGAACTCTGGAAATGTTGAAAGTTGGAATGGTATCATCATTTCATCCACATAGCATGTGCAAGAAAGTAGAGAGGGTTACGGCAAAAACTGGATGCACTTCGTGTCCACAACGAACAATCTCTTTCGAAGTATCAGGGTTACATACGGAAACTCATCTGTTATAAAGGGATTTCATTTTAAAACTTATTTGAACACCATAGTTTTTCTGTGTTCAAAATATACCATTCAAAGTCACATCATCAATTTTCAACCCTTTCTGACTTCATTGGTTATTTTTCATGCATTTACTGATTAATTTGAGCTATAAGATCCTGATCTTGAAAAGCATTTGAAATGAACTCTGAAAAGGTTGAAAGTTGGCATGGTATCATCATTTCATCCACATAGCATGTGCAAGAAAGTAGAGAGGGGTACCTCAAAAACTGGATGCACTTCGTGTACACAACGAACAATCTCTTTCGAAGTATTAGGGTTTCATACGGAAACTCGTCTGTTACAAAGGGATTTCGTTTTTAACTTATTTGAACTCGATAGTTTTTTTGTGTTTAAAATGCACCATTCAAAGCCACATCATCAATTTTCAACCCTTTCTGACTTCATTTGTTATTTTTCATGCATTTTCTGATTATTTTGAGCTATAAGACCCTGAAATTGAAAAGCATTTCAAATGAACTCTAAAAGGTTGAAAGTTGGCATGTTATCATCATTTCATCCACATAGCATGTGCAAGAATTAGAGAGGGTTAAGGCAAAAACTGGATGCACTTCGTGTACACAACGGACAATCTCTTTCGAAGTATGAGGGTTTCATAAGGAAACTCGTGTGTTACAAAGGGATTTAATTTTTTTACTTATTAGAACACCATAGTTTTTCTGTGTTCAAAATGCACCATTCAAAGCCACATCATCAATTTTCAACCCTTTCTGACTTCATTTGTTTTTTTCATGCATTTACTGATTATCTTGAGCTATAAGACCCTGAAATTGAAAAGCATTTCAAATGAACTCTGGAAATGTTGAAAGTTGGCATGGTAACATCATTTCATCCACATAGCATGTGCAAAAAAGTAGAGAGGGTTACGGCAAAAACTGGATGCACTTCGTGTCCACAACGGACAATCTCTTTCGAAGTATCAGGGTTACATACGGAAACTCATCTGTCATAAAGGGATTTCATTTTATAATTAATTTGAACACCATAGTTTTTCTTTGTTCAAAATATACCATTCAAAGTCACATCATCAATTTTCAACCCTTTCTGATTTCATTTGTTATTTTTCATGCATTTACTGATTATTTTGAGCTATAAGACCCTGATCTTGAAAAGCATATCAAATGAACTCTGAAAAGGTTGAAAGTTGGCATGGTATCATCATTTCATCCACATAGCATGTGGAAGAAAGTAGAGAGGGGTACCTCAAAAACTGGATGCACTTCGTGTACACAACGAACAATCTGTTTCGAAGTATCAGGGTTTCATATGGAAACTCGTCTGTTACAAAGGGATTTCATTTTTAACTTATTTGAACTCCATAGTTTTTTTGTGTTTAAAATGCACCATTCAAAGCCACATCATCAATTTTCACCCTTTCTGACTTCATTTGTTATTTTCATGCATTTACCGATTATTTTGAGCTATAAGACCCTGAAATTGAAAAGCATTTCAAATGAACTCTGAAAGGTTGAAAGTTGGCATGGTATCATCATTTCATCCACATAGCATGTGCAAGAATTAGAGAGGGTGACGACAAAAACTGGATGCACTTCCTGTACACAACGGACAATCTCTTTCGAAGTATGAGGGTTTCATAAGGAAACTCGTGTGTTACAAAGGGATTTAATTTTTTTACTTATTTGAACACCATAGTTTTTATGTGTTCAAAATGCACCATTCAAAGCCACATCATCAATTTTCAACCCTTTCTGACTTCATTTGTTATTTTTCATGCATTTACTGATTATTTTGAGCTATAAGACCCTGAAATTGAAAAGCATTTCAAATGAACTCTGAAAAGGATGAAATTTGGCATGGTATCATCATTTCATCCACATAGCATGTGCAAGAAAGTAGAGAGGGGCACAGCAAAAACTGGATGCACTTCGTGTACACAACGGACAATCTCTTTCGAACTATCAGGGTTTCATACGGAAACTCGTGTGTTACAAGGGGATTTCATTTTTAACTTATTTGAACTCCATAGATTTTCTACGTTCAAAATGCACCATTCAAAGCCAAATCATCAATTTTCAACCCTTTCTGACTTCATTTCTTATTTTTCATGCATTTACTGATTATTTTGAGCTATAAGACCCTGAAATTGAAAAGCATTTCAAATGAACTCTGAAAAGCTCATGGTATCATCATTTCATCCAGATAGCATGTGCAATAAATTAGAGAGGGTTACAGCAAAAACTGGATGCACTTCGTGTACACAACGGACAATCTCTTTCGAAGTAACAGGGTTTCATACGAAAAGTTGTTTGTTACAAAGGGATTTCATTTTTTAACTTATTTGAACTCGATAGTTTCTCCGTGTTCAAAATGCACCATTCAAAGCCACATCATCAATTTTCAACCCTTTCTGACTTCATTTGTTATTTTTCATGCATTTACTGATTATCTTAAGCTATAAGACCCTGAAATTGAAAGCATTTCAAATGAAATCTGAAAAGGTTGAAAGTTGGCATGGTAGCATGTGCAATAAAGTACATAGGGTTACGGCAAAAAGTGGATGCACTTCGTGTACACAACGGACAATCTCTTTCGAAGTATCAGGGTTTCATACGGAAACTCGTCTGTTACAAAGGGATTTCATTTTTTAACTTATTTGAACACCATAGTTTTTCTTTGTTCAAAATGTACCATTCAAAGCCACATCATCAATTTTCAACCCTTTCAGACTTCATTTTTTATTTTTCATGCATTTACTGATTATTTTGAGCTATAAGACCCTGAAATTTAAAAGCGTTTCAAATGAACTCTGAAAAGGTTGAAAGTTGGCATGGTATCGTCATTTCATCCATATAGCATGTGCAAGAAAGTAGAGAGGGGTACGGCAAAAATTGGATGCACCATTCGAAGCCACATCATCAATTTTCAACCCTTTGTGACTTCATTTGTTATTTTTCATGCAATTACTGATTATTTTGAGCCATAAGACCCTGAAATTGAAAAGCATTTCAAATGAACTCTGAAAACATTGAAAGTTGGCATGGCATCATCATTTCATCCACATAGCATGTGCAATAACATAGAGAGCTTTACGGCAAAAACTGGATGCACTTCGTGTACACAACGGACAATCTCTTTCGAAGTCTCAGGGTGTGACGCCCCCGATTCAGTCGTACACTAATCATACACGCAAACGTGTACGATCAAGATCAGGGACTCACGGGAAGATATCACAACACAACTCTACATATAAAATAAGTCATACAAGCATCATATTACAAGCCAGGGGCCTCGAGGGCTTGAATACAAGAGCTCGATCATAGACGAGTCAGCGGAAGCAACAATATCTGAGTACAGACATAAGTTAAACAAGTTTGCCTTAAGAAGGCTAGCACAAACTGGGATATAGATCGAAAGAGGTGCAGGCCTCCTGCCTGGGATCCTCCTAACTACTCCTGGTCGTCGTTAGCGGGCAGCACGTAGTAGTAGGCACCTCCGGTGTAGTAGGAGTCGTCGTCGATGGTGGCGTCTGGCTCCTGGGCTCCAACATCTGGTTGCGACAACCAGGTAGAAGGGATAGGGGAAAAGAGGGAGAAAGCAAGCGTGAGTACTCATCCAAAGTACTCGCAAGCAAGGAGGTACACTACATATGCAGGGGTAAATGTGAAAAGGGCCATATCGGTGGACTGAACTGCAGAAAGCCAGAATAAGAGGGGGGGATAGCTAATCCTGTCGAAGACTACGCTTCTGGACACCTCCATCTTGCAGCATGCAGAAGAGAGTAGACTGAAGTCCTCCAAGTATCATCGGATAGCATAATCCTAACCGATGATCCTCCCCTCGTCGCCCTGTGAGAGAGCGATCACCGGTTGTATCTGGCACTTGGAAGGGTGTGTTTTATTAAGTATCTAGTTCTAGTTGTCATAAGGTCAAGGTACAACTCCAAGTCGTCCTGTTACCGAAGATCACGGCTATTCGAATAGATTAACTTCCCTGCAGGGGTGCACCACATACCCCAACACGCTCGATCCCATTTGGCCAGACACACTTTTCGGGGTCATGCCCGGCCACGAAAGATCAACACGTCGCAGCCCCACCTAGGCACAACAGAGAGGTCAGCACACCGGTCTAAACCTATGCGCACAGGGGTCTGGGCCCATCGCCCTTAGCACACCTGCACGTTGCGTACGCGGCCGAAAGCAGACCTAGCCTAGTGGCGTTCCAGTCCAATCCGGCACGCGCCACTCAGTCGCTGATGTCACGAAGGCTTCGGCTGATACCACAACGCCGGGATACCCATAACTACTCCCGCGTAGATGGTTAGTGCATATAGACCAAATGGCCAGACTCAGATTAAATATCCAGATCTCGTTAAGCGTGTTAAGTATCCGCGAACGTCGATCAGGTCCAGGCCCACCTCTCTCCTAGGTGGTCGGAACCTGCCCTGTCGCTCCGCCTCAAAGATCCACTCGCGGGTGCTCCTCAAGCCGACCCGTCTTTAGTCACCACATGTATCATGTATAAAGTATATAGTATATACCCGTGATCAACTCCCGAGTGATCACGGCCCGATAGTATAGCATGGTAGACGGACAAGGATGTAGGGCCACTGATGATAAACTAGCATCCTATACTAAGCATTAGGATTGCAGGTAAAGGTAACAACAGTAGTAGCAAGGACAGGCTATGCATCAGTATAGGATTAACGGGAAGCAGGAACATGCTACCCTACTCTAATGCAAGCAGTATAGAGAAGAGTAGGCGATATCTGGTGATCATAGGGGGGCTTGCCTGGTTGCTCTAGCAAGAGAGAGGGATCGTCAACTCCGTAGTCATACTGGGTAGCAGCGGCGTCGGTCTCGGTGTCTAGCGAGAGAAGAGGGGGAGAAACAATAAATATTTAAGCAAACAGATGCATAACGATGCATGAGATGACAAGTAGCGGTGCTAGGGATGCCCTATCGCGGTATGAGGTGATACCGGTGAAGGGGGGAAACATCCGGGAAAGTATCCCCGGTGTTTCGCGTTTTCGGACAGATGAAACAGAGGGGGAAAGTTGCGTGTTCGCTATGTTAGGGATGCGTGACGGATAAACGGGCTGCGTATTCAAATTCGTCTCGTCGTTCTGAGCAACTTTCATGTACAAAGTTTTTCCATCCGAGCTACGGTTTATTTTATATTAATTTTAAAAGATTTAAATCATTTTTAGGATTTATTTATTTAATTTAATCAACATTATCCAGAATAGTGTCTGCTGACATCATCATGACGTCAGCATGACGTCAGTAGTTGACTTGGTCAACCTGACAGGAGGGTCCCGTTCGTCATACTCTGTTTTAATTAACTAACAGTTAATTAGGTTAATTAGTGATTAGGTTAATCTAATTATAATTAATTAACTTAATTAATTAATTAATTAATTAATTATTTTTATTATTATATTTTTTTATTCTTTTCTTCTTTTTTTTTAATTAAAACATTCTGGGGCGGTGGGGCCCCTTGTCAAAGGCCCATAGGCCTAACGGGTCGGGCGTGCAGGCGACGGGCGCCATCCGAATGGGCACACGCCCATGGGCGGGCAGATCCGGCGCAGCGCCGGAGCAGGGGGAGGCCGGTGGCCACGGCCTCGGCCAGGGAAGGCGCGGTCCTGGCGTGGGGAGCGGCACAGCAGCGGTAACCGGGCGGCCTGCGGCAGCGGGAGAGGCCATGGCGAGCAGCACCGGCAGTGCGGCTCGGAGGGGGGGATGGGAGTAGGGCGACGCGCGGGCGGCGCAACGCGAGCGAGCAGCGCCGCGGCAGAGCGAGGCGGGGCTCGGGCGCGCATGCGCAGGGGCACGTCGGGCGCGGCGAGGCCAAGAGGGCGCGGGCCGGTGCGGGGGCACGCGCGAGCGGTGCGTCGTGCGAGCAGGGAGGCGCGGGCGCGCTCCTGGGCGCAGGGGGACGTCGGCGCGAGGCAGACGGCGGGAGGGGGGGGCAGCCGGGAGCGCGGTCGCGGCGAGCACGCATCGGGCGCGACCAAGTGCGGGACCGAGAGGAGGGGAGGCTTGCCGGAGCGCGGGTGAGCAGGAAGGAGGAGGAGAGGTGCTCACGGGGATGGGCGCGTAGGGTCTAGGCAGGGGGGATTGAGGAGGAGGGCGGAGACGACGGCGTCGAGGAGGCAGTCCGGGGCGGCGTGGTCTCCAGGCGGCAACGGGCGACGGCGTCGGGCGCCGAGCGAGGGAGAAGGGGATCGGGCTCCTCCCGATCCAGATCCAGCGCGAGGGGGTGGGGGAGAGCGAGTGGGGTGTGGGGGTGGTGGCCGTTAGGGTTTCCTCCTGGTGGGGGTTATGGAGGGGAGGTAGCGGGCTGGCCGGCTGGGCCTGGGGTTGGCCCAGTTGGGCCACGGCCCAGGGAGGGGGGGCTTTCTCTTTCTTTTCTTTTACTTTTGTTTTCCCCTTTTGTATTTTCTTTTATTATTTCTTTCCTGTTTAATTCATCTAAAAGTATTTAGGCATTTTATAAAAAGGTGTTTACTTCACCATAATTACCGATGCAATATTAGACATAGCCCGAACATTTTATTTTAATATTTGAAAACTTTTGACGTTTGACTTATTTAGGATTTAAATTTGAAACGGTTTTGAATTAACCCGAGATTAATTACAGTAACAGAGGTGACGTGTCACCATTAACGTGAGATCACTGTAGCATGATTATCCAGGCGTTACAAATCTCCTCCACTACAAGAAATCTCGTCCCGAGATTTAGGAGGTAGATGGAAACAGTGCAGGGTATTCATCGCGAAGACGATCCTCGCGTTCCCAGGTGGCTTCGTCCTCAGAGTGATTCGACCACTGGACTTTGAGGAATTTGATCGCCTTCTGACGTGTGCGGCGTTCAGCTTGGTCAAGAATGCGAACCGGATGCTCTTTATAAGAGAGGTCCTGTTGCAATTCGAGCACTTCATGATCCACCGCTCGGATTGGATCCTTGAAGCAACGGCGGAGTTGTGACACATGGAACACATCGTGAACCTGAGAAAGGTTCGGCGGAAGCTCCAGTTGATATGCCACTTTTCCACGCCTTTCGAGAATAGTGAAGGGACCGATATAGCGAGGAGCTAGCTTGCCCTTGATCCCGAAGCGGTGAGCACCCTTCATTGGTGTAACTCGAAGATAAGCCTTTTCGCCAGGTTGATAGACCATGTCTTGGTGATGACGGTCATACTGACTTTTCTGACGTGACTGAGCAGTCTTGAGATTCTCGCGAATAATGCGAACTTGTTCTTCGGCCTGTTGGATAATATCCAGACTGAAGAGTGGACGCTCCCCAGTTTCTGACCAGTTCAGAGGGGTTCGACACTTTCGTCCATATAGCACTTCGAAGGGGGACATCTTCAAACTAGCTTGATAGCTATTATTATAAGAGAACTCGGCATATGGAAGAGATTCCTCCCATTTCTTGCCGAATGAGATTACACAAGCTCGAAGCATGTCTTCGAGAACTTGGTTGACACGTTCAACCTGTCCTTGCGACTGAGGATGGAACGCAGTACTGAACGACAGATGAGTCCCCATAGCTTCTTGGAAACTCGCCCAAAACCTTGAAGTGAATAAGCTGTCACGGTCTGAACTGATAACCAGTGGGATACCGTGAAGTGAAACAATTCTGGCCATGTAGAGAGTAGCAAGCTGACTAGCAGTGATTGTCTCTTTGACCGCCAGGAAATGGGCAACTTTGGAAAGCCGGTCAATGCCGACAAGAATAACATCATTACCTTTCTGCGATTTGGGAAATCCAGTGACGAAGTGCATCTCAACATGGTCCCATTTCCATTCAGGAATAGAGATAGGTTGCAGAGTTCCAGCAGGCCTTTGATGCTCTGCTTTGATTCGACGACAAACATCACACTCAGCAACATAACGAGCAATGTCCTGCTTCATATTAGACCACCAGAATCTTTGACGAATATCTTGGTACATCTTTGTACTACCAGGATGGATGGACAGAGGCGTATCATGGGCTTCTTGCATAACCCTTTTAGTCTTATCCAGGTTTTTCTTCGAACATGGTACCACTAGGCGGCCTTTGAAATACAAGAGGCCATCGTCGACGATCGTGAAGAATGAGGGCTTTCCTTTTTTTAGGTCGCGCTTAATCTTGAGGACTTCATCGTCACATTTCTGTATCCATTTGATGGTGTCCACAAGATCTGGTTTCGCAACCAGGGTATTGAGAGAACCCTTGGAAACAACATGGAGGTTCCGTTTGGGGAAATCTTCGGGAGGGGGAGCGAGTGATCCCGGAGGAACAATATGGAGGTTCAGCCTTCTAAATTCTTCGGTAAGCGAGGGATGAACTTTGTGGACCTGGAGGTGGTTGCAGTAAGACTTGCGGCTCAAGGCATCAACCATTACATTAGCCTTGCCGGGGGTATAGGATATACCCACGTCAAAGTCTGCAATATTCTCCATCCATCTTTGCTGGCGTAGGTTCAAATCTGGCTGAGTAAACAGATACTTCAAACTTTGATGGTCGGCGAAGATCTCGCAACGATTACCGAGAAGGTAATGTCGCCACTGCTTCAGTGCATGAATGACAGCAGCAAGCTCGAGGTCGTGAACTGGGTAGTTTTCTTCGTGAGGGCGCAGCTGACGAGAGGCATAAGCAATCACTCTGCGCTCTTGCATTAGGACACAGCCTAATCCTTGACGGGAAGCGTCACAGTAAATGACGAAGTCCTTCTTAGTATCAGGTGGAGCAAGTACGGGGGCAGAAGTCAACTTGTCTTTGAGCGCCTGGAAACTTTCCTGACACTTGTCTGTCCAGTCGAACTTGACACCCTTATGCAACAAATTAGTCAGAGGCCTGGCAATCTTGGAGAAGTTCTCGACGAATCGACGGCAATAGCTGGCGAGACCGAGAAAACTTCGGACTTGCTTCACATTCTTCGGAGGAGTCCAATCGAGTATAGCCTGAACTCGTTCAGGGTTGACGGCAATACCATCTTTGGAGATGACATGCCCAAGATAGGTTACTTCGGGGAGCCAGAATTCACACTTGGAATACTTAGCATACAGCTGATGCTCCCGAAGCTTTTCCAGCACAAGACGAAGATGTTCAGCATGTTCCTCCTTGTTCTTGGAAAATACGAGGATATCGTCCAAATAAACCACGACGAACTTGTCGAGGTAATCCATGAATATATAATTCATCAAACGAGAGAAGGTGGCTGGAGCATTCGTTAAGCCGAATGACATGACGGTGTACTCGTATGATCCATACCGAGTCACGAAGGCGGTTTTTGGGATGTCCTCTTCACGAACACGGATCTGGTGCTAACCCAACCTCAAGTCGAGTTTGGAGAACACTGATGAGCTAGCCAGTTGATCATAAAGATCATTGATTCGAGGAAGAGGATATTTATTCTGAATGGTAGCTTGGTTTATAGGACGGTAGTCTTGGACTAATCGGTTTATCCCATCCCTTTTCTTAACAAAGAGAGAAGGTGCTCCCCAAGGAGAGCAACTTGGGCGAATGAAACCTTTGACAAGAGATTTGTCGATTTCCTCCTTAAGCTCAATGAGTTCATGCGGCGGCATCTTATAGGGTCGTTTAGCTATAGGGGTGGTGCCGGGTTTCAAGTCGATGATGAATTCGACAGCTCTAGCAGGGGGAATCCCTAGAAGTTCTTCTGGGAAGACATCTTGGAATTCGCAAACGACGGGAATGTTTTCAATGCCCTCAAGTGGTGCAGCGTTCAACGCATTCAAGGCATAAAGTCGTGCCTCGGCGTTCTGAACTAGATGAGCTTGGTAAGCTATTATTTCGTCAGAAGGGTGTAGCAGATGGACGACCTTAGTGGCGCAAACTATAGAAGCAGTATGCGCTTTCAACCAATCCATTCCCAGAATGAGGTCGATGTTAGACGACTTCAGGATAATGGGAGAGGCAAAGAATTCCAGCCCTTCGATTTCCACGGGGACATCGATGCCAACCAGTGAGGTTTGACATTGTCCCACGGGGTTTTTTACCAATACCGAAGTGTTCATCTCCTCACATTTAACGTCATGCTTGTATGCAAAATCTTCTGACATGAATGAATGCGATGCCCCTGAATCAAATAAAACAGATGCAGGTACTGAGTTTACGAGGAGTGTACCCATCACGGTAGCAGGCTGGTCTTGGGCTTCGTTCAGATCAACATGGTTGGCATGAATGTGACCATAAGTCTTGGCATTGTTGTTGCGGGGCTGGTTGTTTCCACGGCCAGTTGCTGGAAGGGCCAGTTGATTCTGTTTCTGGTGGCATTCCCTAGCACGGTGCCCTGGTTGTCCACACCTGAAGCACAAACCATTCTCGGGAGTAGGAACAGGAGCTTGGGGTGGTGGAGCTGGAAGCCTTGGCTGCCTAGTTGGAGCCGTAGGCAGACGAGGTGCAGCATAGGACTGCCTTGGGGCAGGTGCATTCGGCTGGTACATGCTGTTGGGAATCCATATCTTGCGCTTCTGCGAGGACGGGCCCGAAGATGAGCCCGTGTCACGGCTGCGCTTGTGAGAGCTCTGGTATTCCTGCAGACCAGTTTCGACATTGATGGCTTTGTTCACCAGAGTGGCGAAATCAGCAAAGTCATGCACTAGAAGTGCGAGTTTGATGTCAGCTTGAAGGCCATCCCGGAACTTTTCCTGTCTGCGTGCATCAGTTGCAATGTCCTCTTCAGCATAGCGGGACAAGTCCAGAAACTCCCGCTGATAAGCTTCCACAGTTTTGTTGCCTTGGGTGAGGTTGCGGAACTCACGCTTCTTCCGGTCCATAACTCCCTGAGGAATGAAGCGAGCATGGAAGGCAGCTTGGAAGTCTGGCCAGGTGATGATTGTTCCAGCTGGCAGAGTACGCCTGTGGCTATCCCACCATTGAGCTGCGGGTCCTTTCAGGAAGAAGGAAGCAAAGGTGACATAGCTGGCAGGGGAGAGCGAGTGGGGAGTGGGGGTGGTGCTCCGGTGGGGGGGGGGCGCCGAGGACAGCGACGCGCGTCGGGGCGATGTCGTCGGGGGGGGGGGGGGCGTTCCCCTCGATCCGATCTGGATCGGGGAGGAGGGGGGAGCGACTGGGGGGAAGGGGGCGAGTGGGTGACGGGGTGGGGTTAGGGTTTGGGTCGTGGGGGATATGGGGAATGGGGGGGTGGCCGGCTGGGCCTTTGCCCAGGTGGGCCGGTTGGTGGCCTGGCCGGCTGGGCCGTCTGGCCCAGTGGGGGTGGCCTTCTCTCCTTTTCTTTTTCTTCTTATCTTGTTTTAGTTTTCTGTTTTCCTTTTATTTATTTTCTTTTATTATCTCTTTCCTGTTTAATTCATTTAAAAGTATTTAGGCATTTTATAAAAAGGTGTTTACTTTACGATAATTACCAATGCAATACTAGACATAGCCTGAACATTTTATTTTAATATTTGAAAACTTTTGACGTTTGACTTATTTAGGATTTAAATTTGAAACGGTTTTGAATTAACCCGAGATTAATTACAGTGACAGAGGTGACGTGTCACCATTAATGTGAGATCACTGTAGCATGATTATCCGGGCGTTACAAATCTCCTCCACTACAAGAAATCTCGTCCCGAGATTTAGGAGGTAGAAGGAAACAGTGCAGGGTATTCATCGCGAAGACGATCCTCGCGTTCCTAGGTGGCTTCGTCTTCAGAGTGATTCGACCACTGGACCTTGAGGAACTTGATTGCCTTCTGACGTGTGCGGCGTTCAGCTTGGTCAAGAATGCGGACCGGATGCTCTTTATAAGAGAGGTCCTGTTGCAACTCGAGCACTTCATGGTCCACTGCTCGGATTGGGTCCTTGAAGCAGCGTCGAAGTTGCGACACGTGGAACACATCGTGAACCTGAGAAAGGTTTGACGGAAGCTCCAGTTGATATGCCACTTTACCACGCCTTTCGAGAATAGTGAAAGGACCAATATAGCGGGGAGCTAGCTTTCCCTTGATCCCGAAGCGGTGTGCACCCTTCATTGGTGTAACTCGAAGATAAGCCTTTTCGCTAGGTTGATAGACCATGTCTTGGTGATGACGGTCATACTGACTTTTCTGACGTGACCGAGCAGTCTTGAGATTCTCGCGAATAATGCGAACTTGTTCTTCGGCCTGTTGGATAATATCCAGACCGAAGAGTGGGCGTTCCCCAGTTTCAGACCAGTTCAGAGGGGTTCAACACTTTCGTCCATATAGCACTTCGAAGGGGGACATCTTCAGACTAGCTTGATAGCTATTATTATAAGAGAACTCGGCATATGCAAGAGATTCCTCCCATTTCTTGCCGAAAGAGATTACACAAGCTCGAAGCATGTCTTCAAGAACTTTGTTGACACGTTCAACTTGCCCTTGTGACTGCAGATGAAACGCAGTACTGAAAGATAAGTGAGTCCCCATAGCTTCTTGGAAACTTGCCCAGAATCTTGAAGTGAATAAACTACCACGGTCTGAACTGATAACCAGTGGGATACCGTGAAGTGAAACAATTCTGGCCATGTAGAGAGTAGCAAGCTGACTAGCAGTGATTGTCTCTTTGACCGCCAGGAAATGGGCAATTTTGGAAAGCCGGTCAATGACGACAAGAATAGCATCATTACCTTTCTGCGATTTGGGAAATCCAGTGATGAAGTCCATCTCAACATGGTCCCATTTCCATTCAGGAATAGAGATGGGTTGCAGAGTTCCAGCAGGCCTTTGATGCTCTTCTTTGATTCGGCGACAAACATCACACTCAGCAACATAACGAGCAATGTCCTGCTTCATATTAGACCACCAGAATCTTTGACGAATATCCTGGTACATCTTTGTACTACCAGGATGGATGGACAGAGGCGTATCATGAGCTTCTTGCATAACCCTTTTAGTCTTATCCAGGTTTTTCTTCGAACATGGTACCACTAGGCGGCCTTTGAAATACAAGGCGCCATCATCAGCAACAGTGAAGAATGAGGGCTTTCTTTTTTTGAGGTCGCACTTAATCTTCAGGACTTCATCGTCACATTTCTGTATCCATTTGATGGTGTCCACAAGATCTGGTTTCGCAACCAGGGTATTGAGAGAACCCTTGGAAACAACATGGAGGTTCCGTTTGGGGAAATCTTCGGGAGGGGGAGCGAGTGATCCCGGAGGAACAATATGGAGGTTCAGCCTTCTAAATTCTTCGGTAAGCGAGGGATGAACTTTGTGGACCTGGAGGTGGTTGCAGTAAGACTTGCGGCTCAAGGCATCAACCATTACATTAGCCTTGCCGGGGGTATAGGATATACCCACGTCAAAGTCTGCAATATTCTCCATCCATCTTTGCTGGCGTAGGTTCAAATCTGGCTGAGTAAACAGATACTTCAAACTTTGATGGTCGGCGAAGATCTCGCAACGATTACCGAGAAGGTAATGTCGCCACTGCTTCAGTGCATGAATGACAGCAGCAAGCTCGAGGTCGTGAACTGGGTAGTTTTCTTCGTGAGGGCGCAGCTGACGAGAGGCATAAGCAATCACTCTGCGCTCTTGCATTAGGACACAGCCTAATCCTTGACGGGAAGCGTCGCAGTAAATGACGAAGTCCTTCTTAGTATCAGGTGGAGCAAGTACGGGGGCAGAAGTCAACTTGTCTTTGAGCGCCTGGAAACTTTCCTGACACTTGTCTGTCCAGTCGAACTTGACACCCTTATGCAACAAATTAGTCAGAGGCCTGGCAATCTTGGAGAAGTTCTCGACGAATCGACGGCAATAGCTGGCGAGACCGAGAAAACTTCGGACTTGCTTCACATTCTTCGGAGGAGTCCAATCGAGTATAGCCTGAACTCGTTCAGGGTTGACGGCAATACCATCTTTGGAGATGACATGCCCAAGATAGGTTACTTCGGGGAGCCAGAATTCACACTTGGAATACTTAGCATACAGCTGATGCTCCCGAAGCTTTTCCAGCACAAGACGAAGATGTTCAGCATGTTCCTCCTTGTTCTTGGAAAATACGAGGATATCGTCCAAATAAACCACGACGAACTTGTCGAGGTAATCCATGAATATATAATTCATCAAACGAGAGAAGGTGGCTGGAGCATTCGTTAAGCCGAATGACATGACGGTGTACTCGTATGATCCATACCGAGTCACGAAGGCGGTTTTTGGGATGTCCTCTTCACGAACACGGATATGGTGCTAACCCAACCTCAAGTCGAGTTTGGAGAACACTGATGAGCTAGCCAGTTGATCATAAAGATCATTGATTCGAGGAAGAGGATATTTATTCTGAATGGTAGCTTGGTTTATAGGACGGTAGTCTTGGACTAATCGGTTTATCCCATCCCTTTTCTTAACAAAGAGAGAAGGTGCTCCCCAAGGAGAGCAACTTGGGCGAATGAAACCTTTGACAAGAGATTTGTCGATTTCCTCCTTAAGCTCAATGAGTTCATGCGGCGGCATCTTATAGGGTCGTTTAGCTATAGGGGTGGTGC
Organism: Triticum urartu; assembly: GCF_056163025.1. Lineage (NCBI taxonomy): Eukaryota > Viridiplantae > Streptophyta > Magnoliopsida > Poales > Poaceae > Triticum > Triticum urartu. Next base: position 89,215,342 of record NC_141878.1, read on the forward strand.
CGGGTTTCAAGTCGATGATGAATTCGACAGCTCTAGCAGGGGGAATCCCTAGAAGTTCTTCTGGGAAGACATCTTGGAATTCGCGAACGACGGGAATGTTTTCAATGCCCTCAAGTGGTGCAGCGTTCAACGCATTCAAGGCATAAAGTCGTGCCTCGGCGTTCTGAACTAGATGAGCTTGGTAAGCTATTATTTCGTCAGAAGGGTGTAGCAGATGGACGACCTTAGTGGCGCAAACTATAGAAGCAGTATGCGCTTTCAACCAATCCATTCCCAGAATGAGGTCGATGTTAGACGACTTCAGGATAATGGGAGAGGCAAAGAATTCCAGCCCTTCGATTTCCACGGGGACATCGATGCCAACCAGTGAGGTTTGACATTGTCCCACGGGGTTTTTTACCAATACCGAAGTGTTCATCTCCTCACATTTAACGTCATGCTTGTATGCAAAATCTTCTGACATGAATGAATGCGATGCCCCTGAATCGAATAAAACAGATGCAGGTACTGAGTTTACGAGGAGTGTACCCATCACGGTAGCAGGCTGGTCTTGGGCTTCGTTCAGATCAACATGGTTGGCATGAATGTGACCATAAGTCTTGGCATTGTTGTTGCGGGGCTGGTTGTTTCCACGGCCAGTTGCTGGAAGGGCCAGTTGATTCTGTTTCTGGTGGCATTCCCTAGCACGGTGCCCTGGTTGTCCACACCTGAAGCACAAACCATTCTCGGGAGTAGGAACAGGAGCTTGGGGTGGTGGAGCTGGAAGCCTTGGCTGCCTAGTTGGAGCCGTAGGCAGACGAGGTGCAGCATAGGACTGCCTTGGGGCAGGTGCATTCGGCTGGTACATGCTGTTGGGAATCCATATCTTGCGCTTCTGCGAGGACGGGCCCGAAGATGAGCCCGTGTCACGGCTGCGCTTGTGAGAGCTCTGGTATTCCTGCAGACCAGTTTCGACATTGATGGCTTTGTTCACCAGAGTGGCGAAATCAGCAAAGTCATGCACTAGAAGTGCGAGTTTGATGTCAGCTTGAAGGCCATCCCGGAACTTCTCCTGTCTGCGTGCATTAGTTGCAATGTCCTCTTCAGCATAGCGGGACAAGTCCAGAAACTCCCGCTGATAAGCTTCCACAGTTTTGTTGCCTTGGGTGAGGTTGCAGAACTCACGCTTCTTCCGGTCCATAACTCCCTGAGGAATGAAGCGAGCATGGAAGGCAGCTTGGAAGTCTGGCCAGGTGATGATTGTTCCAGCTGGCAGAGTACGCCTGTGGCTATCCCACCATTGAGCTGCGGGTCCTCTCAGGAAGAAGGAAGCAAAGGTGACATAGCTGGCAGGGGAGAGCGAGTGGGGAGTGGGGGTGGTGCTCCGGTGGGGAGGGGCGCCGAGGACGGCGACGCGCGTCGGGGCGATGTCGTCGGGGGGGGGGGGGCGTTCCCCTCGATCCGATCTGGATCGGGGAGGAGGGGGGAGCGACTGGGGGGAAGGGGGCGAGTGGGTGACGGGGTGGGGTTAGGGTTTGGGTCGTGGGGGATATGGGGAATGGGGGGGTGGCCGGCTGGGCCTTTGCCCAGTTGGGCCGGTTGGTGGCCTGGCCGGCTGGGCCGTCTGGCCCAGTGGGGGTGGCCTTCTCTCCTTTTCTTTTTCTTCTTATCTTGTTTTAGTTTTCTGTTTTCCTTTTATTTATTTTCTTTTATTATCTCTTTCCTGTTTAATTCATTTAAAAGTATTTAGGCATTTTATAAAAAGGTATTTACTTTACGATAATTACCGATGCAATACTAGACATAGCCCGAACATTTTATTTTAATATTTGAAAACTTTTGACGTTTGACTTATTTAGGATTTAAATTTGAAACGGTTTTGAATTAACCCGAGATTAATTACAGTGACAGAGGTGACGTGTCACCATTAATGTGAGATCACTGTAGCATGATTATCCGGGCGTTACAAATCTCCTCCACTACAAGAAATCTCGTCCCGAGATTTAGGAGGTAGAAGGAAACAGTGCAGGGTATTCATCGTGAAGACGATCCTCGCGTTCCTAGGTGGCTTCGTCTTCAGAGTGATTCGACCACTGGACCTTGAGGAACTTGATTGCCTTCTGACGTGTGCGGCGTTCAGCTTGGTCAAGAATGCGGACCGGATGCTCTTTATAAGAGAGGTCCTGTTGCAACTCGAGCACTTCATGGTCCACTGCTCGGATTGGGTCCTTGAAGCAGCGTCGAAGTTGCGACACGTGGAACACATCGTGAACCTGAGAAAGGTTTGACGGAAGCTCCAGTTGATATGCCACTTTACCACGCCTTTCGAGAATAGTGAAAGGACCAATATAGTGGGGAGCTAGCTTTCCCTTGATCCCGAAGCGGTGTGCACCCTTCATTGGTGTAACTCAAAGATAAGCCTTTTCGCCAGGTTGATAGACCATGTCTTGGTGATGACGGTCATACTGACTTTTCTGACGTGACCGAGCAGTCTTGAGATTCTCGCGAATAATGCGAACTTGTTCTTCGGCCTGTTGGATAATATCCAGACCGAAGAGTGGGCGTTCCCCAGTTTCAGACCAGTTCAGAGGGGTTCAACACTTTCGTCCATATAGCACTTCGATGGGGGACATCTTCAGACTAGCTTGATAGCTATTATTATAAGAGAACTCGGCATATGCAAGAGATTCCTCCCATTTCTTGCCGAAAGAGATTACACAAGCTCGAAGCATGTCTTCAAGAACTTTGTTGACACGTTCAACTTGCCCTTGTGACTGCAGATGAAACACAGTACTGAAAGATAAGTGAGTCCCCATAGCTTCTTGGAAACTTGCCCAGAATCTTGAAGTGAATAAACTACCACGGTCTGAACTGATAACCAGTGGGATACCGTGAAGTGAAACAATTCTGGCCATGTAGAGAGTAGCAAGCTGACTAGCAGTGATTGTCTCTTTGACCGCCAGGAAATGGGCAACTTTGGAAAGCCGGTCAATGACGACAAGAATAGCATCATTACCTTTCTGCGATTTGGGAAATCCGGTGATGAAGTCCATCTCAACATGGTCCCATTTCCATTCAGGAATAGAGATGGGTTGCAGAGTTCCAGCAGGCCTTTGATGCTCTGCTTTGATTCGGCGACAAACATCACACTCAGCAACATAACGAGCAATGTCCTGCTTCATATTAGACCACCAGAATCTTTGACGAATATCCTGGTACATCTTTGTACTACCAGGATGGATGGACAGAGGCGTATCATGAGCTTCTTGCATAACCCTTTTAGTCTTATCCAGGTTTTTCTTCGAACATGGTACCACTAGGCGGCCTTTGAAATACAAGGCGCCATCGTCAGCAACAGTGAAGAATGAGGGCTTTCTTTTTTTGAGGTCGCACTTAATCTTGAGGACTTCATCGTCACATTTTTGTATCCATTTGATGGTGTCCACAAGATCTGGTTTCGTAACCAGGGTATTGAGAGAACCCTTGGAAACAACATGGAGGTTCCGTTTGGGGAAATCTTCGGGAGGGGGAGCGAGTGATCCCGGAGGAACAATATGGAGGTTCAGCCTTCTAAATTCTTCGGTAAGCGAGGGCTGAACTTTGTGGACCTGGAGGTGGTTGCAGTAAGACTTGCGGCTCAAGGCATCAGCCATTACATTAGCCTTGCCGGGGGTATAGGATATACCCACGTCAAAGTCTGCAATAGTCTCCATCCATCTTTGCTGGCGTAGGTTCAAATCTGGCTGAGTAAACAGATACTTCAGACTTTGATGGTCGGCGAAGATCTCGCAACGATTACCGAGAAGGTAATGTCGCCACTGCTTCAGTGCATGAATGACAGCAGCAAGCTCGAGGTCGTGAACTGGGTAGTTTTCTTCGTGAGGGCGCAGTTGACGAGAGGCATAAGCAATCACTCTGCGCTCTTGCATTAGGACACAGCCTAATCCTTGACGGGAAGCGTCGCAGTAAATGACGAAGTCCTTCTTAGTATCAGGTGGAGCAAGTACGGGGGCAGAAGTCAACTTGTCTTTGAGCGCCTGGAAACTTTCCTGACACTTGTCTGTCCAGTCGAACTTGACACCCTTATGCAACAAATTAGTCAGAGGCCTGGCAATCTTGGAGAAGTTCTCGACGAATCGACGGCAATAGCTGGCGAGACCGAGAAAACTTCGGACTTGCTTCACATTCTTCGGAGGAGTCCAATCGAGTATAGCCTGAACTCGTTCAGGGTTGACGGCAATACCATCTTTGGAGATGACATGCCCAAGATAGGTTACTTCGGGGAGCCAGAATTCACACTTGGAATACTTAGCATACAGCTGATGCTCCCGAAGCTTTTCCAGCACAAGACGAAGATGTTCAGCATGTTCCTCCTTGTTCTTGGAAAATACGAGGATATCGTCCAAATAAACCACGACGAACTTGTCGAGGTAATCCATGAATATATAGTTCATCAGACGAGAGAAGGTGGCTGGAGCATTCGTTAAGCCGAATGACATGACGGTGTACTCGTATGATCCATACCGAGTCACGAAGGCGGTTTTTGGGATGTCCTCTTCACGAACAGGGATCTGGTGGTAACCCAACCTCAAGTCGAGCTTGGAGAACACTGATGAGCCAGCCAGTTGATCATAAAGATCATTGATTCGAGGAACAGGATATTTATTCTGAATGGTAGCTTGGTTTATAGGACGGTAGTCTTGGACTAATCGGTTTGTCCCATCCTTGTTCTTAACAAAGAGAGAAGGTGCTCCCCAAGGAGAGCAACTTGGGCGAATGAAACCTTTGACAAGAGATTTGTCGATTTCCTCCTTAAGCTCAATGAGCTCATGCGGCGGCATCTTGTAGGGTCGTTTAGCTATAGGGGTAGTGCCGGGTTTCAAGTCGATGATGAATTCGACAGCCCTAGCAGGAGGAATCCCTGGAAGTTCTTCTGGGAAGACGTCTTGGAATTCACGAACGACGGGAATGTTTTCAATGCCCTCGAGTGGTGCAGCGTTCAACGCGTTCAAGGCATAAAGTCGTGCCTCGGCGTTCTGAACTAGATGTGCTTGGTAAGCTATTATTTCGTCAGAAGGGTGTAGCAGATGGACGACCTTAGTGGCACAAACTATAGAAGCAGTATGCGCTTTCAACCAATCCATTCCCAGAATGAGGTCGATGCTACAAGACTTTAGGACGATGGGGGAGGCAAGGAATTCCAGTCCTTCAATTTCAACGGGAACGTTGTGACTAACCATAGAGGTTTGACACTGGCCCGCAGGGGTGTGTACCACAATCGCAGTGTTCATCTCTTCGTATTTGATGCCATGCATGAATGCAAACTCAGCTGATATGAAAGAATGTGATGCTCCTGTATCAAATAAAACAGATGCTGGTACTGAATTTACGAGGAGTGTACCCATCACGGTAGCAGGCTGGTCTAGAACTTCATTGAGATCAACATGGTTGGCATGAACACGACCATAAGACTTGGCACTGTTGTTGCAAGGCTGGTTGCTTCCACGGCCAGTTGCTGGAAGGGCCAGTTGATTCTGTTTCTCGTCGCATTCCCTAGCACGGTGCCCTGGTTGTCCACACCTGAAGCACAAACCATTCTCGGGAGTAGGAACAGGAGCTTGCGGTGGTGGAGCTGGAAGCCTTGGCTGCCTAGTTGGAGCCGTAGGAAGACGAGGTGCAGCATAGGACTGCCTTGGGGCAGGTGCACTTGGCTGGTACATGCTGTTGGGAATCCATATCTTGCGCTTCTGCGAGGATGGGCCCGAAGATGAGCCCGTGTCACGGCTGCGCTTGTGAGAGCTCTGGTATTCCTGCAGACCAGTTTCGACATTGATGGCTTTGTTCACCAGAGTGGCGAAATCAGCAAAATCATGCACTAGAAGTGCGAGTTTGATGTCCGCTTGAAGGCCATCCCGAAACTTCTCCTGTCTGCGTGCATCAGTTGCAATGTCCTCTTCAGCATAGCGGGACAAGTCCAAAAACTCCCGCTGATAAGCTTCCACAGTTTTGTTGCCTTGGGTGAGGTTGCGGAACTCACGCTTCTTCCGGTCCATAACTCCCTGAGGGATGAAGCGAGCACGGAAGGCAGCTTGGAAGTCTGGCCAGGTGATGATTGTTCCAGCTGGCAGAGTACGCCTGTGGTTGTCCCACCATTGAGCTGCGGGTCCCTTCAGGAAGAAGGAAGCAAAGGTGACATAGCTGGTAGGGGCTACATCAGCAGACTCCATCTCATAGGTGATGTCTCGGAGCCAGTCATCAGCATCCAGAGGCTGAGTTGAGCTGCGGTACACAGTTGGGTTCAGGCGCATGAAATCCTGCAGAGTTACTGGGGTTGGCTGTTGGTTCATATTGGGGCGAGGAAACTGAGCCATAATATTCTCCATGAACTGACGATTCAGCTCAAACTGTTGCATCATCCCTGCCATGTACTCAGGTGGTGGTGGGGCATTGCCACCACGACCACGACCACCTGGTCTAACCCTCCTGCTAATATTTAACAGGGGTAGTTCAGCATTGAGGAATTGTAAAAACAAGAATCATTCATGATGAAACATGCACAACGAACGTAGCACGATAGATACTACATAGTGGTGTACAACTCGTGGCGGAGAGCTCGGTTAGCTCTATCCAGCCCATCAGCATGCAGAACCAGGTTCTGATGGTAGAAGGGCTCTCGGGTGACAGTGGAGTAGGCAGCAGTGTAGTATCCCTCCGCTCCAATATCGAATGCGATAGCAATGTGCCTGAAGGGGGAGGTGTCCAACTCCTGATACTCTCCTCGAAGACGTGTCAGAGCAGCATAAGCAGCATCATGGACCGCCATGTCGATGGTCACTCCAACACCATGAGCAGTGTGCAGCACGGTAGTGGAGTCATACTCCTGAGAGTAGAGGTGGACGATGGCACGGTACTGGTCCTTGTTGAAGTCCTGATACTCCTCATAGACGGTGTACTCAGGGTGCCAGCGATAACCCAGATAGGTCATCATCTCAACCAACACAGCAGGTGATCCTGAGGCACCAATGGCCGTCGTGTGGCGCACGACCTGCCTCGTGGGTTCCATCTGAAAACACAGATGTTTTCACAGGAGTCAAATGACAATGTGGATAATGTTCAAATACAATTCTAAAGAATAACTAGGGCTTATCCAACTTTGGGGTGAATGTCATAACGGGATCCTAGTGTCAGAGTTAGTAAATTCGTTTAACCGGAGTAGAAGAGAGTTCAGAGTCCCAGAGTAAAGGTCAAGGAGTAAAAGATCCTAGTACCACCCGATGGCGACGTGGGCCCGTAAGGCACACAGCCAAGTTAGTAAAAGTTTTTGCAATGTCTAGACTCGACTTCGGCCAAGGAGTGTGGAAGGGCGGTTCCTATAGGCAGTCGACTCTGATACCAACTTGTGACGCCCCCGATTTAATCGTACACTAATCATACACGCAAACGTGTACGATCAAGATTAGGGACTCACGGGAAGATATCACAACACAACTCTACAAATAAAATAAGTCATACAAGCATCATATTACAAGCCAGGGGCCTCGAGGGCTCGAATACAAGAGCTCGATCGTAGACGAGTCAGCAGAAGCAACAATATCTGAGTACAGACATAAGTTAAACAAGTTTGCCTTAAGAAGGCTAGCACAAACTAGGATACAGATCGAAAGAGGCGCAGCCTCCTGCCTGGGATCCTCCTAACTACTCCTAGTCGTCGTCAGCGGGCATCACGTAGTAGTAGGCACCTCCGGTGTAGTAGGAGTCGTCGTCGACGGTGGCGTCTGGATCCTGGGCTCCAACATCTGGTTGCGACAACCAGGAAGAAGGAAAGGGGGAAAGGAGGGAGAAAGCAACCGTGAGTACTCATCCAAAGTACTCGCAAGCAAGGAGCTACACTACATATGCATGGGTATCAAATGGAGTAAGGGTATCATATGTGGACTGAACTGCAGAATGTCGGAATAAGAGGGGGATAACTAATCCTTTCGAAGACTACGCTTCTGGCAGCCTCCGCCTTGCAACATGTAGAAGAGAGTAGACTGAAGACCTCCAAGTAACATCGCATAGCATAACCCTAACCGATGATCCTCCCCTCGTCGCCCTGTGAGAGAGCGACCACCGGTTGTATCTGGCACTTGGAAGGGTGTGTTTTATTAAGTATCTCGTTCTAGTTGTCATAAGGTCAAGGTACAACTCCAAGTCGTCCTGTTACCGAAGATCACGGCTATTCGAATAGATTAACTTCCCTGCAGGGTGCACCACATACCCCAACACGCTCGATCCCATTTGGCCGGACACACTTTCCTGGGTCATGCCCGGCCTCGGAAGATCAACACGTCGCAGCCCCACCTAGGCACAACAGAGAGGTCAGCACGCCGGTCTAAACCTAAGCGCACAGGGGTCTGGGCCCATCGCCCTTAGCACAACTGCACGTTGCGAACGCGGCCGAAAGCAGACCTAGCCTAGTGGCCTTCCAGTCCAATCTGGCGCGCGCCACTCAGTCGCTGACGTCACGAAGGCTTCGGCTGATACCACGACGCTGGGATACCCATAACTACTCCCGCGTAGATGGTTAGTGCGTATAGACCAAATGGCCAGACTTAGATCAAATACCCAGATCTCGTTAAGCGTGTTAAGTATCCGCGAACGCCGACCAGGCCCAGGCCCACCTCTCTCCTAGGTGGTCGGAACCTGCCCTGTCGCTCCGCCTCAAAACTCGACTCGCGGGTGCTCCTCAAGCCGACCCGTCTTTAGTCACCACATGTATCATGTATAAAGTATATAGTATATACCCGTGATCAACTCCCGAGTGATCACGGCCCGATAGTATAGCATGGCAGACGGACAAGGATGTAGGGCCACTGATGATAAACTAGCATCCTATACTAAGCAATAAGATTGCAGGTAAAGGTAACAACAGTAGTAGCAAGGACAGGCTATGCATCAGTATAGGATTAACGGGAAGCAGTAACATGCTACGCTACTCTAATGCAAGCAGTATAGAGAAGAGTAGGCGATTTCTGGTGATCAAAGGGGGGGCTTGCTTGGTTGCTCTGGCAAGAGAGAGGGGTCGTCAACTCCGTAGTCGTACTGGGTAGCAGCGGCGTCGGTCTCGGTGTCTAGCGGAAGAAGAGGGGGGAAGAAACAATAAATATAATGCAAACATATGCATAACGATGCATGACAAGACAAGTAGCGGTGCTAGGGGTGCCCTATCGCGGTATGAGGAGATACCGGTGAAGGGGGGAAACATCCGGGAAAGTATCCCCGGTGTTTCGCGTTTTCGGATAGATGAACCGGACGGGGGAAGTTGCGTGTTTGCTATGCTAGGGATGCGTGGCGGACGAACGGGCTGCGTATCCGAATTCGTCTCGTCGTTCTGAGCAACTTTCATGTACAAAGTTTTTCCATCCGAGCTACGGTTTATTTTATATTAATTTTAAAAGATTTAAATCATTTTTAGTATTTATTTATTTAATTTAATCAACATTATCCAGAATAGTGTCTGCTGACGTCATCATGACGTCAGCATGACGTCAGTAGTTGACTTGGTCAACCTGACAGGTGGGTCCCGTTCGTCATACTCTGTTTTAATTAACTAACAGTTAATTAGGTTAATTAGTGATTAGGTTAATCTAATTATAATTAGTTAACTTAATTAATTCCTTAATTAATTAATTAATTATTTTTATTATTATATTTTTTTATTCTTTTCTTCCTCTTTTTTTTTAATTAAAACGTTCTGTGGGCTGGGCCCCCTTTGTCATAGGCCCCTAGGGGCCGTAACAGGCGTGGTTAGCGGGCGCTAACGGCCGCGGGCGCCCGTGCACCCTAAAGGGGCAACAGGGGGCGCCGGCGGAGGCCGTAGCCCAGTGCGGCGGGGTGAGGCCGTGGCCTCGGCGAGGCTCGCCGGCCAGCCGCGGCAGGCGGAGGCGAGCGCAGGGGGCGGCGGCGCTGCGGGCCGTTGCGGTGCCGCGCGGCTGGAGCGGCAAGGCGAGGAGCGGGGCAGGAGGGAGCGGAGCAGGGCAGGGCGGCTGGGACACGGGAGCGCTTCGTGAGCGGGCGCGGCCAGCCAGCGGGCAAGGGCGCGGGCGAGGCCACGCACGAGCGGGCGAGCGCGGGGCTGCAGCGGGGTTGTGCCGGGGCGCACGGGGCGCGGGCAGCGCGCGTGCGGAGGCACGCCGGCCAAGGCGAGGCCACGGTGAGCAGGGACGCGAGTGCGTCGCGCACACGGGACGGCGCGGCGCGCGTGCCGGCGTGGAGCTGCGGGACAAGGGAGCAGCGGGGGAGAGGGAGGGAGTGAGGAGACGAGCTTGGCGGCGGGGCTCACGTTGCCGGTAGGGAAGTGGCAGCGGGGGGTTGAGGAGGAAGGCGGAGACGACGGCGTCGAGGAGGCAGTCCGGCGATGCGGTCCAGGGCGGCGTGGTCTCCAGGCGGCAACGGGCGACGGCGCCGGGCGCCGAGCGAGGGAGAAGGGGATCGGGCTGCTCCCAATCCAGATCCAGCGCGAGGGGATGGGGGAGAGCGAGTGGGGAGTGGGGGTGGTGCTCCGGTGGGGGGGGCGCCGAGGACGGCGACGCGCGTCGGGGTGATGTCGTCGGGGGGGGGGGGGCGTTCCCCTCGATCCGATCTGGATCGGGGAGGAGGGGGGAGCGACTGGGGGGAAGGGGGCGAGTGGGTGACGGGGTGGGGTTAGGGTTTGGGTCGTGGGGGATATGGGGAATGGGGGGTGGCCGGCTGGGCCTTTGCCCAGTTGGGCCGGTTGGTGGCCTGGCCGGCTGGGCCGTCTGGCCCAGTGGGGGGGTGGCCTTCTCTCCTTTTCTTTTTCTTCTTATCTTGTTTTAGTTTTCTGTTTTCCTTTTATTTATTTTCTTTTATTATCTCTTTCCTGTTTAATTCATTTAAAAGTATTTAGGCATTTTATAAAAAGGTGTTTACTTTACGATAATTACCGATGCAATACTAGACATAGCCCGAACATTTTATTTTAATATTTGAAAACTTTTGACGTTTGACTTATTTAGGATTTAAATTTGAAACGGTTTTGAATTAACCCGAGATTAATTACAGTGACAGAGGTGACGTGTCACCATTAACGTGAGATCACTGTAGCATGATTATCCGGGCATTACAGTTTTATTAAGTATCCGGTTCTAGTTGTCATAAGGTCAAGGTACAACTCCAAGTCGTCCTGTTACCGAAGATCACGGCTATTCGAATAGATTAACTTCCCTGCAGGGGTGCACCACATACCCCAACATGCTCGATCCCATTTGGCCGGACACACTTTTCGGGGTCATGCCCGGCCGCGAAAGATCAACACGTCGCAGCCCCACCTAGGCACAACAGAGAGGTCAGCACGCCGGTCTAAACCTGTGCGCACAGGGGTCTGGGCCCATCGCCCTTAGCACACCTGCACGTTGCGTACGCGGCCGAAAGCAGACCTAGCCTAGTGGCGTTCCAGTCCAATCCGGCGCGCGCCACTCAGTCGCTGACGTCACGAAGGCTTCGGCTGATACCACGACGCCGGGATACCCATAACTACTTCGGCATAGATGGTTAGTGCGTATAGACCAAATGGCCAGACTCAGATTAAATATCCAGATCTCGTTAAGCGTGTTAAGTATCCGCGAACGTCGACCAGGGCCAGGCCCACCTCTCTCCTAGGTGGTCGGAACCTGCCCTGTCGCTCCGCCTCAAAGATCCACTCGCGGGTGCTCCTCAAGCCGACCCGTCTTTAGTCACCACATGTATCATGTATAAAGTATATAGTATATGTTGGAAATATGCCCTAGAGGCAATAATAAATTGATTATTATTATATTTCCTTGTTCATGATAATCGTTTATTATCCATGCTATAATTGTATTGATAGGAAACTCAGATACATGTGTGGATACATAGACAACACCATGTCCCTAGTAAGCCTCTAGTTGACTAGCTCGTTGCTCAATAGATGGTTACGGTTTCCTAACCATGGACATTGGATGTCGTTGATAACGGGATCACATCATTAGGAGAATGATGTGATGGACAAGACCCAATCCTAAGCATAGCACTAGATCGTGTAGTTCATATGCTATAGCTTTTCTAATGTCAAGTATCATTTCCTTAGACCATGAGATTGTGCAACTCCCGGATACCGTAGGAATGCTTTGGGTGTATCAAACGTGACAACGTAACTGGGTGACTATAAAGGTGCATTACAGGTATCTCCTAAAGTGTCTGTTGGGTTGGCACGAATCGAGACTGGGATTTGTCACTCCGTGTAAGCGGACAGGTATCTCTGGTCCCACTCGGTAGGACATCATCACATGCGCAATGTGACCAAAGAGTTGATCACGGGATGATGTGTTACGGAACGAGTAAAGAGACTTGCCGGTAACGAGATTGAACAAGGTATAGGGATACCGACGATCGAATCTCGGGCAAGTACAATACCGCTAGACAAGGGAATTGTATACGGGATTGATTAAGTCCTTGACATCATGGTTCATCCGATGAGATCATCATGGAACATTTGGGAGCCAACATGGGTATCCAGATCCCGCTGTTGGTTATTGACCGGAGATCGTCTCGGTCATGTCTGCATGTCTCCCGAACCCGTAGGGTCTACACACTTAAGGTTCGATGATGCTAGGGTTATAAAGGAAGTTTGTATGTGGATACCGAATGTTGTTCGGAGTCCTGGATGAGATCCCGGACGTCACGAGGAGTTCCGGAATGGTCCGGAGGTAAAGATTTATATATGGGAAGTCCTGTTTTGGTTACCGAAGAGTTTCGGGGTTTATCGGTAATGTACCGGGACCACCGGGAGGGTCCCGGGGGTCCACCAAGTGGGGCCACCTGCCCCGGGGGGGCCACATGGGCTGTAGGGAGTGTTCCTTGGCCTACATGGGCCAAGGGCACCAGCCCCACTAAGGCCCATGCGCCTAAGAGGTGGAAAGGGGGCAAACCCTAGGGGATATGGGCCTTAGGGCCCATATTGGTGCGCCTCCCTCTCCTCTCCCCCTCTTGGCCGCCACCCTTGATCCCCATCTAGGGCTGCCCCCCCTAGGGGTGGGAACCCTAGAGGGGGCGCAGCTCCTCCCCTTCCCTATATATATTGAGGCATTGGGCTGCCCACAACACGCGATTCGATCTCTCGTTGGTGCAACCCTGCATCTCTCTCTCCCTCCTCTCCTGTGGTGCTTGGCGAAGCCCTGCAGGATTGCCACGCTCCTCCATCACCACCACGCCGTTGTGCTGCTGCTGGATGGAGTCTTCCTCAACCTCTCCCTCTCACCTTGCTGGATCAAGGCGTGGGAGACGTCACCGGGCTGCACGTGTGTTGAACGCGGAGGTGCCGTGCGTTTGGCACTTGGTCATCGGTGATTTGAATCACGACGAGTACGACTCCATCAACCCCGTTCACTTGAACGCTTCCGCTTAGCGATCTACAAGGGTATGTAGATGCACTCTCATTCCCCTCGTTGCTGGTCTCTCCATAGATAGATCTTGGTGACACGTATGAAAATTTTGAATTTCTGCTACGTTCCCCAACAGTGGTTTCAGAGCTAGGTCTATGCGTAGTTTCTATGCACGAGTAGAACACAAAGTAGTTGTGGGCGTTGATTTTGTTCAATATGCTTGCCGTTACTAGTCTTATCTTGATTCGGCGGCATCGTTGGATGAAGCGGCCCGGACCAACCTTACACGTGCGCTTACGTGAGACCGGTTCCACCGACAAACATGCACTAGTTGCATAAGGTGGCTGGCGGGTGTCTGTCTCTCCCACTTTAGTCGGATCGGATTCGATGAACAGGGTCCTTATGAAGGGTAAATAGCAATTGGCATATCACGTTGTGGTCTTTGCGTAGGTAAGAAACGTTCTTGCTAGAAACCCATAGCAGCCACGTAAAACATGCAAACAACAATTAGAGGACGTGTAACTTGTTTTTGCAGGGTATGCTATGTGATGTGATATGGCCAAAGGATGTGATGAATGATATATGTGATGTATGAGATTGATCATGTTCTTGTAATAGGAATCACGACTTGCATGTCGATGAGTATGACAACCGGCAGGAGCCATAGGAGTTGTCTTTATTTATTTATGACCTGCGTGTCAACATAAACGTCATGTAATTACTTTACTTTATTGCTAACCGTTAGCTGTAGTAGTATAAGTAATAGATGACGTGACAACTTCATGAAGACACGATGATGGAGATCATGATGATGGAGATCATGGTGTCATGCCGGTGACGATGATGATCATGGAGCCCCGAAGATGGAGATCAAAAGGAGCAATATGATATTGGCCATATCATGTCACTATTTGATTGCATGTGATGTTTATCATGTTTATACATCTTATTTGCTTAGAACGACGGTTGTAAATAAGATGATCCCTTACAAAAATTTCAAGAAGTATTCTCCCCTAACTGTGCACCGTTGCTATAGTTCGTCGTTTCTAAGCACGCCGTGATGATCGGGTGTGATGGATCCTTACGTTCACATACAATGGGTGTAAGACAGTTTTACACATGCAAAACACTTACGGTTAACTTGACGAGCCTAGCATGTACAGACATGGCCTCGGAACACAGAAGACCGAAAGGTCGAGCATGAGTCGTATAGAAGATACGATCAACATGAAGATGTTCACCGACGTTGACTAGTCCGTCTCACGTGATGATCGGACACGGCCTAGTTGACTCGGATCATGTAATCACTTAGATGACTAGAGGGATGTCTATTTGAGTGGGAGTTCATAAGATGAACTTAATTATCCTGAACATAGTCAAATGGTTTTTGCAAATTATGTCGTAGCTCGCGCTTTAGTTCTACTGTTTAGATATGTTCCTAGAGAAAAATTAGTTGAAAGTTGATAGTAGCAATTATGCGGACTAGGTCCGTAAACTGAGGATTGTCCTCATTGCTTCATAGAAGGCTTATGTCCTTAATGCACCGCTCAGTGTGCTGAACCTCAAACGTTGTCTGTGGATGTTGCGAACATCTGACATACACATTTTGATAACTACGTGATAGTTCAGTTAAACGGTTTAGAGTTGAGGCACCAAAGATGTTTTTGAAACATCGCGAAACATATGAGATGTTTTGAGGGCTGAAATTGGGATTTCAAGCTCGTGCCCACGTCAAGAGGTATAAGACCTCCGACGATTTTCTTAGCCTGCAAACTAAGGGAGAAAAGCTCAATTGTTGAGCTTGTGCTCAGATTGTCTGAGTACAACAATCGCTTGAATCGAGTGGGAGTTGATCTTCCAGATGAGATAGTGATGTTTCTCCGAAGTCATTACCACCAAGCTGCTAGAGCTTCGTGATGAACTATAATATATCAGGGACATATATGATGATCCTTGAAATACTCGCGATGTTTGACACCGCGAAAGTAGAAATCAAGAAGGAGCATCAATCGTTGATGGTTGGTGAAACCACTAGTTTCAAGAAGGGCAAGGGAACAAAGGGATACTTCATGAAACGGCAAATCAGCTGCTGCTCTAGTGAAGAAACCCAAGGTTGAACCCAAAACCGAGACTAAGTGCTTCTATAATAAGGGGAATAGCCACTGGAGCAGAATTACCCTAGATACTTGGTAGATGAGAAGGCTGGCAAGGTCGATAGAAGTATATTGGATATACGTTATGTTAATGTGTACTTTACTAGTACTCCTAGTAGCACCAGGGTATTAGATACCGGTTCGGTTGCTAAGTGTTAGTAACTCGAAATAAAAGCTACGGAATAAACGGAGACTAGCTAAAGGTGAGCTGACGATATGTGTTGGAAGTGTTCTCAATGTTGATATGATCAAGCATCACACGCTCACTCTACCATCGAGATTGGTGTTTGCGTTGAGCATAGACATGATTGGATTATGTCTATCGCAATACGGTTATTCATTTAAGGAGAATAATGGTTACTCTGTTTATTTGAATAATACCTTCAATGGTCTTACACCTAAAATGAATGGTTTATTGAATCTCGATCGTAGTGATACACATGTTCATGCCAAAAGATAGTAATGATAGTACCACCTACTTGTGGTACTGCCACTTAAGTCATATTGGTATAAAACGCATGAAGAAGCTCCATGTTGATGGATCTTTGGGCTCACTCGTTTTTGAAAAGTTTGAGACATGCGAACCATGTCTATTGGTGTGTATGCATGAAGAAACTCCATGCAAATGGACCATTTGGAATCACTTGATTTTGAATCACTTGAGGCATGAAAATTATACCACGTGGGCAAGATGACTGAAAGCCTCGGTTTCAGTAAAATGGAACTAGAAAGCAACTTGTTGGAAGTAATACATTTTGATGTGTGCAGTCCAATGAGTGCTGAGGCGTATAGTGGATATCGTTATGTTCTTACTTCACAGATGATTTGAGTAGATGTTGAGTATATTTACTTGACGAATCACGAGTCTGAATTATTGAAAGGTTCAAGTAATTTCAGGGTGAAGTTGAAAGATCGTCGTGACAAGAGGATAACAGATCAATGATATGATCATAGAGATGAATATCTTAAATTACGAGTTTGGCACAGAATTAAGACATTGTGGAAATTGTTTCACAACTGATACAGCCTGGAACACCATAGTGTGATGGTGTGTCCGAACATCATAACTGCACCCTATTGGATATGATGCATACCATGATGTCTCTTATCGAATTACCACGATAGTTTATGGGTTAGGCATTAGAGACAACCGCATTCACTTTAAATAGGGCACCACGTAATTCCGATGAGATGACACCGTATGAACTATGGTTTGGAGAAACCTAAGCTGTCATTTCTTAAAAGTTTGGGGCAGCGACGCTTATGTGAAAAAATTTCAGGCTGATAAGCTCGAACCCAAAGCGGATAAATGCATCTTCATAGGACACCCAAAACAGTTGGGTATACCTCCTGTCTCAGATTCGAAAGCAATAAAGGATTGTTTCTAGAATCAGGTCCTTTCTCGAGGAAAAGTTTCTCTCGAAAGAATTGAGTGGGAGGATGGTGGAGACTTGATGAGGTTATTGAACCGTCTCTTCAACTAGTGTGTTGCAGGGCACAGGGAGTTGTTCCTGTGGCACCTACACCAATTGAAGTGGAAGCTTATGATAATGATCATGAAACTTCAGATCAAGTCACTACCAAACCTCGTGGGACGACAAGGATGCGTACTACTTCAGAGTGGTACGTAATCCTGTCTTGGAAGTCATGTTGCTAGACAACAATGAACCTACGAGCTATGGAGAAGCGGTGGTGGGCCCGGATTCCGATAAATGGCTCAAGGCCATAAAATCCGAGAGAGGATCCATGTATGAAAAAAAAGTGTAGACTTTGGAAGAACTACTTGATGGTCGTAAGGCTGTTAGGTACATATGGATTTTAAAAGGAAGACGGACGATGATGGTAAATGTGACCATTAAGAAAGCTCGACTTGTCGGTAAGAAGTTTCCGACAAGTTCAAGGAGTTGACTACGGTGAGACTTTCTCACTCGTAGCGATGCTAAGAGTCTGTTGGAATTATATTAGCGATTACTGCATTATTTATGAAATTTTCCAGATAGGATGTCAAACATTGTTTCCTCGACGATTTTCTTGAGGAAAGGTTGTATGTGATACAACCGGAAGGTTTTGTCAATCCTGAAAGATGCTAATAAGTATGCAAAGCTCCAACAATCCTTCTAAGGACTGGAGTAAGCATCTCGGAGTTGGAATGTATGCTTTGATGAGATGATCAAAGATATTTTGGGTTTATATAAAGTTTATGAGAAACTTGTATTTCCAAAGAAGTGAGTGGGAGCACTATAGAATTTCTGATGAATATATGTTGTTGATCAGAAATGACATAGAATTTCTGGAAAGCATATAGGGTTATTTGGAAAGTGTTTTTCAATGGAAAGCCTGGATTAAGCTACTTGAACATTGAGCATCAAGATCTATAAGAATAGATCAAAACGCTTAATGGTACTTTCGAATGAGCACATACCTTGACATGATCTTGAAGGTGTTCAAGATGGATCAGTCAAAGAAGGAGTTCTTTCCTGAGTTGTAAGGTATGAAGTTAAGACTTAAAGCTCGACCACGGCAGAATAGAGAGAAAGGACGAAGGTCGTCCCCTATGCTTAAGACATAGGCTCTACAGTATGCTATGCTGTGTGCCGCACCTGAAGTGTGCCTTGCCATGAGTCAGTCAAGGGGTACAAGAGTGATCCAAGAACGGATCACAGGACAGTGGTCAAAGTTATCCTTAGTAACTAGTGGACTAAGGAATTTTCTCGATTATGGAGGTGGTAAAAGAGTTCGTCGTAAAGGGTTACGTCGATGCAAGCTTAACACCTATCCGGATAGCTCCGATAGAGATACCGGATACGTATAATGGAGCAACAATTTAGAATAGCTCCAAGTAGAACAGTTATTTGGAATAGCTCCAAATAGAACGTGGTAGCTACATCTAGGAGATGACATAGAGATTTGTAAAGCACACACAGATCTGAAAGGTTCAGACCCATTGACTAAAACCTCTCTCACAAGCAACATGATCAAACCTAGAACTCATTGAGTGTTAATCACATAGTGATGTGAACTAGACTACTGACTCTAGTAAACTCTTGGGTGTTAGTCACATGGCGATGTGATCTGTGAGTGTTAATTACATGGCGATGTGAACTAGATTATTGACTCTAGTGCAAGTGGGAGACTGTTGGAAATATGCCCTAGAGGCAATAATAAATTGATTATTATTATATTTCCTTGTTCATGATAATCGTTTATTATCCATGCTATAATTGTATTGATAGGAAACTCAGATACATGTGTGGATACATAGACAACACCATGTCCCTAGTAAGCCTCTAGTTGACTAGCTCGTTGATCAATAGATGGTTACGGTTTCCTAACCATGGACATTGGATGTCGTTGATAACGGGATCACATCATTAGGAGAATGATGTGATGGACAAGACCCAATCCTAACCATAGCACTAGATCGTGTAGTTCATATGCTATAGCTTTTCTAATGTCAAGTATCATTTCCTTAGACCATGAGATTGTGCAACTCCCGGATACCGTAGGAATGCTTTGGGTGTATCAAACATCACAACGTAACTGGGTGACTATAAAGGTGCATTACAGGTATCTCCGAAAGTGTCTGTTGGGTTGGCACGAATCGAGACTGGGATTTGTCACTCTGTGTAAGCGGACAGGTATCTCTGGGCCCACTCGGTAGGACATCATCACATGCGCAATGTGACCAAAGAGTTGATCACGGGATGATGTGTTACGGAACAAGTAAAGAGACTTGCCGGTAACGAGATTGAACAAGGTATAGGGATACCGACGATCGAATCTCGGGCAAGTACAATACCGCTAGACAAGGGAATTGTATACGGGATTGATTAAGTCCTTGACATCGTGGTTCATCCGATGAGATCATCGTGGAACATGTGGGAGCCAACATGGGTATCCAGATCCCGCTGTTGGTTATTGACCGGAGATCGTCTCGGTCATGTCTGCATGTCTCCCGAACCCGTAGGGTCTACACACTTAAGGTTCGATGACGCTAGGGTTATAAAGGAAGTTTGTATGTGGATACCGAATGTTGTTCGGAGTCCCGGATGAGATCCCGGACGTCACGAGGAGTTCCGGAATGGTCCGGAGGTAAAGATTTATATATGGGAAGTCCTGTTTTGGTTACCGGAAGAGTTTCGGGGTTTATCGGTAATGTACCGGGACCACCGGGAGGGTCCCGGGGGTCCACCAAGTGGGGCCACCTGCCCTGGGGGGCCACATGGGCTGTAGGGAGTGTTCCTTGGCCTACATGGGCCAAGGGCATGTGACGCCCCCGATTTAATCGTACACTAATCATACACGCAAACGTGTACGATCAAGATCAGGGACTCACGGGAAGATATCACAAAACAACTCTACAAATAAAATAAGTCATACAAGCATCATATTACAAGCCAGGGGCCTCGAAGGCTCGAATACTAGAGCTCGATCATAGACGAGTCAGCGGAAGCAACAATATCTGAGTACAGACATAAGTTAAACAAGTCTGCCTTAAGAAGGCTAGCACAAACTGGGATACAGATCGAAAGAGGCGCAGGCCTCCTGCCTGGGATCCTCCTAACTACTCCTGGTCGTCGTCAGCGGGCATCACGTAGTAGTAGGCACCTCCGGTGTAGTAGGAGTCGTCGTCGACGGTGGCGTCTGGCTCCTGGGCTCCAACATCTGGTTGCGACAACCAGGAAGAAAGGAAAGGGGGAAAAAGGGGGAGAAAGCAACCGTGAGTACTCATCCAAAGTACTCGCAAGCAAGGAGCTACACTACATATGTATGCATTGGTATCAACTGGAATAAGGCTATTATATGTGGGCTGGACTGCAGAAAGCCGGAATAAGAGGGGGATAGCTAGTCCTTTCGAAGACTACGCTTCTGGCAGCCTCCGTCTTGCAGCATGTAGAAGAGAGTAGACTGAAGTCCTCCAAGCAGCATCGTATAGCATAATCCTAACCGATGATCCTCCCCTCGTCGCCCTGTGAGAGAGCGACCACCGGTTGTATCTGGCACTTAGAAGGGTGTGTTTTATTAAGTATCCGGTTCTAGTTGTCATAAGGTCAAGGTACAACTCCAAGTCGTCCTGTTACCGAAGATCACGGCTATTCGAATAGATTAACTTCCCTGCAGGGGTGCACCACATACCCCAACACGCTCGATCCCATTTGGCCGGACACACTTTCCTGGGTCATGCCCGGCCTCGGAAGATCAACACGTCGCAGCCCCACCTAGGCACAACAGAGAGGTCAGCACGCCGGTCTAAACCTAAGCGCACAGGGGTCTGGGCCCATCGCCCTTAGCACACCTGCACGTTGCGTACGCGGCCGGAAGTAGAACTAGCCCCCTTAATACAAGAGCAGGCTTACGTTCCAATCCGGCGCGCGCCACTCAGTCGCTGACGTCACGAAGGCTTCGGCTGATACCACGACGCCGGGATACCCATAACTACTCCCGCGTAGATGGTTAGTGCGTATAAACCAAATGGCCAGACTCAGATCAAATACCCAGATCTCGTTAAGCGTGTTAAGTATCCGCGAACGCCGACCAGGGCCAGGCCCACCTCTCTCCTAGGTGGTCGGAACCTGCCCTGCCGCTCCGCCTCAAAACTCCACTCGCGGGTGCTCCTCAAGCCGACCCGTCTTTAGTCACCACATGTATCATGTATAAAGTATATAGTATTTACCCGTGATCAACTCCCGAGTGATCACGGCCCGATAGTATAGCATGGCAGACGGACAAGGATGTAGGGCCACTGATGATAAACTAGCATCCTATACTAAGCATTAGGATTGCAGGTAAAGGTAACAACAGTAGTAGCAAGGACAGGCTATGCATCAGGATAGGATTAACGGGAAGCAGTAACATGCTACGCTACTCTAATGCAAGCAGTATAGAGAAGAGTAGGCGATATCTGGTGATCAAAGGGGGGGGGCTTGCCTGGTTGCTCTGGCAAGAGAGAGGGATCGTCAACTCCGTAGTCGTACTGGGTAGCAGCGGCGTCGGTCCTGGTGTCTAGCGAGAGAAGAGGGGGGAGAAACAATAAATATTTAAGCAAACAGATGCATAGCGATGCATGACATGACAAGTAACGGTGCTAGGGGTGCCCTATCGCGGTATGAGGTGATACCGGTGAAGGGGGGGAAACATCCGGGAGAGTATCCCCGGTGTTTCGCGTTTTCGGGCAGAGGAGCCGGAGGGGGAAAGTTGCGAGTTTGATAGGTTAGGGAGGCGTGGCGGACGAACGGGTTGCGTATCCGGAATCGTCTCGCCGTTCTGAGCAACTTTCATGTACAAAGTTTTTCGATCCGAGCTACGGTTTATTTTATATTAATTTTAAAATTTTTAAATCAATTTTAGGATTTATTTAATTAATTTAACCAACATTATCCAGAATAGTGTCTGCTGACGTCATCATGACGTCAGCTTGACGTCAGCAGTCAACAGGGAGTTGACTGGGTCAATCTGACGTGTGGGTCCCGCATGTCATACACTGTTTACTCTAATTAGGATCTAACTAATATAATCACAGTTTAATTAACTCACAATACTTAATTAGGTTAACTAAACAAGATTAATTAAGTTAATTAATTCGCTAATTAATTAATTAATTATTAATTAATTAATATTTTTTTTAATTCCCTTTTTTTGCTCTGTTTTTTTTTATCGTTCTGGGGCCGGGCCCCACATGTCAGTGGCCCAAAGGGCCACAGCGATTCGGGCGCGCGGGTTCCGGGCGCAGGCACCCAGCCCGATTGGCAAATGCCCAGATGGGCAGGGGGGCGGCCACGGGCACGGCAAGCCCGGCCGCCTGGGACGACAGCGGCAGCGGCGAGGCGAGGCGGGGCGATGGCGCGGGCGACGGAGGAGCAGATCAACGGAGCAAGGCCGAGCGCGGCGGCCGCGGCAGGGGAGCCGCACGGGGAAGCGGGGAGGGGCCGGGGGCGGGACGGCCCGGCGCGGGCGACGGTGGCGCCGGAGCGCGTCGAGCGGCGACGGCCGAGGCGACCTAGGGGGAGAGGAGGGCGAAGGGGGTAGCTCACGGGGGAGGGGGAAGTAGGGCAACGGGGCAGTGGGCTCGGGGGCGGTCAGGGAAGACCGGCGAGGAGGAGGACGAGGAGGCGTTCGGCGGCGACGGGGCGGTCCGGCGACGAGGGCGGCGGGCGACGAGGTCAGGGGCGCGGCGCTGGAACGGCGGCCTCGGCACGGGGCGAGGAGGAGGCCGAGGCACGCGGGGCGGTGGCAGCGGCACGGCGGCGTCCAGAGGAGGACGGGGAGCGCGGTGGCGGTGGCGATGGTGAACGGCGGCGGGACGAGAGGCAGTCCGGCGGGGGAGCGTGCCGGCGCGGCCCAGGCGGCGTGGGGGCGGCGCAGTCGTCGCCGCAGGGTCCGTTCCCCCGATCCGATCTGGATCGGGGAGGAGGGGAAGAGCGAGGGGGGCGCGAGTGGGTGGCGGTTCCCGGCGCCGGCGGGCGGCGGCCTCAGGGGTGCGGCGGCTCGGGTGCCCGCACCACCGAGTGTGCGTGCGTGCGTGTGTGTGGCGGCGGAGTGGGAGGATGAGGGAGACACGAGGAGAGGAAGTGGGGATCGTGGGATGGGTTAGGTCACGGTGGGAGGGATAGTAGGAGGGGAGGTGGGCCGGCCTGGTGGGGTGGCCGGCTGGGCCGGTTGGGTTGGCCCAGTTGGGCCACGGCCCAGGGAGGGGGGGGCTTTCTCTCTTTTTTCCTTTTCTTTTGTTTTCCCCTTTTGTATTTTCTTTTATTATTTCTTTCCTGTTTAATTCATCTAAAAGTATTTAGGCATTTTATAAAAAGGTGTTTACCTCACCATAATTACCGGTGTAATATTTGGCAACCACCGAACATTTTTGTTTCAAATTTTGAAAACTTTTATTGCCGACATTAATTTTAATTTTAAATTTGAAGTTGACGCGGTTTGAACTAACGGGCGTTTAGCAACAGTAATCGGGATGACATGGCATGATTAGCGTGGGATTTCTATAGCAAGATTATCCGGGCGTTACAAATCTCCTCCACTACAAGAAATCTCGTCCCGAGATTTAGGAGGTAGAAGGAAACAGTGCAGGGTATTCATCGCGAAGACGATCCTCGCGTTCCCAGGTGGCTTCGTCTTCAGAGTGATGCGACCACTGGACCTTGAGGAACTTGATCGCCTTCTGACGGGTGCGGCGTTCAGCTTGGTCGAGAATGCGGACCGGATGCTCTTTATAGGAGAGGTCTTGTTGCAATTCAAGCACTTCATGATCCACTGCTCGGATTGGGTCCTTGAAGCAGCGTCGAAGCTGCGACACGTGGAACACATCGTGAACCTGAGAAAGGTTCGGCGGAAGCTCCAGTTGATATGCCACTTTTCCACGCCTTTCGAGAATAGTGAAAGGACCAATATAGCGGGGAGCTAACTTTCCTTTGATCCCAAAGCGGTGTGCACCCTTCATTGGTGTAACTCGAAGATAAGCCTTTTCGCCAGGTTGATAGACCATGTCTTGGTGATGACGGTCATACTGACTTCTCTGACGTGACTGAGCAGTCTTGAGATTCTCGCAAATAATGTGGACTTGTTCTTCGGCCTGTTGGATAATATCCGGACCAAAGAGTGGACGCTCCCCAGTTTCTGACCAGTTCAGAGGGGTTCGACACTTTCGTCCATATAGCACTTCGAAGGGGGACATCTTCAGACTAGCTTGATAGCTATTATTATAAGAGAACTCGGCATATGGAAGAGATTCCTCCCATTTCTCGCCGAATGATATTACACCAGCTCGAAGCATGTCTTCGAGAACTTGGTTGACACGTTCAACCTGTCCTTGCGACTGAGGATGAAACGCAGTACTGAACGACAGATGAGTTCCCATAGCTTCTTGGAAACTCGCCCAAAACCTTGAAGTGAATAAGCTGCCACGGTCTGAACTGATAACCAGTGGGATACCGTGAAGTGAAACAATTCTGGCCATGTAGAGAGTAGCAAGCTGACTAGCCGTGATTGTCTCTTTGACCGCCAGAAAATGGGCAACTTTGGAAAGCCGGTCAATGACGACAAGAATAGCATCATTACCTTTCTGAGATTTGGGAAATCCAGTGACGAAGTCCATTTCAACATGGTCCCGTTTCCATTCAGGAATAGAGATAGGTTGCAGAGTTCCAGCAGGCCTTTGATGCTCTGCTTTGATTCGGCGACAAATGTCACACTCAGCAACATAACGAGCAATGTCCTGCTTCATATTAGACCACCAGAATCTTTGACGAATATCCTGGTACATCTTTGTACTACCAGGATGGATGGACAGAGGCGTATCATGGGCTTCTTGCATAACCCTTTTAGTCTTATCCAGGTTTTTCTTCGAACATGGTACCACTAAGCGGCCTTTGAAATACAAGGCGCCATCGTCGGTGATCGTGAAGAATGAGGGCTTTCCCCTTTTGAGGTCGCGCTTAATCTTGAGGACTTCATCGTCACACTTCTGTATCCATTTGATGGTGTCCACAAGATCTGGTTTCGCAACCAGGGTATTGAGAGAACCCTTGGAAACAACATGGAGGTTCTGTTTGGGAAAAACTTCGGGAGGGGGAGCGAGTGATCCCGGGGGAACAATATGGAGGTTCAGCCTTCTAAATTCTTCGGTAAGCGAGGGCTGAACTTTATGAACCTGGAGGTGGTTGCAGTAAGACTTGCGGCTCAAGGCATCAGCCATCACATTAGCCTTGCCGGGGGTATATGATATATCCACGTCAAAGTCTGCAACAGTCTCCATCCATCTCTGCGGGCGTAGGTTCAAATCTGGCTGAGTAAACAGATACTTCAGACTTTGATGGTCGGTGAAGATCTCGCAACGATTACCGAGAAGGTAATGTCGCCACTGCTTCAGTGCATGAATGACAGCAGCAAGCTCGAGGTCGTGAACCGGGTAGTTTTCTTCGTGAGGGCGCAATTGACGAGAGGCATAAGCAATCACTCTGCGCTCTTGCATTAGAACACAGCCTAATCCTTGACGGGAAGCGTCGCAGTAAATGACGAAGTCCTTCTTAGTATCAGGTGGTGCAAGCACGGGGGCAGAAGTCAACTTGTCCTTGAGCGCCTGGAAACTTTCCTGACACTTGTCTGTCCAGCCGAACTTGACACCCTTATGCAACAAATTAGTCAGAGGCCTGGCAATCTTGGAGAAGTTCTCGACGAATCGACGACAATAGCTGGCGAGACCGAGAAAACTTCGGACTTGCTTCACATTCTTCGGAGGAGTCCAATCGAGAATAGCCTGAACTCGTTCAGGGTTGACGGCAATACCATCTTTGGAGATGACATGCCCAAGATAGGTTACTTCGGGAAGCCAGAATTCACACTTGGAATACTTAGCATACAGCTGATGTTCTCGAAGCTTCTCTAGCACAAGACGCAGATGTCCAGCATGTTCTTCCTCGTTCTTGGAAAATACAAGGATATCGTCCAGATAAACCACGACGAACTTGTCGAGGTAATCCATGAATATATAATTCATCAGACGAGAGAAGGTGGCTGGAGCATTCGTTAAACCGCATGACATGACGGTGTACTCGTATGATCCATACCGAGTCACGAAGGCAGTTTTTGGGATGTCCTCTTCACGAACACGGATCTGGTGGTAACCCAACCTCAAGTCGAGTTTGGAGAACACTGATGAGCCAGCCAGTTGATCATAAAGATCATTGATCCGAGGAAGAGGATATTTATTCTGAATGGTAGCTTGGTTTATAGGACGGTAGTCTTGGACTAATCGGTTTGTCCCATCCTTTTTCTTAACAAAGAGAGAAGGTGCTCCCCAAGGAGAGCAACTAGGACGAATGAAACCTTTGACAAGAGATTTGTCGATTTCCTCCTTAAGCTCAATGAGTTCATGCGGCGGCATCTTATAGGGTCGTTTGGCTATAGGGGTGGTGCCGGGTTTCAAGTCGATGATGAATTCGACAGCTCTAGCAGGGGGAATCCCTGGAAGTTCTTCTGGGAAGACATCTTGGAATTCACGAACGACGGGAATGTTTTCAATGCCCTCGAGTGGTGCAGCGTTCAACGCATTCAAGGCATAAAGACGTGCCTCGGCGTTCTGAACTAGATGAGCTCGGTAAGCTATTATTTCGTCAGAAGGGTGTAGCAGATGGACGACCTTAGTGGCGCAAACTATAGAAGCAGTATGCGCTTTCAACCAATCCATTCCCAGAATGAGGTCGATGTTAGACGACTTCAGGATAATGGGAGAGGCATAGAATTCCAGCCCTTCGATTTCCACGGGGACATCGATGCCAACCAGTGAGGTTTGACATTGTCCCACGGGGGTTTTTACCAATACCGAAGCGTTCATCTCCTCACATTTAACATCATGCTTGTATGCAAACTCTTCTGACATGAATGAATGCGATGCCCCTGAATCGAATAAAACAGATGCAGGTACTGAGTTTACGAGGAGTGTACCCATCACGGTAGCAGGCTGGTCTAGAACTTCATTGAGATCAACATGGTTGGCATGAACACGACCATAAGACTTGGCACTGTTGTTGCGAGGCTGGTTGCTTCCACGGCCAGTTGCTGGGAGGGCCAGTTGATTCTGGTTTTGATTGCAATCCCTAGCACGGTGACCTGGCTGACCACACTTGTAGCAGAGGCCATTATTGGGAGTGGGAACAGGAGCTTGTGGTGGTGGAGCTGGAAGTCTTGTCTGCCTAGTTGGAGGAGCAGGCAGACGAGGTGCAGCATAGGACTGCCTTGGGGCAGGTGCATCCGGCTGGTACATGCTGTTGGGGATCCATATCTTGCGCTTCTGCGAGGACGGGCCCGAAGATGAGCCCGTGTCACGGCTGCGCTTGTGAGAGCTCTGGTATTCCTGCAGACCAGTTTCGACGTTGATGGCTTTGTTCACCAGAGTGGCGAAATCAGCAAAGTCGTGCACTAGAAGTGCGAGCTTGCTGTCAGCTTGAAGGCCATCACGGAACTTCTCCTGTCTGCGTGCATCAGTTGCGATGTCTTCTTCAGCATAGCGGGACAAGTCAAGAAACTCCCGCTGGTAAGCTTCCACAGTCTTGTTGCCTTGGGTGAGGTTGCGGAACTCACGCTTCTTCCGGTCCATAACTCCCTGAGGAATGAAGCGAGCACGGAAGGCAGCTTGGAAGTCTGGCCAGGTGATGATTGTTCCAGCTGGCAGTGTACGCCTGTGGCTATCCCACCATTGAGCTGCGGGTCCTTTCAGGAAGAAGGAAGCAAAGGTGACATAGCTAGCAGGGGCTACATCAGCAGACTCCATCTCATAGGTGATGTCACGGAGCCAGTCATCAGCATCCAGAGGCTGAGTTGAGCTGCGGTACACAGTTGGGTTCAGGCGCATGAAATCCTGCAGAGTTACTGGGGCTGGCTGCTGGTTCATATTGGGGCGAGGAAACTGAGCCATAATATTCTCCATGAACTGACGATTCAGCTCAAACTGTTGCATCATCCCAGCCATGTACTCAGGTGGTGGTGGGGCGTTGCCACCACGACCACGACCACGACCACCTGGTCTAACCATCCTGCTAATATATAACAGGGGTAGTTCAGTATTGAGAAATGTGCAAAGACGAGAATCATTCATGATGAAACATGCACAACGAAAGCAGCACGATAGATACCACATAGTAGTCGGCATATCTTACAAAAGAGATCATGCATGGAGTTCGTTACACAGAGTCTGGTACATAGACTAAGACATCACAGGCGGCACGCAGGCTCGCGGCGAATGCATCTAACACTAACAAGCAAGTCTACATCAGTCCCACGCGGTACTGCGGAGGTAGCTGTAGCCTGAAAGCTGGTAGTGTGGCATCGGGTACACCACGTCGGCAACCTGGGGTCCGCGGGTACTCTGGTGCAGAACCTGACGCTCAAGTGGCAGAAGAGGACCAAGTGCGGGAGAGTAGCCTCCCACCTCTGGCCAGCCGACGCCCTGGGGCATCACGGTCCGGGCAGGGTAGATCGCAGAACGCGACAGATCACCAGAGCGGACAGAGGGGTGCAACAGTGTCAGAGCACGGTAGAGGTGCTGACGAGTGGTGTACAACTCGTGGCGAAGAGCTCGGTTAGCTCGATCCAGCCCATCAGCATGCAGAACCAGGTTCTGATGGTAGAAGGGCTCTCGGGTGACAGTGGAGTAGGCAGCAGTGTAGTAACCCTCCGCACCAACATCGGATGCGATAGCAATGTGCCTGAAGGGGGAGGTATCCAACTCCTGATACTCTCCACGGAGACGTGTCAGAGCAGCATAAGCAGCATCGTGGACCGCCATATCGATAGTCACTCCAACACCATGAGCAGTGTGCAGCACGGTAGTGGAGTCATACTCCCGAGAGTAGAGGTGGACGATGGCACGGTACTGCTCCTGGTTGAAGTCCTGATACTCCTCATAGACGGTGTACTCAGGGTGCCAGCGATAACCCAGATAGGTCATCATCTCAACCAACACAGCAGGTGACCCTGAGGCACCAATGGCCATCGTGTGGCGCACGACCTGCCTCGTGGGTTCCATCTGAAAACACAGATGTTTTCACAGAAGTCAAATGACAATGTGGATAATGTTCAAATACAATTCTAAAGAATAACTAGGGCTTATCCAACTTTGGGGTGAATGTCGTAACGGGATCCTAGTGTCAGAGTTAGTAAATTCGTTTAACCCGAGTAGAAGAGAGTTCAGAGTCCCAGAGTAAAGGTCGAGGAGTAAAAGATCCTAGTACCACCCGATGGCGACATGGGCCCGTAAGGCACACAGCCAAGTTAGTAAAAGTTTTTGCAATGTCTAGACTCGACTTCGGCCAAGGAGTGTGGAAGGGGGGTTCCTACAGGCAGTCGGCTCTGATACCAACTTGTGACGCCCCCGATTTAATCGTACACTAATCATACATGCAAACGTGTACGATCAAGATCAGGGACTCACGGGAAGATATCACAAAACAACTCTACAAATAAAATAAGTCATACAAGCATCATATTACAAGCCAGGGGCCTCGAAGGCTCGAATACTAGAGCTCGATCATAGACGAGTCAGCGGAAGCAACAATATCTGAGTACAGACATAAGTTAAACAAGTCTGCCTTAAGAAGGCTAGCACAAACTGGGATACAGATCGAAAGAGGCGCAGGCCTCCTGCCTGGGATCCTCCTAACTACTCCTGGTCGTCGTCAGCGGGCATCACGTAGTAGTAGGCACCTCCGGTGTAGTAGGAGTCGTCGTCGACGGTGGCGTCTGGCTCCTGGGCTCCAACATCTGGTTGCGACAACCAGGAAGAAAGGAAAGGGGGAAAAAGGGGGAGAAAGCAACCGTGAGTACTCATCCAAAGTACTCGCAAGCAAGGAGCTACACTACATATGTATGCATTGGTATCAACTGGAATAAGGCTATTATATGTGGGCTGGACTGCAGAAAGCCGGAATAAGAGGGGGATAGCTAGTCCTTTCGAAGACTACGCTTCTGGCAGCCTCCGTCTTGCAGCATGTAGAAGAGAGTAGACTGAAGTCCTCCAAGCAGCATCGTATAGCATAATCCTAACCGATGATCCTCCCCTCGTCGCCCTGTGAGAGAGCGACCACCGGTTGTATCTGGCACTTAGAAGGGTGTGTTTTATTAAGTATCCGGTTCTAGTTGTCATAAGGTCAAGGTACAACTCCAAGTCGTCCTGTTACCGAAGATCATGGCTATTCGAATAGATTAACTTCCCTGCAGGGGTGCACCACATACCCCAACACGCTCGATCCCATTTGGCCGGACACACTTTCCTGGGTCATGCCCGGCCTCGGAAGATCAACACGTCGCAGCCCCACCTAGGCACAACAGAGAGGTCAGCACGCCGGTCTAAACCTAAGCGCACAGGGGTCTGGGCCCATCGCCCTTAGCACACCTGCACGTTGCGTACGCGGCCGGAAGTAGAACTAGCCCCCTTAATACAAGAGCAGGCTTACGTTCCAATCCGGCGCGCGCCACTCAGTCGCTGACGTCACGAAGGCTTCGGCTGATACCACGACGCCGGGATACCCATAACTACTCCCGCGTAGATGGTTAGTGCGTATAGACCAAATGGCCAGACTCAGATCAAATACCCAGATCTCGTTAAGCGTGTTAAGTATCCGCGAACGCCGACCAGGGCCAGGCCCACCTCTCTCCTAGGTGGTCGGAACCTGCCCTGCCGCTCCGCCTCAAAACTCCACTCGCGGGTGCTCCTCAAGCCGACCCGTCTTTAGTCACCACATGTATCATGTATAAAGTATATAGTATTTACCCGTGATCAACTCCCGAGTGATCACGGCCCGATAGTATAGCATGGCAGACGGACAAGGATGTAGGGCCACTGATGATAAACTAGCATCCTATACTAAGCATTAGGATTGCAGGTAAAGGTAACAACAGTAGTAGCAAGGACAGGCTATGCATCAGGATAGGATTAACGGGAAGCAGTAACATGCTACGCTACTCTAATGCAAGCAGTATAGAGAAGAGTAGGCGATATCTGGTGATCAAAGGGGGGGGCTTGCCTGGTTGCTCTGGCAAGAGAGAGGGATCGTCAACTCCGTAGTCGTACTGGGTAGCAGCGGCGTCGGTCCCGGTGTCTAGCGAGAGAAGAGGGGGGAGAAACAATAAATATTTAAGCAAACAGATGCATAGCGATGCATGACATGACAAGTAGCGGTGCTAGGGGTGCCCTATCGCGGTATGAGGTGATACCGGTGAAGGGGGGGAAACATCCGGGAGAGTATCCCCGGTGTTTCACGTTTTCGGGCAGAGGAGCCGGAGGGGGAAAGTTGCGAGTTTGATAGGTTAGGGAGGCGTGGCGGACGAACGGGTTGCGTATCCGGAATCGTCTCGCCGTTCTGAGCAACTTTCATGTACAAAGTTTTTCGATCCGAGCTACGGTTTATTTTATATTAATTTTAAAATTTTTAAATCAATTTTAGGATTTATTTAATTAATTTAACCAACATTATCCATAATAGTGTCTGCTGACGTCAGCATGACGTCAGCAGTCAACAGGGAGTTGACTGGGTCAATCTGACGTGTGGGTCCCGCATGTCATACACTCTTTACTCTAATTAGGATCTAACTAATCTAATCACAGTTTAATTAACTCACAATACTTAATTAGGTTAACTAAACAAGATTAATTAAGTTAATTAATTCGCTAATTAATTAATTAATTATTAATTAATTAATTTTTTTTAATTCCCTTTTTTTTGCTCTGTTTTTTTTTATCGTTCTGGGGCCGGGCCCCACATGTCAGTGGCCCAAAGGGCCACAGCGATTCGGGCGCGCGGGTTCCGGGCGCAGGCACCCAGCCCGATTGGCAAATGCCCAGATGGGCAGGGGGGGCGGCCACGGGCACGGCAAGCCCGGCCGCCTGGGACGACAGCGGCAGCGGCGAGGCGAGGCGGGGCGATGGCGCGGGCGGCGGAGGAGCAGATCAACGGAGCAAGGCCGAGCGCGGCGGCCGCGGCAGGGGAGCCGCACGGGGAAGTGGGGAGGGGCCGGGGGCGGGACGGCCCGGCGCGGGCGACGGTGGCGCCGGAGCGCGTCGAGCGGCGACGGCCGAGGCGACCTAGGGGGAGAGGAGGGCGAAGGGGGTAGCTCACGGGGGAGGGGGAAGTAGGGCAACGGGGCAGTGGGCTCGGGGGCGGTCGGGGAAGACCGGCGAGGAGGAGGACGAGGAGGCGTTCGGCGGCGACGGGGCGGTCCGGCGACGAGGGCGGCGGGCGACGAGGTTGGGGGCGCGGCGCTGGAACGGCGGCCTCGGCACGGGGCGAGGAGGAGGCCGAGGCACGCGGGGCGGTGGCAGCGGCACGGCGGCGTCCAGAGGAGGACGGGGAGCGCGGTGGCGGTGGCGATGGTGAACGGCGGCGGGGCGAGAGGCAGTCCGGCGGGGGAGCGTGCCGGCGCGGCCCAGGCGGCGTGGGGGCGGCGCAGTCGTCGCCGCAGGGTCCGTTCCCCCGATCCGATCTGGATCGGGGAGGAGGGGGAAGAGCGAGGGGGGCGCGAGTGGGTGGCGGTTCCCGGCGCCGGCGGGCGGCGGCCTCAGGGGTGCGGCGGCTCGGGTGCCCGCACCACCGAGTGTGCGTGCGTGCGTGTGTGTGGCGGCGGAGTGGGAGGATGAGGGAGACACGAGGAGAGGAAGTGGGGATCGTGGGATGGGTTAGGTCACGGTGGGAGGGATAGTAGGAGGGGAGGTGGGCCGGCCTGGTGGGGTGGCCGGCTGGGCCGGTTGGGTTGGCCCAGTTGGGCCACGGCCCAGGGAGGGGGGGGGCTTTCTCTCTTTTTTCCTTTTCTTTTGTTTTCCCCTTTTGTATTTTCTTTTATTATTTCTTTCCTGTTTAATTCATCTAAAAGTATTTAGGCATTTTATAAAAAGGTGTTTACCTCACCATAATTACCGGTGTAATATTTGGCAACCACCGAACATTTTTGTTTCAAATTTTGAAAACTTTTATTGCCGACATTAATTTTAATTTTAAATTTGAAGTTGACGCGGTTTGAACTAACGGGCGTTTAGCAACAGTAATCGGGATGACATGGCATGATTAGCGTGGGATTTCTGTAGCAAGATTATCCGGGCGTTACAGGGCACCAGCCCCACTAAGGCCCATGCGCCTAAGAGGTGGAAAGGGGGCAAACCCTAGGGGATATGGGCCTTAGGGCCCATATTGGTGCGCCTCCCTCTCCTCTCCCCCTCTTGGCCGCCACCCTTGATCCCCATCTAGGGCTGCTGCCCCACCTAGGGTTGGGAACCCTAGAGGGGGCGCAGCCCCTCCCCTTCCCTATATATATTGAGGCATTGGGCTGCCCACAACACGCGATTCGATCTCTCGTTGGTGCAGCCTTGCATCTCTCTCTCCCTCCTCTCCTGTGGTGCTTGGCGAAGCCCTGCAGGATTGCCACGCTCCTCCATCACCACCACGCCATTGTGCTGCTGCTGGATGGAGTCTTCCTCAACCTCTCCCTCTCACCTTGCTGGATCAAGGCGTGGGAGACGTCACCGGGCTGCACGTGTGTTGAACGCGGAGGTGCCGTGCGTTTGGCACTTGGTCATCGGTGATTTGAATCACGACGAGTACGAATCCATCAACCCCGTTCACTTGAACGCTTCCGCTTAGCGATCTACAAGGGTATGTAGATGCACTCTCATTCCCCTCGTTGCTGGTCTCTCCATAGATAGATCTTGGTGACACGTAGGAAAATTTTGAATTTCTGCTATGTTCCCCAATAGTATATACCCGTGATCAACTCCCGAGTGATCACGGCCCGATAGTATAGCATGGCAGACGGACAAGGATGTAGGGCCACTGATGATAAACTAGCATCCTATACTAAGCATTAGGATTGCAGGTAAAGGTAACAACAGTAGTAACAAGGACAGGCTATGCATCAGTATAGGATTAACGGGAAGCAGTAACATGCTACCCTACTCCAATGCAAGCAGTATAGAGAAGAGTAGGCGATATCTGGTGATCAAAGGGGGGGGCTTGCCTGGTTGCTCTGGCAAGAGAGAGGGATCGTCAACTCCGTAGTCGTACTGGGTAGCAGCGGCGTCAGTCTCGGTGTCTAGCGAGAGAAGAGGGGGGAGAAACTATAAATATTTAAGCAAACAGATGCATAGCGATGCATGACATGACAAGTAGCGGTGCTAGGGGTGCCCTATCGCGGTATGAGGTGATACCGGTGAAGGGGGGAAACATCCGGGAAAGTATCCCTGGAGTTTCGCGTTTTCGGACAGATGAAACAGAGGGGGAAAGTTGCGTGTTCGCTATGCTAGGGATGCGTGGCGGATAAACGTGCTGCGTATTCAAATTCGTCTCGTCGTTCTGAGCAACTTTCATGTACAAAGTTTTTCCATCCGAGCTACGGTTTATTTTATATTAATTTTAAAAGATTTAAATCATTTTTAGGATTTATTTATTTAATTTAATCAACATTATCCAGAATAGTGTCTGCTGACGTCATCATGACGTCAGTAGTTGACTTGGTCAACTTGACAGGTGGGTCCCCTCCGTCATACTCTGTTTTAATTAACTAGCAGTTAATTAGGTTAATTAGTGATTAGGTTAATCTAATTATAATTAATTTCCTTAATTAATTAATTAATTATTTTTATCATTATTATATTTTTTTAATTCTTTTCTTCTTTTTTTAATTAAAACGTTCTGGGGCGGTGGGGCCCCTTGTCAAAGGCCCATAGGCCTATCGGGTCGGGCGTGCAGGCGACGGGCGCCACCCGAATGGGCACACGCCCATGGGCGGGCAGATCCAGCGCAGCGCCGGAGCAGGGGGAGGCCGGTGGCCACGGCCTCGGCCAGGGAAGGCGCGGTCCTGGCGTGGGGAGCGGCACAGCAGCGGTAACCGGGCGGCCTCCGGCAGCCGGAGAGGCCATGGCGAGCAGCACCAGCAGTGCGGCTCGGAGGGGGGGATGGGAGTAGGGCGACGCGCGGGCGGCGCAACGCGAGCGAGCAGCGCCGCGGCAGAGCGAGGCGGGGCTCGGGCGCGCATGCGCGGGGGCACGTCGGGCGCGGCGAGGCCAAGAGGGCGCGGGCCGGCGCGGGGGCACGCGCGAGCGGTGCGGCGGGCGAGCAGGGAGGCGCGGGCGCGCGCCTGGGCGCAGGGGGACGTCGGCGCGAGGCAGACGGCGGGAGGGGGGGGCAGCGGGGAGCGCGGTCGCGGCGAGCACGCATCGGGCGCGACCAAGTGCGGGACAGAGAGGAGGGGAGGCTTGCCGGAGCGGAGGTGAGCAGGGAGGAGGAGGAGAGGTGCTCACGGGGATGGGCGCGTAGGGTCTAGGCAGGGGGGATTGAGGAGGAGGGCGGAGACGACGGCGTCGAGGAGGCAGTCCGGCGACGCGGTCCGGGGCGGCGTGGTCTCCAGGCGGCAACGGGCGACGGCGTCGGGCGCCGAGCGAGGGAGAAGGGGATCGGGCTCCTCCCGATCCAGATCCAGTGCGAGGGGGTGGGGGAGAGCGAGTGGGGAGTGGGGGTGGTGGCCGTTAGGGTTTCCTCCTGGTGGGGGTTATGGAGGGGAGGTAGCGGGCTGGCCGGCTGGGCCTGGGGTTGGCCCAGTTGGGCCACGGCCCAGGGAGGGGGGGGCTTTCTCTTTCAAAGCCACATCATCAACTTTCAACCCTTTCTGACTTCATTTGTTATTTTTCAAGGATTTACTGATTATCTTGAGCTATAAGACCCTGAAATTGAAAAGCATTTCAAATGAACTCTGGAAATGTTGAAAGTTGGCATGGTATCATCATTTCATCCACATAGCACATGCAAGAAAGTAGAGAGGGTTACGGCAAAAACTGGATGCACTTCGTGTCCACAACGGACAATCTCTTTCGAAGTATCAGGGTTACATACGGAAACTCATCTGTTATAAAGGGATTTCATTTTATAACTTATTTGAACACCATAGTTTTTCTGTGTTCAAAATATACCATTCAAAGTCACATCAATAATTTTCAACCCTTTCTGACTTCATTTGTTATTTTTCATGCATTTACTGATTATTTTGAGCTATAAGACCCTGATCTTGAAAAGCATTTCAAATGAACTCTGAAAAGGTTGAAAGTTGGCATGGTATCATCATTTCATCCACATAGCATGAGCAAGAAAGTAGAGAGGGGTACG
The DNA here is from genome assembly GCF_056163025.1 of Triticum urartu. Lineage (NCBI taxonomy): Eukaryota > Viridiplantae > Streptophyta > Magnoliopsida > Poales > Poaceae > Triticum > Triticum urartu. The sequence continues at coordinate 89,251,519 of NC_141878.1, forward strand.
TCAAAAACTGGATGCACTTCGTGTACACAACGAACAATCTCTTTCGAAGTATCAGGGTTTCATACGGAAACTCGTCTGTTACAAAGGGATTTCATTTTTAACTTATTTGAACTCGATAGTTTTTTTGTGTTTAAAATGCACCATTCAAAGCCACATCTTCAATTTTCAACCCTTTCTGACTTCATTTGTTATTTTTCATGCATTTACTGATTATTTTGAGCTATAAGACCCTAAAATTGAAAAGCATTTCAAATGAACTCTGAAAGGTTGAAAGTTGGCATGGTATCATCATTTCATCCACATAGCATATGCAAGAATTAGAGAGGGTGACGGCAAAAACTGGATGCACTTCCTGTACACAACGGACAATCTCTTTCGAACTATGAGGGTTTCATAAGGAAACTCGTGTGTTACAAAGGGATTTATTTTTTTTTACTTATTTGAAAACCATAGTTTTTATGTGTTCAAAATGCACCATTCAAAGCCACATCATCAATTTTTAACCCTTTCAGACTTCATTTGTTATTTGTCTTGCATTTACTGATTATTTTGAGCTATAAGACCCTGAAATTGGAAAGCATTTCAAATGAACTCTCAAAAGCTCATGGTATCATCATTTCATCCACATAGCATGTGCAATAAATTAGAGAGGGTTATAGCAAAAACTGGATGCACTTCATGTACACAACGGACAATCTCTTTCGAAGTAACAGGGTTTCATACGAAAACTTGTTTGTTACAAAGGGATTTCATTTTTTTAACTTATTTGAACTCGATAGTTTCTCCGTGTTCAAAATGCACCATTCAAAGCCACATGATCAATTTTCAACCCTTTCTGACTTCATTTGTTATTTTTCATGCATTTACTGATTATCTTGAGCTATAAGACCCTGAAATTGAAAGCATTTCAAATGAAATCTGGAAAAGTTGAAAGTTGGCATGGTATCATTATTTCATCCACAAGCATGTGCAAGAAAGTAGATAGGGTTACGGCAAAAAGTGGATGCACTTCGTGTACACAACGGACAATCTCTTTCGAAGTATCAGGGTTTCATACGGAAACTCGTCTGTTACAAAGGGATTTCATTTTTTAACTTATTTGAACACCATAGTTTTTCTTTGTTCAAAATGTACCATTCAAAGCCACATCATCAATTTTCAACCCTTTCAGACTTCATTTGTTATTTTTCATGCATTTACTGATTATTTTGAGCTATAAGACCCTTTTCTTGAAAAGCATTTCAAATGAACTCTGAAAAGGTTGAAAGTTGGCATGATATCATCATTTCATCCACATAGCATGTGCAAGAAAGTAGAGAGGGGTACCGCAAAAACTGGATGCACTTCGTGGTCACAACGGACAATCTCTTTTGAAGTATTAGGGTTTCATACAGAAACTCGTCTGTTACAAAGGGATTTTATTTTTTAAATTATTTGAACTCCATAGTTTTTCTGTGTTCAAAATGCACCATTCAAAGCCACATCATCAACTTTCAACCCTTTCTGACTTCATTTGTTAGTTTTCATGCATTTACTGATTATTTTCAGCTATATGACCCTGAAATTGAAAAGCATTTCAAATGAACTCTGAAAGGTTGAAATTTGGCATGGTATCATCATTTCATCCACATAGCATGTGCAAGAATTAGAGAGGTTTACGGCAAAAACTAGATGCACTTCGTGTACACAACGGACAATCTCTTTCGAAGTATGAGGGTTTCATACGGAAACTCGTCAGTTACAAAGGGATTTATTTTTTTAACTTATTTGAACACCATAGTATTTCTGTGTCCAAAATCCACCATTCAAAGCCACACCATCAATTTTCAACCCTTTCTGACTTCATTTGTTATTTTTCATGCATTTACTGGTTATTTTGAGCTATAAGACCCTGAAATTTAAAAGCATTTCAAATGAACTCTGAAAAGGTTGAAAGTTTTCATGGTATCGTCATTTCATCCACATAGCATGTGCAATAAAGTAGAGAGGGTTACGACAAAAACTGGATGCACTTCATGTACACAACGGACAATCTCTTTCGAAGTATCAGAGTTTCGTACGGAAACTCATCTGTTACAAAGGGATTTCATTTTTTAACTTATTTGAACTCCATAGTTTTTCTGTGTTCAAAATGCACCATTCAAAGCCACATCATCAATTTTCAACCCTTTGTGACTTCATTTGTTATTTTTCATGCATTTATTAATTATTTTGAGCTATAAGACCCTGAAATTGAAAAGCATTTCAAATGAACTCTAAAAGGTTGAAAGTTAGCATGGAATCAACATTTCATCCACATAGCATGTGGAAGAATTAGAGAGGGTTACGGCAAAAACTAGATGCACTTCGTGTACACAACGGATAATCTCTTTCGAAGTATGAGGGTTTCATACGGAAACTCGTCTGTTACAAAGGGATTTCGTTTTTTAACTTATTTCAACTCCATAGTTTTTATGTGTTCAAAATGCACCATTCAAAGCCACATCATCAATTTTCAACCCTTTTTGACTTCATTTGTTTTTTTTTCATGCATTTACTGATTATCTTGAGCTATAAGACCCTGAAATTGAAAAGCATTTCAAATGAACTCTAAAAAGGTTGAAAGTTGCCATGGTATCATCATTTCATCCACATAGCATGTGCGAGAAAGTAGAGAGGGTTACGGCAAAAACTGGATGCACTTCGTGTCCACAACGGACAATCTCTTTCGAAGTATCAGGGTTATATACGGAAACTCATCTGTTACAAAGGGATTTCATTTTATAACTTATTTGAAAACCATAGTTTTTTTGTGTTCACAATGTACCATTCAAAGACACATCATCATTTTTCAACCCTTTCTGACTTCATTTGTTATTTTTCATGCATTTACTGATTATTTTGAGCTATAATACCCTGATCTTGAAAAGCATTTCAAATGAACTCTGAAAAGGTTGAAAGTTGGCATGGTATCATCATTTCATCCACATAGCATGTGCAAGAAAGTAGAGAGGGGTACCTCAAAAACTGGATGCACTTCGTGGACACAACGGACAATCTCTTTTGAATTATCAGGGTTTCATGCAGAAACTCGTCTGTTACAAAGGGATTTCATTTTTAACTTATTTGAACTCGATAGTTTTTTTGTGTTTAAAATGCACCATTCAAACCACATCATCAATTTTCAACCCTTTCTGACTTCATTTGTTATTTTTCATGCATTTACTGATTATTTTGAGCTATAAGACCCTGAAATTGAAAAGCATTTCAAATGAACACTGAAAGGTTGAAAGTTGGCATGTTATCATCATTTCATCCACATAGCATGTGCAAGGATTAGAGAGGGTTACGACAAAAACTGTATGCACTTCGTGTACACAACGGACAATCTCTTTCGAAGTATGAGGGTTTCATAAGGAAACTCATGTGTGACAAAGGGATTTAATTTTTTTACTTATTTGAACACCATAGTTTTTCTGTGTTCAAAATGCACCATTCAAAGCCACATCATCAATTTTCAACCCTTTCTGACTTCATTTGTTATTTTTCATGCATTTACTGATTATTTTGAGCTATAAGACCCTGAAATTGAAAAGCATTTCAAATGAACTCTGAAAGGTTGAAAGTTGGCATGGTATCATCATTTCATCCACATAGCATGCGCAAGAATTAGAGAGGGTGACGGCAAAAACTGCATGCACTTCCTGTACACAACGGACAATCCCTTTCGAAGTATGAGGGTTTCATAAGGAAACTCGTGTGTTACAAAGGGATTTAATTTTTTTACTTATTTGAACACCATAGTTTTTCTGTGTTCAAAATGCACCATTCAAAGCCACATCTTCAATTTTCAACCCTTTCTGACTTCATTTGTTATTTTTCATGCATTTACTGATTATTTTGAGCTATAAGACCCTAAAATTGAAAAGCATTTCAAATGAACTCTGAAAGGTTGAAAGTTGGCATGGTATCATCATTTCATCCACATAGCATATGCAAGAATTAGAGAGGGTGACGGCAAAAACTGGATGCACTTCCTGTACACAACGGACAATCTCTTTCGAACTATGAGGGTTTCATAAGGAAACTCGTGTGTTACAAAGGGATTTATTTTTTTTTACTTATTTGAAAACCATAGTTTTTATGTGTTCAAAATGCACCATTCAAAGCCACATCATCAATTTTTAACCCTTTCAGACTTCATTTGTTATTTGTCTTGCATTTACTGATTATTTTGAGCTATAAGACCCTGAAATTGGAAAGCATTTCAAATGAACTCTCAAAAGCTCATGGTATCATCATTTCATCCACATAGCATGTGCAATAAATTAGAGAGGGTTATAGCAAAAACTGGATGCACTTCATGTACACAACGGACAATCTCTTTCGAAGTAACAGGGTTTCATACGAAAACTTGTTTGTTACAAAGGGATTTCATTTTTTTAACTTATTTGAACTCGATAGTTTCTCCGTGTTCAAAATGCACCATTCAAAGCCACATGATCAATTTTCAACCCTTTCTGACTTCATTTGTTATTTTTCATGCATTTACTGATTATCTTGAGCTATAAGACCCTGAAATTGAAAGCATTTCAAATGAAATCTGGAAAAGTTGAAAGTTGGCATGGTATCATTATTTCATCCACAAGCATGTGCAAGAAAGTAGATAGGGTTACGGCAAAAAGTGGATGCACTTCGTGTACACAACGGACAATCTCTTTCGAAGTATCAGGGTTTCATACGGAAACTCGTCTGTTACAAAGGGATTTCATTTTTTAACTTATTTGAACACCATAGTTTTTCTTTGTTCAAAATGTACCATTCAAAGCCACATCATCAATTTTCAACCCTTTCAGACTTCATTTGTTATTTTTCATGCATTTACTGATTATTTTGAGCTATAAGACCCTTTTCTTGAAAAGCATTTCAAATGAACTCTGAAAAGGTTGAAAGTTGGCATGATATCATCATTTCATCCACATAGCATGTGCAAGAAAGTAGAGAGGGGTACCGCAAAAACTGGATGCACTTCGTGGTCACAACGGACAATCTCTTTTGAAGTATTAGGGTTTCATACAGAAACTCGTCTGTTACAAAGGGATTTTATTTTTTAAATTATTTGAACTCCATAGTTTTTCTGTGTTCAAAATGCACCATTCAAAGCCACATCATCAACTTTCAACCCTTTCTGACTTCATTTGTTAGTTTTCATGCATTTACTGATTATTTTCAGCTATATGACCCTGAAATTGAAAAGCATTTCAAATGAACTCTGAAAGGTTGAAATTTGGCATGGTATCATCATTTCATCCACATAGCATGTGCAAGAATTAGAGAGGTTTACGGCAAAAACTAGATGCACTTCGTGTACACAACGGACAATCTCTTTCGAAGTATGAGGGTTTCATACGGAAACTCGTCAGTTACAAAGGGATTTATTTTTTTAACTTATTTGAACACCATAGTATTTCTGTGTCCAAAATCCACCATTCAAAGCCACACCATCAATTTTCAACCCTTTCTGACTTCATTTGTTATTTTTCATGCATTTACTGGTTATTTTGAGCTATAAGACCCTGAAATTTAAAAGCATTTCAAATGAACTCTGAAAAGGTTGAAAGTTTTCATGGTATCGTCATTTCATCCACATAGCATGTGCAATAAAGTAGAGAGGGTTACGACAAAAACTGGATGCACTTCATGTACACAACGGACAATCTCTTTCGAAGTATCAGAGTTTCGTACGGAAACTCATCTGTTACAAAGGGATTTCATTTTTTAACTTATTTGAACTCCATAGTTTTTCTGTGTTCAAAATGCACCATTCAAAGCCACATCATCAATTTTCAACCCTTTGTGACTTCATTTGTTATTTTTCATGCATTTATTAATTATTTTGAGCTATAAGACCCTGAAATTGAAAAGCATTTCAAATGAACTCTAAAAGGTTGAAAGTTAGCATGGAATCAACATTTCATCCACATAGCATGTGGAAGAATTAGAGAGGGTTACGGCAAAAACTAGATGCACTTCGTGTACACAACGGATAATCTCTTTCGAAGTATGAGGGTTTCATACGGAAACTCGTCTGTTACAAAGGGATTTCGTTTTTTAACTTATTTCAACTCCATAGTTTTTATGTGTTCAAAATGCACCATTCAAAGCCACATCATCAATTTTCAACCCTTTTTGACTTCATTTGTTTTTTTTTCATGCATTTACTGATTATCTTGAGCTATAAGACCCTGAAATTGAAAAGCATTTCAAATGAACTCTAAAAAGGTTGAAAGTTGCCATGGTATCATCATTTCATCCACATAGCATGTGCGAGAAAGTAGAGAGGGTTACGGCAAAAACTGGATGCACTTCGTGTCCACAACGGACAATCTCTTTCGAAGTATCAGGGTTATATACGGAAACTCATCTGTTACAAAGGGATTTCATTTTATAACTTATTTGAAAACCATAGTTTTTTTGTGTTCACAATGTACCATTCAAAGACACATCATCATTTTTCAACCCTTTCTGACTTCATTTGTTATTTTTCATGCATTTACTGATTATTTTGAGCTATAATACCCTGATCTTGAAAAGCATTTCAAATGAACTCTGAAAAGGTTGAAAGTTGGCATGGTATCATCATTTCATCCACATAGCATGTGCAAGAAAGTAGAGAGGGGTACCTCAAAAACTGGATGCACTTCGTGGACACAACGGACAATCTCTTTTGAATTATCAGGGTTTCATGCAGAAACTCGTCTGTTACAAAGGGATTTCATTTTTAACTTATTTGAACTCGATAGTTTTTTTGTGTTTAAAATGCACCATTCAAACCACATCATCAATTTTCAACCCTTTCTGACTTCATTTGTTATTTTTCATGCATTTACTGATTATTTTGAGCTATAAGACCCTGAAATTGAAAAGCATTTCAAATGAACACTGAAAGGTTGAAAGTTGGCATGTTATCATCATTTCATCCACATAGCATGTGCAAGGATTAGAGAGGGTTACGACAAAAACTGTATGCACTTCGTGTACACAACGGACAATCTCTTTCGAAGTATGAGGGTTTCATAAGGAAACTCATGTGTGACAAAGGGATTTAATTTTTTTACTTATTTGAACACCATAGTTTTTCTGTGTTCAAAATGCACCATTCAAAGCCACATCATCAATTTTCAACCCTTTTTGACTTCGTTTGTTATTTTTCATGCATTTACTGATTATTTTTAGCTATAAGACCCTGAAATTTAAAAGCGTTTCAAATGAACTCTGAAAAGGTTGAAAGTTGGCATGGTATCATCATTTCATCCACATAGCATGTGCAAGAAAGTAGAGAGGGGTATGGCAAAAATTGGATGCACCATTCAAAGCCACATCATCAATTTTCAACCCTTTCTGACTTCATTTGTTATTTTTCATGCATTTACTGATTATTTTGAGCCATAAGACCCTGAAATTGAAAAGCATTTCAAATGAACTCTGAAAAGGTTGAAAGTTGGAATGGTATCATCATTTCATCCACATAGCATGTGCGAGAAAGTAGAGAGGGTTACGACAAAAACTGGATGCACTTCGTGTCCACAGCGGACAATCTCTTTCGAAGTATCAGGGTTACATACGGAAACTCATCTGTTACAAAGGGATTTCATTTTATAACTTATTTGAACACCGTAGTTTTTCTATGTTCAAAATGTACCATTCAAAGCCACATCATCAATTTTCAACCCTTTCTGACTTCATTTGTTATTTTTCATGCATTTACTGATTATTTTGAGCTATAAGACCCTGATCTTGAAAAGCATTTCAAATGAACTCTGAAAAGGTTGAAAGTTGGCATGATATCATCATTTCATCCACATAGCATGTGCAAGAAAGTAGAGAGGGGTACCTCAAAAACTGGATGCACTTCGTGGACACAACGGACAATCTCTTTCGAAGTATCAGGGTTTCATACGGAAACTCGTCTATTACAAAGGGATTTCATTTTTAACTTATTTGAACTCGATAGTTTTTTTGTGTTTAAAATGCTCGATTCAAACCACATCATCAATTTTCAACCCTTTCTGACTTCATTTGTTATTTTTCATGCATTTACTGATTATTTTGAGCTATAAGACCCTGAAATTGAAAAGCATTTCAAATGAACTCTGAAAGGTTGAAAGTTGGCATGTTATCATCATTTCATCCACATAGCATGTGCAAGAATTAGAGAGGGTTACGGCAAAAACTGGATGTACTTCGTGTACACAACGGACAATCTCTTTCGAAGTATGAGGGTTTCATAAGGAAACTCGTGTGTTACAAAGGGATTTAATTTTTTTACTTATTTGAACACCATAGTTTTTCTATGTTCAAAATGCACCATTCGAAGCCGCATCATCAATTTTCAAGCCTTTCTGACTTCATTTGTTATTTTTCATGCATTTCCTGATTATTTTGAGCTATAAGACCTTGAAATTGAAAAGCGTTTAAAATGAACTCTGAAAAGGTTGAAAGTTGGCATGGTATCGTCATTTCATCCACATAGCATGTGCAAGAAAGTAGAGAGGGGTTACGGCAAAAACTGGATGCACTTCGTGTCCACAACAGACAATCTCTTTTGAAGTATCAGGGTTACATACGGAAACTCATCTGTTATAAAGGGATTTCATTTTATAACTTATTTGAACACCATAGTTTTTCTGTGTTCAAAATATACCATTCAAAGTCACATCATCAATTTTCAACCCTTTCTGACTTCATTTGTTATTTTTCATGCATTTACTGATTATTTTGAGCTATAAGACCCTGATCTTGAAAAGCATTTCAAATGAACTCTGAAAAGGTTGAAAGTTGGCATGGTATCATCATTTCATCCACATAGCATGTGCAAGAAAGTAGAGAGGGGTACCTCAAAAACTGGATGCACTTCGTGTACACAACGGACAATCTCCTTCGAAGTATCAGGGTTTCATACAGAAACTCATCTATTACAAAGGGATTTCATTTTTAACTTATTTGAACTCAATAGTTTTTTGTGTTTAAAATGCACCATTCAAAGCCACATCATCAATTTTCAACCCTTTCTAACTTCATTTGTTATTTTTCATGCATTTACTGATTATTTTGAGCTATAAGACCCCAAAATTGAAAAGCATTTCAAATGAACTCTGCAAGGTTGAAAGTTGGCATGGTATCATCATTTCATCCACATAGCATGCGCAAGAATTGGAGAGGGTGACGGCAAAAACTGGATGCACTTCCTGTACACAACGGACAATCCCTTTCGAAGTATGAGGGTTTCATAAGGAAACTCGTGTGTTACAAAGGGATTTAATTTTTTTACTTATTTGAACACCATAGTTTTTCTGTGTTCAAAATGCACCATTCAAAGCCACATCATCAATTTTCAACCCTTTCTGATTTCATTTGTTATTTTTCATGCATTTACTGATTATTTTGAGCTATAAGACCCTGAAATTGAAAAGCATTTCAAATGAACTCTGAAAAGGATGAAAGTTGGCATGGTATCATCATTTCATCCACATAGCATGTGCAAGAAAGTAGAGAGGGGTAGAGCAAAAACTGGATGCACTTCGTGTACACAATGGACAATCTCTTTCGAACTAGGAGGGTTTCATACGGAAACTCGTCTGTTACAAGGGGATTTCATTTTTAACTTATTTGAACTCTATAGATTTTCTATGTTCAAAATGCACCATTCAATGCCAAATTATCAATTTTCAACCCTTTCTGACTTCATTTGTTATTTTTCATGCATTTACTGATTATTTTGAGCTATAAGACACTGAAATTGAAAAGCATTTCAAATGAACTCTGAAAAGCTCATGGTATCATCATTTCATCCACATAGCATGTGTAATAAATTAGAGAGGGTTACAGCAAAAACTGGATGCACTTCATGTACACAACGGACAATCTCTTTCGAAGTAACAGGGTTTCATATGGAAACTTGTTTGTTACAAAGGGATTTCATTTTTTAACTTATTTGAACTCGATAGTTTCTCCGTGTTCAAAATGCACCATTCAAAGCCACATCATCAATTTTCAACCCTTTCTAACTTCATTTGTTTTTTCATGCATTTACTGATTATCTTGAGCTATAAGACCCTGAAATTGAAAAGCATTTCAAATGAACTCTAGAAATGTTGAAAGTTGGCATGGTATCATCATTTCATCCACATAGCATGTGCAAGAAACTAGAGAGGGTTACGGCAAAAACTGGATGCACTTCGTGTCCACAACGGACAATCTCTTTCGAAGTATCAGGGTTACATACAGAAACTCATCTGTTATAAAGGGATTTCATTTTATAACTTATTTGAACACCATAGTTTTTTTGTGTTCAAAATATACCATTCAAAGTCACATCATCAATTTTCAACCCTTTCTGACTTCATTTGTTATTTTTCATGCATTTACTGATTATTTTGAGCTATAAGACCCTGATCTTGAAAACCATTTCAAATGAATTCTGAAAAGGTTGAAAGTTGGCATGGTATCATCATTTCATCCACATAGCATGTGCAAGAAAGTAGAGAGGGGTACCTCAAAAACAAGATGCACTTCGTGTACACAACGAACAATCTCTTTCGAAGTATCAGGGTTTCATACAGAAACTCATCTGTTACAAAGGGATTTCATTTTTAACTTATTTGAACTCGATAGTTTTTTGTGTTTAAAATGCACCATTCAAAGCCACATCATCAATTTTCAACCCTTTCTGACTTCATTTGTTATTTTTCATGAATTTACTGATTATTTTGAGCTATAAGCCCCTGAAATTGAAAAGCATTTCAAATGAACTCTGAAAGGTTGAAAGTTGGCATGGTATCATAATTTCATCCACATAGCATGCGCAAGAATTAGAGAGGGTGACGGCAAAAACTGGATGCACTTCCTGTACACAACGGACAATCCCTCTCGAAGTATGAGGGTTTCATAAGGAAACTCGTGTGTTACAAAGGGATTTAATTTTTTACTTATTTGAACACCATAGTTTTTCTGTGTTCAAAATGCACCATTCAAAGCCACATCATCAATTTTCAACCCTTTCTGACTTCATTTGTTATTTTTCATGCATTTACTGATTATTTTGAGCTATAAGACCCTGAAATTGAAAAGCATTTCAAATGAACTCTGAAAAGGATGAAAGTTGGCATGGTATCATCATTTCATCCACATAGCATGTGCAAGAAAGTAGAGAGGGGTACAGCAAAAACTGGATGCACTTCGTGTACACAACGGACAATCTCTTTCGAACTATGAGGGTTTCATACGGAAACTCGTCTGTTACAAGGGGATTTCATTTTTAACTTATTTGAACTCTATAGATTTTCTATGTTCAAAATGCACCATTCAAAGCCAAATCATCAATTTTCAACCCTTTCTGACTTCATTTGTTATTTTTCATGCATTTACTGATTATTTTGAGCTATAAGACACTGAAATTGAAAAGCATTTCAAATGAACTCTGAAAAGCTCATGGTATCATCATTTCATCCACATAGCATGTGCAATAAATTAGAGAGGGTTACAGCAAAAACTGGATGCACTTCATGTACACAACAGACAATCTCTTTCGAGGTAACAGGGTTTCATATGGAAACTTGTTTGTTACAAAGGGATTTCATTTTTTTAACTTATTTGAACTCGATAGTTTCTCCGTGTTCAAAATGCACCATTCAAAGCCACATCATCAATTTTCAACCCTTTCTGACTTCATTTGTTATTTTTCTTGCATTTACTGATTATCTTGAGCTATAAGACCCTGAAATTGAAAGCATTTCAAATGAAATCTGAAAAGGTTGAAAGTTGGCATGGTATCATTATTTCATCCACATAGCATGTGCAAGAAAGTAGATAGGGTTATGGCAAAAAGTGGATGCACATCGTGTACACAACGGACAATCTCTTTCGAAGTATCAGGGTTTCATACGGAAACTCGTCTGTTACAAAGGGATTTCATTTTTTAACTTATTTGAACGCCATAGTTTTTCTTTGTTCAAAATGTACCATTCAAAGCCACATCATCAATTTTCAACCTTTCAGACTTCATTTGTTATTTTTCATGCATTTACTGATTATTTTGAGCTATAAGAACCCGATCTTGAAAAGCATTTCAAATGAACTCTGAAAAGGTCGAAAGTTGGCATGATATCATCATTTCATCCACATAGCATGTGCAAGAAAGTAGAGAGGGGTACCGCAAAAACTGGATGCACTTCGTGTACACAACGGACAATCTCTTTCGAAGTATCAGGGTTTTAGACGGAAACTCGTCTGTTACAAAGGGATTTTATTTTTTAAATTATTTGAACTCCATAGTTTTCTGTGTTCAAAATGCACCATTCAAAGCCACATCATCAATTTTCAACCCTTTCTGACTTCATTTGTTATTTTTCACGCATTTATTAATTATTTTGAGCTATAAGACCCTGAAATTTAAAAGCATTTCAAATGAACTTTGAAAAGGTTGAAAGTTTTCATGGTATCGTCATTTCATCCACATAGCATGTGCAATAAAGTAGAGAGGGTTACAGCAAAAACTAGATGCACTTCGTGTACACAACGGACAATCTCTTTCGAAGTATCAGGGTTTCATACGGAAACTCGTATGTTAGAAAGGGATTTCATTTTTTAAAATTATTTGAACTCGATAGTTTCTCTGTGTTCAAAATGCACCATTCAAAGCCACATCATCAATTTTCAACCCTTTCTGACTTCGTTTGTTTTTTCATGCATTTACTGATTATCTTGAGCTATAAGACCCTGAAATTGAAAAGCATTTCAAATGAACTCTAGAAATGTTGAAAGTTGGCATGGTATCATCATTTCATCCACATAGCATGTGCAAGAAACTAGAGAGGGTTACGGCAAAAACTGGATGCACTTCGTGTCCACAACGGACAATCTCTTTCGAAGTATCAGGGTTACATACGGAAACTCATCTGTTATAAAGGGATTTCATTTTATAACTTATTTGAACACCATAGTTTTTTTGTGTTCAAAATATACCATTCAAAGTCACATCATCAATTTTCAACCCTTTCTGACTTCATTTGTTATTTTTCATGCATTTACTGATTATTTTGAGCTATAAGACACTGATCTTGAAAACCATTTCAAATGAACTCTGAAAAGGTTGAAAGTTGGCATGGTATCATCATTTCATCCACATAGCATGTGCAAGAAAGTAGAGAGGGGTACCTCAAAAACAAGATGCACTTCGTGTACACAACGAACAATCTCTTTCGAAGTATCAGGGTTTCATACAGAAACTCATCTGTTACAAAGGGATTTCATTTTTAACTTATTTGAACTCGATAGTTTTTTGTGTTTAAAATGCACCATTCAAAGCCACATCATCAATTTTCAACCCTTTCTGACTTCATTTGTTCTTTTTCATGAATTTACTGATTATTTTGAGCTATAAGCCCCTGAAATTGAAAAGCATTTCAAATGAACTCTGAAAGGTTGAAAGTTGGCATGGTATCATCATTTCATCCACATAGCATGCGCAAGAATTAGAGAGGGTGACGGCAAAAACTGGATGCACTTCCTGTACACAACGGACAATCCCTCTCGAAGTATGAGGGTTTCATAAGGAAACTCGTGTGTTACAAAGGGATTTAATTTTTTACTTATTTGAACACCATAGTTTTTCTGTGTTCAAAATGCACCATTCAAAGCCACATCATCAATTTTCAACCCTTTCTGACTTCATTTGTTATTTTTCATGCATTTACTGATTATTTTGAGCTATAAGACCCTGAAATTGAAAAGCATTTCAAATGAACTCTGAAAAGGATGAAAGTTGGCATGGTATCATCATTTCATCCACATATCATGTGCAAGAAAGTAGAGAGGGGTACAGCAAAAACTGGATGCACTTCGTGTACACAACGGACAATCTCTTTCGAACTATGAGGGTTTCATACGGAAACTCGTCTGTTACAAGGGGATTTCATTTTTAACTTATTTGAACTCTATAGATTTTCTATGTTCAAAATGCACCATTCAAAGCCAAATCATCAATTTTCAACCCTTTCTGACTTCATTTGTTATTTTTCATGCATTTACTGATTATTTTGAGCTATAAGACACTGAAATTGAAAAGCATTTCAAATGAACTCTGAAAAACTCATGGTATCATCATTTCATCCACATAGCATGTGCAATAAATTAGAGAGGGTTACAGCAAAAACTGGATGCACTTCATGTACACAACGGACAATCTCTTTCGAGGTAACAGGGTTTCATATGGAAACTTGTTTGTTACAAAGGGATTTCATTTTTTTAACTTATTTGAACTCGATAGTTTCTCCGTGTTCAAAATGCACCATTCAAAGCCACATCATCAATTTTCAACCCTTTCTGACTTCATTTGTTATTTTTCTTGCATTTACTGATTATCTTGAGCTATAAGACCCTGAAATTGAAAGCATTTCAAATGAAATCTGAAAAGGTTGAAAGTTGGCATGGTATCATTATTTCATCCACATAGCATGTGCAAGAAAGTAGATAGGGTTATGGCAAAAAGTGGATGCACATCGTGTACACAACGGACAATCTCTTTTGAAGTATCAGGGTTTCATACGGAAACTCGTCTGTTACAAAGGGATTTCATTTTTTAACTTATTTGAACGCCATAGTTTTTCTTTGTTCAAAATGTACCATTCAAAGCCACATCATCAATTTTCAACCTTTTCAGACTTCATTTGTTATTTTTCATGCATTTACTGATTATTTTGAGCTATAAGACCCCGATCTTGAAAAGCATTTCAAATGAACTCTGAAAAGGTTGAAAGTTGGCATGATATCATCATTTCATCCACATAGCATGTGCAAGAAAGTAGAGAGGGGTACCGCAAAAACTGGATGCACTTCGTGTACACAACGGACAATCTCTTTCGAAGTATCAGGGTTTTAGACGGAAACTCGTCTGTTACAAAGGGATTTTATTTTTTAAATTATTTGAACTCCATAGTTTTCTTTGTTCAAAATGCACCATTCAAAGCCACATCATCAATTTTCAACCCTTTCTGACTTCATTTGTTATTTTTCATGCATTTATTAATTATTTTGAGCTATAAGACCCTGAAATTTAAAAGCATTTCAAATGAACTTTGAAAAGGTTGAAAGTTTTCATGGTATCGTCATTTCATCCACATAGCATGTGCAATAAAGTAGAGAGGGTTACAGCAAAAACTAGATGCACTTCGTGTACACAACGGACAATCTCTTTCGAAGTATCAGGGTTTCATACGGAAACTCGTATGTTAGAAAGGGATTTCATTTTTTAAAATTATTTGAACTCGATAGTTTCTCTGTGTTCAAAATGCACCATTCAAAGCCACATCATCAATTTTCAACCCTTTCTGACTTCGTTTGTTTTTTCATGCATTACTGATTATCTTGAGCTATAAGACCCTGAAATTGAAAAGCATTTCAAATGAACTCTAGAAATGTTGAAAGTTGGCATGGTATCATCATTTCATCCACATAGCATGTGCAAGAAACTAGAGAGGGTTACGGCAAAAACTGGATGCACTTCGTGTCCACAACGGACAATCTCTTTCGAAGTATCAGGGTTACATACGGAAACTCATCTGTTATAAAGGGATTTCATTTTATAACTTATTTGAACACCATAGTTTTTTTGTGTTCAAAATATACCATTCAAAGTCACATCATCAATTTTCAACCCTTTCTGACTTCATTTGTTATTTTTCATGCATTTACTGATTATTTTGAGCTATAAGACCCTGATCTTGAAAACCATTTCAAATGAACTCTGAAAAGGTTGAAAGTTGGCATGGTATCATCATTTCATCCACATAGCATGTGGAAGAAAGTAGAGAGGGGTACCTCAAAAACAGGATGCACTTCGTGTACACAACGAACAATCTCTTTCGAAGTATCAGGGTTTCATACAGAAACTCATCTGTTACAAAGGGATTTCATTTTTAACTTATTTGAACTCGATAGTTTTTTGTGTTTAAAATGCACCATTTAAAGCCACATCATCAATTTTCAATCCTTTCTGACTTCATTTGTTATTTTTCATGAATTTACTGATTATTTTGAGCTATAAGACCCTGAAATTGAAAAGCATTTCAAATGAACTCTGAAAGGTTGAAAGTTGGCATGGTATCATCATTTCATCCACATAGCATGCGCAAGAATTAAAGAGGGTGACGGCAAAAACTGGATGCACTTCCTGTACACAACGGACAATCCCTTTCTAAGTATGAGGGTTTCATAAGGAAACTCGTGTTTTACAAAGGGATTTAATTTTTTTACTTATTTGAACACCATAGTTTTTCTGTGTTCAAAATGCACCATTCAAAGCCACATCATCAATTTTCAACCCTTTCTGACTTCATTTGTTATTTTACATGCATTTACTGATTATTTTGAGCTATAAGACCCTGAAATTGAAAAGCATTTCAAATGAACTCTGAAAAGGATGAAAGTTGGCATGGTATCATCCTTTCATCCACATAGCATGTGCAAGAAAGTAGAGAGGGGTACAGCAAAAACTGGATGCACTTCGTGTACACAACGGACAATCTCTTTCGAACTATGAGGGTTTCATACGGAAACTCGTCTGTTACAAGGGGATTTCATTTTTAAATTATTTGAACTCTATAGATTTTCTATGTTCAAAATGCACCATTCAAAGCCAAATCATCAATTTTCAACCCTTTCTGACTTCATTTGTTATTTTTCATGCATTTACTGATTATTTTGAGCTATAAGACACTGAAATTGAAAAGCATTTCAAATGAACTCTGAAAAGCTCATGGTATCATCATTTCATCCACATAGCATGTGCAATAAATTAGAGAGGGTTACAGCAAAAACTGGATGCACTTCATGTACACAACGGACAATCTCTTTCGAAGTAACAGGGTTTCATATGGAAACTTGTTTGTTACAAAGGGATTTCATTTTTTTAACTTATTTGAACTCGATAGTTTCTCCGTGTTCAAAATGCACCATTCAAAGCCACATCATCAATTTTCAACCCTTTCTGACTTCATTTGTTATTTTTCATGCATTTACTGATTATCTTGAGCTATAAGACCCTGAAATTGAAAGCATTTCAAATGAAATCTGAAAAGGTTGAAAGTTGGCATGGTATCATTATTTCATCCACATAGCATGTGCAAGAAAGTAGATAGGGTTATGGCAAAAAGTGGATGCACATCGTGTACACAACGGACAATCTCTTTCGAAGTATCAGGGTTTCATACGGAAACTCGTCTGTTACAAAGGGATTTCATTTTTTAACTTATTTGAACGCCATAGTTTTTCTTTGTTCAAAATGTACCATTCAAAGCCACATCATCAATTTTCAACCTTTCAGACTTCATTTGTTATTTTTCATGCATTTACTGATTATTTTGAGCTATAAGACCCCGATCTTGAAAAGCATTTCAAATGAACTCTGAAAAGGTTGAAAGTTGGCATGATATCATCATTTCATCCACATAGCATGTGCAAGAAAGTAGAGAGGGGTACCGCAAAAACTGGATGCACTTCGTGTACACAACGGACAATCTCTTTCGAAGTATCAGGGTTTTAGACGGAAACTCGTCTGTTACAAAGGGATTTTATTTTTTAAATTATTTGAACTCCATAGTTTTATGTGTTCAAAATGCACCATTCAAAGCCACATCATCAATTTTCAACCCTTTCTGACTTCATTTGTTATTTTTCATGCATTTATTAATTATTTAGAGCTATAAGACCCTGAAATTTAAAAGCATTTCAAATGAACTTTGAAAAGGTTGAAAGTTTTCATGGTATCGTCATTTCATCCACATAGCATGTGCAATAAAGTAGAGAGGGTTACGGCAAAAACTAGATGCACTTCGTGTACACAACGGACAATCTCTTTCGAAGTATCAGGGTTTCATACGGAAACTCGTATGTTACAAAGGGATTTCATTTTTTAAAATTATTTGAACTCGATAGTTTCTCTGTGTTCAAAATGCACCATTCAAAGCCACATCATCAATTTTCAACCCTTTCTGACTTCGTTTGTTTTTTCATGCATTTACTGATTATCTTGAGCTATAAGACCCTGAAATTGAAAAGCATTTCAAATGAACTCTAGAAATGTTGAAAGTTGGCATGGTATCATCATTTCATCCACATAGCATGTGCAAGAAACTAGAGAGGGTTACGGCAAAAACTGGATGCACTTCGTGTCCACAACGGACAATCTCTTTCGAAGTATCAGGGTTACATACGGAAACTCATCTGTTATAAAGGGATTTCATTTTATAACTTATTTGAACACCATAGTTTTTTTGTGTTCAAAATATACCATTCAAAGTCACATCATCAATTTTCAACCCTTTCTGACTTCATTTGTTATTTTTCATGCATTTACTGATTATTTTGAGCTATAAGACCCTGATCTTGAAAACCATTTCAAATGAACTCTGAAAAGGTTGAAAGTTGGCATGGTATCATCATTTCATCCACATAGCATGTGCAAGAAAGTAGAGAGGGGTACCTCAAAAACAGGATGCACTTCGTGTACACAACGAACAATCTCTTTCGAAGTATCAGGGTTTCATACAGAAACTCATCTGTTACAAAGGGATTTCATTTTTAACTTATTTGAACTCGATAGTTTTTTGTGTTTAAAGTGCACCATTTAAAGCCACATCATCAATTTTCAACCCTTTCTGACTTCATTTGTTATTTTTCATGAATTTACTGATTATTTTGAGCTATAAGACCCTGAAATTGAAAAGCATTTCAAATGAACTCTGAAAGGTTGAAAGTTGGCATGGTATCATCATTTCATCCACATAGCATGCGCAAGAATTAGAGAGGGTGACGGCAAAAACTGCATGCACTTCCTGTACACAACGGACAATCCCTTTCGAAGTATGAGGGTTTCATAAGGAAACTCGTGTGTTACAAAGGGATTTAATTTTTTTACTTATTTGAACACCATAGTTTTTCTGTGTTCAAAATGCACCATTCAAAGCCACATCATCAATTTTCAACCCTTTCTGACTTCATTTGTTATTTTTCATGCATTTACTGATTATTTTGAGCTATAAGACCCTGAAATTGAAAAGCATTTCAAATGAACTCTGAAAAGGATGAAAGTTGGCATGGTATCATCATTTCATCCACATAGCATGTGCAAGAAAGTAGAGAGGGGTACAGCAAAAACTGGATGCACTTCGTGTACACAACGGACAATCTCTTTCGAACTATGAGGGTTTCATACGGAAACTCGTCTGTTACAAGGGGATTTCATTTTTAACTTATTTGAACTCTATAGATTTTCTATGTTCAAAATGCACCATTCAAAGCCAAATCATCAATTTTCAACCCTTTCTGACTTCATTTGTTATTTTTCATGCATTTACTGATTATTTTGAGCTATAAGACACTGAAATTGAAAAGCATTTCAAATGAACTCTGAAAAGCTCATGGTATCATCATTTCATCCACATAGCATGTGCAATAAATTAGAGAGGGTTACAGCAAAAACTGGATGCACTTCATGTACACAACGGACAATCTCTTTCGAAGTAACAGGGTTTCATATGGAAACTTGTTTGTTACAAAGGGATTTCATTTTTTTAACTTATTTGAACTCGATAGTTTCTCCGTGTTCAAAATGCACCATTCAAAGCCACATCATCAATTTTCAACCCTTTCTGACTTCATTTGTTATTTTTCATGCATTTACTGATTATCTTGAGCTATAAGACCCTGAAATTGAAAGCATTTCAAATGAAATCTGAAAAGGTTGAAAGTTGGCATGGTATCATTATTTCATCCACATAGCATGTGCAAGAAAGTAGATAGGGTTATGGCAAAAAGTGGATGCACATCGTGTACACAACGGACAATCTCTTTCGAAGTATCAGGGTTTCATACGGAAACTCGTCTGTTACAAAGGGATTTCATTTTTTAACTTATTTGAACGCCATAGTTTTTCTTTGTTCAAAATGTACCATTCAAAGCCACATCATCAATTTTCAACCTTTCAGACTTCATTTGTTATTTTTCATGCATTTACTGATTATTTTGAGCTATAAGACCCCGATCTTGAAAAGCATTTCAAATGAACTCTGAAAAGGTTGAAAGTTGGCATGATATCATCATTTCATCCACATAGCATGTGCAAGAAAGTAGAGAGGGGTACCGCAAAAACTGGATGCACTTCGTGTACACAACGGACAATCTCTTTCGAAGTATCAGGGTTTTAGACGGAAACTCGTCTGTTACAAAGGGATTTTATTTTTTAAATTATTTGAACTCCATAGTTTTATGTGTTCAAAATGCACCATTCAAAGCCACATCATCAATTTTCAACCCTTTCTGACTTCATTTGTTATTTTTCATGCATTTATTAATTATTTAGAGCTATAAGACCCTGAAATTTAAAAGCATTTCAAATGAACTTTGAAAAGGTTGAAAGTTTTCATGGTATCGTCATTTCATCCACATAGCATGTGCAATAAAGTAGAGAGGGTTACGGCAAAAACTAGATGCACTTCGTGTACACAACGGACAATCTCTTTCGAAGTATCAGGGTTTCATACGGAAACTCGTATGTTACAAAGGGATTTCATTTTTTAAAATTATTTGAACTCGATAGTTTCTCTGTGTTCAAAATGCACCATTCAAAGCCACATCATCAATTTTCAACCCTTTCTGACTTCGTTTGTTTTTTCATGCATTTACTGATTATCTTGAGCTATAAGACCCTGAAATTGAAAAGCATTTCAAATGAACTCTAGAAATGTTGAAAGTTGGCATGGTATCATCATTTCATCCACATAGCATGTGCAAGAAACTAGAGAGGGTTACGGCAAAAACTGGATGCACTTCGTGTCCACAACGGACAATCTCTTTCGAAGTATCAGGGTTACATACGGAAACTCATCTGTTATAAAGGGATTTCATTTTATAACTTATTTGAACACCATAGTTTTTTTGTGTTCAAAATATACCATTCAAAGTCACATCATCAATTTTCAACCCTTTCTGACTTCATTTGTTATTTTTCATGCATTTACTGATTATTTTGAGCTATAAGACCCTGATCTTGAAAACCATTTCAAATGAACTCTGAAAAGGTTGAAAGTTGGCATGGTATCATCATTTCATCCACATAGCATGTGCAAGAAAGTAGAGAGGGGTACCTCAAAAACAGGATGCACTTCGTGTACACAACGAACAATCTCTTTCGAAGTATCAGGGTTTCATACAGAAACTCATCTGTTACAAAGGGATTTCATTTTTAACTTATTTGAACTCGATAGTTTTTTGTGTTTAAAGTGCACCATTTAAAGCCACATCATCAATTTTCAACCCTTTCTGACTTCATTTGTTATTTTTCATGAATTTACTGATTATTTTGAGCTATAAGACCCTGAAATTGAAAAGCATTTCAAATGAACTCTGAAAGGTTGAAAGTTGGCATGGTATCATCATTTCATCCACATAGCATGCGCAAGAATTAGAGAGGGTGACGGCAAAAACTGCATGCACTTCCTGTACACAACGGACAATCCCTTTCGAAGTATGAGGGTTTCATAAGGAAACTCGTGTGTTACAAAGGGATTTAATTTTTTTACTTATTTGAACACCATAGTTTTTCTGTGTTCAAAATGCACCATTCAAAGCCACATCATCAATTTTCAACCCTTTCTGACTTCATTTGTTATTTTTCATGCATTTACTGATTATTTTGAGCTATAAGACCCTGAAATTGAAAAGCATTTCAAATGAACTCTGAAAAGGATGAAAGTTGGCATGGTATCATCATTTCATCCACATAGCATGTGCAAGAAAGTAGAGAGGGGTACAGCAAAAACTGGATGCACTTCGTGTACACAACGGACAATCTCTTTCGAACTATGAGGGTTTCATACGGAAACTCGTCTGTTACAAGGGGATTTCATTTTTAACTTATTTGAACTCTATAGATTTTCTATGTTCAAAATGCACCATTCAAAGCCAAATCATCAATTTTCAACCCTTTCTGACTTCATTTGTTATTTTTCATGCATTTACTGATTATTTTGAGCTATAAGACACTGAAATTGAAAAGCATTTCAAATGAACTCTGAAAAGCTCATGGTATCATCATTTCATCCACATAGCATGTGCAATAAATTAGAGAGGGTTACAGCAAAAACTGGATGCACTTCATGTACACAACGGACAATCTCTTTCGAAGTAACAGGGTTTCATATGGAAACTTGTTTGTTACAAAGGGATTTCATTTTTTTAACTTATTTGAACTCGATAGTTTCTCCGTGTTCAAAATGCACCATTCAAAGCCACATCATCAATTTTCAACCCTTTCTGACTTCATTTGTTATTTTTCATGCATTTACTGATTATCTTGAGCTATAAGACCCTGAAATTGAAAGCATTTCAAATGAAATCTGAAAAGGTTGAAAGTTGGCATGGTATCATTATTTCATCCACATAGCATGTGCAAGAAAGTAGATAGGGTTATGGCAAAAAGTGGATGCACATCGTGTACACAACGGACAATCTCTTTCGAAGTATCAGGGTTTCATACGGAAACTCGTCTGTTACAAAGGGATTTCATTTTTTAACTTATTTGAACGCCATAGTTTTTCTTTGTTCAAAATGTACCATTCAAAGCCACATCATCAATTTTCAACCTTTCAGACTTCATTTGTTATTTTTCATGCATTTACTGATTATTTTGAGCTATAAGACCCCGATCTTGAAAAGCATTTCAAATGAACTCTGAAAAGGTTGAAAGTTGGCATGATATCATCATTTCATCCACATAGCATGTGCAAGAAAGTAGATAGGGGTACCGCAAAAACTGGATGCACTTCGTGTACACAACGGACAATCTCTTTCGAAGTATCAGGGTTTTAGACGGAAACTCGTCTGTTACAAAGGGATTTTATTTTTTAAATTATTTGAACTCCATAGTTTTCTGTGTTCAAAATGCACCATTCAAAGCCACATCATCAATTTTCAACCCTTTCTGACTTCATTTGTTATTTTTCATGCATTTATTAATTATTTAGAGCTATAAGACCCTGAAATTTAAAAGCATTTCAAATGAACTTTGAAAAGGTTGAAAGTTTTCATGGTATCGTCATTTCATCCACATAGCATGTGCAATAAAGTAGAGAGGGCTACGGCAAAAACTAGATGCACTTCGTGTACACAACGGACAATCTCTTTCGAAGTATCAGGGTTTCATACGGAAACTCGTATGTTACAAAGGGATTTCATTTTTTAAAATTATTTGAACTCGATAGTTTCTCTGTGTTCAAAATGCACCATTCAAAGCCACATCATCAATTTTCAACCCTTTCTGACTTCATTTTTTATTTTTCATGCATTTACTGATTATCTTGAGCTATAAGACCCTGAAATTGAAAAGCATTTCAAATGAACCCTAAAAAGGTTGAAAGTTGGCATGGTATCATCATTTCATCCACATAGCATGTGCGAGAAAGTAGAGAGGGTTACGGCAAAAACTGGATGCACTTCTTGTCCACAACGGACAATCTCTTTCGAAGTATCAGGGTTACATACGGAAACTCATCTGTTACAAAGGGATTTCATTTTAAAACTTATTTGAACACCATAGTGTTTCTGTGTCCAAAATGTACCATTCAAAGACACATCATCATTTTTCAACCCTTTCTGACTTCATTTGGAATGTTCATTCATTTACTGATTATTTTGAGCTATAAGAGCCTGAAATTGAAAAGCATTTCAAATGAACTCTGAAAAGGTTGAAAGTTGGCATGGTATTAGCATTTCATCCACATAGCATGTGCCATAAAGTAAAGAGGATTACGGCAAAAACTGGACGCACTTCGTGTACACGACGGACATTCTCTTTCGAAGTATCAGGGTTTCATACGGAAACTCGTCTTTTACACAAAGGGATTTAATTTTTTAACTTATTTGAACTCCATAGTTTTTCTGTATTCAAAATGCACCATTCAAAGCCACATCATCAATTTTCAACCCTTTCTGACTTCATTTGTTATTTTTCATGCATTTACTAATTATTTTGAGCTAGAAGATCCTGAAATTGAAAACCATTTCAAATGAACTATGAAAAGGTTGAAAGTTGGCATGGTATCATCATTTCATCCACATAGCATGTGCAAGAAAGTAGAGAGGGTTACGGCAAAAATGGGATGCACTTCGTGTACACAACGGACAATCTCTTTCGAAGTATCAGGGTTTCATACGGAAACTCATCTGTTACAAAAGGATTTCATTTTTTAACTTAGTTGAAAACCATAGTTTTTCTGTGTTCAAAATGTACCATTCAAAGCCACATCATCAATTTTCAACCCTTTCTGACTTCATTTGTTATTTTGTATGCATTTACTGATTATTTTGAGCTATAAGACCCTGAAATTGAAAAGCATTCCAAACGAACTCTGAAAAGGATGAAAGTTGGCATGGTATCATCATTTCATCCACATAGCATGTGCAATAAAGTAGAGAGGGGTATGGCAAAAACTGGATGCAATTCGTGTACACAACGGACAATCTCTTTCGAAGTATCAGGGTTTCATACGGAAACTCGTCTGTTACAAAGGGATTTAATTTTTTAACTTATTTGAACACCATAGTTTTTCTTTGTTCAAAATGTACCATTCAAAGCCACATCATCAATTTTCTACCCTTTCAGACTTCATTTGTTATTTTTCATGCATTTACTGATTATTTTGAGCTATAAGACCCTGATCTTGAAAAGCATGTCAAATGAACTCTGAAAAGGTTGAAAGTTGGCATGATATCATCATTTCATCCACATAGCATGTGCAAGAAAGTAGAGAGGTGTACCGCAAAAACTGGATGCACTTCGTGTACACAACGGACAATCTCTTTCGAAGTATCAAGGTTTCATACGGAAACTCGTCTGTTACAAAGGGATTTTATTTTTTAAATTATTTGAACTGTATAGTTTTTCTTTGTTCAAAATGCACCATTCAAAGCCACATCATCAATTTTCAACCCTTTCTGACTTCATTTGTTATTTTTCATGCATTTACTGATTATTTTGAGCTTTAAGACCCTGAAATTGAAAAGCATTTTAAATGAACTCTGAAAGGTTGAAATTTGGCATGGTATCATCATTTCATCCACATAGCATGTGCAAGAATTAGAGAGGTTTAGGGCAAAAAATAGATGCACTTCGTGTACACAACGGACAATGTCTTTTGAAGTATGACGGTTTCATACGGAAACTCGTCAGTTACAAAGGGATTTAATTTTTTTAACTTATTTGAACACCATAGTATTTCTGTGTTCAAAATCCACCATTCAAAGCCACATCATCAATTTTCAACCCTTTCTGACTTCATTTGTTATTTTTCATGCATTTACTGATTATTTTGAGCTATAAGATCCTGAAATTTAAAAGCATTTCAAATGAACTCTGAAAAGGTTGAAAGTTTTCATGGTATCGTCATTTCATCCACATAGCATGTGCAATAAAGTAGAGAGGGTTACGGCAAAAACTGGATGCACTTCGTGTACACAACGGACAATCTCTTTCGAAGTATCAGGGTTTCATACGGAAACTCGTATGTTACAAAGGGATTTAATTTTTTTTACTTATTTGAACACCATAGTTTTTATGTGTTGAAATGCACCATTCAAAGCCACATCATCAATTTTCAACTCTTTCTAACTTCATTTGTTATTTTTCATGCATTTACTGATTATTTGGAGCTATAAGACCCTGAAATTTAAAAGCATTTCAATTGAACTCTGAAAAGGTTGAAAGTTTTCATGGTGTCGTCATTTCATCCACATAGCATGTGCAATAAAGTAGAGAGTGTTACGGCAAAAACTGGATGCACTTCGTGTGCACAACGGACAATCTCTTTCGAAGTATCAGGGTTTCATACGGAAACTCGTCTGTTACAAAGGGATTTCATTTTTTAAACTTATTTGAACTCGATAGTTTCTCTGTGTTCAAAATGCACCTTTCAAAGCCACATCATCAATTTTCAACCCTTTCTGACTTCATTTGTTTTTTTTCATGCATTTACTGATTATCTTGAGCTATAAGACCCTGAAATTGAAAAGCATTTCAAATGAACTCTGAAAAGGTTGAAAGTTGGCATGGTATCATCATTTCATCCACATAGCATGTGCAAGAAAGTAGAGAGGGTTATGGCAAAAACTGGATGCACTTCGTGTCCACAACGGACAATCTCTTTCGAAGTATCAGGGTTACATACGGAAACTCATCTGTTACAAAGGGATTTCATTTTATAACTTATTTGAACAGCATAGTTTTTCTGTGTTCAGGATGCACCATTCAAAGCCACATCATCATTTTTCAACCCTTTCTGACTTCATTTGTTATTTTTCATGCATTTACTGATTATTTTGAGCTATAAGACCCTGATCTTGAAAAGCATTTCAAATGAACTCTGAAAAGGTTGAAAGGTGGCATGGTATAATCATTTCATCCACATAGCATGTGCAAGAAAGTAGAGAGGTACCTCAAAAACTGGATGCACTTCGTGGACACAACGGACAATCTCTTTCGAAGTATCAGGGTTTCATACGGAAACTCGTCTGTTACAAAGGGATTTCATTTTTAACTTATTTGAACTCGATAGTTTTTTTGTGTTTAAAATGCACCATTCAAACCACATCATCAATTTTCAACCCTTTCTGACTTCATTTGCTATTTTTCATGCATTTACAGATTATTTTGAGCTATAAGACCCTGAAATTGAAAAGCATTTCAAATGAACTCTGAAAGGTTGAAAGTTGGCATGTTATCATCATTTCATCCACATAGCATGTGCAAGAATTAGAGAGGGTTACGACAAAAACTGTATGCACTTTGTGTACACAACGGACAATCTCTTTCGAAGTATGAGGGTTTCATAAGGAAACTCGTGTGTTACAAAGGGATTTAATTTTTTTACTTATTTGAACACCATAGTTTTTCTGTGTTCAAAATGCACCATTCAAAGCCACATCATCAATTTTCAACCCTTTCTGACTTCATTTGTTATTTTTCATGCATTTACTGATTATTTTGAGCTAGAAGACCCTGAAATTTAAAAGCATTTCAAATGAACTTTGAAAAGGTTGAAAGTTTTCATGGTATCGTCATTTCATCCACATAGCATGTGCAATAAAGTAGAGAGGGTTACGGCAAAAACTGGATGCACTTCGTGTACACAACGGACAATCTCTTTCGAAGTATCAGGGTTTCATACGGAAACTCGTATGTTACAAAGGGATTTAATTTTTTTTACTTATTTGAACACCATAGTTTTTATGTGTTGAAATGCACCATTCAAAGCCACATCATCAATTTTCAACTCTTTCTAACTTCATTTGTTATTTTTCATGCATTTACTGATTATTTGGAGCTATAAGACCCTGAAATTTAAAAGCATTTCAATTGAACTCTGAAAAGGTTGAAAGTTTTCATGGTGTCGTCATTTCATCCACATAGCATGTGCAATAAAGTAGAGAGTGTTACGGCAAAAACTGGATGCACTTCGTGTGCACAACGGACAATCTCTTTCGAAGTATCAGGGTTTCATACGGAAACTCGTCTGTTACAAAGGGATTTCATTTTTTAAACTTATTTGAACTCGATAGTTTCTCTGTGTTCAAAATGCACCTTTCAAAGCCACATCATCAATTTTCAACCCTTTCTGACTTCATTTGTTTTTTTTCATGCATTTACTGATTATCTTGAGCTATAAGACCCTGAAATTGAAAAGCATTTCAAATGAACTCTGAAAAGGTTGAAAGTTGGCATGGTATCATCATTTCATCCACATAGCATGTGCAAGAAAGTAGAGAGGGTTATGGCAAAAACTGGATGCACTTCGTGTCCACAACGGACAATCTCTTTCGAAGTATCAGGGTTACATACGGAAACTCATCTGTTACAAAGGGATTTCATTTTATAACTTATTTGAACACCATAGTTTTTCTGTGTTCAGGATGCACCATTCAAAGCCACATCATCATTTTTCAACCCTTTCTGACTTCATTTGTTATTTTTCATGCATTTACTGATTATTTTGAGCTATAAGACCCTGATCTTGAAAAGCATTTCAAATGAACTCTGAAAAGGTTGAAAGGTGGCATGGTATAATCATTTCATCCACGTAGCATGTGCAAGAAAGTAGAGAGGTACCTCAAAAACTGGATGCACTTCGTGGACACAACGGACAATCTCTTTCGAAGTATCAGGGTTTCATACGGAAACTCGTCTGTTACAAAGGGATTTCATTTTTAACTTATTTGAACTCGATAGTTTTTTTGTGTTTAAAATGCACCATTCAAACCACATCATCAATTTTCAACCCTTTCTGACTTCATTTGCTATTTTTCATGCATTTACAGATTATTTTGAGCTATAAGACCCTGAAATTGAAAAGCATTTCAAATGAACTCTGAAAGGTTGAAAGTTGGCATGTTATCATCATTTCATCCACATAGCATGTGCAAGAATTAGAGAGGGTTACGACAAAAACTGTATGCACTTTGTGTACACAACGGACAATCTCTTTCGAAGTATGAGGGTTTCATAAGGAAACTCGTGTGTTACAAAGGGATTTAATTTTTTTACTTATTTGAACACCATAGTTTTTCTGTGTTCAAAATGCACCATTCAAAGCCACATCATCAATTTTCAACCCTTTCTGACTTCATTTGTTATTTTTCATGCATTTACTGATTATTTTGAGCTAGAAGACCCTGAAATTTAAAAGCATTTCAAATGAACTTTGAAAAGGTTGAAAGTTTTCATGGTATCGTCATTTCATCCACATAGCATGTGCAATAAAGTAGAGAGGGTTACGGCAAAAACTGGATGCACTTCGTGTACACAACGGACAATCTCTTTCGAAGTATCAGGGTTTCATACGGAAACTCGTATGTTACAAAGGGATTTAATTTTTTTTACTTATTTGAACACCATAGTTTTTATGTGTTGAAATGCACCATTCAAAGCCACATCATCAATTTTCAACTCTTTCTAACTTCATTTGTTATTTTTCATGCATTTACTGATTATTTGGAGCTATAAGACCCTGAAATTTAAAAGCATTTCAATTGAACTCTGAAAAGGTTGAAAGTTTTCATGGTGTCGTCATTTCATCCACATAGCATGTGCAATAAAGTAGAGAGTGTTACGGCAAAAACTGGATGCACTTCGTGTGCACAACGGACAATCTCTTTCGAAGTATCAGGGTTTCATACGGAAACTCGTCTGTTACAAAGGGATTTCATTTTTTAAACTTATTTGAACTCGATAGTTTCTCTGTGTTCAAAATGCACCTTTCAAAGCCACATCATCAATTTTCAACCCTTTCTGACTTCATTTGTTTTTTTCATGCATTTACTGATTATCTTGAGCTATAAGACCCTGAAATTGAAAAGCATTTCAAATGAACTCTGAAAAGGTTGAAAGTTGGCATGGTATCATCATTTCATCCACATAGCATGTGCAAGAAAGTAGAGAGGGTTATGGCAAAAACTGGATGCACTTCGTGTCCACAACGGACAATCTCTTTCGAAGTATCAGGGTTACATACGGAAACTCATCTGTTACAAAGGGATTTCATTTTATAACTTATTTGAACACCATAGTTTTTCTGTGTTCAGGATGCACCATTCAAAGCCACATCATCATTTTTCAACCCTTTCTGACTTCATTTGTTATTTTTCATGCATTTACTGATTATTTTGAGCTATAAGACCCTGATCTTGAAAAGCATTTCAAATGAACTCTGAAAAGGTTGAAAGGTGGCATGGTATAATCATTTCATCCACATAGCATGTGCAAGAAAGTAGAGAGGTACCTCAAAAACTGGATGCACTTCGTGGACACAACGGACAATCTCTTTCGAAGTATCAGGGTTTCATACGGAAACTCGTCTGTTACAAAGGGATTTCATTTTTAACTTATTTGAACTCGATAGTTTTTTTGTGTTTAAAATGCACCATTCAAACCACATCATCAATTTTCAACCCTTTCTGACTTCATTTGCTATTTTTCATGCATTTACAGATTATTTTGAGCTATAAGACCCTGAAATTGAAAAGCATTTCAAATGAACTCTGAAAGGTTGAAAGTTGGCATGTTATCATCATTTCATCCACATAGCATGTGCAAGAATTAGAGAGGGTTACGACAAAAACTGTATGCACTTTGTGTACACAACGGACAATCTCTTTCGAAGTATGAGGGTTTCATAAAGAAACTCGTGTGTTACAAAGGGATTTAATTTTTTTACTTATTTGAACACCATAGTTTTTCTGTGTTCAAAATGCACCATTCAAAGCCACATCATCAATTTTCAACCCTTTCTGACTTCATTTGTTATTTTTCATGCATTTACTGATTATTTTGAGCTAGAAGACCCTGAAATTTAAAAGCGTTTCAAATGAACTCTGAAAAGGTTGAAAGTTGGCATGGTATCGTCATTTCATCCACATAGCATGTGCAAGAAAGTAGAGAGGGGTACGGCAAAAATTGGATGCACCATTCAAACCCACATCATCAATTTTCAACCCTTTCTGACTTCATTTGTTATTTTTCATGCATTTACTGATTATTTTGAGCCATAAGACCCTGAAATTGAAAAGCATTTCAAATGAACGCTGAAAAGGTTGAAAGTTGGCATGGCATCATCATTTCATCCACATAGCATGTGCAATAACGTAGAGAGGGTTACGGCAAAAACTGGATGCACTTCGTGTACACAACGGACAATCTCTTTCAAAGTATCACGGTTTCATACGGAAACTCGTCTATTACAAAGGGATCCATGTTCAAGAATTCATTCGATTAACCAGTTAACTTGCCGATTAATGCCTTCTCATATGGAACTCGAGTAGCCGATTACCCGATAAATCATTCATTTAATTGATTAAATGGCCGATTAACTTGCCGATTAGCCTATTAATCCCCTACTCACCAGCCGACCGAGCAGCTAGCAGTTAACTATTTCCTCAACAATGAAAGGGATTTCATTTAACTTATTTGAACTCCATAGTTTTTCTATGTTCAAAATGCACCATTCAAAGCCATATCATCAATTTTCAACCCTTTCTGACTTCATTTGTTATTTTTCAAGCATTTATTGATTATTTTGAGTTATAAGACCCTGACATTTGAAAAGCATTTCAAATGAACTCTGGAAACGTTGAAAGTTGGCATGGTATCGTCATTTCATCCACAAAGCATGTGCAAGAAACTAGAGAGGGCTACAGCAAAAACTGGATGCACTTCGTGTACACAACGGACAATCTCTTTCGAAGTATCAGGGTTTCATACGGAAACTCGTGTGTTAAAAAGGGATTTCATTTTTTAACTTATTTGAACTCCATAGTTTTCTGTGTTCAAATTGCACCATTCAAAGCCACATCATCAATTTTCAACCCTTTCTGACTTCATTTGTTATTTTTCATGCATTTACTGATTATTTTGAGCTATAAGACCCTGAAATTGAAAAGCATTTCAAATGAACTCTGAAAAGGTTGAAAGTTTGCATGGTATCATCATTTCATCCACATAGCATGTTCAAGAAAGTAGGGAGGGTTACGACAAAAACTGGATGCACTTCGTGTACACAACAGACATTCTCTTTCGAAGTATAAGGGTTTCGTACGGAAACTCGTCTATTACAAAGGGATTTCATTTTTTAAAACTTATTTGAACTCCATAGTTTTTCTGTGTTCAAAATGTACCATTGAAAGTCACATCATCCATTTTCAACCCTTTCTGACTTCATTTGGAATTTTCATTCATTTACTCATTATTTTGAGGTATAAGAGCCTGAAATTGAAAAGCATTTCAAATGAACTCTGAAAAGGTTGAAAGTTGGCATGGTATCAGCATTCCATCCACATAGCATGTGCCATAAAGTAAAGAGGGTTACGGCAAAAACTAGACGCACTTCGTGTACACGACGGAAATTCTCTTTCGAAGTTTCAGGGTTTCATACGGAAACTCGTCTGTTACAAAGGGATTTCATTTTTTAAACTTATTTGGACTCGATAGTTTCTCTGTGTTCAAAATGCACCTTTCAAAGCCACATCATCAATTTTCAACCCTTTCTGACTTCATTTGTTTTTTTTCATGCATTTACTGATTATCTTGAGCTATAAGACCCTGAAATTGAAAAGCATTTCAAATGAACTCTGAAAAGGTTGAAAGTTGGCATGGTATCATCATTTCATCCACATAGCATGTGCAAGAAAGTAGAGAGGGTTATGGCAAAAACTGGATGCACTTCGTGTCCACAACGGACAATCTCTTTCGAAGTATCAATGTTACATACGGAAACTCATCTGTTAAAAAGGGATTTCATTTTATAACTTATTTGAACACCATAGTTATTCTGTGTTTAGGATGCACCATTCAAAGCCACATCATCATTTTTCAACCCTTTCTGACTTCATTTGTTATTTTTCATGCATTTACTGATTATTTTGAGCTATAAGACCCTGATCTTGAAAAGCATTTCAAATGAACTCTGAAAAGGTTGAAAGTTGGCATGGTATCATCATTTCATCCACATAGCATGTGGAAGAAAGTAGAGAGGTACCTCAAAAACTGGATGCACTTCGTGGACACAACGGACAATCTCTTTCGAAGTATCAGGGTTTCATACGGGAACTCGTCTGTTACAAAGGGATTTCATTTTTACCTTATTTGAACTCGATAGTTTTTTTGTGTTTAAAATGCACCATTCAAACCACATCATCAATTTTCAACCCTTTCTGACTTCATTTGCTATTTTTCATGCATTTACTGATTATTTTGAGCTATAAGACCCTGAAATTGAAAAGCATTTCAAATGAACTCTAAAAGGTTGAAAGTTGGCATGTTATCATCATTTCATCCACATAGCATGTGCAAGAATTAGAGAGGGTTACGACAAAAACTGTATGCACTTTGTGTACACAACGGACAATCTCTTTCGAAGTATGAGGGTTTCATAAGGAAACTCGTGTGTTACAAAGGGATTTAATTTTTTTACTTATTTGAACACCATAGTTTTTCTGTGTTCAAAATGCACCATTCAAAGCCACATCATCAATTTTCAACCCTTTCTGACTTCATTTGTTATTTTTCATGCATTTACTGATTATTTTGAGCTAGAAGACCCTGAAATTTAAAAGTGTTTCAAATGAACTCTGAAAAGGTTGAAAGTTGGCATGGTATCGTCATTTCATCCACATAGCATGTGCAAGAAAGTAGAGAGGGGTACGGCAAAAATTGGATGCACCATTCAAACCCACATCATCAATTTTCAACCCTTTCTGACTTCATTTGTTATTTTTCATGCATTTACTGATTATTTTGAGCCATAAGACCCTGAAATTGAAAAGCATTTCAAATGAACACTGAAAAGGTTGAAAGTTGGCATGGCATCATCATTTCATCCACATAGCATGTGCAATAACGTAGAGAGGGTTACGGCAAAAACTGGATGCACTTCGTGTACACAACGGACAATCTCTTTCGAAGTATCAGGGTTTCATACGGAAACTCGTCTATTACAAAGGGATCCATGTTCAAGAATTCATTCGATTAACCAGTTAACTTGCCGATTAATGCCTTCTCATATGGAACTCGAGTAGCCGATTACCCGATAAATCATTCATTTAATTGATTAAATGGCCGATTAACTTGCCGATTAGCCTATTAATCCCCTACTCACCAGCCGACCGAGCAGCTAGCAGTTAACAATTTCTTCAACAATGAAAGGGATTTCATTTTTTAACTTATTTGAACTCCATAGTTTTTCTATGTTCAAAATGCACCATTCAAAGCCATATCATCAATTTTCAACCCTTTCTGACTTCATTTGTTATTTTTCAAGCATTTATTGATTATTTTGTGTTATAAGACCCTGACATTTGAAAAGCATTTCAAATGAACTCTCGAAACGTTGAAAGTTGGCATGGTATCGTCATTTCATCCACAAAGCATGTGCAAGAAACTAGAGAGGGCTACAGCAAAAACTGGATGCACTACGTGTACACAACGGACAATCTCTTTCGAAGTATCAGGGTTTCATAAGGAAACTTGTCTGTTAAAAAGGGATTTCATTTTTTAACTTATTTGAACTCCATAGTTTTCTATGTTCAAATTGCACCATTCAAAGCCACATCATCAATTTTCAACCCTTTCTAACTTCATTTTTATTTTTGATGCATTTACTGATTATTTTGAGCTATAGGACCCTGAAATTGAAAAGCATTTCAAATGAACTCTGAAAAGGTTGAAAGTTTGCATGGTATCATCATTTCATCCACATAGCATGTTCAAGAAAGTAGGGAGGGTTACGACAAAAACTGGATGCACTTCGTGTACACAACAGACATTCTCTT
Organism: Triticum urartu; assembly: GCF_056163025.1. Taxonomy (NCBI): domain Eukaryota; kingdom Viridiplantae; phylum Streptophyta; class Magnoliopsida; order Poales; family Poaceae; genus Triticum; species Triticum urartu. The sequence continues at coordinate 89,285,923 of NC_141878.1, forward strand.
TCGAAGTATAAGGGTTTCGTACGGAAACTCGTCTATTACAAAGGGATTTCATTTTTTAAAACTTATTTGAACTCCATAGTTTTTCTGTGTTCAAAATGTACCATTGAAAGTCACATCATCCATTTTCATCCCTTTCTGACTTCATTTGGAATTTTCATTCATTTACTGATTACTTTGAGCTATAAGACCCTGAAATTGAAAAGCATTTTAAGTGAACTCTGAAAGGTTGAAATTTGGCATGGTATCATCATTTCATCCACATAGCATGTGCAAGAATTAGAGAGGTTTACGGCAAAAAATAGATGCACTTCGTGTACACAATGGACAATATCTTTCGAAGTATGAGGGTTTCATACGGAAACTCGTCAGTTACAAAGGGATTTAATTTTTTTTAACTTATTTGAACACCATAGTATTTCTGTGTTCAAAATCCACCATTCAAAGCCACATCATCAATTTTCAACCCTTTCTGACTTCATTTGTTATTTTTCATGCATTTACTGACTATTTTGAGCTATAAGACCCTGAAATTTAAAAGCATTTCAAATGAACTCTGAAAAGTTTGCAAGTTTTCATGGTATCGTCATTTCATCCACATAGCATGTGCAATAAAGTAGAGAGGGCTACGGCAAAAATTGGATGCACTTCGTGTACACAATGGACAATCTCTTTCGAAGTATCAGGGTTTCATACGGAAACTCGTATGTTACAAAGGGATTTAATTTTTTTTACTTATTTGAACACCATAGTTTTTCTGTGTTAAAATGCACCATCCAAAGCCACATCATCAATTTGCAACCCTTTCTAACTTCATTTGTTATTTTTCATGCATTTACTGATTATTTTGAGATATAAAACCCTGAAATTTAAAAGCATTTCAAATGAACTCTGAAAAGGTTGAAATTTTGCATGGTGTCGTCATTTCATCCACATAGCATGTGCAATAAAGTAGAGAGGTTTACGGCAAAAACTGGATGCACTTCGTGTACACAACGGACAATCTCTTTCGAAGTATCAGGGTTTCATACGGAAACTCGTCTGTTAGAAAGGGATTTCATTTTTAAACTTATTTGAACTTGATAGTTTCTCTGTGTTCAAAATGCACCATTCAAAGCCACATCATCATTTTTCAACCCTTTCTGACTTCATTTGTTTTTTTTTCATGCATTTACTGATTATCTTGAGCTATAAGACCCTGAAATTGAAAAGAATTTCAAATGAACTCTGAAAATGTTGAAAGTTGGCATGGTATCATCATTTCATCCACATAGCATGTGCGAGAAAGTAGAGAGGGTTACGGCAAAAACTGGATGCACTTCGTGTCCACAACGGACAATCTCTTTCGAAGTATCAGGGTTACATACGGAAACTCATCTGTTACAAAGAGATTTCATTTTATACCATTTTTGAACACCATAGTTTTTCTGTGTTCAAAATGTACCATTCAAAGCCACATCATCATTTTGCAACCCTTTCTGACTTCATTTGTTGTTTTTCATGCATTTACTGATTATTTTGAGCTATAAGACCCTGATCTTGAAAAGCATTTCAAATGAACTCTGAAAAGGTTGAAAGTTGGCATGGTATCATCATTTCATCCACATAGCATGTGCAAGAAAGTAGAGAGGGGTACCTCAAAAACTGGATGCACTTCGTGGACACAACGGACAATCTCTTTCGAAGTATCAGGATTTCATACAGAAACTCGTCTATTACAAAGGGATTTCATTTTTAACTTATTTGAAGTCGATAGTTTTTTTGCGTTTAAAATGCACCATTCAAACCACATCATCAATTTTCAACCCTTTATGTCTTCATTTGTTATTTTTCATGCATTTACTGATTATTTTGAGCTATAAGACCCTGAAATTAAAAAGCATTTCAAATGAACTCTGAAAGGTTGAAAGTTGGCATGTTATCATCATTTCATCCACATAGCATGTGCAAGAATTAGAGAGGGTTACAGCAAAAACTGTATGCACTTCGTGTACACAACGGACAATCTCTTTCGAAGTATGAGGGTTTCATAAGGAAACTCGTGTGTTACAAAGGGATTTAATTTTTTTTACTTATTTGAACACCATAGTTTTTCGATGTTCAAAATGCACCATTCAAAGCCACATCATCAATTTTCAACCCTTTCTGACTTCATTTGTTATTTTTCATGCATTACTGATTATTTTGAGCTATAAGACCCTGAAATTTAAAAGCGTTTCAAATGAACTCTGAAAAGGTTGAAAGTTGGCATGGTATCATCATTTCATCCACATAGCATGTGCAAGAAAGTAGAGAGGGGTACGGCAAAAATTGGATGCACCATTCAAAGCCACATCATCAATTTTCAACCCTTTCTGACTTCATTTGTTATTTTGTATGCATTTACTGATTATTTTGAGCTATAAGGCCCTAAGATTGAAAAGCATTTCAAATGAACTCTGAAAAGGATGAAAGTTGGCATGGTATCATCATTTCAACCACATAGCATGTGCAAGAAAGTAGAGAGGGGTACGGCAAAAACTGGATGCAATTCGTGTACACAACGGACAATCTCTTTCGAAGTATCAGGGTTTCATACGGAAACTCGTCTGTTACAAAGGGATTTCATTTTTTAACTTATTTGAAAACCATATTTTTTCTGTGTTCAAAATGTACCATTCAAAGCCACATCATCAATTTTCAAGCCTTTCTGACTTCATTTGTTATTTCATGCATTTACTGATTATTTTGAGCTATAAGACCCTGAAATTGAAAAGCATTCCAAATGAACTCTGAAAAGGTTTAAAGTTTTCATGGTATCATCATTTCATCCACATAGCATGTGCAAGACAGTAGAGAGGGTTACGACAAAAACTGGATGCACTTCATGTACACAACGGACATTCTCTTTCGAAGTATCGGGGTTTCGTACGGAAACTCGTCTGTTACAAAGGGATTTCATTTTTTTTAAATTATTTGAACTCCATAGTTTTTCTGTGTTCAAAATGTACCATTCAAAGCCACATCATCCATTTTCAACCCTTTCTGACTTCATTTGTAATTTTCATGCATTTACTGGTTATTTTGAGCTATAAGAGCCTGAAATTGAAAAGCATTTCAAATGAACTCTGAAAAGGTTGAAAATTGGCATGGTATCAGCATTTCATCCACATAGCATGTGTCATAAAGTAAAGAGGGTTACGGCAAAAACTGGATGCACTTCGTGTACACAACGGACAATCTCTTTCGAAGTATCAACGTTTCATACGGAAACTCGTCTGTTACAAAGGGATTTCATTTTTTAACTTATTTTAAATCCATAGTTTTTCTGTATTCAAAATGCACCATTCAAAGCAACATCATCAATTTTCAACCCTTTCTGACTTCATTTGTTATTTTTCATGCATTTACTGATTATTTTAAGCTATAAGACCCTGATCTTGAAAATCATTTCAAATGAACTCTGAAAGGTTGAAAGTTGGCATGGTATCATCATTTCATCCACATAGCATGTGCAATAAAGTAGAGAGGGTTACAGAAAAAAAATTGGATGCACTTCATGTACACAACGGACAATCTCTTTTGAAGTATCAGGGTTTCATACGGAAACTTGTCTGTTACAAAGGGATTTCACTTTTTAACTTATTTGAAAACCATAGTTTTTCTGTGTTCAAAATGTACCATTCAAAGCCACATCATCAGTTTTCAACCCTTTCTGACTTCATTTGTTATTTTGTATGCATTTACTGAATATTTTCAGCTATAAGACCCTGAAATTGAAAAGCATTTCAAATGAACCCTGAAAAGGATGAAAGTTGGCATGGTATCATCATTTCATCCACATAGCATGTGCAAGAAAGTAGAGAGAGGTACGACAAAAATTGGATGCACTTCATGTACACAACGGACAATCTCTTTCGAAGTATCAGGGTTTCATACGGAAACTCGTTTGTAACAAGGGGATTTCATTTTTTCACTTATTTGAACTCCATAGATTTTCTATGTTCAAAATGCACCATTCAAAGCCAAATCATCAATTTTCAACCCTTTATGACTTCATTTGTTATTTCTCATGCATTTACTGATTATTTTGAGCTATAAGACCCTGAAATTGAAAAGCATTTCAAATGAACCCTGAAATGGTTGAAAGTTGGCATGGTATCACCATTTCATCCACATAGCATGGGCAATAAACTAGAGAGGGTTACAGCAAAAACAGGATGCACTTCGTGTACACAACGGACAATCTCTTTCGAAGTATCAACGTTTCATACGGAAACTCGTCTGTTACAAAGGGATTTCATTTTTTAACTTATTTTAAATCCGTAGTTTTTCTGTATTCAAAATGCACCATTCAAAGCAACATCATCAATTTTCAACCCTTTCTGACTTCATTTGTTATTTTTCATGCATTTACTGATTATTTTAAGCTATAAGACCCTGATCTTGAAAATCATTTCAAATGAACTCTGAAAGGTTGAAAGTTGGCATGGTATCATCATTTCATCCACATAGCATGTGCAATAAAGTAGAGAGGGTTACAGAAAAAAAATTGGATGCACTTCATGTACACAACGGACAATCTCTTTCGAAGTATCAGGGTTTCATACGGAAACTTGTCTGTTACAAAGGGATTTCATTTTTTAACTTATTTGAAAACCATAGTTTTTCTGTGTTCAAAATGTATCATTCAAAGCCACATCATCAATTTTCAACCCTTTCTGACTTCATTTGTTATTTTGTATGCATTTACTGAATATTTTCAGCTATAAGACCCTGAAATTGAAAAGCATTTCAAATGAACTCTGAAAAGGATGAAAGTTGGCATGGTATCATCATTTCATCCACATAGCATGTGCAAGAAAGTAGAGAGAGGTACGACAAAAATTGGATGCACTTCATGTACACAACGGACAATCTCTTTCGAAGTATCAGGGTTTCATACGGAAACTCGTTTGTAACAAGGGGATTTCATTTTTTCACTTATTTGAACTCCATAGATTTTCTATGTTCAAAATGCACCATTCAAAGCCAAATCATCAATTTTCAACCCTTTATGACTTCATTTGTTATTTCTCATGCATTTACTGATTATTTTGAGCTATAAGACCCTGAAATTGAAAAGCATTTCAAATGAACTCTGAAATGGTTGAAAGTTGGCATGGTATCACCATTTCATCCACATAGCATGGGCAATAAACTAGAGAGGGTTACAGCAAAAACAGGATGCACTTCGTGTACACAACGGACAATCTCTTTCGAAGTATTAGGGTTTCATACGGAAACTCGTTTGTTACAAATGGATTTCATTTTTTTAACTTATTTGAACTCGATAGTTTCTCTGTGTTCAAAATGCACCATTCAAAGCCACATCATCAATTTTCAACCTTTTCTGACTTCATTTGTTATTTTTCATGCATTTACTGTTTATCTTGAGCTATAAGACCCTGAAATTGAAAGCATTTGAAATGAACTCTGAAAAGGTTGAAAGTTGGCATGGTATCATCATTTCATCCACATAGCATGTTCAAGAAAGTAGAGAGGGGTACCCCAAAAAATGGATGCACTTCATGTACACAACGGACAATCTCTTTCGAAGTATCAGGGTTTCATACGGAAACCCGTCTCTTACAAGGGGATTATATTTTTTAACTTATTTGAACTCCATAGTTTTGATATGTTCAAAATGCACCATTCAAAGCGACATCATCAATTTTCAAACCTTTCAGACTTCATTTGTTATTTTTCATGCATTTACTGATTATTTTGAGCTATAAGACCCTAAAATTGAAAAGCATTTCGAATGAACTCTGAAAAGGTTGAAAGTTGGCATGGTATCATCATTTCATCCACATAGCATGTACACAACGGACAATCTCTTTCGAAGTATCAACGTTTCATACGGAAACTCGTCTGTTACAAAGGGATTTCATTTTTTAACTTATTTGAACTCCATAGTTTTTCTGTGTTCAAAATGCACCATTCAAAGCCATATCATCAATTTTCAACCCTTTCTGACTTCATTTGTTATTTTTCATGCATTTACTAATTATTTTGAGCTATAAGACCCTGATCTTGAAAAGCATTTCAGATAAACTCTGAAAAGGTTGAAAGTTGGCATGGTATCATCATTTCATCCACATAGCATGTGCAAGAAATAGAGAGGGTTATAGCAAAAACTACATGCACTTCGTGTACACAACGGACAATCTCTTTCGAAGTATGAGGGTTTCATACGGAAACTCGTCTGTTACAAAGGGATTTAAATTTTTTAACTTATTTGAACACCATAGTATTTCTGTGTTCAAAATGCACCATTCAAAGCCACGTCATCAATTTTCAACCCTTTCTGACTTCATTTGTTATTTTTCATGCATTTACTGATTATTTTGAGCTATAAGACCCTGAAATTTAAAAGCATTTCAAATGAACTCTGAAAAGGTTGAAAGTTGGCATGGTATCGTCATTACATCCACATAGCATGTGCAATAAAGTAGAGATGGTTACGGCAAAAACTGGATGCACTTCGTGTACACAACGGGCAATCTCTTTGGAAGTATCAGTGTTTCATACGGAAACTCGTCAGTTACAAAGGGATTTAATTTTTTAAACTTATTTGAACTCGATAGTTTCTCTGTGTTCAAAATGGACCACTCAAAGCCACATCATCAATTTTCAACCCTTTCTGACTTTATTTGTTATTTTTCATGCATTTACAGATTATTTTGAGCTATAAGACCCTGATCTTGAAAAGCATTTCAAATGAACTCTGAATAGGTTGAAAGTTGGCATGGTATCATCATTTAATCCACATAGCATGTGCAAGAAAGTAGAGAGGGGTACCTCAAAAATTGGATGCACTTCGTGTACACAACGGACAATCTCTTTCGAAGTATCAGAGTTTCGTACGGAAACTCGTCTGTTACAAAGGGATTTCATTTTTTAATTTATTTGAACTCCATAGTTTTTCTGTGTTCAAAATGCACCATTCAAAGCCACATCATCAATTTTCAACCCTTTGTGACTTCATTTGTTATTTTTCATGCATTTATTAATTATTTTGAGCTATAAGACCCTGAAATTGAAAAGCATTTCAAATGAACACTAAAAGGTTGAAAGTTAGCATTGTATCAACATTTCATCCACATAGCATTTGGAAGAATTAGAGAGTGTTACGGCAAAAACTAGATGCACTTCGTGTACACAACGGACAATCTCTTTCGAAGTATGAGGGTTTCATACGGAAACTCGTCTGTTACAAAGGGATTTCGTTTTTTAACTTATTTCAACTCCATAGTTTTTATGTGTTCAAAATGCACCATTCAAAGCCACATCATCAATTTTCAACCCTTCCTGACTTCATTTATTATTTTTCATGCATTTACTGATTATTTTCAGCCATAAGACCCTGAAATTGACAAGCATTTCAAATGAACTCTGAAAAGGATGAAAGTTGGCATGGTATCATCATTTCATCCACATAGCATGTGCAATAACGTAGAGAGGGTTACGGCAAAAACTGGATGCACTTCGTGTACACGACGGACAATCTCTTTCGAAATATCAGGGTTTCATACGGAAACTCGTATGTTACAAAGGGATTTAATTTTTTTACTTATTTGAACACCATAGTTTTTCTGTGTTAAAATGCACCATTCAAAGCCACATCATCAATTTTCAACCCTTTCTAACTTCATTTGTTATTTTTCATGCATTTACTGATTATTTTGAGCTATAAGACCCTGAAATTTAAAAGCATTTCAAATGAACTCTGAAAAGGTTGAAAGTTTGCATGGTGTCGTGATATCATCCACATAGCATGTGCAATAAAGTAGAGAGGGTTGCGGAAAAAACTGGATGCACTTCGTGTACACAACGGACAATCTCTTTCGAAGTATCAGGGTTTCATACGGAAACTCGTCTGTTACAAAGGGATTTCATTTTTTAAACTTATTTGAACTCGATAGTTTCTCTGTGTTCAAAATGCACCATTCAAAGCCACATCATCAATTTTCAACCCTTTCTGACTTCATTTGTTTTTTTAATGCATTTACTGATTATCTTGAGCTATAAGACCCTGAAATTGAAAAGCATTTCAAATGAACTATGAAAAGGTTGAAAGTTGGCATGGTATCATCATTTCATCCACATAGCATGTGCGAGAAAGTAGAGAGGGTTACGGCCAAAACTGGATGCACTTCGTGTCCAGAACGGACAATCTCTTTCGAAGTATCAGGGTTACATACGGAAACTCATCTGTTACAAAGGGATTTCATTTTATAACTTATTTGAAAACCATAGTTTTTCTGTGTTCAAAATGCACCATTCAAAGCCACATCATCAATTTTCAACCCTTTCTGACTTCATTTGTTATTTTTCATGCATTTACTAATTATTTTGAGCTATAAGACCCTGATCTTGAAAAGCATTTCAAATAAACTCTGAAAAGGTTGAAAGTTGGCATGGTATCATCATTTCATCCACATAGCATGTGCAAGAAATAGAGAGGGTTATAGCAAAAACTACGTGCACTTCGTGTACACAACGGACAATCTCTTTCGAAGTATGAGGGTTTCATACGGAAACTCGTCTGTTACAAAGGGATTTAAATTTTTTAACTTATTTGAACACCATAGTATTTCTGTGTTCAAAATGCACCATTCAAAGCCACGTCATTAATTTTCAACCCTTTCTGACTTCATTTGTTATTTTTCATGCATTTACTGATTATTTTGAGCTATAAGACCCTGAAATTTAAAAGCATTTCAAATGAACTCTGAAAAGGTTGAAAGTTGGCATGGTATCGTCATTAGATCCACATAGCATGTGCAATAAAGTAGAGATGGTTACGGCAAAAACTGGATGCACTTCGTGTACACAACGGGCAATCTCTTTGATAGTATCAGTGTTTCATACGGAAACTCGTCAGTTACAAAGGGATTTAATTTTTTAAACTTATTTGAACTCGATAGTTTCTCTGTGTTCAAAATGGACCACTCAAAGCCACATCATCAATTTTCAACCCTTTCTGACTTTATTTGTTATTTTTCATGCATTTACAGATTATTTTGAGCTATAAGACCCTGATCTTGAAAAGCATTTCAAATGAACTCTGAATAGGTTGAAAGTTGGCATGGTATCATCATTTAATCCACATAGCATGTGCAAGAAAGTAGAGAGGGGTACCTCAAAAATTGGATGCACTTCGTGTACACAACGGACAATCTCTTTCGAAGTATCAGAGTTTCGTACGGAAACTCGTCTGTTACAAAGGGATTTCATTTTTTAACTTATTTGAACTCCATAGTTTTTCTGTGTTCAAAATGCACCATTCAAAGCCACATCATCAATTTTCAACCCTTTGTGACTTCATTTGTTATTTTTCATGCATTTATTAATTATTTTGAGCTATAAGACCCTGAAATTGAAAAGCATTTCAAATGAACTCTAAAAGGTTGAAAGTTAGCATGGTATCAACATTTCATCCACATAGCATGTGGAAGAATTAGAGAGGGTTACGGCAAAAACTAGATGCACTTCGTGTACACAACGGACAATCTCTTCCGAAGTATGAGGGTTTCATACGGAAACTCGTCTGTTACAAAGGGATTTCGTTTTTTAACTTATTTCAACTCCATAGTTTTTATGTGTTCAAAATGCACCATTCAAAGCCACATCATCAATTTTCAACCCTTCCTGACTTCATTTATTATTTTTCATGCATTTACTGATTATTTTCAGCCATAAGACCCTGAAATTGACAAGCATTTCAAATGAACTCTGAAAAGGATGAAAGTTGGCATGGTATCATCATTTCATCCACATAGCATGTGCAATAACGTAGAGAGGGTTACGGCAAAAACTGGATGCACTTCGTGTACACAACGGACAATCTCTTTCGAAATATCAGGGTTTCATACGGAAACTCGTATGTTACAAAGGGATTTAATTTTTTTACTTATTTGAACACCATAGTTTTTCTGTGTTAAAATGCACCATTCAAAGCCACATCATCAATTTTCAACCCTTTCTAACTTCATTTGTTATTTTTCATGCATTTACTGATTATTTTGAGCTATAAGACCCTGAAATTTAAAAGCATTTCAAATGAACTCTGAAAAGGTTGAAAGTTTGCATGGTGTCGTGATATCATCCACATAGCATGTGCAATAAAGTAGAGAGGGTTGCGGCAAAAACTGGATGCACTTCGTGTACACAACGGACAATCTCTTTCGAAGTATCAGGGTTTCATACGGAAACTCGTCTGTTACAAAGGGATTTCATTTTTTAAACTTATTTGAACTCGATAGTTTCTCTGTGTTCAAAATGCACCATTCAAAGCCACATCATCAATTTTCAACCCTTTCTGACTTCATTTGTTTTTTTAATGCATTTACTGATTATCTTGAGCTATAAGACCCTGAAATTGAAAAGCATTTCAAATGAACTATGAAAAGGTTGAAAGTTGGCATGGTATCATCATTTCATCCACATAGCATGTGCGAGAAAGTAGAGAGGGTTACGGCCAAAACTGGATGCACTTCGTGTCCAGAACGGACAATCTCTTTCGAAGTATCAGGGTTACATACGGAAACTCATCTGTTACAAAGGGATTTCATTTTATAACTTATTTGAAAACCATAGTTTTTGTGTGTTCAAAATGTACCATTCAAAGCCACATCATCACTTTTCAACCCTTTCTGACTTCATTTGTTATTTTTCAAGCATTTACTGATTATTTTGAGCTATAATACCCTGATCTTGAAAAGCATTTCAAATGAACTCTGAAAAGGTTGAAAGTTGGCATGGTATCATCATTTCATCCACATAGCATGTGCAAGAAAGTAGAGAGGGGTACCTCAAAAACTGGATGCACTTCGTGGAAACAACGGACAATCTCTTTCGAAGTATCAGGGTTTCATACGGAAACTCGTCTGTTACAAAGGGATTTCATTTTTAACTTATTTGAACTCGATAGTTTTTTTTGCGTTTAAAATGCACCATTCAAACCACATCATCAATTTTCAACCCTTTCTGACTTCATTTGCTATTTTTCATGCATTTACTGATTATTTTGAGCTATAAGACCCTGAAATTGAAAAGCATTTCAAATGAACTCTGAAAGGTTGAAAGTTGGCATGTTATCATCATTTCATCCACATAGCATGTGCAAGAATTAGAGAGGGTTATGACAAAAACTGTATGCACTTCGTGTACACAACGGACAATCTCTTTCGAAGTATGAGGGTTTCACAAGGAAACTCGTGTGTTACAAAGGGATTTAAATTTTTTACTTATTTGAACACCATAGTTTTTCTGTGTTCAAAATGCACCATTCAAAGCCACATCATCAATTTTCAACCCTTTCTGACTTCATTTGTTATTTTTCATGCATTTACTGATTATTTTGAGCTAGAAGACCCTGAAATTTGAAAGCGTTTCAAATGAACTCTGAAAAGGTTGAAAGTTGGCATGGTATCATCATTTCAAAGCCACATCATCAATTTTCAACCCTTTCTGACTTAATTTGTTATTTTTCATGCATTTACTGATTATTTTGAGCCATAAGACCCTAAAATTGAAAAGCATTTCAAATGAACTCTGAAAAGGTTGAAAGTTGGCATGGCATCATCATTTCATCCACATAGCGTGTGCAATAACGTAGAGAGGGTTACTGTGACGCCCCCGATTTGACCGTACACTAATCATACACGCAAACGTGTACGATCAAGATCAGGGACTCACGGGAAGATATCACAACACAACTCTACAAATAAAATAAGTCATACAAGCATCATATTACAAGCCAGGGGCCTCGAGGGCTCGAATACAAGAGCTCGATCATAGACGAGTCAGCAGAAGCATCAATATCTGAGCACAGACATAAGTTAAACAAGTTTGCCTTAAGAAGGCTAGCACAAACTGGGATACAGATCGAAAGAGGCGCAGGCCTCCTGCCTGGGATCCTCCTAATTACTCCTGGTCGTCGTCAGCGGGCATCACGTAGTAGTAGGCACCTCCGGTGTAGTAGGAGTCGTCGTCGACGGTGGCGTCTGGATCCTGGGCTCCAACATCTGGTTGCGACAACCAGGAAGAAGGAAAGGGGAAAAGGAGGGAGAAAGCAACCGTGAGTACTCATCCAAAGTACTCGCAAGCAAGGAGCTACACTACATATGTATGCATTGGTATCAACTGGAATAAGGCTATCATAGGTGGACTGAACTGCAGAATGCCGGAATAAGAGGGGGATAACTAATCCTTTCGAAGACTACGCTTCTGGCAGCCTCCGTCTTGCAACATGTAGAAGAGAGTAGACTGAAGTCCTCCAAGTAGCATCGCATAGCATAATCCTAACCGATGATCCTCCCCTCGTCGCCCTGTGAGAGAGCGATCACCGGTTGTATCTGGCACTTGGAAGGGTGTGTTTTATTAAGTATCCGGTTCTAGTTGTCATAAGGTCAAGGTACAACTCCAAATCGTCCTGTTACCGAAGATCACGGCTACTCGAATAGATTAACTTCCCTGCAGGGGTGCACCACATACCCCAACACGCTCGATCCCATTTGGCCGGACACACTTTCCTGGGTCATGCCCGGCCTCGGAAGATCAACACGTCGCAGCCCCACCTAGACCAACAGAGAGGTCAGCACGCCGGTCTAAACCTAAGCGCCCAGGGGTCTGGGCCCATCGCCCTTAGCACACCTGCACGTTGCGAACGCGGCCGAAAGCAGACCTAGCCTAGTGGCCTTCCAGTCCAATCCGGCGCGCGCCACTCAGTCGCTGACGTCACGAAGGCTTCGGCTGATACCACGACGCCGGGATACCCATAACTACTCCCGCGTAGATGGTTAGTGCGTATAGACCAAATGGCCAGACTCAGATCAAATACCCAGATCTCGTTAAGCGTGTTAAGTATCCGCGAACGCCGACCAGGGCCAGGCCCACCTCTCTCCTAGGTGGTCGGAACCTGCCCTGCCGCTCCGCCTCAAAGATCCACTCGCGGGTGCTCCTACGAGCCGACCCGTCTTTAGTCACCACATGTATCATGTATAAAGTATATAGTATATACCCGTGATCACCTCCCGAGTGATCACGGCCCGATAGTATAGCACAGCAGACGGACAAGAATGTAGGGCCACAGATGGAAATACTAGCATCCTATACTAAGCATTAGGATTGCAGGTAAAGGTAACAACAGTAGTAGCAAGGATAGGCTATGCATCAGGATAGGATTAACGGGAAGCAGTAACATGCTACACTACTCTAATGCAAGCAGTATAGAGAAGAGTAGGCGGTATCTGGTGATCAAAGGGGGGGGGGGCTTGCCAGGTTGCTCTGGCAAGAGAGAGGGGTCGTCAACTCCGTAGTCGTACTGGGTAGCAGCGGCGTCGGTCTCGGTGTCTAGCGAGAGAAGAGGGGGAAGAAACAATAAATATTTAAGCAAACAGATGCATAGCGATGTATGACATGACAAGTATCGGTGCTAGGGGTGCCCTATCGCGGTATGAGGTGATACTGGTGAAGGGGGGAAACATCCGGGAAAGTATCCGCGGTGTTTCGCGTTTTCGGGCAGAGGATCCGGAGGGGGAAAGTCGTGTGTTCGCTATGCTAGGGATGCGTGGCGGACGAACGGGCTGCGTATCCGGGTTCGTCTCGTCGTTCTGAGCAACTTTCATGTATAAAACTTTTTCATCCGAGTTACGGTTTATTTTCTATGATTTATCAAAGTTTTAGGCATTTTTGAAATTTATTTAATTATTTAAATTGAACATTATCCAGAACAGTGAAAGGTGATGTCAGCATGACATCACCATGACGTCAGCAGGTCAAACCCAGCTGACCAAAGTCAAACCTGGCCCGTGGGTCCAGCGGGACCCACCTGTCATCCTCTGTTTAGGTTAGTTAGGGTTTAGCTAATCCAGTTACTATTTAATTAAACTAACTAATTAATTAGGTTAATTAAATAGGATTAATTAACTTAATTAATTCACTAATTAATCAATTTAATTAATTAATAAATTAATTAATTCATTTTATTTTATTTTATTTTTCATTTTCTTTTAAAACGTTCTGTGGGCTGGGCCCCTCTGGTCAGTGGCCCGAAGGGGTCTTAGCGGGCGAGTGGGCTTGCGGGCGTCCGACCCAGGAGAGGGTCCAGTGGCACAGACGGGCGCCGGCGCCTGGCGACGACCGGGACCGCGGCGAGGGTGGCCGGAATGGGGCGGCGCCGGCGATGCTGGGCAGCGGGGGGGGTGCGGCAGAGGTAGCAGCTGCCGCAGCAGTGGCGGGCGATGCGAAGGCTGGCGGGCACGACGGCCGCTGCGGTCGTGCGCGCACGGGGAGGAGGAAAGTGGGGGCGCGTGCGGGCTTGAGGGCACGCCGGCGCGGCAACGCAGCGGGGGGGAGAGGCGGGAGGCAGGGCACGGTGTGCTGCGGTGGTCGAAGCTGACGGGCACGGCGGAACGTGCGTGCAAAGGCCGCAGCCAGGGGGTGCGCCCTGGCGCGGGCGAGCGAGAGGGGAGGCACGGGGCTTTGCGGGGGCGCGTGCGGGAGCAGAGCTCCAGGCGGGGGGGGGGCGGAGCCATGGGGCTCGTCCGACCTGAGACGAGGCGGGCGCGAGCGTGCGGCGGAGAGGGGAGAGGAGGCCGAGGGCCTCACCGGGGTGCGTAGGGTCTGGGGAGCGGGGGTTGAGGAGGAAGACGGCGACGACGCCGTAGAGGAGCAGTACGGTGATGGGGGGGGTCCGGCGACGGGGAGGTCGAGGCAGAGGCGCGGTCCAGGCGGCGACGGGTGCGCGAGGGAGAAGGGTGAGGGGATCGGGATTCCCCGATCCAGATCCAGCGGGGGGGGGGGAGGAGTGGTGCGAGTGGGGGGTGGGGTAACCTAGGGTTCGATCGTGGGGGGGGATAAGGGAGGCGTGGGGGGAGGCCGGTTGGGCCTACGGCCGAAAGGGCCGGCCTGCTGGGCCGGAGCCCAGTGGGGGGGACTCTCTCTCCCCTTTTTTTTGTTTGTTTCCTGTTTTCCTTTTGTTTATTATCTCTTCTGTTTTAAATCATTTTAAACCATTTAGGCATTTTATAAAAATGTGTTTGCTTTATTATAATTACCCTGGCATTTAACTGCACACTCCGAACATTTTAGTTTAATATTTTGAAACTTTTGCCGTTTGACATTAATTTGAATTTGAATTTGACGCGGTTTCGAATTAACCCGAGATTAGTAACAGTAACCGCAGATGACATGGCATCATTAGGAGAGTTTTACTGTAGCTAGATTACCTGGGCGTTACAGTTACGGCAAAAACAGGATGCACTTCGTGTACACAACGGACAATCTCTTTCGAAGTATCAGGGTTTCATACGGAAACTCGTCTGTTACAAAGGGATCCATGTTCAAGAATTCATTTGATTAACCAGTTAACTTGCCGATTAATGCCTTCTCATATGGAACTCGAGTAGCCGATTACCCGATAAATCGTTCATTTAATTGATTAAATGGCCGATTAACTTGCCGACTAGCCTATTAATCCCCTACTCACCAGCCGACCGAGCAGCTAGCAGTTAACGATTTCCTCAACAATGAAAGGGATTTCATTTTTTAACTTATTTGAACTCCATAGTTTTTCTATGTTCAAAATGCACCATTCAAAGCCATATCCTCAATTTTCAACCCTTTCTGACTTCATTTGTTATTTTTCAAGCATTTATTGATTATTTTGAGTTATAAGACCCTGACATTTGAAAAGCATTTCAAATGAACTCTAGAAACGTTGAAACTTGGCATGGTATCGTCATTTCATCCACAAAGCATGTGCAAGAAACTAGAGAGGGCTACAGCAAAAACTGGATGAACTTCGTGTACACAACGGACAATCTCTTTCGAAGTATCAGGGTTTCATACGGAAACTCGTCTGTTAAAAAGGGATTTCATTTTTTAACTTATTTGAACTCCATAGTTTTCTGTGTTCAAATTGCACCATTCAAAACCACATTATCAATTTTCAACCCTTTCTAACTTCATTTTTATTTTGGATGCATTTACTGATTATTTTGAGCTATAAGACCCTGAAATTGAAAAGCATTTCAAATGAACTCTGAAAAGGTTGAAAGTTTGCATGGTATCATCATTTCATCCACATAGCATGTTCAAGAAAGTATTGAGGGTTACGACAAAAACTGGATGCACTTCGTGTACACAACAGACATTCTCTTTTGAAGTATCAGGGTTTCGTACGGAAACTCGTCTATTACAAAGGATTTCATTTTTTAAAACTTATTTGAACTCCATAGTTTTTCTGTGTTCAAAATGTACCATTGAAAGTCACATCATCCATTTTCAACCCTTTCTGACTTCATTTGGAATTTTCATTCATTTACTGATTATTTTGAGCTATAAGAGCCTGAAATTGAAAAGAATTTCAAATGAACTCTGAAAAGGTTGAAAGTTGGCATGGTATCAGCATTTCATCCACATAGCATGTGCCATAAAGTAAAGAGGGTTACGGCAAAAACTGGACGCACTTCGTGTACACGACGGACATTCTCTTTCGAAGTATCAGGGTTTCATACGGAAACTCGTCTTTTACAAAGGGATTTAATTTTTTAACTTATTTGAACTCCATAGTTTTTCTGTATTCAAAATTCACCATTCAAAGCCACATCATCCATTTTCAACCCTTTCTGACTTCATTTGTTATTTTTCATGCATTTACTGATTATTTTGAGCTATAAGAGCCTGAAATTGAAAAGCATTTCAAATGAACTCTGAAAAGGTTGAAAGTTGGCATGGTATCAGTATTTCATCCACATAGCATGTGCCATAAAGTAAAGAGGGTTACGGCAAGAACTGGACGCACTTCGTGTACATGGCGGACATTCCCTTTCGAAGTATCAGGGTTTCATACAGAAACTCGTCTTTTACAAAGGGATTTAATTTTTTAACTTATTTGAACTCCATAGTTTTTCTGTATACAAAATTCACCATTCAAAGCCACATCATCAATTTTCAACCCTTTCTGACTTCATTTGTTATTTTTCATGCATTTACTGATTATTTTGAGCTAGAAGGCCCTGAAATTGAAAAGCATTTCAAATGAACTCTGAAAAGGTTGAAAGTTGGCATGGTATCATCATTTCATCCACATAGCATGTGCAAGAAAGTAGAGAGGGTTACGGCAAAAATGGGATGCACTTCGTGTACACAACGGACAATCTCTTTCGAAGTATCAGGGTTTCATAGGGAAACTCGTCTGTTACAAAAGGTTTTCATTTTTTAACTTATTTGAAAACCATAGTTTTTCTTTGTTCAAAATGTACCATTCAAAGCCACATCATCAATTTTCAACCCTTTCTGACTTCATTTGTTATTTTGTATGCATTTACTGATTATTTTGAGCTATAAGACCCTGAAATTGAAAAGCATTTCAAATGAACTCTGAAAAGGATGAAAGTTGGCATGGTATCATCATTTCATCCACATAGCATGTGCAAGAAAGTAGAGAGGGGTACGGCAAAAACTGGATGCAATTCGTGTACACAACGGACAATCTCTTTCGAAGTATGAGGGTTTCATACGGAAACTCGTTTGTTACAAAGGGATTTCATTTTTTAACTTATTTGAACACCATTGTTTTTCTTTGTTCAAAATGTACCATTCAAAGCCACATCATCAATTTTCTACCCTTTCAGACTTCATTTGTTATTTTTCATGTACTTACTGATTATTTTGAGCTATAAGACCCTGATCTTGAGATGCATTTAAAATGAACTCTGAAAAGGTTGAAAGTTGGCATGATATCATCATTTCATCCACATAGCATGTGCAAGAAAGTAGAGAGGGGTACCGCAAAAACTGGATGCACTTCATGTACACAACGGACAATCTCTTTCGAAGTATCAGGGTTTCATACGGAAACTCGTCTGTTACAAAGGGATTTTATTTTTTAAATTATTTGAACTCCATAGTTTTTCTGTGTTCAAAATGCACCATTCAAAGCCACATCATCAATTTTTAACCCTTTCTGACTTCATTTGTTATTTGTCATGCATTTACTGATTATTTTGAGCTATAAGACCCTGAAATTGAAAAGCATTTTAAATGTACTCTGAAAGGTTGAAATTTGGCATGGTATCATGATTTCATCCACATAGCATGTGCAAGAATTAGAGAGGTTTACGGTAGAAAATAGATGCACTTCGTGTACACAACGGACAATCTCTTTCGAAGTATGAGGGTTTCATACGGAAACTCGTCAGTTACAAAGGGATTTAATTTTTTAACTTATTTGAACACCATAGTATTTCTGTGTTCAAAATCCATCATCCATTTTCAACCCTTTCTGACTTCATTTGTTATTTTTCATGCATTTACTGATTATTTTGAGCTATAAGACCCTGAAATTTAAAAGCATTTCAAATGAACTCTGAAAAGGTTGAAAGTTTTCATGGTATCGTCATTTCATCCACATAGCATGTGCAATAAAGTAGAGAGGGTTAAGGCAAAAACTGGATGCACTTCGTGTACACAACGGACAATCTCTTACGAAGTATCAGGGTTTCATACGGAAACTCGTACGTTACAAAGGAATTTATTTTTTTTACTTATTTGAGCACCATAGTTTTTCTGTGTTAAAATGCACCATTCAAAGCCACATCATCAATTTTCAACCCTTTCTAACTTCATTTGTTATTTTTCATGCATTTACTGATTATTTTGAGCTATAAGACCCTGAAATTTAAAAGCTTTTCAAATGAACTCTGAAAAGGTTGAAAGTTTGCATGGTGTCGTCATTTCATCCACATAGCATGTGCAATAAAGTAGAGAGGGTTACGGCAAAAACTGGATGCACTTCGTGTACACAACGGACATTCTCTTTCGAAGTATCAGGGTTTCATACAGAAACTCGTCTGTTACAAAGGGATTTCATTTTTAAACTTATTTGAACTTGATAGTTTCTCTGTGTTCAAAGTGCACCATTCAAAGCCACATCATCAATTTTCAACCCTTTCTGACTTCATTTGTTTTTTTTTCATGCATTTACTGATTATCTTAGCTATAAGACCCTGAAATTGAAAAGCATTTCAAATGAACTCTGAAAAGGTTGAAAGTTGGCATGGTATCATCATTTCATCCACATAGCATGTGCGAGAAAGTAGAGAGGGTTACGGCAAAAATTGGATGCACTTCGTGTCCACAACGGACAATCTCTTTCGAAGTATCAGGGTTACATACGGAAACTCATCTGTTACAAATGGATTTCATTTTATAACTTATTTGAACACCATAGTTTTTCTGTGTTCAAAATGTACCATTCAAAGCCACATCATCATTTTTCAACCCTTTCTGACTTCATTTGTTATTTTTCATGCATTTACTGATTATTTTGAGCTATAAGACCCTGATCTTGAAAAGCATTTCAAATGAACTCTGAAAAGGTTGAAAGTTGGCATGGTATCTTCATTTCATCCACATAGCATGTGCAAGAAAGTAGAGAGGGGTACCTCAAAAACTGGATGCACTTCATGGACACAACGGACAATCTCTTTCGAAGTATCAGGGTTTCATACGGAAACTGCCGGGGTGCTGATCCACGGACACCTATGGGACTGGCGGACCGGGTCCCTTTCGGTTCGGCGGTGGCGGAGGTCGCGCAAAGAGTAGATCGAGGCGAGGCACGCGGGCGATTTACCCAGGTTCGGGCCGCACGGATGCGTAAAACCCTACTCCTGCTTTGTGGTTTGGTATTGATTTCTAGATCGGGAGCGCGGAGCGCTACAGTACACACTGGCGGCTGGCAAGACCAAGCGTGGTTGGACGAACCGGCTAACCCCCCTCCTCGTTGCATACGGGCCTCCTTTTATATGCTCAAGGGGTTACCGACATAGCAACGGAGGTAAAGGGCAAAAATGGAAAGGTGCTGTGGTAGGCATAGCTACCTGCTACAATGTTATCATACCTAACCCTGACGGCAGGGGACAAGGGCATTGAATGCCCGTCTGTGTCGCCTAAACAGTACCGAAAGGAACCGCTAGGGACGCCACCGTTCGCCACGGTGGTTATCTTGTCAGCGCCTGCTTGCCACCTCGCACCCCTAGCTGCACGGCCTCCTGCCACGTGCGCTCGGGAGGGTCCTAGAGCGACACGTTGGTAGGTGTGCTGGAGCGCGGGCACGAAGTGGGGGTTTCCCGCGGCAAGCTCTTTGCCGCGGTCATCGTCTTGTCGTGTTCGGGAGCTTGTCACTCACCGGGCCTTGCCGGGACGCGTCGCGTGTCGCGGCAAGTTTTCTTGGTATGCCTTGAGTGGCCTTCCCGGCAAGCTCCTCTTGCCGGGGTCTTGTCTTCTTCCCGGCTAGCTTCTCTTGCCGGGGCCTTGGTTGGTCTTCCCGGCAAGCTCCTCTTGCCGGGGCCTCAGTTCAAGTACTTTGTTCTTGAGTGGTCTTCGATGTAGCCGCAGAGGGTCTTGGCGGCCACCCGGCAAGCCTTGCCGCGGGATGCTGCGACTGCCCGTGCACAAGTTCGGGATACTAGGGTACCCCTACTCTAGTGCACCGACAGGAGCCCCCGGGCCTGGGCCAGACACGGTGCCGAGCGCTGTTGGGCCAGGCCCAAAACAGTGCACGGGCACGCGCGGCCTAGGTCACGCCGCATATCTCTCCGCTTCCACCGCGCACGCCCAGAACGGCACGCGTCAAACGCGGCGTCGTGGGCGGCGTGCGCGGGGCTAAGCCCTGCGAGCATGCGCCAAGCCATGATGAAGGGAACGGTTCACGCCCTCCTACCTAAACGGAGGTAGGCGTGGGGGCGTGGTGCATTTACTGGACAGGGCCGGTGCGCGGTTTTTCGAGGCGTCCACTCCCCGCGATCACGGGGTGGGGCGAGGCCGCCTCATCCGTCGCCTCGGTTCTGCATCCCCGCCACACGGCTCCCATGCATTTGGGGTCGCGGACGGTGGGAGTGGGAATCTGGGCCGTCGCGAGCAGAGGCAGCGGGTTGGCCCCGACTCCCTGCTCTTCCCGTGCCTTGATTTGCTGAGCGGGGCGGCCGAGCGCCCACCTCGCTCCTTTATAAAGAGCGGGAGGGGGGCACAGAAGCCCGCACTTTCTCATCTCCTCTTTTCTTCAGCTTCTGCTCCCCTTTCTCTCATTCTCCATGGAGAAAGGGAACCCTGGCCCTTCATCGGCGGCGGCGAGGGTTGTCGCTAGACAGCGCACCCCTTCCTCTCCCGCGCCCGTGGCGGCGGAGCCAGCCATAAGGGGAACAGGGGGGGGCGAGGTCGTGGACGAGGTCGAGGACGAGGTCGAGGCGCTCGGGGAAGAGGCGGACGGGGCGGCGCGCCAGCTTCGCCTCCGCCGGCGGCTCCTCCCCCCGCGGCGGTCCATATAGGGGACGACCCTTGCGAGTTCTTCGTCAGGCTGCGCCGGGCGCCTCGCCGTCGCCTCCGGCTTCCAGCTCCATTTGCGACCGCGATGGAGTTGGACCCGCCCGAGACACTGAGACTGCACATGAGGGGCTGTGGGATCAGCGGCACGCGAGTCCGCGTTGTATTCCCAGCCCCTAATGTGATGTATC
The DNA here is from genome assembly GCF_056163025.1 of Triticum urartu. Lineage (NCBI taxonomy): Eukaryota > Viridiplantae > Streptophyta > Magnoliopsida > Poales > Poaceae > Triticum > Triticum urartu. The sequence continues at coordinate 89,307,465 of NC_141878.1, forward strand.
TTGATCGAGGGTGGAAGACGTTCGCCCGTATCCACAGCCTGATGGAGGGGTTTACCCTCCATTTTAAGTTGATGGAGGGCGATCTCCTCTCCGTCAAGGTCTTCGGGTGCTTCGGCACCCAGGCGAAGTGCTGTGTGGACAGCTCCTCCGATAGTGAAGGCTCCCCCTCGAGCGAGAGTGACGAGGAGGGGAGCGACAGCGACGATGAAGGTAGCGGGCGGCGGGATGGCGGGTCCGACTAGGCGTCGGGCGCCGCTTCGCGCGGCACCGGCGACCCCATCATCCGTGTCGCCGGCTCCTTGAACTCCCCGGGGTCGTCTCCTTGGGCGGCTGGCGTAGGAGGGCTGTGGAAGGGGAAGAGGGCTGGCGACAAGGCCGTCAGGTCGGAGTACGAGGGCGTGGTGCCCTCGACAGCGTGCTGATGTCCGGCCGCCCCGTCTTCGAGCCCCGCTTCCGGTGCCACCATCACCGCCCAGCCTTCGGATGGCCCCCGGGATGTTCTCTTGGTGTCTTCTGGCACCCGTAGCTCGCCTAGGCGCCCCTTTTGCCCTTTTCGCCTCCTTGACCTACCTCCTGAAGAGAGGGACAGGAAAGGGATTACGGGCATCTTATCTTTTCAATTTGTAAGCCTTCGGGCCTTAGCTGCATCTAAAACTTGTAATCCTCTCTTTCATGTTTTTCATCCTCTATGGACTGTACCTGAGTGGGATGTTTTTTAATGAAAAGGGGATGTTTGCCGGGTTATTTGCCTCGCGGGTTGAACCCATGCCAAGGAGCAGATCCTTGGTATCCCTCGGACAGGAAGTTCGCCTCCCGGTAACAGGCCCTGCCGCCTTCCCATGTCGCTCGACCTTTCTCACGCCTTTGACGGAGGCGGGAACGAGGTGGGTGCGGCCTCCTCGTTTCATCCCTTTGCTGCCGCGACTACGACCAAACTTGGCCCCGGGAACGAGCCCCAGGGCCTAGAGTTGAGGGAGCACGACAGTTTTCGGGAAGAAACGCGGTTTCGTATTCCCCAGTCCATAAGAGGATGCATGATGAGGGACGAATGGCTTATCTGATATTGCAGCCCCCGGCAACTCTGGCTTGCCGTGGACGAATCTTGGCACTTGCAGCCCCCAGCAACACTGGCTTGCCGGGGCCCAAGTGCCGGCGCGCCCTTCTTCTCCTTTTCGTCCTCAAGCAGCCTGGCCAGGATATGCGAGCCGTCGAATGAAAGAAAAGCAAAGGGACGGACATTCGACCTCTAAGCTAGGGGTTAGCTGCTGTTAGGCACTATCAACCCTAACCAAGGACGAGACTCAACCTAGCATGCATGCTATAACCCCGGGGTGTCAGCGCTTCATTTACTTGTGCTCAGGGTCTGCGCCTGGCTCTGTACAAAGGATTACATGCAACAGCGGCAAGACTTGTACAGAAAGGTGGTTGCCGGACAGGGTCCGAAAACCGCGCCTTATGGGTAAAACTTACGAAGATGCTCGATGTTCCAGGAGTTGCTCACTGGTACGCCATCTTCGGTCTCAAGGCGGACAGCGCCAGGCCTTGTGACTAGCTTCACCCGGTAAGGGCCTTCCCACTTCGGCGTCAACTTGTTGGAATTCTTGGCGGACTGAACGCGCCGAAGAACAAGGTCGCCTTCCTCGAGACTTCTGGCATTGACTCTACGGCTATGGTAGCGGCGCAGAGCTTGCTGGTAGCGAGCAGCTCGCACAGCAGCCTGAAGACGGTCTTCCTCAAGGAGCAGCGCGTCATCTTGCCGCAGCTGCTCTTGCTCGAGCTCATCATAAGCGAGCACTCGAGGTGACCCGTATACGAGTTCCGTGGGGGTAACTGCCTCTGCTCCATAGACTAGAGCGAAAGGTGTCTGTCCAGTGGCTCGATTTGGCGTCGTTCTGATCGACCAAAGAGCCACCGGCAGCTCCTCGATCCAGTTTCTTCCGCACTTGTGCAGCCTGTCGAAAGTTCTGGTCTTGAGCCCGCGCAGCACTTCAGCATTTGCCCTCTCCGCTTGACCGTTGCTTCTCGGGTGAGCAACAGAAGCGAAGCAGATCTTGGCGCCAAGATCTTGGACGTATTGCATGAAGGTGCGGCTTGTGAATTGTGTACCGTTGTCGGTGATTATCCTGTTAGGGATCTCGAAGCGGCAAACAATCGACCTGAAGACTTGACGGCTGACTGTGCGGTCACCTTCCTCACTGGTTCCACTTCCGGCCACTTTGTGAACTTGTCGATCGTGACGTACAAGTACTCAAAGCCCCCGACAGCTCGGGGAAAGGGGCCGAGGATGTCGAGCCCCCAGACCGAAAATGGCCAGGATAAAGGGATCGTCTGGAGAGCTTGAGCTGGCTAGTGTATCTTCTTGGAATGGAACTGGCACGCTTCACACTTGGTTACTTGTGCAGTTGCATCCTGGAGGGCTGTTGGCCAAAAGAAACCTTGCCGGAACGCTTTGCCGACAAGTGCTCTTGCGCCAATGTGGTGACCACATATGCCTTCGTGTATCTCTGCCAACAGCTTTTGTCCGTCTTCCCGGGGAATACACTTCAATTTCACACCGTTGAGTCTTCTTCTGTACAGTGCTTTGTCGACAAACTGGTACATACTTGACTGCCAGGCTACTCTTTCCGCTTCTTCTTGCTCTTCGGGAAGTTCTCCTGTCTGGAGGAAACGGACAATCTGCTGCGCCCATGTTGGAGCTTGTGGCTCGACAACAAGGACTAAAGGCAAATCTGCCGCTGCGGGAACATCCGCTTCTACGGCAAGAACCTGCGGCTCTGCCGGAGCTTGACGTTCCCCGACAAGCTTGCCGGAGCAAAACTCATCGGGAGCTTCTGCTTCAACGGAACAAACCCTAGGGCTTGCCGGAGCATCTTGCTCCTCAGCGTTCTCGGTGTTGTTCTCAGCTGCTGCGGGAACGTCCGCTTCTACAGCGAGGAACTGCACCTCTGCCGGAGCTTGACGTTCCCCGACAAGCTTGCCGGAGCAAAACTCATCGGGAGCTTCTGCTTCAACGGAACAAACCCTAGGGTTTGCCGGAGCAGACTGCTCCTCAGCGTTCTCGGTGTTGTTCTCAGCTGCTGCGGGAACGTCCGCTTCTACGGCGAGGAACTGCACCTCTGCCGGAGCTTGACGTTCCCCGACAAGCTTGCCGGAGCAAAACTCATCGGGAGCTTCTGCTTCAACGGAACAAACCCTAGGGTTTGCCGGAGCAGACTGCTCCTCAGCGCCTTCGGCGTTGATCCTAGGGACCTTCTTGGCGGCGGCTTCGGGAAGCTCTGCCGGCAGGCAGTCACCAGGAATCGACTTCCTCTTCTTGCTCTGTCCAGTTGATGGTGTTACGGACGGTTGAGTCAGCTTGAGCACAAAGATCCCTGGTTCCACAGGTAGCTTAAGTGCGGCGCACTTTGACAGGCCGTCAGCAATGGCGTTCTGAGCTCTTGGAACGTGCTCCATTTGTAGGCCGTCAAAGCGCTCTTCTAGCTTTCTCACTTCGTCAACGTAAGCTTCCATCAACGGACTCTGATAATTCTTGTTTACTTGGCGGACGACAAGCTGTGAGTCACCCCTGAGAATGAGCTTCTTGATCCCAAGGTCTGCCGCGATCCTGAGACCGGCAAGCAATCCCTCATACTCTGCAGTATTGTTTGTGGCTTGCTCCTTGGGAAAGTGCATCTGGACTATGTACTTGAGGTGATCTCCGGTGGGCGCGATAAGCAGCACACCAGCGCCGGCGCCTTGCAGCGAAAAGGCACCATCAAAGTACATCAGCCACTCTTTGCTTGCTTCCTTGTCGGGGATGCTTGTTTCTGGAATTTCATCATCTGGTGTTGGCGTCCATTCTGCTATAAATTCTGCCAATGCTCTGCTCTGGATAGTTGAAGTGCTTTCAAACTTGAGGCCAAAGCTCGACAGTTCCAGTGCCCACTCAACAATCCTGCCTGTCGCTTCTGGATTCTGCAGTATTCTCTTCAGCGGAAAGCGAGTGACAACTGTGATCTCATGCGCTTGGAAGTAATGGCGCAGCTTTCTCGAGGCCATGAGAAGGCTGAAAAGCAATTTTTGCACACCAGAGTACCTTGACCTAGCCCCCTGTAGAAGGGAACTGACAAAGTAAACTGGGCGCTGCACCATCTTCTTGTGTATCTCGTCGTGCATCTGTGCAGAACCGTCTTTGTCGGGACCAGAGCTTGCCGGGGAAGCCCCCTGCTTGTCGCTGGATGCGCTTGCCACGGTTGCTGGCTCATCATCTGCCTCCCTCTCTGCTACTAACGCAGCACTAACCACTTGATTGGTTGCCGCTATGTACAGCAGCAACTTCTCTTGTGGCTTAGGTGCGACAAGTATTGGAGGGGAGGACAGGTATCTCTTCAGGTCTTGCAGCGCAGCCTCCGCTTCCGGAGTCCATTTCATTGGACCTGCTTTTTTCAATAATTTGAAAAACGGCAGGGCGCGCTCAGCAGACCGAGAGATAAACCTGCTGAGAGCAGCCATGCAACCGGCAAGTTTCTGTACATCCTTGACGCGCTTTGGTGCTTCAATCTGCTCAATGGCCTTGATCTTGTCGGGATTGGCTTCAATTCCCCGCTGAGACACGAAGAACCCGAGAAGCTTGCCGGAGGGAACTCCAAAAACACACTTCTCTGGGTTGAGCTTGAGGCTGATCCTGCGCAGATTTGCAAAGGTCTCGCCTAAATCTTGAGTCAGAGTTGCTCTGTCCTTGCTCTTGACCACTATATCATCCATGTAGGCTTCCACATTTCTGTGTATTTGTGGCTCAAGAGCAACATGGACTACTCTTGCAAATGTCGAACCAGCATTTTTTAATCCGAAAGGCATCCGTACGAAACAGTACGTGCCACATGGAGTAATAAATGCGGTCTTCTCCTCATCCTCTTCTGCCATGAAGATCTGATGATATCCTGAGTATGCGTCAAGAAATGAAAGCAAATCACATCCGGCTGTGGAGTCAACAATCTGGTCAATGCGCGGCAAAGGAAATGGGTCTTTAGGGCAAGCTTTGTGAACATCGGTGAAATCGATGCAAAGTCTCCATTTCCCGTTTGCCTTGCGCACGACTACAGGATTGGCCAACCACGTGGGATGGAGCACTCCTCTGACAAGGCCTGCTGCTTCCAGTTTCTTTATCTCTTCGGCAATGAATTCTTGGCGTTCCACTGCCTGCTTCCTGACTTTCTGCTTGACGGGCCGTGCATGAGGACAAATGGCAAGGTGGTGCTCAATCACTTTCCTGGGAACACCGGGGATGTCAGACGGTTGCCACGCAAACACGTCGACATTCGCCCGCAGGAAAGCAATGAGTGCGCTTTCCTATTTAGGGTCGAGCGTGGCACTGATGGTGAAGGTACCACCAGTGCCGCCCTCCTTGGCGGATACCTTCTTCGTCTCTGGCGGAGCTGCTATCGTCTTCTTGCACTTGCCGGTGGAGCTCGATGGTGCGTCCTCGACGGCAGCGCAGCACTGCGAAGAGGTGCGCTTGCCGGAGTGGGCATCAGAACTCTTGCCGGACTTGGCCTTCTTTCCCCCGGGAGCTTCAGCGGCAAGTGGATTGCGATCTGCCGTGGCTGCTGCTTCCTGGTAGATCTTGTCGGCACAGATAAGAGCATCCTTCTTGTCGCCAGGGACAGAAATGATGCTTATCGGGCCTGGCATCTTTAGCATGTTATATGCGTAGTGAGAGGCTGCCATGAACTTGGCGAGTGCTGGACGGCCAAGTATCCCATTGTAGGGCAATGGGATATCGGCAACGTCGAATGTGACCTTCTCAGTCCTGAAGTTTAGCTCGCTGCCAAATGTTACCGGCAGCGTGATCTTCCCCTTCGGCTTGCTCCTTCCCGGGTTGATTCCTTGGAATGTGTCGGTCTCTTCGAGCTCGCTTTTAGGGATTTGGAGTTTCTGGAGCACAGCGGAGGAGATCAGGCTCAAGCCGGCCCCGCCGTCAACTAACATCTTAGTGACCTTGAGGTTGCGGATAGTTGGCAAAACCAACATCGGCAGGCACCCGACCGCAGTTGTGCGATCAGGGTGGTCCTCAATGTCAAAGATGATAGGCGTGCTGGACCATTTTAGAAGCTTGCGCGATTCGACAGGCGGTTCCGCTGCATTGACTTCCCGCGCCCATTGCTTGAGTTGGCGGTGTGAAGTGTGCAGAGAAGCACCGCCGTCAACACACAAGACCTCTGTGGCTTTTTGAAACTCCTGTTCACTGTCCTCAACATCATCCATGTCTTTGTCGTCGTCATCTTCATCGTTGTCGCGGCCGCGGGGAGGCCTGTCTCCTTTCCGCTGCTTGGCCTTGCCGCGGCGCCCTCCCCGTCAGGCGCGCTTCTTGTCGGGTTCTTCAGCACCCCCTGGGGCTCTCTCCTTGTCGTGCCGCTCGTACTCAGCTCTTTGCTGCTGGACGAGCTGCTCGACTTTCTTGCAGCTCCGGAGGTCATGGCCCTTGGTGCGGTGAATCTTGCAGTATTGGTTGTCGGAGCCGTCCTGCTTGTCGGCGGCCGCCACAGCCTGGCAGTTGGTGCATGCGGCAACCTCCTTGCCGGAGCTATCGACCTTGGCTCGCTTGGCGCCGCCGTCGCTGCTGGACTGCTCAACGACCAGCACCTCTTTGTTCTGCTTCTTCCTGTTGTTGCGCCGCCGGTTTTTCTTTGCCGAGGCGGCATCCTCGCTGTCAGATCCTCCTGCTCCAGTGCATTCTCCGGGGAATTTCCTCCCTTCCTCAGCGCGTGCACACTTGTCGGCCAGGGCATATAGCTCGCTGATGTCCCGAATCTTGCACATCGCCATCTCCTCCCGCATCCTGCGGTTACGCACGTTCTGATGGAACGCGCTGATTACCGCGGTGGGGTGGATATTTGGGATGTTGTGCTGTACACGGCTGAACCTCTGGATATACTTGCGCAGGGGCTCTCCTTCCTTCTGGACGAGCAGATGGAGATCACTCTCTTGGCCATGAGGTTTGTCGCCGCCTGTGAAGGCGCCGACAAACTGATGGCATAGATCAGCCCAGGAGGATATGGAGTTGTCCGGCTGGTGCATGAGCCAGGACCTGACGTTGGGCTTGAGCACCAACGGGAAGTAGTTGGCAAGGATCTTATCGTCCCGCCCCCCAGCAGCCTACACCGTGATGGTGTAGATGCTGAGGAACTCCGACGGATGCGACTTGCCGTCGTACTTCTCTGGTACATCTGGTTTGAAATTCTTCGTACTGGGCCACTGGACTTGCCGCAGCTCACGAGTGAACGCAGGGCAACCTACCGCGTACGGCAAGTTGCCTGGTTCCCCTGGCGCATGCATGTCAACAGAGGGCCCAGCACGCTGGTCTGATTGACGCCGCGCTTCTCTCCGGCGCTCGATGCGAGTACGAGCGTCTTCTTGCTGTCGTTCTTGAAGAACTTGGCGCTGATCGCGGCGAGCTCGCGGATCTGACGATGCGGTGGAGTCGCTGTCGAGGTGGACATGGCGAGTCGTCGATCTTGGCCTTCGGGGTGGAGAGTGCACAGTAGTTGCACCCTCACCAGTCTTGTCATCCCTGGCCCGGGCCTGGCTAGCTTGCCGCAGTTGAGACGTGCTCGGCTGCTGTGGAGTGTCGCCGTTGGCGAAGCCCATGAGACTCTGGATAGTGGCTCTCCAGTCGTCGACCTTGTCCGCCGCTGGAGGGTAGTCTAGGAGCAGCTGAGCTCGCGCCAAAGCTTCTGCTGTGGTGGCGGGTGGCGGTGGTGAACGGTGCGAGCAGCGGGATATGCTCGGACTTCTAACTATGTTAGAAGGAGCAGTATCTCGTCCAGGCGACCGTGTCTCGCTCGCGCCAGCAGGTCGACGTGCATGGTGGTCCTGAGCGCTCCGAGATCCACCAGCTCGATCCTGATCTAGCGAACGCATGGTACCGTGAGTACCATGACGCTGCCGGTCCCGCGCCTCCTGAGATGGGCGCGGTGCATGCACGGACGCCGAGGTCTTGGAGTGCGCCGGGTCGTTGTGGGAGCCGACTACGCCGCCGATGGGCGGCGCAGCCTTGTCCTGGGACCTGGCAGCACCGTGGGTTCCCTCGTCGACGCGTGCCCTTCCACCGATGCCTGCCCCACCAACCGTTTGCTCCGGCGATGGCTGGCTCGGTGCGGACGGAGCAGCTGCCTCCGAAACTTTCTTCTTCGGCGGCATGTCGATGAAGATGATGAAGATCTAGCTCGCGAGAATGCCCGATCTGGTTCACACAACTTTGACGCCCCCTACCTGGCGCGCCAGAGATGCCGGGGTGCTGATCCACGGACACCTATGGGACCGGCGGACTGGGTCCCTTTCGGTTCGGCGGGGGCGGAGGTCGCGCAAAGAGCAGATCGAGGTGAGGCACGCGGGCGATTTACCCAGGTTCGGGCCGCACGGATGCGTAAAACCCTACTCCTGCTTTGTGGTTTCGTATTGATTTCTAGCTCGGGAGCGCGGAGTGCTACAGTACACACCGGCGGCTGGCAAGACCAAGCATGGGTGGACGAACCGGCTAACCCCCCTCCTCGTTGCATACGGGCCTCCTTTTATATGCTCAAGGGGTTACCGACTTAGCAACGGAGGTAAAGGGCAAAAATGGAAAGGTGCTATGGTAGGCACAGCTACCTGCTACAGTGTTATCATACCTAACCCTGACGGCAGGGGACAAGGGCATTGAATGCCCGTCTGTGTCGCCTAAACAGTACCGAAAGGGACCGCTAGGGACGCCACCGTTCGCCACGGTGGTTATCTTGTCAGCGCCTGCTTGCCACCTCGCACCCCTAGCTGCACGGCCTCCTGCCACGTGCGCTCGGGAGGGTCCTAGAGCGACACGTTGGCAGGTGTGCTGGAGCGCGGGCACGAAGTGGGGGTTTCCCGCGGCAAGCTCTTTGCCGCGGTCGTCGTCTTGTCGTGTTCGGGAGCTTGTCTCTCACCGGGCCTTGCCGGGACGCGTGGCGTGTCGCGGCAAGTTTTCTTGGTATGCCTTGAGTGGCCTTCCCGGCAAGCTCCTCTTGCCGGGGTCTTGTCTTCTTCCCGGCCAGCTTCTCTTGTCGGGGCCTTGGTTGGTCTTCCCGGCAAGCTCCTCTTGCCGGGGCCTCGGTTCAAGTACTTTGTTCTTGAGTGGTCTTCGATGTAGCCGCGGAGGGTCTTGGCGGCCACCCGGCAAGCCTTGCCGCGGGATGCTGCGACTGCCCATGCACAAGTTCGGGATACTAGGGTACCCCTACTCTAGTGCACCGACAGAAACTCGTCTGTTACAAAGGGATTTCATTTTTAACTTATTTGAACTCGATAGTTTTTTGTGTTTAAATGCACCATTCAAACCACACCATCAATTTTCAACCCTTTCTGACTTCATTTGTTATTTTTCATGCATTTACTGATTATTTTGAGCTATAAGACCCTGAAATTGAAAAGCATTTCAAATGAACTCTGAAAGGTTGAAAGTTGGCATGTTATCATCATTTCATCCACATAGCATGTGCAAGAATTAGAGAGGGTTACAGCAAAAACTGTATGCACTTCGTGTACACAACGGACAATCTCTTTCGAAGTATGAGGGTTTCATAAGGAAACTCGTGTGTTACAAGGGGATTTAATTTTTTTGCTTATTTGAACACCATAGTTTTTCTGTGTTCAAAATGTACCATTCAAAGCCACATCATCAATTTTCAACCCTTTGTGACTTCATTTGTTATTTTTCATGCATTTACTGATTATTTTGAGCTATAAGACCCTGAAATTGAAAAGCATTCCAAATGAACTCTGAAAAGGTTTAAAGTTTGCATGGTATCATCATTTCATCCACATAGCATGTGCAAGAAAGTAGAGAGGGTTATGACAAAAACTGGATGCACTTCATGTACACAACGGACATTCTCTTTCGAAGTATCAGGGTTTCGTACGGAAACTCGTCTGTTACAAAGAGATTTAATTTTTTTTAAATTATTTGAACTCCATAGTTTTTCTGTGTTCAAAATGTACCATTCAAAGCCACATCATCCATTTTCAACCCTTTCTGACTTCATTTGTAATTTTCATGCATTTACTGATTATTTTGAGCTATAAGAGCCTGAAATTGAAAAGCATTTCAAATGAACTCTGAAAAGGTTGAAAGTTGGCATGGTATCAGCATTTCATCCACATAGCATGTGCCATAAAGTAAAGGGGGTTACGGCAAAAACTGGATGCACTTCGTGTACACAACGGACAATCTCTTTCGACGTATCAATGTTTCATACAGAAACTCGTCTGTTACAAAGGGATTTCATTTTTTAACTTATTTGAACTCCATAGTTTTTCTATATTCAAAATGCACCATTCAAAGCAACATCATCAATTTTCAACCCTTTCTGACTTCATTTTTTATTTTTCATGCATTTACTGATTATTTTGAGCTATAAGACCCTGATCTTGAAAATCATTTCAAATGAACTCTGAAAGGTTGAAAGTTGGCATGGTATCATCATTTCATCCACATAGCATGTGCAAGAAAGTAGATAGGGTTACAGAAAAAATTGGATGCACTTCGTGTACACAACGGACAATCTCTTTCGAAGTATCAGGGTTTCATACGGAAACTTGTCCGTTACAAAGGGATTTCATTTTTTAACTTATTTGAAAACCATAGTTTTTCTGTGTTCAAAATGTACCATTCAATGCCACATCATCAATTTTCAACCCTTTCTGACTTCATTTGTTATTTTGTATGCATTTACTGAATATTATGAGCTATAAGACCCTGAAATTGAAAAGCATTTCAAATGAACTCTAAAAAGGATGAAAGTTGGCATGGTATCATCATTTCATCCACATATCATGTGCAAGAAAGTAGAGAGAGGTACGACAAAAATTGGATGCACTTCATGTACACAACGGACAATCTCTTTCGAAGTATCAGGGTTTCATACGGAAACTCATTTGTTACAAGGGGTTTTCATTTTTTTAACTTATTTGAACTCCATAGATTTTCTATGTTCAAAAAGCACCATTCAAAGCCAAATCATCAATTTTCAACCCTTTCTCACTTCATTTGTTATTTCTCATGCATTTACTGATTATTTTGAGCTATAAGACCCTGAAATTGAAAAGCATTTCAAATGAACTCTGAAATGGTTGAAAGTTGGCATGGTATCACCATTTCATCCACATAGCATGGGCAATAAAGTAGAGATGGTTACAGCAAAAACTGGATGCACTTCGTGTACACAACGGACAATCTCTTTCGAAGTATTAGGGTTTCATACGGAAACTCGTTTGTTACAAATGGATTTCATTTTTTTAACTTATTTGAACTCGATAGTTTCTCTGTGTTCAAAATGCACCATTCAAAGCCACATCATCAATTTTCAACCTTTTCTGACTTCACTTGTTATTTTTCATGCATTTACTGATTATCTTGAGCTATAAGACCCTGAAATTGAGAGCATTTCCAATGAACTCTGAAAAGTTTGAAAGTTGGCATGGTATCGTCATTTCATCCACATAGCATGTGCAATAAAGTAGACATGGTTACGACAAAAACTGGATGCACTTCGTGTACACAACGGGCAATCTCTTTGGAAGTATCAACGTTTCATACGGAAACTCGTCTGTTACAAAGGGATTTCATTTTTTAACTTATTTCAACTCCATAGTTTTTCTGTGTTCAAAATGCACCATTCAAAGCCACATCATCAATTTTCAACCCTTTCTGACTTCATTTGTTATTTTTCATGCATTTACTGATTATTTTGAGCTATAAGACCCTGATCTTGAAAAGCATTTCAAATAAACTCTGAAAAGGTTGAAAGTTGGCATGGTATCATCATTTCATCCACATAGCATGTGCAAGAGTTAGAGAGGGTTACAGCAGAAACTACATGCACTTCGTGTACACAACGGACAATCTCTTTCGAAGTATGAGGGTTTCATACGGAAACTCGTCTATTACAAAGGGATTTAAATTTTTTAACTTATTTGAACACCATAGTATTTCTGTGTTCAAAATGCACCATTCAAAGCCACGTCATCAATTTTCAACCCTTTCTGACTTCATTTGTTATTTTTCATGCATTTACTAATTATTTTGAGCTATAAGACCCTGAAATTTAAAAGCATTTGAAATGAACTCCGAATAGGATGAAAGTTGGCATGGTATCATCATTTCATCCACATAGCATGTGCAAGAAAGTAGAGAGGGGTACCTCAAAAACTGGATGCACTTCGTGTACACAACGGACAATCTCTTTCGAAGTATCAGAGTTTCGTACGGAAACTCGTCTGTTACAAAGGGATTTCATTTTTTAACTTATTTGAACTCCATAGTTTTTCTGTGTTCAAAATGCACCATTAAAAGCCACATCATCAGTTTTCAACCCTTTCTGACTTCTTTGTTATTTTTCATGCATTTATTAATTATTTTGAGCTATAAGACCCTGAAATTGAAAAGCATTTCAAATGAACTCTAAAAGGTTGAAAGTTAGCATGGTATCAACATTTCATCCACATAGCATGTGCAAGAATTAGAGAGGGTTATGGCAAAAACTAGATGCACTTCTTGTACACAACGGACAATCTCTTTCGAAGTATGAGGGTTTCATACGGAAACTCATATGTTACAAAGGGATTTCGTTTTTTAACTTATTTCAACTCCATAGTTTTTATGTGTTCAAAATGCACCATTCAAAGCCACATCATCAATTTTCAACCCTTTCTGACTTCATTTATAATTTTTCATGCATTTACTGATTATTTTTAGCCATAAGACCTTGAAATTGAAAAGCATTTCAAATGTACTCTGAAAAGGATGAAAGTTGGCATGGTATCATCATTTCATCCACATAGCATGTGCAATAACGTAGAGAGGGTTACCGCAAAAACTGGATGCACTTCGTGTGCACAACGGACAATCTCTTTCGAAGTATCAGGGTTTCATACGAAACTCGTCTGTTACAAAGGGATCCATGTTCAAGAATTCATCCGATTAACTAGTTAACTTGCCGATTAATACCTACTCACATGGAACTAGAGTAGCCGATTACCCGATAAATCGTTTGTTTAATTGATTAAATGGTCGATTAACTTGCCGATTAGCCTATTAATCCCCTACTCACCAGCCAACTGAGTAGCTAGCAGTTAACGATTTCCTCAACAATGAAAGGGATTTTATTTTTTAACTTATTTGAACACCATAGTTTTTCTGTGTTAAAATGCACCATTCAAAGCCACATCATCAATTTTCAACCCTTTCTGACTTCATTTGTTATTTTTCAAGCATTTGCAGATTATTTTGAGTTATAAGACCCTGAAATTGAAAAGCATTTCAAGTGAACTATGGAAACACTGAAAGTTGTCATGGTATCGTCATTTCATCCACAAAGCATGTGCAAGAAACTAGAGAGGGCTACAGCAAAAACTGGATGCACTTCGTGTACACAACGGACAATCTCTTTCGAAGTATCAGGATTTCATAAGGAAACTCATCTCTTACAAAGAGATTTCTTTTTTTAACTTATTTGAACTCCATAGTTTTCTATGTTCAAATTGCACCATTCAAAGACACATCATCAATTTTCAACCCTTTCTGACTTCATTGGTTATTTTGCATGCATTTACTGATTATTTTGAGCTATAAGACCCTGAAAGTGAAAAACATTTCAAATGAACTCTGAAAAGGTTGAAAGTTTGCATGGTATCATCATTTCATCCACATAGCATGTGCAAGAAAGTAGAGAGGGTTACGACAAAAACTGGATGCACTTCGTGTACACAACGGACATTCTCTTTCGAAGTATCACGGTTTCATACGGAAACTCGTCTGTTACAAAGTAATTTCATTTTTTAACTTATTTCAACTCCATAGTTTTTCTCTATTCAAAATGCACCATTCAAAGCCACATCATCAATTTTCAACCCTTTCTGACTTCATTTGTTATTTTTCATGCATTTACTAATTATTTTGAGCCATAAGACCCTGAAATTGAAAAGCATTTCAAATGACCTCTGGAAAGGTTGAAAGTTGGCATGGTATCATCATTTCATCCACATAGCATGTGCAATAACGTAGAGACGGTTACGGAAAAAACTGGATGCACTTCGTGTACACAACGGACAATCTCTTTCGAAGTATCAGGGTTTCATACGGAAACTCGTCAGTTAAAAAGGGATCAATGTTCAAGAATTCATCCGATTATCCAGTTAACTTGCCGATTAATGCCTACTCATATGGAACTCGAGTAGCCGATTACCCGATAAATCGTTCGTTTAATTGATTAAATGGCCGATTAACTTGCCGATTAGCCTATTAATCCCCTACTCACTAGCCGACCGAGCAGCTAGCAGTTAACGATTTCCTCAACAATGAAAGGGATTTCATTTTTTAACTTATTTGAACTCCATAGTTTTTCTATGTTCAAAATGCACCATTCAAAGCCACATCATCAATTTTCAACCCTTTTTGACTTCATTTGTTATTTTTCAAGCATTGACTGATTATTTTGTGTTATAAGACCCTGAAATTGAAAAGCATTTCAAATGAACTCTGGAAACGTTGAAAGCTGGCATGGTATCGTCATTTCATCCACAAAGCATGTGCAAGAAACTAGAGAGGGCTACAGCAAAACCTGGATGCACTTCGTGTACACAACGGACAATCTCTTTCGAAGTATCAGAGTTTCATACGGACTCTCGTCTGTTACAAAGGGATTTCTTTTTTTAACTTATTTGAACTTCATAGTTTTCTATGTTCAAATTGCACCATTCAAATCCACATCATCAATTTTCAACCCTTTCTGACTTCATTTGTTATTTTTCATGCATTTACTGATTATTTTGAGCTATAAGACCCTGAAATAGAAAAGCATTTCAAATGAACTCTGAAACGGTTGAAAGTTTGCATGGTATCATCATTTCATCCACATAGCATGTGCAAGAAAGTAGAGAGGGTTACGACAAAAACTGGATGCACTTCGTGTACACAATGGACATTCTCTTTCGAAGTATCAGGGTTTCGTACGGAAACTCGTCTGTTACAAAGGGATTTCATTTTTTTAAAATTATTTGAACTCCATAGTTTTTTTGTGTTCAAAATGTACCATTCAAAGCCACATCATCCATTTTCAACCCTTTCTGACTTCATTTGTAATTTTCATGCATTTACTGATTATTTTGAGCTATAAGAGCCTGAAATTGAAAAGCATTTCAAATGAACTCTGAAAAGGTTGAAAGTTGGCATGGTATCAGCATTTCATCCACATAGCATGTGCCATAAAGTAAAGATGGTTACGGCAAAAACTGGATGCACTTCGTGTACACAACGGACAATCTCTTTCGAAGTATTAGGGTTTCATACGGAAACTCGTCTTTTACAAAGGGGTTTCATTTTTTAACTTATTTGAACTCCATAGTTTTTCTATGTTCAAAATGCACCATTCAAAGCGACATCATCAATTTTCAACCCTTTTTGACTTCATTTGTTATTTTTCAAGCATTTACTGATTATTTTGAGTTATAAGACCCTGAAATTGAAAAGCATTTCAAATGAACTCTGGAAACGTTGAAAGTTGGCATGGTATTGTCATTTCATCCACAAAGCATGTGAAAGAAACTAGAGAGGGCTACAGCAAAAACTGGATGCACTTCGTGTACACAACGGACAATCTCTTTCGAAGTATCAGGGTTTCTGTGTTCAAATTGCACCATTCAAAGCCAAATCATCAATTTTCAACCCTTTCTGACTTCATCTTTTATTTTTCATGCATTTACTGATTATTTTGAGCTATAAGACCCTAAAATTGAAAAGCATTTCAAATGAACTCTGAAAAGGTTGAAAGTTTGCATGGTATCATCATTTCATCCACATAGCATGTGCAAGAAAGTAGAGAGGGTTACGACAAAAACTGGATGCACTTCGTGTACACAACGGACATTCTCTTTCGAAGTATCAAGGTTTCGTACGGAAACTCGTCTGTTAAAATGGATTTCATTTTTTAACTTATTTGAACTCCATAGTTTTTCTGTGTTCAAAATGTACCATTCAAAGCCACATCACCAATTTTCAACCCTTTCAGACTTCATTTCTAATTTTCATGCATTTACTGATTATTTTGAGCTATAAGAGCCTGAAATTGAAAAGCATTTCAAATGAACTCTGAAAAGGTTGAAAGTTTGCATGGTATCATCATTTCATCCTCATAGCATGTGCAAGAAAGTAGAGAGGGTTACGACAAAAATTGGATGCACTTCGTGTACACAACGGACAATCTCTTTCGAAGTATCAGGGTTTCATACGGAAACTCGTTTCTTACAAAGGGATTTCATTTTTTAACTTATTTGAACACCATAGTTTTTCTGTGTTCAAAATGTACCATTCAAAGCCACATCATCAATTTGCAACCCTTTCTGACTTCATTTGTCATTTTTCATGCATTTACTGATTATTTTGAGCCATAAGACCCTAAAATTGAAAAGCATTTCAAATGAACTCTGAAAAGGTTGAAAGTTGGCATCGTATCATCATTTCATCCACATAGCATGTGCAAGAAAGTAGAGAGGTGTACGGCAAAAACCGGATGGACTTCGTGTACACAACGGACAAACTCTTTCGAAGTGTCAGGGTTTCATACAGAAACTCGTATGTTACAAGGGATTTCATTTTTTAACTTATTTGAACTCCATAGATTTTCTATGTTCAAAATGCACCATTCAAAGCCAAATCATCAATTTTCAACCCTTTCTGACTTCATTTGTTATTTTTCATGCATTTACTGATTATTTTGAGCTATAAGACCCTGAAATTGAAAAGCATTTCGAATGAACTCTGAAAAGGTTGAAAGTTGGCATGGTATCATCATTTCATCCACATAGCATGTGCAATAAAGTAGAGAGGGTTACAGCAAAAACTGGATGCACTTCGTGTACACAACGGACAATCTCTTTCGAAGTATCAGGGTTTCATACGGAAACTCGTTTGTTACAAAGGGATTTCGTTTTTTAAAATATTTGCACTCGATAGTTTCTCTGTGTTCAAAATGCACCATTCAAAGCCACATCATCAATTTTCAACCCTTTCCGACTTCATTTGTTATTTTTCATGCATTTACGGATTATCTTGAGCTATAAGACCCTGAAATTGAAAGCATTTCAAATGAACTCTGAAAAGGTTGAAAGTTGGCATGGTATCATCATTTCATCCACATAGCATGTGCAAGAAAGTAGAGAGCGATACGGCAAAAAGTGGATGCACTTCGTGTACACAATGGACAATCTCTTTCGAAGTATCAGGGTTTAATACGGAAACTCGTCTGTTACAAAGGGATTTCATTTTTTAACTTATTTGAACAGCATAGTTTTTCTCTATTCAAAATGCACCATTCAAAGCCACATCATCAATTTTCAACCCTTTCTGACTTCATTTGTTATTTTTCATGCATTTACTTATTATTTTGAGCTATAAGACCCTGAAATTGAAAAGCATTTCAAATGAACTCTAAAAGGTTGAAAGTTAGCATGGTATCAACATTTCATCCACATAGCATGTGCAAGAATTAGAGAGGGTTACGGCAAAAACTAGATGCACTTCGTGTACACAACGGACAATCTCTTTTGAAGTATGAGGGTTTCATACGGAAACTCGTCTGTTACAAAGGGATTTCATTTTTTAACTTATTTGAACACCATAGTTTTTCTCTGTTCAAAATGCACCATTCAAAGCCACATCATCCATTTTCAACCCTTTCTGACTTCATTTGTAATTTTCATGCATTTACTGATTATTTTGAGCTATAAGACCCTGAAATTGAAAAGCATTTCAAATGAACTCTGAAAAGGATGAAAGTTGGCATGGTATCATCATTTCATCCACATAGCATGTGCAATAACGTAGAGAGGGTTACGGCAAAAACTGGATGCACTTCGTATGCACAACGGACAATCTCGTTCGAAGTATCAGGGTTTCATACGAAACTCGTCTGTTAGAATGGGATCCATGTTCAAGAATCCATCCGATTAACCAGTTAACTTGCCGATTAATACCTACTCACATGGAACTCGAGTAGCCAATTACCCGATAAATCGTTCGTTTAATTGATTAAATGGTCGATTAACTTGCCGATTAGCCTATTAATCCCCTACTCACCAGCCAACCGAGTAGCCAGCAGTTAACGATTTCCTCAACAATGAAAGGGAATTTATTTTTTAACTTATTTGAACACCATAGTTTTTCTGTGTTAAAATGCACCATTCAAAGACACATCATCAATTTTCAACCCTTTTTGACTTCATTTGTTATTTTTCAAGCATTTACAGATTATTTTGAGTTATAAGACCCAGAAATTGAAAAGCATTTCAAGTGAACTCTGGAAACGTTGAAAGTTGGCATGGTATCATCATTTCATCCACAAAGCATGTGGAAGAAACTAGAGAGGGCTACAGCAAAAACTGGATGCACTTCGTGTACACAACGGACAATCTCTTTCGAAGTATCTGGGTTTCATACGGAAACTCGTCTCTTACAAAGGGATTTCTTTTTTTAACTTATTTGAACTCCATAGTTTTCTGTGTTCAAATTGCACCATTCAAAGACACATCATCAATTTTCAACCCTTTCTGACTTCATTTGTTATTTTGCATGCATTTACTGATTATTTTGAGCTATAAGACCCTGAAATTGAAAAACATTTCAAATCAACTCTGAAAAAGTTGAAAGTTTGCATGGTATCATCATTTCATCCACATAGCATGTGCAAGAAAGTAGAGAGGGTTACGACAAAAACTGGATGCACTTCGTGTACACAATGGACATTCTCTTTCGAAGTATCACGGTTTCGTACGGAAACTCGTCTGTTACAAAGTGATTTCATTTTATAACTTATTTCAACTCCATAGTTTTTCTCTATTCAAAATGCACCATTCAAAGCCACATCATCAATTTTCAACCCTTTCTGACTTCATTTGTTATTTTTCAAGCATTTACTGATTATTTTGAGCCATAAGACCCTGAAATTGAAAAGCATTTCAAATGAACTCTGAAAAGGTTGAAAGTTGGCATGGTATCATCATTTCATCCACATAGCATGTGCAATAACGTAGAGACGGTTACGGAAAAAACTGGATGCACTTCGTGTACACAACGGACAATCTCTTTCAAAGTATCAGGGTTTCATACAGAAACTCGTCAGTTAAAAAGGGATCAATGTTCAAGAATTCATCCGATTATCCGATTAACTTGCCGATTAGCCTATTAATCCCCTACTCACTAGCCGACCGAGCAGCTAGCAGTTAACGATTTCCTCAACAATGAAAGGGATTTCATTTTTGAACTTATTTGAACTCCATAGTTTTTCTATGTTCAAAATGCACCATTCAAAGCCACATCATCAATTTTCAACCCTTTTTGACTTCATTTGTTATTTTTCAAGCATTTACTGATTATTTTGAGTTATAAGACCCTGAAATTTAAAAGCATTTCAAATGAACTCTGGAAACGTTGAAAGTTGGCATGGTATCGTCATTTCATCCACAAAGCATGTGAAAGAAACTAGAGAGGGCTACAGCAAAAACTGGATGCACTTTCTGTACACAACAGACAATCTCTTTCGAAGTATCAGGGTTTCATACGGAAACTCGTCTGTTACAAAGGGATTTCTTTTTTAACTTATTTGAACTCCATAGTTTTCTGTGTTCAAATTGCACCATTCAAAGCCAAATCATCAATTGTCAACCCATTCTGACTTCATTTTTTATTTTTCATGCATTTACTGATTATTTTGAGCTATAAGACCCTAAAATTGAAAAGCATTTCAAATGAACTCTGAAAAGGTTGAAAGTTTGCATGGTATCATCATTTCATCCACATAGCATGTGCAAGAAAGTAGAGAGGGTTACGACAAAAACTGGATGCACTTCGTGTACACAACGGACATTCTCTTTTGAAGTATCAGGGTTTCGTACGGAAACTCGTCTGTTAAAATGGATTTCATTTTTTAACTTATTTGAACTCCATAGTTTTTCTGTGTTCAAAATGTACCATTCAAAGCCACATCATAAATTTTCAACCCTTTCTGACTTCATTTGTAATTTTCATGCATTTACTGATTATTTTGAGCTATAAGAGCCTGAAATTGAAAAGCATTTCAAATGAACTCTGAAAAGGTTGAAAGTTGGCATGGTATCAGCATTTCATCCACATAGCATGTGCCATAAAGTAAAGAGACGGCAAAAACTGGATGCACTTCGTGTCCACAACGGAGAATCTCTTTCGAAGTATCAGGGTTACATACGGAAACTCGTCTTTTACAAAGGGATTTCATTTTTTAACTTATTTGAACTCCATAGTTTTTCTGTATTCAAAATGCAGCATTCAAAGCCACATCATCAATTTTCAACCCTTTCTGACTTCATTTGTTATTTTTCATGCATTTACTGATTATTTTGAGCTATAAAACCCTGAAATTGAAAAGCATTTCAAATGAACTCTTAAAAGGTTGAAAGTTTGCATGGTATCATCATTTCATCCACATAGCATGTGCAAGAAAGTAGAGAGGGTTACGACAAAAAATGGATGCACTTCGTGTACACAACGGACAATCTCTTTCGAAGTATCAGGGTTTCATACGGAAACTCGTTTGTTACAAAGGGATTTCATTTTTTAACTTATTTGAACACCATAGTTTTTCTGTGTTCAAAATGTACCATTCAAAGGCACATCATCAATTTGCAACCCTTTCTGACTTCATTTGTTATTTCTCATGCATTTATTGATTATTTTGAGCTATAGACCCTGAAATTGAAAAGCATTTCAAATGAACTCTGAAAAGGATGAAAGTTGGCATCGTATCATCATTTCATCCACATAGCATGTGCAAGAAAGTAGAGAGGGGTACGGCAAAAACCGGATGGACTTCGTGTACACAACGGACAAACTCTTTCGAAGTGTCAGGGTTTCGTACAGAAACTCGACTGTTACAAGGGGATTTCATTTTTTAACTTATTTGAACTCCATAGATTTTCTATGTTCAAAATGCACCATTCAAAGCCAAATCTTCAATTTTCAACCCTTTCTGACTTCATTTGTTATTTTTCATGCATTTACTGATTATTTTGAGCTATAAGACCCTGAAATTGAAAAGCATTTCAAATGAACTCTGAAAAGGTTGAAAGTTGGCATGGTATCATCATTTCATCCACATAGCATGTGCAATAAAGTAGAGAGGGTTACAGGAAAAACTGGATGCACTTCGTGTACACAACGGACAATCTCTTTCGAAGTATCAGGGTTTCATACGGAAACTCGTTTGTTACAAAGGGATTTCGTTTTTTAAAATATTTGAACTCGATAGTTTCTCTGTGTTTAAAATGCACCATTCAAAGCCACATCATCAATTTTCAACCCTTTCCGACTTCATTTGTTATTTTTCATGCATTTACGGATTATCTTGAGCTATAAGACCCTGAAATTGAAAGCATTTCAAATGAACTCTGAAAAGGTTGAAAGTTGGCATGGTTTCATCATTTCATCCACATAGCATGTGCAAGAAAGTAGAGAGGGATACAGCAAAAAGTGGATGCACTTCATGTACACAATGGACAATCTCTTTCGAAGTATCAGGGTTTCATACGGAAACTCGTCTATTACAAAGGGATTTTATTTTTTAACTTATTTGAACACCATAGTTTTTCTCTGTTCAAAATGCACCATTCAAAGCCACATCATCAATTTTCAACCCTTTCTGACTTCATTTGTTATTTTTCATGCATTTACTGATTATATTGAGCTATAAGACCCTGAAATTGAAAAGCATTACAAATGAACTCTAAAAGCTTGAAAGTTAGCATGGTATCAACATTTCATCCACATAGCATGTGCAAGAATTAGAGAGGGTTACGGAAAAAACTAGATGCACTTCGTGTACACAACGGACAATCTCTTTCGAAGTGTCAGGGTTTCATACGGAAACTCGTTTGTTACAATGGGATTTCGTTTTTTAAAATATTTGAACTCGATAGTTTCTCTGTGTTCAAAATGCACCATTCAAAGCCACATCATCAATTTTCAACCCTTTCCGACTTCATTTGTTATTTTTCATGCATTTACGGATTATCTTGAGCTATAAGACCCTGAAATTGAAAGCATTTCAAATGAACTCTGAAAAGGTTGAAAGTTGGCATGGTTTCATCATTTCATCCACATAGCATGTGCAAGAAAGTAGAGAGGGATACGGCAAAAACTGGATGCACTTCGTGTCCACAACGGACAATCTCTTTCGAAGTATCAGGGTTACATACGGAAACTCGTCTTTTACAAAGGGATTTCATTTTTTAACTTATTTGAACTCCATAGTTTTTCTGTATTCAAAATGCACCATTCAAAGCCACATCATCAATTTTCAACCCTTTCTGACTTCATTTGTTATTTTTCATGCATTTACTGATTATTTTGAGCTATAAGACCCTGAAATTGAAAAGCATTTCAAATGAACTCTAAAAGGTTGAAAGTTAGCATGGTATCAACATTTCATCCACATAGCATGTGCAAGAATTAGAGAGGGTTACGGAAAAAACTAGATGCACTTCGTGTACACAACGGACAATCTCTTTCGAAGTATGAGGGTTTCATACGGAAACTCGTCTGTTACAAAGGGATTTCATTTTTTAACTTATTTCAACTCCATAGTTTTTATGTGTTCAAAATGCACCATTCAAGGCCACATCATCAATTTTCAACCCTTTCTGACTTTATTTGTTATTTTTCATGCATTTACTGATTATCTTGAGCTATAAGACCCTGAAATTGAAAAGCATTTCACATGAACTCTGAAAAGGTTGAAAGTTGGCATGGTATCATCATTTCATCCACATAGCATGTGCAAGAAAGTAGATAGGGTTACGGCAAAAACTGGATGCACTTCGTGTCCACAACGGACAATCTCTTTCGAAGTATCAGGGTTACATACGGAAACTCATCTGTTACAAAGGGATTTCATTTTATAACTTATTTGAACACCAAAGTTTTTCTGTGTTCAAAATGGACCACGCAAAGCCACATCATCAATTTTCAACCCTTTCTGACTTCATTGGTTATTTTTCATGCATCTACAGATTATTTTGAGCTATAAGACCCTGATCTTGAAAAGCATTTCAAATGAACTCTGAATAGGTTGAAAGTTGGCATGGTATCATCATTTCATCCACATAGCATTTGCAAGAAAGTAGAGAGGGGTACCTCAAAAACTGGATGCACTTCGTGTACACAATGGACAATCTCTTTCGAAGTATCAGAGTTTCGTACGGAAACTCGTCTGTTACAAAGGGATTTCATTTTTTAACTTATTTGAACTCCATAGTTTTTCTGTGTTCAAAATGCACCATTCAAAGCCACATCATCAATTTTCAACCATTTCTGACTTCATTTGTTATTTTTCATGCATTTATTGATTATTTTGAGCTATAAAACCCTGAAATTGAAAAGCATTTCAAATGAACTCTAAAAGGTTGAAAGTTTGCATGGTATCAACATTTCATCCACATAGCATGTGCAAGAATTAGAGAGGGTTACGGCAAAAACTAGATGCACTTCGTGTACACAATGGACAATCTCTTTCGAAGTATGAGGGTTTCATACGGAAACTCGTCTGTTACAAAGGGATTTCATTTTTTAACTTATTTCAACTCCATAGTTTTTATGTGTTCAAAATGCACCATTCAAAGCCACATAATCAATTTTCAACCCTTTCTAACTTCATTTGTTATTTTTCATGCGTTTACTGATTATTTTCATCCATAAGACCCTGAAATTGAAAAGCGTTTCAAATGAACTCTGAAAAGGTTGAAAGTTGGCATGGTATCATCATTTCATCCACATAGCATGTGCAATAACGTAGAGAGGGTTACGGAAAAAACTGGATGCACTTCGTGTACACAACGGACAATATCTTTCGAAGTATCAGGGTTTCATACGGAAACTCGTCAGTTAAAAAGGGATCAATGTTCGAGAATTCATCTAATTAACCAGTTAACTTGCCGATTAATGCCTGCTCATATGGAACTCGAGTAGCCGATTACCCGATAAATCATTCGTTTAATTGATTAAATGGCCGATTAACTTGCCGATTAGCCTATTAATCCCCTACTCACCAGCCGACCGAGCAGCTAGCAGTTAACGATTTCCTCAACAATGAAAGGGATTTCATTTTTTAACTTATTTGAACTCCATAGTTTTTCTATGTTCAAAATGCACTTTCAAAGCCACATCATCAATTTTCAACCCTTTCTGACTTCATTTGTTATTTTTCAAGCATTTACAGATTATTTTGAGTTATAAGACCCTGAAATTGAAAAGCATTTCAAATGAACTCTGGAAACGTTGAAAGTTGGCATGGTATCGTCATTTCATCCACAAAGCATGTGCAAGAAACTAGAGAGGGTGTTGACACCTGATTTTGGCACAATGCAGAATGCAATGGAGATGGCCTCAAATGACAAAATATTCTAAATGAGAAATTTCACATTGCTGAGTGGAACAACTTTGATGTTTGGGCCATAATCATTCGGCATCATATCAAAGACGAAAACTACACTCAGATTGTCATGTTTAGGTGTTCTGAGTGCTTTGGTCAAGTACGCCTCCAGGACAATCTTGGATGAAGGAATGCTCTACATGAATTGTCTTCGTCTCGTTGAATCGGTCGATTTTGATATAAAAATCATCTCAATCCGAGTTCGTATGAAAAAGTTAGAGCTATCTGGATGCAGCCCTGTCAAGAGGCGAAATATGACGCGGAAGACCAGACATGTCTTGGCAAGTGTCTGATGTAATGCGTGAGTGTTTTGGCCCAGAAGACGGCCTCGAATCGGAAAACGTTCAACACGAAAGTTTTTCGTCTCGTCAAAACGGTCAACTTTGCTTTTGGACACATTTTCATCCGAGGTCGTTTACTGCCTCAAAAACCTTGCCGGGGAAAGCTTGCCGCCGTGAACAGTAACCTTGCCGGGGAGAGCTTGCCGCCGTGAACAGTAACCCTGCCGGGGAAAGCTTGCCGCCGTGAACAGTAACCTTGCCGGGGAAAGCTTGCCGTGAACAGTAACCTTGCCGGGGAAAGCTTGCCGCCGTGAACAGTAACCTTGCCGGGGAAAGCTTGCCGCCGTGAACAGTAACCTTGCCGGGGGAGAGCTTGCCGCCGTGAACAGTAACCTGCCGGGGAAAGCTTGCCGCCGTGAACAGTAACCTTGCCGGGAAAGCTTGCTGCCGTGAACAGTAGAAACTGTCGAGGCCAATCTGACCAGATGCTGAAGATGGGCTCAAATACTTATCTAGATGGCTTCGGATGAAGAAGTGTTCAACACAGGAGTTGTTCGTAACGTCGAAACGGTCAACTTTGCTTTTGGAGTCATCATCATCCGACGTAGTATACGACCTGTAGAGACGCTGCAAGAGTCGGACGGTCCAGTCAGCTACATGAACGAGTCCATTCGAAATTAGAGATGACCCCGTGGAGTAATCAAGATGGCCTTATTTGGAAAAGTGATCAACATACGGATTGTTGGCCTCGTCGAAGCACACATAATTGATATTTGAACCTTCTCCATCGGAAGTCATATGCAGATTCCACAGCCCACGCAAGGAGCAAGACAGAAGATTGGACCAGATTCGGGCTGAATACGAGTGGGACCAGAACTAGGATTCTAGGACGTGAATTGATGTAATTTTCTTGTAAGGAAAGCCTAGATAAATCCTTTGCTTGTACGGGAAGTCCAGCCGCCTCTTATATATGTTGGGGGTGACGGCCGATTGAACAACACACAATCGAACAAATCAATATACTACTTTTTCATCTACATTTTATCTCTCCACCGTTTTTCTATCTCGTTCTTCGTGGTTCTTCGCGTTTGAGAGCCGCGAATCCCGAGGCTCTAGGGGCGAGCGAATCGACCTAGGGCAGCCCATAGCCGCCGCACTCCCTGACAGGGTCCCTCCCGGGGGTGTGGGGTTTTCGGGTCTGCAAAAGCGCCCGTCGACTGTCTTGCGTATCGCGCTGTCGGTCGGGTCTCCTTCGACGTGAGCTGCGGTGCATCACCCCCGGCGTCGAGGGTACACGTGACGTGTTCTTGTGTCAACACACTTTTTGGCGACTCCGCTGGGGAAGAAGATCAATCATCATCATCCACCATGTCCGATCTTCCCAAGCCATCTGAGGTAGATGCCGATAACATCATTAAGCCCAGTCTTTACGAGATATCGGCCGATCATCGCCAAGTCTATGAGGAGTATAAGAAGGCACGCGAGGAGAAGGACCTGCAGGAGTTCCTTGCAAAATTCAAGAAAATCGCCAAGGCAACATCACTCCGATTGAAGAAATCAAGTTCCCTCCTCTTCAAACTGAACAGGTTAAACCCTCTGTAAGTACTGCCTTTTCTCCTGAGCAGTGGGCTGAGATTGAAAGTCGTATTGCTGATGGTAACAATCTAGTCTATCAAACTTTCATAGAAAATACTAATGCTCAGAAGAATACATCTCAATCATCTAGTGGTAATGATGGTGTAGCTGCTAGTGTGCAAAACCCTAATCTGGCTTTACCTATTGCATCGGCGCCTCCTGTGTCGATGGCTTATTATCCTACCCATACAAATCAGATTGTGACTGCACCCATCAACCCTATTATGAGCATGCCAGGTTCGGTGGCAACGCCGAACCAAACCCTACCTACAGCTACAACCACTCGACCACTACCAAATTTTGGGTCGACATACATGCCACAATTCTTACCTACAGCTAGTAACCCTACTCCTCCTATGCCACTGCCACAAGCGTCATCGTCCACTATGGATGATGGTCTAGCTAATCTTAGAGAGGAGATGGCTAAGATGCTTCGAGAGAATTTTGGAGTTGAGTTACCTCGGAATCGGATTTACCAAAAGCCGTACCCCGAGTACTTTGATGCCATCCAGTGCCCTCCAGGATATAAAATTCCTGATTTTGTTAAATTTAATGGAGAAGGCACAAAAACCACATGGGAGCATGTTAGTCAATATTTGACACAATTGGGTGAGGCAGGCTCATTGAATGAATTGAAAGTGCGTTTAATTCCTTTATCATTAACTGGTACCGCATTTTCATGGTTTTCTTCTTTACCCCATGGTTCCATTCGGGTTTGGTCGCAGCTAGAGCAGAAGTTTCATGATCACTTTTATAGCGGCGACAATGAACTCAAGTTGTCACATCTAACATCGGTTAAGCAGAAGCATGATGAATCGGTCTCCGATTACGTCAAGAGATTTAGAGAAAAAAAACCGGTGTTTTAGTTTGGTGATAACCGAGAGAGACTTGGCAGACCTAGTGCTGAGTGGTTTGAGAACTCCCATCAGAGAAAAGCTAGAAGGCTATGAGTTCTTAAATATCAACCAAGTCTTACAAAGGGCTTTGGCTCAGGAAAGCCGAAGCAAAGACCTCAAAGAAGTACATAGATACAAAGCCGATCGTCCAAAGATGAATATGATCGAATATGATAGTGATCACTCGGACGATGAGGGTGATGTTTTTTCTATTGAATTTGTTTGGCCATCTAAGGCCAAACCATTTACTTGCAATGATCTGAAACTGATTCATAAGAATCGTGATGAAGAGATGAAGTTTACTTTTAACGTTGCCAAGTGTGATAAAATATTTGATGCTTTGCTGCAAGCTAAAATTATTAGAATAACTCATACTTTGCCGCCGTTTGAAGAGCTGAAACGGCGCGCTTATTGCAAGTATCATAATTCTTTTTCTCATGCTACTAACGATTGCAATGTTTTTCGACGACAGATACAATCGGCCATTAATGACGGACGATTAAACTTTTCTAAAATGCAAGTTGATAAACAGCCTTTTCCAATGAATACCATGGATTTGGAGGGGAAGAAGCTACTCATTCGGACGGAGGTAGCCAAATCTGCTAATAAAGCTAATGTCATTGTCGGTGAGCCCAGGAAAGACAAGGAGGACAACAAGGTCTTGGGGAGACAGGTTGTGCTTGATAAGCAACCCGATGGCAAGGAAGTGATCAAAATCACCATCAAGAATCCTACACTCGGGGGGCAACCGCAAGTGCAAGAAAATACTCGTGTTAAATTTGTCAAGCCCAAGAGTCCAAAAGTTGGCAAGTGGAAGAAGAATGAAGCTAAAGTGCAGCGCAAGTGGATCAAGCCAACTTTTGATATGTTGCTGTCCAAGTATGCTAACCAGTCGACCGGTTCTAGTTTCAATCGACCGACTCATCTGAAACGACCAAGGTCACCATCAGCTGATATGTTCAGTCGGTATACAAAACCGAGTGGACCAAGGGCACAGTTTTCAGAAGAGCAGAGGCAATCTGTGTGGGATCGACTTGATTACTCATATAATAGCCGACTCAACATCGGTGACTATCAGTCGGCTGGTCAAAATATGCGACCGAGTGGAAATTATCCGAGTGTAAGGATGCACCCAGGTGGAAGCTATCCGAGTGAAAAAATGTGGCCAAGTAGATTCCATCCGACTGGATTCCATCCGAGTGAATTCCATCCGAGTGACATCCATCCGAGTGGATTCCATCAGAGTAAAAAGCTGTGCCCGAGTGGGAATTTCATGCATCTGGAAAGCCGAAAAGAATGGCATGTGAAGTCACCAAGTGTTGCAGCAGTTGAGTCAGGAAAAAGCAAGGAGAAAACGGATGCCGACTCACTTATCTTGGGCACCAAAACATTTGCCATACAACAGCCAATTGTGCATAGCAAACCGACTGAGCCGATACTTTCTATCGCGCCAAAGCACTCGGCTAATGACCATGAAGCAAGCACCAGCCGAGTAAAAACGAGAGATCCTAAATACACTCAGCCAAAGTGGTGTCCTCCAGGGCTAACAAAGACACAGAAGAGGAAACTACAGAGGTTAAGGAGCCAAGAGATGGCAGAACAAGAGGCTGAGAAGCAAAGGGATAAGTTGTTCAATGACACTCGGCCTATGGTACCTACAAAAAAAGTGTGGAGGCCCAAAAAAATACGAGATACAGTGGCCTCTACGCCTATCACAACAGCACCTACACTACCAAAAAAGGACGACGCAATCATTGCATCGTCTATGTTACCTATTGCTTCCTCTTCACTCGGACAAATTTCTGAATCGGTGGATGCACTTGAGGAGGAGGCTGATATGTTGGACTATGAGTCTACACCGGTTCATGAAGGTATGGATATCAATATGGTGTATTACTTGCCTGCTGAGTTTTGTGCTGTAGATGAGGAAGGGGAGGTGGCTCAGCTGGATTTTGGCCCTAAAACGCGATATTCGAGAAGCCAAAAGAACCAGTAACGCATCTGAAACCATTATATCTCAGAGGTCATATCAATGGGTCGCCGCTCAGTCGGATGCTTGTTGATGGTGGTGCTGTGGTAAATCTTATGCCCTATTCGGTCTTCAAGAAATTGGGTTTGCCTGATGAAGAATTGATCAAGACCAATATGGTGCTTAACGGGTTTGAAGGCAAAGAGAAAACTGAAGCCAAAGGTGTGATGTATGTGGAGCTTACAGTCGGAAGCAAAACTTTGGCTACTGCATTCTTTGTCGCTGAGGTGCAAGGTAACTACAACGTCATACTAGGCCGTGATTGGGTTCATGCAAACCAGTGCGTGCCATCCACTATGCACCAGTTTTTGATTCAGTGGGTTGATGATGAAGTGGAATTCATTCATGCGGATAACTCGGCCTGTGTTGCTTTGGCCGATGCATCGGTGGATTGGCAACATCCCAATGCTACTTGCTTGACGGGACGTGACTTATCAGAGTTTGATTTTCTCAGCGCAACCAAGCATGGTTTTGTGCCCGTCTCTTTAAAGCCGACTGAATGCAATCGGCTCCAAGGTATGATATGTTTAAATGGATTCTAGCTCTGAGTGGTTACAAAAATGTCTTGTGAAATATCGGTCCAGCGAGAACGATATGTATGAGTCTATAGAGGAGTTGGATGACATGGATAAACTTGGACAAGGTTTTACGTCGGCCGATCCATTAGAAGAGGTAGATATTGGAGATGGTTCAGTCACTCGACTGACATTTATAAACAAAAATTTGAAAGCCGATTGTAAAGCTAAGTTAATCGAGCTATTGAAAGAATATGTTTGTTGCTTTGCATGGGAATATCATGAGATGCCAGGGTTAAGCCGAGAGCTAGTGGAGCATCGGTTGCCTATAAAGGCCGGTTTTAGACCTTATAAACAGTCGGCCAGAAAATTTAATCCGAAAACATATGACCGGATCAAGGAAGAGATCGGTCGACTGCTTGAAGCTAATTTCATTTGACCTTGCAGGTACACCGAGTGGATTTCTAACATTGTCCCAGTGGAGAAGAAAGGATCCGGCAAGTTGAGGGTGTGCATTGATTTCAGAGATTTGAATAGGGCTACACCCAAAGATGAGTATCCTATGCCAATAGCCGATATGCTTATTAATGATGCTTCCTGGCATAAGGTTATTAGCTTTCTAGATGGTAATGCGGGATACAATCAAATTTTTATGGCCGAAGAGGACATGTACAAGACTGCTTTTCGATGCCCTGGTTTCGTTGGTTTATTCGAGTGGACAGTGATGACATTCGGATTAAAAAATGCCGGAGCCACATATCAAAGGGCTATGAATTTGATTTTCCATGATTTACTCGGTATCATACTTGAAGTTTATATTGATGATATTGGTGTCAAATCGGATGCTTTTGAATCTCACTTGGCCGATTTGCGTTTAGCTTTTGAAAGAATGAAAAAGTATGGACTGAAGATGAATCCTTTGAAGTGTGCTTTTGGCGTGTCAGCTGGCAAGTTTTTGGGTTTCATTATTCATGAAGATGGCATAGAGATTGATCCCAAAAAGATAGAGGC
This sequence comes from Triticum urartu, assembly GCF_056163025.1. Taxonomy (NCBI): domain Eukaryota; kingdom Viridiplantae; phylum Streptophyta; class Magnoliopsida; order Poales; family Poaceae; genus Triticum; species Triticum urartu. The sequence goes on from NC_141878.1 coordinate 89,338,329, forward strand.
TATACAGAAAGTGGAGGCTCCAACATGCAAGAAAGATACGCAAAAGTTCCTTGGCAAGGTCAACTATTTGAGAAGGTTCATAGCTAATCTGTCAGGGAAAGTTGATGCATTTACTCCTATCCTTCGGTTAAAGGATGATGCTGATTTCACTTGGGGGGCAAAACATCAAGAAGCATTTGATATGATCAAGAATTATTTGTGCACTCCTCCGGTGATGAGAGCACCCAAGCATAGGGAACCCTTCAGACTTTACATTGCAGCAGAGCAAGAAGTTATTGGTGCTGTTCTAACTCAAGAGACCGAAGGAAAAGAGCATGCCATCACTTATTTGAGCCGCCGCTTATTGGACGCAGAGACAAGGTATACATTTATTGAGAAATAATGTCTATGCTTATATTATGCTTGCACAAAACTGAGACATTATTTAGTGCCGAGTGCTTGTGTAGTAGCTTGTCAAACCGATGTCATTAAATACATGTTCCATAGGCCAATTCTTAGTGGTAGAATTGGCAAGTGGGCTTATGCTTTGATTGAATATGATTTGGCTTATGAATCTCTAAAGTCCATGAAAGACCAAATTGTTGCTAATTTCATTGTTGAACATCGGATTAATGACAAGCATGATGTTGATATGAACCTTATTTCATTAGTACCATGGATATTATAATTTGATGGGTCAGTTTGTAGCAATGGCCAAGGTGTTGGTATTGTTTATATATCTCCTCATGGTGCTGTTTTTGAAGCCTCATGCCGCTTAGAATATTTTTGCACAAACAATCAAGCCGAATATGAAGCATTGTTATTCAGCCTAGAGATGTTACTTGCTATAGGTGTTACACATATTGAGGCTTATGGTGATTCGTTACTAGTGGTACAGCAAATATCCAAAGTCTTTCAGTGTTTGGACGAATCACTTAATGTTTATCTTGATAAATGTCTAGATATAATCTCTACTTTGGATTGTTTTAGCATTGCACATATATCTAGACATGACAACTGGAAAGCAAATGAGTTGGCACAACAAGCATCTGGATACCATGTTGATCATGGCATGTTTCATATTTCTCAAAATCCGATGTCTTGTCTTACCAGTATAGAAGAGGCCGAACCAGAACCCACTGATTCGGTCATTAACAAAAAATCTGGTGCAGGTGACAATTCCGACTGGAGGAAGCCCATTGTTTCTTACTTGCGTAATCCGAGTGAAAGGGTGGACAGGGCTGTTCGGCGTATGGCTTTTAAATATACTATGAGGGATGATGATCTTTATCGCCGAACAGTTGATGATGTTCTTTTAAAGTGCTTGGATGAGGACCAAGCAAGAGTTGCTATGGGAGAGGTACATGAAGGCATTTGTGGTACTCACCAGTCGGCTCCCAAGATGAAATGGTTATTACGACGTGCTGGGTTTTATTGGCCGACCATGATTAATGATTGCTTCAGATATTATAAAGGGTGCGAAGCTTGTCAAAAATTTGGTGATATTCAATTGGCTCCCGCTGCTATGTTGCATCCTATTATCAAGCCGTGGCCTTTCAGAGGATGGGGTTTAGACTTTATTGGGCAAATCCATCCGTCTTCTTCAAAGGGCCATCGGTTCGTATTGGTGGCAATTGATTATTTCACTAAGTGGTCTGAAGCAGTACCTCTCAAGAACATGACGCATATGGAGGTAATTAAATTCATAACCGAGCACATTATTCATAGATTCGGTATTCCTCAAACATTAACTACAGATCAAGGTTCATCTTTTATGTCACACCAAGTCAGAGAGTTTGCCGAATCTTATAACATAAAGTTTCTCAATTCCTCCCCATATTATGCCCAAGCTAATGGACAAGCTGAGTCTAGCAATAAAATTTTAATCAAGCTCATCAAGAAGAAGATTGAGGATAATCCAAGGAGATGGCATGATTTGTTGTCTGAGGCATTATGGGCACATAGAATCTCAAGGCATGGTGCTACGAAAGTGACTCCATATGAGCTAGTATATGGTCAGGAGGTTGTTTTACCAGTGGAAGTAAATTTGAATGCTTTGAGAATAGCCAAACAAAATGATTTATTGGCAATAGACTTCTATAACTTGATGATGGACAACATTGATGAGGTTGCTGATAAACATTTGGCTGCTTTGAATGCCATAGAGAGAGAGATAAGTTGAGGGTGGCAAGGGCTTACAATAAGAAAGTCAAGTTGAAGAATTTTCAAGTTGGTGATCTCGTCTGGAAAGTGATTCTACCGATTGGTTCAAGAGATAGAAAATTCGGGAAGTGGTCTCCAAGTTGGGAAGGTCCTTTTAGGATTACAAGAGTTGTTCCCGGAAATTCATATTTGGTGGAATCAATACAGGGGGTATTGTTACCTCGAGCTCTCAATGGCAAATATTTGAAGAAGTACCACCCGAGTGTGTGGCAGGAAGCCTAAGTAGGCAACGGCCGATATACGATTATCGCCCTTAGCACAAACATGGCCGATAAATAATTATCGCCCTGAGAAAAATGAATGGCCGATGGAGTGTTGACATCGTCCTTAGAACAAACATGGTGCAAATTATTTTTCGGCATGCAAGCTTTGCCGAAAAACAGGGGGGCCTGTGTTGACACCTGATTTTGGCACAATGCAGAATGCAATGCAGATGGCCTCAAATGACAAAATATTCTAAATGAGAAATTTCACATTGCCGAGTGGAACAACTTTGATGTTTGGACCATAATCATTCGGCATCATATCAAAGACCAAAACTACACTCAGATTGTCATGTTTAGGTGTTCTGAGTGCTTTGGTCAAGTACGCCTCCAGGACAATCTCGGATGAAGGAATGCTCTACATGAATTGTCTTCGTCTCGTCGAATCGGTCGATTTTGATATAAAAATCATCTCAATCCGAGTTCGTATGCAAAAGTTAGAGCTATCTGGATGCAGCCCTGTCAAGAGGCGAAATATGACGCGGAAGACCAGACATGTCTTGGCAAGTGTCTGATGTAATGCGTGAGTGTTTTGGCCCAGAAGATGGCCTCGAATCGGAAAACGTTCAACACGAAAGTTTTTCGTCTCGTCAAATTGGTCAACTTTGCTTTTGGACACATTTTCATCCGAGGTCGTTTACTGCCTCAAAAACCTTGCCGGGGAAAGCTTGCCGCCGTGAACAGTAACCTTGCCGGGGGAGAGCTTACCGCCGTGAACAGTAACCTTGCCGGGGAAAGCTTGCCGCCGTGAACAGTAACCTTACCGGGGAAAGCTTGCCGCCGTGAACAGTAACCTTGCCGGGGAAAGCTTGCCGCCGTGAACAGTAACCTTGCCGGGGAAAGCTTGCCGCCGTGAACAGTAACCTTGCCGGGGGAGAGCTTGCCGCCGTGAACAGTAACCTGCCGGGGAAAGCTTGCCGCCGTGAACAGTAACCTTGCCGGAAAGCTTGCTGCCGTGAACAGTAGAAACTGTCGAGGCCAATCCGACCAGATGCTGAAGATGGGCTCAAATACTTATCTAGATGGCTTCGGATGAAGAAGTGTTCAACACAGGAGTTGTTCGTAACGTCGAAACGGTCAACTTTGCTTTTTGAGTCATCATCATCTGACGTAGTATACGACCTGCAGAGACGCTGCAAGAGTCGGACGGTCCAGTCAGCTACATGAACGAGTCCGACTCGAAATTAGAGATGACCCCGTGGAGTATTCAAGATGGCCTTATTTGGAAAAGTGATCAACATACGGATTGTTGGCCTCGTCGAAGCACACATAATTGATATTTGAACCGTCTCCATCGGAAGTCATATGCAGATTCCACAGCCCACGCAAGGAGCAAGACAGAAGATTGGACCAGATTCGGGCTGAATCCGAGTGGGACCAGAACTAGGATTCTAGGCCGTGAATTGATCTAATTTTCTTGTAAGGAAATCCTAGATAAATCCTTTGCTTGTACGGGAAGTCCAGCCACCTCTTATATATGTTGGGGGTGACGGCCGATTGAACAACACACAATCGAACAAATCAATATACTACTTTTTCATCTACGTTTTATCTCTCCACCGTTTTTCTATCTCGTTCTTCGCTGTTCTTCGCATTTGAGAGCCATGAATCCCGAGGCTCTAGGGGCGAGCGAATCGACCTAGGGCAGCCCATAGCCGCCGCACTCCCTGACGGGGTCCCTCCCGTGGGTGTGGGGTTTTCGGGTCTGCAAAAGCGCCCGTCGACTGTCTTACGTATCGCGCTGTCGGTCGGGTCTCCTTCGACGTGAGCTGCGGTGCATCACCCCCGGCGTCGAGGGTACACGTGACGTGTTCGTGTGTCAACAGAGGGCTACAGCAAAAACTGGATGCACTTCGTGTACACAACGGACAATCTCTTTCGAAGTATCAGGGTTTCATACGGAAACTCGTCTGTTACAAAGGGATTTCTTTTTTAACTTATTTGAACTCCATAGTTTTCTGTGTTCAAATTGCACCATTCAACGCCACATCATCAATTTTCAACCCTTTCTGACTTCATTTGTTATTTTTCATGCATTTACAGATTATTTTGAGCTATAAGACCCTAAAATTGAAAAGCATTTCAAATGAACTCTGAAAAGGTTGAAAGTTTGCATGGTATCATCATTCATCCACATATCATGTGCAAGAAAGTAGAGAGGGTTATGACAAAAACTGGATGCTCTTCGTGTACACAACGGACACTCTCTTTCGAAGTATCACGGTTTCGTACGGAAACTCGTCTGTTACAAAGGGATTTCATTTTTTAACTTATTTCAACTCCATAGTTTTTCTCTGTTGAAAATGCACCATTCAAAGCCACATCATCAATTTTCAACCCTTTCTGACTTCATTTGTTATTTTTCATACATTTACTAATTATTTTGAGCCATAAGACCCTGAAATTGAAAGCATTCCAAATGAACTCTGAAAAGGTTGAAAATTGGCATGGTATCATCATTTCATCCACATAGCATGTGCAATAATGTAGAGAGGGTTACGGAAAAAACTGGATGCACTTCGTGTACACAACGGACAATCTCTTTCGAAGTATCAGGGTTTCATACGGAAACTCGTCAGTTAAAAAGGGATCAATGTTCAAGAATTCATCTGATTAACCAGTTAACTTGCCGATTAATGCCTACTCATATGGAACTCGAGTAGCCGATTACCCGATAAATCATTCGTTTAATTGATTAAATGGCCGATTAACTTGCCGATTAGCCTATTAATCCCCTACTCACCAGCCGACCGAGCAGCTAGCAGTTAACGATTTCCTCAACAATGAAAGGGATTTCATTTTTTAACTTATTTGAACTCCATAGTTTTTCTATGTTCAAAATGCACCATTCAAATCCACATCATCAATTTTCAACCCTTTCTGACTTCATTTGTTATTTTTCAAGCATTTACAGATTATTTTGAGTTATAAGACCCTGAAATTGAAAAGCATTTCAAATGAACTCTGGAAACGTTGAAAGTTGGCATGGTATCGTCATTTCATCCACAAAGCATGTGCAAGAAACTAGAGAGGGCTACAGCAAAAACTGGATGCACTTCATGTACACAACGGACAATCTCTTTCGAAGTATCAGGGTTAAATACGGAAACTCGTCTGTTACAAAGGGATTTCTTTTTTTAACTTATTTGAACTCCATAGTTTTCTGTGTTCAAATTGCACCATTCAAAGCCACATCATCAATTTTCAACCCTTTCTGACTTCATTTGTTTTTTCATGCATTTACTGATTATCTTGAGCTATAAGAGCCTGAAATTGAAAAGCATTTCAAATGAACTCTGAAAAGGTTGAAAGTTTGCATTGTATCATAATTTCATCCACATAGCATGTGCAAGAAAGTAGAGAGGGTTACGACAAAAAGTGGATGCACTTCGTGTACACAACGGACATTCTTTTTCGAAGTATCAGGGTTTCGTACGGAAACTCGTCTGTTACAAATGGATTTCATTTTTTTAACTTATTTCAACTCCATAGTTTTCCTGTGTTCAAAATGCACCATTCAAAGCCACATCATCAATTTTCAACCCTTTCTGACTTCATTTGTTATTTTTCATGCATTTACTGATTATTTTGAGCTATAAGACCCTGAAATTGAAAAGCATTTCAAATGAACTCTGAAAAGGTTGAAAGTTGGCACGGTATCATCATTTCATCCACATAGCATGTGCAAGAAAGTAGAGACGGTTACATTAAAAAAAAGTACGTACATAGTTCTCATTGAACAACATATAGCTCTCCAGAGCATCTACTTAAACCATACATTGAAAATATGTAAAACCTTTCAATGCAACAACAAATGCGGTCGTAATCACAACCAAGGTAAAAATTGATGCAACGGCATAATGATACCAAGCCTTGGTATGAATGGCATATTTTCTAATCTTTCTAATCTTCAACCGCATTGCATCCTTCTTGATCTTGTGATCATCGACGACATCCGCAACATGCAACTCCAATATCATCTTCTCCTCCTCAATTTTTTTCCTTCAAGTAATTGTTTTCTTCTTCAACTAAATTTAACCTCTCGAGAATAGGGTAGGTTGAAATTTCCGGTTCAACTACCTCCTACATAAATAAAATCTATGTCACACATTGGTAGGCATAATTGTCATAAAAATAAATGAACCAAATAGTTGTAAAAAGATGATATATTCCACATCTGAATCATAGATAGGACGAGGGCCGACGGGGGCAGATACCAAAACCATCGCACTATATAATAACAAGCAATAATAAAATTTAGAAAATTAGACAAGTATCTATCTAAAGTAAGAATTATTTTCTTTCAAAAAGAAGATAAGAACAAGAGGCTCACCACGGTGGTGCCGGCGACGAGATCGGCGCGGTCGATCGACGGCGGTGAAGACAGGGACGGGACGGGACGGGACGGACCGCTAAACCTATGCAAATCTTGGGGAAAATGGAGCTTGGAGGTCGAGCTTCGAGAGGAGAAAGCTTAACTAGTGTGGCTCGGGCACTTCATCAAACACCTCATGTGCATAGGAGGTGAGCTAGAGCACACAAATGCCCTCTCCTCACCAGCCAGAAAAAGCAGAGCACTGTGGAGTGCTCTGTTGCGGCGATGGGGTATATATAGGCAACTCATTTGTCCCGGTTTGTGCCAGGAAACGGGACTAAAGCCCTGCCTTCTATCCCGGTTCAAGCCAAGAACCAGGACCAATGGTTGTGGGCCAGGAGCGAGGTCCATTGCTCCCGGTTCGTGCCAAAAACCGGGACCAATGCCCACGAGGCCCCGGCCGCCCCCCTGGGCTCACGAACCGGGACGAATGCCCCGATTGGTCCCGGTTCGTGACTGAACCGGGACTAATGGGCTTGCCATGCCAGAACCAAAGCCCTATTTTCTACTAGTGCATGCTTCACTTATATTATTTTGAGAGTCTTTTGGAACAGCATGGTAATTTTCTTTGGTTAAGAATTATTCCTAATATGGATATAATAAAAACTATGATAAAAAGTGCATTGAATACTATGAGAAGTTTGATACTTGATGATTGTTTTGAGGTATGAAGATGGTGATATTAGAGTCATGATAGTTGAGTAGTTGTGAATTTGAGAAATACTTGTTCTGAAGTTTGTGATTCCCGTAGCATGCACATATGGTGAACCGTTATGTGATGAAGTCGGAGCATGATTTATTTATTGATTGTCTTCCTTATGAGTGGCGGTCGGGGATGAGTGATGGTCTTTTCCTACCAATCTATCCCCCTAGGAGCATGCGCGTAGTACTTTGTTTCAATAACTAATAAATTTTTGCAATAAGTATGTGATTTCTTTGTGACTAATGTTGAGTCCATGGATTATACGCACTCTCACCCTTCCACCATTGCTAGCCTCTCTAGTACTTCACAACTTTCGTCGGTACCTTAAACCCACCATATACCTTCCTAAAAACATCCACCATACCTACCTATTATGGCATTTCCATAGCCATTCCGAGATATATTGCCATGCAACTTCCAACCGTTCCGTTATTATTACACGCTTCATTATTGTCATATTGCTTTGCATGATCATGTAGTTGACATCGTATTTGTGGCAAAACCACCGTTCATAATTCTTTCATACATGTCACTCTTGATTCATTGCATATCCTGGTACACCGCTGGAGGCATTCACATAGAGTCATATTTTGTTCTAAGAATCGAGTTGTAATTCTTGAGTTGTAAGTAAATAAAAGTGTGATGATCATAATTATTAGAGCATTGTCCCAAGTGAGGAAAGGATGATGGAGACTATGATTCCCCCGCAAGTTGGGATGAGACTCCAGATGAAAAAAAAAGAAAAAGAGGCCATAAAAAAAGAGAAAAGGCCCAAATAAAAAAAGAAAAAATGAGAGAAAAAGAGAGAAGGGACAATGTTACTATCCTTTTACCACACTTGTGCTTGAAAGTAGCATCATGATCTTCATGATAGAGAGTCTCCTAAGTTGTCACCTTCATATACTTGTGGGAATTTTCCATTTAGAACAAGGCTTGTATATTCCAATGATGGGCTTCCTCAAAATGCCCTAGGTCTTCATGAGCAAGCGAGATGGATGCACACCCACTTAGTTTCTTTTGTTGAGCTTTCATACACTTATAGCTCTAGTGCATCCGTTGCATGGCAATACCTACTCACTCACATTGATATCTATTGATGGGCATCTCCATAGCCCGTTGATATGTCTAGTTGATGTGAGACTATCTTCTCCTTTTTGTCTTCTCCACAACCACCATTCTATTCCACCTATAGTGCTATGTCCATGGCTCACGATCATGTATTGCGTGAAGATTGAAAAAGTTTGAGAACACGAAAAGTATGAAACAATTGCTTGGCTTGTCATCGGGGTTGTGCATGATTAAATACTTTGTGTGATGAAGATAGAGCATAGCCAGACTATATGATTTTGTAGGGATAACTTTCTTTGGCCATGTTATTTTGAGAAGACATGATTGCTTTGTTAGTATGCTTGAAGTATTACTATTTTTATGTCAATATTAAACTTTTGTCTTGAATCTTTCGGATCTGAACATTCATGCCACAATAAAGAAAATTACAATGAGAAATATGCTAGGTAGCATTCCACATCGAAAATTCTGTTTTTATCATTTACCTACTCGAGGACGAGCAAGAATTAAGCTTGGAGATGCTTGATACGTCTCCAATGTATCTATAATTTTTTATTGTTCCATGCTATTATATTATCTGTTTTGGATGTTTAATGGGCTTTACTAAGCACTTTTATATTATTTTGGGGACTAACCTACTAACCCAAGGCCCAGTGCAAATTGCTGTTTTTTGCCTATTTATGTGTTTCGCAGAAAAGGAATATCAGATGGAATCCAAATGGAATGAAACCTTCGGGAGAGTTATTTTTGGAACAAACGTGACCTAGGGGACTTGGAGTGGACGTCAAGAAACAAACGAGGCGACCACAAGGCAGGGGCGCGCCTACCCCCTGGGCACGCCCTCCCCCTCGTGGGCCCCTCGTGCCTCCGTTGACCTACTTCTTTCTCCTATATATGTTAATATACCCCGAAAACATCCATGAGCACCATGAAACCATATTTCCACCGCCGCAACCTTCTGTACCCAAGAGATCCCATCTTGGGGCCTTTTCCGGAGCTCCACCGGAGGGGGAATCAATCACGGAGGGCTTCTACATCAACACCATAGCCTCTCCGATGATGTGTGAGTAGTTTACCTCAAACCTTCGGGTCCACAATTATTAGTTAGATGGCTTCTTCTCTCTCTTTAAATCTCAATACAAAGTTCTCCTCGATCTTCTTGGAGATCTATTCGATGTAACTCTTTTTGCGGTGTGTTTGTCGAGATCCGATGAATTGTGGGTTTATGATCAAGTTTATCTATGAACAATATTTGATTCTTCTCTGAAATCTTCTATGTATGATTGGTTATCTATGCAAGTCTCTTTGAATTATCAGTTTGGTTTGGCCTACTAGATTGATCTTTCTTGCAATGGGAGAAGTGCTTATATTTGTGTTCAATCTTGCGGTGCTCGATCCAAGTGACAAAAAGGGAAACGACACGTATTGTATTGTTGACATCGAGGATAAAAAGATGGGGTTTGTCTCATATTGCTTGAGTTTATCCCTCTACATCATGTCATCTTGCCTAATGCGTACTCTGTTCTTATGAACTTAATACTCTAGATGCATGCTGGATAGTAGTCGATGTGTGGAGTAATAGTAGTAGATGCAGAATCGTTTCGGTCTACTTATCGCGGACGTGATGCCTATATACATGATCATGCCTAGATATTCTCATAATTATTCACTTTTCTATCAATTGCTCGATAGTAATTTGTTCACCCACCGTAATACTTATGCTATCTTGAGAGAAACCACTAGTGAAACCTATGGCCCCCGGGTCTATCTTTTATCATATAAAGTTTCCCATCTATTTTACTTTGCAATCTATATCATAAAAATACCAAAAATATTTATCTTATTATTATCTCTATTAGATCTCACTCTCTTAAGTGACAGTGAAGGGATTGACAACCCCTTTATCGCGTTGGTTGCGAGGTTCTTATTTGTTTGTGTAGGTACGAGGGACTTGCGTGTAGTCTCCTACTGGATTGATACCTTGGTTCTCAAAAACTGAGGGAAATACTTACGCTACTTTACTGCATCACCCTTTCCTCTTCAAGGGAAAACCAACGCAGTGCTCAAGAGGTAGCAGATGCCCAAAGTGGCCCATGAGTGAACCACCATGAGGGTCCTCGGCCCGATCCAGCTGGTCGGGAGATGACGTGGTGAGTACCCCCTAGTGGACACCGTCAGAAGGTGTACCTAATGGTTTCCTTAGGGTATCCTATGAAGACGCACTTCTCCAATTTGGGTTCGAGCGTATCAGGCTGAAGCCTTTTGACATAAGTGTCGCAACCCCAAACTTTAAGACATGGCAACTTATGTTTCTTGCCAAACCATAGTTCATATGGTGTTGTCTCAATGGATTTAGATGGTTCCGTATTTAACGTGAATGCGGCTGTCTCTAATGCATAACCCCAAAATGATAGTGGTAAATCAGTAAGAGATATCATAGAATGCACCATATCCAATAAAGTACGGTTACGACGTTCGTATACACCATTATGATGTGGTGTTCCATGTGGCGTGAGTTGTGAAACAATTCTACATTGTTTTAAATGAGAGCCAAACTCGTAACTCAAATATTCGCCTCCGTGACTAGATTGTAGAAACTTTATTTTCTTGCAACGTTGATTCTCCACTTCACTCTAAAATTCTTTAAACTTTTCAAATGTTTCAGACTTGTGTTTCATCAAGTAGATACACCCATACCTACTCAAATCATCTATGAAGGTCAGAAAATAATGATACTCACCGCATACTTCAACACTCATCGGACCGCATACATCGGTATGTATTATTTCCAATAAGTCATTAGCTCGCTCCATTGTTCCGGATAACGGAGTTTTAGTGATCTTGCCCATGAGGCATGGTTCACAAGTATCAAATGACTCATAATAGGCTTTCCTTGATGGGGAGTTGGATGAGGAAATTTACATGGAGTAGCCAGATCAAGAGTACCAGCGCATTCACCTAACCCCGGTTTTTTTCGATCAAAATGAAGATTTTTTAGAAAATAAACCCAAAAAGCATCTGACCTTGAAAAGAATCACCAATTACTTGATCCATCCCTGCGCTAAGTGGGAACGAATGTGACAGCTGATGGTAGTAGGATTGCCATAGGTTGAGCCCCTTATCTTTTGACTTTTCTAAGGATAGCCGAGTAGATATACTAGAATGGTATGAATCGAGCACGAGAAATCACTAGGCACTGGGGAGCCGCAAGGAAGAGGAGTAATATCATTATCAAGTTCACAAATTCGATTCATTTTGGAATTGATAAGTGAACATGGAATCTCGTCTTGTTTCCCTTGGTTCCAAGTCAGGTATATTTGTTAGAAGGGAGAGAGGGGGATTTGGTAAAATAGTTTGATGTATTGCTTGAGCCTCGTGGGCATATATATAGAAGTACATAATCATTTTGGAGTACAAGACAAGGTAGAATAATATCCTACGCTATCCTAGCTTTCCTAATAATCACGATACTCAACATCCCCCCGCAGTCACAACATAGCGATGCAGACGGTGAGACTGGAGAAGAATCCGAAGGCAAGCTGATGGGCACCCCCCACAGTTGTAACGGTCGATGCATCACGGAAGTCGTGGCTGGAGTGGAAACCAACGAGGTTACTCAAGCAAGGTGGTAGCTGCTACCTCTTGAGCACTGCGTTGGTTTTCCCTTGAAGATGAAAGGGTGATGCAGCAAAGTAGCGTAAGTATTTCCCTCAGTTTTTGAGATGCAAGGTATCAATCCAGTAGGAGACTAGACGCAAGTCCCTCATACCTACACAAACAAATAAGAACCTCGCAACCAACGCGATAAAGGGGTTGTCAATCCCTTCACGGTCTCTTACGAGAGTGAGATCTGATAGAGATAATAATAATAAGAAAAATATTTTTTGTATTTTTATGATATAGATTAAAAGTAAAGATTGCAAAATAAAATAGATGGCAAACTTGTATGATGAAAGATAGACCCGGGGGCCATAGGTTTAACTAGTGGCTTCTCTCAAGATAGCATAAGTATTACGGTGGGTGAACATATTACTGTCGAGCAATTGGTATAAAAGTGAATAATTATGAGAATATCTAGGCATGATCATGTATATAGGCATCACGTCCGCGACAAGTAGACTGAAACGATTTTGCATCTACTACTATTACTCCACACATCGACCGCTATCCAGCATGCATCTAGAGTATTAAGTTCATAAGAACAAAGTAACACATTAGGCAAGATGACATGATGTAGAGGGATAAACTCAAGCAATATGATATAAACCCCATCTTTTTATCCTCGATGGCAACAATACAATATGTGTCGTTTCCCTTTCTGTCCCTGGGATCGAGCACCGCAAGATTGAACCCAAAGCTAAGCACTTCTCCCATTGCAAGAAAGATCAATCTAGTAGGCCAAACCAAACTAATAATTCGAAGAGACTTGAAAAGATAATTAAATCATACATAAAATTTCTCAGAGAAGAATCAAATATTGTTCATTGATAGACTTGATCATAAGCCCACAATTCATCGGATCTCGTCAAACACACCGCAAAAAGAGTTACATCGAATAGATCTCCAAGAAGATCGAGGAGAACTTTGTATTGAGATTCAAAGAGAGAGAAGAAGCCATCTAGCTAATAACTATGGACCTAAAGGTCTGAGGTAAACTACTCACACATCATCAGAGGGGCCATGGAGTTGATGTAGAGGCCCTCCGTGATTGATTCCCCCTCCGGCGGAGCTCCGGAAAAGGCCCCAAGATGGGATCTCTTGGGTATAGAAGGTTCCGGTAGTGGAAATAGGGTTTCGTGGTGCTCCTGGATGTTTTCGGGGTATATGAACATATATAGGAGTAAGAAGTAGGTCGGTGGAGCCATGAGGGGCCCTCGAGGGGGGAGGGCTATAACACCCCGGATGTAATTTACCTTATCTGTACTCCAACTCTTGCTGTTTCCGGCCTAAGTTATTTTTATTTTCTCTGTTGTCGGGTTTTTGTCCCCATGTGTTGTTGTCTTTGTCATGCATCTCATATCTTGTCATCATGTGCATTGCATTTGCATACGTGTTCGTCTCATGCATCCGAGCATTTTCCTCGTTGTCCGTTCAGCATTCCGGCGCTCCTATGTCAGCCGGTGTCCCTTTCTACCTCTTTTCGTGTGCGGGTGTTAAACGTTTTCGGATTGGACCGATACTTGTCATGCGGCCTTGGTTTACTACTAGTAGACCGCCTGTCAAGTTTCGTGCCATTTGGACTTCGTTTGATATTCCAATGGTTAACCGAGGGACCGAAAAGACCTCGTGTGTGTTGCAGCCCAACACCCTTCCAATTTGGCCCAAAACCCAGCAAAAACCCCTCCACCGTCTAGAGCGTTCGATCACGATCGCGTGGCCGAAAACCGTACCGCATTTGGAGCTTCCTAGCTCCTCCTACCTATAAAACTAGGTCTTCCCCGAAATTTTCGGGTCTTCCCTACCCTAAACCTAGCTCCTCTTCCTCTCCGCGCGTGGACACGTCTGTCCGCGCCGGACGAAACCGCCGCTGCCAACCCTGAGCCTCCACCTGTCCCGGGGGACCGCATCGCCGCCTCCCACCGACGCGGGCCCAAAGGCCCAGCGCCGGCCCTTCCCCGCGCCCGACCGGGCCGCCGTCTCCCCGCGCTTTCCCCTCCCGCGGCCCGCCTCGCCGCCCGAGCCGCCCAGCAACGACACCGACGCCGGCGAGCTCCGCCATCGATGACGCGAGCTCCGGCGAACAGCCACGCGCCGCCGCCCTCGTCCGCCGACGCCAAGCTCCGCGCCGGCCCCGCGAAGCTCCCCTCCGGCGACCCCCCTCCGGCGTTCCCGATGTCTCCGACGAGTTCCTCGGTCACAGACGAACATCGGAATCCGCGCCACTACAGTTCTGCTACAGTGGATACAGATTTGGATCGGGAGGTTGACTTTTTCCTCCCCGAACCCTAGATTTTTTGCTACCTTTGACATGCCATAACTCTGCATCCGTAACTTCGATTCGTGCGTGTAGCATATCAAAATGTTCGTCTCGACGAGTACATCATTTCATCTCATTGCATCATTTTCATTTGAGCTCACCTTGATGCCCAAAATGCTGTTGGAAGAGGGCTATGTGATGAATTTGTCAGATCTGTTTCAGCAAATGGCCTTTTGTCATTTTTGCCATGTTTAATGTGTGCATGATATGATCCTGAGCTCCACTTGTGTTTTGTAGAATGTCATGCCATCTTTACAGGGGTGTATGCCATGTATTTTTGTGATATTTGTGGTGACTAGCACAAGCTTGCAAAGTAGCATAATCGCTGATGCTGATCTCAGGGACTTGGAATTTCACTAAGTCCTTGTCCTGCTTTTGTTTTTATGCCATATGTTCATGTTGTTTCCTAGGGATCCGTGCCTCTTTTGAGGATGATCAGTAAGGATGTTTTGCATCCATGTCTTTGTTTGCAATTATGGAGCATCCTAGCTTGAGTCAATCGAGCTCTACTTTTATTATAAAATGTTCCTGGCAGATTGTTGACATGTTTAGCGATTTTGCCGAGGATGTTGTTATTGATCCGTGCATGCTATGATGTTGTTCTTGCCATGTCTAGCTTCTATGTCATGTCTTCTTCATGGGTGTATGCTTAGTTTGTCATGCAATGCTCTGTAGTGAGTGCATCGAGCTCGTAAACATGCCTACTCGTTAACTATTTTGTATGCTCCAGTTTTTCACTAAGTCTGAATCTGTTTATGTTTTTGCCATGTTCGCATGCTTGCAATTGTATTTTCTGATCCCTTTTGGCTCAAGGTCACTAAGGGACTTTTGTTAAGTGCTTAGAGTAGCTTCATGCCATTCCTTGCTTTGCCACGTTAAGTACCTGTAGCATGTAGTTTTCATGCTCTAACATGTGCTTCCT
This sequence comes from Triticum urartu, assembly GCF_056163025.1. Classification (NCBI taxonomy): domain Eukaryota; kingdom Viridiplantae; phylum Streptophyta; class Magnoliopsida; order Poales; family Poaceae; genus Triticum; species Triticum urartu. The sequence continues at coordinate 89,353,839 of NC_141878.1, forward strand.
GATGATAAATTCCAGAGTTGTATTAATTTCGCTAAGTCTGAAACCTGTTATCATTTCCACTTTTGCCATGCTTGTTTGAACCTGTTAACGAATGAATTAGCCGTAGCTCAATGTTCATCTTTTGTCAAGCATCATGTGTGCATCCCTGCCATGTATTTTGTTGTCATGTTTGAGTGCTGTAGCATGTTGTTCTTGTTGCATTTAGATGGCTACTTGCTGATTATCGCAGACCGGTGCCATATTTGTTTTGCTTGCCATTTCCAAACCGTGCATCCGATTCCGGTGATCTTTATATCGATTTCGACCGAAATAAACTCCCCTTTCCAGTGGAACTCTTGGTTTTCCAAGTTGAGGCCAGCTTCAATCATTCCTTGTCAAATCATGCATATGCATCACATATCGCATCCCGCATATCATACCATGTTTGCATCATATTGCTTGAGCATTGCACATGGTTGATTGTGCTCCTTTTGCTTGTTGTTCTTGTTTGGGTAGAGCTGGGAGACGATTTTGTGAACGAGGTGCCCGTTGAGTTCGCGTACGAGGATCAAGTCAACTCTGAAAACTTTGCAGGCAAGATGACCATACCTTCGAAATCACTTCTATCTTTGCTTGCTAGATGCTCGCTCTTTTGCTATGCCTATGCTACGATACCTACCACTTGCTTATCATGCCTCCCATATTGCCATGTCAAACCTCTAACCCACCATGTCCTAGCAAATCGTTGTTTGGCTATGTTACCGCTTTGTTTAGCCCTTCTTATAGCGTTGCTAGTTGCAGGTGAAGATTGGAGATCGTTCCTTGTTGGAACATTGTTTATTGTTGGGATATCACAATATTATCTTGTTTATCTTAATGCACCTATATACTTGGTAAAGCGTGGAAGGCTCGGCCTTATGGCTAGTGCTTTGTTCCACTCTTGCCGCCCTAGTTTTCATCATATCGGTGTTATGTTCCCAGATTTTGCGTTCCTTACACGGTTGGGTTATAATGGGAACCCCTTGACAGTTCGCCTTGAATAAAACTCCTCCAGCAATGCCCAACCTTGGTTTTACCATTTTCCACCTAGCCTCTTTTCCCTTGGGTTTCCGGAGCCCAAGGGTCATCTTTATTTAAACCCCCCTGGGCCAGTGCTCCTCTGAGTGTTGGTCCGGACTGGGCAGCCTGCGGGGCCACCTCGGGGCAACTTGAGGGTTGGTTTTACTCGATGCTTCACCTATCTGAGTGTGCCCTGAGAACGAGATATGTGCAGCTCCTATCGGGATTTGTCGGCACATTCGGGTGGTGTTGCTGGACTTGTTTTACCATTGTCGAGGATGACTTGTAACCGGGATGCCGAGTCTGATCGGATTGTCTTGGGAGAAGGAATATCCTTCGTTGACCGTGAGAGCTTGTGATGGGTTAAGTTGGGACTCCCCTATAGAGATTTGAACTTTTGAAAGCCGTGCCCGCGGTTATGGGCAGATGGGAATTTGTTAATGTCCGGTTGTAGATAACATGAAACTTAACTTAATTAAAATGCACCAACCGCGTGTGTAACCGTGATGGTCTCATCTCGGCGGAGTCCGGGAAGTGAACACGGTGTTGGAGTAATGTTTGACGTAGGTTGTTCTAGGTTCACTTCTTGATCATAGTTGTTCGACCGTGCTTTTGCCTTCTCTTCTCGCTCTCTTTTCCGTATGTTAGCCACCATATATGATAGTCGCTTGCTGCTGCTCCACATCATACCTTGCCTTACCTATAAGCTTAAATAGTCTTGATCGCGAGGGTGTGAGATTGCTGAGTCCCCGTGACTCACAGTTTACTTCCAAAACCAGATGCAGGGACCGATGATACCGTTCCAGATGACATGACCGAGCTCAAGCGGGAGTTCGATGAAGACTCTCGCCGTTACTATGTGTCTTTCCCAGATGATCAGTAGTGGTGCCCAGTTGGGGCGATCAGGGACTTTGTCGCATGTGGGGGTTGATCTTTATTTTGGTACTGTAGTCGGACCATGAGTGTATTGGATGAATGTAATGCTATTTATGTATTTGTGTGACGTGGCGAGTGTAAGCCAACTATGTATCTTTTCCCCTTTTATTTATTTACATGGGTTGTTGTGAAGATTACCTTACTTGCGACATAGCTTTCAATGCGGTTATGCCTCTAAGTCGTGCTTCGACACGTAGGAGATATAGCCGCATCGAGGGCATTACAAGTTGGTAATCAGAGCCTTCCCCGACCTTAGGAGCCCCCTGCTTGATCGAATCGTTGGCGTTGTTGAGTCCAGAAAAATGTTTTGAGTCATTTAGGAATTATATATCGGAGAGTTAGGAATTCGTTTTACTCCCCAGTCCCTTCGCCGCTCTGGTGAGACTTCCTGACATAGAGTTTTGACTCTTCTCTTCTCAAATTTAAAAAAAAAATTAGGATCACGCGGGTATCTTGGAATCGTTCCCATCGATTTGTGATGAGAACATTGTTCTTGGTGCCTCCTGTCATTTAGGGGTTGTGGCAGTGTCCCAGGGAGTTGAGCTCTGAGGTGTTGTCGTCACAATTTTATCGTTGAGATTCTGGAATACCTGAGTTTCGCAAACATCGAAAATCTATTTTATGCAGTTGTTGGTGAGATAACGTCGACGCCACCCTGTACTGGGGCGGGAGTTCAGGAGTATTGCCATAACTCGTATAACGGATGCTTTTCGAAGGTTGAGGTAAATGATTTCCGAAGGTTTCTTGGTTATGTGTTGAAGGATGGATATAGCTGGATGTAGGATTTGCTAGCTTTGGGTGAGATATTATGCTTCTCCTGTATCCCCAACACCTGATTGCATAACCAGAAAGGTTCGGGAGTTTCATAGGCGGGAATTCTTGTAGCTCTAGTTCTTCTTCTGCAGATATTTGGTTTGGGATTGGGTAATCCTTACCGAGTATTTGTTCTTGTCCGTACCTTGTTGTTTTTCTTCTACCTAAATTCTAAGTGGCTTCTCAATTTATGGAAATGTGACCATTTCAATTGGATTGCATTCGTTCATTTTGTTCGGATGTGAAGACTTTATGTTGCAATTTCAATCTGTTTGATTCAGCTTGAATATTTGTCTGTCAAGATGCTAACAGGTGTCAACCTCTTCAGGATGGCTCCTCCAATGCGCACAACTCTAAATCCTGATCCGCCACCACCACCTCCACCTCCGGAGGCATGGCAAGCTGTGATGGCCGCTACCAATGCAAATACACAGCTGATCATGCAAATTCTTCAAGAGCGCAACCAAGGGAACCAGGGCCATGGCAACAATCAGAATCAGTTTGCTACACTCAACCAGTTCCTTGCTAACCAGCCAATGACCTTCAGCAATTGTGTTGAGGCAACAGATGCTGATGATTGGCTCGTGGACATATGCAAGCATTTCGAGTGCAGTAACGTCAGGCCTGAGGACTTTGACAAGTTTGCCTCCTTCCAACTCAAAGACCAAGCTGCAGAATGGTTTCAGCAGTACAAAGATTCCATAGGAGGCCGTGTGATTACCTGGGATAAATTCCCTCAAGACTTCAAAGCTCATCATATTCCTCAGAGCATGGTTGAAAGCAAGCGTGAGGAATTCCGCAACCTGAAGCAGGGTAATATGTCTATTTACCAGTACAAAATCATGTTTCAGAAGCTCGCCCGTTTTGCTAAGCAAGACATCCTGACGAGAAGAGCATGATATACTAGTTCAGGGGTGGTCTCAGAGAAGAACTCCAGCTAGCTCTCGTCCTCTTTGAGCCCAAGAAGTATGATGAGTTCTACAACATGGCAATGAAGCAAGAGGCTGCCCAACTGAAGTGTGATGCTTCCAAGAAGCGAGTCAGAGATGCAACTCCTTCTTCCTCAACTCAAGTGGCTAAGCAGCAAAAGTATTGGCTTCCTCCTCCTCCGTTCCGTCAGCCTTATCAGCAGAAGAGCAAAGGTGGCAATGGATCTTCCCACCCACCCAACCTTGGCTTTCAGAACAAGACTTTGTCTCAAGCTCCAAGATCAAGTGCTCCGTATCACCGTCCGCTCTCGGAGGTCACGTGCAACAAGTGCCAACAGAAGGGTCACTATGCCAACAAATGCTTCAATCAGAGGCGTCTTCCTCCTCCTCTTGTGAGATCGGCAAGTACCACAGTGGTCAAGCATAACCCCAAGCACGCCAAGGTCAACTTGTTGAACGCAGTTCAGGCAGAGGACTCGTCAGATGTCATCATGGGTAACCTTCCTGTTAATGATGTTCCTGCAAAAGTACTTTTTGATACTGGTGCATCGCATTGTTTCATGTCAAAGCCATTTTTTGCCAAGAATGAATTCGTTTCTTCTCATTTGGGCAAAAAAATGGATATCGTTTCTCCTGGTAAACATTTGAGTGCAAGTTTGGAGGTTCCAGATGTTACTATCACGTTGGGCGATTACAAGTTTCTATCCTCTCCAATGGTCCTTGGTAACTCGGATATTGATCTTATTCTTGGAATGGGCTGGCTTTCTAAGCACAAGTCTCGGCTTGATTTTGCTGCCAGGAAGATTCAATTGACTCATTCGTCTAAGGATGTGATTGTCTTTGCCGCTAATGACGATACCATCCGTCTGTTTTCTCTCAATGAGAAGGGTGAACTGGATGCCATCTCTCAAATTCTAGTCGTTTGTGAATATCAAGATGTCTTTCCAGAAGAGCTTCCAGGAATGCCTCCGCACCGGCCAGTTGAATTTGTCATCGATCTTGAGCCTGGCATAGAACCTGTTTGCAAACATCCTTACAAGCTTGGACCTGAAGAGTTGAAGGAGCTGAAGAAGCAAATCGATATTCAAGAGCGTATGGGTCTCATCCGACCTAGTTATTCTCCGTGGGGTTGTGGAGTTCTTTTTGTGAAGAAGAAGGATGGAACGGACCGACTCTGTGTCGACTACCGTCCATTGAACAAGAAGACTATAAAGAACAAGTACCCACTTCCCAACATCAACGAGCTGTTTGAACAACTCAAAGGTGCTCAAGTATTCGCCAAGCTTGATCTCCGTATGGCCTATCACCAGATTCGAATTCGTGAGCAAGATATCCCCAAGACGGCATTCAGAACAAGCTATGGTTCATATGAATACACTGTCATGTCATTTGGCCTCGTCAACGCTCCTCCGACATCCTCTCGCATGATGAATTTCATCTTCAACCCCTACACAAATGACTTCGTCTTGGTCTACCTCAATGACATTTTGATCTTTTCCAAGAACAAGGAAGATCATGCCAAGCACTTGCGTTTGGTGCTGGATAAGCTCAGAGAATATCAGTTATATGCCAAGTTTTCAAAGTGCGAGTTTTGGCTCGATGAGGTTCTCTACCTTGGGCATATCATCTCTGCCAAGGGCATTGTTGTGAATCCTGAGAAGGTGTCTGCAATTGTGAATTGGGAACCACCTCAGAACATGAAGCAACTTCGCAGCTTCCTTGGTTTCGCAAGCTATTGTCAAAGATTCGTTGAGAACTTTTCAAATATCGCGAAGCCTCTTTCCAACCTTCTCCAGAGGCACGTGAAGTACGTTTGGTCTCCTGAATGTGACATTGCTTTCAACACCCTGAAAGAGAAATTAGTCACTGCTCTAGTTCTCACTCCTCCTGATGAATCCAAACCGTTCGAGGTCTTATGCGATGCCTCTCTTCAAGGCCTTGGTGCAGTGTTGATGCAAGAGAAGAAAGTTGTGGCTTATACTTCTCGCCAGTTGAAGCCCAATGAAAAGAATTACCCCACTCATGACCTCGACTTGGCGGCAGTTGTGCATGCTCTTTTGACTTGGAGACATCTCTTATTGGGAAGGAAAGTGGACATCTTCACTGACCACAAGAGTCTCAAGTACATCTTCACTCAGCCTAATCTCAACCTCAGGCAGACTCGTTGGGTCGAAATGATTCAAGAGTATAATCTGAGTATCGAATATACTCCAGGCAAGGACAATGTTATTGTTGACGCATTGAGCAGGAAGGCTTACTGCAACAGTCTGATTCTCAAGCCTTACCAACCCGAGCTTTGTGAAGCTTTCCGCAAACTCAATCTGCAAATTGTTCCTCAAGGATTTCTGGCCAACCTTCAAGTCTCTCCTACTTTGGAAGATCAGATTCGCGAGGCTCAACTTCTTGATGCTATGGTGAAGAAGGTGAAGATTGGGACTGCCAAGAGTCAATCCATGTACAAGTGCTATCGCCTTGATGACAAGGATACTCTATTCTTCGAGGATCGCATTGTCGTGCCTAAAGGTGACCTTCGTAAAGTCATTATGAACAAGGCTCAAAATTCACTCCTCTCTATCCACCCTGGAAGTACAAAGATGTACCACGACCTCAAGCAGTCGCATTGGTGGACTCGAATGAAGCGTGAGATTGCTCAGTTCGTGAATGAATGTGATGTCTGCAGAAGAGTGAAGGCAGAACACCAACAACCAGCTGGTCTCCTCCAACCTCTTGCCATTCCAGAATGGAAGTTTGACCACATTGAGATGGACTTCGTGACGGGATTTCCAAAGTCCAAGCGTGGCAATGATGCTATATTCGTTGTCATCGACAAACTCACTAAAGTGGCTCACTTTCTGCCTATCAAAGAGTCTATCACAGCAGCTTAACTGGAAGAGCTATATACCTCTCGGTTTGTCTCTCTGCATGGCATTCCACAGTTGATTTCTTCAGATCGTGGCAGCATCTTCACCTCGAAGTTTTGGGATTCTTTTCAGAAGGCCATGGGCACCAACATCCGTTTCAGCACAACTTTTCATCCCCAAACTAGCGGCCAAGTCGAGCGTGTCAATCAGATTCTTGAAGATATGCTCAGGGCTTGCGTTATCTCTTTCGGTATGAAGTGGGAAGATTATCTTCCATATGCCGAGTTCTCCTACAACAACAGCTTTCAAGCGACTTCGGGCAAGGCCCCATTTGAAATTCTCTATGGCAAGAAGTGCCGTACTCCTCTTAACTGGTTAGAGACTGGTGAACATCAACTTCTTGGTAATGACTTGATCATAGAGGCCGAGGAGATGTGCAAAGTCATTCGTGATAATCTCAAAGCAGCGCAGTCGCGCCAGAAGAGCTACTATGATAGTAAGCATCATGATTTGGCTTTCGAGATCGGAGACCATGTTTACCTCCGCATCTCTCCAACGAAAGGTACTCATCGCTTCGGTATCAAAGGGAAGCTTTCGCCTAGATACGTGGGTCCTTTCAAGATTGTCAGCAAGAGAGGCGATCTCGCCAATCAACTTGAGCTTCCCTCCAACTTTGCAAACATGCATGATGTGTTTCACGTGTCTCAACTCCGCAAGTGCTTCAAGACCCCTGACCGCACTGTCAACTTCGAAGACATAGATCTCCAAGAAGACCTTTCTTATCATGAGCACCCAGTTGCTATTCTTCAAGAAACTGAGCGCAAGACTCGCAACAAGTCAATCAAATTCCTCAAAGTCAAGTGGTCACACCATTCCGACCGTGAAGCCACCTGGGAACGCGTGGACCACCTCCGTTCTGAGTACCCGGAGTTTTTCCAGTCCTAGATCTCGGGACGAGATCCTTTCGTAGTGGTGGAGTGTTGAAACACCCCGGATGTAATTTACCTTATCTGTACTCTAACTCTTGCCGTTTCCGGCCTAAGTTATTTTTATTTTCTCCGTTGTCGGGTTTTTGTCTCCGTGTGTTTTTGTCTTTGTCATGCATCTCATATCATGTCATCATGTCCATTGCATTTGCATACGTGTTCGTCTCATGCATCCGAGCATTTTCCCCGTTGTCCGTTTTGCATTCCGGTGTTCCTATGTCACCCGGTGTCCCTTTCTACCTCTTTTCGTGCGGGTGTTAAACATTTTCGGATTGGACCAATACTTGTCATGTGGCCTTGGTTTACTACCGGTAGACCGCATGTCAAATTTCGTGCCATTTGGACTTCGTTTGATACTCCAACGGTTAACCGAGGGACCGAAAAGGCCTCGTGTGTGTTGCAGCCCAACACCCTTCCAATTTGGCCCAAAACCCACCAAAAACCCCTCCATCGTCTAGAGCGTTCGATCACGATCGCGTGGCCGAAAACCACACCTCATTTGGAGCTTCCTAGCTCCTCCTACCTATAAAACTAGGTCTTCTGCGAAATTTTCGGGTCTTCCCTACCCTAAACCTAGCTACTCTTCCTCTCCGCCTGCGGACACGTCCGCCCGCGCCGGACGAAACTGCCACCGCCAACCCTGAGCCGCCACCTGTCCCGGGGGACCGCATCGCCGCCTCCCACCAACGCGGGCCCGCAGGCCCAGCGCCGGGCCTTCCCCGCGCCCGATCGGGCCGCCGTCTCCCCGCGCTTTCTCCTCCCGCGGCCCGCCTCACCGCCCGAGCCGCCCTGCAACGACACCGACGCCGGCGAGCTCCGCCATCGATGCCGCGAGCTCCAGCGACCAGCCCCGCGCCGCCGCCCTCGTCCGCCAACGCCAAGCTCTGCGCCGGCCCCGCGAAGCTCCCCTCCGGCGACCCCCCTCTGGCGTTCCCGACGTCTCCAGCGAGTTCCTCGGTCTCAGACGAACATCAGAATCCGCGCCACTACAGTGCTGCTACAGTGGATATAGATTTGGATCGGGAGGTTGAATTTTTCCTCCCCGAACCCTAGATTTTTTGCTACCTTTGACATGCCATAACTCTGCATCCATAACTTCGATTCGTGCGTGTAGCATATCGAAATGTTCGTCTCGACGAGTACATCATTTCATCTCATTGCATTATTTTCATTTGATCTCATCTTGATGCCCGAAATGCTGTTGGAAGAGGGCTATGTGATGAATTTGTCAGATCTGTTTCAGCAAATGGCCTTTTGTCATTTTTGCCATGTTTAATGTGTGCATTCTATGATCCTGTGCTCCACATGTGTTTTGTAAAATGTCATGCCATCTTTACAGGGGTGTATGCCATGTATTTTTGTGATATTTTTGGTGACTAGCACAAGCTTGCAAAGTAGTGTAATCGCTGATGCTGATCTCAGGGACTTAGAATTTCACCAAGTCCTTGTCCTGCTTTTGTTTTCATGCCATATGTTCATGTTGTTTCCTAGGGATCCGTTCCTCTTTCGAGGATGATCAGTAAGGATGTTTTGTTAACATTGTGGTTCTCTATCCATCCATGTCTTTGTTTGCAATTGTGGAGCATCCTAGCTTGAGTCAATCGAGCTCTACTTTTGCTATAAAATGTTCCTGGCAGATTGTTGACATGTTTAGCGATTTTGCCGAGGATGTTGCTATTGATCCGTGCATGCTATGATGTTCTTGCCATGTATAGCTTCTGTGTCATGTCTTCTTCATGGGTGTATGCTTAGTTTGTCACGCAATGCTCTGTATTGAGTGCATCGAGCTCGTAAACATGCCTACTCGTTAACTGTTTTGCATGCTCCAGTTTTTCACTAAGTCTGAATCTGTTTATGTTTTTGCCATGTTCGCATGCTTGCAATTGTATTTTCTGATCCCTTTTGGCTCAAGGTCACTAAGGGACTTTTGTTAAGTGGTTAGAGTAGCTTCATTCCATTCCTTTCTTTGCCACGTTAAGTACCTGTAGCATGTAGTTTTCATGCTCTAACGTGTGCTTCCTGATGATAAATTCCACTAAGTCTGAAACCTATTATCATTTGCACTTTTGCCATGCTTGTTTGAACCTGTTAGTGAATGAATTAGCCGTAGCTCATTGTTCATCTTTTCTCAAGCATCATGTATGGATCCCTGCCATGTATTTTGTTGTCATGTTTGAGTGCTCTAGCATGTTGTTCTTGTTGCATTTAGATGGCTACTTGCTCATTATCGCAGACCGGTGCCATATTTGTTTTGTTTGCCATTTCCAAACCGTGGATCCGATTCCGGTGATCTTTATATCGATTTCGACCGAAATCAACTCCCCTTTCTAGTGGCACTCTTGGATTTCCAAGTTGAGGCCAGGTTCAATCATTCCTTGTCAAATCATGCATATGCATCACATATCGCATCCCGCATATCATACCATGTTTGCATCATATTGCTTGAGCATTGCACGTGGTTGATTGTGCTCCTTTTGCTTGTTGTTCTTGTTTGGGTAGATCCGGGAGACGAGTTCGTGAATGAGGAGCCCGTTGAGTTTGCGTACGAGGATCAAGTCAACTCTGAAAACTTTGCATGCAAGATGACCATACCCTCGAAATCACTTCTATCTTTGCTTGCTAGATGCTCGCTCTTTTGCTATGCCTATGCTACGATACCTACCACTTGCTTATCATGCCTCCCATATTGCCATGTCAAACCTCTAACCCACCATGTCCTAGCAAACCGTTGTTTGGCTATGTTACCGCTTTGCTCAGCCCCTCTTATAGCGTTGCTAGTTGCAGGTGAAGGTTGGAGATCGTTCCTTGTTGGAACATTGTTGATTGTTGGGATATCACAATATTATCTTTTTTATCTTAATGCACCTATATACTTGGTAAAGGGTGGAAGGCTCGGCCTTATGCCTAGTGTTTTGTTCCACTCTTGCCGCCCTAGTTTCCGTCATATCGGTGTTATGTTCCCGGATTTTGCGTTCCTTACACAGTTGGGTTATAATGGGAACCCCTTGACAGTTCGCCTTGAATAAAACTCCTCCAGCAATGCCCAACCTTGGTTTTACCATTTGCCACCTAGCCTCTTTTCCCTTGGGTTTCCGGAGCCCAAGGGTCATCTTTATTTAAACCCCCCTGGGCCAGTGCTCCTCTGAGTGTTGGTCCGGACTGGGCAGCCTGCGGGGCCACCTCGGGGCAACTTGAGGGTTGGTTTTACTCGTAGCTTGACCTATCTGAGTGTGCCCTGAGAACGAGATATGTGCAGTTCCTATCGGGATTTCTTGGCACATTCGGGCGGTGTTGCTGGACTTGTTTTACCATTGTTGAGGATGTCTTGTAACCGGGATGCCGAGTCTGATCGGATTGTCTTGGGAGAAGGAATATCCTTCGTTGACCGTGAGAGCTTGTGATGGGCTAAGTTGGGACTCCCCTACAGGGACTTGAACTTCCGAAAGCCGTGCCCGCGGTTATGGGCAGATGGGAATTTGTTAATGTCCGGTTGTAGATAACATGAAACTTAACTTAATTAAAATGCACCAACCGCGTGTGTAACCATGACGGTCTCTTCTCGGCGGAGTCCGGGAAGTGAACACGGTGTTGGAGTAATGTTTGACGTAGGTTGTTCTAGGATCACTTCTTGATCATAGTTGTTCGACCGTGCTTTTGCCTTTTCTTCTCGCTCTCTTTTGCGTATGTTAGCCACCATATATGCTAGTCGCTTGCTGCAGCTCCACATCATACCTTGCCTTACCTATAAGCTTAAATAGTCTGGATCGCGAGGGTGTGAGATTGCTGAGTCCCCGTGACTCATAGTTTACTTCCAAAACTAGATGCAGGGACCGATGATACCGTTCCAGATGACATGACCGAGCTCAAGTGGGAGTTTGATGAAGACTCTCGCCATTACTATATGTCTTTCCTAGATGATCAGCTTACTTGTGACATAGCTTTCAATGCGGTTATGCCTCTAAGTCGTGCTTCGACACTTAGGAGATATAGCCGCATCGAGGGCGTTACAAGGGCGCGCCCACGGGGGGTAGGCGCGCCCCCTGCCTCATGGACGCCTCGTTTGTTGCTTGATATCTACTCCAAGTCCTCTGGATCACGTTTGTTCCAAAAATAACTCTCCCGAAGGTTTCATTCTGTTTGATATTCCTTTTCTGCGAAACACTGAAATAGGCAAAAAAACAGCAATTTGCACTAGGCCTTGGGTTAGTAGGTTAGTCCCAAAAATAATATAGAAGTGTAAAATAAAGCCCATAAACATCCAAAACAGATAATATAATAGCATGGAACAATAAAAAATTATAGATATGTTGGAGACGTATCAAGCATCCCCAAGCTTAATTTCTGCTCGTCCTCGAGTAGGTAAATGATAAAAACATAATTTTTGATGTGGAATGCTACCTAGCATAATTTTCAATGTAATTCTCTTTATTGTGGCATGAATATTCAGATCTGAAAGATTCGAGACAAAAGTCTAATATTGACATAAAAATAATAATACTTGAAGCATACTAACTAAGGAATTATGTTTGCTCAAAATAACATGGCAAAAGAAAGTTCATCCCTACAAAATCATATAGTTTGGTCATGCTCCATTTTCATCACACAAGAATGCTATCATCATGCACAACCCCAATGAAAAGCCAAGCACTTGTTTCACACTTTAGTAATATCAAACTTTTTTCAACTTTCACGCAATACGTGAGTGTGAGCCATGGATATAGCTGTAACACCCACGATGCGGCTATATCTCCCACGTGTCGGAGCACGACTTAGAGGCATAACCGCATTGTAGGCATGTCGCAAGAGGGGTAATCTTTGCACATTCCATGTACTGCATAAGAAAGGGATAAAGAGTTGGCTTACAATCGCCACTTCACACAATACATAAATATAGCATTACAACATCCAGAATACAATCACGGTCCGACTACGGAACCAAAATAAAAGAAGACCACCCCTAATGCTAGATCCCCGATCGCCCCAACTAGGCTCCACTACCGATCGAAAGGAAAACGAAACAACACAACGAACACAATCTTCATTGAGCTCCTCCTTGAGCTCGGTTGTGTCACCTGCACGGTTATCATCGGCACCTGCAACTGTTTGAAGTAACCTGTGAGTCACGGGGAGTCAGCAATCTCAGACCCTCGCGATCAAGACTATTTAAGCTTATGGGTAGGAAAAGGTAGTGAGGTGGATCTGCAGCAAGCACTAGCATATATGGTGGCTAACTTACGCAAATGAGAGCGAGAAGAGAAGCAAAGCACGGTCGTGAACTAGAAGTGATGAAGAAGTGATCATGAAACTACTTACGATCAAGCATAACTCAAACGCCGTGTTCACTTCCCGGACTCCGCCGGAAAGGGACCATCACGGCTACACACGTGGTTGATGCATTTTAATTATGTCAAGTGTCAAGTTTTCTACAACCGTACATTAACAAATTCCCCTCTGCCCATAACCGCAGGCACGGCTTTCAAAAGTTCAAAACCCTGCAGGGGTGTCCCAACTTAGCCCATCACAAGCTCTCATGGTCAACGAAGGATATTCCTTCTCCCAGGAAGACCCGATCAGACTCGGAATCCCGGTTACAAGACATCTCGACAATGGTAAAACAAGACCAACAAGACCACCCGCTGTGCCGACAAATTCTGATAGGAGCTGCACATATCTCGTTCTCAGGGCACACCGGATAAGCTAAGCGTACAGGAGCAGACATAACCCAAGTTGCCAAGGGATGGCCCTGCACGGTGCTCTAGTTTGGACCAACACTTAGAGGAGCACTGGCCCGGGGGGTTTAAAAAAAAGATGACCCTTGAGTCTGCAGAACCCAAGGGAAAAAGGCTTAGGTGCCAAATGGTAAAACCAAGTTTGGGCCTTGCTGGAGGAGTTTTATTCAAAGCAAACTGTCAAGGGGTTCCCATTATAACCCAACCGCTTAAGGAACATAAAATCAAGGAACATAACACCGGTATGACGGAAAACTAGGGCGGCAAGAGTGGAACAAAACACCTGGCAAAAGGCCGAGCCTTCCACCCTTTATCAAGTACATAGATGCATTAATATAAATAAGAGATATTGTGATATCCCAACAATAACCATGTTCCAACAAGGAATAAACTCCATCTTCATCTGTAACTAGCAACGCTGTAAGAGGGGCTGAACAAAGCGGTAACATAGCCAAACAACGGTTTGCTAGGAAAGGTGGGTTAGAGGCTTGACATGGCAATATGGGAGGCATGATATAGCAAGTGGTAGGTATCGTGGCATAACAATAGAGCGAGCAACTAGCAAGCAAAGATAGAAGTGATTTCGAGGGTATGGTCATCTTGTGTGAGATGCCGCAAGGAAGAAGAACGAGTCCATGAAGAAGACAAACGGACATAGTCAAATGGATCCTCACAAACGCGACATTATCGGAACTAACTCGAAGAAGCAACACCAGAAAGAAGCGAACAACATAGTAAACAACCATCACATAAACATGGCATGATGCAAAACCAAGTATGATGCATGTCCGGTTTAAATATGCATGGCATTGCAAAGTGCACAAACAACACTACAAGTTAAGTGGAGCTCAATATGCGTCGGGATGCATATTGACAAAACACCACAGTCCATTATTTAGTTTGATCTCATTTATGTACCCAACAATATTAAATGTTGATTAACATGGCAAGATGGTGAAGCATAACAAAACTATACTATCTAAGCAATTTAAATGGGGCCAGATATAACAAACAACAAATCCGGTAAATCCCCATATGCATTTAGCAATTGAAGCAAACAACAATTTAAACATTCTTGAAGTTGTTATCATGATCCGGATGACATGTGCAAGTTTTAAGCAATTTTTATGAAAATGTTAACAGGAGCATATTATGAAGCATTGTCATCGTGGCGGAAATGAAAGGGGTGCCACGGCAATGATAACGGGAATGGTGCCACGGCGGCGAAATGGAAATGATGCCATGGCAACATTCTGATGATCCGGTAGCTCACAGGGATACCGGTGCAAAAGGAAAAGTGGCGGGAGCAAGCAAAAGAAGGTGGGGAGCTCCCGGATAGCAGGTGTCCCATGTGTCGGTGGCATGGCAACCGAGGGTCGTGCGCGAAACAAAGGGCACACTACAAACACGGGGTTCATCTCGTATCACATAACATTCGTTCACGATGGTCGTTCTCGGCGGTTATACCTTCGAAGCGAGCGTTTCAAGGCGGACGGGTTCGATGGGATGTAGTGGTACTTTCGATTCTCAGCGACGGAAGAGGTACATACGTTCTCAAGGCACTTGTCGGTCCGGACTTGGTGTAGTTGTACATGGCAAACGTAGTGGTACTCGGTGTCTTGTCAAACCCAAGCGACGGAAGTCGTACACGACGCGTTGTGGAAGTAGTTGTACTCGCGGACTTCGGCGGCGGTAGTCGTTCGCGGTGCTTGTGACCCACGGTGCTTCGGGCAACAGTAGTCGTACACGGTTCGCAGACGGACTTGATGGGTCCGAGGGCTCCGGCCATCGTGGTACTTGGCGCAACACCGTGTAGTCGTACATTTGAAGAGGAACTTGGCCATCCGAAGGTGTACTTGGCGAACAACGGTCGTCATGGTACTCGTCGGTTGACGAAGTCGTTCTCGTAGGTCTTGGCATTTCGTTCGGTACTCGTTCGGGCATCCGTGTGGTCTTGTCGGTGGTGTACTTGGCGAAATTCCACGGAGAAGGTCTTGGCAGGAAACGAGGAGCGACGCGGTGTACTGATGCAACAACACAGGCGGGTGCTCGAGCAGGACTTGGCGTCGGTCGTCCTCCTCACGTTCTCGCATGACAAAAGCAGGGGGCGAAAGGAAAAGCACGGGTAGGAGGAAGGCCATGGCAGAGCCAGGCGCTGGGCGCTTGGGGCGCCGGCGGTGGTCTCAACAAGGAGAAGGGCGCGACGGGGTGGCCTAGAGGTCAAAGAGGCAGGCGGGTTCGTGGGAAGAACTGGCGTGGGGAGCTCCTTTCTGGTGCGCGAGCGAGGAGGGAGAGAGATGGGGAACGCGTGCGGAGCCTCGCTGAACGGAGCTTGCAGGCGGCTGCACGGTCGACGAGGTCGGCAGGGAGGCCGCGCTGGAGTCCCGTCGGCGGTGTGGCAAGCAACAAAGCAGGCGGGAGGCGCGTCCATGGGGAACGACATGAGGAGGAAGTCGAGGCTGGCGCTAGTCGGCGCTACGGCGGCGTCCTGCTGGTCGCCAGAGCAAGCAGCGGTGAGGTGTGGCGCTGAGGCGCTTAAGGTGGCTCTGGGAGCGTAGCTCCGGTGATGTCGCTCGCTGGTGACGATTGGAGACGGAGGCAGGGCCCTCAGGCTCGAGCGGTGGCGGTGTCTCGGCGAGGCTGGCAAGGCCGAGGCGGCGGGGCGTGGAGGAGGAGAGGCGACAACGAGGGACTGGAGCGGGGGCGATGGAAGAGAGGGGGGCGCGCGTGCTGGGTAGTTCCTCTCCCTGGCGATGCGGTGCAGGGTGTGTGAGGCGGCGGGAGGAGGAACGAGGAGGTGATCGAGAGGAGCTGAGCGAGGGGGTCGGGGCGAAGGGTTACTGGCGGCGCTACGGGAAGTAATCGAGGGAGAGGGGAGTCGGGCTCCCTGGTGTCTAGGGTTCCCGTGTGTCCTGCTGGCCCAGGGAGGTTTGGTCCGGCATGGGCTGTAGATGGGCCAGCCAGCTGGGCTCTGCTCTCTCTCTCTCTCTCAATTCCCTTTGACAGAAAGCAAAGAGAGGAGAAAAATGGAAAAGGAGGTGTTAGAGAAAGCATTTGGGCATGCGGTTAAATTTCCCGGACTCATAAAAATGAGTTCGTTCCGAGAAAATGCATTTGGCACCGCTTGGAAGGATTGCATTCCAACACATTTGAATGTGATTCAAATAAGTTTGAATTAGAAAAACATTTTTGGAGAGTCAAAAAATGTTCGGAATTTTTGTGGAGATCGGGAAAGCGATGTAAGAAAATATGGGCAAAGTTTGAGGACCAAACTTGAAGCGGGAAAAAGGCATGTGATTATTTGCAAGTGTGTTTATGGGTGATTCCGAAAATGGAATATTTAATATAGCTCCCTAATATCGGGAGGATATGTTATAAAGAGAATCACCATGTGAATTCCCTCGATTTAAATGGATCAAAGATCCATGCCATTTATTTAGTTGAGTTAAGAAAAGAAATGACATGATGGCATGATGACATGATGCAATGCACATGATGCAATGAAGAATGCAATGAACCAAACAAATCACACGACGAAATCCAGAAACCCTGGAAGGCATCTGAAGCTCCGGTCTTGGGGCGTCATAACACTCCACCACTACAAGAGGATCTCGACCCGAGATCTAGGATGGCACCGGAGAGAAACGGAAGATGAAGAGGTAAAACAAAATTGCTTCTTTGACAAACGAGAGAAACCAAAGAACCTTGAGAGGTTGGACAAATTGAAAGAAAGAATACAACGAAGATGAACGAGGTTGAAAACACTCCATTAGGAAAGAGGAACAAGTAAGAACATATTCGGACAGCACTCCGGTTGAAAGAGATGCAAGACTTGATAAGATGAAAAGAACTTGAGTAGAGGGCACAACACTCCGGTTAAATGGATAAGCACGAAAAGAACACGATCCTCACAACTCGAGATGATGAGAGGAGAGGCAACAACACAATGCCTCCGGAGCAAAAGATAGAATGGATTGAAAGTAACGAAGAAGAAAACAACACCTTCTACCTCGAATGAATTTGAAAGCATCCTTCCAAGAAGGTTATAACGGAGTTGTTGGAGACCAACAACGAAAAGAGTAAGCTTGTTGTGGGCTTCTGGAAAACATGTCGAAATCTTGAGGTGAAATTCTGCCACTAACAAAAACAAAAGATTGGATTGATATCAACAAGAAGACGAGAAGCTTATTTCACCGGGAGGATAAATGAAGAACTTGGATCATTTATAAGCACCATAATTAGCAACAATCCTTAGGGAAAGTTTTAGGTGAAGTATAACCCAAGATAATTTCAATGAAGAGATTGATGGTTTGAAAAGATGTCTTGAGCGAAGAGAAAATGATGGATTTAGATATGTCACTCTTGAAAAACTTGTGATCCATGAAACACGAAGGGAAATTATCAACAATGACATAACACCACCTCAAAAGATGAGATATGAAAGAATTGCACTTCGAAATGCAAAATGAAGAAAACTTGATCTCCTTTGAAAAGAATCTCGGTGAACACTTCGAGAAGGAATTAAATCCTTGACGAACCATCATGTAGAGTCTCCATGAAGAACTCCGGTAATAAAAGAATGATCAAACTAAAGGGAAAATTGAAAAGAACTCTGGGAGAAGCCTTGTAGTGATTAGATGAAGCTCTGAAATGATATAACCGAGAAAACTTGGAACTCCGGAAAGAAAAGATAAAGCATCTCGAACCGAGAATGTGATATGATGAACCTCCAGAATAAGGATTTGAATTCACTTGATGAAACAAGAATAAGAATTAAATTATGCTTATCCTTCACCAATTAAATTGATGACAAACAATGGATTTGCCACACTACTTATTCTCGTAGAAAGGATTAGGAGAGATATAGCGCAAACTTGAGAAGGACTTCAACGAATCACCGGTCGGGTTGAAACCACGAATAAATTGATATGATAAATGAAGGAAGAAAAATCTTTGAAGAACCACCGTAAGAATTGAAAAATGAGTGAAGTAAAGGGATTAATCATAGGTAATAATTAGAGAACTAATGAAGATACTGGAGATAATTTAGATGCAAGTGAACGAAGAGATCCCGAACTGATTAGAGAAAACTTGAATGATGCACCGGTAAGATTTGGAGAATGAGAGCTGAAAGCTAGAATGAATAATCATGCAATGATGGTCTTCGAAGAATCAAACTGAAAAGACTCTTGAATTGCTCCGGATGGATGAAAATAATTCTCACAATTGAAAACAATTATGAGAGGATGGCATCAAGCTTGAACCATGAATCCTCTAGAGAAGGCACAAGATTTATAGGAAACACTTGTTCGGTCTTCAAATCCGAGAATGACGACGAAAAACACCACCAAGAATCGTTGAGACACTCCGGAATAATGAGGAATATAAAAGTTGAATCGACAATGAAAGAATTTGAAAGATCTTGGAGAAAGACATTTGACTGATGACAATTCATTCTTACGTCAAACTTTGAAATGAATTTGAGAATAACTATGGAAAATTAGAAGAGTCAGGTAAGATCCTCGGAATAGACCTGTGGGCTAGGGCCCACTCAAAAGAAACACCGTTTAAGAGATTTAAAAGAGAGATTGCACAATTAAAATACTTGAATGAGATAACATCCTCGAAAGATCTTGAATGAATGTAGAGTGGAAACATGAATCTTCTGAGATATCTTCAGCACTCTGGAACAATGAATAGCGAGTAGTGAATGATTAAGAGGTGCACCGGCATGAGACAACATTTAAAACAAGGAAAGGAATATGATCAACAAAGCTTGAATTGAAAACACCGGAGAAGAAAAAGAATGAAGAATATTGAACTTGTAGCTTCCTTAGCATCTTCATGAGAATCACTGAATAAGAACATTGACGGAAAGGAATGGAGAGACTTTACATGAATAAGATGGATACTTGATTAAGAAATCTGAGTCCTCGGAGAAAAAGGGTGGGAGGGCGGGAGAAACAAAGGCAGCTTGGGACGAATGAAATGAACACCGTTGAGAAGAACTGAGATTGGATCTTGAAAATGTTGAAATGATTGGATCCACTTGAAGAGAAACACACTGGTAGAGAAGAAATTTAGATGACAATCTCGATGATCAAGAAGGATTAGCATTCACATAGATATATGAGAACACCGCTTAGGGAAGGTATGGAATCAACACTTGACATTGAAGCAACTCAAATACCACTACTCAAAACAAAACAAAGGATTGGCTTGCAAAATAAGCCGGAACAAACATATGATAAAGATTTCATCCGAAGTTTTCGTGGTGGGGCCCACACGGGCTCGATTGTACAACACCATCATGTACAAGGCAGTGCACATGACATATGAAGCGTCCCCGAGTCAGCATAGCCAAGGACTCTTTAAGACACAACGAGACCACTGTAAAACCAACCGTTGATGGGCGGACCACTAGACGTCGAACCACAATCTCATATCATGCATCTGTCGGAAAGATATCCTAGGAGCTACTTGAATTCCCATTTATAAACTCCCGAAACTTTCTGGTTATGCAATCAGGTGTTGGGGATACAGGGGAAGCATAATATCTCACCCAAACTAGCAAATCCTACATCCAGTTGTATCCATCCTTCAACACATAACCAAGAAACCTTTGGAAATCATTTACCTCAACCTTCGAAAAGCATCCGTTATACGAGTTATGGCAATACTCCCGAACTCCCGCCCTAGTACTGGGTGGCTTCGAGGTTATCTCACCAACAACTGCATAAAAGAGATTTTCGATGTCGGCGAAACTCAGGTATTCCAGAACTACAACGATAAAATTGTGACGACAACACCTCGGAGCTCAACTCCCCGGGACACTGCCACAACCCCTAAATGTCAGGAGGCACCAAGAACAATGTTCTCGTCACAAAACCATCGGAACGATTCCAAGATACCCGCGTGATCCTAAAAAAAATTCGTGAAATTTGAGGAGAGAAGAGTCAAAACTCTACGTCAGGAGGTCTCACCAGAGCGACGAAGGGATAGAGGAGTAAAAAGAATCCTACTCTCCGATATATATAATCCTAAAAGACTCAAAACATTTTTCTATACTCAACAACGCTAGCGATTCGATCAAGCAGGGGGCTCCTAAGTTGGGGAAGGCTCTGATTACCAACTTGTAACACCCATGATGCGTCTATATCTCCCACGTGTCGGCGCACGACTTAGAGGCATAACCGCATTGTAGGCTTGTCGCAAGAGGGGTAATCTTTACACATTCCATGTACTGAATAAGAAAGGGATAAAGAGTTGGCTTACAATTGCCACTTCACACAATACAAAAATATAGCATTACAACATCTAGAATACAATCACGGTCTGACTATGGAACCAAAATAAAAGAAGACCACCCCTAATGCTAGATCCCCGATCGCCCCAACTGGGCTCCACTACTGATCGAATGGAAAACGAAACAACACAACAAACACGATCTTCGTTGAGCTCCTCCTTGAGCTCGGTTGCGTCACCTGCACGGTTATCATCAGCACCTGCAACTGTTTGAAGTAATTTGTGAGTCACGGGGACTCAGCAATCTCACACCCTCGCGATCAAGACTATTTAAGCTTATGGGTAGGAAAAGGTAGTGAGGTGGATCTGTAGCAAGCACTAGCATATATGGTGGCTAACTTACGCAAATGAGAGCGAGAAGAGAAGCAAAGCACGGTCGTGAATTAGAAGTGATGAAGAAGTGATCCTGAAACTACTTACGATCAAGCATAACTCCAACACCGTGTTCACTTCCCAGACTCCGCCAGAAAGGGACCATCACGGCTACACACGTGGTTGATGCATTTTAATTAAGTCAAGTGTCAAGTTTTCTACAACCAGACATTAACAAATTCCCCTCTGCCCATAACCGCGGGCACGGCTTTCGAAAGTTCGAAACCCTGCAGGGGTGTCCCAACTTAGCCCATCACAAGCTCTCACGGTCAACGAAGGATATTCCTTCTCCCAGGAAGACCCGATCAGACTCGGAATCCCGGTTACAACACATCTCGCTAGTGGTAAAACAAGACCAGCAAGACCACCCGCTGTGCCGACAAATCCTGATAGGAGCTGCACATATCTCGTTCTAAGGGCACACCGGATAAGCTAAGCGTACAAGAGCCGACGTAACCCAAGTTGCCAAGGGCTGTCCCTGCACGGTGCTCTAGTTTGGACCAACACTCGGAGGAGCACTGGCCCGGGGGGTTCAAAAAAAAGATGACCCTTGAGTCTGCAGAACCCAAGGGAAAAAGGCTAAGGTGGCAAATGGTAAAACCAAGGTTGGGCCTTGCTGGAGGAGTTTTATTCAAAGCGAACTGTCAAGGGGTTCCCATTATAACCCAACCGCGTAAGGAACGCAAAATCAAGGAACATAACACCGATATGACGGACAACTAGGGCGGTAAGAGTGGAACAAAACACCAGGCAAAAGGCCGAGCCTTACACCCTTTACCAAGTATATAGATGCATTAATATAAATAAGAGATATTGTGATATCCCAACAATAACCATGTTCCAACAAGGAACAAACTCCATCTTCACTTGCAACTAGCAACGCTATAAGAGGGGCTGAGCAAAGTGGTAACATAGCCAAACAACGGTTTGCTAGGAAAGGTGGGTTAGAGGCTTGACATGGCAATATGGAAGGCATGATATAGCAAGTGCTAGGTATCGTGGCATAACAATAGAGCGAGCAACTAGCAAGCAAAGATAGAAGTGATTTCGAGGGTATGGTCATCTTGCCTGAGATCCCGCAAGGAAGAAGAACGAGTCCATGAAGAAGACAAACGGACATAGTCGAACGGATCCTCACAAACGCCACGTTATCGGAACTAACC
Source organism: Triticum urartu (assembly GCF_056163025.1). NCBI lineage: Eukaryota > Viridiplantae > Streptophyta > Magnoliopsida > Poales > Poaceae > Triticum > Triticum urartu. The sequence goes on from NC_141878.1 coordinate 89,375,971, forward strand.
CGAAGAAGCAACACCGGAAAGAAGCAAACAACATAGTAAACAACCATCACATAAACATGGCATGATGTACAACCAAGTATGATGCACGTCCAGTGTAAATATGCATGGCATGGCAAAGTGCACAAACAACACTACAAGTTAAGTGGAGCTCAATGTGCATCGGGATGCATATTGACAAAACACCACAATCCATTATTCAGTTCGATCTCGTTTATGTACCCAACAATATTAAATGTTGATTAACATGGCAAGATGGTGAAGCATAACAAAACTATACTATCTAAACAATTTAAATGGGGCTGGATATAACAAACAACAAATCCGGTAAATCCCCATATGCATTTAGTAATTGAAGCAAACAACAATTTAAACATTCTTGAAGTTGTTATCATGATGCGGATGACATGTGCAAGTTTTAAGCAATTTTTATGAAAATGTTAACAGGAGCATATTATGAAGCATTGTCATCATGGGGAAAATGAAAGGGGTGCCACGACAACGATAACGGGAATGGTGCCACGACGGCGAAACCGAAATGATGCCATGGCAACATTCCGATGATCCGGTAGCTCACGGGGATACCGGTGCAAAAGGAAAAGTGGCCGGAGCGAGCAAAAGAAGGTGGGGTGCTCCCGGATACCGGGTGTCCAATGTGTCGATGGCATGGCAACCGAGGGTCGTGCACGAAACAAACGGGCATGCTGCAAACACGGGGTTCATCTCGTATCACACAACACTCGTCCATGGTGGTCGTTCTCGGGGTTATACCTTCGAAGCGAGCGTTTCGAGGCGGACGGGTTCGATGGGACATAGTGTTACTTTCAGTTCTCGGCGATGGAAGAGGTACAGACATTCTCAAGGCACTCGTCGATCCGGACTTGCTGTAGTTGTACATGGCAAACGTAGTGGTACTCGGCGTCTTGTCAAACCCAACCGACGGTAGTCGTACACGACGCGTTGTGGAAGTAGTTGTACTCGCGGACTTCGGCGGCGGTAGTCATTCGCGGTGCTTGTGACCCATGGTGCTTCGGGCAACGGTAGTCGTACACGGTTCGCAGACGGACTTGACGGGTCCGAGGGCTCCAGCTATCGTGGTACTTGGCGCAACACCGTGTAGTCATACATTTGAAGAGGAACTTGGCCATCCGAAGCTGTACTTGGCGAACAACGGTCGTCGTGGTACTCGTCAGTTCACGAAGTCATTCTCGTAGGTCTTGGCGTTTTGTTCGGTACTCGTTTGGGCATCCGTGTGGTCTTTTCGGTGGTGTACTTGGCGAAATTCCACGGAAATAGTCTTGGCAGGAAACGAGCAGCGACGTGGTGTACCGACGCAGCAACGCAGGCGGGAGCTCGAGAAGGACTTGGCGCCGGTCGTCGTCCTCACGTTCTCGCACGACATAAGCAGGGGGCGAAAGGAAAAGCACGGGCGGGAGGAAGGCCATGGCAGAGCCAGGCGCTGGGCACTTGGGGCGCCGGCGGCAGTCTCAGCAAGGAGAAGGGCACGACGAGGTGGCCTAAAGGTCAAAGAGTCAGGCGGGTTCGCGGGAAGAACTGGCGCGGGGAGCTTCTTTCTGGTGCACGAGCGAGGAGGGAGAGAGATGGGGAACGCGTGCGGAGCCTCGCTGAACGAAGCTTGCAGGCGGCTGCACGGTCGATGAGGTCGGCAGGGAGGCCGCGCTGGAGGCCGTTCAGCGGTGAGGCAAGCAACAAAGCAGGCGGGAGGGGCGTCCATGGGGAACAAGGTCAGGAGGAAGTCGAGGCCGGCGCTGGTCGGCGCTACGGCGGCGTCCTGCTGGTCGCCGGAGCAAGCGGCGACGAGGTGTGGCGCTGAGGCGCTCAAGGTGGCTCTGGGAGCGTAGCTCCGTTGATGTCGCTCGCTGGTGACGACTGGATACAGAGGCAGGGCCCTTAGGCTCGAGCGGTGGCGGTGGCGGGGCATTGAGGAGGAGAGGCGACAACGAGGGACTGGAGCAGGGTTGATGGAAGAGAGGGGGGCGCGCGGGCTGGGGAGTTCCTCTCCCTGGCGATGCGGTGCAGGGTGTGTGAGGCGGCGGGAGGAGGAACGAGGAGGAGGGGATCGAGAGGCGCTGAGTGAGGGGGTCAGGGCGAAGGGTTACTGGCAGCGCGAGGGGAAGGAATCGAGGGAGAGGGGAGTCGGGCTCCCTGGTGTCTAGGTTTCCCGCGTGTCGCGCTGGCCCAGGGAGGTTTGGCCTGGCCTGGGCTGTAGATGGGCCAGCCAGCTGGGCTCTGCTCTCCCTCTCTGAATTCCCTTTAACAAAAAGCAAAGAGAGGAGAAAATGGAAAAGGAGGGGTTAGAGAAAGCATTTGGGCATGCGGTTAAATTTCCCAGACTCATAAAAATGAGTTCGTTTCGAGAAAATGCATTTGGCACCGCTTGGAAGGATTGCATTCCAACACATTTGAATGTGATTCAAATAAGTTTGAATTAGAAAAACATTTTTGGAGAGTCCAAAAATGTTCAGAATTTTTGTGGAGATCGGGAAAGCGATGAAAGAAAATATGGGCAAAGTTTGAGGACCAAACTTGAAGTGGGAAAAAGGCATGTGATTATTTGCAAGTGTGTTTATGGGTGATTCCGAAAATGGGATATTTAATATAGCTCCCTAATATCGGGAGGATATGTTATAAAGAGAATCACCATGTGAATTCCCTCGATTTAAATGGATCAAAGATCCATGCCATTTATTTAGTTGAGTTAAGAAAAGAAATGACATGATGGCATGATGACATGATGCAATGCACCTTATGCAATGATGAATGCAATGAACCAAACAAATCACACGACGAAACCCGGAAACCCTGGAAGGCATCTGAAGCTCCGGTCTTGGGGCGTCACAATAGCACTATGGGTGGAATAGAATATGATGATGGGGGTTATGTGGAGAAGACAAAAAAGGAGAAAGTTTCACATCGACGTGGCTAATCAATGGGCTTGGGAGATTCCCATCAATTGTCAATGCAAGGAGTAGGGATTGCCATGCAACGGGTGCACTAGAGCTATAAATATACGAAAGCTCAACAAAAGAAACTAAGTGGGTGTGCATCGAACTTGCTTTCTCACGAAGACCTAGGGAATTTGAGGAAGCCCATTGTTGGAATATACAAGCCAAGTGCTATAATGAAAAATTCCCACTAGTATATGAAAGTGACAAAACAAGAGACTCTCTATCATAAAGATCATGGTGCTACTTTGAAGCACAAGTGTGGAAAAAAGATAGTAGCATTGCCCCTTTTTTTCTTTTTTTCTTCTCTTTTTTTCTTTTTCTTTTTTTGGGCCTTCCTTTTTTTGGCCTTTCTCTTTTTTATTTTTATTTGGGACAATGCTCTATAAATGATGATCATCACACTTCTATTTATTTACTACTCGATAGTAGAATAAAGTATGACTCTATATGAATGCCTCTGGCGGTGTATCGGAATGGGCAATGAATCAAGAGTGACATGTATTAAAAAATTATAAATGGTGGCTTTGCCACAAATATGATGTCAACTACATGATCATGCAAGGCAATACGACAATGATGATGTGTGTCATGATGAACAGAACGGTGGAAAGTTGCATGGCAATATATCTCGGAATGGCTATGGAAATGCCATAATAGGTAGGTATGGTGTCTGTTTTTAGGAAGATATAAGGAGGTTTATGTGTGACAGAGCGTATCATATCATGGGGTTTGGATGCACCGGCGAAGTTTGCACCAACTCTCAAGGTGAGAAAGGGTAATGCACGGTACCGAAGAGGCTAGCAATGATGGAAGGGTGAGAGTGCGTATAATCCATGGACTCAACATTAGTCATAAAGAACTCACATACTTATTGCAAAAATCTACAAGTCATCAAAAACCAAGCATTACACGCATGCTACTAGGGGGATAGATTGGTAGGAAAAGACAATCGCTCATCCCCGACTGCCACTCATAAGGAAGACAATCAAATAACACCTCATGTTTCAAGTTTGTTACACAACGGTCACCATACGTGCATGCTATGGGACTTGCAAACTTAAACACAAGTATTTCTCAAATTCACAACTACTCAACTAGCACACACTAATATCACCACCTTTATATCTCAAAACAATTATCAAGTATCAAACTTCTCCTAGTATTCAATGCACTTTTATGAAAGTTTTTATTGTACCGATCTTGGATGCCTATCATATTAGGACTAAATTCATATCCAAAGCAAATTATCATGCTGTTCTAAAGGACTCCCAAAATAATATAAGTGAATCATGCGAGATCAATGATTTCTATAAAATAAAACCACCACCGTGCTCTAAAAAGATATAAGTGAAGCACTAGAGCAAAATTATCAAGCTCAAAAGATATAAGTCAAGCACATAGATTATTCTAATAAATTCCAATTCATGTGTGTCTCTCCCAAAAGGTGTGTACAGCAAGGATGATTGTGGTAAACTACAAAGCAAAGAATCAAATCATACAAGACGCTCCAAGCAAAACACATGTCATGTGGTGAATAAAAATATAGCCTCAAGTAAAGTTACCGATAGAAGAAGACGAAAGAGGGGATGCCTTCCGGGGAATCCCCAAGCTTAGACTTTTTGTTGTCCTTGAATTTTACCTTGGGGTGCCTTGGTCATCCCCAAGCTTAGGCTCTTGCCGCTCCTTGTTCCATAATCCATCAAATCTTTACCCAAAACATGAAAACTTCACAACACAAAACTTAAACAAAAAATCTCATGAGCTCCATTAGTAAAAAGAAAACAAACCACCACTTAAGGTACTGTAATTAACTCATTCTTTATTTATATTGGTGTCAAACCTACTGTATTCCAACTTCTCTATGGTTCATACCCTCCGATACGACTCATAGATTCATCAAAGTAAGCAAACAACAGGTGAAAATAGAATCTGTCAAAAACAGAACAATCAGTAGTAATCTGTAGGTATCGAATACTTCTGTAACCCCAAAAATTCTAAAAGAAATTTCTGGACGTGAAGAATTTATCTATTTATAATCTTCAAAAATAATCAAGTAAATAGCACTCTCCAGTAAAAAATGGCAGCTAAATCTCATGAGCGCTAAAGTTTTTGTTTTTTACACCAAGATCGCAAAGACTTTCCCCAAGTCTTCCCAAAGGTTCTACCTGGAAAAAACACTAATTAAAAGCATAAAACTACATATAAAATGAGGCTATATGAATTATTTATTAAATAACAGCAAGTAAAAATATTGGGTTGTCTCCCAACAAGCGCTTTTCTTTACAGCCTTTTAGCTAGGCATAAGATTTCAACGATGCTCACATGAAAGACAATAGTTGAAGCACAAATAGAGCATCATAAAACATGTGACAAAAACACTTAAGTCTAACATAATTCCTATCCATAGGCATTTTATAGGCAAACAAATTATCAAGGCAAGCAAAAACTAGCATATGCATGGAAGAGGAAAGAAACAATAGCAATCTCAACATAACGAGAGGTAACTTAGTAACATGAAAATTTCTACAACCATATTTTCCTCTCTCATAATAATTACATGTGGGATCATGCATAAGCAAATTCAACAATATATCTATCACAAAACATATTCTTAACATGATCCACATGTATGCAAAGTTGACACTCTTCCAAAATAGAGGGATTAACACTAACTAAAGTCATGACCTCTCCAAACCCTTATCAAAAACATAAGATTGAACATTCTCTAAATATGTGGGATCTAAAGTTGACACTCTTCCAAACCCACTTTCAATATTATTGCAAACATTATAATCAATCTCATATTCATCATGGGGCTTAAATAAATTTTCAAGATCAAAAGAAGAATCACCTCACTCATGATCATTGCAACAAGTAGTAGACATAGCAGAACTAGCATCCCTAAGCTTAGGGTTTGCATATTATAAGCACAATTTACATTAATAGAATTTATACTATCATCATTGCAATCGTGCTTCTTCTTCAAAGATCTATCGTGAATCACTTCATAAAGTACTTCATCACAATTTTCAGATTCACGAATTTCAAGCAAAACTTCATAAAAATAATCTAGTGCACCAAACTCACTAGCAATTGGTTCATCATAATTGGATCTCTTAAAAAGATTGGCAAGCGGATGAGGATCCATAGATCTTAGGTTCTCTATTTAACAATAAATAAACAACTATTCCAACCAAACGAGCAAACGAGCTAAGTAAGACATCAAAGCAAATGAAAAGACGAACAGAAGAAGGGTGAATAAAACGGCAAGGGTGAAGTGGGGGAGACGAAAATGAGAGGCAAATGACAAATAATGTAATGCGAAGGATAAGAGTTTGTGATGGGTACTTGGTATGTCTTGACTTGTGCGTAAACCTCCCCGGCAACGGCGCCAGAAATCCTTCTTGCTACCTCTTGAGCACTGCGTTGGTTTTCCCTTGAAGAGGAAAGGGTGATGCAGCAAAGTAGCGTAAGTATTTCCCTCAGTTTTTGAGAACCAACGTATCAATCCAGTAGGAGACTACACGCAATTCCCTTGTACCTACACAAACAAATAAGAACCTCGCAACCAACGCGATAAAGGGGTTGTCAATCCCTTCACGGTCACTTACAAGAGTGAGATCTGATAGAGATAATAATAATAAGATAAATATTTTTGGTATTTTTATGATATAGATTGAAAGTAAAGATTGCAAAATAAAATAGATGGCAAATTTGTATGATTAAAGATAGACCCGGGGGCCATAGGTTTCACTAGTGGCTTCTCTCAAGATAGCATAAGTTTTACGGTGGGTGAATAAATTACTGTCGAGCAATTGATAGAAAAAATGAATAATTATGAGAATATCTAGGCATGGTCATGTATATAGGCATCACGTCCGCGACAAGTAGACCGAAATGATTCTGCATCTACTACTATTACTCCACACATCGACCGCTATCCAGCATGCATCTAGAGTATTAAGTTCATAAGAACAGAGTAACGCATTAGGCAAGATGACATGATGTAGAAGGATAAACTCAAGCAATATGATATGAACCCCATCTTTTTATCCTCGATGGCAACAATACAATACGTGTCGTTTCCCTTTCTGTCACTGGGATCGAGCACCGCAAGATGGAACCCAAAGATAAGCACTTCTCCCATTGCAAGAAAGATCAATCTAGTAGGCCAAACCAAACTGATAATTCGAAGAGACTTGTAAAGATAATTAAATCATACATAAAAGATTTTAGAGAAGAATCAAATATTGTTCATAGATAGACTTGATCATAAACCCACAATTCATCGGATCTCGACAAACACACCACAAAAAGAGTTACATTGAATAGATCTCCAAGAAGATCGAGGAGAACTTTGTATTGAGATTCAAAGAGAGAGAAGAAGCCATCTAGCTAATAACTATGGACCCGAAGGTCTGAGGTAAACTACTCACACATCATCAGAGGGGCCATGGAGTTGATGTAGAGGCCCTCCGTGATTGATTCACCCTCAAGTGAAGCTCCGGAAAAGGCCCCAAGATGGGATCTCTTGGGTACAGAAGGTTGCGGTGGTGGAAATAGGGTTTCGTGGTGCTCCTGGATGTTTTCTGGGTATATGAACATATATAGGAGGAACAAGTAGGTCGGTGGAGCCATGAGGGGCCCACAAGGGGGAGGGCGCGCCCAGGGGGTAGACGCGCCCCCTGCTCGTGGATGCCTCGTTGGTTGCTTGACGTCTACTCCAAGTCATTTGGATCACGTTTGTTCCAAAAAATAACTCTCCCGAAGGTTTCATTCCGTTTGGATTCCGTTTGATATTTCTTTTCTGCGGAACACTAAAATAGGCAAAAAAAACAGCAATTTACATTGGGCCTTGGGTTAGTAGGTTAGTCCCGAAAATAATATAAAAGTGTAAATAAAGCCAATAAACATTCAAAACAGATAATATAATAGCATGGAACAATTAAAAATTATAGATACGTTGGAGACGTATCACTAGCCCTTTGTGCCGATGTCAATGTAGCCGAGAGCGTAGGGTGTTGTAGCCGTGGCCAAGGTAGCCGTGCAAAGAACGCCGTGGTCGATGTCGAGTCGGGGTAGCCGGTGTCGAGGAAGTCACCGTGGACCCGGAAGAAGAGCGGCGGTGGCGGCCTGAGGAGGCGGCGGCGGCTAGGTCAGAAGCACGACGACGGTTCTTGAAGTAGGCGAGGAAGAACCCAACAGTGTGACGAAGACTGGCACAGACGGTGACATTCCCGCGCCTAAGGAGGCGGCGTGACGCATACCATGTAGAAGTCGACGCACGGGGACGGGGGAGTGGACCACGCGCCACGACGCTACGGTCCGAAGAGGCGACGCAGCGGCAGCGCGTGGGTCAAGGCGACGGTGGGAAGACCTCAGGGCGGCGGAAGAGACTACATGCCACGCTCTCTACGACCCGATGAGGCTACGCAGCGGGAACACGAGGGTCCATGCAACCACGGGGACATCCTAGAGCGGACGACCTCAGGGCGGCGGTGTATCGCGGGCCGCGGCACTAAGCCTGAAAGGGCGACGCAGCGGCAGCGCGTGGGTCGGTGTAGCCGCAAAAAGAACCATAGGCTGCGTGCCACGCTCACTACGGCCCGATGAGGCGACGCAGTGGCGGCTCGAAGGTCGGTGCCACGAAGACGGCCTGGAGCGAACGGCGTCGGGGTGACAGTGGACCGCGGGCTGCAGCACTATGGCCCAAAGGGCGACACAGTGGTAGCGCGCGGATCGATGTAACCATGAAAAGAACCATGGGGTGGCGACGCTGCGGCTCGAAGGGATGACACAGTTGTAGCCCGTTGCTCAATCGGTGTTGATGCATGAGTAACTGATGACAAACTTCACATATTCCGGCAGTTGATCAAACCAGACAATGTGCGCTAGACATAGGAGCAAGGAGGCTGATCTCGAAGCGTACACGCGTGAGCAACCTTCAATCACACGGGACACAACATGCACGAAATCAACTAGCAGGAACATGCATGTAACGAGGCCACGTTGTGAATAGAAGTACGAGCTCGGACACGTGAGTAGCCGGCCACACTTCGCGTCCCGCACGAGAGATCGCAGGCCATGGCGAAGATGGCAAGCCAGCGAGCGACCGCTGAACCAGCGGCCTGACGCGCAGCATGCGGGAGCCGGACGCCGATCCAGATCCCGTCGGGGTTGATGAAGATGCTGAAGTAGATATACATTGTTGATGACAAAAACAGCGACGGCGACACAAGACGATCTATAAATCGGAGAATAAAAAGAAGCGCTTATCAAGACGACAGGTGTGAGAGAAAAAAACCCGGATCAAAAATCAGGAAAAAGACTCTCTAGGGTAGCCGGTCAACACGATCGGCGGACGAACCCTAAGTACGGACGGCACGGTCCCCGGCGGCGGTCATGGAGGGCGACCGCCCCGGAGACGGCGCGCGGGGCGGAAGCGACATGCAATGGCTAGAGTTGGGTCGGTTAGACTTATACCATATTAGAAGGGAGAGAGAGTGATTTGGTGAAATAATTTGATGTATTATTTGAGCATCATGTGCATATATATAGGGTGGGTCTATTCTAATAACACCCCTTAAGACCTTATTCTAATAACACCAAAGCCTTATTCGGATAACACCTCCCACCAGATCGCCGCCGCCCCTCCCCTCCCGACCTTCTACTGCGGCAGTGGCCTGGGAGCGTCGCCGCCCCTCCCCTCCCTGCCTTCTACCGCGGCAGCGGCCTGGGAGCGTCGCCGTCCATCACCTCCCGGCCTTCTTCCGCGGCGGCGGCCTGGCAGCGATGCCGCCCCTCCCCTCCCTGCTTTTTCCCGCGGCGGCGGCCTGGGAGCGCCACCGCCCCTCCCCTCCCGGCCTTCTTCCACGGCAGCGGCCAGCAGCGACGCCGCCCCTCCCATCCAGGCCTTCTTCCGCGGCAGCGGCCAAGCAGCGCCGCCGCCCATCGCCGCTCGGCATTATTCTGCGGCAGCAACCGAGCAACGCCTCCCCCACCAGCATATCGGCCTGTTGGAAATATGCCCTAGAGGCAATAATAAAATGTTTATTATTATATTTCTTTGTTCATGATAATTGTCTATTGTTCATGCTATAATTGTGTTATCCGGAAATCGTAATACATGTGTGAATACATAGACCACAACACGTCCCTAGTGAGCCTCTAGTTGACTAGCTCGTTGATCAAAAGATAGTCATGGTTTCCTGACTATGGACATTGGATGTCATTGATAACGGGATCACATCATTAGGAGAATGATGTGATGGACAAGACCCAATCCTAAGCATAGCTCAAAGATCGTGTAGTTCGTTTGCTATAGCTTTTCCGAATGTCAAGTATCATTTCCTTAGACCATGAGATTGTGCAACTCCCGGATACCGTAGGAGTGCTTTGGGTGTGCCAAACGTCACAACATAACTGGGTGGCTATAAAGGTACACTACGGGTATCTCCGAAAGTGTCTGTTGGGTTGGTACGAATCGAGACTGGGATTTGTCACTCCGTATGACGGAGAAGTATCTCTGGGCCCACTCGGTAATGCATCATCATAATGAGCTCAATGTGACCAAGTGGTTGATCACGGGATCATGCATTACGGTACGAGTAAAGTGACTTGCCGCTAACGAGATTGAACGAGGTATTGGGATACCGACGATCGAGTCTCGGGCAAGTAACGTACCGATTGACAGAGGGAATTGTATACGGGATTGATTGAATCCTCGATATCGTGGTTCATCCGATGAGATCATCGAGGAGCATGTGGGAGCCAACATGGGTATCCAGATCCGGCTGTTGGTTATTGACCAGAGAGTCGTCTCGGTCATGTCTGCGTGTCTCCTGAACCCGTAGGGTCTACACACTTAAGGTTTGGTGACGCTAGGGTTGTTGAGATATTAGTATACGGTAACCCAAAAGTTGTTCGGAGTCCTAGATGAGATCCCGGACGTCACGAGGAGTTTGGGAATGGTCCGGAGGTGAAGATTTATATATAGGAAGTTAAGTTTCGGCCATCGGGAAAGTTTCAGGGGTAATCGGTATTGTACCGGGACCACCGGAAGGGTCCCGGGGGTCCACCGGGTGGGGCCACCTATCCCGGAGGGCCCCATGGGCTGAAGTGGGAGGGGAACCAGCCCCTAGTGGGCTGGTGCGCCCCCCATGGGCCTCCCCTGCGCCTAGGGTTGGAAACCCTAGGGGTGGGGGCACCCCACTTGGCTTGGGGGGCACTCCACCCCCCTTGGCCGCCGTCCCCCCTTGGAGATTCAATCTCCTAGGGACGGCGCCCCTCTTAGGGGTCCTATATATAGTGGGGGGAGGGTGGGCAGCCGCACCCTAGCCCCTGGCGCCTCCCTCTCCCTCCCGTGACACTCCTCCCTCTCACTGAGCTTGGCGAAGCCCTACCGAGATCACCGTTGCTTCCACCACCACGCCGTCGTGCTGCTGGATCTTCATCAACCTCTCCTTCCCCCTTGCTGGATCAAGTTGGAGGAGACGTCTTCCCAACCGTACGTGTGTTGAACGCGGAGGTGCCGTCCGTTCGGCGCTAGGTCATCGATGATTTGGATCACGACGAGTATGACTCCATCAAACCCGTTCTCTTGAACGCTTCCGCGTGCGATCTACAAGGGTATGTAGATGCACTCCCCTCTCCCTCGTTGCTAGATGACTCCATAGACTGATCTTGGTGATGCGTAGAAAATTTTAAAATTCTGCTACGTTCCCCAACAGTGGCATCATGAGCTAGGTCTATGCGTAGTTTCTATGCACGAGTAGAACACAAAGCAGTTGTGGGCGTGGATATTGTCAATTTTCTTGCCGTTACTAGTCTTATCTTGATTCGGCGGCATCGTGGGATGAAGCGGCCCGGACCGACCTTACACGTACGCTTACGTGAGACTGGTTCCACCGACTGACATGCACTAGTTGCATAAGGTGGCTAGCGGGTGTCTGTCTCTCCCACTTTAGTCAGATCGGATTCGATGAAAAGGGTCCTTATGAAGGGTAAATATAAATTGGCATATCACGTTGTGGTTTTGGCGTAGGTAAGAAACGTTCTTGCTATAAACCTATAGCAGCCATGTAAAAACTTGCAACAACAATTAGAGGACATCTAACTTGTTTTTGCAGCATGTGCCGTGTGATGTGATATGGCCAAAAGGATGTGATGAATGATATATGTGATGTATGAGATTGATCATGTTCTTGTAATAGGAATCACAACTTGTATGTCGATGAGTATGACAACCGGCAGGAGCCATAGGAGTTGTGTTTATTTATTTATGACCTGCATGTCAACATAAACGTCATGTAATTACTTTACTTTATTGCTAAAGCGTTAGCCATAGTAGTAGAAGTAATAGATGACGAGACAACTTCAAGAAGACACGATGGTGGAGATCATGATGATGGAGATCATGGTGTCATGCCGGTGACAACGATGATCATGAAGCCCCGAAGATGGAGATCAAAAGGAGCAAATGATATTGGCCATATCATGTCACTATTTGATTGCATGTGATGTTTATCATGTTCTACATCTTATTTGCTTAGAACGACTGTAGCTTAAATAAGATGATCCCTCGTAATAATTTCAAGAAAGTGTATCCCCTAACCGTGCACCGTTGCGAAGGTTCGTTGTTTCGAAGCACCACATGATGATCGGGTGTGATAGATTCTAACATTCGAATACAACGGGTGTAAGCCAGCTTTACACACGCAATACACTTAGGTTGACTTGACGAGCCTAGCATGTACAGACATGGCCTCGGAACACGGAAGACCAAAAGGTCGAGCATGAGTCATATAGAAGATACGATCAACATGAAGATGTTCACCGATGTTGACTAGTCCGTCTCACGTGATGATCGGACACGGCCTAGTTGACTCGGATCATGTTTCACTTAGATGACTAGAGGGATTTCTATCTGAGTGGGAGTTCATTGAATAATTTGATTAGATGAACTTAATTATCATGAACTTAGTCTAAAATATTTACACTATGTCTTGTAGATCAAATGGCCCACGCTAATGTTGCCCTCGCGTTCCTAGAGAAAACCAAGCTGAAAGACGATGGCAGCAACTACACGGACTGGGTCCGGAACCTGAGGATCATCCTCATAGCTGCCAAGAAAGTTTATGTCCTAGAAGCACCGCTAGGTGACGCACCCATCCCAGAGAACCAAGACGTTATGAACGCTTGGCAGTCACGTGCTGATGATTACTCCCTCGTTCAGTGCGGCATGCTTTACAGCTTAGAACCGGGGCTCCAAAAGCGTTTTGAGAGACACGGAGCATATGAGATGTTCGAAGAGCTAAAAATGGTTTTCCAAGCTCATGCCCGGGTCGAGAGATATGAAGTCTCCGACAAGTTCTTCAGTTGTAAGATGGAGGAAAATAGTTCTGTCAGTGAGCACATACTCAAAATGTCTGGTTTGCATAACCGCTTGACTCAGCTAGGAGTTAATCTCCCGGATGACGCGGTCATTGACAGAATCCTTCAGTCGCTTCCACCGAGCTACAAGAGCTTTGTGATGAACTTCAATATGCAGGGGATGGAAAAGACCATTCCTGAGGTATATTCAATGCTGAAATCAGCGGAGGTGGAAATCAAAAAGGAACATCAAGTGTTGATGGTGAATAAAACCACTAAGTTCAAGAAAGGCAAGGGTAAAAAGAACTTCAAGAAGGACGGCAAGGGAGTTGTCGCGCCTGGTAAGCAAGCTGCCGGGAAGAAGCCAAAGAATGGACCCAAGCCCGAGACTGAGTGTTTTTATTGCAAGGGAAGTGGTCACTGGAAGCGGAACTGCCCGAAATACTTAACGGACAAGAAGGCCGGCAATGCTAAAGGTATATGTGATATACATGTAATTGATGTGTACCTTACTTGTACTCGTAGTAGCTCCTGGGTATTTGATACCGGTGCGGTTGCTCACATTTGTAACTCAAAGCAGGAGCTGCGGAATAAGCAGAGACTGGCGAAGGATGAGGTGACGATGTGCGTCGGGAATGGTTCCAAGGTCGATGTGATCGCCGTCGGCACGCTGCCTCTACATTTACCTACGGGACTAGTTTTAAACCTCAATAATTGTTATTTAGTGCCAGCTTTGAGCATGAACATTGTATCAGGATCTCATTTAATTCGAGATGGCTACTCATTTAAATCCGAGAATAATGGTTGTTCTATTTATATGAGAGATATGTTTTATGGTCACGCTCCGCTGGTGAATGGTTTATTCTTAATGAATCACGAGCGTAATGTTACACATATTCATAGTGTGAATACCAAAAGATGTAAGGTTGATAATGATATTTCCACATACTTGTGGCACTGCCGCCTTGGTCACATAGGTGTCAAACGCATGAAGAAAATCCATGCAGATGGGCTTTTGGAGTCTCTTGATTACGAATCATTTGACACGTGCGAACCATGCCTCATGGGTAAAATGACCAAGACTCCGTTCTCAGGAACAATGGAGCGAGCAACCAACTTATTGGAAATCATACATACTGATGTGTGCGGTCCAATGAGTGTTGAGGCTCGCGGTGGCTATTGTTATGTTCTCACCCTCACTAATGACTTGAGTAGATATGGGTATGTCTACTTAATGAAACACAAGTCAGAGACCTTTGAAAAGTTCAAGGAATTTCAGAGTGAGGTTGAGAATCAACGTGACAGAAAAATCAAGTTCTTGCGATCAGATCATGGGGGAGAATACTTGAGTCATGAATTTGGCACACACTTAAGGAAATGTGGAATAGTTTCACAACTCACGCCGCCTGGAACACCTCAGCATAATGGTGTGTTCGAACGTCGTAATCACACTCTATTGGATATGGTGCGATCTATGATGTCTCTTACCGATTTACCGCTGTCATTTTGGGGCTATGCTTTAGAGACTGCCGCATTCACTTTAAATAGGGCTCCGTAGAAATCCGTTGAGACGACACCGTATGAATTATGGTTTGGGAAGAAACCTAAGCTGTCGTTTCTAAAAGTTTGGGGATGCGATGCTTATGTCAAGAAACTTCAACCTGAAAAGCTCGAACCCAAGTCAGAAAAATGTGTCTTCATAGGATACCCTAAAGAAACTATTGGGTATACCTTCTACCTCAGATCCGAAGGCAAGATCTTTGTTGCCAAGAATGGATCCTTTCTAGAGAAAGAGTTTCTCTCGAAAGAAATAAGTGGGAGGAAAGTAGAACTTGATGAAGTATTACCTCTTGAACCGGAGAGTGGCGCAGCTCAAGAAATTGTTCCTGAGGTGCCTGCACCGACTAGAGAGGAAGTTAATGATGATGATCATGAAACTTCAGATCAAGTTGCTACTGAACTTCGTAGGTCCACAAGGACACGTTCCGCACCAGAGTGGTACAGCAACCCTGTCTTGGAAATCATGTTGTTAGACAACGGTGAACCTTCGAACTATGAAGAAGTGATGGCGGGCCCAGATTCCGACAAATGGCTGGAAGCCATGAAATCCGAGATAGGATCCATGTATGAAAACGAAGTATGGACTTTGACTGACTTGCCCGATGATCGGTGAGCCATAGAAAATAAATGGATCTTTAAGAAGAAGACAGACGCGGATGGTAATGTAACCATCTATAAAGCTCGGCTTGTCGCTAAGGGTTATCGACAAGTTCAAGGGGTTGACTACGATGAGACTTTCTCACCCGTAGCGAAGCTAAAGTCCGTCCGAATCATGTTAGCAATTGCCGCATTCTATGATTATGAGATATGGCAAATGGATGTCAAAACGACATTCCTTAATGGTTTCCTTAAGGAAGAATTGTATATGATGCAGCCGGAAGGTTTTGTCAATCCTAAGAATCCTGACAAGGAGTGCAAGCTCCAACGCTCGATCAAGCATCTCGGAGTTGGAACATTCGTTTTGATGAGATGATCAAAGCGTTTGGGTTTACGCAGACTTATGGAGAAGCCTACATTTACAAGAAAGTGAGTGGGAGCTCTGTAGCATTTCTCATATTGTATGTGGATGACATACTGTTGATGGGAAATGATATAGAATTCTTGGAAAGCATAAAGGCCTACTTGAACAAGTGTTTTTCAATGAAGGATCTTGGAGAAGCTGCTTACATATTAGGCATCAAGATCTATAGAGATAGATCGAGACGCCTCATTGGTCTTTCACAGAGTACGTACCATGACAAGATATTGAAGAAGTTCAATATGGATCAGTCAAAGAAGGGGTTCTTGCCTGTATTGCAAGGTACAAGATTGAGCACGGCTCAATGCCCGACCACAGCAGAAGATAGAGAAAAGATGAGTGTCGTCCCCTATGCCTCGGCCATAGGGTCTATCATGTATGCTATGCTGTGTACCAAACCTGATATAAACCTTGCCGTAAGTTTGGTAGGAAGGTACCAAAGTAATCCCGGCATGGTACACTGGACAACGGTCAAGAATATCCTGAAGTACCTGAAGAGGACTAAGGATATGTTTCTCGTTTATGGAGGTGATGAAGAGCTCGTCGTAAAGGATTACGTCAATGCTAGCTTCGACACAGATCTGGATGACTCTAAGTCACAAACCGGATACGTGTATATTTTGAATGGTGGGGCTGTAAGCTGGTGCAGTTGCAAGCAAAGCGTTGTGGTGGGATCTACATGTGAAGCGGAGTACATGGCAGCCTCAGAGGCAGCACAAGAGGCAATCTGGGTGAAGGAGTTCATAGATATTTGTAAAGTACATACGGACCTAAATGTGGCAGATCCGTTGACTAAACCTCTCCCTAGAGAAAAACATAATCAACACCAGAACTGCATGGGTGTTCGATTCATCATAATGTAACTAGACTATTGACTCTAGTGCAAGTGGAAGACTGTTGGAAATATGCCCTAGAGGCAAAAATAAAATGGTTATTATTATATTTCTTTGTTCATGATAATTGTCTATTTTTCATGCTACAATTGTGTTATCCGGAAATCGTAATACATGTGTGAATACATAGACCACAACACGTCCCTAGTGAGCCTCTAGTTGACTAGCTCGTTGATCAAAAGATAGTCATGGTTTCCTGACTATGGACATTGGATGTCATTGATAACGGGATCACATCATTAGGAGAATGATGTGATGGACAAGACCCAATCCTAAGCATAGCTCAAAGATCGTGTACTTCGTTTGCTATAGCTTTTCCGAATGTCAAGTATCATTTCCTTAGACCATGAGATTGTGCAACTCCCGGATACCGTAGGAGTGCTTTGGGTGTTCCAAACGTCACAACGTAACTAGGTGACTATAAAGGTACACTACGGGTATCTCCGAAAGTGTCTGTTGGGTTGGCATGAATCGAGACTGGGATTTATCACTCCGTATGACGGAGAGGTATCTCTGGGCCCACTTGGTAATGCATCATCATAATGAGCTCAATGTGACCAAGTGGTTGATCATGGGATCATGCATTACGGTATGAGTAAAGTGACTTGCCGGTAATGAGATTGAACGAGGTATTGGGATACCGACGATCGAGTCTCGGGCAAGTAACGTACCGATTGACAAAGGGAATTGTATACGGGATTGATTGAATCCCCGATATCATGGTTCATCCAATGAGATCATCGAGGAGCATGTGGGAGCCAACATGGGTATCCAGATCCCGCTATTGGTTATTGACCGGAGAGTCGTCTCGGTCATGTCTGCGTGTCTCCCGAACCCGTAGGGTCTACACACTTAAGGTTCGGTGACGCTAGGGTTGTTGAGATATTAGTATACGTTAACCCAAAAGTTGTTCGGAGTGCCGGATGAGATCCTGGACGTCACGCGGAGTTTCGGAATGGTCCGGAGGTGAAGATTTATATATAGGAAGTTAAGTTTCGGCCATCGGGAAAGTTTCGGGGGTAATCGGTATTGTACCGGGACCACCGGAAGGGTCCCGGGGGTCCACTGGGTGGGGCCACCTATCCCGGAGGGCCCCATGGGCTGAAGTGGGAGGGGAACCAGCCCCTAGTTGGCTGGTGCCCCCCAAGGGCCTCCCCTGCGCCTAGGGTTGGAAACCCTAGGGGTGGGGGCGCCCCACTTGGCTTGGGGGGCACTCCACCCCCCTTGGCCACCGCCCCCCTTGGAGATTCAATCTCCTAGGGCCGGCGCCCCCCCTTAGGGGTCCTATATATAGTGGGGGGAGGGAGGGCAGATGCACCCTAGCCCCTGGCGCCTCCCTCTCCCTCCCGTGACACTCCTCCCTCTCCCTGAGCTTGGCGAAGCCCTGCCGAGATCACCGTTGCTTCCACCACCACGCCATCGTGCTGCTGGATCTTAATCAACCTCTCATTCCCCCTTGCTGGATCAAGTTGGAGGAGACGTCTTCCCAACCGTACGTGTGTTGAACGTGGAGGTGCCGTCCGTTCAGTGCTAGGTCATCGGTGATTTGGATCACGACGAGTACGACTCCATCAACCCCGTTCTCTTGAACGCTTCCGCGCGCGATCTACAAGGGTATGTAGATGCACTCCCCTCTCCCTCGTTGCTAGATGACTCCATAGATTGATCTTGGTGAAGCGTAGAAAATTTTAAAATTCTGCTATGTTCCCCAACACGGCCTGCTTCCACGGTAGCAGGTCGGTAGCGCCGCCGCCAAACTCCTCCAGGCATGCAATTAGCTGTGCTTCATCAGATGTGGATTGGTGCTGCATCGACATCAAACCAATTCGAGCAAGGAGGACTGTGCGCAAGGTTCCTTCATCCACGACAGCTTCTTGGATTAAGTCTGCAACGACCTTCAGAGCAAATCCTCCATCTCCGTTCACCTTGAGCAACGTCCAGACCGCTCATGAACTTCTGAAGGGCAAGTGGACTGCACAGGCGAACGAGAAAGTTGTGCAAACGGACGAGAAGAGAACTTCCTCCTGCAAACGCAAGAAATCACTGCAACATGAGGTAAGCAGTACACTTCCTCAACCATATCAGTTTAGTTATTCTAGACAAAGCAGCACATGCAGTCCAGTACGCCTACAAAAACGATGCAGTGCGGTTGCTTTGGTTCGTTGTGGGGGAAAATGTAGTGAACTTGCTCGGTTATGCAATACGCTTGTGTAGGTTCATTACGGACAACGATGCAGTGCGGTTACTTCAGTTCACATTGCAGGGTGATGCAGTTAGCATGCATTAGTTTCGCAGTACCGTTTGTAACACATTGCAGTTCGCATGATTCAGTTCATTTTGCCTAACAATGCAGCTCGGTCAATTTGTGTGCAGTAAATGACGTTCAGCAGATACAAAATGCCGCGCATAATTGACAACCCAGGGAACAACAACTTTCAGAAGAGTAAAGCTTCTTCTGAAAGAGATACTGGCTGGGTTACCCCCGAGATTCCTCGAGGATTCTTCATGACAACAAACAGGTTGCGCTACTCTCCAGAACATGATTTTTTCCAAGGATAAGACGTAGTTGAGGATGACAACGATGTCACCTTCATCTGGGAGGGCACTCACCGACAGGAGGGTGAAGATGACGACGATGAAGATGAGCCAATAACAGTTCTCAACCCAGAGTATAAGCACGAGTTCACTACGTTTGGACAGCATGTCCGAACAGACAATGATGATGTAGTTGAACACGATGTTGCAACAGATGATGAATATGATTATGACCATGATGATGTGCCACTGCTCCAAAATTTTCAAACCAATCCACTGAGACATTGTCACAACACTGGATTACCACCACGTCCACCTGCTGCACCCCAAAACAGAGCTCAGCGTCCACCTGCTGCACCGAAAAACAGAGCTCCAAGCAGAGCTGTTGCATCAACTTCGACAAACCGACCACCAACGGTGCCTCGGTCAAAAGTCAACAGCAGGTACAAATCCTCCTCACTATTGCCGCTGCGAGATCCTCAACTACACAGATCTGCTATAACCCCGCCATGTCCAATACAACCCGGCGAGCTGCAAACACCATCGGGTGAACGACTCTACACACATGTAAGTTTATGTTCTGAAAAAATAATAATAATAGTTGCAGTCCATTCAGATAACATTGTAGTGCACACTGATATTTATTGTGAGGTTTGACCTAGCATCTAATACATTGTATTCTTCTGAAAACTTAGGAACACTGCAAATGCTTTTTTAAACTCGTATGCACTCCTCGTATTTAAAAAACAGAACAAAACAAATTATCTCATAGAGCATTGCGCTTAATGCAGGATAAAAACATGCCGTTGAACCTCATACCTGCCGCTGGAATGAAGTTCACCACATACGACAAGGCATGGGACTTTTACAACAATTATGCAAGATGTGCAGGGTTTGGCATACGCCAGAGGGCACAACACAAGACAAATACCTACATTGTCTACTCAAGAGAAGGGACGCACAAGCAGACTGTGTCAGATTATCAAAGGAAATATCAGAAGACATCAAAAAGGATTGACTGCAAGGCAAAGATTAGAGTCAAAAAGAGGAAGGACGGCAAATTTGTGATAGAAATGGTTGAACTCAACCACAATCACAAGATGGTGGAAAGCCCCGGCATGCTTTTGCACAAGCGATTGCAGAAAAAAGACGATCCTTTGATAGACCAGTTAGTGAAATACATGCAACTAGACAACCACACACATGCTCAGATGATGTCAATGCTGCAGCGTATGTCTGGTGGTCTGCAGTACATGGGACATACTAGCCGCGACTAGGTAAACAAGTAAGCACATCACAAAACATATCGCTTGAGCATCCTGTCGGTAATTATTTCCTGTTTGATGAGATGCGTTTGCATTGCGTTTGAAAATGTAGGAAACAAAATTTGCCAGAGAAGATTCCCAAGATGACGTCAAGAAACTTCTGGATTTCTTCAAGAATATGCAGAAGATAAACCCAAAGTTTTTCTATGATTATGATGTTGATGCAGATAACCGTGTAAGAAAGGTGTTTTGGGCCAACGCAAGTTGCAAAGGATCGTTTGAAGATTTTGGAGACTGCGTTACATTTGACACGACGTGTAAAACTAACAAATTCCACATGCCACCGGGAGTCTTCGCGGGAGTGAACCGTCATCTACAGAGCACCATATTTGCTGTTGCACTCGTGCGAGATGAAACAATACCGTCATTCGAGTGGGTTTTCAAAACATTTCTGAGGTGTATGAACAACAAGCATCCCATCTGCATGCTCACAGGTACAAAAAGAAACAAACACCTGCATACTTACATTTGTTTGGTGCATTTATATTTCTTCCATCTATCTTACACACACAAACAACTTAATAAAAAACACTATTTGTGTCTTTTCAGACCAATGTTCTTCGATGAAGGCAGCATTAAAAACTATCCTCCCACATACTCTCCATAAGTTGTGTCGGTGGCATATCATGAAGAAGCACAAAGACCACCTCGCCTTACTGTATAAGGCGCACGAGAAACTTAAGGATGACCTCAATGCGGTGCTGAACCACCCACTAATGTCGTCAGAATTTGAACGAGCATGGAAGGACCTCATTCAGAGATACAACTTGCAAGACGATGAAGTGATGAATTCTCTGTGGGAAGACAGGCACGAGTGGATCTCGGCTTACTACAAGGAAATTTTCTGTGCTCGGATGACTTCCACACAGAGAAGCGAGAGCATGAACCGCATACTGAAGAAAAACTTTATCAAAGAGAAGCATGATCTCCATCTGTTTGCTCATCAGGTGGACAAGGGCATTTAGGCCAGGAAGGCCGTTGAGCATGCAGAGACAGTAGAAAATGAGGTCAACAAAATGTCACTCAAAAACTGCTAAAAAATATAACTACAAAATCAAACAATTTTTCATTTATCTTGTTCGTAACAGTGCATTTCTGATCATGCAGTCAGAGGTAAAGACAACAACCTAGTTTGGGTTCGTAGTTCAATTATCAAAAGTGTATACAAGGGCAGTGTTTGCAGATTTCAAAGAAACACTCTACCGTAGCACTGCATTCAGAGCAGAACGGTGCACTGACAACCTGACAAAGTATCTCGTACACCACTAAAATAGATCGGATGCATTTGACTGGGCAAGGCATAATTTCCAAGTGGTCGCCGATGAACAGAAAGGTGTCTACGAATGTGAATGCAAACTCTGGACACACACAGGTGACACTTCTATCACAAAAAAATCTACATGCATGACTAATTCACAAAACCAAATGAAGTTCACTTCTTTAAACTGAACAAATAAGGGAAAAAATATGTGTTTATTAATTTCATACAGTTCACTTACAAAACAAAAGTGATCGTGTGTTGTCTGCAGGGCTCTTTTGCATCTATGTGTTATGCATGCTTTCTCATTTGAGAGTACTCAAGATTCCTGAGGTGTACATCATGAAAAGATACACCCATAATGCAAGATCAGATGCAACGTTTGACAGACGAGACTATGAACAAACAGCACCAAATGGAACCTCGCTTTTTTGCCCTAGAAAATTGTTGATAGAAACAGCAATGGACCTTGCAAACAGAGCGATAAGGTCCAACGCTGGGTGCCACAGAGCGTTGTCTGGTATGAGGGCACTGATCGAGGAAGTTGATGTGCTCAACGAAGAAGAATAAGAAGAAGCAGCAAAACTAAAGCAAGTAGAGAAATCCCAGCATGACAATAATGCCGAGCAAGTAGAAAATACCGAACACAGCGGAACTGGTGTTATCAAAAAAGAAACAATTCTTCCACCTCCTGTTTCAAACACAAGAGGAAGGAAGAAAGGGGGTGACGCAACCCAGAAAAAGGTTGCATGCAAGGAGAAAAATGATTTCAAAAACAGTAAGCCACAGCCTGAGCTGGACAGTGATGGTCACCCACTGGGAATAAACAGGTGCAAGACATGTAATGAAATCAGCGGCCACAATTCCAGGACATGTACAGAAAGACATGAACAAGAAAATCGAGGACATGGCGATGCACAACCAAACAGAAATTCCACTCACAACACTAAGAAATGGACAAAACCGAGACATTGTGGCATCTGCAAAAAGAGGAAGAGACACAATTCAAGAACCTGCCCCAAAAGAACAAGATCAAAAAATGAGGAAGACAAAGAAGAAGAAATCAAAGAAGAAGATCGTGACACAACTGAAGAACAAATGGCTTATGAAGAAGCAGATGAAGATGACGAGGAAGAAGAGAGTGAAGAGGACGAAGAACATGAAGAAATTGAAGAAGCAATGGCTTATGAAGAAACAGATGATGAAGATGAGGAAGAGCAAGAATAGGAGGAAGAAGAGACTGAAGAGGATGAAGAACATGAAGAAACAATGCAAACAAGACCACCACAAGGGAATGCTGTTGTACAGAAACAACTAAGAACGACATCACTTTCAAAAAAGAAGGTAGGAGCATGAAACGATGCAGTTCACATCACCGGAAAAGGAAAGCAGCCATCAACCAGCATGCGGGGAGCAAGGAAGGATGCAGTTCACATCACCAGAAAAGGAAAGCAGCCATCAACCAACACGCGCGGAGCAAGGAAGGATGCAGTTCACATCACCTGAAAAGGAAAGCAGCCATCAACCAGCACGCGGGGAGCAAGGAAGGATGCAGTTCACATCATCGAAAAACGAAAGCAGCCATCAACAAGCACGCGGGGAGCAAGGAAGGATGCAGTCCACAGCACTGGAAAACGAGAGCTGCCATCAACAAGCACGCGAGGGACTACAAACACAGCGGTGCAGAAACAAGAACCAGCAACACCGCCATAGAAATCAAAAGAAAGTGCAACATTAGACACGCTCCAGTCGCCGCGGAGAAGCAGCAGGTTAACGACCAAATAGATGAACTTCAATAAATTAACCATATGCATAGCAGTTTGCTTATCTACATGACTTATGTATCAGTTTAAATTTTGTGTAAACACAAATTTCCCACTGACTATGAGTTATTCAACTAAACCATTTAAAGAGAAATGGTGTATAGAGTATACCATATATATAGCAGTCTAGAGTAAAACTTTGACACATATTAATCCAAAAACGATGTAAAGAATGCAGTTAGCTCACTGGAAGCACGAAGTTCGGAAATAATAATTGAAGCGGTTCAGATCACAAAAGTGCTTATCAAAAAGATGAAGCGTTCGACACGCAAAAGTAATTATTACAAATCAACCTCATAACCTTAACCAATCATGTCAAACGTGATTCTAACCGTACGATCCTCGAGTTCAAAGAAGTTCAGGACAACAACTTGCTCAGACTTCAGGCCACTATCAATCACAAAGTCCTTCCACCCTTTCTGCAGACACAGCCTCCCGTCAGCACCTACACGGTACTTGGCTGGTTGAAGGTGTCCATTACCAAGAACAACTTGGAGAATTCCCTTCTTCTTGAGCCAGAGATACCTAACAGCTCATTGCGGAATTTTCTGCAAAAAATCAGTACAAATTAAACGCAATCTAATGTGCAGTGCGCAACTTGCAAACAAGAAGTACGGTTACAACTATTATGAAGATCCTGAGACTACCTGCATGTAGTACAAAACATACTAGCGGGGAAAATTGTGGAAACTATTACTTTTCATCTAGTATCTAAGCAGTTCACATATTATAACCATGCAAAATAAAACACGAGCTCTATGCACACAAGCAAAGAAATAAAAACAAAATATAAGTACAAAGTGCAGTACACTTCAATAAAACAAAATAAGTACATTCCTAAAAAACTAGAAGATCAGACTAGTATGGAATTATACAAAAAAACACAAAGCAAAAATCAGATCAAAGCGAAAATTACCATCTTGTAGTGAGTCTCAACATCTGTTGGCATAAGCTGATGGACAAAAGGACTTGTGCGGCCAAGACCATGGCGAAGTAGGGCAGAATGGAATGCAGAAACATTGATGTGGCCCATATCCAATCCTTCTGTGAATACTGTGCCATATGCAAGCTGCTCAGCTCGCCCAGCTCGGCACAATACCTTCCCCCCACGACGAGCACGACGTGCGTGCGAGCAAGCTGAGCAATCGCAGTGCATCGGCACACCACAACCATGCCCGCAGCAGGAGAGATTCACGCAGGGGCCTGGAGCCATCCCAACAAAAACCTATAAAAGGTAAAAAATAAAGAGAGGCTAGAGAAAGGAGAGAAGTTGCGGCTAAAGGAGAAATGAACTGCAAAGGAATGGTAGAAGTTGGCCTACATTTATAGGAGAGGAATGCAAAAAGGTCAAAACTGAAAATTAAAGAGGAGTTAATGAAAATTACGTTACCAAGAATGAAGGACAATCAATAAAGGTTTGTGTTACCAAAACAAAATAGTCATACCAGGAAGTTCTACAAAGACTTTGATTGTAGAAATTCCCACGAACTAACTGCAGATCATTAAATAATATCTCTCTGAAAAATTATAATCCACAGACCATTTTATGTGTGCAGTTCATCAAAGTCTTAACGGGAAGTTCACTATACGTTTGCATGAAGTTCAGTACATGCTCAAAATGAAGCACAAAGAAAAGCACTTTTGCGCAGTGCACAAAAGCAGAATTAGTGCACCTAATGCAGTCCTTATCTGTAAGCCATGCAGTAGGCAGCGTTGGCATAACCAGTCACAACTTTAGCACAAAAGAAGCATCCACGCAGTGAAAAAATGTGTACACCTGAAGCACAAGACCATGAAGAAAGCAGTGCATAGAGGCAACGAAGAAGTGCACACCCTTACCAATGCAGTGCACAAAAATGTAGCGGAAAAACATGTGCAATACGGAATGCGTGCACATGCAGTCCAGAACACTGATAAATGCAGTGCACGCATGATTTGCTAAGCAGTGTGCGCCCTTACATTGAAAAAAACAAAAATAGGAAAAAAATTGACCACCCAAGTGCAACCGGCCCCAGCCAGTCTCGTAGTAGGTCTGCGCCCACAACAGGCGAGTCGTTCTGAGCCATGATGCGTGGGGCCGAGCGCACTTGGGCCCACAGGTCAGAGAGCATATAGCATCTAGCGCCGTGTATAAGCGCTCAAATAAGTAACCAAAGGAGTTCGATACAGCTGCCGCGTCAGCGCTTATAAACAGGTCGGGCGCGCCTTCCGCGGGCGAGGTGGGACTAAACATTAGGTCGCACACAATGCACAGGGAAACGGCCGTGCTATCAGGCCGACTTGGGCCCAAATGCGTCTTCACTCCCCGAACACAGCCCAATAAGGCCCATTAAGAAAAAACAATAACTTCAAAAAATAAATGGACCCCCAACCCCCCCTACCCCTCCCGTACAGGGACTGCAGCAAGTACAGGCAAAAAATTGATGCAGTACGCAGCACTACAAAGATGCAGTCCATTTAGGTTCACGAAGCAGTACGTTTTAGCAAATCCAGTTCCGGATTACCTACATGAATAAAAACACGGTATAGAACACAGTGAAAAACTCGTAAAAATGTGGAATACATTATACTTTATTCAAGGGCTGCAGCAAGGACACGCAAAAAATACTATGAACTATGCACCTGTAGACAACATGCAGTTCTCTGTTGCACACGATGCAGTGCGGTACTACAACCAATGCAGTTTTGTTGTCACGCAGAATACATTTAAACGTCATAAAAAAGCCCGTTCGCACATAAAAAGTGGTGGTTAAAAAAATCTACTGATAAAAAAACACGTTCTCATACAACCACCCAATCGGAGCGGTTCCATCGTCACAAGCCCACGATCACAGACGCAACACCAACCCACGATCTGCACAAACTGCATCGTCGCCGAGATCGTGCAGTTCATCCGCTGCGGCCATCCCACACCGCGCCTCCCCTTAAATTCAGACCCCTGCCATAGGCCATCTCATCCACAAACAACATAAGTACCCATCGCGCTGCCACCAAATCGCTCCGTCACATCCATCTCCATGCAAAAACACCAAGCCCCACTACCGGCGATGGCGTTCGCCAACGAGTACAAGGACGTGGAGGCCCACGGCAACACCAAGTTGCATTTCATCCACACCAACGACAAGAAGCAAGTGGCGATCACCCTCGAGCAGTACGAGCGCCACCTCAGCCTCCAGCGCCACAAGATCGTCGGCATTGATCTCGAGTACAACAACGAGCCTGAAGCGATGCAGAAACCCGCCCTCTGCCAACTCTCCATCGGCAAGAAACACCCAGTGCTGCTCTTCCAACTGAGCGCCGTTGAAAGGTGCACCGTCTTCGACAACTTCCTTGCCGACCCCAGGTACACCTTTGCAGGCTTCTCCATCAACAGCGACAAAAAAAGGCTGGATCACGTCAATCTGGAGGTCGCCAACTTCGTCGACATCCAGAAGGAGTGGAGGGTGCCCGAGGAAACCATGGACTTGGACTCCCTTGCAGACGTCTCCGGCATGCTCATCGACGACTACTACAACAACATGAAGAAGAAGATCACCGACGACGAGCACAAGTGCTGGGCCACCCTGCCTCTGTCCATGAGGCACATCGAGTACGCGACAAAGGACGCCTACGCAGCGTACGAGATATGGAACTGCATCACCCTCACCCAGGATGGGCTTCTCCATGCAAAGCTGGAGAAAGAGGAGCCCCCCAAGAAGCGCGCTAGGACCAGCTGGGGGGATGGGGAGACGCTGACTGGTGAAGAAGAAGATGGTGCCGGCCAAAGAGCCACCAATGCCACCATCATTTTAGAATTATCATCAAATCTACTTTATGTTGTTTGCTTATGTATCGTTAGTTTGCTTGTGATCATTTGCTTTTGCTGAACTTAGTTTGCTTGCCATGCAGAATCGCTTGTAATGATGTGAACTTTGATTATGTTAGATTGCTTTCTGTTGAAATTAGTTTGCTCATGATGAACTTGTCGTACAGAATGCATGTGACAATTTGTTTTCTGTTGTTTGCTCATGTATCATTAGATTCGAGCAGTGTGCAAATAGGATGCATGCAGTGCAAGTTGTGTACCAAATGTGGTACAGACTTTGTCAAAATGAGGTTTACACATACCCAACAAAGCAGTGCATGCCCCTAAATTTGGAAAAACAAAGAGATAAGAGAAAAACACAAAAAGGAAAATGCAATCTGCATATGTAGTGCCGAAAAATATGAACGTGCAGCACACAAACGAAATCAATGCAGTACAAGAATGATTTACTAAAGCAGTGCACTCCCCCACATTATAAAAAAAATAACGTAAGAGCAAAAACACGAAAACAAAAAACGAGAATTGTGTGCACATGCAGTATAGAACGATGATCAGTGCAATCCACGCATGGTTTAGAAAGCAGTGCACGCCTCTAGATTGAAAAAAATGTAGTGCTGAAATATATGAACATGCAGTACATGAACATAATCAAATGAAGTACATGTATGTTTACTAAGCAGTGCACTCCCCTACACTGGAAGAAAAAGATTACAAAAGAGAAAAAACATGGAAAAAAAATGAGAAATGTACATGTAGTACGGAATGCTTGCACATGCAGTATAGAACACTGATCAATGGAGTGCAAGGAAGGTTTCCTAAGTAGTGCGTGCCCTTACATTGAAAAAACACAAAAATTGAAAAAAAAATTGACCACCCAGGTGCAGCCGGCCCCAGCCAGTCTCGTAGTAGGTCTGCGCCAATAGCAGACGAGTCGTTCCGAGTCACGATGCGTAGGGCCGGGCGCACATGGGCCCACAGGTCAGAGAGTAGAGAGAAGCGAGCGCCGTGTATAAGCGCTCAAATAAGTAACCAAAGGAGTTCGATACAGCTGCCTCATCAGCACTTATAAATAGGTCGCCACTATTTACAGATTACTATTGATAGTTATATTCTGACCTGTCTTTAGTGGAGGAGTTCTGCTATAAATAGTGGCGACCTATTTATAAGTGCTGATGAGGCAGCTGTATCGAACTCCTCTGGTTACTTATTTGAGCGCTTATACACGGCGCTCGCTTCTCTCTACTAAAGACAGGTCAAAATATTACTATCAATCTGTACTATTGATTGTCAATATTGATTTTAAATTTTCTTCACTGCAATCGCCACTATTTAAACTTTGGTTTTCATTTTTGAAAACCATGGCATCTGAATTCATTGATAGTTTTCATCTGGCTCCATGTATGTCACTCATGTGCTCGATTCTTGAATTATATGATCTAGCAATACACGCAATTTTATATTGTTTTACCAAATACAAAATATTTGACTAAACAATAGAAAACTGCAACATTACTATACAAAACATGTATGAAATCCAGTTCAAGAAATACAATCATGCACAAAACATGCATTGTTTATGCAATATATTATCAGATTTACTAGTTATGATGAACAAAGTATTAGCAACTACTCAACGCAACAGATTCAGATACTCATATTGTAGTTCAGTTTTAGAAAAAACAAAAACATTGGTACTTCTAAGAAAATAAACTATATTCACTCTATAGAAACATCTTGCAAGCCAATGGAACTAGACAAATTCCTCATGAAGGGTGAGTACACCTTGGCCGGATTCTCCATTGAAGGAGACAAAATTAAGCTGAAGCTATCTGGTTTGGAGATCAACTCTGAAAACTACATTGATATTCAGGTGGAATGGAGAGACCCATACAATGAAAAGAAGTTTGACTCTTTGGCTGATGTTGCCGGCAGGATGATAGACATTCACTACCATGACATGAAGAAAAAATTAACCGCAAGGAGGACCATACTCTGTGGGGATTCTGCCCACTGCCAGAAAAGCTTATCAAGTTTGCAGCAATAGATGCATTCGCAACATATGAGTCATGGAGAATCATCTACGATGTCATCATGGGACTAGACAGGGCAAAAAGAGACAAAGAAGCAAAGCAGAAGAAGAACAAGGCTGTAATCCAATGCAGCAACTAGAAATAATTCAGGGCTATGTTTTAGTTTCACTTTACATTAGTCGTTGTGTTGTTCTTTGTTTCATGTATGCAAGCTTTTGAATATGTCCATTGCTTCACATCGAACATTTCTTTTCTAAAAACAATGTCGTTTTAGAATTGTCATTAAATTTTATTTCTATTGTTTGCTTATGTATCACAGTTTGTTTCTGATCAATTGCTTTCACTGAACAAAGTATCCACAAAAGTAATTATAGAAAAAGAACATTAATAATAATATTTATAAAAGTAAAGTAAATACAGTTCACATAACAAATATAAGGCAATTCACAGAGTGTAAATATGAAGTGCAGTACGTGCACAAATGTAGAACGAAGGGGCTGTAGCAACTTTCGCTTAGTGCACAAAATACAAACTTGGTACGCACAATGCAGTACTCAACGTTAGTGCAAGTAGTACAAATGACATCATTTGTACTACAACGAAAAATATATACTCCAAAAGAAAAAAATGCTTCAGATAAGGAAAAAAATTAACAACCCAGTTACAACCAGGCCCCAGCCAGTCCCATAATAGGTCTCTCCAAAATGTGTGCACTTCTCCAAAGTCTTCCAAGGAAGTTCACTATATGTGCGCATGAAGTGCGGTACATGCTAAAGTCCCATAACCAGCACAAGACTATGACGAATGCAGTGCACATAGAGGCAACAACGTAGTGCACACCCGTACAGAACCCTGAAAAATGAAGTACAAAGTTATCTTGCTAAGCAGTACAAAACCTTGACGGACTCGCCTGCGCATGCGGCGCCGTGGCATGGCGCGTCGCCGCCTGCTCCGGCTCGTTCCAGGCTCGGCCTCAAAGGGGGGGACCCCCCTCCCCACCCCCTGCTCGGCCTCGAGCTAACGCACGCAGTGCGCTTGGTTGACAGGCACAGTGCAGACATTCTATTTTTCCAACAATAGGACACACGCAACCCCAGAGCCACACCCCTAAGATAGACAGGGAGGCGCACGGGTGTGACGGACTCGCCTGCGCATGCGGCGCCGCGGCACGCCGCGTCACCGCCTGCTCCGGCTCATTCCAGGCTCGGCCTCGCAGGGGGTGGGGAGGGGGTCACGACTCCCCCTCCCCACCCCCTGCTCGGCCTCGGGCTAACGCACGCAGTGCGCTTGGTTGACAGGCGCAGTGCGGACATTCTGTTTTCCAATAATAGGACGCACGCAACCCCAGAGCCACACCCCTAAGATAGACAGGGAGGCGCATGGGTGTGACGGACTCGCCTGCACATGCGGCGCCCCGGCACGCCGCGTTGCCGCCTGCTCCGGCTCGTTCCAGGCTCGGCCTCGTGCTAACGCACGCAGTGCGCTTGGTTGACAGGCGCAGTGCGGACAGTCTGTTTTTCCAACAATAGGACGCATGCAACCCCAGAGCCACACCACTAAGATAGACAGGGAGGCGCACGGGTGTGACGGACTCGCCTGCGCATGCGGCGGCGCAGCACGCCGCGTTGCCACCTGCTCCGGCTCATTCCAGGCTCGGCCTTGAGGGACCCCCCTCCCCACCCCCTGCTCGGCCTCGTGCTAACGCATGCAGTGCACTTGGTTGACAGGCGCAGTCCGGACATTCCGTTTTTCCAACAATAGGACGCATGCAAACCCAGAGCCAAACCCTAAGATAGACAGGGAGGCGCACGGGTGTGACGGACTCGCCTGCGCATGCGGCGCCGCAGCATGCCGCTTCGCCGCCTGCTCCGACTCGTACCAGGCTCGGCCTCCCCCCTGCTCGGCCTCGTGCTAACGCACGCAGTGCGTTGGTTGATAGGCGCAGTGCGGACATTCTGTTTTTCCAACCATAGGACGCACGCAACCCCAGAGCCACACCCCTAAGATAGACAAGGAGGCGCACGGGTGTGACGGACTCGCCTGCGCATGCGGCGCCGCGGCACGCCACGTCGCCGCCTGCTCCGGCTCGTTCCAGGCTTGGCCTCGCAGCTAACGCACGCAGTACGCTTGGTTGACAGGCGCAGTGCGGACATTCTGTTTTTCCAACAATAGGTCGCACGCAACCCAGAGCCACACCCCAAAGATTGACAGGGAGGCGCACGGGTGTGATGGACTCGCCTGCGCATGCGGCGCTGTGGCACGCCGCGTCGCCGCCTGCTCCGACTCGTTCCAGGCTCGGCCTCGCAGGGGGGTGGGGAGGGGGGTCACGACACCCCTCCCCACCCGCTGCTCGGCCTCATGCTAACGCACGCAGTGCGCTTGGTTGACAGGCGCAGTGCGGACATTCTGTTTTTCCAATAATAGGACGCACGCAAGCCCAGAGCCACACCCTTAAGATAGAAAGGGAGGCGCACGGGTGTGACAGACTCGCCTGCGCATGCGGCGCCGCGGCACACCGCGTCGCCGCCTGCTCCGGCTCGTTCCAGGCTCGGCCTTGCAGGGGGGTGGGGAGGGGGATCACAACCCACCGTCCCCACCCCCTGCTCGGCCTCGCGCTAACGCACGCAGTGCGCTTGGTTGACAGGCGCAGTGCGGACATTCTGTTTTTCCAACAATAGGACGCACGCAACCCCAGAGCCACACCACTAAGATAGACAGGGAGGCGCACGGGTGTGATGGGCTTGCCTGCGCATGCGGCGGCACAGCACGCCGCTTCGCCGCCTGCTTTGGCTCATTCCAGGCTCGGCCTCGAGGGACCCCCCCCTCCCCACCCCCTGCTCGGCCTCGCGCTAATGCATGCAGTGCGCTTGGTTGACAGGCGCAGTGCGGACATTCTGTTTTTCCAACAATAGGACGCACGTGACCCAGAGCCACACCCCTAAGATTGACAGGGAGGCGCATGGGTGTGATGGACTCGCCTGCGCATGCGGTGCCGTGGCACGCCGCGTCGCCGCCTGCTCCGGCTTGTTCCAGGCTCGGCCTCGCAGGGCGGTGGGGATGGGGGTCACGACCCCCCCTCCCCACCCCCTGTTCGGCCTCGCTCTAACGCACGCAGTGCGCATGGTTGACAGGCGCAGTGCGGACATTCTGTTTTTCCAACAACAGGACGCACGCAACCCCAGAGCCACACCCCTAAGATAGACAGGGGGCGCACGGGTGTGACGGACTCGCCTGCGCATGCGGCACCGCAGCATGCCACATCGTCCCCTGCTCCGGCTCGTTGCAGACTCGGCCTCGCAAGGGGGTGGGGAGGGGGGTCACGAACCCCCCTCCCCAACCCCTGCTCGGCCTCGCGCTAACGCACGCAGTGCGCTTGGTTGACAGGCGTAGTGCGGACATTTTGTTTTTCCAACAATAGGACGCACGCAACCCCAGAGCCACACCCCTAAGATAGATAGTGAGGCGCACGGGTGTGACGGACTCGCCTGCGCATGCGGCGCCGCGGCACGCCGCGTCGCCGCCTACTCCAGTTCGTTCCAGGCTCGTCCTCTTAGGAGGTGGGGAGGGGGTCACGACCGCCCTCTACAACCCCTGCTCGGCCTCGCGCTAACACATGCAGTGCGCTTGGTTGATAGGCGTAGAGCGGACATTCTATTTTTCCAACAATAGGACACACGCAACCCCAGAGCCACACCCCTCAGATAGACATGGAGGCGCACAGGTGTGACGGACTCGCCTGCGCATGCGGCGCCGCGGCACGCCGCGTCGCCGCCTGCTCCGGCTCGTTCCAGGCTCGGCCTTGCAGGGGGGTGGGGAGGGGGTCACGACCCCCCCTTCCCACCCCCTGCTCGGCCTCGCGCTAACGCACGCAGTGCGCTTGGTTGACATGCGCAGTGCGGATATTCTGTTTTTCCAACAATAGGACGCACGCAACCCCAGAGCCACACCCATAAGATAGACAGGGAGGCGCACGGGTGTGACGGACTCGCCTGCGCATGCGGCGGCGTAGCACGCCGCGTCGCCAGCTGCTCCGGCTCATTCCAGGCTCGGCCTTGCAGGGGCGTGGGGAGGGGGTCACGACCCCCCCTTCCCACCCCCTGCTCGGCCTCGCGGTAACGCACGCAGTGCGCTTGGTTGACATGCGCAGTGCGGATATTCTGTTTTTCCAACAATAGGACGCATGCAACCCCAGAGCCACACCCCTAAGATAGACAGGGAGGCGCACAGGTGTGACGGACTCGCCTGCGCATGCGGCGGCGCAGCACGCCGCGTCGCCACCTGCTCCGGCTCATTCCAGGCTCGGCCTCGAGGGACCCCCCTCCCCACCCCCTGCTCGGCCTCGCGCTAACGCACGCAGTGCGCTTGGTTGACAGGCACAGTGCTAACATTCCTTTTTCCAACAATAGGACGCACGCAACCCCAGAGCCAAACCCCTAAGATCGACAGGGAGGCGCACGGGTGTGACGGACTCGCCTGAGCATGCGGCGCCGCAGCACGCCGCTTCGCCGCCTGCTCCGACTCGTTCCAGGCTCGGCCTCCCCCTGCTCAGCCTCGTGCTAACGCACGCAGTGCGCTTGGTTGATAGGCGCAGTGCGGACATTCTGTTTTTCCAACAATAGGACGCACGCAACCCAGAGCCACACCCCTAAGATAGACAGGGAGGCGCACGGGTGTGACGGACTCGCCTGCGCATGCGGCGCCGCGGCACGCCGCGTCGCCGCCTGCTCCGGCTCGTTCCAGGCTCGGCCTCGCAGCTAACGCACGCAGTGCGCTTGGTTGACAGGCGCAGTGCAGACATTCTGTTTTTCCAACAATACGACGCACGCAACCCAGAGCCACACCCCAAAGATTGACAGGGAGGCGCACGGGTGTGATGGACTCGCCTGCGCATGCAGCGTCGTGGCACGCCGCGTCATCGCCTGCTCCGACTCGTTCCAGGCTCGGCCTCGCAGGGGGGTGGGGAGGGGGGTCACGACCGTCCCTCCCCACCCGCTGCTCGGCCTCATGCTAACGCACGCAGTGCGCTTGGTTGACACGCGCAGTGCGAACATTCTGTTTTTCCAATAATAGGATGCACGCAACCCCAGAGCCACACCTTTAAGATAGACAGGGAGGCGCACGGGTGTGATGGACAAGCCTGGCATGCGGCGCATGCGGCGCCGCGGCACGCCGCGTCGCCGCCTGCTCCTGCTCGTTCCAGGCTCGGCCTTGCAGGGGGGGTGGGGAGGGGGGTCACGACCCACCCTCCCCACCCCCTGCGCGGCCTCGCGCTAATGCACGCAGTGCGCTTGGTTGACAGGCGCAGTGCAGACATTCTGTTTTTCCAAAAATAGGACGCACGCAACCCCAGAGCCACACCCCTAAGATAGACAGGGAGGCGCACGGGTGTGACGGGCTCGCTTGCGGATGCGGCGGCGCAGCACGCCGCGTCGCCGCCTGCTTTGGCTCATTCCAGGCTCGGCCTCGAGGGACCCCCCCTCCCCACCCCCTCCTCGGCCTCGCGCTAATGCACGCAGTGCGCTTGGTTGACAGGCGCAGTGCGGACATTCTATTTTTCCAACAATAGGACGCACGCAACCCAGAGCCACACCCCTAAGATTGACAGGGAGGCGCATGGGTGTGATGGACTCGCCTGCGCATGCGGCGCCGTGGCACGCCGCGTCGCCGCCTGCTCCTGCTCGTTCCAGGCTCGGCCTCGCAGGGCGGTGGGGAGGGGGGTCATGACCCCCCCACCCACCCCCTTCTCGGCCTCGGGCTAACGCACGCAGTGCGCATGGTTGACAGGCGCAGTGCGGACATTCTGTTTTTCCAACAACAGGACGCAACCAACCCCAGAGCCACACCCCTAAGATAGAAAGGGAGGCGCACGGGTGTGACGGACTCGCCTGCGCATGCGGCGCCGTAGCATGCCGCGTCGTCGCCTGCTCCGGCTCGTTGCAGACTCGGCCTCGCAGGGGGGTGGGGAGGGGGGTCACGAACCCCGCTCCCCAACCCCTGCTCGGCCTCGCGCTAACGCACGCAGTGCGCTTGGTTGACAGGCGCAGTGCGGACAATTTGTTTTTCCAACAATAGGACGCACGCAACCCCAGAGCCACACCCCTAAGATAGATAGTGAGGCGCACGGGTGTGATGGACTCGCCTACGCATGCGGCGCCGCGGCACGCAGCGTCGCCGCCTGCTCCGGTTCGTTCCAGGCTCGGCCTCTTAGGAGGTGGGGAGGGGGTCACGACCGCCCTCCACAACCCCTGCTCGGCCTCGCGCTAACACATGCAGTGCGCTAGGTTGACAGGCGTAGAGCGGGCATTCTATTTTTCCAACAATAGGACACACGCAACCCCAGAGCCACACCCCTCAGATAGACATGGAGGCGCACAGGTGTGACGGACTCGCCTGCGCATGCGGCGCCGCGGCACGCCGTGTCGCCGCCTGCTCCGGCTCGATCCAGGCTCGGCCTCGCAGGGGGTTGGGGACGGGGGTCACGACCCCCCCTCCCCACCCCCTGCTCGGCCTCGCGCTAACGCACACAGTGTGCTTGGTTGATAGGCGCAGTGCGGACATTCTGTTTTTCCAACAATAGGACGCACGCAACCCCAGAGCCACACCCCTCAGATAGACAGGGAGGCGCACGGATGTGATGGACTCGCCTGTGCATGCGGCGCCGCGGCACGCCGCGTCGCCGCCTGCTCCGGCTCGTTCCAGGCTCGGCCTTGCAGGGGGTGGGGAGGGGGTCACGACCCCCCCTCCCCACCCCTTGCATGGCCTCGCGCAAACGCACGTAGTGCGCTTGGTTGACGTGCGCAGTGCGGATATTCTGTTTTTCCAACAATAGGACGCACGCAACCCCAGAGCCACACCCCTAAGATAGACAGGGAGGCGCACGGGTGTGACGGACTCGCCTGCGCATGCGGCGCCGCAGCACGCCGCGTCGCCGCCTGCTCCGGCTCGTTCCAGGCTCGGCCTCATGGGGGGTGGGAAGGGGGGTCACGACCCCCGTCCCCACCTCCTGCTCGGCCTCGCGCTAACAAACACAGTGCGCTTGGTTGACAGGCGCAGTGCGAACATTCTGTTTTTCTAAGAATAGGACGCACGCAACCCCAGAGCCACACCCCAAAGATAGACAGGGAGGCGCACGGGTGTGACGGACTCGCCTGCGCATGCGGCGGCGTGGCACGCCGCTTCACCGCCTGCTCGGACTAGTTCCAGGCTCGGCCTCGCAGGAGGGGTGGGGAGGGGGGTCACGACCCCCCCACCCCCCTGCTCGGCCTCGCGCTAACGCACGCAGTGCGCTTGGTTGACAGGCGTAGTGCGGACATTCCGTTTTTCCAACAATAGGACGCACGCAACCCTAGAGCCAAACCCCTAAGATAGACAGGGAGGCGCACGGGTGTGACGGACTCGCCTGCGCATGCGTCGCCGCAGCACGCCGCGTCGCCGCCTGCTCCGACGCGTTCCAGGCTCGGCCTCCCCCCTGCTCAGCCTCGTGCTAATGCACGCAGTGCGCTTGGTTGATAGGCGCAGGGCGGACATTCTGTTTTTCCAACAATAGGACGCACGCAACCCCAGAGCCACACCCCTAAGATAGACAGGGAGGCGCACGGGTGTGACGGACTCGCCTACGCATGCGGCGCCGCAGCATGCCGCGTCGTCGCCTGCTCCGGCTCGTTGCAGACTCGGCCTCGCAGGGGGGTGTGGAGGGGGGTCACGAACCCCCCTCCCCAACCCCTGCTCGGCCTCGCGCTAACGCACGCAGTGCGCTTGGTTGACAGGCGCAGTGCGGACATTCTGTTTTTCCAACAACAGGACGCACGCAACCCCAGAGCCACACCATTAAGATAGACAGGGAGGCGCACGGGTGTGACGGACTCGCCTGCGCATGCGGCCCCGCAGCACGCCGCGTCGCCGCCTGCTCCGGCTCGTTCCAGGCTCGGCCTCATGGGAGGGTGGGGAGGGGGGTCACGACCCCCCCCCACCCCCCTGCTTGGCCTCGCGCTAACGCACGCAGTGCGCTTGGTTGACAGGCGCAGTGCGAACATTCTGTTTTTCTAAGAGTAGGACGCACGCAACCCCAGAGCCACACCCCAAAGATAGACAGGGAGGCGCACGGGTGTGACGGACTCGCCTGCGCATGCGGCGCCGCAGCACGCCGCGTCGCCGTCTGCTCCGACTCGTTCCAGGCTCGGCCTCCCCCCTGCTCGGCCTCGTGCTGACGCACGCAGTGCGCTTGGTTGATAGGCGCAGTGCAGACATTCTGTTTTTCCAACAATAGGACGCACGCAACCCCAGAGCGACACCCCTAAGATAGACAGGGAGGCGCACGGGTGTGACGGACTCGCCTGCGCAAGCGGCGCCGCGGCGCGCTGCGTCGCCGCCTGCTCCGGCTCGTTCGAGGCTCGGCCTCGCAGCTAACGCATGCAGTGCGCTTGGTTGACAGGCGCAGTGCGGACATTTTGTTTCCAACAACAGGACGCACGCAACCCCAGAGCCACACCCCTAAGATAGACAGGGAGGCGCACGGGTGTGACGGACTCGCCTGCGCATGCGGCGCCGCAGCATGCCGCGTCGTCGCCTGCTCCGGCTCATTGCAGACTCGACCTCGCAGGGGGGTGGGGTGGGGGGTCACGAACCCCCCTCCCCAACCCCTGCTCGGCCTCGCGCTAACGCACATAGTGCGCTTGGTTGACAGGCGCAGTGCGGACATTTTGTTTTTCCAACAATAGGACGCACGCAACCCCAGAGCCACACCCCTAAGACAGATAGTGAGGCGCACGGGTGTGACGGACTCGTCTGCGCATGCGGCGCCGCGGCACACCGCGGCGCCGCCTGCTCCGGTTCGTTCCAGGCTCGGCCTCTTAGGAGGTGGGGAGGGGGTCACGACCGCCCTCCACAACCCCTGCTCGGCCTCGCGCTAACGTACGCAGTGCGCTTGGTTGACAGGCGCAGTGCGGACATTTTGTTTTTCCAACAGTAGGACGCATGCAACCCCAGAGCCACACCCCTAAGATAGACAGGGAGGCGCACAGGTGTGACGAGCTCGCCTGCGCATGCGGCGGCGCAGCACGCCGCGTCGCCGCCTGCTTTGGCTCATTCCAGGCTCGGCCTCTCACGACCCCCCCTCCCCACCCCCTGCTCGGCCTCGCGCTAATGCACGCAGTGCGCTTGGTTGACAGGTGCAGTGCGGACATTCTGTTTTTCCAACAATAGGACGCACGCAACCCAGAGCCACACCCATAAGATTGACAGGGAGGCGCACGGGTGTGACGGACTCGCCTGCGCATGCGGTGGCGCAGCATGCCGCGTCGTCGCCTGCTCCGGCTCGTTGCAGACTCGGCCTCACAGGGGGGTGGGGAGGGGGGTCACGAACCCCCCTCCCCAACCCCTGTGAGGCCGAGTCTAAACACATGCAGTGCGCTTGGTTGACAGGCGCAGTGCGGACATTTTGTTTTTCCAACAATAGGACGCACGCAACCCCAGAGCCACACCCCTAAGATAGATAGTGAGGCGCACGGGTGTGGCGGACTCGCCTGCGCATGCAGCGCCGCGGCACGCCGCGTCGCCGCCTGCTCCGGTTCGTTCCAGGCTCGGCCTCCTAGGAGGTGGGGAGGGGGTCACGACCGCCCTCCACAACCCCTGCTCGGCCTCGCGCTAACACATGCAGTGCGCTTGGTTGACAGGCGTAGAGCAGACATTCTATTTTTCCAACAATAGGACACACGCAACCCCAGAGCCACACCCCACAGATAGACATGGAGGCGCACAGGTGTGACGGACTCGCCTGCGCATGCGGCGCCGCGGCACGCCGCGTCGCCGCCTGCTCCGGCTCGTTCCAGGCTCGGCCTCGCAGGGGGGTTGGGGAGGGGGGTCACGACCCCCCCCCTCCCCACCCCCTGCTCGGCCTCGCGCTAACGCACACAGTGCGCTTGGTAGATAGGCGCAGTGCGGACCTTCTGTTTTTCCAACAATAGGACGCACGCAACCCAGAGCCACACCCCTCAGATAGACAGGGAGGCGCACGGGTATGACGGACTCGCCTGCGCATGCAGCGCCGCGGCACGCAGCGTCGCCGCCTGCTCCGGCTCGTTCCAGGCTCGGCCTCATGGGGGAGTGGGGAGGGGGTCACGACCCCCCCTTCCCACCTCCTGCTCGGCCTCGCGCTAACGCACGCAGTGCGCTTGGTTGACATGCGCAGTGCGGATATTCTGTTTTTCCAACAATGGGACGCATGCAACCTAGAGCCACACCCCTAAGATAGACAGGGAGGCACACGGGTGTGACGGACTCGCCTGCGCATGCGGCGCCAGAGCACGCCACGTCGCCGCCTGCTCCGGCTCGTTCCAGGCTCGGCCTCATGGGGGAGTGGGGAGGGGGTCACGACCCCCCGTCCCCACCTCCTGCTCGGCCTCGCGCTAACAAACGCAGTGCGCTTGGTTGAGAGGCGCAGTGCGAACATTCTGTTTTTCTAAGAATAGGACGCACGCAACCCCAGAGCCACACCCCAAAGATAGACAGGGAGGCGCACGGGTGTGACGGACTTGCCTGCGCATGCGGCGCCGCGGCACGCCGCTTCGCCGCCTGCTCCGACTAGTTCCAGGCTCGGCATCGCAGGGGGGTGGGGAGGGGGTCACGACCCCCCCCCCCCACCCCCTGCTCGGCCTCGCGCTAACGCACGCAGTGCGCTTGGTTGACAGGCGCAGTGCGGACATTCCGTTTTCCCATCAATAGGACGCACGCAACCCCAGAGCCAAACCCCTAAGATAGACAGGGAGGCGCACGGGTGTGACGGACTCGCCTGCGCATGCGGCGCCGCAGCACGCCGCGTCGCCGCCTGCTCCGACTCGTTCCAGGCTCGGCCTCCCCCCTGCTCGGCCTCGTGCTAACGCACGCAGTGCGCTTGGTTGATAGGCGCAGTGC
Organism: Triticum urartu; assembly: GCF_056163025.1. Classification (NCBI taxonomy): domain Eukaryota; kingdom Viridiplantae; phylum Streptophyta; class Magnoliopsida; order Poales; family Poaceae; genus Triticum; species Triticum urartu. The sequence continues at coordinate 89,416,463 of NC_141878.1, forward strand.
GGACATTCTGTTTTTCCAACAATAGGACACACGCAACCCCAAAGCCACACCCCTAAGATAGACAGGGAGGCTCACGGGTGTGACGGACTTGCCTGCGCATGCGGCGCCGCGGCACGCCGCGTCGCAGCCTGCTCCGGCTTGTTCCAGGCTCGGCCTCGCAGCTAACGCACGCAGTGCGCTTGGTTGACAGGCGCAGTGCAGACATTCTGTTTTTCCAACAATACGACGCACGCAACCCAGAGCCACACCCCAAAGATTGACAGGGAGGCGCACGGGTGTGATGGACTCACCTGCGCATGCGGCGACGTGGCACGCCGCGTCGCCGCCTGCTCCGACTCGTTCCAGGCTCGGCCTCGCAGGGGGGTGGGGAGGGGGTCACGACCCCTCCTCCCCACCCGCTGCTCGGCCTCATGCTAACGCACGCAGTGCCCTTGGTTGACAGGCGCAGTGCGGACATTCTGTTTTTCCAACAATAGGACGCACGCAACCCCAGAGCCACACCCCTAAGATAGACAGGGAGGCGCACGGGTGTGACGGAATCGCCTGCGCATGCGGCGCCGCGGCACGCCGCGTCGCCGCCTGCTCCGGCTCGTTCTAGGCTCGGCCTTGCAGGGGGGCGGGGCGGGGGTTCACGACCCCCCCTCCCCACCCCCTGCTCGGCCTCGCGCTAACGCACGCAGTGCGCTTGGTTAACAGGCGCAGTGCGGACATTCTGTTTTTTCCAACGATAGGATGCACGCAACCCCAGAGCCACACCCCTAAGATTGACAGTGAGGCGCACGGGTGTGATGGACTCGCCTGCACATGCGGCGCCGCGGCACGCCACGTCGCCTCCTGCTCCGGCTCGTTCTAGGCTCGGCCTCGCGGGGGGGTGGGGAGGGGGGTCACGACCCACCTGCCCCTTGCTCGGAATCGAGCTAACGCACGTAGTGCGCTTGGTTGACAGGCGCAGTGCAGACATTCTATTCTTCCACCAATAGGACACACGCAACCCCAGAGCCACACCCCTAAGATAGACAGGGAGGCGCACGGGTGTGATGGATTCTCCACCGCATGCGGCGCCTCCGGCTTGTTCCAGATTCGGCCTCGCAGGGGGCTGGGGAGTGGGGTCACGACCCCACTCCCCACCCCCTGCTCGGCCTCGCGCTAACTCACGCAGTGCACTTGGTTCACAGGCGCAGTGCGGACATTCTGTTTTTCCAACAATAGGACGCACGCAACCCTAGAGCCACACCCCTAAGATAGACAGGGAGGCGCACGGGTGTGACGGACTCGCCTGCACATGCGGCGTCACGGCACGCCGCGTCGCCGCCTACTCCGGTTCATTCCAGGCTCGGCCTCGCAGGGGGGTGGGGAGGATGGGTCATGACCCCCCCCCCCTCCCCACCCCCTGTCGGCCTCGGGCTAACTCACGCAGTGCGCTTGGTTGACAGGCGTAGTGCGGACATTCTGTTTTTCCAACAATAGGACGCACGCAACCCCAGAGCCACACCACTAAGATAGAGAGGGAGGCGCACAGGTGTGACGGACTCGCCTGCGCATGCGGCGACGCAGCACGCCGCGTCGCCGCCTGCTCCGGCTCATTCCAGGCTCGGCCTCAAGGGACCCCCCCTACCCACCCCCTGCTCGGCCTTGCGCTAACGCACGCAGTGCGCTTGGTTGACAGGCGCAGTGCGGACATTCTGTTTTTCCAACAATAGGACGCACGCAAACCAGAGCCACACCCCTAAGATTGACAGGGAGAAGCATGGGTGTGATGGACTCGCCTACGCATGCTGCGCCGTGGCACGCCGCGTCGCCGCCTGCTCCGGCTCGTTCCAGGCTCGGCCTCGCAGGGGGGTGGGGAGGGGGTCACGACCCCCCTCCCCATCCCCTGCTCGGCCTCGCGCTAATGCACGAAGTGCGCATGGTTGACAGGCGCCGTACGGACATTCTATTTTTCCAACAACAGTATGCACGCAACCCTAGAGCCACACCCCTAAGATAGACAGGGAGGCGCATGGGTGTGACGGACTCGCCTGCGCATGCGGCGCTGCGGCCGCCGCGTCGTCGCCTGCTCCGGCTCGTTACAGACTCGGCCACCGCAGGGGGGTGGGGAGGGGGGTCACGAACCCCCTCCCCAACCCCTGCTCAGCCTCATGCTAACGCACGCAGTGCGCTTAGTTGACAGGCGCAGTGCGGACATTTTGTTTTTCCAACAACAGGACGCACGCAACCCCAGAGCCACACCCCTAAGATAGACAGGGAGGCGCACGGGTGTGACGGAATCGCCTGCGCATGCGGCGCTGCGGCACGCTGCGTCGCCGCCTGCTCCGGTTCGTTCCAGGCTCAGCCTCGCAGGGGGGTGGGGAGGGCGGTCACGACCCCCCTCCACAACCCCTGCTCGGCCTCGCGCTAACACACTCAGTGCGCTTGGTTGACAGACGCAGAGCGGACATTCTGTTTTTCCAACAATAGAACACACGCAACCCCAGAGCCACACCCCTCAGATAGACAGGGATGCGCACAGGTGTGACAGACTCGCCTGCGCATGCGGCGTCGCGGCACGCCGAGTCGCCGCCTGCTCCGGCTCGTTCCAGGCTCGGCCTCGCAGGGGGGTTGGGGAGGGGGGTCACGACCCCCCCTCCCCACCCCCTGCTTGGCCTCGCGCTAACACTCGCAGTGCGCTTGGTTGATAGGCGCAGTGCGAACATTCTGTTTTTCCAACAATAGGACACACGCAACCCCAGAGCCACAACCCTCAGATGGACATGGAGGCGCACAGGTGTGACGGACTCGCCCGCGCATGCGGCGTCGCGGCACGCCGCGTCGCCGCCTGCTCCGGCTCGTTCCAGGCTCGGCCTCGCAGGGGGGTTGGGGAGGGGGGTCACGACCCCGCGTCCCCACCCCCTACTCGGCCACGCGCTAAGGCACATAGTGCGCTTGGTTTATAGGCGCAGTGTGGACATTCTGTTTTTCCAAATATAGGACGCGCTCAACCCCAGAGCCACACCCCTCAGATAGACAGGGAGGCGCGCGGGTGTGACGGACTCGCCTGCGCATGTGGCGCCGCGGCACGCCGAGTCGCCGCCTGCTCCGGCTCGTTCCAGACTCGGCCTTGCGGGGGGGTGGGGAGGGGGGTCACGACCCCCCCTGCCCACCCCCTGCTCGGCCTCGCGCTAACGCACGCAGTGCGCTTGGTTGACAGGCGCAGTGCGGATATTCTGTTTTTCCAACAATAGGACGCACGCAACCCCAGAGCCACACCCCTAAGATAGACAGGGAGGCGCACGGGTCTGACGGACTCGCCTGCGCATGCGGCGCTGCGGCATGCCGCTTCGCCGCCTGCTCCGACTAGTTCCAGGCTCGGCCTCGCAGGGGGGGTGGGGAGGGGGGTCAAGACCCCCCCTCCCCACCCCCCTGCTCAGCCTCGCGCTAACGCACGCAGTGCACTTGGTTGACAGGCACAGTGAGGACATTCTATTTTTCCAACAATAGGACGCACGCAACCCCAGAGCCACACCCCTAAGATAGACAGGGAGGCGCACGGGTGTGACGGACTCGCCTGCGCATGCGGAGCCGCGGCACGCCGCGTCGCCACCTGCTCCGCCTCGTTCCAGGCTCAGCCTCGCAGGAGGTTGGGGAGGGGGGTCACGACCCCCCCACCCCACCTCCTACTCGGCCTCGCGCTAACGCACGCAGTGCGCTTGGTTGACAGGCGCAGTGCGGACATTCTATTTTTCTAAGAATAGGAGGCACGCAACCCCAGAGCTACACCCCTAAGATAGACAGGGAGGCGCACGGGTGTGACGGACTCGCCTGTGCATGCGTCGCCGCAGCACGCCGCTTCGCCGCCTGCTCCAACTCGTTCCAGGCTCGGCCTCGCGCTAATGCACGCAGTGCGCTTGGTTGACAGGCGCAGTGCGGACATTTTGTTTTTTCCGACAATAGGACGCACGCAACCCAGAGCCACACCCCTCAGATAGACAGGGAGGCGCACGGGTATGACGGACTCGCCTGCGCATGCAGCGCCGCGGCACGCAGCGTCGCCGCCTGCTCCGGCTCGTTCCAGGCTCGGCCTCATGGGGGAGTGGGGAGGGGGTCACGACCCCCCCTTCCCACCTCCTGCTCGGCCTCGCGCTAACGCACGCAGTGCGCTTGGTTGACATGCGCAGTGCGGATATTCTGTTTTTCCAACAATGGGACGCATGCAACCTAGAGCCACACCCCTAAGATAGACAGGGAGGCACACGGGTGTGACGGACTCGCCTGCGCATGCGGCGCCAGAGCACGCCACGTCGCCGCCTGCTCCGGCTCGTTCCAGGCTCGGCCTCATGGGGGAGTGGGGAGGGGGTCACGACCCCCCGTCCCCACCTCCTGCTCGGCCTCGCGCTAACAAACGCAGTGCGCTTGGTTGAGAGGCGCAGTGCGAACATTCTGTTTTTCTAAGAATAGGACGCACGCAACCCCAGAGCCACACCCCAAAGATAGACAGGGAGGCGCACGGGTGTGACGGACTTGCCTGCGCATGCGGCGCCGCGGCACGCCGCTTCGCCGCCTGCTCCGACTAGTTCCAGGCTCGGCATCGCAGGGGGGTGGGGAGGGGGTCACGACCCCCCCCCCACCCCCTGCTCGGCCTCGCGCTAACGCACGCAGTGCGCTTGGTTGACAGGCGCAGTGCGGACATTCCGTTTTCCCATCAATAGGACGCACGCAACCCCAGAGCCAAACCCCTAAGATAGACAGGGAGGCGCACGGGTGTGACGGACTCGCCTGCGCATGCGGCGCCGCAGCACGCCGCGTCGCCGCCTGCTCCGACTCGTTCCAGGCTCGGCCTCCCCCCTGCTCGGCCTCGTGCTAACGCACGCAGTGCGCTTGGTTGATAGGCGCAGTGCGGACATTCTGTTTTTCCAACAATAGGACACACGCAACCCCAAAGCCACACCCCTAAGATAGACAGGGAGGCTCACGGGTGTGACGGACTTGCCTGCGCATGCGGCGCCGCGGCACGCCGCGTCGCAGCCTGCTCCGGCTTGTTCCAGGCTCGGCCTCGCAGCTAACGCACGCAGTGCGCTTGGTTGACAGGCGCAGTGCAGACATTCTGTTTTTCCAACAATACGACGCACGCAACCCAGAGCCACACCCCAAAGATTGACAGGGAGGCGCACGGGTGTGATGGACTCACCTGCGCATGCGGCGACGTGGCACGCCGCGTCGCCGCCTGCTCCGACTCGTTCCAGGCTCGGCCTCGCAGGGGGGTGGGGAGGGGGTCACGACCCCTCCTCCCCACCCGCTGCTCGGCCTCATGCTAACGCACGCAGTGCCCTTGGTTGACAGGCGCAGTGCGGACATTCTGTTTTTCCAACAATAGGACGCACGCAACCCCAGAGCCACACCCCTAAGATAGACAGGGAGGCGCACGGGTGTGACGGAATCGCCTGCGCATGCGGCGCCGCGGCACGCCGCGTCGCCGCCTGCTCCGGCTCGTTCTAGGCTCGGCCTTGCAGGGGGGCGGGGCGGGGGTTCACGACCCCCCCTCCCCACCCCCTGCTCGGCCTCGCGCTAACGCACGCAGTGCGCTTGGTTAACAGGCGCAGTGCGGACATTCTGTTTTTTCCAACGATAGGATGCACGCAACCCCAGAGCCACACCCCTAAGATTGACAGTGAGGCGCACGGGTGTGATGGACTCGCCTGCACATGCGGCGCCGCGGCACGCCACGTCGCCTCCTGCTCCGGCTCGTTCTAGGCTCGGCCTCGCGGGGGGGTGGGGAGGGGGGTCACGACCCACCTGCCCCTTGCTCGGAATCGAGCTAACGCACGTAGTGCGCTTGGTTGACAGGCGCAGTGCAGACATTCTATTCTTCCACCAATAGGACACACGCAACCCCAGAGCCACACCCCTAAGATAGACAGGGAGGCGCACGGGTGTGATGGATTCTCCACCGCATGCGGCGCCTCCGGCTTGTTCCAGATTCGGCCTCGCAGGGGGCTGGGGAGTGGGGTCACGACCCCACTCCCCACCCCCTGCTCGGCCTCGCGCTAACTCACGCAGTGCACTTGGTTGACAGGCGCAGTGCGGACATTCTGTTTTTCCAACAATAGGACGCACGCAACCCTAGAGCCACACCCCTAAGATAGACAGGGAGGCGCACGGGTGTGACGGACTCGCCTGCACATGCGGCGTCACGGCACGCCGCGTCGCCGCCTACTCCGGTTCATTCCAGGCTCGGCCTCGCAGGGGGGTGGGGAGGATGGGTCATGACCCCCCCCCCTCCCCACCCCCTGTCGGCCTCGGGCTAACTCACGCAGTGCGCTTGGTTGACAGGCGTAGTGCGGACATTCTGTTTTTCCAACAATAGGACGCACGCAACCCCAGAGCCACACCACTAAGATAGAGAGGGAGGCGCACAGGTGTGACGGACTCGCCTGCGCATGCGGCGACGCAGCACGCCGCGTCGCCGCCTGCTCCGGCTCATTCCAGGCTCGGCCTCAAGGGACCCCCCCTACCCACCCCCTGCTCGGCCTTGCGCTAACGCACGCAGTGCGCTTGGTTGACAGGCGCAGTGCGGACATTCTGTTTTTCCAACAATAGGACGCACGCAAACCAGAGCCACACCCCTAAGATTGACAGGGAGAAGCATGGGTGTGATGGACTCGCCTACGCATGCTGCGCCGTGGCACGCCGCGTCGCCGCCTGCTCCGGCTCGTTCCAGGCTCGGCCTCGCAGGGGGGTGGGGAGGGGGTCACGACCCCCCTCCCCATCCCCTGCTCGGCCTCGCGCTAATGCACGAAGTGCGCATGGTTGACAGGCGCCGTACGGACATTCTATTTTTCCAACAACAGTATGCACGCAACCCTAGAGCCACACCCCTAAGATAGACAGGGAGGCGCATGGGTGTGACGGACTCGCCTGCGCATGCGGCGCTGCGGCCGCCGCGTCGTCGCCTGCTCCGGCTCGTTACAGACTCGGCCACCGCAGGGGGGTGGGGAGGGGGGTCACGAACCCCCTCCCCAACCCCTGCTCAGCCTCATGCTAACGCACGCAGTGCGCTTAGTTGACAGGCGCAGTGCGGACATTTTGTTTTTCCAACAACAGGACGCACGCAACCCCAGAGCCACACCCCTAAGATAGACAGGGAGGCGCACGGGTGTGACGGAATCGCCTGCGCATGCGGCGCTGCGGCACGCTGCGTCGCCGCCTGCTCCGGTTCGTTCCAGGCTCAGCCTCGCAGGGGGGTGGGGAGGGCGGTCACGACCCCCCTCCACAACCCCTGCTCGGCCTCGCGCTAACACACTCAGTGCGCTTGGTTGACAGGCGCAGAGCGGACATTCTGTTTTTCCAACAATAGAACACACGCAACCCCAGAGCCACACCCCTCAGATAGACAGGGATGCGCACAGGTGTGACAGACTCGCCTGCGCATGCGGCGTCGCGGCACGCCGAGTCGCCGCCTGCTCCGGCTCGTTCCAGGCTCGGCCTCGCAGGGGGGTTGGGGAGGGGGGTCACGACCCCCCCTCCCCACCCCCTGCTTGGCCTCGCGCTAACACTCGCAGTGCGCTTGGTTGATAGGCGCAGTGCGAACATTCTGTTTTTCCAACAATAGGACACACGCAACCCCAGAGCCACAACCCTCAGATGGACATGGAGGCGCACAGGTGTGACGGACTCGCCCGCGCATGCGGCGTCGCGGCACGCCGCGTCGCCGCCTGCTCCGGCTCGTTCCAGGCTCGGCCTCGCAGGGGGGTTGGGGAGGGGGGTCACGACCCCGCGTCCCCACCCCCTACTCGGCCACGCGCTAAGGCACATAGTGCGCTTGGTTTATAGGCGCAGTGTGGACATTCTGTTTTTCCAAATATAGGACGCGCGCAACCCCAGAGCCACACCCCTCAGATAGACAGGGAGGCGCGCGGGTGTGACGGACTCGCCTGCGCATGTGGCGCCGCGGCACGCCGCGTCGCCGCCTGCTCCGGCTCGTTCCAGACTCGGCCTTGCGGGGGGGTGGGGAGGGGGGTCACGACCCCCCCTGCCCACCCCCTGCTCGGCCTCGCGCTAACGCACGCAGTGCGCTTGGTTGACAGGCGCAGTGCGGATATTCTGTTTTTCCAACAATAGGACGCACGCAACCCCAGAGCCACACCCCTAAGATAGACAGGGAGGCGCACGAGTCTGACGGACTCGCCTGCGCATGCGGCGCTGCGGCATGCCGCTTCGCCGCCTGCTCCGACTAGTTCCAGGCTCGGCCTCGCAGGGGGGGTGGGGAGGGGGGTCAAGACCCCCCCTCCCCACCCCCCTGCTCAGCCTCGCGCTAACGCACGCAGTGCACTTGGTTGACAGGCACAGTGAGGACATTCTATTTTTCCAACAATAGGACGCACGCAACCCCAGAGCCACACCCCTAAGATAGACAGGGAGGCGCACGGGTGTGACGGACTCGCCTGCGCATGCGGAGCCGCGGCACGCCGCGTCGCCACCTGCTCCGCCTCGTTCCAGGCTCAGCCTCGCAGGAGGTTGGGGAGGGGGGTCACGACCCCCCCACCCCACCTCCTACTCGGCCTCGCGCTAACGCACGCAGTGCGCTTGGTTGACAGGCGCAGTGCGGACATTCTATTTTTCTAAGAATAGGAGGCACGCAACCCCAGAGCTACACCCCTAAGATAGACAGGGAGGCGCACGGGTGTGACGGACTCGCCTGTGCATGCGTCGCCGCAGCACGCCGCTTCGCCGCCTGCTCCAACTCGTTCCAGGCTCGGCCTCGCGCTAATGCACGCAGTGCGCTTGGTTGACAGGCGCAGTGCGGACATTTTGTTTTTTCCGACAATAGGACGCACGCAACCCAGAGCCACACCCCTCAGATAGACAGGGAGGCGCACGGGTATGACGGACTCGCCTGCGCATGCAGCGCCGCGGCACGCAGCGTCGCCGCCTGCTCCGGCTCGTTCCAGGCTCGGCCTCATGGGGGAGTGGGGAGGGGGTCACGACCCCCCCTTCCCACCTCCTGCTCGGCCTCGCGCTAACGCACGCAGTGCGCTTGGTTGACATGCGCAGTGCGGATATTCTGTTTTTCCAACAATGGGACGCATGCAACCTAGAGCCACACCCCTAAGATAGACAGGGAGGCACACGGGTGTGACGGACTCGCCTGCGCATGCGGCGCCAGAGCACGCCACGTCGCCGCCTGCTCCGGCTCGTTCCAGGCTCGGCCTCATGGGGGAGTGGGGAGGGGGTCACGACCCCCCGTCCCCACCTCCTGCTCGGCCTCGCGCTAACAAACGCAGTGCGCTTGGTTGAGAGGCGCAGTGCGAACATTCTGTTTTTCTAAGAATAGGACGCACGCAACCCCAGAGCCACACCCCAAAGATAGACAGGGAGGCGCACGGGTGTGACGGACTTGCCTGCGCATGCGGCGCCGCGGCACGCCGCTTCGCCGCCTGCTCCGACTAGTTCCAGGCTCGGCATCGCAGGGGGGTGGGGAGGGGGTCACGACCCCCCCCCCACCCCCTGCTCGGCCTCGCGCTAACGCACGCAGTGCGCTTGGTTGACAGGCGCAGTGCGGACATTCCGTTTTCCCATCAATAGGACGCACGCAACCCCAGAGCCAAACCCCTAAGATAGACAGGGAGGCGCACGGGTGTGACGGACTCGCCTGCGCATGCGGCGCCGCAGCACGCCGCGTCGCCGCCTGCTCCGACTCGTTCCAGGCTCGGCCTCCCCCCTGCTCGGCCTCGTGCTAACGCACGCAGTGCGCTTGGTTGATAGGCGCAGTGCGGACATTCTGTTTTTCCAACAATAGGACACACGCAACCCCAAAGCCACACCCCTAAGATAGACAGGGAGGCTCACGGGTGTGACGGACTTGCCTGCGCATGCGGCGCCGCGGCACGCCGCGTCGCAGCCTGCTCCGGCTTGTTCCAGGCTCGGCCTCGCAGCTAACGCACGCAGTGCGCTTGGTTGACAGGCGCAGTGCAGACATTCTGTTTTTCCAACAATACGACGCACGCAACCCAGAGCCACACCCCAAAGATTGACAGGGAGGCGCACGGGTGTGATGGACTCACCTGCGCATGCGGCGACGTGGCACGCCGCGTCGCCGCCTGCTCCGACTCGTTCCAGGCTCGGCCTCGCAGGGGGGTGGGGAGGGGGTCACGACCCCTCCTCCCCACCCGCTGCTCGGCCTCATGCTAACGCACGCAGTGCCCTTGGTTGACAGGCGCAGTGCGGACATTCTGTTTTTCCAACAATAGGACGCACGCAACCCCAGAGCCACACCCCTAAGATAGACAGGGAGGCGCACGGGTGTGACGGAATCGCCTGCGCATGCGGCGCCGCGGCACGCCGCGTCGCCGCCTGCTCCGGCTCGTTCTAGGCTCGGCCTTGCAGGGGGGCGGGGCGGGGGTTCACGACCCCCCCTCCCCACCCCCTGCTCGGCCTCGCGCTAACGCACGCAGTGCGCTTGGTTAACAGGCGCAGTGCGGACATTCTGTTTTTTCCAACGATAGGATGCACGCAACCCCAGAGCCACACCCCTAAGATTGACAGTGAGGCGCACGGGTGTGATGGACTCGCCTGCACATGCGGCGCCGCGGCACGCCACGTCGCCTCCTGCTCCGGCTCGTTCTAGGCTCGGCCTCGCGGGGGGGTGGGGAGGGGGGTCACGACCCACCTGCCCCTTGCTCGGAATCGAGCTAACGCACGTAGTGCGCTTGGTTGACAGGCGCAGTGCAGACATTCTATTCTTCCACCAATAGGACACACGCAACCCCAGAGCCACACCCCTAAGATAGACAGGGAGGCGCACGGGTGTGATGGATTCTCCACCGCATGCGGCGCCTCCGGCTTGTTCCAGATTCGGCCTCGCAGGGGGCTGGGGAGTGGGGTCACGACCCCACTCCCCACCCCCTGCTCGGCCTCGCGCTAACTCACGCAGTGCACTTGGTTGACAGGCGCAGTGCGGACATTCTGTTTTTCCAACAATAGGACGCACGCAACCCTAGAGCCACACCCCTAAGATAGACAGGGAGGCGCACGGGTGTGACGGACTCGCCTGCACATGCGGCGTCACGGCACGCCGCGTCGCCGCCTACTCCGGTTCATTCCAGGCTCGGCCTCGCAGGGGGGTGGGGAGGATGGGTCATGACCCCCCCCCCTCCCCACCCCCTGTCGGCCTCGGGCTAACTCACGCAGTGCGCTTGGTTGACAGGCGTAGTGCGGACATTCTGTTTTTCCAACAATAGGACGCACGCAACCCCAGAGCCACACCACTAAGATAGAGAGGGAGGCGCACAGGTGTGACGGACTCGCCTGCGCATGCGGCGACGCAGCACGCCGCGTCGCCGCCTGCTCCGGCTCATTCCAGGCTCGGCCTCAAGGGACCCCCCCTACCCACCCCCTGCTCGGCCTTGCGCTAACGCACGCAGTGCGCTTGGTTGATAGGCGCAGTGCGGACATTCTGTTTTTCCAACAATAGGACGCACGCAAACCAGAGCCACACCCCTAAGATTGACAGGGAGAAGCATGGGTGTGATGGACTCGCCTACGCATGCTGCGCCGTGGCACGCCGCGTCGCCGCCTGCTCCGGCTCGTTCCAGGCTCGGCCTCGCAGGGGGGTGGGGAGGGGGTCACGACCCCCCTCCCCATCCCCTGCTCGGCCTCGCGCTAATGCACGAAGTGCGCATGGTTGACAGGCGCCGTACGGACATTCTATTTTTCCAACAACAGTATGCACGCAACCCTAGAGCCACACCCCTAAGATAGACAGGGAGGCGCATGGGTGTGACGGACTCGCCTGCGCATGCGGCGCTGCGGCCGCCGCGTCGTCGCCTGCTCCGGCTCGTTACAGACTCGGCCACCGCAGGGGGGTGGGGAGGGGGGTCACGAACCCCCTCCCCAACCCCTGCTCAGCCTCATGCTAACGCACGCAGTGCGCTTAGTTGACAGGCGCAGTGCGGACATTTTGTTTTTCCAACAACAGGACGCACGCAACCCCAGAGCCACACCCCTAAGATAGACAGGGAGGCGCACGGGTTTGACGGAATCGCCTGCGCATGCGGCGCTGCGGCACGCTGCGTCGCCGCCTGCTCCGGTTCGTTCCAGGCTCAGCCTCGCAGGGGGGTGGGGAGGGCGGTCACGACCCCCCTCCACAACCCCTGCTCGGCCTCGCGCTAACACACTCAGTGCGCTTGGTTGACAGGCGCAGAGCGGACATTCTGTTTTTCCAACAATAGAACACACGCAACCCCAGAGCCACACCCCTCAGATAGACAGGGATGCGCACAGGTGTGACAGACTCGCCTGCGCATGCGGCGTCGCGGCACGCCGAGTCGCCGCCTGCTCCGGCTCGTTCCAGGCTCGGCCTCGCAGGGGGGTTGGGGAGGGGGGTCACGACCCCCCCTCCCCACCCCCTGCTTGGCCTCGCGCTAACACTCGCAGTGCGCTTGGTTGATAGGCGCAGTGCGAACATTCTGTTTTTCCAACAATAGGACACACGCAACCCCAGAGCCACAACCCTCAGATGGACATGGAGGCGCACAGGTGTGACGGACTCGCCCGCGCATGCGGCGTCGCGGCACGCCGCGTCGCCGCCTGCTCCGGCTCGTTCCAGGCTCGGCCTCGCAGGGGGGTTGGGGAGGGGGGTCACGACCCCGCGTCCCCACCCCCTACTCGGCCACGCGCTAAGGCACATAGTGCGCTTGGTTTATAGGCGCAGTGTGGACATTCTGTTTTTCCAAATATAGGACGCGCGCAACCCCAGAGCCACACCCCTCAGATAGACAGGGAGGCGCGCGGGTGTGACGGACTCGCCTGCGCATGTGGCGCCGCGGCACGCCGCGTCGCCGCCTGCTCCGGCTCGTTCCAGACTCGGCCTTGCGGGGGGGTGGGGAGGGGGGTCACGACCCCCCCTGCCCACCCCCTGCTCGGCCTCGCGCTAACGCACGCAGTGCGCTTGGTTGACAGGCGCAGTGCGGATATTCTGTTTTTCCAACAATAGGACGCACGCAACCCCAGAGCCACACCCCTAAGATAGACAGGGAGGCGCACGGGTCTGACGGACTCGCCTGCGCATGCGGCGCTGCGGCATGCCGCTTCGCCGCCTGCTCCGACTAGTTCCAGGCTCGGCCTCGCAGGGGGGGTGGGGAGGGGGGTCAAGACCCCCCCTCCCCACCCCCCTGCTCAGCCTCGCGCTAACGCACGCAGTGCACTTGGTTGACAGGCACAGTGAGGACATTCTATTTTTCCAACAATAGGACGCACGCAACCCCAGAGCCACACCCCTAAGATAGACAGGGAGGCGCACGGGTGTGACGGACTCGCCTGCGCATGCGGAGCCGCGGCACGCCGCGTCGCCACCTGCTCCGCCTCGTTCCAGGCTCAGCCTCGCAGGAGGTTGGGGAGGGGGGTCACGACCCCCCCACCCCACCTCCTACTCGGCCTCGCGCTAACGCACGCAGTGCGCTTGGTTGACAGGCGCAGTGCGGACATTCTATTTTTCTAAGAATAGGAGGCACGCAACCCCAGAGCTACACCCCTAAGATAGACAGGGAGGCGCACGGGTGTGACGGACTCGCCTGTGCATGCGTCGCCGCGGCACGCCGCTTCGCCGCCTGCTCCAACTCGTTCCAGGCTCGGCCTCGCGCTAATGCACGCAGTGCGCTTGGTTGACAGGCGCAGTGCGGACATTTTGTTTTTTCCGACAATAGGACGCACGCAACCCAGAGCCACACCGCTAAGATTGACAGGGATGCGCATGGGTGTGATGGACTCGCGTGCGCATGCGGCGCCTTGGCACGCCGCGTCGCCGCCTGCTCCGGCTCGTTCCAGGCTTGGCCTCACAGGGCGGTGGGGAGGGGGGTCACGACCCCCCCCTCCACACCCCCTGCTCGGCCTCGCGCTAACACACACAGTGCGCATGGTTGACAGGCGCAGTGCGGACATTCTGTTTTTCCAACAACAGGACGCACGCAACCCCAGAGCCACACCCTAAGATAGACAGGGAGGCGCACGGGTGTGACGGACTCGCCTGCGCATGCGGCGCTGCAGCATGCCGCGTCGTCGCCTGCTCCGGCTCGTTGCAGACTCGGCCTCGCAGGGGGGTGGCGAGGAGGGTCACGAACCCCCCTCCCCAACCCCTGCTCGGCCTCGCGCTAACGCACGCAGTGCGCTTGGTTGACAGGCGCAGTGCGGACATTTTGTTTTTCCAACAATAGGATGCACGCAACCCAGAGCCACACCCCTAAGATAGACAGGGAGGCTTACGGGTGTGACGGAATCGCCTGCGCGTGCGGCGCCGCGGCACGCCGCGTCGCTGCCTGCTCTGGTTTGTTCCAGGCTCGCCTCGCAGGGGGATGGGGAGGGGGTCACGACCCCCTCCCCACCCCCTGCTCGGCCTCGCGCTAACGCACGCAGTGCGCTTGGTTGATAGGCACAGTGCGGACATTCTGTTTTTCCAACAATAGGAAGCACGCAACCCTAGAGTCACACCCCTCAGATTGACAGGGAGGCGCACAGGTGTGACGGACTAGCCTGCGCATGCGGCGCCGCGGCACGCCGCGTCGCCGCCTGCTCCGGCTCGTTCCAGGCACTGCCTCGCAGGGGGTCTGGGGAGGGGGGTCACGACCCCCTCTCCCCACCCCCTGCTCGGCCTCGCGCTAACGCACGCAGTGCACTTGGTTGACAGGCGCAATGCGGACATTCTGTTTTTCCAACAATAGGACGCACGCAACCCAGAGCCACACCCTTTAGATAGACAGGGAGGCGCACGGGTGTGATGGACTCGCCTGCGCATGCGGCGCCGCGGCACGCCGCTTCGCCGCCTGCTCCGGCCCGTTCCAGGCTCGGCCTTGCTAGGGGGAGGGGAGGGGGGTCACGACCCCCCCTTCCCACCCTCTACTCGGCCTCACGCTAACGCACGGAGTGCGCTTGGTTAACAGGTGTAGTGCGGACATTCTGTTTTTCCAACAAGAGGATGCACGCAACCCCAGAGCCACACCCCTAAGATTGACAGGGAGGCGCACGGGTGTGATGGACTCGCCTGCACATGCGGCACCGCGGCACGCCGCGTCGCCGCCTGCTCCGGCTCGTTCTAGGCTCGGCCTCGCGGGGGGGATGGGGAGGGGGGTCACGACCCCCCTGCCCCCTGCTCGGCCTCGCGCTAACGCACGTAGTGCGCTTGGTTGACACGCGAAGTGCGGACATTCTATTCTTCCACCAATAGGACGCACGCAACCCAGAGCCACACCCCTAAGATAGACAGGGAGGCGCACGGGTGTGACGGATTCGCCTCCACATGCGGCGCCTCCGGCTCGTTCCAGACTCGGCCTCGCAGGGGGCTGGGGAGGGGTGGTCACGACCCCCCTCCCCACCCCCTCCTCAACCTCGCGCTAACTCACGCAGTGCGCTTGGTTGACAGGCGCAGTGCGGACATTCTATTTTTCCACCAATACGACACACGCAACCCAGAGCCACACCCCTAAGATAGACAGGGAGGCGCACGGGTGTGACAGACTCGCCTGCACATGCGGCGTCACTGCACGCCGCGTCGCCGCCTGCTCCGGTTCATTCCAGGCTCGGCCCCGCAGGGGGTGGGGAGGATGGGTCATGACCCCCCCTCCCCACCCCCTGCTCGGCCTCGCGGTAACGCACGAAGTGCGCTTGGTTGACAGGCACAGTGCGGACATTCTATTTTTCCAACAATAGGACGCACGCAACCCTAGAGCCACACCCCTAAGATAGACAGGGAGGCGCACGGGTGTGACGGACTCGCCTGCGCATGCGGCGCCGTGGCACGCCGCGTCACCGCCTGCTCCGGCTCGTTCCAGGCTCGGCCTCGCGGGGGTGGGGAGGGTGGTCACGACCCCCCCTCCCCACCCCCTGCTCGGCCTCGCGCTAACGCATGCAGTGCGCTTGGTTGACAAGCGCAGTGTGGACATTCTGTTTTTCCAACAATAGGACGCACGCAACCCAGAGCCACACCCCTAAGATAGATAGGGAGGCGCACGGGTGTGACGGACTCGCGTGCGCATGTGGCGCTGCGGCACACCGCTTCGCCGCCTGCTCCGGCTCGTTCTAGGCTCGGCCTCACAGGGGGGTGGGGGGTCACGAACCCCCCTCCCCACCCCCCTGCTCGGCCTCGAGCTAACGCACGCAGTGCGCTTGGTTGACAGGCGCGGTGCGGACATTCTGTTTTTCTAAGAATAGGACGCACGCAACCCCAGAGCCACACCCCTAAGATAGACAGGGAAGCGCACGGCTGTGACGGACTCGCCTCCGCATGCGGCGCCGCGGCACGCAGCGTCGCCCCTGCTCTAGCTCGTTCCAGGCTCGGCCTCGCAGAAGGGTGGGGAGGGGGGTCACGACCCCCCCTCCCCACCCCCTGCTCGGCTTCGCGCTAACGCACTCAGTGCGCTTGGTTGACAGGCGCAGTGCGGACATGCTGTTTTTCCAATAATAGGATGCACGCAACCCAAAGCCACACCCCTAAGATTGACAGGGAGGTGCACGGCTGTGATGGACTCGCCTGCGCATGCGGCGCCGCGGCACGCCGCGTCGTCGCCTGCTCCGGCACGTTCCAGGCTCGGCCTCGCAGGGAGCTTGGGGAGGGGGTTCACGACCCCCCTCCCCACCCTCCTGCTCGGCCTCGCGTTGACGCACGTAGTGCGCTTGGTTGACAGGCGCAGTGCAGACATTCTGTTTTCCCAACAATAGGATGCACACAACCCTAGAGCCACACCCCTAAGATAGACAGGGAGGCGCACGGGTGTGACGGACTCGCCTGCGCATGCGGCGCCACGGCACGCCGCGTCGCCTCCTGCTCCGGCTCGTTCCAGGCTCGGCCTCGTAGGAGGGTGGGGGGTCACGAACCCCCCTCCCCACGCCCCTGCTCGGCATCGCGCTAACGCACGCAGTGCGCTTGGTTGATAGGCGCAGTGTGGACATTCTGTTTTTCCAACAATAGGACGCACGCAACCCCACAGCCACACCCCTAAGATAGACAGGGAAGCGCACGGGTGTGACGGACTCGCCTCCGCATGCTGCACCGCGGCACGCCGCGTCGCCGCCTGCTCCGGCTCGTTCCAGGCTCGGCCTCGCAGGGGGGTGGGGAGGATGGGTCATGACCCCCTCCCCACCCCCTGCTCGGCCTCGCGCTAACGCACGCAGTACGCTTGGTTTACAGACGCAGTGCAGACATTCTGTTTTTCCATCAATAGGACGCACGCAACCCAGGGCCACACCCCTAAGATAGACAGGGAGGCGCACGGGTGTGACGGACTCGCCCGCGCATGCGGCGCCGCGGCTCGCCGCGGCGCCTCCTGCTCCGGCTTGTTCCAGGCTCGGCCCACGCAGTGCGCTTGGTTGACAAGCGCAATGCAGACATTCTATTTTTCCAACAATAGGACGCACGCAACCCAGAGCCACACCCCCAAGATAAACAGGGAAGCGCACGGGTGTGACGGACTTCCCTGCGCATGCCGTGCCGCGGCACGCCGCTTCGCCGGCTGCTCCGGCTCGTTCCAGGCTCAACCTCGCATGGGGTGGGGAGGGGGGTTGACCCCCCTCCCCACCCCCTGCTCAGCCTCGCACTAACGCACGTACTGTGCTTGGTTGATAGGCGCAGTGCGGACATTCTGTTTTTCCAACAATAGGACGCACGCAACCGCAGAGCCACACCCCTAAGATAGACAGGGAGGCACACGGGTGTGACGGACTCGCCTGTGCATGCGGCGCCGCGGCACGCCGCGTCGCCTCCTGGTCCAGCTCATTCCTGGCTCGGCGTCGCAGGGGGTGGGGAGGGAGGTCACGACCCCCCTCCCCACCCCCTGCTCAGCCTCGCACTAACGCACTCAGTGCACTTGGTTGACAGGCGCAGTTCGGACAAGCTGTTTTTCCAACAATAGGACGCACGCAACCCCAGAGTCACACCCCTAAGATTGATAGGGAGGCGCACGGGTGTGACGGACTCGCCTGCGCATGTGGCGCCGCGGCTCGCCGCGTCGCCGCCTGCTCCGGCTCGTTCCAGGCTTGGCCTCGCATGGGGGTGGGGAGGATGGGTTATGACCCCCCTCCCCACCCCCTGCTCGGCCTCGCTCTAACGCACACAGTGCGCTTGGTTGACAGGCGCAGTGCGGACATTCTGTTTTTCCAACAATAGGACGCACGCAACCCCAGAGCCACACCCCTAAGATAGACAGGGAGGCGCACGGGTGTGACGGACTCGCCTGCACATGCGGCGTCGCGGCACGCCGCGTCGCCGCCTGCTCCGGTTCATTCCAGGCTTGGCCTCGCATGGGGGTGGGGAGGATGGGTCATGACCCCCCCCCCCCTCCCCACTCCCTGCTCGGCCTCGCGCTAACGCACGCAGTGCGCTTGGTTGACAGGCGTAGTGCGGACATTCTGTTTTTCCAACAATAGGACGCACGCAACCCAGAGCCACACCCCTAAGATAGACAGGGAAGCGCACGGGTGTGACGGACTCGCCTGCGCATGCGGCGCCGCGGCACGCTGCGTCGCCGCCTGCTCCGGCTCGTTCCAAGCTAGGCCTCGCAGGGGGGTGGGGAGGGGGGTCACGACCCCCCTCCCCACCCCCTGCTCGGCCTCGCGCTAACGCACGTAGTGCGCTTGGTTGACATACGTAGTGTGGACATTCTGCTTTTCCAACAACAGGACGCACGTAACCCCAGAGCCACACCCCTAAGATAGATAGGGAGGCGCACAGGTGTGACGGACTCGCCTGCGCATGTGGCGCCGCGGCACGCCGCTTCGCCGCCTGCTCCTACTCGTTCTAGGCTCGGCCTCACAATGGGGTGGGGGGTCACGAACCCCCCTCCCCACGCCCCTGCTCGGCCTCGCGCTAACGCACGCAGTGCGCTTGGTTGATAGGCGCAATGCGGAGATTCTGTTTTTCCAACAATAGGACGCACGCAACCCCAGAGCCACACCCCTAAGATAGACAGGGAAGCGCACGGGTGTGACGGACTCGCCTGTGCATGCTGCACCGCGGCATGCCGCGTCGCCGCCTGCTCCGGCTCGTTCCAGGCTCGGCCTCGCAGGGGGGTGGGGAGGATGGGTCATGACCCCCCTCCCCACCCCCTGCTCGGCCTCGCGCTAACGCACGCAGTGCGCTTGGTTCACAGACGCAGTGTGGAAATTCTGTTTTTCCAACAATAGGACGCACGCAACCCCAGAGCCACACCCCTAAGATAGATAGGGAGGCGCACAGGTGTGACGGACTCGCCTGCGCATGTGGCGCTGCGGCACGCCGCTTCGACGCCTGCTCTGGATCATTCTAGGCTTGGTCTCACAATGGGGTGGGGGGTCACGAACCCCCCTCCCCACCCCCCTGCTCGGCCTCGCGCTAAAGCACGCAGTGCGCTTGGTTGACAGGCGCAGTGCGGACATTCTGTTTTTCCAACAATAGGATGCACGCAACCCAGAGCCACACCCCTAAGATAGACAGAGAAGCGCACGGGTGTGACGGACTCGCCTGCGCATGCGGCGCTGCGGCACGCCGCGTCACCGCTTGCTCCAGCTCATTCCAGGCTCGGCCTCACAGGGGGGTAGGGAGGGGGGTCACGACCCCCCTCGCCACCCCCTGCTCGGCCTCGCGCTAACGCACTCAGTGCGCTTGGTTGACAGGCGCAGTGCGGCCATGCTGTTTTTCCAACAATAGGACGCACGCTACCCAGAGCCACACCCCTAAGATTGACAGGGAGGTGCACGGCTGTGATAGACTCGCCTGCGCATGCGGTGCCGCGGCACGCCGTGTCGCCGCCTGCTCCGGCTCGTTCTAGGCTCGGCCTCGCGGGGAGGTTGGGGAGGGGGTTCACGACCCCCCCTCCCCACCCCCTGCTCAGCCTCGCGCTAACGCACGTGGTGCGCTTGGTTGACAGGCGCAGTGCAGACATTCTGTTTTTCCAACAATAGGACGCACGCAACCCCAGAGCCACACCCCTAACATAGACAGGGAGGCGCACGGGTGTGACGGACTTGCCTGCACATGCGGCGCCGCGGCGCGACGCATCGCCTCCTGCTCTGGCTCGTTCCAGGCTCGGCCCACGCAGTGCACTTGGGTGATAGGCGCAGTGCGGACACTCTGTTTTTCCAACAATAGGACGCACGCAACCCCAGAGCCACACCCCTAAGATAGATTGGGAGGCGCACGGGTGTGACGGACTCGCTTGCACATGCGGCGTCGCGGCACGCCGCGTCGCCGCCTGCTCCGGTTCATTCCAGGCTTGGCCTCACAAGGGGGTGGGGAGGATGGGCATGACCCCCCATCCCCAGCCCCTGCTCGGCCTCGCGCTAACGCACGCAGTGCGCTTGGTTGACAGGCGCAGTGCGGACATTCTGTTTTTCCAACAATAGGACGCACGCAACCCCAGAGCCACACCCATAAGATAGACAGGGAGGTGCATGGGTGTGATGGACTCGCCTGCGCATGCAGTGCCGCGGCACGCCGCGTCGCCGCCTGCTCCGGCTCGTTCCAGGCTCGGCCTCGCAGGGAGGGTGGGGGGTCACGAACCCCCCTCCCCACGCCCCTGCTCGGCATCGCGCTAACGCACGCAGTGTGCTTGGTTGATAGGCGCAGTGTGGACTTTCTGTTTTTCCAACAATAGGACGCACGCAACCCCAGAGCCACACCCCTAAGATAGACCGGGAAGCGCACGGGTGTGACGGACTCGCCTGCGCATGCTGCACCGCGGCACGCCGCGTCGCCGCCTGCTCCGGCTCGTTCCAGGCTCGGCCTCGCAGGGGGGTGGGGAGGATGGGTCATGACCCCCCCTCCCCACCCCCTGTTCGGCCTCGCGCTAATGCACATAGTGCGCTTGGTTGACAGGCGTAGTGCGGACATTCTGTTTTTCCAACAATAGGACGCACGCAACCCCAGAGCCACACCCCTAAGATTGACAGGGAGGCGCACGGGTGTGACGGACTCACCTGCACATGCGGCATCGCGGCACGCCGCGTCGCCGCCTGCTCTGGTTCATTCCCGGCTTGGCCTCGCAAGGGGCCCCCCTCCCCACCCCCTGCTCGGCCTCGCGCTAACGCACGCAGTGCGCTTGGTTGACAGGCGCAGTGCGAACATTCTGTTTTTCCAACAATAGGACGCACGCAACCCCAGAGCCACACCCCTAAGATAGACTGGTAGGCGCACGGGTGTGACGGACTCGCCTGCGCATGCGGCGCCGCGGCACGCCGCGTCGCCGCCTGCTCCGGCTCGTTCTAAGCTAGGCCTCGCAGGGGGGTGGGGAGGGGGGTCACGACCCCCCTCCCCACCCCCTGATCGGCCTCGCGCTAACGCACGCAGTGCGCTTGGTTGACAGACGCAGTGTGGAAATTCTATTTTTCCAACAATAGGACGCACGCAACCCCAGAGCCACACCCCTAAGATAGACTGGTAGGCGCACGGGTGTGACGGACTCGCCTGCGCATGCGGCGCCGCGGCACGCCGCGTCGCCGCCTGCTCCGGCTCGTTCTAAGCTAGGCCTCGCAGGGGGGTGGGGAGGGGGGTCACGACCCCCCTCCCCACCCCCTGATCGGCCTCGCGCTAACGCACGCAGTGCGCTTGGTTGACAGACGCAGTGTGGAAATTCTATTTTTCCAACAATAGGACGCGCGCAACCCAGAGCCACACCCCTAAGATAGATAGGGAGGCGCACAGGTGTGACGGACTCGCCTGCGCATGTGGCGCCGCGGCACGCCGCTTCGCCGCCTGCTCCGGCTCGTTCTAGGCTCGACCTCACAATGAAGTGGGGGGTCACGAACCCCATCCCCACCCCCCTGCTCGGCCTCGCGCTAACACATGCAGTGCGCTTGGTTGACAGGCGCAGTGCGGACATTCTGTTTTTCCAACAATAGGACGCACGCAACCCCAGAGCCACACCCCTAAGATAGATAGGGAAGCGCACGGGTGTGACGGACTCGCCTGCGCATGCGGTGCCGCGGCATGCCGCGTCGCCGCCTGCTCCGGCTCGTTCCAGGCTCGGCCTCGCGGGGAGGTTGGGGAGGGGGTTCACGACCCCCCTCCCCACCCCCCTGCTCGGCCTCGCACTAACGCACGTGGTGCGCTTGGTTGATAGGCTGAACGTGCGTTATATCGACTAGAGGGGGGGTGAATAGGCGATTTTTATGAAAGTCTTCAAAACGTGGAAGTTATGAAGACAAACAGCATAGATATGCCTATTACTATGCAGCGGAAGTTAGACTACACTAGGCAAGCCATGGTCAAGTATCAACAGAGTGAAAGCACAGTGAAAAATAGCTGTAGTGTAATAAGGATCAGGTAGGAAGATATTGTGAAGCCAAACAGATCATACACTCACGTTGTGAAGACAAAAGATAGAACAGACATGCAATGACTTCACAATGAGTGATCAGTAAGTAAAAGGAAGTGAAGATGAAACCAGTGACTCGTTGAAGACAATGATGTGTTGGACCAGTTCCAGTTGCTGTGACAACTGTACATCTGGTTGGAGCGGCTAGGTATTTAAACCTTAGGACACACAGTCCCGGACACCCAGTCCTGAACACGCAGTTCAGAACACCAAGTCCTCACCGTATTCTCCTTGAGCTAAGGTCACATAGTCCTCGCCCAATCACTCTGGTAAGTCTTCAAGATAGACTCCCAAACCTTCACAGACTTCGTTCACTGGCAATCCACAATGTCTCTTGGATGCTCTGAACGCGACGCCTAACCGTCTGGAGGATGCACAGTCCTCAAGTGTAATAAGTCTTCAGATCATAGACACAAGAAGACTTAAGTGATGCCCAATTTACTCTGGCTCTGGGTGGTTAGGGCTTTCTCCTCGCTAGGAATTTTCTCTCAAAGGCTTCGAGGTGGGTTGCTCTCAAACGACAAAAGCCATGCACTGAAATCTGAGCAGCCAACCGTTTATGGTTGTAGGGGGTGGGCTATTTATAGCCACTTGGCAACCCGACCTGATTTGTCCGAAATGACCCTGGGTCACTAAGGAACTGACACGTGTCCCAACAGTCAGATTTCAAACTCACACGACAACTTTACTTGGGCTACAAGCAAAGCTGACTTGTCCGGCTCTGGACAAGATTCGCTCTCATTGTCTTCACTCGAAGACATAGGTTTTTGGTTTAGGCATCACTTCAGTCATTCTGACTGGTTCTCCTGGACCCCACTTAACAGTACGGTGGTTCCTATGACTCAACACAAAAGAAAAAGAACAACGACAGATCTAAGTCTTCGAGCTCCATAGGCTTCATATCGTGTCTTCTCTTGTCATAGTCTTCAATGTGAATATCTTCATATACCACCTTTGACTTTAATGTCTTTATACATTTTTAGGGGTCATCTCTGGTAGTAAAACCGAATCAATGAGGGACTTCTACCTGTGTTATCCTGCAATTCTCACAAACACATTAGTCCCTCAACTAGGTTTGTCGTCAATACTCCAAAACCAACTAGGGGTGGCACCAGATGCACTTACAATATCCCCCTTTTTGGTGATTGACGACAAACTAGTTGAAGTTTTCAACGGGGAATATAATCTGTGAATTTGTAAAAGGAATTGTCTTCATAAGTTGCAAGGGCTCCCCCTAAAGATGTGCATATAAGTTAATTTGCTTTTGGAATGCACATGCACATGGCAGGTTGTACTTGTGGAGATCCACTTCAGCTTATGATGACAATCCACTATGCATGTGAAAGTATATGAAGATAATGACATGCATAATGGAAAATGGACGTCTGAAGAATGAGCTAAGTGCGGAATTTATCTTCGCAAAACAAGGTGGCAAACAAGTAGCAGACGACCATCTAGTTTAAGTGTTACAACTCATAAGAGCCAAATGTAGCGAAAAAACGAGAGTTGTAAGCAGGAAGCAAAATATAAGGCACCCGCCCATATGAACCCGCTTGAAGACTATCAATCTCATATGCTTCTCCCCTTTTGTCAGTAATGACGAAAAAGGTTTGAAGACATAGAGCCTCTACTCGTTCCCATGAGGAGTAGGTGAAGCAGCAGGGTTGTTGATGTTGTTTGGCAGTGCAGAAGAGCTTGGAGGTGCTGAAGCAGATAGTGGTGAAGTAGCATCGTCTTCTTCCTCAATAATTCTGGCAGTGACTGTGGCAGCAGAGGAAGAGAAC
Source organism: Triticum urartu (assembly GCF_056163025.1). Classification (NCBI taxonomy): domain Eukaryota; kingdom Viridiplantae; phylum Streptophyta; class Magnoliopsida; order Poales; family Poaceae; genus Triticum; species Triticum urartu. Next base: position 89,440,554 of record NC_141878.1, read on the forward strand.
TCAGAGTCTTCAAGGGATGGAGTTCCTAGCAGCACAGCCCTTCGAGGAGGTGTGGAGTCAAACTTGAATCTCTTAGTGAAGCCATCCTCTTGAAGATCAGCTTCAGAAAGCATCATTGTTAGCCCTTTCCATGTGTGGCGACAGGTTTCATGTGCAACGAATGCATTCTTGGTGGCAAGATTTCGGATGCGATTTACATCCACCAAGAGGCTTTTCATATGTCTCTTTAACCAGTCATGATGCCTATCCTGCTTTTGATGAAGGGCCACAAGAAGCTCTTGGTCGTTGAGAACACGAGTGCGCTTCTTGGGTCTTGAAGCAGTGGCACTGTCAGTGGCTTCAGTTGAAGCAGGATGTGGTGCACGTGTAGTTCCAGCCAAAGGATACACCTTGGAGATAGCTTCAACACCTTCAACGTTTTGAGTGAAGCTCTGGTGTTCTGCATTCTGAAGACTCAGAGGTTGCTTGGCAGGTTCAGGATAGATGGCTTCAGCAGAGGTATCCACATCAGGAAAGAAGATCCGATGGTTGCGGGCTGAAGGCTGATACGAGATGGCAGAGTGAAGTTTGATCAGCCTCATTACCCAAGGAGGATAGAACTTTAAACCAAACAGATCTGAGCCTGATGCAGCTAGTTGGCGTATGAAGAAATCATGTGCGTTGAAGCATTTGCCATGAAGGATACAGAATAGCAGAGTCTTCATTGCACCCTTGATCTTGGCATTTGGAGAGTGTCCTTTAATGGGCCAGAGAGTCTGCCGGATGATGTGATAGATGGTCCTGGGCAGGTACTCAAGGTCTTCAACGAAGAACTCTGTGGGATAAGGAGCATCGTGGGGCAATGGCTTCATCATGGAGAGCATCTGACTCATATTCGGTTCAGGCCTCTGAAATATGCTCTCAATAGCTTCAGTGTGTAGTCGACAGCCTTGCTCGAAGAATTCGCCTGGAGTGGGCAGGCCAGTGAGCTCAATGATATCAAATGCATTGGCTTCGTGATGAACGTTGCCGGTCATCCACTCCAGGACCCAAGTCTTCGGATCTCTGTTGTATCCTTTGATGTGCAGTGTGGCATAGAATTGTAGCAGGAGCTCTTCGTTCCAATGCTCTTCATCAGTGACAAACTGCAGCAGACCCACTTTTTTGAAGCAATCCAACGCTTCCTCTAGATAGGGCAGACCAGCAATAGCTTCAACATCAAGGCGCTTGTGCGGGAAAATGCGACATTGGTTGTACAGTATGCAAGAGTAGTAGCTGCGCTGAGGATAGCTCCAGAACCTATCTGATGAAATCCTTTCCCTTGAATAGGGGTTCTTGGAGCTATTGAAGAAAGTATTATCTGCCCTGAAGCCATTGATGTTGAAGGAGCCAGGTGCTGATGAAGGACCTGGAAACCTTGGCAGTCTTGGGATTGGCTTCTGGACCTGAGGCCTGTGCTCAACATGATAGTTGAATTGGGGACCGGCAGCAGACTCAGGAACAGAAGTGGCGGGTTCAGTGGCTTCGCTGTCTTCCGAAGCTTTTGCTGGGGAGGGCTCCACATTAGCTTCGTTGTTGGTTGTGGCAGCCTCAAGATTTTCTTCCTCCACTCCACTAGCTGGAGGGTCGATCAAAGGCACGTTCTCCTGGAGAACTGCTTCTTGGTGGAGCAGAGGAGTGGGCTCTTGTGGTACTTCTTCTATGGCTGATGCAGCCGGAATGTCTTCAGCATAGACTTGAGGCCTTGGACCTTTGCGAAGCATGCGGAACGCAGACGACGCCTGTGGGGTTGGAGTGGGCTGAGCCTCATAGTATTCTTCCTCTTGAGGGCGATCCGCCCATGAAGCATCCTGTGCAATTGGCGTCAGTGGACGACCAATGCTGATGAGTTCACTGTGTTCTAACTGAGGAAGGGCTGCATCATCTTCTACATTGTCATGATGACCAATGTCTTCAGCAGCGATGGGGTCAGCTGCTGGAATGTCTTCAGCTTCAGGAGCCTCTGTGGAAGCTGGCTCATGAACTGTCAGTTGACGTTCTGCGTCAGGGTGAACCATATAGATGGGTTCAACTATCAAGGGCTCTGTGGGAGCAGCCCGAGCTTTCTTGGTCTTTCTCTTTTTCTTGCTGGGGGCAGTAGGAGAGGCTTCTGATCTTTTCCTCTTCCTGGCTTCAGCCTCAGTAGTTCTTGTCTTCTTGAGCTCTGAAGCTGTTGACCGGCTCTTTGGCTTCGAGCCAGTCGTTGCAGTTGGGAAGACAAGCGGAACTGCTTCCTGCCTTGGTGCCTCTGGTTCAGCTGGAACAGTCTTCTTCTTTTTCTTTGCGGCCATCTTGGGGTCGATGCCAGGACGCCCAAGTGCCTTGCGCTTCTCAACCTCATTGTAGGCTTGCACACATCTGTCAGCCAGAGTCTTCATCCGCTCACGTGAACCCTGAGCTTCTGCACGCTTCTTCAGAAAGCTTTCCTTTAGCTCATGCAACATGATCTTGAAGCTCTTCACTTCTTGCACGCTGAGCTTGGCCATATGCTTCTTGAACTGAGCCTTTTCATGATCAATTTTCTGCTTCAGTTCAACTATGCGCTGGGCAATAGCAAGTTCTGAAGCAATAGCGCCTTGGAAGGCGACGCTGAGGCCAACGGGCAGCTGTAGATCTTCAAAGCTGATGTTTGGTGTGGCAAACCATTCGTCAATGAAGTTGTGGATGATGGCGACATCAAAGAGAGGCAGATTGTTGAAGATTTCTTCTTATTCTTTGCTCTTGATGAGTTGCTCAAGAGCGTCATCTCCAAGATCTTCATCACTTGACAGATCAATGGCTTCACTGCGCAGGATGGCAGTAGCTGTGAGCTCTTTGCCAGTGTGAGACAGAGGCATCTTGGCCTTCTGATGCTTTGAGACGCGTGATAGGTCTTCAGACTGCACACTATCTTCAGGAGGTGCAGTCGCCAATGGCTTCGCCTTGGAGATTTTTGGTGAAGGGGCCGGCTTTGAAGCTTTTGGCTTCTTCAGCTGCTTTGGCTTCGGCACTGCAGGCACTGCAGGCGCTTCATCAGACTCAGTATCAGCTGCAGGCTCATTCACTGCAGTCCCTTGAACCAAGATGTAGGTGATGAGGCCTTCAAGGTTGGCGTACAGACCGATGACATTGGGTTCTGCTTCTCGTGTGCCATCTGCCCTTGGTGCTGAGGGACCAGGGTTGAAGTCTAACCCAAACTTCTTCTTGTTCTGCTTCGCTGAGTTTTGGGCAAACTGGAAGTTGCGCTTGAACAGATTGTCGTCACGACACCAGAGTAGGGATGACGGATGTGCATCATCAGGCTGTGGCCCACGAACCATGCATGGATACAAGCTTTGGGCAATAGCTTCATCTTTGGACCTGGGTACAAGATTCTTGTATAAGATGTCTCCCCACGGTCTTTTTATGGCACTTTTCTCAGCATACTCTTGGGTTGTGAAGCGGTATTTGAACCATTGTTCTGCCCAATAGCGTCGAATCCATTGGATTCGGGTCTTGCGCTGACCATAATTCTCTTCAGGATCTGTTTTATACATTTCTGCCAGTTCATCAGGCAGATCTTTGGATGTTCCTCCACGTCGCTGTCTGCCCCCCTTCCTTGCTGCTGTTTCTGAAGCCATAAACCTTAACTTGGAAGGCTTCAAGACGTTCAAAGGCTTCAAAGGCTTTCTTTTGCTGGACCAACAGGAACTGGCTTCAGGAGAATTTATGTGATGCTGTAAGAATTCTGCAAATGAATGCAGATTATGAGAACCAAAGGATTCTCCCATGGACATGTACCTGTGACAGCATTAAGGTGCGAGGGAAGGGGAAGAGGTCATGTGCATTCTCAGAAGATTTTGAAGATAAATCAGTTTAGAAGACATTGACCTCATTGTGCGAAGACATTCACTCATAGAAAAGAAGTTGGTTCCAGATTTGTACGAACCCACAGATCAGTACAAGTGAGGAATCTAACTACTTCATGAAGCACAAGTGAATATACTAGGCATGTTATGAGATGCAGATTGAGAGAGATCTAACTTGTGTGAATAGAAACTTCTTATGGTAGAAAGTGACAGAACCATAGGATCAAAAGGGGCTGTAAAAGGAAGTTTTATTTACCACACTGGGAACTGCTAGACGGAGAGGGAGATGAGGCCGAGCAGTTCACTCTTCCGTGCCCTAACTTGGCGACGGAGGAGACCTACAGCGACGGCGGAGAGGACGATGTCCGCGGTCGGCGTGAAACGGCGTCGGAGAGGTTGCGGCAGCAAAGCGCTTCGTCGCCGGCGTCGTCGAGGGCTAGCGGTGGCGTTAGGGTTCGTGCGAGGGTGGAAGAAGAGATAGTTACCGCTGTGAGTGTGCATTTATAGGCACAGGGGCGGCACTGTGCTATTACACAGGTGCCCCTGGCGATTCGCATCTGAGTAATACGTGGCCATCATGCGGTATTTTGGGGGCAGGTCCACGTCCCATGCACGCCTGGATTGTCGGGTGGTCGTTCCTACTTCTCCGTATTTCATGTGGATAAATGAGCATTGAAAACGGACTTAAATGTTGTCTCCGTGTCTTCTGCTGACAAGGACGCAGAGAAGACATTCGACAGTTTCAATAGAATGCATATGACTTGGAGAGATAGAATTTTGAGATAGAGAGCATAGAGAGGTTAGGGTCCGATCACATTCACTTAGTTCAAAAGATTCAAACAAGAAGACATAGCTATAAGTGAATGTTGTAGAGGACAGAACACTAGTGTATATATATATATAATCAACATAGTGAAGATAATCATGAAGACATGTTGAGATTGAAGCCAAACAAAATATGAAGACATTGCAAGGTAACGCCATGAGTGAAACACTTCAAAATAAAACGTTTGGTGGTGGCGTTACCCACCGTATAGGAAGTATTAGACCCAGACACGGTGCATAATTATCGTGGCGCTCCGAAGTCAAATTCCACATTAATGTATTCACACTTAGAATGTATGTCTTCATTGATTGAAGATATACTTTACTTCGTGTGTTGCACATCTAAGTCATCAATATGCATAAGGGTTAGGATGTGTGCCTGATCACAGGACATTTGAGGATTCTAGGATATTTAGCTCACACCGTAACTTGCAAAACCTCTTCTCATCCAAGGGCTTGGTGAAGATATCTGCCAATTGCTCTTCAGTGTTGACGTGTATGATATCGATGTCTTCCTTCACAACATGATCTCTGAGAAAGTGATGACGAATTTCAATGTGCTTTGTATTCGAGTGCTGAACTGGGTTGTTGGCAATCTTGATGGCGCTTTCGTTGTCGCAGTAAAGTGGCACTTGCTTCAGATGAATGCCATAGTCCTTGAGTGTTTGCTTCATCCACAGAAGCTGAGCGCAGCAAGATCCAGCAGCAATGTATTCAGATTCAGCAGTGGAGAGAGATACACAGTTCTGCTTCTTTGAAGACCAACATACAAGTGATCGTCCCAGAAAGTGACATGTGCCTGATGTAGACTTTCGATCAACCTTGTCACCAGCATAATCAGCATCCGAGAATCCAACCAGATCAAATTCTGAGCCCTTTGGATACCATAATCCTAGAGTTGGGGTGTGAGCCAAATATCGAAGAATTCGCTTCACAGCTAAGTGATGCGACTCCTTTGGTGCCGCTTGAAATCGAGCACACATGCAAACACTAAGCATAATATCTGGCCTAGATGCACATAAATAAAGCAAAGAACCAATCATGGAGCGGTATACCTTTTGATCGAACTCTTTACCATTGTCGTCGGGACCCAAATGATGTTTGGCTGGCATTGGTGTTGTGAAGCCTTTGCAGTCTTGCATACCGAACTTCTTCAGGCAATCTTTGAGATACTTCTCTTGAGATATGAAGATGCCATTGCGTTGTTGTCGTATTTGAAGACCAAGGAAGAACTTCAGCTCCCCCATCATAGACATCTGATATTGCTCTTGCATCATATAGCCAAACTCTTCACTGTACTTCTGATTGGTGCAGCCGAAGATAATGTCATCCACATATATTTGGCACACAAACAGTTCACCATCATATGTCTTCGTGAAGAGAGTGGGATCTAGGGAACCAGGTATGAAGCCTTTGCTCTTCAGGAAGTATTTGAGTGTGTCATACCAGGCCCTAGGGGCTTGTTTGAGGCCATACAGTGCCTTGTTGAGCTTGTATACCATGTCAGGATGTTTTGGATTTTCAAAGCCAGGCGGTTGTGCAACATACACTTCTTCTTCAATCTTGCCATTGAGAAAGGCACTTTTCACATCCATTTGATATAGAAGTATGTTATGATGATTTGCATAGGCCAGCAGTATGCGTATGGCTTCAAGCCTAGCCACAGGAGCAAATGTTTCATCGAAGTCAATGCCTTCCACTTGAGTATATCCTTGAGCAACGAGACGAGCTTTGTTTCTGACAACTTGACCATGCTCATCTTGCTTGTTGCGATATATCCATTTGGTGCCTATTATGTTGTGCTTCCGTGGATCAGGACGCTTAACTAGTTCCCATACATTATTCAGCTCAAACTGTTGAAGCTCTTCTTGCATAGCTTGAATCCATTCAGGTTCCATGAAGGCTTCTTCAACTTTCTTGGGTTCTGATATTGAGACAAATGCGAAGTGCCCACAGAAATTTGCTAGCTGAGTTGCCCTTGAACGAGTGAGTGGACCAGGTGCATTGATGCTATCAATTATTCTTTCAATCTGCACTTCATTGGCAACGCGAGGATGTACAGGGCGAAGACTTTGCTCTTGCTGTTCATTGTCGTTGTTGGTAGGAATGTCTTCAGGCTGAGCATTGTCTTCATGTTGATCAGGTGCTGAAATGATAAGTTCTTCTTCAGGATGAGCTTCAGAAGGTATAATTTCTCTAGTTCCCATTAGCTTGATTGATTCACTGGATGGAACTTCGTCTAGCACACTTGGCAGCTGCTCTCTTTGTGATCCGTTGGTCTCATCGAACCGCACATCCACTGTTTCAACCACTTTGTAATGAAAGAGATTGAAGACTCTGTAGGAGTGCGAATCCTTTCCATATCCAAGCATAAAACCCTCATGTGCTTTTGGTGCAAATTTTGAGGTGTGATGTGGGTCCTTGATCCAGCACCTTGCGCCAAATACTCTGAAGTAACTAACATTTGGCTTTTTGCCAGTAAGGAGCTCATAAGATGTCTTGTTCAGTAGCTTGTGAAGATAAACATGATTGATTGTATGACATGCAATATCAATGGCTTCGGGACAGAATTTTCTTGGGGTCTTGTATTCATCTAGCATCGTTCTGTCCATCTCAATTAGTGTTCTGTTCTTGCGTTCGACGACGCCATTCTGCTGTGGCGTGTAGGGGGCTGAGAATTCATGTGTGATGCCCAGGGTATCAAGATATGTATCAAGGCCAGTGTTCTTGAATTCAGTGCCATTGTCACTTCTGATGTGCTTTATCTTGGCGCCAAAATTGTTCATAGCTCGATTGGCGAAGCGTCTGAAGACATCCTGCACTTCAGTCTTGTAAAGGATTATGTGAACCCAAGTATATATAGAATAATCATCAACAATAACGAAGCCATAGAGGCAAGCAGTAGTAGTTAGAGTTGAGTAATGAGTGAGACCGAAAAGATCCATGTGAAGCAGTTCGAAGGGTTGAGTAGTAGTCATGATTGTCTTCGAGGGATGTTTGGCCCTCATCATCTTCCCTGCTTCACAGGCACCGCACAAATGGTCTTTCTTGAACTTGACGCCCTCGATGCCTATGACATGCTTCTTCTTCGCAAGGGTGTGGAGGTTCCTCATGCCAGCATGTCCAAGCCTCTGATGCCATAGCCAGCATTCTGAAGCCTTTGCTAGAAGACATACTGCAAGCTGTGGCCCTGCTGAGAAATCTACCATGTACAGATCATCTTTTCGATACCCTTCAAACACTAGAGACTTGTCAGATTCCATTAGTACAAGGCAACGATATTTTCCAAACATTACGATCATGTTCAAATCGCAAAGCATTGAGACAGACATTAAGTTGAAGCCAAGGGATTCAACAAGCATGACTTTATCCATGTGTTGATCCCTTGAGATTGCAACTCTACCTAGACCCAATACCTTACTTTTACCAGTGTCAGCAAATGTGATGTGGCTCTTGTCGGATGGACGTAATGTTGAGTCCATAAGAAGACTTCTTTTGCCAGTCATGTGATTTGTACACCCACTGTCAATAATCCATTCTGAAGACGCTGGTGTCGTACCCTACAGTGCAGTTAGGGGGATAGGCTTCACCAAGAGCATTGTGAAGCAAAAACATTTGACGAACCAGTGGGTTATAAAAGCTTAGATCCAGGTTAGGACTAATAGGGAGTGTAGCAAGCGATTCAGGTACGAAGTACATAGTAAGACCATTTGGGCATTTGATCTTGCGCCCTACAAGATGTTTAAGGTCCCCAAAAATAGCGTCAAACGATTTTGGTTTTCTGCTGGAGACCTTTCCCTGCAAAAGAGAGTTAAGCCTTCTTAACCACCCACATCTTCAAGGGTGGCTTAGAAGCAATAAGTCTAAGTGCAGCATCTGAGAATTTTGGCTTTGAAGCCTTAGCAAACAATCTTGCAGGTGGACGATAGTACTCATAAGAATAAGCAGAATAGTTCTTGGTCTTATGAACATGGCGGTTTGATGAACCACTCTCATATTCATAAGCCTGAGTATGGTTTCCCTGCAAAACATTTGCGTTAGTGCGACTCAGGTGAGTCCTCTATTTGTATGAAGCCTTTGGACCGTATGAAGCCTTTGGTCTGAGGTTTGTCTTCTTCAAGTGAGGTGTCATGAAGACATTCATAGAAAGATTTTCCAGACACCTTTTCGGAACCCAGATCTTCTTCATAGGTGGTCCATTCCTGCAGTTAGTACCAATGTACCTGGCAAACACTTCACCATTCTGATTCTTAAACAGTATATAGTTTGCATCAAAGGATTCATCAATGATAATGGGGTTAGCACAAGTGAAACCAGATAGACTGGATGGATCTGCTGAAGGTTCCTTTGCAGCAACCCACATGGTTTTGGGGTACTGCTCAGGTTTCCAGTAAGAGCCATCTGAATTCATTTTCCTTACAAACCCTACACCCTCTTTCCTAGGGTTTCGGTTCAGAATCTGCTTTTTCAGGACATCACATAGCGTTTGATGCCCTTTAAGGCTTTTGTACATCCCTGTTTCAAGCAATGTCTTCAACCTAGCATTCTCATCAGCAATAGCGGTGGTATCCTCAACAGAGGGGTTAGTTACCGCATCAACAGTTGAAGATATTGCAACAGCAGTAGCAGTAGAACATTCAGCAACAGAAGTAGCATTATCACGCTCAATGCATTTAAGACATGGTGGTTCAAATCCTTCCTGAGCAGGACTGATCTGTTTGGCGCGAAGTGACTCATTTTCTGCTTGAAGATCTTCATGAACCACTCTCAATTTCTCAAGATCTTGCTTCCTTTGAAGATAATCATAGGAAAGCTTTTCCTGAGTTGTTGAGAGAGTTTCATGACGATTTTCAAATTCCTGATACTTAACGTGAAGATTTTTTATGTCTTCAATTAAGGATTCAGATCGAGTCATTTCAGCACCCAACAGATCATCGCTTCTGTCTAACAGTTTTTGAATATGTTTCATAGCTTTCTGTTGTTCAGTTGCAATTTTAGCAAGTGTTTTGTAGCTAGGTTTTGAAAGACAATCAGAGTCATCATCACTAGATGTTTGATAATGAGTAGTGCTTGTGTTTACCTTGGCACCACGTGCCATGAAGCAGTAGGTAGAAGCGGAGTAGTCCTTGTCATTTGCATCGGTGTCGGTGATGAAGTCATTGTCTTCAGTGTCGAAGATGGACTTGGCAACGTATGCTATAGCCAAACTTGCGACACCTGAGTCGGATTCCTCTTCAGACTCCACCTCCGCCTCCTCAGAAGCAGACTCCTCCTCTGAATCCATTTCCTTCCAACAAACGCACGTGCCTTGCCAGATGAGCTCTTCTTGTGTGATGAAGACTTTGAGGAAGACTTGGAAGAAGACTTTGAGTATTTCTTCTTCTTCTTGTCATCAGAGTCATATTCCTTGCTCTTCTTCTTCTTTTTGTTCTCATTGTCCCACTGTGGACACTCAGAGATGAAGTGGCCAAGTTTCTTGCACTTATGACATGTTTTCTTCTTGTAGTCATGAGCAAGAGCTTCATCATTCCTTGAACTTGATCGGGAAGACTTTCTGAAACCTTTCTTCTTCGTGAATTTTTGGAACTTCTTGACAAGCATAGCAAGTTCCCTTCCAATGTCTTCAGGATCATCAGAACTGCTATCAGATTCTTCTTCGGATGAGGAGACATCTTTTGCCTTCAAGGCACGAGTTCGCCCATAGTTTGGACCGTAGATATCTCTTTTCTCCGAAAGCTGAAACTCATGTGTGTTGAGCCTCTCAAGTATGTCAGACGGATCGAGTGTCTTGAAATCAGGATGTTCTTGGATCATCAGGGCTAGGATGTCAAACGAACTATCAAGTGATCTCAGCAGTTTCTTGACGACTTCGGGTTTGGTAACCTCAGTGGCGCCGAGGGCTTGAAGCTCATTTGTGATGTCAGTGAGTCGGTCAAATGTGTGCTGAACATTCTCATTGTCATTTCGCTTGAAGCGGTTGAAGAGGTTGCGAAGGACACTGATTCTTTGATCTCTCTGGGTTGAGATGCCTTCATTGACCTTGGAGAGCCAGTCCCAGACCAGCTTGGATGTCTTCAAAGCACTCACACGGCCATACTGTCCTTTGGTCAGATGACCACAGATGATGTTCTTGGCAGTAGAGTCCAGTTGAACGAATTTCTTGACATCAGCAGCAGTGACACCTTCTCCAGCCTTGGGAATGCCGTTCTCGACGACATACCATAGGTCGACGTCAATGGCTTCAAGATGCATACGCATCTTATTCTTCTAGTAGGGATATTCAGTTCCATCAAAGACGGGGCACGCAGCGGAGACTTTAATTATCCCTGCAGTCGACATAGCTAAAACTCCAGGTGGTTAAACCGAATCACATAGAACAAGGGAGCACCTTGCTCTGATACCAATTGAAAGTGCGTTATATCGACTAGAGGGGGGTGAATAGGCGATTTTTATGGAAGTCTTCAAAACGTGGAAGTTATGAAGACAAACAGCAGAGATATGCCTATTACTATGCAGCGGAAGTTAGACTACACTAGGCAAGCCAAGGTCAAGTATCAATAGAGTGAAAGAATAGTGACAAATAGCTGTAGTGTAATAAGGATCGGGTAGGAAGATATTATGAAGCCAAACAGATCATACACTCACGTTGTGAAGACAAAAGATAGAACAGACATGCAATGACTTCACAATGAGTGATCAGTAAGTAAAAGGAAGTGAAGATGAAACCAGTGACTCGTTGAAGACAATGATGTGTTGGACCAGTTCCAGTTGCTGTGACAACTGTATGTCTGGTTGGAGCGGCTAGGTATTTAAACCTTAGGACACACAGTCCCGGACACCCAGTCCTGAACACGCAATTCAGAACACCAAGTCCCCACCGTATTCTCCTTGAGCTAAGGTCACATAGTCCTCGCCCAATCACTTTGGTAATTCTTTAAGGTAGACTCCCAAACCTTCACAGACTTCGTTCACTGGCAATCCACAATGTCTCTTGGATGCTCTGAACGCGACGCCTAACCGTCTGGAGGATGCACAGTCCTCAAGTGTAATAAGTCTTCAGATCACACAGACAAGAAGACTTAAGTGATGGATGCCCAATTTACTCTGGCTCTGGGTGGTTAGGGCTTTCTCCTCGCTAGGAATTTTCTCTCAAAGGCTTCGAGGTGGGTTGCACTCAAACGACAAAAGCCGTGCACTGGAATCTGAGCAGCCAACCCTTTATGGTTGTAGAGGGTGGGCTATTTATAGCCACTTGGCAACCCGACTTGACTTGTCCGAAATGACCCTGGGTCACTAAGGAACTGACACGTGTCCCAACGGTCAGATTTCAAACTCACACGACAACTTTACTTGGGCTACAAGCAAAGCTGACTTGTCCGGCTCTGGACAAGATTCGCTCTCATTGTCTTCACTCGAAGACATAGGTTTTTGGTTTAGGCATCACTTCAGTCATTCTGACTGGTTCTCCTGGACCCCACTTAACAGTACGGTGGTTCCTATGACTCAACACAAAAGAAAAAGAACTACGACAGATCTAAGTCTTCGAGCTCCATAGGCTTCATATCGTGTCTTCTCTTGTCATAGTCTTCAATGTGAATATCTTCATATACCACCTTTGACTTTAATGTCTTCATACATTTTTAGGGGTCATCTCTGGTAGTAAAACCGAATCAATGAGGGACTTCTACCTGTGTTATCCTGCAATTCTCACAAACACATTAGTCCCTCAATTAGGTTTGTCGTCAATACTCCAAAACCAACTAGGGGTGGCACTAGATGCACTTACACAGGCGCAGTGCAGACATTCTGTTTTTCCAACAATAGGACGCACGCAACCCCAGAGCCACATCCCTAAAATAGAGAGGGAGGCGCACGGGTGTGATGGACTCGCCTGCGCATGCGGCGCCGCGGCACGCCGCGTCGCCGCCTGCTCCGACTCGTTCCAAGCTCGGCCTCGCAGGGGGGTGGGGAGGGGGGTCAAGACCCCCCTCACCTTCCCCTGCTCGGCCTCACGCTAACGCACGCAATGCGCTTGGTTGACAGGCGCAGTGCGGACGTTCTGTTTTTCCAACAATAGGACGCACGCAACCCCAGAGCCACATCCCTAAAATAGAGAGGGAGGCGCACGGGTGTGATGGACTCGCCTGCGCAAGCGGCGCCGCGGCATGCCGCTTTGCCTCCTGCTCCGGCTCATTCCAGGCTCGGCCTCGCAGGGGGGGTGGGGGGGTCACGAACCTCCCTCCCCACTCCCCTGCTCGGCGTCTCGCTAACGCACGTAGTGCGCTTGGTTGACAGGTGCAGTGCGGACATTCTGTTTTTCCAACAATAGGACGCACGCAACCCCAGAGCCACACCCCTAAGATAGACAGGGAAGCGCACGGGTGTGATGGACTCGCCTGCGCATGCGGCGCCGTGGTACGCCGCGTCGCCGCCTGATCCAGCTCGTTCCTGGCTCGGCCTCGCAGGGGGGGTGGGGAGGGGGTCACGACCCCCCCCCCCCCTCCCCACCCCCCGCTCGGCCTCGCGCTAACGCACTCAGTGCGCTTGGTTGACAGGCGCAGTGCGGACAAGCTGTTATTCCAACAATAGGACGCATGCAACCCCAGAGCCACACCCCTAAGATTGACAGGGAGGCGCACGGGTGTGATGGACTCGCTTGTGCATGCGGCACCGCGGCACGCCGCGTCGCCACCTACTCTGGCTCGTTCCAGGCTCGGCCTCGCAGGGGGGTTGGGGAGGGGGGTCACGACCCCCTCCCCACCCCCCTGCTCGGCCTCGCGCTAACGCACGTCGTGCGCTTGGTTAACAGGTGCAGTGCGGACATTCTGTTTTTCCAACAATAGGACGCACGCAACCCCAGAGCCACACCCCTAAGAAAGACAGGGAGGCGCACGGGTGTGACGGACTCGCCTGCGCATGCGGCGCCGCGGCACGCCGCGTCGCCGCCTGCTTCGGCTCGTTCCAGGCTCAACCTCGCAGGGGGGTGGGGAGGGGTGTCATGACCCCCCCCTCCCCTCCCCCTGCTCGGCCTCGCGCTAACGCACGCAGTGCGCTTGGTTGATAGGCGTAGTGCGGACATTCTGCTTTTCCAACAATAGGACGCACGCAATCCCAGAGCCACACCCCTAAGATAGATAGAGAGGCACACGGGTGTGAAGGACTCGCCTGCTCATGCGGCGCCATGGCACGCCGCTTCGCCGCCTGCTCCGGCTCGTTCCAGGCTCGGCCTCGCAGGGGGTGGGGAGGGGGGTCACGACCCTCCTCCCCACCCCCTGCTCGGCCTCGTGCTAACGCACGCAGTGCGCTTGGTTGACAGGCGCAGTGTGGACATTCTGTTTTTCCAACAATAGGAAGCACGCAACCCCAGAGCCACACCCATAAGATAGACAAGGAGGCGCACGGGTGTGACGGACTCGCCGGCGCATGGGCACCGCGGCAAGCCGCGTCGCCGCCTGCACCGGCTCGTTCTAGGCTCGGCCTCGCATGGGGGGTGGGGAGGGGGGGTCGTGACCCCCCCCCCTCCCCACCCCCTTCTCGGCCTCGCGCTAACGCACGCAGTGCGCTTGGTTGGAAGGCACAGTGCCAACATTCTGTATTTCCAATAATAGGACGCATGCAACCCCAGAGCCACACCCCTAAGATAGATAGGGAGGCGCACGGGTGTGACGGACTCGCCTGCGCATGCGGCGCCGTGGCGAGCCGCTACGCCACCTGCTCCGGCTCGTTCCAGGCTCGGCCTCGCAGGGGGTGGGGAGGGGGTCACGACCCCCCTCCCCTCCCCCTGCTCGGACTCGCGCTAACGCACGAAGTGCGCTTGGTTGACAGGCGCAGTGCAGACATTCTGTTTTTCCAACAATAGGACGCACGCAACCCAGAGCTACACCCCTAAGGTAGACAGGGAGGCGCACGGGTGTGACGGACTCAACTACGCATGCGGTGCCGCGGCACGCCACGTTGCCGCCTGCTCCGGCTCGTTCCAGGATCGGCCTCGCAGGGGGGTGGGGGGTCACGACCCCCCTCCCCACCCCCTGCTCGGCCTCGCGCTAACGCACGCAATGCGCTTGGTTGACAGGCGCAGTGCGGACATTCTGTTTATCCAACAATAGGACGCACGCAACCCCAGAGCCACACCCCTAAGATAGACAGGGAGGCGCACGGGTGTGACGGACTCGCCTGCGCATGCCGCGCCGCGGCACACCGCGTCGCCTCCTGATCCGGCTCGTCCCAGGCTCGGCTCGCAGGGGGGTGGGGAGGGGGGGTCATGACCCCCCTCCCCACCCCCTGCTCGGCCTCACGCTAACGCGCGCAGTGCGCTTGGTTGGCAGACGCAGTGCGGACATTCTATTTTTCCAACAATAGGACGCACGCAACCCCAGAGCCACACCCCTAAGATAGACAGGGAGGCGCACGGGTGTGACGGACTCGCCTGCGCATGCAGCGTCGCGGCACGCCACGTCGCCGCCTGCTCCGGCTCGTTCCAGGCTCGGCCTCGCAGGGGGTGGGTAGGGGGGTCACGACCCCCCTCCCACCCCCCTGCTCGGCCTCGCGCTAACGCACGCAGTACGTTAAGTACAGGGAATACAAAATAGCAAAATACAAATATATAGTCAACCAAAAAAGGGCCCCCCCAACCCCCCCTCATACCTTACAAAAACTAAACAATAAAAAAATAACCAACTGAAGGTTAGGCAAAAAAGCAGTGCACTTGGATATGCAAAAAAAGCAGTGCACTTAGTTTAGGCAGAAAAAAAAACAGTGTAGTATCATAAAAGCAACGCACTTCACCTGGCTAGGCATAGTAGTGCAATATCATAAAGCAACGCAGTTCCAGGATACACACATGAATGCAGGGTCCGCGGTAAAAAAGTGCAGGAAAAAAAAGATTACAACACAAACTTGTAGACAAAAATGCAGTGCTTTCCTTGGACGAAGAAGTTCGGTATCACATGCAATGCGGTTAAAAAATGGGACCCATAAGATACATATAAGCGTGTCAAAATGCCAATTCACACAGAACGTGTAAGTCAACAAAAAATAAAAATATACTCATATATATATATTGTATGAATTATTTATATAAAATACACATACAGATACAAATTCGTCCATAAAACACTGCTGCAAAAGAGAAGACGAGAATCACAACAAAAAAGTAAAACAAACGTCTTTTCATACATTATATACCTTAGACACCACACAGCACACAACATGAACCCCTAGTTCTTGTCCATACACAAGGTTTTTACCAATGTAGATTGTTACTGCATCTGCGACTGCGTCTGCGATTGCGACAGGGAAGTAAGCCTGAGGTCCGCAATCAGTTCTCGTAGCTCAAGCGGCATGTCTTCATAACACAACATGTTCGAGGAATTGAACAGCAGCTGGAACATGTACTCCGCCTTCCAATCTTCAACAGTAGGCTGAAAAAGAAAATTAAAAAAATGCAGACAGTGATTAAATAAAAAGATTGTCATAAAGAACAAAAAAGTGAGAAGGTAAAAATAATTAAAAGAAGTATCAAGAAAAAGAAGAAAAACAAAGAAGGTTTTACGTCGGTTTTGATAATTTTCTCAACTAAACGTTGGTCGTCATACAACTGCGTCACCCTCAGAACATAGATTCCACACTCGTTTGCTCCTTGTGCTGGCACGACCGGGTAAGAGGGCTTCTCTGCCAATTTAACCCAGTCAAGGTGGTTCTTAGATTTACACATTTTTTCACCATAAATCGCCTTCAGCAACTGAGTCATCCTCCTCATCTGGCAAAAAAAGGAAGCACAATGTAAAATTAACACACACCACAGATCAAATTATGATTCAGATACAAAAGTTGTTTTCGATGTCTAGACAGTCCCTCTTTTAAATGCACATGAGGTCATTTCCTTTTATCTCCTTTTTTACATGGATAACGGGGGGTCTGAGAAAAATGCAGTTCTGTCATGCGTATGTTGCAGTGCACTACATAAACAAGTGTGGTACTATGTGTGCTAACATTGCATGTGCAGTTTATCAAAAAAATGCAGTAGGAGAAACACAAAAAAGCTTTGCACTTGGCAAGAAAAAAAGACATACCACTTCAGTGCAATCTGAATGGTAATCACACCTGCGCCACTTTGTCGTCACATCAGAATGGCCAGTGTACTTCCTAGTGTCATGGATATCAAACGTCTGGCAATGCTGGTTCATCGTGTATAAGGAATAATGACCATCCTTGGAGCGCGGCATCATAATCTGTTCACATCAAAAAAACAAAAAATGAAAAAATGAAAACTTATTTCGACACGTAGAACTAGAACCACTGCTCCAAAACATTAACTATAAAAGGAAATACAACAAACCAGGAAAATAAACGACGGGAAACAATGAACTTACCAGTTTTGCATCCAATAGGTTTACGTCGTCATTCACAAAAACCTTGAACTGGTTAACTGCATCTTCTAAAACAAACGTGCTATGCAAAACTGGCAACACAGGGTTTCCTTCCTCATCTTTCTTCACAAATGTTTCCATCTGAAGAACATACTGCAAAGAAAAAAGAACAAAGAAAGGACATGAAAAAAAGAATAAACAGTGCATGTAGGCATGGTCATAAAAAACCAGTACGAATAGAAAAAAATGACAGCACACTTTTACCGTGATAAATAAGGGTGAAAGTAGCACACGTTCACTAGAATGATAAACTAAACCCATTTTAGCGTCTTGCTTCCAGTACTTGATGACAAAATCCATGAGATACGAATTCATTAAAGCTCCTTTGCCAAATGTATTATAGATATAGTCAACATTGTAAGTATCAAGATCACCAAAAGGACTGTTCACCATAAAGAACGTATTCCTGGAGTAAACATAGAGAAAATGGGATCAATGAAATTAAAATTAAAAACAAAACACACAAAAAGAATCAAGGGCACACACATAAAAACTTACTCGTGGTATTTGGTTACAAATTCTTTGCTGAGAACAAGATCCTTTATTTTCCTCGCCTCATCAATATATTTGAACCTCGGAGGCTTCAATTTCTCTATAGAGCATCTCAACTTAAAAGCCCTCTCACCTGACCTCTTGTTCGAAAAAACTTCAACATCATCCATAGGAGGACGATTAATTGCTGCACTCCGAGTCCTCGTGATGCGAGGACACGGCGTAACAAAATCATCATCAACAACATCAAACACATCACATGGAGAGCTAGGGCGAGAAACACATCCACCATCAGGTCCAGACGCCACAGCTGTGTTCAAACCATCTCCAGCCAAAGAACCAGAATTATCTGGAGAGATTTCAATGGCGCAATCCTCCATAACCACATCAGAACCCTGGGATTCAAACAGTGACGTACAGCCTTCATGAAGCCCCCATCAAAACCTAAGACCGTGTAAGAAAAAACATGGAAACACTCAGCGCAAAAAAAATACAAAAACAAAAAACTCATTAAAATAAAATAATGCAGTTCACTAAAGAATAGAATGCAGCACAATTGTCTACAGCAATGCAGTCCACTTGTCCGCAGCGATGCAGAATTAAAAAAATGCATACAACAATGCAGCTCACTTGCCCAAAAAATAAAAAATGCAACTCACTAACACAACAAATAAAAATACACATACAATCTAAATCACGAACGTAACTAAACAAACTATTACAAAAAGCCCGTAAGAACCGGAAGCAAGCAGTAAGCAAAAAATAAATAAAGGAAGGATAAAGAAGTTCACTAAAACAACCTTTATCTGCAAAAATTAAAAGTGATGTTAAATCAAGGGAACACTTTCTCGATGTGAGCCAACTATAGATCATGGCCTTTCTGATGTAGCCAATGTGCTCCACCCCAAACTGAGCAACTCGAACACCATCCCAAGTCTGCAGGAATTGAAACACATAGAATCCACAATCATGCCTGCAATAAAAGAATAAAAAACATCAGTTTCACAAAAATGAAAAATTAAAAAAAGCTTGAGCAGTATGGTGAAGAGGGGCTGTACGGAACACACCCATTAGGCTGCATTGGGACAATGACATGTTTCAACACAAATCCATCAAGTGTAGGAGGATTTAGCGGCTCATCAGAACTTGAGCTTCCTTCTTTCCATGCACGCTTGATATTTTTAACCATCCTCCTAAAAACCCTGATCGCACCAGGGCTGCCAGGTTTATTGAGCGAGTCAAGAAATCCAAACCGCCTTTCTTTCACATTTAACGCAACTACACAATAATGACCAACGCCATCCCTTGTATCTGGTGGATCAAAAGTTGCAAAAAGGGCATGTTTAAAGCACGAAAAAATAAATAAAATTATAATAAGAAGAACAAACAGAACACTGTAATAACAAACACGCAAAAAATATAGTCTTCGACACATAAAAACGTTACTCGCCATATCCTTTTTATCAACACGCTCCTCGGCTTTTGAAGAGAACACCATTTTAACACTTCTGCCTATAGTACCACCATTGCAAATATTTGTCTGCCAATACAAAACCCAAAATCAAATAGTGCTCAAGGAAACATGTCCGTCACATGAATCAGAAAAGAAAGTAAAAAAACAAAAATTTCTGCATTCTTACACAAATATGGTACGGGACAACCATTGTCGGAGATCCCTTAAACTTATCTACCAGCAAAGAAACCCAAAGATCTAAAAGTCTTGTAGTGAGCATCCCTTTATCCCAAAAGGATTGACCAACTTCGCCAATGGTAATATCACCCAACTCAGTTTTAAAAGCAATCATGTCCCTGAATTTTTCATGAAAAACAAAAAACATAAGATACTAAAAAAATAACAACAAAGAAAAAGGGCTAAAAACAAATTTAGAAAATACATATGAACAAAACAATTTCTAAAAGGGTCTTTTACATCTGTGTCCCTAACTCAAACCCACTACTCACATTTGCCCCTAATTCGAAAGCCTGCTCAAAAATGCCCCTCCGCCGTTACGTGCCCTTACAGAAATGCCCTTTTGCGCCGTTACCGTCCGGTCAAAGCCGGTCAAAGGGCATTGACCGGCCCCAAAAAAATAGCAAAAAAATCTAAAAAATCTGAAAATTTGTAAGATCAAAGATACTTAGGTTCGCAAGGTGCGTGCAATTTTTCGTGCTGTTTGGGCATTCCAGGTGCTCGTGTCAAAGGAAAAACAGTAAATATGTAAGCCTGTGAACAGTAAATTCAAAAATATAGCAAGAAAATTCAAAAAAATATGAAATTTTTTGGCATCAAATAGGCTATGGTCTAAAAGCTGCGTGCCAATTTTTGTTGTGTTTGGACATTGGAGGGGCTTGTGGAGAAAAAAACAAAATCTGGCCCGGGAAAAAACTTGGGAAAAAATGACTATTTTGTTTTTTCTTGCGAGAGCTCCTCGCAAGTCATTTGATCACAAAAACTTGCAAGCACCTTGTGCACCCAAGCCTCTTTGATGCCAAAAAATTTCATATTTTTTTGAATTTTCTTGCTATTTTATTTCAAATTTACTGTTCACAAGCGTGCATATTAACTGTTTTTCCTCGCCACGAGCTCCTGGAATGTCCAAATAGCACAAAAATTTGCACGCACCTTGCGCACATGAGTATCTTCGATCTCACAAAATTTTAGATTTTTTTAAATTTTTTTGCTATTTTTTCAGGACGGTCAAAGTTGTTTGACCGGACGGTAACGGCGCAGAAGGGCTTTTCTGTAAGGGCACCTAACGGCGAAGGGGCAAATTTGAGCAGGCTCTCGAATTAGGGGTATATCTGATTAGGTGGTTCGAGTTAGGGACAGAAATGCAAATGGCCCTTTCTAAAAGACCATACTTCTTCTTCTTGTCCTTCCGAACCCTCGTAATAGCAGCGTACAACTCATTGTATCTTTTCAGAAGAGTTGGATCAATGCTCGACGGTGTCACAACAGGAAGTTCGTCTTCTGTAATAAAAAGATGAAATCCACTTATCCAGAATAATGAAGTTCAAATATTAAGATAAGGAAATTCTGCTAGCTATTTTGAAAATCATAAACAAAAGATCAAGTTTCACTTATCATTAAACATCTAATACATATACCATAGTAATTAAACACAAAATGAAATGAGAAAAACTTCAACTGCACTGTTCAAAACAAAACTCTTGCCTTCAGTGTCAGAGTCTTCATGCTGTTGTTCTTCAGAGCTCACCAAAATATTTTCTTGGAGAGATTGCGACGAATCCACCACAACCTCACTGGACTTCCCTTCTGCAGCAACATCAGCATTCTATGGATTTACAACAGTCTGGTCAACCGCAACGTCCTTAGATACTTCAGCTACATGAGGCTCAATTCTCGATACTTCAGGAACATCGTTGGATGCCAGACAAACAGGGGAAGCAACAACACTAACAGCAGGACGACATTCTCCAGCGGCTTATCAATGACAAAATCAGAGTCTTCATGCCGACTGGGGGAAAGAGCATCATGGTATTCTTGAGCTACAAAAGCGTCTGCACAGTCGACAGCTACCGATGCAGAAGCACCAACACTGCCACCACCATCAACAGCACAACCGCCCTGATTCAGATCAACGTGAACTTCCACGTTTTCTTCTGCATGCTGTGGAAAGATTAAAAAACACACAATAACACAAATATGAGCGCGGGGATAATTAACACAACAACAACTGCAAACCACGTGTATCAAAACAACTACAACTTCAATCCACATATATGTAAAAAAGAACTATAGTTCACTTTGTCAAACGACGCAGTTCAGTTATGTTAAATACTGAAGCTCACCTATGTAAAACATTATGGACACGCATGCAAAAAAAGGAATGCAGTTCACTTCAGTCAAACACTGAAGCTCACACTTGTGAAATTATTGCAGCTAAAAATATGTAAATGAAAATGCATACGAGTGAACATAACAGCATACATAAAGTTCACAACAACAACAAACAAAAAATTAGATTACAACACACTAACAGAACAAGTGAAACAACTATACCTTATCAGCTACAACATCCGGAGGGGACGATGCATCAGCCAAGACCTCATCCTTCCTAGAGCCATCGTAGGTCTCTTTGTGCACATCACAAGCAGCATCACCAGTCTACAGGCATAGAACAAACCAAAAACGAAATATAAGTTGGTAACGACCAAAAAAGAAAAAACTTCAAATATGCACAAGCAATACACATTTTACAACCGCGAAGTACACACAAAAAATACAATAAAAATGGAAAGCAACAAGTGCAAGTTTAAGAAGAGGGACGCATGGCAGAACAGACATAGCAGAAGTACTTGTACCTGACCAATTCCATCATCCCTAGTTCCTTGGACACTAGAAGATTCCACTCCAGCCTATCACAAAAAACATGAAAAGTGAGGAGCAGTCCACATAGTACACAAAAGAGGTTTAAAACCATAAAAAACCTAGAACATACATTATCAGCGCCAACACCAGCGTCCTGGCGGTTCATTTCATCCAAAATATGCCTAGCATCCTTCTCATACAAACCGCATTTTTCCTCTTGTGAATGTCTCAATTGAGCATACGAAGACCGAACATTCATCACTGCAATCTTCAGGCTTTCAATCACGCCACAATCAAAATTGTGAGCAGCAACAATATCTTCATCTCGTGGGCCATGGCCAACAGGGAATAAACCAGCAACTGTCCTCAACCTGTCACCGGAGGTTGGCAAATCTTCAGTCAACTTCAAAACCTTACAAGAAGCTCATCAATCTCCTCGTGTTTTTTGCCGCCAACAAATGTCTGTTTAGAAGAGCTTCTATTATCAAACATCTGTCGAGCCATGAAACCACGAGTACGCGGCACCTCATCATCACAGGCAGGAAGCTAGCTACATATAGGCTCATAAAACCTAGCATGAGTGCTAGGTCCCGCATCAGAGCTGCGGTGTTCAACTACAACAGGACGGTTGTACACAATATCACCTGACACCTTCCACTACAAAAAAAAGACAAGAGGCAAACAGAAGTACACATGTGAGTACTATAAAAGTTCAGATTTATAATAGCTACACCTTTAAAAAAACTGATATTCAAAACTCAGATGCACTAACCGGCAGCTTCCCAAATTTGTAAGTTTCCAAATAAATCTTTCCCTTCACAAGCACATACTCATTGTATAACTTCATCAGGTCCTTGGTCGTCAGGTATGATGCACGTGGCGTCAACGTGTGCATGACTGAAAATTTGTGAAGCTTCAAGCAGTCAAGATACATAATCAGGGGGACAATGGCACAACCCTATGCACAATTCTGCTTGCTGCCTTCTGTTTGCCACCTTACCACAGCTGCGTGCAACTCATCAACAACAAGCTGGCAACTGAGCCATAGCCGCATAATCCATGTTCTCTACCATTGCAGCAACTCTACCCAAACGAACTGCAGGCCCGGGGCATAGCAAATTCTGGTAGAGTATCAGGAAGAACACCTTCACAGCAAGGTCAACAGTCACATGATCATCTTCCTCCACCAACACCTTCAACTTCTCAACCAAGTCCTTGACACCTATACTTTTTGAATGGTCAAAGCCAAGCTCATCCTTGAGGGAACTCAATGAGTCATCATGGCCACTGGCAGCAGGCATGGGTGCAGTGTGACGTCCCATGGGTAAATCAAAAATGTGATGAACTACATCACGATTGATTCGAAGAACCCTACCATTCCCAAAGTCCATTATCATGGTGGCAGGGTCAATCACTCCCATCAGATAGCACATAAGAATGCGCGACACATTTTTCTTTACTGTTAGTTCAAAGACAACACCAAATCCAGCATCCCGAACATGACTACAGTGTGCCTCTTTCAACAAGGCAGCAGCCTTGCAAACAGTGGGAAGCGACAAACGTATGGTCTTGTTAAATCGAGAATTATCTACCTCAGCATCATCTTCAGCTGCGTTGCTCTTACTAGACTTCTTCCTCTGTGTAAAGGGAAATGCAATCCACATTAGAAGACTAGCCATAAAAAAAGAGACAGAGAAAACACAGATAGAATAACAATGAAGAAAACAAATGCAGTCCACTTCAACAAACCTTTGGAACAACATCCACCTCCTCGCCAGAGTCACCACAAACATCTTCATCGACATCGTCACGGGCGCGCTTGGGTAGACTCTTAGATGAACCACAGTCTTTGCGTCTACCACTATGAACATCCCTCACAAAATCAGCAAGCACAAAGTCATCATCATCAGAGTTGGGACCTCCAGTGACATGTAGTCGCTTGCACTGAGGATCATCCTTTCCACCAGCTTCAGCAGTTCTCTTGCCAAGATTCTTGTTCATGCCAGCAACACGTGGACTCCGCCGAGGTGTACCACCTTCCTCAGTAACAGTACTCAGCCTCTTCTTCTGCAAAGAAGGCTTCTTCACCTTGGCAAATTTGGCACCCTTGGCACCATCTGCAGCTCTCCTCTGCTTCTCTTTCTCCGCAAACTCTTTTGAGTCACTTTCAAACCTCAACTTCTTCTTGCTTTGCTTCAACTCATATTGACGAAGCTGTTCCGAGACCATCCAATCCTGTGTAACTTCTTCTATACCATCAACAGACTGCGACTGTGTCTCAGACAAAATGGGTCGCCTCTGGTCAAAGCTCACACCAACATTACCCTCTGCAAAATAATGGTCAATCAATTGAGTCACCTCCTCAAACCCAGGCGCCCCAGCATGGAAAATAGACACTGCGTCAAAATTGAAGTTTGACTATGGTCGTTAAAAAGTGCATAAAAAGAACAAATGCAGTACACTTAGCCATATAAAATGCAGTGCTCCAACTATAAGCTAAAAATAAAAATTAATGCATTGCACAAAAAACTTGAATAAAACAACAATGCAGTTCACACATAAATATAGTGGAGTTCACATATACAAAATAAATACAGTGCTTCATACATTAACTTCATGTTTCTTCCCAACAAGAATGCCGGACTATATACAGCAAGGCAACACCAATTTGTACAACACCGAATTAACCAGCATACACAAAAATAAACAAATCAATCACATACTAGAAGGAGGGGCCACACTTATGGGAGAAGTTTCAATCGGCGAATTCAATTCATGTCCTCCCTCCACACCATGATCCTTACCACCAGGAAAAAGAGAGCGAATTGGTGTATCATTATGAGAACCACAATCACCTACTTCATTCAGAAAGAACCAGAAACAGAAATTACAAAACATCACATGACAAAAATAATGCAAACGAACGATGACAACTAACAGAGCATAAACCAAATATGCAGGATGATTTAGGAAACTAGATAAACATCAAACAAAAATAAACAAAAGCCTAAAATAAGCACTCCACATACCCTAAACTCCTCCTCCCACTCTGCTCGGCGAAGACATGGCGTTTGCCTGCAGCACAACGACGAAGTGACAGATATAAGCAACAAAATCGGCGAAAAATCTCATGAAACCCTAGACCACCTTGCTACACACAAGTATCGACTACAAAAACTGAGATAAAATCGGCTGCCTACGAAAAAATTACACAAGAAAAAATAGCAACAGCAACAACAAGAATAACAAAAAAGCAAGACGAGAGGACGATCAAGACCGGGAACAAAGAGGAACGTAGCACAAAAAAGGTGTGGCGTCGGCGGCGGGGAAGGGGGAGAGTGCACCGACGGAAACGGACACGAAAGGGCTGCGGGAGCGCAGCGGCAAGGGCTCGCGGAGCGGACGACGACACGGAATGCAGTAATAGGAACCTCTTGAGGGCGGCGGTTCCTCGGGCGACGGTGGTTGCTGCGGGCAACGGCGGTTTTGCTCGAGGGAGGAACTGCAAGAGAGGAGAGGGGATTGTTCTCGGTCTCTCTCCTTGTCAGCGGTGGGATCGCCTGCAACGGACACGCAGGAGGCCCGCATGTGGCAAAAAGTAACATAAAACAGGCCGGCCCAAAAATGGCCCGGCTAAAATAAGAAAGACCACATCAAAACGCACATGATGCAGTTCTTTGTGAAGAACAATGAAGTTCAGTCGGTAAAACAAAAATAAAATAAACGCAGTTCGTAAAAAAAGTTAAAATTAAAAACAACACGCATGTTAAGAAAAACGCATTCGAAAAGAAAAGGTCTACATTCAAATAAGTGCCACACAAAAAATGGGGGTGCACCCCCCCCACCCCTCCCGTACCAGGGAATGCAGTAAGTATAAGCAAAAAAACAGATGCAGTACGCAACACTAGAAAATTGCAATGCATTTCGTTACACGAAGCAGTATGGTTTAGCAATCCAGTTCCGGATTACCTACATTGTGAATAAATACATGGTATAGAACACAAGGAAAAAGTCGTAAAAATTGCAGAATACATTGTACTCTATTGCACACAATGAAGTACGCACCTGTAGACAACATGCATTTCTCCGTTGCACACGATGTAGTATGGTACAACAACCAATGCAGTTTCGTTATCAGGCAGGATACATATAAACGTCACAAAAATGCCCGTTCGCACAGAAAAGTGGTGGTTAAAAAATCTACTGATAAAAAAAACACCACGTTCGCATACAACCACCCAATAGGAGCGGTTCCATCGTCACAAGCCCACGATCACAGACGCAACACCAACCCACGATCTGCACAAACCACATCGTTGCCGAGATCGTGCAGTTCATCTGCTGCGGCCATCCCACACCGCGCCTCCCCTTAAATTCAGACCCCTGCCATAGGCCATCTCACCCTCAAACAACACAAGTACCCATCGCACTGCCACCAAATCGCTCCGTCACATCCATCTCCATGCAAAAACACCAAGCCCCACTACCGGCGATGGCGTTCGCTGACGAGTACAAGGATGTGGAGGCCCACGGCAACACCAAGTTGCACGTCATCCACACCAACGACAAGAAGCAGGTGGCGATCACCCTCGCGCAGTACGAGCGCCACCTCAGCCTCCAGCGCCACAAGATCGTCGGCATTGACCTCGAGTACAACAACGAGCCTGAAGTGACGCAGAAACCCGCCCTCTGCCAACTCTCCATCGACAAGAAACACCCGGTGCTGCTCTTCCAACCGAGCGCCGCTGAAAGGTGCACCGTCTCGACAACTTCCTCGCCGACCCCAGGTACACCTTTGCAGGCTTCTCCATCGACGGCGACAAAAAAAGGCTGGATCGCATCAATCTGGAGGTCGCCAACTTCGTCGACATCCAGAAAGAGTGAGGGTGCCCGAGGCAACCAAGGACTTGGACTCCCTTGGAGACATCTCCGGCATGATCATCGACGACTACTACAACAACATGAAGAAGAAGATCACCGACGACGAGCACAAGCGCTGGGCCACCCTGCCTATGTCCATGAGGCACATCGAGTACGCGGCAAAGGACGCCTATGCAGCGTACGAGATATGGAACCGCATCACCCTCACCCAGGACCGGCTTCGCCGTGCAAAGCTGGAGAAGGAGGAGCCCCCCAAGAAGCACGCCAGGACCAGCTGGGGATGGGGAGACGCTGACTCATGAAGAAGAAGATGGTGTCAGCCAAAGAGCCTCCAATGCCACCGTTGTTTTAGAATTATCATCAAATTTGCTTTGTATTGTTTGCTTATGTATCGTTAGTTTGCTTGTGATAATTTGCTTTTGCTGAACTTAGTTTGCTTGTCATGCAGAATCGCTTGTAATGATGTGAACTTTGATTATGTTAGATTGCTTTCTGTTGAAATTAGTTTGCTCATGATGAACTTGTCGTACAGAATGCCTGTGATAATTTGTTTTCTATTGTTTGCTCATGTATCATTAGATTCAAGCAGTGTGCAAATATGACGCATGCACTGCAAGTTGTGTACCAATGCGGTACAGAATTTGTCAAAATGAAGTTTACACATACCAAACAAAGCAGTGCATGCCCCTAAATTTGGAAAAACAAATAGATAAGAGAAAAAACACAAAAAGAAAAATGCAATTTGCATATGTGGTGCCGAAAAATATGAATGTGCAGCACACAAACGAAATCAATGCAGTACAAGAATGATTTACTACGCAGTGCACTCCCCCACATTGGAAAAAAATAACGTAAAAGCAAAAACACGAAAACAAAAAACGAGAATTGTGCATGTAATACGGACTACGTGCACATGCAGTACAGAACGCTGATCAGTGCAGTGCACGCATGGTTTACAAAGCAGTGCACGCCTCTACATTGAAAAAAATGTAGTGCGGAAATATATCGTGTAGTACAGGAACATAATCAAATGAAGTACAGGTATGTTTACTAAGCAGTGCACTCCCCTACACTGGAAAAAAAGATTACAAAAGAGCAAAAACATGAAAACGAAAAAAATGAGAAATGTACATGTAGTACGGAATGCTTGCACATGCAGTACAGAACACTGATCAATGCAGTGCAAGGACGGTTTCCTAAGCAGTGCGCGCCTTTACATTGAAAAAAAACAAAAATAGAAAAAAATTGACCACCCAGGTGCAGCCGGCCCCAGCCAGTCTCGTAGTAGGTCTGCGCCAATAGCAGGCGAGTCGTTCTGAGCCACGATGCGTAGGGCTGGGCGCACATGGGCCCACAGGTCAGAGAGCATAGAGCAGCGAGCGCCATGTATAAGCGCTCAAATAAGTAACAAGAGGAGTTCCATCCAGCTGCCTCGTCAACGCTTATAAACAGGTCGGGCGCGCCTTCTGCGGGCGAGGTGGGACTAAACATTAGGCTACACACAGCGCACCGGGAACCAGCCGTGCTCACAGGCCGTCTTGGGCCGCGCTTCACTCCACGAACACAGGCCCAACACAAAATAGAAAGGCAACTGATTTTTTTTAAAAAGAAAACCCACATACCGTACACAAAATGCAGGCCCAACCACACGTTCCGCAGTTTGTCTTGATATGACAAATGCAGTTCGCTATTTTCAGGTAAGCAGTCCTTTTGCTACTCAAATGCATTCGACGACACTGAATCAGAACCAATCCACCACCTAACACCAACCACAAACATTTATTACTTCCATTGCTCAATTGGTTGCATAAAAACATATCCATTCATGCTCCAGACTAACACAACTCCTCCCCCAGTTACTCTCACTACAAGAAATGTGTTAATCCATGACAGATTCGAACTGTCACATATGTGTGCAAATCCATCATGGTAGGTCGTCCTTGACGGATTTGAAATCCGTCATGTATATCGCGTCATAATTTGACCACCATGCACTCCATGACGGATCTACAAAGACGTCATGGATCCATGACGGTTCTTGGCCGTCACAATTTACTATCAAATAATGGCGTTAATCATGCATTCCATGTCATCATATGACATGGACGCCAACATGGATCTGACATGGCCGCCAACATGGATCTGACATGGCAGCCCATGTAGTAGTCAGCCTAGTTAGATTTTTGGCCCACTAAACTTCAACTCTATCCAAGACCATCGGACCATCATAAGAATTTTGGCCCATTAAATTTCCTATCCGTCCAAGACCCACTAATTTCAATTGAGACATTAGCCGATCCATTTGTTTTTCTTGGTCCATGGAAACTTTGAGTCAGTAAGTTTTGCTTTATTATATATGCTCATTGCCTTATAGATAAAAAGGAAAATTGCATAAACATACCAGATAACTAAATTTTATTTTTACCAAAAGGAAAAAATACACAACCAAAAACTTGGAATTAAAGATTTCCCCCCTAGATCTGGCCTACTATTTTGCCCGAAGATATTCTGCAGCCACCACATCAAGCGTCGCCCAGCCTTCGCGGGGCGTCAATCGGAGTTCAACGCCATTGTTTTTCAGGCATAGATCTGGAAAACTTCTTTAAAACAATTTAAAAAAACACCACCAGAGATGCCCTTAGCGAGGCGTTCGCTGCTGCTGCTCATGTGAGGAGGCGCCGATGTGGAGGCATCTCCTCCAGGAGGAAGTGGCCAGCCAACGGTGGCGCTGGATCCCACGAGCGGTATGACATCGTCGAGGTGGCCGACGACCCAAGCGAGGCGGGGAGGTAGGAACGGGGCGTTGGTGTCCGGCTCCAGCCATATCCCGATGATTTCGAAGGAGTATGACTGCTGGGAGGTGAGCTCGGACGATGCCATGGGCGTTCGGCCTCCATTGCTGCAAGGAGGAGAGAGATTAGAGAGGAGAACATAGGAGAGAGAGAGAAAGAGAGAGGCGGCGCAAGGCGCGGCTCACCGGCGTGCTGTGGTGGGAGGTTCGGGCGGCGGCCCTTCGCGCGGACGGCGGCGTCCGACGGCTGCGAGCTGTGGATTTCCTTGGGCGCGGCTGCTACTGTCATGGTGCTCTCGTTCGTGTGGCTGTGAGAGGATAAGAATCAGGGAAAGCACAGATAGAGAGTAGAAGGAGCGGGGACCGTTGGATCAGCTAAGGATGGACGGTGGAGAGGCGTGATCCGTGGGAGGTCTGGTTCAGCCAATCAGAAGGCAGCAGGCTAGAAAATATCTTCTACTACTATAAGAACATCCGGTGTGTGTTTAGATTAAAACAGTAGCTTAATATAGTTGTTTTGTGGCCTTAGAAATGCAAATGAGGTCTTGGGTTCAAAACCCACGTACGTACCGCTTTTTGTTGTTTTTTTCCCTTATTTTCTTAGTTTTATTTTACTAAACTTAATTTGTTCTTGGACATGGATAAATGATATGGAATCTATTTTTTGTACTTTATTTGGAGACAAACATCTGAACATATTTTCCAACTGAATTTTCATGCATTTCGGAGTTTGTTTGCATTTTGAAATTTAAAAACAGAAAACTCCATGTTCGAGACGTATTAGATTTGGCTCGCAAAGGAAATGGCCATGAACAGTGAGAAAATAATCCAATATGACAAGGTAATAATTATAACCGGAAAAGCTAACAACTGACAATGTCCATAAATCATAGTGGGCTAACTGAAAAGGCGCGGTGGTGAAGGATGTAAAGGTGGGGAAGGGGAGGCATGTATGTTTGCCGAGTTGGCATGCAGTGCAAATCATGGAGTCACAGACATCTCTGTTACATGAGTCTAAGAAATCAAGGGGGGAATGAGCTTAAGTAGATGAGCTGGGGTGGGCAAGTCTGCGATGCCACAAGTTGGATGACTGGACGGTGAGGACCATCGAGAGGAGCGCACCATGAATGCTTGAAAACGATAGAGATCACCTCCACTATTGCACCTCAAGAGAAGGGCCCTGCTGACCAGATCCGTCATGGTAAAACTAGCAGGGTCAAATTCCACAGAAACAAGGTTTTCACGAGTAAATTGTCAGATTGAAATAAGGTTCTTAACAATATTAGGAGAGAGAAGGATTTTGGAAAGATGAAACGGGCGAGGGGAAGGAGAGCGCTACCGATGCCAACAACAGGAAGGCATGCCCCATTACCGACTATTATGGAACGAGAATCAGACGCTCATGGAGAACGAGACAAGGTGAGGCTACCTGAGTCTGAGGTGACGTGAGATGCAGCTCATGTGTCAATTATCCACTCCGGCTCCAGGGGAACGCGGCGCCGTAGCTGGGCGCGGCGTGCCGCATGGCGTTAGCATCCCACGTGTACGAAGGGGCGGCGTATGGAGCAGGCGGCACGCTAGAGTAAATAACCAGGTACGCCTGCGTCTGCGCACCAAAACGGGGCCTGAGGATGCCTGCAGAGTTCAAGGGGCAACTAGGGCGCGCGAGGGGGTGGGAACGACGCACCCCAGGGGGTGAAGTACCCGAACCAAGGGTGGTGGCCACGACCGCCAGACGCCTCACCACACTCGCCATCGTTTCGGCCACGATCGCCGTGGACACGGCCGCGGTGCACATTGAGTTCGGGGTTGAGTCTTGCCATTCTCACACTCTTCTACTATGAATTTCTGGTGATTATTTCTAACATTTGCAGTTCAAAATCAAGTTGTATTCAGTAAACGCCTAGAAGTATAACAAATGAACCTTAAAAAATAACAAATGAAATCATTTATTAATATTTGGTATTAAATTAATTTCTAGCTATAAAAATTAAATTCCTAATATTACCGAATAAGTTTCATGGATGTCATTTGTATCTTTTTTATTTAAATTAATTTATGCACTTTATTTATTGTAAAAGATTTCCCATTCAATTAATTCCCAGGCCAAGCTCACAGTTTTTGTTTTGCTACAAAAGAACTCACAATTTTCTTTGTGTTTCTATTATTGGTTTTATGTGTTTTACAATATTCATCATTATTTGGGTTTTTGATTTTATGCCCATTTTTTATTTTTTATTTTGAATTTCGTTTTTCTTTTTATTCAATTTTATTTTATTTTAGAAAAGTACATCTGAACTTTATCCAATAGTTGTTGTACATTTTTTCTATGCACACGTAACATTGTTTTATACACGTTGACCATTTTTTTAATACATGATGATTTTGTTTCAAAATACATGTTTGAATTTGTTTTTCGAAAAATGTTAACCATTTTTTTAAATACAAGTGGCCAAGTTTGAAGGTGCTAACCTCTTAAAATTCATGTCTCGGGTTTGAGTTCCATTCATGTTTTGTTCTTTTTTTAATTAAAATATGCGACTACCTCTATAGAATTGTCACATGTACTATAATACATATAGAGTTTCGATAATTTTTTAGATGATTTAATATTTTCTATGGTTTAAGTGAATTTGTGTGTGCTTACAGAAGGTAGTGCCATTTTCTTGTATATGTAAGTCAAATAAGGTTTAAACATTTCAAAAAATATATTTAAGGAATTATGTTGTCTTTTTGGAAAAGAAAAAACATGTTGTTGCCTACGCGTGAAAAGTAGTAACAAAAACAAAACAAAAAAACTTGGCTCGTTAGAACGTAGAGGTTAGTGCTACGCGGTTCAAATCCACGTTCAATCACCTTTTTTATACTTAAAAACTTGGCTTGTTTTTCTGTAAGTAAGACCTTAGAAAGGCATTTAACAAAAACATAGATATACCCTAGGTCCCTAGCGGTAGCGACCTAGGTATATAAGCGTGAGGACCCCTAGTTCAATGCCTTCTAGTTTTTCTCGTCGCAGTTTCGCTAAAGCCGAGCGAAGCAAGCGAGCGACACGGGCCGGCCCACTTGCAGCAAGGAAGCATTTTTTCTTGTTTTGTTTTACAGGTTTTCAATATTAATTTGTTTTTCGTTTTATTTTCCCTTTTTTCTGTTTATTTATTGATTTTCTTTCCATTTCTACTTTTTTATATATTTTTCATAATTCAAAATTTCCGGAAATTCTTCAAAATTTTCAAATTTTGTTTGAATTTTCAGAAAATGCATGAAATTCCAAAATGTGTTCATCTTTTAAAAAAATCACGCTTCAAAAAAGTTCGGCATTCCTATTTTGTTCACCATATCGAAGAAATATGTTCACCATACACTGAAAAAAAATGTTCATTGTGTATAAAAAATTTCATCTACAATTTTTGTTTAACGTGCATTTGAAAAAAAAATTAATCGTATATTTTAAAAGTGTTCAGTGTATTTGAATAATGTTCACGGTATACTAAGAGAATGTTCATTGTATATTCACTTTTTGTGCAAAAACCTTGTTCAGATTTTGAAAATTTGTTCAAAATTTTAGGAAATGTTTATGTTTTAAACATGAATATTCGATCTTTTAAACAATTTCCAAACATTGACCGCATTTTAAAGAAATTTTATTCACAATTTTTTCCAAGAAATTTTGAAACACCCCACATCTGCCGGTTTTCTCATTGGTACTTTTAAATATGGTGCTGAATATGAGACGTAGTCATTCACTAGCTCAGCTAGCTAGCATCGCTCGGAATAGGAATCATTTTGAGGTTTGGAGTTCGACTCCGAACGCGTTCGTTTTCTTTTTTCGATTTGCTCGGCACCTGCCAATTGGGCCAGCCCATTTACGCACCACCTTTAGTGAAGGCTGCTTGTTTTTCGACGCTAACGAGCGTTGAGCAGGAGCTCTCTAAAAGAGCAACGCTGGGACAAGCATCAGCAACATTCATTTTCCTGAAAAAAAAGGCACCAGAAGGCCCGTCATGTTTTCATGTAAAAAAAGACTGAGCAGCCCAACCTCAAGACGGCACAGCAGCAGCCCCTTTGTTTTAGGAAAACGGAAAGCAACGGCGGGACATGCACGGCATTCTGCTTTCCTAAAAAAACACCAGAAGGCCGTCCTTGACGATTTAAACAACTTAAAAAAACTAAGGCTGGCGTACGTGGGCTGAACACGCGTGACACATCAGCATGAGCCATCCATGACGGTACGTTTGGTGTACAGCTGGTCGAGTCATGACGGTATCCGTGACGGTCCATCATGAGGGTGCCATTGTTGTTGGGTTTTGTTCTCATCACATTAATCTGTGACGGATTTCATGACGAACGAGACGAATCCGTCATCGATCATGACGGTTTCGGAGAACGTCATCAGAAATCCGTCATGGATTAACACATTTCTTGTAGTGTCTTTTTCTTCAAATCATATATCTAGGGTTCATCCCATCCCCAGCTCTTTGCTGGAATTCCACTGAACCAGCCATGGACTGTAAGTGCGGGTGTTTGGCAAGGATGGCGCCCGTAGCGGACACATGCGTGTATGCAGAAGGTCTGGAGCTTACCAACGCCGAGTGGCGCAGCATGCTCGGGTGCCTGATGATACCCAACAGGGGGTTTCGGCCGCCATTTCTTCATCGCCTCACAACCGCAGATCTGCAGGAAAGTTGGGTATGTTTTCCCCTCACAATTCTGGACATAATCTAGCCTGCAAATCCACATCTGAATATATAGTTCAATCAATTTGTTCAGTAGTATCAACAAAAAATACAAAACATAATTTGTATTATTGTTCAGATTTGTTACCTATTAAGAATAGATGCTTCCACCTATTTTCCTTCAGTACCACACTAGGTATCGACAAAAAAAAGGGTTAGTAGATCAGCGATGCAGTTCTGTTGACATGCTGGTGAAGTACACTGTAATTGACCTTGCAGTACAAGCATGTTGCAGTATAATATATATCCTAGTAAAACTAGAGGTCAATTCCGTATATAAGTTTCTTCATACATTGCAACTACTTTAGAAAATAGCAGTCATATATGTGTAACTATTTAAGTCAACATAAACACATCATCCTAAGTATAAAAGAAAAACATTCACTGTTTACTTATAAAATTCTTTTAACACCCATTCCAATATGCAGAAACTGACATCCACAATAAAATTTCATGCTCCAAGCTCAGGGAAGGTTACTTTGGAGACACAACACAAGAATGGATATGCAGACATGCAAGCTGACTACCACATCGACTCTGAAGGCTGCATCAACATAACTACTAGTTGGAAAGATTTTGTCTCCCAGAATGGCTTTGACGTCGGAGAAGAGGCCATGGTGTTTTTCTACAAAGTAGAAGAATCCCTCAAGTTTACAATATTTGCACTCTAGGTTGTCTAGTATGAAGCAAACAAATATTTCTAATACTTTGATTATGCTGTATGCTTTTAAAATTATGTCCATCAGACACTTTGAACGATGCATATTTTAAAGTATGCAACCTCAACTGCATCATTTTATCATCCTTTTTAGACAAGTTGTTGTTGGCAGTAATGCAGTTCTCTCAAGCACATAGTGTGGTCCTAATAATAAAAAAAGGAGTCCTATGAACAGTAACAAGGAAATGCAAATGGTCGAAACTTTGCAGTTAACATACGATGTTCAAAAACAATTCTCATAGTATGCACTTCAAAATAATTCTTATAATAACTGTTCAGCTAACACAAGCATAAAATGGACCATCCATTCTAATACCACAGTAGAAACATTAACCACACTGCTAATGCAGTACGGAAGTGCATATTATGAAGTCCTATAGAACACAGAATTCAGTTTAAGAAAACAGAAATCTCATAAACTGCAATAACAACTGTAAAGTAGCTACAACGAAGTACACTACTAACAAAAATGCAGTGCACAACAACGTATGCCACAACTACAACAAATAAAATTAAAAATAGTAGAACTGCAGACATGTGGTGTACTATCGAAAAATACTCCCGAAACAATGTATGCCTAGAAATTGTCCAACCACTAAACAAACGAAAAAATACTCCCGCAAAAAATTACGTGGAAGACACGGCAACTGGACGAACAACATCAGCTCTCGTTTAAAAATTGCAATTACAAAATTACAATTATACCCGCAATACAATGAATTCAAACCTATAGCAACACTAATTACAATATTCAAACACGCATGGACGCGCAAAAATCCAAAAAATCGTCAAGAACAGAGGAGCGGATGAAGCTCTCCCGCCTGCGGAATCAAAATAATAGGAATTAAAAACAAACTCCTAAAAATTAACAAATTATAGAGTGAATGGACTGATTAAAACGAACACAATCAAACAATTCCTACTAAAAAACAACATGCGAGCACAAAAAAATCGCATCTGAAGCGAACACGGACGAACAGAGAAAGCCCGTCCGCCAAATCCGTCGATTTGCCAAGATTTTAGTCATTTTTCCTGTAAATTACAAATAATAAAGGTCAACTGACATCCATAAACAAATTAAATCATCCCGCAACACCCCGTTCCACACAGAATACGCGGGCGGACCACCAGAAAATGAAGCAGTTCTACCGTGTAGCATTGCAGTGCGCAATGTAAAGAAGATGCAGTTCGCTTCTGTTGAGCATGCAGAGCGGAACACGGAAGTACATATATATATTGTGACACCCGGATAATTAAGCTACAGTAACCCTCTCCTAATGATGCCATGTCACCGCTATCACTGTAGTTAATCTCGCGATGGTTCAAAAACAATCCAAATTTAAAATAAAGACAAATAACAAAAGCTTTTCAAATGTCAAAACTAAAATGTTCTAAATGTGACAAATAAATCATATGTAATATTGGTGGAGAAACCACACTTTTATAAAGCGTTTAAATGCACTATAGTAAATAAATAGTAATAAAACAATTATTCAAATGCTTTAAAATAATAAACTATTTAAAACTATTTTTATTTCAATGCTAAACGGTTTGTGGCAGTGGCATAAATTGTAACACTATTTTAGGTGCCACTTTTGTATTTTTGGAAACTAAAATAAAACAAATAAGAACTAAAAGAATAAATAAAAGAAAAGCAAAGTAAGACTGTAAATAAAAAAAATGAAAAGGGAACCCCCCCCCTCCCCCCCGCGCACTGGGCCTCAGCCCAGCTGGCCACTCCAGTCGGCCTAGTTGGACCGGCCCACCCCCACCTCACCTACTAACCCCTGGGGACACCGAAATCCTAGCCCACTACCCCACTCCTCCCCCCACGCCACTCTCTCCCTCCCCCCGATCTGGATCGAGATCGGGGGCGCAGACCTGGCAACTGCGCCGCCCTGACGCCCGCCGTTGTCGACCCCGTCGCGTCGATGCTCGCCTCCCGGACTCCTCCTCGCCCTCCTCTCCTTTGCGCAACACCTGCCTGACCGCGACCTCGCCTCGTCGTCGAACCGACGCCGTCGCCAGTCGTCATCACCACCCCGTCGCCGTCCCGTCGTCGACCGCCGCCGCCTCGAGCTCCGGCGCCTCCCCGACTCCTCCTCGCGCACACTATTGCACACCTACAGGGCCCGGTGAGGCCCCCTCCTCCTTTTTCCCCATCTCCTTTCCCTCCTGTCGCCGTAGGTCGCCCCCGCCGTCGCGCCCGAGCTCCCGAGGAGCTCGTGGTTGCCGCACCGGTGACCCGCTGTCGCGCGCTGGCCACCTCCCTGCGCGCCCACACTCCATGCGCTGCCGTCACCGCGTTGGCCGCCCGTGCCCAGCCACTGCCCTCGCCGCGTTGTTGCTGCGGCTGCTGTCCGCGCGCAGCCGTGCCAACCCCGCCTCCGCCCGGCCACGCCCTGACGCCGCCCTCGTCGCTCCACGGCGTCCGGGGCTCCTGCCGCTGGCCGCGGTCCCCCCCCCTCCATTCTGCGCTGACCGGTGGCCTCGCCGGAGGCCGCGCCCAGCCGTGGAGCCCGAGCCCCCTGGTGCCGTGCGTGCCCAGGTCCGGCCTCCACGGGCGCCCGCCCACTAACCCGCTCGCCCAGCGCCCGCTAGGCCAGCCAGGGCCACTAATCAAGGGCCCCCACGCCCAGAACATTTTAACAAAAAAGAGATTAAAAAAATATATATATAAAAATAACTAAAAATAATTAATTAATTAGTTAATTAATCCTGGTTAATTAAACTTGCTAATTAAAACACTAATCTGTCACTGACTAATGAGGCCCACACTTAAATAATCCTATTTAGTTTAAACAAATCCTATTTAACCTTTGTCTCAATGACAGGTGGGTCCCACTAGACCCACTGGTTATGTTTGACTCCAGTCAACTGAGTTTGACCTGCTGATGTCATGGTGATGTCATGCTGACATCACCTTTCACTATTCTGGATAATGTTCGATTTAATTAATTAAATAAATTTTAGAAATACATAAAACTTTGATAAATCATAGAAAATAAACCGTAACTCGGATCAAAATACTTTGTACATGAAAGTTGCTCAGAACGACGAGACGAACCCAGATACGCAGCCCGTTCGTCCTCCACGCAACCCTAACATATCAAACTCGCAACTTTCCCCCTCCGGCTCCTTTGCCCAAAAACGCGAAACATCGGGGATACTTTCCCGGATGTTCCCCCCCTTTCACCGGTATCGCCTCATACCGCGTTAGGGCACCCTAGCACCGATACTTGTCATGTCATGCATCGCTATGCATCTGTTTGCTTAAGTATTTATTGTTTCTTCCCCCTCTTCTCTCGCTAGACACCGAGACCGACGCCGCTGCTACCCAGTACGACTACGGTGTTGACGACCCCTCTCTCTTGCCAGAGCAACCAGGCAAGCCCCCCCCCCTTGATCACCAGATATCGCCTGTTCTTCTCTATACCGCTTCCATTAGAGTAGTGTCGCATGTTACTGCTTTCAGTTAATCTTATACTGCTGCATAGCCTGTCCTTGCTACTACTGTTGTTACCTTTACCTGCTATCCTACTACTTAGTATAGGATGCTAGTGTCCCATCAGTGGCCCTACACTCTTGTCCGTCTGCCATGCTATACTACTGGGCCGTGATCACTTCGGGAGGTGATCACGGGCATATTCTATATACTTTACACTGTTACATTACCTGTGGTACTGTTCGGAGTTGGGGGCTGAAGGGGCAGGTGGCTCCATCCCGGTAGAGGTGGGCCTGGGTTCCCGACGGCCCCCGACTGTTACTTTGAGGCAGAGCGACAGGGCAGGTTGAGACCACCTAGGAGAGAGGTGGGCCTGGCCCTGGTCGGCGTTCGCGGACACTTAACACGCTTAACGAGATCTGGGTATTTGATCTGAGTCTGGCCATTTGGTCTATACGCACTAACCATCTACGCGGGAGTAGTTATGGGTATCCCGGCGTCGTGGTATCAGCCAAAGCCTTTGTGACGTCAGCGACTGAGCGGCGCGCGCCGGATTGGAACGTAAGCCTGCTCTTGTGTTAAGGGGGCTAGTTCTGCTTCCGGCCGCGTTCGCAACGTGCAGGTGTGCTAAGGGCGATGGGCCCAGACCCCTGTGCGCTTAGGTTTAGACCGGCGTGCTGACCTCTCTATTGTGCCTAGGTGGGGCTGCGACGTGTTGATCTTTCGCGGTCGGGTATGACCCCAAAAAGTGTGTCCGGCCAAATGGGATCAAGCGTGTTGGGGTATGTGGTGCACCCCTGCAGGGAAGTTATTCTATTCGAATAGCCGTGATCTTCGGTAACAGGACGACTTGGATTTGTACCTTGACCTTATGACAACTAGAACCGGATACTTAATAAAACACACCCTTTCAAGTGCCAGATACAACCGGTGATCGCGCTCTCACAGGGCGACGAGGGGAGGATCATCGGTTAGGATTATGCTATACGATGCTACTTGGAGGTCTTCAGTCTACTCTCTTCTACATGCTGCAAGACGGAGGCCGCCAGAAGCGTAGTCTTCGACAGGATTAGCTATCTCCCCCTTATTCTGGCATTCTGCAGTTCAGTCCACCGATATGGCCCTTTACACATATACCCATGCATATGTAGTGTAGCTCCTTGCTTGCGAGTACTTTGGATGAGTACTCACGGTTGCTTTCTCCTTATTTTCCCCCTTTTTCTTCTACCTGGTTGTCGCAACCAGATGATGGAGCCCAGGATCCAGAGGCCACCGTCGACGACGACTCCTACTACACCGGAGGTGCCTACTACTACGTGCTGCCCGCTGACGATGACCAGGAGTAGTTTAGGAGGATCCCAGGCAGGAGGCCTGCACCTCTTTCGATTTGTGTCCCAGTTTGTGCTAGCCTTCTTAAGGCAAACTTGTTTAACTTATGTCTGTACTCAGATATTGTTGCTTCCGCTGACTCGTCTATGATCGAGCTCTTGTATTCGAGCCCTCGAGGCCCCTGGCTTGTAATATGATGCTTGTATGACTTATTTTATTTGTAGAGTGGTGTTGTGATATCTTCCCGTGAGTCCCTGATCTTGATCGTACACGTTTGCGTGTATGATTAGTGTACGATTAAATCGGGGGCATCACAAGTTGGTATCAGAGCCGACTGTCTGTAGGAATCCCCCTTCCACACTCCTTGGCCGAAGTTGAGTCTAGACATTTTAAAAACTTTTACTAACATGGCTGTGTGCCTTACGGGCCCACGTTGCCATCTGGGTGGTATTAGGATCTTTTACTCCTCGATCCTTACTCTGGGACTCTGAACTCTCTTCTATTCGGATTAAATGAATTTTGCAAAATCTAACTCTAGGTTCTCGTTACTACTTCCTACCGGAGAACCCTTTCATTACGGATGATCTACTGCTTCAACAGAAGATTCTCACAATACTCTCCGATATTTTCTCGAGACCTTGTGCATGTTGCTTTTGCAATTCCCTACCACCGAAAAATCCCTATGGATAAATACTTACACCTGTCGTTCTTACTTTTATTCCCAGTTGTTCTTGTTATTACAAGATACCCCGAAATACTCGTCGTTGTTTCGATGATCCTTTGAGCTTACTGCCTTGTTGTTCTTTGTCACCTGAATACCCCTACGGATAATTCTCGCACTTATAGAGTATCCGCTCATCCCCCAGTTGTTCATGTGTTTCACAATGGTCATCGACATACTATTCGATCCTCCAAAAATCCTT
The DNA here is from genome assembly GCF_056163025.1 of Triticum urartu. Classification (NCBI taxonomy): domain Eukaryota; kingdom Viridiplantae; phylum Streptophyta; class Magnoliopsida; order Poales; family Poaceae; genus Triticum; species Triticum urartu. The sequence goes on from NC_141878.1 coordinate 89,481,297, forward strand.
AGTAGCTTATTGCTCTGCAATACTTGGCTGCTTGCATTATGGATGCTTTCCATATGTCTGGCAATATTCATCAGTATCCTTAGGCATCGTCTTTTTGATCCTATTGATTCAACATGAGTGCGAATGCACGCAATCATCAGTTGATCCTTTTAAATTATCTTTCCGGCTCAGACGTCATTTTAAACACGAGCTGGTTCTCAACAAATCCAATTGCTGTCGATTGTACCCCTAGGGCTATTCAACTTATCCATCCCTAATCAGAACATTGCTTCTGATCCCTTGAATTGAAAATCATAATTCATTTGCATTTGTACTCTGGATTAGTCAGTTGTTTCCATAATCCAATGCCTTTGCATTCTTTCCGCTTCTGGTTGAGTACCGATGCTCACATAAGATCCTTTGAGGACCACCGGATCCTTTGTTGGATTTTATCCGATAGCGTCCTTCATATTCAATCCCTTTGGAAGTTCTCTCTCCATTGGTAAATCCTATCCTCTGATTGGCCAACCATGCTCTGCTTTCAAGCTTGTGGTATTTACTATTGAAGCTTGTGGTATATGTTTCCACGATACCCTGACGGGTTGAACATATGCCTTTTTCTAATCTGTGTGAACCCGGAAATTACTACGGGTCATACTCTACTGGTGTTATGACGGATAAAATTTCAACACCACAACTTCGTTGAAGGCGAGAAGTAAATGAAAGGTTATGCATTAAAGAAGTGGGAGTCGACCTTGAACTTTGTGTTCATGCCCATGGACACGATGTAGATCCTGTCATAGAAGCTTCTTGCAATATTAACTATTTCCTTGATATGACATCATCTGGTACCTATGTATTGATCATTTGCAATCATGATCCCGACCACATTTTCTCCTTGATTCCATTTTTCAGACAAGTTAAAGCACTTGTCTTCTGCAGAGCAATACCCCAGTCCAACCTCTACTTTGGTCCGTCATCGAGTATTACCCCCTCTGGTATCTCGAGATTATCGCAGAACTGCATAACTTCTTATGAGTTATTCTTCAAGTATTATTTCTCACTGATTCCAAAATTTTCCCCGGGTTCTGAGTTGTTAGACACTCAAGGACACCGAAAGTGAATCGAGTCTGTACTCCGAATCAATAACTATAAGTAATTTTTATTGCTTATGAGTTTAATAATCCTTCAAGTCATTCCTAGCCCGGTTGGCTATATCATTATCGTGCTAAATTTTAACTGTACTACCTGGTCCTTCTTCCCGGAACACAACTTTCGACGATGAGCTAAGCTTACGTCGATCTTTCTCGTCATATCTTTCACCTTGGACAACAAGCTTGATTTTGAGTTTGTGTCGTACCCATGGTTTCGATAACCTTTTGCTTCATAATTCCTTTGACTTGATGTCATCGCCGATAGATTACATCTTCATGAAATCTCTCGACAAATGTGTCGAGATCAGCACCAACATCTTGGGCTCTTCCAGGATATCCATCAAATTCATGATGAGAATTACCATCTTTTCCCTCGGTGATTTATATTATCATCGACCACTCGATTGCCTCCCGTTCAACACAAACTTGTTCGTGTTTTGTGTTATACCTTGAGATCCTTGCTATCCAGCATTTGTTCTCCTTTACCTTGGAGTATTGCCATCTTTTATGTCAAGAATGTTGTGAGAATTTCACCACCTCTTAAGAATTCTTGGTATCGTGATACTTCTCACCATCACCATTCTTTCTTGGTCCTCGTGTTGATTCCAACCGGGGTACCAACAAGTGAACGGTGTTGTTTGGATTCTGCACTTCTAGCAACCCTATTGCTTTGAAGTTAATGGTCGGCCGTTCGTTCTTAGACTATTGATTATTGAATCACCATTCTGACATTGGTCGTGCAACCCAACCCATATTTTGGGCGCACCTTTCAACCAATGTTTAATTGTGTATGTTTTCCGTGAGCATACTTCCTTATATCATTTGATCTGACAAATGTTATCTCCTTGTTCACTTAATTGTGGAAATCCATCTTTTGGAAATCTCGATGAATTGCCGTTGAGTTCACCAGACACCTCCTTGTCCTCTCCTTGGATTAATGATGAACTCTTGTTAACGGAAATCACTTCATAGTTCATTTCCCGAGAATCTTACATTGTCATCTCGTCAATTGTGTTGCACCTTTTCTTCTCAGGCTTACTAAGTCGGAGGTATCCTGGCACTAATCAGATCTGAATCTAGGTCAGATATGATGGTTGGAACATATTTCCAAGAGTTACAACAATGGTCCTTATGTGACCCGGTAAGGTGATGTCATGCCTAGCACACCTGGCCGGAGGCCCAATTGTTATAGTTTCCCTTTTCAGCCAGGCTATCCTTTCTTCCATGAGGAAATTGTAAGACTTATTCTACAAGTTATTCCTGATGGATCCTTTTTGTTTCCAAAGTCTGATCTTCACCTGATGACCATGTCAATGCTATCTCGAAGCACGTCTATGGTACTCCGATTTTCAACAAGACCATTTGAAGCCCAATGCTAAATGTTTCCTGCTCAATTATCCAAACACCGCTGTATGGGTAATGTCATGAAATTTCTCTCCACTACCTAAAGAGTTTTCTACATTATATCCTGTCATGGATATCATACTCTGCTTGTCCTTGGGAAGGATATACCCTTGAATTATGTGTTTAAACACATTTTCCTTTCCATTTTTCTATTTAAATCTGATAATCATATTTTCCTTTCCATTGGTTGGTTTAACGTTTCTTGTGATCTATATGATCTAAGCAGTAATAATTCCATGCTTAGGTAAGCACCTCATTGTACCACTCCTTTAGTAAGACCCTGTTACCATTGTTGATGACATTTCGGTAACCACCGATGGACGAGAACCTTGCCTATTGGTCCGCCTCGTTCAACGAGCAGGAAAATGGTTCTCTTCGTCCCTCGCCCTTGGTATCGATGTTATTGCCCACATAACTGACAGGCTACCCTCTGACATGCCTTGCTAATGTGACCGTGCAAGATGTCAGCCCCTTTCTACTTTGATACACATAGTGGGCCCATAACCCACAGTTCCACAGGATCGAAACCTGACTCTCCTATACACCCTGTTGCCAAAGTTATTCCTAGAGCTTGACTTCGTATGTAGTTCACGGGCCACCTGCCTAGTGATCTATTCCGGTATCAGACGCAATACTTATTCCCATTGCTCTGAATCCTTTTCACACTTTGTTTCAGGCACCGAACGATTGCCTACCCGCTCAAAACTTCTCATGATACCTTCTTACTTTGCTCTCGATATTTTTGTAAGTTTCAATTCGAGAGTTACTTTCGCCACCTTCCTCGATGTTATCGACCAGATAGTCTACCGGGTAGAGGTCAGTTCTCCCAGCATGTCCACCCTTTATTCTTTAGTAAGTACGACGGAGTCCTGTAGAAAGGACACCGACTTCATCATGATGACTGAAGCACAGGAATGAACCTCTTCGAGAAGAGCAACCAACACCAAGAAGACCCGTTAGAAATTCGTAACCAAATTCCTTCCCCCTTGCTCCCCTCTTAAATCTCGGGACGAGATTTCTTGTAGTGGAGGAGAATTGTGACGCCCGGATAATTAAGCTACAGTAACCCTCTCCTAATGATGCCATGTCACCGCTATCACTGTAGTTAATCTCGCGATGGTTCAAAAACGATCCAAATTTAAAATAAAGACAAATAACAAAAGCTTTTCAAATGTCAAAACTAAAATGTTCTAAATGTGACAAATAAATCATATGTAATATTGGTGGAGAAACCACACTTTTATAAAGCGTTTAAATGCACTATAGTAAATAAATAGTGATAAAACAATTATTCAAATGCTTTAAAATAATAAACAATTTAAAACTATTTTTATTTCAATGCTAAACGGTTTGTGGCAGTGGCATAAATTGTAACACTATTTTAGGTGCCACTTTTGTATTTTTGGAAACTAAAATAAAACAAATAAGAACTAAAATAATAAATAAAAGAAAAGCAAAGTAAGACTGTAAATAAAAAAAAGGGAACCCCCCTCCCCCCGCACGCTGGGCCTCAGCCCAGCTGGCCACTCCAGTCGGCCTGGTTGGACCGGCCCACCCCCACCTCACCTACTAACCCCTGGGGACACCGAAACCCTAGCCCACTACCCCACTCCTCCCCCACGCCACTCTCTCCCTCCCCCCGATCTGGATCGAGATCGGGGGCGCAGACCTGGCGACCGCGCCGCCCTGACGCCCGCCGTTGTCGACCCCGTCGCGTCGATGCTCGCCTCCCGGACTCCTCCTCGCCCTCCTCTCCTTTGCGCAACACCTGCCTGACCGCGACCTCGCCTCGTCGTCGAACCGACGCCGTCGCCAGTCGTCATCGCCACCCCGTCGCCGTCACGTCATCGACTGCCGCTGCCTCGAGCTCCGGCGCCTCCCCAACTCCTCCTCGCGCACACTATTGCACACCTACAGGGCCCGGTGAGGCCCCCTCCTCCTTTTTCCCCATCTCCTTTCCCTCCTGTCGCCGTAGGTCGCCCCCGCCGTCGCGCCCGAGCTCCCGAGGAGCTCGTGGTTGCCGCACCGGTGACCCGCTGTCGCGCGCTGGCCACCTCCCTGCGCGCCCACACTCCATGCGCTGCCGTCACCGCGTTGGCCGCCCGTGCCCAGCCACTGCCCTCGCCGCGTTGTTGCTGCGGCTGCTGTCCGCGCGCAGCCGTGCCAACCCCGCCTCCGCCCGGCCACGCCCTGACGCCGCCCTCGTTGCTCCACGGCGTCCGGGGCTCCTGCCGCTGGCCGCGGTCCCCCCCTCCATTCTGCGCTGACCGGTGGCCTCGCCGGAGGCCGCGCCCAGCCGTGGAGCCCGAGCCCCCTAGTGCCGTGCGTGCCCAGGTCCGGCCTCCACGGGCGCCCGCCCACTAACCCGCTCGCCCAGCGCCCGCTAGGCCAGCCAGGGCCACTGATCAAGGGCCCCCACGCCCAGAACATTTTAACAAAAAAAGAGATTAAAATATATATATATATATAAATAACTAAAAATAATTAATTAATTAGTTAATTAATCCTGGTTAATTAAACTTGCTAATTAAAACACTAATCTGTCACTGACTAATGAGGCCCACACTTAAATAATCCTATTTAGTATAAACAAATCCTATTTAACCTTTGTCTCAATGACAGGTGGGTCCCACTGGACCCACTGGTTATGTTTGACTCCAGTCAACTGAGTTTGACCTGCTGATGTCATGGTGATGTCATGCTGACATCACCTTTCACTATTCTGGATAATGTTCGATTTAATTAATTAAATAAATTTTAGAAATACATAAAACTTTGATAAATCATAGAAAATAAACCGTAACTCGGATCAAAATACTTTGTACATGAAAGTTGCTCAGAACGACGAGACGAACCCAGATACGCTGCCCATTCGTCCGCCACGCAACCCTAACATATCAAACTCGCAACTTTCCCCCTCCGGCTCCTTTGCCCGAAAACGCGAAACATCGGGGATACTTTCCCGGATGTTCCCCCCTTTCACCGGTATCGCCTCATACCGTGTTAGGGCACCCTAGCACCGATACTTGTCATGTCATGCATCGCCATGCATCTGTTTGCTTAAGTATTTATTGTTTCTTCCCCCTCTTCTCTCGCTAGACACCGAGACCGACGCCGCTGCTACCCAGTACGACTACGGTGTTGACGACCCCTCTCTCTTGCCAGAGCAACCAGGCAAGCCCCCCCTTGATCACCAGATATCGCCTATTCTTCTCTATACCGCTTGCATTAGAGCAGTGTAGCATGTTACTGCTTTCAGTTAATCCTATACTGCTGCATAGCCTGTCCTTGCAACTACTGTTGTTACCTTTACCTGCTATCCTACTGCTTAGTATAGGATGCTAGTGTTCCATCAGTGGCCCTACACTCTTGTCCGTCTGCCATGCTATACTACTGGGCCGTGATCACTTCGAGAGGTGATCACGGGCATATTCTATATACTTTACACTGTTACATTACCTGTGGTACTGTTCGGAGGTGGGGGCTGAAGGGGCAGGTGGCTCCATCCCGGTAGAGGTGGGCCTGGGTTCCCGACGGCCCCCGACTGTTACTTTGAGGCGGAGCGACAGGGCAGGTTGAGACCACCTAGGAAAGAGGTGGGCCTGGCCCTGGTCGGCGTTCGCGGACACTTAACACGCTTAACGAGATCTGGGTATTTGATCTGAGTCTGGCCATTTGGTCTATACGCACTAACCATCTACGCGGGAGTAGTTATGGGTATCCCGGTGTTGTGGTATCAGCCGAAGCCTTTGTGACATCAGCGACTGAGCGGCGCGCGCCGGATTGGAACGTAAGCCTGCTCTTGTATTAAGGGGGCTAGTTCTGCTTCCGGCCGCGTTCGCAACGTGCAGGTGTGCTAAGGGCGATGGGCCCAGACCCCTGTGCGCTTAGGTTTAGACCGGCGTGCTGACCTCTCTGTTCTGCCTAGGTGGGGCTGCGACGTGTTGATCTTTCGCGGCCGGGTATGACCCCGAAAAGTGTGTCCAGCCAAATGGGATCAAGCGTGTTGGGGTATGTGGTGCACCCCTGCAGGGAATTTAATCTATTCGAATAGTCGTGATCTTCGGTAACAGGACGACTTGGAGTTGTACCTTGACCTTATGACAACTAGAACCGGATACTTAATAAAACACACCCTTTCAAGTGCCAGAAACAACCGGTGATCGCTCTCTCACAGGGCGACGAGGGGAGGATTATCGGTTAGGATTATGCTATACGATGCTACTTGGAGGTCTTCAGTCTACTCTCTTCTACATGCTGCAAGACGGAGGCTGCCAGAAGCGTAGTCTTTGACAGGATTAGCTATCTCCCCCTTATTCTGGCATTCTACAGTTCAGTCCACCGATATGGCCCTTTACACATATACCCATGCATATGTAGTGTAGCTCCTTGCTTGCGAGTACTTTGGATGAGTACTCACGGTTGCTTTCTCCTTCTTTTCCCCCTTTTTCTTCTACCTGGTTGTCGCAACCAGATGATGGAGCCCAGGATCCAGACGCCACCGTCGACGACGACTCCTACTACACCGGAGGTGCCTACTACTACGTGCTGCCTGCTGACGACGACCAGGAGTAGTTTAGGAGGATCCCAGGTAGGAGGCCTGCGCCTCTTTCGATCTGTGTCCCAGTTTGTGCTAGCCTTCTTAAGGCAAACTTGTTTAACTTATGTCTGTACTCAGATATTGTTGCTTCCGCTGACTCGTCTATGATCGAGCTCTTGTATTCGAGCCCTCGAGGCCCCTGGCTTGTAATATGATGCTTGTATGACTTATTTTATTTGTAGAGTTGTGTTGTGATATCTTCCTGTGAGTCCCTGATCTTGATCGTACACGTTTGCGTGTATGATTAGTGTACGATTAAATCGGGGGCGTCACATATATGCATCATCATCTTGAAGTACAAGGCAAGATAGAATAATATCCTACGACATCCTAAATTTTCTAATAATCACGATACTTAGCAATATTAACAATGTCCATGTACTGACGCTGAAATTTATCATCACACAGGAGGGATTCTATCACCTTTGCACCTGATCGGTCAACAGGCAGCGCCTCATCTATAACATTCTGCAAGGCCACCTCAGACCACACACATGCAAAGGAGATGACAGCGTAGCAAGGTAAAAATATGAGTGGATCGTCATCTGAAGAGATAAATGTAAAGGGGAGGGCGATGGGCGGGCCCCACTTGAGATGCGTGCGCGTGACGCCCATGCACGTCCGTTGCAATTTTCAGCCGGCCAGCCGGTTTCCAATGTTTATCTTTTTCTTTTTTATACACCTTTAACTTTTTAAATGCTTGATTAATATTTTTTAAATACTTGATTTAAAAACTAAATATTTGATTGATTTAAAAAAGCATGATCCAGGTTTTTCATACACATATGATTTTTTTGTATATCTTTCCCTGATAATAAAGCACGGATTAAGTCTATCAGGTGCACGGTCGCATCCTTTTTACACAAAGGTCCTTAAGTTTTCTAATAATTCAACCCCCAATCCCTTTTTTAAAGTGGATCTGGAAAACGTTTCATTCTTACAAAAAGGACGCTGCAATTTTTAGTATTCAACCTGCAATCCTTGGCAACACCTCGGGTGGGGAAGGCGAGCAGCGGCACTGCCGGCAACGCTGCGCGCGGTAAGAAAAGGTGGTTCTCGAGGCGAGCAAGGCGCTTGAACGGTAGAGGTCGACCATGGTGGTCGCGTGACGCATCGGGAGGGGGTTGTCGAGGTGCAGGGGAGTTGGAGTCTCACGGAAGGAGACGGACGGGGCCCCGGTGTGGTGCCTGACGGGACCGAGCCGTGCAGTGGCGCCACGGGCAGAGGCAGCAGGAGCTGCGAGGCCAGGCAAAGAACGAGAGGGGGAGCATGGAAGAAAGGAGGCGGCAGACGGATGAGAGTGCAGGACGGAGGGGCGGCGGCATGGCGAGCACGTGAGGTTGGCGGCGAGCTGGATCGAGGCACGCTGACCGCTGCCCCTCTGTTCGTGTGGTGTGTGTGGTGCGTGTGACGGCTGGAGACCCAGCTCGCCGCCTCCTTTCTTCCATGCTCCCCCTCTGTTGGCAGCGAGCGCGTGAGGTTGGCGGCGAGCTGGATCGAGGTGCGCTGAGCGCTGCTCCTCTGTTCGTGTGGTGCGTGTGACGGCTGGAGACCCAGTGAGCGCGTGAGGTTGGCGGCGAGCTGGATCGAGGCGCGCTGAGCGCTGCCCCTCTGTTCGTGCGGAGGAGATGGGGATCGGGAGGCTGGGGTGATAGGGCTAGGGTTAGAGTAGTGGGGGCGGCTGGGCCTCAAGAGTTAGGTGCACCGGCCTGCGAGGTTAGTCAAGCCCAAATGTGCTCAAATCCTGACCTATGGTCGTGTGAACGAAAACTGAGTTAGATGCACAAATTCTTCTTGTCTCAAAAAAAGATGCACAAATTCTTCTAAAAAAAGTTAGATGCACAAATAAATAGTCCTACATCGGCCCTTTGTATTAAAATCCACCAATTTATATAGGCTGGAGTTTCACAAGAATCATCAAGCAGCCCAAGACAAGAAAAGAGAAACAGAGAGTGAGGCGCTGGTCTGAGATGATATGTGGCTGGGTGAAAAAAAAGAACAAAGAGAGGGGCTTGTTGGGACATGCATGTGCATGGCCTGGCTCGCTTGGGTCGGGGTGATGGTTCCGTGGTGTTTTTTATCTGACGGAAAGACTGTAAAGAAACCCCTATAGTATAATTGGTGCAACAAATCCAAATTGCAAATACCATGCTTTGAACCTGGGTGGTTGGGAAGGCATCAGCCTCTTCCCACCACTAGGCTATGCCTTAGTCTATGATGGTCCCATGGTGTTGTGGATTGACACGTGAAAAAAAAGAACAAGAGAAGAAGAAAGAGGAACATGTAGCAGGACCGAGAAGTAAAACATTGCAGCAACGAACTTTTTTTCATCTTGGATGGTGGCTTCGAGCTCACGGGACATGTGGTACTATGTTGACATCACAAATATTGTTTTCATGCTCAACTACACCAATCTATGGAGATCCACGGTTCACTCTTCTGACATAGAATAGCTTTGCACACCATCCACCTACAGTTGAGCTGGAACCTGGCATCGTTGGAACGATTTTTGATGAGCATGATGATCACTTCATTTGGTTGATTTACTTTAATCTGTTTCAGTTGTCGTGACCTCATAACCTCATACCGACTACATTTGCAGTTCCCCTAAAAACAATTGCTATTAGATTTAGGGACATGTACATTCCTCGTGGTGTTTCAGTTGCATCCGGATTACTTATCTATTATTTTGCGGTATAAATTTTAGTTCTGTGTATATGTTTGTTCAATTCCCAATGTGGTTGTAGTGTGCATGGTTCTGCACTCAATAAACAGAGAGACTGATATGTATTACTATACATAGAAATTCCCAAGCTAAGATGTTTTAATTTGTATCTCTCCAACGAACTAGCATATGCATCACATAATATGACCATAATTTCGGACGAATCGACTTACGAGGGTCACAATATTCCCCAAGACAAAGGTTCCATTATTTCTATTTTCCATATCTCTTTGAACATTAAATTATTTTATTTTCCATATTGTGCGGTCTTAACATATTTTTGTCTAACAAAATATTAAACATGTATGTAGATTATTTTGATATACTTTTCTGCAGTAGGCAAATGATCTGCCTATAAATATACTATCGCTTTGGGAAATACAAATCAATCAGAAGATTTGTTTGGATGATAGCAAGAAGATTATTCCTAATGTACACCTTTTTTAGTTTTAAATTGCAGTGGACAAAAATCTGTCCATCTATGCTCCACCATTATTATGAGTCGACAAAATTACAGGTCCATGCAAAGAGGACTTGCAAAAAGGTGTGCTAGAGTGTGATGACCAACCTTAAGGCATTGAGACTGATCATCTTCGTCACAAATAGGTGGACAATATGACCATTACTGACGATGGTGATAAAATTAGGTAACAACATGAACGAGCCATTTCAGATGTGTGATGATTTATTTCTCCCGTTGTAACGCACGGACAATTTTTTTAGTATTAACCATCCTTTAAATAGACTGGGCCTAATAGGGGCCAGCCCCAAGGCCTGGACGGATGCACCTATTAATAGGGGCTAGGCCCGAAGGCCTGGATGATCGATGCAGCTTCCGATTCGGATTGGTCCCAGACATAAAATAACCGATCAAAAAAAAAAAGACTCGGATCGATCTCAGGGGGTGCATAAATATGCAGGCACCTAGTTGATGGACTCGTGGGCTCGCCAGTCGTTGCAACTTGAAACATATCGGAAACCTAACCTAAAAATACGCGGATCCGATGCCGCCGTTTCGTCGGGACCGCGCCCATCCCTCGGCGACGCCACCACCGTACACCAACGGGTGGCTGTGGCGGCGCCAACACCGACGCCGGAGCCGGCGCGCTGGCGCCGATGGGAAAAAAAGGGATCTGCCCGGAGACGTCCTCTCCGCGATCCTATCCAGCGTGTCCTCGTCCGCCACCGACATCGTCCGCTGCGGGGCTACGTGCAGTCACTCGGTAAACGCCGTGGCCACGCACGCCGACGCCATCTCCCGCTCTCTGCCGCCGCCCGCGCAATTCCTCCCCCACCTCGCCCTCGGCTTCTTCCACCAGGAAGCCCGCGCCCCCCGCGCCTCCCCCGCGCTGCCGCCACGCTTCGTCCCGACGGAAGCCGCCTCGCGCCTCCTGGGCCCCCGCCCCCAGCTCGAACACGTCGCCACCGGGCTGTTCGACCACGCCCGCCCCGTCGCATCCCGCAACGGCCGCGTCGTCCTGGAGCTCCGGCGCGAGGCGCGCGCCGACGGCCTTACGCTCAGCGTGTGCAACCCCATGACGGGGGAAATCTCCATGCTCCCTCCGCTCTCCGGCGACCACTGCCCCGGGCACTACGTGTGCGCGATACTCACCGGCGACGACCTAGACGTGCCCGCGCCGTCGTGCTTCTTCCGCGTGCTCCTCGTCTACAACCGCCGTAGCTTCACGGCTCTGCGCTCCTGCTCCTCTGCCGACGCCGACGCCGGCGTCGGATGTCGCTGGGGGCCGGAAGAAAGGAAACCCGGCGCCAAGATCAGCGCCAACATGCTGCGCGGTCTTGGCCACGCCGTCGTGGTCGGCGGCGCGGCCTACTGGCCCATGCACCACGAGGCGTTCGGCGTGCGGCTCGATGGCGCGCCGTCGGAGCCCATGGACGTGTGCCCGGTGCCCTACCGGCAGTCGCACTATTACGCCGGCGAGCGCCTGCTGGGCACCTCCCCTGACGGGAAGCGCCTGAGTCTCCTCGACGTGGGCTTCCTGGGATGCACGGACTTCTGCATCAACATCGAGACCCAGACGGCTGCCGGCGGGGAGTGGGAGGGGCACGAACAGGCCCGACTCAAACTCATCAGCCTACCCGAGCTCGGGATTACCATGACAACGGCGTTTAAGCTGCGGTGGTTCGGCGAGAAGAGCGGCACGGTGATATTCACCGTCGGAGAAGGAGGAGGGTGCACCAGCCAGGGCGTCTTCATGTTGAACATCACGACGGGATGCCTCGAGAAGCTTGCCGACGGCGTCGAGTGCCACGCGTGGAAATACTTGTGCGGCTACGAGATGGACCGCGAGGCGCTCTTTGCGTCGTCCGATAGATCGGTCCTGACTTCTCGCCAAAAATAGCTCGAGTACCTCAGCACATGCCCATCACAACGCTTGTTTTTCTTTTTCGGGAAATAAACTTCTGCCGTGTGTCTCATGCATGTGATCTTGATTTTGTTTCATGGATGTGTGAAAATTGTACGGATGTCTTTTGGGGTTTTTAACACAATACAGATGCAAACACTCATATATATATACACACACACACACACGCTTACACTCATCCCTATAAATGCACATACGCATATCCTTCCCATGAGCACATTCAAGAAACTGAGTCAGCATATTATCTTGAGGTTTACGAAGTCATCGTAAGCACCTCGTCGTCGATAGGAAATAAATCCAAAAATGATGCGAGCACCAGAACTTGAACCATGTATTTTTAATTGTTAAATGTGTATATAAAAATATTTATCATGTATAGAAACATGTATAACTCACATTTAGTAAATGTAGACATCAAAAAACTTACTAAAAAAATTAGTTCTGTATTTAAAAAATATTAAACATGTATATAAAAATGATGATGGTGTATACAAAAAAGGTAAATTGTGTGTGAAAAATCTTTATTGCCATTAAAAATGTTGAACACATGACCAACATTTGTTTATACATGTTTAACATTTTTAAATACATGATCAACACTTTTGTACGCGTTTAACCATTTTTAAATACATTATCAACATTTTTTCATACACATTGTATATTTTTTGTATATACATTTTTCTTATACATGGAAACATTTTCCGGCCAGTGCTAGGCGTCGGCCGACTGGCCTGACTTTCGGCCGGTAGGTTTCCAGGCGTTCGATGGGACTGCCTCTCACCGTTGGATCTCGTGTTGATTGGTCAAACACACACTTCTCCCTTTATCTCACGCACGCCGGTAATAGACCACGCGAACCTCCGCCCATCCCGATCGCGTCCTCCTCATTGCGTCCCCAGCAATTCCCTCTCCCCCATGCATGAGGTCGTCATTGTCACCCCGCATCTCGCCTCCTCCTGTCACTGGATGGCTCTCCGCTCGTGCGAGTGGCAGGGTATAGCAAAAAAACGCAGAGAGTAGGGGCGTTGCCAGTTTGAAGCACAAAAAACATGGTTGCAGCAAATAATTGATATGATTCCAACAAAAAAGACATGGTTTCTAACAAAACATTGACATGGTTCGAGCAAAAAACCATGGTTCCAACAAAAGATTGATATAGTTCCAGCAAAATTTAAGTAGTTTCCAGCAAACAATGATATCGTTTCCACGAAAAACACCAATGCAGCAAAAATCACGGCAGCCACCGTCGTTGCCGCCCCAACACCACCCTCGCCGATTGCCGCAAGTCAAATGATGGTTCCATCAAAAAGTCTATGTAGCAAAATCATGGCGGCCACCACCGCAGTCGCCCAACACTATCCTCTCATGTTGCCGCAAAATTGAAAGTTGGTTCCAGCCAAAATCAGCAGAGGTTCCAGCAAAAAGCTAAAACTGCAGCAACTTACCGCGGCCACCGTCGCCGCATCCCACCACCATCCTTGTCGGTTGAAGCAAATTCCTTGGCCGGTTCCCGCACCGCACCTCATCGGTCGCAGCGCGTCCCACGTCGTCGTCGTCAGTCCCAACATTTTCCGATGCTGGACACAACAACCTCCACCATGGGTCGGTCGCTCCACTGCGTCGCATCCACAAGCGCAGCTCGCCGTAGTGGTGTTTCTCTCTGTCAAAAGGTAAAGGGGTGGTGGGGGAAGACACAACCATCACAGGATAAAAGAAACAGAAACAATGGGTGGTGGCCATGGCCCGCAAGCAACGTCTCGCTGGTGACAAAGGACACGACAACAAAAAGGGAGGAATAGGTAGAAGTGGAGCTGCCGAGTAAAGGAGATGTTTTTAGGGGAAGGCCTTCATGGCTGCTTTATTAACTCATATCGCACTTACATTGTTTGCTAAAGCATTGAGAATAAAAGAAGGAGGTGTATCTGAAGGAAATATGCCCTAGAGGCAATAATAAAGTTGTTTATATTTTCTTATATCATGATAAATGTTTATTATTCATGCTAGAATTGTATTAACCAGAAACTTAGTACATGTGTGATTCCATAGACAAAGCAGAGTGTCCCTAGTATGCCTCTACTTGACTAGCTCGTTAATCAAAGATGGTTAAGTTTTCTGACCATAGACATGTGTTGTCATTTGATGAACGAGATGTGACGCCCCGAGACCGACGCTCCAGACGACTTCCTTGCTTTTTCTTTGTTGCCACATGTTTCATTTGTTTGTTGCATTCATCATGTCATCATTTGCATTGCATCGGAACTTCGTTGCCGTCATTTTACAAAACCTGCATCCGTCGTCGTTGTCGTTTCTCCCTTTGCCTTCATCACCTTCTCTCGGGCCGCTCTCTTCTCTCTTGTCTTCTCGTGGCCTTTTGTCAGCCCACGTTGTCTTTGTTTTCCCCTCTCGCTAAATGTCAAGCCTCACTTCACAGTGCACATATCCCCTCGCGTGCACGTCCGCAACTGTCCCGAACTCGAACCGGCCACTTGTGACCAATGGGTCCGGATCATCCCCAAACATGCCTAAAATATCTCTGTTTTCTTATTTGGACCCCCTAACCTAATTATTCCGGACTGCCCGATCGTGATCGGAGGATCCAAATCATCACCCCTTTTGTTTATATATAAGACTCCCTAGTCTAAACTGGGCCAAACCGTAACTTCTAGGAGTTTGTCCCATCAAGCCGCTGCCAACCATTTCCACTCGGGATCCATCCCCACCTACCAACATCCAACCCCCGATCCAAAAATCCTCTCGGCCTCCAACATGTAGCCCTCCACCTCTCGATCTCTCCCCACCAACCAGCGCCTCCCCTGATCCCCTCGTCCACCTCCTGTAACCGCGAGCGCCGAGGGCCCCCGTCCTCGCACTGGTGGGCGCCGGCCACCCAAGCAGCAGCAGCAGCCCCGCGCGCTGCTCGAGCCTCCCCTGCATCCTTTTCTCGCGGCCTCCTCTGCTTCTCCTCGAGCCGTCCGCAGCAGAAGCCCCAGGCCGACCCCGTGCCCTCTCCCTCGGTCCCCCACTCTCTTCCTTCTTTCTCCCTCTCTCTCTCTCTCACATCTCTCTCTCGCAGGACCCTGACGGCCAAGGCGCCAGGAGCCCAAGCTCGTCCGGCCCTCCCCTCTATAGATCCGTCTTCGGGGACCGGATCCGCGCCCGAGGCCTCCTTTGCCTGTGTCGGAGTGCGCCACCACGACCTCACCGGCGATCAACACACAGGAGACCAACGCCATGACGCCGCCCTCACCTCATCTCGATCCAGTGGACCCGAACGCAGCCGCCCTGGACCTCCACTAAACCGCAAGCAGCCGCCGTCCTCTGCCCCTGTCTTCGGCCTCGTCCTCGCCTCCAGGTTGCCGCACTGCCCCACCGGAGCGCTAGTTGCGCCGCTCGACAAGTCCCTGCATGTGTCCCTGCCTCGCGTTGGCCGCGCCCCTCCTCGTCGTCCCGCTTTCTCCCTGCGTGAGCCGGCCCAACCGCTCCCCTGTGTCGCGCAAGGCCCAGCGCCGCTGGCCTCCTCTGCCAAGATGGGCCTTGGCCCATGGTGAGGCAACCCCCCAGCGCCTCCTTTTTCCCCTCTCGTTGGCCCAGCCAGATTCGGCCTGAGTCACTGTTTTTTTCCATGAACGAATTTACTAATTTTCCAGAGAAAACCTGTTTTACACAAAACCCCCTAGATTTCATGCACATAATAACTCATGAACTATGCATCATATGTAAAAAAAATATGTAAAATGCTTAGAATTCATCTAGTTTCATAATATGCCACTTTCATCTATGTTTGAAATGTTTAAATGATGTTTGCATTTATTTTGCTCAAATGCCATGTTAAAATGCTTTATTTCATAACTAAGTAACCGGAGCTCCGAATTAAATGTTCTTTATATGTAAATGGGGTAGAAAAATGCATAGTTTAACATGTTGCGCTTATTTTGCATGTTCAACAACTCTAAAATATGGTTTAGGGAAGAACAGTACCAAATCCAAAATATGCACATGAGGATTTACCAGAATTGTTGTTTGATGTTTCCGGCCTCATTCAAACTTGCCTAAATAGTTGGTTTACTCATGCATCACCTCTTGCCATGTTAACCAATATTTAATATTGTTGGGTACATAAACGGGAGAGAACTAAATAAATGAATGTGGTGTTTCGTCAATATGCAACTCATTGCATATTGAGTTCCACTTAATTTGTAGTATTGTTTGTTGCACTTTGCCATGCCATGCCTCTTTAAACCGGACATGTATCATACTTGATTGTGCATCAGGCCATGCTTATGTGATGGTTGTTTACCATGTTGTTTGCTTCTTTCCGGTTGTGCTTCTTCTCCATAGTTTCGGTTACGTTGCGCTTGTGAGGATTCATTCAACTACGTTGGTTCGACTACTTCATGGACTCGTTCTTCTTCCTAGTGGGATTTCAGGCAAGATGACCATCACGTTGGATCTCACTACTATCTTTGCTATGCTAGTTGTCTCGATGCTATCTCTATGTCGCGCTACCTACCACTTGTTTATCAAGCCTCCCAAATTGCCATGATAGCCTCTAACCTTTTCACCCTTCCTAACAAACCGTTGTTTGGCTATGTTACAGCTTTGCTCAACCCGTCTTATAGCGTTGCTAGTTGCAGGTGCAGTTGCAGGTTGTTCCATGTTGGGACATGGATATCATGGGATATCACAATATCTCTTATTTAATTAATGTGTCTATATACTTGGTAAAGGGTGGAAGGCTCGGCCTTATGCCTGGTGTTTTGTTCCACTATTGCCTCCCTAGTTTCCGTCATATCGGTGTTATGTTCCTTGATTTCGCGTCCCTAACACGATGAGCGGTATGGGACCCTCTTGACGGTTCGCTTTGAATAAAACTCTTCCAGCAAGGCCCAACATTGGTTTTACCATTTACCTAATAATAACTAAAACTTGCATAGGGACTTGCCGGCCCCCGTGGATTTTTAATCAACCCCCGGGCCAGTGCTCCTCATGAGTGTTGGTCCAAACTAGAGCACCGTGCGGGACCGCCACTTGGAAACTTGGGGTATTTGGTATATACTTGTACGCTTCGCTTATCCGGTGTACCCTGAGAATGAGACCGTGTAACTCCTATCAGGTTAGGCCGGT
This sequence comes from Triticum urartu, assembly GCF_056163025.1. Lineage (NCBI taxonomy): Eukaryota > Viridiplantae > Streptophyta > Magnoliopsida > Poales > Poaceae > Triticum > Triticum urartu. Next base: position 89,498,667 of record NC_141878.1, read on the forward strand.
GCATCGGGAGGTCTTGCTGGATTTGTTTTACCATTGTCGAAATGTCTTGTGCACTGGGATTCCGAGTCTGATCGGGTGTCCCGTGATGGAGGATTGTCTCCGCGGATCGTGAGCTTGTCATGGGCTAAGTTGGGACACCCCTGCAGGGTTTAAACTTTCGAGAGCCGTGCCCGCGGTTATGTGGCAGATGGGAATTTGTTAATATCCGGTTGTAGAGGACTTGAAGTAAACTCAATTAAGATTCCTCAACTGCGTGTGTAACCGTGATGGTCTCTTTTCGGTGGAGTCTGGGAAGTGAACACTATGGGGTTATGTTTGACTCGTAAGTAGTTCAGGATCACTTCTTTATCATTACTAGTTTGCGACCGTTGTGTAGCTTCTCATCTTACTCTTGTACTCGTAAGTTAGCCACCATACAATGCTTAGTCGTTTGCTGCAACTTCACCACTTTACCCATTCCATCCCCATTAAGCTTTGCTAGTCTTGATACCCATGGTAATGGGATTGTTGAGTCCTTGTGGCTCACAAATTACTTCAACAACAATTGCAGGCACAGGTAATGCGATGATCTGGCGTGAGTGCAATGCTTGCTTGTCTGGAGTTCTTCTGCTCCTTCTTCTTCGATCAAGGGATAGGTTTCGGGTCGGGAGAGCCTGTGATTAGCAGGATGGATGTTGTTCTTATTTTTCATTTGATTTCATCCGTAGTCGGAGCCTGCTCTTCTGTATGATGGTTGCTATGTGTTGATGAACTGTTGTATGAATGATGTAACTTGTGGCGAGTGTAAGGCTTTATCTTGTATTCTCATCTATTCAGTACATGGTATGTTGTAATGATATCCACATTGCTATGCGCTTGAAATGCGGCTGTGCCCCAATCATGAGTTCATCACATGATTGGGATAGAATCGCATCTTGGGCGCTACAAGTTGGTATCTGAGCCTTACCGACCTTAGGAGCCCCCTTGATTGATCGAACTGCTGCCGTTGTTGAGTCTAGAAGAAAGCTATTTTGTGTCTAGTTATATCGGAGAGTAGGAATTATTTTTACTCCTCAGTCCCTTCGTCGCTCTAGTGAGGTCTCCTGACGTAGATGTTTTGACTTCACTATCATCTTTTTCACTCAAAAACTTTTTAGGATCACGCGGGTATCTTGGGATCGTTCCGATATTCTTGTGACGAGAACATTGTTCTTGGTGCCTCTTGACATTTAGGGGTTGTGGCAGTGTCCCGGGCTGTTGAGCTCTGAGGTGTTATCGTCCTAATTTTGTCGTTGCAGTTCTGGAATACATGAGCTTGCCGACATCAAAAATCTCTTTTATGCAGTTAGTGGTGAGATAACCTTGACGCCACCTAGTACTAGGGAGGGAGTTTGGGAGTATTGCCACAGCTCGTATAATGTATGCTTTTCGAAGGTTGAGCTACACGATTTCCGGAGTTTTCTTGGTTATGTGTTGACGGATGGATACAGTTGGAGCGTAGGGCTTGTTAGTTGTGTGATATATATTGTGCCTCCCTGTATCCCCAACACCAGATTGCATAACCACAAAGTTTTGTGAGTTAATAGGTGGGAATTCAAGTATCACATAGGATATCTTTCCAACAGACACATGATACGATATGGGGTCTATCATATGTTTGTTTCCGGCTTATTCTGCAAGCCAATCCTTTGTTTTATTTCGTGTTATGGTATTCGAGTTGCTTCGAAGTCAAGTGTTTATTCCATACCTTTTCCTAAGTAGTGTTCTCATATTTCTATGTGGATGCTAATCCTTCTTGTTTATCGAGATTGTCATGTCAATTCTTTTCCAACCGGTTCGCTTCTCGTCAAGATGACCCTATCATTTTCCCCATTCACAAGATCACCTCTTAGTTTTCTCAATGTTGTTCGTTTCATCCGTCCCAAAGTTGCCTTTGTTTTCCCTCCCTCCCACAATTTTTCTTCAAGGACTCGGATTTCCTAATCAAGTATCCATTTTATTCATGTGAAGTCTCTTCATTCTTTTTAATCAATGTTCTTACCCGGTGGTTCTCATGAAGATGCTCTACGAGTTTATCATTCTTCGTTCTTTATTCTATGATGGGCTAAATTCAAGCTTTCGGTGTTGATCATGTCCCTTTCATCCTTTCATATGCTTTCTCATGCCGGTGCACCTCTTATTTATTCACCTCTCTCTATTCATATCCGGAGTGCTCAAGATATATCAGAAGATTCACGTTTCTATTGCTAATTCGTTCAAAATATTTCGAGGTTGTTATCTCTTTCGAGCTATTTAATTCAACTGGTGCAATCTCTCTTTAAAAATCGTTCAACGGTGTTTTGTTTTGAGTGGGCCCTAACCCACAAGTCTTTTCCCAGGATCTTACCTGACTCTTCTATTTTTTAGAGCTATTCTCAAATCTTTTAAAGTTTGACGTAAGAATGAATTGTAATCAGTCATGTCTTTCTCCAAGATCTTTCAAGTTCTTTTCATCCTTTGCTCAACCTTTCTTTATTCATTATTCCGGAGTCGGCAAATCATGGTGGTGTTTCTCATCGTCATTTTGAACATTTGAAGACCGAAGAAGAGTTCCTCTTAAATGCTTACCCGTTCTTCCAAAGATTCATGGTTCTAGCTTCATGCCATCCTCATAATTGGTCTGATCATCAAGAATTCTTTTCATACCATCCGAAGAATTTCAGGAGCTGTTTTCGTTTCTAGATCATCCGAAGGCCGTCATTTTGGATTTATTTGTTCTCAATGTTCATCTCACATTCCCCAATTATTCCGGTGCATCATTCAAGTTTCTCTAGTCAGCTCATGATCTATTCATTCTCTTGTATCTAAATTCCCTCAAGTATCTTCGTTCGTTTTCTAACTCTTCACGGTGATTCGTTCCCTTTTCTTCATTCGTTTTCGATTCTTTCGGTGGTTCGTTCAAGATTAATCTTTCCTTGTAATCACACCAATTCATTTGTTCTTCCCAAAAATCCTACCGGTGGTTCGTTCAAGACCTTCCCAAGTTTGTGCCATATCTCTCTTTAATCCTTGCAAGAAGAATAAGTGGCATGCCAAATATGTTGCTTCTCATCAATTCAAGTTGATGAAGGGTAAGCATGACATAATTCTTATTCTTGTTTCCATCCAAGTGATTAATTTCTTCTTTCGAAGTTTGTTCATGATATCAATTCCTTGGTTCTAAGTGATTCATCTTTTCTTTTCCGAAGCTCCAAGTTTTCCTCGGTTATCTCATCACGAAGCTCCACCTAATCATTGCAAGTCTTCACCTTGTGTTTTCAACTTCTCTTTCTTTCTATCATCCTTTTATTACCGAAGTTATTCATGGAGGCTCTATATGATGGTTCATCAAGGATTTAATTCATTCTCGAAGTGTTCTTCAAGATTTTCCTTGGAGGAGCTCAAGTATTCTTCTTCTTCTTGCATTCCAAAGTGCAATTCCTTCTACTTTATCTTTTGAGGTGGTGTCATGTATTCTTCACAATTTCCCTTCGTGTTTCATGATTCACAAGTTTTCAAGAGTGACATATTTTAAACCAATCATTTTCAATTCGTTCACTAGATCTTTTCAACCCAACAATTTCTTCGTTGGTGTTATCTTGGTATAGATTTCACTTAAAGCCTTCCCTAAGGAATGTTGCTATTATGGTGTTTATCAATGATCCAAGTTTCCTCCTATTCTCGTGGTGAAAGAAGTTTTCCCATCTCTTTGTTCCTCTCGGCTAATCAATCTTTTGGTAGTGGCTGGTTATCACCTCATAATTTTGAGATGTCTCCATAAGCCCATGAGGATTATATCTTTCCGTATTGATCTTCCGACAACTCCATTCAATCCTTCTCTTTAAGGATGCTCTCTTAAATTCATTTTATAAGAACATGTTGTTTTCTTCTCCGTTCTTTTGATTCCATTCTTACATTTGTTCCGGAGTCATTGTGATGTTACTCTCTTCGACCCATCATCTCATTTTGTAAATATCATATTCTTTCCCTTGCTTATCCGTTTAGCAGGAGTGTTGTGTCCTCTGCTCAAGGTCTTTTCATCTTATCAAGTCTTGCATCTCTTTTCAACCGGAGTGCTATTCGAATTTGTTCTTCCTTGTTCCTTGTTTATCTCGTTTCAACTAGAGTGGTTTCAATTCCTTCTTGTCCATTGTTCTTGTCATTCATAGCTTTGCAAACTCCAAGGTTCACATGGTGTTCCTTGTTTCTCTTTTCTACCGGTGTGCTTTCATATTCTTTTTGGCCCGTTAAGCTCTTGTTTCATGTCCTTCAACCTACAAGGTTCACGCAATGTTCCTTGTTCCTCTTTTATAACGGAGTGTTTTCAACTTCCGTGCATCTCTGTTGGATTCCTTCTTTCAATTTGTTCAACCTCTCAAGGTTCATTGGTTTCACTCTTTTGTCAAAGAAGCAACTTTGTTTTGCCTCTTGCTCTTCCGCTTCTCTCCGGTGCCATCCTTAGATCTCGGGTCGAGATCTATGGAGGAGTGTTGTGACACCCCGAGACCGACGCTCCAGATGACTTCCTTGTTTTTTCTTTGTTGCCGCGTGTTTCATTTGCTTTTTGCATTCATCATGTCATCATTTGCATTGAATCGGCACTTCGTTGTCGTCATTTTACAAAACCTGCATCCATCGTCGTTGTCGTTTCTCCATTTGCCTTCATCACCTTCTCTCGGACAGTTCTCTTCTCTCTTGTCTTCTCCATGACCTTTTGTCAGCCCCCGTTGTCTTTGTTTTCCCCTCTCGCTAAATGTCAAGCCTCTCTGCACAGTGCACAAATCCCCTCGTGTGCGCGTCTGCAACAACCCCGAACGCGAACCGGCCACTCATGACTAATGGGTCCGGATCATCCCCAAACATCCCTAAAATATCTCCGCTTTCTTATTTGGACTCCCTAACCTAATTATTCTGGACCGCCCGATCGTGATCGGAGGGTCCAAATCATCACCCCTTTCGTTTATATATAGACTCCCTAGTCTAAATTAGGACAAACCCTAACTTCTAGGGAGTTTGTCCCATTGAGCCGCCGCCAGGCATTTCCCCTCTAATCCATCCCACCTACCAGCATCCAACCCCTGATCCAAAAATCCTCTCGGCCTCCAACCCGTAGCCCTCCACCTTTGATCTCTCCCCACCAACCAGCGCCTCCCATGATCCCCTCGTCCACCTCCTGCAACCGCGAGCGCCGAGGGCACCCGTCCTCGCACCAGTGGCCGCTGGCCACCCAAGCAGCAGCAACAGCCCCGCGCGCTGCCCGAGCCTCCCCTGCATCCTCATCTCACGGCCTCCTCTGCTTCTCCTCAAGCCGGCCGCAGCAGGAGCCCCAGGCTGACCCCATGCCCTCTCCTTCGGTCCCTCCTTCTCTTCCTTCTTTCTCCCACCCTCTCTCACATATCTCTCTCTCTCTCTCGCAGGACGCTGACGACCAAGGCGCCAGGAGCCCAAGCTCGTCCGGCCCTCCCCTCTATAGATTTTTCTTCGGGGACCGGATCCGCGCCCGAGGCCTCCTTTGCCTGTGTCAAAGTGCGTCGCCACTGTTGGGGAACGTAGCATAAATTCAAAATTTTCCTACGTGTCAACAAGATCTATCTATGGAGTCATCTAGCAATGAGGGAGGAGTGGATCTACATACCCTTGTAGATCGCGCGCGGAAGCGTTCAAGAGAACGGGGTTGATGGAGTCGTACTCGTCGTGATCCAAATCACCGATGATCCTAGCGCCGAACGGATGGCACCTCCGCGTTCAACACACGTACGGAGCAGCGACGTCTCCTCCTTCTTGATCCAGCAAGGGGGGAGGAGAGGTTGATGGAGATCCAGCAGCACGACGGCGTGGTGGTGGAAGTAGCGGGATTCCAAGAGGGCTTCGCCAAGCGCCGCGGGAGGAGGGAGATGTGTCATGGGAGGGAGAGGGAGGCGCCAGGGCATAGGTACGGCTGCCCTCCCTTCCCCCCACTATATATAGGGCCAAGGGAGAGGGGGGGGGCGTAGCCTTGGCCCTTCCTCCAAGGAAGGGTGCGGCCAGGGAGGAGTCCATCCTCCCCAAGGCACCTAGGAGGTGCCTTCCCCCTTTAGGACTCTTTCTTTCCCTTATCTCTTGGCGCATGGGCCTCTTGGGGCTGGTGCCCTTGGCCCATATAGGCCAAGGCGCACACCCCTACAGCCCATGTGGCCCCCCGGGGCAGGTGGACCCCCTTGGTGGACCCCCAGACCCCTTTCGGCACTCCCGGTACAATACCGATAATGCGCGAAACTTTTCCGGCGACCAAAACAAGACTTCCCATATATAAATCTTTACCTCCGGACCATTCCGGAACTCCTCGTGACGTCCGGGATCTCATCCGGGACTCCGAACAACTTTCGGGTTACCGCATACTAATATCTCTATAACCCTAGCGTCACTGAACCTTAAGTGTGTAGACCCTACGGGTTCGGGAGACATGCAGACATGACCGAGATGACTCTCCGGTCAATAACTAACAGCAGGATCTGGATACCCATGTTGGCTCCCACATGTTCCATGATGATCTCATCGGATGAACCACGATGTCAAGGACTTAATCAATCCCGTATACAATTCCCTTTGTCTAGCGGTACGATACTTGCCCGAGATTCGATCGTCGGTATCCCGATACCTTGTTCAATCTCGTTACCGGCAAGTCTCTTTACTCGTTTCGTAACACATCGTCCCGTGATCAACTCCTTGATCACATTGTGCACATTATGATGATGTCCTACCAAGTGGGCCCAGAGATACCTCTCAGTTTACACGGAGTGGCAAATCCCAGTCTCGATTCGTGCCAACCCAACAGACACTTTCGGAGATACCTGTAGTGTACCTTTATAGCCACCCAGTTACGTTGTGACGTTTGGCACACCCAAAGCACTCCTACGGTATCCGGGAGTTGCACAATCTCATGGTCTAAGGAAATGATACTTGACATTAGAAAAGCTTTAGCATACGAACTACATGATCTTGTGCTAGGCTTAGGATTGGGTCTTTGTCCATCACATCATTCTCCTAATGATGTGATCCCGTTATCAATGACATCCAATGTCCATGGTCAGGAAACCGTAACCATCTATTGATCAACGAGCTAGTCAACTAGAGGCTTACTAGGGACATGGTGTTGTCTATGTATCCACACATGTATCTGAGTTTCCTATCAATACAATTCTAGCATGGATAATAAACGATTATCATGAACAAGGAAATATAATAATAACTAATTTATTATTGCCTCTAGGGCATATTTCCAACAGTCTCCCACTTGCACTAGAGTCAATAATCCAGTTCACATCGATATGTGATTAACACTCAAGGTCACATCCCCATGTGACTAACACCCAAAGAGTTTACTAGAGTCAATAATCTAGTTCACATCACCATGTTATTAACACTCGATGAGTTCTGGGTTTGATCATGTTATGCTTGTGAAAGATGTTATAGTCAACGGGTCTGAATCTTTCAGATCCGTGTGTGCTTTACAAATCTCTACGTCATCTCCTAGATGCAGCTACCACGTTCTATTTGGAGCTATTCCAAATAACTGTTCTACTATACGAATCCAGTTTACTACTCAGAATAATCTGGATTAGTGTCAAAGTTTGCATCGGCGTAACCCTTTACGACGAACTCTTTTACCACCTCCATAATCGAGAAAATTCCTTAGTCCACTAGTTACTAAGGATAACTTTGACCGCTGTCCTGTGATCCATTCTTGGATCTCTCTTGTACCCCTTGACTGACTCATGGCAAGGCACACTTCAGGTGCGGCACACAGCATAGCATACTATAGAGAGCCTATGACAAAAGCATAGGGGACGACCTTCGTCCTTCCTCTTTCTTCTGTCGTGGTCGAGCTTTAAGTCTTAACTTCATACCTTACAACTCAGGCAAGAACTCCTTCTTTGACTGATCCATCTTGAACACCTTCAAGATCATGTCAAGGTATGTGCTCATTTGAAAGTACCATTAAGCGTTTTGATCTATCCTTATAGATCTTGATGCTCAATGTTCAAGTAGCTTAATCCAGGTTTTCCATTGAAAAACACTTTCCAAATAACCCTATATGCTTTCCAGAAATTCTACGTCATTTCTGATCAACAATATGTCAACAACATATATTCATCAGAAATTCTATAGTGCTCCCACTCACTTCTTTGGAAATACAAGTTTCTCATAAACTTTGTATAAACCCAAAACTTTGATCATCTCATCAAAGCATACATCCCAACTCCGAGATGCCCACTCCAGTCCTCAGAAGGATTGCTGGAGCTTTGCATACTTATTAGCATCTTTCAGGATTGACAAAACCTTCCGGTTGTATCACATACAACCTTTCCTCAAGAAAATCGTCGAGGAAACAATGTTTTGACATCCTATCTACAAGATTTCATAAATAATGTAGTAATCGCTAATATAATTCCAACAGACTCTTTGCATCGCTACGAGTGAGAAAGTCTCACCGTAGTCAACTCCTTGAACTTTGTCGGGAAACTTCTTAACGACAAGTCGAGCTTTCTTAATGGTGACATTTACCATCATTGTCCGTTATTGCTTTCTTAACGACAAGAAACTTTTCCTCGAGAAAGGACCCAATTCTAGAAACAATCCCTTATTGCTTTCGGATCTGAGACAGGAGGTATACCCAACTGTTTTGGGTGTCCTATGAAGATGCATTTATCCGCTTTGGGTTCGAGCTTATCAACCTGAAACTTTTTCACATAAGCGTCGCAGCCCCAAACTTTTAAGAAATGACAGCTTAGGTTTCTCTAAACCATAGTTCATACGGTGTCATCTCATCGGAATTACGTGGTGCCCTATTTAAAGTGAATGTGGTTGTCTCTAATGCCTAACCCATAAACTATCGTGGTAATTCGATAAGAGACATCATGGTATGCATCATATCCAATAGGGTGCAGTTATGATGTTCGGACACACCATCACACTATGGTGTTCCAGGCTGTATTAGTTGTGAAACAATTTCCACAATGTCTTAATTCTGTGCCAAACTCGTAATTCAGATATTCATCTCTATGATCATATCATAGATATTTTATCCTCTTGTCACGACGATCTTTCAACTTCACCCCGAAATTACTTGAACCTTTAAATAATTCAGACTCGTGATTCATCAAGTAAATATACTCAACATCTACTCAAATCATCTGTGAAGTAAGAACATAACGATATCCACTACATGCCTCAACACTCATTGGATTGTACACATCAAAATGCATTACTTCCAACAAGTTGCTTTCTAGTTCCATTTTACTGAAAACGAGGCTTTCAGTCATCTTGCCCATGTGGTATGATTTGCATGTCTCAAGTGATTCAAAATCAAGTGAGTCCAAACGGTCCATTTGCATGGAGTTTCTTCATGCATATACACCAATAGACATGGTTCGCATGTCTCAAACCTTTCAAAACAAGTGAGCCCAAAGATCCATCAACATGGAGCTTCTTCATGCGTTTTATACCGATATGACTTACGTGGCAGTGCCACAAGTAGGTGGTACTATCATTACTATCTTTTGGCATGAACATGTGTATCACTACGATCGAGATTCAATAAACCATTCATTTTAGGCGTAAGGCCATTGAAGGTATTATTCAAATAAATAGAGTAACCATTGTTCTCTTTAAATGAATAACCGTATTGCGATAGACATAATCCAATCATGTCTATGCTCAACGCAAACACCAATCTCGATGGTAGAGGGAGCGTACGATATTTGATCAACCTTGGAAATACTTCCAGCACATATCATCATCTCACCTTTAGCTAGTCTCCGTTTATTCCGTAGCTTTTATTTCGAGTTACTAACACTTAGCAACCGAACCGGTATCTAATACCCTGGTGCTACTAGGAGTACTAGTAAAGTACACATTAACACAATGTATATCCAATATACTTCTATCGACCTTGCCAGCCTTCTCATCTACCAAGTATCTAGGGTAATTCTGCTCCAGTGGCTGTTCCCCTTATTACAGAAGCACTTAGTCTCGCGTTTGGGTTCAACCTTGGGTTTCTTCACTAGAGCAGCAACTGATTTGCCGTTTCATGAAGTATCCCTTCTTGCCCTTGCCCTTCTTGAAACTAGTGGTTTCACCAACCATCAACAATTGATGCTCCTTCTTGATTTCTACTTTTGTGGTGTCAAACATCGCGAATATCTCAAGGATCATCATATATGTCCCTGATATATTATAGTTCATCACGAAGCTCTAGCAACTTGGTGGTAATGACTTTGGAGAACTATCACCATTTCATTTGGAAGATCAACTCCCACTTGATTCAAGCGATTGTTGTACTCAGACAATCTGAGCACAAGCTCAACAATTGAGCTTTTCTCCCTTAGTTTGCAGGCTAAGAAAATCGTCGGAGGTCTTATACCTCTTGACGTGGGCACGAGCCTGAAATCCCAATTTCAGCCCTCGAAACATCTCATATGTTTCGTGACGTTTTAACACGTCTTCGGTGCCTCAACTCTAAACCGTTTAGCATTACGCACTGAACTATCATGTAGTTATCAAAATGTGTATGTCAGATGTTCGCAACATCAACAGATGACATTCGAGGTTCAGCACACTGAGCGGTGCATTAAGGACATAAGCCTTCTATGAAGCAATGAGGACAATCCTCAGTTTACGGACCTAGTCCGCATAATTGCTACTATCATCTTTCAACTAAATTTTTTCTCTAGGAACATATCTAAACAGTAGAACTGAAGCGCGAGCTACGACATAATTTGCGAAGACCTTTTGACTATGTTCAGGATAATTAAGTTCATCTTATGAACTCCCACTCAGATAGACATCCCTCTAGTCATCTAAGTGATTACATGATCCGAGTCAACTAGGCCGTGTCCGATCATCACGTGAGACGGACTAGTCAACATCGGTGAACATCTTCATGTTGATCGTATCTTCTATACGACTCATGCTCGACCTTTCGGTCTCTTGTGTTCTGAGGCCATGTCTGTACATGCTAGGCTCGTCAAGTTAACCTAAGTGTTTCGCATGTTTTCCGAGGCCATGTCTGTACATGCTAGGCTCGTCAACACCCGTTGTATTCGAACGTAAGAATCTATCACACCCGATCATCACGTGGTGCTTCGAAATGACGAACTTTCGCAATGGTGCACAGTTAGAGGGAACACCTTCTTGAAATTTTAGTGAGGGATCATCTTATTTACTACCGTCGTTCTAAGCAAATAAGATGTATAAACATGATAAACATCACATGCAATCAAATAGTGACATATATGGCCAATATCATATTACTCCTTTTGATCTTCATCTTCGGGGCTCCATGATCATCATCGTCACCGGCATGACACCATGATCTCCATCATCATGATCTCCATCATCGTGTCTCCATGAAGTTGCCTCGCCAACTATTACTTCTACTACTACAGCTAATGGTTAGCAATAAAGTAAAGTAATTACATGACGTTTATGTTGACACGCAGGTCATAAATAAATTAAGACAACTCCTATGGCTCCTGCCGGTTGTCATACTCATCGACATGCAAGTCGTGATTCCTATTACAAGAACATGATCAACTCATACATCACATATATCATTCATCACATCCTTTGGCCATATCACATCACATAGCATACCCTGCAAAAACAAGTTAGACGTCCTCTAATTGTTGTTTGCATGTTTTACGTGGCTGCTATGGGTTTCTAGCAAGAACGTTTCTTACCTACGCAAAGACCACAACGTGATATGCCAATTGCTATTTACCCTTCATAAGGACCCTTTTCATCGAATCCGATCCGACTAAAGTGGGAGAGACAGACACCCGCTAGCCACCTTATGCAACTAGTGCATGTCAGTCGGTGGAACCAGTCTCACGCAAGAGTACGTGTAAGGTCGGTTCGGGCCGCTTCATCCCACAATGCCACCGAATCAAGATTGGACTAGTAACGGTAAGCATATTGAACAAAATCAACGCCCACAACTACTTTGTTTTCTACTCGTGCATAGAAACTACGCATAGACCTAGCTCATGATGCCACTGTTGGGGAACGTAGCATAAATTCAAAATTTTCCTACGTGTCACCAAGATCTATCTATGGACTCATCTAGCAATGAGGGAGGAGTGGATCTACATACCCTTGTAGATCGCGCGCGGAAGCGTTCAAGAGAACGGGGTTGATGGAGTCGTACTCGTCGTGATCCAAATCACCGATGATCCTAGCGTCGAACGGACGGCACCTCCGCGTTCAACACACGTACGGAGCAGCGACGTCTCCTCCTTCTTGATCCAGCAAGGGGGAAGGAGAGGTTGATGGAGATCCAGCAGCACGACGGCGTGGTGGTGGAAGTAGCAGGATTCCAACAGGGCTTCGCCAAGCGCTGCGGGAGGAGGGAGATGTGTCATGGGAGGGAGAGGGAGGCGCCAGGGCTTAGGTACGTCTGCCCTCCCTTCCCCCCACTATATATAGGGCCAAGGGAGAGGGGGGGGTGCAGCCTTGGCCCTTCCTCCAAGGAAGGGTGCGGCCAGGGAGGAGTCCATCCTCCCCAAGGCACCTAGGAGGTGCCTTCCCCCTTTAGGACTCTTTCTTTCCCTTATCTCTTGGCGCATGGGCCTCTTGGGGCTGGTGCCCTTGGCCCATATAGGCCAAGGCGCACACCCCTACAGCCCATGTGGCCCCCCGGGGCAGGTGGACCCCCTTGGGGGACCCCCGGACCCCTTTCGGCACTCCCGGTACAATACCGATAATGCGCGAAACTTTTCCGGTGACCAAAACAAGACTTCCCATATATAAATCTTTACCTCCGGACCATTCCGGAACTCCTTGTGACGTACGGGATCTCATCTGGGACTCCGAACAACTTTTGGGTTACCGCATACTAATATCTCTATAACCCTAGCGTCACCGAATCTTAAGTGTGTAGACCCTACGGGTTCGGGAGACATGCAGACATGACCGAGATGACTCTCTGGTCAATAACTAACAGCGGGATCTGGATACCCATGTTGGCTCCCACATGTTCCACGATGATCTCATCGGATGAACCACGATGTCAAGGACTTAATCAATTCCGTATACAATTCCCTTTGTCCAGCGGTACGATACTTGCCCGAGATTCGATCGTCGGTATCCCGATACCTTGTTCAATCTCGTTACCGGCAAGTCTCTTTACTCGTTTCGTAACACATCATCCCGTGATCAACTCCTTGATCACATTGTGCACATTATGATGATGTCCTACCGAGTGGGCCCAGAGATACCTCTCCATTTACACGGAGTGACAAATCCCAGTCTCGATTCGTGCCAACCCAACAAACACTTTCGGAGATACCTGTAGTGTACCTTTATAGCCACCCAGTTACGTTGTGACGTTTGGCACACCCAAAGCACTCCTACGGTATCCGAGAGTTGCACAATGTCATGGTCTAAGGAAATGATACTTGACATTAGAAAAGCTTTAGCATACGAACTACATGATCTTGTGCTAGGCTTAGGATTGGGTCTTTGTCCATCACATCATTCTCCTAATGATGTGATCCCGTTACCAATGACATCCAATGTCCATGGTCAGGAAACCGTAACCATCTATTGATCAACGAGCTAGTCAACTAGAGGCTTACTAGGGACATGGTGTTGTCTATGTATCCACACATGTATCTGAGTTTCCTATCAATACAATTCTAGCATGGATAATAAACGATTATCATGAACAAGGAAATATAATAATAACTAATTTATTATTGCCTCTAGGGCATATTTCCAACAGCCACGACCTCACCGGCGAGCAGCACACAGGAGACCAAAGCCATGGTGCCGCTCTCACCTCGTCCCGATCCAGTGGACCCGAACGCAGCCACCCTGGACCTCCACTGAACTGCAAGCAGCCGCCGTCCTCTCCCCGTGTCTCCGGCCTCGTCCCCGCCTCCAGGTCGCCGCACTACCCCACCGGAGCGCCAGCTGTGCTGCTCGACAACTCCCTGCATGCGCCCCTGCCTCGCGTTGACCGGGCCCCTCCTCACCGTCCCGCTTCCCCCCTGCGTGAGCCGGCCCAGCCGCCCCCCTATGTCGCGCAAGGCCCAGCGCCGCTGGCCTTCTCTGCCAAACCAGGCCTTGGCCCATGGTGAGGCTGTTGGGGAACGTAGTAATTTCAAAAAAATTCCTACGCACACGCAAGATCATGGTGATGCATAGCAATGAGAGGGGAGAGTGTTGTCCACGTACCCTCATAGACCGAAAGCGGAAGCGTTAGCACAACGCGGTTGATGTAGTCGTACGTCTTCACGATCCGACCGATCAAGTACCGAACGTACGACACCTCCGAGTTCAGCACACGTTCTGCCCGATGACGTCCTTCGAACTCCGATCCAGCCGAGTGTTGAGGGAGAGTTTTGTCAGCACGACGGCGTGGTGACGATGTTGATGTTCTACCGACGCAGGGCTTCGCCTAAGCACCGCTACAGTATTATCGAGGTGGACTATGTGGAGGGGGGCACCGCACACGGCCAAGAGATCAATGATCAATTGTTGTGTCTCTGGGGAGCCCCCCTGCCCCCGTATATAAAGGAGCAAGGGGGGTGCGGCCGGCCAAGGAAGAGGGCACGCCAGGAGTAGGACTCCCCCCCTTTCCTAGTTGGATTAGGACTTGAGGGGGAAGGAGTGGAGGAGAAGAAGGAAAGGGGGGGCGCCGACCCCCTTTCCTTGTCCTATTCGGACTGGGGGGAGGGGCGCGCGGCCCAGCCCTAGCCGCTTCTCCTCTCTTCCACCTGGGCCCACTAAGGCCCATTAGGTTCCCAGGGGGTTCCGTTAACCTCCTGGTACTCCGGTAAAATCCCGATTTCACCCGGAACACTTCCGATATCCATACATAGGCTTCCAATATATCAATATTCATGTCTCGACCATTTCGAGACTCCTCTTCATGTCCGTGATCACATCCGAGACTCCGAACAACCTTCAGTACATCAAAACATATAAACTCATAATATTAATGTCATCGTAATGTTAAGCGTGCGGACCCTATGGGTTCGAGAACTATGTAGACATGACCGAGACACGTCTCCGGTCAATAACCAATAGCGGAACCTGGATGCTCATATTGTCTCCCACATATTCTACGAAGATTTTATCGGTCAGGCCGCATAACAACAAACGTTGTTCCCTTTGTCATCGGTATGTTACTTGCCCGAGATTCAATCGTCGGTATCTCAATACCTAGTTAAATCTCATTATTGGCAAGTCTCTTTACTCGTTCTGTAATACATCATCCCGCAACTAACTCATTAGTTGCAATGCTTGCAAGGCTTAAGTGATGTGCATTACCGAGAGGGCCCAGAGATACCTCTCCGACAATCGGAGTGACAAATCCTAATCTCGAAATACGCCAACCCAACAAGTACCTTCGGTGACACCTCTAGAGCACCTTTATAATCACCCAGTTATGTTGTGACGTTTGGTATCACACAAAGTGTTCCTCCGGTAAACGGGAGTTGCATAATCTCATAGTCATAGGAACATGTATAAGTCATGAAGAAAGCAATAGCAACATACTAAACGATCGTGTGCTAAGCTAACGGAATGGGTCATGTCAATCACATCATTCTCCTAATGATGTGATCCTGTTAATCAAATGACAACCCATGTCAATGGCTAGGAAACTTAACCATCTTTGATCAACGAGCTAGTCAAGTAGAGGCATACTAGTGACACTCTGTTTGTCTATGTATTCACACATGTATTATGTTTCCTGTTAATACAATTCTAGCATGAATAATAAACATTTATCATGATATAAGGAAATAAATAATAACTTTATTATTGCCTCTAGGGTATATTTCCTTCAGTCTCCCACTTGCACTAGAGTCAATAATCTAGATTACACAGTAATGATTCTAACACCCATGGAGCCTTGGTGCTGATCATGTTTTGCTCGTGGAAGAGTCTTAGTCAACGGGTCTGCAACATTCAGATCCGTATGTATCTTTCAAATTTCTATGTCTCCCACCTGGACTAGATCCCGGATGGAATTGAAGCGTCTCTTGATGTGCTTGGTTCTCTTGTGAAATCTGGATTCCTTCGCTAAGGCAATTGCTCCAGTATTGTCACAAAAGATATTCATTGGACCCGATGCACTAGGTATGACACCTAGATCGGATATGAACTCCTTCATCCAGACTCTTTCATTTGCTGCTTCCGAAGCAGCTATGTACTCCGCTTCACATGTAGATCCCGCCACGACGCTTTGTTTAGAACTGCACCAACTGACAGCTCCACCGTTCAATGTAAACACGTATCCGGTTTGCGATTTAGAATCGTCCGGATCAGTGTCAAAGCTTGCATCAACGTAACCATTTACGATGAGCTCTTTGTCACCTCCATAAACGAGAAACATATCCTTAGTCCTTTTCAGGTACTTCAGAATGTTCTTGACCGCTGTCCAGTGATCCACTCCTGGATTACTTTGGTATCTCCCTGCTAAACTTATAACAAGGAACACATCAGGTCTGGTACACAGCATTGCATACATGATAGAGCCAATGGCTGAAGCATAGGGAACATCTTTCATTTTCTCTCTATCTTCTCCAGTGGTCGGGCATTGAGTCTTACTCAACTTCACACCACGTAACATAGGCAAGAACCCTTTCTTTGCTTGATCCATTTTGAACTTCTTCAAAACTTTGTCAAGGTATGTGCTTTGTGAAAGTCCAATTAAGCGTCTTGATCTATCTCTATAGATCTTAATGCCCAATATGTAAGCAGCTGCACCGAGGTCTTTCATTGAAAAACTCTTATTCAAGTATTCCTTTATGCTATCCAGAAATTCTATATCATTTCCAATCAGTAATATGTCATTCGCATATAATATCAAAAATGCTACAGAGCTCCCACTCACTTTCTTGTAAATACAGGCTTCTCCAAAAGTTTGTGCAAAACCAAATGCTTTGATCACACTATCAAAGCGTTTATTCCAACTCCGAGAGGCTTGCACCAGTCCATAAATGGATCGCTGGAGCTTGCACACTTTGTTAGCTCCCTTTGGATCGACAAAACCTTATAGTTGCATCATATACAACTCTTCTTCTAGAAATCCATTCAGGAATGCAGTTTTGACATCCATCTGCCAAATTTCATAATCATAAAATGCGGCAATCGTGTGACGCCCGGATAATTAAGCTACAGTGAACCTCCGCTAATGATGCCACGTCACCTCAGTTACTGCTGCCAATCCCTCGTTAGTTCAAAAACCGGTTCAAAATTCAAATTCCAAATATGGCATACAATAAAAGTTTTCAAACATTGAAACAAAAATGTTCGGAGTGAACCAAAAATAGCATAGATAATTGTGGTGGAGAAACCAAACCTTGATAAAATGTTTAAGGGCTCTAAAATGATTAAAACAGTAGTGAAAACAATTAAACAAATGCCTATTGAATTTTATAAAAATATTAAAACTATTTTATTATGGGTTAAGATTTAATCTAACAGTAGATTGTTTATAAATACAAATTTAGGTACTAGTTATAATTTTTATAAATCTAAAAATAAAAGAAACTAGAAATAAAACAGTACAAGAAAATAAATAAAAGAAAAGAGAAAACAGAAAAGAGAAAAACTAAACTAACAAAAAACAAAAAAGAGAAAGCCCCCCCCCCCCCGCTGGGCCAAGTGGCCCAGCTGGCCTCAGCCGCCCGAACGGGCCGCCCCCCCCGGCCCAGCCGGCCCCAGCACACACCCCCATAACCCCCCACCCTGGTCAACCGAAACACTATCCACCCCCACTCACCCCCACGTCGCCCCACTTCCCCCTCCCGATCCGATCTGGATCGGGATCGAT
The DNA here is from genome assembly GCF_056163025.1 of Triticum urartu. Lineage (NCBI taxonomy): Eukaryota > Viridiplantae > Streptophyta > Magnoliopsida > Poales > Poaceae > Triticum > Triticum urartu. Next base: position 89,516,491 of record NC_141878.1, read on the forward strand.
CCCCGTCAACCTCGCCTGAGACGCCCGCTCCCCGCGCCCCCGACGTCGGCGCCCGTCCCCGGCGCTGCCCCGCCCCGTCATCGGAACTCCTTCGCGCCCATCCTCTCCCTCGCGCGGCGCCCGCCGGAAGCCGCGGCCTCGACCCATCGCCGCCCAGAGCTCGACGCGCCTCCGCCTCCCCGTCTCCGCCGCGTCGTCCCCGACACCCCCCGACCCCCGCTGCCATTTCCCCTACGGCCCCAGTGAGCACGCGCCTCGCTTCCTCCCTCTCCCTCGCGCGCTCGCGCTCGTCGCCGCAAGCCCCCGCGCGCGCTCACCGCATCGGCCGCGCGCCCCGGCTGAAATGCTCGCGCCACTACCTTCCCTCTCCCCGGTCTCTGCTGCGCGCGCCGCAAGTCTCGCCGTGACCTCGCGCTCGCCTTCGTGCCTCCCGCGGTCGCCTGTTCTGCCATCGCTGCCACCGCTGCGCCCGGCCGCCGAACCGCGTCGTGGCCGCGCCGGTTCCGCCCACCACTGCGGCCGCCGACGCGCCGTCCTGCTCCGCCCCACCTCCGGCTCGCTGGGCCGCCGCCCTGCCGTGGCCTCGCCGCGGCCATCTCCGACGCCCGGCGCCCGCTCGGCCCTCGCCCAGGTCTGGGCGCTCACAGCGCCTCTGCGCCCGTAACCCGCTGCCCGCACGCCCGCTAAGCCCCTGGTGCCTATGGCAAACGGGGCCCATGCCCAGAACGAAAAAAAAAGATTTAATAAATAAATTAATAAATACTAATTAAAATATTAATTAATTGAAGAATTAATTAGTTTAATGAATCCTGATTAGATTAACCTAATCACTTAGTTTAGTTAATTAATCTATTAGTTTAGTTAACAGCCAATGACAGCGGGGCCCCACCCCTAGTTAGCTTAATTTAAACCCCTTTTTAAAATATGTGACACTGACAGATGGGCCCCATTGGCCCTGTTGACTGGTCAACTTTGACCCAGTCAACGCTGACTGTACTGCTGACTAGGCACTGACCGGCCCCACACGTCGGGTTGACCAGTCAACCCCTGTTGACTGCCGACGTCAGCATGACATCATGCTGATGTCATATATCCATTTTTGAATTAAATTAATTAATTAATTAAATATCATAAAATGATTTAAATCTTTAGAAAATCATATCTTTTAATCCGTAACTCGGATGAAAATACTTTCTACATGAAAGTTGCTCAGAACGACGAGACGAACCCGGATACGCAGCCCGTTCGTCCGCCACGCATGCCTAACCTATCGAACTCGCAACTTTCCCCCTCCGGCTCCTCTGCCTGAAAACGTGGAACCTCGGGAATACTTTCCCGGATGTTTCCCCCCTTCACCAGTATCACCTCATACCGTGTTAGGGCACCCCTAGCACCGATACTTGTCATGTCATGCATCGCTATGCATCTGTTTGCTTAAATATTTATTGTTTCTTCCCCCTCTTCTCCCGCTAGACTACGAGACCGACGCTGCTGCTGGTACCCCGATCAACTACGGTGTTGATGACCCCTCCTTGTCTGAGCAACCAGGCAAGCCCCCCCTTTGATCACCAGATACCGCCTACTCTTCTCTATACTGCTTGCATTAGAGTAGTGTAGCATGTTACTGCTTTCCGTTATTCCTATCCTGATGCATAGCCTGTCCTTGCTACTACTGTTGTTACCATTACCTGCTATCCTACTGCTTAGTATAGGATGCTAGTGTTCCATCAGTGGCCCTACACTCTTGTCTGTCTGTCATGCTATACTACTGGGCCGTGATCACTCGGGAGGTGATCACGGGCATATACTATATACTTTACGCTGTTACGTTACCGGAGAAATTGTTTGGAGATGGGGGCTGAAGGGGCAGGTGGCTCCATCCCGGTAGAGGTGGGCCTGGGTTCCCGACGCCCCCCGACTGTTACTTTGTGGTGGAGCGACAGGGCAGGTTCAGGCCACCTAGGAGAGAGGTGGGCCTGGCCCTGTTCGGCGTTCGCGGATACTTAACACGCTTAACGAGATCTGGGTATTTGATCTGAGTCTGGCCATTTGGTCTATACGCACTAACCATCTACGTGGGAGTAGTTATGGGTATCCCGGCATCGTGGTATCAGCCGAAGCCTTCTTGACGTCAGCGACGGAGTGGCGCGCGCTGGATTGGACTAGAACGCCACTAGGCTAGGTCTGCTTCCGGCCGCCCACGCAATGTGCAGGTGTGCTAAGGGCGATGGGCCCAGACCCCTGTGCGCTTAGGTTTAGACCGGCGTGCTGACCTCTCTGTTGTGCCTAGGTGGGGCTGCGACGTGTTGATCTTCCGAGGCCGGGCATGACCTCGGAAAGTGTGTCCGGCCAAATGGGATCGAGCGTGTTGGGGTATGTGGTGCACCCCTACAGGGAAGTTAATCTATTCGAATAGCCGTGATCTTCGGTAACAGGACGACTTGGAGTTGTACCTTGACCCTATGACAACTAGAACTGGATACTTAATAAAACACACCCTTCCAAGTGCCAGATACAACCGGTGATTGCTCTCTCACAGGGCGACGAGGGGAGGATCATCGGTTAGGATTATGCTATGCGATGCTACTTGGAGGACTTCAGTCTACTCTCTTCTACATGTTGCAAGACGGAGGCTGCCAGAAGCGTAGTCTTCGAAAGGATTAGTTATCCCCCTCTTATTCTGGCATTCTGCAGTTCAGTCCACATATGATACCCTTACTCCATTTGATACCCATGCATATGTAGTGTAGCTCCTTGCTTGCGAGTACTTTGGATGAGTACTCACGGTTGCTTTCTCCCCCTTTTCCCCCTTTCCTTTCTTTCTGGTTGTCGCAACCAGATGCTGGAGTCCAGGAGCCAGACGCCACCGTCGACGACGACTCCTACTACATCGGAGGTGCCTACTACTACGTGCTGCCCGCTGACGATGACCAGGAGTAGTTTAGGAGGATCCCAGGCAGGAGGCCTGCGCCTCTTTCGATCTGTATCCCAGTTTGTGCTAGCCTTCTTAAGGCAAACTTGTTTAACTTATGTTTGTACTCAGATATTGTTGCTTCTGCTGACTCGTCTATGATCGAGCTCTTGTATTTGAGCCTTCGAGACCCCTGGCTTGTAATATGATGCTTGTATGACTTATTTTATTTGTAGAGTTGTGTTGTGATATCTTCCAGTGAGTCCCTGATCTTGATCGTACACGTTTGCGTGTATGATTAGTGTACGATTAAATCAGGGGCGTCACAAGTTGGTATCAGAGCCGACTGCCTGTAGGAATCCCCCTTCCAAACTCCTTGGCCGAAGTCGAGTCTAGTCAGTGAAAACTGTTTACTAACATGGTTGTGTGGCTTACGGGCCCACGTAGCCATTTGGGTGGTATTAGGATCTTTTATTCCTCGACCTATACTCTGGGACTCTGATCTCTCTTCTATTCGGGTTAAATGAATTTACTAAAAATCTAACTTAGGTTCTCGTAAATACTTTCTCCCGGAGAGCCCCTTCAGTCCAGGTGATCGCCGGCTGCACCAGAAGATTTCGAAGATACTCTCCAATTTTCTCTCGAGACCTTGAGCCCGTTGCTTTTGCAATTCCCGACCACCGATCAACCCTTATGGATAAATACTTGCAGTTGTTATGCTTGCATACCTCCCTAGTTGGTCTTGTTATTACAAGATACCCCGAAATACTCGTCGTATTTTCGAGAATCCTTCGAGCTTACTGCCTTGCTGTTCTTTGTCACCTGAATACCCCTACAGATAATTCTCGCACTCATCGAGTATCCGCTCATCCCCAGATATTCATGCAGTTCACAAAATTCTTCGAAACACCATTCGGTCTTCCGAAAATCCTGAGCAACCTATTGCTCCTAAAATTCTTGCTTGCTTGCATTATGGTTAATCCCATAAGTATAGTAGTCTTATTGGCAACCTTGTCAATATCATTTTGAGTCCATTGACTCAATATGTTGCGAAGCTCGCAATCCTCACTCAGAACATAGAATTCATCCTTCCAGCTCAGATGTCATTTAAAACGTGAGCTGGTCCTCGGCCAATCAGATTGCCATCGATTGTACCCCTAAGTCTATTCAACTTGTCCGTCCTTGATCAGAGCGTTTGCTCCTGATCCCTTGTTTTGAAAATCATAAATCCTTTGTTATTTAAACGTTGAATTATTCAGATGTTTTGTAAAACGATGCATTTGCATTCTTTCTTCCTCTGATTGGGTATCGATACTCACATCAGCTCCATTGTGGATCACCATTCACTGTTGGATTATTATCCGACAATGTCCTTCATAATTAATCACCTTGTGAGTTATTTCTCCGATACATAATGCCTTTGGTAATTTGTATCCTCTCCTTTTGCCAACCATGCTCTTCTTTCGAGCTGGTAATATTTACTCTCAAAGCTTGTGGTATATGTTTCCACGATACCTTGACGGGTTGAACCTATGCCTTCCTTAATTTGTGTGACTTCGAAATTTATGCGGGTTATACCCTGCTGACGCTTCATCAGATAACTTTTCAACACTACAACTTCGAAAAGGGGAGGTAAATGTAAGGTTATGCATTGAAGAAGTGGGAGTCGACCTTGAACTTTGTGTTCATGCCCATGGACACGATGTAGATCTTATCGTTAAAGCTTCTCTTAAATTAATTACTCCCTTGATATAAGTTCATATTATATCTGGGATCTGGCCTTTTGCAATCGTGGTTTCGACCATGTTCTCTTTTAGGTACCGTTTCTCGTGCAAGTTTAAGCACTTGTCTTCTGCAGAGCAATACCCCAGTCCAACCTCTACTTTGATCTGTCGTCAGTATTACCCCCTGGTATCTCCAGGATACCACGGGATACATAACTTCTTATGAGTTCTTCATCAACTAATATTCTTGCCGATTCCATTTTTCCAACGGGTTCTCAGTTGTTAGAACCCCTCAAGGACACCGACAACTGAATTGAGTCCGCACTATGATTCAACAACTCTTGGTAACCTTCATTACTTACGAGTCTGAACTCGATCACGTCATTCCGAGCCTACTCGTCTATATCATTATCGTGCCAAATTTTAACTGTGCTACCTGGTCCTTCTTTCCGGAGCACAATTTCGACGATGGGCTGGGCTTACGTCGATCTTCCTTGTCTTATTGTTTCACCTCAAACAACAAACTTGATTTCAAGTTTGTGTCGCACCCATGGTTCCAATAACCTTTCGCTTCATCATTCGTTTGACTTGATGTCATCGCCGACCGATTACATCTCCATGAAACCTCTCGACAGAAATTGTCATGATCATCATCAACATTTCGAGCTCCTCAAGGATATCAATTGAATTCCTGATGAGAAATACCATCCTTGCCCTCGATGATTTGTGTTATCATCGACCACTCGATTGCCTTCCGTTCAAACACAAACTTGTTCGTGTTTTGTGTTATACCTTGAGATCCTTACTATCCAGCATTTGTTCTCCTTTACCTTGGAGTATTACCATCTTTTATGTCAAGAATGTTGTGAGAATTTCACCACCTCTTAAGAATTCTTGGTATCGTGATACTTCTCACCATCACCATTCTTTCTTGGTCCTCGTGTTGATTCCAACCGGGGTACCAACAAGTGAACGGTGTTGTTTGGATTCTGCACTTCTAGCAACCCTATTGCTTTGAAGTTAATGGTCGGCCGTTCGTTCTTAGACTGTTGATTAATGAATCACCATTCTGACATTGGTCGTGCAACCCAACCCATATTTTGGGCGCACCTTTCAACCAATGTTTAATTGTGTATGTTTTCCGTGAGCATACTTCCTTATATCATTTGATCTGACAAATGTTATCTCCTTGTTCACTTAATTGTGGAAATCCATCTTTTGGAAATCTCGATGAATTGCCGTTGAGTTCACCAGACACCTCCTTGTCCTCTCCTTGGATTAATGATGAACTCTTGTTAACGGAAATCACTTCATAGTTCTTTTCCCGAGAATCTTACATTGTCATCTCGTCAATTGTGTTGCACCTTTTCTTCTCAGGCTTACTAAGTCGGAGGTATCCCGACACCAATTAGATCTGAACCTCAATCAGATATGATGGTGGGAACATATTTCCAAGAGTAATAACAATGGTCTTTATATGACCCGGTAAGGTGATGTCATGCCTAGTACACCAGGCCGGAGGGCCTATTGCTATAGTTTCCTTGTTAGCAAGGTTATCCATTCTTCCATGAGGAAATTGTAAGACTTATTCTATAAGTTCTTCCTGATGGACCCTTTTTGTTTCCAAAGTCTGAACTTGCTTGAAGACCATGTAATGCTATCTTGAAGCATGTTTGTGGTACTCCGATTGTCAACAAGGACATTTGAAGCCAATGCTAAATGTTTCCTGCTAAATTATCCAAACACCGCTGTATGGGTAATGTCATGAAGTTCCTCTCCCCTTTTCTAAAGGGTTTTCTACATTATATCCTGTCATGGATATCATACTCTGCTTGTCCTTGGGAAGGATATACCCTTGAAATATGTGTTTAAACACATTTTCCTTTCCATTGTTCTGCTTAAACCTGACAATCACTTTTCCTTTCCATTGGGATTGTTTAAACCTTCTTGTGATATATATGATGTAAGCAGTAGTTTTCTCCTACTTAGGTAAACACCTCGGTGTACAATTCTGTCAGTAAGACCTTGTTTCTATTGTTGATGACATTCCGGTAACCACCGATGGATGAGAACTTTGCCTATTAGTCCGCCTCGTTCAACGAGCAGGAGAATGGTTCTCTTCGTCCCTCGCCCTTGGTACCAACGATGTTGCCAACATAACTGACAGGCTAAGCTCTGACATGCCTTGCTTACACGATCGTGCAAGACGTTACCGCCCTTCGTGCTTTTAACCCACATGGTGGGCCCATAACCCACCAGTCCCACAGGATCGAAACCTAACTCTCCTTGTTTTCAAAGTTGTCCCTCGCGCGTGGCTTTGTATGCAATTCATAAGCCACGTTCCTAGCTAGTGATCTATTCTGGTAATACTTATTCATGTTACTCTGAACCCCTTTCACACTCTGTTTCAGGCAATGAACGATTGCCTATCTGCTTGAAACTTCTTATTGCACCGTCTTACTTTGCTCTCGATGTGTTTCATTTGTTCAACTCGAGAGATAATCATATGTTCATTCTTGGGATACCCCTAGATGATTCTCCCTTATAACATCCTATCCTGGTAGGGCTGCCCCTTACCTATTCGTAAGAATGATGGAGTTCCCCGAAGAAAGGACGACGACTTCATCATGATGCATTGGAATAAAGAATTGAAGACATCAACGGAAGGGATTAACTTCTTTGAGAAGATCCGTTAACATATCGTAACCAAAACTTTCCCCTTACTCCCCTCTTAAATCTCGGGACGAGATTTCTTGTAGTGGAGGAGAATTGTGACGCCCGGATAATTAAGCTACAGTGAACCTCCGCTAATGATGCCACGTCACCTCAGTTACTGCTGCCAATCCCTCGTTAGTTCAAAAACCGGTTCAAAATTCAAATTCCAAATATGGCATACAATAAAAGTTTTCAAACATTGAAACAAAAATGTTCGGGGTGAACCAAAAATAGCATAGATAATTGTGGTGGAGAAACCAAACCTTGATAAAATGTTTAAGGGCTCTAAAATGATTAAAACAGTAGTGAAAATTTTTAAACAAATGCCTATTGAATTTTATAAAAATATTAAAACTATTTTATTATGGGTTAAGATTTAATCTAACAGTAGATTGTTTATAAATACAAATTTAGGTACTAGTTATAATTTTTATAAAACTAAAAATAAAAGAAACTAGAAATAAAACAGTACAAGAAAATAAATAAAAGAAAAGATAAAACAGAAAAGAGAAAAACTAAACTAACAAAAAACAAAAAAGAGAAAGCCCCCCCCCCCCGCTGGGCCAAGTGGCCCAGCTGGCCTCAGCCGCCCGAACGGGCCGCCCCCCCGGCCCAGCCGGCCCCACCACACACCCCCATAACCCCCCACCCTGGTCAACCGAAACCCTATCCACCCCCACTCACCCCCACGTCGCCCCACTTCCCCCTCCCGATCCGATCTGGATCGGGATCGATCCCCGTCAACCTCGCCTGAGACGCCCGCTCCCCGCGCCCCCGACGTCGGCGCCCGTCCCCGGCGCTGCCCCGCCCCGTCACCGGAACTCCTTCGCGCCCATCCTCTCCCTCGCGCGGCGCCCGCCGGAAGCCGCGGCCTCGACCCATCGCCGCCCGGAGCTCGACGCACCTCCGCCTCCCCGCTGGAACTGCCTCCCCGTCTTCGTCGCGTCGTCCCCGACACCCCCCGACCCCCGCTGCCATTTCCCCTACGGCCCCAGTGAGCACGCGCCTCGCTTCCTCCCTCTCCCTCGCGCGCTCGCTCTCGTCGCCGCAAGCCCCCGCGCGCGCTCACCGCATCGGCCGCGCGCCCCGGCTGAAATGCTCGCGCCACTACCTTCCCTCTCCCCGGTCTCTGCTGCGCGTGCCGCAAGTCTCGCCGTGAGCTCGCGCTCGCCTTCATGCCTCCCGTGGTCGCCTGCTCTGCCATCGCTGCCACCGCTGCGCCCGGCCGCCGAACCGCGTCGTGGCCGCGCCGGTTCCGCCCACCACTGCGGCCGCCGACGCGCCGTCCTGCTCCGCCCCACCTCCGGCTCGCTGGGCCGCCGCCCTGCCGTGGCCTCGCCGCGGCCATCTCCGACGCCCGGCGCCCGCTCGGCCCTCGCCCGGGTTTGGGCGCTCACAGCGCCTCTGCGCCCGTAACCCGCTGCCCGCACGCCCGCTAAGCCCCTGGTGCCTATGGCAAACGGGCCCCATGCCCAGAACGAAAAAAAAGATTTAATAAATAAATTAATAAATACTAATTAAAATATTAATTAATTGAAGAATTAATTATTTTAATGAATCCTGATTAGATTAACCTAATCACCTAGTTTAGTTAATTAATCTATTAGTTTAGTTAACAGCCAATGACAGCGGGGCCCCACCCCTAGTTAGTTTAATTTAAACCCCTTTTTAAAATATGTGACACTGACAGATGGGCCCCATTGGCCCTGTTGACTGGTCAACTTTGACCCAGTCAACGCTGACTGTACTGCTGACTAGGCACTGACCGGCCCCACACGTCGGGTTGACCAGTCAACCCCTGTTGACTGCCGACGTCAGCATGACATCATGCTGATGTCATATATCCATTTTTGAATTAAATTAATTAATTAATTAAATATCAGAAAATGATTTAAATCTTTAGAAAATCATATCTTTTAATCTGTAACTCGGATGAAAATACTTTCTACATGAAAGTTGCTCAGAACGACGAGACGAACCCGGATACGCAGCCCGTTCGTCCGCCACGCATCCCTAACCTATCGAACTCGCAACTTTCCCCCTCTGGCTCCTCTGCCCGAAAACGCGGAACCTCGGGGATACTTTGCCGGATGTTTCCCCCCTTCACCAGTATCACCTCATACCGTGTTAGGGCACCCCTAGCACCGATACTTGTCATGTCATGCATCGCTATGCATCTATTTGCTTAAATATTTATTGTTTTTTCCCCCTCTTCTCCCGCTAGACTACGAGACCGACGCTGCTGCTGGTACCCCGATCAACTACGGTGTTGACGACCCCTCCTTGTCTGAGCAACCAGGCAAGCCCCCCCTTTGATCACCAGATACCGCCTACTCTTCTCTATACTGCTTGCATTAGAGTAGTGTAGCATGTTACTGCTTTCCGTTATTCCTATCCTGATGCATAGCCTGTCCTTGCTACTACTGTTGTTACCATTACCTGCTATCCTACTGCTTAGTATAGGATGCTAGTGTTCCATCAGTGGCCCTACACTCTTGTCCGTCTGTCATGCTATACTACTGGGCCGTGATCACTCGGGAGGTGATCACGGGCATATACTATATACTTTACGCTGTTACGTTACCGGAGAAACTGTTTGGAGATGGGGGCTGAAGGGGCAGGTGGCTCCATCCCGGTAGAGGTGGGCCTGGGTTCCCGACGCCCCCCGACTGTTACTTTGTGGTGGAGCGACAGGGCAGGTTCAGGCCACCTAGGAGAGAGGTGGGCCTGGCCCTGTTCGGCGTTCGCGGATACTTAACACGCTTAACGAGATCTGGGTATTTGATCTGAGTCTGGCCATTTGGTCTATACGCACTAACCATCTACGTGGGAGTAGTTATGGGTATCCCGGCATCGTGGTATCAGCCGAAGCCTTCTTGACATCAGCGACGGAGCGGCGCGCGCTGGATTGGACTGGAACGCCACTAGGCTAGGTCTGCTTCCGGCCGCCCACGCAACGTGCAGGTGTGCTAAGGGCGATGGGCCCAGACCCCTGTGCGCTTAGGTTTAGACCGGCGTGCTGACCTCTCTGTTGTGCCTAGGTGGGGCTGCGACGTGTTGATCTTCCGAGGCCGGGCATGACCTCGGAAAGTGTGTCCGGCCAAATGGGATCGAGCGTGTTGGGGTATGTGGTGCACCCGTGCAGGGAAGTTAATCTATTCGAATAGCCGTGATCTTCGGTAACAGGACGACTTGGAGTTGTACCTTGACCCTATGACAACTAGAACTGGATACTTAATAAAACACACCCTTCCAAGTGCCAGATACAACCGGTGATTGCTCTCTCACAGGGCGATGAGGGGAGGATCATCGGTTAGGATTATGCTATGCGATGCTACTTGGAGGACTTCAGTCTACTCTCTTCTACATGTTGCAAGACGGAGGCTGCCAGAAGCGTAGTCTTCGAAAGGATTAGTTATCCCCCTCTTATTCTGGCATTCTGCAGTTCAGTCCACATATGATACCCTTACTCCATTTGATACCCATGCATATGTAGTGTAGCTCCTTGCTTGCGAGTACTTTGGATGAGTACTCACGGTTGCTTTCTCCCCCTTTTCCCCCTTTCCTTTCTTTCTGGTTGTCGCAACCAGATGCTGGAGTCCAGGAGCCAGACGCCACCGTCGATGACGACTCCTACTACATCGGAGGTGCCTACTACTACGTGCTGCCCGCTGACGACGACCAGGAGTAGTTTAGGAGGATCCCAGGCAGGAGGCCTGCGCCTCTTTCGATCTGTATCCCAGTTTGTGCTAGCCTTCTTAAGGCAAACTTGTTTAACTTATGTCTGTACTCAGATATTGTTGCTTCCGCTGACTCGTCTATGATCGAGCTCTTGTATTCGAGCCTTCGAGACCCCTGGCTTGTAATATGATGCTTGTATGACTTATTTTATTTGTAGAGTTGTGTTGTGATATCTTCCCGTGAGTCCCTGATCTTGATCGTACACGTTTGCGTGTATGATTAGTGTACGATTAAATCAGGGGCGTCACAAATTGCTAACATGATTCGGACAGACTTAAGCATCGCTATGGGTGAGAAGGTCTCATCGTAGTCAATCCCTTGAACTTGTCGAAAACCTTTCGCAACAAGTCGAGCTTTGTAGACAGTAACATTACCATCAGTGTCAGTCTTCTTCTTGAAGATCCATTTATTCTCAATTGCTTGCCGATCATCGGGCAAGTCAACCAAAGTCCACATTTGTTCTCATACATGGATCCCATCTCAGATTTCATGGCCTCAAGCCATTTTGCAGAATCTGGGCTCGCCATCGCTTCTTCATAGTTCGTAGGTTCATCATGATCTAGTAGCATGACTTCCAGAACAGGATTACCGTACCACTCTGGTGCGGATCTTACTCTGGTCGATCTATGAGGTTCAGTAACAACTTGATCTGAAGTTTCATGATCATCATCATTAACTTCTTCACTAATTGGTGTAGGTGTCACAGAAACCGGTTTCTGTGATGAACTGCTTTCCAATAAGGGAGCAGGTACAGTTACCTCATCAACTTCTACTTTCCTCCCACTCACTTCTTTCAAGAGAAACTCCTTCTCTTAGAAAGGATCCATTCTTAGCAACGAATGTCTTGCCTTGGGATCTGTGATAGAAGGTGTACCCAACAGTCTCCTTTGGGTATCCTATGAAGACACATTTCTCCGATTTGGGTTCGAGCTTATCAGGTTGATGCTTTTTCACATAAGCATCGCTGCCCCAAACTTTCAGAAACGATAACTTTGGTTTCTTGCCAAACCATAGTTCATAAGGCGTCATCTCAACGGATTTCGATGGTGCCCTATTTAACGTGAATGCGGCCGTCTCTAAAGCATAAACCCAAAATGATAGCGGTAAATCAGTAAGAGACATCATAGATCGCACCATATCTAGTAAAGTACGATTACGACGTTCGGACACACCATTACGCTGTGGTGTTCCGGGTGGCGTGAGTTGCGAAACTATTCCACATTGTTTCAAATGTAGACCAAATTCGTAACTCAAATATTCTCCCCCACGATCAGATCGTAGAAACTTTATTTTATTGTTACGATGATTTTCAACTTCACTCTGAAATGCTTTGAACTTTTCAAATGTTTCAGACTTATGCTTCATTAAGTAGATATACCCATATCTGCTTAAATCATCTATGAAGGTGAGAAAATAACGATATCCGCCACGATCCTCAACATTCATCGGACCACATACATCTGTATGTATGATTTCCAACAAATCTGTTGCTCTCTCCATAGTAACGGAGAACGGCATTTTAGTCATCTTGCCCATGAGGCACGGTTCGCAAGTACCAAGTGATTCATAATCAAGTGGTTCCAAAGTCCATCAGTATGGAGTTTCTTCATGCACTTTATACCGATATGACCTAAATGGCAGTGCCACAAATAAGTTGCACTATCATTATCAACTCTGCATCTTTTGGCTTCAACATTATGAATATGTGTATCACTACTATCGAGATTCATCAAAAATAGACCACTCTTCAAGGGTGCATGGCCATAAAAGATATTACTCATATAAATAGAACAACCATTATTCTCTGATTTAAATGAATAACCATCTCGCATCAAACAAGATCCAGATATAATGTTCATGCTCAACGCTGGCACCAAATAACAATTATTTAGGTCTAATACTAATCCCGAAGGTAGATGTAGAGGTAGCGTGCCGACTGCGATCACATCGACTTTGGAACCGTTTCCCACGCGCATCGTCACCTCGTCCTTGGCCAGTATTCGCTTAATCCATAGTCCCTATTTCGAGTTGCAAATATTAGCAACAGAACCAGTATCAAATACCCAGGTGCTACTGCGAGCTCTAGTAAGGTACACATCAATAACATGTATATCACATATACCTTTGTTCACCTTGCCATCCTTCTTATCCGCCAAATACTTGGGGCAGTTCCGCTTCCAGTGACCAGTCTGCTTGCAGTAGAAGCACTCAGTCTTAGGCTTAGGTCCAGACTTGGGTTTCTTCTCCTGAGCAGCAACTTGCTTGCTGTTTTGAATTTCCCCTTCTTCTTCCCTTTGCCTTTTTTCTTAAAACTAGTGGTCTTATTGACCATCAACACTTGATGCTCCTTCTTGATTTCTACCTCCGCAGCCTTTAGCATTGCGAAGAGCTCGGGAATTGTCTTATCCATCCCTTGCATATTATAGTTCACCACGAAGCTCTTGTAGCTTGGTGGAAGTGATTGGAGAATTCCGCTATCATCCGAAAGATTAATTCCCAGTTGAATCAAGTGATTACAATACCCAGACATCTTGAGTATATGCTCACTGACAGAACTATTCTCCTCCATCTTGCAGCTATAGAACTTATTGGAGACTTCATATCTCTCAATCCGGGCATTTGCTTGAAATATTAACTTCAACTCCTGGAACATGTCATATGCTCCATGACGTTCAAAACATCATTGAAGTCCCGGTTCTAAGCCGAAAGCATGGCACACTGAACTATCGAGTAGTCATCAACACGCGACTGTCAGGCATTCACAATGTCTGCAGTTGCTGGCACAGGTGGTACACCCAGCGGTGCTTCCAGGACGTAACTCTTCTGTGCAGCAATGAGGATAATCCTCAAGTTATGGACCAAGTCCGTGTAATTGCTACCATCATCTTTCAACTTTGCTTTCTCAAGGAACGCATTAAAATTCAACAGAACAACAGCACAGGCCATCTATCTACAATCAAACATAGACAAGCAAGATACTATCAGGTACTAAGTTCATGATAAATTTAAGTTCAATTAATCATATTACTTAAGAACTCCCACTTAGAAAGACATCCCTCTAATCCTCTAAGTGATCACGTGATCCAAATCAACTAAACCATAACCGGCCATCACATGAAATGGAGTAGCTTTCAATGGTGAACATCACTATGTTGATCATATCTACTATATGATTCACGCTCGACCTTTCGGTCTCAGTGTTCCGAGGCCATATCTGCATATGCTAGGCTCGTCAAGTTTAACCTGAGTATTCTGCGTGTGCAAAACTAGCTTGCACCCGTTGTAGATGGACATAGAGCTTATCACAACAGATCATCACGTGGTGTCTGGGCACGACGGACTTTGGCAACTGTGCATACTCAGGGAGAACACTTTTATCTTGAAATTTAGTGAGAGATCATCTTATAATGCTACCGTCAATCAAAGCAAGATAAGATGCATAAAAGACAAACATCACATGCAATCAATATAAGTGATATGATATGGCCATCATCATCTTGTGCTTGTGATCTCCATCTCCGAAGCACCGTCATGATCACCATCGTCACCGACGCGACACCTTGATATCCATCATAGCATCGTTGTCGTCTCGCCAATCTTATGCTTCTACGACTATCGCTACCGCTTAGTGATAAAGTAAAGCATTACAGGGCGATTGCATTGCATACAATAAAGCAACAACCATATGGCTCCTACCAGTTGCCGATAACTCGGTTACAAAACATGATCATCTCATACAATAAAATATAGCATCACGTCTTGACCATATCACATCACAACATGCCCTGCAAAAACAAGTTAGTCGTCCTCTACTTTGTTGTTGCAAGTTTTACGTGGCTGCTACAGGCTTAGCAAGAACCGTTCTTACCTACGCATCAAAACCACAATGATAGTTTGTCAAGTTGGTGCCGTTTTAACCTTCGCAAGGACTGGGCGTAGCCACACTCAGTTCAACTATAGTTGGAGAAACTGACACCCGCCAGCCACCTATGTGCAAAGCACGTCGGTAGAACCAGTCTCGCGTAAGCGTACGCATAATGTCGGTCCGGGCCGCTTCATCCAACAATACCGCTGAATCAAAGTATGACATGCTGGTAAGCAGTATGACTTATATCGCCCACAACTCACTTGTGTTCTACTCGTGCATATAACATCAACGCATAAAACTAGGCTCGGATGCCACTGTTGGGGAACGTAGTAATTTCAAAAAAAATTCCTACGCACATGCAAGATCATGGTGATGCATAGCAACGAGAGGGGAGAGTGTTGTCCACATACCCTCATAGATCGAAAGCGGAAGCGTTAGCACAATGTGGTTGATGTAGTCGTACGTCTTCACGATCCGACCGGTCAAGTACCGAATGTACGGCACCTCCGAGTTCAGCACACGTTCAGCCTGATGACGTCCCTCGAACTCCGATCCAGTCGAGTGTTGAGGGAGAGTTTCGTCAGCACGATGGCATGGTGACGATGTTGATGTTCTACCGACGCAGGGCTTCGCCTAAGCACCGCTACAGTATTATCGAGGTGGACTATGGTGGAGGGGGACACCGCACACGGCTAAGAGATCAATGATCAATTGTTGTGTCTCTGGGGAGCCCCCCTGCCCCCGTATATAAAGGAGCAAGGGGGGGTGCGGCCGGCCAAGGGAGAGAGCGCGCCAGGAGGAGTCCTACTCCCACTGGGAGTAGGACTCCCCCCTTTCCTAGTTGGATTAGGACTTGAGGGGGAAGGAGTGGAGGAGAAGAAGGAAAGGGGGGCGCCCCCCTCTCCTTGTCCTATTCGGACTGGGGGGGAGGGGCGCGCGGGCCAGCCCTAGCCGCCTCTCCTCTCTTCCACCTAGGCCCACTAAGGCCCATTAGGTTCCCGGGGGGTTCCGGTAACCTCCCGGTACTCCGGTAAAATCCCAATTTCACCCGGAACACTTCCGATATCCAAACATAGGCTTCCAATATATCAATCTTGATGTCTCGACCATTTCGAGACTCCTTGTCATGTCCGCGATCACATCCGGGACTCCGAACAACCTTCAGTACATCAAAACATATAAACTCATAATATTACTGTCATCGTAACGTTAAGCGTGCGGACCCTACGGGTTCGAGAACTATGTAGACATGACCGAGACACGTCTCCAGTCAATAACCAATAGTGGAACCTGGATGCTCATATTGGCTCCCACATATTCTACGAAGATCTTTATCGATCAGACCTCATAACAACATACGTTGTTCCCTTTGTCATCGGTATGTTACTTGCCCGAGATTCGATCATCGGTATCTCAATACCTAGTTTAATCTCGTTACCGGCAAGTCTCTTTACTCGTTCTGTAATACATCATCCCGCAACTAACTCATTAGTTTCAATGCTTGCAAGGCTTAAGTGATGTGCATTACCGAGAGGGCCCAGAGATAGCTCTCCGACAATCGGAGTGACAAATCCTAATCTCGAAATACGCCAACCCAACAAGTACCTTCGGTGACACCTCTAGAGCACCTTTATAATCAGCCAGTTACGTTGTGACGTTTGGTAGCACACAAAGTGTTCCTCCGGTAAACGAGAGTTGCATAATCTCATAGTAATAGGAACATGTATAAGTCATGAAGAAAGCAATAGCAACATACTAAATGATCGTGTGCTAAGCTAACGGAATGGATCATGCCAATCACATCATTCTCCTAATGATGTGATCCCGTTAACCAAAAGACAACCCATGTCAATGGCTAGGAAACTTAACCATCTTTGATCAACGAGCTAGTCAAGTAGAGGCATACTAGTGACACTCTGTTTGTCTATGTATTCACACATGTGTTATGTTTCCGGTTAATACAATTCTAGCATGAATAATAAACATTTATCATGATATAAGGAAATAAATAACTTTATTATTGCCTCTAGGGCATATTTCCTTCAGAGGCAACCCCCAGCGCCTCCTTTTTCCCTCCCATCGGCCCAGCCAGATTCGCCCTGAGTCACTGTTTTTTTCCGCGAATGAATTTACTAATTTTCTAGAGAGAACCTATTTTTACAAAAAAACCTAGATTTCATGCACATAATAACTCATGAACTATGTATCATATATAAAAACTTTATATATGTAAAATGCTTAGAATGTCATCTAGTTTCATAATATGCCACTTTCATCTATGTTTGAAATGTTTAAATGCTATTTGCATTTATTTTGCTCAAATGACATGTTAAAATGCTTTATTTCATAACTAAATAACCGGAGCTCCGAATTAAATGTTATTTATATGTAAATGGGGTAGAAAAATGCATAATTTAACATGTTGCACTTATTTTTCATGTTTAACAACTCTAAAATATGGTTTAGGTCAGTACAGTACAAAATCCAAAATATACACATGGGGATTTACCGGAATTGTTGTTTGATGTTTCCGGCCTCATTTAAACTTGCCTAAATAGTTAGTTTACTCATGCATCACCTCTTGCCATGTTAACCAACATTTAATATTGTTGGGTACATAAACAAGAGAGAACTAAATAAATGAATGTGTGTTTCGTCAATATACAACTCATTGCATATTGAGCTCCACTTAATTTGTAGTATTGTTTGTTGCACTTTGCCATGCCATGCCTATTTAAACCGGACATGCATCATACTTGATTGTGCATCAGGCCATGCTTATGTGATGGTTGTTTTCCATGTTCTTTGCTTCTTTCCGGTTGTGCTTCTTCTTCGTAGTTCTGGTTACGTTGCGATTGTGAGGATTTGTTCGACTACGTTGGTTCGACTACTTCATGGAATCGTTCTTCTTCCTAGAGGGATTTCAGGCAAGATGACTATCACGTTGGATCTCACTACTATCTTTGCTATGCTAGTTGTCTCGATGCTATCGCTATGTCACGCTACCTACCACTTGCTTATCAAGCCTCCCAAATTGCCATGATAGCCTCTAACCTTTTCACCCTTCCTAGCAAACCATTGTTTGGCTATGTTATTGCTTTGCTCAGCCCCTCTTATAGCGTTGTTAGTTGCAGGTGTAGTTGTAGGTTGTTCCATGTTGGAACATGCATATCATGAGATATCACAATATCTCTTATTTAATTAATGCATCTATATACTTGATAAAGGGTGGAAGGCTCGGCCCTATGCCTGGTGTTTTGTTCCACTCTTTCCGCCCTAGTTTCCGTCATACCGGTGTTATGTTCCTTGATTTCGCGTCCCTAACACGATGAGGGGTATGGGACCCTCTTGACAGTTCGCTTTGAATAAAACTCTTCCAGCAAGGCCCAACATTGGTTTTACCATTTGCCTAATAACAACTAAAACTTGCATAGGAACTTGTCGGCCCCCGTGGATTTTTAATCAACCCCCGGGCCAGTGCTCCTCATGAGTGTTGGTCCAAACTAGAGCACCGTGCGAGATCGCCCCTTGGAAACTAGGGGTATTTGGTATATACCTATACGCTTCGCTCATCTGGTGTAACCTGAGAACGAGACCACGCAACTCCTATCAGGCTAGGTCAGTGCATCGGGAGGTCTTGCTGGACTTGTTTTACCATTGTCGAAATGTATTGTGCACCGGGATTCCAAGTCTGATCGGGTGTCCCGCGATGGAGGATTGTCTCCGTGGATCATGAGATTTTCATGGGCTAAGTTGGGACACCCCTACAGGGTTTTAAACTTTTGAGAGTCGTGCCCGCGGTTATGTGGCAGATGGGAATTTGTTAATATCCGGTTGTAGAGGACTTGAAGTAAACTTAACTAAAATGCATCAACCGCGTGTATAACCGTGATGGTCTTGATACGTCTTCGTCGTATCTATAATTTTTTATTATTCCACATGCCAGTATTCTACAACTTTCATATACTTTTGGCAACTTTTTATACTATTTTTGGGACTAACATATTGATCCAGTGCCCAGTGCCAGTGCCAGTTCCGGTTTGTTGCATGTTTTTTGTTTCGCAGAAAATCCATATCAAACAGAGTCCAAACGGAATAAAAACGGATGGAGCATATTTTTGGAATATTTTTGAGATATGGGAAGAAAATCAACACGAGACGGTGCCCGAGGGGGCCACGAGGCAGGGGGGCGCGCCCCTGACCCTCGTGGGGCCCCCGTAAGGCGGTTGCTGCTCTTCTTTGGTCGCAAGAAAGCTAATTTTCTGGAAAAAAATTAGGGCGAAGGTTTCAATCCAATCGGAGTTACGGATCTCCGGATATATAAGAAAAAGTGAAAGGGCAGAATACCAGAACGCAGAAACAGAGAGAGACAGCGAGACATATCCTATCTCGGAGGGACTCTCGCCCCTCCCGTGCCATGGAGGCCATGGACCAGAGGGGAAACCCTTCTCCCATCTAGGGAGAAGGTCAAGGAAGAAGAAGAAGGGGGGCTCTCTCCCTCTCTCTTCCGGTGGCAACGGAATGCCGCCGGGGCCATCATCATCACCGCGATCTTCACCAACACCTACGCCATCTTCACCAACATCTTCATCACCTTCCCCCCTCTATCTACAGCGGTCCACTCTCCCGCAACCCGCTGTACCCTCTACTTGAACATGGTGCTTTATGCTTTATATTATTATCCAATGATGTGTTGACATCCTATGATGTCTGTCCTATCGGTGGTTGATGAATTACTATGATTGATTTAATTTTGCTTCTGGTTATGTTGCTGTCCTTTGGTGCCCATCATATGAGCGCACGCGTGGATCACACCATAGGCTTAGTTGTATGTTGATAGGACTATGTATTGGAGGGCAAGAGTGACAGAAGCTTCAACCTAGCATAGAAATTGATGCATACGGGATTGAAGGGGGACCAATATATCATAATGCTATGGTTGGGTTTTACCTTAATGAACGTTAGTAGTTGCGGATGCTTCCTAATAGTTCCAATCATAAGTGCATAGAGTTCCAAGTCAGGGATGACATGCTAGCAGTGGCCTCTCCCCACGTAAAACTTGCTATCGGTCTAGTAACATAGTCAATTGCTTAGGGACAATTTCGCAACTCCTATCACCACTTTTCCACACTCGCTATACTAACTTTATTTCTTCTTTACCTAAACAGCCCCTACTTTTTATTTACATGCACTTTATATTCTTGCAAACCTATCCAAAAACACCTACAAAGTACTTCTAGTTTCATACTTGTTCTAGGTAAAGCGAACGTCAAACGTGCGTAGAGTTGTATCGCTGGTCGATAGAACTTGAGGGAATATTTGTTCTACCTTTAGATCCTCGTTGGGTTCGACACTCTTACTCATCGAAAGAGGCTACAATTGATCCCCTATACTTGTGGGTTATCAAGACCTTTCTCTGGCGCCGTTGCCGGGGAGTTACAGCGTGGGGTGAATATTCTCGTGTGTGCTTGTTTGCTTTATGACTCAGTAATTTTTATTTGTTGTTCTAAGTTGTTCTCTATCTTTAGTTATGGATATGGAACACGAAATACCAAAAATATTAGGTTTACTTGCTACTCATGGAGATGGGGAACCTCCTAAAACCCTCGATGCTCATTATGTGAAAGATATTATGTACTACTTTGATAATCCTGAGAAAACCCCATTCAATTATATAATGGGAGACACGTTGGATCAACATTAATACTTTAGGGATTATCGCTTGACTCAAAAGGGAAACTATTATGGGATCAAATTTATATGTTGCATTGGTATGCTCGGGAACTATGCTTGAGATATGATTATACTTGTTGTTCTAGGATGAAGGCTCCACACCTTCCCTTTTCATGCAGTGATGATAAAACCTTGGCTTCTTATGCTAATGGTATATATGATAACTATGATGTGGAACAAATAGAAGAATTTGTTGCTTTTATGGGTGCTTATGAAATTGAATCTTTGTTTAAAGAGTGTGCAAATTTTGATGATTCAGTTTATAGACTTGAAAATTTAGCTATCCTTAAATATTGCTATGAGAATTATGAATTCAATTCTGATATTGATGATTTCATTGAGAGAGTCTCCGTTGTCCAAGAAGAGACTAATATTTTGCATGAGTCTATGGAAGAAGAAATTAATGACATTGTGAGCTCATTGGATGAAAAAGATGAGGAGGATAGCGAAGAACAAAAGGAGGAAGAGCGGATTGATCACCCGTGCCCACCTTCTAATGAGAGTAACTCTTTATCCCATACATTGTTTAATTTCCCTTCGTGTTTACCGAAGGATGATTGCTATGATGACTGTTATGATCCTGTTGATTCTCTTGAAATATCCCTTTTTGATGATGCTTGCTATGCTTGTGGCCAAGATGCCAATATGAATTATGCTTATGGAGATGAACTTGCTATAGTTCCTTATGTTAAACATTAAATTGTTGCTATTGCACCCGCGCATGATAGTCCTATTATCTTTTTGAATTCTCCCAACTACACTATATCGGAGAAGTTTACCCTTATTAAGGATCATATTGATGGGTTGTGTTTTACTATTACACATGATGATTTTGATAGATATAATATGCATGTGCTTGCTGCTCCTACTTGCAATTATTATGGGAGAGGAACTACATCTCCGCCTCTTTATGTTTCCAACATGAAAAAATTGCAAGAAATTGTTTATACTATGCATTGGCCTTTACTTTGTGTGCATGAATTGTTCTTTTATGACATGCCGATGCATAGTAAGAGAGTTAGACTTCGTCATTACATGATATATATGTTACTTTGTGCTTACTACTCCCTCCATCCCGAAATTCATGTCGCAGCGGTGTTTTTCCAAAAAAGTCCTGCTTGTTTATCCGACCGAACCCGCGGGCCAGTCGTCTTCTCCACTGCTCAGCTCCACCACATAGTTCCCCCACGTTGCCAGTGACGCTGCGCAGCTCCAGCACACCGCGCTACCGCGCAGCTCCACCGCCACCCAGCGCAGCTCCAGCACACCGCGCCACCGCGCAGCTCCAGCACACCGCGCCACCGCGCAGCTCCAGCACACCGCGCCACCGCGCAGCTCCACCGCTACCCCGCGCGACTCCCCTGCTCCCTGGCACAGCTCCACCGCTCCCCTTCCCCGCATCCCTAAATTTCTAAGCTTTTCCCCCATCGCCTTTCGCAAATCCGGCACTTGGTGCCATCGATTCGCCGCCCCCACAACAAATCCTGGCCACCGTCGACAGGGGAGAGCAGGCAGAGAAAAAGGTCACCGGTGCCTGCCTGGAGGAACTAGACAAGGGGTAGCGGGTGGTGGCGATTTGCATGGTACGGTCAGGGTCAACCGCAACAAGCTGATGCGGGTAGCCGGCGAGGCGGCCGCGGCAGAGTTCTTCGGCGTCACGTATGCCAGAGTGTAGTCGAAGCCATCCAATGCATCCGCCGCCTCGTGTCCTGGAGCATCGTCGACGAGGCCGGGGCTGGCGCGGGCGACCACAACTACAAGGGCGCCTCCGCTTGTGCCGTGCTGGCCCACCTGGCTGGCAGGAACAGCTGCCACCTCTCTGATCTGTACGACCCCATCGTCGACCTCCAGGTTGTATGATCCCTCTACCTCTATTGGTGTTGTGCAATTCCATCTGCTGCTGCTGCTGGTGTGTGTCTGTATAATTATTTCCATTCATGGATTATCATGTGTGAATATGATAATCATGTTTATCTAATTGTCTCCAATCATGGATTATCATGCTGGTGTTGGGGTGTGTGTGTGTGTGAGATTTTGACCTGAATTTATCATGTGTGAATAAAATTTATCATGTGTGAAGTTTCTTTCTGCATGAATGAATGGGTACTGGTGTGCCTATGTGTAAATGAATGGATACTGCTTGAGTTGGAAAATCAGTGTAAATCTGCTGTAAAAATTCAGTACTCCTACACTAAGAGAGAGATTCAAATTGAGTACTCCTACGCCAAGAGAGAGATTATGTTAAAAATTCAGTTAAGCAGGCATGGTACTCTTATTTTGGAGTAAAAATTCAGTTTAAAAGTCAGTTAAAGGTCCAGTTTTAGAGTGTATTGCAAG
Organism: Triticum urartu; assembly: GCF_056163025.1. Classification (NCBI taxonomy): domain Eukaryota; kingdom Viridiplantae; phylum Streptophyta; class Magnoliopsida; order Poales; family Poaceae; genus Triticum; species Triticum urartu. The sequence continues at coordinate 89,539,520 of NC_141878.1, forward strand.
TTTATTGCTAGCAAGTTTAAAATTAAGAGTACCGCAAGCTTGAATACACATGATCTGATTGTGCTTGTGACTGACTTGGAAACATGATTCAGACACACATGTATTCAGAAACACATGATCTGACTATAAAGTGTACTGCAAGCTTATTGCTAGCAAGCTTAAAATTAAGTAAACACATGATTCAGTGCACACTTGAATACACATGATTTGCTTGTGCTTGTGACTCACTTGGACACATGATTCAGACACACATAGCATGTGTGAAACCCCTAGGAAATCATTTGCATATTGTCAACCGAGTAATAGCTGCATCTTCGAGGATAGTAGTGTGGGCCTCCTAATTGGTTGTAAACCAAAGCACTTTGACATTTTCAATCATGAGTAAATCAGAAACTAGTCTCAGCTTTATACCCAAGCTTTATATGTACTCCACTTTATACCCAAGCTTTCATTAAGTAATTTTTGTTTGCTTATTTTTGTTTTTTTGTCTCTACAAGAAATACTTTTGCATGGTACAGTTTGACCAGCCACAGGACCAGATCAGTTAACCTACTCCTTTTAGTCTGCATCAAGGTACATATCTTTTAACTGGATTTTAACAATCTGGTGATGTTTTCAGTAAACAAAGCCATTTTACGGAAGTTGGTGACAAAATATTTATATGTACACCATGGTACCATAACAAGGATACACGCACAAAATATTTATATGTACACCATGGAATCAATGGGCTGCAAGTATATGTATATGTGTTCTAACTGAATTTGAGTGATTCACATAACTGAATTTATGTGTACTCCTTAACTGAATTCTGTAACTAACAAACCTAGCTCTTGCAAGTAACAACATGTTCAAGATCAAGGCTGACAGCATGTTCTGACAGTACAGGAAAAAAGCCCCTGTTCATTTTGTTCAGAGCTATTCTCGATATGCATTCTACTTCTGCCATTGATTCTGACAATACATTCTGACAGTATGAATTTTGCTATTGTTGTGCTTATTTTAACTCTAGGTGGGTGAAAAGCTATTGCATAGTATCTCTAGTAAATTTGGTTGATATCACCTCTCTCTCAAAGAAAAAAGAGTTAGTTGATCCGTCAGACCGCCGTCAATACAAGCAGAGGGTTAGTTGACCTGATCAGCTCTTATCCCTCTTCCACAAAGTCCTGATGGACTAGTGAAACATGGAAATGTTAACAAGTGTAGTGTCCAAAAATCTGTAAAGCCAACTCCCTAACTGTTCATCTTCGTATGCTCGCATGATAGTCTGTACCATAACATGCAACGCAATCTTTAGAAAGAAAATGAGGACTGTACAATTAGTACGTTAGGTTATCAACTCTTGTTCACCGAATTCTGGTCAAGGAAACATTGTTATTTAACAAATGAAGGTGAAAGTTGGTGACGGTGTCCTGGACTAGGGGGTACTCATTACGTCGTCTCCCAATCAGTTGGATTGGGCCGAGGACCCCATGGCCGCATACTCATGGGCTAGTTCGGCCAGCTGCCGCATACAAGGAAGATTCCACAAGACTTGGCGATCAAGACAAGGACTCCTCCCCACCGGCGTATTCGGCTAGGACTCTTGTTATCCTAGGCATCTGGTGCATTATATAAACCGAGGCTAGGCTAGTCAATAGAACATATAAACAATCATACCATAGGCTAGCTTCTAGGGTTTTAGCCTCTATGATCTCGTGGTAGATAAACTCTTGTAATACTCATATCATCAATATCAATCAAGCAGGACGTAGGGTATTACCTCCATCAAGAGGGCCCGAACCTGGGTAAACATCGTGTCCCCTGCCTCCTGTTACCATCGATCCTAGACGCACAGTTCGGGACCCCCTACCCGAGATCCGCCGGTTTTGACACCGACATTGGTGCTTTCATTGAGAGCTCCGCTGTGTGTTTGGCAAAAGGTCGATGGCTCCCCTGCAGATCAACTGCGACTTCGGCATCTTCGTCACCAGCTTGACTGGTCACCTTGGTTCGACCAAGGACTGCGCCCTACCTCCAATCGTCATGTTCGGATGAGGGCCTTCATCAACATCAGCTCCGATCTCTGTCAAGATCATGGAGGAATCATCCAGGGAGCCCGGGGGCTCAACGTCAACATTGCCCTCGGGCGACCGTGCTGTTTTTATGGACAACGAACTTGTGTCCGCCTCCACCGCCTCCTCAAGTGTCGTTTTGACGATTGCTTCAGTGGAATTGTGCGGAATTGAGTCTAGAACAATCCTGGAAAATTTCGTCGAGTTCCGATGGAGGAATCTCTGGCAATCCGCGATATACCGGAGCCCTGTCAAATCTGGACGAGAATCGAGACGAGTTTAGGGCATGGTGTCCGGCTTCTAGATCGGACGTCCTTTGGAAGATCGGGCCGTTGATCGGCTGCGGCATTCCTATATCTACGACCCCTCAAAATTTCATCTCGATCCGACCGTCCAAACTCCGGAAACCTTCCGATTAGTGCATCACTTTTCTGATCTGTTTTCTACGCGAAAACGAATCCGACCCGAGTTCGTCTTTTTTATGAACGGGATTTCGGACATCCTTTTTGAAGGAAGTTTTGTATGGGGTATTGTGTTTGGTTCCCGAACACATCCCACTAACTTTAAAATCTTTTGAACATGATCTTCAACATCATGCTGGTGTCAAACCAGTCCGGCAATATTGCTCCACGGCTGCCGACCTGCGCTAGACATGTCGTCACTTTATTGAGCCGAGCTCAACTTCTTCGGATCATCATCTTGGCAAGCCGAACAAGAGTTTGGCATCACAAAGGATAAATCATCACCAACATCGCCGCCCCACGGATCACACGGAGCGGGCACACCGGCATCGCCGCACGGTCACTTCATCAAGCCGGCATTGACCACGGTACAACCTGCATCGGCAGGGCCGCACTATTGCTCCTTCAAGCCGGTGTCCTTCACGCCGACCTACTTCAACTCATCGGCTGACATCGAGGCTTCGACATCTTGGCTAGATCGGGGGCTTCGCCATCTCGGCGAGCCAACCTTTGCCAGCATCGCTGTGCCATCGCTTCATCACCCATCAGGCAATGGGTGTGCGGATCGAGTGCAAATTTTGGGAATCACCTTTCTTCGGATTGCTACAACAAATAAACCAGGTGCTATTAATCCTAGTATTTTTTGCTTGTTCGGGCTCAATTTTCCCAAGGTCTATCAAATGATGGCCGCATTAACGATGGTCGCATGGTGCTTCGGTCAGTTTCCGTACATGGTCCGGCGAACGCCGTATCCGGAACTCGGACCGACTTGTGAATTCAGGCTTTGCCATGCCTTTACCACATCACGCCGACGCCCTGCATCGACATTGACTTTGGCGCCAGGCCATATATCTTTTATTACTCACTTTGCATAAATTATTTATTATGCAATGATTTTTTATTATTATTACTACAATTATCTCTGGTTTGCACTATTTTTTGTGCATAGGAAAATGATCCGGGTTGGGCAGTATTGTCAGCTCGGCGTACTAACACACCACATCACCTCGGCTGGACGGGGGGCTTCATCAACACTTCATTACCCCATGCCAGGGACTTCGGCATCACTCTGCCGGCCCACATTGACCGTGCTATGTCACCACTTCGGAGCGTCGAGCTCTTTGCTCCACCACCTTGGGACCGGCTTGGGGGATGGAACCTTGTCCCGCATCAAGCTCGGGCCGCGTCATCAATACCGAACACATTAACTAGCTAAGTTGCCTTCATGCTCAAAGTTTTAAATTCTTTAACTTGTGTTCGGTTCGACCAAGCATTATACCTTTTTGAAAAAAAAAGTTGCTTGTAGAGAATCTCCTTATCAAAACTTTGTTTGTGACACACAAATTCAAATACCCCATTTACTTGGGGACTCCCTTGATGGAGCTTTTCCTCTTGGATATGATTATACTTGTATGGCTTCGTTCCTTGTTCGTGTATTACGCCACAATATGCACCATATTGACCTAAGCGATTTGTAAGCTGGGTTGCCTGGCTCCTGTGCTTACCCCTACGTTCCCGATTGTTCGGCTAGGGAGTAAAGGGAGCACCTCTGCGATTGTCACGACCGGGTCATCCGAGCTCTGACCTCAGACTAGGTGAAGCCGAAAGCTAGTGCTCTTATTGTTTTCAATCATGGTCGGCACACAACGGAACTCATGAGTACAAAAAATCTATTGCACAAGTCTCATAGTAATAATGAGCACCAAAGAAATGTATCGGTGGGGATACTATTTTCTTCGAAGATGCTTCTTACACTTCGTTAGTAATATAGCATAAGTTCCATGAGCGCGCTTTGTCTGTTATAGCCTTATGGCCTGATTGCCTGGTCATCGGAAACACCGTCGATACTCTCGACAGGCGGAGTACATGACACTTTTCGGCCCTGGGCCAAAGAGGGAGAAGCCGACGGTTGGTTAAGACATGTTTAAAGTTTGGGTGAACACAAATATGATATAAGTACTTCGGTACATACAATCATTATACATAAAATTCTTACCCAAGTCACTTGGGGGCTCTTAAATTTATATGAGACGTTTTATAATAAGTGTTCTTCTTCTTAGTCGTTGCAAAGTTTTTATTATTATTACTATTTATCACTCCTTTTTTCGACACGAGTGTGTGGTCACTAGCCGGGGATCCTAATTTCTCTCTCAAAGCCGCTAGAGTTTAGTTTGCTAAACTGGCCTAATGAGAAGTACTCCGCCTTCGGGATAGGAGGTTGAAGCCATAGGCTGACCCGCTTGAAGTCTTGAGATAGGATGTGTCATGTTAAAGCACGATAGAAGCACCTTTTTTTAAAGTCCAATTTTCTGATTGGCACCGAACAATTGATCTAGTTCGGACGTCGATTTTTTCTGACGTTTTTTGGTTTTCCAAGCCTATGGCACTTTTAAACTATTTGTGCGTTTCCAGCATTAGTTTCGCAGTGCAACGCCGGACACCTTTAGGGATCTGGCAAAAACATTCTCGGATATTGCTATATATGCATCGGTTTCAAATTGTGTCTTCGGTCAATAGTTGGGTTGCCCGGCTCCTGTGCTTTCCTCCTGCGTTCCACTTTGTTCGGCTAGGTGTGCAAAGGGAGAACCACTGCGATTGTGCTTCCAGCTCGCATGGTCAAGCACCTCGGTGGAGAAAGCTGAAAACTGACTGTCACAACAGGCGTAAACTGGTCAGCGATCCGATGACTATATTAAATGACGGGCCGTTCATAACATTGGCCGAAGTGTTTACGGCTTGACCTCGGATGTCGCCGAACAGTAACCGGGGGCTCATAGCTAGCTTCCCCAGTTTAAGGCTCCTATGACTAAGGGACAGTTATAAAGGCTCCGCCTCCGGGCACCGAGACATCGGCTAAGGGTTTTTTTGTTAGTGCGGAAACACCCTGTGTAGTATCTACCAAGGGGTAGAAGCCGACGATGGGCCACTTTCAACTGATAAACGGTCACAATGGAGTCAAAATAATGATGTCAAGTACTTGGATACATAGAATCATTACACATAATCTATGATTTTACTCTGGATATCGATCCTTAATTCGGCCACCCGTTCCCACATTAAGGCTCGAGGGCTACTGGGCTTTGCGCTCATTATTTACAAAAATTAAAGAGGCACATCGATCCCCTGATCTGGTGTTGCCACCCGACCAGTGTCTCGGGGGCTACTGCATTGCCTATTTCAATGCAAAAAATTCCAAATGCCAAGTGTTCGGCTTGACCGAACTATGGGCAAACGTGTCTTCGGATAACAATAGGTACCATTTGGACTTATCCGGCGTCAAGCTAAATAAATTACGGCAACTTTTCAACACCCTCTCTCAAGGGCCCGTTCACCGATCACTATTATCTCTAATATATTACACTGCGTTTTTATTCCTATGTATGCTGCCGAGCTAGGAGTTGATCCTCAGGCCGATTTTGCGCATCGGCCCGAGTCTCAAGGGCTACTGGGAACAGCGGTTTCATGTTTTCCTTCAGGTGCATCTCGGGTTTTAGACCGACACACACCTTGACGACTACTGGATATACATATATCGGTTATATATCTCGGCAGAGAATAAATTGCACTAATAAAAAATATTCACAAAATATCAGCCTGCTGTCGGGTGGTGCACAACCTCGGAAGCAGTCCGGCATAAAGCTCGGGCGCCAGCGGCTAGCTCCATAAAGGGCATTTCCGGCATTAAGCTCGGCTAAACTCCTTCAACTTTTTTGTACCAAGATGATCTATGACATCTTGGATATAGTCCGGCGTTGGAGCTTGGACACAGTCTGGCGTTGGAGCTCGGATACATTTCGGCGTTGCAGCTCGGAAGTAGTCCGACATTGGTGCTCGGCTGCAAAAGATACCTCGAATGCGGTCCGACGTTGGGGTTTGAATGCAAGAGGACACTGCCACCTGGGAACAACTTCAAACCCGAGGTGTGGCATAAAAATAACAAGGCATTGATAAAGGCCGGAAACTTAAAGGGGCTCCTCGGATACCCGACGTGTAAACTCGTCGGATGCACTTCGGCAATCCTCAAGATCGAAGATGAGAAGATTTGTTGAACCAGTTTTCAAGACCGACGACCGAAGATGAAGAACAGTTCGGAAGAATCGAGGAGCGTTCCTAACTTGAATACCGGTTCAGGGGGCTACTGACGGGGTCTTGGACTAGGGGTACTCATCATTTCGTCTCCCGATCAGTTGGATTGGGCCGAGGACCCCCATGGCTGCTTACTCATGGGCTAGTTCGCACAGCTGCCGCATACAAGGAAGATTCCACATGTCACAGCCCCAGTTCAGCCCTTGCTTGACTATGCTTGCATCCATGCATCATGTTAAATTTCATGAAACTTGAAATGGGGATGATCAAACCCCTAGCACCAAAGCAATGCAAATAGGCCCAACTTTAAATATTTTCAATGAACCCAATATGCCCTTAAAAAATGTTCATCATTTTTGGTTCTGACTAAAACCTTTGCCAAAAATGGGTTCATAAATTTTGGAGCCATTTTGGATTTTTGAATTAAGACATAACTATTTGCATTTGGGCATTTAAAATACTATAAATACTTTTAAATGCCCAAATACTTTTGAAAGTAATTTTAGGTTGTTGGGAGTAATTCCAAAGGTGCCTATGATTATTTTTAGAATTTTCTAAAATGGATTAGTATTTCTACTAATTCAAAACAAACAACAGAGAATTAAATAATGAAAACAGAAAAGAGAGAGAGATAGTACCTGGGCTTACCTGGCGGCCCAAGTGGCCGGCCCAGCCCACCACCGCAGCCTCCCTGTCGTCTTCCTCCCCGGCCAGTAGGCAGAGCGTGTGCTCGCCGCGCGTGCACACGCGCCCGAGCCAGCTCCTGCCTGGCTGCCTGCGTCCCCGACGCCCTAGACGCCTCCATGCGTCGCCACGCACCCTCCCTCGACCCTCTGCACCTCCTCCCTCTATGCAGCTCTCTCCCCTCCCCTCTCTCTCACCCACCGAGCGGAGCTCGTCGCCACCGCCGCCGTTTTCATAGCCACCGCTGTCCTCGCGCCCCCTCTCCCTCTCTGGAAGCTCCGCCATGACCTTCTCGTCATCTTCGCCAAGCCAAACGACGCCAGAGCGCCCTGCAGCGCCGCCATCGTCGTTGTCTTCTCCCTCTGCCCCGAGCGCCGCCCCGTCCAATTCGTCGCCGTCCGGGCTTCCTCGACCTCACCGACGACGCCATCGAGTTCACTGTGAGCTCCTGCTCCTCCCCCCTTGCTCACCCCCCTTACCCATTCGCTAGTCACCGTCACCGCGAACCCGAGCTCCGGCCGCCGCCATGGCCGGTGAGCTTCGTGCTCCCGAGCTCCTCCAGTTGTGCTCGTTGCCTCCGCGTGCTCCTGGCGATCCCAAAAACCCATAAAGACCATCGACCGCGCCCGCCGTGCCCCGTAACGCCTAAACCATGGATGCCCGAACTCCGGCGGCCGCAACCGAGCTCGCCGCTGTCGACTCCAGCCACGCCGGCTCACCCCGTCTACTCCATCAGCTGTGCGCGAGCAGCAGCTCTTCGTAGAGCCTCCCCACGCCAAAAACCATCGCCTGTGGGCGATTTCCGAAGCTCTCCGCCGTCTCTGGCCTCGCCGGTGACAAACCGCGGGTCAACTCCGGTGGGGTTGACCCTGTTTGACTGGGGTTTGACTCCCCTGAGTCAGTGACATGTGGGGCCAGCCCCTGACTAACCCTAGATTATGTTTTTTAGTTAGCACTAATTAACACTGTTAATTAGTTAGGACGCTGACATGCGGGTCCCACTGGTCAGGTTTGACCTAACCAGCCATAGTTGACCTGATGACGTCACTCTTACGTCATGCTGACAAAGTAAAACCTTTTCTGGAATTTAAATAAATCTTAAATGATTTATTATTTTTAGAAAATGCCTAAAACTTCTAAAAATCATATAAATTCAACCGTAACTCCAAATGAAATAAAATATATATGAAAAATTATCAGAAAAATTCAAGGAATCCATCTGTACCATTTTCATGCATGTTAGAACAACTTAAGGCCATTGTTTAGGACAAATCAAATGATTGGTATTTAAATAACCACATGTGGAGTTTGAATTTGAACTTTGGGTTCAAACCAACTTCATTTAATTGTGTTGCTAGTTGCATTAGCTCAATCAACAGCATATGACATGTCATGATCATGCATCATATTGTGCATTGCATTGATTGTGTTTCTTTCTCTGTTGCCAGTATTTGTCCCCTCTCGATAGACGTGGTTTCGACGATGAGATCGATGACACCGATGAAGAACTATATTATCTTCAGGAGTGCCAGGCAAGCAAAACCTCCTTGTTCATTCCGATACAATCCCACTCTCCCGCTCCTGCTCTCTTTTACTACATTAGGACAACACGATTCCTCTGTTACTTGCTGTGGTAGTTGAACCCCTTATCCTCTGCATGACATGTCATTGCCACAGTAAATAGATGAAACCCACTAGCATGAGTAGTAGTTGTTTGAGCCCTGATGTGCCTACTCATTCATGCTTCTTTGTCATGCCTGCTACTGCTTAGAGTTGAGTCAGGTCTGATTCATCGGGGATGAATTGGAGGTGTGTAAACATGTCCTACTATTGAGAGCTATGTGTGTGAACACGATTTGGTAAAGGTAGCAGTGAGAGGCCATGTAGGAGTACATGGTGGGTTGTCGCATTGAAGCCGTCCTTAGGATCTGAGTTCTGTGTTTGTGATCCATGAAACAGTTACTACCATGCATTGGGCCCGAAACCAATGGACCCTCTCGGCTTCTTGATCACCCTTGTCCTCTGTCCAGGAGTTGCAACTAGTTTCTTGTGTTTATAGGATATGTGTTGGCGGCCGTGCATAGCACTGACCCTAGGGGTGGGCTATGATGCGGTAGATACACCGTGGCCGGGCATGCCGGGCGCCCGTTTGGTGTCTCGAAACCCTATACACATCGTTCAGGGCCGTATGTGGAAACCTCGGCCGGACCCCCTGCGGATGGAACCTGGATAGGCGATAAACCTGGACTAGAGACTTGAGTGTTTAGGTAGGCTGTGGCCGAGACCCTCGTTGGGCTTCCGCTTGAAGGTTTCCGAGTACATGTCGTGTAAACGGCGGTAAGTGGTGAGAGCGTGTGTGAATAAGTATACCCCTGCAGGGTTAACATCATCTATTCGAATAGCCGTGTCTGCGGTAATGGACTTCTGGGTTGCCTATAACAGTTCATAGACAAGTGAAAGTGGATACTCTAAAAATCGCAAGATAAGTGTGAGTGCTATGGATGGCCTTCTCGTAGGGAGACGGGAGCGGATCCATAGTGGTGTATTGTATGGTGAATATGTGGACTCGTGTGCGCCACCTCAAAAGAGTTGCTTGCAGTCGTAGTTCAGGTTAGCCAATGGGTCAAAGCTGGCTTGCTACAGTTAAACTCCACTACCCCTTTGTTGATACCGATGCATATGTAGTTAGTTCTGATGTAAGTCTTGCTGAGTACAATTGTACTCACGTTTGCTTAATTTATGTTTTGCAGAGAGACATCAGTATCGCTAGTAGTTCCGTGTGGACTTCGACGTTTATCTTGATACCTCAGCTACGATCTTGTGCCCTCGGCAGGATCTGGTAGATAGTCAGGCTTCTTAGCCTTTTCATTTGTAGATGTCTGTACTCAGACATGTTAAGCTTCCGCATGTGCTTTGAATTGTATGCTATGATTGTTGGGTCATGAGACCCATGTTTGTAATATCTCGCTCCTCGGAGCCTAATGAATAAATACTTGAGTTGTAGAGTTATGTTGTGATGCCATGTTGTATTTACACATATCGAGCATATTGTGTGTATGATTGAAATGCTTGGTATGTGTGGGATCCGACAATCTAGTTGTTTATCCTTGGCAGCCTCTCTTATGGGGAAATGTACTCTAGTGCTTCCATGAGCCATAGTAGTCCGCTACAGCCCAGTTCACCGGAGTCCTGTTAGCCCAGCACTACTGCTCAGGACACTTGACTGGCCGGCATGTGTTTCACTTCATTCTTGTGTCTATTCCTTCGGGGAAATGTCACGCGGTGACCTCCGGAGTCCTGCCTAGCCTGCTACAGCCCGGGTTACCGGAGTCTTGTTAGCCCAGTGCTGCAGCCCGGATTCACACGCTGCTGACCGACATGTTTGAAGTTGATTCATGTATGCCTGTCCCCATGGGTTAGTGCCGCTTTGGGTTCATGACTAGCCATGTTGGCCCGGGTTCTCTGTCATATGGATGCTAGCGACACTATCATATACGTGAGACAAAAGGCGCAAACGGTCCCGGGCCATGGTTAGGCGACACCCGTGGGGATACCGTGCGTGAGGCCGCAATGTGATATGAGGTGTTACCGGCTAGATCGATGTGACTTGGAATCGAGGTCCTGACAGTGTTGGTATCAGAGCCTGACTGCCTGTAGGATTACCAAGCCAAACTGGTCGAAGTCGAGTCTAGAAATGCTTTAGTTATGTAAGGGAATTGATTGTGGAAGGGAACGTAAGGCTCTTTTTACTCCTTATATCTCATGCCCTCTGATCTGAGTCACCCTCTTCCTTTCCACGGGGTTAAAAAAACTAGGCCTTCTCATCTATCTATCAGGATGACATGTTACTAACCCGTTGACTTATAGGATTGATGGATTCATGCCGCAGTTCAGTTTCCAGTACTTCCGTGTGTTCATAATTGGTCCCGGAACCTTGATATTGTGATGTTGAGTGGTTATGCCACCATTTTGCAGGATGTCTCAAATCTTTTGAGCATTTACCGCTGTTATGCTATTCGAGTCATCCCAGGTTTCTAAGTAGTCTGATGTATTTGCAAACCCCTTCCTCCTGTTCCTGATGTCCATTTGGGCCAGATTAATCACACTAATCGGTGAGTTGAGGTACTCTATTGCCTCGACATATATGTTGGAGCTATTACTATGACCCTAGGTGTTTTAGGGAGTCACCTAGTAATCTAGCCATGTTTTGTATTCCCAGTGTGTGATTCTGGCCATTATTCTCAAAAGCATCCCGTGATGCCATGTAGTGGTAGGTATTCTATTCATGGGTTCTTGAACCCGAGATTCACCCTACTTACCTCATGTTGATAGTGTTTGATAGTTCCTTTAGGATATTAGTAACCTTTGCATTAGTCCTCGAGGTCCGTGGTATATCCTTCTTCCAAATACTACGAACCGCCTATGGCAGAAGTTCTTTGAACCAAAAGATCACAACCAGAGTGCTCTTGATGAGTTCTCCATTCTTCATTGTGAATCTGCCAGTCCTACCTTTCTGCATGGGTTGTCCAGAAGGAATGTTGAGCTTTGCTCGACATACTGATCTATGCATCCACAACTCAGAAAATTATATGTTCCTTTGAGTTGTCCCCCTTCCGTTTATTTCGGCCTTCATCTATCAATTGATAGTCAAGAGTATGTGAGCATTCGTTCATCGGTGCCTATTATTCTTGTGGTCCGTCGAGCCATTCTACTTTAGAATGACTAGGAGAAACAAACTCCAGTACCTCACCCATTTCTAGGATTGGGTCAAAGCAGTTGTATTATACAAATCAAATGCAATCAAGCTATTGGTCTGTTCTACCCTGAAGTACTATCCACTTTATGTTAGGAATGTCATGAGAATTGCACCTTCCCTTATCAATTCTTGATGTAGTGATACTTCTTGCCATCATTATTCATTCCTCGGTGTCGTGTTGTCGCAACCGGAATACCGACAAGTGAATCGTGATGTGTGAAATCAATACTCCTAGCAACCCTTTGCTTGGTAGTTAATGGGCATTAATATCATTCTTAGTGTGCTGATTATTGAATCATCACCCTAAGGTTGATCGTGCTACCTAGTCCTTATTTCCTGGTGCACTCTTCGATCAACGGGTTAGGATTTTGCCAAACCCTTGCTCTTTTGATCATATCGTCCTGCTCTGAAAAGCAAGATTGTTCTCGAGCTTAGTAACATATCGGTGGTTCGTGATTTTCCAAAGATCTTCTCGGAAGTATTACCTGGCTGTCACCTGACCGCTATGTTGAGTTCGTGATCAAGTTGGGTTTCTTATAAATCACCCCTTCTCCAAGAATCTGTGTTGGATATCCCTGAGTTAGTTGGTTGAGCTAGACAACAACTTGGAGAATTGGAAGATAAAAGCTTGTCTGACTTAGTTCATGTTAAGGGATATCTTCTGTGTGTGTGTGTGTGTTGAAGAAAGATGACATCTCCATGAATTGGTCCTTGTGATCAGTTGTTGGATCTATTGCCTTGTCAAAACTTTGACTTGAGTATGGGCTATCGTGAAGTCAAGTCAGAACCAACGATGTTCGTAATGTTGTCTTACCCGTGGTTGATCCCTCGAGCATACACCATTACATCTTTTGGTCTGACCAATACTATCATCGTGTTCACATGATGGTGGAAGTCCAGTGATATGGAAATTCCGGTGAGTTGCTGTTGAGCCCATCAACAACATTTTGTCTCCCCCATGATTCATGTCGAACATCAACCTAGTGTTGGAAACTTTATAAGCAATGCCTTCGTGTTCCGTTCATGAAGCTTATGCTTGGATGGAAGAAGTGACTTCCTCGAATTCATGTGCATTTGGTGCAAGTTGCCGCCGTGAGTTCGAGAAAGATTGTTTTTGTTTCCCCTGGCACCATCCCAAGTCAGTTATGCATGTGTGAATGTATTCTATGGTTTGGTAGATTAATTACCTCCACTCCATATGTATTCCCCAGCACACCAAGCCACTGATTGACTTGTTCAAGGCAAAGAAGTCTACGATTGGGATGTAATCCATGGACTTGCATAAAGACTTTGAAATCCTTGATGATGGTTCCCCACCTGAACTCGATAGTGTTTCACTATAAGACTACTACATGGTCATGCTCCTCTTGGATAGCGTGTTCACAGGTTTGTAGCAGAACCAGCTCATGTTTTGGAGCTTGCTATCGCAGTTCATTCCCCGAGAATCTCGCAACGTCATCTCGTCAAATTGTGTTGCAAACCTTCATTTTCCTTTCTAGACTCGATGAGTCTGGAATATCCTGACACCAACCAGATCTGAATCTCAGGCAGATATGATGGTTGGAGCATTTTCCAAGAACTATAATATTGGTCTCTTGATAACCGGTAAAGTGGATGTCGTGGCCAACACATCCAGCTGGAAGACCTATTATTGTAGTATCTCGATTGAAGAAAGTTGGCCACCTTCCCATGAGGATTTTGTAGGATTTACCTCCGTAGTTAATCCTTACGGATTCTTGAGCTTCCGAAGTACGACCTTTTACTTGATGTTCTAGATATCAAACCATATCTATAAATGGATTACGCTAGCACATCAAGGAGAACATTAGAAGCGGAGTGCTAAATGTCTATCGGTCGATCGTCCAGATTCTGTTCCCTTAGCCTCGCTAAGGGAAGATCTGAGAAGGTGTTATCTTCCTTTGTATCCGCATCATCCATCACTAGTCATCATGGTGGTATGTCGTGTTGCCAGGATCCTTGCCACGGATGTTGGTAGAACCTTGATGAATATGGAAATGCTCAAGTTCTTGAGAGCACGCGTAAGCAAAATTATCCCTTGCGTTGTCTTCAACAAGGTAGTCCACATCATCCATCCTAGTCCGAGTATGCCGTCTCTTCGAGCTATCTCAAACGATCAATTGTAAATTGCCTTAAGCTGGTATGAAGAGTTTCAATGATTTATGGATCAAAAGTAATTCTTTTTGCCACTTAAGGGAACAGTTCAACGAGTCACCTTCTCCAAGGTGCCCTATTATGGGTTCATGACAATTATCTCCTCGCAACCTTGAAACCTTGCACCACCTTACCCAAGTGTGGAATTACTACCTACCAACTTGAATCCTCCTCGTCTGATTTCCATCACCTTGATGTGAACTTTGTGTCTCAATTGGGGAGATGTTCCTATGTCTCACTCCATGAGTTGATCCTGAGTTGTTTGATCTTCGAGAAGATCGATCCTTCCAGAGTTTTCCCTTCCCTCTCGTTGCCATGTTGGTTGGAGTTCTCAGAGCAAGACATCGAGACAAAGATGGTGATCGAACCAACGTTCTTATGAAGTGCAACCTGGATCGTGAAGATTATGTTAGCTTGTGTTTTCCCCCTTCACCTTACCCTACGCTTGAATCTCGGGACGAGATTCTTGTTTAGTGGGGGTGAGCTATCACAGCCCCAGTTCAGCCCTTGCTTGACTATGCTTGCATCCATGCATCATGTTAAATTTCATGAAACTTGAAATGGGGATGATCAAACCCCTAGCACCAAAGCAATGCAAATAGGCCCAACATTAAATATTTTCAATGAACCCAATATGCCCTTAAAAATGTTCATCATTTTTGGTTCTGGCTAAAACCTTTGCCAAAAATGGGTTCATAAATTTTGGAGCCATTTTGGATTTTTGAATTAAGACATAACTATTTGCATTTGGGCATTTAAAATACTATAAATACTTTTAAATGCCCAAATACTTTTGAAAGTAATTTTAGGCTGTTGGGAGTAATTCCAAAGGTGCCTATGATTATTTTCAGAATTTTCTAAAATGGATTAGTATTTCTACTAATTCAAAACAACCAACAGAGAATTAAATAAATGAAAACAGAAAAGAGAGAGAGATAGTACCTGGGCTTACCTGGCGGCCCAAGTGGCCGGCCCAGCCCACCACCGCAGCCTCCCTGTCGTCTTCCTCCCCGACCAGTAGGCAGAGCATGTGCTCGCCGCGCGCGCACACGCGCCCGAGCCACATCCTGCCTGGCTGCCTACGTCCCCGACGCCCTGGATGCCTCCATGCGTCGCCACACACCCTCCCTCGACCCTCTGCACCTCCTCCCTCCATGCAGCTCTCTCCCCTCCCCTCTCTCTCACCCACCGAGCGGAGCTCGTCGCCACCGCCGCCGTTTTCGTAGCCACCGCTATCCTCGCGCCCCCTCTCCCTCTCTGGAAGCTCCGCCATGACCTTCTCGTCATCTTCGCCAAGCCAAACGACGCCAGAGCGCCCTGCAGCGCCGCCATCGTCGTTGTCTTCTCCCTCTGCCCCGAGCGCCGCCCCATCCGATTCGTTGCCGTCCGGGCTTCCCCGACCTCACCGACGACGCCATCGAGTTCACTGTGAGCTCCGGCTCCTCCCCCTTGCTCACCCCCTCCTTACCCATTCGCTAGTCACCGTCACCGTGAACCCGAGCTCCGGCCGCCGCCATGGCCGGTGAGCTTCATGCTCCCGAGCTCCTCCAGTTGTGCTCGTTGCCTCCGCGTGCTCCTGGCGATCCTAGAAACCCATAAAGACCATCGGTCGCGCCCGCCGTGCCCCGTAACGCCTAAACCATGGATGCTCGAACTCCGGCGGCCGCAACCGAGCTCGCCGCCGTCGACTCCGGCCACCCCGGCTCACCCCGTCTGCTCCATCAGCTGCGCGCGAGCAGCAGCTCTTCGTAGAGCCTCCCCACGCCAAAAACCATCGCCTGTGGGCGATTTCCGAAGCTCTCCGCCGTCTCTGGCCTCGCCGGCGACGAACTGCGGGTCAACTCCAGTGGGGTTAACCCTGTTTGACTGGAGTTTGACTCCCCTGAGTCAGTGACATGTGGGGCCAGCCCCTGACTAACCCTAGATTATGTCTTTTTAGTTAGCACTAATTAACACTGTTAATTAGTTAGGACGCTGACATGCGGGTCCCACTGGTCAGGTTTGACCTAACAAGCCACAGTTGACCTGATGACGTCACTCTTACGTCATGCTGACGTAGTAAAACCTTTTCTGGAATTTAAATAAATCTTAAATGATTTATTATTTTCAGAAAATGCCTAAAACTTCTAAAAATCATAGAAATTCAACCGTAACTCCAAATAAAATAAAATATATATGAAAAATTATCAGAAAAATTCAAGGAATCCATCTGTACCATTTTCATGCATGTTAGAACAACTTCAGGCCACTGTTTAGGACAAATCAAATGATTGGTATTTAAATAACCACATGTGGAGTTTCAATTTGAACTTTGGGTTCAAACCAACTTCATTTAATTGTGTTGCTAGTTGCATTAGCTCAATCAACAGCATATGAGATGTCATGATCATGCATCATATTGTGCATTGCATTGATTGTGTTTCTTTCTCTGTTGCTGGTATTTGTCCCCTCTCGATAGACGTGGTTTCGACGATGAGATCAATGACACCGATGAAGAACTATGTTATCTTCAGGAGTGCCAGGCAAGCGAAACCTCCTTGTTCATTCCGATACAATCCCACTCTCCCACTCCTGCTCTCTTTTACTTCATTAGGACAACACGATTCCTCTGTTACTTGCTGCGGTAGTTGAACCCCTTATCCTCTGCATGACCTGTCATTGCCACAGTAAATAGATGAAACCCACAAGCATGAGTAGGAGTTGTTTGAGCCCTGATGTGCCTACTCATTCATGCTTGTTTGTCATGCCTTCTACAGCTTAGAGTTGAGTCAGGTCTGATTCATCGGGGATGAATCGGAGGTGTGTAAACATGTCCTACTGTTGAGAGCTAAGTGTGTGAACATGATTTGGTAAAGGTAGCGGTGAGAGGCCATGTAGGAGTACATGGTTGTCTCATTGAAGCTGTCCTTAGGATCTGAGTTCTGTGTTTGTGATCGATGAAACAGTTACTACCACGCATTGGGCCCGAAACCAATGGACCCTCTCGGCTTCTTGATCACCCTTGTCCTCTGTCCAGGAGTTGCAACTAGTTTCTGGTGTTTATAGGATATGTGTTGGCGGTCGTGCGTAGCGCTGACCCTAGGGGTGGGCTATGATGCGGTAGATACACCGTGACTGGGCATGCCGGGCGCCCGTTCGGTGTCTCGGAACCCTGTACACATCGTTCGGGGCCGTATGTGGAAACCTCGGCCGGACTCCCTGCGGATGGAACCTGGATAGGCGATAAACCTGGACTAGAAACTTGAGTGTTTAGGTAGACCGTGGCCGACACCCTCGTTGGGCTTCCGCTTGAAGGTTGCCGAGTACATGTCGTGTAAACGGCGGTAAGTGGTGAGAGCGTGTGTGAAGAAGTACACCCCTGCAGGGTTAACATCATCTATTCGAATAGCCGTGTCCGCGGTAATGGACTTCTGGGTTGCCTATAACAGTTCATAGACAAGTGAAAGTGGATACTCTAAAACTCGCAAGATAAGTGTGAGTGCTATGGATGGCCTTCTCGTAGGGAGACGGTAGCGGATCCATAGTGGTGTATTGTATGGTGAATATGTGGACTCGTGTGCGCCACCTCAAAAGAGTTGCTTGCAGTCGTTGTTCGTGTTAGCCACTGGGTCAAAGCTGGCTTGCTACAGTTAAACTCCACTACCCCTTTGTTGATACTGATGCATATGTAGTTAGTTCTGATGTAAGTCTTGCTGAGTACAATTGTACTCACGTTTGCTTAATTTATGTTTTGCAGAGAGACGTCAGTCTCGCTAGTAGTTCCGTGTGGACTTCGATGTTTAGCTTGATACCTCAGCTATGAACTTGTGCCCTCGGCGGGATCTGGTGGATAGTCAGGCTTCTTAGCCTTTTCATTTGTAGATGTCTGTACTCAGACATGTTAAGCTTCCGCATGTGCTTTGAATTGTATGCTATGATTGTTGGGTCATGAGACCCATGTTTGTAATATCTCGCTCCTCGGAGCCTAATGAATAAATACTTGAGTTGTAGAGTTATGTTGTGATGCCATGTTGTATTTACACATATCGAGCGTATTGTGTGTATGATTGAAATGCTTGGTATGTGTGGGATCCGACAATCTAGTTGTTTATCCTTGGCAGCCTCTCTTATGGGGAAATGTAGTCTAGTGCTTCCATGAGCCATCGTAGTCCACTACAGCCCGGTTCACCGGAGTCCTGTTAGCCCAGCACTACTGCTCAGGACACTTGACTGGTCGACATGTGTTTCACTTCATTCCTGTGTCTGTCCCTTCGGGGAAATGTCACGCGGTGACCTCCGGAGTCCTTCCTAGCCTGCTACAGCCCGGTTTACCGGAGTCCTGTTAGCCCAGTGCTGCAGCCCGGATTCACACGCTGCTGACCGACATGTTTGAAGTTGATTCATGTATGCCTGTCCCCATGGGTTAGTGCCGCTTTGGGTTCACGACTAGCCATGTCGGCCCGGGTTCTCTGTCATATGGATGCTAGCGACTCTATCATATACGTGAGCCAAAAGGCGCAAACGGTCCCGGGCCATGGTAAGGCGACACCCGTGGGGATACCGTGCGTGAGGTCGCAATGTGATATGAGGTGTTACCGGCTAGATCGATGTGACATGGAATCGGGGTCCTGACACCACAAGACTTGGCGATCAAGACAAGGACTCCTCCCCACCGGCGTATTTGGCTAGGACTCTTGTTATCCTAGGCCTCTGGTGCATTATATAAACCGAGGCTAGGCTAGTCAATAGAACATATATAACAATCATACCATAGGCTAGCTTCTAGGGTTTTAGCCTCTACGATCTCGTGGTAGATCAACTCTTGTAATACTCATATCATCAATATCAATCAAGAAGGACGTAGGGTATTACCTCCATCAAGAGGGACCGGACCGTGTTAAACATCGTGTCCCCTGCCTCCTGTTACCATCGATCCTGGATGCAAAGTTCGGGACCCCCTACCCGAGATCCGCCAGTTTTGACACCAACAGTTGGGCTCCTTTTAGTTTCCCCCACGGGTTTTGGAACACGGGCATGCGGCAACCAGCTGCTTTGGGGCTACCAGGAAATCATGGATAGTGAACTGCAGGAGTGTTTCAATTTGGCTCTGAAGAATGACATAAAGCTTTTCGACACCGCTGACTCTTATGGAATTGGGAAGTTGAATGGCCAAAGCGAAAGGCTGCTCGGCAAATTTATCCGTGAGTGCCAAGGTTTGGATTATTGTATAGCATATGCTCAAAATGAATTCAGCAACTATGAACTAACGCAGTGACGCTTGTTCCCTCATTTGATCAACATTGGAGTATTTGCAAAAAGGTAAAGCAATCCATGATCAGCTAGGGGCAATTGCTTAAATTTACTGAAGGCCTTGCTATTAATTGAAAGCTTTTAGTTAATAGTAAATCAATTTCACAAATTGTCAGGTAGCAGTACTCTTCAGAGTGCAAATAGCACCAGCTGCAGCAGTCACGGTGGTAGTCAACAGCAACAACAACACAGGCACGGATCAGCAACAGCAACACAGGCAAAGGAGCAGTAGCATCAACACGGGAAGAGGAGGAGCAGCACGGGCTAGCTCCACCGGCGGCAGGGGAGAAACAGAGGAGAAACAGTCGCATGGGCACGCAGGCAGAGAAGGAGCACCACGGCGGCACGTGGGAGCTCGACGAGGAATCGCGGGAGACCACAGAGGACGCCCGCGAGCTCCTGTCCACCGGATCGTGGAGGCCGGCTCCGGCGATGCCCGTAGGTGGATCACAGCGGGAAGGACCGCAGTGGCGCAGGGGAGGCAGCTCAAGGTGGACTCACGGGAGCACGAGGATGACTCACGGGAGCTCAAGGACGATGAGAGGGAGCTCCTACACCACCAGATCATGGTGGGAAATTCCGGCGACGCCCGCAGGTAATCGCCACGGGAGGGGATCGCGGCGGCGCAGGTCTGGGCAGCGGTGGTGGAGCAAGTACTTGGAGATGGTAGCGGCGGCGGCGTTGAAGGTACGTGGCGACGGAGGCGAAACACTTCCTGGTGGGCAGCAAATCGCGCAGCTTGGCGGCACCGGCCCCTGGAGACGCACGAGCGACGGCGGAGGAAGACGGGGGTGGAGGGACTTGTTTGTGATTGTTTTGAAACTACGAAGGCTTTTTTATAAAATTGGCAATGAACTACGCCTGCGACATGAATTATGGGATGGAGGGAGTACTAAATTACAAATCATTGCTAATTCAAATTGGCTTTGATATACCTTGGGATTCGCGTGGTGAATGTTCAGATTAATACAGTCTGTTCTGTTTTAGA
Source organism: Triticum urartu (assembly GCF_056163025.1). Taxonomy (NCBI): domain Eukaryota; kingdom Viridiplantae; phylum Streptophyta; class Magnoliopsida; order Poales; family Poaceae; genus Triticum; species Triticum urartu. The sequence continues at coordinate 89,560,010 of NC_141878.1, forward strand.
CAGATTCTATTTTTGATGCATAGTTTGCTTGTTTTGACGAAACTATCAATTTCTATCAGTGGATTAAGCCATGAAAAAGTTATATTATAGTAGATACAATGCAAAAACAAAATATGAATTAGTTTGCAATAGTACTTAGAGTAGTGATTTGCTTTATTATACTAACGGATCTTACCGAGTTTTCTGTTGAGTTTTGTGTGGATGAAGTGTTCGAAGATCGAGGAGGTCTCAATGTGAGAAGAAGGAAGAGAGGCAAGAGATCAAGCTTGGGGATTCCCGAGGCACCCCAAGTAAATATTCAAGGAGACTCAAGTGTCTAAGCTTGGGGATGCCCCGGAAGCCATCCCATCATTCTTCAACAAGTATTGGTATGTTTTCGGATTCGTTTCATTCATGCGATATGTGCAAATCTTGGAGCGTCTTTTGCATTTAGTTTTCACTTTTATTTGATGCACCATGCTGGTATGAGATAGTCCATGGTTTATTTATAGAATGCTCTTTGCACTTCACTTGTATCTTCTGAGTATGGCTTTATAGAATGCTTCATGTGCTTCGCTTATATCATTTGAAGTTTGGATTGCTTGTTTCTCTTCACATAGAAAATTTCCATTTGTAGAATGCTCTTTTGCTTCACTTATATTTGTTAGAGCATGGGAATATCTTTTGTAGAAATAATTAAACTCTCTTGCTTCACTTATATCCATTTAGAGAGTTGACAGGAATTGGTCATTCACATGGTTAGTCATAAAATCCTACATAAAACTTGTAGATCACTGAATATGATATGTTTGATTCCTTGCAATAGTTTTGCGATATAAAGGTGGTGATATTAGAGTCGTGCTAGTTGAGTAATTGTGAAATTGAGAAATACTTGTGTTGAGGTTTGCAAGTCCCATAGCATGCACGTATGGTGAACTGTTATGTAACGAAGTTGGAGCATGATGTATTTATTGATTGTCTTCCTTATGAGTGGCGGTCGGGGACGAGCGATGGTCTTTTCCTACCAATCTATCCCCCTAGGGGCATGCATAGTAGTACTTTGCTTCGAGGGCTAATAAACTTTTGCAATAAGTATATGAGTTCTTTATGACTAATGTGAGTCCATGGATTATATGCACTCTCACCCTTCCATCATTGCTAGCCTCTTCGGTACCATGAATTGCCCTTTCTCACCTCGAGAGTTGGTGCAAACTTCACTGGTGCATCCAAACCCCATGATACGATACGCTCTATCACACATAAACCTCCTTATATCTTCCTCAAAACAGCCACCATACCTACCTATCATGGCATTTCCATAGCCATTCTGAGATATATTGCCATGCAACTTCCATCATCATCATATACATGACTTGAGCATTTATTGTCATATTGCTTTGCATGATCGTAAGATAGCTAGCATGATGTTTTCATGGCTTGTCCGTTTTTTGATGTCATTGCTACGCTAGATCATTGCACATCCCGGTACACTGTTGGAGGCATTCATATAGAGTCATATCTTTGTACTAGTATCGAGTTGTAATATTGAGTTGTAAGTAAATAAAAGTGTGATGATCATCATTATTAGAGCATTGCCCCAGTGAGGAAAGGATGATCAAGACTATGATTCCCCCACAAGTCGGGATGAGACTCCGGACTTTAAAAATAAAAAAAAGAGGCCAAAGAAGCCCAAATAAAAAAAAGAGGCCAAAGAAGCCCACCAAAAAAAGAAAAAAAAAGAAAAAAAATGAGAGAAAAAGAGAGAAGGGGCAATGTCACTATCCTTTTACCACACTTGTGCTTCAGAGTAGCACCATGTTCTTCATATGGAGAGTCTCTTGAGTTATCACTTTCATATACTAGTGGGAATTTTCATTATAGAACTTGGCTTGTATATTCCGATGATGGGCTTCCTCAAATGCCCGAGGTCTTCATGAGCAAGCAAGTTGGATCCACACCCACTTAGTTTCAATTTGAGATTTCATACACTTATAGCTCTTAGTGCATCCGTTGCATGGCAATCCCTACTCCTCACATTGACATCAATTGATGGGCATCTCCATAGCCCGTTGATTAGCCACGTCGATGTGAGACTTTCTCCCTTTTGTCTTCTCCACACAAACCTCCATCATCATATTCTATTCCACCCATAGTGCTATGTCCATGGCATGCGCTCATGTATTGTGTGAGGGTTGAAAAGCCTAAAGCGCGTTAAAAAGTATGAACCAATTGCTCGGCTTGTCATCGAGGTTGTGCATGATTTTAATGCTTTATGTGATGAAGATGGAGCGTAGCCAGACTATATGATTTTGTAGGGATGAGATTTCTTTGGCTATGTTATTTTGATAAGACATAATTGCTTGGTTAGTATGTTTGAAGTATTATTGTCTTAATGTAAACTGATAAACTATTGCTTTGAATCACTCGTGTCTTAATATTCATGCCATGATTAGATACATGATCAAGATTATGCTAGGTAGCATTCCGCATCAAACATTTCTTTTTTATCATTTACCTACTCGAGGATGAGCAGGAATTAAGCTTGGGGATGCTGATACGTCTCCGTCGTATCTATAATTTTTTATTGTTCCATGCCGACACTCCACAACATTCATATACTTTTGGCAACTTTTTATACTATTTTTGGGACTAACATAATGATCCAGTGCCCAGTGCCAGTTCCTGTTTGTTGCATGTTTTTTGTTTCGCAGAAAATCCATATCAAACGGAGTTTGAAATTGGAGTTTCACCAAAAATGGAATTGGAATCATTTGAAATTGGAGTTTCACCAAAAATTCTATCATATGCATCTAGTTCATCGTCATCGGAACTATATATATAATTTTTGGCCTCGTGAAGGAGAAAGTATCCCTCTAGCTTGGGGGAGGCTTAAGTCAATGTTATATTCATGCCCCAATCATGAGCTCTCAAGAGAAATTATTATTCAGAATTTTTATGCTCGGCTTTCTCGCAATGATCAAACCATGCTAGATACTTCTTGTGTTAGTTCTTTTATGAAGAAGACTATTGAATTTCGGTGGGATCTTTTGGAAAGAATTAAACGCAACTCTGAAGATTGGGAACTCGACGAAGGTAAAGAGTCAGGTATAAAGCTTAAGTATGATTGTGTTAAATATTTTATGGATACCGATGCTTTTCAAAAGTTTAGCACTAAATATGGACTTGACTCTAAGATAGTAGCCTCCTTTTGTGAATCTTTTGCTACTCATGTTGAACTCCCTAAAGAGAAGTGGATTAGATATCAACCACCTATTAAAGAAGAAATTAAAGAACCGGTGTCAGTTAAAGAAGAAACTATACTTTATAATGTTGACCCAGTTGTTCCTACTACTTATTTTGAGAAACCTCCTTTTCTTGTTAGGATAAAGGAACATGCTAAAGTTTCAACCATGGTTAACAAAAGCTCTGTTAGAACACCTAAACTAGTGAACAAATTAGAGTTGAACCTAATATTGCTATAGTTAAAGATCTCTTGGAAGAAGATGTGGATGGGCATGTTATCTACTTCTGTGAAGAAGCTGCTAGAATTGCTAATCCTGATGGAAAAGATAAAAATAGACCTATTGTTGGTATGCCTGTCATTTCAGTTAAAACAGGAGATCATTGTTATTATGGTTTATGTGATATGGGTGCTAGTGTGAGTGCTATTCCTGACAAGTTATATCAAGAAATTAGGGAGGAAATAGCACCTATTGAGATAGAAGACATATACGTTACTATTAAACTTGCAAATAGAGACACTATATCACCAGTTGGGATTGTCAGAGATGTTGAAGTCTTGTGTGGGAAAACAAAATATCCTACCGATTTTCTTGTTCTTGGTACTCCACCTGATGACTTCTGTCCCATTATCTTTGGTAGACCTTTCTTGAACACAATTAATGCTAAGATAGATCGCCAGAAACAAACTATGGAAGCTAGCTTTGGTGATAAGTCTCAGGAGTTTAATTTTTCCAAGTTTAGTGGAAATTATCATGAAAAAGAATTTCCTAGTAAGGATGAATTCATTGGTCTTGCTTCTATTGTTGTGCCACCTACTGATCCTTTAGAGCAATACTTGCTAGACCATCAGAATGATTTACATATGCATGAAAGAAATGAAATAGATAATATTTTATTTGAACAACGTCCTCTACTTAAACAAAATTTTCCTATTGAAACTCTAGGAGGTCCTCCTCCACCTAAAGGTGATCATGTGTTTGAATTGAAATAATTGCCAGATGATGGTAGCTGCAACTCCGTCGGTATTTCCCCGGAGAGGGAGGGATGATGTAGCACAGCGACGGTAGAGTATTTCCCTTAGTTATGAAACCAAGGTATCGAACCGGTAGGAGAACCAAGCGACACAACATAAACAGCCCCTGCGCACAAATAACAACACCTCACAACCCGACGACTTAAAGGGGTTGTCAGTCCCTTTCGGGTAATGGCGCCAGAAATTGGTGTTTGACGGGAGAAAGTTGTAAATATTGATAGATCGAATGCCAAATAAAATAAATTACAGCAAGGTATTTTTGGATATTTGGTTTAATAGATCTGAAAATAAAAGCAAGGAAAAAGTAGATCGCAAAGGCAAATATATGAGAAATAAGACCCGGGGGCCGTAGGTTTCACTAGTGGCTTCTCTCGAGGAAAATAGCAAACAGTGGATAAACAAATTACTGTTGGGCAATTGATAGAACATCAAATAATTATAACGTTATCTAGGCAATGATCATTACATAGGCATCACGTCCAAGATTAGTAAACCGACTCCTGCCTACATCTACTACTATTACTCCACACATCGACCGCTATCCACCATGCATCTAGTGTATTAAGTTCATGGAAAACGGAGTAATTCAATAAGAACGATGACATGATGTAGACAAGATCCGTTTATCTATATGGCGGTAGATATAGATCTCGTCTTTTTTATCCTTAGTAGCAACGATACATACATGTCGGTTCCCTTTCTGTCACTGGGATCAAGCACCGTAAGATCGAACCCACTACCAGGCACCTCTTCCCATTGCAAGATAAATAGATCGAGTTGGCCAGACAAAACCCAAATATCGGAGAAGAAATACGAGGCTATAAGAGATCATGCGTAAAAGAGATCAAAGAAACTCAAATACTTTCATGGATATAAAAACATAGATCTGATCATAAACTTGAAGTTCATCGATCCCAACAAACACACTGCAAAAGAGTTACATCATATGGATCTCCAAGAGACCATTGTATTGAGAATCAAGAGAGAGAGAGAGAGAGAGAGAGATGAAGCCATCTAGATACTAACTATGGACCCGAAGGTCTACAAGGAACAACTCACGCATTATCGGAGAGGCACCAATGGAAGTGGTGAACCCCTCCGTGATGGTGTTTAGATTGGATCTGGTGTTTTTGGCCTCTGCGGTGGCTGGATGAATATTTCGTCAACTCCCCTAGGGTTTTGTGAATATTTGGGTATTTATAGAGCAAAGAGGCGACCTAGGGGCACCCGAGGTGGGCACAACCCACCTGGGCGCACTAGGGACTCCTGGCACGCCCTGGTGGGTTGTGCCCCCCTCGGGACACCCCTAGGTGAAACCAGGGCCCATCTGCTTCCTTTTGGCCCATAAAAAATCATCACAAAGTTTCGTGCCATTTGGACTCCGTTTGATATTGATTTCCTGCGATGCAAAAAACATGGAAAAAACATGAACTGGCACTAGGCACTATGTCAATAGGTTAGTACCAAAAAATGATATAAAATGACTATGAAATGACTATAAAACAGCCAAGATTGATAATAAAAAAGCATGGAACAATCAAAAATTATAGATACGTTGGAGACGTATCAACATCCCCAAGCTTAACTCCTACTCGTCCTCGAGTAGGTAAGTGGTAAAAACAGAATTTTTGATGCAGAGTGATGTTCATCAAGTCATATCATATTCTTTTCTTTATAGCATGGACATTTGGAATTTTATGTGATTCAAAGCAATAGTCTAGTTTTGACATAATAATTTAGATACTCAAGCATATCAACAAGCAACCATGTCTTTCAAAATATCAATGCTAAAATAAGTTATCCCTAGCCCGTCATGCTCAAACATTGATCCATTCATGAAACACACTCGAATATTAACTACACCCAATACTTGAGCACGATCATATTGCCTCCTAGTTAGTGCTTTTTATGAGAGAAGATGGAGACTCAAATTTCAAAATAAAAATTGCATAAAGTAAACGAAAGTCCCTTCGCAGAGGGAAGTAGGGATTTGTAGAGGTGCCAGAGCTCAAAGCGAAAAATTTGAGATAAAAACATTTTGGGAGGTGTATCCATCCCACTAACGAAAACGACTTAGAGTTCCGAACACTTTCCATGCTACATATGCCATAGGTGGTTCCCAAACAGAAAATAAAGTTTATTCCTTTTTCCACCATAACTTTCACTTTCCATGGCTAACCATATCCACGGGTGCCCTCCATACCAACACTTTCCAAGGAATTTATTATTTTGACAACATAAAGTAAATTCATTTCTTTTTGCATTTCGGGACTGGGCATCCCTAATACCTTTGCCTTACTCTCGTGCAATAACACATCTAGCATGGAAAATATTAGCCACCCCTCACCGCTCCACGAGCGAAACAAACACATAAAAGAGAAGTTTATTTTGAAAATTAGCGATGGCACATGGAAATTTTCTTAGAACGGCAAAAGAATACCGCATATAGGCACATATGGTGGACTCATGTTGCAAAACTGGTTTAAAGGATTTTGGATGCACAAGTAGAGGTCATACTTAGTACAAAATGAAGGCTAGCAAAAGATTGGGAAGCGACCAACCAAGAAACGAATAATCTCATAAGCAAGCATTAAGCATAATTAACACCGAATAATGCACCATAAGTAGGATATAATTTTCATTGCATGACTATTGACTTTCGTACTTGCATAGGGAATCACAAACCTTAACACCAATATTCTTACTAGAGCACAATTACTCATCAACATAACTCACATATCACATCATCATATCTCAAAACTATTACTAAGAATCAAGTTTATTTTGTCCAATGATCTTCATGAAATTTTCTTTTACTTTATCCTTCTTGTATATCTATCACTTTTGGACTAATTTTCATGAGTTGCTTTTCATAAGCTCAACCAAATATAAGTGAAGATGCTGAGCATAACAAATTTTCTTTCTCTCAAAATGATTTAAGTGAAGCACGAGAGAATTTGTTCAGAAATAACAAAGCACACCATGCTCAAAAAGATATAAGCGAAGCACTAGAGCAAGTCCTAGCTCATAAAAGATTTAAGTGAAGCATAGAGAGCAATTCTAACAAGTCATGACATAATTTTGGCTCTCTCAAATAGGTGTGTCCAACAAGGATTGATAACTTAAACACACAATAAAACAAGCAAAGACACATATCATACAAGACGCTCCAAGCAAAACACATATCATGTGACGAATAAAAATATAGTCTCGAGTAAAATACCGATAGTTGTTTGAAGAAAGCGTGGATGCCACTCGGGGGCATCCCCAAGCTTAGTTGGTTGCTCATTCTTGGATAATAGCTTGGGATGCCGGGGCATCCCCAAGCTTAGGATCTTTACATCCTTCCTTCTTCCATCATAAGATAACCCAAAACTTGAAAACTTCAATCACACAAAACTCAACAAAGCCTTCGTGAGATCCGTTAGTATAAAAATAATAAACCACTACTATAAGTGCTGAATCAAACCAACTCATATTTTGTTTTTGTATTATAACTACTGTATTCCAACTTTTCTATGGAAAAAACTCATCAAAGAAAACCATAGAGCCATCAAAATAAGCACACAACACAAAGAAAACAGAATCTGTCAAAACAGAACAGTCTGTAGAGATCTGACTATTTCGAATACTTCTGTAACTCCCAAAACTCTGAAAAATTAGGACGACCTGAGAAATTTTTATACTGATCTACTGCAATTGGAATGGGTATTTTATCGCTCTCTGGTAAAACATGAAAATTAATTTCTTGAGCGCAAACTTTCTGATTTTTTTCAGCAAGATCAAACAATTATTGCCCAAGAAGATCCTAAAGGCTTTACTTGGCACAAATACTAAGTAAAACATAAAAAACACAATCATAACAGTAGCATAATTGTGTAAACACACAAGAATAGGAAGCAAAAAGAAAAAATAATTTTTATTCATTGGGTTGCCTCCTGACAAGCGCTATAGTTTTACGCCCTTAGCTAGGCATAAAGCATGGATCTAAGTTTTGTCATCCAAAGTTTTGGCAACTTCTGTAGGAGTTTTCTCAAACCCAGGAGGCTCTTTATGCTTCCCTAAATTCTCTGGAAAAGAAACCATCTTAAGATCCAAAATATCTAACCACTTGTTGCAAAGAGTAATCAAGGTATTCATGCGGTTGATACTACCATTGAGGTGTTTGAGGGGTTCATTATATTTCTGTATTACAACCATATGCTTATGCAAATCACCAAGTTTGTCCAACATTTGAGCTCCCTCGGGGGTAAAATGAAACCCCTTCTTTTGATGTGGAATTCCCAAGATTCCATCTAAGAGTTCATAGGCAGCATTGGCATCAAGTTCAATAAAATTTCCTTTAGTGGCGAAATCAAGAAGTTGTCTATGATGCAAGGCCAATCCTATGTAAAAATTACGAAGCAAAACCTTGGCGTCCCCCTTTAAGTTGGAAATACGATACGATTCCATAAGCCTATACCAGACATCTTTTAAATTTTCTCCTTGTCTTTGCTTGAAGTACAAGACTTCAAAATCTGGTGACAAACGAGGAGTAGGGACGCTGGCCATCGAGACTAGAAAGCAAGAGACCAGTGAACGAAAAAAAGAGGCAAATAAAACGGTAAATTTTTGTGAAGTGGGGGAGAGGAAAACGAGAGGCAAATGGCAAATAATGTAAATTGCAAGGAGATGAGATTTGTGATTAGGAACCTGGTATATGTTGAAGATCCTCCCCGGCAATGGCACCAGAAATTCTCCTTGATGGCAGCTGGAACTACGTCGGTATTTCCCCGGAGAGGGAGGCATGATGTAGCATAACGACGGTAGAGTATTTCCCTTAGTTATGAAACTAAGGTATCAAACCAGTAGGAGAACCAAGGAACAAAACGTAAACAACCCCTACACACAAATCACAACACCTCGCAACCCGATGAGTTAAAGGGGTTGCCAATCCCTTTCGGGTAACGGCGCCAGAAATTGGCGTGTGACGGGAGAAAGTTGTAAATATTGATAGATCAAATGCCAAATAAAATGAATTGCAGCAAGGTATTTTTGGATTTTTGGTTTAATAGATCTGAAAATAAAACCAAGGAAAAAGTTGATCACAAAGGCAAATATATGAGAAATAAGACCCGGGGGCATAGGTTTCACTAGTGGCTTCTCTCGAGGAAAATAGCAAACAGTGGATAAACAAATTACTGTTGGGCAATTGATAGAACATCAAATAATTATGACGATATCCAGGTAATGATCATTACATAGGCATCACATCCAAGATTAGTAGACCGACTTCTGCCTGCATCTACTACTATTACTCCGCACATCGACCGCTATCCAGTGTGCATGTAGTGTATTAAGTTCATGGAAAAATGGAGTAATGCAATAAGAATGATGACATTATGTAGACAAGATCCGTTTATCTATATGGCGGTAGATATAGATCTCGTTGATACGTCCATTTTGCATCATGCTTTTAGATCGATATTTATTGCATTATGGGCTGTTATTACAAATTATGTCACAATACTTATGCCTATTCTCTCTTATTTTACAAGGTTTACATGAAGAGGGAGAATGCCGGCAGCTGGGATTCTGGGCTGGAAAAGGAGCAAATCTTAGAGACCTATTCTACACAGCTCCAAAAGTCCTAAAAATTCACGGAAGTTATTTCCAGAATATATAAAAAATATTGGGCGAAAGAAGTACCTGAGGGGGCCCACAACCTGGCCACGAGGGTGGGGGCGTGCCCTACCCCCCTGGGCGCGCCCCCTGCCTCGTGGGCTCCCCGGTGGTCCTCCGATGCCCATCTTCTGCTATATGAGGTCTTTCATCCAAGAAAAAATAACAAATAAGCTTTGGGGAAGAAACTCCGCCGCCATGAGGCGGAACCTTGGCGGAACCAATCTAGAGCTCCGTCGAAGCTTTTTTGCCGGGGAAACTTCCCTCCGTGAGGGGGAAATCATCACCATCGTCATCACCAACGATCCTCTCATCGGGAGGGGGTCAATCTCCATCAACATATTCACCAGCACCATCTCATCTCAAACCCTAGTTCATCTCTTGTATCCAATCTTTGTATCCAAACCTCAGATTGGTACCCGTGGGTTGCTAGTAGTGTTGATTACTCCTTGTAGTTGATGCTAGTTGGTTTACTTGGTGGAAGATCATATGTTCAGATCCATTATGCATATTAATACCCCTCTGATTATGAACATGAATATGCTTTGTGAGTAGTTACGTTTGTTCCTGAGAACATGGGAGAAGTCTTGCTATAAGTAGTCATGTGAATTTGGTATTCATTCGATATTTTGATGAGATGTATGTTGTCATCCCTCTAGTGGTGTCATGTGAACGTTGACTACATGACACTTCACCATTGTTTGGGCCTAGAGGGAGGCATTGGGAAGTAATAAGTAGATGATGGGTTGCTAGAGTGACAGAAACTTAAACCCTAGTTTATGCGTTGCTTCGTAAGGGGCTGATTTGGATCCATATGTTTCATACTATGGTTAGGTTTACCTTAATACTTCTGTTGTAGTTGCGGATGCTTGCAATGGGGGTTAATCATAAGTGGGATTCTTGTCCAAGTAAGGACAGCACCCAAGCACCGGTCCACCTACATATCAAATTATCAAAGTACCGAACGCGAATCATATGAACGTGATGAAAACTAGCTTGACGATAATTCCCATGTGTCCTCATGAGCGCTTTCCTTCATATACGAGTTTGTCCAGGCTTGTCCTTTGCCACAAAAAGGATTGGGCCATCTTGCTGCACCTTATTTACTTTTATTACTTGCTACTCGTTACAAATTACCTTATCACAAAACTATCTGTTACCGATAATTTCAGTGCTTGCAGAGAATACCTTACTGAAAACTGCTTATCATTTCCTTCTGCTCCTCGTTGGGTTCGACACTCTTACTTATCGAAAAGCTATGATAGATCCCCTACACTTGTGGGTCATCAAGACTCTTTTCTGGCACCGTTGCTGGGGAGTGAAACGCCGTTGGTAGGTGGAATTTGGTAAGGAAAAATTTATATAGTGTGCTGAAATTTACTGTCACTTGTTACTATGGAACATAATCCTTTGAGGGACTTGTTCGGGGTATCTTCACCCCGAATAGTAGAGCAAAGAGTTGCTCCTCAACCTACTGAACCATTGAAAATGTTTACTTTGAAATTCCTTCGGGTATGATAGAGAAACCGCTAGCTAATCCTTTTGCAGGAGATGGAACATTGCATCCCGATTTGCATTTAATCTATGTGGTTGAAGTTTGTGGAATATTTAAGCTTGCAGGTATGCCCGAGGATGTTATCAAGAAGGTCTTCCCTTTATCTTTGAAGGGAGAGGCATTGACATGGTATAGGCTATGTGATGATATGGGATCATGGGACTACAAGCGATTGAAACTGGAATTTCATAAGAAGTTTTATCCTATGCATCTTGTTCATCGTGGTCGTAATTATATATATAATTTTTGGCCTCGCGAAGGAGAAAGCATCGCTGAAGCTTGGGGGAGGCTTAAGTCAATGTTATATTCATGCCCCAATCATGAGCTCTCAAGAGAAATGATTATTCAATAACTTTATGCTCGGCTTTCTCTCAGTAATTGCTCCATGATCGATACTTCTTATACTGGATCTTTTATGATGAAGACTATTGAATTCAAATGGGATTTATTGGAAAGAATTAAACGCAACTCTGAAGATTGGGACCTCGACGAAGGTAAGGAGTCAGGTATAACACCTAAGTTTGATTGTGTTAAATCTTTTATGGATGCCGATGCTTTTCGTGAATTTAGCACTAAATATGGACTTGACTCTGACATAGTAGCTTCTTTCTGTGAATCCTTTGCTACTAATGTTGATCTCCGTAAGGAGAAGTGGTTTAAATATAATCCTCCCATTGAAGTAAAAGTAGTTGCACCTATTAAAGTTGAAGAAAAGACTATCACTTATGATAATCCTGTTGTTCCTGCTGCTTATATTGAGAAACCACCTTTCCCTATTAGAATAAAGAATCATGCTAAAGCTTCAACTGTGGTTAACAAAAGTAATATTAAGACACCTAAACCCCCTGAGCAAATTAAAGTTGAACCTAAAATTGCTATGGTTAAAGATCTCTTGGTCGATAATATTGATGGGCATGTTATTTACTTCTGCAATGAAGCTGCTAGAATTGCTATACCTGATGCTAAAAATAAACATAGACCTGTTGTAGGCATGCCTGTTATTTCCGTTAAAATAGGAGATCATTGCTATCATGGCTTATGTGATATGGGTGCTAGTGCAAGTGCAATACCCCATTCCTTATACTAAGAAATTATGCATGATATTCCACCTGCTGAGATAGAAGATATCAATGTTACCATTAAACATGCCAATAGAGATACTATTTCACCGATCGGGATTGTTAGACATGTTGAAGTCTTGTGTGGGAAAGTTAAATACCCTGCTGATTTTCTTGTTCTCGGTTCCCCACAAGATGACTTTTATCCCATTATATTTGGTAGACCCTTCTTGAATACTATTAATGCTAAGATAGACAGCAATAATGATATTGTTTCTGTTGGTTTAGGGATATGTCTCATGATTTTAATTTTGCTAAATTTCGTAGACAACCCCATGATAAAGAATTGCCTAGTAAAGATGAAGTTATTGGTCTTGCTTCTATTGCTGTGCCTCCTACTGATCCTTTAGAACAATATTTGCTAGAGCATGATATGATATGTTCATGAATGAAAGAATGGAAATAGATGAAGTATTCTTTAAACATGGATGTATTCTGAAACACGACTTGCCTATTGAAATCCTAGGGGATCCTCCTCCACCCAAGGGTGATCCCGTGTTTGAGATTAAACCATTGCCTGATACTCTTAAATATGCTTATCTTGATGAAAGAAGATATATCATGTTATTATTAGTGCTAACCTTTCAAGAGCATGAAGAGGAGAGATTATTGAAAACTCTGAAGAAGCACCCGTGCTGCTATTGGATATACTCTTGATGATCTTAAGGGCATCAGTCCCACTCTATGCCAACACAAAATAAATTTGGAGAAAGATGCCAAACCAGTTATAGATCACCAACGACGGCTAAATCCTAAGATGAAAGAAGTGATAAGAAAGGAAATATTAAAGCTCCTTGAAGCACGTATAATGTATCCCATTGCTGATAGTCAGTGGTAAGACGTGTCCATTGTGTCCCTAAGAAAGGAGGTATTACTGTTGTTCCTAATGATAAAGATGAATTGATTCTGCAAAGAATTATTACAGGTTATAGGATGGTAATTGATTTCCGCAAATTAAATAAAGCTACTAAAAAGATCATTACCCTTTGCCTTTCATTTATCAAATGCTAGAAATATTATCCAAACATACACATTTTTGCTTCCTAGATGGTTATTCTGGTTTCTCTCAGATACCTGTGTCAGCTGATGATCAAGAAAAGACTACTTTTACTTGCCCTTTCGGTACTTTTGCTTATAGACGTATGCCTTTTGGTTTATATAATGCACCTGCTACCTTTCAAAGATGCATGATGGCTATATTCTCTGACTTTTGTGAAAAGATGCATGAGGTTTTCATGGATGATTTCTCCGTTTATGGATCCTCTTTTGATGATTGCTTGAGCAACCTTGATCGAATTTTGCAGAGATGTAAAGAAACTAACCTTGTCTTGAATTGGGAGAAGTGCCACTTTATGGTTAATGAAGGTATTGTCTTGGGGCATAAAATTTCTGAAAGAGGTTTTGAAGTTGACAAAGCTAAAGTTGATGCTATTGAAAATATTTCATGTCCCAAGGACATCAAAGGTATAAGAAGTTTCCTTGGTCATACCGGTTTTTATAGGAGGTTCATTAAGGACTTCTCAAAAATTTCCCGGCCTCTGACTAACCTATTACAAAAAGATATTCCCTTTGTCTTTGATGATGATTATGTAGAAGCATTTGAAATACTTAAGAAAGCTTTGATTTCTGCACCTATTGTTCAGCCACCTGATTGGAATTTACCCTTTGAAATTATGTGCGATGCTAGTGATTATGCTGTAGGTGCTGTTCTAGGACAAAGAGTTGATAAGAAATTAAATGTTATCCAATATGCTAGTAAAACTCTAGACATCGCCCAATGAAATTATGCTACTACTGAAAAAGAATTCTTAGCAGTTGTATTTGCTTGTGATAAGTTCACACCTTATATTGTTGTTCTAAAGTAACTATTCAGACCGATCATGCTGCTATTAAATATCTTATGGAAAAGAAAGATGCTAAACCTAGGCTTATTAGATGGGTTTTCCTGCTACAAGAATTTGATTTGCATATTATTGATACAAAGGGAGATGAGAACCCCGTTGCAGATAACTTGTCTAGGTTAGAGAATGTTCTTGATGACCCACTACCTATTGATGATAGCTTTCCTGATGAACAATTAGCTGTCATAAATGCTTCTCGTACTGCTCCATGGTATGCTGATTATGCTAATTATATAGTTTCTAAGATTATACCACCTAGTTTCACATACCAGCAAAAGAAAAAGTTCTTCTATGATTTAAGACATTACTTCTGGGATGACCCACATCTTTATAAAGAAGTAGTAGATGGTGTTATTAGACGTTGTGTACATGAGCATGAACAGGAACAAATCCTAGGTAAGTGTCACTCCGAAGCTTATGGAGGACACCACGCTGGAGATAGAACTGCACATAAGGTATTGCAATCCGGTTTTTATTGGCCTACTCTCTTCAAGGATGCCCGTAAGTTTGTTTTGTCTTGCGATGAATGTCAAAGAATTGGTAATATTAGTAGACATCAAGAAATGGCTATGAATTATTCACTTGTTATTGAACTATTTGATGTTTGGGGCTTCGATTATATGGGACCGTTTCCTTCCTCTAATGGGTATACACATATTTTAGTTGCTATTGATTACGTTACTAAGTGGGTAGAAGCTATTCCAACTAGTAGTGCTGATCATAACACCTCTAATTAAGATGCTTAAAGAAGTTATTTTTCTGAGGTTTGGAGTCCCTAGATATTTAATGACTGATGGTGGTTCACATTTTATTCATGGTGCCTTTCGTAAAATGCTTGCTAAGTATGATGTTAATTATAGAATTGCATCTCCATATCATCCACAGTCTAGTGGTCAAGTAGAACTTAGCAATAGAGAGCTTAAATTAATTTTGCAAAAGACTGTTAATAGATCCAGAAAGAATTGGTCCAAGAAACTTGATGGTGCATTATGGGCTTATAGAACTACATACAAAAATCCTATGGGTATGTCTCCGTATAAAATGGTTTATGGTCGAGCATGTCACTTACCTCTTGAATTAGAACATAAGGCATATTGGGCTATTAAAGAGCTTAACTATGACTTCAAACTTGCCGGTGAGAAGAGGCTTTTTGACATTAGCTCACTTGATGAATGGAGAACCCAGGCTTATGAAAGTGCCAAGCTGTTTAAAGAAAAAGTTAAAAGATGGCATGATAAAAGGATACAAAAATGTGAGTTCAATGTAGGTGATTATGTATTGTTATACAACTCTTGTTTAAGATTTTTTGCAGGAAAACTTCTCTCTAAATGGGAAGGTCCTTACATTATCGAGGAGGTCTATCCGGTGCCATAAAAATCAACAACTTCGAAGGCACAAATCCAAAGGTGGTGAACGGTCAAAGAATCAAACATTATATCTCAGGTAATCTCATAAATGTTGAAACTAATATTATTGAAACCGTAAACATGGAGGAATACATAAGGGACACTTTCCAGAACGTTTCAGACTCCGAAAAGGAATAGGTACGTGGTACGGTAAGTAAACCGACTCCAAAACAGTTCTAATGGCAATATTTCTTTGTTTTGGAATATATAAAAAATAGGAAAATAAGAAGCGGGCTGGAAAGAACATGGGGCTTCCATGAGGGTGGAGGGCGCGCACTACCCCCCTAGGCGCGCCCCCTGCCTCATGGGCACCTCGTGTGCTCTCCGGACTCTGTTTTCTTGCACGATACTTCTTTTGGTCGGTGAAAATTCACTATATAATCTCCCAAAGGTTTTGACCACCGTATCACGCAAATATCCTCTGTCCTTGTTTTGAGCTGTTCCTGCTGTAGATTAGAGCAATATGTCGTCCCAGGATTCGGAAGGAGAAAGCTATGTGGCTGATTACCTTGCAGATCCTAAGGTCTATGGGGAAGTGGAGCATTGTGGTTGGACTACGGAAGAAGAAGAGGACTATGAACCCAAGGGAAAGGAGGAGACGAGCTCAGATGAAGATGAAGTCCCATTACCTCAACCTGGGGACATGCATGTGGAGTTCAAAAATTCAAGCCTCCCTGATAGAGCAAAGAAACCTATGATCGAGTTTATCCCTTTTTGCCTCTTGCAGGAAAACAAACAAGAATTATGCAAGAAGATATTAAGCCTTGAGCAGGAGATCGATGACCTAAGGGATCAAAATTCTATCCTCAAGCTCAAATTAATGAAGAAGCCTACGCCATCAACAAAACCATCACCTTCTTCACCAACAAAGAAGAACTGAGCATTGGGTATGGGCACTCCCCTTGGCAACTGCCAAGCTTGGGGGAGTGCCTCGGTATCGTATCACCATTACTTTTATCTTTACCTTTTTCTTTGTTCGATCCTTTTGATAATATCTTGATCTAGTAGAATAAAGTTTTAGTATGATCTAGTTGTGAGCTTTGCTTTATGATCTTCCTATGTAATCGAGTTCGTGAGCTATATAATAAAGATTAGTGTTGACTCAAGGGCTTGATTATTTTGCTATGATCTTAAGGGAATAAAATAAAAGAGAAGAGATAAAAAAGAAATAAAGAGATCATATGGATCTTATGAAGAGTAATGAGCTCACATATAAAGAGTATGATGAATAAAAGTTGTTGAGAGTAGACAAACATAGTTTTGGTCATCGTTGCAATTAATAGGAAGTAATAAAGAAAGAGAGGTTCACATATAAATATACTATCTTGGACATATTTTATGATTGTGAGCACTCATTAAAGCATGACATGCTAAAGAGTTGACGTTGGACAAGGAAGACAACGTAATGGGTTATGTTTTCTTACATCTGAGATAAATTATATTGTCATGGATTATCCAACATGTTGAGCTTGCCTTTCCCTCTCATGCTAGCCAATTTCTTTGCACCAAGTAGAGATACTACTTGTGCTTCCAAATATCCCTAAACCCAATTTTTCCATGAGAGTCCACCATATCTACCTATGGATTGAGTAAGATCCTTCAAGTAAGTTGTCATCGGTGCAAGCAATAAAAATTACTCTCTAAATATGTACGACTTATTAGTGTGGAGAAAATAAGTTTTATACGATCTTGTGATATGAAAGAAATAAAAGTGACGGACTGCATAATAAAGGTCCATATCACAAGTGGCAATATAAAGTGACGTTCTTTTGCATTAAGATTTCGTGCATCCAACCATAAAAGCGCATGACAACCTCTGCTTCCCTCTGCGAAGGGCCTATTGTAAGTGCATCTAGTGCCCCTTAGTGATTTTGGTGTATTGAAGACTTATAGGTTAAGGGACTAATGCGTGTGTGAGTGTACACATGTCTATAAGTCTATGAGGAGTTTGATATTTACAGGAAAAGTCGACCCCTAAAAATGAATATCTTCGACTGAAGATTCTGGTATTTCTAAAGACTTTCATGAAGACTTTGAAAGTGAAGAAATTGGTGTGTCCATGAAGACTTGATATTCATGCGAGAAATATGAAGCTTGAAGACTTTCGTGTTCATAGTTTTGTTTTTCTCTTTCTTGAGTCATAGGAAACACCGTACTGTTAAAGGGGGTCGAGGAAATACTAAGGGAAAATTTCCATGTGATGCTCAACTCAAAATCCTACACCTACCAATCCCTTCGAGTGAAGCCATTGGAAATCTCATTCAGTTCAGTCAATTTCTTCAATGACAGAGACGAAGTTCTTCTGGTCTCTGAGGAATTTGTCCTGACTGAGGAGTTAGGAATTCGCTAGTGCGGATTGCCTACACAGTGAGGAATATGATAGCCCTGAGGATTTTGCTACTCAAAATTCCGACCGTTGCTGTGCTGTGCGCCAGCTGTCCCAAAATATCTATCCACCTAATGGTCATATCATTGAAGGGCATTTATGTCTTATCATGTCGGGCTGCTCCCTAGGCTATAAATAGCCGCCCCCTACAACCACTAGCTGGTTGGCTGCTCTGAGAGAAACTGACACTTGTCATTTGAGAGCAACCCATCCTCCGAGGACTTTGAGCGAAAATCATCAAGTGAGGAAAAACCAAAAACCCAAAACCCAAACACCTACAAACGCCAAGTGATTGAGCATCACTGAAGAGATTGATCCTGAGTGGATCCGACGCTTGTTACCTTTGAAGACTGTGCTTCTTCCAGACGGTTAGGCGTCATGGTCTAGAGCATCCAAGAGGAATTGTAGATCGCCGAGTGACCAAGTTTGTGAAGGTTTGGAAGTCGCCTGAAGACTTACCACGAGTGATTGGACGAGGTCTGTGTGACCTTAGTTCAAGGAGAATACGGTGAGGACTGGGTGTCTTGGACTAAGTGTCCTTGACTGGGTGTCCGGGACTGTGTGTCCTCGAGTTTAAATACTCAGCCGCTCCAACCAGACGTACAACTGAGACAGCAGTTGGAACTGGTGTACCAAATCATTGTCTTCACCAAGCTTACTGGTTCTATTTCCTCAACTCTTTCATTTCCTCATAACTGTGCTGTGTGTTTGTTCATATCTGTGTTTGAAGACTTTCTCAATTTCCTCAGTTCAATTTCTTCAGTCTGTTTGTTTTCATCCTATGTTATCCTGTGATTACGCTTCCTGTACTCTGTGCCTGTCTTCATTTCATCATGATGACTATGCTTGTATTCTGTTATGTTTACTTTTGAGTACTTATTCCGCTGCTAGTAGTTCTTCGCTAAGGAATTTCCTCACCAGCAAATTCCTCAGTGAAGAATTTCATAAGAATCGCCTATTCACCCCCCCTCTAGTCGATATAACGCACTTTCACCTATCTTTTATTCTTGTCTTATACTTCATGCAAAGAGTCATGGTGATATTCACCTTTCCCTTTTACATTTTATCCTTTGGCAAGCACAACGTGTTGGAAAGATCCAGATATATATAGCAAATTGGATATGAGTTTTCATGAACTATTATTGTTGACATTACCCTTGAGGTAAAAAGGGTGGGAGACAAAACTATAAGCCCCTATCTTTCTTTGTGTCCGATTAAAACTTGATACCCATATATATTGCGTGAGTGTTAAAAATTGTGAAAGACTAAAAGATGGTTGAGTATGTGGACTTGCTGAAAAGCTCTTATATTGACTCTTTCCTATGTTATGATAAATTGCAATTGCTTCAGTGACTGAGATTAGAGTTTGTTGGTTCTCAATGAAGTTTATAATTCATACTTGAAATTATGATTGAATTATTATTTTAGCATAAGAGATTATATGACTATATATATATATATGTTGCTGCTCTAAGAATGATCATGATGCCCTCATGTCTGTATTTTACTTTTATCGACACCTCTATCTTCAAACATGTGGACATATTTTTGGATTTCGGCTTTCGCTTAAGGACAAGCGAGGTCTAAGCTTAGGGGAGTTGATACGTCAATTTTGCATCATGCTTTTATATCGATAGTTATTGAATTATGGGCTGTTATTACACATTATGTCACAATACTTATGTCTATTCTCTCTTATTTTACAAGGTTTACATGAAGAGGGAGAATGCCGGCAGCTGGGATTCTGGGATGGAAAAGGAGCAAATATTAGAGACCTATTTTGCACAGCTCGAAAAGTCCTGAAACTTCACGGAAGTTATTTTCAGAATATATAAAAAATATTGGGCGAAAGAAGTATCTAAGGGGGCCCACATCCTGGCCACGAGGGTGGGGGCGCACCCTACCCCCTAGGCGCGCCCCCTGCCTCGTGGGCTCCCTGGTGGCCCTCTGATGCCCATCTTCTGCTATATGAGGTCTTTCGTCCGAGAAAAAATAACAAGTAAGCTTTGGGGAAGAAACTCCGCCGCCATGAGACGGAACCTTGGCAGAACCAATCTAGAGCTCCGGCAGAGCTGTTCTGCCGAGGAAACTTCCCTCCATTGCCACCAGAGATAACAGCTAGTAGAGGCGACGACTTCAGGTATCTATAATACCTAAATAGTTCATCCCCGCTACCTTATTTCTCTTGACATGCAGCCTATCCACCTCATCAATCTGCCACATCATCAATTATTTTTCTTTTAAACAAATTTATGTTGAAATTTAGACATGCCTGTCATCACTCTGTTTCCAGACTTAAATTACCGATGAAGTCCAATTGCCTTCATTTGGAAACAGAAAAAGAAGCCCAACCATCTATTCTAAGAAGAAGAAGCCCAACCATCCCACCCCACGCAATGCTTTTTCGGTTTCCAGCTCTCTCTCTCTCTCCCCTAAGGCCTCATTCGGTTTGGAGGATTTTTATAGGAAAAACATGGGAACAAGGATTCCAGAGGAAAATTTCTTATATATGCATTCGGTTTGTAGGAAATGCGTAAAGGAATTTCGTGGGAATACTATTCATTTCCTATGCTTTTGGAGGAAACTACACATCCACTCAAAGCTCATTTTGCGCGTAGGAACGAGGCAAGTCAATTCCTTAGGGTGGCAAATGCCATCCTATTAAATTCCTATACTACTCCAAATTCCTACGGTTAGATTTCCTCCAAACCGAATGAGCCTTAAAAGAGGATCAATCTTTTCCCCTGGCAGCACCGCAGCAGTAGAATGCGGCGGTGGCTAGGAGGCTAGGAGGGGATCTCCGCATGTGGTCCGGTCTTTTGGAACGGCCTCCAGTCGACGGTGAAGCCAGCGGCTCTCTCGACTTGGTTCCGTTGCTGGCAGGAGTCGGTCTGGTGCTCTGTATCATCGTCGAGTCGGCGAGGCTGCTTTCCCTTGGCCCTCCTCTCTCACTGTGCCTTGATCGAAATCTCAACGGCCATTGGTGAGCCAGCCCTTTCGTTTTCTCCACTTCTCTATAGTGCAGATAACATCTATCTCAAATGCCAACTTAATTTTTGATCTGTAAGAACCACCACAGGTCGCCTGCTGATAGCGCAGGATGGGACGAGTCAGGAGCCCTCGCTGTCCGCCTCTGTCTCTTCTAATTCTCTCATGTGTTTGGTTAATCCAGATTCCCTCCAATCCCAATCATCCGCTAATGTCTTGATGCTTCATCTTCACCACCACAAAAAACTGCAGATGAGTTCTTAATATTTATGTCATGTCTCATGAGTTTGTTCATACATGCATGAATACATCCACTTCTATATAACCATGTGGATATATTTGTTGCATTCCCTTCGCATCTAACTCTAAATTCCCAAGTGAATCCAAGAACCCCAAATCCGGACATTATTTTTGATTTTGGTAACACATGCACCTGGCAATCTGAATCCTAACTAGATTGAGTCGAAACATGCAGTTCATAAATTCTTGCGGGTCTGATTTAGTAGACTTGGGGTGTCTATTTTAATTCCTTCGGACCTCATTCAGACTCGAGGTGGCTATTTTTCTTGCACATGGTCGTTTGTTAATGGTAAATACTGCAGCATCTCAACCAAGGTGTGCCCAGAGAAGTGAATTGATTTCTAGATATATTTATACACATGGAATTATGTTCGCCCGCTTATACACATATATCATCATGTATTTCTCTTTTTTTGTTATGCTCAGATAATTATGTTAAATTACAGATTTATACACATGGAATATGCATGTATTTCCCTTTTCTGTTGGCCGATGTAAAGCTTAAATTACAGATATATTGTCTTCCAGATGCTAAAGCTTGATAAGATCTGCCCTTTATAGTGAGATTTTGCTCTTAAACTGTAGATTATTTCAGAGAAAGATGGATGGTTGTATCTCCACTAAGTTGTATGGATGGTCGTATCTCTACTAAGCTGTATGGATGGTGGCTTACTAGGTTGCAAATTTGACCATACCTTTGTGGCCATCTTAACTGAACTGAACTATTTGTTTCTTGAAGTCTTGAGAAGGTAATGACACTTCTCTCATTTGTGGTATTTAGAATATTTGTTGGATATCCCGTTGTATTTACTTGCTCTATCTAATTATATTTCCGCAATCAGTAGCCATTTATCTCATCCTTATAACCAGATCATGCAGTTGTTCAAACAGATTTAAGAAAATAACACTTTAAACTGATAGTAACTCGAGTATAGCACCTGTTGCAGCAGTGTTACTTTATATAAGAAATATGAAGATGTACCTTTTTCCGAAAGGCCAGAAGATACAAGTAGCCAAAAGGGTGTTTTGGTTTGATGTGCCGATTCCCTTCTCCCGTACGTGCTGGTAGCATTTTCCTTTTTTGTTTCATAACAAACTTGATGCACTAAGTAATTTTGGTGATATGAGGGTTCTGAGTGTCTGTCATTCAGGTTTGCAAGCTCCAGACTGTACATCAGGAAGAACATTTAGTGATTGCCAAAATGTACACACGTATGTGCAGAATATGAACCAATGCAACATGCTCATATTATTATTATGTATTGCAAGAAGTATGCAAGTGTGGTCTATAAACGTGTAGATTGTATCTCCTGGTTTTTTTTATTAATTGTAAATTTATTCTCATTTGTATGAATCACCATTTGGTGCAATAATAGCGCATACATGGTTCTTCCACTTTAGTACATTATTTAATATAACATGTATATAATATAGGGCCTGTTCTGATCTCCTCCAGCTTCTAACTCCTCAAACTTCTCGTGTGAAGCTGTCCTGAACGTTTATTTGAGAAGAAGCTGGATTTGAGAACCTCAGTCCCGCTCACGTGTAAAATCGTGAAGCCCGGAAAGCCCAGCTCCAGAAAAACGAGAAACTGGAGTTGCCCATATTTACAATGAGACTGCCACCGCTAAAGAAAACACTTCGGAGAGCCAGCTTCCCGAGTCGACATGCCACACTCGCGTTCCAATCGTTGCGCTTGTCTCCCTCCCTTGACCTAACCTTCCCCCACCGCCATAGCCAGATCCACCCCTCAGCCGCCCGGCGCTCCGCTCCACCGCCGGATCTGGCATATACAGGGCCATCCCGGCCGGTTCCCATCCAGAAGACCACCCCGAGCTCCCTTTCTTCTTCCCAAGGTCCACCCATGGCGGCTGCTCCCGATCTGGGCTTTCCAACGGGCCTATACCATCGTCAAACAAGGTCCTCTAGTGGACTGCTCCTGAGCTAGGCTGTTTCCAGCAGGCCTATACCAGCACGGAACAGGCCTACAACCTCCCCAACTGGGCCAAATCTCTGGGAGAAGCTACGAGCGTGCCGAACGGTTTGCTAATCGCCAGGTGGAGTTTGAAGCTAGCTCCAGAAGCTGATTTTGTGGAGTTTGGGAAGTTCAGAGAAGTTCAGAACAGGCCCATAGTTGGCATCCCCCCTCCACCAAAATTCCCGCAACAACGCGGGAGGTATCTTCTAGTATTAACAATGTCAATGTACTCACGCTGAAATTTATCATCGCACGGGAGGGATTCTATCACCTTTGCACCTGATCGGGCAACATGCAGCGCCTCATCTATAACATTCTGCAAGCCCAACTCAGACCACACACATGCAAAGGAGATGGCAGCGTAGCAAGGTAAAAAATGAGTGGATAGTCATCTGAAGAGATAAATGTGAAGGGGAGGGCGATGGGCGGGCACCACTTGAGATGCGTGTGCGTGACGACCATGCGCGGCCAGTGCAATTTTCAGCCGGCCAGCCGGTTTCAAATGTTTACTTTTTCTTTTTTATACATCTTTAACTTTTTAAATGTTTGATTAATATTTTTAAAATACTTGATTAAAAAATTAAATGTTTGATTGATTTAAAAAATCATGATCCATGTTTTTCATACACATTATGTATTTTTTGTATATCTTTCCCTAATAATAAAGCACGGTTTGAGTCTGTCGGGTTCACCGTCGTGTCCTTACACAAATGTCCTTATGTTTTCTGATAATTCAACCCGCAATCCCTTTTTTAAAGTGGATCTGGAAGAACGTTTCATTCTTACAGAAAGGACCCTATGTTTTTTAGTATTCAACCTGCAATCCTTGGCAACACCTCGGGTGGGGAAGGCGAGAAGCGGCACTGCCGGCAAACGGTGCACGCGGCAAGAAAAGGTTGTTCTCAAGGCGAGCAAGGCGCTTGAGTGGTAGAGGTCGACCATGGTGGTCGCGTGATGCATCAAGAGGTGGGTGTCGAGGTGCAGACGAGTTGGAGTCTGTCAGATTTCGGGTTCCGACAAAACCCTTAAGGTTCGAACTCTGGGGTGCGCACGAAGATCTCTCCTTCCCCCTAGCTCACTCACTCATCACGATCTCAAAGCTCAGCTCGTCGAACTCGAAGAACAAGGGACACAAGAGTTTATACTGGTTCGGGCCACCGATATGGTGTAATACGCTACTCCAGTATGGTGTGGTGGATTGCCTCGTAGGCTGAGGATGAACAAGTACAAGGGAAGAACTACCTCCTGAGGAGAGGTGTTCTTGAGCTCGGTGAGCTTGTGTGGTTAAGGATGGTCTGAATGATCCCTCCCCTTCCTATGATGGTGGCTAGTCCTATTTATAGAGACCTTGGTCATCTTCCCAAATATTAGGCGGGAAGGGATCCCACAACGGCCAATTTGAAGGGGGACAGCTAGTACGAGCTATCCTAACAAAAGGTGGTCTTCGTCTACCAAAGGCTCTGGTGGTGACGCCGTCGTGGGCTCCGCGATGACCTCCGTCATGCCGTCCTGCTGGTTTTGGTCTTGTTGCACTGATATGGAAACCTTTGCCTGATGCCTCGGGACTCCTCGCCTGCGCCTGCTCCTTTAGCACCAAAGAGGCAACTCGTGCTCTGCGCCCACTGGCGCCCGCCTGGCCTTGGTCGTCATGGCTCAAATCACGGGAACCTCACGAGGTGCCCCTCACCTTGATCTCTCTGCTCCTCACGAGCCAGCCTAGTGAGGTTGACCCCGAGGAGGTCTTGTGTCGTCCGCCACATGAGGCTTGACCCCTCGCGAGGGTCTTGAGTGTTTGCTGGTGAAGATGGGCCGTACCAGGCCGCTAGAGGAGCCACGTCGTGGGCCGCAGACAGACAAGTCTGAGGACCCTCGTTCCCAGAACGCCAACAGAGTCTCACGGAAGGAGACGAACGGGGCCCCGGTGTGGTGCCCGACGGGGCCGAGCCATGCAGTGGCGCCACGGGCAGAGGCAGCAGGAGCTGCGTGGCCGGGCAGAGAACGAGAGGGGGAGCATGGAAGAAAGGAGGCGGCGGATGGATGAGAGTGCAGGACGGAGGGGCGGCGGCCTGGCGAGCATGTGAGGTTGGCGGCGAGCTGGATCGAGGCACGCTGAGCGCTGCCCCTCTGTTCGTGTGGTGCGTGTGACGGCGCTGGGAGGAGATGGGGATCGGGAGGCTGGGGTGATCGGACTAGGGTTAGAGTAGTGGGGGCGGTTGGCGCACGAATCCTGGCCTATGGTCGTGCGCATGAATACTGAGTTAGATGCACAAATTCTTCTTGTCTCAAAAAAAAAGATGCACAAGTTCTTCTAAAAAAGTTAGATGCACAAATAAATAATTCCACATCGGCCCTTTGTATTAAAATCCACCAATTTATATAGGCCGGAGTTTCACAAGAATCATCAAGCAATTCAAGACAAGAAAAAAGAAACAGAGAGTGAGGCGCTGGTCTGCGATGATATGTGGCTGGGTGGGAAAAAAAGAACAAAGAGAGGAGCTTGTTGGGACATGCTTGTGCATAGGTTGGCTCGCTTCATGGCTGACATGGAATGGGAATTGCTGCCATGTTCAACTACGATTAACATTAATTATTAATTAAAGGTATGTAGCAGGACCAAAAAGAAAAACTATGCAGCAAGGAACTTTTTTTCATATTGGTTGGTGGCTTCGAGTTCACGGGACATGTGTACTATGTTGACATCACAGGTATTGTTTTCATGCTCAACTAGATCAATCTATGGAGATCCACGGTTCACTCTTCTGATATAGAATAGCTTTGCACACCATCCACCTACAGTTGAGCTGGAACCTGGCATCGTTGGAACGATTTTTGATAAGCATGATGATCACTTCATTTGGTTGATTTACTCTAATCTGTTTCAGTTGTCATGACCTCATAATTAACCTCATACCGACTACATTTGCAGTTCCCCTAAAAACAATTGCTATTAGATTTAGGGACATGTACATTCCTCGTGGTGTTTCAGTTGCATCCGGATTACTTATCTATTATTTTGCGGTATAAATTTTAGTTCTGTGTATATGTTTGTTCAATTCCCAATGTCGTTGTAGTGTGCATGGTTCTGCACTCAATAAACAGAGAGACTGATATGTATTACTATACATAGAAATTCCCAAGCTAAGATGTTTTAATTTGTATCTCTCCAACGAACTAGCATATGCATCACATAATATGACCATAATTTCGGACGAATCGACTTACGAGGGTCACAATATTCCCCAAGACAAAGGTTCCATTATTTCTATTTTCCATATCTCTTTGAACATTAAATTATTTTATTTTCCATATTGTGCGGTCTTAACATATTTTTGTCTAACAAAATATTAAACATGTATGTAGATTATTTTGATATACTTTTCTGCAGTAGGCAAATGATCTGCCTATACATATACTATCGCTTTGGGAAATACAAATCAATCAGAAGATTTGTTTGGATGATAGCAAGAAGATTATTCCTAATGTACACCTTTTTTAGTTTTAAATTGCAGTGGACAAAAATCTGTCCATCTATGCTCCACCATCATTATGAGTTGACAAAATTACAGGTCCATGCAAAGAGGACTTGCAAAAAGGTGTGCTAGAGTGTGATGACCAACCTCAAGGCATTGAGACTGATCATCTTCGTCACGAATAGGTGGACAATATGACCATTACTGACGATGGTGATAAAATTAGGTAACAACATGAACGAGCCATTTCAGATGTGTGATGATTTATTTTTCCCGTTGTAACGCACGGACAATTTTTTTAGTATTAACCATCCTTTAAATAGACTGGGCCTAATAGGGGCCAGCCCCAAGGCCTGGACGGATGCACCTATTAATAGGGGCTAGGCCCGAAGGCCTGGATGATCGATGCAGCTTCCGATTCGGATTGGTCCCAGACATAAAATAACCGATCAAAAAAAAAAGACTCGGATCGATCTCAGGGGGTGCATAAATATGCAGGCACCTAGTTGATGGACTCGTGGGCTCGCCAGTCGTTGCAACTTGAAACATATCGGAAACCTAACCTAAAAATACGCGGATCCGATGCCGCCGTTTCGTCGGGACCGCGCCCATCCCTCGGCGACGCCACCACCGTACACCAACGGGTGGCTGTGGCGGCGCCAACACCGACGCCGGAGCCGGCGCGCTGGCGCCGATGGGAAAAAAAGGGATCTGCCCGGAGACGTCCTCTCCGCGATCCTATCCAGCGTGTCCTCGTCCGCCACCGACATCGTCCGCTGCGGGGCTACGTGCAGTCACTCGGTAAACGCCGTGGCCACGCACGCCGACGCCATCTCCCGCTCTCTGCCGCCGCCCGCGCAATTCCTCCCCCACCTCGCCCTCGGCTTCTTCCACCAGGAAGCCCGCGCCCCCCGCGCCTCCCCCGCGCTGCCGCCACGCTTCGTCCCGACGGAAGCCGCCCCGCGCCTCCTGGGCCCCCGCCCCCAGCTCGAACACGTCGCCACCGGGCTGTTCGACCACGCCCGCCCCGTCGCATCCCGCAACGGCCGCGTCGTCCTGGAGCTCCGGCGCGAGGCGCGCGCCGACGGCCTTACGCTCAGCGTGTGCAACCCCATGACGGGGGAAATCTCCATGCTCCCTCCGCTCTCCGGCGACCACTGCCCCGGGCACTACGTGTGCGCGATACTCACCGGCGACGACCTAGACGTGCCCGCGCCGTCGTGCTTCTTCCGCGTGCTCCTCGTCTACAACCGCCGTAGCTTCACGGCTCTGCGCTCCTGCTCCTCTGCCGACGCCGACGCCGGCGTCGGATGTCGCTGGGGGCCGGAAGAAAGGAAACCCGGCGCCAAGATCAGCGCCAACATGCTGCGCGGTCTTGGCCACGCCGTCGTGGTCGGCGGCGCGGCCTACTGGCCCATGCACCACGAGGCGTTCGGCGTGCGGCTCGACGGCCCGCCGTCGGAGCCCATGGATATGTGTCCGGTGCCCTACAGGCAGCCGCACTATTACGCCGGCGAGCGCCTGCTGGGCACCTCCCCGGACGGGAAGCGCCTGAGCCTCCTCGACGTGGGCTTCCTGGGATGCACGGACTTCTGCATCAACATCGAGACCCAGACGGCTGCCGGCGGGGAGTGGGAGGGGCACGAACAGGCCCGACTCAAACTCATCAGCCTACCCGAGCTCGGGATTACCATGACAACGGCGTTTAAGCTGCGGTGGTTCGGCGAGAAGAGCGGCACGGTGATATTCACCGTCGGAGAAGGAGGAGGGTGCACCAGCCAGGGCGTCTTCATGTTGAACATCACGACGGGATGCCTCGAGAAGCTTGCCGACGGCGTCGAGTGCCACGCGTGGAAATACTTGTGCGGCTACGAGATGGACCGCGAGGCGCTCTTTGCGTCGTCCGATAGATCGGTCCTGACTTCTCGCCAAAAATAGCTCGAGTACCTCAGCACATGCCCATCACAACGCTTGTTTTTCTTTTTCGGGAAATAAACTTCTGCCGTGTGTCTCATGCATGTGATCTTGATTTTGTTTCATGGATGTGTGAAAATTGTACGGATGTCTTTTGGGGTTTTTAACACAATACAGATGCAAACACTCATACATATACGCTTACACTCATCCCTATAAACGCACATACACACATCCTCCCATGAGCACATTCAAGAGATTGAGTCGGCATATTATCTTGAGATTTACGAGGTCATCGTAAGCACCTCGTCGTCGACAGAAAATAAATCCAAAAATGATGCGAGCATCAGAATTTGAACCCTGATGGCTGGGGATATCACTGTTCCTCCAACCATCCAATCACAGGTTGGTCCCTCTCGGGTTAATCACCGGTTTTCCTTTGTTTTACTAGGATTTGTGTCTTTGTCGGGTTTTCATTGATTTTTTCTTTTCTACTTTCTCTTTAGTTTTTTTGTACCTTTTTGGTTTTCATCGTTTTTTTTGTTTTCTTTGCTTCTTTCTTGGTTTTCATTATTTTTTATTCTGTTTGAATGATTTTCTCCGGGTGTTCCATTTTCTATTTTATTTTGAATTCATCTTTTTCTTCAGTTTTCATTGATTTTCTTTGTTTCTTTTGTGCATATGGAAAAATGCTGACCATGTATTTTTAATTGTTAAACGTGTATATAAAAATATTTATCATGTATAGAAAAATGTAGAACTCACATTTAGTAAATGTAGACATCGAAAAAACTTACTAAAAAATTAGTTCTGTATTTAAAAAATTTAAACATGTATATAAAAATGTTGATGGTGTATACAAAAAAAGTAAATTGTGTGTGAAAAATCTTTATTGCCATTAAAAAATGTTGAACACATGACCAACATTTGTTTATACATGTTTAACATTTTTAAATACATGATCAACATTTTTGTACACGTTTGACCATTTTTAAATACATTATGAACATTTTTTCATACACATTGTATATTTTTTGTATATACGTTTTTCTTATACATGGAAACATTTTCCGGCCAGTGCTAGGCGTCGGCTGACTGGCCCGACTTTCGGCCGGTAGGTTTCTAGGTGTTCGATGGGACTGCCTCTGACCGTTGGATCTCGTGTTGATTGGTCAACGCACACTTCTCCCTTCGTCTCACGCACGCCGGTAAGAGCATTTCCAGCCGTTGGCCCCCAGGAGGCGCTAAAAATCGCCCCTGGGGGCGCACCGGCGCAAACCGTGTGCTGGGGGCGTGATGCCCCCCTGTCACGGCGCCCACGTTTTTTTGAAAATTTAAATTCCGACACAAACACGGCGCAAATTCAACCAAACTTCAGCGAGTTCGTACATATTTAAAATATTTTACAAAAAATAAAAAAACGCTACTAGGCTGCTCCTCGCCGCTCCTCGCCGCCCGTCACCCTTGCAGTTCTACATGCCGAGGAGGTTGTAGAACCGCGTGTAGTCGCCGCCGCCGCCGTCGTCGTCGTCGTTGTCGTCGCCTCCTCCGCAGCCACCGTCCCTGCTGCAACCCTCCCCCGGTTGGCGCGGCGGGTTGGACGGTCCAGAGGCGTCCTCGTCGTCGTCGCTGTCGAGGATCACGACGTCGTGCTCGTCCTCGCGCCCATGTTTGCGGGCGGCTATCTCCTCCAGGGCCCGGCGCTGCCGGGCCATCTCGTCGCGGAGGTAGTTGTCGCGCGCCCACCGTAGGGCGTCCTCATCGGAGAAGCCGCGCCGGGATATCTCCTCGTACTCCGCGGGGAGGCCGGCTCTGGCTTCGGCCTGACGAGGACGAGGCGGCCAGAGGCGGGGGCGGAGTCATCGATGCGGACGCCGGAGCTACGGGTGCGCGTCCTGACAGGCGTGTCCTGGGGCTCCGGCTTGACGTGGCGGAGGCAGGGAGAGTCAGACGAGCGACCAGACGAGGAGGAGGACGCCCCCGGGTCCATGCGCCTCGGCGTCCACGAGTTCCCACGCCGGCGAGAGATGGACGGGGGAGCGGGGTACTCCAGCCTCGGCGTGTTGCCGCCCTCGATGTACTCGAGGACGGCCTCCAGCGTGCGGCCGGGCACGCCCCACCATCGGCACCGGCCTTCGGAGTTGAGCCTTCTGGAGGGCACGACGCCGTTGGTGGCCTCGAGCTGCTCGGCGTGGCGGCGGCGGAAGTACGACTCCCAGAGTGGGCTGTCGGGGACGTATCGTGGACCTTCCCTCACCGCCTGCGGCAGAGAGGCACGGATATGCGCGATCTCCGCATGCCGCGCCACCCCGGTGGGCGGTGGTGGCACCGGGAGCCCACCGGCGCTGATCCTCCACGACCCGGGCACCCGCATGTCCGGCGGGACCGGGTACTCGGCCTTGAAGAGGAGCCGAGCTTTGTCCTCATGAAGGTGGCGGCGGTCGAAGCCGTTTGCCGCCGCGCCGTCGCCTGGGAAGCGCTCGGCCATGCTTTGAACTGGAGACGGTGAGAGGAGATGAAGGAAAGGGGGAGAAATGGCGCGTCAGCGATGGATACTCTGTGCGTGTCACCGGCACGCTGGGGGTCGGCTTATATAGGTGGAGGCGCCGCGCGTACGCATGGCCGCCGCATGTATGCGTGGCCGCTGCGTGTATGCGTGGCAGCGAGGGGACGCGCGTCGTCCGGTCTTCACTGCGCCGCCCGTGAGGCATCAATGGAGGAGGCTGACCGGCGCGGCAGCTTTGGAATTTATTTGCCGCGGGAAACAAGGCGATGAGGACGACGAAGCGGCGAGAAGAGAGACGAGTCGCAGGCAAGCAGGGCCCGCAGCTGATTCGCGCCAAAAACGATTCGCCCGGTGCCCCCGAGCGCCCCCAGCGCGCCGGGTTCGGGTTGGGTCCACCGGCGCCAATTTCGGTCCGAGCCGGCGAAAAATGGGCCCTTGGGGGCGCGACTAGGCCGATTTTTCGGCGCCGGCAGCCAAAAAGTCACCTGGGGGGCCTTGTTGGGGGCGCGGCTAGAGATGCTCTAATAGACCACGCGAACCTTCGCCCATCCCGATCGCGTCCTCCTCCATTGCGTCCCCAGCAATTCTCTCTCCCCCATTATAACGCCCTCGATGCGGCTATATCTCCCACGTGTCGAAGCATGACTTAGAGGCATAACCGCATTGAAAGCAATGTCGCAAGTGAGGTAATCTTCGCAAACAACCCATGTAATACAATAAGGGAAAAGAGATACATAGTTGGCTTACAATCGCCACTTCACACAAATACATGAATAAAGCATTACATCATCCAAATACAATCAAGGTCCGACTACGGAACCAAAATAAAAGAAGAACTCCAAATGCGACAAGGTCCCCGATCGACCCCAACTGGGCTCCACTACTGATCGACTAGAACGGAACAACACAAAGGACAAGATCTTCATTGAGCTCCTCCTTGAGCTTGGTTGCGTCACCTGCACGGACTCATCGGCACCTGCAAGCTGGTTTTGGAAGTATCCGTGAGCCACGGGGACTCAGCAATCTCGCACCCTCGCGATCAAGACTATTTAAGCTTATGGGTAAGGTAAAGGTATGAGGTGGAGCTGCAGCAAGCGACTAGCATATATGGTGGCTAACATACGCAAATGAGAGCGAGAAGAGAAGGCAAAGCACGGTCGATAAAAGTATGATCAAGAAGTGATCCTAAACAACCTACCTCAAGCATAACTCCAACACCGTGTTCACTTCCCGGACTCCGCCGGAAGAGACCATCACGGTAACACACGCTGTTGATTCATTTTAATTACAGTTTAGGTTTTCTACAACCAGACATTAATAAATTCCCATCTGCCCATAACCGCGGGCGCGGCTTTCGAAAGTTCAAATCCCTGCAGGGGAGTCCCAACTTAGCCCATGACAAGCTCTCACGGTCAACGAAGGAATAGACCTCCTCCCGAGACATTCCGATCAGACTCGGTATCCCAATTCTTCAAGACATCCTCGACAATGGTAAAACAAGTCTAGCAAGACCACCCGATGCGCCGACATCCCGATAGGAGCTGCACATATCTCGTTCTCAGGGCAACACCGGATAAGCAATCCGTACAACTAAAACCAGCCCTCGAGTTTTGCCGAGGTGGCGCTGCAAGGGGCTCTAGTTTGGACCAACGCTTAGACAAGCACTGGCCCGGGGGGGGGGGGGGTTAAAATAAGATGACCCTCGGGATGCGCGACTCCCACGGGAAAAGAAAGGCTAGGTGGCGAATGGTAAAACCAAGGTTGGGCCTTGCTGGAGGAGTTTTATTCAAAGCGAACTGTCAAGGGGTTCCCATTATAACCCAACCGCGTGAGGAACGCAAAATCCGGGAACATAACACCGATATGACGGAAACTAGGGCGGCAAGAGTGGAACAAAACACCCGGCATAAGGCCGAGCCTTCCACCCTTTACCAAGTATATAGATGCATTAATTAAATAAGATATATTGTGATATCCCAACAAGTAAACATGTTCCAACAAGGAACAACATCTCCATGTTCCAACAAGGAGCAAACTTCAATCTTCACCTGCAACTAACAACGCTATAAGAGGGGCTGAGCAAAGCGGTAACATAGCCAAACAACGATTTGCTAGGACAAGGTGGGTTCGAGGCTTGGTTTAACAATATGGGAGGCATGATAAGCAAGTGGTACGTACCGCAGCATAGGCATAGCAAAAGAGCGAGCAACTAGCAAGCAAAGATAGAAGTGATTTCGAGGGTATGGTCATCTTGCCTGAGATCCCGCAAGGAAGAAGAACGAGTCCATGAAGAAGACAAACGGACGCAGTGGAACGAATCCTCACAACCCGACGTTACCGGAAACAACCCGAAGAAGCAACACCGGAAAGAAGCAAACAACATAGTAAACAACCACCACATAAACAAGGCATGATGCACAAACAAGTATGATGCATGTCCGGTTTAATGAGGCATGGCATGGCAAAATGCACAAACAAACCTACAAATTAAATGGAGCTCAATATGCAACGGAGTTGCATATTGAAGAAAACACCACAAAACTTATTTAGTTCTCTCTCTTTTATGAACTCCACAATATTAAATGTTGGTTAACATGGCAAGAGGTGAAGCATAACAAAACTATACCATTTAAACAATTTAAATGGGGCCAGATATAACAAACAACAAATCCGGTAAATCCCCATATGCATTTATCAATTTGGTGAAACAACAATTTTAAACATAAAGTTGTTAACATGATGCGGATGGCATGTTCAAGTTTATGCAATTTTATTAAAAGTTGACAAGAGCATTAAGAAGCATTTGTCATCATGGCGGAAACAAAAGGGGTGCCACAGCAACGATAACGAAACGGTGCCACGGCAACGTTCCAGTTCCCGGTAACTCGATTGAGATACCGATGCAAAGGAGAAGTGTGCGGATGCGGGTCATGCGATAAACGGTGGGGTGCTCCCGGTTACCGGATTCCCACGGGTTAGCGGCAAATGAAGAGGACCGAGCAAGTGACAACTCGGACACGGTGCAGACAACGGGTGCATCTCAAACATCGCAAGCATTCGTTCACGGACATCGTCTCGGGGTTATACCTTCGGAGCGTGCAAAGGGGACGGCTCTCATTCGTAGAGGGAAGTAGGCGTTCTCGCGACGGCGGTAGTGGAAGTAGTCGTTCTCGCTTCGTAGATGTTCACACTTCGTAGGTGTTCGGGGTCAACAAGGAACTTGACGTCCAAGGGATCTTCGAGGGTCGACGGTAGTGGTACACGTTTGGCGTTTCGTAGTCGTTCGAGTCATCGGTAGAGAAACTTGGTGGTCCATGTAGTCGAACTTGGCGCATCTGAGGGGTACTTGGTAAAATCACGCAGTCATACACGGGTCGTAGAGGTACTTGGCGTCCCTGAGTCGAGGGTAGTGGTTCCCTTGATGTTGTAGTCGTGCATGGTGATGAGCGTCGGGGTACTTGATGGTCTCGAACTCCAAAGTGGTACAAGGAGAGATGCACGGTCGTGGTCATCTTCGGACCTGGGACTCCATGGCGGCGCCGTGGTGGTCTTGCAGCAATAGCAGCAGCAAGGCGTCCGGGAGGAGATGGTCGCGGCAGAGGAGCAGCAGTGCGAGGTCGGGCTTGCGGAAGGTGGAGCGACGGGAACAGCGACATGGTGACATTGGCGCTCCTGCAGCAGTTCACGTGAAGGCAGAACAACGGGGAGGCATGGGCGAGGAGGTGGACGAGGACCGCATGGTGATGGGGCGGCAGCCGGCAGCGGCACCTGTAGCCGGCGGACTTGGAGCAGAGGAAGGGGTCCGGCGAGTCCCGAGGGCGCAGGCGGGACTTGGCGGCGAGGGTTCGGCATCAGGGAGGCGCAAGCGCTGGTCGTGGTCGCCGTCAGCGACCGGGCATGGCGGCGGGGCTTGCCGTGGCGCACTGGTGGCTGGGGCCAGTCGGCAAGAGGCGGAGCGTCGACGTGGTGCTGGAGCTTGATGACGGAGGGAGGTGGGTGGCGCCCTGGCTTTGGTCGCCGCCGAGTGATGAGGTCGAGGGATGGGGATCGGGCTGCGGGCCTCCTCCTCTAGTGCGATGCGAGGAGAGCGAGAGGAGGGAGAGATGGAAGATGGGGATCGAGGAGATGGGTCTGGCGACGGAGGGAGAGGGATTCGTGAGAGATCGGGCCAGGGGATCGTGTGGGAGGCCTCACCTGGCATTAGGGTTAGGATTAGATGGGCCTGGAGGTCGGCCCAGTGGGGAGGGCGCCGGCTGGGCCTTAGAAGGCTGCGGGCCTGCTAGTTTACTCTCCCTCTCTCTCTCTCTCTCTTTCTCTAAAATCTCCTTTTCCATTTAAAAACAAAACAGAAAAAGAGAAAGAAAAGAAAGAGAAGTTAGGGATGGAATCTGGGCATGGGGATAATTTTCCTGGACTCATAAAAATAAGCATGACCACAGAAAAATAGAAGTGGCAAGATTGCAGGAATTAAATTCAAATTCATTTGAATATAATTCAAATGGTTTTGAATTGGGACTAGGTTTGGTGTGGCCAAAAATGTTCAGGTTTTTGGTGGAGCTTGGAAAAAGAACAAAAGAATTATCAACAAAGTTTGATAGTCGGAAATCGGAAGAAGGAAAGGTCAAAGATTTAACATGCAAGTGGGTTGTGGATAATTCCAAACTAATGGAATATTTATAGTAGGTCCCTAAATACTGGGATGATATGTTATAAAGAGAACTCACCATGTGAATTCCCTCGGTTTAAATGGATCGAAGATCCATACAGTTTATTTAGTTGAGTTGCAAAAGATATATGAGATGATGGCATGATGACATGATGCAATGCACATGATGCAACGAACCAAACAAAACACACGACGAAACCCGGAAACCCTGGAAGGTAACTGAAGCTCCGGTCTTGGGGCGTTAAACCCATGCACGAGGTCGTCATTGTCACC
Organism: Triticum urartu; assembly: GCF_056163025.1. Lineage (NCBI taxonomy): Eukaryota > Viridiplantae > Streptophyta > Magnoliopsida > Poales > Poaceae > Triticum > Triticum urartu. The sequence continues at coordinate 89,596,387 of NC_141878.1, forward strand.
CCGCATCTCGCCTCCTCCTGTCGCTGGATGGCTCTCCGCTCGTGCGAGTGGCTGGGTATAGCAAAAAACATAGAGAGTAGGGGCGTTGCCGGTTTGAAGCACAAAAAACATGGTTCCAGCAAATAATTGATATGATTCCAACAAAAATGACATGGTTTCTGTCGGTGTCAAAACCGGCGGATCTCGGGTAGGGGGTCCCGAATTGTGCGTCTAGGCGGATGGTAACAGGAGGCAGGGGACACAATGTTTTACCCAGGTTCGGGCCCTCTTGATGGAGGTAAAACCCTACGTCCAGCTTGATTAATATTGATGATATGGGTAGTACAAGAGTAGATCTACCGCGAGATCAGAGAGGCTAACCCCTAGAAGCTAGCCTATGGTATGATTGTTGTTCCTACGGACTAAAACCCTCCGGTTTATATAGACACCGGAGAGGGCTAGGGTTACATAGAGTCGGTTACAATGGTAGGAGATCTACATATCCGTATCGCCAAGCTTGCCTTCCACGCCAAGGAAAGTCCCTTCCGGACACGGGACGAAGTCTTCAATCTTGTATCTTCATAGTCCAGGAGTCCGACCGAAGGTATAGTCCGGCTATCCGTACACCCCCTAATCCAGGACTCCCTCAGTAGCCCCTGAACCAGGCTTCAATGATGACGAGTCCAGCGCGCGGATTGTCTTCGGCATTACAAGGCGGGTTCCTCCTCCAAGTACTTCATAGAAGATTTTGAACACAAAGGTAGTGTCCGTCTCTGCAAAATAAGTTTCCACATATTGCCATATAGAGAATAATATTTACACAAATCTAATCTGCTAACATATTCCATAGCGTGACATCACACCACGGCCAAGTCTTTATTCGAATCGTTTTACTGTCCCACCTCAGCGCGTTTAGCGAGGCGGTTTCCTTGGCACGTCTTGTCAAAGCAGAGATTGTGTCCCCTTATTCCGGGATTCTCATCAATACGGCGTGAGTAACCCAACCGCACCATTGATTATGGTGCCGGGGAGATAAGCGAGTTTTACCAGGCTGGTGGGGACGCATAGTCGCATCCGCCCATATAAGGGGATAAGGATCCACCTTTTCATCCACGCCTTCTTCCTCCTTTGCCTATCCATTTCCGCGCACTCGAGCTCCAGCGCCCAAGTCCGCACACCCCACCTCAACCTTCTCCAGCCATGTCCGGAGCGGGAGGCAAGTGGATGGTCTCCTCCTTCACGGAGGGACATATCAAAAAACTGAGGAAGGCCGGATACTTGTCTAACGACATTGCGCACCGGCTTCCCGAAGAGGGGCAGCTCATCCCCACCCCTAGGCCCCATGAGAGGGTGGTGTTCCTCCCCCATTTCCTCCGCGGACTGGGTTTCCCTCTCCACCCATTTGTCCGGGGGCTCATGTTCTACTATGGCCTGGATTTCCACGATCTGGCCCCGAACTTTGTCCTCAACATCTCGGCATTTATTGTCGTGTGCGAGGCTTTCCTCTGCATCCGTCCACATTTCGGCCTATGGCTCAAGACTTTCAATGTCAAGCCAAAGGTGGTGCACGGCAACCAGGCGGAATGCGGAGGCGCCATGGTGGGCAAGATGCCCAACGTCCTATGGCTCGAGGGCTCCTTCGTGGAGTCCCTAAAGGGGTGGCAATCGGGGTGGTTTTACATCACCGAGCCGCGCGACCCTGAATGGGTCGCAGCCCCTGAGTTCTGATCCGTACCCCCTACGCGGCTCACCTCCTGGAAAGAGATGGGCCTGTCGTGGGGTAAAAAAGAAGAGCTGACCGGACTCCAAAAATGCGTCCAAACCCTGGTGGACAAGAAGCTTAAACTTGTCAACGTAGTCCAGGTTATGCTCATCCGCCGGATCCTCCCGTGTCAACAACGGGCTTTCAACCTATGGGAGTTCGACCCGGCGCAGCACCAAACTCTGAGCAGGCTCTTCGACACGACATACGAAGATGCTTGGAAGGTGCTTTTCAAGGGCGCCGAGGCCCCCGCATCCGTTACCGAGGATCACGGATTCAGCACGCAGCGTCACGCTAGTGCGGTAAGCTGTTTTTACCTTTTACAGGGTATTAGTTTTTCATAGTTTGACTCCATGCGGGATCTAAGCTCCCTTACCTTTGACAGGATTGGCAGGAGACATCCGGACAGATCAATTGTCCGGCTCCTTTGCCCGAAGGCCCAGCGGACGCTCGCTTGGCAAAGCTACTGGTTCCGGCACCCTATGTGGCGCCGGAGAAGAAGGCCAAGAAGGCGGCCACGGGGACTCGACAGAGTGCCCGGCGCCTGGAGGTGTTGGATTCATCATCTGACGACTCCGAGGCGCACTCCTCCCATGAGGACGAGGAGGAGGAAGAAGAGACCTCTCCCCCTCCCGCGGGGGGAGGGAAGAAAAGGAAGGCTGTCCCAACAAAGTGTCACTAGTATGGGGAAAACCCTGAAGGAAATATGCCCTAGAGGCAATAATAAAGTTATTATTTATTTCCTTATATCATGATAAATGTTAATTTTTCATGCTAGAATTGTATTAACCGGAAACATAATACATATGTGAATACATAGACAAACAAAGTGTCACTAGTATGCCTCTACTTGACTAGCTCATTAATCAAAGATGGTTATGTTTCCTAACCATGAACAAAGAGTTGTTATTTGATTAATGGGATCACATCATTAGGTGAATGATCTGATTGACATGACCCATTCCATTAGCTTAGCACCCGATCATTTAGTATGTTGCTATTGCTTTCTTCATGACTTATACATGTTCCTATGACTATGAGATTATGCAACTCCCGTTTGCCGGAGGAACACTTTGTGTGCAACCAAACGTCATAACGTAAATGGGTGATTATAAAGGTGCTCTACAGGTGTCTCCAAAGGTAGATGTTGGGTTGGCGTATTTCGAGATTAGGATTTGTCACTCCGATTGTCGGAGTGGTATCTCTGGGCCCTCTCGGTAATGCACATCACATAAGCCTTGCAAGCATTACAACTAATAAGTTAGTTGTGAGATGATGTATTACAGAACGAGTAAAGAGACTTGCCGGTAATGAGATTGAACTAGGTATTGGATACCGATGATCGAATCTCGGGCAAGTAACATACCGATGACAAAGGGAACAACGTATGTTGTTATGCGGTCTGACCGATAAAGATCTTCGTAGAATATGTAGGAGCCAATATGGGCATCCAGGTCCCGCTATTGGTTATTGACCGGAGATTTGTCTCAGTCATGTCTACATTGTTCTCGAACGGTAGGGTCCGCACGCTTAACGTTACGATGACAGTTATTATGAGTTTATGCATTTTGATGTACCGAAGTTAGTTCGGAGTCCCGGACTAACTCATGGACATGACGAGGAGTCTCGAAATGGTCGAGACATAAAGATTGATATATTGGACGACTATATTCGGACACCGGAAGGGTTCCGGGGAAGTTCCGGATAAAACCGGAGCACCGGGGGGTTACCGGAACCCCCCGGGGGGTTAATGGGCCTTATGGGCCTAATGTGGAGAAGAGGAAGGGGCTGCCAGGGCAGGCCGCGCACCCCCTCTCCCCCTAGTCCGAATTGGACAAGGAGGGAGGGGCGGCGCCCCCCCTTTCCTTCTCTCCCTCCACCTCTCCTAGTTGGACAAGGAGCGGGAGGGGAGTCCTACTCCCGGTAGGAGTAGGACTCCTCCTGCGCGCCTCCTCTAGGCCGGCCACCCCCCCTTGGATCCTTTATATACGGAGGCAGGGGGGCACCCTAGAACACACAAGTTGATCTTCGTGATCGTTCCTTAGCCATGTGCGGTGCCCCCTTCCACCATATTCCACCTCGGTCATATCGTAGTAGTGCTTAGGCGAAGCCCTGCATCGGTAGAACATCATCATCGTCACCACGCCGTTGTGCTGACGAAACTCATCCCCGAAGCTTTGCTGGATCGGAGCCCGGGGAGCGTCATCGAGCTATACGTGTGCCAAGAACTCAGAGGTGCCGGAGTAACGGTGCTTGGATCGGTCGGATCGGAAGACGTACGACTACTTCCTCTACGTTGCGTCAACGCTTCCGTTGCGGTCTACAAGGGTACGTAGACAATACTCTCCCCTCATGTTGCTATGCATCATCATGATCTTGCGTGTGCGTAGGAAATTTTTTGAAATTACTACGAAACCCAACAGTGGCATCCGAGCCTAGGTTTTATATGTTGATGTTATATGCACGAGTAGAACACAAGTGAGTTGTGGGCGATATAAGTCATACTGCTTACCAGCATGTCATACTTTGGTTCGGCGGTATTGTTGGACGAAGCGGCCTGGACCAACATTACGCGTACGCTTACGTGAGACCGGTTCTCCCGACGTGCTTTGCACATAGGTGGCTTGCGGGTGACAGTTTCTCCAACTTTAGTTGAATCGAGTGTGGCTACGCCCGGTCCTTGCGAAGGTTAAAACAGCACCAACTTGACAAACTATCGTTGTGGTTTTGATGCGTAGGTAAGATTGGTTCTTGCTTAAGCCCGTAGCAGCCACGTAAAAACTTGCAACAACAAAGTAGAGGACGTCTAACTTGTTTTTGCAGGGCATGTTGTGATGTGATATGGTCAAGACATGATGCTAAATTTTATTGTATGAGATGATCATGTTTTGTAACCGAGTTATCGGCAACTGGCAGGAGCCATATGGTTGTCGCTTTATTGTATGCAATGCAATCGCGCTGTAATGCTTTACTTTATCACTAAACGGTAGCGATAGTCGTGGAAGCACAAGCTCGGCGAGACGACAACGATGCTACGATGGAGATCAAGGTGTCGCGCCGGTGACGATGGTGATCACGACGGTGCTTCGGAGATGGAGACCACAAGCACAAGATGATGATGGCCATATCATATCACTTATATTGATTGCATGTGATGTTTATCTTTTATGCATCTTATCTTGCTTTGATTGACGGTAGCATTATAAGATGATCTCTCTAAATTATCAAGTAGTGTTCTCCCTGAGTATGCACCGTTGCGAAAGTTCTTCGTGCTGAGACACCACGTGATGATCGGGTGTGATAGGCTCTATGTTCAAATACAACGGGTGCAAAACAGTTGCACACGTGGAATACTCAGGTTAAACTTGACGAGCCTAGCATATACAGATATGGCCTCGGAACACGGCGACCGAAAGGTCGAGCGTGAATCATATAGTAGATATGATCAACATAAAGATGTTCACCAATGAAACTACTCCATCTCACGTGATGATCGGACATGGTTTAGTTGATTTTGATCACGTAATCACTTAGAGGATTAGAGGGATGTCTATCTAAGTGGGAGTTCTTTAAGTAAATTAACTGAACTTAAATTTATCATGAAACTTAGTACCTGATTAGAATCTTGCTTGTTTATGTTTGATTGTAGATAGATGGCTCGTGCTGTTGTTCCATTGAATTTTAATGCGTTCCTTGAGAAAGCAAAGTTGAAAGATGATGGTAGCAATTACACGGACTGGGTCCGTAACTTGAGGATTATCCTCATTGCTGCACAGAAGAATTACGTCCTGGAAGCACCGCTGGGTGCCAGGCCTGCTACAGGAGCAACGCCAGATGTTATGAACGTCTGGCAGAGCAAAGCTGATGACTACTCAATAGTTCAGTGTGCCATGCTTTACGGCTTAGAATCGGGACTTCAATGACGTTTTGAACGTCATGGAGCATATGAGATGTTCCAGGAGTTGAAGTTAATATTTCAAGCAAATACCCGGATTGAGAGATACGAAGTCTCCAATAAGTTCTGTAGCTGCAAGATGGAGGAGAACAGTTCTGTCAGTGAGCATATACTCAAAATGTCTGGGTATAATAATCACTTGATTCAGTTGGGAGTTAATCTTCCAGATGACTGCGTCATTGACAGAATTCTCCAATCACTGCCACCAAGCTACAAGAGCTTCGTGATGAACTATAATATGCAAGGGATGAATAAGACTATTCCCGAGCTCTTCGCGATGCTGAAAGCTGCGGAGGTAGAAATCAAGAAGGAGCATCAAGTGTTGATGGTCAACAAGACCACTAGTTTCAAGAAAAAGGGCAAAGGGAAGAAGAAGGGGAACTTCAAAAAGAACGGCAAGCAAGTTGCTACTCAAGAGAAGAAACCCAAACCTGGACCTAAGCCTGAAACTGAGTGCTTCTATTGCAAGCAGACTTGTCACTGGAAGCGGAACTGCCCCAAGTATTTGGTGGATAAGAAGGATGGCAAGGTGAACAAAGGTATATGTGATATACATGTTATTGATGTGTACCTTACTAATGCTCGCAGTAGCACCTGGGTATTTGATACTGGTTATGTTGCTAATATTTGCAACTCGAAATAGGGACTACGGATTAAGCGAAGATTGGCTAAGGACAAGGTGACGATGCGCGTGGGAAACGGTTCAAAGTCAATGTGATCGCAGTCGGCACGCTACCTCTACATCTACCTTCGGGATTAATATTAGACCTGAATAATTGTTATTTGGTGCCAGCGTTAAGCATGAAAATTATATCTGGATCTTGTTTGATGCAAGACGGTTATTCATTTAAATCAGAGAATAATGGTTGTTCTATTTATATGAGTAATATCTTTTATGGTCATGCACCCTTGAAGAGTGGTCTATTATTGTTAAATCTCGATAGTAGTAATACACATATTCATAATGTTGAAGCCAAAAGATGCAGAGTTGATAATGATAGTGCAATTTATTTGTGGCACTGCCGTTTAGGTCATATCGGTGTAAAGCGCATGAAGAAACTCCATACTGATGGACTTTTGGAACCACTTGATTATGAATCACTTGGTACTTGCGAACCGTGCCTCATGGGCAAGATGACTAAAACGCCGTTCTCCGGTACTATGGAGAGAGCAACCGATTTGTTGGAAATCATACAAAAAGATGTATGTGGTCCGATGAATATTGAGGCTCGTGGCGGATATCGTTATTTTCTCACCTTCACAGATGATTTAAGCAGATATGGGTATATCTACTTAATGAAACATAAGTCTGAAACGTTTGAAAAGTTCAAGGAATTTTAGAGTGAAGTTGAAAATCATCGTAACAAGAAAATAAAGTTTCTACGATCTGATCGTGGAGGAGAATATTTGAGTTACGAGTTTGGTGTACATTTGAAAAATTATGGAATAGTTTCGCAACTCACGCCACCCGGAACACCACAGCGTAATGGTGTGTCCGAACGTCGTAATCGTACTTTACTGGATATGGTGCGATCTACGATGTCTCTTACTGATTTACCGCTATCGTTTTGGGGATACGCTCTAGAGACGGCCGCATTCACGTTAAATAGGGCACCATCAAAATCCGTTGAGACGACGCCTTATGAACTGTGGTTTGGCAAGAAACCAAAGTTGTCGTTTCTGAAAGTTTGGGGCTGCGATGCTTATGTGAAAAAGCTTCAACCTGATAAGCTCGAACCCAAATCGGAGAAATGTGTCTTCATAGGATATCCAAAGGAGACTATTGGATACACCTTCTATCACAGATCCGAAGGCAAGACTTTTGTTGCTAAATTCGGAAACTTTCTGGAGAAGGAGTTTCTCTCGAAAGAAGTGAGTGGGAGGAAAGTAGAACTTGACGAGGTAACTGTACCTGCTCCCTTATTGGAAAGTAGTGCATCACAGAAAACTGTTTCTGTGACACCTACACCAGTTAGTGAGGAAGCTAATGATGATGATCATGAAACTTCAGAACAAGATACTACTGAACCTCGTAGATCAACCAGAGTAAGATCCGCACCAGAGTGGTACGGTAATCCCGTTCTAGAAGTCATGCTAGTAGATCATGATGAACCTACGAACTATGAAGAAGCGATGGTGAGCCCAGATTCCGCAAAGTGGCTTGAAGCCATGAAATCTGAGATGGGATCCATGTATGAGAACAAAGTATGGACTTTGGTTGACTTGCCCGATGATCGGCAAGCAATTGAGAATAAATGGATCTTCAAGAAGAAGACTGACGCTGACGGTAATATTACTGTCTACAAAGCTCGACTTGTCGCAAAAGGTTTTCGGCAAGTTCAAGGGATTGACTACGATGAGACCTTCTCACCCGTAGCGATGCTTAAGTCTGTCCGAATCATGTTAGCAATTGCCGCATTTTATGATTATGAAATTTGGCAGATGGATGTCAAAACTGCATTCCTGAATGGATTTCTGGAAGAAGAGTTGTATATGATGCAACCAGAAGGTTTTGTCGATCCAAAGGGAGCTAACAAAGTGTGCAAGCTCCAGCGATCCATTTATGGACTGGTGCAAGCCTCTCGGAGTTGGAATAAACGCTTTGATAGTGTGATCAAAGCATTTGGTTTTATACAGACTTTTGGAGAAGCCTGTATTTACAAGAAAGTGAGTGGGAGCTCTGTAGCATTTCTAATATTATATGTAGATGACATATTACTAATTGGAAATGATATAGAATTTCTGGATAGCATAAAGGGATACTTGAATAAGAGTTTTTCAATGAAAGACCTCGGTGAAGCTGCTTACATATTAGGCATTAAGATCTATAGAGATAGATCAAAACGCTTAATTGGACTTTCACAAACCACATACCTTGACAAAGTTTTGAAGAAGTTCAAAATGGATCAAGCAAAGAAAGGGTTCTTGCCTGTGTTACAAGGTGTGAAGTTGAGTAAGACTCAATGCCCGACCACTGCAGAAGATAGAGAGAATATGAAAGATGTTCCCTATGCATCAGCCATAGGATCTATCATGTATGCAATGCTGTGTACCAGACCTGATGTGTGCCTTGCTATAAGTCTAGCAGGGAGGTACCAAAGTAATCCAGGAGTGGATCACTGGACAGCGGTCAAGAACATCCTGAAATACCTGAAAAGGACTAAGGATATGTTTCTCATATATGGAGGTGACAAAGAGCTCATCGTAAAAGGTTACGTTGATGCAAGCTTTGACACTGATCCGGACGATTCTAAATCGCAAAACCGGATACGTGTTTACATTAAACGGTGGAGCTGTCAGTTGGTGCAGTTCTAAACAAAGCGTTGTAGCGGGATCTACATGTGAAGCGGAGTACATAGCTGCTTCGGAAGCAGCAAATGAAGGAGTTCATATCCGATCTAGGTGTCATACCTAGTGCATCGGGTCCAATGAAAATCTTTTGTGACAATACTGGTGCAATTGCCTTGGCAAAGGAATCCAGATTTCACAAGAGAACCAAGCACATCAAGAGACGCTTCAATTCCATCCGGGATCTAGTCCAGGTGGGAGACATAGAGATTTGCAAGATACATACGGATCTGAATGTTGCAGACCCGTTGACTAAGCCTCTTCCACGAGCAAAACATGATCAGCACCAAGGCTCCATGGGTGTTAGAATCATTACTGTGTAATCTAGATTATTGACTCTAGTGCAAGTGGGAGACTGAAGGAAATATGCCCTAGAGGCAATAATAAAGTTATTATTTATTTCCTTATATCATGATAAATGTTTATTATTCATCCTAGAATTGTATTAACCGGAAACATAATACATGTGTGAATACATAGACAAACAAAGTGTCACTAGTATGCCTCTACTTGACTAGCTCATTAATCAAAGATGGTTATGTTTCCTAACCATAAACAAAGAGTTGTTATTTGATTAATGGGATCACATCATTAGGTGAATGATCTGATTGACATGACCCATTCCATTAGCTTAGCACCCGATCGTTTAGTATGTTGCTATTGCTTTCTTCATGACTTATACATGTTCCTATGACTATGAGATTATGCAACTCCCGTTTGCCGGAGGAACACTTTGTGTGCAACCAAACGTCACAACGTAAATGGGTGATTATAAAGGTGCTCTACAGGTGTCTCCAAAGGTAGATGTTGGGTTGGCGTATTTCGAGATTAGGATTTGTCACTCCGATTGTCGGAGAGGTATCTCTGGGCCCTCTCGGTAATGCACATCACATAAGCCTTGCAAGCATTACAACTAATAAGTTAGTTGTGAGATGATGTATTACAGAACGAGTAAAGAGACTTGCCGGTAATGAGATTGAACTAGGTATTGGATACCGACGATCGAATCTCGGGCAAGTAACATACCGATGACGAAGGGAACAATGTATGTTGTTATGCGGTCTGACCGATAAAGATCTTCGTAGAATATGTAGGAGCCAATATGGGCATCCAGGTCCCGCTATTGGTTATTGACCGGAGATTTGTCTCAGTCATGTCTACATTGTTCTCGAACCGTAGGGTCCGCACGCTTAACGTTACGATGACAGTTATTATGAGTTTATGCATTTTGATGTACCGAAGTTAGTTCGGAGTCCCAGATGTGATCACGGACATGACGAGGAGTCTCGAAATGGTCGAGACATAAAGATTGATATATTGGACGACTATATTCGGACACCGGAAGGGTTCCGGGGAAGTTTCGGATAAAAACGGAGCACCGGGGGGTTACCGGAACCCCCCGGGGGGTTAATGGGCCTTATGGGCCTAATGTGGAGAAGAGGAAGGGGCTGCCAGGGCAGGCCGCGCACCCCCTCTCCCCCTAGTCCGAATTGGACAAGGAGGGAGGGGCGGCGCCCCCCCTTTCCTTCTCTCCCTCCACCTATCCTAGTTGGACAAGGAACGGGAGGGGAGTCCTACTCCCGGTAGGAGTAGGACTCCTCCTACCCGCCTCCTCTAGGCCGGCCGCACCCCCCTGGATCCTTTATATATGGAGGCAGGGGGGCACCCTAGAACACACAAGTTGATCTTCGTGATCGTTCCTTAGCCGTGTGCGGTGCCCCCTTCCACCATATTCCACCTTGTTCATATCGTAGTAGTGCTTAGGCGAAGCCCTGCGTCGGTAGAACATCATCATCGTCACCACGCCGTTGTGCTGACGAAACTCATCCCCGAAGCTTTGCTGGATCGGAGCCCGGGGAGCGTCATCGAGCTGTACGTGTGCCAAGAACTCGGAGGTGCCAGAGTAATGGTGCTTGGATCGGTCGGATCGGAAGACGTACGACTACGTCCTCTACGTTGCGTCAACGCTTCCGTTGCGGTCTACAAGGGCACGTAGACAATACTCTCCCCTCTCGTTGCTATGCATCATCATGATCTTGCGTGTGCGTAGGAAATTTTTTGAAATTACTACGAAACCCAACAAACCCTTCCTCCAGACTACTCCACCAACGCCAACGACGGCGAAGAGGAGTGGCCGCTCTGGGCCAAGCCCCTGGCGAAATCGTAAGTATCCAGATACCGGAGTGATTCATAGTATTCCTCCATTGCACAGCTTTTCCTTACGTCGAACATGTTTATGTAGTCCACCCGAAGACCGGCTCGACGTGTCGTCGAGTGGTTCCCTGGATTCGTCGGATGTGAATTCGCTTCCGACGGCTACCTCCCTAAACCCTACGGACGACACCGAGGTGCTGTCCCAACAGGTTCCAAGCCAGGAGGAGGTGGTCCTGGAGGTGCCGCAAGGCGACCTCCCGGACTCCAGGCGCAAAGGGGATAAAACCCCCAAGGGCTCCAAGTCCGGCCTTGAGCCAGACACCGCGCCGGAACCTTCAACGGTTTCGGACTCCGGTAGGCAGCCTCCTTCCAAGAGGAGCAAGCCTACCGAGCCGGTGACCTCCTTCCAACCGGAGGCACCGGACAATTTGCTGGAGGTGCTTAACGGCGCCTCCATCGACGAGGAGCACCGCACTATTATGAGTGCGGTGATCCAGAAGGTTCAGTCCGCCAAGAGCGGACTGACTGAAGCCTGTGCCAGCCTTCTAACAGGCTTTGAGGTAAGCAAAGAATATGTAAAAATATTATCGCATAGACAGTAGCCCCTGATGCTCTGTTCGGCGTTCGGAAAGAAAATCCGAATAGAGGATCTAATAACATTCGCAGGAGTCTAACATAATCAAGTCAATATGCGTATGTAGGCTTCGCTGCTGGCCTCCGCCGCATTGACTGTGGAGGTGGATACGCTGAAGCAAAACCTCGCGCGGTCCGAGAACGAGCTCGGCCATGCCAAGAGGCAACTCGAGGAGAGGGAAGGTAAGTAATACCTTGCACAAGTATATAGAGAAGATGTGGTTGCAAAAAAGACAGGATCAACGTGCTATTATAGGGGCCACGACCGAGGTGGCAACCCTTAAGAAAGCGCTGTCCGAGGACGAAAACAGAGCGGCCGCGGAGCGCACAGAGAGAGGGAAGCAGGAGGCGCGGGTGGAGGAGGTGTAGAAAGAGCTCCAGGCTCTCGTGAAAAAACACAAGAGTTTGGAGCTTGACTCAAAGACACAAGCGTCCGAGCTTGCGGCAGCCCTCGAAAGCGCGAAGTCTGCCAAGGCCAAAGCCCAAAAAGCCCTCCAAGAAATTGAAGCGACGAAGAAGATAGCGGCTGGTAAGGCATTCATTATGCAAAGCAAGCACATGAAAGTGAATTACTTGTTACTTACTCGAGTCCGGAGTTCTCCAGGAGCATTCGTAGATTTGCCCCACAGTGCGTCCGATGCCGCCGCCTACTACCGATCCGAGGAGGGGAGCTCGATGGAGAAGGTGTTCTGGTCTCAGTATGCTGAGGCCGGACACCTGGTGCCTTTGAGCGACCAGCTAAAGCAAATGGTCGAGCTCCACAAGGTGGCCGAACAGGCCATAAAGGGCCTCATCGTTCGGCTTTGTCCTGGAGAGGCTCTGTCTGGGAGCTACTTCGGGCTGGTGTGGCGGCTGGTGGATGCCTGTCCACGGCTTGAAGTAATCAAGCACTCTGTCTGCATCGAAGGTGCCCGTAGGGCGCTTGCCCATGCTAAAGTGCACTGGGGCAAGATGGATGCGGAGAAGCTGGTGAAGGATGGGCCGCTGCCGGGCAAGGAGCATCGCGTCCCGAAAGCGTATTATGAGGGCGTCCTGAAGGGCGCCCGCCTTATAGCGGATGAATGCTCCAAAGATTTAATTTTTGAGTAAACTCGCATTTGTGATCCTGTACGCTGAAAACTTGTTCATATGCGCTAAGCAACGCTTTTGAATTTAAAATATTACCTTCTGTGCGGCCATTTATCAAATTTGAGAGATGGCGAGTCGTCGGCTTCTGCCCCCATGCCATGAGTGCTGGGGTGTTCGGGATAAACATGAGCGCTCTTTTTCCCATTCTTGGGTCCTTCGAGGGAGGCGCTCAACACAACGAACAAGGCAATCGGACTATAATGCTTGAACACTCTCACTTAGCCATAGAATTCTATAATTTTAAATTTCGGCGAAGCCCCTAGTGTTCGGAAGATAGAGTTCGGGGCGCTATCCACGCCTAGGCCGGACAAAGCCGACTCCTCGCTCTAAGCGGCATAAGTCTTTAGGGACTCGAAAACCTCTCGAACAGCGACCAGCTCTCGCCTCATCATGACGGTCAGTTTTAGCTTTCTCTACTGAGGTGCTTAGCCTAGCTCAACTGGGGCACAATCGCAGTAGTTCTCCTAGTGCTACCTTAGCCGATATAATGGAACGTAAGGTACCAAAACATAGGAGCCGGGCAAACCCAACTATTGACCCAAGACATGATTCGGAGCCGATGCATATAATGCTATAAGTTCGGGGTGCCGCACTTGTGAAAGTGTTCGGACTTCTCACACCGTATTGTGGGGTACTTAAGCCCCTGGCGTATTGGCCGTACCAAAGTGTACGGGTGCAACATGTCATTAATGAACATATATTCGTAAAAAAGAGTAATGCAATAATAGACGGAAGCTATGCATTGTCTATTTAAAAAAGCTGCGATCAAAGCAGAACGATACAAATAGTGCAATAAGCAAAAGATGGGACTATTTAACATGTCCTTTCCAGGGGCGAGCTGCGGAATGTTATGTGAAACAGGTATACTGCTCGTTATAGAGACCACATTAGAGTTCCATAGTGCGGCGTAGCTTTCTGCTTCCCTGGTTGTATCGTTTGTGCGGCAATTGTACTGCCGGACAAGCCTTCCGAAGAATGGAGTCCTGAAAATAAGAGAAAATTAAGAAATCGGCAGCCCCTAGTGCGGTTTAAGCCGCGTTTCGGGCGTGCCGTGATGGTGCCCCTCCCCCTTTGCCCATGGTATTTCCAGAGCGTAGTTATGTACGCGCAACACTGGTTTCGCAAGTTCACGAGGGCTGGGGTTGGGGCCGCATTGCTACGCTTGCTCGGAACATGCCAGGCGGTCTTGTTGTAGGTTACTCCGGGCGCGCTTGACGGTGTCCAGACGTTTAATGGCCGGACTGGAGAATTGCCTTGAGAGGCTGCTTTGTACTTCCGCTGCGATAGCCGCCGTATGCTCCTCCGTTCGGAGAGAGCGTTCGCTGTTTCCATCGACCGTGATGACTCCTCGAGGGCCGGCATCTTGAGCTTGAGGTATGCGTAGTGCGGCACCGCATTGAACTTGGCAAATGCGGTTAGCCCGAGCAGTGCGTGATAGCCACTGTGGAATGGGACTATGTCGAAGATTAACTCCTCGCCTCAGAAATTATCCGGAGATCCGAAGACTAGTTCAAGTGTAACTGAGCCTGTACAGTTGGCCTCTACACCTGGTATGACGCCTTTAAAGGTCGTTTTAGTGGGTTTAATCCTCGAGGTATCGATGCCCATTTTCCGCACTTTATCCTGGTAAAGCAGGTTCAGGCTGCTGCCGCCGTCCATAAGGACTCTAGTGAGGTGAAATCCGTCAATAATTGGGTCTAGAACCAATGCGGCGAATCCTCCATGACGGATGCTAGTGGGGTGGTCCCTTCGATCAAAAGTGATCGGGCAGGAAGACCATGGGTTGAACTTTGGTGCGACTGGCTCCATCGCGTATACGTCCCTTAGCGCATGCTTCCGCTCCCTCTTGGGGACGTGGGTTGCGTATATCATGTTCACCGTCCGCACTTGTGGGGGAAAACCTTTCTGTCCACTGTTGTTCGGCGGTCGGGGCTCCTCCTCGTCATCGCTATGCAGCCCCTTGTCTCTACTTTCGGCATTTAACTTGCCTGCCTGCTTGAACACCCAACAATCCCTGTTGGTGTGATTGGCTGGTTTTTCGGGGGTGCCATGTATCTGGC
Source organism: Triticum urartu (assembly GCF_056163025.1). Classification (NCBI taxonomy): domain Eukaryota; kingdom Viridiplantae; phylum Streptophyta; class Magnoliopsida; order Poales; family Poaceae; genus Triticum; species Triticum urartu. The sequence goes on from NC_141878.1 coordinate 89,611,406, forward strand.
ATGAGAGGTCGAGTATTCGGTCCAAACTGGACGGGCCCGGAGTATTTCTTTTGAATGGCTTTTTCCGCTGACCAGGTTTAGAGCCTCTGAATCTGGCATTAACTGCCGTATCCTCAGCATTGTCGCCGTTAATGCAGCGCTTTTGCTTGTTGCGACGCGACCTGCCACTGCTGTCCTTGGTATCCGAATTACCAGGGCTCTTGGTCATGTTATTGCTGCGAACTAGCCAGATGTATTCTCCCGCGCAAAAGCGGGTCATAAGTGTCGTGAGGGCTGCCATAGATTTCGGTTTTTCCTGTCCTAGGTGCCATGCAAGCCACTCGTCGCGGATGTTATGCTTGAAGGCTGCTAGGGCCTCTGCATCCGGACAGTCGACGGTTTGATTTTTCTTGGTTAGGAACCATGTCCAGAATTGTCTGGCCAATTCCTCTAGCTGCTAAATTATGTGGCTAAGGTCATCGGCATCTGGTGGTCACACATAAGTGCCCTGGAAATTGTCGAGAAATGCGGTTTCCAGGTCCTCCCAACAACCAATTGATTCTGCTGGCAAGCTGTTAAGCCAATGCCAAGCTGGTCCTTTAAGCTTGAGTGGGAGGTATTTGATGGCGTGTAGGTCATCACCGCGGGCCATGTGGATATGAAGGAGATAGTCCTCGATCCATACCGCAGGATCTGTTGTGCCATCGTATGATTCGATGTTCACGGGTTTGAAACCCTCGGGGATTTGATGATCCATTACTTCATCTGTGAAGCATAGTGGGTGTGCGGCGCCTCTATATTGGGCTATATCACGACGCAGCTCAAACGAGCTTTGTCTACTATGTTCGGCCCGGCCGGATTTATTGTATCCGGAGTGAGGATTACCGTCTCATGCCGTGGGGTGCCCACTTGATCCGTAGATCGATCCTGTTTGCCTTTCCTTGTCCTCCAATATATCTCGCAGGTCTGGCGCATTTTCCCGTGCCCTGGTATTTTTTGAGCGGCGCCGGGGTGCGGCTTGAGTGGAGGGCCGAGAGGCCTCTCTGTCGCGGCCACGGGGTGGCCGGTCGGCCGCATCATGCGCTGGTGTTGTAGGTTTAGGTGCTTCCTCCTCTAATCGGGGTAGCAACCTGTGCTTTGGGTAGCTCTTGGAGGAGCGTTCGAGTTCATACTCTTCGGCCGCAAGGACTTCAGTCCATCTGTGGGCTAGCAAATCTTGATCAGCTCTAAGCTGTTGCTGTTTTTTCTTGAGGCTGCTCGCCGTGGCCATAAGCCTGCGTTTGAAACACTCTTGTTCGACGGGATCCTCCGGCACGACAAATTCGTCGTCGTCGAGGCTTGCCTCGTCTTCGGAGGGAGGCATGTAATTATCGTCCTCGACCTCTCTGTCTGCCGCTCTCTCATGAGGGCTGGCTTCTCCATCGTCCTGTGCTGAATCTTGCTGGAGGTGGTTGTCTTCGGCACTGTCCGGGGTGTTATTATCTCCCGTGCCGGAATCACCGTTTTTGCTTTGTGGGGTTTAGAGCGTGAAAGTGCGTTATATCGACTAGAGGGGGGGTGAATAGGCGATTTTTATGAAAGTCTTCAAAACGTGAGAGTTGTGAAGACAAACAGTGAAGATCATGCCTATTACTATGCAGCGGAAGTTAGATTACACTAGGCCAGCCATGGTCATGTATTCAATAGAGTGAAAGCGCAATGACAAACAGCTTCAGTGTAATAAGGATCAGGTAGGAAGAAGTTATGAAGCCAAACAGATCATACATTCATGTTGTGAAGACAAAAGATAAAGCAAGCATGCAATGGCTTCACAATGAATAACTGTAAGCGAAAGGAACTGAAGATGAAACCAGTGACACGTTGAAGACAATGATTTGTTGGACCAGTTCCAGTTGCTGTGACAACTGTACGTCTGGTTGGAGCGGCTAGGTATTTAAACCAAAGGACACACAGTCCCGGACACCCAGTCAAGGACACTTAGTCCAAGACACCCAGTCCTCACCATTTTCTCCTTGAGCTAAGGTCACACAGACCTCGCCCAATCACTCAGGTAAGTCTTCAAGGTAGACTCCCAAACCTTCACAGACTTCGTTCACTGACAATCCACAATTTCTCTTGGATGCTCAGAACGCGACGCCTAACCGTCTGGAGGATGCACAGTCCTCAAGTGTAATAAGTCTTCAAATCACACAGACACGAAGACTTAAGTGATGCCCAATTTACTCTGGCTCTGGGTGGTTAGGGCTTTTCTCCTCACTGGGAATTTTCTTTCAAAGGCTTCGAGGTGGGTTGCTCTCAAACGACAAAAGCCGTGCACTGAAATCTGAGCAGCCAACCGTTTATGGTTGTGGGGGGTGGACTATTTATAGCCACTTGGCAACCCGACCTGATCTTTCCGAAATGACCCTGGGTCACTAAGGAACTGACACGTGTACCAACGGTCAAATTTTGAACTCACACGGCAACTTTACTTGGGCTACAAGTAAAGCTGACTTGTCTGACTCTGGACAAGATTTTCTCTCAAAGTCTTCGCTCGAAGACATAGGATTTGAATTAGGCATCACTTCAGTCATTCTGACTGGTTCTCTTCGACCCCACTTAACAATACGGTGGTTCCTATGACACAACATGAATGAAATAAAACTACGAAGGATCTAGGTCTTCGAGTTCCAAAAGCTTCATAGGGAGTCTTCTCATGTCATTGTCTTCAATATGAATATATTCATAAACCACCATTGTCTTCAATGTCTTCGTACATTTTTAGGGGTCATCTCTGGTAGTAAAACCGAATCAATGAGGGACTTCTACCTGTGTTTTCCTGCAATTCTCACAAACACATTAGTCCCTCAGCTAGGTTTGTCATCAATACTCCAAAACCAACTAGGGGTGGCACTAGATGCACTTACAATCTCCCCCTTTTTGGTGATTGATGACAAACTAGTTGAAGTTTTCAACGGGAAACATAATTTGTGAAATTGTAAAAGAATTGTCTTCATAAGTTGCAAGGGCTCCCCCTGAAGATGTGCATATTAGTAATTTGCTTCTTGAATGCAAATGCACATGGCAGGTTGTACTTGTGGAGATCCACTTCAACTTATGACAATCCACTATGCATGTGAAAGTATATGAAGATAATGACATGCATAATGGAAAATGGACGTCTGCAGAATGAGATGAGTGCGGAATTTATCTTCGCAAAACGGAGTGAGAAACAGGTAGCAGACGACCATCAAGGCTAAGTGTTACAACTCAATGAAGCAAATGTAGCAAAAAAAATGGGAGTTGTAAGCACGAAGCAAAATGTAGCAAAATATGAAGGCACCCGCCCATAGTGACCCGCTTGAAGACTATAACCATCATATGCTTCTCCCCCTTTTGTCAGTGATGACCAAAAAGGTTTGAAGACATAGAGGTTTCTACGCGTTCCCAGGTGCAGCAGGGTCGGTGGAGTTGTTTGGCGGCGGTGCAGACGAGCTTGGTGCAGATTCGACGCGCGTTGAAGCAGGTGGAGATGATGTCGCATCGTCTTCTTCTTCAATAATCCGGGCAGACACGGTGGCAGCAGAAGAAGAGAACTCTGACTCTTCAAGTGATGGTGTGCTGCGCATCACCGCTCTTCTTGGAGGCGTGGAGTCAAATTTGAAGTGCTCTGTGAAGCCATCCTCATGCAGTTCAGCTTCAGGGCACATCATGGTGAGGCCCTTCCAAGTGCAGCAACAGGTCTCGTGTGTGACAAATGCATTCTTGGTTGCCAGATTTCTGATGCGATTGACGTCTTGCATGATGCTTCTCATCTGCCTCTTGAGCCAGTCGTGATGCCTATCTTGCTTTTGGTGAAGAGCCACAAGAAGCTCTCTGTTATTGAGTGCACGAGCGCGCTTCTTGGGTCTCTTTGCAGCTGTGCTGTTGGTGGCTTCAGTTGATGCAGGGGCACGTGTGGTGCCAGCCATTGGATACACTCGGGAGAGAGCTTCAACACCTTCAATATTTTGAGTGAAGCTCTGGTGTTCTGCATTCTGAAGACTTAGTGGTTGCTTGGCCGGCTCTGGATATATTGCTTCAGCAGATGTGTCCATATCTGGCAAAAATATCCTATGATTGTGGGCTGAGGGTTGATAGGAGATTGCAGAGTGAAGCTTGATCAGCCTCATACCCCAAGGAGCATAAAACTTTAATCCAAACAGTTCTGAAGCAGACGCTGCAAATTGACGGATGAAGAGATCCTGTGCATTGAAGCATTTGCCATGAAGAATGCAGAAGATGAGAGTCTTCATTGCACCATCAATTGTCGCATATCGAGAGTGTCCCTTGACAGGCCATAGAGTCCGCCTTATGATATGATATATTGTTCTGGGCAAGTACTCTAAGTCTTCAACGAAGAACCTAGTTGGATAGGGTGCATTCGGAGGCAGTGGCTTCATCATTGAGAGCATCTGACTCATATCTGGCTCAGGACGCTGAAATATGCTCTCAATTGCTTCAGCATGGAGTTGGAACCCTTCTTCAAAGAATTCGCCAGGAGTGGGAAGGCCGGTAAGCTCAATTAGGTCGAAAGCATTGGCTTCATGATGGATATTGCCTGTCATCCACTCCAGAATCCATGTCTTCGGATCTCTGTTATAGCCTTTGATATGCACAGTGGCATAGAACTGGAGCAGAAGCTCTTCGTTCCAGTGCTCTTCATCAGTGATAAATGGCAGCAAACCCACTTGCTTGAAGCAATCCAGTGCTTCTTCCAGACCAGGTAGACCAGCAACAGCTTCAACCTCAAGGCGCTTGTGAGGAAAGATGCAGCCTTGGTTGTAAAGGATGCATGAATAATAGATGCGCTGTTGATGGCTCCAGAACCTATCTGATACAATCCGTTCCCTTGAATAAGGGTTCTTGGAGCGGTCGAAAAACGTGTTATCTGCCCTGAAGCCATTGATGTTGAAGGAACCAGGAGCTGATGCAGGACCTGGGAACCTTGGTAGTCGTGGGATCGGCTTCTGGACCTGGGGCCTGTGCGCAATATGATAGTTGAATTGTGGTCTGGCAGCAGACTCAGGCACAAAATGTTCAGGAGCAGTAGCTTCGGTGTTTTCTGAAGCTGTTGTTGGGGAGGGCTCCACACTTGCTTCGGCGTTGTTTGTGGCAGCCTCAACATTTTCAGCATCAGGCATGTTCTCCTTGATAACTGCTTCTTGTTGGTGCGGGGGAGTTGGAGCTTGTGGTATTTCTGCTTGCTCTTCGGCTGATGCAGTCGGAATGTCTTCAGCAGCCTGAGCCCTTGGCCCTTTGCGAAGCCTACGGAGTGTAGGCGCCGGTGGAGTTGCAGTGGGTTGGGACTCATCTTCCTCCTGTGGGCGATCTGCCCACGACGCATCTTGTGTGATTGGCGTCAATGGACGACCAATACTGATCTGTTCGCTTGTCTCAAGCTGAGGAAGGGCCGCATCACCTTGCACATTGTCTTGGAGACCAATGTCTTCAGCAGCGTAGGGTTCGTCTGCTGGAATGTCTTCAGTGTTGGGTTCATGCACAGTCAACTGACGATCTGTGTCAGGATAGCGGACGCAGAGGGGTTCAACTATCAGGGGCTCTGTGGGAGCAGCCTGAGATTTCTTGGTCTTGCACTTCTTGATGATGGGTTCAGAAGGAGAGGCTTCAGAATGTTTTCTCTTCTTAGCTTCAGCCTCTGCAATCCGTGTCTTCTTGTGCTGTGAGGCGGTTGATCGACTCTTTAGCTTCGAGCCAGTCGTTGCAGCGGGGAAGACAAGCGGAGCAGTTTCTGACCTTGGCGATTCAGGTTCGGGCACAGCCGCCTTCTTTTTCTTCTTCGCGGCCATCCTGGGGTCAATGCCGGGACGCCCAAGTGCCTTGCGCTTTTCTGCCTCATTGTAGGCTTGAACGCAGCGATCAGCCAAAGTCTTCATGCGTTCTCGCGAGCCTTGAGCTTCGGCACGCGTCTTCAGGAAGTTCTCTTTCAGCTCGTGCAACATGATCTTGAAGTTTTTCACTTCTTGCACACTGAGCTTGGCCACGTGCTTCTTGAACTGAGCCTTTTCATGATCAATTTTCTGCTTCAGTTCTACAATTCGCTGGGCTATTGCAAGTTCTGAAGCAATTGCACCTTGAAAGGCAACGCTGAGGCCTATGGGTAGCTGCAGATCATTGAAGCTTATGTCTGGTGTGTCAAACCATTCATCGATGAAGTTGTGGATGATGGCGACATCAAACAGAGGAAGATTGTTGAAGATTTCAGCCTCCTCCTTGCTCTTGATGAGCTGCTCAAGAGCATCATCTCCAAGATCTTCATCGCTTGAGAGATCAATGGCTTCGCAGCGCAGAATGTCAGCAGCTGTGAGCTCTTTGCCTGTGTGTGGCTGAGGCTTCTTGGCTTCTTGGGGCTTGGACACTCGTGATAAGCCTTCTGACTGCACACTGGCTTCAGGAGGTGCAGTTGCTAAAGGCTTCACTCTTGCGATCTTGGGAGAAGCGGCTGGCTTTGAAGATTTTGGAGCTTTTGGCTTCTTCTGCTTTGGCTTCGGAGCAGCAGGGGCGTCATCTGACTCAGTATCTGCTGGAGGGTCATTCACAGCAGTCCCTTGGACTAGGATGCGAGTGATGAGGCCTGCAAGATTGGCATACGGCCCGATGATATTGGGATTGGTGTTGCGTGTGCCATCTGCCCTTGGTGAGGAGGGACCAGGGTTGAAGTCAAGCCCAAATTTCTTCTTGTTTATCTTCGCTGACTGTTGTGCAAACTGAAAGTTGCGCTTGAAGAGATTATCATCGTGGCACCAAAGAAGTGATGACGGATGTGCCTCAGCTGGCTGTGGTCCTCTCACCATGCATGGATAGAAGCCTTGAGCAATGGCTTCGTCTCTGGACCTGGGTATGAGATTTTTGTATAATACATCTCCCCACGGTCTCTTGATGGCGCACTTCTCCGCATATTCCTGAGTGACGAAGCGGTAGTGGAACCATTGCTCTGCCCAATATCTTCGAATCCATTGGATTCGTGTCTTGCGCTGACCATAGCTTTCTTCAGGATCAGTTTTGTACATCTCTGCCAATTCATCAGGCAGATCTTTGGACGTTTCACCACATCGCTGTCTGCCTCCCTTCCTTGCTGCTGTTTCTGAAGCCATGAATAACTTGGAAGGCTTCAAGATGTTCAAAGGCTTCAAAGGCTTCCTTTTGCAAGAACTGGCTTCAGGCGAGTTGATGTGATGCTGCAAGTACTCTGCAAGTGAATGCAGACTATGAGAACCAAAGGATTCTCCCATGGACATGTACCTGTGACAGCATTAAGGTGCGAGGGAAGGGGAAGAGGTCATATGCATTCTTAGAAGATTTTGAAGATAAATCGGTTTAGAAGACATTGACCTCATTATGCGAAGACATTCATTTATAGATAAGAAGTTGGTTCCAGATTTGTACGAACCCATAGATCAGTACAAGTGAGGAATCTAACTACTTTATGAAGCACAAGTGAATATACTAGGCATGTTATGAGATGCAGCGAGAGATTTAACTGGTGTGAAGAGAAACTTCTTATGGCAGAAAGTGACTGAACTGTAGGATCAAAAGCGGCTGTTAAAAGAGGTTTTATTTACCACACTTGGAACTGCTAGACGAAGTGAGAGTTGAGGTCGAGCAGTTCAATCCTCCGTGCCCTAACTTGGCAACGGAAGACACCTACGGCGACGGCGGAGAGAGCGATGTCCGCTGTCGGCGTGAAAACGGCGTCGGAGAGGTTGCGGCAGTGAAGCGCTTCGTCGCCGGCGTCGTCGAGTGCTAGCGGTGGCACTAGGGTTCGTGCGAGGGTGGAAGAAGGAGATAATGACCGCAGTGAATCGTGTATTTATAGGGATAGAGGCGGCACTGCGCCATTACGCAGGTACCCCTGGCGGTTCACATTTGAGGCACGCGTGGCCAGTTAGAGGAAGATTGGGATTTGTTCCATGTCCCACGCACGCCTAAATTGTCGGGCGGTCGTTCCTTCTTCTCCGGATCTTATGTGGAGGAATGAGCATTAAAAATGGACTTTTATGGTTGTCACTATGTCTTCAGCTGACAAGGACACAGTGAAGACATTTGACAGTTTCAACAGAATGCATATGACTTGGAGAGATAGAGTTTGAGATAGAAAGCATAGAGAGGTTAGGGTCCGATCACATTCACTTAGTTCAAAAGATTCAACCAAGAAGACATAGCTATAAGTGAATGCTGTAGAGGACAGAACATCAGTACATATATATCCATATAATCAACGCAGTGAAGATAATCATGAATACATATTGAGAATGAAACCAAACCAATTGTGAAGACATTGAGAGGTAACGCCATGAGAGAAGCACTTCAAAATGGAACGTTTGGTGGTGGCGTTACCCACCGTATAGGAAGTATTAGACCCAGACACGGCGCACAATTATCGTGGCGCTCTGAAGTCAAATTCCACATTAATGTATTCACACTTAGAATGTATGTCTTCATTGTTTGAAGATATACGCTACTTCGTGTGTTGCACATCTAAGTCATCAATATGCTTAAGTGTTAGGATGTGTGCCTGATCACAGGACATTTGAGGATTCCAAGATATTTAGCTCACACCGTAACTTGCAAAATCTCTTCTCATCCAAGGGCTTTGTGAAGATATCTGCCAATTGCTCTTCAGTGTTGACGTGTATGATATCAATGTCTTCCTTCACAACATGATCTCTGAGAAAGTGATGACGAATTTCAATGTGCTTTGTCTTCGAGTGCTGAACTGGGTTGTTGGCAATCTTGATGGCGCTTTCGTTGTCGCAGTAAAGTGGCACTTCCTTCAGATGAATGCCATAATCCTTGAGTGTTTGCTTCATCCACAGAAGCTGAGCGCAGCAAGATCCAGCAGCAATGTATTCAGATTCAGCAGTGGAGAGTGATACACAGTTCTGCTTCTTTGAATACCAACATACAAGTGATCGTCCCAGAAAGTGACATGTGCCTGATGTAGACTTGCGATCAACTTTGTCACCAGCATAATCAGCATCCGAAAATCCAACTAAATCAAACTCTGAGCCCTTTGGATACCATAATCCTAGAGTTGGGGTGTGAGCCAAATATCGAAGAATTCGCTTCACAGCTAAGTGATGCGACTCCTTTGGTGTCGCTTGAAATCGAGCACACATGCAAACACTAAGCATGATATCTGGCCTAGATGCACATAAATAAAGCAAAGACCCAATCATGGAGCGATATACCTTTTGATCAAACTCTTTACCATTGTCGTCGGGACCCAGATGATGCTTGGCTGGCATTGGTGTTGTGAAGCCTTTGCAGTCTTGCATACCGAACTTCTTCAGGCACTCTTTAAGATATTTCTCTTGAGATATGAAGATGCCGTTGCGTTGTTGCCGTATTTGAAGACCGAGAAAGAACTTCAGCTCCCCCATCATGGACATCTGATATTGCTCTTGCATCATGTATCCAAACTCTTCACTATACTTCTGATTGGTGCAGCCGAAGATAATGTCATCCACATATATTTGGCACACAAACAGTTCACCATCATATGTCTTCGTGAAAAGAGTGGGATCCAGGGAACCAGGTATGAAGCCTTTGCTTTTCAGAAAGTACTTGAGTGTATCATACCAGGCCCTAGGGGCTTGTTTGAGGCCATACAGTGCCTTGTTGAGCTTGTATACCATATCAGGATGTTTTGGATTTTCAAAGCCAGGTGGTTGTGCAACATACACTTCTTCTTCAATCTTGCCATTGAGAAAGGCACTTTTCACATCCATCTGATAGAGAAGTATGTTATGATGATTTGCATAGGCCAGCAGTATGCGTATGGCTTCAAGCCTAGCCACAGGAGCAAATGTTTCATGGAAGTCAATGCCCTCCACTTGAGTATATCCTTGAGCAACTAGACGAGCTTTGTTTCTGACAACTTGACCGTGCTCATCTAGCTTGTTGCGGTATATCCATTTGGTGCCTATTATGTTGTGCTTCCGTGGATCAGGACGCTTAACCAGTTCCCATACATTATTCAGCTCAAACTGTTGAAGCTCTTCTTGCATAGCTTGAATCCATTCAGGTTCCATGAAGGCTTCTTCAACTTTCTTGGGTTCTGATATTGAGACGAATGCGAAATGCCCACAGAAGTTTGTTAGCTGAGTTGCCCTTGAACGAGTGAGTGGACCAGGTGCATTGATGCTGTCCAGTATTTTGTCAATTTGTACTTCATTTGCAACACGAGGGTGTGTGGGGCGAAGACTTTGCTCTTGCTGATCTATGTGGTCATTTGAAGGTATATCTTCAGGCTGAGCATTGTCTTCATGTGGATCAGGTGCTGAGATGATAAGTTCTTCTTCAGGTTGAGCTTCAGAAGGTACAATTTCTCCAGTTCCCATAAGCTTGATTGATTCATTTGCTGGAACTTCATCTAGCACATTTGGCAATTGCTCTCTTTGTGATCCATTGGTTTCATCAAATCGCACATCCACTGTTTCAACCACTTTGTAGTGGAAGAGATTGAAGACTCTGTAGGAGTGCGAATCCTTTCCATATCCAAGCATGAAGCCTTCATGTGCTTTTGGTGCAAACTTTGAGGTGTGGTGTGGGTCCTTGATCCAGCATTTTGTGCCAAATACTCTGAAATAACTGACATTTGGCTTCTTGCCAGTTAGGAGTTCATAGGATGTCTTGTTCAGAAGCTTGTGAAGATAAACACGATTGATTGTATGGCATGCAGTATCAATGGCTTCAGTCCAGAATTTTCTTGGAGTCTTGTATTCATCTAGCATTGTTCTGGCCATCTCAATGAGTGTTCTGTTCTTGCGTTCGACGACGCCATTCTGCTGTGGCGTGTATGGAGCTGAGAATTCATGTGTGATGCCCAAGGTATCCAGATATGTATCAAGGCCAGTGTTCTTGAATTCAGTGCCATTGTCACTTCTGATGTGCTTTATCTTGGCGCCAAAATTGTTCATAGCTCGATTTGCGAAGCGTCTGAAGACATCCTGCACTTCAGTCTTGTAAAGGATTATGTGCACCCAAGTATATCTAGAATAATCATCAACAATTATGAAGCCATAGAGGCATGCAGAAGTAGTAAAAGTTGAGTAGTGAGTGGGACCGAAAAGATCCATGTGAAGCAGTTCGAAGGGTTGAGTAGTGGTCATGATTGTCTTCGAAGGATGTTTTGCCCTTGTCATCTTCCCTGCTTCACAGGCACCGCATAAGTGATCTTTCTTGAACTTGACGCCTTCGATGCCTATGACGTGCTTTTTCTTCGCAAGGGTGTGGAGGTTCCTCATGCCAGCATGCCCAAGCCTTCGATGCCAAAGCCAGCATTCTGAAGCTTTTGCAAGAAGACATACTGCAAGTTGTGGTCCTGCTGAGAAATCTACCACATACAAATCACCTTTCCTATACCCTTCAACACTAGAGATTTGTCAGATTCCATTAGCACCAGGCAGCGATATTTGCCAAACATTACAATCATATTCAAATCGCAAAGCATTGAGACAGACATTAAGTTGAAGCCAAGGGATTCAACAAGCATGACTTTATCCATGTGTTGATCCTTTGAGATTGCAACTCTACCTAGACCCAATACCTTACTTTTACCAGTGTCAGCGAATGTAATGTGGCTCTTGTCGGATGGACGTAAAGTTGAGTCCATAAGAAGGCTTCTTCTGCCAGTCATGTGATTTGTACACCCACTGTCAATAATCCATTCTGAAGACTTTGAAGTCGCTGGTATCGTACCCTACAGTGCAGTTAGGGGGATAGGCTTCACGAAGAGTGTTGTGAAGCATAAACATTTGACGAACCAGTGGGTTATGAAAACTTAGATCCAGATTAGGACTAATGGGGAGAGTAGCATGCGATTCAGGAACGAAGTACATAATGATGCCATTTGGGCAGTTTATCTTGCGCCCCACAAGATTTTTATGGTCCCCAGCAATAGCATCAGAAGATTTTGTTTTTGTGCTGGAGACCTTTCCCTGCAAAAAAAAGTTAAGCTTTCTTAACCACCCACATCTTCAAGGGTGGCTTAGAAGCTATGAGTCTAAGAGCAGCATCTGAGAATTTTGGCTTTGAAGCCTTAGCAAACAGTCTAGCAGGGGGACAATAATACTTATAGGCATAAGTAGAATAATTTTTGGTCATATGAATATGACGGTTCGATGAACCGCTCTCATATTCATATGCCTGAGTATGGTTTCCCTGCAAAACATTTGCGTTAGTGTGACTCAGGTGAGTCCTCTGTCTGTATGAAGCCTTTGGACCGAGGTTTGTCTTCTTCAAGTGAGGTGCCATGAAGACATTCAAAGGAAGATTTTCCAGACATGTTTTCGGAACCCAGATCTTCTTCATAGCCGGTCCATTCCTGCAGTTAGTACCAATGTACCTGGCAAACACTTCACCATTCTGATTCTTAAACAGTTTATAGTTTGCATCAAAGGATTCATTAATGATAATTGGGTTAGCACAAGTGAAGCCAGATAAATTGGATGGATCTGCTGAAAGTTCCTTTGCAGCAACCCATGTAGTTTTGGGGTACTGCTCAGGTTTCTAGTAAGAGCCATCTGCATTGATTTTCCTCACGAACCCAACACCCTCTTTCCTAGGGTTTCGGTTCAGTATCTGCTTCTTAAGGACATCACATAATGTTTGATGCCCTTTCAGACTTTTGTACATCCCTGTTTCAAGCAATGTCTTCAACCTAGCATTCTCATCAGCAATAGCAGTGGTATCCTCAGCAGAGGGGTTAGTTGCCACATCAACAGTTGAAGATATTGGAACAGTAGTAGCAGTGGAACATTCCGCAACAGAATTAGCATTATTACGCTCAATGCATTTAAGACATGGTGGTTCAAATCCTTCCTGAGCGGGACTGATCTGTTCGGCACGAAGTGACTCGTTTTCCTTTTGAAGATCTTCATGAGCCACCCTCAATTTCTCGAGTTCTTGCTTCCTTTGAAGATAGTCATAGGAAAGCTTTTCATGAGTTGTTGAGAGAGTATCATGACGATCTTCAAGTTCCTGATACTTAACGTGAAGGTTTTTTATGTCTTCAATTAAGGATTCAGATCGAGTCATTTCAGCACCCAACAGATCATCGCTTCTGTCTAACAGTTTTTGAACATGTTCCATAGCTTTCTGTTGTTCAGTTGCAATTTTAGCAAGTGTTTTGTAGCTAGGTTTTGAATCACATTCAGAGTCATCGTCACTGGATGTTTCATAGCGAGTGGTGCGTGTGTTTACCTTGGCACCGCGTGCCATGAAGCAGTAGGTAGGAGTGGAGTCGTTCTTGTCATTTGCGTCGGTGTCGGTGATGCAGTTATTGACTTCAGTGTTGAAGATGGACTTGGCGATGTATGCTGTAGCCAGACTCGCAGTGCCAGAATCAGACTCCTCCTCAGATTCCACCTCTGCCTCCTCAGATGCGGATTCCTCCTCTGAATCCATCTCCTTGCCTACAAACGCACGCGCCTTGCCAGATGAGCTCTTTCTTGTGTGATGAAGACTTGGAAGAAGACTTTGAGTGTTTCTTCTTCTTCTTGTCGTCAGAATCATATTCCTTGCTCTTCTTCTTCCTTATGTTCTCATTGTCCCACTGTGGACACTCAGAGATGAAGTGCCCAGTTTTCTTGCACTTGTGACATGTTTTCTTCTTGTAGTCATGAGCAGAAGCTTCATCATTCCTTGAGCTTGATCGTGAAGATTTTCTGAAGCCTTTCTTCTTGGTGAATTTTTGAAACTTCTTCACTAGCATTGCAAGTTCTCTTCCAATGTCTTCAGGATCATCAGAACTGCAGTCAGATTCTTCTTCAGATGAGGAGACAGCTTTTGCCTTCAAGGCACGAGTTCGCCCATAGTTTGGACCGTAGATATCTCCTTTCTCAAAAAGCTGAAACTCATGTGTGTTGAGCCTCTCAAGTATGTCAGACGGATCGAGTGTCTTGAAATCAGGACGTTCTTGAATCATCAGGGCCAGAATGTCAAACGAACTATCAAGTGATCTCAGCAGCGTCTTGACGATTTCATGTTTGGTGATCTCAGTAGCGCCCAGGGCTTGAAGCTCATTTGTGATGTCAGTGAGCCGATCAAAGGTGTGCTAGACATTCTCATTGTCATTTCGTTTGAAGCGGTTGAAGAGATTGCGAAGGACACTGATTCTTTGATCTCTCTGGGTTGATATGCCTTCATTAACTTTGGAGAGCCAATCCCAGACCAGTTTGCATGTCTTCAAGGCACTCACACGGCCATACTGTCCTTTGGTCAGATGACCACAGATGATATTCTTGGCAGTAGAGTCCAGTTGAACGAACTTCTTGACATCAGCAGCAGTGACACCTTCTCCAGCCTTGGGAACGCCGTTTTCAACGACATACCATAGGTCGACGTCAATGGCTTCAAGATGCATGCGCATCTTATTCTTCCAGTAGGGATATTCAGTTCCATCGAAGACGGGACAAGCAGCGGAGACTTTGATTATCCCTGCAGTCGACATAGCTAAAACTCCAGGTGATTAAACCGAATCACACAGAACAAGGGAGCACCGAGCTCTGATACCAATTGAAAGTGCGTTATATCGACTAGAGGGGGGGTGAATAGGCGATTTTTATGAAAGTCTTCAAAACGTGAGAGTTGTGAAGACAAACAGTGAAGATCATGCCTATTACTATGCAGCGGAAGTTAGATTACACTAGGCCAGCCATGGTCATGTATTCAATAGAGTGAAAGCGCAATGACAAACAGCTTCAGTGTAATAAGGATCAGGTAGGAAGAAGTTATGAAGCCAAACAGATCATACATTCATGTTGTGAAGACAAAAGATAAAGCAAGCATGCAATGGCTTCACAATGAATAACTGTAAGCGAAAGGAACTGAAGATGAAACCAGTGACACGTTGAAGACAATGATTTGTTGGACCAGTTCCAGTTGCTGTGACAACTGTACGTCTGGTTGGAGCGGCTAGGTATTTAAACCAAAGGACACACAGTCCCGGACACCCAGTCAAGGACACTTAGTCCAAGACACCCAGTCCTCACCGTTTTCTCCTTGAGCTAAGGTCACACAGACCTCACCCAATCACTCAGGTAAGTCTTCAAGGTAGACTCCCAAACCTTCACAGACTTCGTTCACTGACAATCCACAATTTCTCTTGGATGCTCAGAACGCGACGCCTAACCGTCTGGAGGATGCACAGTCCTCAAGTGTAATAAGTCTTCAAATCACACAGACACGAAGACTTAAGTGATGCCCAATTTACTCTGGCTCTGGGTGGTTAGGGCTTTTCTCCTCACTGGGAATTTTCTTTCAAAGGCTTCGAGGTGGGTTGCTCTCAAACGACAAAAGCCGTGCACTGAAATCTGAGCAGCCAACCGTTTATGGTTGTGGGGGGTGGACTATTTATAGCCACTTGGCAACCCGACCTGATCTGTCCAAAATGACCCTGGGTCACTAAGGAACTGACACGTGTACCAATGGTCGAATTTTGAACTCACACGGCAACTTTACTTGGGCTACAAGTAAAGCTGACTTGTCTGACTCTGGACAAGATTTTCTCTCAAAGTCTTCGCTCGAAGACATAGGATTTGAATTAGGCATCACTTCAGTCATTCTGACTGGTTCTCTTCGACCCCACTTAACAGTACGGTGGTTCCTATGACACAACATGAATGAAATAAAACTACGAAGGATCTAGGTCTTCGAGTTCCAAAAGCTTCATAGGGAGTCTTCTCATGTCATTGTCTTCAATATGAATATCTTCATAAACCACCATTGTCTTCAATGTCTTCGTACATTTTTAGGGGTCATCTCTGGTAGTAAAACCGAATCAATGAGGGACTTCTACCTGTGTTTTCCTGCAATTCTCACAAACACATTAGTTCCTCAGCTAGGTTTGTCGTCAATACTCCAAAACCAACTAGGGGTGGCACTAGATGCACTTACAGAGCGGCGCCGCTGACACCGACGCTTGGGCTGCTTCTTGGAGGGGTCATCCTCCGCTGTTCCATCGCCATTGCCTTCTTTTGGGGTGTCCACCATGTATATATCATACGACGAGGTGGCTTTCCAGTGCCCTATAGGCGCTGGTTCTTGATCGTCTCCTGCATCGGCGTCCATACCGTCGATGTCTTCGGAGTCGAAGTCGAGCATGTCGGTTAAATCATCGACAGTGGCTACGAAGTGGGTGGTGGGTGGGCTTTGAATTTCTTCATCATCCGCATCCCAACCTTGCTGAACATAGTCTGGCCAGGGCTCTCCTGATAAAGAGAGAGACTTTAGTGAATTCAGAATATCGCTGAAGGGCGAGTGCTGAAAGATGTCCGCGGCGGTGAACTCCATGATCGGCGCCCAATCGGGTTCGATCGGTAGGGGCGCGGAGGGCTCGGATTCTGGAGAGGAGTCCAGCTCCTTGGAGTCACGGGCTTCGCAGAGAATAGGGCTGGTGTTCGGCTCGATCGCCGTAGAGATTGCAGCCCCCGAGGCGGTGTCCAACCACCCATCCTCGATTAGCACAGTTGGCTCCGAATTGAGGGTTGGGGCTGATGCGGGTGCGGCCTCCAGGGCACTGTTCGGCGGCAGAGCTAGATCATGCCCATCGTGACAGTGCGGCGCGCTCGGCTGCGGCTCGAATCCGTCGAAGATCAAGTCTCCGCGGAGGTCGGCCGTGTAGCTCAAACTTCCAAATCTGACCCGATGGCCAGGGGCGTAGCTTTCGATCTGCTCCAGATGGCCAAGCAAATTGGCCCGCAGTGCAAAGCCGCCAAATACGAAGATCTGTCCGGGGAGAAAGGACTCACCCTGGATCGCATCGCTGTTAATGATCGGAGAAGCCATCGGGCCTAAAAGTGATGAACAGAGGAACTCTCAATGAAAGCACCAATGTCAGTGTCAAAACCGGCAGATCTCGGGTAGGGGGTCCCAAACTGTGCGTCTAGGCGGATGGTAACAGGAGGCAGGGGACACAATGTTTTACCCAGGTTCGGGCCCTCTTGATGGAGGTAAAACCCTACATCCAGCTTGATTAATATTGATGATATGGGTAGTACAAGAGTAGATCTACCGCGAGATCAGAGAGGCTAAACCCTAGAAGCTAGCCTATGGTATGATTGTTGTTCCTATGGACTAAAACCCTCCGGTTTATATAGACACCGGAGAGGGCTAGGGTTACACAGAGTCGGTTACAATGGTAGGAGATCTACATATCCGTATCGCCAAGCTTGCCTTCCACGCCAAGGAAAGTCCCTTCCGGACACGGGACGAAGTCTTCAATCTTGTATCTTCATAGTCTAGGAGTCCGGCCGAAGGTATAGTCCGGCTATCCGGACACCCCCTAATCCAGGACTCCCTCAGTTTCTAACAAAACATTGACATGGTTCGAGCAAAAAAACCATGGTTCCAACAAAAAAATGATATAGTTCCAGCAAAATTTAAGTATTTTCCAGCAAACAATGATATCGTTTCCACGAAAAACACCAATGCAGCAAAAATCACGACGGCCACCGTTGTCGCTGCCCCAACACCACCCTCGCCGATTGCCGCAAGTAAAATGATGGTTCCATCAAAAAGTCTATGTAGCAAAATCATGGAGGCCACCACCGCAGTCGCCCAACACTATCCTCTCATGTTGCCGCAAAATTGAAAGCTGGTTCCAGCCAAAATCAGCAGAGGTTCCAGCAAAAAGCTAAGACTGCAGCAACTTACCGCGGCCACCGTCGCCGCATCCCACCACCATCCTCGTTGGTTGAAGCAAATTCCTTGGTCGGTTCCCGCACCGCACCTCATCGGTCGCCGTGCGTCCCCCGACGTCATCGTCAGTCCCAACATTTTCCGATGCTGGACACTACAACCTCCACCATGGGTCGATCACTCCACTGCGTCGCATCCACGGGCACAGCTCGCCGTAGTGGTGTTTCTCTCTGTCAAAAGGGAAGGGGTGGTGGGGAAGCCACAACCATCACAAGATAAAAGAAACAAAAACAGTGGGTGGTGGCCATGGCCGGCAAGCAACGTCTCGCTGGTGACAAAGGACACGACAACAAAAAGGGTGGAAGAGGTAGAAGTGGAGCTGCGGAGTAAAGGAGACGTTTTTAGGGGAAGGCCTTCATGGCTGCTTTATTAACTCATATCACACTTACATTGTTTGCTAAAGCATTGAGAATAAAAGAAGGAGGTGTATCTGAAGGAAATATGCCCTAGAGGCAATAATAAAGTTGTTATTTATATTTCCTTATATCATGATAAATGTTTATTATTCATGCTAGAATTGTATTAACCAGAAACTTAGTACATGCGTGAATCCATAGACAAAGCAGAGTGTCCCTAGTATGCCTCTACTTGACTAGCTCGTTAATCAAAGATGGTTAAGTTTCCTGACCATAGACATGTGTTGTCATTTGATGAACGGGACGTGACGCCCCGAGACTGACGCTCTAGACAACTTCCTTGTTTTTTATTTGTTACCGCGTGTTTCATTTGTTTGTTGCATTCATCATGTCATCATTTGCATTGCATTGGCACTTTGTTGCCGTCATTTTACAACACCTGCATCTGTCATCGTTGTCGTTTCTCCCTTTTCCTTCATCACCTTCTCTCGGACCGCTCTCTTCTCTCTTGTCTTCTCCTGGCCTTTTGTCAGCCCACGTTCTCTTTGTTTCCCCCTCTCGCTAAATGTCAAGCCTCTCTGCACAGTGCACAGATCCCCTCGCGTGCGCGTCTGCAACTACCCCGAACTCGACCCAGCCCCCCGTTACCAATGGGTCCGGATCATCCCCAAACATCCCTAAAATATCTCTGTTTTCTTATTTGGACTCCCTAACCTAATTATTCCAGACTGCCCGATCGTGATCGGAGGATCCAAATCATCACCCCTTTCGTTTATATCTAGACTCCCTAGTCTAAATTGGGCCAAACCCTAACTTCTAGGGAGTTTGTCCCATCGAGCCGCCGCCAGCCATTTCCCCTCGGGATCCATCCCCACCTACCAACATCCAACCCCCGATCCAAAAATCCTCTCGGCCTCCAACCCATAGACCTCCACCTCTCGATCTCTCCCCACCAACCAGCGCCTCCCCTGATCCCCTCGTCCACCTCCTGGAACCGCGAGCGCCGAGGGCACCCGTCCTCGCACCGGTGGTCGCCGGCCACCCAAGCAGCAGCAGCAGCCCCGCGCGCTGCCCGAGCCTCCCATGCATCCTTGTCTCGCGGCCTCCTCTTCTTCTCCTCGAGCCATCCGCAGTAGCAGCCCCAGGCTGACCCCGTGCCCTGTCCCTCGGTCCCTCCTTCTCTTCCTTCTTTCTCCCACTCTCTTTCACATCTCTCTCTCTCTCTCTTGTAGGACCCTGACAGCCAAGGCGCCAGGAGCCCAAGCTCATCCGGCCCTCCCTTCTACAGATCTGTCTTCGAGGAGCGGATCCGCGCCCGAGGCCTCCTTCGCCTGTGCCGGAGTGCACCGCCACGACGTCACTGGCGAGCAACACACAGGAGACCAACGCCATGGCGCCGCCCTCACCTCATCCCGATCCAGTGGACCCGAACGCAGCCGCCCTGGACCTCCACTGAACTGCAAGCAGCCACCGTCCTCTGCCCGTGTCTTCAGCCTCGGCCTCGCCTCCAGGTCGCTGCACTGCCCCACCGGAGTGCCAGGTCCTTGCACGCGTCCCTACCTCATGTTGACCACGCCCCTCGTCGTCGTCCCGCTTTCCCCCTACGCAAGCCGGCCCAGTCGCCCCCCTGTGTCATGCAAGGCCCAGCGCTGCTGGCCTCCTCTACCAAGCCGGGCCTTGGCCCATGGTGAGGCAACCCCCAGCGCCTCCTTTTCCCCCCTCTCGTTGGCCCAGCCAGATTCGGCCCGAGTCACTGTTTTTTTCATGAACGAATTTACTAATTTTCTAGAGAAAACCTGCTTTATAGAAAACCCCCTAGATTTCATGCACATAATAACTCATGAACTATGCATCATATGTAAAAATGTATATATGTAAAATGCTTAGAATTCATCTAGTTTCATAATATGCCACTTTCATCTATGTTTGAAATGTTTAAATGTTGTTTGCATTTATTTTGCTCAAATGCCATGTTAAAATGCTTTATTTCATAACTAAATAACCGGAGCTCCGAATTAAATGTTCTTTATATGTAAATGGGGAAGAAGAATGCATATTTTAACATGTTGCACTTATTTTTCATATTTAACGACTCTAAAATATGGTTTAGGGAAGAACATTACCAAATCCAAAATATGCACATGAGGATTTACCGGAATTGTTGTTTGATGTTTCCGGCCTCATTCAAACTTGCCTAAATAGTTAGTTTACTCATGCATCACCTCGTGCCATGTTAACCAATAATTCATATTGTTGGGTACATAAACGGGAGAGAACTAAATAAATGAAGGTGGTGTTTCGTCAATATGCAACTCGTTGCATATTGAGCTCCACTTAATTTGTAGTATTGTTTGTTGCACTTTGCCATGCCATGCCTCTTTAAACCGGACATGTATCATACTTGATGGTGCATCAGGCCATGCTTATGTGATGGTTGTTTACCATGTTGTTTGCTTCTTTCCGATTGTGCTTCTTCTCCATAGTTCCGGTTACGCTGCGATTGTGAGGATTTATTCGACTACGTTGGTCGACTACTTCATGGACTCGTTCTTCTTCCTAGTGGGATTTCAGGCAAGATGACTGTCACGTTGGATCTCACTACTATCATTGCTATGCTAGTTGTCTCGATGCTATCGCTATGTCGCGCAACCTACCACTTGTTTATCAAGCCTCCCAAATTGCCATGATAGCCTCTAACCTTTTCACCCTTCCTAGCAAACCGTTGTTTGGCTATGTTACCGCTTTGCTTAGCCCGTCTTATAGCGTTGCTAGTTGTAGGTGCAGTTGCAGGTTGTTCCATGTTGGGACATGGATATCATGGGTTATCACAATATCTCTTATTTACTTAATGCATCTATATACTTGGTAAAGGGTGGAAAGCTCGACCTTATGCCTGGTGTTTTGTGATACGTCTCCAACGTATCTATAATTTTTGATTTCTCCATGCTATAGTATCTTCTGTTTTGGATGTTTATGGGCTTTATTATACACTTTTATATTATTTTTGGGACTAGCATATTAACCCAGAGCCCAGTGCCAGTTTCTATTTTTCGCCTATTTTAGGATTTCAAAGAAAAGGAAAATCAAACGGAGTCCAATTGACCCAAAATTTCATGGAACTCATTTTTGGAAGGAAAGCAACCCGGGAGACTTGGAGTCTACGTCAAGGAAGCTTCGAGGAGGCCACGAGGTAGGGGGCGCACCCACCCCCTAGGGCGCGCCCTCCACCCTCGTGGGCCCCTCGTGCCCCTTGACATACGTCTTCCGCCTATATATCTCTATATACCCTAAAAACATCCGGGAGCACAATAGATCGGGAGTTCCGCCGCCAGAAGCCTCCGTAGCCACCGAAAGCCAATCTAGACTCGTTCCGGCACCTTGACGGAGGGGGCATCCCTCTCCGGTGGCCATCTTCATCATCCCGATGCTCTCCATGACGAGGAGGTGTAGTTCTCCCTCGGGGCTGAGGGTATGTACCAGTAGCTATGTGTTTGATCTCTCTCTCATGTTCTTGAGGTGACACGATCTTGATGTATTGCGAGCTTTGCTATTATAGTTGGATCTTATGATGTTTTCTCCCCCCTCTACTCTCTTGTAATGAATTGAGTTTCCCCTTTGAAGTGATCTTATCAGATTGAGTCTTTAAAGATTTGAGAACACTTGATGTATGTCTTGCCGTGCGTATTTGTGGTGACAATGGGATACCACGTGATTCACTTGATGTATGTTTTGGTGATCAACTTGCGGGTTCCGCCCATGAACCTATGCATAGGGGTTGGCACATGTTTTTGTCGTGATTCTCTGGTAGGAACTTTGGGGCACTCTTTGAGGTTCTATGTGTTGGTTGAATAGATGAATCTGAGATTGTGTGATGCATATCGTATAATCATGCCCACGGATACTTGAGGTGACATTGGAGTATCTATGTGACATTAGGGTTTTGGTTGATTTGTGTCTTAAGGTGTTATTCTAGTACGAACTCTAGGGCTGTTTGCGACACTTATAGGAATAGCCCAATGGATTGATTGGAAAGAATAACTTTGAGGTGGTTTCGTACCCTACCATAACCTCTTCGTTTGTTCTTCGCTATTAGTGACTTTGGAGTGACTCTTTGTTGCATGTTGAGGGATAGTTATGTGATCAAATTATGCTATTATTGTTGAGGGGACTTGCACTAGTGAAAGTATGAACCCTAGGCCTTGTTTCCTAGCATTGCAATACCGTTTACGCTCACTTTTATCATTAGTTACCTTGCTGTTTTTATATTTTCAGATTACATAAACCATTATCTACTATCCATATACCACTTGTATCACCATCTCTTCGCCGAACTAGTGCACCTATACAATTTACCATTGTATTGGGTGTGTTGGGAACACAAGAGACTCTTTGTTATTTGGTTGCAGGGTTGCTTGAGAGAGACCATCTTCATCCTACGCTTCCTAAGGATTGATAAACCTTAGGTCATCCACTTGAGGGAAATTTGCTACTGTCCTACAAACCTCTGCACTTGGAGGCCCAACAACGTCTACAAGAAGAAGGTTGTGTAGTAGACACCAAGCTCTTTTCTGGCGCCGTTGCCGGGGAGGTGAGTGCTTAAAGGTATATCTTTATATCTTGCAATCGAGTTTTTTAGTTTCTTGTTTTATCACTAGTTTAGTTTATAAAAGAAAACTACAAAAAAATATAATTAAGTTTGCCTCATACGCTTCATCTTTTTAATATCTTTCGTGAGTATGATGGAAAGGAAAATTGTGCCAAAGTGTTAGAAGAAGAATGCATTAAAATGTTTGGCACTAAATCCTTGAATGATGAGCATCATTGCAATGTTGTTAGTATGAACTCCTTGAGTATCCATGGTACTAATGATGATTGCACTAGTTATGATGAAAATGTCTCCTATAAACATGTCAATTTTTGTGGAGTGCATTGGTTTTGCAAGTACACACCAAATAGGGAAGATAGATATTGCAAGAGGCATAAGCACTTAGAAACCAAATTGTTGCAAGAAAGTCTATATGATTGTGCTGAAAATTTAAACTTTCTTAGCCATACTTGTGAACTTTGCAATGAACATGATCATTTTAGTACCCAATGCAAATTGTTTCATGATCGTATCGTGTCCAAAAATTGTGATGACTTGATTTCCCTTGTACATCACAATGAACTTAGTTTGCTCTTGGGTTGAAACATATAACTAAGGATATCCCAAAGTTTGCCCTTGATAGAGTTCTTCATTTTGATCTAGAGAAAAATTATATGTATTGTGTGGTGAATTGTATTGAAAATCCTTATATTGCCAACTACATAAAGAAAAGAAAAGAAATAGAAGATGAAGAGAATACTAATGAAAGGGAAGGGACTTCCCAATACCCTCCTATTATTTCTTATGATGAATCAGGTAACAAGGAGGAGCCTCCTATTCAACCAATCTCATTAATAAGGAGCTCCAAAAAGAGGATTGAACCCACGCATGATGTGATGAAGAAGAAGAAAAGAAAAAGGAAGAGAGGTAAAAAGATATCTCCCCCAAATAATGCTGCTCCTATTACTATTGTGCCTCATGAAAATATAATTGTGGAAGATAATGATACTTCTAATGATCTTGAAAATCTTTTTGGCACTTTCTTGGAAGAATATGATAATTGCTATACTATTGGTGCTATCTACACTATTAATGATGAGAGTGATTATGCTTATGATATGAAAAGGCCCAAGCTTGGGGATGCTATGTTTGATGAAGATGATGTTTTTGAGAATATATTTGCTGCAATTAATGTTTGTCCCAAGCTTGGGGATGCTACGCTTAATGAAGATGATATTTTTAGTCTCCCAAGTTTTGATATGCAAATTTATAATGATGATAGCATGCCTCCTACTTATGATAATTATTGTGATGATACATATGCTATAAAAAGTAGTGATTATATTTATAAAACTTGTCATGATTATGGTTACCCATTTTATGAACATTACTCTTTTAATGTGGAAACAATTTATAGTATTCAAGTCTCTTATGATGCTCCCACTATCCCGAATGAGAAGAATTTTGCTTATGTGGAGAGTAATAAAATTTCTATGCTTGTAGATCATGAAAAGAATGCTTTATGTGATGGTTATATTGTTGAATTCATTCATGATGCTACTGAAAATTATTATGAGGCAGGAATATATGCTTGTAGGAATTGCAATAATATCAAGTTTCCTCTCTATGTGCTTAAAATTTTGAAGTTATGCTTGTTTTACCTTCCTATGCAAGTTGATTCTTGTTCCCACAAGCTGTTTGCTCACAAAATCCCTATGCATAGGAAGAGGGTTAGGCTTAAATATGCTAGTCATATTCATCATGATGCTCTCTTTATATTTCAATTCTTACCTTTGTGAGCATCATTGAAATCATCATGCCTAGCTAGGGGCGTTAAACGATAGCGCTTGTTGGGAGGCAACCCAACTTTATTTTTGTTCCTTGCTTTTTGTTCCTTTTTAGTAACAAATAATTCATCCAGACTCTGTTTATATGTGGTTTTATGCTTTTAATTAGTGTTTGTGCCAAGTAGAACCTTTGGGAAGACTTGGGGAAAGTCTTGTTGATCATGCTGTAAAAAACAGAAACTTTAGCGCTCACGAGAATTGCTGCCATTTTTTATTGGAGAGTGATATTTAGTTAATTATTTTCTCATATGATTAATAGATAAATTACTCAGGTCCAACAATTTATTTGAGAATTTTATGAGTTCCAGAAGATGTCGAAACGTACATATTACTACAGACTATTCTGTTTTTGACAGATTCTGTTTTCTATGTGTTGTTTGCTTATTTTGATGAATTTATGAGTAGTATCGGAGGGTATGAACCATAGATAAGTTGGAATACAGTAGATATTACACCAATATGAATTTATAATTAGTTCATTACAGTACCTTATGATGGTGATTTGCTTTCTTTTACTAACGGAGCTTACGAGTTTTCTGTAAGTTTTGTGTTGTGAAGTTTTCAAGTTTTGGGTAAAGATTCGATGGACTATGTAATAAGGAGTGGCAAGAGACTAATATTGGGGATTCCCAAGGAACCCCAAGGTAATATTCAAGGACAACCAAAAGCCTAAGCTTGGGGATGCCCTGGAAGGCATCCCCTCTTTCGTCTTCGTTCATCGGTAACTTTACTTGGAGCTATATTTTTATTCGCCACATGATATGTGTTTTGCTTGGAGCATCAATTTATTTTATTTAGTTTTGATTGATGTTTGAATAAAATACCAAGATCTGAAATTATTAAATGTTAGAGAGTCTTCATATAGTTGCATAATTATTCGACTACTCATTGATCTTCACTTATATCTTTCGGAGTAGTTTGTCATTTGCTCTAGTGCTTCACTTATATCTTTTTAGAGCATGGTGGTAGTTTTATTTCGAATAAATAGATGAACTCTCATGCTTCACTTATATTATTTTGAGAGTCTTAAATAGCATGGTAATTTTCTTAAATAATCTTAGTATGCTAGGCATCCAAGAATAGTAAAAACTTTCTTATGAGTGTGTTGAATACTAACAGAAGTTTGATGCTTGATGATTGTTTTGAGATATGGAGGTAATAATATCAAAGTCGTGCTGGTTGAGTAGTTGTGAATTTGAGAAATGCTTGTGTTGAAGTTTGCAAGTCCCATAGCATGCACGTATGGTAAACGTTGTGTAACAAATTTGAAACATGAGGTGCTATTTGATTGTCCTCCTTATGAGTGGCGGTCGGGGACGAGCGATGGTCTTTTCCTACCAATCTATCCCCCTAGGAGCATGCGCGTAGTGCCGAGGTTTTTGATGACTTGTAGATTTTTGCAATAAGTATGTGAGTTCTTTATGACTAATGTTGAGTCCATGGATTATACGCACTCTCACCCTTCCATCATTGCTAGCCTCTTCGGTACCGTGCATTGCCCTTTGTCACATTGAGAGTTGGTGCAAACTTCGCCAGTGCATCCAAACCCTGTGATATGATACGCTCTATCACACATAAACCTCCTTATATCTCCCTCAAAACAGCAACCATACCTACCTATTATGGCATTTCCATAGCCATTCCGAGATATATTGCCATGCAACTTTCCACCGTTCCGTTTATCATGACACATTCATCATTGTCATATTGCTTAGCATGATCATGTAGTTGACATAGTATTTGTGGCAAAGCCACCGTTCATAATTCTTTCATACATGTCACTCTTGATTCATTGCATATCCCGGTACACCGCCGGAGGCATTCATATAGAGTCATCTTTTTGTTCTAGTATCGAGTTGTAATCATTGAGTTGTAAATAAATAGAAGTGTGATGATCATCATTTTCTAGACCATTGTCCCAAGTGAGGAATAAAAAAAAGAGAGAAAGGTCATAAAAAAGATAAAGGCCATAAAAAAAGAGAAGGCCCAAAAAAAAGAGAAAGGCCATAAAAAAGAGAAGGCCCAAAAAAATGAGACAAAAAGAGAGAAGGGACAATGCTACTATCCTTTGCGACACTTGTGCTTCAAAGTAGCAGCATAATCTTCATGATAGAGAGTCTTTTGTTTTTTCACTTTCATATACTAGCGGGAATTTTCATTATAGAACTTGGCTTGTATATTCCAACAATGGGCCTCCTCAAGTGCCCTAGGTCTTCGTGAGCAAGCAAGTTGGATGCACACCCACTTAATTTCTTTTGTTGAGCTTTCATACATTTATAGCTCTAGTACATCCGTTGCATGTCAATCCCTACTCCTTGCATTAACATCAATCGGTGGGCATCTCCATAGCCCATTGATTAGCCTCGTTGATGTGAGAATTTCTCCTTTTTTGTCTTCTCCACATAACCCCCTCATTATATTCTATTCCACCCATAGTGCTATGTCCATGGCTCACGCTCATATATTGCGTGAAAGTTTATAGGTTTGAGACTACTAAAGTATGAAACAATTGCTTGGCTTGTCATCAGGGTTGTGCATGATGAGAGCATTCTTGTGTGACGAAAATGGAGCATGACTAAACTATATGATTTTGTAGGGATGAACTTTCTTTGGCCATGTTATTTTGAGAAGACATAATTGCTTTGTTAGTATGCTTGAAGTATTATTATTTTTATGTCAATATGAACTTTTATCTTGAATCTTTCGGATCTGAATATTCATGCCACAGTTAAGAAGAATTACGTTGAAATTATGCCAAGTAGCACTCCGCATCAAAAATTCTGGGGATGCTGATACGTCTCCAACGTATCTATAATTTTTGATTGCTCCATGCTATATTATCTTCTGTTTTGGATGTTTATGGGCTTTATTATACACTTTTATATTATTTTTGGGACTAACCTATTAACCCAGAGCCCAGGGCCAGTTTCTGTTTTTTTTGCCTATTTTAGGGTTTCGAAGAAAAGGAAAATCAAATGGAGTCCAATTGACCAGAAACTTCACAGAACTCATTTTTGGAAGGAAAGCAACCCGTGAGACTTGGAGTCTACGTCAAGGAAGATTCGAGGAGGCCACGAGGTAGGGGGCGCACTCACCCCCCTAGGGCGCACCCTCCACCCTCATGGGCCCCTCGTGGCCCCCCTGACGTACTTCTTCCGCCTATATATCTCCATATACCCAAAAAACATCCGGGAGCACAATAGATCGGGAGTTCTGCCGCCAGAAGCCTCCGTAGCCACCGAAAGCCAATCTAGACCCGTTCCGGCACCCTGTCGGAGGGGGCATCCCTCTCCGGTGGCCATCTTCACCATCCCGATGCTCTCCATGACGAGGATGGAGTAGTTCTCCCTCGGGGCTCAGGGTATGTACCAGTAGCTATGTGTTTGATCTCTCTCTCTCGTGTTCTTGAGGTGATACGATCTTGATGTATCGCGAGCTTTGCTATTATAGTTGGATCTTATGATATTTACTCCCCCTCTACTCTCTTGTAATGAATTGAGTTTCCCCTTTGAAGTTATCTTATCGGATTGAGTCTTTAAAGATTTGAGAACACTTGATGTATGTCTTGCCGTGCGTATCTGTGGTGACAACGGGATACCACGTGATTCACTTGATGTATGTTTTGGTGATCAACTTGCGGGTTCCGCCCAGGAACCTATGCATAGGGGTTGGCACATGTTTTCGTCGTGATTCTCCGGTAGGAACATTGGGGCACTCTTTGAGGTTCTATGTGTTGGTTGAATAGATGAATCTGAGATTGTGTGATGCATATCGTACAATCATGCCCACGGATACTTGAGGTGACATTGGAGTATCTAGGTGACATTAGGGTTTTGGTTGATTTCTGTCTCAAGGTGTTATTCTAGTATGAACTCTAGGGCTGTTTGTGACACTTATAGGAATAGCCCAATGGATTGATTGGAAAGAATAGCTTTGAGGTGGTTTCATACCCTACAATAATCTCTTCGTTTGTTCTCCGCTATTAGTGACTTTGGAGTGACTCTTTGTTGCATGTTGAGGGATAGTTATGTGATCCAATTATGCTATTATTGTTGAGGGGACTTGCACTAGTGAAAGTATGAACCCTAGGCCTTGTTTCCTAGCATTGCAATACCATTTACACTCACTTTTACCATTAGTTACCTTGCTGTTTTTATATTTTCAAATTACATAACCCATTATCTACTATCCATATACCACTTGTATCACCATCTCTTCACCGAACTAGTGCACCTATACAATTTACCATTGTATTGGGTGTGTTGGGGACACAAGATACTCTCTGCTATTTGGTTGCAGGGTTGCTTGAGAGAGACCATCTTCATCATACGCCTCCTACGGATTGATAAACTTTAGGTCATCCACTTGAGGGAAATTTGCTACTGTCCTACAAACCTCTGCACTTGGAGGCCCAACAACATGTACAAGAAGAAGGTTGTGTAGTAGACATCATTTTGTTCCACTATTGCCGCCCTAGTTTCCATCATACCGGTGTTATGTTCCTTGATTTTGCGTCCCTAACACGATGAGGGGTATGGGACCCTCTTGACAGTTCGCTTTGAATAAAACTCTTCCATCAAGGCCCAACATTGGTTTTACCATTTTCCTAATAACAACTAAAACTTGCATGACTTGCCGGCCCCCGTGGATTTTTAATCAACCCCCAGGCCAGTGCTCCTCATGACTGTTGGTCCAAACTAGAGCACTGTGCGGGACCGCCCCTTGGAAACTTGGGGTATTTGGTATATACCTATACGCTTCGCTTATCCTGTGTACCCTGAGAACGATACGATGCAACTCCTATCAGGTTAGGTTGGTGCATCGGGAGGTCTTGCTGGACTTGTTTTACCATTGTCGAAATGTCTTGTGCACCGGGATTCCGAGTCTGATCGGGTGTCCCGCGATGGAGGATTGTCTCCGCGGATCGTGAGCTTGTCATGTGCTAAGTTGGGACACCCCTGCAGGGTTTAAACTTTCGAGAGCCGTGCCCGCGGTTATGTGGCAGATGGGAATTTGTTAATATCCGGTTATAGAGGACTTGAAGTAAACTCAATTAAAATGCCTCAACTGCGTGTGTAACCGTGATGATCTCTTTTCAGTGGAGTCTAGGAAGTGAACATGATGGGGTTATGTTTGACTCGTAAGTAGTTCAGGATCACTTCTTGATCATTACTAGTTTGCGAACATTGTGTAGCTTCTCATCTTACTCTTGTACTCGTAAGTTAGCCACCATACAATGCTTAGTCGCTTGCTACAACTTCACCACTTTACCCATTCCATACCCATTATGCTTTGCTAGTCTTGATACCCATGGTAATGGGATTGCTAAGTCCTCGTGGCCCACAGATTACTACAACAACAATTGCAGGGACAGGTAATGCGATGATCTGGCGTGATTGCAATGCTTGCTTATTTGGAGTTCTTCTGCTCCTCCTTCTTTGATCAAGGGATAGGTTCCGGGTCGGGAGAGCCTGGGATTAGCAGGGTGGATGTCGTTCTTCTTTTTCGTTTGTTTTCCTCCGTAGTCAGAGCCTGCTCTTCTGTATGATGGTTGCTATGTGTTGATGAACTGTTGTATGAATGATGTAACTTGTGGCGAGTGTAAGGCTTTATCTTGTATTCTCATCTATTCAGTACATGGTATGTTGTAATGATATCCACCTTGCTATGCGCTCGAAATGCAGTTGTGCCCCAATCATGAGTTCATCACGTGATTGGGATAGAATCGCATCTTGGGCGCTACAAGTTGGTATCAGAGCCTTACTGACCTTAGGAGCCCCCTTGATTGATCGAACCACTGCCGTTGTTGAGTCTAGAAGAAAGCTATTTTGAGTCTAGTTATATCGGAGAGTAGGAATTCTTTGTACTCCTAAGCCCCTTCGTCGCTCTGTTCAGGTCTCCTGACGTAGATGTTTTGACTTCACTCTCCTCTTTTTCACTCAAATTTTTTTAGGATCACGTGTGTATCTTGGGATCGTTCCGATATTCTTGTGACAATAACATTGTTCTTGGTGCCTCCTGACATTTAGGGGTTGTGGCAGTGTCCCAGGGAGTTGAGCTCTGAGGTGTTGTCGTCATAATTTTATCGTTGCAGTTATGGAATACCTGAGCTTGCCGACATCAAACATCTCTTTTATGCAATTAGTGGTGAGATAACCTCGACGCCACCTAGTACTAGGGAGGGAGTTTGGGAGTATTGCCACAGCTCGTATAATGGATGCTTTACAAAGGTTGAGCTACACGATTTCCGGAGTTTTCTTGGTTATATGTTGACGGATGGATACAGTTGGAGCGTAGGGCTTGTTAGTTGTGTGATATATATTGTGCCTCCCTGTATCCCCAACACCAGGTTGTATAACCACAAAGTTTCGGGAGTTAATAGGTGGGAATTCAAGTATCATGTAGGATATCTTTCCAATAGACACATGATACGATATCGGATCTATCATATGTTTGTTTCCGGCTTATTCTGCAAGCCAATCCTTTGTTTTATTTTGGGTTATGGTATTCGAGTTGCTTCGAAGTCAAGTTTTGATTCCATAGCTTTTCCTAAGCAGTGTTCTCATATTTTTATGTGGATGCTAATCCTTCTTGTTTATCAAGATTGTCATGTCAATTCTTTTCCAACCGGTTCGCTTCTCGTCAAGATGATCCTATCATTTTCCCCATTCGCAAGATCACCTCTCAGTTTTCTCAATGTTGTTCGTTTCATCCGTCCCAAAGTTGCCTTTGTTTTCTTGCCCTCCCACCCTTTTTCTTCAAGGACTCGTATTTCTTAATCAAGTATCCATTTTATTCATGTGAGGTCTCTTCATTCTTTTCAATCAATGTTCTTACCCGGTCGTTCTCCTGAAGATGCTCTACAAGTTTATCATTCTTCGTTCTTTATTCTCTGATGGGTTAAATTCAAGCTTTCGGTGTTGATCATGTCCCTTTCATCCTTTCATATGCTTTCTCATGCCGGTGCACATCTTATTTATTCACCTCTCTCTATTCATATCCGGAGTGCTCAAGATATATCAGAATATTCACGTTTCCTGCTAATTCGTTCAAGCTATTTCGAGGTTGTTATCTCTTTCAAGCTATTTAATTCAAATGGTGCAATCTCTCTTTCAAAATCGTTCAACGGTGTTTTCTTTTGAGTGGGCCCTAACCCACAGGTCTTTTCCCAGGATCTTACCTGACTCTTATATTTTTCGGAGCTATTCTCAAATCTTTTAAAGTTTGACGTAAGAATGAATTTTCATCAGTCATGTCTTTCTCCAAGATCTTTCAAATTCTTTTCATCCTTTGCTCAACCTTTCTTTATTTATTATTCCGGAGTCTCCCGACAAATCATGGTGGTGTTTCTCATCGTCATTCTCAACATTTGAAGATCGAAGAAGAGTTCCTCTTAAATGCTTACCCGTTCTTCCAAACATTCATAGTTCTAGCTTCATGCCATCCTCATAATTGCTCCGATCATCAAGAATTCTTTTCATACCATCCAAAGAATTTCAGGAGCTGTTTTCATTTCTAGATCATCCGAAGGCCATCATTTCGGATTTATTTGTTCTCAACGTTCGGCTCTCATTCCCCAATTGTTCCGGTGCATCGTTCAAGTTTCTCTAGTCAGCTCACGATCTATTCATTCTCTTGTATTCGTTCTCTTGTATCTAAATTCCCTCAAGTATCTTCGTCCGTTTTCTAACTCTTCCCGGTGATTCGTTCCCTTTTCTTCATTCATTTTCGATTCTTACGGAGGTTCGTTCAAGATTAATCTTTCCTTGTAATCACACCAATTCATTTGTTCTTCCCAAAAATCCTACCGGTGGTTCGTTCAATACCTTCCCAAGTTTGTGCCATATCTCTCTTTAATCCTTGCAAGAAGAATAAGTGGCATTCCAAATCTTTTGCTTCTCATCAATTCAAGTTGATGAAGGTTAAGCATGACATAATTCTTATTCTTGTTTCCATCCAAGTGATTAATTTCTTCTTCCGGAGTTTGTTCATGATATGAATTCCTTGGTTCTAAGTGATTCATCTTTTCTTTTCCGAACTTCCAAGTTTTCCTAGGTTATCTCATCACGAAGCTCCACCTAATCATTGCAAGTCTTCACCTTGTGTTTTCAACTTCTCTTTCTTTCTATCATCCTTTTATTACCGAAGTTATTCCTGGAGGCTCTACATGATGGTTCATCAAGGATTTAATTCATTCTCGAAGTGTTCTTCAAGATTTTCCTTGGAGGAGCTCAAGTATTCTTCTTCTTGCATTCCAAAGTGCAATTCCTTCTACTTTATCTTTTGAGGTGGTGTTATGTCATTCTTGACAATTTCCCTTCGTGTTTCATGATTCAAAGTTTTCAAGAGTGACATATTTTAAACCCATAATTTTCAATTCGTTCACGAGATCTTTTCAACCCAACAATTTCTTCGTTGATGTTATCTTGGTATAGATTTCAGTTAAAGCCTTCCCTAAGGAATGTTGCTATTATGGTGTTTATCAATGATCCAAGTTTCCTCCTATTCTCGCGGTGAAACAAGTTTTTCCATCTCTTTGTTCCTCTCAGCTAATCAATCTTTTGGTAGTGGCTGGTTGTTACCTCATAATTTTGAGATGTCTCCATAAGCCCATGAGGATTATATCTTTTTGTGTTGATCTTCCAACAACTCCGTTCAATCCTTCTCTTTAATGATGCTCTCTTAAATTCATTTCAGGTAGAACATGTTGTTTTCTTCTCTGTTCTATTGATTCCATTCTTACATTTGTTCCGGAGTCATTGTGATGTTACTCTGTTCGACCCATCATCTCATTTTGTAAATATCATGTTCTTTTCCTTGCTTATCCGTTTAGCAGGAGTGTTGTGTCCTCTGCTCAAGTTCTTTTCATCTTATCAAGTCTTGCATCTCTTTTCAACCAGAGTGTTGTTCGAATTTGTTCTTCCTTGTTCCTTGTTTATTTCGTTTCAACTAGAGTGGTTTCAATTCCTTCATGTCCATTGTTCTCGTCATTCATAGCTTTGCAAACTCCAAGGTTCACATGGTGTTCCTTGTTTCTCTTTTCTACCGGTGTGCTTTGATATTCTTTTTGGTCCATTAAGCTCTTGTTTCATGTCCTTCAACCTACAAGGTTCACGCAATGTTCCTTGTTCATCTTCTATAACAGAGTGTTTTCAACTTCTTGCATCTCTGTTGGATTCCTTCTTTTAATTTGTTCAACCTCTCAAGGTTCGTTGATTTCACTCTTTTGTCAAAGAAGCAACTTTGTTTTGCCTCTTTCTCTTCCGCTTCTCTCCGGTGCCATCCTTAGATCTCGGGTCGAGATCTATGGAGTGTTGTGACACCCCGAGACCGACGCTCCAGATGATTTCCTTGTTTTTTCTTTGTTGCTGCGTGTTTCATTTGTTTTTTGCATTCATCATGTCATCAATTGCATTGAATCGGCACTTCGTTGCCGTCATTTTACAAAACCTGCATCCGTCGTCGTTGTCGTTTCTCCCTTTGCCTTCATCTCCTTCTCTCGGACAGCTCTCTTCTCTCTTGTATTCTCCATGGTCTTTTGTAAGCCCCCGTTGTCTTTGTTTTCCGCTCTCGCTAAATGTCAAGCCTCTCTGCACAATGCACAGATCCCCTCGTGTGCGCGTCCGCAACTGCCCCGAACCCGAACTGGCCACTCGTGACCAATGGGTCCGGATCATCCCCAAACATCCCTAAAATATCTCTGTTTTCTTATTTGGACTCCCTAACCTAATTATCCGGACCGCCTGATCGTGATCGGAGGGTCCAAATCTGTGACAGCCTGGTTTTGCCCTCTCTCATTTGCTTGATTTTCTTTTGGATTCAATTTGAAACTTGGAGTTTTTGAATCTTTTCATATGGACTTAAGCACTTGGGTACCCTTGGCTTTCACCCAAGTGCTTCATTTCCCTCTCTTAGCATCATTCCCCTTCTGATCCACCCCAAAATAGTCTCTGGAATATTTTTCTTAAATGAAAAATATTCATTTCTCTCTCAAAAACCCTAGCTAGATCACTATGCTCCAAAGAAACCCTAATTTTTATGGCTCAGGAAAATCTGAGATAATTCACAAATATTTTTTGGACCCTAGAGCACCTTCCTAAGCAAAAATATTTCATCACTTTTTGGAATATTTTTGCTACAGAAAATATTTGCTGTTCTGGACAGAAATGGTGGTTTCTACAGCAACTACCATTTTACTTGCTCCATTGTGCCTGGCTTTTCTTGTGCATCTTCACCTTAGTAACTCATGGCTAACCTCCAAAGCACAGGCTCCAACTCCCAGCCATTTGACCTCAGTAACCTCCCAAAGTTACTGACCAGAAACTTACCTGGCATGTAAAAACTTCTCTACTGCACCTGGATCCAAACCAAAGCGTGGTAACCTATCAATCTACCACGAACAACACGCCAGACATGAAGTTTAGGCTTAGCTCGGCCTGATGTCATAGTCCATGCGGTGACCGCGTTCATCCAGGGGTTCTGGCATGCGTGTCGACGCGCTCTGAGTGCCGCGAACGCTCTGTTCGCGCGTGCTCGCTTCCCCCGCCTGCCGTAGCACGCCAAACTTAGCCACCATCTTCGTCTCAACATCCATAACTCCTCCCTGGCGCTCGTTGACGCCGGAGCTCGCCGCAGTGAGCACGGGCACGGTCCGGCTAACCCAACAGTGCGGTGAGCACTGTGCTCGTCGCCTTCCCCTCGCTCCTGTGCTCGTCCTTGCTTGCCCACAGTTCCCGCTTGAGCTACGTCGCCTTCTCCCCCTCTCACTGACGCCGCTCGTCGCCGGGTGCCATGGACAGGTGTCCACCGGCGGAGCCCGAAACCCCCTCTCTGCTCGCCTATAAATGGAGCTGCCCCTGGCCTCCTCGAGCACCATCCATCACTCCCACACAACCCACAAGCGAGTAGGAAGGCGTAGCCCGGCCAGGCAGGCCGCGGGCTGCCGTCCTCGAGCTCGAGCTCCCCGGCGATCCCCTCTGGTCGCCGCGGTAGCTCCAGCCCATCCCATGCTAGGGCAACACTTCCAGGGCCTCCGCCTCTCTCCAGTGAAGCCATCCCGTCCACCTAGAGCCCCTGGAGTTGCCTCTGCTCGCCATCTTCTTCATCTCCGGCGACCACCGCGTTCTGCCTCCGCTTGCGAGGTTGATTCTGACATCGTCCGACCACCCTTAGCCACGCTACGGGTACGGGCAGGTGCACCACCGTCCCCTCTCTCCATCCCTCCCTCTCGTTTTGGCCAAGGAGTCCTCGTCGCCGGCGAGAGCTTCGTCAGAGCTGCGACTCCCTCTGTTTCCTTCTTCCCCTCCTTCTCACCTGACTAGCGGGCCCCGCTAGTCAGCCACTCCGTACGCGTGCGAAGCAGTACGAGTGGTGGCGCCCTGAGGCTTTACGCCTTCGACGTCACCCCCCTAGTCTGTTTATTTAAATTCAAACTTAATTCAATTCCAGAGAGCTTCAAACAGCCATAACTTTTCAACCATAAGTCCAAATGAATTGATTCTTTTTGCATATTGTTCTTTGCAAAGAAATCTAACAGCTCACCAAAAATGAGATTTTTCTGAGCTGTTTAGAATTTCTGGTGACTTTCAGAAGAGTTCTTGATATTTTCTTCTTGTGTTTAATATTATTTTCAGAGGGTGAGGCTTGTCTTGAGGATCACCAGAAGGCTTGTGAACCTCATCTGCACTAAGGCAAGCCACAACAACATTTTCATGGTGCCATTTTCAATATTGATGATTTTCTTACTTGAATGAAATGAATAATCCATGCATTTAAATAACTATTATGTTATTTATATTCTGTTAATTGTGTGTTGGTATTATGCTTGATTTACAGAACCTTGAAACTAGCTTAGTTGGTAAAGAAGCTAAGATATAATTGTGGTAATGATAAAATGATTTGTTATGCATATGGATAATGGATTAGAGTTATTTTCTTACATAAATAAAAATGGTTAAATTTGCTAGAAAATATCCTATTAAGTGCTTGTTTAGCCAATTTACCTAATTTACAGAATGTTTGAACCTAACTTGATTGGTAAAGGAATTAGGATTTGCTTGCGATGATGATAGTAAAAGCTTTGCTATGCATGTGAGGAATTAATCGGAGTTATTTTCCTGCATGAGAAAGTAATATTGCTTGCTGCAAAATAAATGGTTAAAGTAAGACCAGGAAAGTAACATAAGTTGTTGATGCTTATGTTTAGTGTGAATATGGTTGACATCAGTCATTTTCGTATTATGTGATGCATGTGTAGTATTGCATTGCATGGCATGCTATGACACCGGTCATTCTCCTTTTAAGTTGAACCTGAATATAACTCAACCTGAATATATCGTTGACTAGGTCATGGTGCCGCTGAATCGAGATTTTCCAGTGCAACCACATTTGCCTTTGTGGGAAGGCCTTGATTTGGTCCATTGACATGCCTCTGGTCGGTGCCTCCAACTAGGGAAGGTTATGGGCGTGCTTACCCTGGCCCGGTAAGCAGGCATAACCTTGTGTGCCCCTGTTTGAGATTTTTGGTACCGGTCCCCGTGAGGGAAGTTTTGGCCACGACGGTGGTCGGTGTGTATTTGGTAGACACGGGGCCACCCAGGGCTAGCCCATTGGGGATTGGGTCGGAGTGGCCGGGAGAGTGTCATGGCAATGGAAGGGTTTCGTCGGAATGCCGTTGGTCCACCCGAATGGGAGTGCGAGGCCATGGGTTCCGAGGTGTGGGTACAGTGTACTACCTCTGCAGAGTGTATAATCTATCGATAGCCGAGTCCACGGTTACGGACAACTTGTAGTAGGTCCCACCATGAGTCAACGTTTAATAAACATGCACACTAAGTTATGATCATTGCACTGATGTTGAGGGCTGAAATGCCATCGAGATGTTCGAGACCACAAAGGTGGTTTGGTGGTGATCGCCGTAAGGATCACGAGTTACTTTGGTGGTGATCGCCGTAAGGATCACAAGTTACTCTTGTTAAAACCACGATGGTGGTTTGGTGGTGATCCGAGAACGATCATGATTGGTAAGGCGGTACCGAGGGATGTTTATCCCAGGAGCATGAGCACAACATGTTGGAACATTATTGCATTATTAATTGGTTAAATATCATGATATTGTTTGTCATTATGATTATGCCTGTTGTGAGCTTGCAAGTACATTCAATGTACTGACCTGGCGTGTCATGCCAGATTTCAGGAAAGTCGCGTTGGAAAGGAGCGCTGCTCGAGTATAGATCGTGTCCACATTGGTGTCCCTGTGATATGGAGTTTCCGCTACGACGTTGTTCCGCTGCCGCGTAGTTGTTATGATCGATGCCCCTTTATGTTTACTAAATAATGTACATATTGTCCAGCCGCATCGTGCGTGCTGCTCGGCCTCGACATCTGTTGTAATATAAACTCTGAGCCGCTAGCATCAATAAAGCGGTGGTTTTTCTGTACCAAGATGTTGTGTGTTGCCAGAAGACATGGTCTCTGGGCTGGCAGTACAAGGTAAACCAGTCGCTCTGAGCCGGGGTGCCACAACGGTTGGTATCAGAGCCGCGCTGACTGTAGGCCACGCTAGACTATGACGTGTTAACTGGACGTTAGATACGAGTTTAAGTTGAGTGTCGGTAGCAATTGTAGTTGGTTGTTGCATTGCATGCACTTGATTTATATTTTTATACTAACCTGCTAATGGTTGTGAGTGTAGATGGCTCCGGTGCCGTATCTGTGCCAGCTCCAGCTGATGCCGTACACGTCACCGCACCTTCTTCGCAACGTGTGGCGTCAGCTGTACCCCCTCGGAGACGATCCAGTCTATCATGTGTATCGGGAGCGTCTAGCTGATTCAGTGTATGAGTATCACGTAGTGGTTACTCTGCGCACTAGTTCCGATTCCGTCTCTTACATTCATACCTCTCGGAGCGGTTACGCCTCTACCGCTTCTCAGGCTGTCTAGTTTGCTGCATTCGAGGTCCTTGTTGAGCTTCGCTACAACGAGATCCGAATGCAAAACCATCCAGGTTTCTTTTACTACCCTTCTCTGCATGATAATGGTAGTGTCCGTTTCCAGATCATTGATCCGGAGTCTGATAGCGTTGCTAGCCACCTTGCTCGTTATGTCACTACTAGCTATCTTATGATCCACGAGCTGGCTCGAGAGATGACTCATGCCCGTACTGCTTTAGCCGCTACTTTGGTCACTACTAGATCTGCCACTACTCCATCTTCTCTGGGATTTACTCCCTATATTCCAGCCAGTTCTAGTTCCCCTGTTTCACCAGTTACTCCCCCGAGTAGCTCAGGCACTTTGATGGTGAACCCTCTCCGTACTCCTGCCGAGTGGGTTTCACTTCTCTCTACCCCGGTAGCCCCAATGCTTCATCCTTCCCCTGCCCCGGAGGAGAGCCCTCGAGGCAGCGTCGTCGTGTTACCTTTAACCCGAAGGTTACCGTTAACCACGTCAGTTCAGGATCCGAGTCCCTTCAGGGGAGGACACCACAGCACCAGTAGAGTAGTAGTACCTCAGAGTATTTGCAGTCGTCAGGATAATGTACGGATGTAGCCATACGAGTCATGATGTTTCATTGCATGTATGAGATTAGTTGAACCCGTCATGTTGTTTATCTTTCATGTATGAGCCTATGTATAATTTTGCTGGGACTTTATTTGCCGTATTTTCTTCGCTCTTTTGTTTTCTTCTGGGATTTGTCACTGGCTTTTCCCCAAATTTATTCTTGGATGTTTCTCATCTCGATTGCATTGTCTTGGGAAAAATCCACCATAGGATGACGCGGGGAGGCAGCAGTAGCAACGTTCGTGAGGGAACTCCTGTTCGTCGTTCTGCACGACAGGCAAGACATTCTCCCGAGCCATACGTTCCGCCACCGCCTCCACCGCCAAATCCACCCTCCACCGAGCAAATTCTGCGTATGTTTGAGGAAAGAAGGAATAATGATCTGCTTGAAATATTAAGAAGTGTGCAAGCTATGGTTGGACAGAATGGAAATCAGAATGGTCATTACTCAAAGCTGTCAGATTTTCAAAGGACCAAGCTACCCAGTTTCAGTCAGATTGTTGACCCATTGGATGTAGACGATTGGTTGCGTACCATTGAGAAAAAGCTTGAGATTGCTCGTATTGAAGAAAATGATAAAGTTCCATTTGCAACTCATTACCTTGAGGGCACTGCTGTCATATGATGGGAAAATGCAAAGGCCATGTGGCCTGCTGATGAAGAAATCACCTGGGAAAAATTTAAGGATCAGTTCTGGAAATATCATATCCCTACTGGAGTTATGAAGGTTAAGTAGCGTGACTTTCTCACACTCATCCAAGGAAACCAGTCTGTGGGGGAATATTTGCAAAAATTTAATCATGTGGCCTGTTACTCCCTTTATGACGTGGCCACCGAGGAAAGGAAGATTGACAGATTTCTTGGAGGCTTAAATCCGCAACTCCGGTGTACTCTCAGTATGTTTGATTTCCCAGATTTCCAAACTCTGGTGAACAAGGCTCTCATTGCTGAACGGGAGCACAAGCTTGTATCAGATAATAGGCCTGCCAACAACAACGACAACAAGCGTAAGTTTGAGCCAAAGAAGGATGGGAAACCAGTGCAAAAGGCTCGAACCTAGCAACAAACTTAGGTGGAATACAAGCCCAATTGGCAACAGAATGTTAACAAGACCACCACTCAAGTCAAGAATGTCGTGACCAACCCAATAAGTAAGGAGCGTCAGCGCAATAATTCGTGCTTCAATTGTGGGCAGAACGGACATTATGCCAAACAGTGCCCCAAGAACAACAAGGCGAATGCCCCATTCAGGCCACAAGTCAACTTTATAGAGTCATGCCCGACCCAGCAAAACATTACTAGGTACGTGCATCATCTCTCAGCCAACGAAGCACAAGAGAACCCCGAAGTCGTCATTGGTATGTTTTCTGTTAATGACATACCTGCCGTAATTTTATTTGACTCTGGGCTTCCCATTCTTTTATTTCTCGGAGTTTTGCTGCCCAAAACAAATTTCCTTGTACACTTTTGGGCAAAAATATGTTGGTACAAACCTCGGATCTCTAATCAAGAGCAACATGGTTTGCCGCGATCTGGAAATCAATATCAACGGAGTCTACTTTGCAACCTCTCTGATAATTATTGAGTCTGAAAAGTTGGATATTATATTGGGTATGAATTGGTTGACCCAATATCAAGTTTGTATAAATTGCGCAACACGAGAAGTCACTTTGACCATTCTGAACGGGCAAACTACCAAATTCTATGCTCGCAAGAAGATACCCAAGCAAGAATTGGTTTTCACCGTTGTGGCTGAGTTGGAACTAATTCCTGTGGTCAGCGAGTACCCTCATGTATTTCTAGAAGAACTATCGGGAATGCCACCAGACCGAGAACTAGAATTTGCAATAGATCTTGTGCCCGGAACTTCACCGTTATACAAGAAGTATTACCGAATGCCCTCATCAGAATTAGTGGAGCTAAAGAAACAGCTTGATGAACTGCTCCAGAAAGGATATATTCGTCTCAGCTCTTCACCATGGGGATCACCCGCTATTTTTGTGGACAAAAAGGATGGCAGTCTCCGCATGTGTGTAGATTACCGCCAGCTGAATGAGGTCACCATCAAAAATAAATACCCACTACCAAGGATTGATGATTTGTTTGATCAGCTCAGTGGGGCTGAAGTATTCTCTAAGATCGATTTATGGACCGGATATCATCAGCTCAAGATTAAAAAGGAAGATATTCCTAAGACCGCATTCACTACTCGGTACGGTCTTTATGAATACACGGTGATGTCCTTTGGTCTCACCAATGCCCCTGCTTTCTTCATGCATATGATGAACAAAGTATTCATGGACTTCCTCGACAAATTCGTGGTAGTCTTCATCGATGACATCCTCATTTACTCCAAGGGTGAAGACGAACACAAGGATCACCTTCGAGCAGTGATACAACGACTCTGCGACCATCGGCTTTACGCCAAATTCAGTAAATGTGAATTTTGGGTTTCTCGGACATGTACTATCCACCGAAGGTATAGCCGTGGACCCGAGCAAAGTAAAGGATGTGCCCGACTGGCTGCCACCCATGACAGTGACACAGATCCGGAGTTTTCTCGGATTACACTACAAAAAAATACACTTTCGTGATGATACGTGTTTGTCACAGTAGGTCGCGTTTTCTTTCATGCATGTACATCCATGACGATTTTATGACAGAATCAAGATAGTCATACCTATGCTGTCGTAGAAGTGTTCCATGACATTACCAAAATTATCATCACGGAAGTGTTCACTTCCATGACGATAAATCACGCGTCATAGAAGTGCTTTCGTCAAGGGTGACCGACACGTGGCATCCACCGTAACAGAACGCCGTTAAGCTATCGGGTCGGGTTTTGGATCCGATAACCCGTTAACAGCCCCGACCAATGGGGATTTTCCACGTGTAAAATCATCATTGGCTGGAGGAAACACGTGTCGGCTCATCGCTGGGACAGATGTCATCCACTCATTGGATAGAAGGCTCCTATGATACGTCGACACGTGGCACGGCCCAACAGAGGCCCATTCATGTGAAAAGGCCAGCCCGTTTAACTTGGTTAAAAGGTGGCGGGCCGGCCCATGGAAAGCCTGTTAACGGCATGTTCGCATATAGCCCATTTACAGCCCGCTAACCCAAGGCCCGTTACGCCCTATTCGAATTAGGCCCAGTAGCGTCATCTGGGCCATCCAATATGATTCTAGCCCGTTTTCACTTCTGGCCCATGTATGGCCCGTGACATCTTTCGGTCCATATGAGGCCCTATGTAACTCTTGTCCTATTAACGGCCCGTGGTGAAACTGGCCCGTAATGAACAGTGTATCACTTTACACCCATTAACGGCCCATGGTGAAACTGGCCCGTAAAGAACAGTGTATCACTTTATACCCATTAACGGCCCGTTATTCCGTTGGGCCGTTTCCAGCCCATGTTATCTTTCGGCCTTCTCAGAGCCCATTTATTCTTGGGCTATTTTCTAGCATTCATTTACTTACGGCCCATTACTGTCATTTTCTGCTTGTGGGCCAAATTCAGCCCGTGGTTACAGTCGGCCCATTTGTGGTCCGTTAATACGTTGGGCTGTTTTCATAGCGTCATCAAATACGGCCTATTAACGATGGCCCGTTATGGTCGGCCCATGAACGGACGATTCCAACTCTAGCCCGTTTACGGCCAGAATGCGGTCTGTTTGGCCCATGTTTGGCCAATCGATCATACGACCCGTATAAGGCCCATTGATGATACGACCCGTAGAAGGCCCATTGTTTCTATGGCCCGTAGAAGGCCCACTGTTTCTATGTCCCGTAGAAGGCCCACTGTTTATATGGCCCGTAGAAGGCCCATTGTTTCTACGGCCCATAGGAGGCCCACTGTCACTACAGTAAATATTAGCCCATGGTTATTGTGGCCTAGTTTTAAAAAACAGGTTATTGCAGCCACTAGCAAACCGTAGAAAAGGAACTACACTGACTACGAGAAAACAAATAAACAAGACAATAAGGAAATAAATAAGCAAGCAACTTACACTAGGCTATCACGGCTATTACACATATTACATCCACTGGGCATCAAAGTTCGCCACCAGTGCAAATATAGGGAACACAACAGCATATAAACGCCGCAGCAAAACAAGTCTAGAACTAAAACCACTTCAGAAGATCTCAAGAAACAATATCTTGGGTACCCATAATGCTGGCAAGATGCTTAGCAAGCTTATTAACTTTCTCTTGTTTGGCGCTTAAGTACTCTAGCGCTTGCTGTTGCACCAGAAAGTATGCATCTGAATTCTGCAGGGACTTCTTCAGTCCTTCGGCTTCCCGTCGCATAACATCTGATCGATGTCTTTCAACTTGAAGTTGAGACTCAAGAAGCCGAAATGATTCAGGCAACGAGTTCGAAGAGCTGGTGCCAGCAGTGGTAGCCAGTAAGTCGAACACTACATCAAGATAGGACTTTGGGGTTGTCTCAGTGTCTTCAATATAGTTTTTATCAGCTTTCTTGGAGACCAATAGGGATGTCTCACTATCTTGAACCTTATCTGCATTACTTCCTTTACCATTGCATAACAGGGTACTCTTCTCCAACAAACAAACACATCTCAGGTTTACAACGTAGTATATGAAACTCATTTTGGTAAACCAGTTCAGTAGTAAGGTGGACAGGATAACAGCATGAAACAAACATATATCTATGTAGTATGGTCACTGTATGGTTTATATCATTCTAGTTTATGTTGCCAAATCAAGATAGATACAGTTCGAATCATATCTATTTAAGACAAAGCAACATAGACAGAATATAAGTGTGGGAAACTACACAACAATAACAACACTTGTAATGTGCATGGCATGAGAACATAACTGTTTATTCAATTGAAACTTAAATCAACATAGAGCAAGTTACAACAGCAAACAGCCAAACACGTTGAAGAAACAGGTTTAAAACATACTTGTTGCGCCATTGGAGTTTCAATTGCATCCTTCAAATTTGAAATTAGTTGGTATCAGTAAATACAATGATGCAAGAGCAAAGTAGTATGAAACATAGCTACGGAACCTGACCTGAGAACAATTCTTCTTCTGCTTTAAGCGTTGACTTCGGGTTCGGAGTGGTGGTCCTCATGATTTGGGCACTGCAGTTGCCTTACTAACTGCTCGTGTTTGGGTGCTCTGTGGTGGAGATGGTGCCGTGTCAACAGG
The DNA here is from genome assembly GCF_056163025.1 of Triticum urartu. Classification (NCBI taxonomy): domain Eukaryota; kingdom Viridiplantae; phylum Streptophyta; class Magnoliopsida; order Poales; family Poaceae; genus Triticum; species Triticum urartu. The sequence continues at coordinate 89,655,661 of NC_141878.1, forward strand.
AACTGGGTGTCTATCTGCTGGGGTTGGGGTTAGAAGGGGTGTAGCTGGTTCTCTGTCCAACTGGGTAGGGGTACAATCTGCATGAGTGTGGGTTATGTGTGGTGGGGCTGGTTCTTGGGAAGTACAATCGTGGTTCTATCTGCATCGATAGGTAGCACGATCTTTTCTGAAGACCGTGTTTTTACTCCCACAGATACTGCCATCACTCCCTCCAATTGAAATGACTGATAAACAAGAAAAGTAATTAAATGTACACACATTGTAAGATAGACAGGTGCAATGGATAGTAGGGAAGAAAACAGGGCATGAAATAATTCACATTTATGTTGTCTAAGCAAACAGAATAGCAGGACATAATTTCACATATATGATGGCTAATTAAACAGGATAGCATGACACAATTTCACATGTATGATGGCTAACTAAACACGATAGAATGACATACTTCAAAATATGATGACTATGTAAACAGGATGACATGATATAACTATACGATGTGTCTATTAAAGTGGTTGGCATGCCATAAATCACAAACATGCCGTCGATGGAAACATGATGGCATGATATAATTCACGGATAGAATGACATAATTTAAAATATGATGACTATGTAAACAGGATGAGATGATATAACTATATTATGTCTTTAGAAAATGGGTTGGCATGCCATAAGTCAGATACATGTTGTCTATGTAAACATCATGGCATGGCATAATTCAAATATATGATTTATATACTAAGGAAGTGAGCAGAGGGAAATCGCATATTTGATGTGTCAACTAAGGAGATGGCATTCAATATTGTGTATATGATGTAAAAACTAAGCATTGCAATACAACATATGCATTATATGAGTAATATAACCCTGCCAAGTTTGAGCATACACCTCAGGGGGATAATAGGACTGGTCATCTACCTCTGAATCTTCCTCTGAAGAGCTATCTGTAACCAGCAAGATATCTGCTTCAGCAGGTAGCATTGTCTGCTCTGAAGACCTTGTTTTCACTCCAGATTTCTCCATCACCAATTCAAATGGCTGATGCACAGGAAGAGAAGTTGAATATACAAACATTGTCAACACAAGCAATGAGAAATACAAAAAAAGACGGCATGATATAATTCACATATATGACGCTTGCCTAAACAGCATGGCATTGCATAATTCACATACATAATGCCTTGCAACAAGATAACATTGCATAATTCACATATATAATGTCTTGCAACAAGATGGCATTGCATACTTCACATATATGGTAATTAGACACTAAACAGGTGGCATTCACACAAAGCATGTCTAAACTAAGCAAATGACATAGCAATGCAAGATACCATACGCACGATATGAGCAACATAACCCTGCCAAGTTAGGGCATGCACCTCGGGGGGAAATATGACTGGTGATCTGTCTCTGAATCCTCCTCTGAGGAGCTATCCGTAACCAGCAAGACATGTGCTTCGTCAGATAGCATTGTCTGCTCTAAAGACCTTGTTTCCACTCCAGATTTTTCCATGACCGTGCCGAATGGCTGATGCACAGGAAGAGTAATTGAATGTACTAAAATTGTTGACAAATTTAACACGTAATAAAAAAATGATGGCATGATATAATTCACATATAAGATGACTGGCTAACCATGGTGGCATTGCAAAATTCACATATATGATGCCTGGCTAGACAAGATGTCATTGCATGATTCACATATACGATAAAGAAACTAAACAGATGGCATTGACACAAAGCATGTCTAAACTAAGCAGATGACATCTTTAATGTATACAGTAAGCAATGCAAGGCACCATATGCATGATATTACCAACATCAGCATGCCAAGTTAGAGCGAAGACCTCATGGGGTAAATAGGAGTGGTCTTCTCCTTCTGAATCCCCCTCAGAACAGTTATCTTCCTCTTGATTACGATACTAAACGGGTGGAGGGGGGCTGCCTTTGCGCCCACCATGGAACGACGTCTGCATGAAATTTTATTGCCACGCAAGGCTCGTCTCTTTTGCTCTACATGATCAGTTCCATTGTGTACAATAACTGGCATGCATAGGAATAAAACATAGTGAGATTATGTAAGGAGTGCATGCACAAATCCAGAGTGATCGTAGCAAACTGTGGATAGACCCAAAACCAATGATAGCAGGCAGATAATAGCTTTAGTTAAAAAATACAGATAATGGCTCCTTTATGTTTGTTTGCACCCAACATGAAACTCATAGTAGACACCGGAGATTAACTAGATAGTAGACAGATAGTACTGATTGCTTCCCCAATATGTACCCCACAACCATTTAAAAACTCAAGTTTCAACATTAGTTTGGACCTGACTCGGAGTCTAATAGGTGAACACGACGATAATGTAGCATGTCATCATGTTAAGCGACACATAACGTAAGCAGACACGGAAGAGTGCCACCTCTCTTGCGGACCCGTGTAGTCCTCAAGGTCATCTACTCAGTTGATGATGGTAATGCAGTTGCCGTGGCTGCCGGCGGCGGGGAAGAAGATCTGAGGCGGCGAAAGACAGTCTGGAGAGCGGATCCCTGCTGTGGTGAATCCTTCCATCGTTGGAGCAGTTGAGCTGGGGTGGAACACAGCGCCGCAGGAGCAGGACAAACCACACAAGGTTTTCTTTGACACATATCTGTAACAGAAGTAATTGAGTAAGGGCTTGTTTGAATTTGAGGATTCTAACAATGCATGGATAGGAAATAGACAGGAATAGGATAGGAATGCACGTGCAAAACAGAGAATTTAAAAACACAGGATTTCTGCCAATCTGGGTGTTTGATTCACAATAATTTAAAGATCACAGGATGCAAAAAAGCATGGTGAGATTAAGTCAAACCACAAGAAAATGTATGGTTATAATGCTATTATGCTACTATCTCTTAGTATTGTGCTTGATGAATAGGAATATGAAAAGGAGGAGAAGTGGAAATTAGAATTCCTACGGTTTTTCTTTCAAGGAGACACTAAAGGAACAAATCCTACAGTTTTCCTTTGCTCCATTTCTTTGCACCAAATTCATGAAAAGTAGTACCATAGGAAACTTTCCAATTCCGATGTTTTTCATTCACTTTTCCTTTCAAGTACTGACGATTCTAGTAGGCAGGCTTGAGCAAGGAAAATCCTACACTAAAAAAATGTTTTTGTGCTACTTCTATTACTTTGGACCCAAGCCACTGCCATACTAGCTCAACTCCCAGTCCCATCGACAAATGCACAACTCAAACGCGCAGATATAAATAATGATGGTGTTCAAGAGAGTCCATCATGGATAGCTAAGTTGCCTGGTACCTCACTGCTTGTCATATAGTAGGATAAAATAATCGTATTTCCCGTTACTACGAGTGCTCAGTGGACAATATATATAACATGTAGAGTAAAAAAGAGATGCAACAAGTGTACAACCTCTTTGGCGAAGCCATGTCGATCTCAGCGTGATTGGGTTGGCCGGTGAGGATGCTCCGGCTAACTTGGTTGTCGGAGGAGGGGAAGAAGATCTTAGGCATCTGGAGATGGAGCCCGAGGTACTGCTCCCCTGTGATGGAGGGTTTCGTTGTTGGAGTAGCTCTGGTGAGTTGTATGACGTCGAGGCTGAAGCAGGACAAGAGAGACAATGAACAACGTTAACCTGAGTGGAATTCTAATAGCATCTCCAATACATGACTTAAAATACATAACCACAAAGTGCTAGATGTACTCATCTCTGAACTTAACTGTCGAAACTGAATTTAACTGTCAAAACTGAACTTAACTGTCGAAACTGAACTTAACTATCGAAACTGGATTTTGCTGTCGAAACTGAATTTTGCTGTCTAAACTGAACGCACTAGCAAGGTGAGGCTACACGTCGGTCGACTGACTTTTTAATCTCTGGTCAGTCAATTTTGCAGCCGTTGGATACGAAATCAAGGGCCTGCGGTTCATCTTCAACCTCCACCCCCTGAGCCGCCAGCCACCACCGGCCAAACAGCAGCCCCCCGCCGCCCGCGGCCAGCGGTGCGCCGCCTCGCCCGCCCCGAAAACACTCCCCACCGCCGGTCCGCCGCCGCCCCGGCCATCCCTCTAGCCCCCCCCCCCCCCCCGTGCCGAGCTTTTTCTCCGGCGATCCCCATGCCACCGCCCCGCCAACGTCCCGCCACCGCCAGCGACCACCGCCCCCATCCTGAACCCTAAGATAGATAGTGGGGTACCTCTCTGGCGAGCCCCCTCCCCGCTGCGGCTGGTTCTTCCTTCACCCCGGCGAGCCCCCCCCCCCCACCCCCTAAAAATCGATTGACCAAAAGTCGATTCAGTCGACTAAAGTGTAGCTAAATCGAAGCAGTATCGCAAGGAAGAGCAAGAGAGAGAGCAGCAGCAGCGCGAGCAAGAGCAATAGTAAGAGCAGACCAGGTAGGGGACTGAGAGCAAGAGCAGAGCAGCAGTGCAAGCGAGAGCTAAAGCAGCAGCAGCTCCTACTGATGTGGACGTCACCACCGAGGGAGCGACACCGTGGAGGAAGTGGCCGGTGACGCCGCCGTGGATGGAGCCACGCCATGTCGGCTCGGGACCGAGCGCCGGCAGCACCGTGAGATCGAATCAAGAAGAAAATGCGGAGATTAGTGTACAACCTCTTTGGTGGCGCCGATTAGGCCGCAGCTTCATCCGAGGAAACGGTGATGATGATGCTCTTCCGGTGGTGCAGGTGAAGACGGCTGTGTGGGAATGGAGGTGGCACGAAAGACAAGGGGAACATCGGGGCAGCTCCTTGGAGGTGGAGGACGGGGTGGCTGAACCAGCGGGACGATGAGATCGACGACGGATCCTCATCCGGTACGGTGGACGAGGGACGTCGAGGTGTTGCTATGGACGACGTCGTCGGGGAAGAGGCTCCGGCTGGGTGGCGGACGGAGCAGGGCGTGGGGTTTCATCGCGGGTTTTCGCGGCCTGGGTGTACGAATGGGTGGGCGGATGGGATGGCAGTGGGGAACCATGGCTTAGAGATGCGCTTGTCTGAAATGTGGGGTAAGTTACGAAAGTACCCCCACCACGAGCATTTCGCGTGTCAGGATTTCACAGGAGGTGGGAGTTTTCGCGCGCGTTGTAATTTCGGAATAGCAAGGCGCGGGTTGAGATGGAGGGAGTTGTCGGAGCACAACGAGACAAAGATATATCTTAAATATTTCAGGCTAACAAGGCGCGGGTTGAAGAGGCGGGAGTTTCGCAGCACGATAGATAGAGACGCTAGCTTGAATTTTCGGCATAACAAGGCGCGGCTTGAAATTTTGGAAGAACAAGCTTAACGTGTACCAAAAAAGACAATTTGCACCTCAACACGTACATCACACACACAAACACCATTTAGACTAGAGTAAGGTACACGTGCATTACACGCATGAGATTTGGCAACCAAATTATGAATAAATACCACATTATAGCATGCAAGCTTTGAGTCATATATGCATGACGTAGATGTTCATTTAATTTTTATAGTTCATTTCATTCAAAATCATCTAGTTTTTATAAGAAAGCTAATCTATTTTAAGATTCATGGAATTGTGTGTCGTAGAACATAAAGTAAAAAAAATAATGGCAAATCATGTAGAAAAACTTTTGGGAAATTCTGATACGGAAGATTCTAGAACAAATAAGAAGTGCTTGTGTTTTGATGTTTGTGCATTATGCTTAAGTTCAACCATGGAGTCTTCTAGATTATACATGTGGCGAAATCTGGTGGAATCTAGATGATATCCAACGGCCAGTAGTGCTCAAATTTGCCATCTTTGGACCATCGGATTCACCTCATCCAACGACCATCTTTCAAAGTTAAAGTTACCCGCACACAATATAAAAAAATATAAAGTATAATATATATATGGGTATAGATATAGATATGTGATGCGAAAGCCGCCCATCATCTCCAATTAGAATAGTGTGTCCATGCACGGATGCGACATGGCCAAATGATGTCTGCCATCGGTATCTCAAATTCAAATTAGTCTGACCTTGTTCAATGTGTATACATTACAACATGCTCGTTTCCAAACCACACCGCGCAGATCCCCGTTATATTCATGCATGCATGGGTTTCAAACATCAGGATCTCTTATTCAAATATTTGAATTCAACTTTACATTGATAACGACCTCACCTATTCTTTTACACCCACACAGTAGTCTTCTCTTTATAATTGTACCACTAACTTTCTCTCGTGCATGCATGCACACACACTACCAGTCGACATTATCCATCGCACACATGCAATCTTTTTCTTCAGGTCGGTCTCCCATGAAGGCACACACCCACACACATCCCCCTCTCCATCATATCAGGCATTCTTTATCTCTCACACGTGCATGCACAACGATCGATGTTCCTCTATGTATGTGTGTATATAGCTAGGTCTTTCATAGTTTTCCACACAAACCGATCAATCGATATATCCAGTGAGGTCTCACCCTCTTTCCCACGTCCACATCAATCAATCTATACCTCTCTATATAGGATTAACATACATAGCTAATACACCCACATTAATTATATATCCAACGTCCCCCTCTCATCATCCATGCCTTCCGCTTCATCTCTCAGACGTTGTCAGCGTTCTAGGAACGGGGGTCCCCAGACTTGCCTGCCCGCGGCCTGTGGCATGGCTCAAAGGGGGGCCCAGCACGGCCCATCTTCACCAACACAAACCCAGGACCCTCGCGAGGGGCCAAGCCTCGCGGGGCGGACGACACGGAGCTTCCTCAGGCATGGCCTCGTCAGGCTGGCTCACGAGGAGGCGGAGAGATCAAGGCGGGGTACGTCGCGAGGTGCCCGTGACGCAAGCCATGACGACTCAGGGCGCCAGGCGGGTGCCAGCCCGCGCAGCGTCCTCCTTTCCCCTTTGGTGCAAAGGGGGCAAGCGCAGCCGTGGAGTACCGAGGCATCAGGCAAAGGTTGCCGTTTCGGTGCAACGAGACCAAGACCAGGAGGACTACGAGATGGAGGTCACCGTGGAGCCCAAGACAGCGTCATCACCAGAGCTTTGCACAGGCGAAGACTACTTTTGTCAGGATAGTTGATACTTGCTGTCCCCCTTCAAATTAGCCCGCCATTGTTGGCTCCCTTCCCGCTCAATATTTGGGGAGAGGACCAGGGCCACTATAAATAGGACCAGCCACCCGCGTAGCAAAGGAGGGGGGTCGTCGGCTTACTCTCCTCCAAGGGCTCGACAAGTAGAGAGGTGTAGGATCGAAAGTATGTCTAGAGGGGGGTGATTAGACTACTTGACCAAATAAAAACTTAACCTTTTCCCAATTTTAGTTCATGGTAGATTTTAGCTATATTAGGACAAGTCAAGCAATCATCACACAGTTCAAGCAAGCATGCAAAGAGTATATTGGCAGCGGAAAGTAAAGCATGCAACTTGCAAGAATGTAAAGGGAAGGGTTTGGAGAATTCAAATGCAATTGGAGCCACGGATGTTTTTCCCGTGGTTCGGATAGGTGGTGCTATCCTACATCCACGTTGATGGAGACTTCAACCCACAAAGGGTAACGGTTGCGCGAGTCCACACAGGGCTCCACCCACAAAGGGTAATGGTTGCGCGAGTCCACACAGGGCTCCACCCACGAAGGGTCCACGAAGAAGCAACCACCCACAAAGGGTCCACGAAGAAGCAACCTTGTCTATCCCACCATGGCCATCGCCCACACAGGACTTGCCTCACTAGCGGTAGATCTTCACGAAGTAGGCGATCTCCTTGCCCTTACAAACTCCTTGGTTCAACTCCACAATCTTGTTGGAGGCTCGCAAGTGACACCTAGCCAATCTAGGAGACACCACTCTCCAAGAAGTAACAAATGGTGTGTAGGTAATGAACTCCTTGCTCTTGTGCTTCAATTCATAGTCTCCCCAACACTCAACTCTCTTGCATAGGATTTGGATTTTGTGGAAAGAAGATTTGAGTGGAAAGCAACTTGGGAAGGCTAGAGATCAAGATTCATATGGTAGGAATGGAATATCTTGGTCTCAACACATCAGTAGGTGGTTCTCTCTCAGAACATATGAGTTGTAATGGTGTATGCATTCTGATGGCTCTCTCCTTGAATGAAGAGGAGGTGGAGGGGTATATATAGCCTCCACACAAAATCCAACCGTTACACAATTTTCCAATCTCGGTGGGACCGAATCAACAAACTCGGTCGGACCGAAAATGTAAACCTAGTGACTGTTAGAGATTTTCGGTGGGACTGACATGCAACTCGGTAGGACCTATATGGTTAGGGTTTGGGCATAGTGTAATCTCGGTGAGACCGATTACACAAACTCGGTGAGACCGAATTTGGTAATTAGCTAACCAGAGAGTTGGTCAGGCAAACTCGGTGGGACCGATTTGCTCTTTCGGTGAGACCAAAAAGTTACAAAGGGGAAACACTAAATTTACATTGCAATCTCGGTGGGACTGATTCGCTCTTTCGGTGAGACCGAAAAGTTACAAAGGGAAACAGAGAGTTTGCAATCCCATCTCGGTGAGACCGAGATCCCTATCGGTAGAACCAAATTGCTAGGGTTTGGCAGTGGCTAATGACAAGTGAATCTCGGTGGCGCCGGATAGGAAGAATCGGTAGGACCGAGTTTGGCTTAGGGTTTAGGTCATATGTGGATATGGGAAAGTAGTTGAGGGTTTTTGGAGCATATCACTAAGCACATGAAGCAAGAGGCTCATTATGCAACACCTCATCCCTCCTTGATAGTATTGGCTTTTCCTAAAGACTCAATGTGATCTTGGATCACTAAAATATAAAATGAAGAGTCTTGAGCTTTTGAGCTTGAGCCAATCCTTTTTCCTTAGCATTTTGAGGGTTCCACTTTCACATCCATGCCATGCCAATCATTGAGCTTTCCTGAAATAATCATCTTGGAATAGCATTAGCTCAATGAGCTATATGTTGTTATGAATTACCAAAACCACCTAGGGATAGTTGCACTTTCAATCTCCCCCTTTTTGGTAATTGATGACAACATATAGATCAAAGCTTCGACAAATGATAATAAGCATGAAATATATCGTCGCTTTGAGAAGTATGTGATAAGTAAGAGCTCCCCCTAAATTTGTGCATATTTAAAATTTGCTTTGGACTGCAAATGCACAAGGAGTTAGAGTCATGGGTTACTCTTCCATGTCACATACATCTTGGTGGAGCGCTTAAAATGATAAGAATGAAATACATGCACTCATCACCAAGAATTGTGAAAGATCACATAAGATAGATAAGATAATAGCATTAAGCAAGCATTAAGTGTAGCTTATGATCAAACACATGATCATCAATGTCTCACAAATAATGACGTAGTATCTCAAGCACTCAAAAGCAATCAAGTTTGAAAAACCACCAAATAAAGCAAGAGAGAAAAGCAACACTCTCTCTCGAAGCCTATGATCTATACATTTTTCTCCCCCTTTGGCAACAAGTTACCAAAAAGTTCCTAGAAAATGCATAGTACTAGATCGACGCTCAGGCTTGATCTTCTGGTGGTGGTGGAGTCCGGATTACTCCAAGGGCGAAGGCATCTGTAGACGCTGAAGTAGACGCTGGAGTTGGAGCTGAAGTAGATGCTGGAGCTGGTGGAACTGAAGCTGTAGCTGGTGCTGAGGTGGTGGCTCTTGTGTCAGCAACTGGCACGGCAGACGACCTCGGACCTCGTGGCACTCTGGCAAAGGCATGAGTGGTAGTCCTGCCTCTCCTCTCCTGCATATCATCTTGGAGCTGCTCCACTGCAGTCTGAATCTCCGTTACCTTGACATCCAAGTCATAGAACTTCTGTTCCATGATTCTCTCTAGGCTTGCCTGGTTTTGAGTTAGGGTGGCTAGTCCTTGCTCAATCCGCAGGGTGGATGCAATCAGGTAACCAAGCTGCTCTTGTTTGGTCTTCAAGAAATACTCAGATGCCTCCTCTTGAGTTGGCATCTTGGCAGCTTTCTCCTTCCTTGCCTTCTCCTTCTTTGCGTATGCTTGGGCAGATGATGGCTCGTTCTCAGTCATGACAACTTGATTGTCCTCAAGATCTGGACGGATGGGCAGGTGTTCCTTGTCCAATAAATATATGCCCGTGCCCATCTTGGAGTTAATGACCTCCTGGATCTGAGGGGCATATCCGCAACTCCTCTTCTAATCTGCTGCAGTCCTTTTGATAGTTTCCACTATGAGGCTCATCACCTTGAACTTCTGAGGCACATCAAATACATGTAGCAAGTTGATAGCATGGCCTCTGATCATCTTGTGATCTCCAGATTTGGGCAATAAGGTGTGCCTCAAGATCCAATTGATAGTTGGCAGCCCTGACAGAAGGTAATGCACAGACCCAAATTTGAAGGTGTCAAGAGCTTCATTGGGAATTTCCTTGTACATATTGGACACAGAGTTATGGTCCATCTTCTTCTTGGCATATATGTCCAAGTCATCATCATGCTCCTCTGGGCATTAATGATCTGTGCCCACTCAGCAACTGTGGATTGGTACCTTGTACCCTCAGACATCCATGTGATCCTCCCATCTGAATAAAAATGTGCTGTGGAGTAGAACTGCATTATAAGCTCCTCATTCCACTTTGTGAGCTTCTGCCCAACAAAGTCAGCTACTCCACAAGCTATGAAGCTGTCTTGCACTCCAGGATAGTGCTCCTCATTGTCCTTGATGTACTGCCAGTCAACCCATCTCATATCATAGACTATTGGCTTGTTATCAAGCAGCACTGTCTCATAGAAGTCCTGCTGTTCCTTAGTGTGAAACCTGTAGTCAACAGCAGTCCTCCTCCTTGAAGCATACGGGTCTTCTTCTCTCCACTTCCTCAGCCCTGAATCTCTCCTGAGCTTCATGTCCTCAGCCACAGGATGCGCATCATTGTGGTCTGGGATCTTGGGCTTGAGCTTTCTCAGAACTTGCTCTTCATCCTCTTCTTCAGCAATAGTCTGAGGCACTGGGGCCTTGTTCTTCTCAGCTGCAGGAATGCACCTTGTATTCCTCTTTGGTTTTGGCTTGGAGGCAGCTTTGGGCTTAGATGCAGTAGCCCCTGATCTTATGGCATCACCCATCAGCTTGGGTGCCTTGGGTGCTAGGGAAACTACCTCTTCTTCCTCTTCCTCTTCCATGATGGAAGCCTTTCCTAGCACTCTGGCTACGGTCTTCTTGACCCTTTCCTTTCTTTTCTTTCCCTCAGCAGCAACTGGCTCTTTAGGTGCAGGCTTCTCAGTTGAAGCTCTTGCCTTTGACATGGGCTGCCTGCCTGCTGGCCTTTTAATTTTCAGCCCTGGCTTTGTGCCTTGGTTTTACCATTTGCCTAATAACAACTAAAAATTGCATAGGGACTTGCCAGCCCCCGTGGATTTTTAATCAATCCCCGGGCCAGTGCTCCTCATGAGTGTTGGTCCAAACTAGAGCATCGTGCGGGACCGCCCCTTGGCAACTAGGGGTATTTGGTATATACCTGTATGCTTCACTCATCCAGTGTAACCTAAGAACGAGACCGCGCAACTCCTATCAGGCTTGGTCGGTGCATCGGGAGGTCTTGCTGGACTTGTTTTACCATTGTCGAAATGTCTTGTGCACCAGGATTCCAAGTCTGATCGGGTGTCCCGTGATGGAGGATTGTCTCTGCGGATCGTGAGCTTGTCATGGGCTAAGTTGGGACACCCTTCCAGGGTTTTAAACTTTCGAGAGCCATGCCCGCGGTTATGTGGTAGATGGGAATTTGTTAATATCCGGTTGTAGAGGGCTTGAAGTAAACTCAATTAAAATGCATCAACCGCATGTGTAACCGTGATGGTCTTGATACATCTCTGTCGTATCTATAATTTTTGATTGTTCCATGCCAATATTCTACAACTTTCATATACTTTTGGCAACTTTTTATACTATTTTTGGGACTAACATATTGATCCAGTGCCCAGTGCCAGTTCTGGTTTGTTGCATGTTTTTTGTTTCTTAGAAAATCCATATCAAACGGAGTCCAAATGGAATAAAAACGGATGGAGCATATTTTTGGAATATTTGTGAGATATGGGAAGAAAATCAACGCGAGACGGTGCCCGAGGGGGCCACGAGGCAGGGGGACACGCCCCAGACCCTCGTGCCCCCCTAAGGCGGTTGCTACTCTTCTTTGGCCGCAAGAAACTAAATTTCTGGGGAAAAAATCAGGGCAAAGGTTTCAATCAAAGCGGAGTTACGGATCTCCGGATATATAAGAAACGGTGAAAGGGTAGAATACCAGAACGCGGAAACAGAGAGAGACAGATCCAAGCCCTCCCGTGCCATGGGTCCATGGACCAGAGGGGAAACCCTTCTCCCATCTAGGGAGAAGGTCAAGGAAGAAGAAGAAGAATAAGAAGGGAGGGCTCTCTCCCCCTCTGTTCCGGTGGCGCCGGAACACCGTCGGGGCCATCATCATCACCGCGATCTTCACCAACACCTACGCCATCTTCACCAACATCTCCATCACCTTCCCCCTCTATCTACAGCAGTCCACTCTCCCGCAACCCACTGTACCCTCTACTTGAACATGGTGCTTTAAGCTTCATATTATTATCCAATGATGTGTTGCCATCCTATGATGTCTGAGTAGATTTTCGTTGTCCTATCGGTGGTTGATGAATTGCTATGATTGATTTAATTTGCTTGTGGTTATGTTGCTCTCCTTTGGTGCCCATCATATGAGCGCGCGCGTGGATCACACCATAGGGTTAGTTGTATGTTGATAGGACTATGTATTGGAGGGCAAGAGTGATAGAAGCTTCAACCTAGCATAGAAATTGATGCATACGGGATTGAAGGGGGACCAATATATCGTAATGGTATGGTTGGGTTTTACCTTAATGAACGTTAGTAGTTGCGGATGCTTGCTAATAGTTCCAATCATAAGTGCATAGAATTCCAAGTCAGGGATGACATGCTAGAAGTGGCCTCTCCCACATAAAACTTGCTATCGGTCTAGTAACGTAGTCAATTGCTTAAGGACAATTTCGCAACTCCTACCACCACTTTTCCACACTCGCTATACTAACTTTATTGCTTCTTTACCTAAACAGCCCCTACTTTTTATTTACATGCACTTTATATTCTTGCAAACCTATCCAAAAACACCTACAAAGTACTTCTAGTTTCATACTTGTTCTAGGTAAAGCGAACGTCAAGCGTGCGTAGAGTTGTATCGGTGGTCGATAGAACTTGAGGGAATATTTGTTCTACCTTTAGCTCCTCGTTGGGTTCGACACTCTTACTTATCAAAAGAGGCTACAATTGATCCCCTATACTTGTGGGTTATCAGGTATCTTTTCCGCGGAGTCCGGGAAGTGAACACGGTGGGGTTATGTTTGACTCATAAGTAGTTCGGGATCACTTCTTGATCATTACTAGTTTGCGACCTTTGCGTAGCTTCTCATATTACTCTTTTACTCGTAAGTTAGCCACCATACAATGCTTAGTCGCTTGCTGCAACCTCACCACTTTACCCATTCCATACCCATTAAGCTTTTCTAGTCTTGATACTAATTGTAATGGGACTGCTGAGTCCTCGTGGCTCACAGATTACTACAACAACAGTTGCAGGTACAGGTAATGTGATGATCTGGCGTGAGTGTGATGCTTGCTTGTTTGGAGTTCTTCTACTCCTTCTTCGATCAAGGGATAGGTTCCCGGTCGGGAGAGCCTGGGATTACAAGGGTGGATGTCGTTCTTCTTTTTTGTTTGATTTCATCCCTTGTCGGATCCTACTCTTCTGTATGATGGTTGCTATGCGTTGATGAACTGTTGTATGAATGATGTAACTTGTGGCGAGTGTAAGCATTTATCTTGTATTGTCATCTATTCAGTACATGGTATGTTATAATGATATCCACCTTGCTATGCGCTCAAAATGTGGTTGTTCCCTAATCATGAGGTCATCACGTGATTGTGACATAATCGCATCTTGGGCACTGCACGGGATCACATCATTAGAGAATGATGTGATGGACAAGACCCATCCATTAGCTTAGCATTATGATCATTTAGTTTTATTGCTATTGCTTTCTTCATGACTTATACATATTCCTCTGACTATGAGGTTATTCAACTCCCGAATAATGGAGGAACACTTTGTGTGCTATCATACATCACAACGTAACTGGGTGATTATAAAGATGTTCTACAGGTGTCTCCGATGGTGTTTGTTGAGTTGGCATAGATCAAGATTAGGATTTGTCACTCCGTGTATCGGAGAGGTATCTCTAGGCCCTCTCAGTAATGCACATCACTATAAGCCTTGCAAGCAATGTGACTAATGAGTTAGTTGCGGGATGATGCATTACGGAACGAGTAAAGAGACTTGCCGGTAACGAGATTGAACTAGGTATGTGATACGTCCATTTTGCATCATGTTTCCTTGCTGTTATTTATAATGTTTTTATCCATAATAATACTTTCTGGAGTAATTCTAATGCCTTTTCTCCCATAATTTATAAGGAACACACCAAGAGGGAGAATTCTAGCAGCTGGAAATCTGGACCTGGAAAAGCCACGTCAGGCCACCTATTCTGCACAACTCCAAATGGGCTGAAACTTTATGGAGATTTTTTATGGAATATATAAGAAATATTGGAGCCAATAAGTACCAGAGGGGGCCACCAGGTGGGTACAACCCACCTGGGCGCACCAGGCCCCCCTGGCGCGCCCTGGTGGGTTGTGCCCTCCTCGGCGCACCTTTGGTGCCCATCTTCTGGTATATAAGTGATTTTGACCTAGAAAAAATCACAATAATACTTTCAGGACGGAGCGCCGCCGCCTCGAGGCGGAACTTGGGCAGGAGCACTTTTGCCCTCCGGTGGAGCGATTCTGCTGGGGGAACTTCCCTTCCAGAGGGGGAAATCATCGTCATCATCATCACCAACAACTATCCCATCTTGGGGAGGGAAATCTCCAGCAACATCTTCACTAGCACCATGTCATCTCAAACCCTAGTTCATCTCTTGTATTCAATCTTGTTACCAGAACTAAAGATTGTTGCTAGGCGGTGACTAGTAGTGTTGATTACATCTTGTAGTTTTTTTTGACTGTGAACTGTCGGGCAAAACCCCCACAGCAGATCAAAACTTTATTGAAATAAAGAACAAATACAACAAGTTGATTACAAGGAGTAACCAGAGTACAAAGGATAAAAAGGGAATCTTACAAAACTAGCTTAAGGGGGGAGGAAAGAGATCCATTTGAGCAAGTCATCCTTGTAAGCAGATTTGATTCTGTGCTGCATTAGGCTAACATCATGCCTAAAAGCAAACCTCCATTTATTGAAACTAGCCCTCTCATTTCTAAACACTTTGGCATTTCTGATGATCCAGATATTCCAGCAAGCAATGAATACCACTTCAGAGAAGAAAGGCTTGTCAAAACTTCTCCTTGCCTGAGTAACCAGCTCAAACATGGAGGTGCCAGCAGACCAATCAATCTGCAGATAATTCCAGATCCTAATACTGAAATTGCAGTTGAAGAATAAGTGATCCCTGGTTTCTCTAGCCAGCAAGGGGCAGAGCCTACAATGGACTCCATCTTCCATGTGCCAGTGCCTTCTCTCAACCATATCCTTGGTGTTTAACCTGTCCATAATAAGCATCCAAGCAAAGACCTTGATCTTGAGGGTACAAGAGGATTTCCAAACCCAATAGAACAAAGGATTGAAGGACTCAGACACAAATGTGTGGAGGTAAAACATCTTGGGCTTGAAAATCTTGGATGAGTCCTGCCAGAACCAAAGGTCCCTCGAACTGGGGTCTCTGTTGTGGGAATCCATCAAATCCTTAATCAAGTTTAACTCATCAAAGGCCTGAGCAGATAAGGGAAGGTGGAAAAGTTGGTGCATATCCTGGGTATTGAAAATTTCCTTAACTGAAACCCAGGGGTCCTTGGCAAAAGAAAATAGCCTTGGGAATCTTGTTTGCAAACTAGAAACTTCAGTTCCAAGGTTCCAATTATCAGACCAAAAAAGAGTAGTGTCCCCTTCATTAATCTACACCCAGGAGCAGTCCCTAAAATTCTGCATGACTTTACAAATATCCCTCCACCAGAAGGAGCCACAATCATTTGTTCCCTGAGGCATTCTTTCAAAATAATATGAATCCCAAACTAGGGACACCCAAGGAATATCTCGTTTGTTCAGGAAGTTACTGGCATGCTTGAGAAGAAGAGCCACATTCTGAATCCCCAGATTAAGAATACCAAGACCTCCTTTGTTTTTGGCCTACAAATGAGTTCCCAAGCAGCAAGAGATGGGGCTGGCTCATCTCTATGCTTTCTCCACAGACACTGCCTTTGGATTCTTTCCAACTGCTTGAGAATACCAGCTGGAAGAGCAAGACTACACAAAAGGAATATTGGCATTGAAGATAGAGCAGAGTTAAGGAACTGTAGCCTTTCACCTTGGTTAAGGAAAGATGAACTGGCAGTCATTCTTATTTCCATACAGTCAACCAATGGCATGAAGTCCACCATTTTGGGCCTTGTGGTCCCCACATGTAAGCCAAGATATGTAAATGGCAATTTACCAATTTTGCAACCAAAAGCAGCAGCCAGATCCTCCATTACAGCAGAGTTAACATTGATTGGAATAATAAATGATTTATGGTAGTTGACATCCAGACCTGTGGACTGGGAGAACACCTTTAACATATCCTTCAGGGCCAGAAGCTGAACCCTGTCTGCAAGGAGGATGATCAATGTATCATCAGCATACTGGATCACAGGGTAATCTGCATCATGGCAAGGTATAGGTAGGTGAAGAACTCCCTTCCTGAACATATCATTAATCACTGTTTGCAACAGATCAGCAGCTATGACAAAGAGCAGAGGAGATACAGGGTCACCCTGCCTAACTCCTTTTTTACAAACAAACTTCCTCCCAGGGACCCCATTAAGAAGAACAGAAGAAGTACCAGTGGCTAGGAGCTGCTTCATCCAGAGAATCCACTTTTCATTGAAGCCCTTATACCTTAGAATTTGGAAGATAGCTTCATGCTCAACAGAGTCAAAGGCCTTCTCAAAGTCCAGTTTGAGAATTACTATGGGTCTCTTTGACTGATGACATTGGTGCAAATATTCAAATGTCCAACCCAGACAATCCTGGATTGTTCTGGTCTTAATGAAACCATATTGGTTTTTGTGAATGCACTGCATAATCATTTCTTGGAATCTATTTGCAGCCATTTTGGACAGAAATTTGAGCCCCATACTAGTGAGAGAAATAGGCCTATAATCTCCCACTTCCTCAGGTGATAGCTTTTTGGGCACAAGAGTAATAAAAGAATTGTTGATGTTCTCCAAGATAGCAGTTCCTTCATGAAAAGCCTGTGCCAGCTCATAAAAATTCTTAGAGATTACGTACCAGCATTTTTTAAAAAACAGGCCATTGAAACCATCAGGACCAGGTGCTTTATCCACAGGCATATGCTTAACCATTGTCCATTTCCTCCTTTTCAAAAGGCTTAGTGAGCACCTCAAGGCCAGCCACAGGTGAAATAAGTGAGGGCAAATCAAAACCCATCACAATCCCTCTAGAGGTGCCCATTCTATTCTTAAAGCAACTCCAAATAATTCCAGCCATTTGGGAGTGATCAGAGACCACAGATCCATCAGGTAGCTTCAAACTAGCTATAGAGTTCCTCATGTTTATCTCAATGGCCATAACATGGAAGAATTTGGTGTTCTCTCCCCCCACCTTAAAATACCTGATAGTACATCTCTTTTTCCAGTACAGAAACTGCAAGTGCAGAAGCTTTTCCAAATGGGTTTTGACAATTCTTCTGAAGTTATTCTCCTGAATAAAAAGAGGTCTCCATTCCTCCAATTCATCTAGAAGGAAAATAACATGATTGCATTTGCTGATCAATAATCTCAATTTGGAAACATTCATTTGCCACCTCTTAAGGCACATTCTCAAACTTTTAAATTTGTCTGCAATTCTAGCAGTTATATGTGTTTTTCGAGAGGGTTGTTTCCAAGAAGATTCAACACAGTCCATGAAACCCTCTAGTTCTAGCCAATAATTTTCAAACCTAAAGAGATTTGATTTTGGAATGGAAGTCTTTATGGAGACTAAGCAAGGCACATGATCAGAGGCAGCCCTGGCCAAGGGCAGAACTTCAGTCATAGGATAATCAGAAATCCAGTCCACAGATGTAAAGAACCAGTCTAGCTACTCAAGAAGTGGGGTATCTTGCATATTGGACCAGGTGTATGATCTGCCTTTGATTGGAAGTTCAAGGAGACCCAGGTGACCAATAATCTCATTGAAAATAAATATGTCATTTATGTCCCCACCAGGCAAGTTTCTATTATCCACAGACCGAAGGAAATTAAAATCGCCAAGTAACAACCAGTGCTCATAGAGAGGTATAGTCAGGTTGTATAACCAATTAACAAAATTGTCCCGGGCTTCACCCTGACAAGGGCCATAAACAGTAACAACTGTCCAAGTTTCATTGTTCTGTCTGGAAGTAAACTGGATAACCACAGCAAATTGCTGCACTTCAATTACAGTGCCACTAAAAATAGAAGAATTCCAGACCACAATAATTCCTCTAGAAGCTCCAATAGAAGGAGAGCAAACAAAAGAGTCATATCTTTTGGGGCAGAAAGATTTGATTGACCTAGAGTCAAAAGAGGAGCATTTTGTTTCTTGCAGATAGGCTATTGAACATTGGCTTTCCTCAATTTTTTGCCTAACAGCCCTCTGTCTAGCTTCAGAATTCAGACCTCTTACATTCCAGCAAAGAATATTCCAGTTTCTACAAATATTACTCATTATAACATAAGATAAAGTCCACAAACCACATGGTACACAATACCACATGTCCAGAAGAGAACAGCCTAGTCTGACCCAACATTAAAACACACAAGAGTTCATGAAGTAGAGTACTGCATAATAATATAGATAAAGCAAAGTTAAGGGCTTGCGAAACCCAACATGCCAAGGACATTCTAATCATCATGCTTAGGCGAAACAACAGCAGGTGGGTCCACCATAAGTGCATCCACAGAGAGCAGAGCAGCGTCAATTTCCAGCTCTTGCCCAACTTCTTGAAGTCGACTGACAGGAGTTGTAGGAGGAATTTCTTCAGAAGCAGGCTCATCATGCATCTGGGCCGTGAAAGGCTTAGCCTTGGGCTTCTTTATCTTGGGCTGCAGAGTGAGCTCCTGGAAGGTGGGCTTGAACCCATCACGTTGAGCCGAGCTTCTGGTTCAGCGCCTAACTGTGGTGTCCACAATTGGAGTTGGCGCCAAGGTCCGTGGCCTACGAGCTTTAACCACCGCAGCTGTAGGGAAGGATACCTGCACAGGTTGCACATCAACATGATCAGAAAAAAGCGCCCTGGCAACAGGCCTAGCTGGCTCCTGTTCCCTCAAGGTAAGACGTGGCAGGTCTGATTCACTGAATGCCAGATCCCAACTCCTCTTGGACAGAACAACCGGCGACAGAGGTTGCAACAGCACTGGTCTGGGTACAGAGAAAGCTACTGGAGCTTGCAGAAGGCTCTCAAAAGATCTCCTCCAAACCATATCCGGAGGCAAAGGGGGGCCCAAATGGAATCGCAGGCAGAACAATCTCCTCCCTGACAACAGGAGGCTGATAGACAACAATGGCCCAATTGTTAGCTGCATCTTCGGTAACCAAAGGCAAAACAGGCGCTTCAGACATATCATCCTCCGCCACAACAATGGGCGGATCCTGGTTAGCAGCAGAGCTGGGCTGGGCTGAGAGATCCACCACCATTGATTCTTGATCTTGTGCAGGTTCAGGTTCCACATTGCCATTCCAATTTCCCCAATTGTCATCAGCCACCTCATTGATCACAGGCTCTGGCGGCGGAGGTGGGACTGCATTCCATCCCAAGGCAGGGTAAGCAGGAAGATTGACCGGAGGTAGCTCTGGGAAAGGAACACCAGGAACTGGATGCGGATTGCCATTGATGGGCATCCAATCCTCATCCTGGGGCATCTGCTCGGTGAAGTTCGCACCCAAAATATACAGAGGCGCAGTCCAAGAAACTCTAGCACCACCATACGCCGCATAATCCATGAATACCACATCACGTGGCACAAGGATATCCTCTGGGAATGAAGCAAATACCAGAGAACGAACCAGATATGGGTCCTCACTGACCAAGTGATGAAACTTGCCAAAAGTTTTCACAGCTGCCCTGATGCATTCAGTGTTACGAAGATCCAACGGAATACCAAGAAACATAAGCAGCCCTTGACGAAAACCCTGAACTCCACGAAAAGTTTCGCCCTCGTCGTGCTTCATAAATCACACAAAACGGTCATTACCCAGCGGCTGTGGCGGAAGTTGCAGCAAAGAAAACCTGACAGCGGCATCCCGAAGCTCAAAGAGCCCAACCGAACGGATCCAAGGCTGCGCTGACCTAACAAGAACACCATGCCCTTGCAACCACTTCACTGCTTCTTCCCTAGCAGCACCAATCTAATCTGGTTGAGGAATAGGCATTACCTCCGCAAGCATGAACTCCTCATGATGGCGCACAATTGGGGTATGTGGCGTCACAAAGGTACGCGGTAGTCGATCTTCCCCACCATCAACGATGTGGTGGCCAATAGGCACATACCGCAGTGGATCCAAGTGAAAGTTCGCCATCGGAGCCGGGAGCTCCGCCTCCAAGGACGGCGAGTGGAGAGGTGGGGAGGGGTTGCAGGCGGCGAGGCCGATGGTGTCTTGGGGCCGGGGCTGATGGAACTGGACGGCGGCATAAATGCGGAAGTGCAAGGGAGGTCCAAGTTTGGTAAAAGAGTTTTCAGAGAGATATTCCCGCAGCGCGCCTGGAAGATGGAGCATTAACGGGTTTGGCTTGCCATACGAGCCCCAAGATTCTAGCAAACTTGTTGCAATCTTTTTTTACGTGACCAGACCGGAGGCAAGAGATACACCAGAGCTTAGACTTACATGCAGAGGCGAAATGACCCTTCTTAAGGCACTTCTGACACATAGAAATTTCGTCGACCATATCAGAAATTAAATTATCAAAATCCTCCCTGGCTTGTTGAGACGAGGGGATATCCAGCTGCTCCCCAGAGGAAACCGGCCTAGCCTGGCCCGACTGAGCAGAAGTCGAGGGCTGATCAAGGCCCAAGGCAGCCACTGAGGCTGGCCCATTATGGCACGGTACGTCCTCATTCAAAGGAACTGAATTCCT
Source organism: Triticum urartu (assembly GCF_056163025.1). Lineage (NCBI taxonomy): Eukaryota > Viridiplantae > Streptophyta > Magnoliopsida > Poales > Poaceae > Triticum > Triticum urartu. The sequence goes on from NC_141878.1 coordinate 89,676,869, forward strand.
GCCCGAGATTGGTGGCGTGCGATCAGCGGGTGGCGGAAGATCATGAACCGTACCAAACGAGATGGATGGCCTCACCAACGTCCACCAGAGAGTCGCCGGTAATGAAGGACGAATAATAACCCGCTCTTGAGGAGGAATCGAATAACCCGCATCTTCAACAGTTCGAATGCAATTTTCCATAGCTGGATAACGATAGCCCTGGCAGGCACCATAATTCTGAAAGACTGCAAATGAAAGCTTTTTTCCAACTGAACAAGCGGATTTGAAAGAGGACTTAGATGGCTTAGAATGCAAGGCTAAAACCCCAAGAGCAGCACGCCTTTTTGAGGGACTCACAAGGATCCACTCTGCATCACACTCCAAATTCCAGATCTTAAACTCACGACTCCAATTAGGACCACCGTTACTCCACAAATGAAAGTAACATTTGAATTGATTGCAAGAAGAAGACCGAAGACGAAGAATGATCATGGCAACAACCTTGCAAGAGACTTGAAATCCAAATACCTTATATTTTATCAGAAAAACCATGAGATCAATGCCCGAACCACCAATAGCTGCCTCCAGAGCTGCGGCCACAGAATCTTCGTTTAAACGAAAATTGTGGCGTCCAAACGAGACCACCATGGTGAAGATGTATGAGTCCTCCATGGGATGCACCGAAAAGCCCGTAGATTGAAAAACCTTCTCCGCAAAAGCCAAACCCTTGGAGAAGTCCAAACCAAGGGTGGAACCCTCCATGGAACCCATAGAAGATGAGTATGAGTGTGTAGATCTCGATGCGCCGAAGAGATCTACTGGAAGGGAACTAGGATTTAGTGGCTAGGGGTGGAGATCGCCGGAAGGGGGTGGAGATCGCTGGGGTGGGGTGGGAGCGCCATCCCCCAACTAAACATTTATTACATCTTGTAGTTGATTACTATATGGTTTATTCGGTGGAAGATTATATGTTCAGATCCATTATGCATATTTATACCCCTCTGATCATGAGCAGGTTTGTTGATTGTGAGTAGTTACTGTTGTTCTTGAGGTCACGGGATAAATCATGTTACAAGTAATCATGTGAATTTGATATGTGTTCGATATTTTGATAGTATGTATGTTGTGATTCCCTTAGTGTTGTCATGTGAACGTCGACTACATGACACTTCACCATATTTGTGCCTAAGGTAATGCATTGTGGAGTAGTAAATAGATGGTGGGTTGCGAGAGTGACAGAAACTTAAACCCCAGTTTATGCACTATTCCGTAAGGGACCGATTGGATCCTAGAATTTAATGCTATGGTTAGGATTTATCCTTGATACTTTTCTCGTAGTTTCGGATGCTTGCGGGAGGGTTAATCATAAGTAGGAGGTTTGTTCAAGTAAGAACAGCACCTAAGCACCGGTCCACCCACATATCAAATTATCAAAGTAGTGAACACAAATCAAACCAATATGATGAAAGTGACTAGATGAAATTCCCGTGTACCCTCAAGAACTCTTTGCTTATCATAAGAGACCGTTTTGGCCTTTCCTTTGCCTCAAAAGGATTGAGCTACCTTATTGCATACTTGTTACAATTATCGTTACTTGCTCGTTACAGATTATCTTTCTACCAAACTACTCGCTACTTACAATTTCAGCACTTGTAGACAATACCTTACTGAAACTACTTGTCATTTCCTTTTGATCCTCGTTGGGCTCGGCACTCTTACTTATCGAAAAGATCTACAATTGACCCCCCTATACTTGTGGATCATCAAGGCTATTTTCTGGCGCCGTTACCGGGGAGTGAAGCGCCTTTGGTTAGTGGAATTCGGTAAGGAAACATTTATATAGTGTGCTGAAATTTATTGTCACTTGTTACTATGGAAAACAATCCTTTGAGGGGTATGTTCGGGGTATCTTCACCTCGTCCGGAACCACAATTAATTGCCCCTCAAGATACAGCACCTACTGAAAATATTGAATATGAAATTACTTCGGGTATGATAGAACAACTGATAGCTAGTCCTTATGAAGGAGATGGAACGGAACATCCTGATATGCACTTGATACATGTGGAACAAATTTGTGGATTGTTTAAGATTGCAGGTTTACCTATGGATGAAGTTATCAAAAAGGTTTTTCCTTTATCTTTGAGGGAAAAGCATTGGCATGGTATAGGCTATGCGATGATATTGGATCATGGAATTGGAATCATTTGAAATTGGAGTTTCACCAAAAATTATATCCTATGCATGTAGTTCATCGTGATTGGAACTATATATAATTTTTGGCCTCGTGAAGGAGAAAGTATCCCTCTAGCTTGGGGGAGGCTTAAGTCAATGTTATATTCATGCCCCAATCATGAGCTCTCAAGAGAAATTATTATTCAAATTTTTTATGCTCGGCTTTCTCGCAATGATCAAACCATGCTGGATACTTCTTGTGTTGGTTATTTTATGAAGAAGACTATTGAATTTCGGTGGGATCTTTTGGAAAGAATTAAACGCAACTCTGAAGATCGGGAACTCGACGAAGGTAAAGAGTCAGGTATAAAGCTTAAGTATGATTGTGCTAAATCTTTTATGGATACCGATGCTTTTCAAAAGTTTAGCACTAAATATGGACTTGACTCTGAGATAGTATCCTCCTTTTGTGAATATTTTCTACTCATGTTGAACTCCCTAAAGAGAAGTGGATTAGATATCAACCACCTATTAAAGAAGAACTTAAAGAACCGGTATCAGTTAAAGAAGAAACTATACTTTATAATGTTAATCCAGTTGTTCCTACTGCTTATTTTGAGAAACCTCCTTTTCCTGTTATGATAAAGGAACATGCTAAAGTTTCAACTGTGGTTAACAAAAGCTCTATCAGAACACCTAAACTAGATGAACAAATTAGAGTTGAACCTAATATTGCTATAGTTAAAGATCTCTTGGAAGAAGATGTGGATGGGCATGTTATCTACTTCTGTGAAGAAGCTGCTAGAATTGCTAATCCTGATGAAAAAGATAAACATAGACCTGTTGTTGGCATGCCTGTCATTTCAGTTAAAACAAGAGATCACTGTTATTATGGTTTATGTGATATGGGTGCTAGTGTGAGTGATATTCCTCACAAGTTATATCAAGAAATTATGGAGGAAATAGCACATGTTGAGATAGAAGACATAGATGTTACTATTAAACTTGCAAATAGAGACACTATATCACCAGTTGGGATTGTTAGACATGTTGAAGTCTTGTGTGGGAAACAAAATATCCTACCGATTTTCTTGTTCTTGGTACTCCACCTGATGACTTCTGTCCCATTATCTTTCGTAGACCTTTCTTGAACACAGTTAATGCTAAGATAGATTGCCAGAAACAAACTATGGAAGTTAGCTTTGGTGATAAGTCTCATGAGTTTAATTTTTTCAATTTTAGTAGAAATTATCATGAAAAAGAATTACCTAGTAAGGATGAATTCATTGGTCTTGCTTCTATTTTTGTGCCACCTACTGATCCTTTAGAGCAATACTTGCTAGACCATGAGAATGATTTACATATGCATGAAAGAAATGAAATAGATAATATTTTATTTGAACAAAGTCATCTACTTAAACAAAATTTGCCTATTGAAACTCTAGGAGGTCCTCCTCCACGTAAAGGTGATCTTGTGTTTGAATTGAAACAATTGCCAGATGATGGCAACTGGAACTACGTCGGTATTTCCCCGAAGAGGGAGGGATGATGTAGCACATCAACGGTAGAGTATTTCCCTCAGTTATGAAACCAAGGTATCGAACCAGTAGGAGAACCAAGCAACACAACGTAAACAGCCCCTGCGCACAAATAACAACACCTCACAACCCGGCGACTTAAAGGGGTTGTCAGTCCCTTTCGGGTAACGATGCCAGAAATTGGTGTGTGACGGGAGAAAGTTGTAAATATTGATAGATCGAATGCCAAATAAAATAAATTGCAGCAAGGTATTTTTGGATTTTTGGTTTAATAGATCTAAAAATAAAAGCAAGGAAAAGTAGATCGCAAAGGCAAATATATGAGAAATAAGACCCGGGGGCCGTAGGTTTCACTAGTGGCTTCTCTCGAGGAAAATGGTGATAACCCACGAGTATAGGGGATCGCAACAGCTTTCGAGGGTAGAGTATTCAACCCAAATTTATTGATTCGACACAAGGGGAGCCAAAGAATATTCTCAAGTATTAGCAGCTGAGTTGTCAATTCAACCACACCTGGAAACTTAGTATCTGCAGCAGAGTGTTTAGTAGCAAAATAATATGATAGTGGTGGTAACGGTAACAAAAGAGTAATGAAAGCAAAGTAATATTTTTGTTATTATGTAGTGATTGTAACAATAGCAGCGAGAAAGTAAATAAGCGTAAACCAGTATATGGAAAGCTCGTAGGCATCGGATCAGTGATGGATAATTATGCCGAATGTGGTTCAACATATAACAGTCATAACATAGGGTGACACAGAACTAGCTCCAATTCGTCAATGTAATGTAGGCATGTATTCCGAATATAGTCATACGTGCTTATGGAAAAGAACTTGCATGACATCTTTTGTCCTACCATCCCGTGGCAGCGGGGTCCTAATGGAAACTAAGGGATACTAAGGCCTCATTCTAATAGAGAACCGGAACAAAGCTTTAACACATAGTGAATACATGAACTCCTCAAACTACGTTCATCACCGGTAAGTATCCCGATTATTGTCACTTCGGGGTTAACGGATCATAACACATAATAGGTGACTATAGACTTGCAAGATAGGATCAAGAACTCTCATATATTGATGAAAACATAATAGGTTCAGATCTGAAATCATGGCACTCGGGCCCTAGTGACAAGCATTAAGCATAGCAAAGTCATAGCAACATCAATCTCATAACATAGTGGATACTAGGGATCAAACCCTAACAAAACTAACTCGATTACATGATAAATCTCATCCAACCCATCACCGTCCAGCAAGCCTACGATGGAATTACTCACGCATGGCGGTGAGCATCATGAAATTGGTGATGGAGGATAGTTGATGATGACGACGGCTACGGATTCCCCTCTCCGGAGCCCTGAACGGACTCCAGATCAGCCCTCCTGAGATGTTTTAGGGCTTGGCGGCGGCTATGTATCGTAAAACGCGATGAATTCTTCTCTCCTATTTTTTTCTCCCCAAAAGCAGTTATATAGAGTTGGAGTTGGAGTCGGGAGGTCTCCAGGGGGCCCACGAGGTATGGGGCGTGCCCTAGGGGGGCGCCCCCACCCTCGTGGAAAGGGTGTGGGCCCCCTGGTCTTCATCTTTGGCAATGATTTTTTATTATTTATTGTAAGATATTCCGTGGAGTTTCAGGTCATTCCGAGAACTTTTGTTTTCTGCACATAAAACAACATCATGGCAATTCTGCTGAAAACAGCGTCAGTCCGGGTTAGTTCCATTCAAATCATACAAGTTAGAGTCCAAAACAAGGGCAAAAGTGTTTGGAAAAGTAGATACGACGGAGACGTATCAACTCCCCCAAGCTTAAACCCTTGCTTGTCCTCAAGCAATTCAGTTGACAAACTGAAAGATATAAAGAAAAACTTTTACAAACTCTGTTTGCTCTTGTTGTTATAAATATGTCAAGCTAGCATTCAAGTTTTCAGCAAAGATTATAACTAACCACATTTGCATTAATTCTCAGGTCTCATGATTACCCATATCAATAGCATAATCAACTAGCAAGCCATAATAATAAATCTCGGATGACAACACTTTCTCAAAACAATCATAATATGATATGACAAGATGGTATCTCACTAGCCCTTTCTGAGACCGCAAAACATAAATGCAGAGCACCTTTAAAGATCAAGGACTAACTAGACATTGTAATTCATGGTAAAAGAGATCCAATCATAGTCACACCCAATATAAATTAACAGTGATGAATGCAAATGACAGATGCGCTCTCCAGCTAGTGCTTTTAATAAGAGGGTGATGACTCAACATAAAAGTAAATAGATAGGCCCTTCGCAGAGGGAAGGAGAGATTTGTAGAGGTGCCAGAGCTCGGTTTTGAAATAGAGCTAAATAATATTTTGAGCGATATACTTTCATTGTCAACATAACAACCAAGAGATGGCGATATCTTCCATGCTACACACATTATAGGCGGTTCCCAAATAGAATGGTAAAGTTTATACTCCCCCTCCACCAACAAACATCAATCCATGGCTTTCTCGAAACAACGAGTGCATCCAACATACATCAGGTCCCAGGGGGAGTTTTGTTTTGCAATTATTTAGATTTAGTTTGCATAAAGCATGGGACTGGGCATCCCGGTGACCAGCCATTTTCTCGTGAGTGAGGAGCGGAGTCCACTCCTCTTGAGAATAACCCGCCTAGCATGGAACATACAGGCAGCCCTAGTTGATACATGAGCTATTCGAGCATACAAAATAGGATGATTATTTGAAGGTTTAGAGTTTGGCACATACAAATTTACTTGGAACGGCAGGTAGATACCGCATATAGGAAGGTATAGTGGACTCATGTGGAATAACTTTGGGGAGGAGTTTGGATGCACAAGCAGTATTACCGCTTAGTACAGGTGAAGGCTAGCAAAACACTGGGAAGCGATCAACTAGAGAGCGACAACAGCCATGTACATGCATTAAAATTAATAAACATTGGATGCAAGCATGAGTAGGATATAATCCACCACGAACATAAATATCGTGAAGGCTATGTTGATTTGTTTCAACTACATGCATGAACATGTGCCAAGTCAAGTCACTTAAATCATTCAAAGGAGGATACCACCCCATCATACCACATCATAACCATCTCAATAGCATGTTGGCAGGCAAGGTAAACCATTATAACTCATAGCTAATCAAGCATGGCATAAGCAATTATGATCTCTAATTGTCATTGCAAACATGTTTATTCATAACAAGTTGAATCAAGAACGATGAACACATCATATTTACAAAAACAATAGAGGTCGAGTTCGTACCAGCTTTTCTCATCTCAGTCAGTCCATCTTATATCATCATAATTGCCTTTCCCTTGCACGACCGAACGATGTGAATAATAATAAGAGTGCACATGCATTGGACTAAGCTGGAATCTGCAGGCATTCAATAAACAGGAGAAGACAAGGCAATATGGGCTCTTTTGTCAGATAAACAATAATGCATATAAGAGCCATTTCAACAATTTAATTATGGTCTTCTCCTATCGACCCCCAAAGAAAAGAAAAGAAATAAAACTATTTACACGGGAAAGCTCCCAACAAGCAAAAGAAGAACAGGAACTATTTTTGGGTTTTCTTTTTAATTAATACTACAAGCATGGAAAGTAAATTAATTGAAAGCTACAACTATTTTTTTTGGTTTTTTCTTAAGGTTTATTAAACACACAAGAAGAAAGCATAAAAGGAAATAAATTAGCATGGATGATACAATGAAAAAGTATGAGCATCGACATCTAGCAATGAGTGTGTGTGAACATAAATGTAATGTCGGTGAGAAATACATACTCCCCCAAGCTTAGGCTTTTGGCCTAAGTTGGTCTATGGCCACGGCTGGCCTGGCTGATATCCATAATAATAGTTGGGGTCGTACTGCGATGCAGTGGCTATCGCCTCCTGAGATGCAGTGTGGCGACGAGCGGCCTCCACTCTCCTCTCGTACTCATCTGCCTCCTCTCTGGTAATAGTATATCCTCCTCTTGCCTGATAATCAAAGAAAGCAGGAGCAGGGAGAGTAATACGGAAAGCATGGCGTCTGCCAAAGATTAGTCGGTACTGGAGAGGTGATTCGTTCCTCTCGACAAAATGGTGAGAAACCATAGAATCAAAATATAAATAAGCAGGAGGCAACTCCATGTCTCCTTCACGAACGTCTATCTCAAGAAATTTAGCTAAGCGGGTTGCATAAATTCCTCCGAAGAAATCTCCATTATATCTATTATGATGCAACCTATGAGCTACAATGGCTCCCATATGATAAGATTGGTCTCCTGACACAACACTCCTGAGAATGCTAAGGTCAGGGACACACATGTGACATGCTTCATCCTTAGCATTTATGCACCTACCTATGAAGAGAGCAAAATAATGTATAGCAGGAAAGCGAATGCTCCCTATGGTAGCTTGCGTTATATATCTAGATTCCCCTACAGTTATACTAGCAAGAAAGTTTCTAAATTCAGATTTAGGGGGATCCCTAACACTACCCCATTGTGGAAGTTTGCAAGCAAAAGTGAAATCCTCTAAGTCCATGGTATAAGATTTGTCATAAAGATCAAACATGACTGAAGGAGAATTACGCGAAGATGAATACTCAAACCTCCTCACAAAAGAGCTTGTGAGATCATGATACTGGGGGCATTTGTCTGCCTCAAAGTCCTCAAGACCGGCATTACGCAAATATGCATTAAACTCTTCTTTAATTCCCGCTCGATCCATAAAATTTTCAAAAGGCCACTCACAAGGACGCACTGGAGCGTCTCTTGGTGGCTCTTCGTCAGCATCACGCATGGCAAGCCTGGGTCCTTGCTTCTTTGAAGAACCACCTTGGAACATTTTCCTAAGCATATTTCTTCCTCTAAAAAATTCTGAAATTTTTTAGTAACTTCAAAATAAAAGTAAACCAAACTCAATAATATTGATAGAAACTACTCCTACAAGTGCCTAGAGCCTATATCATGCATCAAAACTACTTTTGACCATATAAATTTGACATGCAAGCTCAAGAACAGGGTCACCTAAGCAGCAAAAATTTGCAATGAATAAAGCACTAGAACAGAAACTAATTGGACCAATGGAGGAGTCACATACCAAGGAACAATCTCCCCAAGCAGTTTTGTGAGAGGTGCTTTGAGCAAGGAGATCGAAAATGGCAGCAAAGAGGGCTGGAACTCGTGCTTGAGTTGGTTTTTCGTGTTTGTGGGAGGAAGAAGAAGAGGATGGGTGCAGGAATAAGTGGAGGAGGGCCACCATGGGCCCACGAGGCAGGGGGCGCGCCCTCCACCCTCGTGGCAAGGTGGTTGGCCCCCCTGGTGTGTTCTTTGTTCCATAAATCCTCAAATATCCTAGAAAAAAATCATATTTAATTTTTAGGGCATTTGGAGAACTTTTATTTTCGAGGTATTTTTATATTGCACGGATAATCAGATAACAGACAAAAAATTATTCATTTTTACTTTATTTCAACTAAATAACAGAAAGTATAGAGAGGGTACAGAAGGTTGTGCTTCTAGTTTCATCCATCTCATGCTCATCAAAAGGAATCCACTAACAAGGTTGATCAAGTCTTGTTAACAAACTCATTCCAATTAACATGAAACCGGAGAAATTTCGAATAGCACTAGGTTACCTCAACGGGGATATGCACATCCCCAATAATAAGTATATCATATTTCTTCTTGACAGTAGGAAGAGGAAATTCACAACCTCCAAATATAATCGATGGAATTTTTCCGATAGAATTGATACAATGAACTTGAGGTTGTTTCCTCGAAAAATGTATAGTATGCTCATTACCATTAACATGAAAAGTGACATTGCCTTTGTTGTTATCAATAACAGCCCCTGCAGTATTAAGAAAAGGTCTTCCAAGAATAATAGACATACTATCGTCCTCGGGAATATCAAGAATAACAAAGTCCGTTAAAATAGTAACGTTTGCAACTACAACAGGCACATCCTCACAAATACCGACAGGTATAGCAGTTGATTTATCAGCCATTTGCAAAGATATTTCAGTAGGTGTCAACTTATTCAAATCAAGTCTATGATATAAAGAGAGAGGCATAACACTAACACCGGCTCCAAGATCGTATAAAGCAGTTTTAACATAGTTTCTTTTAATGGAGCATGGTATAGTAGGTACTCCTGGATCTCCAAGTTTCTTTGGTATTCCACCCTTAAAAGTATAATTAGCAAGCATGGTGGAAATTTCAGCTTCTGGTATCTTTCTTTTATTTGTAACAATATCTTTCATGTACTTAGCATAAGGATTCATTTTGACCATATCAGTCAATCGCATACACAAAAAGATAGGTCTAATCATTTCAGCAAAGTGCTCAAAATCCTCATCATCCTTTTTCTTGGATGGTTTGGGAGGAAAAGGCATGGGTTTCTGAACCCAAGGCTATCTTTCTTTACCATGTTTCCTAGCAACAAAGTCTTTCTTATCATAACGTTGATTCTTTGATTGTGGGTTATCAAGATCAACAGCAGGTTCAATTTCTACATCATTATCATTACTAGGTTGAGCATTATTATGAACATCATCATTAACATTTTCATTAGGTTCATGTTCATTGCCAGATTGTGTTTCAGCATCAGACATAGAGATAACATTTGGATTATCAGGTGGTTCAGCAATAGGTTCACTAGAAGTTTGCACAGTTCTATCATTTTTCTTTTTCATCTTTTTAGAAGAACTAGGTGCATCAATTTTATTTCTGTGAGTATCTTGCTCAATTCTCTTAGGGTGGCCTTCAGGATACAAAGGTTCCTGAGTCATTCTACCAGTTCTAGTAGCCACTTTAACAGAATAATCATTTTTCTTACTATTCATCTCACTGAGCAATTCCTTTTGAGCTTTAAGTACTTGTTCTACTTGAGTGGTAACCATAGAAGCATGTTTGCTAACAAGTTTAAGTTCACCTCTAATATTAGCCATATAATCACCCAAGTATTTAACCATATCAGCATCTTGTTTTAATTGTCTACCAAAATAAGCATTGAAGTCTTCTTGCTTAAACATAAAATTATCAAACTCATCCAAGCATTGACTAGCAATTTTAGCAGGAGGGATTACAGTTTTATCGTATGTATAGAGAGAATTTACCTTTACTACCTATGTCGGGTTATCGAGGTCTGGAGGTTCTTCGATAAATAAAGGATGAAGATCATATGTTTCTTCGGCAGGCGGTAAATTAAGACCATGTATTTCTTCAATAGGAGGTAAATTCTTAACATCTTCAACTTTAATACCTTTTCTTTCATAGATTTCTTTGCCTCTTGCATATCTTCGGGACTGAGAAATAGAACACCTCTCTTCTTCGGAGTTGGTTTAGGAATAGGATAATTAATTGGAGCAGGAGCTGGATCAGGAGCTAGCTCAGGAGGTGCCCAATTATTTTCATTTGTCAACATATTATTCAATAAGATTTCAGCTTCATCCGGTGTTCTTTCCCTGAAAAGAGAACCAGCACAACTATCCAGGTAATCTCTGGAAGCATCGGTTAGTCCATTATAAAAGATATCAAGTATTTCATTTTTCTTAAGAGGATGATCAGGCAAAGCATTAAGTAACTTGAGAAGCCCCCTCCCAAGCTTGTGGGAGACTCTCTTCTTTAATTTGCACAAAGTTGTATATTTCCTTTAAAGCAGCTTGTTTCTTATGAACAGGGAAATATTTAGCAGAGAAGTAGTAAATCATATCCTGGGGACTACACACACAACCAGGATCAAGAGAATTAAACCATATCTTAGCATCACCCTTTAATGAGAACGGAAATATTTTAAGGATATAAAAGTAGCGAGATCTCTCATCATTAGTGAACAGGGTAGCTATATCATTTAATTTAGTAAGATGTGCCACAACAGTTTCAGATTCATAGCCATGAAAAGGATCAGATTCAACCAAAGTAATTATATCAGGATCAACAGAGAATTCATAATCCTTATCAGTAACTGACGAGGACATCAATACCATTGTTACACCCACAGCCCCTACTGTTACATATACTGGACCAATTACTAGAGCTCGCGCACACCAATTAAATTACCAGGTACTTTCGTTTCTTGGTAATGATTCTAATGTTCATGAGATTATGATGCTGCCTAAATTGGATACATTTGTTTTGCTTACAAATGAAGGGCCTAGCTTGGAGAAGGATGAACATTGGAGCAAGAACACGCATGGAGTTGATGGCATGCGCAAGGGGATCAAGAACGGAGTTACAAGTGATGATTTCAGGACTTTGAAGCCGCCATAAGGAGTGCATGAAGCCTTGGACGAAATATACAAGATGCCACTTCATAATATTCGTCCATAGGCTATTCTAGGTGCTGCGTCACCTTATTAATGGGCCAGGCCCATGTAATTTCGAAATACTTAAGTATAGGCTATTTTTAGAGTCCGTATGTGTGGGGAAACAAGAGTTAGGGTTGGTTTCGGACCCCACCCTCAAGGGCCACGAAATTCCCCCCTCTTCCTCCATATATACAGCCCTTAGGGCGTCGTTTAGACTTTGGGTTTTGTTTAGATTAAAAGTTCACCATAGCTGCAATTTCACGTACTTCGTTTGTGTCCAACGACCAGACCAAGACGTCACAGAACCCCACCTTGATGAATAAAGCTTTCATCTTATATTCGCAATATCCCGATTGCAATCTCAGTTTCTTGCTTGTTCTTCGTTTTCTCGCAGGAAACAGACCCTCGTGGTCAGGTTGATCGTGCTCCGGCGTGGTCAATAACCCTCGGAAGTTGGTTTAGCGATTGCTAAGGCGCGACGTCTCGCACGTTCGTAGTCGGATCGTCAAGGTCGACTCCCACAGAAAACGACAGCCACCAACTCATCGAAACATCGGGACACCTTAGCCTCTATCAGTAACACAGATAGGTGAAGTAGCAAAAGAAGAGTCAGGTCTCATCCTAGCATTTAGAGATTGCTTATTCCATTTAACTAATAACCTTTTGAGTTCATATCTATCTTTGCAAGCTAAAATAGCTAAAGAAGCTTCTTGATCAAAATAAGTAACCCTCAGGAATAACAAGTGATTCTTCATCATCACTTTCATCATCATAATCAGATTCAATATTTTCAATCTCTCTAGCCCTAGCAAGTCGTTCCTCGAGAAAATCACCAAGTGGCACGGTAGTATCAAGCATAGAAGTAGTTTCACCATAAGTATCATGTATAGCAGAAGTAGCATCATCAATAACATGCAACATATCAGAACGAATAGCAGAAGCATGTTTAGGTGTCGCAAGCTTACTCATAACAGAAGGTGAATCAAGTGAAGAGCTAGATGACAGTTCCTTACCTCCCCTCGTAGTTGAGGGATAAATCTTGGTTCTTGGATCTTTCAAGTTCTTCATAATGATAAGTAGATATAAATTCCAACTGACTCAAAGAATAGAGCTATGCTCCCCGGCAATGACGCCAGAAATTAGTCTTGATAACCCACAAGTATAGGGGATCGCAACAGCTTTCGAGGGTAGAGTATTCAACCCAAATTTATTGATTCGACACAAGGGGAGCCAAAGAATATTCTCAAGTATTAGCAGCTGAGTTGTCAATTCAACCACACCTGGAAACTTAGTATCTGCAGCAGAGTGTTTAGTAGCAAAGTAATACAATAGTGGTGGTAACAGTAAAAAAAGAGTAATGAAAGCAAAGTAATATTTTTGGTATTATGTAGTGATTGTAACAATAGCAATGAGAAAGTAAATAAGCGTAAAACAGTATATGGAAAGCTCGTAGGCACCGGATCAGTGATGGATAATTATGCCGGATGTGGTTCATCATGTAACAGTCATAACATAGGGTGACACAGAACTAGCTCCAATTCGTCAATGTAATGCAGGCATGTATTCCGAATATAGTCATACGTGCTTATGGAAAAGAACTTGCATTACATCTTTTATCCTACCCTCCCGTGCCAGCGGGGTCCTAATGGAACCTAAAGGATATTAAGGCCTCCTTTTAATAGAGAACCAGAACAAAGCATTAGCACATAGTGAATACATGAACTCCTCAAACTACGGTCATCACTGGTAAGTATCCCGATTAATGTCACTTCGGGGTTAACGGATCATAACACATAATAGGTGACTATAGACTTGCAAGATAGGATCAAGAACTCTCATATATTGATGAACACATAATACGTTCAGATCTGAAATCATGGCACTCGGTCCCTAGTGACAAGCATTAAGTATAGCAAAGTCATAGCAACATCAATCTCCGAACATAGTGGATACTAGGGATCAAACCCTAACAAAACTAACTCGATTACATGATAAATCTCATCCAACCCATCACCGTCCAGCAAGCCTACGATGGAATTACTCATGCACGGTGGTGAGCATCATGAAATTGGTGATGGAGGATGGTTGATGATGATGACAGCGACGGATTCCCCTCTCCGGAGCCCCGAACCGACTCAAGATCAGCCCTCCCGAGAGGTTTTAGGGCTTGGCAGTGGCTCCGTATCGTAAAACGCGATGAATTCTTCTCTCCTATTTTTTCTCCCCGAAAGTAGTTATATAGAGTTGGAGTTGGAGTGGGGAGGTCTCCAGGGGGCCCATGAGGTAGGGGGCGCGCCCCCCTCGTGGAAAGGATGTGGGCCCCCTGGTCTTCATCTTTGGCGAGAATTTTTTTTATTATTTATGGTAAGATATTCCGTGGAGTTTCAGGTCATTCCGAGTACTTTTGTTTTCTGCACAGAAAACAACATCATGGCAATTCTTCTGAAAACAGCGTCAGTCCGGGTTAGTTCCATTCAAATCATACAAGTTAGAGTCCAAAACAAGGGCAAAAGTGTTTGGAAAAGTAGATACGACGGAGATGTATCAAATAGCAAATGGTGGGTAAACAAATTACTATTGCACAATTGATAGAACATCAAATAATTATGACGATATCTAGGCAATGATCATTACATAGGCATCACGTCCAAGATTAGTAAACCGACTCCTGCCTGCATCTACTACTATTACTCCACACATCGACCCCACCCTCAAGGGCCACGAAATTCCCCCCTCTTCCTCCATATATACAGCCCTTAGGGCGTCGTTTAGACTTTGGGTTTTGTTTAGATTAAAAGTTCGCCATAGCTGCAACTTCGCGTACTTCGTTTGTGTCCAACGACCAGACCAAGACGTCACAGAACCCCACCTTGATCAATAAAGCTTTCATCTTATATTCGCAATATCCCGATTGCAATCTCAGTTTCTTGCTTGTTCTTCGTTTGCTCGCAGGAAACAGACCCTCGTGGTCAGGTTGATCATGCTCCGGCGTGGTCAATAACCCTCGGAAGTTGGTTTAGCGATTGCTAAGGCGCGACGTCTCGCACGTTCGTAGTCGGATCGTCAAGGTCGACTCCCACAGAAAACGACAGCCACCAACTCATCGAAACATCAGGACACCTTAGCCTCTATCAAGTGGTATCAGATTTCCAGGTTGCTCGGTGAGATTTTTACAGTTTTTCATAGATTAGATCGAGTCTGTTCTTCATACCTACAGTCCACGAAAAAAAAAGCCACACAAAAAAAATTAGGGTTAGTTCATCATATCCGAACCAATCTGAGCCTTTGCATAATCTTTTTAGGGTTTTTGCTTTGTTGAATTTGCGGTTGCATCGTCGTGTCAAGTTGCTGGTCTTAGAGTCTAGTCTTTTAGAGTTTCGAGTTCTGGTCATAAGTTGTCACGCCGCCGCCGCACCATCATCATCGCCCATCTACCACTTTTGCTTATCTGCCACCGCTCTAAATCCATATCCATATACCACTACCAATCCGTATCCATATACCACCACCAATCTCTATCCATATACCACCACCGCTACCATATACCACCACCGCTGCCATATACCACAACCATATATCCACCACCAATCCGAGTTCTTCTCATATTAGGTTTGTTCTTGAGATCAATCTAAATTCCGAGTCGTGTTTCCTTGCCTGCGTAGGTCTCGGAAAAAAAGAAGTCTGGAGACCCCCGGGCAATTTTTAGGCCAAAATTTTCACGGGCAAAATTTTTTTTCCCTATCCTATTTTTAGGCTTTTCTGAGTCTTTTGAGCCACGTGCCATCATAGTGATTTTTTGTCGCACTTTTTCGTCGTCGCTGCCCTGATTTCCGAAAAAAAGTGAAAAAAAAATTCCGTGCCCATCCTATCAGTTTGATGAGGGAAGAGTTTTGAGACACTCGCCATTATAGTGATTTTTCGCAAAAAAAGGAGGAGCGCAAAAAAAAGGAGCGCAAAAAAAAGGAGTGCAAAAAAAAAGAGCGAAAAAAAAGTTCCAGAGTGTGCTTTTCCCTTATTTACGTGCAGCGCCGTGATTTTTTTAGTGTTCTAGGCTCGCGTCTCTAGCACGGTCTAGCCTAGGACCAGCACAGTACCGTCGTTGAGCGTTTATTCAACTTTGCATCTCTGAATTGATTATTGCTGACCCTTTTTGCTACCATACTATAAGCCTTCCCAGCTCCACATACATCTACGTCGTGCGTTTGACTCTCCCTGGCAATCGCTCTATCCAAGCTTTTGAGAGTTTTTGACTACAACGGTTGCCGATCACCGCCTGCTGCTGGGTAAGAAATGGTAAGAATTTGAGATTTGCTTGACGGATTTGTGACACCCGCCACCACCACCACTTGTTAGTAGTCTGTAGGATCATATTCTTGTGTGTTTCTATTGCTGTTAACCATGCCAGGATCACAAGCCGACGAGACTGACTGGGAGAACTTGACGAACAAGGAGCTTCATGATACGTTTCAGCAAATGATGAATGGACAGGTGCAAGATGTGATAAACAGATTTGAAGAGGCCATGGAGAAGATAGATGGCATGGAGAAGACGTTTGAAACAAAGCTCGATAACAAGTTTGCTGAATTGCTTTCGCGTTTTCCACCACCACCACCGGCTGCTCCTGCCGCACCTCTGCAACAACAGCAACAACACCGACTACCTCCACGTCGGGAAACAGCCCTCCGCCGATCGAGCTGTGTCCCTCTTCAGTCGGGCCAAACTGCTGGTGCTGCTGTTGATACTTCTGTGGCTCCTACTGCTGATGTGGAGGAGGATGCTTATGTGGGAGATTATGAGGATGAGGTTGATCAAAATCAAAACTACGTGCCACCAACAGCACAGCAACCACCAGGTCGTCCACATGCAAATAATGGCAATGGTAGGGCTCACCCTCAGGTACGAGATCATGACCATCTCCCTAAACTAAAATTGAATATTCCACCATTTGAGGGTAGATATGTTCCTGATATATATCTTACTTGGGAGTTAGAAACTGAACAACGATTTACATGTTTACAATATCCCGAGGAGAGACGTGTTCCTGCTGCTGTTTGTGCTTTCACTAGTTTTGCATGTGTTTGGTGGTCTGAGCATTGTAGATTATATCCTATTCCGACTACTTGGGTTGCTTTGAAAACTGCTATGCGTACTCGTTGGGTTCCACCATATTATCAACGTGAATTACTTCAAAAATTGCAGCGCTTAAGACAGGGAAAAAATTCTGTAGAAGAATATTATCAGGAATTACAAACTGGCATGATTAGATGTGGTATTGTTGAGGAGAATGACGCTATGCTTGCACGTTTTATGGGTGGATTAAATAGAGAGATTCAGACGATTCTAGAGTATAAGGAGTATACTAATATCACTCGTTTATTCCATCTTGCTTGTAAAGCTGAACGTGAAGTGCAGGATCGACAGGCATTGGCGCGGACTAACTTTTCTGCAGGTCGACCTTCATCATGGACACCACGTGCATCATCTACTTCCACACGTTCTGCTACACCGGCGCCTCCGTCAGCTGCCACCTCCAACCGTGATACAATAAAGCAGGCACAATCACCACTATCTGCCAAGAGCACACCTTCTGGGCCTGCAAAGAGCTCTTCTTCATCCATGGCATCAACAGGGCAAACACATGATATTATTTGTCGACGTTGCAAGGGTGGAGGTCATTATGCGAGAGAATGCCCATCTAAGCATGTGATGATTGTTACTGAGGATGGTGGGTATGAGTCCGCTAGTGACTATGATGAGGAGACTTTGGCTCTTATTACACGTGAAGAACACGGTGGAGACGATTCTGATCATGAGACGCAATACATGGCTCCTGAAGATGCTGACAGGTATGAATGTTTAGTTGCTCAACGTGTTTTGAGTGTGCAGGTTACACAAGCTGAGCAAAATCAGAGGCATAATTTGTTCCATACAAAGGGAGTTGTGAAGGAACGTTCTATTCGCGTGATCATAGATGGAGGGAGCTGCAATAACTTGGCTAGCATGGAGATGGTGGAGAAGCTATCTCTCACCACAAGACCACATCCACATCCTTACTACATCCAATGGTTCAACAACAGCGGCAAGGTTAAGGTAACATGTACTGTTCGTGTGCATTTTAGTATCTCTACATATGCTGATTATGTTGATTGTGATGTGGTACCTATGCAAGCATGTTCCTTATTACTTGGTAGACCATGGCAATTTGATAAAAATTCTGTACACCATGGTAGAAACAATCGGTATACTCTTGTTCATAACGATAAAAATATTACTTTGCTTCCTATGACTCCTGATTCCATTTTGAAAGATGATATTAATAGAGCTAATAAAGCAAAACAGGAGACAAATAAGAGTGAAAATCAGATTGTGGCAAAAGAATTTGAGCACCAAATGAAGCCTAATAATAAACCATCTACTGTTGTTTCTGAAATTAAATTGAAAAGTGCATGTTTACTTGCCACCAAATCTGATATTGGTGAGCTAGATTTCAGCAAATCTGTTTGCTATGCTTTTGTGTGCAAAGAGGTATTATTTTCATTCGAGGACGTGCCTTCCTCTTTGCCCCCTGCTGTCACTAACATTTTGCAGGAGTTCGCTGACATCTTTCCACAAGACGTGCCACCAGGATTACCACCTATTCGAGGGATTGAGCATCAAATTGACTTAATTCCCGGTGCTTCGCTACCCAACCATGCACCATACCGTACCAATCCAGAGGAGACGAAGGAGATTATGTGTCAAGTACAAGAACTGCTCGACAAAGGTTATATACGCGAATCCCTTAGTCCTTGTGCTGTTCCTATCATTTTAGTGCCGAAAAAGGATGGTACGTCGCGTATGTGCGTTGATTGTAGAGGCATTAATAATATTACTATTCGTTATCGTCATCCTATTCCTAGGCTAGATGATATGCTTGATGAATTGAGTGGCTCTACAATATTCTCCAAAGTTGATTTGCGTAGTGGATACCATCAAATTCGTATGAAATTGGGTGATGAATGGAAAACAGCATTTAAAACTAAGTTTGGATTATATGAGTGGTTAGTCATGCCTTTTGGGTTAACTAATGCACCTAGTACTTTCATGAGGTTAATGAACGAAGTTTTACGTGATTTCATTGTACGATTTGTGGTAGTTTACTTTGATGACATATTGATTTATAGCAAATCTTTGGAGGAACATTTGGAACATTTACGTGCTGTTTTTATTGCTCTACGTGATGCACGTTTGTTTGGAAACCTTGGAAAGTGCACCTTTTGCACCGACCGAGTATCTTTTCTTGGCTATGTTGTTACTCCACAGGGAATTGAAGTTGATAAAGCCAAGATTGAAGCTATTGAGAGTTGGCCGCAGCCCAAAACGGTCACACAAGTGAGGAGTTTCCTTGGCCTCGCTGGTTTCTATAGGCGTTTTGTGAGAGATTTCAGCACCATTGCTGCACCTCTCAACGAGCTTACAAAGAAGGATGTGCCTTTTGTTTGGGGTACCGCACAGGAAGAAGCCTTCACGGTTTTGAAAGATAAGTTGACACATGCTCCTTTACTCCAACTTCCTAATTTCAATAAGACTTTTGAGATTGAATGTGATGCTAGTGGAATTGGATTAGGAGGTGTGTTATTACAAGATGGAAAACCTGTTGCATACTTTTCTGAAAAATAGAGTGGTCCTAGTCTGAACTATTCTACTTATGATAAAGAATTATATGCTCTTGTTCGGACCTTAGAAACATGGCAACATTATTTATGGCCCAAGGAATTTGTTATACATTCTGATCATGAATCTTTGAAACACATTAAAAGTCAAGCAAAACTGAACCATAGACATGCTAAATGGGTTGAATTCATTGAGACTTTCCCTTATGTCATTAAACACAAGAAGGGTAAAGAAAATGTTATTGCTGATGCCTTGTCTCGTCGTTATACTATGCTTTCACAACTTGACTTTAAAATATTTGGTTTGGAGACCATCAAAGATCAATATGTTCATGATGCTGAATTTAAAGATGTATTGCAGAATTGTAAGGAAGGGAGAACTTGGAACAAGTTCGTTCTTAACGATGGATTTGTGTTTCGTGCTAACAAGCTATGCATTCCAGCTAGCTCCGTTCGTCTTTTGTTGTTGCAGGAGGCGCATGGAGGAGGATTAATGGGACACTTTGGCGTCAAGAAGACGGAGGATATACTTGCTACACATTTCTTTTGGCCAAAGATGAGACGGGATGTTGAGCGTTTTGTTGCTCGCTGCACTACATGTCAAAGAGCTAAGTCACGACTCAATCATCATGGTTTATATATGCCTTTGCCAGTACCTAGTGTTCCTTGGGAGGATATATCTATGGACTTTGTTTTAGGTTTACCTCGAACAAAGAAGGGGAGGGATAGCATATTTTTTGTCGTGGATAGGTTCTCGAAAATGGCACACTTTATACCATGTCATAAAAGCGATGATGCTGTTAATGTTGCTGATTTGTTCTTTCGTGAAATTATTCGCTTACATGGTGTGCCAAATACTATTGTTTCAGATCGTGATACTAAATTTCTTAGCCACTTTTGGAGATGTTTATGGGCTAATTTGGGGACTAAGCTGCTTTTTAGTACTACTTGTCACCCCCAAACTGATGGACAAACTGAAGTAGTCAATAGAACATTGTCTACTATGCTTAGGGATGTTTTGAAGAATAACAAGAAAATGTGGGAAGAATGCTTGCCTCATATTGAATTTGCTTATAATCGCTCATTGCATTCTACTACTAAGATGTGCCCTTTTGAAATTGTGTATGGTTTCCTACCTCGTGCACCTATTGATTTGTTGCCTCTTCCATCTTCAGAGAAGGTTAATTTTGATGCTAAAGAACGTTCTGAATTGATTTTAAAAATGCATGAGTTAACTAAGGAAAACATTGAGCGTATGAATGCTAAATATAAACTTGCTGGAGATAAGGGTAGAAAACATGTTGTGTTTGCGCCTGGAGATCTTGTTTGGTTACATTTGCGTAAAGATAGATTTCCTAATCTGCGCAAATCAAAGCTAATGCCACGTGCTGATGGTCCTTTTAAGGTGTTAGAGAAAATAAATGATAATGCATATAAACTTGAGCTACCTGTAGATTTTGGGGTTAGTCCCACTTTTAACATTGCAGATTTGAAGCCTTATTTGGGTGAGGAAGATGCGCTTCCGTCGAGGACGACTTTGTTTCAAGAAGGGGAGGATGATGAGGACATCAATACCATTGTTACACCCACAGCCCCTACTGTTACATATACTGGACCAATTACTAGAGCTCGCGCACGCCAATTAAATTACCAGGTACTTTCATTTCTTGGTAATGATTCTAATGTTCATGAGATTATGATGCTGCCTAAATTGGATACATTTGTTTTGCTTACAAATGAAGGGCCTAGCTTGGAGAAGGATGAACATTGGAGCAAGAACACGCATGGAGTTGATGGCATGCGCAAGGGGATCAAGAACGGAGTTACAAGTGATGATTTCAGGACTTTGAAGCCGCCATAAGGAGTGCATGAAGCCTTGGACGAAATATACAAGATGCCACTTCATAATATTCGTCCATAGGCTATTCTAGGTGCTGCGTCACCTTATTAATGGGCCAGGCCCATGTAATTTCGAAATACTTAAGTATAGGCTATTTTTAGAGTCCGTATGTGTGGGGAAACAAGAGTTAGGGTTGGTTTCGGACCCCACCCTCAAGGGCCACGAAATTCCCCCCTCTTCCTCCATATATACAGCCCTTAGGGCGTCGTTTAGACTTTGGGTTTTGTTTAGATTAAAAGTTCACCATAGCTGCAATTTCACGTACTTCGTTTGTGTCCAACGACCAGACCAAGACGTCACAGAACCCCACCTTGATGAATAAAGCTTTCATCTTATATTCGCAATATCCCGATTGCAATCTCAGTTTCTTGCTTGTTCTTCGTTTTCTCGCAGGAAACAGACCCTCGTGGTCAGGTTGATCGTGCTCCGGCGTGGTCAATAACCCTCGGAAGTTGGTTTAGCGATTGCTAAGGCGCGACGTCTCGCACGTTCGTAGTCGGATCGTCAAGGTCGACTCCCACAGAAAACGACAGCCACCAACTCATCGAAACATCGGGACACCTTAGCCTCTATCAGTAACACAGATAGGTGAAGTAGCAAAAGAAGAGTCAGGTCTCATCCTAGCATTTAGAGATTGCTTATTCCATTTAACTAATAACCTTTTGAGTTCATAT
This sequence comes from Triticum urartu, assembly GCF_056163025.1. Lineage (NCBI taxonomy): Eukaryota > Viridiplantae > Streptophyta > Magnoliopsida > Poales > Poaceae > Triticum > Triticum urartu. The sequence goes on from NC_141878.1 coordinate 89,699,105, forward strand.
CTATCTTTGCAAGCTAAAATAGCTAAAGAAGCTTCTTGATCAAAATAAGTAACCCTCAGGAATAACAAGTGATTCTTCATCATCACTTTCATCATCATAATCAGATTCAATATTTTCAATCTCTCTAGCCCTAGCAAGTCGTTCCTCGAGAAAATCACCAAGTGGCACGGTAGTATCAAGCATAGAAGTAGTTTCACCATAAGTATCATGTATAGCAGAAGTAGCATCATCAATAACATGCAACATATCAGAACGAATAGCAGAAGCATGTTTAGGTGTCGCAAGCTTACTCATAACAGAAGGTGAATCAAGTGAAGAGCTAGATGACAGTTCCTTACCTCCCCTCGTAGTTGAGGGATAAATCTTGGTTCTTGGATCTTTCAAGTTCTTCATAATGATAAGTAGATATAAATTCCAACTGACTCAAAGAATAGAGCTATGCTCCCCGGCAATGACGCCAGAAATTAGTCTTGATAACCCACAAGTATAGGGGATCGCAACAGCTTTCGAGGGTAGAGTATTCAACCCAAATTTATTGATTCGACACAAGGGGAGCCAAAGAATATTCTCAAGTATTAGCAGCTGAGTTGTCAATTCAACCACACCTGGAAACTTAGTATCTGCAGCAGAGTGTTTAGTAGCAAAGTAATACAATAGTGGTGGTAACAGTAAAAAAAGAGTAATGAAAGCAAAGTAATATTTTTGGTATTATGTAGTGATTGTAACAATAGCAATGAGAAAGTAAATAAGCGTAAAACAGTATATGGAAAGCTCGTAGGCACCGGATCAGTGATGGATAATTATGCCGGATGTGGTTCATCATGTAACAGTCATAACATAGGGTGACACAGAACTAGCTCCAATTCGTCAATGTAATGCAGGCATGTATTCCGAATATAGTCATACGTGCTTATGGAAAAGAACTTGCATTACATCTTTTATCCTACCCTCCCGTGCCAGCGGGGTCCTAATGGAACCTAAAGGATATTAAGGCCTCCTTTTAATAGAGAACCAGAACAAAGCATTAGCACATAGTGAATACATGAACTCCTCAAACTACGGTCATCACTGGTAAGTATCCCGATTAATGTCACTTCGGGGTTAACGGATCATAACACATAATAGGTGACTATAGACTTGCAAGATAGGATCAAGAACTCTCATATATTGATGAACACATAATACGTTCAGATCTGAAATCATGGCACTCGGTCCCTAGTGACAAGCATTAAGTATAGCAAAGTCATAGCAACATCAATCTCCGAACATAGTGGATACTAGGGATCAAACCCTAACAAAACTAACTCGATTACATGATAAATCTCATCCAACCCATCACCGTCCAGCAAGCCTACGATGGAATTACTCATGCACGGTGGTGAGCATCATGAAATTGGTGATGGAGGATGGTTGATGATGATGACAGCGACGGATTCCCCTCTCCGGAGCCCCGAACCGACTCAAGATCAGCCCTCCCGAGAGGTTTTAGGGCTTGGCAGTGGCTCCGTATCGTAAAACGCGATGAATTCTTCTCTCCTATTTTTTCTCCCCGAAAGTAGTTATATAGAGTTGGAGTTGGAGTGGGGAGGTCTCCAGGGGGCCCATGAGGTAGGGGGCGCGCCCCCCTCGTGGAAAGGATGTGGGCCCCCTGGTCTTCATCTTTGGCGAGAATTTTTTTTATTATTTATGGTAAGATATTCCGTGGAGTTTCAGGTCATTCCGAGTACTTTTGTTTTCTGCACAGAAAACAACATCATGGCAATTCTTCTGAAAACAGCGTCAGTCCGGGTTAGTTCCATTCAAATCATACAAGTTAGAGTCCAAAACAAGGGCAAAAGTGTTTGGAAAAGTAGATACGACGGAGATGTATCAAATAGCAAATGGTGGGTAAACAAATTACTATTGCACAATTGATAGAACATCAAATAATTATGACGATATCTAGGCAATGATCATTACATAGGCATCACGTCCAAGATTAGTAAACCGACTCCTGCCTGCATCTACTACTATTACTCCACACATCGACCGCTATCCACCATGCATCTAGTGTATTAAGATCATGGAAAAACGGAGTAATGCAATAAGAACGATGACATGATGTAGACAAGATCTGTTTATCTATATGGTGGTAGATATAGATCTCATATTTTTATCCTTAGTAGCAATGATACATACATGTCAGTTCCCTTTCTATCACTGGGATCAAGCACCATAAGATCGAACCCACTACCGAGCACCTCTTCCCATTGCAAGATAAATAGATCGAGTTGGCAAGACAAAACCCAAATATCGGAGAAGAAATACGAGGCTATAAGAGATCGTGCATAAAAGAGATCAAAGAAACTCAAATACTTTCATGGATATAAAAACATAGATCTGGTCATAAACTTGAAGTTCATCGATCCCAACAAACACACCGCAAAAGAGTTACATCATGTGGATCTCCAAGAGACCATTGTATAAGAGAGAGAGAGAGATGAAGCCATCTAGCTACTAACTATGGACCCGAAGGTCTACAAGGAACTACTCACGCATCATCGGAGAGGCACCAATGGAAGTGGTGAACCCCTCTGTGATGGTGTTTAGATTGGATCTGGTGTTTTTGGACTCTACGGCGGCTGGATGAATATTTTGTCGACTCCCCTAGGGTTTTGGGAATATTTGGGTATTTATAGAGCAAAGAGGCGATCCAGGGGGCACCCGAGGTGGGCACAACCCACCTGGGCGCGCCAGGGCCTCCTGGCGCGCCCTGGTGGGTTGTGCCCCCTCAGGGCACCCCCAGGTGCAACCAGGGCCCATCTGCTTCCTTTTGGCCCATAAAAAATCATCTTAAAGTTTCGTGCCATTTGAACTCCATTTGATATTGATTTCCTGCGATGTAAAAAACATGGAAAAAACATGACCTAGCACTAGGCACTATGTCAATAGGTTAGTACCAAAAAATGATATAAAATGATTATAAAACAGCCAAGATTGATAATAAAACATCATGGAACAATGAAAAATTATAGATACGTTGGAGACGTATCAGCATCCCCAAGCTTAACTCCTACTCGTCCTTGAGTAGGTAAGTGGTAAAAACAGAATTTTTGATGTGGAGTGATGTTCATCAAGTCATATCATATTCTTTTCTTTATAGCATGGACATTTGGACTTTTATGTGATTCAAAGCAATAGTCTAGTTTTGACATAATAATTTAGATACTCAAGCATATTAACAAGCAACCATGTCTTTCAAAATATCAATGCTAAAATAAGTTATCCCTAGCCCATCATGCTCAAACATTGATCCATTCATGAAACACACTTGAATATTAACTACACCCAATACTTGAGCATGATCATATTGCCTCCTAGTTAGTGCTTTTATGAGAGAAGATGGAGACTCAAGTTTCAAAATAAAAATTGCATAAAGTAAACGAAAGTCCCTTCGCAGAGGGAAGTAGGGATTTGTAGAGGTGCCAGAGCTCAAAGCGAAAAATTTGAGATAAAAACATTTTGGGAGGTGTATCCATCCCACCAACGAAAACGACTTAGAGTTCCGAACACTTCCATGCTAGATATGCCATAGGCAGTTCCAGAACAGAAAATAAAGTTTATTCCCTTTTCCACCATAACTTTCACTTTCCATGGCTAACCATATCCACGGGTGCCCTCCATACAACACTTTCCAAGGAATTTATTATTTTGACAACATAAAGTAAATTCATTTCTTTTTGCATTTCGGGACTGGGCATCCCTAATACCTTTGCCTTACTCTCGTGCAATAACACATCTAGCATGGAAAATATTAGCCAACCCTCACCACTCCACGAGCGAAACAAACACATAAAAGAGAAGTTTATTTTGAAAATTGGAGATGGCACATGGAAATTTGCTTAGAACGGCAAAAGAATACCGCATATAGGCACATATGGCGGACTCATGTTGCAAAACTGGTTTAAAGGATTTTGGATGCACAAGTAGAGGTCATACTTAGTGCAAAATGAAGGTTAGCAAAAGATTGGGAAGCGACCAACCAAGAAACGAATAATCTCATAAGCAAGCATTAAGCATAATTAACACCGAATAATGCACCACAAGTAGGATATAATTTTCATTGCATGACTATTGACTTTCGTACTTGCATAGGGAATCACAAACCTTAACACCAATATTCTTACTAGAGCACAATTACTCATAAACATAACTCACATATCACATCATCATATCTCAAAACTATTACTAAGAATCAAGTTTATTTTGTCCAATTATCTTCATGACATTTTCTTTTACTTTATCCTTCTTGGATATCTATCACTTTTGGACTAATTTTAATGAGTTGCTTTTCATAAGCTCAACCAAATATAAGTGAAGATCATGAGAATAACAAAAAAAATTTCTCTCAAAATGATTTAAGTGAAGCAAGAGAGAATTTCTTCAAAAATAACAAAGCACACCGTGCTCAAAATGATATAAGTGAAGCACTAGAGCAAGTCCTAGCTCATAAAAGATTTAAGTGAAGCATAGAGAGCAATTCTAACAAGTCATGAAATTGATAACTTAAAACACACAATAAAACAAGAAAAGACACATATCATACAAGATGCTCCAAGCAAAACACATATCATGTGACGAATAAAAATATAGTCTCGAGTAAAATACCGATAGTTGTTGGAAGAAAGCGCGGATGCCACTCGGGGGCATCCCCAAGCTTAGTTGGTTGCTCATTCTTGGATAATAGCTTGGGATTCCGAGTCATCCCCAAGTTTAGGCTCTTTACATCCTTCCTTCATCCATCGTAAGATAACCCAAAACTTGAAAACTTCAATCACACAAAACTCAACAAGGCCTTCGTGAGATCCGTTAGTATAAAATAATAAACCACTACTATAAGTGCTGAATCAAACCGATTCATATTTTGTTTTTGTATTATATCTACTGTATTCCAACTTTTCTATGGCAAAAACTCATCAAAGAAAACCATAGAGCCATCAAAATAAGCACACAACACGAAGAAAACAGAATCTGTCAAAACAGAACAGTCTGTAGCAATCTAACTATTTCAAATACTTCTGTAACTCCAAAAACTCTGAAAAATTAGGAAGACCTGAGAAATTTTTATACTGATCTACTGCAATTGGAATGGGTATTTTATCGCTCTCTGGTAAAACATGAAAATTAATTTCATGAGCGCAAACTTTCTGTTTTTTTCATCAAGATCAAACAACTATTGCCCCAAGAAGATCCTAGAGGCTTTACCTGGCACAAACACTAATTAAAACACAAAAAACACAATCATAACAGTAGCATAATTGTGTAAACACACAAGAATAGGAAGCAAAAAGCAAAAATAATTTTTATTCATTGGGTTGCATCCCGACAAGCGCTATAGTATTACGCCCTTAGCTAGGCATAAAGCATGGATCTAAGTTTTGTCATCCGAAGTTTTGGCATCTTTTGTAAGGGTTTTCTCAAACCCGGGAGGCTCTTTAAGCTTCCCTAAATTCTCCAGAAAAGAAACCATCTTAAGATCCAAAATATCTAACTGCTTGTTGCAAAGAGTAATCAAGGCATTCATGCGGTTGATACTACCATTGAGGTGTTTGAGGGGTTCATTATATTTCTGTATTACAACCATATGCTTATGCAAATCACAAAGTTTGTCCAACATTTGAGCTCCCTCGGGGGTAAAATGAAACCCCTTCTTTTGAGCTGGAATTCCCAAGATTCCCTCTAAGAGTTCATAGGAAGCATTGGCATAAAGTTCAATAAAATTTCCTTTAGCAGCGAAATCAAGAAGTTGTCTATGATGCAAGGCCAATCCTATGTAAAAATTACGAAGCAAAACCTTAACGTCCCCTTTAAGTTGGAAATACGATACGATTCCATAAGCCTATACCAGGCATCTTTTAAATTTTCTCCTTGTCTTTGCTTGAAGTACAAGACATCAAAATCTGGTGACAAAGGAGGAGTAGGGATGCTGGCCATCGAGACTAGAAAGCAAGAGACCGGCGAACAAAAAAAGAGAGGAAAATAAAACGGCAAATTTTTGTGAAGTGGGGGAGAGGAAAATGAGAGGCAAATGGCAAATAATGTAAATTGCAAGGAGATGAGATTTGTGATTAGGAACCTGGTATATGTTGAAGATCCTCCCCGACAATGGCGCCAGAAATTCTCCTTGATGGCAGCTGGAACTATGTCGGTATTTCCCCGAAGAGGGAGGGATGATGTGGCACAGCGACGGTGGAGTATTTCCTCAGTTATGAAACTAAGGTATCGAACCAGTAGGAGAACCAAGGAACAAAACGTAAACAGCCCCTGCACACAAATAACAACACCTCGCAACCTGACGAGTTAAAGGGGTTGTCAATCCCTTTCGGGTAACGGCGCCAGAAATTGGCGTGTGATGGGAGAAAGTTGTAAATATTGATAGATCGAATGCCAAATAAATAAATTTCAGCAAGGTATTTTTGGATTTTTGGTTTAATAGATCTGAAAATAAAAGCAAGGAAAAAGTATATCGCAAAGGCAAATGTATGAGAAATAAGACCCGGGGGCGTAGGTTTCACTAGTGGCTTCTCTCGAGGAAAATAGCAAACAGTGGGTAAACAAATTACTGTTGGGCAATTGATAGAACATCAAATAATTATGACGATATCTAGGCAATGATCATTACATAGGCATCACGTCCAAGATTAGTAGACCGACTCCTACTTGCATCTACTACTATTACTCCACACATAGACCACTATCCAGCGTGCATGTAGTGTATTAAGTTCATGGAAAAACGGAGTAATGCAATAAGAACGATGAAATTATGTAGACAAGATCTGTTTATCTATATGGCGGTAGATATAGATCTCGTTGATACGTCCATTTTGCATCATGCTTTTATATCGATATTTATTGCATTATTTGCTGTTATTACACATTATGTCCCAATACTTATGCCTATTCTCTCTTATTTTACAAGGTTTACATGAAGAGGGAGAATGCCGGCAGTTGCGATTCTGGGCTGGAAAAGGAGCAAATATTAGAGACATATTCTGCACAACTCCAAAAGCCATGAAACTTCACGGAAGTTATTTCTAGCATATATAAAAAATATTGGGTGAAAGAAGTACTTGAGGGGGCCCACACCCTGGCCACGAGGGTGGGGGCGCGCCCCTGCCTCGTGGGCTCCCTGGTGGCCTCCGATGCCCATCTTCTACTATATGAGGTCTTTCATCCGAGAAAAAATAACAAGTAAGCTTTGGGGAAGAAACTCCGCCGCCACGAGGCGGAACCTTGGCGGAACTAATCTAGAGCTCCGGCAGAGCTGTTCTGCCGGGGAAACTTCCCTCCGGGAGGGGGAAATCATCACCATCGTCATCACCAACGATCCTCTCATCGGGAGGGGGTCAATCTCCATCAACATATTCAGCAACACCATATCATCTCAAACCCTAGTTCATCTCTTGTATCCAATCTTTGTATCCAAACCTCAGATTGGTACGTGTGGGTTGCTAGTAGTGTTGGTTACTCCTTGTAGTTGATGCTAGTTGGTTTACTTGGTGGAAGATCATATGTTCATATCCATTATGCATATTAATACCCCTCTGATTATGAACATGAATATGCTTTGTGAGTAGTTACGTTTGTTCCTGAGGACATGGGAGAAGTCTTGCTATAAGTAGTCATGTGAATTTGGTATTCGTTCGATATTTTGATGAGATGTATGTTGTCATCCCTCTAGTGGTGTCATGTGAACGTCCACTACATGACACTTCACCATTGTTTGGGCCTAGAGGTAGGCATTGGGAAGTAATAAGTAGATGATGGGTTGCTAGAGTGACAGAAGCTTAAACCCTAGTTTATGCATTGCTTCGTAAGGGGCTGATTTGGATCCATATGTTTCATGCTATGCTTAGGTTTACCTTAATACTTCTGTTGCAGTTGCGGATGCTTGCAATGGGGGTTAATCATAAGTGGGATGCTTGTCCAAGTAAGGACAGCACCCAAGCACCAGTCCACCCACATATCAAATTATCAAAGTACCGAACGTGAATCATATGAACGTGATGAAAACTAGCTTGACGATAATTCCCATGTGTCCTCGGGAGCGCTTTCCTTCATATAAGAGTTTGTCCAGGCTTGTCCTTTGCTACAAAAAGGATTGGCCATCTTCCTGCACCTTATTTACTTTTAACAACACCGCTTGCCAACTTTCAACCCATTCTGAGAACATTTTCTGGCCACTTATAAAATACTATTTCGGACATGCCGCGGGCGCATGCAAGTGTGTCTGGGCTCAGAACGGACAACGGAAGGAACTAGGAGACCCGGACTAATGCAAGTTTCAAAAACATGATGATGCAATGTGCATGATGACATGATGAAATGCAAGACGCAAGAAAATGACATGGCAATGACGGCAAATAACTGGAAGACACCTGGCACGTCGGTCTCGGGGCGTCACAACACTCCACCACTACGAGTGGATCTCGTCCCGAGATCTAGGATGGCACCGGAGGGAAACGGAAGAGGAAGAGAAGAGGTAAAACTAAGTTGCTTCTTCGAAAAATGAGTGTAACCAAAGAACCTTGGGAGGTTAAACAATTGAAAAGAAGAATACAACGGAGATGCACAAAGTTGAAAACCTCCGTTAGAAAAGAGGAACAAGGAACATCACGAGAACCCTTTAGGTTGAAAGACATGAGAAAAATGTTGCAATGGACAAGAAGTACATGCAAGCACTCCGGCTGAAACGAGATGTACAAGGAACGATAAAGGTCAATTACGACAACACTCCGGTTGAAAATGGAAGGTAAAGAATATAAACTTGGCAAAATGAAAGCACTTAGATGAGACTCCGGTTAGAAGAGGAATGATAGACACAACACTCTGGTTAAAACAAGATGGAGAAGGAATAAGAATGATATAAATTGGACAACACTCCGACTGTAAATGAAATGAATTGAATATGAACTAGACAAGATGAGAGTATGCTTGATGAAATCAACAACACACTGCCTCCGGAAATATTGAAAGAATGGCACAAGGGGTAAGAAAGATTTCAGACAGTACTCCGGTTGAGAAGGGAGGTAAAACTTCATAAGATGAGAGAACTTGAAAGAGGGCACGACACTCTGGTTAAATGGATAGACAAAGGAAAGAGCATGATCTTTGACCAAACAAGATGATGGGTGAAAATAGCAACAACATCACAAAGCCTCCGGAAGAAATAAAAGAATAGAATTAAAAGAACGGAGAAGAAAACAACATGTTCTACCTCAAATGAGCTTTGAAAAAGCATCTTTAGGAGAAGGGTCGAACGGAGTTGTTGGAAAAACCAACAACGAAAAAGAGTGAGCTTGTTGTGGGCTTATGGAAAACTGTAACATCCCAAATTTTCAATTTGGAATGTTATAGATTAGATCATCCTTGCATATCATATTTTACCGCATTTTGGTTGATCCTAGAAAATTCTACGCAACTCAAGGACCCTCGGAGAGAGTTGGGGATTTCGTTATTTTCATATTTGAGTTTTCTCAAAATTTGAAAATATGATCATTTGATTTTATTTATTTTGTCTTCAGTTATTTCTATTATCAAAATATGAGAGAGGGAATAAAATGACTTTCCCAAAATAAAGAAATATTGAGGATTTAACAAAAAAATAAAAAAATCAAATATGATTTTATTTTTGTTTTATCTTCTATTTTATTTGAATTTAGGAAAAATGTGTGTTTTTCAAAATTGCATTTAGGCCCCAAATAAATGTTCATCCTGTGCAGCTTGATTTTAGAAGCCGGGGAAATTTTAGTTCGGGATTTTTGGAGTACGTTTAGTATTCCTTTTGTTTTTTTTTGGAGCGTAATTTTTTTAAAAAGAAAATTCGAACCGACTTTGGGCCGTAACCGGCCAGGACTCTGCCTGGCCAAGCCCTTAAATAGTGTCGCCCGAGGCCCGAGCCAGCCCAAGCCGCCCCGCCCCCAAACCCTAACCCTAGCCCCGCTGCTGCCGCGCCGCCTCGCCCCGCGCCGCCGCCGCCCTGCCGCCGCCCCGCCGACGATCGCCAGAGCCGCCGCCGCCGCTGTTCGCCGGAGTCGCCGGAGGTAGACCTCGCGCCGCCGTTTTTTCTCGAAAAACCGATCGGTTTTCCGTCGGTTTTTTTAGTTTCGGTTTTTTAAATAGATCGGTTTTTCCGGTTTATTTATTTAGCGAGCGTTCGCCCGTTCGTTCGTTTTAACAAACGCGTTCTTCGATTAGATCTAGTTAACGAACGTTCGTTCGTTAATCTGTTCGTCATTTTTCTTTTTCTCGGATTTAATCCGCGATTTTTCTGATCACGATTCCTGATCCGGTTTTCGTTCTAGTATAACTTTTCGCTCGTTTATCGGAATCAGGCGATTCAAGCGCCTGGAGTTTCATCTCGAAACCCTCTTTCCGTTTAACCAACTCAAACAAGTTTTTGCCACTGTAAAAATTTCCCTAGATCCAGAATAGTAAACGAAGCTTGTTTCTTTTGCCGTTTGTCTTTATTCAAGCGCCTCGAGTTTCATCTCGAAACCCTCTTTCCGTTTAACCAACTCAAACAAGTTTTTGCCACTGTAAAAATTGCCCTAGATCCAGAATAGTAAATGAAGCTTGTTTCTTTTGCTGTTTGTCTTTCGTTGCTTCGTTCGATTTGATTCTTTTTATCAACCGGAGTTCTTAAGTTGAACTTTATGGTTAGATTTCTTATTTGAGTTTTACCTGTGCATTAGTTGAGTACTTATTGTATGCTTGTTTGTTTGCGATAGAGTACCCGGAGTGCACCGCTTGCTACTTCGAATCGCTAGGTTCCCCGGATCATCAGCAAGGGAAGTAACACTTTGATCATACCTCCTACTACCCAGTTTTTATTGCATTAGATAAATCCTCACATATTGCATGATTAGGATCTAATTAGATTGTGGGTTTGGGAAGTAGATGAGGTAGTACCTACTACCTGTTACTATCAAACCTTTGGGAGTTACTTCTACGTTGCTTATTATGCTATGCTATGCTAGTAGACGTGGATTGGGTGAGTGTATCCATGACAGATGTGAGATTGTTAAATTAATGGTTTATCTAAGGTGGCAACTTAAATACACATCTGGGTGGATTGAGGCACCTGGGTATTCCAGCGATTGCCTGTTTTCTTTTGGACCACCACCCATGCTCAAAGGGATCATGAGATTATTCATACTAGAAACTTCCGTGTGCAGCCACAAGCTATTATGGGCTCTAGCATAGTTGAGTAAGTTGTGCAAACTCTTATAGTGGTAGACTAGCAGATGTAGGGGAAAGTAGGTGTAACGGTCTACCCAATCGTAAGGTGCTAGCGCTTCTGAAAGACTATGTCTCGGTCATCCGTTTCTCAAACATCATGTAGTGCGAGAAATCAAACGAAGGCGATCGAGTCTTGTGGGGAAAAGTGCGCAAACCTCTACAGAGTGTATAAACTAATCATGGTTAGCTGTGTCCTCGGTTATGGACATCTTGAGTATCTAGTACCTGGATCATCATGTGAATCTCATCATGTTACTCTAAAATTAATTTTGTTGGGTTTTGTTTAATGATGATGCTTAATTGGGATTGAGAATGATGTCAACCATTCTCAATGTTTAACAACCACCATGATAGTTAAATAAAATTTAATCCTTTGCAGTAGGGAAAAATTGGCTTTACGCAAAACTGTAACCATAGAGCTTTCCACCAGCCAAATATGCATGTAGTATAGCATTACTTCTTCATTGCCCTCTACGTGTTACATTGCCAGCATATTCCATGCGCTGACCCATTTCGGGCTGCAACATTAATGTTGCAGACTTTTCAAACGACGATTAAGGTGCCTTTAGGTCGTGGTTCTATACTCAATGATGCCGTTGGAGTTGATGGACTCACTTATCTTCCAAGCCTTCCGCTGTTATCGTTATTAGATGGCCTTAAGCCATATTTATTGTAATAAGTTCTCTTTTGAGACTCTCGATGTAATAAGTGTGATTGCTACTCTGTTATAAATCCTTCAAGTACTGTGTGGTGTTAGCATTACTGATCCAGGGATGACACCTGAGCACAGAGATTGAACCGTTTGAGGTCTGGTCGCTACAAGATGGTATCAGAGCACACGCTGACTGTAGGACATGACCACTAAGCTAAAGACCTAGATCACTACTCACTCTTCTCACTCTGACCTCTCATATTTTCTACTCTTTTAGGATGGCGGATGCAAGGAACAAGTTCATGCAACCGGATGAGGATACACCCTTTGGACGCCACTTGAAGGAAGTCACTAGATACCTGAACATAGGAGTACCAAGCTTCACCGGAACCTACAACGCCACTCTACCTGAAGAAGAGCGCTGGATGATTCAAGTTCAAGTTCCAGGAAGGACGTTCATGCCAGTCACTGAGCCCATAGAGTTTTCTTTTGATGCACCAACTTGGAGTCTAGGAAAGAGCATGGCAACTCACATCGCCATGGGACGCATTGGAGAAGTTTACCGCAATGATCTCAAGGATACTATCTACCAGATTTGTGGGCTCCGAGATGAGCATTGGGAGATGATCAGCACCAGGAAGGATAGATCAGTTGCAGCTTTTATCCAGGAGTTAAACCAGCACATACGACGACAGGAGAACCAGATGTGCGCAGATATGATAGATCTGAAGAAGGCGAGGACAAGAATCAAGGAACTGGCAGAAGAACTGAAGGCTACACGTGAAAATTATGAAGAGGAAATCGAAGTATTAGTGGAGAAGAATGACGATCTAATCAAGAAGATTGGAATATTTATGGGAGGCCCTACACCAGTAGAAGAAGACGAAGAACCCAAGGAGATCCGCCCGGAAGACTACATCATCATCGACGACACTGACTCGGATCCAGATGATAGCGATGATGACTATGTTGATGAAGCTGGAGAAGATATCATGGAGTCTGCAACCGAAGAATATTTCTAGCGGACCACCCCAACAGTAGTAGTAGTCCACCATGTAAATATAGTAGTCCGAGCACTTTTGCGATAGTTAGATTGACTGTATGCCCTTGTTTGATTGATTGGATGAAATGAATTGTTTGCTTTTGCCTCATGTGCATATGGGTAGTGTTTTCTCTTTAGACCCCCTCTATTCTTAAATCTCATCTTTTCTAAACCCTCAGATGCCTCCGAGACGTGACCCCGGATTTACCTTCCCACCGGAGCTCACCCAGTTGATCCAGCAGCAGAACACATTGATGCAGTTGCTAGTCCAGAATCAGAATCAGGGGAACAACAACAACCCACCACCACCACCTGTTGATCACTTAGCCCGTTTTCTTAGGCTGAATCCGCCGGTGTTTTCCAGTAGCACCGAGCCGATAGTAGCAGATGATTGGCTCCGCAGGACAGCAAGGGAGTTGATCACGGCAGGATGCACAGATGCAGAAAAGGTGAAGTTTGCCGCACATCAGCTTGAAGGAGCCGCAGTATCATGGTGGGAGAATTTCACAGCCACTTTCCCTGTCGACACTGTCACATGGGACCAGTTTCAGCAAGCTTTTCGTACTGCCCGTGTTTCAGCATGAGCTATGGCCATGAAGAAGCGAGAGTTTCGCAACTTGCGCCAAGAAGGACGGACAGTTGGCCAATATGTGGAGGACTTTAGTAAGTTAGCATGTTATGCCCCAGATGACGTTGCTACGGATGCAGCTAAGTAGGAGAAGTTTCTGGAAGGACTGAATGATGAGTTGAGCATGCAGTTGATGGTAGCAACCTTCAACAACTACCAGGAGTTGGTAGATCGTGCTCTCATGATTGAAGGGAAGCAGCAGTAGATTGAGAATCGCAAGAGGAAGTATGGACAAGGGAAGTACAATTCAGGAGCTCAGCAAAAGCCATGTTTTACCCCTAGACCTGGAGGACATTTTCAGCATACCCATGGAGGAGGTAGCTCGCACAATCACAATGGCACCAAGAACGGTAATGGGAATGGAGGAAGCCACGGCCAGAACCGCACCAACCCATCAACCCCAGCCAAGAGAGACCTAAGCCAAGTCACTTGCTTTAAGTGCTAGAAGACCGGACATTATGCCAATGAATGTCCTGAATCCCAGAATGGAAATGGCAATGGAAGCTCTGGGAAGAAGCCGAACCCTTTCAACATGGGACAAGTGAACCACGTTAACGTGGAGGAGGTTGAAGAGCAGCCGAATGCAGTAATCGGTAAGTTTTTGGTTAAGTTATTTATTGCACTCGTTCTTTTCGATACTGGTGCATTGCATTCATACATATCAAGGGGATTTGTGGATAAGTATAACCTGCCCACCAAAGTTCTTAGAACACCTATGTTAGTAAGCTCACCAGGAGCGGAGTATATGGCTAGCCAAGGATGTTTTCAAGTGCCATTGAGTATAGGTAGGCATGTGTTTCCCTCGGATTTAATCATTTTGGAATCACAAGGATTGGATGTAATTCTGGGTATGGATTGGCTGTCGATGTATGGAGGAAACATCGATTGCGCCAGTAAGTCGATCTTGCTTACCACCCCAAAAGGGAGAAGGATCAAGTATGTATCCCGGCATGTGCCGAAGAGGACTCAAGTAAATTGTTTAATAGGAGTTGTGCAGGAGGAAGTACCAGTGGTGAAGGATTTCCCGGATGTATTTCCAGAGGAGTTGCCAGGCATGCCACTGGATAGAGATATTGAGTTTTTGGTTGAGCTTTTGCCAGGCGCAGGGCCAATATCAAAGAGACCATATAGGATGCCCGCAAAGGATTTGGTGGAGATTAAGAAGCAGATTAAGGAGTTACTGGATAAAGGATATATTCGCCCAAGTTATTCACCTTGGGGATCGCCCGTACTTCTAGTGGAGAAGAAGGATGGATCGTTAAGGATGGTTGTTGATTATCGAGGATTGAATGAGGTAACCATTAAGAACAAGTACCCACTACCAATGATCAATGATCTGTTTGATCGATTGCAAGGAGCTAAGGTATTTTCCAAGATCGATCTGCGATCAGGATACCACCAGTTGAAGATTCGAGAACAGGATATACCTAAGATGGCTTTTACCACCAGGTATGGGCTGTACGAGTATACCGTTATGTCATTTGGACTGACTAACGCACCTGCATATTTTATGAACATGATGAACAAAGTGTTTATGGAGTTTCTAGATAAGTTCGTCGTAGTGTTCATTAATGATATCCTGGTTTACTCGAAGAATGAAGAGGAGCATAAGGAGCATTTGCGTTTGGTTCTTGGAAAGCTCAGAGAACATCAATTATATGCCAAGTTTAGCAAATGTGATTTTTGGTTGAAGGAAGTTGGATTTCTCGGACACGTTATATCTGGAGAAGGTATAGTAGTAGATCCCACTAAGGTTGATACCGTGATAATTGGGAAGCCCCAACAACAGTTGGAGAGATCCGGAGTTTTCTTGGACTTGCAGGATACTACCAGAGGTTTATTGAGAATTTCTCAAAGATTGCGAAGCCTATGACGGAGTTGTTGAAGAAGGATACCAAGTTCATATGGACTGAGAAATGTGAGGCTAGTTTCCAAGAATTGAAGAAACATTTGGTTACATCACCTGTGTTGATTTTGCCAGATCGGACCAAGGATTATGAGGTGTATTGCGACGCTTCACGTCGAGGACTTGGAGTAGTGCTTATGTAGGACTTAGAGTTGTTTCATATGCCTCACGACAACTTAAGCCTCATGAGTTAAATTATGCTACGCATGATTTGGAGTTAGCAGCCGTAGTGCATGCATTGAAAACCTGGAGATACTTTCTCATTGGAAACCATTATGAGGTGTACACGGATCACAAGAGTTTGAAGTATATTTTCACGCAGAAGGAGTTGAATCTCAGACAAAGGAGATGGTTGGAGCTCATCAAGGATTATGATATGAAACTGCATTATCACCCCGGAAAGGCTAACGTAGTAGCCGACGCGCTGAGCCGTAAAAGTCATGTCAACACCTTAATGACGGGAGATTTACCAAGGGAGTTAGCCGAAAATCTCCGAGAGCTATGTTTGGAAATAGTACCAAGAGGCTACGTAGCAGCATTGGAGATTCAGTCTACTTTGATGGATAAGATCAGAGACGCCCAGAAGACTGACAAGGAGATTGCCTCTATAAAGGAGAAAATGAGCAAAGGAAAAGCTAAGGGATTTCGTGAAGATGAGCACGATACCTTATGGTTTGAAGACCGTGTTTATGTGCCTAATGATTCAAAGATCGGGAAGTTAATTCTGCAAGAGGCCCATGATTCACCATATTCAATTCACCCAGGTAATACCAAGATGTATTTGGATTTGAAGGATACTTTCTGGTGGACCGGAATGAAGAAGGATATTGCGGAGTATGTAGCAGTTTGTGATGTGTGTCAGAGAGTAAAGGCTGAGCATCAGAAACCAGCAGGATCTCTACAGCCATTGCCGATATCCGAGTGGAAGTGGGATAAATTAGTCATGGAATTAATTACAGGTTTATCCAGAACTCGTTTAGGCTATGACTCGATTTGGGTTGTAGTCGATCGTTTGACAAAGGTAGCTCATTTCATCCGAGTGAAGACCACCTATACCAGTGCAAAGTTGGCAAAGATATACATGACCAGAATCGTATGTCTGCATGGAGTTCCAAGGAGCATTGTATCAGATAGAGGAACCCAATTTACCTCAAAGTTCTGGAATCAGTTGCACGAAGCTTTGGGTACCAGGCTGGAGTTTGGTACAGCTTTCCATCCGCAGACAGATGGACAGACCGAGAGAGTCAACCAGATTTTGGAGGATATGCTGAGAGCTTATGCGCTAGATTACAGATCTAGTTGGGACGAGAATTTGCCGTATGCAGAGTTCTCTTACAACAACAGCTATCAATCCAGTTTGAAGATGGCCCCTTTCGAAGCCTTGTACAGAAGGAGGTGCAGGACCCCATTGTTGTGGGATGAAGTTGGAGACCGCCAGTTGTTTGGACCGGATCTGATTAAGGAGTTTGAACAGAAAGTAAAATTGATTTGCGATAGGCTCAAGGAGGCCCAGTCCAGGCAGAAGAGCTACGCAGATTCTAAACGCAAGGAGACAGTTTACGAAGTCGGAGACCGAGTCTATCTTCTAGTATCTCCACTTCGAGGAGTTAAGCGCTTTGGAGTTAAGGGAAAGTTAGCGCCACATTTTGTAGGCCCATACAAAGTTTTGGAGCGTATGGGAGAAGTAGCCTATAAGTTGGAATTGCCCGAAGGATTGTCAGGAGTTCACGACGTGTTCCACGTTTCCCAGTTGAAGAAGTGCCACGCAGAGATGGCTGATATACCGCTGAGGGATACAGTGCCGCTAGAAGCGATTTAGTTGGACAGTGATTTGACCTATGAGGAGAAACCAATCAAGATTCTAGAGTATGCCAGTCTAGTCACCCGCAGCAAGATTATCAAGTTTTGCAAAGTTCAGTGGAGCCACCACACGGAGGATGAAGCCACCTGGGAGCGAGAGAAAGAATTGCTGAAGGACCACCCTCACCTATTTTCTAGCCAAGCCGAATCTCAAGGGAGAGATTCATCTTAAGGGGGGGTAGGTTTGTAACATCCCAAATTTTCAATTTGGAATGTTATACATTAGATCATCCTTGCATATCATATTTTACCGCATTTTGGTTGATCCTAGAAAATTCTACGCAACTCAAGGACCCTCGGAGAGAGTTGGGGATTTCGTTATTTTCATATTTGAGTTTTCTCAAATTTTGAAAATAGGATCATTTGATTTTATTTATTTTATGTTTAATTATTTCTATTATCAAAATATGAAAGAGGGAATAAAATTACTTTCCCAAAATAAAGAAATATTGAGGATTTAATAAAAAAAATCAAATATGATTTTATTTTGGTTTTATCTGCTATTTTATTTGAATTTAGGAAATATGTGTGTTTTTCAAAATTGCATTTAGGCCCCAAATAAATGTTTTTTTGAAAGCTACCCCAAATAAATGTTCATCCTGTGCGGCTTCATTTTTGAAGCCGGGGAAAATTTATTTCGGGATTTTTGGAGTCCGTTTAGTATTCCTTTTGTTTTTTTCGGAGCGAATTTTTTTAAAAAAAAATCTAAAACGACTTTTGGCCGTAACCGGCCAAGACTCCGTCTGGCCGGACCTTTAAATAGTGCCACCCGAGGCCCGAGCCAGCCCAAGCCGCCCCGCCCCCAAACACTAACCCTAGCCCCGCCGCCGCCGCCCCGCCCCACGCCGCCCCGCTGCCCCGCCGCCGACGACGACGATCGTCAGAGCCGCCGCCGCCGCCATTCGCCGGAGTCGCTGGAGGTAGACCTCGCGCTGCCGGTTTTTCTCGAAAAACCGATCGGTTTTCCGTCGGTTTTGTTTGGTTTTTCTAGTTTCGTTTTTTTAAATAGATCGGTTTTTCCGGTTTATTTATTTAGCGAGCGTTCGCCCGTTCATTCGTTTTAACGAACGCGTTCTTCGATTAGATCCAGTTAACGAATGTTCGTTCATTAATCTGTTCGTTGTTTTTCTTTTTCTTGGATTTAATCCGCGATTTTTTTGATCACGATTCCTGATCCGTTTTTCGTTCTAGTATAACTTTTCGCTCGTTGATCGAAATCAGGCGATTCAAGCGCCTGGAGTTTCGTCTCGAAACCCTCTTTCCATTTAACCAACTCAAACAAGTTTTTGCCAGTGTAAAAATTTCCCTAGATCCAGAATAGTAAACGAAGCTTGTTTCTTTTGCCGTTTGTCTTTCGTTGCTTCGTTTGATTTGATTCTTTTTGCCAACCGGAGCTCTTAAGTTGAACTTTCTGGTTAGATTTCTTATTTGAGTTTTACATGTGCATTAGTTGAGTACTTAATGTATGCTTGTTTGTTTGTGATAGAGTACCCGGAGTGAGCCGCTTGCTACTTCGAATCGCTAGGTTTCCCGGATCATCAGCAAGGCAAGTAACACTTTGATCATACCTCAGAATACCAAGTTTTTATTGCATTAGATCAATCCTCACACATTGCATGATTAGGATCTAATTAAATTGTAGGTTTGGGAAGTGGATGAGGTGGTACCTATTACCTGTTATTATCAAACCTTTGGGAGTTACTTCTACGTTGCTTATTATGCTATGCTATGCTAGTAGACGTGGATTGGGTGAGTGTATCCATGACAGATGTGAGATTGTTAAATTAATGGTTTATCTAAGGTGGCAACTTAAATACACATCTGGGTGGATTGAGGCACTTGGGTATTCCATCGATTGCCTGTTTTCTTTTGGACCGCCACTGTCGGTGTCAAAACCGGCGGATCTCGGGTAGGGGGTCCCGAACTGTGCGTCTAGGCCGGATGGTAACAGGAGGCAAGGAACATGATGTTTTACCCAGGTTCGGGCCCTCTTGATGGAGGTAAAACCCTACGTCCTGCTTGATTAATATTGATGATATGGGTAGTACAAGAGTAGATCTACCACGAGATCAAGGAGGCTAAACCCTAGAAGCTAGCCTATGGTATGATTGTTGTATATGAAGTTGTCCTACAGACTAAAACTCTCCGGTTTATATAGACACCAGAGAGGGTTAGGGTTACACAAAGTTGGTTACAATGGTAGGAGATCTTGAATATCCGCATCGCCAAGCTTGCCTTCCACGCCAAGGAAAGTCCCATCCGGACACGGGACGAAGTCTTCAATCTTGTATCTTCATAGTCCTGGAGTCCGGCTGAAGGTATAGTCCGGCTACCCGAACACCCCCTAATCCAGGACTCCCTCAGTAGCCCCTAAACCAGGCTTCAATGACGACGAGTCCGGCGCGTAGATTGTCTTCGGCATTGCAAGGCGGGTTCCTCCTCCAAATTCTTCATAAAAGTTTGTAAACACCAAGAGTAGTGTCCGGCTTTGCAAAATAAGTTTCCACGCATTGCCACAGAGAGAATAATATTAACACAAATCTAATCTGCTGACGTATTCCGTAGTGTGACATCACACTATGGCCAAGCCTCTATTCGAATGGTTTTCACTTTTCCACCTCAGTGTGTTTTGTGAGGCGCTTTCCTTGGCACGTCTTGTCAAAGCAGAGATCGTGTCCCCCATTTACGGGATTCTCATCAATACGGACATGGGTAACCCAACCGTGCCATTTATCATGGCACTGGGCAAGCGAGTTTTACTAGGCTGGTGGGGACGCACAGTCGCATCCGCCCATATAAGGGGATAAGGATCCACCTTTTTACCTACGCCTTCTTCCTCCTTTGCCTATCCATCTTCTGCGCACCCGAGCTCCAGCGCCCAAGCCCACACTTCCTACCTCAACCTTCTCCAACAATGTCCAGAGCGGGAGGCAAGTGGATGGTCTCCTCCATTACGGAGGGCCATGTCAAAAAGCTAAGGAAGGGCGGATACCTGTCCAAAGACATCGCGCACCGGCTTCCTGAGGAGGGGCAGCTTCTCCCCACGCCAAGGCCCCATGAGAGGGTAGTATTTCTTCCCCACTTCCTCCGCGGACTGGGTTTTCCTCTCCACCCATTAGACCGCGGGCTCATGTTCTACTATGGCCTAGATTTCCACGATCTGGCCCCGAACTTCATCCTCAATATCTCGGCGTTTATCGTCGTGTGCGAGGCTTTCCTCTGCATCCGCCCCCATTTCGGCCTCTGGCTCAAGACCTTCAGCGTCAAGCCAAAGGTGGTGCACGGCAACCAGGCGGAGTGTGGAGGTGCCATGGCGGGCAAAATAGCCAACGTCCTATGGCTCGAGGGCTCCTTTGTGGAGACCTTGAAGGGGTGGCAGTCAGGGTGGTTTTACATCACCGAGCCATGCGATCCGAAGTGGATCGCAGCCCCTGAATTCCGATCCGGACCCCCTACGCGGCTCACGTCCTGGAAGGAGACGGGCTTGTCGTGGGGCGACGAAGAAGAGGTGACCGGACTGCAAAAATGCATCCAGTCCCTGGTGAACAAGCAGCTTAGGCTTGCCAACGTAGTCCAGGTCATGCTCGTCCGCCAGATCCTTCCGTGTCAAGAATGGGACTTCAATCTGTGGGAGTTCAACCCGGCGCAGCATCGAAATCTGAGCAGGCTCTTCGACACGACGTACGAAGATGTCTGGAAGGGGCTAACCAAAGGCGCCGAGGCTCCCGCATCCGCCTCTGAGGACCGTGGATTCAGCTCGCAGCGTCCTGCTGGCGAGGTAAAATATTTTCATCTTTTACAGGATGTTAAGTTTCTTCATAGTTTGACTCTATGCGGGATCTAAACTCCCTCACCTCTGACAGGATTGGCAGGCGCAGTCCGGACTGATTAACTGTCCGGCTCCCTTGCCCGAAGACCCAGCCCCTGCTCTCCTAGCGAAGTTGCTGGGTCCGGCACCTTATGTGGTGCCAGAGAAGAAGGCCAAGAAGAAGAAGGCCACGGGGACTCGAAAGAGTTCCCGACATATGGTGGTGTCGGACTCGTCGTCCGACGAGTCCGAGACGCACTCCTCCCATGAAGACGAGGAGGAGGAAGAAGAGACCTCTTCCCCTCTAGCGGGGGGAGGAAAGAAGAGGAAGGCCGCCCCAGTAGGGGAGGCCGAAGGGTCCAAGAAGAGGAAAGCCCCTCCGCCGGACTACGCTCCCGACACCGACGAGGACGAAGAAGAGTGGCCGGACAGGACCAAGCGTCTGGCAAAATCGTAAGTGTTCGGATACCAGAATAACTCATGGTATTCCTTTTGTTGCGCAGCTTTCCCTAATGTCGAATATCATCATGCAGCCCACCCAAGGACGGGCTCGACGAGTCGTCGAGCGGCTCCCTGGATTCCTCGGACGTGAATTCAGTTCCGCCCGCTGCCTCCCCCTGCGCTGCGGATGACGCCGAAGTGGCGTCGCGACAAGCTCCGGGGCAAGAGGAGGTGGTCCAGGAGGAACCGCGAGGCGAGCTCCCGGACTCCAGGAGTAAAGGGGACAAGACCCCCCAGGGCTCCAAGTCCGGCTTTAAGCCGGACACCGCGCCGGAATCATCAACGGTTCCGGACCGCGGCAGGCGAACTCCTGCCAAGAGGAGCAAGCCTATTGAGCCAGCGTCCTCCGTCCAACCGGAGGCGCCGGACAATCTGCTGGAGGTGCTTAAGGGCACCTCCATCGACGAGGAGCACCGTACCATCATGAGTACGGTGGTCCAGAAGGTTCGGTCCGCCAAAAGCGGACTGACTGAAGCTTGTGCTAGCCTTCTAACAGGCTTCGAGGTAAGTAAAAAATATATAAAAATATTACCGCATAGACAGTAGCCCCTGATGCTCTGTTTGGCATTCGGAAAGAAAATCCGAATAGAGGATCTATTATATATCGCAGGAGTCTAACTAAAAAGGAGTCAATATATGTATGCAGGCTTCGCTGCTGGCCACCGCCGCACTGACTGCGGAGGTGGGTGCCCTGAAGCAGGGCCTCGAGCGGACCGAGCAAGAGCTCGGCCTTGCCAAATGGCAGCTCGAGGAGAAAGAAGGTAAGAGATACCTTATAGAAAAAATGCCTATAAGAAGACGCAATTGCAAAAAATGACAGGAGTACCCTGCTTATTGTAGGGGCCACAACTGAGGTGGCGACCCTCAAGCAGGCGCTGTCCGAGGCCGAGAAGAAAGCGGCCACGGAGCGTACCGAGCGGGAGAAATTTGAGGCGCAGGTCGGCGGGGTGCAGCAAGAGCTTTAGGCTCTCATGAAAAAACATGAGAGTTTGGAGCTCGACTCGAAGACCCGAGCGTCCGAGCTTGCTGCGGCCCTTAAAACTGCCGAATCTGCCAAGGCTGAAGCCCAGAAGGCCCTCCAGGAATTGGGTGCGGTGAAAAAGATAGCGGCGGGTAAGGCATTCTCTATGCAAAGCAGACATATAAAAGTAAGCTACTTGTTACTTACCCGAATCCGGAGCTTCCAGGGGCATTCGCAGATCTTCCCCGCAGCGTATCTGATGCCGCCGCATTCTACCGAGCCGAGGAAGGCAGCTCGACGGAGAAGGTGTTCTGGTCTTAGTACGCTGAGGCCAAACACCCTGTGCCCTTGAGCGACTAGCTGAAGCAGCTGGTCGAGCTCCACAAGGCGGCCGAACAAGCCCTGAAGGACTTCATAGTTCGGCTATGGCCTGGAGAGGCCCTGCCTGGGAGCTACTTCGGACTGGTGCGGAGGCTGGTGGAGGCTTGTCCAAGGCTCGAGGTCATCAAGCGCTCCGTCTGCATCGAAGGTGCCCGTAGGGCCCTTGCCCGTGCAAAGGTGCACTGGGGTAAGATGGACGGTGAAAAGCTTGTGAGGGACGGGCCGCCGCCGGGGAAGGAGGATCGCAAGCCCGAGAACTATTACAAGGATGTTCTAGCTGGTGATGGCTCCTTATGGCGGATGAATGTACCAAGGATGTAATTTTTGAATGAACTCGCTCGTGTTATCCTGTGCGCTGAAAACTTGTTCATATGCGCTAAGCAATGCTTGTTGAATTTAAAATATTACTTTCTGTGCGGCCGTTTATCAAAAAATTGAGAGATGGCCAGTCGTCGGCTTCTGCCCCCATGCCACTAGTGCTGGGGTGTTTGGGATAAACCTGAGCGCTCTTTTTCCCATGATTGGGTCCATCGAGGGAGGCGCTCAGCACAACGAACAAGGCAATCGGACTATAATGCTTGAACACTCTCACTTAGCCATAGAACTCTATAATTTTAAATTTCGGCGAAGCCCCTAGTATTTGGAAGACCGAGTTCGGGGCGCTATCCACGCCTTGGCCGGACAAAGCCGGTTCCTCGCTCGAAGCGGCATAAGTCTTTAAGGACTCGAAAAACCTCTCGAATAGCGACAGGTCTCTCGCCTCATCATGACAATCAGTTTTAGCTTTCTCTACTGAGGTGCTCAGCCCAGCTTAACTGGGGCACAATCGCAGTAGTTCTCCTAGTGCTACCTTAGCCGATATAGCGGAACGTAAGGCACCAAAACATAGTAGCCGGGCAAACCCAACTATTGACCCAAATCATGATTCGGAGCCGATGCATATAGTGCTATAAGTTCGGGGTGCCGCACTTGTGAAAGTGTACGGACTTCTCACGCCATATTGATGGGTACTGAAGCCCCTGGCTTATTTTTGCCATACCACAGTGTACGGATGCAACATGTTATTGATAAACATATATAAAAAAAGAGGATAATGTAAGAAATAGACAAAAAGCTATGCATTGTTTATAGAAAGGCTGCTATGAAAGCGGAACGATACAAATAGTGTGATAAGCAAAAGAAATTGGACTATTTAACATGTCCTGGCCAGGGGCAGGCCGTGGAATTGTATTAAAGAACAGGTATACTACTCGCAATAGAAACCACCTGGGAGTTCCATAATGCGGCGTGGCTTGTCTGCTTTCCTGGATCTTGCATCGTTTGTGCGGTGGTTGAATTGCCGAATGGGTCATCCGAAGTATGGAGTCCTGAGAGTAAGAGAAAAAAGAAAAAAAGGAATCCGGCAGCCCCTGGTGCGGTTTAGGCCGTATTTCGGGCATGCCGTGATAGTGCCCCTTCCCCTGTGCCCATGGTATTTCAAGAGCGTAGTTATGTATGTGAAGCACTGGTTTCGCTATATCGCGAGGGCTAGGGTTGGGGCTGCATTGCTACGCTAGCTCAGAACGTGCCAGGCGGTCTTGTTGTAGGGTACTCCGGGCGCGGTTGGCAGTGTCCGGCTTTTTGAAGGCCGAACTGGAGAACTGCCTAGAGAGGCTGCTTTGTATTTCTGCTGCGAGCGCTGCCGTGTGCTCCTCCGTTCGGAGGGAGCGTTCAGTGTTCCCATTGACCGTGATTACTCCTCTAGGGCCTATCATCTTGAGCTTGAGGTATGCATAGTGCGGTACCACATGGAATTTTGCGAATGCGGTTCGCCCGAGCAGTGCGTGATAGCCACTACGGAACGGGACTATGTCGAAGATTAACTCCTCGCTTCGGAAGTTATCCGGAGATCCGAAGACCACTTCCAGTGTGACTGAGCCTGTACAGTTGGCTTCTACACCTGGTATGACGCCTTTAAAGGTCGTTTTGGTGGGCTTGATCCTCGAGGGATCTATGCCCATTTTTTGCACTGTATCCTGGTAAAGCAGGTTCAGGCTGCTGCCGCCGTCCATGAGGACTCTTGTGAGATGAAATCCGTCAATGATTGGGTCTAGAACCAATGCGGCGAAGCCGCCGTGACGGATGCTAGTGGGGTGGTCCCTTCGATCAAAGGTGATCGGGCAGGAGGACCATGGGTTGAACTTTGGGGCGACTGGCTCCCTCGCATATACGTCCCGTAACGCACGCTTCCGCTCCCTCTTGGGGATGTGGGTTGCGTATATCATGTTCACCGTCCGCACTTGTGGGGGAAATCCCTTCTGTCCACTGTTGTTCAGTGACCTGGGCTCCTCCTCGTTGTCGCTATGCAGCCCCTTGTCTTTGTTTTCGGCTCTTAACTTGCCTGCCTTCTTGAACACCCAACAATCCCTGTTGGTGTGATTGGCTGGCTTTTCGGGGGTGCCATGTATTTGGCACAAGCGGTCGAGTATTCGGTCCAAACTGGACGGGCCCTGAGTATTTCTTTTAAATGGCTTTTTCCATTGACCGGATTTGTAGCCTCAGAATCCGGCATTAACTGCCGTATCCTCATTGATGTCGCTGTTAACGCGGAGCTTTTGTTTGTTCCGATGCGACCTGTCGCTTTTGTCCTTGGTATTCGAATTACCAAGGTTCTTGGTTAAATTGTTGCTGCGAGCTCGCCAGTTGTCTTCTCCCGCGCAAAAGCGGGTCATGAGTGTCATGAGGGCTGCCATAGATTTCGGCTTTTCCTGTCCCAGGTGCCGGGCAAGCCACTCGTCACAGATATTATGCTTGAAGGCCGCTAAGGCCTCTGCGTCCGGACAGTCGACTATCTGGTTTTTTTTGTTAGGAACCGTGTCCAGAATTGCCTGGCCGATTCGTCTGGCTGCTGAATTATGTGGCTTAGGTCATCGGCGCCTGGTGGTCGCACATAAGTGCCCTGGAAGTTATCAAGGAATGCGGCTTCCAGGTCCTCCCAAGAACCAATTGAGTCTGCTGGCAAGCTGTTAAGCCAATGCCGGGCCGGTCCCTTAAGTTTTAGTGGGAGGTATTTGATGGCGTGTAGATCATCACCGCGGGCCATGTGGATATGAAGGAGATAATCGTCTATCCATACCGCAGGATCTGTTGTGCCATCGTACGATTCGATGTTTACGGGTTTGAAGCCCTCAGGGATTTTATGATCCATTACTTCATCTGTGAAGCATAGTGGGTGTGCGGCGCCTCTGTATTGGGCTATATCACGACGCAGCTCGAAGGAGCTTTGTCTGTTGAGTTCGGCCCGGCCGGATTTATTGCATCCGGAGTGACGATCACCGTCACGTGCCACGAGGCGCCTGCGTGATCCGTAGATCGATCTTGTTTGCCTTGCCTTGTCCTCCAGTATATCGCGCAGGTCGGGCGCATTTTCCCGTGCCTTAGTATGCTTGATGCGGCGTCGGGGCGTGGCTTGAGTGGAGGGCCAAGAGGCCTCTCTATCGCGGCCACGAGGTGGCCGGTCGGCCATGTCATGCGCTGGTGATGTAGGTGCTTCCTCCTCTAGTCGGGGTAGCAGCCTGCGCTTTGGGTAACTCTTGGAGGGGCGTTCGAGTTCATACTCTTCGGCCGCAAGGACTTCAGTCCATCTGTCAACTAGCAAATCCTGATCAGCTCTAAGCTGTTGCTGCTTTTTCTTGAGGCTGCTTGCTGTGGCCATAAGCCTGCGTTTAAAACGCTCTTGTTCGGCGAGATCCTCTGGCACGACGAACTCGTCGTCGTCGAGGCTTGCCTCGTATTCGGAGGGAGGCGTATAATTATCGTCCTCAACCTCTTGGTCCGCCGCCCTCTCATGAGGGCTGGCTTCTCTGTCCTCCTGTGCTGAATCTTGTTGGAGGGGGTGTTCTTCGGTGCTATCCGGAGTAGTATTATCTCCCGTGCTGGAATCACCGTTTTTGCTTTGGCGGGATTTAGAGCGGCGCCGCTGACGCCGGCGCTTGGGCTGTTTCTTAGAGGTATCGTCCCCTGCTGTTCCATCGCCATCTCCATCCTTTGGAGTGTCCACCATATATATGTCATATGACGAGGTGGCCTTCAAGCGCCCTACAGGTGCTGGTTCTTGTTCGTCTCCTACATCGTCTTCCATACCGTCGATGTCTTCGGAGTCGAAGTCAAGCATGTCAGTTAAGTCGTCGACAGTGGCTACGAAGTGGGTGGTGGGTGGGTTTTGAATTTCCTCATCGCCCGTATCCCAACCTTGCTGACCGTAGTCCGGCCAGGGCTCTCCTGATAAAGAGAGAGACTTTAGAGAATTCAGGATGTCACCGAAGGGCGAGTGCTGAAAGATGTCCGTGGTAGTGAACTCCATTATCGGCGCCCAATCGGATTCGATCAGCAGGGGCGTGGGGGGCTGGGAGTTCGGAGAGGAATCCGGCTCCTCGGAGTCACGGGCCATGTAGAGTGCGGGGCTGGAGTTTGACTCGATCGCCTCTGAGATCGCAGCCCCTGAGGCAGCGTCCAACCGCTGATCCTCGATCGGCGTAGTAGGCTCCGAATCAATGGTCGGAACCGATGCGTGTGCGGCCTCCAAGGCGCTGTTCGGCGGCAGAGCTATATCATGCCCATCGAGACAGTGCGGCGCGCTTGGCTGTGGCTCGAATCCGTCGAAGATCAAGTCCCCGCGGATGTCATCCGTGTAGTTTAGGCTTCCAAACCTGACCTGATGGCCAGGGGCGTAGCTTTCGATCTGCTCAAGGTGGCCAAACGAATTGGCGCGCAGTGCGAAGCCGCCGAAGACGAAGATCTGTCCGGGGAGAAAAGTCTCACCCTGGACTGCATCGTTGTTGATGATCGAAGGAGCCATCGGTCCTAAAAGCGACGACATAGAGGAACTCTCAATGAAAGCACCAATGTCGGTGTCAAAACCGGTGGATCTCGGGTAGGGGGTCCCGAACTGTGCGTCTAGTCCGGATGGTAATAGGAGGCAAGGAACACGATGTTTTACCCAGGTTCGGGCCCTCTTGATGGAGGTAAAACCCTACGTCCTACTTGATTAATATTGATGATATGGGTAGTACAAGAGTAGATCTACCATGAGATCAAGGAGGCTAAACCCTAGAAGCTAGCCTATGGTATGATTGTTGTATATGAAGTTGTCCTACGGACTAAAACTCTCCGGTTTATATAGACACCGGAGAGGGTTAGGGTTACACAAAGTCGGTTACAATGGTAGGAGATCTTGAATATCCGCATCGCCAAGCTTGCCTTCCACGCCAAGGAAAGTCCCATCCGGACATGGGACAAAGTCTTCAATCTTGTATCTTCATAGTCCTGGAGTCCGGCTGAAGGTATAGTCCGGCTACCCGAACACCCCCTAATCCAGGACTCCCTCAGCCACACAGGCTTAAAGGGATCATGAGATTATTCATACTAGAAACTTCCGTGTGCAGCCACAAGCTATTATGGGCTCTAGAATAGTTGAGTAAGTTGTGCGAACTCTTACAGTGGTAGACTAGCAGATGTAGGGGAAAGTAGGTGTAACGGTCTACCCGATCGTAAGGTGCTAGCGCTTCTGAAAGACTATGTCTCGGTCATCCGTTTCTCAAACATCATGTAGTGCGAGAAATCAAACGGAGGCGATCGAGTCTTGTGGGGAAAAGTGCGCAAACCTTTGCAGAGTGTATAAACTAATCATGGTTAGCCGTGTCCCCGGTTATGGACATCTTGAGTATCTAGTACCTGGATCATCATGTGAATCTCATCATGTTACTCTAAAATTAATTTTGTTGGGTTTTGTTTAATGATGATGCTTAATTGGGTTTGAGAATGATGTCAACCATTCTCAAGGTTTAACAACCACCATGATAGTTAAATAAAATTTAATCCTTTGCAGTAGGGAAAAATTGGCTTTACGCAAAAATGTAACCATAGAGCTTTCCACCAGCCAAATATGCATGTAGTATAGCATTACTTCTTCATTGCCCTCTATGTGTTACATTGCCAGCATATTCCATGTGTTGACCCATTTCGGGCTGCAACGTTTATGTTGCAGACTTTTCAGACAATGATTAAGGTGCCTTTAGGTCGTGGTTCTATACTCAGTGATGCCTGAAAGTGCGTTATGTCGACTAGAGGGAGGGTGAATAGGCGATTTTTATGAAAGTCTTCAAAACGTGGAAGTTATGAAGACAAACTATAGAAATAAACCTATTACCCTATAGCGGAAGGTAGACTACACTAGGCATGCCATAGTCAAGTATTCAATAGAGTTAAAGCACAATGACTAATAGCAGCAACGTAGTAAGGATCAGGTAGGAAGATATTGTGAAGCCACACAGAACACGCAGTCACTCAGTGAAGACAAAAGATAGTGCGAACATACAATGACTTCACAAGGAGTAACAGTAAGTAAAGGGAAGGGAAGATGAAACCAGTGACTCGCTGAAGATAATGATTTGTTGGACCAGTTCCAGTTGTTGTGACAACTGTACGTCTGGTTAGGGCGGCTAGGTATTTAAACCTTAGGACACACAGTCCCGGACACCCAGTCCTGAACACGCAGCTCAGGACACCCAGTCCTCACCGTATTCCCCTTGAGCTAAGGTCACACAGACCTCGCCCAATCACTCTGGTAAGTCTTCAAGGTAGACTCGCAAACCTTCACAGACTTCGTTCACCAGCAATCCACAATGTCTCTTGGATGCTCAGAACGCGACGCCTAACCGGTTGGAGGATGCACAGTCCTCAAGTGTAATAAGTCTTCAGATCACACAGACAAGAAGACTTAAGTGATGCCTAATTCTCTTTGGCTCTGGGTGGTTAGGACTTTATCCTCGCAAGGAATTCTCTCTCAAAGGCTTCGAGGTGGGTTGCTCTCAAACGACAAAAGTCGTACTCTGAATCTGAGCAGCCAACCGTTTATGGTTGTAGGGGTTGGGCTATTTATAGCCACTTGGCAACCCGACCTGATTTGTCCGAAATGACCCTGGATCACTAAGGAACTGACACGTGTTCCAACGGTCAGATTTCAAACTCACACGGCAACTTTACTTGGGCTTCAAGCAAAGCTGACTTGGCCGACTCTGGACAAGATTTGCTCTCAAAGTCTTCACTCGAAGACATAGGTTTTGTTTAAGCATCACTTCAGTCATTCTGACTGGTTCTCTTGGACCCCACTTAACAATACGGTGGTTCCTATGACTCAACATAGAGGAAAGAGAACTATGAAAGATCTAAGTCTTCGAGCTCCATGGGCTTCATGTGGTGTCTTCTCTTGTCATAGTCTTCAATGTGAATATCTTCATATACCACCTTTGACTTCAATGCCTTCATACATTTTTAGGGGTCATCTCTGGTAGGAAAACTGAATCAATGAGGGACTTCTACCTGTGTTATCCTGCAATTCTCACAAACACATTAGTCCCTCAACTAGGTTTGTTGTCAATACTCCAAAACCAACTAGGGGTGGCACTAGATGCACTTACAATCTCCCCCTTTTTGGTGATTGATGACAAACTAGTTGAAGTTTTCAACGGGGAATATAATCTGTGAAATTGTAAAGGATAAGGAATTGTCTTCATAAGTTGCAAGGGCTCCCCCTGAAGATGTGCATATAAGTAATTTGCTTTTGGAATGCAAATGCACATGGCAGGTTGTACTTGTGGAGATCCACTTCAACTTATGATGACAATCCACTATGCATGTGAAAGCATATGAAGATAATGACATGCATAATGGAAAATGGACATCTGCAGAATGATCTAAGTGCCGAATTTATCGTCGCACATGCGGAATTTATCATCGCAACACAAGGTGGAAAATAAGTAGCAGACGACCATCGAGTTTAAGTGTTACAACTCAAAGAACCAAATGTAGCAAAACGAGAGTTGTAAGCATGAAGCAAAATATAAAGCACCCGCCCATATGGACCCGCTTGAATACTATCAACCTCATATGCTTCTCCCCCTTATGTCAGTAAGGACCAAAAAGGTTTGAAGACATAGAGCATCTACTCGTTCCCATGAGGAGTAGGTGAAGCAGCAGGGTCGTTGGTTGTGTTTGGCGGTGCTGAAGAGCTTGGAGCAGAGTCGAAGCGTGATGAAGGAGGTGGCGGTGAAGTAGCATTGTCTTCATCCTCGATTACTCTGGCATTCACAGTTGCAACAGAGGAAGAGAACTCAGAGTCTTCAAGGGATGGAGTTCGTCGCAGCACTGCCCTTCGAGGAGGTGTGGAGTCAAACTTGAATCGCTGAGTGAAGCCATCCTCTTGAAGATCATCTTCAGAACACATCAGTGTTAGCCCTTTCCATGTGCGGCGAGAGGTTTCATGGGCAACAAAAGCATTCTTGGTGGCAAGATTGCGAATGCGATTAACATCCACCAAGAGGCTTTGCATCTGACGCTTCAGCCAGTCATGATGCCTATCCTGTTTCTGATGAAGAGCCACAAGAAGCTCTCGGTCGTTGAGAACACGAGTGTGCTTCTTGGGTCGTGGAGCAGTTGTACTGTCAGTGGCTTCAGTGAGAGCAGGATGCGGTGCACGTGTAGTGCCAGCCAAAGGATACACACGAGTTATGGCTTCAACGCCTTCAACGTTCTGAGTGAAACTTTGATGCTCTGCATTCTGAAGACTGAGAGGTTCCTTGGCAGGCTCAGGATAGATGGATTCAATAGACATATCCACATCAGGCAAAAAGATCCGATGGTTGCGGGCAGAGGGCTAATATGAGATAGCGGAGTGAAGTTTGATCAGCCGCATCACCCAAGGGGCGTAGAACTTCAAACCAAACAGATCAGATCCAGATGCAGCAAGTTGGCGAATGAAGAAATCCTGTGTATTGAAGCATTTTCCATGATGAATGTAGAAGACCAAAGTCTTCATTGCACCTTCCAGCCTGGCATGGGGAGAATGTCCTTTGATTGGCCAGAGAGTTCACCTTATGATGTGATAAATGGTTCTTGGCAGATACTCAAGGTCTTCAACGAAGAACTCCGTGGGATAAGCAGCATCTTGGGGCAATGGCTTCATCATACTGAGCATCTGACTCATATTAGGTTCAGTCTTCTGAAAGATGCTCTCAATAGCTTCACTATGAAGCTGACAGCCATGCTCGTAGAGATTGCCAGGAGTGGGCAAACCAGTGAGCTCAATGATGTCAAAGGCTTTGGCTTCGTGATGAACGTTTCCTGTCATCCACTCCAGGACCCAAGTCTTCGGATCTCTGCTATACCCGTGGATGTGAAGTGTGGCATAGAACTGGAGCAGCAACTCTTCATTCCAATGCTCTTGGTCAGTGATGAACGGCAGCAGTCCAACCTCTTTGAAGCAATCCAGAGCTTCTTCCAGACAGGGCAGACCAGCTATTGCTTCAATGTCGAGGCGCTTGTGTGGGAAGATGCGACCTTGGTTGTAAAGAACGCATGAGTAATAGCTTCGCTGCGGATAACTCCAGAACCGATCAGATGATATTCTTTCCCTAGAGTAGGGGTTCCTGGAGCTGTTGAAGAATGTGTTGTCTGCTCTGAAGCCATTGATATTGAAGGAGCCAGGTGCTGATGCAGGACCTAGGAACCTTGGCAATCTTGGGATTGGCTTCTGTACCTGAGGCCTGTGCTCAACATGATAGTCGAATTGGGGACCGGCAGCAGATGCAGGAACAGAAGTAGCGGGATCAGTGGCTTCAGTGGTGTTGGTGGTGGCAGCCGCAAGATTTTCAACCTCCACTTGACGAGCTGGAGGGTCACTTACGATCATGTTCTCCTCGAGAACTACTTCTTGGTGGGACAGGGGAGTAGCATCTTGTGGTACTTCTTCTTCATCGGCTGATGCAGCCGGAATGTCTTCAGCAGTTTTAGCTTCAGACGCAGAGACTTGAGGCCTTGGACCTTTGCGAAGCCTGCGCAACGCGGGCGACGCCTGTGGAGTTTGTGTTGGCTGGGCCTCAGAGTCTTCTTCCTCTTGTGGGTGATCTGCCCACGAAGCATGCTGTGCTATTCATGTCAGTGGACGACCAATGCTGATGAGTTCACTGTGCGTGAGCACAGGCGATGATACCTGTTGGTGTTCTAGCTAAGGAAGGGCTGCATCATCTTCAACATGGTCATGGTGACCAATGTCCTCAGCAGTGAGGGGATCAGCTACTGGAAAGTCTTCAGCTTCATGAGCCTCTGTGAAAGCAGGCTCATGTACAGTCAGTTGACGTTCTTGTGGATCGGCGTCGGGGTGAACCATGGAAATGGGTTCAACAATCAAGGGCTCTGTGGGAGCAGCCCGTTCCTTCTTGGTCATTCTTTTCTTCTTGGCGGGGGCAGTAGCAGAGGCTTCAGGATGTTTTCTCTTCCTTGCTTCAGCCTCAGCAGTCCTGGTCTTCTTCAGTTCTGAAGCGGTTGACCTG
Organism: Triticum urartu; assembly: GCF_056163025.1. Taxonomy (NCBI): domain Eukaryota; kingdom Viridiplantae; phylum Streptophyta; class Magnoliopsida; order Poales; family Poaceae; genus Triticum; species Triticum urartu. Next base: position 89,732,491 of record NC_141878.1, read on the forward strand.
GCCTTTGGCTTCGGGCCAGTCATGCTAGTTGGGAAGACAAGGGGATCTGCCTCCTGCCTTGGTGCTTCAGGTTCAGCCATAGCGGGCTTCCTCTGCTTCTTGGAAGCCATCCAGGGGTCGATGCCAGGACGCCCAAGGGCCTTGCGCTTCTCAGCCTCATTGTAGGCTTGCACACACCTATCAGCCAGGACCTTCATGCGCTCACGAGAACCCTGAGCTTCTGCACGTTTCTTTAGAAAGGCTTCCTTGAGCTCGTGCAGCATAATCTTGAAATTCTTCACGTCTTGCATGCTGAGCTTGGCCATATGCTTCTTGAACTGAGATTTCTCAAAGTCAATCTTCTGCTTCAGTTCAACAATGCGCTGGGCGATAGCTAACTCTGAAGCAATGGCGCCATGGAAGGAGACACTGAGGCCAATGGGTAGTTGGAGATCGTCGAAGCTGATGTTTGGCGTGTCAAACCATTCATCAATGAAGTTGTGAATGACTGTTACATCAAAGAGAGGCAGATCATTGAAGATTTATGCTTCTTCTTTGCTCTTGATGAGTTGCTCAAGAGCGTCATCTGCAAGATCTTCATCACTTGACAGATCAATGGCATCATTGCGCAAAATGGTAGCAGCTGTTAGCTCTTGGCCGGTGTGTGGCAGAGGCATCTTGACCTTCTGGGGCTTGGAGATGCATGATAAATCTTCGGACTGCACACTGTCTTCAGGAGGTGTAGTTGCCAGTGGCTTCGCCCGTGAGATTTTTGGTGAAGGGGCAGGCTTTCAAGCTTTAGGCTTCTTCAAATTCTTTGGCTTCGGCGCTACAGGCGCTTCATCTGATTCAGCGTCAGCTGCAGGCTCATTCACTGCAGTCCCTTGAACCAAGATATGGGTGATGAGGCCTTCAAGGTTGTAGAAAGGACCGACGACATTGGGTTCTGCATCTCGTGTGCCATCAGCCCTTGGAGCTGAGGGACCAGGGTTGAAGTCTAGTCCCAATGTCTTCTTGTTTTGCTTCGCTGAGTTCTGGGCAAACTGGAAGTTGCGCTTGAACAGAATGTCGTCACGACACCATAGTAGTGACGATGGGTGTGCATCATCAGGCTGTGGCCCACGGACCATGCAGGAATAGAAGCCTTGTTCAATGGCATCATCTCTGGACCTGGGTTGAAGATTCTTGTATAGGATGTCTCCCCACGGTCTCTTGATGGCATTTTTCTCAGCATATTCTTGGGTTACAAATCAGTATCTGAACCATTGTTCTGCCCAATATCTTCGAATCCATTGGATTTGGGTCTTGTGCTGATTGTAATCCTCTTCAGGATCTGTCTTGTACAGTTCTGAGAGGTCATCTGGCAGATCTCTAGATGTTTCTCCACGATGCTTTCTGCCACCCTTCCTTGCTGATTTCTCTGAAGCCATGAACTTTAAACTGAAAGGCTTCAACACGTTCAAAGGCTTCAAAGATTTTCGCTTGCTGGATAGACAGGAACTTGCTTCGGGAGAATTTATATGATGCTGTAATTCTGCAAATGAATGCAGACTATGAGAACCAAGGGATTCTCCCACGTACATGTACCTATGACAGCATTAAGGTGCGAGGGAAGGGGAAGAGGTCATATGCATTCTTAGAAGATTTTGAATATAAATCAGTTTAGAAGACATTGACCTCATCGTGCGAAGACATTCACTCATAGATAAGGAGTTGGTTCCAGATTTGTACGAATCCAGAGATCAGTACAAGTGAGGAATCTAACTACTTTGTGAAGCATAAGTGAATATACTAGGCATGTTATGAGATGCAGTATGAGAGAGATCTAACTTGTGTGAATAGAAACTGCTTGTGGTAGAAAGTGACAAAGCCATAGGATCAACGGTGCCATAAAAAAGAAGTTTTATTTACCACACTAAGAACTGCTAGACGGAGTGGAAGATGAGGCCGAGCAGTTTGATCTTCCGTGCCCTAACTTGGATACGGAGGACACCTACGGCGACGGTGGAGAGGACGATGTCCGCGGTCGGCGTGAAGACGGCGTCGGAGAGGTTGCGGCAGCGAAGCGCTTCGTCGCCGGCATCGTTGAGGGCTAGCGGTGGCGCTAGGGTTCGTGCGAGAGTGGAAGAAGAGATAATGACCGCCGTGAAGTGTGTATTTATAGGTACAGGGGCGGCACTGCATTATTACACAGGTGCCCCTGGCGATTCACATCTGAGGAACACGTGGCCATCATGCAGAATTTTGGGGTTTGTTCCACGTCCCACGCACGCCTGGATTGTCGGGTGGTCGTTCCTACTTCTCCGGGTTTCATGTGGAGGAATGAGCATTGAAAGTGGACTTAAGGTTTGTCTTTGTATCTTCTGCTGACAAGGACGCAGAGAAGACATTCGACAGTTTCAATAGAATGCATATGATTTGGAGAGATAGAGTTTGAGATAGATAGCATAGAGAGGTTAGGGTCCGATCACATTCACTTAGTTCAAAAGATTCAACAAGAAGACATAGCTATAAGTGAATGCTGTAGAGGACAGAACACAAGTATATATATATATAATCAACATAGTGAAGATAATCATGAAGACATGTTGAGATTGAAGCCAAAACAAATGTGAAGACATAGCAAGGTAACGCCATGAGTGAAACACTTCAAAATAGAACATTTGGTGGTGGCGTTACCCACCGTATAGGAAGTATTAGACCCAGACACAGTGCACAATTATCATGGCGCTCCGAAGTCAAATTCCACATTAATGTATTCACACTTAGAATGTATGTCTTCATTGATTGAAGATATACTTTACTTCGTGTGTTGCACATCTAAGTCATCAATATGCATAAGGGTTAGGATGTGTGCCTGATCACAGGACATTTGAGGATTCCAGGATATTTAGCTCACACCGTAACTTGCAAAATCTCTTCTCATCCAAGGGCTTGGTGAAGATATCTGCCAATTGCTCTTCAGTGTTGACGTGTATGATATCAATATCTTCCTTCACAACATGATCTCTGAGAAAGTGATGACGAATTTCAATGTGCTTTGTCTTCGAGTGCTGAACTGGGTTGTTGGCAATCTTGATGGTGCTTTCGTTGTTGCAGTAGAGTGGCACTTGCTTCAGATGAATGCCATAGTCCTTGAGCGTTTGCTTCATCCACAGAAGCTGAGCGCAGCAAGATCCAGCAGCAATGTATTCAGATTCAGCAATGAAGAGAGATACATAGTTCTGCTTCTTTGAAGACCAACATACAAGTGATCGTCCAAGAAAGTGACATGTGCCTGATGTAGACTTGCGATCAACTTTGTCACCAGCATAATCAGCATCCGAGAATCCAACCAGATCAAACTCTGAGCCCTTTGGATACCATAATCCTAGAGTTGGGGTGTGAGCCAAATATCGAATAATTCGCTTCACAGCTAAGTGATGCGACTCCTTTGGTGCCGCTTGGAATCGAGCACACATGCAAACACTAAGCATAATATCTGGCCTAGATGCACATAGATAAAGTAAAGAACCAATCATGGAGCGGTATACCTTTTGATCGAACTCTTTACCATTGTTGTCAGGACCCAGATGATGCTTGGCTAGCATTGGCGTCGTGAAGCCTTTGCAGTCTTGCATACCGAACTTCTTCAGGCAATCTTTGAGATACTTCTCTTGAGATATGAAGATGCCGTTGCGTTGCTGTCGTATTTGAAGACCGAGAAAGAACTTCAGCTCTCCCATCATAGACATTTGATATTGCTCTTGCATCATATATCCAAACTCTTCACTATACTTCTGATTGGTGCAGCCGAAGATAATGTCATCCACATATATTTGGCACACAAACAGTTCACCATCATATGTCTTCGTGAAGAGAGTGGGGTCGAGAGAACCAGGTATGAAGCCTTTGCTCTTCAGGAAGTATTTGAGTGTGTCATACCAGGCCCGAGGGGCTTGTTTGAGGCCATACAGTGCCTTGTTGAGCTTGTATACCATGTTAGGATGTTTTGGATCTTCAAAGCCAGGAGGTTGTGCAACATACACTTCTTCTTCAATCTTGCCATTGAGGAAGGCGCTCTTCACATCCATTTGATAAAGAAGTATGTTGTGATGATTTGCATAGGCCAGCAGTATGCGTATGGCTTCAAGTCTAGCCATAGGAGCAAATGTTTCATCGAAGTCAATGCCTTCCACTTGAGTATATCCTTGAGCAACGAGACGAGCTTTGTTTCTGACAACTTGACCATGCTCATCTTGCTTGTTGCGGTATATCCATTTGGTGCCTATTATGTTGTGCTTCCGAGGATCGGGACGCTTGACCAGTTCCCATACATTATTCAGCTCAAACTGTTGAAGCTCGTCTTGCATAGCTTGAATCCATTCAGGTTCCATGAAGGCTTCTTCAACTTTCTTGGGTTCTGTTATTGAGACGAATGCGAAGTGCCCACAGAAATTTGCTAGCTGAGTTGCCCTTGAACGAGTGAGTGGACCGTGTGCATTGATGCTATCAATTATTCTTTCAATCTGCACTTCATTGGCAACGCGAGGATGTACATGGCGAAGATTTTGCTCTTGCTGATCACTGTCGTTGTTAGAAGGAATGTCTTCAGGCTGAGCATTGTCTTCATGTTGATCAGGTGCTGAGATGATAAGTTCTTCTTCAGGATGAGCTTCAGAAGGTATAATTTCTCCAGTTCCCATTAGCTTGATTGATTCACTGGATGGAACTTCATCTAGCACATTTGGCAGTTGCTCTCTTTGTGAACCGTTGGTATCATCAAACCGCACATCCACTGTTTCAACCACTTTGTAATGAAAGAGATTGAAGACTCTGTAGGAGTGCGAATCCTTTCCATATCCAAGCATAAAACCCTCATGTGCTTTTGGTGCAAACTTCAAGGTGTGATGTGGGTCCTTGATCCAGCACCTGGCGCCAAATACTCTGAAGTAACTGACATTTGGCTTCTTGCCAGTAAGGAGCTCATAAGATGTCTTGTTCAGAAGCTTGTGAAGATAAACACGATTGATTGTATGGCATGCAGTATCAATGGCTTCAAGCCAGAATTTTCTTGGAGTCTTGTATTCATCTAGCATCGTTCTGGCCATCTCAATGAGTGTTCTGTTCTTGTGTTCGATGACCCCATTCTGCTGTGGCGTGTACGGGGCTGAGAATTCATGTGTGATGCCCAAGGTATCAAGATATGTATCAAGGCCAGTGTTCTTGAATTCAGTGCCATTGTCACTTCTGATATGCTTTATCTTGGCGCCATAGTTATTCATTGCTCGATTGGCGAAGCGTCTGAAGACATCCTGCACTTCAATCTTGTAAAGGATTATGTGCACCCAAGTATATCTAGAATAATCATCAACAATGACAAAGCCATAGAGACAAGCAGTAGTAGTAAGAGTTGAGTAATGAGTGGGACCGAAAAGATCCATGTGAAGTAGTTCGAATGGTCGAGTAGTGGTCATGATTGTCTTCGAGGGATGTTTGGCCCTCGTCATCTTTCCTGCCTCACAGGCACCGCACAAGTGATTTTTCTTGAACTTGACGCCCTCGATGCATATGACATGCTTCTTCTTTGCCAGGGTGTGGAGGTTCCTCATGCCATCATGCCCAAGCCTCCGATGCCAGAGCCAGCATTTTGAAGCTTTTGCTAGAAGACATACGGCAAGCTGTGGTCCTGCTGAGAAATCTACCACGTACAAATCATCTTTTCGATACCCTTCAAATACTAGAGACTTGTCAGATTTCATTAGAACAAGGCAATGGTATTTTCCAAATATTACGATCATGTTTAAATCGCAAAGCATTGAGACAGACATTAAGTTGAAGCCAAGGGATTCAACAAGCATGACTTTATCCATGTGTTGATCCCTTGAGATTGCAACTCTACCTAGACCCAATACCTTACTTTTACCAGTGTCAGCAAATGTGATGTGGCTCTTGTCGGATGGACGTAAGGTTGAGTCCATAATAAGGCTTCTTTTGCCAGTCATGTGATTTGTACACCCACTATCAATAATCCATTCTGAAGACACTGGTGTCATACCCTACAGTGCAGTTAGGGGGATAGGCTTCACGAAGAGCATTGTGAAGCAAAAACATTTGACGAGCCAGTGGGTTATGAAAGCTTAGATCCAGATTAGGACTAATAGGGAGAGTAGCAAGCGATTCAGGAACGAAGTACATAGTAAGACCATTCGGGCATTTGATCTTGCGCCCTACAAGATGTTTAAGGTCCCCAGCAATAGCGTCAGACAATTTTGGTTTTCTGCTGGAGACCTTTCCCTGCAAAAGAGAGTTAAGCTTTCTTAGCCACCCACATCTTCAAGGGTGGCTTAGAAGCAATAAGTCTAAGTGCAGCATCTGAGAACTTTGGCTTTGGAGCCCTAGCAAACAGTCTTGCAGGCGGACAATAGTACTCATAAGAATAAGCAGAATAGTTCTTGGTCTTATGAACATGGCGGTTTGATGAACCACTCTCATATTCATATGCCTGAGTATGGTTTCCCTGCAACACATTTGCGTTAGTGCGACTCCGGTGAGTCCTCTTTCTGTATGAAGCCTTTGGACCATATGAAGCCTTTGGTCTGAGGTTTGTCTTCTTCACGTGCCATGATGACATTCATAGGAAGATTCTCCAGACACCTTTTCGGAACCTAGATCTTCTTCATAGGCGGTCCATTCCTGCAGTTAGTACCAATGTACCTGGCAAACACTTCACCATTCTAATTCTTAAACAGTATATAGTTTGCATCAAAGGATTCATCAATGGCAATGGGATTAGCACAAGTGAACCCAGATAGAGTGGATGGATCTGCTGAAAATTCCTTTGCAGCAACCCATGTGGTTTTGGGGTACTGCTCAGGTTTCCAGTAAGAGCCATCAGCATTCATTTTCCTTACGAACCCAACACCCTCTTTCCTCGGGTTTCGGTTCAAAATCTGCTTTTTGAGGACATCACATAGTGTCTGATGCCCTTTAAGACTTTTGTACATCCCTGTTTCAAGCAATGTCTTCAACCTAGCATTCTCATCAGCAATAGCAGTGGAATCCTCAGCAGAGGGGTTAGTTCCCACATCAACAGTTGAAGATATTGCAACAGTAGCAGCAGTAGAACATTCAGCAACAGTAGTAGCATTATCACGCTCAATGCATTTAAGACATGGTGGTTCAAATCCTTCCTAAGCGGAGCTGATCTGTTCGGCGTGAAGTGACTCGTTTTCCTTCTGAAGATCTTCATGAGCCGCTCTCAATTTCTCAAGATCTTGCTTCCTTTGAAGATAATCATAGGAAAGCTTTTCATGAGTTGTTGAGAGAGTTTCATGAAGACTTTCAAGTTCCTCATACTTAACGTGAAGATTTTTTATGTCTTCAATTAAGGATTCAGATCGAGTCATTTCAGCACCTAATAGATCATCGCTTCTGTCTAACAGTTTTTGAATATGTTCCATAGCTTTTTGTTGTTCAGTTGCAATTTTAGCAAGTGTTTTGTAGCTGGGTTTTGAACCACAATCAGAGTCATCGTCACTAGATGTTTGATAGTGAGTAGTGCGTGTGTTTACCTTGGCACCGCGTGCCATGAAGCAGTAGGTAGAAGCGGACTAGTCCTTGTCATTTGCATCGGTGTCGGTGATGAAGTCATTGTCTTCAGTGTTGAAGATGGACTTGGGAACGTATGCTGTAGCCAGACTTGCGACGCCTGAATCGGACTCCTCCTCAGACTCCACCTCCGCCTCCTCAGAAGCGGACTCCTCCTCTGAATCCATTTCCTTGCCAACAAACGCACGTGCCTTGCCAGATGAGCTCTTCTTGTGTGATGAAGACTTTGAGGAAGACTTGGAAGAAGACTTTGAGTATTTCTTCTTATTCTTGTCGTTAGAGTCATATTCCTTGCTCTTCTTCTTCTTTTTGTTCTCATTGTCCCACTGTGGACACTCAGAGATGAAGTGGCCAGGTTTCTTGCACTTGTGACATGTTTTCTTCTTGTAGTCGTGAGCAGAAGCTTCACATTCCTTGAGCTTGATCGGGAAGACTTTCTAAAACCTTTCTTCTTGGTGAATTTTTGGAACTTCTTCACAAGCATAGCAAGTTCCCTTCCAATGTCTTCAGGATCATCTGAACTGCTGTCAGATTCTTCTTCAGATGAGGAGACAGCTTTTGCCTTCAAGGCATGAGTTCGCCCATAGTTTGGACCGTACATATCTCTTTTCTCAGAAAGCTGATACTCATGCGTGTTGAGCATCTCAAGTATGTCAGACGGATCGAGTGTCTTGAAATCAGGACGTTCTTGAATCATCAGGGCTAGGCTGTCAAACGAACTATCAAGTGATCTCAGTAGTGTCTTGACGACTTCATGTTTGGTGATCTCAGTAGCGCCGAGGGCTTGAAGCTCATTTGTGATGTCAGTGAGTCGGTCAAATGTGAGCTGGAGATTCTCATTGTCATTTCGCTTGAAGCGGTTGAAGAGGTTGCGAAGGACACTGATTCTCTGATCTCTCTGGGTTGAGACGCCTTCATTGACCTTGGAGAGCCAGTCCCAGACCAGCTTAGATGTTTCCAAAGCACTCACACGGCCATACTGTCCTTTGGTCAGATGACCACAGATGATATTCTTGGCAGTAGAGTCTAGTTGAACGAACTTCTTGACATCAGCAGAAGTGACACCTTATCCAGCCTTGGGAACGCCGTTCTTGACGACATACCATAGGTCGACGTCAATGGCTTCAAGATGCATGCGCATCTTATTCTTCCAGTAGGGATATTCAGTTCCATCGAAGACGGGGCACGGAGCGGAGACTTTAATTATCCCTGCAGTCGACATAGCTAAAACTCCAGGTGGTTAAACCGAATCACACAGAACAAGGGAGCACCTTGCTCTGATACCAATTGAAAGTGTGTTATATCGACTAGAGGGGGGTGAATAGGCGATTTTTATGAAAGTCTTCAAAACGTGGAAGTTATGAAGACAAACGATAGAAATAAACCTATTACCCTGCAGCAGAAGGTAGACTACACTAGGCAAGCCATAGTCAAGTTTTCAATAGAGTGAAAGCACAATGACTAATAGCAGCAATGTAGTAAGGATCGGGTTGGAAGATATTGTGAAGCCACACAGAACACGCAGTCACTCAGTGAAGACAAAAGATAGTGCGAACATATAATGACTTCACAAGGAGTAACAGTAAGTAAAGGGAAGGGAAGATGAAACCAGTGACTGGCTGAAGACAATGATTTGTTGGACTAGTTCCAGTTGCTGTGACAACTGTATGTCTGGTTAGGGCGGCTCGGTATTTAAACCTTAGGACACACAGTCCCGGACACCCAGTCCTGAACACGCAGCTCAGGACACCCAGTCCTCACCGTATTCCCCTTGAGCTAAGGTCACACAGACCTCGCCCAATCACTCTAGTAAGTCTTCAAGGTAGACTCCCAAACCTTCACAGACTTCGTTCACCGGCAATCCACAATGTCTCTTAGATGCTCAGAAGGCGACGCCTAACCGGCTGGAGGATGCACAGTCCTCAAGTGTAGTAAGTCTTCAGATCACACAGACAAGAAGACTTAAGTGATGCCTAATTCTCTTTGGCTATGGGTGGTTAGGGCTTTATCCTCGCAAGGAATTCTCTCTCAAAGGCTTCGAGGTGGGTTGCTCTCAAATGACAAAAGTCGTACTCTGAGTCTGAGTAGCCAACCGTTTATGGTTGTAGGGGGTGGGCTATTTATAGCCACTTGGCAACCCGAGCTGATTTGTCCGAAATGACCCTGGGTCACTAAGGAACTGACACGTGTTCCAATGGTCAGATTTCAAACTCACACGGAAACTTTACTTGGGCTTCAAGCAAAGCTGACTTGCCCGACTCTGGACAAGATTCGCTCTCAAAGTCTTCACTCGAAGACATAGGTTTTGTTTAAGCATCACTTCAGTCATTCTGACTGGTTCTCTTGGACCCCACTTAACAGTACGGTGGTTCCTATGACTCAACACAGAGGAAAGAGAACTATGAAAGATCTAAGTCTTCGAGCTCCATTGGCTTCATGTGGTGTCTTCTCTTGTCATAGTCTTCAATGTGAATATCTTCATATACCACCTTTGACTTCAATGTCTTCATACATTTTTAGGGGTCATCTCTGGTAGGAAAACCGAATCAATGAGGGACTTCTACCTGTGTTATCCTGCAATTCTCACAAACACATTAGTCCCTCAACTAGGTTTGTCGTCAATACTCCAAAACCAACTAGGGGTGGCACTAGATGCACTTACAATGCCGTTGGAGTTGATGGACTAACTTATCTTCCAAGCCTTCTGCTGTTATCGTTATTAGGTGGCCTTAAGCCATATTTATTGTAATAAGTTCTCTTTTGAGACTCTCGATGTAATAAGTGTGTGATTGCTACTCTGTTATAAATCCTTCAAGTATTGTGTGGTGTCAGCATTACTGATCCAGGGATGACACCTGAGCACAGAGATTGGGCCGTTTGAGGTCTGGTCGCTACAAAAACATCTCGAAATTTTGAGGTGAGGTTCTGCCACTAAGGAAAAATAATAGATTGGATTGATATCAACAAGGAGACGGGAAACTTATTTCACCGTGAGGATAAATGAAGAACTTGGGTCATTTATAAGCACCATAAATAGCAACAATCCTTAGGGAAAGCTTTATGTGAAATATAACCCAAGATAATTCCAATGAAGAGATTGATGGATTTTTTAGATATGCCACCCTTGAAAAACTTGTGAATCAAGAAACACGAAGGAAAATTATCAAGAATGACATAACACCACCTCAAAAGATAAAGTAAAAAAGAATTGCACTCCGGATTGCAAGATGAAGAATACTTCAGCTCCTTAGAAAAGAATCTCGATGAAAACTTCGAGAAGGAATTAAATTCTTTATGAACCATCATGTAGAGCCTCCATGAAGAACTCCGGCAACAAAAGAATGATCAAACGAAATGAAGGATGAAAATAATAAGGTTGAAGCCTTGCGATGATTTAGATGGAGCTTTGTGACGAGATAAAGTGGAAACTTGGAACTCCGGAAGAAAAGATAAAGCATCTCGAACCGAGAATGTGATATGATGAACCACTCCGAAAAGCAGGAATTGAATTTACTTGATGAAACAAGAATAAGAATTACATTATGATTATCATTCATCAATTTAAATTGATGACAAGCAACGAATTTGGCACACTACTTATTCTCGTAGCAGGGATTAAGATAGATATAGCACAAACTTGAGAAAGTCTTCAATGAATCACTGGTCGGGTTGAGACAATGAATTAATTGATATGATAAACGAAGGAAGACAAAATCTTGGAAGAACCACCGTAAGAATTAAAAAACGAACGAAGTAAAGGGATGAATCACCTGTAAGAATTTGAAAATGAACAAAGATACTTGAGAGAATGAGAACGAAGAGATCACGAGCTGATTAGAGGAAACTTGAATGATACCCCGGTAAGATTTGGAGAGCGAGAGCTGAAAGCTGGAATGAATAATATTTGAAAAGACGGCCTTCGGAGGAAAGAAATGGAGACAACTCATGAAATGCCCCGGATGGGTGAAAGGAATTCTCACAATCAAAAACAATTATGAGAGGATGGCGTAAAAGTAGCACCAAGAATCTTGAAGAGAATGGAGAAAGATTTAAGAGAAACTCTTCTTCGGTCTTCAAAATCTAAGAATGATGACGAGAAACACCACCAAATTGTTGAGACACTCCGGAATAAAGAAGAATGGAAAAGTTGAACCAACGATGAAAAGAATTTGACAGATCTTGGAGAAATACATATGTTTGATGATAATTCATTCTTATGTCAACTTTGAAAAATTTGAGAACAACTCCGGTAAAATTAGAGGAGTCAGGTAAGATCCTGGGAAAAGACCTGTGGGTTAGGGACCACTCAAAAGAAACACCGTTGAAATGATTACTTGAAAGATATTGCACCGGTTGATTTAAATGGCTTGAATAAGGTGACAACCATGAAATAACTTGAATGGAATTAGGAATGGAAACGCGAATCTTTGAGATATTTTCAGCACTCCAGAACAAAAGAATAGCGAGAGGTGAATGATTAAGAGGTGCACCGTCATGAGAAAGCATTTGAAACAAGGGAAGGAAATATGATCAACACTGAAAACTTGACTTGAATCCATCGGAGAAGAAAAAATGGAGAATGATGAACGAGTAGAGAATCTTCATGAGAAACACCGGGTAAGAACATGAAGGAAAAAAGAATGGAGAGAATTCCATCAATAAAAATGGATAGTGATTAAGAAATATGAATCCTTAAAGAAAAAGGGGTGGGTGGGCAGGAAAACATAGACAACTTGGGGGCGGATAAAACGAGCACCGTTGAGAGAACTTAGAATTGAACTTGGAGGTGTTTAAATGATCGGATCCGCTTGAAGGGAAAACACGCCGGTTCAAAAGGATTGACATGACAATCTCGATTATCATGAAGGATTGGTATTCGCATAGAAGTATGAGAACAACGCTTAGAAAAGGTATGGAATCAACACTTGACTTTGAAGCAACTCGAATACCACAACTTAAAACAAAACAAAGGATTGGCTTGCAAATTAAGCCGGAACAAACATATGATAGAGATTTCGTCCGAAGTTTTCGTGGTGGGGCCCACACGGGCTCGATCGTATAGCACCATCATGTACAAGGCAGTGCACATGACATACGAAGTGTCCCCGAGTCAGCATAGCCAGGGACTCTTTAAGACACAACGAGACCACTGTAAAATCAACCGTGGATAGGCGGACCACTAGACGTCGAACCCCAATCTCATATCATGCATCTGTCGGAAAGATATCCTAAGAGCTACTTGAATTCCCACTTATAAACTCCCGAAACTTTCTGGTTATGCAATCGGGTCTTGGGGATACAGGGGAAGCATAATATCTCACCCAAAACTAGCAAATCCTACGTCCAGCTGTATCCATCCTTCAACACATGACCAAGAAACCTTCGGAAATCATTTACCTCCACCTTCAAAAAGCATCCGTTATACGAGTTATGGCAATACTCCCGAACTCCCTCCCCAGTACTGGGTGGCGTCGAGGTTATCTCACCAACAACTGCATAAAAGAGATTTTCGATGTCGGCGAAACTCAGGTATTCTAGAACTGCAACGATAAAATTGTGATGACAACACCTCGGAGCTCAACTCCCCGGGACACTACCACAACCCCTAAATGTCAGGAGGCACCAAGAACAATGTTCTCATCACAAAACCATCGGAACGATTCCAAGATACCCGCGTGATCCTAAAAAAATTTAGTGAAGTTTGAGAAGAGAAGAGTCAAAACTCTACGTTAGGAAGCCTCACCAGAGCGACGAAGGGACTGAGGAGTAAAAGAATCCTACTGTCCGATATATATAATCCTATAAGACTCAAAACATTTTTCTAGACTCAACAACGCCAGCGATTCGATCAAGCAGGGGGGCTCCTAAGTCGGGGAAGGCTCTGATACCAACTTGTAACACCCACGATGCGGCTATATCTCCCACGTGTCGGAGCACGACATAGAGGCATAACCGCATTATAGGCATGTCGCAAGAGGGGTAATCTTTACACATCCCATGTACTAAAAAAGAAAGAGTTACAGAGTTGGCTTACAATCGCCACTTCACACAATACAAGAATAAAGCATTACATCATCCAGAATACAATCAAGGTCCAACTACAGAACCAAATAAAGAAAGACAACCCCTAATGCAACAGATCCCCGATTGCCCCGACTGGGCTCCACTACTGATCAACTGGAAACGAAACAACACAACGAACAAGATCTTCATCGAGCTCCTCCTTGAGCTGGGTTGCGTCACCTGCACGGTATCATCGGCACCTGTAATAAGTTTTGGAAGTAAACTATGAGTCACGGGGACTCAGCAATCTCACACCCTCACGATGAAGACTATTTAAGCTTATGGGAAGGGAAAAGGTAAGAGGTGGAGCTGCAGCAAGCACTAGCATATATGGTGGCTAACTTACGCAAAAGAGAGCGAGAAAAGAAGGCAAAGCACGTTTGTGAACTAGAAGTGATCAAGAAGTGATCCTGAAACTACTTACGTTCAAGCAAAACTCCAACACCGTGTTCACTTCCCGGACTCCGCCGAGAAGAGACCATCACGGCTACACACGCGGTTGATGCATTTTAATTAAGTTAAGTGTCAAGTTCTCTACAACCGGACATTAACTAATTCCCATCTGCCCATAACCATGGGCATGGCTTTCGAAAGTTCATAACCCTGTAGGGGTGTCCCAACTTAGCCCATCACAAGCTCTCATGGTCAACGAAGGATATTCCTTCTCCCAGGAAGACCCGATCAGACTCGGAATCCCGGTTACAATACATTTCGACAATGGTAAAACAAGACCAGCAAAGCCGTCCGGATGTGCCGAGAAATCCCGATAGGAGCTGCACATATCTCGTTCTCAGGGCACACCGGATGAGCCAGACATTGGGTTGGCATAGACCCTGGTTGCCCAGGGGGCGCCGGACATCGCTCAGGTTGGACCAACACTTAGAGAAGCACTGGCTCGGGGGGTTAAAATAAAGATGACCATCGGGCTCCGGAAACCCAGGGGAAAAGGCTAGGTTGTTAGTGCAAATGTGAAACCAAGGTTGGGCCTTGCTGGAGGAGTTTTATTCAAGGCGAACTGACAAGGGGTTCCCATTATAACCCAACTTTGTAAGGAACGCAAAATCAAGGAACATAACACCAGTATGACAGAAACTAGGGCGGCAAGAGTGGAACAAAATACCAAGCATAAGGCCGAGCCTTCCACCCTTTACCAAGTATATAGATGCATTAATTAAAATAAGAGATATTGTGATATCCCAACGAATATCCATGTTCCAACAAGGAACAAACTCCAATCTTCACCTGCAACTAGCAACACTATAAGAGGGGCTGAGCAAAGCGGTAACATAGCCAAACAACGGTTTGCTAGGAAAAGGTGGGTTAGAGGCTTGACATGGCAATATGGGAGGCATGATATAGCAAGTGGTAGGTATCGCGGCATAGCAAAAGAGCGAGAAAATTAGCAAGCGAAGATAGAAGTGATTTCGAGGGTATGGTCATCTTGCCTGAGATTCCGCATGGAAGAAGAATGAGTCCATGAAGAAGACAAACGGACGTAGATGTATGGATCCTTGCAACTCCGGAACGAAACCGAAGCTAACACGAGAAGTAACCCGGAAAGAAGCAAACAACATAGTAAAACACCATCACATAATCATGGCATGATGCACAACAAGTATGATGCATGTCCAGTTTAATGATACATGGCATGGCATGGCAAAGTGCACAAACAACACTACAAGTTAAGTGGAGCTCAATATGCAACGAGTTGCATATTGACGGAACACCACATTCAAGTTACTTAGTTCGATCTCGTTTATGTACCCAACAATATTAAATGTTGATTAACAAGGCAAGAGGTGAAGCAAAAGTAAACTACACATTTAAGCAAGTTTAAATGAGGCCGGAAACAACAACAACAACAATTCCGGAAAAATCCTCATGTGCATATTTTTGGTTATGGTACTGTTCTGCCCTAAACATAATTTTAGAGTTATTAAACATGCAAGATGAGTGCACCCTGTTAAACTAGGCATTTTTCTACCGCATTTACATATAAAGTTTATTAAATTTGGAGTTACGGTTATTAAGTTATGAATTAAATCATTTTAACATGGCAATTAAGCAAAACTTAAACAAACAACATTTTAAACATTTTAAACATGGATGAAAAAGACATATTATGAAACTACTCAAAATTCTAAGCAACTTTCATATTAAGTATGTTTTAATCCGATGCGCGGTTGTGAAGATATTAAATGCATGAAGTATGAGGGTTGTTCTGTAAAACAGCAAACTCCTGGATAATTAGGAAAACCTCCAGAACTGAAAAAAAATGTAACGGACCGAATCTAAGGCATGTTGGGTTAGCAGTGCGCAGGGCGCTGGAGGGGTCTGCTCACCTAGTGGCCTTGCGCCGAGTTGAAGAGGAAGCAGGCCGGGGCTCATGCTGGGCCGGATCAAGAGGCGTTGGAGGGGTGGCAGCCCAGGCGCGCGCTTGCCTGAGGCGCGGTCAACGGGGCAAGTGGCGGCGCTCGTCTTTGATTCAGAGGAAGCAGGGCGCGGCGCTGGTCTTCTTGTTCGAAGTAGAGGAAGCGAGCGGCAAGAACTGCAGCGGTAGGCTTGGCGCGAGAGGAACCCAGGCGGACGCATCGTCCTCGCAGAAGAAGTGGCTCGTGGCGACGCAATGAAAGAGGCAGCAAAGACGGGACTTGGCGCTGGGGTCATCCCACACAGGAAGTAGAGGGAGGCACGGTCAACTCGCGCTGAAATGGGCAGGGCTTCAGACGAAGCGAGGCATGGCAGCGGCAGGTCTTGGCGAGGATGCCAGCAGCGGCGAGCTTGTGGGCACGCGGCTGGGAGGTTGAAGATGCCGAGCCAGCGCTGGATCTGGACGGACGCGACGCAGGGCGTGGCCAAAGCGAGGCGAACGAGCTGTGTCTCGCTACTGAAGAAAAAAAGGCAGCAGCAGGGGTGCAGGAAGGCGGAGGTCGAAGCGCTGATGGTCTCCGGCGCGAGCAGGCGCGGCAAATTCAGTCGTACAGTGTCCCATGGGGGCCGGTGACGGGTCTTGACAGGGCGACGGCCACTGCATCCTCCGGCAAGAAACTTGGCAGCGCGGCAGGGCTCCGTCGGGAGGAGCAGCAGCGAAGTCCCAAGAGGGATCGACCTGGCGGAGGTGCGGGAGGCCATCCATGGTGGTGCTGCGAGGACAACAGAGAGAGAGATCGTGAGGGAAAGAGAGAGGGGGCTTCAGCGAAGAAGGAAATGGGGAAAGGAGCAGGGGCACGGCCTGGTGGTTGAGGACGCTAGCGGCGGCGTGCTCCAGTGAGGGACTTCCGGCGAGGAGGGATCGAGGAGCTTGGGCTCCTACCACCTAGATGAGGGAAGGCTCGGGCGCGAGGGGATCGAGCAGGAGCAAGACGCGTGGTTGGATGGATCGATGGATTTGGAAGATGGCTGAAAGAGGAGGGAGGTGGTTGGCTGGTTGTGGATCCCGATGGAGAGAGTGGCGACGGGTGAGGAAAAAGAGCGAGTTGGTCTAGGGTTAGGTCAGGATGGTTTATATAGGTAGGGGATTAGGGGGGGTATTTGATCCGTCCGATCGTAATCAGGCGGTCGAGAATAAATTGGTTAGGTAGCCCAATAAACAAAATGGAGATGTTTTGTAGACGTTTGGGGATGATCCGGATCCAACGGTGGCGACTGCCCGAGTCGGGTCCGGGTAAGTTTCGGACGCGCACGAGGGGTCTATGCACGGCGCAAAGAGGGGTAGGCTGGGCCGAGGAGGACTATGGAGAGTGGTTTGGTCTGAGAGAAGAGGGGAGAGATGCAGCCCGACATGGTTTCCGGAGATCGAAAAACGTCCGACTATAGACCGGCTATACTGCCGCTTAGTTATCCGTTGGGGCGTCAAACGGACTCCGAATGCGATGAAACTTGGCAGGCGGCCTACCTACAACATAGCAACACCGCTTGCCAACTTTAAACCCATTCCGAGAACATTTTCTGGCCACTTATAAAATACTATTTCGGACATGCCACGGGCGCGTGCAAGTGTGTCTGGGCTCAGAACGGACAACGGAAGGAACTGGGAGACCCAGACTAATGCAAGTTTCAAAAACATGATGATGCAATGTGCATGATGACATGATGAAATGCAACATGCAAGCAAATGACATGGCAGTGACGGCGAATAACTGGAAGACACCTGGCGCGTCGGTCTCGGGGCGTCACAGAGGGACTCGCGCCTAGCCTCCTACTGGATTGATACCTTGGTTCTCAAAAACTGAGGGAAATACTTACGCTACTTTGCTGCATCATCCCTTCCTCTTTGTGGAAAACCAACGCAGTGCTCAACAGGTAGCAAAGGATCGGCCAGGGCGTGGCTGAACCAATTAGCGTCTGGTAGCATATACAGTTGGGAGGAACTCGCCAGAGTGTTTGTTAGAACTTTTGAGGGTACTTGCAAGCGACCGGAAGGGTTGACAGAATTGCAGTGTTTTGTTCAGAAACCGAATCAAACCTTGAGAGACTATATCCAGAGATGTATCACGTTACACCATACAGTGGAGAATGTGTCAGATCACCAAGCAATCTGTGCCTTCAAGGAAGGCGTTAAGTATCGGGAGTTGAATCTGAAATTCGGTTGGACAGGAGATATGACTGTGACTCGGATGATGGAGATTGCCACCAAGTAGGCTAACGGCGAAGAGGAAGACCGACTCCGGAGTGGCAAGCACAAAACAGTCGCCCAGGACACCGGTGGAGGTACTTCCAATCGGAAACAGAAGCGTAAGGCCGAGCCAGTTGCTCCTGGTGAGGCCTTAGTTGTGGCTCAAGGAAAGTTCAAGGGGAAGCCCAAAGGGCCCTAGAATCCCAAGAAAGTGAAAGATCAAGACGGAAATGATGTGTTGGATTTTCCATGTCACATTCACACCAAGAAAGATGAAGAGGGTAATTTGATTTATCCCAAGCACACAATTCGACAGTGTCGACTCCTAATCCAGCAATTCCGAGAGAAGCAACCCAAGGAGAAGGAAAATGAGTCAGACAAGGATGAGGACAAGGAAGAGGATGATGACGGTTTTCCCAACGTCAACTCCACTCTGATAAGTTTTGCTGATGTTGAGAGCAAAAGTTGATTGAAAGTTATCGACAGAGAAGTGAACATGGTTGCTCCAGCAACACCAAGTTATTTGAAGTGGTCCCAGACTGCCATCACATTCGACTAGTCTAACCATCCAGCACGTATAGCCACCCCTGGGAGGCAAGCGTTGGTGGTCGACCCAGTTGTTGAAGGCACTCGACTGACTAAATTGCTGATGGATGGTGGTAGCGGCCTGAATATCCTTTATGCTGAAACTTTGAAGGGAATGGGGATTCTGATGTCCAAGCTCAGCGAAAGTAATATGAGTTTCCATGGCGTTATACCCGGCAAGAAGGCTGAATCACTCGGCCAGATCTCCCTTGATGTGGTTTTTGGTGATTCCAAGAATTGCCGCAAAGAAAAGTTCACATTTGAAGTAGTGGATTTCAAGAGTGCTTATCATGCCATTCTGGGCAGGCCTACCTATGCATGTTTCATGGCTCGATCGTGCTATGTATACCTCAAATTGAAAATGCCTGGTCCCAGAGGAGTGATCACTATCACTGGCAATCGGCAGAAAGCAGAAGATTGCTTCTAGAAGGGCTCAAAAATTGCCGATGCACAAATGGCGGCAGTCGAAATGCAAGAATACCAGAAAAATGCATATCCGAGGGATTTGCTGCGCTCCAAGAATCCTGCCACTGATTCTGCATTTCAGTCGTCCGGTAAAACCAAGCCGATTCATATTCACCCAACCGATCCTAATGCTTCTCCTACTCATATTTCAACTTCACTCGACAGCAAATAGGAAGAAGCGCTCATCCAGTTCCTCCGTGAGAACTGGGACATCTTTGCATGGAAACCTTCTGACATGCCGGGTGTGCCCAGGGAACTGGTTGAGCATCGTTTGCGAGTCGACCCGAAGGTAAAACCAGTCAAAGAACATTTTTGACGGTCCGCCGTACAGAAGAGAAAAGCAATTGGTGAGGAAGTGGCTCGGCTCCTTACAGCTGAGTTCATCCGTGAGATTTACCACTCCGAGTGGCTTGCCAATGTTTTTATGGTCCCCAAGAAGGATGACTCACTTCGCATGTGCATTGACTTCAAGCATATCAATCGGGCCTGCCCGAAAGATCATTTTCCTCTCCCTCGCATCGACCAAATCGTCGATTCGACTGCGGGGTGTGAGCGTTTGTCTTTCCTAGACGCCTATTCCAGGTACCATCAGATCCGACTGTGTGGACCCGATGAGATAAAAGCATCTTTCATCACTCCATTCTTGTGCTTTTGTTATGTCACCATGCCTTTCGGTCTCAAGAACGCTGGGGCCACATTCATGAGGATGATTCAGAAGTGTCTGCTCACTCAAATCAGTCAGAATGTGGAAGCATACATGGATGACATTGTGGTCAAGTCGCGCAAAGGTTCCGACCTACTGAATGACCTTGCTGAAACCTTTGCCAACCTGAGAAGATATGATATCAAGCTTAACCCATCAAAGTGTACTTTCTGAGTTCCTGGTGGAAAGTTACTCGGCTTCCTCGTTTCCGAACGAGGGATCGACGCGAACCCAGAGAAAGTTGGTGCCATGCTCCGGATGAAGCGCCATGTGCACGTGCATGATGTCCAGAACCTTACTGGTTGTTTGGCTGCCTTGAGTCGATTCATTTCGCGCCTTGGTGAAAAGGCATTGCCTCTTTACCGACTGATGAAGAGATCTGACAAGTTCGAGTGGACTCCTGAAGTTGATGCAGCGTTTGCAGATCTCAAAGCCCTGCTTTCCACCCAGCCGGTGCTCGCTGCCCCAATCAGCAAAGAGCCTTTACTGCTTTACATTGCAGCCACTGGACAAGTTGTCAGTACAGTACTCACGTTCGAGCGGGAAGAAGAAGGAAAAGCCTATAAAGTTCAGCGCCTAGTATACTATGTTTCCAAAGTTTTAACTCCATCCAAGCAAAGATATATACATTATAGGAAGCTTGTTTATGGGATTTACATGACCATGAAGAAGGTTGCTCATTATTTCTCTGATCACTCCGTTACAGTCATCAGCGACGCACCATTGTCAGAAATTCTAAACAACAGAGATGCAACTGGTCGAGTGGAAAAATGGGCGATTGAACTCCTTCCCTTGGATATCAAGTTTGAGGAAAAGAAAGCTATCAAGTCCCAGGTAATAGTGGATTTCCTCGCCGAGTGGATCAAACAGCAACTGCCGACTCAGATTCACTCGGACCACTGGACCATGTTCTTTGATGGATCCAAGATGCTGAATGGTTCTAGTGCTGGGGTAGTATTGGTATCCCCCAAGGTGACAAGCTCCACTATGTTCTTCAAATTCATTTCGATTCCTCCAACAACGAAGCTGAATATGAGGCACTTTTGTACGGGTTGTGTATGGCCATTTCACTCAGCGTCCGTCGCCTCATGGTCTATGGCGACTCAGATTTGGTGGTGAATCAAGTAATGAAGGAGTGGGACGTCAGAAGCCTAGATATGACTGGCTACTGCAATGCGGTGAGAAAGTTAGAAAAGAAGTTTGAGGGTTTAGAACTCCACCATATACCCCGACTGAAAAATCAAGCAGCGGATGATTTGGCAAAGATAGGTTCCAAGAGAGAAGCCATTCCCAGTATTGTGTTTTTGGAGCATATTCATACACCTTTAGTCTAGGAAGATCCTTTCACTGAAGAGCCCCCGCAGCCAAAGAGCACCGCTGATCCGACTGAAGTCGAAGTCCCGGCCATGGTCGACTTGATCATGGAGGTTTTGGTCATCACTCCGACTGGACAGTGTCATACATTGCATACATCCTCAGGAAAGAACTCCCAGAGGATGAAGAAGAGGCCCGGTAGATCGTCCGCCAATCCAAAGCTTTTACTGTGATAAGAGGGCAGCTGTTCAGAGAAAGTGTAACTGGAGTCAGCCAGAAATGCATAACACTAGTGGAAGGTCAAGTGATCCTCAACGACATCCACTCGGAAACCTGTGGTCACCATGTGGCCAAAGCATACCGAGAAAGATTTTATTGGCCACGAGAAAATGAGATGGCACAAGAAATAGTCGACAAATGTGAAGGTTGCCAGTTTTACTCCAACATGTCTCACAAGCCTGCGTCAACTCTGAAGACCATTCCACTCGTCTGCCCCTTCGCTGTTTGGGGTTTGGACATGGTTGGACCTCTTAGAACGGTTAGGAGCGGCCTCACTCATGTACTCATCGCAGTAGACAAATTCACCAAATGGATTGAAGCCAAACCTATCAAAAGTCTTGAAGCCAGTACTGCGGTCAGTTTCATCAGAGAGTTAACATTCAGATTGTTAGGGAACGTAGCATAAATTCAAAATTTTCCTACGTGTCACCAAGATCTATCTATGGAGTCATCTAGCAACGAGGGAGGAGTGGATCTACATACCCTTGTAGATCGCGCGCGGAAGCGTTCAAGAGAACGGGGTTGATGGAGTCGTACTCGTCGTGATCCAAATCACCAACGATCCTAGTGCCGAACGAACGGCACCTCCGCGTTCAACACACGTACGGAGCAGCGACGTCTCCTCCTTCTTGATCCAGCAAGGGGGAAGGAGAGGTTGATGGAGATCTAGCAGCACGACGGCGTGGTGGTGGAAGTAGCGGGATTCCAACAGGGCTTCGCCAAGCGCTGCGGGAGGAGGGAGATTTGTCATGGGAGGGAGAGGGAGGCGCCAGGGCTTAGGTGCAGCTGCCCTCCCTTCTCCCCACTATATATAGGGCCAAGGGAGAGGGGGGCGCAGCCTTGGCCCTTCCTCCAAGGAAGGGTGCGGCCAGGGAGGAGTCCATCCTCCCCAAGGCACCTAGGAGGTGCCTTCCCCCTTTAGGACTCTTTCTTTCCCTTATCTCTTGGCGCATGGGCCTCTTGGGGCTGGTTCCCTTGGCCCATATAGGCCAAGGCGCACACCCCTACAGCCCATGTGGCCCCCCGGGGCAGGTGGACCCCCTTGGTGGACCCCCGGACCCCTTTCGGCACTCCCGGTACAATACCGATAATGCGCGAAACTTTTCCGGCGACCAAAACAAGACTTCCCATATATAAATCTTTACCTCCGGACCATTCCGGAACTCCTCGTGACGTCCGGGATCTCATCCGGGACTCCGAACAACTTTTGGGTTACCGCATACTAATATCTCTGTAACCCTAGCGTCACCGAACCTTAAGTGTGTAGACCCTACGGGTTCGGGAGACACGTAGACATGACCGAGACGACTCTCCGGCCAATAACCAACAGAGGGATCTGGATACCCATGTTGGCTCCCACATGCTCCTCGATGATCTCATCGGATGAACCACGATGTCGAGGATTCAATCAATCCCGCATACAATTCCCTTTGTCTATCGGTATGTTACTTGCCCGAGATTCGATCGTCAGTATCCCGATACCTTGTTCAATCTCGTTACCGGCAAGTCTCTTTACTCGTTCCGTAACACATCATCCCGTGATCAACTCCTTGATCACATTGTGCACATTATGATGATGTCCTACCGAGTGGGCCCAGAGATACCTCTCCATTTACACGGAGTGACAAATCCCAGTCTCAATTCGTGCCGACCCAACAGACACTTTCGGAGATACCTGTAGTGTACCTTTATAGCCACCCAGTTACGTTCTTGACGTTTGGCACACCCAAAGTATTCCTACGGTATCCGAGAGTTGCACAATCTCATGGTCTAAGGAAATGATACTTGACATTAGAAAAGCTTTAGCGAACGAACTACACGATCTTTGTGCTAGGCTTAGGATTGGGTCTTGTCCATCACATCATTCTCCTAATGATGTGATCCCATTATCAATGACATCCAATGTCCATGGTCAGGAAACCGTAACCATCTATTGATTAACGAGCTAGTCAACTAGAGGCTTACTAGGGACATGGTGTTGTCTATGTATCCACACATGTATCTGAGTTTCCTATCAATACAATTCTAGCATGGATAATAAACGATTATCATGAACAAGGAAATATAATAATAACCAATTTATTATTGCCTCTAGGGCATATTTCCAACAGTCTCCCACTTGCACTAGAGTCAATAATCCAGTTCACATAGCTATGTGACTAACACTCAAGGTCACATCCCCATGTGACTAACACCCAAAGAGTTTACTAGAGTCAATAATCTAGTTCACATTACCATGTGATGAATACTCGATGAGTTCTGGGTTTGAACATGTTATACTTGTGAGAGATGTTATAGTCAACGGGTCTGAATCTTTCAGATCCGTATGTACTTCGCAAATCTCTATGTCATCTTGTAGATGCAGCTACTACGCTATATTTGGAGCCATTTCAAATAACTGTTCTACTTTGAGCTATTCTAAATTGTTGCTCCATTATACGTATCCGGTATCTCTACTCAGAGCTATCCGGATAGGTGTTAAGCTTGCATCGACGTAACTCTTTACGTCGAACTCTTTATCACCTCCATAACCGAGAAAAATATCCTTATTCCTCTAAGGATAATTTAGACCGCTATCTGGTGATCTACTCCTAGATTACCTTTGTACCCTCTTGCCAGATATGTGGCAAGGCACACATCAGGTGTGGTACTCAGCATGGCATACCGTATAGAGCCTATGACAAAAGCATAGGGGACGACATTCGTCCTTTCTCTTTCTTCTGCCGTGGTCGAGCTTTAAGTCTTAACTTCATACCTTACAACTCAGGCAAGAACTCCTTCTTTGACTGATCCATCTTGAACACCTTCAAGATCATGTCAAGGTATGTGCTCATTTGAAAGTACCATTAAGCATTTTGATCTATCCTTATAGATCTTGATGCTCAATGTTCAAGTATCTTAATCCAGGCTTTCCATTGAAAAACACTTTCCAAATAACCCTATATGCTTTCCAGAAATTCTACGTCATTTCTGATCAACAATATGTCAACATATATTTATCAGAAATTCTATAGTGCTCCCACTCACTTCTTTGGAAATACAAGTTTCTCATAAACTTTGTATAAACCCAAAATCTTTGATCATCTCATCAAAGCGTACATTCCAACTCCGAGATGCTTACTCCAGTCCTTAGAAGGATTGCTGGAGCTTTGCATACTTATTAGCATCTTTCAGGATTGACAAAACCTTCCGGTTGTATCACATACAACCTTTCCTCAAGAAAATCGTCGAGGAAACAATGTTTTGACATCCTATCTGCAAGATTTCATAAATAATGTAGTAATCACTAATATAATTCCAACAGACTCTTAGCATCGCTACGAGTGAGAAAGTCTCACCATAGTCAACTCCTTGAACTTGTCGGGAAACTTCTTAACGACAAGTCGAGCTTTCTTAATGGTGACATTTACCATCATTCTCCGTCTTCCTTTTAAAATCCACTGCACTCAACAGCCTTACGACCATCAAGTAGTTCTTCCAAAGTCTACACTTTGTTTTCATACATGGATCCTATCTCGGATTTTATGGCCTCGAGCCATTTATTGGAATCTGGGCCCACCATCGCTTCTCCATGGCTCGTAGGTTCATTGTTGTCTAGCAACATGACTTCCAAGACAGGATCATGTACCACTCTGAAGTAGTACGCATCCTTGTCATCCCACGAGGTTTGGTAGTGACTTGATCTGAAGTTTCATGATCACTATCATAAGCTTCCACTTCAATTGTTGTAGGTGCCACAGGAATAACTTCCTGTGCCCTGCCACACACTAGTTGAAGAGATGGTTCAATAACCTCATCAAGTCTCCACCATCCTCCCACTCAATTCTTTCGAGAGAAACTTTTCCTCGAGAAAGGACCCGATTCTAGGAACAATCCCTTATTGCTTTCGTTTCTGAGACAGGAGGTATACCCAACTGTTTTGGGTGTCCTATGAAGATGCATTTATCCGCTTTGGGTTCGAGCTTATCAGCCTGAAACTTTTTCACATAAGTGTCACAGCCCCAAACTTTTAAGAAATGACAGCTTAGGTTTCTCTAAACCATAGTTCATATGGTGTCATCTCATCGGAATTACGTGGTACCCTATTTAAAGTGAATGTGGTTGTCTCTAATGCCTAACCCAAAAACTATCGTGGTAATTCGATAAGAGACATCATGGTATGCATCATATCCAATAGGGTGCAGTTATGATGTTCGGACACACCATCACACTATGGTGTTCCAGGCTGTATTAGTTGTGAAACAATTTCCACAATGTCTTAATTCTATGCCAAACTCGTAATTCAGATATTCATCTCTATGATCATATCATAGATATTTTATCCTCTTGTCACGATGATCTTTCAACTTCACCCTGAAATTACTTGAACCTTTCAATAATTCAGACTCGTGATTCATCAATTAAATATACTCAACATCTACTCAAATCATCTGTGAAGTAAGAACATAACGATATCCACTACATGCCTCAGCACTCATTGGATTGCACACATCAAAATGTATTACTTCCAGCAAGTTGCTTTCTAGTTCCATTTTACTGAAAAACGAGGCTTTCAGTCATCTTGCCCATGTGGTATGATTTGCATGTCTCAAGTGATTCAAAATCAAGTGAGTCCAAACGGTCCATTTGCATGGAGTTTCTTCATGCATATACACCAATAGACATGGTTCGCATGTCTCAAACCTTTCAAAACAAGTGAGCCCAGAGATCCATCAACATGGAGCTTCTTCATGCGTTTTATACCGATATGACTTACGTGGCAGTGCCACAAGTAGGTGGTACTATCATTACTATCTTTTGGCATGAACATGTGTATCACTACGATCGAGATTCAATAA
Source organism: Triticum urartu (assembly GCF_056163025.1). Taxonomy (NCBI): domain Eukaryota; kingdom Viridiplantae; phylum Streptophyta; class Magnoliopsida; order Poales; family Poaceae; genus Triticum; species Triticum urartu. Next base: position 89,758,922 of record NC_141878.1, read on the forward strand.
ACCATTCATTTCAGGTGTAAGACCATTGAAGGTATTATTCAAATAAACAGAGTAACCATTATTCTCTTTAAATGAATAACCGTATTGCGATAGACATAATCCAATCATGTCTATGCTCAACGCAAACACCAATCTCGATGGTAGAGGGAGCGTACGATATTTGATCAACCTTGGAAATACTTCCAACACATATCGTCATCTCACCTTTAGCTAGTCTCCGTTTATTCCGTAGCTTTTATTTCGAGTTACTAACACTTAGCAACTGAACCGGTATCTAATACCCTGGTGCTACTAGGAGTACTAGTAAAGTACACATTAACATAATACATCCAATATACTTCTACCGACCTTGATAGCCTTCTTATCTACCAAGTATCTAGGGTAATTCTGCTCCAGTGGCTGTTCCCTTTATTACAGAAGCACTTAGTCTCGGGTTTGGGTTCAACCTTGGGTTTCTTCACTAGAGCAGTAGCTGATTTGCCGTTTCATGAAGTTTCCCTTCTTGCCCTTGCCCTTCTTGAAACTAGTGGTTTCACCAACCATCAACAATTGATGCTCCTTCTTGATTTCTACTTTCGCGGTGTCAAACATCGCGAGTTGCTCAAGGATCATCATGTCTATCCTTGATATGTTATAGTTCATCACGAAGCTCTAATAGCTTGGTGACGGTGACTATGGAGAACCATCACTGTCTCATCTGGAAGATTAACTCCCACTCGATTCAAGTGATTGTAGTACTCAGACAATCTGAGCACATGCTCAATGATTGAGCTTTTCTCCCTTAGTTTGCAGGCTAAGAAAATCATCGGAGGTCTTATACCTCTTGACGTGGGTACGAGCCTGAAATCCCAATTTCAGCCCTCGAAACATCTCATATGTTTCGCGACGTTTTAAAACGTCTTTGGTGCCTCAACTCTAAGCCGTTTAACTGAACTATCACGTAGTTATCAAAATGTGTATGTCAGATGTTCGCAACATCCATAGACAACGTTCGAGGTTCAGCACACTGAGCGGTGCATTAAGGACATAAGCCTTCTATGAAGCAATGAGGACAAACCCTAGTTTACGGACCTAGTCCGCATAATTACTACTATCAACTTTCAACTAAATTTTCTCTAGGAACATATCTAAACAGTAGAACTAAAGCGCGAGCTACGACATAATTTGCGAAGACCTTTTGACTATGTTCAGGATAATAAAGTTCATCTTATGAACTCCCACTCAGATAGACATCCCTCTAGTCATCTAAGTGATTACATGATCTGAGTCAACTAGGCCGTGTCCGATCATCACGTGAGACGGACTAGTCAACATCGGTGAACATCTTCATGTTGATCATATCTACCATACGACTCATGCTCGACCTTTCGGTCTCTTGTGTTCCGAGGCCATGTCTGTACATGCTAGGCTCGTCAAGTTAACCTAAGTGTTCCGCATGTGTTCCGAGGCCATGTCTGTACATGCTAGGCTCGTCAACACCCGTTGTATTCGAACATAAGAATCTATCACACCCGATCATCACGTGGTGCTTCGAAACGATGAACTTTCGCAATGGTGCACAGTTAGGGGGAACACCTTCTTGAAATTTTAGTGAGGGATCATCTTATTTACTACCGTCGTTCTAAGCAAATAAGATGTATAAACATGATAAACATCACATGCAATCAAATAGTGACATGATATGGCCATCATCACTTTGCTCCTTTTGATCTCCATCTTCGGGGCTCCATGATCATCATCGTCACCGGCATGACACCATGATCTCCATCATCATGATCTCTATCATCGTGTCTTCATGAAGTTGTCTCGCCAACTATTACTTCTACTACTACAGCTAACGGTTAGCAATAAAGTAAAGTAATTACATGACGTTTATGTTGACACGCAGGTCATAAATAAATTAAGACAACTCCTATGGCTCCTGCCGGTTGTCATACTCATCGACATGCAAGTCATGATTCCTATTACAAGAACATGATCAATCTCATACATCACATATATCATTCATCACATCCTTTTGGCCATATCACATCACATAGCATACCCTGCAAAAACAAGTTAGACGTCCTCTAATTGTTGTTTGCATGTTTTACGTGGCTGCTATGGGTTTCTAGCAAGAACGTTTCTTACCTACGCAAAAACCACAACGTGATATGCCAATTGTTATTTACCCTTCATAAGGACCCTTTTCATCGAATCCGATCCGACTAAAGTGGGAGAGACAGACACCCGCTAGCAACCTTATGCAACTAGTGCATGTCAGTCGGTGGAACCAGTCTCACGTAAGAGTACGTGTAAGGTCAGTCTGGGCCGCTTCATCCCACAATGCCACCGAATCAAGATTGGACTAGTAACGGTAAGCATATTGAACAAAATCAACGCCCACAACTACTTTGTGTTCTACTCATGCATAGAAACTACGCATAGACCTAGCTCATGATGCCACTGTTGGGGAACGTAGCATAAATTCAAAATTTTCCTACGTGTCACCAAGATCTATCTATGGAGTCATCTAGCAACGAGGGAGGAGTGGATCTACATACCCTTGTAGATCGCGCGCGGAAGCGTTCAAGAGAACGGGGTTGATGGAGTCGTACTCGTCGTGATCCAAATCACCGATGATCCTAGCGCCGAACGGACGGCACCTCCGCGTTCAGCACACGTACGGAGCAGCGACGTCTCCTCCTTCTTGATCCAGCAAGGGGGAAGGAGAGGTTGATGGAGATCCAGCAGCACAACGGCGTGGTGGTGGAAGTAGCGGGATTCCAACAGGGCTTCGCCAAGCGCTGCGGGAGGAGGGAGATGTGTCATGGGAGGGAGAGGGAGGCGCCAGGGCTTAGGTGCGGCTGCCCTCCCTTCTCCCCACTATATATAGGGCCAAGGGAGAGGGGGGCGCAGCCTTGGCCCTTCCTCCAAGGAAGGGTGCGGCCAGGGAGGAGTCCATCCTCCCCAAGGCACCTAGGAGGTGCCTTCCCCCTTTAGGACTCTTTCTTTCCCTTATCTCTTGGTGCATGGGCCTCTTGGGGCTGGTTCCCTTGGCCCATATAGGCCAAGGCGCACACCCCTACAGCCCATGTGGCCCCCCGGGGCAGGTGGACCCCCTTGGTGGACCCCCGGACCCCTTTCGGCACTCCCGGTACAATACCGATAATGCGCGAAACTTTTCCGGCGACCAAAACAAGACTTCCCACATATAAATCTTTACCTCCGGACCATTCTGGAACTCCTCGTGACGTCCGGGATCTCATCCGGGACTCCGAACAACTTTCGGGTTACCGCATACTAATATCTCTATAACCCTAGCGTCACCGAACCTTAAGTGTGTAGACCCTACGGGTTCGGGAGACACGTAGACATGACCGAGACGACTCTCCGGCCAATAACCAACAGCGGGATCTAGATACCCATGTTGGCTCCCACATGCTCCTCGATGATCTCATCGGATGAACCACGATGTCGAGGATTCAATCAATCCCGCATGCAATTCCCTTTGTCTATCGGTATGTTACTTGCCCGAGATTCGATCGTCAGTATCCCGATACCTTGTTCAATCTCGTTACCGGCAAGTCTCTTTACTCGTTCCGTAACACATCATCCCGTGATCAACTCCTTGATCACATTGTGCACATTATGATGATGTCCTACCGAGTGGGCCCAGATATACCTCTCCATTTACACGGAGTGACAAATCCCAGTCTCAATTCGTGCCAACCCAACAGACACTTTCGGAGATACTTGTAGTGTACCTTTATAGCCACCTAGTTACATTGTGACGTTTGGCACACCCAAAGTATTCCTATGGTATCTGGGAGTTGCACAATCTCATGGTCTAAGGAAATGATACTTGACATTAGAAAAGCTTTAGCAAACGAAGTACATGATCTTTGTGCTAGGCTTAGGATTGGGTCTTGTCCATCACATCATTCTCCTAATGATGTGATCCCGTTATCAACGACATCCAATGTCCATGGTCAGGAAACCGTAACCATCTATTGATTAACGAGCTAGTCAACTAGAGGCTTACTAGGGACATGGTTTTGTCTATGTATCCACACATGTATCTGAGTTTCCTATCAATACAATTCTAGCATGGATAATAAACGATTATCATGAACAAGGAAATATAATAATAACCAATTTATTATTGCCTCTAGGGCATATTTCCAACACAGATATGGTGTTTCGCACAGCATCATCACTGACAACGACTCGAACTTCAATTCGGATGAGTCCAGAGCCTTCTGTGCTTCCCAAGGCACTCGAGTCGACTATGCTTCAGTCGCCCATCCCCATTCGAATGGACAAGCTGAAAGAGCAAACGGGTTGATCCTCAAAAGACTGAACCCCCGACTGATGCGTGATCTCAAGCATGTGGCAGGCGCCTGGGTCGATGAACTTCCGTCAGTACTTTGGGGTTTGAGGACGACTCCGAATCGGTCGACTGGTCGAAGTCCATTCTTCTTGGTCTATGGAGCTGAAGCTGTGCTTCCGAGTGACTTGCTTCACAATGCACCCATAGTCGAGCTTTTCTCAGAAGATGAAGCAGAACAGGCTCGTCAAGACGCAGTTGATCTCCTGGAGGAGGAAAGAAAGATGGCTCTGATCCGATCGACCATTTATCAGCAAGACCTGCGTCGATTCCACGCCAGAAACATGAGGGGTCAAGCATTTCAGGAAGGAGACTTGGTTCTTCGAGGGGATCAGCAGAAACCGCACAAGCTCGCCCCTACTTGGGAAGGTCCTTTCATCATCACCGGAGTGCTCCACAACGGAGCATGCCACCTCTACAACGTCGAGCATAAGAAAGACGAGCCACGTGCTTGGAATGTGGAGTTGCTCCGCCCTTTTTACACTTAAGCATTCAGGCTATTGAGATGTAATAAGAAATATCCCTTAGTTTGATTATCAAAGACACGGTTTTACAGTCTCATAAATGATCGTTGTTCTTTTTTTCTAAATCCCCCAGTGGGTGCCTTAGATGCGAATCCGTTTCGCCTAAGTTTAACAAATCCTACCGAGTGATGAGCAAGCCTCTCACTCGGGGGCTTAGCTACGAATCCGTTTCGCCTAGGTTTAAAAAATCCTACCGAGTGATGAGCAAGCATCTCACTCAGAGGCTTAGCTGCGAATCCGTTTCACCTAAGTTTAAAAAATCCTACCGACTGATGAGCAAGCCACTCACTCGGAGGCTTAGCTGCAGTCCAATACTCGCCTCAGTTTAAAAAATCCTATCGAGTGATGAGCAAGCCTCTCACTCGGAGGCTTAGCTGCAGTCCAGTACTCGCCTAAGTTTAAAAAAATCCTACCGAGTGATGAGCAAGCCTCTCACTCGGAGGCTTAGCTGCAGTCCAGTACTCGCCTAAGTTTGAAAAATCCTACCGAGTGGTGAGCAAGCCTCTCACTCAGAGGCTTAGCTGCAGTCCAGTACTCGCCTAAGTTTAAAAAATCCTACCGAGTGATGAGTAAACCTCACACTCGGGGACTTAGCTACAGTCCGGTACTCGCCTAAGTTTGAAAAATCATACCGAGTGATGAGCAAACCTCGCACTCGGGGACTTAGCTGCAATCCAGTACTCGCCTAAGTTTGAAAAATCCTACCGAGTGGTGAGCAAGCCTCTCACTCGGAGACTTAGTTGCAGTCCAGTACTCGCCTAACTTTGAAAAATCCTACCGAGTGGTGAACAAGCCTCTCACTCGGAGGCTTAGCTGCGGTCCAGTACTCGCCTAAGTTTGAAAAATCCTATCGAGTGGTGAGCAAGCCTCTCACTCGGAGGCTTAGTTGCAGTCCAGTACTCGCCTAAGTTTGAAAAATCATACCGAGTAGTGAACAAGCCTCTCACTCAGAGGCTTAGCTGCAGTCCAGTACTCGCCTAAGTTTAAAAAATCCTATCGAGTGATGAGCAAACCTCACACTTGGGGGCTTAGCTGTAGTCTAGTACTCGCCTAAGTTTAAAAAATCCTACCAAGTGATGAGCAAACCTCACACTCGGGGGCTTAGCTGCAGTCCAGTACTCGCCTAAGTTTAGAAAAATCCTACCGAGTGATGAGAAAACCTCACACTCGGGGGCTTAGCTGTAGTCTAGTACTCGCCTAAGTTTGAAAAACACCCCTATCCGCAAGGACAACGAGGTGCAGGCCGACTGCAATCCTCTCCTCGGAGCTGCGCCACAAGTACAACATGCGCTCCATCCCTATCCGCAAGGACGACAAGGTGCAGGTCGACTGCAATCCTCTCCTCGGAGCTGCGCCACAAGTACAACGTGCGCTCCATCCCTATCCGCAAGGACGACGAGGTGCGTGCAGGTTGACTGCAATCCTCTCCTCAGAGCTGCGCCACAAGTACAACATGCGCTCCATCCCTATCCACAAGGACGACGAGGTGCAGGTCGACTGCAATCCTCTCCTCGGAGCTGCGCCTCAAGTACAACATGTGCTCCATCCCTATCCGCAAGGACGATGAGGTGCAGGTCGACTGCAACCCTCTCCTCGGAGCTGCGCCACAAGTACAACGTGTGCTCCATCCCTATCCGCAAGGACGACAAGGTGCAGGTCGACTGCAAACTTTTCTTCAGAGCTGCGTCATAGATACAAAGATTATTCCGAGTAAATAAAAAGTTCCACTCGGAGGCAAACACAAGCATATTTGGAGGTAAACCAAATTCAGATAAATCCCAAAGTTCTGAACCACGGATACAAAGTACTCGAGCATCAAGCCCGGAGAAGTTTAACGATTACACAATCACTCGGCATTCCGAGGCAAATAAAGGTGAAGCATAATGTTTTTGGTCACTCGTCAGGAGGAGGGCTGGCTGGATCGCAGAAACTGTCAAGGTCTATGTTGTCTGCGATGTGAGTGGCGGATTCAAGGAAAGTGTACATAAAGGACTGGAAAGTGTACCTTTTTGTGTTAGCAACCTTGAGCTCTGCCAGCTTGTCCTCTTTGACATCCTTGTAGTGCACTCGGACCAAGGACAGGGCGACATCAGCGCCGCAGCGAGCAGATGACTTCTTCCATTCTTGCACTCACTCAGGTATTTGATTCAGTCGGGCCATCAGAGACTCGAGGTCTTGAGACAGTTCTTCTTGAGGCCAGAGTTCAGCATCAACCCGAGTCATCGCCACCTTCAGACGGGCAAGATAAACAACGGTGCTGCCATGCGAGATTCCAACCGCAGCACATTCATTGCGACGTCATCTTTGACTGGGCAATTTATGGGGTCGAGACCCGTCTTGACCCTCCCAGTTTCCGCTTCAAAGTCCTGGCAAAGCTCTGCACAGTCGGGTGAATGGTGAGTCGACAATATAATAAGATCTGTCAATCGACCATAACAAGTCAGTCGAACATCAGTACCTTCAAGTTTTAAGACCAGTTGAGCAGCAATATGGCCCAGATAAGACTCCAACTCGCCCTTCTTGGCTTTGAGGCTCCCAATCTCTTTAGATAGCTTGTCCTTGTCCTTCTTCAGTCGCTCGACGTCCCGATTGGCGTCAGAGATAGCAGTCTTCAGTTTGGAGTTCTCTTTTTCTAACTTGCCGACTGAAGCAAGCTTCTTGTCAGCAAGTGTTGGTTTCTCTCGCGCCTCCTTCTGCGCGGCAGCAAGATCCAGATCCTTCTTCTCCAGAGCCTGCTTCATTTTCTATAAAGAAATAACATTCTTCAGACGAGCTTGGAGTTCATGGTTTTCACTACGTACATCTGCTCAAGTGAAATCACTTGGTTCAAAAAAATGGAAAGTAAAAGTGCCAGTCATAAGATGGACAGTTGTCGATTGGTTACCACCCATGGCAGCTACTTCGTCACGAGCAGTCTTGAGATTCTTATTGGCCAATTCCAGATCAAGGTTGAGGCTGATTTGCTGCTTGTTCAGCGTAGAAAGTTGAGCCCCAAGATTACAAGATTTCTACGGTCAATATATAAGACATATCGGTCGACAGAAACAAAAAAGCATCACAGTGAAAGTTACTCTAAGACTACCGCCGAATCAAACATTCAACAGGAGTCTCGGGGACTACACCCAGTGGGTGCACTTAGCATGCCCCCACTGGTCGGATTCAACACTCGGCATGGTCTGCCTAGCTCGAGTCAAAAAAAAGCGAAGACAGTTGTTCTCAGACCATAGTCGACTGCCCGCAGTCCACCACGGTCTCGGGGACTACACCCAGTGGGTGCACTTAGCGTGCCCTCACTGGTTCAGATTGTCACTCGACATGACCCGCCAAGACCGAGTGAGAAAATTCAGATTTTCATACCACAGTCGACTGCCCACAGTCAACTATGGTCTCGGGGACTACACCCGGTGGGTGCACTCAGTGTGCCCCCACTTGTTCAAAAATCCAAGTCGACTGAAGTGGAATACCTACACGACTTTAGGGCAGACAAACCCCAGTGGGTGGATGAGAAGTAAGATCAGTCGGAAAACCAACTAACCTGGACGTTGGTCTGTAGAGCAGCGCCGGTGTTGAAGGCCACCTGACTGGCCTCGTGCACCACATTCATCTGTCCCATCACAAGATTCAACTGAAGAAGAGCTTCCTTGGCGGCACTTAGTGGGTCGTCTGGAGTTTGGTACGCAGTGAAAAGAGATGATGGCAGAATAGTCAAAGCACCCGCTGGGTCTGATGCATGGAGTTGTACTGAGCAACAGGGGTCTGAGCAGCTGACCCTAATGGACAGTCAGTCGACAGCGGGATAGCGAAAGTGACGTTGGTGCGAGCCAGATCTACGGATTGCTCCACCGCCGTCCCAGACATTAGTGTCGACTGAGGAACCTGAACCTTATGCGCTTTACTACTCAGTCCGTGGTCCCTCCTCCTCCTTTCCCTCATAGGCACTTCTTCTTCTTCATCGTCCGAAAGCACAACAACATCTTGTGGAGCTGCAGCAAACAAGAAAAATCAGAGAGATGGCTGACGAACAGTCCAATCGACTGACTAAATTTGAAGGGAGGTAGCTGCATCGTCGGTTTCCTCATCATCTGGGAGCTTGTCAATATCCATATCAGTCGCGGCGGAGGCCGGGCTGGAAAAGTTCATCATCCACTCGGTCAGGATAGGAGAATCAGTCAAAGCAAAGAAACACGGGAAGAACGTTTACCTAGAAGCAACAGGAACATCCATCTTGATCTTAGGCAAGGTCTTTCGGGCCATCAAGGGATTGATCTTGGGCTGCTTGATGACTTTCTCAGCCAGCTCTGGAGTCAGAGACCGAGCATGCTTTTGAGATGGAATGCTCGAGGCCACAGTCTTACCACGCCTGCCCACGGGATCATGGTGTCGCTTGGATCGATGTTCCAAACAAGGCAGTGAGTCGACTACTTCTTTGTGCTACCTCTTGAGCACTGCGTTGGTTTCCCCGAAGACGAAGGGATGATGCAGCAAAGTAGCATAAGTATTTCCCTTAGTTTTTGAGAACCAAGGTATCAATCCAGTAGGAGGCTACGCGCGAGTCCCTCGTACCTGCACAAAACAAATAAATCCTCGCAACCAATGCAAATAGGGGTTGTCAATCCCTATAAGGCCACTTACGAGAGTGAGATCTGATAGATATGATAAGATAATATTTTTGGTATTTTTGTGATAAAGATGCAAAGTAAAATAAAGGCAAAGTAAATAACAAAGGAAATAACTAAGTAGTAGGAGATTAATATGATAAAGATAGACTCGGGGGCCATAGGTTTCACTAGTGGCTTCTCTCGAGAGCATAAGTATTCTACAGTGGGTGAACAAATTACTGTTGAGCAATTGACAAAATTGAGCATAGTTATGAGAATATCTAGGTACGATCATGTATATAGGCATCACGTCCGAGACAAGTAGACCGACTCCTGCCTGCATCTACTACTATTACTCCACTCATCGACCGCTATCCAACATGCATCTAAGGTATTAAGTTAAAAACAGAGTAACGCCTTAAGCAAGATGACATGATGTAGAGGGATAGACTCATGCAATATGAAGAAAACCCCATCTTGTTATCCTCGATGGAAACAATACAATACGTGCCTTGCTGCCCCTACTATCATTGGGAAAGGACACCGCAAGATTGAACCCAAAGCTAAGCACTTCTCCCATTGCAAGAAATATCAATCTAGTAGGCCAAACCAAACTAATAATTCGAAGAGACTTGCAAAGATAACCAATCATACATAAAAGAATTCAGAGAAGATTCAAATATTATTCATAGATAGACTTGATCATAAACCCACAATTCATCGGTCTCAACAAACACACCGCAAAAAGAAGATTACATCGAATAGTTCTCCACAAGAGAGGGGGAGAACATTGTATTGAGATCCAAAAAGAGAGAAGAAGCCATCTAGCTACTAACTATGGACCCGTAGGTCTGAGGTACACTACTCACACTTCATCGGAGGGGTTATGGTGTTGATGTAGAAGCTCTCTGTGATCGATGCCCCCTCCGGCGGAGCTCCGGAATAGGCCCCAAGATGGGATCTCGTGGATACAGAAAGTTACGGCGGTGGAATTAGGGTTGTGGCTCTGTATCTGATCGTTTGGGGGTACGTAGGTATATATACGAGGAAGGAGTACGTCGGTGGAGCAATAGGGGGCCCACGAGGGTGGAGGGCGCGCCTGGGGGGTAGGCGCGCCCCCCTACCTCGTGGCCTCCTCTTTTCTTTCTTGACGTAGGGTCCAAGTCTCCCGGGTCTTGTTCGTTGAGAAAATCACGTTCCCGAAGGTTTCATTCCATTTGGACTCCGTTTGATATTCCTTTTCTTCAAAACCCTAAAACAGGCAAAAAAACAGCAATTCTGGGCTGGGCCTCCGGTTAATAGGTTAGTCCCAAAAAATAATATAAAAGTGGATAATAAAGCCCAATAATGTCCAAAACAGTAGATAATATAGCATGGAGCAATCAAAAATTATAGATATGTTGGAGACGTATCACCTTGTCATCTGACTCGTCGCTCTCATCTTCATCATCGTCGTCTGGTGACTCCCATTCACCGCTCTCCTCCGCGCTGTCCTCGCCTCATGGTCCTGCTCCAAAGCTTGTTCACCATTGGGCATTGAGTACATCTCTGTGTAAACTACAAGACAAGAAGTTGAGTGGAAATCAGTTGGATTAACAAATAGTCAGAAAACGCATTTCAAATGCAATCGGTCATATCGGCCAAACCTTGTCTGGCTAGTTGCTATTGCTAAAAGGGTCGACTCTCCTGGCGCCCCTGGGGTTATCCTTGTTCCTGGTGATGCTCATTAGCCATTGAGCCACTATTTCGGCCGGCACCTCCTCTGGATGAACCCGAGCAGTGTCGCCAGCACCGGAGTACATCCACATGGAATGGTCACGGGCCTGGATCGGTTGGATGCGCCGACTGAGGAACGCCTCCAAAAAATCCATGCCGGTGACGCCTTGGTTGATCAGCTGAACCACCCTCTCGACCAGCATGCCTGTCTCTGCCTTCTCTGTGGCGGTCACTTTCAACGAGGAAGGAGTCTGAACACGGTCGAAAGAAAAAGGAGGAAATCCAGTCGACTGTCCTGGAGTCGTGATATCCTTGCAGTAGAACCAAGTCGACTGCCAGCCTCTGACCGACCCAGGAAGGGTCATCGAAGGTAAGGAACTCCTTTTCCTCTTCTGGATACCCAAACCCCCACACATCTGGATAACGTGGGTTTTCTCGTCCTTCGAGTTTGCTTTCTTCACTTTTTGGGATCGGATGGTGAAAATGTGCTTAAAAAGACCCCAGTGCAGTCGACACCCCAAGAAATTCTCGCACATGGACACAAACGTAGAAAGATACGTGATGGTGTTGTGAGTGAAATGATGGAGTTGGTCCCTGAAGAAAGTCAAGAAACCCCGGAAAAAAGGATGCGGAGGAAGCGAGAAACCACGGTCGACATGAGTAGCAAGCAAAACTCACTCACCCGGCCGCGGCTGCGGCTCTGTCTCCCCCTCCGGCAACCGGGCGGCCTTGTGGACGATCAGCCCTGACTCGGCTAGCTCATCCAAATCCTCTTGCCGAATCGAAGATCGGATCCAATCACCCTGGATCCAACCTGGCGGCAGCCCCGAGGGCGATGAAGATCCCTGATTTGTCTTCTTACCCTTCGCTGCCCCCGTCGCCTTCTTCGCGCGTTCCAGCTCTGCCGTCTTTTCCTTTCCCATGGCGGCGGAGCAGCAGCGTCGAGAGTGGAGAAGCCGGATGCAGTGGTGTAGCAAGAGGAAGAAGAAGGAGAATGGACGCACACAGTGCAGACGCCTCGGCCTCGCCGCTCTTAAAAGGCCCACTTCCGAGTGGCTGACACACGGGCCCGGGTGATCCTGTCAAATCCCTCAACAGTCACACACGAGATATGTGGCAAAAAAGGTGGCGCAGATATCGAAATGTTCCTATTTATCCACTCTGCTTACCACGGCGCGCTCTGTCCGGCACGCTTCCCTTGAAATTTCGAATCCCGTGAAATCTGGGATCTGTCGCAACCAGTCATGCCAAAGATTTCCCGTCAAAGACAACACTCGACAGGTGACATTATAAAACCAATCGGCAATTTCTGAATCGATCAAGGCGACTGAAACGAAGCCGAAATTCGAACACTGACCTCTGTTCAGAAGTGAATAGTTGGGAAACACAAGAGTCAAGACAAGATCAACTTCAACCTTCTTTTCACTCGGACCTCAATCTATTTGGGGGCTAATGATGAGGACACAGACCTGGGGTAGGGTAATAGGCCTGACCTATATGTCCTATCCAAGGTCACTGTCTTAGAAGCAAAGAAACTCATGAGATGACAGGGAGGGCCCAACAAAGGTGTCGAGTGCAATCCACTCGACCTACCAGTCACTCGGAGACTCCTCCTTCTTTGGGTTACTCGACCATACAAGAATCCATTCGACCTATTTGAAGACCAAGAGTCATCAAGAACAACAACGGGCAAGCGTCCACTATGTAACCTTTAAGGCCATTAAGGCATTTAAGGCTACCATTACCAGTAACGCCATCTCTTTATGTACCTTAAAATCCTTGTAATGTGGGCTGGCTGGGGTCCTGGCGCACTCTATATAAGCCTCCCCCTTCCACTGAGACAAGGGTTCGCACCCCCTGTAAACACACACATACATAATCCAGTCGACCGCCTCCGGGCACCGAGACGTAGGGATATTACTTCCTCCGCGAAGGGCCTGAACTCGTAAAACTCGTGTGTACAACTTCACCATAGCTAGGATCTTGCCTCCTCATACCTACCCCCCATTCTACTGTCAGTCTTAGATCCATGACAGTGGCCAAAGAAGGGATTGGGTATGTGCCCAAGTCCAAGAACAAGAAGAAGAATGACAAGGCCAAATGACCTCCTCCTCTCAAGAAAACCTTTGTGAAGGAGGGAGAGGGTGCTACTAAGGAGAAGGAGAAGAACACGGTGAGGGGTAGTGATGCCAAGAAGGGCAACGCTTCCCTTCCCAACAAAGTCGGCGACTTTAACCTTCTTATGTGTTGTGCCGTGCTAGTGATGGGCATGTTTATGCCAAATTTGTTGGTTCTCCTTATGAGTACATTGAATGGTCTATTTGGGTTCCTAAGACCCTTGTTACTAACATCAAAGGACCCATTACAAAATGGGTACCTAAAACCAAGCATTGATCTCTTGTAGGTGTTCACTTCCGGTGGGGGGTCATGGTTGCTCGATAGTGGAGCTACTAATCATATGACCGAAAGCAAGGACTTGGTGGTGAACGTGCAAAAGATTCCTTCCATGCCCACCAATGTTGAGTGGGGTGATGCCTCGTCCTCCAAGGTATTGTGGCTTGGCAAGGTTGTCATTTCTCATGATCTCATGATCTAGAAGGTCATGCTTGTTGAGTCCCTTGCATACAATTTACTTTTCGTTCGTCAACTTGCACTCATGGGCTTTGCCACCTTCTTTGATATTGATACCATGGCCCTCTTGTGGAGCAAGACTCTTAAAGTAGCCTTTGTTGGGCATGTCGAGAACGATCTCTATGTGATTAACTTTTCAGAGCAACCCACTAAGACCGCGACATGCCTAATGGCTAAAGTTGATGTGGGATGGCTTGGGCATCGCCGTTTATCCCATGTCAATATGAGATCTTTGCAAAGTCTTCTCAAGGGGGACCATGTTCGTGGACTAACAAATGTTAGTTTTGCCAAATATCGTGCTTGCAGTGCTTGTATCGAAGGAAAGCTACATGAAAAGGCTCACCCTCCCACGACTATCATTTACTCGAAGAGGCCTTTGGAGCTCCTTCACATAGATCTCTTTGGGCCTCCATCTTTTGATAGTCTTGGGGGTAGGAAGTATTGCTTTGTGATTGTGGATGATTATTCAAGATACACTTGGGTATATTTCTTCAAGAGGAAGAGTGAGACCCAACAAACCGTCATTGACTTTGCAAATGAAGCTCAATGTCAACACAATGCAAAGATCTTGACAATAAGAAGTGACAACGGCACCGAGTTCAAGAACTACACCTGGGATGAGTTTCTTAGTGATGAGGGGATCAAGCATCAATATTCCGCACCTTACACCCCACAACAAAATGGTGTAGCGGAGAGGAGGAACCGGACGTTGATGGATGCGGCAAGGACCATGATGGCGAAGTTCATGTCTCCATACAACTTTTGGGCCGAAGCCATCAACACCTCGTGTCATGCATCAAATCGGCTCTACCTCTGCAAAGGTTTGAACAAGACTCCATATGAGATACTCACCGGGAACAAGCCCAACCTCAAATACTTCCGGGTGTTTGGGTGTAAGTGTTTCATTCTCAAGAAAGTTGTTCGTTTGTCTAAATTTGAGGCTAGAGCTCATGGGGGCATATTTGTTGGTTATGCTACAAAGTCCCATGCTTACCGTGTCCTCAATAAGTCCATGGGACTTATTGAGGAGACATGTAACGTGGAGCTTGATGAGAATAATGGCTCCCAAGTGGAACAAAGTGGCACTTGTGATGTAGGTGATGAAATTCCTCCCGAAGCCATAAGAAGAATGGGTGTTGGTTTTATCTTACCCATTGAGGAACCCCTTGTGGCCGAAGGAGAAGGACAATGCTCCACTCAAGTGGAGCCATCACCAACCCAAGGCCCACACGCTTCCAAAGAACAAAGTGTAGGACCTCAACCTCAAGAACAAGACCAAGGGCAAGGTCAATCTCAAGATGGTGTTGTAACATCAAGTGATGCCCAAGGTCAAGTTCTCTCCTCCAAACAAGTTCAAGATCAAGAGCTTCCTCGAGATCAAGAACAAGTTCAAGACGGCGCTCAAGATGATCAAGTGACTACTCCTCAACTCACCCCCGAGGAGGAATTGGAGCGTCGTGCCGCCAAGATTGCTTCCAAGCTCTCCACCAAAGATCATCTCATGACAAATGTGCTTGGAAGCTTAAGAAAGGGGGTAAGCACTCGTAGACAATTAGCAAACTATTGTGAACATCACGCGTTTGTCTCTTCTGTTGAACCCCAAAAGGTCTATGAGGCGCTCGAAGATCCAGATTGGCTCAATGCCATGCATGAAGAACTCAACAACTTCGAGCACAACAAGGTGTGGAGATTGGTGCTAAGGCCAACGGGGAACCATAATGTCATTGGAACCAAGTGGATATTCAAGAACAAGCAAGATGCTCATGGGATTATCATTCGCAACAAGGCTCGTTTGGTAGCACAAGGCTACTCCCAAGTCGAGGGTATCGACTACGGTGCAACCTTTGCTCCCGTTGCTCGCCTTGAATCCATTCGCGTGTTGATTGCATATGCTTCTCATCACAACTTTAAGTTACAACAAATGGATGTGAAGAGTGCTTTTCTTAATGGTCCTACTAATGAGTTGGTATATGTCAAGCAACCCCCCGGGTTCGAGGATCCCTACTTTCCTAATCATGTGTATCAACTTGATAAGGCACTCTATGGCCTTAAGCAAGCCCCACGTGTGTGGTATGACCACCTTACCGAGTTGTTGCAAGATCGTGGTTTTGAAACTGGGAAAATTGACCCCACTCTTTTTGCTAAGAAGGTCAAAGGGGAGTTTTTTGTGTGCCATCTATATGTTGATGATATTATCTTTGGTTCCCCTAACAAAGCTTTCAATGAGGAATTTGCCGCACTCATGACCTCCAAGTTCAAGATGTCCATGATGGGAGAGTTGAAGTTCTTCCTTGGCTTCAAAGTCAAACAAAGAAGAGAAGGAACCTTCATCAACCAAGCCAAATACACTCAAGACATGCTCAAGAGATTCAAGCTAAGTGATGTCAAGCCGGCATCCACTCCCATGCCCACCAAGTGCCAACTTTGACATTGATCCCAATGGTAAAGCGGTGGATCAAAAGGTATATTGCTCCATGATTGGCTCCTTGCTTTACCTTTGTGCATATAGACCGGATATCATGTTGAGTGTGGGAATTTTTGCACGGTTTCAAGCCGCACCTAAGGAAAGCCACTTTGTGGCGGTCAAGCGAATCTTTCGATATTTGGCTCATACCCCAAACTTTGGCTTATGGTACCCAAGAGGAGCAAACTTCAAGCTTGTATGATATTTGGACTCCGATTGGCCGGGAGACAAAGTGGATAGGAAATCCACTTCCGGAGGGTGCCAATTTCTTGGTTGCTCTTTGGTGAGTTGGTCTTCCAAGAAACAAAGTTGTGTGTCTTTCTCGTCCACCGAAGCATAGTATGTGGCGGCCGGTAGTTGTTGTGCACAACTTCTTTGGATGAGGCAAACTTTAAAGGATTACTGTGTCATTTGTGACAAAGTGCCTCTTTGGTGTGACAATGAAAGTGCCATCAAGATATCTCTCAACCCGGTCCAACACTTCAAGACGAAGCATATTGGGATTCGGTATCACTTCATCCGGGATCACATTAGGCGAGGGGAGATCGAGCTCAACTATGTCAACACTCATGATAACCTTGCAGATATCTTCACGGAGCCCTTGCATGAAGCAAGATTTCGCAAGTTAAGGCATGAGCTAAATAGCATTGATTCGAGCAATGTTGCTTGCACCTTTCACACCCCACCATACTCAACATGTTGTCTTGTTTAGATGTAGGCATGGACATAGGGGGAGTGTGGTTCTCTCAATGAACCTTCCCTCCCCCCATTATGCATAAACTAATCAAACTCTTTCACTCTAGCCATTTTTGATGGTTCTAGTGCTTCAAAGATGAGTTTTGGTCATGGGCCCAAGGTTAAAATCTTCGAGGCGCCATACCTCCAGACTCAAACATAGGTGGCCTCGGCCACCGCCCTCTCTGGGAGAAGTGGGTGTTCTTCGTCTTCTTTTGTGTTGGTTTTGCGTGTGTGTTCTCTCTTGTTTTCTAGCCGTTTTCTCTTCTTGAGCTAAGCTGTTTTTGGCCAGTCTTTTTGAGGCTGAGCGGTACTACCGCTGGGTGCGCAGTACTACCGCTGATGAACGTCAAGCAGTACTACCGCCCACCCTAGCGGTACTACCGCTATGGGGCGGGCGCTGGGGGTTATGTTGGGGTCAGGGGAGTTTCTTTTCTCCCCCATACCCATTCTCCCCACTTGCTCGTCTTCCTCATTGCTCCAGTGACGTCTCGCTGCAGGAGGGCTTCGGCCGGCCGCCGTCTTTGTGCCGTTCCTCTCCAGTTCCTCCGGTGGAGTCGATCCCCACTGCGTCCTCTTGCCATGGATGTCGGTATTGCCCCTGTTCCCGTTCTCTCTTTTCCTAGATCTCACATCTAGTTGTTTGGGGCAATAGGCATTGCTTTTCTAGATTTTTGGCTAAGTCAAGGCTTGAGTAGGGTGGAGATGGCATCTAGGCCTTTTGGATTGATGATTGGTAGGATTATTTTTGAATTTGGCATCCCCGATAGTGCCGGATCTGTCCACGGCAGTAGGGAATCGTCGTTCCCCATCTGGAGCGGTACTACCGCTCTTCTTGCACGGTACTACTTCTCGAGCGGTATTGCCACGGTGGGGTTGTGGTACTACTGCTGGATGCCCAATTCCATTATTTCCTATCACTCTTTGATCCATGTTGTCTTGTTTGGAGGCTTATGCTCTTTCTTTCGTGTTGTTTCTTCTGCTCGTGTGTTTGGTTCCAGGTGATGATCTTCCTGAGCAGCAAGTCTGTCGTGTCAACCCCGGACGTGCAACGTCCAAGCGTTACCGCACCTCTGAGACAACGGCGGCCTCTTCAAGTGCTCCGCCAAGTGTTCCTCCAAGTGTTCCGCCTCAAATGAAGAAGATGAGTGCGTCCAAGCCCAAGCCAAGGGCCAAGTCTATGACAGATATGTCTGCCAAGGAATTCTAGGAGAAGCGTCGGCGCAACCCCTATGAGGTCGATCAAGAGCCTGCCTTGGTTAATCGCCCGTTCTGGAACCGCTTTCAGTATGATGTCTACTTTGATGTGATCAAGTCCAAGAAGAACCTTTTTGTTGACGTTCACTCCATCGACGTTGCCTTTATGGAGAAGGATCCGGACTACTTTGGGGAGGCTCTTCAGATGTGCTCTCATTTGAACATCCTTAGGATCATGCAATTCAACAAGGATTTTGATGCAGATTTGGTGGCTCAGTTTTATGCCACCGTCCATCTTGGGATAGATGAGGACAGAACTCTGACCTTGATGACAAATGGTAGGCTGCTTACTGTCAAGTAGAAGGCCTTCATGGAGCTTCTTGAAGTTGAGGATCAAGGTCTTGAGAATCCAGTTGGCTTTCGCCCTCACCGCAATGCAACTTCCACTCACAAGCAATCTCTCTGGCCATACTATACCTTGAAGATTAACCCAGTGACTCAGAAGGAGACCTATGAGCTGCCAGCATTTCTGGATATTCTCCATCGCATCTTCAGGGAGACACTCTTCCCTCGCATTGGCAACTTGGATATGGTACACTCTTATCTTGTGGACATGCTTCTTTTCTATCAACATGAGAAGGAAGAAAACACTAGAGACTCTTTGGATATCTCTCATGTCATGTGGTCTGAGTTGGTTTCCACCATCTCTGAGCACAAGTTCCCTATCTATGGACCGTTTATCATGTTTCTCATTGAGAAGGCCTGGGAGCGTGTGTATCCTAGGGTGGTGCCGGAGACTGGAGATCTAGTTTCTCATGAGATCAAGCGTCTGAGGAAGAAGGAGAACTAGGGCACCACTGCTCCGAGTTCTGGCGTTCCGCCTGGAGCTGCTGACATGGAGACCAAGGCTGATGCTGATGATGACGATGAATATGAGCCATCTGGAGCAGAACCCTCTTGCGCAAAGAAGCTCAAGCGCAAGATGAAGAAACTCTTCTGCATGGAGTCTCACGGTCATTACATGACTCATGTGGCTGATAAGCAGGCCAAGAGTCATCACAAGGAGCTCATGCGTCAGTTGGATGCGACCATTGCCAGCGGATCTGAGGGCAAGATCACTGATGAGGAGTGGATTCAGCAGCACTGTCCATGGACCGACTCAGACACTGAGCAGTTTCCGACCGATGACGGCGGTGAAGACGATCCCGCTGCGATATGATGTTCGAGATACTCAGTTGGCTATCACCTGGAGCCGTAGCTTCGCGCTTTGCCTTTTTGGTGTCTCGACGCCAAAGGGGGAGAGAGTTTAGGGATTTGTGTCGTTGTCGAGTTGCGAGCGTGTGTTTGTGTGGCGTGGTTGTCTTGCATGTCTTTCTCGCAATCTCTTTTCTCGTGTTTGAACTTTCTTGTGTTGGTTTGGTTGTGCTCGTGAGACTTTTCTATCATATGGTATAAGACATATGCACTCTATCGCTTCTTAGTGAGCTTATGTTATCTTGTGCTAGTTATGCTATGCTCTTATCTAATATCTTGCTTAGTGTTACCCTTATTTGTTGCAAGATATACATTGTCTATAAAATATAGGGGGAGTGTTGATCCTAGTATGTGTGTCGTGCAGTCCAAAGCACTTTTCTAGATAGCACACATCTAGGGGGAGCCCGTCTATATTTTAGAGATGTGGGGTTTGCTTATGTCATATTTCTTCCCCTCTGTGCAAATCCCGTATTGTCATCAATCCACCAAAAGGAGGGAGATTGTAAGGGCATATTTATCCCTAAGGTGTTTTGGTGATTGATGACAATGATTTTGCGGACTAATCGTGTGCTTTGAGCATTTCAAAGATTCATCCTTTGGCACGAGACGATTCTTTCCCCTCGGAGTTTTTATCCAAGACGGTGTAGCTCTTTCGTTTCTGGTTTGGTGGACTTGTCTCATAGGAGTCACCGTACTATCAAGAGGGGGTCCGCTTGGGTAATGCTAGGGTGGAATCAACACGTACACTTCCTTTTCGCACCCTCCGAGCCTTCCCTCATCAATGGAGGTCTCTTTCCCTGCTTTATGAGCCTGCTTTGGTCTGAGCGGTAGTACCGCGGTACCCAGCGGTAGTACCGCTTGTGGGTCCTCAGCCGCAGTACCGGGCTCCTACCGCGTCGACTCGAGGGGGTCGCCTCTCATGTTGGGTTGTGCGGCACTTTGCAGCGGCAGTAGAAGTGGTAGTACCGCTCAAGAGCGGTAGTACCGCCCTACCATCGCGGCAGTACCGCACTGGGCCTGTTTCCTGCTCATACCCCAGCCCTCCCAGACTGCACGGCAGTACCGCGAGGGGCGGGCGGTAGTACCGCTGGTCCCAGCAGTAGTACCGCTGCCCCTGCGGTAGTACCGCCCTCCACGAGGCTGTTTTGGGGGGTAACGGTTGGATTGTTCCCCCTTGTATTAAAGGGGGTCCTCTTCTTCATCGTTGACTAACCTCTTCCCCCAAAAGCTCCATTAATGCTCCAAGCTCCATTTTCGCCCGATCTCTCTCCCTAGCCAATCAAACTTGTTGATTTACTCGGGATTGGTTGAGAAGGCCCCGGTCTACACTTCCACCAAGAGAAATTTGATTCCCCCCACTAATCCCTAGTGAATCTTGTTACTCTTGGGTGTTTGAGCACCCTAGATGGTTGAGGTCACCGCGGAGCCATATTCCATTGTGGTGAAGCTTCATGGTGTTGTTGGGAGCCTCTGATTAAGTTGTGCAGATTAGCCCCAACCTTGTTTGTAAAGGTCCGGTCGCCGCCTCCAAGGGCACCAATAGTGGAATCACGGCATCACGCATTGTGTGAGGGCGTGAGGAGAATACGGTGGCCCTAGTGGCTTCTTGGGGGCATTGTGCCTCCACACCGCTCCAACGGAGACGTACTTCCCCTCAAAGGAAGGAACTTCGGTAACACATCCTCGTCTTCATCGGCTCCACTCTTGGTTATCTCGTACCTTCACTTGAGCAAGCTTATTTGTATTATTTCCATTGCTTGCTTGTGTGCTTGTTGTTGTTGCATCATATAGGTTGCTCACCTAGTTGCACATCTAGACAACCTACTTTGATGCAAAGTTTAATTTGGCAAAGAAAAGCTAAAAATGTTAGTTGCCTATTCACCCCCCTCTAGTCAACCATATCGATCCTTTCAGCTCTGTATAAGTCAGCGCGGCCCAATCCTCTAAGGATAACATGTAAAACCCTTTGAAGTAGGACGTGGCAGTCATGAGTTTTCAACCCTTGGACCTTGTTTCCATCTGCACTCACTCTCCTTTCAGGGTTGGAAGCAAATCCATGTGGGAATCTCACACGTGACAGGACCTCGCAGAATTCTTTTCTTTTTACCTTTTCCAAGACGTACACAGCTGGTACCATATCCCGTGGTTTACCTTGATCTTCCATCTGCAAATCCTGTCTGATACCCAGGTGTGTCAAATCAATCCTAGATTTTAAGGTATCTTTCGTCTTGCCTTCAATATTAAGAAGTCTGCCGATAATCATGTCACATATATTTTTCCCGATGTGCATCACATCAAGATTATGCCATAGATCCAAATCTTTCCAATACTCCAAGTCCCACAAAGTGGACCTGTGGGTAAACAATAATCTCTCTTTTGCCCTGCCACGCTTCCTTTTCCCGCTACCATTATCAGGATGGTTTTCTGGTGTAATATGCCTGACCTTCTCTAATTCCACTTGCAACTCATCGGCGGTGACCCTCTTTGGTGCATCACGGTTTTCATGCTTTGCATTGAACACATGTCTTCGGTATTTTCTAGGATGCGGCTTGTCCTTGGCAAGGAAACGACAGTGTCCAATGTAACAGATCTTGCTAAGTATTGCGTATGACAGCGGATTCCTGTCACAGAGAACACATGCATTGTAACCATGTGTCGTTCTCCCTGACATAGTGCCCAAATCTAGATAGTCATGGATGCACCAAATTATAACAGCACGCAGAAAGAAATCAGCTGGTCGGCTGCTATATAGGTCTCGAGTGAGAACGACCCTCCATAGCTATTGAAGTTCGTCCACAAGAGGCTCCATGAACAAATCAAAATCCTTTCCAGGACTTTTTGGACCTGGGATGAGCAAGGCCATCATGTAGTTTGATTCTTTGGTGAAGACATTTGGAGGCATGTTGTAAGGGATAACAAGCAATGGCCACATGCTATATGTGGTGCTCTAGTGGCCAAATGGGTTAAATCCATCTGAAGCTAAGCCAAGTCTAATGTTTCCCGGGTCAACAGCAAACTTTTCGTGCTTCTGATTGAAGCTTTTCCACTCATTACCATGTGATGGATGGATCATTACATTCTGATCTCTGTACTCCTGGTTCCTAGAATGCCACAGTACATCCTCTCTTGTTTCAGCATCATGAAACAACCTCCAATCTTGGTGTAATTGGAAAATGTCTCAGAACATTATGAGGAATCCTCTTCACAGCATCGCCACCTTTCCATCTTGATGATTTGCATTTCGGGCATTCACTTAAGTTGGCATAATCCTTCCGGAACAGAACATAATTATTCTTACAAACATAGATCATATCATATCCAATTCCAACTGCACGAAGGAAATTCTTCATTTTATTGTAGGTGTGTGGCAGCTCAGACACATCTGGAAAAGCTTTGTGGAAAGCAAACATCGCATCGAATGATTTGTTGGTGATCCGCTCAGATGTCTTCACCTGAAGAAAGGTGACCATAGCTAAGAATACTGACAGCTTATTTCCTGGGGTGACAGCCACGTTGCATTGTTCCAACATGCGGGCCCACTATTTTTCTTCTGCAGGTGAAAGTTCATAGAATGCACGAGCATTTCGTGGCATTGTTTCAATGTTGGTCAAACTCACTGGCTCCGCCACCACCTCCTCCTCCTCCTCTTCCACCTGAGCATCAGGCAGATCAAGATGGTGATCTGCTGCTTCCACGTAGTCAATAACATTGACGTTCACAGCTTCACCATGATGAACTCACCTAGTATATGTGACCGACATCCCATACAAGTGTAGATGATTTTGCATAGTGGACTCGGGTCTTGTAACTGAATTCATACAACTACTACACGGGCAGAGCACATCTGATTTTGGACCACCGTGCTCAGCTCTAATAAAGTTCATGAAGTTTTCAACCCCCTCGACATATGCAGTGGAGAATCTTCGAGCAGAAGTTATCCAAGTCATGTCCATCTGTTAGACATACAAATTAGTTCTTCTACTAGATATTATAGGAAAAACATATATGTTTTTTTATGAAGTCCAGAAGAAAATACCTAGGTCGATGTCTAAAGCTATGGCAAGATATTTGGACTAGCAGATCTAAGTAACGAAATATATGTAAAGCTAATTCAGCAAACAGATTTGAGTCCTAAATTATGGCAGGCTGTTTCAGCAGTCAATGAGGCCGAGCACACAGCCATCGAACTATCGAAGGCCATCGCAGCAACAAAGATCGAGTATAAAACGGTGTAGAGCTATTTCACCTAACAGATTGGCTACTAGACCATGGCAATCTACGTCACAATAAATATATGGCAGGATATTTTAGCAACTAATCGGCCTTGGCATGCCATCTCAGCTAAGAAGATTGAGTGTAGAACATGGCAAGGAAGCTTCTTAAGCAGAGCATATTGACTGTAAACTACTTCGGCAAACAGTGAGATTAACAGCATCTATCAGCTAACATTCAGCGCTACACCGACATGCATGGGGCCTCAGTCTAGAATGCGCATACCATGGGAGAAGCTGACTGCCGTGCGTCTCCACACGAACGTCGCCAGCAGTGGCGGCGCTGACCGACGTGCACCTCCACAAGAACATCGCCAGCGGTGGCGGCGCGGCTAGAGGACGACAGTCTACGAGAGCATACTGTGGGAGCGAGAGGATCGCCGTGCGTCCCCCCGACGAACCGCGGCGCCGACGTATCGGTGTGGTGGGGAGGGCGGCTTTGATGGAGCGAATGGAGTGGAGGTGGACGGGGGGAGGGGGTTTGGGGAATATTATTGGCTAGTTCACCGAAGGGCGGTTGAATCTAGGATTTGTGGGGAACTTTTTGGTGGGGGGAGGATTTTCACGTGGTGGGCGGGGGGAGTTTGGCGCATGGTCAGTTTCTCCAAGTGCAGTCCCACGTGTCAGTGAAGAGGCAAGCCGAAGCGCGTTCCGTCTGCGTGAGCCGTGTGCAGGACCGAACGTGTGTGGGGTGCAATCCGATCGCGACAGGGGTGCTGTGAGTGTACCGCCTTTTTTCCTTTTAAACTAGGTGCTTCGCCCCCTCAAAAAAACTTGTTGCTTCGTGCGATCCATCGATACTACTACTAGTAATCCGGTAATCCCGACTAAAATGGCGCGGCCAGGTTTTTTCCCGAGCGATATGCTGGGAGGTTGGCTTAGTTGGGTTTTTTAGGACGAGTAATACTACACCTACGTAGTCCCAGTTACGTAATTAACATAATGTGAAACGTGTGAGCTGTTGATTGTAGATTGGGGGGAGGGAGGGGCCCACCACCATGAAAATCAGGGGAGGAGAGAGAGAGGCAATTTACATTAACCCTTTCATAGGTTCCCATCGATGTAGAAAGATGTGAAATGCGTGAATGTGCATTTGCAGATAAGGCCTTCCCTCATGCATCCTTTTCTCCCACAAGATCTTGATCTTCTGTGCAACGCACGGGCATCTTGCTAGTACTCCTACAATATACTATATTATTGTGAAAATTCATATACACCGGCCGAGATTAATGCAAACACGGCAGATTTTCATTACATTTCGAACTTTTAGAGGACAGAAAAATAAAAGAAACCCGACCCTAAACCTATTCTACGGCGGCGACCGATGTCCTCCATCTGCGATCTCCATGTACGGGTGTGGGGTTCATGACCCGTGAAGTGAAGGTGCGGTCTCTGGCAAGGAAAAGTAGAACACGGGAGACGGACCGGCCAGTTGGCACACCATTGATACGTCTCCAACGTATCTATAATTTTTGATTGTTCCATGCTATTATATTATCTGTTTTGGATGTTTATAGGCTTTATTAAACACTTTTATATTATTTTTGGGACTAACCTATTAACCAAGAGCCCAGTGCCAGTTTCTGTTTTTACCTTGTTTTAGAATATCGCAGAAAAGGAAAACCAAACGGAGTCCAATTGACTTGAAACTTCACGGAACTTATTTTTGGATCAGAAGAAGCCCAGAAGACTTGGAGTGCGCGTCAGGGGATCTACGAGGAAGCCATGAGGCAGGGGGGCGTGCCCACCCCCCTGGGCGCGCCCTCCACCCTCGTGGGCCCCTCGTGGCCCCCCTGACGCACTTCTTCCTCCTATATATCTCCATATACCCTAAAACGATCGGGGAGCACAATAGATCGGGAGTTCCGCCGCCAGAAGCCTCCGTAGCCACCGAAAGCCAATCTAGACCCGTTCCGGCACCCTGCCGGAGGGGGAAATCCCCCTCCGGTGGCCATCTTCATCATCCAGGTGCTCTCCATGACGAGGAGGGAGTAGTTCTCCCTCGGGGCTGAGGGTATGTACCAGTAGCTATGTGTTTGATCTCTCTCTCTCTCTCATGTTCTTGAGGTGATACGATCTTGATGTATCGCGAGCTTTGCTATTATAGTTGGATCTTATGTTTCTCCTCCCCCTCTATTCTCTTGTAATGGATTGAGTTTCCCCTTTGAAGTTATCTTATCGGATTGAGTCTTTAAAGATTTGAGAACACTTGATGTATGTCTTGCCGTGCGTATCTGTGGTGACAATGGGATATCACGTGATTCACTTGATGTATGTTTTTATGATCAACTTGCGGGTTCTGCCCATGAACCTATGCATAGGGGTTGGCACACGTTTTCGTCGTGATTGTCTGGTAGGAACTTTGGGGCACTCTTTGAGGTTCTATGTGTTGGTTGAATAGATGAATCTGAGATTGTGTGATGCATATCATATAATCATACCCACGGATACATGAGGTGACATTGGAGTATCTAGGTGAAATTAGGGTTTTGGTTGATTTGTGTCTTAAGGTGTTATTCTAGTACGAACTCTAGGGCTGTTTGTGACTATAGGATCGAAAGTATGTCTAGAGGGGGGGGTGATTAGACTACTTGACCAAATAAAAACTTAACCTTTTCCCAATTTTAGTTCTTGGCAGATTTTAGCTATTGTAGGACAAGTCAAACAATCATCACACAATTCAAGCAAGCATGCAAAGAGTATATTGGCAGCGGAAAGTAAAGCATGCAACTTGCAAGAATGTAAAGGGAAGGGTTTGGAGAATTCAAACGCAATTGGAGACATGGATGTTTTTCCCGTGGTTTGGATAGGTGGTGCTATCCTACATCCACGTTGATGGAGACTTCAACCCACGAAGGGTAACGGTTGCGCGAGTCCACGGAGGGCTCCACCCACGAAGGGTCCACGAAGAAGCAACCACCCACGAAGGGTCCACGAAGAAGCAACCTTGTCTATCCCACCATGGCCATCGCCCACGAAGAACTTGCCTCACTAGCGGTAGATCTTCACGAAGTAGGCGATCTCCTTGCCCTTACAAACTCCTTGGTTCCACTCCACAATCTTGTCGGAGGCTCCCAAGTGACACCTAGCCAATCTAGGAGACACCACTCTCCAAGAAGTAACAAATGGTGTGTTGATGATGAACTCCTTGCTCTTGTGCTTCAAATGATAGTCTCCCCAACACTCAACTCTCTCTCATAGGATTTGGATTTTGTGGAAAGAAGATTTGAGTGGAAAGCAACTTGGGGAAGGCTAGAGATCAAGATTCATATGGTAGGAATGGAATATCTTGGTCTCAACACATGAGTAGGTGGTTCTCTCTTAGAACATATGAGTTGGAATTGTCTATGTGTTCTGATGGCTCTCTCCACGAATGAAGAGGAGGTGGAGGGGTATATATAGCCTCCACACAAAATCCAACCATTACACACAGTTTTCCATTCTCGGTGGGACCGAATCAACAAACTCGGTCGGACCGAAAAGGTAAACCTAGTGACCGTTAGAGATTTTCGGTGGGACTGACATGCAACTCGGTAGGACCGATATGGTTAGGGTTTGGGCATAACGTAATCTCGATGAGACCGATTACACAAACTCGGTGAGAACGAGTTTGGTAATAAGCTAACCAGAGAGTTGGTCAGGCAAACTCGGTGGGACCGATTTGCTCTTTCGGTGAGACCGAAAAGTTACAAAAAGGAAACAAAGAGTTTACATTGCAATCTCGATGGGACCGATTCGCTCTTTCGGTGAGACCGAAAAGTTACAAAAGGGAAACAGATAGTTTGCAATCCCATCTCGGTGAGACCGAGATCCCTATCGGTAGAACCGAATTGCTAGGGTTTGGCAGTGGCTTATGACAAGTGAAACTCGGTGGCGCCAGATAGAAAGAATCGGTAGGACCGAGTTTGGCTTAGGGTTTAGGTCATATGTGGATATGGGAAAGTAGTTGAGGGTTTTGGAGCATATCACTAAGCACATGAAGCAAGAGGCTCATTAAGCAACACCTCATCCCTCCTTGATAGTATTGGCTTTTCCTAAAGACTCGATGTGATCTTGGATCACTAAAATATAAAATGAAGAGTCTTGAGCTTTTGAGCTTGAGCCAATCCTTTGTCCTTAGCATTTTGAGGGTTCCACTTTCACATCCATGCCATGCCAATCATTGAGCTTTCCTGAAATAGTCATCTTGGAATAGCATTAGCTCAATGAGCTATATGTTGTTATGAATTACCAAAACCACCTAGGGATAGTTGCACTTTCAATCTCCCCCTTTTTGGTAACTGATGACAACATATAGATCAAAGCTTCGACAAATGATAATAAGCATGAAATATATCGTTGCTTTGAGAAGTATGTGACAAGTAAGAGCTCCCCCTAAATTTGTGCATATTTAAAATTTGCTTTGGACTGCAAATGCACAAAGAGTTAGAGTCATGGGTTACTCTTCCATGCCACATACATCTTGGTGGAGCGCTT
This sequence comes from Triticum urartu, assembly GCF_056163025.1. Lineage (NCBI taxonomy): Eukaryota > Viridiplantae > Streptophyta > Magnoliopsida > Poales > Poaceae > Triticum > Triticum urartu. The sequence goes on from NC_141878.1 coordinate 89,787,157, forward strand.
AAAATGATAAGAATGAAATACATGCACTCATCACCAAGAATAGTGAATGATCACATAAGATAGATAAGATGATAATATTAAGCAAACATTAAGTGTAGCTTATGATCAAACACATGATCATCAATGTCTCACGAGCAATGACATAGTATCTCACACAAAAGCAAACAAAGTTCGAAAAACCACCAAATAAAACAAGAGAGAATAAAAGCAACACTTTTTCTCGAAGCCTATGATCTATACATTTTCTCCCCCTTTGGCAACAAATTACCAAAAAGTCCCTAGAAAATGCATAGTGCTAACTCGACACTCAGGCTTGATCTTCAGGTGGTGGTGGAGTCCAGAGCACTCCAAGGACGAAGCCTTCTGTAGACGTGGTCGGAGTCGAGGCTGAAGTGGACACTAGAGCTGGTGGAACTGAGGCTGTAGCTGGTGCAGACATGGTGGCTCTGGGGTCAGCAACTGGCACTGCAGACGACCTCGGACCTCGTGGCACTCTGGCAAAGGCATCAGTTGTAGTCTTGCCTCTCCTCTCCTGCATGTCATCCTGGAGCTGCTCCACTGCAGTCCTTCTCCTTGAAGCATGCGGGTCTGCTTCTCTCCACTTCCGGAGCCCTGAATCTCTCCTGAGTTTCATATCCTCAGCCACAGGATGAGCATCGTTGTGGTCTGGGATCTTGGGCTTGAGCTTTCTAAGAACATTCTCTTCTTCTTCTTCTGCAGCTTCAGGCACTGGGGCCTTGTTCTTCTCAGTAGCTGGGATGCTTCTTGTGTTCCTCTTTGGCTTTGGCTTTGGAGCTGGCTTGGCCTTGGAAGCAGTTGCCCCTGATCTTATGGCGTCACCCATCAGCTTGGGTGCCTTAGGTGCTGGTGCAGCCACCTCTTCTTCTTCCTCTTCTTCCATGATGGAAGCCTTGCCAAGCACTCTGGCTACAGTTTTCTTCACCCTTTCTTTCCTCTTCTTGCCTTCAACAGCAACTGGCTCAATGGGAGTGGGCTTCTCAGTTGAAGCTCTGGCCTTTGACATAGGCTGCCTGCCTGCTGGCCTTTTGATCTTCATCCCTGGTTTTATGCCCTATGCTGGCTCAACTCTCTTGGAAGTTGCTTCCTCTTCTGCCACATAATCCTCATCTTCCGAGTCTGAGGTTCTCTTCTTTCTCTGTCTTGTGGAAGCTTTAGGCAGATTGCTAGGGGTGCTCCTGCTGCCATCATCTGAGGAACTTGAGGGACTACTGCCCTCACTCATCTGCACTTGCTGCTCTGACAAGTTCTGGCTATCACTTTGGTCTGACATGATGCAAACTCTGACTGCTGACCCTGTGAATAGGTTATAGATGAGATAGAGTGGATAAGCATCACAAAATGCAGAGATTTTTGCAAAAGAATAATTCAAAAAGTTAGTTTTAGTTTCCCACTGAAAGCATCTCGGATCTACCGATTTCTAAACTCGGTGATACCGAAGCAGTTTTGGCACCTAAACTAGTGAACTCGGTCAGACCGAGTCATAGTTCGGTGGCACCGAGACTGCTAGGGTTTCACATAGTTCCAAAATCGGTCACACCGATAAGTAATTCTCGGTCAGACCGAGTCTCACTTGTGCAATGGCATAAGCCAAATCGGTGGGACCGAGTTTTTCAACTCGGTGGGTCCGAGATGGTTTCGGCGGAAACCTAACCCTAAAATTTTCGAATTAAACCTAATCTACGAGTTCATTGACTGGATAGAAGTTTAACAAACGTGGCAAGAATCATGATGATCACAATGTGCTAAGAATCGGATTGGGGAATAGCACAAAGATCGAGTCCATACCCTAGTTCGGCGGAGACTCGCTACGGCGGCAACGGCGGGGTTGAATTTCCGTTGACGGCGACGGAGACCAGCGACTGGAGGCGGCTAGCGGCGAGGAGACGATCCGAAGACCAAGTTGGCAGAGCAGGCTATCGCGCGGGCGAAGGGGTTCGAAGAAATTTCCAAATTTTTGCCCGTGACTATATATAGCCCGACCCTGTCGGTGTGACCGAGTGGAACAACTCGGTGGCACCGAGATGCAAAACTGTATACAGTTGTTGCAACTCGGTGTGACCGAATGGTTCAAATCGGTTGCACCGAGATCAAAAACCTAGATCAACTTAATGATCTCGGTAGGACCGAAAGTAGGGTATCGGTCAGACCGAGAATCATAAAGAGGTTTTGGAAGTTTAAGTCTATGACGAATCGGGGACTCCGAGCGCTCCTCACACAGAGTGGTTCGAATCTGACTTGATCAAATTTTGTGATGTAGCATGAATAGAGTTTGAGACGAGAAAAGCATAGATAGCTAGAGGAGGTTCTTAGGCATTCTTGTCCATCCACTTGGCAAAAGGAAATAAAACCAAACAATCAAAACAACAAGTGGATGTCCTCGAATGAGTAAAATATGCAACCAGCATGCTCACACAATAAGATGGCAAATGAAATATGTGACAAGGCATGCACAACCAATTCTAGCATCTATCAAGCAATTTGCGATGACAAGGTCATCTATATGTGAGTATATTGACTTAGGAGTCAAGTGAGAACACTTGATCATAGGTCATACTCATCGTTTAAGCTCAAGTGGGGTTACCACTTTTACATAAAGCATTGTTGTGTTCACATCTTTAGAGTTGCTTTAGCTCAAGTCTTAGAGTAAAGCTCCCCCTAGATGTGATATCCCCCCTTAGAGGGATGAACTAACCTCAGGTTTTGTCGATGATGACTTCATGTAGATGTTGAAGATGTGGATGCTCAATGTTGATGTAGATCACTTGGAGCTATCCATTTGAGTGAATTGCACTTTCAATACCTACATGGGTTAGTCCCACAAGGAACAAACAAGGATATCCATAGACATAGAGTGATTCACACACAAGATGATGTCCATGAAAACTTTTAGGTTACCTTGTCCCTTGTCTTACCAACAAGAGGGTTTGTGACTCCTTGAACTAGTGCAAGATGTGGAAGTTGATTGCACTTGTTCTTGCCAAAATGATAAGAGTGAAGTATGTTGGCGGAGTCACCCTCAAGAACTCTCTAGTTCTTCTTCTTTTGGATCCACACCATCTTGATGGGAATCCTTGGAGTTGTAGTCGTACTTGATGAAGTGGAACTTGAAGTAGTCTTGGGAATCCACTTGACTAAGGTCTTAGGAGCTTCTTCAAATGCATCAATTTCCTCTTGAAGCTTGTCCTTGCCTTTTTGCTTGTAGTCTTGTGGTGGAAGATCATCTTGAGCTTGTGTCCCCTTGAAAGAAGTATCATACTTCTCTTGTTGAGGAACAAACTTTGTCTTGGGGTATTGATCTTCTTCCCACTCAACTCCATTGGCATTGAACTTTCATTCAAAACCAACACCTTGATTCTTCCGGTGCATTCCTTGCTTGCGCAAAATTTCCTCGAATTGCTTACTCCCGGCAAGGCTTTTGTACACTCCTTTCTCTATAATTCCCTTCAATAAGCTATTTTCTTGCTCAAGTGTAACTTGGCTAAAAGAATCATTAGTGGAATCAAGAGAACTACTAGAAGCAACAATATTGGATTTAGCATGATCATTGTTACTGCTAGAGGAAGAATCTTTCTTGTTCTTGTTACTAGACTTGACTTGAGGCATGTAAGTGGATAAGAGTAAACGCTTGGCAATGTAAGAAGAACTTTTCTTGCGGAGATCATCATTGATTGCTTTTAAGAACTCATGCTCTTGCTCAAGATTGAGCTTTTCAAAGCGTAATTTCTCATGAGCTCTTAAAAGTTCTCGATGATCTTCGAAGATAGTTTCATGAGCTAACTTAAGAGTGTTTAGTTCTTTAGTTAGAGCCTCAATCTTCTCCTTATCATTGTCATTCGTTTTATCTTGATTAGCATGATTAATTGATGTTTCATCATAGTATTCATCACTAGAGTTGTCAACAAGCAAATCATCACCTAACAAGTCATCTTCATCACTATTGAAATCAACATACTCGGGGTGTGTTACCTTAGGACCTTTGGCCATGAAGCATCTTCCAATTCCTTCATTTGGTGAGTCAAATATGTCATAGGAGTTGGTTGACACAAGTGCTAGACCGGCAACACCTTCATCTTGAGTATCTTCGGAGTCGGAGTGATAACTTCTCTCGGAGTGGCTGTCAGAGTCGGAGCCAGATACCCATTCACCAACATGAGCTTGATGTCTTCGTTTTGTGTAGCTCCTTGATGATTTTTCCTTCCTTTCCGAATCCTTGCTTCTCCGTGAGTATCTTCGTTCATAACGATCATCTCTACTCCTCTCTCTTGGTGGTGATTCTTTGCTTCTTCTTTTTGGAGAATCTTCTCTTCCCTTGTAGGGAGCCGTACACTCATTGGAATAGTGTCCGGGTCTTCCACAACTGTAGCAGTTTCGCTCTCGACTAGAAGATCTTTTGTTATTATAGGACCTTGACTTGAAGCTTCTATCTTTGCTTCTACTCTTGTAGAACTTGTTGAAGTTCTTCACCATTAAGCTCAATTCTTCATTGAAGTTTTGTTTCTCACTTGATGATGTAGGGGCTTCACATGAGGCTTTGTAGGCACCACTTGATCTGTTGTGAAGTTCCTCTTTATCCTTAAGTGACATCTCATGAGCAACAATTCTTCCAATCACCTCCGTTGGCTTGAGATCTTTGTAATTGGGCATCATTTGGATCAATGTGCACACGGTATCATATTTTCCATCCAAGGCTCTTAGAATCTTCTTGATGATGAATCTATCGGTCATCTCTTCACTTCCTAAGCCGGCAATCTCATTTGTGATGAGAGCAAGCCTAGAGTACATTTCAGCGACACCTTCACCATCCTTCATTTTGAACTTGTCAAGTTGACTTTGAAGCACATCCAACTTGGATTCCTTGATGGAGTCGGTACCTTCGTGCATATCAATCAAAGTGTCCCAAATTTCCTTTGCATTCTCAAGACGGCTGATTTTGTTGAATTCTTCGGGGCATAATCCGTTGAAGAGAATATCACAAGCTTGAGCATTGTATTGCAACATCTTCAACTCATCTGCGGTAGCTTCACGGTTTGGTTCTTTCCCATCAAAGAAGTCACCTTGCAAACCAACACACACAATAGCCCAAACGGCGGGGTTATGTCCAAGAATATGCATTTTCATTTTATGCTTCCAACTAGCAAAATTAGTACCATCAAAGTAAGGACCTCTACGGTGATAATTTCCCTTGCTAGACGCCATACTCTCCTAGGTTGTGAAACCAAGGCTATGACCACCAAAAGCTATGGAGATCAAAGCAAATGGAGACCAAAGCTCTGATACCACTTGTAGGATCGAAAGTATGTCTAGAGGGGGGGTGATTAGACTACTTGACCAAATAAAAACTTAACCTTTTCCCAATTTTAGTTCTTCGCAGATTTTAGCTATTGTAGGACAAGTCAAGCAATCATCACACAATTCAAGCAAGCATGCAAAGAGTATATTGGCAGCGGAAAGTAAAGCATGCAACTTGCAAGAATGTAAAGGGAAGGGTTTGGAGAATTCAAACGCAATTGGAGACACGGATGTTTTTCCCGTGGTTCGGATAGGTGGTGCTATCCTACATCCACATTGATGGAGACTTCAACCCACGAAGGGTAATGGCTGCGTGAGTCCATGGAGGGCTCCACCCACGAAGGGTAATGGTTGCGTGAGTCCACGGAGAGCTCCACCCACGAAGGGTCCACGAAGAAGCAACCACCCACGAAGGGTCCACGAAGAAGCAACCTTGTCTATCCCACCATGGCCATCGCCCACGAAGAACTTGCCTCACTAGCGGTAGATCTTCATGAAGTAGGCGATCTCCTTGCCCTTACAAACTCCTTGGTTCCACTCCACAATCTTGTCGGAGGCTCCCAAGTGACACCTAGCCAATCTAGGAGACACCACTCTCCAAGAAGTAACAAATGGTGTGTTGATGATGAACTCCTTGCTCTTGTGCTTCAAATGATAGTCTCCCCAACACTCAACTCTCTCTCATAGGATTTGGATTTTGTGGAAAGAAGATTTGAGTGGAAAGCAACTTGGGGAAGGCTAGAGATCAAGATTCATATGGTAGGAATGGAATATCTTGGTCTCAACACATGAGTAGGTGGTTCTCTCTCAGAACATATGAGTTTGAATTGTGTATGTGTTCTGATGGCTCTCTCCACGAATGAAGAGGAGGTGGAGGGGTATATATAGCCTCCACACAAAATCCAACCGTTACACACAGTTTTCCAATCTCGGTGGGACCGAATCAACAAACTCGGTCGGACCGAAAAGGTAAACCTAGTGACCGTTAGAGATTTTCGGTGGGACTGACATGCAACTCGGTAGGACCGATATGGTTAGGGTTTGGGCATAACGTAATCTCGGTGAGACCGATTACACAAACTCGGTGAGACCGAGTTTGGTAATAAGCTAACCAGAGAGTTGGTCAGGCAAACTCGGTGGGACCGATTTGCTCTTTCGGTGAGACCGAAAAGTTACAAAAAGGAAACAAAGAGTTTACATTGCAATCTCGGTGGGACCGATTCGCTCTTTCGGTGAGACCGAAAAGTTACGAAAGGGAAACAGAGAGTTTGCAATCCCATCTCGGTAAGACCGAGATCCCTATCGGTAGAACCGAATTGCTAGGGTTTGGCAGTGGCTTATGACAAGTGAAACTCGATGGCGCCGGATAGAAAGAATCGGTAGGACCGAGTTTGGCTTAGGGTTTAGGTCATATGTGGATATGGGAAAGTAGTTGAGGGTTTTGGAGCATATCACTAAGCACATGAAGCAAGAGGCTCATTAAGCAACACCTCATCCCTCCTTGATAGTATTGGCTTTTCCTAAAGACTCAATGTGATCTTGGATCACTAAAATATAAAATGAAGAGTCTTGAGCTTTTGAGCTTGAGCCAATCCTTTGTCCTTAGCATTTTGAGGGTTCCACTTTCACATCCATGCCATGCCAATCATTGGGCTTTCCTGAAATAGTCATCTTGGAATAGCATTAGCTCAATGAGCTATATGTTGTTATGAATTACCAAAACCGCCTAGGGATAGTTGCACTTTCAGTGACACTTATAGGAATAGCCCAACGGATTGATTGGAAAGAATAACTTTGAGGTGGTTTCATACCCTAACATAATCTCTTCGTTCGTTCTCCGCTATTAGTGACTTTGGAGTGACTCTTTGTTGCATGTTGAGGGATAGTTATGTGATCCAATTATGTTATTATTGTTGAGGGAACTTGCACTAGCGAACGTATGAATCCTAGGCCCTGTTTACTATCATTGCAATACCGTTTACGCTCACTTTTATCATTAGTTACCTTGCTGTTTTTATATTTTCAGATTACAAAAACCTCTATCTACCATCCATATACCACTTGTATCACCATCTCTTCGCCGAACTAGTGCACGTTTAGAATTTACCATTGTATTGGGTGTGTTGGGGACACAAGAGACACTTTGTTATTTGGTTGCAGGGTTGCTTGAGAGAGACCATCTTCATCCTACGCCTCCTACGGATTGATAAACCATAGGTCATCCACTTGAGGGAAATTTGCTACTGTCCTACAAACCTCTGCACTTGGAGGCCCAACAACGTCTACAAGAAGAAGGTTGTGTAGTAGACATCAAACATGCCATGCCGCCTCCCACTACTAGGGAAAACGTTATACACAGAATCTTAGCAGCAGCGCGGTTTAAAAATAGGCGCTACTGCTAACTAGCAGTACCGAGCTTAAAGGAACCGCGCTACTAATAACTAGATAGCAGTAGCGCTCTAGGTGAAACACGCGCTACTACTATAATTGCCACGGATTTGCCCCCAGGCTAGATATAGTAGTAGCGCCCTTCCCTGGATGCACTGCTGCTAAAGTACTTAGTAGCAGCGTGTTTCTGCAAAACTCGATGCTGCTAAGTGTTGCACCTAATTAAGTTTAGTCCCATACTGCTAAGCGAACAAGGTGTTTACCACCTTAAATATGTTTACTATTTAGATTCTACACAAAAAGATCAATGATGACCAACGTATATTTTAGATGCGTGCTTAGACTTAGCAGTAGCATTTTTCCTGAAAACACGCTATAGCTACTTTAGCTATAGCACGTTTCCCGAAGTGCGCTACTGCTAGTTCGACTTAACCACCCGCCCGCTCAAAATTTCGCTAAGTCCTCCTCCCCCCCCCCCCCCCACTGTTCCCCTACTCCTCTGTCGCCGCCGCCCGAGCCTGCCCTCACCGCCGCCGCCCGAGGCCGCCGTCAACCTCACTGCCGCCGCCCGTCGCCGCTCTCGACCTCATCGTCGCTGCCGCCTCCCCCACCCCCTCCGCTCTCGACCTCACCGTCGCCGCCGCCTCCCCCAACCCCGCCGCCGCCTCCCGATCCCGAGCCCGCCCTCGCTGCCCCTACCTCTTCGTCACCGAGCACCTCCCCGCCACCGTCTCTCCCCTTTCTGTAAGCCCCCCACCCCTCCCCCACCCTCGTTCTCTCTGCTTAGTTAGTACTAGATGTTTTTAGTAGTAGTAGATGTTAATTTAGGGTTCATAGATAATGATTTTTAGCAGTAGTAGATGTTAATTAGTAGTAGTGATGGTACTAGTTAACTATTGTATAATGTAGTTTATTTTTACTGTTTTTAGTAAGTGTTTAAAATAATTAGTAAGTAAATTAATAAACTAGTTGAACTACTTTAGTTGTAGTTGAACTAGTTTAGTAAGTAAATTAATAAACTAGTTGAATTAATAGAACTAATGTATTTTTAGTAAGATAATTAATATAACTAGTTGAACAACTCTATTTTTAGAAAGAACTAGTTTTTTTCTATTTATAGTAAGTTTATATTTAGTAAGAACTAGTTGAATTAATAAAACTAGTTGAACATGTCATATTTGTTGTTATTTTTTAGTTTAAGCAATTATTCGGGATGTATTAGTGATAACTTATACGGTTTTTGCTTTTGCAGAAATCAAGGAGCCCCTCCATCATCCCCGCTGTCGTCCCCGTCACCGACCCCCTCCGACATTGAGGTGAGACCAGCCAAATATCCATGTATATCTTGTGTTTCTCAAATAGGATATGTGGTTGCCCAAGTGGCCGTTCATGTTCAGTTTACACCTCTGAGTGGCCTATGTTTTGCCGGAGTGTCGATTAATTTCCGTTCCGGCAAATTTCAGGCGCTCGATATGTCCTTTTTTAGCAAAGGTCATGCCGGATTTTTCCGTGAATTCTGGCATGACTTGTGCTAGAATATGTAGGAAATATCGAGTGGCCTAGATTTTCTCGAAAAATAATGATCTAATTTAGGTTTTTTAGTACATATATTTAATTGTACAAGTTTAATCTTTGAACTATGAACGTAGGAAATGTCATACTCGGACGACGACAGTCTCCCGGGGGAGTGCAGCTGGTGCCACGACAATCGAGGTATGTGCGACAGGTTCGTTGAGCTGGACGAAGATCGGCGTTTCACCATTAAGCTCGAGGAGACCTTCGATGTTGAAACGGTACGCAACAACGACAAGTATTTTTTTTCGTAATTAAGCATGACTTCAACTATTTCAACATCTAATTTTCATCTTTTACAATTCGACTAGCTTATCCCATGCCATGCAAGACGCTATGTCTTGGAGAGTGTCGTGGAATTATCACGGCAGATGTCCTTATTGTCAGGACTTAGTCGCGAGGCCAACGCATCTATGTGGTAGCTTGAGAGGGGTTGAGCGGGACGAGAGACACGATGTTTTACCCAGGTTCAGCCCCTCACGGTGGAGGTAAAAGCCTACATCCTGCTTCATTGATATTGATGATGATGATCATGGTTACAAGAGTGCTCTATCTCGAGAGCTATTGTCTAAACCTAACTTGTCCAACTTGTGGAACTTGTGAATCTTCTCCCCTTTGAGGAGCCCTTCCCCTCCTTATATATGTTGGAGAGGCGGGTTACATGTAGAGTCCTATTAGGATTAGGACTAGTCTATCTCTAATACAAACCGGATATAAGTCCAGGTCTTAACTCCTTGTAGGACAAATATTCTTCATGCCTTTCCTCTTAAACCGGCCCACCGTTAACGTGAACCGGCCTTCTGGGCCTTGGGCTTGTCATCCGTCTGTCCCGCACGCCGGATCACCAGTGAGTCATAATGACCAGGTGGGTTGCTTGTAAACCGCCAGGTCAGGGCGGGTCGCCAGTAATTCGCCAAGTGTCAGCGGGGTCTTCAGATAAACCGCCAAGTCCTGCCGGGTTAACTTCCGGTCGGTTTACACCGCGGGGTATATCCCCGACATTAGCCCCCAAGTTTAGCTTGGATTTATTCATGGTAAACTTATGCTGCAAAATAAACACAAGAACAAATTTGACAGGTTATGCTCCGGGTTAAGAATTTTTGTAAACCGGTACCTGATCATCCTTAACTCCTTGTTATTTCCTCCTTTTGGGAAATCCGGGTCAACAAACCAGCTTCATAATCAATTTGCCAACATTGGCTTGTCACCGAGAAATATTGTGAAGAATAACTCCTTTGATTCAGCTCCGCCGGTTTAAGAAATATGGGTCTGAAAATACTTATCTGATATTCAGCCGGTTTGAAGATGTAAAACTTGCCGGTTTAATATTACCAAAATGGCCGGTTTATAAATATTGATGGCACCAGGTCATAATTGTTGTCAACACCGGGTTATGTAATTGATCTTCCTGATTTGCTCAAAACTGATAAAATGAAGATATTCCTCCTTTATATGCATAATACCTGTAGCCCCCAAGTCTTAAGAGGAGAACATAGTGATAACTTAAGACTTGCTCCAATAAATGTTTCAACCTTGCAGAAATCCGGTTTGTTCATCTCAATCATATAAACTGAATACTCCATATATGTAGCCCCCAAGTGCCGGGTTGTCATGCTTGCAGCAACCTGGAACTTGCAATTGCTTATAAAAACTTCAATCAGTGTATCCCCCAAGGGCCGGGTCATTATGCAATAATGAGCAGGGACTTTGTAAGTATAATCTTGTAAACTTTGAACAGCAACATGTAGCCACCAAGGGCCGGCTTAGTAAGATAATACTGAACCGGGACTTGATATATATATACTTTAATGAAAATAACATATTATAATGTAGCTTCCATCGTAGGGCTTGAACCCACGTCCACAAGGTTAAGAGCTTTGTGCTTTACCAACTGAGCAATGGATTCTTCAATATTATGGACGAAAACTTGTGTACCTTGAATTGTTGACAGGAGCAATTGGTAGCCCCCAAGGGCCAGCTCATTATAATATGATGAGTCGGGTCTTCAATAAGACTAGTAAAAATGACTTTGCATTAGCCCCCAAGTGTCATGGTGCATGCTTGCAGCGACATGAGACTTGCATGTAATCTCAATTTGAATAATGTAGCCCCCAAGTGCCGGGTTGTAAGCCTGCAGCGACTCGGGACTATTCCTTCCATTGTAGAATAAATCATATCCTTTGATAAAAGAGTAGACATTGCGCTATAGCGACTTTGGAAACCTTAAAAAATCCAGCCATGTTGGCTATTCAAGATAATATAATCCGGTATGAAAACCTTATTCATTCAATATCATAATGAAATTTCAGCCAACTTTGGCTATTTGAATAATATAACCCAATGATTTATAAGCGCATGATTCCAATGGCGCAATCCAAATATATACTGGCGACTTATAGTCCAAAGCCAGGCCGGTTTAATAAACACCGGATCATACTACCGGTTTAATAAACACCGGTGATTTATAATCATGCTTTATTCAACCTGTTTCTGCATACAACAAGTTTAAAGTGTCCTGGCGGTTTACCACCGGATGGGTCATAATGCCCAACATATAACCTGGGTTTATAACCAAGGCTGCATTTAGAATAATCAAATATGAAATATATCATACCTGTGACATTGAATCACATCGTTGGTTTACCAACTTCTTTTTTAGTAAGGGTGTAACCCAAATCTCGAGTACTGATAACTCCTTCCATATTGTGCCGGTTTATGATAAAACCATGTCAGGTTGTGATAAACACCGTGTTACTCCATAAGAGGATGTTAACAACAAGGATCAAACCGGGCAAATAGTCTCCGGAATGACGTGAACTGTGTTCCGTCAATTGATTGGTTAAAAAACTTTGTCGGTTTAAAAAACACAATGAAAAGCAAAAAAACCCCTTCAAAGAAAAGTGTGAAGCAAAAGCAACGACAAAAACGTTTTGCCAAAAAAGGTTTTATTAAGCTGATCAAATGGCGTTACCATGGCCAAACGCGACCAAGCTCCCGTTAGGTGTAACTATGGTTCTAGTCAGCCAGGTCCCCAAGTGATTCTATGGCATTTATGCCGACCAAATGGCATGGTCATGGTTCGGGTTTGACCAAGCCCCCAAGTGATTCTGTGGCCTTAGGCCGATCAAGAGGCATGACTGGTTCAGACATGACCAAGTCCCCAAGTGATCTGGTGGCTCTCGCCTATCAAGAGGCATGGTATTGGTTCGGACACGACCAATCCTCCAAGTGATATAACACGATGCTTTTAGCAAAGCGAACTCAAGGGGTAAACCGGAGGCCGCTTTAGAGCAACTCCGTGTAACCTCACATGATGTAAAAGACCAGAGACCCCACTTTATGAAGCAGAAGCCCCCATGTGATCAATAATATGTCAGGCCAGTAAGGCGGAATACCCATGTTTGAACCGCGCATCATGGCAGCAGGTCCTCTTTGGCAATTTTTAACTTTTTGAAAGAGATAAATTTTTCTTGAACCGGATGTTAAACCGGATATTGAGAGCTACAAAGCTTTATGGGAGACATCTTTCCCTTGAACCTGATTTTAAACCGGAATCTTCATTTTTAGCCGGAAATTTTCTAAAGGCCTTCAAACTCGAACTTGCGAGAAGTTAATTCCCTTTTGAACCGGACATTGTTAAACCGGATTTGAGCGCTTCAGAGCTTTGTAGGAGAATATTTTTCTTGAACCAGATTGCAAACCGGAGTCATTTCTGATGACCTGGAACTTCATCGAGCTGGGATTTTATAACTGTCATATACTTTCTAAGCCGAAAATTTTCTGACGGCCTTTAAACTTTCATCAATATAACAGTAGCCTCCGGGACCGGGTTATCTTTCCCTCCATCGTCCTGGGGTTCTTAAATTTGCTGAAACTCGCAAGATTCGCTGAGTCATGTCATTGTAGCCTCCAAGTCTCAAAGGTGACTCGAGGAGCTAGCTTGAGACTCCCCATATTTGACCGTGATATAAACCGGCATAACTTGTATATCATTGGCGTTGATAGCACGATGCGAATCCATAGAAGGTTGAGGTGACTGCGGCGGGTTGTAAATGATCTCATATGAGCTGTATCAGCAACCCGGCCAATGGTTCCTTCCAACTGGTGATTTGAAGTTAACCAAACTATAGTGGCGGCAATTTGTGGCCTGCCCATTGAACCACCCAGTGCAGACGACGGTTGATAGTATATGATGATTTACCTCCATTTTGTTGAAAGAAAAACCGGGCTACCCAAGCTGTGACTTGCTCATACTCAATAAACAGCTCATGCAGACAGGTGCGGCCCGGTATGTTGATGTAGACCAGGCCGCGAGAGACGGACGATAAGGACGACCACAACATCAGAGGCAGCTCGGACAGATGAGTCGGCTGCGGCATTGTAAACTAGTGCGGAGGGGGAAGATCGGCACCGGTGTCGTAAACCGGCTCGGACGGGTGAGCTAATCGCGGGCGCGGTCCTGGCAAGCTGATGTAAACCGGGCCACGGGGACGGCGACCTTCTCACGTTCATTCACCGGGTGGTAGGACACGGACGAAACACCAGTGCAGAATGTTGCTAGCGCATGCTCCGTGCCCATAACATAACGCCTCATTTGTAATGAACAATTGCCCTGCATAAACAATATTGCAAACCAAGGCAAAGATAAACTGCTCTTTGATAAAATAAATATGTGCTAATCAAATATATTTCATATGGGTGTCACCTGATGTGTTTAGGCCGGAAATAACCCGCCATGAAGTTGATGATAACTGTATGAAGCTGAAATTAATCACGGGTGAACCGGCCGCAGTGTGGTAAACCGGTGCGGACGGGTGAGTCGGCCGTGATGTTTGTAAACCGGCATGGACAATGAGTCGGCCGCATGCGTGGACGGATGTAAACCGAACAGAGGGGGCGGCGATTTGCATGTGTATCCGTCGAGCAACATGGCCCGGAAGAACGCCACTGCAAAACTATACCGGCACACGCTCCATGTCCGCGGTATAACAATACATTTGTCATAAATAATTATCCTACATAAAAACATTGCAGCAAAAATAAATTTTTTTGACAAAAAACAATATGTGTTAAAAGTAGACTCGGATGAATATCACCTGATTTGTGTACACGACGGATGATCCGTATTCAGTGTTCGTGAATAATCTCCAGTAGATTCAACAGCAATTTAGCCACCTCCTCGAGATCGCGGCAGCTCTGTAGTTGGAATCCGGTTCATCGGCTAGGCGGAGTCGCGGTCGCAGCGGCGATGCCCGGTGACGGTTTGGAGCGAAACCAAGCGTGGCTTGGCGTTGACTCGCCATTGGGGACCCGGCCAGCGAGGCGCAGTTGGCGAGGCTCCGGCTATCGCGAGGTTCACGCGGGGCAGTTTGGAACACGGTCACAACGGAGTCTGAATCCATCTTGGAGGCGAAGTTGCTCAGAGATGAGGCAAAGTCATAGCAGCGGCAGGCCAGGCGCAAGGGTATAGCAGAAGGTACAGTAATTTTGAGGCGGCTCATTGCACAGAGCAGCAGCTCCCTTCATATCCAAATCTTTCTTCCATTATAATATTGCTGCTCGCGGACAGACCGGCTTGAGGAAAAGTTTGATTGAGAGCTCACGTGAGCAAGTACAGGCCTTCGAGTAGTATTAATGGTAGGAGTACCAGATTGAATTGGCTTCGGCCTTTATCCAAAAGAAGTAGCACCAACAACTACGAGTTAACGCCCCCTGGAACTTGGAACCAGCGAAACAGTGCACGATAGCAGAAATTGCTTGTCTCGGCGACTTGGCAACTTGATGGCTTGATTGATTGCATAGGAAATCGAGTTGAGGCTGACCTCCACCACAGGTCGCGTCGGCGGCGGCGCATAGGACGCTGCAACCCTAATCTCTCGTAAACTCAGACATCCCAGATTATAAATCTGAACCGATAAACTTTGAAGTTGATGCATATCTTTCTAAACCGTCTTTTCTTCATCCGGAAAAATCATGAACTTCTCGATCCCTGAGATAGATCCCTCCAAGAACTTAACACCACCGTGCGCGAGCCCCACGGTGGGCGCCAAATGTCGTGGAATTATCACGACAGATGTCCTTAGTGTCAGGACTTAGTCGCGAGGCCAACGCATATATGTGGTAGCTTGAGAGGGGTTGAGCGGGACGAGAGACACGATGTTTTACCCAAGTTCGGCCCCTCACGGTGGAGGTAAAAGCCTACATCCTGCTTCATTGATATTGATGATGATGATCATGGTTACAAGAGTGCTCTATCTTGAGAGCTATTGTCTAAACCTAACTTGTCCAACTTGTGGAACTTGTCAATCTTGTCTCTTTTGGGGAGCCCTGCCCCTCCTTATATATGTTGTAGGGGCGGGTTACATGTAGAGTCCTATTAGGATTAGGACTGGTCTATCTCTAATACAAACCAGATACAAGTCCAGATCTTATTCAAACCGTTTAAGTCGGCCTGCTGGGCCACCTCCCATGATGGGCCGCGGCCTACCTCCGTGAGGATACCCGTGTCCCATATCCATGACAGAGAGGATGGGTTTTGAAGACCATGAAAATTTTCAAACAAAGAAAATACACCTGAGGACCCATCATGATATCAATTTTGAAGTAAATCTGTACAATTCTCAGAGCGTAACCCATTTTGGTTGCCAAAATTGGGAAGCACTTTGCAAAATGTATGGTTTTTATGAGGGTATGATTGTCACCATGAATCTTGGTGATCATGACATCGAGCAAGACAATATGGACATTTGGGTCCTTGTTGATACGCTTCTGATTCTACCGCAATGTGAGTTTCTCAAACATAGTTATTAAATAATTTATATTGTTTATTTCAAAATAGTTGACAGCTTATTTCCATTGACAGCTTATTTTGAATCTTCAAAGAATGTGCAGAAGATGGTAGACAAAACCCACTACACTGATGGCTCCGAATTAACTTATAAGGAGAAAAGTCATCTGATTGCTTATTGTACTTATCTTGAGAATTACAATACTTATTATCGAACTCCTCCAAATTATGGTGAATACATGCCACTAGTGAACGTGTTGAACCATGGTAACTTCTATGGAGATACCCTGGTAAGATTTTTTACTATTATGACATCCGTGCATCTTTTGCATACTTCTAAAACTAGTACATCATTGCTAACTACGAAGTTATTACTATGTTTTTCAACAGAAAATCCCGATGGATTGTTTGCCTCATCTGATGTATCAGAATGGTCGCCTTGCAGTTCTGAACATACAGCCAGGTCAATCTAAGGAGCTCACCTGTGCATATCAGATTTCTAAAACCGGTGAACACATGCTAATCAAAGAATAGAAAAAATGTTTGGATATTCGCAAGGAGGTTCTTGGAAGTAACATTAAGCGAAAGGCAAGAATTGGAGACAGGATAATCTCCATTCTCCATAATGGAGAGTCAGGGGCTATCTTGTTTTTTGCTATTTTACCTTAGAGAATATAGTAGGTCCCAAGAGAATGTAGTAGGTCCTATGAGGTACAATATGTTTATTATGTGATACAATGTGTTAGAGTTGATGATGAGGAGTACTTGTGATTACGACTAGTGATCAATTTGCTATGTGATGTCTCATTGATGAAAACGATGATCTTGAGGAGGTGTTATATGACAATGATGTATTATGATGATAAGTTGTTAATGATATGATGATGATGATATTTATTATATCATTGGGTGAAAGAACCGCGGATTAGTTTCAAGTGGATGTCCGTCCACTTGAAACTAGTCCATGGTTCTTTCACCCCATGTAAAGGTGTACGAAAACAATTTCTAAATTCCTGTTGTATGAAAACTTGTGTAAAGGTGTATGAATACAACATGAAATAAAAAAGAAATAAAATACGAAATAATAGTAGCAGCGCGGGCAGGGAGAAGTGCTACTACTAATTACCAGTAGCGCTCCTCCGGGAAGTTGCTACTACTAAGTCGATTTAGCAGTAGCGTGGGCGGAGGCACGCTACTGCTATATGTTAGCTATAGCGCCTTATCAGTAGCGCATGGCCCCGCGCTACTGATAGGCCTAAAACCCGCGCTGCTGCTAGGCTTTTCCCTAGTAGTGTCCCATGCCCTACTCATCCTCGGAGGAGTCCCCGACCTCGGCGGTGCCGGACGTTGGACGGCAGCAAGTAGTACGCGTGGCTGACGGTGCTCCCGTCGTCGGCCGCCAGCGTGGCCATCGCTTTTGCGGCGACTTGAGCGAGGGCGGCGACCTTGAGCTCCATCCCCGAAGACAAGCTCTCTTGCAGAGCGTTCGCGCTTGCGGTCATGGCGGATGTGGTGCCAGGTAGGAGGACGATGTGCTATGGTGTGGAGGTTAGCTGGGTGTTGCCGCTTTAAGTAGCACATTCCGGTGAGGCCAAGCGTCCTGGTGCATCATTAAGTCGCCGGAGTTGGTTCCTCGGGCACCGAGCCTCTTAACGACGGCATACGGACGAACGGCATGAATGCGGGCAGCTGGCGACGGCTGGGAACGCACCACGCGACGGCGCGAGGGATGAGGGTTTTTGGTGTGCCAGGGTAGTCAGCTGCGGTCGTGGCAACGTTGGAGATGCCCTTTGCTCACATGCGGTCGACGCATGCCATTGAAAAAGCAAGACGACCGTGTCTAGCGACGATGAGTGTGTCGCTCACCGCAGTCGCCGTGTCCAAAGGCGGTGCTAGAGCTGCGCCACGTTGTTGGCCCCCATGACCCACATGAACGGTTGCCGGTGGCGAGGAGGTCGTGGGCCAGCTCCTCCATTGGACTAGTTTGCGCTACATCGTCCCGACAGGTGTGCCCCACATGTCGGTTTCCCTGTTTTCCTGGCCATATTCAAGCGTCAGTGCTCCGCGTTGCGCATTAGGCCTTTCACTATGTAGGCCAAGCGAGACAACTTATTGTTTATTTGAGCCGTTCAAGAATAATCATGTGGCGTTTGCTTATTTCTCATTCCTCTCCAACCCTCTTCTCCATCGATCATGTCGCCCTCCGGTCGAGTCCATCCTCCCGCATGCCTCATTTGAACATTCCGCCGAGTATCATTCGCATGTGGGCCTGGACCATGCTTGTATTTCCAATGTTTATTTGTAATTTGTCCGACATGCATACAAACAAATGGTTCGTTTGAAGTTTCACTTTGCCTCCACTACATGTCGCTTCACGTCTTAGTTTTGACATCCCATTCGGTTCATGCCCCGACACATGTTGCCAAGATCGATTGATGTTTAGAGTGTCGGATCACGGGTTCCGGCAAACCCTTGAGGTTCAAACACTAGGGTGTGCGCGAAGGTTTTCTCCCTATCGATCCACGCCCTAGCTCTCTAAGATCTCACAAATGAACTCAACAAACTCACAACACAGAAGACACAAGATTTATACTGGTTCGGGCCACCGTTGTGGTGTAATACTCTACTCCAGTGTGGTGGTGGTGGATTGCCTCTTGGGCTGATGAAGAATAGTTACAAGGGGAAGAACAGCCCCATGGGGTTGAGGTGTTCTTGTGCTTGGTGAACTTGTGTGGGAGAGATGATCTTGGATCTGCTTCCGACTTGTAATGAGGTCGATCCTCTCTCGTCCCCCCTACCTATGGTGGCTAGTTCTACTTATATAGGCCCTGGTCCTCTCCCCAAATATTGAGCGGGAAGGGAGCAACAACGGCCAATTCGAAAGGGGACAGCTAGTACAAGTTATCCTGACAAAAGGTGGTCTTCGCCCGCCAAAGGCTCTGGGGATGACGCCATCTTGGGCTCCATGGTGACCTCCGTCCTTCCGTCCTTCTGGTCTTGGTCTCGTTGCACCAATATGGAAACCTTTGCTTGATGCCTCGGTACTTTGCGCCTGTGCTTGCCCCCTTGGCGCCAAAGAGGAAACAAGGACACTGCGCGCGCTGGCGCCCGCCTGGTCTCGATCGTCATGGCTCATGTCACGAGTACCTCGCGAGGTTTGTCCTGCCTTGATCTCTCGGCCGCTCGTGAGCCTGCCTGGCGAGGCCGCTCCTGAGGAGGTCTTGCGTCATCCGCCTCGCGAGGCTTGACCCCTCGCGAGGGTCTTGAATGCCTTGTCGATGAATATGGGCCGTACAGACCTGCCAGCCCAGCCACGCCATGGGCTGCAGGCAGGCAAGTATGGGGACCCCCGTTACCAGAACACCGACTGTAGCCCCCGGGCCCAAGGCGCGCTCAGCTTGGCTTCAAGGCGAAGCCAAAGGGTCAAGCGCGGAGTGCCGCGGGCCCCCAAAGCCTGCGGCCTCGGTTGACGCGTGGCGGTTGATTGGACGTGTGCGTCTCAGCTTCGCCACGCTGCCTTTGAACCCGCCTGGCTATGCGGCCCTCGCAACCTACATAGATATTCTCCCATTGCCCACGCCTTGCTTCCATAGTCCTTCTGCTTCCTCGAGACTCTGCCCCTCCTCTCCAATATGACCTGCACTCAGCCTGCTTCATCGCCATGGCACCGAAACAAGATGACAAGGGGAAGAAGCCACTGTCTCCGCCAAGTGCGCCTCTAGCCGCCGAGCCTGCAGTCGGCCGGTCCTTGGTGCTCAATGACGAGGCCATGGACAAGGTGTGTCCCATGCTCGCCACCAGCTTCAACGAGTAGGGGGAGACGGTGGCTTGGCCCGCGTCTCGCGCTCGCATCGCTCGAACAGTCACCGAGGTCCCAATCTTCATCGACACCCTTTGGGCGGGCCTGATTCCCCCTTTCTCTGCCTTCTTCAACGCAGTGCTTGAACACTACCAGATCCATATGCTGCATCTCGACCCCCAATCCGTGACTCTCCTTGCCGTCTTCGCCTTTGTGTGCGAGGCCATGGTGGGCATCGCTCCTTCTGTGGCCCTTCTCCGCCATTTCTTCTCATTGTATCTGACCGATCCCCGGCAAAGCTCGGGGTGCGTGAGCTTCCAGGCCGTGGCCGCGACGGTGGGCACGGGGATCGACTTCGAGCTTCCTCCATCTACGAGCGAGTTTCAGACACGGTGGGTATTTGTCGACGCTGGTGTCCTCAGCCCCCTGCTCCACGCCCCATCAGCGCCTGCCGTTCCCCACTTAGGCTGGGTCCATGAGAGGCTCGCGAGCCCCCGCCTTGCTCCTGTCTGGTTCCGGCTAAGGATGCTGAAGGACCGTGGTGTGACCGTGCTGATGGTAGTGAGGGAGTTTATTAGGCGCCGGGTTGCTCCGCTTCAACGCCATTCTCGCCCGATGTGGACCTTGCTCAGCAGTCAGGACCACATGAGGTTTCAGGAGTCCGGGCTCCCCTTTGGGTTGCGGCAAATGGTGCTCAAGGTCCTGACAGGTGTCCCTTCGCCGGATGACTTGCCAGGGAAGAACTGTCTGTTGTATCGCTGCGGGAACAAGGCTGAATTCGTGGGGAGCATGCCTTCCTTTGATGAGTGGGGGCTGCGTCCGAACGGCCTGGTGGGGTCTCACGAGAACCCTGCCAGCGTGGTTCCCCTCTTCGTCGCTGGTGCCGATCTCGCCTCGAATGTGGGTGCAGGGGGACAAGCGCCACCGGAGGCTGGCGGCATGAGTGCCGATGTGTGGACGCCGCCTGGGGCTCCCGAGGCGTCATCCTCAGGATCCGGTGATTCTCGGACGCCGGTTGCTGAGGTGAGGCAGCATGCGGCTCCCGAGGCCGAAACTCCGGAGGCCTCGGGAGGCTGCGAGGAGATGGTGCCCGACTGTTCTCCGCAGCCAGGCACCCCTGAAGTCATTCTCCCAAGCACCTCTCTGGCTTCACCCCGCACTGGCCGCCACGTTCAGCGCTTCGGTCGGCTTTGCATGGACTTCGAGGAGCTCCGCAAGAGGAAAGGATCTTCGAGCGGCAGTGGTATCTTCAGGCCGCTGAAACGACGAAAGTACATCGCCGTCGACGAGAAAGTACCTTATTTTGGTGATCTTCTGTGAGCCATCTTCCCTTCCTCACGATTTTTCCCTCAGGACCCCTTCCGCCGAGGCTGTGAAATCTCCTGAGAAGCAGCTCCCTCTCTTCCCGTCGGACCCGCCATGCTCCAGCGCCGCAGGTTCGGGTGCTGCCCATGATGTGGGGTCAGCCGTGGGAGTTGGTCCGTCATCAAGGTGCCCCGAGCTCGCGCCTTTGCCGTCCTTCCTTCGCGGCCTCGCTCGGAGCGCAGTAGGCGTGCCAAGGGCTCCCCCCTGGTCACAGTCGGCAGCTGGCTTGCCTCGACCCTAGGATCTTCTTCAAGCAGCGGGCCTTGTTCGGCTCAGGCCCCTCGTGAGGGCCGGCTGGCGCCTGAGGCCGCGCCAGCCCCCAGCCACCTGCTGAGAGGGGGCGCGCCGTGCCGGGCGTCGCCCACTGCCCCCGTGGCGGAGGGCGAGATAGGCTGTGTGCTCGAGTTCGAGTGCGGGCGGAGCGTCATTCGTCATGAGCACTTCCAGGAGGCGACGGATGCGATGAACCGACTCGGCGAAGAACTTGAGGGTGTTGACGCGCGACTTGAGGCCGAGGGTCTTCGGTTGGTGGAGGAGTGGCACAAGCTGAAAGTGGCCATCAACCTCGGGTACCACCAGCGCGATCTAGAAAATGTGAAGGCCAAGGCCTCCCTCGCAGCCTCCCATGAGGCCTGCTCCCGAGCTCTGGAGGAGGCTCGTGAAGCTGACCGCCGTCACGAGGCTACGGAGAAGCGCGCGTGGGAGCTCCATGCCTGGAATGCGTCCCTTGAGCAGCAAGTGGTGGCGTGCAAAGCCGCCCTCACGACACTAAGGGGGACGCCTGCCGAGGAAGATGAGGTCTGGAAGCGTGAGGAGGCGTTGGCTCTAGAAGCCGTGGAGCGTAGCCTCGAGCTTGAGCAACTTGAGATGAGGGAGAGTTAAGTTGCCCAAGAGGAGGATGTCATCGGGGCTCGCGAGGCCCGAGTCCAGGAGGAAGTCGACCGCCGAGTGGCCGAGGTTCACGTGGATCTTGAAGGTCAGCATGTCTTGAAGCTGAAGCTTGCGGGAACTGAGGCAGCGGGCAGGACCGCCGCTCTTCGGCCCAGGTCAGATGAGGCAGAGAGGCATGAGGAGGCCACAGCCACCGCCCTGGTCACGGCGCAGGCGGACTTGGCCTCCGCCTGTGCCGAGCTGCTTTGTCTTCAGAGGCGGGTTGATGACACTGAGGCCGTCGCGCGGCAAAACAAGGAGGAAGTGCTTCAACGGCGGACGCTGGAGCGCGAGCACGCCCCCATGCTTCAGGGTCTCCGGAGCAGGGCTAATGCCGCCCTGGGCTTCATCTGTGACGAGAATGCACCACCTCCCCACTCGAATGACTACGCCAGTCACCTGACCTTCTTCACCAACGTGGTGACGCGCCTGGAAGCCCGGTCTAACATGGCTTGCCAGCTTGTGGAGGAGAGAAGTCGCAGTCTGCTTGGGCGCGCGTTCTCCCGCATCTTCAGCCACCTCCGGAACATTGATCTCGACTTCGATTTTGACGTTGCTATCGCTCCCGTGCCGGAAGCCATCCGGGGCGACTTGGCGTGGTGGGTTGAAGACCACGTGGATGCGCTGGTCAGGGCCTTCGCTTTTGACGATGACGGGGTTGTGGTTGCGGTGGATGCAGGCGACGTGGTAGATGACGGTGTTGTCGATGCCGGCAAAGGTGGAGGCAACGCCAACGATGCTGATAGCGACGCCAGAGACGCGTCTGAAGATGACATGGGGGATGTGGCGAGTGACGTATCCGACTGATTCCTTATTTCCCTGTTATTTATCCTGTAAAAACTTGGGCGTGGCCCTGGAAGACTGTAAGAGCATTTTGAGAGGGGGAGCCCCTCATGTAAACAATCGCAGCTTTTATCCTTTCATGCTAAATTGAGTTTGTGCCTTCATGAGCTTTAGCACGCCGGGCCAAGGGTGTCATTGCGGTTTTACCTTAGCTTGGACAAGCCCAAAACTGGCCCGAGAGATTGCGGATTTTTGAGGAGCTCCGGATGAATTCGTCGCCACGCCCGGGAGGGCCGTGTGATAAGCGAGCGACCGCCACGGCTTGACACGTGTGTGGCTCGTGTGCTTCATGCCCAGCCTGACTCACGAGGGGCCCGCGAGGGGGGAGCGACTGGCGCGAACTCCGAAATAAGGCAAGAATGAGACTGCGAGAAATAACTCGAACGAGAAAAGGCATCCCCCCTGCACACATCAAATGAAAATTCAACTTCAACTAAAATCCAAATCCAGAAGGCAGGGTTACAGAGAAGAGAACCAAAGCAAATGGCCGCGTCCGGTGCCTAGTCTAGTCTTCAATGTCTTCTCACCAGCGCGGAGCTAAGTGCTGCCACTAGGCATGGGAGGGAGCCCCCAAGGCCCGAGGGCGGCTCTCCGGAGACTCCGGGGCGTGTACAGTCCCACTCATTATTACTCGAGAGTGTCACGGGCGGCGATCTTCACAAGCACTAGGCCTTACTTCATATCGCCAGGCGAGGGCCCCGCCTTGCGCCATCCCCTACCACCGCTGGGACGACCGAAAACCAGGACGGCCCAACGAGGGTAGATGGGACGCCAGCGGCGCCCTCGGCGACCACAGGTCCTCTGCTGGGGGAAGGGTCGTGGTCGCCACCCCGGCAGAGGGCCTACCTCTGGGTGTTGCCTTGCTCCCCGTGACATGCGGAGGGGCCTTGCTCCTGGCCCCTTCCGCGGAGCCCCCAGTGGGTCTCTCCTATCGAGGCGGGCATCACCGTGTCGGGGCCACCATTCGGCGTCGTGGCCTAGTTCATCTGTGACTCATGGTTAGCGTAAGCTTGCTCCTGAGGGATTAGTTCTACCATGTATCTGTTGTCGACGGCACGGTTGGTGGGGCTCTCCGGCGGCTCTTGGAAGGCTTCAGTTCCAAATGCCTCCTC
Organism: Triticum urartu; assembly: GCF_056163025.1. Lineage (NCBI taxonomy): Eukaryota > Viridiplantae > Streptophyta > Magnoliopsida > Poales > Poaceae > Triticum > Triticum urartu. The sequence continues at coordinate 89,811,263 of NC_141878.1, forward strand.
CTCCCAACCTGGCCCGAGAAATGAGCCAGGGTCGTCCTCCGGCGTGTACTTCTGGTCCATCATGCGGGGCACATAGGCCTCCGGGGCGGTCACCCCAAACACCTTGTTGTAGTACCGCACGCTCCACGTTGCCGACCCAGCGCGGCGTCCTGAGGATGATAGCGCGACGCCTCGCTGGGGCCATGGGGGCAACGCTCGTGCCCATGTTCATCAGAGGCGGCGCGGGGGCAACGGGGCCCCCCGGCGCCGCCGGCCGTCCTGGCGTTGGTCAAGCCCCCGAGCGCACCCGAGGGCACGCAGTTGCGGCGTGGCCCGTCGTGAGGTACAGTAGCGGCTCAGGAAGGAACTAGATAGTAGAAAGGCGGCGCTCCTGACGCCACCACATCCAGCAGCTCATCGACACATTCCAGCAGTTTGTCGCGTCCGCTCTCCATCAGCCGGCACCGCAGCAACTCCCGCGCCACCGTGAGCGCGGCCTGCATGTTCACCTACTCCCGCTGGGTGTGTGGCGTCGTTGCTGCGGCGTGGCTTGCGTCCCTTGCAGCGGCTCGCGCTTGTCGTGGAGTGGGGGTGGATGACGCCTGGCCACGACGCCCGCGCCCCGCAGCGTTAGGCGGTGCTCGTGCCGCCTGGAGCGCGGGGTTGAGGTCTTCATGGGCAGGTGGCACCGCCCGGGCTGGCCACGCTGCCCATCGGTCTGAGTCGGCCCTCTGGTCGCCAGACATCGGGGCCACGGAGCGTTGACGGGTCGATTGGTGGGGAAGAGACTCCGGCGCACCCCTACCTGACGCGCCAAATGTCGGATCACGGGTTCCGGCAAACCCTTGAGGTTCGAACACTGTGGTGCGCATGAAGGTTTTCTCCCTATTGATCAACACCCTAGCTCTCTAAGATCTCACAAATGAACTCAACGAACTCACAACACAGAAGACACAAGATTTATACTGGTGCGGGCCACCGTTGTGGTGTAATACCCTACTCCAGTGTGGTGGTGGTGGATTGCCTCTTGGGCCGATGAAGAACAGTTACAAGGGGAAGAACAGCCTCCTGAGGTTGAGGTGTTCTTGTGCTTGGTGAACTTGTGTGGGAGAGATGATCTTGGATCTGCTTCCGACTTGTAATGAGGTCGGTCCTCTCTCGTCCCCCCTCACTGTGGTGGCTAGTTCTACTTATATAGGCACTGGTCCTCTCCCCAAATATTGAGCAGGAAGGGAGCCAACAACAGCCAATTCGAAAGGGGACAGCTAGTACAAGTTATCCTGACAAAAGGTGGTCTTCGCCTGCCAAAGGCTCTGGTGATGACGCCATCTTGGGCTCCATGGTGACCTCCGTTCTGCCATCCTTCTGGTCTTGGTCTCATTGCACCAATATGGAAACCTTTGCTTGATGCCTCGGTACTCTGTGTCTGCGCTTGCCCCCTTGGCACCAAATAGAAAACAAGGACACTGCGCGCGCTGGCACCCGCCTACCGCCCGCCTGGTCTCGATCGTCATGGCTCACGTCATGAGGACCTCGCGAGGTTTGTCCTGCCTTGATCTCTCCGCCCTTCGTGAGCCTGCCTGGCAAGGCCGCTCCTAAGGAGTTCTTGCGCCGTCCACCTCGCGAGGCTTGGCCCCTCGCGAGGGTCTTGAATGCCTTGTCGATGAAGATGGGCTGTACAGACCTGCCAGCCCAGCCACGCCGTGGGCCGCAGGCAGGCAAGTTTGGGGACCCCCGTTCCCAGAACACTGACACAGAGATCAATTGCGTGTCGTGCAAGGAGATAAAGGTTTGGTCTATTTCTATGATAGAAATGACCCACGGGGGGGTCTGTGGGGATCAGAGGGAGTATATTATACGTTCATAAGCGAAACAAACGTATTGTACCCACCCTAGTCCTCTTTCAATCGATCTCTGGACCCCGAGATGAAATCGAGAGAGAACGAGTGGGGGCATGTGTGATACCTAAGGCGGATTCAAAAAATTTAACCGGTGATCATAGCATCCGCAAATCATATATAAAGGGTATTCAATGTTGGTTTCGTTTCTGAACGTACAATATACTCCCTCCTATCTTTCTAGTTTACATATAAGTTTTATGTGTATTAAAAGTATCTCTACTTTGATAAAAAAAAGTATCAACATTCAACAACGCCCAATCAATATTGTTAGATTCGTACGTACTCCTAGATTTGTACTCGAGATGGTTTCCAATTTGTTTTCAACCACGTGAATGTGTTTGTTCTCACGCATGCTCTTCCTACTAGGATTTCGCCACGTATAGCCAGTCCAATAGTAACTTTTTAAAGCTCCTTGTCCAATCGTACTAGTGGAGTATTGACAACATCTGTACTAGAATATGCAGTGCTCATAGTTGTACTCCCTCCTACCATTTATATAGGGCCTATGTGGAGGAGAGAGATGTGAAAAAGTAAGGGGAGTGAGCTCTCATGCAAGAACCTAGCTATATATGCATTCCTAGTTAAACACGTACAATAAATATGAAGAAAGAGATGGAGAGGAGATGGAAAAAGGTACTAATACAATAGCCAACCTTATAATTTTTTTTGCGGGAAATAGCCAACCTTATAGCCCACACTACTGTATGAGTGCATATAATAGATGATGGCTATAGATGACATGGCAGCTCCTTATAGCCATCGACTGTCTATATTATTAACCATGCTCTAATGTGTTTTTCAAAACCGCATTTGACTATTGACAAGATTAATAGTACATGAGATGTATAATGTGAAAATTATATCATTGGAACCTCCTTTCACATATGTATCCCTGCCTCACCCTCCCTTTCGGTCACTTACTAGCGGACCCCATGCTTGCTAGGGCCCGCATGTCAGTTACTCAATGGGTTCGGCCATGTCAGGGGATCCTCATCTGTAGTATACTCCCTCTATTTTTATTTACTCCGCATAAAATGACGCGGACGGGGGAGGGGGAGGGACGTCGGTTTGCCCTCAACTGCGGTCCCACAAGCGAGCGAAAACGCAAGACGAAGCGCGTTCCATTCGGTGAGCGACGTCGAGGGTCCAGCGTGTCGGGCTACAACACGAACGCAACAAGAGCGATGTACAGTCAAAACTGATTGACCGGTCGTCACCGAAACCACTATTCACAACAGAACCTTCGCTGCTCGGCCTACGCCAGCCACTGCCCTAAAATGACACCTAATCTCCAGCCCCTTCCCCCACCTTTCGATCCCCTAGCCCGCATCAAGCGTCCCCTAGTTCACTGGAAATCCATGGTGCGCCGCAAGATCACGTACTACAAGATGCTGACGCCGGAGCGCCGCGCAGAAATCGCGGCGGCGGTCGGCGCCAGAGACCTCCATTCCCAAGCTTGCTTTGTGGCGGGCCAATCGCCGAGTTCTCTGGAGCCAAGCTATGAGGAGGAGGAAGCCAATCCAATTTTCATGGTAGAGATCGCGGCGCAGAAGGCCCCCGATGGGTATGAGACGATGAATGTCGACTTCGTGCCGGCATCCGAGTCCCCCATGGTGCAGGCGGACCAGCGGTTCAACCTGGCGATACTAAAGGAGGACCGGGAGGCATAGGCTCAACTCGACGCGGAGCGCGCGCATTCCGCTGCCATCAAGGCTCTCCTGCAGGCGGAACCAGATGTCGTGGATGTGAACCGGGCGGCGGAGGCTCAACTTGAGGCAGAGCGCGCGGATGCCGCTGCCATCGAGGCCCTCCTGCAGGCAGAACCGGACGTCCTGGACTTGAACCGGGTGGCAGAGGCTCAACTCGATGTGGAGTGCACAGATGCCGCTCTCATCGAGGCCCTCCTGCAGGCGGAACCGGACGTCCTGGACTTGAACCGGGCGGCAGAGGCTCGACTCGACGCGGGGCGCGCGGATGCCGTTGCCATCGAGGCCCTCCTGCAGGCGGAACCGGACGTCCTTGACTTGAACCAGGCGGTGCTCTCGTCCGGGCAGAGCGCCCGGACGCTCCGCATGAATGAGTAGCTGGAGGCCGAGGACAACCACGGTGCGGAGACAAACGTCAGCAACTACGGTTAGTTAGCGCCGGCAGCCAAAGACGATGAGGCCGTCTTGTTCCGCGAGCAGTGATAGTTTTTCTTTATGTTGTTGTTTTTATGGATCTTTTGTTGTGTAAAAACATATATTGTTATGCAAGTCGCCTAACTTGGGTCAGTCTACCATTTCAGGCGGTTGGATGAATATCCTACGTCTCCTAACCCTTCTTCCTCACCTCTTCTTCTTCCCCAACAGACCACCACACGGGCCGTATGGATACTCCCCAACATGCGGTTGGATAAACATACTCTATGAATGAAAATTACGTGTCAGCGGTAGGATGGCTGAGTTCGGTTTGTTCACATGCGACAGCACGTGTCAGTGAGGGTGCGTTCCCTTGGTTGGGTTTGCGGCATGCAGGAGCGACGGTGCATGTGAGGGTGTGGTGCGACCGCGGCATGCAGGAGCGACCGTGTGAGGGTGCGGTGCGACCGCGACAGTCGTGCGCAAGTGTACCTCCTTTTCATTTTGAAAACTTTAGGCAAGCTTGGAAAAAATGTGTGGCGAAGTATGGCAATGCAAGGCCTAGACCCAAATAGGATAAGTACGTAGTAAGTACTACGTACTAGGAGTACTAGTGTTAAAAAAGAAAGGTGGGGTTTTCCTTCGCGGGGTTAATTGATACAAATCCTCATTTCATGTGTCAATTAATGCGTATTTTTTTTCTCCAAAGCCCAAAGAGCTAACCATCTCACTCCTCATCGCTCGATTAATGCAGCGCCATGCAAACGAACTTTCTCACTTCCGCATGCATGCAGGGGATATTAATGTCCTTGGTTGCTAGTACGAGGCAGACCCCATCAATTTTTAGTGGCCTTTTGCAAATTGTAATTTTGATATACTGGCCTTGTGTACAAAAAATGGAGGTACTAACTATATTTGACTTCCTTCCCCATTGCGGTGACGTCGACGATATCTCGAACGTTGTGGTTTGGCGAAGTGCGTTCGACGGAGAACACCATTGAGGGAGACCACGGTAAGTCGTTCGCAAGTGCCGCCTACAAGCCAAGACAACCACCTTATTTGCATCCAGGAAGTCCATTGAACCAAAGGACGCGTAAATGTACTAGTACTACTCATACACAATAGCGTCGTCCGTCCAGCTTAGTGCGGTGAGATGGTTTCTTGAAGAAGATGATGGAGAAGCGGAGTCAGCGAAGAGTGAAATGATGGTTGCTTCGTCCGTGCTTTGTGATTTGACGCCTCACTGCTTTGTGATTTGTGATAGAAGGGACAGGGGAGTAGACTATGTCCTCTATACTGTACATGCGTCCAAGCATGGGAGAAAGAGGTGAGACGTTGCATTTTTCTATTCCTTGAATCAATCAATCAGGGAGCTTTTGTTCCATCCTTTTGGCTTTGGCAACACCGTCCACAATGGTTCCCACGATGCCAAAAGCTATTTTCACATTTGGCTACACATTGTGGATGCCCTTAACTGTACCACTTGGTTTTTCTCCTGTGTGCTATCTATACGAATCTCAATTATATTGATCTAAAAAATTATAGAATCAAGATTAGTAAAAAGGAGGTGATTTTGCCGCGCGGATGGCGGGGGAGGTTTCTTATTTTTAGAGGACGTTGTCCTGGCAGTTTGCTAACATGCGGTCCCACGTGTCAGTGCTTTACCAAGCCGATACGCTTTCCACATGAGGCAGAACAACGGCAGGAGCAACACGTGGATAACTTGAAGAAGATGAGGGAGAAGCGGATTCAGCAACGAGTGAAATGATGGTTGCTTCGTCCCTCCAACTTCTTTTTTTAGCATTATTACTTCGTCCCTCCAACTTAACTGCGGGAAAGGTGCAGCTTTGTGATTTGACGCCTCATTGCTCATTACTATGCCGGCGCCATAACTTGGTGCTTCACCCCGGCTGCTCTGCACTGTATTCCGGTATGGCACGTGGACCCGGTAGCTTGATGCCCCACATGTTGGCGAAAGGGACTAGAAGATTTATGAAAGCGAGCGCTCCACTCTTACGACGGAGGAGTACACGACACGACGGCCCAGTGAACTGTCACTTGTACTGTATATAGTACTATAGTTTTGCTGTTTCGCACGATCTATCGATACAAACCCGATTAAACAGGAAAACGCAGGATTTTTCCCATGCGGTATATGATACTGGCCATACATTTCAAAGGAAATTTCAATGTATGCAAACTGAATAATTAAGTCACAATATGATATCTAGTAAAACTAAAAACACATACTATGATTTATTGTGTTAGAGTGTAGTAGTAGTGCTGTATTGCATAGTTGTTAGATGTAACATGCGAGAACGTGTAGAGATGTAGTTTTGGAGGTCCTACGGAGAGAAAAGCGTAATACGTTCACCGAACTTCAGAATAAGCTGATTACGGTCACTATATACGTTTTGCGGTGATTATACGATCACTTGCTCACGGTTCAGCATCGGATTGCACTCTGTTGACCGGCCAAATAGTCTGCGTGGCACCATGTTGACTAGTTAAATTGACCATGTTCCTTGTGGGTCCCACCTGTCAGTTCGCATAGGGAAAAGGTCAGATAAACACAAATTTATGCAGGCGCGACAAGACTCCACCCCGTGCGCGGGAATCACCTGGTTGTGTATGTGTCTGTCAGGGCCTGATGTGTGCGCATGCACGTGTAGGTTGAGCACTTGAGCGTGAGAGTGTGTGTTGGTCGTGTGGTGTACTGGTGTGTGCATGCATGCGTGCATGTGTGCGTGTGAGTGTTGCGTGCGTGCGTGGTTGCGTGTGTACATGTGAGTGTTGCGTGCGTGCGTGGGTGCATGTGTTCGTGTGAGTGTTGCATGCATGCAGTCCGTGTGCATGTGTGCGTGTGTGTATAATCACCACACTAGCTCATGTGTGTTAAAACAGACGACACAACATACCAATACAAGGCCACCTTGTTCGTTGTGCCCGCGGTCATGACTTCGAACCACTGTCCAATATTTTTTTGTCGTTTGTTTTCATTCTTACTAGCAATATGCCCATGCGTTGCATGTAACATCAAGATGCATTTGTATGACTAGTTTATCTTGTGAGAGAAAAGGATGAATGAGGGAAGGCCTTATTTGCAAATGTGGAGAGGTGTGGGGGTACCTTTTTGCAAAATTGTCATAGTTTCTTTCCTATCCGTTAGATATAAATCGGACGACCTATATTGCAGGATGGCAGGCACACCATCATCACCAACTATGTTTTTTATAAGAGTGTATTTTATCCCTACTCTTATAAAAAGCATAGTCGGTGATGATCGTGTGCCTGCCATCCTGCAATATAGGCCGTCCAATCTATATCTGACAGATAGGAAGGAAACTATGGCAATTTTGGAAAAAGATACCCACACCCCTCTCCACACTTGCAAATAAGGCCTTCCCTTGTTCATCATTTTCTCCCACAAGATAAACTACTCATACAAATGCATCTTGATGTTCTGTGCAACGCATGGGCATCTTGCTAGTATTTTATAAGAGTGTAGATGTAGAGTAGATACAAGCCGACAGGTGGGCCCGATGGTAGTGAGATAATGTGATGCAACACTAGAGGTGCCGCGTGGAGTGTTTAACTGGTCAACTAGTCGTGTCTTGAGAAAATACAGAGTTGTACGGTGAGCCCATGACTGTATAATAACCACAAAACGTAAATGGTGACCGTAATGAGTGGATTCTGAAGTCCAATGTACGTATCGTGCTTTCACTTCAAATACAATGATCGTCACTGTATATAACACGAGTGAAAGATGAAACATGCGTGAATGTGCTGGGGGCTTACTTTTAGAGGGCCTAGAGATAGTTTGTGTGCATACATGAAAGGGGCGTAGAGGGGGGTATGTGATGGAGAGAGAGATGCTCTTCGTTTCTCTTTATTATGACTAACTTTATATATAGTATAAAAATATACAAATTCACAGTGCGGAATAAATATCATTGTGGGCACCATGCCATGCAAGCATTCATACTCCTCCATATAACTTTGTAATGTTGTATATATGTAGAAATTCTAAAATGTTTTTGGCCACACTTTATTCAAAAGGAATGTTGTATTCGAAATAAATGTGAAGAGAGAGCTTTTTAGATCAATGGGGTACGTGATGTAACATGTGTGAATGTGTAGTTGATGCATTTGGCAGGGCCTAGAGAGGTATGTGTGTATTACGTATTTGAGAGAGGCATGGATAGAGGGGCCGACAGGGGGTGTGGGAAAGATAGCACGAGAAATGAGAGTGGTCTAGAGAGAGAGATGAATATGACGTCACAGCGGGAGATTCCCTTGAGTGTGTATATGCAAGGGGGAGTGGTTAGAGGCACCAGGAGAATTATTTTTGTGTGTGGTGTGTGTGTTGGTATGTGTGGGTGTGAGAAGATAACGAGACGTGGGGGCAGAGGGTGTGTCACCGCGTGAGGTCCGGTGGGTCGAGGTGAGGCCCTTCGTTCGGTTTCGTCCTGTGCCACATTGGTCGGCTCGTGACGCATTTAGGGACACCCATGGATGACTAGTCGTACAAGACAAAGATAGCATAATTGTGAAGGACTCTATGTCCACTGACAAAGCCGGCTAGCATTTGTAACCCTAGGTTCTCGGACTAAGGTAACCCCTTTATCTCTGATATTACTATTCATCAACCCTAACTTTAAGGGCATCCTACAGAATGCTCTGCTAGAATCATACTCGTCGATTAGGAAGAGAGGTGTGAGACAATGCGTGAGAGATAGGCCTAAAGATAATGTGTGTACAGGAGACACATAGGAAGGTCTATGTATATAGAAAGGGTCGATGGGGATTGTGCGTGTGTATGCTTGCGAGAGGAAGAGTCCTTGTGATAAAGGTTAGTGAAAACAGTCGTAAATGGTTACGAGAGGGAGGGAGGGTTATATCGAGAGCATGTGTGCGAGAAAGACACCCACGGGAGAGAGTGTGTGAGCATGTGTGAGAGACCACCGATGGAGAGTGAAACTACACGTGCAAGACTGTTGTACACATTGATTAAAGATATAAATTGTATCCAAATATTAGCATGGGATCATGATATTTGCAATTCGTGTAAGGAACAATCATTGATCCATCAGACATCTAGATTCTATCGAATTTGAGCATGTCTATGTTATTATTCGACACAATTGATCCACATAGTTAGTATTTTGAACTCCATACATGCATCACTTTAGCAATCGAATATAAACGTGAATATAGTTCATGTTGTGTGTGTAAAGCACATTATACATACGAAAGTTACACAATGAACATTGTAAATAGCTACCTATGAACTAGCATACATTTGAATTCAACTTAAGGTGGTTTAAAAAATCGAATTCAACATGAAGTCCATTCAATTAATTGAATTTGATATCATGGCATTTGTAAATCATACCTAAATTATGGGGGCACCAATCTTTGCTCTGATTTTGTACATAATAGCATATGTAGTCATGTACAAAATAGATTCTAATTTAGCTCCTCCATTCCAAAATAATCGTAGTTATCGGATTTTCAAGTGTCAAATTTTCAAAAAGAAGCGGATAATTTAATGAGGTTTTCAAACATACAAGGTCAAATTTAACGTTGTCTATTTAGGTCAATCCTCAAAGTTCAAGAGTACTCTAGACGTGAATGCTTGTGTTTCAAAATTTTGAATGAAGCGCCAAAAGAGCCTCTACTCACCCGAAACCGCGTGAGACCAATGTTTGGTAGTACAAGGAAATTACTTTTCTAAGAACTCCGACCTGTGAAGCCTACTGGCCCGACGTCCAAAGGTCTAAACCGGGGTAGGTTTGTAGCTTCATCTAGATGCCACGCAACCGCCTCCGAAAAACATTCATACACAATGGCCGCCTAAGCACACATGCGAGCGACTGAAATCGCTCCCGCCCACTATTTGGGACACCTGGGTTTACCATCCTACCCCCGGCCCGCAGTAGGTCCGAAATTTATGAGGGGGCAAAGTTTGTACTTTCCCCAAATTTCAAACAAACGCATCCCATCTTCTGTTCAAAAAAGCCAAAAACAAGTGCGTCCCAGACCGAAACATGGTTCTCCCCACCTCCCCCCGCCCACCCGTCTGATTCCCCATTCATACTCCATGGGCGCAAAAACTACCTCTCCACCAGCGGTGAAACCCCGGCGTCCTCCGTCCGCCACCCCATTCCACCCATCAACTGTCGCCCTCCTCCATCACACCGGAGCCGATACCCGGACGTCGTCGTCCACCGCAACCTCAACCACAACGCCCTCCACGGCTAGTAGTTGAAGTCGAGGCCGAGCCGTCCGTACCCGAGCCAGTTCAACCACGTCGTCATGCGCCTCACCGCTGCCGCTCCAACTTCGCCACCCTCCACTGCACCAGAGTTGTTCCTGCTACACCGTCCTTCACTGCCTCGGATCTGCTTCCCCTCCTCGACATACGGCCACGGCAACACAATCAACAATTTGGCCATGGGTTCGTCCAAGCCTGCACCCTCCTCCAGAACATCGATTTCCCCGACAAAAAGAAGAAGATTGGTGCGACATGTGGAGGGACCACACCGGCAACCAAAAATGGTACTCCTCTTCCCTTATTCGTGCAAATCTACGTGTCCGCTTGCACAGTATTCATCCCACAGAAGACACTAGTTGACCGCTTCTTCTTGATACTAGATGTTCCTAGTAACTCGCGATGCACAAGGTTTCTCCTCATATACTATTTCACCTTAGCTAGAGGTCTGTCGCCCCCCTGAATTTCAATTCCTGGTCAGTTGATTCCCAATTAACGGAAGCATTCCCCAGCGTAACAGGCGCTAGTCCGCCTATTATGCCGGGGAAGCAGCGCCTCGGTGTTTATCTTAGGGGCGTGTGGGGCCTAGAGCTACTGGCACCTGATCTGGAGGTCAGCCGGGATTAAAGGGATGGCTTGGGGGCGCTGCCAAGCACGGCGGTGGTGTGAGGTCGAGGGGAGGGCGAGGCGGCAAAGGCATGGGTCTGGGCCGGTGGTCGCTGGCGGTTCGAGAAAGATCGTCAATAGTGACTGGCGGGAGGTAGACGAAGGCCATCTGCCCGTTCCTTATAGATCGGACGGTTCATTAAAAAAATCGACTGGCCTATTTATTTTCAGTCGACGGTTATCTTGATATGACCACATGTGGTGGTGTGCTGGAGGAGTACCTGCATTTCCTGTGCTCATATATTACAAAATCATATGGAGTAGAATCTAATTTTGTTTGCCATGCAATGTTGTAGAGCTATCATATGTCTCCTGTCATTTATTTTTCAGCCACCTGCTATCTACTACTTTTACAGCGCACTAGTTCTACACACACTTCACCCATACTCTCACTATTGTGTTTTTATGCAAGGGTATTTCAGACTCTGCTGCTATGAGAGAAGCAAAAAAGAAAAGAGAGAAGTCGCTCCAGTGTCGTACACGGATAGGCTAGACATGTTTCAGCCCTATAATAGGTGCAGTGTCAGCAGATGGAGACAGTAAACGTAGCTCTGGAGTTGATGACCTCGCTCGCAATGAACCACCATCCCAGGTGCTTGCTTTAACTTCGCGGTGTCATATGTGGTTGCATGTTCCATATGGTGTCTAGCTTGTATTTGAAAGGCCGAAGTTGGTCTTTATTAAGATAAGGAAAGATATTTTTTCACATGAACCACCATCCCGTGAGCACCAGAAGACAAATAGCTAGTCAGGGCACTGGCCGAGCCAGTGAGAAGCCCAGCAAAGAGAGGCATGACCTGGATGCCAACTAAAAGCCGCGATTGTGGCGAAGCAGCCCGCCTCCCACCAGGCTCTCAGGTCCTAGATGATCATGCTCACCACTCCAGCCGGATGTCTAGCTTGTATTGCTTCCAATTTGGTTAGATTGCATCTGCTTAGCTTACACATTATACCTTTGAATATGACATGCCTTTCTGTTTTTGGTACATACTAGTACATCTGTGTATTAACCATGTTCTTACATCAAACTAATGTTCTTGTGTATCCCTCATCAATCACTTATGATGAGACAGTCGGGCAAGTGGATTACTCCTCATTTAAAGAATGCAGCGTCAGCCTCCCGACATGATTCTCAAGAAACAACAAGGCTAGATGAAGATAGTGAACGTAGCTCTGTAGTTGATTACCGCATTTCCCCTACACTAGCATCACAGGTGCTTGCTCTAACTTGGTAGCGTGATATGTGGTTGCATGTTGCATATGGTGTCTAGATTGTAATTCTTCCAATCTGGTTAAACTGCATGTGCTATTCTGCTTAGCTTATACATTATACCTGTTAATGTGACATGCCTTCCTGTATTTACTACATAGTACATCTGTCTATTAAGCATGTCCTCACATAAAACTATTTTTTTTGTATCCCTCATAAATCAATATGACGAGACACCTTCAGTATATGCAGTGTGATATTAGTTGCATCTTTGATATGATTTATAGCATGCACTGCTTCTAATTTGTTGAAATGCCATTTATGATGGGACACTTTTAACTTGGCAGAGTCATATTGGTTGCATCTTTCACGTGGTGTCTAGCTTGCATTGCTTCTTATTTGGTGAAATGGTTTCTGCTTAGTTTACACAAACGGTTGTGAATATGCCATGTTGTCCTGTTTTTAGTATTATTACATCAAAGTAGTGATTGTCAGTATCATGCACGAATGAGTTCTGAAGAGTGAATTTTATTGCTTTTTCTTGTCGGTTTTACTTGAAAATTCAAAATCAATAAAGCGGAAGTTAGCAAGGCAGCGGATGAAGATGCTCCTTCCAAATGGAGGGCCTCTACAGATTCTGCTCCTCCATCCCCCAAGATGATTTCCAAGACAACACATGCATAGACACTCAACGTAGATGTGTTGGTGATGAGCACGTCTCCCCTAGTGCACCATCACAGGTGCTCCCTCTAACTTGGCATTGTTATATGTGGTTGCATGTTATATATGATGTCTAGCTTGTATTGCTTTTAATTTTGTTGAATTTCATCTGCTTACTTTACACATTATACTTGTGACTAAGACACGTGTTCCTGTTTCTAGAACATACAATATCTGTCTATCACACCATGTTCTTACATCAAAGTACATTTGTTCTGAAGAACTAAATTTTTATCCGTTTTTCTTGTTGGCGTGACTTAACATGGCACAGAGAAAGAGGAAGCAAGATAGAACAACAGGGAAAGGGAAGCGGAACAATCCTGCAGATTCTGCTGGTACTGATGGTGCAATAGAAGGTCAAAGTCCAGCGGAAAATTGTATCGACAGGGTATCCCGTGCTGCATGAGCTACAGAATAAGCCAAACAGAAACAAATAGGTGCCACCAAACAAGCAGAGACAACCCTAGTTGTTGCAACACCTTCCACAGTACCACCAGCTGCACGATTTACTCGTTGGTCAACTCAGCTAGCAGCACGTTCCCAAGCTCCCTTTCCACCTGACACTACTTCTGAAGCACTCTTGACACAAGATGAGTTGGCAAGATCAGATGAACTTCGTGAGCTTCAACAGCAAGAAGGTAGTTGCTGGAGTCATGTTACAGTTGCATGCTTCTTTATATGTAGTCTCACAGTTTGATGTACACTAACACTTCCTATGTTTGTTGTTGGACTGCACCTAGGCACAAAAGGAAACAAACATCAGGGATAATGCTCGATAGGTTAACTAAATCTAGAGGAGGAAGAATGGAGATCCGTTTTGAGGCAGGTTTAAAAAGGCCACGTGATGCTACAGAGTCAGCCAAGTTAGTATCAGAGGCAGCGGTTGCTGTTAGGTGTCATGTACGTATCCTGCCAACATGGATTCAGTACAGGAATGACAAAGACGAAACCCAGTTCAACACCTTCCTCGACCATTTATCTGTAAGTATGGTTATGTATGGAAACTAGTAATATCGTCTTGATCTGTCCAATACTTTCTAGGTTGCTGATAATGAGACTCCCATAATTTTCAACAGATGAGGTTCAAGTTGGATAGCCAAGATGATGCAACCAGACAAGCTTGCACCCATGTTTTCAAGTCTGCTCTATGATAGTATTGGTATAACTTGAGGTAAACTCACTTTGAGGGCAAGGCTAACAGTGAACTTTCCCAAACATCTCAAGTGGAAAATATATCCGATGAAGACTGGAGAGGCCTCGTTAAACACTGGTCTGATCCGAAGTATCAGGTACATTGTATATATGTGATCAGATCACATGTTGAAGTCCTATTTACGCATGTGCCACACAAATCTATCTTCTTGTAGGTGAACTGTTCAAAGAACAAGGCCAACCATACGAAAGTGAAATTCCAACAGACAACAGGATCTCATAGCTATATTGCACACTGCGAGGCTCTTGTAATTAGCTGCTGTTTCACTCTTTTTGCTGTACCATATTATCAGATCTATATTGACTTGTTCCAAATGCAGAGGAAAGCCCGCAAGGACCAAAAAGTACCTGAACCAAATGATGTGGAAATCTTCAAGGACTATCACACCAGCAAGAAGAAGGGCATGACTACACCAGTCAAAGCCGCTGTTGTAAGTCCTTAATCCTCATGCCTTTTAACTACTACTTACTCTGACTTGTGCCTTGAACTGCATGGTTTGCAGCCAATGTCTATTACTCTTTTCAATTTTATACACAATTGTCTTAGCGTATGATTGCACCTTACAAGGTTTAAAAGAGAGGAGTGATGTTCCTTTGATCTTGACCTGTAATCTAGTTCCGTGCTGGACTTGCCCACACAACGTTACAATTGCATGTTTGTTTTTTATCAGTTGTTTTGTGATATGAATGATGTCATAATATGCTTACCGTATTATAAACTTCGTCTCTTTATCCTTAGCCCTCAATACAATGTGAAGAAATAGACAATACATTAGTGATGGTACATGGTCATATGTTTGGAACCTGGTTTTATTATGTACTTTGCAATAAAATACAACTATTATTTTACATGGGTTCACCAGAATAAGTTTTGTATATAGACCAAAGCTATTTTGTTTGGTTTTGCTGCCTCCTTAATATCTTCTGTTCTGGTACTACTAATGTAAAACCACAACTTTTCAGCGAGCTATGGAAAAAATGGTGGAACCGCCACCTTCTGAAGGTGGCGAAGCAACTATAACCGCAATGTCAGCTCTTGCTGGAGTGGGTCAGTACCTTTCCACTAACAGTGCCAAAAGCATGTTCCTGCGTAATACTGGCTTGGTTGTTAAGGCAATCTCGTCCAAACTACCTCATGATCGAGATATGCAAGCTCAAAACAATGTTGTATCTGCGCTCCAGACACAAGTCCATTCCCTAACAGAGACCCTTTGTGAAACAAGGAGAAACATTGTTCGATGTTGTCAAGATATGCATGGTTTTTAAACCAGACTATCATACATTTGCTATGTTGTTCAGGAGCCTAGGAGAACTGAAGGCGAAGGTTATGGTGCTCCATCGGACAATACAGCATGAAAACGTAACAGTCAGGTCAAATGAACTGAGCTTCTGAACTTTTGGTGGTGCATTTATCTGCTAGACTGTTAACTTTTATGCCAACCTTCCTTTTTTTATAGTTGTAATTTGTTTTGGTGCGATACAAAATTTGTTCTTAACGTGCAGCCACCGGCTGAAGAAAACAGTAAGCCATTTTTGTATAGTGTAGGGTGTTCCCTATATTTGCACTGGTGGCGAACTTTAATGCCCACCGGCTGTAGTTAACATGGGACTCCTACGGGCCGTAGAAACAATGGGCCTTCTAAGGGCCGTAGAAACAATGGGCCTTCTACGTGGCGTAGAAACAATGGGCCTTATATGGGTCATAGAAACAATGGGCCTTCTATGGGTCGTATCATCAATGGGCCTTCTATGGGCCGTATGATCGGTTGGCCAAACATGGGCCAATAACATACCACATTATGGACGTAAATGGGCTAGAGTTGAAATCGTTCATGGGCCGACCATAACGGGCTGTCGTTAATCGTTCATATTTTGATGATGCTATGAAAACGGCCCAACGTATTAACGGGCCACAAACGGGACGACTGTAACCACAGGCTGAATTTGGCCCACAAGCAGAAAATGACAGTAACGGGCCGTAAGTAAACGAATGTGGGAATGAGCCCAAGAATAAATGGGCCTCGAGAAGGCCGAAAGATAACATGGGCTAGAAACGGCCCAACGGAATAATGGGCTGTTAATGGGCATAAAGTGATACACTGTTCATTACGGGCTAGTTTCACCACGTGCCGTCATTACAGGCCTGTTTTACCATGGGTCGTTAATGGGCCGAGAGTAATAAGGGCCCCATATGGGCCGAAAGTTGTCATGGGTCGGAAGTTAAAACGAGCTGGAATTATATTGGACGGACCAGATGACGCTACTGGGCCTAATTCGGATAGGCCGTAAATGGGCCTTGGGTTAGTGGGTTGTAAATGGGCTATATGCGAACAGGCCGTTAACAGGCTTGCCGTGGGCCGGCCCGCCACCTTTTGACCAAGTCAAACAGGACGGCCTTTTCACAGGAATGGTCCTCTGTTGAGCCGTGCCACGTGTCGACGTATCATAGGCGCTTTAGGTCCAATGAGTGGATGACATCTGTGCCAACGGTGAGCCAACATGTGTTTCCTCCAGCCGATGATGATTTTACACCTGGAAAATCCCCATTGGTCGGGGCTGTTAACGGATTATCGGATCCAAAATCGGACCCGATAGCTTAACGGCATTTCGTTACGGTGGATGCCACGTGTCGGTCACCCTTGACGAAAGCACTTCTGTGACGCGCGATTTATCGTCATGCAAGTGGACACTTCCGTGATGATAATTTTGGTAATGTCATGGAACACTTCTATGACAGCACGGGTATGAATATCTTGATTCTGTCATAAATTTGTCATGGATGTACATGCATGACAGAAAACGTGACCTACTGTGATAAACATGTATCATCACGGAAGTGTATTTTTTTTGTAGTGATAGTGTCCCTTAGTTGGTAATTTATCAGAGAAGATGGAGACTCGAATAAAAATTGCATAAAGTAAATAGAAAGGCCCTTCGCAGAGGGAAGTAGGGATTTGTAGAGGTGTCAGAGCTCAAAGCAAAAAAGATAGAGATAAAAACATTTTGGGTGGCATGCTTTTCCTGTTAACGAAAATGATCGAGTAGTTCCCAATACTTTCCATGCTATATATATCATAGGCGGTTCCCAAACAGGAAATAAAGTTTATTCCTTTTTCAACCATACTTTCACTTTCCATGGCTAGCCGTATCCACCGGTGCCTTCCATACCAACACTTCCCAAGGAATTTATTATTTGACAACATAAAGTAAATTTATTTTTCATTTCGGGACTGGGCATCCCTAATACCTTTGTCGTACTCTCGTGCAATGACAAGTGAATAAACATTCATCTTGAGAATAACACATCTAGCATGGAAATATATCAGCCACCCCCTACCGTTTCATGAGTGGTACGAGCACATAAAAGAGAAATTTATTTTGAAAATTAGAGATGGCACCTACAAATTTGCTTAGAACGGCAAAAGAATACCGCATATAGGTAGGTATAGTGGACTCATGTGGTAAAACTTGTTTAAAGGATTTTGGATGCACAAGTAGTGATCATACTTGGTGCAAATGAAGGCTAGCAAAAGACTGAGAAGCATCCAACCAAGAAACGAAAAATCTCATAAGAGAGCATTAAGCATAACTAACACCCAATAATGCACCACAAGTAGAATGTAATTTCATTGCATAACTATTGACTTTCATGCTTGCATAGGGAATAATAAACCTTAACACCAATATTCTTACTAAAGCAAAATTACACATCAACATGACTATTATATCATCATATCACAAAACTATTACAAGGAATCAAGTTTATTTTGTCCAATGATCTTCATGAAAGTTTTTATTATATCCCTCTTAATATCTATCACTTTGGTACTAATTCATATGTTGCTTTTGATAGCTCAAACAAATCTAAGTGAAGAACATGAGCATAAAAATTTTCTTCTCTCAAAATAATTTAAGTGAAGTAAGAGAGAATTTCGTAAAAAAATTTACTAATTCTCAAATAAATCTAAGTGAAGCATGAGAGAATTTCTTCAAAAATAATAAAGCACACCATGCTCAAAAAGATATAAGTGAAGCACTAGAGTAATTCCATAGCTCTTAAGGATTTAAGTGAAGCATAGAGAACAATTCTAACAAGTCATAGCATAATTTTGGCTCTCTCAAATAGGTGTATCCAACAAGGATTCATGACACAAAATAAAAATAAAAACAAGCAAAGACTCATATCACTCAAGATGCTCCAAGCAAAACTCATGATATGTGAGGAATAAAAATATAGCTCCAAGTAAAATATTGATGGTCATTAGAAGAAAGAGGGGATGCCACTTGTGCATCCACAAGCTTAGTTCCTTGCTTATCTTTGGATAATAACTTGGGGTGCCATGGGCATCCCCAAGCTTAAGCTCTTCTTACTCCTTATTCCTTCATCCATCGTGATCTCACCCAAAACTTGAAAACTTCAATCACACAAAAGTCAACAAAACCTTCGTGAGATCCGTTAGTATAACAAAGCAAATCACTACTCTAAGTACTGTTGCAAACCCATTCATATTTTATTTTTGCATTATATCTACTGTATTCCAACTTTCCTATGGCTCAAACCCCCCGAAAGAGTCCATAGATCAATCAATACTAGAGGATAACCCGCACGTTGCAGCGGGAATCTGTAGTACTATATAGGAGGATTTATGGAGTGAGAAATAGGGAAACTTATGAAAGGAAATATAAATATATGTCTATTTGAACATTTGAATTGTATAAAAAGTTGACAAATAATATATTGTAGAGTATCTCCATAGTTGCGTAATTAGATGGATGCATTGCCAACATTGAGAGAATAACACATATTACGATGA
Source organism: Triticum urartu (assembly GCF_056163025.1). Taxonomy (NCBI): domain Eukaryota; kingdom Viridiplantae; phylum Streptophyta; class Magnoliopsida; order Poales; family Poaceae; genus Triticum; species Triticum urartu. The sequence continues at coordinate 89,830,162 of NC_141878.1, forward strand.
AAATTTTCTCATAAAAACTCTAGATAATTTCATTTGGTTGTGTATTAATGAGAAGTGCATCAGAGCAAGAAACAGAGAGATTTCATACTAATTTGTGATCCTCACGGTGTTAATGCGCCCGAATAGGAATTACCTTGCATTCTCCACCTTGATCCACTTATTGAGCGAACGATAATCTAAGCTATACAAAATTTGATGGTTCCTGAGTAGAGACACACGTACTCTATTTTACTAAATCCTTTTTATCACACTACCAGTAAACATATAGTAATGAAATTGAAGGATAATGAGAATAACTCATACATGATCCTCTGTGCAAGGAAAAAAACTCTTATGCTAGAATTGTTATTCAAGGTGTTTTGTTTCAACCAAATATTTGTGAGTAAGCATGTAGTGGGGCTATAGGCACCATACAGTTAAAGTGAATTTCAAAGAGAATGCAACTATGTTAATAAGAGTACTTCATATTTCCTTTCATTTATATTGATGGGTGATTGTTGTGACAACAGAAGAACCCTGCAGTTTGGTAAGAAAAAAATGTCTATCACACAATTGTATCACTCGAGTAATAGAACATAACGACCCATAAAATTCAGAATGGAATAGTACTCCCAGGGAACAAATTACCTGAAAATGAACTCGAATAATATGCAATACTTTGTGAACTTGTGATTCTACAAAACAATCTACCGAGAGCAATAATAGTACAAAATACTAAGTTAAAATGTGTGAGAGGGGGAATGGGGAGATGTGTGATTGCGGTTGGGCACAATATAGCTCGTCAGGTGCATGCCTGGGCGTAGGTCCTGGAACATCATAGCTCAGGACAGCGGGGATCACCAGGCTCCGAGAGAGGTAGAGATAAAAGGAAGGATCACGAGGCTCTGATCCAGCAGCAGAGCATGGGTCTCCGACAGTGACGACCTTGTGAAAGCTTGGCCGGCCGTGGTGTAATACTAGAGAGAGAGGTATATATATAGAGACGAAACATGAGAAGAACCTATGTGTGTTTTTTTCTTTTTCAATGAGGGAATAGGTGGAGCTTTGTTTGTTTAGGGAGATGAAGGAACCTTCGGTGGTTCGTTAATCGGATCAGATTAATACGCTTGGCAGATGCCCAATAAGATTCCTACGGTTATGGAAAATAATAGCGCATGCACAGCCATAATCCCATAGAATCCGGGCAGTTATTGCATGTGCCCTTTCTCTCGGTTCCTCTCCCTAGCACGATCCGCATGCATGTGAATAGAAAAATCAGGTACTTCTTTCCCGCACATGCATTGTTGTTTCTGTTGTGCCACTGATCGCTCCAATCAAGGATAAATTTATTCCTGGCAGTAGCTCGCATGCTTCATTAATTATTTAATATTCCAGCCCAATAAATATGGACACGACTGAATTGGAGTCTAGCGATAGACATATTTTTTTCCTAATTATTTGTTGCATGTGGTCTAGAGTGGATGGATGCCTATCTTATGAGTGGGTGCATGGATGAGGAATTGCTGATGTGGTAGGCTGATGACATGGACAGTGTGCATGCTAAGAGAATTGCTAGAAGTGGGGAGCAACTTCTTAAGAATGTTAGATAAGCACACAACGCACAGAAAATAGAATTTGTCTAAAACAGAATAGTCTGTAGCAATCTGAAAACTTTGTATACTTCTGTAACTCCGAAAATTCTGAAAAATTAGGATGGTGTAGGCAATTTGTATATCAATCTTTTGTAAAAAATCAGAAGCATTCGTCAATTTTGTGATTTTGGAAAATTGTTTTCTGGACGCAAAAGTTTATGTTTTCCAACAAGATCAAATCAACTATCACCCAACATAATCCCAAAGGCTTTACTTGGCACAAACACTAACTAAAACATAAAAACACAATCATAACAGTAGCATAATTGTGCAAACACTCAAGAACAGAAAGAAAAGGATAAAAATAAATTTTATTCATTGGGTTGCCTCCCAACGAGCTCTATCATTTTACGCCCCTAGCTAGGCATAATATTTCAATGATGCTCACATGAAAGATAGTAATTCAAACATGAAGAGAGCATCATGCAGCATGTGAAAAACACATTTAAGTCTAATATACTTCCTATGCATAGGAATTTGATAAGAAAACAAATTATCAAGATAAGACACATCTAACATATGCAAAGAAGAGTAATAAAACATTAACAATCTCAACATAACGAGAGGTAATTTAGTAACATGAAAATTTCTACCACCATGTTTTCCTCTCTCATAATAATTACATGTAGGATCATAATCAAATTCAACAATATAGCTATAATATAAATTTTTCTCTTCATGATCCACATGCATGCAAAGTTTACACTCTTCCAAAGTACTGGGTTTATCATCAAATAAAGTCATGATCTCTCCAAGACCACTTTTATCAAAAATTTCATAAGATTGAACACTCTCCAAATATGTGGGATTATTTTTACCTAGAGTTGACACTCTTTCAAACCCAATTTTAATATTATTGCAAGCATATTCATCATGAGGTTTAAATAAATTTTCAAGATCATAAGAATCATTATCACCCCAATCATGATCATTGTAATAAGTAGTGGACAAAACAAAACAAGCATCCCCAAGCTTGGGGTTTTGCATATGACTAACACAATTGACATTAATAGAATTTATAATAACATCATTGCAATCATGCTTTTCATTCAAGGTGCTATAATGAATCACTTTATAAATTTCTTCGTTCAACACTTTATCACAATTTTCAGATTTATAAATCTCAAGCAAAACTTCATAAAGATAATCTAGTGAACTCAACTCACTAGCAATTTGTTCATCATAATTGGATCTCTTGAAAAGATTAGCAAGTGGATGAGGATCCCTATCAATATATTTTTAGCAAGCAAATATGCAAGCCAATAGAAGGCACATGGTAACACAAGTAGAGATAGCAAAACAAGAGATCTGATGAGAAAAAGGCGAACGAAAAAGAGGGCGGGTAAAACGTCAAATTTATGTGAACCGGGGGAGAGTAAAACGAGAGGCAAATGGAAAATAATGTAAATTGCAAGGAGATGAGATTTGTCATTAGGAACCTAGTAGATGTTGATGATGTCTCCCCGACGACGGCACCAGAAATTCCTTTTGATGTGGCTTGAACTACGTCGGTATTTCCCCAAAGAGGAAGGGATGATGCAGCACAACTATAGTAGGTATTTCCCTCAGTGATGAGACCAAGGTTATTGAACCAGTAGGAAAACCATGCAACACCACGTAAATAGCTCCTGCACACAAAGAACAAATACTTGCAACCTGACCTAAGAGAGGGGTTGTCAATCCCTCACGGATAAAAAGATAGGTAAAATTGTAGTAGATTGGATAAATAGATCTCGCGGGAACGCGAGATAAAATAAATAATAATAAATTGCAACAAGGTATTTTTGTATTTTTGGATTAATAGATCTGAAAATAAAAGCAAATAAAAATAGATCGTGAAGGCAAATATAATAAAGAAGAGACCCGGGGGGCCATAGATTTCACTAGTGGCTTCTCTCGAGAAAAATAGCATACGACGGGTAAATAAATTACTGTTGGGAAATTGATAGAACTTCAAATAATCATGACGATATCCAGGCAATGATCATTATATAGGCATGACGTCCAAGATTAGTAGACCGACTGCTGCCTGCATCTACTACTATTACTACATACATCGACCGCTATCCAGCATGCATCTAGTGTATTAAGTTCATGGAGAAATGGAGTAATGCAATAAGAACGATGACATGATGTAGACAAGATCTATTTATGTAGAAATAGACCCCATCTTGTTATCCTTAATAGCAACGATACATACGTGTCGGTTCCCCTTCTGTCACTGGGATCAAGCACCGTAAGATCGAACCCATCACAAAGCACCTCTTTCCATGGCAAGACAAATCGATCTAGTTGGCCTAACTAAACCAAATACTTGAAGAAGAAATATGAGGCAATAAGTAATCATGCATATAAGAGATCAAAGAAACTCAAATAACTTTCATGGATAAAAACATAGATCTGATCATAAACTCAAGGTTCATCGGATCCCAACAAACACACCGCAAAAAGAATTACATCAAATAGATCTCCAAGAGACCCGTAAGTCTACTAACTACAGACCCGTAGGTCTATAATGAACTACTCACGCATCATCAGAGATGCGCCAATAAGGATGATGAACCCCTCCGTGATGGTGTCTAGATTGGATCTGGTGGTTCTTGAAGGAAATATGCCCTAGAGGCAATAATAAAGTTATTATTTATATTTTCTTATATCATGATAAATGTTTATTATTCATGCTAGAATTGTATTAACCGGAAACTTGATACATGTGTGGATACTGATACGTCTCCAACGTATCTATAATTTTTGATTGCTCCATGCTATATTATCTACTGTTTTGGACTATATTGGGCTTTATTTTCCACTTTTATATTATTTTTGGGACTAACCTATTAACCAGAGGCCCAGCCCAGAATTGCTGTTTTTTGACTATTTCAGTGTTTCGAAGAAACGGAATATCAAACGTAGTCCAAATGGAATGAAACCTTCGGGAACGTGATTTTCTCACCAAACGTGATCCAGGAGACTCGGACCCTATGCCAAGGCATCAGAGAGGCGGTCACGAGGGTGGGGGCGCCCCCCCTAGGGTGCGCCCCCTGCCTCGTGGGCCCCTTGGAGCTCCACCGATGTACTCCTTCCTCCTATATATACCTACGTACCCCAAACGATCAGAACAGGAGCCAAAAACCTAATTCCACCACCGCAACTTTCTGTATCCACGAGATCCCATCTTGGGGCCTGTTCCGGAGCTCCGCCGGAGAGGGTCGTCATCACGGAGGGCTTCTACATCATCATAGCCTCTCCGATGAAGTGTGAGTAGTTTACCTCGGACCTTCGGGTCCATAGTTAGTAGCTAGATGGCTTCTTCTCTCTTTTTGGATCTCAATACAAAGTTCTCCCCCTCTCTTGTGGAGATCTACTCGATGTAATCTTCTTTTTGCGGTGTGTTTGTTGAGACTGATGAATTGTGGGTTTGTGATCAAGTCTATCTATGAATAATATTTGAATCTTCTCTGAATTCTTTTATGTATGATTGGTTATCTTTGCAAGTCTCTTCGAATTATCCGTTTGGTTTGGCCAACTAGATTGGTAGTTCTTGCCATGGGAGAAGTGCTTAGCTTTGGGTTCGATCTTGCGGTGTCCTTTCCCAGTGACAGAAGTGGTAGCAAGGCACGTATTGCATCGTTGCCATCGAGGATAACAAGATGGGGTTTATTTCATATTGCATGAATTTATCTCTCTACATCATGTCATCTTGCTTAAGGCGTTACTCTGTTTTTAACTTAATACTCTAGATGCATGTTGGATAGCGGTCGATGAGTGGAGTAATAGTAGTAGATGCAGAATCGTTTCGGTCTACTTGTCACGGACGTGATGCCTATATACATGATCATGCCTAGATATTCTCATAACTATGCTCAATTCTGTCAATTGCTCAACAGTAATTTGTTCACCCACCGTAGAATACTTATGCTCTTGAGAGAAGCCACTAGTGAAACCTATGGCCCCCGGGTCTATTCTCATCATATCAATCTCCATCACTTTAATCTTGCTTTGCTTTTTACTTTGCCATTTACTTTTCACTTTGCATCTCTATACCAAAAATACCAAAAATATTATATCTATCAGATCTCACTCTCGTAAGTGACCATGAAGGGATTGACAACCCCTAATCGCGTTGGTTGCGAGTAGCTATCGTTTTGTGCAGGTACAAGGGACTTGAGCGTGGCCTCCTACTGGATTGATACCTTGGTTCTCAAAAACTGAGGGAAATACTTACGCTACTCTGTTGCATCATCCCTTCCTCTTCGGGGAAATCCAACGCAAGCTCAAGAGGTAGCAAGAAGGATTTCTGGCGCCGTTGCTGGGGAGTCTACGCAAAAAGTCAACATACCAAGTACCCATCACAATCCCTATCTCTCGCATTACATTATTTTCCATTTGCCTCTCGTTTTCCTCTCCCCCACTTCACCCTTGCGGTTTCATTCGCCCTCTCTCTCCCTGTCCTCCCTCTCTTTTCTCGCCTGCCTTTTTGTTTGCTCGTGTGTTAGATTGCTTGTTTGTCGCGATGGCTCAAGATACTACCAAATTGTGTGACTTCACCAATACCAATAATGATGATTTCCTTAGCACTCCGATTTCTCCTCTTGCCAATACTGAATCTTGTGAAATCAATACTGCTTTGTTGAATCTTGTTATGAAAGATCAATTTGCCGGCCTTCCTAGTGAAGATGCCGCTACTCATCTGAATAGCTTCGTTGATTTATGCGATATGCAAAAGAAAAAAGATGTCAATAATGATGTCGTTAAATTGAAGCTATTTCCTTTTTCGCTTAGAGATCGTGCTAAAGCTTGGTTTTCGTATTTGCCTAAAAATAGTATTGATTCTTGGAACAAGTGCAAAGATGCTTTATCTCTAAGTATTTCCCTCCCGCTAAGATCATCTCTCTTAGAAATGATATTATGAACTTTAAGCAACTTGATCATGAACATGTTGCACAAGCTTGGGAGAGAATGAAATTAATGATACGTAATTGCCCTACTCATGGTTTGAATTTGTGGATGATTATACAAAAAATTTATGCTGGATTGAATTTTGCTTCTAGAAATCTTTTAGATTCGGCCGCGGGAGGCACTTTTATGGAAATCACTTTAGGAGATGCTACTAAACTCCTAGATAATATTATGGTTAATTATTCTCAATGGCATACTAAAAGATCTTCTAATAAAAAAGTGCATGCGATAGAAGAAATCAATGTTTTGAGTGGAAAGATGGATGAACTTATGAAATTATTTGCTACTAAGAGTGTTTCTTCTGATCCTAATGATATGCCTTTGTCTACTTTGATTGAGAATAACAATGGATCTATGGATGTGAATTTTGTTGGTAGGAATAATTTTGGTAACAACGCTTGTAGAGGGAATTTTAATCCTAGGCCATATCCTAGTAATCCTTCTAATAATTATGGGAATTCCTACAACAACTCTTATGGAAATTATAATAAGATGCCCTCTGAATTTGAGAATAGTGTTAAAGAGTTTATGAATTCACAAAAGAATTTTAATGCTTTGCTTGAAGAGAAATTGCTTAAAGTTGATGATTTGGCTAGGAACGTTGATAGAATTTCTCTTGAGATTGATTCTTTAAAGATTAGATCTATTCCTCCTAAGCATGATATCAATGAGTCTCTCAAAGCCATGATAACTTCCATTGATGAGTGCAAGGAAAGAACCGCTAGGATGCGTGCTTCCAAAGATGCCTTTATTAAAGCATGTTCTTCCAATTCCTATGAAAATCAAGATGAAGATCTAAAAGTTATTGATGTGTCCCCTATTAAATATTTGTTTTGCAATATGAATCTTGATGAAACTGAATATGATCTTCCTTTACCTAGAAGGCGTTCTAAAAATTCGGAGTATTTAGATCTTTATGATGAAATTGATGAAAGTGGGATTGAAAGAAATAAAAATCTAGATGTTGCTAAACCCACTATATTGGATTTCAAGGAATTTAATTATGAAAGTTGCTCTTTAATTGATTGTATTTCCTTGTTGCAATCCGTGCTAAATTCTCCACATGCTTATAGTCAAAAGAAAGCCTTCACCGAACATATTATTGATGCCTTGATGCAATCTTATGAAGAAAAACTTGAGTTGAAAGTTTCTATCCCTAGAAAACTCTATGATGAGTGGGAACCAACTATTAAAATTAAAATTAAAGATCATGAGCTTTATGCTTTGTGTGATTTTGGTGCTGGTGTCTCCGCTATTCCCAAGACTTTGTGTGATTTGCTAGATTTCCGTAATTTTGATGATTTCTCTCTAAACTTGCATCTTGCGGATTCTACTATTAAGAAACCTATGGGAAGGATTAATGATGTTCTTATTGTTGCAAATAGGAATTATGTGCCCGTAGATTTCATTGTTCTTGATATGGATTGCAATCCTTCTTGCCCTATTATTCTTGGTAGACCTTTCCTTAGAACGGTTGGTGCGATTATTGATATGAAGGAAGGGAATATTAGATTTCAATTTCCATTAAAAAGGGCATGGAACACTTTCCAAAAAATAAAATAAAATTGCCATATGAAACTATCATGAGAGCCACTTATGGATTGCCTACCAAAGATGGCAATACCTAGATCTATCCTCGCTTTTATGCCTAGCTAGGGGCGTTAAACGATAGCGCTTGTTGGGAGGCAACCCAATTTTATTTTTATTCCTTGCTTTTTTGCTCCTGCTTAGTAATAAATAAATTATTTAGCCTCTTTTTTGGCTGTATTTTTTGTGTTTAATTAGTGTTTGTGCCAGGTAGAACCATTGGGAAGACTTGGGGAAAGTCTTGTTGAACTTGCTGTAAAAAACAGAAACTTTAGCACTCACGAGAACTGCTGTCATTTTTATTTGAAGAGTGCTATTTAGTTAATTCTTCTTGCATATGATTAATAGATAAATTCCTCACGTCCAGAAATTTATTTTAGAATTTTTGGGGTTCCATATATTGCGCTAGCTACAGATTACTACAGACTGTTCTGTTTTTGACAGATTCTGTTTTTTCATGTGTTGTTTGCTTATTTTGATGAATCTATGGTTAGTAAAATAGTTTATAATCCATAGAGAAGTTGGAATACAGTAGGTTTAACACCCATATAAATAAATAATGAGTTCATTACAGTACCTTGAAGTGGTCTTTTGTTTTCTTTCGCTAATGGAGCTCACGAGTTTTCTACTTTAAGTTTTGTGTTGTGAAGTTTTCAAGTTTTGGGTGAATTCTTGTGATGGATTATGGAACAAGGAGTGGCAAGAGCCTAAGCTTGGGGATGACCATGGAACCCCCAAGATAATCCAAGGAAACCAAAAAGTCAAAGCTTGGGGATGCCCCAGAAGGCATCCCCTCTTTCGTCCACTTCCATCGGTAATTTACTTGGAGCTATATTTTATTCACCAACACGATATGTGTTTTGCTTGGAGCGTCTTGTATTATTTTTTTCTTTGTGTTTTAGTATGCCACAATCGTCCTTTCTGTACACACCTTTTGAGAGAGCCATACGTGAATTAAAATTTGATAGAATACTCTATGTGCTTCACTTATATCTTTTGAGCTATGTAGTTTTGCTCTATGTGCTTCACTTATATCTTTTGAGCGTTATAATTTTGCTCTATGTACTTCACTTAGATATTTTAGAGCACGGTGGTGAATTTGTTTTAAAGAAACTATTGATCTCTCATGCTTCACTTAAATTATTTTGAGAGTCTCTTAATAGCATGGTAATTTGCTTAATATAATATGCTTGGTATTCAAGATTTGTGAAACTTTCTTTTGAGTGTGTTGAATACTAAGAAAAGATTGAAGCATGATAATTGTTTTGAGATATGGAGGTGATAATATTAAAGTCATGCTAGTTGAGTAGTTGTGAATTTAAAGAATACTTGTGTTAAAGTTTGTGATTCCCGTAGCATGCACTTATGGTGAACCGTTATGTGATGAAGTCGGAGCATGATTTATTTATTGATTGTCTTCCTTATGAGTGGCGGTCGGGGACTAGCGATGGTCTTTTCCTACCAATCTATCCCCCTAGGAGCATGCGCGTAATACTTTGCTTTGATAACTTCTAGATTTTTGCAATAAGTATATGAGTTCTTTATGACTAATGTTGAGTCCATGGATTATACGCACTCTCACCCCTTCCACCTTTGCTAGCATCTCTAATACCGCGCACTTTTTGCCGGTATCATACACCTACCATATACCTTCCTAAAAACAGCCACCATACCTACCTATTATGGCATTTCCATAGCCATTCCGAGATATATTGCCATGCAACTTTCCACCGTTCCGTTCATGACACATTCATCATTGTCATATTGCATATCCCGGTACACCGCCAGAGGCATTCATATAGAGTCATATTTTGTTTTAAGTATCAAGTTGTAATTGTTGAGTTGTAAGAAAAATAAAAGTGTGATGATCATCATTATTAGAGCATTGTCCCAAGTGAGGAAAGAATGATGGAGACTATGATTCCCCCATAAGTCGGGATGAGACTCCGGACAAAAAAAGAGGCCCAAGAAGCCCAAATAAAAAGAGGCCATAAAAAAGAGAAAAGGCCCAAATAAAAAATGAGAGAAAAAGAGAGAAGGGACAATGTTACTATCCTTTTACCACACTTGTGCTTCAAAGTAACACCATGATCTTCATAGTAGAGAGTCTCTCATGTTATGTCACTTTCATATACTAGTGGGAATCTTTCATAATAGAACTTGGCTTGTATATTCCAATGATGGGCTTCCTCAAATTGCCCTAGGTCTTCATGAGCAAGCAAGTTGGATGCACACTGTCGGTGTCAAAACCGGCGGATCTCGGGTAGTGGGTCCCGAACTGTGCATCTAGGCCGAATGGTAACAGGAGGCAGGGAACACGATGTTTTACCCAGGTTCGGGCCCTCTTGATGGAGGTAAAACCCTACGTCCTGCTTGATTAATATTGATGATATGGGTAGTACAAGAGTAGATCTACCACGAGATCAAGGAGGCTAAACCCTAGAAGCTAGCCTATGGTATGATTGTTGTATATGGAGTTGATTGCCTACGGACTACAACCCTCCGGTTTATATAGACACCAGATAGGGTTAGGGTTACATAGAGTCGGTTACAATGGTAGGAGATCTTGAATATCCGCATCACCAAGCTTGCCTTCCACGCCAAGGAAAGTCCCATCCGGACATGGGACGAAGTCTTCAATCTTGTATCTTCATAGTCAAGGAGTCCGGCTGAAGGTGTAGTCCGGCTACCCGAACACCCCCTAATCCAGGACTCCCTCAGTAGCCCCTGAACCAGGCTTCAATGACGACGAGTCCGGCGCGCAAATTGTCTTCGGCATTGCAAGGCGGGTTCCTCCTCCAAGTCCTTCATAGAAGATTGTAAACACCAAGAGTAGTGTCTGGCTCTGCAAAATAAGCTTCCACATATTGCCATAGAGAGAATAATATTAACACAAATCAAATCTGCTGACGTATTCCGCAGTGCGTCATCACACTATAGCCAAGTCCTTCACTCGAATCGTTTTCACTTTTCCACCTCAGCGTGTTTTGCGAGGCGGTTTCCTTGGCACGTCTTGTCAAAGCAGAGATCGTGTGCCCCCCTTTTACAGGATTCTCATCAATACGGACGTGGGTAACCCAATCGTGCCCGTTAGCATGTTTTCTCGATTAAAGGCGAGTCCCAAATGGTTATGGGGAGGGCTCCTGGTATTCAACCTCTTATAAAGAGACCAGGGCCTTACTCCTTTTCTCCAATCCCAAAACAAGTTCGCCCGTCGCCTTGAGTTCCAACACCCTAGGCTCCAGATTCCAGGCGCCTCAGACCTTCGACAATGTCCGGTTCCGACCTTCAAGGCTGATGGATGCCCTCCTCCGTCACAGAGAGAGGACGTGCTAAAGTTGAGAGAGGCTAAGTTCTTGACCGCCGAAATTTTGCACAGGTTGCCTGCTCAAAGGCAGGCTATCCCCAGTCCCCAGCCCGGTGAGAGCGTAGTGTTCGTGTCTCACTTCCTTCGGGGGTTAGGCTTCCCGATGGATCCCTTTGTGAGGGGACTGCTGTTTTATTACGGGCTGGAATTCCACGACTTAGCTCCGGATTCCATCCTCCATATCTCCTCGTTTATCGTTGTATGCGAAGCGTTCCTCCGTGTTACCCCTCACTTCGGATTATGGCTCCGGACTTTCAAAGTGGAGCCGAAGATGATCAAGGGACGGCACGCAGAGTGCGGAGGCGCTGTTATAAGCAAAAATGCTGATGCTCCATGGCCCGAGGGCTCTTTTCAAGATGAGCTAGGCTTGTGGCAACGAGAGTGGTTTTATATCACCGCTCCCCGGAGCACCAAGTGGGTGGCGCTTCCTGCCTTTCGCTCGGGTCCCCCACCACGGCTAGCGTCATGGGTTAACAGAGGGTTAGATCGGGGTTTGCCCAAAGACGTGCCCCTGTTACAGGGCCGAATTAAGGATCTCTTGGAAGGAGACCTCAGCTTGGTCAAGGTGACGCAGGTCATGCTGATTCGCCGAATATTGCCCGGCAAACGTCGCCCCCTTCGCCTGTGGGAGTTTAATCCAGAGGGACCGCGAGCTCTCCAGAACTTTATGGGCGCAACGCCCGCGGAGATGTATAGACTGTTCTTCGGATCACAAGAGATGTGTCCGGATTTAACCGAGGACGCAGGCCTAAGCTGCAATCCCCCGGATACTCAAGTAAGCAACCCAGTGCCCGCACCTTCTATCCGTATAATTGTCATAAACTTGCCCCTAAAAGAGCCGTCCTTTTAAACAGGAGTGGATAGCGAAGGCAAAGCTGATCAGGTGTCCGGCTCCCCTTCCTGAAACCAGGCCGGATCCCGTGCTGGTCAGGATGCTGGAGATAATGCCTTTGGAGGGGGAGGACAAGGAACCTATGGCCTCCTCAAAGGAGGCTGCTCCGAAGGGAGGAACCGACAATTCCTCTCCTAAGGGGAAGAAGAGAGCCGCCTCTGACGACCCGGAAACCATGGCCTCGAAGCGGGGGAGAAAATCCTCGTCAGAGGGTCCGACGCCGGGGAGTTCCTCGGCCGGACTACGCCCTCAAGGGGATCAGCCCTCCAGCGAGCCGTAAGTGGAGAAAAGATTTTCCTTTTGAGGGATGAGGGAAATCCTTGATTTATATCTGAGAAGATTAACCAAACCTTTACCTTGTAGCTCGGACCTCAGCCCTTCTCAGCAGAGCTCGTCTTCGGGGGATCTCCTTCTGGAGATGATGGAGAGCGGGACGCCTCCCCCTGCTGTGCCGCCTAGCGAGGCGGGTGACCCTGAGGTGTCATCACGGAGGGTTTCTCCAAATCCGGCAGGGGCGGAAGGTGGCTATGCGGCCCCCCGAGGTTCTCCGCGTCCGGCCTTTGAAAGAGGTCATGGGACGAGCCCGGCACCGTCTGGTGCTCGGCCGGAGGAGCTAAAGATTCTGCTAGGGCAAGCTTCTATCTCAGAGGAGCACCGCGCATTGATGGGCACGGTGATTGAAAGGATTTCATCCGTAGAGAGCGGATTATATGAGGCCGTCAAAAGTTTACTGACGGGTTTCGAGGTACATTAGATAATGTATACTTTTGTCAGTTACGCATGAATAAGATGCGCCCTGTGTAGATAGTAGCCCCTAAGACTCTGCACGTCGTCAAGAAATGACGGCACGTGGAGGATCATAATCCCAGGTCTAAGATGTCGCCTTTGAATGTAGGCGGCAGGGTGTCCGGAATCGAGCCGAACTAACGATTTTGCCGAACTAAAGCGGCAACTGGACGTGGCAGATGCCGACATCACACTTGTCAATAAGCGGCTTGATGAGGCTCAAGGTATGTAATTCCTCGGGCGGCATCAGGTAAGAATAGTTTTATGCCTGTGTCTTACGATGTGTGTGCTTGACGCAGATGGTGCGGCCGCCATGGAGAGTCTTAGGGTAGAACTTGCCCGAGCTAAAGAACAAGCCAGCGAAAGTGATGCCGCCACCAGGAAAGCCCTTGAAGAGCTGAGAGCCGAACAGGCTGCTCATTGCCGAAGCAAGGAAGAGATGGCTAAGATGGCCGAAAAGTTAAAAAGCGCTAAAGACCGTTGCAGACTTCTTGAAAAAGAAGACCAAGCGAAACAGACGGTCTTAGAGAAGGCCGTTGCCAATGCCAAGGACGTGCGCTCTGCGATGAGAGCTGCGAAGGAGGAGCTGCGTCAGGCCGAACAGATTGCGGCTGGAAAGCCCTTTATGCTGCGAAGGGAAGTTTGTGATCCGAAGTTTGCTCCGTTGGACCGGATGTGGAGTGTGGAGGATACCTATCTGGACTTGGCAGCGAGTGCTACTGATGCGACCGAACACTTTCGAGATCAGAAAGATCGCGAAGTGGAAAAGCTTTTCTGGTCGCAGTTTCACAATCTAGAGCGTCCACTGGCAGTGGATGATCGTTTGGCTCAATGGGCCGAACTGAATAGGTTGTCTGGACTCGCCATGAAGTACGTCATGGGTCACCTGTGGCCGGGGAGATCGGAGCCGAAGAGTTATTTCAGCTTGGTGCAGCAATTCCTTGACACGGTGCCGCGTATAAATGCAATGAAGAGGTCAGCATGCATAGAGGGCGCTAGGATGGCTCTTGCCCGTGTTAAGACATACTGGGCAGAGATGGAGACCACCGTTGTTGCGTCCCGAGATTCGGACAAAAGCCGAGTACCCTCCGAGCACTATTTTCAGGAAGTTCTTGAAGGCGCTCGTGTAATAGAGACGTGGTGCCCGAAAGATGCTATGTTATGATAGCATATGTAATTATAAAGTAATATTTTGATAAACTGTAGTGGCCTTTTTTATACTTATGCCTCCAAGTATTGGGAACACCTCCTGTGCGGCCGTTTTAAGATATATATATATATATATATATATATATATATATATATATATATATACAAAATCTGAAAGATGGCAGTCGTTGGCTTCAGCCCCCATGCACATAGTGTGGGGGTGCTCGCAGAAGACGCATTTTCACACTTAACCCAACGTCTTGGTCCTACAAAGGAGGTGATAGTGCAGCGGGCCAGGCAACCGGACTATAATGCTTTAACACTTTCACTTAGCCATAGGAGTTTGACAGTGAGACTATTTAGGTAGCCCCTTGGTGGCAACTGCGCTCGTCCGAGTTCGGGGCGCGTATGTGCCTGACCGGGAAGCGGCCCTTCGTTAAAGCGGAGGAATCCGATAGATTCCGATAGGTCATCGAGTGGCTGACCAGTCTCACGCTACATCATGACAGTCAGTTTTCGGCTTTCTCTACTGAGGTGCTCGCCCGGCCGAACCGGGGCACAATCGCAGTAGTTCTACTGGTGCTACCTTAGCCGATAGAGCGGAACGTAAGGTAGCCGAACTCAGGAGCCGGGCAACCCAACATTTGACCAAAGACATGATTCGGAGCTGATGCATATAATGCCAAAACTCGCGACGCCGAACACTCCCTAAGGTGTTCGGTCTTTATGAGTGCGGGCGAAACAACACTCTTTATTAAAAAAGCCCCTAGTGTCCAGGTACGTGCAAAAATTCTGACGTGGCCACATGCCAAGACGCCAGCCTCCTCCTTGGTTATATCAGAAAGAAAAAACCAGGGGATGTGTAGCAACAAGAGACAGTAAAAAAGGTTTATGCAGGGTCTTAATCTAAAAAGAATCCTTTAGGACGGGTCCCTACTGCACGTCTGCGCCTGTGTCTCCGTTGTGCCGTATCCTGGACGGGCGCCGCACGACGTTCATCTGTAAAAGAGAGGAACTGAGTTGAAAACGGGTCGTGCCGAAAAAGTTTAAAATAAGCAAAGTATAAAGTAAAATATATAAGATTGAGCTTTATTGTCTCTTATTGTATTTGCGTGGAGCCCCTAGTGCGGGGGTATATGGCTTCTAGGCCTGCATCAATGATGATTTTGCACCGAACTCGTCTATCCGCGTTCGTGGTCTTGAATGACCAATTTCGAAGTTTTTTGGCCGGTGAGGCCGTTTTGCTGTGGGGCTGTCAAAGCGGCCGCACAGTCCTCCGCTTGGGGAGGCGCACTTTAGTGCTTCCCCTTCAAAGAGATGATGCCTCGTGGACCGGGCATCTTAAGCGTAAGAGATGCATAATGCGGTATTGCGTTAAAGCGAGCGAAAGCTTCGCGTCCCAGTAGTGCTTGATAGCGACTTGAAAATGGGACAATATGGAAGGTCAGCTTTTCGCGGCGGAGGTTATCAGCAGAGCCGAATATGACTTCGAGCCGGAGAAAACCCATACAATGGGTGTCCGGACCAGGTATTATCCCTTGAAAGGAGGTTTTGCTGTGGCGGATTCTTGCTGGGTTTATCCCCATGTGTTGGATTGTATCCTGGTATATCAGGTTTAGTCCACTGCCGCCGTCCATAAGGACATTTGAAAACTGGAGCCCGCCAATTATTGGATCGAGTATCAAGGCAGTCCAGCCTACATTCTTGATATTTCTAGAATAATCTAGCTGATCGAAGATGATCGGTTTTGACAACCAGTGGCAGGACCCTTTGGGGATGGGCCGTGTGGTGCGTACCTTTATGGGCGCCGCACGTTTTGTTATGTGAAGTGAGTTCACTGTTTTTACTTCTTGTGGGAAGTTCTTTTGTTTCCTGGTGCTCTGCTTTTGGGGTTCGTCCTCGTCTTCGCTTGGTGTGTCGAGCCCCTTGTGTTCGGCATTGAGTCTGCCAGATTGTTTGAAAACCCAACAGTCTCTGTGGGTATGGTTAGCAGGCTTCCCTGGAGTACTGTGTATCTGACATATCTTGTCCAGGATTTTATTTAGGTTGGATGGAACATCCCTGTTATCCTGGGGGGCGATTTTTCCTGATTTTGTCGTGAGCCTTTGAATCCGGCATTGACTGTCGTGCTCTTCGGACTTTTGTCCTTAGTCCAGCGACGGTCCTTGTTGCGTCGCGGTTTTCCATTTCCATCCCTAGTTTCGGATGTACTTGGGTCGCTGGGGCTGCACCTTGCCAACCAGCTGTCCTCCCCTGCACAAAAGCGGGTCATGAGGCTTGTTAGTGCGGCCATTGTTCTTGGCTTTTCTTGGCCGAGGTGTCTGGCAAGCCATTCGTCTCGGACGTTATGCCTAAAAGCTGCTAAGGCTTCGGCATCCGGACAGTCGACTATCTGATTCTTTTTAGTGAGGAATCTATTCCAGAACTGCCGAGCTGATTCTCCGGGTTGTTGAGTTATGTGACTAAGATCGTCTGCATCCGGAGGGCGGACATAGGTCCCTTGAAAGTTTGCTCGGAAAGCATCCTCGAGCTCTTCCCAGCTTCCAATTGTGTTTTCGGGAAGGCTTTTAAGCCAATGCCGGGCTGGCCCTTTAAGCTTAAGGGGTAAATATTTTATGGCGTGGAGATCATCTCCTCTAGCCATGTGTATGTGGAGGATATAATCCTCGATCCAAACTCCAGGGTTTGTTGTTCCATCATATGCCTCTATGTTTACGGGTTTGAATCCCTCTGGGAATTCATAGTCCAGGACCTCATCGGTGAAACATAGGGGGTGTGCGGCACCCCTGTATTTGGGTGTGCCGGATTCTGATGATGGCTTCATAGCGTTGCTTACGAGAGCTTGCTTTCTTGGCCCATAAATGGACCTGACTGGGCCATGATGCGAATCCTTAAGTGGGTCGCATGCCGATTTAGGTGCGGCGCCGCTTGCCGCTTTATGGGGTCGTCTATCCGACCGTGTGGCTTTCTCATTTTTTGAATGCGAGGGCTCTAGGGCCTCTTCATCGAATTAAGGCAATAGCTTTCTTTTCGGATAGCTTTTAGTGCGGCGACTGTCGCCGTATTTATCTGCGGTATTGATTACTTTGCTCCATCTAATCCGGAGTGCATCTTCCGCTGTTTTTAGCTTCCGCTTCTGCTTTTTTAGGCTGCGTGTAGTTGCAACGAGCCTCTCGTGGAGATTCTTCTGCTCCATAGATTTATTCGGCGTGAGGTCGTCCGGAATGCCGTTTTCACCGGAGGAGGGATGTTCGGTTTCTCTATCCGTGTTGCCCTGTTCGGACGGTTGCTCTAAGGCCTGCTCGTCATCTGCCGGCTCGTCCTGCTCTATGGCTGGGTTTTTGTCGAGGCGGGGCTTGGGTCGGTGTTTACGCCGACGCTTTGATTGCTTTTCGGGGGGTCGATCTCCCGTCCCATCCCCTTTTTCCTCATTGTTGCTTCCTTTAGGGGTATCCATCATGTACACATCGTGAGATGAGGTGGCTGTCCAATGCCCTATGGGCGTTGGTTCGTCGGTATCTCCTGCATCGTCATCCATGCTGTCGATGTCTCCGGAGTCGAAGTTGAGCACGTCATTTAAATTATCGACAGTGGCTACCAAGTGGGTGGTGGGTGGGCTTTGAATTTCTTCATCGTCCGTATCCCATCCTCGCTGACCGTAGTTCAGCCAGGGCTCTCCTGATAAGGAGAGAGACTTGAGAGAGTTCAGGATATCGCCACAAGGCGAGTGCTGAAAGATGTCTGCGGCGGTGAACTCCATTAGCGGCGCCCAATCGGATTCGATCGGTAGGGGCGCGGGGGGTTCGGAGTTCGGAAAGGAGTCCGGATCCTCGGAGTCACGGATCATGCAGAGTGCGGGGCTAGCGTTCGGCTCGATCGCCTTTGAGATCGAAGCCCCCGAGGTGACGTCCAACCGCTCATCCTCGATTGGCGCAATAGGCTCCGAGTTAGGGGTCGGAACCGATGCGTGTGCGGCCTCCAGGACACTGTCCGGAGGCAGAGCTAGATCATGCCCCTCGAGATAGTGCAGCGCGCTTGGCCGTGGCTCGAACCCATCGAAGATCAAGTCTCCGCGGATGTCAGCCGTGTAGTTTAAGCTTCCAAACCTGACTTGATGGCCAGGGGCGTAGCTTTCGATCTGCTCCAGGTGGCCGAGCGAATTAGCCCGCAGAGCGAAGCCGCCAAAGACGAAGATCTGTCCGGGGAGAAAAGTCTCACCCTGGACCGCATCATTGTTGATGATCAAAGGAGCCATCGGGCCTAAAGGCGACGACACAAAGGAACTCTCAATGAAAGCACCAATGTCGGTGTCAAAACCGGCGGATCTCGGGTAGTGGGTCCCGAACTGTGCGTCTAGGCCGGATGGTAACAGGAGGCAGGGAACACGATGTTTTACCCAGGTTCGGGCCCTCTTGATGGAGGTAAAACCCTACGTCCTGCTTGATTAATATTGATGATATGGGTAGTACAAGAGTAGATCTACCACGAGATCAAGGAGGCTAAACCCTAGAAGCTAGCCTATGGTATGATTGTTGTATATGGAGTTGATTGCCTACGACTACAACCCTCCGGTTTATATAGACACCGGATAGGGTTAGGGTTACATAGAGTCGGTTACAATGGTAGGAGATCTTGAATATCCGCATCGCCAAGCTTGCCTCCCACGCCAAGGAAAGTCCCATCCGGACACGGGACGAAGTCTTCAATCTTGTATCTTCATAGTCAAGGAGTCCGGCTGAAGGTATAGTCCGGCTACCCGAACACCCCCTAATCCAGGACTCCCTCACACACCCACTTAGTTTCTTTTTGAGCTTTCATATACTTATAGCTCTAGTGCATCCGTTGCATGGCAATCCCTACTCACTCACATTGATATCTATTGATGGGCATCTCCATAGCCCGTTGATACGCCTAGTTGATGTGAGACTATCTTCTCCTTTTTGTCTTCTCCACAACCACCATTCTATTCCACCTATAGTGATATGTCCATGGCTCACGCTCATGTATTGCGTGAAGATTGAAAAAGTTTTGAAAAAGTTAGAGTATGAAACAATTGCTTGGCTTGTCATCGGGGTTGTGCATGATTTAAATACTTTATGTGGTGAAGATAGAGCATAGCCAGACTATATGATTTTGTAGGGATAACTTTCTTTGGCCATGATATTTTGAGAAGACATAATTGCTTTGTTAGTATGCTTGAAGTATTATTATTTTTATGTCAATATAAACTTTTGTCTTGAATCTTTCGAATCTGAATATTCATATCACAATTAAGAAGATTTGCATTGAAATTATGCCAAGTAGCACTCCGCATCAAAAATTCTCTTTTTATCATTTACCTACTCGAGGACGAGCAGGAATTAAGCTTGGGGATGCCTGATACGTATCCAACGTATTTATAATTTTTGATTGCTCCATGCTATATTATCTACTGTTCTGGACTATATTGGGCTTTATTTTCCACTTTTATATTATTTTTGGGACTAACCTATTAACCGGAGGCCCAGCCCAGAATTGATGTTTTTTGCCTATTTCAGTGTTTCGAAGAAACGAAATATCAAACGGAGTCCAAACGGAATGAAACCTTCGGGAACGTGATTTTCTCACCGAACGTGATCCAGGAGACTTGGACCCTACACCAAGGCATCAGAGAGGCGGTCACAAGGGTGGGGGCGCCCCCCCCCTAGGGCGCGCCCCCTGCCTCGTGGGCCCCTCGGAGCTCCACCGATGTACTCCTTCCTCCTATATATACCTACGTACCCCCAAATGATCAGAACAGGAGCCAAAAACCTAATTCCACCGCCGCAACTTTCTGTATCCACGAGATCCCATCTTGGGGCATGTTCCGGAGCTCCGCCGGAGAGGGCCTTCATCACGGAGGGCTTCTACATCATCATAGCCTATCCGATGAAGTGTGAGTAGTTTACCTCAGACCTTCGGGTCCATAGTTAGTAGCTAGATGGCTTCTTCTCTCTTTTTGGATCTCAATACAAAGTTCTCCCCCTCTCTTGTGGAGATCTACTCGATGTAATCTTCTTTTTGTGGTGTGTTTGTTGAGACCGATGAATTGTGGGTTTATGATCAAGTCTATTTATGAATAATATTTGAATCTTCTCTGAATTCTTTTATGTATGATTGGTTATCTTTGCAAGTCTCTTTGAATTATCCGTTTGGTTTGGCCAACTAGATTGGTAGTTCTTGCCATGGGAGAAGTGCTTAGCTTTGGGTTCGATCTTGCGGTGTCCTTTCCCAGTGACAGAAGGGGCAGCAAGGCACGTATTGCATCGTTGCCATCAAGGATAACAAGATGGGGTTTATTTCATGTTGCATGAATTTATCTCTCTACATCATGTCATCTTGCTTAAGGCGTTACTTTGTTTTTAACTTAATACTCTAGATGCATGCTGGATAGCAGTCGATGAGTGGAGTAATAGTAGTAGATGCAAAATCGTTTCAGTCTATTTGTCACGGACGTGATGCCTATATACATGATCATGCCTAGATATTCTCATAACTAAGCTCAATTCTGTCAATTGCTCAACGGTAATTTGTTCACCCACCGTAGAATACTTATGCTCTTGAGAGAAGCCACTAGTGAAACCTATGGCCCCCGGGTCTATTCTCATCATATCAATCTCCATCACTTTAATCTTGCTTTGCCTTTTACTTTTCACTTTGCATCTCTATACCAAAAATACCAAAATATTATATCTATCAGATCTCACTCTCGTAAGTGACCGTGAAGGGATTGACAACCCCTAATCGCGTTGGTTGCGAGTAGCTATCGTTTTGTGCAGGTACGAGGGACTTGAGCATGGCCTCCTACTGGATTGATACCTTGGTTCTCAAAAACTGAGGGAAATACTTACGCTACTCTGCTGCATCATCCCTTCCTGTTCGGGGAAATCCAACGCAAGCTCAAGAGGTAGCAGATACATAGACAAAACACTGTGTCCCTGGTAATCCTCTACTAGACTAGCTCATTGATCAAAGATGGTTAAGTTTCCTAACCATAGACATGTGTTGTCATTTGATTAATGGGATCACATAATTAGGAGAATGATGTGATGGACAAGACCCATCCGTTAGCTTAGCATAATGATCGTTAAGTTTTATTGCTATTGCTTTCTTCATGACTTATACATATACCTTTGACTATGAGATTATGCAACTCCCGGATACCGGAGGAATACCTTGTGTGCTATCAAACGTCACAACGTAATTGGGTGATTATGAAGATGCTCTACAGGTATCTCCAAATGTGTTTGTAGGGTTGGCATAGATCGAGATTAGGATTTGTCACTCCGAGTATCGGAGAGGTATCTCTGGGCCCTCTCAGTAATGCTCATCATAATAAGCCTTGCAAGCAATGTGTCTAATGAGTTAGTTGCGGGATGATGCATTACGGAATGAGTAAAGAGACTTGCCGGTAACGAGATTGAAATAGGTATGGAGATACCAATGATCGAATCTCGGGCAAGTAGCGTACCGATGACAAAGGGAATAACATATGCTGTTATAACGGTTTGACCGATCAAGATCTTCGTAGAATATGTGGGAGCCAATATGAGCATCCAGGTTCCGCTATTGGTTATTGACCGGAGAGGTGTCTCAGTCATGTCTACATAGTTCTCGAACCCGTAGGGTCCGCATGCTTAATGTTTGATGACGATTTCTATTATATGAGTTATGTGATTTGGTGACCGAATGTTGTTCGGAGTCCCGGATGAGATCACGGACATGACGAGGAGTCTCGAAATGGTCGAGATGTAAAGTTTCATATATAGGACGATTGTATTTGGACACCGGAAGTGTTCCGGGGATACCGGGTGCGTTCCTCATTTGATACTTGCGAACCATGCCTCATGTGAAAGATGACTAAACCTCCATTCTCTAGAACAATGGAGTGAACCACTAACTTATTGAAAATAATACATACTGATGTATGCGGTCCAATGAGTGTTGAGGCTCGCGGCGGGTATCGTTACTTTCTAACCTTCACAGATGATTTGAGTAGATATGGGTATATCTACTTAATGAAACACAAGTCTGAAACATTTGAAAAGTTCAAAAGAATTTCAGAGTGAAGTGGAGAATCATCGTAACAAGAAAATAAAGTTTCTACGATCTGATCGCGGATTAAAATATTTGAGTTACGAGTTTGGCCTTCATTTAAAAACAATGTGGAATAGTTTCACAACTCACGCCACCTAGAACACTACAGCGTAATGGTGTGTCTGAATGTCGTAACCGTAGTTTATTAGATATGGTGCGTTCTATGATGTCTCTTGCTGATTTGCCTTTATCATTTTGGGGTTATGCATTAGAGACATCTGCATTCACGTTAAATAGGGCACCATCTAAATCCGTTGAGACGACACCGTATGAATTGTGGTTTGGCAAGAAACCTAAGTTGTCATTTCTTAAAGTTTGGGGTTGCGATGCTTATGTGAAAAAGCTTCAGCCTGATAAGCTCGAACCCAAATCGGAGAAGTGCGTCTTCATAGGATACCCAAAAAGAAACTGTTGGGTACACCTTCTATCACAGATCCGAAGGCAAGATATTTGTTGCTAAGAATGGATCCTTTCTAGAGAAGGAGTTTCTCTCGAAAGAAGTGAGTGGGAGGAAAGTAGAACTCGATGAGGTAATTGTACCTTCTCTCGAATTGGATAGTAGCTCATCACATAAAACCGTTCTCGTGATGCCTACACCAACTAGAGAGGAAGCTAATGATAATGATCATGAAACTTCAGATCAAGTTACTACCAAACCTCGTAGGTCAACCAAAGCATGATCCGCACCAGAGTGGTATGGTAATCCTGTTCTAGAAGTCATGTTACTAGACCATGACGAACCTACGAACTATGAGGAAGCGACGATGAGCCCAGATTCCGATAAATGGCTTGAGGCCATGAAATCTGAGATATGATCCATGTACGAGAACAAAGTGTGGACTTTGGTGGACTTGCCCGATGATCGGCAAGACATTGAGAATAAATGGATCTTGAAGAGGAAGATGGACGCTGATGGTAGTGTTACTATATACAAAGCTCGACTTGTTGCAAAAGGTTTTCGACAAGTTCAAGATGTTGACTACGATGAGACTTTCTCACAGGTAGCGATGCTTAAGTCTGTCCGAATCATGTTAGCAATTGTCGCATTTTATGATTATGAAATCTGGCAAATGGACGTCAAAACTGCATTCCTTAATGGATTTCTCAAAGAAGAGTTGTATATGATGCAACCAGAAGGTTTTTTCAATCCTAAAGGTGCTAACAAAGTGTGCAAGCTCCAGCGATCCAATTATGGACTGGTGCAAGCATCTCGGAGTTGGAATATATGCTTTGATGAGGTGATCAAAGCATATGGTTTCATACAGACTTTTGGAGAAGCATGTATTTACAAGAAAGTGAGTGGGGAGCTCTGTAGCATTTCTAATATTATATGTGGATGACATATTGTTGATTGGAAATGATATAATTTCTAGATAGCATAAAAGGATACTTGAATAAGAGTTTTTCAATGAAAGACCTCGGTGAAGCTGCTTATATATTAGGCATCGAGATCTATAGAGATAGATCAAGACGCTTAAGTGAACTTTCACAAAGCACATACCATGATAAAGTTTTGAAGAAGTTCAAAATGGATCAGTCAAAGAAAGGGTTCTAGCCTGTGTTACAAGGTGTGAAGTTGAGTAAGACTCAAAACCCGACCATGGCAGAAGATAGAGAGAGAATAAAAGTCATTCCCTATGCTTCAGCCATATGTTCTAGAAAGTATGCCATGCTGTGTACCAGACCTATTGTATACCTTGCCATTAGTTTGGCAAGGGGGTACAATAGTGATCTAGGAGTAGATCACTGGAAAGCGGTCAAAATTATCCTTAGGTACCTAAAGAGGACTAAGGAAATGTTTCTCGGTTATGGAGGTGACAAAGAGTTCGTCGTAAAGGGTTACATCGATGCAAGCTTTGACACTGATCCGGATGACTATAAGTCTCAGTCTGGATACATATTGAAAGCGGGAGCAATTAGCTAGAGTGGATCCATGCAGAGCATTATAGACATAGAAATTTGCAAAATACATACGGATCTGAATGTGGCAGGCCTGTTGACTAAACTTCTCTCACAAGCAAAACATGATCACACCTTAGTACTCTTTGGGTATTAATCACGTAGCAATGTGAACTAGATTATTGATTCTAGTAAACCCATTGGGTGTTGGTCACATGGCGATGTGAACTATGGGTGTTAATCACATAACGATGTGAACTATTGGTGTTAAATCACATGGCAATGTGAACTAGATTATTGACTCTAGTGCAAGTGGGAGACTGGAGGAAATATGCCCTAGAGGCAATAATAAAGTTGTTATTTATATTTCCTTATATCATGATAAATGTTTATTATTCATGCTAGAATTGTATTAACCGGAAACTTGATACATGTGTGGATACATAGACAAAACACCGTGTCCCTAGTAAGCCTCACTAGACTAGCTCGTTGATCAAAGATGGTTAAGTTTCCTAACCATAGACATGTGTTGTCATTTGATTAACGGGATCACATCATTAGGAGAATGATGTGATGGACAAGACCCATCCGTTAGCTTAGCATAATGATCGTTAAGTTTTATTGCTATTGCTTTCTTCATGACTTATACATATTCCTTTGACTATGAGATTATGTAACTCCCAGATACCGGAGGAATACCTTGTGTGCTATCAAACGTCACAACATAACTGGGTGATTATAAAGATGCTCTATAGGTATCTTCGAAGGTGTTTGTTGGGTTGGCATAGATCGAGACTAGGATTTGTCACTCCGAGTATCGGAGACGTATCTCTGGGCCCTCTCGGTAATGCTAATCATAATAAGCCTTGCAAGCATTGTGACTAATGAGTTAGTTTCGGGATGATGCATTATGAAACAAGTAAAGAGACTTGCCAGTAACGAGATTTAACTAGGTATGGAGATACCGATGATGGAATCTCGGGCAAGTAACATACCGATGACAAAGGGAATAATGTATGATGTCATAGCAGTTTGACCGATAAAGATCTTCGTAGAATATGTGGGACCCAATATTGTTGGAATCTATGGTAGGGTGCGTCGACTGCAAATTAAAATTTCCTACGCGCAGAACAACCAAGAACATGCTACGGGAGATGGATCACAGTTCGTTACCACTAGACGCGTAGTGCCGTGCAGCGGAAGAAGAGTTGGGGCAGCGCGTCCGCGTGGATCGTCTCCTCCTCGTCCGATCTCCCTCGTACAACCGGTGGTCGGTTCCCACGTACAGCTTTGCCGGAGCGGCGCAAGTGCATCGCCTCTAACGGTATCCGCGCGTGTGGGAGGAACGTCGTGCGGCGGACTGCTAGGTCCGATCACACAACCGGCAGCGAGTGGAGGTGTCTATTCGCAACACATGCAAACCCTAGTGACAGCGCCGAAGCGATCAACCGCGTGAGTGTGCGGCACCTCCACTATATATATAGGCGTCCGTCGCGGGCTCAACACTTGGGCCTCGCACGGACCCTAAAGCCCATAAGTCTACTCGGCCACAATCCGAATACAGTTCGGATCACATCCGACCAGTGTCCTTGGATCCGACCTCGTAGGTTCCTTCCCTTAAGGGTGCGACCCCTTAGGTTCAAGTTGGCTTGGTCGCAGTTCGGATCAACTCCGAACTACACGGTTGGTAGCGGCCTCTAGCAAGGCATGCCGAACACCAAGCAGACTATGAAGCTGGTTAGCGAACCAGTACATCATACTTCCATTCCTTTTGACACACGATATATGTTGTCGAGCTCAAGGCGAGTCTGTCATCCTTGTGCTAGCCCAACCTCTTTCTCGTTCCAGTGATGCCGACCACAAACCGGATTATCTCGTAATCCTTGTCGCATGGCCATGCTTATCCTGGTTGGATCACACGAGGGGCCCAGAGTATATCCCTCTTGGTCGGAGGGGCAAATCCCATCTTGCTCGACCATGTCTCGCAGCATGGGTCTGGACAAGCCTGAAACCTACCTTTGTAACTACTCAGTCACGGAGTAGCGTTTGGTCAGCCCAAAGCAAGTCTGTCACCATCCCGAGTACATGCGTCAGCTCAGGTTTTAGGACATAGAACATATGTTGTACTAGAGACTCACAGATGACATATCGCTGCGTCTCGTAGTTGGGTCTGTCCGACTCGGACCTTATCTCGACTCGGATCCGACTACGTCGAATCCGACCAGATCCTTCCAAGTCCATATTATCCGGTTAGCATCCAATGCTCCATGGCTAGTGAGACCAAGCCATCGACTGTGTCATATGCTAGTCTAGTTGGCTGTGCGTCCACACAGCCCTTTCGACTAGGGACCTTTTAGGACAGTCATCATACAATGCATAGTCCCACAAACAAGTCACGTACTTGCTGATACACATCATTGATAATGTCCAAGGACTATCTTTATTCATAAACGCATAGGAAATATCATCATACATGATTGCCTCTAGGGCATAACTCCAACAGTCTCCCACTTGCACTAGAGTCAATCAGATAGACATCGAATGCCCATAGCTCTAACGTGACCCTCATGCTTGGGTTGTGGAAGCATCTTAGTCAATGGATCCGCAATATTTTCATCCATGTGAATTTTGCATAACTCTACATCACCACTCTTTACGATCGTTCGTATCGGGTGATATTTCCGAGCTATGTGTCTGACCTTGTGGTGATTCCTCGGCTCCTTGGGTTGTGCGATGGCACCAGAATTATCACAATAAAGGTCCAATGGTTTTACCAAGGCTGGGAAAATACCAAGATCATCCAGAAAGTTCCGGATCCAAACACCTTCCTTTGCAGCTTCACAAGCTGCAATGTATTCGGGTTCTGTAGTAGAATCGGCCACCGTATCTTGCTTGGAACTTATCCAACTCACCGCTCCTCCATTCATGACATACACGAATCTGGACTGTGATCGACAATCATCTCTATCGGTTTGGAAACTAGCATCGGTGTAACCCCTTACGACGAGCTCTTCCTCACCTCCATAAACTAGGAACATCTCTTTAGTCCTTTTCAGGTACTTCAAAATAGTCTTTACCACTGTCTAGTGACTCTCACCTGGGTTTGACTGGTATCTACTTGTTAGGCTTATTGCAAAAGCAACATCGGGCCGCGTACATATCATGGCATACATGATGGATCCGATTGCCGAGGCATATGGAATCCTACTCATCCTGCTTCGCTCAACAGTGTCGAAGGACTCTGAGTCTCGCTTAGCCTTATACCATGTGAGAGTGGCAAGAACCCTTTCTTTGCCTCACTCATGTTGAACCGCTTCAACACTTTATCTATGTACGTGCTCTGGCTTAAGCCGAGCAGCCTCCTTGATCTATCTCTATAGATCTTAATGCCTAAAATGTACATTGCCTCACCAAGGTCCTTTATCGAAAACTTGTCATTCAATGACTCCTTAACCGAGTTCAGCATCGAAATATCATTTCCGATCAGTAGTATGTCATCCACATACAAGATCAAAAACACTATCGAGCTCCCACTTAACTTCTTGTATAAACAAGAGTCCTCTTCGCTTTTGATGAAGCCGAAACCAGTGACGACCTCATCAAAACGAATATTCCAGCTCCGAGATGCTTGCCTCAACCCATAAATGGATCTCTTGAGCTTGCATACCTTACTAGTGCTAGTCGGATCGACAAAACCCTCGGGTTGTATCATATACATGTCCTCGGTTAAATTTCCGTGAAGGAAAGCCGTCTTGACATCCATATGCCATATCTCGTAATTGAAATATGCAGCTATAGCTAGTACGATCCTCACCGACTTCAGCATCGCTACCGGCGAGTAAGTCTCGTCGTAGTCAATTCCTTGAACTTGTCCATAACCCTTAGCGACAAGCCGAGCTTTGTGGATCTGAACATTTCCATCCACATCGGTTTTCTTCTTAAAGACCCATTTGCAACCAATGGCCGTTACGACAGGCGGCAGATCAACCAAGTCCCAAACTTGATTCTCATCCATGGACTTTAACTCGGATCTCATGGCCTCCAGCCATGCCTCAGAATCTGGGCTCACCATCGCTTCCGCATATGTGGCCGGCTCATCGCTTTCTAGCAACAATACATCGCGCGCTCTATGCAATCTTTCCGACCTCCATGGTTCTTGTGCCGCTTCCACTACGGGTTCCCTGACTGACTCCGGTATGATCTCATCACCAGTCAAGCCGTCCCCGAGTGGTCCTCGAATTTCTTCGAGTCAGACCGTCCTCCCACTGGCCTCCCGACTGAGAAACTCTTTCTCAAGGAAAACCCTGTTCCGAGCAACAAACACTTTGTTCTCTTCCCGGTTGTAGAAGTTATATCCCATGGTTACCCTCGGATATCCCACGAATATGCATTTATCCGACTTGGGTGTAAGCTTGTCTGACATAAGTTTCTTGAAAAATGCTTCACAACCCCAAATCTTTAGAAAAGACAAACTGGGACTCTTCCCGGTCCACATCTCATGTGGTGTCTTGTCTACGGATTTTGATGGTACCCTGTTAAGTGTGAAAGCTGCAGTTTCTAGAGCGTATCCCCAGAATGACAAGGGTAAATCTGACTTGCTCATCATAGATCGAACCATGTCCAACAAGGTGCGATTCCTCCGTTCTGATACACCATTTCTTTGTGGCGTACTCGGAGGTGTGAGCTGAGGTACTATACCTCTGCTTTTCAGATGATCATCAAACTCCTGGCTCATGTACTCACCTCCACGATCAGATTGTAGAAGTTTTATAGTCTTGCCGAGCTAATTCTCCACCTCGTTTTGAAACTCTTTGAACTTTTCAAAAGTCTCTGACTTGTGCCTCATCAAATAGATATATCCGTATCTACTCAAGTCATCGGTAAAAGTCACGAAGTACTGATAGCCACCTCTGGCAGTTGTGCTCATTGGTCCACACACATCACTGTGTATCAGTTCCAACAGCTCGGATGCCCTCTCACAACTCTTTGCGAAAGGAGATTTAGTCATCTTGCTGAGCAAGCATGATTCGCATGTCTCGAATGACCCAAAGTCAGTCGAAGTTAGGAGTCCATCATCATGGAGCTTCTTCATGCGTTTCATACTAATGTGTCCAAGCCGGCAATGCCAGAAGTATGTCGGATTTATCTCATTGGGCTTATGCCTCTTGACATTCACGTTATAGACCGGTTCCTATTCTAGATTCAATATAAATAACCCATCAACAATGGGTGCATAGCCGTGGAACATACCATTCAAATAAATCGAACAACCATTGTCCTTTAAATTGAATTCATAACCCTGACTCATCAAGCATGAGGCAGAAATAATGTTCTGACTAAGTGCAGGAATGTAATAACAATTATTCAATTCCAAAATAAATCCAGAAGGAAGCTGGAGCTGCATCGTGCCGACCTCCAACGCAGTAACTCTTGCTTTGTTGCCGACCCTGATGTCAATCTCCCCTTGTGCCACACGCCTAGTTCTTACCAGCCCGTGCATCGAGTTGCAAATATGAACAACTGATCCGGTCAAATACCCAAGAGCTACTAGGTATGTCAACAAGGTAAACGTCTATAACATATGCAACAAGTGTACCTTTGCCTGAAGCAGCATTCCCGGCCTTCTTGCCATGCTTTGCAAGCCACTTGCTACAGTTCCTCTTCCAGTGACCAGTTTCCTTGCAATGATAGCAAATGGTCTTTAAGTCCGGTCCAGACTTCGGCACAGCGACGGAGGTTACCATCTCCGTGCCCTTTGCCTTAGCCTTCTTCTTAGACCAACTCTTCTTGAACTTAGCCGATTTCTGCACCATCAACACTTGATGCGTGCCTTTCTTAATATCCTGCTCTGCCACTTTGAGAATCACATGCAATTCATTGATCATCTTATCCATGCCATGCATATGATAGTTCGAGATGAATGTCCCATAGCTGGGAGGAAGAGAACCCAGAACTGCATCAGTAGCCAGCTCATCCAAGGGCGGGAAGCCCAACCGATCCAAAGCTTGCACATATCCGATCATCTTGATCACATGCGAGCTCAGTGGATCACCTTCTGACAGTGTCCTGGACTAGGGGGTACTCACCACGTCGTCTCCTGATCTGTTAGATTGGGTCGAGGACCCCCATGGCCGTATACTCATGGGCCAGTTCGGACAGCTGCCGCTTACATGGAAGATTCCATAAGACTTGGTGATCAAGACAAGGACTCCTCCCCACCGGCGTATTCGGCTAGGACTCTTGTTATCCTAGGCCTCTGGTGCATTATATAAATCGAGGCCAGGCTAGTCAATAGATCATAAACATACAATCATACCATATGCTAGCTTCTAGGGTTTAGCCTCTCTGATCTCGTGGTAGATCAACTCTTGTAATACTCATATCATCAAGAATAATCAAGCAGGACGTAGGGTATTACCTCCATCAAGAGGGCCCGAACCTGGGTAAACATCGTGTCCCCTGCCTCCTGTTACCATCCGCCTTAGACGCATAGTTCGGGACCCCCTACCCGAGATCCGCCGGTTTTGACACCGACATTGGTGCTTTCATTGAGAGTTCTGCTGTGTGATCGGCAAAAGGATCAATGGCTCGCCCGTAGGTCAACTGCGACGCCGGCATCTTTGTCGCCGGCTCGACTGGTCACCTTCGCTCGACCGAGGACCGTGCTCCATATCCGATCGTCATGTTCAGACGGGGGCCTTCTTCAACATCAACTCCGATCTCTATCATGATCATAGAGGAGTCATCCATGGAGCTCGAGGGCTCAACGTCAACATTGCCTTCGTGCGGCCGTGCTGTTTTTATGGACAAGAACTTGTATTCGCCGTCACCACCTCCTCGAGCGTGGGTTAGTTCCGTTCAAATCATGCAAGTTAGGAGGGCAAAAGTGTTTGGAAAAGTAGATACGTTAGAGACGTATCAACTCCCCCAAGCTTAAACCTTTGCTTGTCCGCAAGCAACTCAGTTAACAAACTGAAAGTGATAAAGAAAAACTTTTACAAACTCTGTTTGCTCTTGTTGTTGTAAATATGTAAAGCCAACATTCAAGTTTTCAGCAAAGATAATGAACTAACCATATTCACAATAACATTTAAGTCTCATGTTTACTCATATCAATGGCATAATCAACTAGCGAGCAATAATAATAAATCTCGGATGAAAACACTTTCTCAAAACAATCATAATATGATATAACAAGATGGTATCTCGCTAGCCCTTTTTGAGACCGCAAAACATAAATGCGGAGCACCCCTGAAGATCAAGGGCTGACTGGAAATTGTAATTCATGGTAAAAGAGATCCAGTCAAGTCATACTCAATGTAAACTAATAATAATACATGCAAATGACAGCGGTGCTCTCCAACTGGTGCTTTTTAATAAGAGGATGATGACTTAACATAAAAGTAAATAGATAGGCCCTTCGCAGAGGGAAGCAGGGATTTGTAAATGTACCAGAGCTTGGTTTTGAAATAGAGATGAATAATATTTTGAGCGGTTTACTTTCATTGTCAACATAACAACCGAGAGATCTCGATATCTTCCATGCTACACACATTATAGGCGGTTCCCAAGCAGAATGGTAAAGTTTATACTCCCCCACCACCAACAGGCATCAATCCATGGCTTTCCCGAAACAACGGGTGCCTCCAACTAACAACAATCATGGGGGAGTTTTGTTTACAATTATTTTGATTTGATTTGAGCATGGGACTGGGCATCCCGGTGACCAGCCATTTTCTCGTGAATGAGGAGCGGAGTCCACTCCTCTTGAGAATAACCCGCCTAGCATGGAAGATATAGACAACCCTAGTTGATACATGAGCTATTTGAGCATACAAAACATAATTTTTATTTGAAGGTTTAGAGTTTGGCACATACAAATTTACTTGGAACGGCAGGTAGATACCGCATATAGGAAGGTATAGTGGACTCATATGGAATAACTCTTGGGGTTTATGGAGTTGGATGCACAAGCAATATTCCCACTTAGTACAAGTGAAGGCTAGAAAGAGACTGGGAAGCGACCAGCTGGAGAGCGACAACAATCATGAACATGCATTAAAATTAATCAACACTGAATGCAAGCATGAGTAGGATATAATTACCATGAACATAAATATCATGGAGGCTTCGTTGATTTTGTTTCAACTACATGCGTGAACATGTGCCAAGTCAAGCCACTCGAATCGTTCAAAGGAGGATACCACCCTATGATACCACTTCACAACCATTTTAATAGCATGTTGGCACGCAAGGTAAACCATTATAAACTCCTAGCAAATTAAGCATGGCATGAGCAACTATAATCTCTAATTGTCATTGCAAACATGTTTCATTCATAATAGGCTGAATCAGGAACGATGAACTAATCATATTTACAAAAACAAGAGAGGTCGAGTTCATACCAACTTTTCTCATCTCAATTAGTTCATCATATATCGTCATTATTGCCTTTCACTTGCACGACCGAATGGTGTGGATAATAATAATAGTGCACGTGCATTGGACTAAGCTAGAATCTGCAAGCACTCAATTCAAGAGAGAAGACAAGGTAATATGGGCTCTTTGTTAGATTGACAATAATGCACAAGAGAGCCTCTCAACATTTTCATCATGGACTTCTCCTCTCGACCCCCAAAGAAAAGAAAAGAAACAAAACTATTTACACGGGAAAGCTCCCAACAAGCAAAAGAAGAATGAGAAATCTTTTTGGTTTTTCTTTTTAATTACTACTACTACAGGCATGGAAAGTAAACTAGCTAAAAGCTACACCTAATTTTTTTGGTTTTTCTTAAGGTTTTCCAAACACACAAGAAGAAAGCTTAAAACAGAAAATAAACTAGCATGGATTATACAATGAAAAAGTATGAGCACCGACAACTGGCATGAGTGTGTGAACATGAATGTAATGTCGGTGAGAAATACATACTCCCCCGAGCTTAGGCTTTTGGCCTAAGTTGGTCTATACCCATGGATCAAAGTTGTAGCTGGGGTCGTACTGAGATGCAGCGGCAATTGCCTCATGAACTGCAGCTTGGAGGCGGGCTGCCTCTGTCCTCCTCTCATACTCGCTCGCCTCCTCCCTGGTTATAACATATCACCCTTTTGTCTAAAAATCAAATAAAGAAGGAGCAGGGAGAGCAACATGGATGGTGCACCGTCTGTCAAAGATTAGTCGGTACTGGAGGAACTGATCGTTCCTCTCAACAAACTCATGATGAACCATAGCATTATAATCTAGATAAGTAGGAGGCAACTAAATATCATCCCCACGTATGGGTATAACAAGAAAGTTAGCTACACGAGTTGCATAAATTCCACCAAACAAATCTCCAGTTAAACCATTAAGATGCAACCTACCTGCAACAATAGCCCCCAAATTGTATTGTTTGTCTCCTAATACAGCACTCTTGAGAACACTAAGATCAGGAACACACATATGACATGCCTCATCCTTACCATTTATGCATCTACCTATAAAGAGAGCAAAATAATGTATGGTAGGAAAATGAATGCTCCCTATGGTAGCTTGTGTTATTTCTCTAGATTCCCCTACAGTGATACTAGCAAGAAATTCTTTAAATTCAGATTTGTGAGGTTCACTAGCACTACCCTACTGCAGGAGTTTACAAGAAGTATTAAGATCTTCTAAGTCCATGGTATAAGATTTATCATAAAGATCAAATAGGACATTGTGAGAATTGCGCGAGGATGTAAATTTTAACCTTCTCACAAATGAATCAGTTAAATAGAGGTATTGCCGGCACTTATCTGCCTCAAAACACTCAAGATCAGTGTTACTCACATATGCGTCAAATTCTTCCTTGATGCCTGCCTGAACCATAAAATCCTCTGACGGCCATTCACAAGGACGCACTTGAGCCTCCCTTGGTAGTTCATTGTCCGGCTCGCGTATTGCGGGCCTTGGGCCTTGCTTCCTTGAGGAACCACCTTGATACATTTTCCTAAACATATTTCTTCCTCTGAAAAATTTCTGAAATTTTTAGTGACTCAAAATAAGAGTGAACCAAACTCAACAAAATTGATAGCAACTACTCCTTCTAGTGTCTAGAGGCTATACCATGCATTAAAACTACTTTTGACCACATAAATTTGACATGCAAGCTCAAGAACAGGGTCACCTAAGCAGCAAAAATTTGCAATAAATAAAGCACTAGAAAAAAACTAATTGGACCATTGGAGGAGTCACATACCGAAGAACAATCCCCCAAAGCATTTTTGTGAGTGGAGCTTTGAGCAAGGAGATCGAAAATGGCAGCAGGATGAGCTAGAACTCGGGTTTGAGCTGGTGGGTGATTTTTCTCGGGCAAGACAAAGTGTGTGGGTGCAAGAATAAGTGGAGGGGACCCACGTGGGGTCCACGAGGCAGGGGCGCGCCCTCCATCCTCGTGGGCACATGGCGAGGCCCCCTGGTGTGTTCTCAGTGCCAAAAATTCTTAAATATTCTGGAAAAAAAATCATATTTCATTTTCAGGGCATTTGGAGAACTCTTATTTTTGGGGTAATTTTTATTGTAAGGATAATTCAGAAAACAGACAGAAAATATTATTTTTACTTTATTTAATATAAATAACAGAAAGTAAAAAGAGGGTATAGAAAGTTGTGCTCTCTAACTTCATCCATCTCATGCTCATCAAAAGGAATCCACTAACAAGGTTGATCAAGTCTTGTTAACAAACTCATTCTGAATCGCATAAAACTGGAGAAATTTCGAATAACACTAGGTTACCTCAACGGGGATATGCATGTCCCCAACAATAAGAATATAATATTTCTTCTTGACAGTAGGAAGAGGAAATTCAAAACCTCCAATAGTAATTGTTGAAATTTTTCCAATAGAATTGATACTGTGGACTTGAGGTTGTTTCCTCGGAAAGTGTACCGTATGCTCATTACCATTAACATGAAAAGTGACATTGCCTTAGTTGCAATCAATAACAGCCCCTGCAGTATTCAAAAAGGGTCTACCAAGGATAATCGACATACTATCGTCCTCTGGAATATCAAGAATAACAAAGTCCATTAAAATAGTAACGTCTGCAACCACAACAGGCACATCCTTACAAATACTGACAGGTATAGCAGTTGATTTATCAGCCATTTGCAATGATATTTTAGTAGCTGTCAACTTATTCGAATCTAGTATACGATATAAAGAGAGGCATAACACTAACACCGGCTCCAAGATCATATAAAGCAGTTTTAACATAGTTTGTTTTAATGGGGCATGGTATAGGTGGTACTCCTGGATCTCCAAGTTTCTTTCGTATTCCACCCTTAAAAGTATAATTAGCAAGCATGGTGGAAATTTCAGCTTCCGGTATTTTTCTTTTATTACTAACAATATCCTTCATGTATTTAGCATAAGGGTTCATTTTAAGCATATCAGTCAAACACATACGCAAAAAGATAGGTCTAATCATTTCAGCAAAGCGCTCAAAATCATCATCATCCTTTTTCTTGGATGGTTTAGGAGGAAAGGGCATGGGTTTCTGAACCCATGGTTCTCTTTCTTTACCGTGCTCCGTAGCAACAAAGTCTCTCTTATCATAACATTGATTCTTTGATTGTGGGTTATCAAGATCAACAACAGGTTCAATCTCTACATCATTATCATTGGTAGGTTGAGCATCAACATGAACATCATCATTAACATTATCACTAGGTTCATGTTCATTACCAGATTGTGTTTCAGCATCAGAAATATAAATATCATTGGGATTCTCAGGTGTGTCAACAACAGGTTCACTAGAAGCATGCAAAGTCCTATCATTTTTCTTTTTCTTCTTCTTACAAGAACTAGGTGCATCAACATTAATTCTCTGAGAATCTTGCTCAATTCTCTTAGGGTGACCCTCAAGATACAAAGGTTCCTGAGTCATTTTACCCCCTCTAGTCATAACTCTAACAGCATTATTATTTTTCTTATTATTTAATTCATTGAGCAAATCATTCTGAGCCTTAAGTACTTGTTCTACTTGAGTGGTAACCATAGAAGCATGTTTACTAATAAGTTTAAGTTCACCTTTAACTCTAGACATATAATCACTCAAGTGTTCAAGCATATCAGCATTGCGTTTCAATTGTCTACCAACACAAGCATTGAAGTTTTCTTGTTTAACAATAAAATTATCAAACTCATCTAAGCATTGGCTAGCAGACTTATAACGAGGAATATCACCTTCATCAAATCTATATAGAGAATTTACCTTTACTACCTGTGTTGGGTTATCAAGACCATGTATTTCTTCAATAGGTGGTAAATTTTTAACATCTTCAGCTTTATTACCTTTTTCTTTCATAGATTTCTTTGCCTCTTGCATAACTTCAGGACTGAGAAATAGAATACCCCTTTTCTTCGGAGTTGGCTTAGGAGTTGGTTCAGGAAGTGTCCAATCATTTTCATTACTCAACATATTATTCAATAGCAGTTCAGCTTGATCATCAGTTCTTTCCCAGAAAACACAACCAGCACAAGTATCCAGGTAGTCTCTGGAAGCATCGATTAGTCCATTATAAAAGATATCAAGTATTTCATTTTTCTTGAGAGGATGTTTAGGCAAAGCATTAAGTAATTGGAGAAGCCTCCCCCAAGCTTGTGGGAGACTCTCTTCTTCAATTTGCACAAAATTATATATTTCCCTTAAGGCAGCTTGTTTCTTATGAGCGGGGAAATATTTAGTAGAGAAGTAATAAATCATATCCTGGTGACTACACACACAATCAGGATCAAGAGAATTAAACCATGTTTTAGCATCACCCTTTAATGAGAATGGAAATAACTTAAGGATAAAGTAATAGTGAGTTTTCTCATCATGAGTAAACAGGGTGGCTAAATCATTTAATTTAGTGAGATGTGCCACAACAGTTTCTGATTCATAGCCATAAAAAGGATCAGATTCAACCAAAGTAATTAACTAAGGATCGACAGAGAAATCATAATCCTTATCAGTAATAAAGATAGGTGAAGTAGCAAAAGCAGGGTCATATTTCATTCTAGCATTCATAGACTTTTCTTTAGGCTTAGCTAATAATTTCTTAAGATCAGATCTACCATTGCAAGCTAAGAAGTCTCTAGCAGTTTCTTCATCCATAACATAACCCTCAGGCACAACTGGCAATTCATATCTAGGGGGAGAATCTTCATCATCACTCTCATCAATATTATTAGTTTAAATAATTTCATTCTCTCTAACCCTAGCAAGTTGTTCATCAAGAAATTCACCTAATGGCACATTATTATCAAGCATAGAAGTAGTTTCACCATAAGTATCATGCAAAGCAGAAGTGGCATCATCAATAACATGCGACATATCAAAATGAATAGCAGGAGTAGGTGTCACAAGTTTACTCAAAACAGAAGGTGAATCAAGTGCAGAGCTAGATGGCAGTTCCTTACCTCCCCTCGTAGTTGAGGGAAAAATATTGGTTCTTTTATCTTTCAGGTTCTTCATAGTGATCAACAGATATAAATCCCAAGTGACTCATAGAATAGAGCTATGCTCCCCGGCAATGGCGCAAGAAAATAGTCTTGATAACCCACAAGTATAGGTGATCGCAATAGTTTTCGAGGGTAGAGTATTCAAGCCAAATTTATTGATTCGACACAAGGGGAGCCAAAGAATATTCTCAAGTATTAGCAGCTGAGTTGTCAATTCAACCACACCTGGAAACTTAATATCTACAACAAAGTGATTAGTAGCAAAGTAATATGATAGTAGTGGTGACGGTGGCAAAAGTAATAGTTTTGGTTTTATAGTAATTGTAACAGTAGCAACGGAAAAGTTAATAAGCGAAGAACAATATATGAAAAGCTCGTATGCAATGGATTAGTGATGGATAATTATGTCGGATGCGATTCCTCATGCAATAGTTATAACCTAGGGTGACACAGAACTAGCTCCAATTCATCAATGTAATGTAGGCATGTATTCCGAATATAGTCATACGTGTTGGGGAACGTAGCATAAATTCAAAATTTTCCTACGTGTCACCAAGATCTATCTATGGAGTCATCTAGCAACGAGGGAGGAGTGGATCTACATACCCTTGTAGATCGCGCGCGGAAGC
The DNA here is from genome assembly GCF_056163025.1 of Triticum urartu. NCBI lineage: Eukaryota > Viridiplantae > Streptophyta > Magnoliopsida > Poales > Poaceae > Triticum > Triticum urartu. The sequence continues at coordinate 89,868,638 of NC_141878.1, forward strand.
GTTCAAGAGAACGGGGTTGATGGAGTCGTACTCGTCGTGATTCAAATCACCGATGATCCTAGCGCCGAACGGACGGCACCTCCGCGTTCAACACACGTACAGCCCGGTGACGTTTCCCATGCCTTGATCCAGCAAGGAGAGAGGGAGAGGTTGAGGAAGACTCCATCCAGCAGCAGCACAACGGCGTGGTGGTGGTGGAGGAGCGTGGCAATCCTGCAGGGCTTCGCCAAGCACCACGGAAGAGGAGGGAGAGAGAGATGCAGGGCAGCACCAACGAGAGATCGAATCGCGTGTGTTCTGGGCAGCCCAATGCCTCAATATATATAGGGAAGGGGAGGGGCTGCGCCCCCTCTAGGGTTCCCACCCCTAGGGGGGGCGGCAGCCCTAGATGGCCAAGGGGTGGCGGCCAAGAGGGGATGGGAGAGGGAGGCGCACCAATATGGGCCCTAGGGCCCATATCCCATTAAGGTTTGCCCCCTCTCCATCTCTTAGGCGCATGGGCCTTAGTGGGGCTGGTGCCCTTGGCCCATGTAGGCCAAGGAACACTCCCTACATCCCATGTGGCCCCCCGGGACTGGTGGCCCCACCTGGTGGACCCCCGGGACCCTCCCGGTGGTCCCGGTACGTTACCGATAAACCCCGAAACTCTTCCGGTGACCAAAACAGGACTTCCCATATATAAATCTTTACCTCCGGACCATTCCGGAACTCCTCGTGACATCCGGGATCTCATCCGGGACTCCGAACAACATTCAGTAACCACATACAAACTTCCTTTACAACCCTAGCATCATCGAACCTTAAGTGTGTAGACCCTACGGGTTCGGGAGACATGTAGACATGACCGAGACGTTCTCCGGTCAATAACCAACAGCGGGATCTGGATACCCATGTTGGCTCCCACATGTTCCACGATGATCTCATCGGATGAACCATGATGTCAAGGACTTAATCAATCCCGTATTCAATTCCCTTTGTCTATCGGTACGATACTTGCCCGAGATTCGATCGTCGGTATCCCGATACCTTGTTCAATCTCGTTACCGGCAAGTCTCTTTACTCGTTCCGTAACACATCATCCCGTGATCAACTCCTTGATCACATTGTGCACATTATGATGATGTCCTACCGAGTGGGCCCAGAGATACCTATCCGTTTACACAGAGTGACAAATCCCAGTCTCGATTCGTGCCAACCCAACAGACACTTTCGGAGATACCTGTAATGTACCTTTATAGCCACCCAGTTATGTTGTGACGTTTGGTACACCCAAAGCATTCCTACGGTATCCGGGAGTTGCACAATCTCATGGTCTAAGGAAATGATACTTGACATTAGAAAAGCTTTAGCATACGAACTACACGATCTAGTGCTATGCTTAGAATTGGGTCTTGTCCATCACATCATTCTCCTAATGATGTGATCCCGTTATCAACGACATCCAATGTCCATGGTTAGGAAACCATAACCATCTATTGATCAATGAGCTAGTCAACTAGAGGCTCACTAGGAACATGGTGTTGTCTATGTATCCACACATGTATCTGAGTTTCCTATCAATACAATTATAGCATGGATAATAAACGATTATCATGAACAAGGAAATATAATAATAACTAATTTATTATTGCCTCTAGGGCATATTTCCAACAGTCTCCCACTTGCACTAGAGTCAATAATCTAGTTCACATCGCCATGTGATTAACACTCACAGGTCACATCGCCATGTGACTAACACCCAAAGAGTTCTGGGTTTGATCATGTTGCTTGTGAGAGAGGTTTTAGTCAACGGGTCTGAACCTTTCAGATCCGTGTGTGCTTCACAAATCTCTATGTCATCTCCTAGATGCAGCTACCACGTTCTATTTGGAGCTAATCCAAATAACTGTTCTACTATACGAATCCAGTTTACTACTCAGAATAATCTGGATCAGTGTCAAAGTTTGCATCGGCGTAACCCTTTACGACGAACTCTTTTACCACCTCCATAATCGAGAAAATTCCTTAGTCCACTAGTTACTAAGGACAACTTTGACCACTGTCCTGTGATCTGTTCTTGGATCACTCTTGTACCCCTTGACTGACTCATGGCAAGGCACACTTCAGGTGCGGCACACAGCATAGCATACTGTAGAGCCTATGTCTTAAGCATAGGGGACGACCTTCGTCCTTTCTCTCTATTCTGCCGTGGTCGAGCTTTAAGTCTTAACTTCATACCTTACAACGCAGGCAAGAACTCCTTCTTTGACTGATCCATCTTGAACAACTTCAAGATCATGTCAAGGTATGTGCTCATTTGAAAGTACCATTAAGCGTTTTGATCTATCCTTATAGATCTTGATGCTCAATGCTCAAGTAGCTTAATCCAGGTTTTCCATTGAAAACACTTTCCAAATAACCCTATATGCTTTCCAGAAATTCTACGTCATTTCCGATCAACAATATGTTAAAACATATACTCATCAGAAATTCTATAGTGCTCCCACTCACTTCTTTGGAAATACAAGTTTCTCATAAACTTTGTATAAACCCAAAATCTTTGATCATCTCATCAAAGTGTACATTCCAACTCCGAGATGCTCACTCCAGTCCTCAGAAGGATTGCTGGAGCTTTGCATCCTTATTAGCATCTTTTCAGGATTGACAAAACCTTTCGGTTGTATCACATACAACCTTTCCTCAAGAAAATCGTCGAGGAAACAATGTTTTGACATCCTATCTGCAAGATTTCATAAATAATGCAGTGAATGCTAATATAATTCCAACAGACTCTTAGCATCGCTACGAGTGAGAAAATCTCACCGTAGTCAACTCCTTGAACTTGTCGGAAAACATCTTAACGACAAGTCGAGCTTTCTTAATGGTGACATTTACCATCATTGTCCGTCTTCCCTTTTTAAAATCCATCTGTACTCAATAGCCTTACGACCATCGAGCCATACTGCCAAAGTCTACACTTTGTTCTCATACATGGATCCTCTCTCGGATTTTATGGCCTCAAGCCATTTATCGGAATCCGGGCCCACCATCGCTTCTCCATAGCTCGTAGGTTCATTGTTGTCTAGCAACATGACTTCCAAGACAGGATTACGTACCACTCTGAAGTAGTACGCATCCTTGTCATCCCACGAGGTTTGGGAGTGACTTGATCCGAAGTCTCATGATCAATATCATAAGCTTCCACTTCAATTGGTGTAGGTGCCACAGGAACAACTCTTTGTGCCCTGCTATACACTAGTTGAAGTGACGGTTCAATAACCTCATCAAGTCTCCACCATCCTCCCACTCAATTCTTTCGAGAGAAACTTTTCCTCGAGAAAGGACCCGATTCCAGAAACAATCCCTTATTGCTTTCGAATCTGAGACAGGAGGTATACCCAACTGTTTTGGGTGACCTATGAAGATGCATTTATCCGCTTTGGGTTCGAGCTTATCAGCCTGAAACTTTTTCACATAAGCGTCGCAGCCCCAAACTTTTAAGAAATGACAGCTTAGGTTTCTCTAAACCATAGTTCATACGGTGTCATCTCATCGGAATTACGTGGTGCCCTATTTAAAGTGAATGTGGTTGTCTTTAATGCCTAACCCATAAACTATTGTGGTAATTCGATAAGAGACATCATGGTATGCATCATATCCAATAAGGTGCAGTTATGATGTTCGGACACACCATCACACTATGGTGTTCCAGGCTGTATTAGTTGTGAAACGGTTTCCACAATGTCTTAATTTTGTGCCAAACTCGTAATTCAGATATTCATCTCTATGATCATATCATAGATCTTTTATCCTCTTGTCACGACGATCTTTCAACTTCACACTGAAATTACTTGAACCTTTCAATAATTCAGACTCGTGATTCATCAAGTAAATGTACTCAACATCTACTCAAATCATCTGTGAAGTAAGAACATAACGATATCCACTACACGCCTCGGCACTCATTGGACTGCACACATCAAAATGTATTACTTCCAACAATTTGCTTTCTAGTTCCATTTTACTGAAACCGAGGCTTTCAGTCATCTTGCCCATGTGGTATGATTTGCATGTCTCAAGTGATTCAAAATCAAGCGAGTACAAAACGGTCCATTTGCATGGAGTTTCTTCATGCATATATATACCAATAGACATGGTTCGCATGTCCCAAACTTTTCAAAAACGAGTGAGCCCAAAGATCCATCAACATGGAGCTTCTTCATGCGTTTTATACCGATATGACTTACGTGGCAGTGCCACAAGTAGGTGGTACTATCATTACTATCTTTTGGCATGAACATGTGTATCACTACTATCGAGATTCAATAAACTATTCATTTTAGGTGTAAGACCATTGAAGGTATTATTCAAATAAACAGAGTAACCATTATTCTCCTTAAATGAATAACCGTATTGCGACAGACATAATCCAATCATGTCTATGCTCAATGCAAACACCAATCTCGATGATAGAGGGAGCGCACGATATTTGATCAACCTTGGAAATACTTCCAACACATATCGTCATCTCACATTTAGCTAGTCTCCGTCTATTCCGTAGCTTTTATTTCGAGTTGCTAACACTTAGCAACCGAACCGGTATCTAATACCCTGGTGCTACTAGGAGTACTAGTAAAGTACACATTAACATAATGTATATCCAATATACTTCTATCGACAGCCTTCTCATCTACCAAGTATCTAGGGTAATACTGCTCTAGTGGCTGTTCCCCTTATTACAGAAGCACTTAGTCTCGGGTTTGGGTTCAACCTTGGGTTTCTTCACTAGAGCAGCAGCTGAATTGCCGTTTTATGAAGTATCCCTTCGTGTCCTTGCCCTTCTTGAAACTAGTGGTTTCACCAACCATCAACAATTGATGCTCCTTCTTGATTTCTACTTTTGTGGTGTCAAACATCACGAACATCTCAAGGATCATCATACATGTCCCCGATATATTATAGTTCATCACGAAGCTCTAGCAGCTTGGTGGTAATGACTTCGGAGAAACATCACTATCTTATCTGGAAGATCAACTCCCACTTGATTCAAATGATTGTTGTACTCAGACAATCTGAGCACAAGCTCAACAATTGAGCTTTTCTCCCTTAGTTTGCAGTCTAAGAAAATCGTCGGAGGTCTTATACCTCTTGACGTGGGCACGAGCCTGAAATCCCAATTTCAGCCCTCAAAACATCTCATATGTTTTGCAACGTTTCAAAACCGTCTTCGGTGCCTCAATTCTAAACTGTTTAACTGAACTATCACGTAGTTATCAAAATGTGTATGTCAGATGTTCGCAACATCCACAGATGACGTTCGAGGTTCAGCACACTGAGCGGTGCATTAAGGACATAAGCCTTCTAAGAAGCAATGAGGACAATCCTCAGTTTACGGACCTAGTCCGCATAATTGCTACTATCAACTTTCAACTAATTTTTCTCTAGGAACATATCTAAACAGTAGAACTATAACGCGAGCTACGACATAATTTGCGAATTCCTTTTGACTATGTTCAGGATAATTAAGTTCATCTTATGAACTCCCACTCAGATAGACATCCCTCTAGTCATCTAAGTGATTACATGATCCGAGTCAACTAGGCCGTGTCCGATCATCACGTGAGACGGACTAGTCAACGTCGGTGAACATCTTGATGTTGATCGTATCTTCTATACGACTCATGCTCGACCTTTCGGTCTTCTGTGTTCCGAGGCCATGTCTGTACATGCTAGGCTCGTCAAGTCAACCTAAGTGTTTTGCATGTGTTCCGAGGCCATGTCTGTACATGCTAGGCTCGTCAACACCCGTTGTATATGAACGTATGAATCTAACACCCGATCATCACGTGGTGCTTCGAAACTACGAACTGTCGCAACGGTGCACAGTCAGGGGGAACACTTTCTTGAAATTTTAATGAGGGATCATCTTATTTACTACCGTCATTCTAAGCAAATAAGATGTATAAACATGATAAACATCACATGCAATCAAATAGTGACATGATATGGCCAATATCATATTGCTCCTTTTGATCTCCATCTTCGGGGCTCCATGATCATCATCGTCACCGGCATGACACCATGATCTCCATCATCATGATCTCCATCATCGTGTCTTCATGAAGTTGTCACGTCATCTATTACTTCTACTACTATAGCTAACGGTTAGCAATAAAAGTAAAGTAATTACATGACGTTTAAGTTGACACGCAGGTCATAAATAAATAAAGACAACTCCTATGGCTCCTGCCGGTTGTCATATTCATCGACATGCAAGTCATGATTCCTATTACAAGAACATGATCAATCTCATACATCACATATATCATTCATCACATCCTTTGGCCATATCACATCACATAGCATACCCTGCAAAAACAAGTTAGACGTCCTCTAATTGTTGTTTGCATGTTTTACGTGGCTGCTATGGGTTTCTAGCAAGAACGTTTCTTACCTACGCAAAGACCACAACGTGATATGCCAATTGCTATTTACCCTTCATAAGGACCCTTTTCATCGAATCCGATCCGACTAAAGTGGGAGAGACAGACACCCGCTAGCCACCTTATGCAACTAGTGCATGTCAGTCGGTGGAACCGGTCTCACGTAAGCATACGTGTAAGGTTGGTCCGGGCCGCTTCATCCCACGATGCCGCCGAATCAAGATAAGACTAGTAACGGCAAGCATATTGAACAAAATCAACGCCCACAACTACTTTGTGTTCTACTCGTGCATAGAAACTACGCATAGACCTAGCTCATGATGCCACTGTTGGGGAACGTAGCATAAATTCAAAATTTTCCTACGTGTCACCAAGATCTATCTATGGAGTCATCTAGCAACAAGGGAGGAGTGGATCTACATACCCTTGTAGCGCGCGGAAGCGTTCAAGAGAACGGGGTTGATGGAGTCGTACTCGTCGTGATTCAAATCACCGATGATCCTAGCGCCGAACGGACGGCACCTCCGCGTTCAACACACGTACAGCCCGGTGACGTTTCCCATGCCTTGATCCAGCAAGGAGAGAGGGAGAGGTTGAGGAAGACTCCATCCAGCAGCAGCACAACGGCGTGGTGGTGGTGGAGGAGCGTGGCAATCCTGCAGGGCTTCGCCAAGCACCACGGAAGAGGAGGGAGAGAGAGATGCAGGGCAACACCAACGAGAGATCGAATCGCGTGTGTTCTGGGCAGCCCAATGCCTCAATATATATAGGGAAGGGGAGGGGCTGCGCCCCCTCTAGGGTTCCCACCCCTAGGGGGGGCGGCAGCCCTAGATGGCCAAGGGGTGGCGGCCAAGAGGGGATGGGAGAGGGAGGCGCACCAATATGGGCCCTAGGGCCCATATCCCATTAAGGTTTGCCCCCTCTCCATCTCTTAGGCGCATGGGCCTTAGTGGGGCTGGTGCCCTTGGCCCATGTAGGCCAAGGAACACTCCCTACAGCCCATGTGGCCCCCCGGGACTGGTGGCCCCACCTGGTGGACCCCCGGGACCCTCCCGGTGGTCCCGGTACGTTACCGATAAACCCCAAAACTCTTCCGGTGACCAAAACAGGACTTCCCATATATAAATCTTTACCTCCGGACCATTCCGGAACTCCTCGTGACATCCGGGATCTCATCCGGGACTCCGAACAACATTCGGTAACCACATACAAACTTCCTTTACAACCCTAGCGTCATCAAACCTTAAGTGTGTAGACCCTACGGGTTCGGGAGACATGTAGACATGACCGAGACGTTCTCCGGTCAATAACCAACAGCGGGATCTGGATACCCATGTTGGCTCCCACATGTTCCACGATGATCTCATCGGATGAACCATGATGTCAAGGACTTAATCAATCCCGTATTCAATTCCCTTTGTCTATCGGTACGATACTTGCCCGAGATTCGATCGTCGGTATCCCGATACCTTGTTCAATCTCGTTACCGGCAAGTCTCTTTACTCGTTCCATAACACATCATCCCGTGATCAACTCCTTGATCACATTGTGCACATTATGATGATGTCCTACCGAGTGGGCCCAGAGATACCTATCCGTTTACACGGAGTGACAAATCCCAGTCTCGATTCGTGCCAACCCAACAGACACTTTCGGAGATACCTGTAATGTACCTTTATAGCCACCCAGTTACGTTGTGACGTTTGGTACACCCAAAGCATTCCTACGGTATCCGGGAGTTGCACAATCTCATGGTCTAAGGAAATGATACTTGACATTAGAAAAGCTTTAGCATACGAACTACACGATCCAGTGCTATGCTTAGAATTGGGTCTTGTCCATCACATCATTCTCCTAATGATGTGATCCCGTTATCAACGACATCCAATGTCCATGGTTAGGAAACCATAACCATCTATTGATCAACGAGCTAGTCAACTAGAGGCTCACTAGGAACATGGTGTTGTCTATGTATCCACACATGTATCTGAGTTTCCTATCAATACAATTATAGCATGGATAATAAACGATTATCATGAACAAGGAAATATAATAATAACTAATTTATTATTGCCTCTAGGGCATATTTCCAACAATACGTGCTTATGGAGAAGAACTTGCATGACATTTTTTGTCCTACCCTCCCGTGGCAGTGGGGTCCTATTGGAAACTAAGGGATATTAAGGCCTCCTTTTAATAGAGTATCGGACCAAAGCATTAACACATAGTGAATACATGAACTCCTCAAATTAGGGTCATCACCGGTAAGTATCCCGATTATTGTCACTTCGGGGTTAACGGATCATAACACATAATAGGTGACTATAGGCTTGCAAGATAGGATCAAGAACTCACATATATTCATGAAAACATAATAGGTTCAGATCTGTAATCATGGCACTCGGGCCCTAGTGACAAGCATTAAGCATAGTAAAGTCATAGCAATATCAGTCTCAGAACATAATGGATACTAGGGATCAAAACTTAACAAAACTAACTTGATTACATGATAAATCTCATCCAACCCATCACCGTCCAACAAGCCTACGATGGAATTACTCACACACGGCAATGAGTGATGACCCACAAATATAGGGGATCTACCGTAGCCTTTTCGATAAGTAAGAGTGTCGAACCCAACGAGGAGCAGAAGGAAATGATAATCAGTTTTCAGTAAGGTATTCTCTGCAAGCACTGAAATTATTATTAATAGATAGTTTTGTGATAAGGTAATTTGTAACGAGTAGCAAGTAATAAAAGTAAATAAGGTGCAGCAAGATGGCCCAATCCTTTTTGTAGCAAATGACAAGCCTGGAAAATTTCTTATATAGAGAAAAGCGCTCCCGAGGACACATGGGAATTATCGTCAAGCTAGTTTTCATCACGATCATATGATTCGCATTCGGTACTTTGATAATTCGATATGTGGGTGGACCGGTGCTTGGGTGCTGTCCTTACTTGGACAAGCATCTCATTTATGATTAACTCCTATTGAAAGCATCCGCAACTACAACAGAAGTATTAAGGTAAACCAAACCATAGCATGAAACATATGGATCCAAATCAGCCCCTTACGAAGCAACGCCTAAACTAGGGTTTAAGCTTCTGTCACTCTAGCAACCCATCATCTACTTATTATTTCCCAATGCCTTCCTCTAGGCCCAAACAATGATGAAGTGTCATGTAGTCAACGTTCACATGACACCACTAGAGGAGAGACAACATAAATCTCATCAAAATATCAAATGAATACCAAATTCACATGACTACTAATAGCAAGACTTCTCCCATGTCCTTAGGAACAAACATAACTACTCACAAAGCATATTCATGTTCATAATTAGAGGGGTATTAATATGCATAATGGATCTAAACATATGATCTTCCACCAAGTAAACCAACTTGCATCAACTACAAGGAGTAATCAACACTACTAGCAACCCACATGTACCAATCTGAGGTTTGGATACAAAGATTGGATACAAAAGATGAACTAGGGTTTGAGATGAGATGGTGCTGATGAAGATGTTGATGGGGATTGACCCCCTCCTGATGAGAGGATCGTTGGTGATGACGATTGTGATGATTTCCCCCTCCCAGAGGGAAGTGTCCCTCGCAAAACAGCTCTGCCAGAGCCCTAGATTGGTTCCGCAAAGATTCTGCCTCATGGCAGCGGAGTCTCGTCCCGAAAGCTTGCTTATGATTTTTTCTCGGACGAAAGACCTCATTCTAACCTATAAGGATGCTAGCCAAGTTGGCTCCAGGATGCTCCCTCGATTTGGTCCACTTCTGACCATTGGATCGGCCATCAAGCTCATTTGGGCCGTCTGATCTTTACTTCCTGGTCAAATTTAATTTTTACCTCGCGGGCATTTTTACTGGTCAATAACGGGTGGGCTCGTCTCGTGTGTTCATTGGCTGGGTGTGGCTTTTCCGTGTTCGCGAGGGATTCGCCAATCCGCTCCGCCCGCGCCCCACGCTCGGCTCGACCAGCAGAACAACCAGAAGGGTCAAACCCTAGCCGCCAAACCTTCTCGTCCCGAGCCTCGCGTCCCCTTCGCCTCGCGTCCCCTTCGCCTCGTCTCCTCCCCGCTCCATCCTCTCCCACGCCGCCGCCCCCTCTCCCCGCTTGCCTCAGCCGCCTCCTCTCCTCCCCGTGCCGCCGGCCCCCTCCTTTCTCCCTGTGCCGCCGGCCACCTCCATTCTCCCCGTGCTGGAGCAGAGATGCCTCAGTAGGGGCAGAACACCGGGGCTTTATCTCCCCTTGTCTAGCACCGGCCAGTGAACAAGACGGAGGGTAGCCAAGGGCGCCTCAAACGGCGGCTGCTCTTCTCCGGCTTGGACCAGAACCCTGGCGTCTGGGTAAGTGCAGAGGAGCGAGCAGAGCAGATGGTGCAGCCGGCCTCCTCCTCTCTCTCCCTCCCCTTGCTCTCACTCGCTTCAGCACCCTCCTCGCCGTTGGCTGCATACCCAGGTTAATCTCTCTCTTTCTCTGCCCCTCTGTCTCTTATTTATTTGATTTGATCTGAGAATAGAATCACTAGCGATATGTATTTTAGATTTAGGTCTTTGAGTATGGGATGTCTGAGGCAAACTTTTTATCCATGCATTTTTTTCCTATTGCAATATTTAGTCGATTTTGGAATAGAAGATCTGGAAATATTCCTTGCAGATTTAGGCCTGCAATTCACGTATTTGTTACTCTTCAACATTGAGATCAAGAAGTATTTATATCAACTTTTTTTAAACTACACACGATTTTCAAGTTGTTCTTTCATTAATTTAAGGAGCTCCTTCAGTTAGTATGCTTGAATATCTGAGGTAGTTCTACATTCTGACATGTTCTCCTTCATCTCTCTTTATGTTCTACAGATAATTGATGAAAAAACTTTGATAAAGAAATATCGGCGTCGTCTCATCGTCTTCATCGATATGAGCATCTCTATCGGACCACACGTCCATGCCTCCCCATCTACCGTGCTGGAGTAGCCGCCTCCGGGTTGAGGTATCGCACTGCCACCGCTGCCGCTGCCTGGGTCCCTCCTCTTGCTCCTGCCGAGGTCACATGTTCGTCGAGGCATCAAGACACCTTGGTTTTCTTTTCTTTTTTCCTATTTCTGTTCTTCCACTTGTTTCTTCTCCCTGGACCTCCCTGTCCGCTGAAATTGCAGGCTGAGGTGAGCACCATGAGGAAGAGGAGGTCAGTGGCTGATATAGAGAGCTCCTCGACCGGGGAAGTTGCAGTTCTGGAGGAACTCGAAGATGTCATTTTTCAGGTATGTTCACCGGAAGAGGGGTTACTATTTTGGCATGTCCAGTTAGTTCAATTTACCTTTGCATCTAACTCTGTCTAGCTTGTCGAGATTGCATACATGGTATTGATGTGTTGGTAAAGTCCTTTTAGATGAAAAGAAAGTGCCTTTTTCTTTCTATATAGTTGACATGTGAATATTTATATTAACGAATGTAAGAGTTTTCTGAATTTTATCTTCTCATTTGCAGTTTTGATGGGAATCACTACAAATAGTTATGGTCATGAATGTAAGAGTTTTCTGAATTTTACCTCTCATTTACAGTTTTGATGGGAATTGCTACAACAACAATTAGAAGAAACTGCATTGCAGGTTCAGAACCAATTTCTAGGGGTATGTACAAGCTGTTTTTATTCCATCTTGGTTTTAAATTGGTTAATTAGCATAGCATTTTGATTGTTGAGCTTTATTTCATCTACATTTGGTTCTGAACATGTGTGCTTTTAAGAAACTTTGTATTCTTCCCTATTTTGAAGAGCCCACAAAGAGACTAAAAAAATGGTGATAGTCATGTCCAGAATGCCGAAAGCTTCATTTTGGTCCATTAGATAGTTTATAGCTTTGTCACTGGAGGTTAGGTTGTCACATAGGGGTTGCTGCTTGTGAAAATTATATACAGCCATGAGTCCCTGACAAAATAATCGCAGCTTCTGAAAATTATATACAGCCATGAATGCTCCATAGTTCTACATGCAACACAGCTAATTACCGAATCTGCAATGCATGCTTATTTCTGGTAGAAGCTTAGTGGATGAATTAGCATTGTGCAAAGTCTGTCTAAGCTCCCGTCTCTTTTCTTTCTATAAACTGGAAGGCCAGGATAGATTTCTTAATACCATTTTGGGATTGTTTGAGCACTGAACAATGTTAACATGTTTACCATTTCACATTTCTTAATACCATTTTGGGATTGTTTGAGCACTATACCAATGTTTTGCTTTCTGCTAAAGTCAAAGATATTGTATCCAGTGTTTTTCAATTGCCAACACATGCCAAATTCTGCATATTCATTCCATGGAGAGTGTGGAAGTAATGTAATAATGTGGCACTGAGATTGGCGAGTGACGCCTACTTCCAGTGTACAGAGTTTATCAAAATGCACATGAGTTGTCCTGCCAAATGTTCAGAAAACTGTTATGTGTTAAAACTGCTGCCAGATTAGTTCACATGTGTCTTTCTCTTTACATAATTTCTTGCTTCTTACCGAACTTTACGCTGCATTTCTCTGAACTTTCTTGCTTGCTTGACTGCGTCGCCACAACTTTGGCTTGCGTTCTTCCCTCTCCCATATGGTCGCCATCTAGGTTCTCTTCCAGCGGTTGCTCAGATCATCCGACAAGGCTCTCTGCCAGATGCCTAATTCTTATTTTCTGTTGTTTTGTGTGCAGGATTATGGCAAGGAGCAGTGGTCGTTCGGGTTCTAGGGGAACAACATGCACAGGTTAACTCCGCAATTCAGAAATTCAGTCTTCGTATTGACATCCGAGACGAAGAGAAGTGCTGTAGAGACGCGTTTTATTTCAAAGTTACGATACTTATAAAGTAAGCCATGCTTTGTCAACCGAATATGTGTATGTATGTATATGCAATAAAGGCGAAGAACAGAGTCTTTACTTCTCTTCCAACGGATCTCCTAGCGAAATGAAGATATGGATAGGTGCTACTGAAGTAGCCAACATATACTTAGTATGGAGGAGAGGGCGTGGGTGTACATAATAGGGAAGCAAGTGAGATCCCAAGAAAATACGCATACAAGTATATCGCAAGTTTAATGCTATATTATTCTTAAATGAAAATTACACTAGGTTGACTTTTAATATACATGGAGCATCCTTTTTTCAACAGTCTAATTACTCCATGTAATTACTGCATCCATTTTGGTATGTGATACTGCAAGTGTAAATTCAGGAAAAAAACTATGTTGTTTAGTGTGAGCTGCAAATTTAGTTTTTGTTGGTGGATTTCCTCAACCATATTTTCGCTGCATAGAGTGGACTTGGTAGGAGTCTATTATTCAGCTCTATTCTATGTTTGGAGAGCACTCTCTTTTTCCCTTTTGTAGGAAAATATTTTATAGAGAACTCTGCACTAACCCATGATTAGTAACTGTGATATATGATCATTATCCAATGACAAAACTGTTAGAGAAACCTTCATTTTGAAAAGGAATCATGACCTCATATATAATTTTTACATTCCATCTTCTATTTCAAGTAAATCCTTGCCCAACATGCTATTTACCACATATACGTACTTCTTTAGCCTGCACAATTGACGGACCTGCTACAGTTCAGTAGGAAATTCAGTTCAGTAGGAAATTTCAGGGATGGACCAAGGAAAAAAGATGCTGATGGAGTGCCCTGTATTGCTACCTGATTTTCGGTGAACTTTCAAATTAGTTCTGCGCTGTCCTTCAACAACTGCTTTGTATAATCCAGAAGAATTGGTATCTGCATAGGCAATTGGTAGCGCAGTGCGCTTGCTTAGGCCATCTAACATATGGGCAGAGATAGAGTTTAGGCACCCGGATAAGGGGATATAGAGATTGTAGGCCAATATCTCATTAGCTGTACAATATGAAATAACTTAAGTGGCAATATCAAATGTTCTTCTCTTTTCATAGACAAAAGGGATAATGTGTTTTACTATATGTATAAATTGACATGCCATAGATATTTATGGTACGATGCCTTTCCCACACATTCAATGGACAGTCCACTTCCATATTTATGTCTTCTTACACCCAGAATATGTCTCTCTTTTAAGTATTGACTGAAACATTAGCAATAAAATTATTAGAAGAGTTTATTCTTGCCTACATCGAAGCACTATAATGTCTACCATTCAGTTACAGTTTAAAGTTCATATATCGTAATAGTATTATAGGCTGTCTTTATATTTTTATCAATTGATGCTTTCTTATTAGATTTTTTTCAAGCTGGCTTCCTTCTCAACATCCTATACTAATATAGGTTATTGGATAAAGTTCTGTACTGATAGTACAAAACTTTGTGGTCGCCCAGGCTATTCAGCCTTTAATCATATTTAACATCGTCAGGTAAGTAACGATGTCATGATCAGAAGTCATTGGCTATGTGCTATATATATGCGCATAATTTCATAAACTACATTGCGCATTCGATTGTTTTCAGGAACAATAGATTTTCTTAATTTTTTAACTCAATGTGAAAATGAACATTGATGTTTTTTGTCCCTCGAAGGAGACGAGGTTTAATATTTTCTTACATGACCAGGAACATTAGGAGATGTTCAAATGAGTAGTGAAAGAAGAAGAGTTATTTGCAAAGATGGTAGCTTTCTTTTCTGTACAAAGATGATGGCTATACCCACAATATTGCTCTTGTTACCTTCTTTTGATGTAGACCTTAGCTCATTTTCTTAGCAACAAAAATTCTGAATTTATTGTGCGCACATGCTTATTTGGCCAATCAGGATAATAATAATTTTGCGGTTTTGTACAAGTTTTATTAGTTAATTGTTTTCAAAATTAGAATCTTGCTGATTAACCTATCTGCATTTTGTAGTAAAGTAGCTACCTACACGAGGTAGGTCCATTAACTCTTTTGTAGAACCAGATTGTTGGTATTTCCTCAGAAGTAAAAATGTTACCTTTTCCTTTACTCGCTTACTTGAAACCAGACTATTAGGTACCCACCTTCCAAGATATATAAACAATCACGTCAGGCTATTCTTTGGTTGTTGATCAAACAACCAACACTCTGGTGTATAGGGTCTCTGGATAAACAAGCTCGAGGAGGCCGTTGTTTGGTGCAGCCCACGACAACAACTACACCATTGACCACTGAAGCAAGGTCCTTGTATGGTCACTGAAGAAATCATCTTTCCTCCGACCGAAGGGCACTTTTCTTGAATCTTAGCTGGTGTCTGTTGTAATTTACTATCATCCCTAAGACAAACTTGATTCTGTGTTGCCGTTCTTTATCTCTATTGTTTAATCCAAATTACTACTGTGACATGATAACATATATGATGCAATGGACAATATTCCTAAGAACTGCACGGACACAGTGCTTTATCATATCTTGAACACATTTGATTTATTGTGTTGCCCATGTGTACAACTACTTGGATCATCTAATTGCAGACTCAACTATTGTAAGCTACTAATGATCTAATATGTTACATTCTTACATCATTAAGCAAATATTTGCATTTAGCTCTTGGTTTGAATTGGACTTTGCGCCATTTGGTGCAACGGGATACAGAATATTTGCTAAATTGGAACTCATCTTCTCTCAAATAACCAAGGGTTTGACCTGGTATCTTGTGCCATTTGGCGCAAAACAACATTTGTTTTCTGGATTCAGTTTTGGTTCTTTTTGTAAAAATAGTCGGATAGTGATCTTAATGAAACATTGCATTTTTTCATTTGCTGGTACAATTGGCAAATAAATTTGTATCACTATCAATTTTATCAGGTAAAAATACCAGCATGTTGTTTGTGGTGCATGTACGGTTGTATAGTGAAGATGTGTGTAGGGCGATGCATTGCTGCCCATGGAGCACTGCAAGGCTTCAGGATATGTACCACAACTTAGAGAAACGACTCGACACAGTACCACTTGTTCCTATCACCATGCAAGTTGTTGATGCTTTACTGTTGAACTATTGATCACTCCCTTTTTTCTTTAATCTATGTGATGGTGTCCCTTACCATAAATACTTGTTATGTCAATTCAGTAGAAATGATGTTTTAGGCATGTTTGATAGTTATGAAGCAAAAATCATAGACGGTAGCTATTGCTATTATTGAGACGTTTCAAACTATTGTTCATCTGCTATTTATTGTTTGATGCTCCTTCGTTATTTCCATACAGAAGGGCTAAAGCTCCAATCATACATGTTTGCTTAAACCTAAAGCTCCTAACTAATGAAAATATTTTTAAAGCACTCATGATTTTGAAGGTACATATATTTTTAAACAAGAGCCTATGTATTGTTTTGCTCAAACACAAGTCACTAAAAACCGCAAATGTTTTCAATGTGAACATGATTTCAAATGGGTCTCTGCGAAAATGGTAGCACGTATTTTGTGCTATGACATTAAAATATGTATACACGTATCATTGTAGATAACAATCCACCGTGTTTCCTATTAAAGGGGATTAAACAATGGATATTTTTTATCGCGAACATGGATTTAGTGTGCCTCTGCGCCATTTGGCGCAACGGGTCCACTAGTATAGCAGAAGATGGGCATCGGAGGGCCACCAGG
Organism: Triticum urartu; assembly: GCF_056163025.1. Taxonomy (NCBI): domain Eukaryota; kingdom Viridiplantae; phylum Streptophyta; class Magnoliopsida; order Poales; family Poaceae; genus Triticum; species Triticum urartu. Next base: position 89,885,629 of record NC_141878.1, read on the forward strand.
AGCCCACGAGGCAGGGGGGCGCGCCCCCACCCTTGTGGCCAGGGTGTGCCCCCCCTCTAGTACTTCTTGTATCCAATATTTTTTATATATTCTGAAAAGTGCGCCCGTGGAGTTTCAGGACTTTTGGAGATGTGTAGAATAGGTCTCTAATATTTGCTCCTTTTCCAGCTCAGAATTTCAGCTGCCGGCATTCCCCCTCTTCATGTAATCCTTGTAAAATAAGAGAGAATAGGCATAAGTATTGTGACGTAATGTGTAATAATAGCCCATAATGCAATAAATATCGATATAAAAGCATGATGCAAAATGGACGTATCAACTCCCCCAAGCTTAGACCTCGCTTTCCTCAAGCAAAAGTCGAAATCGAAAAATATGTCCACATGTTTAGAGATAGATGTGTCGATAAAAATAAAATACGGACATGAGGGCATCATGATCATTCTTAGAACAACATATATATCTCTTATGCTAAAGTAATAATTCAATCACAATTTCAAGTATGAATCATAAATTTTATTGACAACCAACAAACTCTAATCTCAGTCATTGAGGCAATTGCAATTTATCATAACATACGAACGAGTCAATATAAGAGCTTTTCAGCAAGTCCACATACTCAACCATCTTTACTCTTTCACAATTGCTAACACTCACACAGTATTTATGGGTATGAAGTTTTAATCGGACAGAGAGAAAAATAGGGACTTATAGTTTTGCCTCCCAATGTTTTACCTCAAGGGTAATGTCAACAATAATAGTTCATGAAGACTCGCATCCAATTAGCTATATATATCAGGATCTTTCCAACACATTGTGCTTGCCAAAGGATAAAATGTAAAAAAGAAAGGTGAAGATCACCAAGACTCTTATGTAAGGTAGAAGATAAAAATAAAAGATAGGCCCTTCGCAGAGGGAAGCAGAGGTTGTCATGCGCTTTTATGGTTGGATGCACGAAATCTTAATGCAAAAGAACGTCACTTTATATTGCCACTTGTGATATGGACCTTTATTATGCAGTCCGTCGCTTTTATTTCTTCCACATCACAAGATCGTATAAAGCTTATTTTCTCCACACTAATAAGTCATACATATTTAGAGAGCAATTTTTATTGCTTGCACCGATGACAACTTACTTGAAGGATCTTACTCAATCCATAGGTAGATATGGCGGACTCTCATGGAAAAACTGGGTTTAGGGATATTTGGAAGCACAAGTAGTATCTCTACTTGGTGCAAAGAAATTGGCTAGCAAGAGAGGGAAAGGCAAGCTCAACATGTTGGATGATCCATGACAATATAATTTATCTCAGATGAAAGAAAACAAAACCCATTACGTTGTCTTCCTTGTCCAACGTCAACTCTTTAGCATATCATACTTTAATGAGTGCTCACAATCATAAAAAATGTCCAAGATAGTATATTTATATGTGAATACCTCTCTTTCTTTATTACTTCCTATTAATTGCAACGATGACCAAAACTATGTTTGTCAACTCTCAACAACTTTTATTCATCATACTCTTTATATGTGAGGTCATTACTCTCCATAAGATCCATATGATCTCTTTATTTCTTTTTATTCTTTCTCTTTTTATTTTATTCCCTCAAGATCATAGCAAAATAATCAGACCCTTGACTCAACACTAAACTTTATTATATATAGCTCACGGACTCGATTACATAGAAGGATCATAAAGCAAAACTCACAACTAGATCACACTAAAACTTTACTCTACTAGATCAAGGTATTATCAAAAGGATCGAACTAAGAAAAATGGTAAAGATAGAAGTGATGGTGATACGATACTAGGGCACTCCCCCAAGCTTGGCAGTTGCCAAGGGGAGTGCCCATACCCGTGTGATTATGTCTCCTTCTTCAGGGGTGGCGATGTGATATTCTTGGCGATGATGCCCCTCAGGATACGATTCTCTTCCTCGAGCTTATTGACTTGCTGCTTGAGGTTCATAATTTCCTTACGGAGCTTGCCAGTGACGGCTAAAGATCCTTTCACCCAAGGATGTTGCATAGCTGCGGGAGAACAAGTAACACTCTTTTTCATATTTTAATAAGAAAGAAATCTAACAATGGAAGGGATGACCGAGTTTGGAATAGCTGAGCTCTGTAGTTCCCCCATCATGAATCCTGCCCGGAAACGAGAAGTAACTTCTTGGTCCTCCTCCATGGCATCTATCCTTTTCAAGTCAGCTTCCATCTCTTCCTCCGTTGAGGGCCCAAAGTGATAGGCATCGCTGTTTACCCCTGTACCTGGTGTCGGATGAGACACCCGACTCTCCCCGACTAACTCTTGAGAAGACATCTTACGCTAATCTGCGGCAGAAACAGCTCGAAACAAGAACAGGGGATAATTGCGTAATACGGAGGTAAAAACCTTAGGGAGATTATATAATGAATTTTTACCGACTAAAAGAAGTATCGTGCAAGAAAACGGAGTCTGGATAGCACACGAGGTGCCCACGATGCAGGGGGCGCGCCCGGGGGGGGGGGGGGGGGGTAGGGCGCGCCCTCCACCCTCGTGGAAGCCCCATGTCCTTTTCGGTATGCTTCTTATTTTCCTATTTTTTTTATATTCCAAAATGGAGAAATATTGCCATTAGAACTATTTTGGAGTCGGTTTACTTACCGTACCACATACCTATTCCTTTTCGGAGTCTGAAATGTTCTGGAAAGTGTCCCTTATGTATTCCTCCGGGGTTACGGTTTCAATGATATTAGTTTCAACATTTATAGGATTGCCTGAGATATAGTGTTTGATTCTTTGACCGTTCACCACCCACGGATTTGTGCCTTCGAAGTTGTTGATTTTTATGGCACCGGAACGATAGACCTCCTCGATGACGTAAGGGCCTTCCCATTTAGAGAGAAGGTTGCCTGCAAAAAATCTTAAACGAGAGTTGTATAGCAATACATAATCACCTACATTGAACTCATGCTTTTGTATCCTTTTGTCATGCCATCTTTTAACTTTTCTTTAAACAATTTGGCACTTTCATAGGCTTGGGTTCTCCATTCATCAAGTGAGCTAATGTCAAATAACCTCTTCTCACCGGCAAGTTTGAAATCATAATTGAGCTCTTTAATGGCTCAATGCCTTATGTTCTAGCTCAAGAGGTAAGTGGCATGCTTTGCCATAAACCATTTTATACGGAGACATACCCATAGGATTTTTATATGCAATTTTATAAGCGCATAATGCATCGTCAAGTTTCTTGGACCAATTCTTTCTAGATCTATTAACAGTCTTTTGCAAAATTAATTTGAGCTCTCTGTTACTCAATTCTACTTGACCACTAGACTGTGGGTGATAAGGAGATGAAATTCTATGATTAACATCATACTTAGCAAGCATTTTACGAAAGGCACCATGAATAAAATGTGAACCACCATCTGTCATTAAATATGTAGGGACTCCAAACCTCGGGAAAATAACTTCTTTAAGCATGTTAATAGAGGTGTTATGATCAGAACTACTAGTTGGAATAGCTTCTACCCACTTAGTAACGTAATCAACAGCGACTAAAATATGTGTATACCCGTTAGAGGAAGGAAAAGGTCCCATATAATCAAAGCCCCAAACATCAAATGGTTCAATAACAAGTGAATAATTCATAGGCATTTCTTGACGTCTAGTAATATTACCAATTCTTTGATATTCATCACAAGACAAGACAAACTTACGGGCATCCTTGAAGAGAGTAGGCCAATAAAAACCGGATTGCAATACCTTATGTGCAGTTCTATCTCCAACATGGTGTCCTCCATAAGCCTCGGAGTGACACTTGCGTAGGATTTGTTCCTGTTCATGCTCAGGTACACAACGTCTAACAATACCATCTACTCCTTTATAAAGATGTGGGTCATCCCAAAAGTAATGTCTCAAATCATAGAAGAACTTTTTCTTTTGCTGGTATGTGAAACTAGGTGGTATAAATTTAGCAACAATATAATTAGCATAATCAGCATACCATGGAGCAGTTCGAGAAGCATTTATGACATTTAATTGTTCATCAGGAAAGCTATCATCAATAGGTAGTGGGTCATTAAGAACATTTTCTAACCTAGACAAGTTGTCTGCAACGGGGTTCTCAGCTTCCTTTCTATCAACAATATGCAAATCAAATTCTTGTAGCAGGAGAACCCATCTAATAAGTCTAGGTTTAGCATCTTTCTTTTCCATAAGGTATTTAATAGCAGCATGACCAGTGTGAATAGTTACTTTAGAATCAACAATATAAGGTCTGGACTTATCACAAGCAAATACAATTGCTAATAATTCCTTTTCAATATTAGCATAATTTCTTTGGGCACCGTCTAGGGTTTTACTAGCATATTTGATAACATTTAATTTCTTATCAACTCTTTGTCCTAGAACAGCCCCTACAGCATAATCACTAGCATCACACATAATTTCAAATGGTAAATTCCAATCAGGTGGCTGAACAATAGGTGCAGAAATCAGGGCTTTCTTAAGTATTTCAAATGCTTCTACACAATCATCATCAAAGACAAAAGGAATATCTTTTTTGTAATAGGTTAGTCAGAGGCTGAGAAATTTTTGAGAAGTCCTTAATGAACCTCCTATAAAAATCGGCATGACCAAGGAAACTTCTTATACCTTTGATGTCCTTGGGACACGACATCTTTTCAATAGCATCGACTTTAGCTTTATCAACTTCAATACCTCTTTCAAAAATTTTATGCCCCAAGACAATACCTTCATTAACCATAAAGTGGCACTTCTCCCAGTTCAAGACAAGATTAGTTTCTTCACATCTCTGCAAAACTCGATCAAGGTTGCTCAAGCAATCATCAAAAGAGGATCCATAAACGGAGAAATCGTCCATGAAAACCTCACAAATCTTTTCACGAAAGTCAGAGAATATAGCCATCATGCATCTTTGAAAGGTAGCAGGTGCATTACATAAACCAAAAGGCATACGTCTATAAGAAAAAGTACCGAAAGGGCAAGTAAAAGTGTTCTTTGCTTGATCATCAGCTGACACAGGTATTTGAGAGAAGCCAGAGTAACCATCTAGAAAGCAAAAATGTGTATGTTTGGATAATCTTTCTAGCATTTGATCAATAAAAGGCAAAGGGTATTGATCTTTTTTAGTAGCTTTATTTAATTTGCGGAAATCAATTACCATCCTATAACCTGTAATAATTCTTTGCGGGATCAATTCATCTTTATCATTAGGAACAACAATAATACCTCCCTTCTTAGGGACACAATGGACAGGACTTACCCACTGACTATCAGCAACGGGATAAATTATACCTGCCTCAAGGAGCTTTAATATTTCATTTCTTGTCACTTCTTTCATCTTAGGATTCAACCGTCGTTGGTGATCAATAACTGGTTTGGCGTCTTTCTCCAAATTTATTTTGTGTTGACATAGAGTGGGACTAATGCCTTTAAGATCATCAAGAGTATATCCAATAGCAGCGCGGTGCTTCTTTAGAGTTTTCAATAATTTTGCTTCCTCCTTCTCTGAAAGGTTAGCACTAATAATAACAGGATATATCTTCTTCTCATCAAGATAAGCATATTTAAGAGTATCAGGTAATGGTTTAAGCTCAAACACGAGATCACCCTTGGGTGGAGGAGGATCCCCTAGGATTTCAATAGACATGTTGTGTTTCAGAATAGGTCCCTGTTTAAAGAATACTTCATCTATTTCCCTTCTTTCATTCATGAACATATCATTTTCATGGTCTAGCAAATATTGTTCTAAAGGATCAGTAGGAGGCACGACAATAGAAGCAAGACCAATAATTTCAGCTTTACTAGGCAATTCTTTATCATGGTGTTTTCTACAAAATTTAGCAAAATTAAACTCATGAGACATATCCCCTATACCAACAGAAACAATATCCTTATTACAGTCTATCTTAGCATTAACAGTATTCAAGAAGGGTCTACCAAATATAATGGGACAAAAGCTATCTTGTGGGGAACCAAGAACAAGAAAATCAGCAGGATATTTAACTTTCCCACACAATACTTCAATATCTCTAACAATCCCAATCGGTGAAATAGTATCTCTATTGGCAAGTTTAATGGTAACATTGATATCTTCTATCTCAGCAGGTGCAATATCATGCATAATTTCTTGGTATAAGGAATGGGGTATTGCACTTGCAATAGCACCCATATCACATAAGCCATGATAACAATGATCTCCTATTTTAACATAAATAACATGCATGCCTACAACATGTCTATGTTTATTTTTAGCATCAGGTCTAGCAATTCTAGCAGCTTCATTGCAGAAGTAAATAACATGCCCATCAATATTATCGGCCAAGAGATCTTTAACCATAGCAATACTAGGTTCAATTTTAATTTTCTCAGGGGGTTTAGGTGTCTTAATATTACTTTTGCTAACCACAGTTGAAGCTTTAGCATGATTCTTTATTCTAATAGGGAAAGGTGGTTTCTCAATATAAGCAGTAAGAACAACAGGATCATCACAAGTGATAGTCTTTTCTTCAACTTTAATAGGTGCAACTGCTTTTACTTCAATGGGAGGATTATATTTAAACCACTTCTCCTTAGGGAGATCAACATGAGTAGCAAAGGATTCACAGAAAGAAGCTACTATCTCAGAGTCAAGTCCATATTTAGTGCTAAATTCACGAAAAGCATCGGTGTCCATAAAAGATTTAACACAATCAAACTTAGGTGTTATACCTGACTCCTTACCTTCATCGAGGTCCCAATATTCAGAGTTGCATTTAATTCTTTCCAATAAATCCCATTTGAATTCAATAGTCTTCATCATAAAAGATCTAGTACAAGAAGTATCGAGCATGGAGCGATTACTGAGAGAAAGCCGAGCATAAAAATTCTGAATAATCATTTCTCTTGAGAGCTCATGATTGGGGCATGAATATAACATTGAATTAAGCCTCCCCCAAGCTTGAGCGATGCTTTCTCCTTTGCGAGGCCAAAAATTATATATATAATTACGATCACGATGAACAAGATGCATAGGATAAAACTTCTGGTGAAATTCCAATTTCAATCGCTTATAGTCCATGATCCCATATCATCACATAGCCTATACCATGTCAATGCATCTCCCTTGAAAGATAAAGGGAAGACCTTCTTCTTGATAACATCCTCGGGCATACCTACAAGCTTAAATAATCCACAAACTTCATCCACATAGATTAGTGCAAATCGGGATGTAAGGTTCCATCTCTTGTAAAAGGATTAGCTAACAGTTTCTCTATCATACCCGAAGGAATTTCAAAGTAAACATTTTTAGTAGGTTCAGTAGGTTGAGGAGCAACTCTTTGCTCTACTGGTCGGGGTGAAGATACCCCGAACAAGCCCCTCAAAGGATTATGCTCCATAGTAACAAGTGTTAGTAAATTTCAGCACACTATATAAGTTTTTCCTTACCAAAGGCGCTTCACTCCCCGGCAACGGCACCAGAAAAGAGTCTTGATGACCCACAAGTATAGGGGATCTATCGTAGCCTTTTCGATAAGTAAGAGTGTCAAACCCAACGAGGAGTAGAAGGAAATGATAAGAAGTTTTCAGTAAGGTATTCTCTGCAAGCACTGAAATTATCGGTAACAGATAGTTTTGTGATAAGGTAATTTGTAACGAGTAGCAAGTAATAAAAGTAAATAAGGTGCATCAAGATGGACCAATCCTTTTTGTAGCAAAGGACAAGCCTGGACAATTTCTTATATAGAGAAAAGCGCTCCCGAGGACACATGAGAATTATCGTCAAGCTAGTTTACATCACGATCATATGATTCGCGTTCGGTACTTGCATCCACAACTACAACAGAAGTATTAAGGTAAACCTAACCATAGCATGAAACATATGGATCCAAATCAGCCCCTAATGAAGCAACGCATAAACTAGGGTTTAAGCTTCTATCACTCTAGCAACCCATCATCTACTTATTACTTCCCAATGCCTTCCTCTAGGCCCAAACAATGGTGAAGTGTCATGTAGTCGACGTTCACATGACACCACCAGAGGAGAGACAACATACATCTCATCAAAATATCGAACGAATACCAAATTCACATGACTACTAATAGCAAGACTTCTCCCGCGTCCTCAGGAACAAACGTAACTACTCACAAAGCATATTCATGTTCATAATCAGAGGGGTATTAATATGCATAATGGATCTGAACATATGACCTTCCACCAAGTAAACTAACTAGCATCAACTACAAGGAGTAATCAACACTACTAGCGACCCACAGGTACCAATCTGAGGTTTGGATACAAAGATTGGATACAAGAGATGAACTAGGGTTTGAGATGATATGGTGCTGGTGAAGATGTTGATGGAGATTGACCCCCTCCCATTGAGAGGATCGTTGGTGATGACGATGGTGATGATTTCCCCCTCCCGGAGGAAAGTGTCCCTGGCAGAACAGCTCCGCCAGAGCCCTAGATTGGTTCCGCCTCATGGCGTCGGAGTCTCGTCCCGAAATCTTACTTATGATTTTTTTCTCGGACTAAAGACCTCATATAGCAGAAGATGGGCATCGAAGGGCCACCAGCGAGGCCACGAGGTAGGGGCGCGCCCCCACCCTCGTGGCCAGGGTGTGGCCCCCCTTTAGTACTTCTTGCGCCCAATATTTTTTATATATTTTGAAAAGTGCTCCCGTGGAGTTTCAGGACTTTTGGAGATGTGCAGAATAGGTCTCTAATATTTGCTCCTTTTCCAGCCCAGAATTCCAGCTGCCGGCATTCCCCCTCTTCATGTAAACCCTGTAAAATATGAGAGAATAGGCATAAGTATTGTGACATAATGTGTAATAATAGCCCATAATGCAATAAATATCGATATAAAAGCATGATGCAAAATGGACGTATCAGTGAGCATCATGAAATTTGTGATGGAGGAAGGTTGATGATGATGATGGGGACGGATTCTGTCGTGGTTCTAACTCTGACAGTGATGTAGGGGGGTATGTATGGAGAGGCTAGATCTCAGCTATTGGGAAGTTGTAAACACACCAAGATGTACGAGTTCAGGCCCTTCGCGGAGGAAGTAACAACCCTACGTCTCGGTGCCCGGAGGCGGTCGACTGGATTACTGGTGTGTGAATAACAGGGGTGCGAACCCTTCATACTGAGGAGGGGGGTGGCTTATATAGAGTTCGCCGGCCCCCTCCTGCCCTCAGTAATGCAGGGTTTAAGGAACATTTAAGGTGGGGCGTTACTGGTAACGCCCCTAATAAAGTGCTATAATGACCATAAAGACTACTTAACAGCTGACCGTTTGCCTGCGGAGTGACTATAGGTCTCCTGGCGGTCGAGGGATAGCTTTCTGGTCGAGTGTCTTGAGTCCGTCGAGTGGGATACCTTCAAGTCGATTGAAAGGTGACTTCTCCTAGGGATGTCCTAGGGTAGGGCTCCTTGGACAGGTCCGTGCCCCTACCCTAGGTACATGTCTTCATCATTAGCCCCCGAATGGATCGAGGTTAGAGTGGGGAAAGAGTTGGAGATCTTTCCGACTGGTTCTTTGGGCTACGTGAGCGCCTCGTTTTGGGTCAATCATCATGGATGACGTTGCCAACCTTTTTCAGTCACCTTGATCCATTCCAGTCATTTCGTCGAGTGAATTTCTTTACTTGTGACATACTGAGCGCCGGCGCGCTCGGGGTCTTTTGTTTTGACAAGGTGTTCTGTGGCCCGCGGATGTCGCAGGATTCGGATTTTGGGAAGCGCGCGGGACGGGAGCGGCCGCAGTAATCGGAAGCGATAAAGCGGAAGCCCCTCGATCCCCGCGTCACCTTTTTCGCCACGTACTGCGTGCGCGTCTGCTGCGGGATTTGACTGGATAGCCTGGGCCTACCAGTCAGCCACTCGGAAGCGGTCCCTTATAAATCGCCGGCTCAGGGTTTCCAAGCAGTGCGCTCCCTTCTCCTCCTTTCTTCTTCCTCTCTCCCTTCGCAAGTCCTTCCGCTGCCTCCGTTCTCGCCCCAGCGCAGCAGGCCCGTGCGAGACTTCGCCGGCGACGATGACGAAGGGCAAGACCTCCGCTCTGGAGCGCGCGAAGAAGGCGGCGGCGGCGGGGAAAGGGAAGAGGTCTGCTCGGGGCGGATCTTCCTCTAGGACCGCTTTGCCCAAAGGCTGGATCCAGGGCGACTGGATGCGGTCGGTGCTCCGGCAAGAGGATCTCGACGACATGGTCGAGGGGGGAGTCATTCCCCACGAAGCCGTGCGTCTTCCGGGGGGAGAGATCGAACCTCAACCCCGCGACGGTGAGTGCGTGCTCCTAGCCACCCACATCGACCGAGGGTTTTCTCTGCCGCCCCATCCTTTTTTCCGGAGCTTCTTGAACTTCTTCGGAGCGCAGCTCCACCACTTTACTCCCAACTCCATTGTATACCTTGCCGCTTTCATTTCCATGTGTGAGGCTTTCTTGGGTTGCCGCCCCCATTGGGGACTTTTCAAGCACATCTTTACCTGCCGTTCTCAATCGGTCAAGAAGGCCAAGTCGAGTGACGAGAGGACGCAGGTGATCCAGTTGTGCGGGGGTTTGGCGATCCAGACGAGGGGGAAGAGCTGTTTTCCATCTATTACTTTCCCGGAGTCGGTCCGTGGTTGGCAGGCGACCTGGTTCTACTGTCAGGACCAGGCGACCCCAGGACAGTCGACTGGTCTTCCTCCTTTCTCCCTCGACCGAGCTGAAAAACCCGCTTCTCTGAAAGTGAAGCCGGAGAAAAGGGCCCAAGTCAAAGTGTTGGCCGGTCGAGTGGTTGAGCTTGTCCGTGAGGGTGTGACTGGGATGGACCTGCTGGAGGTCTTCCTCCAGAGGCGCATCCAACCGCTCCAGGCCCGTGACCACCCGATGTGGTTGTACTCGGGTCTCGATGACACCACTCGGATCCACCCGGAGGAGGTCACTGACGAGATGCTAGAGGGGTGGCTGTCGAGCATCACAGGGAACAAAGACAACCCCCGAGGAGCCAGGAGGGTAACTCCACTCGACAACTCGTATGAAGTGGACCAGGTATGTCTTTATGCTCGTGACTGAAATCTTGTTTTCTACATTGGTCTTCTTTGAGTTGGTCGATTGACTTTTGTCTTGTCTATTGCTTTCCAGGCGACCACCGAGATGTACTCGACGCCCAACGGGGCTCAGGAGCCAACTGAGGAAGGGGAGGCGAGCGGAGGTGAGAGTGGGGACGACCAAGGCGAGTGGGAGTCCGACGGTGAAGGAGAGGGAGACGACAACGTCGACTCCAGCGAAGAGGAGGAGGAGGTCGAACCCCCTCGCCCAGAGGGGCGGTCCAAGCAGACACACGACCCAGCGCGGGAACGTGGCAAGGCGACTGCTTCTGTTGGGCAGTCGTCGAAACGCCCTCGGACCTCTTCTCCTACGCCGACTGGGAAGGTTCCCAAGCACCCACGCACGACGCTGTCCAAGCCGCCCAAGGCTCTGCCCAAGATGAAGATAGCTGTCCCTACCATTTCCGGGTAATAACAAAACTTGCTTTCCTTCGTCGACCATGGACAGATCCTTGGTCGATTCATTGAGCCAACTGACTGACTTTCGAGATTTGCAGTGCTGCTACTTCTGAGGTCTCCGCCAAGGGCGACGACCAAGAGATGGAGGATGCTGTTACCTCCAACCCTGGTACGATTACTGACGTTCTGCTTTGAGTCGACTGATCATTTATTGCAACTCTGGTCGATTGAATGTTTCTCTTGCAGCCCCTCCTCATGTTATCGACCTCCCGGATGACGACGACAACGGTCCATTGAGAGTGAGGAGGCACAAGAGGGCGTCGGCTGACAAGACCCCCCAATCCGCTCCGGCGTCCGAGGTCGTGGCTCGGGATGGTGGTGACACCACTCGGGCTTCTGTGACCTTCGCCGTTCCTCTGGCGAGTGCGCGGCCCTCGTCGTCGACTGCGGATCCGTCTTCGCTTTTTGCCGCATACCCCGTCCCTGAGGACCAAGAGGCTGCTGCAAAGGAGGCTATACGCCAGGCAGGGATCATGATGGAGCAAGTGAAGATGGCTCGGGAGGCCAGCCAAGCAGCCTATGACGCGAGTTCGGCTCTTCAGAGCAACGTCCAAGTCAGTCGACTCGACACTTGGTCTGTTATGATATGCTGTTTGAAGAGTCTCTTTTCCGAAGATCTTTTGTATCTGTATCTGTACACCCACTGGGTGTGTCTGCCAATCCTTGGACGAGTGGGGGCACGCTAAGTGCACCCACTGGGTGTAGTCCCCGAGACTACGGTGGACTGCTGGCAGTCGACTGTAGTCTTTACATTGTGTTGCTGTAGCTGTAGTCGGTCGACTGCGGGCAGTCGAATTTTTCTCTCTTTCTCTTTTTTTGGTCGAACCAGTGGGGGCACGCTGAGTGCACCCACTGGGTGTAGTCCCCGAGACTACTGTCGAATGTTTTAGATTCGGCTGTGATCTTAGAAACGTCATCCTTGTCTCTTAGTTACTCGGAAGCAACTTATCTTGGACGTCTGTCGACTGATTTTTCTTTTTACAGAAATCTTGCAAACTTGTAGCTCGCTACACTGAGTTGGAGAATCAGCAGATCCAGCTCAACCTTAACTTGAAGCTTGCTCAGGAGAATTTGAAGAAGGCGCAAGAAGAAGCAAAAGGTATGGCTGGTGAGGTTCTCCATTCTTAACGGGTGGCTTTTCTTTCTTGTCCATTCTTGATGTTGGTTCCACTCGACGCTCCGCAGATAAACTGGAGGAAGCTCTGAATAAGAAGGATCAAGATCTTGCAGAGGCACAGAAGGAGGCCTCGAGCAAAACAAAGCTCGCGGAAGAGAAACTGGCTTCGGTCGGAGCTCTTGAACAGGAGAACTCCAGACTGAAAACTGCTCTTGAGGCAGCTAATCGAGATGCCAGTCGACTGAAGAAAGAAAAGATGGCTCTGCACGACAAGGCGGGTGAGCTGGCGGGGAAGGCAAAAGACCTGGAGGCTTATCTCGGAGGACTCGCCAAGAAGTTGTTCGTCATGCTCGAAGGTAATTATTCCAACCCGGCTGTCTTGTAGTTGCCGAGCCCGGGTACGGCCACTGTCTTATTCTTGAATTGTGTTTGCAGAATTCTGCCAGAGCTTCGAAGAGGAAACCAGTCGAGTGGAGCCAGGCTTGGATCCCTCCAATTCTCTAGTGAAGGACGAGGCTGCTATGAACGTGCTCCGACTGGAGTCTCGTGTTACCGGTGTCGTTGATTATCTTGCTCGGCTGAAGGTTGCGATGTCGCGGATCGACACATCACTCTGGCCCGGAACGACCCTTCAGAACGACCTCGAGTCCCTGATGGTCCGACTGAATGAAGTCCCGGGTCGAGTGGCGGAATGGAAGAAATCTTCTGCTATATGTGGTGCTGATGTCGCTCTGTCTCTGGTCCGCGTCCATTGCAAGGAGGCGTGGGAAGAAAAGCTGGCCGCCATCCAGGTTGCCAATACCAGGAAGCACAACTTTCAGGACTTCATGGAGACTTTTATTGCTGCTGCCACTCGTATTGCAGACAGGATCGACTTGGACGAGTTCGCCGCCCCTTCCAGTCCTCCTCCTGAGGAATGAAAAACTTCTATGTTTCACTTTAAATTTGCCTCGGAATGCCGAGTGGATTTGTAACCGTTAAACTCCGCCGAGCCGAGGGCTTGAGTACTTTGATCTGAGGTCTGGGACCTTTTAGGCTTTATCTGAGTTTGATTTCTCGTTGAATATCTTCATGGTTTGATTCGTCGAGTGTATCTTGATCTTCACTCGGAATAGCCTTGTATTTGCGGCGCAGCTCCGAAGGGGAAGGTAGCAGTCGACTCGCGGATCGGGTTGTGTCTTGTACTTAGGCGAGCACTGGGCTGCAGCTAAGCCTTCGAGTGAGAGGTTTGCTCTCCACTCGGTAGGATTTTTAAACACTTAGGCAAGCGTTGGGCTGCAGCTAAGCCCCCGAGTGGGAGGTTTGCTCTCCACTCGGTAGGATTTTAAACACTTAGGCGAGCGCTGAGCTGCAGCTAAGCCCCCGAGTGGGAGGTTTGCTCTCCACTCGGTAGGATTTTTTCAAACTTAGGTGAGTGCCGGACTGCAGCCAAGTCTCTAAGTGAGAGAACTTAGGCGAGTGCTGGACTGCAGCTAAGCCCCCGAGTGGGAGGATCGCTCTCCACTTGGTATGATTTTTCCAAACTTAGGCGAGTGCCGGACTGCAGCTAAGTCTCTAAGTGAGAGAACTTAGGCGAGTGCTGGACTGCAGCTAAGCCCCCGAGTGGGAGGATCGCTCTCCACTCGGTAGGATTTTTTCAAACTTAGGCGAGTGCCGGACTGCAGCTAAGTCTCTAAGTGAGAGAACTTAGGCGAGTGCTGGACTGCAGCTAAGCCCCCGAGTGGGAGGATCGCTCTCCACTCGGTAGGATTTTTTCAAACTTAGGCGAGTGCCGGACTGCAGCTAAGTCTCTAAGTGAGAGAACTTAGGCGAGTGCTGGACTGCAGCTAAGCCCCTGAGTGGGAGGATTGCTCTCCACTCGGTAGGATTTTTCCAAACTTAGGTGAGTGCCTGACTGCAGCTAAGCCTCTAAGTGAGGGAACTTAGGCGAGCGCTTGACTGCAGCTAAGCCTCCAGGTGAGAGAACTTAGGCGAGTATTGGACTGCAGCTAAGCCCCCGAGTGGGAGGATTGCTCTCCACTCGGTAGGATTTTTTCAAACTTAGGCGAGTGCCGGACTGCAGCTAAGTCTCTAAGTGAGAGAACTTAGGCGAGTGCTGGACTGCAGCTAAGCCCCCGAGTGGGAGGATTGCTCTCCACTTGGTAGGATTTTTTCAAACTTAGGCGAGTGCCGGACTGCAGCTAAGTCTCTAAGTGAGAGAGCTTAGGCGAGTGCTGGACTGCAGCTAAGCCCCCGAGTGGGAGGATCGCTCTCCACTCGGTAGGATTTTTTCAAACTTAGGCGAGTGCCGGACCGTAGCTAAGTCTCTAAGTGAGAGAACTTAGGCGAGTGCTGGACTGCAGCTAAGCCCCTGAGTGGGAGGATCGCTCTCCACTCGGTAGGATTTTTTCAAACTTAGGCGAAATGGATTCGCAGCTAAGCCACCCACTGAGGGATTTCGCACGCAAACAAAAGTGACAGCAATTATTGGAACACTCTTGTCTTTGATAAAAATAAACCGCATAAATTTTTCTTATTACATCTCGTTCAAGGGAGAACTCAAGTGTAAAAGGGGCGGAGTAGTTCCGCATTCCAAGCTCGTGGCTCGTCGATCTGGTGACCAACATTGTAGAGGTGATATGCTCCATTGTGGAGGACTCTGGTGACGATGAAGGGGCCTTCCCAAGTAGGAGCAAGTTTGTGTGGTTTCTGTTGATCCACTCGGAGGACCAAATCTCCTTCCTGGAAGGCTCGGCTCTTCACATTTCTGGCGTGGAATCGACGCAAGTCTTGCTGATAGATGGTCGATATGATCATAGCCATTTCCCTCTCCTCCTCTAGGAGGTCGACTGCGTCTTGCCGGGCTTGCTCTGCTTCATCTTCGGTGTAAAGCTCGACTCAGGGCGCGTTGTGAAGAAGATCACTTGGCAGAACTGCTTCGGCTCCATAAACCAGAAAGAATGGAGTTCTTCCAGTCGACCGGTTAGGGGTGGTCCTCAATCCCCACAGAACTGACGGAAGCTCGTCGACCCAAGCACCTGCCGCGTGCTTGAGGTCACGCATCAGTCGAGGCTTTAGCCCTTTGAGAATCAGACCATTTGCTCTTTCAGCTTGTCCATTCGACTGGGGATGGGCGACCGATGCGTAGTTGACTCGAGTGCCTTGAGAGGCGCAAAAAGCTCTGAACTTGTCCGAATCGAAGTTTGACCCATTGTCAGTGATGATGCTATGCGGGACTCCATATCTGAATGTTAGCCCTCTGACGAAACTGATAGCAGTGCAAGCATCAAGATTCTTGATAGGCTTAGCTTCAATCCATTTGGTAAACTTGTCGACTGCCACAAGCACATGAGTGAAACCACTTCTGCCTGTTCTCAATGGACCAACCATGTCTAGTCCCCAGACAGCAAAGGGCCAGACGAGTGGAATGGTCTTCAGGGCTGATGCAGGCTTGTGTGACATGTTGGAGTAGAACTGGCATCCTCCACACTTGTCGACTATCTCTTTTGCCATCTCATTTGCTCTAGGCCAGTAAAATCCCGCTCGGTATGCTTTAGCCACAATGGTCCGAGAGGACGCATGGTGACCACAGGTCCCCGAGTGGATATCATTAAGGATTATCCGACCCTCTTCTGGTGTTATGCACTTCTGACCAATTCCGGTCGCGCTTTCTCTATACAGCTGCCCCTTTATGACTGTGAAGGCCTTGGATCGGCGGACGATCTGTCGAGCCTCTTCCTCGTCCTCCGGGAGTTCTTTCCTTAGGATATACGCGATGTACGGTATCGTCCAGTCGGGAGTGATTGCCAAGACTTCCATGATTAGGTCGACCACAGCAGGAACTTCGACTTCAGTCAGATCTGTGGCACTTTTCGGCTGCGGGGCTTCTTCTGTAAAAGGATCCTCCTGGACTGACGGCGAGCGGATGTGCTCCAAAAACACATTGCTGGGAATGGCTTCTCTCTTGGAGCCTATCTTTGCCAGATCATCAGCTGCCTGATTTTTCAGTCGGGGGATGTGATGAAGCTCCAACCCCTCGAATTTCTTTTCTAGCTTTCTCACTGCATTGCAATAACCAGTCATAGCCGGACTTCTGACGTCCCACTCCTTCATCACCTGATTAACCACCAAATCTGAGTCGCCATAGACCATGAGGCGACGGACGCCGAGTGAAATGGCCATGCGCAACCCGTACAAAAGTGCTTCATATTCTGCTTCATTATTGGAGGAATCAAAGTGAATCTGGAGAACATATCTGAGCTTATCTCCTCGGGGGGAGACTAGAACTACCCCAGCACCGGAACCATTCAGCATCTTAGATCCATCGAAGAACATGGTCCAGTGCTCCGAGTGAACTTGAGTTGGAAGTTGCTGTTCAATCCACTCGGCGATGAAATCTGCGATTGCTTGGGACTTGATAGCCTTCTTTCCTTCAAACTTGATATCTAAGGGAAGGAGTTCAATCGCCCACTTGGCCACTCGACCAGTTGCATCTCTGTTATGCAGAATCTCTGACAGTGGGGCGTCGCTGACGACTGTAATGGCGTGGTCAGAGAAGTAATGTGCAACCTTCTTCGTGGTCATGTAAATCCCATATACAAGCTTCTGATAGTGAGGGTATCTTTGTTTTGAAGGGGTCAAAACTTCAGACAGATAATAGACTGGGCGCTGAACTCTGAAGGCCTTTCCTTCTTCTTCCCGCTCGACCGTAAGTACTGTACTGACAACTTGTCCTGTGGCTGCAATGTAAAGCAGCAGAGGCTCTTTGCTGACTGGGGCAGCAAGCACCGGCTGGGTGGAGAGCAGAGCTTTGAGCTCTGCAAAATGCTGTGTCAGCTTCTGGAGTCCACTCGAACTTGTCAGACTTCTTCATCAGTCGGTAAAGAGGCAACGCCTTTTCACCGAGACGAGAAATGAATCGACTTAGAGCGGCCAAGCAGTCTGTAAGCTTTTGGACATCGTGCACGCGTACAGGACGCTTCATCCGGAGTATGGTGCCAACTTTTTCAGGATTGGCATCGATCCCCCGTTCGGAAACGAGAAAACCGAGTAACTTTCCACCTGGAACTCCGAACGTGCACTTTGATGGATTGAGCTTGATATCATACCTCCTGAGGTTGGCAAAGGTTTCAGCGAGGTCAGCCCGCAGGTCGGAACCTTTCCGTGACTTTACCACAATATCATCCATGTATGCCTCCACATTCTGACTGATTTGAGTGAGTAGACACTTCTGAATCATTCTCATGAATGTGGCTCCGGCGTTCTTGAGGCCGAACGGCATGGTGACGTAACAGAAGCATCCGAATGGAGTGATGAAAGCTGTTTTGATTTCGTCGGGTCCATACAGACGGATCTGATGGTACCCGGAATAGGCATCTAGAAAAGACAATCTCTCGCACCCCGCAGTCGAGTCGACTATTTGGTCGATGCGAGGGAGGGGAAAATGATCTTTCGGGCAGGCCCGATTGATATGTTTGAAATCAATGCACATGCGAAGTGACTTGTCCTTCTTGGGGACCATGACAACATTGGCGAGCCACTCAGAGTGGTAAATCTCTCGGATGAACTCCGCTGCTAAGAGCCGAGCCACCTCCTCGCCAATAGCTTTCCTCTTCTGGACGGCGGACCGTCGAAGATGTTCTTTCATGGGCTTGAACTTCGGGTCGACTCGTAGACGGTGCTCAGCCAGCCCCCTGGGAACTCCAGGCATGTCAGAAGGCTTCCATGCAAAGACGTCCCAGTTCTCACGGAGGAACTGGATGAGCGCTTCTTCCTATTTAGAGTCGAGCGTCGTCGAGATGTGAGTCGGAGCAGCGTCGGGGTCGGTCGGGTGAATGTGAGCTGTCTTAGTTTCACCGGATGACTGAAAAGCAGATTCTGAAGCAAGCTTCTTGGCTCGTAGCAATTCACTCGGATCAGCAGTCTTCTGGTACTCTTGCAGCTCAACAACTGCCATCTGAGCGTCAGCAATCTTCGATCCTTTCTGAAAACACTCCTCAACTTTCTTCCTATTGCCGGTAACGGTGATCACACCTCTGGGCCGGGCATCTTCAACTTGAGATACACGTAGCATGGTCGAGCCATGAAGCGTGCATAAGCCGGCCGGCCCAGGATAGCATGGTAAGCACTTTGGAAGTCCACAACCTCAAATGTCAATTTTTCCTTGCAGTAATTCTTTGAATCACCGAAAACCACGTCGAGAGCAATCTAGCCGAGTGACTCGGCTTTGTTTCCAGGAATGACTCCATGGAAACTCATGTTGCTGGCACTGAGCCTGGACATCGGAATGCCCATCCCTTTCAATGTTTCAGCATACAATATGTTCAGGCCACTGCCACCATCCATCAGGACTTTGGTCAGTCGAGTGCCTTCGACAACTGGGTCGACCACCAAAGCTTGCCTCCCAGGGGTGGCAATGTGCGTAGGGTGATCGGACTGGTCAAATGTGATGGCAGTCTGAGACCACTTCAGATAACTGGGTGTCGCCGGAGCAACCATATTCACGTCACGGTTAATGACTTTCAGTCGACTTTTGCTTTCGACATCAGCAAAAATCATCAGGGTGGAATTGATTTGGGGGTATCCATCGTCACTGTCTTCCTTGTCCTCGACTCTGTCCGACTCTTTTTCCTTATCCTTGGACTGTTTGCCTTGAAACTGCTGGATTAGGAGCCGACACTGTCGAGTGGTATGCTTTGGGTAAATAAAATTACCCTCTTCATCTTTCTTGGTGTGGATGTGACATGGCAGATCCAAAACATCGTTTCCATCCTGATCCTTGACTTTCTTGGGCTTCCAAGGGCCTTTGGGTT
Source organism: Triticum urartu (assembly GCF_056163025.1). NCBI lineage: Eukaryota > Viridiplantae > Streptophyta > Magnoliopsida > Poales > Poaceae > Triticum > Triticum urartu. Next base: position 89,905,078 of record NC_141878.1, read on the forward strand.
TTCCCTTGAAGTTTCCCTGGGCTGCGGCCGGGGCCTCCCCAGGAGCGGCTGGCTCGGCCTTCCGCTTCTATTTCCGACTGGAGTTTCCTCCGGTTTCTTGGGCGACTGCCTTGTGCTTGCCACTCCGGAGTCGGTCCTCGTCTTCACCATTAGCATACTTGGTGGCAATCTCCATCATCCGATTCAGGGACATCTCTCCAGTTCGACCGAACTTCAGATTCAACTCTTTGTATTTAACGCCTTCCTTGAAGGCACAAACTGCTTGATGGTCTGGCACATTCTCAATCGAGTGATGCAGTGTGATCCACCTCTGGATGTATTCCCTCAGGGTTTCATTGGGCTTCTGCACGCAAGACCGCAACTCTGTAAGGCTTGCAGGTCGCTTGCATGTTCCTTCAAAGGTTGTGATAAACACTCGGGAGAGATCCTCCCAAGTGTAAATGCTGCTGGGTGCCAACTGATTTAGCCACGCTTTGGCTGAGCCCTCTAGCATGAGAGGCAAATGCTTCATGGCCACCTCATCATTGCCACCGCCAATCTGTACAACCACTCGGTAATCTTCGAGCCAAGTGTCAGGCTTAGACTCACCGGTGAACTTGCTGACTCCAGTCGCCAACCGAAAGTTGGGAGGAATCACCGCGGCCCTGATGGCTTGACTGAAACACTCTGGCCCTGAAACACGTATTCTGCTGCTGGCGGGCGCATCTCTGTTCTGGCCTTCCCGATGAGCCCTATTCCTGTCAACCAAGCCTTGAATGAGGACAGATCTCGCGTCAAAGCCCGGGTCCCTGGGGTCGACGGGAATCCTCTGCCCAACGCTATGAGGGCGTCTGTCATCTCGATGTCGAGGCGCATATGACCCACTCCTCGGGGGAGGGGTTGGCACTCGACGTCGATCATCACGATCGGATCGGTGATCATACTGCTCATTCCTTCTGTACTGATCATGCCTGTCGCCACGTCCCTCATGCCTCGGGGGCGACCGCGGGCTGTGAGCCGACTGGACTGTATCCGTTGCAACGGATCGACTGTGGATCCTGTTCCGCGACTGAGAAACGGCGGAATTCTGGTTTCCCGCCGCCCGGAGCAACGCTCTGATCTGCAACAAGCCCCTGCCAACCTCTGACTGGGAGGGCTGAATTGATTCTGCTATACGGGCCGCAGCGGCTAAATTCTAAACTGGGGTTCGATATGCCTGCGTCGGCGGGAAGAGCTGGTGTCGACTAGACTCGGGAGCCCGCTGACGCGCTCGCTCGTCGAGTGCTCGCTGGAGATTCTCCAGTCGAGTGCGCTCGGCCAAATTAGCCAAGCGCGCGTCCTCCAAGGCCCGGGCTGAGGGGGACTCTCCGACGATAGGGGTGCGGAGGGCGTCCGTGTTCCGGCGGCGAAGCTCCTCTCGCTATGATGACGTGAGAGGTTCGGGGAGATACTCATCGTGGGGATGCGACGGGTTGCCCCCACCCGCGCCTCCATCAGCGCGAGGGAAACCGGGAGGACTGTGCATCCCATCGACCGCCAGGATCTCAGCCGCTGGGTCGCTGCTGTCGCACTCAGATGCGGTCTCCGCGGAGCCAGTCGACAGGTCGAACAAGCCGCAGAGGAATTCGTTGGGCTCGATTGCCGCGACTTGCGGGGCGGCCGACTGGCGAGCCACGGCATGCCCCACCCACCTCTGCAGTCTCGACCGACCGGAGCGCTTGCGCCGGTAGGAGACAGAGCGGGGAGACGATACGGGGGCCGACCGATACAGGATCGACGGCTGCCACAGGAGGACGCCACGAACGCATGCGCGGAAATGCGTCGCACCGCGGACGGGGAGCGCGTCGATGTCGAGTGGCGCCCCCTGAAGCCAGGCGGAGTCGTCGGCGATGAACGTGAGCGTGCCGAGGCGGATCTCGCGGCCCTCCACCAAAACTCCGCATGAAACCATGATCAAAGGGATCGGAAAAATCGCAACTTCTCCAATCAGGCGCTAAGATTCCTGCCCCAAGGTGGGCGCCAACTGTCGTGGTTCTAACTCTGACAGTGATGTAGGGGGGTATGTATGGAGAGGCTAGATCTCAGCTATTGGGAAGTTGTAAACACACCAAGATGTACGAGTTCAGGCCCTTCGCGGAGGAAGTAACAGCCCTACGTCTCGGTGCCCGGAGGCGGTCGACTGGATTACTGGTGTGTGAATAACAGGGGTGCGAACCCTTCATACTGAGGAGGGGGGTGGCTTATATAGAGTTCGCCGGCCCCCTCCTGCCCTCAGTAATGTAGGGTTTAAGGTACATTTAAGGTGGGGCGTTACTGGTAACGCCCCTAATAAAGTGCTATAATGACCATAAAGACTACTTAACAGCTAACCGTTTGCCTGCGGAGTGACTATAGGTCTCCTGGCGGTCGAGTGATAGCTTTCTGGTCGAGTGTCTTGAGTCCGTCGAGTGGGATACCTTCAAGTCGATTGAAAGGTGACTTCTCCTAGGGATGTCCTAGGGTAGGGCTCCTTGGACAGGTCCGTGCCCCTACCCTAGGTACATGTCTTCATCAGATTCCCCTCTCCGAAGCCCCGAACAGACTACAGATCAGCCCTCCCGAGAGAGTTTAGGGCTCGGCGGCGGCTCCGTATCGTAAAACGTGATGAATCCTTCTCTCTGATTTTTTTCTCCCCGAAAGTGAATATATGGAGTTGGAGTTGAGGTCGGTGGAGCGCCGGGGGGCCCACGAGGCAAGGGGCGCGCCCACACCCTCGTGGACAGGGTATGGCCCCCCTGACGTGGATTCTTTCACCAGTATTTTTTATATATTCCAGAAATAATCTCCGTTGATTTTCAGTTCAATCCGAGAATTTTTATTTCTGCACAAAAATAACACCATGGCAATTCTGCTGAAAACAGCGTCAGTCCGGGTTAGTTCCATTCAAATCATGCAAGTTAGGGTCCAAAACAAGGACAAAAGTGTTTGGAAAAGTAGATGCATTGGAGACGTATTAGACCTCTGCATGCCAGATACCCATCTTCGGGAAGAGATCGTATGTCCTCCAAACATAGAATCAGGCGTCGAGCCCGAAAGTCTCCAGGACCCTCTGGATCCTGGACTAGTGAGCTCGCAGATTCTTCAAACTCCAGATCCAATAGTGGGTCCGGGTTCGGATTTTAGCCCGCCAACCCACCACAAGCAATATTCCACAAGCAATTCAGGACCTCCAGATGTATGTGACCTAATGTACGTATGACAGCAACCTCAGGAAACGGCCCATCACTTCTGGGTCAGGTTCCTCCTTATTAAAAAGATTAAAGATTGCTGCAACAACGACGCGGTTTCAATTTTTTGCCGCAACTGTACGGACAAGGGAATCCTCAATGCCCTCAACCGCCGCCACATACTGCACTTTGCAGATTTGGCACACATAGTACATAAGTACTGTGCAATGGAAAGCGCCTGGAAAGCCTAGACAGCCCGATGGGATCCTCCTACCTTTAAGCAGCCCACCGAACGGGCAAAAAGGATGCACCCTTACGGGGCACACGATCATCATCTCATTGACAAGAAAATCAAATCCTTCACGGGACATAGAACTGTCCTTGACGAATTGCTCGACAAGCCCTGTCAGATACACACTACGCCGAATACCGAACCAACACATAGCCTTCGGGCATGTTGGGTACTCCGGCAAGTGGCTAAGAGCGGTGAGGCCACCCTCACCAACACTACCTAGGACGAGCACTCTTCTGAGGATGACGATCTCAATGTCTTTATGGTCTTCGAGACCTTTTCCTCAAATAATCAACGCAAAAGGGCGCTTTGCAACCTCGCTGAAGTTAACCAAGTAGCCACAATAAATCCTTGGAACGATACGGCAATAACTTTTACTGCCGACGACGAACCAAGGGCCAGATCAGTCCAAGCACCAGCCGCCTTGGTCTTAAACCCAATTGTGGATGGCTTTCGACTCACCAAAGTGCTCATGGACGGCGGCAGCGGACTAAAACTCATCTATGAAGACACGCTCAATAAAATGCAAATGGACAAGAGCCGCATCGAGCAAAGTAGCACCACCTTTTGAGACATTATCCCCAGTCGAGAAGCACGAGGCTCGGGGAAAATTAAACTTGGCATAGCATTCGGCACGCCGGAGAACTACAGGTTCGAAGAGTTTCTCTTCCACGTGGCACCTTTCAACAGCAGATATTAAGCCCTGTTGGGGCGAGATGCCTTCACACGCTTTCAAGCCACACCCCATTATGGGTACATGAAGCTCAAAATGCCAGGGCCCAACGAAGTTATCACCATCATCAGTGATCCGGATATAGCACTCCGCGCCGAAAACAAAACTGCATCTTTGGCCCTCGAAGCACTATCAGAAGCCCTCGCGGCCAAGGAGCTAACCACTCTGCATTCCACAATGGACAAAGATGATGTAATCCTCGATAAGAGGTCCGAGTCCACTTCTTTCAAACCAGCAGAGGAAATAGTCAAATTTCAAGTGCACCCGGTGGATCCTAACAAGACAGCCTCCATCGGAGCACACCTGGACCCGACGGTCGACGTCGCCTTGCGAGCATTCCTGTGTGAAAATTGGGACATCTTTGCCTGGCATCCTTCGGATATGCCAGGCATCCCACGCAGACTGGCCGAACACAGCCTCAACATAATAAAGGGGTTCAAAGCAGTCAAGCAAACGCTGCGACGGTTTTCCGAACCCAAACGACAAGCTATGGGGGAGGAGCTAGCCAAGCTACTTGAAGCCGGGTTCATCAGAGAGATCAAACACCCGGACTGGCTAGCAAACCTGGTCATGGTGGCGAAGAAGGATAAATCCTAGCACCTTTGTGTCGATTTCAAGGACCTCAATAAGGCTTGCCCTAAGGACCCCTTCCCGTTGCCCCGCATTGACCAAATCATTGATGCGACCGCAGGACACGACTCACTGTGTTTCCTCGATACATACTACATATACCATCAAATTAAGATGAAGGAGTTCGACCAGGCTGCAACGGCATTCATTACCCCGTATGGGCCTTTCTGCTTCAACACTATGCCCTTGAGACTCAAAAACGCTGGCTCCACTTACCAACGCATGATTCAAACATGTCTGTAAAAGCAAATTGGCAAGACAGTGGAGGCATACATAGATGATGTAGTCATCAAGACTAAACATGCCGAATCATTGGTGGACGATCTACGCCTCACATTTGACAACCTCCGAACATATGACATACGGCTCAACCCGGAAAAATGTGTTTTCGGCGTCCCAGTCGGAAAACTACTCGGTTCATTGTTTCTAATAGAGGAATCGAACCAAACCTAGCCAAAATCCGAGCCTTGTCACAATTGGCAACACCAAGAGACTTAAAGCATGTCCAAAAACTAGCTGGGTGCGTGGCAGCCTTGAGCCGCTCTATCTCCCAATTAGGAGAAAAGGCGCTACCACTTTATCGACTACTCCGACACACCGACCACTTTGAATGGACGAATGCGGCTATAGCCGGATTGGAAGAAATAAAGACTTTGTTAGCAAGCAACCCAATCCTTGCCGCCCCAAGCGTTGGCGAACCTATGTTACTCTACATATCTGTAACTCACCAGGTGGTGAGTGCGGTACTCGTCATCGAACGAAAGGAAGAGGGACACAGATTCCCACTCCAAAACCAGTGTACTATGTATTGACAGTCCATACACCGCGCAAATCTCGATACCCACACTATCAAAAAATAGCATATGCGGTCTTCATGGAATCCCGGAAGCTGCGACACTACTTTCAAGAGTGTTCAATCATGGTGGCGTCGGAAGTACCACTCAATGACATCATAAACAATCGGGACACCATCGGCCGCATTGCCAAATTGGCCATCAAGCTCTTACCATTTGAAATAACATACAAGCCATGCCAAGCTATTAAATCTTAGGTGTTGGCCGACTTTGTCGCCGAATGGACAGAAGCCGAACTCCCTAAAGAGTACAACACATACTCCAACTGGGTCATGTACTTCGATGGCTCTAAAATGTTAGCCGGATTGGGGGCTGGTGTCATCCTAACATCCCCTATAGGGGACACACTCTGTTACGTATTACAAATCATGTATACGGACTCCAACAACGCGGCCGAATATGAGGCACTACTGCATGGTTTTCGAATGGCTGTTTCTATGGGCATACAACGCCTCGAAGTGCGTGGGGATTTGAACCTCGCAATATCCCAAAAAAATGGAGAAATTGATGCAAAAGATCCAAATATGGCGGCATACCGCAACGCCGTACTCACAATATCAACTCGGTTTGAGGGGCTCGCGTTTCATCATGTTGCTCGAGACAGTAATCAGGCAGCAGACATCCTTGCTTGAATGGGCGCTAAACGCGACCCCGTCCCACCTAATACCTTTGTGGAAAGGCTCTTCAAGCCATCCGTGCTAAGGCAGGACGAGAGCGGCAATACTAGTCTGGAGCCGATCATACCTCCAGATGCCGAACACAACTCTGATATCATCGGGGGCTCGGGCACCAAAATGACATCTTTCGCCCATGTAATCATGGTTGTCATTGCCCCATGGACCGAACCCTTCGTGGACTACCTTAATAGGCGGGAGCTCCCTGATGACCAGAACGAGGCCCGTCGCATAGTTCGACGCTCAAAAGCCTACAAAGTTCATGAAGGAGAACTCTACAAGAAAAGCACTACTGGAGTTCTTCAAAGATGTATCTCCGAAGAGGAGGGACGACAGCTCTTGGCCGAAATACATGCTGGTCTCAGTGGCCATCACGCCGCAGCTCGGGCCCTCGTAAGTAAGGCCTTTCGTATAGGTTTCTTTTGGCCCATGGCCCGAGTAGATGCACATGCCCTTGTACAACACTGTGTCGGATGCCAACTTTTCACCAATCAAAGTCATATGTCACCCACCGCCCTAGAAACAATCCCTGTTACTTGGCCTTTTGCGGTCTGGGGGCTAGATATGGCCGGACCCCTTAAAGGGGGAAGCCACAAGAAGAAATATTTGCTGGTTATGGTGAATAAATTCACTAAGTGGATAGAGGCCAAACCAGTAAAAACGGCTGAAGCTGGACCAGTGATCGACTTTATATCTGGCGTTGTACACCATTATGGTGTCCCACACATCATCATTACTGACAATGGTTCTAACTTCACAGCCGATGAGGTGAAAAATTGGTGTGCTAACCTGGGCATTAAGCTCGATTACGCCTCCGTATATCACCCTCAAATAAACGGTCAGGTCGAACGGGCTAATGGCTCGATAATGAGGGGCATCAAACCCAGACTACTGCGATCCCTACGGGAGTCAGATAAACACTGGGTTGAGGAACTTGATTCCTTACTCTGGGGACTACGTACCACGCCCAATCGCATGACCGGATACACCCCCTTTTTCATGGTGTACGGCGCAGAGGCTGTCTTGCCCTGTGACATTATTCATGACTCACCTCGAGTGCGCATGTATATGAAGAGAGAGAAGACGAGCTTGATCAGCAGGACGACCTAGACGGCCTGGAGGAGGAGCGCGATATTGCAAAGGCCCGTTCCGCATTCTAGCAACAACAGGCCCGGAGATACCAAAGCAGAGAAGTGCGGGCCAAGACTTATAATGTCAGTGAACTCGTTTTACGCCTACCAGAGAAGAAGAAGGACAATCTCAAACCAAAATGGTAGGGTCCCTTCATTACAGATTAAGTTCTCATAGGAGGAGCTTACCGTCTTCGTAATGCATCGGATAATCGCCTAGAGCCGAATCCATGGAACGTTGCTCGGCTCCGAAGATTCTATGCATAAGTTTGGCCATACTTCTTTTTCATTTCCTTTTTCTCCTCTTAATTATGTTTTTGTTTTCTCGTTTTTTTTACGATTTCCAGGATGTGTTCGGATAAGCCGAACACCTGAGGGGTACACATCCTTAAATGTATAGATCCTACCATGACTGGGGGCTTCTTTAACCGAAGCTTATAATTATTCCGAGCCTGGATCTCACAATATATGTGCCGTTTGCTCATATACATCCTTTTTTCCATTATATGCACCTCTATGACTTAAGTTTTTGCCAAGCTGGGTTGCCTTGTTGATACGTCTCCAACGTATCTATAATTTTTGATTGTTCCATGTTGTTATATTATCAATCTTGGATGTTTTATAATCATTTTGTAGTCATTTTATATCATTTTTTGGTACTAACCTATTGACATAGTACCAAGTGCCAGTTGCTATTTTTCCATGTTTTTTACATCGCAGAAAATCAATATCAAACGGAATCCAAATGCCACGAAACTTTACGGAGAATTTTTATGTGCCAAAAGGAACACAACAGACCCTGGCTACGCCTGGGGGTGCCCTGAGGGAGGCACAACCCACCAGGGTGCGCCAGGAGGCCCAGGCACGCCCTGGTGGGTTGTGCCCACCTCCGGTGCCCCCCGGACCACCTATTTGCTCTATAAATACCCCAACATTTCCAGAACCCTAGGGAAGTCGACGAAATATTCATCCAGCCGCCGCAGAGTCCAGAACCACCAGATCCAATCTAGACACCATCTCGGATGGGGTTCACCACCTCCATTGCTGCCTCTCCGATGATGCGTGAGTAGTTCTTTGTAGACCTTCGGGTCCGTAGTTAGTAGCTAGATGGCTTCATCTCTCTCTCTCTTGATTCTCAATACAATGGTCTCTTGGAGATCCATATGATGTAACTCTTTTTGCGGTGTGTTTGTTGGGATCGATGAACTTTGAGTTTATTATCAGATCTATCTTTTTATATCCATGAAAGTATTTGAGTTTCTTTGATCTCTTTTATGCATGATATCTTATAGACTCATATTTCTTCTCCGATATTTGGGTTTTGTTTGGCCAACTTGATCTATTTATCTTGCAATGGGAATAGGTGCTTTGTAGTGGGTTCAATCTTACGGTGCTTGATCCCAGTGACAGAAAGGGAATGACACGTATGTATCGTTGCTACTAAGGATAACACGATGGGGTCTATCTCTACATAGATAGATCTTTCCTACATCATGTCATCGTTCTTATTGCATTACTCCTTTTCTCCATGAACTTAATACACTAGATGCATGCTGGATAGCGATCGATGTGTGGAGTAATAGTAGTAGATGCAGGCAGGAGTCGGTCTACTAATCTTGGACGTGATGCCTATATAATGATCATTGCCTGTATATCGTCATGAGTATTTGAAGTTCTATCAATTGCCCAACAGTAATTTGTTCACCCACCGCTTTGCTATTTTTCTCGAGAGATGCCACTAGTGAAACCTACGGCCCCCGGGTCTCTTTCTCATATTATTTGCCTTTTCGGTCTATTTTCCTTTGCTTTTATTTTTAGATCTATTAATCCAAAAACCCAAAAATACTTAGCTGCAATTTATTCTTTTTATTTGTTTGGCGTCCAATCTATCAATTTACTACAAATTTACCTCACGTCTGTTTGCCTATCTTGCGGCGCCGTACCTCGGAAGGGATTGACAACCCCTTTTAACACGTCGGGTTGCGAGAAGTTTTTATTTGTGTGCAGGTGTTGTTTACGTTATGTTGCTTGGTTCTCCTACTGGTTTGATAACCTTGGTTTCATATCTGAGGGAAATACCTACCGCCGCTGTGCTGCATCATCCCTTCCTCTTTGGGGAAATATTGATGTAGCTTTAAGCGACATCAAAAGGAATTTCTAGCGCCGTAGCCGGGGAGGATCTTCAACATATACCAGGTTCCTAATCACAAATCTCATCTCCTCACAATTTACATTGTTTTCCATTTGCCTCTCGTTTTCCTCTCCCCCACTTCACAAAATTTTGCCATTTTATTCGCCCTCTTTTTCGTTCGCCGTTTTCTTGTCAGATCTCATGTTTGCTTGTGTTGCCATGTGTATTATATTTGCTTGCGTCTTCGCTTGCTAAAAAATTATTGATATGTATCCTCATCCACTTGCTAATCTTTTTAAGAGATCCAATTACGATGAACCAATTGCTAGTGAGTTGAGTGCACTAGATTATCTTTATGAAGTTTTGGTTGAGATTCGTGAATCTGAAAATTGTGATGAAGAAATTTATGAAGTGATTCATGATAGCTCCTTGAATGAAAAGCATGATTGCAATGATTTTACTATAAATTCTATTAATGTTAATTGTGCTAATAATATGCAAAACCCCAAGCTTGGGGATGCTAATTTTGTTACGACCACTATTTGTTGCAATGATCATGATTGGGGTGATTCTTCTTATGATCTTAAAAATTTATGTAAGCCTCATGATGACTATGTTATTTGCACTAATTTTGAAAGTGGGTTTGGAAGAGTGTCAAATTTAGGTAAAAATAATCCCACATATTTGGAGAGTGTTCAATCTTATGAAATATTTGATGAAAGTGGGTTTGAAGAGGTCATGAATTTAGTTGATGTTAATCCCACTATCTTTGAAGATCATAAAACTTTTATGCATGTGGATCGTGAAGAGAAAATTTTATATGATAGCTATATTATTGAATGTGATTACGATCCTACATATAATTATTATGAGAGATGAAAATATGGTTGTAGAAATTTTCAAGTTACTAAATTACCTCTCGTTATGTTGAGATCGTCAATGTTTTATTCCTCTTCTTTGCATATGTTAGATGTTTCTTATCTTGAAAATTTGTTCCCTTATAAAATTCCTATGCATAGGAAGTATATTAGACTTAAATGTGTTTGTCGCATGTATTATGATGCTCTCTTTGTGCTTCAACTCTTCTCTTTTATGTGAGCATCAATGAAATCTTATGCCTAGCTAGGGGCATAAAACTATAGCGCTTGTTGGGAGGCAACCCAATGAATAAAATTTATTTTTTCTTTTTGCTTCCTGTTTTTGTGTGTTAGCACAATTATGATACTGTTATGATTGTGTTTTTTATGTTTTAATTAGTGTTTTTGCCAAGTAAAGCCTTTAGGATCTTCTTGGGTAATATCTATTTGATCTTGCTGAAAAAACAGAAACTTTTACATGCATGAAATTAATTTTCATTTTTTACCAGGGAGCGATAAAATACCCATTCCACTTGCAGTAGATCAATACACAAATTTCTCAGGTCTCCCTAATTTTTCAGAATGTTTGGAGTTACAGAAGTATTCGAAATAGTCAGATTGCTAAAGACTGTTTTGTTTTGACAGATTCTGTTTTCTTTGTGTTGTGTGCTTATTCTGATGGCTCTATGGTTTTCTTTGATGAGTTTTTGCCATAGAAAAGTTGGAATACAGTAGATATAATGCAAAAACAAAATATGAATTGGTTTGATACCACAATTATAGTAGTGATTTATTATTCTTATACTAACGGATCTCAGAAAGGTTTTGTTGAGTTTTGCGTGATTGGAGTTTTCAAGTTTTGGGTTATCTTACGATGGATGAAGGAATAAGGAGTAGAAGAGCCTAAGCTTGGGGATGCCCCCGAGTGGCATCCCCTCTTTCTTGTAACGACCATCGATATTTTACTTGAAACTATATTTTTATTCATCACATACTATGTGTTTTGCTTGGAGCGTCTTATATGATATGAGTCTTTGCTTGTTTTATTTTGTGTTTTTAGTCTTGATCCCTTGCCGAACACACCTATTTGAGAGAGACAAAATTATGTCAGGACTTATTAGAATTGCTCTCTTTGCTTCACTTAAATTTTTGTGCATGTGTTCTCTACATAGATAGATCTTGTCTACATCATGTCATCATTCTTATTGCATTACTCCGTTTCTCCATGAACTTAATACACTAGATGCATGCTGGATAGCGGCCGATGTGTGGAGTGATAGTAGTAGATGTAGGCAGGAGTCGGTCTACTAATCTTGGACGTGATGCCTATATAATGATCATTTCCTGGATATTGTCATTAGTATTTGAAGTTCTATCAACTGCCCAACAGTAATTTTTTTCACCCACCGCTTTGCTATTTTTCTCGAGAGAAGCCACTAGTGAAACCTACGGCCCCCGAGTCTCTTTCTCATATTATTTGCCTTTGCGATCTATTTTCCTTTGCTTTTATTTTTAGATCTATTAATACAAAAACCCCAAAATACTTTGCTGCAATTTATTCTTATTTATTTGTTTGGCGTTCGATCTATCAATCTACTACAAATTTACCTCACGCATGTTTGCCTATCTTGAGGCGCCGTACCCCGGAAGGGATTGACAACCCCTTTAACACGTCGGGTTGCGAGAAGTTCTTATTTGTGTGCAAGTGTTGTTTACGTTGTGTTGCTTGGTTCTCCTACTGGTTCGATAACCTTGGTTTCATATCTGAGGGAAATAACTACCACCGCTGTGCTGCATCATCCCTTCCTCTTTGGGGAAATATCGACATAGCTTCAAGCGACATCACTTGCTCCTGTGTTTATGCCCTATGTTCCCGATAGTTAGGCTAGGGCGTAAAGGGAGCACCTTTGCGATTGTTACAACTGGGTCATCCAGACATGTACCTCAGATGGGTGAAGCCGAAAGCTAGCGTTCTTAAGAGAATAAGTGGTCGGCAATCAAGTGACAGATTGTTACATTATGGTAACCTCTCTAACACTGTGGGACAACTTTCTCCCGTCTTGCAGACCAACGCCGCGACATGTATAGTTACAGCATGCCAACCTAAGGAAAGGAACCCTTAATAGAACTATTTTCCTTGGAAGATGTTTCTTACATATGTAATATAACATCCATCCTAAACTAAACTTTTTGTCTGTTCGAGCACAATGACTGGGTTGCGTAGTTTCTGGACATAGAGAATGCTTCTTTTCATTTCAAATAGTACTCGGAAACACTCCACCATTTTTGGTTCGGAGGTTAAAGCCAAAGGCCTATGATGACAAAAAAAATTACATGTTTGGATAAAGGTACAAGTTGATTAATACAAAAACCTATTCCTTATCTATTCCATCCATAAGATTGTCTAACCTACAGTCCTCCCGCGAATACTTCGCAGCTACCATTACTTGGTCATACACCAAATTCACTGGAATTTCTTTCCCATCGGGTCCCTGTGGTCCCACTCGGGCCCTATATGATTCGGATCTAGCTTGGTGAGGCGTGTTTTCACCATGGCCCAGGCTTCTCGTGCGCCTTCATGATAGGCGGATGTCTTCCATAGCTTGAACCGGCGGCGGGCACCTTTGAACAAGTTTGCCAAGTCCTCCATACTTTCTGGACGGGTATCAGAGGGCCATAATGCCTTCACCATACTCTTCATGGCTTTCCGGGCCGAGCTTGTACCACGGATAGTTCCTTCAGCACGTCGCCTTGAAATCCGGATACTTCCTCTTCCGGTCGGCCAGTTAACAGACCTGCAGCACCAGAGTCATGACATTCCGAATTATAGACTAAACATGAGCACCCAGGGTGGTTCTAAATAAGAGAGGAAGACATACCGAACATGCCGCCTTTCAGCTTCTCATTTTCCTTCTGCACGGCCGATAACTGAGCCCTTAAGCACTCTATCTCTTGGTATTGTTTGTCTTTTTTCCTCTTCGTGTTTTTCTTCCCGGACACGCTCATTGTGGCCTTTTTAATTTCTGCCAATTCAACGGTGATGGCATTTAGCTGCGTTTGATTTATCTTTTGCTCCTGGGATAGTGCAGTATTCTTTTCTTTGAGAACCTGCAGGTCATATCGATCCTTAAGTCAGTTTGCCTCACCGCTTCAAGTCTTGGGGGCTATGGGCATATGACTAACAAAATCGCATAAACTTTTACATGTATATCCTTTGAGAATAACTGAGTGACTCCGGCGAGTCCGTCTCGAGTGGCTCGGATGTATGCATCCACTGAGCTGAGTGTGGTAAACTCTTGCTCAGGAAAGGCCGAAGCGCGCATGCCCACTTTCAATCAACGGTGATTCATCACGCTCTCCACTTCGGAATTCATGACAGATACGTCGTCTGAATCCTCATAAGGCGGCGGGACTGGCGTTGCATTGTCTCTCGTCCTAGTTGACGAGTCCGGCACTGGATTGGCGGACATTTGGCTAACATGGCATTTTCCCATCGTCTTCCGTGTGTTTCTCCTGACATCAAGGATAAAGGAAAATCCGGACTCATACCCAGACATGTATTAAAGAGAGCATACCTCTTGGACGGCTATGAGGTTTCTGTAGCACTCCCGGTCCCTTTTCATTTCAAACGATTACCCCGTGTAGGGGCTTGAGGGAGTCCTGGACTAAGGGGGCCTCGGGCGTCTGGCCTGCTGGACATGGACTAGACTGATGGGCTATGAAGATACAAGACCAAAGACTCTCACCCGTGTCCGGATGGGACTCACCTTGGCGTGGATGGAAAGCTTGGTGTTCGGATATGAAGATTCCTTTCTCTGTAACCGACTTTGTACAACCCTAGTCCCCTCCGGTGTCTATATAAACTGTAGGGTTTAGTCCGTAGAGACAATCATAATCATATAGGCTAGACTTCTAGGGTTTTAGCCATTATGATCTCGTGGTAGATCAACTCATGTAAACCCCATACTCATCAATATTAATGAAGCAGGATGTAGGGTATTACCTCCATCAAGAGGGCCCGAACCTGGGTAAAACTTTGTGTCCCTTGTCTCCTGTTACCATCAACCTCAGACACACAGTTCGGGACCCCCTACCCGAGATCCACCGGTTTTGACACCGACATTGGTGCTTTCATTGAGAGTTCCACTACATCATCTTCAAGAGGTTCGATGGCCCCGTCAATCATCTACAATAATGCTATCCAGGGGGAAGTTTTTCTCCCCGGACAGATTTTCGTATTCGGTGGCATCACACTGCGGGCCAACTCGCTTGGCCATCTAGAGCAGATCGACAACTACGCCCCTGGCCATCAGGTCAGGTTCGGAAGCTTGAACTACATTGCTGATACCCGCGGAGACTTGATCTTCGACAGGTTCGAGCCCACGGTAGCCGCTCCGTGCCACCGCGATGAGCATGACCTAAATTTGTCATCGGACCATACCCAGGAGATAGCACCCGTGAGTGCTCCGACCCTAGATCCGGAGCAGATTGCGCCACCCGAGGACGGGAAGCTCCACCCCGCCACGGGAGTCGCAGACTCAGCAGCGCTGGAGCCGCACACAGACCCAACCTCGAACATGACCTGCGTCATCGGAACCTCGGATTCGTCTCCGGCCACAGGTTCTGAACTCCGCGCGCCCGCGTCCGTCGAGCCCGATCAGGCGTCGGTCGTCAAATTCAGCGCCACGGACATCTTCCGGCACTCACCTTTAAGCGATGTGCTGAACTCATTAAAATTCCTCTCCTCAGCAGGGGACTCAAAGCCAAATTATATTCGGCTCGAACTAGGGGTTGATGACGGGGAATTTCGCTTCCAACCCACCTCCCACTTCATAGCCACTATCGAGGACTTAACCGACATGCTTGATTACGACTCCGAAGACATTGATGGTATGCAGTGGCGGAGCCAGAAATTTTGTGGAGCCTGGGCAAGTTGAGCCTAAGTGTATATTCTAGAAATAAAAAATCGATATTCAGATACACAACATATAATATAGCAACAAACTTTTGAACCATAAATCCACATTAATAATAAAGTAAAAAACATAAACATAATTGTCACACAAAATGTAATTTTAAAGTGAATTAAAGATGAGGCTTGACAACAGAAGACGTATAACCATCCTTGCATAGAGGCAAACTTGCCATGTTGCTAACAAAAGTAAAGCTATCCATAACTGATGTCATTGTGCAATTTTTTCACCCACGGGCCACGGTCAAATGTAAAGCTCCTGGGATGCTTAAAGAGAAAGCAATAAAAACAAGCAGCTGCCTTCTTTCACTCACTGTATTCAACCCATGTATAATTTTTATACCAAGATTTAGAAAATGCTCTTGATGAACGTGAACTTTCAAATTTAGTATGAGAAAATTTATTCAAAATTGGTTCCATTGGAACCTTTAATATGTATGCTCTTCTCACTGGTCTTTCTTATTAGGAGGATACTCACAAATTTGTTTCCTCTTTTCTGAATCACGGTCAATCTCATTTGGATTAGATTCATCGACAATGTTAGGCTGTGGCTGTGCCTCAACGCCTATTTGTAGTTGCACAACATTCATATTTTCAAGGCTTTCTATATTAACCAAAAACCTCCTCATGAATTTAATGATAAAATTTGCAGTTAGTTGTAACACAAGTAAATAAGAAAATGAACTACAACAAGTAACAAGTCATAGTACAGAATTACTTGCATCAACTACATGTATCGTAGTATCAAATATCCACCAGTCTGTGGTTAACCAAATTGAAAACGGTGAAATATTTCTTTCCCTTTATCAAGAAAAAAAAATGCATTCTATGAGTATGAATCAACCAAAAGGTAAGATATGTTGCCTAAATACCACGATCTGCAAGCTGCCCTATTCTTACATACTTTGATTTTGTAGTTTCTAGCAGCCAATAAATACAATTTTTCTCTAGCCATTAATTCAAGGCCATCCCCAACAAAAAAAATCCCCAATTTTAAGCCATGAGTCTATCAATCCCTAGCCCAGACCAATTATTTAGAGATGAGGTACCCTTTCCCTAATTTAGACCGCTGATTCTTACCAAAGAAAGCTCAAGTCGAATGAGAGGAAGAGCAGTTGAGGGACAAGTAGACTGCCTGGCGTCTGCTCGCCGCCGGCCATGCGTCTAGCCGTCAGGGCTCTAGACTCTAGGCCTGCCGCCAGCCCCTGTCGCGGTGTCGCCCTGTCCCTACGCTCGCCGCTAAGAAAAAAAAAGATAGGGAGTTGAGCGTTCGATCCATCCATCGTATCATGCGTCGATAAGTTTTTTAGCAACCTCGTACGTTTTTTTTGAGAAAAAAAGCAACCTCGTACGTCGATAATTTTTTAGGGGTTTGTACGTCGATACGTGTGTATCCCTCGCTCCTGCAATGTTGGCTGGGTTGCAGACGTATGGGTTGTCTTGGGCTGTGAACCTTTGAGAAACGGAGGCCCAAATTCATTTTGCCCGGGTAAGCAAACTAACCGAACAGGTTTAGCCCTTTTTAATCCAATTGATCTGTGTGTCGACGAGCCAGTGAGCCCGGGTGGTGTCTCCGCCACTGATGGTATGGACGAGATGCCGGAGAAGAGAAGGCCCAAAACCCGCTGCTTACCAGACGCTGGACGGCCACCTCCTCGTATGACGTCTACATGGTGGATACACCCAAAGAGAATAGCGACGACGACAAGGAAGACCCGGTCAAGGATAAACCTCTTGAGATACAACCAAAGCGTCGACGTCAGCGGCACCGCTCCAAGTCACACCGGGGAAAAGAGAGCAATACCGGCACATGAGAAAACAATACTCCAGACGATGCCGAAGACAATGAAGACCCCGTTGAGCCAACTTCAGAACAGGACGAATGGGAAAATGGGCAACTTAACCCTGATGAACAGGCCATAAATGAAGACTCGGAGGACAGTAATTATCTTTTGCTCTCCGAGGATGAGGTAAGCCTCGGAAATGAGGATTTTATCATGCCTGAGGAACCTCTCGAGCAGGAGCGCTTCAAGCGCCGGCTAATAGCCACTGCAAGGAGCCTGAAATAGAAGCAGCAGCAGCTTTAAGCTGACAAAGATCTGCTCAATGATAGATGGACTCATGTCCTGGCAGCCGAGGAATACGGCCTTGAGTGCCCAGCCAAAAGTTATCCGAAATGCAAATTGCTACCTTAGTTCGATGACAAGGCGCTGGAGCCCATACCATCATCGCGCAATGCGGCTGACCGACCACCACCACTACAAAAAAATACACTTCTGTGATGATACGTGTTTGTCACAGTAGGTCGCATTTTCTATCATGCATGTACATCCATGACGATTTTATGACAGAATCAAGATAGTCATACCTATGCTGTCGTAGAAGTGTTCCATGACATTACCAAAATTATCATCACGGAAGTGTCCACTTCCATGACGATAAATCCCGTGTCACAGAAGTGCTTTCGTCAAGGGTGACCGACACATGGCATCCACCGTAACGGAACGCCGTTAAGCTATCGGGTCGGGTTTTGGATCCGATAACCCATTAACAGCCCCGACCAATGGGGATTTTCCACGTGTAAAATCATCATTGGCTAGAGGAAACACGTATCGGCTCATCGTTGGGACAGATGTCATCCACTCATTGGACAGAAGGCGCCTATGATACGTCGACACGTGGCACGGCCCAACAGAGGCCCATTCCTGTGAAAAGGCCGACCCGTTTGACTTGGTCAAAAGGTGGTGGGCCGGCCCATGTAAAGCGTGTTAACGGCCTGTTCGCATATAGCCCATTTACAGCCCGCTAACCCAAGGCTCGTTACGCCCTATCCGAATTAGGCCCAGTAGCCTCATTTGGGCCACCCAATACGATTCCAGCCCGTTTTCACTTCTGGCCCATGTATGGCCCATGACGTCTTTCGACCCATATGAGGCCCTATGTAAATCTTCGCCTATTAACGGCTCGTGGTGAAACTGGCCCGTAATGAACAGTGTATCACTTTACACCCATTAACGGCCCATGGTGAAACTGGCCCGTAATGAACAGTGTATCACTTTATACCCATTAATGGCCCGTTATTCCGTTGGGCCGTTTCTAGCCCATGTTATCTTTTGGCCTTCTCAGAGCCCATTTATTCTTGGGCTCATTTCCAGCATTCGTTTACGTACGACCCGTTACTGTCATTTTTTGCTTGTGGGCCAAATTCAGCCTGTGGTTACAGTCGGCCCGTTTGTGGTCCGTTAATACGTTGGGCCGTTTTCATAGCGTCATCAAATATGGCCTATTAACGATGGCCCGTTATGGTCGGCCCATGAACGGACGATTCCAACTCTAGCCTGTTTACGGCCATAATGCGGCCTGTTATTGGCCCATGTTTGGCCAATCGATCATACTGCCCGTATAAGGCCCATTGTTTCTACGGCCCGTAGAAGGCCCATTGTTTCTATGGCCCGTAGAAGGCCCACTGTTTCTACGGCCCGTAGAAGGCCCACTGTTTCTATGGCCCATAGAAGGCCCACTGTTTCTACGGCCCGTAGGAGGCCCAGTGTCACTACAGTAAATATTAGTCCATGGTTATTGTGGCCTAGTTTTAAAAAATAGGTTATTACAGCTACTAGCAAACCGCGGAAAAAGAACTGCAATGACTACAAGCAAACAAATAAACAAGACAACAAGGAAATAAATAAGAAAGCAACTTATGCTAGGCTATCACGAGTATCACACATATTACATCCACTGGGCATCAAAGTTCGCCACCAGTGCAAATAAACGCGCCGACAAAAGAATATACAAAACTGAGAACACTTCAGAAGGCACTAGGCCTGGCCAGGTCGGCCCCCTCCAAACAGCTGAAGAAGCTGAGTAGACCTCAGTTGTGTCAATGATAGATGCATCAACACTAGATTTAAGGCATGATGGTGTGCACGGCAGTCCTCTGACATCTTCATTGCATCTTTGACTTCAAGTCGGAGCTGAGCTGAAGCAAGCCTTTCTGCTTTAAATTGAGACTGAAGAAGTCGAACTGATTGAGTCAGCAACTGCACAGAGGTTGTCTCACACCTGCTGGTGAGTAGCTTCAACTCACTATCTTCATCAAGACAGGACCTTGGGGTCATCTCGCTGTCCTCAAGATGGTTTGGCTCACTATCTTCCCTAAAGTTCTGCCTGGCATAAGAGATACGAGTCTGAAAGAGAAACAAGGAGACACGTAACAGGTTTCACAATTATATAAGCAAATAAATGGATCTGTTCTGCATAAGGAACATGTTTTACAACTACAATTTGAAACTAGTAGTTGTTGCAGACATCCAATCAGATGTAAATAGCAAAGCAAACAGCAGTGGAGGAAATGATGCCTATCCAAATCTATACTAGAACAAAGTTTGAAGGCTTGAGAAGGATGAACTTACATTACATGTTAACACGGGCTGGACAAAGCCCTTCTCCATGTTGATGGAAGGATAATTAAATAAATTCCCCAAAGAAAATTCTTTATAAGTGTTGCCATTATTCTACATTTTGCAAAGAGTAAATATAGATCAAATAATATTTGAAGAAACAGAGGATAATGAAGCTCAGGTGCAGACTGATGATACATAATCAAATAGCAATTAATTAAGTACAGTGTTACAAGGCAAAAGGGAGAGAGGTACTGACAAGAGCAATGCAGAGCCCATTATTTTTTTGAGATCATATGATCCTTTGAGCAAGGAGATTCATCTGAAATTAGTTTTCATACAAGAGAGAAGGTAAGGCACAAGCAGAAATTTAGGAGTTCAAATTTTGAATTGATATCATAGACAGTACCTGACGCTGGGCTCCCAGCAGTTCTAATAGGGGTTTGGCCACTGGAGTAGGGGTAAAGTGCGGTATAGTTGGGCCTGTGTTTTCTGTGGCTGCTGATCTATCGGATTTAACAGGTATCACTACCTTTTCCAAATACCTAGTTTTTACTCCTTGAGGATCTGCACTCACCCTCTTCGTTTTGGACATCTATTACGAAAGAACAACATTTGACTAGAAGAACATAGTGTGACGACAAATGGAATAGGTACAGAAAATGGATAGGTATGGCATATACTCATATATGACGCTTAAACTAAGCAGATGGTGTAACAAAGTAGAAGTAATGCAAGAGGTCAGATGCAAAATATGTGCGACCAATACAACTTTGCAAAGTTAGAGCAAGCACCTTGATGGGTGAATAAGATAGGCCATCCTCCACCATGCCAAGTTTGTTAGCCAGTGGATCGTTTCACAATATTCCTCTCGTGCGCCCATCTCATATTCATTTTGATAATGTTCAATATCTGACATGCATGAAAACATAAAAACAAGTGAGATTTTCTTTGTAATGCAGAAGTGATTCTAATCCAATACTGCCTCCCTGTAAACCCCTTTGTGCTATCTTTGCAATTCTTTTAAAAGATGCCATGCATGCTGTAATTTGCTGTGTGCATTAATATAATGTGGCCTACTACTCAAAATATGTGAGCTCCAGAAGTGATGACACTTCGCAGATGATAGCTTCAACATATAGTAAAGAAGAACAAGTCGACCTGACGTGACAGATTCAAAACATACTAAGGGAGAACAACTCGACCTGACCAGTCGACCGCAAGAGAAGAGTATCATCTTAAAGAAGAGTAGAAGAGCAAGCAGATTGAAGATATTACAAGTCTTTCAATACAATGTCGGTTGGCCACCCATGATGAACCAGAGCGCACAAAGAAATACTATTCTTTCTGGTCTCTCCATATGTGGCTCACATGCATTTCGAAACTAAAGTAGGAGCATTTAGCTAACCAATTAAACATCTCTCAGTTTTACTAATATCAACAATAATATCAGATATGAATTTGTACAACTAAGCTTGTTTAGCTCGATGGGTGGAGCAATGCTATTATGACACGAACCACGTAGGCTAATTGTGGTCATGATAAAATGGGGAAAACATAAGCATGATGAGTACGGTGTTGATCGTGGCAGTGGGATGGCAGATCTGAAGCTGAAAACGCGCGAAGGGTAGTTAGCAACCGATGTTTGCTTTGAAATAACAACTAAGATTTGGTATGGACAAGAAAGTACGGTCAACAAGTGACAAAGAAATGCAATTATGCTGTCTCTCTATATGTCGCGACACGCATTTGGAAACTCAAGTGGGACCTTTAGCTAACCAATTAAATGTGTCGTTTAACTAATATTAGTATCATATCACAATCATATTTGTACAACTAAGCTTTCGAATTCTGAGTGTTGTGTTGTTTAGCTTGAAGGGTGGAGTAATTCTAGTACGACAGAAAGCACCTACGCAGATCGTAGTAGAGTAGATAAAAGGGGAAAACCCTTAGCATCAAGAGAAAAATCAGGAAAGTGGAACTAGCTGGACCAGTGGGTGGCGCACATGCTTTTCGAAACAAATATAGGAACATCAGGTGACCAATTAAACGTTCTCTATTTTAGTGATATGAGCATCATATCAGATTCATATTTCAACACGTAAGCTTTGGGTTGAGGTCTTGAGGAGCAGTGCTAGCACGACACGAAGCACCTACGATGATGGTAGTGAATATAAAGGGGGAAAACCATAAGCTTTACGAGTATAGTGCCCATGCCATGGCGGATCTGAAGGTGCAAACCGGAAAAAGCTACTTCACAACCAATGTTTGCTTTCAACTAGCCACTACGATTTGGTACGAACAAGAAAAGTACAGTAAACAAATTACGATCTATTTTCCGGGTGAGATCAATAACTTAAGCACATATGGAAGAGTACCACCTCTCTTGCGACGCCGTGTAGTCCTATGCTGATACGTTGAGGGTGTTGCGGGTGCGATGGCTGTCGGCGGCGGGGAAGAAGACTTTAGACGGCAGACGGCCTGGTCGGGGGATTTATCCTGTTGCCGTGGATGAGGCGGTCATAGGAGCGGCAACGACAAGGTGGACGACGGCGCCGATGAAGCGAGAGGAGGCGATGAAAGGATCCTGGTCCAGCTTCGTGGATGAGAGACGTCCATCTCTTGCAGTGGACGACGGGGTAGGGGTAGCGGCTCCGGCAAGGTGGAGGATGGGATGGCGAACGGAGGAGGCTGGCCGCAGTGCGGAGGTTGTCGTGCCGCCGACGGTGTATGAATGGGGAAATGGAGGGGAGGGGGGGATCTCAAACTTTGGGACGCGCTTCTCTGAAATGGGGGAAAGTTACGAACTTATCCCCCGTTTAAAATTTCGAACATCGCGTCGGTTGGGGATAGGACGGTAATCTCGCATCTCCCAAATATTGTTCGGTAACTATTTCGGGCGAGGAGAGGGTGTTTTGCCGCCCATGGTTGGCGCCCACGGTGTACGAACGGGGCTGACAGGTAGGGCGGTTTTGTCACGTCTGATGGAAGTTACACATCTGCCCCTATTTAAAATATTAGCCTACATCGATTTCGGACGAGGAGAGTTTGTTTTGCCGCCCACCATGTATGAATGGGAAATGGAGGAAGAGACACATGTCTTTCAGACGATCTTGAATCAAATGTGTTTTGCCACCCACGTTTGGCACCCACCGTGTCTGAATGCGCTCATAGGCCGTCGTGTCACGTCTGATTGAAGTTACTAGTCTACCCCTATCGACAGCAGTGTAAATCCGGTCGATAAGGATGTCAAGTGTCAGGGGTAGATAGTAATTTCCATCTCGCAAACACTTGCTTCGGGCAGCCCACAAATTATAGTGGGTGTTTAGCCGCTTCGTTCAAAACTTGGGAGAATTAGCATTCATGTTTGCCCTGGGACCTGGCAAACTAAATTCAAATCCAATTTGTATTCGATTAATAATATCCATAGATAATTATACATTTTGTTATTTATTTCTTCAAAACCACAACGAAGATTTATTCCACCTTTATATATGATTATGATTTAGAAATCCCGTGATCTTCGAATTCAGTAGGTTGGATACACTCTGAGTCAAACAATAATTTCATCCAATACAATATGCTCACATGAAAAATAGTTCACCTTATGTCAATCATACAAGTATTGAGGATTACCTCGCCTAAAAATTTCGAATCATTACAACACATGGATAACATAGGGGGTCTTGCAACATAATCCATTCAGAGACATGACACAACATGCAAGTACAATAATCTAATGACAATTTCAACTGGTATCTAAAGGAGAACCGGGATTACCTTGGGCTTCAGATAGCAGAAATAGCAGGACCTCCTCCGTCTTCAAATGCAACATTCTTACTTCCTCCAATTCTTGGGTTGCTTGCATAATGCGTGCCGCTAATTCTGTAATTTCCAGCCTCAAGATAAAGATTACCTCATTCATGGCAGCCACACCATCTCTTTCTGCCTCTAGTAGAGCCTCAAGCACTATAATATCTGTGCTCAGACTGCTCTCCGGCGGTGTTGCCTCTGAACTACTACCATCCGGTAACATGGATGGCGCACTGCTTCCACAAATAGATTCTGGGGTTGTACATTGTGTCCTAGTGTGAACGGCATCCTGAAAGGTTTCCGCTGGACATCAGTAAGAGATAGTTATCGTATGATCCAGGCAGTAAGCTTACATGGTAAACGACGGACGAATTATTGCCGAGCATGGCAAACTATATTTAAATGGTTCGAAGTAGCATCAGCCGAAAAGAAATTAAAATGGTAAGATGAAACTAGGGATGTAAATGGCAAATAAACGACATCCGCCAGTCCCATCTAGTTAGTTTTTGCTACCTCCCTAGTTCATTTTCCTCAAAAAACAAAAACTCTTTTGAACTATCATACCACTAGTAGACTTTAATCAGGATTAAACGGGACCCAGTTGACATCCCTAGTTGAAAGGGAGTGTACAACCGCTATATTTAAGTTGCCAAGGCATCTAAGCAGTTGAAATAATCTGAGAAAGTACTTAACAGTGTGGCCTCATATAAACTACGAAGACAGTCTTGTGATGAAGTTGAGAGGAAAAGTTAAGGACTCAAATGAAATAGGCATGCATTTCTTTACGATAGTACAGCATGCACTGCTGACATATTGGGCAACTCAGGTATAGCGTAACAACAAATAAGCATTCGAATGAAGCAATACAGAAAAGCAGACAACTGAACTATTTGTAATTCGGTAGGATTACACGTTGAGGGCACAAGCCAAGAAAGCAGCCCACTCGCATTACATTTCACATGTACTAAAACACACTGGCTTACCATATGTTGTTGTGAAGCCTAGATGCTGTTGCAATGTTCTTTGAAGAAATCGTCAGCATCCCGTGGTTGCAAATCTAGTTGTTGTAGTTTATTCTGCACCATCTATTTAGGTAAAATTAATTTTAATCGCATGCAATGGTCCGAATTGATCATCAATGGTTCATCTAAACTAATGAAAGAAGGGTGTGTGCATACACGACAATATATGTGCTTCCCTCTATTTTTATGCTTGTTCGAGGTGCCAGCCCCAAAAGAACAAATATTTTGCTTGATGGGGTTGGCAGCTCCATAATTAATAGAAGCATCAAATTAGTCATGCAACTTGGGAAGATCAAGAACACACAAACATGTAATGAACAGAGGCTCGGAGCAGTGATGTAATAGCTAGCATCAGAAAATGTAGGGTAAAATGAACAAAAAGTAATGGAACCACATGCTAGTTTGCTGATGTGTAATTAAGCATAGAGAACATTAAGCAGTCTGATGGAACCAACAGGTGGCATCAGAACAAAACTAAAGCATATTAACTATATGTGCACTGGTATGTAATTTAGCACACGTAACATGTTCACTGCCAGAAGTATGGCCCTACAGGTGCAAGCAGAATAACGCGTCTCATGAAAAACTGAATGATGCCCTGAAGAAATTCAAAGGTGCGGTGCTTATGCTAGGAAAGTGAACGTAGGCGCCGACCGTTGGATAATAGTACCTGATTCTTGGCGGCGTATGGGTATCGTTGTCATACTTGATAGCTAAGGATCGTCGATGGTGCTCGTGTTGCGGTTGAGTTTGGGATGGCTGTCGCCGTCGCTGAAGCGGCTCCGGTGCTATGGTTGCGGCGCCTGTCGACATACAAGAAAGTTCATCTGTGGTAAGTGAACAGTTGCACGATAAAGAGAAAAACCGAAGGAGTACAAATCGAAATAAGCTAATGAGGTTGCGGCGTCGGTAAAGCAGGGCCGGTGGAGTTGAATATGGTGTCCCTGGAGCGGGTCCGGTGCAGTGGACGAAGGCTTCGGCGGGCGCGTTGTACAGTGGTTTCGGTGAGGCGGATCTGTTGCGGCGGACGAGGGCTTGTATGAAGGGCCAGCGAAGGGGCGGACGAGGGAGTCAGTGAAGGGCCTACGCTGTGGTGGACGAGGGCGCCGGTTAAGAAGATCCGGTGCGGTGGACCATGATGGCGGTCAAGGAGATCTGGAGTAGTGGACAAGCCAGTCGCTGAAGCGGCTCTGGTGAGGTGGTGAGTTGGCAGTTGGGGGTTCCAAGGTGCGGAAGGTAGATCCGGCGAGGTGTGAGGTCCACCGCTGCGCGGAGGACTAGATTCGGCGGCTTGCCGTGGTTGGGGGGTCGGGGAGGGGAAGGGGAGGGGCTCTGGGGAAGAATGTTGGGGGCAAAGAGGGGAAACAATGGAGTTACCAAAGCCCTTTTCCGTTCATGTGGCAGGGGTAAAACAGGAATATCGCAGGGCTAAACTTTCGAGCGCGTGATATTTTGATGTGAGCGGGAAGTTTGAAAGCTTTTGGCACCTAAAATTATAAGTATTCTTCTCTCGTACGGCCGACTATGATATCATGGCCGGCAATTTGTTTGTTTTGCACGCAAAAAATGTGCAAGTTTTGAAAATCAATGTCCCCAACTCGAAACTTAGATTGTCCATTCAATTCAAATATGGATCATTGAGCTACTACAAGCAAATACCATCATACGGTCCAATTCAAATGAAATTCCAAATGTGTTTATCCTAAATATGATGACAAAAGCAAAAATGTGTATGTGTATGAATAAAGTGGAGGATTTTAAAGTTTGAACATGCCCGTATGTGTATATCTCTAGGTTTGATATATGAATTTGAAATCACGAAATCCCGGCTTAAAAAATGTACCTCCGTTTAAATGAATTGCAAAAGCTAATGATGGAGTCGAATTCCAAAATTCCAATCTTAGGTTTGTAATTCGGGTACATTAAGGTATATCACGCATGTTCAAAAGTATCGTTATCTCATAGTACAAAGTGTGAAACAAATTGATCAACCGTGAGTGCACAATATCTCAATTACGCTAAAGTCCCTCAAATATAGACACCTCACTCTTTATCTTAAGTCAACCCCCCCACCACACACACACACATAGATAAGTTGCTCTCTCCCCCAAACACCAACACACGAGCACATTAACACCCCTCTCTCTTGTAATGTCCGGACCCCAACATAGGTCTCTATCACTTTGTCTCTCGGGCATGCACACGTCTCTTCCCTCACTCTCTAGGTCTCCCACTATCTCTCTTACCCAAGCACACACACACTATGTAGAGTGTATATTTCCCATACACACAAAATGTCACCCCCAAATGTCTATCTCCCTAGTTATGTGGTTCTCGCGCACTCACCTCACACACCACCCCCACTGCAAACAAGCACACTTTGTCTCCTTGTGCACCACTCTCCTCTTTCTATCTCTGCCACATGCGGACCCGCCCCAGCTCCTTCCCCTTATACATATGTGTCGTGACTCTTTGCATATCTCCCTAATGTATAATCGTTCTCGATTTCGCACATTGTTCTCTACACCATCTATTCTAGATCTCTCATGAAGTCCCTATCACACACACGATGACTCGCTTCCCTTGCGTCTCCGTTCATAGGCCAATTTTGGACAACATCAACATTGTCTCCCTATCTATACGCCATTTATGGACACAAACGACCCCTCTTGCCCCCTCTCTTCCTCTCTCTCTCTCTCCGTCGCTAGCTCTATCTTTCTCTCGCTCTCACACCCCTCTCCCACACACACACTCGATGTCTCTTCCAAATAGTCTGCTCCCCCCGCCCGCACCCGTGCTATCTCGCTACTACACATGTCACACATTCCCCCTTCCCTTATACTAGGTTTACATCATCAGTGGTCTCTCTACTCCACATACACTCTCTCCCTCTCACACACAAATGCGTGCACAAACACGCACAGACACGCACAAACACCCATTTATCTGGATCCTCATGTCTCCTCATGTTCGCATGTGTATCTCACACACTCACTCTCTAATTATGTATATGTGTCTCCACGTTACACAACACAAAGCCCCATGTACATGTCTCTCTCTATCCTCCACACACATAGACACAAAGAATCTGTTATCCTTGCCTCAGTCTCTAACATATCACACACGCACACTTTCTCTCTCTCTCTCTCTCTCTCTCTCGCAAACACGCTCAACAGGGGTTTCCCCATGAATAACTTACCGTCTATTCATCAACAGTCGTGGCAGTACGGCGAACACGAGATGTGAAAAAGAATAAATCTACACATGCTTAGACCACCTAGTATGACTACTAGGACTAGAGCAAGCCAAAAAGTGCGCCGTCGTCACCCCCTCCTTGTCGGCGACGGGAAAATCTTTGTTTTACATAGTCGAGAAGTCATTGTGCTAAGGCCCCACATGCCGAGGCGTTGAATAGAATGTAGATGCTAGTTTACGGAAGCAAGTATCGATAATACATTTGTATCTCCATACTTATATTTCTTCTCTTATAAAAAACTAAGTTGGTGATGATGGTACGTGTGCCATCTTGCAATATAGACCGTCCGATCTATATCTGATGGATGGAAATTAAACTAAAAGATACCCGCACCCCTCTCCACATTTGCAGACAAGGCCTTCCCTCGTTCATCCTTATCTCCAACAAACCTCATTGTTGAGCAATTAAGAAAGGAAGCCTCTGGAACAAACTGGCCTGGTGGCCGCTGCCGGCGTCGTCAATCCCCATGCCTCCGCTCAGTCCGACCACCAACCACCACCACACCCCACTCCTCTTCAACTTATCTCATATTTCTCGAGATATCATTAGTTTTTACACATGGGATTACTCACGCAAGGGTCAATCACAACAAGTGTTTTATAAAAAATGCATCTTGATGTTCCGTGCAATGCACGGATCTTGCTAGTACTCCTACACAAGACTAAGTTGGTGATGTT
This sequence comes from Triticum urartu, assembly GCF_056163025.1. Classification (NCBI taxonomy): domain Eukaryota; kingdom Viridiplantae; phylum Streptophyta; class Magnoliopsida; order Poales; family Poaceae; genus Triticum; species Triticum urartu. The sequence continues at coordinate 89,933,704 of NC_141878.1, forward strand.
GGTGTGTCTGCCATCCGTCGTTTCTGACCATTAGATCTACATCTAACGATTGTGAGGTAAGTTGTTTCCTTTTCTCACCAACATCCCACTTGTCTACCAATTTGCAGAAAAACCCATAATTAGTATCTTAAAACCAACCACATCCCTCCCTGACCTCACCAAAACAGCCCAAGGAATATATTCTAATTGAAACATAATATATCTCTAGTGACATATGTATATCAAAATTAGAGTGTTTTGTACCAAGTTTGTGAATAAGTATTATTCTAATTATGATTCGTTGCAACGGACATGAACATTTCTAGTATTTCCAACCATGCATTTTTTCCTAGCATTCCATAGTTTCGATTTTTCCATCAAGATATTAGTCATCATGGTTGATATTTACTTTCAATCATGTACACATATGAACTATGTAACTAGCCTTGCTTATTGGCTTCAAAAGCTTAACTTTCACTCCTACTTACAATATGTAGAGTATTTAACAAAAAACTACCACTTTCAACCAGCCCTAGGAAGAATCTATTGTACAAAAAATAGCAAAAAACATACCCAAAATTTTTTAATCCACGCCAAAAACTACCTAGTACTCCTACCGATTAGGTTCGTTTAAACCCATTTATGACAGGGTTGGCCCACACGTCTGTGCTAACTAGGCAGCTTAAACCAACACATTTTGTTTGACCGTTGACACGAGGGACCCACATCTGACCTTCTATCCTATTATTCCCCCTCAAATCATTATTTTTCCTGAACATTACTTCAAACAGTACTGATGCGTGTTCATCGGTGGCGCTGGTGATGAGCGAGTTGGCCGCTGCTCCGCCGGACGGGCCGGACGCCGCGCTAGCCTCTGCATGGGTTGGCAGGCTGGCCCGAGCATGACTCACGAGCGAGCAAGCCGCCGCGCTGGCCTTCGCTCGAGCTAGATGGCTGGCCTTAGCGCGGCGCGCGCGAGCAAGCTGCCGCGCTGTCGTGCCAATCTAGCTAGCAAACCTTGCATACAAGCAGCTGGACGGAGCTATCTTGGCGAGCTAGTGGCCGCGAGCACCGGACGGAGCTGGCATCCGGGCTGCCGCAACATGGGCTCCGCACCGCCGGCGGTTTTGACCTCGCCTTCTACCGGCGGCGGTAGCTGCGTCCCGTGGCCGAGGATGACTAGGTGGACGGGCCGGAGGTAGGAGCATGTACAATGGTTGATAAGGTAGTCTTATCTTAAGTCCGCCACGTATGCAAGTGGTAGTAGTTTCTTGGCATTTTAGTGGTTTCTTGCATTATTAGAGCAAGTACAATAGAGCTGAGTCAGCGGGCTATAAGAAATAAACTAGTATATTTCTGCTTAGTTGGAGGAAAGAGAAGAGGAGAGAGAAGGTAAGCGGGCTCTTCGTGAAGAGCCAGCTCTAGCACGTGCTCCTAGGCACTTTGTGAGAATGAGAAGTAGGCCACATAATAAAAAAAAGTAGTACACTCTTTTGATCTATTATTGTACATGTTGGCTATAAGATGGGCTGTAGATGACATGGCACTGGCTTATAGCCAGCAGCAGATGATAGGGGTTTCTTCTAAGGAACAATGTACGTACTACTAGCGACAAAAGGCGATTCTAGGTTGCATTGTACTCCAACGAGTACTACTAGTGGTCGCGGGAGTGTATACCTTGTTTTGTGGGTTCAATCCCGGCCGAACGCACGGCGGCCTTTTTTTTAAAATAGTACTACTACACTTTGCTGCAAGCCAATATTTTACACGGGTAGTTTGAGTTTTGAAGTCAAACGGACGTGCGGCCCACAATCTGGGTGCACTAGACAGTCTAGCCACGTGAACGGGTTTTCCTTACTAGCATCCCATGGCTCGCGTGGTCGCCCTAGCCGCACCTCGCTTGCAGCTTCCTCATCAGCTAGTAGAATATTTAAACTAGCGCCTCCCAATTAAGCCCGAGGAGCCGGAAAAGCCTGGCGGGGCATTGGGAACTGTGCAATATGGCTCTGTACGTAAAGTGCTCTACTCCCTCCATCTAGGTGTGTAAGTCACCTTACGAAAACCAAATAATCCCAAAACACTTAGGCACCATACATTAACTCCCTTCTCGTTTTTTGTTTTGTGGCATATCAATCAATAAGATATGTGGGTTGTGCATGCTTTCAATGACTCGAGACTACCAAACATAACATGCAGTGGTTAGTTCATTGCATGCAATGTTATTAATTAGCAAAAATACATTAAGTTTTCTCGTTTTCCTCTCCACCTTGGTCGCGATGCACAACGTAAGATGACTTACACACCTAGATGTTGGAAGTACTACTACTCTGTAGCTTGTGGTGTTGCACACATGGACTTCACTCCATTATCGACTCTACTATAAAATAAATTCCTCTTTACGTGTTTTTTTTGAAACAGAGGCAAAAGCTTTGCTTTATCTCATTCATAAAGAAGGAACTACTAACAAAGTTCGACGAGATCCATTACACCTCCACAAATGGAAGCGAAAAGCCTAGTCTCGCTGTATCAAATAACTCAAATGTTCCGCCCCCGCAGTAACCGTCGCTGATAAACAGGCTGCTAGTGTGTGCATGAGAGGAGCGGCCGAGTAGGCCATCTACGTGAGAGGAGCGGCTGAATAGAGCACCGAGAGTACTCACTAGGCCACTACGCAGGTGTAATTCCCCTACATTGATAGTACAACGATGGTTCTAGAGAACAGTAGTACCCTCCACTTCCAACTGTAGCTCCTTGGCCCTGAGATTCAAGAGTTCAAAACTGGTGCACTATACTAGACTAGACTAGAAGTACAGTACATCGCACTACTAGTTGAGAAAAGTAGTACTAGTACTGCTACAGTACGAGTACGTACTCCTCCGTCACATAATGTAAGACGTTTTTTGACACTAGTTGGCGTGTACAAAAAATGGCAAAAACATACCCAAAATTTCTTAATCCATGCCAAAAACTACTACCTAGTGCCAAAAATTTCTTACTAGTGCTATTATTTACAGTATAATGCAATCCCATAACGTTCCATAATCCCTTTCTTTCAAAAAAAATCTCTTCTGGAGGGAAGATTGCTATCTCCACGCGAGCTTCTCATAGGCCAGCGCCACCGCATGCAGTCATGTGAGATAGAGGGAGACATCCATGTAGCATGCAGAGAGAGGAGAACGCGTGCAGACAGCCAATGGGCTGCATGGGTCATTTATAGCTGCTAGCTCCTCCCATCCATGCACCAGGGGTATTTCCGTCCAGAAAGCATGCAACGAGCCCCTGCCTTGGTATCCGGGTCTGCTCTTATGCGCAGAGTAAAAAGAATCGGAGGGAGTACTAGTAGTAAATAATAGCCTCACCCCTTCGCTGAGGAACGATCTACAGTTGGAAGGGACGAGGCCCTGCGGTTACTACGCTCTTATCTCCTCCTCGCCAGTTCCCCTCCCCCCCGAAGAGAAGGTAGTTCGTCGCTGCTCCCATGGATTCGCCAGGCGGTTCTCCTCCTCGTCGAGGCTCGGAGACCTTGGACGACGATCCTGTGGGAGAAATCGCACGTTGCTCTGACGTCCTCACCGCCGCAAGACTCGGTGCTTCCTGCACCAACTTTTTCAAGACGCTGCTTAAACAGTCCATGCTTGTTGGTCTTCCATGCGTCCTCGAGGAGAAGGTTCTTCTATGGGACAATCCTTCGAATAGTCCACCGCTCCCTGGCCATGGTTGCACATTGACTCCGCTAGAGTTGCCGATGTTGAGAGGTAGTCGGATTTTGTCCGATGAGCAGGTCAGTAATGGAGTTTGATCATGTAGTACTTAGTTATTCCATTTCCATCCCGTAATTTCTCCACTTCCCACCGTCTTATATATAGGTCTGGGTCGGTGCCAACGAAGATTGGCTTGCATACCTCCGGGCGGATACCACCATCATTTTGCACAACATCCATAGTAGTGCGGCCGTTCCGGTAGACCCCTTCTCCACCATTGGGATCGGCCTTCCGGACTGGCTGGGCTTGAATACGTATGATGATGCCTACATGAGAATGAAGAAGATAGCAATTGCGAACCCACCGACAAAGCGACGCGGCTATGATGATTACTATCTCATCGCGGTGTTCGACATAAGGATTGCCATCAATGCAAGAGGCAGTAACGGCAAAGGCTGGCGCATGTTGGCGGCGGCAGATTTGTACCCCTACACGTTCGAAGATGCCGTGCGCCATCTAGGCCGCATCTTCGCGGTGACAAGCCAGGGGACTTGTTTCATCTGGTTGCCATCCTACGGTACGGGAGATTACAAACTGAATGCACAAACCATCATTTGCATCCCTAACGGTACTCCATTATTTTGCAGGGACCAGTCATCCCCTGATCAAAATAAGATCGCCGATCCTGGATGTGCATTTGCATCCGCGATTCGGTCTAACCTAGAACCTTGTAGCTGACTTTGGCATATTGGGATCAACTATCTTAGCAGTCGTTACCCATGGTACCACTGATGTGCAACATGGTCACACAACCTACCACGATCGGACCGTCACCATCTACCCAGGTATTCCATTTTTTAACCCTCTCGCCTTCTCTTTCATTGTTGTACTAGTAGTATACTTTGTAGTACTAGTAGGAGTACTTTTTACCTTGGAGGACGCGTATAGCTAGCTAGGCCCTTGAAGACTTGAACCCACTAGCTGCCACCATTTTTGTTTTTCCATGTCTTACTATCTCATCCATGTAGCCAAGAGTGGCTATATATAATAAGCCGGTTATTTTACTTCCTCTATACCGGAGTAGTACTATTTGCTGCACAGTATTACTGCCCGCCATATTTGAGCACAACATTATTATGCATGGACCTTGACTATGTACGTCACCATGTGTCCAGATCTGGGATGCCGCGTGTACCAGATGAACGACGCCGAGTTCGACCCCCGTGATGCTACGTGGGTGCCGAGGAACACTCTTCGAGAGTACTTGCTTTTCATCGGGGACAGCTACCCCATTGTGAAGCGGATGCCACCTTCCGTGCACGACATGGAAGGCCTGTCATTCATGAAGCATGGTTGTGTCTTCAGTGCACGCCGCCAGATGAACGACATGCTGGGACACGCTATCCCTGATTTATGCCGCTTCAGCTTGGATGAGTCTCCATCATGTGGAACCGGACTAGAAAGCCGCGACAATGATTCCCATTGCCCACCGCTATGGATCGTGCCATCCATGAAGAACACCTGTGACTGGAACCTGGAGGAGGACATGTAACCCATCTATAACGTGTAAGTGGAGTACGGTAATTGTGAACGGTAGCGCTGTCAATATATGTAGATTAGTCGTGCACAAATTTATCACATGAATTGGAGATGAACTTGTGTGGCATACTGGCATTTGTCCTTTAGAATTTATTACTAGTAAATGTGTTATGTGTACGTGCAACTTGTGTAGTTGTTGCATGGGCTCCAACACGCTCTTTGAGAAAAAAAGGTGGCACAGCTTTGGATATAGGTGACGTGGCGGCTTCATACAGTAGCATCGTTCTCTATAGTTGTAGTACACTCCTACTAGGACAACAACTCCTATAAAACCTTGCGCTTGGCTCTTTGCCTCTTCGGGAGGTTCAACAGTTCGTACTCGTGTGAACCTTGCACTTGGCTCTTCGCCTCTTCGGAAGGTCCAACAATGATGATACTACAGTACAATATGCTTCTGGCAATATGACACCGATTGAACTGCTGCACGTCCACCGCGAGGGCGAGGGCGAGGGCGAGGGAGAGGGAGAGGGCGCTGTAGTCAAAACCCTCTCCTCGTCCTGCGAACCACCACGCGCGTGGGCGAGGGAGAGGCGTAGTAAGAAAGCTTCTCCTTGTTCGGCAAGTTGAGGGGACACATCAAAGTAGTACTAGCACTAGTAGTAGTAGTCCATACCGCGTCCTTTTCGATTAATATGGCTTAATTTGAAACGAGAAAAATACACTGGCGGTCAACGTATGTAACAATACGCTCTTTACGGTCACTATATATAGTTTTGCGGCGATTATGTTGGAAATATGCCCTAGAGGCAATAATAAAATGGTTATTATTATATTTCCTTGTTCATGATAATTGTCTATTGTTCATTCTATAATTGTATTATCCGGAAATCGTAATACATGTGTGAATACATAGACCACAACATGTCCCTAGTGAGCCTCTAGTTGACTAGCTCGTTGATCAATAGATGGTTACGGTTTCCTGACCATGGACATTGGATGTCATTGATAATGGGATCACATCATTAGGACAATGATGTGATGGACAAGACCAAATCCTAAGCATAGCGCAAGATCGTGTAGTTCGTCTGCTAAAGCTTTTCTAATGTCAAGTATCTTTTCCTTAGACCATGAGATTGTGCAACTCCCGGATACTGTAGGAATACTTTGGGTGTGCCAAATGTCACAACGTAACTGGGTGACTATAAAGGTGCACTACGGGTATCTCTGAAAGTGTCTGTTGGGTTGGCATGAATCGAGACTGGGATTTGTCACTCCGTATGATGGAGAGGTATCTCTGGGCCCATTCGGTAAGACATCATCGTAATGAGCTCAATGTGACTAAGGGTTGGTCACAGGATGATGTGTTATGCAATGAGTAAAGTGACTTGCCGGTAAAGAGATTGAACGAGGTATTGGGATACTGACGATTGAATCTCGGGCAAGTAACGTACCGATTGACAAAGGGAATTGTATACGGGATTGTTGGAATCCTCGACATCGTGGTTCATCCGATGAGATCATCGTGGAACATATGGGAGCCAACATGGGTATCCAGATCCCGCTGTTGGTTATTGGCCGGAGAGTTGTCTCGGTCATGTCTGCATGGTTCCCCAACCCAAACGCTAGGGTTATTAGGAAGATTTGTATGTGATTACCGAATGTTGTTCGGAGTCCCATATGAGATCCCAGACGTCACGAGGAGTTTCGAAATAGTCCGGAGATGAATATTTATATATGGGAAGTCATCATACGGTCACTGGAAATATTTGGGGGTATACCGATATTGTACCGGGACCACCGGAGGGGTTCCGGGGGTCCACCGGGAGGGTCCACCTGCCCCGGAGGGCCTTATGGGCTGTAGGTGGAAGGGAACCAGCCCCTAGTGGGCTGGGCGCCATTCCCCCCTAGGGCCCATGCGCCTAGGGTTTGGGGGGAACCCTAAAGGGGGGCGCCCCCCCGCCCCCTTGCTTGGGGGGCAAGCCCCCTCCCCCTTGGCCGCCGCCCCCTCTAGATCTCATCTAGAGGGGCCGGCCCCCTTCCCCCTTCTCCCTATAAATAGAGGGGCGAGGGGAGGGCTGCAGCACCACATCCAAGGCGCAGCCCCTCCCCTCCCCAACACCTCTCCTCTTCCGTGTGAGCTTGGTGAAGCCCTGCCGGAGAACTGCCACTCCATCACCACCACACCGTCGTGCTGTTGTTGGAGCCTTCTTCCTCAACCTATCCCTCCTCCTTGCTGGGTCAAGGTGCGGGAGACGTCATCGGGCTGCACGTGTGTTGAACGCGGAGGCGCCGTTGTTCGGTGCTTAGATCGGATTCGGCCATGATCTGAATCGCTACGTGTACGACTCCTCCAACCATGTTCTTGCAACACTTCTGACTCGCGATCTTCAAGGGTATGAAGATGCACTCCCCTCTTGTTGCTAGTTACTCCATAGATTGATCTTCATGATGCGTAGAATTTTTTTTAATTTCTGCTATGATCCCCAACAGTGGTATCAGAGCTAGGTCTATGCGTAGTTTCTATGCACGAGTAGAACACAAGTTGTTGTGGGCGTCGATTTTGTCAATTTACTTGCTGTTACTAGTCTTATCTTGATTCGGCGGCATCGTGGGATGAAGCGGCCCGGACCGACCTTACACGTACGCTTACGTGAGACTGGTTCCACCGACTGACATGCACTAGTTGCATAAGGTGGCTAGCGGCTGTCTGTCTCTCCCACTTTAGTCGGATCGGATTTGATGAAAAGGGTCCTTATGAAGGGTAAATAGAAATTGGCATATCACGTTGTGGTTTTGGCATAGGTAAGAAACGTTCTTGCTAGAAACCTATAGCAGCCACGTAAAAACTTGCAACAACAATTAGAGGACGTCTAACTTGTTTTTGCAACATATGCCGTGTGATGTGATATGGCCAAAAGGATGTGATGAATGATATATGTGATGTATGAGATTGATCATGTTATTGTAATAGGAATCACAACTTGCATGTCGATGAGTATGACAACCGGCAGGAGCCATAGGAGTTGTCTTAATTTATTTATGACCTGCGTGTCAACATAAACGTCATGTAATTACTTTACTTTATCGCTAATCATTAGCCATAGTAGTAGAAGTAATAGTTGACGAGACAATTTCATGAAGACACGATGATGGAGGTCATGGTGTCATGCCGGTGACAATGATGATCATGGCGCCCCGAAGATGGAGATCAAAAGGAGCAAAATGATATTGGCCATATCATGTCACTATTTGATTGCATGTGATGTTTATCATGTTTTACATCTTATTTGCTTAGAACGACGGTAGCATAAATAAGATGATCCCTCGCAATAATTTCAAGAAAGTGTTCCCCCTAACTGTGCACCATTGCCAAGGTCCGTTGTTCCGAAGCACCACGTGATGATCGGGTGTGATAGGTTCTAACGTTCGCATACAACGGGTGTAAGCCAGATTTACACACGCAATACACTTAGGTTGACTTGACGAGCCTAGCATGTACAGACATGGCCTCGGAACACGGAAGACCGAAAGGTCGAACATGAGTCGTATAGAAGATACGATGAACATGAATATGTTCACCAATGATGACTAGTCCGTCTCACGTGATGATCGGACACGGCCTAGTTGAATCGGATCATGTATCACTTAGATGACTAGAGGGATGTCTATCTGAGTGGGAGTTCATTAAATAATTTGATTAGATGAACTTAATTATCATGAACATAGTCTAAAATTCTTTGCAATATGTCTTGTAGATCAAATGGCCCACGCTAATGTTGCCCTCAACTTCAACGCGTTCCTAGAGAAAACCAAGCTGGAAGACGATGGCAGCAACTACACGGACTGGGTCCGTAACCTGAGGATTATCCTCATAGCTGCCAGGAAAGCATATGTACTTGATGCACCGCTAGGTGAAGCACCTGTTTTCCCAGCAGAACAAGATGTTATGAACACTTGGCAGACGCGTAGTGATGATTACTCCCTGGTTCAGTGCGGCATGCTTTACAGCTTAGAACTGGGGCTCCAAAAGCGTTTTGAGCAACACAGAGCATATGAGATGTTCCAAGAGCTGAAAATGGTTTTCCAAGCTCATGCCCGGGTCAAGAGATATGAAGTCTCCGAGAAGTTCTATAGTTGTAAGATGGAGGAGAATAGTTCCATCAGCGAGCACATACTCAAAATGTCTGGGTTGCACAACTGCTTGTCTCAGCTGGGAGTTAATCTCCCGGATGATGCGGTCGTTGACAGAATCCTTCAGTCGCTCCCACCTAGCTACAAGAGCTTTGTGATGAACTTCAATATGCAGGGGATGGAAAAGACCATTCCTGAGGTATATTCAATGCTGAAATCAGCGGAGGTGGAAATCAAAAAGGAACATCAAGTGTTGATGGTGAATAAAACCACTAAGTTCAAGAAAGGCAAGGGTAAAAAGAACTTCAAGAAGGACGGCAAGGGAGATGCCGCGCCCGGTAAGCAAGCTACCGGGAAGAAGCCAAAGAATGGACCCAAGCCTGAGACTGAGTGCTTTTATCGCAAGGGAAACGGTCACTGGAAGCGGAACTGCCCCAAGTACTTAGAGGATAAGAAGGCCGGCAGTGCCAAAGGTATATGTGATATACATGTTATTGATGTGTACCTAACCAGCGCTCGTAGTAGCTCCTGGGTATTTGATACCGGTGCAGTTGCTCATATTTGTAACTCAAAACAAGAACTGCAGAATAAACGGAGACTGGCGAAGGACGAGGTGACGATGCGTGTCCGGAATGGTTCCAAGGTTGATGTGATCGTCGTTGGCATGCTATCTCTACATTTACCTATGGGATTAGTTTTAAACCTCAATAATTGTTATTTAGTACCAGCTTTGAGCATGAACATTGTATCTGGATCTCGTTTAATGCGAGATGGCTACTCATTTAAATATGAGAATAATGGTTGTTCTATTTATATGAGAGACATGTTTTATGGTCATGCCCCGCTGGTCAATGGTTTATTCTTGTTTAATCTCGAACGTGATGTTACACATATTCATAGTGTGAATGCCAAAAGATATAAGGTTGATAATGATAGTCCCACATACTTGTGGCACTGCCGCCTTGGTCACATTGGTGTCAAACGCATGAAGAAACTCCATGCAGATGGACTTTTGGAGTCTCTTGATTATGAATCATTTGACACATGCGAACCATGCCTCATGGGCAAAATGACCAAGACTCCATTCTCCGGAACAATGGAGCGAGCAACCAACTTATTAGAAATCATACATACTGATGTGTGCGGTCCAATGAGTGTTGAGGCTCGCGGTGGCTATCGTTATGTTCTCACCCTCACTGATGACTTGAGTAGATATGGGTATGTCTACTTAAGGAAACACAAGTCTGAGACCTTTGAAAAGTTCAAGGAATTTCAGAGTGAGGTTGAGAATCAACGTGACAGGAAAATCAAGTTCTTACGATCAGATCGTGGGGGAGAATATTTGAGTCACGAATTCGGCACGCACTTAAGGAGATGCGGAATTGTTTCACAACTCACGCCGCCTGGAACACCTCAGCGTAATGGTGTGTCCGAACGTCGTAATCACACTCTATTGGATATGGTATGATCTATGATGTCTCTTACCGATCTACCGCTGTCATTTTGGGGTTATGCTATAGAGACTGCTGCATTCACTTTAAATAGGGCTCCGTCGAAATCCGTTGAGACGACACCGTATGAATTGTGGTTTGGCAAGAAACCTAAGCTATCATTTCTGAAAGTTTGGGGATGCGACGCTTATGTCAAGAAACTTCAACCTGAAAAGCTCAAACCCAAATCAGAAAATTGCGTCTTCATAGGATACCCTAAAGAAACTATTGTGTATACCTTCTACCTCAGATCCGAAGGCAAGATCTTTGTTGCCAAGAATGGATCCTTTCTAGAGAAAGAGTTTCTCTTGAAAGAAGTAAGTGAGAGGAAAGTAGAAGTTGATGAAGTATTGCCTCTTGAACCAGAGAGTGGCACAGCTCAAGAAAATGTTCCTGAGGTGCATGCACCGACTAGAGAGGAAGTTAATGATGATGATCATGAAACTTCAGATCAAGTTACTACTGAACTTCGTAGGTCCACAAGGACACGTTCCGCACCAGAGTGATACGGCAACCCTGTCCTGGAAATCATGTTGTTAGACAATGGTGAACCTTCTAACTATGAAGAAGCGATGGCGGGCCTAGATTTCGACAAATGTCTGGAAGCCATGAAATCCAAGATAGGATCCATGTATGAAAATGAAGTATGGACTTTGACTGACTTGCCCGATGATCGGCGAGCCATAGAAAATAAATGGATCTTTAAGAAGAAGACAGACGCGGATGGTAATGTGACCATCTATAAGGCTCGGCTTGTCGCTAAGGGTTATCGACAAGTTCAAGGGGTTGACTACGATAAGACTTTCTCACCCGTAGTGAAGCTGAAGTCCGTCCGAATCATGTTAGCAATTGCTGCATTCTATGATTATGAGATATGGCAAATGGACGTCAAAACAGCATTCCTTAATGGTTTCCTTAAGGAAGAATTGTATATGATGCAGCCGGAAGGTTTTGTCGATCCTAGGAATGCTGACAAGGTGTGCAAGCTCCAACGCTCAATCTATGGGCTGGTGCAAGCCTCTCGGAGTTGGAACATTTGATTTGATGAGATGATCAAAGCAATTGGGTTTACGCAGACTTATGGAGAAGCCCGTGTTTACAAGAAAGTGAGTGGGAGCTCTGTAGCATTTCTCATATTATATGTGGATGACATACTATTGATGGGAAATGATATAGAATTCTTGGAAAGCATAAAGGCCTACTTGAACAAGTGTTTTTCAATGAAGGACCTTGGAGAAGCTGCTTATATATTAGGCATCAAGATCTATAGAGATAGATCGAGACGCCTCATTGGTCTTTCACAAAGTACGTACCTTGACAAGATATTGAAGAAGTTCAATATGGATCAGTCCAAGAAGGGGTTCTTGCTTGTATTGCAAGGTGTGAGATTGAGCACGGCTCAATGCCCGACCACGGCAGAAGATAGAGAAAAGATGAGTGTCGTCCCCTATGCCTCGGCCATAGGGTCTATTGTGTATGCCATGCTGTGTACCAGACCTGATGTAAACCTTGCCATAAGTTTGGTAGGAAGGTACCAAAGTAATCCCGGCATGGAACACTGGACAGCGGTCAGGAATATCCTGAAGTACCTGAAAATGACTAAGGATATGTTTCTCGTTTATGGAGGTGACGAAGAGCTCGTCGTAAAGGGTTACATCGATGCTAGCTTCGACACAGATCTGGATGACTCCAAGTCACAAACCGGATACGTGTATATTTTGAATGGTGGGGCAGTCAGCTGGTGTAGTTGCAAGCAAAGCATCGTGGTGGGATCTACATGTGAAGCGGAGTACATGGCAGCCTCGGAGGCAGCACAAGAAGCAATCTGGATGAAGGAGTTCATTACCGACCTAGGAGTTATTCCCAATGCGTCGGGCCCGATGACACTCTTCTGTGAGAACACTGGAGCTATTGCCCTTGCCAAGGAGCCCAGGTTTCACAAGAAGACCAGGCATATCAAGTGTCGCTTCAACTCCATTCGTGAAAATGTTCAAAATGGAGACATAGATATTTGTAAAGTGCATACGGACCTAAATGTCGCAGATCCGTTGACTAAACCTCTTCCTCGAGCAAAACATGATCAACACCAGAACTCTATGGGTGTTCGATTCATCACAATGTAACTAGATTATTAACTCTAGTGCAAGTGGGAGACTGTTGGAAATATGCCCTAGAGGCAATAATAAAATGGTTATTATTATATTTCCTTGTTCATGATAATTGTCTATTGTTCATGCTATAATTGTATTACCCGGAAATCGTAATACATGTGTGAATACATAGACCACAACATGTCCCTAGTGAGCCTCTAGTTGACTAGCTCGTTGATCAATAGATGGTTACGGTTTCCTGACCATGGACATTGGATGTCATTGATAACGGGATCACGTCATTAGGAGAATGATGTGATGGACAAGACCCAATCCTAAGCATAGCACAAGATCGTGTAGTTTGTCTGCTAAAGCTTTTCTAATGTCAAGTATCTTTTCCTTAGACCATGAGATTGTGCAACTCCCGGATACTGTAGGAATACTTTGGGTGTGCCAAACGTCACAACATAACTGGGTGACTATAAAGGTGCACTATGGGTATCTCTAAAAGTGTTTGTTGGATTGGCACGAATCAAGACTGGGATTTGTCACTCCATATGACGGAGAGGTATCTCTGCGCTCACTTGGTAAGACATCATCGTAATGAGCTCAATATGACTAAGGGTTGGTCATGGGATGATGTGTTACACAACGAGTAAAGTGACTTGCCGGTAACGAGATTGAACGAGGTATTGGGATACTGACGATCGAATATCGGGCAAGTAACATACCGATTGACAAAGGGAATTGAATTGTATACGGGATTGCTTGAATCCTCGACATCATGGTTCATCCGATGAGATCATCGTGGAACATGTGGGAGCCAACATGGGTAACCAGATCCCGCTGTTGGTTATTGGCCCGAGAGTTGTCTCGGTCATGTCTGCATGGTTCCCGAACCCGTAGGGTCTACACACTTAAGGTTCGATGACGTTAGGGTTATTAGGAAGATTTGTATGTGATTACCGAATGTTGTTCGGAGTCCCGGATGAGATCCTGGACATCACGAGGAGTTCCGGAATTGTCCGGAGATGAAGATTTATATATGGGAAGTCATCATAGGTCACCAAAAATATTCGGTGGTATAGCGGTATTGTACCGGGACCACCGGAGGGGTTCCGGGGGTCCACCTGCCCCGGAGGGCCTTATGGGCTGTAGGTGGAAGGGAACCAGCCCCTAGTGGGCTGGGCGCCATTCCCCCCAGGGCCCATGCGCCTAGGGTTTGGGGGGAACCCTAAAGGGGGCGCCCCCCTTGCTTGGGGGGCAAGCCCCCTCCCCCTTGGCCGCCGCCCCCCTCTAGATCTCATCTAGAGGGGCCGGCCCCTTCCCCCTTCTCCCTATAAATAGAGGGGCGGGGGAGGGCTGCAGCACCACATCCAAGGCGCAGCCCCTCCCCTCCCCAACACCTCTCCTCCTCCGCGTGAGCTTGGCGAAGCCCTGCCGGAGAACTGCCACTCCATCACCACCACGCCGTCGTGCTTCTGTTGGATCCTTATTCCTCAACCTCTCCCTCCTCCTTGCTGGATCAAGGTGCGGGAGACGTCACCGGGCTGCACGTGTGTTAAACGTGGAGGCGCCGTTGTTCGGTGCTTAGATCGAATTCGGCCGCGATCTGAATCGCTACATGTACGACTCCTCCAACCGCGTTCTTGCAACGCTTCCGACTCGCGATCTTCAAGGGTATGAAGATGCACTCCCCTCTCGTTGCTAGTTACTCCATAGATTGATCTTGGTGATGCGTAGAATTTTTTTTAATTTCTGCTACGATCCCCAACAGATTATAGGATTACTAGCTCATCGTAGAGCATCGTATTGCACCCTACTGACCGGCCACATAGTCGACATGGCACTTTGTTGACTGGTTAAATTGTCACCTGGTTTCTGGGTCCCACCTGTCAGTTGGCAGAGCAAAGAAATCAGTTAAACAAAACTTTACACAGGCACGACACGAGTCCAACCCTTGCGTGTGAACCGCCCTGGCTGTGTATGTGAGTGCATGCACGTGTCCTCCCTCGGTCTTCCAACAAAGAGTGTACATCGGCTATAAAACAAAGAGTGTAGTACATGATGTACATCTACACTTCCAATGCATTTAGCCTTTAATATAAATCGATATTGATTGACTAATGCAGCAACTTGTGCTGTAGGTATAGGCTACATGTCTATCCTTAATTACAGCATGCAACGACCTTCATTTAATCTTCTTATCTCAATGGTCGCATGCACACATAAGTCTGCTACTTTTGGGCGTTAATTATGCCCTGGTCAATGTGTAAATCTCTAAATGTACAGTCTTTCACGGACGTAGGGAGTAGGTTGAGCACTTGAGGGTTAGCGTGTGTGTTGCGTCGTGTGCTGTGTGCCGCATGGGTGCGTGAGTGTTGCGTGCGTCCATGTGTACGTGTGAGTGTTGCATGTTGCATGCATGCATGGGGCTTACTCCCTCCCATTGACATGTTCATATTTCAAGCTTCCTCTGTTCCCTCCATATGGTGATACTCCCTCTGTTCCCAAATAGTACGGAGTAGAAGCCTCCCTCTGTTCCCAAATACGGAGTATTTGTGTTTCTACAGATTTCAACAAGTGACTAGGTACGGAGCAAAATGAGTGAAGTGAGCGTAGAGGCATAGGGATACTGTAGAAAGGAAGTCCTCGCGATCCATTATTCCCCATCTCGGTCATAGAGAACTATTCAACTAGTCTTCGCAGTGAAGTGACAATACACGCTGCAGCAGATGGGACACGTAATTAATAAGCTAAACCAGCGTGTTGGTGTTACTAAATCAGCCTTACCCAGTACTGCCATCTCTTCTTCTTCCTCCTCTCTTCCCCATCGTCGGCCGCACACCATTTACCCCCGCTCACTGCTCGCCCGCCCGCGCCATCTTCCTTGGTAGCTCGCGCGTACCATATCCCCCCACTCACTGCTCGGCCACACGAGGAGAAGCTTCTTCGCTCGCCTGCCCGAATCCACTTCCCTGCTGGCTCGCAGGCACCGAAAACTCCAATGGCAGAACCGAATGACATGCAGAGCCGCGATTGGAATTCCCTCCCCGATGTTCTCTTGGAGCAGATTTGTAGTCGTATGGACCTACTCAGCATCGTCTGTCTGGCCGCATGCTTGGTGTCTTTGTACCGTCTACTCGTCTGCAACCGGCCGGCTCTTTTCAAGACACCCTGCTTGCTGATGCCCGATCCTCGCAGGTGGCCCAGACACCGACTTGACGATCCTACGGAGGTTGCCGTGGTGCCCCTCGACATGCTACCACTACCCGTCCACTACTGGGCGGGCATGAAGGCCAACTGGATCGTCCTCATCCACCACACCGGTAGTCCGTGGCGTCTCGTGGATATCTACACCCAGAGAGAGGTCACCCTTCCATCGTTGGATACCGCCGCCATTGAGCCTCGCGACCCGCCGGACACTCCTGCCTACTACGCATGAGACGCGTCAAGCTTTTGGCTCGACCTCTGTTTGCAGAAAGTTGTAATCTGCGAAGTGCCCACACCATCAGAAGACTACATGGATTACAAGCTCATTGCCTTGTTCAACATGGGATTAGTCTATCTGGAATCCGGTTGCCATACATGGTTATGGCTCATCATCAATCCTGTTGAGGCAACATTTTTGTCTGATGCTATAGTGCATGATGGCATCGTTTACGCGGTCGACGCACAGATTGGCTGCCTATACTGGTGGAATCTATCGTCGTGTAATTGTTCTATCTCATCTCATCTTTACCTTATGAATGCGACTGCCTATTCATTTGTTACAAATTTAGAACGCATAGCATGTCTATAACCACATCATTGCTATATGTTCCTCTCATTTCCTAGATTTTTATGACCACACATGTTATTGTTAGAGTTGATATGAGAACAATTGGCATCTAATGATTGTTAGAATACATATTATGAGCATAACATCATGATTGCTATATGTTACTCTCGTTTACAAGATTTTTATAACAACGCATGTTATTGCTTAGAGTTGATATGAGAACAGTAGTAGTAAGTGCTATGGTAGAATATGAGTAGGCGCTGTCATAGCTGTTTTCCTCTCATTGTTACATGATGTTTGAACCATGACATATTTCTAGAATATGAAAGCCATTGGCTTATTTTTTTAACTTGGGGTATGATTATGACCACGGCATTGCAATTCTCTATCTATGATATGTGTCGCTGTTATGATAATCTTAATTCCACACATACTCTGAACATGATTGTTTATTTTTGTCCTTTTGGTCTCCAATTTGAATTGTTGCAGCAGACGCAAATGCGCTCGCCTTCATGATTCTAGGACCTGGAATCATACCAGCTGATGGGTGGTGGTTTACCGCTCGTTCAACTGATGGAGGTCATTTGATGCTCATTCGCACGTACCAAATTGACCAAACCATTACATCAAACCACATGCAGTACAATGCGTGGGGCATTCGTGACATTGATGGCTATGGCTGCTTCATGTTTGAGAAAGATCCTAGCTTCGTTGGGCTAGGCGTATTCAACTGGAGGCGGGTTTACAACCTCAGCAACCACTCCTTGTTCCTCGGGCTCAATTATCCGATCATCGAACCAATCATCGATCATATCACCGGCGATGATTACTTTGCTATGCAACTTCCATTCGCGAGGGGGGGCTGTGTTTGCACATCATACCATGGGTTTCATGAATCACCATATCCAGAGATTCGTCGACATAGCTTGTTGCCAGATAATCTTCAGTGTGTGAAAGGCATCAAGCTTCCATGCGATGGATGGCTTTTGCAATCCCGACATGCGGCGATGTAGTTCATGCCAACATCAAATATGCACAACTTGATTCGTGCTGATATCTAGACTAAGCCATGTATTCTGCTGCTGTAGCACGACCCTCTTTTGTTGGATATTATGTATTGTTGTTAGTTTAAAAAACTCCTCTGGTTTGAAGGATAGATACCTTCCTGGGATCAAGTGCATCCTAACTCACCTGCGTAGGATGTACTGATAATGATGATGGAGATGCTGTGCAGAAGCCACATATATATATATATCAGTTAGGCTTCAAGTGTGTACTTGTTAGTTAAACCTATGTATAAATTGTGACACTAAATACGACTAGTAAGTACTCCGGTACAGTAGCAGTACTAGTATACGTCGGTAAAATTATTCATCATGTCCACACATTGAATTCACGTGACAACACGCTGTGCGTGAGGTGACACAAGAATCCCGGCGGCATGTTCGGGTATTCTGGACTTCAGATTTGGAGTACCAGTTATCTATCCAAATCTTTCATCATTCACTTAAAACAGTCGATTGATCATACATTGAGTACCATATAACTGGAATTACCGATGTAAGTCGAAGAAGGATTGGCCGGTGCTGCCGGCTGGCATCAAGTTCGATCCCATGGATCAGGAGCTGACCGAGCACCCTGAGGCCAAAGTGAGTGCTGGCAGCGCGAGATTTCAGTCTCTCATCGATTTGTTCATACCAACCATCGACAGCGAGCACGACATATGCTACACCCAACCTGAGAAACTTCCAGGTAAGACACCGATCGGCCGTCTACTTGCACAAACATATTCCTTTGTTTATAGCTCTATTTTTCTTTTTAGACGCAGACCTGGTGAAGCAATTACAATTTGACAGTTAATAAAAAGTGAAACAAGTGACTGCAACATGCCAAAGATGTTATGAAAATGCCAACTAGGTACACTAAAACCTATATTCCACAATACTGCACGTATCACACTGAGTGGCCTAAGGAAGCATTTCTTCCAGCGCAATTCCAGGGCATTCAAAAGGGGCACGTGGACGCGTCGCAAGATACAGTCGGAGTGCGGCATGCACGCGATGTGGCACAAGACCGGCAATACCTTGCCGGTGATGGTCAACGGCCGACAGACGGGCAGCAAAAAAGGTTCTGGTGCTGCACACCAACAAGAACTTCGACCAGCAGAGGACCAACTGGGTGATGCACCAGTACCACCTCGGGGACCTGGATCAAGAGAAGGAGAGGGAGCTGGTCCTCTGCAAGATTTTCTACCAGACGAACACTAGGGCCAGGAGTAAAAAGATTATAAGTTAGTTTGGTATTGGTAGTTGTACTACCTTGTCGTCCGCAAGTTGGTATTGTTGTTAACGATCTTTTGCTATGAACTTGCATTTGCTTCCAACCATCATGCCGAGGGTCGATGTGGATATAAAGCTGAATCATTTGTTTCGAAACGAATTTTCAGGCACCTGATTTTTATTTGATCGGTAGCATAAGCACCCGCCGTTCGAATTCCCAGTTCTCCAATTTTTTCGAAACAAGTGCATGCACTTATTATCACGATAAAAAAACAATATCCGTGCTGCATCCCAGTTATCAGTCTGTACTTGAAGAATTCTCTTGTTTATTGAGCACATATATTGTTTTTTCAGGTCGAGCAAGTTTCAACTGGGCTGTAGACTGCCCAGGGTTGGTTTTGTTTTTAACAGGCCCAGCCCATGATGACAATGGGGCACAAAGATCCAGCAGGTATCTACTGGCCTCTGGCCTGCCAGCGTTAGTTATATTTTGTCTTACAACATCCGCAGGCAGTTTTTTTACTGAATCAAACACACAGCCCAGTTCTATCCTCTTGAAACGCATGTCCTACATTCGTTTTCTAATCTCTACCTATAGTTTTACTAGTTCATATACACGTATCATTATATTGAAAACACATAAAATTCCCTTTTCATATTTACATCCTTATTTTTGTTGTTTTTTCCCACCCAGCGCTGATTTTTTTACCACTGGTTTTCCCTTAAACCAACTCAATTGTCTCACGTCTTATTTGCTTACAAAAACAAAACGATTTTTTGGCAAATCAATAAGTTCTTAAAAAATGTTTATCATTTCGGGATTACAACAGTTCGAACTCCACTGAAATATGCAAAATAAGGTTGAACTTTTTGACCGTGGTCTTGGGCAGAAAATGGGCTGTAATAAATTACTTAAGAATTAGCAAATGGGCTACAAATTATAAAAAATACCAAATGGGCTTTATGTTGTCTGCCACAGATTTGGAGGCTGGCTTGTGGGCCTACTAAGTTCATGCGTACACAAGGTTTCTCAACAAAGAAACTTAGTCAACAATCGACTCTACCAGCCTCAGACCGTTAGATGTCAATCTAACGACAATCGTGCTTCTTCAGTCTCTGATCTTCCTGCCCCAGCCGCCCAAACTAGCACCGTCGGAACCGCCTGCTCCCGCCTCCCGTGGCTGGCAGTGCTGCCGGGCAAGCCTCACGGCCCCATCATACTCGCATCCCTGGCCTGTCTATCCCTCTAGTCACCCACACCTCTTGTTATTTTCCGGCGATAGCAGCCGAACCAGTCAACCCTCGTACTCTCCACCGCGTGGGCAGCCACTGCCGTGTCCTCCCTAGCTCCGTGTCGTTCCCTTCGTAGGCCTCACCATCGTCCACTGCCCTGGTACTCTCGGCGCGGCGTGGTCAATGATGTCCATCCAACGGCCGTAGTGCTTCTTCAACCTCTGGTCTTCTTGCCCCAGCCGCCCAAAGCAGCGCCGGTCATGCCGCATGCTCCTGCCTCCCGTGGCCGGCTGTGCTGCCGCGGAGGCCTCACCGTCCCCATACTACTCCCACCGCTGGCCAGGCCATCCCTCCACTCACCCACTCCCCCTGTTATTCTACGGCGACGGCAACCTCACACCGCAGCCGAACTAGTGAACCCTCGTACTCCTCTCCGCGTGGGCACACTGCCGCGTCTTCCCCGGCTCCGCGTCGTCCCCGGCTCCGTGTCGTCCCCTTCCTAGGCCTCGCCGTCGTCCACCGCCGTGGTGCTCTTTGCGCGGCGTGGTCAATGTGGTCAACGACCGACTTCCATCGGAAGAGTACTGTACATGGAGAGGCTGACAGCTGGGTCCACGGCAGCCGCAAGGAAGTGCCTCCTTATTACGCGCAAAATAATTATTCCTCCACCTGACAGCAGGGACCCACCGGACGGGCCACCAGTATTTCACGGAAAAAACGTTTCCCCCCTGACTGCTTTGACCCACCAGATGGGCCATCGTATTTCGCGAAAAAAACGTTTGCCCCTGACTGCTGGGACCCACCGGACGGACCACCGTATTTCGCAAAAAAAGATTCCCCCCGCTGTCAGCTCGGACCCACTGGAAGTGCCTCCTTATTACGCATAGAAAAATGAATACTCCCCCTGCTAGCTGGGACCCACCATGGTGGGAGGCTAACTTGTGGGCCTACTAAGTTGACGGGGATGGAGGGCTTTGTCAACTTAGTCAATATGAATGATTCTAGCTCCAGTGACCGTACGATGTCCATCGAACGATCGTCGTGCTTCTTCAATCTCTGCTCTGCCTGCTCCAGCCGCTCAAACAAGCGCCGACGGGACTGCCTGCTCCCTCCTCCCTGCGGCCGGCTGTGCTGCCGCACAGGCCTCACCGCCACACCGTACTCCCATCGCTGGCCTAGCCATCCCTCTACTCACCCACACCTATTGTTATTCTCCAGCGACGGCAGACGAACCAGTAAACCCTCGTACAGTCGTACTCCCCTCCGTGTGGGAAACAACTGTCGTGTCTTCCCTGCCTCCGTGTCGTTCCCTTCCTAGGCCTCGCCGTCGTCCACCGCCCTGGTGCTCTCGGTGTGGCCTGGTCAACATGGTCAACGACCGACATGCATCTGAAGTGGATTGTACGTGGAGAGGCCGACAACTGGGTCCACGGCCGCACGCAAGGAAATGCCTCCTTATTACGCGCAAAATAATGATTCCTCCACCTGACATCAGGGACCCACCGAAAGGCCTCTGTATTTCGCAAAAAAACGTTACCACCGCTGATAGCTCGGGCCCACCAGATATATCTTCGCACGCAAGGAAGTGCCTCCTTATTACGCATAAAAAATGAATACTCCCCCTGTTAGCTGAGACCCAATATAGTGGTAGGCTAACTTGTGGGCCTACTAAGTTGACGGGGACGGAGGGCTTTGTCAACTTAGTCAATATGCACGATTCTAGCTCCAGTGACCATACGATGTCCATCCAATGGCCGTAGTGCTTCTTGAACCTCTGGTCTTCTTGCTCCAGCCGCCCGAACCAGCGCCGGTCGTGCCTCGTGCTCCTACCTCCCATGGCCGGCTGCGATGCGGCGGAGGCCTCACCGCCCCCTACTACTCCCACCGATGGCTAGGCCATCCCTCTACTCACCCACACCCCCTGTTATTCTGCGGCGACGGCAGCCTCACGCCGCAGCGAACCAGTGAACCCTCGTACTCCTCTACGCGTGGGCATCCACTGCCGCGTCTTCCCCGGCTCCGCGTTGTCCCCTTCCTAGGCCTCGCCGTCGTCCATCTCCCTGGTGCTCTCGGCGCGGCATGGTCAACGTGGTCAAGGAACGGCTTCCATCGGACGTGGACTATACGTGGAGAGGCTGACAGCTGGGTCCACGGCCGCAGCAAGGAAGTGCCTCCTTATTACGTGCAAAATAATTATTCCTCCACCTGACAGCGGGGACCGACCGGACGGGCTACCGTATTTCATGAAAAAAAAACGATTCGCCCCCCTGACTGCTGGGACCCACTAGCTACATCTTCGCACACAAGGAAGTGCCTGACAGTCAGGACCCACCTGGTCGAAGCGTACGTAGCGTTGTCATTCTGGTCGCGAACGTGTACGTACATACTGGTCGATGTAGAGGCGCGCACGTGTCATAGTAGAGGCGCGCACGTGTCATAGTAGAGGCGCGCACGTAGCATGTACACGTACGTACATCGGCCAGGGTGAAAGAAAGAAAATACGGCCACGTATGTGTACATACGGGGGAGGTCTCGAACGCCTACTCGCGCATACGTACGGCCAGGGCTCGTGTACATGGCTGGGTAGGAACGGAGGAACATCGTCATCGTCGTGTTCATGGGGAGGCAACGGAATGCTCGTGTTCATGGGGAGGCAACGGAATGCGTCGTGTTCATCGGGAGGCAACGGAATGCGTCATGTTCATCGGGAGGCAATGGAACGCGTGGGAGCCAACCGGCTGGGTCGGAACTGAATGCATGGTCGTGTTCATCGGGAGGGCTTGGACGGAATAGGCGATGGAAACGAGGCCTGGCGTACCGCAGAACGGAGGAAACAGACCTCCTACGGTCAAAATAGGGGTCCTGTTGATCGGGAGGGGTGTGGCGTACCGCAAAACGGAGGAAACGGACCTCCTACGATCGAAACGGGGGTCCTATTGATCGGGAGGGGTGTGGCGTACCGCAAAATGGATGAAACGGACCTCCTACGGTCGAAACGGGGGTCCTGTTCATCGGGAGGGGTGTGGCGTACTGCAAAACGGGACTCCACGGGATACTGTTCATCTCCACCGTCGACCTCCTCCAGCCTCCACGGGCTACCGTCGACCTCCTCCAGCCTCCACGGGCTCCTGTTCATCCAGCCTCCAGCGCGCGCTAATCCACCGGCTACTGTTCAACCACCCCTCCACCGTCTACTATTCATCCAGCCCTCCACACCACGGGGTCCTGTTCAACCACCCCTACACGGGCACCCCTCCACCGTCTACTGTTCATCCAGCCCTCCACCACACCACGGGGTCCTGTTCATCCAGAGGCAACGCCACCCCTCACTGTTCATCCAACCCCCCCCCCCCCACAATGCTCACTATTCATCCAATCAATCGGCTTCAGTTAGCAGCAGTAGCGAAGGAATCGCTCGATCGGGTTTGGTTAACAGCCATCGATCTATCGCTCGGGTTCAGTAACGCGTAGCCTGCAGTGTAATCGCTCGGGTTTCTGTTAGAGCCCAACGCCTCGCTCGGGTTCAGTTAGAGCTAACGCCTCACACACACGCGCGTACGTGTACGAGAGAAACGCGCATCGCTCGGCCCCCGACCTCCCACCGTAACCGGGAACTCCCTGAAATTTTCCTCCCCCTCGCTTCTACCATGGTTTTTTCCGTCATGGACGGCCCAAAGAATGTCATGCAGCTGCGTCTCCGGCCCGCCCAGGACGAAAAGCCCATTTTCTGTCATGATTTTTTGTCATGGAAGTAGGAGCCCACCACATCTATGATGATACCTGGTTTTGTCACAATTATCGTCATAGAAGTGTCATATGTATGACATAAAAAAATTTCGTTCGGCCCAAAATGTCACGGATGTGTCTTTTTTTTGTAGTGCACATGGCCGGGATAAAGCGGCAACTCAAGCCGAACACCAGCCCGTACTACCTCACCATCAAGGCAGAGATAAAATATCTCGGGGACATACATATGACCTGCGGCAGGACTTGGACAGTAGAGCATGTCAAAACAGATCGATCTATGGATCTCGGGGGCATGCCCCGGCACGCGACAACGGCTACCTAAACGGACGCAACAATCATAATCACGCCCGGGCCTAGAACCACAGACGGACTCCATCCGAGCTACGTCACGGCGTGGCCCGATATAGAGGCGCCGCACACCCCCTTTGCTTCACTGACGAGGTAATGGAGCACGAATTCCTAGAAGAGTTTAAACCCATAAATATCGAATCATATTATGGGACAACAGACCTCGCGGTATGGATCGAGGATTTTCTTCTCCATATTCATATGGACTGCGGTGATGATCTCCATGCCATCAAATACCTCCCACTAAAACTCAAAGGACCAGCTCGGCACTGGTTGAACAGTCTGCTCGAAAACTCCATTGGCAGCTGGGAGGACTTGGAAGAAGCCTTCCTTGACAACTTCCAAGGTACACATGTTCGACCTCCGGATGCCGACGACTTAAGTCACATAATTCAACAGCCTAGAGAGTCAGCCAGGAAATTTTGGACTAGGTTCTTAACCAAAAAGAACCAGATCATCGACTGTCCGGATGCCGAAGCCCTAGCGGCCTTTAAACATAGCATCCGGGACGAATGGCTCGCCCGACACCTCGGCCAAGAAAAGCCGAAGACCATGGCGGCCCTCACGACACTCACGACCCACTTTTGCGCGGGCGAAGATAGCTGGCTAGCCCGCAGCACTAACAATGCAAGCGAACCTGGCACCTCGGAAGCCAGGAATAGCAACGGCAAGCCCCGACGCAACAGGAATAAGCGTCGAAACAATGGTGACAATACCGATGACACGGTGGTTAACGCCGGATTCAGTGGCCCCAAGTCCGGTCAGCGGAAGAAGCCATATAAAATAAATAATCAAGGCCCTTCCAGCCTGGACCGCATACTCGATCGTCCATGTCAGCATGGCACCCCTGATAAACCAACCAATCATACTCACCAGAGTTGTTGGGTCTTCAAACAGGCCGGCAAGTTAAATGCCAAAGACAAGGAGAAGGGGTCGCAAAGCGAGAATGATGATGAGGAGCCCCGTCCACTGAACACAGAGGGACAAAAGAAGTTTCCCCCTCAAGTCAAAACGGTGAACATGATATACGCTACTTATATACCCAAGAGGGAGCGCAAGCGCGTGCTTAGGGGCATCTATGCGATAGATCCAGTCACCCCAAAATTCAACCCATGGCCGCCATGCCCGATCACCTTTGATTGCGGGGACCATCCGACCAGTATCCATCAAGGTGGTTCAGCAGCACTGGTTCTCAACCCAATAATTGATGGGTTCCACCGCACACGAGTCCTCATGGACGGTGGCAGCAGCCTCAACCTGCTCTATCAGGATACAGTGTGCAAAATGGGCATCGATCCATCAAGGATCAAGCCCACAAACACTACCTTTAAAGGAGTCATACCAGGTGTAGAGGCCCGCTACACGGGCTCAATCACATTGGAGGTCTTCTTCGGATCCCCGGACAACTTCAGAAGCAAAGAGTTGATCTTCGACATCGTCCCCTTCCGAAGTGGCTATCACGCACTGCTCGGACGAACCGCATTTGCTCGCTTCAACGTGGTGCCACACTATGCTTATCTCAAGCTCAAGAAGCTCGGACCATGCGGTGTCATAAAATTTAATGGAAACACGGACCGCTCCCTCCATACCAGGAGCACACCACTGCCCTAGCAGCAGAAGTACAGAGCGGCTTTTTCAAGCAGAACCTTAATTCGGCGGCCAAGCTCCTGGGCACTGTCAAACGAATCCGGACTACTCTGCAGTGGGACAGTCTAGCCCGTCAAGAGCTTGACTAGAAATTTGGCCTTCGTCCCAGTCCCGACCAAACGGTGGTGTTCGTACCGCGCGTACATAACTACGCACTCAAAATACCATGGGCATAGACGGAGGCATAACTAGATTGTGGTCCATAATACGGCTCGACCTCCCCTGGACACACATACTCTCACATCTTCTTTCATCCTTTTCAGGTTTCTTTTCTACAGGCTCTTCCTGATGGCTTGATCATCGGTCCTTTCGAAGGATAGATACACCAAGACGGCAAGAAGCATTGACGTATAAGGGAACCTCTAGGTGGCCTTTTTGAGGATCACTCTACTTGTTTTTAGGACCCACACGCAACTCACCCTTGGTCGCGGCATATTAAATAGCCCTGTTGCTTATCACACTACATGTGCAAATACGCTTTGACGTATTAATCCAATTATAATGGAAATAGTTTGCGGCCCAACTTTTGCGGCCCTAGCTTACTACTTCATTTTTTCTTGATAAACTTATCAATTGCACCCGTACACTTTGGTACGCCTTAGTTTGCCAGGAGCTTTACTACACTCCATTCTATGGCAACAAAGCCTGAACACTTTTACAGTACAGTTCGGCTCCCTGAATTTCAGCATTATATGCATTGGCTCTGAACCATGTCTTTGGTCAATAGTTGGGTTGCCTGGCTTCTGTGCTTACTACCTTACGTTCCGCTCTATCGGCTAGGGTAGTAAAGGGAGAACTACTGCGATTGTGTCCTGGTTTATCCGGATGAGCACCTCAGTAGAGAAAGCCGAAAACTGACTGTCATGATGTGGCGTGAGCCAATCAGCTGTTCGGAGGTTAGAAATCTTTTGCGATTTTTCCGCATTATGTGATGAATTGGTCTTTACCCAATCAGGTGTTTACAGCACCCTAGTTCAGACTCACGAATACTAGGGGCTGCGCCTAAAATTCTATTGTCAAAGTCCTATGGCTAAGTGAGGGTGATAAAGCCACATAGTCCGATTGCCTGGTTCGTTGCGCTAAACACCTCCTTCAAGGACCAAACTTTTGGATAAAGAGTGTTTTAGATTCATCCCGAACACCCCCGTACTACCTACATGGGGGCTGAAGCCAACGACTGGCCAACTCTCAGACTTAATAAAACGGCCGCACAGGAGGTAAAATTTTAAATAATAAACAACAAAGCATTATATTACATATCAGCCTTGTTTTCATCATACAGGAAGGGACAGTATGAATGATTTCATTCAAAGATAATGTCTTTTGAACACTGCCCTTCTATAATATGGGATCCCTTCAGGACATCTTCAAAATACTGCTCGGGCGTGCGGTGCTCCTTGCCTGCGGGCAGTCCTTCAGTCGCAAGCTTGACGGCGTCCATCTTCGCCCATTGTATCTTGACACGGGGGAAGGCCATCTGCGCACCTTCTATGCAGACCGATCGCTTGATGGCATCAAGACTAGGGCAGGCATCGACCAGCCGCTTCACGAGCCCGAAGTAGCTGCTGGGTACGGCTTCGGCAGGCCATAGCCGGATTATCAAATCCTTCATCGCTAGTTCAGCCACCCTATGCAGCTCGACCAGCTGTTTAAGCTGATCGCTAAAGGGCACCAGATGTTCTGATGCAAGGTATTGCGACCAGAACAGCTTCCCCGTTGAGCTCCCCTCTTCGGCTCAGAAGAATTCCGCAGTGTCAGAAACACTGTGCGGCAGATCCGCGAACGCCCCTGGAGAACTCCAAATCCGGGTCAATAAGAGATACCTCTTCTTCACATAGTTGCTTTGCATAATGAAAGCCTTACCCGCCGCGATTTTCTTGGCCTCTTGGATTTCCAGGAGGGCGCCTTGGGCTTCGGTCTGGGCCTCTTGTGCGCTTTGGCGGGCCTTAGCGAGTTCGGACTCTTGGTCCACATTCTGGTGCTCCAAGGACTTGCATTTCTTCACAGCGACCTGGAGCTCATGCTGGACCTCACCAACCCTAGCCTCATGCCTTTCACGTCCGGCTTGTTCCTTTGCCACTCTCTCCTCTGCCTCGGCCAGCGCCTTCTTGAGGGCCTCCACCTCGGTTGCGGCACCTAATAAATATCATAGCACTGTGTTCAGCACAGAAACATTCACCCTTTACGGACACGCACAAGGTCATTGCATACCTTGGGTGTCCTCCAGCTGCTTTTTCGCATGGCTGAGCTCTTCCTCGGTCCTCTCCAGCCTCTGCTTCAGTCCAGAGACTTTGGTAGCATGAGAAGTCACGACTAGCAGCGACGCCTGGTTATTCACAAAGACAGATATGGTTAGTCTCCTGCGAAAAACTATTTGATCCTCTGTCCGGCTCTTCTTTCCGAACACTGGATAGAGTCTCAGGGGCTACTGTCTATATTGTAACTTTCTTTTCACATAAATGCAGTGCTTACCTCAAAGCCCGTTAGAAGCTCGCGTAGGCTTCGGTCAGTCTGCTCTTCGTGGACTGAATCTTTCAATCACCGCACCCATGAGGGTACGGTGTTCCTCGACAATGGAAGCCCTTCGCAACGCTTCCAGTAGAGTATCCGGTGCCTCTGGTTGGACATAGGTCACCGGAGGAATAGACATACCTCCTTCTTTCAAAGGAGGTTGCTTGCCGGATTTCGGAGCCGTATAGGTCTCCGGGGCCATATTCGGCTGGGGCCGAATTGGATATGGCCCCCATCGCCAGTCTCCATGGGGATTCGCTCTCCCATGTGTCTGGTGGCTGAGGTTTCACCCTCTGGCATTGCCCTGGCGGCCTCTTGCATCTCTCCCTGGCCTGGGGTCCTTCGGGACAACACCTCGATGTCATCCATATCCCCGGGAGAGGAGGCCACCGGAAGGGACCCGTTGTCCATCACCTTCGGGTCCAGCGAATTCCTCGAAGATGAGGATCGCTTGAGGTCGGAGCGAGCCGGACTGTAGGTGCACGATTCAACATGTCAAAACTATCAACTAAAGAGACTGATATATGAATGCGTCAGGGTCTTTGGATACTCACGATTCGGCCAGGGGCTTATCTCGGGGGTGCCGCTTTGGGCTGCTATCGATGTCCCAAGCGGAGTTATCCGCGAGGGAGACCTTCCCCTTCTTGAACGCCTCTACTTCAAGAGTTGTGGAAGCCGCCCTCTTCTTCCTTCCCCCCTCAGGGGAGAGTTGCTCTCCTCCTCCTCCTCGTCATCTTCGACAACGGAGGAGTGAGTTTCGGCATCTTAGTACATCATGTCCAAAGTGCCCTTGTGACATAGGCCACCTCTGGTCCCCTTAACCTTCTTCTTGGCCTTCTTCTCCGGCGCCTGGTAGGGCGCCGGAACCAGCATCTTCGTCAGAAGCGGGATCGCTGGTTCCTCGGGCAGCCTAGCCAGACACTGAATCCGCTCCGCCTTCTTTGTCCAGCCCTGAAAAAATATATATAGGGAGGCTTAGGCCCCTTCTCTGAAAAAGCAAGTAAAGGATACACCTTGAAGTGCGAAAGTCTTACTGGACTGGCGGGATGGGCCAGGTTGTGCCCACGGTCCTCGGTCGTCTTTGGCCACATCTCGTCGGCCTTGAAGAGCACCTTCCAGATGTCTTCGTGCGTGGTTCCAAAGAACCGCTGCAAGGTCTGGTTCTCGGCCAGATCGAACTCCCATAGATGGAAAGCCTGGCTCTGGCATCGAAGGATCCGGCGAACTAGCATCACCTGAATCATGTTGACGAGCTTGACGTTCTTGTCCACCATGCACTGAATGCGCGTCTTCAGCATTGTCAGCTCGTCTGACGATACCCAATTTAGGCCCTTCTCTAGCCAGGAGGTGAGCCGCATTGGGGGCGCCGAACTTGAATTCTGGAGCCGCGACCCAGGTGGCGTCATGGAGCTCTGAGATATAGAACCACAGTTGCTGCCACCCTTTGACGGTCTCCATGAAAGAGCCTTCGGGCCATGTGACGTTGGGCATCTTGCTCACCATGGCGCCTTCGCACTCTGCGTGTTGGCCACCCACCACCTTCGGCTTCACATTGAAGATCTTTAGCCACAATCCAAAATGGGGTGGGATGTGGAGGAAAGCCTCGCACAAGACAATAAATGCCGAGATGTTGAGGATGGAATTTGGGGCTAGATCATGGAAATCTAGCCCATAATAGAACATAAGTCCACGGACGAATG
Source organism: Triticum urartu (assembly GCF_056163025.1). NCBI lineage: Eukaryota > Viridiplantae > Streptophyta > Magnoliopsida > Poales > Poaceae > Triticum > Triticum urartu. Next base: position 89,963,880 of record NC_141878.1, read on the forward strand.
GGTGGAGTGGAAATCTCAGCCCGCAGACGAGGTGGGGGATGAAAACTACCCTTTCATGGGGCTCCAGGGTAGGGACGATCTATCCCTTGGTCGGAAGCCAATGGGCGACTTCCTTGTCCAAATATCCGTCCTCCCGGAGCTGGGTGATGTCCTTCTCCTTGACGGAGGAGACCATCCACTTGTCCTACGCTCCGGATCTGAACATGGTTGGAGTGCTTTTTTAAGGCGGAAAACATGAGAACTTGGGTGTGGAGCTCGAGAGTGGGTAGGCAGAGAGAGAGAAGGCGTGGGTGAAAGAGGGTGAATCCTTATCCCCTTATAAAGGCGGCAAATATCAAGCGCCCTCCACACTAGCCTTGGAACTCGCCTGTTTCCCAACGGCTTCATAGACGACACAGTTGGATTACCCACGCCCGCATTGATTAGAATCCCGTAATAAGGGGACATGATCTCTACTTTGACAAGACATGCCAATAAAACCGCATCTCAAAGCATGGAGCGGCAGGCCGAAAACGGTTCGAAATAATGACCGGATGGTAACGTGGCATCATGTTACGAAAAGTTGTCAGTAGATTGGACTCATGAAATATTATACTCTCTGTGGTTGTGTGTGGTGCTTGTTTTGTAGAGCTGGACACATTCTTTGTGTTCGAAGGCTGTTTTGGAGTATTCGGAGGAGGAACCTGCCTTGCAATGCCAAAGACAATCTACGCGTCGGACACCTCATCATTGAAGCCTGGTTCAGGGGCTACTAAGGGAGTCCTGGACTAAGGGGTCCTCGGGTGTCCGGCCTATTGGACATGGGCCGGACTGATGGGCTACGAAGATACACGACCGAAGACTCTCACCCGTGTCCGGATAGGACTCTCCTTGGCGTGGATGGCAAGCTTGGCATTCGGATATGAAGATTCCTTTCTCTGTAACCGACTTTGTACAACCCTAGTCCCCTCCGATGTCTATATAAACTAGAGGGTTTAGTCCATAGAGACAATCATAATCATATAGGCTAGACTTCTAGGGTTTTAGCCATTACGATCTCATGGTAGATCAACTCTTGTAACCCCCATACTCATCAATATCAATCAAGCAGGACATAGGGTATTACCTCCATCAAGAGGGCCTGAACCTGGGTAAAACTTCATGTCCCTTGTCTCCTATTACCATGAACCTCAGACGCACAGTTCGGGACCCCTACCCGAGATCCGCCGGTTTTGACACCGACAGGGCTGCCCTGGAGAAGGTACGGTCCACTGAGCGTAGATCCTATTAAAATTCGGATCAGTATAAATGGTAAAAAGTGCAAATAGGGATTTCATTTTAAGAGCCCTCCTAATACTTACGATGCAGAAGGGATAGAGGCGGGGATAGTCGGCGGTGATAGTCACTTCCGAGCCGTCAAGGCTCGCTTGATAAAATACCCCATCATTGAACTCTATGTATATGTCCGGATCCTCGCAAAAGCTAGGATCTCCATCGCGGTTATGATCCTCAGACTGTGGTGCAGGACAATGGATGTCCTCGGTCATTTTCCTCCATGACTGTTTATGTAAACAAAGGGCAAAATTGATTAGTATCTATGATAGCAATAAAGCAACACAGATGATCGAGATCTTACCCATTCTATGAGGTTGTACCTGGTATAGCCTTCCCGGCAGTTTAAGCGGAGGAAGTCTTCTTCTGCACCCTTATACAGATCGACCAAGATCGTGGCCAGTTCGGCGGGGGTATCCGGACCCTTCCGTCTATAACGAGACGCGTCATCTTCTCCGTTGTAACACCATAAGGGAGTTACTCTGTATTGGAGAGGCTGGACGCACCTCTTTATTGCGATATCCATGACCTCGGCTATCGAGAGCTCAGTATGGGCTAGTAACCTGACCTTGCTAACCAACCTTTTTATTTCCGAACTGTCTTCCTCTTTGGGACTTCGGGGACGCCAGTTGAAACGCTTCTTTAAAGGACCGCTGGAAAATTCAGGGAGGTCGCGCCGAATTGGGTCCGGCAGTGGGACGTCATCCATGTAAAACCATTCCGAAGACCACTATGGGTATACCTCTTTGGGAGTTCCTATGAGGTATTCGGATCTGGCTATACGCCATACTTCGGCACCGCCCACTTCAAATATGGATCCTCCTCGATGGCGGGGAACGAGGCAAAAGAACTTTCTCCATAGTTCAAAATGGGCCTCTATGCCTAAGAACAGCTCGCAGAGGGCAGCGAAACCTGAGATGTGCAGAACCGAACCTGGGGTAAGGTTGTGCAGTTGGATGCCATAAAATTCCAATAGCCCCCTGAGAAAGGGATGGATGGAAAATCCTAGGCCCCACAACAAGAATAGGACGAAGCACACCCTCTCCTCATTATTGGGGTTGGTGAAGTTCTCATCCATCACATTGCTATCGATTGAGGCCAATCCCGCTGGCACGGAGACTAGATCTACGAGGGGAAGATAGCCCTGTGTCTAGAGTCGACTCAGCTAAAGATGAGGCACGGAGCAACTCTGCCAATCACCCTCTTGAGGGCCATGGGGGTGCGAAGAGGAGCCTGGAGCACTGGCCATGGTGGGAAGCTTTGTTTGTAGCTAATCTTGAAGGTTTTTCTCTACGCAATGTGAGATGGCATTCGGGGATCTAAATCTCCTTATATAGATGTCGTCCGAGCATGGTGAGGGGCTTATTTGCAAAAAAACACGGACCGTTCATATTCACCCGGCATGCGGAAATCGAAGCGACAACAGGAAGGAATCATAAAGACAGAACATCGAGGTCAGAGCCGGACTATCGTTGACCCGAAGTATAATGAAGAACCCGCCTTGCAAAGCCGAAGATATAAGCCAGATACTACGTCATCATTGAAGGCAAGTTCGGGGGCTACTGAGGGAGACCTAGATTCGGGGGTCCTCAGGTGTCCGGCCTATTCAAGCATGGGCCGGGCTGATGGGCTGTGGAGATAAAATGGAAGATTACTCCCCGGGTTTGGATAGGACTCCTAGTTGCATGGAAGGCAAGATTGGAATCCGGGTGTATTGTTTCCTTCCCTTGTGAACCGCCTCTGTACCCCTCCGGTGTATATATAAGCTGGAGGGTTTAGTCCGTAGGGATCATCAGAATTCATATAGGCTAGACATCTAGGGTTTAGCCATTACGATCTCGAGGTAGATCAACTCTTGTAACCCCTATATTCATCAAAGTCAATCAAGCAGGAAGTAGGGTTTTACCTCCATTGAGAGGGCCCGAACCTGGGTAAACATTGGGTCCCCTTTGTCTCATGTTACCTTCGATCCTCAGAATCGCAGTTGGGGACCCCCTACCCAAGATCGGCCAGTTTTGACACCGACATGCGTCTTCATAGGATACCCAAAAAGAAACTGTTGGGTACACCTTCTATCAAAGATCTGAAGGCAAGATATTTGTTGCTAAGAATGGATCCTTTCTAGAGAAGGAGTTTCTCTCGAAAGAAGTGAGTGGGAGGAAAGTAGAACTTGATGAGGTAATTGTACCTTCTCTCAAATTGGATAGTAGCTCATCACATAAAACCGTTCCCGTGATGCCTACACCAACTAGAGAGGAAGCTAATGATAATGATCATGAAACTTCAGATCAAGTTACTACCAAACCTCGTAGGTCAAACATAGCACGATCCGCACCAGAGTGGTACGGTAATCCTGTTCTGGAAGTCATGTTACTAGACCATGACGAACCTACGAACTATGAGGAAGCGACGATGAGCCCAAATTCCGATAAATGGCTTGAGGCCATGAAATCTGAGATATGATCCATGTATGGGAACAAAGTGTGGACTTTGGTGGACTTTCCCGATGATCGGCAAGACATTGAGAATAAATGGATCTTCAAGAGGAAGACGGACGCTGAAGGTAGTGTTACTATCTACAAAGCTCGACTTGTTGCAAAAGGTTTTCAACAAGTTCAAGGTGTTGACTACGATGAGACTTTCTCACCTGTAGCGATGCTTAAGTCTGTACGAATCATGTTAGCAATTGCCGCATTTTATGATTATGAAATATGGCAAATGGACGTCAAAACTGCATTCCTTAATGGATTTCTCAAAGAAGAGTTGTAAATGATGCAACCAAAAGGTTTTGTCGATCCTAAAGGTGCTAACAAAGTGTGCAAGCTCCAGCGATCCAATTATGGACTGGTGCAAGCATCTCGGAGTTGGAATATATGCTTTGTTGAGATGATCAAAGCATATGGTTTTATACAGACTTTTGGAGAAGCATGTATTTACAAGAAAGTGAGTGGGGAGCTCTGTAGCATTTCTAATATTATATGTGGATGACATATTGTTGATTGGAAATGATATAATTTCTGGATAGCACAAAAGGATACTTGAATAAGAGTTTTTCAATGGAATACCTCAGTGAAGCTCCTTATATATTAGGCATCAAGATCTATAGAGATAGATCAAGACGCTTAATTGGACTTTCACAAAGCACATACCTTGATAAAGTTTTGAAGAAGTTCAAAATGGATCAGTCAAAGAAAGGGTTCTTGCCTGTGTTACAAGGTGTGAAGTTGAGTAAGACTCAAAACCCGACCACGGCAGAAGATAGAGATAGAATGAAAGTCATTCCCAATGCCTCAGCCATAGGATCTATAAAGTATGCCATGTTGTGTACCAGACCTATTGTATACCTTGCCATTAGTTTGGCAAGGGGGTACAATAGTGATCTAGGAGTAGATCACTAGACAACGGTCAAAATTATCCTTAGGTACCTAAAGAGGACTAAGGAAATGTTTCTCGGTAATGGAGGTGGCAAAGAGTTCATCGTAAAGGGTTACGTCGATGCAAGCTTTGACAATGATCCGGATGACTCTAAGTCTCAATCTGGATACACATTGAAAGTGGGAGCAATTAGCTAGAGTAGCTCCATGTAGAGCATTGTAGACATAGAAATTTGCAAAATACATACGGATTTGAATGTGGCAGACCCGTTGACTAAACTTCTCTCACAAGCAAAACATGATCACACCTTAGTACTGTTTGGGTATTAATCACATAGCAATGTGAACTAGATTATTGACTCTAGTAAACCCTTTGGGTGTTGGTCACATGGCGATGTGAACTATGGGTGTTAATCACATAAAGATGTGAACTATTGGTGTTAAATCACATGGCGATGCGAACTAGATTATTAACTCTAGTGCAAGTGGGAGACTGAAGGAAATATGCCCTAGAGGCAATAATAAAGTTGTTATTTATATTTCCTTATATCATGATAAATGTTTATTATTCATGCTAGAATTATATTAATCGAAAACTTGATACATGTGTGGATACATAGACAAAACACTGTGTCCCTAGTAAGCCTCTACTAGACTAGCTCGTTGATCAAAGATGGTTAAGTTTCCTAACCATAGACACGTGTTGTCATTTGATTAACGGGATCACATCATTAGGAGAATGATGTGATGGACAAGACCCATCCGTTAGCTTATCATAATGATCGTTAAGTTCTATTGCTATTGCTTTCTTCATGAATTATACATATTCCTTTGACTATGAGATTATGCAACTCCCGGATACCGGAGGAGTACCTTGTGTGCTATCGAATGTCACAACATAACCGAGTGATTATAAAGATGCTCTACAGGTATCTCCGAAGGTGTTTGTTGGGTTGGCATAGATCGAGATTAGGATTTGTCACTCCGAGTATTGGAGAGGTATCTCTGGGCCCTCTCGGTGATGCTCATCATAATAAGCCTTGCAAGCAATGTGACTAATGAGTTAGTTGTGGGATGATGCATTATGGAACGAGTAAAGAGACTTGCCGGTAACAAGATTGAACTAGGTATGGAGATACCAACAATCGAATCTTGGGCAAGTAACATACCGATGACAAAGGGAATAACGTATGTTGTCATAACGGTTTAACCGACAAATATCTTCGTAGAATATGTGGGAGCCAATATGAGCATCTAGGTTCCGCTATTGGTTATTGACCGGAGAGGTGTCTCGGTCATATCTACATAGTTCTCGAACCCGTAGGGTCCGCACGCTTAACGTTTGATGACAATTTGTATTGTATGAGTTATGTGATTTGGTGAACGAATGTTGTTCAGAATCCCGGATGAGATCACGAACATGACGAGGAGTCTCGAAATTGTTGAGAGGTAAAGATTCATATATAGTATGATGGTATTTGGACACCGAAAGTGTTCCGGGGGTACCGGGTATGTATCGGGTCACCGGAAGGGGTTTCGAGCAACCCCCGGCAAACTATATGGGCCTAATGGGCCAAGAGAAGGACAGACCAGCCCCTAAGGGGCTGGTGCACCCCCCCATATGGGCTGGCCAAATTGGAGTAGAAAAGGGGAAGGAGGAATGGAAAAAGGGAATAGGATTCCCCCATCCCCCTCTTCCCTTCCTACTCTGAATAGGAATAGGAAAGGGGGGAGGCCGAATCGAGAGGAACCAAGTAGGATTCCTCCTACTTGGGGCGCCCCCTTGGCTGCCTCTCCTCCCCTCCAACCTATATATATATATGAGGGGGGCACCACTAGAAGATACAACAAACATTGTTAGCCGTGTGCGGCGCCCCCCTCCATAGTTTACGCCTCCGGTCATATTCATGTAGTGCTTAGGCGAAGCCGTGCGCGGATCACTTCACCATCACCGTCACCATGCCATCGTGCTAATGGAACTCTCCCTCGACACTTTGCTAGATCAAGAGTTCGAGGAACGTCATCGAGCTGAACGTGTGCAGAACTCAGAGGTGTCGTACGTTCAGTGCTTGATCGGTCGGAACGAGAAGAAGTTCGACTACATCAACCGCGTTGTCAAACGCTTCCGCTTTCGGTCTACGAGGGTATGTGGACACACTCTCCCCTTATCGTTGCTATGCATCTCCTAGATAGATCTTGCGTGAGCGTATGAATTTTTTTGAAATTGCATGCTATGTTAACCAATAGTTCTGGAACTTGCGGTGGCTGGAATTAATTTTCGTCGACTCCCCTAGGGTTTCTGGAATATTGGGGTATTTACAGAGCAAAGAGGTGGTGTAGGAGACCACTAAGGTGGGCACAACCCACCTGGGCGCGCCCTGGTGGGTTGTGCTCCCCTCGGAGCCCCCCTTTGGTACTTCTTGGGCCTAACAGGTGTCTTCTGGTCCAGAAAAAAATCTCCAAAAAGTTTTGCTGCATTTGGACTCCGTTTGGTATTCATTTTCTGTGAAGTAAAAACAAGGAAAAAAACTGCAACTGGCACTGGGCACTATGTCAATAGGTTAGTCCCAAAAAATGATATAAAGTTGTTATGAAATGATTGTAAAACATCCAAGAATGATAATATAACATCATGGAACAATTAAAAATTAGGGATTTTTATTTCTGTGCCCCTGGTTCCTTAGATCTACTCATTCATCCCCACTCTGTTAACTTACGCTCACTTTTCCCCACTCCCTTGCCTGAAACCCTCAGAACAGGTTACAACGGACATTGTCGTCAGGTCAATGCATGCCTTTGACCGTTAACTCTGACGAGTGGAGCCGCGTAGGGCCGAGTACACCTTTAACCGTTGCCTGTATAGTTGTTTCGTATGCTGACCGTACAGTGGTATTCGTATACGTGGGCGCATGCAACTGAACGCGGTCGTGTGGTAGCACGTGTCCATGGGACATGCCCGAAACGTCACATCGTATAAACGAGGGGGAACCACCTCGCGACGCATCGCCCCTACCATTTCCCCCAGGGTTTTTCCCCAAATCCACTCCGTGCCGCATCGTCTTTCTCTCCCCCACCGGCATCGTCTCTCTCTCTTCAACTGCCTCCACCGCACTGTCTTGCTCTCCCCCACCGCATCCTCTTCCTCACCTTCATTGCCTCCATCTGCCCGGAGATGGCCGAAGCTCATGGCGAAACCAGCGCAGCGGCCGGAGATATGGTCGAGCTGCAGGGCGCGGTGACCGCGAATGTCGGCAGCATCCACGGCGGTGTGGGGAAACTCGCAATCGCTACAGATGTGGAGAAGGAGGTGGCGGGCTCCGCCTTAGTGCTAGAGAAGGTGACGGCGTCGAGCGGCGCAGTCCATCCCGATACCACCGATGTGCAACCCGGCGAGGAGCAGGATGTATTTGCACTTGCTTAGCTTTAGGATATTAGATTGTAGAGTTAGTTGGATTGGTTAGATTGTGGATTCATACGGTAGTTCAGAAGGTTAGAGTAGTTGGTTTGACGGATGGGCCGGGGTTTTCTGTATTGGGGGGATGGGGGTTTTTGTATTAGGGTTTGTTGGATAAATTCGTTGCAAAAATGCTAGATAGATCTATTAATTAGATGTGCTTCAATGCTACACAGATGTATTCTTATTAGATTTGTTTTTAATGCTCGCATATTGGGGTTTTTAATGCTACAGACATGTATGCTTATTAGATTGGGTCCCTATTAGGTTTGTTTTTGAATGCTACTCAGATTGGGGTTTTGAATGTCATATGCCCAAATGGAATCCATTTATTAAGAAGTTATTTGATTCATTAGTATATAAATTTGTCCACAATATGTAGTTATATTAGCTCTGTTGTTCAATGTGTGTGCATGACAATGGAAAATGCAAATAGGATAATAGTATATTGGGAGTATATTAGCCCTATGATCAATGTGTCATGTGTGCATATCTAAATTTTCAATTGGCTATTAGTGATGGATGTAATTGTATATTCAGGAGGATGATGGTTGGGGGGAGAGGAAGCTAGCCCAGTACGACTTGTACGATCCAGAGTTTAGTGACGACGAAGAATATGAGGTAAGCCTACTTGAAATTTGGATTGTTCACTTAGTTCCTTTAACATGGTGTGTATGAATCTATAATGTACTAATGCAATTCATTCATGTGTGTAGTATGATTCTGGAGATGATGTGTACAAGGGCAACGTCGCGTCCTTCACAGCCAAGGAGGTGCAGAAGATCAAGGCCAAGGGAGTTGCTTCCTTCTACAACTACAAGATTAAGAAGTGGCACTGCCCCTACTGCACCACCAAGCCAAGGCCAAAGGATGGCCGCTTCGATCACCTTTTGTCTCATGCAGAGGATGTAGCATGATAACCCACAAGTATAGGGGATCGCAACAGTTTTCGAGGGTAAAGTATTCAACCCAAATTTATTGATTCGACACAAGGGGAGCCAAAGAATACTCTCAAGTATTAGCAGCTGAGTAGTCAATTCAACCACACCTAGAAACTTAATGTTTGCAGCAAAGTATTTAGTAGCAAAGTAATATGATAGTAGTGATAACGATAGCAAAAGGTAACAGTAGTAAAAGTAATGTTTTTGGTATTTTGTAGTGATGATAGCAATAGCAACGAAAAAGTAAATAAGCGAAGAACAATATATGGAAAGCTCGTAGGCAATGGATCAGTGATGGAGAATTATGCCAGATGCGGTTCATCATGTAACAGTCATAACCTAGGGTGACATAGAACTAGCTCCAGTTCATTGATATAATGTAGGCATGTATTCTGAATATAGTCATACGTGCTTATGGAAAAGAACTTGCATGACATCTTTTGTCCTACCCTCCCATGGCAGCGGGGTCCTTACGGAAACTAAGGGATATTAAGGCCTCCTTTTAATAGAGAACCGGAACAAATCATTAACACATAGTGAATACATGAACTCCTCAAACTACGGTCATCACCGGTAAGTATCCTGATTATTGTCACTTCGGGGTTAACGGATCATAACACATAATAGGTGACTATAGACTTGCAAGATAGGATCAAGAACACACATATATTGATGAAAACATAATAGGTTCAGATCTGAAATCATCGCACTCGGGCCCTAGTGACAAGTATTAAGCATAGCAAAGTCATAGCAACATCAATCTCAGAACATAGTGGATACTAGGGATCAAACCCTAACAAAACTAACTCGATTACATGATAGATCCCATCCAACCCATCACCGTCCAGCAAGCCTACGATGGAATTACTCACGCACGGCGGTGAGCATCATGAAATTGGTGATGGAGGATGGTTGATAATGACGATGGCGACGGATTCCCCTCTTCGGAGCCCCGAACGGACTCCAGATCAGCCCTCCTGAGAGGTTTTAGGGCTTGGCGGCGGCTCCATATCATAAAACGCGATGAATTCTTCTCCTTGATTTTTTTCTCCCCAAAACACAATATATGGAGTTGGAGTTGGAGTCGGAGAGGCAACAGGGGGCCCACGAGGTAGGGGGGCGCGCCCTAGGGGGGCAGGCGCGCCCCCCACCCTCGTGGAGAGGTGGTGGGCCCCTGGCCTTCATCTTTTGCAGGTATTTTTCATATTTTCTGAAAAGTGGCTCCGTGAAGTTTCAGGTCATTCCGAGAACGTTTGTTTCTGCACATAAATAACACCATGGTAATTCTGCTGAAAACATCTTCAGTCCGGGTTAGTTTCATTCAAATCATGCAAGTTAGAGTCCAAAACAAGGGCAAAAGTGTTTGGAAAAGTACATACGTTGGAGACGTATCAACTCCCCCAAGCTTAAACCTTTGCTTGTCCTCAAGCTATTCAGTTGACGAACTGAAAGTGATAAAGAAAAACTTTTACAAACTCGGTTTGCTCTTGTTGTTGTAAATATGTAAAGCCAGCATTCAAGTTTTCAGCAAAGATTATGACTAACCACATTCACAATAACGCTCAGGTCTCAAGTTTACTCATATCAATAGCATAATCAACTAGCGAGCCATAATAATAAATCTCAGATGACAACACTTTCTCAAAACAATCATAATATGATATAACAAGATGGTATCTCGCTAGCCCTTTCTGAGACCGCAAAACATAAATGCAGAGCACCTTTAAAGACCAAGGACTGACTGGACATTGTAATTCATGGTAAAAGAGATCCAGTCAAGTCATACTCAATGTAAACTAACAGTAATGAATGCAAATGACAGTGGTGCTCTCCAACTGGTGCTTTTTAATAAGAAGATGATGACTCAGCATAAAAGTAAATAGATAGGCCCTTCGCAGAGGGAGGCAGGGATTTGTAGAGGTGCCAGAGCTCGGTTTTGAAAAAGAGATGAATAATATTTTGAGCGGTATACTTTCATTGTCAACATAACAACCAGGAGATGGCGATATCTTCCATGCTACACACCTTATAGGCGGTTCCCAAACAGAATGGTAAAGTTTATACTCCCCCTTCCACCAACAAGCATCAATCCATGGCTTGCTCGAAACAAAGAGTGCCTCCAACTAACAAGAGTCCCAGGGGGAGTTTTGTTTGCAATTATTTTGATTTAGTTTGCATAAAGCATGGGACTGGGCATCCCGGTGACCAGCCATTTATCTCGTGAGTGAGGAGCGGAGTCCACTCCTCTTGAGAATAACCCGCCTAACATGGAAGATACAGACATCCCTAGTTGATACATGAGCTATTCGAGCATACAAAACAAGATATTTATTTGAAGGTTTAGAGTTTGGCACATACAAATTTACTTGGAACAGCAGGTAGATACCGTATATAGGTAGGTATAGTGGACTCATGTGGAATAACTTTAGGGTTTAAGGTATTGGATGCACAAGCAGTATTCCCGCTTAGTAAAGGTGAAGGCTAGCAAAAGACTGGGAAGCGACCAGCTAGAGAGCGACAACAGTCATGAACATGCATTAAAATTAATCAACACCGAATGCAAGCATGATTAGGATATAATCCACCATGAACACAAATATCGTGAAGGCTATGTTGATTTTGTTTCAACTACATGCGTGAACATGTGCCAAGTCAAGTCACTTAAATCATTCAGAGGAGGATACCACCCTATTATACCACATCATAACCATTTCAATAGCATGTTGGCACGCAAGGTAAACCATTATAACTCATAGCTAATCAAGCATGGCACAAGAAACTATGATCTCTAGTTGTCATTGCAAACATGTTTATTCATAATAGGCTGAATCAGGAACGATGAACTAATCATATTTACAAAAACAAAAGAGGTCGAGTTCATACCAGCTTTTCTCATCTCAGCCAGTCCATCATATATCATCATAATTGCCTTTCACTTGCACGACCGAATGATGTGAATAATAATAATAGTGCACGTGCATTGGACTAAGCTGGAATCTGCAAGCATTCAATAAACAAGAGAAGACAAGGCAATATGGGCTCTTTTGTCAGATCAAGAATAATGCATATAAGAGCCATTTCAACAATTTAACTATGGTCTTCTCCTATCGACCCCCAAAGAAAAGAAAAGAAATAAAACTATTTACACGGGAAAGCTCCCAACAAGCAAAAGAAGAACAGGAAATCTTTTTGGGTTTTCTTTTTAATTACTACTACAAGCATGGAAATTAAACTGATTAAAAGCTACAACTAATTTTTTTGGTTTTTCTTAAGGTTTATTAAACACACAAGAAGAAAGCATAAAAAGGAAATTAAACTAGCATGGATGATACAATGAAAAAGTATGAGCACTGACATCTAGCAATGAGTGTGTGAACATAAATGTAATGTCGGTGGGAAATACGTACTCCCCCAAGCTTAGGCTTTTGGCCTAAGTTGGTCTATGGCCACGGCTGGCCTGGCGGATATCCATAATAGTAGCTGGGGTCGTACTGAGATGTAGCGGCTATCGCCTGCTGAGCTGCAGCGTGGCGACAAGCGGCCTCTGCTCTCCTCAAGTACTCATCTGCCTCCTCTCTGGTAACGGTATATCTTCCTCTTGCCTGATAATCAAAGAAGGCAGGAGTAGGGAGAGTAATATGGACAGCACAGCGTCTGTCAAAGATTAGTCGATACTGGAGAGGTGATTCATTCCTCTCGACAAACTGATGGTGAACCATAGCATTAAAGTCTAGGTAAGCAGGAGGTAATTCAATATCATCTTTGTGTATGGCTATACCAAGAAAATTAGCTATGCGGGTTGCATAAATTTCTCCAAAGAAATCTCCATTAAATCTATTAAGATGCAACCTACGTGCAACAATGGCTCCCAAGTTATAAGATTGGTCTCCTAACACAACACTCCTAAGAGTACTGAGGTCGGGGACACACATGTGATGTGCCTCATCTTTACCATTGATTCATCTACGTATGAAGAGAGCAAAATAATGTATAGTGGGAAAGTGAATGCTCCCTATGGTAGCTTGTGTGATACCTCTAGATTCTCCCACAGTTATGCTAGCAAGAAAATCTCTAAATTCAGATTTGCGAGGATCCCTTATACTACCCCATTGTGGAAGTTTGCATGCGGTGGTAAAATCCTCTGAGTCCATAGTGTAAGAATTATCATAAAGATCAAACAGGATAGTTGGAGAATTACGTGAAGTTGAAAATTCAAACCTCCTCACAAAGGTACTGGTGAGGTTGTGATACTGGCTGCACTTCTCTTCCTCGAAGCTCACAAGATCAGCGTTACGCAAATATGCGTGAAATTCATCTTTAATTCCCACTCGATCCATAAAGTTCTCAGATGGCCATTCACAAGGACGCACTGGAGCGTTTCTTGGTGGCTCGTCATCAGCATCACGCATTGCAAGCCTGGGCCCTGCTTCCTTGAAGAACCACCTTGGAACATTTTTCTAAGCATATTTCTTCCTCTGAAAAATTCTGATTTTTTAGTAACTTCACAATAAAAGTAAACCAAACTCAATAATATTGATAGCAACTACTCCTACAAGTGCCTAGGGCCTATATCATGCATCAAAACTACTTTTAACCATATAAATTTGACATGCAAGCTCAAGAACAGGGTCACCTAAGAAGAAAAAATTTGCAATGAATAAAGCACTAGAACAATAACTAATTGGACCAATGGAGGAGTCACATACCAAGGAACAATCTCCCCAAGCAGTTTTGTGAGAGGTGCTTTGAGCAAGGAGATCGAAAATGGCAGCAAAATGAGCTTGGACTCAGGTTTGAGCTAGTTATTCGTGTTTGTGGGAGGAAGAAGAAGCGTGTGGGTGAAAGGATAAGTGGAGGAGGGCCACCATGGGCCCACGAGGCAGGGGGCGCGCCCAGGGGGTAGGGCGTGAAGGAAATATGCCCTAGAGGCACTAGTAAAGTTATTATTTATTTCCTTATATCATGATAAATGTTTATTATTCATGCTAGAATTGTATTAACTGGAAACATAATACATGTGTGAATACATAGAGAAACAGTATGTCACTAGTATGCCTCTACTTGACTAGCTCGTTGAATCAAAGATGGTTAAGTTTCCTAGCCATAGACATGAGTTGTCATTTGATTAACGGGATCACATCATTAGAGAATGATGTGATTGACTTGACCCATTTCGTTAGCATAGCACTTGATCGTTTAGTTTGTTGCTATTTCTTTCTTCATGACTTATACATGTTCCTATGACTATGAGATTATGCACCTCCCGTTTACCGGAGGAACAGTTTGTGTGCTACCAAACGTCACAACGTAACTGGGTGATTATAAAGGTGCTCTACAGGTGTCTCCGAAGGTACTTGTTGGGTTGGCGTATTTCGAGATTAGGATTTGTCACTCCGATTGTCGGAGAGGTATCTCTGGGCCCACTCGGTAATGCACATCACTATAAGCCTTGCAAGCATTGCAACTAATGAGTTAGTTGCGGGATGATGTGTTACGGAACGAGTAAAGAGACTTGCCGGTAACGAGATTGAACTAGGTATTGAGATACCGACGATCGAATCTCGGGCAAGTAACATACCGATGACAAAGGGAACAACGTATGTTATGCGGTTTGACCGATAAAGATCTTCGTAGAATATGTAGGAGCCAATATGAGCATCCAGGTTCCGCTATTGGTTATTGACCGGAGACGTGTCTCGGTCATGTCTACATAGTTCTCGAACCTGTAGGGTCCGCACGCTTAAAGTTCGATGACGGTTATATTATGAGTTTATGTGTTTTGATGTACCGAAGGAGTTCGGAATCCCGGATGAGATCAGGGACATGACGAGGAGTCTCGAAATGGTCGAGACGTAAAGATCGATATATTGGACGACTATATTCGGACATCGGAAAGGTTTCGAGTGATTCGGGTATTTTCGGGAGTACCGGGGACTTACGGGAATTCATATTGGGCCTTAATGGGCCATACGGGAATGGAGAGAAAGGCCTCAAAGGGTGGCCGCACCCCTCCCCATGGGCTGATCCGAATTGGACTAGGGAGGGGGGCGGCCCCTTCCTTCCTTCTCCTTTTCCCTTCCATTTCCTTCCCTCCTACTCCTACTACTTGGAAGGGCTCCTAGTTCTACTAGGAAAGGGGGAATCCTACTCCCGGTGGGAGTAGGACTCCCCTAGGGCGCGCCACAGAGATGGCCGGCCCCTCCCCTCCTTAACTCCTTTATATACGTGGCCAGGGGGCGCCCCATAGACACAACAATTGATCTCTTGATCTCTTAGCCGTGTGCGGTGCCCCCCTCCACCATAATCCACCTCGATCATATCGTAGCGGTGCTTAGGCGAAGCCCTGCGTCGGTAGAACATCATCATCGTCACCACGCCGTCGTGCTGACGAAACTCTCCCTCAACACTCGGCTGGATCGGAGTTCGAGGGACGTCATTGAGTTGAACGTGTGCAGAACTCGGAGGTGCCGTGCGTTCGGTACTTCGTCGGTTGAATCGTGAAGACGTACAACTACATCAACCGCGTTGTGCTAACGCTTCCGCTTTTGTTCTACGAGGGTACGTGGACAACACTCTCCCCTCTCGTTGCTGTGCATCACCATGATCTTGCGTGTGCGTAGGAAATTTTTGAAATTGCTACGTTCCCCAACAGTGGCATCCGAGCCAGGTTTTATGCGTAGATGTCATATGCACGAGTAGAACACAAGTGAGTTGTGGGCGATATAAGTTATACTACTTACCAGCATGTCATACTTTGGTTCGGCGGTATTGTTGGATTTAGCGGCCCAGACCGACATTACGTGTACGCTTACGCGAGACTGGTTTTACCGCCGTGCTATGCACACAGGTGACTAGCGGGTGTCAGTTTCTCCAACTTTAGTTGAACGGAGTGTGGCTACGCCCGGTCCTTGAGAAGGTTAAAACAACACCAACTTGACAAACTATCGTTGTGGTTTTGATGCGTAGGTAAGAACGGTTCTTGCTAAGCCCGTAGCAGCCACGTAAAATTTACAACAACAAAGTAGAGGATGTCTAACTTGTTTTTGTAGGGCATGTTGTGATGTGATATGGTCAAGACATGATGCTAAATTTTATTGTATGAGATGATCATGTTTTGTAACCAAGTTATCGGCAACTGGCAGGAGCCATATGGTTGTCGCTTTATTGTATGCAATGCAATCGCCTTGTAATGCTTTACTTTATCACTAAGCGGTAGCGATAGTCGTAGAAGCATAAGATTGGCGGGACGACAACGATGCTACGATGGAGATCAAGGTGTCGCGCCGGTGACGATGGTGATCATGACGGTGCTTCAGAGATGGAGATCACAAGCACAAGATGATGATGGCCATATCATATCACTTATATTGATTGCATGTGATGTTTATCTTTTATGCATCTTATCTTGCTTTGATTGACGGTAGCATTATAAGATGATCCCTCACTAAATTATCAAAGTATAAAGTGTTCTCCCTGAGTATGCACCGTTGCGAAAGTTCTTCGTGCTGAGACACCACGTGATGATCGGGTGTGATAGGCTCTACGTTCAAATACAATGGGTGCAAAACAGTTGCACATGTAGAATACTCAGGTTAAACTTGATGAGCCTAGCATATAACAGAAATGGCCTCGGAACACAGAGACCGAAAGGTCGAGCGTGAATCACAAAGTAGATATGATCAACATAGTGATGTTCACCATTGAAACTACTCCATCTCACGTGATGATCGGACATGATTTAGTTGATATGGATCACGTGATCACTTAGAGGATTAGAGGGATGACTATCTAAGTGGGAGTTCTTAAGTAATATGATTAATTGAACTTAAATTTACCATGAACTTAGTCCTGGTAGTATTAGCATATCTATGTTGTAGATCAATAGCTCGCGTTTAGCTCCCCTATTTTATTTTTGATATGTTCCTAGAGAAAACTAAGTTGAAAGATGTTCGTAGCAATGATGCAGATTGGATCCGTGATCTGAGGTTTATCCTCATTGTTGCACAGAAGAATTATGTCCTTGATGCACCGCTAGGTGACAAACCTATTGCAGGAGCAGATGCAGATGTTACGAACATTTGGCTAGCTCAATATGATGACTACTTGATAGTTTAGTGCACCATGCTTAAACGGCTTAGAATCAGGAGTTCAAAGACGTTTTGAACGTCATGGACCATATGAGATGTTCCAGGAGTTGAAGTTAATATTTCAAGCAAATACCCGAGTTGAGAGATACGAAGTCTCAAACAAGTTCTATTGCTAAAAGATGGAGGAGAATAGCTCAAGCAGTGAGCATGTGCTCAGATTGTCTGGGTACTACAATCGCTTGAATCAAGTGGGAGTTGATCTTCCAGATAAGACAGTTATTGGCAGAGTTCTCTAGTCACTATCACCAAGTTACTAGAACTTCGTGATGAACTATAATATGCAAGGGATAACGGAAATCATTCCCAAGCTCGTCGTGATGCTGAAATCGACGATGGTAGAAATCAAGAAAAACATCAAGTGTTGATGGTTGACAAGACCATTAGTTTCAAGTAAAGGGCAAATGGAAGAAGGGGAACTTCAAGTAGAATGGCGAGCGAGTTGCTGCTCAAGTGAAGAAGCCCAAGTCTGGACCTAAGCCTGACACTAAGTGCTTCTACTGCAAAGGGACTGGTCACTGGAAGCGGAACTGCCCCAAGTATTTGGTGGATAAGAAGGATGGCAAAGTGAAAAAAGCTATATTTGATATACATGTTATTGATGTGTACTTTACTAGTGTTTATAGCAACCCCTCGGTATTTGATACTGGTTCAGTTGCTAAGAGTAGTAACTCGAAACGGGAGTTGCAGAATGAACAGAGACTAGTTAAGGGTGAAGTGACGATGTGTATTGGAAGTGGTTCCAAGATTGATATGATCATCATCACACACTCCCTATACTTTCGGTATTAGTGTTGAACCTAAAATAAATGTTATTTAGTATTTGCGTTGAGCATGAATATGATTGGATCATGTTTATTGCAATACGGTTATTCATGTAAGTTAGAGAATAATTGTTGTTCTGTTTACATGAATAAAACCTTCTATGGTCATACACCCAATGAAAATGGTTTGTTGGATCTCGATCGTGGTGATACACATTTTCATAATATTGAAGCCAAAAGATGCAAAGTTAATAATGATAGTGCAACTTATTTGTGGCACTGCCGTTTAGGTCATATTGGTGTAAAGCGCATGAAGAAACTCCATACTGATGGACTTTTGGAATCACTTGATTATGAATCACTTGATGCTTGCGAACCATGCCTCATGGGCAAGATGACTAAGACTCCGTTCTCCGAAACAATGGAGCGAGCAGCTGACTTATTGGAAATAAAACATACTGATGTATGCAATCCGATGAGTGTTAAGGCTCACGGCAAGTATCGTTATTTTCTGACCTTCACAGATGATTTGAGCAGATATGGGTATATCTACTTGATGAAACACAAGTCTGAAACATTTGAAAAGTTCAAAGAATTTCAGAGTGAAGTGGAGAATCATCGTAACAAGAAAATAAAAGTTTCTACGATATGATTGCAGAGGTGAAATATTTGAGTTACGAGTTTGGCCTTCAGTTAAAACAATGTGAAATAGTTTCACTACTCACGCCACCTGGAACAGCATAGTGTAATGGTGTGTCCGAACGTCAGAACCGTACTTTATTGGATATAGTGCAATCTATGATGTTTCTTACTGATTTACCACTATAGTTTTGGGGTTGTGCATTAGAGACAGCTGCATTCACGTTAAAAAGGGAACCATCTAAATCCGTTGAGACGACATCGTATGAACTGTGGTTTGGCACGAAACCAAAGTTGTCGTTTCTTAAAGCTTGGGGTTGCGATGCTTATGTGAAAAGTTTCATCCTGATAAGCTCAAACCCAAATCAGAAAAGTGCGTCTTCATAGGATACCCAAAAGTTACTGTTGGGTACACCTTCTAGCACAGATCCGAAGGCAAGATATTCGTTGCTAAGAATGGATCCTTTCTAGAGAAGGAGTTTCTCTCGAAAGAAGTGAGTGGGAGGAAAGTAGAACTTGATGAGGTAACTGTACCTGCTCCCTTACTGGAAAGTAGTTCATCACAGAAATTTGTTCCTGTGACTCCTACACCAATTAGTGAGGAAGCTAATGATGATGATCATGTAACTTCATATCAAGTTACTACCAAACCTCGTAGGTCAACCAGAATGAAATCCGCACCAGAGTGGTACGGTAATCCAGTTCTGGAGGTCATGTTACTTGACCATGACGAACCTACGAACTATGAGGAAGCGATGATGAGCCCAGATTCCGCAAAATGGCTTGATGCCATGAAATCTGAGATGGGATCCATGTATGAGAACAAAGTGTGGACTTTGGTTGACTTGCCCAGTGATCGGCAAGCCATAGAAAATAAATGGATCTTCAAGAGGAAGACAAACGCTGATAGTAGTGTTACTATCTACAAAGCTAGACTTTTCGGAAAAAGGTTTTTGACAAAGTTCAAGGTGTTGACTATGATGATATTTTCTCACTCGTAGCGATGCTTAAGTCTGTCCGAATCATGTTAGAAAATTGCCACATTTTATGAAATCTGGCAAATGGATGTCGAAACTACATTCCTTAATGGATTTCTTAAAGAAGAGTTGTATATGATGCAACCAAAAGGTTTTGTCAATTCTAAAGGTGCTAACAAAATATGCAAGCTCCAGCGATCCATCTATGGACTGGTGCAAGCATCTCGGAGTTGGAATATACACTTTGATAAGTTGATCAAAGCATATAGTTTTATACAGACTTGCAGTGAAGCCTGTATTTACAAGAAAGTGAGTGGGAGCACTACAACATTTCTGATAAGTATATGTGAATGACATATAGTTGATCGGAGATAATGTAGAATTATTCTGCAAAGCATAAAGGAATGTTTGAAAGGAGTTTTTCAAAGAAAGACCTCGGTGAAGCTGCTTACATATTGAGCATCAAGATCTATAGAGATAGATCAAGACGCTTGATAAGTTTTTCAATGAGTACATACCTTGACAAGATTTTGAAGTAGTTCAAAATGGAACAGTAAAAGGAGTTCTTGCCTGTGTTACAAGGTGTGAAGTTGAGTAAGACTCAAAACCCGACCACGGCAGAAGATAGAGAGAGAATGAAAGTCATTCCCTATGCCTCAGCCATAGGTTCTATAAAGTATGCCATGTTGTGTACCAGACCTATTGTATACCCTGCCCTGAGTTTGGCAAGGGAGTACAATAGTGATCTAGGAGTAGATCACTGGACATTGGTCAAAATTATCCTTAGTGGAATAAGGATATGTTTCTCAATTATAGAGGTGACAAAAGGTTCGTCGTAAAGGGTTACGTCAATGCAAGTTTTGACACTGATCCAGATAACTCAAAGTCTCAATCTGGATACATATTGAAAGTGGGAGCAATTAGCTAGAGTAGCTCCATGCAGAGCATTGTTGACATAGAAATTTGCAAAATACATACGGATCTGAATGTAGCAGACCCGTTGACTAAACTTCCCTCACAAGCAAAACATGATCACACCTTAGTACTCTTTGGGTATTAATCACATAGCGATGTGAACTAGATTATTGACTCTAGTAAACCCTTTGGGTGTTGGTCACATGATGATGTGAACTATGGGTGTTAATCACATGGTGATGTGAACTATTGATGTTAAATCACATGGCGATGTGAACTAGATTATTGACTCTAGTGCAAGTGGGAGACTGAAGGAAATATGCCCTAGAGGCAATAATAAAGTTATTATTTATTTCCTTATATCATGATAAATGTTTATTATTCATGCTAGAATTGTATTAACCGGAAACATAATACATGTGTGAATACATAGACAAACAGTATGTCACTAGTATGCCTCTACTTGACTAGCTCGTCGAATCAAAGATGGTTAAGTTTCCTAGCCATAGACATGAGTTGTCATTTGATTAACGGGATCACATCATTAGAGAATGATGTGATTGACTTGACCCATTCCGTTAGCATAGCACTTGATCGTTTAGTTTGTTGCTATTGCTTTCTTCATGACTTATACATGTTCCTATGACTATGAGATTATGCAACTCCCGTTTACCGAAGGAACACTTTGTGTGCTACCAAACGTCACAACGTAACTGGGTGATTATAAAGGTGCTCTACAGGTGTCTCCGAAGGTACTTGTTGGGTTGGCATATTTCGAGATTAGGATTTGTCACTCCGATTGTCGGATAGGTATCTCTGGGCCCACTCGGTAATGCACATCACTATAAGCCTTGCAAGCATTGCAACTAATGAGTTAGTTGCAGGATGATGTGTTACGAAACGAGTAAAGAGACTTGCCGGTAACGAGATTGAACTAGGTATTGAGATACCTGTAACATCCCAAATTTTCAATTTGGAATGTTATACATAGATCATCCATGCATATCATGATTTATTGCATTTCCGTTCCGCAATCCTTGAAATCCTAAGCAACTCAAGGACCCACGGAGAGAGTTGGGGATATTCCGGTTTTCATATTTGACTTTTATCAAATAATGAAACGAGGATTTTGATTTTAATAATTTTTTCTCTCCGAGAAATATTTCATATTAAATCAAATGAGTGGAGATAATATGACTTCTCCAAAATAATTGAAATATCGGAGGAAAAATATTAAAATCATTTATTGGATTTTATTTGGTTTTATTCGGATTTTGTTTGCATTAGAAAAATTGCACGTTTTTCAAAATTGCATTTTAGGGCCAAGAAAATGTTCAACTCGTCCTAAATATTTTATTTAGACGGTGAAAATTTATTTTGGCATTTTGGCATTTTTAGATTTTTTTATTTTTTTGGATTTTATTTCGGTCGGCGAATTTTTTTTTAAAAGGGTTCTCGCGCCGACTGGGCCTAAGGCCCAGCCGCGCCAGGCCGCCTCCGCCGCCTCCGCCGCCGACTCGGACTAGGAGTCCGAGCCGGACTCCTCTCCGTCTCCGCGCCTTGCCCCCTCCTCCAAGCCGCCCCGCCCCGCCCTTTATATACCACCGCCCCAACACCCCACCGCACCACCGCCGCCCGCGCCGCCTAGCCAGCCGTCCGCGCCGCCTAGCCGCCGCCGCCGCTTGCGCCACCGCCCCGCTGCTGCCTCGCCTCGCCGAACCTCTCGCAGGAGGTAGCTGCCGCGCCCCGCCGCCGGTTTTTTTATAAAGACCGTTCGGTTTTTTAGAAACCCTAGATCCGTTTTTTTGGTTTCACCGGGTTTTCTCGGTTCTTCTAGTTAGCGGACGTTCGTCTGAACGTTCGTTTTAATGAACGGTTCTTCGCCCGTTAGATACAGCTAACGAACGCTCGTTCGTTAGTCCGTTCGTCAGTTTTCTTTTATCGGATTTATTCCGCGATTTTTCTGATCGTGATTTCTGATCCGATCTTAGTTTTGTTTATCTTTTCGCTCGTTAGTCGGAATCAGGCGATTCAAGCGCGTGGAGTTTCGTCTTGAAACCCTCTTTCCGTTTAATCAACTCAAACAAGTTTTTGTTACTGTAAAATTTGACCTAGTTTCAAATTAGTAAACGAAGCTTCTTTCTTTCGCTATTTGAGTTTCGTTGCTCCGTTTGATTTGATTCTTTTTGCGTACCAGAGTTCTTAAGTTGAATTTTCTGGTCAACCTCTCTTATTTGAGTTTTGCTTGTGCATCGTTGCTTGTTACTTATGTATGTTATTGTTTGCTTGCGATAGAATTCCCGGAGTGTGAAGCGTGTTACTACGAGTCTCTAGGATTCACGGATCGTCAGCAAGGCAAGTAACACTTTGATCATATCCCATTACTACCCAGTTTTTATGCATTAGTTCCAATCCTCAAACATTACATGATTAGGATGTCATTAACTTGTGGGTTGGGAAGTAGTTGCTGAGGTAGAACCTATTTCCCTGTTATATTCAAACCCTTGGAAGTTACTCCTACGTATTGCTTATATTGCTATGCTATGCTCGTAGACGTGGTTTGGGTTTGAGTGAATTTCATGATAGCCGTGAGATTGTTAATTAATGGTTCAACTTAAGGTGGCAACTTAATCAAACAACTGGGCGGATTGAGGCACCTGGGGAACCCAGTGTTGTCTGTTTTTTTTGGAAATCCCGGGGTATCCGTGTGATCTTCCTATTGACCGCCACCCAGGCTAAAAGGGAACTGAGATGATTCATGCTAGAAACTTCCGTGTGCAGCCACAAGCTATTATGGGCTCTAGCATAGTTGAGTAAGTTACGCGAAGCTCTTGAAGAGGTAGATCAGCAGGTATTGGGTTTTGTAGGTTTGGTATGGTCTACCCGGAGTAGAAAGTTAACGTTTCTGAAAGACTGTGTCTAGGTCATCCGTTTCTCAAACACCCTGTAGTGCGAGAAATCTAACGGAGGCGATCGAGTCTTGTGGGGAAAAGTGCGCAAACCTCTACAGAGTGTACAATCTAATCATGGTTAGCCGTGTCCCCGGTTATGGACAATTCTTGAGTATCAGGTACTTGGGTTATCACATGTATCTCACCATGTTTAATTAATATTGTTGGGTTGTTAATCACTTTAATTGGGATTGAGTTGGGGGTACCTTCTCAATGATGTTTCAACCACCATGATAGTTAAATAAAAACCTATTCCTTTGTTGTAGGGAAAAATTGGCTTTTCGAAAAAACTGTAACCATAGAGCTTTCCACCAGCCATATATGCATGTAGTGATAGCATTATTCTGTTTCTGCTCTACTGTGTTACATTGCCAGCATATTCCATGTGCTGACTGGTTTTCGGGCTGCAACGTATTATGTTGTAGACTTTTTAGACGAGGAGTAAGGTTCATTAGGTCGTTGCCGTGCAACTCAGCTATGCCATTGGAGTTGACGGACTCACCTTATCTTCCAAGCCTTCCGCTGTTATCGCATTAGATGGCCTTAAGCCATATTATTGTAATAAGTTCTCTTTGGAGACTTTTCGATGTAATAAGTGTGTGATTGCTACTCTGTTATAAATCCTCGAGTACTGTGTGTGTCAGCATTACCGATCCAGGGATGACACTGAAGCACAGAGACTTGACCATCTGAGGTCGGGTCGCTACAAGATGGTATCAGAGCACATGCTGAGTGTAGGACACGACCACTAAGATAAACCCTAGGTCACACTTCTCTACTCATTTCTGACTCCTCTCCATTTTCTACTCTTTAGGATGACGGAGAAGAAGAACAAGTTTGCACAACCGAATGAAGACACACCTTTTGGACGCCACTTGAAGGAAGTCACTAGGTACTTGAATATTGAAATACCAAGCTTCACCGGGACGTACAACGCCACTTTACCAGAAGAAGAGCGCGGGATGATTCAAGTACAAGTTCCAGGAAGGACGTTCTCGCCAACCTCTAAACCCATAGAATTTTCCTTCGACGCACCAACCTGGAGTTTAGGAAAGAGTATGGCAGCTCACATCACCATGGGACGCATTGGAGAAGTTTACAACAGGGAGCTTAAGGACACTATTTACCAGATATGTGGGCGCCGAGACTAGCAATGGGAAGTAATCAGCACTAAGAAGGATAGATCCATTGCAGCTTTCATCCAGGACTTAAACCAGCACATTTGACGTCAGGAGAACCAGATGTGTGCGGACATGATGGACTTGAAGAAGGCGAAGACTAGGATCATCGAACTGGAGGAAGAACTCAAGTTTACCCGTGATGGATATGAGGAGGAAATCAAGACACTACTGGAGAAGAATGACAACCTAGTCAAGAAGATCGGAGTATTCATGGGAGGACCAGCACCAATAGAAGAAGAAGAACCCGAGGAAATACGCCCCGAGGACTACATCATCATCGACGACACCGACTCCGACCCTAGTGATGATGACTTTGAAGACGAAGCTGGAGCAGACATCATGGAGTCTTCCACCGATCAAAATTTCTAGATGACTACCATATATTAGTAGTATTTTCCCCATGTATATAGTAGTAGGGAGCACTTTTGCGATAGTTCTAGACCGTTTGTATGCCCTTGCTTGATTGATTGAGTGAAATGATTGTGTTTGTCTCATGTGCATATGGGTAGTGCCTTCTCATTAGACCCCTTTTCTATTCTAATCTCTTCCATCTAAACCCATCAGATGCCTCCGAGACGTGACCCCGGTTTTGCTTTCCCGCCGGAGCTCACCCAGTTGATCCAGTAGCAGAATGCTTTGATGCAATTGCTAGTTCAGAACCAGGGTAACAACAACAACAACAACCCACCGCCAGTGGACAACCTAGCCCGTTTTCTAAGGTTACAGCCGCCGGTGTTTTCCAGTAGCACCGAGCCTATAGTTGCTGATGATTGGCTACGCCGTATTGGAAGGGAGTTGACCACCGCAGGTTGCACAGATGCTGAGAAGGTGCACTTTTCCGCACATCAATTGGATGGACCAGCACCCTCATGGTGGGAGAATTACACAGCCACTTTTCCTATAGCCAATGTCACTTGGGACCAGTTTCAGCAAGCTTTCTGCACAGCCCATGTCTCCACTAGAGCTATGCAAATGAAGAAGCGGGAGTTTCGCAACCTACGCTAGGGGAACCGTACTGTGGCTCAGTACGTGGATGAGTTTAGCAAGTTATCACGCTACGCCCCTGATGATGTGGCCACAGATGCCGCGAAGCAAGAGAAGTTTATGGAAGGGCTGAATGATGAGATGAGCATGCAGTTGATGGTAGCAACCTTCAACAACTACCAGGAGTTGGTTGATAAGGCTCTTATGATTGAAGGGAAACAGCAGCAGATTGAGAGCCGTAAGAGAAAGTATGGACAAGGGAAGTATAACTCAGGAGCTCAGCAAAAGCCTCGCCTAACCCCGAACTTGGGAGGACTTGTTCATAACCATGGAGGTCACAACGACACTGGAGGAGGATCACATAACCACAGTGGTGCTAAGAATGGGAACGGAGCTAACAACAATCAGAACCGCTCCAACCCGTCCACTCCCGCCAAAAGAGACTTAAGTCAGGTTACCTATTTTAAGTGCGGGAAGACAGGGCACTATGCCAATGATTGCCCCGAAGGAAGGAATGGAAACGGAAATGGAAGCGCTGGGAAGAAGCCCAATCCATTTAACAAAGGACAAGTGAACCACGTTAACGTGGAGGAGGTTGAAGAGCAGCCGGACGCGATAATAGGTAAGTTTTGGGTTAAGTCATTTACCGCTCTTGTTCTTTTCGATACTGGTGCATCGCATTCATACATATCAAGGGGATTTGTGGATAAGTTTAAATTACCCTCCCAAACCCTTAGGACCCCTCTTTTAGTGAGTTCACACGGAGCAGAATATATGGCTATCCGATGGTGTGACCAGATACCCTTAACCATTGGCACACATGTGTTTCCGTCCGACCAAATTATCTTGGAGTCGCAAGGATTGGATGTGATATTGGGTATGGACTGGATGTCAAAGTATGGAGGAAGCATTGACTGTGCGAGTAAGTCAATTTATCTCACCACCCCGGAGGGAAAAAGGATTAAGTATGTGTCTAGGCATGTTCCTAAAAGGAGCCAAGTGAATGCCCTTACGGGAGTTGTTCAGGAGGAAGTGCCGGTAGTAAAGAATTACCCGGATGTTTTCCCAGAGGAGTTACCAGGCATGCCACCGGACAGAGATATTGAGTTTTTGATAGAGCTGTTACCAGGAACAGGACCAATATCCAAGAGACCCTACCAGATGCCCGCGAATGATCTGGAGGAAATTAAGAAATATATCAAGGAGTTATTGGAGAAAGGATACATCCGAAGGAGTTCATCACCTTGGGGAGCCCCAGTACTTTTGGTTGAGAAGAAAGATAAATCCCTAAGGATGGTTGTTGATTATCGAGCCTTGAATGAAGTGACGATAAAGAACAAGTACCCACTGCCGATGATCAACGATCTGTTTGATCAGTTGCAAGGAGCTAAAGTGTTATCAAAGATCGATTTATGATCAGGATATCATCAGTTGAAGATACGAGATAAGGACATACCAAAGACAGAGTTCACAACGCGATATGGATTATACGAGTACACGGTCATGTCGTTTGGACTGACTAATGCCCCTGCCTATTTCATGAGCATGATGAACAAGGTGTTCATGGAGTATTTGGACAAGTTTGTTGTGGTGTTTATTGATGATATCATGGTATACTCGAAGAACGAGGAGGAGCACAAAGAGCATTTGCGTTTAGTTCTCGAGAAGCTCAGGGAACACCAGTTGTATGCTAAGTTTAGCAAATGCGAGTTTTGGCTGAAGGAAGTCGGATTCCTTGGACATGTTATATCAGGAGAAGGTATAGCAGTAGACCCCAGTAAGGTTCATTCAATCACTAAATGGTCGGCACCCACCTCAGTTAGCGAGATCCGCAGTTTTCTAGGACTCGCAGGATACTACCGGAGATTCATTGAGAATTTTTCCAAGATTGCAAAACCAATGACTGAATTGTTGAAGAAGGATACCAAGTTTAAATGGACAGAAGATTGTGAAGCAAGTTTCCAGGAGTTGAAGAAACGTTTGACTACAGCCCCAGTGCTAGTACTGCCAGATATACATAAGGAATTCCAAGTGTATTGCGACGCCTCTCGCTTAGGACTTGGATGTGTGCTTATGTAGGACAGAAGAGTTGTTTCGTATGCCTCACGACAACTAAAACCTCATGAGTTGAATTATGCTACGCATGATTTGGAGCTAGCAGCTGTAGTGCATGCGTTGAAGACTTGGAGACTTTAACTTATTGGAAACCATTGTGATGTGTACACGGATCACAAGAGTTTGAAGTACATCTTCACCCAGAAGGAGCTGAACCTTAGGTAGAGGAGATGGTTGGAGCTTATAAAGGATTATGACATGAAGCTACACTATCATCCAGGAAAGGCCAATGTCGTAGCAGACGCATTGAGTTGGAAGAGTTATGCTAATATCCTTGAAAGTAAAGGACTGCCGAAGGAATTAGCAAAGGACATCATGGAACTTCGGTTAGAGATTGTACCTAGAAGGTTCATTGCAACAATGGAGGTCCAGTCGACATTGCTGGACAAAATTCGGGAAGCTTAGAAGGATGACAAAGAGATTGCCGAGATAAAGGAGAAGATGGGCAAGGGAAAGGCCAAACGTTTTCATGAAGATGAGCACGATACCCTATGGTTTGAGGACCGAGTTTATGTGCCCAATAACTAGGAGATCAGGAAGTTAATACTTCAAGAGGCCCATGACTCACCATACTCGATAAACCCCGGAAACACCAAGATGTATTTGGATTTGAAGGAACGTTTCTGGTGGACTAGTATGAAGAAGGATATTGCCGAGTATGTAGCCGTATGTGATGTATGTCAGAGAGTTAAGGCAGAACATCAGAAGCCAGCAGGACTGTTACAGCCTATGCCGATACCCAAATGGAAGTGGGATAAACTTGGCATGGACTTTGTCACCGGATTACCCAAGACTGAAGCAGGATATGATTCCATATGGGTAGTAGTTGATCGTTTGACCAAAGTAGCCCTCTTCATCCCAGTGAAAACCACCTATACTAGTGCAAAGTTGGCCAAGATCTATATGTCCAGGATCGTATGTCTGCATGGAGTTCCGAGGACCATCGTATCAGATCGAGGAACACAATTTACTTCAAAGTTTTGGCATCAGTTACACCAGACTTTGGGAACGAGGTTGGAGTTCAGTACAGCGTTTCACCCGCAGACAGATGGACAGACTGAGAGAGTCAATCAAATTTTGGAGGACATGTTGAGAGCCTGTGCGCTAGATTATGGATCTAGTTGGGATGACAATTTGCCGTATGCAGAGTTCTCATACAACAATAGCTACCAAGCCAGTGTGAAGATGGCATCGTTTGAAGCCCTGTATGGACGCAGGTGCAGAACACTGTTGATGTGGGATGAGGTAGGAGACCGACAGTTGTTTGGACCAGACTTGATTAAAGAATCTGAGGAGAAGGTAAAGTTGATCTGAGATCGACTGAAGATTGCTCAGTCCAGGCAGGAGTTATGCAGACTCAAAACGCAAGGAGGTAACCTACGAAATTGGAGACAGAGCATATCGGCGAGTATCACCCTTGCGAGGAGTGAAACGTTTTGGAGTTAAAGGAAAGTTAGCCCCGAGATTTGTAGGACCGTATCGCATTTTGGAACGGATGGGAGAAGTTGCCTACAAGTTGGAGTTACCTGAGGGATTGTCAGGAGTCCACGATGTGTTCCACGTTTCACAGCTGAAGAAGTGTCATGCTGAGATGGCTGATATACCATTAAGAGATACAGTACCCCTGGAGGCGATTCAGTTGGACAGTGATTTGACCTACGAGGAAAAACCAGTTAAGATTCTTGAGTTTGCCAGCAGAGTCACCCGCAGTAAGGTTATCAAGTTTTGTAAAGTTCAGTGGAGCCACCATACCGAGGATGAAGCTACCTGGGAACGAGAGGATGATCTCCGCAAAGACCACCCATACCTATTTTCTAGCCAACCCAAATCTCGAGGGCGAGATTCATCTTAAGGGGGGTAGGTTTGTAACATCCCAAATTTTCAATTTGGAATGTTATACACAGATCATCCATGCATATCATGATTTATTGCATTTCCATTCCGCAATCCTCGAAATCCTAAGCAACTCAAGGACCCACGGAGAGAGTTGGGGATATTCCGATTTTCATATTTGACTTTTATCAAATAATGAAACGAGGATTTTGATTTTAATAATTTTTTCCTCTCCGAGAAATATTTCATATTAAATAAAATGAGTGGAGATAATATGACTTCTCCAAAATAATTGAAATATCGGAGGAAAAATATTAAAATCATTTATTGGATTTTATTTGGTTTTATTCGGATTTTGTTTGCATTAGAAAAATTGCATGTTTTTCAAAATTGCATTTTAGGGCCAAGAAAATGTTCAACTCGTCCTAAATATTTTATTTAGACGGTGAAAATTTATTTTGGCATTTTTAGGTTTTTTTTATTTTTTGGATTTTATTTCGGTCGGCGATTTTTTTTTAAAAAAAAGGGTTCCCGCGCCGACTGGGCCTAAGGCCCAGCCGTGCCAGGCCGCCGCCGCTGCCGCCGACTCGGACTAGGAGTCCGAGCCGGACTCCTCTCCGCCGCCGCACCTTGCCCCCTCCTCCAAGCCGCCCCGCCCCGCCCTTTATATACCGCCGCCCCGCCGCCCCAACACCCCACCGCACCACCGCCGCCCGCGCCGCCTAGCCCGCCGCCCGCGCCGCCTAGCCGCCGCCGCCGCTTGCGCCGCTGCCCCGCAAGCCGCCGCCCCGCTGCTGCCTCGCCTCGCCGGACCTCTCGCCGGAGGTAGCCGCCGCGCCCCGCCGCTGGTTTTTTTATAAAGACCATTCGGGTTTTTTAGAAACCCTAGATCCATTTTTTTGGTTTCGCCGGTTTTTCTCGGTTCTTCTAGTTAGCGGACGTTCGTCCAAACGTTCGTTTTCATGAACGGTTCTTCGCCCATTAGATACAGCTAACGAACGCTCGTTCGTTAGTCCGTTCGTCAGTTTTCTTTTATCGGATTTATTCCACGATTTTTCTGATCGCGATTTCTGATCCGATCTTAGTTTCTATTTATCTTTTCGCTCGTTAGTCGGAATCAGGCGATTCAAGCGCCTGGAGTTTCGTCCTGAAACCCTCTTTCCATTTAATCAACTCAAACAAGTTTTTGTTACTGTAAAATTTAACCTAGTTTCAGATTAGTAAATGAAGCTTCTTTCTTTCGCCGTTTGAGTTTCGTTGCTCCGTTTGATTTGATTCTTTTTGCGTACCGGAGTTCTTAAGTTGAACTTTCTGGTCAACCTCTCTTATTTTAGTTTTGCTTGTGCATCGTTGCTTGTTACTTATGTATGTTATTGTTTGCTTGCGATAGAATTCCTGGAGTGCGAAGCGTGTTACTACGAGTCTCTAGGATTCGCGGATCGTCAGCAAGGCAAGTAACACTTTGATCATATCCCATTACTACCCAGTTTTTATGCATTAGTTCCAATCCTCAAACATTGCATGATTAGGATGTCATTAACTTGTGGGTTGGGAAGTAGTTGCTGAGGTAGAACCTATTGCCCTGTTATATTCAAACCCTTGGGAGTTACTCCTACGTATTGCTTATATTGCTATGCTATGCTCGTAGACGTGGTTTGGGTTTGAGTGAATTTCATGACAGCTGTGAGATTGTTAATTAATGGTTCAACTTAAGGTGGCAACTTAATCAAACAACTAGGTGGATTGAGGCACCTGGGGAACCCAGTGTTGTCTATTTTTTTGGAAATCCCGGGGTATCCGTGTGATCTTCCTATGGACCGCCACCCAGGCTAAAAGGGAACTGAGATGATTCATGCTAGAAACTTCCGTGTGCAGCCACAAGCTATTATGGGCTCTAGCATAGTTGAGTAAGTTACGCGAAGCTCTTGAAGAGGTAGATCAGTAGGTAGTGGGTTTTGTAGGTTTGGTATGGTCTATCCGGAGTAGAGAGTTAACGTTTCTGAAAGACTGTGTCTCGGTCATCCGTTTCTCAAACACACTGTAGTGCGAGAAATCTAACGGAGGCGATCGAGTCTTGTGGGGAAAAGTGCGCAAACCTCTGCAGAGTGTACAATCTAATCATGGTTAGCCGTGTCCCCGGTTATGGACAATTCTTGAGTATCTAGTACTTGGGTTATCACATGTATCTCACCATGTTTAATTAATATTGTTGGGTTGTTAATCACTTCAATTGGGATTGAGTTGGGGGTACCTTCTCAATGATGTTTCAACCACCATGATAGTTAAATAAAAATCTATTCCTTTGTTGTAGGGAAAAATTGGCTTTTCGCAAAAACTGTAACCATAGAGCTTTCCACCAGCCATATATGCATGTAGTGATAGCATTATTCTGTTTCTGCTTTACTGTGTTACATTGCCAGCATATTCCATGTGCTGACCGGTTTTCGGGCTGCAACATATTATGTTGCACACTTTTCAGACGAGGAGTAAGGTTCGTTAGGTCGTTGCCGTGCAGCTCAGCTATGCCGTTGGAGTTGATGGACTTACCTTATCTTCCAAGCCTTCCGCTGTTATCGCATTAGATGGCCTTAAGCCATATTATTGTAATAAGTTCTCTTTGGAGACTTTTCGATGTAATAAGTGTGTGATTGCTACTCTGTTATAAATCCTTGATTACTGTGTGTGACAGCATTACCGATCCAGGGATGACACTGAAGCACAGAGACTTGACCATCTGATGTTGGGTCGCTATAATACCGACGATCGAATCTCGGGCAAGTAACATACCGATGACAAAGGGAACAACATATGTTGTTATGCGGTTTGACCGATAAAGATCTTCGTAGAATATGTAGGAGCCAATATGAGCATCCAGGTTCCGCTATTGGTTATTGACCGGAGACGTGTCTCGGTCAT
This sequence comes from Triticum urartu, assembly GCF_056163025.1. Taxonomy (NCBI): domain Eukaryota; kingdom Viridiplantae; phylum Streptophyta; class Magnoliopsida; order Poales; family Poaceae; genus Triticum; species Triticum urartu. The sequence continues at coordinate 89,996,379 of NC_141878.1, forward strand.
GTCTACATAGTTCTCGAACCCGTAGGGTCCGCACGCTTAAAGTTCGATGACGGTTATATTATGAGTTTATGTGTTTTGATGTACCGAAGGAGTTCGGAGTCCCGGATAAGATCGGGGACATGACGAGGAGTCTCGAAATGGTCGAGACGTAAAGATCGATATATTGGAAGACTATATTCGGACATCGGAAAGGTTCCGAGTGATTCGGGTATTCTCGAGAGTACCGGGGAGTTACTGGAATTCGTATTGGGCCTTAATGGGCCATACGGGAATGGAGAGAAAGGCCTCAAAGGGTGGCCGCACCCCTCCCCATGGGCTGGTCTGAATTGGACTAGGGAGGGGGGGTGCCCCCTTCCCTTCTCCTTTTCCCTTCCATTTCCTTCCCTCCTACTCCTAGTACTTGGAAGGGCTCCTAGTTCTACTAGGAAAGGGGGAATCCTACTCCCGGTGGGAGTAGGAGTCCCCTAGGGTGCGCCATAGAGAGGGCCGGCCCCTCCCCTCCTTCACTCCTTTATATACGTGGCCAGGGGCACCCCATAGACACAACAATTGATCTCTTAGCCGTGTGCGGTGCCCCCCTCCATCATAATCCACCTCGATCATATCGTAGCGGTGCTTAGTCGAAGCCCTGCGTCGGTAGAACATCATCATGATCACCACGCCGTCGTGCTGACGAAACTCTCCCTCAACACTCAGCTGGATCGGAGTTCGAGGGACGTCATCAGGTTGAACGTGTGCAGAACTCAGAGGTGCCGTGCGTTCGGTACTTGATCGGTCGGATCGTGAAGACGTACGACTACATCAACCGCGTTATGCTAACGCTTCCGCTTTCGGTCTACGAGGGTACGTGGACAACACTCTCCCCTCTCGTTGTTGTGCATCACCATGATCTTGCGTGTGCGTAGGAAAATTTTGAAATTGCTACGTTCCCCAACAGGGCGCGCCCTCCACCCTCATGGGCAGGTGGTTGACCCCCCTGTTGTGTTAGTGCCAAATATTCTAGAAAAAATCATATTTAAATTTCAGGGCATTTGGAGAACTTTTATTTTTGAGGTATTTTTATATTGCACGATAATCAGATAACAGAGAGAAAAATATTTATTTTTATTTTATTTAATATAAATAACAGAAAGTAAAAGTGGGGTACAGAAGGTTGTGCCTTCTAGTTTCATCCATCTCATTGTCATCAAAAGGAATCCTCTAATAAGGTTGATCAAGTCTTGTTAACGAACTCATTCCGAATAACATGGAACCGGAAAATTTCGAATAACACTATGTTACCTCAACGGGGATATGCACATCCCCAATAATAAGAATATCATATTTCTTCTTGATAGTAGGAAGAGTAAATTCAAAACCTCCAAATATAATCGATGGAATTTTTCCAATAGAGTTGATACTATGAACTTGAGGTTGTTTCCTCGGAAAGTGTACTGTATGCTCATTACCATTAACATGAAAAGTGACATTGCCTTTAGTGCAATCAATAACAGCCCCTGCAGTATTCAAAAAGGGTCTTCCAAGAATAATAGACATACTATCGTCCTCGGGAATATCAAGAATAACAAAGTTCGTTAAAACAGTAACGTTTGCAACTACAACAGGCACATCCTCACAAATACCGACAGGTATAGCAGTTGATTTATCATCCATTTGCAAAGATATTTCAGTAGGTGTCAACTTATTCAAATCAAGTCTAAGATATAAAGAGAGAGGCATAACACTAACACCGGCTCCAAGATCATATAAAGCAGTTTTAACATAATTTCTTTTAATGGAGCATGGTATAGTTGGTACACCGGGATCTCCAAGTTTCTTTGGTATTCCACCTTTAGAAGTATAATTAGCAAGCATGGTGGAAATTTCAGCTTCCGGTATCTTTCTTTTATTTGTAATGATATCTTTCATGTACTTACCATAAGGATTGGTTTTGAGCATGTCAGTTAATCGCATACGCAAAAAGATAGGTCTAATCATTTCAGCAAAGCGCTCAAAATCCTCATCATCCTTTTTCTTGGATGGTTTGGGAGGAAAAGGCATGGGTTTCTGAACCCAAGGCTCTCTTTCTTTACCATGTTTCCTAGCAACAAAGTCTTTCTTATAATAACGTTGATTCTTTGATTGTGGGTTATCAAGATCAACAACAGGTTCAATTTCTATATCATTATCATTACTAGGTTGAGCATCATTATGAACATTATCATTAACATTACCACTAGTTTCAGGTTCATTACCAGATTGTGTTTCAGCATCAGAAATAGAAATATCATTTGGATTCTCAGGTGTTGTAACAATAGGATCACTAGAAGCATGAAAAGTCCTATCATTTTTCTTTTTCTTCCTTTTAGAAGGACTAGGTGCATCTATATTATTTCTCTAAGAAACTTGCTCAATTCTCTTAGGATGGCCTTCAGGATACAAAGGTTCCTGAGTCATTCTACCAGTTCTAGTAGCCACTCTAACAGCATTATCATTATTTTTACTATTCAATTCATTGAGCAAGTCATTTTGAGCTTTAAGTACTTGTTCTACTTGAGTGGTAACCATAGAAGCATGTTTACTAATAAGTTTAAGTTCACCTTTAACATTAGCCATATAATCACCCAAGTGTTCAAGCATATTTGAATTGTATTTGAATTGTCTACCAAAATAAGCATTAAAATCTTCTTGCTTAGCCATAAATTTATCAAACTCATCTAAGCATGGGCTAGCAAATTTAGTAAATGGGATTTCAGCTTTATCATATCTGAAGAGAGAATTTACCTTTACTACCTGTGTCGGGTTATCAAGACCATGAGTTTCTTCAATAGGAGAACGATTTGGATTATATGTTTCTTCAACAGGTAGTAAATTAAGACCATGTATTTCTTCAATAGGAGGTAAATTCTTAACATCTTCAGCTTTAATACCTTTTTCTTTCATAGATTTCTTTGCCTCTTGCATATCTTCAGGACTGAGAAATAGAATACCCCTCTTCTTCGGAGTTGGTTTTGGAATAGGCTCAGGAATTGGCTCCGGAGGTGTCCAATTATTTTCATTTATCAACATATTATTTAATAAGATTTCAGCTTTGTAAGTGCATCTAGTGCCAACCCTAGTTGGTTTTGGAGTATTGACGACAAACCTAGTTGAGGGACTAATGTGTTTGCGAGAATTGCAGGATAACACAGGTAGAAGTCCCTTATTGATTCGGTTTTACTACCAGAGATGACCCCTAAAAATGTATGAAGACATTGAAGTCAAAGGTGGTATATGAAGATATTCACATTGAAGACTATGACAAGAGAAGACACGATATGAAGCCTATGGAGCTCGAAGACTTAGATCTTTCATAGTTCTTTTTCTTTTGTGTTGAGTCATAGGAACCACCGTACTGTTAGGTGGGGTCTAAGAGAACCAGTCAGAATGACTGAAGTGATGCCTAAACCAAAAACCTATGTCTTCAAGTGAAGACAATGAGAGTGAATCTTGTCCAGAGCCGGACAAGTCAGCTTTGCTTGTAGCGCAAGTAAAGTTGCCGTGTGAGTTTGAAATCTGACCGTTGGGACACGTGTCAGTTCCTTAGTGACCCAGGGTCATTTCGGACAAATTAGGTCGGGTTGCCAAGTGGCTATAAATAGTCCACCCCCTACAACCATAAATGGTTGGCTGCTCAGATAGAAAGTACGGCTTTTGTCGTTTGAGAGCAACCCACCTCGAAGCCTTTGAGAGAGAATTCCTTGTGAGGATAAAGCCCTAACCACCAGAGCCAGAGAGAATTGGGCATCACTTAAGTCTTCTTGTCTGTGTGATCTGAAGACTTATTACACTTGAGGACTGTGCATCCTCCAGACGGTTAGGCGTCGCGTTCAGAGCATCCAAGAGACATTGTGGATTGCCAGTGAACGAAGTCTGTGAAGGTTCGGGAGTCTACCTTGAAGACTTACCAGAGTGATTGGGCGAGGTCTATGTGACCTTAGCTCAAGGAGAATACGGTGAGGACTGGGTGTCCTGAGCTGCTTGTTCAGGACTGGGTGTCCAGGACTGTGTGTCCTAAGGTTTAAATACCTAGCCGCTCCAACCAGACGTACAGTTGTCACAGCAACTGGAACTGGTCCAACACATCATTGTCTTCAACGAGTCACTGGTTTCATCTTCACTTCCTTTTACTTACTGATCACTCATTGTGAAGTCATAGCATGTCTGTTCTATCTTTTGTCTTCACAACGTGAGTGTATGATCTGTTTGGCTTCATAATATCTTCCTACCTGATCCTTATTACACTACAGCTATTTGTCACTGTGCTTTCACTCTGTTGATACTTGACCATGGCTTGCCTAGTGTAGTCTAACTTCCGCTGCATAGTAATAGGCATATCTCTACTGTTTGTCTTCATAACTTCCACGTTTTGAAGACTTTCATAAAAATCGCCTATTCACCCCCCTCTAGTCGATATAACGCACTTTCAATTGGTATCAGAGCAAGGTGCTCCCTTGTTCTGTGTGATTCAGTTTAACCACCTGGAGTTTTAGTTATGTCGACTGCAGGGATAATCAAAGTCTCCGCTGCGTGCCCCGTCTTCGATGAAACTAAATATCCCTACTGGAAGAATAAGATGCGTATGCATCTTGAAGCCATTGACGTCGACCTATGGTATGTCGTCGAGAATGGCGTTCCCAAGGCTGGAGAAGGTGTCACTGCTGCTGATGTCAAGAAATTCGTTCAACTGGACTCTACTGCCAAGAACATCATCTATGGTCATCTGACCAAAGGACAGTATGGCCGTGTGAGTGCTTTGAAGACATCCAAGCTGGTCTGGGACTGGCTCTCCAAGGTCAGTGAAGGCATCTCAACCCAGAGAGATCAAAGAATCAGTGTCCTTCGCAACCTCTTCAACCGCTTCAAGCGAAATGACAATGAGAATGTCCAGCATACATTTGACCGACTCACTGACATCACAAATGAGCTTCAAGCCCTCGGCGCCACTGAGATTACCAAACACGAAGTCGTCAAGATGCTGCTGAGATCACTTGATAGTTCGTTTGACATCCTGGCCCTGATGATCCAAGAACGTCCTGATTTCAAGACACTCGATCCGTCTGACATACTTGAGAGGCTCAACACACATGAGTTTCAGCTTTCGGAGAAAAGAGATATCTACGGTCCAAACTATGGGCGAACTCGTGCCTTAAAGGCAAAAGCTGTCTCCTCATCTGAAGAAGAATCTGATAGTAGTTCTGATGATCCTGAAGACATTGGAAGGGAACTTGCTATGCTTGTCAAGAAGTTCCAAAAATTCACGAAGAAGAAAGGTTTCAGAAAGTCTTCCCGATCAAGTTCAAGGAATGATGAAGCTCCTGCTCATGACTACAAGAAGAAAACATGTCACAAGTGCAAGAAACTTGGCCACTTCACCTCTGAGTGTCCACAGTGGGACAATGAGAACAAAAAGAAGAAGAAGAGCAAGGAATATGACTCTGACGACAAGAAGAAGAAGAAGAAATACTCAAAGTCTTCTTCCAAGTCTTCCTCAAAGTCTTCATCACACAAGAAGAGCTCATCTGGCAAGGCACGTGCGTTTGTTGGCAAGGAAATGGATTCAGAGGAGGAGTCCGCTTCTGAGGAGGCAGAGGTGGAGTCTGAAGAGGAATCCGACTCAGGTGTCGCAAGTCTGGCTACAGCATACGTTGCCAAGTCCATCTTCAACACTGAAGACAATGACTTCTTCACCGACACCGATGCAAATGACAAGGACTACTCTGCTTATACCTACTGCTTCATGGCACACAGTGCCAAGGTAAACACATGCACTACTCACTATCAAACATCTAGTGACGATGACTCTGATTGTGTTTCAAAACCTAGCTACAAAACACTTGCTAAAATTGCAACTGAACAACAGAAAGCTATGGAACATATTCAAAAACTGTTAGACAGAAGCGATGATCTGTTGGGTGCTGAAATGACTCGATCTGAATCCTTAATTGAAGACATAAAAAATCTTCACGTTAAGTATCAGGAACTTGAAAATCGTCATGAAACTCTCTCAACAACTCATGAAAAGCTTTCGTATGATTATCTTCAAAGGAAGCAAGATCTTGAGAAATTGAGAGAGGTTCATGAAGATCTTCAAACGGAAAACGAGTCACTTCGCGCCAAACAGATCAGTCTCGCTCAGGAAGGATTTGAACCACCATGTCTTAAATGCATTGAGCGTGATAATGCTACTTCTGTTGCTAAATGTTCTACTGCTACTGCTGTTGCAATATCTTCAACTGTTGATGCGGTAACTAACCCCTCTGTTGAGGATACCACCGCTATTGCTGATGAGAATACTAGGTTGAAGACATTTCTTGAAACAGGGATGTACAAAAGCCTTAAAGGGCATCAGACGCTATGTGATGTCCTGAAAAAGCAGATTCTGAACCGAAACCCTAGGAAAGAGGGTGTAGGGTTCATAAGGAAAATGAATGCAGATGGCTCTTACTGGAAACCTGAGCAGTACCCCAAAACCATGTGGGTTGCTGCAAAGGAACCTTCAGCAGATCCATCCAATCTAACTGGCTTCACTTGTGCTAACCCCATTATCATTTATGAATCCTTTGATGCAAACTATATACTGTTTAAGAATCAGAATGGTGAAGTGTTTGCCAGGTACATTGGTACTAACTGCAGGAATGGACCGCCTATGAAGAAGATCTGGGTTCTGAAAAGGTGTCTGGAAAATCTTCCTGTGAATGTCTTCATGACACCTCACTTGAAGAAGACAAATCTCAGACCAAAGGCTTCATACGGTCCAAAGGCTTCATACAAACAGAGGACTCACCTGAGTCGCACTAACGCAAATGTTTTGCAAGGAAACCATACTCAGGCATATGAATATGAGAGCGGTTCATCAAACCGCCATGTTCATAAGACCAAGAACTATTCTGCTTATTCTTATGAGTACTATTGTCCACCTGCAAGACTGTTTGCTAAGGCTTCAAAGCCAAAATTCTCAGATGCTGCACTTAGACTTATTGCTTCTAAGCCACCCTTGAAGATGTGGGTGGTTAAGAAGGCTTAACTCTCTTTTGCAGGGAAAGGTCTCCAGCAAAAAACCAAAATCGTCTGACGCTATTGCTGGGGACCTTAAACATCTTGTAGGGCGCAAGATCAAATGCCCAAATGGTCTTACTATGTACTTCGTACCTGAATCGCTTGCTACACTCCCTATTAGTCCTAACCTGGATCTAAGCTTTCATAACCCACTGGTTCGTCAAATGTTTTTGCTTCACAATGCTCTTGGTGAAGCCTATCCCCCTAACTGCACTGTAGGGTATGACACCAGCGTCTTCAGAATGGATTATTGACAATGGGTGTACAAATCACATGACTGGCAAAAGAAGTCTTCTTATGGACTCAACTTTACGTCCATCCGACAAGAGCCACATCACATTTGCTGACACTGGTAAAAGTAAGGTATTGGGTCTAGGTAGAGTTGCAATCTCAAGGGATCAACACATGGATAAAGTCATGCTTGTTGAATCCCTTGGCTTCAACTTAATGTCTGTCTCAATGCTTTGCGATTTGAACATGATCGTAATGTTTGTAAAATATCGTTGCCTTGTACTAATGGAATCTGACAAGTCTCTAGTGTTTGAAGGGTATCGAAAAGATGATTTGTATGTGGTAGATTTCTCATCAGGGCCACAGCTTGCAGTATGTCTTCTAGCAAAGGCTTCAGAATGCTGGCTATGGCATCGGAGGCTTGGACATGCTGGCATGAGGAACCTCCACACCCTTGCGAAGAAGAAGCATGTCATAGGCATCGAGGGCGTCAAGTTCAAGAAAGACCATTTATGCGGTGCCTGTGAAGCAGGTAAGATGACGAGGGCCAAACATTCCTCGAAGACAATCATGACTACTACTCAACCCTTCGAACTGCTTCACATGGATCTTTTCGGTCCCACTCATTACTCAACTCTAACTACTACTGCTTGCCTCTATGGCTTCGTTATTGTTGATGATTATTCTAGATATACTTGGGTGCACATAATCCTTTACAAGACTGAAGTGCAGGATGTCTTCAGACGCTTCGCCAATCGTGCTATGAACAATTTTGGCGCCAAGATAAAGCACATCAGAAGTGACAATGGCACTGAATTCAAGAACACTGGCCTTGATACATATCTTGATACCTTGGGCATCACACATGAATTCTCAGCCCCGTACACGCCACAGCAGAATGGCGTCGTCGAACGCAAGAACAGAACACTAATTGAGATGGCCAGAACGATGCTAGATGAATACAAGACCCCAAAAAATTCTGGCCCGAAGCCATTGATACTGCATGCCATACAATCAATCGTGTTTATCTTCACAAGCTACTGAACAAGACATCTTATGAGCTCCTTACTGGCAAAAAGCCAAATGTCAGTTACTTCAGAGTATTTGGCGCAAGGTGCTGGATCAAGGACCCACATCACACCTCAAAATTTGCACCAAAAGCACATGAGGGTTTATGCTTGGATATGGAAAGGATTCACACTCCTACAGAGTCTTCAATCTCTTTCATTACAAAGTGGTTAAAACAGTGGATGTGCGGTTCGATGAGACCAATGGATCACAAAGAGAGCAGCTGCCAAGTGTGCTAGATGAAGTTCCATCCAGTGAATCAATCAAGCTAATGGGAACTGGAGAAATTATACCTTCTGAAGCTAATCCTGAAGAAGAACTTATCATTTCAGCACCTGATCAACATGAAGACAATGCTCAGCCTGAAGACATTCCTTCCAACAACGACAATGAACAGCAAGAGCAAAGTCTTCGCCCTGTACATCCTCGCGTTGCCAATGAAGTGCAGATTGAAAGAATAATTGATAGCATCAATGCACCTGGTCCACTCACTCGTTCAAGGGCAACTCAGCTAGCAAATTTCTGTGGGCACTTCGCATTCGTCTCAATATCAGAACCCAAGAAAGTTGAAGAAGCCTTCATGGAACCTGAATGGATTCAAGCTATGCAAGAAGAGCTTCAACAGTTTGAGCTGAATAATGTATGGGAACTAGTTAAGCGTCCTGATCCACGGAAGCACAATATAATAGGCACCAAATGGATATACCGCAACAAGCAAGATGAGCATGGTCAAGTTGTCAGAAACAAAGCTCGTCTCGTTGCTCAAGGATATACTCAAGTGGAAGGCATTAACTTCGATGAAACATTTGCTCCTGTGGCTAGGCTTGAGGCCATACGCATACTGCTGGCCTATGCAAATCATCATAACATACTTCTATATCAAATGGATGTGAAGAGTGCCTTTCTCAATGGCAAGATTGAAGAAGAAGTGTATGTTGCACAACCACCTGGCTTTGAAAATCCAAAACATCCTGACATGGTATACAAGCTCAACAAGGCTCTGTATGGCCTCAAACAAGCCCCTAGGGCCTGATATGACACACTCAAATACTTCCTGAAGAGCAAAGGCTTCATACCTGGTTCCCTAGATCCCACTCTTTTCACGAAGACATATGATGGTGAACTGTTTGTGTGCCAAATATATGTGGATGATATTATCTTCGGCTGCACCAATCAGAAGTACAGTGAAGAGTTTGGATATATGATGCAAGAGCAATATCAGATGTCCATGATGGGGGAGCTGAAGTTCTTCCTTGGTCTTCAAATATGACAACAACGCAAAGGCATCTTCATATCTCAAGAGAAGTATCTCAAAGATTGCCTGAAGAAGTTCGCTATGCAAGACTGCAAAGGCTTCACAACACCAATGCCAGCAAAACATCATCTGGGTCCTGACGACAATGGTAAAGAGTTCGATCAAAAGGTATACCGCTCCATGATTGGTTCTTTACTTTATTTGAAGTGTTTCTCTCATGGCGTTACCTTGCAATGTCTTCACATTTGGTTTGGCTTCGAACTCAACATATTTTCATGATTATCTTCACTATGTTGATTATATATATATATATATATATATATATATATATGCTAGTGTTCTATCCTCTACAGCATTCACTTATAGCTATGTCTTCGTGTTGAATCTTTTGAACTAAGTGAATGTGATCGGACCCCAACTTCTCTATGCTTTCTATCTCAAACTCTATCTCTCCAAGTCATATGCATTCTATTGAAACTATCGAATGTCTTCTCTGCGTCCTTGCCAGCAGAAGATATAGAGACAACCATTAAGTCCGTTTTCAATGCTCATTCCTCCACATGAAATCCAAAGAAGTAGGAACGACCACCCGACAATCCAGGCGTGCGTGGGACGTGGAACAAACCCCAAACTTCCGCAAACTGGCCACGTGTTCCTCAGATGCGAATCGCCAGGGGCACCTGTGTAATAGCACAGTGCCGCCCCTGTGCCTATAAATACACACTCACAACGGTAATTATCTCTTCTTCCACCCTCGCACGAACCCTAGCGCCACAGCTAGCTCTCGACGACGCCGGCGACGAAGCGCTTCGCTGCCGCAACCTCTCCGACGCCGTCTTCACGCCGACCACGGACATCGTCCTCTCCGCCGTCGCCGTAGGTCTCCTCCGTCGCCAAGTTAGGGCACGGAAGAGTGAACTGCTCGGCCTCATCTCCCACTCTGTCTAGCAGTTCTCAGTGTGGTAAATAAAACTCCCTTTTTACAGCACCGTTGATCCTATTGATCTGTCACTTTCTACCACAAGCAGTTTTTGTTCACACAAGCTAGACCTCTCTCAAACTGCATCTCATAACATGCCTAGTATATTCACTTGTGCTTCACAAAGTAGTTAGATTCCTCACTTGTACTGATCTGTGGATTCGTACAAATCTGGAACCAACTTCTTATCTATGAGTGAATGTCTTCGCACGATGAGGTCAATGTCTTCTAAACTGATTTATCTTCAAAATCTTCTGAGAATGCATATGACCTCTTCCCCTTCCCTCGCACCTTAATGCTGTCACAGGTACATGTCCGTGGGAGAATCCTTTGGTCCTCATAGTCTGCATTCATTTGCAGAATTCTTACAGCATCACATAAATTCTCCTGAAGCCAGTTCCTGTTGGTCCAGCAAGAGAAAGCCTTTGAAGCCATTGAACGTCTTGAAGCCTTTCAAGTTAAAGTTTATGGCTTCAGAGAAAGCAGCAAGGAAGGGGGGCAGACAACGTCATGGTGGAACATCCAAAGATCTGCCTGATGAACTCGCAGAAATGTATAAGACAGATCCTGAAGAGGATTATGGTCAGCGCAAGACCCGAATCCAATGGATTCGATGCTATTGGGCAGAACAATGGTTCAAATACCGCTTCACAACCCAAGAGTATGCTGAGAAAAGTGCCATCAAAAGACTGTGGGGAGACATCTTATACAGGAATCTTGTACCCAAGTCCAGAGATGAAGCTATTGCCCAAAGCTTCTATCCATGCATGGTCCGTGGGCCACAGCCTGATGATGCACATCTGTCGTCACTACTCTGGTGTCGTGATGACAATCTGTTCAAGCGCAACTTCCAGTTTGCCCAAAACTCAGCGAAGCAGAACAAGAAGAAATTTGGGTTAGACTTCAACCCTGGTCCCTCAGCACCAAGGGTAGATGGAACACGAGAAGCAGAACCAAATGTCATCTGTTCGTATGCCAACCTTGAAGGCCTCATCACCTACATCTTGGTTCAAGGGACTGCAGTGAATGAGCCTGCGGCTGACACTGAGTCTAATGACGCGCCTGCAGTGCCGAAGCCAAAGCAGTTGAAGAAGCCAAAAGCTTCAAAGCCAGCCCCTTCACCAAAAATCTCAAAGGCGAAGCCATTGGCGACTGCACCTCCTGAAGACAGTGTGCAGTCTGAAGACTTATCACGCGTCTCAAGGCACCAGAAGGCCAAGATGCCTCTGTCTCACACTGGAAAAGAGCTCACAGCTGCTGCCATTCTGCGCAATGAAGCCATTGATCTGTCAAGTGATGAAGATCTTGCAGATGACGCTCTTGAGCAGCTCATCAAGAGCAAAGAAGAAGCAGAAATCTTCAATAATCTGCCTCTCTTTGATGTCACCATCATCCACAGCTTCATTGACGAGTGGTTTGACACGCCAAACATCAGCTTTGAAGATCTGCAGCTACCTATTGGCCTCAGTGTTGCCTTCCAAGGCGCCATTACTTCAGAACTTGCTATTGCCCAGCGCATAGTTGAACTGAAGCAGAAAATTGACTATGAAAAGGCTCAGTTCAAGAAGCATATGGCCAAGCTCAGCGTGCAAGAAGTGAAGAACTTCAAGACAATGATGCACGAGCTCAAGGAAGCCTTTGTGAAGAAGCGTGCAGAAGCTCAGGGATCGCGTGAGCGCATGAAGACTCTGGCTGACAGATGTGTGCAAGCCTATAATGAGGCTGAGAAGCGCAAAGCACTTGGGCGTCCTGGCATCGACCCTAGGATGGCTGCAAAGAAGAAGAAGAAGCCTGCTATGGCTGAATCTGATGCACCGAGGCAAGAAACAGTTCCAATTGTCTTCCCAACAAGAATGCCTGGCTCGAAGCCAAAGAGCCAGTCAACAGCTTCAGAGCTCAAGAAGACAAGAACTGCTGAGGCTGAAGCCAGGAAGAGGAAACACTCTGAAGACTCTCCTACTGACCTCACCAAGAAAAAGAGAAAGACCAAGAAAGCTCGGGCTGCTCTCACAGAGCCCTTGATAGTTGAACCCATTTCCATGGTTCATCCTGACGCGGAACGTCAACTGACAGTTCATGAGCCTGCTTCCACAGAGGCTCCTGAAGATGAAGACATTCCAGCAGTTGATCCCATCGCTGCTGAAGACATTGGTCATCATGACAATGTAGAAGATGATGCAGCCCTTCCTCAGTTAGAACACAGCGAACTCATCAGCATTGGTCGTCCACCGACGCCAATTGCACAGGATGCTTCATGGGCGGATCGCCCACAAGAGGAAGAAGACTATGAGGCCCAACCCACTCCAACTCCACAGGCGTCGTCTGCGTTCCGCAGGCTTCGCAAAGGTCCAAGGCCTCAAGTCTCTGCTGAAGACATTCCGGCTGCATCAGCCGCAGAAGAAGTACCACAAGATCCCACTCCCCTGCTCCACCAAGAAGCAGTTCTCCAGGAGAACGTGCTTGTGACCGACCGTCCAGCTAGTCAAGCAGAGGATGAAAATCTTGAGGCTGCCACAACCAACAATGAAGCTAATGTGGAGCCCTCCCCAGCAAAAGCTTCAGAAGACAGCGAAGCCACTGAACCCACTACTTCTGTTCCTGAGTCTGCTGCCGGTCCCCAATTCAACTATCATGTTGAGCACAGGCCTCAGGTCCAGAAGCCAATCCCAAGACTGCCAAGGTTTCCAGGTCCTGCATCAGCACCTGGCTCCTTCAACATCAATGGCTTCAGGGCAGACAACACGTTCTTCGATAGCTCCAAGAACCCCTACTCAAGGGAACGGATATCATCTGATCGGTTCTGGAGCTATCCTCAGCGAAGCTATTACTCTTGCATTCTTTACAACCAAGGTCGCATCTTCCCACACAAGCGCCTTGACATTGAAGCTATAGCTGGTCTGCCCTGTCTAGAAGAAGCATTGAATTGCTTCAAGCAAGTGGGTCTGCTGCAGTTTGTCACTGATGAAGAGCATTGGAATGAAGAGCTGCTGCTACAATTCTATGCCACCCTTCACATCAAAGGATACAGCAGAGATCCGAATACTTGGGTCCTAGAGTGGATGACTGGCAACGTCCATCATGAAGCCAATGCATTTGACCTCATTGAGCTCACTGGCTTGCCCACTCCTGGCGATCTCTTCGAGCAAGGCTGTCAGCTGCATACTGAAGCTATTGAGAGCATCTTTCAGCGGCCAGAACCCAATATGAGTCAAATGCTCAGCATGATGAAGCCATTGCCCCCAGATGCTGCGTATCCCACAGAGTTCTTCGTTGAAGACCTTGAGTACCTGCCTAGAACCATCTATCACATCATCAGGCGGACTCTCTGGCCTATCAAAGGGCACTCTCCAAATGCCAAGGTTCAGGGTGCAATGAAGACTTTGATCTTCTATATACTTCATGGCAAATGCTTCAATGCACAGGACTTTTTCATACGCCAACTTGCTGCATCAGGCATGGATCTGTTCGGTTTGAAGTTCTACGCCCCTTGGGTCATGCGGCTGATCAAGCTACACTCCGCCATCTCTTATCAGCCCTCAGCTCGCAACCATCGGATCTTCTTGCATGACGTGGACATGTCTACTGAAGCCATATATTCTGAGCCTGCCAAGCAACCTCTAAGTCTTCAGAATGCAGAACATCAGAGTTTTACTCAGAATGTTGAAGGCGTTGAAGCAGTTTCTCGGGTGTATCCTTTGGCTGGCACTACACGTGCACCACACCCTGCTTCAACTGAAGCCACTGACAGTGCCACTGCTCCAAGACCCAAGAAGCGCACTCGTGTTCTCAACAACCGAGAGCTTCTTGTGGCCCTACATCAGAAACAAGATAGGCATCATGACTGGATGAAGCGTCAGATGAAAAGCCTCTTGGTGGATGTTAATCGCACTCAAAATCTTGCCACCAAGAATGCTTTCGTTGCCCATGAAACCTGTCGCCGCACATGGAAAGGGCTAACGATGATGCTGTCTGAAGCTGATCTTCAAGAGGATGGCTTCACTGAGAGATTCAAGTTTGACTCCACACCTCCTCGAAGGGCTGTGCTGCTAGGAACTCCATCCCTTGAAGACTCTGAGTTCTCTTCCTCTGCTGCCACAGTCACTGCCAGAATTATTGAGGAAGAAGACGATGCTACTTCACCGCCACCTGCTTCAGCACCTCCAAGCTCTTCTGCACCGCCAAACAACATCAACAACCCTGCTACTTCACCTACTACTCATGGGAACGAGTAGAGGCTCTATGTCTTCGAACCTTTTTGGTCATTACTGACAAAAGGGGGAGAAGCATATGAGATTGATAGTCTTCAAGCGGGTTCATATGGGCGGGTGCCTTATATTTTGCTTCGTGCTTACAACTCTCGTTTTTTGCTACATTTGGTTCTTATGAGTTGTAACACTTAAACTAGATGGTCGTCTGCTACTTATTTGCCACCTTGTTTTGCGAAGATAAATTCCGCACTTAGCTCATTCTGCAGACGTCCATTTTCCATTATGCATGTCATTATCTTCATATACTTTCACATGCATAGTGGATTGTCATCATAAGCTGAAGTGGATCTCCACAAGTATAACCTGCCATGTGCATTTGCATTCCAAAAGCAAATTAACTTATATGCACATCTTCAGGGGAGCCCTTGAAACTTATGAAGACAATTCCTTATCCTTTACAATTTCACAGATTATATTCCCCGTTGAAAACTTCAACTAGTTTGTCATCAATCACCAAAAAGGGGGAGATTGTAAGTGCATCTAGTGCCACCCTAGTTGGTTTTGGAGTATTGACGACAAACCTAGTCGAGGGACTAATGTGTTTGTGAGAATTGCAGGATAACACAGGTAGAAGTCCCTCATTGATTCGGTTTTACTACCAGAGATGACCCCTAAAAATGTATGAAGACATTGAAGTCAAAGGTGGTATATATTCACATTGAAGACTATGACAAGAGAAGACACGATATGAAGCCTATGGAGCTCGAAGACTTAGATCTTTCGTAGTTCTTTTTCTTTTGTGTTGAGTCATAGGAACCACCGTACTGTTAAGTGGGGTCTAAGAGAACCAGTCAGAATGACTGAAGTGATGCCTAAACCAAAAACCTATGTCTTCAAGTGAAGATAATGAGAGTGAATCTTTTCCAGAGCTGGACAAGTCAGCTTTGCTTGTAGCGCAAGGAAAGTTGCCGTGTGAGTTTGAAATCTGACCGTTGGGACACGTGTCAGTTCCTTAGTGACCCAGGGTTATTTCGGACAAATCAGGTCGGGTTGCCAAGTGGCTATAAATAGTCCACCCCCTACAACCATAAACGGTTGGCTGCTCAGATAGAAAGTACGGCTTTTGTCGTTTGAGAGCAACCCACCTCGAAGCCTTTGAGAGAGAATTCCTTGTGAGGATAAAGCCCTAACCACCAGAGCCAGAGAGAATTGGGCATCACTTAAGTCTTCTTGTCTGTGTGATCTGAAGACTTATTACACTTGAGGACTGTGCATCCTCCAGATGGTTAGGCTTCGCGTTCAGAGCATCCAAGAGACATTGTGGATTGCCAGTGAACGAAGTCTGTGAAGGTTCGGGAGTCTACCTTGAAGACTTACCAGAGTGATTGGGCGAGGTCTATGTGACCTTAGCTCAAGGAGAATACGGTGAGGACTGGGTGTCCTGAGCTGCGTGTTCAGGACTGGGTGTCCGGGACTGTGTGTTCTAAGGTTTAAATACCTAGCCGCTCCAACCAGACGTACAGTTGTCACAGCAACTGGAACTGGTCCAACACATCATTGTCTTCAACGAGTCACTGGTTTCATCTTCACTTCCTTTTACTTACTGATCACTCATTGTGAAGTCATAGCATGTATGTTCTATCTTTTGTCTTCACAATGTGAGTGTATGATCTATTTGGCTTCATAATATCTTCCTACCTGATCCTTATTACACTACAGCTATTTGTCACTGTGCTTTCACTCTGTTGATACTTGACCATGGCTTGCCTAGTGTAGTCTAACTTCCGCTGCATAGTAATAGGCATATCTCTACTGTTTGTCTTCATAACTTCCACGTTTTGAAGACTTTCATAAAAATCGCCTATTCACCCCCCCTCTAGTCGATATAACGCACTTTCAAGCTTCATCCGGTGTTCTTTCCCTGAAAACAGAACCAGCACAACTATCCAGGTAATCTCTGGAGCATCGGTTAGTCCATTATAAAAGATATCAAGTATTTCATTTTTCTTAAGAGGATGATCAGGCAAAGCATTAAGTAATTGGAGAAGCCTCCCCCAAGCTTGTGGGAGACTCTCTTCTTCAATTTGCACAAGATTATATATATATCCCTTAAAGCAGCTTGTTTCTTATGAGCAGGGAAATATTTAGCAGAGAAGTAATAAATCATATCCTGGGGACTACGCACACAACCAGGATCAAGAGAATTAAATCATATCTTAGCATCACCCTTTAATGAGAACGAAAATATTTTTAGGATGTAAAAGTAACGAGTTCTCTCATCTTTAGTGAACAGGGTGGATATATCATTCAATTTAGTAATATGTGTCACAACAGTTTTAGATTCATAACCATGAAAAGGATCATATTCAACCAAAGTAATTATATCAGGATCAACAGAGAATTCATAATCCTTATCAGTAACAAAGATGGGTGAAGTAGCAAAAGCAGGGTCAGGTTTCATTCTAGCATTTAGAGATTGCTTACTCCATTTAGCTAATAACCTTTTGAGTTCATTTCTATTTTTGCAAGCTAAAATAGCGAAAGAAGCTTCTTGATAAAAAACATAACCCTTAGGAATAACAAGTGATTCTTCATCATCACTTTCATCACTGTCATCAAATTCAATATTTTCAATTTCTCTAGCCCAAGCAATTTGTTCATCGAGGAAATCACTAAGTGGCACAGTAGTATCAGGCATAGATGTAGTTTCATCATAAGTATCATGCATAGCAGAAGTGGCACATCAATAATATGCGACATATCAGAACGAATAGCAGAAGCAGGTATAGGTGTCGCAAGCTTACTCATAACAGAAGGTGAATCAAGTGCAGAGCTAGACGGCAGTTCCTTACCTCCCCTCGTAGTTGAGGGATAGATCTTGGTTTTTGGATCTCTTAAGTTCTTCATAATGATAAGCAGATATATATCCCAAGTGACTCAAAGAATAGAGCTATGGTCCCCGGCAACGGCGCTAGAAAATAGTTTTGATAACCCACAAGTATAGGGGATCGCAACAGTTTTCGAGGGTAAAGTATTCAACCCAAATTTATTGATTCGACACAAGGGGAGCCAAAGAATACTCTCAAGTATTAGCAGCTAAGTTGTCAATTCAACCACACCTGGAAACTTAATATCTGCAGCAAAGTATTTAGTAGCAAAGTAATATGATAGTAGTGATAACGATAGCAAAAGGAAACAGTAGTAAAAGTAATGTTTTTGGTATTTTGTAGTGATGATAGCAATAGCAACGGAAAAGTAAATAAGCGAAGAACAATATATGGAAAGCTCGTAGGCAATGGATCAGTGATGGAGAATTATGCCAGATGCGGTTCATCATGTAACAGTCATAACCTAGGGTGACACAGAACTAGCTCCAGTTCATTGATATAATGTAGGCATGTATTTCGAATATAGTCATACATGCTTATGGAAAAGAACTTGCATGGCATGTTTTGTCCTACCCTCCCGTGGCAGCGGGGTCCTTACGGAAACTAAGGGATATTAAGGCCTCCTTTTAATAGAGAACCGGAACAAAGCATTAACACATAGTGAATACATGAACTCCTCAAACTACGGTCATCACCGGTAAGTATCCCAATTATTGTCACTTCGGGGTTAATGGATAATAACACATAATAGGTGACTATAGACTTGCAAGATAGGATCAATAACACTCATATATTGATGAAAACATAATAGGTTCAGATCTGAAATCATGGCACTCGGGCCCTAGTGACAAGCATTAAGCATAGCAAAGTCATAGCAACATCAATCTCAGAACATAGTGGTACTAGGGATCAAACCCTAACAAAACTAACTCGATTACATGATAGATCCCATCCAACCCATCACCGTCCAACAAGCCTACGATGGAATTACTCACGCACGGTGGTGAGCATCATGAAATTGGTGATGGAGGATGGTTGATGATGACGATGGCGACGGTTCCCCTCTCCGGAGCCCCGAACGGACTCCAGATCAGCCCTCCCGAGAGGTTTTAGGGCTTGGCGGACGATGAATTCTTCTCCTTGATTTTTTTCTCCCTGAAACACAATATATGGAGTTGGAGTTGGAGTCGGAGAGGCAACAGGGGGCCCACGAGGTAGGGGGACGCGCCCTAGGGGGGCAGGCGCGCCCCCACCCTCGTGGATAGGTGGTGGGCCCCCTGGCCTTCATCTTTTGCAGGTATTTTTCATATTTTCTGAGAAGTGGCTCCGTGAAGTTTCAGGTCATTCCGAGAACGTTTGTTTCTGCACATAAATAACACCATGGTAATTCTGCTGAAAACAACGTCAGTCCGGGTTAGTTCCATTCAAATCATGCAAGTTAGAGTCCAAAACAAGGGCAAAAGTGTTTGTAAAAGTAGATACGTTGGAGACGTATTATAGCGATTTGCGGGGAGGACTACATGATCAGGGGTAGCATGTTGCGCTCGCGAAGGCCCTGACTCCGGCATGATGTGATGTTGTGATGAACTGAATTTTTATCTTTTGGGTTACTTTGGGTCCGGTTACTTTTGGTAAACTTATGGTGTGTTGAACTGAATCTATATTATGCTAGTAATGTATTATGCTATCTATATTTGTCTGTCCTTAAATTTGCATGTGGTGTATGGTTAGTTCTGTTTAGATATTGTGAACTATGAGTTTAGGTGCTGCAATGATCACACACATGTTGTTTCAGTGTTGCTTCACTGATCAGACATGTTGTTTCAGTGTTGCTTCATTGATCACACAAGTTGTTTCAACGTTGCTTCACTGATCACACATGTTGTTTCAGTGTTTCTTCACTGATCACACATGTTATTTGTCTCATGCTTATTAATCAAATCAAATGCATGCTTTTCCCCACCAGCATGTTTCATTATCCGATGTTTTCAACTGAAATTTGACGGGACAGTATAAATTAAAGAAAATGCAAAAAAATAAAACCTTGGCAAACTATCTATGTTTGTGTAGGAGAAATGTGCTCGAAATGAGCTCCCATGCTAGGGTAAACAGCCCATTTGTAATCAAGTTTTTTTGGACCTACTCTAAATGGGCCAAATGTTTTTTATTAACACCTATTCAATCTATATAGTGTAGATTCGAAGTCTCACTATTTTTTGAATTAATCTTCATATTTTTACATTTTATTTTGAAAAAAATATGCTTTAATATAAAAACAATTAAAAACACGTTTAAAATATGAAAATGGAAAACTAAGTTCAGATCCTTCTTATTCACTTTGAAATAAAGCTTTGGTGATTTTTTTGATTTTATTAAATTTTTCAAAAACAGAAGGTAACCCTACCTCATCTCCTTGAACTCTATGAAATCTTGTAGGTGATAGCTCATATGTGTGAAGGTTTTCTCATGAAAATGACCATAGACCAAGTTTATGATTTTTCGTTGGTAACATGTCACATAAGACAACATTGTGCGCGGGCTTTATATTTTTTTGATTTTTTTTTAAATTAATGGTGCTCATTTGACCTCGATCGTGCCAGCTAGGGTTTTTTCATGAAAATGACATAGACCAATTTTAGTATTTTTCCTCATTAGTGTGTATTATAAAACGACGAACGGCGAAGGTTTCATATTTTTTGATTTTTTTAAATTAATTATGCTTAGTCAAAGCTTTCGAAACCCCGTTGACCAGCTCAAAACCCCTCTAAACCCAACGGGGTTTCGCCTAACCCTAGCTCTGAAAGTCAGCCGTCCGATCATACCCTGGCACGAAGCGACAGCCCTCAGATGTGGTCTTCTATAACGAATTTGGTGGGCAGGCTGCGTGCGGGCTCCGGGTCATTGGATCACAAGGACGGCTCCGCATCGTTGGATCATGGGGCGATCTACGAGAGGCGATCTTGTTGGTTGTGCTCGGCTGCTCGCCCACCACTGACTCCGTGAAAAAAAATGTTGTTATTGGGCCCAAAAGGAAACCAAGCTCTGGTTGGGCCGTGGAATTGCATTGTTTTTTGGTGAACATGTTGGCTCTGTTCTTTTTGCATCGTTTGAAATTACACAACAATTGACATTGCGTACTAAATTTAGTTCTTTTTGTTCTATACAAATGCAAAATTACCAAATTTATAAGGGCCAAATTTATTTTTATCATGCAAAATGGCCACAAACTATTCAAAAATGGTCATTTTGCATTTGTATAATGGCCACAAGCCCTCTATCTTTTTTATCATGCAAAATGACCAAATTTATAAGGGCCAAAATTGTTTTTATCATGCAAAATGGCCACGAGCCCTTCAAAAATTGTCTCTTTTTGTTCATATAATATATATGACCATGAATTCCCATGCGTGCAATTAGCTTCTTTTTCTTCTTCTTTTCAAACCACCGTTTCCCACGCGTGTACACTCCCGATGCCGCGGTGGGTTTGAAAATGGGCTACTTCACATTTGACCCCCTTCACATTTGATCCCATTATTGCCACATGTTGGAGATATGCCCTAGATGCAATCATGTGATGATGACATTTCCATATGTATTCATGAGTCCTTTGTATTGTCCTTGAACATCATCAATGATATGTATTAATAAGTATGTGACTTGTTTGTGGAACTATGTACTGTATGATGATTGTTCTAATGGTACCTAGTTGATGAGGTTGTGCGGACACATATCATTGACTAGTATACAACTCGGTTGATGACAATGTTTCACAAGTCATGTGCATGGAGATGCTAAACCGATAGTATGGGCTCGGGGATGGAGAACACCGAGTCAGACAGACCCACTTTGAGACGCACCGAGATATAGTCATCTGTTAGTCTCAAGTGCAATGTCTACCCATCTCCTAGACCCGAGGTCCTCGCATGTTCTCGCGATGACGATCGACTCACTTAGGGTCTATCAAACGCTACTCCGTAACTGGGTAGTTATAAAGGTAGCTTTCGTGTGAGTCGTGAGACATGCCGCGAGACATGGTTGGCCAAGATGGGATTTTCCCCTCCTATTTGGAGAGATAATCTCCGGGCCCTCTCGAGTGATCAGATTCGGAAAGCATGGCCATGCGACTTGGGTTAAGTGTTAACCTAGTTCGGGAATCTGTATCATGGTTTCGAGAAGAGAGGTCGAGCTATCACAAGGGTGACAAGTACTCACTTTCCACATTGTTGAGGCAAAAGGAATGTTGCATATGCCACATTGTTGAGGTTCGTCAAACGACTTTTCGCCCACATGGGAGTTGGCACGTTCTGCTAGGAGCCGCTACCAACTATCGACTCTGGTTGTGTCCATGTGTACGTGAACCTATAGGGTCGCACACTTAAGGGGCTACAGCCCATTCGGATTGGATCCGAGTGGAAAATGGATGTGGACTCCTAGTGGGCTCAAGTGTTGAGCCCACCTCGGAGGTCTATATAAAGGGGAGTGGGCACACCACTTAGGGTTGATCCAATTGAACCCTGGTTAGCCATCACCACTCCCCACGCCCATGTCGCGCGACCGGACCTAGCAGTCCGCCGCTCGATGCTGCTCCCCGTACGTGTGGATACCTTGGAGGTATCGCATCTGCGGTGCTTGGATGAACCGTTCGAGGGAACCGCAAGGTGCCGTTCATGGGAGATCACCGTTCACGGGTCTTCGCTGTTCGCGGGAGATCAGCTACACGCATCACCAACTCTACTTCCGCTGTGGTGACTGCGCGTCTAGTGGT
Organism: Triticum urartu; assembly: GCF_056163025.1. NCBI lineage: Eukaryota > Viridiplantae > Streptophyta > Magnoliopsida > Poales > Poaceae > Triticum > Triticum urartu. Next base: position 90,018,850 of record NC_141878.1, read on the forward strand.
AAACCCGATCTCGTAATCGATTTCCAGCAGCATGATCTTGGGTGCGCGGTAGAAAATTTTATTTGGCGCTAGCGTAGAGTACCGCGTGTTCCAACAGTGGTATCAGAGCCTCCGCTGTGTGGTGATAGATTTGATGATATGCATATGAGATATGTAGATCGGTTCAGGTGCGGATCGATGAGATTGGTCGCGCATGTCAGTGTTGAAGGTTTGTTTCGTGATCTTGTTTCCGTGATCGTGATGCAGAGGTTGTGACACGACTTACCCCTACCGGTCAGTTTTCCGCCATCGGGGTAGACAGTGGAACATAAATCCGGATGCAGCACGCGAAGATCATTGAGATTGATCGAATCAAAACATAGATCAACACCTTGGAAATGTGATTTCCGCGGTGCTGAAATCTGTTGGAGCGGTCTCGGTAAAACGGTTGTAACTTTTGCATACGAACTCCGATTTTGCTCCACGACCTGTCAAACTGAAGCTAACGAAAAGTTGGATTAGTGGCGAAACTTTGGAACGGGATTTCGGTGCTTCTGGCTAGGCCAAAATCCGCTTGGAAAATAGAGTTTCAGGAGGTTTTATCTTCGGCGGTAGAACGTCTGACTCGTTTTTGCAGGGAATGCTTGTGATTTGGTATAGCCCATGAATGTTGCTTTATTATTGATTCATGACCTGTGCGTCATGAGTGCGGCAACCGGCAGGAGCCATATGGTTATCCCATTATTGTATTAATGACCCGCGTGTCAACATGAGAATCCATGTAATGTAATTTACTTTCAGTAGCTATTAGTTTGTAATAGCATAGTATCTTATGTAAAACTTGGCGGTTGACACCATGGCATGGAGATGGTGATCACCACGAGGATAACCATTCATGGAGATGGAGATCACCATGCGCTATATAAAGGGGCTATACCATATCACACATACATAAACTGCCTGTGAAAGTTTATCCCTTTTATGCACCCTTCCTTTTGCATGGTAGATGTTTTAAGTAGGGTGATCCCTTAAAGAATGTCAAGTACAAATGCCTCCCCAATTGCTGCACCTTCACATGTCAAGTATATTTAGTGGCGGGCCTATGAAATTAGGGTGCCACTAGATCTCCTTGAAGTGATGGGTTTGTGTCGGACACTTACACACGAAGCATTGGTTGACTTGTCATGGCTATCAAAACAGTTTTGGGCTACGAGGCATAGGGGTTGGCGAGGCGTGAGATGTCCCCAACAACAAGCGTCGTATGGACATACGATTAGCAAGAGTTGCTTACCGAGTGATCTTGTCCTCTAGCAATGATGCAAAAGCACTAGTTGACATGTTGATCTTGGATCTTGAATCACTAAGTACCAACCGAGGGATGTTGATTTTAGTGGGAGTAATGATCTTATTAAAATGTTTAATATGAATTACTCTTCATGAATACATGTCTTAGTGTTTTGCATATTTCTGTTGTAGATCAATGGCACCACCTGCTCAAGTTACCCCTTTTGCATTGAAATCAATCCTGGAAAAAGATAAATTGAATGGAACAAACTTTACCACCTGGTATAGAAACCTGAGAATTGTTCTTAGGCACGAGAAAAAGGAACAAGTTCTAGAGAATCCGCTTCCAGAGGAACCTGCGGATAATGCTAATGCCACAGCCAGAAATGCCTACCAGAAACTCGTTGATGAATCAAACGAGATTAGTTGTCTCATGCTGGCTTCTATGGAGCCCGATCTATAGCAGCAGTTCGAAAATATTGAGGCTTTCGATATGATCGAGAACCTTAAGACCATGTTTCAAATGCAGGCTAGGACTGAATGGTTCAACATCTGGCGATCCTTGATGGATTGTAAGCTGAAAGAGGGTGATCCACTGAGCCCGCATGTGATCAAGATGATCGGGTACATGCAAGCTCTAGATAGGCTGGGCTTCCCACTTGGGAATGAGTTGTCCACAGATACAATTCTGGGTTCTCTTCCGGACAGCTATGGGCCGTTCATCTCGAACTACCATATGCATGGGATGGAAAAGAAGCTCGCTGAATTGCATGGGATGCTCAAAGTGGCAGAGCAGGATATCAAGAAAGGTACACATCGTCAAGTGTTGATGGTGCAGAACTCAGCTAAGTTCAAGAAGAGCTGGTCCAAGAAAAAGGCTAAGGCAAACGACAAAGAGAAGGAGGCAACTCCAACTGCAGCCACTGCGCCTAAGTCAGGGACGGCTTTGGGGAGTATTTGCTTTCATTGCAAGGAACCCGGACACTGGAAAAGGAACTGCAGCAAGTGGCTTGCCGAGAAGGGCAAGAAGACTGGAAGTATGACTTCTTCTTCAGGTACACTTGTTGTATATGTTATAGACATTTATCTTGCTGATGTTTCTAGTAGCTCTTGGGTATATGATACCGGATCGGTTGTTCACATATGCAACTCGATGCAGGGGCTAAGCAGAACTAGGAATGACGACGAGTCCGGCGCGTAGATTGTCTTCGGCATTGCAAGGCGGGTTCCTCCTCCAAATTCTTCATAAAAGTTAGTAAACACCAAGAGTAGTGTCCGGCTCTGCAAAATAAGTTTCCACGTATTGCCACAGAGAGAATAATATTAACACAAATCTAATATGCTGACGTATTCCGCAGCGTGACATCACACTACGGCCAAGCCTTTATTCGAATCGTTTTCACTTTTCCACCTCAGCGTGTTTTGCGAGGTGGTTTCCTTGGCACGTCTTGTCAAAGCAGAGATCGTGTCCCCTTTATTTACGGGATTCTCATCAATACGGACGTGGGTAACCCAATCGTGCCCATTAGCATGTCTTCTCGATTAAAGGTGAGTCCCAAACGGTTACGGGGAGGGCTCCTGGTATTCAACCTCTTATAAAGAGACCAGGGCCTTACTCCTTTTCTCCAATCTCAAAACAAGTTCGCCCGTCGCCTCGAGTTCCAACACCCTAGGCTCCAGATTCCAGGCGCTTCGGACCTTCGACAATGTCCGGTTCCGACCTTCAAGGCCGATGGATGCCCTCCTCTGTCACGGAGGAGGACGTGCTAAAGTTGAGAGAGGCTAAGTTCTTGACCGCCGAAATTTCGCATAGGTTGCCTGCTCAAAGGCAAGTTATTCCCAGTCCCCAGTCCGGTGAGAGCGTAGTGTTCATGTCTCACTTCCTTCGAGGGTTAGGCTTCCCGATGGATCCCTTCGTGAGGGGGCTAATGTTCTATTATGGGCTGGAATTTCATGACTTAGCTCCGGAGTCCATCCTCCACATTTCCTCATTCATCATTGTGTGCGAAGCGTTCCTCCGTGTTACTCCTCACTTTGGATTATGGCTCAAGACTTTTGGAGTGGAGTCGAAGATGATCAAGGGATGGCACGCAGAGTGCGGAGGCGCTGTCATAAGTAAGAATGCTGATGCTCCATGGCCCGAGGGCTCCTTTCAAGAGGAGCTCGGCTTGTGGCAACGAGAGTGGTTCTATATCACCGCTCCCAGGAGCACCAAGTGGGTGGCGCCTCCTGCCTTTCGCTCGGGTCCCCCACCACGGCTAGCGTCATGGGTCAACAAAGGATTAGATTGGGGGTTATCCAAAGACGTGTCCTTGTTGCAGGGCCGCATTAGGGATCTCTTAGAAAGAGACCTCAACCTGGTCAAAGTGACGCAGGTCATGCTGATTCGCCAAACACTGCTCGGCAAACGTCGCTCCCTTCGTCTGTGGGAGTTTAATCCGGAGGGACCACGAGCTCTCCAGCATTTTATGGGCGCAACGCACGTGGAGATGTATAAAATGTTCTTCGGATCACAAGCAATGTGTCCGGATTTGACCGAGGACGCAGGTTTAAGCTGCAATCACCCGGATACAAAAGTAAGTAACCTTGTGCCCGGACTCGCTATCCGTAAAATTGTCATAACTTCGCCCCTAAAAGAGCTGTCCTTTTAAACAGGAGTGGATAGCGAAGGCAAAGCTGATCAGGTGTCCGGCTCCCCTTCCTGAGACCAGGCCGGATCCCATGCTAGTCAGGATGTTTGAAGATCGTGCCTTTGGAGGGAAGTGAGGGGGAGGACAAGGAAACTATGGCCTCCTTGAAGGAGGCTGCTCCGAAGGGAGGAACCAACAATTCCTCTCCTAAGGGGAAGAAGAGGGCTGCCTCTGACGACCCGGAGACCATGGCCTCAAAGCGGGGGAAAAAGTCCTCGTCAGAGGGTCCGACGCGGGGAGATCCTCGGCCGAACTATGCCCTCAAAGGGATCAGCCCTCCAGCGAGCCGTAAGTAGAGAAAGATTTTCCTTTAGAGGGATGAGAGAAATCCTTGCTTTTTATCTGAGAAGATTAACTAAAATTTTACTTTGTAGCTCGGACCTCAGCCCTTCTCAGCAGGGCTCATCTTCGGGGGATCTTCTTCCGGAGATGATGGAGTGGAATGCCTCCCCCTGCCATACCGCCTGGCGAGGCGGGTGACCCTGAGGTGTCATCGCGGAGGGTTTCTCTGAATCCGGCAGGGGTGGAAGGTAGCCATATGTCCCCCCGAGGTTCTCCGTGTCCGACCTTCGATGGAGGTCATAGGACGAGTCCGGCACCGTCCGATGCGCGTTCGGAGGAGCTAATGATTCTGCTGGGGCGAGCTTCTATCTCAGAGGAGCACCGTGCATTGATGGGTACGGTGATTGGAAGGATTTCGTCCGTGGAAAGCGGATTGCATGAGGCCGTCAGAAGTTTGCTGACGGGTTTTGAGGTACGTTTGATAATGTACTTCTTTGTCAGTTGCGCATAAACAAGATGTGCCATGTGTAGGTAGTAGCCCCTAAGACTCTGTGCGTTGTCAAAATTGACGGCGCGCAGAGGATCATAATCCCAGGTCTAAAATGTCGCCTTTGTATACAGGTGGCGAAGTGTCTGGAATCGAGCCGAACTGATGATTTTGCCGAATTAAAGCGGCAACTTGATGTGGCGGATGCCGACATCGCGCTCGTCAACGAGCGGCTTGATGAGGCTCAAGGTATGCAATTCCTCGGGCGGCATCTGGTTAGAGGAGCTTTATGCCAGTATCTTACAATGTGTGTGCTTGACACAGATGGTGCGGCCGCCGTGGAGAGTCTTCGGGCGGAACTTGCCAGAGCTAAGGAACAAGCCAGGAAAAGTGATGCGGCTGCCGAGAAGGCCCTTGAAGAGCTGAGAGCCGAACAGGCTGCTCACTGCCGAAGCAAGAAGGAGATGGCCGAGATGGCCGTGAAGTTAAAAAGTGCTGCTGACCGTTGCAAGTTTCTTGAGAAAGAAGACCGGGCGAGACGGACGGACTTAGAGAAGGCCGTTGCTGATGCCAAGGACGCTCGCTCTGCGATGAGAGCTGCGAAGGAGGAGCTGCGTCAGGCCAGACAGATTGCGGCTGGAAAGCCCTTTATGCTGCGGAGGAAGTTTTGCGATCCGAAGTTTGCTCCGTTGGACCGGGTGTGGAGTGCGGAGGACACCTATCTGGATTTGGCAGCGAGTGCTGCTGATGCGACCGAATACTTTCGAGATCAAGAAGATCACGAAGTGGAAAGGATTTTCTGGTCGCAGTTCCAGAATCCAGAGCGTCCACTGGCAGTGGACGATCGTCTGGCTCAATGGGCCGAACTTAATAGATTGTCCGGACTCGCCATGAAGTACGTCATGGGTCTTCTGTGGCCGGGGAGATCGGAGCCGAAAAGTTATTTCAGCTTGGTGCAGCAGTTCCTTGACGCGGTGCCACGTATCAATGCAATGAAGAGGTCAGCATGCATAGAGGGCGCACAGATGGCTCTTGCCCGTGTCAAGACATACTGGGCAGAGATGGAGACCACCGTTGTTGCGTCCCGAGATTCGGACAAAAGCCGAGTACCGTCCGAGCACTATTTTCAGGAAGTCCTTGAAGGCGCTCATGTAATAGAGGCGCAGTGCTCGAAGGATGCTATGTTCTGATAGCATATGTAATTATAAAGCAATATTTTGATGAATTGCAGTAGCCTTTTATACTTGTGCCTTTAAGTATTTGGAACACCTCCTGTGTGGCCGTTTTAAGATATATATACAAAATCTGAAAGATTGCAGTCGTTGGCTTCAGCCCCCACGCACATAGTGCGGGGGTGCTCGCAGAAGACGCATTTTCACACTTAATCCAACGTCTTGGTCCTACAAAGGAGGTGATAGCGCAGCGAGCTAGGCAACCGGACTATAATGCTTTAACACTTTCACTTAGCCATAGGAGCTTGACAATGGGACTATTTAGGTAGCCCCTGGTGGCGACTGCGCTCGCCCGAATTCGGGGCGCGTATGTGCCTGGCCGGGAAACGACCCTTCGTTAATGCGGAGGAATCCTACAGATTCCGGAGAGTCATCGAGTGGTTGACCAGTCTCACGCCATATCATGACAGTCGGTTTTCGTCTTTCTCTACTGAGGTGCTCGCCTGGCCGAACCAGGGCACAATTGTAGTAGTTCTCCTGGTGCCGCCTTAGCCGATAGAGCAGAACGTAAGGCGGGTGAACACAGGAGCCAGGCAACCCAACATTTGACCAAAATCATGACTCGGAGCTGATGCATATAAGGCCAAACTCGCGACGCCGAACACTCCCTAAGGTATTCGGTCTTTATGAGAGCGGGCGTGGTAACTCTCTGAGGTATAAGCCCCTAGTGTCCAAGTATGCACAAGAATTCTGACGTGGCCACATGCCAAGATGCCTGCCTCCTCTTTGGTCATAGAACCAGGGGACGTGTATCAACAAGAGACAGTAAAAAAGGTTTACGCAGGTTCTTAATCTGAAAAGAATCCTTGGAATGGGTCCCTACTGCACGTCTGCGCCTGTGTCTCCATTGTGTCGTATCCTGGACGGGCGCAGCACGACGTTCATCTGTAAAAAGAGAGCAACTAAGTTGAAAAAGGGGCGTGCCGAACAAAAGTTATATGAAATAAACAAAGTGTAAAGTAAAATATGAAAAATTGAGCTTTATTGTCTCTTATTTTATACGTGTGAAGCCCCTAGTGCAGGGGTATATGGCCACTAAGCCTTTATCAATGATACTTTTGTGCCGGACTCGTCTATCCGTGTCCGTGGTCTTAATGACCTGTTCTGATGTTCTGGCTGGTGAAGCCATTGTATTGTGGGGCTGTTAAAGCGGCCGCACAATCCTCCGCTTGGGGGAGGTGTTCTCACTACTTCCCCTTTAAGGAGATGATGCCGCGTGGACCGGGCATCTTAAGCGTAAGAGATGCATAATGCGGTATTGCGTTAAAGCGGGCGAAAGCTTCGCGTCCCAGTAGTGCTTGGTAGCGACTTGAGAATGGGACGATGTGGAAAGTCAGCTTTTCGCGACGGAAGTTATCAGAAGAGCCGAAAATAACCTCGAGCCAGAGAAAACCCATGCAATGGGTGTCCGGACCTGGCGTTACTCCTTGAAAGGAGGTTTTGCTGTGGCGAATTCTTTTTGGGTCGATCCCCATGTGGCGGATTGAGTCCTGATATATCAGGTTGAGTCCGCTGCCACCGTCCATAAGGACATTTGTAAACTGGAGTCCGCCAATTATTGCATCGAGTACCAGGGAAGTCCAGCCTGGGTTCCTGATACTTCTAGAATAATCCAGATGATCGAAGATGATTGGTTTTGACAACCAGTGGCGGGATTCCTTTGGGATAGGCCGTGGTGCGCGTACCTTTATGGGCGCCGCACATTTTGTTATGTGGAGTAAGTTTACTGTTTTTACTTCTTGTGGGAAATTCTTTTGTTTCCTGGTACTCTGCTTTTGGGGTTCGTCCTCGTCTTCGCTTGGTGTGTCGAGCCCCTTTTGTTCGGCGTTGAGTCTGCCGGATTGTTTGAAAACCCAACAATCTCTATGGGTATGGTTAGCAGGCTTTCCGGGAGTGCTGTGTATTTGACATATCCTATCCAAGATTTTGTTTAGGTTGGATAGGTCGTCCCTGTTATCTTGGAGGGGCGGCTTTTTCTGATTCTGTCGTGAGCTTTTGAATCTGGCGTTGACTGCCGTGCTCTTCGGAATTTTTTCCTTAGTCCGGCAACGGTCCTTATTGCGTCGCGGTTTTCCGTTTCCATCCCTAGTTTCAGATGTACTTGGGTCACTGGTGCTGCATCTTGCCAACCAGCTGTCCTCTCCTGCGCAAAATCGGGTCATGAGGCTTGTTAGTGCGGCCATTGTTCTTGGCTTTTCTTGGCCGAGGTGTCTGGCGAGCCATTTGTCTCGGACATTATGCCTGAAAGCCGCTAAGGCTTCAGTGTCCGGACAGTCGACTATCTGATTCTTTTTAGTAAGAAATCTATTCCAGAATTGCCGAGCTGACTCTCCGGGCTGTTGAGTTATGTGACTAAGATCATCTGCATCCGGAGGGAGGACATAGGTCCCTTGAAAATTTGCTCGGAAAGCGTCCTCGAGCTCTTCCCAACTTCCGATTGTGTTTTTAGGAAGGCTTTTGAGCCAATGCCGGGCTGGCCCTTTAAGCTTGAGGAGTAAGTATTTTATGGCGTGGAGGTCATCTCCTCTAGCCATATGTATGTGGAGGATATAATCCTCGATCCAGACTCCAGGGTCTGTTGTTCCATCATATGCCTCTATGTTTACGGGTTTGAATCCCGCTGGAAATTCATAATCCAGGACCTCATCGGTGAAACATAGGGGGTGTGCGGCACCCCTGTATTTGGGTGTGCCGGATTCTGATGATGGCTTTATTGCATTGCTTACGAGAGCTTGCTTTCTTGGCCCGTAAATGGACCTGGCTGGGCCATGATGCGAATCCTTAAGTGGGCCGCATGCCGGCTTAAGTGCGACGCTGCTTGCCGCTTTATGCTGGCCATGGGGTCGTCTATCCGAACGTGTGGCTTTCTCACTTTTGGAATGCGAGGGCTCTAAGGCCTCCTCGTCGAATTCAGGCAGTAGCTTTCTCTTCAGATAGCTTTTAGTGCGGCAACTATCGCCGTATTTGTCTGCGGTATTGATTACTTTATGCCATCTGATCCTGAGTGCACCTTCCGCAGTTTTTAGCTTCCGCTTCTGCTTTTTCAGGCTGCGTGCAGTTGCAACGAGCCGTTTGTGGAGGTTCTTCTGCTTCGTGGGCTTGTCCGGCGTAGGGTCGTCCGAAATGCCATTTTCGTCGGGGGAGGGATGTTCGGTTTCTCTGTCCGGGTTGTCCTGTTGGGACGGTTGCTCTAAGGCATGCTCATCGTCTACCGGCTCATCCTGCTCTATGGCTGGGTCTTTATCGAGGCGGGGCTTGGGTCGGCGTTTATGCCGACGCTTTGATTGTTTTTCGAGAGATCAATCCCTCTTTCCATCCCCGTTTTCCTCGTTGTTGCTTCCTTTAGGGGTATCCACCATGTACACATCGTGAGATGAGGTGGCTGTCCGATGCCCTATAGGCGTTGTATCTTGGTTGTCTCCTGCATCGTTGTCCATACCGTCGATGTCTTCAGAGTCGAAGTCGAGCATGTCGGTTAAGTCGTCGACAGTGGCTACGAAGTGGGTGGTGGGTGGTTTTTGAATTTCTTCATCATCCGAATCCCATCCTTGCTGACCGTAGTCCGGCTAGGGCTCTCCTAATAAAGAGAGAGACTTTAGCGAATTCAGGATGTCGCCGAAGGGCGAGTGCTGAAAGATGTCTGCGGCGGTGAACTCCATCATCGGCGCCCAATCGGATTCGATCGGTAGGGGCGCGGGGGGCTCATAGTTCGGAAAGGAATCCGGCTCCTCGGAGTCACGGGCCATGCGAAGTGCGGGGCTGGAGTTCGGCTCGATTGCCTCTGAGATCGCAGCCCCTGAGGCAGCGTCCAACCGCTGATCCTCGATCGGCGCAGTAGGCTCCGAATCAATGGTCGGAACCGATGTGTGTGCGGCCTCCAAGGCACTGTTCTGCGGCAGAGCTATATCATGCCCATCGAGACAGTGCGGCGTGCTTGGCTGTGGCTCGAATCCGTCGAAGATCAAGTCCCCGCGGATGTCAGTCGTGTAGTTTAGGCTTCCAAACCTGACCTGATGGCCAGGGGCGTAGCTTTCGATCTGCTCAAGGTGGCCAAGCGAATTGGCCCGCAGTGCGAAGCCACCGAAGACGAAGATCTGTCCGGGGAGAACAGTCTCACCCTGGACTGCATCGTTGTTGATGATCGAAGGAGCCATCGGGCCTAAAAGCGATGACACAGAGGAACCCTCAATGAAAGCACCAATGTCGGTGTAAAAACCGGCGGATCTCGGGTAGGGGGTCCCGAACTGTGCGTCTAGGCCGGATGGTAACAGGAGGCAAGGAACACGATGTTTTACCCAGGTTCGGGCCCTCTTGATGCAGGTAAAACCCTACGTCCTACTTGATTAATATTGATGATATGGGTAGTACAAGAGTAGATCTACCACGAGATCAAGGAGGCTAAACCCTAGAAGCTAGCCTATGGTATGATTGTTGTATGATGAAGTTGTCCTACGGACTAAAACCCTCCGGTTTATATAGACACCGGAGAGGGTTAGGCTTACATAAAGTCGGTTACAATGGTAGGAGATCTTGAATATCCGCATCGCCAAGCTTGCCTTCCACGCCAAGGAAACTCCCATCCGGACACGGAACGAAGTCTTCAATCTTGTATCTTCATAGTCCTGGAGTCCGGCTGAAGGTATAGTCCGGCTACCCGAACACCCCCTAATCCAGGACTCCCTCAATGGCCATGCGACTTGGGTTAAGTGTTAACCCAGTTCGGGAATCTGTATCATGGTTTCGAGAAGAGAGGTCGAGCTATCACAAGGGTGACAAGTACTCGCCTTGAGCTCGACAACAAATATCGTGAGGCAAAAGGAATGTTACATATGCCACATTGTTGAGGTTCGTCAAATGACTTTACGCGCACATGGGAGTTGGCATGTTTTGCTAGGAGCCGCTACCAACTATCGACTTTGGTCGTGTCCATGTGTATGTGAACCTGTAGGGTCGCACACTTAAGGGGCTGCAGCCCATTCGGATTGGATCCGAGTGGAAAATGGAGGCGGACTCCTAGTGGGCTCAAGTGTTGAGCCGACCTTGGAGGTCTATATAAAGGGGAGTGGGCACACCACTTAGGGTTGATCCAATTGAACCCTGGTTAGCCACCGCCACTCCCCACGCCCATGCCGCGCGACCGGACCTAGCAGTCCGCCGCTCGACGCTGCTCCCTGTACGTGTGGATACCTTGGAGGTATCGCATCTACGGTTCTTGGATGAACCGTTCGAGGGAACCGCGAGGTGCCGTTCGCGGGAGATCACCGTTCACGGGTCTTCGCTGTTCGCGGGAGATCGGCTACACGCATCACCAACTCTACTTCCGCTAAGGTGACTGTGTGTCTAGTGGTAAACCTGATCTCATAATCTATTTCCAGCAGCATGATCTTGGGTGCGCGGTAGAAAATTTCATTTGGCGCTAGCGTAGCGTACCGCGTGTTCCAACACCACGGCCAAATAACACGTAGCACTATGGCTAATTAAGCCACCCTCCGCCTCTGCCATCCCTCATACATCTCCCATCCTCTGCCATTTGCCCTTCTTGCTCTTTGACCCCTTCTCCTTCTTCTGCACATCCCTCAGCCATGTAGTACACCGGACCAACCTACCACTTCCCACCCACTGTGCCGGAGAGGCTCTACCCTACCGGTGTGTGTGATGATCGCACACTATGTGTTTGGGCGATATCAAGGTTGAGGACCGCGAGGAACTTCACCGAGTTCATTCTCGCATCCGGCTACCACCACCTCCCACGGGGATCTCCAACAATGTTCCGCGTCGAGGAGGTCATCCAAAACCGGGTGGTGGTTGCTCTCCTTCCCACTTCACCAACACATTCGACGCCTTCTACCTCCTTGGCCGGGTGTTTTGGTGTGGCTCCGAGTTCATCATTTTCACCACCCACAACAGGTTCATGGAGTACACCAACATCTTCCCCACCGCGACGTGCATGCACACTCTTACGTACCCCATCGACAACGCCCTGGAGGAGCAGTGAAAAGGGCGCCCGGAGGAGGAACGAGGTGGAGAAGGCGGCGGCTAGGTTTCTAAACCCTCTATCTTTTTTTGTCTATGTTATGTTAAGTTGTAACTGAACTATCTTGGAGTTGCTATGGGCTTGTTGGCCCTTTTCTTAAGTTTTGTTATTAAGTTTTCTATCTATTCTATTATTAAGTTCTTCCTAGTTTGAACTATGTGATCGTGCTATGGGCTTGTTGGCCCTATCTACATATCGGGACTACATATTTGTTGATTGTTTTCTTAGAGAGCTCGGTTTGTTAGTAAGGTTTCCTTGTTAGTAACCACCTAGTGCATGCAAGCAAGCTTTGTTAGTAGGGATGAATGAGTAGAGCTAAGCAAGGGAGTGGCTCTTTTTTACACAAGCCACAAATATGTAGCCACCTAGCTAGAAGAGAGGAACCGGTGGCAGTGACCATCACTGCATCCGTGGCGGCTGGCGTGCAAGAAAGCTGCTCGATCAGTGCATCATGGCGGATGCATCAGCGCATGCAGGCTCGGTCGGTGCATCGTGGCATCATGGCATCAGCGCATGTAGGCTCGATCGACGCATGCAAGCATGCTTTGTTGGGGGCATGCATAGCAGGCTTTTGTCCTGGCGGTGCTCGCACGCATTTAATGCCAGGGACGACCCAACGAAACCATGGCCCAATGGTCTAACAGTGACACCACCCAACGCGGCTCCACTTGTCAGGTCCAACGGACGACACAGTCCAGCACAGCCCCACTCGTCATAGTTAACAATCAAGCCTTTGACCCGACGACAACGTCCGTTGTGACCAGTTATGAGGGTTTCTGGCAAGGGAGTGGGGAAAATTGAGCAAAAGTTAAGAGCGCGGGGATGAATGAGTAGTGCTAAGGAACCAGGGGCATAGATGTAAAAAATCCTAAAAATTATAGATACGTTGGAGACGTATCAGGTACCACCTGCTGGTCCAGCTCCTCCACCTCCATCGGAGCTGTCTCCTCCTCCTCCTCTTCCCATGGCTGCTCCTCCTTCGGCTCTGGTGAGTCCGGATGCAACCCGACAGTGATGCAGGCGGTGCACACGGCTTTCCTAGCCCGGATCTGCTGCAGGATCTCATAGCGGCGCTCTGGCATCAGCATGGCATAGTGATCTTGCTCCGGACCATGGCGGAGTGCTAGAGTATGGACAGAGTGCCAGAGCGGGAGAGGGAGGAGGTGGATGGGCTCGGACTGGTAGCACGGAGAGGGGGAGGAGGAGGTTAGGGTTGCAGGACAGCGGCTGGCTTAAATAGTCGGATTTCATCTTGGGCGGCGAGCCGGAGCGGCGCCACGCGACATTCACACCGCGGAAACGGACATGGCGTCCGTCGGACCGGCGGGTTTCCGTGCGTTTTTGTGTGGAGACACATCATCAAGTCGGCGTGGAGGGCGTGCCCGGACGCCTTCATATCCGCGCCGTATTTGGATTGGATAGGGGGGAGCCGGTCAGCCCGGGCGTTTGAGGGCCGTTTGAGAGGCCCGGGTGGGTCAAAAGATCGTTACTAAGCATTGACTGAGTGGCCCGCTGATGACCACAAGTATAGGGGATCAATTGTAGCTCCTTTTGATAAGTAAGAGTGTCGAACCCAACGAGGAGCGGAAGGAAATGACAAGTGGTTTTCAGCAAGGTAATGTCTGCAAGTGCTGAAATTATAAGTAGCGGAGTAGTTTGATAGCAACATAATTGTAACGAGCAAGTAACGATAGTAGTAACAAAATTGCAGCAAGGTAGCCCAATCCTTTTGAGGCAAAGGACAGGCCAAAACGGTCTCTTATGATAAGCAAACTGTTCTTGAGGGTACACAGGATTTTCATCTAGTCACTTTCATCATGTTGGTTTAATTCGTGTTCGGTACTTTGATAATTTGATATGTGGGTGAACCGGTGCTTAGGTGTTGTTCTTACTTGAACAAACCTCCTAATTATGATTAACCCTCCCGCAAGCATCCGCAACTACGAGAAAAGTATTAAGAATAAATTCTAACCATGGCATTAAACTTTTGGATCCAATCGGTCCCTTACGGAATAGTGCGTAAACTAGGGTTTAAGCTTCTGTCACTCTCGCAACCCATAATCTAATTTCTACTCTATAATGCATTCCCTTAGGCCCAAATATGGTGAAGTTTCATGTAGTCGATGTTCACATGACACCACTAAGGGAATCACAACATACATACTATCAAAATATCGAACACATATCAAGTTCACATGATTACTTGCAACGTGATTTCTCCCGTGACCTCAAGAACAGAAGTAACTACTCACAAATGATAATCATGCTGAATATCATAGGGTTATTAAATAGCATATTGGATCTGAACATATAATCTTCCACCAAATAAACCATATAGTAATCAACTACAAGATGTAATCAACACTACTAGTCACCCACAAGCACCAATCTATAGTTCCGGTAACGAGATTGAACACAAGAGATGAACTAGGGTTTGAGATGAGATGTTGTTGTTGAAGATGTTGATGAATATTGCCCTCCCCAAGATGGGAGAGTTGTTGGTGGTGATGATAACGATGATTTCCCCCTCCGGGAGGGAAGTTCCCCTGGCGGAATCGCTCCGCCAGAGGGCAAAAGTGCTCCTGCCCAAGTTCCGCCTCGCAACGGCGGCGCTCCGTCCCGAAAGTCCTCCTACTATTTTTTCTAGGTCAAAACGACGTATATACTAGAAGATGGGTACCGAAGATGGGCCTGGGTGACCACAACCCACCAGGGCGCGCCTGGGCTCCCTGGTGCGCCCAGGTGGGTTGTGCCCACCTGGTGGGCCCCTCTGGTAGTTATTTGCTCGAATATTCTTGAAATATTCCATAAAAAATCTCTGTGAAGTTTCAGCTTGTTTGGAGTTGTGCAGAATAGGTGGCCTGACGTAGCTTTTCCAGGTCCACATATCCAGCTGCCGGAATTCTCCTTCTTTGTGTATACCTTGCATATTATGAGAGAAAAGGCATTAGAATTACTCCAAAAAGCATTATTATGGATAAAACATCATAAATAACAGTAAGAAAACATGATGCAAAATGGACATATCAACTCCCCCAAGCTTAGACCTCGCTTTTCCTCAAGCGAAAACTGAAATCGAAAAACATGTCCCCATGCTTAGAGAGAGAGAGGTTTCGATAAAAACAAAATACGGACATAGAAGCATCATGTAGATTATTACAACAGCAACAAAATTAAACATAAGACTTTTATCATAGAAATTTTATCATATACTTCTCATGAATAAGTAATAATTCATCACACAATTGAAGTATAAAGCAAAAACTCCATTAAAAACCAAGAAACTATGTTCTTAGTCAACTTTGCAACTACAATTCAT
Organism: Triticum urartu; assembly: GCF_056163025.1. Lineage (NCBI taxonomy): Eukaryota > Viridiplantae > Streptophyta > Magnoliopsida > Poales > Poaceae > Triticum > Triticum urartu. Next base: position 90,034,157 of record NC_141878.1, read on the forward strand.
CATCTTTTCAGGAAGGGTCATGTATCGGAGCCTTTAGGCAAGTCCACATACTCAACCATCATATAGTCTTCTATGATTGCTAACACTCACCGCATACACATGAGCAAAACGTTTCAACTGGACACATAGAAAGATAGGGGCTTATAGTTTCGTCTCCTAACGTATTCACCTCAAGGGTGATGTCAACAATAACAACTCATGCTATCTATATTCAACTAGACATATGTGCCTAGATCTTTCCTCACCACATGATGATTGCCAAAGGAGAAAAAAAGGAATAGAAAGAAAACTTGACTCGTTGCATAAATGTAAATACATAAAAGTAAAAGATAGGCCCTTCACAGAGGGAAGCAGAGGTTGCCATGTGCTTATTTGTTTGTATGCTCAACCCCTTAGTGCAAAAGAACGTCACGTTGTATTGCCCCTTGTGATAGCAACCTTTATTATGTAGTTTGTCGCTTTTATTCTTCACCATCACAAGTTCATACAACGCTCAATTTTCTCTTACACTAAATGATCTCACACTTTTAGAAGCAATTTATATTGCCTTTTTGCACCGATGACAACTTACTTGAGGGATCTTGCTCAATCCCTAGGTAGCTATGGTGAACTCTTGAAAATAAGATTTGGGTTTAAGGGTTTTTGGATGCACAAGTAGTATCTCTACTTAGTGCGGAATTTTTGGCTAGCAAAGATAGGGGGCAAGCAGCACATCATAAAGGATCCATGACAATATGACTTCTATGTGAATATACACAAACATAAACCATTAAGTTGTCTTCCTTGTCCAACGTCAACAATTTTTGCATATAATATTTTGATGAGGGCTCACAATCACAAAATATTTCTAGGATAGTATATTTATATGTGAATCTTCTCTTCCTTTATTAATTCTTTCATGAGTTGCATCATTGACTAATGCTATGTTTGTGAGTCTCTAAAAAAATTCTACCTATACTTTTCCTTATGTGGTGTCATCACCTACCATAAGATTTGTATATGATATTTTTGATTTATTTCCTTTCTTTTATTTATTTCCTTTCTCTTTTTCTTCCTTATTTATTTTCTTTTATTTGCAACACAAAAGTAAATAAAGCAAAAACTCAAACTAAACTTTATTATATATCTTGCACATGATTACAAGGATAGATCACTAAGCAAACTCTCAATGACAAAGGATCGAACTAAACTTTTATTCATCTAAAGCAGAAGATCGAACTAAAATAAGTAAAGGCAAAAAGATAGTGGGATGATACAATACCGGGGCACCTCCCCCAAGCTTGGCGGAAGCCAAGGGGAGTGCCCATACCCGACACTCAATCCTCTTTTGGTGATGAAGAAGAAGGTGGTGGTGATGAAGAAGAAGAGATCTTGTCCTCGGATTTCCATGGCAGTGGTCCACCATCATAAGAGGAGGAGTGAGTCTCACGGGTCTTGCAACTAGCAGCCAAACTCATACCTTTAAACCTCGCCACATATTCAAAGACTTGGTTTTGGAGATCATAGATCTAGCTTTGGAGGAAGTTGATTTGCTCGTTGAGGGTGAAGACGATGTCCTTCATGGGCATGCCATGCACCTTGAGATCACAGGAGAGGTTCGTCATCATGAGGTGATTGGCATTGAGTCCATGCTCCACCATCCCCTTGCACCGGAAGATGTCTTGCTCCATAGCTTCGAGCCTAGCATCCACAGTTCCTGTCCCTTTAGGACCTTGCACATCGCGGATGTGGAGCAACCCTTCATGCATCTGGATGACCTAAGGGTGCTGCACCACCTCCCGCAGATATGGGTTGATGACGTTCTAGAAGAACTTGTCTTTGGAGGAGCTTGAGGTGGCCATGGTAGATGGGATCTGACAGAAAACAGCAAGAAAAGAGAACAGGGGATTTCTCCGTAATACGGTGGTTAACAGGTTCGGGAAGTATATATAGATTTTTAACTTGGGGGACAAGCAAACTGTAGAAAAATGAAGTCCGCAAGGTGTCCCAGGTGGGCACAACCCACCTGGGCGCGCCATGCTTTCCCACCAGGGTGTCTTGTGCCCACCAGGGTACGCTTCCTGGAAGTTTCTTACTTTCCTATTTTTCTAAATATTCCAAAACTGACGAAAAATATTTTTGCGAATTTTTCGGAGTCCATTTACTTACCGTATCACGTACTACCTTATTTTCACGATTCTGGAGTGTTTCAGAAGGACTCTTTTATGTGTTCTTCCAGTGTCAAAGTTTGGATAATATTACTCTCAACGTTAATAGGCATACCTGAGATATAATGTTTTATTCATTGCCCATTGACAACCTTCAGGTTGGTACCTTCAGCATTATTTATTTTGATGGCTCCAGACCGATAAACCTCCTCGATAATGTAGGGGCCTTACAATTTTGAGAGGAGTTTTCCTGCAAAGAATCTGAAATGAGAGTTGTACAAAAGAACATATTCTCTGACTTTAAACTCACGCTTTTGGATTCTTTTGTCATGCCATCTTTTAACTTTTTCTTTGAATAATTTTGCATTTTCATAAGCTTGGATTCTCCATTCATCTAAAGAACTAATATCAAATAACCTCTTTTCACCAGCGAGTTTGAAATCATAATTGAGTTCTTTAATGGCCCAATATGCTTTGTGTTCTAACTCAAGAGGCAAATGACAAGCTTTTCCATAAACCATTTTATAAGGAGACATACCCATAGGATTTTTATATGTTGTTCTATCAGCCCAAAGTGCATCATGTAATTTCTTAGACCAATTCTTCCTGGACCTATTGACAGTCTTTTGCAAAATTAATTTTATTTCTCTATTGCTAAGTTTAACTTTACCACTAGACTGAGGATGATAAGGTGATGCTATTCTATGGTTAACATCATACTTGGCAAGCATTTTACGGAAAGCACCATGAATAAAGTGTGAACCACCATCAGTCATTAAATATCTAGGGACTCCAAACCTTGGGAAAATAACTTGCTTAAGCATTTTAATAGAGGTGTTGTGATCAACACTGCTGGTTGGAATAGCTTCTACCCATTTAGTAACATAATCAACAGCAACCAAAATATGTGTATACCCATTAGAGGAAGGAAAAGGTCCCATGTAATCAAATCCCTAAACATCAAATGGTTCAACAGCAAGTGAATAGTTCATAGGCATTTCTTGACGCTTACTGATATTACCTATTCTTTGACATTCATCACAAGATAAGACGAACTTACGGGCATCCTTGAAGAGAGTAGGCCAATAAAATCACCTTGTGAGCAGTTCTATCTCCAGCATGATTCCCTCCATAAGCTTCGGAGTGACATTTCTGTAGGATTTGTCCCTGTTCATGCTCAAGTACACAACGTCTAATAATACCATCTACTCCTTCTTTATAAAGATGTGGGTCATCCCAAAAGTAATGTCTTAAATCATAGAAGAATTTTTTCTTTTGTTGGTATGTAAAGCTAGGTGGTAAATATTTAGCAACAATGTAATTAGCATAGTCAGCATACCAAGGAGTATTATGAGCAACATTTATTGCAGCTAACTGCTCATCAGGAAAACTATCATCAATAGGTAGTGGGTCATCAGGCCCATTTTCAAGCCTAGATAAATTATCAGCTACGGGGTTCTCGGCTCCTTTTCTATCAATGATATGTAAATCAAATTGTTGTAACAAGAGAACCCACCGAATAATTCTTGGTTTAGCATCTTTTTTCCATAAGATATTTAATAGCAGCATGATCGGTGTGAACAATTACTTTGGAATCAATAATATAAGGTCTAAATTTATCACAAGCAAACACCACTGCTGAGAATTATTTTTCAGTAGTAGCATAGTTTCGTTGAGCACTGTCTAGAGTTTTACTAGCATAATGAATAACATTCAATTTCTTATCAACTATTTGTCCTAGAACAACACCAACAACATAATCACTAGCATCACACATAATTTTAAAAGGCAAGTTCCAATCAAGTGGTTGAATAATAGGTGCAGAAATTAAGGCTTTCTTGAGTGTTTCAAAGGCTTCTAAACAATCATCATCAAAAACAAAATGAATATCCTTTTGCAAAAGATTCGTAAGAGGCCTAGAAATTTTAGAAAAGTCTTTGATAAATCTCCTGTAGAAACCAGCATGACCTATGAAACTACAAATACCTTTTATATCTTTAGGACATGGCATTTTCTCAATTGCATCAACCTTAGCTTTGTCCGCTTCAATACCTCTTTCAGAAATTTTATGACCTAAGACAATGCCTTCATTAACCAGCACTTCTCCCAATTCAAGACAATATTTGTTTGTTCACATCTCTGCAAAACTCGATCAAGATTGCTTAAACAATCATCAAAAGACTTCCCATAAACAAAGAAAACATCCATGAAAACCTCAACAATCTTTTCACAAAAGTCAAAGAATATAGCAGTCATACATCTTTGAAAGGTAGCAGGTGCATTGCATAAACCAAGGGCATACGTCTATAAGCATAGGTTCCAAAGGGACAAGTAAAAGTGGTCTTTTCTTGATCAGGTTGAGAAACGGGTATTTGTGAAAAACCAGAATATCCATCAAGGAAGCAAAAATGTGTGTGCTTAGATAATCTTTCAAGCATTTGATCAATAAAAGGCAGAGGGTAATGATCTTTTCTAGTTTCTTTGTTTAATTTTCTAAAATCAATTACTATTCTATAGCATGTATCAATTCTTTGTGGAATAAGTTATACCTCCTTTCTTAGGGACACAATGAACATGACTCACCCATCTACTATCAGCTATAGGATAGATTATACCTGCTTCCAGAAGTTTTAATATTTCCGTTCTTACCACTTCTTTCATCTTCGGGTTTAACAGACATTGCTGATCAACAACGGGTTTAGCATCAGGTTCCATATTAATTTCGTGCTGACATAGAGTGGGACTAATGACCTTTAAATCATCAAGAGTATATCCAATAGCAGCTCGGTGCTTCCTTAGAACTTTCAATAATCTTTCTTCTTCATGTTCTGAAAGGTTAGCACTGATAATAACAGGATATATCTTCTTTTCATCAAGATAAGCATACTTCAAAGTGTCTGGCAATTGTTTTAATTCAAAGACAGGATCACCTTTAGGTGGAGGAGGACCTCCTAGAGTTTCGATAGGCAAATTGTGTTTAAGTAGAGGACGTTGTTCAAAGAAAATCTTATCTATTTCATTTCTTTCATGCATATGTAAATCATTTTCATGGTCTAGCAAATATTGTTCTAGTGGATCAGTAGGAGGCACAGCAATAGAAGCAAGACCAATTAATTCATCTTTACTAGGCAATTCTTTTTCATTAAGGTTTCTACTAAACTTGGAAAAATTAAACTCATGAGACTCATCACCAAAACTAACACCGACAGTTTGCTTCTCACAATCTATTCTAGCATTAATGGTGTTCAAGAAAGGTCTACCAAAGATAATGGGACAAAACTCGTCTTGTGGGGAACCAAGAACAAGAAAATTAGTAGGGTATTTTATTTTCCCACACAAGACTTCAACATCTCTAACAATCCCAATTGGTGATATAGTGTCTCTATTAGCAAGTTTAATAGTAACATCTATGTCTTCTATCTCTGCGGGTGCTATGTCATTCATAATTTCTTGATATAAGGTGTAAGGAATAGCACTCACATAGCACCTATGTCACATAAACCATGATAATAGTGATCTCCTATTTTAGCTAAGATGACGGGCATGCCAACAACAGGTCTATGTTTATCCTTTTTATCAGGTTTGGCAATTCTAGCAGCTTCTTCACAGAAGTAAATAACATGCCCATCTATATTTTCTTCCAAGAGATATTTAACCATAGCGATACTAGGTCCTACTTTAATTTGTTCATCAGGTTTAGGTGTTCTAATATAGCTTTTGTTGACTGATACGTCTCCAACGTATCTATGATTTTTTATTGTTCCATGCTATATTATATCCTGTTTTGCACATTATTGGGCTTTATTATACAATTTTATATTATTTTTGGGACTAACCTATTAACCAGAGGCCCAGCCCAGAATTGGTGTTTTTTGCCTATTTAAGAGTTTCGCAGAAAAAGAATATCAAACGGAGTCCAAACAGAATGAAACCTTCGGGAATGTGATTTTTGTAACGAACGTGGTCCAGAGGACTTGGACCCTACGTCAAGACATCAACTAGGAAGGCACGAGGTAGGGGGGCGCGCCTACCCCCCCCCCCCCCAGGCGCACCCTCCACCCTCGTGGGGCCCATGTTGCGCCACCGACGTACTCCTTCCTCTTATATATACCTACGTACCCCCAAAACTAGTAGATACGGAGCCAAAACCCTAATTCCACCGCCGTAACTTTCTGTATCCACGGGATCCCATCTTGGGGCCTTTTCCAGAGCTCCGCCGGAGGGGGTATCGATCATGGAGGGCTTCTACATCAACACCATAGCCCCTCCGATGAAGTGTGAGTAGTTTACTTCAGACCTACGGGTCCATAGTTATTAGCTAGATGGCTTCTTCTCTTTCTGGATCTCAGTACAAAGTTCTCCCCCTCTCTTGTGGAGATCTATTCGATGTAATCTTCTTTTGCGGTGTGTTTGTTGAGATCGATGAATTGTGGGTTTATGATCAAGTTTATCTATGAACAATATTTGATTCTTATCTGAATTCTTTTATGTATGATTGGTTATCTTTGCAAGTCTCTTCGAATTATCAGTTTGGTTTGGCCTACTAGATTGATCTTTCTTGCAATGGGAGAAGTTCTTAGCTTTGGGTTCAATCTTGCGGTGTCCTTTCCCAGTGATAGTAGGGGCAGCAAGGCACGTATTGTATTGTTGCCATCGAGGATAACAAGATGGGGTTTATATCATATTGCATGAGTTTATCCCTCTACAACATGTCATCTTTCTTAAAGCGTTACTCTGTTCTCTTGAACTTAATACTCTAGATTCATGCTGGATAGCGGTCGATGTGTGGAGTAATAGTAGTAGATGCAGGCAGGAGTCGGTCTACTTGTCTCGGACGTGATGCCTATATACATGATCATACCTAGATATTCTCATAACTATGCTCAATTCTGTCAATTGCTCAACAGCAATTTGTTCACCCACAGTAATACTTATGCTCTCGAGAGAAGCCACTAGTGAAACCTATGGCCCCCGAGTCTATTTTCCATCATATTAATCTTCCAATACTTAGTTATTTCCTTTGCCATTTATTTTACTTGCATCTTTATTTCTCTTTATCATAAAAATACCAAAAATATTATCTTATCATATCTATCAGATCTCACTCTCGTAGGTGACCGTGAAGGGATTGACAACCCCTTTATCGCGTTGGTTGCGAGGAGTTTATTTGTTTGTATAGGTGCGAGGGACTCGTGCGTGGCCTCCTACTGGATTGATACTTGGTTCTCAAAAACTGAGGGAAATACTTACGCTGCTCTGCTGCATCACCCTTTCCTCTTCAAAGGAAAACCAACGCAGTGCTCAAGAGGTAGCAAGTAGGATTTCTGGTACCGTTGCCAGGGAGATTGGCGCCAAGTCAAGTCAAGATTTAACTCCCGACAACGAGCCATTTCTGGCGCTGTTGCCGGGGAGTCTACGCAAAAGTCAACGTACCAAGTACCCATCACAAACCCTTATCTCCCGCATTACATTATTTGCCATTTGCCTCTCGTTTTCCTCTCCCCCCACTTCACCCTTGCCGTTTTATTCGCCCTCTCTCTCTCCATCCTCCCTCTCTTTTTCGATTTGCCTCTTTTTGCCCGTTTCTTGTTTGCTTGTGTGTCGGATTGCTTGCTTGTCACGATGGCTCAAGATAATACCAAATTGTGTGACTTTACCAGTACCAACAACAATGATTTTATTAGCACTCCAATTGCTCCTCTTACCGATGCTGAATCTTGTGAAATAAATGCTGCTTTGCTGAATCTTGTCATGAAAGATCCGTTTTCCGGCCTTCCTAGTGAAGATGCCGCTACCCATCTAAACAACTTTGTTGATTTGTGTGATATGCAAAAGAAGAAAGATGTGGACAATGATATTGTTAAATTGAAGCTATTTCCTTTTTCGCTTAGAGATCGTGCTAAAGCTTGGTTTTCATCTTTGCCTAAAAATAGTATTGATTCATGGAATAAGTGCAAAGATGCTTTTATCTCTAAGTATTTTCCTCCCGCTAAGATCATCTCTCTTAGAAACGATATTATGAATTTTAAGCAACTTGATCATGAACATGTTGCACAAGCTTGGGAGAGGATGAAATTATTGATACGTAATTGCCCTACACATGGTTTGAATTTGTGGATGATTATACAAAAATTTTATGCTGGATTGAATTTTGCTTCTAGAAATCTTTTAGATTCGGCCGCGGGAGGAACTTTTATGGAAATCACTTTAGGAGAAGCTACTAAACTCCTAGATAATATTATGGTTAATTATTCTCAATGGCACACTAAAAGATCTACTAATAAGAAAGTGCATGCGATAGAAGAAATTAATGTTTTGAGTGGTAAGGTGGATGAACTTATGAAATTATTTGCTAATAAAAGTGTTTCTTCTGATCCTAATGATATTCCTTTGTCTACCTTGATTGAGAATAATAATGAATCTTTGGATGTGAATTTTGTTGGTAGGAATAATTTTGGTAACAACGCGTATAGAGGATACTTTAATCCTAGACCGTATCCTAGTAATTCCTCTAATAATTATGGTAATTCCTACAACAATTCTTATGGAAATTTTAATAAGATACCCTATGATTTTGAATCTAATATTAAAGAATTTATTACCTCGCAAAAGAATTCCAATGCTTTGATTGAAGAAAATTTGCTTAAGATTGATGAGTTGGCTAGGAACGTTGATAGAATTTCTCTTGATGTTGATTCTTTGAAACTTAGATCTATTCCTCCTAAGCATGATATCAATGAGTCTCTCAAAGCCAAGAGAATTTCCATTGATGAGTGTAAAGAAAAAACCGCTAGGATGCGTGCTAAGAAAGATTGCTTTATAAAAGTGTGTTCTTCTAGTTTCCATGATAACAAAGATGAATATCTAAAAGTTATTGATGTGTCCCCTATTAAATCTTTGTTTTGTAATATGAATCTTGATAATGATGCACTGAATATGATCCACCTTTACCTAGAAGGCGTTCCAAAAATTCGGGGTCTTTAGATCTTGATGCTAAAATTGTTAAAAGTGGGATTGAAGAAGTCAAAACTTTCAATATTAATGAACCCACTACTTTGGATTTCAAGGAATTTAACTATGATAATTGCTCTTTGATAGATTGTATTTCCTTGTTGCAATCTGTGCTAAATTCTCCTCATGCTTATAGTCAAAATAAAGCCTTTACCAAACATATCGTTGATGCTTTGATGTAATCTTACAAAGAAAAACTTGAGTTGGAAGTTTCTATCCCTAGAAAACTTTATTATGAGTGGGAACCTACTATTAAAATTAAGATTAAAGATCATGAATGCTATGCTTTGTGTGATTTGGGTGCTAGTGTTTCCACGATTCCAAAGACTTTGTGTGATTTGCTAGGTTTCCGTGATTTTGATGATTGCTCTTTAAACTTGCACCTCGCGGATTCCACTATTAAGAAACCTATGAGAAGAATTAATGATGTTCTTATTTTTTCAAATAGGAATTATGTGCCCATGGATTTTATTGTTCTTGACATATATTGCAATCCTTGATGTCCTATTATTCTTGGTAGACCTTTCCTTAGAACGATTGGTGCAATTATTGATATGAAGGAAGGGAATATTAGATTCCAATTTCCGTTAAGGAAAGGCATGGAACACTTCCCTAGAAAGAAAATTAAATTACCTTATGAATCTATTATGAGAGCCACTTATGGATTGCCTTCCAAAGATGGCAATACCTAGATCTATCCTTGCTTTCATGCCTAGCTAGGGGCGTTAAACGATAGCGCTCGTTGGGAGGCAACCCAATTTTATTTTTATTTCTTGATTTTCTCTCCTATTTAGTAATAAATAATTTATCTAGATTATTTTATGGTTGTGTTTTTTTTGTTTGTGCCAAGTAGAACCGTTGGGAAGACTTGGGGAAAGTCTTTTTAATCTTGCTGCAAAAAACAGAAACTTTAGTGCTCACAAGAACTGCTGCCATTTTTATTTTGAAAGTTATATTTAGTTAATTCTTTTTGAATATGATTAATAGATAAATTCCTCACGTACAGAAATTTATTTTAGAATATTTGGGGTTCCAAAACTTGCGTTAGCTGCAGATTACTACAGACTGTTCTGTTTTTGACAGATTCTGTTTACAGTGTATTGTTTGCTTATTTTGATGAATCTATGGCTAGTAAAATAGTTTATAAACCATAGAGAAGTTGGAATACACTAGGTTTAACACCAATATAAATAAATAATGAGTTCATTACAGTACCTTTAACTGGTGTTTTGTTTTCTTTCGCTAACGGAGCTCACGAGATTTTCTACTTTAAGTTTTGTGTTGTGAAGTTTTCAAGTTTTGGGTAAAAGATTTGATGGATTATGGAACAAGGAGTGGCAAGAGCCTAAGCATGGGGATTCCCATGGCACCCCAAGATAATCTAAGGACACCTAAAAGCCAAAGCTTGGGGATACCCCGGAAGGCATCCCCTCTTTCGTCTACTTCTATTGGTAACTTCACTTGGAGCTATATTTTTATTTACCACATGATATGTGTTTTGCTTGGAGCGTCTTGTATTATTTGAGTCTTTATTTGTTAGTTTTCCACAATCATCCTTGCTGCACACACCTTTTTGAGAGAGACACACATGATTCAGAAATTGTTAGAATACTCTATGTGCTTCACTTATATCTTTTGATTTATATAGTTTTTGCTCTAGTGCTTCACTTATATCTTTTAGAGCACAATGGTGGATTTGTTTTATAGAAACTTTTGTTATCTCATGATTCACTTATATTATTTTGAGAGTCCTACAAAACAGCATGGTAATTTGCTTTAATTATTTTAGGCATTCAAGATTAATAAAAAAATTCTTATGAGTGTGTTGAATACTATGAGAAGTTTGAAACTTGATAATTGTTTTGAGATATGGAGATGGTGATATTTTAGTCATGCTAGTTGAGTAGTTGTGAATTTGAGGAATGCGTGTGTTGAAGTTTGTGATTCCCGTAGCATGCATGTATGGTGAACCGTTATGTTAAGAAGTTGCAGCATGATGTATTTATTGATTGTGCTCCTTATGAGTGGCGGCCGGGGACGAGCGATGGTCTTTTCCTACCAATCTATCCCCCTAGGAGCATGCGCATAGTACTTTGCTTCGATAACTAATAGATTTTTGCAATAAGTATATGAGTTCTTTATGACTAATGTTGAGTCCATGGATTATACGCACTCTCACCCTTCCACCATTGCTAGCCTCTCTAATACCGTGCACCTTTCACCGGTATCATACACCCACCATATACCTTCCTCAAAACAGCCACCATACCTACCTATCATGGCATTTCCATAGCCATTCCGAGATATATTTCCATGCAACTTTCCACCGTTTCATTTACTATGACACGCTCCATCATTGTCATATTGCTTCGCATGATCATGTAGTTGACATTTTAGTTATGGCAAAGCCACCATTCATAATTATTTCATATAAGCCACTCATGCATCATTGTTATCCCGGTATACCGCCAGAGGCATTCATATAGAGTCATACTTTGTTCTAGTATCGAGTTGTAATCATTGAGTTGTAAATAGAAGTGTGATGATCATCATTCATGGAGTATTGTCCCAATAAAAAAAAGAGAAAGGCCAAATAAAAAAAGAAGGCCCAAAAAAGATAATAAATAAATAAATAAAAAGGGGCAATACTACTATCCTTTTTTCCACACTTGTGCTTCAAAGTAGCACCATGATCTTCATGATAGAGAGTCTCCTATGCTATCACTTTCATATACTAGTGGGAATTTTTCATTATAAAACTTGGCGTGTATATTCCAACGATGGGCTTCCTCAAAATGCCCTAGTTCTTCGTGAGCAAGCAAGTTGGATGCACATCCACTTAGTTCTTTTTGTTGAGCTTTCATATACTTATAGCTCTAGTGCATCCGTTGCATGGCAATCCCTACTCACTCACATTGATATCTATTAATGGGCATCTCCATAGCCCGTTGATACGCCTAGTTGATGTGAGACTATCTTCCCTTTTTTGTCTTCTCCACAACCACCATTCTATTCCACCTATAGTGCTATGTCCATGGCTCACGCTCATGTATTGCGTGAAGATTGAAAAAGTTTGAGAATACTAAAAGTATGAAACAATTGCTTGGCTTGTCATCGAGGTTGTGCATGATTTAAATACTTTGTGTGGTGACTATATGATTTTGTAGGGACAACTTTCTTTGGCCATATTATTTTGAAGAGACATAATTTCTCAGTTAGTATGCTTGAAGTATTATTATTTATATGTCAATATTGTACTTTTGTATTGAATCTTTCGGATCTGAGTATTCATACCACAATTAACAGAATTACATTGAAACTATGCCAAGTAGAATTCCACATCAAAAATTCTGTTTTTATCATTTACCTACTCGAGGACGAGCAGGAATTAAGCTTGGGGATGATTGATACGTCTCCAATGTATCTATAATTTTTGATTGTTCCATGCTATATTATATCCTGTTTTGGACATTCTTCGGCTTTATGATACACTTATATATTATTTTTGGGACTAACCTATTAACCAGAGGCCCAACCCAGAATTGCTGTTTTTGCCTATTTAAGAGTTTTGTAGAAAAAGAATATCAAAAGGAGTCCAAACGGAATGAAACCTTCGGGAACGTGATTTTTGGAACGAACGTGATCCAAAGGACTTGGACCCTACGTCAAGACATCAACCAGGAAGGCACGAGGTAGGGGGCGCGCCTACCCCCCCCCCCCCCCACGCCCGCCCTCCACCCTCGTGGGGCCCACGTTGCTCCACCGATGTACTCCTTCCTCCTATATATACCTACGTACCCCCAAACTACCAGATACGGAGCCAAAACCCTAATTCCATCGCCGTAACTTTCTGTATCCACGAGATCCAATCTTGTTGCCTTTTCCGGAGCTCCGCCGGAGGGGGTATCGATCACGGAGGGCTTCTACATCAACACCATAGCCCCTCCAATGAAGTGTGAGTAGTTTACTTCAGACTTACGAATCCATAGTTATTAGCTAGATGGCTTCTTCTCTCTTTTTGGATCTCAATACAAAGTTCTCCCCCTCTCTTGTGGAGATCTATTTGATGTAATCTTGTTTTGCGGTGTGTTTGTTGAGATCGATGAATTGTGGGTTTATGATCAAGTTTATCTATGAACAATATTTGATTGTTCTCTGAATTCTTTTATGTATGATTGGTTATCTTTGCAAGTCTCTTCGCATTATCAGTTTGGTTTGGCCTACTAGATTGATCTTTCTTGCAATGAGAGAAGTGCTTCGCTTTGGGTTCAATCTTGCGGTGTCCTTTCCCAGTGACAGTAGGGGCAGCAAGGCACGTATTGTATTGTTGCCATCGAGGATAACAAGATGGGGTTTATATCATATTGTATGATTTTATCCCTCTACATCATGTCATCTTGCTTAAAGCGTTACTCTGTTCTCTTGAACTTAATACTCTAGATGCATGCTGGATAGCGGTCGATGTGTGGAGTAATAGTAGTAGATGCAGGTAGGAGTCGGTCTACTTGTCTCAGACGTGATGCCTATATACATGATCATACCTAGATATTCTCATAACTATGCTCAATTTTTTCAATTGCTCAACAGTAATTTGTTCACCCACAGTAATACTTATGCTCTCGAGAGAAGCCACTAGTGAAACCTATGGCCCCCGAGTCTATTTTCCATCATATTAATCTTCCAATACTTAGTTATTTCCTTTGCCATTTATTTTACTTGCATCTTTATTTCTCTTTATCATAAAAATACCAAAATTATTATCTTATCATATCTATTAGATCTCACTCTCGTAGGTGACCGTGAAGGGATTGACAAGCCCTTTATCGCGTTGGTTGCGAGGAGTTTATTTGTTTGTGTAGGTGTGAGGGACTCGTGCGTGGCCTCCTACTGGATTGATACCTTGGTTCTCAAAAACTGAGGGAAATACTTACGTTGCTCTGCTGCATCACCCTTTCCTCTTCAAGGGAAAACCAACGCAGTGCTCAAGAGGTAGCATTGACCATAGTTGAAACTTTAGCATGTTCTTTTATCCCAACAGGGAAAGGTGGTTTCTCAATATAAGCAGAAGGAACAACTGGATCAACATTGTAAAGTATAGTTTCTTCTTTAATTTGTACCGGTTCTTTGATTTCTTATTTAATAGGTGGGTGATATTTAAACCACTTCTCTTTAGGGAGATCAACATGAGTAGCAAATGATTCACAAAAGGAGGCTACTATCTCAGAGTCAAGTCCATATTTAGTGCTAAACTTTTGAAAAGCATCGGTATCCATAAAAGATTTAACACAATCATACTTAAGTTTAATACCTGGCTCTTTACCTTCATCGAGTTCCCAATCTTCAGAGTTGCATTTAATTCTTTCCAAAAGATCCCACCGGAATTCAATAGTCTTCTTCATAAAAGAACCAGCACAAGAAGTATCGAGCATGGTTTGATCATTACGATAAAGCCGAGCATAAAAATTCTGGATAATAATTTCTCTTGAGAGCTCATGATTGGGGCACGAATATAACATTGACTTCAGCCTCCCCCAAGCTAGAGTGATACTTTCTCCTTCACGAGGCCAAAAATTATATATATAATTCCGATCACGATGAACTAGATGCATAGGATAAAAAAATTGATGGAACTCCAATTTCAAACGATTCCAATTCCAAGATCCAATATTATTGCATAGCCTATACCATGTCAATGATTTTCCCTTCAAAGATAAATGGAAAACCTTTTCATAAATTCATCCCCAGGTAAACCTGCAAGCTTGAACAATCCACAAATTTGTTCTACATATATCAAGTGCATATCAGGATGTTTGGTTCCATCTCCTGCAAAAGGATTAGCTAGCAGTTGTTCTATCATACCCGAAGGAATTTCATATTCAATATTTTCAGTAGGTGCAGTAGGTTGAGGGGTAGCAAATTGTGGTTCCGGTCGAGGTGAAGATACCCCGAACAAACCCCTCAAAGGATTGTTCTCCATAGTAACAAGTGACAATAAATTTCAGCACACTATATAAATGTTTCCTTACCAAATTCCACTTACCAAAGGTGCTTCACTCCCAGGCAACGGCACTAGAAAATAGCATTCATGACCCACAAGTATAGGGGATCAATTTTAGCTCTTTTCGATAAGTAAGAGTGTCAAACCCAAGGAAAAGACAAGTGGTTTTCAGCAAGGTAATGTCTGCAAGTGCTGAAATTATAAGTAGCAGCGTAGTTTGATAGCAAGGTAATTTGTAACGAGAAAGTAACGATAGTAGTAAAAAAAGTGTGGCAAGGTAGCCCAATCCTTCTGAGGCAAAGGATAGGCCAAAACGGTCTTTTGTGATAAGCAAAGTGTTCTTGAGGGTACACGGGATTTTCATCTAGTCACTTTCATCATATTGGTTCAATTCGTGTTCGGTACTTTGATAATTTGATATGTGGGTGGACCGATGCTTAGGTGTTGTTCTTACTTGAACAAACCTCCTACTTATGATTACCCCCCCCCCCTGCAAGCATCCGCAACTATGAGAAAAGTATTAAGAATAAATTCTAACCATAGCATTAAACTTTTGGATCCAATCGGTCCCTTACGGAATAGCGTGTAAACTAGGGTTTAAGCCTCTATCACTCTCACAACCCATCATATAATTGCTACTCCACAATACATTCCCTTAGGCCCAAATATGGTGAAGTGTCATGTAGTAGATGTTCACATGACACCACTAAGGGAATCACAACATAAATACTATCAAAACATTGAACACATGTCAAGTTCACATGATTACTTGCAACATGATTTCTCCCCTGACCTCAAGAACAAAAGTAACTACTCATAAATGATAATTATGCTCAAGATCAGAGGGGTATTAAATAGCATGTTGGATCTAACATATAATCTTCCACCAAATAAACCATATAGTAATCAAATACAAGATGTAATCAACACTACTAGTCACCCACAAGCACCAATCTATAGTTTCGATAACGAGATTGAACACAAGAGATGAACTAGGGTTTGAGATGAGATGGTGTTGTTGAAGATGTTGATGAATATAGCCCTCCCCAAGATGGGAGAGTTGTTGGTGATGATGATGATGATTTCCCCCTCCGAGAGGGAAGTTCCCCTGGCGAAATCGCTCCGCTGGAGGGCAAAAGTGCTCCTGCCCAAGTTCCGGCTCGAGACGGCGGCACTCCTTCCCGAAAGTCCTCCTCTTATTTTTTTCTAGGTCAAAACAACCTATATACCAGAAGATGGGCACCGGAGGTGGGCCTGAGTGAGCACAACCCATCAGGGCGCGCTTGGGCTCCCTGGCGCGCCCAGGTGGGTTGTGCCCACCTAATGGGCCCCTCTGGTAGTTATTTGCTCCAATATTCTTCAATTATTCCATAAAAAATCTGTGTGAAGTTTCAGCTTGTTTGGAGTTGTGCAGAATAGGTGGCCTGACGTAGCTTTTCAAGGTCCAGATTTCCAACTGCCGGGATACTCTCTCTTTGTGTATACCTTGAATATTATGAGATAAAAGGCATTAGAATTACTCAAAAAAGCATTATTATGGATAAAAACATCATAAATAACAATAAGAAAACATGATGCAAAATGGACGTATCACCCGCCCAGGCGTATGAGACGAGTTTGAGAGGTCCGGTTTTAGATGCTCTTACTCCTTGGCTTGAAAGTAATATTTGTGTTGACACTCTCAAACATGTGTACTTCCTCTTTGGTATAAACACCCCATTTGTACCATCAATAAATACTAACGGATTATTTATTCATCTCTTTGTCCTTTACCTTTCACTTCAAACACAGACAATACCCCGCACGAACAATTTTGTTCCTCATGGTACAAGAACTTCTTTGGGTGTTTTCCTTCGGGGAAATCTCTCTCTCTCTCTCTCTCTCCAAATGGATTCAACCCTAAATCTGGCGCAACATCCCTGTCGCGAGCTCCGCCTCATACTCCACGAGCACTTCTCTCGCACTGTCATCTCCTCCTCTGGCATGCGCTCTTTCTCCCGCGGGGGCGCCAGGGCTTGGGCCTTCTATCATGTAGTTGGCTTCAAGGCGAGATGGTGCACCTCTTATCTTTGGGCTCCTCGTGGTCGAAGAAGAGGACGTGCAAGTGTGTCAATAGGGACGGCACAACCAGAGAACGGGGAGGAGCCGCACAGTAGCTGATGTCTACTACGCAACTTTATTCTTGTAGACACGTGTTGGGCCTCCAAGCGCAGAGTTTTGTAGGACAGTAGCAATTTTCCCTCAAGTGGGTGACCTAAGGTTTATCAATCCGTGGGAGGCGTAGGATGAAGATGGTCTCTCTCAAACAACCCTGCAATCAAATACAAGAAATCTCTTGTGTCCCCAACACACCCAATACAATGGAAAATTGTATAGGTGCACTTGTTCGGCGAAGAGATGGTGATAAAAGTGTAATATTGATGGTAGAAATATATTTTTATAATCTGAATAAATAAAAACAGCAAGGTAGTAAATAGTAAACGGGCACAAAAACGGTATTGCAGTGCTTAAAAATGAGGCCTAGGGTCCGTACTTTCACTAGTGCAACCTCTCAATAGTGCTAACATAGTTGGATCATATGATTATCCCTCAAAGTGCAATAAAGAATCACTCCCGAGTTCCTATTAGCGATGAACAAAAGATAGAAATTGTTTGTAGGGTACGAAACCACCTCAAAGCTATTCTTTAAGTTTGATCTATTCAAGAGTTCGTACTAAAATAACACAAAGATATTCTTTCCGTTCGATCTATCCTAGAGTTCATACTAAAATAACACCAAAGCAAATTCATATTCATAGTACCCAATCCAACACAAAGAACTACAAGGAGACCCCAAAGTTTCTATTGGAGAAAAGGTAATAAAAACATGCATCAACCCCTATGCATAGATTACCCCAATATCACCACGGGAATCCGCGAGTTGAATGCCAAAACACATATCAAGTGAATCCATATGATACCCCATTGTCACCTCAAGTATTCATACCGCAAGACATATATCATGTGTTCTCATATCTGAATATTCAATCCGACAAGACAAAACTTCAAAGGGTAATGATTCAATTCATCACAATAAGAGTACAGAGGGGATAAACATCATATGATCCGACTATATTGACAAAGCCCATGATATAGATCACGAGGAAGAGAGAGAGAGAGATTAAACACATACCTACTGGTACAAACCCTCAGCCCCGAGGGTGGACTACTCCCTCCTCATCGTGGTGGCCGCCAGGTTGATGAAGATGGCCACCGAAGATGATTCCCCCTCCTGCAGGGTGCCGGAACGGGTCTAGATTGGTTTTCGGTGGCTATGGAGCCTTGCGACGATGGAACTTCTGATCTAGGTTAACCCCGAAGGGTTTTGGAATATTTGGGAATTTATAGTGCAAAGAAGGGGTGTGGGAGGCCACTGAGGTGGGCACAACCCACCTGGGCGCGTCTGGGCCCCCAAGCGCACCCTGGTGGGTTGTGCCCCCCTCGAGGCATCCCCCAGGTGCAGTTCTGGCCCATTGGAAGTGTTCTGTTCCATAAAAAATCCTCAAAAAGTTTCACGGTGTTTGGACTCCGTTCGATATTGATTTTCTGCGATGTAAAAAACAAGCAAAAACAGCAACTGGCACAAGGCACTGGGTCAATAGGTTAGTCCCAAAAAATGATATAAAGTTGCTATAAAATGATTGTAAAACATCCAAGAATGATAAAATAGCAGCATGAATACTTCATAATGTATAGATACGTTGGAGATGTATCAGCATCCCCAAGCTTAATTCCTACTCGTCCTCGAGTAGGTAAATGATAAAAGAAATAATTTGTGAAGTGTGAATGCTAGCAAAGTGCATAAGTTTCATCAATGATAATTTCAATCACTTTTCCTAGCATCATGACAACAACTCTTTCTCATAAAATTTCTCATGTTATAGTAGCAACCAATTCACATGCTAAGGTTCAAACAATGAATTCTCTTGAAACTCAACAGCCTATGTTCTTAGTCACCAAGCAATTGCAATTCAACTTATTCAACTGAGTTTCAGTAAGAGCTCCACATACTCAACCATCATATAGTCTTCTATGATTGCTAACACTAACCGCGTACACATGAGCAAAATGTTTCAACTAGACACATAGAAAGATAGGGCCTTATAATTTCACCTCCCAACGTATTCACCTCAAGGGTGATGTCAACAATAATAACTTATGCCACCCATATTCAACTGGACATATGTGCCTAGATCTTTCCTCACCACATGATGCTTGCCAAAAGATAAAAATAAAAAGGAATAGAGAGAAGAACTTTGACTCTTTGCATAAAATTAAATACATAAAAGTAAAAGATAGGCCCTTCACAGAGGAAAGCAGAGGTTGCCATGCACTTATTTGTTTGTATGCTCAACCCCTTAGTGCAAAAGAACATCATGTTATATTGCCCCTTATGATAGCAACCTGTATTATGCAGTCCAATGCTTTTATTACTTTGCCATCACAAGTTCGTACAACGCTCAATTTTCTCTTACACTAAATGATCTAACACTTTTAGAAGCAATTTTTACTACCTTATTGCACCGATGACAACTTACTTGAAGGATCTTGCTCAATCCTTAGGTAGGTATGGCGGACTCTTGAAAATAAGATTTGGGTTCAAGGGTTTTTGGATGCGCAAGTAGTATCTCTACTAGGTGCAGGATTTTTGGCTAGCAAAGATTTGGAGCAAGCACCACATGTTGAAGGATCTATGACAATATAACTTCTATGTGAATATAAACAAACATAAACCATTACGTTGTCTTCCTTGTCCAATGTCAACAATTTTGGCATATAATATTTTGATGGGGGCTCACAATCACAAAAGATTTCCATGATAGTGTATTTATATGTGAAAGTTCTCTTCCTTATACTAATTATTCGTGAATTGCTTGTATGACCAATATTGTGATTGTCAAGCCTCAATAGATTTCACTTTTTAAACCCAATGTGAAGCTACCACTAGGCATGATATGATTTCAACTTCATGACGTTCAATTTATTCAACAATTTACTCAAAGTATATAAGTGAAGCACAAGAGTAAATGACATAGAAAAGAGCTTCGTTGACGGGATGTGAATGTCGCTTACTTAGCCTCCCTGGCAACTATTTGAGGACTCTATTTTATTTAAAAACTTTCAGATCTAAGTACTTTATTAAAAGATAAAGTGAAACAAAATAAAATGACAATCCAAGGATAGCACACAACATGTGAAGAAGCAAAAACTTAGGCTCAACCGATACTAACTGATAATTGTTGAAGAAGTAAGGTGGGATGCCTACCGGGGCATCCCCAAGCTTAGATGCTTGATAACTCTTGAAATATTATCTTGGGGTGCCTTGGGCATCCCCAAGATTGAGCTTTTATGTCTCCTTAATTAATTCTTCTCATATCACGGTTTTCCTAAATCTCAAAAGCTTCATCCACACAAAACTCAACAAGAACTCGTGAGAAAAGTTAGTATAAACCAATGCAAAAACCTTATCATTATATACTGTAGAAAATCACTAAAATTATTATTCAACATTTCATACTAAACTCCTATGCATATTTAATACTCCTATCCTCAAATAGAATCATTAAACAAGCAAACATATGCAAACAATGCAAACATAACAGCAATCTGCCAGACATGTACAGTCTGTAAAGAATGCAAGAGTATCAATACTTCTTAAACTCCAAAAATTATGAAAATTTAACACATTGTAGAAAATTTATCAGAGCTCATTTTGCAAAAAGTTCCAACATTTTATCACATTATGACTTTTCTAGGGAATTTTTGCAACAGCGGTAAACTTTCTGTTTACAAACAGCAACATGTATACTTGCAAAATAAGCATGACAAAGGCTATCATTGCCACTTTTATTGAAATAAAAGATGCAAAACATTATTATAAATAACATCAAGCAGATCCTAACAAAATAAATTGACGCTCCAAGCAAAACACATATCATGTGATGAATGAAAACATATCTCCAAGTGAGGTTACCGGTAATGTTGGAGATGAAAGAGGGGATGCCTTCCGGGGCATCCCCAAGCTTAGTTGCTTGGATATTCCTTGAATATTACCTTGGGATGCCCTAGGAATCCCCAAGCTTAGGGTCTTGTAACTCCTTATTCTCCTCATATCGATATTTCACCCAAAACTTGAAAACTTCAATCACACAAAACTTAATGGAACTTCGTGAGATAGGTTAGTATGATAAAGAGCAAACCATTTTACTTTGGTACTATCAAAGAAAAGATTCATAATTGTTCTCACACAATGCCTACTGTATCATATCATTTCCACAATTTATATTGAGCAATATAAGCCATGGAAACTAGAAAACAAGCAAACTATGCATTGAAAACAGAATCTGTCAAAAACAGAACAGTCTGTAGTAATCTGTACTCCAACCATACTTCTGCTACTCCAAAAATTCTGAAAAATTAGGAAAGCCTGTGAAATTTGTCTATTAATCTTACTCAAAAATAATCAGAGTTTTATTACACTTCTGTTAAAAATAAGAATTGTTTTCCTGAGCGCAAAATTTTCTGTTTTTCAGCAAGATCAAACCAACTATCACCATAGACCATCCCAAAGGCTTTACTTGGCACTTTACTGAAACAAAAGCAATAAAACATGATCAATACAGTAGCATAATCATGTGAACACACAAAAACAGTAGGTAAAAGTGTTGGGTTTTCTCCCAACAAGCGCTTTTCTTTTATGCCTTTTTAGCTGGGCATGCTGATTCAATGATGCTCGCATAAAAGATAAGAATTGAAACATGAAGAGAGCATCATGAAGCATATGACTAGCACATTTAGGTCTAACCCACTTCCTATGCATAGGGATTTTGTGAGAAAAACAACTTATGGGAGCAAGAATCAACTATCATAGGAAGGCAAAACAAGTGCAACTTCAAAACAATCAACACATAGAGGAGAAACTTGATATTATTGAGATAGGTAAGAACATAAGTTCCTTTCTCATAATAATTTTCAGAAACATCATGGATGGTTTCAACAATATAACTATCACATACAGCACTCTTTTCATGATGCACAAGCATAGAAGATTTATCACTCTTTATGGCATAGATGTCATCATAATAATCATCATAGAGAGCAACTTCATTGTCATATTCAATTGAAACCTCTTCCAAAATAGTGGATGTACCACTAAATAAAGTCATGACCTCTCCAAATCCACTTTCATCAATATTGTAATAAGATTCAACACCCTCCAAAATAGTGGGATCACTACTACCTAGAGTTTACACTCTTCCAAACCCACTTTTATCAATGTAATCATCATAAATAGGAGGCATGCTATCATCATAATAAATTTTCTTATCGAAAGTAGAAGGAATCAAAGGATCATATTCATTAAGCAAAGCACCCCCAAGCTTAGGACAAGCATTATTTCCAGAAAATAAATCTTCAAACATATCATACTCATTAAACATAGCATCCCCAAGCTTGTGGTTTTGCATATCATTGCAATCATTCTTATCAATAGCATGAATGGCACCAATAGTATAGCAAACATTATTATCATATTCTTCCAAGAAAGTGCTAAAAAGATTTTCAAGATCATAAGGGATATCGTTGTCTTCCCAATCATAATCATTACAACAACTAGTAGGTATCACAGAATCATACTCAATATCATCATCCTCCATTAACATATTTGATTCACATTCATGAGGCACGATGGTAGGAGCAACATTATTTGGGAGAGATACCTTTTTATCTTTATTCTTTCTTCTTTTCTTCTTCTTCACAACATCATGTGTGGGTTTAATGAATTCTTTAAAGCTTTTTGTTGAAGAGATTGATTGGATAGGAAGCACCTCCTTGTTACCTGATTCATCATAATAAACACTAGGAGGGTATTCGGAAATATTTTCCCTTTCATTACTACTCTCTTCATATTCTATTTGTTTTCTTGTCTTTAGATAGTTGACAATATAACGATTCTCAATGTAATTTACTGCACAAAACATATAAATTTCCTCTAGATCAAAATCAATAAATCTCTCGGGATTTAGAAAACCCTTAGTTATATGTTTCATTTCTTCATACCCCAAAAGAAGACTAAGATTTTTATGATGCTCAAGGGAAATCAAGTTATCACAATTTTTGAACACGATTTGATCATGAAACAATTTGCATTGGAGATTTAAATGACCATCTTCATTGCAAAGTTCACAAGGATGGCGAAAAAATTACATCTTTCAGCGCAATTGTCGGTGTCAAAACCGGCGGATCTCGGGTAGGGGGTCCCGAACTATGCGTCTAAGGCGGATGGTAACAGGAGGCAGGGGACACAATGTTTTACCCAGGTTCGGGCCCTCTTGATGGAGGTAAAACCCTACGTCCTGCTTGATTAATATTGATGATATGGGTAGTACAAGAGTAGATCTACCACGAGATCGGAGAGGCTAAACCCTACAAGCTAGCCTATGGTATGATTGTATGTTGTCCTACAGACTAAAATCCTCCGGTTTATATAGACACCGGAGGGTTTAGGGTTACACAAGGTCGGTTACAAAAGAGGAGATACACATATCCGTATTGCCTAGCTTGCCTTCCACGCCAAGTAGAGTCCCATCTGGACACGAGACGAGGTCTTCAATCCTGTATCTTCATAGTCTAATAGTCCGGCCAATGGAGATAGTCTGGCTGTCCGGAGACCCCCTAATCCAGGACTCCCATAGTAGCCCCTGAACCAGGCTTTCAATGACGATGAGTCCGGCGCGCAGTATTGTCTTCGGCATTGCAAGGCGGGTTCCTCATCCGAATATACCACGGAAGAATTTGAACATAGGGATAGTGTCCGACCCTGCAAAATAAGTTCCACATACCACCGTAGAGAGAATAATATTTCCACAAATCCAATTTGCTGACTTGTTTCGGAAACACGACATTACGTCACGGCCCGGTGATTATTCGAACCGTTTCCTTTAACTAGCCCCGCACATAACGCGAGGCAGTTTTTTGACACGTCTTGTCAAAGCAGAGATCGTGTCCCCCTAATTATGGGATTCTCATCAATACGGTCGTGGGTAACCCAACTGTGTCTAGGACTCCTAGATTATAGGCAAGTCCTAAATGTCTATGGAGAGGATGCTTGATATTCACCCTCTTTATAAAGGGACACGACTTTTACTTTTTTCCCTCCCGTGCTCAATCAAATCCTTCCCCCACCTCGAGTTCTAACACCCAAAGCCTAGGTCAGGTGCTTCGGACCTTCAATCATGCCCGGATCTAGCCTTCAAGGCCGGTGGATGCCCTCCTCTGTTACGGAAGAGGATATCAAGAAGTTGAGGGAGGCTAGATACCTGACCGCCGAGGTTTCGCATCGGCTGCCTGCCCGAGGGCAGGTCGTCCCTACTCCTGAACCCAACGAGAACATTGTGTTCATCTCCCACTTCCTCCGAGGTCTAGGCCTCACCCTGGATCCCTTTGTTAGGGGTTTGATGTTCTATTACGGGCTAGATTTCCACGATCTAGCCCCGGACTCCTTTCTCCACATCTCGACATTCATTGTCGTGTGTGAGGCCTTCCTCCGCATTACCCCTCACTTCGGCCTGTGGATCAAGACCTTTGACGTGAAGCCGAAGATGGTCGAGGGGCAGTATGCAGCGTGCGGAGGCGCATTAATAAGAAAGATAGAAGGAGCTCCATGGCCCAAAGGTTCCTTTCCAGAGGTGTCCGGATTATGCCAACAAGAGTGGTTTTACATCACAAGTCCCAGAAGTGCCAAGTGGGTGGCTGCCCCTGCTTTCCGCTCGGGCCCTCCACCACAAATGATGTCATGGATTAGCAGAGGACTGAGCTGGGGTCCAGCCAAGGACGTGCCTATACTGCAGAGCCGCATTCGCGATCTCTTCGAAGGAGATTCCAGTCTAGTTACGGTGGCGCAAGTCATGCTGGTTCATCGAGTCCAACCTTGCAAACGCCGGCCCCTCCGCATGTGGGAGTTCAACCCAGAAGGGCCGCATACTATTCAGAATTTCCTCGGCCTGACGCACGAGGAGATGTACAAATCATTCTTCGGACCCCAAATAGAGTGTCTGGATACTACCGAGGACGTGGGCCTGAGCAGCAACCGTACCGCCGACCAAGTAAGTAATCCTTTGGCCGAACACACCGTCTTTTATTTACCATGACGTCATTCTGAGAAGTCGCTCTTTTACCAGGACTGGCTAACAAAGGCAAAGATGATTCGGTGTTCGGCCGCCCTTCCTGAGGGTTTGGAGAATCCAGTACTGGAAAAGATGCTCGAGCTAGCACCCTGCCCGGAGCCCTCAAAGGAAGATAAAGGGGGGAATAATGAGGTCGAAAGCAGGCCGCCATCGCTACCAATTCCGACCGAGGGAATGAGCACCTCGGTGAAGGAGGATAACCAAGGAGAAGAATCCGACCTTCTCTCGCTTCGGGGAAGGAAGAGGACTGTGTTTGAAGATCTGGAAACCGAGGCTTCCAAACGGGAGAAGAAGTCTCCACTAGAGGGTCCTACCTTGGAGGGTGCTTTTGCCGCACAAAGTCCGCGCGAGTATCAGCCCTCCAACGAGCTGTAAGTAATCAGAAAGTACTTTAATAGTGGAGATATACTACCTTACCTCTGAGGAAAATAACCGAAGTATTTATTGCAGTTCGGATCTTAGCCCTTCTCAGCAGAGCTCGTCTTCGGGGGATCTTCTTCCGGAGATGATGGAGAGCAAAACGCCTCCCCCGGACTCCTCTGCTCAAGAAGCGGGCGACCTTGAAGTGTCGTCACGGAGGGCCTCTCCGGATCCGGTGAGGCCAGAAGATAATCCTATAGTCACCTGAAGTCCCCAGCATCCGGCTCTCGAAGAGAGCAAACAGAAGAGTCCGACACCGTCTGGTATGCGGTCAGACCTACCGAGAGAGCTGTTGGAGCGAGCGGCCATCTCAGCAGAACACCGTACATTGATGGGTATGGTGATGGAAAGGATTTCATCCGCCGAAAGCGGGTTGCATGATGCCTTTATGAGTCTACTGACGGGCTTTGAGGTACGTAAAATGATGTACATTTGTGATGGTACCGCACATTTTTAGGTGTGCCCTGTGTAGATAGTAGCCCCTGAGACTCTGGTTGTCGCCGAGAACGGCGGCAAACAGAGGATCGTAGTCCCAGGCAATAACCATACCTCTTTAATGTGCAGGTAGTGGGAGCTCCGGTGGCTAGCCGGACTCTTGAGTTTGCCGAACTGGAGCGGCAACTGGATGCGGCGGATGCCGACATCGAGCTTGTTAACAAGAGGCTTGACGAGGCACAGGGTAAGTGGTATTTTCTGGTGAATGCCACATAGTAAGAGCAGCATGATGCCAGTATCTTTAATATGTTGTGACTGCAGATGGGGCTACCACCGTGGAAACCATGCGGGCGGAACTTGCCCTGGCCAAAGAACAAGCAAGGATTAGTAATGCGGCTGCTTTGAAGGCGGCCGGAGAGTTGAAAGCCGAGAAGGCTGCGCATTGCGAGAGCAAAGAGAAGATGGCCAAGATGGCCGTAGAATTAAAAGACACTGCCGACCATTGCTAGTTCCTTGTAAAGGAGAACCGAGTGAAGGCGGCGAACCTTGAAAAGGCCACGATGGTGACCAAAGACACTCGCTCTGCTATGAGGGCGAAGAAGGAGGAGCTGCGCGAAGCTGGGGATATTGCGGCTGGGAAGCCCTTTCTGCTGCAGAGGAAGTTCGGAGATCCGCGGTATGCCCCTCTGGATCGGCTGTGGAGTTCGGCAGACGCATATATGGACTTGGCGGCAAGCGCTGTCGATGCGGTCGAATACTTCCGAGATCAGACGGATCGTGAAGTGGACAAGCTGTTTTGGTCGCAATTTAACGTTCCAGAGCGTCCGCTTCCCTTGACTGATCAGCTAGCCGAATGGGCCGAACTTAATAGGTTGTCCGGACTTGCCACGAGGTTTGTCGTGGATCAGCTGTGGCCGGAAAAGGCGAAGCTGAACAGCTATTTCAGCTTAGTGCAGCAGTTCCTTGGTGCGGTGCCGTGCATTAATGCGATGAAGAGGTCAGCGTGCATAGAAGGCTCGCGGATGGCCCTTGCCCGTGTTAAAGCATACTGGGCGGAGATGGATGCTACCACTGTTGCGGTGCAGGGTTCGGCCATAGGCCGAGTGTCTGCCGAGCACTATTTCGAAGAGGTTCTCGAGGGTGCTCGTTTGATAGAGGCCCAGTGCTCGAAGAATATTATGTTTGAGTGACATGTATTCCCATTGTAAACACAATGTTTTTATGAAATTTATTAAGGATGTGTTTATACTTTTGCCTGAAAGTAATATGATGCCTCCTGTGCGGCCGTTTATGTATACATGTGTATAACCTGAAAGATTGCAGTCGTCGGCTTCATCCCCCACGCATATAATGCGGAGGTGTTCGCAGAAGATGCGTGTTCACACTTAACCCAACGTCTTGGTCCTATTAAGGAGGTGATAGCACACCGAACGAGGCAACCGGGCTATAATTCTTTAACACTTTCACTTAGCCATAGGAGTTTGACGGTGGGGCTACTATATAGCCCCCGTTGGCTCCGCATTCTCCCAAATTCGGGGTGCGTACATGCCTGGCCGGGAAACGGCCTTTCATTAAGGCGGAGGAATTCTAACATTCCAATAGGTCATCGAGTGGTTGACCAGTATCACGCTATATCATGACAGTCAGTTTTCGGCTTTCTCTACTGAGGTGCTTGTCCGGATAACCCGGGGCACAATCGCAGTAGTTCTCCTAGTGCTACCTTAGCCGATAGAGCGGAACATAAGGTACCAAAACATAGGAGCTGGGCAAACCCAACATTTGACCAAAGACATGATTCGGAGCTGATGCATATAAGGCCAAACTCGCGACGCCGAACACACCCTAAGGTATTCGGTCTTTATGGTATAAACCGGGCCTAAATAGTGCCCTTTGTGAGAAGCCCCTGGTGTCCAGGTACGTGCATTATTCTGACGTGGCCACATGCCAAGACGCCAGCATCCTTCTCAATTGTACTGAGAATCCAAGGGATGTGTATCAACAAGAGACAGTAAAAAAGGTTGACGCAGGGTCTTACTCTAAAAAGAATCCTTGGGACGGGTCCCTGCTGCACGTCTGCGCCTGTATCTCCGTTGTGCTGTATCCTGGATGGGTGTAGCACGATGGTCATCTATAAAAGAGAGAAACTTAGGTGAAAAGATCGTGCAAAAAGGTAGGTTTGAAGAAACCATGTATAACTGAAGATGAGTAAAAATTGCCACTTGTCTGCGCGCGTTGAGCCCCTTGTATTTGTAATAGGGGTGTGGCTTATCAAACCTGTGTGAGTTACATATAGCTGCGCCGGACTCGTCTAACCGTGTCCGTGGTCTTGACGACCTATCAAATGCTTTAGCTGGTGAGGCCCTTTTTAGTGTGCGGCTGCCAAGGCAGTCACGCTCTCTTCGGCGTGCAGGGATCACTTAATATTTCCATTCACTGCAATGATGCCACATGGACCGGGCATCTCAAGCGTAAGGGAAGCGTAACGCGGTATTGCATTAAAGCGAGCGAAAGCTTCGCGTCCAAGTAGTGCTTGATAGCCACTTTGGAACGGAGCAATGTGGAATGTTAAATATTCACAACGGAAGTTATCGGGGAAGCCGAATATAACCTCTTGTAGCAGGGAGCCCGTGCAATGAGCCCCTGGGCCTGGCGTTACTCCTTTAAGGGTAGTGTTGTTGTGGCAAATTTTCGTTGGGTCTATCCCCATTTTGTGGATTGTATCCTGGTATATCAGGTTTAAACTGCTGCCACCATCCATCAGGACTCGTGTAAAGTGGTATCCGTCAATTATTGGGTCTAATACCAGGGCAGCCCATCTTGCACGTCGGATACTTGCTGAGTAATCACGATGGTCGAAAGTGATCGGTTGAGACGACCAGTGGCAGGACTCCGCGGTGATAGGCCCTTGGGCATATTTTTCTGGGAGTGCCACTTTGTTTCTCACCTTGATCACGTGTAACACGTTGACCGTTTTGACTTCTGGTGGAAACTTCTTTTGTTCCCCAGTGTCTTGCTTGGGAGGCTCATCCTCGTCTTCGCTTGGTGTATCCTCCCACTTGTGTCCGGTGTTGAGCTTGCCGGACTGCTTGAAGACCCAACATTCTATGTGGGTATGATTAGCGGGTTTACCAGGGGTGCTATGGATCTGACATACTTGGTCCAGAATTTTATTTAGGCTGGACAGTTCGTCTCTGGCGCCTTTAGAGGGCGGCTTTTGCTGACTTGGCCGAGAGCTTTTGAATCCGCCGTTTACTGCTGTGCTCTTCGTGTTGTCTTCTTTATTCCGACACTTATTATTTTTGCTGCATCATGATTTCCTGTTTTCATCTCTAACTTCGGATGTACTTGGGTCGCTGGTGCTGCATCTGGCTAGCCAGCTGTCCTCACCCGCAGAAAAAGCGGGTCATGAGGCTTGTTAATGCTTCCATTGTTCTCGGCTTTTCTTGGCCGAGGTGTCTGGCAAGCCATTCGTCGCGGACGCTATGCTTAAAAGCTGCCAAGGCTTCGGCGTCCGGACAGTCGACTATTTGGTTCTTTTTAGTAAGAAACCTGTTCCAAAGCTTTCGGGCTGACTCTCCGGGCTGTTGAGTTATATGACTCAAATCGTCCGCATCCGGAGGTCGGACATAAGTCCCTTGAAAATTTGCCCAAAAAGCATCTTCGAGCTCTTCCCAGCTTCCAATGGAGTTTTCGGGGAGGCTTTTAGGCCAGTGCTGAGCTGGCCCTTTGAGCTTGAGGGGTAAGTACTTCATGGCATGGAGATCATCTCCTCGAGCCATATGGATATGGAGGATATAGTCCTCAATCCAGACCCCAGGGTTTGTTGTTCCGTCATATGCCTCTATGTTTACGGGTTTGAATCCCTTTGGAAATTCATGGTCCAGCACCTCATCGGTGAAACATAGGGGGTGTGCGGCACCCCTGTATCTGGGTGTACCGCGTTGTTCGGATGTTTGTTGTGTTGCGTCGTATGCTGGAGCGTGTTTGTGTGGTCCATAGATGGATCTGGTTGCGCCATCCCCTTGATGCAGGCCCTCGCCTGGATCGCGTATTGGCTTATGTGTCGCGTTGTTTGCCGCTTTATGTTGGTCATGAGGACGTCTATCCGGCAAGGTGGCCATTTTGATTTTTGGTTGCGGGGGATCCAAGGCCTCCTCATCGAATTCAGGTAGCAACTTCCGCTTCGGGTAGCTCTTGGTGGGGCGATTACCATCGTACTTCGCTGCTGCGTTGAGTACTTTGCTCCATCTGATTTCAAGTGTGTCTTGTGCAGCCTTGAGTCTTTGCTTCTGCTTTTTTAGACTCCTCGCGGTGTCAACAAGACTTTGACGGGCATTCTATTGCTCCGGGTGTCTGCCCGGTGTGAGGTCGTCCGGACTATTATCTTTGACAAAGTCAGGTTGTTCGGCTTGATTCTCCGTGTTGCCGTGGTCCGGCAATGGTTCCCCCTGCTCTAACGTTGGGTCTTTATGATCGTTGTTTCTGCCGAGGCGGGATTTGGGGCGGCGCTTACGCCGGTGTTTTGACTGCTTCTCGAGGGAACAACCCTTTGTTGCGTCCTTCCATTCCTCGTCGTCGTTTTCCTTTGGTGTGTCCACCATGTATACGTCATGTAGTGAAGTGGCTGTCCAGTGCCCTGTGGGCAGTGGTTCCTCTTCGTCTCCCGCATCGTTGTCCATACCGTCGATGTCTTCGGAGTTGAAGTCGAGCATGTCGGTTAAGTCATTGATAGTGACTACTAAGTGGGTGGTGGGTGGGCCGCGAATTTCTTCGTCGTCCGCATCCCAGTCCTGCCGGACATAGTTCGGCCAGGATCCTCCTGACAAGGAGAGAGACCTTAATGAGTTCAGTATGTCGCCAAAAGGCGAGTGCTGAAAAATATCCACGGAGGTAAGCTCCATGATCGGCGCCCAATCGGATTCGATAGGAACGGGCGCAGGCGGCTCGGAGTCCGTGGCCGGAGAAGGATCCGGCAGTTTAACAACACGGCTCTCGTGTAAGGTAAGGTCGACGTTTTGCTCGATCGCCACTGAGGGTAAGGCCTCCGTGGTGGGGTCCATCCACCCATCCACGGATGGCGCAACTGGCTCCGAATTGAGGGTCGGGGCGGCTGCCTGTGCGATCTCCTGAATACTGTCCGACGGTAGAGCTAAATCGTACTCATCATGACCGCGTGACGCACAAGGCAGAGGCTCGAATCCGTCGAAGATCAAGTCTCCACGGATATCAGCCGTGTAGTTTAAGCTTCCAAACCTGACCTGGTGGCCAGGGGCGTAACTTTCAATCTGCTCCAGATGGCCAAGTGAATTGGCCCGCAGTGCAAAGCCGCCGAACATGAAGATCTGTCCGGGAAGAAAAGTCTCACCCTAGACTGCATGGCTATCGATGATAGTAGGAGCCATCAAGCCTAATGGCAACGACACAGAGGAACTCTCAATGAAATCACCAATGTCGGTGTCAAAACCGGCGGATCTCGGGTAGGGGGTCCCAAACTGTGCGTCTAAGGCGGATGGTAACAGGAGGCAGGGGACACAATGTTTTACCCAGGTTCGGGCCCTCTTGATGGAGGTAAAACCCTACGTCCTTCTTGATTAATATTGATGATATGGGTAGTACAAGAGTAGATCTACCACAAGATCAGAGAGGCTAAACCCTAGAAGCTAGCCTATGGTATGATTGTATGTTGTCCTACGGACTAAAATCCTCCGGTTTATATAGAACCGGAGGGGTTAGGGTTACACAAGGTCGGTTACAAAAGAGGAGATACACATATCCGTATTGCCTAGCTTGCCTTCCACGCCAAGTAGAGTCCCATCTGGACACGAGACGAAGTCTTCAATCTTGTATCTTCATAGTCTAACAGTCCGGCCAGTGGAGATAATCCGGATGTCCGGAGACCCCCTAATCCAGGACTCCCACAGCAATCATCTAGCCTCTCTTGCAACTTTTTCGTTTCTAAATATTTATGCTTCTTACAAAATCTATCTTCCGTTTTTGGTGTGAAAATGCACTCCCAATCCACTCCGCAAAAATTGACATGCTTATAAGAAACATTTTTGTCATGACTTGCGCAATCATCATTAGTATTTTGGATATTCAAAAAAATTATACTAACAACATTGCAATCATGCTCATCATTTAAATATTTCATGCCAAACATTTTGTTGACTTCTTCTAACCATTGAGCACAATTTTTTGAACCATCAAATTCAAGAAAGATATTATAAAGATGGTCAATATTATGATGCAACCTCAATTCCATTTTTATGTAGTTTTCTTTTATAAACCAAACTAGTGATAAAACAAGAAACTAAAAGATTCAATTGCAAGATCTAAAGATATACCTTCAAGCACACACCTCCGAGCAACGGCGCCAGAAAAGAGCTTGATGTCTACTATGCAACTTTATTCTTGTAGACACGTGTTGGGCCTCCAAGCGCAGAGTTTTGTAGGACGGTAGCAATTTTCCCTCAAGTGGATGGCCTAAGGTTTATCAATCCGTGGGAGGTGTAGGATGAAGATGGTCTCTCTCAAACAACCCTGCAATCAAAAACAAGAAATCTCTTGTGTCCCCAACACACCCAATACAATGGAAAATTGTATAGGTGCACTAGTTCGGCAAAGAGATGGTGATAAAAGTGTAATATTGATGGTAGAAATATATTTTTTATAATCTGAATAAATAAAAACAGCAAGGTAGTAAATAGTAAACAGGCACAAAAACGGTATTGCAATGCTTAAAAATGAGGCATAGGGTCCGTACTTTCACTAGTGCAACCTCTCAATAGTGCTAACATAGTTGGATCATATGATTATCCCTCAAAGTGCAATAAAGAATCACTCTTGAGTTCCTATTAGCGGAGAACAAAAGATATAAATTGTTTGTAGCTTGCGAAACCACCTCAAAGCTATTCTTTCCGTTTGATCTATTCAAGAGTTTGTACTAAAATAACACAAAGCTATTCTTTCCGTTCGATCTATCCTAGAGTTCGTACTAAAATAACACCAAAGAAAATTCATATTCATAATACTCAATCCAACACAAAGAACTACAAGGATACCCCAAAGTTTCTATCGGAGAAAAGATAATAAAGACATGCATCAACCCCTATGCATAGATTACCCCAATATCACCGCGGGAATCCGCGAGTTGAATGCCAAAACACATATCAAGTGAATCAATATGATACCCCATTGTCACCTCAAGTATTCATACCGCAAGACATACATCATGTGTTCTCATATCTGAATATTCAATCCGACAAGAGAAAACTTCAAAGGGTAAAGATTCAATTCATCACAACAAGAGTATAGAGGGGAGAAACATCATATGATCCAACTATATTAACAAAGCCCATGATATAGATCACGAGAGAGAGAGATTAAACACATAGCTACTGGTACAAACCCTCAGCCCCGAGGGTGGACTACTCCCTCCTCATCGTGGTGGCCGCCGGGATGATGAAGATGGCCACCGGAGATGATTCCCCCCTCCGCAGGGTGTCGGAACGGGTCTAGATTCGTTTTCGATGGCTACAGAGCCTTGCGGCGGCTGAACTTCTGATCTAGGTTAACCTTGAAGGGCTTCGGAATATTTGGGAATTTATAGCGCAAAGAAGGGGTGCGGGAGGCCACTGAGGTGGGAACAACCCACCTGGGCACGCCTGGGCCCCCAGGCACGCCCTGGTGGGTTGTGCCCCCTCGAGGCACCCCCCAGGTGCAGCTCTGGCCCATTGTAAGTGTTCTGGTCCATCAAAAATCCTCAAAAAAATTCGCGATGTTTGGACTCCATTTGATATTGATTTTCTATGATGTTAAAAACAAGCAAAAAACAGCAATAGGCACTGGGTCAATAGGTTAGTCCCAAAAATGGTATAAAGTTTCTATAAAATGATTGTAAACATCCAAGAATGATAAAATAACAGCATGAATACTTCATAAATTATAGATACGTTGGAGACGTATCAATAGCCGGCATGTGTGGTGAGATGACTCAAGAGGTTGGCGGTGCCATGGACAGACGCGACAGAGCAAGTGGCGGTTGATTGGCTGAAGGGCTAAACCGTGTGGACGGCGGACGTGGCGACATCAAATCAAAGCAGGGTGGGACGACGCTAGGCTTAGGTGGCAGCAACACCATGGCTTTAGGCGCGAGTTCTGAGGGAGGCGCGGTCGTCGCAGTGAAGAAAAAGTGGAGAGCACGTAAGAGGAGCGGGGTCCTTGGCTCGCCGGTGTGAGGCTTGGGTGTCTGCAGCTCCATGGCTAGAGGAGCCGAGCTCCGAGGTAGATGTGGTCGCCACGGTGAAGAAAAAGAGGAGAGGAGGCGCGAGGAGCGGGGTCCCTATCTTGATAGGAACGAACTGGACTCTAGATTACTTGGCAACAATTTCTCACATAAGTGTGATTTAGGTGGCGATTACAACTTAATTGCAAGGACTGTGGCTAGGGTTCATGCGAGATGCGAAATGTGGAACGGTGGTAGGTAGCCGAGCCGCCGGGTGGTTGATCCTCTGGTTGGCTTCTCTCTGGAGCGATGCAGGTTAAGTAGCTGGAGGAAGGAGTTGGGCCGCCGTCACCCAGTCCGGCCCACTGACTCGTGGGTTGGCAACGCATGCACGCTCGGCCCATGCACTGTTGGCCTCTTGATCCCTCATGGATGGACCCACCTTGTCAAGGGCGCTGACATCCCCCTCTTCTTAATGTGCGGCTTGCCCCCAAGCCACCGCATGGGGAAAATGAGTGTGACTGTGATAGCCTGGCTTATTAGGGATGATAGACTACTCATATCAATAAGGAATTCCTTCTTTTCTGGGAGCCCATTCGGACAGAACTCCAAAGTTAAGTGTGCTCAGCTTGTAGTAATTTCAGGATGGGTGACCGACCGGGAAGTTTCTCTCGGGTGCGCATGAGTGAGGACAAAGTGCGCAAAAAAGACTAGTATTAATCTGTGGGGCAGTCTAGATCCCGCTAGGAGTAACAACCACCGGCGGGTGTGTCCGGGGCCTTACAAGTTGGTATTAGAGCCGACCCTCGCGGTTACACGGATGTTTGCGGACAGGTGCGCGGTCATGTTGTTCATGACGTTTGTGACCCGTCGTGGCACACGACATGGCACATGTACCGGACTGGATGCACAGACGTATGTGCCAAGAGGGAATGTTCTTGTGGCCCGACAAGGACGTCGGTTCCTCTGAGTGGGGGTGTATGTGATATCCTGGCTTATTAGGGATGATAGACTACTCATATCAATAAGGAATTCCTTCTTTTCCGGGAGCCCGTTCGGACAGAACTCCAAATTTAAGCGTGCTCAGCTTGGAGTAATTCCAGGATGGGTGACCGACCGAGAAGTTGCTCCCGGGTGCGCATGAGTGAGGACAAAATGCACAGAAAATACTAGTATTGATCTATGGGGCCAGTCTAGATCCCACCAGGAGTAACGACCACCGGCGGGTGTGTCCAGGGCGTTACAGTGAAGCACCTCCTTGTCTTCCGAGGTGATGTCGGTAGCTGTGGTGCCCAACCAGCGTACTCGAACTTTCTCGATGACGGAGCCCCGACGCGCGTGCCAGCGGGACTGAAGCACTTCTGCCAGAATAGCAAGGTCGTCATTACAGATTGGCAGAGTTGGTTCGACTGGTGTACCTGAATGCAGAGCTCGCCGGAGTTGCAAGACGTGAAACACTGGGTGCATCGTGGCTACAGCTGGTAACTGGAGTTCGTACGCCACCTCGTTGACCTTCTTGATGATAGGAAAAGGCCCAAAGAACTTGAAAGAGAGCTTATGATTTGCTCGGGGTGCTACGGATGTTTGAATGTATGGTTACAGCTTGAGGAAGATGTGATCGCCCATTTGGAATACTCGGAAAGATTTCTTCTTGTCTGCTTGGGACTTCATGCACTACCGCACCCTATTGAGATGTTGTTGTACCAGATCTTGCACCACCCAGCGTTCTTCCAGCCATGCCTGAAGAGAGGGCACTAAAGCACTGGGAGGTGTGGTGATGCCCCAATGACGAGGCTCGTGACCATACAGTGCCTTGAAGGCTGACATGCCGATCGCCGAATGTGGGGATGAATTGTACCAGAATTGCGCTAGGGCGATCTAGAGGCTCCAGTGACGAGGACAGGCGTGCGTAAAACAGCGGGGGAAGGTTTCCAAACATTGATTTACCTGCTCTATCTGGCTTTCCGTCTGGGGGTGATTGGCTGTGCTCATCCTCAGCTATGTACCCGCATACCGGAATAGTTCATGCTAGAAGTGATTGGTGAACACCGGATCCCTGTCCGAGATGATGGCTCCAGGAAACCCATGCAGCTTGTAGATTTGAGACATGTAGATTTGGGCAACTTTAGCTGTTGTGTACGGGTGGGCTAGAGGAATGAAGTGAGCAAAACAAGTCCTCTTATCAGTTTGTGAAAAGGCAGATCTCTTGCTTTGGTTATCCTCATAGTATCATCACAGATAATGGCACTAATCTCTCTAAAGGTGCTATGAAAGAGTTCTGTCAATGAGAGCATATCTGTCTTGATGTTTTCTCTATGGCTCATCCACAGTCTAATGGTCAAGCAGAAAGAGCGAACCAAGAAATTTTAAGAGGTATCAAGCCCCGGCTTATGGTTCCTTTGGAGTGAACGCCAGGTTGTTGGGTTGAGGAGCTGCCTTCGGTGATTTGGAGTATCAATACCACACACCCAACAGATCCACAGGTTACACGCCTTTCTTTATGGTCTATGGTGCAGAGGTGGTTCTCCCAACTGACATCCATCATGACTCGCCCAGAGTGGCAGCTTATGCTGAAACTGATAATGAGATGGCATGAAAAAATGCACTGGACGCTTTAGATGAGGAACGTGACATTGTGGTGGCTTGTTCAGCAATATACCATCCATTGTTGAGGAAATCGTTAACTGGTAGATGCTTGGTTGGCTGGAGAGTAGGGGATTAATCGGCGAATCGGCAAGTTAATCGGCCATTTAATGCATTAATCGGACGATTTTAAAGTTTATCGGCTACTCGGTGACCCTACGAGTAGGCATTAATCAGCAAGTTAACTAGTTAATCGGATGAATTCTTGAACAGGGATACCAGCAAGACATGCGTTGCTATCATAGCCGCAGAGTCAAGAATCGGGTGTTTTAGGAAGGCGACTTAGTGCTCCAGCTGATTCAAGATCAAACTGACATGCATAAGTTGTCCCCGCCCTAGGAAGGACCTTTTGTGATTAGCAAAAATCTCAACAATGGCTCATATTATTTGATTGATATACGTGAGTGAAAGGAGTATGCACCTCTGAGCAGGAGACCAATAGGCCTTGGAACATTGTTCATCTTCGGCCTTACTACACCTGAGCCACCGGCTCTTATCATTGTACATACTTTGGATGATGTGTGTGTGTGTCTATATATATATATACCTTTTTATGATCAAATATAATAAAGTCGGCAACCCTGAAAAATTCAGGGCCTCTGATGATTCATTTCTGTGTATCTTAGTCTTTATTACTTGATCATAAGGTCACTTGGGGGCTTCCAACACGCCGGATTTAGCTTTCATACCCTCTTGACCAGGCATGAGACGCCAAATTGTGAGTTATCCTGCCTATTTGCAACTTGCTACTCCGCCAGGTGACCCACCTAACTCTTAACAGTCAATCTTTTTAAGACCCTGAACTTGTTAAGGTTAAAACGACGGCTTGTGTCACGAGAGATCCGGCTTATAGTGAGCTAGGATAAACTCAACGGTTGTGCATCCTTGAAAGCACAAGGCATGTGAGCCAACTTGTATGGTCATGTCTTGAAAGACGACCTAACAAAGATTTGAGACTGGTTGTACCCCCGTGGCTTCATGCTTCTCATGTCCTTCTTACTTCCCTTCCTCCACGGGTGCTTGGGTCTCCCTCCGAGCTTCTTCATGGACTTCTTCTTGGTACCTAAGAATGCATAGAGTTTCCATTTGAGGTAGAATCCGACTCTCGTGTGAATCCGAATGAAACTCCAAAAGGAAAGAGTTAACCTCGGTTTCGACGGCACGTGTGTGCACTCTTGTCATTGGTTCTCTTCGTGCTTGTGGTGGTGATGGGACGTCCATGGGGATGAGCGAGGGATGCTCTGCATCACTTCAACTATGAGATTATGCAACTCCCGGATACCGGAGGAATACCTTGTTTGCTATCAACCGTCACAACGTAACTGGTGGATTATAAAGATGCTCTACAGGTATCTCCGAAGGTGTATGTTGGTTTGGCATAGATCGAGATTAGGATTTGTCACTCTGAATATCAGAGAGGTATCTCTAGGCCCTCTCAGTAATGCACATCATAAGAAGCCTTGCAAGAAAAGTGACTAATGAGTTAGTTGAAGGATGGTGTATTACGGAACGAGTAAAGAGACTTGCCGGTAATGAGATTGAACTAGGTATGTAGATACCGATGATCGAATCTTGGGTAAGTAACATACCGATGGACAAAGAGAATAACGTATGTTGTCATAACGGTTCGACCGATAAAGATCTTCGTAGAATATGTAGGAGCCAATATGAGCATCCAGGTTCCGCTATTGGTAATTGACCGGAGAGGTGTCTCGATCATGTCTACATAGTTCTCGAACCCATAGGGTCTGCATGCTTAGCGTTTGATGATGATATTGTATTATGTGAGTTATGTGATTTGGTGACTGAATGTTGTTCGGTGTCCCGGATGATATCATGGACATGACGAGGGTCTCGAAATGGTCAAGACGTAAATATTGATATATAGGACGATAGTATTCGGACACCAGAAGTGTTCCGGAGTGCATCGGGTATTTATCGGAGTACCGGAGAGGTTACCGGAACCCCCCGGGGGAATATATGGGCCATATGGGCCATGGGAGGGGAGCACACCAGCCCACAAGGGGTGCCCCCCTATGGAAGGAGGCCGGGTGGGAGAAGGGAAAGAGGGGGTTCACCCTCCCCCTTTCCTTCTCTCCTTCCCCTTCCCTTTTCCCCATCCGGCAATTATGGAAGGGGGGAGGCCGAATTGGGGAACACCCCAAGTAGGATTCGGATCCTACTTGGGGCACCCCCTGGCTGCCTCTCCTCCCCTCCCACCTATATACAGCCGGTCTATTCTGCTAATATTAGCAGAATAACTATTTTGATAACACTTCCGCACTTCAAGCTCAACAGAAGCGAACTGCATGTTCTTTACGCTGTGCACTGCAATGCTACACGGGAGAACTGCTTCATTTTCTGGTGGTCTGCCCGCGTATTCTGTGTGGAATCGGGTGTTGCCGGATGATTTAATTTGTTTATGGATGTCATTTGACCTTTATTCTTTGTAATTTACAGGAAAAGCGACTAAAATATTGGTAAATCGAGGGATTTGGCGGGCGAGTTTTGCTCTGTTCGTTCGTGTTCGTGTCGGATGCGACTTTTTGGCGCTCAGATGTTGTTTGTTAGTCGGAATTGTTTGATATCATTCGTTTAATCGCACCTTTTACTCTAGAAATTGTGTAATTTTTAGGAGTTAGTTTTTTAGTTCCAGCGAATTTGGTTGTTTGGGCGGGTGAGCTTCGTCCGCTCCTCTGTTCTTGTTGATTTTGTGGATTTTGCGCCTCGATGTGTTTTTGAATCTTGTAATTACTGTCACTGTTGGTTTTAATTCATTGTATTACTGTTATAATTCTCATTCTTTGATTTGCAATTTTTAAATAAAACCTGATGTTGTTCGTCCAGTTGCCGTGTGTTCGATGTAGTTCTTTGCGTGGTATTTTTCGATAGTTTAGTTGTTGGACAATTTTTAGGCGAGTTATGTAAGTGCGATTGAATTTGCACCTCTGTTAGTCTACGAAATATCTGTATTTCTACTACTTTAATTTTATTGTTGTTGTTCTGGCATACATTGTAGTGCACTGCATTTTCATTAGCAGTGTACTTCGTTTTAGCTAGATTACAGTGGTCATGGCAGCTTATGAGATTTCTCTTTTCTTAAAATGCATTCTGTGTTTTAGAGGACTGCATAATATGCACTCTCGTACTGCATTAGCAGTATGGTTAATCTTCTATTGTGCTATTAGAATAGATGGTCCATTATATGTTTTTGTTAGCTAAATAGTTATTATGACAATTTTTTTGAACTGCATACTATGAAAAATCTTTTGAACATCATATGTTAACTGCAAAGTTTCGACCATTCGTATTGCATTGTTACTGTTCAAATGACTGCTTTTTTATATTTAGGACCAAGTATGTGTTTGAGAGAACTGCATTACTGCCAGCAGCAACTTGTCTAAAAATGGGTGATAAATTAATGCAAATGATGTTGCATACTTTAAATAGGCACCGTTCAAAGTGTCTGGTGGACATTATTTTAAAAGCATACAATATTAGCAAAGCATTAGAAATATGCCACTGATGGCTTGCTTCATATTTGGACTGCCTACAGTGCAAATATTGTAAACTTCAGGGAGTCTTCTTCTTTGTAGAAAAATAGCATGGCCACTTCTCCGACCTCAAAGCCATTCTGGGAGACAAATTCTTTCCAACCAGTAGTTATGTTGATGCATTCTTCAGAGTCGATGTGGTAGTCAGCTTGCATGTCTCCATACCCATTCTTGTGTTCTGTCTCCCTGAACTCGGAGAAGGAAATTTTACTGTGGATGGCAGTGTCTGCATTTTGGAAAGGATGGAAAAAGAATGTTTATAAGTAAATAACAATGTATGAACATATATATACCCATTCTTTATACTTAGGATGATCTATTTTATGTTGATTAAATATGTACATATATATGACTACTATTTTTTATAAAGTAGTTGCAATGTATGAAGAAACTTATATACGGAATTGACCTCTAGTTTTAATAGGATATATATTATACTGTAACATGTTTGTACTGCAAGGTCATTTACATTGTACTT
Source organism: Triticum urartu (assembly GCF_056163025.1). Taxonomy (NCBI): domain Eukaryota; kingdom Viridiplantae; phylum Streptophyta; class Magnoliopsida; order Poales; family Poaceae; genus Triticum; species Triticum urartu. The sequence continues at coordinate 90,075,290 of NC_141878.1, forward strand.
CGCTAGCATGTTAAGAGAACTGTAATACTGATCTATTGACCCTCTTTTTTGTTTGGGTGTTGTGGTACTGAAGAAAAATAGGTGGAACCATCTAGTCTTAATAGGTAAGAAATCTGAACAACAATACAAATTCTGTTTGTATTTGTTGACACTACTGAACAAATTGATGGAACTATACATTCAGATGTGAATTTGCAGCCTAGATTATGTTGAAAATTGTGAGGGGAATAACATACCCAACTTTCCTGCAGATCTGTGGGTGTGAGGCGATGAAGAAATGGTGCCCGAAACCCCCTGTTGGGTATCATCAGGCAGCCGAGCATGCTGCGCCACTCTGTGTTGGTGAGCTCTAGCCCCTCTGCGTAAATGTATGTATCCGCTACCGGCGCCATCCTTGCCAAACACACTTACAGTCCATGGCGGGTTCAGTGGAATTCCAGAGAAGAGCTGGGGATGGGATGAACTCTAGATCTACAATTTGTAGAACAAGAGGAACGGGGGGGGAGGAGTTGTGTTAGTCTGGAGCACGAATGGATACGTTTTTATGCAACTAATTGAGCAACGGAAGTAATAAATGTTTGTGGTTGGTGTTAGGTGGTGGATTGGTTCTGATTTCAGTGTCCGCGAATGCAATTGAGTAGCAAGAGGACTGCTTAGTTGAACATAGAGAACTACATTGTCATATCAAGACAAACTGTGGAATGCGTGGTTGGGCCTGTGTTTGTGTATGGTATGTGGGATTTTTTTTATTTTCAGTGGCCTCTCTTTTGTGTGTTGGGCCTGTGTTCGGGGAGTGAAGACGTATTGGGCCCAAGTTGGCCTGTGAACACGGCTGGTTCCCGGTGCGCTGTGTGCGGCCTAATGTTTAGTCCCACCTCGCCCGCGGAAGGCGCGCCTGACCTGTTTATAAGCGTTGGCGAGGCAACCGTGTCGAAAAACTCTGGTTACTTATTTGGGCGCTTATACACGGCGCTCGCTGCTCTATGCTCTATGACCTGTGGGCCCATGTGTGCCCGGCCCCATGCATCGTGGCTCAGAATGACTCGCCTGCTGTGGTCGTAGATCTACTACGAGACTGATTGGGGCCGGCTGCACCTGGGTGGTAAATTTTTTTTGTATTTTCTGTCATGTATTTTTTTCCAATGTAGGGGCGTGCACTGCTTAGTAAATCATCCATGCACTGCATTGATCAGGGTTCTGTACAACATGTGCACGCAGTCCGTAATACATGCACATTTCTCATTTTGGTTTTCGTGTTTTTGCTCTTATGTAATCTCTTTTCCAATGTGGGGAGTGCACTGCTTAGTAAATCATACGTGTAGTGCATTGATTACGTTTCTGTACTGCACATTCATATGTTTCCGCACTACATATACAAATCGCATTTTTCTTTTTGTGTTTTTCTCTTATGTATTCATTTTTTTCAAATTTAGGGGCGTGCACTGCTTTGTTGGGTATGTGTAAACTTCATTTGATAAAGTGTGTACTGCATTGGTACACAACTTGCACTGCATGCGTCCTATTTTTGTACCCTGCATCTTATTTCGTTTTGTGCACTGCTCGAATCTAATGATACATAAGCAAACAACAGAAAACAAATTATCACATGCATTTTGTACGACAAGTTCATCATCAACAAACTAATTTCAACAGAAAGCAATCTAACATAATCAAAGTTCATCATTACAAGCGATTCTGCATGGCAAGCAAACTAAGTTCAACAAAAGCAAATGATCACAAGAAAACTAACGATACGTAAGCAAACAACATAAATAAAATTTGATGATAATTCTAAAACGACACTGGCATTGTTGGCTCTTTGGCCGGCACCGTCTTCTTCTTCACTAGTTAGCGTCTCCCCATCCCCAGCTGCTCCTAGCACGCTTCTTGGGGGGCTCCTCCTTCTCCAGCTTTGCACGGCGAAGCCCGTCCTGGGTGAGGGTGATGCGGTTCTATATCTCGTACGCTGCGTAGGCGTCCTTTGCCGCGTACTCGATATGCCTCATGGACAGAGGCAGGGTGGCCCAGCGCTTGTGCTCGTCGTCGGTGATCTTCCTCTTCATGTTGTTGTAGTAGTCGTCGATGAGCATGTCGGAGACATCTCCAAGGGAGTCCAACTCCTTGGTTGCCTCGGGCACCCTCCGCTCCTTCTAGATGTCGACGAAGTTGGCAACCTCCAGATTGACGCGCTCTAGCCTGGTTTTGTCGTCGTCGATGGAGAAGCCTGCAAAGGTGTACCTGGGGTCGACAAGGAAGTTATCGAAGATGGTGCACCTTTCAGCGGCGCTCAGTTGGAAGAGAAGCACCGGGTGTTTCTTGCTGATGGAGAGTTGGCAGAGGGCGGGTTTCTGCGTCGCTTCAGGCTCGTTGTTGTACTCGAGATCAATGTCGACGATCTTGTGGCGCTGGAGGCTGAGGTGGCGCTCGTACTACGCGAGGGTGATCGTCATCTGCTTCTTGTCGTTGGTGTGGATGACGTGCAACTTGGTGTTGTCGTGGGCCTCCACGTCCTTGTACTCATCGGCGAACGCCATCGCCGGTAGTAGGGCTTGGTGTTTTGCATGGAGATGGATGTGATGCAGCGATTTGGTGGTAGCACAATGGATACTTGTGTTGTTGTGGATGAGAAGGTCTATGGCAGGGGTCTGAATTTAAGGGGAGGGCATGGGGTGGGATGGCTGCATCGGATAAACTGCATGATCTCGCTGGCGATGTGGTTTGTGCAGATCGTGGGTTGGTGTTGCGTCTGTGATCGTGGGCTTGTGGCGATGGAACCGCTCCGATTGGGTGGTTGTATGCGAACGTGGTTTTTTTAACGTGGTTTTTTTTATCACTAAATTTTTTAACCACCACTTTCTGTGCGAACGGACATTTGTCACGTTTATATGTATCCTGCGTGATAATGAAACTGCATTGGTTAGAGTTCCGCACTACATCGTCTACAGTAGAGAACTGCATTCTATGTATAGGTATTTTGTGTGTCCTTGCTGCAGCCCCTGGGTAAAGTACAATGTATTCCACAATTTTATGAGTTTTTCGCTGTGTCCTATACCGTGTATTTATTCATGTAGGTAATCCGGAACTGGATTGCTAAACCGTACTGCTTTGTGTAACCAAATGCACTGCATTTTTCTTGTGCTGCATACTGCATCTGTTTTTTGCCTGTACTTACTGCAGTCCCTAGTACGGGAGGGGTAGGGGGTTGCCCCCCCCCCCCCAATTTATTTGTGTGGCACTTATTTTAAGGTAGACTTTTTTCTTTTCGGATGCGTTTTCTTAACATGTGTGTTGTTTTTGATTTTAACTTTTTTTACAAACTGCGTTTATTTTATTTTGTTTTACCGATTGAACTTCATTGTTCTTCACAAAGAACTGCATCATGTGTGTTTTGATGTGGTCTTTTTTATTTTAGCCGGGTCGTTTTTGGGCCGGCCCATTTTATGTTGCCCTTTGCCACAAGCGGGCCTCCTACGTGTCTGTTCCAGGTGATCCCACCGCTCCGCTGACAGGGAGAGAGACCGAGAACAATCCCCTCTCCTCTCTTACAATTCCTCCCTCAAGCAAAACCGTCGTCGCTCGCAGCAACCGTCGTCGCCCGAGGAACCGCCGCCCTCAAGAGGTTCTTATTCCTGCATTCCGCGTCGTCGTCCGCTCCGTGAGCCCTTGCCGCTGCGCTCCCGTAGCCCTTTCCTGTCCGTTCCCGTCGCCGCACCCTCCCCCTCCCCGCCGTCGCCGTTGCCGCACCTTTTTTGTGGTACGTTCCGCTTGTTCTCGGTGTTGATCGTCCACTCGTCTTGTTTTGTTATTCTCGTAGTTGTTGTTGCTGTTTTTTCTTGTGTAATTTTTCCGTACGCAGCCGATTTTATCTCGATTAGGAGTCGATACTCGTGTGTAGCAAGGTGGATCTAGGGTTTCGTGAGATTCTCGCCAATTTTGTTGTTTATATCTGTCACTTCGTCGCTGTGCTGCAGGCAAACGCCATGTCTTCACCGAGAAGAATGGGAGGAGGAGTTCAGGGTATGTGGAGTGCTTATTTTAGGCTTTTGTTTATTTTGTTTGATGTTTATCTAGTTTCCTAAATCATCCTGCATATTGGTTTATGCTCTGTTAGTTGTCAGCGTTCGTTTGCATTATTTTGTCACGTGATGTTTTGTAATTTCTGTTTCTGGTTCTTTTTGAATCAAGTAGGTGATAGCGGTTCTCATAATGATACACCAATTGGCTCCCGTTCTCCTGGTGGTAAGGATCATGGTGTCGAGGGAGGACATCAATTGAATTTGCCGATTGAAACTTCTCCCATAAGTGTGGCCCCTCCTTCTGGTATGTGATTGATTTGTTTATTTTGTGTATGCTGGTTTACTTTTGATGTTGTACCATTTGGTGTTGCCTTGCTGTATCTAGTCTGGCATTTTGTTGGGAACAAACATGAAGTTAGTGTATGCAGCACTGTATTTATTTTGTATATGTGAACTCCACTATATGTATGTGTGAACTGCATTGTTGTTTTATTCATGTTTTTTGTGCAATGCATTTTTTTAGCTTATGGTTGGAGCACTGCATTTTATATGTCTAAGTGTACTGCATTTGTTCTTTTTGTGCACTTTTTAACGACCATAGTCAAACTTCATTTTGACGTAGTGTCTATTTTCCATGCTGGGGCGCCTGGGTTTGAGGAGGTTACTCAATTGATTGACCATTATTTTGCAGAGGGTAATGTTGGTATGAGCTTTAACCAGAGACGTCTCGTTTTGTCTGAGACACAATCACAGTCTCTTGATGGTACAGAGGAAGCTACACAGGATTGGATGGTCTTGGAACAGCTTTGTGAATATGAGTTGAAGCAAAGCAAGAAGAAGTTGAGGTTTGAAAGTGACTCAAAAGAGTTTGCGGAGAAGGAGAAGCAGAGGATAGCTGCAGATGGTGCCAAGGGTGCCAAATTTGCCAAGGTGAAGAAGCCTTCTTTGCAGAAGAAGAGGCTGAGTACTGTTGCTGAGGAAGGTGGTACACCTCGGTGGAGTCCACGTGTTGCTGGCATGAACAAGAATCTTGGCAAGAGAACTGCTGAAGCTAGTGGAAAGGATGATCCTCGGTGCAAGCGACTACATGTCACCGAAGGTCCCAACTCTGATGATGACAACTTTGTGCTTGCTGATTTTGTGAGGGATGTTCATAGTGGTAGACGCAAAGACTGTGGTTCATCGAAGAGTCTACCCAAGCGTTCCCGTGATGATGTCGATGAAGATGTTTGTGGTGAGTCTGGCGAGGAGGTGGATGTTGTTCCAAAGGTTTGTTGAAGTGGATTGCATTTGTTTCCTTCATTGTTATTCTATTTGTGTTTTCTCTATCTCTTTTTTTATGGCTAGTCTTCTAATGTGTATTGCATTTCCCTTTACACAGAGGAAGAAGTCTAGTAAGAGCAATGCAGCTAAAGATGATGCTGAGGGAGATGATTCTTGATTTAACAAGACCGTATGTTTTTCACTTCCCACTGTTTGCAAGGCTGCTACCTTTTTGAAATAGGCACACTGTAGTCGTGTTCGGGATGCTGGATTTGGTGTTGTCTTTGAACTGATAGTAAAGAAAAATGTGTTGCGCATTCTTATGTGCTATTTGATGGGAGTGATTGATCCTGCCACCATGATAATGGACTTTGGGAATGGCGGGGTTCTTCGAATCAATCGTGATGCAGTTTATCACATTTTTGATTTACCCATGGGACGTCACACTGCACCCATGTCTGCTGCCAGCGGCCATGATGACTCGTTGAGTGCCCTCAAGGATGATCTTGGCTTTGACCGTTCAAAAAGTATAGGTGTCAAGGACTTGCTTGAGAAGTTGAAGGTGTTGGTGGAGGAAGATGATCATGTGACTATTGACCTTGCTGTGAAGGTGTTCTTCCTGATACTCTACCAGAATTTGCTGTGCCCCGGGCCTGCAGTTCGTTTGGGTAGAGTTGCTGCAATGGTAGAGAACATGGATTATGCGGGTATGGCTTAGATGGACTTTTTCTAGCTTGTTGTTGATGAGTTGCAGGCAGCTGTGGTGAGGTGGCAAACAGAAGGCAGCAAGCAGAATTGTGCAGAGGGTTGTGCCATTGTCCCCCTGATTATGTATCTTGACTGCTTGAAGCTTCGCAAATTTTCAGTCATGCACACGTTGACGCCACGTGCGTTATACCTGACGACCAAGGACCTGATGAAGTTATACAATGAGGATGTGCTTGTGAAGGGAAAGATTTACTTGGAAACTTACAAATTTGGGAAGCTACCGGTTAGTGCATCTGAGTTTTTAATATCAGTTTTTTTAAAATAATAAAAAAGGTGTAGCCATTATAAATCTGAACTTTTCTAGTACTCACATGTGTACTTCTCTTTGCCTATTGTCTTTTTTTTGTAGTGGAAGGCGTCAGGTGATATTGTGTACAACCTTCCTGTTGCAGTTGTATGTGGCAGCTCTGATGCGGGACCTAGCACTCATGCTAGGTTTTATGAGCCTATATGTAGCCAGCTTCCTACCTGTGATGATGAGGTGCCGCGTGCTCGTGGTTTCATTGCTTGACAGATGTTTCATAATAAAAGCTCTTATAAACAGTCATTTGTTGGCGGCAAAAAACACGAGGAGATTGATGTGACGCCCGGGTAATTAAGCTACAGTAATCCCCACTAATGATACCAGGTCACCTCGGTTACTGTGGATAAACTCGTGTTAGTTCGGAACCTAGTTCGAATTTCAAATTCAAAATCGAGCAAACAATAAAAGTTTTCAAATATTAAAAGTTAAATGTTCGGAGTGAACCAAATAATACATAGGTAATTATGGTGGAGAAACCAAACTTCGATAAAATGTTTAAAGGCCCTAAAACAATTAAAACAATTATTTAAATACCTTTTGTAATTAATAAAATGTCAAACTAATTTGTTTGCGGATTACACTTTTTGTGACTATGGACTAAGTTGAAATACTAAATTAAATGCTACGTGTATATTTTAATAAAACTAAAATAATTGGAAACAAAACTAAGACAGAAAAGGTAAAATAAATAAAAAGTAAAAACAAAAGAAAAGAAAAGGGACCCCCACTGGGCCAACCGGCCCAGCTGACAGCCAGGCCAGCCCAACTGGCCCACCCGCACGGCCCAGCCGACCCCCACTCCTCCCTTATCCTCTCACCCCCACCCGAACCCTATCCACTCGCCCCCGCACTCCCCCCCCCCACGTCGTTTCCCCTCCCGATCCAATCCGGATCGGGGACGAGACCCGCACTCGCCCCACCCCGCTCGCCCCCCTCGCCCCCCCCCCCCCCCGATCTGGATCGGGGGAAAAGGCGCCCCGCCGCCGCCCGGAACCCCCGCCGGAGTCGCCCCGCCGCGGCCTGCCTCGTCGACGGCCACCTCGCCGGTGTGCCCGCTGCCTGAGGTCTCCGTGGTCGCCGCCATCGCCCCGCGTGCCTCGGCCTCCTCCTCGCCCCGTGCCAAGGCCGCCGTTCCAGCGCCGCGCCCCCGACCTCGTCGCCCGCCGACCTCGTCGCCGGAACGCCCCGTCGCCGCGGAACGCCTCCTCGTCCTCCTCCTCGCCGGTCTTCCCCGACCGCCCCCGAGCCCACTGCCCCATTGCCCTACTCCCCTCCCCCCCCCCCGTGAGCTCCCCCCTTCGCCCTCCTCTCCCCCTAGGTCGCCTCGGCCGTCGCCGCTCGACGCGCTCCGGCGCCACCGTCGCCCGCGCCGGGCCGTCCCGCCCCCGGCCCCTCCCCGCTTCCCCGTGCGGCTCCCCTGCCGCGGCCACCGCGCCCTTCCCCCCCTGGTCGCCTCGGCCACGTGCACCGGCACCATCGACCGTGCCCTCGACCCCGGCCCTCCCTCTCTCTCCGTCTCGCGCGCACTCGCCCTGACCAGCGTGCCTCCGCCCGCGCCGGCCTCGTCTTGCCCCGGACGGCGTCGCCCTCCGCCCAGCCATGCCCCTGTCCTCCTCGCCCGTTGATTTGGGCGAACGCCCAGTCGGGGCGCCGCAACGCCCTGTGCCCGCTAGCCCCCCCCCCCCCCCCGGGCCACTGACTAGGGGGCCCCGCCCCATAACGTTTTTTTAAAAAAAGAAAAGGAATTAAAAAAATAAAATAAATATAATTAATAAAAATGAAAATGATTTAATAAAATTAAATTATTAATTAATTAATTAATTAAGAAATTAATTAAGTTAATTAATCCGGTTTAATTAATTTAATTAACTAGTTAAGTTTAATTAAACTGTAATTAGATTAACCTAAACCCTAATTAACCTAATTAGAGGATGACAGGTGGGTCCCCCCTGGACCCACATGTCAGGTTGACCAAGTCAACTCTGTTGACTGTTGATGTCAGCATGACATCATGCTGATGTCATTAAATCATTTTCAAATTAATTAAATAATTAATTAAATCTCAGAAATTAATAAAATCTTTAGAAAATCATATCTTTTAATCCGTAACTCGGATTAAAATATTTTCAACATGAAAGTTGCTCACAACGACGAGACGAATTTGAATACGCAGCCCGTTTATCCGCCACACATCCCTAGCATAGCGAACACGCAACTTTCCCCCTCTGTTTCATTTGTCCAAAAACGCGAAACACCGGGGATACTTCCCCGGATGTTTCCCCCCTTCACCGGTATCACCTCATACCGCGATAGGGCACCCCTAGCACCGATACTTGTCATGTCATGCATCGCTACGCATCTGTTTGCTTAAATATTTATTGTTTCTCCCCCCTCTTCTCTCGCTAGACACCGGGACCGACGCCGCCGCTACCCAGTACGACTACAGAGTTGACGACCACTCTCTCTTGCCAGAGCAACCAGGCAAGCCCCCCCTTTGATCACCAGATATCGCCTACTCTTCTCTATACTGCTTGCATTAGATTAGGGTAGCATGTTACTGCTTCCCGTTAATCCTATACTAATGCATAGCCTGGCCTTGCTACTACTGTTGTTACCTTTACCTGCAATCCTAATGCTTAGTATAGGATGCTAGTTTATCATCAGTGGCCCTACATCCTTGTCCGTCTGCTGTGTTATACTATCGGGCCGTGATCACTCGGGAGGTGATCACGGGTATATACTATTTACTTTATACATGATACATGTGGTGATTAAAGACGGGTCGGCTTGAGGAGCACCCGCGAGTGGAGTTTTGAGGCGGAGCGGCAGGGCAGGTTCCGACCACCTAGGAGAGAGGTGGGCCTGGCCCTGGTCGGCGTTCGCGGATACTTAACACGCTTAACGAGATCTGGGTATTTGATCTGAGTCTGGCCATTTGGTCTATACGCACTAACCATCTACGCGGGAGTAGTTATGGGTATCCCGCCGTCGTGGTATCAGCCGAAGCCTTCGTGACGTCAGCGACTGAGTGGCGCGCGCCGGATTGGACTGGAAGGCCACTAGGCTAGGTCTGCTTTCGGCCGCGTTCGCAACATGCAGGTGTGCTAAGGGCGATGGGCCCAGACCCCTGGGCGCTTAGGTTTAGACCGGCGTGCTGACCTCTCTATTGGTCTAGGTGGGGCTGCGACGTGTTGATCTTCCGAGGCCGGGCATGACCCAGGAAAGTGTGTCCGGCCAAATGGGATCGAGCGTGTTGGGGTATGTGGTGCACCCCTGCAGGGAAGTTAATCTATTCGAATAGCCGTGATCTTCGGTAACAGGACGATTCGGAGTTGTATCTTGACCTTATGACAACTAGAACCGGATACTTAATAAAACACACCCTTCCAAGTGCCAGATACAACCGGTGGTCGCTCTCTCACAGGGCGACGAGGGGAGGATCATCGGTTAGGGTTATGCTATGCGATGATACTTGGAGGACTTCAGTCTACTCCCTTCTACATGCTGCAAGACGGAGGCTGCCAGAAGCATAGTCTTCGAAAGGATTAGCTATCCCCCCTCTTATTCTGGCTTTCTGCAGTTCAGTCCACCGATATGGCCCTTACTCCATTTGATACCCATGCATATGTAGTGTAGCTCCTTGCTTGCGAGTACTTTGGATGAGTACTCACGGTTGCTTTCTCCCTCTTTTCCCCCTATCCCTTCTACCTGGTTGTCGCAACCAGATGCTGGAGTCCAGGAGCCAGACGCCACCGTCGACGACGACCCCTACTACACCGGAGGTGCCTACTACTACGTGATGCCCGCTGACGACGACCTGGAGTAGTTAGGAGGATCCCAGGCAGGAGGCCTGCGCCTCTTACGATCTGTATCCCAGTTTGTGCTAGCCTTCTTAAGGCAACTTGTTTAACTTATGTCTGTACTCAGATATTGTTGCTTCCGCTGACTCGTCTATGATCGAGCTCTTGTATTCGAGCCCTCGAGGCCCCTGGCTTATAATATGATGCTTGTATGACTTATTTTATTTGTAGAGTTGTGTTGTGATATCTTCCCGTGAGTCCTTGATCTTGATCGTACACATTTGCGTGTATGATTAGTGTACGGTCAAATCGGGGGCGTCACAAGTTGGTATCAGAGCCGACTGCCTGTAGGAATCCCCCTTCCACACTTCTTGGCCGAAGTCGAGTCTAGACATTGCAAAACTTTTACTAACATGGCTGTGTGCCTTATGGGCCCACGTCGCCATTGGGTGGTACTAGGATCTTTTACTTCTCGACACTTACTCTGGGGTTCTGAACTCTCTTCTATTCGGGTTAAACGATTTTTACTAAAATCTAACTTTAGGTTCTCGAAAATACTTTCTCCCGGAGAGGCCTTTCAGTCCAGATGATCACCGACTGCACCAGAAGATTTCGGAGATACTCTTTGATATTCTCTCGAGACTTTGTGCCCATCACTTTTGCTATTCCCGACCACCGATAAATCCTTATGGATAACTACTTACACTTGCCATTCATGCAATCATCCCCCATTGATCTTGTTATTACAAGATGCCCCGAAGTTTTCTCTATTGTTCCGAGAATACTTCGTGCCTACTGCCTAGCAGTTCCTTGCCACATGAATACCCCTTCAAATAAATCCTCGCACTTGTCGAGTATCCGCTCATCCCTAGTTGTTCATGAGTTTCGCAAAAGTCTTCAAAATAATATTCGATCTTCCGAAAATCCTCTGGAGCCTTTGGCTCTTGAAATTCTTGCTTGCTTGCATTATGGTTAGTCCCATAAGTCTCGTAGTCTTAATGACATTCCTTGTCATTATCATTTTGAGTCTGTTGACTCAATATGTTTGCGAATACACGCAATCATCATTGATCCTTATAAATTACTTCTCCGGCTAAGCTGCCATTCTTTTAACTAGAATTGGTTCTCGACCAATCCAATTGTCGTTGATTGTACCCTAAGGCTATTCAACTTATCCATCTCTAATCAGAGCATTGCTTCTGATCCCTTGATTTGGAGATCATAATTCCTTTGCATTTGAAAATTGAGTTAGTCAGTTGTTTCTATAAATTGATCTCCTTGCACTCTTCTTCCTCTAGTTGAGTACCGATGCTCACGTCAGATCCCTTGTGGACCATTAGGTCCATTGTTGGATTTTATCCGTCAGCATCCTTCATATTCAATAACTTTGTGAGACCTTCCCCTGATGCATAATGCCTTTGGTAAATTGTATCCTTTCCTTTTGTCAACCATGCTCTGCTTTCGAGCTGGTAATATTTACTCTTGAAGCTTATGGTATACGTTCCTAAGATGCCTTGATGGGTTGAACGTATGCCCTCCTTGATATGTGTGAACTCGAAAATTTTCACGAGTCATACTCTTCCAGTGTTTTGCTAGATAAAGTTTAAACATTACAACTTCTCCAAAAAAATGAGAAGTGAATGGAAGGTTATGCATTGAGGGAGTGGGAGTCGACCTTGAACCTTTGTGTTCATGCCCATGGACACGATGTAGATCCTATCATGGAAGCTTCTTGAAATAATAACTATTCCTTTGGTATAAGTTCATCTTATATCTGGGATCTGGCCTTTTTCAATCGTGGTTCCGACCATGTTCTCTTTTAAATACCATTTCTCGTGCAAGATTAAGCACTTGTCTTCTGTAGAGCAATACCCCCAGTCCAACCTCTACTTTGGTCTGTCATCGAGTATTACCCCCCTGGTATCTCAAGATTATCATGGAACTGCATAACATCTTATGAGTTCTTCATCAAGTGCTACATTCCCACTGGTTCCAATTTTTTCACGGGCTTTGAGTTATTAAACACTCAAGGACACCGATAACTGACTCGAGTCCGCATCGCGATTAAGCAACTCTTGTAACCCTCATTACTTACGAGTTTGAACTCAATCACATCATTCCTAGCCTGATTGGCTATATCCTTGTCGTGCCGATCTTAACTGGGCTACCTGGTCCTTCTTCCCAGAGCGTAATTTTTTACGATGAGCTAAGCTTACGTCGAATTTTCCTCGTCATACCCTTTCACCTTAAGCAACAAGCTTGAGTTCGAGTTTGTGTCGTAACTGTGGTTCCAATAACCTTTCGCTTCACCATTCATTTGACTTGATGTCATCGCCGATCGATTACATCTTGAAATCTCTCGACAAAGTGTGTTGTGATCATCATCAATCCTATGAGCTCTTCCAGGATATCAAATGAGTTCCTGATGAGTAATACCATCCTTGCCCTTGATGATCTGCGTTATCATCGACCTTTATTGCCTTCCCACCCACACAAGCTTGTTTGTGTTTGGTGTTATACCTTGAGTTCCTTGCTACCCAGCATTGTTCTTCTTTACCTTGGAGAATTACCACCTTTTATGTCAAGAATGTCGTGGGAATTGCTCCACCTCTTAGAAATTCTCAGTAAGATGATACTTTTCACCATCACCATTCTTCCTTGGTCCCCGTGTTGTTTTTTTACCGGGATACCAATATGCTGACGATGCTGCTTGGGTTCTGTACTTCTAGCAACCCTATTGCTTTGAAGTTAATGATCGACAGTTCGATCTTAGACTGTTGGATATTGAATCGTCACTCTAATAGTGATCTTGCTACCTAAGGTCACTGTCACACCTTTCAACTAATGATTAATGGAGTATGTTTTCCTCGAGCATACAACATTATATCATTTGAATTGGCAAGTTTCATCTTCTTGCTCACATTATTATGGAAATCCATCCGTTTGGAATTCTCGATGAATTTTCGCTGAGCCCGTCAGCCATCTCCTCATCCTCTCATTGGGTTAATGATGAACTCTTGTTAACGGAAATCACTTCATAGTTCATTTCCCGAGAATCTTACAGTGTCATCCCGTCAATTTGTGTTGCACCTTTCTTCTCAGGCATCCTGAGCCTGAGGTATCCTGACACCAATCATACCTGAATCTCCGTCAGATATGATGGTTGGGACAACTTTCCAAGAGTTATGATGTTGATCCTTTGATGACCCGGTAACATGATGTCATGCCTAGCACCCCCCCCTCGGCTGGAGGACCTATCATTATAGATTCCTTTTCAGCAAGGTTATCCGTTCATCCATGAGGAAATTGTAAGACTTATTCTACTAGTTATTCCTGATGGATCCTTCGTGTTTCCAAAGTCTGATCTTCACCTGAAGACCATGTCAATGCTATCTCGAAGCATATCAATGGTACTCCGATTTTCAACAGGAACATTTGAAGCACGATGCTAAATTTTATTTATCATTTATCCTAACACCGTTGTATGGGTAATATCATGAGATTCCTCCCCCCTTACCTAAAGAGTTTTCTACATTATATCCTGCCACGGATATCATGCTCTGCTTGTCCTTGGGAAGGATATATCCCTGAAATATGTGTTTAAACACATTTTCCTTTCCATTGTTCTGTTTAATATGATAATCATATTTTACTTTCCATTGGTTGTTTGAACCTTTCTTGTGATCTATATGATCTAAGCAGCAATATTCTACTACTTATGTAAACTCCTCGGTGTGCAATTCTGTCAGTAAGACCCTGTTACTATTGTTGATGACATTCCGGTAGCCACCGATGGACGAGAACCTTGCCTATTGCTCCGCCTCGTTCAACGAGCAGGAAAGTGGTTCTCTTCGTCCCTCGCCCTTGGTACCAACGTTGATGCCGGCATAACTGACTTGGTACTCTCTGACATGCCTTGCTATCATGACCGTGAAAGATGTCACTGCTCCTATTAAAAAAAACCACATGGTGGGCCCATAACCCACAGTTCCACAGGATCGAAACCTGACTGTCCTGTACACCCCCTATTCCCAAAGTTATTCCTCGCGCGTGGACTCGTATGTAATCCACAGGCCACTGTCCTAGTGGTCTATTCTGGTATCAGACGCAATACTTACTCTCGCTACTCTGAACCCCTTTCTCACTCTGGTTCAGGCTTCGAGCAACTATCTATCCGCTTGGAGCCTATTATGGTACCTTCGTACCTTACTCTTGAGGTATTTCATATGTTCAACTCGAGAGATAATCTTATACTAATTCATGGGTTAACCCCAGATTGTTTCCCTCAAAAGCATTATCTCGTAGTGAGCTGCCCCTTATCTTTTCGTAAGTACGATGGAGTTCCCGAAGAAATGATGACAAGTTTATCATGATGCATCGGAATAAAGGATTGAAGACATCAACGAAAGGAATTAACTTCTTCGAGAAGATCCGTTAGAATATCGTAACCAGAACTTTCCCCTTACTCCCCTCTTAAATCTCGGGACGAGATTTCTTGTAGTGGAGGAGAATTGTGACGCCCGGGTAATTAAGCTACAGTAATCCCCACTAATGATACCAGGTCACCTCGGTTACTGTGGATAAACTTGTGTTAGTTTGGAACCTAGTTCGAATTTCAAATTCAAAATCGAGCAAACAATAAAAGTTTTCAAATATTAAAAGTTAAATGTTCGGAGTGAACCAAATAATACATAGGTAATTATGGTGGAGAAACCAAACTTCGATAAAATGTTTAAAGGCCCTAAAACAATTAAAACAATAGTGAAAACAATTATTTAAATACCTTTTGTAATTAATAAAATGTCAAACTAATTTGTTTGCGGATTAGACTTTTTGTGACTATGGACTAAGTTGAAATACTAAATTAAATGCTACGTGTATATTTTAATAAAACTAAAATAATAGGAAACAAAACTAAGACAGAAAAGGTAAAATAAATAAAAAGTAAAAACAAAAGAAAAGAAAAGGGACCCCCACTGGGCCAACCGGCCCAGCTGACAGCCAGGCCAGCCCAACTGGCCCACCCGCACGGCCCAGCCGACCCCCACTCCTCCCTTATCCTCTCACCCCCACCCGAACCCTATCCACTCGCCCCCGCACTCCCCCCCACGTCGTTTCCCCCTCCCGATCCAATCCGGATCGGGGACGAGACCCCCACTCGCCCCACCCCGCTCGCCCCCCTCGCCCCCCCTCCCCGATCTGGATCGGGGGAAAAGGCGCCCCACCGCCGCCCGGAACCCCCGCCGGAGCCGCCCCGCCGCGGCCTGCCTCGTCGACGGCCACCTCGCCGGCGTGCCCGCTGCCTGAGGTCTCCGTGGACGCCGCCATCGCCCCGCGTGCCTCGGCCTCCTCCTCGCCCCGTACCGAGGCCGCCGTTCCAGCGCCGCGCCCCCCGACCTCGTCGCCCGCCGCCCTCGTCGCCGGAACGCCCCGTCGCCGCGGAACGCCTCCTCGTCCTCCTCCTCGCCGGTCTTCCCCGACCGCCCCCAAGCCCACTGCCCCGTTGCCCTACTCCCCTCCCCCCCCCGTGAGCTCCCCCCTTCGCCCTCCTCTCCCCCTAGGTCGCCTCGGCCGTCGCCGCTCGACGCGCTCCGGCGCCCCTAGGTCCTCCTCGCCCGTCGATTTGGGCGAACGCCCAGTCGGGCGCCGCAACGCCCTGTGCCCGCTAGCACCCCCCCCCCCCCCCCGGGCCACTGACTAGGGGGCCCCGCCCCATAACGTTTTTTTTAAAAAGAAAAGGAATTAAAAAAATAAAATAAATATAATTAATAAAAATGAAAATGATTTAATAAAATTAAATTATTAATTAATTAATTAATTAAGAAATTAATTAAGTTAATTAATCCAGTTTAATTAATTTAATTAACTAGTTAAGTTTAATTAAACTGTAATTAGATTAACCTAAACCCTAATTAACCTAATTAGAGGATGACAGGTGGGTCCCCCCTGCACCCACATGTCAGGTTGACCAAGTCAACTCTGTTGACTGCTGATGTCAGCATGACATCATGCTGATGTCATTAAATCATTTTCAAATTAATTAAATAATTAATTAAATCTCAGAAATTAATAAAATCTTTAGAAAATCATATCTTTTAATCCGTAACTCGGATTAAAATATTTTCAACATGAAAGTTGCTCAGAACGACGAGACGAATTTGAATACGCAGCCCGTTTATCCGCCACACATCCCTAGCATAGCGAACACGCAACTTTCCCCCTCTGTTTCATTTGTCCGAAAACGCGAAACACCGGGGATACTTCCCCGGATGTTTCCCCCCTTCACCGGTATCACCTCATACCGCGATAGGGCACCCCTAGCACCGATACTTGTCATGTCATGCATCGCTACGCATCTGTTTGCTTAAATATTTATTGTTTCTCCCCCCTCTTCTCTCGCTAGAACCCGGGACCGACGCCGCCGCTACCCAGTACGACTACGGAGTTGACGACCACTCTCTCTTGCCAGAGCAACCAGGCAAGCCCCCCCTTTGATCACCAGATATCGCCTACTCTTCTCTATACTGCTTGCATTAGAGTAGGGTAGCATGTTACTGCTTCCCGTTAATCCTATACTGATGCATAGCCTGTCCTTGCTACTACTGTTGTTACCTTTACCTGCAATCCTAATGCTTAGTATAGGATGCTAGTTTATCATCAGTGGCCCTACATCCTTGTCCGTCTGCTGTGCTATACTATCGGGCCGTGATCACTCAGGAGGTGATCACGGGTATATACTATTTACTTTATACATGATACATGTGGTGATTAAAGACGGGTCGGCTTGAGGAGCACCCGCGAGTGGAGTTTTGAGGCGGAGCGGCAGGGCAGGTTCCGACCACCTAGGAGAGAGGTGGGCCTGGCCCTGGTCGGCGTTCGCGGATACTTAACACGCTTAAGGAGATCTGGGTATTTGATCTGAGTCTGGCCATTTGGTCTATACGCACTAACCATCTACGCGGGAGTAGTTATGGGTATCCCGGCGTCATGGTATCAGCCGAAGCCTTCGTGACGTCAGCGACTGAGTGGCGCGCGCCGGATTGGACTGGAAGGCCACTAGGCTAGGTCTGCTTTCGGCCGCGTTCGCAACGTGCAGGTGTGCTAAGGGCGATGGGCCCAGACCCCTGGGCGCTTAGGTTTAGACCGGCGTGCTGACCTCTTTGTTGGTCTAGGTGGGGCTGCGACGTGTTGATCTTCCGAGGCCGGGCATGACCCAGGAAAGTGTGTCCGGCCAAATGGGATCGAGCGTGTTGGGGTATGTGGTGCACCCCCGCAGGGAAGTTAATCTATTCGAATAGCCGTGATCTTCGGTAACAGGACGATTCGGAGTTGTACCTTGACCTTATGACAACTAGAACCGGATACTTAATAAAACACACCCTTCCAAGTGCCAGATACAACCGGTGGTCGCTCTCTCACAGGGCGACGAGGGGAGGATCATCGGTTAGGGTTATGCTATGCGATGATACTTGGAGGACTTCAGTCTACTCCCTTCTACATGCTGCAAGACGGAGGCTGCCAGAAGCGTAGTCTTCGAAAGGATTAGCTATCCCCCCTCTTATTCTGGCTTTTTGCAGTTCAGTCCACCGATATGGCCCTTACTCCATTTGATACCCATGCATATGTAGTGTAGCTCCTTGCTTGCGAGTACTTTGGATGAGTACTCACGGTTGCTTTCTCCCTCTTTTCCCCCTATCCCTTCTACCTGGTTGTCGCAACCAGATGCTGGAGTCCAGGAGCCAGACGCCACCGTCGACGACGACCCCTACTACACCGGAGGTGCCTACTACTACGTGATGCCCGCTGACGACGACCTGGAGTAGTTAGGAGGATCCCAGGCAGGAGGCCTGTGCCTCTTACGATCTGTATCCCAGTTTGTGCTAGCCTTCTTAAGGCAACTTGTTTAACTTATGTCTGTACTCAGATATTGTTGCTTCCGCTGACTCGTCTATGATCGAGCTCTTGTATTCGAGCCCTCGAGGCCCCTGGCTTGTAATATGATGCTTGTATGACTTATTTTATTTGTAGAGTTGTGTTGTGATATCTTCCCGTGAGTCCTTGATCTTGATCATACACATTTGCGTGTATGATTAGTGTACGGTCAAATCGGGGGCGTCACAATTGATGAGCTTCTTCTGAAGTTTTTGAAGTTGACTGAAGATTTGCCAACCTCTGGTGACAGGTTGAGGACAGTTACTGGTTTTTCCCTATTGGCCATGGCCCACAAGATGAAGATATTGTTGCTGCTCACAATTTTGATTGTGGCATGATTGAAAGCCTGAAGATTGCAGTGACGAATGTTCGGTCTTCATATGCTCAATTGAGACATTCACAAGAGGAAAAATGTGGTCGGTATGAGAAGGATGATGGGCATATTTTGGATGAAATGAACCATCATGACGCTGGCGTTGGCGCTGATAATGTATGTTCTAGGTTTTTTGTGGCGTTGAACCTCTTTTGTGTATTATCTGGACTACTTGTCACTATTTTTGTTTTTTGTGATAGGCTGGAGTGGAATCTTCTGGTGTCCATGGAACTAGGGACGATGGAATTGGTCAGGTACAAGTACTTCTGCCATTCGTCCCTCTTCTTAAACTTGCATTTGTTGCGTTCCATTTTTATTGTATTTTTTGGTGTACTTCACGGTTGTAAAGTGTGTACTGCTTGTGCATAGTTGAAGTTTTTTATTTTTTTGTCGTTATCATCTTATTTTTGTTTTTGTTTTGTTCTATGCCTGTAGACTGATGTTTCTGCTTGTGATTTGCACAAAGAGACCTACGATGGCTCTGGGAAGGATGAGTTCTTGGCTGATGCATCGTCCCCTCCGGATGTTGTAGCTGATAAGGTATAGTTGTATTACTTGTTCTGTTAGTGTGATGTAATCTAATTTTTTGTTGTTGTTGTAAACTTGATTTACATTGTTATGTTCACCATATGCATTTTCATTTACATATGTTAGCTGCAATAGTTTTACATGTGTGAGCTTCAGTCTTTGACATAAGTGAATTGCATTGCATTTCGCATGCGTGGTCCATAATGTTTTACATACGTAAGCTT
This sequence comes from Triticum urartu, assembly GCF_056163025.1. Classification (NCBI taxonomy): domain Eukaryota; kingdom Viridiplantae; phylum Streptophyta; class Magnoliopsida; order Poales; family Poaceae; genus Triticum; species Triticum urartu. The sequence goes on from NC_141878.1 coordinate 90,094,498, forward strand.
CAGTATTTAACATAGCTGAACTGCAGCATTTGACAAAGTGAACTGTAGTTCTTTTTTATGTATATGTGGGTTGAAGTTGTAGTTGTTTTGATACACGTGGGTTGCAGTTGTTTTGCATATGTGGACTGCAGTTGTTCTGTGTATGTTGTCAGCAGTCTTTGACATAAGTGTCCTGTGTGTTGTTGTGTTAATTATCCCCACGCTCATTTTGTGTTATTGTGTGTGTTTTAAACTTTCCACAGCCTGGAGAAGAAAACGTGGAAGTTCACATTGATCTGAATCAGGGTGGTTGTGCTATTGATGGTGGTGGCAGTGTTGATGCTTCTGCATCGGTTTCCGTCGACTGTGCAGACCCTTCTATAGCTCAAGAATCCCATGATGTTGTTTCCCCTAGTCGTCATGAAGATTCTGCTTGGCATTGAAAAGCCGCTGGAGAATGTCGTCCCTGCTGTTAGTGTTGTTGCTTCCCCTGTTTGTCTAGCGACCAACAATGTTCCTGAAGTATCGAGAGTGGAGCCTCATGTAGCTGAAGTATCTAAGGACGTTGCGGTTGACCAGACTGTTGTAAATCCAGAGAATGCTGATGTTGCTGCAGAAGGGCAGTCTAGTGAGGTTGTGGTGGATTCGTCGCAACCTATCCAAGAAAATGTTTTGGTCAGCTCTGAAGAACAACAGCATGAAGACTCTGACACTGAAGGCAAGAGTTTTGTTTCGAACAGTGCAGTTGAAGTTTTTCTCATTTCATTTTGTTTAATTACTATGGTATCTGTATTAGATGTTTAATGATAAGTGGAACTTGATCTTTTGTTTATGATTTTCAAAATAGCTAGCAGAATTTCTTTATCTTAATATTTGAACTTCACTATCTTGGATAAGTGAACTTCATCTTTTTATTACAGATGACGAACTTCCTGTTGTGACACCGTCGAGCATTGATCCAGCTCTTCTGAAAAGATACAATGAGTTGTATGCTGCTGTTACGAGGGTTCGGAAGGACAAGAAAAAGAAGTATGGTTTTTTAGAAATTGTTTTGTTCATATGTATTTTCTAATTTTCGTTTTTAGCCCTTTTTCTTTGTTGTTATTTTTTTGAGTATCTTATGTTTCAGTTTTTCATGAAAAATTCAGGGACATGATTGCTTTTAAAACTGAGATGGGTGATATTACCATTGGCGAAGTTGGTCAATCCTTTTGGGATAAAGGGATGCTCACTACAAGAGTTGTAGATCTTGGGGTTTCTTTGCTGGTAGATAAGTTTAAGGGATCTCCGACAATGGTTGTCCCGTACCATATTTGTGTAAGAATGCAGAAATTTTTGTTTTATTTTTTTGATTTTATTTTCTGATTTCGTGCGAAGACATGTTTTCTTGAGCACTATTTGATTTTGGGTTTTGTATTGGCAAACAAATATTTGGAATGGTGGTACTATAGGTGGGAGTGTTAAAATGACGTTCTCTTCAAAAGCCGAGGAGCGTGTTGATAAAAAGGATATGGTGAGTAACGTTTTTATGTGTCGAAAACTATATTTTGCGTGTTTGTTTTTATAGTGTTCTGTTTCTTCTTCTTATAATAATTTTATTTATTTGTGCTTCGAACAGGTCCTTTTTGCAACTTTTGATCCGCCAGATACGAGGGATGGCGTTGGTCATTATTGTGTAGTTGTGTTAAATGTGAAAGAAAGGCAATTTGAATTTCTTGACTCACTCAATAAACCTGGCAGCCCTGATGCGATCAGGGTTTTTAGGAGGATGGTTAAAAATATCAAGCGTGCATGGAAAGAAGGAAGCTCAAGTTCTGATGAGCCGCTAAATCCTCCTACACTTGATGGATTTGTGTTGAAACATGTCATTGTCCCAATGCATACTAATGGGTGTGTTCCATACAGCCCCTCTTCACCATACTGCTCATGTTTTTTTAATCTTCATTTTTGTGAAACTGATGTTTTTTATTCTTTTATTGCAGGCATGATTATGGATTCTATATGTTTCAATTCCTGCAGACTTGGGATGGTGTCCAAGTTGCTCAGTTTGGGGTGGAGCACATTGGCTATATCAAAAAGTCCATGCTCTATAGTTGGCTCACATCGAGAAAGTGTCCCCTTGATTTAACATCACTTTTAATTTTTGCAGATAAAGGTTGTTTCACTGAACTTCTTTATCCTTCCTTTATTTGTTTTTTGTCTACTGCTTGCTTCCGGTTCTTACGGGCTTTTTTTAATAGTTTATTTAGTTAAGTTCGTGATTTAGAATGTATGTGTATATTTATTTGTTGTGTTAATGAGATGTGTTTTATTTTTTGGGCAAGTGAGCTGTATTGTTCTTTATAAGTGGGCTGCATTGTTGTATACAAGTGGGCTGCATTGTTGTATACATTTTTCTATTCTGCATTGTTGTAGACAAGTGGACTGCATTGCTGTAGACAATTGTGTTGCATTCTATTCTTTAGTGAACTGCATTTTTTATTTTAATTAGATGTATTATATGTTTTTTGGTTTTGTATTTTGTGCTAAGTGTTTCCATGTTTTTTCTACACGTTTTTAGGATTTTATGGGGGGCTTCATGAAGGTTGTATGTCACCGTTCGAGTCTCAGGGTTTTGATGTGGTTATGGTTGATTGCACTATTGAAATCTCTCCAGATAATTCTGGTTCTTTGGCTGGAGATGGTTTGAACACAGCTGTGGTGTCTGGACCTGATGGTGGAAGTGTTTCTCGACCTAGCTCTCCACGCGATGTATTTGATGTTGATGATGATGATTTTGTTACATCGTGTCCTCGCGTCACGAGGACTCGGAGTGCAGCAATTAATCGTCCTCCTGTGGATGGCATTGAAGTTTTTTTGAACAAGAGGGCGGGTGAGAGGGCTTTTAAGTTGAGATGCTCTATAGAGAAATTGAAGCCTCTGAGGTTCAAATATATTGATGAGGCGAGGAAAATAAAGGATCTTGTTCTCAACAAAGATTTTGTAACCAAATACTACGAGTATATTTTATGTATGTGCCCTTTGATCCTTTTTGTGTGTTTTGTTTTTAATTTGAATTTTATTGATCCCATCTCTGTATGTTTACTGCAGGAATGTGTTCTTTATAGTGAACAGTCCTTTTGGTGATCTTGATACTTACACTGTTGACTATATCTATAATACATTTGGCAAAGGAGCTTTAATTGATTCGTATCTCATGGATTTTGTCATCAAGTACTGGAAGCAAGATCCTGAAATGGGTTTAGTTTATCATTCTGGTGAACATGTGCTACTTTCACCCTTATTTATCACGGTAAACGTGTGCTGTCATTTTTTTTCTATTGTACTGGTTTTTTATGTCCATGCATGCATGCATTGTTTATTCTTTTTTCATGTCCTTTCTTTGTTCTTTTTTCTTTGCAGTATGTTCTTCAGATGGAAACCTTTTGTGACGAGAGATGACGAAGGAAACCCTATGTTGCCAGTTGTGCATAGCTCGTTTGTTTTACAAGATGCAGTTAACCAGTTCAAGGTTATTGTGAGTGACGACATAAACCTGTTGGATGCAAAACTGGTAAGTGCATTGTTTCCTGTCTTTTATTTTTTCTGGTTTATTGCATTTCTTTTTCTAGTTAATTTTTGGAACAGTGGTTCTAGTGCTACGTGTCGAAATAAGTTTTCAGCCCATTTTTGTTTTTTATGTGAACAGATTATGATGACGCGCTCCAAGGATGGTCATTATTCCTTATACACGATGAACCAGCATCGCCAGACGTTTGATATCCATGACACTAGGAAGTACACTGGCCATGCTGATGTCACGACAAAGTGGCACATGAGTGATTACCACTCAGATTGCACTGAAGTGGTATGTCATTTTTTCCCGCCAAGTGCAAAGCTTTTTTGTGTTTCTCTTACTGCATTGTTTTATAAACTGCACATGCAATGTTAGCACACATAGGACCACACTTGTTTATGTAGTGCACTGCAACATATGCATGACAGAACTGCATTTTTCTTAGACCCCCCATAATCCTTGTAAAAAAGGAGATAAAAGGAAATGACCTCACGTGCATTTAAAAGAGGGATTGTCTAGACGTTGAGAACAACTTTTGTATTTTTTTAGTTCGTCTGAATCGTAATTTGATCTGTGGTGTGTGTTATTTTTACATTGTGCTTCCTTTTTTGCCAGATGAGGAGGATGACTCAGTTGCTGAAGGCGATTTATGGTGAAAAAATGTATAAATCTAAGAACCACCCTGACTGTGTTAAATTGGCAGCGAAGCCCTCTTACCCGGTCGTGCCAGCGCAAGGAGCAAATGAGTGCGGAATCTATGTTCTAAGGGTGACGCAGTTGTATGATGGCCAACGTCTAGTTGAGAAAATTATCAAAACCGACGTAACACCTTCTCTGTTTTCTTATTTTTTGTGTTACTTTTTTCATTATTTTACCTTTTCACTTTTTGTTCTTTATGACAACCGTTTATTTAATCAATGTCTGCATTTTTTTAATCTTCTTTTTCAGCCTACTGTTGAAGATTGGAAGGCAGAGTACATGTTCCAGCTGCTGTTCAATTCTTCGAACATGTTGTGTTATGAAGGCATGCTGCTTGAACTACGAGAACTGATTGCGGACCTCGGGCTTACTTCCCTGTCGCAATCGCAGACGCAGTCGTAGACGCATTAACAATCTACTTGGTAAAAACCCTGTGTATGGACAAGAACTGGGGGTCATGTTGTGTACTGTGTGGTGTCTAAGGTATATAATGTATGAAAATACTTTTGTTTTCTGTTGTTGTGATTTTTGTCTGCTTTTTTGCAGCAGTGTTTTATGGACGGATTTGTATTTGTATGTGTATTTTATATAAATAATTCATACAGTATATATGTGTATATTTTTATTTTTGTTGACTTACACGTTCTGTGTGAACTGGCATTTTGTCATGCTTATATGTATCTTATGTGTCCCATAAACTGCATTGCATGTGATGCCGAACTTCTTCGTCCAACAAAAGGCATTGCATTTTTGTCTACAAGTTTGTGCTGCACCTGATTTTTTTTGCTGCACTTTTTGTCGCGGACCCTGCATTCATGTGTGTATCCTGGAACTGCGTTGCTTTTACGATACTGCACTGCTTTTCCTAACCAAGTGCACTGCTTTTGCCTAAAGATGCGTCCTTCAGTTGGTAATTTTTTTATTGTTTGTATTGTAAGGTAGGGGGTCCCCCCCCCCCCGCCCATTTTTTGGTTGTCTATAGATTTGTATTTGCTCTTTGTATTCCCTGTACTTAGCGTACCGTGTGCGTTAGCACGAGGCCGAGCAGGGGAGTGGGAGGGGGCCCCCTCCCCACCCCCCTGCGAGGCCGAGCCTGGAACGAGCCGGAGCAGGCGGCGACGCGGCGTGCCGCGGCGCCGCATGCGCAGGCGAGTCCGTCACACCCCATCGCCTCCCTGTCTATCTTAGGGGTGTGGCTCTGGGGTTGCGTGCATCCTATTGTTGGAAAACAGAATGTTCGCACTGCGCCTGTCAACCAAGCGCACTACGTGCGTTAGCGCGAGGCCGAGCAGGGGGGTGGGAGGGAGGTCGTGACCCTCCCTCCCCACCCCACTGCGAGGCCGAGCCTGGAACAAGCCGGAGCAGGCGGCGACGTGGCATGCCGTGGCGCCGCATGCGCAGGCGAGTCCGTCACACCCCGTTGCCCCTATCTATCTTAGGGGTGTGGCTCTAGGGTTGTGTGCGTCCTATTGTTGGAAAAACAGAATGTCTGCACTGCGCCTGTCAACCAAACGCATTGCGTGCGTTAGCGTGAGGCCGAGCAGGAGGGGTGGGAGGGGGGTCATGACCCCCCTCCCCACCCCCCTGCGAGGCCGAGCCTGGAACGTGCCGGAGCAAGCGGAACGCGGCGTGCCGCGGCGCCGCATGCGCAGGCGAGTCCGTCACACCCCGTCGCCTCCCTGTCTATCTTAGGGGTGTGGCTCTGGGGTTGCGTGCGTCCTATTGTTGGAAAAACATAATGTCCGCACTGCGCCTGTCAACCAAGCGCACTGCGTGCGTTAGCGCGAGGCCAAGCAGGGGGTGGGAGGGGGGTCGTGACCCCCCCCCTCCCCACCCCCTGCGAGGCCGAGCCTAGAATGAGCCGGAGTAGACGGCGACGTGGCGTGCCGCGGCACCGCGCAGGCGAGTCCGTCACACCCCGTCGCCTCCCTGTCTACCATGCGTAGACGAGTGCGTCACACCCCGTGCGCCTATCAACCAAGCCAGGATGTGACATGGGATTGTGCCGTTGTATCCAAGTGAAAAGATTCGCCATGGTAGTGTTTTTGATTGGCTGGAAAAAATATTCGTCTAAGCGAACTGCAATGCTTTATTGACAGCACATCTTCCGTCCCATACCAGACTGCACATCGGGCTGCATATTTTTAAGATGAGGGGGTACTGGAGTAACTTGCTAGTTGTGCGTCGTTGGGCTTTGTTTGTTTTTGGGCTGTGAGAATTTGTTGGGCCTGTGTTCGAGGAGTGAAGACACATTGGGCCCAAGTCGTTCTGTGAGCATTGGTTCCTGGTACATTGTGTGCAGCCTAATGTTTAGTCCCACCTCGCCCGCGGAAGGCGCGCCCGACCTGTTTATAAGCGTTGGCGAGGCAGCCATATCGAACTCCTCTGGTTACTTATTTGGGCGCTTATACACGGTGCTCGCTGCTCTATGCTCTATGACCTGTGGGCCCATATGTGCCCGCCCCCATGCATTGTGACTCAGAACGACTCGCCTTCTGTGGGCGCAGACCTACTATGAGACTGGCTGGGGACAGGTGCACCTGTGGTGGTCAATTTTTTTCTTTGTATTTTCTATCTTAAGTATTTTTTTTCAATGCAGGGGCGTGCTGATGAGGACATGACTACCTTGGATACGACCAAAAATATTGCATACATGCATATTTGTAAGGTGATTTCTAATGCAAACTATTCAATAATCTATTTATGTTATCCAGAACAAAAATACTTCACACACTTTTGTGTTTTGTCTAATTGCAGGTGTATGGGACATTTGTACAATCCACATATGAAGATAAGGGAAAAGGAGAAGTTTAGGTTGTGTTCAAAAAGTCCTCTCACGTCACTTTTGGGCCAAGAGAAGATAGAGTCCAAGTCTCTCACGTTTTGGATTCAGATTCGGACTGCACAGACATACCTGACTCAAAACGCCAACAACTTTTTCATACGGACTCCGAATTGGGTGATTCTTTTTTTGTTGGAAACTAGATTTCGTGCTCTTTCCAACCCAATTGGATTCACCTTCAAATTCTTCCGGAGCGTTGAGTTACGGACGAAACAATCTGACGTTGCAGCAGAATCCGAGTCAAACTACAAGCCCAAAGGTGTTGCATCACCTCCACTTGGGCCCATGAGCCTTGTACGACCTACGGTTAGTTTTAGGCTGCCTTGGGACGTCCTCCCACCTCCTTGGCCGCCACCCCTTGCTCCTATATAAATAGATCCATCTAGTAGCTTTTTCCTTGGGTTTTGTTTAGATTAAAAGTTCGCCATAGCTGCAACTTCGCGTACTTCGTTTGTGTCCAACGACCAGACCAAGACGTCACAGAACCCCACCTTGATCAATAAAGCTTTCATCTTATATTCGCAATATCCAGATTGCAATCTCAGTTTCTTGCTTGTTCTTCGTTTGCTCGCAGGAAACAGGCCCTCGTGGTCAGGTTGATCGTGCTCCGGCGTGGTCAATAACCCCTCGGAAGTTGGTTTAGCGATTGCTAAGGCGCGACGTCTCGCACGTTCGTAGTCGGATCGTCAAGGTCGACTCCCACAGAAAACGATAGCCTCCATCTCATCGAAACATCGGGACACCCTCGCCTCTATCAAGTGGTATCAGTTTTCAGGTTGCTCGGTGAGAATTTCCAGTTTTCCTAGGTTAGATTTATTTTCTTACCTATTGTCCAAGAAAAAGCCACAAAAAAGAGTTAGATCTATTCATCCTTGGTCCAAGCCAGTCTGAGCCTTTGCAATTTTCTTTTCATTGCTTGCATAGTTGAAATATCGGTTGCATCATCGTGTCGAGTTGCTGGTCTTAGTGTCTATTTCGTTTAGAGTTTCGAGTTCTGTTCACATTAGTCACGCCACCGCTGCATCATTATCTCTTCCGCTGTCCACCACCCATCCATCAATTTCCACCACGTGCTACCCACCATTCATTGTCATAATAATAGTTGAGATCGTTCACATCTTCACTTGATCCAATCTGCATCTTATCTAGTTTGTTTTGGAAAGAGGGAGAAAAAAAACGAGAGAAAAAAAACGAGAGAAAAAAAAAGTCAGAGAAAAAAAGGAGAGAAAGAAAAAAAAAGTGTGAGGAAAAAAAAATAGAAAAAAAACAAAATTCGGATCTTTTTAGACTCAATCTCGTAGTTGAATTCGGATTGGAATCTGTTTTGTGCACTGTTCAGTAAAACAGCTTGGCTGTTGTTTCACATCATTATCTTTACTGCCGTTGTGATCTTCACTTATATCTTGCTGTCCAGAGCTACTTAGTATCCTTCATTGATGCTGGTTGTGCTACGACGTGACCTCATTAGTGTTCTAGGCTCGCGTCTCTAGTTCGGTCTAGCCTAGGACCAGCACAGTACCGTCGTTGAGCGTTTATTCAACATTGCATCTCTGAATTGATTATTGCTAATCTTTTGCTACCATATATAGCCAACCCAGCTCCACATATTTCTACACCGTGTATACGCACGTTCCCCTGGCAATCGCTTTACACAATCTTCGGAGTTATTTGACACCGCTGGTTGCCTGTCACCACCTGCCGCATGGTAAGAACTTGTAAGATATTGATATTTGCTTTACTGTGAGCACTTTACAACCACATCCTAGTAGTTCATAGGAACATTATTCTCGAATTTTTTTTCTTGTTTCTACTAATCATGACAGGTTCCAGAGATAGAAGTTCTTGGACGACGGACACATCTTCACCATCACGAGAGTTGGGACAACACACACAAGCATATGGTCAGGTTATCTCTTTACCATCATTTGAGGGTAGATTTAATCCTGCTATTTATCTAGCTTGGGAGCTTGAAGTAGAACAAGTTTTTAGTCACCATGATTTTTCTGAACTTGAGAGAGTACGAGCTACCATTAGAGCATTTACTGGTTTTGCTTCTGTTTGGTGGAGTGTACATTGTAAGAAAAACATTGATAACCAACCCACAACTTGGAAAGTTTTGAAAGCTGTAATGAGACAACAATTTTTTCCTCCTTACTATCGTCGTGAATTGCGTTGCAAATTGGAGCAATTAAAACAAGGCAGTAACAATGTTCATGCTTACTACCAAGAGTTCAAATCTTATATGCATCATTGTGACATAGAAGAATCTGAGGATGATACAATGAATAGATTTTTTGGTGGTTTGAACCATGATATTCAGGCAAGATTTCGGTATATTCCTCGTTGCATTACTGGTATGTATGTCCGTGCTTGTACCTTTGAGAGACAGATACAGGAGGATGCATTGGGTGACTACAACAACTACTATTCCAGTTCATGCTCACCATCGCCGGTTGGTTACTCCACTATTGCACCTACTAGAGCAGCCCCACCTCGGATTGTGAGCGCAATATCATCTCAAGAGTATGGTACATTGTCAACGTCCGTACCTACATCAGCTACATCTTTGCGAGGTAACAGTAAAGGTATTGATGATATAACTTCACATGAGAATAAAGCATGCCTAGTTAACTTGAATGCATCATGTGTTGAGTTACCTGTTGATTTGAGCACACCACCTATTTTAGAGACTCTTGTTACTGTCATGAATGCGTCATGTGATCAAACAACTGAAATATCAACAATTTTGAGTGCACCCACTGAATTAACTGTTGATGCAAAAGAACCAATGTTTAATCATTTTGATATGACCTCTAATCTTGATGATGATTCTGTATCCAATGACTTATTGCATGTTTGCTTATTTAAGCATGTTGTAGCATGTAAATTTGATGCAAGTAAGGTTTATTCATCGAAGTTAGGATGGTTTAATGATGAACATTGCCAATCTTTTGAAGAGAATAAGAGCTTCACTTATATGTGCAAACTGAGTTCCAATATTTTCATGCCTTCTACTTCCTGTGATAATTTTTTGGCTTTAGATTTTATGAACAATGAAAGTTACTCATGTATACATGTGACATATGTGCAAAAATCAAGGGAAGTTAAAATGGATAACATATACATATACAACATGTACACCTTGTCTCTTTTGTTAGCCACATTTCAGATTAAGCAATGCCGAGGACGGCTTTATTTTCAAAAAGGGGAGGATGATGAGGACATGACTACCTTGGATACGACCAAAAATATTGCATACATGCATATTTGTAAGGTGATTTCTAATGCAAACTATTCAATAATCTATTTATGTTATCCAGAACAAAAATACTTCACACACTTTTGTGTTTTGTCTAATTGCAGGTGTATGGGACATTTGTACAATCCACATATGAAGATAAGGGAAAAGGAGAAGTTTAGGTTGTGTTCAAAAAGTCCTCTCACGTCACTTTTGGGCCAAGAGAAGATAGAGTCCAAGTCTCTCACGTTTTGGATTCAGATTCGGACTGCACAGACATACCTGACTCAAAACGCCAACAACTTTTTCATACGGACTCCGAATTGGGTGATTCTTTTTTTGTTGGAAACTAGATTTCGTGCTCTTTCCAACCCAATTGGATTCACCTTCAAATTCATCCGGAGCGTTGAGTTACGGACGAAACAATCTGACGTTGCAGCAGAATCCGAGTCAAACTACAAGCCCAAAGGTGTTGCATCACCTCCACTTGGGCCCATGAGCCTTGTACGACCTACGGTTAGTTTTAGGCTGCCTTGGGACGTCCTCCCACCTCCTTGGCCGCCACCCCTTGCTCCTATATAAATAGATCCATCTAGTAGCTTTTTCCTTGGGTTTTGTTTAGATTAAAAGTTCGCCATAGCTGCAACTTCGCGTACTTCGTTTCTGTCCAACGACCAGACCAAGACGTCACAGAACCCCACCTTGATCAATAAAGCTTTCATCTTATATTCGCAATATCCAGATTGCAATCTCAGTTTCTTGCTTGTTCTTCGTTTGCTCGCAGGAAACAGGCCCTCGTGGTCAGGTTGATCATGCTCCGGCGTGGTCAATAACCCCTCGGAAGTTGGTTTAGCGATTGCTAAGGCGCGACGTCTCGCACGTTCGTAGTCGGATCGTCAAGGTCGACTCCCACAGAAAACGATAGCCTCCATCTCATCGAAACATCGGGGCACCCTCGCCTCTATCACGTGCACTGCTTAGCAAAACATCCTTGCACTGCATTGATCATGGTTCTGTACTGCATGTGCACGCATTCCGTACTACACATGTTTGCGCTACATTTTTGTGCACTGCATGGGTAGCATTTTTCTTTATTATTTTTCCCTCTTACGTATCATTTTTCTAGTGTACGGGTGTGCACTGCTTTGTTGTTTCTATGTGCACTGCATTCGTCATAGTCCTGTGCTGCAGGTGTACACATTTTGTATTGCGTGCATCCTTCGTTGTGCCAAAGTTGTGACTGGTTATGCCAATGCTGCGGAATGCATGACTTACATTTAAGTACTGCATCAGGTGCATTAATTCTGTGTTGTGCACTGTGAGAAAGTGCTTCTCTTGTGGTTCATTTTGAGCATGTACCGCCCTTCATGAACACATATAGTGAACTTCCTTGTAAGACTTTGGAGAACTGCACACATTTTTAGAGACCTATTACAGGACTGGCTGGGGCCTGGTTGTAGCTGGGTGGTCAATTTTTTTTCTTATCTGAAGCATTTTTTCTTTTGGAGTATATATATTTCGTGGTAGTACAAATGATGTCATTTGTACTGCTTGCACCAACGTTGAGTACTGCACTGCGCGTACCAAGTCTGTATGTTGTGCACTGAAGGAAAGTTGCTGCAGCCCCTTCGTTCTGCATTTATGCATGTACTGCACTTCATGTATACACTCTGTGAATTGCCTTATATTTGTTATGTGAACTGTATTCATGTTTCTTTATAAATATTAATATTAATGTTCTTTTTCTATAATTACTTTCTGTGGACTGCATGTGTACAAATGTGTAGTACTTATTTTTTCGCATTGTGAACTGCATTAATCTTTCTTTTTTAGGTATGAGTTGTAGTCAGATTACTTAATTTTTTAACGTTGTTTTTTAATATGTTTTGTATGTGAATAGTATATTTTGGTATCACACATTAAATTTTTCAAAGTTTTCTGGATACTTGTTCTAACACAAACTAATTTTAGCAAAAGCAATTGATCAGAAGCAAACTGTGATACAAAAGCAAACAACAGAAATAAAGTTTAATGATAATTCTAAAACGACATTGTTTTTACAAAAGAAAAGTTCGATATGAAGCAATGGACATAATCAAAAGCTTGCATACATGAAACAAAGAACAACACAATGACTAAAGTAAAGTGAAACTAAAACATAGCCCTGAATTATTTCTAGTTGCTGTATTGGATTATAGACTTGTTCTTCTTCTGCTTTGCTTCTTTGTCTCTTTTTTCCCTATCCAGTCCCATGATGACATCGTAGATGATTCTCCATGACTCATATGTTGCGAATGCATCTATTGCTGCATACTTGATAAGCTTTTCTGGCAGTGGGCAAAATCCCCACAGAGTATGGTCCTCCTTGCGGTTAATTTGTTTCTTCATGTCATGGTAGTGAATGTCTATCATCGTGCCGGCAACATCAGCCAAAGAGTCAAACTTCTTTTTATTGTATGGGTCTCTCCATTCCACCTGAATATCAATGTAGTTGTCAGAGTTGATCTCCAAACCAGATAGCTTCAGCTTGCTTTTGTCTCCTTCAATAGCGAATCCGACGAAGGTGTACTCACCATTCATGAGGAATTTGTCTAGTTCCATTGGCCTGCAAGATGTTTGTATAGAGTGAATATAGTTTATTTTCTTAGAAGTACCAGTGTTTTTGTTTTTTCTCAAACTAAACTGCAATATGAGTATCTGAATCTATTGCATTGAGTAGTTGCTAATACTTTGTTCAGCATAACTAGTAAATCTGATAATATATTGCATGAACAATGCATGTTTTGTGCATGATTGTATTCTTGAACTGAATTTCATACATGTTTTGTATAGTAATGTTGAAGTTTTCTATTGTTCAGTCAAATAGTTTGTATTTGGTAAAACCAAACAAAACTGTGTGTATTGCTAGATCATTTAATTCAAGAATTGAACACATGAGTGACATACATGGAGCCAGATGAAAACTGTCAATGAATTCATATGCCGTGCTTTTCAAAAATGAAAACCAAAGTTTAAATATTGGCGACTGCAGTGAAGAAAATTTAAAATCAATATTGACAATCAATAGTACAGATTGATAGTTATTCTGACCTGTCTTTAGCTGTAGAGATGTGGTAGACAAGGCATTCTTTTTCTATGCATAGCTGGAGCACTGCTGCCCGCTGTGGCTTCACGTAGTGCGTGTACTCGACATCAACGCCGACTAGTTTGACGGGAATTCCGCCGAGCTTCCTCCTGAGTGGACAGCATCTTGTCCATGTCTTCACCCTTGCTTGTGCAAATGACGTGGAGCTTGTGGTTGCCGTGGAGGTCGACGTCGTGGAGCTCCCTGGTGTACTTGCGGTGCTGCTTGTAAAGAGGTGCATCCACCATGACTCTCCTCTGCTCTCTCGTGTTTGTTCTGGAGAGAAGAGGTTGGTGAAAGGAATTTTGGAGAAGAAGATGTAATGGGGTTTTTTGGGGTACGAAGCAGTTGTGTTTTCTCGTCTACTCTCCTCTGCACTCCTTGACAAGACGTGGGAGATGTGGAGCGGGGTGGCAGCGTCGTGAGGCTCTGTTTTTAGTTACGTGGCAACTACAGAGAGGTTCTGCTATGAGGAGGCTCTGTTAGTGTGTTGGAGATCCGGAACGTCGTGTCCTCTTTTTTGTGACTTGTTCAGGTATGCACGCAACTGTCAAAAAATGTGATGATTGTGTTTTCGGTGAATTTTCCTGTTAAGTGCACTTCTTTGCTATCAGAACAGAATTGCCTCCACATAGTGTACTGCATGGAAGTGAAATTTATTCTTCGTGCACTGAATTATATCGGATTAGGATTGATACACATGTACGCACATTTAGTTTCTTGATGGAGTTCTTTCATGCAGTTCTTTTTTTATAACGGACTGCTTTGCTTAACTAACAGGGTGGCATTCTTCATTTTAGCCATACTGCAATGCAGTAGAAGGAGAAATGCATTTCAGAAAAAATAATACTTCGTGCTTCCATGTGGAGAACTGCATTGTTTGGTGTCGCGGACTGCATTTGTATGTTTACTTCGGGCTTTCTATCTTTTATTTATTAATAGCGGGCTGTAGTTTCTAGCAGTGCCCACGCACATTTTCTTTTGTTGTTGTTATTCATTTAAAAAATGTTTCTCATTTTTCTTTGATGTTTTATTTTTGAAGTTGTCGTTTTTTCTTAGTGGGCCTTGTTGGGCCTGTGTTCGAGGAGTGAAGACGCATTGGGCCCAAGTCGGCCTGTGAGCACGGCTAGAACCCGATGCGTTGTGTGCAGCCTAATGTTTAGTCCCACCTCGCCCGTGGAAGGCGCGCCCAACCTGTTTATAAGTGATGGTGAGGCAACTGTATCGAACTCCTCTGGTTACTTGTTTGGGCGCTTATACACGGCGCTCGCTGCTCTATGCTCTATGACCTGTGGCCCATGTGCGCCGGCCCCATGCATTGTGGCTCAGAACGGCTCGCCTACGGTGGGCATAGACCTACTACGAGACTGGCTAGGGACGGGTGCACCTATGGTGGTCAATTTTTTTTCTTTGTATTTTCTGTCATGTATTTTTTTAATGTAAGGGCGTGCACTGCTTAGCAAACCATCCTTGTCATGGTTCTAAGTCTGACAGTAGAATGGGGGTTGGGATGTAGAAGCAGCATCCTAGCTATGGAGGAGTTGTACACGCGAGTTTTACGAGTTCAGGCCCTTCTCAGAGGAAGTAACAGCCCTATGTCTCGGAGCCCTGAGGCGGTCGGCTGGATTATATGCTTGTATGTTACAGGGGGTGCGAACCCTTGTGCCTGTGGAGGGGGGTGGCTTATATAGAGTGCGCCAGGACCCCAGCCAGCCCACGACATAGAGGGTTTAAGGTACATTGAAGAGAGAACGTTACTGGTAACGCCCATATTAAAGTGCTGTGAATGCCAATTAAGCCTATGAGTAAATGCTCGATCATTGCATATGCAGAGTGGCTTTAGCTCTTCTGCCTGTCGAGTGACTTCTGTGATGGTCGAGTGACATCGATTCTTCCGAGTGGAACGTTTCCGGTCAAGTGAATGACGATACTCTTTGGATGATCCTGGCTTTAGGGTGCTGTCCTAGGGGAGGATGTCTAGATCAGGTCTATGACCCTACCCTAGGTACGTAGCTTCATCATTAGACCCCGAATGGTTCAGGGTTCGAGTGGAGAAGAACTTGATGATCCTTCTGATTCAGCTTTTGTGCTTTGAGAGTGTCTCGTCTAGAGGTCGAATGAACCTTCATGATGGCTTCAACTGCTTGTTCAGTCGCCTTGATCCATTCTTGGTTTTGTCGAGTGAACTTTCGTTGTTAAGTTTCGAGTGTTGATATGGAAAAATCTTCCGTCTGAAGGGTTGTTTCGCCGCCTGCGGATTTCGCGGGATTCGAATTTTGGGAAGCGCGCCGGGTAGGGGAGGCCGCAGTAATCGGGACGGATTAGGCAGGCCGCCTCGGTCTCTGCACCACCTTTTTTGCCACGTATCGCATGCGCGACTGTTGCGGGATTTGATAAGATCGTCCGGGCCTACAAGTCAGTCACTCGGAAGTGACCTTATATAAGACGCCGGACCGGGGCCTTTGAATAGTGCATCCCCATTCTTCTTCCTCCTCCTCAGATTCCTCCGATGCGCCTGCTTCTGCAATCGGCGTCGTCGTCCCGCTCGAACTCGATTCGCTGCCATGGGGAAGGAGAAGACGGTAGCGTTGGAGCGTGCGAAGAAGGCGACGGCGAAGGTGAAAGGGAAGAAGACCAGCCGGGGCGGATCTTCATCGAGGTCCGACCTGCCGCTTGGCTGGATCTAGGGCGACTGGATCCGCTCGAAAATCAGTCAAGATGACATTGATGACTTGGTGGAGGGAGGACTGATCCCTCATGAGTCGGCACGGCTCTCGGGGAACGAGACCGAGCCGCAGCCGCAGGAGGATGAGTGCGTCCTCCTCGCCACTCATGTCGACCGTGGGTTTTCTTTGCCTCCCCACCCTTTCTTTCGCGGTTTCTTGAACTTATTCGGGGCTCAACTCCACCACTTTTCTCCAAACACCATTGTGTACCTCGCTGCTTATGTGTCTACGTGTGAGAATTTCTTGGGTTGCCAACCGCACTGGGGTCTCTTCAAGCACATATTCACATGTCGCTCCCAAACGGTCAAGAAAGCCAACCCGAGTGACAAGAGGACGCACGTGATATAGATGTGCGGGGGTATTGGAATCCAAATGAGGAACAAGAGCACCTTCCGAGCTATGATCCTACCCGACTCGGTCCGGGGCTGGCAGTCGACCTGGTTTTACTGCAAGGACCAGCCGACCCCGGGTCAGTCGACTGGACTTCCCCCCTTTTCCATGGCTCGAGTGGAGAAGCCCTCCTCCTTGAGAGTGATCCCGGAAGAGAAGGCGCAGGTGAAGGTGTTGGTCGAGCGGGTCGTCCAACTTGTCCGTAACAGAGTGACTGGTATGGACCTGCTGGAGGTCTTCCTCAGTCGACGCATCCAACCACTCCAAGCTCATGACCATCCGATGTGGATGTACTCGGGACTCGAGGATTCCACTCGGATCCACCCGGAGGATGTTAGTGAGGACACAGTGGAGAAGTGGCTGAGGGGTATTACCGGCAACAAGGATAATCCCTGGGGGTCCAGGAGGGTGGTTCCATTCAACCATTTGCGCCAGCCGGAACAGGTACGATTCTGCATTGTCGAGTATCTTCTTGATTCACTATGTAACATCTTGTTGACGGTCGATTATCTTTCTTTTGTTCATTGTCTTTTCAGGCTCTTATTGATATGTACTCGATGCCCAATGGAGTGCAGGAGCAAAATGTCGAGGAAGGGGCGAGCGGGGGTGAGAGTGGTGAGTGGCACTCGGATGCAGAGGAGGACGAGGAGAGCGACGACTCGAGTGATGAAGAAGAGGTCGACTCGCCTCCTCACAGAGAAAGGAGGTCCAAGCACGCTCACGACCCGGCAAACACCCCTGATCTGGAGGCCGCACCGATCGGGCAGTCTTCAAATCGCCCTCGGACGTCTTCTCCGGTGCCGACTGAGAAGGGACCGAAATAGCTCAAGACTGTGCCGCCTCCTACCCCGAAACTATTGAAGGCCACATCCTCCAAACCGCCGAAGGCTTTTCCCAGAATCAAAGTGACCATTCCCACTGAGGGAGTCCTGGATTAGGGGGTGTTCGGGTAGCCGGACTATACCTTCAGCCGAACTCCAGGACTATGAAGATACAAGATTTAAGACTTCGTTCTGTGTCCGAATGGGACTTTCCTTGGCGTGGAAGGCAAGCTTGGTGATGCGGATATTCAAGATCTCCTACCATTGTAACCGACTTTCTGTAACCCTAACCCTCTCCGGTGTCTATATAAACCGGAGGGTTTTAGTCCGTAGGACAACTTCATCATACAACAATCATACCATAGGCTAGCTTCTAGGGTTTAGCGTCCTTGATCTCGTGGTAGATCTACTCTTGTACTACCCATATCATCAATATTAATCAAGCAGGACGTAGGGTTTTACCTCCATCAAGAGGGCCCGAACCTGGGTAAAACATCGTGTTCCTTGCCTCCTGTTACCATCCGGCCTAGACGCACAGTTCGGGACCCCCTACCCGAGATCCGCCGGTTTTGACACCGACATTGGTGCTTTCATTGAGAGTTCCTCTGTGTCGTCGCTTTTAGGCCCGATGGCTCCTTCAATCATCAACAACGATGCATTCCAGGGTGAGACTGTTCTCCCCGGATAGATCTTCGTCTTCGGCGGCTTCGCACTGCGGGCCAATTCTCTTGGCCACCTTGAGCAGATCGAAAGCTACGCCCCTGGCCATCAGGTCAGGTTTGGAAGCCTAAACTACACGGCTGACATCCGCGGGGACTTGATCTTCGACGGATTCGAGCCACAGCCAAGCGCGCCGCACTGTCTCGATGGGCATGATATAGCTCTGCCGCCGAACAGTGCCTTGGAGGCCTCACACGCATTGGTTCCGACCATTGATTCGGAGCCTACTGCGCCGATCGAGGATCAGCAGTTGGACGCTGCCTCAGGGGCTGCGATCTCAAAGGCGACCGAGCCGAACTCCAGCCCCGCACTCCGCATGGCCCGTGACTCCGAGGAGCCGGATTCCTTTCCGAACTCTGAGCCCCCCGCGCCCCTGCCGATCGAATCCGATTGGGCGCTGATGATGGAGTTCACTGCCGCAGACATCTTTCAGCACTCGCCCTTTGGCGACATCCTGAATTCGCTAAAGTCTCTCTCTTTATCAGGAGAGCCCTGGCCGGACTACGGTCAGCAAGGATGGGATTCGGATGATGAAGAAATTCAAAACCCACCCACCACCCACTTCGTAGCCACTGTCGACGACTTAACTGACATGCTCGACTTCGACTCCGAAGACATCGACGGTATGGACAACGATGCAGGAGACAACCAAGAACCAACGCCTATAGGGCATCGGACAGCCACCTCATCTCACGATGTGTACATGGTGGATACCCCTAAAGGAAGCAACAACGAGGAAAATGGGGATGGAAAGAGGGATCGATCTCTCGAAAAACAATCAAAGCGTCGGCGTAAACGACGACCCAAGCCCCGCCTCGATAAAGACCCAGCCATAGAGCAGGATGAGCTGGTAGACGACGAGCATGCCTTAGAGCAACCGTCCCAACAAGACAACCCGGACAGAGAAACCGAACATCCCTCCCCCGACGAAAATGGCATTCCGGACGACCCTACGCCGGACAAGCCCACGAAGCAGAAGAACCTCCACAAACGGCTCATTGCAACCGCACGCAGCCTGAAAAAGCAGAAGCGGAAGCTAAAAACTGCGGAATATGGACTCAGGATCAGATGGCATAAAGTAATCAATACCGCAGACAAATACGGCAATAGTTGCCGCACTAAAAGCTATCCAAAGAGAAAGCTACTGCCTGAATTCGACGAGGAGGCCTTAGAGCCCTCGCATTCCAAAAGTGAGAAAGCCACACGGTCGGATAGACGACCCCATGGCCAGCATAAAGCAGCAAGCAGCGCCGCACTTAAGCCGGCATGCGACCCACTTAAGGATTCGCATCATGGCCCGGCCAGGTCCATTTACGGGCCAAGAAAGCAAGCTCTCGTAAGCAATGCAATAAAGCCATCATCAGAATTCGGCACACCCAAATACAGGGGTGCCGCACACCCCCTATGTTTCACCGATGAGGTCCTGGATTATGAATTTCCAGCGGGATTCAAACCCGTAAACATAGAGGCATATGATGGAACAACAGACCCTGGAGTCTGGATCGAGGATTATATCCTCTACATACATATGGCTAGAGGAGATGACCTCCACGCCATAAAATACTTACCCCTCAAGCTTAAAGGGCCAGCCCGGCATTGGCTCAAAAGCCTTCCTGAAAACACAATCGGAAGTTGGGAAGAGCTCGAGGACGCTTTCCGAGCAAATTTTCAAGGGACCTATGTCCGCCCTCCGGATGCAGACGATCTTAGTCACATAACTCAACAGCCCGGAGAGTCAGCTCGGCAATTCTGGAATAGATTTCTTACTAAAAAGAATCAGATAGTCGACTGTCCGGACACTGAAGCCTTAGCGTCTTTCAGGCATAATGTCCGAGACGAATGGCTCGCCAGACACCTCGGCCAAGAAAAGCCAAGAACAATGGCCGCACTAACAAGCCTCATGACCCGCTTTTGCGCAGGAGAGGACAGCTGGTTGGCAAGATGCAGCACCAGTGACCCAAGTACATCCGAAACTAGGGATGGAAACGGAAAACCGCGACGCAATAAGGACCGTCACCGGACTAAGGAAAAAAGTTCGAAGAGCACGGCAGTCAACGCCGGATTCAAAAGCTCACGACAGAATCAGAAAAAGCCGCCCCTCCAAGATAACAGGGACGACCTATCCAACCTAAACAAAATCTTGGATAGGATATGTCAAATACACAGCACTCCCGGAAAGCCTGCTAACCATACCCACAGAGATTGTTGGGTTTTCAAACAATCCGGCAGACTCAACACCGAACACAAGGGGCTCGACACACCAAGCGAAGACGAGGACGAACCCTAAAAGCAGAGTACCAGGAAACAAAAGAATTTCCCACAAGAAGTAAAAATAGTAAACTTACTCCACATAACAAAACGTGCGGCGCCCATAAAGGTACGCGCCCCATGGCCTATCCCAAAGGAATCCTGCCACCGGTTGTCAAAACCAATCATCTTCGATCATCTGGATTATTCTAGATGTATCAGGAACCCAGGCTGGACTGCCCTGGTACACGATCCAATAATTGGCGGACTCTAGTTTTCAAATGTCCTTATGGATGGTGGCAGCGGACTCAACCTGATATATCAGGACTCAATCCGCCACATGGGGATCGACCCAAAAAGAATTCGCCACAGCAAAACCTCCTTTCAAGGAGTAACGCCAGGTCCGGACACCCATTGCATGGGTTTTCTCCGGCTCGAGGTTATTTTCGGCTCTGCCGATAACTTCCGTCGTGAAAAGCTGACTTTTGTAGGATCTAGAAGTAGATGTGTCTAGAGGGGGGGTGATTAGACACTTAGTGCTAAAGTTGCAATTTTTAAGCTTTTTCGGTTTAAGTGGAGTTTTGGGCACAATTTCAACATACACAATACATATCAAGCAAGCATGCAAAGAGTATATGAGCAGCAGAATGTAAAGCATGCAACTTGCAAGAATGTAAGGGGAAGGGTTTGGAGAATTCAAACGCAATTGGAGACACGGATGTTTTTCCCATGGTTCGGATAGGTGGTGCTATCCTACATCCACGTTGATGGAGACTTCAACCCACGAAGGGTAACGGTTGCGCGAGTCCACGGAGGGCTCCACCCATGAAGGGTAACGGTTGCGTGAGTCCACGGAGGGCTCCACCCACGAAAGGTCCACGAAGAAGCAACCACCCACAAAGGGTCCACGAAGAAGCAACCTTGTCTATCCCACCATGGCCATCGCCCACGAAGGACTTGCCTCACTAGCGGTAGATCTTCACGAAGTAGGCGATCTCCTTGCCCTTACAAACTCCTTGGTTCAACTCCACAATCTTGTCGGAGGCTCCCAAGTGACACCTAGCCAATCTAGGAGACACCACTCTCCAAGAAGTAACAAATGGTGTGTAGGTAATGAACTCCTTGCTCTTGTGCTTCAAATGATAGTCTCCCCAACACTCAACTCTCTCACATAGGATTTGGATTTTATGGAAAGAAGATTTGAGTGGAAAGCAACTTGGGGAAGGCTAGAGATCAAGATTCATATGGTAGGAATGGAATATCTTGGTCTCAACACATGAGTAGGTGGTTCTCTCTCAGAACATATGAGTTGGAATTGTGTATGTGTTCTGATGGCTCTCTCCACGAATGAAGAGGAGGTGGAGGGGTATATATAGCCTCCACACAAAATCCAACCGTTACACACAGTTTTCCAATCTCGGTGGGACCGAATCAACAAACTCGGTCGGACCGAAAAGGTAAACCTAGTGACCGTTAGAGATTTTCGGTGGGACTGACATGCAACTCGGTAGGACCGATATGGTTAGGGTTTGGGCATAACGTAATCTCGGTGAGACCGATTACACAAACTCGGTGAGACCAATTTTGGTAATTAGCTAACCAGAGAGTTGGTCAGGCAAACTCGGTGGGACCGATTTGCTCTTTCGGTGAGACCGAAAAGTTACAAAAAGGAAACACTGAATTTACATTGCAATCTCGGTGGGACCGATTCGCTCTTTCGGTGAGACCGAAAAGTTACGAAAGGGAAACAGACAGTTTGCAATCCCATCTCGGTGAGACCGAGATCCCTATCGATAGAACCGAATTGCTAGGGTTTGGCAGTGGCTTATGACAAGTGAAACTCGGTGGCGCCGGATAGGAATAATCGGTAGGTCCGAGTTTGGCTTTGGGTTTAGGTCATATGTGGAAGTGGGAAAGTAGCTGAGGATTTTGGAGCATATCATTAAGCACATGAAGCAAGAGGCTCATTAAGCAACACCTCATCCCTCCTTGATAGTATTGGCTTTTCCTATGGACTCAATGTGATCTTGGATCACTAAAATGTAAAATGAAGAGTCTTGAGCTTGAAGCTTTAGCCAATCCTTTGTCCTTAGCATCTTGAAGGAGTTGCCACTCCATTGTTGAACTTATCTGAAACATGCTAGATAGAAATGTTAGTCCAACAGGAGATATGTTGTCATCAATTATCAAAACCACCTAGGGAGCACTTGTTCTTTCAAATTTCCACATCGTCCCATTCTCAAGTCGCTACCAAGCACTACTGGGACGCGAAGCTTTCGCCCGCTTTAACGCAATACCGCATTATGCATCTCTTACGCTTAAGATGCCCGGTCCACGCGGCATCATCTCCTTAAAGGGGAAGCAGTGCGAACACCTCCCCCAAGCGGAGGATTGTGCGGCCGCTTTAACAGCCCCACAATACAATGGCTTCACCAGCCAGAACATCGGAACAGGTCATTAAGACCACAGACACGGATAGACGAGTCCGGCACAAAAGTATCGTTGATAAAGGCTTAGTGGCCATATACCCCTACACTAGGGGCTTCACACGTATAAAATAAGAGACAATAAAGCTCAATTTTTCATATTTTACTTTACACTTTGTTTATTTCATATAACTTTTGTTCGGCACGCCCCTTTTTCAACTTAGTTGCTCTCTTTTTACAGATGAACGCCGTGCTGCGCCCGTCCAGGATACGGCACAACGGAGACATAGGCGCAGACGTGCAGTAGGGACCCGTTCCAAGGATTCTTTTCAGATTAAGACCCTGCGTAAACCTTTTTTGCTGTCTCTTGTTGATACACATCCCCTGGTTCTATGACCAAGGAGGAGGCTGGCGTCTTGGCATGTGGCCATGTCAGAATTCTTGCGCATACCTGGACACTAGGGGCTTATACCTCAGAGCGTTACCTCGCCCGCTCTCATAAAGACCGAATACCTTAGGGAGTGTTCGGCGTCGCGAGTTTGGCCTTATATGCATCAGCTCCGAGTCATGATTTTGGTCAAATGTTGGGTTGCCCGGCTCCTGTGTTTGGCCGCCTTACGTTCCGCTCTATCGGCTAAGGCGGCACCAGGAGAACTACTGCGATTGTGCCCTGGTTCGGCCAGGTGAGCACCTCAGTAGAGAAAGCCAAAAACCGACTGTCATGATATGGCGTGAGACTGGTCAACCACTGGATGACTCTCCGGAATCTGTAGGATTCCTCCGCATTAACGAAGGGCCGTTTCCAGGCCGGGCACATACGCGCCCCGAATTCGGGAGAGCGCAGTCACCACCAGGGGCTACCTAAATAGTCCCATTGTCAAGCTCCTATGGCTAAGTGAAAGTGTTAAAGCATTATAGTCCGGTTGCCTAGCTCGCTGCGCTATCACCTCCTTTGTAGGACCAAGACGTTGGATTAAGTGTGAAAATGCGCCTTCTGCGAGCACCCCCGCACTATGTGCGTGGGGGCTGAAGCCAACGACTGCAATCTTTCAGATTTTGTATATATATCTTAAAACGGCCGCACAGGAGGTGTTCCAAATACTTGAAGGCACGAGTATAAAAGGCTACTACAATTCATCAAAATATTGCTTTATAATTACATATGCTATCAGAACATAGCATCCTTCGAGCACTGCGCCTCTATTACACAAGCGCCTTCAAGGACTTCCTGAAAATAGTGCTCGGAGGGTACTCGGCTTTTGTCCGAATCTCGGGACGCAACAACGGTGGTCTCCATCTCTGCCCAGTATGTCTTGACATGGGCAAGAGCCATCCGTGCGCCCTCTATGCATGCTAACCTCTTCTTCACATTGATACGTGGCACCGCGTCAAGGAACTGCTGCACCAAGCTGAAATAACTTTTCGGCTCCGATCTCCCCGGCCAAAGATGACCCATGGCGTACTTCATGGCGAGTACGGACAATTTATTCAGTTCGGCCCATTGAGCCAGACGATCGTCCACTTCCAGTGGACGCTCTGGATTCTGGAACTGCGACCAGAAAATCCTTTACACTTTGCGATCTTCTTGATCTCGAAAGTATTCGGTCGCATCAGCAGCACTCGCTGCCAAATCCAGATAGGTGTCCTCCGCACTCCACATCCGGTCCAACGGAGCAAACTTCGGATCGCAAAACTTCCTCCACAGCATAAAGGGCTTTCCAGACGCAATCTGTCCGGCCTGACGCAGCTCCTCCTTCGCAACTCTCATCGCAGAGCGAGCGTCCTTGGCATCAGCAATGGCCTTCTCTAAGTCTGTTTGTCTCGCCCGGTCTTCTTTCTCAAGAAACTTGCAACGGTCAGCAGAACTTTTTAACTTCACGGCCATCTCGGCCATCTCCTTCTTGCTTCGGCAGTGAGCAGCCTGTTCGGCTCTCAGCTCTTCAAGGGCCTTCTCGGCAGCCGCATCACTTTTCCTGTCTTATTCCTTAGCTCGGGCAAGTTCCGCCCGAAGACTCTCCACGGCAGCCGCACCATCTGTGTCAAGCACACACATTGTAAGATACTGGCATAAAGCTCCTCTTACCAGATGCTGCCCGAGGAATTGCATACCTTGAGCCTCATCAAGCTGCTCGTTGACGAGCGCGATGTCGGCATCCGCCACGTCAAGTTACCGCTTTAATTCGGCAAAATCATCAGTTCAGCTCGATTCCGGACACTTCGCCACCTGTATACAAAGGCGACATTTTAGACCTGGGATTATGATCCTCTGCGCGCCGTCAATTTTGACAACGCACGGAGTCTCAGGGGCTACTATCTACACAGGGCGCATCTTGTTTATGCGCAACTGACAAAGAAGTACATTATCAAACGTACCTCAAAACCCGTCAGCAAACTTCTGACGGCCTCATGCAATCCGCTTTCCGCGGATGAAATCCTTCCAATCAGCGTACCCATCAATGCACGGTGCTCCTCTGAGATAGAAGCTCGCCCCAGCAGAATCATCAGCTCCTCCGAACGCGCATCGGACGGTGCCGGACTCGTCCTATGACCTCCATCAAAGGTCGGACGCAGAGAACCTCGGGGGGACATATGGCTACCTTCCACCCCTGCCGGATTCGGAGAAACCCTCCATGACAACACCTCAGGGTCGCCCGCCTCGCCAGGCGGTACGGCAGGGGGAGGCGTTCCACTCTCCATCATCTCCGGAAGAAGATCCCCCGAAGACGAGCTCTGCTGAGAAGGGCTAAGGTCCGAGCTACAAAGTAAAATTTTGGTTAATCTTCTCAGATAAAAAGCAAGGATTTCTCTCATCCCTCTTAAGGAAAATCTTTCTCTACTTATGGCTCGCTGGAGGGCTGATCCCTTTGATGGCGTAGTTCGGCCGAGGATCTCCCCGGCGTCGGACCCTCTGACGAGGACTTTTTCCCCCGCTTTGAGGCCATGGCCTTCGGGTCATCAGAGGTGGCCCTCTTCTTCCCCTTAGGAGAGGAATTGTCGGTTCCTCCCTTCGGAGCAGCCTCCTTCAAGGAGGCCATAGTTTCCTTGTCCTCCCCCTCACTTCCCTCCAAAGGCACGATCTTCAAACATCCTGACTAGCACGGGATCCGGCCTGGTCTCAGGAAGGGGAGCCGGACACCTGATCATCTTTGCCTTCGCTATCCACTCCTGTTTAAAAGGACAGCTCTTTTAGGGGCGAAGTTATGACAATTTTACGGATAGCGAGTCCGGGCACAAGGTTACTTACTTGAGTATCCGGGCGATTGCAGCTTAAACCTGCATCCTCGGTCAAATCCGGACACATTGCTTGTGATCCAAAGAACATTTTATACATCTCCATGGGCGTTGCACCCATAAAATGCTGGAGAGCTCATGGTCCCTCCAGATTAAACTCCCACAGACGAAGGGAGCGACGTTTGCCGGGCAGTGTTCGGCGAATCAGCATGACCTACGTCACTTTGACCAGGTTGAGGTCTCTTTCTAAGAGATCCCTAATGCGGCCCTGCAACAAGGACACGTCTTTGGATAACCCCCAATCTAATCCTTTGTTGACCCATGACGCTAGCCGTGGTGGGGGACCCGAGCGAAAGGCAGGAGGCGCCACCCACTGGGTGCTCCTGGGAGCGGTGATATAGAACCACTCTCATTGCCACAAGCCGAGCTCCTCTTGAAAGGAGCCCTCGGGCCATGGAGCCTCAGCATTCTTACTTATGACAGCACCTCCGCACTCTGCGTGCCGTCCCTTGATCATCTTTGGCTCCACTCCAAAAGTCTTGAGCCATAATCCGAAGTGAGGAGTAACACGGAGGAATGCTTCGCACACAATGATGAATGAGGAAATGTGGAGGATGGACTCCGGAGCTAAGTCATGAAATTCCAGCCCATAATAGAACATCAGCCCCCTCACGAAGGGATCCATCGGGAAGCCTAACCCCCGAAGGAAGTGAGACATGAACACTACGCTCTCACCGGGCTGGGGACTGGGAATAACCTGCCTTTGAGCAGGCAACCTATGCGAAATTTCGGCGGTCAAGAACTTAGCCTCTCTCAACTTTAGCACATCCTCCTCCGTGACGGAGGAGGGCATCCATCGGCCTTGAAGGTCAGAACCGGACATTGTCGAAGGTCCGAAGCGCCTGGAATCTGGAGCCTAGGGTGTTGGAACTCGAGGCGACGGGCGAACTTGTTTTGAGATTGGAGAAAAGGAGTAAGGCCCTGGTCTCTTTATAAGAGGTTGAATACCAGGAGCCCTCCCCGTAACCGTTTGGGACTCACCTTTAATCGAGAAGACATGCTAACGGGCATGATTGGGTTACCCACGTCCGTATTGATGAGAATCCCGTAAATAAAGGGGACATGATCTCTGCTTTGACAAGACGTGCCAAGGAAACCGCCTCGCAAAACACGCTGAGGTGGAAAAGTGAAAACGATTCGAATAAAGGCTTGGCCGTAGTGTGATGTCACGCTGCGGAATATGTCAGCAGATTAGATTTGTGTTAATATTATTCTCTCTGTGGCAATACGTGGAAACTTATTTTGCAGAGCTGGACACTACTCTTGGTGTTTACTAACTTTTATGAACAATTTGGAGGAGGAACCCGCCTTGCAATGCCGAAGACAATCTACGCGCCGGACTCGTTGTCATTGAAGCCTGGTTCAGGGGCTACTGAGGGAGTCCTGGATTAGGGGGTGTTCGGGTAGCCGGACTATACCTTCAGCCGGACTCCAGGACTATGAAGATACAAGATTGAAGACTTCGTTCTATGTCCGAATGGGACTTTCCTTGGCGTGGAAGGCAAGCTTGGTGATGCGGATATTCAAGATCTCCTACCATTGTAACCGACTTTATGTAACCCTAACCCTCTCCGGTGTCTATATAAATCGGAGGGTTTTAGTCCGTAGGACAACTTCATCATACAACAATCATACCATAGGCTAGCTTCTAGGGTTTAGCGTCCTTGATCTCGTGGTAGATCTACTCTTGTACTACCCATATCATCAATATTAATCAAGTAGGACGTAGGGTTTTACCTCCATCAAGAGGGCCCGAACCTGGGTAAAACATCGTGTTCCTTGCCTCCTGTTACCATCCGGCCTAGACGCACAGTTCGGGACCCCCTACCCGAGATCCGCCGGTTTTGACACCGACACCCACCATCTCCGGGTAATCATCTGACCCGATCTTTTGGTCGACTCGAGCAACAGAACATAACCGACTGAAAGTTGACATTTGCAGTGCTGCTACCTCTGGAACTTCTTCCCGCCAATACCGAGACGAGGAAATGGAAGACACGGTGACCTCCAACCCAGGTAAAATTCTCGTGATCTTGTTCTTGATTATTTGGTCAATCAAATTCTGGCGATGCACTTGGGGTCGACTGATTTATTTGCAGCCCCACCCAACATTATCGAGCTTCCGGATGATGAAGAAGATGTGGCCCCGAGGCCCAGAAAGAACAAAAAAGTAGCGGCTGGCAAGACATCTCGGCCGGGGCTGACGACGGAACCAACTGTCCAACAACCTGAAGATGCAGGTGGGGCCTCTGTAACTTTTGTTGTCCCATTGTCGAGTGAGCGCCCTGCACCGTCGATTGTACCGGTGTTTCCTTCAGCCGCCCAACCCCATGTCTCAGAGCTCCAAGCTGCCGCATCTGGGCCGTCTGCCCCTTTCTTCACCAACTATCATGTTCCGGAAAGCCAGTCGGACGCCGTTGTGGAGGCTATCCGTTAGGCTAACGTGATGGTGGAGCGGATGAAGACGGTGCACGAGAACAGCCAGGCTGCTTACGATGCCAGCGCGGCTCTTCGGGCCAATGTCCAGGTAAGTTGGCTTTCGACTGACCTTGTTCTATTAGGATATGCTACCTGAAATATTTTCTTTCATACAATCTCTTATTGTTTTGCTTCGAATCTGTACACCCACTAGGTGTTTTGTTGTCTTTGGTATTTGCGCTCTTCCACTCGGCCTGGGCGAGTGGGATCTGAACCGGTGGGGGCACGCTAAGTGCACCCACTGGGTGTAGTCCCCGAGACCGCAGTCGACTGCGGGCAGTTGACTGGGGTCTGAGTGATTTTCACTTTCCTTTCTTCCACTCGACCCGGGCTGACCGGCCGAGTGGGATCTGAACCAGTGGGGGCACGTCAAGTGCACCCACTAGGTGTAGTCCCCGAGACCGCGGTCGACTGCTGGCAGACGGTCGGGGTCTGAATAGTTCTTTTCTCTTTCTTCTCTCTTTTTTTACTCGACCCGGCCGGACCGGTCGAGTGGGGTCCGAATCAGTGGGGGCACGCCAAGTGCACCCGCTGGGTGTAGTCCCCAAGACCGCGGTCGACTGCGGGCAGTCAGCTAGGGTCTGAGCAAACTTTTAAGTTTTATTCACTCGGAAGTAAATAATCTTTGATCTTGTCGATTGACATGTCTTTTACCTTCTGCAGAAATCTTGTACTCTCATTTCTAAGTTTGCCGAATTTGAGGAGAAGCAGAGGCAACTTAACCTTGACTTGGAGCTGGCCCAACAAAAGTTGAAGAAAGCTCAAGATGAAGCTGCTGGTATGGAAGGTAACTGCTTGTCGACTGTTCACGTCCATCATCCTTTTAAAATATTTCTTCGATCTCTTGTTTGATCCGATTGCTTATTTTGCAGATAAAATGAGGTTGGCTCTGGAAAAGGACTTGGACCTTGCAGCTGCGCAGAAGGAGGCTCAAGACAAGACTGCCCTTGCAGACCAGAAGCTGGCTTCGGTCGGAGTGCTGGAAGATGAAGTAAGCAAGCTGAAGTCCTCTCTCACTGAATCCAACCGAGAGGTAACTCGTCTGAAGAAGGATAAGATGGCTCTGAATGAGAAGCTGGAATACGCGACTCACAAGAGAAATGATGTGGAAGCTTATCTAAGAACTCTTGCCAAGAAGCTCTATCTTATGCTGGAAGGTACTCCTGTTAATCTGACTGCTTTACTGCTTGCGAGTTAATCCTGTCTAGTCGACTCACTGGCTCTTTGACTGTAGAATTCTGCCAAAACTTTGACGAGGAAACTGGATGGATCGAGACGGGTTTAGACCCTATCGTTTCTCCGAGACGAGGCTGCCATGAATGTGCTTCGACTGGAATCCCGTGTCGCCAGTGTCACAAGTTACCTCGCTCGTCTGAAGGTGGCAGTTTCATGGATCGACTCATCACTCTGTCTAAGGGCGACGCTTCAAAATGACCTCGAATCTCTGATGACTCGGCTCAACAAGGTTCCTGGTCGAGTGCAAGAGTGGAAGAAGTCCTCTGCCCGGTGTGGTGCTAACGTGGCATTGTCCTTGGTAAGAGTCCACTGCAAGGAAGCTCGCGAAGACAAGCTGGCGGCGATCAAGGTCGCCAACACCAAAAGGCATGATTTCCGGTCCTTTATGGAGACTTTCATAGCTGCCGCCACTCGGATTGCAGATGGAATCGACTTGGATGAATTCGTTGAACCTGCCAGCCCTCCTCCTACCGAATGAACAAACTTTGAGATTTAAACTTGCCTTAAATTTGCCTCGGGATGCCGAGTGGTTGTTGTAACCATTAAACTCCTTCGGGCTTGATGCTCGAATACTTTTGATCCATCGCCTGGAATTTTTTGGATCTATCTGAACTTGGTTTATTTTTGAATATGTTTGTATTTGCCTTCACATGGAATTTGCTCTTTGGGATGTAGCCCTGAACTGGAGAGTTCAATCGACTTGTGCCTCGTCGTCCCTGCGGGTAGGGATGGGGCGCACGTTGTATTTGTGGCGTAGCTCGGAGAAGAAGGCCTCGGTCGACCTCAACCTCGTCGTCCTTGCGGATGGGGATGGAGCGTACATTGTACTTGTGGCGTAGCTCGGAGTAGAAGGCCACGGTCGACCTGCACCTCGTCGTCCTTGCGGATAGGGATGGAGCATACGTTGTACTTGTGGCGCAGCTCCTAAGGGGAAGGTTGCAGTCGACCTGTACCTCATCGTCCTTGCAGATAGGGACAGATTTTAAACCTTGGGCGAATACTAGACTGCAGCTAAGCCTCCGAGTGGGAGGGTTGATCACCACTCGGTAGGATTTTTTAAACTTAGGCAAGTACTGGACTGCAGCTAAGCCTCCGATTGGGAGGGTTGCTCACCACTCGGTAAGATTTTTTAAACTTAGGCGAGTACTGGACTGCAGCTAAGCCTCCGAGTGGGAGGGTTGCTCACCACTCGGTAGGATTTTTTAAACTTAGGCGAGTACTGGACTACAGCTAAGCCCCCGAGTGAGAGGGTTGCTCACCACTCGATAGGATTTTACAAACTTAGGCGAGTACTGGACTGAAGCTAAGCCCCCGAGTGGGAGGGTTGCTCACCACTCGGTAGGATTTTTTAAACTTAGGCGAGTACTGGACTGCAGCTAAGCCCCCGAGTGAGAGGGTTGCTCACCACTCGGTAGGATTTTTTAAACTTAGGCGAGTACTGGACTGCAGCTAAGCCCCCGAGTGAGAGGCTTGCTCACCACTCGGTAGGATTTTCTTTTGAACGTAGGCGAAACGGATTCGCCGCTAAGTCACCCACTGGGGGATTTCAGACGCAAATAAAAGCAACAACAATTATTCAAGAGGACTGTAAAGCTCTTGTCTTTGATAAACAAATTACGATGGTATTTCTTATTATATTTATTCGAATGAGTACTTAAGTATAAAAGGGGCGGAGCAGCTCCGCATTCCAAGCCCGTGGCTCGTCCTTCTTATGCTCGACATTGTAAAGGTGGTATGCTCCATTGTGGAGCACTCTGGTGACAATGAAGGGACCTTCCCAAGATGGGGCGAGCTTGTGTGGTTTCTGCTGATCACTCGAACAACCAAGTCACCCTCTTGAAAGGCTCGACCCTTCACGTGTCTAGCGTGGAATCAACGCAAGTCTTGCTGATAAATGGTCGACTGGATCAAGGCCATCTCTCTTTCTTCCTCTAGGAGGTCGACTGCGTCTCGTCGAGCTTGTTCTGCTTCATCTTCAGAGAAGAGCTCAACTCGTGGTGCATTATGAAGCAAGTCACTCGATAGAACAGCTTCAGCCCCACATACCAAGAAGAACGGAGTTCGGCCAGTCGACTGATTAGGAGTTGTCCTCAATCCCCAGAGAACTGATGGAAGTTCATCAACCCAGGCGCCCGCTACGTGCTTGAGATCTCGCATCGGTCGGGGTTTTAGTCCTTTGAGAATCAGGCCATTTGCTCTTTCTGCTTATCCATTCGACTGGGATGGGCGACTGAAGCATAGTCGACTCGTGTGCCTTGTGAGGCGCAAAAGGTTCTGAACTCATCAGAATCGAAGTTCGATCCGTTGTCAGTGATGATACTATGCGGAACCCCATATCTGAATATCAACTCTCTGATGAAGCTGACAGCAGTACTAGCTTCAAGATTCTTAATAGGCTTGGCTTTGATCCATTTGGTAAACTTGTCGACTGCTACAAGCACATGAGTGAAGCCACTCCTACCAGTCCTCAGTGGACCAACCATGTCCAATCCCCAAACAGCAAAGGGCCAGACGAGTGGAATGGTCTTCAGGGCTGATGCAGGTTTGTGCGACATATTGGGGTAGAATTGGCAGCCTTCACATCTGTCGACTATATCTTTCGCCATTTCATTTGCTCGTGGCCAATAAAATCCAGCTTGGTATGCTTTAGCCACAATGGTCCGAGAGGACGCATGGTGACCACAGGTCCCTGAATGGATGTCATGGAGGATCACTCGACCTTCTTCTGGCATTATGCATTTCTGGCTGACTCCAGTTGCACTTTCTCTGAACAGTTGTCCTCTTATTACAGTAAAGGCTTTGGATCGACGGACGATCTGTCGAGCCTCTTCTTCATCCTCTGGGAGCTCTTTCCTAAGGATATATGCAATGTATGGCACCGTCCAGTCGGGAGTGATGACCAACACCTCCATGATCAAGTCGACCACGGCTGGGTCCTCGACTTCAGTCGGATCTGTGGCACTCTTAGGCTGCGGGGGCTCTTCAGCGAAGGGATCTTCTTGAACTGAAGGTGCATGAATATGCTCCAGGAACACATTACTAGGAATAGCTTCTCTCTTGGAGCATATCTTTGCTAAATCATCTACTGCTTGATTTTTCAGTCGGGGTACATGATGGAGCTCTAACCCCTCAAACTTCTTTTCCAACTTCCTCACCGCATTGCAGTAACCAGTCATGGCTGGGCTTCTGACGTCCCATTCCTTCATCACTTGATTGACTACCAAATCTGAGTCGCCATAGAACATGAGGCGATGGACGCCGAGTGAGATGGCCATACGCAACCCATACAAGAGTGCTTCATATTCTGCTTCGTTATTGGAGGAATCAAAGTGAATCTGGAGGACATATCTGAGCTTGTCTCCTCGGGGGGATACCAGTACCACCCCAGCACCGGAACCATTCAGCATCTTGGAGCCATCAAAGAACATGGTCCAGTGCTCCGAGTGAACTTGAGTCGGCAGTTGTTGTTCAATCCATTCGGCGAGGAAATCCGCTATTGCTTGGGACTTGATAGCTTTCTTTGCCTCGCACTTGATATCTAAGGGAAGGAGTTCAATCGCCCACTTTGCCACTTGACCAGTTGCATCTCTGTTGTTCAGAATCTCTGATAATGGAGCGTCGCTGACGACTGTGATGGAGTGATCAGAGAAGTAATGTGCAACCTTCTTCGTGGTCATATAAATCCCATAAACAAGCTTCTGATAATGTGGATATCTTTGCTTTCATGGAGTCAAAACTTCAGAGACATAGTATACTGGGCGCTGAACTTTGTAGGCTTTTCCTTCTTCTTCCCGCTCGACCGTAAGTACTGTACTGACGACTTGTCCAGTGGCTGCAATGTAAAGCAGTAAAGGCTCTTTGTTGATTAGAGCAGCAAGCACCGGCTGGGTGGAAAGCAGGGCTTTGAGCTCTGCAAATGCTGCATCAGCTTCAGGAGCCCACTCGAACTTATATGACTTCTTCATCAGTCGGTAAAGAGGCAGTGCCTTTTCACCGAGGCGAGAAATGAATCGACTTAGGGCGGCCAAACAACCAGTAAGCTTCTGGACATCATGCACACGCACAGGGCATTTCATCCGAAGTATGGCACCCACTTTCTCTGGGTTAGCGTCGATCCCTCGTTCGGAAACGAGAAAACCGAGTAATTTTCCACCTGGAACTCCAAACGTGCACTTTGATGGATTGAGCTTGATATCATACCTTCTGAGGTTGGCAAAGGTTTCAGCAAGGTTAGCCAGTAGGTCGGAACCTTTCCGTGACTTGACCACAATGTCATCCATGTATGCTTCCACATTCCGACTGATCTGAGTGAGCAAGCACTTCTGAATCATCCGCATGAACGTGGCTCCAGCGTTCTTCAAACCAAATGGCATAGTGACATAACAGAAGCACCCAAATGGGGTGATGAAAGCTGTTTTTATCTCATCGGGTCCATACAGACGGATCTGATGATACCCGGAATAAGCGTCCAAAAAGGACAAACGCTCACACCCCGCAGTCGAGTCGACTATTTGGTCGATGCGAGGGAGAGGAAAGTGATCTTTCGGGCAGGCCCGATTGATATGTTCGAAGTCGATGCACATGCGAAGTGAATCGTCCTTCTTTGGGACCATGACAACATTAGCTAACCACTCGGAGTGGTAAATCTCTCGGATAAACTCAGCTGCTAGAAGCCGAGCCACTTCTTCACCGATTGCCTTCCTCTTCTGTACAGCGGACCGTCGAAGACGTTCTTTGACTGGTTTCACCTTTGGGTCGACTCGCAAACGATGCTCAGCCAGTCCCCTGGGAACACCTGGCATGTCAGAAGGTTTCCATGCAAAGATGTCCCAGTTCTCACGAAGGAACTGGATGAACGCTTCTTCCTATTTGGAGTCGAGTGTTGTTGAAATGTGAGTCGGGGCAGCATTAGGATCTGTTGGGTGAATATGAATTGGCTTCGTTTCACCAGATGACTGGAATGTTGAATCTGTGGCAGGCTTCCTAGCTCGCAACAAATCACTCGGATCTGCATTTTTTTGAAACTCCTGCAACTCCACTACTGCCATCCGTGCATCGGTGATCTTTGAGCCCTTCTAGAAGCACTCTTCTGCCTTCTTTCGACTGCCAGTGATAGTGATCACCCCTTTAGGACCAGGCATCTTCAGTTTGAGGTACACGTAACATGGTCGAGCCATAAAACGTGCATAAGCTGGCCTGCCTAGAATAGCATGATAAGCACTCTGGAAATCCACAACTTCAAATGTCAACTTTTCTTTGCGGTAATTCTTGGAATCACCGAAAACTACATCAAGGGCGATCTGACCGAGTGACGCAGCCTTCTTGCCAGGAATAACTCCATGGAAACTCATATTACTTTCACTAAGTCTGGACATCGGAATGTCCATTCCTTTCAACGTCTCTGCATATAGTATATTCAGACCACTGCCACCATCCATCAAAATCTTAGTCAATCAAGTGCCTTCGACTACTGGGTCGACCACCAGCGCTTGCCTCCTAGGGGTGGCTATGTGCGTTGGGTGATCGGACTAGTCGAATGTAATGGCAGTCTGAGACCACTTCAAATAACTGGGTGTCATTGGAGCGACTATGTTCACTTCTCTGTTGATGACTTTCAGTCGACTCTTACTCTCAACATCAGCGAAAATCATCAGAGTGGAATTGACGTGGGGGTAACCATCATCGTCTTCCTCCTCATCCTCAACTTTGTCCGCTTCCTTCTCCTTTTCCTTGGGTTGTTTCTCTCGGAATTGCTGGATTAGGAGTCGACACTGTCGAGTGGTATGCTTCGGGTAAATGAAATTACCCTCTTCATCTTTTTTGGTGTGAATGTGGCATGGTAAATCTAGCACATCATTTCCATCTTGATCTTTTACTTGATTGGGGTTCCACGGCCCTTTGGGTTTCCCTTTGAACTTTCCTTGAGTCACAGCCAAGGCTTCACCAGGAACGGCTGGCTCGGCTTTGTGCTTCTGCTTCCGGCTGGAGTTCCCTCCTCCGGTTTCATGGGCGACTGTTTTGTGCTCGCCACTCCGGAATCGGTCTTCTTCTTCACCATTGGCGTACTTGGTGGCAATCTCCATCATCCGAGTCAGAGTCATATCTCCTATCTGACCGAATTTCAGGTTCAACTCCCAATACTTAATGCCTTCTTTGAAGGCACAAATTGCCTGGTGATCCGACACATTCTCCATCAGGTGGTGCAGCATGATCCATCTCTGGATATAATCTCTCAAAGTTTCATTCGGTTTCTGAACGCAACACTGCAATTCTGTCAGGCCTGCTGGCCGTTTGCAAGTACCTTCAAATGTTCTGACAAATACTCGGGCAAGATCTTCCCAAGTATAAATACTACCAGGCGCTAACTGATTCAGCCACGCTCTGGCCGAGCCCTCCAACATCAAAGGAAGGTGCTTCATGGCCACTTCATCGTTGCCACCACCAATCTGTACAGCCACTCGATAATCCTCAAGCCAAGTGTCAGGCTTGGACTCGCCAGTGAACTTACTGACTCTAGTCGCCAACCTGAAGTTGGGAGGAATCACCGCAGCCCTTATGGCTCTGCTGAAGCACTCTGGACCTGAGATATGTACCCTGCTGCTGGTTGGGAAATCTCTGTCGTGACCTTCTCTGTGAGCTCTGTTTTTGTCGACCAGACCCTGAACGAGAATAGATCTCGCATCAAAGCCCGACTCCCTGGGGTCGACTGGAATCCTTCGCCCACCACTGTGAGGACGTCTGTCATCATGCTGCCGAGGCACGTATGACTCACTTCTTGGGGGAGGCGTGGGCACTCGACGATGATCATCATGATCGAGTCGGTGATCATACTGCTCGCGGTTTTTGTACCGATCTCGCCGGTCCCCATGTCCTTCACGCCTCGGGGGCGATCTCGGGCTATGAGCCGACTGGACTGTGTCTGCAACCACGGATCTGCTATGGATCCTATTCCGCGACTGAGATACTGTTGTATTCTGCTCTCCCGCCGCACGGAGCAAAGCCCGGATCTGCACCAAACCTCGGCCAGCTTCTGACTGGGAAGGTTGGATTGACTCCGCTATGCAGGCCGTAGCTGCAAGATTCTGTATCGAAGTTCGGTATACCTGAGTCGGAGGCAGAAAAAGTTGGCGTCGACTGGACTCGGGGATACGCTGCCGAGCACACTCGTCGAGTGCGCGCTGGAGGTTCTCTAGTCGAGTGCGCTCAGCCAAGTTGGCCAGGCGCGCCTCCTCCAAGGCCTGGGCCTCAGGGGTTTCTCCAACGGTAGGAGTGTGAAGCGCATCCATGTTCCGGCGGTGAATTTCTTCCCTCCGCTGCGAAGAGAGGGGTTCGGGGCGGTACTCCTCGTGAACACAAGACGGATCTCCACCCCCGTCGCCTCCGTCTTCAAGAGTGAAGCCAGGAGGACTGCGTGGTCCATTGACCATCAAAACTTCCGCCGTGGGGTCACTGTTGTTGCACTCGGATGCAGTCTCTACGGAGCTAGTCGAACAAGCCGTAGAGAGTTTCATCGGGCTCGATTGCCGTGACTTGGGGGGTGGCCGACTGGCGAGCCACCGCATGCCTCACCCACTGCTGGAGCCTCGATCGACCGGAACGCTTGCTCCAGCGGGCTGCAGGGAGGGAGGTCAGCACAGGAGCCGGCCGATACTGAGTCGACGACTGCCGTAGGAGGACGCCACGGACGCACGCGTGAAAGTGCGTTGCCCCGCGGACGGGGAGCGCCTCAACGTCAAGTGGCGCTTCTTGGAGCCAAGCGGAGTCGTCGGCGACGAATACGAGCGCACCGAGACGGATCTCGCGACCCTCGGCCAAACCTCCGCTCGAAACCATGTTGATGGGGATCGGAAAAAATGCAACTTCTCCAACAAGTCGCTAAGGCACCTGCCCCAAGGTGGGCGCCAACTGTCGTGGTTCTTAGTCTGACAGTAGAATGGGGGGTAGGGATGTACATGCAAGATCCTAGCTATGGAGGAGTTGTACACGCGAGTTTTACGAGTTCAGGCCCTTCTCAGAGGAAGTAACAGCCCTACGTCTCGGAGCCCGGAGGCGGTCGACTGGATTATATGCGTGTATGTTACAGGGGGTGCGAACCCTTGTGCCTGTGGAGGGGCGTGGCTTATATAGAGGGCGCCAGGACCCCAGCCAGCCCACGACACAGAGGGTTTAAGGTACATTGAAGAGAGAACATTACTGGTAACGCCCATATTAAAGTGCTATGAATGCCAATTAAGCCTATGAGTAAATGCTCGACCGTTGCATATGCAGAGTGGCTTTAGCTCTTCTGCCTGTCGAGTGACTTCTGCGACGGTCGAGTGACATCGATTCTTCTGAGTGGAACGTTTCCGGTCAAGTGAATGACGATACTCTTTGGATGATCCTGGCTTTAGGGTGCTGTCCTAGGGGAGGATGTCTAGATCAGGTCTATGACCCTACCCTAGGTATGTAGCTTCATCAATCCTTGCACTGCATTGATCAGGGTTATGTACTGCATGTGCACGCATTCCGTACTACATGTTCAGGTCTCATTTTTGTTTTCATGTTTTTGCTCTTATGTAATCTTTTTTCCAATGTAGGGGAGTGCACTGCTTAGTAAACATACTGTACTGCATTGATTATGCTTCCGTACTGCAGGTTCATATATTTTTGCACTACATTTTTTTCAATGTAGGACGAGCAAATCATCCGTGCATTGCATTGATCAGGGTTCTGTACTGCATGCGCACGCATTCCGTAGTACATGCACAGTTCTCATTTTTTTCCTGTTTTTTCTCTTATGTAATCTTTTTTCCAATGTAGGGGAGTGCACTGCTTAGTAAATCATACGTGTACTACATTGATTATGTTTCTGTCCTGCAGGTTCATATATTTCTGCACTACATATACAGGTCGCATTTTTTCTTTTTGTGTTTTTGCTCTTATGTATTCTTTTTTTTCAAATTTAGGGGCGTTCACTGCTTCGTTGGGTATGTGTAAACTTCATTCGACGGAGTCTGTGCTGCATTCGTACACACTGCATGTGTTCTATTTGCACACTGCAACTTATTTTCGTTTTGTGCACTGCTCGAATCTAATGATTCATAAGCAAACAATAGAAAACAAATTATCATAGGCATTCTGTACGAAAAGTTCAGCATCAGCAAACTAAGTTCAACAGAAAGCAATCTAACATAATCAAAGTTCACATCATTACAAGCGATTCTACATGGCAAGCAAACTAAGTTCAGCAAAAGAAAATGATCACAAGCAAACTAACGATACGTAAGCAAACAACATAAAGCAAATTTGATGATAATTCTAAAAGGACGCTTGCATTGTTGGCTCTTTGGCCGGCACCATCTTCTTCTTCACCAGTTAGCGTCTCCCCATCCCTAGCTGCTCCTGGCGTGCTTCTTGGGGGGCTCCTCCTTCTCCAGCTGTGCACGGCAAAGCCCGTCCTGGGTGAGGGTGATGCGGTTCCATATCTCGTACGCTGCGTAGGCATCCTTTGCCGCGTACTCGATGTTCCTCATGGACAGAGGCAGGGTGGACCAGCGCTTGTGCTCATCGTCGGTGATCTTCTTCTTCATGTGGTTGTAGTAGTCGTCGATGAGCATGCCAGAGACGTCTCCAAGGGAGTCCAACTCCTTGGTTGCCTCGGGCACCCTCCACTCCTTCTGGATGTCGACGAAGTTGGCGACCTCCAGATTGACACGCTCTAGCCTGGTTTTGTCGCTGTCGATGGAGAAGCCTGCAAAGGTGTACCTGGGGTCGGCGAGGAAGTTGTCGAAGACGGTGCACCTTTCAGTGGCGCTCAGTTGGAAGAGCAGCACCAGGTGTTTCTTACCGATGGAGAGTTGGCAGAGGGCGGGTTTCTACGTCGCTTCAGGCACATTGTTGTACTCGAGATCAATGCCGACGATCTTGTGGCGCTGGAGGCTGAGGTGGCGCTCGTACTGCGTGAGGGTGATCGCCATCTGCTTCTTGCCGTTGGTGTGGATGACGTGCAACTTGGTGTTGCCGTGGGCCTCCACGTCCTTGTACTCGTCGGCGAACGCTGATAACCCACAAGTATAGGGGATCGCAACAGTTTTCGAGGGTAGAGTATTCAACCCAAATTTATTGATTCGACACAAGGGGAGCCAAAGAATATTCTCAAGTATTAGCAGCTGAGTTGTCAATTCAACCACACCTGGAAACTTAATATCTGCAGCAAAGTGTTTAGTAGCAAAGTAATATGATAGTAGTGGTAACGGTAGCAAAAGGTAACAGTAGTAAAAGTAAAGTTTTTGGTATTTTGTAGTGATGATAGCAATAACAATGGAAAAGTAAATAAGCGAAGAACAATATATGGAAAGCTTGTAAGCAATGAATCAGTGATGGAGAATTATGCCGGATGCAGTTCATCATGTAACATCATAACCTAGGGTGACACAGAATTAGCTCCAGTTCATTGATATAATGTAGGCATGTATTCCGAATATAGTCATACGTGCTTATGGAAAAGAACTTGCATGACATCTTTTGTCCTACCCTGCCGTGGCAGCGGGGTCCTTACGGAAACTAAGGGATATTAAGGCCTCCTTTTAATAGAGTACCGGAACAAAGCATTAACACATAGTGAATACATGAACTCCTCAAACTACGGTCATCACCGGTAAATATCCCGATTATTGTCACTTCGGGGTTAACGGAAGGTGACTATAGACTTGCAAGATAGGATCTAGAACTCTCATATATTGATGAAAACATAATAGGTTCAGATCTGAAATCATGGCACTCGGGCCCTAGTGAAAAGCATTAAGCATAGAAAAGTCATAGCAACATCAATCTCAGAACATAGTGGATACTAGGGATCAAACCCTAACAAAACTAACTCGATTACATGATAGATTCCATCCAACCCATCACCGTCCAGCAATCCTACGATGAAATTACTCACGCACGGCGGTGAGCATCATGAAATTGGTGATGGAGGATGGTTGATGATGATGATGGCGACGGATTCCCCTCTCCGGAGCCCCGAACGAACTCCGGAACAGCCCTCCCGAGAGGTTTTAGGGCTTGGCGGTGGCTCCGTATCGTAAAACGTGATGAATCCTTCTCTCTGATTTTTTTCTCCCCGGAACACAATATATAGAGTTGGAGTTGGAGTCGGAGGAGCTCCAGGGGGCCCACGAGGTAGGAGGCGCGCCCCCCACCCTCGTGGACAGGTGGTGGGCCCCTGGCCTTCATCTTTTGCAGGTATTTTTTATATTTTCCAAAAAGTTGCTCCGTGAAGTTTCAGGTCATTCCGAGAACTTTTGTTTCTGCACGTAAATAACACCATGGTAATTCTGCTGAAAACAGCGTCAGTCCGGGTTAGTTCCATTCAAATCATGCAAGTTAGAGTCCAAAACAAGGGAAAAAGTGTTTGGAAAAGTAGATACGACAGAGACGTATCAACTCCCCCAAGCTTAAACCTTTTCTTGTCCTCAAGCAATTCAGTTGACAAACTGAAAGTGATAAAGAAAAACTTTTACAAAATCTGTTTGCTCTTGTTGTTGTAAATATGTAAAGCCAGCATTCGAGTTTTCAGCAAAGATAATAACTAACCACATTCGCAATAACGCTTAGGTCTCAAGTTTACTCATATCAATTGCATAATCAACTAGCGATCAATAATAATAAATCTCGGATGACAACACTTTCTCAAAACAATCATAATATGATATAACAAGATGGTATCTCGCTAGCTTTTTCTGAGGCCGCAAAACATAAATGCAGAGCACCTTTAAAGATCAAGGACTGAATAGACATTGTAATTCATGGTAAAAGAGATCAAGTCAAGTCATACCCAATGTAAACTAACAATAATGAATGCAAATGACAGCAGTGCTCTCCAACTGGTGCTTTTTAATAAGAAGATGATGACTCAGCATAAAAGTAAATAGATAGGCCCTTCGCAGAGGGAAGTAGGGATTTGTAGAGGTGCTAGAGCTCGGTTTTGAAACAGAGGTAAATAATATTTTGAGCGGTATACTTTCATTGTCAACATAACAACCAAGAGATGGCGATATCTTCCATGCTACACACATTATAGGCGGTTCCCAAACAGAATGGTAAAGTTTATACTCCACCTTCCACCAACAAGCATCAATCCATGGCTTCCTCAAAACAACAAGTGCCTCCAACTAACAAGAGTCCCTGGGGGAGTTTTGTTTGCAATTATTTTGATTTACTTTGCATAAAGCATGGGACTGGGCATCCCGGTGACCAGCCATTTTTCTCGTGAGTGAGGAGCGGAGTCCACTCCTCTTGAGAATAACCCGCCTAACGTGGAAGATACGGACAGCCCTAGTTGATACATGAGCTATTCGAGCATACAAAACAGGATATTTATTTGAAGGTTTAGAGTTTGGCACATACAAATTTACTTGGAACGGCAGGTAGATACCGCATATAGGAAGGTATAGTGGACTCATGTGGAATAACTTTGGGGTTTATGGAGTTGGATGCACAAGCAGTATTCCCGCTTAGTACAGGTGAAGGCTAGCAAAAGACTGGGAAGCGACCAGCTAGAGAGCGACAACATTCATGAACATGCATTAAAATTAATCAACACCGAATGCAAGCATGAGTAGGATATAATCCACCATGAACATAAATATCGTGAAGGCTATGTTGATTTTGTTTCAACTACATGCGTGAACATGCGCCAAGTCAAGTCACTTAAATCATTCAGAGGAGGATACCAC
Source organism: Triticum urartu (assembly GCF_056163025.1). Classification (NCBI taxonomy): domain Eukaryota; kingdom Viridiplantae; phylum Streptophyta; class Magnoliopsida; order Poales; family Poaceae; genus Triticum; species Triticum urartu. The sequence continues at coordinate 90,136,987 of NC_141878.1, forward strand.
CCTATCATACCACATCATAACCATTTCAATAGCATGTTGGCACGCAGGTAAACCATTATAACTCATAGCTAATCAATCATGGCTGAATCAGGAACGATGGCACAAGGTAAACCATTATAACTCATAGCTAATCAAGCATGGCTAAATCAGGAACGATGGCACAAGGTAAACCATTATATCTCTAGTTGTCATTGCAAACATTTTTATTCATAATAGGCTGAATCAGGAACGATGAACTAATCATATTTACAAAAACAAAAGAGGTCGAGTTCATACCAGCTTTTCTCATCTCAGTCAGTCCATCATATATCGTCATAATTGCCTTTCACTTGCATGACTGAATGATGTGAATAATAATAATCATGCACGTGCATTGGACTAAGCTAGAATCTGCAAGCATTCAATAAACAGGAGAAGACAAGGCAATATGGGCTCTTTTGTCAGATCAACAATAATGCATATAAGAGCCACTTCAACAATTTAATCATGGTCTTCTCCTATCGACCCCCAAAGAAAAGAAAAGAAATAAAACTATTTACACGGGAGAGCTCCCAACAAGCAAAAGAAGAACAGGAAATATTTTTGGGTTTTCTTTTTAATTACTACTACAAGCATTGAAAGTAAACTAATTAAAAGCTACAACTAATTTTTTTGGTTTTTCTTAAGGTTTATCAAACACACAATAAGAAAGCATAGAAAGGAAAGTAAACTAGCATGGATGATACAATGAAAAAGTATGAGCACCGACATCTAGCAATGATTGTGTGAACATAAATGTAATGTCGGTGGGAAATACGTACTCCCCCAAGCTTAGGCTTTTGGCCTAAGTTGGTCTATGGCCACGGCTGGCCTGGCGGATATCCATAATAGTAGTTGGGGTCGTACTGCGAAGAAGAAGAAGACTCCGATTGCCACTGGTTGGCAATCATCTCCGGATCTCACTGGTAATTAGACTGTCGTGAAGGATCAACTTGTGGTTTCGGCTTTGGCTCCATGGCTGGTGCAGGGTTTCGGTAGGCGTGAATAGCCTCTAACAGAACAAGGTACTGGCCTGCAGATAAATCAAACAAAGAAGGAGCAGGCAGGGTAATAGTCTCAGGATGATGTTTATCAAAGAACAATTTGTATTTAAGCTCTCCTTCCCTATTCTTAACAATGAAATCATGTGCCACCATACTCTTATAATCTAAATAAACACGAGGCAGCACTTTTTCTTCCTTCTCATAATGCCTAATAGGTATGTTAAAATGTGCAGCTAGGCGTGAAGCATAGATTCCTCCAAAGATGGGGCCCTTTGTATAGTTCAGGCTTAACTGTTTAGCAATAATGCCGCCCATACTAACAGAGTTATCACCGAATAAACCGTGGAGAAAAATAATAATATCAGGGACACTAAGGTTTCCACAGTTTCCGCGGCCAATTAAACAACGACTAGCAAATAATGCAAAATAGCGTAAAACGGGAAAATGTATGCTAGTGATTCGTGCATCGGAAACCTCCCTTGTTTCCCCTACAGTGATAGTATCAATAAACCCATCCACATCCTCGCGATGTGGTTCCTCTATCTTGCCCTCGAAAGGACTAAACAAACCCGACAAAAATCATAAAGTGACATCTCCTTATGCTCATCATATAAATGAAACTCCACCGTAGGTGGTGAGCTCCTAGAATGGAAATGAAGGTTTTGCACAAAGATATTTGTGAGTAAGAGATACTGATCACGTTGGTCGTGGAGGAAAGCGGTGAGGCCTGCATTCTTAGCCAATTCATAAAAATCTTCATAAATCCCGGTTGCTCTCAAGAAATCATCGGAAGGCCATTCACACAACCGAACCTCCGCAGTGCGAGGCAGATTATACTTAGGCTTCTATGCCTTTTCCTTTGAGCTTCGGCTCGATGAGCCCCTCAAAAGTCTCTTCATCATTTTCTGAAAAATTCTGAAATTTTAGTAACTTCAAAATAACAGTAAACCAAACTCAATAATATTGATAGCAACTACTCCTACAAGTGCCTAGAGCCTATATCATGCATCAAAACTACTTGGAACCATATAAATTTGACATGCAAGCTCAAGAACATGGTCACCTGGGCAGCACAAATTTGCAATGAATAAAGCACTAGAACAAAAACTAATTGGACCAATGGAGGAGTCACATACCAAGCAACAATCTCCCCAAGCAGTTTTGTGAGAGGTGCTTTGAGCAAGGAGATCGAAAATGGCAGCAAAACGAGCTTGGACTCGGGTTTGAGCTGGTTGTTCGTGTTTGTGGGAGGAAGAAGGAGTGTGTGGGTGAAAGGATAAGTGGAGGAGGGCCACTATGGACCCACGAGGCAGGGGGCACGCCCAGGGGGGTAGGGCGCGCCCTCCACCCTCGTGGCCAAGTGGATGGCCCCCCTGCTGTGTTCTCAGTGCCAAATATTCTCAAATATTCTAGAAAAATCATATTTAAATTTTAGGGCATTTGGAGAACTTTTATTTTCGGGGTATTTTTATATTGCACGGATAATCAGATAACATACAGAAAAATATTTATTTTTATTTTATTTAATATAAATAACAGAAAGTAAAAGTGGGGTACAGAAGGTTGTGCCTTCTAGTTTCATCCATCTCATTCTCATCAAATGGAATCCACTAACAAGGTTGATAAGGCCTCGTTAACAAACTCATTCCGAATAACATGGAACCGGAGAAATTTCGAATAACACTATGTTACCTCAACGGGGATATGCACATCCCCAATTATAATAATATCATATTTCTTCTTGAAAGTAGGAAGAGGAAATTCAAAACCTCCAAATATAATCGATGGAATTTTTCCAATAGAGTTGATACTATGAACTTGAGGTTGTTTCCTCCGAAAGTGTACCGTATGCTCATTACCATTAACATGAAAAGTGATATTGCCTTTAGTGCAATCAATAACAGCCCCTACAGTGTTCAAGAAGGGTCTTACAAGAATAATAGACATACTATCATCCTCGGGAATATCAAGAATAACAAAGTCCGTTAAAATAGAAACGTTTGCAACTACAACAGGCACGTCCTCACAAATACCGACAGGTATAGCAGTTGATTTATCAGCCATTTGCAAAGATATTTCAGTAGGTGTCAACTTATTCAAATCAAGTCTACGATATAAAGAGAGAGGCATAACACTAACACCGGCTCCAAGATCACATAAAGCAGTTTTAACATAGTTTCTTTTAATAGAGCATGGTATACTTGGTACACCGGGATCTCCTAGTTTCTTAGGTATTCCACCCTTAAAAGTATAATTAGCAAGCTGATGTCTACTACACAACCTTCTTCTTGTAGACGTTGTTGGGCCTCCAATTGCAGAGGTTTGTAGGACAGTAGCAAATTTCCCTCAAGTGGATGACCTAAGGTTTATCAATCCGTAGGAGGCGTAGGATGAAGATGGTGTCTCTCAAGCAACCCTGCAACCAAATAACAAAGAGTCTCTTGTGTCCCCAACACACCCAATACAATGGTAAATTGTATAGGTGCACTAGTTCAGCAAAGAGATGGTGATACAAGTGGAATATGGATAGTAGATAAGGGTTTTCGTAATCTGAAAATATAAAAACAGCAAGGTAACTAATGATAAAAGTGAGCACAAACGGTATTGCAATGCTAGGAAACAAGGCCTAGGGTGCATACTTTCACTAGTGCAAGTTCTCTCAACAATAATAACATAATTGGAACATATAACTATCCCTCAACATGCAACAAAGAGTCACTCCAAAGTCACTAATAGCGAAGAACAAACGAAGAGATTATGGTAGGGTACGAAACCACCTCAAAGCTATTCTTTCCAATCAATCCGTTGGGCTATTCCTATAAGTGTCACAAACAGCCCTAGAGTTCGTACTAGAATAACACCTTAAGACACAAATCAACCAAAACCCTAATGTCACCTAGATACTCCAATGTCACTCAAGTATTCGTGGGTATGATTATATGATATGCATCACACAATCTCAGATTCATCTATTCAAACCAACACAAAGTACTTCAAAGAGTGCCCCAAACTTTCTACCGGAGAATCATGACGAAAACGTGTGCCAACCCCTATGCATAGGTTCATGGGTGGAACCCGCAAATTGATCACCAAAACATACATCAAGTGAATCATCTGGTACCCCATTGTCACCACAGATACGCACGGCAAGACATACATCAAGTGTTCTCAAATCTTTAAAGACTCAATTCGATAAGATAACTCCAAAGGGGAAACTCAATCCATTGCAAGAGAGTAGAGGGGGAGAAAACATCATAAGATCCAACTATAATAGCAAAGCTCGCGATACATCAAGATCGTGCCAAATCAGGAACACGAGAGAGAGAGAGAGAGAGAGATCAAATACGTAGCTACTGGTACATACCCTCAGCCCCGAGGGAGAACTACTCCCTCCTCGTCATGGAGAGCACCGGGATGATGAAGATGGCCACCGGAAGAGGGATTGCCCCCTCCGGCAGGGTGCCGGAACGGGTCTAGATTGGCTTTCGGTGGCTACGGAGTCTTCTGGCGGCGGAACTCCCGATCTATTGTGCTCCTCGATAGTTTTAGAGTACGTGGGTATATATGGGTGAAAGAAATACGTCAGGGGAGCCACGAGGGGCCCACGAGGGTGGAGGGCGCGCCCTAGGGGGGTCGACGCGCCCCCCTGCCTCGTGGCCCCCTCGTTCCTTTCCTGACGTGCACTCCAAGTTTTTCCGGTAGCTTCCCTTCCAAAAATAACTTGTCCATTTGATTTCATTCCGTTTGACTCCGTTTGATATTCCTTTTCTTCGAAACACTGAAATAGGCAAAAAAACAGCAATTCTGGGCTGGGCCTCGGGTTAATAGGTTAGTCCCAAAAATGATATAAAAGTGGATAATAAAGCCCAATATTGTCCAAAACAGTAGATAATATAGCATGGAGCAATCAAAAATTATAGATACGTTGGAGACGTATCAAGCATCCCCAAGCTTAATTCCTGCTCGTCCTCGAGTAGGTAAATGATAAAAAAAGAATTTTTGATGCGGAGTGTTACTTGGCATAATTTCAATGTAATTCTTCTTAATTGTGGCATGAATATTCAGATCCGAAAGATTCAAGATAAAAGTTCATATTGACATAAAAATAATAATACTTCAAGCATACTAACTAAGCAATTATGTCCTCTCAAAATAACATGGCCAAAGAAAGTTCATCCCTACAAAATCATATAGTTTAGTCATGCTCCATTTTTGTCACACAAGAACGCTCTCATCATGAACAACCCCGATGACAAGCCAAGCAATTGTTTCATACTTTAGTAATCTCAAACCTATAAACTTTCACGCAATACATGAGCGCGAGCCATGGATATAGCACTATGAGTGGAATAGAGTATAATGAGGGGGTTATGTGGATAAGACAAAAAGGAGAAAGTCTCACATCAACGAGGCTAATCAATGGGCTATGGAGATGCCCATTGATTGATGTTAATGCAAGGAGTAGGGATTGCCATGCAACGGATGCACTAGAGCTATAAATGTATGAAAGCTCAACAAAAGAAACTAAGTGGGTGTGCATCCAACTTGCTTGCTCACGAAGACCTAGGGCACTTGAGGAGGCCCATTGTTGGAATATACAAGCCAAGTTCTATAATGAAAAATTCCCACTAGTATATGAAAGTGACAAAACAAGAGACTCTCTATCATGAAGATTATGGTGCTACTTTGAAGCACAAGTGTGGCAAAGGATAATAGCATTGTCCCTTCTCTCTTTTTCTCTCATCATTCATTTTTTTGGGCCTTCTCTTTTTTTATGGCCTTTCTCTTCTTTTTTTGAGCCTTCTCTATTTATGGCCTTTCTCTTTTTTATGGCCTTTCTCTTTTTTTATTCCTCACTTGGGACAATGCTCTAGAAAATGATGATCATCACACTTCTATTTATTTACAACTCAATGATTACAACTCGATACTAGAACAAAGTATGACTTTGTATGAATGCCTCCGGCGGTGTACCGGGATTGCGATGAATCAAAAGTGACATGTATGAAAAATTATGAACGGTGGCTTTGCCACAAATACGATGTAAACTACATGATCATGCTAAGCAATATGACAATAATGAATGTGTCATGATGAACGGAATGATGGAAAGTTGCATGGCAATATATCTCGGAATGGCTATGGAAATGCCATAATAGGTAGGTATGGTGGCTGTTTTGAGGAAGATATAAGGAGGTTTATGTGTGAAAGAGTGTATCATATCACGGGGTTTGGATGCACCGGCGAAGTTTGCACCAACTCTCAATGTGAGAAAGGGCAATGCACGGTACCAAAGAGGCTAGCAATGATGGAAGGGTGAGTGAGGGAGTCCTGGATTAGGGGGTGTTCGGATAGCCGGACTATACCTTCGGCCGGACTCCTGGACTATGAAGATACAAGATTGAAGACTCCGTCCCGTGTCCGGAAGGGACTTTCCTTGGCGTGGAAGGCAAGCTTGGCGGTGCGGATATGAAGATCTCCTACCATTGTAACCGACTTTGTGTAACCCTAACCCTCTCCGGTGTCTATATAAACCGGAGGGTTTTAGTCCGTAGGACAACATACACATCAACAATCATACCATAGGCTAGCTTCTAGGGTTTAGCCTCCTCGATCTTGTGGTAGATCTACTCTTGTACTACCCATATCATCAATATTAATCAAGCAGGACGTAGGGTTTTACCTCCATCGAGAGGGCCCGAACCTGGGTAAAACTTTGTGTCCCTTGTCTCCTGTTACCATCCGTCCTAGACGCACAGTTCGGGACCCCCTACCCGAGATCCGCCGGTTTTGACACCGACATTGGTGCTTTCATTGAGAGTTCCTCTGTGTCGTCGCCATCAGGCTCGATGGCTCCTACGATCATCGATAGCGATGCACTCCAGGGTGAGACCTTCCTCCCCAGACAGATCTTCGTCTTCGGCGGCTTCGCACTGCGGGCCAATTCGCTTGGCCGTCTGGAGCAGATCGAAAGCTACGCCCCTGGCCGTCAGGTCAGATTTGGAAGTTTAAACTACACGGCTGACATCCGCGGGGACTTGATCTTTGATGGATTCGAGTCACTGCCGAGCGCGCCGCACTGTCACGATGAGCATGATCTAGCTCTGCCGCCGAACAGTGCCCTGGAGGCCGCACCCGCATCGGCTCCGACCCTTAATTCGGAGCCAACTGCGCCGATCGAGGATGGGCGGTTGGACGCCACCTCGGGGGCTGCGACCCCAACGGCGATTGAGCCAAGCATCAGCCCCGTACTCTGCGAGACTCGTGACTCCAAGGAGCCGGACTCCTCTCCGGACTCCGAACCCTCCGCGCCCCTGCCAATCGAATCCGATTGGGCACCGATCATGGAGTTCACTGCCGCGGACATCTTTCAGCACTCGCCTTTCGGCGATATCCTGAAGTAACTAAAGTCTCTCTCTTTATCTGGAGAGCCCTGGCCGGACTACGGTCAGCAAGGTTGAGATACGGACGATGAAGAAATTCAAAGCCCACCCACCACCCACTTTGTAGCCACTGTCGACGACTTAACCAACATGCTCGACTTCGACTCCGAAGATATCGACGGTATGGACACCGATGAAGGAGATGATGAAGAACCAGCGCCTACTAGGCCCTGGAAAGCCACCTCGTCATATGACATATACATGGTGGACGCCCCAAAAGAGGGAGATGGCGATGGAACAGCGGAGGATGACCCCTCCAAGAAACAGCCTAAGCGTCGGCGTCAGCGGCGCCGCTCAAAATCCCGCCAAAACAAACACGATGATTCCAGCATGGGAGATAATAATACTCCAGAAAGCGTCGAAGAAAACCCCCTCCAGCAAGATTTAGCACAGGAGGATGGAGAAACCAGCCCTCATGAGAGAGCGGCAGACAGAGAGGTCAAGGACGATAATTATATGCCTCCCTCCGAAGATGAGGCAAGCCTCGACGATGACGAATTCATAGTGCCAGAGGATCCCATCGAGCAAAAGCGTTTTCAACGCAGGCTTATGGCCACGGCAAGAAGCCTCAAGAAAAAACAGCAACAGCTTAGAGCTGATCAAGATTTGCTAGTCGACAGATGGACTGAAGTCCTTGCGGCCGAAGAGCATAAACTCGAACGCCCCTCCAAGAGCTACCCAAAGCGCAGGTTGCTACCCCGATTAGAGGAGGAAGCACTTGATGCGGCCGACCGGCCACCTCGTGGTCGCGAAAGAGAGGCCTCTCGGCCCTCCACTCAAGCCGCACCCCGTACCAAGGCACGGGAATATGCGTCGGACTTACGAGACATGCTGGAGGACAAGGCAAGGAAAACAAGATCGATCTACGGATCGCGTGGGCGCCCCACGGCTCGAGACGGTAACCGTCACGCCGGCCACAAATTTGGCGGGGCCGAACACAATAGACAAGGCTCATTGGAGCTACGTCACGATATAGCCCAGTACAGAGGCGCCGCACACCCACTCTGCTTTACAGACGAAATAATGGATCATCAAATCCCCGAGGGTTTCAAACCCGTAAACATCGAATCATATGATGTCACAACAGATCCCGTGGTATGGATCGAGGATTATCTCCTCCATATCCACATGGCCCGCGGCGATGATTTCCACGCCATCAAATACCTCCCACTCAAGCTTAAAGGACCAGCTCGGCATTGGCTTAACAGCTTGCCAACAGGATCAATCAGTTGTTGGGAGGACCTAGAAGCCGCATTCCTCGACAATTTCCAGGGCACTTACGTGCGACCCCCAGACGCCGATGACCTAAGTCACGTAATTCAGCAGCCAGAGGAATCGGCCAGGCAATTCTGGACACGGTTCCTAACAAAGAAAAATCAAATAGTCGACTGTCCGGACGCTGAGGCCCTAGCAGCCTTCAAACACAATATCCGTGACGAGTGGCTGGCCCGGCACCTTGGACAGGAAAAGCCGAAATCTATGGCAGCACTCACGACACTCATGACCCGCTTTTGCGCGGGAGAAGATAGCTGGCTTGCTCGTAGCAACAATATGACCAAGAACCCTGGTAATTTGGACACCAGGGACAGTAGTGGCAGGTCGCGTCGCAACAAGCAGAAGCGCCGCATTAACGGCGACAATGCTGAGGATATGGCAGTTAATGCCGGATTCAGAGGCTCTAAATCCGGTCAGCGGAAAAAGCCATTCAAAAGGAATCCTAGGGGCCTGTCCAGTTTGGACCGAATACTCGACCGCTCGTGCCAGATACATGGCACCCCCGAAAAGCCAGCCAATCACACCAACAGGGATTGTTGGGCATTCAAGCAGGCAGGCAAGTTAAACGCCGAAAATGAAGACAAGGGGCTGCATAGCGATGATGACGAGGAGCCTCGGCCGCCGAACAACAGTGGACAGAAGGGTTTTCCCCCACAAGTGCGGACGGTGAACATGATATACGCAACCCACGTCCCCAAAAGGGAGCGGAAGCGCGCGTTAAGGGACGTATACGCGGTAGAGCCAGTCGCCCCAAAGTTCAACCCATGGTCCTCCTGTCCGATCACCTTTGATCGAAGGGACCATCCCACTAGCATCCGTCATGGAGGATTCGCCGCATTGGTTCTAGACCCAATTATTGACGGATTTCATCTCACTAGAGTCCTTATGGACGGCGGCAGCAGCCTGAACCTGCTTTACCAGGATACAGTGCGGAAAATGGGCATAGATCCCTCGAGGATTAAGCCCACCAAAACGACCTTTAAAGGCATAATACCAGGTGTAGAGGCCAACTGTACAGGCTCAGTCACACTTGAAGTGGTCTTCGGATCTCCGGATAATTTCTGAAGCGAGGAGTTAATCCTCGACATAGTCCCGTTTCGCAGTGGCTATCACGCACTGCTCGGGCGAACCGCATTCGCTAAGTTCAATGCGGTACCGCATACCTTAAGCTCAAGATGCCAGGCCCTCGAGGAGTAATTATGGTCAATGGAAACACCAAACGCTCCCTCCGAACAGAGGAGCACACGGCGGCCCTTGCAGCGGAAGTTCAAAGCAGCCTCTCCAGGCAGTTCTCCAGTCCGGCCACTAAACGACCGGACACCGTCAAGCGCGCCCGGAGTAACCTACAACAAGACCGCCTGGCACGATCCGAGCAGGCGTAGCAATGCGTCCCCAACCCCAACCCTCGCAAAAAGGCGACGCCAGTACTTCGCGTACATAACTACGCTCTAGAGATACCATGGGCACAGGGGGAGGGGCACCATCACGGCATGCCCAAAACACGGCTTAAACCGTACCAGGGGCTGCCGATTTTTTAATTTTCTCTTACTTTCAGGACTTCATCCTTCGGAAGGCCTATTCGGCAGTTCAATTGCCGCACAAACGATGCAAGAAACAGGGAAGCAGACAAGCCACGCCGCACTACGGAACTCCCAGGTGGTCTCTATCACGAGCAGTATACCCGTTCCGCATACTATTCCACAGCTTGCCCCTGGAACGGACATGTTAACTAGTCCAACCTTCCACTTATCGCATTATTCGTATCGTTCTGCTTTGATCGCAGCCCTTTTTAATAAACAATGCATAGCTTTTGTCTATTTTTGCATTAGCTTTTTTTCTTTATATATGTTCCTTAACGACATGTTGCACCTGTACACGTTGGTACGGCCAAAATACGCCAGGGGCTTTAGTACCCCTCAATATGGTGTGAGAAGTCCGAACACTTTAACAAGTGCAGCACCCCAAACTTATAGCATTATATGCATCGGCTCCGAATCATGTCTTGGGTCAATAGTTGGGTTTGCCTGGCTCCTATGTTTTGGTGCCTTACGTTCCGCTATATCGGCTAAGGTAGCACTAGGAGAACCACTGCGATTGTGCCCCGGTTGAGCTAGGTTAAGCACCTCAGTGGAGAAAGCTAAAACTGACTGTCATGATGAAGCGAGAGTTGGTCGCTGTTCGAGAGGTTTTTTCGAGTCCCTAAAGACTTATGCCGCTTAGGGCGAGGAGCCGGCTCTGTCCGGCCAAGGCGTGGATAGCGCCCTGAACTCGGTCTTCCGAATACCAGGGGCTTCGCTGAAATTTAAAATTATAGAATTCTATGGCTAAGTGAGAGTGTTCATGCTTTATAGTCCGATTGCCTTGTTCGTTGGGCTAAGCGCCTCCCTCAAAGGACCCAAACATGGGGAAAAGAGCGCTCAGGTTTATCCTCGAACACCCCAGCACTAGCGGCACGGGGGCAGAAGCCGACGACTCGCCATCTCTCAGAATTGATAAACAGCCGCACAGAAGGTAATATTTTAAATTCCAACAGCATTGCTTAGCGCATATGAACAAGTTTTCAGCGCACAGGACAAAACGAGCAAGTTTCACTCAAAAATTACATCCCTAGAACATTCATCCGCCACAAGGCAGGCACCCTTCAGAACATCCTTATAATAATTCTCAGGCTTGCGATGCTCTTTCCCCGGCGGTGGCCCGTCCTTCACAAGCTTCTCAGCATCCAGCTTGCCCCAGTGCACCTTAGCACGGGCAAGGACCCTACAGGCACCCTCAATGCAGACGGAGTGCTTGATGACTTCGAGCCTTGGACAGGCCTCCACCAGCCGCCGCACCAGCCCGAAATAGTTCCCAGGCAGAGCCCCTCCAGGCCACAGCCGAACAATGAGGCCCTTCATGGCCTGTTCGGCCGCCTTGTGGAGCTCGACCAGTTGCTTCATCTGGTCGCTCAGGGGCACGGGGTGTCCGGCCTCAGCGTACGGAGACCAGAACACCTTCTCCGTTGAGCTGCCCTCCTCGGCTCGTTAGAATGCGGCGGCATCGGACACACTCTGGGGAAGATCTGCGAACGCTCCTGGAGAGCTCCGGATTCGGGTAAGTAACAAGTAACTCACGTTTATGTGTTTGCTTTGCATAAAGAATGCCTTACCCGCCTCTATCTTCTTCACCTCATCCAACTCCTGGAGGGTCTTCTAGGACTCGGCCTTGGCAGACTTGGCATTTTCAATAGCCACCACGAGCTCGGACGCTCGCGTCTTTGAGTCAAGCTCCAAACTCTCATGTTTTTCCATGAGAGCCTGGAGCTCTTGCCGCACCTTGCCAACCTCGGCCTCATACTTCTCCCGCTCGGTGCGCTCCGAGGCTGCCCTCTTCTCGGCCTCATCCAGTGCTTACTTAAGGGTCGCCACCTCAGACGTAGCCCCTACAATAGCCACGATAATCCTGTCATTTTTTGCAATTGCACCTTATATATATATATATATTTAAAAACAAGGTATTTCTTACCTTCATGGTCCTCGAGCTGCTTCTTGGCATGCCCGAGCTCTTGCTCGGACCGCTCGACGTCCTGCTTTAGCGTGTCCACTTCGACAGTCAGTGCGGCGGACGCAAGCAAGGTAGCCTGCACATGCATATTGACTCATTTTTGTTAGACTCCTGCGAATTCTATTTGATCCTCTATTCGGCTTTTCTTCCCGAATGTCAAACAGAGCATCAGGGGCTACTGTCTATGCGGTACTATTATTTACACTTTCTTTACTTACCTCAAAGCCTGTCAAAAGGCTAGTACAAGCTTCAGTCAGTCCGTTTTTGGCGGACTGAGCCTTCTGGACCACCGCACTCATAATAGTGCGGTGCTCCTCGTCAATGGAGGCGCCTTGGAGCGCCTCCAACATATTGTCCGGCGCCTCCGGTTGGACGGGGGCCGCCGGCTCGGTGGACTTGCTCCTCTTGGAAGGAGGTCCCCCGCCGGACTCTGGAACCTTTGAAGGTTCCGGAGCGGTGTCCGGCCTCGAGCCGGACTTGGAGCCCCGGGGGGTTTCATCCCCTTTACTCCTGGAGTCTGGGAGGTCGCCTTGCGGCGCCTCCAGGACCACCTCTTCCCGGCTTGGAACCTGTTGGGACAACACTTCGGTGTCGTCCGTAGGGCGGGGGGAGGAAGCCGTCGGAAGCGAGTTCACATCCGACGAGTCCAGTGAGCCGCTCGACGACGCGTCGAGCCGGTCTTTGGGTGGGCTGCATAAACATATTCGACGTAAGGGGAAGCTGTGCAATAAACGAATACTGTGAATTACTCTGGTATCCGGATACTTACGATTTTGCCACGGGCTTGGCCCTAGGCGCCCACTCCTCTCCGCCGCCGTCGGCGTCAGTGGAGCAGTCCGGAGGAAGGGTTTTCCCCTTCTTGGACCCTTTGGCTCCCCAGTTGGGGCGGCCTTCCTTTTCTTCCCTTCCCCCACTGGAGAGGGAGGGGTCTCTTCTTCCTCCTCCTCGTCTTCACGGGAGGAGTGCGTCTTGGATTCGTCGGATGATGAATCCGACACCTCCGGGCACCGGGCACTCTTTCGAGTCCCCGTGGCCTTCTTCTTGACCTTCTTCTCCGGCACCACATAGGGTGCTGGAACCAGCAGCCTCGCCAAGCGAGCGTCCGCTGGGCCTTCGAGCAAAGGAGCCGGACAGTTGATCTGTCCGGACTTCGCCTGCCAATCCTGTCAAAGGTAAGGGAGCTTAAATCCCGCACAGAGTTAAAACTATGAAAAACTAGTGCCCTGTAAAAGGTACAAAAAACTTACCGTGCTAGCGTGACGCTGCGCGCTGAATCTGCGATCCTCGGTAGCGGATGTGGGAGCCTCGGCACCCTTGAAAAGTACCTTCCAGGCATCTTCGTACGTCGTGTCGAAGAGCCTGCTCAGAGTTCGGTGCTGCGCCGGATTGAACTCCCACAGATGGAAGGCCCGTTGTTGACACGGGAGGCTCAGGCGTATGAGCATAACCTGGACTACATTGACGAGCCTGAGCTGCTTGTTCGCCAGGGATTGGATGCATGTTTGCAGTCCGGTCACCTCTTTTTGGCTACCCCACGACACGCCCGTCTCTTTCCAGGACGTGAGCCGCGTTGGGGGTCCGGACCGGAACTCGGGGGCTGCGACCCACTTAGGGTCGCGTGGCTCGGTGATGTAAAACCACCCCGATTACCACCCCTTCAGGGTCTCCACAAAGGAGCCCTCGAGCCATAGGACATTGGCCATCTTGCCCACCATGGCGCCTCCGCACTTCGCCTGGTTGCCGCGCACCACCTTCGGCTTGACGTTGGAAGTCTTGAGCCATAGGCCGAAATGGGGGCGGATGCGGAGGAAAGCCTTGCACACGACGATAAACACCGAGATGTTGAGGACAAAATTCGGGGCCAGATCGTGGAAATCCAGGCCATAGTAGAACATGAGCCCCTGGACAAATGGATGGAGAGGGAAACCCAGTCCGCGGAGGAAATGGGGGAGGAACACCACCCTCTCATGGGGCCTAGGGGTAGGGATGAGCTGCCCCCCTTTGGGAAGCCGGTGCGCAATGTCGTTGGACAAGTATCCGGCCTTCCTTAGTCTTTTGATGTGTCCCTCCGTAACGGAGGAGACCATCCACTTGCCTCCCGCTCCGGACATGACTGGAGAAGGTTGAGGTGGGGAGTGCGGACTTGGGCGCTGGAGCTCGAGTGTGCAAGAATGGATAGGCGAAGGAGGAAGAAGGCGTAGGTGAAAAGGTGGATCTTTATCCTCTTATATGGGTGGACGCAACTACATGTCCCCACCAGCCTGGTAAAACTCGCTTATCTCCAAGCGCCGTAATCGATGGCGCGGTTGGGTTACCCACGCCGTATTGATGAGAATCCCGGGATAAGGGGACACGATCTCTGCTTTAACAAGACGTGCCAAGGAAACCGCCTCGCATGACGCGCTGAGATGGGATAATGAAACGACTCGAATAAAGGCTTGGCCGTGGTGTGACACGCTACGGAATACGTCAGCAGATTAGATTGGTGTAAATATTATTCTCTCTATGGCAATATGTGGAAACTTATTTTGCAAAGCCGGACACTATCTTTGTGTTCACAATCTTCTATGAAGTACTTGGAGGAGGAACCCGCCTTGCAATGCCGAAGACAATCTGCACGCCGGACTCGTCGTCATTGAAGCCTGGTTCAGGGGCTACTGAGGGAGTCCTGGATTAGGGGGTGTTCGGATAGCCGGACTATACCTTCGGCCGGACTCCTGGACTATGAAGATACAAGATTGAAGACTCCGTCCCGTGTCCGGAAGGGACTTTCCTTGGCGTGGAAGGCAAGCTTGGCGGTGCGGATATGAAGATCTCCTACCATTGTAACTGACTTTGTGTAACCCTAACCCTCTCCGGTGTCTATATAAACCGGAGGGTTTTAGTCCGTAGGACAACATACACATCAACAATCATACCATAGGCTAGCTTCTAGGGTTTAGCCTCCTCGATCTCGTGGTAGATCTACTCTTGTACTACCCATATCATCAATATTAATCAAGCAGGACGTAGGGTTTTACCTCCATCGAGAGGGCCCGAGCCTGGGTAAAACTTCGTGTCCCTTGTCTCCTGTTACCATCCGGCCTAGACGCACAGTTCGGGACCCCCTACCCGAGATCCGCCGGTTTTGACACCGACAGTGAGAGTGCGTATAATCCATGGACTCAACATTAGTCATAAAGAACTCACATACTTATTGCAAAAATCTACAAGTCATCAAAAACCTCGGCACTACGTGCATGCTCCTAGGGGGATAGATTGGTAGGAAAAGACCATCGCTCGTCCCCGACCGCCACTCATAAGGAAGACAATCAAATAACACCTCATGTTTCAAATTTGTTACACAACGTTTACGATACGTGCATGCTACGGGGCTTGCAAACTTCAATACAAGCATTTCTCAAATTCACAACTACTCAACTAGCACGACTTTGATATTATTACCTCCATATCTCAAAACAATCATCAAGCATCAAACTTCTCTTAGTATTCAATACTCTATATGAAAGTTTTTACTATTCTTGGATGCCTAGCATATTAGGATTATTTAAGAAAATTACCATGCTATTTAAAACTCTCAAAATGATATAAGTGAAGCATGAGAGTTCATCTATTTCTATAATACCATGCTCTAACAAGATATAAGTGAAGCACTAGAGCAAACGACAAACTACTCCGAAACATATAAGTGAAGATCAATGAGTAGTCGAATAATTATGCAACTATGTGAAGACTCTCTAACATTTAATAATTTCAGATCTTTGTATTTTATTCAAACATCAAGCAAAACAAAATAAAATAAAATGACTCTCCAAGCAAAACACATATCATGTGGCGAATAAAAATATAGCTCCAAGTAAAGTTGTCGATAAACGAAGACGAAAGAGGGGATGCCTTCCGGGGCATCCCCAAGCTTAGGCTCTTGGTTGTCATTGAATAATACCTTGGGGTGCCTTGGGAATCCCCAACCTTAGGCTCTTGCCACTCCTCATTCCATATTCCATCGAATCTTTACCCAAAACTTGAAAACTTCACAACACAAAACTTAACAGAAAACTCGTGAGCTCCGTTAGCGAAATAAAAGAAAACACCACTTCAAAGTACTGTAATGAACTCATTATTTATTTATATTGGTGTTAAACCTAAAATATTCCAACTTCTCTATGGTTTATAAACTCTTTTACTAGCCATAGATTCATTAAAATAAGCAAACAACACACGAAAAACAGAATCTGTCAAAAACAGAACAGTCTGTAGTAATCTGTAACTAACGCAAACTTCTGGAACCCCAAAAATTCTAAAATAAATTTCTGGACCTGAGGAATTTATCTATTAATCATATGCAAAAATAATTAACTAAATATCACTCTCCAAATAAAAATGGCAGCAATTCTCGTGAGCGCTAAAGTTTCTGTTTTTTACAGCATGATCAACAAGACTTTCCCCAAGTCTTCCCAACGGTTCTACTTGGCGAAACACTAATTAAAACATAAAAACACAACCAAAAAAGAGGCTAGATAAATTATTTATTTCTAAAAAGGAGCAAAAAGCAAGGAACAAAAATAAAATTGGGTTGCCTCCCAACAAGCGCTATCATTTAACGCCCCTAGCTAGGCATGATTATTTCAATGATGCTCATATAAGAGATAAGAATTGAAACATAAAGAGAGCATCATGAAGAATATGACTAGCACATTTAAGTCTAACCCACTTCCTATGCATTGGTATTTTGTGAGCAAACAATTTATGGGAACAATAATCAACTATCATAGGAGGGCAAAACAAGCATAACTTCAAAACTTTAAGCACATAGAGAGGAAACTTGATATTATTGCAATTCTTACAAGCATATATTCCTCCCTCATAATAATTTTCAGTATCATCATGAATGAATTCAACAACATAACCAGCACCTAAAGCATTCTTTTCATGATCTACAAGCATAGAAATTTTATTACTCTCCACATAAGCAAAATTCTTCTCATTCGGAATAGTGGGAGTATCATAAGAAACTCGAATACTATAAATTGTTTCCACATTAAAAGAGTAATGTTCAGAAAAGGGGTAACCATAATCATGACAAGTTTTATAAATATAATCACTACTTTTTATAGCATAAGTATCATCACAATAATCATCATAAGTAGGAGGCATGCTATCATCATTATAAATTTGCATATCAAAACTTGGGAGACTAAAAATATCATCTTCATTGAACGTAGAATCCCCAAGCTTGGGACAAACATTAATTGCAGCAAATATATTCTCAAAAACATCATCTTCATCAAACATAGCATCCCCAAGCTTGGGCCTTTTCGTATCATAAGCATAATCACTCTCATCATTAATAGTATGGATATTCAAGGAATTCATACTAACAACATTGCAATCATGCTCATCATTCAAATATTTAGTGCCAAACATTTTAATGATTCTTCTTCTAGCACTTGAGCACAATTTTCCTTCCCATCATACTCACGAAAGATATTAAAAAGATGAAGCGTATGAGACAAACTCAATTCCATATTTTTGTAGTTTTCTTTTATAATCTAAACTAGTGATAAAACAAGAAACTAAAAGACTCGATTGCAAGATCTAAAGATATACCTTCAAGATCTAACCTCCCCGGCAACGGCGCCAGAAAATAGCTTGATGTCTACTACACAACCTTCTTCTTGTAGACGTTGTTGGGCCTCCAAGTGCAGAGGTTTGTAGGACAGTAGCAAATTTCCCTCAAGTGGATGACCTAAGGTTTATCAATCCGTAGGAGGCGTAGGATGAAGATGGTCTCTCTCAAGCAACCCTGCAACCAAATAACAAAGAGTCTCTTGTGTCCCCAACACACCCAATACAATGGTAAATTGTATAGGTGCACTAGTTCGGCGAAGAGATGGTGATACAAGTGGTATATGGATAGTAGATAAGGGTTTTTGTAATCTGAAAATATAAAAACAGCAAGGTGACTAATGATAAAAGTGAGAACAAACGGTATTGCAATGCTAGGAAACAAGGCCTAGGGTTCATACTTTCACTAGTGCAAGTTCTCTCAACAATAATAACATAATTGGAACATATAACTATCCCTCAACATGCAACAAAGAGTCACTCCAAAGTCACTAATAGCGGAGAACAAACGAAGAGATTATGGTAGGGTACGAAACCACCTCAAAGTTATTCTTTCCAATCAATCTGTTGGGCTATTCCTATAAGTGTCACAAACAGCCCTAGAGTTCATACTAGAATAACACCTTAAGACACAAATCAACCAAAACCCTAATGTCACCTAGATACTCCAATGTGACCTCAAGTATCCGTGGGTATGATTATATGATATGCATCACACAATCTCATATTCATCTATTCAAACCAACACAAAGTACTTCAAAGAGTGCCCCAAAGTTTCTACTGGAGAATCACGATGAAAACGTGTGCCAACCCCTATGCATAGGTTCATGGGCGGAACCCGCAAGTTGATCACCAAAACATACATCAAGTGAATCACGTGGTATCCCATTGTCACCACAGATACGCACGGCAAGACATACATCAAGTGTTCTCAAATCTTTAAAGACTCAAACCGATAAGATAACTCCAAAGGGGAAACTCAATCCATTACAAGAGAGTAGAGGGGGAGAAAACATCATAAGATCCAACTATAATAGCAAAGCTCGCGATACATCAAGATCGTGCCAAATCAAGAACACGAGAGAGAGAGAGAGAGAGATATCAAACACATAGCTACTGGTACATACCCTCGGCCCCGAGGGAGAACTACTCCCTCCTCGTCATGGAGAGCACCGGGATGATGAAGATGGCCACCGGAGAGGGATTGTCCCCTCCGGCAGGGTGTCGGAACGGGTCTAGATTGGCTTTCGGTGGCTACGGAGGCTTCTGGCAGCGGAACTCCCGATCTATTGTGCTCCTCGATAGTTTTAGGGTACGTGGGTATATATGGGTGAAAGAAATACGTCAGGGGAGACACGAGGGGCCCACGAGGGTGGAGGGCGTGCCTAGGGGGTCGGCACGCCCCTGCCTCGTGGCTCCCTCGTTCCTTTCCTGATGTGCACTCCAAGTTTTTCTGGTAGCTTTCCTTCCAAAAATAACTTCTCCAGTTGGTTTCATTCCGTTTCGACTCCGTTTGATATTCCTTTTCTTCGAAACACTGGAATAGGCAAAAAACAGCAATTCTGGGTTGGGCCTCCGGTTAATAGGTTAGTCCCAAAAATGATACAAAAGTGGATAATAAAGCCCAATTTTGTCCAAAATAGTAGATAATATAGCATGGAGCAATCAAAAATTATAGATACGTTGGAGACGTATCACAAGCATGGTGGAAATTTCAGCTTCCGGTATCTTTCTTTTATTAGTGACAATTTCTTTCATATACTTAGCATAAGGTTCATTTTGAGCATATCAGTTAATCGCATACGCAAAAGGATAGGTCTAATCATTTCAGCAAAGCGCTCAAAATCCTCATCATCATTTTTCTTGGATGGTTTGGGAGGAAAAGGCATGGGTTTCTGAACCCAAGGCTCTCTTTCTTTACCATGTTTCCTAGCAACAAAGTATTTCTTATCATAACGTTGATTCTTTGATTGTGGGTTATCAAGATCAACAGCAGGTTCAATTTCTACATCATTATCGTTACTAAGTTGAGCATCATCATGAATATTATTATTAACATTATCACTAGTTTCAGGTTCATTATCAGATTGTGTTTCAGCATCAGAAATAGAAATATCATTTGGATTCTCATGTGTTTCAGTAATAGGTTCACTAGAAGCATGCAAATTCCTATCATTTTTCTTTTTCTTCCTTTTAGAAGGACTAGGTGCATCTATATTATTTCTCTGAGAATCTTGCTCAATTCTCTTAGTGTGGCATTCATGATACAAAGGTTCCTGAGTCATTTTACCACCTCTAGTCATAACTCTAACAACATTATCATTATTCTTACTATTCAATTCATTGAGCAAATCATTTTGAGCTTTAAGTACTTGTTCTACTTGAGTGGTAACCATAGAAGCATGTTTGCTAATAAGTTTAAGTTCACCTTTGACATTAGCCATATAATCACCCAAGTGTTCAAGCATATTTGAATTGTATTTCAATTGTCTACCAAAATAAGCATTAAAATCTTCTTGCTTAGCCATAAATTTATCAAACTCATCTAAGTAGGGGCTAGCAAACTTAGTAATTGGGATTTCCGCTTTATCATATCTATAGAGGGAATTTACCTTTACTACCTATGTTGGGTTATCAAGACCATGAGTTTCTTCAATAGGTAATGGATTAGGATCATATGTTTCTTCAACAGGCGGTAAATTAAGACCATGTATTTCTTCAATAGGAGGTAAATTCTTAACATCTTCAACTTTAATACCTTTTTCTTTCATAGATTTCTTTGCCTCTTGCATATCTTCAGGACTGAGAAATAGAATACCCCTCTTCTTCGGAGTTGGTTTAGGAATAGGCTCAGGAACTGGCTCGGGAGGTGTCCAATTATTTTCATTTGTCAACATATTATTCAATAGAATTTCAGCTTAATCCGGTGTCCTTTCCTTGAAAACAGAACCAGCACAACTATCCAGGTAATCTCTAGAAGCATCGGTTAGTCCATTATA
Source organism: Triticum urartu (assembly GCF_056163025.1). Classification (NCBI taxonomy): domain Eukaryota; kingdom Viridiplantae; phylum Streptophyta; class Magnoliopsida; order Poales; family Poaceae; genus Triticum; species Triticum urartu. The sequence goes on from NC_141878.1 coordinate 90,157,894, forward strand.
AAAGATATCAAGTATTTCATTTTTCTTAAGAGGATGATCAGGCAAAGCATTAAGTAATTTGAGGAGCCTCCCCCAAGCTTGTGGGAGACTCTCTTCTTTAATTTGCACAAAATTATATATATCCCTTAAAGCAGCGTGTTTCTTATGAGCAGGGAAATATTTAGCAGAGAAGTAATAAATCATATCCTGGGGACTACGCACACAACCAGGATCAAGAGAATTAAACCATATCTTAGCATCACCCTTTAATGAGAATGGAAGTATTTTAAGGATATAAAAGTAGCAAGTTCTCTCATCATTAGTGAACAGGGTAGCTATATCATTTAATTTAGTAAGATGTGCCACAACAATTTTAGATTCATAGCCATGAAAAGGATCAGATTCAACCAAAGTAATTATATCAGGATCAACAGAGAATTCATAATCCTTATCAGTAACACGGATAGGTGAAGTAGAAAAAGCAGGGTCAGGTTTCATTCTAGCATTTAGTGATTGTTGATTCCGTTTAGCTAATAACCTCTTAAGTTCGTATCTATCTTTGCAAGCTAAAATAGCTAAAGAAGCTTCTTTATCAAAAACATAACTCTCAGGAATAACAGGCAAGTCTTCATCAGCAATTTCATCAGTATTTTCAGATTCAATATTTTCATTCTCTCTAGCCCTAGCAAGTTGTTCATCAAGAAATTCACCAAGTGGCATAGTAGTATCAAGCATAGAAGTAGTTTCATCATAAGTATCATGCATAGCGGAAGTAGCATCATCAATAACATGCGACATATCAAAACGAATAGCAGAAGCAGGTTTAGGTGTCGCAAGCTTACTCATAAGAGAAGGTGAATCAAGTGCAGAGCTAGATGGCAGTTCCTTACCTCCCCTTGTAGTTGAGGGATAGATCTTGGTTTTTGGATCTCTCAAGTTCTTCATAATGATAAGCAGATATAAATCCCAAGTGACTCAAAGAATAGAGTTATGCTCCCCGGCAACGGCGCCAGAAAATAGTCTTGATAACCCACAAGTATAGGGGATCACAACAGTTTTCGAGGGTAGAGTATTCAACCCAAATTTGTTGATTCGACACAAGGGGAGCCAAAGAATATTCTCAAGTATTAGCAGCTGAGTTGTCAATTCAACCACACCTGGAAACTTAATATCTGCAGCAAAGTGTTTAATAGCAAAGTAATATGATAGTAGTGGTAACGGTAGCAAAAGGTAACAATAGTAAAAGTAATGTTTTTGGTATTTTGTAGTGATGATAGCAATAACAACGGAAAAGTAAATAAGCGAAGAACAATATATGGAAATCTCGTAGGCAATGGATCAGTGATGGAGAACTAGGTCGGATGCGGTTCATCATGTAACAGTCATAACCTAGGGTGACAAAGAATTAGCTCTAGTTCATTGATATAATGTAGGCATGTATTCCGAATATAGTCATACGTGCTTATGGAAAAGAACTTGCATGACATCTTTTGTCTTACCCTCCCATGGCAGCGGGGTCCTTACGGAAACTAAGGGATATTAAGGCCTCCTTTTTAATAGAGTACCAGAACAAAGCATTAACACATAGTGAATACATGAACTCCTCAAACTACGGTCATCACCGGTAAGTATCCCGATTATTGTCACTTCGGGGTTAACGGAAGGTGACTATAGACTTGCAAGATAGGATCTAGAACTCTCATATATTGATGAAAACATAATAGGTTCAGATCTGAAATCATGGCACTCGGGCCCTAGTGACAAGCATTAAGCATAGCAAAGTCATAGCAACATCAATCTCAGAACATAGTAGATACTAGGGATCAAACCCTAACAAAACTAACTCGATTACATGATAGATCCCATCCAACCCATCACCGTCCAGCAAGCCTACGATGGAATTACTCACGCACGGCGGTGAGCATCATGAAATTGGTGATGGAGGATGGTTGATGATGACGATGGTGACGGATTCCCCTCTCCGGAGCCCCGAACGGACTCCAGATCAGCCCTCCCGAGAGTTTTAGGGCTTGGCGGCGGCTCCGTATCGTAAAACGCGATGAATCCTTCTCTCTGATTTTTTTTTCTCCCCAAAACACAATATATAGAGTTGGAGTTGGAGTCGGAGGAGCTCCAAGGGGCCCACGAGGTAGGGGGCGCACCCTAGGGGGCAGGCGCGCCCCCACCCTCGTGGACAGGTGGTGGGCCCCCTGGCCTTCATCTTTTGCAGGTATTTTTATATTTTCCAAAAAGTTGCTCCGTGAAGTTTCAGGTCATTCCGAGAACTTTTGTTTCTGCACATAAATAACACCGTGGTAATTCTGCTGAAAACAGCGTCAGTCCGGGTTAGTTCCATTCAAATCATGCAAGTTAGAGTCCAAAACAAGGGCAAAAGTGTTTGGAGAAGTAGATAAGACGGAGACGTATGAAACGCCATCGCCGGTAGTAGGGCTTGGTGTTTTGCGTGGAGATGGATGTGATGGAGCGATTTGGTGGCAGCGCAATGAATACTTGTGTTGTTGTGGATGAGAAGGCCTATGGCAGGGGTCTGAATTTAAGGGGAGGGTGCGGGTGGGATGGCCACATCGGATGAACTGCACGATCTCGCTGATGATGCGGTTTGTGCAGATCGTGGGTTGGTGTTGCGTCTGTGATCGTGGGCTTGTGGCGATGGAACTGCTCCGATTGGGTGGTTGTATGCGAACGTGGTGTTTTTTTAATGTGGTTTTTTATCAGTAAATTTTTTTAACCACCACTATCTGCACGAACGGGGATTTTGTCATGTTTATATGTATCTTGCGTGATAATGAAACTGCATTGATTACAGTTCCGAACTGCATCGTGTGCAACGGAGAACTGCATTCTGTGTACAGGTGCATACTACACAGTATTTTTTGTGTGTCCTTGCTGCAGCCCCTGAATAAAGTACAATGTATTTCGCAATTTTACGAGTTTTTTGATGTGTTCTATACCATGTATTTATTCATGTAGGTAATTCGGAACTGGATTGCTAAACCGTACTGCTTCGTGTAACGAAATGCATTGCATTTTTCTAGTGGTGTGCACTGCATCTGTTTTTTGCCTGTACTTACTGTAGTCCCTGGTACGGGAGGGGTAGGGGGTTGGGCCCCCCCCCCAACTTTTTTTTGAAGTTATTGTTTTTTCTTAGTGGGCCTTGTTGGCCCTGTGTTCGTGGAGTGAAGACGCATTGGGCCCAAGTCGGCCTGTGAGCACGGCTGGTTCCCGATGCGCTGTGTGTGCGGCCTAATGTTTAGTCCCACCTCGCCCGCAGAAGGCGTGCCTGACCTGTTTATAAGCGCTGGCGAGGCAGTCGTACCGAACTCCTCTGGTTACTTATTTGGGCGCTTAAGCACGGCGCTCGCTGCTCTATTCTCTCTGACCTGTGGGCCCATGTGCGCCCGGCCCCATGCATTGTGGCTCAGAACGGCTTGCCTGCGATGGGCGCTGACCTACTACGAGACTGGCTGCGGCCGGATGCACCTGTGGTGGTCAATTTTTTTTCTTTGTATTTTCTATCTTAAGTATCTTTTTCAATGTAGGGGCGTGCACTGCTTAGCAAATCATTCGTGCACTGCATTGATCAGGGTTATGTACTGCATGTGCATGCATTCCGTACTACACATGTTTGCGCTACATTTTTGTGCACTGCATTGGTAGCATTTATCTTTATTATTTTTCCCTCTTACGTAGCATTTTTCTAGTGTACGGGTGTGCACTGCTTTGTTGCCTCTATGTGCACTGCATTCGTCATGGTCCTGTGCTGCAGGTGTACACATTTTGCACTACATGCATGCTTCTTTGTGCTAAAGTTGTGACTGATTATGCCAACGCTGCGGACTGCATGGCTTATAGTTAAGGACTACATCAGGTGCACTAATTCTGCTTTTGTGCACTGCGCGAAAGTGCTTTTCTTTGTGCTTCATTTTGAGCATGTACTGCACTTCATGCACACATATAGTGAACTTCCTGATAAGACTTTGGAGAACTGCACACATAAAATGGTCTGTGGATTATATTCAGGTAATTATTATTTAATTATCTGCGGTTAGTTCGTGGGAATTTCTACAGTCAAAGTCATTGTAGAACTTCCTGGTAAGACTTTTTTCTTTGGTAACATAAACCTTTATTGATTGTCCTTCATTCTTGATAACGTAATTTTCATTAACTCCCCTTTAATTTTCAGTTTTGACCTTTTTTGCATTCCTCTCCTATAAATGTAGGCCAACTTCTACCCTTCCTTTGCAGTTCATTTCTCCTCTAGCTGCAACTTCTCTCCTTTCTCTAGCCTCTCTTTATTTTTTTCCTTTTCTAGGTTTTTGTTGCGATGGCTCCAGGCCCCTGCGCGAATCTCTCCTACTGCGGCCATGGTTGTGGTGTGCCGATGCACTGTGATTGCTCAGCTTGTTCACAGGCCCGTCGTGCTCGTCGTGGGGGGAAGGTATTGTACCGAGCTGGGCGAGCGGAGCAGCTTGCATATGACACAGTATTCACAGAAGGATTGGATATGGGCCACATCAACGTTTTTGCGTTCTATTCCGCCTTGCTTCGTCGTGGCCTTGGCCGCACAAGTCCTTTTTTCCATCAGCTTACACCAACAGGTGTTGAGACTCACTACAAGATGGTATTTTCGCTTGATCTGATTTTTTTGTGTTTTCTATTTTTTGTATAATTCCATACTAGTCTGAACTTCTAGTTTTTTAGGAATGCACTTATTTTGTTTTATTGAAGTGTATTGCACTTTGTACTTATATCTTGTTTTTATTTTTTTGCTTGTGTGCATGGAGCTCGTGTTTTATTTTGCATGGTTAGAATATGTAAATTGCTTAGATACTAGATGAGAAGTAATAGTTTCCACAATTTTCCCCACTTGTACGTTTTGTACTACATGCAGGTAGTCTTAAGAACTTCATAATAGTTGTAAGCGTACTTCTTGTTTGCAAGTTCCGCACTGCACATTAGATTGCGTTTAATCTGTACTGCTTTTTTGCAGAAAATTCCCCAATGAGCTGTTAGGTATCTCCGGCTCAAGAGGAAGGGAATTCTCCAAGTTGTTCTTGGTAATGGACACCTTAAACCAGCCAAGTACCGTGTAGGCGTTGACGGGTGGTTGTGTCTGCAGAAAGGGTGGAAGGAATTTGTCATTGATAGTGGCCTGAAGTCTGAGCAAGTTGTTGTCCTCAACTTCTTTGAACTCGAGGATCGTATGGTTAGAATCACGTTTGACGTGATTGGTTAAGGTTATGAGGTTGATTTGTAATAAGTACTTTTGCGTGTGGAATGCTTCACCTTTTTGATGTGTTTTGTAATAAGCACGTTTGTGATCTGAACCGCTTCAATTATTATTCTGAACTTCATGCTGCCAGTGAGCTAACTGCATTTTTTACATCTTTTTGGATTAATATGTGTCAAAGTTTTACTCTAGACTGCTATATATGTGGTATACTATATACACCATTTGTCTTTAGATGGGTTAGTTGAATAACTCATAGTCAGTGGGAAATTTGTGTTTACACGAAGTTTAAACTGATACATAAGTCATACAGATAAGCAAACTGCTATGCATATGATTAATTTATTGAAGTTCATCTATTTGGTCGTTAACCTGCTGCTTCTCCGCGGTGACTGGAGTGTGTCTAATGTCGCACTTTCTTTTGTTTACCGTGGCGGTGTTGCTGGTTCTTGTCTCTACACCGTTGTGTTTGTAGTCCCTCGCGTGCTGGTTGATGGTGGCTTTTGTTTTTGAGTGTTGTGAACTGCATCCTTCTTTGCTCCCCGCGTGCTTGTTGATGGCTGCTTTCGTTTTCCAGTGATGTGAACTGCATCCTTCTTTGCTCCCCGCGTGCTTGTTGATGGATGCTTTCGTTTTCCAGTGCTGTGAACTGCATCCTTCTTTGCTCCCCGCGTGCTGGTTGATGGCTACTTTTGTTTTTGAGTGCTATGAACTGCATCCTTTCGTGCTCCTACCTTATTTTTTGAAAGTGGTCGTTCACGGTTGTTTCTGTACAGCAGCATTCCCTTGTGGTGGTCTTGTTGGCATTGTTTCTGCATGTTCTTCGTCCTCTTCACTCTCTTCTTCCTCCTCTTCTTGCTCTTCCTCATCTTCATTGTCTGTTTCTTCATAAGCCACTACTTCTTCAGTTTCTTCATGTTCTTCGTCCTCTTCACTCTCTTCTTCCTCCTCTTCTTCATCTGCTTCTTCATAAGCCATTTCTTCTTCAGTTGTGTCACCATCTTCTTCTTTGATTTCATCTTCCTCGTCTTCCTCATTTTCTGATCTTGTTCTTTTGGGGCGGGTTCTTGAATTGTGCCTCTTCCTCTTTTTGCAGATGCTACAATGTCTCGGTTTCGTCCATTTCTTAGTGTTGTGAGTGGAATTTCTGTTTGGTTGTGCATCGCCATGTCCTCGTTTTTCTTGTTCATGTCTTTTTGTACATATCCTGGAATTGTGGCCTCTGATTTCATTACATGTCTTGCACCTTCTTATTCCCGGTGGGTGACCATCACTGTCCAGCTCAGGTTGTGGCTTACTGTTTTTGTCATCATTTTTCTCCTTGCATGCAACCTTTTTCTGGGTTGCGTCACCCCCTTTTCTTCCTTCCTCTTGTGTTTGAAACAGGAGGTGGAAGAATTGTTTCTTTTTTGATAGCACCAGTTCTGCTGTGTTCGGTATTTTCTACCTGCTCGGCATTATTGTCATGATGGGATTTCTCTGTTTGCTTTAGTTTTGCTGCTTCTTCTTCTTCTTCATTGAGCACATCTACTTCCTAGATCAGTGCCCTCATACCAGACAATGCTCTGTGGCACCCAGCATCAGACCTTGTCGCTCTGTTTGCAAGGTCCATTGTTGTTTCTGTCAGCAATTTTCTACGGCAAAAAAGCGATGTTCCATCTGGTGCTGTTTGTTCATAGTCTCTTCTGTCAAACGTCGCATTTGATCTTGCGTTACGGGTGTATCTTTTCATGATGTACACCTCAGGAATCTTGAGTACTCTCAAATGAGAAAGCATGCATAACACATGGACTCAAAAGAGCCCTGCAGACAACACATGATTTCTTTGTTTTGTAAGTGAACTGCATGAAATTAATAAACACATATTTTTTTCGTTATTTGTTCATTTTAAAGAACTAAACTTCATTTGGTTTTGTGAATTAGTCATGCATGTGGACTTTTAAAGTCCAGTAAGTGAGCTTTCGTGCATGACTATCAGAAACTAGATTTTTTGTGATAGGAGTCTCACCTGTGTGTGTCCAGAGTTTGCATTCACATTCGTAGACACCTTTCTGTTCATCGGTGACCACTTGGAAATTATGCCTTGCCCAGTCAAATGCATCTGATCTATTGTAGTGGTGTACGAGATACTTTGTCAGGTTCTCAGGGCACCGTTCTGCTCTGAATGCGGTGCTACGGTAGAGTGTTTCTTTGAAATCTGCAAACACTTCCCTTGTATACACTTTTGATAGCTGAACTTCGAACCCAAACTGGGTTGTTGTCTTTACCTCTGACTGCATGATCAGAAATGCACTGTTACGAACCAGATAAATGAAAAAATTGTTTGTTTTGTAGTTATATTTTTAGCAGTTTTTGAGTGACATTTTGTTTACCTCATTTGCTTGTCAGGTTCTTAGGGCACCGTTCTGCTCTGAATGCGGTGCTACGGTAGAGTGTTTCTTTGAAATCCGCAAACACTGCCCTTGTATACACTTTTGATAGCTGAACTTAAAAACCAAACTGGGTTGTTGTCTTTACCTCTGACTGCATGATCAGAAATGCATTGTTACAAACCAGATAAATGAAAAAATTGTTTGTTTTTGTAGTTATATTTTTAGCAGTTTTTGAATGACATTTTGTTTACCTCATTTGCTACTGTCTCTGCGTGCTCGACGACCTTCCTGGTCTGAATGCACTTGTCCACCTACTGAGCAAATAGATGGAGATCATGCTTCTCTTTGACAAAGTTTTTCTTCAGTTTGCGGTTCATGCTCTCGCTTCTCTGTGTGGAAGTCATCCGAGCACAGAAAATTTCCTTGTAGTAAGGCGAGATCCACTCGTGCCTGTCTTCCCACAGCGAATTGATCACTTCATCGTCTTGCAAGTTGTATCTCTGAATGAGGTCCTTCCATGCTCGTTCAAATTCTGATGGCATTAGTGGGTGTTTCAGCACCGCATTGAGGTCATCCTTAAGTTCCTCGTGCGCCTTATACAGCAAGGCGAGGTGGTCTTTGTGCTTCTTCATGATATGCCATCGACACAACTTATGCAGAGTATATGGGAGGATAGTTTTTAATGCTGCCTTCATCGAAGAACACTGGTCTGAGAAGGCACAAATAGTGTTTTTTTATTAAGTTGTTTGTGTGTGTAAGATAGATGGAAGAAATATAAGTGCACCAAACAAACGTAAGTATGCAGGTGTTTTTTTTTTACCTGTGAGCATGTAGATTGGATGCTTGTTGTTCATACACCTCAGAAATGTTTTGAAACCCCACTCGAACGACGGTATTGTTTCATCTCGCACGAGTGCAACAGCAAATATGGTGCTCTGTAGATGATGGTTCACTCCCACGAAGACTCCCAGCGGCATGTGGAATTTGTTAGTTTTATACGTCGTGTCAAATGTAACGCAGTCTCCAAAATCTTCATACGATCCTTTGCAACTTGTGTTGGCCCAAAAGACGTTTCTTACACGGTTATCTGCATCAACGTCATAATCATAGAAGAACTCTGGGTTTATCTTCTGCATATTCTCGAAGAAATCCAGAAGTTTCTTGACGTCATCTTGGGACTCTTCTCTAGCAAACTTTTGTTTCCTGCATTTTCAAACGCAATGCAAACTCATCTCATCAAACAGGAAATAATTACCGACAGGATGCTCAAGCGATATGGTTTGTGATGTGCTTACTTGTTTATCCAGTCGCGGCTAGTATGTCCCATGTACTGCAGACCACCAGACATACGCGATAGCATTGACATCATCTGAGCGTGTGTGTGGTTGTCCAGTTGCATGTCTTTCACTAATTGGTCTATCAAAGGATCGTCTTTTTTGTGCGATCGCATGTGCAAAAGCATCCCGGGGCTTTCCAGCATCTTGTGATTGTGGTTGACTTCAACCATTTCTATCACAAATTTGCCATCCTTCCTCTTTTTGACTCTAATCTTTTCCTTGCAGTCAATCCTTTTTGATGTCTTCTGACGTTTTCGGTGATAATCTGACACGGTCTACTTGTGCGTCCCTTCTCTTGAGCAGACAATGTAGGCATTTGTCCTGTGTTTTGCCCTCTTGCGTATGCCAAACCCTGCACATCTTGCATAATTGTTGTAAAAGTCCCATGGCTTGTCGTACGTGGTGAACTTCATTCCAGCAGCAGGTATGAGGTTCAGCGGCATGTTTTTATCCTGCATTAAGTGCAATGCTCTATGAGATAATTTTTTCTGTTCTGTTTTTTAAATACGAGGAGTGCATACGAGTTGAATAAAGCATTGCAATGTTCCTAAGTTTTCAGAAGAATCCAATGTATTAGATGCTAGGTCAAACCTCACAAGAAATATTAGTGTGCACTGCAATGTTATCTGAATGGACTGCAACTATTATTAACATAAACTTACATGTGTGTAGAGTCGTTCACCCGATGGTGTTTGCAGCTCGCCGGGTTGTATTGGACATGGCGGGGTTATAGCAGATCTGTGTAGTTGAGGATCTCGCGGCGGCAATAGTGAGGAGGATTTGTACCTACTGTTGACTTTTGACCGGGGCACCTTTGGTGGTCGCAGTGTCGAAGTTGATGCAGCAGCTCTGCTTGGAGCTCTGTTTTTCGATGCAGCAGGTGGACGCTAAGCTCTGTTTTGGGGTGCAGCAGGTGGACGTGGTGGTAATCCAATGTTGTGACGATGTCTTAGTGGATTGGTTTGAAAATTTTGGAGCGGTGGCACATAATCATAGTCATAATCATATTCATCATCTGCTGCAACATGGTGTTCAACTGCATCATCATTGTCTGTTCGGATATGCTGTCCAAACGTAGTGAACTCGTGCTTATACTCTGGGTTGAGAACTATTATTGGCTCATCTTCATAGTCGTCATCTTCATCCTCCTATCGCTGAGTGCCCTCCCAGATGAAGGTGACATCATCATCATCCTCGACTACCTCTTCTCCCTGGAAAAAAATCCTCTTCCGGAGAGTAGTGCACCATGTTTGTTGTCGTGAAGAATCCTCGAGGAATCTCAGGGGTAACCCAACCAGTATCTCTTTCAGAAGAAGCTTTACTCTTCTGAAAGTTGTTGTTTCCTGGGTTGTCAATTATGCGCGGCATTTTGTATCTGCTGAACGTCATTTCCTGCACACAAAATGACCGAGCTGCATTGTCAGGCAAAATGAACGGAATCATGTGAACTGCAATGTGTTACAAATGGTACTGCAAAACTAATGCATGCTGACTGCATCACCCTGCAATGTGAACTGAAGTAACTGCACTGCATCGTTGTCCGTAATGAACCTACACAAGCGTACTACATAACCGAGCAAGTTCACTGCATTTTCCCCCACAACGAACCGAAGCAACCGCACTGCATCGTTTTGTAGGCGTACTGGACTGCGTGTACTGCTTTGTCTGGAATAACAAAACTGATATGGTTGAGGAAGTGTACTGCTTACCTCGTGTTGCAGTGATTTCTTGCGTTTGCAGGAGGAAGTTCTCTTCTCGTCCGTCTGCACAACTTTCGCGTTCGCCCGTGCAGTCCACTTGCCCTTCAGAAGTTCACAAGCGGTCTGGACGTTGCTCAAGGTGAACGGAGATGGAGGATTTGCTCTGAAGGTCGTTGCAGACTTAATCCAAGAAGCTGTCGTGGATGAAGGAACCTTGCGCACAGTTCTCCTTGCTCGAATTGGTTTGATGTCGAGGCAGCACCAATCCACATCTGATGAAGTACAGCTGATTGCAGGCCCGGAGGAGTTCGGCGGCGGCGCTACCGAGCTGCTGTCGTGGAAGAAGGCCCATATGCTGGTGGGGGCGGCGTTGCTCGGTTGCTGCCGTGGAAGAAGGCCGAGAGGCGATGGGCGGTGGCACTGCTTGGCCGCTGCCGTGAAAGAAGGCCTGGAGGGGAGGGACAGCGTCGCTGCCGGCCGCTGCCGCGGAAGAAGGCCGGGAGGGGAGGGGCGGTGGCGCTCCCAGGCCGCCGCTGTGGGAGAAAGCGGGGAGGGGAGGGGCGGCATCGCTGCCAGGCCGCCGCCGCGGAAGAAGGCCGGGAGGGGAGGGGCGATGACGCTTCCAGGATGCTGCCGCGGAAGAAGGCCGGGAGGGGAGGGCGACGACGCTTCCAGGCCGCTGCCGCGGAAGAAGGCCGGGAGGGGAGGGCGGCGGCGCTCCCAAGCCGCTGCCGCGGTAGAAGCTCAGGAGGGGAGGGGCGGCGGCGATCTGGTGGGGGATGTGCAGAATAAGGCTGGTGTTATTAGAATATGACTCTTAAGGGGTGTTATCATATATATGGGGAGGGGCGCCTAGAACACACAACATCAATTGTTAGCCGTGTGTGGCGCCCCCTCCACAGTTTACACCCCAGTCATATTCTCACGGTGCTTAGGCAAAGCCCTACGCGGATCACTTCACCAACACTATCACCACGCCGCCGTGCTAACGGAACTCATCTACAACCTCGAAACCTTGCTAGATCAAGAAGGCGAGGGACGTCACCGAGCTGAACGTGTGCAGAACTCAGAGGTGTCGTACGTTCGGTGCTTGATCGGTCGGAGCTAGAAGAAGTTCGACTACGTCAACCGCATTGTCAAACGCTTCCGCTTTTGGTCTACAAGGGTACGTAGACACACTCTCCCCCTCGTTGCTATGCATATCCATGGATAGATCATTGAGTGTGCGTAGAATTTTTTTTGTTTTTCCATGCAACGTTTCCCAACATATAAAGGCGAGACCCTGCGGTGGGTTAGGGCAAGATACAATTGATCAAGAGCTAGGTCACGCGATTTCGCACCCTTGTAATTGATACTCAAGCAATACAACTCAAAGCAGGACGTAGGCTTCTACCTCGTTGTGAGAGGCCGAACCTGGGTAAACTTGAGTCTTTCGTCCTGATCAACCCCTTCGAGCTAACCTACGTTGCGATGGCTCCACGCTTAAGTCCTTTCACTAGGACATCTGCCGTGACAAAACCACGACAAGTAGCATGACTAACAACGTCAATGAGGTAGCAACCGCCATTACAGAGAGCAAGTCAGTCTACATTACCTTGACCTATACAACATCGTCATGGAGGAAGGTGGCTTCAGTCCGGAGGCTCCGATTGCTGCTCTTAGCCACCTGTTGGACAACAAGGCACATGGTGTTGTGTTCGTTGCCATGGTAGACGCCCATAGCGTGCTTTGGCTTAGGATCTGGTTGGGCAAGCACTACTACTAGTGTTGCTTCTGGTGGTGGTGGTGGCGGTGGTGACGACGTGCATGATGATCGACGATGATGATGGCGACGTTGTACATTTTGTGGTAGCTCGGGCTTAAAACTTGTTGTATATTTTGATGAGGTGTTATATACTAACCCCTCACGCTGATTGGCGAACTCGATGGTAGGATTACACCCTCTTTTTGGATATGGTGGTAGGATGACACCACAGAAGCTATGGTGAACTTGCCCTGCCTTTTGCCTTTTGGATATATGATCATGCATGCCTAAGTTTTCTTTGTTCCATGTGTACTGTGTTTCTTTGCTCACTGCTTCAATTGTTGCTCTTCTGTCATACTCTCTTCGTCCGGAATTATTTGTCGTGGAAATGAATAAAAATGGATGTATCTAGAACTAAAATACATCTAGATATATCCATTTCTCCGACAAGTATTTCCGGACGGAGGGAGTATATGCTAGGCGAAGCGGTATGTGGTATACAGACGGAGGGTTTCAGAGTGACTCGTTACACAGAGATGATACTTACTCCAAGTTTCTGCTCAAGCAAAAGAGCAATATTGAGGTAGGCAAGCCTTCTAGACAGTTTGGGTTGTGTGGGACGAAAACTTCATCATCGTCCAGTTCGTCATAATTGTAGTGTTGTTTTATTGGCATGATCATATGTAAGGTGATAATAAGCTTACTACATAGGGTACAAAGTAAGCGGTCCTAACCGAGTATATGCAACTAAATACTACCATGTAGTGTATGAGCACAACCGTGAACAGGCAACCAAACACGCAGACAGTAAGGCAACCAAACCATATGCAGAACATGATTTTCAGCCTACATCCGCTCAGCTGACCCAGATGAGATACATATGCAAGGGGGGAAACGATGCAAGCTATCAAATACACCCTACATGTTTTAACTGTGGTCAACAAAACCTCTGATGTAGGGTGAGCGAAGTTGGATGTGGTTCATACGAGGATACTGATGGCACAGCCGGTAGTACAAGAATGACACTTGTGCAATCATGTTCCCTGCTTACCGTAAGTTGCAATTCCAGGCAGAGCTGGAAGCGTGCAGAGAAGGGCTTGCGCTGGCGCTCCGTGTGACGGCTCATCCGATGGCTACGGAATCAGATTGTGCAGAGGCACCTCCACAATCAAGATGTCAGCGGACGTCAATTTAACCATGTTGCTCATATTTACGCACAAGTGCATTTCAATGCAAGCTTGATGAAATGTACTGCCTCTGTAAATAAACAGTATAAGACGTTTTAGATCACTGTTTTGCATTTATTTACAGAGGGAGTACATACGAGTTGAGCCCCTTCATTGTCCCATATATAGATTAACTTGTCTAACATCATCAAGACATGGCCATACTCCGTGGTCTCAACCACAATGCAAGCTAAGTTTTGCAAGAATAGCTGCAAAGGGCACCAACATGTTGCAACAACAATACCAGATCAAATTAAATTGGGGGCGCCAACAGTAAGCCGGTAACAGGGCTGTTTCTAACACACAAGTCCAACGATGTAGTCATGTAGCTGTAAAAGGGACGTTTCTAACACAGAAGTCTATTGACGTTACTGATGAAGATCAGAACTATGCTAAAGAGGGACTATTATGCACATAGCAATCATTTCTCAATCCATCAAAAGTAGACATACACTTCCGGTGGAGGCCAGCTATAGGAATTTCTTCATCCTTCGTGTGTAAGTAACCTGCGGTTAAGGGGGCCGACATCTCCAGATTTGTCACCACGACCACATGACTGGCGCTGACGGGTTTGGCAGCGATGGCGGGTTCATGCAGTGCTGGTGCCACTGGTGAATGTTATCCACGTCGATTCCCCTCGGAGTTGCTTGAGGCGCTTCCTCAAAGTCCATAGAAATAACTTCTGTCTCATCAGCGTCCATTGGCTCTTCAACATTTTGTGTGCTTTCTGGTGGGGATGCGGACCAATCAGATGTCATGGCAATCCGCTGTGGCGACCAAGGAACTAAGGCCAAGCAATTGCTGCGCTCAGGAGAATTGTCCTCCAGCCCATGACAGTTCCCCTGATTGAAAGGTTGATCTGAGAGACGAGAAAGAAAATGATGGGGTTATATGTCATCAACAGACAAGTAGACAAATATTACGTGGCTCGCAAACAGGAAGGTTGTCGAAAACGGGACCCAACCCAATCATGCTCAAAGTATAGAGAACAGACCAAACAAAAACTAAAGGAATAAGATAACTGTTGAAAAGCATGTATGGCTAAAATCTAGCACAACAGGGGACAAACAAGTTAGCAACGAGAATACTAAGAAAAGAAAAGCCGTATGAAGCACATCATGCTGTGCAACAGGGCCCGAATGTATCAACATGCAGAATGTGTTTTCTTTAGAATTGACCGTCGTCTTACCTCCCAATAATAGGCAATGCATATGAGATGAAACTGCATGGGAGGAAACATGTGTACAGGAATCCAGAGTTATGAGGACCAAGCTGTTATCAGTTGGCTAGAGCACACGCCTGTGAGTTCGACCACTGGCGTTCGAGGCACAGCCTCCGCAGGGTGCCTCATTTCTACCTAACAGAGTACAGTTATGGAGGGAACCTCCCCCTTTAACCATGTTTCATTTAGGAATCCAGTTATGTTCATATGCACTAGCTACATGGCACAACAAAACACTTGGACCTTTACAGTTCTGTGCATACTTGCATATAGCACCACTGGAAGTATTATGCCACAGTTTCTTACTGTTATGGGCTGTGTGTGTGACAGTAATGGGACAGAGTGGCGACACAGGCCTTGGAGGACTTTGTGGTGAGTTGGCCCCTACGCAGCGAAATCAGAGAGAGCCAGAGAGATCGAACAGAACAGAAGCACGCAACTGCCTCACCTTCTACATGCCTCACCTCTTGTCTGTTCTTCTACCTCTCCGATTTCTATCTAAAACCTAGCCTCAAATCCTCACTAACTTATTTATTAAGGCGTGAATGTAACACTCTCGTCATGCTTACAGAATGTTGATACAATAACTGCTGTTATACATGACATTTGACCCAGAACATGTTAGACATGCACAATGTGAGTACTGCAGTATTATAAATAGTAACATGCATAAGAAGACAAATACAAATATAATGAAAGTTTGATCATAATCGACTTACTCTTTAATCCACGTATCAAGTCTGAACTGACTATGATTGAAGGGTTTGCGATACTGAGACCAAAGAGGGTAGGCTTGTTTACTGGCTTGTATATAACAAGTGCCTTGTCCTCGCTAGACAGATGAGATGGCATGGCAACTTCTATCATATCTTCCACAATGGGCATGTTAGCACCACTGTTGATTTCCTCTCCTAGCATCTGATGTTGATATGGGATGGAAGGACACGGTGGTTCTTCTTCCAAAATAGGTGGGAGACCAGGGTCCTTCAAATAATAAGCAACATTTATTCAGCAAAATGTAACAGGTGCAAGAAATGTCTGAATAAAATACTTGCAGCAACAGATAAACCCTGTAGTGAAAGAATGCTCATTTAGACAGAAGCACTGAAAAATGCAACATGCATATGCACTTCCTAATGTAACTTGCCGTTAATACTGGTCATTAAACTGAATGCAAGGAAACAATATGTTTATTAAGCAGAATATCTCAATAAACGTTTACAATGCTGAAGCTCATACCAACAGAGGACATGCATTGGTAAATGCACAGATAAAGAAATAACACTTGCTATCAAAGTATATCCATAACTGCATATAATCAAATGAGCTATCCCAGTGAAACATTTTGAGCCATAAAAGATGATGTTAATTGCAAAAGTATCTTGAAAGGGCAGCAAGAAAAGTCACTTAAATTAACTGTAAAGCAGTAAAGAGAAGGTAACGCAGAGATTAAGCATGCCATTGACTGCAACTCTACAATATATAATCGATCAAGCAAATGCATGGATGGAACTGCTTTATGTATAGCCACTGACACAGCCCATGGGCTTGACAGTAGGCATACTAGCATAGATAGAAAGATAGTAAGTGTGGCGATGAACTGAAGTGCAATCCAGGTAATCTAAACCATTACATTAATTTAATTCTCTGGGTTTGTAATTGTGTAAAATACAGTAGCATGACACTACCTGGAGGTTTACAGTAGCATGACACTACCTGGAGGTTTATTCATCAAACAAACCAGCTCATCCACTACATTTATCATACATAAACTTCATAAAACCACATGCCGGTGCCCTCTAGCAACTCCTACCCGAATCTGTTTAATATATGACAGAAATGAAGCACATGCAAGATAAGTAACAACCAATTAAGCAGCGCATTCACCATGCTTCTCAAAACACAGTAGAAGCACAACGTCGAGGCAGCCGGCCAAAGTGCCACACAAACTGGTATCCATCTAGCAATACACATGAACCACTAGCTAAAACTAAGTCTACAGGGTGGTTAGCACCCAGCATGCACTGAAGACCAAACCACCACCTGATACAACAGATGTACTCCACCCAGCCAGTAGCAAACCTAGCATGCACACGGAGCCAGCAGCTACTTCAACCAACCAGCAGAGCTGGAAAAAAATTGCCCAATCTGAAACGACAGATCCGAGCATGAACTGCACCAGAAGCATCGACTGGAAGCGTAACCGCTTGCGCGCAAGCAGGGGACGCGTGACGGGAGCTCGAGCAAGCAGAGGCGCGCGAGAAAGGGGAGAGAATGCGGGGGGGCGCTCACCAGCCGGCGGCACTTGGCGGCGGGGCCGGAGAGGGAGAAGTCGCAGAGGCCGTCGACCACCTGCTCCAGCTCCTTCCTCTTCCCCATCATGAACCCCATCATCATCCTTCCTACCCCGGAGGAAATCCGCCTCGAATCCCTCGGATTCCTCGCGGGGCTGGCTCGAATCGACCCCTGGCCGCTAGGATTGGGCGCCGCCGGCGGGGTGGCCGCCGATCGGATTTTGGGGGCGCGGCGGGAGAGGGAAGAGGGGGGAGTTCGCTTCGCGGGATCCTGGAGAGGGTTTCGTTTTCGCTCGTGCGTTGGTTTGAGGGGACGGGACGGGTGGGGTGGGCTGTGGTCGGTTCGAGCTTGGTGGAGGACGTTCTGGAAAACGTGGTGGGGTTGTCTTTTTCTGTCGCTTGCAGGTGGGGCTGGCATCCTCGATTGGCTGCGGCGCCGTGGCCCAGCTGTGGGCTCTCGTTCGCTGTCGTGGTGCGACAAAAAGCACGAGAAAATTCTTCTTTTAACACCGTTTTAAATTTTGTTTCTCTATTTGATTTCACACCGAAATTTTGTTTCTTCTTTATATCTGACATTAAATCTAAATTTCATGCCCCTTGTGAAACTTTCGTCATTCTATTAGCTTCTACCGTTTAATTCTTGTCACTGTTTTTTAGATGGACAAAATTGTCGTTGTCTATACTGCACGGAAAAAGGCCGAATCGGCACTCTTCCTCCCGACACGACTCATCTCTCTCCTCGTTCGATTCCCCAAACCCTACCAAGTGGCGGCGATGGCACAAATCCTCCAGCTCCTAGCGGTGGTGGCGACTGCGCAGGAGGCGGTGTGTAATGGATGGTGAAGCCGCTGCGGAGGGTGGCCAAGGATGGGCTGCAGATTGGGCACCCGCGAGCGATGGCGTGGTTGCGTACAAGTCACTCCATGTCACTTCGGTGCGCTCTGAAGACGGTATGGCAAAGGGCGGCGACTCAGATGCAGGGGTCGTACGGCAGAGATGTGGCGTGCTCGACCCCATGTGTGGCTGTGGTGGAGGGTGACATCACGGCTACGGTAGAGGACGGTACGGTCGCACATGGGTTGGGCCATGGCGTTGCAGCGGGCGCAGCTGGATGCTCGGCTGGGTTATTAGCCTCTGCATTAGTTGCATGTCCATCTTGTTAGCACTGCAAATGTGGAGTCAAACTCTATTTCATGGAAATTAAATTTTGGCAAGGGAGGGGGTTTGCCCAATTTTTGAATTGAAATCCAAATTTTAGAATTTAATTTCAATATATGAATTATGTGCATGTTTTTTTAATTTAAGTGGGTTCATTGGCGTCAAAGATGATGGGAAAATTAATGATTTGGTAAATTATTCTAATCACAAGTCGCGCTAGGGGTAAAATTGTATTTTCATGTCATTCAACACCGTTAGTAGCCAAAAATGACGGGAAGTGTTGCAAAGAGAACAAAAATGTAGACTTGGTAGATAAAGAAAAATTATAGTGTCAAATAGAGAAATGAAATTTAAAACAATGTTAAATAAAGGATTCCTCAAAAAACAACTAGAGGGCGTTAGAAGTCAAAGTTTTAATTAAGAACTAAACTTTGTTTTAGGAATGTTTGGTTTTGTGACTTCAGATTGTCTAAGGCTATCACATCTAAGGCTAGACAAGTTTGACCAATTTAAATGAGTATGTATTTCAAGCCACATCTTAGGCTAAATTCTCTAGGATCTCACATCACATAGTGTGGTTAGATTATCTTAGAATTGCCAGCTTGTGTCTCATATTTTATTAAACGGAAAGTTTGCAAAAATATATGACACAAGGAATTACTATAAAAAAAGGAACATCTGTCACTATAAAATTGATCGCTTTTATGTTTGACGATAGTACTGACAAACACACGTATCGTCATGGATGTATTGTGCACCTACTTCTACGGCAACAAAATAAGATTTTCATCCAGGGTGGTCAAGTGGCGTGCCTGTATGAAATTCTTTGGGCCTTCCTGTTGAGCTATGCTAGGTGTATCAAGTGCATGTTTGTGGCACCCCGGCTCAGAGCGACCGGTTTACTCTGTATTGCCGGCCCAGAGACCATGTCTTCTGGCAACACACAACATCTTGGTACAGAAAACAATCGCTTTATTGATACTAGCGGGTCGGAGTTTATATTACAACAGATGTCGAGGCCGAGCAGCACACACGGTGCGGCTGAATAATATGTACATTATTTAGTGAACATAATAGGGCCTCGATCATAACAACTATGCGGCAGCGGAACAACGTCGTAGCGGAAACTCCATAGTACAGGGACACCGATGTGGACACGTTCTAGACTCGAGCAGCGCTCCTTTCCAACGCGACTTTCCTGAAATCTGGCATGACACGCCAGGTCAGTACATTGAATGTACTTGCAAGCTCACAACAGGCATAATCATAATGACAAACAATATCATGATATTTAACCAATTAATAATGCGATAATGTTCCAACATGCTGTGCTCATGCTCTTGGGATAAACGTCCCTCGGGTCCAACTCACCAACCGTGATCGTTCTCGGATCACAAAACAAACCATCATCGTGGTCTTACCCAGAGTAACTCGTGATCCTTACGGCGATCACCACCACACCACCATCATGGTCTTAACCAGAGTAACTCGTGATCCTTTCGGCGATCACCACCACACCACCATCGTGGTCTTAACCAGAGTAACTCGTGATCCTTTCGGCGATCACCACCACACCACCATCGTGGTCTTAACCATCATCATCGGTGCAATGATCATAACTTAGTGTGCATGTTTATTAAACGTTGACTCATGGTGGGACCTACTATGAATTGTCCGTGACCATGGACTCGGCTATCGATAGATTATACACTCTGCAGAGGTAGCACACTGTACCCACACCACGAAACCCATGGCCTCGCACTCCCATTCGGGTGGACCAACGGCATTTCAACAAAATCCTTCCATTGCCATGACACTCTCCCGGCCACTCCGACCCAATCCCCAACGGGCTAGTCCTGGGTGGCCCCGTGTCTACCAAAGATACACCGACCACCGTCGTGGCCAAAACAATCCCACTCGGGGACCCGGTACCAAAATCTCAACAACGAGCACACAAGGTTATGCCTGCTTACCGGGCCAGGGTAAGCACGCCCATAACCTTCCCTAGTTGGAGGCACCGACCAGAGACATGTCAATGGACCGAATCAAGGCCTTCCCACAAAGGCAAATGTGGTTGCACTGGGAAAATATCAATTCAGCGGCACCATGACCCAGTCAACGATATATTCAAGTTGAGTTATATTCAGGTTCAACTTAAAATGAAAATGACCGGTGTCATAGCATGCCATGAAATGCAATACTACACATGCATCATATAATACGAAAATGACTGTTGTCAACCATATTCACACTAAGCATAAGCATCAACAACTTATCTTACTTTCCTGGTCTCACTTTAACAATATATTTTTCAGCAAGTAACATTATTTTCTCATGCAAGAAAATAACTTCGATTAATTCCTCATATGCATAGCAAAGATTCTACTGTCATCACCTCAAGCAAATCCTAATTTCTTTACCAATCAAGTTAGGTTCAAACATTCTGGAAATTAAGTAAAATGGCTACACCAGCACTGAACAGGATATATTCTAGCAAATTTAACTATTTATTTATGCAAGAAAATAACTTTAAGCAATTATTCATACACATAACAAATCATTTTATCATTACCATAATAGATCTTAGCCTCTTTACCAAATAAACTAGTTTCAAGGTTCTGTAAATCAAGCATAATACCAGCACACACTTTAACAGCATATAAATAACATAATAGTTATTTAAAATGCATGGATTAATCATTCAATTCAAGTAAGAAAATCATCAATATTGAAATGGCACCATGAAAATATTGTTGTGGCTTGCCTTAGTGCAGATGAGGTTCACAAGCCTTCTGGTGATCCTCAAGACAAGCCTCGCCCTCTGAAAATAATTTTAAACGCAAGAAGAAAATATCAAGAACTCTTCTGAAAATCACTAGAAATTCTAGACAGCTCAGAAAAATCTCATTTTTGGTGAGCTGCTAGATTTCTTTGCAAAGAACATAATGCAAAAAAGAATCAATTCATTTGGACTTATGGTTGAAAAGTTATGGCTGTTTGAAGCTCTCTGGAATTGAATGAAATTTGAATTTAAATAAACAGACTAGGGGGGTGACGTCGAAGGCGTAAAGCCTCAGGGCGCCACCACTCGTACCGCTTCGCGAGCGTACAGAGTGGTTGACTAGCAGGCCCCGCTAGTCAGGTGAGAAGGAGGGGAGGAGGAAACAGAGGAAGGTCGCGGCTTCGCCGGAGCTCTCGCTGGCGACGAGGGCTCCTTGGCCAAAACCAGAGGGAGGGATCGAGAGAGGGGGTTGAGGCGCACTTGCCCGTACCCGTAGCGTAGCTAGGGGCAGTCGGACGGCGTCGGAATCTTCCTCGCAAGCGGAGACAGAGGGCGGGGGTCGCCGGAGATGAAGAAAACAGCGGGCAGAGGCAGCTCCAGGGGCTCCGGGGGGAAGGGATGGCTTCACCGGAGAGAGGCGGAGGCCCTGGAAGTATCGCCCTGGCCTGGGAGGGGCTGGAGCTGTTGGGTTTCGTAGTAATTTCAAAAAAATTCCTACGCACACGCAAGATCATGGTGATGCATAGCAATGAGAGGGGGAGAGTGTGATCTATGTACCCTTGTAGATCGACAACGGAAGCGTTAACTTAGTTGATGTAGTCGTACGTCTCCACGGCCCGACCGATCAAGCACCGAAACTACGGCACCTCCGAGTTCTAGCACACGTTCAGCTCGATGATGATCCCCGGACTCCGATCCAGCAAAGTGTCGGGGAAGAGTTCCGTCAGCACGACGGCGTGGTGACGATCTTGATGCTCTACTGTCGCAGGGCTTCGCCTAAGCACCGCTACAATATTATCTAGGACTATGGTGAAAGGGGGCACCGCACACGGCTAAGAATATGATCACGTGGATCAACTTGTGTCCATGGGGTGCCTCTTGCCTCCGTATATAAAGGATCCAAGGGGGGTGCGGCCAGCCCTAGTAGGAGGCGCGCAGGAGGAGTCCTACTCCTACCGGGAGTAGGACTCCGCTCCCTTTCCTTGTCCAATTAGGAGAGGGGGAAGGAAGGGAGAGAGGAGAGGGGGGCGCCGCCCCTCCCTCCTTGTCCAATTCGGACTAGGGGGAGAGGGGGCGCCGCCCCTCCCTCCTTGTCCAATTCGGACTAGGGGGAGAGGGGGCGCGCGGCCTGCCCTGGCAGCCCCTCCTCTTCTCCACTTTAGGCCCATGAGGCCCATTAACCCCCCGGGGGGTTCCGGTAACCCCCCGGTGCTCCGGTTTTATCCGAAACTTCCCCGGAACACTTCCGGTGTCCGAATATAGCCGTCCAATATATTAATATTTATGTCTCGACCATTTTGAGACTCCTCGTCATGTCCGTGATCACATCCGGGACTCCGAACTAACTTCGGTAAATCAAAACTCATAAACTCATAATATAACTGTCATCGAAACCTTAAGCGTGCGGACCCTACGGGTTCGAGAATAATGTAGACATGACCGAGACACGTCTCCGATCAATAACCAATAGCGGAACCTGGATGCTCATATTGGCTCCTACATATTCTACGAAGATCTTTATCGGTCAGACCGCATAACAACATACGTTGTTCCCTTTGTCATCGGTATGTTACTTGCCCGAGATTCGATCGTCGGTATCTCAATACCTAGTTCAATCTCGTTACCGGCAAGTCTCTTTACTCGTTTCGTAATACATCATCTCTCAACTAACTCATTAGTTGCAATGCTTGCAAGGCTTATGTGATGTGCATTACCGAGAGGGCCCAGAGCTACCTCTCCGACAATCGGAGTGACAAATCCTAATTTCGAAATACGCCAACCCAACATGTACCTTATTGGAAATATGCCCTAGAGGCAATAATAAAATCATTATTATTATATTTCCTTGTTCATGATAATTGTCTTTATTCATGCTATAATTGTATTATCCGGAAATCGTAATACATGTGTGAATAATAGACACCAACATGTCCCTAGTAAGCCTCTAGTTGACTAGCTCGTTGATCAACGGATAGTCATGGTTTCCTGACTATGGACATTGGATGTCATTGATAACGAGATCACATCATTAGGAGAATGATGTGATGGACAAGACCCAATCCTAAACATAGCACAAGATCGTATAGTTCGTTTGCTAGAGTTTTCCAATGTCAAGTATCCTTTCCTTAGACCATGAGATCGTGTAACTCCCGGATACCGTAGGAGTGCTTTGGGTATACCAAACGTCACAACGTAACTGGGTGACTATAAAGGTATACTACGGGTATCTCCGAAAGTGTCTGTTGGGTTGACACGGATCAAGACTGGGATTTGTCACTCCGTATGACGGAGAGGTATCACTGGGCCCACTCGGTAATGCATCATCATAATGAGCTCAAAGTGACCAAGTGTCTGGTCACGGGATCATGCATTACGGTACGAGTAAAGTGACTTGCCGGTAACGAGATTGAACGAGGTATTGGGATACCGACGATCAGATCTCGGGCAAGTAACATACCGATTGACAAAGGGAATTGTATACGGGGTTGCTTGAATCCTCGACATCGTGGTTCATCCGATGAGATCATCGAGGAGCATGTGGGAGCCATCATGGGTATCCAGATCCCGCTGTTGGTTATTGACCGGAGAGCAATCTCGGTCATGTCTACATGTCTCCCGAACCCGTAGGGTCTACACACTTAAGGTTCGGTGATGCTAGGGTTGTAGGGATATGTATATGCAGTAACCCGAATGTTGTTCGGAGTCCCGGATGAGACCCCGGACGTCACGAGGAGTTCCGGAATAGTCCGGAGGTAAAGAATTATATATAGGAAGTGCTACTTCGGCCATCGGGACAGGTTTCGGGGTCACCGGTATTGTACCGGGACCACCGGAAGGGTCCCGGGGGTCCACCGGGTGGGGCCACCTATCCCGGAGGGCCCCATGGGCTGAAGTGGGAAGGGATCTAGCCCAAAGTGGGCTGGGGCGTCACTTCCCCCTAGGGCCCATGCGCCTAGGGTGGGGGAAACCCTAAAGGAAGAGTCCTAGAAGGGGAAGGCACCTCCTAGGTGCCTTGGGGAGGAGGGATTCCTCCCTTGGCCGCCGCCCCCCTAGGAGATTGGATCTCCTAGGGCCGGCGCCCCCCCTTAGGCCCCCTATATATAGTGGGGGGAAGGGAGGACCTCTCACCCTTGCCTTTGGTGCCTCCCTCTCCCTCTCCAACACCTCCTCCTCCTCCATAGTGCTTGGCGAAGCCCTGCCGGAGTACTGCAGCTCCATCACCACCACGCCGTCGTGCTGCTGCTGGAGCCATCTTCCTCAACCTCTCCTTCCCCCTTGCTGGATCAAGAAGGAGGAGACGTTACGCTGACCGTACGTGTGTTGAACGCGGAGGTGCCGTCCGTTCGGTGCTAGGATCTCCGGTGATTTGGATCACGTCGAGTACGCCTTCCTCATCCCCGTTCTTTGAACGCTTCCGCGCGTGATCTACAAAGGTATGTAGATGCAATCTGATCACTCGTTGCTAGATGAACTCCTAGATGGATCTTGGTGAAACCGTAGGAATTTTTTTTTGTTTTCTGCAACGTTCCCCAACATACCTTTGGAGACACCTGTAGAGTACCTTTATAATCACCCATTTACGTTGTGACGTTTGGTAGCACACAAAGTGTTCCTCTGGCAAACGGGAGTTGCTTAATCTCATAGTCATAGGAACATGTATAAGTCATGAAGAAAGCAATAGCAACATACTAAACGATCGGGTGCTAAGCTAATGGAATGGGTCATGTCAATCAGATCATTCAACTAATGATGTGATCCCGTTAATCAAATGACAACTCTTTGTCCATGGTTAGGAAACATAACCATCTTTGATTAATGAGCTAGTCAAGTAGAGGCATACTAGTGACACTCTGTTTGTCTATGTATTCACACATGTATTATGTTTCCGGTTAATACAATTCTAGCATGAATAATAAACATTTATCATGATATAAGGAAATAAATAATAACTTTATTAGTGCCTCTAGGGCATATTTCCTTCAGTCTCCCACTTGCACTAGAGTCAATAATCTAGATTACACAGTAATGATTCTAACACCCATGGAGCCTTGGTGCTAATCATGTTTTGCTCGTGGAAGAGGCTTAGTCAACGGGTCTGCAACATTCAGATCCGTATGTATCTTGCAAATCTCTATGTCTCCCACCTGGACTAGATCCCGGATGGAATTGAAGCATCTCTTGATGTGCTTGGTTCTCTTGTGAAATCTGGATTCCTTTGCCAAGGCAATTGCACCAGTATTGTCACAAAAGATTTTCATTGGACCCGAGGCACTAGGTATGACACCTAGATCGGATATGAACTCCTTCATCCAGACTCCTTCATTTGCTGCTTCCGAAGCAGCTATGTACTCCGCTTCACATGTAGATCCCGCCACAACGCTTTGTTTAGAACTGCACCAACTGACAGCTCCACCGTTTAATGTAAACACGTATCCGGTTTGCGATTTAGAATCGTCCGGATTAGTGTCAAAGCTTGCATCAACGTAACCTTTTACAAAGGTATGTAGATGCAATCCGATCACTCGTTGCTAGATGAACTCCTAGATGGATCTTGGTGAAACCGTATGAAATTTTTTTGTTTTCTGCAACGTTCCCCAACAGTGGCATCATGAGCTAGGTCTATGCGTAGTTCTCTTGCACGAGTAGAACACAATTTGTTGTGGGCGTTGATGTTGTCAACTTTCTTGCCGCTACTAGTCTTATCTTGCTTCAACGGTATTGTGGGATGAAGCGGCCCGGACCAACCTTACACGTACGCTTACGTGAGACCGGTTCCACCGACTAACATGCACTAGTTGCATAAGGTGGCTGGCGGGTGTCTGTCTCTCCCACTTTAGTTGGAGCGGATTCGATGAAAAGGGTCCTTATGAAGGGTAAATAGAAGTTGACAAATCACGTTGTGGCTTTCACGTAGGAAAGAAAACGTTCTTGCTAGAACCCTACTTCAGCCACGTAAAACATGCAACAACAATTAGAGGACGTCTAACTTGTTTTTGCAGCAAGTGCTTTGTGATATGATATGGCCAAAGTTGTGATGAATGATGAATGATATATATGTGATGTATGAGATGTTCATGCTATTGTAATAGGAATCATGACTTGCATGTCGATGAGTATGACAACCGGCAGGAGCCATAGGAGTTGTCATTATTTTTTGTATGACCTGCGTGTCATTGGAAACGCCATGTAAATTACTTTACTTTATTGCTAAACGCGTTAGCCATAGTAGTAGAAGTAATAGTTGGCGAGCAACTTCATGGACACACGATGATGGAGATCATGATGATGGAGATCATGGTGTCATGCCGGTGACAAGATGATCATGGAGCCCCAAGATGGATATCAAAGGAGCTATATGATATTGGCCATATTGCCGTTGCGACAGTTCGTTGTTTCGAAGCACCACGTGATGATCGGGTGTGATAGATTCTAACGTTCACATACAACGGGTGTAAGACAGATTTACACATGCAAACACTTAGGTTGACTTGACGAGCCTAGCATGTACAGACATGGCCTCGGAACACAGAAGACCGAAAGGTCGAGCATGAGTCGTATAGAAGATACGATCAACATGAAGATGTTCACCGATGTTGACTAGTCCGTCTCATGTGATGATCGGACACGGCCTAGTTAACTCGGATCATGTTATACTTAGATTATAGGAGGGATGTCTATCTAAGTGGGAGTTCATTGAATAATTTGATTAGATGAACTTAATTATCATGAACTTAGTCTAAATTTTTACAATATGTCTTGTAGATCAAATGGCCAACGTAGTCCTCAACTTCAACGCGTTCCTAGAGAAAACCAAGCTGAAAGATGATGGCAGCAACTACACGGACTGGGTCCGGAACCTGAGGATCATCCTCATAGCTGCCAAGAAAGATTATGTCCTACAAGCACCGCTAGGTGACGCACCTGTTCTCCCTGCAGAACAAGACGTTATGAACGCTTGGCAGGCACGTACCGATGACTACTCCCTCGTTCAGTGCGGCATGCTTTACAGCTTAGAGCCAGGGCTCCAAAAGCATTTTGAGAGACACGGAGCATATGAGATGTTCGAAGAGCTGAAAATGGTTTTCCAAGCTCATGCCCAGGTCGAGAGATATCAAGTCTCTGACAAGTTCTTCAGCTGTAAGATGGAGGAAAACAGTTCTGTCAGTGAGCACATACTCACTATGTCTGGGTTGCATAACCGCTTGACTCAACTGGGAGTTAATCTCCCGGATGATGCGGTCATTGACAGAATCCTTCAGTCGCTTCCACCGAGCTACAAGAGCTTTGTGATGAACTTCAATATGCAGGGGATGGAAAAGACCATTCCTGAAGTATTTGCAATGCTGAAATCAGCAGAGGTAGAAGTCAAAAAGGAACATCAAGTGTTGATGGTGAATAAAACCACTAAGTTCAAGAAAGGCAAGGGTAAGAAAACCTTCAAGAAGGACGGCAAGGGAGTTGCCGCGCCCGGCAAGCAAGCTGCCGGGAAGAAGCCAAAGAATGGACCCAAGCCCGAGACTGAGTGCTTTTATTGCAAGGAAAGTGGTCACTGGAAGCGGAACTGCCCCAAATACTTAGCGGACAAGAAGGCCGGCAAAACGAAAGGTATATGTGATATACACGTAATTGATGTGTACCTTACCAGTACTCGTAATAGCTCCTGGGTATTTGATACCGGTGCAGTTGCTCACATTTGTAACTCAAAGCAGGAGCTGCAGAATAAGCGGAGACTAGCGAAGGACGAGGTGACGATGCGCGTCGGGAATGGTTCCAAGGTCGATGTGATCGCCGTCGGCACTCTACCTCTACATTTACCTTCGGGATTAGTTTTAAACCTTAATAATTGTTATTTAGTGCCAGCTTTGAGCATGAACATTGTATCAGGATCTCGTTTAATTCAAGATAGCTACTCATTTAAATCCGAGAATAATGGTTGTTCTATTTATATGAGAGATATGTTTTATGGTCATGCTCCGATGGTGAATGGTTTATTCTTAATGAATCTCGAGCGTAATGCTACACATGTTCATAGTGTGAGTACCAAAAGATGTAAGATTGATAATGATAGTCCCACATACTTGTGGCACTGCCGCCTTGGTCACATAGGTGTCAAACGCATGAAGAAGCTCCATGCTGATGGACTTTTAGAGTCTCTTGATTACGAATCATTTGACACGTGCAAACCATGCCTCATGGGTAAAATGACCAAGACTCTGTTCTCAGGAACAATGGAGCGAGCAACCAACTTATTGGAAATCATACATACTGATGTGTGCGGTCCAATGAGTGTTGAGGCTCGGGTGGCTATCGTTATGTTCTCACCCTCACTGATGACTTGAGTGGATATGGGTATGTCTACTTAATGAAACACAAGTCTGAGACCTTTGAAAAGTTCAAGGAATTTCAGAGTGAGGTTGAGAATCAACGTGACAGGAAAATCAAGTTCCTGCGATCAGATCGTGGAGGAGAATACTTGAGTCACGAATTTGGCACACACTTAAGAAAATGTGGAATAGTTTCACAACTCACGCCGCCTGGAACACCTCAGCGTAATGGTGTGTCCGAACGTCGTAATCGCACTCTATTAGATATGGTGCGATCTATGATGTCTCTTACCGATTTACCGCTATCTTTTTGGGGCTATGCTTTAGAGACTGCTGCATTCGCTTTAAATAGGGCTCCGTCGAAATCCGTTGAGACGACACCGTATGAATTATGGTTTGGGAAGAAACCTAAGCTGTCGTTTCTAAAAGTTTGGGGATGCGATGCTTATGTCAAGAAACTTCAACCTGAAAAGCTCGAACCCAAGTCGGAAAAATGCGTCTTCATAGGATACCCTAAAGAAACTATTGGGTATACCTTCTACCTTAGATCCGAAGGCAAGATCTTTGTTGCCAAGAATGGATCCTTTCTAGAGAAAGAGTTTCTCTCGAAAGAAGTAAGTGGGAGGAAAGTAGAACTTAATGAAGTATTACCTCTTGAACCGGAAAATGGCGCAACTCAAGAAAATGTTCCTGAGGTGCCTGCACCGACTAGAGAGGAAGTTAATAATGATGATCAAGATACTTCTGATCAAGCTCCTACTGAAATTCGTAGGTCCACAAGGACACGTTCCGCACCAGAGTGGTACGGCAACCCTGTCTTGGAAATCACGTTGTTAGACAACGGTGAACCTTCAAACTATGAAGAAGCGATGGCGGGCCCGGATTCCGACAAATGGCTGGAAGCCATGAAATCCGAGATAGGATCCATGTATGAAAATGAAGTATGGACTTTGACTGACTTGCCCGTAGAGCGGCGAGCCATAGAAAATAAATGGATCTTTAAGAAGAAGACAGACGCGGATGGTAATGTGACCATCTATAAAGCTCGGCTTGTCGCTAAGGGTTATCGACAAGTTCAAGGAGTTGACTACGATGAGACTTTCTCACCGGTAGCGAAGCTGAAGTCCGTCCGAATCATGTTAGCGATTGCCGCATTCTATGATTATGAGATATGGCAAATGGACGTCAAAACGGCATTCCTTAATGGTTTCCTTAAGGAAGAATTGTATATGATGCAGCTGGAAGGTTTTGTCGATCCTAAGAATGCTGACAAGGTATGCAAGCTCCAATGCTCGATTTATGGGCTGGTGCAAGCATCTCGGAGTTGGAACATTCGCTTTGATGAGATGATCAAAGCGTTTGGGTTTACGCAGACTTATGGAGAAGCCTGTGTTTACAAGAAAGTGAGTGGGAGCTCTGTAGCATTTCTCATATTATATGTAGATGACATACTTTTGATGGGAAATGATATAGAACTCTTGGACAACATTAAGGCCTACTTGAGTAAGAGTTTTTCAATGAAGGACCTTGGAGAAGCTGCATATATATTAGGCATCAAGATCTATAGAGATAGATCAAGACGCCTCATAGGTCTTTCACAAAGCACATACCTTGATAAGATATTGAAGAAATTCAATATGGATCAGTCTAAGAAGGGGTTCTTGCCTGTGTTACAAGGTGTGAAATTGAGCTCAGCTCAATGTCCGACCACGACAGAAGATATAGAAGAGATGAGTGTCATCCCCTATGCCTCAGCCATAGGTTCTATTATGTATGCCATGCTGTGTACCAGACCTGATGTAAACCTTGCCGTAAGTTTGGTAGGAAGGTACCAAAGTAATCCCGGCAAGGAACACTGGACAGCGGTCAAGAATATCCTGAAGTACCTGAAAAGGACTAAGGAAATGTTTCTCGTTTATGGAGGTGACGAAGAGCTCGTCGTAAAAGGTTACGTCGACGCTAGCTTCGACACAGATCTGGATGACTCTAAGTCACAAACCGGATACGTGTATATTTTGAATGGTGGGGCAGTAAGCTGGTGCAGTTGCAAGCAAAGCGTCGTGGCAGGATCTACATGTGAAGCGGAGTACATGGCAGCCTCGGAGGCAGCGCATGAAGCAATTTGGGTGAAGGAGTTCATCACCGACCTAGGAGTCATACCCAATGCGTCGGGGCCGATCAAGCTCTTCTGTGACAACACTGGAGCTATTGCACTTGCCAAGGAGCCCAGGTTTCACAAGAAGACAAGGCACATCAAGCGTCGCTTCAACTCCATTCGTGAAAATGTTCAAGATGGAGACATAGATATTTTTAAAGTACATACGGACCTGAACGTAGCAGATCCGTTGACTAAACCTCTCCCTAGAGCAAAACATGATCAACACCAGAATTCCATGGGTGTTCGATTCATCACAATGTAACTAGATTATTGACTCTAGTGCAAGTGGGAGACTGTTGGAAATATGCCCTAGAGGCAATAATAAAATCATTATTATTATATTTCCTTGTTCATGATAATTGTCTTTATTCATGCTATAATTGTATTATCCGGAAATCGTAATACATGTGTGAATAATAGACACCAACATGTCCCTAGTAAGCCTCTAGTTGACTAGCTCGTTGATCAACGGATAGTCATGGTTTCCTGACTATGGACATTGGATGTCATTGATAACAAGATCACATCATTAGGAGAATGATGTGATGGACAAGACCCAATCCTAAACATAGCACAAGATCGTATAGTTCGTTTGCTAGAGTTTTCCAATGTCAAGTATCCTTTCCTTAGACCATGAGATCGTGTAACTCCCGGATACCGTAGGAGTGCTTTGGGTATACCAAACGTCACAACGTAACTGGGTGACTATAAAGGTATACTACGGGTATCTCCGAAAGTGTCTGTTGGGTTGACACGGATCAAGACTGGGATTTGTCACTCCGTATGACGGAGAGGTATCACTGGGCCCACTCGGTAATGCATCATCATAATGAGCTCAAAGTGACCAAGTGTCTGGTCACGGGATCATGCATTACGGTACGAGTAAAGTGACTTGCCGGTAACGAGATTGAATGAGGTATTGGGATACCGACGATCAGATCTCGGGCAAGTAACATACCGATTGACAAAGGGAATTGTATACGGGGTTGCTTGAATCCTCGACATCGTGGTTCATCCGATGAGATCATCGAGGAGCATGTGGGAGCCATCATGGGTATCTAGATCCCGCTGTTGGTTATTGACTGGAGAGCAATCTCGGTCATGTCTACATGTCTCCCAAACCCGTAGGGTCTACACACTTAAGGTTCGGTGATGCTAGGGTTGTAGGGATATGTATATGTAGTAACCCGAATGTTGTTCGGAGTCCCGGATGAGACCCCGGACGTCACGAGGAGTTCCGGAATAGTCCGTAGGTAAAGAATTATATATAGGAAGTGCTACTTCGGCCATCGGGACAGGTTTCGGGGTCACCGGTATTGTACCGGGACCACCGGAAGGGTCCCGGGGGTCCACCGGGTGGGGCCACCTATCCCGGAGGGCCCCATGGGCTGAAGTGGGAAGGGATCTAGCCCAAAGTGGGCTGGGGCGTCACTTCCCCCTAGGGCCCATGCGCCTAGGGTGGGGGAAACCCTAAAGGAAGAGTCCTAGAAGGGGAAGGCACCTCCTAGGTGCCTTGGGGAGGAGGGATTCCTCCCTTGGCCGCCGCCCCCCTAGGAGATTGGATCTCCTAGGGCCGGCGCCCCCCCTTAGGCACCCTATATATAGTGGGGGGAAGGGAGGACCTCTCACCCTTGCCTTTGGTGCCTCCCTCTCCCTCTCCAACACCTCCTCCTCCTCCATAGTGCTTGGCGAAGCCCTGCCGGAGTACTGCAGCTCCATCACCACCACGCCGTCGTGCTGCTGCTGGAGCCATCTTCCTCAACCTCTCCTTCCCCCTTGCTGGATCAAGAAGGAGGAGACGTTACGCTGACCGTACGTGTGTTGAACGCGGAGGTGCCGTCCGTTCGGTGCTAGGATCTCCGGTGATTTGGATCACGTCGAGTACGCCTTCCTCATCCCCGTTCTTTGAACGCTTCCGCGCGTGACCTACAAAGGTATGTAGATGCAATCTGATCACTCGTTGCTAGATGAACTCCTAGATGGATCTTGGTGAAACCGTAGGAATTTTTTTTTGTTTTCTGCAACGTTCCCCAACATACCTTTGGAGACACCTGTAGAGTACCTTTATAATCACCCATTTACGTTGTGACATTTGGTAGCACACAAAGTGTTCCTCTGGCAAACGGGAGTTGCATAATCTCATAGTCATAGGAACATGTATAAGTCATGAAGAAAGCAATAGCAACATACTAAACGATCGGGTGCTAAGCTAATGGAATGGGTCATGTCAATCAGATCATTCAACTAATGATGTGATCCCGTTAATCAAATGACAACTCTTTGTCCATGGTTAGGAAACATAACCATCTTTGATTAATGAGCTAGTCAAGTAGAGGCATACTAGTGACACTCTGTTTGTCTATGTATTCACACATGTATTATGTTTCCGGTTAATACAATTCTAGCATGAATAATAAACATTTATCATGATATAAGGAAATAAATAATAACTTTATTAGTGCCTCTAGGGCATATTTCCTTCAGTCTCCCACTTGCACTAGAGTCAATAATCTAGATTACACAGTAATGATTCTAACACCCATGGAGCCTTGGTGCTAATCATGTTTTGCTCGTGGAAGAGGCTTAGTCAACGGGTCTGCAACATTCAGATCCGTATGTATCTTGCAAATCTCTATGTCTCCCACCTGGACTAGATCCCGGATGGAATTGAAGCATCTCTTGATGTGCTTGGTTCTCTTGTGAAATCTGGATTCCTTTGCCAAGGCAATTGCACCAGTATTGTCACAAAAGATTTTCATTGGACCCGATGCACTAGGTGTGACACCTAGATCGGATATGAACTCCTTCATCCAGACTCCTTCATTTGCTGCTTCTGAAGCAGCTATGTACTCCGCTTCACATGTAGATCCCGCCACAACGCTTTGTTTAGAACTGCACCAACTGACAGCTCCACCGTTTAATGTAAACACGTATCCGGTTTGCGATTTAGAATCGTCCGGATTAGTGTCAAAGCTTGCATCAACGTAACCTTTTACGATGAGCTCTTTGTCACCTCCATATATGAGAAACATATCCTTAGTCCTTTTCAGGTATTTCAGGATGTTCTTGACCGCTGTCCAGTGATCCACTCCTGGATCACTTTGGTACCTTCCTGCTAGACTTATAGCAAGGCACACATCAGGTCTGGTACACAGCATTGCATACATGATAGTGCCTATGGCTGAAGCATAGGGAACATCTTTCATTTTCTCTCTATCTTCTGCAGTGGTCGGGCATTGAGTCTTACTCAACTTCACACCTTGTAACACAGGCAAGAACCCTTTCTTTGCTTGATCCATTTTGAACTTCTTCAAAACTTTGTCAAGGTATGTGCTTTGTGAAAGTCCAATTAAGCGTCTTGATCTATCTCTATAGATCTTAATGCCTAATATGTAAGCAGCTTCACCGAGGTCTTTCATCGAAAAACTCTTATTCAAGTATCCCTTTATGCTATCCAGAAATTCTATATCATTTCCAATTAGTAGTATGTCATCCACATATAATATCAGAAATGCTACAGAGCTCCCACTCACTTTCTTGTAAATACAGGCTTCTCCAAAAGTCTGTATAAAACCAAATGCTTTGATCACACTATCAAAGCGTTTATTCCAACTCCGAGAAGCTTGCACCAGTCCATAAATGGATCGCTGGAGCTTGCACACTTTTTTAGCTCCCTTTGGATCGACAAAACCTTCTGGTTGCATCATATACAACTCTTCTTCCAGAAATCCATTCAGGAATGCAGTTTTGACATCCATCTGCCAAATTTCATAATCATAAAATGCGGCAATTGCTAACATGATTCGGACAGACTTAAGCATCGCTACGGGTGAGAAGGTCTCATTGTAGTCAATCCCTTGAACTTGCCGAAAACCTTTTGCGATAAGTCGAGCTTTGTAGACAGTAATATTACCGTCAGCGTCAGTCTTCTTCTTGAAGGTCCATTTATTCTCAATTGCTTGCCGATCATCGGGCAAGTCAACCAAAGTCCATACTTTGTTCTCATACATGGATCCCATCTCAGATTTCATGGCTTCAAGAAATTTTGCGGAATCTGGGTTCACCATCGCTTCTTCATAGTTCATAGGTTCATCATGATCTAGTAGCATGACTTCCAGAAAAGGATTACCAAACCACTCTGGCGCGGATCTCACTCTGGTTGATCTATGAGGTTCAGTAGTATCTTGTTCTGAAGTTTCATGATCATCATCATTAGCTTCCTCACTAACTGGTGTAGGTGTCACAGAAACAGTTTTCTGTGATGCACTACTTTCCAATAAGGGAGCCGGTACAGTTACCTCGTCAAGTTCTACTTTCCTCCCACTCACTTCTTTCGAGAGAAAGTCCTTCTCCAGAAAGTTTCTGAACTTAGCAACAAAAGTCTTGCCTTCGGATCTATGATAGAAGGTGTATCCAATAGTCTCCTTTGGATATCCTTTGAAGACACATTTCTCTGATTTGGGTTTGAGCTTATCAGGTTGAAGCTTTTTCACATAAGCATCGCAGCCCCAAACTTTCAGAAACGACAACTTTGGTTTCTTGCCAAACCATAGTTCATAAGGCGTCGTCTCAACGGATTTTGATGGTGCCCTATTTAACGTGAATGCAGCCGTCTCCAAAGCATAACCCCAAAACGATAGCGGTAAATCAGTAAGAGACATCATAGATCGCACCATATCTAGTAAAGTACGATTACGACGTTCGGACACACCATTACACTGTGGTGTTCCGGGTGGCGTGAGTTGCGAAACTATTCCGTATTGTTTCAAATGTACACCAAACTCGTAACTCAAATATTCTCCTCCACGATCAGATCGTAGAAACTTTATTTTCTTGTTACGATGATTTTCAACCTCACTCTGAAATTCTTTGAACTTTTCAAACGTTTCAGACTTATGTTTCATTAAGTAGATATACCCATATCTGCTTAAGTCATTTGTGAAGTGAGAAAATAACAATATCCGCCACGAGCCTCAATATTCATCGGACCACATACATCTGTATGTATGATTTCCAACAAATCTGTTGCTCTCTCCATAGTACCGGAGAATGGTGTTTTAGTCATCTTTCCCATGAGGCACGGTTCGCAAGTACCAAGTGATTCATAATCAAGTGGTTCCAAAAGTCCATCAGTATGGAGTTTCTTCATGCGCTTTACACCGATATGACCTAAACGGCAGTGCCACAAATAAGTTGCACTATCATTATCAACTCTGCATCTTTTGGCTTCAACACTATGAATATGTGTGTCACTACTATCGAGATTCAATAAAATAGACCACTCTTTAAGGGTGCATGACCATAAAAGATATTACTCATATAAATAGAACAACCATTATTCTCAGATTTAAATGAATAACCGTTTCGCATCAAACAAGATCCAGATATAATGTTCATGCTTAACGCTGGCACCAAATAACAATTATTTAGGTCTAATATTTTTTTTTGAATATGTACTGCAAGGCAACAGCCTCACAGCTCTTTATTGAAAACAACAAAGAACAAAGTCCTATTACAAGTCCATACAAGAAGAGAAAAGAGGAAGACAGAAATACTTACAAAGTTACAACCCAAGCAGGGCAAAGAAAAACACTACCTAAGGAAGGCTAGAGATCCAAGTTAGAAGGCTATCCTTGTATTTACATTTTATCCTATGAGAAAGAAGGGTTATGTCATGGATGAAGTTATGCCTCCATGCTCTGAAAGAAGGTGTCTCATTCCTGAAAACCTTGCCATTCCTCAAGATCCAAATGTTCCAAGCTGCTGTAAAGACCACTTCAGTGAAGAAAGAATGCCAAAAATCCTTCCTAGCCTTTACTGCCATGTTGTAAGTTGTCATCCCAGGCTGTGGGTCCCAGATAATCTGCAAGTAATTCCAGACTCTAATGCTAAAATTACAAGAGAAGAACAGATGTGCACGATCTTCATGGATCAGATATGGACATAGGACACAAGTATGATCTTCCACATGCCAATGCCTTCTGAGTAGCATGTCTCTGGTGTTTAAACGATCTCTCAGCAGTAACCAACCAAACATTTTGATTTTCAATGTACATGAAGATTTCCAAATCCATTGGAAGATTGGATCAACAACAATATGCTGATGCTCATACACATAGAATGATTTGGGTCTGAAACAACCCTTATGAAAAGGCCAAATCCATGCGTCATGAGTTGCAGAGCAAGAATAATCATGAGTCAGCTGTTGAAGACATTCAAGCTCAGCAAAGGCCTGTGTAGAGATGGGCAAATGCAAATTTGACAAAAACTCCTGCGAAAGCACATTAGACACTGAAAGTTGCTCATCAATAACAAAGGAGAAGAGCCTGGGAAATTTTTCCCTGAGACAGGAACCCTTAAGCTCAACCATCCATCTGTCAGACCAAAAGAGAATGGACCTGCCATCACCCAACACTGGAGTAGCCATATGACAATATTTGTCAACCAATTTAAACACATCACGCCACCAAAAAGATCCACAGAGCATGGTAGTATGAGGGACAGAGTTGGCATAGTAGGCATTCCAAATAAGGCCAACCCAGGGGATGTCATGATGATTATAAAATTTGTGCAAGAACTTCATAAGCAAGGCCTCATTCTGCACCCTGAGATTAAGCACACCAAGACCCCCTTTGTTTTTTGGTAAGCATACCAAGTCCCAGGCGGCCAGAGATTGTCTCGGAGTATCAGAGTTTCCTCTCCATAGACATTGTCTCTAAATCCTTTCAATTTGCTTCAAAATTCCAGTTGGGATGACTAATGTGCACAGGAAGTATATAGGCATTGATGTTAGGACAGAGTGGAGCAACTGCAACCTGCTACCTTGATTCAGAAAACATGAAGTGGCAGACAATCTTCTTTCAATCCTATGCATAAGGGGCATGAGGTCTTGGATTGAGGGCCTTGTAGTCCCCATGGGTAGACCCAAGTAAGTAAAAGGCATGGTTCCTATGCTACAGCCAAGAATTGAGGCCAACCTCTTAGCTTCATCAGATGACAAGTTCATAGGCACCATAAGGGATTTTGTAAAATTCACAGATAATCCTGTTGTCGCAGCAAAGACATCAAGCATGTCTTTAAGAGCAAGCAGTTGGTGATCAATAGCAGGCAACACAATTAGTGTATCATCAGCATACTGAACAATGGGGTAATCCTGGCTGTTGGAAGGGATTGGCAAAGTCAGAATTCCTTTACTGCACATGTCGTTGACAACAGACTGAAGCAGGTCAGCGGCAAGGACAAAAAGAAGAGGTGACATTGGGTCTCCTTGCCTGACTCCTCTCTTACATTTAAAATGGTTACCAGGAACACCATTAAGAAGCACAGAAGAAGAGCCAGAAGACAAAATAGTTTGCATCTAGGAGATCCATTTTTCATTGAAACCCTTGTATCTTAAGATTCTAAGAATGACATCATGCTCAATAGTGTCAAAGGCTTTAGTAAAATCCAATTTCAGCAGCACTATTGGTCTCTTTGAAGCATTACACTGGTGAATATACTCAAAGCACCAAGCTAGACAATCCTGAATAGACCTGGATTTAATAAACCCATATTGGTTTTTATGAATACAGGAAAGGATGACCTTCTGCAACCTGTTTGCCAAAAGTTTAGTGAGGAATTTCAAACGGGTATTTGTCAAAGATATTGGCCTGTAATCATTCAAACCCTCAGGTGAAAGCTTTTTTGGGATCAAGGTTATGAGAGAACTGTTGATACACTCCAAATCAAGGTGCCCCTCAAACAACTCTTTGACCAGTTAATGAAAGTCATCTTTAATTATGTGCCAACACTTCTTAAGAAAAAGGCCAGTGAAACCATCTGGCCCAGGTGCTCTGTCAGGAGGCATTTCCTTAATAACACAATCAATTTTCTGCTCAGAAAAGGGCTTGGTCAAGTCATCTAGTCCCTGAACCTTCTTAATAATATTTGGCATATCAAAACCCATTTGTGTATTATTTGTGCATCCCATCCTCTGCTTGAACTCCTGCAAAAATAATCCAGCAATTGATGCATGATCAGAGGTCACTTGCCCATCATCAGAAGTTATACTAGAAATAGAGTTATTCCTGTATCTCTCTGTGGCCATGGCATGGAAAAATTTGGTGTTTTCCTCTCCCACTTTAATGTTTCTAATGGTACATCTCTGCTTCCAGTAGGTAAATTGCAACCTTAGAGTTTCCTCCAAGTGTAACTTTACAATTTTCCTGAAATTTTCCTCAGGCCCAGACAAAGGCCTTAACTCCTCAAGACCATCCAGACAAAGAATTACTTTATTGCAGTTGGAAATTAGAGCCTTGACGGTAGAAAGGCTAATGTGCCAGTGTTTGAGTGCCTGCCTGAGAGCTTTGAACTTTGCAGATATTATAGCAGCAGAAGATCTCTTATGAACTGGTCTATTCCAAGATTCACTGACACAATCAAGAAAACCAGGCAAATTAGTCCAGTAATTTTCAAATCTAAACACTTTGGCCTTGGGAATAGTGGTTTTGATTTGCACTACACATGGCACATGATCTGAAGTGGTTCTAGCCAGAGGAAGGGCCATAGTGTTAGGAAAAGAACATGTCCATGAAGGGGTTGTAAAAAACCAATCAATCTGTTCAAGCAAAGGAGCAGTTTGCATATTTGTCCAAGTGTACCTTCTGCCCTTGATAGGTAATTCAATTAAGCCCAGATGCCCAATAACCTCATTAAAGATGAACATGTCATTAATATCACCACCTGGTTTATTCCTATTATCCATTGATCGCATGAAATTGAAATCACCCAGTAACAACCAGTTAGCATCATCAGGGATAGTTATATCATGCAACCAATTAATAAAATTATCTCTAGCTGGATTTTGACAGGGTCCATAGACTGAAACTAGAGTCCAGGTTTGGGAGTTAT
Organism: Triticum urartu; assembly: GCF_056163025.1. Lineage (NCBI taxonomy): Eukaryota > Viridiplantae > Streptophyta > Magnoliopsida > Poales > Poaceae > Triticum > Triticum urartu. The sequence goes on from NC_141878.1 coordinate 90,197,550, forward strand.
GAACAGACATGAACTCCACCATAATACCAAAACTATTGGACTCAATTAGCTTCCCTGCAAACAAAGCAGTATTCCATACAACTAACAACCCACCCGAGGCTCCAGACGAAGGCACATGGATAAACTGATCAAAACGTCGTGGACAACACTTACGGATGAAACGCTGATTAATGACCTCACATTTTGTTTCTTGGAGGCAAACAATGGAACAAGCACTCTCATCGATTTTCTGACGAACTGCACGCTTTCTGTCATCTGAATTCAGACCTCGCACATTCCAACAGAGAACTTTCCAATCTCTAACATCATTGTGATTCATTACAGACCATAATTAAGTAACAACAAAAGACTGTCACATAATGACAGTACCAGTTCAGCCAAGGGATAGCATAAAAGTTCAGACAAAGCCTAAAAGATAAGTGCAGATAAATGGTTTTCACAAGTGTTAACCATAAACCCCACCAAATGAAATGATCAGCTATCATTGGAGCTAGGAGGAGCAGAAGACTTGCAAGAAGAAGCCTCAAGATTCTCCTTAGTGAGCTTCTCCGGCCCAATGCCGAGGCGAAGGCCAACCTGCTGCAGCACATTGATTGGCGTGGGCGGCGGCACAGTAGGTTGATCTGCATCGTGAGGAGGAGCCCGCGGTAGTTCGCCATCCACACTAACCTTGCGCTTCTTCTGGGGCTTTGCTGCAGGTTTCTTCATAGGGGACCTGGCTGGAGTAGAATGCCTGAAGCCATCACGTAAGGCTGAGAGCCTGGCACTGCGCCTAACCTCAGACTCAACAATCACAGACTTTGGTTTACGAGCACGAGCTGGACGCTGACTTGGGGCTGCAGAGAAATTAAAGGCATACATCTCAACCGCAACAACGCTGGGTCAACCATGGCACAATCCTCGGCAACATTGTCAAAACAAAGTGCACGAGCAATAGGAGGCTTCCTTGGAATATTTACCATCCGACGAACAGGTGAAGGATGAAAAACCAGCTTGTTCTTCATAGCAGAGTAAGAAAAAGATAACTCCCAAGAGCGCTTAGACAGTAGAACTGGTTTGAAAGGACTGAAGAACTGTAACCCTCGAGGAATGTGCATTGTATCAAAGACTGGCATCATACGCTGAAAAGATCTTGTCCATTGCATTACCGGAGGAAGCTCTGGTCTGAAAACTGTCAGAACTTGACCAATAACAACGTGAGGCTGGATCAGAGGAGGCACATAAGCTGCCACAACACCTTGCTGATTATTGACAGATCCCTCAGTAGAATCAACAGGCCCCGAGTTCTCTAAAACCACTAACTCTTGAGAAGCAGGTAGTGCTTCATCCTCATGAATCTCCTCAATAATGACGTTGTCATGCTGGTTATGAGGCTGCAGATCATCATTATGAGCATGAGGGTCCTCATTCCAACCCAGCTCTGGAAACTCAGGCATGACAAAGTTAACATTTTCAAAATGCATGTTCCTAGGCAACGGATGAGGGTTTCCATTGAAAGGCATCGGATCTTCATCAGCTGGCATAATGTCAGCAAATTCTGCAGAGAGCACATAGATAGGTGCTGTCCAAGAAAGACATGTAGCTCCAAAGTCTGCATACTCACGATAGACAACATCCCTAGGTACTTGCTGAGGGCTTGGGAAAGAAACATAAACAAGAGTCCTGACTAGCCGCGGATCATCCTGATGCCAGATATGAAAACGACCAAAGGTGCTAACTGACTCAGAAATATGCTGTGTTGTGCGGTAGTCCAAAGGAACACCTAACATCATAATCCATCCCCTATGAAAACCCTGAATAGCTCTGTGATTGATGCCTTGATCATGAGGAACAAACCGAACAAAGTGACCATTGCCAAGATCATAAGGAGGATGATTTATAATGGCATGCCTAGATGCGGGAGATCAGAACTCAAACAAACCAACACCCTCAATCCATTGTTGATCACTAAGAACGCCACGGTGAAGCTGAGTCATCACAAAGTCACTAACCAGTTGCCTGAAGTGATGAATCTGTCCGGGTGGCGGCGGAGGCTCAACAAAGCCAATGGCAAACTGCTCATGGCGACGGTCCGGCGCAATGGCTGGAGAGTAGAAAGTCCGAGGCACGCGGGTTGGCCCTCCATCGATGAACTCGAACCCTGGTGGAAGGAACTCAAGAGGATCCAGTGGAAAATTTGCCATGGCTTGCTTTGGTGGAGGTGGAGCAGGTTGGTGGTGCGCGGGAAGTGGTGAAGACGTGATGTGACTCGTCTGCGCCGGCGCGTGGGTCGTCTCTATACCCGAGGAGTCCCTAGGTGATGGAGTAGTAGGCTGACTCGTGGCGGGCATGGGAATCAACAGTGGAGATTTTTCTGGATTTTGTTTCGTGTGTTTAAATCTCCAAACATAACCATTATCCTGGGCCCAATTAATGCAATCCCGACGACGATGACCATAACATGAGCAAGCCAGGCAAACAGGACAAGAGACCGACAAGTGGCCCCGCTGGTGACAGTTGGAACAAGTTAGAACTCGGTCCACCATGTCATTGACAATCTCATCAAACAAAACAGCAGCTTCCTGAGTAGACGGGATGTCCATTGGCTGGGTGGTGGGCTGTAGTCCGTCATGGAGGGCTGGCCCAACATGGGATGCAGGAGAATCGAGAGCAGATGAGAACAAACTAACCGCCTCAGGTGAATTCCGTTGAATCCGCGGCGGGTCAACAGAACCGAAAGTAATCGACGGAGAAGCAACAGTCCACTGGAGATTCACCGGCGGCGATGGTCGAATGATCAAACGCTCATTTGCCGGGACAACATATCCAGCATCAGAAAGAGTATCAATACAATCCTGCGTGGCCGGATATCTATAACCCTTGCATGCATCATAGCTTTGGAATGTTGCAAAAGACATTTTCTTTTGCATAGAACCAGAAGATCTAAAAGAGGACTTAGACGGTGGTTTATGCATAGCGATCATCCCAAGAGCCGCCCGTCTCTTAGATGGGCTAACTAAGATCCATTCCGCATCACTTTGCAACTTCCAAAGTTTAAACTCTCGAACCCAATTTGGTCCTCCACGGCCCCAAAGATTAAAATAACATTTGAATTGCGGGCAAGCAAAAGATCGAAGATCAACAATAGAGAAACCAACTTGCTTGGAAGAAACGTTGAAGGAATAAACCTTGTCACGTAAGCATGAGACACCCAACTCGATCGCAGATCCACCAACAGCAGCCTCTAGAGCCGCCGCCACAGAATGATCATCAAGCCTGAAAACATGACGGCTAAAGGACACCACCAACGTGAAGTGACCTGTGTCCTCCGTAGGGTGGACCGAAAAACCAGTAGATCTGAAAACTTTATCCGCAAACTCCAAACCCTTGGAGAAGTCCAAGCCAAGGGTTGATCCCGATGAGAAAACCATGACCCCTGAGTGAGGGGGAGACGCCGGAGAGATTGGTAGGGAAGGATTAGGGTTTTAGTGGTGGTGGGAGGAGATCGCCGGAGGTGGGGTGGGAGGTGGGAGGTGGGAGGGGGGAGACGCCATCTCTGTAGTCGTCCTTAGGTCTAATATTGATCCCGAAGGTAGATGTAGAGGTAGCGTGCCGACTGCAATCACATCGACTTTGGAACCGTTTCCCACGCGCATTGTCACCTCGTCCTTAGCCAATCTTCGCTTAATCCGTAGTCCCTATTTCGAGTTGCAAATATTAGCAACAGAACCAGTATCAAATACCCAGGTGCTACTGTGAGCATTAGTAAGGTACACATCAATAACATGTATATCACATATACCTTTGTTCACCTTGCCATCCTTCTTATCCGCCAAATACTTGGGGCAGTTCCGCTTCCAGTGACCAGTCTGCTTGCAGTAGAAGCACTCAGTTTCAGGCTTAGGTCCAGGTTTGGGTTTCTTCTCTTGAGTAGCAACTTGCTTGCTGTTCTTTTTGAAGTTCCCCTTCTTCTTCCCTTTGCCCTTTTTCTTGAAACTAGTGGTCTTGTTGACCATCAACACTTGATGCTCCTTCTTGATTTCTACCTCCGCAGCTTTCAGCATTGCGAAGAGCTCGGGAATAGTCTTATTCATCCCTTGCATATTATAGTTCATCACGAAGCTCTTGTAACTTGGTGGCAGTGATTGGAGAATTCTGTCAATGACGCAATCATCTGGAAGATTAACTCCCAATTGAATCAAGTGATTATTATACCCAGACATTTTGAGTATATGCTCACTGACAGAACTGTTCTCCTCCATCTTGCAGCTATAGAACTTATTGGAGACTTCATATGCTCCATGACGTTCAAAACGTCGTTGAAGTCCCGATTCTAAGATGTAAAGCATGGCACACTGAACTATCGAGTAGTCATCAGCTTTGCTCTGCCAGACGTTCATAACATCTGGTGTTGCTCCAGCAGCAGGCCTGGCACCCAGCGGTGCTTCCAGGATGTAATTCTTCTGTGCAGCAATGAGGATAATCCTCAAGTTACGGACCCAGTCCGTGTAATTGCTACCATCATCTTTCAACTTTGCTTTCTCAAGGAACACATTAAAATTCAACGGAACAACAGCACGGGCCATCTATCTACAATCAAGCATAAACAAGCAAGATACTATCAGGTACTAAGTTTCATGATAAATTTAGGTTCAAATAATTTACTTAAGAACTCCCACTTAGATAGACATCCCTCTAATCCTCTAAGTGATTACGTGATCCAAATCAACTAAACCATGTCCGATCATCACGTGAGATGGAGTAGTTTCTTTGGTGAACATCACTATGTTGATCATATCTACTATATGATTCACGCTCGACCTTTCGGTCTCCATGTTCCGAGGCCATATCTGTATATGCTTGGCTCGTCAAGTATAACCCGAGTATTCCGTGTGTGCAACTGTTTTGCACCCGTTGTATTTGAACGTAGAGCCTATCACACCCGATCATCACGTGGTGTCTCAGCACGAAGAACTTTCGCAACGGTGCATACTCAGGGAGAACACTTCTTGATAATTAGTGAGAGATCATCTTATAATGCTACCATCAATCAAAGCAAGATAAGATGCATAAAAGATAAACATCACATGCAATCAATATAAGTGATATGATATGGCCATCATCATCTTGTGCTTGTGATCTCCATCTTCGAAGCACCGTCGTGATCACCATCGTCACCGGCGCGACACCTTGATCTCCATCGTAGCATCATTGTCGTCTCGCCAATCTTATGCTTCCACGACTATCGCTACTGCTTAGTGATAAAGTAAAGCATTACAGCGCGATTGCATTGCATACAATAAAGCGACAACCATATGGCTCCTGCCAGTTGCCGATAACTCGGTTACAAAACATGATCATCTCATACAATAAAATTTAGCATCATGTCTTGACCATATCACATCACAACATGCCCTGCAAAAACAAGTTAGACGTCCTCTACTTTGTTGTTGCAAGTTTTACGTGGCTGCTACGGGCTTAAGCAAGAACCAATCTTACCTACGCATCAAAACCACAACGATAGTTTGTCAAGTTGGTGCTGTTTTAACCTTCGCAAGGACCGGGCGTAGCCACACTCGGTTCAACTAAAGTTGGAGAAACTGTCACCCGCAAGCCACATATGTGCAAAGCACGTCGGGAGAACCGGTCTCGCGTAAGCGTACGCGTAATGTCGGTCCGGGCCGCTTCGTCCAACAATACCGCCAAACCAAAGTATGACATGCTGGTAAGTAGTATGACTTATATCGCCCACAACTCACTTGTGTTCTACTCGTGCATATAACATCAACATATAAAACCTAGGCTCGGATGCCACTGTTGGGTTTCGTAGTAATTTCAAAAAATTTCCTATGCACACGCAAGATCATGGTGATGCATAGCAACGAGAGGGGGAGAGTGTGATCTACGTACCCTTGTAGATCGACAACGGAAGCGTTAACTTAGTTGATGTAGTCGTACGTCTCCACGGCCCGACCGATCAAGCACCGAAACTACGGCACCTCCAAGTTCTAGCACACGTTCAGCTCGATGACGATCCCCGGACTCCGATCCAGCAAAGTGTCGGGGAAGAGTTCCGTCAGCACGACGGCGTGGTGACAATCTTGATGTTCTACTGTCGCAGGGCTTCGCCTAAGCACCGCTACAATATTATCAAGGACTATGGTGGAAGGGGGCACCGCACACGGCTAAGAATATGATCACGTGGATCAACTTGTGTCCATGGGGTGCCTCTTGCCTCCGTATATAAAGGATCCAAGGGGGGGCGCGGCCGGCCCTAGTAGGAGGCGCGCAGGAGGAGTCCTACTCCTACCGGGAGTAGGACTCCCCTCCCTTTCCTTGTCCAATTAGGAGAGGGGGAAGGAAGGGAGAGAGGAGAGGGGGGCGCCGCCCCTCCCTCCTTGTCCAATTCGGACTAGGGGGAGAGGGGGCGCGCGGCCTGCCCTGGCAGCCCCTCCTCTTCTCCACTTTAGGCCTATGAGGCCCATTAACCCCCCGGGGGGTTCCAGTAACCCCCCGGTGCTCCGGTTTTATCCGAAACTTCCCCGGAACACTTCCGGTGTCCGAATATAGCCGTCCAATATATCAATCTTTATGTCTCGACCATTTCGAGACTCCTCGTCATGTCCGTGATCACATCCGGGACTCCGAACTAACTTCGGTACATCAAAACTCATAAACTCATAATATAACTGTCATCGAAACCTTAAGCGTGCGGACCCTACGGGTTCGAGAATAATGTAGATATGACCGAGACACGTCTCCGGTCAATAACCAATAGCGGAACCTGGATGCTCATATTGGCTCCTACATATTCTACGAAGATCTTTATCGGTCAGACCGCATAACAACATATGTTGTTCCCTTTGTCATCGGTATGTTACTTGCCCGAGATTCGATCGTCGGTATCTCAATACCTAGTTCAATCTCGTTATCGGCAAGTCGCTTTACTCGTTCCGTAATACATCATCTCGCAACTAACTCATTAGTTGCAATGCTTGCAAGGCTTATGTGATGTGCATTACCGAGAGGGCCCAGAGCTACCTCTCCAACAATCGGAGTGACAAATCCTAATCTCGAAATACGCCAACCCAACATGTACCTTTGGAGACACCTGTAGAGTACCTTTATAATCACCCATTTACGTTGTGACGTTTGGTAGCACACAAAGTGTTCCTCCGGCAAACGGGAGTTGCATAATCTCATAGTCATCGGAACATGTATAAGTCATGAAGAAAGCAATAGCAACATACTAAACGATCGGGTGCTAAGCTAATGGAATGGGTCATGTCAATCAGATCATTCAACTAATGATGTGATCCCATTAATCAAATGACAACTCTTTGTCCATGGTTAGGAAACATAACCATATTTGATTAATGAGCTAGTCAAGTAGAGGCATACTAGTGACACTCTGTTTGTCTATGTATTCACACATGTATTATGTTTCCAGTTAATACAATTCTAGCATGAATAATAAACATTTATCATGATATAAGGAAATAAATAATAACTTTATTATTGCCTCTAGGGCATATTTCCTTCAGGAGCTACTACGGCGACCAGAGGGGATCGCCGGCGAGCTCGAGCTCGAGGGCGGCGGCCCGCGGCCTGCCCGGCCGGGCTACGACTTCCTACGCGATTGTGGGGTGTGTGGGAGTGGTGGATGATGCTCGAGGAGGCTGGGGGAAGCTCCATTTATAGGCGAGCGGAGAGGGGGGTTCGGGCTCCGCCGGTGGACACCTGTCCACGGCACCCGGCGACGAGCGGCGTCGGTGAGAGGGGGAGAAGGCGATGCAACTCACGCGGAAACTGTGGGCGAGCAGGGACGAGCACAAGAACGAGGAGAAGGCGACGAGCATAGTGCGCACCGCACTGTTGGGTTGGCCGGACCGTGCCCGTGCTCGCTGCGGCGAGCTCCGGCATCGGCGAGCGCCAGGGAGGAGTTAATGGCGTTGAGACGATGGTGGTGGCGAGGTTTGGCATGCTTAGCCAGGCGGGAAAGCGAGCACACGAGCAACAGAGGCTCGGGCACGTCGCAGAGCGCGTTGGCTGCATGCCAGCACGCCTGGACGAATGCGGTCACCGCGTGAACTATGAACTCATGCCGACCTAAGCCCAAACTCCATGTCTGGCACGTTATTCATGGTAGTTTTGAATGTTACCACGCCTTCGTTTGGCTCCAGGTGCAGTAGAGAAAGTTTTACATGCCAGGTAAGTTTCTGGTCAGTAACTTTGAGGGGTTACTGAGGTCAAATGGTTGGCAGTTGGGGTTGTGCTTTGGAGGCTAGCCATCATCTACTAAGGTGATGATGCACAAGAAAATTCAAGCACAGGGGAGCAAGTAAAAATGGTAGTTGCTGTAGAAACCACCATTTCTGTCCAGAACAGAAAATATTTTCTGTAGCAAAAATATTCCAAAAAGTGATGAAATAATTTTTCTCAGGAAGGTGCCCTAGGGTTCAAAGAATATTTGGGAATTTTCTCAGATTTTTGTGGGCCAGAAAAATGAGGGTTGCTTTGGAGCTCATTGAGCTAGCTAGGGTTTTAGAGAAGAAAATGAATATTTTTCATTTAAGAAAAATATTCCCAAGATTATTTTGAGATGGATCAGAAGGGGAATGATGATTAGAGAGGGGAATGATGCACTTGGGTGAAAGCCAAGGGTACCCAAGTGTTTAAGTCCATATGAAAAGATTCAAAAACCCCAACTTTCAGAATAACACCAAATGAAAATCAGGCAAATAAGAGGGGCAAAAATCAGGCTGTCACAAAGCTCCCCCACTTAGAATGAATCTCGTCCTCGAGATTCGGTTGCTTGGGAAAACCACTCTGGATAATGAGCCCTTAGGAATTCTTCCCGCTCCCAAGTTGATTCTGACTCTTTGTGATGCTCCCACTGAACCTTGAAATTTTTTCTTACTTTACTACGAGTGACCCTTTCCATCTGATCCAAAATTCTATACGGTCTTTCTTCATAGGTCAAATCAGTTGCCAACTCTACCTCAGCCATAGCAGTCCTTTTCTCAGGCGGGGATATGCAACGCCTTAGTTGTGAAACATGAAACATGTTGTGCACGTCTGCCAATTCAGCGGGTAGTTCCAACTGATATGCAACAGTACCCACTCGGGACATAATCGGGAATGGACCAATAAACCTGGGTGCCAACTTTCCACGGGTCTGAAATCTCTTGACTCCTTTCATAGGGGTGACTTGGAGGTATATGTGTTCTCCGGGTTCAAAATTGATCTGTCTATGCTTTGCATCATAATAACTTTTCTGTCAAGATTTGGCCAATTGTAATCTGTCTCTGATTTCCTTAACTTGCTTCTCAGCTTCCATCATGAGATCTATTCCGAAGATACGGCTATCTCCAGTTTGAGACCAATTTAATGGAGTGCGGCACTTACGGCCATACAGAGCTTCATACGGTGACATCTTTAGAATGGTCTGGAAGCTGTTATTGTAAGAAAACTCGGCATATGGCAAGCAATCTTCCCATTTAGTTCCTTGGGCTAAAGCACGGGCTCACAACATATCTTCGAGTATTTGATTTACCCGCTCTATCTGTCCATCGGCCTGAGGATGATAAGCAGTACTATATTTTAGTGTTGTCCCCAAGGCTTGATGGAGATGGGACCAAAAAGCGGAGGTAAACAGGGAACCTCGGTCGGAAGTGATGGTTTGAGATACTCCATGCATACTGACGATTCTGGATACATACAGCTGTGCAAGTTGATCTGCTCAATATGTGGTGCTGATCGGAATGAAGTGAGCAACCTTGGTTAAGGTGTCCACTATGACCCAGATCGCATCATTTCCTCTCTGAGTCTTAGGAAATCCCGTAATGAAATCCATACAAACGTCATCCCATTTCCATTGCGAAACCGGCAACAGTTGGAGGAGTCCGGCTGGCTTCTGATGCTCTGCCTTCACCTTGTTGCATATGTCGCAACAGGCCACAAAATAGGCAATGTCTTTCTTCATTCCATCCCACCAAAATATTTTTCTAAGGTCCTCATACATTTTCGTGCCTCCCGGATGAATGGAATATGAGGATTCATGTGCTTCCGACAGGATTTTCTTCTTTAAGTCAGGCTGATTGGGTATACAAATCCATCCGCGGGATCGGAGAGTACTGAATTTGTCCTTGGAGAAATTTGGGGTCTACCCCGCCATCGAGCTCTTGGCACGCTTCTGCAGTTTGATGTCAGCTGGCTGGGCCTTGCGGATCTCTTCCTCAAGTGTGGGGGTAATTTCCAAAATATTAGCAAGGCCAGCATCCACTATGACCAGGTTGAGCGGAGCGATCTCCTCTTGGAGTTTGAAAGGCAAGGATTTCGATATGACATTTAAGCTGACAGGCTTTCGACTGAGGGCATCGGCAACCACGTTGGCCTTTCCTGGGTGGTAATTTATTCCAAGATCATAAACCTTGACCAACTCTAGCCATCTTCGTTGATGGAGATTTAAATCCAGCTGAGTAAATATGTATTTAAGGCTTTTATGATCGGTAAAAAATCGGCACCTTTTTCCAATGAGGTAGTGTCTCCAAATTTTTAGAGCATGAACCACCGCAGCCAATTCCAAATCATGAGTAGGATAATTTCCCTCGTGGGGCCGTAGCTGTCGCGATGCATATGCTACTACCTTGTCGTCTTGCATAAGTATGCAACCGAGGCCTTGCCTGGAGGCGTCACAATACACATCAAAGCTGCGATAAATGTCTAGGAGAGTCCATACATGTGCGGTTGTCAGCCGTATCTTTAGCTCATCAAGACTTTTCTCACAGTCCTTCGTCCATTCAAACTTCTTATCCTTTTGGAGCAGCTCCGTCATGGGTACAATCTTGGCAAACCCCTCAATGAAGCGACGGTAATATCCAACTAATCCGAGAAAACTCTAGATCTGTGTCACTGTCGTGGGTGGCAACCAATCGAGCACATCCTTTACTTTGCTCGGGTCCACGGCTATACCTTAAGCGGATAGTACATGTCCGAGAAACCCAACTTGCTTGAGCCAAAACTCACATTTACTGAATTTGGCGTAAAGCTGATGGTCGCGGAGTCGTTGTAGCACTGCTCGAAGGTGATCCTTGTGCTCTTCTTCACCCTTGGAGTAAATGAGGATGTCATCGATGAAGACTACCACAAATTTGTCGAGGAAGTCCATGAATACTTTGTTCATCATATGCATGAAGAAAGCAGGGGCATTGGTGAGACCAAAGGACATCACTGTATATTCATAAAGACCATACCGTGTAGTGAATGCGGTCTTAGGAATATCTTCCTTTTTAACTTTGAGCTGATGATATCCGGTCCGTAAATCGATCTTAGATAATACCTTAGCCCCACTGAGCTGATCAAACAAATCATCAATCCTTGGCAGCGGATATTTATTTTTGATGGTGACCTCATTTAGCTGACGGTAATCTACGCACATGCGGAGGCTGCCATCCTTTTTGTCCACGAAAATAGCGGGTGATCCCCATGGTGAAGAGCTGGGACGAATATATCCTTTTTGGAGCAGTTCATCAAGCTGTTTCTTTAGCTCCACTAATTCCGATGAAGGCATCCGGTAATACTTCTTGTATAATGGTGCAGTTCTGGGCACAAGATCTATTGCAAATTCCAGTTCTCGGTCTGGTGGCATGCCTGGCAGTTCTTCTGGAAATACATCAGGGTACTCGTTGACCACAGGAATTAATTCCAACTCAGCCACAATGGTGAAAACCAATTCTTGCTTGGATATATTCTTGCGAGCATAGAATTTGGTAGCCTGCCCATTTAGACTGGTCAAAGTGACTTCTCGTGTTGCGCAGTTTATACAAACTTGATATTGGGTCAACCAATTCATACCCAATATAATATCCAACTTTTCAGACTCAATAATTATCAGAGAGGTTGGAAAGTAGACTCCGTTGATATTGATCTCCAGATCACAGCAGACCATGTTGCTCTTGATTAGAGATCCCAGGGTTTGTACCAGCATATTTTTGCCCAGAAGTTTATAAAGAAATTTGTTTTGGGTAGCAAAACTCCGAGAAATAAAATAATGGGAAGCCCAGAGTCAAATAAATTACGGCAGGTATGTCATTAATAGAAAACATACCAATGACGACTTTGGGGTTCTCTTGTGCTTCATCGGCTGGGATATGATGCACGTGCCCAGTAATATTTTGCTGGGTCGGGCATGACTCTATAAAGTTAACTTGTGGCCTGAATGGGGCATCCGCTTTGTTGTTCTTGGGGCACTGTTTGGCATAATGTCCGTTCTGCCCACAGATGAAGCACGAATTGTTGCACTAACGCTCCTCACGTATTGGGTTGGTCACGATATTCCTGACTTGAGTGGTGGTCTTGTTAACATTCTGTTGCCAATTTGGCTTGTATTCCACTTGAGTCTGTTGCCAGGTTCGAGCCTTTTGCACTGGTTGCCCATCCTTCTTTGGCTCAAACTTATGCTTGTTTTCGTTGTTGGCAGGCCTATTATCTAATATAAGCTTGTGCTCCCGTTCAGCAATGAAAGCCTTGTTTACCAGAGTTTGGAAATCTGGGAAGTCAAACATACTAAGAGTACACCAAAGTTGTGGATGTAAGCCTCCAAGAAATCTATCAATCTTCCTTTCTGCGGTGGCCACGTCATAAAGGGAGTAACGGACCAGATGATTGATTTTTTGCAAATATTCCCCCACAGACTGATTTCCTTGGATGAGTGCGAGAAATTCACGCTGCTTAACCTTCATAACTCCAGTAGGGATATGATGTTTCCGGAACTGATCCTTAAATTTTTCCCAGGTGATTTCTTCATCAGCAGGCCACATGGCTTTTGTATTTTCCCACCATATGGCAGCAGCGCCTTCAAGATAATGAGTTGCAAATGGAACTTTATCATTTTCTTCAGTACGAGCAATCTCAAGCTTTTTCTCAATGGTACGCAACCGATCGTCTGCATCCAATGGGTCAACAATCTGACTGAAATTGGGTGGCTTGGTTCGTTGAAAATCTGATAGCTTTGAGTAATGACCGTTCTGATTTCCATTCTGTCCAACCATAGCTTGCACACTTCTTAATATTTCAAGCAGATCATTGTTCCTTCTTTCCTCAAACATACATAGAATTTGCTCCGTGGAGGGCGGATTTGGCGGTGGAGGCGGTGGCGGAACGTACGACTCAGGAGAATGTCCTGCCTGTCATGCGGAACGACGAACAGGAGTTCCCTCACGAACATTGCTACTGCTGCCTCCCCACGTCATCCTATTGTGGATTTTCCCAAGACAACGCAATCGAGATGAGAAACATCCAAGAATAAATTTGGGGAAAAGCCAGCGACAAATCCCAGAAGAAAGCAAAAGAGCGAAGAAAATACGGCGAATAAAGTCCCAACATAATTATACATAGACTCATACATGAAAGATAAACAACATGACAAGTTCAACTACTCTCATACATGCAACGAAACATCATGACTCGTACGACTACATCCGTACATCATCCGGACGACTATGAATATTCTGAGGTACTACTGCTCTACTGGTGCTGCGGTGTCCTGTGAAGCAGACTCGGATCCTGAACTAACGTGGTTAACGGAAACCTTTGGGTTAAAGGTAACATGACGACGCTGCCTCGAGGGCTCTCCCTCAGGGGAAGGGGAAGGATGAAGCATCGGGGCTACAGGAGTGGTGAGAAGTGAAGCCCACTCGGCAGGAGTACTGAGAGGGTTCACCATCGAGGTGCCTGAGCTACTCGGGGGAGTAACCGGTGAAACAGGGGAACTAGAACTGGCTGGAATATAGGGAGTAAATCCCAGAGAAGATCGAGTAGTGGCAGATCTAGTAGTGACCAAAGCAGCGGCCAAAGCAGTACGGGCACGAGTCAGCTCTCGAGCCAGCTCGTGGATCATAAGATAGCTAGTAGTGACATAACGAGCAAGGTGGCTAGCAAAACTATTAGACTCCGGATCAATGATCTGGAAGCGGACACTACCATTGTCGTGCAGAGAAGGATAGTAAAAGAAACCTGGATGGTTTTGCATCCGGACCTCGTTGTAGCGAAGCTCGGCAAGGACCTCGAATGCAGCAAACTAGACAGCCTGAGAAGCGGTAGGGGCGTAATCGCTCCGAGAAGTACGAGTGTAAGAGACGGAATCGGAACTAGTGCACAGAGTAACCACTGCGTGATACTCATACACTGAATCAGCTAGACGCTCCTGGTACACACGATAGACTGGATCGTCTCCGAGGGGGTACAGCCGACGCCACACGTTGCGAAGAAGGTGTGGTGACGTGTACGACATCAGCTGCAACTGGCACGGATACGGCACCGGAGCCATCTACACTCACAACCATTAGCAGGTTAGCATAAAAATATAAATCAAGTGCATGCAATGCAACAATCAGCTACATTAGCCACCGACACTCAACTAAAACTCATATCTAACGTCCAGTTAACACGTCTTAGTCTAGTGTGGCCTACAGTCAGCGCGGCTCTGATACCAAGCGTTGTGGCACCCCGGCTCAGAGCAACCGGTTTACCCTGCATTGCCAGCCTGGAGACCATGTCTTCTGGCAACACACAACATCTTGGTACAGAAAACAACCGCTTTATTGATGCTAGCGGGTCGGAGTTTATATTACAACAGATGTCGAGGCTGAGCAGCACACACGGTGCGGCTGAACAATATGTACATTATTTATTGAACATAATGGGGCCTCGATCATAACAACTATGCGGCAGCGGAACAACATCGTAGCGGAAACTCCATAGCACAGGGACACCGATGTGGACACGATCTAGACTCGAGTAGCGCTCCTTTCCAACGCGACTTTCCTGAAATCTGGCATGACATGCCAGGTCAGTACATTGAATGTACTTGCAAGCTCACAACAGGCATAATCATAATGACAAACAATATCATGATATTTAACCAATTAATAATGCAATAATGTTCCAACATGCTGTGCTCATGCTCTTGGGATAAACGTCCCTCGGGGCCAACTCACCAACCATGATCGTTCTCGGATCACAAAACAAACCACCATCGTGGTCTTACCCAGAGTAACTCGTGATCCTTACGGCGATCACCACCACACCACCATCATGGTCTTAACCAGAGTAACTCGTGATCCTTTCGGCGATCACCACCACACCACCATCGTGGTCTTAACCAGAGTAACTCGTGATCCTTTTGGCGATCACCACCACACCACCATCGTGGTCTTAACCATCATCATCGGTGCAATGATCATAACTTAGTGTGCATGTTTATTAAACGTTGACTCATGGTGGGAC
The DNA here is from genome assembly GCF_056163025.1 of Triticum urartu. Lineage (NCBI taxonomy): Eukaryota > Viridiplantae > Streptophyta > Magnoliopsida > Poales > Poaceae > Triticum > Triticum urartu. The sequence continues at coordinate 90,212,817 of NC_141878.1, forward strand.
CTACTACGAATTGTCCGTGACCGTGGACTCGGCTATCAATAGATTATACACTCTGCAGAGGTAGCACACTGTACCCACACCACGGAACCCATGGCCTCGCACTCCCATTCGGGTGGACCAATGGCATTCCGACAAAACCCTTCCATTGCCATGACACTCTCCCGGCCACTCCGACCCAATCCCCAACGGGCTAGTCCTGGGTGGCCCCGTGTCTACCAAAGACACACCGACCACCGTCATGGCCAAAACAATCCCACTCGGGGACCCGGTACCAAAATCTCAACAATGGGCACACAAGGTTATGCCTGCTTACCGGGCCAGGGTAAGCACGCCCATAACCTTACCTAGTTGGAGGCACCGACCAGAGACATGTCAATGGACCGAATCAAGGCCTTCCCACAAAGGAAAATGTGGTTGCACTGGGAAAATCTCGATTCAGCGGCACCATGACCCAGTCAACGATATATTCAATTTGAGTTATATTCAGGTTCAACTTAAAATGAAAATGACCGGTATCATAGCATGCCATGAAATGCAATACTACACATGCGTCATATAATACGAAAATGACTGCTGTCAACCATATTCATACTAAGCATAAGCATCAACAACTTATCTTACTTTCCTGGTCTCACTTTAACAATATATTTTTCAGCAAGTAACATTATTTTCTCATGCAAGAAAATACCTTCGATTAATTCCTCATATGCATGGCAAAGATTCTACTATCATCACCTCAAGCAAATCCTAATTTCTTTACCAATCAAGTTAGGTTCAAACATTCTGGAAATTAAGTAAAATGGCTACACCAGCACTAAACAAGATATATTCTAGCAAATTAACTATTTATTTATGCAAGAAAATAACTTTAAGCAATTATTCATACACATAACAAATCATTTTATCATTACCATAATAGATCTTAGACTCTTTACCAAATAAACTAGTTTCAAGGTTCTGTAAATCAAGCATAATACCAGCACACACTTTAACAGCATATAAATAACATAATAGTTATTTAAAATGCATGGATTAATCATTCAATTCAAGTAAGAAAATCATCAATATTGAAATGACACCATGAAAATGCTGTTGTGGCTTGCCTTAGTGTAGATGAGGTTCACAAGCCTTCTGGTGATCCTCAAGACAAGCCTCACCCTCTGAAAATAATTTTAAACACAAGAAGAAAATATCAAGAACTCTTCTGAAATCACCAGAAATTCTAGACAACTCAGAAAAATCTCATTTTTGGTGAGCTGCTAGATTTCCTTGCAAAGAACATAATGCAAAAAAGAATCAATTCATTTGGACTTATGGTTGAAAAGTTATGGCTGTTTGAAGCTCTCTGGAATTGAATGAAATTTGAATTTAAATAAACAGACTAGGGGGGTGACGTCGAAGGCGTAAAGCCTCAGGGCGCCACCACTCGTACCGCTTCACACGCGTACAGAGTGGCTGACTAGCGGGCCCCTCTAGTCAGGTGAGAAGGAGGGGAGAAGGAAACAGAGGAAGGCCGCGGCTTCGCCGGAGCTCTCACCGGCGATGAGGGCTCCTTGGCCAAAACCAGAGGAAGGGATCGAGAGAGGGGGTTGAGGCGCACTTGCCCGTACCCGTAGCATAGCTAGGGGCGGTCGGACGGCGTCAGAATCTTCCTTGCAAGCGGAGACAGAGGGCGGGGGTCGCCGGAGATGAAGAAAACAGTGGGCAGAGGCAGCTCTAGGGGCTCCGGGGGGAAGGGATGGCTTCATCGGAGTGAGGCAGAGGCCCTGGAAGGATTGCCCTGGCCTGGGAGGGGCTGGAGCTACTGCAGCGACCAGAGGGGATCCCCGGCGAGCTCGAGCTCGAGGGCGGCGGCCCGCGGCCTGCCCGGCCGGGCTATGGCTTCCTACGCGATTGTGGGGTGTGTGGGAGTGGTGGATGATGCTCGAGGAGGCCGGGGGCGGCTCCATTTATAGGCGAGCGGAGAGGGGGGTTCGGGCTCCACCGGTGGACACCTATCCACGACACCCGGCGACGAGCGGCGTCAGTGAAAGGGGGAGAAGGCGACGCAACTCACGTGGCAACTGTGGGCGAGTGGGGACGAGCACAGGAACAAGGCGACGAGCACAATGCGCACCGCACTATTGGGTTGGCCGGACCGTGCCCGTGCTTGCTGCGGCGAGCTCCTGCGTCGGAGAGCACCAGGGAGGAGTTAATGGCGTTGAGACGATGATGGTGGAGAGGTTTGGCACGCTTAGGCAGGCGGGGAAGCAAGCACGCGAGCAATAGAGGCTCGGGAGTGTCGCAGAGCGCGCCGGCTGCATGCCAGCACGCCTGGACGAACGCGGTCACCGCATGAACTATGAACTCATGCCGACCTAAGCCCAAACTCCATGTCTAGCACGTTGTTCGTGGTAGTTTTGAATGTTACCACACCTTGGTTTGGCTCTAGGTGCAGTAGAGAAAGTTTTACATGCCAGGTAAGTTTCTGGTCAGTAACTTTGAGGGGTTACTGAGGTCAAATGGCTGGGAGTTGGGGGTTGTGCTTTGGAGGCTATCCATCATCTACTAAGGTGATGATGCACAAGAAAGTTCAAGCACGGGGGAGCAAGTAAAATGGTAGTTGCTGTAGAAACCACCATTTCTGTCCAGAACAGGAAATATTTTCTGTAGCAAAAATATTCCAAAAAGTGATGAAATATTTTTGCTCAGGAAGGTGCCGTAGGGTTCAAAGAATATTTGGGAATTTTCTCAGATTTTTGTGGGCCAGAAAAATGAGGGTTGCTTTGGAGCTCATTGAGCTAGCTAGGGTTTTAGAGAAGAAAATGAATATGTTTCATTTAAGAAAAATATTCCCAAGATTATTTTGAGATGGATCAGAAGGGGAATGATGATTATAGAGGCACTTGGGTGAAAGCCAAGGGTACCCAAGTGTTTAAGTCCATATGAAAAGATTCAAAAACCCCAACTTTCAGAATAACACCAAATGAAAATCAGGCAAATAAGAGGGGCAAAAATCAGGCTGTCACAATGTTCTAGTGGTAATGTTTTGTGATCCATGTGTTGTCCATCTCCCTTTGCTGATAGGTCCGTTTATACAACCGACGGCGAGTGGATGTGGCTGAAGGAAATATGCCCTAGAGGCAATAATAAAGTTGTTATTTATATTTCCTTATATCATGATAAATATTTACTATTCATGCTAGAGTTGTATTAACCGGAAACTTAGTACATGTGTGAATACACAGACAAACAGAGTGTCCCTAGTATGCCTCTACTAGACTAGCTCGTTAATCAAAGATGGTTAAGTTTCTTAGCCATAGACATGTGTTGTCATTTGATGAACGGGATCACATCATTAGAGAATGATGTGATGGACTAGACCCATCCGTTAGCTTAGCACTATGATCGTTTAGTTTATTGCTATTGCTTTCTTCATAACTTATACATGTTCCTATGACTATGAGATTATGCAACTCCTGAATACTGGAGGAACACTTAGTGTGCTATCAAACGTCACAACGTATCTGAGTGATTATAAAGATGCTCTACAGATGTCCCTAATGGTGTTTGTTGAGTTGGCATAGATTGAGATTAGGATTTGTCACTCCGATTGTCGGAGAGGTATATCTAGGCCCTCTCGGTAATGCACATCACTATGAGCCTTGCAAATGCAAGCAATGTGACTAATGAGTTAGTTACGGGATGATGCATTACGAAATGAGTAAAGAGACTTGCCGATGACGAGATTGAACTAGGTATGATGATACCGATGATCAAATCTCGGGCAAGTAACATACCGATGACAAAGGGAACAACGTATGTTGTTATGCGGTTTGACCGATAAAGATCTTCGTAGAATATGTTGGAACCAATATGAGCATCCAGGTTCCGCTATTGGTTATTGACCGGAGATGAGTCTAGGCCATGTCTACATAGTTCTCGAACCTGTAGGGTCCGAACGCTTAACGTTCGATGATGATACGTATTGTGAGTTATGTGATTTGATGTACCGAAGGTTGTTCGGAGTCCCAGATGTGATCACGGACATGACGAGGAGTCTCGAAATGGTCGAGACATAAAGATTAATATATTGGAAGGTTATGTTTGGACACCGGAAAGGTTTCGGATAGGTTCGGGCATTTTCCGGAGTACCAGGGGGTTACCGGAAACCCTCGGAGGGTTAATGGGCCTTCATGGGCCTTTGTGTAAGAGAGGAGGAGGTGGCTAGGTGGAGGCTCCCCCCAAGCCCAATCCGAATTGGGGAGCTTTCCTTCTCTCCCTCTTCCTCTTTCCTTCCCCTCCTTGTTGGACTAGGAAAGGGGGGAACCTACTCCTAGTAGGAGTAGGATTCCCCCCTTGGGGCGCGCCCCACAAGGCCGGCCGGCCGCCCCCCTCCTCCCCTCTATATACGGGGGAGGGGGCACCCCATAGACACACAAGTTGATTTCTTAGCCATGTGCGGTGCCCCCCTCCACAGATTTCCACCTCGGTCATATTGTCATAGTGCTTAGGTGAAGCCCTGCATCGGTAACTTCATCATCACCGTCAACATGCCGTCGTGCTGACGAAACTCTCCCTCGGCCTCAGCTGGATCTGAGTTCGAGGGATGTCACCGAGCTGAACATGTGCAGATCACAGAGGTGCCATGCATTCGGTACTTGATCGGTTGGATCGCGAAGACGTTCGACTACATCAACTGTGTTACTTAACGCTTCCGATTTCGGTCTACGAGGGTAAGTAGACACACTCTCCCCTCTCATTGCTATGCATCTCCTAGATAGATCTTGCATGATCATAGGAAAAAAATTGAAATACTGCGTTCCCCAACAGTGGCATCCGAGCCAGGTCTATGCGTAGATATTATATGCACAAGTAGAACACAAAGGAGTTGTGGGCGTGGGTATATACATATTGCTTGCCATCACTATTTGCTTCTTGATTCAGCAGTATTGTTGGATGAAGCGGCCTGGACCAACATTACATGACTGCGTTCATGAGACTGGTTCTACCGACGTGCTTTGCACACAGGTGGCTGGCGGGTGTCTGTTTCTCCAACTTTAGTTGAATCAGATTCAATGAATAGTGTTCTTTCTGAAGATCAAAAAGTAATCACTATACCACATTGTGGTTTTTATGCCGTAGGTAAGAACGGTTCTTGCTAAGCCTGTAGCAGCCACGTAAAACTTGCAACAACAAAGTAGAGGACGTCTAACTTGTTTTTGCAGGGTATGTTGTGATGTGATATGGTCAAGACTTGATTATATAAATTGTTGTATGAGATGATCATGTTTTGTAACACAGTTATCGGCAACTGGCAGGAGCCATATGGTTGTCGCTTTATTGTATGAATCACAATCGCCATGTAATTGCTTTACTTTATCACTAAGCAGTAACGATAGTCGTGGAAGCAATAGTTGGCGAGACGACAACGATGCTACGATGGAGATCAAGGTGTCAAGCCGGTGACGATGGTGATCATGGCGGTGCTTTGGAGATGGAGATCAAAGGCACAAGATGATGATGGCCATATCATATCACTTATATTGATTGCATGTGATGTTTATCCTTTATGCATCTTATTTTGCTCAGTACGGTGGTAGCATTATAAGATGATCTCTCACTAAATTTCAAGGTATAAGTGTCTCCCTGAGTATGCACCGTTGCTACAGTTCGTCGTGCCGAGACACCACGTGATGATCGGGTGTGATAAGCTCTATGTTCACATACGACGGGTGCAAGCCAGTTTTGCACAAGCAGAATACTCGGGTTAAACTTGACTAGCCTAGCATATGTAGATACGGCCTCAGAACACTGAGACCAAAAGGTCGAGCGTGAATCATATAGTAGATATGATCAACATAGTGATGTTCACCATTGAAAACTACTCCATCTCACATGATGATCGGACATGGTTTAGTTGATATGGATTACGTGATCATTTAGATGACTAGAGGGATGTCTATCTAAGTGGGAGTTCTTAACTAATATGATTAATTGAACTTTAATTTATCGTGAACTTAGTACATGATAGTATTTTGCATGTCTATGTTGTTGTAGATAAATGGCCCGTGCTGTTCTTCTGTTGAATTTTAATGCGTTCCTAGAGAAAGCTAAGTTGAAAGATGATGGTAGCAACTACATAGAATGGGTCCGTAACTTGAGGATTATCCTCATTGCTACACAGAATAATTACGTCCTGGAAGCACCGCTAGGTGCAAAGCACACTGCAGGAGCAACACCAGATGTTATGAATGTCTGGCAGAGCAAAGCTGATGACTACTCGATAGTTTAGTGTGGCATGCTATGCGGCTTAGAATTGGGGCTTCAACGGCGTTTTGAATGTCATGGAGCATATGAGATGTTCCAGGAGTTGAAGTTAATATTTCAAGCAAATGCCCGGATTGAGATATGAAGTCTCCAATAAGTTCTACAGCTGCAAGATGGAGGAGAATGGTTCTGTCAGTGAACATATACTCAGAATGTCTGGGTACCACAACCACTTGACTCAACTGGGAGTTAATCTTCCTGATGGTAGTGTCATTGATAGAGTTCTTCAATCACTGCCACCAAGCTACAAAAGCTTCGTGATGAACTATAATATGCAAGGGATGGATAAGACAATTCCCGAGCTCTTCGCGATGCTAAAAGCTGCGGAGGTACAAATCAAGAAGGAGCATCAAGTTTTGATGGTCAACAAGACCACTAGTTTCAAGAAGAAGGGCAAAGAGAAGAAGGGGAACTTCAAAAAGAACGGCAAGCAAGTTGCTGCTCAAGTGAAGAAGCCCAAGTCTGGACCTAAGCATAAGACTGAGTGCTTCTACTTCAAAGGGACTGGTCACTGGAAGCGGAACTGCCCCGAGTATTTGGCGGATAAGAAGGATGGCAAAGTGAAAGGTATATTTGATATACATGTTATTGATGTGTACCTTACTAATACTCGCAGTAGCGCCTGGGTATTTGATAGTGGTTCTGTTGCTAATATTTGCAACTCGAAACAGGGCCTACGGATTAAGCGAAGATTGGCTAAGGATGAGGTGACGATGCGCGTGGGAAATGGTTCCAAAGTCGATGTGATCGCCGTCGGCACGCTACCTCTACATCTACCTTCGGGATTAGTTTTAGACCTAAATAATTGTTATTTGGTGCCAGCGTTAAGCATGAACATTATATCTGGATCTTGTTTGATGCGAGACGGTTATTCATTTAAATCAGAGAATAATGGTTGTTCTATTTATATGAGTAATATCTTTTATGGTCATGCACCCTTGATGAGTGGTCTATTTTTACTAAATCTTGATAGTAGGGATACACATATTCATAGTATTGAAGCCAAAAGATATAAATTTAATAATGATAGTGCAACTTATTTGTGGCACTGCCGTTTAGGTCATATTGGTGTAAAGCGCATGAAGAAACTCCATACTGATGGGCTTTTGGAATCACTTGATGCTTGTGAACCATGCCTCATGGGCAAGATGACTAAAACTCCGTTCTCCGGAACAATGGAACGAGCAACAGACTTGTTGGAAATAATACATACTGATGCATGTGGTTCGATGAGTGTTGATGCTCGTGGCGGGTATCATTATTTTCTGACCTTCACATATGATTTGAGCAGATATGGGTATGTCTACTTGATGAAACATAAGTCTGAAACATTTGAAAAGTTCAAAGAATTTCAGAGTGAAGTCGAAAATCATCGTAACAAGAAAATTAAGTTTCTACAATCTAATCGTGGAGGTGAATATTTGAGTTATGAGTTTGGTCTTCATTTGGAACAATGAGGAATAGTTTCGCAACTCGCGCCAGCTGGAACACCACAATATAATGGTGTGTCCGAACGTTGTAACCGCACTTTATTAGATATGGTGCGATCTATGATGTCTCTTACTGATTAATCGCTATCGTTTTGGGGTTATGCTTTAGAGACGGCTGCATTCACGTTAAATAGGGCACCATCAAAATCCGTTGAGATGACACCATATGAACTGTGGTTTGGCAAGAAACCCAAGTTGTCATTTCTTAAAGTTTGGGGTTGAGATGCTTATGTGAAAAAGCTTCAACCTGATAAGCTTGAACCCAAATCGGAGAAATGTGTCTTCATAGGATACCCACAAGAGACTGTTGGGTACACCTTCTATCATAGATCTGAAGGCAAGATATTCGTTGCTAAGAATGGATCCTTTCTAGAGAAGGAGTTTCTCTCGAAAGAAGTGAGTGGGAGGAAAGTAGAACTTGATGAGGTAACTGTACCTTCTTCCTTATTGGGAAGTAATTCATCACAGAAATTAGTTCCAGTGATTCCAACACCAATTAGTGTGGAAGCTAATGATGATGATCATGAAACTTCTGATCAAGTTACTACCGAACCTTGTAGGTCAATCAGAGTAAGATCCACACCAGAGTGGTACGGTAATCCTGTTCTGGAAGTCATGTTACTTGACCATGACAAACCTACGAACTATGAGGAAGCGATGATGAGCCCAGATTCCGCAAAATGGCTTGAGGCCATGAAATCTGAGATGGGATCCATGTATGAGAACAAAGTGTGGACTTTGGTTGACTTTCCCGATGATCGGCAAGCCATAGAGAATAAATGGATCTTCAAGAAGAAGATTGACGCTGACGGTAATATTACTCTCTACAAAGCTCGACTTGTTCAAGTTCAAGGAGTTGACTACGATGAGACCTTCTCACCCGTAGCGATGCTTAAGTCCGTCCGAATCATGTTAGCAATTGCCACATTTTATGATTATGAAATTTGGCAAATGGATGTCAAAACTGCATTCCTTAATGGATATCTTAAAGAAGAGTTGTATATGGTGCAACCATAAGGTTTTGTCGATCCAAAAGGTGATAACAAAGTGTGTAAGCTCCAGCGATCCATTTATGGACTGGTGCAAGTATCTTAGAGTTGGAATATACGCTTTGATAGTGTGATCAAAGCATATGGTTTTATACAGACTTTTGGAGAAGCCTGTATTTACAAGAAAGTGAGTGGGAGCTCTGTAGCATTTCTGGTATTATATGTGGATGAAATATTGTTGATCGGAAATGATACTGAATTTCTGAATAGCATAAAAGGATACTGAATAAGATTTTTTCAATGAAAGATCTTGGTGAAGCTGCTTATATATTGGGCATCAAGATCTATGGAGATAGATCAAGATGCTCAATTGGACTTTCACAAAGCACATACCTTTATAAAGTTTTGAAGAAGTTCAAAATGGATCAAGCAAAGAAAGGGTTCTTGTCTGTGTTACAAGGTGTGAAGTTGAGTCAGACTCAATGTCCGACCACCGCAGAATATAGAGATAAAATGAAAGTCATTCCCTATGCCTCATCCATATGTTCTATCATGTATGTAATGCTGTGTACCAGACCTGATGTGTGCCTTGCTATTAGTTTAGCAGGGAGGTACCAAAGTAATCCAGGAGTGGATCACTGGACAGCGGTCAAGAACATCCTGAAATACCTGAAAAGTACTAAGGATATGTTTCTCGTTTATGGAGGTGACAAAGAGCTTGTCGTAAATGGTTATGTCGATGTGAGCTTTGACACTGATCCTGATGACTCTCAGTCACAAACCGGATACGTATTTTTATTGAATGGTGAAGCTGTCAGTTGGTGCAGTTCTAAGCAGAGCAAGATGGCGGAATCTACGTGTGAAGCGGAATACATAGCTGCTTCGGAAGCAGCAAATGAAGGAGTGTGGATGAAGGAGTCCATATCCGATCTAGGTGTAATACCTAGTGCATCGGGTCCAATGAAAATATTTTGTGAAAATACTGGTGCAATTGCCTTGGCAAAGGAATCCAGATTTCACAAGAGAATCAAGCACATCAAGAGACGCTTCAATTCCATCCGCGATCAAGTCAAGGAGGGAGGCATAGAGATTTGCAAGATACATACGGATCTGAATGTTGCAGACCCGTTGACTAAGCCTCTCTCACGAGCAAAACATGATCAGCACCAAGACTCCATGGGTGTTAGAATCATTACCTATGTAATCTAGATTATTGACTCTAGTGCAAGTGGGAGACTGAAGGAAATATGCCCTAGAGGCAATAATAAAGTTGTTATTTATATTTCCTTATATCATGATAAATGTTTATTATTCATGCTAGAATTGTATTAACTGGAAACTTAGTACATGTGTGAATACATAGACAAAACAGAGTGTCCCTAGTATGCCTCTACTTGACTAGCTCGTTAATCAAAGATGGTTAAGTTTCCTGACCATAGACATATGTTGTCATTTGATGAACGGGATCACATCATTAGAGAATGATGTGATGGACAGGACATATCCGTTAGCTTAGCATAAATGATCGTTTAGTTTTTTGCTATTGCTTTCATCATGACTTATACATGTTCCTCTGACTATGAGATTATGTAACTCCCGAATACCGGATACCTTGTGTGCTATCAAACGTCACAACGTAACTGGGTGATTATGAAGATGCTCTACAGGTGTCTCCGATGGTGTTTGTTGAGTTGGCATAGATCGAGATTAGGATTTGTCACTCTGATTGTTGGAGAGGTATCTCTGGGCCCTCTCGGTAATGCACATCACTATAAGCCTTGCAAGCAATGTGACTAATGAGTTAGTGGCAGGATGTTGCATTACGGAACGAGTAAAGAGACTTGCCGGTAACGAGATTGAACTAGGTATGATGATACTGACGATCGAATCTTGGGCAAGTAACATACCGATGACAAAAGGAACAAACGTATGTAGTTATGCGGTTTGACCGATAAAGATCTTCATAGAATATGTAGGAATCAATATGAGCATCCAGATTCCGCTATTGGTTATTGACCAGAGATGAGTCTCAGTCATGTCTACATAGTTCTCGAACCCGTAGGTCCGCACGCTTAACGTTCAATGACGATCGGTATTATGAGTTTATGTGTTTTGATGTACTGAAGGTAGTTCGGAGTCCCGGATGTGATCACGGACATGACGAGGAGTCTCGAAATGGTTGAGACATGAAGATTGATATATCGGAAGGTTATGTTTGGACACCAGAAAGGTTTCGGATTAGTTCGGGCATTTACAGGGGTACCGGGGGGTTACCGGAACCCCCCGGGGAGTTAATGGGCCATGATGGGCCATAGTGGAAGAGAGGAGGAGGTAGCCAGGTGTGGCGCCCCCTAGTCCCAATTCGAATTGGGGTAGGGTTTGGGCCCCCCTCCTTTCCTTCTCTCCCTCTTCCCTTCCTTCCCCTCCTAGTTGGACTAGGAAGGGGGGGAAACCTACTCCTAGTATGAGTAGGAATCCCCCCTTGGGGCGCGCCCTAGGCGGCCGGCCCTCCCCCTCCTCCACTCCTTTATATACGGGGGAGGGGGAACCCCATAGACACACACGTTGATCTTAGCCGTGTGCGGTGCCCCCCTCCACAGATTTCCACCTCGATCATATTGGCATAGTGCTTAGGCGAAGCCCTGCGTCGGTAACTTCATCATCACCGTCAACATGCCGTCGTGCTGACGAAACTCTCCCTCAGCCTCAGCTGGATCTAGAGTTACAGGGACGTCACTGAGCTGAACGTGTGCAGATCGCGGAGGTGTCATGCATTCGGTACTTGATCGGTTGCATCGCGAAGACGTTCGACTACATCAACCGCGTTACTCAACGCTTCCACTTTCGGTCTATGAGGGTACGTGGACACACTCTCCTCTGTCGTTGCTATGCATCCCTAGATAGATTTTGCATGATCATAGGAATTTTTTTTAAATACTGCTGTTGGTGTCAAAACCGGCGGATCTCGGGTAGGGGGTCCCGAACTGTGCGTCTAGGCCGGATGGTAACAGGAGGCAAGGAACACGATGTTTTACCCAGGTTCGGGCCCTCTTGATGGAGGTAAAACCCTACGTCCTGCTTGATTAATATTGATGATATGGGTAGTACAAGAGTAGATTTACCACGAGATCAAGGAGGCTAAACCCTAGAAGCTAGCCTATGGTATGGTTGTTGTATGATGAAGTTGTCCTACGGACTAAAACCCTCCGGTTTATATAGACACCGGAGAGGGTTAGGGTTACACAAAGTCGGTTACAATGGTAGGAGATCTTGAATATCCGCATCGCCAAGCTTGCCTTCCACGCCAAGGAAAGTCCCATCCGGACACGGGATGAAGTCTTCAATCTTGTATCTTCATAGTCCTGGAGTCCGGCTGAAGGTATAGTCCGGCTACCCGAACACCCCCTAATCCAGGACTCCCTCAGTAGCCCCTGAACCAGGCTTCAATGACGATGAGTCCGGTGCATAGATTGTCTTCGGCATTGCAAGGCGGGTTCCTCCTCCAAATTCTTCATAAAAGTTTGTAAACACCAAGAGTAGTGTCCGGCTCTGCAAAATAAGTTTCCACGTATTGCCACAGAGAGAATAATATTAACACAAATCTAATCTGCTGACGTATTCCGCAGTGTGACATCACACTACGGCCAAGCCTTTATTCGAATTGTTTTCACTTTTCCACCTCAGCGTGTTTTGCGAGGCAGTTTCCTTGGCACGTCTTGTCAAAGCAGAGATCGTGTCCCCTTTATTTACGGGATTCTCATCAATGCAGATGTGGGTAACCCAATCGTGCCCGTTAGCGTGTCTTCTTGATTAAAGGTGAGTCCCAAACGGTTACGGGGAGGGCTCCTGGTATTCAACCCCTTATAAAGAGACCAGGGCCTTACTCCTTTTCTCCAATCTCAAAACAAGTTCGCCCGTCACCTCGAGTTCCAACACCCTAGGCTCCAGATTCCAGGCGCTTCGGATCTTCGACAATGTCCGGTTCCGACCTTCAAGGCCGATGGATGCCCTCCTCCATCACGGAGGAGGACGTGCTAAAGTTGAGAGAGGCTAAGTTCTTGACTACTGAAATTTCGCATAGGTTGCCTGCTCAAAGGCTGGTTATTCCCAGTCCCCAGCCCGGTGAGAGCGTAGGTGTTCATGTCTCAGTTCCTTCGGGGGTTAGGCTTCCCGATGGATCCCTTCGTGAGGGGGCTGATGTTCTATTATGGGCTGGAATTTCATGACTTAGCTCCGGAGTCCATCCTCCACATTTCCTCATTCATCATTGTGTGCGAAGCGTTCCTCCATGTTACTCCTCACTTCGGATTATGGCTCAAGACTTTTGGAGTGGAGCCAAAGATGATCAAGGGACGGCACGCAGAGTGCGGAGGCGCTGTCATAAGTAAAAATGCTGATGCTCCATGGCCCGAGGGCTCCTTTCAAGAGGAGCTCGGCTTGTGGCAACGAGAGTGGTTCTATATCACCGCTCCCAGGAGCACCAAGTGGGTGGCGCCTCCTGCCTTTCACTCGGGTCCCCCACCACGGCTAGCGTCATGGGTCAACAAAGGATTAGATTGGGGGTTATCCAAAGACGTGTCCTTGTTGCAGGGCCGCATTAGGGATCTCTTAGAAAGAGACCTCAACCTGGTCAAGGTGACGTAGGTCATACTGATTCGCCGAACACTGCCCGGCAAACATTGCTCCCTTCGTCTGTGGGAGTTTAATCCGGAGGGACCACGAGCTCTCCAGCATTTATGGGCACAACGCCCGTGGAGATGTATAAAATGTTCTTCGGATCACAAGCAATGTGTCCGGATTTCACCGAGGACGCATGTTTAAGCTGCAATCGCCCGGATACTCAAGTAAGTAACCTTGTGTCCGGACTCGCTATCCGTAAAATTGTCATAACTTCGCCCCTAAAAGAGCTGTCCTTTTAAACAGGAGTGGATAGCGAAGGCAAAGCTGATCAGGTGTCCGGCTCCCCTTCCTGAGACCAGGCCGGATCCCGTGCTAGTTAGGATGTTGAAGATCGTGCCTTTGGAGGGAAGTGAGGGGAGGACAAGGAAACTATGGCCTCTTTGAAGGAGGCTGCTCCGAAGGGAGGAACCGACAATTCCTCTCCTAAGGGGAAGAAGAGGGCCGCCTCTGACGACCCGGAGACCATGGCCTCAAAGCGGGGGAAAAAGTCCTCGTCAGAGGGTCCGACGCCGGGGAGATCCTCGGCCGAACTACGCCCTCAAAGGGATCAGCCCTCCAGCGAGCTGTAAGTAGAGAAAGATTTTCCTTTAGAGGGATGAGAGAAATCCTTGCTTTTTATCTGAGAAGATTAACCAAAATTTTACTTTGTAGCTCGGACCTCAGCCCTTCTCAGCAGAGCTCGTCTTCGGGGGATCTTCTTCTGGAGATGATGGAGAGTGGAACGCCTCCCCCTGCCGTACTGCCTGGCAAGGCGGGCGACCCTGAGGTGTCGTCGCGGAGGGTTTCTCCGAATCCGGCAGGGGTGGAAGGTAGCCATATGTCCCCCCAAGGTTCTCCGCGTCCGGCCTTCGATGGAGGTCATAGGACGAGTCCGACACCGTCCGATGCGCGTTCGGAGGAGCTGATGATTCTGCTGGGGCGAGTTTCTATCTCAGAGGAGCACCGTGCATTGATGGGTACGGTGATTGGAAGGATTTTGTCCGTGGAAAGCGGATTGCATGAGGCCGTCAGAAGTTTGCTAACGGGTTTTGAGGTACGTTTGATAATGTACTTCTTTGTTAGTTGCGCATAAACAAGATGCGCCCTGTGTAGATAGTAGCCCCTGAGACTCTGTGCGTTGTCAAAATTGACGGCGCGCAGAGGATCATAATCCCAGGTCTAAAATGTCGCCTTTGTATACAGGTGGCGAAGTGTCCGGAATCGAGCCGAACTGATGATTTTGCCGAACTAAAGCGGCAACTTGACGTAGCAGATGCCGACATCGCGCTCGTCAACGAGCGGCTGGATGAGGCTCAAGGTATGCAATTCCTCGGGCGACATCTGGTAAGAGGAGCTTTATGCCAATATCTTACAATGTGTGTGCTTGATGCAGATGGTGCGGCCGCCGTGGAGAGTCTTCCGGCGGAACTTGCCCGAGCTAAGGAACAAGCCAGGAAAAGTGATGCGGCTGCCGAGAAGGTCCTTGAAGAGCTGAGAGCCGAACAGGCTGCTCACTGCCGAAGCAAGAAGGAGATGGCCGAGATGGCCGTGAAGTTAAAAAGTGCTGCTGACCATTGCAAGTTTCTTGAGAAAGAAGACCGGGCGAGACAGACGGACTTAGAGAAGGTTGTTGCTGATGCCAAGGATGCTTGCTCTGCGATGAGAGCTGCAAAGGAGGAGCTGCGTCAGGCCGGACAGATTGCGGCTGGAAAGCCCTTTATGTTGTGGAGGAAGTTTTGTGATCCGAAGTTTGCTCCGTTGGACCGGATGTGGAGTGCGGAGGACACCTATCTGGATTTGGTAGCGAGTGCTGCTGATGCGACCGAATACTTTCGAGATCAAGAAGATCGCGAAGTGGAAAGGCTTTTCTGGTCGCAGTTCCAGAATCTAGAGCGTCCACTGGCAGTGGACGATCGTCTGGCTCAATGGGCCGAACTGAATAGATTGTCCGGACTCACCATGAAGTACGTCATGGGTCATCTGTGGCTGGGGAGATCGGAGCCGAAAAGTTATTTCAGCTTGGTGCAGCAATTCCTTGACGCGGTGCCATGTATCAATGCGATGAAGAGGTCAGCATGCATAGAGGGCGCACGGATGGCTCTTGCCCGTGTCAAGACATACTGGGCAGAGATGGAGACCACCGTTGTTGCATCCCGAGATTCGGACAAAAGCCGAGTACCCTTCGAGCACTATTTTTTGGAAGTCCTTGAAGGCGCTCGTGTAATAGAGGCGCAGTGCTCGAACGATGCTATGTTCTGATAGCATATGTAATTATAAAGCAATATTTTGATGAATTGTAGTAGCCTTTTATACTTGTGCCTTCAAGTATTTGGAACACCTCCTGTGTGGCCGTTTTAAGATATATATACAAAATCTGAAAGATTGCAGTCGTTGGCTTCAGCCCCCACGCACATAGTGCGGGGGTGCTCGCAGAAGGCGCATTTTCACACTTAATCCAACGTCTTGGTCCTACAAAGGAGGTGATAGCACAATGAGCTAGGCAACCGGACTATAATGCTTTAACACTTTCACTTAGCCATAGGAGCTTGACAATGGGACTATTTAGGTAGCCCCTGGTGGCGACTGTGCTCGCCCGAATTCGGGGCGCCTATGTGCCTGGCTGGGAAACGGCCCTTCGTTAATGCGGAGGAATCCTACAGATTCCGGAGAGTCATCGAGTGGTTGACCAGTCTCACGCCATATTATGACAGTCGGTTTTTGGCTTTCTCTACTGAGGTGCTCGCCTGGCCGAACCAGGGCACAATCACAGTAGTTCTCCTGGTGCCACCTTAGCCGATAGAGCGGAATGACCCAACATTTGACCAAAATCATGACTCGGAGCTGATGCATATAAGGCCAAACTCGCGACGCCGAACACTCCCTAAGGTATTTGGTCTTTATGAGAGCGGGCGAGGTAACGCTCTGAGGTATAAGCCCCTAGTGTCCAGGTACGCGTAAGAATTCTGACGTGGCCACATGCCAAGATGCCAGCCTCCTCCTTGGTCATAGAACCAGGGGATGTGTATCAACAAGAGACAGTAAAAAAGGTTTACGCAGGGTCTTAATCTGAAAAGAATCCTTGGAACGGGTCCCTACTGCACGTCTGCGCCTGTGTCTCCGTTGTGCCGTATCCTGGACGGGCGCAGCACGACGTTCATCTGTAAAAAGAGAGCAACTAAGTTGAAAAAGGGGCGTGTCGAACAAAAGTTATATGAAATAAACAAAGTGTAAAGTAAAATATGAAAAATTGAGCTTTATTGTCTCTTATTTTATATGTGTGAAGCCCCTAGTGCAGGGGTATATGGCCACTAAGCCTTTATCAATGATACTTTTGTTCCGGACTCGTCTATCCGTGTCTGTGGTCTTAATGACCTGTTCCGATGTTCTGGCTGGTGAAGCCATTGTATTGTGGGGCTATTAAAGCGGCCGCACAATCCTCCGCTTGGGGGAGGTGTTCTCACTGCTTCCCCTTTAAGGAGATGATGTCGCGTGGACCGGGCATCTTAAGCGTAAGAGATGCATAATGCGGTATTGCGTTAAAGCGGGCGAAAGCTTCGTGTCCCAGTAGTGCTTGGTAGCGACTTGAGAATGGGACAATGTGGAAAGTAAGCTTTTCGTGATGGAAGTTATCGGCAGAGCCGAAAATAACCTCGAGCCGGAGAAAACCCATGCAATGGGTGTCCGGACCTGGCGTTACTCCTTGAAAGGAGGTTTTGCTGTGGCGAATTCTTTTTGGGTCGATCCCCATGTGGCGGATTGAGTCCTGATATATCAGGTTGAGTCCGCTGCCACCGTCCATAAGGACATTTGAAAACTGGAGTCCGCCAATTATTGGATCGAGTACCAGGGCAGTCCAGCCTGGGTTCCTGATACTTCTAGAATAATCCGGATGATCGAAGATGATTGGTTTTGACAACCAGTGGCGGGATTCCTTTTGGATGGGCCATGGGGCGCGTACCTTTATGGGCGCCGCACGTTTTGTTATGTGGAGTAAGTTTACTGTTTTTACTTCTTGTGGGAAATTCTTTTGTTTCCTGGTACTCTGCTTTTGGGGTTCGTCCTTGTCTTCGCTTGGTGTGTCGAGCCCCTTGTGTTCGGCGTTGAGTTTGCCGGATTGTTTGAAAACCCAACAATCTCTGTGGGTATGGTTAGCAAGCTTTCCGGGAGTGCTGTGTATTTGACATATCCTATCCAAGATTTTGTTTAGGTTGGATAGGTCGTCCCTGTTATCTTGGAGGGGCGGCTTTTTCTGATTCTGTCATGAGCTTTTGAATCCGGCGTTGACTGCCGTGCTCTTCAGACTTTTTTCCTTAGTCCGACGATGGTCCTTATTGCGTCGCGGTTTTCCGTTTCCATCCCTACTTTCGGATGTACTTGGGTCACTGGTGCTGCATCTTGCCAACCAGCTGTCCTCTCCTGCGCAAAAGCGGGTCATGAGGCTTGTTAGTGCGGCCATTGTTCTTGGCTTTTCTTGGCCGAGGTGTCTGACGAGCCATTCATCTCGGACATTATGCCTGAAAGCCGCTAAGGCTTCAGCGTCCGGACAGTCGACTATCTGATTCTTTTTAGTAAGAAATCTATTCCAGAATTGCCGAGCTGACTCTCCGGCCTGTTGAGTTATGTGACTAAGATCGTCTGCATCCGGAGGGCGGACATAGGTCCCTTGAAAATATGCTCGGAAAGCGTCCTCGAGCTCTTCCCAACTTCTAATTGTGTTTTCAGGATGGCTTTTGAGCCAATGCCGGGCTGGCCCCTTAAGCTTGAGGGGTAAGTATTTTATGGCGTGGAGGTCATCTCCTCTAGCCATATGTATGTGGAGGATATAATCCTCGATCCAGACTCCAGGGTCTGTTGTTCCATCATATGCCTCTATGTTTACGGGTTTGAATCCCACTGGAAATTCATAATCCAGGACCTCATCGGTGAAATATAGGGGGTGTGCGGCACCCCTGTATTTGGGTGTGCCGGATTCTGATAATGGCTTTATTGCATTGCTTATGAGAGCTTGCTTTCTGGGCCCGTAAATGGACCTGGCTGGGCCATGATGTGAATCCTTAAGTGGGTCACATGCCGGCTTAAGTGCGGCGCTGCTTGCCGCTTTATGCTGGCCATGGGGTCGTCTATCCAACCGTGTGGCTTTCTCACTTTTGGAATGCGAGGGCTCTAAGGCCTCCTCGTCGAATTCAGGCAGTAGCTTTCTCTTCGGATAGCTTTTAGTGCGGTGACTGTCGCCGTATTTGTCTGCGGTATTGATTACTTTACTCCATCTGACCCTGAGTGCATCTTCCGCAGATTTTAGCTTCCGCTTCTGCTTTTTCAGGCTGCGTGCGGTTGCAACGAGCCGTTTGTGGAGGTTCTTCTGCTTCGTGGGCTTGTCCGGTGTAGGGTCGTCCGGAATGCCATTTTCGCCGGGGGAGAGATGTTCGGTTTCTCTGTCCGGGTTGTTCTTTTGGGACGGTTGCTCTAAGGCATGCTCGTCGTCTACCGGCTCATCCTGCTCTATGGCTGGGTCTTTATCGAGGCGGGGCTTGGGTCGGTGTTTACGCCGACGCTTTGATTGTTTTCGAGAGATCGATCCCTCTTTCCATCCCCGTTTTCCTCGTTGTTGCTTCCTTTAGGGATATCCACCATGTGCACATCTTGAGATGAGGTTGCTGTCCGATGCCCTATAGGCGTTGGTTCTTGGTTGTCTCCTGCATCGTCGTCCATACCGTCGATGTCTTCGGAGTCAAAGTCGAGCATGTCGGTTAAGTCGTCAACAGTGGCTACGAAGTGGGTGGTGGGTGGGTTTTGAATTTCTTCATCATCCGAATCCCATCCTTGCTGACCGTAGTCCGGCCAGGGCTCTCCTGATAAAGAGAGAGACTTTAGCGAATTCAGGATGTCGCCGAAGGGCGAGTGCTGAAAGATGTCTGCGACGGTGAACTCCATTATCGGCGCCCGATTGGATTCGCTCGGCAGGGGCGCGGGGGGCTCGGAGTTCGGAAAGGAATCCGGCTCCTCGGAGTCACGGGCCATGCGGAGTGTGGGGCTGGAGTTTGGCTCAATCGCCTCTGATATCGCAGCCCCTGAGGCAGCGTCCAACCGCTGATCCTCGATCGGCGCAGTAGGCTCCGAAACAATGGTCGGAACCGATGCGTGTGCGGCCTCCAAGGCACTGTTCGGCGGCAGAGCTATATCATGCCCATCGAGACAGTGCGGCGCGCTTGGCTGTGGCTTGAATCCGTCGAAGATCAAGTCCCCGCGGATGTCAGCCGTGTAGTTTAGGCTTCCGAACCTGACCTGATGGCCAGGGGCATAGCTTTCGATCTGCTCAAGGTGGCCAAGCGAATTGGCCCGCAGTGCGAAGCCGCCGAAGACGAAGATCTGTCCAGGGAGAACAGTCTCACCCTGGACTGCATCGTTGTTGATGATCGAAGGAGCCATCGGGCCTAAAAGCGACGACACAGAGGAACTCTCAATGAAAGCACCAATGTCGGTGTCAAAACCAACGGATCTCAGGTAGGGGGTCCCGAATTGTGCGTCTAGGCCGGATGGTAACAGGAGGCAAGGAACACGATGTTTTACCCAGGTTCGGGCCCTCTTGATGGAGGTAAAGCCCTACGTCCTGCTTGATTAATATTGATGATATGGGTAGTACAAGAGTAGATCTACCACGAGATCAAGGAGGCTAAACCCTAGAATCTAGCCTATGGTATGATTGTTGTATGATGAAGTTGTCCTACGGACTAAAACCCTCCGGTTTATATAGACACCGAAGAGGGTTAGGGTTACACAAAGTCGGTTACAATGGTAGGAGATCTTGAATATCCGCATCACCAAGCTTGCCTTCCACGCCATGGAAAGTCCCATCCGGACACGGGACGAAGTCTTCAATCTTGTATCTTCATAGTCCTAGAGTCCGGCTGAAGGTATAGTCCGGCTACCCGAACACCCCCTAATCCAGGACTCCCTCAACTGCGTTCCCCAACAGTGGCATCTGAGCCAGGTCTATGCGTAGATGTTATATGCACAAGTAGAACACAAAGGAGTTGTGGGCGTGGGTATATACATATTGCTTGCCGTCACTAGTTGTTTCTTGAATCGGCAGTATTGTTGGATGAAGCAGCCCGGACCGACATTACATGACCGTTTTCATGAGACTCGTTCTACTGACGTGCTTTGCACACAGGTGGCTGGCGGGTGTCAGCTTCTCCAACTTTAGTTGAATCGGATTCAATGAATAGGGTTCTTTTTGAAGATCAAAAAGCAATCACTATACCGCGTTGTGGTTTTTGATGCATAGGTAAGAACGGTTTTTGCTAATCCCGTGGCAGCCACGTAAAACTTGCAACAACAAAGTAGAGGACATCTAACTTGTTTTTGCTGGGCATGTTGTGATGTGATATGGTCAAGACATGATTATATAAATTATTGCACAAGATGATCATGTTTTGTAACATAGTTACCGGCAACTGGCAGGAGCCATATGGTTGTCGCTTTATTGTATGAAATGCAATCGCCATGTAATTGCTTTACTTTATCACTAAGCGGTAGCGATAGTCGTAGAAGCAATAGTTTGGCGAGACGACAATGATGCTACAATGGAGATCAAGGTGTCAAGCCGGTGACGATGGTGATCATGACAGTGCTTTGAAGATGGAGATCAAAGGCACAAGATGATGATGGCCATATCATATCACTTATATTGATTGCATGTGATGTTTATCCTTTATGCATCTTATTTTGCTTAGTACGTCGGTAGCATTATAAGATGATCTCTCACTAAATTTCAAGGTATAAGTGTTCTCCCTGAGTATGCACCGTTGCTACAGTTCGTCGTGCCGAGACACCACGTGATGATCGGGTGTGATAAGCTCTACGTTCACATACAATGGGTGCAAGCCAGTTTTGCACAAGCAGAATACTCGGGTTAAACTTGACGATCCTAGCATATGAAAATATGGCCTCGGAACACTGAGACCGAAAGGTCGAGCGTGAATCATATAGTAGATATGATCAACATAGTGATGTTCACCATTGAAAACTACTCCATCTCACGTGATGATCAGACATGGTTTAGTTGATATGGATCACGTGATCACTTAGATGATTAGAGGGATGCCTATCTAAGTGGGAGTTCTTAAGTAATATGATTAATTGAACTTAAATTAATCATGAACTTAGTCCTGATAGTATTCGCATATCTATGTTGTAGATCAATTGCTCGCGTATAGCTTCCCCGTTTTATTTATGATATGTTTCTAGAGAAAACTATGTTGAAAGATGTTAGTAGAAATGATGCGGACTAGCTCCGTGATCTGAAGATTATCCTCATTGCTGCACAGAAGAATTATGTCGTTGATGCACCACTAGGTGACGGACCTATTGCAGGGGCAGATGAAGACGTTATGAACTTTTGGCAAAGCTCAGTATGATGACTACTTGATAGTTTAGTGCACCATGATTTATAGCTAGCTGACTCTGTGAAGGAGAACAAGAAGCTGCGAGGCAGCATATTCAGTATGTGGCCGCTTTTATCTCATAACAGCTTGGAGGTTACAATAGCTGATATAGCTGTAATTGCAGGTGTATTGATGAACCGCCCCGAAGAGGAGGTGTCCGGATCATCAAGTGATCTTTTGCAAGGGCTGTCGCAGTTGCACGAGCAAGCTCGGCAGGCGATGCGGAGTGTGGCCAAGGCCTTATGGCCATCCGACTGCCCTCCAGGAAGCATGGAGAAGCTGGTAGAGATGTTCAAGGGAGTGCGGCAGCGTATCCGACTGTGGAAGATATCGACTTGCCGAGAGGGTGCTCGAGAGGCCTGGGCCATGGTGAAAACGCGGTATACCAAGCTAGATCCGAATCACATGGCCCGGGTTGGACCGGTAGGGTTGAATGGGGAAGAAATTCCCGTTAGTTTAGTATATGACCAAGTGGAAGTGGCCGCTAGATATTCCCAACAGGATTGTAAGTTAGACAGCCTGTTGGACGGTATAGAAGAGGAAGTCTTTGATTCTTGAGTGACTATGTACTTCCTTCTAGCTGGATAATAAAGACAATTGTCATCGCCGACCTTTTTGCTTCAACCTCTGGACCCGAAGGTGCGGGGTGTTTCCAAATACCCCAATGGTAGAATATACTGGGGTATGCATGGGAACCAGGCATAGGGGTCATAATTGCTCGATCAGATAATGTGTATCCGGCTAGTTATGTTATATTACATTATGTAAGAAACATCTTCCAGAGAGAATAGTTCCGTTAAGGGTTCATTTCCCTGGGTGTGCATGCGTTTAATGTGCATGTCCGATCTGTGATAAAAATCATAGAGTAAGTAACATCTGGGGTTCATGATGGAGTGAATGCGGAAACATCTTTAATTCGCCGACCGAATATTCCCTTAAGAACGCTAGCTTTCGGCTTCACCTAGTCTGAGGTACACATCCGGATGACCCGACAGTAACAATCACAGAGGTGCTCCATTTATGCCCTAGCCGAACTAACGGGAACGTAGGGCATAAGCACAGGAGCCAGGAAACCTAGCTTGGCCAAAACTTAAGTCATATCGATGCATATAATGGCGAAGAAAAGGTACATATGGGAAGACGCATATGTATTGGGCTTGATGCTCGAAAAATAATAGCAAGCTTCTGTACGAGAAACCCCTAGGTATAATGAACGTACATATGTAGAGATGTACGCATCAGGTTGGGATGGTCTAGCCATACTGGAGCCGTAAGGCTAAAGAAAAAACAAAAACGGTAAAAAACAAAAAGAGAGGAAAAAATAAATGTAATAACAGGAGGGAGGAAACGAATACAGAGTTCGGCGCTAGGCATAAAATCGTTGTAGTCTGGCCGCGTTCTAGGGGTTCGCCTCCACGTGATTGTCTGACGCATCATGTAGGCGGTACGCTCCTCCGGTGAGAACTTCGTCAATGATGAAGGGACTTCTCTGCTTAGAACGAGTTCACCAACATTATAAGTCTTGGCCCGCACTTCTCTGCTTTGGTACCTGCGAGCCTGCTGTTGATAATATGCGGAACGGGGTTTTGCGACGTCGCGCTCCTCCTCGAAGGTATCTAAGCTGTCCTGCCGATCTAGCTCGGCTTCTCTCTCTTTGGACATACGCACTCGAGGTGAGTCATGAATAATATCGCAGGGTAACACTGCTTCCACACCGTACACCATGAAGAAGGGTGTACATCCGGTAGTGCGGTTGGGCGTGGTCCGTAGCCCCCAGAGTACGGAGTCGAGTTCCTCCACCCAATGCTTGTCTGATTCCTTCAAAGACCGCACTAGTCTGGGTTTGATGCCGCTCATGATAAGACCATTAGCCCGTTCGACTTGACCGTTTGTCTGTGGGTGATAGACATAGGCGTAATCGAGCTTAATGCCCAGATTAGCACACCAGATTTTCACTTCGTCGGCTATGAAATTGGAGCCATTATCGGTGATTATGCTGTGCGGGACACCGTAACGGTGTACCACGCCGGATATGAAATCTATTACTGGCCCCGCTTCAGCCGTTTTGACTGGTTTAGCCTCTATTCACTTAGTGAATTTATCTACCATGACCAGCAGATACTTTCTCTTATGGCTTCCTCCTTTAAGGGGTCCGACCATATTGAGTCCCCGGACCACAAAAGGCCAAGTGATGGGGATTGTTTGTAAGGCAGTGGGATCATATGGCTCTGGTTGGCAAAGAGTTGGCATTCGACGCAACGTTGGACAAGCTCCCATGCATCTGCTAGGGCCGTCGGCCAATAGAACCCTGTACGGAAGGCCTTGCTAACAAGGGCCCGAGCTGCGGCGTGGTGACCGCCGAGTCCGGCATGAATTTCAGCCAAGAGCTGCCGCCCCTCTTCCTCGGATATACATCATTGAAGGACTCCGATAGCGCTTTTCTTATAGAGCTCTCCGTCATGAACCTTGTAGGCCTTCGAACGCTGGACAATGCAGCGGGCCTCATTCTGGTCCTCAGGAAGCTCCTTCCTATTAAGGTAGGCCAGGAAGGGTTCGGTGGCTGAGCCTCTGATGACGTCGGTGTTTCCGGGATCTGGGGTTATGTTTGGATCTGGACTGGTGTTGCCGTTTCCCCCTGCCACACCACGGATGGCTTAAAAAGCCTTTCCAGGAAGATGTTAGGTGGGACGGGGTCGCGCTTAGCGCTGATACGAGCAAGAATATCCACCGCTTGATTACTTTCTCGAGCCACGTGATGGAACTAGAGCCCCTCGAACCGGGCCGACATTTTTATGACTGCGTTACGATACGCTGCCATCTTCGGATCTTTGGCGTCGAAGTTTCCATTTATTTGAGGTATTGCAAGGTTTGAGTCCACGCGCACTTCTAGGCACTGTATGGCCATGGAGGCAGCCATCCGGAGACCATGCAATAAGGCCTCGTATCCGGCTGCGTTATTGGAGTCTGTGTATAGTATTTGGAGGACATACTGAACGACGTCTCCAGTAGGGGATGTTAAAACGACGCCCGCTCCTAACCCTGCCAGCATTTTGGAGCCATCAAAGTACATGACCCAATTGGAATATGTGTCGTACTCTTTAGGGAGTTCGGCTTCTGTCCATTCGGCGATGAAGTCGGCCAGTACTTGGGATTTGATAGCTCGACGTGGTTTATATGTGATGTCGATTGGGAGGAGCTCAATGGTCCATTTGGCAATCCGGCCCGTAGCATCGCAGTTGTTTATAATGTCATTGAGTGGTACTTTGGAAGCCACCGTGATCGAACACTCCTGGAAGTAGTGATGGATCTTTCGGGATGCCATGAAGACCACGTATGCTATCTTTTGATAACGAGGGTACCGGGATTTGCATGGTGTAAGGATAGTAGATACATAGTATACTGCTTTGCTCGATGCGGCTCCTGTCTATTTCCATTTTTCGTATTGTATCCTCATAGATGAGGTTCAGTCCACTGCCGCCATCCATGAGAACCTTGGTGAGCCGAAAGCCATCCACAATTGGGATGAGGACCAAGGCGGCTGGTGTTCGGACTGTCCTGTGTTTTTGTTCGTCACCGGCGTTGAAGGTTATCGCTGTGTCGTTCCAGGGGTTTATTGTTGCAGTCTGGCAGACTTCGGCGAGTTCGCGGAGTGCCCTTTTGCACCTATTGTTTGAAGTGAATGTCTCAAAGACTGTCAGTACTCTGGGTTCGTCGTCTTCTGGAGGGTGTTGCTCTGGGGTGTCTTTGGTGAGGATGTCCTCGCCATTTTTGGCTACCTGTCGGAGTATCCAACATGCTTTAAGGCTGTGGGTTGGTATGGTATCCGGTGTGGTGTGTATTTTGCATGGGCCAATCAAGCCATCCCTCTAGAACGGTTCCACGCCACGTGATGGGTTTGCATTTCTTGGCTATTGATCTGGGCGCGTTACAGGGGTGCACCCTTTTTGCCTGGACAAGTGGTTGAGTTGGGACCGATAGCTTCCGAACTGTCTGATCTCTCCAGGCGCCCTCCCTTGCGCTGTACTTCTGTACAATAGTTGCCAAGTCAGTGAAGTGTAGTATGCGGCGACGATTAATGGCATTGAGGAGTCCTTCGTTCATGCAATTGTTGCAGAACACCGGTATTGCGTCTTCGTCGCGGCAATCTTTAACCTTGTCCTTGACAAGGAGGAATCTAGCCCAAAAGTGGTGGACCGTTTCCTGAGACCGTTGTTGTATGCTCGTGAGAGCACTTATGTCTGGGTGGGTGGGTGGAATTGGATCTGACCCCTGGCCTGATCGATGATCCGGAGTCTGAGGTTTTTTCGGACTGAACAGTCCGGGCTCCGGAGTATCTTCCGATATTTGAAGCCTGCCGCCCGACTCTTAGTTCGGAGGACGAGGCGTGTCTTTCTGCCGGTAGGTATCTGGCTTCTCAAGGTTGGAGATCCAAACATAATTCGTCCTCAATATGGAGGAAGGGTTATCTTGCTGCTTGACTACCGCTATCTGGTGGGTGATCGGTGGAGAATTAATCTCTCTCTAGTCAGGTTTAAGCCCCACCCGATCGTAGTCTATAGCGACCCCCGAGGCGGCGATGTGATCTAGGAGTTCGTTTAAAGACGATAACTCCATCAGATCCATCCATTTGGCGTATTCAGAATCAACACAGATACGTTTTTCGATGACTCGGGAGGTCATCCTTGTCGGCTCAAAGGCCGAGTGGGCGATCATGGTAAAACCGCCCAGCCGGAGGGTTTGGCCTGAGGCCAGAGCTCCTTTGGAGGTGATATTTTCCTTGACGATAAGTTGAGCCATCAACCTCTACGATGACGGCACAGTGGAACTCTCAATGAAAGCACTAATGTCGGTGTCAAAACCGGTAGATCTCGGGTAGGGGGTCCCGAACTGTGCGTCTAAGGTTGATGGTAACAGGAGACAGGGGACACGATGCTTACCCAGGTTCGGGCCCTCTCTATGGAGGTAATACCCTACTTCCTGCTTGATTGATCTTGATGAATATGAGTATTACAGTTGATCTACCACGAGATCGTAATGGCTAAACCCTAGAAGTCTAGCCTATATGACTAAGGTATTGAGTATATCCTTTCCGGACTACACCCTCCGGTTTATATAGACACCTGGGGGATCTAGGGTTACATAGAGTCGGTTACATAAGATGGAATCTTCATAGTTGTTCGCCAATGTTGCCTTCCACGCCAATGAGAGTCTTATCCGGACACGGGTACAGTCTTCGGTCTTCATATCTTCACAGCCCATCAGTTCGGCCCATAGATAACAGGCCGGACGCCCGAGGACCCCTTAGTCCAGGACTCCCTCAACCGGGACTTCAAAAAACGTTTTGAATGCCACGGAACATATAAGATGTTCCAAGAACTGAAATTTGTATTTCAGACTCATGCCCGAGTCGAGAGATATTAGACCTCTGACAAGTATTTTGCCTACAAGATGGAGGAGAATAGCTCAACCAGTGAGCATGTGCTTAGAATGTCTGAGTACTACAATCGATTGAATCAAGTGGGAGTTAATCTTCCAAATAAGATAGTGATTGACAAAGTTCTCTAGTCACTATCACCAGGTTACTACAACTTCATGATGAACTATAATATGTAAGGGATGACGAAAACGATTCCCGAGCTCTTCGCGATGCTGAAATCAGCAAAGGTAGAAATCAAGAAAAAGCATCAAGTGTTGATGGTTGACAAGACCACCAGTTTCAAGTAAAAGGGCAAGGGAAAGAAAGGGAACTTCAAGAAGAATGGCAAGCAAGTTGCCACTCCCATGAAGAAGTCCAAAGCTAGACCCAAGCCTGAAACTGAGTGCTTCTACTACATAGGGAATGGTCACTGGAAGCGGAACTACCCCAAATACTTGGTGGATAAGAAGGATGGCAAAGTGAACAAAAGTATATTTGATATACATGTTATTGATGTGTACTTTACTAGTGTTCATAGTAACCCCAGGGTATTTGATACCGGTTCAGTTGCTAAGATTAGTAACTCAAAACAGGAGTTGCAAAATTAACAGAGACTAGTTAAGGGCAAGGTGACGATGTGTGTTGGAAATGATTCCAAGGTTGATAAGATCACCACCGCACACTCCTTTTACCTTCAGGATTAGTGTTGAACCTAATATAAATGTTATTTGGTGTTTGCGTTGAGCATGAATATGATTGGGTCATGTTTATTGCAATATGTTTATTCATTTAAGTCAAAGAATAATTGTTGTTCTGTTTACATGAATAAAACTTTCTATGGTCACACACTTAATATAAATGGTTTATTGAATCTCGATCGTAGTGATACACATATTCATAATATTGATGCCAAAGGATGCAAAGTTGATAATGATAGTGCAACATACTTGTGGCACTGCCGTTTAGGTCATATTGGTGTAAAGCGCATGAAGAAACTCCATGCGGATGGAATTTTGGAATCACTTGATTATGAATCATTTGATGCTTGCGAACCATGCCTCATGGGCAAGATGACTAAGACTCCGTTCTCCAGAACAATGGAGCGAGCCACTGACTTATTGGAAATAATACATACCGATGTATGCGGTCCGGTGAGTGTTGAGGCTCGCGACGGGTGTCGGTGTCAAAACCGGCGGATCTCGGGTAGGGGGGGTCCCGAACTGTGCGTCCAAGGTTGATGGTAACAGGAGACAGGGGACACGATGCTTACCCAGGTTCGGGCCCTCTCTATGGAGGTAATACCCTACTTCCTGCTTGATTGATCTTGATGAATATGAGTATTACAAGAGTTGATCTACCACGAGATCGTAATGGCTGAACCCTAGAAGTATAGCCTGTATGACTACGGTATTGAGTATATCCTTTCCGGACTACACCCTCCGGTTTATATAGACACCGGGGGGATCTAGGGTTATATAGAGTCGGTTACATAAGATGGAATCTTCATAGTTGTTCGCCAAGCTTGCCTTCCACGCCAAGGAGAGTCTTATCCAGACACGGGTACAGTCTTCAGTCTTTATATCTTCACAGCCCATCAGTCCGGCCATAGATAACAGGCCGGACGCCCAAGGACCCCTTAGTCCTGGACTCCCTCAGTAGCCCCCGAACCAGTCTTCAATAGCGAGGTGTTCGGCGCATAGATTGTCTTCGTATTGCAAGGTGGGTTCCTTTAACGATTTCCAAGTAGTGTATTCGTCCGTAGATCCAATGTCTCCCCTCAGCTTCTGCGCGCTTAATGTCCTCGTTTTCCACGTGTCGAGCAAATGCGGGCAGTCATGGTATTTTTTGCAAATAACACCCCAGCCCTGCAAGGAAGAGCATCTATTTAAAGAGCCTGGATCTCAGATCCTTTCGGCACCAAGCGGAGAAAATCCTCAGAGACCGCCAGGCAATACCATTCCAATATGGCCAACATTCCCAGCTCCTCTCCCCGTTCCAACCTAGAGAGAGGCGAGTGGGAGAGGTGCTCTGTGTCCCATAGACGATTGGTGAAGTTGCAAACGCAGGGATTTCTCCCTCCGGCAGATCTGGTCCCTGTTCGAGCAGGGCTAACCTCCTTCAACGGTCAAAATCCAGCAAGGAGGATTCTCCTAATCCGTCTGCGGGAGAACGAGTGTGCTTTGCCCCCTATCTGTTGAGGGGAGTGGGGTTTCCAATTCACCCATTCCTTCGAAGGCTGCTGGAGTACTATGGCCTCCAGCCGCACAATCTCACCCTGGCTCCATCCTCCACATTACGGGTTATGTTGCTCTATGCGAACTCTTCCTGGGTTGCGAGGCCCATTTTGATTTATGGAGAAGACTATTCTGCCTCGTCCCTCGCAATCAAGGTGGATCAATTTTTGAAGTGGGCACTACAAAAAAAAGACACATCCGTGACATTTTGGGCCGAACGAATTTTTTTTCTGTCATACATATGACACTTCTATGACGATAATTGTGACAAAACCCGGTATCATCATAGATGTGGTGGGCTCCTACTTCTATGACAAAAAATCATGACAGAAAATGGGCTTTTCGTCCTGGGCGGGCCGGAGACGCAGTTGCATGACATTCTTTGGGCCGTCCATGATAGAAAAAACCGTGGTAGAAGCGAGGGAGAGGAAAAATTCAGGGAGTTCCCGGTTACGGTGGGAGGTCGGGGGCCGAGCAATGCGCGTTTCTCTCGTACACGTACGCGCGTGTGTGCGAGGCGTTGGCTCTAACTGAACCCGAGCGATTGCACTGCAGGCTACGCGTTACTGAACCCGAGCGATCGATCGATGGCTGTTAAAATGAACCCGATCGAGTGATTTCTTCGCTACTGCTGCTAACTGAAGTCGATCGATTGGATGAACAGTGAGCGTTGCGGGGGGGTTGGATGAACAATGAGCGGTGGCGTTGCCTATGGATGAACAGGACCCCGTTGTGTGGTGGAGGGCTGGATGAACAGTAGACGGTGGAGGGGTGCCCGTGGAGGGGTGGTTGAATAGGACCCCATGGTGTGGAGGGCTGGATGAACAGTAGACGGTGGAGGGGTGCCCGTGGAGGGGTGGTTGAACAGTAGCCGGTGGAGTAGCGCGCGGCGGTGGCTGGATGAACAGGAGCCCGTGGAGGCTGGAGGAGTTCGACGGTGGAGATGAACAGTATCCCATGGAGTCCCGTTTTGCGGTACGCCACACCCCTCCCGATGAACAGGACCCCCGTTTCGACCGTCGGAGGTCCATTTCGTCCGTTTTGCGGTACGCCACACCCCTCCCGATGAACAGGACCCCCGTTTCGACCGTAGGAGGTCCGTTTCGTCCATTTTGCGGTACGCCACACCCCTCCCGATGAAAAGGACCCCGTTTCGACCGTAGGAGGTCCGTTTCGTCCGTTTTGCGGTACGCCAGACCCCTCCGGATCAACAAGACCCCCGTTTCGACTGTAGGAGGTCCGTTTCCTCCGTTTTGCGGTACGCCAGACCCCTCCCGATCAACAGGACCCCATTCCGAATGTAGGAGGTCCGTTTCCTCTGTTGTGCGGTACGCCAGGCCTCGTTTCCATCGCCTGTTCCATCCAAGCCCTCCCGATGAACACGACCACGACGCTGTTTCTCCGTTCTGACCCAGCCATGTACACGAGCCATGGCCGTACGTATGCGCGAGTAGGCGTTCGAGACCCCGCCCGTATGTACACATACGTGGCCGTATTTTCTTTCTTGCACCCTGGTCGCTGTACGTACGTGTACATGCTACGTGCGCACCTCTACTACGACACGTACGCGCCTCTACTACGACACGTGCGCGCTTCTACATCCACCAGTATATATGTACGTACACGTTCGCGACCAGAATGACAACGCTACGTACGCTTCGACCAGGTGGGTCTCGACTATCAGGCACTTCCTTGCCTGCGAAGATGTAGCTGGTGGGTCCCAGCAGTCAGGGGGGTGAATCATTTTTTTTACCCGGACACACTTCCTTGCATGCGAAGATGTAGCTGGTGGGTCCCAGCAGTCAGGGGAAACGGTTTTCTCGCGAAATACGGTGGCCCGTCCGGTGGGTCCCCGCTGTCAGGTGGAGGAATAATTATTTTGCACGTAATAAGGAGGCACTTCCTTGCTGCGGCCGTGGACCCAGCTGTCAGCCTCTCCACGTACAGTCCACGTCCGATGGAAGCCGTTCCTTGACCACGTTAACCACGCCGCGCCGAGAGCACCAGGGCGGTGGACGACGACGAGGCCTAGGAAGGGGACGACACGGAGCCGGGAAAGACGCGACAGTGGATGCCCACGCGTAGAGGAGTACGAGGGTTCACTGGTTCACTGCGGTGTGAGGCTGTCGTTGCCGCAGAATAACAGGGGGTGTGGGTGAGTAGAGGGATGGCCTGGCCAACGGTGGGAGTAGTAGGGGGTGGTGAGGCCTCCGCCGCATCGCAGCCGGCCACGGGAGGCAGGAGCACGAGGCACGACCGGTGCTGGTTTGGGCGGCTAGAGCAAGAAGACCAGAGGTTGAAGAAGCACTACAACCATTGGATGGACATCGTACGGTCACTAGAGCTAGAATCATGCATATTGACTAAGTTGACAAAGCCCTCCGTCCCGTCAACTTAGTAGGCCCACAAGTCAGCCTGCCACTATACTGGGTCCCAGCTAACAGGGGGAGTATTAATTTTTTTGTGCGTAATAAGGAGGCACTTCCTTGCATGCGAAGATATAGCTGGTGGGTCCGAGCTGTCAGCGGCATTAACATTTTTTTCGCGAAATATAGAGGCCCTTTCAGTGGGTCCCTGATGTCAGGTGGAGGAATCATTATTTTGCGCGTAATAAGGAGGCATTTCCTTGCGTGCGGCCGTGGACCCAGCTGTCGGCCTCTCCACGTACAATCCACTTCAGATGCATGTCGGTCGTTGACCACGTTGACCAGGCCACGCCAAGAGCACCAGGGCGGTGGACGACGGCGAGGCCTAGGAAGGGAACAGCACGGAGGCAGGGAAGACTCGGCAGTTGTTTCCCACGCGGAGGGGAGTACGACTGTACGAGGGTTTACTAGTTCGTCTGCCATCACCGGAGAATAACAGCAGGTGTGGGTGAGTAGAGGGATGGCTAGGCCGGCGATGGAAGTACGGTGGGGCGGTGAGGCCTGCGCGGCAGCAGAGCCGGCCATGGGGAGGAGGGAGCAGGCAGTCCCGCCGGCGCTTGTTTGAGCGGCTAGAGCAGGAAGAGCAGAGATTGAAGAAGCACGACGGCCGTTGGATGGCTATCCAACAGTCACTGCTTGTGCATCAACCTTTTTTTAGGAAAGCCTCAAATCTGTGGAAAACAGCATACAACCCATCTCCCATTATCTCTAATAATTTACAACCCATTTGCTAATTATTAAGGTTTTTTTGGAGCCCATATTGTGGCCACGGTTAAAAAATTATACGATATTTTGCATATTTCGGTGCGGTCCGAACTATTTTTAATCCTGAAATTTTGACTCACATTCAAACTGATTTTAAAAATAAATGTATATCAATATAAAATCCAACAAATTCTCCACGCATAAAAATTAATGTAATTTAAAATCTCAAAATGAAAAAAAGATATTTGAAACTAATTGCCGGTTTGATGTGTTTCAAAAATGTACAACCCATTTCTCATTACTGATAGGCCCTTTTCTCGGCCAGCCGAATGAACCTCTCCTCGTCTTGAAAGATTTGCAGCCCAACAGGCCTAACAAAGTGACTTACTTGGCAAATCACAAAAAAACTGGGATGTGGCCGTGGACCCAGCTGTCAGTCCATTTGTTTTTTAGTCCATTTGGTGGGCTGGGTGAAACAATGATGTAGCATCTATGCAGCCCATTTAAATCCCATTTGCATTTTTCTTGAAATCCGTGGACTTGCTGGGCTGGGTGAAAATATCATGTTGGGCTAGACGGAGAAATGTGATAAAAGCATAAACACATGATTGCACGTCAGTAAAATCTTTGCAAGCTTATGTACACAATCACTAGGAGTTAACTTGCCAAGTTATATATACAATTATTATTATTATTTTGTAAGAACTTTAAACTTACGAAATAAAATATCATTTTAATTTGATGAGTTAATAGTACGTGGGGTATTATTATTTTTTAGGCTAGACGTGGGACAGTTGAGTTGGTTCTAGGGGAAAGTACTGGGAGAAAACTCAGTTTACATCGAAAAAGAAAGTGGGAGAAAATTCAGAGACCTGCTGGGTCCACCTGAGGAGGGGAATATGTTGGGAGGAAGGAGATTCAAAGCACGGCAGCCGAGTGAACTAGTTTTTTTACGGATAAGTGAACTAGTTTACATACATAAGCAAATAGCCACTAAAAAAAGCAATCAGTTTAATGGGTTCTTAAAAGAAATATTTCAGACAAAACAGATAATTACGACACACATGCTAATGCATGAAACACTCAGATGATAAAGGTGCTTATAAACAGATAAATTACAACATCTAGACCTTCCTGGCATGCTTGATCGTGACATTGCGGCTATCCGTGTACTCGTCGGTTACGGGAAGCAGACACGCCCTCATGTCCAAGATCTGCCTGTACATGTCGTAGCATGCGTATGCGTCCTTGGCCGCGTAGGTTATGTAGGCTAGATTCAGAGGTACCTCCCACGTGTTCAGGTCGTCTTCTTTCATGTTGGCGTATTAGGGGTCGATGATGGTCTCAGCGAGGTCAACCACGGAGTCCTTCTCCTGCCCATTGATGATGATATTGTATTGCTTCTGGATGTCGACAAGCTTGTTGCACCAGATGGCCGAATCGTCGCGTTCTTCCTTCTCTCCACCGCAGCGAAGGTGCAGTCGGCGCTGCCGATGAAACGAACGAATGCTCCAGAACCTGGTGCAGCCATAGGACTGAGGCGAGGCAGAGCTTCACTGAGTCCATATCGTTGGTATACATCACATTCAACTTGGTGCAGCCATAGGACTGAACGGAGAACTCAAAGGGGAACTCCTTGCTGAAGTCCATATCCAGCAGGCTCACCCCTCGGATCACCATTGGAGTCTCTTCGAGTGAACGAGTGTGTAGGCGGCGGCAGCAGTTCGTTTTTCAGCTCTTGGGGAACTGGATTCAACAATAAGCTGAGTGTGTACATGCGACAACAATTACTACCCCTCCCTCGTCCGCTGCACGCCCGGCAGAAGATGCACCCTCGGCCACACGTCGGTTCACAAGCGGGTCTGTATTGGTACTGTAATAACAGGAGTTAGTGGTCACTTTACTTAAATTTAATTAGCTTTAATAGAAATTTGTACTTAAACAAGCAATGCATTCGCTCGTTCTATCAGTGCCACAGGATCAACATGCACAACAATTAGAATTATTATTCTCAGGACGCACGCGATCAGCACATTTGTCGCACTTTCACAAAGATAATACTACCAAGTTTGAACTGTTTGTTATGGTTGTTGTCCTCTGCATCATCATGCCATGTTTCCCAGCTTGCAAGATTCAGAACCAACAAATAAGATCCAAATAATAAGTACAACAAAGATGCCTACACATCTCATTGATTCCCAGCTTGCAAGATTCAGAACCAACAAATAAGATCCAAATAATAAGTACAACAAAGATGCCTACACATCTCATTGATTCCCAGCTTGCAAGATTCAGAACCAACAAATAAGATTCAAATAATAAGTACAACAAAGATGCCTACACATCTCACTGATTCCCAGCTTGCAAGATTCAGAACCAACCCATTAGAGCCTTTTGATAAAGTGAATATCAGGATTAAATCCATCTTGGCTAGCCATGTCATACAATCGAAGAACTTGGCGAATGCTCTTGACCGTCACAACATCTGTAGTTGAGTATTCCTGTTCGCACAGCACAAACAAGGAGACGGGAGAGCATGATTTCGCTTTAATAGCGGCCTCCTTGAACTCAACCTCCAGCTCTACTTGGATGAGGTCTGCCTGGAGTTCCATGATTCAATTCATGCGCCTTTTTCTGCAGTTCACCTGAAATGAAGCAAAGATTGCATCATTCAGCTAGCAAGAAGTACTTGCTCTTGTGAGCTGGCAGGTTCTTCTTTAGTAGTTGCACTAAAATTGAGGAACATTAAGGTTGGCTGTCCGGCTCATGTAAGGTGCAACTATAATTTTCTTATCCTTTTGTGCAGTTCCGCTAAAATAAAGTGCCATTGTGGTGACAGTGACGGATCCATCTTGCAAAGGCTAATAATGTTGCACGAGATTACCAGCAGAACTTGACGGAGATTTTGGAGACTCCAATCACCATTTTGTGCAGTTCCACCAAAATTGAGAGATGTTGCCCACGTGACATTTTAGTTGAAGTGCACAAGACACTCATTCCAAAAAAGTGTTTTGTGCAGTTCACCAAAAGGTCACAATAGCAACAAGGTGAAATGGATATCCCTATCTGCACAAAAAGATAGAAAGTAAATAGTTGCTGGTTAATAAGAATATACGAAACATATACAAAATGAAAAGAAGCATCTTAATTATGTTCATGGCAATCACGCAAGGACGGTAGAAATTTTAAAACATCAGCAATCCTTCATGTTACCAGAAGCATTATGATCAACAATGAGATTCCTCAAATATGGGATTACTTTAATGGTGGCATTGCTTGTTTACCAGACACAGTAAATCAACAACAGCTAAAGAGTTGGTTTAAGGGCATGGGACCATGGGGACACCAGGACACTCAGCAGCGTAAAGGAGCAACTTACTTATCATACTGGGGAAAACAGCAGGAGTGCCATTGTACTATGTGAGGGTAGCAAATCTAATCCTGGAGACCTTGTACTATGTGAGGGCAGCAAATCTAATCCTGGATACCTTTTACTATGTGAGGGCAGCAAATCTAATCCTGGATACCTTTTACTATGTGAGGGCAGCAAATCTAATCTCGAGACCTTTTACTATGTGAGGGCAGCAAATCTAATCCTGGAGACCTCTTAGTATGTGATGGCAGCAAATCTAATCCTGGACATACTCTGTTGACTTGTCCACCAGCCGCCACTTTCTATCCTTTTTTCAACCAATAATAGTTATGTTCCTTATCCAGTTTGTACTGCGTTTTCCCATTATTTCCCTTTTCAACCAAGAGACCGGTTGGGTATCCGGTCTCTACTAGTTTCACCATATTATTTCCTCTTTGAATCAATTCCTAGATTCATGCTACAACTTTCCCCCTTTCTTCGTTGTTTGAACAAAGCCCTAGATTCGAATGCATGAAGTAGCTTTACCTCTAATAATACTAAAAATTTGGGTGGCTTTGGAAGAGCTGATGTGAGTAGAAAAAGATGCACATGCAGACACGTGGGGAGCTGGGGCAGTAGAGCAAGGCCGCTTTCGAAGAACTTATACCTGAGGGTCACCGGGATGTCGGCGGTGGCAGGTCGGATCTGTGGACAATACGACAGGGAGGAAGAAGGGTCGGAGGACCTCCCGAGCCAGCGCTGTGTCGGAGAGAACGACACGGGCAGAGGATCGGGCCCCTCCGGCAGCTGTGGGTTTCCTCCCTCGGCGGCGATGACCGCGTGAATGATGCACCTTTTAGTCCTCTACACACACCGGCCGAAGGGATCCGGCCGGATCTGTGACCAGCGGTGAGCAGAGAGAAAATGTCGCTACCGCTGTCTTGTTTATATCTGGAGAGGATGAGAGAATGAAGAGAGCAACCCTAGTAAAGCAAGCGCTCATGCCCCTACGTCCATATATAGTGGAGTGATTATCTTTTTCTCTCCACAGCAAGCATTTCAATTTGTGTACGTGGCATTAAAGAAAAGAAACTCTCTATTTAAGGTGACTATTGTACGACTCCTACTTACTACTAGTAGTACTACAGTATTGTTCACCTGTGCTCCCCGCCCCTCCATTCATTGAACAACCCCACGGGTGAATAAACATACAGTAAGTACTGTATTTATATAGAACGAACAAGCTCAAACTATTTTCGCGTAGTTAAAAGTTGAGGGCGGGGCTTTTCCCGGGCAGTACGCGCGGCAGTTTTCGGGTAGGGCCAGAAGACTATTTTATTTTATTTTTTTAAACTTCGAGACGGCCACATAGCATGGAGTTGACCCCAACGATTTTCAGCTTACAAGCACGGTACACGCTATCCTAGACTACTCTACACATGAAACTGCCACACGAGCGTCCGGGTAGCGCTTGGCTCTTCACCTCTTCGGGAAGTCGAACAATGATGGAATACTACTACACTGGAGGAGTACTACAGTACACTTCTGGCCATCTGACACCGATTGAACTGCTGCATGTCCACCGCGTGCGGGAGGGAGAGCATGTAGCAAAATCTTCTCCTAGTCTTGCCAGCCACCACGCTCATGGGCGAGGGAGGGACGCTCCTGCCTTTGCGTGTATGACAGGTGGGCCCTACAGGTGTGTGGCCAACCTGTCATACTGTTGGAAATATGCCCTAGAGGCAATAATAAATTAGTTATTATTATATTTCCTTGTTCATGATAATCGTTTATTATCCATTCTATAATTGTATTGATAGGAAACTCAGATACATGTGTGGATACATAGACAACACCATGTTCCTAGTGAGCCTCTAGTTGACTAGCTCGTTGATCAATAGATGGTTATGGTTTCCTAACCATGGACATTGGATGTCGTTGATAACGGGATCACATCATTAGGAGAATGATGTGATGGACAAGACCCAATTCTAAGCATAGCACTAGATCGTGTAGTTCGTATGCTAAAGCTTTTCTAATGTCAAGTATCATTTCCTTAGACCATGAGATTGTGCAACTCCCGGATACCGTAGGAATGCTTTGGGTGTACCAAACGTCATAACGTAACTGGGTGGCTATAAAGGTACATTACAGGTATCTCCGAAAGTGTCTGTTGGGTTGGCACGAATCGAGACTGGGATTTGTCACTCCGTGTAAACGGATAGGTATCTCTGGGCCCACTCGGTAGGACATCATCATAATGTGCACAATGTGATCAAGGAGTTGATCACGGGATGATGTGTTACGGAACGAGTAAAGAGACTTGCCGATAACGAGATTGAACAAGGTATCGGGATACCGACGATCGAATCTCGGGCAAGTATCATACCGATAGACAAAGGGAATTGAATACGAGATTGATTAAGTCCTTGACATCGTGGTTCATCCGATGAGATCATCGTGGAACATGTGGGAGCCAACATGGGTATCCAGATCCCGCTGTTGGTTATTGACCGGAGAACGTCTCGGTCATGTCTGCATGTCTCCCGAACCCGTAGGGTCTACACACTTAAGGTTCGATGACGCTAGGGTTGTAAAGGAAGTTTGTATGTGGTTACCGAATGTTGTTCAGAGTCCCGGATGAGATCCCGGACGTCACGAGGAGTTCCGGAATGGTCCGGAGGTAAAGATTTATATATGGGAAGTCCTGTTTTGGTCACCGGAAGAGTTTCGGGGTTTATCGGTAACGTACCGGGACCACCGGGAGGGTCCCGGGGGTCCACCAGGTGGGGCCACCAGTCCCGGGGGGCCACATGGGCTGTAGGGAGTGTTCCTTGGCCTACATGGGCCAAGGGCACCAGCCCCACTAAGGCCCATGCGCCTAAGAGATGGAGAGGGGGCAAACCCTAATGGGATATGGGCCCTAGGGCCCATATTGGTGCGCCTCCCTCTCCCATCCCCTCTTGGCCGCCACCCCTTGGCCATCTAGGGCTGCCGCCCCCCTAGGGGTGGGAACCCTAGAGGGGGCGCAGCCCCTTCCCTTCCCCTATATATATGAGGCCTAGGGCTGCCCATAACATACGCGATTTGATCTCTCGTTGGTGCAGCCCTGCATCTCTCTCCCCCTCCTCTTCTGTGGTGCTTGGCGAAGCCCTGCAGGATTGCCACGCTCCTCCATCACCACCACGCCGTTGTGCTGCTGCTGGATGGAGTCTTCCTCAACCTCTCCCTCTCTCCTTGCTGGATCAAGGCTTGGGAGACGTCACCGGGCTGTACGTGTGTTGAACGCGGAGGTGCCGTCCGTT
Source organism: Triticum urartu (assembly GCF_056163025.1). Taxonomy (NCBI): domain Eukaryota; kingdom Viridiplantae; phylum Streptophyta; class Magnoliopsida; order Poales; family Poaceae; genus Triticum; species Triticum urartu. The sequence continues at coordinate 90,252,146 of NC_141878.1, forward strand.
CGGCGCTAGGATCATCGGTGATTTGAATCACGACGAGTACGACTCCATCAACCCCGTTCTCTTGAACGCTTCCGCGCGCGATCTACAAGGGTATGTAGATCCACTCCTCCCTCGTTGCTAGATGACTCCATAGATAGATCTTGGTGACACGTAGGAAAATTTTGAATTTATGCTACGTTCCCCAACAGTGGCATCATGAGCTAGGTCTATGCGTAGTTTCTATGCACGAGTAGAACACAAAGTAGTTGTGGGCGTTGATTTTGTTCAATATGCTTGCCGTTACTAGTCTTATCTTGATTCGGCGGCATCGTGGGATGAAGCGGCCCGGACCAACCTTACACGTATGCTTACGTGAGACCGGTTCCACCGACTGACATGCACTAGTTGCATAAGGTGGCTAGCGGGTGTCTGTCTCTCCCACTTTAGTCGGATCGGATTCGATGAAAAGGGTCCTTATGAAGGGTAAATAGCAATTGGCATATCACGTTGTGGTCTTTGCGTAGGTAAGAAACGTTCTTGCTAGAAACCCATAGCAGCCACGTAAAACATGCAAACAACAATTAGAGGACGTCTAACTTGTTTTTGCAGGGTATGCTATGTGATGTGATATGGCCAAAGGATGTGATGAATGATATATGTGATGTATGAGATTGATCATGTTCTTGTAATAGGAATCATGACTTGCATGTCGATGAATATGACAACTGGCAGGAGCCATAGGAGTTGTCTTTATTTATTTATGACCTGCGTGTCAACTTAAACGTCATGTAATTACTTTACTTTTATTGCTAACCGTTAGCTGTAGTAGTAGAAGTAATAGATGACGTGACAACTTCATGAAGACACGATGATGGAGATCATGGTGTCATGCCGGTGACGATGATGATCATGGAGCCCCGAAGATGGAGATCAAAAGGAGCAATATGATATTGGCCATATCATGTCACTATTTGATTGCATGTGATGTTTATCATGTTTATACATCTTATTTGCTTAGAACGACGGTAGTAAATAAGATGATCCCTCATTAAAATTTCAAGAAAGTGTTCCCCCTAACTGTGCACCGTTGCGACAGTTCGTAGTTTCGAAGCACCACGTGATGATCGGGTGTTAGATTCATACGTTCATATACAACGGGTGTTGTCGAGCCTAGCATGTACAGACATGGCCTCGGAACACATGCAAAACACTTAGGTTGACTTGACGAGCCTAGCATGTACAGACATGGCCTCGGAACACAGAAGACCAAAAGGTCGAGCATGAGTCGTATAGAAGATACGATCAACATCAAGATGTTCACCGACGTTGACTAGTCCGTCTCACGTGATGATCGGACACGGCCTAGTTGACTCGGATCATGTAATCACTTAGATGACTAGAGGGATGTCTATCTGAGTGGGAGTTCATAAGATGAACTTAATTATCCTGAACATAGTCAAAAGGAATTCGCAAATTATGTCGTAGCTCGCGTTATAGTTCTACTGTTTAGATATGTTCCTAGAGAAAAATTAGTTGAAAGTTGATAGTAGCAATTATGCGGACTAGGTCCGTAAACTGAGGATTGTCCTCATTGCTTCTTAGAAGGCTTATGTCCTTAATGCACCGCTCAGTGTGCTGAACCTGGAACGTCGTCTGTGGATGTTGCGAACATCTGACATACACATTTTGATAACTACGTGATAGTTCAGTTAAACAGTTTAGAATTGAGGCACCGAAGACGGTTTTGAAACGTTGCAAAACATATGAGATGTTTTGAGGGCTGAAATTGGGATTTCAGGCTCGTGCCCACGTCAAGAGGTATAAGACCTCCGACGATTTTCTTAGACTGCAAACTAAGGGAGAAAAGCTCAATTGTTGAGCTTGTGCTCAGATTGTCTGAGTACAACAATCATTTGAATCAAGTGGGAGTTGATCTTCTAGATAAGATAGTGATGTTTCTCCGAAGTCATTACCACCAAGCTGCTAGAGCTTCGTGATGAACTATAATATATCGGGGACATGTATGATGATCCTTGAGATGTTCGTGATGTTTGACACCACAAAAGTAGAAATCAAGAAGGAGCATCAATTGTTGATGGTTGGTGAAACCACTAGTTTCAAGAAGGGCAAGGGCACGAAGGGATACTTCATAAAACGGCAATTCAGCTGCTGCTCTAGTGAAGAAACCCAAGGTTGAACCCAAACCCGAGACTAAGTGCTTTTGTAATAAGGGGAACAGCCACTAGAGCAGTATTACCCTAGATAGTTGGTAGATGAGAAGGCTGTCGATAGAAGTATATTGGATATACATTATGTTAATGTGTACTTTACTAGTACTCCTAGTAGCACCAGGGTATTAGATACCGGTTCGGTTGCTAAGTGTTAGCAACTCGAAATAAAAGCTATGGAATAGACGGAGACTAGCTAAATGTGAGATGACGATATGTGTTGGAAGTATTTCCAAGGTTGATCAAATATCGTGCGCTCCCTCTATCATCGAGATTGGTGTTTGCATTGAGCATAGACATGATTGGATTATGTCTGTCGCAATACGGTTATTCATTTAAGGAGAATAATGGTTACTTTGTTTATTTGAATAATACCTTCAATGGTCTTACACCTAAAATGAATAGTTTATTGAATCTCGATAGTAGTGATACACATGTTCATGCCAAAAGATAGTAATGATAGTACCACCTACTTGTGGCACTGCCACGTAAGTCATATCGGTATAAAATGCATGAAGAAGCTCCATGTTGATGGATCTTTGGGCTCACTCGTTTTTGAAAAGTTTGGGACATGCGAACCATGTCTATTGGTATATATATGCATGAAGAAACTCCATGCAAATGGACCATTTTGTACTCGCTTGATTTTGAATCACTTGAGACATGCAAATCATACCACATGGGCAAGATGATTGAAAGCCTCGGTTTCAGTAAAATGGAACTAGAAAGCAAATTGTTGGAAGTAATACATTTTGATGTGTGCAGTCCAATGAGTGCTGAGGCGTGTAGTGGATATCGTTATGTTCTTACTTCACAGATGATTTGAGTAGATGTTGAGTACATTTACTTGATGAATCACGAGTCTGAATTATTGAAAGGTTCAAGTAATTTCAGTGTGAAGTTGAAAGATCGTCGTGACAAGAGGATAAAAGATCTATGATATGATCATAGAGATGAATATCTGAATTACGAGTTTGGCACAAAATTAAGACATTGTGGAAACCGTTTCACAACTAATACAGCCTGGAACACCATAGTGTGATGGTGTGTCCGAACATCATAACTGCACCTTATTGGATATGATGCATACCATGATGTCTCTTATCGAATTACCACGATAGTTTATGGGTTAGGCATTAAAGACAACCACATTCACTTTAAATAGGGCACCACGTAATTCCGATGAGATGACACCGTATGAACTATGGTTTAGAGAAACCTAAGCTGTCATTTCATAAAAGTTTGGGGCTGCGACGCTTATGTGAAAAAGTTTCAGGCTGATAAGCTCGAACCCAAAGCGGATAAATGCATCTTCATAGGTCACCCAAAACAGTTGGGTATACCTCCTGTCTCAGATTCGAAAGCAATAAGGGATTGTTTCTGGAATCGGGTCCTTTCTCGAGGAAAAGTTTCTCTCGAAAGAATTGAGTGGGAGGATGGTGGAGACTTGATGAGGTTATTGAACCGTCACTTCAACTAGTGTATAGCAGGGCACAAAGAGTTGTTCCTGTGGCACCTACACCAATTGAAGTGGAAGCTTATGATATTGATCATGAGACTTCGGATCAAGTCACTCCCAAACCTCGTGGGATGACAAGGATGCGTACTACTTCAGAGTGGTACGTAATCCTGTCTTGGAAGTCATGTTGCTAGACAACAATGAACCTACGAGCTATGGAGAAGCGATGGTGGGCCCGGATTCCGATAAATGGCTCGAGGCCATAAAATCCGAGAGAGGATCCATGTATGAGAACAAAGTGTAGACTTTGGCAGTACGACTCGATGGTCGTAAGGCTATTGAGTACAGATGGATTTTAAAAAGGGAAGACGGACAATGATGGTAAATGTCACCATTAAGAAAGCTCGACTTGTCGTTAAGATGTTTTCCGACAAGTTCAAGGAGTTGACTACGGTGAGATTTTCTCACTCGTAGCGATGCTAAGAGTCTGTTGGAATTATATTAGCAGTCACTGCATTATTTATGAAATCTTGCAGATAGGATGTCAAAACATTGTTTCCTCAACGATTTTCTTGAGGAAAGGTTGTATGTGATACAACCGAAAGGTTTTGTCAATCCTGAAAAGATGCTAATAAGGATGCAAAGCTCCAGCAATCCTTCTGAGGACTGGAGTGAGCATCTCGGAGTTGGAATGTACACTTTGATGAGATGATCAAAGATTTTGGGTTTTTACAAAGTTTATGAGAAACTTGTATTTCCAAAGAAGTGAGTGGGAGCACTATAGAATTTCTGATGAGTATATGTTTTAACATATTGTTGATCGGAAATGACGTAGAATTTCTGGAAAGCATATAGGGTTATTTGGAAAGTGTTTTCAATGGAAAACCTGGATTAAGCTACTTGAGCATTGAGCATCAATATCTATAAGGATAGATCAAAACGCTTAATGGTACTTTCAAATGAGCACATACCTTGACATGATCTTGAAGTTGTTCAAGATGGATCTGTCAAAGAAGGAGTTCTTGCCTGAGTTGTAAGGTATGAAGTTAAGACTTAAAGCTCGACCACGGCAGAATAGAGAGAAAGGACGAAGGTCGTCCCCTATGCTTAAGACATAGGCTCTATAGTATGCTATGCTGTGTGCCGCACCTGAAGTGTGCCTTGCCATGAGTCAGTCAAGGGGTACAAGAGTGATCCAAGAACGGATCACAGGACAGTGGTCAAAGTTGTCCTTAGTAACTAGTGGACTAAGGAATTTTCTCGATTATGGAGGTGGTAAAAGAGTTCGTCGTAAAGGGTTACGCCGATGCAAACTTTGACACTAATCCAGATTATTCTGAGTAGTAAACTGGATTCGTATAGTAGAACAGTTATTTGGATTAGCTCCAAATAGAACGTGCTAGCTGCATCTAGGAGATGACATAGAGATTTGTGAAGCACACACGGATCTGAAAGGTTCAGACCCGTTGACTAAAACCTCTCTCACAAGCAACATGATCAAACCCAGAACTCTTTGGGTGTTAGTCACATGGCGATGTGACCTGTGAGTGTTAATCACATGGCGATGTGAACTAGATTATTGACTCTAGTGCAAGTGGGAGACTGTTGGAAATATGCCCTAGAGGAAATAATAAATTAGTTATTATTATATTTCCTTGTTCATGATAATCGTTTATTATCCATGCTATAATTGTATTGATAGGAAACTCAGATACATGTGTGGATACATAGACAACACCATGTTCCTAGTGAGCCTCTAGTTGACTAGCTCGTTGATCAATAGATGGTTATGGTTTCCTAACCATGGACATTGGATGTCGTTGATAACGGGATCACATCATTAGGAGAATGATGTGATGGACAAGACCCAATTCTAAGCATAGCACTAGATCGTGTAGTTCGTATGCTAAAGCTTTTCTAATGTCAAGTATCATTTCCTTAGACCATGAGATTGTGCAACTCCCGGATACCGTAGGAATGCTTTGGGTGTACCAAACGTCACAACGTAACTGGGTGGCTATAAAGGTACATTACAGGTATCTCCGAAAGTGTCTGTTGGGTTGGCACGAATCGAGACTGGGATTTGTCACTCCGTGTAAACGGATAGGTATCTCTGGGCCCACTCGGTAGGACATCATCATAATGTGCACAATGTGATCAAGGAGTTGATCACGGGATGATGTGTTACGGAACGAGTAAAGAGACTTGCCGGTAACGAGATTGAACAAGGTATCGGGATACCGACGATCGAATCTCGGGCAAGTATCGTACCGATAGACAAAGGGAATTGAATACGGGATTGATTAAGTCCTTGACATCGTGGTTCATCCGATGAGATCATCGTGGAACATGTGGGAGCCAACATGGGTATCCAGATCCCGCTGTTGGTTATTGACCGGAGAACGTCTCGGTCATGTCTGCATGTCTCCCGAACCCGTAGGGTCTACACACTTAAGGTTCGATGACGCTAGGGTTGTAATGGAAGTTTGTATGTGGTTACCGAATGTTGTTCGGAGTCCCGGATGAGATCCCGGACTTCACGAGGAGTTCTGGAATGGTCCGGAGGTAAAGATTTATATATGGGAAGTCCTGTTTTGGTCACCGGAAGAGTTTCGGGGTTTATCGGTAACGTACCGGGACCACCGGGAGGGTCCCGGGGGTCCACCAGGTGGGGCCACCAGTCCCGGGGGGCCACATGGGCTGTAGGGAGTGTTCCTTGGCCTACATGGGCCAAGGGCACCAGCCCCACTAAGGCCCATGCGCCTAAGAGATGGAGAGGGGGCAAACCCTAATGGGATATGGGCCCTAGGGCCCATATTGGTGCGCCTCCCTCTCCCATCCCCTCTTGGCCGCCACCCCTTGGCCATCTAGGGCTGCCGCCCCCCTAGGGGTGGGAACCCTAGAGGGGGCGCAGCCCCTTCCCTTCCCCTATATATATGAGGCCTAGGGCTGCCCATAACATACGCGATTCGATCTCTCGTTGGTGCAGCCCTGCATCTCTCTCCCCCTCCTCTTCTGTGGTGCTTGGCGAAGCCCTGCAGGATTGCCACGCTCCTCCATCACCACCACGCCGTTGTGCTGCTGCTGGATGGAGTCTTCCTCAACCTCTCCCTCTCTCCTTGCTGGATCAAGGCTTGGGAGACGTCACCGGGCTGTACGTGTGTTGAACGCGGAGGTGCCGTCCGTTCGGCGCTAGGATCATCGGTGATTTGAATCACGACGAGTACGACTCCATCAACCCCGTTCTCTTGAACGCTTCCGCGCGCGATCTACAAGGGTATGTAGATCCACTCCTCCCTCGTTGCTAGATGACTCCATAGATAGATCTTGGTGACACGTAGGAAAATTTTGAATTTATGCTACGTTCCCCAACACATACAGCCAAAGGCAGGTGCAATTAAGTCCGTGAGGGAGAGGATAATCAAACTTCTCGTTGATGTACGAGTTGACGTGACACATCAAAGCACTGCACTCAATATATTTCAATAATTTGCGTGTGTGACTCCTAGATGCAGAGGTCGGGGGTCATCATCCTCCTTTTCGAGAGAAAACAGACACGTGTGTGAGAGGACGAGTGCGTGCGTGCACCTCTTCTCTTCCTGTATAACGTACTACTGAACTCAGAGTACAAGTTTTTGTGGGTGGCGCGATGGTGCGTGTGAGGAGTCCTGAGAGATAGGTTTAATGCATTAATTGCAATGCATGCATGCATAAAGTACATGCATTGGTCAATTTTCTCTTAATACTTGCATGCAATTATTTAATGCACCTTGGAATCTGAACATGTGTTGGGGAACAACCAAATTGAGCCTTATAAAATGGAAAAACTAAAATTTTGAGATAAGCCCTATAAAATCGGAAAGGAGGGAGTAGAAAAAGAAGTACTCCATCCGGGAATAGTGCCGCACTTCGAAACTAGAACCGTCAATAAATTTTGAGCTTGCGTCTCATCACATTCCAAATTACTCCACGCTATATTGAATTGCAAACCTGTTCACACCGATCACAACCTAAATGGTTTACCACTTAGGAGCGTATTAGTACTCGGTTATAAATATTAGTATGCCAAGATGACTGCGCATTCCTCCTCAACTCCTCATCCACAAAAACAAACAAGTCATTCAGCATCCTTCCCTTGCGTCTGCCATGGCCAGTGTGAGTTCTGGGTCGAGAGATTGCCACCAGGGAGAGGCGAGCATGGAAGCAGAAGCACGAGAGATGTCCCGCCTCGCTGCGAGAGCAGCTGACATGTCCCGTCACGCCGCTGAAGCAGCACGGAGGTCCCGCCGTGCCATCGATGCAGCAGAGATGTCCCGCCGCGCCACGAATGCAGCAGAGATGTCCCGCCGCACCGCGGCAGCCTGGAAAAATTTCTCGGGGGCAGGCGACGACTATTACAGGAGCATGCATGCGATCATCCATAGCCAGATGGATCAGATCTCCGGCTCGGCGTGGTTGCAGGACGACATGATAGCCTCATTTGAACAGGCTACCGGCGTCATCCGGAAACTAAGGGAGGGCAATGAGAGGCTCTGGGCCGAGCGCAACCTACTGAGGGAGAAGATCGTCCGAAGTGCAGACCAGCAGGAGGAGACTAGTGCCTTGTTGAAGAAACTTATGGACGAGAATGACATGCTCTGCAACGAGCGCCAAAGGATGGTGGAGGAATCCGTGGATGTTCTCAAGCAGCATCTTGAGGACACGAAAGAGCTCATCGCTGCTCGCCGCGGAGACTAGTTTCCTGGTTTCTTTTGATGTAATAATCGGTTTAGGATGTGGATTGTGTCGTCGATTGTGAAATGTTGGGTTCTAGCACGGATGTTTGGCCTTTGTTGGCCTCTTGGGATGTTGCGATTTCAATCTGGTAGTGTTTAGTCCTTCGTGTTAGGCTGGAGTTGTGCCGAACTTCTTGTGAATTGTGGTGGTTTTCAGTAATGAAAATCGGAAGGGGCAAGCCCTTCTTTGATCAATTTTTTTAATCATCCTTATATATTCATCAGTCTTGCTATAAGTCGCAGTAGATGCTATATAGGTCCGTCGGATCTTACATCAAGATCCGTGCTTTCAGATTTTCTTTTTTCTCTCTTAAATCTCAGTCGAGTGAGACATAGCCACGCCATTAAACAGAGGCTCGGGCGCCATTAATGGAGACCTTGGGAGAGAGGTGGACGGCAGATGGAGGTTAAAGGGCTCTCCTCCCGATAAGCACGCGCAGGGGTCTGATCGCACGCCTCTCGTACTCAAATAGCTACCCTGGACGGCGCCTCCTAGCTAATAAAAAATGGGGACGTGTTGCAGCACGTAAATGGTACTAGTAAGTAGAACGCCCACGGTTTCAATAATACTTGTGTTTCCGATTGTAACGTGACAACACTTGTTCCAAAATGACTTTGTTGATTGTTAATGTGTGCGCCTTCGCAAATCGGACTGCAAATTTACCACAGCATGTTCGTGCCATGTCATGGCACCAAGCCAAGTTTCATTATGTTCATGCGTGTTTTGGATTTACAGGAATTAAAAAACTAAGTTTCTCAATGTTTCCAACCCAGCCACGACGCCCAGAATTTTGAATTTCATTCCCATTTCTTGCATGGAACCTAGAAATTTACCGGAGGACACACATATGATTTTTCAACCAACTTTGGTGCACTGGAACATGTGCTTGTATTTCAAATTTGAATTATGCACACAAAGGTGACACGTTCCCTCTCAGAACCACGAGCCTTCTTGAGAGAAGCTCCGATTTGCAAGAAGCTTATACCAAAATTTGTTCCTATTCGGCCAATTTTTTACCACGGCATGGTACTACCATGACATGACACCATGCCAAGTTTCATGATTTTAAAACCAAGTTTCTCAATGTTCTCGACCGAGCCACGATGCCCAGATGTTTGAATTTTATTCTCATTTTTTGCATGGGACCTACTCCCTCCTTCCATCTATATAGGGCCTAATGTGTTTTTCAAGACAACCTTTGACTATTGACAAGATTAATAGCACATGATATGTATACTATGAACATTATATTATTGGAAGCTCCTTTGACATACAAAATTGAAGGATGCTTTGTGTAAGTTGCATGTCATATATTATTGCTCTAACGTTTGATCAAAGTTAGCCTCGAAAAACGCATTAGGACCTATATAGATGGAAGGAGGGAGTAGAAATTCACCCGAGGACACAAATGTGATTTTTCAACCAACTTTGGTGCACGGGGGCATGTGCTTGTAGTTCAAATTTGAATTATGCACATTAAATGACCAAAAACTCAATTAATGTGTAAATAAGGCCAAACGAAGACAGAATAATTCCAAAATTTAACAGGGCACTCATGTAGTTCTATGTTGCCTTTGTAAATAAACTCAAGGGGGACAATGTATATTGTTTCGCACTCAAAGGTGGCACGTTCCCTCTCAGAACCACGAGACTTCTTGAGAGAAGCTTCGGTTTGCAAAAGCTTATACCAAAATCTGTTCCTATTCGGCCATTTTTTTACCACAACATGGTAGTACCATGACATGACATCCATGCCAAGTTTCATGATTTCCAGACGTGTTTTGGATTTACAAGAATTTTAAAACCAAGTTTCTCAATGTTCTCGGCCGAGCCACGATGCCCAGATGTTTTAATTTTATTCTCATTTCTTGCATGGGACCTAGAAATTCACCCGAGGACACAAATGTGATTTTTCAACCAACTTTGGTGCACGAGAGCATGTGCTTGTAGTTCAAATTTGACTTATGCACATTAAATGACCAAAAAACTCAATTAATGTATAAAAAACGACAAACGAACCCGGAATAATTGCAAAATTTAACAGGGCACTAATGTAGTTCTATGTTGCCTTTGTTAAGAAACTCAAGGGGGGCAGCGTATATTGTTTCACACTCAAAGGTGGCACGTTCCCTCTTAGAACCACGAGCTTCCAAATCGACCCAATTTTTTACCACAACATGTTAGTGCCATGACATGACACCATGCCAAGTTTCATGATTTCCAAGCGAGTTTTGGATTTACATGAACTTAAAATCAAAGTTTCTTGATGTTCTCGGCCGAGTCATGATGCCCAGATGTTTGAATTTCATTCTCATTTCTTCCATGGGACCTAGAAATTCAACCAAGGACACACATGTGATTTTTCAACCCACTTTGGTGCACCGGAGCATGTGCATGCAATTCATATTTAGATTATGCACATTAAAAGTCCAGAAACTCAATTAATGTATAAAAAGGCCAAATGAACCCGAATTAATTCCAAAATTTAACAGGGCACTCATATAGTTCTATGTTTCCTCTGTAAATAAAATCAGGGGAGGCAGCGTATATCGTTTCACACACAAAGGTGACACGTTCCCTCTCGGAACCACGAAGCTTGTTGAGAGAATCTCCGGTTTTGCAAGAGGCTTATACCAAAACTTGTCCCAATTCAGTCAAAAATTATACGTATGAAATAGGGTTTAGATTATCCCAAACATCTCGCTACCTAGACCAATAATGTACTATGATTTGAATTCAACATAAAATGGATACAAATATTTGAATTGGAGAGCGTATGGTACATGTAGTTCATAGTGAAATATGATTACTGCTATATGTATGTTTTTTGTTATCAAGATAATATTTAAATTATTGTATAACTTGACAACAATCGTATTCAAATAAGGAAAATTGATTCAAATTTAGTCCATATGGTAGACGACAATATATATGTTCACATGGTGGAGTAAAATGTTCATATATGATGGAAGATCAAAATGTACGACTACATCAATTATAAACCGCAAGGTCACCTAATGATATATTCGAATTCAACATAACGTGGATTCAAAAATTGAAATTCGAGATCATGGCATCTGTAATCATATAAAAAGGGACATTACTCTTTCTTTGGTGGGAATTGATTTGTTTTTTGTTGTTGTTGAGGGAAGTGCGAATCGATTTGGTACTGTGCAGGGTAATCTTGTTCTCCTGATTTTTTTTACATTTTTCTTGTAGTTTTTTCAATGGCATCTATAGCAATATAGTAAAAGGGGACATGACTCTCTTGTGTCTTGTATGAATTGTTTTTTTACACGTTAAGTTTGTTCTGCCGAACAAGGAATCCACACCTTGTTATCCCGAAATTTTCAAGCTCGAGTATCTTTTGTCTCACCTGCTTTGAAACTCCCGCTTCTTCAACCCGCACCGTTCCTTGTTATCTCAAAATTTGGACGCACGCGAGAACTCCCTCCTCATCTGAAATCGCTCCCACAGCCCAGACACATGAAATCCCCCTTCTACCCCTCAGCCGGAAATGAAGCTCCACGTCGCGGTGTCAAAACCGGTGGGGGTACGCTGGTAACTTACCCTACATTCCGGACAAGCGCGTCCCTATGCTTGGCTCCCCCTCCCCCTTCGCCCCCATTCGTACACCGAGGCCACCAAAACCCGTGAAACCCCATGCTCCTCCGTCGGCCTCCCGACCACCGCTCAGCCGGAGACTCTTCCCCGACTACGTCGTCCACCGCAGCTGATCGCCGTCCCTCATCCACCGCACTGGATGAGGATCCGTTGTCGATCTCGTCGTCCCGCCAGATCAGCCGCCCCGTCCTCCACCTCCAAGGAGCTGCCCCGACGTTCGCCTCGTCTATCGCGCCACCTCAATCCCCACAGTGCTGTCTTGACCTGCCCCACCGGAACCGCAGCACCCTCACCAATTCCTCCGATGAAGCCGAGGCCAACTCGGCGCCACCAAGGAGGTTCTGCACTCACCGCTGCATTTTATCTTTTATTCGATCTCACGGGGCTGCCATGCTCGATACCGAGCAGACATGGCATGTCTCCATCGACGGCGCCGTCGCCGGCCACATCATCCACGGTGTCTCTCCCCCATGTCGTTGCTTCCTCAGCAGTGACTTCCACAAAGGCACTAGCTGCAACTGCTCCGGCTCTCGCTCGCGTTGCGGCTCTGTTCTTGCTGTCGGTCGCGCTGCTGCACTGCTCCTGCTTTCGTTCGTGCTGCTGCTCTGCTCTTGCTCTCGCTTGCGCTGTTGCTGCTGCTGCACGACCTCCGGCAGCTACAGGAGTTGCTACTTTAGCACTCGCTCGCGGTGCTACTGCACGACTTGCTCTTTGCTAGTGCGTTCCTTGCTCGAGCATCTGCTGATTTAGATCACTGCTTCTTTGCTACTAGTGCTCGAACATCCTAAACATCTATTGCAATGCTCTGTTACTAGTTCAATCAGTTTCGACAGTAAAATTCAGTTTCGACTATGAAGTTCATTTTCTTCAGTTAAGTTCAGAGTGAACAGTACTTACAACATCTGTTGGAGCGGCCGTGGCGCGGCTAATGCGTTTTACATCTAGCACTTTTTGGTGATGTATTTTACATCATCTATTGCAGATGATATTAGGGTCCCACTTCAGATTAACGTTGTCTGTCTTGTCATGCTTCAGCCTCGTCGCCGTACACCTTAGCGGAGCTGCTCCAACGATGGAACTGTCCATCACAGCGGAGCAGTACCCTCGGCGCCGTTTCCAGAGGCCTCAGATCTTCTTCCCCGCCCCCGACAGTCACACCAGCATCATCATCATCCTCCACGTCCAACCCAATGATGCCGAGGTCCACAAGGCTATGCCAAAGAGGTTGTACACTCGTCGCATCACTTTGTTTTTCCATTCCTCTGTTCTTCCAATTCATGTGAGCCAAACACCCAGGTTGACTGAAATCCTATGTTTCCAAATGCTCTGTTTTGCACGTGCATTCCTATCCTATTCCTGTGTTTTTCCTATCCCTGCGTTTATAGAATCCTCTAATTCTAAGGAGCCCTTACATATTTACTTCATTTTCAGATAGGCGTCAAAGAAAACTCTGCGTGTTATGTCCTGCTCCTGCCGTGCCGTCATCCACCCCACCCGAGGTGCACCATCGACAGAAGCGTTCACTGCAGAAGAGATCCCCCTGCAGACTTCCTTTCGCCACCTCAGATCATCTTCCCTATTGTTGGCAGCCACGCCAACTGCATTACCATCATCGACTGAGCAGATGAACCTGAGGACTACACAGTTCCGGAAGAGAGGTCGCAGTCTTTCGTGTTTGCTTACGTTATACATCGGTTATTATTACCCGCTACTTTATCGTTCAATCTTTAGTTTTGAATTGCCCATGGATCTCATATCGAGCCAACAACGAATAGTATCTGTCTACTATCTGGTTCATCTGGGGTCTTCTATGTGGTTCATGTTGGGTGGGCAACAAACAATAGATGATCCATTGTCTATCTTTTTAAACTGAAGCTATAATCTACCTGCTATCATTAGTTTTGGATCCATCCACTCGTTTGCTACCATCAGTCTTGATTTTTGCATGCACCCCTTAGGCCTTACAAAATCTAACTATTTTTTTATTATGCATGTCAGATATTGTACACAATCGTACTGAACATGTAGAGAAAAAGAGAAGACCATTGCGTGCGAATATAATGTCATGCAGAAGCCGCTCCATGGTGGGCGAAGTGGCCCCCCTCCCGCATTTCCATATTGTATTCCAGAGGAAGATAACTGTTCAGATGGAGATTCAGAAGGAGCCGACCACTCCTGTTTACCACCTGAGGTGTTTGCTCTAACCTGGCATGCTGATGTTGGTCATATCATGCATATGGCGCCTTGCATTGCTTACATTATACATCTTATATGTCATCAGCTTAGTTTAGATTTGCTTTGTGTGAATGCCACCTGTTTGGTTTCTATATCATACTCCCACCATTCCTAAATATTTGTCTTTTTAGAGATTTCAACAAGTGACTACATACGGAACAAAATGAGTGAATCTACACTCTAAAATATGTCTATATACATCCGTATGTGGTAGTCCATTTGAAATCTCTAAAAAGACAAATATTTAGGAATGGAGGGAGTATATGGGAATTATGCAATGCCATCTTCTTTAGCCAGGCATCATATACGTGAATCATGCAATGCCATCCTGTTTAGCCAGTGACCGTATATGTGAATTGTATCGTGCCATATTTTTTTCCATAATGTATTCCATTTGTCAACAATGTTTATACATTCATCTACTCTTCCTATGCATCAGCCATTTGAGTCGGTCATGGGAAAATCTGGAGTGAAAACAAGGTCTTCTGAGCAGTCAGTGCTACCTGTCGATGCAGATTTCTTGCTGGTTACAGATAGCTCCTCAAAGGAGGATTCAGAGAGAGATGACCAGTCATATCCGCCCCCCAAGGTGCATGCTCTAACTTGGCTGGGTTATATTGCTCATATCATGCATATGGTGTGTTGCATTACCATGCCATCTTCTTAGATTAGACATGCTTTGTGTGAATGCCTCCTGTTCGCTTTCTATATTAGATATGTGAATTATGCAATGCCATGTTTTTCAGCCAGTTATCATATATGTGAATTATCACCGCCATGGAGCCAGGCATCATATATGTGAATTATCTCATGCCATCTTTTTTTCATTATGTATTTCATTTGTCGACAATCTGTGTATATTGAACTACTCTTCATGTGTATCAGCCATTTGAGCCGGTTATGGAAAAATCTGGAGTGAAAATAAGGTCTTCAGAGCAGGCAATGGTACCTGTTGAAGCATATATCTCGATGGTTACAGGGAGCTCCTCAGAGGAGGATTCAGAGACAGATGACCAGTCCTATATCCCACCTGAGGTGCATGCTCTAAGTTGCAATGTTTATATTTCTCATATGATGCATATGGTGTCTTGCATTGCTTAGTTTAGACATCATATGCACAATATTGAATTCTATCTACTTAGTTTAGAGATCATACATGCGAGTGCCAGCTGCTTAGTATATGAATCAATTATGTCAATTATATCATGCCATCATGTATACTTAGACAACATGTATGTGAATTATTTCATCCCAACCTATTTTAGAAAGACGTCATATAGTTTTGTCATGTCATCCTGTTTAGGTACTCATCATATGTTGAATTATGCCATTATATCCTGTTAAGTTATCCATCATATATCTGAAACTGTGTCATGCTATCCTGTTTAGTTAGGCATCATATATGTGAAATTGTGTCATGCTGTCCTGTTTGGTTAGACAACATATATGTGAATTACCACATCTGTCTATCATACAATGTCTGTACATTCAATTTCTTTTCTTGTTTATCAGCCATTTGAATTGGAGGGGGTGATGGCAGTATCTAAGGGAGCAAAAACCTATTCTTCACAAAAGACAGTGCTACCCGTCGATGCAGATAGAACCATGGTTGTATTGGCCCACAAACTAGCCCCACCACACATAATCGAGACTCTTCCAGATTGCACACTTACACCGTTGGGCAGAGAACCAGCTACAACCCATCTAACCGCAACCCCAGCGGATAGTAACCCACTTATAGTTGACAAAGCACCATGTCCACCACAGAGTACCCCCACACGAGCAGTTTGTAAAGCTACTTCAGTGCCCAAAGCACGAAGACCACCATAGCTAACCCAAACTCCACGTTTAAAGCAGAAGAGCAATTGTTCTCAGGTCAGATTCCGTAGCTATGGTCCATACTCCTTTGCTATTGCATCACTATATTTACTCATACCAACTACTTTCGAATTTGAAGGGTCCAATTGAAACTCTAATGGCGCAATAGGTATGTTTTAAACCTATTTCTTTAACTGGATTGTTGTTCTAACTTCTTGCTCTATGTTGATTTCAGTTTAAGTTGTATAAACAGTTATGTTCTCATGTGATGCACATTACAAGTGCTGCCAATGCTGTGTAGTTTCTCACACTTATATTTTGTCTATGCTGCTATGTCTTAAAAATATATGAGTTGAACTGTGTCTCTATCTTGATTAGGGAACATAAACTAGAATGATATGGACAATACAGTGACCATAGTACATAGATATATGTTTGTTTCATGCTGTTATCCTGTCCACCTTACTACTGAACCAGTTTACCAAAATGAGTTTCGTATACTACAAGCTAAACCTATGATGTGTCTGCTTGTTTCTCTTGTAGTATGCAAACAGAATATTGGAGAAGAGCACCCCACTATGCAATGGTAGAGAAAGTAATGCAGATAAGGTTCAAGATAGTGAGTCAACCATGTTGGTCTCCAAGAAAGGTGATAAAAACGATCTTGTAGACAGTGAGAAAACCCCACAGTCCTGCGTTGATGTAGTGTTCGAGTTACTGGCCAGTACCGCTGGCACAAGCTCTTCGAACTTGCTGCCTGAATCACTTCGGCTTCTTCAGTCTCAGCTACAAGCTGAAAGGCATCAGTCAGCTGTGCTGCGGCAAGAAGACGAAGGACTGAGGAAGTCCCTGCAGAATTCAGATGTGTACTTTCTTGTGCAACAGCAAGCGCTGGAGGATTTAAGCGCCAAACAAGAGAAAGTTAATAAGCTTGGTAAGCATCTTGCCAGCATTATGGGTACCCAGGATATTGTTTCTTGAACTCTTCTAAAGTGGTTTCAGTTCTGGACTTGTTTTCCTGCGGCATTTATATGCTGCTTTGTTCCCTATATTTGCACAGGTGGCGAACTTTAATGCCCAGTGGATGTAATATGTATAATAGCCGTGATAGCCTAGCATAAGTTTCTTTCTTATTTATTTCCTTGGTGTCTTGTTTATTTGTTTGCTTGTAGTCAGTGCAGTTCTTTTTCCGCGGTTTGCTAGTGGCTGCAATAACCTATTTTTTAAAGCTAGGCCACAATAACCATGGGCTAATATTTACTGTAGTGACACTGGGCCTCCTACGGGCCGTAGAAACATTGGGCCTTCTACGGGCCGTATAAATAGTAGGCCTTCTACGGGCCGTAGAACAATGGGCCATCTACGGGACGTAGAAACAATGGG
Organism: Triticum urartu; assembly: GCF_056163025.1. Classification (NCBI taxonomy): domain Eukaryota; kingdom Viridiplantae; phylum Streptophyta; class Magnoliopsida; order Poales; family Poaceae; genus Triticum; species Triticum urartu. The sequence goes on from NC_141878.1 coordinate 90,269,648, forward strand.
CCTTCTACAGGTCGTATCATCAATGGGCCTTATACGGGCCATATGATCGATTGGCCAAACATGAGCCAATAACAGGCCGCATTATGGCCGTAAACGGGCTAGAGTTGGAATCGTCCATTCATGGGCCAACCATAACAGGCCATCATTAATAGGCCGTATTTGATGATGCTATGAAAACGGCCCAACGTATTAATGGACCACAAACGGGCCGACTGTAACCACGGGCTGAATTTGGCCCACGAGCAGAAAATGACAGTAACGGGCCGTAAGTAAACGAATGCTGGAAATGAGCCCAAGAATAAATGGGCTCTGAGAAGGCCGAAAGATAACATGGGCTGGAAACGGCCCAACGGAATAAAGGGTCGTTAATGGGTATAAAGTGATACACTGTTCATTACAGGCCAGTTTCACCACGAGCCGTTAATGGGTGTAAAGTGATACACTGTTTATTACAGGCCAGTTTCACCACGGGCCGTTAATAGGCCAAGAGTTACATAGGGCCTCATATGGGCCGAAAGACGTCATGGGCCATACATGGGCCAGAAGTGAAAATGGGCTGGAATCATATTGGATGGCCCAAATGACGCTACAGGGCCTAATTCGGATAGGGCGTAACGGGCCTTGGGTTAGCGGGCTGTAAATGGGCTATATGCGAACAGGTCGTTAACAGGCTTTCCATGGGTCGGCCCGCCACCTTTTGACCAAGTCAAATGTGCCGGCCTTTTCACGGGAATGGGCCTCTATTGGGTCGTGCCACGTGTCGACGTATCATAGGCGCCTTCTGTCCAATGAGTGGATGACATCTGTCCCAACGATGAGCCGACACGTGTTTCCTCCAGCCAATGATGATTTTACACGTGGAAAATCCCCATTGGTCGGGGCTGTTAACGGGCTATCGGATCCAAAACCCGACCCGATAGCTTAACGGCATTCCGTTACGTTGGATGCCACGTGTCGGTCACCCTTGACGAAAGCACTTCTGTGACGCGCGATTTATCCTCATGGAAGTGCACACTTCCGTGATGATAATTTTGGTAATGTCATGGAACACTTCTACGACAGCACAAGTATGACTATCTTGATTCTGTCATAAAATCGTCATGGATGTACATGCATGACAAAAAATGCGACCTACTATGGCAAACACGTATCATCACGCAAGTGTATTTTTTGTAGTAGGGGGGAGCTGAAGTGTGGCGCATCACCGGGACCGGATACTTGTCCGGCATGCCGAAGAAAGCTCCCGAAGAGTGGCCTTCTGAATGGTTTTATATTGACGACGTCGCTCTACCCGAACTCGTCCACATTGGCCTCCCTGAGTTTTCAAATGCTCCGCTGAAGAAACGCCATAGCTGGCATCCTCGGAGCCTCGACGAAGAGGATAGCGCGGAGATCAGCTTGCTACTGGGCAAGATCAAGACGCATGCCCAGTCTGGATTGTCAATAGTCGAGGTGATGGCAATTTCTATAACGCGGGGGGTCCAGCCACTCCAATACCGAGGATTGCCCATGTGGCATTATAATGGAGAAGACGACGCCTCACATTATGGCCGAAAGGGCCCGAAGACCCCCGCCGCTCTAGCCAAGATTCTAGTCAAGCTTTATAAAGGGGAAAAGGAGGAATTCGGCCGTCTACAATATTGGGACGGACTTTCCATGTACAATCCTCCCAGCTGGGTAAGGTTCAGCTCCACTATTTTACTCTTGTACCTGGATCATTTGTTGACAGGCAGTATCTTATCTGCTCATAACAGGAATGGCAAAAGGCTGTCGAGGGGATCCATGACCCTGCCCCCCAGCCGGAGAATCGCAACCGGTACCTTGACCCGGATATGAAGAAGATCCGAACATATTTGTGGAGCTTGAGGAGGGAATATTCTATCAGATGAGCTACGATGGTACATATGTACCCATTATCGCCAATTACCCCGGCCTCCTTCCAGCTTCACACGTAAGTAATCCGAAGACACCTTATCCATAAGAGATCTCTTCTTCCTTCTTACCCACCGCACTATTCTATGCTCAAAAGGGGAAGCGTTCAACGCGCCGTACCGCTCCGGTGGTATCTCCGAAGAGAGCGTCCCCCACACCAGGCGAGCCTTCCAAGAGGAAAAGAAACGAAGATACGGCCGGGCCTTCATCGAAGAGGTATGAATTTGCCAATATGCACCTGGGCAGTCACATCCAACCTTGACCTTCCCGTTTTCCATGTGTTAGGAAAAAGGTGCACCGGACTATATCCGAAGGTTCGAGCGGCCGTACTTCCCGCAGTCAGGACTCAAACCCTGCCGTGAAGATGGTGGCTGATGTGGGGCCGACGCTGGACTGTCCTCCAGCCAAGGACTCGGATGATGTATCCGTCACCAACTCAGAAGTGGAGAGTGCCATGAATCATCATCGCCACCGGGCCATTTTACAAGACCCTGGCTTTTCAAAAGAGTCGTTTAACGCCTTCAACTCGGCTGATGCATACATCTGAGTTGCTCGAGATGGGCTTAACAGGGCCACAAAGCAGCTGAAAGTGCAACTATCCCTAGGTGGTTTTGGTAATTCATAACAACATATAGCTCATTGAGCTAATGCTATTCCAAGATGATTATTTCAGGAAAGCTCAATGATTGGCATGGCATGGATGTGAAAGTGGAACCCTCAAAATGCTAAGGACAAAGGATTGGCTCAAGCTCAAAAGCTCAAGACTCTACATTTTATATTTTAGTGATCCAAGATCACATTGAGTCTTTAGGAAAAGCCAATACTATCAAGGAGGGATGAGGTGTTGCTTAATGAGCCTCTTGCTTCATGTGCTTAGTGATATGCTCCAAAATCCTCAGCTACTTTCCCATATCCACATATGACCTAAACCCTAAGCCAAACTCGGTCATACCGATTCTTTCTATCCGGCGCCACCGAGTTTCACTTGTCATAAGCCACTGCCAAACCCTAGCAATTCGGTTCTACCGATAGGGATCTCGGTCTCACCGAGATGGAATTGCAAACTCTCTGTTTCCCTTTCGTAACTTTTCGGTCTCACCGAAAGAGCGAATCGGTCCCACCGAGATTGCAATGTAAATTCAGTGTTTCCTTTTTGTAACTTTTCGGTCTCACCGAAAGAGAAAATCGGTCCCACCGAGTTTGCCTGACCAACTCTCTGGTTAGCTAATTACCAAAATCGGTCTCACCGAGTTTGTGTAATCGGTCTCACCGAGATTACGTTATGCCCAAAGCCTAACCATATCGGTCCTACCGAGTTGCATGTCAGTCCCACCAAAAATCTCTAACGGTCACTAGGTTTACCTTTTCGGTCCGACCGAGTTTGTTGATTCGGTCCCACCGAGATTGGAAAACTGTGTGTAACGGTTGGATTTTGTGTGGAGGCTATATATACCCCTCCACCTCCTCTTCATTCGTGGAGAGAGCCATCAGAACACATACACAATTCCAACTCATATGTTCTGAGAGAGAACCACCTACTCATGTGTTGAGACCAAGATATTCCACTCCTACCATATGAATCTTGATCTCTAGCCTTCCCCAAGTTGCTTTCCACTCAAATCTTGTTTCCACAAAATCCAAATCCTATGAGAGAGAGTTGAGTGTTGGGGAGACTATCATTTGAAGCACAAGAGCAAGGAGTTCATTACCTACACACCATTTGTTACTTCTTGGAGAGTGGTGTCTCCTAGATTGGCTAGGTGTCACTTGGGAGCCTCCGACAAGATTGTGGAGTTGAACCAAGGAGTTTGTAAGGGCAAGGAGATCGCCTACTTCGTGAAGATCTACCGCTAGTGAGGCAAGTCCTTCGTGGGCGATGGCCATGGTGGGATAGACAAGGTTGCTTCTTCGTGGACCCTTTGTGGGTGGTTGCTTCTTCGTGGACCCTTCGTGGGTGGAGCCCTTCATGGACTCGCGCAACCGTTACCCTTTGTGGGTGGAGCCCTCCGTGGACTCACGCAACCGTTACCCTTTGTGGGTTGAAGTCTCCATCAACGTGGATGTAGGATAGCACCACCTATCCGAACCACGGGAAAAACATTCGTGTCTCCAATTGCGTTTGAATTCTCCAAACCCTTCCCTTTACATTCTTGCAAGTTGCATGCTTTACTTTCCACTGCCAATATACTCTTTGCATGCTTGCTTGAATTGTGTGATGATTGCTTGACTTGTCCTACAATAGCTAAAATCTGCCAAGAACTAAAATTGGGAAAAGGTTAAGTTTTTATTTGGTCAAGTAGTCTAATCACCCCCCTCTAGACATACTTTCGATCCTACAAGTGGTATCAGAGCTTTGGTCTCCATTTGCTTTGATCTCCATAGCTTTTGGTGGTCATAGCCTTGGTTTCACAACCTAGGAGAGTATGGCGTCTAGCGAGGGAAATTATCACCGTAGAGGTCCTTACTTTGATGGTACTAATTTTGCTAGTTGGAAGCATAAAATGAAAATGCATATTCTTGGACATAACCCCGCCGTTTGGGCAATTGTGTGTGTTGGTTTGCAAGGTGACTTCTTTGATGGGAAAGAACCAAACCGTGAAGCTACCGCGGATGAGTTGAAGATGTTGCAATACAATGCTCAAGCTTGTGATATTCTCTTCAACGGATTGTGCCCCGAAGAATTCAACAAAATCAGCCGTCTTGAGAATGCAAAGGAAATTTGGGACACTTTGATTGATATGCACGAAGGTACCGACTCCGTCAAGGAATCCAAGTTGGATGTGCTTCAAAGTCAACTTGACAAGTTCAAAATGAAGGATGGTGAAGGTGTCGCTGAAATGTACTCTAGGCTTGCTCTCATCACAAATGAGATTGCTGGCTTAGGATGTGAAGAGATGACCGATAGATTCATCATCAAGAAGATTCTAAGAGCCTTGGATCGAAAATATGATACCGTGTGTACATTGATCCAAATGATGCCCAATTACAAAGATCTCAAGCCAACGGAGGTGATTGGAAGAATTGTTGCTCATGAGATGTCACTTAAGGATAAAGAGGAACTTCACAACAAATCAAGTGGTGCCTACAAAGCCTCATGTGAAGCCCCTACATCATCAAGTGAGAAACAAAACTTCAATGAAGAATTGAGCTTAATGGTGAAGAACTTCAACAAGTTCTACAAGAGTAGAAGCAAAGATAGAAGCTTCAAGTCAAGGTCCTACAATGACAAAAGATCTTCTAGTCGAGAGCGAAACTGCTACAGTTGTGGAAGACCCGGACACTATTCCAATGAGTGTACGGCTCCCTACAAGAGAAGAGAAGATTCTCCAAAAAGAAGAAGCAAAGAATCACCACCAAGAGAGAGAAGGAGTAGAGATGATTGTTATGAACGAAGATACTCATGGAGAAGCAAGGATTCGGAAAGGAAGGAAAAATCATCAAGGAGCTACACAAAACGAAGACATCAAGCTCATGTTGGTGAATGGGTATCCGGCTCCGACTCCGACAGCCACTCCGAGAGAAGTTATCACTCCGACTCTGAAGATACTCAAGATGAAGGTGTTGCCGGTCTAGCACTTGTGTCAACCAACTCCTACGACATATTTGACTCACCAAATGAAGGAATTGGAAGATGCTTCATGGCCAAAGGTCCTAAGGTAACACACCCCGAGTATGTTGATTTTAATAGTGATGAAGATGACTTGTTAGGTGATGATTTGCTTGTTGACAACTCTAGTGATGAATACTATGATGAAACGTCAATTAATCATGCTAATCAAGATAAAACGAATGACAATGATAAGGAGAAGATTGAGGCTCTAACTAAAGAACCAAACACTCTTAAGTTAGCTCATGAAACTATCTTCGAAGATCATCGAGAACTTTTAAGAGCTCATGAGAAATTACGCTTTGAAAAGCTCAATCTTGAGCAAGAGCATGAGTTCTTAAAAGCAATAAATGATGATCTCCGCAAGAAAAGTTCTTCTTACATTGCCAAGCGTTTACTCTTATCCACTTACATGCCTCAAGTCAAGTCTAGTAACAAGAACAAGAAAGATTCTTCCTCTAGCAGTAACAATGATCATGCTAAATCCAACATTGTTGCTTCTAGTAGTTCTCTTGATTCCACTAATGATTCTCTTAGACAAGTTACACTTGAGCAAGAAAATAGCTTATTGAAGGGAATTATAGAGAAAGGAGTGTACAAAAGCCTTGCCGGGAGTAAGCAATTCGAGGAAATTGTGCGCAAGCAAGAAATGCACCGGAAGAATCAAGGTGTTGGTTTTGAACGAAAGTTTAATGCCAATGGAGTTGAGTGGGAAGAAGATCAATACCCCAAGACAAAGTTTGTTCCTCAACAAGAGAAGTATGATACTTATTTCAAGGGGACACAAGCTCAAGATGATCTTCCACCACAAGACTACAAGCAAAAAGGCAAGGACAAGCTTCAAGAGGAAATTGATGCATTTGAAGAAGCTCCTAAGACCTTAGTCAAGTGGATTCCCAAAACTACTTCAAGTTCCACTTCATCAAGTACGACTACAACTCCAAGGATTCCCATCAAGATGGTGTGGATCCAAAAGAAGAAGAACTAGAGAGTTCTTGAGGGTGACTCCGCCAACATACTTCAGTCTTATCTTTTTGGCAAAGAACAAGTGCAATCAACTTCCACATCTTGCACTAGTTCAAGGAGTCACAAACCCTCTTGTTGGTAAGACAAGGGACAAGGTAACCTAAAAGTTTTCATGGACATCATCTTGTGTGTGCATCACTCTATGTCTATGGGTATCCTTGTTTGTTCCTTGTGGGACTAACCCATGTAGGTATTGAAAGTGCAATTCACTCAAATGGATAGCTCCAAGTGATCTACATCAACATTGAGCATCCACATCTTCAACATCTACATGAAGTCATCATCGACAAAACCCGAGGTTAGTTCATCCCTCTAAGGGGGGATATCACATCTAGGGGGAGCTTTACTCTAAGACTTGAGCTAAAGCAACTCTAAAGATGTGAACACAACAATGCTTTATGTAAAAGTGGTAACCCCACTTGAGCTTAAACGATGAGTATGACCTATGATCAAGTGTTCTCACTTGACTCCTAAGTCAATATACTCATATATAGATGACCTTGTCATCGCAAATTGCTTGGTAGATGCTAGAATTGGTTGTGCATGCCTTGTCACATATTTCATTTGCCATCTTATTGTGTGAGCATGCTGGTTGCATATTTTACTCATTCGAGGACATCCACTTGTTGCTTTGATTGTTCGGTTTTATTTCCTTTTGCCAAGTGGATGGACAAGAATGCCTAAGAACCTCCTCTAGCTATCTATGCTTTCCTCGTCTAAAACTCTATTCATGCTACATCACAAAATTTGATCAAGTCAGATTCGAACCACTCTATGTGAGGAGTGCTCGGAGTCCCCGATTCGTCATAGACTTAAACTTCCAAAACCTCTTTATGATTCTCGGTCTGACCGATACCCTACTTTCGGTCCTACCGAGATCATTAAGTTGATCTATGTTTTCGATCTCGGTGCAACCGATTTGAACCATTCGGTCACACCGAGTTGCAATAACTGTATACAGTTTTGCATCTCGGTGCCACCGAGTCGTTCCACTCGGTCACACCGACAGGGTCGGGCTATATATAGTCACGGGCAAAAATTTGGAAATTTCTCCGAACCCCTTCGCCCGCGCGATAGCCTGCTCTGCCAACGTGGTCTCCGGATCGTCTCCTCGCCGCCAGCCGCCTCTAGTCGCTGGTCTCCGTCGCCGTCAACGGAATTCTACCCCGCCGTTGCCGCCGTAGTGAGTCTCCGCCGAACTAGGGTATGGACTCGATCTTTGTGCTATTCTCCAATCCGATTCTTAGCACATTGTGATCATCATGATTCTTGCCACGATTGAAACACTCCTATCCAGTCAATGCGCTTGTAGATTAGGTTTGATTCGAAAATTTTAGGGTTAGGTTTCCGCCGAAACCATCTCGGACCCACCGAGTTGAAAAACTCGGTCCCACCGATTTGGCTTATGCCATTGCACAAGTGAGACTCGGTCTGACCGAGAATTACTTATCGGTGTGACCGATTTTGGAACTCTGTGAAACCCTAGCAGTCTCGGTGCCACAGAACTATGACTCGGTCTAACCAAGTTCACTAGTTTAGGTTCCAAAACTGCTTCGGTATCACCGAGTTTAAAAATCGGTAGATCCGAGATGATTTCAGTGGGAAACTAAAACTAAGTTTTTGGATCATTCTTTTGCAAAAATCTCTGCATTTTGTGATGCTCATCTATTCTACCTCATCTATAAACTATTCACAGGGTCAGCAGACAGCTTGTTCATCATGTCAGATCAGAGTGACAGCCAGAACTTGTCAGAGCAGCAAGTGCAGATGAGTGAGGGCACTAGTCCCTCCAGTTCTTCTGATGAAGGCAGCAGGAGCACCCCTAGCAATTTGCCAAAAGCTGCCACCAGACAAAGGAAGAAGAGAACTTCAGATTCTGAGGATGAAGACTATGTGGCAGAAGAGGAAGCAACTTCCGAGAGAGTTGAGCCAGCACAGGGCACAAAGCAAGGCTTAAAGATCAAAAGGCCAGCAGGTAGGCAGCCTATGTCAAAGGCCAGAGCTTCAACTGAAAAACCTGCACCCAAAGAGCCAGTTGCTGCTGAAGGAAAGAAAAGGAAGGAAAGGGTCAAGAAGACCGTAGCCAGAGTGCTTGGAAAGGCTTCCATCATGGAAGAAGAGGAAGAAGAAGAGGTAGCTGCACCAGCACCTAAGGCACCCAAGCTGATGGGTGATGCCATAAGATCAGGGGCAGCTGCTTCCAAGGCCAAGCCAGCTCCAAAGCCAAAACCAAAGAGGAATACAAGAAGCATCCCAGCTGCTGAGAAGAACAAGGCCCCAGTGCCTGAAGCTGCAGAAGAAGATGATGAAGAGCAAGTACTCAGAAAACTCAAGCCCAAGATCCCAGACCACAATGATGCTCATCCTGTGGCTGAGGACATGAAGCTCAGGAGAGATTCAGGGCTCAGGAAGTGGAGAGAAGCAGATCCGTATGCTTCAAGGAAAAGAACTGCTATGGATTATAGATTTCACACCAAGGAACAGCAGGACTTCTATGAGACAGTTTTGCTTGACAAGAAGCCAATAGTCTGTGACATGAGATGGGTTGATTGGGAATATATCAAGGACAACGAAGAGCATTATCCTGGAGTGCAAGACAGCTTCAATGCTTGTGGAGTAGCAGACTTTGTTGGGCAGAAGCTCACAAAGTGGAATGAGGAGCTTATAATGCAGTTCTACTCCACAGCACATTTTTATCCAGATGGGTGGATCACATGGATGTCTGAAGGTACGAGGTACCAATCTACTGTTGCTGAGTGGGCACAGCTTATCAATGCCCCAGAGGAGCATGAGGATGACTTGGACATTTATGCCAAGAAGAAGATGGACCACAACTCTATGTCCAACATGTACAAGGAGATTCCAAATGAAGCACTTGAAACTTTCAAATTTGGCTCAGTGCATTATCTTCTGTCAGGGCTGCCAACTATTAATTGGATTTTGAGGCACACTCTCTTGCCCAAGTCAGGTGATCACAAGATGATCAGAGGTCATGCGATCAATTTGCTTCATATATTTGATGTGCCACAGAAATTCAAGGTCATGAGCCTCATGGTAGAGACAATCAAGAGGACAGCAGCAGACCAGAAGAGGAGCTGTGGATATGCCCCTCAGATTCAGGAGCTCATTAACTCCAAGATGGGCACGGGCATATACTTATTGGACAAGGAACACCTGCCCATCCGTCCAGATTTTGAGGACAATCAAGTTGTGATGACTGAGAATGAACCATCATCTGCACAAGCACAAGGAAAGAATGAGAAGGCGAGGAAGGAGAAAGCTGCCAAGATGCCAACTCAAGAGGAGGCATCTGAGTACTTCTTGAAAACCAAACAAGAGCAGCTTGGTTACCTAATTGCATCCACCCTGCGGATTGAGAAAGGACTAGCCACCCTAACTCAGAACCAGGCAAGCCTAGAGAGAATCATGGAACAAAAGTTCTATGACTTGGATGTCAAGGTGACAGAGATTCAGACTGCAGTGGAGCAGCTCCAGGATGACATGCAGGAGAGGAGAGGCAGGACTACAACTGATGCCTTTGCCAGAGTGCCGCGAGGTCCGAGGTCGTCTGCAGTGCCAGTTCCTGACACAAGAGCAACTGCCTCAGCTCCAGCCATAGCACCAGCCCAACCTGCTCCAGCATCTACCTCAGCTCCAACTCCAGCGTCTACTTCAGCGTCTACGGAAGCCTTCGTCCTTGGAGTGATCTGGACTCCACCACCACCTGAAGATCAAGCCTGAGAGTCGATCTAGCACTATGCATTTTCTAGGAACTTTTTGGTAACTTGTTGCCAAAGGGGGAGAAAAATGTATAGATCATAGGCTTCGAGAGAGAGAGAGTGTTGCTTTTTTTTCTCTTGCTTTATTTGGTGGTTTTTCGAACTTTGTTTGCTTTTGAGTGCTTGAGATACTATGCTTGTGAGACATTGATGATCATGTGTTTGATCATAAGCTACACTTAATTTTTGCTTAATGCAATTATCTTATCTATCTTATGTGATCATTCACTATTCTTGGTGATGAGTGCATGTATTTCATTCTTATCATTTTAAGCGCTCCACCAAGATGTATGTGACATGGAAGAGTAACCCATGACTCTAACTCTTTGTGCATTTGCAGTCCAAAGCAAATTTTAAATATGCACAAATTTAGGGGGAGCTCTTACTTATCACATACTTCTCAAAGCAACGATATATTTCATGCTTATTATCATTTGTCGAAGCTTTGATCTATATGTTGTCATCAATTACCAAAAAGGGGAGATTGAAAGTGCAACTATCCCTAGGTGGTTTTGGTAATTCATAACAACATATAGCTCATTGAGCTAATGCTATTCCAAGATGATTATTTCAGGAAAGCTCAATGATTGGCATGGCATGGATGTGAAAGTGGAACCCTCAAAATGCTAAGGACAAAGGATTGGCTCAAGCTCAAAAGCTCAAGACTCTACATTTTATATTTTAGTGATCCAAGATCACATTGAGTCTTTAGGAAAAGCCAATACTATCAAGGAGGGATGAGGTGTTGCTTAATGAGCCTCTTGCTTCATGTGCTTAGTGATATGCTCCAAAATCCTCAGCTACTTTCCCATATCCACATATGACCTAAACCCTAAGCCAAACTCGGTCATACCGATTCTTTCTATCCGGCGCCACCGAGTTTCACTTGTCATAAGCCACTGCCAAACCCTAGCAATTCGGTTCTACCGATAGGGATCTCGGTCCCACCGAGATGGGATTGCAAACTCTCTGTTTCCCTTTCGTAACTTTTCGGTCTCACCGAAAGAGCGAATCGGTCCCACCGAGATTGCAATGTAAATTCAGTGTTTCCTTTTTGTAACTTTTCAGTCTCACCGAAAGAGCAAATCAGTCCCACCGAGTTTGCCTGACCAACTCTCTGGTTAGCTAATTACCAAAATCGGTCTCACCGAGTTTGTGTAATCGGTCTCACCGAGATTACGTTATGCCCAAACCCTAACCATATCGGTCCTACCGAGTTGCATGTCAGTCCCACCGAAAATATCTAGCGGTCACTAGGTTTACCTTTTCGGTCCGACCGAGTTTGTTGATTCGGTCCCACCGAGATTGGAAAACTGTGTGTAACGGTTGGATTTTGTGTGGAGGATATATATACCCCTCCACCTCCTCTTCATTCGTGGAGAGAGCCATCAGAACACATACACAATTCCAACTCATATGTTCTGAGAGAGAACCACCTACTCATGTGTTGAGACCAAGATATTCCATTCCTACCATATGAATCTTGATCTCTAGCCTTCCCCAAGTTGCTTTCCACTCAAATCTTGTTTCCACAAAATCCAAATCCTATGAGAGAGAGTTGAGTGTTGGGGAGACTATCATTTGAAGCACAAGAGCAAGGAGTTCATTACCTACACACCATTTGTTACTTCTTGGAGAGTGGTGTCTCCTAGATTGGCTAGGTGTCACTTGGGAACCTCCGACAAGATTGTGGAGTTGAACCAAGGAGTTTGTAAGGGCAAGGAGATCGCCTACTTCGTGAAGATCTACCGCTAGTGAGGCAAGTCCTTCGTGGGCGATGGCCATGGTGGGATAGACAAGGTTGCTTCTTCGTGGACCCTTTGTGGGTGGTTGCTTCTTCGTGGACCCTTCGTGGGTGGAGCCCTTCGTGGACTCGCGCAACCGTTACCCTTTGTGGGTGGAGCCCTCCGTGGACTCGCGCAACCGTTACCCTTTGTGGGTTGAAGTCTCCATCAACGTGGATGTAGGATAGCACCACCTATCCGAACCACGGGAAAAACATCCGTGTCTCCAATTGCGTTTGAATTCTCCAAACCCTTCCCTTTACATTCTTGCAAGTTGCATGCTTTACTTTCCGCTGCCAATATACTCTTTGTATGCTTGCTTGAATTGTGTGATCATTGCTTGACTTGTCCTACAATAGCTAAAATCTGCCAAGAACTAAAATTGGGAAAAGGTTAAGTTTTTATTTGGTCAAGTAGTCTAATCACCCCCCCTCTAGACATACTTTCGATCCTACAATAGCATTTGAAAGATGTGCAGGTAAAAAAATTTGTCTGACTATGATAACCATACGCCAGTAGCCCCCGAGACTTAAAGGAGTTGAAACAACTGATTTAAGGATCAATTTACAACTAGGTGCTTACGGAGAAGAACACCTTGTTAACTCTGGAACTAGAAAAGTGTCAGCGCCGGCTGCTTGCTGCCAATGCCGAACTAGAGAAATACAAGGCATCTCCTGGTAATATTTCCCTCTATCCAGAACTCAGAATGATACACTGATAGTGTGAATCTGGGTGCTTATCTTTGTACACTACAAAAAAAGACACATCCGTGACATTTTGGGCCGGACGAATTTTTTTTCTGTCATACATATGACACTTCTATGACGATAATTGTGACAAAACCTGGTATCATCATAGATGTGGTGGGCTCCTACTTCTATGACAAAAAATTATGACAGAAAATGGGCTTTTCGTCCTGGGCGGGCCGGAGACGCAGCTGCATGACATTCTTTGAGCCATCCATGACGGAAAAAACTATGGTAGAAGCGAGGGGGAAGAAAATTTCGGGGAGTTCCCGGTTACGGTGGGAGGTCGGGGGCCGAGCGATGCACGTTTCTCTCGTACACGTACGCGCATGTGTGCGAGGCGTTGGCTCTAACTGAACCCGAGCGAGGCGTTGGGCTCTAACTGAACCCGAGCGATTGCACTGCAGGCTACGTGTTACTGAACCTGAGCGATCGATCCATGGTTGTTAACTGAACCCGATCGAGCGATTCCTTCGCTACTGCTGCTAACTGAAGCCGATCGATGGGATGAACAGTGAGCGTTGCGGGGGGGTTTGGATGAACAGTGAGCGGTGGCGTTGCCTCTGGATGAACAGGACCCCATGGTGTGGTGGAGGGCTGGATGAACAGTAGACGATGGAGGGGTGCCCGTGGAGGGGTGGATGAACAGGACCCCGTGGTGTGGAGGGCTGGATGAATAGTAGACGGTGGAGGGGTGCCCGTGGAGGGGTGGTTGAACAGGACCCCGTGGTGTGGAGGGCTGGATGAACAATACACGGTGGAGGGGTGCCCGTGGAGGGGTGGTTGAACAGGACCCCGTGGTGTGGAGGGCTAGATGAACAGTAGACGGTGGAGGGGTGGTTGAACAGTAGCCGGTGGAGTAGCGCGCGGTGGAGGCTGGATGAACAGGAGCCCGTGGAGGCTGGAGGAGGTCGACGGTGGAGATGAACAGTATCCCGTGGAGTCCCATTTTGCGGTATGCCACACCCCTCCCGATGAACAGGACCCCCGTTTCGACCGTAGCGCTCCAACACAAGTCCGTTTCCTCCGTTTTGCGGTATGCCACACCCCTCCCGATCAACAGGACCCCCGGTTCGACCGTAGGAGGTCCGTTTCCTCCGTTTTGCGGTATGCCACACCCCTCCCGATCAACAGGACCCCCGTTTCGACCGTAGGAGGTCCGTTTCCTCTGTTTTGCGGTACGCCACACCCTCCCGATGAACAGGATCCCGTTTTGAACGTGGCCGGTCGAACACAAGGCCGTTTCGTTTGTTCTGCGGTACGACATGCCTCGTTTCCATCGCCTGTTCCGTCCAAGCCCTCCCGATGAACACAACGCATTACGTTGCCTCCCCATGAACACGACGCATTCCGTTGCCTCCCCATGAACACGACGCATTTCGTTGCCTCCCCATGAACACGACGATGACGCTGTTTCTCCATTCCGACCCAGCCATGTACACGAGCCCTCGCCGTACTATGCGCGAGTAGGCGTTCGAGACCCCGCCCGTATGTACACATGTGTGGCTGTATTTTCTTTCTTGCACCCTGACCGCTGTACGTACGTGTACATGCTACGTGCGCGCCTCTACATCGACCAGTATATGTGTATGTACACGTTCCCGACCAGAATGACAACGCTACATACGCTTCGACTAGGTGGGTCCCGACTGTTGAGCACTTCCTTGCGTGCGAAGATGTAGCTGGTGGGTCCAAGCAGTCAGGGGCCGAATCATTTTGTTTTTTTCCCGGACGCACTTCCTTGCGTGCGAAGGTGTAGCTGGTGGGTCCCAGCAGTCAGGGGGGAAACGTTTTTTTCACGAAATACGGTGGCCCGTCTGGTGGGTCCCCGCTGTCAGGTGGAGGAATAATTATTTTGCACGTAATAAGGAGGCACTTCTTTGCTGTGGCCGTGGACCCAGCTGTTAGCCTCTCCACGTATAGTCCACGTCCGATGGAAGTCGTTCCTTGACCACGTTGACCACACCGCACCGAGAGCACCTGGGCGGTGGACGACGGCGAGGCCTAGGAAGGGGGCGACGGGGAGCCGGGGAAGACGCGGAAGTGGAAGCCCGCGCGGAGAGGAGTATGAGGGTTCACTGGTTCGGCTGCGGTGTGAGGCTGCCGTCGCCGCAGGGCCTGGCCAGCGGTGGGAATAGTAGGGGGCGGTGAGGCCTCCGCGGCAGCACAGCCGGCCACGGGAGGCAGGAGCATGCGGCACGACTGGCGCTACTTTGGGCGGCTGGAGCAAGAAGACCAGAGGTTGAAGAAGCACTACGACCGTTGGATGGACATCGTACGGTCACTGGAGCTAGAATCGTTCATATTGACTAAAGTTGACAAAGGCCGCCGTCCCAGTCAACTTAGTAGGCCCACAAGTCAGCCTCCCACCATGGTGGGTCCCAGCTAGCAGGGGGAGTATTCATTTTTTTGTGCATAATAAGGAGGCACTTCCGGTGGGTCCGAGCTGACAGCGGGGGGAACGTTTTTTTCGTGAAATACGCTGGCCCGTCCGGTGGGTCCGAGCAGTCAGGGGGGAAACGTTTTTTCGTGAAATAAGGTGTCCCGTCCGGTGGGTCCCTGCTGTAAGGTGGAGGAATAATTATTTTGCGCGTAATAAGGAGGCACTTCCTTGCGGCCGCCTGGACCCAGCTGTCAGCCTCTCCACGTACAGTACTGTTCCGATGGAAGTCGGTCGTTGACCATGTTGACCACGCCGCACCGAGAGCACCAGGGCGGTGGTCTGGACGACGGCGAGGCCTAGGAAGGGGACGACGCGGAGCCGGGGAAGACGCAGCAGTGGAAGCCCGCGCGGAGAGGAGTACGAGGGTTCACTGGTTCGGCTGCGGTGTGAGGCTGCCGTCGCTGCAGAATAACAGGGGGTGTGGGTGAGTGGAGGGATGGCCTGGCCAGCGGTGGGAGTAGTATGGGGGCGGTGAGGCCTCCGCGGCAGCACAGCCGGCCACGGGAGGCAGGAGCAGGCGGCACGACCGGCGCTGCTTTGGGCGGCTGGACCAAGAAGACCAGAGGTTGAAGAAGCACTACGGCCATTGGATGGACATCGTACGGTCACTGAAGCTAGAAATGTTTATTATTTACTAAGTTGACAAATCCCTTGGTACGCTCCAACTTAGTAGGCCCACAGGTCAACCTCCGAAATGGTGCGCCCCAGATGTCAGGGGGAGGAATCATTTTTGGGGCGGCCGAAGCTAAGAATATCCGAGATTGAAGAAGAAGCACGACATCCGTTGGATAGACATCCAACGGCCGCTGCTGCTAGAACCGTGTGTTGACTATAATAAGTTGGCAAAGCCTTGCATACGCGTCAACTTATTTTTTTAGGGGACGCGTCACTTAGTAGGCCCACAAGTGTGTGGCAGAGAACTTATAGCCCATTTGCGTTTTGTAAGAATGTACAACCCATTTTGGAATTCTAATGGAATTTACAACAGCCCATTTACAGTTTGTTAAAAGTACAGCCCATTTTCTAGCTAGGACAATGATTAATAATTTCAACCAACCGTTGAAGACAGAATTCAATAAAATTTCCCACATTTTGATGGGCTCCGAAATATTTTTATCCCGAAATTTCTAGTCATATTAAATATAAATTTGTATTACGTAAAAATCCAATGAAACATTGCGCGCGCAACAATGAAAATTTAAGATTTTCAAAATCCATAAATAATATTTTATAAACTAATTTCATGTTTGGTGCATTTTTTTATAGTTACTGCCTAGTTTTTATAATTACATCCCATTTATTATTTTTAAATCCCATTTTGCTGTTAAGCCTAATGCATCCCTCCTAGGAAAGATTTGCAGCCCAGCGGGGCGGAGAATAACAAGTTGACCTTGCTTGGGTATTCCTCAAAAAGACGTATAGCTGGGCTAGCCATTTTCATCTTCAAAAAATTAGTATCTGGGCTAGATATCTGGCCTGGGCTAGACGGGCCACAGCCCGCCCAGTTAATACCCTGCTCTCCTCTGAACAACAACGAAATCATCGCCAAGAAAAACTCTGTAGTGCTCACGCCTCAAAAACACAAATACTGCTCGAGCTGCTTGGTCCCAGCCGTCGGCCGCACCTTGTGCAATTCTCTCGTTCATATTGACTACATAGGTTGACAATGGTGTGGGACCGTGATGTCAGGAAACCAGGAGAAAGCAAAAAAAATATAGTTGTACATAATAAGGAGGGACTTGCGTACGTACGGCTATGGCCCTAGTGGGTCCCTAGTGTCATCTAGTCAAAATAAAGTCATCTCCTGAATCCTCATGTTCGTTGACGATGTTAACAATGCTCGGCGCCACGGCGAGCGCAACAACTCGAAGGACAACGAAGAGGGCCTCGCGGGCCCTATAGATGGTCTGATACAGCGCCCGCTACTCATTCAGGAAGCCAGGATCATCGGACACCTATGAGCACCTTCGAGAAACTGAGACAGCATGAAATGGTAAGGCCGCGCTTGGGAGCTCTGGTTTATTTCAAACTAGTATTAACATACAAGTGTAATTTACTCGTCATCAAAAACAACACGTAAAATATAGGCGTAATGAAACCGAGGGCCCGAGGTCTGTAAGTAAAACCGGCGGGTTACGCGTGTAATTTGAGAGACCAGTGTATATTTTACGAGCACTGCTATATGGACGGCATTAGCAGACGATACATGCACGACGTGCGTATCATGCCATCCATGGGCAAGGCTGAAACAGCAGCTAACGACTGGATTAGCAATCGTCCGAGTGTCGTTCAACATTTTTATCGTGTGTCAAGTACTTCCGATATTTTACTAGTCGAAATCGACCAACCAAGTGCCTTCGCCCGAGACCATCTGCTTTAATTTACAAGCGTCAATTTTACAAGAGGTTTTGGTTGGAAAATGATGATCCAATCACGGCCTAATATCATGAGTTGGTTGGAAGATCATATGGTTTCACGTCTAACCTACCCGACTTGTCGTATAGGCTATGAATGAAACATCAGACGATGAACTTCTTAAGCACGGAAACAACAGAAGAGGATGATCTTCTTAACAAGCAAATCACTGGCATTGGATCGACATGCAAAACAATACGAAGCATTATTCTCGGGAGGCACGGTGAACAACTCGTGATGTCGCATGCCACAACATTCCAAGCTCAACTTTGGAATCAAACACAAGGCCTGGCATTACATAGTCAATATTCAGAACAAACTCTTAACACAGGAATATCTCAGCAGAGTAACTATTTACTTCTAAACTAAACACAGGAATAGGAAAAAACACTCGACGCTGCTCACAGCAAGGGCGTCACACTCAAAAATATCAAATGCATGTCTTCTGGCTAACATCAATGAGCAAATTTTGACAAGGTTTTCCAATTCCAATATATTAAACTAACGTCTTCTTGCTAACATCAATGATTAAACTTTGACAAGCTTTTCACATTCAAAATATGTAATGCCTATGATCGTGGAGTCCTGTCGCTTCTTGCTAACATCAATGATTAAACTTTGACAAGCTTTTCCCATTCAAAATATGTAATGCCTATGATCGTGGAGTCCTGTCGCTTCTTGTACTTGTTTGGGCACTTCTTGCCCAGGGCACTCCACGTGTTGTTAAATTGCCAATGGTCTCTGCAGACTAGTCATGTCACCGGTGTCTAATATTTATGGCACCGGCTGTAGCAATGGAGGGATTCGATGCCAAACTAAGAAAAGGTGAAATTGGCACCTCTTTTGGCCTACATAGTGGAAGGCCTAATACTCTGTAAAGCTTCTTCGTCATTCCTTCTGTAATGTAGCGCAAACAATGAATGCTTCTTTCTGCAAAGTGGAATGACCAACTGGACCAAGTAATGTAGCAGTTTGCCTTGGACACATTGGCTCCTTTTGTGCAGTTGAACTAAAATCGAAGTTGGAATAAAACCGAGCTTTAATTTTGATATCCCTGTAAGCAATAAAAGGTATAAGGGAAACAATTACTGAGAAATAACGGTTGATGACTTGTACTCCCAGAAGAAAAACATCTATTGATCTACCTTATCTTAATGGGAAACAAAGCAGGAGAGTAGCAATTCTCAATCAATGTGATTCATTCATATTAACTGAGACATTATCTTAACAATGCCTTGTTTCAAGATGTATAAAGAACGGAAAAGCAGAAAAGTATCATTCCTAAAACAATTCGACTGATTCATTTTAACAGAGACATTATCTTAACAATACCTTAGTTAAACATGTAGAAAGAACTACAAAGCAGGATAGTACCATTTGTAAAACACTGTAAGTCTGTAACTAATATATAATAACAGAGACATTATCTGAACAATACATTTCTTAAACATGTACTCCGGCCGATCCCTAATAGAAATGGTACTCCTGCTGATCCCTAACAAGTGTTTGCAGTTTTGAACTAAGATTCAGTTCCAGGGTAGAGTGGCGCAACAACAGTATGTGCTTCCATCTACTTATAAAGGGGGTGATGTAGAGTTTGTTGTAACACAGCAACAAGCATCATGTCTGGGTTGGTTCCATTTTTGTTCACTACTTAATGGGAAAAGACAGCAATACAATAGCTTCAATTCAACATTTATTTAAAACAGTACCAATACAAGTAGCACAACATCTCAAAGCACACTGCACAATCATCTGGATGAAGGCCTGTACTGACCTTTCATGAGACCGACAATGATAAAATACGAATCTGCCAACACGAATAGGAAATCCAATCTCGTTTTGTGCAGTTGCACTGAAATCAAGCAAAGTATTTCGTGTAGCGAAGCAAAATGTCACAATAGCAACAAGTTGAATAGATATCCCTGTATAAATAGAGGCAAAAAAGGAATCAATTACTGGCTAATAAAGGAGGATGAAACATGCGACCACAAAAATGGTAATCCCGCCAATCCCTAACAAGTGTTGCAGTTTTGAAATAAGATTCAATAGTTAATTATGAGAGTGGCATCAATTACTGGCTTATAAAGGGGGTGATGCTGAATTTGTTGTAACAAAGCAACAAGCATCATGTCTAGGTTGGTCCCATTTTTGTTCACTACTTAATGGGAAAACACAGCAATACAATAACTTCAATTCATCATTTATTTAAAACAGTACAAATACAAGTAGCACAGCATCTCAAAGCACACTGCACAATCATGTGGATGAAGGCCTATACTGACCTTTCATGAGACGACCAACATAAAATACGAATCTACCAACACGAATAGGAAATCCAATCAAGTTTTGTGCAGTTGCACTGAAATCAAGCAAAGTTGCCAGTGTGACATTTAAGTTTTATATAGCAACAAGTTGAATAGATATCCCTGTTTTAAGAGGAAAAAAAAGAAAACAATTACTGGCCAATAAAGGAGGATGAAACATGCGGCCACAAAAAGAAGCATATACCTTATCTTGATGGAAAACAAAGTATAGGACAGTAGCATTTCTAAAACGGTTGCATTGATTCATATTAACAGAGAAATTATTTTAAAACAGATCAGTAGTTAATTCTAAGATTAACAACAGCAAAATAGCTGCATGGGACATGCCAGCACCATGTGCGTCCACACATATAAATGGGTGATGCAGAGTATGTAGCCAAGCAGCATATATGCGCTGGTCCCATATTTGTTCTCTTTGAACCTTCTTCCTATGTGAGGGCAGCAAATCTAGTCGTGCACAAACTACCCGACCCCCCAGTTTCTTTCCCTTTTCAACAAAGAGATCGGTTCCTTACAGATGTGTGTGCTGGGTTACCCCCTTTTTCCCTTTTCGACCTACAAAGCGGCTGGATAGCCAGTCTATACTACTTTCCGCCCATCCTTTCCTCATTGAACCATGTCCTAGATTCTTGCTCCAGCCCACCGCACCCTTCTTTCCTCTTTGAACCAAGACCTAGATTCGACTAGAGAGCGAAAAAGATCCACATGTAGCTAGAGCAACGACGGTTTCAAAGAAACTTATACCTTAGGGTCGTCGGGATGTGGCAAGGCGTGCGGCGGGAGGCCGGATCTGCCCACACTATGTACGGCAGCAAGGAAGAAGGGGTCGGTGGCCCTCCCGCACAGGCGCTGGGTGAAAGAGAACAGTGCATCCGGCAGTGGATTGCCTCCCTCGCCGAAGGCGATAGAGTGAACGTTGCACCTCCTCCCCTTCCCGGTGCGATGGGATACGGACGCCTCCTTCACCAGCTGTGAGGGAGGAGAGAGAGACAAGAGGCCAACGCGGTCTTGTTTAGATCTGGTGAAGAGAGGGTGAGAGACTGTGAATATAGCAAACCCTAGCAAATGAATGCTGAGCCTCCAGCGTGTAACATATATGTAGTGCGGCGAGCGTGTGGAGAGTGCAAACCCTAGCAAACAAGCGCTGAGGCTCCCGCTTATATATATATACTACTATAGTACGGACTAAGCTCCGGTGCCTTCACTGCACCTGCTTTTGGCTGTATGACAGGTGAGCCAGCCACATTTTGGGCCCACCTGTCATAAAACCCTAGCAAAAATTGCACCAACGTGAAAGACGACTGCGTCTCCAACGCAACCAAGGTGAACTGATGAAGGATATCATCCTTGTGCGTAACAAGCAAAGAGCACTGATGGAAGACAGCTTGTTTTTCGTCGAAAATCGATCAGCTTCACCAGCCGACGCAACCATGAGGTGCAACCATGAGCATCGATAGGTCATCGTGGTGATGCATCATCCATTTGGCATCAAGTTTGGGTGAGGCACCTAAGAAGTTTGACAAATCATCATTGTGGTCTGTTTCTTCTCAGTAATCAAGCTCGAGGAAGGAAGAACCACGTGGCAGAGGACAGTGAGGCGGAACAACAATGGCCATCCAATTTTGTGCAGTTCCACTAAAATTGACGAAGACATGCCCGGGTATGGAGACACGCATCGCTGTTTCCAAAAATATAAAGAAGGGTTAGCAACAACATCTCAATTTTCAATAAGAATTAATGAAAAGTACACCAACAAACAGAAGCATCATAATTATCTTGATGGGAACTAAACCAGGATACCCGAGAAAAAAAGCATTTCTTCATTTAACCAGTGATAGTACTACCACCATATGGACAATGACCGCACAACCACCATGTACTTTTTGTCGAAACAACATGTATACCTCCACCGAGGCATAAATCAGGACAACTTTTTGAGTGGCATTTCCTCTATAATAGTACTAGTAGGTGATGTTGGACCAGCCGACGAACCCTAGCAACTATGCATGGGGAGCTGGGGAGTAGTCGCATAGAAGAAAACCCGCATGCAGCGACCTGGGGAGCTGGACCAGTACAAGAAGTTATACCTCAGGTGGGCGAGATGTCATTTAGGCGGGCGGGCGGGATCTGCCCACATGATGGCAGCGAACAAGGGCGCGGAGGATCTTTGTCCGCGCTAGCGCCGGCTCTGAGAGGACGGTGCGCATCGGCTTCCTCCGTCGCCGACGGCGACAACGTCAATGCTGCACCTCCTCACCTCCCGCAGCGGACGCTATTCGGCCGGATCTGTGGCCACCGGTGAGGAGAGAGATAGAGTGGACACTGTCATCTTGTTTTGATATGGAGAGGGTGAGAGAGCGAGACGCGAGAAACTCTATCAAACAAGAGGCTATAATGGAGTAAAAAAATCTCTCCATAGCAGTGGTTTTAAATAGAAGACGCGCGTTCCCAGAAAAAAGAAACGAAAACTGGCAGACATTTTTTTAAGGGTCTGTCTAGGACACATCTAGATGTGACATAGTTATGTCACATATAAGTTGATGTCCACTCTGTTTGTGGTCTTTTCCTATTTTTTTTGGTTTCTTGTTGCTACATTATATACTTGTGGGAGCTTAGATGTGATATCCTTAAATAACATCTAGATGTGAATTAGACAAACTGATTTTCTAACGTACCAAGAAAGGAAACTCGATCAAAAACACGCCCCCGCTTCCAGGTCACGAGAGTCATCGCGCACACACACATAGACATAGACATGCATATCCGTGTTTACGTAAAATTCCATTTCCATCTCCATCTCCAATCATATTTGTCCAACTGGCACATTATTTATGTTGCTAATTATATACGCAGCAATATTAACGTACAACATCTCTTGTTTGCGCATGTCCGGACCGCTGCCATGGCCGGTCCTGACCAACCCGAACCCTCTTCATCACCCGCACATGCTTCCCGCCCGAAACGGTCAGAGCCGCATTCATGCCCGGCCAGAGCGGACGTGACCTCTCACTGGCGCCGGCATGGAAGCGGCGCGCCGGCCGAGAGAGCATCGCCCGTGCCGCTTCCGGGTGCACGCGGCTGCTCCGCGTTCAAAGGTCACAATAGCCGGATACAACATGCACGATCTCTTCCAGTAGTAAGTTCTTGGGAGTCCGTGCTATAGCTAGCTGCCCTCCCCCAACTCGTCAATCTCTTCCAGTAGTGCTAGTACTCCATGGCGCGATCCATCGACAAGCAGGCGGGAAAGTTATGGTATACTACTCGGTTTGCGGTGAGTGGCATGCCGAGCGACCGTGTGGGGTCGAGCCGTGGAGGAGGGTGAGACACGAACACGACAGACGTGATTTAAACGTTGGTTTTGCTCGATGGCGCGATCCAACGAAACGAAACGTTGGTTTCTCTCCGTTTCCATTTTTTCTCCGGAAAAGCGGAAACTTTTCCACTCCATTTTCATTCCTATTCCAAGGTTGCCCCGTTACAAAATTCCATCAAATACAAAGGAAAACTAACACGCATGCTGATGCATCTCAATGATTCACAGATCATAGCCAATATTTACTTCACAACTAAAGAAAAAAGTTGTGAGAGCGTGTACGATAGAAAAACTACTGATGGGGTCACTACGACTTAAACCCTAAACTCTAAACATGATTTAATTTCCTGGCCAGGTAGAACCTGTCGAAGGAAAGATGGCTGGCACCCTCGGATCACACGATGCTTTTGTGCAGTTCCACTAAAATCGACCCGAGCATCCCTGATGGCAAAGATATTGAAGAAGTGTGATTAGAATAATAGTACTGGCACTAGTTCATGAGACATAAACTCATCACAAGTTGAAGCCGGTAGAAGTAGAGAAAGATCGACATGAAGATGGAGCTACGGCAGTGGAGAAAGCCGGCTCCAAAAGGAAGATGGACTACCTGGGACGTCGGGCTGTAGCTAGAAGGGCGGTTGGGACGCGGCATCGGCCCATACCGCGGTACCCCCGATTGGGATGCACCGACTGTGGGTTTTCTCCCTTGCCGATGTCGACCGCGTCTACGCAAAACATTGTTCCCTTCCCCCAGCTGCGGGATCAGGCCCGTTGTTCTATGCTTGTGAAGAGAGCAACCTAAGCAAGCATGCTTGTAGCTTAGGCTCCTGCTAGTGTATATATAGTGGTTTTCTTTTTCTCTCCATATCAACCATTTTAAATTGCGTACGTGTCATTCAAGAGTGAAATGATGGTTGCTTCTTCCGACTAACTTACTGTGTGATTTGACTGCTCCTTAGTGGCCCCTACACGTACTCCCTCTTCGTGTATGCAACAGTCACACGTACACATGGACGCAAAAACGCATGTGACGCCCTAATGCATGCATGTCCGAGCACACGACGGAACACACACGGTCACGCTCAAGTGCTCAACCTACACGTGCATGCACACACATACTCAGTCAGGGTGAGCTAGTGACCGTATGAACACTGGAAAATATATATATTGAGCGCAATGAGCGTATTATGAAGTCCACTGACCGTATTTTTACAAATATACAGTGACAGACAGTGTATTTATCTTGTTTGAAATTAAGCCATATTAACCGGAGAGGAGGCAGCATGGACTAGCATTACTTTGCTATGTCCCGTCAACTTGCCGAACGAGGAGAAGGTTGCAGGAAGGGAGAAGCTTGCGCGCGGTGGCTCGCAGGACAAGGAGAAACTTTTGACTAATGCAAGCTCTCGCTCGCTCAGGCGGTGGACGTGCATACACTATACTACTAGTGCTATTATTGTTCGACTTCTCGAACAGCCAAGCGCAAAGTTTACTGGTACTACTACTATAGACCATAAAGGTACGTACTATACTAGTACTAGGAACCGGATGGAGGAGCGTCTGCACTCTTATTATGATTTTAAAATGTGATAAAGCAATCTTCAACACATTTGGTTCTCTTCGAGGGTTCTCGCATGTGATAATGGAAGTTGATTGCATGGAAAACTCGCCACAATTCTCACTTAATTTTGGCTCATATCCTGTTACAAATAGTAGCGCTCAGTAATATTTCCTCTTTTTTTATTATTCAGCATGTAAATAGGTCAACAAACCTTGCGGCGCATCTTCGTGTGAACCGTGCTTGCTGCACTTTGAATGTGGCCGAGAGCTGGCTTGATGAAACACCTCGCTTCCTACTTCTTTTTTGCGGGGTACCTCGCTTCCTAGTGACTAGTGTCTTGGCTGATCGTCCTAAGAATGCTTATATATGAATAAATCTCTCTCATTTACCCGCAAAAAAGATTAAGCCATATTAACCGGAAAGGAGGGAGTATGGACTAGCACTACTTTTTGGTGTGTCCCGTCAACTCGCAGAACGAGGAGAAGCTTGCAGGACAAGGTGAAGCTCGCTTACGCCTTTTGACTAATGCAACCTACCCTCAGTGGACATGCGTCAGTCCATTCGGTGTCAGATTGTCAGAGGCATACACTGTAGTACCCAACATGTGGAGTACCATCATTGTTTGACTTCACGAAGGGGCGAAGAGCCAAGCGTAGTAGTATGCGTACTTGGTTTTGCACCTTCATACTACTCCACCCTCCGTCACAGCTTACAGGGCACACTTCATTATGATGCATTTCTCTCAATGCATTCCCACCACCAGAGAGACTTTAGACGCGTTTGGTTTAATGCTCAATTAATTAGGGCATGGTAACCGCAATCAAGTCCACAATTTTCTCTCCATGTACTGTACTACTACGGAGTGCATGCATGTGTGTACCCGGGGTGGAAGCACTGCATACATGTGTGTACGCATTATTCCCTCTAGTAATAGACGCCGTGCTATAACTACCAATGCTATTTTTCAGGCCGATCGCTAGTCGCCTTGGTCCCACAGATTTTTTTCTTTTTTCTGAAGCACACTGTATAAACAGTGATGGATGGAGTAGTATGAGCGGATTCAAAGAAGAGCGTATTGATGGTTGCTTCTTCAGAGCAACTTACAGTGGGAAAGGTGGGGCTTATGATTTGACTGCTCATTACTCACTATTAATGCGGTGCAATGACCGGGCTGAGTCTCCCATGCGGTTGTGCACTACCCACTCGGTTCTTAAATATACTCCGGAGTATTTGTCTTTCTAGAGATTTCAACGAGTGACTACTCAAATATTTGTCTTTTTAGAGATTTCAAATGGACTGGCACATACGGATGTATATAGACATATTTTAGAGTGTAGATTCACTCATTTTGCTCCGTATGTAGTCACTTGTTGGAATCTCTGTTAAGACGAATAGAATATTTAGGAACGGAGGGAGTACACATACGAAGCAAAATGAGTGAATCTACACTCTAAAATATGCCCGTTTGAAATTTGTAAAAAGATAAATATTTAGGAACGAAGGAGTATAATTTTGTGCATGGCACATGAACCCGGATGATGAAGAGGCTTCTGGCAATGCTATCAAGCTTCCATCATTTGTTTACATAATTGACGTACTATACAAATAATTTTCCAGCGACATGAAATTGTACAATGGTGTGAGCTTTCAGCTTTTGTTTCGCGTGTCTTGCCATCGATGCTCTTTCGGAAACAATAAAAAACTAACTAACTTGCTAATGCATGTCAATTATTAGCAGATCAGAGCTAATAATTACATCACAACTGAAGACAAAGTTGTGAGAAGGTGTTAAATTAAAATTGATCCATGCTTTCATTGGCAGCAACGTCCCCCCAGCTCTGTCTAAATCAACAAGGCATGTTGGGAAAAAAAGTAGTTGTCTGGAGCATGCAACATTCTGATCATTTTGTGCAGTTCCACTAAAATAGAGCTGAGCGTCCCTGTTCCAAAGATATCAAGTGTGATTATGATAATAGAGGACTACTGATGAAACAATAAACACACAAATAGAAGCCGATCACCTTTGCAGTCTCTCTTAAGACTAACTAGTTGGAGAAGATTAGGCTCGGAGTTGGATGAGGAGGATAGAGCAAAACCAATCTCCCTTTATGCAGTCGCACTAAAATGTAGAGACGTTGCCCGTGTGACATTTTAGTACAACTGCACAAAACACTTTTAAGAAAAAGTGATTTGTGCAGTTCACCAAAAGGTCGCAATAGCAACGAGGTGAAATGGATAGCCCTATTTGCAAAAAAGAGGTAGAAAGGAAACAATTACTGGCCAATAACAGTTGATGACACATGCGATGACAAAAAAGAAGCATATTCCTTGTCCTAAGGGAAGAGAACAACACGGTTGTGTTTGTCTAAAACGGTGTGAGGACGAGAATGCAATATGGAAAGTACGCCGGACGAGCTGCGTTTTGGGCAAAGAACAATGGAAGATCCACATGCAGCGACGTGGGAAAACGGGAAGTGGAGCAAGGCCGGAGGGGATACCTGGAGGTCGTCGGGATGTAACTAGGTGAGCGGCGGCGGGCGGAATCTACGAGCAGGTGGCGTAGGCCCTGCCGCGCCAGAGCTTGGTCAGAGAGAACGGCGTGTACCGCAGATCGGGACGTGCTGCCTCGACGCCGTCAAATGGAGAAACAATGCACTTCCTCCCTTTCCCCCGGCAGACGGGATGCGGCCGAATCAGTGACCAACGGTGAGAGAGAGAGGCCACCGCACTCCCTTTTCCCCGGCGGATGGGATGCGGCCGGATCAGTGACCAACGGTGAGAGAGAGAGAGGCCACCGCACTCCCTTTCCCCCGGCGGACGGGATGCGGCCGGATCATTGACCAACGGTGAGAGAGAGAGAGGCCACCAGAGCCTTGTGTGAGATACTCTGAAGAGCGGACTACCTTTTCCTCCATAAAAATTGTTTTATATTCTGTGTACGTGCCATTGAGCGCTATAACTTTATTTAAAAATAACGCGGCAACGCGTCAAGTCGAACTTTGTTTCGTGCACGCGTGGTACACGACCTCCCTAGGTAAACAACCGCTACAGGCATTCAAATTAGCACATGGGCTACCATTTCATAAAGAAATGAGCTCCACCGTGTACCCGCGCGGGTGTGGCTGGGCACGAAGCGTGAGTACGTGCATAGTGCACCTATTCTCTTCTTGTATACGTACACCACCTACGTGGGGTTGGGTGAGAGAGATACAAACCTAGAGAGATATAGTGTGTGGGTTCTTGAGAGTTTTTTTTGGGGGGGGGGGGTCAATCAAAATATTTAACATATGCAATGTGTGTGAAATAGAATCCTGAATATAACATATATATAGAGGGGGCGATCCACGAGAAGAGAGTGGAGGTATCATCGGCTTGAGGTGTCCATAGAATCAAAGAGAGGGATGATGTGTGTGTGTGCGCGCGTGCGCGATCGATAAAGAGTGCCATCGAATTTGTGTGTGCCCACGTCAAAGATATAGAGTGACTGGCCTACTGGAACGTGAGATGGGACATGTGCAGTTTGTCTCTGTGGCATGGATACCTACCTGCAACGCTCGACTATCGGTGTGTGGTGGGGGAAGAGGGAGGCCCAATTAACTATAGAGGTACAATGGCTGGTATATGTGTGGAGGAGGAGAGAGGCCTACCTCATGTATTAAGGAGATCGATATGCCTCATGTATTAAGGGAGATCGATCGGCATCCATGCATATGTGCAAGAGATGAATAAGGTTGGGAGAGAGACAGAGCTAGAGTGTTGGAGGGGGTGGTAGTGGAGTTGCTTCTAACAAATGGTGGGATAGGCTTGCTAGACAAACTGAGGGCACGCCCGCAATATCAATAAGAGAGGAGATGGCTGCTTGTTGTCTATGCACGTGCGTGTGAGAGACGGGTCAGGAGGCATGCATGAATGATGAGGGGGGACGATGTGGCTGTGAGGTACATCGGAAGATCAATCGCCCTTTGTAAGAGAAAGGAGAGACATAACTTGTGAGGTACATCGATCGATGGGGGGTAGTTAAAGTCGATCTAGGTATATGTTGGGAAATCGATCGGTATACATGCATGTGTGTGTTAGAAGCAAATGAGGCATGAGGAGAAGGATAGAGAGAGAGGGGTGCATGTAGGAGGTGGTACGAGAGGCATACTATATCGAGGGGGAGGAGTGTGCGAGTATGAGAACGATGAAAAGAGTGGTGGGAGTGAGGCATGGACGGTGACAAGAGAAGAGGGGAAGCTTGTGTTTGTGCTAGGCACACCTGGCTAGAGAGGCATATCGATCGATGTGTGCCGTAAAGGAGCTGGGGGGCCTACACACACCGTGGGTGAACGACCTAAAGTGAAAAGACAAATTTGCACGATGGAGCTAGAGAATGCCGAGGGAGGGTGAGAGGGATGCGGGCGTGTGCATGCACAAGAGAAAGTTAGCGCTAGCTACAAAGATAAGAGGGTTGTGTGGGTGTAAAAGACGAATAGAGATCATATAGACTTCATTATAAAAAGCGAATTCGGATATTTGAAGAATTTATCATAGTGTTTCAAACCGACGGATGTGTGAATATATATAATGGTGATACACATGGTGTGGTTATGAACATGGTATACTACATTTAATATATTTTATCTCTACTCTTATAAAAAACGGAGTTTTTGATGATGGTGTGCCTGCCATCCTACATTATAGGCCGTCTGATTTATATCTGGCGGATAGCAAGGAAACTATGATGGTTGAAGTTGGCAACAATCATGATTGTAGATTCTTATTGAAATAGAGAAACGAATTCAAATTTAGTTCGAATTGCAGCGGTAGTATAGACATTTGGAATGCACTAAAATGTTGGTATGAGTAGGTTACATGCATTATACAGCAAGCGAAAAAATTTAATCGGACATAACATGGATTCATACTCCCTCCTTCCATCTATATAGGGCGTAATGAGATTTTTAAGACCGCCTTTGACTATTGACAAGATTAATAGTACATGACATGCACAATGTGAAAATTATATCATTGAAAGAACCTTTCACAGACGAATTTAACGGTGTTCTTTGTGTAAGTTGCATGTCATATATCATTGCTCTAATATTTGGTCAAAGTTAGCATCGAAAAACGCATTAGGCCCTATATAGATGGAAGGAGGGAGTAGCTTTGAATAGCATTTGTATAGTAAAACGGGGCAAGACTATCTCTTTGTGTGGTGTGAATAGTTTTATTTTTTTCATTTTCTTTTTGACTGAGGGAAGTGCGAATTGATTTGGTACGTACAAATACAATATTACTACACATTAGGCTTGTCCCTAAAATTCAACCCGCATCTTGTTATATCCCGAAAATTCAGATATCGTGCTCCCAAAACTGGCGCCTTCACAACCCGCGCCTTGCTATCCCGAAATTACAACGCGCGCGAAAACTCCCTCCAGCTGCCAAATCCTGACACGCGAAATCCCCCTTCTAACCCCGAATCAAAAGGGCCGCTAGTTCAAATCGGTGGGGGGTACTTTCGTAACACACCCTACATTTTGGACAAGCGCGTTCCTAAGTCATGCTTCACCCCCTCCCATCGCCCCCTTTTCGCCATTCGAAATCCTAGGCCGCCATAACCTCTCCGCTCCAGCCACGAAACCCCACCCTCCTCCGTCCGCCACTTCACCGCTGCCCAGCCGGAGCCTCTTCCCCGACGATGTTGTCCACCGCAACAGCTCGACGTCTCTCGTCCATCTCGCCGTCTCGCCGGTTCAGCCGCCCCGTCCTCCACCTCCAAGGAGCTGCTCCGACGATTGCCTCGTCTATCGCGGCTGCTCCATCCCCATAGCACCGCCTTAACCTGCTCCACCGGAACCGCATCATCCTCACCGACTCCTCGGACGAAGCCGAGGCCTACTCGGCGCCACCAAAGAGGTTGTACACTCATCGCATCGCACCTTCTCCTTAACTCGACCTCCCAGCGCCGACGGTGCTCCATCCCGCACCCCCATGGAGCGGCTACCTTGAAGCCGGCGCCGCGGGTGACATCTCCATGGCGGCTCTCCCCCAGTGCGAGGCCCCTTCGGCGGCGGCGTCCATACCAGCCGGATCTGTTGCTGCTGCTCCGGCTCTCGCTCGATCGCTCGCTCGCCCAGCTGCTGCTGCTGATCCCCCCCCCTCGCTCGTGCTGCTGCTCTGCTCCGATTAAGCCACACTTCAGTCGACTGAATCGAGTTTTGGGTCAGTCGATTTTCAGGGGTTGGGGGGGCTCGCCGGAGTTAAGGAAGAACCACCCGCAGCGGGGACGGGGGCTCACCGGAGAGGTACCCCACTATCTATCTTAGGGTTCAGGGTGAGGGGCGGGAGGCCTAGAGGTCTAGCCGGGGCGGCAGTGGCGAGTTGTTTCGGGGCGGCGAGGCGGCGCTGGGGCCGGCGGCGAGGCCGGTGGTGGCTGGCGGCTCAGGGGGGTGCAGGTTGAAGATGAACTGTAGGCCCTCCCTAAACTACATGTCAAGTGCCTCTCTGCTACCATTGCGTTCAGTTTCGACAGTAGCATTCAGATTCCACAGTAAATTTCAGTTTCGACAGTTAAGTTCAGAGTCAACAGTTTTTACCTCATCCGTTGTAGTCAGGTGGTTTTTGGTGATGTTAATTTTACATCCATTTTACATCATCTATTGGAGATGCTATTAGAATCCCACTTGAGATTGACGATGTCTGTCTTGTGCTGCTTCAGCCTTGACGTCTTACGGCTCACCGGAGCTGCTCCAACGACAGAACGATCCATCACAACAGAGCAGTGCCCTGGACGCCGTCTACAGATTCCTCAGATCTTCCTCCACACCTCCGACAGACACCTCTGCCTCAACTGCTTCAGCGACCAACCCAATGATGCTGAGGTCCACACGGCTACGGCAAAGAGGTTGTACACTTGTTGCATCATTTATTACTATACATTCACGTCGATCCATTAGGGCTATTTTGGTTCAACGGAAAAACATCGATCCACTAGTTGTTACCATCACTCTAAATTTCTGCATGCTCTCCTTACATAATATCACCATATTTTTTTCGTATGCATGTGAGATATTGTACACAGTCATGTTGAACATGTAGAGAAAAATAGAAGAGTTTTGCGCGGCAATACAATGTCATGCAGACATCGCTCCATGGTGGGTTCAATGGCAAACCCTCCCCACCCCTCTCCAGATTGTAATCCAGAGGAAGATATCTGTTCTGAGGCGGATTCGGACGCTGCTGACCACTCCTATTTACCCCCCAAGGTGTTTGCTCTACCTTGGCATGATGATGTTAGTCATATCATGCATATGTTGCCTTGCAGTGCCTACTTTTAACATCATATATGTCACCTGCTTAGTTTAGACATGTTCTGTAATGCCACCTGTTTAGTTTCTATATCATATATGGGAATTATGCAGTCTCATGTCTTTTAGCCAGCCATAATATATGTGAAATGTGCAATGCCATCCTGTTTAACCAGGCATCATATATTTGAATGATATCTTGCCCATCCTTTTCTTCATTACATTTCCATTTGTCGACAATGTTTGTACATTAAACTACTCTTCCTGTGAATCAGCCATTTGGGTGGGAGATGGAAAAATCTGGAGTGAAAACAAGGCCTTCAGAGCAGACAGTGCTACCTGTCGAAGCAGATCTCTTGTTGGGTCCCGATAGCTCCTCAGAGATGGATTCAGAGACAGATGACCAGTCCTATTCCCCCACTGAGGTGTATGCTCTAACTTGGCATGATTATACTGCTCATATCATGCATACGGCGTCTTGCATTGCATAATTTAGACATCATATACACAATATTCAACACCATGTTCTTAGTTCAGACATCATATCGAATGCCCTCTGTTTAGCATATAAATCACATATGTGAATTAAATGATGCGATCTTGATTACTTAGATAACATGTAGGTGAATTATGTCATGCGATCCTGTTTAGTTGTTCATCATATCTTTGAATTATGTTATGCTATGCTATCCAGTTTAGATAGACATCATATATGTGAAATTATGCCATGCTATCCATTTTAGTTAAACAATATGGATGTCAACTATTTCATGCCCTCTTTTTTCCACACTATCCATTGCATCTGTCTCTCATACAATGTCTGTACGTTCAACTATGTTTCCTGTTTATCAGCCATTTGAATTGGAGCGGGTGATGCCGGTATCTAGTGGACTAAAAACACGGTCTTCAAATAAAACAGTGCTACCTCTTGGTGGAGATAGCACCCCGGTTGTACATGCACAAGAACCAGCCCTACCACACATAACCCAAACTCTCGCAGATTGTACCCCTACTATGATGGACAGAGAACTAGCTTCACCCAATCTAACCTCGACCCCAGCCGATAGTAACCCAGTTCCTGTTGACACAGCACCATCTCCAACACAGAGCTCCCAAACAAGAGCAGTTAGTAAGGCAGCTCTAGTGCCCAAAGGGCCAGTACTATCACGGCGAACCCCAACTCCACCAGTTAGTACGCCTATTCCTGTGGAGGAAGCACAACCAGCTAGTCGTAGTTTAGCATCTATCGCATTTGATGTTGTTAAATCGTATGTGCGTATCTTCCCATCTTCGAAATATTATACTGAAGATGAAGGAAAATGCCAGTTGCAGGTGTTTGTCCAGGAGTTATGTGTAAGTAATGTTATTCATGGCAATTACTTTGCTTCGTCCCATACATCCTACCTCCATGATGGTTATAATACATCAAATTTTCCCATTTTTCTCTATAGAGAAGGACCAATTTGGAAACTCAGGATGAGGTAACCTGTGCTAATACCTCTGCTATCTTCAAGAATGCTTGGTGGCAGTATCGGAATTACCTGAAGAAAATGTACTTCACCAGCAAAGAAACTCATCAAATTCCCTTACGTTCTCCTGAGACACATTTACTGGATGATGACTGGGAACGCCTTGTTCTGTACTGGTCCCGAACCAAGAATGTGGTAAGGTCTATGAGCTCATTTTCTATTTTTAAGTATTATATTCTTGCATCTTACTGTACTCTGTTCATGTAGAACAAGTGCCTAAACCTGAAGAACAACTGTTCTAATTTAAGATTCCATTGCTACCATAGGACATAAATATATGTTTGTTTGATGCTTTTATTATGTACTAGTACTTGGCAATAGAAGACTTGGTAGTTTAATCCTGTCCACCTTACTAATGAACTGGTTCACCGAAATGAGTTTCATATACTAGTACATGCTAAACTTGTTATGTGTCTGCTTGTTTCTTCTTTTAGAATGCTGACAGAATATTGGGGAAGAGTGCCTTATTAAGCAACGGTAAAGAAAGTAATGCAGATAAGGTTCAGGATAGTGACACATCCTGTCTTGGTTTAGTGTTGGAGTTACTGGCCACTACCGCTTGCACAAGCTATTCAAACTCACTGTCAGAATCAGTTTGGTTTCTTGAGTCTCAACTACAAGCTGAAAGACATCGATCAGCTGTGCTGCGACAAGAAGCGAAAGGACTGCGGAAGTCCCTGGAGCATTCAGATGCATACTTTCTAGTGCAACAGCAAGCGTTGGAGGATTTTAGCGCTAAACAGGACAAAGCTAATCAGCTTGCTAAGCTTATTGCCAGCATGGTGGATACCCAGGATAACGTTTCTTGAGCTCTTTTGAAGTTGTTTCAGTTATGCTCTTGTTTTGCTGCCGCGTTTATTTGCACTGGTGGCCAATTTTGACGGCCAGCGTATATGATATGCTGCTTTGTTCCCTATATTTGCACTGGTGGCGAACTTTGATGCCCAGTTGATGTAATATGTGTAATAGCCGTGATAGCCTAGCATTAGTTGCTTGCTTATTTATTTCCTTGTTGTCTTGTTTATTTGTTTGCTTGTAGTCATTGTAGTTCTTTTTCCGCGGTTAACTAGTGGCTGCAATAACCTATTTTTTAAAACTAGGCCACAATAACCATGGGCTAATATTTACTATAGTGACACTGGGCCTCCTACTGGCCGTTGAAATAGTAGGCCTTCTACGGGCTGTAGAAAAAATGGGCCTTCTACGGGACGTATCATCAATGGGCCTTATACGGGCCGTATGATCGATTGGCCAAACATGGGCCAATAACAGGCCGCATTATGGCCGTAAACGGGCTAGAGTTGGAATTGTCCGTTCATGGGACGACCGTAACGGGCCATTGTTAATAGGCTGTATTTGATGACGCTATGAAAATGGCCCAACGTATTAACGGACCATAAACGGGCCGACTGTAACCATGGGTTGAATTTTGCCCACAAGCAGAAAATGACAGTAACGGGCCGTAAGTAAACGGATGCTGGAAATGAGCCCAAGAATAAATGGGCTCTGAGAAGGCCGAAAGATAACATGGGCTGGAAACGGCCCAATGGAATAACGGGCCGTTAATGGGTATAAAGTGATACACTGTTCATTACGGGCCAGTTTCACCACGGGCCGTTAATGGGTGTAAAGTGATACACTGTTCATTATGGGCCAGTTTCACCACGGGCCGTTAATAGGCCAAGAGTTACATAGGGCCTCATATGGGCCGAAAGACGTCATGGGCCATACATGGGCCAGAAGTGAAAAAGGGCTGGAATCATATTGGATGGTCCAGATGACGCTACTGGGCCTAATTCGGATAGGGCGTAATGGTCCTTGGGTTAGCGGGCTGTAAATGGGCTATATGCGAACAGGCCGTTAACAGGCTTTCCATGGGCCGGGCCGCCACCTTTTGACCAAGTCAAACGGGCCGGCCTTTTCACAGGAATGGGCCTCTGTTGGGCCGTGCCACGTGTCGACGTATCATAGGCGCCTATCTGACCCACTGACGAGCTGACACGTGTTTCGTCCGGCCAATAAGAATTTTACATGTGGAAATTTCCCATTGGTCGGGGCGGTTAACGGGTTATCGGATCCAAAACTCGTGTTCGCACACGAACACGTCACCGTGTACCTCCAACGCCGAGGGTGATGCACCGCAGCTCACGTCGAAGGAGATCCGACCGGCAGCGCGATACGCAGGACAGCCGGCAGACGCTTTTGTAGACCCGAAGCCCCGCTTGCCCGGGAGGGACCCCGTCAGGGCTCGCGGTGGCTATGGGCTGCTCCAGGTCGATTCGCTTGCCCCTAGAGCCTTGTGGATCCGCAGCCCTCCAGCATGAAGAACTAGCGAAGAATGAGAAGAAAGATACAAGGGGGAGATAAAAAGTAGATGAACACGAAAAAGTAGTAGATTAATTTGTTCGATTGGTGTAGTTTAATCGGCCGTCACCCCTTAGTATATAAGAGGCGGCTATGGGCTGCCCTAGGTCGGCCTGACCGCCCCTAGGGCCTTGAGGTTCGTCGCCCTGCAATGAAAAAGAATGAACGAAGAACGAGAAAGAAGAAGAACAAGGGAGAGAGATAAAGGTAAAGGTAAAAGATGATAGATTCATTTGTTCGATTGGTGTTGTTTAATCGGCCGTCACACCTTAGGTATATAAGAGGCGGCTGGACTTCCCGTGCAAGGAAAAGGCTTGGATTCACGTCCAAAATACTAGTCAAATTCGGATTGGTTTTGTCCAAACTTTCCAAAACTGTCCGGTTTAAACAACCTCAGATGAAAATGAGCCTAAAAGCAATCTTGACTGATTCGACAAGACGAACAACTTTCATGTTGAACGTTTTTTGATCAGAGGTCATCTTGAGGGTCAAATCGCTCGCACAAAACACCTATTCCCTCGCGCTACCCATCAGACATGCGTCTGGTAGGGCGCGCCACATCTCGCCTCATGACAGGGCTGCACTCCGATTGCTCTAACTTTTGCATATGAACTCAGATTTGGACGATTTTTTTTATCAAACTCGATTGTTTCGACGAGACGAAGACAACCCGTGTAGATCATTTTTTTTCATTTGAGGTCGTCTTGGGGGCCTAATAGGCCAAACTGTACTCTGAATATAAGATCTTAGTATTTTGAGCATAGTTTCGGCCTTCGAGATGAAATCGGACGGTGATGACCCAAACTTCAATGATGTTCATATCAATAATACAGAACTCTTCCATGTAGATCACTTCTCCGTTTGAGGTCATCTTAAATAAGTTCTTGACCGTGCCAAAATCTGGTGTCAACACATGCCCCCCTGTTTTTCGACAAAGCTTGTGTGCCGAAAAATAACTTGCACATAGCTTTCTCTAAGGACGATGTCAACACTACATCGGCCATTTTGCATATGCTTAGGACGATAAGTTTATATCGGCCAGTGCTTGTGTGAATATTTTGATGCAAGCTTGGGTGACTTTCTCAACTTCATTAATCCGACTATAAAGTTCCATAGGTATGCATGTCAAGACCATCCATCAACCATATTATCCACCCTTCTGCTAGGATCTTGCAGATAATCAACAATGAACTTTCTCGAATCCTTACTTTGTCTGCATAAAAGTTTCATTAGTGGCCGAGGTAGTGAGCTCCAATTCGGCCTTACCTATGTTGGCAAGAATAAGCATCGGCTATTGATAGATATGCAATACACCATGACGGACATGGTAGTCAGATGCTTGCTATGCCAACTCTCTTCAATTGACATGTCTAAATATATGAACAATTTTAATGCAACCCAAGGTAAATTTTGCATCTAGACATACCCCAAGATAAACTATAAGTGATTCATCAAAAAATTGATTACCCTTGGATATTTGTTGTACTACTCATAACAAATCACCCAAAGCCTCAATATGCATAGCACCTATGGCAACCAAAAGCTCCAAACCGAATAAAATTTTATATTCGGCTTTGATTATTGTGAAAAAATATTTTAAGCGGCATGATGCTTGTTTCGGTCTCCAATT
Source organism: Triticum urartu (assembly GCF_056163025.1). NCBI lineage: Eukaryota > Viridiplantae > Streptophyta > Magnoliopsida > Poales > Poaceae > Triticum > Triticum urartu. The sequence continues at coordinate 90,307,393 of NC_141878.1, forward strand.
GAACTAAGGACGGTGTTAGGATACTACACCGGCCATGCTTTGACATATTCTTAGGGCGATAGATAAATATCGTCCATTAACATGAAGTCCATGTAGAATTCACCCACCAAATTATGTATAGCCGAAATAAACAAATAAAATAGGAATAAAATATTTCGGCCCCTTTGTATTAGCAACAATGTAACTAACCATATGTATAGTAATTTGGTAATACCCTCTCATGATATAGAAAATTATGTTACATCCATGGATCAAAATAAATCCATGGAGGGTAATTGATCATACCTAGGGATGAATTCCATGGCAAAGGCATCAACGACATGGTTGAAGAAAATGGATGATGTGCTAACCGAAGATTTTGATGTTGTGATGCGCAGCTTTGGCTTAATTGTTTGTTCCTTTCATTCTTTTCCTTCTTCACTTTTATTGTACTTGTTGCAATAGAAGCATGCACATCATTTTTGTCTTGATTGATCTTCTTGGGAACCCATGCCATTTTCTTCTTTCTCAGCTCTTGTGCACTAAGATTTTGTAATTTCTTCTTTTGCCAATATGATAAGCCGAGTGAGCATGTCGGCTGTGATTTTGTTTCAACCAATGGCAACTCATTTTGGGCCTTGTGCACCCTCAACCTCTTTTCTTCAGATTTGGCACTCTGATTTTTATCAATTGATTGCTTCACTTCTTTGCCTTTTGTAGCCAATGTCAACACTTTAATTGGCTCTTTGTTATTTGAGATCAAATCTAAAGTAGCACACTTACGACCATCTCTTTTCACGCGGTAAACTTGCTTTACCGCCTCTTTCTTCTTCCTTGAGCTCTGGACCGATTCGTTATGATTGAAATGGTCTTTAACATGTGATTGTTCAAATGTTGATCTTCTTGGAGCTGCATAATATTTGTGAGATGGTCTAAAATAAGATGGAGAATGTGCCCTTGTATCATACATGTCCCATCAGGAATATGGATCTATATGAGCATAGGGAGGCATCCACGGCATTGGTATTGGCGGCCCGAAATAAGGATATGAATATGTTGCATTAAAATTCTCACTTTGCCAATACCGATCCTCATATTTGCGCCTTGGGGGTGATCTTGGTTTCTTTTCATGATTTGGCCGATAAGCATTCTTCTCTTCAATCTTCTTTTGATATTTATCCAATAGTTCAGCGAAGGTGATTTTTGATCTCTTACACTTGCGCTTATTTCGGCCTTTGTTTTCTTTTGGTTTGCTTTCATCGATCATTGGATTTTCTTGCTGCCCCCAGTCCTTGGCGTCTCCATTGTAGCTTCGATGGAATTCTCCCCCTTAAGATTATGTTCATTATGCTCTTCAACAACTTCTTTACTTGAAAGCTTGATCCCATCACCTGCAGTTTTTACCTTCTCTTTAAATGGATCGGCTTAAAGCAGCCGATGCAAGAACTTTTTGCCAGCAGGACCAATCGGAATAGACTGGTCATCTCTTGGTATTTCAACAAACTTCAGTCATCCTTTTTCAATGGCTGATTTAACTATTTGATGAAACATGTTGCAATCCTCAAAATTATGCTTGGACGAATCATGCAACTTACAATACATTTGTCCTTGGATTGATGGCTTAACATGGTGATCAAGAATTGTAATGTAATTATTTTTCAGCAACAAATCAAATATGATCACACATGCTTGAATTGAAGGTATACTTCTTGTTTTCTAGTCGATCGTGTTGTGAGAACGGCTTTAGAGTTAAGCAAACGAATGGTTCAGATTTTGCATCACCCCATTCGGCTATGCATTGTGTTTTGCACTCTATCTCCGATGTCTTTGGATAAGAAACTATACTGGCATCGGTTTGCTCAGAGGATTTTAACCTTGGCTTTAAATTTCTGAAACGAAAATAGTTAGAACATACATGTCTCAATTGAGACCAAGTGTAAGCCAAGTAAGAAATAAGCAAAGCTACCCAATTAGATATGAACTTTAAATAAAGCAATGGGAAAAGCTTTGGCTGTAGTGATAAGTCACTATCGGTCTCTTTGAATGGTATAATATATTGACCGATATGCTTAGTAACAATTTTATTGCTAATAAGTAAATTGCCCTTCTCCATTGGTCTTTGAAAATTACTTATTAGAATTTTTCTAATAGATGCATCAACAATAAAGTAGTGACCAAATCTGAAAATAGGTAAATTACTTGCTAGACATACCTCTTCAAATATGTTGGGAGAGCATGATGATGGTGTGACTTGAAGAATATCTTGCTCCGCCTTCGGATAGCTCCCCAACGCCTTGTCATCATCTTTCTCTTGGTTTCGTGCATCGTTAGTTTGAAGATCTTTGTCCACCAAACTTTCTTCGGCTGCTTGTTCTTGTTCTTGAAGCTCACCAATTTCTATGGCACGAAACTCATAGGGCAGGAAGTAGGTTCCATTAACTTCAGAAAAATCAAGTATGGTTGTCTTGTTATACTTCCCATGCCCTTTCTCAACAATGTTGGCCTCTTTGGATTTGATTGATTCAGAATATATACTACTTGATTCGGCTTTTTCAACCGAAGCACTTTTAGTTTCCGAATCATCATTCTTTTTGCCGGTTATATCAATTGGCAAGGCTTCTTTTCTTTGAGCCAATTCCCTATCAATTCTCTCTTGGCGAAGTAACTGCACCCTATCGCGCAAAGCTTTAACTCCCCTCTCAATTCCAGCCTGCTCTAGATTAGTTCGCCTCCCAATGCTTTTAGAATCTTTCGGCAATGAAGTGTTAGTGTTGCCTAAATTTTGCAATTGTGTAGGGGATGTATAATATGCTGCGGTACTAGGTGGAGGTGTATGCACTGCTGTATAACCATATGCTCTTTCGCCAATTCTATCAATGCATGTAGTTTCATCTTCTTGCAAAACTCTAGACTTCATTGTAGCATAATTAGGAAACAACCCCTTTTCATATTGTTCAAGGCAAAGATCACTAATTTTCTTGCTTTGTGCCAAGCTCTTTTTTAACGCAGCCACAAGCGCTTCTGGAAGGGATTGCTCCACAATACTTTCAGATTCTTTCGGCAATGATTCATGAGTGTTGCCAAAATTCTCGAATTGCATAGAGTATGCATTATATGCTACAGTATTTGATGATGGCACATGTGTTCCTGTAAAAATTTCACTTATTCGGCTATGACCATGAAGATGCGGGGCCGAATTATGAACATCTACAGTTGCATACGGTGCTGAAAAATTACTAAAATGAGGTGTAGCATATGATGGTTGAGAGTAACTGGCCGAATAGCTAGTAGTAGCATGGCCAATTCTCCCATCCATCGGCAAGGTTGGATTCACATACTGCAAATTAGTTGCCGCTGAATAGAAAGGTGAAACACTTTCTTCTATGCTATTGGAAATTTTAACATGAGGTGTTTCAAATTGATTAACCGAACCCATCATGTTGTTCATCTGCATATGGATTTGTGGGGTTGCCGATGCATGAGAGTTAGGATACATATGTTGTATGTTACTAGTAGCATAAGAAGTTGAAACATGTAAATTACTTTGAATCGGCCTATGCACGTAATTAGATGCCTTATTGAAAAAACTAGGGCTGGCCGATAGAGTATAATCATTTGAACAATCTAGTAACATCATATGCATTATTTGCATCTACAGTAGGGAATTTGGTATTCATATTACCTTTGTAGATTGCAAACCCTAGATGACGATCTGTTCATAGCAAGAACGGGTCGGAGACCGTTCAAAGCTTCTTCCCTAGCGGAGTCGCCAAAAAGTGTGTTCGCACACAAACACGTCACCGTGTACCTCCAACACTGAGGGTGATGCACCGCAGCTCGCGTTGAAGGAGACCCGTCCGGAAGCGCGGTACGCAAGCAATCCGGCGGGCGCTTTTGTAGACCCGAAACCCCACACACCTGGGAGGGACCCCGTCAGGACGTGCGGCGGCTATGGGCTGCCCTAGGTCGACCTGATCGCCCCTAGGGCCTCGAGGTTCGTCGCCCTGCAACAAGAAGAACAGATGAAGAACGAGGAAGAAGAAGAAGTAGGGTTAGGGAGAAAAGATAAAAGATAAAAAGTGGTAGATGAATTGATCGATTGTGTAGACCCGAAACCCCACACGCCCGGGAGGGCGTCAGGGTGCGCGGCGGCTATGGGCTGCCCTAGGTCGGCCTGACCGCCCCTGGGGCCTCGAGGTTCGTCGCCCTGCAATGAAGAAGAACGAATGAAGAACGAGAAAGAAGAAGAACAAGGGAGAGAGATAAAGGTAAAGGTAAAAGATGATAGATTCATTTGTTCGATTGGTGTTGTTTAATCGGCCATCACCCCTTAGGTATATAAGAGGCGGCTGGACTTCCCGTGCAAGGAAAAGGCTTGGATTCACGTCCAAAATACTAGTCAAATTCGGATTGGTTTTGTCCAAACTTTCCAAAACTGTCCGGTTTAAAGTGGCTGCACCTTGCGGGTAATTTTTTAGGTGGTAAACGACCTCGGATGAAAATGAGCCTAAAAGCAATCTTAACCGTTTCGAAAAGACGAAAAACTTTCATGTTGAACGTTTTTTGATCAGAGGTCATTTTGAGGGTCAAATCGCTCGCGCAAAACACCTGTTCCCTCGCGCTACCCATCAGACATGCGTCTGGTAGGGCGCGCCACATCTCGCCTCATGACAAGGCTGCACTCCGATTGCTCTAACTTTTGCATACGAACTCGGATTTGGACGATTTTTATATCAAAATCGATCGTTTCGACGAGACGAAGACAACCCGTGTAGATCATTTTTTTCATTTGAGGTCGTCTTGGGGGCCTAATAGGCCAAACTGTACTCTGAATATAAGATCTTAGTATTTTGAGCATAGTTTCGGCCTTCGAGATGAAATCGGATGGTGATGACCCAAACTTCAATGATGTTCATATCAATAATACGGAACTCTTCCATGTAGATCACTTCTCCATTTGAGGCCATCTTAAATAAGTTCTTGACCGTGCCAAAATCTGGTGTCAACAACCCGACCCGATAGCTTAACGGCATTCCATTACGGTGGATGCCACGCGTCGGTCACCCTTGACGAAAGCACTTCTGTGACGCGCGATTTATTGTCATGGAAGTGGACACTTCCGTGATGATAATTTTGGTAATGTCATGGAACACTTCTACGACAGCACAGGTATGACTATCCTGATTCTGTCATAAATTTGTCATGGATGTACATGCATGACAAAAAAAGCGACCTACTGTGACAAACACGTATCATCATGGAAGTGTATTTTTTTGTAGTGGTATTGGGTCGTTAGACCAATAATGAGAGCAGCTGGACGCCGCTTGAGGCGAAGAACACGGAGCCAAAAGGCTACTAGTAGCGGGCGAGCATGTATTAACAAAAGTCGTTCAAGAGAAAAAGAAACTCCAGGATTCGAACACCAAGCTGGGTGAAGAACTGAAAGATGTGCGAGCTCAGCTAGCTGACTCTGTGAAGGAGAACAAGAAGCTGCGAGGCGACATATTCAGTACGTGCCCGCTTTTATCTTATAACAGCTTGGAGGTTACAGTAGCTGATATAGCTGTAATTGTAGGTGTATTGACGAACCGCCCCGAAGAGGAGGTGTCCGGATCATCAAGTGATCTTCTGCAAGGGATGTCGCAGTTGCACGAGCAAGCTCGGCAAGCGATGCGGAGTGTGGCCAAGGCCTTATGGCCATCCGACTCCCCTCCAGGAAGCATGGAGAAGCTGGTAGAGCTGTTCAAGGGAGCACGGCGGCGTATCCGACTGTGGAAGATATCGGCTTGCCTAGAGGGTGCTCGAGAGGCCTGGGCCATGGTGAAAACACGGTATAGCAAGCTAGATTCGAATCACATGGCCCGGGTTGGACCGGTAGGGTCGAATGGGGAAGAAATTCCCGTTAGTTTAGTATATGATCAAGTGGAAGTGGCCGCTAGATATTCCCAACAGGATTGTAAGTTAGACCGCCTGTTGGACAGTATAGAAGAGGAAGTCTTTGAGTCTTGAGTGACTATGTACTTCCTTCTAGATGGATAATAAATACAATTGTCATCGCCGACCTTTTCGCTTCAACCTCTAGACCCGAAGGTGCGGAGTGTTTCCGAATACACTAACGATAGAATATACCGGGGTATGCATGGGAACCAGGCGTAGGGGTCATAATTGCTCAAACAGACAATGTGTATCCAGCTAGTTATGTTATATTACATTATGTAAGAAACATCTTCCAGAGAGAATAGTTCCGTTAAGGGTTCCTTTCGCTGGGTGTGCATGCATTTAATGTGCATGTCCGAACTGTGATAAAAATCATAGAGTAAGTAACATCTGGGGTTCACGATGGAGTGAATGCGGAAACATCTTTAATTCGCTGACCGGATATTCCCTTAAGAATGCTAGCTTTCAGCTTCACCCAGTCTGAGGTACACATCCGGATGACCCAACAGTAACAATCGTAGATGTGCTCCCTTTATGCCCTAGCCGAACTAACGGGAACATAGGGCATAAGCACAGGAGCCAAGCAACCCAGCTTGGCCAAAACTTAAGTCATATCGATGCATATAATGGCGAAGAAAAGGTACATATGGGAAGACGCATATGTATTGGGCTTGATGCTCGAAAAATAATAGGAAGCTTCTGTACGAGAAGCCCCCAGGTATAATGAACATACATATGTAGAGATGTATGCATCAGGTAGGGATGGTCTAGCCATACTGGAGCCGTAAGGCTAAAGAAAAAACGAAAAAAGGTAAAAATATGAAAAGAGAGGAAAAAATAACTGTAATAACAGGAGGGAGGAAACAAAGACAGAGTTTGGTGCTAGGCATAAAATCGTCGTAGTCTGGCCGCGTTCCAGGGGTTCGGCTCTAGGTGATTGTCTGACGCATCACGTAGGCGGTACGCTCCTCCGGTGAGAACTTTGTCAATGATGAAGGGACCCTCCCACTTGGGCTTGAGTTTGTCCTTTTTCTTCTCTGGCAAGCGTAGAACGAGTTCACCAACGTTATAAGTCTTGGCCCGCACTTCTCTGCTTTGGTACCTGCGAGCCTGCTTTTGATAATATGCGGAATGGGCTTTTGGGATGTCGCGCTCCTCCTCCAAAGTAGCTAAGCTGTCCTGTCGATCTAGCTCGGCTTCTCTCTCTTCGTACATATGCACTCGAGGTGAGTCATGAATAATATCACAGGGTAACACTGCTTCCGCACCATATAACACGAAGAAGGGTGTATATCCGGTAGTGCGGTTGGGCGTGGTCTGCAACCCCCAGAGTACGGAGTCGAGTTCATCCACCCAGTGCTTGTCTGATTCCTTCAAAGACCGCACTAGTCTGGGTTTGATGCCGCTCATGATAAGACCATTAGCCCGTTCGACTTGACCGTTTGTCTGTGGGTGATAGACAAAGGCGTAATTGAGCTTAATGCCCAGATTAGCACACCATATTTTCACTTCGTCGGCTGTGAAATTGGAGCCATTATTGGTGGTTATGTTGTGCGGGACACCGTAATGGTGTACCACGCCGGATATGAAATCTATTACTGGCCCCGCTTCAGCCATTTTGACTGGTTTAGCCTCTATCCACTTAGTGAATTTATCCACCATGACCAGCAGATACTTTCTCTTATGGCTTCCTCCTTTAAGGGGTCCAACCATATCTAGTCCCCAGACCGCAAAAGGCCAAGTGGTGGGGATTGTTTGTAAGGCAGTGGGGGGCATATGGCTCTGGTTGGCAAAGAGTTGGCATCCGACGCAACGTTGGACAAGCTCATGTGCATCTGCTAGGGCCGTCGGCCAATAGAACCCTGTACGGAAGGCCTTGCTAACAAGGGCCCGAGCTGCGGTGTGGTGACCGCCGAGTCCGGCATGAATTTCAGCCAAGAGCTGCCGCCCCTCTTCCTCGGATATACATCATTGAAGGACTCCGGTAGCGCTTTTCTTATAGAGCTCTCCGTCATGAACCTTGTAGGCCTTCGAACGCTGGACAATGCAGCGGGCCTCATTCTGGTCCTCAGGAAGCTCCTTCCTATTAAGGTAGGCCAGGAAGGGTTCGGTCCATGGGGCAATGACTGCCATGATGAGATGCGCCGACGGTGCTATTTCGGCGGCTGAGCCTCCGACGACGTCAGTGTTTCCGGGATCTGGGGTTATGTTTGGATCCGGACTGGTGTTGCCATTTTCCCCCTACCACACCACAGATGGCTTAAAAAGCCTTTCCAGGAAGATGTTAGGTGGGACGGGGTCGCGCTTAGCGCCGATACGAGCAAGAACATCCGCCACTTGATTACTTTCTCGAGCCATGTGATGGAACTCGAGCCCCTCGAACCGGGCCGACATTTTTATGACTGCGTTACGATACGCTACCATCTTCGGATCTTTGCGTCGAAGTCTCCATCTATTTGAGATATTGCAAGGTTTGAGTCCTTCGCACTTCTAGGCGTTCTATGCCCATGGGGGCAGCCATCCGGAGACCATGCAATAAGGCCTCGTATTCGGCTGCGTTATTGGATTTTGTGTATAGTATTTGGAGGACGTACTGAACAACGTCTCCAGTAGGGGACGTTAAAACGACGCCCGCTCCTAACCCTGCCAGCATTTTGGAGCCATCGAAGTACATGACCCAATTGGAATATGTGTCGTACTCTTTAGGGAGTTCGGCTTCTGTCCATTCGGCGACGAAGTCAGCCAATACTTGGGATTTGATAGCTCGACATGGTTTATATGTGATGTCAAATGGGAGGAGCTCAATGGCCCATTTGGCAATCCGGCCCATAGCATCGCGGTTGTTTATAATGTGATTGAGTGGTACTTCAGAAGCCACCATGATCGAACACTCCTAGAAGTAGTGACGGAGCTTTCGGGATGCCATGAAGACCGATGCTATCTTTCGATAATGAGGGTACTGGGACTTGCATGGTGTAAGGACAGTAGATATGTTGTATACTGGCTTCTGAAGCGGGAATTTATGTCTGTCCTGTTCTCGTTCAATGATGAGTACGGCACTCACCACCTGATGTGTTGCTGATATGTATAATAACATTGGTTCGCTGGCGTTTGGTGCAGCCAGGATTGGATTGCTCGCAAGAAGGGTTTTTATTTCCTCCAGTTTGGCTGTTGCCGCTTCCGTCCACTCGAAGTGGTCGGTTCACCGTAGAAGGCGATAGAGTGGCAGTGCCTTTGCTCCCAATCTGGAGATAAAATGGCTTAGAGCTGCCATGCAACCCGCGAGCTTTTGAACTTGTTTAAGGTCTGTTGGCTTAGCCAATTGTGACAGAGCTCGGATTTTGGCTGGGTTTTCTTCAATTCCTCTATTGGAGACGATGAAGCTCGGCAGTTTTCCAGCAGGGACGCCGAAAACACACTTTTCCGGATTGAGCTTAATGTCATACCTCATACACGCGGAGGTTCCCGAATGTGAGACATAAATCATCTATTAGTGTTTCGACGTGCCTAGTTTTGATGACGATGTCATCCACATAAGCTTCAACTGTCTTGCCGATCTGTTTCTCCAGGCATGTTTGAATCATGCATTGGTATGTGGCGCCGGCGTTCTTGAGCCCGAAGGGCATGGTGTTGAAGCGGAATGGCCCATATGGGGTGATGAATGTTGTTGCAGCTTGATCGGACTCCTTAATTTTGATTTGATGGTATCTAGAATATGCGTCAAGGAAACACAATGAGTCATGTCCTGCGGTGGCGTCGATGATTTGATCAATGTGGGGAAGGGGGAAGGGATCCTTGGGGTATGCCTTGTTGAGGTCATTGAAATCGACGCACAGGCGCCAGCATTTGTCCTTCTTTGGTACCATCACCAAATTTTCCAGCCAGTCCGGATGTTTTATTCCTCTCATGAATACGGCCTCGATTAGCTTGGCTAGCTCTTCCCCATAGCTTGGGGTTTGGGTTCGGAAAAGCGCCGCAGTGTTTGCTTGACCGGCTTGTGTCCCTTTAATATGTTGAGGCTATGTTCGGCCAACTCGCGTGGGATTCCTGGCATATCGGAAGGGTGCCAGGCGAATATATCCCAATTCTCGTGTAGGAACTCTCGTAGAGCAGCGTCAACCGTCGGGTCTAGTTGTGCTCCGATGGATGCTGTCTTCTTGGGGTCCGTTGGATGGACTTGGAATTTGACTATTTCTTTGGCCGGTTTGAATGAGGTGGGTTTGGGTCATTTGTGTAGGACCACATCATCTCTGTCCACCGTGGAGCGTGGCGCGGTTAAATCTTCAGCCGCGAGGGCTTCAGATAATGCCTCAAGGGCTAGGGACGAGGTCTTATTTTCGGCGCGGAGTGCTATGTCCGAATCACTAACTAGAGTGATTATACCATTGGGCCCGGGCATCTTAACCTTCATGTACCCGTAATGGGGTATTCCTTGAAAGCGCGTAAATGCATCTCGCCCTAAGAGGGTGTGATATCCGCTGTTGAAGGGGGACACCTGGAAGGTTATTTCTTCGGACTGATAGTTCTCCAGCGTGCCAAATACCACGTCGAGGGTGATTTTTCCTGCACACCGTGCCTTCCGACTGGGAATGGTTCCTCGGAAGGTCGTGCTGCTTTGCTCGATGCGGCTCCTATCTATTTCTGTTTTTTGTATTGTATCCTCGTAGATGAGGTTCATTCCGCTGCCGCCGTCCATGAGAACCTTGGTGAGCCGAAAGCCATCCAATTGGGCTGAGGACGAAGGCGGCTGGTGTTCGGACCGTCCTGTGTTTTTGTTCGTCGTCGGCGTTGAAGGTTATCGTTGTGTCATTCCAGGGGTTTATTGTTGCGGTCTGGCAGACTTCGGCGAGTTCGCGGAGTGCCCTTTTGCACCTATTGTTTGAAGTGAATGTCTCAAAGACTGTTAGTACTCTGGGTTCGTCATCTTCTGGAGGGTGTTGCTCTAGGGTGTCTTTGGTGAGGATGTCCTTGCCGTTTTTGGCTACCTGCCGGAGTATCCAACATGCTCTAAGGCTGTGGGCTGGTATGGTATCCGGTGTGGTGTGTATTTTGCATGGGCCATCAAGCCATCCCTCCAGAACGGTTCCGCGCCGCATGATGGGTTTGCATTTCTTGGCTATTGATCTGGGCGCGTCATAGGGGTGCACCCTTTTTGCCTGGATGGGACCGATAGCTTCCGAACTACCTAATCCCTCCAGGCGCCCTCCCGTGCACTGTACTTCTGTACAATAGTTGCCAAGTCAGCAAAGTGTAGTATGCGGCGATGATTAATGGCGTTGCGGAGTCCTTCGTTCGTGCAATTGTTGTGGAACGCCGATATTGCATCTTCGTCGCGGTAATCTTTAACCTTGTCCTTGACAAGGAGGAATCTGGCCCAAAAGTGGTGGACCGTTTCCTGATACTGCTGTTGTATGCTCGTGAGAGCACTTATGTCTGGGTGGGTGGGTGGAATTGGATCTGAACCCTGACCCGATCGATGATCCGGAGTCTGAGGTTTTTCCGTACTGAACAGTCCGGGCTCCGGAGTATCTTCTGATTTTTTAAGCCTGCCGTCCGACTCTAAGTTCGGTGGACGAGGCGTGTCTTTCTGCCGGTAGGTATTCGGCTTCTCGAGGTCGGAGATCCGAACATAATTCATCCTCAATATGGAGGAAGGGTTATCTTGTTGCTCGACTACCGCTATTTGGTGAGTGATCGGTGGAGAATTAATCTCTCTCTGGTCGGGTTTAAGCCCCACCCGATCGTAGTCTGTAGCGACCCCCAAGGCGGTGATGCGATCTAGGAGTTTGTTCAAAGACGATAACTCCATCGGATCCATCTGTTTGGCGTATTCAGAATCAACGCAGATACGTTTTTCGATGACTCGGGAGGTCATCCTTGTCGGCTCGAAGGCCGAGCGGGCGATCATGGTAAAACCGCCCAGCCGGAGGGTTTGGCCTGAGGCCAGAGCTCCTTTGGAGGTGATATTTTCCATGACGGTAAGTCGAGCCATCAACCTCTGCGATGATGGCACAGTGGAACTCTCAATGAAAGCACCAATGTCGGTGTCAAAACCGGCGGATCTTGGGTAGGGGGTCCCGAACTGTGCGTCTAAGGTTGATGGTAACAGGAGACAGGGGACACGATGCTTACCTAGGTTTGGGCCCTCTCTATGGAGGTAATACCCTACTTCCTGCTTGATTGATCTTGATGAATATGAGTATTACAAGAGTTGATCTACCACGAGATCGTAATGGCTAAACCCTAGAAGTCTAGCATGTATGACTACGGTATTGAGTATATCCTTTCTGGACTACACCCTCCTGTTTATATAGACACCGGGGGGTCTATGGTTACAGAGAGTTGGTTACATAAGATGGAATCTTCATAGTTGTTCGCCAAGCTTGCCTTCCACGCGAAGGAGAGTCTTATCCAGACACGGGTACAGTCTTCGGTCTTCATATCTTCACAGCCCATCAGTTCGGCCCATAGATAACAGGTCGGACGCCTGAGGACCCCTTAGTCCAGGACTCCCTTAGCAGGTATCGTTATTTTCTGACCTTCACACATGATTTGAGAAGATATGAGTATATCTACTTAATGAAACACAAGTCTGAAACATTTGAAAAGTTCAAAGAATTTCAGAGTGAAGTGGAGAATCATCGTAACAAGAAAATAAAGTTTCTACGATCTGATCGCGGAGACGAAATATTTGAGTTGCGAGTTTGGCCTTCAGTTGAAACAATGTCGAATAATTTCGCAACTCACACCACCTGGAACACCACAGCGTAATGGTGTGTCCTAACGTCGTAACTGTACTTTATTAGATATGGTGTGATTTATGATGTCTCTTACCGATTTACCACTACCATTTTGGGGGTTATGCGTTAGATACAGCTGCATTCATGTTAAATAGGGCACCATCTAAATCCATTGAGACAACACCATATGAACTGTGGTTTAGCAAGAAACCTAAGTCATCGTTTCTTAAAGTTTGGGGTTGCGATGCTTATGTGAAAAAGTTTCAGCCTGATAAGCTCAAACCCAAATCGGAGAAGTGTGTCTTCATAGGATACCCAAAAGAAACTGTTGGGTACACCTTCTATCACAGATCCGAAGGCAATATCTTTGTTGCTAAGAGTGGATCCTTTCTAGAGAAGGAGTTACTCTCGAAACAAGTGAGTGGGAGGAAAGTAGAACTTGATGAGGTAATTGTACCTTCTCTCAAATTGGAAAGTAGCTCATCACTAAAATCAGTTCAGTGATGCCTACACCAATTAGTAAGGAAGTTAATGATGATGATCATGAAACTTCAAATCAAGTTACTACCGAACCTCGTAGGTCAACCAGAGTATGTTCCGCACCAGAGTGGTACGGTAATCCTGTTCTAGAAGTCATGTTACTAGACCATGACGAACCTACGAACTATAAGGAAGCGACAATGAGCCTAGATTCCGCGAAATGGCTTAAGCCCATGAAATCTGAGATGGGATCCATGTATGAGAACAAAGTATGGACTTTGGTAGACTTGCTCGATGATCCACAAGCCATTGAGAATAAATGGATATTCAAGAGGAAGATGGACGCTGATAGTAGTGTTACTATCTACAAAGCTCGACTTGTCAAAAAGGGTTTTTGACAAATTCAAGATGTTGACTACGATGAGATTTTCTCACTCGTATCGATGCTTAAAAGTCTGTCCAAATTTTGTTAGCAGTTGCCTCATTTTATGAAATCTGGCAAGTGGATATCAAAACTACATTCCTTAATGGATTTATTAATGAAGAGTTGTATATGATAGAACCAGAAGGTTTTGTCAATCCTAAAGATGCTAACAAAGTGTGCAAGCTCCAGCGATCCATCTTGGACTGGTGCAAGCATCTCGGAGTTGGAATATACACTTTGATGAGTTGATCAATGCATATAGTTTTATACAGACTTGTGGTGAATCTTGTATTTATAAGAAAGTGAGTGGGAGCACTACAGCCTTTCTGATAAGTATATGTGAATGACATATTGTTGATCGGAAATGACATAGAATTTTCTAGAAAGCATAAAGGAGAATTCGAAAGGAGTTTTTCAAAAGAAAGAATTACCGGTAGAGCTACTTCCATATTGGGCATGATCTATAAAGATAGATCAAGATGCTTGATAAGAATTTCGATGAGTACATACCTTAATAAGATTTTGAAGGAGTTCAAAATGGACCAGTCAAAAGAAAGAGTTCTTGCCTGAGTTGTAAGGTGTGAAATTGAGTAAAGACTCAAAACCCGGCCATGGCAGAAAATAGAAAGAGAATGAAAAGTCATTCCCTATGCCTCAGTCATAGGTTCTATAAAGTATGATATGCTGTTTACCAGACCTATTGTATACCTTAGCATGATTCTGGCAAGGGAGTACAATAGTGATCTAGGAGTAGATCACTGGACAGCGGTGAAAATTATCCTTAGAGGACTAGGGAATTATTTCTCGGTTATGGAGGTGACAAAGAGTTCATCGTATGGAGTTACGTCGATGCAAGCTTCGACACCGATCTGGATGACTCTAAGTCTTGATCTAGATACATATTGAAAGTGGGAACAATTAGCTAGAGTAGCTTCGTGCAGAGTATTATAGACACAGAAATTTGCAAAATACATACGGATCTGAATGTTGCAGACCCGTAGACTAAACTTCTCTCACAAGAAAAACATGATCACTCTTTGGGTGTTAATCACATAGCAATGTGAACTAGATTATTGACTCTAGTAAACCCTTTGGGTATTAGCCACATGAAAATGTGAACTATTGGTGTGAAATCACATGACGATGTGAACTAGATTATTGACTCTAGTGCAAGTGGGAGACTGAAGGAAATATGCCCTAGAGGCAATAATAAAGTTGTTATTTATATTTCCTTATATCATGATAAATGTTTATTATTCGTGCTAGAATTGTATTAACCGGAAACTTAGTACATGTTTGAATACATAGACAAAACAGAGTGTCCCTAGTATGCCTCTACTTGACTAGCTCGTTAATCAAAGGTGGTTAAGTTTCCTGACCATAGACATGTGTTGTCATTTGATGAACGGGATCACATCATTAGAGAATGATGTGATGGACAAAACCCATCCGTTAGCTTAGCATAAATGATCGTTTAGTTTTATTGCTATTGCTTTCATCATGACTTATACATGTTCCTTTGACTATGAGATTATGCAACTCCTGAATATCGGAGGAACACCTTGTGTGCTATCAAATGTCACAACGTAACTTGGTGATTATAAAGATGCTCTACAGGTGTCTTCGATGGTGTTTGTTGAGTTGGCATATATCGAGATTAGGATTTGTCACTCTGATTGTCGGAGAGGTGTCTCTAGGCCCTCTCGGTAATGCACATCACTATAAGACTTGCAAGAAATGTGACTAATGAGTTACTTGCGGGATTTTGCATTACAAAACGAGTAAAGAGACTTGTCGGTAACGAGATTGAACTAGGCATGATGATACCGACGATCGAATCTCGGGCAAGTAACATACCGATGAGAAAAGGAACAAACGTATGTAGTTATGCGGTTTGACCGATAAAGATCTTCGTAGAATATGTAGGAACCAATATGAGCATCCAGGTTCCGCTATTGGTCATTGACCAGAGATGAGTCTTGGTCATGTCTACATAGTTCTCGAACCCGTAGGGTCCGCACGCTTAACGTTTGATGATGATCGGTATAATGAGTTTATGTGTTTTGATGTACCAAAAGTAGTTCAGAGTCCCAGATGTGATGACGGACATGACGAAGAGTCTCGAAATGGTCGAGACATGAAGATTGATATATTGAAGGTTATGTTTGGACACCGTAAAGGTTTCGGATTAGTTCGGGCATTTACCGGAGTACTGGGGGGTTACCGGAACACCCCGGGAGTTAATGGGCCTTGATGGGCCATAGTGGAAGAGAGGAGGATGCGCCAAGGTGTGGCGCACGCCCCCCCTAGGCCCAATCCAAATTGGGGTAGGGTTTGGGGGGCAGCCCCCCTTTCCTTGTCTCCCTCTTCCCTTCCTACCCCTCCAAGTTGGACTAGGAAAGGGGGGAAACCTACTCATAGTAGGAGTAGGAATCCCCCTTGGGGCGCGCCCTAGGAGGCCGGCCCTCCCCCTCCTCCACTCCTTTATATACAGGGGAGGGGGGCACCCCATAGACACACAAGTTGATCTTAGCCGTGTGCGGTGCCCCCCTCCACAGATTTCCACCTCGATCATATTGTCATAGTGCTTAGGAGAAGCCCTGCATTGGTAAGTTCATCATCACCGTCAACACGCCGTCGTGCTGACGAAACTCTCCCTTGGCCTTAGCTAGATCTAGAGTTCGAGGGACGTCATCGAGCTAAACATGTGTAGATCGCGGAGGTGCCGTGCGTTCGGTACTTGATCGGTTGGATCGCGAAGACGTTCGACTACATCAACCGCGTTACTCAACGCTTCCACTTTCGGTCTACGAGTGTACGTGGACACACTCTCCCCTCTTGTTGCTATGCATTCCTAGATAGTGTTGGAAATATTCCCTAGAGCCAATAATAAAGTGGTTATTATTATATTTCCGTGTTCATGATAATTGTCTATTGGTCATGCTATAATTGTATTAACCGGAAACCGTAATACATGTGTGAATACATAGATCGTAACATGTTCCTAGTAAGCCTCTAGTTGACTAGCTCGTTGATCAATAGATGATCATGGTTTCCTGATCATGGGCATTGGATGTCACTGATAATGGGATCACATCATTAGGAGAATGATGTGATGGACAAGACCCAATCCTAAGCGTAGCACAAGACTGTGTAGTTTGTTTGCTAAAGCTTTTCTAATGTCAAGTATCATTTCCTTAGACCATCAGATTGTGCAACTCCCGGATACCGTAGGAATGCTTTGGGTGTGCCAAACATCACAACGTAACTGGGTGGCTATAAAGGTGCACTACAAGTATCTCCGAAAGTATCTGTTGGGTTGGCACTAATCGAGACTGGGATTTGTCACTCTGTATGACAGAGAGGTATCTCTAGGACCACTCGGTAATGCATCATCATAAAGAACTCAACGTGACTAAGGAGTTGGTCATGGGATCATGCGTTACAGAACGAGTAAAGAGACTTGCCGGTAACGAGATTGAACGAGTTAATGGGATACCAACGATCGAATCTCTGGCAAGTAACATACCGATAGACAAAGGGAATTGCATACGGGGTTGATTGAATCCTCGACATCGTGGTTCATCCAATGAGATCATCGTGGAACATGTGGGAGCCAACATGGGTATCCAGATCCCGCTGTTGGTTATTGGCCGGAGAGATGTCTCGGTCATGTCTGCATGGTTCCCGAACCCGTAGGGTCTACACACTTAAGGTTCGGTGACGCTAGAGTTGTTATGGGAATAGTGTGTGGTTACCGAAGGTTATTCGGAGTCCCGAATGCGATCCCGGACATCACGAGGAGTTCTGAAATAGTCCAGAGGTGAAGAATTATATACTGGAAGTCTTGTTTCAGTCGCCGGAATGATTTCGGGGGTTATCGGTATTGTATCGGGACCACCGGAAGGTGTCCGGGGGTCCACCGGGTAGGGCCACCTGCCCCGGTGGGCCTAGTGGGCTAAACAAGGGAGGGAACCAGCCCCTGGTGGGCTGGTGTGCCCCCCTCCCCCAAGGGGCCCTAGGCACCTAGGGTTAGAAACCCTAGGGGGTGGGGCGCCTCCCACCTGACTTGGGGGGCAAGTCCCCCCTTAGACCCCCCCCCTTGTAGATGGGATCTGGGGGGGCGGCCCCCTCTCCCCTTCCCCGATAAATAGTGTGGGTGGGAGGGCTGCCATACCCCTTCCCTGGCACAGCCCCTCCCCCTCTCCAACACCTCCTCCTCCATAGTGCTTGGCGAAGCCCTGCCGAAGAACCACGAGCTCCATCACCACCACGTCGTCGTGTTGTCGGAGTTCTCCCTCAACTTCTCATCTCCCCTTGCTGGATCAATAAGGAGGAGACATCCCCGGGCTGTATGTGTGTTGAACGTGTTCGGCGTTGGATCGGATCTTCCGTGATTTGAATCATCGCGAGTACGACTCCATCATCTGTGTTCCTTGTAACGCTTCCGCTTAGCGATCTTCAAGGGTATGAAGATGCACTCCCTCTCTCTCGTTGCTAGCATCTCCTAGATTGATCTTGGTGACACATAGGAATTTTTTTGAATTATTGCTACATTCCCCAACAGTGGCATCATGAGCTAGGTCTATGCGTAGATTCTATGCATGAGTAGAACACAAAGTAGTTGTGGGCGATGATTTGTTCAATTTTCTTACCGTTACTAGTCTTATCTTGATTCGGCGGCATTGTGGGATGAAGCGGCCCGGACCAACCTTACACGTACGCTTACGTGAGACTGGTTCCACCGACTGACATGCACTTGATGCATAAGGTGGCTAGCGGGTGTCTGTCTCTCCCACTTTAGTCGGATCGGATTCAATGAAAAGGGTACTTATGAAGGGTAAATAGCAATTGGCATATCACCGTTGTGGCTTTTGCGTAGGTAAGAAACGTTCTTGCTAGAAACCCATAGCAGCCACGTAAAACATGCAACAACAATTATAGGACATCTAACTTGTTTTTGCAGGGTATGCTATGTGATGTCATATGGCCAAAAGGATGTGATGAATGATATATGTGATGTATGAGACTGATTATGTTCTTGTAATAGGAATCACGACTTGCATGTCGATGAGTATGACAACCGGCGGGAGCCATAGGAGTTGTCTTAATTTATTGTATGGCCTGCGTGTCAATGAGAACGCCATGTAATTACTTTACTTTATCGCTAACCGTTAGCCATAGTTGTAGAAGTAATAGCTGGCGAGACAACTTCATGAAGACACGATGATGGAGATCATGGTGTCATGCCGGTGATGATGGTGATCATGCCGTGCCTTGAAGATGGAGATCAAAGGCGCAAGATGATATTGGCCATATCATGTCACTTTATGATTTGCATGTGATGTTTGTCATGTTTACATCTTATTTGCTTAGAACGACGGTAGCATAAATAAGATGATCCCTCACTAAAATTTCAATAAAAGTGTTCCCCCTAACTGTGCACCGTTGCGAAGGTTCGTTGTTTCAAAGCACCACGTGATGATCGGGCGTGATAGATTCTAACGTTCGCATACAAAGGGTGTAAGCCAGATTTACACATGCAAAACACTTAGGTTGACTTGACGAGCCTAGCATGTACAGACATGGCCTCGGAACACGAGAGACCGAAAGGTCGAACATGAGTCATATAGTAGATACGATCAACATGGAGATGTTCACCGTTGATGACTAGTCTGTCTCACGTGATGATCAGACACAGCCTAGTCGACTCGGATCATGTATCACTTAGATGACTAGAGGGATGTCTATCTGAGTGGGAGTTCATTAAATAATTTGATTAGATGAACTTAATTATCATGAAGTTAGTCTAAAATGTCTTTACAATATGTCTTGTAGATCAAATGGCCCACGCTAATGTTGCCCTCAACTTCAACGCGTTCCTAGAGAAAAACCAAGTTGAAAGACGATGGTAGCAACTATACGGATTGGGTCTGTAACTTGAGGATCATCCTCATAGCTGCCAACAAAGCATATGTCCTTGAAGCACCTCTAGGTGACGCACCCATTTTCCCAGCAACTCAATACGTTATGAACGCCTAATAGTTGCATAGTGATGATTACTCCCTGGTTCAGTGCGGCATGCTTTACAGCTTAGAACCGGGGCTCCAAAAGCGTTTTGAGCAGCACAGAGC
This sequence comes from Triticum urartu, assembly GCF_056163025.1. Classification (NCBI taxonomy): domain Eukaryota; kingdom Viridiplantae; phylum Streptophyta; class Magnoliopsida; order Poales; family Poaceae; genus Triticum; species Triticum urartu. Next base: position 90,327,087 of record NC_141878.1, read on the forward strand.
ATATGAGATGTTCCAAGAGCTGAAAATGGTTTTCCAAGCTCATGCCCGTGTCGAGAGATATGAAGTCTCCGACAAGTTCTATAGTTGTAAGATGGAGGAAAACATTTCTGTCAGCGAGCATATACTCAAAATGTCTGGGTTGCACAACTGCTTGTCTCAGCTGGGAGTTAATCTTCCAGATGACTCGGTCATTGACAGGATCCTCCTGTCGCTTCCACCTAGCTACAAGATCTTTGTGATGAACTACAATATGCAAGGGATGGAGAAGTCCATTCTTGAGTTATATTCAATGCTGAAATCAGCGGAGGTGGAAATCAAAAAGGAACATCAAGTGTTGATGGTGAATAAAACCACTAGTTTCAAGAAATGCAAGGGTAAGAAGAACTTCAAGAAGGACGGCAAGGGAGTTGACGCGCCCGGTAAATTAGTTGCCGGGAAGAAGCCAAAGAATGGACCCAAGCCCGAGACTCAGTGCTTTTATTGTAAGGGAAATGGTCACTGGAAGCGGAACTGCGCCAAGTACTTAGCGGATAAGATGGCCGGCAACACCAAAGGTATATGTGATATACATGTTATTGATGTGTACCTTACCAGCGCTCGTAGTAGCTTAGGTATTTGATACCGGTGCGGTTGCTCATATTTGTAACTCAAAACATGAGCTGCGGAATAAGCGGAGACTCGCGAAGGACGAGATGACGATGCGCGTCAGGAATGGTTCCAAGGTCGATGTGATCGCAGTCGGCACGCTCCCTCTTCATCTACCTACGAGGTTAGTTTTAAACCTCAATAATTGTTATTTAGTACCAGCTTTGAGCATGAACATTGTATCTGGATCTCGTTTAATGCGAGATGGCTACTCATTTAAATCCGAGAATAATGGTTGTTCCATTTATATGAGAGATATGTTTTATGGTCATGCCCTGCTGGTCAATGGTTTATTTTTGTTTAATATCGAACGTGATGTTACACATATTCATAGTGTGAATGCCAAAAGATGTAAGGTTGATAATGATAGTCCCACATACTTGTGGCACTGCCGCCTTGGTCACATTGGTGTCAAACGCATGAAGAAACTCCATGCAGATGGACTTTTGGAGTCTGTTGATTATGAATCATTTCACACGTGCGAACCATGCCTCATGGGCAAAATGACCAAGACTCCGTTCTCCGGAATGATGGAGCGAGCAACCAACTTATTGGAAATCATACATACTGATGTATGCGGTCCAATGAGCGTTGAGGCTCGTGGTGGCTATCGTTATGTTCTCACCCTCACTGATGACTTAAGTAGATATGGGTATGTCTACTTAATGAAACACAAGTCTGAGACCTTTGAAAAGTTCAAGGAATTTCAGAGTGAGGTAGAGAATCAACGTGACAGAAAAATAAAGTTCTTACGATCAGATCGTGGAGGGGAATATTTGAGTCATGAGTTTGGCACGCACTTAAGGAAATGTGGAATTGTTTCACAACTCACGCCACTTGGAACACCTCAGCGTAATGGTGTGTCCGAACATCGTAATCACACACTATTGGATATGGTGCTATCTATGATGTCTCTTACCGATCTACCGCTATCATTTTGGGGTTATGCTTTAGAGATTGCCGCATTCACTTTAAATACGGCTCCGTCGAAATCCGCTGAGACGACACCGTATGAATTATGGTTTGGAAAGAAACCTAAGCTGTCGTTTCTGAAAGTTTGGGGATGCGATGCTTATGTCAAGAAACTTCAACCTAAAAAGCTCGAACCCAAGTCAGAAAAATGTGTCTTCATAGGATACCCTAAGGAAACTATCGGGTATACCTTCTACCTGAGATCCGAAGGCAAGATCTTTGTTGACAATAATGGATCCTTTCTAGAGAAAGAGTTTCTCTCGAAAGAAGTAAGTGGGAGGAAAGTAGAACCTGATGAGGTACTGCCTCTTGAACCGGAGAGTAGCGCAACTCAGGAAGATGTTTCTGTGGTGCCTGCACCGACTAGAGAGGAAGTTAATGATGTTGATCATGAAACTTTGGATCAAGCTACTGAACTTCGTAGGTCCACGACGACACGTTCCGCACCAGAGTGGTACGGCAACCCTGTCCTGGAAATCATGTTGTTAGACAACAATGAACCTTCGAACTATGAAGAAGCGATGGCGGGCCCTGATACGTCTCCAACGTATCTATAATTTTTGATTGCTCCATGCTATTATATATTCTGTTTTGGATGTTTAATGGGCTTATTTATACACTTTTATATTATTTTTGGGACTAACCTATTAACCGGAGGCCCAGCCCAAATTGTTTTTTTTGCCTATTTGAGTGTTTCGCAGAAAAAGAATATCAAACAGAGTCCAAACAGAATGAAACCTTCGGGAGCGTGATTTTTGGAACAAACGTGATCCAAAGGACTTGGAGTGGACGTCAAGCAACCAACGAGGTGGCCACGAGGCAGGGGGCGCGCCTACCCCCCTGGGCACGCCATCCACCCTCGTGGGCCCCTCGTGGCTCCACCGACCTACTTCTTCCTCCTATATATATTCACATACCCAAAAAACATCCAGGAGCACCACGAAACCCTATTTCCACCGCCGCAACCTTCTGTACCCAAGAGATCCCATCTTGGGGCCTTTTCCGGAGCTCCACCGGAGGGGGCATTGGTCACGGAGGGCCTCTACATCAACTCCATGGCCCCTCCGATGATGTGTGAGTAGTTTACCTCAGACCTTCGGGTCCATAGTTATTAGTAGATGGCTTCTTCTCTCTCTTTGGATCTCAATACAAAGTTCTCCTCGATTCTCTTGGAGATCTATTCGATGTAATCTTCTTTTGTGGTGTGTTTGTCAAGATCCGATGAATTGTGGGTTTATGATCAAGTTGATCTATGAACAATATTTGAATCTTCTCTGAATTCTTTTATGTATGATTGGTTATCTTTACAAGTCTCTTCAAATTTTCGGTTTGGTTTGGCCTACTAGATTGATCTTTCTTGCAATGGGAGAAGTTCTTAGTTGTGGGTTCAATCTTGCGATGCTCAATCCCAGTGACAGAAAGGGAAATGACACGTATTGTATTGTTGCCATCGAGGATAAAAAGATGGGGTTTATATCATATTGCATGAGTTTATCCCTCTACATCATGTCATCTTTCTTAAAGCGTTACTCCATTCTAATGAACTTAATACTCTACATGCATGTTGAATAGCGGTCGATGTGTGGAGTAATAGTAGTAGATGCAGGCAGGAGTCGATCTACTTGTCACGGATGTGATGCCTATATACATGATCATACCTAGATATTCTCATAATTATTCGCTTTTCTATCAATTGCTTGACAGTAATTCGTTCACCCACCGTAATACTTATGCTATCTTGAGAGAAGCCACTAGTGAAACCTATGGTCCCCGGGTCTATTTTCCATCATACAAGTTTCCAATCTATTTTATTTTGCAATCTTTACTTTCAATCTATATCATAAAAATACCAAAAATATTTCTGTTATTATTATTATCTCTATCAGATCTCACTCTTGCAAGTGGCCGTGAAGGGATTGACAATCCCTTTATCGCATTGGTTGCAAGGTTCTTATTTGTTTGTGTAGGTACGAGGTGACTCACGCGTGGTCTCCTACTAGATTGATACCTTGGTTCTCAAAAACTGAGGGAAATACTTAGGTTGCTTTGCTACATCACCATTTCCTCTTCAAGGGAAAACCAACGCATGCTCAAGAGGTAGCTAGAAGGATTTTTGACGTCGTTGCCGGGGAGATCTACGCCAAGTCAAGACATACCAAGTACCCATCACAACTCTTACCCTTGCATTACATTATTTGCCATTTGCCTCTCGTTTTCCTCTCCCCCACTTCACCCTTGCCGTTTTATTAGCCCTCTTTTCCTTTAGCCCTCTCTTTCCGTTCACCTTTTCTTCGCTTGTTTGCTTGTGTGTTGGATTGCTTGCTTGTCACGATGGCTCAAGATAATACTAAATTGTGTGACTTTGCCAATACCAACAATAATGATTTTATTAGCACTCTGATTGCTCCTCTTACCGATGCTGAATCTTGTGAAATTAATACTGCTTTGCTGAATCTTGTCATGAAAGATCTGTTTTCTGGCCTTCCTAGTGAAGATGCCGCTACCCATCTAAACAACTTTGTTGATTTGTGTGATATGCAAAAGAAGAAAGATGTGGATAATGATATTGTTAAACTTAAGCTATTTCCGTTTTCGCTTAGACATCGTGTTAAAGCTTGGTTTTCATCTTTGCCTAAAAATATTATTGATTCACGGAATAAGTTCAAAGATGCTTTTAACTCTAAGTATTTTCCTCCTGCTAAGATCATCTCTCTTAGAAACGATATTATGAATTTTAAGCAACTTGATCATGAGCATGTTGCACAATCTTGGGAGAGGATGAATGTAGCGACCAGACCTCAAACGGTCCAATCTCGGTGCTCAGGTGTCATCCCTGGATCAGTAATGCAGACACCACATAGTACTTGAAGGATTTGTAACAGAGTAGCAATCACACACTTATTACATCGAGAGTCTCAAAAGAGAACTTATTACAATAAATATGGCTTAAGGCCATCTAATAACGATAACAGCGGAAGGCTTGGAAGATAAGTGAGTCCATCAAGTCCAACGGCATCACTGAGTATAGAACCACGACCTAAAGGCACCTTAATCATCGTCTGAAAAGTCTGCAACATTAACGTTGCAGCCCGAAACGGGTCAGCACATGGAATATGCTGGCAATGTAACACATAGAGGGCAATGAAGAAGTAAGGCTATACTACATGAATATTTGGTTGGTGGAAAGCTCTATGGTTACAGTTTTGCGTAAAGCCAATTTTTCCCTACTGCAAAGGATTAAATTTTATTTAACTATCATGGTGGTTGTTAAACATTGAGAATGGTTGACAGCATTCTCAATCCCAATTAAGCATCATCATTAAACAAAACCCAACAAAATTAATTTTAGAGTAACATGATGAGATTCACATGATGATCTAGGTACTAGATACTCAAGATGTCCATAACCGGGGACACGGCTAACCATGATTAGTTTATACCCTCTGCAGAGGTTTGCGCACTTTTCCCCACAAGACTCGATCGCCTCCGTTTGATTTCTCGCACTACATGATGTTTGAGAAACGGATGACCGAGACATAGTCTTTCAGAAGCGCTAGCACCTTACGATCGGGTAGACCGTTACACCTACTTTCCCCTACATCTTCTAGTCTACTACTGTAAGAGTTCGCACAACTTACTCAACTATGCTAGAGCCCATAATAGCTTGTGGCTGCACACGGAAGTTTCTAGTATGAATAATCTCATGATCCCTTTGAGCCTGGGTGGCGGTCCAAAAGAAAACAGGCAATTGCTGGAATACCCAGGTGCCTCAATCCACCCAGATGTGTATTTAAGTTGCCACCTTAGATAAACCATTAATTTAACAATCTCACATCTATCATGGATACACTCACCCAATCCACGTCTACTAGCATAGCATGGCATAATAAGCAACGTAGAAGAAACTCCCAAAGGTTTGATAATAACAGGTAATAGGTACTACCTCATCTACTTCCCAAACCCACAATTTAATTAGATCCTAATCATGCAATGTGTGAGGATTGATCGAATGCAATAAAAACTGGGTAGTAGGAGGTATGATCAAAGTGTTACTTGCCTTGCTGATGATCCGGGAAACCTAGCGATTCGAAGTAGCAAGCGGCGCACTCCGGGTACTCTATCGCAAACAAACAAGCATACAATAAGTACTCAACTAATGCATAGGTAAAACTCAAATAAGAAATCTAACCAGAAAGTTCAACTTAAGAACTCCGGTTGGCAAAAAGAATCAAATCGAACAAAGCAACGAAAGACAAACGGCAAAAGAAACAAGCTTCATTTACTATTCTGGATCTAGAGCAATTTTTACAGTGGCAAAAACTTGTTTGAGTTGGTTAAACGGAAAGAGGGTTTCGAGACGAAACTCCAGGCGCTTGAATCGCCTGATTCCGATAAACGAGCGGAAAGTTATACTAGAACGAAAAACGGATCAGGAATCGCGATCAGAAAATCGTGGATTAAATCCGAGAAAAAGAAAAACGACGAACAGATTAACGAACGAACATTTATTAACTGGATCTAATCGAAGAACGCGTTTGTTAAAACGAACGAACGGGCGAACGCTCGCTAAATAAATAAACCGGAAAAACCTATCTATTTAAAAAAACGAAACTAAAAAACCAAACAAAACCGATGGAAAACCGATCGGTTTTTCGAGAAAAACCGGCGGCGCGAGGTCTAACTCCGGCGAACGGCGGCGGTGGTGGCTCCGGCGATCGTTGGCGGCGGCGGCTCCGGCGATCGTCGGCGGCGGCGGGGGGGCAGCGGGGCAGGGCGGCAGTAGGGCGGCGGCGGCGCGGGGCGAGGCGCGGCGGCGGCGGGGCTAGGGTTAGGGTTTGGGGGCGGGGCGGCTTGGGCTGGCTTGGGCCTCGGGCACTATTTAAAGGCCCGGCCAGGCGGAGTCCTGGCCGGTTACGGCCCAAAGTCGGTTCAGATTTTTTTAAAAAAAAATTACGCTCCGAAAAAAATGAATACTAAACGGACTCCAAAAATCCCGAAATAAATTTTCCCCGGCTTCTAAAATCAAGCCGCACAGGATGAACATTTATTTGGGGCCTAAATGCAATTTTGAAAAACGCACATTTTTCCTAAATTCAAATAAATAGCAGATAAAACCAAAATAAAATCATATTTTATTTTTTATTAAATCCTCAATATTTCTTTATTTTGGGAAATTCATTTTATTCCCTCTCTCATATTTTGATAATAGAAATAATTGAAGATAAAATAAATAAAATCAAATGGTTCTATTTTCAAAATTTGAGAAAACTCAAATATGAAAATAACGAAATCCCCAACTCTCTCCGAGGGTCCTTGAGTTGCGTAGAATTTTCTAGGATCAACCAAAATGCGGTAAAATATGATATGGAAGGATGATCTAATGTATAACATTCCAAATTGAAAATTTGGGATGTTACAAACCTACCCCCCTTAAGATGAATCTCGCCCTCGAGATTCGGGTTGGCTAGAAAATAGGTGAGGGTGGTCCTTCAGCAATTCTTCCTCTCGCTCCCAGGTGGCTTCATCCTCCGTATGGTGGCTCCACTTAGCTTTGCAAAACTTGATAACCTTGCTGCGGGTGACTCGACTGGCATACTCTAGAATCTTGACTGGTTTCTCCTCATAGGTCAAATCACCATCCAACTGAATCACTTCCAGCGGCACTATATCCCTCAGCGGTATATCAGCCATCTCTGCGTGGCACTTCTTCAACTGGGAAACGTGGAACACGTCGTGAACTCCTGACAATCCTTCGGGCAATTCCAACTTATAGGCTACTTCTCCCATACGCTCCAAAACTTTGTATGGGCCTACAAAACGTGGCGCTAACTTTCCCTTAACTCCAAAGCGCTTAACTCCTCGAAGTGGAGATACTTGAAGATAGACTCGGTCTCCGACTTCGTAAACTGTCTCCTTGCGTTTAGAATCTTCGTAGCTCTTCTGCATGGACTGGGCTACCTTGAGCCTATCGCGAATCAATTTTACTTTCTGTTCAGACTCCTTAATCAGATCTGGTCCAAACAACTGGCGGTCTCGAACTTCATCCCACGACAATGGGGTCCTGCACCTCCTTCCATACAAGGCTTCGAAAGGGGCCATCTTCAAACTGGATTGATAGCTGTTGTTGTAAGAGAACTCTGCATACGGCAAATTCTCATCCCAACTAGATCTGTAATCTAGCGCACAAGCTCTCAGCATATCCTCCAAAATCTGGTTGACTCTCTCGGTCTGTCCATCTGTGTGCGGATGGAAAGCTGTTCTAAACTCCAGCCTGGTACCCAAAGTTTCGTGCAACTGATTCCAGAACTTTGAGGTAAATTGGGTTCCTCTATCTGATACAATGCTCCTTGGAACTCCATGCAGACATACGATTCTGGTCATGTATATCTTTGCCAACTTTGCACTGGTATAGGTGGTCTTCAGTGGGATGAAATGAGCTACCTTTGTCAAACGATCGACTACAACCCAAATCGAGTCATAGCCTGAACAAGTTCTGGGTAAACCTGTAATAAAATCCATGCCTAATTTATCCCACTTCCACTCGGGTATCGGCAATGGCTGTAGCAATCCTGCTGGTTTCTGATGCTCAGTCTTTACTCTCTGACACACATCACAAACCGCTACATACTCCGCAATATCCTTCTTCATTCCGGTCCACCAGAAAGTATCCTTCAAATCCAAATACATCTTGGTATTACCTGGGTGAATCGGATATGGTGAATCATGGGCCTCTTGCAGAATTAACTTCCTGGTCTCCGAATCATTAGGCACATAAACACGGTCTTCAAACTATAAGGTATCGTGCTCATCTTCACGAAATCCCTTAGCTTTTCCTTTGCTCATTTTCTCCTTTATAGAGGCAATCTCCTTGTCAGTCTTCTGGGCGTCTCTGATCTTATCCATCAAAGTAGACTGAATCTCCAATGCTGCTACGTAGCCTCTTGGTACTATTTCCAAACATAGCTCTCGGAGATTTTCGGCTAACTCCCTTGGTAAATCTCCCGTCATTAAGGTGTTGACATGACTTTTATGGCTCAGCGCGTCAGCTACTATGTTAGCCTTTCCAGGGTGATAATGTAGTTTCATATCATAATCCTTGATGAGCTCCAACCATCTCCTTTGTTTGAGATTCAACTCCTTCTGCGTGAAAATATACTTCAAACTCTTGTGATCCGTGTACACCTCACAATGGTTTCCAATGAGAAAGTGTCTCCAGGTTTTCAACGCATGCACTACGGCTGCTAACTCCAAATCATGTGTAGCATAATTTAACTCATGAGGCTTAATCTGTCGTGAGGCATATGAAACAACTCTTCCTTCCTGCATAAGCACTGCTCCAAGTCCTCGACGTGAAGCGTCGCAATACACCTCATAATCCTTGGTCTGATCTGGCAAAATCAACACAGGTGATGTAACCAAACGTTTCTTCAATTCTTGGAAACTAGCCTCACATTCCTCAGTCCATATGAACTTGGTATCCTTGTTCAACAACTCCGTCATAGGCTTCACAATCTTTGAGAAATTCTCAATAAACCTCTGGTAGTATCCTGCAAGTCCAAGAAAACTCCGGATCTCTCCAACTGTTGTTGGGGCTTCCCAATTTGTCACGGTATCAACCTTAGTGGGATCTACTGCTATACCTTCTCCAGATATAACGTGTCTAAGAAATCCAACTTCCTTCAACCAAAACTCACATTTGCTAAACTTGGCATATAATTGATGTTCTCTGAGCTTTCCAAGAACCAAACGCAAATGCTCCTTATGCTCCTCTTCATTCTTCGAGTAAACCAGGATATCATCAATGAACACTACAACGAACTTATCCAGAAACTCCATAAACACTTTGTTCATCATGTTCATAAAATATGTAGGTGCGTTAGTCAGTCCAAATGACATAATGGTATACTCGTACAGCCCATACCTGGTGGTAAAAGCCGTCTTAGGTATATCCTGTTCTCGAATCTTCGACTGGTGGTATCCTAATCGTAGATCGATCTTGGAAAATACCTTAGCTCCTTGCAATCGATCAAACAGATCATTGATCATTGGTAGTGGGTACTTGTTCTTAATGGTTACCTCATTCAATCCTTGATAATCAACAACCATCCTTAACGATCCATCCTTCTTATCCACTAGAAGTACTGGCGATCCCCAAGGTGAAGAACTTGGGCGAATATATCCTTTATCCAGTAACTCCTTAATCTGCTCCTTAATCTCCACCAAATCCTTTGCGGGCATCCTATATGGTCTCTTTGATATTGGCCCTATGCCTGGCAAAAGCTCAATCAAAAACTCAATATCTCTATCCGGTGGCATGCCTGGCAACTCCTCTAGAAATACATCTGGGAAATCCTTCACCACTGGTACTTCCTCCTGCACAACTCCTGTTAAACAATTTACTTGAGTCCTCTTCGGCACATGCCGGGATACATACTTGATCCTTCTCCCTTCTAGGGTGGTAAGCAAGATCGACTTACTGGCGCAATCGATGTTTCCTCCAAACATCGACAGCCAATCCATACCCAGAATTACATCCAATCCTTGTGATTCCAAAATGATTAAATCCGAGGGAAACACATGCCTACCTATACTCAATGGCACTTGAAAATATCCTTGGCTAGCCATATACTCCGCTCCTGGTGAGCTTACTAACATAGGTGTTCTAAGAACTTTGGTGGGCAGGTTATACTTATCCACAAATCCCCTTGATATGTATGAATGCGATGCACCGGTATCGAAAAGAACGAGTGAAGTAAATGACTTAACCAAAAACTTACCGATTACTACATCCGGCTGCTCTTCAACCTCCTCCACGTTAGCGTGGTTCACCTGTCCCCTGTTGAAAGGGTTCGGCTTCTTCCCAGAGCTTCCATTGCCATTTCCATTCTGGGATTCAGGACATTCATTGGCATAATGTCCGGTCTTCTGGCACTTAAAGCAAGTGACTTGGCTCAGGTCTCTCTTGGCTGGGGTTGATGGGTTGGTGCGGTTCTGGCCGTTGCTTCCTCTATTCCCATTACCATTCTTGGTGCCATTGTGATTGTGCAAGCTACCTCCTCCATGGGTATGCTGAAAATGTCCTCCCGGTCTAGGGGTAAAACATGGCTTTTCCTGAGCTCCTGAATTGTACTTCCCTTGTCCATACTTCCTCTTGCGATTCTCAATCTGTTGTTGCTTCCCTTCAATCATGAGAGCACGATCTACCAACTCCTGGTAGTTGTTGAAGGTTGCTACCATCAACTGCATGCTCAACTCATCATTCAGTCCTTCCAGAAACTTCTCCTGCTTAGCTGCATCCGTAGCAACGTCATCTGGGGCATAACGTGCTAACTTAATAAAGTCCTCCACATATTGGCCAACTGTCTGTCCTCCTTGGCGCAAGTTGCGAAACTCTCGCTTCTTCATGGCCATAGCTCCTGCTGAAACATGGGCAGTATGAAAAGCTTGCTGAAACTAGTCCCATGTGACAGTGTCGACAGGGAAAGTGGCTGTGAAATTCTCCCACCATGATGCTGCGGGTCCTTCAAGCTGATGTGCGGCAAACTTCACCTTTTCCGCATCTATGCATCCTGCCATGGTCAACTCCCTTGCTGTCTTGCGGAGCCAATCATCTGCTACTATCGGCTCGGTGCTACTGGAAAACACCGGCGGATTCAGCCTAAGAAAACGGGCTAAGTGATCAACAGGTGGTGGTGGTGGTGGTGGTGGGTTGTTGTTGTTCCCCTGATTCTGATTCTGGAATAGCAACTGCATCAATGTGTTCTACTGCTGGATCAACTAGGTGAGCTCCGGTGGGAAGGTAAATCCGGGGTCATGTCTCGGAGGCATCTGAGGGTTTAGAAAAGATGAGATTTAAGAATAGAGGGGGTCTAAAGAGAAAACACTACCCATATGCACATGAGGCAAAAGCAAACAATTCACTTCATTCAATCAATCAAACAAGGGCATACAATCGATCTAACTATCGCAAAAGTGCTCGGACTACTATATTTACATGGTGGACTACTACTACTGTTGGGGTGGTCTACTAGAAATATTCTTCGGTTGCAGACTCCATGATATCTGCTCCAGCTTCATCAACATAGTCATCATCGCTATCATCTGGATCCGAGTCGGTGTCGTCGATGATGATGTAGTCTTCCGGGCGGATCTCCTTGAGTTCTTCGTCTTCTTCTACTGGTGTAGGGCCTCCCATAAATATTCCAATCTTCTTGATCAGATCGTCATTCTTCTCCACTAATACTTCGATTTCCTCTTCATAATTTTCACGTGTAGCCTTCAGTTCTTCCTCCAGTTCCTTGATTCTTGTCCTCGCCTTCTTCAGATCTATCATATCTGCGCACATCTGGTTCTCCTGTCGTCGTATGTGCTGGTTTAACTCCTGGATAAAAGCTGCAACTGATCTATCCTTCCTGGTGCTGATCATCTCCCAGTGCTCATCTCGGCGCCCACAAATCTGGTAGATAGTATCCTTGAGATCATTGCGGTAAACTTCTCCAATGCATCGCATGGCGATGTGAGCTGCCATGCTCTTTCCTAGACTCCAAGTTGGTGCATCAAAAGAAAACTCTATGGGCTCAGTGACTGGCGTGAACGTCCTTCCTGGAACTTGAACTTGAATCATCCAGCACTCTTCTTCAGGTAGAGTGGCGTTCTAGGTTCCGGTGAAGCTTGGTACTCCTATGTTCAGGTATCTAGTGACTTCCTTCAAGTGACGTCCAAAGGGTGTATATTCATCCGGTTGCGCAAACTTGTTCCTTGCATCCGCCATCCTAAAAGAGTAGAAAAGATGAGAGGTCAGAGTGAGAAGAGTGAGTAATGATCTAGGTCTTTAGCTTAGTGGTCGTGTCCTATAGTCAGCGTGTGCTCTGTTACCATCTTGTAACGACCAGACCTCAAACGATCCAATCTCTGTGCTCGGGTGTCATCCCTGGATCAGTAATGCTGACACCACACAGTACTTGAAGGATTTATAACAGAGTAGCAATCACACACTTATTACATTGAGAGTCTCAAAAGAGAACTTATTACAATAAATATGGCTTAAGGCCATCTAATAACGATAACAGCGGAAGGCTTGGAAGATAAGTGAGTCCATCAACTCCAACGACATCACTGAGTATAGAACCACGACCTAAAGGCACCTTAATCGTCATCTGAAAAGTCTGCAACATTAACGTTGCAGCCCGAAACGGGTCAGCACATGGAATATGCTGGCAATGTAACACATAGAGGGCAATGAAGAAGTAAGGCTATACTACATGCATATTTGGCTGGTGGAAAGCTCTATGGTTACAGTTTTGCGTAAAGCCAATTTTTCCCTACTGCAAAGGATTAAATTTTATTTAACTATCATGGTGGTTGTTAAACATTGAGAATGGGTGACAGCATTCTCAATCCCAATTAAGCATCATCATTAAACAAAACCCAACAAAATTAATTTTAGAGTAACATGATGAGATTCACATGATGATCTAGGTACTAGATACTCAAGATGTCCATAACCGGGGACACGGCTAACCATGATTAGTTTATACACTCTGCAGAGGTTTGCGCACTTTTCCCCACAAGACTCGATCGCCTCCGTTTGATTTCTCGCACTACATGATGTTTGAGAAACGGATGAGCGAGACATAGTCTTTCAGAAGCGCTAGCACCTTACGATCGGGTAGACCGTTACACCTACTTTCCCCTACATCTGCTAGTCTACCACTGTAAGAGTTCGCACAACTTACTCAACTATGCTAGAGCCCATAATAGCTTGTGGCTGCACACGGAAGTTTCTAGTATGAATAATCTCATGATCCCTTTGAGCCTGGGTGGCGGTCCAAAAGAAAACAGGCAATCGCTGGAATACCCAGGTGCCTCAATCCACCCAGATGTGTATTTAAGTTGCCACCTTAGATAAACCGTAAATTTAACAATCTAACATCTGTCATGGATACACTCACCCAATCCACGTCTACTAGCATAGCATGGCATAATAAGCAACGTAGAAGTAACTCCCAAAGGTTTGATAATAATAGGTAATAGGTACTGCCTCATCTACTTCCCAAACCCACAATTTAATTAGATCCTAATCATGCAATGTGTGAGGATTAATCTAATGCAATAAAAACTGGGTAGTAGGAGGTATGATCAAAGTGTTACTTGCCTTGCTGATGATCCAGGAAACCTAGCGATTCGAAGTAGCAAGCAGCGCACTCCGGGGACTCTTTCACAAACAAACAAGCATACAATAAGTACTCAACTAATGCACAGGTAAAACTCAAATAAGAAATCTAACCAGAAAGTTCAACTTAAGAACTCCGGTTGGCAAAAAGAATCAAATTGAACGAAGCAACGAAAGACAAACGGCAAAAGAAACAAGCTTCGTTTACTATTCTGGATCTAGGGCAATTTTTACAGTGGCAAAAACTTGTTTGAGTTGGTTAAACGGAAAGAGGGTTTCGAGACGAAACTCCAGGCGCTTGAATTGCCTGATTCCGATAAACGAGCGAAAAGTTATACTAGAACGAAAAACGGATCAGGAATCGCGATCAGAAAAATCGCGGATTAAATGCGAGAAAAAGAAAAACGACGAACAGATTAACGAACGAACGTTCATTAACTAGATCTAATCGAAGAACGTGTTCATTAAAACGAACGAATGGGCGAATGCTCGCTAAATAAATAAACCGGAAAAATCGATCTATTAAAAAAAACGAAACTAAAACAGAACAAAACTGACGGAAAACCGATCGGTTTTTCGAGAAAAACCGGCGGCGCGAGGTCTACCTTCGGCGACTCCGGCGAACGGCGGCGGCGGCGGCTCGGGCGATCGTCGGCGGCGGCGGGGGGCAACGGGGCGGCGCGGGGCTGGGCGGCGGCAGGATGGCGGCGGCGCGGGGGGGCGGCGGGGCGGGGCGAGGCGGCGGCGGCGCGGCGGCGCGGGGCGAGGCGGCGGCGGCGCAGAGGCGACTGCGGCGGGGCTAGGGTTAGGGTTTGGGGGCGGGGCGGCTTGGTCTGGCTCGGGCCTCGGGCGGCACTGTTTAAAGGCCCGGCCAGGCGGAGTCCTGGCCGGTTACACCCCAAAGTCGGTTCGGATTTTTTTTAAAAAAAATTTACGCTCTGAAAAAAACAAAAGGAATACTAAACGGACTCCAAAAATCCCGAAATAAATTTATCCCGGCTTCTAAAATCAAGCCGCACATGATGAACATTTATTTGGGGCCTAAATGCAATTTTGAAAAATGCACATTTTGCCTAAATTCAAATAAAATAGCAGATAAAACCAAAATAAAATCATATTTGATTTTTTATGAAATCCTCAATATTTCTTTATTTTGGGAAAGTCATTTTATTCCCTCTCTCATATTTTGATAATAGAAATAATTGAAGATAAAATAAATAAAATCAAATGATCCTATTTTCAAAATTTGAGAAAACTCAAATGTGAAAATAACGAAATCCCCAACTCTCTCCGAGGGTCCTTGAGTTGCGTAGAATTTTCTAGGATCAACCAAAATGCGGTAAAATATGATATGCAAGGATGATCTACTGTATAACATTCCAAATTGAAAATTTGGTATGTTACAATGAAATTAATGATGCGTAATTGCCCTACACATGGTTTGAATTTATGGATGATTATACAAAAAATTTAAGCCGGATTGAATTTTGCTTCTAGAAATCTTTTAGATTTGGCCGCGGGAGGCACTTTTATGGAAATCACTTTAGGAGAAGCTACCAAACTCTTAGATAATATTATGGTTAATTATTCTCAATGGCACACTGAAAGATCTACTAGTAAAAAGGTGCATGCAATTGAAGAGATTAATGTTTTGAGTGGAGAGATGGATGAACTTATGAAATTTTTTGCTAATAAGAGTGCTCCTACTGATCCTAATGATATGCCTTTGTCTACTTTGATTGAGAATAATAACGAATCTATGGATGTGAATTTTGTTGGTAGGAACAATTTTGGTAACAACGCGTATAGAGGTAATTTTAATTCTAGGCAGTTTCCTAGTAATTCCTCTAATAATTATGGTAATTCCTACAATAATTCTTATGGAAATGATAATAAGATGCCCTCTGATTTTGAATCTAGTATTAAAGAATTTATTAGTTCGCAAAAGGGTTTCAATGCTTTGATTGAAGAAAAATTGCTTAAGATTGATGAGTTGGCTAGGAACGTGGATAGAATTTCTCTTGATGTTGATTCTTTGAAACTTACATCTATTCCACCTAAGCATGATATCAATGAGTCTCTCAAAGCCATGAGAATTTCCATTGATGAGTGCAAAGAAAGAACCGCTAGGATGCGTGCTAAGAAAGATTGCTTTGCCAATGTGTGTTCTTCTAGTTTTCATGATAATAAGGATGAAGATCTAAAAGTGATTGATGTGTCCCCTATTAAATATTTGTTTTTAAATATGAATCTTGATAATGATGGGACTGGAGATGAGTCAACTTTAGTTAGAAGGCGTCCCAAACATTCGGAGTTTTTAGATCTTGATGCAAAAATTGGTAAAAGTGGGATTGAAGAGGTTAAAACTTTAGATAGCAACGAACCCACTATCTTGGATTTCAAGGAATTTAATTATGATAATTACTCTTTGATAGATTGTATTTCCTTGTTGCAATCCATGCTAAATTCTCCTCATGCTTATAGTCAAAATAAAGCTTTTACTAAACATATCGTTGATGCTTTGATGCAATCTTATGAAGAAAAACTTGAGTTGGAAGTTTCTATCCCTAAAAAACTTTATGATGAGTGGGAACCTACTATTAAAATAAAAATTAAAGATCATGAATGATATGCTTTGTGTGATTTGGGTGCTGGTGTTTCCACGATCCCAAAAACTTTGTGTGATTTGCTAGGTTTCCGTGAATTTGATGATTGTTCTTTAAACTTGCACCTTGCGGATTCCATTATTAAGAAACCTATGGGAAAGATTAATGATTTTATTATTGTTGCAAATAGGAATTATGTGCCCGTAGATTTCATTGTTCTTGATATAGATTGCAATCCTTCATGTCCTATTATTCTTGGTAGACCTTTCCTTAGAACGATTGGTGCAATTATTGATATGAAGGAAGGGAATATTAGATTCCAACTTCCATTAAGGAAAGGCATGGAACACTTCCCTAGAAAGAATTAAATTACCATATGAATCTATTATGAAAGCCACTTATGGATTGCCTACCAAAGATGGCAATACCTAGCTAGGGGCGTTAAACGATAACGCTTGTTGGGAGGCAACCCAATTTTATTTTTGTTCCTTGCTTTTTGTTCCTGTTTAGTAATAAATAATTTATCTAGCTTATGTTTTGGTTGTGTTTTTGTGTTTAGTTAGTGTTTGTGCCAAGTAGAACCGTTGGGAAGACTTGGGGAAAGTCTTTTTGATCTTGCTGTAAAAAACAGAAACTTTAGCGCTCACCAGAATTGCTAACATTTTTTATTGGAGAGTTCTATTTAGTTAATTCTGTTTGCATATGATTAATATATAAATTCCTCACGTCCAGCAATTTATTTTAGAATTTTTGGGGTTCCATAAGTTTGCGTTAGTTACAGATTACTACAAATTGTTCTGTTTTTGACAGATTCTGTTTTTCGTGTGTTGTTTGCTTATTTTGATGAATCTATGGCTAGTAATGGAGTTTATAAACCATAGAGAAGTTGGAATACAGTAGGTTTAACACCAATATAAATAAATAATGAGTTCATTACAGTACCTTGAAGTGGTGTTTTGTTTTCTTTCGCTAACGGAACTCATGAGATTGCCTGTTTAGTTTTGTGTTGTGCAGTTTTCAAGTTTGGGGTAAAGATTTGATGGATTATGGAACAAGGAGTGGCAAGAGCCTAAGCTTGGGGATTCCCAAGGCACCCCAAGGTAAAATCCAAGGACACCAAAAATCCTAAGCTTGGGGATGCCCCGGAAGGCATCCCCTCTTTTGTCTTCGTTCATCGGTAACTTTACTTGGAGCTATATTTTTATTCACCACATGATATGTGTTTTGCTTGGAGCGTCTTGTATGATTTGAGTCTTTGCTTTTTAGTTTACCATAATCATCCTTGCTGTACACACCTTTTGAGAGAGACACACGTGAATCAGAATTTATTAGAATACTCTATATGCTTCACTTATATCTTCTGAGCTATATAGTTTTTGCTCTAGTGCTTCACTTATATCTTTTAGAGCATGGTGGTGGTTTTATTTTATAGAAATAATTGATCTATCATGCTTCACTTATATTATTTTGAGAGTCCTTTAGAACAACATGGCAATTTGCTTTTAGGCATAATAAAAAGCATTCATATAAGTGCATTGAATACTAAGAGAAGTTTGATACTTGATGATTGTTCTGAGATATGGAGATAGTGATATTAAAGTTGTGCTAGTTGAGTAGTTGTGAATTTGAGAAATACTTGTGTTGAAGTTTGCAAGTCCTGTAGCATGCACGTATGGTAAACATTCTGTAACAAATTTGAAACATGAGGTGTTATTTGATTGTCTTCCTTATGAGTGGCGGTCGGGGACGAGCGATGGTCTTTTCCTACCAATCTATCCCCCTAGGAGCATGCGCGTAATACTTGGTTTTTGATGACTTGTAGATTTTTGCAATAAGTATGTGAGTTCTTTATGACTAATGTTGAGTCCATGGACTATACGCACTCTCACCCTTCCATCATTGCTAGCCTCTTCGGTACCGTGCATTGCCCTTTCTCACCTTGAGAGTTGGTGAAAACTTCGTCGGGGCATCCAAACCCCGTGATACGATATGCTCTATCACACATAAACCTCCTTATATCTTCCTCAAAACAGCGACCATACCTACCTATTATGGCATTTCCATAGCCATTCCGAGATATATTGCCATGCAACTTTCCACCATTCCGTTTATTATGTCATGCATCATCATTGTCATATTGCCTTGCATGATCATGTAGTTGACATCGTATTTGTGGCAAATCCACCGTTCATAATTCTTTCATACATGTCACTCATGAGTCATTGCACATCCCGGTACACCGCCGGAGGCATTATATAGAGTCATATCTTGTTCTAGTATCGAGTTGTAATCATTGAGTTGTAAATAAATAGAAGTGTGATGATCATCATTAATAGAGCATTGTCCCCCCAAAAAAGAGAAAGGCCAAATGAAAAAAAGGAAGGCCCAAAAAAACAAAAAGGGGCAATGCTACTATCCTTTTTTCCACACTTGTGCTTCAAAGTAGCACCATGATCTTTATGATAGAGAGTCTCTTGTTTTGTCATTTTCATATACTAGTGGGAATTTTTCATTATAGAACTTGGCTTGTATATTCCAACAATGGGCCTCCTCAAGTGCCCTCCACCCTCGTGGAACCCTCGTGTCCTTCCTAGACTGCTTCTTATTTTTCTATTTTTCTAAATATTCCAAAACGGAGAAAAAATGCCATTAGAACTGTTTTGGAGTCGGTTTACTTACCGTACCACATACCTATTCCTTTTTGGAGTTTGAAACGTTCCTGAAGGTGTCCCTTATGTATTCCTCTGGGGTTACGGTTTCAATAACATTGGTTTCAACATTTATAGGATTACTTGAGATATAATGTTTGATTCTTTGACCGTTCACCACCTTCGGATTTGTGCCTTCAAAGTTGTTGATTTTTATGGCACCGGAGCGATAGACCTCCTCGATAACGTAAGGACCTTCCCATTTAGAGAGAAGTTTTCCTGTAAAAAATATTAAACGAGAGTTGTATAGCAATACATGAAGGAAATATGCCCTAGAGGCAATAATAAAGTTATTATTTATTTCCTTATATCATGATAAATGTTTATTATTCATGCTAGAATTGTATTAACCGGAAATATAATACATGTGTGAATACATAGACAAACAGAGTGTCACTAGTATGCCTCTACTTGACTAGCTCATTGATCAAAGATGGTTATGTTTCCTAACCATAGACATGAGTTGTCATTTGATTAACGAGATCACATCATTAGGAGAATGATGTGATTGACTTGACCCATTCCGTTAGCATAGCACTTGATCGTTTAGTTTGTTGCTATTGCTTTATTCATGACTTATACATGTTCCTATGACTATGAGATTATGCAACTCCCGTTTACCAGAGGAACACTTTGTGTGCTACCAAACATCATAACATAACTGGGTGATTATAAAGGTGCTCTACAGGTGTCTCCAAAGGTACTTTTTGGGTTGGCGTATTTCGAGATTAGGATTTGTCACTCTGATTGTCAGAGAGGTATCTCTGGGCCCACTCGATAATGCACATCACTATAAGCCTTGCAAGCATTGCAACTAATGATTTAGTTGCGGGATGATGTATTACAGAATGAGTAAAGAGACTTATCGGTAACGAGATTGAACTAGGTATTGAGATACCGACGATCGAATCTCGGGCAAGTAACATACCGATGACAAAGGGAACAACGTATGTTGTTATGTGGTCTGACCGATAAAAATCTTTGTAGAATATGTAGGAGCCAATATGAGCATCCAGGTTCCGCTATTGGTTATTGACTGGAGACGTGTCTCGGTCATGTCTACATAGTTCTCGAACCCGTAGGGTCCGCACGCTTAAAGTTCGGTGACGATCGTAATTAGGGTTTTTGTGTTTTGATGTACCGAAGGTTTTTCGGAGTCTCGGATGTGATCACGGACATGACGAGGAGTCTCTAAATGGTCGAGACATAAAGATTGATATATTGGAAGCCTATATTTGGATATCAGAATCGTTCCGGGTGAAATCGGGATTTTACCGGAGTACCGGGGGGTTACCGGAACCCCCCCCCCCGGGGGGGGTTAATGGGCCTACATGGGCCCTAAGGGAGAAGAGGAGGGCCGGCCAGGGCAGGCCGCGCGACCCCTCCCCCCTAGTCCGAATAGGAAAAGGAAGGGGGGCGGCGCCCCCCTTTCCTCTTTCCCCTTCCCCTTTCCTTCTCCAACAAGGCAAGAGGGGGAAGTCCTACTCCCGGTGGGAGTAGGACTCCTCCAGGCGCACCCCTGGGGGCTGGCCGCACCTCCCCCCTCCCTCCTTTATATACGGGGGCAAGGGGGCACCCCATGACACACAAGTTGATCTTCGTGATCGTTCCTTAGCCGTGTGCGGTGCCCCCTTCCACCATATTCCACCTCAGTCATATCGTAGTGGTGCTTAGGCGAAGCCCTGCGTCGGTAGAACATCATCACCGTCATCACGCCATCGTGCTGACGAAACTCTCCCTCAACACTCGGCTGGATCGGAGCTCGAGGGACGTCACTGAGTTGAACGTGTGCAGAACTCGGAGGTGCCGTACGTTCGGTACTTGGATCGGTCGGATCGGGAAGACGTACGACTACTTCCTCTACATTGTGTCAACGCTTCCGTTGCCGGTCTACGAGGGTACGTAGACAACACTCTCCCCTCTCGTTGCTATGCATCACCATGATCTTGCGTGTGTGTAGGAATTTTTTTGAAATTACTACGTTCCCCAACAGTGGCATTCGAGCTAGGTTTTATGCGTTGATGTTATATGCACGAGTAGAACACAAGTGAGTTGTGGGCGATATAAGTCATACTTCTTACCAGCATGTCATACTTTGGTTCGGTGGTATTGTTGGATGAAGCGGCCCGGACCGACATTACGCGTACGCTTACGCGAGACTGGTTCT
The DNA here is from genome assembly GCF_056163025.1 of Triticum urartu. Taxonomy (NCBI): domain Eukaryota; kingdom Viridiplantae; phylum Streptophyta; class Magnoliopsida; order Poales; family Poaceae; genus Triticum; species Triticum urartu. The sequence continues at coordinate 90,348,357 of NC_141878.1, forward strand.
ACCGACGTGCTTTGCACACAGGTGGCTCGCGGGTGTCAGTTTCTCCAACTTTAGTTGAACCGAGTGTGGCTATGCCCGGTCCTTGAGAAGGTTAAAACAGCACCAACTTGACAAACTATCGTTGTGGTTTTGATGCGTAGGTAAGAACAGTTCTTGCTAAGCCCGTAGCAGCCACGTAAAACTTGCAACAACAAAGTAGAGGACGTCTAACTTGTTTTTGCAGGGCATGTTGTGATGTGATATGGTCAAGACATGATGAGATATAAGTTGTTGTATAAGATGATCATGTTTTGTTGAAGTTATCGGCAACTGGCAGAAGCCTTATGGTTGTCTCTTTATTGCATAAGATGCAAGCGCCAAATAATTGCTTTATAATTATCGCTATGCGATAGCAATAGTTGCAAGAGTGATAGTTGGCGAGACGACCATGTGACGACACATTGATATAGATCAAGATGATGGAGATCATGGTGTCATTCCAGTGACGATGGAAATCATGACGATGTTTTGGAGATGGAGATCAAAGGCACAAGATGATGATGGCCGTATCATGTCACATATTTTGATTGCATGTGATGTTTATCTTTTATGCATCTTATCTTGCTTTAATTGACGGTAGCATTATAAGATGATCTCTCACTAATTTCAAGATAAAAGTGTTCTCCCTGAGTATGCACCGTTTCCAAAGTTCGTTGTGCCCAGACACCACGTGATGATCGGGTGTGATAAGCTCTATGTCCATCTACAACGGGTGCAAGCCAGTTTTGCACACGCAGAATACTCAGGTTAAACTTGACGAGCCTAGCATATGCAGATATGGCCTCGGAACACTCAGACTGAAAGGTTGAGCGTGAATCATATAGTAGATATGATCAACATAGTGATGTTCACCATTGAAAACTACTCCATTTCACGTGATGATCGGTTATGGTTTAGTTGATTTGGATCACGTGATCACTTAGAAGATTAGAGGGATGTCTTTCTAAGTGGGAGTTCTTAAGTAATATGATTAATTGAACTTAAATTTATCATGAACTTAGTCGTGGTAGTATTAGCATATCTATGTTGTAGATCAATAGCTCGCGTTTAGCTCCCCTGTTTTATTTTTGATATGTTCCTAGAGAAAACTAAGTTGAAAGATGTTAGTAGCAATGATGCGGATTGGATCCGTGATCTGAGGTTTATCCTCATTGCTGCACAGAAGAATTATGTCCTTGATGCACCGCTAGGTGACTGACTTATTGCAGGAGCAGATGCAGACGTTATGAACGTTTGGCTAGCTCAATATGATGACTACTTGATAGTTTAGTGCACCATGCTTAACAGCTTAGAATCGGGATTTCAAAGACGTTTTGAACGTCATGGACCACATGAGATGTTCCAGGAGTTGAAGTTAATATTTCAAGTAAATACCCGAGTTGAGAGATATGAAGTCTCCAACAAGTTCTATAGCTAAAAGATGGAGGAGAATAGCTCAAGCAGTGAGCATGTGCTCAGATTGTCTGGGTACTACAATCACTTGAATCAAGTGGGAATTAATCTTCCAGATAAAATAGTGATTGACAGAATTCTCTAGTCACCATCACCAAGTTAGTAGAACTTCGTGATGAACTATAGTATGCAAGGTATGATGAAAACGATTCCCGAGCTTTTCATGATGATGAAATTGATGAAGGTAGAAATCAAGAAAGAGCATCAAGTGTTGATGATTAACAAGACCACTAGTTTCAAGAAAAGGGCAAAGGGAGGTAAAGGGAACTTCAAGAAGAACGGCAAACAAGTTGCTGCTCAAGTGAAGAAGCCCAAGTCTGGTCCTAAGCCTGAGACTAAGTGCTTCTACTGCAAAGGGACTGGTCACTGGAAGCGAAACTACCCCAAGTATTTGGCGGATAAGAAGGATGGCAAAGTGAACATAGATATATTTGATATACATGTTATTGATGTGTACTTTACTAGTGTTTATAGCAACCCTCGGTATTTGATACTAGTTCAGCTGCTAAGTATAGTAACTCGAAACGGGAATTGCAGAATGAACAGAGACTAGTTAAGGGTGAAGTGACGATGTGTGTTGGAAGTGGTTCCAAGATTGATATGATCATCATCGCACACTCCCTATACTTTCGGGATTAGTGTTGAACCTAAATAAGTGTTATTTGGTGTTTGCGTTGAGCATGAATATGATTTGATCATGTTTATTGCAATACGGTTATTCATTTAAGTAAGAGAATAAATTGTTGTTTTGTTTACATGAATAAAACCTTATATGGTTACACACCCAATGAAAATGGTTCGTTGGATCTCGATCGTAGTGATACACATATTCATAATATTGAAACCAAAAGATGCAAAGTTAATAATGATAGTGCAACTTATTTGTGGCACTGCCGTTTAGGTCATATTGGTGTAAAGAGCATGAAGAAAATCCATGCTGATGGGCTTTTGGAATCACTTGATTATGAATCAGTTGATGCTTGCGAACCATGCCTCATGGGCAAGATGACTAAGACTCTGTTCTCCGGAACAATGGAGCGAGCAACAGATTTGTTGGAAATCATACATACTGATGTATGTGGTCCGATGAATATTAAGGCTCACGGCAGGTATCATTATTTTTTGATCTTCATAGATGATTTGAGCAGATATGAGTATATCTACTTGATGAAACACAAGTCTGAAACATTTGAAAAAAAATTCAGAGTGAAGTGGAGAATCATCGTAACAAAAATAATAGTTTCGACGATATGATCACAGAAGTAAAATATTTGAGTAACGAGTTTGGCCTTCAGTTAAAACAATGTGAAATAGTTTCACTACTCACGCCACCTGGAACACCACAGTGTAATGGTGTGTCCGAACGTCGTAACCATACTTTATTAGATATGGTGCAATCTATGATGTCTCTTACCAATTTACCACTATCATTTTGGGGTTATGCATTAGAGACAGCTACATTCACGTTAAATAGGGCACCATCTAAATCCGTTGAGACGACACCATATGAACTATGGTTTGGCAAGAAACCTAAATTGTCGTTTCCTAAAATTTGAGGTTGCAATGCTTATGTGAAAAAGTTTCAACCTGATAAGCTCAAACCCAAATTGGAGAAGTACATCTTCATAGGATACCCAAAATGAAATGTTGGGTACACCTTCTATCACAGATCCGAAGGCAAGATATTCATTGCTGAGAATGGATCCTTTCTAGAGAAGGAGTTTCTCTCGAAAGAAGTGAGTGGGAGGAAAGTAGAACTTGATGAGGTAATTGTGCCTGCTCCCGTATTGGAAAGTAGTTCATCACAGAAATATGTTCCTGTGACTACTACACCAATTAGTGAGGAAGCTAATGATGATGATCATGTAACTTCAAATCAAGTTGCTACCGAACCTCGTAGGTAAACCAGAGTGAGATCCGCACCAGAGTGGTATGGTAATCCTGTTCTGGAGGTCATGTTACTTGACCATGACGAGCCTACGAACTATGAGGAAGCGATGATGAGCCCAGATTCCGCGAAATGGCTTGAAGCCATGAAATCTGAGATGAGATCCATGTATAAGAACAAAGTATGGACTTTGATTGACTTGCCCAAAGATCGGCAAGCCATTGAGATTGAATGGATCTTCAAGAGGAAGACGGATGCTGATAGTAGTGTTACTATCTACAAGGATTTCGACAAGTTCAAGGTGTTGACCACGATGAGAATTATTCACTCGTATCTATGCTTAAGTCTGTCCGAATCATGTTAGCTATTGCCGCATTTTATGAAATCTGGCAAATGCATAAACAAAACCGCATTCCTTAATAGGATTTATTAAAGAAGAGTTGTATATGATGCAACCAGAAGGTTTTGTCGATCCTAAAGGTACTAACAAAATATGCAAGCTCCAGCGATCCATCTATGGACTGGTGCAAGCATCTCGGAGTTGGAATATACACTTTGATAAGTTGATCAAAGCATATAGTTTTATACAGACTTGCGGTGAAGCATGTATTTACAAGAAAGTGAGTGGGAGCACTACAGCATTTCTGATAAGTATATGTATGACATATTGTTGATCGGAGATGATGTAGAATTATTCTGCAAAGCATAAAGGAATGCTTGAAAGGAGTTTTTTCAAAGAAAGACCTCGGTGAAGCTGCTTACATATTGAGCATCAAGATCTCTAGAGATAGATCAAGACGCTTGATAAGTTTTTCAATGAGTACATACCTTGACAAGATTTTGAAGTAGTTCAAAATGGAACAATCAAAGAAGGAGTTCTTGCCTGAGCTACAAGGTGTGAAGTTGAGTAAGACTCAAAACCCGACCACGGCAGAAGATAGAGAGAGAATGAAAGTCATTCCCTATGCCTCAGCCATAGGTTCTATAAAGTATGCCATGCTGTGTACCAGACCTATTGTATACCCTGCCCTGAGTTTGGCAAAGGAGTACAATAGTGATCTAGGAGTAGATCACTGGACATTGGTCAAAATTATCCTTGGTGGAATAAGGATATGTTTCTCGATTATGGAAGTGACAAAAGGTTCGTCGTAAAGGGTTATGTCAATGCAAATTTTGACACTGATCCAGATGACTCTAAATCTCAATCTGGATACATATTGAAAGTGGGAGCAATTAGCTAGAGTAGCTCTGTGCAGAGCATTGTTGACATAGAAATTTGCAAAATACTTACGGATCTGAATGTGGTAGACCCGTTGACTAAACTTCTCTCAAAAGCAAAACATGATCACACCTCAGTACTCTTTGGGTGTTAATCACATAGCGATGTGAACTAGATTATTGACTCTAGTAAACCCTTTGGGTGTTGGTCACATGTCGATGTGTGTAAGTGCATCTAGTGCCACCCCTAGTTGGTTTTGGAGTATTGACGACAAACCTAGTTGAGGGACTAATGTGTTTGTGAGAATTGCAGGATAACACAGGTAGAAGTCCCTCATTGATTCGGTTTTCCTAACAGAGATGACCCCTAAAAATGTATGAAGACATTGATGTCAAAGGTGGTATATGAAGATATTCACATTGAAGACTATGACAAGAGAAGACATCACATGAAGCCTATGGAGCTCGAAGACTTAGATCTTTCGTAGTTCTTTTTCTTCTTTGTTGAGTCATAGGAACCACCGTACTGTTAAGTGGGGTCCAAGAGAACCAGTCAGAATGACTGAAGTGATGCTTAACCAAAACCTATGTCTTCGAGTGAAGACTATGAGAGTGAATCTTGTCCAGAGTCGGACAAGTCAGCTTTGCTTGTAGCTCAAGTAAAGTTGCTGTGTGAGTTTGAAATCTGACCGTTGGAACACGTGTCAGTTCCTTAGTGACCCAGGGTCATTTCGGACAAATCAGGTCAGGTTGCCTAGTGGCTATAAATAGCCCACCCCCTACAACCATAAACGGTTGGCTGCTCAGAGTTAGAGTACGACTTTTGTCGTTTGAGAGCAACCCACCTCGAAGCCTTTGAGAGAGAATTCCTTGCGAGGATAAAGCCCTAACCACCCAGAGCCTAAGAGTGTTAGGCATCACTTAAGTCTTCTTGTCTGTGTGATCTGAAGACTTATTACACTTGAGGACTGTGAATCCTCCAGCCGGTTAGGCGTCGTGTTCTGAGCGTCCAAGAGACATTGTGGATCGCCGGTGAACGAAGTCTGTGAAGGTTTGGGAGTCTACCTTGAAGAGTTACCAGAGTGATTGGGCGAGGTCTGTGTGACCTTAGCTCAAGGGGAATACAGTGAGGACTGGGTGTCCTGAGCTGCGTGTTCAGGACTGCGTGTCCGGGACTGTGTGTCCTCAGGTTTAAATACCTAGCCGCCCTAACCATACGTACAGTTGTCACAGCAACTGGAACTGGTCCAACAAATCATTGTCTTCAATGTGTCACTGGTTTCATCCTTCCCTTCCCTTTACTTACTGTTGGTCCTTGTGAAGTCATTGTATGATTGCACTATCTTTTGTCTTCACTGAGTGACTACTTGTTCTGTTTGGCTTCATAATATCTTCCTACCTGATCCTTACTACCTAGCTGCTATTAGTCATTGTGCTTTCACTTCATTGAATACATGACTATGGTTTACCTAGTGTAGTCTACCTTCCGCTGCATGGTAATAGGTTTATTTCTATCGTTTGTCTTCGAAACTTCCACATTTTGAAGACTTTCATAAAAATCGCCTATTCACCCCCCCCTCTAGTCGATATAACGCACTTTCAATTGGTATCAGAGCAAGGTACTCCCTTGTTCTGTGTGATTCGGTTTAACCAGCTGGAGTTTTAGCTGTGTCGACTGCAGGGATAATTAAAGTCTCCGCTGTGTGCCCCGTCTTTGATGGAACTGAATATCCCTACTGGAAGAATAAGATGCGCATGCATCTTGAAGCCATTGACGTCGACTTATGGTATGTCATCAAGAACGGCGTTCCCAAGGCTGGAGAAGGTGTCACTGCTGCTGATGTCAAGAAGTTCATTCAACTGGACTCTACTGCCAAGAACATCATATGTGGTCATCTGACCAAAGGACAATATGGCCGTGTGAGTGCTTTGTAAACATATAAGCTAGTCTGGGACTGGCTCTCCAAGGTCAACGAAGGCGTCTCAACCCAGAGAGACCAGAGAATCAGTGTCCTTCGCAACCTCTTCAACCGCTTCAAGCGAAATGACAATGAGAATGTCCAGCTTACGTTTGATCGACTCACTGACATCACAAATGAGCTTCAAGACCTCGGCGCTACTGAGATCACCAAACATGAAGTCGTCAACACACTACTGAGATCACTTGACAGTTCGTTTGACACCCTAGCCCTGATGATTCAAGAACGTCCTGATTTCAAGACACTCGATCCGTCTGACATACTTGAGAGGCTCAACACACATGAGTTTCAGCTTTCTGAGAAAAGAGATATCTATGGTCCAAACTATGGGTGAACTCGTGCCTTGAAGGCAAAAGTTGTCTCCTCATCTGAAGAAGAATCTGACAGCAGTTCTGATGACCCTGAAGACATTGGAAAGGAACTTGCTATGCTTGTGAAGAAGTTCCAAAAATTCACCAAGAAGAAAGGCTTCAGGAAGTCTTCACGATCAAGCTCAAGGAATGATGAAGCTTCTGCTCATGACTACAAGAAGAAAACATGCCACAAGTGCAAGAAAACTGGCCACTTCATATCTGAGTGTCCGCAGTGGGACAATGAGAACAAAAAAAAAGAAGAGCAAGGAATATAACTCTGACGACAAGAAGAAGAAGAAGAAATACTCAAAGTCTTCTTCCAAGTCTTCCTCAAAGTCTTCATCACACAAGAAGAGCTCATCTGGCAAGGCACGTGCGTTTGTTGGCAAGGAAATGGATTCAGAGGAGGAGTCCGCTTCTGAGGAGGCGGAGGTGGAGTCTGAGGAGGAGTCCGATTCTGGCGTTGCAAGTCTGGCTACAGCATACGTTGCCAAGTCCATCTTCAACACTGAAGACAATGACTTCATCACCGACACCGATGCAAATGACAAGGACTACTCCACTCCTACCTACTGCTTCATGGCACGCGGTGCCAAGGTAAACACACGCACTACTCACTATCAAACATCTAGTGAAGATGACTCTGCTTGTGGTTCAAGACCCAGCTACAAAACACTTGCTAAAATTGCAACTGAACAACAGAAAGCTATGGAACATATTCAAAAACTATTAGACAAAAGCGATGATCTGTTAGGCGCTGAAATGACTCGATCTGAGTCCTTAGTTGAAGACATAAAAAATCTTCATGTTAAGTATGAGGAACTTGAAAGTCGTCATGAAACGCTCTCAACAACTCATGAAAAGCTTTCCTATGATTATCTTCAAAGGAAGCAAGATCTTGAGAAATTGAGAGCGGCTCATGAAGATCTTCAAAAGGAAAATGAGTCACTTCGCGCCGAACAGATCAGTTCCGCTCAGGAAGGATTTGAACCACCATGTCTTAAATGCATTGAGCGTGATAATGCTACTTTTGTTGCTGAATGTTCTACTGCTGCTACTGTTGCAATATCTTCAACTGTTGATGTGGTAACTAACCCCTCTGCTGAGGATACCACTGCTATTGCTGATGAGAATGCTAGGTTGAAGACATTGCTTGAAACAGGGATGTACAGAAGTCTTAAAGGGCATCAGACACTATGTGATGTCCTCAAAAGGTAGATTCTGAACCGAAACCCGAGGAAAGAGGGTGTTGGGTTCGTAAGGAAAATGAATGCTGATGGCTCTTACTGGAAACCTGAGCAGTACCCCAAAACCACATGGGTTGCTGCAAAGGAACCCTCAGCAGATCCATCCAATCTATCTGGCTTCACTTGTGCTAACCCCATTGTCATTGATGAATCCTTTGATGCAAACTATAAACTGTTTAAGAATCAGAATGGTGAAGTGTTTGCCAGGTATATTGGTACTAACTGCAGGAATGGGCCGCCTATGAAGAAGATCTGGGTGCCGAAAAAGTGTCTGGAAAATCTTCTTGTGAATGTCATCATGACACCACAAGTGAAGAAGACAAACCCCAGACCACAGGCTTCATACGGTCCAAAGGCTTCATACAGACAGAGGACTCACCTGAGTCACACTAACGCAAATGTTTTGCAGGGAAACCATACTCAGGCCTATGAATATGAGCGCGGTTCATCGAACCGCCATGTTCATAAGACCAAGAACTATTCTGCTTATTCTTATGAGTACTATTGTCTGCCTACAAGACTTTTTGCTAGGGCTCCAAAGCCAAAGTTCTCAGATGCTGCACTTAGACTTATTGCTTCTAAGCCACCCTTGAAGATGTGGGTGGCTAAGAAAGCTTAACTCTCTTTTGCAGGGAAAGGTCTCCAGCAGAAAACCAAAATCGTCTGACGCTATTGCTGGAGACCTTAAACATCTTGTAGGGTGCAAGATCAAATGCCCGAATGGTCTTACTATGTACTTCGTTCCTGAATCGCTTGCTACTCTCCCTATCAGTCCTAATCTAGATCTAAGCTTTAATAACCCACTGGTTCGTCAAATGTTTTTGCTTCACAATTCTCTTCGTGAAGCCTATCCCCCTAACTGCACTGTAGGGTACGACACCAGCGTCTTCAGAATGGATTATTGATAGTGGGTGTACCAATCACATGACTGGCAAAAGAAGCCTTCTTATGGACTCAACCTTACGTCCATCCGACAAGAGTCATATCACATTTGCTGACACTGGTAAAAGTAAGGTATTGGGTCTAGGTAGAGTTGCAATCTCAAAGGATCAACACATGGATAAAGTCATGCTTGTTGAATCCCTTGGCTTCAACTTAATGTTTGTCTCAATGCTTTGCGATTTGAACATGATCGTAATATTTGGAAAATATCGTTGCCTTGTTCTAATGGAATCTGACAAGTCTCTAGTGTTTGAAGGGTATCAGAAAGATGATTTGTACGTGGTAGATTTCTCAGCAGGACCACAGCTTGCCGTATGTCTTCTAGCAAAAGCTTCAGAATGCTGGCTCAGGCATCGGAGGCTAGGGCATGCTGGCATGAGGAACCTCCACACCCTTGCAAAGAAGAAGCATGTCATAGGCATCGAGGGCGTCAAGTTCAAGAAAGATCACTTATGCGGTGCCTGTGAAGCAGGAAAGATGACGAGGGCCAAACATCTCTCGAAGACAATCATGACTACTACTCAACCCTTCGAACTGCTCCACATGGATCTTTTCGGTCCCACTCATTACTCAACTCTTACTACTACTATATCAAATGGATGTGAAGAGCGCTTTTCTCAATGGCAAGATTGAAGAAGAAGTGTATGTTGCACAACTGTCTGGCTTTGAAGATCCAAAATATCCTGACATGGTATACAAGCTCAACAAGGCACTGTATGGGCTCAAACAAGCCCCTGGGGCTTGGTATGACACACTCAAACACTTCCTGAAGAGCAAAGGCTTCATACCTGGTTCCCTCGACCCCACTCTCTTCACGAAGACATATGATGGTGAACTGTTTGTGTGCCAAATATATGTGAATGACATTATCTTCAGCTGCACCAATCAGAAGTACAGTGAAGAGTTTGGATATATGATGCAAGAGCAATATCAGATGTCCATGATGGGAGAGCTGAAGTTCTTCCTCAGTCTTCAAATACGACAGCAACGCAACGGCATCTTCATATCTCAAGAGAAGTATCTCAAAGATTGCCTGAAGAAGTTCGGTATGCAAGACTGCAAAGGCTTCACGACGCCAATGCCAGCCAAACATCATCTGGGTCCCGACGACAATGGTAAAGTGTTCGATCAAAAGGTATACCGCTCCATGATTGGTTCTTTTCTTTATCTATATGCAGCTAGGCCAGATATTATGCTTAGTGTTTGCATGTGTGCTCGATTCCAAGCGGCACCAAAGGAGTCGCATCACTTAGCTATGAAGCGAATTCTTCGATATTTGGCTCACACCCCAACTCTAGGATTATGGTATCCAAAGGGCTCAGAGTTTGATCTGGTTGGATTCTTGGATGCAGATTATGCTGGTGACAAGGTGGATCGCAAGTCTACATCAGGCACATGTCATTTTCTGGGACGATCACTTGTATGTTGGTCTTCAAAGAAGCAGAACTGTGTATCTCTCTCCACTGCTGAATCTGAATACATTGCTGCTGGATCTTGCTGCGCTCGGCTTCTGTGGATGAAGCAAACACTCAAGGACTATGGCATTCATCTGAAGCAAGTGCCACTCTACTGCGACAACGAAAGCGCCATCAAGATTGCCAACAACCCAGTTCAGCACTCGAAGACAAAGCACATTGAAATTCGTCATCACTTTCTCAGAGATCATGTTGTGAAGGAAGATATTGATATCATACACGTCAACACTGAAGAGCAATTGGCAGATATCTTCACCAAGCCCTTGGATGAGAAGAGATTTTGCAAGTTACGGTGTGAGCTAAATATCTTGGAATCCTCAAATGTCCTGTGATCAGGCACACATCCTAACACTTATGCATATTGATGACTTAGATGTGCAACACACGAAGTAAAGTATATCTTCAATCAATGAAGACATACATTCTAAGTGTGAATACATTAATGTGGAATTTGACTTCGGAGCGCCACGATAATTGTGCGCTGTGTCTGGGTCTAATACTTCCTATACGGTGGGTAACGCCTCCACCAAATGTTCTGTTTGAAGTGTTTCACTCATGGCGTTACATTTGCTATGTCTTCACATCTGGTTTGGCTTCAATCTCAACATGTCCTCATAATTATCTTCACTATGTTGAATATATATATATACTAGTGTTCTGTCCTCTACAGCATTCACTTATAGCTATGTCTTCTTGTTGAATCTTTTGAACTAAGTGAATGTGATCGGACCCTAACCTTTCTATGCTTTCTATCTCAAACTCTATCTCTCCAAATCATATGCATTCTATTGAAACTGTCGAATGTCTTCTCTGCGTCCTTGTCAGCAGAAGATACAGAGACAAACTTTAAGTCTGTTTTCAATGCTCATTCCTTCACCTGAAACCCAGAGAAGTGGGAACGACCACCCGACAATCCAGGCATGCGTGGGACGTGGAACAACCCCCGATATGCTGCATGATGGCCACGTGTTCCTCAGATGTGAATCGCCAGGGGCACCTGTGTAATAACATTGGGCCGCCCCTGTCCCTATAAATACACGCCTCACCATAGTCATTATCTCTTCTTCCACTCTCGCACGAACCCTAGCGCCACCGCTAGCCCTCGACGACGACGGCGACGAAGCGCTTCGCTGCCGCAACCTCTCCGACGCCGTCTTCACGCCGACCGTGGACATCGTCCTCTCCGCCGTCGCCGTAGGTGTCCTCCGTCGCCAGGTTAGGGCACGGACGATCGAACTGCTCGGCCTCCTCTTCCACTCCGTCTAGCAGTTCTACGTGTGGTAAATAAAACTTCCTTTTACGGCCCCTTTGATCCTATAGATTCATCACTTTCTACCACAAGTGGTTTTTGTTCACACATGTTGGATCCACTTCAAACTGCATCTCATAATATGCCTAGTATATTCACTTATGCTTCACAAAGTAGTTAGATTCCTCACTTGTACTGATCCGTGGATTCGTACAAATCTGGAACCAACTCCTTATCTATGAGTGAATGTCTTCGCACGATGAGGTCAATGTCTTCTAAACTGATTTATCTTCAAAATCTTCTGAGAATGCATATGACCTCTTCCCCTTCCCTCGCACCTTAATGCTGTCATAGGTACATGTCCGTGGGAGAATCCCTTGGTTCTCATAGTCTGCATTCATTTGCAGAATTCTTACAGTATCACATAAATTCTCCTGAAGCCAGTTCCTGTTTGTCCAGCAAGCGAAAGCCTTTGAAGCCTTTGAACGTATTGAAGCCATTCAGTTTAAAGTTCATGGCGTCAGAGAAACCAGCAAGGAAGGGTGGCAGAAAGCGTCGAGGAGAAACATCAAGAGATCTGCCCGATGACCTCTCAGAGCTGCACAAGACAGATCCTGAAGAGGATTACAATCAGCACAAGACACGAATCCAATGGATTCGACGCTATTGGGCAGAACAGTGGTTCAAGTACAGATTTGTGACAAAGGAATATGCTGAAAAGAATGCCATCAAGCGACCATGGGGAGACATCCTCTACAAAAATCTTCAACCCAGGACCAGAGATGAAGCCATTGAACAAGGCTTCTATCCCTGCATGGTCCGTGGACCTCAGCCTGTGGATGCCGACCCATCATCACTGCTATGGTGTCGTGACGACAATCTGTTTAAGTGCAACTTCCAGTTTGCCCAGAACTCAGCGAAGCAGAACAAGAAGTCTTTGGGATTAGACTTCAACCCTGGTCCCTCTGCTCCCCGTGTCGATGGAACTCGTGAAGCTGAACCCAATCTTCTTAGGCCCTTCTACAACTTGGAAGGTCTCATCACTCACATCATAGTTCAAGGGACAGCCGTGCATGAGCCTGCAGATGACGCTGAATCAGATGAAGCACCTGCAGCGCCGAAGCCAAAGAAGCAGCCTAAAGCTTCAAGGCCTGCCTCTGCACCAAAAATCTCACGGGCGAAGCCACTGGCCACTGCACCTCCTGAAGACAGTGTGCAGTCTGAAGATTTGTCACGCATCTCCAAGCCCCAGAAGGTTAAGATGCCTCTGCCACACACCAGCCAAGAACTGACTATTGCTGCCATTCTGCAAAACGATGCCATTGATCTATCCAGTGATGAAGATCTTGCAGATGACGCTCTTGAGCAACTCATCAAGAGCAAAGAAGAAGCAGAAATCTTCAATGATCTGCCTCTCTTTGACGTGACAATCATACACAACTTCATTGATGAGTGGTTTGACACGCCCAACATCAGCTTCGAAGATCTACAACTTCCCATTGGCCTTAGTGTCGCCTTCCATGGCGCCATTGCTTCAGAGTTAGCTATCGCCCAGCGCATTGTTGAACTGAAGCAGAAGATTGACTTTGAAAAATCTCAGTTCAAGAAGCATATGACCAAGCTCAGCGTGCAAGAGGTGAAGAACTTCAAGATTATGCTGCACGAGCTTAAAGAAGCCTTTAACAAGAAACGTGCAGAAGCTCAGGATTCTCGTGAGCGCATGAAGGTCCTAGCTGACAAGTGTGTGCAAGGCTACAACGAGGCTGAGAAGCGCAAGGCCCTTGGGCGTCCGGGCATTGATCCCAGGATGGCTGCCAAGCAGAAGAAGAAGCCCACTGTGGCCGAACCCAACGCACCAAGGCGGGAAGCACATCCCATTGTCTTCCCAACTAGCATGTCTGGCTCGAAGCCAAAGGCCCGGTCAACCGCTTCAGAGCTGAAGAAGACGAGGACTACTGAGGCTGAAGCAAGGAAGAGGAAACATCCTGAAGCCTCTGCTACTGCCCCATCCAAGAAGAAGCGGAAGACCAAGAAGGAACGGGCTGCTCCCACAGAGCCCTTGATTGTTGAACCCATCTCCATGGTTCGCCCTGATGCTGAACCTCAAGAGCGCCAATTGACTGTCCATGAGCCTGCTTCCACAGAGGCTCATGAAGCTGAAGACTTTCCAGCAACTGATCCCATCGCTGCTGAAGACATTGGTCACCATGACCATGTTGTAGATGATGCAGTTCTTCCTCAGCTTGAGCACCAACAGGAATCATCGCCTGTGCAAACGCATAGCGAGCTCATCAGCATTGGTCGTCCTCTGATGCCAATTGCTCAGGATGCATCATGGGCTGATCACCCACAAGCACAAGAGGAAGAAGACTTTGAGGCCCAGCAAACTCCAACTCCACAGGCATCGCCAGCATTACGCAGGCTTCGCAAAGGACCAAGGCCTCCAGTCTCTGAGTCTGAAGCTAAAGCTGCTGAAGACATTCCGGCTGCATCAGCCGATGAAGAAGAAACCCCAAGCGCTGCTACACCCCCGTCTCACCAAGAAGCTGTTCTCGAGGAGAACGTGACTGTGACCGACCCTCCAGCTCATCAAGTGGAGGTTGAAAATTTTGAGGCTGCCACCTACGCCAATGACGCTGTCATGGCTAAAGCCAATGTGGAGCCTTCACCAACAAAAGCACCAGAAGTCAGTGAAGCCAATGATGCTACCGCTTATGTTCCTGCGCCTGCTGCTGGTCCTCAGTTTGACTATCATGTTGAGCACAGGCCTCAGGTACAGAAGCCAATCCCAAGATTGCCCAGGTTTCCAAGTCCTGCATCAGCACCTGGATCCTTCAACGTCAATGGCTTCAAATCAGACAACACCTTCTTCAATAGCTCCAAGAACCCCTACTCAAGGGAATGAATATCTTCTGATCGGTTCTGGAGCTATCCACAGCGAAGCTATTACTCCTACATTCTATACAATCAAGGTTGCATCTTCCCACATAAGCGTCTTGACATTGAAGCAATAGCTGGTCTGCCCTGTCTGGAAGAAGCTCTGGATTGCTTCAAAGAGGTTGGATTGCTGCCGTTTGTCACCGACCAAGAGCACTGGAATGAAGAGTTTCTACTCCAATTCTATGCCACACTTCACATCCGTGGGTACAACAGAGATCCGAAGACTTGGGTCCTGGAGTGGATGACAGGAAATGTTCATCACGAAGCCAAAGCCTTTGATATCATTGAGCTCATTGGTCTGCCCACTCCTGGCGATCTCTACGAACATGGCTGTCAGCTTCACAGTGAAGCTGTGGAGAGCATCTTTCAGAAGCCTGAACCTAACATGAGTCAGATGCTCAGTATGATGAAGCCATTGCCCCAAGATGTTGCATATCCCCAGGAGTTCTTCATTGAAGACCTTGAGTATCTGCCAAGGACTATTTATCACATCATAAGGCAAACTCTCTGGCTAATCAAAGGACATTCTCCACATGCCAAGCTGGAAGGTGCAATGAAGACTTTGGTCTTCTATATTCTTCATGGCAAATGCTTCAATGCACAGGACTTCTTCATCCGCCAACTTGCTGCATCAGGCTCTGATCTTTTTGGCTTGAAGTTCTACACTCCATGGATAATGCGGCTGATTAAACTTCACTCCGCTATCTCATATCAGCCATCTGCTCGCAATCATCGGATCTTTCTGCCTGATGTGGATATGTCTGTTGAAGTCATTTATCCTGAGCCTGCCAAGGAACCTCTAAGTCTTCAGAATGCGGAGCATTAAAGTTTTTCTCAGAACATTGAAGGAGTTGAAGTTGTCACTCGTGTGTATCCTTTGGCTGGAACTACACATGCACCACATCCTGCCCTTACTGAAGCCACCGATAGCATAATTACCCAACGACCTAAGAAGCGCACTCGTGTTCTCAATGACTGAGAGCTTCTGGTGGCTCTTCATCAGAAACAGGATAGGCATCATGACTGGCTGAAGCGCCAAATGCAAAGCCTCTTGGTGGATGTCAACCGTATTCGCAATCTTGCCACCAAGAATGCCTTTGTTGCACATGAAACCTCTCGACGCACATGGAAAGGGCTGACGCATATGTGCTCTGAAGATGATCTTCAAGAGGATGGCTTCTTTGAACGCTTCAAGTTTGACTCCACACCTCCTCGAAGGGCAGTGCTGCGACGAACTCCATCTCTTGAAGACTCTGAGTTCTCTTCCTCTGCTGCAACTGTGAATGCCAGAGTGATCGAGGATGAAGACGATGCTACTTCACCGCCACCTACTTCAGCACACTTCGACACTGCTCCAAGTTCTTCTGCACCGCCGAACACCACCGAAGACCCTGCAACTTCACCTACTCTTCATGGGAATGAGTAGATGCTCTATGTCTTCAAACCTTTTTGGTCCTTACTGACAAAAGGGGGAGAAGCATATGAGTTTGATAGTCTTCAAGCGGGTCCATATGGGCGGTTGCTTTATATTTTGCTTCGTGTTTACAACTCTCGTTTTGATACATTTGGTTCTTTGAGTTGTAACACTTAAACTCGATGGTCGTCTGCTACTTATTTGCTACTTTGTGATGCGACGATAAATTCCGCATGTGCGATGATAAATTCCGCACTTAGATCATTTTGCAGACGTCCATTTTCCATTATGCATGTCATTATCTTCACATACCTTCTCATGCATAATGAATTGTCATCATAAGTTGAAGAGGATCTCCACGAGTACAACCTGCCATGTGCATTTGCATTCCAAAAGCAAATTACTTATATGCACATCTTCAGGGGGAGCCCTTGCAACTAATGAAGACAATTCCTCTACAATTTCACATATTATATTCCCCATTGAAAACTTCAACTAGTTTGTCATCAATCACCAAAAAGGGGGAGATTGTAAGTGCATCTAGTGCCACCCCTAGTTGGTTTTGGAGTATTGACGACAAACCTAGTTGAGGGACTAATGTGTTTGTGAGAATTGCAGGATAACACAGGTAGAAGTCCCTCATTGATTCGGTTTTCCTACCAGAGATGACCCCTAAAATGTATGAAGACATTGATGTCAAAGGTGGTATATGAAGATAATCACATTGAAGACTATGACAAGAGAAGACATCGCATGAAGCCTATGGAGCTCGAAGACTTAGATCTTCCATAGTTCTTTTTCTTCTTTGTTGAGTCATAGGAACCACCGTACTGTTAAGTGGGGTCCAAGAGAACCAGTCAGAATGACTGAAGTGATGCTTAACCAAAACCTATGTCTTCGAGTGAAGACTATGAGAGCGAATCTTGTTCAGATTCGGACAAGTCAGCTTTGCTTGTAGCTCAAGTAAAGTTGCCATGTGAGTTTGAAATCTGACCGTTGGAACACGTGTCAGTTCCTTAGTGACCCAGGGTCATTTCGGACAAATCAGGTCGGGTTGCCTAGTGGCTATAAATAGCCCACCCCCTACAACCATAAACGGTTGGCTGCTCAGAGTTAGAGTACAGCTTTTATCATTTGAGAGCAACCCACCTCGAAGCCTTTGAGAGAGAATTCCTTGCGAGGATAAAGCCCTAACCACCCAGAGCCTAAGAGTGTTAGACATCACTTAAGTCTTCATGTCTGTGTGATCTGAAGACTTATTACACTTGAGGACTGTGAATCCTCCAGCCAGTTAGGCGTCGCGTTCTGAGCGTCCAAGAGACATTGTGGATCGCCGGTGAATGAAGTGTGTGAAGGTTTGGGAGTCTACCTTGAAGACTTACCAGAGTGATTGGGCGAGGTCTGTGTGACCTTAGCTCAAGCGGAATACAGTGAGGACTGGGTGTCCTGAGCTGCGTGTTCAGGACTGGGTGTCCGGGACTGTGTGTCCTCAAGTTTAAATACCTAGCCGCCCTAACTAGACATACAGTTGTCACAGCAACTGGAACTGGTCCAAAAAATCATTGTCTTCAACGTGTCACTGGTTTCATCCTTCCCTTCCCTTTACTTACTGTTGGTCCTTGTGAAGTCATTGTATGATTGCACTATCTTTTGTCTTCACTGAGTGACTGCGTGTTCTGTTTGGCTTCATAATATCTTCCTACCTGATCCTTACTACCTAGCTGCTATTAGTCATTGTGCTTTCACTTCATTGAATACGTGACTATGGTTTACCTAGTGTAGTCTACCTTCCGCTGCATGGTAATAGGTTTATTTCTATCGTTTGTCTTCGAAACTTCCACGTTTTGAAGACTTTCATAAAAATCGCCTATTCACCCCCCCCCCTCTAGTCGATATAACGCACTTTCAATGTGAACTATGGGTGTTAATCACATGGTGATGTGAACTATTGGTATTAAATCACATGGCGATGTGAACTAGATTATTGACTCTAGTGCAAGTGGGAGACTGAAGGAAATATGCCCTAGAGGCAATAATAAAGTTATTATTTATTTCCTTATATCATGATAAATGTTTATTATTCATGCTAGAATTGTATTAACCGGAAACATAATACATGTGTGAATACATAGACAAACAGAGTGTCACTAGTATGCCTCTACTTGACTAGCTCATTGATCAAAGATGGTTATGTTTCCTAACCATATACATGAGTTGTCATTTGATTAACGGGATCACATCATTAGGAGAATGATGTGATTGACTTGACCCATTCCGTTAGCATAGCACTTGATCATTTAGTTTGTTGCTATCGCTTTCTTCATGACTTATACATGTTCCTATGACTATGAGATTATGCAACTCCCGTTTACCAGAGGAACACTTTGTGTGCTACCAAACGTCACAACATAACTGGGTGATTATAAAGGTGCTCTATAGGTGTCTCCAAAGGTACTTGTTGGGTTGGCGTATTTCGAGATTAGGATTTGTCACTCCGATTGTCGGGGAGGTATCTCTGGGCCCACTCGGTAATGCACATCACTATAAGCCTTGCAAGCATTGCAACTAATGAGTTAGTTGCGGGATGATGTATTATGGAACGAGTAAAGAGACTTGCCGGTAACGAGATTGAACTAGGTATTGAGATACCGATGATCGAATCTCGGGCAAGTAACATACCGATGACAAAGGGAACAACGTATGTTGTTATGCGGTCTGACCGATAAAAATCTTCGTAGAATATGTAGGAGCCAATATGAGCATCCAGGTTCCGCTATTGGTTATTGACCGGAGACGTGTCTCGGTCATGTCTACATAGTTCTCGAACCCGTAGGGTCCGCACGCTTAAAGTTCGGTGACGATCGTAATTAGGGTTTTTGTGTTTTGATGTACCGAAGGTTGTTCGGAGTACCAGATGTGATCACGGACATGAGGAGGAGTCTCGAAATGGTCGAGACATAAAGATTGATATATTGGAAGCCTATATTTGGATATCGGAATCGTTCCGGGTGAAATTGGGATTTTACTGGAGTACCGGGGGGTTACCGGAACCCCCCCGGGGGTTAATGGGCCTACATGGGCCCTAAGGGAGAAGAGGAGGGCCGGGCAGGGCAGGCCGAGCGCCCCCTCCCCCCTAGTCCGAATTGGACAAGGAAGGGGAGGGCGGCGCCCCCCTTTCCTCTTTCCCCCTTCCCCTTTCCTTCTCCAACAAGGCAAGAGGGGGAGTCCTACTCCCGGTGGGAGTAGGACTCCTACAAGTGCACCCCTAGGGGCCGGCCGCACCTCCCCCCTCCCTCCTTTATATACGGGGGCAAGGGGGCACCCCATGACACACAAGTTGATCTTCGTGATCGTTCCTTAGTCGTGTGCGGTGCCCCCTTCCACCATATTCCACCTCAGTCATATCATAGCGGTGCTTAGGCGAAGCCCTGCGTCGGTAGAACATCATCACCGTCATCACGCCGTCGTGCTGACGAAACTCTCCCTCCACACTCGAATGGATCGGAGCTCGAGGGACGTCACCGAGTTGAACGTGTGCAGAACTCGGAGGTGCCGTATGTTCTGGAAAGTTTCCCTTATGTATTCCTCCGGGGTTACGGTTTCAATAATATTGGTTTCAACATTTATGGGATTACCTGAGATATAATGTTTGATTCTTTGACCGTTTACCACCTTTGGATTTGTGCCTTCGAAGTTGTTGATTTTTATGGCACCGGAACGATACACCTCCTCGATAACATAGGGGCCTTCCCATTTAGAGAGAAGTTTCCCTGCAAAAAATCTTAAACGAGAGTTGTATAGCAATACATAATCACCTACATTAAACTCACGCTTTTGTATCCTTTTGTCATGCCATCTTTTAACCTTTTCTTTAAATAATTTGGCATTCTCATAGGCTTGGGTTCTCCATTCATCAAGTGAGCTAATGTCAAATAACCTCTTCTCACCGGCAAGTTTGAAATCATAATTGAGTTCTTTAATAGCCCATAAGCCTTATGTTCTAGTTCAAGAGGTAAGTGACATGCTTTTCCATAAACCATTTTATACGGAGACATACCCATAGGATTTTTATATGCAGTTCTATAGGCCCATAATGCATCATCAAGTTTCTTGGACCAATTCTTTCTAGATCTATTAACAGTCTTTTGCAAAATTAATTTGAGTTCTCTATTGCTCAATTCTACTTGACCACTAGACTGTGGGTGATAAGGAGATGCAATTCTATGATTAACATCATATTTAGCAAGCATTTTACGGAAAGCGCCATGAATAAAATGTGAACCACCATCAGTCATTATATATCTAGGGACTCCAAACCTTGGAAAAATAACTTCTTTAAGCATCTTAATAGAGGTGTTATGATCAGCACTACTAGTCGGAATAGCTTCTACCCACTTAGTAACGTAATCAACATCAACTAAAATATGTGTGTATCCATTGGAGGTAGGAAAAGGTCCCATATAATCAAAGCCCCAAACATCAAATGGTTCAATAACAAGTGAATAATTCATAGGCATTTCTTGACGTCTACTAATATTACCAATTCTTTGACATTCATCACAAGATACAACAAACTTACGGGCATCCTTGAAGAGAGTAGGCCAATAAAAACCGGATTACAATACCTTATGTGCAGTTCTATCTCCAGCGTGGTGTCCTCCATAAGCTTCGGAGTGACACTTGCGTAGGATCTGTTCCTGTTCATGCTCAGGTACACAACGTCTAATAACACCATCTACTCCTTCTTTATAAATATGTGGGTCATCCCAAAAGTAATGTCTCAAATCATAGAAAAACTTTTTCTTTTGTTGGTATGTGAAACTAGGTGGTATAAATTTAGCAACAATATAATTAGCATAATCAGCATACCATGGAGCAGCATGAGAAGCATTTATGACATTTAATTGTTCATCAGGAAAGCTATCATCAATAGGTAGTGGGTCATCAAGAACATTTTCCAACCTAGACAAGTTATCTGCAACGGGGTTCTCAGCTCCCTTTCTATCAAGAATATGCAAATCAAATTCTTGTAGCAAGAGAACCCATCTAATGAGTCTAGGTTTAGCCTCTTTCTTTTCCATAAGATATTTAATAGCAGCATGATCCGTGTGAATAGTTACTTTAGAATCAACAATATAAGGTCTGAACTTATCACAAGCAAATACAACTGCTAAGAATTCTTTTTCAGTAGTACCATAATTTCTCTGGGCATTGTCTAGAGTTTTAATAGCATATTGAATAACATTTAATTTCTTATCAACTCTTTGTCCTAGAACAGCACCTACAGCATAATCACTAGCATCACACATAATTTCAAAGGGTAAATTCCAATCAGGTGGCTGAACAATAGGTGCAGAGATCAATGCTTTCTTAAGTATTTCAAATGCTTCTAGCAATCATCATCAAAAAACAAATGGTATATCTTTTTGTAATAAATTAGTCAGAGGCCGAGAAATTTTTGAGAAGTCCTTAATGAAACTCCTATAAAAAACCGGCATGACCAAGGAAACTTCTTATACCTTTGATGTCCTTGGGACATGGCATCTTTTCAATAGCATCAACCTTAGCTTTATCAATTTCAATACCTCTTTCATAAACTTTATGCCCCAAGACAATACCTTCATTAACCATAAAGTGGCACTTCTCCCAATTCAAGACAAGGTTAGTTTCTTCACATCTCTGCAAAACTCGATCAAGGTTGCTTAAGAAATCATCAAAAGAGGATCCATAGACGGAGAAATCGTCCATGAAAACCTCACAAATCTTTTC
This sequence comes from Triticum urartu, assembly GCF_056163025.1. Lineage (NCBI taxonomy): Eukaryota > Viridiplantae > Streptophyta > Magnoliopsida > Poales > Poaceae > Triticum > Triticum urartu. The sequence continues at coordinate 90,370,322 of NC_141878.1, forward strand.
ACAAAAGTCAGAGAATATAGCCATCATGCATCTTTGGAAGGTAGCAGGTGCATTACATAAACCAAAAGGCATACGTCTATAAGCAAAAGTACCGAACGGGCAAGTAAAAGTGGTCTTAGATTGATCATCAGCTGACACAGGTATTTGAGAGAAACCAGAATAACCATCTAGAAAGAAAAAATGTGTATGTTTGGATAATCTTTCTAGCATTTGATCAATAAAAGGTAAGGGGTAATGATCCTTTTTAGTAGCCTTATTTAATTTGCAGAAATCAATTACCATCCTATAACCTGTAATAATTCTTTGCGGAATCAATTCATCTTTATCATTAGGAATGGCAGTAATACCTCCCTTTTTAGGGACACAATGGACAGGACTTACCGACTGACTGTCAGCAATGGGATAAATTATACCTGCCTCAAGGAGCTTTAGTATTTCCTTTCTTACCACTTCTTTCATCTTAGGATTCAGCCGTCGTTGGTGATCATGAACTGGTTTGGCATCTTTCTCCAAATTTATTTTGTGTTGACATAGTGTGGGACGAATGCCCTTAAGATCATCGAGAGTATATCCAATAGCAGCACAGTGCTTCTTTAGAGTTTTCAATAATCTCTCTTCTTCATGCTCTGAAAGGTTAGCACTAATAATAACAGGATATATCTTTTTCTCATCAAGATAAGCATATTTAAGAGTATCAGGTAACGGTTTGAGCTCAAACACGGGATCACCCTTGGGTGGAGGAGGATCCCCTAGGATTTCAACAGGCAAATTGTGTTTCGGGATGGGTTCCTGTTTAAAGAATACTTCATTGATTTCCCCTCTTTCATTCATAAACATATCATTTTCATGGTCTAGCAAATACTGTTCTAAAGGATCACTAGGAGGCACGACAATAGAAGCAAGACCAATAATTTCATCTTTACTAGGCAATTCCTCTTCACGGTGTTGTCTACGAAATTTAGAGAAATTAAATTCATGAGACATATCACCTAAACCAACAGTAACAACATCCTTTTCGCAATCTATCTTAGCATTAACTGTGTTCAAGAAGGGTCTACCAAATATAATGGGACAAAAGCTATCTTGTGGGGAACCAAGAACAAGAAAATCAGCAGGATATTTAGTTTTCCCACACAAGACTTCAACATCTCTAACAATTCCAATGGGTGATATGGTATCTCTAATGGCAAGCTTAATGGTAACATCAATATCTTCTATCTCAGCAGGAGCAATATCATGCATAATTTCTTTGTATAAGTCATGAGGTATAGCACTAGCACTGGCACCCATATCACATAAGCCATGATAACAATGATCTCCTATTTTAACAGAAATAACAGGCATGCCTACCACGGGTCTATGTTTATCTTTAGCACAAGGTTTAGCAATTCTAGCAGTCTCATCACAGAAATGAATAACATGCCCATCAATATTATCAGACAAGAGATCTTTAACAATAGAAATATTAGGTTCAACTTTAATTTGCTCAGGAGGTGTATAGGTTCTAATATTGCTTTTACGAACCACGGTTGAAGCTTTAGCATGATCTTTTATCCTAACAGGAAAAGGTGGTTTCTCAACATAAGCAGTAGGAACAATAGGATCATTATAAGTGACAATCTTTTCTTCAACTTTAATAGGTGCAGCTACTTTTACTTCTATGGGAGGATGATATTTAAACCACTTCTCCCTAGGGAGATCAACATGAGTAGCAAAAGATTCACAGAAAGAAGCTACTATTTCAGAGTCAAGTCCATATTTAGTGCTAAATTTACGGGAAACATCAGTATCCATAAAAGATTTAACACAATCAAACTTAGGTGTCATACCTGAATTCTTACCTTCGTCGAGGTCCCAATCTTCAGAGTTGCGTTTAATTTTTTCCAATAAATCACATTTGAATTCAATAGTCTTCATCATAAAAGAGCCAGCACAAGAAGTATCGAGCATGGTGCGATTGTTATCAGAAAGCCGAGCATATAAATTTTGAATAATTATTTCTCTTGGAAGCTCATGATTGGGGCATGAATATAACATTGATTTAAGCCTCCCCCAAGCTTGAGCGATTCTTTCTCCTTCGCGAGGCCAAAAATTTTATATATATATATATATATATATTGTTACTATTCATCACCCAGGGTGCAGCATAAGTTATTCTTCACCCAAGGTAATCTTACGATCATTTCATAATTAAATTACGTTTGGAATTCAAATAGTTACATTCTTATTGATTCACTACGTAAAATTTGACATAAGAAAATAAAAATAGAGGTCATAAGACAAGAAAATTTGCAGTTTATGTGTATTTTAGACTATATTATTATGTTTGTAATTTTACATAACATAAAATATTTTTTACGGCGATTATATATTTTCTTACGGTTCCTTTTTGCGTCGGAAATAAGACAAAACTTACGGAATGTAAAATTAAGGTGTATTGATGGTAAAATAGAGGGGGTGAAGAATAACTATTCCTCACCCAGGGTGACGAATAGCGCGACCCTATATATATACATATATATATATATAAATTGCGATCACGATGAACAAGATGCATAGGATAAAACTTCTGATGAAATTCCAATTTCAATCGTTTGTAGTTTCATGATCCCATATCATCACATAGCCTATACCATGTCAATGCATCTCCCTTCAAAGATAAAGGAAAGACCTTCTTCTTAATAACATCATCGGGCACACCTGCAAGCTTAAATAATCCACAAACTTCATCCACATATATTAGGTGCTCATCAGGATGCATTGTTCCGTCTCCTACAAGAGGATTAGCTAGCAGTTTTCTATCATACCCGAAGAAATCTCAAAGTAGACATTTTCATTTTCAGTAGGTTTAATAGGTTGAGGAGCAACTCTTTGCTCTACTGGTCGGGGTGAAGATACCCCGAACAAGCCCCTCAGAGGATTACTTTCCATAGTAACAAGTGACAGTAAATTTCAGCACACTATATAAATTTTTCCTTACCAAATTCCACCTACCAAAGGCACTTCACTCCCCAGCAACGCCGCCAGAAAAGAGTCTTGATGACCCACAAGTATAGGGGATATATCTAGTCCTTTCGATAAGTAAGAATGTCGAACCCAACGAGGAGCAAAAGGAAATGATAAGCGGTTTTCAGCAAGGTATTCTCTGCAAGCACTGAAATTATAGGTGACAGATAGTTTTGTGATAAGATAATTTGTAACGAGCAACAAGTAACAAAAGTAAATAAAGTGCAGCAAGGTGGCCCAATCCTTTTTGTAGCAAAGGACAAGCCTGGACAAATTCTTATGTAGAGAAAAGCGCTCTCGGGGACACATGGGAATTATCATCAAGCTAGTTTTCATCACGTTCATATGATTCGCGTTCGGTATTTTGATAATTTGGTATGTGGGTGGACCGGTGCTTGGGTACTGCCCTTACTTGGACAAGCATCCCACTTATGATTAACCTCTATTGCAAGCATCCGCAACTACAACAAAAGTATTAAGGTAAACCTGACCATAGCATGAAACATACGGATCCAAATCAGCCCCTTACGAAGCAACGCATAAACTAGGGTTTAAGCTTATGTCACTCTAGCAACCCATCATCTACTTATTACTTCCCAATGCCTTCCTCTAGGCCCCAATAATGGTGAAGTGTCATGTAGTCGACGTTCACATAATACCACTAGAGGAGAGACAACATACATCTCATCAAAATATCGAACGAATACCAAATTCACATGACTACTAATAGCAAGACTTCTCCCATGTCCTCGGGAACAAACGTAACTACTCACAAAGCATATTCATGTTCATAATCAGAGGAGTATTAATATGCATATAGGATCTGAACATATGATCTTCCACCAAATAAACCAACTAGCATCAACTACAAGGAGTAATCAACACTACTAGCAACCTACAGGTACCAATCCCGGACTTAGAGACAAGAATTGGATACAAGAGATGAACTAGGGTTTGAGAGGAGATGGTGCTGGTGAAGATGTTGATGGAGATTGACCCCCTCCCAATGAGAGGATCGTTGGTGATGACGATGGCGATGATTTCCCCCTCCCGGAGGGAAGTTTCCCTGGCAGAACAGCTCCGCCGGAGCCCTAGATTGATTCCGCCAAGGTTCCGCCTCGTGGCGGCGGAGTCTCGTCCCGAAAGCTGGCTTATGATTTTTTCCTCATCGAAAGACTCCATATAGCAGAAGATGGGCATCAGAGGGCCACCAGGGGGCCCACGAGGCAGGGGGCGCGCCCAGGTGGGTAGGGTGCGTCCCCCACCCTCGTGGGCTGGGTGTGGCCCCCCTCCAGAACTTCTTGCGCTCGGTATTTTTTATATATTCTAAAAATGACTTCCGTGAAGTTTTAGGACTTTTGGAGCTGTGCAGAATAGGTCTCTAATATTTGCTCCTTTTCCAGCCCAGAATCCCAGCTGCCGGCATTCTCCCTCTTTATGTAAACCTTGTAAAATAAGAGAGAATAGGCATAAGTATTGTGACATAATGTGTAATAACAGCCCATAATGCAATAAATATCGATATAAAAGCATGATGCAAAATGGACGTGTCAAACCCCAAGGGGTGGGGGCGCCTCCCACTTGACTTGGGGGGCAAGTCCCCCCTTGGCCGCCGTCCCCCCTTGTAGATGGGGTCTGGGGGGCTGGCCTCCTCCCCTTCCCCTATAAATAGTGGGGGTGTGGGAGGGCTGCCATACCCCTTCCCTTGGCACAACCCCTCCCCCTCTCCAACACCTCCTCCAACTCCATAGTGCTTGGCGAAGCCCTGCCGGAGAACCACGAGCTCCATCACCACCACGTCGTCGTGCTGTCGGAGTTCTCCCTCAACTTCTCCTCTCCCCTTGCTGAATCAAGAAGGAAGAGACGTCCCCGGGTTGTACGTGTGTTGAACACGGAGGCGTCGTCCGTTCGGCGCTAGATCGGATCTTCCGCGATTTGAATCACCATGAATACGACTCCATCATCCGCGTTCCTTGTAACGCTTCCGCTTAGCGATCTTCAAGGGTATGAAGATGCACTCCCTCTCTCTCTCGTTGCTAGCATCTCCTAGATTGATCTTGGTGACACGTAGGAAATTTTTTCAATTATTGCTACGTTCCCCAACAGATAGATCTTGCGTGATCATAGGAAATTTTTTTAAATACTGCGTTCCCCAACAAATACGTAGACATACAGAGTGTCCCTAGTATGCCTCTACTAGACTAGCTCGTTAATCAAAGATGGTTAAGTTTCCTAGCCATAGACATGTGTTGTCATTTGATGAACGGGATCACATCATTAGAGAATTATGTGATGGACTAGACCCATCCGTTAGCTTAGCACTATGATCGTTTAGTTTATTGCTATTGCTTTCTCCATAACTTATACATGTTCCTGTGACTATGAGATTATGCAACTCCCGAATACTGGAGGAACACTTAGTGTGCTATCAAACGTCACAACGTAACTGGGTGATTATAAAGATGCTCTACATGTGTCTCCGATGGTGTTTGTTGAGTTGGCATAGATCGATATTAGGATTTGTCACTCCGATTGTCGGAGAGGTATCTCTGGGCCCTCTCGGTAATGCACATCACTATGAGCCTTGCAAGCAATGTGACTAATGAGTTAGTTACAGGATGATGCATTACGGAACGAGTAAAGAGACTTGCCGATGACGAGATTGAACTAGGTATGATGACACCAACGATCGAATCTCGGGCAAGCAACATACCGATGACAAAGGGAACAATGTATGTTGTTACGCGGTTTGACCGATAAAGATCTTCGTAGAATATGTAGGAACCAATATGAGGATCCAGGTTTTGCTATTGGTTATTGGTCGGAGATGAGTCTCGGCCATGTCTACATAGTTCTCAAACCCGTAGGGTCCGCACGCTTAATGTTCGATGATGATATGTATTGTGAGTTATGTGATTTGATGTACCGAAGGTTGTTCAGAGTCCTGGATGTGATCACGGACATGACAAGGAGTCTCCAAATGGTCGAGACATAAAGATTAATATATTGGAAGGTTATGTTTGGGCACCAGAAAGGTTTCGGATAGGTTCGGGCATTTTCCGGAGTACCGGGGGTTAACGAAAACCCCCGGAGGGTTAATGGGCCTTCATAGACCTTAGTGGAGGAGAGGATGAGGCGGCCAGGTGGAGGCACGCGCCCCCCAAGCCCAATCCGAATTGGGGGAGGGGGCCTTTCCTTCTCTCCCTCTTCCTCTTTCCTTCCCCTCCTAGTTGGACTAGGAAAGGGAGGAACCTACTCCTAGTAGGAGTAGGATTCCCCCCTTGGGGCGCGCCCCATGAGGCCGGCCGGCCCCCTCCTCCCCTCCTTTATATACGGGGGAGGGGGCACCCCATAGACACACAAGTTGATTTCTTAGCCGTGTGCGGTGCCCCCTCCACAGATTTCCACCTCGGTCATATTTTCGTAGTGCTTAGGCGAAGCCTTGCATCGATAACTTCATCATCACCGTCAATACGTCGTCGTGCTGACGAAACTCTCCCTCGGCCACAGCTGGATCTAGAGTTCGAGGGACGTCACTGAGTTGAACGTGTGCAAATCACAGAGGTGTTGTGCAATCGGTACTTGATCAGTTGGATTGCGAAGACGTTCGACTACATCAACCGCATTACTTAACGCTTCCGCTTTCGGTCTACGAGGGTACGTAGACACACTCTCCCCTCTCGTTGCTATGCATCTTTGATACGTCACCAACGTATCTATAATTTTTTGATTGTTCCATGCTATTATATTATCCATCTAGGATGTTTTATATGCATTTATATGCTATTTTATACGATTTTTGGGACTAACCTATTAACCTAGAGCCCAGTGCCTGTTTCTGTTTTCCTTGTTTTTGAGTTTTACAAAAAAGGAATACCAAACAGAGTCCAATTGACGTGCCAATTTTTGATGATTTTTTATGGACCAAAAGAAGCCCCCGGAGTAAAAGAGTTGGGCCAGAAGAGTCCCGAGCCGTCCACGAGGGTGGGGGCGTGCCCTACCCCCCTGGGCGCGTCCCCCTATCTCGTGGACGACTCGGAGACCCCCCTGACGTGAGATGATAATCCCCAAGTGCAGGGAATCATCGTAGGAGTTTCCAAAGGTGGAAGTGATAAGTATGGAGTGTCGAACCCACAAGGAGCTAAAGGTAAGATCAATATTCTCTCAAGCCCTATCTGCCACTGATACGACTCTACGTACACCGAATGTTTGCTTCCAACTAGAAACAAGAAATAAACTATGTTGTGGGTATGAAGTGGATAACTTTGTATGATATCGGAGAGATAAAATATGAAAGTAGGTGCTGTTATCATAAAGTTAGAATATATTACTAAATATTATAAATAGCGAGTGTGGAATAATGGTGGATCGGTGTGCGGAATTGTCCTAGGAAATTGTTAACAAGACCGGTAATCACTATTGCAGTTTCATATGAGGGAGAGGCATAAGCTAACATACTTTCTCTATTGGATCATATGCACTTACGATTGGAACTCTAGCAAGCATCCGCAACTACTAAAGATCATTAAGGTAAAACCCAACCATAGCATTAAAGCATCAAGTCCTCTTTATTCCCATATGCAGCAACCCCCTTACTCGGGTTTGTGTTTCAGTCACTCACGAACCCACTACAAGCAAATCATGAACGTATTGCAACACCCTACAGCGGGAATCCCTCACGCTTGCGTGACACGGAGGGCACCATAGGACAGCACCAAAATAAAACATACAACTCATACCAATCTAGATCAATAATCAACCCAAAGACAAAGGATATCTACTCAAAACATCATAGGATGGCAACAGATCACTGGATCATAATATGTGGCATAAAGCACCATGTTCAAGTAGGGATTACAGCGGGGTGCGGGAGAGTGGACCGCGTAAAAGAGATTAGGACAGTGATGATGATGGTGATGTTGATGAAGACAATCACCGCGGCGATTATTCCCCTCCCGATGGCACTCCGGCGCCACCGAGAGAGAGGAGGAGAGGTTCTCCCCCTTGTGCTTCCTCCTCCATGGCCTCCCCCTGGATGGGGAGAGGTTCCCCCTCTGGTCCTTGGCCTTCATGGTGATGATGGCCCCTCCGGTGATGATGGCCCCCTTCGGCAGGGTGCCAGAGAGGGCCTAGATTGATTTCTCGTGGCTACAGAGGCTTGCGGCGGTGAAACTTCCGATCTAGGTTATTTTCTAGAGGTTTGTGTATTTATAGGAATTTTTGGCATCGGTCTCACGTCAAGGAGATGCCCGAGTCGTCCACGAGGTAGGCCCACGCGCCCAGGGGGGTGGGCATGCCCCCCACCCTCGTGGATGCCTCGTGACTCTTCTGGCCCAACTCTTTCACTTCGGGGTCTTCTTTTGGCCCATAAAAAATCGTCAAAATTGGCACGTCAATTGGACTCCGTTTGGTATTCCTTTTCTGTAAAACTCAAAAACAAGGGAAAAACAAAAACTGGCACTGGGCTCTAGGTTAATAGATTAGTCCCAAAAACCATATAAAATAGCATATAAATGCATATAAAACATCCAAGGTTGATAATATAATAGCATGAATACTTCATAAATTATGGATACGTTGGATATGTATCATGAGACCGACGCCAAAAATTCCTATAAATACCCAAACCTCCAGAAAATAACCTAGATCGGGAGTTCCGCTGCCGCAAGCCTCCGTAGCCACCGAAAACCAATCTAGACCCGTTCTGGCACCCTGCCGAAGGGGCGAATCCCTCACCGGTGGCCATCTTCATCATCCCGGCGCTCTCCATGATGAGGAGGGAGTAGTTCACCCTCGGGGCTGAGAGTATGTACCAGTAGCTATGTGTTTGATCTCTCTCTCTCTCGTGTTCTTGATTTGGCACGATCTTGATGTATTGCAAGCTTTGCTATTATAGTTGGATCTTATGATGTTTCTCCCCCTCTACTCTCTTGTAATGGATTGAGTTTTCCCTTTGAAGTTATCTTATTGGATTGAGTCTTTAAGGATTTGAGAACACTTGATGTATGCCTTGCATGTGCTTATCTGTGGTGACAATGGGATATTCACGTGATCCACTTGATGTATGTTTTGGTGATCAACTTGCGAGTTCCGTGACCTTGTGAACTTATGCATAGGGGTTGGCACACATTTTCATCTTGACTCTCTGGTAGAAACTTTGGGGCACTATTTGAAGTTCTTTCTGTTGGTTGAATAGATGAATATGAGATTGTGTGATGCATATCGTATAATCATACCCACGGATACTTGAGGTGACATTGGAGTATCTTGGTGACATTAGGGTTTTGGTTGATTTGTGTCTTAAGGTGTTATTCTAGTACGAACTCTAGGATAGATCGAACGGAAAGAATAGCTTCGTGTTATTTTACTACGGACTCTTGAATAAATCGATCAAAAAGGATAACTTTGAGGTGGTTTCGTACCCTACAATAATCTCTTCATTTTTTCGCCGCTATTAGTGACTTTGGAGTGACTCTTTGTTGCATGTTGAGGGATAGTTAGATGATCCAATTATGTTATTATTGTTGAGAGAACTTGCACTAGTGAAAGTATGAACCCTAGGCCTTGTTTCAACGCATTGCAATACCATTTTCGCTCACTTTTACCACTTGCTACCTTGCTGTTTTTATATTTTCAGATTACAAAAAACCTATATCTACCATCCATATTGCACTCGTATCACCATCTCTTCGCCGAACTAGTGCACCTATCCAATTTACCATTGTATTGGGTGTGTTGGGGACACAAGAGACACTTTGCTATTTGTTTGTAGGGTTGTTTGAGAGAGACCATCTTCATTATACGCCTCCCACGGATTGATAAACCTTAGGTCATCCACTTGAGGGAAATTTGCCACTGTCCTACAAACCTCTGCACTTGGAGGCCCAACAACGTCTACAAGAAGAAGGTTGTGTAGTAGATATCAAGCTCTTTTCTGGTGTTGTTTCCGGGGAGGTTAGTGCTTGAAGTTATATCTTTAGATCTTGCAATCAAATCTTTTAGTTTCTTGTTTTATCGCTAGTATAGTCTATAAAAGAAAACTACAAAAAATGGAATTAAGGTTGCCTCATATGCTTCATCTTTTTAATGTCTTTCATAAAAATAAGGATTCCCATAATTGTGCCGAAGTGTTAGAAGAATAATGTATTAAAATGTTTGGCGCTAAATCTTTTGATGATGAGCATGATTGCAATGTTGTTAGTATGAATTCTTTGAATATCCATGATGCTAGTGATATGCAAAGCCACAAGCTTGGGGATGCTATGTTTGATGAAGATGATATTTTTAGTCCCCCAAGTTTTTATGAGGAAATTTATTATGATGATAGCATGCCTCCCTTTTATGATGATTATGTTGATGAAAGTGGTTTCAAAGAGGTCATGACTTTATTTAGTGATGAATCCACTATTTCGGAAGATGTTCCAATTGATTATGAGAACAAAGTTGCTATCTATTGTTGGGTTTCGTAGTAATTTCAAAAAAATTCCTACGCACACGCAAGATCATGGTGATGCATAGCAACGAGAGGGGGAGAGTGTGATCTACGTACCCTTGTAGATCGACAACGGAAGCGTTAACTTGGTTGATGTAGTCGTACGTCTCCACGGCCCGACCGATCAAGCACCGAAACTACGGCACCTCCGAGTTCTAGCACACGTTCAGCTCGATGACGATCCCTGGACTCCGGTCCAGCAAAGTGTCGGGGAAGAGTTCCGTCAGCACGATGGCGTGGTGACGATCTTGATGTACTACCGTCGTAGGGCTTTGCCTAAGCACCGCTATAATATTATCGAGGACTATGGTGGAAGGGGGCACCGCACACGGCTAAGAATATGATCACGTGGATCAACTTGTGTCTCTAGGGGTGCCCCGTGCCTCCGTATATAAAGGCTTAAAGGGGGGGCTGGCCGGCCAAGAGGTGGCGCGCCAGGAGGAGTCCTACTCCTTCCGGGAGTAGGATTCCCCCCTTTCCTAGTTGGAATAGGATTCGCGGAGGGGGGAAAAGAGGAGAGAGAGGAGGAAGGGGGGCCGGCCCCCTCTCCTTGTCCTATTCGGACCAAAAGGGGGGAGGGGCGTGCGGCCCATCTCTGGCCACCTCTCCTCTCTTCCACTAAGGCCCACTAAGGCCCATATACCTCCCGTGGGGTTCCGGTAACCTCCCGGTAATCCGGTAAAATCCCGATTTCACCCGGAACGCTTCCGATATCCAAATATAGGCTTCCAATATATCAATCTTTATGTCTCGACCATTTCGAGACTCCTCGTCATGTCCGTGATCACATCCGGGACTCCGAACAAACTTCGGTACATCAAAATGCATAAACTGATAATATAACTGTCATCGTAACCTTAAGCATGCAGACCCTACGGGTTCGAGAACAATGTAGACATGACCGAGACACGTCTCCGGTCAATAACCAATAGCAGAACCTGGATGCTCATATTGGCTCCTACATATTCTACGAAGATCTTTTATCGGTCAGACTGCATAACAACATACGTTGTTCCCTTTGTCATCGGTATGTTACTTGCCCGAGATTCGACCGTCGGTATCCAATACCTAGTTCAATCTCGTTACCGGCAAGTCTCTTTACTCGTTCCGTAATACATCATCCCGCAACTAACTCATTAGTTGCAATGCTTGCAAGGCTTCAGTGATGTGCATTACCGAGAGGGCCGAGAGATACCTCTCCGATAATCGGAGTGACAAATCCTAATCTCGAAATACGCCAACCCAACATGTACCTTTGGAGACACTTGTAGAGCTCCTTTATAATCACCCAGTTACGTTGTGAAGTTTGGTAGCACACAAAGTGTTCCTCCGGCAAACGGGAGTTGCATAATCTCATAGTCATAGGAACATGTATAAGTCATGAAGAAAGCAATAGCAACATACTAAACGATCGGGTGCTAAGCTAATGGAATGGGTCATGTCAATCAGATCATTCAACTAATGATGTGATCTCGTTAATCAAATGACAACTCTTTGTCCATGGTTAGGAAACATAACCATCTTTGATTAACGAGCTAGTCAAGTAGAGGCATACTAGTGACACTCTGTATGTCTATGTATTCACACATGTATTATGTTTCCGGTTAATACAATTCTAGCATGAATAATAAACTTTTATCATGATATAAGGAAATAAATAATAACTTTATTATTGCCTCTAGGGCATATTTCCTTCAGTCTCCCACTTGCACTAGAGTCAATAATCTAGATTATACTATAATGATTCTAACACCCATGGAGCCTTGGTGCTGATCATGTTTTGCTCGTGGAAGAGGCTTAGTCAATGGGTCTGCTACATTCAGATCCGTATGTATCTTGCAAATCTCTATGTCTCCCACCTGGACTAGATCCCGGATGGAATTGAAGCGTCTCTTGATGTGCTTGGTTCTCTTGTGAAATCTGGATTCCTTCGCCAAGGCAATTGCACCAGTATTGTCACAAAAGATTTTTATTGGACCCGAAGCACTAGGTATGACACCTAGATCGGATATGAACTCCTTCATCCAGACTCCTTCGTTTGCTGCTTCCGAAGCAGCTATGTACTCCGCTTCACATGTAGATCCCGCCACGACGCTTTGTTTAGAACTGCACCAACTGACAGCTCCACCGTTTAATGTAAACACGTATCCGGTTTGCGATTTAGAATCGTCCGGATCAGTGTCAAAGCTTGCATCCACGTAACCGTTTACGATGAGCTCTTTGTCACCTCCATATATGAGAAACATATCCTTGGTCCTTTAAAGGTACTTCAGGATGTTCTTGACCGCTGTCCAGTGATCCACTCCTGGATTACTTTGGTACCTCCCTGCTAGACTTATAGCAAGGCACACATCAGGTCTGGTACACAGCATTGCATACATGATAGAGCCTATGGCTGAAGCATAGGGAACATCTTTCATTTTCTCTCTATCTTCTGTAGTGGTCGGGCATTGAGTCTGACTCAACTTCACACCTTGTAACACAGGCAAGAACCCTTTCTTTGCTTGATCCATTTTGAACTTCTTCAAAACTTTGTCAAGGTATGTGCTTTGTGAAAGTCCAATTAAGCGTCTTGATCTATCTCTATAGATCTTAATGCCTAATATGTAAGCAGCTTCACCGAGGTCTTTTATTGAAAAAACTCTTATTCAAGTATCCCTTTATGCTATCCAGAAATTCTATATCATTTCCAATCAGTAATATGTCATCCACATATAATATCAGAAATGCTACAGAGCTCCCACTCACTTTCTTGTAAATACAGGCTTCTCCGAAAGTCTGTATAAAACCAAATGCTTTGATCATACTATCAAAGAGTTTATTCCAACTCCGAGAGGCTTGCACCAGTCCATAAATGGATCGCTGGAGCTTGCACACTTTGTTAGCTCCCTTTGGATCGACAAAACCCTCTGGTTGCATCATATACAACTCTTCTTCCAGAAATCCATTCAGGAATGCAGTTTTGACATCCATCTGCCAAATTTCATAATCATAAAATGCGGCAATTGCTAACATGATTCGGACAGACTTAAGCATCGCTACGGGTGAGAAGGTCTCATCGTAGTCAATTCCTTGAACTTGTCGAAACCCTTTTGCGACAAGTCGAGCTTTGTAGACAGTAATAATACCGTCGGCGTCAGTCTTCTTCTTGAAGATCCATTTATTCTCAATTGCTTGCCGATCATTGGGCAAGTCAACCAAAGTCCACACTTTGTTCTCATACATGGATCCCATCTCAGATTTCATGGCTTCAAGCAATTTTGCGGAATCTGGGTTCACCATCGCTTCTTCATAGTTCGTAGGTTCATCATGATCTAGTAGCATGACTTCCAGAACAGGATTACCGTACCACTCTGGTGCGGATCTCACTCTGGTTGATCTACGAGGTTCAGTAGTGTCTTGTTCTGAAGTTTCATGATCATTATCATTAGCTTCCTCACTAATTGGTGTAGGTGTCACAGAAACAGTTTTCTGTGATGCACTCCTTTCCAATAAGGGAGCAGGTACAGTTACCTCGTCAAGTTCTACTTTCCTCCCACTCACTTCTTTCGAGAGAAACTCCTTCTCCAGAAAGTTTCCGAACTTAGCAACAAAAGTCTTGCCTTCGGATCTGTGATAGAAGGTGTATCCAATAGTCCCCTTTGGATATCCTATGAAGACACATTTCTCCGATTTGGGTTCGAGCTTATCAGGTTGAAGCTTTTTCACATAAGCATCGCAGCCCCAAACTTTCAGAAACGACAACTTTGGTTTCTTGCCAAACCATAGTTCATAAGGCGTCATCTCAACGGATTTTGATGGTGCCCTATTTAACGTGAATGCGGCCGTCTCCAAAGCATAACCCCAAAACGATAGTGGTAAATTAGTAAGAGACATCATAGATCGCACCATATCTAGTAAAGTACGATTACGACGTTCGGACACACCATTACGCTGTGGTGTTTCGGGTGGCGTGAGTTGCGAAACTATTCCGCATTGTTTCAAATGTACACCAAACTCGTAACTCAAATATTCTCCTCCACGATCAGATCGTAGAAACTTTATTTTCTTGTTACGATGATTTTCAACTTCACTCTGAAATTCTTTGAACTTTTCAAACGTTTCAGACTTATGTTTCATTAAGTAGATATACCCATATCTGCTTAAGTCATCTGTGGAGGTGAGAAAATAACGATATCCGCCACGAGCCTCAATATTCATCGGACCACATACATCTGTATGTATGATTTCCAACAAATCTGTTGCTCTCTCCATAGTACCGGAGAACGGCGTTTTAGTCATCTTGCTCATGAGGCACGGTTCGCAAGTACCAAGTGATTCATAATCAAGTGGTTCCAAAAGTCCATCGGTATGGAGTTTCTTCATGCGCTTTACACCGATATGACCTAAACGGCAGTGCCACAAATAAGTTGCACTATCATTATCAACTCTGCATCTTTTGGCTTCAACATTATGAATATGTGTGTCACTACTATTGAGATTCAATAAGAATAGACCATTCTTCAAGGGTGCATGACCATAAAAGATATTACTCATATAAATAAAACAACCATTATTCTCTGATTTAAATGAATAACCGTCTCGCATCAAACAAGATCCAGATATAATGTTCATGCTTAACGCTGGCACCAAATAACAATTATTTAGGTCTAATATTAATCCCGAAGGTAGATGTAGAGGTAGCGCGCCGACTGCGATCACATCGACTTTGGAACCGTTTCCTACGCGCATCGCCACCTCGTCCTTAGCCAATCTCCGCTTAATCTGTAGTCCCTGTTTCGAGTTGCAAATATTAGCAACAGAACCAGTATCAAATACCCAGGTGCTACTGCGAGCATTAGTAAGGTACACATCAGTAACATGTATATCACATATACCTTTGTTCACCTTGCCATCCTTCTTATCCGCCAAATACTTGGGGCAGTTCCGCTTCCAGTGACCAGTCTGCTTGCAGTAGAAGCACTCAGTTTCAGGCTTAGGTCCAGACTTGGGTTTCTTCTCTTGAGCAGCAACTTGCTTGATGTTCTTCTTGAAGTTCCCCTTCTTCTTCCCTTTGCCATTTTTCTTGAAACTAGTGGTCTTGTTGACCATCAACACTTGATGCTCCTTCTTGATTTCTACCTCCACAGTTTTCAGCATTGCGAAGAGCTCGGGAATAGTCATATTCATCCCTTGCATATTATAGTTCATCACGAAGCTCTTGTAGCTTGGTGGAAGTGATTGGAGAATTCTGTCAATGATGCTATCATCCGGAAGATTAACTCCCAATTGAATCAAGTGATTACAATACCCAGACATCTTGAGTATATGCTCACTGACAGAACTGTTCTCCTCCATCTTGCAGCTATAGAACTTATTGGAGACTTCATATCTCTCAATCTGGGCATTTGCTTGAAATATTAACTTCAACTCCTGGAACATCTCATATGCCCCATGACGTTCAAAACGTCGTTGAAGTCCCGGTTCTAAGCCGTAAAGCATGGCACATTGAACTATCGAGTAGTCATCAGCTTTGCTCTGCCAGACGTTCATAACATCTGGTGTTGCTCCAGCAGCAGGCCTGGCACCCAGCGGTGCTTCCAGGACGTAATTCTTCTGTGCAGCAATGAGGATAATCCTCAAGTTAGGGACCCAGTCCGTGTAATTGCTACCATCATCTTTCAACTTTGCTTTCTCAAGGAACGCATTAAAATTCAACGGAACAACAGCACGGGCCATCTATCTACAATCAAACATACATAAGCAAGATACTATCAGGTACTAAGTTCATGATAAATTTAGGTTCAATTAATCATATTACTTAAAGAACTTCCACTTAGATAGACATCCCTCTAATCCTCTAAGTGATTACGTGATCCAAGTCAACTAAACCATGTCCGATCATCACGTGAGATGGAGTAGTTTCATTGGTGAACATCACTATGTTGATCATATCTACTATATGATTCACGCTCGACCTTTCGATCTTCGTGTTCCGAGGCCATATCTGTATATGCTTGGCTCGTCAAGTATAACCTGAGTGTTCTGCGTGTGCAACTGTTTTGCACCCGTTGTATTTGAACGTAGAGCCTATCACACCCGATCATCACGTGGTGTCTTAGCACGAAGAACTTTCGCAACGGTGCATACTCAGGGAGAACACTTCTTGATAATTAGTGAGAGATCATCTTATAATGCTACCGTCAATCAAAGCAAGATAAGATGCATAAAAGATAAACATCGCATGCAATCAATATAAGTGATACGATATGGCCATCATCATCTTGTGCTTGTGATCTCCATCCTCGAAGCACCGTCGTGATCACCATCGTCACCGACGCGACACCTTGATCTCCATCGTAGCATCGTTGTCGTCTCGCCAATCTCATGCTTCCATGACTATCGCTACCGCTTAGTGATAAAGTAAAGCATTACAGCGCGATTGCATTGCATACAATAAAGCGACAACCATATGGCTCCTGCCAGTTGCCGATAACTCGGTTACAAAACATGATCATCTCATACAATAAAATTTAGCATCATGTCTTGACCATATCACATCACAACATGCCCTGCAAAAACAAGTTAGACGTCCTCTACTTTGTTGTTGCAAGTTTTACGTGGCTGCTACGGGCTTAAGCAAGAACCAATCTTACCTACGCATCAAAACCACAACGATAGTTTGTCAAGTTGGTGATGTTTTAACCTTCGCAAGGACCGGGCGTAGCCACACTCGGTTCAACTAAAGTTGGAGAAACTGTCACCCGCTAGCCACCTTTGTGCAAAGCACGTCGGGAGAACCGGTCTCGCGTAAGCGTACGCGTAATGTCGGTCCGGGCTCATATTGGCTCCTACATATTCTACGAATATCTTTTATCGGTCAGACCGCATAACAACATACATTGTTCCCTTTGTCATCGGTATGTTACTTGCCCGAGATTCGATCGTCGGTATCCAATACCTAGTTCAATCTCATTACCGGCAAGTCTCTTTACTCGTTCCGTAATACATCATCCCGCAACTAACTCATTAGTTGCAATGCTTGCAAGGCTTCAGTGATGTGCATTACCGAGAGGGCCGAGAGATACCTCCCCGACAATCGGAGTGACAAATCCTAATCTCGAAATACGCCAACCCAACATGTACCTTTGGAGACACTTGTAGAGCTCCTTTATAATCACCCAGTTACGTTGTGACGTTTGGTAGCACACAAAGTGTTCCTCCGGCAAACGGGAGTTGCATAATCTCATAGTCATAGGAACATGTATAAGTCATGAAGAAAGCAATAACAACATACTAAACGATCGGGTGCTAAGCTAATGGAATGGGTCATGTCAATCATATCATTCAACTAATGATGTGATCCCGTTAATCAAATGACAACTCTTTGTCCATGGTTAGGAAACATAACCATCTTTGATTAACGAGCTAGTCAAGTAGAGGCATACTAGTGACACTCTGTTTGTCTATGTATTCACACATGTATTATGTTTCCGGTTAATACAATTCTAGCATGAATAATAAACTTTTATCATGATATAAGGAAATAAATAATAACTTTATTATTGCCTCTAGGGCATATTTCCTTCATCTATGATGAATATTGTGATGACATGTATGCTATAAAGAACAATGATAACCATGAAACTTGTCATCTTGATTTTAATTTTCAATTGGATTATGCCTCACATGATAGTTATTTTGTAGAGTTTGCTCCCACTACTATTCATGAGAAGAAATTTGCTTATGTGGAGAGTAATAAAAATTATATGCTTGTAGATCATGAAAAGAATGATTTATGTGATAGTTATATTGTTGAATTCATTCATGATGCTACTGAAAATTATTATGAGGGAGGAATATGTGCTTGTAGGAATTGTAATAATATCAAGTTTCCTCTCTATGTGTTGAAAATCTTGAAGTTATCCTTGTTTTACCTTCCTATGCAAGCTGATTCTTGTTCCCACAAGTTGTTTGCTCACAAAATCCCTATGCATAGGAAGCGGGTTAGGCTTAAATGTGCTAGTTATATTCTCCATGATGCTCTCTTTATGTTTCAAATCTTATCTTTTATGTCCGCATCATTGAATCATCATGCCTAGCTAAAAGGCATTAAAGGAAAGCGCTTGTTGGGAGACAACCCAACACTTTTACCTACTGTTTTTATGTGTTCACATGATTAAGATACTGTTGTAATCATGTTTTATAGCTTTCGTTTCAATAAAGTGCCAAGTAAGACCTTTGGGGATAACTTACGGTGATAGTTGTTTGATCTTGCTGATAAAAACAGAAAGTATGCGCTCACGAAAATAATTATCATTTTTTACCAGAGAGCGATAAAATACCAATTCCAATTGAAATAGATCAATATAAAAATTATTTAGGTCTTACAAATTTTTCAGAATTTTTGGAGTTACAAAAGTATTCAAAGCCTTCAGATTGCTACAGACTGTTCTGTTTTGACAGATTCTGTTTTTCGTGTGTTGTTTGCTTATTTTGATGAATCTATGGGTAGTATCAGGGGGTATGAACCATATAGAAGTTGGAATACTATAGGTTTAACACCAATATAAATAAATAATGAGTTAATTACAGTACATTAAAGTGGTGGTTCGCTTTCTTATACTAACAAAGCTCATGAGATTTTGTGTTGAGTTTTGTGTTGTAAAGTTTTCAAGTTTTTGGGTAAAGATTTGATAGATTTTGGAACAAGGAGTGGCAATAGCCTAAGCTTGGGGATTCCCAAGGCACCCCAAGGTAAAATTTAAGGACAACCAAAAGCCTAAGCTTGAGGATGCCCCGGAAGGCATCCCCTCTTTCGTCTTCGTCTACCGGTAACTTTACTTGAGGCTGTATTTTTATTCACCACATGATATGTGTTTTGCTTGGAGCATCTTGTATGATTTGAGACTTTGCTTTTTAGTTTATCACAATCATCCTTTCTGTAGACACCTTTTGGGAGAGACACACACGAATCGGAATTTATTAGAATACTCTATGTGCTTCACTTATATCTTTTGAGCTAGATAATTTTGCTCTAGTGCTTCACTTATATCTTCTTAAGCACGGTGGTGGTTTTATTTTATAGAAATTATTATTCTCTCATGCTTCACTTATATTATTTTGAGTGTCTTTTAGAACAGCATGGTAATTTGCTTTGGTTACAAAATTAGTCCTAATATGATGTGCATTCAAGATGGGTATAATAAAAACTCTCATATAGAGTGCATTGAATAGTTTGATACTTGATAATTGTTTTGAGATATAAAGGTGGTGATATTAGAGTCGTTCTAGTTGAGTAATTGTGAAATTGAAAAATACCTGTGTTGAGTTTTGCAAGTCCCGTAGCATGCACGCATGGTGACCGTTGTGTGACAAATTTGAAGCATGAGGTGTTCTTTGATTGCCTTCCTTGTGAGTGGCGGTCGGGGACGAGTGATGGTATTTTCCTACCAATCTATCCCTCTAGGAGCATGCGTGTAGTGCTTGGTTTTGATGACTTGTAGATTTTTGCAATAAGTATGTGATTTCTTTATGACTAATGTCGAATCCATGGATTATACGCACTCTCACCCTTCCACCATTGCTAGCCTCTCTTGTGTCGTGCAACTTTCGCCGGTACCATAAACCCATCATTCACCTTCCTCAAAACAGACACCATACCTACCTATTATGGCATTTCCATAGCCATTCTGAGATATATTTCCATGCAACTTCCCACTGTTCCATTTATTATGACACACTTCATCATAGTCATATTGCTTTGCATGATCATGTAGTTGACATCGTATTTGTGGCATGGCCACCATTCATAAATTTTTTCATACATGTCACTCTTGATTCATTGCACATCCCAGTATACCGCCGGAGGCATTCACATAGAGTCATATTTTGTTCTAAGTATCGAGTTGTAATTGTTGAGTTGTAAGTAAATAAAAGTGTGATGATCTTCATTATTAGAGCATTGTCCCATGTGAGGAAAGGATGATGGAGACTATGATTCCCCCACAAGTCGGGATGAGACTCCGGACGAAAAAAAGAGGGCATAAAAAAGGCCCAAAATGAGAGAAAAAGAGAGAAGGGGCAATGTTACTATCCTTTTTCCACACTTGTGCTTCAAAGTAGCACCATGATCTTCATGATAGAGAGTCTCTTGTGTTGTCACTTTCATATACTAGTGAGAATTTTTCATTATAGAACTTGGCTTGTATATTCCAATGATGGGCTTCCTCAAATTTCCCTAGGTCTTCCTGAGCAAGCAAGTTGGATGCACGCCCACTTAGTTACTTTTGTTGAGCTTTCATACACTTATAGCTCTAGTGCATCCGTTGCATGGCAATCCCTACTCATTCACATCGATATCTATCGATGGGCATCTCCATAGCCCGTTGATACGCCTAGTTGTTGTGAGACTATCTTCCTCCTTTTTGTCTTCTCCACAACCACCATTCTATTCCACCCATAGTGCTATGTCCATGGCTCGCGCTCATATATTGCGTGAAAGTTGAAAAAGTTTGAGAATTCTAAGTATGAAACAATTGCTTGGCTTGTCATCGGGGTTTTGCATGATGGGAGCATTTTGTGTGGCGGAAATGAAGCATAGCCAAACTATATGATTTTGTAGGGATGAGCTTTCTTTGGCTATGTTATTTTGAGAAGACATAATTGCTTGGTTAGTATGCTTGAAGTATTATTTTTTATGTCAATATTAAACTTTTGTCTTGAATCTTTTGGATCTCAACATTCATGCCATAATAAAGAAAATTACATCGAAAATTATGTTAGGTAGCATTCCACATCAAAAAATTTGTTTTTATCATTTACCTACTCGAGGACGAGCAGGAATTAAGCTTGCGGATGCTTGATATGTCTCCAACGTATCTATAATTTTTGATTGTTCCATGATATTATATTATCCATCTAGGATGTTTTATATGCATTTATATGCTATTTTATATTATTTTGGGGACTAACCTATTAACCTAGAGCCCAATGCCATTTTCTGTTTTTCCTTGTTTTTGAGTTTTACAGAAAAAGGAATACCAAATGGAGTCCAATTGACTTGCCAATTTTTGATGATTTTTTATGGACCAAAAGAAGCCCCCGAAGTAACAGAGTTGGGCCAGAAGAGTCCCGAGCCATCCACGAGGGTGGGGGCGCGCCCTACCCCCCTGGGCGCGCCCCCTATCTCATGGACGACTCAGAGACCCCCCTGATGTGAGACCGACGCCAAAAATTCCTATAAATGCCCAAACTCCATAAAATAACCTAGATCAGGAGTTCCGCCGCCACAAGCCTCTGTAGCCACCGAAAACCAATCTAGACCCATTCCAGCACCCTGCCGGAGGGGGGAATCCCTCACCGATAGCCATCTTCATCATCCCGACGCTCTCCATGACGAGGAGGGAGTAGTTCACCCTCGGGGCTGAGGGTATGTACCAGTAGCTACGTGTTTGATCTCTCTCTCTCTCTCGCTCGCTCTCTCTCGTGTTCTTGATTCGGCACGATCTTGATGTATCACGAGCTTTGCTATTATAGTTGGATCTTATGATGTTTCTCCCCCTCTACTCTCTTGTAATGGATTGAGTTTTCCCTTTGAAGTTATCTTATTGGATTGAGTCTTTAAGGATTTGAGAACACTTGATGTATGTCTTGCATGTGCTTATCTGTGGTGACAATGGGATATTCACGTGATCCACTTGATGTATGTTTTGGTGATCAACTTGCGAGTTCCGTGACCTTGTGAACTTATGCATAGGGTTTGGCACACGTTTTCGTCTTGACTCTTCGGTAGAAACTTTGGGGCACTCTTTGAAGTTCTTTGTGTTGGTTGAATAGATGAATCTGAGATTGTGTGATGCATATCGTATAATCATACCCACGGATACTTGAGGTGACATTGGAGTATCTAGGTGACATTAGGGTTTTGGTCGATTTGTGTCTTAAGGTGTTATTCTAGTACGAACTCTAGGATAGATCGAACGGAAAGAATAGCTTCGTGTTATTTTACTACGGACTCTTGAATAGACCGATCAGAAAGGATAACTTTGAGGTGGTTTCGTACTCTACAATAATATCTTAGTTTGTTCTCTGCTACTAGTGACTTTGGAGTGCTCTTTGTTGCATGTTGACGGATAGTTATATGATCCAATTATGTTATTATTGTTGAGAGAACTTGCGCTAGTGAAAGTATGAACCCTAGGCCTTGTTTCAACGCATTGCTATACCGTTTTCGCTCACTTTTACCACTTGCTACCTTGCTGTTTTTATATTTTCAGATTACAAAAACCTATATCTACCATCCATATTGCACTCATACGCTTCATCTTTTTAATGTCTTTCATGAAAATAAGGATTCCGATAATTGTGCCAAAGTGTTAGAAGAAGAAGGTATTAAAATGTTTGGCACTAAATCTTTTGATGATGAGCATGATTGCAATGTTGTTAGTATGAATTCTTTGAATATCCATGATGCTAATGATATGCAAAGCCACAAGCTTGGGGATGCTTGATAACCCACAAGTATAGGGGATCGCAACAGTTTTCGAGGGTAGAGTATTCAACCCAAATTTATTGATTCGACACAAGGGGAGCCAAAGAATATTCTCAAGTATTAGCAGCTGAGTTGTCAATTCAACCACACCTGGAAACTTAATATCTGCAGCAAGGTATTTAGTAGCAAAGTAATATGATGGTAGTGGCAACGGTAGCAAAAGTAATATTTTTGGTTTTATAGTGATTGTAACAGTAGCAACGGAAAAGTAAATAAGCGAAGATCAATATATGAAAAGCTCGTAGGCAATGGATCAATGATGGATAATTATGTCGGATGCGATTCCTCATGCAATGGTTATAACATAGGGTGACACAGAACTAGCTCCAATTCATCAATGCAATGTAGGCATGTATTCCGAATATAGTCATACGTGCTTATAGAAAAGAACTTGCATGACATCTTTTGTCCTACCCTCCCGTGGCAGCGGGGTCCTATTGGAAACTAAGGGATATCAAGGCCTCCTTTTAATAGAGTACCAGACCAAAGCATTAACACATAGTGAATACATGAACTCCTCAAACTACGGTCATCACCAGTAAGTATCCCGATTATTGTCACTTCGGGGTTAACGGATCATAACACCTAATAGGTGACTATAGACTTGCAAGATGGGATCAAGAACTCACTTATATTCATGAAAACATAATAGGTTCAGATCTAAAATCATGGCACTCGGGCCCTGGTGACAAGCATTAAGCATAGCAAAGTCATAGCAACATCAATCTCGGAACATAATGGATACTAGGCATCAAACCCTAACAAAACTAACTCGATTACATGATAAATCTCATCCAACCCATCACCGTCCAGCAAGCCTACGATGGAATTACTCACGCACGGGGTGAGCATCATGAAATTGGTGATGGAGGAAGGTTGATGATGACGTTGGCGACGGATTCCCCTCTCCGGTGCCCCGAACGGACTCCAGATCAGCCCTCCCGAGAGAGTTTAGGGCTTGGCGGCAGCTCCGTATCGTAAAACGCGATAAATCCTTCTCTCTAATTTTTTTTCTCCCCGAACATGAATATATGGAGTCAGGATGGACGTCGGTGGAGCATTAGGGGGCCCACGAGGCAGGGGACGCGCCCAGGGGGTAGGCGCGCCCCCACCCTCGTGGACAAGGTGTGGGCCCCTTGATGTGGATTCTTCCGCCATTATTTTTTATATATTCCAAAAATAATCTCCGTTGATTTTCAGGTCATTCCAAGAACTTTTATTTCTGCACAAAAATAACACCATGGCAATTCTGCTGAAAACAGTGTCAGTGCGGGTTAGTTCCATTCAAATCATGCAAGTTGTAGTCCAAAACAAGGGCAAAAGTGTTTGGAAAAGTAGATACGACGGAGACGTATCAACTCCACCAAGCTTAAACCTTTGCTTGTCCTCAAGCAATTCAGTTGACAAACTGAAAGTGATAAAGAAAAACTTTTACAAACTCGGTTTGCTCTTGTTGTTGTAAATATGTAAAGCCAGCATTCAAGTTTTCAGCAAAGATTATGAACTAACCATATTCACAATAACATTTAGGTCTCATGTTTACTCATATCAATGACATAATCAACTAGCGAGCAATAATAATAAATCTTGGATGACAACACTTTCTCAAATCAATCATAATATGATATAACAAGATGGTATCTCGCTAGCCCTTTCTGAGACCGCAAAACATAAATGTAGAGCACCTTTAAAGATCAAGGACTAACTGGAAATTGTAATTCATGGTAAAGGAGATCCAGTCAAGTCATATTCAATGTAAACTGACAGTAATACATGCAAATAACAGCGGTGCTCTCCGACTGGTGCTTTTAATAAGAGGGTGATGACTCAACATAAAAGTAAATAGATAGGCCCTGCGCAGAGGAAAGCAGGGATTTGTAGAGGTGCCAGAGCTCGGTTTTGAAATAGAGATGAATAATATTTTGAGTGGTATACTTTCATTGTCAACATAACAACCGAGAGATCTCGATATCTTCCATGCTACACACATTATAGGCGGTTCCCAAGCAGAATGGTAAAGTTTATACTCCCCCACCACCAAGAAGCATCAATCCATGGCTTGCCCGAAACAACGGGTGCCTCCAACTAACAACAATCCTGGGGAAGTTTTGTTTGCAATTATTTTGATTTGATTTGAGCATGGGACTGGGCATCCCGATGACCAACCATTTTCTCGTGAGTGAGGAGCGGAGTCCACTCCTCTTGAGAATAACCCGCCTAGCATGGAAGATACAGACAACCCTAGTTGATACATGAGCTATTCGAGCATACAAAACAAAATTTTTATTTGAAGGTTTAGAGTTTGGCACATACAAATTTACTTGGAACGGCAGGTAGATACCGTATATAGGAAGGTATGGTGGACACATATGGAATAAATTTTGGGGTTTATGGAATTGGATGCACAAGCAGTATTCCCGCTTAGTACAAGTGAAGGCTAGAAAGAGACCAGGAAGCGACCAGCTAGAGAGCGACAACAGTCATGAACATGCATTAAAATTAATCAACACTGAATACAAGCATGAGTAGGATATAATTCACCATGAACATAAATATCATGGAGGCTATGTTGATTTTGTTTCAACTACATGCGTGAACATGTGCCAAGTCAAGCCACTCGAATCGTTCAAAGGAGGATACCACCCTCTCATACCACATCACAACCATTTTAATAGCATGTTGGCACGCAAGGTAAACCATTATAAACTCCTAGAAAATTAAGCATGGCATGAGCAACTATAATCTCTAATTGTCATTGCAAACATGTTTCATTCATAATAGGTTGAATCATGAACGATGAACTAATCATATTTACAAAAACAAGAGAGGTCGAGTTCATACCAGCTTTTCTCATCTCAATCAGTTCATCATATATCGTCATTATTGCCTTTCACTTGCACGACCGAACGGTGTGGATAATAATAATAATAGTGCACGTGCATTGGACTAAGCTGGAATCTACAAGCATTCAATACATGGGAGAGGACAAGGTAATATGGGCTCTTTGTTAGATCAACAATAATGCATAAGAGAGCCACTCAACATTTTCATCATGGTCTTCTCCTCTCGACCCCCAAAGAAAAGAAAAAAAAACTATTTACACGGGAAAGCTCCCAACAAGCAAAAGAAGAACAAGAAATATTTTTGGGTTTTCTTTTTAATTACTACTACTACAGGTATGGAAAGTAAACTAGCTAAAAGCTACAACTAATTTTTTTTGTTTTTTCTTAAGGTTTTCCAAACACACAAGAAGAAAGCTTAAAAAGAAAATAAACTAGCATGGATTATACAATGAAAAAGTATGAGCACCAACAACTGGCAATGAGTGTGTGTACATGAATGTAATGTCGGTGAGAAATACGTACTCCCCAAGCTTAGGCTTTTGGCCTAAGTTGGTCTATGGCCACGGATCAAATTGCCCTCTCCGGTGTACTGAGGAGGGTCCTCGGGGTGCCACTGGTTAGCGATCTCCTCCGAATCCCACTAATAAACAGACTAACGGTGAGGATCAGATAGTGTCTCTGGCTTTGGAGCTGATATCAGGCTCTGGTATGCCTAAACGGCCTCCGGTAAAACAAGGTATGTGCCTGAAAATATGTTGAACAAAGAAGGAGCAGGCAGGGTAATAGTCTCAAAGTGTTTCTTATCAAATATCAGTCTATAGTTAAGCATCTTCTTCTTATGCTTATCAATAAAATCATGTGCTACCATGCTCTTATAATCTAGAAAAATATGAGGCAACAACTTCTCCTCTTTCTCAAAATGCCTAATAGGTATGTTAAAGTGTGCAGCAAGGCGCGAGGCGAAGATGCCTCCTAGGATGGGACCCTTTGTACGGTTCAGATTTAACCGTTTAGCAACAATAGCACCTAAACTGAAAGTGGTATCACGAAACAAAGCATGGCACAAAATAACAATATCAGGGGCACTAAGATTTCCACAGTTCCCGCGACCAATTAAGCATCTACTAGCAAATATTGCAAAGTAATGTAGAACAGGAAAATGTATGCTAGTGATTCTTGCATCGAAAACTTTCCTCGTTCCCCCTACAACAATTGTATCAATAAATCCCTCCACATCATTACGATGTGGTTCCTCTATGCTGCCCTCAAAAGGTATCCTACAAATCCGGCAAAAATCATAAAGTGACATCTCCTTATGCTCATCATATAAATAAAATTCCACTGAAGGTGGTGATCTCCTAGCATGGAAATGAAAATTTTGCACGAAAATATTGGTGAGTAAGAGATACTATTCGCACTGGTCGTGCAAGAAGTCGGTGAGGCCTGCGTTCTCAGCCAAATAATAAAAACCTTCATAAATCCCGGCTTCTCTTAAGAACTCATCGCAAGGCCATTCACACGGCCGAACCTCCGCAGTACGAGGGAGATTATACTTGGGCTTCTTATTCTCTTCACTTTGCTTATCCTTAGAGCTTCGGCTCGATGAGCCCCTCAAGAATATCTTCATCTTTTTCTGAAAATTTTAGTAACTTAAAAATAAAAGTGAACCAAACTCAACAAGATTGATAGCAACTGCTCCTACTAGTGTCTAGAGGCTATATCATGCATTAAAACTACTTTTGACCACATAAATTTGACATGCAAGCTCAAGAACAGGTTCACCTAAGCAGCAAAAATTTGCAATAAATAAAGCACTAGAACAAAAACTAATTAGACCATTGGAGGAGTCACCTATCGAAGAACAATCCCCCAAAGCAGTTTTGTGAATGGAGCTTTGAGCAAGGAGATTGAAAAGGGCAGCAAGATGAGCTAGAACTCGGGTTTGAGCTGGTGAATGATTTTTTCTGGAGCAAGAGAAAGTGTGTGGGTGCAAGGATAAGTGGAGGGAACCCACGTGGGGTCCACGAGGCAGGGGGCGCGCCTAGGGGGTAGGGCGTGCCCTCCACCCTCGTGGGCACATGGTGGGTCCCCCTAGTGTGTTCTCAATGCCAATAATTCTTAAATATTCTGGAAAAATCATATTTCATTTTCAGGGCATTTGGAGAACTTTTATTTTCGGGGTATTTTTTATTGCAAGGATAATTCAGAAAACAGACAGAAAATACTATTTTTGCTTTATTTAATATAAATAATAGAAAGTAAAAAGAGGGTACAGAAAGTTGTGCTTTCTAACTTCATCCATCCCATGCTCATCAAAAGGAATCCACTAACAAGGTTGATCAAGTCTTGTTAACAAACTCATTCCGAATCGCATGAAACCGGAGAAATTTCGAATAACACTAGGTTACCACAACGGGGATATGCACATCCCCTATAATAAGAATATCATATTTCTTCTTGGCAGTAGGAAGAGGAAATTCAAAACCTCCAATAGTAATCGTTGAAATTTTTCCAATAGAATTGATACTGTGAACTTGAGGTTCTTTCCTCGGAAAGTGTACCATATGCTCATTACCATTAGCATGAAAAGTGACATTGCCTTTGTTGCAATCAGTAACAGCCCCTGCAGTATTCAAGAAGGTTCTTCCAAGGATAATCGACATACTATTGTCCTCGGGAATATCAAGAATAACAAAGTCCGTTAAAGTAGTAATGTTTGCAACCACAACAGGCACATCCTCACAAATACCGACAGGTATAGCAGTTAATTTATCAGCCATTTGGAAAGATATTTCACTAGGTGTCAACTTATTCAAATCAAGTCTACGATATAAAGAGAGAGGCATAACACACCGGCTCCAAGATCACATAAACCAGTTTTAACATAGTTTCTTTTAATGGAGCATGGTGTAGTTGGTACTCCTGGATCTCCAAGTTTGTTTGGTATTCCACCCTTAAAAGTATAATTAGCAAGCATGGTGGAAATTTCAGCTTCCGGTATCTTTCTTTTATTAATAAAAATATCCTTCATGTATTTAGCATAAGGATTCATTTTAAGCATATCAGTCAAACGCATACGCAAAAAGATAGGTCTAATCATTTCAGCAAAGCGCTCAAAATCCTCATCATCCTTTTTCTTGGATGGTTTAGGAGGAAAAGGCATGGGTTTCTGAACCCATGGTTCTCTGTCTTTACCGTGCTTCCTAGCAACAAAGTCTCTCTTATCATAATGTTGATTCTTTGATTGTGGGTTATCAAGATCAACAGCAGGTTCAATCTCTACATCATTATCATTGCTAGGTTGAGCATCAACATGAACATCATCATTAACATTATCACTAGGTTCATGTTCATTACCAGATTGTGTTTCAGCATCAGAAATAGAAATATCATTGGGTTCTCAGGTGTGTCTACAACGGGTTCACTAGAAGCATGCAAAGTCCTATCATTTTTCTTCTTCTTCTTCTTCTTCTTAGAAGAAGAACTAGGTGCATCAACATTAGTTCTCTGGGAATCTTGCTCAATTCTCTTAGGATGGCCCTCAGGATACAAAGGTTCCTGAGTCATTTTACCCCCTCTAGTCATAACTGTAACAACATTATCATTTTTCTTATTATTTAATTCACTGAGCAAATCATTCTGAGCCTTAAGTACTTGTTCTACTTGAGTGGTAACCATAGAAGCATGTTTACTAATAAGTTTAAGTTCACCTTTAACTCTAGACATATAATCACTCAAGTGTTCAAGCATATCAGCATTACATTTCAATTGTCTACCAACATAAGCATTGAAGTTTTCTTGTTTAACAATAAAATTATCAAACTCATCTAAGCATTGGCTAGCAGACTTATAACGAGGAATATCACCTTCATCAAATCTATAGAGAGAATTTACCTTTACTACCTGTGTCGGGTTATCAAGACCATGTATTTCTTCAATAGGTGGTAAATTCTTAACATCTTCAGCTTTAATACCTTTTTCTTTCATAGATTTCTTTGCCTCTTGCATATTTTCAGGACTGAGAAATAGAATACCCCTTTTCTTCGGAGTTGTCTTAGGAGTTAGTTCAGGAAGTGTCCAATCATTTTCATTACTCAACATATTATTCAATAGCAATTCAGCTTGATCAACAGTTCTTTCCCTGAAAACACAACCAGCACAACTATCCAGGTAGTCTCTGGAAGCATCGGTTAGTCCGTTATAAAAGATATCAAGTATTTCATTTTTCTTGAGAGGATGATCAGGCAAAGCATTAAGTAATTGGAGAAGCCTCCCCCAAGCTTGTGGGAGACTCTCTTCTTCAAGTTACACAAAATTATATATTTCCCTTAAAGCAGCTTGTTTCTTATGAGCAGGGAAATATTTAGCAGAGAAGTAATAAATCATATCCTGGGGACTAAGCACACAACCAGGATCAAGAGAATTTAAACCATGTTTTAGCATCACCCTTTAATGAGAACGAAAACAACTTAAGGATAAAGTAATAGCGAGTTTTCTCATCATGAGTAAACTGGGTGGCTATATCATTTAATTTAGTAAGAGGTGCCACAACAGTTTCAGATTCATAGCCATAAAAAGGATCAGATTCAACCAAAGTAATTAACTCAGGATCGACAAAGAAATCATAATCCTTATCAGAAATAAAGATAGGTGAAGTAGCAAAAGCAGGGTCATATTTCATTCTAGCATTCAAAGACTTTTCTTTAAGCTTAGCTAATAATTTCTTAAGATTAGATCTATCATTGCAAGCTAAGAAGTCTCTAGCAGTTTCTTCATCCATAACATAACCCTCAGGCACAACAGGCAATTCATATCTAGGAGGAGAATCTTCATCATCACTTTCATCAATATTATCAGTTTCAATAATTTCATTCTCTCTAACCCTAGCAAGTTGTTCATCAAGAAATTCACCTAGTGGCACAGTATTATCAAGCATAGAAGTAGTTTCATCATAAGTATCATGCAAAGCATAAGTGGCATCATCAATAACATGCGACATATCAGAATGAATAGCAGGTGTAGGTGTCGCAAGTTTACTCAAAACAGAAGTTGAATCAAGTGCAGAGCTAGATGGCAGTTCCTTACCTCCCCTCGTAGTTAAGGGAAAAAACCTGGTTCTTTGATCTTTCAAATTCTTCATAGTGATCAACAGATATAAATCCCAAGTGACTCAAAGAATAGAGCTATGCTCCCCGGCAACGGCGCCAGAAAATAGTCTTGATAACCCACAAGTATAGGGGATCGCAACAGTTTTCGAGGGTAGAGTATTCAACCAAAATTTATTGATTCGACACAAGGGGAGCCAAAGAATATTCTCAAGTATTAGCAGCTGAGTTGTTAATTCAACCACACCAGGAAACTTAATATCTGCAGCAAGGTATTTAGTAGCAAAGTAATATGATAGTAGTGGTAACGGTAGAAAAAGTATTTTTTCTATTTTATAGTGATTGTAATAGTAGCAACGGAAAAGTAAATAAGCGAAGATCAATATATGAAAAGCTCGTAGGCAATGGATCGGTGATGGATAATTATGTCGGATGCGATTCCTCATGCAACGGTTATAACATAGGGTGACACAGAACTAGCTCCAGTTCATCAATGCAATGTAGGCATGTATTCCGAATATAGTCATACGTGCTTATGGAAAAGAACTTGCATGCCATCTCTTGTCCTACCCTCCCGTGGCAGCGGGGTCCTATTGGAAACTAAGGGATATTAAGGCCTCCTTTTAATAGAGTACCGGACCAGAGCATTAACCCATAGTGAATACATGAACTCCTCAAACTACGGTCATCACCGGTAAGTATCCCGATTATTGTCACTTCGGGGTTAATGGATCGTAACACATAATAGGTGACTATAGACTTGCAAGATTGGATCAAAAACTCACATATATTCATGAAAACATAATAGGTTCAGATCTGAAATCATGGCACTCGGGCCCTAGTGACAAGAATTAAGCATAGCAAAGTCATAGCAACATCAATCTCGGAACATAATGGATACTAGGGATCAAACCCTAACAAAACTAACTCGATTACATGATAAATCTCATCCAACCCATCACCATCCAGCAAGCCTACGATGAAATTACTCACGCACGGCGGTGAGCATCATGAAATTGGTGATGGAGGAAGGTTTATGATGACGATGGCGACGGATTCCCCTCTCCGGAGCCCCGAACGGACTCTAGATCAGCCCTCCCGAGAGAGTTTAGGGCTTGGCGGCGGCTCCGTATCATAAAATGCGATGAATCCTTCTCTCTGATTTTTTTATCCCCGAACGTGAATATATGGAGTCAGGATGGACGTCGGTGGAGCATCAGGGGGCCCACAAGGCAGGGGGCGCGCCCCACCCTCGTGGACAAGATGTGGGACCCCTGGCGTGGATTTTTCCGCCAGTATTTTTTATATATTCCAAAAATAATCTCTGTTAATTTTCAGGTCATTCCGAGAACTTTTATTTCTGCACAAAAATAACACCATGGCAATTCTGCTGAAAACAGCGTCAGTCCGGGTTAGTTCCATTCAAATCATGCAAGTTAGAGTCCAAAACAAGGGAAAACGTGTTTGGAAAAGTAGATACGACGGAGACGTATCAGTGTTATGTTTGATGAAGATGATATTTTTAGTCCCCCAAGTTTTGATGAGCAAATTTATTATGATGATAGCATGCCTCCTTTTTATGATGATTATGTTGATGAAAGTAGTTTCAGAGAGGTCATGACTTTATTTAGTGATGAATCCACTATTTCAGAAGAGGTTCCAATTGATTATGAGAACAAAGTTGCTAGCTATCATGATTATTGTGATGACATGTATGCTATAAAGAACA
This sequence comes from Triticum urartu, assembly GCF_056163025.1. Classification (NCBI taxonomy): domain Eukaryota; kingdom Viridiplantae; phylum Streptophyta; class Magnoliopsida; order Poales; family Poaceae; genus Triticum; species Triticum urartu. The sequence continues at coordinate 90,403,029 of NC_141878.1, forward strand.
ATGATAACCATGAAACTTGTCATCTTGATTTTAATTTTCAATTGGATTATGCCTCACATGATAGTTATTTTGTTGAGTTTGCTCCCACTACTACTCATGAGAAGAAATTTGCTTATGTGGAGAGTAATAAAAACTCTATGCTTGTAGATCATGAAAAGAATGCTTTACGTGATAGTTATATTGTTGAATTCATTCATGATGCTACTGAAAATTATTATGAGGGAGGAATATGTGCTTGTAGGAATTGTAATAATATCAAGTTTCCTCTCTATGTGTTGAAAATCTTGAAGTTATCCTTGTTTTACCTTCCTATGCAAGTTGATTCTTGTTCCCACAAGTTGTTTGCTCACAAAATCCCTATGCATAGGAAGCGGTTTAGGCTTAAATGTGCTAGTTATATTCTCCATGATGCTCTCTTTATGTTTCCAATCTTATCTTTTATGTGAGCATCATTGAATCATCATGCCTAGCTAAAAGGCATTAAAGAAAATCGCTTGTTGGGAGACAACCCAACACTTTTACCTACTTTTTTGTGTGTTCACATGATTAAGCTATTGTTGTAATCATGTTTTATAGCTTTTGTTTCAATAAAGTGCCAAGTAAGACCTTTGGGATAACTTACGGTGATAGTTGTTTGATCTTGCTGATAAAAAGAGAAATTATGCGCTCACGAAAATAATTATATTTTTTACCAGAGAGCGATAAAATACCAATTCCAATTGCAGTGGATCAATATACAAATTATTTAGGTCGTTATAATTTTTTAGAATTTTTGGAGTTACAAAAGTATATGAAACCTCCAGATTGCTACAAACGGTTCCTTTTTGACAGATTCTGTTTTTCGTGTGTTGTTTGCTTATTTTGATGAATCTATTGGTAGTATCGGGGGGTATGAACCATAGAGAAATTGGAATATAGTAGGTTTAACACCAATATAAATAAAGAATGAGTTAATTACAGTACATTAAAGTGGTGGTTTGCTTTCTTATACTAACGGAGCACATGAGATTTTCTGTTGAGTTTTGTGTTCTGAAGTTTTCAAGTTTTTTGGTAAAGATTTGATGGATTTTGGAACAAGGAGTGGCAAGAGCCTAATCTTGGGATGCCCAAGGCACCCCAAGGTAAAATTCAAGGACAACCAAAAGCCTAAGCTTGGGGATGCCCCGGAAGGCATCCCCTCTTTCGTCTTCGTCTATCGGTAACTTTACTTGAGGCTATATTTTTATTCACCACATGATATGTGTTTTGCTTGGAGCGTCTTGTATGATTTGAGTCTTTGCTTTTTAGTTTATCACAGTCATCCTTGCTGTACACACCTTTTGGGAGAGACACACATGAATCGGAATTTATTAGAATACTCTATGTGCTTCACTTATATCTTTTGAGCTAGATAATTTTGCTCTAGTGCTTCACTTATATATTCTTAAGCACGGTGGTGGTTTTATTTTATAGAAATTATTAATCTCTCATGCTTCACTTATATTATTTTTAGAGTCTTTTAGAACAGCATGTAATTAGCTTTGGTTATAAAATTAGTCCTAATATGATGGGCATTCAAGATGGGTATAACAAAAACTCTCATATAGAGTGCATTGAATAGTTTGATAATTGATAAATGTTTTGAGATATAAAGGTGGTGATATTAGAGTCGTGCTAGTTGAGTAATTGTGAAATTGAGAAATACTTGTGTTGAGGTTTGCAAGTCCCGTAGCATGCACGTATGGTAACTTGTGACGCCCCCGATTCAATCGTACACTAATCATTCACGCAAACGTGTACGATCAAGGTCAGGGACAAACGGGCAGATATCACAACACAACTCTACAAATAAAATAAGTCATACAAGCATCATATTACAAGCCAGGGGCCTCGAGGGCTCGAATACAAGAGCTCGATCATAGACGAGTCAGCGGAAGAAACAATATCTGAGTACAGACATAAGTTAAACAAGTTTGCCTTAAGAAGGCTAGCACAAACTGGGATACAGATCGAAAGAGGCGCAGGCCTCCTGCCTGGGATCCTCCTAACTACTCCTGGTCGTCGTCAGCGGGCATCACGTAGTAGTAGGCACCTCCGGTGTAGCAGGGGGTCGTCGAAGGTGGCGTCTGGCTCCTGGACTCCAGCATCTGGTTGCGACAACCAGAATGAAAGGAAAAGGGGGAAAAGGGGGAGAAAGCAACCGTGAGTACTCATCCAAAGTACTCGCAAGCAAGGAGCTACACTACATATGCATGGGTATCAAATGGAATAAGGGTATCATATGTGGACTGAACTGCAGAATGCCAGAATATGAGGGGGATAACTAATCCTTTCGAAGACTACGCTTCTGGCAGCCTCCGTCTTGCGGCATGTAGAAGAGAGTAGACTGAAGTCCTCCAAGTAGCATCGCATAGCATAATCCTAACCGATGATCCTCCCCTCGTCGCCCTGTGAGAGAGCGATCACCGGTTGTATCTGGCACTTGGAAGGGTGTGTTTTATTAAGTATCCGGTTCTAGTTGTCATAAGGTCAAGGTACAACTCCAAGTCGTCCTGTTACCGAAGATCACGGCTATTCGAATAGATTAACTTCCCTGCAGGGGTGCACCACATAACCCAACACGCTCGATCCCATTTGGCCGGACACACTTTCCTGGGTCATGCCCGGCCTCGGAAGATCAACACGTCGCAGCCCCACCTAGACCAACAGAGAGGTCAGCACGCCGGTCTAAACCTAAGCGCCCAGGGGTCTGGGCCCATCGCCCTTAGCACACCTGCACGTTGCGTGGGCGGCCGGAAGTAGACCTAGCCTAGTGGCGTTCCAGTCCAATCCGGCGCGCGCCGCTCCGTTGCTAACGTCACGAAGGCTTCGGCTGATACCATGACGCCGGGATACCCATAACTACTCCCACGTAGATGGTTAGTGCGTATAGGCCAGTAGCCAGACTCAGATCAAATACCAAGATCTCGTTAAACGTGTTAAGTATCCGCGAACGCCGACTAGGGCCAGGCCCACCTCTCTCCTAGGTGGTCTGAACCTGCCCTGTCGCTCCGCCTCAAAGTAACCGTCGGGGGCCGTCGGGAACCCAGGCCCACCTCTACCGGGATGGAGCCACCTGCCCCTTCAGCCCCCATCTCCGAACAGTATCACAGGTAATGTAACTGTGTAAAGTAAATCGTATATGCCCGTGATCACCTCCCGAAGTGATCACGGCCCAGTAGTATAGCATGGCAGACGGACAAGAGTGTAGGGCCACTGATGGAACACTAGCATCCTATACTAAGTAGTAGGATAGCAGGTAATGGTAGCAACAGTAGTAGCAAGGACAGGCTATGCATCAGGATAGGAATAATGGAAAGCAGTAACATGCTACACTACTCTAATGCAAGCAGTATAGAGAAGAGTAGGCGATATCTGGTGATCAAAGGGGGGGCTTGCCTGGTTGCTCTGGCAAGAGAGAGTGGTCGTCAACACCGTAGTCGTACACACGGACATCGGCAGCGGTCTCGGAGTCTACCGGAAAGGAGTAACGGAGGGGGAACACAATAAATAACAGAGCAATCAAATGCAACACAAAGCAAGAGGCGGCAATACGTTGTGCTAGGGGTGACCTAACGCGGTACGAGGTGGTACCGGTGAAGGGGGAAAACATCCGGGAAAATATCCCCGGTGTTTCTCGTTTTCGGACAGACGAACCGGAGGGGGAAAGTTGCGTGTTCGCTATGCTAGGGATGCGTGGCGGATGAACGGGCTGCGTATTCGAATTCGTCTCATCGTTCTGAGCAACTTTCATGTACAAAGTATTTTCATCCGAGTTACGGATTAAAAGATATGATTTTCTAAAGATTTAAATCATTTTCTGATTTTAATTATATATTTAATTCCAACATTATCCAAAACAGTGAATGATGACGCAAGCATGACATCAGAGTGATGTCAGCACGTCAATTGGTCGGTTGACCAGTCAAACAGACAGGTGGGTCCAGTGGGACCCACATGTCATTGTCTGTTATCTAATTAACCAGGTTAATTAGTTTAGTTAAACAGATTAGTTATGTTAATTAATGAAAGTTAATTAGGTGAAACTAGTTAATTAGGCTAATCTAATTAGGATTAATTAAGTTAATTGATTAATTAATATTTTTATTTAGTTTTTTTAATCCTTTTTTTATTAAACATTTTCAGGGCGTGGGGCCCGTTCGTCAATGGCACTAGGCCAACCCCGCGGGGCGGGTTAACGGGCGGAACCCCGGGGTCGGGAGCGGGGCGGGCGCCCGTGGAGGCCGCAGCCTGCCTGGGGCGGGGCGAGGCCGGCGGGGCGCCGGCAGCTGCCAGCAGCGGCGAGGGACGGCAGTGCAGGACGGCGACGAGAAAAGGCGCGAGCGGCAGGCGGGTAGAGAAGCGCGGTGCGCAACTACAGTGAGCGGCGCAGCAGCGGCGGGGTTCGCGTGGGGCCGCAGATGGCGGGAGGTGCAGCACGAGCTGGCGGCCTCCGACGAGTAGCGAAGCACGGCCAGCCGTCGGGGATGCGACGGGCGCGCAGGCGCGTCGCGCGCACAGCGCGGCCACGGAGGGGGAGGTCAGGGGCGGAGCTTCTCGTGCTAGCGCACGGGGACGAACGGGAGGCGACGCCGGACAGAGAGGGAAGAGAGGAGAGGCGGGCCTCACGTTCGAGTAGAGACCAGGGGGGCGGCGAGGCTCGAGGAAGCCGTTGCGGAGGAGGCCAGGGACGACCGACGGAGAAGGGGAGGAGGTCCGGCGAGGGAGCGCTCCGACGAGGCCCAGGCGGGGCGGCGAGGCAGTAGCGGACGACGGAGGGCGGGCGCAGGGCGTCGGGGGGGCGACGCGGCAGGCGCGGCGAGGGGCGCCGCTGAGAAAGAGGGGACGGGGGCGCGAGGATGCGGGAGGGGGCCGGCGAGGCGGCGTCAGGGTTCACTCCCCTCGATCCGATCTGGATCGGGGAGGAGGGGGAGAGCGAGTGGGGGGGCGAGTGGGGCGACGGGGTGGGATTAGGGTTTCGGGGGGGTGTGGGGTGGCCTATAGGCCAGGGGGCGGCCGGCTGGGCCATGGCCCAGTTGGGCCAAGGGGTCCAGTGGGGGGGTCTCTTTTGTTTTAGTTTAGTTTTCTGTTAGTTTGTTTTTTTTTATTTTATTTCTTTTCTTCTTTTCTGTTTTAATTAAATTTCGGTGTTTATGAAAAACCCAAGTTGCACCTAAAATATTTTTAATACTTATGCCGCTACCGCAATTAACTTGGCACCTAATATAAAATCATTTGTAATTGTTTATTATTTTATAATCATTTAACTAATTGCTTTTGCTACTATTTTATTCATTTTGAGTATTTACATATTTTATACAAGTGTGGTTTCTTCACCATAATTACCTACGCATTATTTGGCACAACCAGAACATTTTAGTTTTATTATTTGAAAACTTTTGTCGTTTGCCTATATTTTAAATTTGAATTTGAATCGGTTTTGAACTAACTCGAGATTAGCAACTATAAACGAGGTGACGTGGCATCATTAGCAAAGGATCACTGTAGCTTAATTACCCGGGCGTCACAATTCTCCTCCACTACAAGAAATCTCGTCCCGAGATTTAAGAGGTGGTGTAAGGGGGAAATTTGTGGTTGTGAAATTCTAACGGATCTTCTCGGTCTTGGTTGCTCTTCTCGAAGAGGTCGATCCCTTACATGGACGTCTTCATTTCTCTGCTTCATCGCATCATGATGAAATTGTCGTCCTTTCTTCAGGATCTCCATCGTTCTTACGAAAGAATAAAGGATGGTTATTCCGAGAGAGCAGACCTCTACAAGGTTGACTACCTGGTCGATAACATCGGGGAAGGTAGTAGAAAGTAACTCTCGAATTGAACAAATGAAACACATCGAGAGCAAAGTAAGAAAGCACCATAGGAAGTTTCAAGCGGATAGAAAATCGTCGTTGCCTGAAACAATGCGTGTAAGGGGTTCCGAACAACGAGAATTCGTATTGTGTCTGATACCAGAATAGATCACTTGGCAGGTGGCCCGTGAATTACATAAGAAGTCAAGCGCGAGGAATAACTTTGACAACAGGGTGTACAGGAGAGTCAGGTTTCGATCCTGTGTAACTGTGGGTTATGGGCCCACCATATGGTTAAAAGTATGAAGGCCACTGACATCTTGTACGATCATGGAAGCCAGGCATGTCAGAGGGTAGTCTATCGGTTATGTCGACGACAACATCGGTACTAAGGGCGAGGAACGAAGAGATCCATTTTCCTGCTCGTTGAACGAGGCGGACCAATAGGGAAAGTTCTCGTCCATCGGTGGTTACTGAAATGTCATCATCAGTAGCAACAGGGTTTTATTAACAGAGTGGTACAACAAGGTGTTTACATAAGCAGTGAATTATTACTGCTTAGATCATATAGATCACAAGAAACGTTAAACCAAACAATAGAAAGGATAATATGATTATCAAATTAATCAGAACAACGGAAAGGAAAATGTGTTTAAACACATATATCAGGGGTATATCCTCCCCAAGTCAAGCAGAGGATCATATCCAAGACAGGATATAAAGTAGAAAACCTTTTAGGTAAGGGGGGGAAGGAATATCATGATATTACCCATACAACGGTGTTAGGATAAATGATAAATAAAATTTAGCATCGTGCTTCAAATGTTCTTGTTGAAAAGCGGAGTACCATAGACATGCTTCGAGATAGCATTGACATGGTCGTCAAGCAAAGATTACACTTCGGATACACGAAGGATCCATCAGGAACAACTTGTACAATAAGCCTTACAATTTCCTCATGGAAGAATGGATAACCTTGCTAAAAGGAAGAACTATAACAATAGGTCCTCCGGCCAGGTGTGCTAGGCATGACATGACCTTACCGGGTCATATAAGAACCAATGTTATAGCTATTGAAATTATGTTCCAACCATCATATCTGACCGAGGTTTAGATCGATGGCCGTCAGGATAACTCAGACTTTGGATGCCTGAGAAGAAAGGTGCAACACAAATTGTCGAGATGACATTGTAAGATTCTCGGGAATTGAACTATGCAAGCGAGTTCCGAAATAAGAGTTCATCAATAATCCAATGAAGGAATAAGGAGGTAGTTGATGAACTCAGTGAAAATTCATCGAGATTTCGAAAGGATGGGTTTCCACAATTATGTGAACAAGGAGATAACATTTGTCAGATCAAATGATATAATATAATGATGTATGCTCGAGGAAAGCATACACAATTGAACATTGACTGAAAGGTGCACCCGAAAGATGGGCTTAGGTAGCATGATCAACGTTAGAATGGTGGTTCAACAACCAATAGTCTAAGAACGAACTATCGACCATCAACTTCAAAGCAATAGGGTTGTTAGAAGTACAAAATTCCATGTAGTACCGTTCACTTGTTGGAATCCCGGTTAGAACCAACACGGGGACCAAGAAAAAAAAGGTGATGGTGAGAAGTATTACCTATATCAAGAATCCTTAAGGGGTGATGAAATCCTCACGACTTTCTTGACATTAAATATGGTAATACTCCAAGGTAAAGAAGAACAATGCGGGATAGCAAGGAACTCAAGGTATAACACAAAACACGAACTAGTTTGTGTTGGAGGGAAGTCAATAAAGTGGTCGATGGTAACACAAATCATCGAGGGCCAGGATGGTATTTATCACCATGAATTCAATTGATATCTTGGAAGAGCTCGGAATGCTGATGATGATCATGACACATTTGTCGAGAGATTTCATGAAGATGTAATCAATCGGTGATGACATCTAGTCAAATGAATGATAAACGGAAGGTTATTGGAACCATGGTTACGACACAAACTCGAAATCAAGCTTGCGGTTCAAGGCGAAATGATATGATGAGGAAAATCGACGTAAGCTTAGCTCATCGTCGAGAATTGTGCTCCGTGAAGAAGGACCAAGTAGCACAGTTAAAATCTAGCACCATGATGATATAGCCGATCAGGCTAGGAATGACTTAAGTGATTATTAATTCGTAAGCAACAACAACTATTTAAGAGTTATTGAACCAGAGTGCGGAATCGATTCACTTATTGGTGTCCTCGGTTGACGACAACCCAGAACCCGGAAAAATTGGAATCGGTGAGAAATAATAGTTGATGAAGAACCCATAAGAAGTTATGCAGTTCTATGATATTCTTGAGATACCAGAGTGTAATACACGACGGTAGATCAAAGTAAAGGTTGGTCGGGTGCAACGATCTGTAGAAGACAATTACTTTAACTTGTCCGAGAAATGGTATTTAAAGGACAACATGGTCGGAAACACTATTGCAAAAGGCCAGATCCCGGATATAATATGAACTTATACCAAAGGAATAATTTAATTTAAAAGAAGCTTTAATGATAAGATGTACATCGTGTCCATGGGCATGAACACAAGGTTCAAGGTCGACTCCCACTTCTCCAATGCATAACCTTTCATTCACTTCTCACTTTCGAAGAAGTTGTAGTGTTGAAATTTTATTTGGCAAAATACCAGAAGTGTATGACTCGTGAAAACTTTCGAGTTCACACAGTTTAGAGAAGGCATAGGTTCAACCCATCAGGGCATCTTAGGAGTATATATCACAAATTTCAAGAATAAATAACACAAGCTTGATAGTAGAGCATGCTTGGGAAAGCAGAGGATACAATTTACCAAAGGCATTATGTATCCGAGGAAAGGCTCACAAACTTATTGAATATGAAGGACGCTGTCGGATAAAATCCAACAAATGATCTGGTGGTCCTCAAGGGATCTAGTGTGAGCATCAGTACTCAACCAGAGGGAGAAACAATGCAAGGAGATCAGACTTTAGAAACAACTGACTAATCCAGAGCTCAAATGCAAAGGCATTATCAATTCCAAGACAAGGGATCAGAAGCAATGCTCTGATCAGGGATGGATAAGTTGAATAGCCCTAGGGGTACAATCGACGGCAATTGGATTTGTTGAGAACCAGCTCGTGTTTAAAATGATATATGAGTCGGAGGGATAATTTTCAGGGAATAACTGATGATTGCGTGCATTCACACACATGTTGAATCAACATGATCAGAATGACGGTGCCTAAGGATACTAACGAATATTGCCAGACATATGGAAAGCATCCATCATGCAAGCAGACAAGTATTGCCGAGCAATAAGCTATTAAGGATTTTTGGAGGATCGAATAGTATTTCGATGACCATTGTGAAACACATGAACAACTGGGGGATGAGCGGATACTCGATAAGTGCGAGAATTATCCGTAGGGGTATTCAGGTGTCAAAGAACAACAAGGCAGTAAGCCCAAAGGATTATCGAAACAACGACGAGTATTTCGGGGTATCTTGTAATAACAAGACCAACTGGGAATAAAAGTAAGAACGACAGGTGTAAGTATTTATCCATAGGGATTTTTCGGTGGTCGGGAATTGCAAAAGCAACATGCATAAGGTCTCGAGAAAATATCGGAGAGTATTGTCAGAATCTTCTGTTGAAGTAGTCGATCATCCATAATGAAAGGGTTCTCCGGCAAGAAGTGGTAACGAGAACCTAGAGTTAGATTTTAGCAAAATCTTTTAACCCGAATAGAAGAGAGATCAGATTCCCAGAGTATAGACAAGGGGTAAAAGATCCTAGTACCACCCAATGGCGACGTGTGCCCGTAAGACACACATCCATGTTAGTAAAAGTTTTGTATTGACTAGACTCGACTTCGGCCAAGGAGTATGGAAGGGGGATTCCTACAGGCAGTTGGCTCTGATACCAACTTGTGACGCCCCCGATTCAATCGTACACTAATCATTCACGCAAACGTGTACGATCAAGGTCAGGGACTCACAGGAAGATATCACAACACAACTCTACAAATAAAATAAGTCATACAAGCATCATATTACAAGCCAGGGGCCTCGAGGGCTCGAATACAAGAGCTCGATCATAGACGAGTCAGCGGAAGCAACAATATCTGAGTACAGACATAAGTTAAACAAGTTTGCCTTAAGAAGGCTAGCACAAACTGGGATACAGATCGAAAGAGGCGCAGGCCTCCTGCCTGGGATCCTCCTAACTACTCCTGGTCGTCGTCAGCGGGCATCACGTAGTAGTAGGCACCTCCGGTGTAGCAGGGGGTCGTCGAAGGTGGCGTCTGGCTCCTGGACTCCAGCATCTGGTTGCGACAACCAGAATGAAAGGAAAAGGGGGAAAAGGGGGAGAAAGCAACCGTGAGTACTCATCCAAAGTACTCGCAAGCAAGGAGCTACACTACATATGCATGGGTATCAAATGGAATAAGGGTATCATATGTGGACTGAACTGCAGAATGCCAGAATATGAGGGGGATAACTAATCCTTTCAAAGACTACGCTTCTGGCAGCCTCCGTCTTGCGGCATGTAGAAGAGAGTAGACTGAAGTCCTCCAAGTAGCATCGCATAGCATAATCCTAACCGATGATCCTCCCCTCGTCGCCCTGTGAGAGAGCGATCACCGGTTGTATCTGGCACTTGGAAGGGTGTGTTTTATTAAGTATCCGGTTCTAGTTGTCATAAGGTCAAGGTACAACTCCAAGTCGTCCTGTTACCGAAGATCACGGCTATTCGAATAGATTAACTTCCCTGCAGGGGTGCACCACATAACCCAACACGCTCGATCCCATTTGGCCGGACACACTTTCCTGGGTCATGCCCGGCCTCGGAAGATCAACACGTCGCAGCCCCACCTAGACCAACAGAGAGGTCAGCACGCCGGTCTAAACCTAAGCGCCCAGGGGTCTGGGCCCATCGCCCTTAGCACACCTGCACGTTGCGTGGGCGGTCGGAAGCAGACCTAGCCTAGTGGCGTTCCAGTCCAATCCGGCGCGCGCCGCTCCGTTGCTAACGTCACGAAGGCTTCGGCTGATACCATGACGCCGGGATACCCATAACTACTCCCACGTAGATGGTTAGTGCGTATAGGCCAGTAGCCAGACTCAGATCAAATACCAAGATCTCGTTAAACGTGTTAAGTATCCGCGAACGCCGACTAGGGCCAGGCCCACCTCTCTCCTAGGTGGTCTGAACCTGCCCTGTCGCTCCGCCTCAAAGTAACCGTCGGGGGCCGTCGGGAACCCAGGCCCACCTCTACCGGGATGGAGCCACCTGCCCCTTCAGCCCCCATCTCCTAACAGTATCACAGGTAATGTAACTGTGTAAAGTAAATCGTATATGCCCGTGATCACCTCCCGAAGTGATCACGGCCCAGTAGTATAGCATGGCAGACGGACAAGAGTGTAGGGCCACTGATGGAACACTAGCATCCTATACTAAGTAGTAGGATAGCAGGTAATGGTAGCAACAGTAGTAGCAAGGACAGGCTATGCATCAGGATAGGAATAATGGAAAGCAGTAACATGCTACACTACTCTAATGCAAGCAGTATAGAGAAGAGTAGGCGATATCTGGTGATCAAAGGGGGGGCTTGCCTGGTTGCTCTGGCAAGAGAGAGTGGTCGTCAACACCGTAGTCGTACACACGGACATCGGCAGCGGTCTCGGAGTCTACCGGAAAGGAGTAACGGAGGGGGAACACAATAAATAACAGAGCAATCAAATGCAACACAAAGCAAGAGGCGGCAATACGTTGTGCTAGGGGTGACCTAACGCGGTACGAGGTGGTACCGGTGAAGGGGGAAAACATCCGGGAAAATATCCCCGGTGTTTCTCGTTTTCGGACAGACGAACCGGAGGGGGAAAGTTGCGTGTTCGCTATGCTAGGGATGCGTGGCGGATGAACGGGCTGCGTATTCGAATTCGTCTCATCGTTCTGAGCAACTTTCATGTACAAAGTATTTTCATCCGAGTTACGGATTAAAAGATATGATTTTCTAAAGATTTAAATCATTTTCTGATTTTAATTATATATTTAATTCCAACATTATCCAAAACAGTGAATGATGACGCAAGCATGACATCAGAGTGATGTCAGCACGTCAATTGGTCGGTTGACCAGTCAAACAGACAGGTGGGTCCAGTGGGACCCACATGTCATTGTCTGTTATCTAATTAACCAGGTTAATTAGTTTAGTTAAACAGATTAGTTATGTTAATTAATGAAAGTTAATTAGGTGAAACTAGTTAATTAGGCTAATCTAATTAGGATTAATTAAGTTAATTGATTAATTAATATTTTTATTTAGTTTTTTTAATCCTTTTTTTATTAAACATTTTCAGGGCGTGGGGCCCGTTCGTCAATGGCACTAGGCCAACCCCGCGGGGCGGGTTAACGGGCGGAACCCCGGGGTCGGGAGCGGGGCGGGCGCCCGTGGAGGCCGCAGCCTGCCTGGGGCGGGGCGAGGCCGGCGGGGCGCCGGCAGCTGCCAGCAGCGGCGAGGGACGGCAGTGCAGGACGGCGACGAGAAAAGGCGCGAGCGGCAGGCGGGTAGAGAAGCGCGGTGCGCAACTACAGTGAGCGGCGCAGCAGCGGCGGGGTTCGCGTGGGGCCGCAGATGGCGGGAGGTGCAGCACGAGCTGGCGGCCTCCGACGAGTAGCGAAGCACGGCCAGCCGTCGGGGATGCGACGGGCGCGCAGGCGCGTCGCGCGCACAACGCGGCCACGGAGGGGGAGGTCAGGGGCGGAGCTTCTCGTGCTAGCGCACGGGGACGAACGGGAGGCGACGCCGGACAGAGAGGGAAGAGAGGAGAGGCGGGCCTCACGTTCGAGTAGAGACCAGGGGGGCGGCGAGGCTCGAGGAAGCCGTTGCGGAGGAGGCCAGGGACGACCGACGGAGAAGGGGAGGAGGTCCGGCGAGGGAGCGCTCCGACGAGGCCCAGGCGGGGCGGCGAGGCAGTAGCGGACGACGGAGGGTGGGCGCAGGGCGTCGGGGGGGCGACGCGGCAGGCGCGGCGAGGGGCGCCGCTGAGAAAGAGGGGACGGGGGCGCGAGGATGCGGGAGGGGGCCGGCGAGGCGGCGTCAGGGTTCACTCCCCTCGATCCGATCTGGATCGGGGAGGAGGGGGAGAGCGAGTGGGGGGGCGAGTGGGGCGACGGGGTGGGATTAGGGTTTCGGGGGGGTGTGGGGTGGCCTATAGGCCAGGGGGCGGCCGGCTGGGCCATGGCCCAGTTGGGCCAAGGGGTCCAGTGGGGGGGTCTCTTTTGTTTTAGTTTAGTTTTCTGTTAGTTTGTTTTTTTTTATTTTATTTCTTTTCTTCTTTTCTGTTTTAATTAAATTTCGGTGTTTATGAAAAACCCAAGTTGCACCTAAAATATTTTTAATACTTATGCCGCTACCGCAATTAACTTGGCACCTAATATAAAATCATTTGTAATTGTTTATTATTTTATAATCATTTAACTAATTGCTTTTGCTACTATTTTATTCATTTTGAGTATTTACATATTTTATACAAGTGTGGTTTCTTCACCATAATTACCTACGCATTATTTGGCACAACCAGAACATTTTAGTTTTATTATTTGAAAACTTTTGTCGTTTGCCTATATTTTAAATTTGAATTTGAATCGGTTTTGAACTAACTCGAGATTAGCAACTATAAACGAGGTGACGTGGCATCATTAGCAAAGGATCACTGTAGCTTAATTACCCGGGCGTCACAATTCTCCTCCACTACAAGAAATCTCGTCCCGAGATTTAAGAGGTGGTGTAAGGGGGAAATTTGTGGTTGTGAAATTCTAACGGATCTTCTCGGTCTTGGTTGCTCTTCTCGAAGAGGTCGATCCCTTACATGGACGTCTTCATTTCTCTGCTTCATCGCATCATGATGAAATTGTCGTCCTTTCTTCAGGATCTCCATCGTTCTTACGAAAGAATAAAGGATGGTTATTCCGAGAGAGCAGACCTCTACAAGGTTGACTACCTGGTCGATAACATCGGGGAAGGTAGTAGAAAGTAACTCTCGAATTGAACAAATGAAACACATCGAGAGCAAAGTAAGAAAGCACCATAGGAAGTTTCAAGCGGATAGAAAATCGTCGTTGCCTGAAACAATGCGTGTAAGGGGTTCCGAACAACGAGAATTCGTATTGTGTCTGATACCAGAATAGATCACTTGGCAGGTGGCCCGTGAATTACATAAGAAGTCAAGCGCGAGGAATAACTTTGACAACAGGGTGTACAGGAGAGTCAGGTTTCGATCCTGTGTAACTGTGGGTTATGGGCCCACCATATGGTTAAAAGTATGAAGGCCACTGACATCTTGTACGATCATGGAAGCCAGGCATGTCAGAGGGTAGTCTATCGGTTATGTCGACGACAACATCGGTACTAAGGGCGAGGAACGAAGAGATCCATTTTCCTGCTCGTTGAACGAGGCGGACCAATAGGGAAAGTTCTCGTCCATCGGTGGTTACTGAAATGTCATCATCAGTAGCAACAGGGTTTTATTAACAGAGTGGTACAACAAGGTGTTTACATAAGCAGTGAATTATTACTGCTTAGATCATATAGATCACAAGAAACGTTAAACCAAACAATAGAAAGGATAATATGATTATCAAATTAATCAGAACAACGGAAAGGAAAATGTGTTTAAACACATATATCAGGGGTATATCCTCCCCAAGTCAAGCAGAGGATCATATCCAAGACAGGATATAAAGTAGAAAACCTTTTAGGTAAGGGGGGGAAGGAATATCATGATATTACCCATACAACGGTGTTAGGATAAATGATAAATAAAATTTAGCATCGTGCTTCAAATGTTCTTGTTGAAAAGCGGAGTACCATAGACATGCTTCGAGATAGCATTGACATGGTCGTCAAGCAAAGATTACACTTCGGATACACGAAGGATCCATCAGGAACAACTTGTACAATAAGCCTTACAATTTCCTCATGGAAGAATGGATAACCTTGCTAAAAGGAAGAACTATAACAATAGGTCCTCCGGCCAGGTGTGCTAGGCATGACATGACCTTACCGGGTCATATAAGAACCAATGTTATAGCTATTGAAATTATGTTCCAACCATCATATCTGACCGAGGTTTAGATCGATGGCCGTCAGGATAACTCAGACTTTGGATGCCTGAGAAGAAAGGTGCAACACAAATTGTCGAGATGACATTGTAAGATTCTCGGGAATTGAACTATGCAAGCGAGTTCCGAAATAAGAGTTCATCAATAATCCAATGAAGGAATAAGGAGGTAGTTGATGAACTCAGTGAAAATTCATCGAGATTTCGAAAGGATGGGTTTCCACAATTATGTGAACAAGGAGATAACATTTGTCAGATCAAATGATATAATATAATGATGTATGCTCGAGGAAAGCATACACAATTGAACATTGACTGAAAGGTGCACCCGAAAGATGGGCTTAGGTAGCATGATCAACGTTAGAATGGTGGTTCAACAACCAATAGTCTAAGAACGAACTATCGACCATCAACTTCAAAGCAATAGGGTTGTTAGAAGTACAAAATTCCATGTAGTACCGTTCACTTGTTGGAATCCCGGTTAGAACCAACACGGGGACCAAGAAAAAAAAGGTGATGGTGAGAAGTATTACCTATATCAAGAATCCTTAAGGGGTGATGAAATCCTCACGACTTTCTTGACATTAAATATGGTAATACTCCAAGGTAAAGAAGAACAATGCGGGATAGCAAGGAACTCAAGGTATAACACAAAACACGAACTAGTTTGTGTTGGAGGGAAGTCAATAAAGTGGTCGATGGTAACACAAATCATCGAGGGCCAGGATGGTATTTATCACCATGAATTCAATTGATATCTTGGAAGAGCTCGGAATGCTGATGATGATCATGACACATTTGTCGAGAGATTTCATGAAGATGTAATCAATCGGTGATGACATCTAGTCAAATGAATGATAAACGGAAGGTTATTGGAACCATGGTTACGACACAAACTCGAAATCAAGCTTGCGGTTCAAGGCGAAATGATATGATGAGGAAAATCGACGTAAGCTTAGCTCATCGTCGAGAATTGTGCTCCGTGAAGAAGGACCAAGTAGCACAGTTAAAATCTAGCACCATGATGATATAGCCGATCAGGCTAGGAATGACTTAAGTGATTATTAATTCGTAAGCAACAACAACTATTTAAGAGTTATTGAACCAGAGTGCGGAATCGATTCACTTATTGGTGTCCTCGGTTGACGACAACCCAGAACCCGGAAAAATTGGAATCGGTGAGAAATAATAGTTGATGAAGAACCCATAAGAAGTTATGCAGTTCTATGATATTCTTGAGATACCAGAGTGTAATACACGACGGTAGATCAAAGTAAAGGTTGGTCGGGTGCAACGATCTGTAGAAGACAATTACTTTAACTTGTCCGAGAAATGGTATTTAAAGGACAACATGGTCGGAAACACTATTGCAAAAGGCCAGATCCCGGATATAATATGAACTTATACCAAAGGAATAATTTAATTTAAAAGAAGCTTTAATGATAAGATGTACATCGTGTCCATGGGCATGAACACAAGGTTCAAGGTCGACTCCCACTTCTCCAATGCATAACCTTTCATTCACTTCTCACTTTCGAAGAAGTTGTAGTGTTGAAATTTTATTTGGCAAAATACCAGAAGTGTATGACTCGTGAAAACTTTCGAGTTCACACAGTTTAGAGAAGGCATAGGTTCAACCCATCAGGGCATCTTAGGAGTATATATCACAAATTTCAAGAATAAATAACACAAGCTTGATAGTAGAGCATGCTTGGGAAAGCAGAGGATACAATTTACCAAAGGCATTATGTATCCGAGGAAAGGCTCACAAACTTATTGAATATGAAGGACGCTGTCGGATAAAATCCAACAAATGATCTGGTGGTCCTCAAGGGATCTAGTGTGAGCATCAGTACTCAACCAGAGGGAGAAACAATGCAAGGAGATCAGACTTTAGAAACAACTGACTAATCCAGAGCTCAAATGCAAAGGCATTATCAATTCCAAGACAAGGGATCAGAAGCAATGCTCTGATCAGGGATGGATAAGTTGAATAGCCCTAGGGGTACAATCGACGGCAATTGGATTTGTTGAGAACCAGCTCGTGTTTAAAATGATATATGAGTCGGAGGGATAATTTTCAGGGAATAACTGATGATTGCGTGCATTCACACACATGTTGAATCAACATGATCAGAATGACGGTGCCTAAGGATACTAACGAATATTGCCAGACATATGGAAAGCATCCATCATGCAAGCAGACAAGTATTGCCGAGCAATAAGCTATTAAGGATTTTTGGAGGATCGAATAGTATTTCGATGACCATTGTGAAACACATGAACAACTGGGGGATGAGCGGATACTCGATAAGTGCGAGAATTATCCGTAGGGGTATTCAGGTGTCAAAGAACAACAAGGCAGTAAGCCCAAAGGATTATCGAAACAACGACGAGTATTTCGGGGTATCTTGTAATAACAAGACCAACTGGGAATAAAAGTAAGAACGACAGGTGTAAGTATTTATCCATAGGGATTTTTCGGTGGTCGGGAATTGCAAAAGCAACATGCATAAGGTCTCGAGAAAATATCGGAGAGTATTGTCAGAATCTTCTGTTGAAGTAGTCGATCATCCGTAATGAAAGGGTTCTCCGGCAAGAAGTGGTAACGAGAACCTAGAGTTAGATTTTAGCAAAATCTTTTAACCCGAATAGAAGAGAGATCAGATTCCCAGAGTATAGACAAGGGGTAAAAGATCCTAGTACCACCCAATGGCGACGTGTGCCCGTAAGACACACATCCATGTTAGTAAAAGTTTTGTATTGACTAGACTCGACTTCGGCCAAGGAGTATGGAAGGGGGATTCCTACAGGCAGTTGGCTCTGATACCAACTTGTGACGCCCCCGATTCAATCGTACACTAATCATTCACGCAAACGTGTACGATCAAGGTCAGGGACTCACAGGAAGATATCACAACACAACTCTACAAATAAAATAAGTCATACAAGCATCATATTACAAGCCAGGGGCCTCGAGGGCTCGAATACAAGAGCTCGATCATAGACGAGTCAGCGGAAGCAACAATATCTGAGTACAGACATAAGTTAAACAAGTTTGCCTTAAGAAGGCTAGCACAAACTGGGATACAGATCGAAAGAGGCGCAGGCCTCCTGCCTGGGATCCTCCTAACTACTCCTGGTCGTCGTCAGCGGGCATCACGTAGTAGTAGGCACCTCCGGTGTAGCAGGGGGTCGTCGAAGGTGGCGTCTGGCTCCTGGACTCCAGCATCTGGTTGCGACAACCAGAATGAAAGGAAAAGGGGGAAAAGGGGGAGAAAGCAACCGTGAGTACTCATCCAAAGTACTCGCAAGCAAGGAGCTACACTACATATGCATGGGTATCAAATGGAATAAGGGTATCATATGTGGACTGAACTGCAGAATGCCAGAATATGAGGGGGATAACTAATCCTTTCAAAGACTACGCTTCTGGCAGCCTCCGTCTTGCGGCATGTAGAAGAGAGTAGACTGAAGTCCTCCAAGTAGCATCGCATAGCATAATCCTAACCGATGATCCTCCCCTCGTCGCCCTGTGAGAGAGCGATCACCGGTTGTATCTGGCACTTGGAAGGGTGTGTTTTATTAAGTATCCGGTTCTAGTTGTCATAAGGTCAAGGTACAACTCCAAGTCGTCCTGTTACCGAAGATCACGGCTATTCGAATAGATTAACTTCCCTGCAGGGGTGCACCACATAACCCAACACGCTCGATCCCATTTGGCCGGACACACTTTCCTGGGTCATGCCCGGCCTCGGAAGATCAACACGTCGCAGCCCCACCTAGACCAACAGAGAGGTCAGCACGCCGGTCTAAACCTAAGCGCCCAGGGGTCTGGGCCCATCGCCCTTAGCACACCTGCACGTTGCGTGGGCGGTCGGAAGCAGACCTAGCCTAGTGGCGTTCCAGTCCAATCCGGCGCGCGCCGCTCCGTTGCTAACGTCACGAAGGCTTCGGCTGATACCATGACGCCGGGATACCCATAACTACTCCCACGTAGATGGTTAGTGCGTATAGGCCAGTAGCCAGACTCAGATCAAATACCAAGATCTCGTTAAACGTGTTAAGTATCCGCGAACGCCGACTAGGGCCAGGCCCACCTCTCTCCTAGGTGGTCTGAACCTGCCCTGTCGCTCCGCCTCAAAGTAACCGTCGGGGGCCGTCGGGAACCCAGGCCCACCTCTACCGGGATGGAGCCACCTGCCCCTTCAGCCCCCATCTCCGAACAGTATCACAGGTAATGTAACTGTGTAAAGTAAATCGTATATGCCCGTGATCACCTCCCGAAGTGATCACGGCCCAGTAGTATAGCATGGCAGACGGACAAGAGTGTAGGGCCACTGATGGAACACTAGCATCCTATACTAAGTAGTAGGATAGCAGGTAATGGTAGCAACAGTAGTAGCAAGGACAGGCTATGCATCAGGATAGGAATAATGGAAAGCAGTAACATGCTACACTACTCTAATGCAAGCAGTATAGAGAAGAGTAGGCGATATCTGGTGATCAAAGGGGGGGCTTGCCTGGTTGCTCTGGCAAGAGAGAGTGGTCGTCAACACCGTAGTCGTACACACGGACATCGGCAGCGGTCTCGGAGTCTACCGGAAAGGAGTAACGGAGGGGGAACACAATAAATAACAGAGCAATCAAATGCAACACAAAGCAAGAGGCGGCAATACGTTGTGCTAGGGGTGACCTAACGCGGTACGAGGTGGTACCGGTGAAGGGGGAAAACATCCGGGAAAATATCCCCGGTGTTTCTCGTTTTCGGACAGACGAACCGGAGGGGGAAAGTTGCGTGTTCGCTATGCTAGGGATGCGTGGCGGATGAACGGGCTGCGTATTCGAATTCGTCTCATCGTTCTGAGCAACTTTCATGTATAAAGTATTTTCATCCGAGTTACGGATTAAAAGATATGATTTTCTAAAGATTTAAATCATTTTCTGATTTTAATTATATATTTAATTCCAACATTATCCAAAACAGTGAATGATGACGCAAGCATGACATCAGAGTGATGTCAGCAGGTCAACTGGTCGGTTGACCAGTCAAACAAACAGGTGGGTCCAGTGGGACCCACATGTCATTGTCTGTTATCTAATTAACCAGGTTAATTAGTTTAGTTAAACAGATTAGTTATGTTAATTAATGAAAGTTAATTAGGTGAAACTAGTTAATTAGGCTAATCTAATTAGGATTAATTAAGTTAATTAATTAATTGATTAATTGATTAATTAATATTTTTATTTAGTTTTTTAATCCTTTTTTTATTAAACATTTTCAGGGCGTGGGGCCCGTTCGTCAGTGGCACTAGGCCAACCCTGCGGGGCGGGTTAACGGGCGGAACCCCGGGGTCGGGAGCGGGCCGGGCGCCCGTGGAGGCCGCAGCCTGCCTGGGGCGGGGCGAGGCCGGCGGGGCGCCGGCAGCTGCCAGCAGCGGCGAGGGACGGCAGTGCAGGACGGCGACGAGCAAAGGCGCGAGCGGCAGGCGGGTAGCGAAGCGCGGTGCGCAACTACAGTGAGCGGCGCAGCAGCGGCGGGGTTCGCGTGGGGCCGCAGATGGTGGGAGGCGCGGCGCGAGCTGGCGGCCTCCGACGAGTAGCGAAGCACGGCCAGCCGTCGGGGATGCAACGGGCGCGCAGGCGCGTCGCGCGCACAGCGCGGCCACGGAGGGGGAGGTCAGGGGCAGAGCTGCTCGTGCTAGCGCACGGGGACGAACGGGAGGCGACGCCGGACAGAGAGGGAAGAGAGGAGAGGCGGGCCTCACGTTCGAGTAGAGACCAGGGGGGCGGCAAGGCTCGAGGAAGCCGTTGCGGAGGAGGCCAGGGACGACCGACGGAGGAGGGGAGGAGGTCCGGCGAGGGAGCGCTCCGACGAGGCCCAGGCGGGGCGGCGAGGCAGTAGCGGACGACGGAGGGCGGGCTCAGGGCGTCGGGGGGGGGGGGGGCGACGCGGCAGGCGCGGCGAGGGGCGCCGCTGAGAAAGAGGGGACGGGGCGCGAGGATGCGGGAGGGGGCCTGCGAGGCGGCGTCAGGGTTCACTCCCCTCGATCCGATCTGGATCGGGGAGGAGGGGGAGAGCGAGTGGGGGGGGCGAGTGGGGCGACGGGGTGGGATTAGGGTTTCGGGGGGGTGTGGGGTGGCCTATAGGCCAGGGGGCGGCCGGCTGGGCCATGGCCCAGTTGGGCCAAGGGGTCCAGTGGGGGGTCTCTTTTGTTTTAGTTTAGTTTTCTGTTAGTTTGTTTTTTTATTTTATTTCTTTTCTTCTTTTCTGTTTTAATTAAATTTCGGTGTTTATGAAAAACCCAAGTTGCACCTAAAATATTTTTAATACTTATGCCGCTACCGCAATTAACTTGGCACCTAATATAAAATCATTTGTAATTGTTTATTATTTTATAATCATTTAACTAATTGCTTTTGCTACTATTTTATTCATTTTGAGTATTTACATATTTTATACAAGTGTGGTTTCTTCACCATAATTACCTACGCATTATTTGGCACAACCAGAACATTTTAGTTTTATTATTTGAAAACTTTTGTCGTTTGCCTATATTTTAAATTTGAATTTGAATTGGTTTCGAACTAACTCGAGATTAGCAACTATAAACGAGGTGACGTGGCATCATTAGCAAAGGATCACTGTAGCTTAATTACCCGGGCGTCACATAACTGTTGTGTGACAAATTTGAAGCATGAGGTGTTCTTTGATTGTCTTCCGTATGAGTGGCGGTCGGGGACGAGCAATGGTCTTTTCCTACCAATCTATCCCCCTAGGAGCATGCGTGTAGTGCTTGGTTTTGATGACTTGTAGATTTTTGCAATAAGTATGTGAGTTCTTTATGACCAATGTTGAGTCCATGGATTATACGCACTCTCACCCTTCCACCATTGCTAGACTCTCTTGTGCCGCGCAACTTTCGCCGGTATCATAAACCCATCATTTACCTTCCTCAAAACAGCCACCATACCTACCTATTATGGCATTTCCATAGCCATTCCGAGATATATTGCCATGCAACTTTCCACCATTCCGTTTAGTATGACACACTTCATCATAGTCATATTGCTTTGCATGATCATGTAGTTGACATCGTATTTGTGGCATGGCCACCATTCATAATTTTTTTCATACATGTCACTCTTGATTCATTGCACATCCCGGTACACCGCCGGAGGCATTCACATAGAGTCATATTTTGTTCTAAGTATCGAGTTGTAATTGTTGAGTTGTAAGTAAATAAAAGTGTGATGATCTTCATTATTAGAGCATTGTCCCATGTGAGGAAAGGATGATGGAGACTATGATTCCCCCACAAGTCGGGATGAGACTCCGGACGAAAAAAAGAGGGCATAAAAAAGGCCCAACAATGAGAGAAAAAGAGAGAAGGGGCAATGTTACTATCCTTTTTCCACACTTGTGCTTCAAAGTAGCACCATGATCTTCATGATAGAGAGTCTCTTATGTTGTCACTGTCATATACTAGTGAGGATTTTTCATTATAGAACTTGGCTTGTATATTCCAATGATGGGCTTCCTCAAATTGCCCTAGGTCTTCCTGAGCAAGAAAGTTGGATGCACACCCACTTAGTTACTTTTGTTGAGCTTTCATACACTTATAGCTCTAGTGCATCCGTTGCATGGCAATCCCTACTCACTCACATCGATATCTATCGATGGGCATCTCCATAGCCCGTTGATACGCCTAGTTGTTGTGAGACTATCTTCCTCCTTTTTGTCTTATCCACAACCACCATTCTATTCCACCCATAGTGCTATGTCCATGGCTCGCGCTCATATATTGCATGAAAGTTGAAAAAGTTTGAGAATGCTAAGTATGAAACAATTTCTTGGCTTGTCATCGGGGTTTTGCATGATGGGAGCATTTTGTGTGGCGGAAATGAAGCATAGACAAACTATATGATTTTTTAGGGATGAGCTTTCTTTGGCTATGTTATTTTGAGAAGACATAATTGCTTGGTTAGTATGCTTGAAGTATTATTATTTTATGTCAATATTAAACTTTTGTCTTGAATCTTTTGGATCTGAACATTCATGCCACAATAAAGAAAATTACATTGAAAATTATGTTAGGTAGCATTCCACATCAAAAAATTTGTTTTTATCATTTACCTACTCGAGGACGAGCATGAATTAAGCTTGGGGATGCTTGATACGTCTCCAACGTATCTATAATTTTTGATTGTTCCATGCTATTATATTATCCATCTAGGATGTTTTATATGCATTTATATGTTATTTTATATTATTTTTGGGACTAACCTATTAACCTAGAGCCTAGTGTCAGTTTCTATTTTTCCTTGTTTTTGAGTTTTACACAAAAGGAATACCAAACGGAGTCCAATTGACATGCCAATTTTTGATGATTTTTTATGGACCAAAAGAAGCCCCCGAAGTAAAAGAGTTGGGCCATAAGAGTCTCGAGCCGTCCATGAGGGTGGGGGCGCGCCCAACCCCCTTGGGCGCGTCCCCTATCTCGTGGATGACTCGGAGACCCCCCTGACGTGAGACCTACGCCAAAAATTCCTATAAATACCCAAACCTCCAGAAAATAACCTAGATCGGGAGTTCCGCCGCCGCAAGCCTATGTAGCCACCAAAAACCAATCTAGACCCGTCCCGGCACCCTGCCGGAGGGGGGAATCCCTCACCAGTGGCCATCTTCATCATCCCGGCGCTCTCCATGACGAGGAGGGAGTAGTTCACCCTCGGGGCTGAGGGTATGTACCAGTAGCTATGTGTTTGATCTCTCTCTCTCTCTCTCTCTCACTCTCTCTCGTGTTCTTGATTCGGCACGATATTGATGTATCACGAGCTTTGCTATTATAGTTGGATCTTATGATGTTTCTCCCCCTCTACTCTCTTGTAATGGATTGAGTTTTCCCTTTGAAGTTATCTTATTGGATTGAGTCTTTAAGGATTTGAGAACACTTGATGTATGTCTTGCATGTGCTTATCTGTGGTGACAATGGGATATTCACGTGATCCACTTGATGTATGTTTTGGTGATCAACTTGCGAGTTCCGTGACCTTGTGAACTTATGCATAGGGGTTGGCACACGTTTTTGTCTTGACTCTCCGGTAGAAACTTTGGGGCACTCTTTGAAGTTCTTTGTGTTGGTTGAATAGATGAATCTGAGATTGTGTGATGCATATTGTATAATCATACCCACGGATACTTGAGGTGACATTGGAGTATCTAATTGACATTAGGGTTTTGGTTGATTTGTGTCTTAAGATGTTATTCTAGTACAAACTATATGATAGATCGAACGGAAAGAATAGCTTCATGTTATTTTACTACGGACTCTTGAATAGATCGATCAGAAAGGATAACTTTGAGGTGGTTTCGTACCCTACAATGATCTCTTCGTTTGTTCTCCGCTATTAGTGACTTTGGAGTGACTCTTTGTTGCATGTTGAGGGATAGTTATATGATCCAATTGTCTTATTATTGTTCAGAGAACTTGCACTAGTGAAAGTATGAACCCTAGGCCTTGTTTCAACGCATTGCAATACCGTTTTCGCTCACTTTTACCACTTGCTACCTTGTTGTTTTTATATTTTCAGATTACAAAAACCTATATCTACCATCCATATTATACTCGTATCAACATCTCTTCGCCGAACTAGTGCACCTATACAATTTACCATTGTATTGGGTGTGTTGGGGACACAAGAGACTCTTTGCTATTTGGTTGCAGGGTTGTTTGAGAGAGACCATCTTCATCCTACGCCTCCCACGGATTGATAAACCTTAGGTCATCCTGTTGGGGAACGTAGTAATTTCAAAAAAAATCCTACGCACACACAGGATCATGGTGATGCATAGCAACGAGAGGGGAGAGTGTTGTCCACGTACCCTCATAGACTGTTAAGCGGAAGCGTTATGACAACGCGGTTGATGTAGTCGTACGTCTTCACGATCGACCGATCCTCAGTACCGAATGTACGAATGCCAACTCTACAAGTACCATCGGAGATACCTGTAGAGCACCTTTATAATCACCCAGTTACGTTGTGACGTTTGGTAGCACACAAAGTGTTCCTCCGATATTCGGGAGTTGCATAATCTCATAGTCATAAGAACATGTATAAGTCATGAAGAAAGCAATAGCAGTAAACAAACGATCAAGTGCTAAGCTAACGGAATGGGTCAACTCAATCACATCATTCTCCTAATGATGTGATCCCATTGATCAAATAACAACTCATGTCTATGGTTAGGAAACTTAACCATCTTTGGTCAATGAGCTAGTCAAGTAGAGGCATACTAGTGACACTATGTTTGTCTATGTATTCACACATGTATTATGTTTCCGTTTAATACAATTCTAGCATGAATAATAAACATTTATCT
This sequence comes from Triticum urartu, assembly GCF_056163025.1. Taxonomy (NCBI): domain Eukaryota; kingdom Viridiplantae; phylum Streptophyta; class Magnoliopsida; order Poales; family Poaceae; genus Triticum; species Triticum urartu. Next base: position 90,428,373 of record NC_141878.1, read on the forward strand.
TGAAATAAGGAAATAAATAGTAACTTTATTATTGCCTCTAGGGCATATTTTCTTCAGTCTCCCACTTGCACTAGAGTCAATAATCTAGATTACACAGTGATGATTTTAACACCCATGGAGCCTTGGTGCTGATCATGTTTTGCTCGTGGAAGAGGCTTAGTCAACGGGTCTACAACATTTAGATCTGTATGTATCTTGCAAATCTCTATGTCTCCCACCTGGACTTGATCCCAGATGGAGTTGAAGCGTCTCTTGATGTGCTTGGTTCTTTTGTGAAATCTGGATTCTTTTGCCAAAGCAATTGCACCAGTATTGTCACAAAAGATTTTCATTGGACCCGATGCACTAGGTATGACACCTAGATCGGATATGAACTCCTTCAACCAGACTCCTTCATTCGCTGCTTCCCGAAGCAGCAATGTACTCCGCTTCACATGTAGATCCCGCCACGACGCTCTGTTTAGAACTGCTCCAACTGACAGCTCCACCGTTTAATATAAACACGTAACCGGTTTGCAATTTAGAATCGTCCGGATCAGTGTCAAAGCTTGCATCAATGTAACCATTTACGATGAGCTCTTTGTCACCTCCATAAACAAGAAACATATCCTTGGTCCTTTTCAGGTACTTCAGGATGTTCTTGACCGTTGTCTAGTGATCCGCTCCTGGATTACTTTGGTACCTCCCTGCTAGGCTAATAGCAAGGCACACATCAGGTCTGGTACACAGCATTGCATACATGATAGAGCCTATGGCTGAAGCATAGGGAACACTTTTCATTTTCTCTCTATCTTCTGCAGTGGTCGGGCATTGAGTCTTACTCAACTTCACACCTTGTAACACAGGCAAGAACCCTTTCTTAGCTTGATCCATTTTGAACTTCTTCAAAACTTTATCAAGGTATGTGCTTTGTGAAAGTCCAATTAAGCATCTTGATCTATCTCTATAGATCTTGATGCCCAATATATAAGCAGCTTCACCGAGGTCTTTCATTGAAAAACTTTTATTCAAGTATCCTTTTATGCTGTCCAGAAATTCTATATCATTTCCAATCAATAATATGTCATCCACATATAATATTAGAAATGCTACAGAGCTCCCACTCACTTTCTTATAAATACAGGCTTCTCCAAAAGTCTGTATAAAACCATATGCTTTGATCACACTATCAAAACATTTATTCCAACTCCGAGAGGCTTGCACCAGTCCATAAATGGATCGCTGGAGCTTGCACACTTTGTTAGCTCCATTTGGATCGACAAAACCTTCAGGTTGCATCATATACAACTCTTCTTCCAGAAATCCATTCAGGAATGCAGTCTTTACATCCATTTGCCAAATTTCATAATCATAAAATGCGCAATTGCTAACATGATTTGGACGGACTTAAGCATCGCTACGGGTGAGAAGGTCTCATCGTAGTCAACTCCTTGAACTTGTCGAAAACCTTTTGCAACAAGTCGAGCTTTGTAGATAGTAACATTACCGTCAGCGTCTGTCTTCTTCTTGAAGATCCATTTGTTCTCGATGGCTTGTCGATCATCGGGCAAGTCAACCAAAGTCCACACTTTGTTCTCATACATGAATCCCATCTCAGACTTCATGGCCTCAAGCCATTTTGCGGAATCTGGGCTCATCATCGCTTCCTCATAGTTCGTAGGTTCGTCATGGTCAAGTAAAATGACCTCCAGAACTGGATTACCGTACCACTCTGGTGCGGATCTTGCTCTGGTTGACCTACGAGGTTTGGTAGTAACTTGATCTGAAGTTTCATGATCATCGTCATTAGCTTCCTCACTAATTGGTGTAGATGTCACAGGAACCGGTTTCTGTGATGAACTACTTTCCAATAAGGGAGCAGGTACAGTTACCTCATCAAGTTCTACTTTCCTCCCACTCACTTCTTTCGAGAGAAACTCCTTCTCTAGAAAGGATCCATTCTTAGCAACGAATATCTTGCCTTCAGATCTGTGATAGAAGGTGTACCCAATAGTTTCCTTTGGGTATCCTATGAAGACACATTTCTCCGATTTGGGTTCGAGCTTATCAGGTTGAAGCTTTTTCACATAAGCATCGCAGCCCCAAACTTTAAGAAACGACAACTTTGGTTTCTTGCCAAACCATAGTTCATAAGGCGTCGTCTCAACGATTTTGATGGTGCCCTATTTAACGTGAATGCAACCGTCTCTAAAGCATAACCCCAAAACGATAGCGGTAAATCAGTAAGAGACATCATAGATCGCACCATATCTAGTAAAGTATGATTACGACGTTCGGACACACCATTACGCTGTGGTGTTCCGGGTGGCGTGAGTTGCGAAACTATTCCGCATTGTTTCAAATGTAGGCCAAACTCGTAACTCAAATATTCTCCTCCACGACCAGATCGTAGAAACTTTATTTTCTTCTTACGATGATTTTCCACTTCACTCTGAAATTCTTTGAACTTTTCAAATGTTTCAGACTTATGTTTCATTAAGTAGAAATACCCATATCTGCTCAAATCATCTGTGAAGGTGAGAAAATAATGATACCCGCCGCGAGCCTCAATATTCATCGGACCACATACATCAGTATGTATGATTTCCAACAAATCTATTGCTCGCTCCATAGTTCCGGAGAACGGCGTTTTAGTCATCTTGCCCATAAGGCATGGTTCACAAGTACCAAGTGATTCATAATCAAGTGATTCCAAAAGTCCATCAGTATGGAGTTTCTTCATGCGCTTTATACCAATATAACCCAAACGGCAGTGCCACAAATAAGTTGCACTATCATTATCAACTCTGCATCTTTTGGCTTCAACATTATGAATATGTGTATCACTACTATCGAGATTCAACAAGAATAGACCACTTTTTAAGGGTGCATGACCATAAAAGATATTACTCATATAAATAGAACAACCATTATTCTCAGATTTAAACGAATAACCGTCTCGCATCAAACAAGATCCATATATAATGTTTATGCTTAACGCTGGCACCAAATAACAATTATTTTGGTCTAAAACTAATCCCGAAGGTAGATGTAGAGGTAGCGTGCCGACGGCGATCACATCGACTTTGGAACCATTTCCCACGCGCATCGTCACCTCGTCCTTAGCCAGTCTTCGCTTAATCCGTAGTCCCTATTTTGAGTTGCAAATATTAGCGACAGAACCAGTATCAAATACCCAGGTGCTACTGCGAGCTCTGGTAAGGTACACATCAATAACATGTATATCACATATACCTTTGTTCACCTTGCCATCCTTCTTATCCGCCAAATACTTGGGGCAATTCCGCTTCCAGTGACAAGTCTGTTTGCAGTAGAAGCACTCAGTCTCAGGCTTAGGTCCAGACTTGGGTTTCTTCTCCTAAGCAGCAACTTGTTTGCCGTTCTTCTTGAAGTTCCCCTTCTTCTTCCCTTTGCCCTTTTTCTTGAAACTGGTGGTTTTATTGACCATCAACACTTGATGCTCCTTCTTGATTTCTACCTCCGCAGCCTTTAGCATCGCGAAGAGCTCGGGAATAGTCTTATTCATACCTTGCATATTATAGTTCATCATGAAGCTTTTGTAGCTTGGTGGCAGTGATTGAAGAACTCTGTCAATGACACTATCAACAGGAAGATTAACTCCCAGTTGAGTCAAGTGATTATGATACCCAGACATTTTGAGTATATGCTCACTAACAGAACTATTCTCCTCCATCTTGCAGCTATAGAACTTATTGGAGACTTCATATCTCTCAATCCGGGCATTTGCTTGAAATATTAACTTCAACTCCTGGAACATCTCATATGCTCCATGACGTTCAAAACATCGTTGAAGTCCTGGCTCTATGCCGTAAAGCATGGCACACTGAACTATCGAGTAGTCATCAGCTTTACTCTGCCAAACGTTCTTAACGTTGTCAACAACATCTGCAGCAGGCCTGGCACCCAGCGGTGCTTCCAGGACGTAATTCTTCTATGCAGCAATGAGGATAATCCTCAAGTTACGGACCCAGTCCGTGTAATTGCTACCATCATCTTTCAACTTTGCTTTCTCAAGGAACGCATTAAAATTCAACGGAACAACAGCACAGGCCATCTATCTACAACAACATAGATAAGCAAAATACTATCAGGTACTAAGTTCATGATAAATTTAAGTTCAATTAATCATATTACTTAAGAACTCCCACTTAGATAGACATCCCTCTAATCATCTAAGTGATCACGTGATCCATATCAACTAAACCATAACCGATCATCACGTGAAATGGGGTAGTTTTCAATGGTGAACATCACTATGTTGATCATATCTACTATATGATTCACGCTCGACCTTTAGGTCTCAGTGTTCCGAGGCCATATCTGCATATGCGAGGCTCGTCAAGTTTAACCCGAGTATTCTGCGTGTGCAAAACTGGCTTGCACCCATTGTAGATGGACGTAGAGCTTATCACACCCGATCATCACGTGGTGTCTCGGCACGACGAACTTTGGCAATGGTGCATACTCAGGGAGAACACTTTTATCTTGAAATTTAGTGAGAGATCATCTTATAATGCTACCGTCAAACAAAGCAGAATAAGATGCATAAAGGATAAACATCACATGCAATCAATATAAGTGATATGATATGGCCATCATCATCTTGTGCTTGTGATCTCCATCTCCGAAGCACCGTCATGATCACCATCGTCACCGGGGCGACACCTTGATCTCCATCGTAGCATCGTTGTCGTCTCGCCAACTATTGCTTCTACGACTATCGCTACCGCTTAGTGATAAAGTAAAGCAATTACAGGGCAATTGCATTGCATACAATAAAGCGACAACCATATGGCTCCTGCCAGTTGCCGATAACTCCGTTACAAAACATGATCATCTCATACAATAAATATATCATCATGTCTTGACCATATCACATCACAAAATGCCCTGCAAAAACAAGTTAGACGTCCTCTACTTTGTTGTTGCAAGTTTTACGTGGCTGCTACGGGCTGAGCAAGAACCATTCTTACCTACGCATCAAAACCACAACGATAGTTCGTCAAGTTGGTGCTGTTTTAACCTTCTCAAGGACTGGGCGTAGCCACACTCGGTTCAACTAAAGTTGGAGAAACTGACACCCGCCAGCCACGTGTGTGCAAAGCACGTCGGTAAAACCAGTCTCGCGTAAGCGTACGCGTAATGTCGGTCCGGGGCGCTTCATCCAAAATACCATCGAACCAAAGTATGACATGCTGATAAGCAGTATGACTTGTATCGCCCACAACTCACTTGTGTTCTACTCATGCATATAACATCTACACATAAAACCAGGCTCGGATGCGACTATTGGGGAACGTAGTAATTTCAAAAAATTTCCTACGCACACACAGGATCATGGTGATGCATAGCAACGAGAGGGGAGAGTGTCGTCCACGTACCCTCGTAGATCATTAAGCGGAAGCGTTATGACAACGCGGTTGATGTAGTCGTACGTCTTCACGATCGACCGATCCTCAGTACCGAACGTACGACACCTCCGCGTTCAGCACACGTTCAGCTCGGTGACGTCCCGTGAACTCACGATCCAGTAGAGCTCGGGGAAGAGTTTCGTCAGCACGACGGCGTAGTGACGATGTTGATGAAGCTACCGCAGCAGGCTTCGCCTAAACACCGCTACAGTATGACCGATGTGGATTATAGTGGAGGGGGGCACCGCACATGGCTGGGAGAGATCTTTGTGATCAACTTGTGTGTCTAGAGGTGCCCCCTGCCCCTGTATATAAAGGAGCAAGGTGGAGGCCGCCCGGCCCTTGTTGGCGCGCCTAGGAGGAGGAATCCTCCTCCTAGTAGGAGTAGGATTCCTCCCTTTCCTACTCCTACTAGGAGGGGAAAGGCAGGGAGAGAAAGAGAAGGAAAGGGGGCGCCGCCCCCCCTTCTCCTAGTCCAATTCAGACAGGGGGAAGGGGCGCGCTGCCTGCCCTAGGCCGGCCCCTCTCTCTTTCCCTTATGGCCCAACAAGGCCCATTAGCCCCCGGGAGGTTCCGGTAACCCCTCTGGTACTCCGGTAAAATCCCGATTTCACCCGGAACTATTCTGATGTCCAAATGTGGGCTTCCAATATATCAATCTGTATGTCTCGACCATTTCGAGACTCCTCGTCATGTCCGTGATCACATCTGGAACTCCGAACTACCTTCGGTACATCAAAACATATAAACTCATAAAACCGATCGTCACAGAACTTTAAGCGTGCGGACCCTACGGGTTCGAGAACTATGTAGACATGACCGAGACACGTCTCCGGTCAATAACCAATAGTGGAACCTGGATGCTCATATTGGTTCCTACATATTCTACGAAGATCTTTATCGGCCAAACCGCACAACACTATACGTTGTTCTCTTTGTCATCGGTATGTTACTTGCCCGAGATTCGATCGTCGGTATCCAATACCTAGTTCAATCTCATTACTGGCAAGTCTCTTTACTCGTTCCGTAATACATCATCCCGTAACTAACTCATTAGTTATCATGCTTGCAAGGCTTATAGTGATGTGTATTACCGAGAGGGCCCAGAGATACCTCTCCGACAATCGGAGTGACAAATCCTAATCTTGATCTATGCCAACTCAACAAGTACCATCGAAGATACCTATAGAGCACCTTTATAATCACCCAGTTACGTTGTGACGTTTGGTAGCACACAAAGTGTTCCTCCGGTATTCGGGAGTTGTATAATCTCATAGTCATAAGAACATGTATAAATCATGAAGAAAACAATAGCAGTAAACAAACGATCAAGTGCTAAGCTAACGAAATGGGTCAAGTCAATCACATCATTCTCCTAATGATGTGATCCCATTGATCAAATAACAACTCATGTCTATGGTTAGGAAACTTAACCGTCTTTGATCAGTGAGCTAGTCAAGTAGAGGCATACTAGTGACACTATGTTTGTCTATGTATTCACACATGTATTATGTTTCCGTTTAATACAATTCTAGCATGAATAATAAATATTTATCATGAAATAAGGAAATAAATAATAAGTTTATTATTGCCTCTAGGGCATATTTCCTTCACATCCACTTGAGGGAAATTTGCTACTATCCTACAAACCTCTGCACTTGAAAGCCCAACAACGTCTACAAGAAGAAGGTTGTGTAGTAGACATCAAGCTGATCATAAATCCACAATTCATCGGATCTCGGCAAACACACCGCAAAAAAGTATTACATCGAATAGATCTCTAAGAACATCGAGGAGAACATGGTATTGAGAATCAAAGAGAAAGAAGAAGCCATCTAGCAACTAGCTATGGACCCGTAGGTCTGAGGTAAACTACTCACGCTTCATCGGAAGGGCAATAGAGTTGATGTAGAAGCCCTCCGTGATCGAACCCCCCTTCGGCAGGGTGTCAGAAATGGTTCCTAGATGGGATCTCACGAGTACAGAAGGTTGCGGCGGCGAAAAAGTGTTTCGTGGATGCCTCTGGTGGTTTGGGGATATATGAGAATATATAGGCAAAAGAATTAGGTCAGGAGGTGCACGAGGGGCCCACAAGGGTGGGGGCGCGCCCTCCGTCCTTGTGGCCGCCTCGTGGCTCCTCTGACTTCATTTCCAAGTCTCCCGGTTGTCTTCTGGTCCAAGAAGAATCATCACGAAGGTTTTATTATGTTTGGACTCCGTTTGGTATTTCTTTTATGCGAAACAAAAAAACAAGAAAAAACAGGAATTAATACTGGGCTTTAGGTTAATAGGTTAGTCCCAAAAATAATATAAAATAGCATATTAATGTATATAAAACATCCAAAGCAGATAATATAATAGTATAAGAAATCAAAAATTATAGATACGTTGGAGATGTATCAGCTACAACTAACAAGCAAGCGGTATAACAAGTAAGAGTCAGGGAAAAAGATGACCACAAGTGATGTAAATGTAATCTGAAGTTCATTGTGATAATCTCAATTGGAGAGGTGGAGTTCAAGCAATGCTCACACGACAACGAATTTCTCACCTGAATTTTCAAATGCCTTGGACAATGATTGTAGGAGCACCCTTCACTAGGGACAACTATTGGGTGAGCTCAAACCCTCTCAAATGATCTCGATGCACACTCCACGACTTGGAGGGTCCATTCATTTGAACCAAGTTTATACCTGTTATTAATAAATGGAGTTGATATTCTTAGTCCATCATGCTATCTGTAGAAATCCCCTTGATATTTTTGGTAATCAATCCGTATTCAGTTTTTAAGTCAGATTTTTGCTTTGCAGAAACCCCCCTAATGGTTTTGATAATAAACCCGCACCCAATTTTAAGTTATTTTTTTTGCTTTCGCAGACCCCTCCTGATATTTGGGGTTAATCAACCCACACTACATATCAAATGCTTTTAAAAATATATCCATAACTTTTAGACCCTAACTTCAAATTTAACATGTTATATATGAAATTTGATTAGAAAGATGTGTAGAATCTTAATACAATGTTATTTTACCTGCTAATTATTTCAAAAATGCTATTTAGGGTACAAACTTAACCAACAACACATATGATCCTTCTTTCCTTAGTACATGTTCTAACTCGGATTGGAATTGAACACCTAAGCAAAAACATGATTGAAGATGAAAAAACCCCATCTACAACCACACATGCACGTCTCAACAAAACCTCACAAGAAAAAAGAAATCAGATTTCTCATCTTATGTCAAGAGAGAGACGTTTTACGATTGAGAAGATTCAAATGCGTTGTGATTTTGTGAGTACCGAGCCCACCGTTGGCGAGGGTATGGAGGATGGGACACCATGTGTTGTAATAAATGATGTTGACCTATTGGGTCTGCAGTCATGGTTATTGAGTTAGGGAGTGTGGTGTTTTTTTCGGTTCCAACACATGGGCTTTTTGCTAGTAGACTCTATAAATAAATAAATTAAATCCTACAAATTCCCTTTGAAAATGATGTCAAAATCATTAATTAAGGAGTACTCCTTGCAAAGAACACTCCACTTTTCAGGTCGCGACAAGTGGCGCACATGCAGCGCGCCATTTGTCTCAACCTGGGAGTTTTCCCTTTTTCGTAGATTCGTTTATTCAAAATGTTTTATCTTTTAAACCGTGCGTCCAAATCTCGAACCGTTTTCGCCATTAGATTCCTCGCGTCGAGATCTTCAAAACTAGGTCCCATGTTGATAGGTTTTGACGAACTTTTTTTTCATGGAAACAATCGGACGAAAAAAACCGGGTGAAAAACCGAACCGGGAGCACGATTTTTTCCCTTTCTGAAAGAGGCACGCCCGTGCCTCTCGCGAAATCACATCCGTGCTTCTCGTGGAAGCAAAACCGTGACTCTCGTGGAAGGAAAAAAAATAGAAAACGCGTTTTTTTCCGTTTCCGAGAGGCACGACCATAACTCTCGCGAAAGCACAACAGTGCCTCTTGCGAAAGCAAAACCGTGACTTGTGAAAGAAAAAAAAGAAAAAACGTGTATTTTTTCCCTTTCTGAAAGGTACGGCCCTGACTCTCGCGAAAGCACAACCGTACCTCCCGCGGAAGCAAAACCGTGACTCTCGCGAAAGAAAAAAAAATAGAAAACATGTTTTGTTTTTCCCTTTTCGAGAGGCACGACCGTGACTCTCGGGAAAGCACAACCGTGCCTCTCGCGGAAGCAAAACCGTGACTCTCGCGAAAGGAAAAAAACAGAAAACGTGTTTTTTTTTCCGTTTTCAAAAGGCACGACCATGACTCTCGCTAAAGCACAATCGTACCTCTCGCGAAAAAAAGCGTGACTTTCGCGAAAAAAAAGAAAACGCGTTTTTTCGTGCAATTTTTTTTTCAAATTTTTTCCGATCGAAAAGCTAGGGAAGACCGGGGAAAAACCAAAACGTCGAAAACCCCCGAAAAAAACCGTTTAAAAAGCCGAAAACGCGTGCAAAAAAAAATCCGAAGGGAGCGTCCAGAGCGCGACACGTGGCGAATGGCTGAGAGCGCGCCAAAGTGGCGCTGATCATTGCGAGGCTCCCGAAAGAGCGCTCATTAACTAGTTGCTCCTAAATGATGTAACTTTTTTTTAGAGGTTGAAAATGATATAACCAAATAAATATACACAAACGGGCCAGAATCGCTGAAAGACTAAAGGGACTCTAAAGCCGAAAGCCCAACTTGCCGTCACCACCCACCTTAAGGCCCCCAACTCCCAGGCTCTCAAATTTCTCCGAGCTTTTCCCCACATCGTCGCCGCCCAAAACCCACACTCCCCGACCAAAACCCTCCCGGCCTCCTTCTGGCCGCCGCCGACGCCGACGGCGAGGTCGCCATGGCCACCGCGACCTCTACCTCCTGCAGGATAGCGGGCACCGAGGTCCCCATCACGGGCTCGGACAAGCTGCGGTGGATCGACCTCACCGTCCCCTCACCCCCCTCCCCAGCGCCGGCGAGCCCCGCCGACCCATTCGTCTCCGTGCCCCCGCGCGCCGCCTCGGGGTGCCACGTCGTGTTCTCCGGCCGCGACTCCCAACGTTACCTCGCCTGGTGCGTGCTACCACTTTCGCCCCGCCGCCTCGTGCTGTATCGGGCTTTTCTCCCCCATTTTTTGTTTTGTTCTGTTTGACTGGGTGGTTCGGTTGTGCTACCTGGGCGTCGTGAAGCTTTTAGCTAAGAGGGATTGTGCTCAGTTCGTAGATTTTGTTAGGACTGAGAACTGCATTGCACGTCCATGTTTGTGTGGTTGTTGCCAAGCGTAGAGAAACCCTAGGTTTGTGGTAGCTCCACCGAAGAGGCAGCCTTGTTTATGAAATTGCCATTGCATTTGTTTGTGTCAATTTACTTATAGAGCTTTGTACCATCAATATCGTAGTGGTCTAGTGGAGGCCTAGCCTGACACACTGTATTGGTAATGTATATCAAATCAGCATGGCGATGACATGGTGACACTGTCGCTCTGGTAGACCATAACAATAAAAAATTAGTGCAGAAATGTTTAATCTAAGAAATGGTCATGTCCTGATAGTTTGATACCATAACCAAAGTGATTTATATGTACCATCTGACAAACCAATCGAAGATAAATCTTGCTACTGATAGATTGTGTTGGACTGTACCCCTTGAAGAATTTTTTAGAGCCACCAGCAATGATGTTATTTTGGCTTCCTGGTGAAGTGTTTTTTAATATAGATAAACTGGCTAAAAAGACCAGAAAAATGCTATGCTAATATGAAAGCTTCACTGGTGGATTTCATTTTTCTAAAGGAAGAAGATGGTTTCTGTATTTACAGGAGGATTCACGAAGAACACCAAAATGTGCTAGAGGTCATTGAACTCTGTGCTTTGAAGGAGTTCCCAAGCTCTGGACTGCGTTTGGTATTCCAGGAGGCGCTATGTCCATTTGCTTTTATGTGTGAAAGTGAGGTTAGTTTTATGATATCTTATATCAATCTAGAACACTAATACACAATAGACTCAATCTCTTCCATGGTAATGCAGGGTGCCAGGCGAGGCGAGTCTGTATATCTGCTATATGTGCTCACTATTTCTGGAGTTGCCATTCTGTGCAACTTGCGCAGCCCATTTTCCTATGTATCTGGTTCAATACTGTCTCAAAATGACGTAGTTGGATTTAATCTTCAAACCCACACACAGAGTGCTAAGGTTACAGCTGTTAAAGCGAAGCCAGGATGTCTAGTAATTGGGCGGCAAGATGGGTCAATCTGCTGTTACAGTCTTGGCAAATTAGCTCCTAGTTCACCAGGCAAGTTTTCTGATTTTAATTCAGAAAAAGATGTATGCTTATTCATATTTAATGAGATATATATGAAAATTATACCTTATATTGCTCTCACCAAGGTTTTCTAACTGGTATGTTGTCTTTTGCTCCAGGTTTCTCTAATGAGCTCCGTGATGATGCTGGAATCGGGCGTTTGTGGACTCTCATGTCGAGGTACTTGCTTATTTGTTCACCAAACAGCGAGAACAAAAAGTCTGCAACCGAGCTCCACCCAAATTGCGGCTCTAAAATGTGTCATCTTCATTTGTTGTTCCATCGGCTTCACCCAGTGCTAAATAGTTTTTTAGAAGCTATCATACCGTAGTAGCCCTAGCAGAAGATTGGTGTACTCTTGAGTCTTGATACTTCACGCTGTGCACTGTCAGAACTTGTCTAGTAGATCAACAGATCATGTCACACTTTCTTTTTTTGCTTATCAATTTGTGTAATATATGCCTATTTTCTTCAACAGAACAAAGGCTCTGGGGCCTGTACAAGATATTGACACAGCTACTGTAAATGAAAGGGAGCTGTTATTTGTTCTTCATCTGGATGGAAGTTTGCGTGTCTGGGATATTTCTAGTCAGACGAAACTTGTTAATTATAATGTTCACTTGGATGATTTTGAAGGTAATATCTGTGCCCACTTTATTTATTGCATGAAAGATCAAATTTCTTCTGCTGAGGTGTCATTTATGGTATTATGTTTCTTGAAAGATTTCGTTCTTAGTGTTCATTTACATTATATACGTTTCATGTAATGCTACCGTAATGCATATGTAAGCCATAACCTAGACTCTGAAGTCAGTTGATGCTATAGTATTGAAGTCACTCTTCTTAAGTTGCATCTGATCCACAAGCTGCTGCTATGGCATGCACATGTCTATTCCTTGGGATTTGGGAACAAATGGTTGGTTATTTCCAGTTTTTGTACTAAAGTATATCCTAGTAGTTGGCCAAGTGTGGTAATTACTGTTGATCCTAGCATAGTCTTCATTTTTATTTTAGTGAACTGCATGCCATATCTACATGACGGAGGAAAAAAAGTACCATGAGGGAAAAAGGGGGAAGACAGTAGCTATCACGTGGAGCTTGTTTGTCTCCAATAGTCCTCTGAATCAATGTCGGTGTGCTTTCTTACTGCCTCACATTATAACAGCTGCTTCTGCAATTATCTGTTTTCTATGCTTTTAAGGCGTCCATAAGGCGACGCCTAGGCGTCGAGGCGCCCCCCCAGCGCTTTGCAAATATGCCCGCTTTAGGCGCCCCCCCAGCGCCTTAAAGCGAAGCGTCGCCTTAAAAACATAGTCTGTTTTATTATTTTGGCATAATTGCGTTCAAACAAACAGGACATGTTTTAAACTCTGCTTGCATGGATATCTGAATCTTTTGTTGTTGAGTAGTGCCTTTTAATTGAATCATTTTTCTTTATCTTCAGGGCAACCCTCTAGGCTATGGGTTGGTGAGGCTGATGATGATCAAGAACTGATATCCTTGGCTGTTCTGCACCAAGGGACTGTGGTATGCACACATATTGATGTCTGGGCTGCATTTACTTGCTTGTGTACAATGCACAAGTTCTATTGCTGTACTTCCCATTTGATATATAAAAATGAAAGCAAAACAAAACACTAGGTTATAGAACCAAAGCTTTTTAAAATGGCAATGCAGTGTTCTAGGCACAATGTGAGTTGAAGTTGGTCTATCTGGTATGCTCACTGTGCGCCCATATACCTCCGAACTAAGGCATCCTGCTTCATGAGTCGCTCACTGATACTTGTAGTTGGAGTAAATCAGCAAATAGGGGTTTAAGATTTATCGAGGTCATGGAGGAATCAGAAGGATATGATGATGGTGATTTTTGCTTAAGTTTTGCTGCGTGAGGTGGAGTTTTAAATGCCGAAAGGCAGTAAGTGGTGGGAGAATACGATTTCTGTAGTTAAACATGGTTTGCTCGCAGTTTACTGGTTATGGATTATTACACCTGGATGTCCAGCATAGTAGCATGCTAACATTTTTCTTTGTTTCCATGAAATTGTTTTTTTCCGTTTGGTAAACTGTCGCACTTCTGGCAGTAGATATCTGATAGTAGATACACCTCGTATGCCAGCATTCTATGGCTAGATGCGACACCTTAAAGGAATCTGGGGCCATGGCCTTCAGTTTGAACGTCTATTTTTTGCTATTTTTGCATGCTTATGTTAGTCACTATGATTCTCTTTTTGCCGATTGTGGGTTGTGACCACATGACATAATGCGATGGAAACTATTGATTTCTCTCATCAGTGTTGCTGGAAGTAGCTGACTGTTTGCATTTTGAAATTGTAAAGGTTCCAGCTTGTGATCATATTGCTATATATGCCTTCAGTTTTGGTGCTGGCGAAAGATTCTTGTTGTCTCCTGAACCTTCGGTTTCTGCTGTACCTTTGATAGAGGTACTCAAAAGCATCACTCATCGTGATATTCCTTAAGATTATTTGGTCTTCTCGGTTCCCGCCTTCTAAAATATACGAGGAAATTGCATTAGGACTTTGACAGCACTAAAAATGGAAACTTCTATTTCATTCTGTGCAGTGTGCACTAACCATGTGTGGTTGTTTACCACCCATATGGTCTACGGAGGAATTTCTTCGCTCACTATTGAATAGCCTCTACACTCAATCAAATCTGCTTAATATGCACACAGATACACCCTCCAACAGAAAAATAAAAGAGAAGTAGGGGATAAACCAGCATTTAGTAGCTTGTACCTGTCTCGAGGAATCACCTTCGTGCGTCCATAGTTCCTGTTTTATGTTTATTATTGGCATTGGCATCAGTAAATTTGAGTTCTATTTAAAATCAGCAGGAGATTCAGCTCAGGACTTGTCAATCCTGGTACTGTGGAGTTTAAAATGTATATGTTTCCTGAAAGACAATTTTATTGCATTATGGTTCCTTATATTATTGAAATATGCTTCCCGAGTTTAGCAACCAACTAGTGTAGAATGGCTTGTAGCAACTTATCGTAGTTCAGCGATTATGTTAGAAGCTCGGAGGAGCTAATATTTCTCACCTGTTGATGGATACTGCCTTTTACTCAGGGAAAGATCGTTGATTTGAAAATAAGCACGGAAAAGCTTTGGATACTTAAAGAAGTTGGACCAATGCTCTATGAAATAGTGCAGTATAACTCTGATAGGTAAATCTGCTGTCACACTAACCCCTTTTAATCCTTCAACTGGTGGTTATTCTGCATTATCGCCTCATGAACTAAAGAATTGCTTCTTCAAATGACATTGATCAGCGAGGAAATATGTTCATATGTGCTACAAGAAGACGCTATCAGTGAGCAAATGTTCCAAAGTTCTGAGAGTGCATTGGACGATTTGGTTTGGACTGCTGATTCAGTATTCTCATCTATGAAGGTAAATGTAATTCCCTTAAGTTTATTCATAGTTCTTATATAATCTGGCATGTGCTGATACAGTTCTTTGTTAAACTTAGCAATTATGGTAATGGCTTATTCAGTTTCAACTCTGAGCCTTCTTTAGCATTATTTTGTTAGGTTTTCTTGTGCTGTACTCTATTAAATCGCTTTAATTCCCAGTGCATGTTAATTTGTAGCAACTCCAGAGATTCCTGAGAGTTCTAGTTGCTCCCAAGTACAAAAGCTTTATTTAGGTCATATCAACACTAGAGATTCCCAAACATCACAAATAGTCTCAACTATTAAACCTTTTTCTAGAGTCACAGATTTACAGGAAATTTATGTATTTCCTTACCTTTTAGTTATGCACTCAAACTGTTACAATTTCTGTATTTTGACAATGGCTAAAAAATCTATCCATTATCAATCACGACAAGTTTAGCTCATGTGGCAATTCGTCATTTTTTTAGCTAGTTTTGAATTTGTCTTCTCGGATTATGTCATACGTTGATATGGCATATTCGCATGGCTAGAGTATTTTGATCTATACCATAAGACTTCAGTATTCTTTGGCTATGTAGTGTTCTTTCTTGTATTTACCTTCCCTCTTTTGTGATATATGCCTATGTGGAGCTCTCCAATGTTCTTTAGCCATGTAGTTTTCTTTGGTACCTGTAGGAGCATAGTTTCAGTTTTATCTCATCCATGTTTCTGCGGAGGCTGCTGCAACCAGGAGTGAACCACTGTTCTGCTCTCCGTGAAACCTTATTGGAGTACAAAAGGTTTCTATCCGATTCTGAGTTTCAGTCGCTTACAACTAGTGGGCTGCGGAAAGAAATATTATCCATTATAGAACAAGAGGTACTCTATTTTGCTACTTTGTGATTTAGGTCTCCTAATTTCTGATTGTAGTGTATAGCTGAATTTCCACAATCACCTTTTTTATGTAGGGAAGTTCTCAGGTCGCAAGTTCTACTGTTTATCACTGGAAAAAGTTTTCTGCACGGTATCTCCACAACTGGTGCTGGAATAATAGGCCATATGGGTTGCTTCTTGATACGAACAGTGAAGTGTTTGGTTTAATTAGAAAGGGTTCATTTTCTCTCTTCCGTTGTTTGGAGGGTGTGGAGCAACTTATTTATGGTATGTTTCTGCTCTAGCATTTGACATCTCTTACTGAAATTTTAACTCGTCATTTATGAGGGGATACTAACTAGCTTAACATATCAGGTTCCTCTGATGACTTGGGAAATCTCATTGGCCTCGGGATGAACTTATCGAATGATACTGACGGTGAAACCCTTATTGAAGTTCTCAGGTGCATGGGCCATATAAACCATTTGCTTGGGAGATCTTCTGCTGCAATATATTACGAGTCCCTCATCAGTTCTGTTACATCACCAGATGAAGTTACTTCTCAGATATTAAAGATTCTAGAGAGTGGGTTCAGTCCTCAATCTTCGTCGCCCCTCATTACATTGCTTGGAACAGATGCTTATGTAGAAAGAAGGCAGATGGCTCACAAAAGCCAAAGGAAGTTTTCTGTTGAGATGCTACTATCTTTCCATAAGTTGCAATCAAGATCCACATCCTGGTCGGCAGTATTTGATGTGATTGATAAGTTCATGAAGTGTTTGGATACAAAGGTCACTATACAAGAGTTTGAATTGAGAAGACTTTATAATGTAAATTCTGCCTTAGTGGTTCAGGCTACTTCACAGGTTGCAAGAACCATGTTTGAGGCTGCTTTTGATCTATTTCTGTTCCTCAGTTATTTGGTTGGTGTCGGTGGGCAGGTATGCTATCTTTTTAGGGTCTCAACATTTCTGTTTGATGTACATATGCGGCTTTCAACTCTGCCACCTCTGCTAACTAGTCTTCCTATCACAAAAAAACAACCTCAGCTAAGTACTCACAATTTACTGCCATATAGTATGGAGATATATATACTACTTCAATTCAGGAATAGACGATGTCTTACAAAGCATGCAATCAAACTTGTCCAACTTTGACTAGCAATATAGAAAAAAAGTTACTTTGATTGTCATTAAACACATTTTCACAATAATTTAAATTGTTTTGCTTACATGTTCATACAAAAAGAGTACCGGTTAAAATGGCTTCTTGGACACTCTTGCCATATCCCAAAAGTCATCTGTTCTTGAATAGATTTTGTTACTGAGACTATGAGCACTTATTTTCTTGGATCTGTTGGTCTCTGTGTTGTTGAAGTACAAATCAAGCAGAGTACAAGCTATTAAGAATGTGAGCAACCTTTGATAAGGTAAATTTTAAATCAGGTCTCCTTGCTGCAAAGCGATGTTGCTAGAATCAAACTGCAGTTGTTTCCAATGATTCAAGACATACTGGGACAGTGGATCGTTCTCCATTTTGTGGGAATTTCACCAACCACACCACCAACCATCGAGGATTTCAGCTATCAACTTTCTTCCCTCCAGCTAGGTAAGAGTTGCCTAAAAGAAACAGTTGTGTTCTTACACTTAATGTTTAACGTGTTGATTTTTTTTATCAGTGGCCTTTCCACAATCATGAGTATTCCATTTTGCTCTTTTATGACAATAATTTCATAAGAAGTACATGTAAAAGGACTATGGGTATGCCATTTGGATTTTATATTCCAAAGTAAAAAATGGCATATGTGTAAGGTTCAGGGTATAGTGGCTGTGTTTTATGGGACAATGCACACCCTAGCCTTTATTGCTATTGAGGACTCTGCATTAGAAGAGTGCGAAGCCAATTAGCCTACTATGTCTTGCCTTTGCAAGTGATCAGAAAATTGTTTCTTTTATTCATCGAAAGATTGAATTATTATCCATGTTTGTGTGACTGTAGATCGAAATTGAGGACGAGGGTGCCATGTTTTAATTCGGATGGAGAGCAATGTTCTGCTTTTGGTACAAATTTATATATGTAGAAAAGACATAGTTACTGCTAACACATTCTACCTTTTTAATGCCAGTACTACACTATTAAGCATGTAACTCCCTGCAAATCCTAAACTAACGATCAGAGCCTTACTGTGTTGTAATACGCCTTCAACGGTTCAACCTAACATTTATAATTCCATATTAATAACTGGAATATGATGAGATGACTTGGCACATAAACCTTGCAGATAGATGGCTAAGAAACTACTTCCTCCGTTTCTAAATATAAGGACTACATATGGATGTATATAGACGTATTTTAGAGTTTAGATTCACTCATTTTGCCTTGTATGTAGTCAGTATTGGAATCACTAAAAAGACTTATGTTTAGGAACAGAGGGAGTATGTATTAGGTGATTTTGTCTAATCATTTAAGTAGATATTTTGTTCTATCTTTTTGCTTGCAAAGGGGCTAGCTCTTGATTATTTTCTGCCAGTAGAGGCACTGTACATTCTGCAAATAGGTTTGCAGTTTTCTTGTTCAATTTGTATTGCAGTCTATACATGTGTTGTAAATATGTGTAGTTGGGCACATTTTTTATGTAACTTCGAGTTAAGAAACTATTGTTTTTGCTTATCTTGACAGGTATAGCCGATGAGCGGTCTTTGCACAGAAAGCTTGGATCCTCTGATTTTACATTGGCTTGTTTGCTTGATTTTCCTAAATCTGCGGAAGGGGATGATCTGTCACCTTGTTTTCCTAGTCCAACCGAGGTAATCAACTTGGTCAGGAGGTTTAGCAGTTCGATTATGTGCAGAAATAGTGTTGACTGTGTAGACAGCTTCTTGGGTTCCACAATAAATCTGGCAGCAGTTTTCATCCGACATGGTCAATATGAAGCTGCTCAGGTATTATTTTTTCTGCTTGTGGTCCTGAAAGTCATAGATATATTTCATCTGTCGTGATGTTAATGCTAATTTATCTTTCTACCATTTTCTCTCTCCAAAAGAATCTGCTGGGCATTCTTGAAACATACTTGGGCTATGCGAGAGCATCCCAAACTGATCAGGATACTGATATTGCATGTTTGGCTCGCCTACATCTCAGTGGATTTTGCCTTTTGATGCTCGCACATGATGAAGCAAACATTGTTTTGAGAGAATCCAAGGTTCAGGAAGCTATCAGATGCTTCTTTAGGTACTACCTTCTGCTATGCTACTTCTTAGGGCATTTACTCTGTGGACCCGTGAATAGATTTCTGAAGGGCACATGTTTCATGATGATATATCTTCAATACTATGAGGAAATCTTTATTACTTGTGAAGTTGTGATGTTCTTGGTTGTGAGTTACTCCCTCTGTAAACTTCTATAAGACCTTTTAGATCACTACTTTAGGTATTAGTTTACAGAGGGAGTACTATGCAATATCTTACGGAGCTGGTAAATGAATGTAGAACTGAGGCAGCACCAACTGTTAGTTTCTCCCATCAGATCAAATATCATGGCTAGGATCACCTTGTGATAAAAATTGCAGCAATTTTTTTGGGGGCTTTTGAGGGGAGGGATGGGAATCCAAAATTCAAGAAGGAAACCGTGGTCCGTGGAGAAAAGGCAAAAAATCATCATGTGCAAAATGCTTAAATATAATATACGTATCTGGTTTTATCTCTTTCAGATTTCTAATAGTATTGGGCCGTTGACTAATTAATTCTATGGTGTTAATGTGGTGCCTGGGGAGAATAACAGAGCTGCATCTGGGCAAGAAGCTCAGAAGGCGCTGAAGAAGTTCTCTTCTGAAACAGGGTTTCAAATTTCTGGTGACTTCATTTTCTTGACCTTGCGTGCAGTGTAAATCCATTTCAACCATATCCTAACTTTTTATCGGATTTTCCAGGGGAGTGTAGATCTATTTCTTTATGGAGGCTTCATTACTACGAGTGGGCAATGCAAATTTTTGAGCAAAACTCAATGAGGGAGGGAGCATGCCAGTTTGCTCTCGCTGCTCTTGAACAAGTTGATAGCATTGATTTGGACAATGGAAGTGAAGCCGAGGATCTCCCAGAGACTACAGCGATGATTAAAGGACGACTATGGGCCAATGTATTCAAGTACAGCTTGGATTTGAAAAACTTTCGAGATGCGTATTGTGCTATAATCTCAAATCCAGATGATGATAGCAAGTATGTCTGCTTGAGGCGTTTCATCATAGTTCTTTGTGAGCTTGGCGAGACTAAGGTTTGACATTGTTTCATTGTTTGTTTACCTTTATTCTTCCTTGCACCTGGTGACTAAAATTAACCACTTTTCTGCCTGATGTCCATATACACCCATTAATGTGCATTACAGCTGTTAACCAGCCATCCATGTATATGTGCTATAAGACTTGTAGATTGATTATTGCACATTTGAGTACACCGAACTGTGCCACGTCCTGTTCTGACATTTGGTGCAATCATATCTTATTTTGGATTTGTCTAATCAAGGTCATTTGCAATGGTGAGATACCATTCACTGGTTTGGTGGAAAAGGTGGAGCAAGAGCTCTTCTGGAAGGTTGGTGCACATAATTACCATTTTAACCACAACATATGTTTGTCTAGCACAGACGGTCATTTGTTTGTTTTTTTGTTTGCCAGGCTGAGCGCTCAGATCTATCTTCTAAACCAAATCTATACAAAGTCCTTTATTCATTTGAAGCTTATAGGAACAATTGGAGGAAGGCAGCTGGATGCATGTACAGGTATTTTGTTAGATTGAGTAGAGAGGGGGAAGCAGGTGGAGGCCGCCAACTCACTCATGTATTACAAGAGAAGTTGCATGCTTTGTCTACTGCTATCAACTCGTTGCAGCTTGTTGAACCCTCATGTGCCTGGCTCGATTCGGTTTGTGAAGCTGATGATCAAATTTCGCCAAGCAAAAAGCCTCGTAATCTTTTGATGGAGAACTGTATGTTGACTTAAGCTCTCAATTCCTGTTTAGTTTATACCTGTCAACAACAATGTGCTTGATTAAACTTTGTTTCCTGTATACAGCTGCTTTTGGCACAGATTCAGAACTCTCTACATTGCAGTTTTGTGTTGACATTGAAATTCTTGAAAAGGAATACACACTAACAGAAGCACTTTATATGCTTAGTACTGTAAATTCTAAATCCAAAATTTCTGGTACGTGCCCAACTAATCACACACACATTTATCAATTTTGAAGATCAATATTTAAACAAGCTGTGGCCAATTCATTTTTGTGGTACTGCAGAAAGCTATTCTATCGAAGCCTTGACTGACATTCTTGTAAATGAGAATTTGCATGACCTGGCATTCACCATCGTACTGAAATTTTGGAAGGAGTCAGGAATGAAAAGGTGGATTGGTATTCTGATACATAACCTTCTTTTCCCTTGGCCTTTTACTTGTATAAATTCTTGTTCATCACTTTTACGTCTATGAACTAATCTGACTGTTGATGTTGTTTGTACTTTTCTATGATAGAGAATTGGAGCGTGTCTTTGCAGCTATTGCACAGCAATGCTGCCCAAACAGAGTAGGCAGCTCAGGGTGCGTTTAACTGTATTTTTTTCTTCTGGTTTTCAACTTTTCATCTAATCGGCAATGTATGACTATAGATTATAGTAACTGCTGTATACTAAGGAAAAAAATACTTTTCACCTTATTACAGGAGAAATTTGACTGACACTCAACAGCTGCTACTTCTGCCTTCTTCCGAGGATGATGGATGGGATGGCAATAGCAAGACTATTGCTGTGGCCCATCAAGTGCAGGGAAGTTGCCAGTGGGAAACTCTTGAACTATATTTGGTATGTGTATTTTTGTTCTGCCTGTGTTTTATTTTGTACAACTAAAGTGATCTTTTCAAAAGAAACGAGCTTCATCCCATACTAGGTTAAGTAAACCTCCTAAGTATTACATGGAAGTTTATTTTGTTGTTGACCACTGAGAGCAGTCATAACCAAAGTCACCGGCATCTTTATTCGATGCTGCGACCCACGACCCTGATCCGTGCTTCCTGTGATTGTTTATAGAATCAAAATAACTATATAGTCTTTCTTGTTCCACTTACAAGGCAAGGAAAATAAAATGTCATGGCATGGGTCAATGGCACTCTAGATTTCTGCCGTGATGTATCCCTGTCAGAGTGGACAGTAAGAGATATAAGTCTGTTAGTTGTCACCGTTGCTCAAGTCGTTTCTGTAGCTGCATATCTGGAATGGTCACACGGCCTCGACCGTCCAGGCCTCAACTGGCACAACAGCAACGTCAGACTTGGGTGGTTGCTGCCCAGTGCCGTGCAGCGGTTTTGTTGGGGAGCAGGGAGCAGGCAGGGTCTGTTGTGTTGTGGAGGGAAGAGAAATTGGGCCAAGCAAGCCCAGCTGCAAGATTATTCTCCTTTTCTTAATCTTATTTAATTTTACTTCCATTACTTTTCCGAGAAGGCGAGAACATTCTCCTTCCGTTTCGTTTATCCTTTATTTTTTAGATACACTTGGTACCCCTATAGTTGAGTAACTGGGTCATCCACTTGGATTCATTGGCGTCAAATTCCTCATTTAAAATTAGTGTCTCAGAGATTGCTGCTTTCTGTGACCCCGTTCATTGGCCAGGTTAACCTGGTATCCTGGTAACAATGATCACAACAGCAAAATGAAAAGTACCACCTACTTCTGTGCTGCTGCATTGACACAGCAGACCACCACCTGACCTTGTTTCCACCTAGTAACCACCATTGTTGGTTGGTAATTGTTCTGTCAGCAATCATAACTGGAAAAAGTGACATACTGAAATTTAACTTTGATTTTGGAGAAAATAAACTGACACCTGCTTAACCTATCGCTGTACTGCTGAAACTTGCCTATATGTTCTCCCTGAAACTACGCCAAGCCTTTCGTGCTAGTAAAAAAAAATGTATGAATGCAGCTTGTCCATGAACTGCACATATTACAGTATTTTACATGCGGCCTCATTGTGCAGGATAAATATAAAGATTTGCATCCAAGGCTGCCTGTCATTGTTGCTGAAACACTTCTTTACACTGATCCTGAGATTGAACTACCTCTTTGGCTGGTTCAGATGTTCAAGGTGACTTCCTGTTGTACAGCCCATTAGTTTGGTTGACTTTATTGTTTGACACTGCTGACCTTCGGTTTGTTTTGCTCATTGTGTCTTTAGACCACCAAGGGTGGAAATAGGATGATTTCATGGGGAATGTCTGGCAAAGAGGCAGATCCAGCTGCATTATTTCGACTATATACAAGTTATGGCCGGCACACAGAAGCAGCCAACTTGTTGGTGGAGTACCTCGATTCTTTTGCTTCATCGGTAATGGATTGATGGCCCGAAATATCTAAATACAAGACCTTAATGAGTACATGTAGAAATTTAAGCCCTTTGGAATCTCTCTTTTTCCAGAGACCGATGGACGTGCTGCACCGCAAAAAGATGTCGGCCGCCTGGTTCCCGTACACCACTGTCGAGAGGTTTTGGTGTCAGCTTGAAGAGATGCAAAGTGCTGGCCACAGTGCTGATCAGTGTGATAGGCTCAAGAAGTTGCTGCATGGAGCCCTGATGAACCACCTGCAGCAAGTTAGTGCATCTAGAGTAAGGTGCCTCCAGTTCTAGCCATATTCGGTGCTGACTTTATTTTGTTTGCATGGCATTTATTAGGTTGTCGTCGATTCAGAAGACGTACTGTCATCAGTTGGAGGAGGTCAAGGAGTGGAGAGCCAAAGCAGCTGAGATCATGTTGGTCGTGGATTACACAGTCCAAGCATTGTTGTATCTTGTATGTAGGTTTTGTATGTTTTCTTTTCAGAACTAGGCGGCTCTGTATGGCTGATAGTGTCTGTGATGTTCCGTTTGTAATGTGAATATGCATGGCATGTTAAGTTCCATGTCGTTTTGTTGATGACAGATGGATGGTTAGTCAATTATATGTCCCCACTCAGTGCTTTCATCGGCAGAAGCAAAAATTAAAAGACACACAATGTCGCCAAAAAACTGACATATTTTAACTATATGCATCTGCAGAATTTGAAATAAGATCCTATAGTTTCTGGCAATTGATTCCAGGATGTCTGTATGCTTTAGTGCTAAGGGCAAGTTCTTTAGGAGGTTATGGCTGGCTGTGGAAATAAGCTGCCCCCAAATTTTAGGTTGGACTTGTATAGAATATAAGCTGGGGAGGGGGCACAGCTTATTTTCAGTGAAAACTTTATTTTGGGGGGTTCAGTCAAAGCATTTACTCTGGAGTAGAAACTTGAATGTCGATATCGTTCTAGATAATTTGATTGGAAATTTTAAAATCGTGTGTATGAATGCAACAATTCTGCACCCAGGGTCAGCTGCACCTGCTGATGAACAGTAAAAAAATAGCAAGAATGTTTGAAAAATCTAAATTTTTTACACATGAAAGTTTAGAGAATCTTCTAGCTGTGCGCCAAATTTCAAGGTGCTTGGACATTTGAGAAACTTGTGGCAAAAATAACAAATTTGGCTTGTCAAAGAAACTTTTAAAAAGTGCACCATGTACACCGAATTTACTGAATTTTATTTTCTTTCACCACGAGATCGTCAAATGTCCAAACACCTTGAAATTTTGCACGCACCTAGAAAATTCTCTCATTTTTTATGTGTAAAAATTTCAGATTTTTAAATTTTGTTTGCTATTTTTTTTCAAATTTATTGTTCACCGGGAGCAGATGAGCCTGGACACCATTTTGAATTATCGCGTATGTATAGCTTACTTAAACTAGAGGGAGTATGGCATTTCTCCCGGTATTGTGATAGACCAAATACAGTATAGTTTATCTGGAATTTAGAATTTGTCACGGTTGTTTAGCTCAAAACGTGGTACAATTTTCACGACAAAGAGACATCATGAGAGCTAGGCAAGTCACTGGACAAGATATACCAAGGAATTTGTATTTCTGGGCACATAATCAAGAATAAAATGCACAATTACATATGAATGGGGAATTATGTACACGAGGCAATTATTCCCACGCGTATACAATTTAGATGAGTAAGAAACATGCTTCTGGGCACAATTCCTATGGCTATCTGACCCCTACACAAAAATCTTCAAAATGCTGTCTTCTGTTTATCTATTCTCCACATAAAACAACCTGACGCCACCCTTCGTTAGCCTTTTTATATACTCTCCATGCAAAATGAAAACACAAAGGAAGGAGGAAACTCCACAGGAGACATCGGAAGCTGGACAACAATAGCTTCATAGCTCAATTCATCAAATCCAGGAATACAAAACCGTTCCAAAGGCTATGAAGCACCATCGATGCCAATAGGTTGCGTGATCTGGCAAAGACGCCTCCCATCACAACCCCGAGAAATATCAACGGCAACACCCTTTGCACGTTGAAGTGCGCTAGCGCAAACGCTGCGGCACTTAGCAGGATCGACCATGGGAGAGGCATGTATCGCGTTAGAGATGGGAGAAGGAAACCACGGAATACAATCTCTTCCCATATGGGTGCACATACAGTGACTACCACTGCATACAAGGCCATTGCCACCGGGTCACGGGCCACAATGGATTGCTCTACACTGGATACCCCGGCGACTGGCCCTGATGACATATGAACTAGGCTGATGTTGATGTGAGAAAGCAAATTCACCAGTGGGAATAACAGGCACCCCAACGCTACATCCCAATGCCATCTGCCCTTCAATTTGAACTCAAACCAGCCTGGGGGAAGGGGACGGAATCTACCAAGGCACTGGTGAAGGATAGCAATCCCAGCAAGGCCTTCAGTTATGTCCGTCACAAGGCTATATAATGCTTGTCCTCTGTGCGTCAATGTTTCCTTGCTAAAGCCAGCAGCATGAGCCAAGAATGGCACTATCCAGGAACCCACAAGCCAAAATGTCGCAATCCACAAAAACATGACCTGCATTCAAAAAGTATAACTGGCTTAATACCAAATTCATCTAAACTGCTAAGAGATCATTATATTCAATCAAACATTTCCTGTTTAACTGATGTCTTTAGAAAGACAACCAATAACCACCAGGAACATTCAGCCATTCCTTTCTATTATATATGTACATAATACGCTAGCACATGCATCATAACTTATTTTTCTTTAGAGCGGAACATAATTTTATACCCAGCCTGTTTGGAGTGGCCCCTGTGTTGTGGTTGTGACTTTAGTCCCACATTAGAATTAGAGGCCTAAAGGTGAGTGACACGATTATGTAATCCTTGTTGTGTCGTCCCCCATCCCTGTTAGCCCTTTAATAAGAGGAAGCGGCAAAACTCTAAGCGGGGTGCATAAATAGCATGTCCCACGCAGGAGCTGAGTTGGGGACGACAAAAAATATTGAACAGAACATAATGGTAATGCAGAGTACCTTGTTATAACTTATAAGATCTCCTCCACAGTAAGAAAATCATAGGTGGACACGTAAGGGCAATATTAATATCTGTTTGGTGTCTCATATCATATCCAAAATAAAGTATCCACGTGGGTTCAGCATCTTATAGACCAGATTCACATTTAATATGTCTGTGTCCATATACAGAAAATCTAAAGGAACAGGGACAAATTACGTTACGATAAAAACAACAGCTAGCCCTACATCCCGTAGGATATCCAGAAGATATCTGCTAATTAGCAAAATGGATGTCTGATAACAACAAACCTAATAGAATAAGTAGAGAACTAACCTGGGCAATTGTTTGTCCAGTCCAAGGTACCGCCCAGCGCCCATTCCAAAATCTGAATATTGTTTCCTGTAGATTTTCCTTTATCTGCGACATAAATTCAGAATTCTCATTGATTCATAGGACAAAGTCGAAGTCTTAACAATGAAAAGGACTAACAGTTAATATCTGCTCCCTCCGTTCCGAATTATAAGATGTTCTAACTTTTGTTCTGAATAGGATGTATATAGACGTGTTTTAGTGTGTTTGTTCACTCATTTCAGTCCGTATGTAGTCCATATTGAAATATCCTAAACGTCTTATAATACGGAACAGAGGTGATAGCAAATTAGACACTAGCACTGAACAAATATGAGCGCCTGAATCAATCAAATATCTAATGATAGTTGGCAATTAATTTCAAAGTATATTAACTAAGATGAGAATATTCTGCCAAATAAGTACATATCCCACAATGTTTGCAACGAGAGTAACACAAAAGGAGAACATTATGATTTATTTAGTTTTTGAGCAGTGAGAATATTAGGATTTAGTTATACTTGCGAGAGACCGTGCAAGATATCATATCATACAATAACTGGGCTTGTGAGAAAGTGTAGTGCAAGGCCCAAAAATGGCAGGTATTCATAAACTTATAAACGACAAGCACTTTTTCCTATAAATTATTTGTTAAGCTTCATGCACTGGCCAACGTAACGAAAAGTCCAAACTGATGGAAAGGGCTAGGCAATCCACATATACACATCAATACCCCCTCTCACATGTGACGCGGGAAGTTAACACGTGAATAGACTCCGAGCCTCCGAGGTATGGCTCAAGAGGCCTATACGTGGACAGAGGGGGGCAGCAGCAATTTTTGAATAAATTGTGAAAGCCAGGACTTGAACTCAAGACCTTAGGCCCTGATACCATGTTAAGCTTCATGCACTTGCCAACGCAATCAAAAGTCCGAACTGATGGAAAGGGCTAGGCAATCCACATATAAACTTCAACATTATTAAACATCGATATGATCAATTGGTCATCCAAAAGATTCCTTATAAACTCAGATAGACATGCAACCCAATACAGTAGCACAGGGGAAAAAAATATGCACAACGATAGCTATTTTCCTTCAGTCCACACATTGACTGGCACCACACAAACAGAGAAAAGCAAATGTCTATATCGGTAAGAAAATCAATTCAAGTGCAACAGCTAATTTTGTTATCAGGACACCTCCAGTTAATGCTACTAGAAGCAATGTGATTCGTTAACTCAATTTGATGGGAGTAATTCATGAAGTCTCCTTTATTGATTATGAAAAATGTTTTGCCATCTTATCTCTTAAGCTCTCAAATAGTATTTCAAGTGAGCAACTGAACATAGAAATTGGTAGTTTTTACTTCTATTGCTTCGTGCATACTGTGCTTCATTTTGCAGTATCAACCTAATATAATTTACATCTGAAATTCCTATTTGTCAAAACACAATGAAGTTGGAAAGCGAAAAACAAACCAGACAAACCTTCTGCGCTCTAACAAACCAGCCTCCATTTACATAATTCTGATCATCCGTGTTGGGGCTTCCACCGTCTTCCTCCTTCAGATCAGGGTCCCCTGAGATCTCTGCCTGCTCATTGCACTTGAAGCCGGTGCCATCATCAGATGTTGTTGACACGTCCTGATCCTGCCTGAAGCACGAGATGTGAACCGGCCTCCATCCCTAAATGCACACGAGCACAAGAAACAAAAAACAAAATAAAAATCAAATTACCGCAAACAGCATGCCATTTTGACACTAACAGAGCAAACTGATGGGCATGACATTCAGATTGGCCATGTGGCCAGCAATGTTGCAGCGACAAAACCATGCACTGTGATACCCACACAAGGCTTGGCTGCTGAAATTGCCGCAGACAAGCACGACCGGCTACGCAGAAACAAAGTCAAACGGTTGAACCCGAGAGCAGGGGGTCGTTTTGGCCTTACCTTGGTGGGGGCAGCCCCGCGAGGCTTAAATCTGAGTGATGGCCTCTCGGCGGCGGCGGAGGGAGGTGGGAGCCTAACCCTACCGCAGGGGAGCCGCGGAGCGAGAGGGGCTAGGCAGGAGGTGGACGACATGCGTAATCCGCAAGACCGCAACCCGCAGAACCGATTTAAGGCAGGAGAGAGGAGGGCCGAGGGCGGCACGAGGGCTCAGGCAAGGAGGCGAACGGCGCAGCGCGACTCCGGTGACGGCGAGGCGGGGACCAGGACGCGGGCGCGTGCGCATGCGGCCAGCAGGCCACAGCAACGGTGGGGGCGCGGGCGCACCCGCGGCCGGCTAGGGCGATGAGGGGGGAGGCAAGCGAGGCTGCGCGCGAGAGACGACGGGGTGGAGCGAGCAGCGCCGAGGAATCGGGGAGAAGCGAGTGCGCCGACGGGGAGCAAGCGCCGCCGGGAGGCGCGGGCTGCTGGGACCGGGAGGATGTGCGGAGG
Organism: Triticum urartu; assembly: GCF_056163025.1. Taxonomy (NCBI): domain Eukaryota; kingdom Viridiplantae; phylum Streptophyta; class Magnoliopsida; order Poales; family Poaceae; genus Triticum; species Triticum urartu. The sequence goes on from NC_141878.1 coordinate 90,457,553, forward strand.
GATTACGGTTTTTTCAGATTGGTTCATGGAACACATTTCACATGGACGTGGAGTACTTGAGCTCGATCTCAAATGAGCCCCATGAACACTAAAATCAAAAAAAAAGAAATCTGAATTTCTTTTGTGATGAACTCTGACAAATGTTCTAAGTGCTTGCAAATTTTCATCATGAGATCACATTCAATGAAGGCGTGACAAAAAAATGCTTCAAGGCGTGACAAAAAAAACTTTTTTTAAAATAATACATTTTTTTTATTAATTTGCACAAATATTACGCCCAAAAAATGATTTTCAAAAATAATACACCGTCGGCCCACAGCAGGCAGACTGGTCCTAGTCGGCCCACAGCAAGCCGACTGGGGCCTATCTGCTTGCTGTTGGCCGATTGGCCTGTCGTCCACCAGTCAAGTCCAGTTGGCCAACTGGGGGCCGACAAGGTCCAGTCAGCCTGCTGGGAGCCGACAGGAACTAATTGGCCTGTTGTGGGCCGACCGGTGCATGCATACCATATTACAGATTTTTTTGCCCCATACGATATTACAGAATTTTTTTCCGGAACTGTGACGTATTTTCGCGCAACCCTTTCCCATCAATATTTTCCCGCCACCCGTTTCCCGCCATATGTTCCCGCCACCCGTTCCCGCCATATGTTCCCGCCAGCTCTTTCCCGTCACCCGTTTTCCGCCATATGTTCCTGCCTACTCTTTCCCGCCACCCGTTTCCCGCCATATGTTCCCGCCAACTGTTTCCCGCCATTTTCTCCTCTCTACCTATAAAACCCCCTTCAGACGGAGGTGGATAAGCATTCCAGTGTAGTGTAGTTGAGATGTCCCGTTATCCTTTCGATCGTAGTTTTCATCCTGGGATGAGCAGGACTCTTCTGAGGCTAGCTACCGATTTCAGGATGGACAATAGGATAGTTCCATGGGACGAACTCACCGGTAATGACACCATAATGAATGAGTTGGCTCACGAATTACGTAGGTCTGGGTGGCCTGAAAGGACCTATGAGGAGGTACGTAAAGAACTTCTTAGGTTGCATGAAAGGTGGAAGAAGGTAGTGGAGCCGAAGAGTGAAATGTTCAGAAGGACTGCAGAAAAGAATCCATTTTTATGGACCGAGGAGAGCGAGGACGAAGATGATATCTTCATGCCGCCGCTTCCGGGTTCTGCATACTCTAAGGGAAAGAGTTCTTCATCGTCAAAGGGCAAGGTTTCTGCATCGTCGAAGGGCAAGAGTTCTTCATCGTCGAAGTGCAAGGTTTCTGCATCGTCGAAGGGCAAGAGTTCTTCATCGTCGAAGGGCAAGCGTTCTTCATCATCGAAGGGCAAGAGTTCTACATCGATGGAGGATGACGATGATGACTTCATGTAGTTTTTATGATGTATGTTGTAAGTTTAGTCGTACGTACCGTTGATTTAGATGCAGTTCTATCTAGTTGTTTGTACTATCTTGTTGTACGAGCATTATGTTCTATCTAAATATGATGTTGTAGTTCGGATAACAGAGTACTAAAATAGAGTAGGCATATGTCTCATACATAAGTACACAGTCATTTGTCTCATACATAGAATAGACATAAGTCTCATACAAAAGTAGATGGTCATGTCTCTACTGATAGATGGAAGCGTCAGTGACGACGTCTGGCCTGGCGGGGAGGCGGATCTGGAAGCGGCGTCCATCCCAACCTGTTAGGTGGCCTAATGTTACGAGGAGGAATTTTAGACTCTCCCCGGTCATGCTGTGTATCCTGTGTGGGGCCTGGTGGAGGAGTTGAATACATGTTCATCCACTAGGTGTGCTGCGACATCTGAGCATGTATGTTCTCCTCGGGATGTTGATCACTCCCCCACGTATCATGTGGTGCCGACATAGACGCACGATATACGTAGGCTCCTGCACGATGGAACGTTTAGTCATGAAGAATGAGGTCACCTCAATTAATATTGAAAACAATAAATATGAAGACACTTACCTGCTGATTGTGACGGCTGCTCTGGCTCAAACACGAAGCTCGACGAGGGACCGTGCTGCTGTGGCTATGGAGAAAACATGAAGCTCGACGAGGGACCGTGCTGCTGTGGCTGTGGAGAAAACACGAAGCTCGACGTGGGACCATAGTGCTGTGGTTGCTGCCATGTTGGTCAGGACGGGGTGTCCTGGTTGTCGGCTGATGTGCTAGACGTGGACGTGGTTGATGTCGGTGCATGGAGTGACGCGGCTGCTGCCGCTGGTGCTGAACAACGTCGGTTCTCCGGGTGCACGTGATAGCCTCGTACACAGTCCGTATCTTGTTCTGAGTTCGTTCCAAGAAGGGCTGTAGCACTGGACGGTGTTGAAGAAGAGGTCTAGACGACAGTGATCGTCCAAAGGTGGTCACGTCCTCGTAGAGTTCGTGTGTCAAGGTAGCCTGCAAATTTCCATGACGATTAATAATGTATGTCTCTTGCACGTCAAAGTATGTGACAACATTACTTAAAGAAAATATATCTTACCGCGTACTGCATAGAGCCCGAAGTGTCATAGCTCGAGTACATATCCGACGGAGTAGGATCCGGTATCTCCTTTGGGTGGGAGTGCTCAACGATCCGTAACCGTGTTTCGGTCATGTAGCGCCGCAAATAGAGATTGAATTCATTTAGATCAAAATTGTGATTCTCGTGCCATAGATGTGTGTTTGCTGTCTCCCATTCTATAACATACGACTCTAGTCTAACTAGCCAGTCAGCAGTTGTCCTGGTCATGCCCTTCCTTGTCGTCCTAAAATTATGGTGTGTGTTCAACAATTACCTAAAGCTTCGAATGGAGTACTATGAAAGATAATGCAACATTGAAAAACTGGTTAATACCTGTGGATGTATGCTGGCACCGGGTTCTCTATAGGGGGAGGCAGCTCCAACTGCAGAAGACCAAATTGCCTCATAACCCTCTGTTGTGCCATCTCCTCGACGAAGACATCGAAGATGATCTTTGATTTTGTCATCCAGTAATCTCGGTCCCTTGTGCATAGCACAGATATACCACCAGGGTATCTCGCTTGTATGGCTGCCAGATGACCCCGGTGTACGCATCGAACTGCTCGTTCAATGCTGTGTATGCCTTCCTGGTCTGATCACTAGCAAAGCGTCTCTGCAGAAAACAAAAGTTAGTAGCCGCTAGCATCGAACTATCTCTTGTGCAGAAAAAAGTTGCATTAAACTATAACACGGTGCATACCTCGCGACGTGTCCAACACAGACCGAAAGTAGGCATGTCGATGCCGTCAACATCAAACATGGCGTCTATAGGCTCACGAACACGTACATCTGGTCGCCCTATAGAGAACCTCTCCCACGACCACAACTGTAGGAATAGAGGGCATCCAAGAAGGGCTGGCTTTCTCGATGTAAGCTGGCAACCGTTGCACATACCTCGGCATGTAGCCGCTAAGACCGCCGAACCCCAACTCCTCTGTCTGATCTGATCCGCCGTCTGAGCGCTCGCTATCTCGAGTGCCATAGGGATGTAGAGCGCGCTAATAGTGGTGACATGGTTCTCTGTGAACATCACCTTGCTGAAAAGCCACATTAAGTAGGCCTTCAGGCTCCGAGTGATCTGTTCCGCAGTCAACGACGCCCGGAAGTTCTGAATCTGCATTAAGCAAAGAGAAAGTTTTAGTAAGCCGCAGCTATTTTCTGTAAAACCGTATGCACGATAACTTGACGATAAGAGGTAGGGGAAATTACCCGGAAATTGAGCAACCACTCATACTTAGGTCTGTGATGCTCCCATACCGGATCCGGAGCATCCGGAAAACACCATGAAAACGTTGTGTAAGAGCTCGCTCCCAACCAGCCGGTGCATCAAACGGTCCTATGGCATGACCTGCCAATGATAGTCCGAGCAAAAGTGACACATCCTCCAGAGTAGGAGCCATCTCTCCCCATCGGAAGTGAAACGTGTGGGTCTCTGGCCTCCAACGGTCCACTAAGCAGCTCAGCAAGGACCCGTCGATGGCGAGGCGTTTCTCACCCAGGATAGACTCAAAAAGATGCGCGAAAGGTAAAAGGCCGGCCCATTTCAACCTTCATCAGAGAACATTTCAGTTAGTGTCTCCCATTAATATGCATGTCAGTGTGCAAATTAATAAAGCACGTACCGCTGAAGCCATCCTGGGTGTATCATCCATTTTTCCTTAGGAGTGCGAGTGACCAGAGGCTCAAGCTTGCGCTCATACCATATCACACCACAATGACCCCTATCAATGTTCCCATTCAGCAACCACATTCCCGACATTCCTGCACATAAAAAATTCAGAACATAGTGCCACACTAAATACAAATTCATAACATAGTGTCACACTTAATAAAAATTCAGAACATAGTGCGACACTTAATACAAATTCATAACATAGTGTCACACTTAATACAAATTCAGAACACAGTGTCACACTTAATACAAATTCAGAACATAGTGCCACACTTAATAAAAATTCAGAACATAGTGCCACACTTAATACAAATTCAGAACATACTACTGCTAGCTTAGCTTCTTCCTCTCGCCCTTACTCCTCTACTGCCTCTACCTCCTCTTCTTCCCCGGTTGCCTCGTCCACGCCCAGTGACGAAAGTGGGAAAATCCGTGTCCCTATGGCCAAATTCATTGCATAGAATGCATTTCCTAGTCGGACCTTGCTACGTCTTGAGCTTGCGTTGGTTTTCCCCGAAGAGGAAGGGATGATGCAGCAGAGTAGCGTAAGTATTTCCCTCAGTTTTTGAGAACCAAGGTATCAATCCAGTAGGAGCCCATGCTCAAGTCCCTCGTACCTGCACAAAGCGATAGCTACTCGCAACCAACGCGATTAGGGGTTGTCAAGCCCTTCGCGGTCACTTACGAGAGTGAGATCTGATAGATATAATATTTTTTGGTATTTTTCATATAAATATGCAAAGAAAAAAGTGAAGGCAAAGTAAAAAGCAAAACAATATTAAAGTGATGGAGATTGATATGATGAGAATAGACCCGGGGGCCATAGGTTTCACTAGTGGCTTCTCTCAAGAGCATAATTATTTTACGGTGGGTGAACAAATTACTGTTGAGCAATTGATAGAATTGAGCATAGTTATGAGAATATCTAGGCATGATCATGTATATAGGCATCACGTCCGTGACAAGTAGATCGAAACGGTTCTGCATCTACTACTATTACTCCACTCATCGACCGCTATCTAGCATGCATATAGAGTATTAAGTTAAAAATAGAGTAACGCCTTAAGCAAGATGACATGATGTAGAGAGATAAATTCATGCAATATGAAATAAAACCCATCTTGTTATCCTCGATGGCAACGAGACAATACGTGCCTTGCTGCCCCTTTTGTCACTGGGTAAGGACACCGCAAGATCGAACCCAAAGCTAAGCACTTCTCCCATGGCAAGAACTACCAATCTAGTTGGCCAAACCAAACGGATAATTCGAAGAGACTTGCAAAGATAACCAATCATACATAAAAGAATTCAGAGAAGATTCAAATATTATTCATAGATAGACTTGATCATAAACCCACAATTCATCGATCTCAACAAACACACCGCAAAAAGAAGATTACATCGATAGATCTCCACAAGAGAGGGGGATAACTTTGTATTGAGATTCAAAGAGAGAGAAGAAGCCATCTAGCTACTAACTATGGACTCGAAGGTCTGAGGTAAACTACTCACACTTCATCGGAGAGGCTATGATGATGTAGAAGCCCTCCGTGATGACGGCCCTCTTCCGGCGAAGCTCCGGAACAGGCCCCAAGATGGGATCTCGTGGATACAGAAAGTTGCGGCGGTGGAATTAGGTTTTGGCTCCTGTTCTGATCGTTTGGGGGTACGTGTGTATATATAGGAGGAAGGAGTATGTCGGTGGAGCACCGAGGGGCCCACGAGGTAGGGGGCACGCCCTAGGGGGGGCGCCCCCACCCTCGTGACCTCCTCTTTGATCCCTTGCAGTAGGGTCCAAGTCTCCTAGATCATGTTCGGTGAGAAAATCACGTTCCCGAAGATTTTATTCCGTTTGGACTCCGTTTGATATTCCGTTTATCCGAAACACTAAAATAGGCAAAAAAACAGCAATTCTGGGCTGGGCCTCCGGTTAATAGGTTAGTCCCAAAAATAATATAAAAGTTGAAAATAAAGCCCAATATAGTCCAAAACAGTAGATAATATAGCATGGAGTAATCAAAAATTATAGATACGTTGGAGACGTATCAGGCATCCCCAAGCTTAATTCCTACTCGTCCTCGAGTAGGTAAATGATAAAAAGAGAATTTTTGATGCGGAGTGCTACTTGGCATAATTTCAATGCAAATCTTCTTAATTGTGGTATGAATATTCAGATTAGAAAGATTGAAGACAAAAGTTTATATTGACATAGAAAATAATAATACTTCAAGCATACTAACAAAGCAATTATGTCTTCTCAAAATAACATGGCCAAAGAAAGTTATCCCTACAAAATCATATAGTCTGGCTATGCTCCATCTTCCCCACACAAAGTATTTAAATCATGCACAACCCTGATGACAAGCCAAGCAATTGTTTCATACTCTAACTTTTTTAAAACTTTTTCAATCTTCACGCAATACATGAGCGTGAGCCATGGATATAGCACTATAGGTGGAATAGAATGGTGGTTGTGGAGAAGACAAAAAGGAGAAGATAGTCTCACATCAACTAGGCGTATCAACGGGCTATGGAGATGCCCATCAATAGATATCAATGTGAGTGAGTAGGGATTGCCATGCAACGGATGCACTAGAGCTATAAATGTATGAAAGCTCAACAAAAGAAACTAGTGGGTGTGCATCCAACTTGCTTGCTCACGAAGACCTAGGGCAATTTGAGGAAGCCCATCATTGGAATATACAAGCCAAGTTCTATAACGTAAAATTCCCACTAGTATATGAAAGTGACAACATATGAGACTCTCTATATGAAGAACATGGTGCTACTTTGAAGCACAATATATGAGACTCGCTATATCATGGTGCTACTTTGAAGCACAAGCGTGGAAAAAAGGATAGTAGCATTGCCCCTTTATTTATTTATTTTATTTTTGGGCCTTTTTTTTTTCTTTGGCCTTTCTCTTTTTTTGGGACAATGCTCTATTGAATGATGATCATCACACTTCTATTTATTTACAACTCAATGATTACAACTCGATACTAAAACAAAGTATGACTCTATATGAATGCCTCCGGCGGTGTATCGGGATATGCAATGAATCAAGAGTGACAAGTATGAAAGAATTATGAACAGTGGCTTTGCCACAAATACTATGTCAACTACATGATCATGCTAAGCAATATGACAATGATGGATGTGTCATGATGAACTAGATGGTGGAAAGTTGCATGGCAATATATCTCGGAATGGCTATGGAAATGCCATAATAGGTAGGTATGGTGGCTGTTTTGAGGAAGGTATATGGTAGGTGTATGATACCGGCGAAAGTTGCGCGGTATTAGAGAGGCTAGCAAGGGTGGAAGGGTGAGAGTGCGTATAATCCATGGACTCAACATTAGTCATAAAGAGCTCATATACTTATTGCAAAAATCTAGAAGTTATCAAAGCAAAGCATTACGCGCATGCTCCTAGGGGGATAGATTGGTAGGAAAAGACCATCGCTCGTCCCTGACCGCCACTCATAAGGAAGACAATCAATAAATAAATCATGCTCCGACTTCATCACATAACGGTTCACCATACGTGCATGCTACGGGAATCACAAACTTCAACACAAGTATTATTTAAATTCACAACTACTCAACTAGCATGACTTTAATATTATCACCTCCATATCTCAAAACAATTATCATGCTTCAATCTTTTCTTAGTATTCAACACACTCAAAAGAAAGTTTCACAAATCTTGAATACCAAGCATATTATTATTAGGCAAATTACCATGCTATTAAGAGACTCTCAAATTAATTTAAGTGAAGCATGAGAGATCAATAGTTTCTTTAAAACAAATCCACCACCGTGCTCTAAAAGATTTAAGTGAAGCACATAGAGCAAAATTATCTAGCTCAAAGGATATAAGTGAAGCACATAGAGCAAAACTATCTAGCTTAAAAGATATAAGTGAAGCACATAGAGCAAAACTATCTAGCTCAAAAGATATAAGTGAAGCACATAGAGTATTCTATCAAATTTTAATTCATGTATGGCTCTCTCAAAAGGTGTGTACAGCAAGGATGATTGTGGCATACTAACAAACAAAGACACAAATAATACAAGACGCTCCAAGCAAAACACATATCATGTTGGTGAATAAAAATATAGCTCCAAGTAAATTACCGATGGAAGTGGACGAAAGAGGGGATGCCTTCCGGGGCATCCCCAAGCTTTGACTTTTTGGTGTCCTTGGATTATCTTGGGGGTGCCATGGGCATCCCCAAGCTTAGGCTCTTGCCACTCCTTGTTCCATGATCCATCAAAAGAATTCACCCAAAACTTGAAAACTTCACAACACAAAACTCAAAATAGAAAACTCGTGAGCTCCGTTAGCGAAAGAAAACAAAAGACCACTTCAAGGTACTGTAATGAACTCATTATTTATTTATATTGGTGTTAAACCTATTGTATTCCAACTTCTCTATGGATTATAAACTATTTTACTAGCCATAGATTCATCAAAATAAGCAAACAACACACGAAAAACAGAATCTGTCAAAAACAGAACAGTCTGTAGTAATCTGTAGCTAGCGCAAGATCTGGAACCCCAAAAATTCTAAAATAAATTGCTGGACGTGAGGAATTTATCTATTAATCATCTTAAAAAATAATTAACTAAATATCACTCTTCAAATAAAAATGACAGCAGTTCTCGTGAGCGCTAAAGTTTCTATTTTTTACAGCAAGTTCAACAAGACTTTCCCCAAGTCTTCCCAACGGTTCTACTTGGCACAAACACTAATTAAACACAAAAAAACACACAACCAAAACAGAGGCTAAATAATTTATGTATTACTAAACAGGAGCAAAAGGCAAGGAATAAAAATAAAATTGGGTTGCCTCCCAACAAGCGCTATCGTTTAACGCCCCTAGCTAGGCATAAAAGCGAGGATAGATCTAGGTATTGCCATCTTTGATAGGCAATCCATAAGTGGCTCTCATGATAGTTTCATATGGTAATTTTATTTTCTTTCTTGGAAAGTGTTCCATGCCCCTTTTTAATGGAAATTGAAATCTAATATTCCCTTCCTTCATATCAATAATCGCACCAACCGTTCTAAGGAAAGGTCTACCAAGAATAATAGGGCAATAAGGATTGCAATCTATATCAAGAACAATGAAATCTAGGGGCCATAATTCCTATTTGCAACAATAAGAACATCATTAATTCTTCCCATAGGTTTCTTAATAGTGGAATTCGCAAGATGTAAGTTTAGAGAGCAACCATCAAAGTTATGGAAATCTAGTAAATCACACAAAGTCTTGGGAATAGTGGAGACACTAGCACCCAAATCACATAAAGCATAAAACTCATGATCTTTAATTTTAATAGTTGGTTCCCACTCATCATAGAGTTTTCTAGGGATAGAAACTTTCAACTCAAGTTTTTCTTCATAAGATTGCATCAAGGCATCAACAATATGTTCGGTGAAGGCTTTATTTTGACTATAAGCATGTGGAGAATTTAGCACGGATTGCAACAAGGAAATACAATCAATTAAAGAGAAACTTTCATAATTAAATTCCGTGAAATTCAATATAGTGGGTTTAGCAACATCTAGATTTTTATTTCTTTCAATCCCACTTTCATCAATTTCATCATTAAGATCTAAACACTCCGAATTTTTAGAACGCCTTCTAGGTAAAGGAAGATCATATTCAGTTTCATCAAGATTCATATCGCAAAATAAAGATTTAATAAGAGACACATCAATAACTTTTAGATCTTCATCTTGATTTTCATAGGTATTGGAAGAACATGCTTTAATAAAGGCATCTTTGGAAGCACGCATCCTAGCGGTTCTTTCTTTACACTCATCAATTGAAATTCTCATGGCTTTTAGAGACTCATTAATATCATGCTTAGGTGGAATAGATCTAAGTTTCAAAGCATCAACATCAAGAGCAATTCTATCAACATTCCTAGCCAAATCATCAATCTTGAGCAATTTTTCTTCAATCATAGCATTAAAATTCTTTTGCGAAGAAATAAATTCTTTAATATTAGATTCAAAATCAGAGGGCATCTTATTATAATTTCCATAAGAGTTGTCGTAGGAATTCCCATAATTATTAGAAGGATTACTAGGATATGGCCTAGGATTAAAATTCCCTTTATAAGCATTGTTACCAAAATTATTCCTACCAACAAAATTCACATCCATAGATTCATTGTTATTCTCAATCAAAGTAGACAAAGGCATATCATTAGGATCAGAAGAAACACTCTTAGTAGCAAATAATTTCATAAGTTCATCCATCTTTCCACTCAACACATTAATTTCTTCTATCGCATGCACTTTTTTATTAGAAGTTCTTTTAGTATGCCATTGAGAATAATTAACCATAATATTATCTAGGAGTTTAGTAGCATCTCCTAAAGTGATTTCCATAAAAGTGTCTCCCGCGGCCGAATCTAAAAGATTTCTAGAAGCAAAATTCAATCCGGCATAAATTTTTTGTATAATCATCCACAAATTCAAACCATGAGTAGGGCAATTACGTATCATTAATTTCATTCTCTCCCAAGCTTATCCAACATGTTCATGATCAAGTTGTTTAAAGTTCATAATATCGTTTCTAAGAGAGATGATCTTAGCGGGAGGAAAATACTTAGAGATACAAGCATCTTTGCACTTGTTCCATGAATCAATACTATTCTTAGGCAAAGACGAAACCAAGCTTTAGCACGATCTCTAAGCGAAAAAGGAAATAGCTTCAATTTAACGACATCATTATTGACATCTTTTTTCTTTTGCATATCACATAAATCAACGAAGCTATTCAGATGAGTAGCGGCATCTTCACTAGGAAGGCCGGTGAATTGATCTTTCATAACAAGATTCAATAAAGCAGTATTAATTTCACAAGATTCAGCATCGGTAAGAGGAGCAATCGGAGTGCTAAGGAAATCATTATTATTGGTATTGGTGAAGTCACACAATTTAGTAGTATCTTGAGCCATCGCGACAAACAAGCAAACTAACACACGAGCAAACAAAAAGCAAACGGGCAAAAAGAGGCAAATAGAGAGGGAGGATAGAGAGAGAGGGCAAATAAAACGACAAGGGTGAATTGGGGGGGGAGATGAAAACGAGAGGCAAATGGAAAATAATGTAATGCGAGAGATAGGGATTGTGATGGGTACTTGGTATGTTGACTTTTTGCGTAGACTCCCCGGCAACGATGCCAGAAATCCTTCTTGCTACGTCTTGAGCTTGCGTTGGTTTTCCCCGAAGAGGAAGGGATGATGCAGCAGAGTAGCGTAAGTATTTCCCTCAGTTTTTGAGAACCAAGGTATCAATCGAGTAGGAGCCCACGCTCAAGTCCCTCGTACCTGCACAAAGCGATAGCTACTCGCAACCAACGCGATTAGGGGTTGTCAAGCCCTTCGCGGTCACTTACGAGAGTGAGATCTGATAGATATAATATTTTTTGGTATTTTTGATATAAAGATGCAAAGTAAAAAGTAAAGGCAAAGTAAAAAAGCAAAACAATATTAAAGTGATGAAGATTGATATGATGAGAATAGACCCGGGGGCCATAGGTTTCACTAGTGGCTTCTCTCAAGAGCATAATTATTCTACGGTGGGTGAACAAATTACTGTTGAGCAATTGATAGAATTGAGCATAGTTATGAGAATATCTAGGCATGATCATGTATATAGGCATCATGTCCGTGACAAGTAGATCAAAACGATTCTGCATCTACTACTATTACTCCACTCATCGACCGCTATCCAGCATGCATCTAGAGTATTAGGTTAAAAACAGAGTAACGCCTTAAGCAAGATGACATGATGTAGAGATATAAATTCATGCAATATGAAATAAACCTCATCTTGTTATCCTCGACGGCAACGATACAATACGTGCCTTGCTGCCCCTTCTGTCACTGGATAAGGACACCACAAGATCGAACCCAAAGCTAAGCACTTCTCCCATGGCAAGAACTACCAATCTAGTTGGCCAAACCAAACGGATAATTCAAAGAGACTTGCAAAGATAACCAATCATACATAAAAGAATTCAGAGAAGATTCAAGTATTATTCATAGATAGACTTGATCATAAACCCACAATTCATCGGTCTCAACAAACACACCGCAAAAAGAAGATTACATCAAATAGATCTCCACAAGAGAGGGGGATAACTTTATATTGAGATTCAAAGAGAGAGAAGAAGCCATCTAGCTACTAACTATGGACCCGAAGGTCTGAGGTAAACTACTCACACTTCATCGGAGAGGCTATGATGATGTAGAAGCCCTCCGTGATGACGGCCCTCTTCCGGCGGAGCTCCGAAACAGGCCCCAAGATGGGATCTCATGGATACAAAAAGTTGCGGCGGTGGAATTAGGTTTTTGGCTCCTGTTCTGATCGTTTGGGGGTACGTGTGTATATATAGGAGGAAGGAGTACGTCGGTGGAGCACCGAGGGGCCCACGAGGCAGGGGGCGCGCCCGGGAGGGGGGGGGGGGCGCCCCCACCCTCGTGACCTCCTCTTTGATCCCTTGCAGTAGGGTCCAAGTCTCCTGGATCACGTTCGGTGAGAAAATCACGTTCCCGAAGATTTTATTCCGTTTGGACTCCGTTTGATATTCCGTTTATCCGAAACACTGAAATAGGCAAAAAAACAACAATTCTGGGCTGGGCCTCCGGTTAATAGGTTAGTCCCAAAAATAATATGAAAGTGGAAAATAAAGCCCAATATAGTCCAAAACAGTAGATAATATAGCATGGAGCAATCAAAAATTATAGATACGTTGGAGACGTATCAGACCTCCTGCTTCAGATTCATCCATATCATTCTGGATGCGCTGACACTGCCGTTTGCCTCTACTTGTACGCATATGCTCTGGGTTTGGAATGTAACGCCTTTTAGCGAGGTTGACGCTGTTGAAATTACCCATTGATTGAAAACCCATCAGCTCACCTGTCCAGGTATTGAGGACAGACTCTTTCAGAAAAAATGGAGACACAAATGATATTACATCCATTCCAAGCTGCCCGCAAGCAGCAAGTACATGTGAGCAAGGTAGGTGAAGCAATTTCGGTTTGTTGCATGTGCACTCACACGTTGGCCAGGCTTCATTACCAATTTTCACCTTATGCGTCCTCAACTCATTTGCACATCCGGATTTGTTGTTGGCTAAGGGGACCTCAAACCTTCTTTCTTGATTACCAATGGCGACTACAATGTGTGACGTAGCTTTTTGCATCTTGTTGTCCATGTACTTCGTGACTCTTTCACAGTATCATGTATTCGGGTTGTTGAAGATATGCTGCTCTGCTTTTTGACGTCCATCTCTGAAATACTTGACGGTGCCATAGAAAATACCCTCAACGATGGCTGTAAGTGGCAATGCCCGGTTTCCTCTGAGGACAAAGTTGTATGTTTCCACGAGGTTTGTTGTCATGACACCGTACCTTGCTCCATGTGTGTCATGTAGCAAAGACCACCTCTCCAGAGGCTCATGCTCTATCCACTGCTCGAAGGTTTTAATCGACCTCCCAAGCTTTCTCCTAGTACCAGGTGGGTCAAAGCCTGGCAGGTCACATAGCCCAACAGGCTCCTCCTCCGCGGCCGCCGTTCCTGTTGCCAATTGTGCAGCTACTGCTTCAACATGTGCCCTCACTGCTGCATCTCTTGTAGCTTTCCTGTACCTCACGTGTCTCTGCGTGCACACATTAAGTCTGTCACGTATCAAATAACAATAATCGCACACGTAATTTATTCCACATTGAAACATATTAACAAATACCTATGAAAAATAAAATGTTTGTTGAAATATACCCTTGAAGCGTGCGTGCGAACGAAGAACGACGAGCGACGAACGGTAGCCACCAAACTGCCGGAGTTTCACCTCCACCACACTGCGCCAACTTCACCACCACCACCTCCACCAAAATGCTCACCACGACCACCACGAGCTACCCCATCAGTAGATCGAGACCTCTTTTGTCTGCCCTAACTAAGTTGAATTCATTCATGATGCAAAAACCGCAAAAAAATGGCTCATTTAGGTGTAGAAATTGGAGGCATTTTCGTATAGAGAGAGGAGAAAGCAAGAACAGAAGAAGAACAAAAGGTTTCGTGTGGAGCGTGGAGGAAAGGGAGGATAAGGCCGCAGGGAGCCGGGCCAGCCGCGCGTGAGGTGGGGCCGCACCCTGTCGGCCAGCAGCAGGCCGATCGGCCCGCGATAGGCTGACAGGGGCGCGCCCGCACCGACAGCTCCCTCCCTCCCCCTCGCGGCGTGGCCAGCCCAATCCGAGGCCGACACGTGCCAGGCGGGCCAGCTATCGGCCGGCTACTGGCTGACTGCGCCCACTCGGCCTTGTTGCGGGCTGACTAGGCCTAGTCGACCTGCTGCAGGCCGACGATGTATTATTTTTAAAAATTATTTTTTGGGCATAATATATGTGCAAATTAATAAAAAATGTATTATTTAAAATAATTAGCAAAAAAACAATGCTTGAAAGTTCACCATGAAAAAATTCAGATTTTTTTCTTCATTTTTTCGATTTTACTGCATGCGGGCTCATTTGAGCTCGAGCTCAAAAGGGCACTTTCCATTTCACATTCACCTGTGTATTAGAAAAAAAAGGTTAGAACATCTTATAATTCGGAGGGAGGGGGAGCAAATATTAACTATTAGTCCTTTTCATAGACTTTGATTTTGTCCTATGAATCAATAAGAATTCTGAATTTATGTCCCAAATAAAGGAAAATCTACAGTAAGAAGAGCTAGTCCTGGTATAATCCAATAACTAAAACTATATACACAAATCATGAACTACAAAATATATGAGATACTAAAACTATAGCTATATGTTAATAGTTGATCATGTGCTACACTAAATTAATAAACCAGGAATCATGGCCATATGAAACAAAAAATCAAGTTGCATGTCCAGTAAAAACAGGACAAATCATGTGCATGGTCAACTAAAGCATGTGTAGATTATTAACTTATCACAAATTGTAGTGCATCATATGTTGCAAGAAACAAACAATATCCTTCTAGTATACCTCAAACAACAGCTAGCCATGTATAGAGCACATACGAGCACTACTGAAATCAGGATCTTTGTCGTCAGCCAGCTCTTGTAAAGAACGTCTTTGCCATTAGCTTACAGAAAACCGATGGCAAAGAATGAGTTGACGGCAAAGATCATGTTTGCCGTCTGCTAGCCGACGACATAGAAGCTTAGCCGTCTGCTAGTAGACGACAAAGGGGGTGGGTGGCCCACTAACAAGAATGACCTAACGACCACTTTCTTTGCCTCTGCTAGCAGACGACAAAGAAAATGGTCCACCTAACGGCCGTTCCCCCCGCGCCCACCCTCTCTCTCTCTCCCCTCTGTCTCTCTCCCCTCACCGCGATGTCCCCGTGCCCGAGCCGCCCCCGCCGCTGAAGGAAATATGCCCTAGAGGCAATAATTAAGATGTTATTTATATTTCCTTATATCATGATAAATGTTTATTATTCATGCTAGAATTGTATTAACTAGAAACTTGATACACGTGTGAATACATAGACAAAACAAAGTGTCCCTAGTATGCTTCTACTTGACTAGCTCATTAATCAAAGATGGTTAAGTTTCCTGACCATAGACATGTGTTGTCATTTGATGAATGGGATCACATCATTAGGAGAATGATGTGATGGACAAGACCCATCCGTTAGCTTAGCATAATGATCGTTTAGTTTTATTACTATTGCTTTCTTCATGACTTATACATATTCCTCTGACTATGAGATTATGCAACTCCCGAATACTGGAGGAACACCTTGTGTGCTATCAAACATCACAACATTACTGGGTGATTATAAAGATGCTCTACGGGTGTTTCTGAAGGTGTTTTTTGAGTTGGCATAGATCAAGATTAGGATTTGTCACTCTGTGTATCGGAGAGGTATCTCTGGGCCCTCCTGGTAATGCACATCACTACAAGCCTTGCAAGCAATGTGACTAATGAGTTAGTTGAGGGATGATGCATTACGAAATGAGTAAAGAGACTTGCCGGTAACGAGATTGAACTAGGTATAAGGATACCGACGATCGAATCTCGGGCAAGTAACATACCGATGACAAAGGGAATGATGTATGTTGTTATGCGGTTTGACCGATAACGATCTTCATAGAATATGTAGGAACCAATATGAGCATCCAGGTTCCGCTATTGGTTATTGACCAGAGATGTGTCTCGGTCATGTCTACATAGTTCTCGAACCCGTAGGGTCTGCACGCTTAACGTTCGATGACGATTTGTATTATGAGTTATGTGTTTTTGGTGACCGAAGTTTGTTCGGAGTCCTGGATGAGATCACAGACATGACGAGGAGTCTCGAAATGGTTGAGAGGTAAAGATTAATATATTGTAAGGTTATATTCGGACATTGAAATGGTTTCGAGTGATTCGGGTATTTTTCCGGAGTACCGAGGGGTTACCGGAACCCCCCAGGGAAGTGTTGGGCCATCATGGGCCTAAAGGGAGAGAGAGGGAAGCTCGTGGGGGGTGGCCGCGCCCCCCTCCTAGGGAGTCTGAATAGGACAAGGAGGAGGGGGTGGCGCCGCCTTCCCTTTCCCTCTCCCTCTCCTTCCTATTCCCTCTGGTGGAGAAAGGAAAAGGGGGGGGGGGGCGAATCCTACTTGGACTAGGAGTCCAAGTAGAACTCCCCCCATGGCGCGCCCCTCCTGGCCACCGACCTCCTCCTCCCCCCTTTATATACGGGGGTGGGGGGCACCCCAAAGGCACACCAAGAAATCTCTTAGCCGTGTGCGGTGCCCCCCTCCACAGTTTAATCCTCCGGTCATATAGCGTCGTAGTGCTTAGGCGAAGTCCTGCATGGATCACATCACCATCATCATCACCACGCCGTCATGCTGTCGGAACTCTCCCTCGACCCTCTACTAGATCAAGAGCTCAAGGGACGTCATCGAGCTGAACGTGTGCTGAACACGGAGGTGCCGTACGTTCGGTACATGGATCAGTTGGATCATGAAGACGTTCGACTACATCAACCGCGTTAACCTGATGCTTCCGCTTTCGGTCTATGAGGGTACGTGGACACTCTCCTCGTCTCGTTGCTATGCATCTCCTAGATAGATCTTGCGTGATCATAGGAATTTTTTTGAAATTGCATGCTACGTTCCCCAACAGTGGCATCCGAGCCAGGTCTACGCATAGATGATATGCACGAGTAGAACACAAAGAGTTGTGGGCGATAATAGTCATACTGCTTACCACCAACGTCTTACTTTGATTCGGCGGTATTATTGGATGAAGCGGCCCGGACCGACATTACATGACCGCGTTCATGAGACTGGTTCTACCGACGTGCTTCGCACACATGTGGCTGGCGGGTGTCTGTTTCTTCAACTTTAGTTGAATCGAGTTTGACTACGACTGGTCCTTGTTCAAGGTTAAAACATCACACTTGACGAAAAATCGTTGTGGTTTTGATGCGTAGGTAAGAACGGTTCTTGCTAGAAGCCCGTAGCAGCCATGTAAAACTTGCACAACAAAGTAGAGGATGTCTAACTTGTTTTTGCAGGGCATGTTGTGATGTGATATGGTCAAGACATGATAAGATATAAATTGTTGTATGAGATGATCATGTTTTGTAGAAGTTATCGGCAACTGGCAGGAGCCTTATGGTTGTCGCTTTATTGTATGAAATGCAATCGCCATGTAATTGCTTTACTTTATCACTAAGCGATAGCGATAGTCGTAGAAGCAATAGTTGGCGAGACGACAACGACGCTACGATGGAGATCAAGGTGTCAAGCCAGTGACGATGGAGATCGTGACGGTGCTTTGGAGATGGAGATCAAAGGCACAAGATGATGATGGCCATATCATGTCACATATTTTGATTGCATGTGATGTTTATCCTTTATGCATCTTATTTTGCTTAGTACGGCGGTAGCATTATAAGATGATCCCTCACTAAATTTCAAGGTATAAGTGTTCTCCCTGAGTATGCACCGTTGCTACAGTCCATCGTGCCGAGACACCACGTGATGATCGGGTGTGATAAGCTCTACGTTCACATACAACGGGTGAAGCCGGTTTTGCACGTGCAGAATACTCGGGTTAAACTTGATGAGCCTAGCATATGCAGATATGGCCTTGGAACACTGAGACCGAAAGGTCGAACGTGAATCATATAGTAGATTTGATCAACATAGTGATGTTCACCATTGAAAACTACTCCATCTCACATGATGATCGTACATGGTTTAGTTGATATGGATCACGTAATCATTTAGATGACTAGAGGGATGTCTATATAAGTGGGAGTTCTTAAGTAATATGATTAATTGAACTTTAACTTGTCATGAACTTAGTCCTGATAATATTTGCATATCTATGTTGTAGATCAATAGCTCGCATATAGCTTCCCCGTTTTATTTATGATATGTTCCTAGAGAAAACTATATTGAAAGATGATAGTAGCAATGATGCGGATTGGATCCATGATCTGAGGATTATCTTCATTACTGCACAGAAGAATTATATCCTTGATGCACCGCTAGGTGACGGGCCTATTGCAGGAGCAGATGAAGACGTTATGAACGTTTGACAAGCTCGGTATGATGACTACTTGATAGTTTAGTGCACCATGCTTTACGGCTTAGAACCGGGAATTCAAAAATGTTTTGAACGACATGGAGCATATGAGATGTTCCAAGAGTTGAAATTTGTATTTCAGACTCATGCCCATGTTAAGAGGTATGAGACCTCTGACAAAGTACTTTGCCTACAAGATGTAGGAGAATAGCTCAGCTAGTGAGCATATGCTCAGAATGACTGGGTACTACAATCGCTTGAATCAAGTGGGAGTTAATCTTCTAGATAAGATAGTGATTGACAGAGTTCTCTAGTCTCTATCACCAAGTTACTAGAACTTCGTGATGAACTACAATATGCGAGGGGTGACGAAAAATGATTCCCAAGCTCTTCGCAATGCTGAAATCAGCGAAGGTAGAAATCAAGAAAAAGCATCAAGTGTTGATGGTTAACAAGACCACTAGTTTTAACAAGACCTAAGCCTGAAACTGAGTGCTTCTACTGCAAAAGAAGTGGTCACTAGAAGTGGAACTGCCCTAGATACTTGGTGGATAAGAAGGATGGCAAAGTGAACAAAGGTATATTTGATATACATATTATTGATGTGTACTTTACTAGTGTTTATAGCAACCCCTCGGTATTTTATATTGGTTCAGTTGCTAAGAGTAGCAACTTGAAATAGGAGTTGCAAAATAATCAGAGACTAGTTAAGGACGAGGTGACGATGTGTGTTGGAAGTAATTCCACGGTTGATACGATCACCATCGCACACTCCCTCTACCTTAGGGATTAGAATTGAACGTAAATAAATGTTATTTGGTGTTTACATTGAGCATTAATATGATTACATCATGTTTATTGCAATACGGTTATTCATTTAAGTCAGAGAATAATTATTGTTCTGTTTATATGAATAAAACCTTCTATGGTCATACACCCAATGTGAATGGTTTATTGAATCTCGATCGTAGTGATACACATATTCATAATATTGATGCCAAAAGATGCAAAGTTGATAATGATAGTGCAACACATTTGTGGCACTGCCATTTAGGTCATATTGGTGTAAAGCGCATGAAGAAACTTTATGCTAATGGGCTTTTGGAATCACTTAATTATGAATCACTTGATGCTTGCGATGTTGGGGAACATAGTAATTTCAAAATTTTCCTATGCACACACAGGATCATGGTGATGCATAGCAACGAGAGGGGAGAGTGTTTCCATGTACCCTCGTACCGAAAGCGGAAGCATTAGCACAACGCGGTTGATGTAGTCGTACGTCTTCATGATCTGACCGATCCAAGTACCGAATGCACGACACCTCCGAGTTCTGCACACGTTCAACTCGATGACGTCCCGCAAGCTCCGATCCAGCAAAGCTTCACATGAGAGTTTCGTCAGCATGACGGTGTGGTGACAGTGATGATGATGCTATCGACGCAGGGCTTCGCCTAAGCACCGCTACGATATGATCGAGGTGGATTATGGTGGAGGGGGGCACCGCACACGGCTAAGAGATCAATGATCAATTGTTGTGTCTCCAAGGGGTGCCCCTCTCCCCGTATATAAAGGAGTGGAGGAGGGAGAGGGCCAGCCCTCTCTATGGCGCGCCCCAGGGGAGTCCTACTCCCATCGGGAGTAGGATCCCCCTTTCCTAGTAGAATTAGGAGCCCTTCCAAGTAGTAGGAGTAGCAGAGAAGGAAAGGGAAAAGAGAAGAGAAGGAAGGAGGGGGCGCTGCCCCTCCCCCTAGTCCAATTCGGACTAAGCCTTGGGGGGGGGCAGCCTCTCCTCTCTCTTTCCCCTAAAGACCAATAAGGCCCATCTACTCCCTGGCGAATTCCCGTAACTCTCCGGTACTACGAAAAATACCCGGATCACTCAGAACCTTTCCGATGTTCGAATATTGTCATCCAATATATCGATCTTTACATCTCGACCATTTCGAGACTCCTCGTCATGTCCCCGATCTCATCGGGACTCTGAACTACCTTCAGTACATCAAAACACAAAAATTCATAATACCGATCATCACCGAACTTTAAGCGTGCGGACCGTATGGGTTCGAGAACTATGTAGACATGACCGAGACACGTCTCCGATCAATAACCAATAGCGGAACCCGTATGCTCATATTGGCTCCCACATATTCTATGAAGATCTTTATCAGTCAAACCGCATAACAACATACGTTGTTCCCTTTGTCATCGGTATGTTACTTGCCCGAGATTCGATCGTCAGTATCTCAATACCTAGTTCAATCTCGTTACCGACAAGTCTCTTTACTCGTTCCATAATACATCATCCCGCAACTAACTCATTAGTTACAATGCTTGCAAGGCTTATAGTGATGTGCATTACCGAGTGGGCCTAGAGATACCTCTCCGACAATCAGAGTGACAAATCCTAATCTTGAAATACGCCAACCCAACAAGTACCTTCAGAGACACCTGTAGAGCACCTTTATAATCACCCAGTTACGTTGTGATGTTTGGTAGCACACAAAGTGTTCCTCCGGTAAACGGGAGTTGCATAATCTCATAGTCATAGGAACATGTATAAGTCATGAATAAAGCAATAGCAATAGACTAAATGATCAAGTGCTAAGCTAACGGAATGGGTCAAGTCAATCACATCATTCTCTAATGATGTGATCCCGTTAATCAAATTACAACTCATGTCTATGGTTAGGAAACATAACCATCATTAATTCAACAAGCTAGTCAAGTAGAGGCAAACTAGTGACACTCTGTTTGTCTATGTATTCACACATGCATTAAGTTTCCGGTTAAATCAATTCTAGCATGAATAATAAACATTTATCATGATATAAGGAAATAAATAATAACTTTATTATTGCCTCTAGGGCATATTTCCTTCAGTCTCCCACTTGCACTAGAGTCAATAATCTAGTTCACATCTTTATGTGATTAGTTCACATCTCCATGTGACTAATACCCAAAGGGTTTACTAGAGTCAATAATCTAGTTCATATCACTATGTGATTAACACCCAAAGAGTGATCATGTTTTGCTTGTGAGAGCAGTTTAGTCTATGGGTCTGCAACATTCAGATCCGTATGTATTTCACAAATTTCTATGTCTACAATGCTCTGCATGGAGCTACTCTAGCTAATTGCTCCCACTTTCAATATGTATCCAGATTGAGACTTAGAGTCATCTAGATCGATGTAAAAAGCTTGCATCGACATAACTCTTTACGACGAACTCTTTTATCACCTCCATAACCAAGAAATATTTCCTTAGTCCTCTAAGGATAATTTTGACCGCTGTCCAGTGATCTACTTCTAGATCACTATTGTACTCTGTTGCCAGAATCATGCTAAGGTATACAATAGGACTGGTAAACAACATAGCATACTTTATAGAACCTATGACTATGGCATAGGGAATGACTTTTCATTCTCTTTCTATTTTCTGCCGTGGTCGGGTTTTGAGTCTTTACTCAACTTCACACCTTGCAACATAGGCAAGAACTCCTTCTTTGACCGTTCCATTTTGAACTACTTCAAAATTTTGTCAAGGTATGTACTCATTGAAAAAACTTATCAAGCATCTTGATCTATCTCTATAGATCTTGATGCTCAATGTGTAAGCAGCTTCATCGAGGTCTTTCTTTGAAAAACTCTTTTCAAACACTCCTTTATGCTTTCCAGAAAATTCTACATTATTTCCGATCAACAATATGTCATTCACATATACTTATCAGAAATGCTGTAGTGCTCCCACTCACTTTCTTGTAAATACAGGCTTCACCGCAAGTCTGTATAAAACCATATGCTTTGATCACTTTATCAAAGCATATATTTCAACTCTGAGATGCTTGCACTAGTCCATAGATGGATCGCTGGAGCTTGCTCA
Source organism: Triticum urartu (assembly GCF_056163025.1). NCBI lineage: Eukaryota > Viridiplantae > Streptophyta > Magnoliopsida > Poales > Poaceae > Triticum > Triticum urartu. Next base: position 90,480,220 of record NC_141878.1, read on the forward strand.
CTTTGTTAGCACCTTTAGGATCGACAAAACCTTCTAATTGCATCATATAAAACTCTTTTTTTAAGAATTCCATGAAGGAATATAGTTTTGACATCCATTTGCCAGATTTCATAAAATGCGGCAACTGCTAACATGATTCGGACATACTTTTAAGCATCGATACGAGTGAGAAAATATCATCGTAGTCAACACCTTGAACTTGTCGAAAACGTTTTGCGACAATTCGAGCTTTGTAGATAGTAACACTACTATCAGCGTCCGTCTTCCTCTTGAAGATCCATTTATTCTTAATGACTCATCGATCATCGGGCAAGTTAATCAAAGTCCATACTTTGTTCTCATACATGAATCCCATCTTAGATTTCATGGCCTTAAGCCATTTCGCGGAATCTGGGCTCATCATCGCTTCCTCATAGTTCATAGGTTCGTCATGGTTAAGTAACATGACATCCAGAACAGGATTACCGTACCACTCTGGTGCGGATCTCACTCTGGTTGACCTACGAGGCTCGGTAGTAACTTGATCTGAAGTTTCATGATCATCATCATTAGCTTCCTCACTAATTGGTGTAGGAGTCACAGGAACAGATTTCTGTGATGAACTACTTTCCAATAAGGGAGCAGGTACAGTCACCTCATCAAGTTCTACTTTCCTCCCACTCACTTCTTTCGAGAGAAACTCCTTCTCTAGAAAGGATCCATTCTTAGCAATGAATGTCTTGCCTTCGGATCTATGATAGAAGGTGTACCCAACTATCTCCTTTGGGTATCCTATGAAGACACATTTCTCCGATTTGGGTTTGAGCTTATCAGGATGAAACTTTTTCACATAAGCATTGCAACCCCAAAATTTAAGAAACGACAGCTTTGGTTTCTTGCCAAACCATAGTTCGTACGGTGTCATTTCAACAGATTTAGATGGTGCCCTATTTAACGTGAATGCAGCTGTCTCTAATGCATAACCCCAAAACGATAGTGATTAATCGGTAAGAGACATCATAGATTGCACCATATCTAATAAACTACGATTACGATGTTCGGACACACCATTACACTGCGGTGTTCCAGGTGGCCTGAGTTGCAAAACTATTCCGCATTGTTTCAAATGAGGACCAAACTCGTAACTCAAATATTCGTCTCCACGATCCGATCATAGAAACTTTATTTTTCTTGTTACGATGATTTTCCACTTCACTCTGAAATTCTTTGAACTTTTCAAATGTTTCAGACTTATGTTTCATTAAGAAGATATATCCATACCTGCTCAAATCATCTGTGAAGGTCAGAAAATAACGATACCCGCCACGAGCCTCAACACTTATCGGATCGCATACATCAGTATGTATTATTTCCAATAAGTCAGTTGCTTGCTCCATTGTTCCTGAGAACGGAGTCTTAGTCATCTTGCCCATGAGGCATGGTTTGCAAGCATCAACTGATTCATAATCAAGTGATTCCAAAAGCTCATCAGCATGGATTTTCTTCATGCGCTTTACACCAATATGACCTAAACGACAGTGCCTCAAATAAGTTGCACTATCATTATTAACTTTGCATCTTTTGGCTTCAATATTATGAATATGTGTATCACTACGATCGAGATTCAATAAACCATTCACCTTGGGTGTATGACCTCATAAGGTTTTATTCATGTAAACAGAATAACAATTATTTCTTTGACTTAAATGAATAACCGTATTGCAATAAACATGATCCAATCATATTATGCTCAATACAAACACCAAATAACATTTATTTTAGGTTCAATACTAATCCCTAAGGTAAAGGGAGTGTGCGATGGTGATCTTATCAACCTTGGAATTACTTCCAACTCACATCATCACCTCGCCCTTAACTAGTCTCTGTTTATTTTGCAACTCCTGTTTCGAGTTACTAATCTTTAGCAAGTGAACTAGTATCAAATACTAAGGTGTTGCTATAAACACTACTAAAGTACACAACAATAACATGTATATCAAATATACCTTTGTTCACTTTGCCATCATTCTTATCCGCTAAATACTTGGGGCAGTTCTGCTTCCAGTGACCAGTCCCTTTGCAGTAGAAGCACTTAGTCTCAGGCTTAGGTCTAGACTTGGGCTTCTTCACTTGAGCAGCAACTTGCTTGCCGTTCTTCTTGAAGTTCCCCTTCTTCCCTTTGCCCTTTTCTTGAAACTAGTGGTCTTGTCAACCATCAACACTTTATGCTTTTCTTGATTTCTACCTTCATCGATTTTAGCATCACGAAGAGCTTGGGAATCGTTTCCGTTATCCCTTGCATATTATAGTTCATCACGAAGTTCTAGTAACTTGGTGGTAGTGACTAGAGAACTCTGTCAATCACTATCTTATCTAGAATATTAACTCCCACTTGGTTCAAGTGATTGTAGTACTCAGATATTCTGAGCACATGCTCACTAGCTGAGCTATTCTCCTCCATCTTGTAGGCAAAGTGCTTGTCAGAGGTCTCATACCTCTCAACACGGGCATGAGTATGAAATACCAATTTGAACTCTTAGAACATCTTATGTGTTCCGTGGCGTTCAAAACGTTTTTGAAGTCCCAGTTCTAGGCCATAAAGCATGGTGCACTAAACTATCAAGTAGTCATCATACCGAGCTTTGGCAAACGTTCATAACGTCTTCATCTGCTCCTGCAATAGGCCCGTCACCTAGCGGTGCATCAAGGATATAATTCTTCTGTGCAGTAATGAAGATAATCCTCAGATCACGGATCCAATCCGCATCATTGCTACTATCATCTTTCAATATAGTTTTCTCTAGGAACATATCATAAATAAAATGGGGAAGCTATACGCGAGCAATTGATCTACAACATAGATATGCAAATACTATCAGGACTAAGTTCATGATAAATTAAAGTTCGATTAATCATATTACTTAAGAACTCCCACTTAGATAGACATCCCTCTAGTTATCTAAATGATCACGTGATCCAAATCAACTAAACCATGTCCGATCATCATGTGAGATGGAGTAGTTTTCAATGGTGAACATCACTATGTTGATCATATCTACTATATGATTCATGCTCGACCTTTCAGTCTCCAGTGTTCCGAGGCCATATCTGCATATGCTAGGCTCGTCAAGTTTAACCTGAGTATTCCGCGTGTGCAAAACTGTCTTGCACCCGTTGTATTTGAACGTAGATCTTATCACACCCGATCATCACGTGGTGTCTCAGCACGAAGAACTGTCGCAACGGTGCATACTCAGGGAGAACACTTATACCTTGAAATTTAGTGAGAGATCATCTTATAATGCTACCGCCGTACTAAGCAAAATAAGAAGCATAAAAGATAAACATCACATGTAATCAAAATATGTGACATGATATGGCCATGATCATCTTGCGCCTTTGATCTCCATCTCCAAAGTACTGTCATGATCTCTATCATCACCGACATGACACCATGATCTCCATCATCTTGATCTCTATCAACATGTCGTCATATGGTTGTCTCGCCAACTATTGCTTTTGCAACTATTGCTATTGCATAGCGATAAAGTAAAGCAATTGTATGACGCTTGCATCTTATGCAATAAAGAGACAACCATAAGGCTTCAGCCAGTTGCCGATAACTTTAACAAAACATGATCATGTCATACAACAATTTATATATCATCACATCTTGACCATATCACATCACAACATGCCCTGCAAAAACAAGTTAGACGTCCTCTACTTTGTTGTTGCATGTTTTACGTGGCTGCTATGGGCTAAGCAAGAACCGTTCTTACCAACGCATCAAAACCACAATGATAGTTTGTCAAGTTGGTGCTGTTTTAACCTTCTCAAGGACCGGGCGTAGCCACACTCGGTTCAACTAAAGTTGGAGAAACTCACACGTGCCAGCCACCTGTGTGTGAAGCACGTCGGTAGAACCAGTCTCGCGTAAGCGTATGTGTAATGTCAGTCCGGGCCGCTTCATCCAACAATACCGCCGAACCAAAGTATGACATGCTAGTAAGCAGTATGACTTGTATCACCCACAACTCACTTGTGTTCTACTTGTGCATATAACATCTACGCATAAAACCTGGCTCTGATGCCACTGTTGGGGAACGTAGTAATTTCAAAATTTTCCTACGCACACACAGGATCATGGTGATGCATAGCAACGAGAGGGGAGAGTGTGTCCACGTACCCTCATAGATCGAAAGCGGAAGCGTTAGCATAACACGGTTGATGTAGTCGTACGTCTTCACGATCTGACCGATCCAAGTACCGAACGCACGGCACCTCCGAGTTCTGCACACATTCAACTCGATGACGTCCCGCAAGCTCCGATCCAGCAAAGCTTCACAGGAGAGTTTCGTCAGCACGACGGCATGGTGACAGTGATGATGATGCTACCGACGCAGGGCTTCGCCTAAGCACCGCTACGATATGACCGAGGTGGATTATGGTGGAGGGGGGCACCGCACACGGCTAAGAGATCAATGATCAATTGTTGTGTCTCCAAGGGGTGCCCCTCTCCCTGTATATAAAGGAGTGGAGGAGGGAGAGGGCCGGACCTCTCTATGGCGCGCCCTAGGGGAGTCCTACTCCCACCGGGAGTAGGATTCCCCCTTTCCTAGTAGAACTAGGAGCCCTTCCAAGTAGTAGGAGTAGGAGAGATGGAAAGGGAAAAGAGAAGAGAAGGAAGGAGGGGGCACCGCCCCTCCCCCTAGTCCAATTCGGACTAGGCCTTGGGGGGGGGGGCGCAGCCTCTCCTCTCTCTTTCCCCTAAAGCCCAATAAGGCCCATCTACTCCTCGGTGAATTCCCGTAACTCTCCGGTACTCCGAAAAATACCCGAATCACTCAGAACCTTTCCGATGTCCGAATATAGTCGTCCAATATATAAATCTTTACGTCTCGACCATTTTGAGACTCCGCATCATGTCCCCGATCTCATCCGGGACTCTGAACTACCTTCGGTACATCAAAACACAAAAACTCATAATATCGATCGTCACCGAACTTTAAGCGTGCGGACCCTACGGGTTCGAGAACTATGTAGACATGACCGAGACACGTATCCGGTCAATAACCAATAGCGGAACCTGGATGCTCATATTGGCTCCCACATATTCTATGAAGATCTTTACCGGTCAAACCGCATAACAACATACATTGTTCCCTTTGTCATTGGTATGTTACTTGCCCAAGATTCGATTGTCGGTATCTCAATACCTAGTTCAATCTCGTTACCGGCAAGTCTCTTTACTCATTCTGTAATACATCATCCCGCAACTAACTCATTAGTTACAATGCTTGCAATGCTTATAGTGATGTGCATTACCGAGTGGGCCCAGAGATACCTCTCTGACAATCGGAGTGACAAATCCTAATCTTGAAATACGCCAACCCAACAAGTACCTTCGGAGACACCTGTAGAGCACCTTTATAATCACCCAGTTACATTGTGACATTTGGTAGCACACAAAGTGTTCCTCCGGTAAACGGGAGTTGCATAATCTCATAGTCATAGGAACATGTATAAGTCATGAAGAAAGCAATAGCAATATACTAAACGATCAAGTGCTAAGCTAACGGAATGGGTCAAGTCAATCACATCATTCTCTAATGATGTGATATCGTTAATCAAATTACAAGTCATGTCTATGGTTAGGAAACATAACCATCATTGATTCAACGAGCTAGTCAAGTAGAGGCAAACTAGTGACACTCTGTTTGTCTATGTATTCACACATGTATTAAGTTTCCGGTTAATACAATTCTAGCATGAATAATAAACATTTATCATGATATAAGGAAATAAATAATAACTTTATTATTGCCTCTAGGGCATATTTCCTTCATGCGAACCATGCCTCATGGGCAAGATGACTAAGACTCCGTTCTCCGGAACAATGGAGCGAGCCACTGACTTATTGGAAATAATACATACTGATGTATGCGGTCCGATGAGTGTTGAGGCTCACAACAGGCATCGTTATTTTGTGACCTTCATAGATGATTTGAGCAGATATGTGTATATCTACTTAATGAAACATAAGTCTGAAACATTTGAAAAGTTCAAAGAATTTTAGAGTGAAGTGGAAAATCATCGTAATAAGAAAATAAAGTTTCTACGATCTGATCGTGGAGGTGAATATTTGAGTTACGAGTTTGGTCTTTATTTGAAACAATGTGGAATAGTTTTGCAACTCAGGCCACGTGTAACACCACAGCGTAATGGTGTGTCCGAACGTCGTAACCGCACTTTATTAGATATGGTTCTATCTATGATGTCTCTTATCGATTTACCACTATTGTCTTGGGGTTATGCATTAGAGACAGCCGCATTCACGTTAAATAGGGCACCATCTAAATTCGTTGAGATGACACCGTATGAACTGTGGTTTGGCAAGAAACCTAAACTGTCGTTTCTTAAAGTTTGGGGTTGCGATGCTTATGTGAAAAAGGCTTTAGCCTGATAAGCTCGAACCTAAATCGGATAAATGCATCTTCATAGGATACCCAAAAAGAAACTGTTGGGTACTCCTTCTATCACAGATCCAAAGGCAAGATTTTTTGCTAAGAATAGATCCTTTCTAGAGGAGTTTCTCTCGGAAGAAGTAAGTGGTAGGGAAGTAGAACTTGATGAGGTAGTTGTAACTTCTCTCGAGTTGGAATGTAGTTCATCACAGAAATCAGTTCCAGTGATGCCTACACCAATTAGCGAGGAAGTTAATGATGATCATGAAACTTCAGATCAAGTTACTACCGAACCTCGTAGGACAACCAGAGTACGTTCCACACAAGAGTGGTACGGTAATCATGTTTTGGAAGTCATGTTACTAGACCATGATGAACCTAAAAACTATGAGGAAGCGATGATGAGCCCAGATTCCGCGAAATGGCTCGAGGCCTTGAAATCTGAGATGGGATCCATGCATGAAAACAAAGTATGGACTTTGGTTGACTTTCCCGATGATCGGTAACCCATCAAAAATAAATCGATCTTTAAGAGGAAGACATACGCTGATGGTAGTGTTACTATCTACAAAGCTCGACTTATCACAAAAGGTTTTCGACAAGTTCAAGGTGTTGACTACTATGAGATTTTCTCACTCGTAGTGATGCTTAAGTCTTTCCGAATCATGTTAGCAATTGCCACATTTTATGAAATTTGGCAAATGGATGTCAAAACTGCATTCCTTAATGGATTTCTTAAAGAAGAGTTGTAGATGATGCAACAAGAAGGTTTTGTCAACCCTAAAAGTGCTAACAAAATGCGCAAGCTCCAACGATCCATCTATGGACTGGTGCAAGCATCTCAGAGTTGGAATATACGATTTGATGAGTTGATCAGATCATATAATTTTATATAGACTTGCGGTGAAGCTTGTATTTACAAGAAAGTGAGTGGGAGCACTACATCCTTTCTGAAAAGTATATGTGAATGCCATATTGTTGATCAGAAATGATGTAGAATTTTCTGGAAAGCATAAAGGAGTGTTTGAAAGGAGTTTTTCAAAGAAAGACCTCGGTGAAGCTGCTTAGATATTGAGCATCAAGATCTATAGAGATAGATCAAGACGCTTGATAAGTTTTTTTCAATGAGTACATATCTTGACAAAATTTTGAAGTAGTTCAAAATGGAACAGTCAAACAAGGAGTTCTTGCCTGTGTTGCAAGGTGTGAAGTTGAGTAAAGACTCAAAACCCGACCATGGCAGAAAATAGAAAGAGAATGAAAAGTCATTCCCTATGCCTTAGTCATAGGTTCTATAAAGTATGCTATGTTGTGTACTAGACCTATTGTGTACCTCACCATGAGTTTGGCAAGAGGGTACAATAGTGATCTAGGAGTGGATCACTGGACAATTGTCAAATATCCTTAGTGGAATAAGGATATGTTTCTCGGTTATGGAGGTGACAAAAAGTTCGTTGTAAAGGGTTACGTCGATGCAATCTTTGACACTGATCCGGATGACTCTAAGTCTCAATCTGGATACATATTGAAAGTGGGAGAAATTAGCTAGAGTAGCTCCATGCAGAGCATTGTAGACATAGAAATTTGCAAAATACATACGAATCTGAATGTGGCAGACCCGTTGACTAAACTTCTCTCACAAGCAAAACATGACCACACCTTAGTACTCTTTGGGTGTTAATCACATGGTGATGTGAACTAGATTATTGACTCTAGTAAACCCTTTGGATATTGGTCACATGGCGATGTGAACTATAGAGTGTTAAATCACATGACGATGTGAACTATTGGTGTTAAATCACATGGCGATGTGAACTAGATTATTGACTCTAGCGCAAGTGGGAGACTGAAGGAAATATGACCTAGAGGCAATAATAAAGATGTTATTTATATTTCCTTATATCATGATAAATGTTTATTATTCATGCTAGAATTGTATTAACCGGAAACTTGATACATGTGTGAATACATAGACAAAACAAAGTGTCCCTAGTATGCCTCTACTTGACTAGCTCGTTAATCAAAGATGGTTAAGTTTCCTGACCATAGACATGTGTTGTCATTTGATGAACGGGACCACATCATTAGGAGAATGATGTGGTGGACAAGACCCATCCGTTAGCCTAGCATAATGATCGTTTAGTTTTATTGCTATTGCTTTCTTCATGACTTATACATATTCCTCTGACTATGAGATTATGCAACTCCCGAATACCGGAGGAACACCTTGTGTGCTATCAAACGTCACAATGTAACTGGGTGATTATAAAGATGATCTACAGGTGTTTCCGAAGGTGTTTGTTGAGTTGGCATAGATCAAGATTACGATTTGTCACTCCGTGTATCGGAGAGGTATCTCTGGGCCCTCTCGATAATGCACATCACTATAAGTCTTGCAAGCAATGTGACTAATGAGTTAGTTGTGGGATGATGCATTACAGAACGAGTAAAGAGACTTGCCGGTAACGAGATTGAACTAGGTATAAGGATACTGACGATCAAATCTCGGGCAAGTAACCACTAGTACGCTTCGGTGCTATACGAACGGTTTTTAACCCCTTTCCATGACGGCATTTGGAACCATCGCCTAGTGAGTGACGGCGATAGGGGGGGGTCCTTCCCACACGACCCAGAAACCGTCGAGGATATGGCCCTCCTGGCACACACGCTCGGGAAAATGAGTTTGTATGCGACCGGCGAGCGCTCAAATACGGAAATACATACAGTAGAGCTAAAAAAACAATTATACAGGCGAAATTGTTTCCGGTCGCAAGTACATCCCACATAGTTAGTCCCCGCTAAATGTTTCCGTTCATATGTACATCCCACACAGTTGCTCCAAGGAAAACGTTTCCGTTCACAGGTACATCACACACAGTATTTCCCGTTAAATCGTTTGTGATAGCGTTGCCATTGCACACGATATTAAGAATTTTATCATTTGCGTTATTGAATGCATCAGACACGGTCCGTAGAAGAAACTGTGTGGCAAAGGTTGTCCATCACACACAATTTTTATGTGGTAAACGTTTGCACAAGGTGGCCTAACGCAAATAGTTTTCAAGAGAAAGTCGTGTGTGATTGTTCATTGATCCAACATGGTTTATTCCTAGAAACTGTGTGCGTTGCCTGAGGTCATCGCCCACGGTATTTTTTCAATAACCGTTTGCAACAGAAAAACCCAATTAGTAGGCTAATTCGCCATTAGCAGGCTAATTGCACTATTATTAATAATCCATTTATTAATCTAATTGACAGTCATATTAAGCACATAATATATTTCATTTCCATATTAAGGAAGCATAATTTCATAATTGAAATACATCAGAGTACAACATGATATAGCTTCAGCACTCAGCTACCCCATTATACAACTGCACCAGCACCAAGTTTCACATGCAACATGTAGAACCTTTCGAAATTAGCATCATAGACGGTATATAGACAGATGCATCTCATCTGGAAAACTGCTGAAGCGGAAGGCGAATATTGAGCCTTCATTCATGTTGAAGGTCTTTGCAACTTTAGGCCAGTGCCTGTGGATGATTGACCGTCCGTCCTTTGTCCTCTTCAGGAACACTTCAATATTGAACCGTGGGTGTTGTATGAAAACCTTCCTCGCCTCCTGACTATAGAGGTGGTTTGAGAGGTAATCATCATTGAACTACTTTGGAAAGTCCTGAAAACAAGGATGTGCATAAATATCTTCTCTATATTGGGAATGGGGCAAAGGAATAAAAAAGGCAAGGTATAATAGTTAGTACCATCTTGTAGTGAACTGATGTCTTCTTCATTGTGCAGACAAAGATCTTGTTGTTTTTTGTCGCTAATTTCTTTATCTTAACAATCTTTCTGAGTTTCTTGATTTGATTGATATTCATGGACAACTCATTTCCCCATATGCAAAAAGGGTCAAACAGTGGGTCAAAACCTCTAACAGCAGGACCTACATGTGCAAGACCAAATTGTTAAAAACCTAAATATTAGAATGGTTCCTGCAATTGCACAATAATGTGCTATTAGACAATGGACCATGCACGTGCTAACCTCGATTGTAAACCTTAGTGCTTCCCATTGTTTCCCTGCAACACATATACGGTAGTTAGTCATCAGATTAAGTAAGGGTTCGCATGATATTAGTAAAATATGCTGATGAAAAATAAGCACATTGCAGATTCATCAGATTATTTCTCATGTATTTACTACAACCAAATTCAATTTATTCCTAACATGGTATACAATAATAGAATGCGCCCACAACTATTGAACATCGCATTGCAGAATTGAACCAAACAGTTAACTAAACACCACAACACAAATGAACCAAACGACTGAGCACCACATTGCACAATGTATAACCAAACCAAGCATGCTTAACAACTTGGAAATATAGCAATTGTATTCATTTCTGATGTATTTTGTAAAGATAAATTCGATTTATTTCTCACATGGAAGACAATACAAAATTGCACCCTGAAGAATTGAACATCACATTTGCAGAATTGAACCAAACAGTTAACTGAAGATGACAACTAATTAACAAAACATTTAATAAATGAGAACCACACTGTATGACATATACACTAGAGCAACAGATTGCATGGTAAAATTAGATAGCACAATTCACTAGAATTTGTGAAGGAAAGGCAGGAGTAGCACACGCAACGGGTAAACCGAGCATGCTTAACCGGCGTAGCTAGCAAATGGCAAGGTGCTTGTCGGTGTCAAAGCCGGCGGATCTCGGGTAGGGGGTCCCGAACTGTGTGTCTAGGCGGATGGTAACAGGAGGCGGGGGACACAATGTTTACCCAGGTTCGGGCCCTCTTGATGGAGGTAATACCCTACGTCCTGCTTGATTGTTCTTGATAATATGAGTAGTACAAGAGTTGATCTACCACGAGATCGAAGAGGCTAAACCCTAGAAGCTAGCCTATGGTATGGTTGTTGTTGTTGGTCCTACGGACTAAACCCTCCGGTTTACATAGACACCGGAGGGGGCTAGGGTTACACAGAGTCGGTTACAAGGAAGGAGATCTACATATCCGTACTGCCGAGCTTGCCTTCCACGCCAAGGAGAGTCCCATCCGGACACGGGACAAAGTCTTCAATCTTGTATCTTCATAGTCCAACAATCCGGCCAAAGGATATAGTCCGGCTGTCCAGATACCCCCTAATCCAGGACTCCCTTTGTAGCCCCTGAACCAGGCTTCAATGACGATGAGTCCGGTGCGCAGATTGTCTTCGGCATTGCAAGGCGGGTTCCTCCTCCGAATACTTCATAAAAGATTTTGAACACAAGGACCGTGTCCGGCTCTGCAAAACAAGTTCCACATACCACCATAGAGAGAATAATATTTCCATAAATCTAATCTGCTGACGTACCCCGTCGTGTGACATCACACCACAGCCAGGTCTTTATTCGAATCATTTTTCATAACCAATCTCAGCGTGTTTCGCGAGGCGGTTTCCTTGGCACGTCTTGTCGAAGCAGAGATCGTGTCCCCTTTATTACGGGATTCTCATCAATACAGACGTGGGTAACCCAACCATGCCTATTGGTAGGACTCCTAGATCTTAGGCAAGTCCCAAACGGTCACGAGGAGGACGCTTGATATTCACCCTCTTTATAAAGGGGACACGGCCTTTTCTTTTTTCCCTCTCGTGCTTAATCAAATCCTTCCCCCGCCTTGAGTTCTAACACCCAAAACTCAGGTCAGGTGCTTCGGACCTTCAACTATGTCCGGATCCAACCTTCAAGGTCGGTGGATGCCTTCCTCCGTCATGGAGGAGGACATCAAGAGGTTGAGAGAGGCCAGATATCTGACCACAGAAATTTCGCATCGGCTGCCCGCCCGAGGGCAGGTCGTCCCTACTCCCGAACCCAACGAGAGCGTCGTGTTCGTCTCCCACTTCCTCCGAGGACTAGGCCTCGCTCTGGATCCCTTTGTTAGGAGTCTTATGTTCTATTATGGGCTAGATTTTCACGATCTGGCCCCGTATTCCCTTCTTCACATTTCGTCATTTATTGTCGTATGTGAGGCCTTCCTCCGCATTACCCCTCACTTCGGCCTGTGGCTCAAAACCTTCGATGTGAAGCCGAAGATGATCGAGGGGCAGCACACAACGTGCGGAGGCGCTTTAATAAGCAAAATTGCTGACGCTCCATGGCCTAAGGGTAGCTTCCCAGAGGTGTCCGGATTGTGGCAGCGGGAGTGGTTCTACATCACAGCTCCCCGCAGTGCCAAGTGGGTAGCTGCCCCCACCTTTCGCTCAGGCCCCCCACCACAACTGATGTCATGGATCAACAAGGGGCTGAGCTGGGGTCTAGCCAAGGACGTGCCAATACTGCAAAGCCGTATCCGAGATCTCTTTGAGAGAGATTTCAGTCTGGTTATGGTAGTGCAAGTTATGCTAGTTCGTCAAGTCCAGCCTTGCAAACGCCGGCCCCTTCGCATGTGGGAATTTAACCCGGAAGGACCGCGAGCTATTCAACATTTCCTCGGCATGACGCACGAAGAGATGTACAAATTGTTCTTCGGACCACAAATAATGTGTCCGGACATCACCGAGGATGCATGTCTAAGCTGCAATCGCCCGGATACCCAAGTAAGTAGCCCCTGATACGTCTCCAACGTATCTATAATTTTTGATTGCTCCATGCTATATTATCTACCGTTTTGGACTATATTGGGCTTTATTTTCCACTTTTATATTATTTTTGGGACTAACCTATTAACCGGAGGCCCAACCCAGAATTGCTGTTTTTTTGCCTATTTCAGTGTTTCAGATAAACGGAATATCAAATGGAGTCCAAACAGAATAAAATCTTCGGGAACGTGATTTTCTCACCGAACGTGATCCAGGAGACTTGGACCCTGCTCCAAGGAACAAAAGAGGCGGTCACGAGGGTGGGGGCCCCCCTAGGGTGCGCCCCCTGCCTCGTGGGCCCCTCATTGCTCCTCCGGCGTACTTCTTCCTCCTATATATACACACGTACCCCCAAACGATCAGAACATGAGCCAAAAACCTAATTCCACCGCCGCAACTTTCTGTATCCACGAGATCCCATCTTGGGGCCTGTTCCGGAGCTCCGCCGGAAGAGGGCCGTCATCACAGAGGGCTTCTACATCATCATAGCCTCTCCGATGAAGTGTGAGTAGTTTACCTCAGACCTTCGGGTCCATAGTTAGTAGCTAGATGGCTTCTTCTCTCTCTTTGAATCTCAATACAAAGTTCTCACCCTCTCTTGTGGAGATCTATTCAATGTAATCTTCTTTTTGTGGTGTGTTTGTTGAGACCGATGAATTGTGGGTTTATGATCAAGTCTATCTATGAATAATATTTGAATCTTCTCTGAATTCTTTTATGTATGATTGGTTATCTTTGCAAGTCTCTTTGAATTATCCGTTTGGTTTGGCCAACTAGATTGGTAGTTCTTGCCATGGGAGAAGTGCTTAGCTTTGGGTTCGATCTTGCGGTGTCCTTATCCAGTGACAGAAGGGGCAGCAAGGCATGTATTGTATCGTTGCCATCGAGGATAACAAGATGGGGTTTATTTCATATTGCATGAATTTATCTCTCTACATCATGTCATCTTGCTTAAGGCGTTACTCTGTTTTTAACTTAATACTCTATATGCATGCTGGATAGCGGTCGATGAGTGGAGTAATAGTAGTAGATGTAGAATCGTTTCGATCTACTTGTCACGGACGTGATGCCTATATACATGATCATGCCTAGATATTCTCATAATTATGCTCAATTCTGTCAATTGCTCAACAATAATTTGTTCACCCACCATAGAATACTTATGCTCTTGAGAGAAGCCACTAGTGAAACCTATGGCCCCCGGGTCTATTCTCATCATATCAATCTCCATCACTTTAATCTTGCTGTGCTTTTTTACTTTGCTTTTACTTTTTACTTTGCATCTTTATACCAAAAATACCAAAAAATATTATATCTATCAGATCTCACTCTCGTAAGTGACCGTGAAGGGATTGACAACCCCTAATCGCATTGGTTGCGAGTAGCTATCGCTTTGTGCAGGTACGAGGGACTTGAGCGTGGGCTCCTACTGGATTGATACCTTGGTTCTCAAAAACTGAGGGAAATACTTACGCTACTCTGCTGCATCACCCCTTCCTCTTCGGGGAAAACCAATGCAAGCTCAAGACGTAGCAAGAAGGATTTCTGGCGCTGTTGCCGGGGAGTCTACGCAAAAAGTCAACATACCTAGTACCCATCACAATCCCTATCTCTCGCATTACATTATTTGCCATTTGCCTCTCGTTTTCCTCTCCCCCCAATTCACCCTTGCCGTTTTATTCGCCCTCTCTCTATTTGCCTTTTGTTTGCTCGCATTTGCTTGTCATCATGTCTAGTCTCGTATCTTCTCCATTGTCTCCCGAGAGTGAAGTTCTAAATTTTAAACAAAGGGAGGGAGAAAATCTAAAAGATGCTTGGTATAGAATTTGCAATGCTCAAAATAGATCTACCAGGAAGCAATCTACCTTAGTTCTTCTTCGCAATTTTTATTTAGGTGTTAATCCTTGGTATAGATATATCCTCAATACCATTACCGGAGGGAACTTCTTGGGTAGCCATACTTTTGATTCTTATAATGCTATGTTAGATTTATTTGGCTCACCACCTCTTTTGGTTAATGCAACCATGTTAACTTTGGAGCGTGTTATGCAAAGACTTGAAATTATTGAAAATAAAGTTGCTACTATTGAATTAATTGAAAATCTAGATAAAAAGATCCACAATCAAATTACTCAATATGGATCTAAGGTAGGAATGACTTTGAAAAATCTTAAGGAAAAGGAACCCGTAGTTAATGAGAAAATAAACTTAGATTCTACTAGAATTGATAAACTTGAGGGTATAATTACAAACTTGGGAACCTCTTTTTCTTCCGTAAAGAATACTCCAAGTCCTCCTACTAAAATCACCAAGCTTATGTATGTTCCTAAAAATAAGGGTGAATCATCAAGTAAGGAAACTGCGGATCTTAAATCTATAAGTATTCATCCCAATCTTTTTGCTATCATTAAGGAACCATTTATTACAAATGAATTTTTCGATCTTGTGCCTAAAAGTTTGATAATTAATAAAAATAAAGAAATTCCTAAAGACGGTAGATGCCTAATTGAAGAATTGCCTACCAAAGATGGCAATACCTAGATCTATCCTCACTTTTATGCCTAGCTAGGGGCGTTAAACGATAGCGCTTGTTGGGAGGCAACCCAATTTTATTTTTATTCCTTGCTTTTTGCTCCTGCTTAGTAATAAATAAATTATTTATCCTCTGTTTTGGTTGTGATTTTTGTGTTTAATTAGTGTTTGTGCCAAGTAGAACCGTTGGGAAGACTTGGGGAAAGTCTTGTTGAACTTGCTGTAAAAAACAGAAACTTTAGCGCTCACGAGAACTGCTGTCATTTTTATTTTAAGAGAGATATTTAGTTAATTATTTTTTCAGATGATTAATAGATAAATTTCTCACGTCCAGAAATTTATTTTAGAAGTTTTGGGGTTCTATATCTTGCGCTAGCTACAGATTACTACAGACTGTTCTGTTTTTGACAGATTCTGTTTTTCGTGTGTTGTTTGCTTATTTTGATGAATCTATGGCTAGTAAAATAGTTTATAATCCATAGAGAAGTTGGAATACAGTATGTTTAACACCAATATAAATAAAGAATGAGTTCATTACAGTACCTTGAAGTGGTCTTTTGTTTTCTTTCGCTAACGGAGCTCACGAGTTTTCTATTTTGAGTTTTGTGTTGTGAAGTTTTCAAGTTTTGGGTGAATTCTTTTGATGGATCATGGAAAAAGGAGTGGAAGAGCCTAAGATTGGGCATGCCCATGGCACCCCCAAGATAATACAAGGACACCAAAAAGTCAAAGCTTGGGGATGCCCCGAAAGGCATCCCCTCTTACGTCCACTTCCATCGGTAATTTACTTGGAGCTATATTTTTATTCACCAACATGATATGTGTTTTGCTTGGAGCGTCTTGTATTATTTGTGTCTTTGTGTCTTAGTATGCCACAATCATCCTTGCTGTACACACCTTTTGAGAGAGCCATATATGAATTAAAATTTGATAGAATACTCTATGTGCTTCACTTATATCTTTTGAGCTAAGTAGTTTTGCTCTATGTGCTTCACTTATATCTTTTGAGTGTTTTAATTTTGCTCTATGTGCTTCACTTAGATATTTTAGAGCACGGTGGTGGATTTTTTTTAAAGAAACTATTGATCTCTCATGCTTCACTTATATTATTTTGAGAGTCTCTTAATAGCATGGTAATTTGCTTAATAATAATATGCTTGGTATTCAAGATTTGTGAAACTTTCTTTTGAGTGTGTTGAATACTAAGAAAAGATTGAAGCATGATAATTGTTTTGAGATATTGAGGTGATAATATTAAAGTCATGCTAGTTGAGTAGTTGTGAATTTAAATAATACTTGTGTTAAGGTTTGTGATTCCCGTAGCATGCACGTATGGTGAACCGTTATGTAACGAAGTCGGAGCATGATTTATTTATTGATTGTCTTCCTTATGAGTGGCGGTCGGGGACGAGCGATGGTCTTTTCCTACCAATCTATCCCCCTAGGAGCATGCGCGTAATACTTTTCTTTGATAACTTCTAGATTTTTGCAATAAGTATATGAGTTCTTTATGACTAATGTTGAGTCCATGGATTATACGCACTCTCACCCTTCCACGTTTGCTAGCCTCTCTAATACCATGCACCTTTCGCCGGTATCATACACCTACCATATACCTTCCTCAAAACAGCCACCATACCTACCTATTATGGCATTTCCACAGCCATTTCGAGATATGTTGCCATGCAACTTTCCACCATCTAGTTCATCATGACACATTCATCATTGTCATATTGCTTAGCATGATCATGTAGTTGACATAGTATTTGTGGCAAAGCCACCGTTCATAATTTCTTCATACTTGTCACTCTTGATTCATTGCATATCCCGGTACACCGCCAGAGGCATCCATATACAGTCATACTTTGTTTTAGAATCGAGTTGTAAATAAATAAAAGTGTGATGATCATCATTCAATAGAGCATTGTCCCAATAAAAAAAGAGAAAGGCCAAAGAAAAAGGAAGGCCCAAAAAAAGAAAATAAATAAAAAGGGGCAATGCTACTATCCTTTTACCACACTTGTGCTTCAAAGTAGCACCATGATATAGCGAGTCTCATATATTGTGCTTCAAAGTAGCACCATGTTCTTCATATAGAGAGTCTCATATGTTGTCACTTCAATATACTAGTGGGAATTTTACATTATAGAACTTGGCTTGTATATTCCAATAATGGGCTTCCTCAAATTTCCCTAGGTCTTCATGATCAAGCAAGTTGGATGCACACCCACTAGTTTCTTTTGTTGAGCTTTCATACATTTATAGCTCTAGTGCATCCGTTGCATGGCAATCCCTACTCACTCACATTGATATCTATTGATGGGCATCTCCATAGCCCGTTGATACGCCTAGTTGATGTGAGACTATCTTCCCCTCCTTTTTGTCTTCTCCACAACCACCATTCTATTCCACCTATAGTGCTATATCCATGGCTCACGCTCATGTATTGCGTGAAGATTGAAAAAGTTTTGAAAAAGTTAGAGTATAAAACAATTGCTTGGCTTGTCATCGGGGTTGTGCATGATTTGAATACTTTGTGTGGTGAAGATGGAGCATAGCCAGACTATATGATTTTGTAGGGATAACTTTCTTTGGCCATGTTATTTTGACAAGACATAATTGCTTTATTAGTATGCTTGAAGTATTATTATTTTTATGTCAATATAAACTTTTGTCTTGAATCTTTCTAATCTGAATATTCGTACCACAATTAAGAAGATTTGCATTGAAATTATGCCAAGTAGCACTCCACATCAAAAATTCTCTTTTTATCATTTACCTACTCGAGGACGAGCAGGAATTAAGCTTGGGGATGCCTGATACGTCTCCAACGTATCTATAATTTTTGATTGCTCCATGCTATATTATCTACCGTTTTGGACTATATTGGGCTTTATTTTCCACTTTTATATTATTTTTGGGACTAACCTATTAACCGGAGGCCCAACCCAGAATTGCTGTTTTTTTGCCTATTTCAGTGTTTCAGATAAACGGAATATCAAACGGAGTCCAAACAGAATAAAATCTTCGGGAACGTGATTTTCTCACCGAACGTGATCCAGGAGACTTGGACCCTGCTCCAAGGAACAAAAGAGGCGGTCACGAGGGTGGGGGCCCCCCTAGGGTGCGCCCCCTGCCTCGTGGGCCCCTCATTGCTCCTCCGGCGTACTTCTTCCTCCTATATATACACACGTACCCCCAAACGATCAGAACATGAGCCAAAAACCTAATTCCACCGCCGCAACTTTCTGTATCCATGAGATCCCATCTTGGGGCCTGTTCCGGAGCTCCGCCGGAAGAGGGCCGTCATCACAGAGGGCTTCTACATCATCATAGCCTCTCCGATGAAGTGTGAGTAGTTTACCTCAGACCTTCGGGTCCATAGTTAGTAGCTAGATGGCTTCTTCTCTCTCTTTGAATCTCAATACAAAGTTCTCACCCTCTCTTGTGGAGATCTATTCGATGTAATCTTCTTTTTGTGGTGTGTTTGTTGAGACCGATGAATTGTGGGTTTATGATCAAGTCTATCTATGAATAATATTTGAATCTTCTCTGAATTCTTTTATGTATGATTGGTTATCTTTGCAAGTCTCTTCGAATTATCCGTTTGGTTTGGCCAACTAGATTGGTAGTTCTTGCCATGGGAGAAGTGCTTAGCTTTGGGTTCGATCTTGCGGTGTCCTTATCCAGTGACAGAAGGGGCAGCAAGGCATGTATTGTATCGTTGCCATCGAGGATAACAAGATGGGGTTTATTTCATATTGCATGAATTTATCTCTCTACATCATGTCATCTTGCTTAAGGCGTTACTCTGTTTTTAACTTAATACTCTAGATGCATGCTGGATAGCGGTCGATGAGTGGAGTAATAGTAGTAGATGTAGAATCGTTTCGATCTACTTGTCACGGACGTGATGCCTATATACATGATCATGCCTAGATATTCTCATAATTATGCTCAATTCTGTCAATTGCTCAAAAGTAATTTGTTCACCCACCGTAGAATACTTATGCTCTTGAGAGAAGCCACTAGTGAAACCTATGGCCCCCGGGTCTATTCTCATCATATCAATCTCCATCACTTTAATCTTGCTTTGCCTTTTACTTTGCTTTTACTTTTTACTTTGCATCTTTATACCAAAAATACCAAAAATATTATATCTATCAGATCTCACTCTCGTAAGTGACCGTGAAGGGATTGACAACCCCTAATCGCGTTGGTTGCGAGTAGCTATCGCTTTGTGCAGGTATGAGGGACTTGAGCGTGGGCTCCTACTGGATTAATACCTTAGTTCTCAAAAACTGAGGGAAATACTTATGCTACTCTGCTGCATCATCCCTTCCTCTTCGGGGAAAACCAACGCAAGGTCAAGACGTAGCAGCCCCGCATGCGAACACACTGTCCGTTTATTTATCGCAACGTTGCCCTAAAAAAGCCGCTCTTTGACCAGGATTTGATAGCGAAGGGAAAGTTGATCAGGTGTCCGCCCCCTCCCTGAGACGTCACCAAATCCCGTGCTAACCAGGATGCTGGAGATCGCGCCTTATCAAGTGCCCTCAGGAGAAGATAAAGGGGGGAACAAGGAGGCTAGCGCCTCCGCAAAGGAGGTTAGACGGGGAGGAGGAACTAAAACTTCCTCTCCCCAGGGAAGGAAGAGAACCACCTCTGAGGACCCGGAGACAATGGTCTCCAAACGGGGGAAGAAATCTCCGCCGGAGGGTCCTGCCCTGGGGGATACCCTGGCCGCACTATGCCCTCAAGGGGATCAGCCCTCCACCGAGCTGTAAGTAAAAGGGTACTAAATAATGAAAATACCTCGCTTTACTTCTGAGGAAAATAACCAAAGCATTTATCTTGCACTTCGGATCTTAGCCCTTCTCAGCAGAGCTCATCTTCAGGGGATCTTCTTCCAGAGATGATGGAGAGCGAAACGCCTCCCCCTGCCATACCACCTCATGAGGTGGGCGACCCTGAGGTGTCGTCGCGGAGGGTTTCTCCTGATCCGGCAAGGCCAGAAGGCAATCATATGGCCACCCGAAGTCCTCAGTATCCGGCTCTTGAAGAGAGCAATCGAAAGAGGTCAGCACCGTCTGGTGTGCGGTCGGACGTACTGAGGGATCTGCTAGAGCGAGCGGCTATCTCAGAAGAGCACCGCACATTGATGGGTATGGTGATTGAAAGGATTTCGTCCGCCGAAAGCGGGTTGCATGAAGCCTTTATGAGTCTACTGACGGGTTTTGAGGTACGTCAAATGATGTACATTTTTGACAGTACCACACATTTTTAGATGTGCCCTGTGTAGATAGTAGCCCCTGAGACTCTGGTTGTCGTCGAAAACGGCGGCAAACAGAGGATCATAGTCCCAGGTAATAACCAGACCGCCTTTATGTGCAGGTGGTTGAAGCTCCGGTGGCTAGTCGGACTGATGGGTTTGCTGAACTAAGGCAGCAACTGGATGCGGCAAATGCCGACATCGTGCTTGTTAACAAGCGGCTTGACGAGGCACAAGGTAGGTGATTTGTCTGGTGATTGTCACATAATAAGAGCAGCATGATGCCAGTATCTTTAATATGTTGTGACTGCAGATGGAGCTGCCACCATGGAGACCCTTCTGGCGGAGCTTGCCCGAGCCAAGGAGCAAGCAAGGAGTAGCAATGCGGCCGCTTTAAAGGCGGCCAGAGAGTTAAGGGCCGAACAGGCCGCGCATTGCGAGAGCAAAGAAAAAATAGCCAAGATAGCTGTAGAGTTGAAAGATGCTGCTGACCGTTACCAGATTCTTGAAGAAGAAAACCGGGCGAAGGCGACGAACCTGGAAAAGGCCCAGGTGGCTGCCAAGGAAGCCCGCTCTAAAATTAGAGCGACGAAGGAGGAGCTGCATCAAGCTGCGGATATTGTATCTGGGAAGCCCTTCTTGTTGCGGACTAAGTTCGGGGATCCGAAGTATGCACCTCTGGACTGGCTATGGAGTTCTACGGACGCCTACGTGGATTTGGCTGCAAGTGCTGCTGATGCGGCCGAGTACTTCAAGGATCGGAAAGATCACAAAGTCGAAAAACTATTTTGGTCACAGTTTCATGCTCCAGCTCGTCCGCTGCTGTTGAATGAGCAAATGGCCAAGTGGGCCGAGCTCCATAGATTATCCGGACTTGCCATGAGGTCCGTTGTGGATCATCTGTGGCCGGGAGGGCCAAGGCTGAATAGCTACTTTAGCTTAGTGCAACAATTCCTTGGTGCTGTGCCACACGTCGATGCTGTAAAGAGGTCGGCGTGCATAGAAGGCTCGCGGATGGCCCTTGCCCGTGTCAAAACATACTGGGCGGAGATGGATGCCACCACTGTTGCGGCACAGGGTTCAGCCATAGGCCGAGTGGCTGCCGAGCACTACTTTGAAGAAGTTCTTGAAGGCGCTCGTTCGATAGAGGCTCAGTGCTCGAAGAATATTATGTTTAAGTGACATGTATTCCCATTGTAAAAACAGTGTTTTATTGAGTTTATCAAGGCTGTATTTATACTTTTGCCCGAAAGTACTATGATGCCTCTTGTGCGGCCGTTTATGTATATATGTATATAACCTAAAAGATGGCAGTCATCGGCTTCAGCCCCCACGCACATAATGCGGGGGTGCTCGCAGAAGACGCATGTTCACACTTGATCCAACGTCTTGGTCCATTAAGGAGGTGATAGCGCAGTGAACTAGGCAATCGGATTATAATGCTTTAACACTTTCACTTAGCCAGAGGAGTTTGACAGTGGGGCTACTAGATAGCCCCTGGTGGCTCCGCGCTCATTCGAATTCAGGGCGCGTACATGCCTGGCCAGGAAACGGCCCTTCGTTAAGGCAGAGGAATCCTGAAGATTCTGCTAGGTCATCGAGTGGTTGACCAGTCTCACGCTATATCATGACAGTCAGTTTTCGGCTTTCTCTACTGAGGTGCTTGTCCGGATGAACCAGGGCACAATCGCAGTAGTTCTCCTGGTGCCGCCTTAGCCGATAGAGCAGAACGTAAGGCAGCAAAACACAGGAGCCGGACAAACCCAACATTTGACCAAAGACATGATTCGGAGCTGATGCATATAAGGCCAAACTCGCGACGCCGAACACTCCCTAAGGTATTCGGTCTTTATGATGTAAACCGGGCTAAACAGTGCCCTTTGTAATAAGCCCCTGGTGTCCAGGTACGTGCAATATTCTGACGTGGCCACATGCCAATACGTCAGCATCCTTCTCAATTGTACTGAGAATCCGGGGGATGTGTATCAACAAGAGACAGTAAAAAAGGTTTACGCAGGGTCTTAATCTAAAAAGAATCCTTGGAACGGGTCCCTGCTGCACGTCTGCGCCTGTGTCTCCGTTGTGCCGTATCCTAGACGGGTGTAGCACGATGGTCATCTGTAAAAGTGGGGAAATTAGTTGAAAAGTTTTCGTGCAAAAGGTAGGTTATACTAAATAAACCATGTACAGTTCAAGATGAATAAAGTTGAGCCTAATTGTCACTTGTTTACACGCGTTGAGCCCCTTGTATTGTTATAGGGGTATAGCCATCAAACCTGTATCAATTTTATATAGCTACACCGGACTCGTCTAACCGTGTCCGTGGTCTTAACAACCTGTCAGATGCTTTAGTTGGTGAGGCCGTCTAGTGTGCGGCTGCCAAGGCAGCCACACGGTTTTCCGCGCGCAAGGAGCGCTCAATATTTCCATTTACTGTAGTGATGCCTTTGGAGGGCAGCTTTTGCTGACCTGGCCGAGAGCTTCTGAATCCGGCATTTACCACCGTGCTCTTCGGGCTGTCTTCTTTATTCCGGCGCTTGTTTTTGCTACGTCATGGCTTCCCGTTTTCGTCCCTGACTTCGGATGTACTTGGGTCGCTGGTGCTGCATCGGGCTAACCAGCTGTCCTCGCCCGCGCAAAAGCGGGTCATGAGGCTTGTTAATGCTGCCATTGTTCTCGGCTTTTCTTGGCCAAGGTGTCTGGCAAGCCATTCGTCTCGAACGCTGTGCTTGAAAGCTGCTAAGGCTTCGCCGTCCGAACAGTCGACTATTTGGTTCTTTTTAGTGAGAAACCTGTTCCAAAGCTTTCGGGCTGACTCTCCGGGCTGTTGAGTTATATGACTTAAATCGTCTACATCCGGTGGTCGGACATGGGTCCCTTGAAAATTTGCCCAAAAAGCGTCCTCGAGCTCTTCCCAGCTTCCAATGGAGTTTTCGAGGAGGCTTTTAAGCCAGTGCCGAGCTGGCCCTTTGAGCTTGAGGGGTAAGTACTTGATGGCGTGGAGATCGTCTCCTCGAGCCATGTGGATATGGAGGATGTAGTCCTCAATCCAGACCCCCGGGTCTGTCGTTCCGTCGTACGCCTCTATGTTTACGGGTTTGAATCCCTCTGGAAACTCATGGTCCAGCACCTCATCGGTGAAACATAGGGGGTGTGCAGCACCCCTGTATTTGGGTGTACCGTGGTGTTCGGATTTTTGTTGTGTTGCATTGCGTGCTGGAGCGCGCTTGCTTGGCCCGTAGATGGATCTGGTTGCGCCGTCCTTTTGATGCGAGCCCTCACGTGGATCGCGTACTGGCTTGTGTGCGGCGTCGTTTGTCGCTCTATGTTGGCCACAAGGTCGTCTATCCGACCGGATGGCTGTTTTGTTTTTTGATTGCAGGGGATCTAAGGCCTCCTCATCGAATTCAGGTAGCAGCTTTCGCTTCGGGTAGCTCTTTGTGTCGCGACTACCGCCGTACTTTGCTGCAGTGTTGAGTACTTCACTCCATCTAATTCTGAGTGTGTCTTGTGCAGCCCTGAGCCTTTGCTTCTGCTTTTTCAGACTCCTCGTAGTGGCAACAAGCCTTTGATGGGTATTCTGTTGCTCCGGGTGCCTGTCCGGTGTGATGTCATCTGGACTGTTATCTTCACCGGAGTCGGGTTGTTCAGTTTGATTATCCGTGTTGCCGTGGTCGGACGGTGGTTCAATGCCGTGTTTGTCGTCCGCTGGCTCACCCTGCTCTATCGCTGGGTTTATATGATCGCTGTTTCTACCGAGGCGGGATTAGGAGCAGCGCTTACGCTGCCGCTTTGACTGCTTCTTGAGGGAACGATCCTTCGCTGCGTCCTTCCGTTCCTCGTCGTCATTTTCTTTGGGTGTGTCCACGATGTATACATCATATGATGAAGTGGGCGTCCAGTGCCCTGTGGGCAGTTGCTCCTGTTCGTCTCCTGCATCGTCGTCCATACCATCGATGTCTTCGGAGTCGAAGGCGAGCATGTCGGTCAAATCATCGACAGTGGCTACTAAGTGGGTGGTGGGTGGGCGGTGAATTTCGTCGTCGTCCGCATCCCGATCTGGCCGGCCATAGTTCGGCCAGGACTCTCCTGACAAGGAGAGAGACCTTAATGAGTTCAATATGTCGCCAAAGGGCGAGTGCTGAAGGATATCCGCGGAGGTGAACTCCATGATCGGCGCCCAGTTGGATTCGATAGGCACGGGCGCAGGCGGTTCAGAGTCCGTGGCCGGGGAAGAATCCGGCAGTTCGGCGTCACGGCTCCCGTGAAGGGTAAGGTCGATACTCGGCTCGATCGCCGCTGAGAATGCGGCCTCCGTGGCGGGGTCTATCCACCCGTCCATGGATGGCACAATTGGCTCCGAATTGAGGGTCGGAGCGGTTGCCGATGCGGTCTCCTGAACACTGTCCGATGGTAGAGCTAAATCATGCTCATCGTGACCGTGCGGCGTACTCGGCAGGGGCTCGAATCCGTCGAAGATCAAGTCTCCGTGGAAGTTGGCCTTGTAGTTTAAGCTTCCAAACCTGACCTGGTGGCCAGGGGCGTAACTCTCGATCTGCTCCAGATGGCCAAGCGAGTTGGCCTGCAGTGCGGAGCCGCCGGATACAAAGATCCGTCCAAGGAGAAAAGTCTCACCCCGGACTGCATCGCTATCGATGATTGAAGGAGCCATCCAGCCTAACGATGACGACATAGAGGAACTCTCAATGAAAGCACCAATGTCGGTGTCAAAACCGGTGGATCTTGGGTAGGGGGTCCCGAACTGTGCGTCTAGGCGGATGGTAACAGGAGGCGGGGGACACGATGTTTACCCAGGTTCGGGCCCTCTTGATGGAGATAATACCCTACGTCCTGCTTAATTTTTCTTGATAATATGAGTAGTATAAGAGTTGATCTACCACGAGATCGAAGAGGCTAAACCCTAGAAGCTAGCCTATGGTATGGTTGTTGTTGTTGGTCCTACGGACTAAACCCTCCGGTTTATATAGACACCGGAGGGGGCTAGGGTTACACAGAGTCGGTTACAAGGAAGGAGATCTACATATCCGTACTGCCGAGCTTGCCTTCCACGCCAAGGAGAGTCCCATCCGGACATGGGACGAAGTCTTCAATCTTGTATCTTCATAGTCCAACAATCCGGCCAAAAGATATAGTCCGGCTGTCCGGATACCCCCTAATCTAGGACTCCCTCAGTGCTCCTCCAAGATCTAGGGGTCGGCATGAATGGCAGCCATCGCGACCTCATCCGCGCGTGCGGCCGTGATTTGCTTCTCTGCTGCCAAATGCTCCTTGAGATTCTGGCTATACCACGTGCACCATGGCTTAGGGCGGCGCTTATTTGTTGGAGGGGTCGGTGATTTGGGTGGAAGGTGTCGCGCTCACGCCGGCGGTCGGGGCAAGCGGGGTGTGGAAGGAGGAGGAGGATGGGGGTCGGGTGTGGATTACCTGCCTGGATAGACGAGGCTGAGCAGCGTGAAGGAGGGTCAGCGGCGAGGAGGCGGCGCTGCAAGCAAGGAGTGAAGGTTTCAACTTGGAAAGGAAGGAGGAAACAGGAGAAATGTGGCTTTTGGTAAGGGGGAGGGGGCGGGGAGGTAGATATTTCCACGGAAGCCGAAAATTTGGAATCGCTTCAGCGAAAAAACTGGCGCGCAAAGTGTCATCAGACACGGTCCCTTATTCAGAACTGTGTACTATATGTGAACATCACAAACGATTCAAATAGCTTAACCCGTGTGTGATGAGTTTGAACGTCAAAAATTTTGGTTCGATTTTCCATGGCTACAGTGGTCATCCACGTCATTGCATAATTTGGGTACACAAAGGAGACTACAACACACCCATACTTCTTAATGGAGCAAGTTCAACAATTAAACAGAGCTAGCTGACCTAAACATTACTCTAATAAATTAAAGACCGACGCTCTTATTAAACAAAACAAAGAGTACTACTACGGCTGGTGCTCGTCGATCTCCGCTGCCGCCTCCATGTCCAGCTCGCGCCCGACGGTCTCCTAGGGAAGGGGCTCCATGGCATCCATCGCACCATACTCGGAAAGCATCTCACCATCCGCGTCCACCATCTCTTTGGGAAAGGCCGCCATGAGCTAGGCATGGGCGGCCGCGATCTGGGCTTGGACGGGCGCCGTTGTCGCAAGGTATGCGGCGGAGGAACGGACGGCTACTCGAACGCTCTCGGCAATTGCCAGCTCTTCGGCCTTGGGTTGCCGACCGTTGTCCGAGAAGCTTCGTTCGATTTTTGCGGTGAATGCCAGGAGCTGGGCATGCACTACAAAAAAAAGACACATCCGTGACATTTAGGGCTGAACGAAATTTTTTTCTGTCATACATATGACATTTCTATGACGATAATTGTGACAAAACCCGGTATCATCATAGATGTGGCGGTCTCCTACTTCTATGACAAAAATTTCATGACAGAAAATGGGCTTTTTGTCCTGGGCGGGCTGGAGACGCAGCTGCATGACATTCTTTGGGCCGTCCATGATGGAAAAAACCATGGTAGAAGCGAGGGGGAGGAAAATTTCGGGGAGTTCCCGGTTACGGTGGGAGGTCGGGGGCCGAGCGATGTGCGTTTCTCTCATACACGTACACGCATATGTGCGAGGTGTTGGCTCTAACTGAACCCGAGCGAGGCATTGGGCTCTAACTGAACCCGAGCGATTGCACTGCAGGCTACGCGTTACTGAACCCGAGCGATCGATCGATGGCTGTTAACTGAACCCGATCGAGCGATTCCTTGGCTACTGCTGCTAACTGAAGCCGATCGATGGGATGAATAGTGAGCGTTGCGGGGGGGGGGGGGTTGGATGAACAGTGAGAGGTGGCATTGCCTCTGGATGAACAGGACCCCGTGGTGTGGTGGAGGGCTGGATGAACAGTAGACGGTGGAGGGGTGCCCGTGGAGGGGTGGATGAACAGGACCCCGTGGTGTGGAGGGCAGGATGAACAATAGACGGTGGAGGGGTGCCCGTGGAGGGGTGGTTGAACAGGACCCCGTGGTGTGGAGGGCTGGATGAACAGTAGACGATGGAGGGGTGGTTGAACAGTAGCCGGTGGAGTAGCGCGCGGTGGAGGCTGGATGAACAGGAGCCCGTGGAGGCTGGAGGAGGTCGACGGTGGATGAACAGTAGCTCGTGGAGGCTGGAAGGGGTCGACGGTGGATATGAACAGTATCCCGTGGAGTCCCGTTTTGCGGTACGCCACACCCCTCTCGATGAACATGACCCCCGTTTCGACCGTAGCGCTCCAACACAAGTCTGTTTCCTCCGTTTTGCGGTACGCCACACCCCTCCCGATCAACAGGACCCCCATTTCGACCGTAGGAGGTCCGTTTCCTCCGTTTTGCGGTACGCCACACCCCTCCCATCAACAGGACCCCCATTTCGACCGTAGGAGGTCCGTTTCCTCCGTTGTGCGGTACGCCAGGCCTCGTTTCCATCGCCTCTTCCGTCCAAGCCCTCACGATGAACACGACCATGCATTCCGTTCTGACCCATGAACACGACGACGACGCTGTTTCTCCGTTCCGACCCAGCCATGTACACGAGCCCTCGCCGTACGTATGCGCGAGTAGGCGTTCGAGACCCCGCCCGTATGTACACATACGTGGCCGTATTTTCTTTCTTGCACCCTGGCCGCTGTACGTACGTGTACATGCTACGTGCGCGCCTCTACTACGACACATGCGCGCCTCTACTATGACACGTGCGTGCCTCTACATCGACCAGTATGTACGTACACGTTCGCGACCAGAATGTCAACGCTACGTACGCTTCGACCAGGTGGGTCCCGACTGTTAGGAACTTCCTTGCCTGCGAAGATGTAGCTAGTGGGTCCCAGCAGTCAGGGGGGTGAAATACGGTGGCCCGTCCGGTGGGTCCCCGCTGTCAGGTGGAGGAATAATTATTTTGCACGTAATAAGGAGGCACTTCCTTGCTGCGGCCGTGGACCTAGCTGTTAGCCTCTCCACGTACAGTCCACGTCCGATGGAAGCCGTTCCTTGACCACGTTGACCACGCCGTGCCGAGAGCACCAGGGAGGTGGACGACGGTGAGGCCTAGGAAGGGGACGACGCAGAGCCGGGGAAGACGCGGCAGTGGATGCCCACGCGTAGAGGAGTACGAGGGCACTGGTTCACTGCGGTGTGAGGCTGCCGTCGCTGCAGAGTAACAGGGGGTGTGGGTGAGTAGAGGGATGGCCTGGCCAGCGGTGGGAGTATTAGGGGGCGGTGAGGCCTCCGCCGCATCGCAGCCGGCCACGGGAGGCAGGAGCACGAGGCATGACCGGCGCTGGTTTGGGCGGCTGGAGCAAGAAGACCAGAGGTTGAAGAAGCACGACGGCCGTTGGATGGACATCGTACGGTCACTGGAGCTAGAATCGTGCATATTGACTAAGTTGACAAAGCCCTCCGTCCCCGTCAACTTAGTAGGCCCACAAGTCAGCCTGCCACTATACTGGGTCCCAGCTAACAGGGGGAGTATTCATTTTTTTGTGTGTAATAAGGAGGCACTTCCTTGCGTGCGAAGATATAGCTAGTGGGTCCGAGCTGTCAGCGGTGGTAACGTTTTTTTCGCGAAATACAGAGGCCCTTTCAGTGGGTCCTAGATGTCAGGTGGAGGAATCATTATTTTACGCGTAATAAGGAGGCATTTCCTTGCGTGCGACCATGGACCCAGCTATCGGCCTCTCCACCTAAAGTCCACTTCAGATGCATGTCGGTCGTTGACCACATTGACCAGGCCACGCCGAGAGCACCAGGGCGGTGGACGACGGCGAGGCCTAGGAAGGGAACGACACGGAGGCAGGGAAGACTCGTCAGTTGTTTCCCACGCGGAGGGGAGTACGACTGTACGAGGGTTTACTGGTTCGTCTGCCGTCGCCGGAGAATAACAGCATGTGTGGGTGAGTAGAGGGATGGCTAGGCCAGCGATGGGAGTACAGTGGGGCGGTGAGGCCTGCACGGCAGCAGAGCCGGCCGCGGGGAGGAGGGAGCAGGCAGTCCCACCGGCGCCTGTTTGAGCGGCTGGAGCAGGAAGATCAGAGATTGAAGAAGCACGACAGCCGTTGGATGGCCATCCAACAGTCACTGCTTGTGCGTCAACCTTTTTTTAGGAAAGCCTCAAATCTGTGGGAAACAGCATACAACCCATATGCCATTATTTCTAATAATTTACAGCCCATTTGCTAATTATTAAGGTTTTTTTGGAGCCCATATTCTTTTTGTTAGCATTACAGCCCATATTGTGGCCACGGTTAAAAAATTATACGAAATTTTGCATATTTCGGTGCGGTCCGAACTATTTTTAATCCCGAAATTTCGACTCACATTCAAACTGATTTTAAAAATAAATGTATATCAATATAAAATCCAACAAATTCTCCACGGATAAAAATTAATGTAATTTCAAATCTCGAAATGAAAAAAAGATATTTGAAACTAATTGCCGGTTTGATGTGTTTTAAAAATGTACAGCCCATTTCTCATTACTGATGGGCCATTTTCTCGGCCAGCCAAATGAAAGCTCTCCTCTTTGTCTTGAAAGATTTGCAGCCCAACAGGCCTGACAAAGCGACTTACTTGGCAAATAACAAAAAAACTGGGCTGTGGTCGTGGACCCAGCTGTCAGCCTCACCACATACATTACTCTTCCGATGGAATGTCATTGACCACGTTGACCACGCCGCGCCGAGAGCACCAAGGCGGTGGACAATGGCGAGGCCTAGGAAGGGGACGATGCGGAGCCGGGGAAGACGCGGCAGTGGATGCCCACGCGGAGAGGAGTACGAGGGTTCACTGGTTCGGCTGCGGTGTGCGGCTGCCGTCGCCACATGGCCTGGCTAGCGGTGGGAGTAGTAGGGGGCGATGAGGCCTCATCGGCAGCACAGCCGGCCACTGGAGGCAGGAGCAAGCGGTCTCCCCGGCGCTGGTTTGGGCGATTGGTGCAAGAAGAGCAGCGATTGAAGAAGTAGCAGGACCGCTCGATTCAAATCCAACGGTTACTGCTGCTAGAATCGTTTGTTGACTAAGTTGACAAGCCCTACGTACGCGTCAACTTAGTAGGCCCACAGGTTAGCCTCCCAACCGGTGCGCCCCAGATGTCAGTGGGAGGAATCATTTTTTTTCGCGTAATAAGGAGGCAGTTGATTGCGTGCGGCTAGGTCAGCGGAGGGAGTAGGGTGGGCCGGGGAAGCCTGCGCGGCATCACAGCGGGCCACAAGAGGAGAGAGCAGGTAGTCCCGCTGACGCTAGTTTAGGCGGCTGGAGCAGGAAGATCAGAGATTAAAGAAGCACGTCGGCCGTTGGATGGACATCCAACACTAACTGCTGCTAGAATCGTGTGTTCACTGACAAAGCCTTTCGTAAACAAGCTAGCCTCGAAATCCGTGGCGTGTACAACCCATTTGCTATTATTTTTATATTTTTTACTCATTTTCTAATTCATATGGAATTTATTGCAGCCCGTTTTCCATTTTTAGAATTGCTGGCCATTTTCTGGTCAGTACCAGGGTCAAAAAATTAACTAAATATGTGGGAATTTTTGAAAATTCGCAAATTTTTGCTGGGGAACGAAATATTCTTAATCCAAAAATTAATAGCCATAGTAAAACAAATTTAAAAATAAATTAGTACTATGTCATGCTAAATCCAATGAAATACGTATAAGATATCAGTGAAGAACAAAACAAAAAAAGAAACTTATATCCCATTTGCTATAATTTTTTTTGGAATTTTCAACCCCTTTTGATATGACTTTTAACAGACATTGACCATACTCTTAAGCCAGGCCGGAATGCATCCCTCCTCGTCTTGAAAGATTTGCAGCCCAGTAATTCGGAGAAAACAAATAGGCCTAGCTTGGGTATTCTTCAAAAAGAAATACTGGGCTAGCTATTTTCCCAAAGAACTGGTGCATGAGCATTTAGCTTTATTTATTTATGTTTAGGGGACCATGAGCATGTACCTAGGCCGGATTCATGTGAGAGCCTCCCTTCCAGTTAATTATGGGCTTCTCTATTGGGCCTTCATCAGTGGGCTGCATGTTATCAACAAGTGGAAAATGTGTTCCGAGTTTCAAAAAAAAAAAGTGTTCCGTACGATAAATAGTATGCGCTACGTACGGTACGGGGCACTAAAGGATCAAACCATGCAACGACTTCCAAAACATTGTGTTTGTCGTTCTAACAACACATTTATTCAACCAACAGACGAAATATACTACTGATTGTACATTGAAAACAACAGCAGCAGCAAACAGACAAAATATACTACTGATTGTACACGTCCGCTTAGTAGGCCCACAAGTCAGTCACCAAATCTGACGGGTCCCAGCTGTCAATGGGATGAATATTTTTTTTTCGCAAAACAAGGAGGCACTTCCTTCCATGCGAAGATACAGCCGGTGGGTCCCAGCTGTCAGGTGGAGGAAACGTTTTTTTAGCTTAATAAGGAGGAACTTTCCTTGCGTGCGACCATGGACCTCGTGGGTCCCAGC
This sequence comes from Triticum urartu, assembly GCF_056163025.1. Lineage (NCBI taxonomy): Eukaryota > Viridiplantae > Streptophyta > Magnoliopsida > Poales > Poaceae > Triticum > Triticum urartu. The sequence goes on from NC_141878.1 coordinate 90,512,630, forward strand.
CGTCAGGCTCTCCACGTAAAGTCCTCTTCCGATGACTCTCGTTTGTTGACCAGGCCGCACCGAACGCAGCAAGGCGGTGGACGACGGCGAGGCCCCGGACGGGAACGATTCGGAGATGGGAAAACGCGGCAGTGGAGTCACAGATTGAGAGGAGGAGAAGGGTTATAACTGGTTCTGTTGCGGCGTGGGGCTATAGTCTGTGGAGAATAACAGGAGGTGTCGAGGGGTGGAGGGATAGCCTGGCCGGTGGTGGGGTAGCGCTTCGCAGCGATGCGTGCTAAGCAGAGCCGCTAGCCGCCGGAGGCCAGACCAGGCGGTCCCGACGACGCTGGAGGAAGAACACGAGAGATTGAAGGTGCATGCCGGCCGTTGGATATAAATCCAATGGCTGTGGATGACACAATCATTTGTTGACCAAGTTGACAACGCCCTGCGTAGGCTTCGACCTATTGGCCCACATGTCAGCCTGCAAAAATGTGGCATATATTTAACCCATGTTTTCTAGAATGTACAGTCCATTTACTGGGCTGGGTGAACAAATAATTTCGCGTCAATCAGGCCCATTTATATTTTCTAAGAAATCCCAGCCCATTTGCACTTCCTTTAAATACACGTATTGGGTGGGCTCGTTATATATACGTATAATGTTATGTTAGAAGGAGCAATTAATATCAAAGAATAAACCAGAGAGGCACATTATATATATAATTAAGAAATTAGCGAGTTATTTCTCAAAATAAAAATGAGCGCGTTATTATTAAATTGGTCCTTAAAATCTTCGCAATCACCAGGATTTTCCTTGCGTGTGAGTCAAAAACAACCAGGATTTTCCTTGCCTGTGAGTCAAAAACAACCAGGATTTTCCTTGCCCGTGAGTCAAAAACAACCAGGATTTTCCTTGCCAACTTCCATTAAACATTTACTTTTATAAGTTGGGATGTTTTTATAATGTATATATAAGTCTCTATAAAATATACGATAATAGTAATAATATAAATATATATAATGTGGTTAGAAGGGAAAACATAAATTGGACACGATATTACTTTTATAAGAGACCTGCGTTTTATACCCCACAGTAGGCATACTAACAAGTTCACACACAAATACAACAGAAAAGGTAAACATTTATATCAAACTCAAGTTCACAGGACACATTCATATCCATAGCCAACATTCACAATCAACAACTCAAAAAATTCATATATACACAAGCTCAGCATATCTATGCATCCAAATGATTGATAGATCACACGACAATATTCATACATAATTTACAAAAAGATTCAGATATACACATGTTCAGTATGTTTATGCATCCAAATGATTGAGATCACAGCCAATATGATCCATGGACGAACTTTAATTACCTAGGGTACGGACTGGTAAATGGTGTTCAATCGGAGGTACTTCTTGCTAAAATTAGTTCTTGTACGAGTAAACTTTCGAGTACATCAGAGGCAGCACAGACAATCTGAACTTTGTTTGTAGGTTTATCCTCAAATAGTGGCCTCGTGCCGAGGGAGGTTTGAGCAACTTGGCCACTACTTTCATCCAACCAGTTTACCGGCTCATCTTGGTCTTGTATCTCGCCAAAATTCTACATTGCAGACGAGAAAGGAGGCGGTTGAGAAAATGAACCACCCAAATTTTTTGTGCAGTTCAACTGAAATGGAGCATCCTTGGCGTGCAGACTGATTAAGTGCCAGATTAATATAAGCGTCAACCAACTTGTCTGGAATCTTTAGACTCCATGCCATATAGTTCGCTACCATATGTGCCGATAACCAAAAGGCACAAGTTGGGACCAAAGACTGGACTGCGTTTTTCTGGGCTATGCACCAAGCAATATTTTTGGCGTTCACTCTCCTAACACTTGGAGTTTGACAATTGGTTGACGCCGGTTGATACTCGAATGAATATAGGCACTTCTTGTCAACATCTGATCATTTTGTGCAGTTCTACTAAAATCACCCGATGTAATGATTTGCCTGCGAGTTCAGGCTCCAAATTACTCCTTTATGAAATCGATAAACAGTAGCACAATACCAAATTACCAATACATATGACAGACACAATAATCAGGATAAAGACCAATACCAACCTGTGTGAGGTAGCATATCAATTACTATTTCCTTTGACTAGAAGCCGAGATAAGCCAAGCGACTGACAGCAAAGGAAGAAAGCATGCGGAGTTTAGCGACTGACAGGAAAGGACGGAAGCTGTCGAGGCAATGAAGCACCCAAAGTTTTTGTGCAGTTCCACCAAAATCGAGCATCCCTGTTGGCACATATATTGAGAGAGTGAGATTACTGTAATAGTGGGACTAGTTTATGAAACATACACTAACAAATAGAAGCACCCTCATTATCTTAATGGGTAAAGTTAGCAACATAGTAGTCTTGCTTAAAGAGAGGTATTAGTTTATTTAATCAGTGCCAATTAGCTCAACTCAACACTCAAAGCATTGCCATTTATCATAGGTTGCAAAACTTTAACGTGCAAAGATAAAAGAGTTTCTCATGACAGTAGCACGATACAAATAGAGATGACAGCAAACTAATATGGATGAAGGCCTTAGGCCCGTACCAACCTGAGAAAAAAAGCTTATTCATATAGTCCCATAAGAGATGATAAAGCACTCACTGGAATCACACAATAGTATATATTTTTGTGCACTTCAAATGTATGGTTGAAATCACTCTTGTTTACCAGTGCTGAGATTATATCGAAAGATTATCAAGAACTTCCAACAGAGTTAAAGCACTGGCTGGGATACAGTTCATTGTATTGTCTTGTGTAGTTCCATTTAATGTATGATTGGCACAACATGATCCCTGTTTGCACAAGTAGGAACAAGGTGAAACCTCCATTAGCTTAGTGAGAAAGGATAGGAAGACATTAGCATATTACTCAACTAGTAGCATCAAATTCATGATGGACAATACGCAAAACATTGCCTCATTGAACCAATGGCAATAAATTGACATGCAAAACAATAGCACTATTATGTCATGACACTAATAATATCCCCTCCCTGCTCCACCACATGATTCACCTCCATAGACAAACATACACACGTACATGATTCAGCATAGGGTCCTACTAAAGATTTTTTTAACTCCAATAGGAAAATTAGGCAGTAATAAATTAGTGGTACTTAAAGTACTCCTAATTAATTAAGTGAGACAGCAGAAGTGGAAGGGCTCCCTGGAGGATTGTCTCACATGTAAGGTAGTCGTTGCCGGAGCCCTTGAATGGCCTCGACTTGAGGCCTCTGGCTTTAGCAAGATTGCCTTGGCACTGTTTATTCTTCTTCTTCTTCTTCTTCCTCTTCATGCTCTGTTTCTCTTTCTCCTCACTAGTTGGTGAAACCAAGTACATGATTGGCCTTCTAATTCAGAATTGGTTTTGTCAGTGAGGGAGTACAAGTGTACTAGTAAAAAACAACATTATTTTCTCATGGCAGTCGGAAAATAGAGATGAACACATGCATTAAATATCATTCTTACCTAAAGGAAGGTTATGGCGCTAATATGGATGATGAGGATTGGAACACAGACCTCCCTTTGTGCAGTTCCACCAAAATGAACCAACTGTTCCATTCTGACATTCCAGTTAAACAGCACAAAAGTCACTTCTTTTAAGAAGAGTTTTGTGTAGTGCACCAAAAGGTCACAACGGCAACCAGGTGAATTGGGTATCCTTGTTTGCACAAAAAGGCACAGAGGAAACAGTCCGAGTCTCAAACAATTACAGGCAAGAACATTTGGCTAAACTTGTCATGGCTTATAACAGTGGCATGGCTTCATTTTTACCAGGGACATTAGATTAAGAACAGCTAAGGCTGCATTCGGTTCATAGGTTTGGTGCAGGATTTTCGTAGGAACATATTCCTACAGTATTCTTTCCCTTCCAACCGTTCGGAACATGGGAAAGGTGAATAGTGTTTCATAGGAAATCTGGTCTGGTAGTACTGATTCCATAGGATTAGAAACATCCATGCGCTGCTCATTTTTGGGCGGAAACCCGAGGCAGGGGCTCGCTGCCATGCGTTAGACAGGTTGCTGTGCTGTGTTGCCAGAATAAAAAAATCAACCTATGTGTGGTACGTGAGGTGAGGACAAGAGTAGTCACTGTGCAGCTGAATAAACAAATAGCATCTCATAGTGCCAAGCATGCTACTCTAAAAAAACAAATCTGTACATTTCGTAGTCCATCCGAACACATTCTCTTGAGAGTTTCCTCCAGTTTGCTATTCCATAGTTTTATACCTACATTCCTTTCCTATTCCTCTTTTTTCATCAAGACCTATGTTTTCTTCCCCTTTATTCCGAACGGAGCCTAAATATTTGGTATAAGGGCATGGGACAGTGGTGCACCAGCAGTCCAGCACCATGTACGTAAACAGGGGCATAAAGTGGTGATTCATAGTTTGTTGCCCCGAGAAACAAACATCCAAGAAACATATCTGGGTTGGTCCCATTTTTGTTCACTCTAGCCACCTACTCCTTTGTGTGGATAGCAAATCTAGTCCTGGTCATACCACTGTGTACAGCGTTACCCCTATATTTCCCTTTTCGACCAAGAGACCGGTTGGATGATCAGTCTGTACTACTTTCACCCCCTTTCCTTCCTGTTTGTTCCAAGTCCGATGTACATACTAAATTCCCCCACCCCCACTTTATTTCTTGTTTGAACCAAGTAGTACAAGATTCGACTCCATGAAGTAGCTTTACCTCTAACAATAGAAAAAAATGTGACGTTGGACCATCCGATCGAGAGGGGCTGAGAGGTAGAAAATGATGCACATGCAGCGACGTAGCGAGCTGGGGAAGTAGAGCTAAGGCAGTTTCGAACGAAGATATACCTGAAGGTCGTCGGGATGTGGATAGGTGGGCGGCGGGAGGCCGGATCCACCCACAAGCAACGACGAAGGGATCAGAGGACCTCCCGCGCCGGCGCTCGGCCAGAGATAACGATGCGGCCGGCAGTGGGTCTCCTCCCTCGCTGTCGTCGACGGCCTAAACGCTGCCCCTCCTCCCCTTGACCGGCGGAGGGGGATACGTCCGGATCTGTAACCAGCAGTGAGGATAGAAAGCCAGTGTTTTTTGAAGGGAGAAAGACAATGTTACTACCCCTATCTTGTTTAGATCTGGAGAGGATGAGAGTATGTGAATAGAGCAACCCTAGCAAGCAAGCACGGAGGCTCCGGCCTATATATACGTAGTGAGCAACCCTAGCAAGCAACCCCAGCAAGCAAATAACCCCTATCTTCATCAACTCATACAAGACCGAGAAATTTGATTACTACAACGCCCTCTCCCTTGCGGACTGAGCTCCGGTGCCTTAACTGCACCTGCCTTTGGCTGCATGACAGGAGGGCCAACCACCTGTCATAGACGCAAAGGCAGGAGTAGTACACGCTATCCCTCCCGCACGAGGTGGACGGACATGCAGCAGTGGATTCGATACTTTAGAAGTAGGAGTAACATCATTGTTCGTCTTCTCGAAGAGGCGAAGAGCCAAGCGCAACCCGAACGTGGCAGTTGCGAATGCTCGCGTGGAGCGGTTCCTTGGAGTACTAGCCAGGCTCTTGCATGAGACAAAACTGCTATTGTTTAACAATTAAACTCCATTATCCATTGGTTGATACTCATTCTACATAGGTCCACGCGCTTAGCACCGTTTCCTCCTGGGGTCACCAATGTTTATTTGCTAATTAATAGCATTGCATGCAATGAACTAGCCATTGCAATTCATTAAAAGCATGCACACCTCTCATCTCTTATTGGTTGATATGTCAAGAAACAAGAAACAAGGTAGAAGTTAATGCACCGCGCCTAAGTGTTTTGGGACTACATATTTGGTTTTCATAAGATGACTTACACACCTAGACGGAGGGAGTAGTATAGCCCTGTAAACCGGAAAGGAGTATTTGCCTTTCTAGAGATTTCAACAAGTGACTAGACTACACCATGTGCAGTACTCCCTCCCTTCCGGTTTATAGGGCTCAAATCTCAAATCTCATGAACCAAGGCATTTTGCAATTGGAGAAATGTATCTCGTACTTTACAAAACTACCCTAATTAAACTCATGCATTAATTACGTAGTTCTCTCGTTTTCCTCTCCGCCATGGTCGCGGTGCACAATATTGAGCACTCCTACTCCCTCCTTTCCGGTTTATAGGGCTTATCTCAAAATCTTAGTTTTTTCATTTTATAAGGCTCACTTTGGTTGTTCCCCATCACAAGTTCAAATTCCAAGGTGCATTAAATAATTGCATGTAGGTATTAAGAGAAAATTGACCAATCCATGTACTTTATGCATGCATGCATTGCAATTAATACATTGGTAAACATACATTTTTGAAGAAAACAAGAGCATTAATTGGGTGCTTTTGCAAATTACAAAAAGGATTCCACCACTCACCATCTACCTCGGTTGGTGAAATTTTTTAATTGAGCCCTATAAACCGGAAAGGAGGGAGTATATGACTAGCTGCTCTATCTACATGCGGGACATTTCAAAGCATCCGGGCCCGCGTGCCATCCACCAAATCACAGCGAGGTGCTACAGTCGAGACTCACCTGTCACCCCGGTGTGGCCATCATGACCCGTCATATCACAAAACGCACACCTTTACCAGCAGTGGTAAGGTGGCCTCCAAGTTGGACTGGACGAAGCAACCATCATTTCACTGGAACGCTCGTTCAAGCCCTTTCTTCCCTTTCTTGAAGAAAACCTCACTCCAGGCTACTCACTTCTGCCATTTTTCTTCTATACCAACGAAGGAAAGGTGGGCGAATCAGTTATGCTGCTATATTTTCATTCCAAGAATCTTCTTTTTGCGAAGCACCAACTGATTCTCGCATCCTATTCTTTTCCCCTTTTCATTGCGATTGTGGTTTCCTTTCGATTGCTTTTTATTTGTCAGTTCATTGATGGATCCCGGAGCACAAGGCAAAGAGTTGCCAGCGGACAACCCACTGGAGACAGCGATCTCTAGGAAGCGAGCACCGACCAATGAGTTGACCATGTTGGCGGGCCAACCCATGGAGATGAAGAACTCCAAGAAACAAGCACTGGCCCAAGAGTTGAGGACGTTGGCGGATGAACTCCTCAAAGAAAGTTGGAAGAACATCAATGGCCCCACCGTGCCTACCCCAGGAACTCTGCTTGCCACCTATGTGAGGCTGAAGACCGAGTTTGAGGAGATAGTCGCCGTTGAGAAGCAGTATTCCCCTGGCAAGGTGATGGCCCCCATCAAGGACGAGGAGATGGCCCCCGGAGGGATGAGATCCCCCGGTGAGCCGCACAAGGTAAAAAACAATGGCTTATTACCATAGTTGTGGTTTTTGATTATTTGCAATGTGCTTGCTAATATGTTAGGGTTGTGCAGGTGCCGGTGGACATCCTTGATGATTCCGATGTCGTGGCCCGTCCTGCTGGCATCGCCCCGGAGATCGATTCTGATGCCGCTGTCCATCCTGTGGACATCGCCCCAGAGATCGATTCCGATGTCGCGGTCAGTCCTGCGGACATTGCCCCAGAAATCGATTCCCATGCCGCTGTCCGTGCTGTGGTCATTGCCCGAGAGATCGATGACAAGAAATAGTTGGTCGCGCTAATCCTTCAGGGTAGTTTGCATTGCCCTGTGTTTAATTACCAGAACAATGCGTGTTATCAAACCATCTTAGGGCTAGTGCACTGTCTTGTGTGGGCGGATCTTGCTACTTTTGTTTGATAGTGAATCATGCGAACCCTCTCCGAGTTATGGAAACAGATGTATCCTCACCAGCTTTTGATGTAATATATGGCATGATTAGATGTAAGTTTGAACTGTTTATCATATCAGCAGGGCTTGTTTGATGATTCTTGGTGTTAGTAGGCTAGCTACTGTGCGAGCTATAGTACTTGCAAAACACTCACCGAAGAGAAACGTTGGGGCTGATGAGCTCGTGGTACGCTTATACTTATCCCTCGTCGATCGACCAATAGCCCTAGCTCCTAAAATTGTAGGCTTAGTGATCGATGACCTAGGCGGGCTAGTTTGGCCTAGTGGGTTTCAGTGATATGACGTGCAACACAAAATCATAGCAGTGCAGAGACGTACTCCCTCCGTTCCAAAATATATGACCTAGGCGGGCTAGTTAGGCCTAGTGGGTTTCAATGATATGACGTGGTACAGTGCCGTCCAGTCCTCGCGTGTGGTAGCAGTATTGCGGGTACAATAAGTTTTCTTGAAGAAGCAGAATTCAACGAAGTCATGATGGTTCCTTCGTCCGAACAACTTACAGTGGGAAAGGTTGGGCCTGCGATACGACCGGGGTAGACCAGGATAATTTTGTGCATGGCAAGTGGACCAGGATGGTCGACGTCCCACATGTCGGCGAATGAAAGTATTCTTTCTGATATAGAGGACGAGCAGCGAGTATTCATTGTTTATTTTTGATGAAAGCTATTGTCTCCACTGTTATGACGGAGGAGTGTGAAACACGGCAGCCCAATGAACTTGGCATGTGCACCACTCCCTCCTTCCTCATGTAATGCCCAGGTTACAGCTTTTTCTCACTTTCTCTCTATCTATTTCCTCTCAAATGTTTTTTAGCTTTCTTTTTTTAAGACACAATTGTTTTTTATGCCTTTTTTAGAATTATTTTTTATACCTAGGATCACGTGTAGATACGGGCTCTTGCAGAGCCCACTCCTTGTCTTTGTCAATGCCTCTATCTCCTCCACATAAGGAGTACTACTTGCTATGCATGCATGCGGCGGGCAGCTGGCGTCTTGAGGGGCCAGGGCAGTGAGAGCGGGCTCCGGACACTAGCATAATTTTGGTTTTTAGAGTATTTCTTTCTCCATTGACAGGTAGGCCCGCGTAGATAGATAAAGAACACGAGCTAATGAGGCGCATGCAGACTATTTGACTGGTCAACCAGACAAATACGGAGCTATACGCTGAGCCAGTGACCGTATAATCACCATATCTCGTATACAATGATCAAAGTGAGCTACCAAGACAAGTTCGATGACCGCTAATGCATTTTACTCGGTAATAAATGACCAGGATTGAAGGGGAATCCAAATTTGCTTTGTCTTCTGTCCTTGAGCTCTTGACAAAGCAATGCACTATACGGTTGTCCGGCCACTCCACCCCAGAGCTCTCACCAAGCGTCGTTCATGCCACCGCGCCGCACACTAACCGGTAAGGCAGCGATGGAATCCCGCCGCGCCAAGTTCCTCGCCGCCCACGACCGCACACAAAATGGTAGGGAAGCGATGTCATCCCGCCGTGCCGAGTTCATCGCCGCTCGCGACCTCACAACTATGTGGGAGGAATTTGAAGATGCCAAAGCCGAATGGGCGGTAGAGCAAGAGGCGGCCAAAGCCGCACAGAGGGAGCGGAAAAGTCAGAAAGCACTCAAGAAAAGAGAGGCCCGCCGCCGCAAGAAAGAAAAGGACGCACGCGCTGCTGCGGAGATGTCGGCGGAGATCCAAGCACGGTGGGGTGTCGCCGACAAAGCCGGGAAGGAGAACGACGGCGTCTGGCCAGCATGTGAGAAGTAGTAGTACTAGTAGTTAGTGTGTGTGTGTGTGTGTCTGAGTACGAGCATGTACCAGTACTACTAGTTACTACTGTAGTTTTTAGAGCAAATTACCAGTACATTAGCCTAGACTAAATGGAAAAATTCCTATCCTAAGCATCAAATGGCATCTCTTTCTCTATAGGAATTGAGATGCATGTCATCTCACTTCCTATGATTTTCATATTCCTATCCTATGAACGAAAGGAGGCCTCTGTTGTAGTAACTACTGTAGCTAGCAGTACTGCTGGTATAGTAGTTTTCTTCAAGAAGCAGAATTCAACGAAGTCATGATGGTTCCTTCGTCCAAGCAACTTCAAAGTGGGAAGTGGGCCTATGATTTGATGGCTCATTAGTCATTGTTACTGCGGCGTGACGACCTGGGTGACTCCCTTGGAGTTCTGTGTGCATGGCAAGTGGACCGGGATGGTCGACGTCCCACATGTTGGCGAACGGAGTAGTATTCTTTCTGATATCAAGGTATAGTATCACTGCTGATTGGTTCGCAAAAAATAGTATCGCTGCTGATTTATAATTAATTTTTATTTCTGGTGAATGCTAGCGTTTCAACTCTTACGACGAAGGGTGCCAAACACGGCACGTCCTGGATGTCCCACACGTCAGCGAAAGGAGTGGGACATGAACAGCGTGGTAGAGCCAAGCATAAAAAACAGCGTGGTAGAGCGTCTCCACTTCTTCCACTTCTGGGTCGGAGACCACACGTAGTATTACTTAGTGGTATGAACGATACAAAGTGCGACCTGGAGACAAATACACGTTTTCCGCAAAAAAATGGAGACAAAGACATGTCTAGTTGGAAGGTCTCGGTGCATACACGTAAACAAATATAAAAGTTAATATGTGCCTCCAACTAATATAGTAGTAGTAGAGTACTTAGGCACGTACTCCATAACATCACCGTGCATTGCACGTACAACATTTAGTGGTAGTACATAGTAAGAGACAAATGCCGCCCAAGAGTTCCCTTCTCGACCTATTTTTGGGTGTTTGGTAGAGTGTATGGAGGGTGCATGAGTCCACACTAGTTTAGCACAAATACACTAGAAGCATGCATGAAGAGAGCATGCATGAAGAGGGGTGTTGAGTTGAGCATGCCGGAAGAGGGAACAACTATGCTGAGACGAGAACGCAACCAAACACACCCTATATGCCATGCATGTTCATACGATTTGTGCCTTTCTACTTCACTTACTGCGCTACATTACTCAGGTTCGTACGTCCACTCCTGGGTACATGTTCGTCTCGTAGTTCCAGTCCCACGTGTTCTTCATATAGATGGAACGATCCTTGCATAACACGTGCACCTTGATGCTAGATGTCTCGCGTGTTGGCAAAAGGATGAACAAAGCTCACGTAAAAAAATAGAGTGGAAGAACATAGATTCCGGACGACCGAGAAGGAGCAAGGAACCTCGTGGTGGAGCGTCTGCACTCATAATATTTAATATTATTCAGCAATATAAAATTAACCAATCATCTCCACAAAGGACTGGAAGAGTATGAAACACGGCAGCCAAGTGTAGTTACATCATACTAGTACATGGCTAACCCATGCTATCACCATATTTCTTGGCTTCCGTGCGACACCTATCTCTAGTAATCCAGCAGCATGTATCGCTTCTCCCTCCTCGTCTCTATCAAAGTGCGGCGGGCTGGCGTTTCTGCCATCTATCGAGGTCGGTTAACTATCACATGTTAGCGACATGCCAAGAGCATTCAAAAAAATAAATTCCTTTCATGTTCCGTTTTCAAAAAGAAAAAAATCCTTTCACGTACGAATTTGCCTGTATGCTTTGAGCAACTTGCATGTCCTATACTGCTCCTGTTTGATACTCTAACTTAGCTAGAGGTTAGACTAACTCATGACTAACCCTAAACCAACTATAGCCAAAGAGGTGTTTGGGTGACAGGGTTAGATTGACAATAAATGCACTTCATGGAGAGAGAAAAGTGATTTTTCAGTGGTCCCAATGAGAACTATCTCCAGTTTAAACCCTCATGGGTGGGATAGTTTTTTTGGTGGGTTCGGTGCAACTTGCTCCAATTTAAACCCTCATGCTTGGATAGTTTAGGGCTATTTGAGCCCCAACTAGCTCAAACTAACTCTAACCCATGGATCCAAATAGGGCGTATGGCCAATCTCGATGCGGAGCAGTCGCGTCCACCGGGAAGCGGCGCTCTCTTGACCGTCGCGCCACTTCAAAGCCGACGCCAGTGAGAGGTCGCCTCCGCTCTGGCCGGGCATTAATGCGGCACTAACGCTCCAGGGCGATGCTGACCGTTTCACGCGGGAAGCGCGCGCTGGCAAGGGAGTATAGGTTTTGAACCGTTTCAGGTGTAGTACTGGTAGTTTGCAAAACTACTCAATTATTGCACTCAGTTTCCTAGGAAATTGTGGTAAAAAACGTTACTCCACAGCCCGCTTCCCTTCTCCTTCCTCTTCCACCGCCCACACACGTCCGCGGGAAGCGACCGGTCAACCCTTATATAGGAGTGCTAGCACAAAAAGATGCATGCATGGCCACTAAAATTTCCATATTAAAGTGCCGCTCCGTCGGGAGTATGGCGTATGTTGTTACCTTCGGCCGGCCCATGGCTACCGGGCGACGGCGACCAGAGAAGAGGTGGCGGGAGGGGAATGAATGCAGCTACTGTTTGGGTTCGCCTTCCGGCTTAAATAAATGCGCAGCATCACGTGTACCCGCGGATGCACAAATTGTAACATACGTGTCTGCTTAAGTGGGCGTCACGTAACTGGTGTGTGTGTGTGAGAGATTCTGAGAGACAGAGTGCGTGTGTGCGACTGTACTCTTCGGACATGTACTCAACCTTTTGCATCGGGATATAAGTATAATGGTATTTACTTTAGCTAGTGATTTACGTGGCCATGTTAACATGGTTGTGTCAAAAAAATGTCACTTCCTGCTCGTGATTTGTGTTATATAATTACAAGCAAGATTCTCGTGCATTGCACGGAACATCAATATGCATTTTTTTATAGAACACCTGTTGTGATTGACCCATGCAGGAGTAATCCCATGTGTAAAAACTAATGATATCTCGAGAATTTTATCGGAAAACTGGTATCTCGAGAATGTCATCGAAAAAATGAAAGATGAGAGATAAGGCGAGGTGAAGTGGAGCATGGTGGTGACTGGTAGTCGGAATGGGCGGAGGCATGGGGATGGACGGTGCCGGCAGGCGGCAGCGGCCACCATGCATGCTAGATTGTTCCAGAGACTTATTGCTTTTTTAATTGCTGAGCAATGAGGTTGCGGGAGATAATGATGTGGAGAGAGGTGCGGGTATCTTTTGTAAAATTATCATAGTTTGCTTTCTATCCTCAGATATAGATCATACGGTCTGTATTACAAGATGGCAGGCACACCATCACCACCAACTCATTTTTTTATAAGGGTACAGATGATAATTTTGCTGACTACTAAAGTAAAGTGGAATTTGTCCATGTTATGCAAGTAAATAAAGCTGATTGTTCATCATACGGGTAAGGTTGGATGAAGGGTGGTAGGAACAAATGCTCCGCCTAGAGCATGTGTGTGTGAGATGGAGTCTTAGTGTGTGTGTGTGGGGTGTGTATGTGTGTGTGTGTGAGAGAGAGATGGAGTCTTAGTTTGTGTGTGTGTGAGAGAGGGAGAGAGATGGAGTCTAGTGTGTGTGTGTGTGGGGGGGCGTGCGTGCTTGCGTGTGTGTGTGTGTGTGTTTGTGTGTGTGTGTGAGAGAGAGAGATGGAGTCTTAGTGTGTGTGTTGGGGGGGGTGCATGCGTGTGTGTGTGTGTGTGTCGCGGGCTCCTCTGTGGCAGATGTAATTTAAGTGTCCATGGCTTTCATCATAGAGAGGTGATGTGTATGGCAGAGGCCACCAACGATGGGGTGCGAGAGAGAAAATTCCCGTAGAGAGGGAAGAGAAGGTGTGTGCTCGTGAGAGGAGTCGACTTCGAGAGAGCGTGTTTGTTCGAGAGACACCGAGGAAGACTACTATATATCAATGGTGCATGTAGGCAGGAATTAAACTAATGGATGGTCTTATTGGTTTCAGGGATATAGGGGAAGAGTGAGAGGCGGCGGGGGGGGGGGGGTAGCTAGAAGGAGATTGTTAAGTGTGAGTGTGTGTTTTACTCATCCAGGCGGAAGTTATGTGCACAAAAGAGGAGAACGATTCGATGTGGCGTTAGGATTGGGGGTAATTAACTACGTGTGGAGACATAGAGACCTTGAAAGTGCATGTGTGAGAGGTATACATGTATACGTGGGATGTGTGTGTGTGCGCGCGCGCATGATCGAGATAAAAGAAAGAAGACATAAGTCATAAGATCAACGACATGGGAGAGACGGATCGGTATGACAATATGCATGCATGTGAGAATGCATGGAAGAAGTCCCGACAATTGAGCATGTGTTTTTGTCTTTAAGAGATAGTGGCGTGGGCTGGAGCATGCATCTATGGCGAGCAGAGGGAGTGAGGCGCAACGGTTGTGCAAAAGAGACCAACCTATAAATGCATATGTATGGAGAGACATATATAGTGTGGGTGATAGGAAGCAAGACTCCGTGCGAGAAAGAAATGTTGACGGAGAAACTACAGATAGGTACAGAGATGGAGATGCTAGCTAGAGGGACATCCGCTAGTTTGGGTGTTGGAGATGACCGTCGGTTGGTTCGAAGGGTGAAGTTATATATGTGTGTGAGAGGGCACTTGACTGCATGTAGAGAGAAACATATGTAGTGTGCGTGATAGGAATCAAGAGTGAGGGCGAGAAATAAGGTTGATGGAGAAACAGATAAATAGAAAGATAAATATGCTAGCTAGTGTGCGTTAGAGATAGGAGTATAGTGGATCAGAAGGCTGGGTTATGTGTGTGGGTGTGAGAGAGATAGAGAGAGGGTGCATGTGAGTCACATACAAACAGATATCAGAGAGAAATGAGATCCAGAGAGACGGAGTTTTGTGTCTGCGAGAGAGAAAGATATTTCACAACGAGAGTGATAGCTAGAGAGACATATGAGGGAACGCAAGATATCTCTAGGGAGAGAGGGTGTGTGTGAGCGACATACAAGAGAACTGTTGTAAATATGCCCTAGAGGCAATAATAAAAGCATTATTATTATATTTCCTTGTTCATGATAATTGTCTCTATTCATGCTATAATTGTGTTATCCGGAAATCGTAATACATGTGTGAATAATAGACACCAACATGTCCCTAGTAAGCCTCTAGTTGACTAGCTCGTTGATCAACAGATAGTCATGGTTTCCTGGCTATGGACATTGGATGTCATTGATAACGAGATCACATCATTAGGAGAATGATGTGATGGACAATAGCCAATCCTAAACATAGCACAAGATCATATAGTTCGTCTGCTAGAGTTTTTCCAATGTCAAGTATCTTTTCCTTAGACCATGAGATCGTGTAACTCCCGGATACCGTAGGAGTGCTTTGGGTCTACCAAACGTCACAACGTAACTGGGTGACTATAAAGGTAGACTACGGGTATCTCCGAAAGTGTCTGTTGGATTGACATGGATCAAGACTGGGATTTGTCACTCCGTATGATGGAGAGGTATCACTGGGCCCACTCGGTAATGCATCATCATAATGAGCTCAAAGTGACCAAGTGTCTGGTCACGGGATCATGCATTACGGTACGAGTAAAGTGACTTGCCGGTAACGAGATTGAACGAGGTATTGGGATACCGACGATCGAATCTCGGGCAAGTAACATATCGATTGACGAAGGGAATTGCATACGGGGTTGATTGAATCCTCGACATCGTGGTTCATCCGATGAGATCATCGTGGAGCATGTGGGAGCCAACATGGGTATCCAGATCCCGCTGTTGGTTATTGACCGGAGAGTCGTCTCGGTCATGTCTGCTTGTCTCCCGAACCCGTAGGGTATACACACTTAAGGTTCGGTGACGCTAGGGTTGTGAAGATATGTATATGCAGTAACCCGAATGTTGTTCGGAGTCCCGGATGAGATCCCGGATGTCACGAGGAGTTCCGGAATGGTCCGGAGGTAAAGAATTATATATAGGAAGTGCTGTTTCGGCCATCGGGACAAGTTTCGGGGTCACCGGTATTGTACCGGGACCACCGGAAGGGTCCCGGGGGTCCACCGGGTGGGGCCACCTATCCCGGAGGGCCCCATGGGCTGAAGTGGGAGGGAACCCAGCCCATAGTGGGCTGGGGCGCCACCCCCCTAGGGCCCATGCGGCTAGGGTTGAGGGGAAACCCTAAAGGGGGCGCCCCCTTGCTTGGGGGGCAAGCCCCCCACCCTAGGCCGCCGCCCCCCCTAGTAGATTCCATCTACTAGGGCCGGCGCCCCCCCTAGCACCCCTATATATAGTGAGGGAGAGGAGGGACTTCATACACCAGCCCCTGGCGCCTCCCTCTCTCCTCGTTACGTCTCTCTCTCGCAGTATAGGCGAAGCCCTGCTACTGTGACGCCCTGCATCCACCACCACGCCGTCGTGCTGCTGGATCTTCATCAACCTCTCCTTCCCCCTTGCTGGATCAAGAAGGAGGAGACGTCTCCCGTCCCGTACATGTGTTGAACGCGGAGGTGTCGTCCGTTCGGCGCTTGGTCATCGGTGATTTGGATCACGTCGTGTTCGACTACATCATCACCGTTCTTTGAACGCTTCCGTGCGCGATCTACAAAGGTATGTAGATGCATCCGATGACTCGTTGCTAGATGAACTCCTAGATGGATCTTGGTGAAACGAGTAGGAAATTTTTTGTTTTCTGCAACGTTCCCCAACACTATCTCTAGGGAGAGAGGGTGTGTGTGAGCGACATACAAGAGAACAATGGAGAAATATGAGATCCTGGGAGACAGAGTTTGTGTTTGTGTGTGAGAAAGAGATATTGAAGAGGAAGAGTCGTAGGTTCTCATATCTAAGGAGCGAAAGACATCTCTGTATGAGGGGTGTGCGAGTGGCACATATGGGAATAGTAGAGAGAAATGAGACCCCGGGAGACAAAGTTTCGTGTTTGTGTGAGAGAAAGAGATTCCACATGGAGAATCTTAGTTAGAGACACATAGTAGGGAGCGAGATATACTTAGAGAGAGATAGAGTGATGACGGTCGAGGGAGAGAGTACCGTCAGTGTGTTACGAAGATAAAAGATCATTGTCGACATACAGGTAGCACGAGAGATACCTGAGAGACGATGAACGCGTATAGGTCCAGAGAGATAGTCCTATATAAGCATGAGTGATAGCTATATGAGACGAATATCTGGATTAAAGGGGATTCAAATATTTAAATCAAAGATCACGACATCGATAATATCATAACGCAAATTGGTGTATCAAACATGCATATTCATTTGAATTTGGGCACACATGTAATGTTATATAGTTGATCAATATTGGTGATCCATAGATTCTTCAATTACAAACAATGCATGGTTTATATGCAATTAATGTCTAAACAGGATTACACTATATGTTGCGTGTGTGAAACACATCATACATGTTTGAGAAGTAAAAAAAAACCCACATGAAACACACATTAATTGGAGACAGTTAGCGAGGAATGCATACATTGGATTTCAACATAAAGTGGTTTCAAATATTTGAAAATCCAAATTGATGGATACAACCTTGTGAATCTAAGATCATGCCATTTGTAAACTATATTTATGTATAAATGGTGTTGTGCTTTTGAAAGTATATATAAAAAATGATGTATATAGAATGTAATTCCAATTGAAAATGGATCCCGCCCGAAAAAAATAGAATACAAACGGGATTCGAATTGAGTTGGCACGGTAAACGTGCACTCTGCAAAATTTGAACAAAGCGGGGAAAGTCGCAGTAACCGCCCGAAACCAAAATCAGCGAGATGGAAATCACTACTGCCTATCCCTGCCACGCAAAGCCTATATGCTGGATTTCTATATGTTTCGATAGGGGTAGGTTTGTAATTTCACCCAAACGTGACGTAACCGCCTCTCACCCGGATTCGTACACGGTGGGCGCCAAAACACAGTGTGTCCTCGGCCGAAATCGACTCCCTCCCCGATTCATATTCATACACGGTGGGCGCCAAAAACAAACTCTCGTCGACAAATATTCGGTGTATGCGAGATTACCGTCCTATCCCCAACCGACTAGTGTTGCTGTGATGTAGTAGAAATTTGAAACGGGGGCTAAGTTTGTAAATTTCCTCGCATTTGAGACAAGCGCGCCCTGAATACATGGTTCCCCCTTCCTCTCTACCTCCCTTTTCCCCATTCGTACTCCGTGGGCGCCAAAACACCCTCTCCACCCCACCCTCCTCCGTCCGCCGCCGCCGTTCGCCACCCCATCCACCGCCGTCCTCCCCCACCATGCCGGAGCTGATACCCCGACGCCGGCGTCCATTACAAGAGATCGACCTCTCTCATCCACGGCTTCGGACCGGGATCCTTGCATCCCGTCCTCTTGCTTCATCCCCGTCGTCGTCCACCTTGCCGGTGCCGCTCCTACGACCGTCTCGTCCACCGGGCCCCGCCGCCACCGTCTACCCTCCTAGATCTGCTTCCACGCCGTCGACAGCCATCGCTACCGCAGCACCGTCAAATTCTCAGCAGATGCGTACACGTCGCCGCACCAGAGGCGGTACTCTTTCGTATCTGCTCAACTTATTTATCGCAGCAAGAAAATAGATCGCCACTGCTTTACTCCGATTTCTTGTCTTGGTTGCGAAGTTGCCTTTGTCCGGTTTGCACCTTCAGATCCGCCATGGCACGCTCAACACCATACTTGCAATGCTCATGGTTTTCCCCTTTTATATTCCACACTAGTTAAATCACAGTAGACTAAATTTCAAAATTGGGTTAGTCGATTTTTCAGAGCTCGCTGGAGTTAGCCGGTGCGATCGAAGGGGCTAGGGTGGGGACGGTGGTTGTGGGGGGCGGTGGTGGGGCCTCGTCGAACGAAGAAAACTCGATGCGGGTGGGGGCGGGGGTGGGGGTAGGGGTGGCGGAGGAACACAGGCGGTGGGGCCGGTGGTTCGGCCGGCGGCCCGTGCAGTGTTCTGTATGGGAAGCACAGTATGTTCCTTGTCAGGAAGGGGAGCAGGGACATCTGCAGTCTAACAGCTGATAGAGCTGGTCTGTACGTGATCGATAGGCTTTCAATTACTAGCTGTAATACAACACCGTAATTTCCAGCCAGTTCCACTTTCCCGATTTATATATCCTGGTTATGGTGTACCCCTGTTATGTACACTATGATCTGCCTAGTTGCTGTGTGCTCTTGTTATCATGGTTTGGCAATAAACTCTCTATACAGTATATTATGAACCTATCATCTGCCAGCTATCCTTACTTCTGGAGCCTATTTTTTGTGTGTACTTGTGCCAGATTATATAAATGCACGCACCATATTACAACACACATGAGCTCTCTCATCAGAATCCAGTGATAGCACACAGGTGTTTACAGGGGCGCCCCTATATTAGAATATCATCTGCATTACAAAGATAATCTCACAACTATTTATGTTTTCATGGTTCTTAGATATCATACACAATTACAGTGAATATCAGAATCCGCGCATCAGAAGAATATTGTGGAACACTGCAATGACTTACAAAATTGGCACCAAGGCATTGAGTGCCATTCTGGAAGCAATGAAACTCGTACGCTCCCCACCTATTGATTCTTGTTCAGAATATCATCCTAATGACTATTCTAACCTCGAGGAGTCAAAGGCAGATGGCCTGTCCTGTTCACCCATCAAGGTGCCTGTTCTAATTTGGCAAGGTTTTATTGATTGCGCGTATCTTGCATATGTTGTCTTGCATCTCTTCTACTTTGTTGCACCACCATGTAACACCCCGGATATGATTTACCCAATATGTAATCCAACTCTTGCCGTTTCCGGCGTTAAGTTATTTTTATTTTCTCGGGTTCGGGTCTTTGACTCCGTGTGTTGTTATCGTTGTCATGCATCTCATATCATGTCATCATGTGCATTGCATTTCCATACGTGTTCGTCTCATGCATTCGAGCATTTTCCCCGTTGTCCGTTTTGCATTCCGGTGCTTTGTTCTCCTCCGGTGGTCATTTCTACCTTTCTTTCGTGTGTGGGGGTTAAACATTATTGATTGGACCGAGACTTGCCAAGCGGCCTTGGTTTACTACCGGTAGACCGCCTGTCAAGTTTCGTACCATTTGGACTTCGTTTGATGCTCCAACGGTTAACCGAGGGACCGAAAAGGCCTCGTGTGTGTTGCAGCCCAACACCCCTCCAAGTTGGCCCAAAACCCACCAAAACCCTCTCCATCATCTAGAGCATTCGATCACGATCGCGTGGCTGAAAACCGCACCTCATTTGGACTCTCCTAGCTCCCTCCACCTCTATATATAGACCACCCTCTCAAAATTCGCGGTTCCACTCTCTCCCTAACCCTAGATCCATCCTCTGTCGCTGCCGGACACGTCCGACCCCCTCCGGACAAACCGCCGCCGCCAACCGGGGCGCGCCACGTGGCACGGGAGCCCCACATCGCCGCCGACTCCGCACGGGCCCACTCGGCCCGTGGCCGGCCCCCGCGGCCCAGGATCCGCCGCCGCCGCCCCGGGCTTCGTCTTCCTCGCCCTGCCGCCTGGAACACCGCCGCCACCGCGCCTTCGCCGCTCGGCCTCACCGCCGGGGAGCTCCACCGCGGTGGCTCCTCTCCACCTCCGCCACCTCGCCGGCCACCGCGCGCCTGGCCGCCGCCGACCCCGCCGACCTCGTCGCCGGCGCCTCCACGCGGTCTCGAGGCCCCCTCCGGTGAGCCCCGCTCCGGATCCGGTCACCTCCCTCCTCTCCGGCAGCAATTCCGGCGAGATCCGCCTCCTCGGTTCGCATGCACCCGGCTGCTACAGTAAACCCTAGATCTGAGGGTTGACTTCTCTCCTAACTCCCGTAATTTTTAGCATTTTTCCACATGTCGTAACTTTGCATCCGTGGCTCCGTTTTGGGCATATAGCATATCAAAATGTTCGCCTCAGAGAGCACATCATTTCATCTCATTGCATCATTTTCATTTGAGTTCATCTTGATGCCCGAAATGCTGTTAGAAGAATGCTATTTGAGATGAGTGTCAGATCTGCTGCTCCAATTAAATATTTGTCATTTTTGCCATGATTATTGTGTGCATGATATGCCCCTGAGCTCTTCATGAGTTTTGTTATATGTTTTGCCATATTTCCAGAGGTGCAACCCATGTATTTTTGTGATGCGTGTGGTGACTAGCACAAGCTTGCAAAGTGGAGCATTCGTTAATGCTGATTTCAGGGACTTAGCATTTCCACTAAGTCCTTGGACTGTTTATCTCATTATGCCATATGTTCATGTTGTTTCCTAGCGATCCGTGCCTCTTTTGAGGATGATCAGTAAGGATGTTTTGTTAATATTGTAGTGCTCTATCCATCCATGTCTTTGTTTGCAATTATGGAGCACCCTAGCTTGAGTCAATCAAGCTCTATTTTTGCTATTTCGTGAATCTAGGCAGATTGTCTACTTGTTAGCGATTTTGCCGAGGATGTTGTAGTTGATCCGTGCATGCTATGTTATTGTTCTTGCCATGTCTAGCTTGCATTTTGCGCATTCTTGATGGGTGTATGCTTAGTTTGTCATGTATTACTCTGTAGTGAGTGCATAGAGCTCGTAAACATGCCTACTTGATATCTGTTTCAGCATGCTCCAGTTTTCACAAAGTCTGTGATCTGATTATGTTTTTGCCATATTCACATGCTTGTAAATGTATTTTCTGATCCCTTTTGGCTCAAGGTCACTAAGGGACTTTTGTTAAGCTCTTTGAGTAGCTCCATGCCATGCTTTACTTTGCCATGTTCAGGTCTTGTAGCATATAGTTTTCATGCTCCAAAGAGTGCTATCTAATCTGAAATTCCAGACAAGTGTTAATTTCACTAAGTCTGAAATCTGTTTGCCAAATGCATTTTTGCCATGCTTGTTTGGACCTGTTAATGGATGAATTGGCCGTAGCTCAGTGCTAGTCTTTTGTTAAGCATCATGAACGGATCCCTGCAATGTATTTTGTTGCCATGATTGGGTGCTGTAGCATGTTCATCTTGTTGCATTTAGATGGCTACTTGCTGTAAATCGCAGAACGTGGCCATATTTGAATTGCTTGCCATTTCCAAACCGTAACTCCGATTCCGGCGTTCTTTATATCGTTTTCAAGCGATTTCATCTCATCTTTCTAGTGGAACACTTGTATTTCCAAGTTGAGGCCAGGTTCATTCATTCCTTGTCAAATCTTGCATATGCATCACATATCGCATCCCGCATAGCATACCATCCTTGCATCATGTTGTTTGAGTTTCCACATGGTTGATTGTGTCCTTGTTGCTTGTTTGTCTTGTTTGGGTAGAGCCGGGAGACGAGTTCGCTAACGAGGAGCCCGTTGAGTTTGCTTTCGAGGATCCAGTCAACTCTGATAACTTTGCAGGCAAGATGATCATACCCTCGAAATCACTACTATCTTTGCTATGCTAGATGCTTGCTCTTTTGCCATGCCTATGCTACGATACCTACCACTTTCTTATCATGCCTCCCAAATTGCCATGTTAAGCCTCTAACCCACCATGTCCTAGCAAACCGTTGATTGGCTATGTTCCCGCTTTGCTCAGCCCCTCTTATAGCGTTGCTAGTTGCAGGTGAAGATTGGAGACCGTTCCTTGTTGGAACATTATTTACTTGTTGGGATATCATTATATTGCCATGTTATCTTAATGCATCTATATACTTGGTAAAGGGTGGAAGGCTCGGCCTCTCGCCTAGTGTTTCGTTCCACTCTTGCCGCCCTAGTTTCCGTCATATCGGTGTTATGTTCCCGGATTTTGCGTTCCTTACGCGGTTGGGTTATAATGGGAACCCCTGGATAGTTCGCCCTGATTAAAGCTTTTCCAGCAATGCCCAACCTTGGTTTTACCATTTGCCACCTAGCCTCTTTTTCCCTTGGGTTTCCGGAGCCCGAGGGTCATCTTATTCTAAACCCCCCCGGGCCAGTGCTCCTCTGAGTGTTGGTCCAACCTAGAGCCCCTTGTAGCGCCACCTCGGGGAAACTCGAGGGCTGGTTTTAGTTGTACGGATTGCTTATCCGATTGTGCCCTAAGAACGAGATATGTGCAGCTTCTATCGGGATTTGTCGGCACATTTGGGCGGTGTTGCTAGATTTGTTTTAACTGGTCGAAGTGTCTTGAAGAACCGAGATACCGAGTCTGATCGAAATGTCTCGGGAGGAGGTCTATTCCTTCGTTGACCGTGAGAGCTTGTCATGGGCTAAGTTGGGACTCCCCTGCAGGGATTTGAACTTTCGAAAGCCGTGCCTGCGGTTATGGGCAGATGGGAATTTGTTAATGTCCGGTTGTAGATAACTTGAACCTTAACTTAATTAAAATGAATCAACAGTGTGAGTTACCGTGATGGTCTCTTCTCAGCGGAGTCCGAAAAGTGAACACGGTGTTGGAGTAATGCTTGCCGCAGGATGCCCTCTAGTTACGCGCTCGCGCTTTGCCTCCTCTTCTCGCTCTCTTTTGCGAACAGGATAGCCACCATATATGCTAGTCGCTTGCTGCAGCTCCACATATTTGCCTTGCCTTACCTATTAAGCTTAAATAGTCTTGATCGCGAGGGTGCGGGATTGCTGAGTCCCTGTGGCTCACAGATTACTTCCAAACCAGATGCAGGGCCTGATGATTCCGCTCTAGATGATGCGCTTGAGCTCAAGTGGGAGTTCGACGAGGACTCACGCCGATACTACGTGTCTTTCCCTGATGATCAGTAGTGGTGCCCAGTTGGGGTGATCGGGACCGTGTCGCATGTTGGGTTGTTCTTTTATTTTGGCGTCGTAGTCGGGCCATGAGTGTTTGAATGTTGTAATGCTATTTATGTACTTTGAATGACGTGGCGAGTGTGTGCCAACTATGTATCTCCCCTTTTATTATCTATATTATATGTGATGTTGTGAAGATTGCCTAACTTGCGACATTGCTTTCAATGCGGTTATGTCTCTAAGTCGTGCCTCGACACGTGGGAGCTATAGCCGCATCGAGGGCGTTATAAGTTGGTAATCAGAGCCTTCCCCGACCTTAGGAGCCCCCATTGCTTGATCGTTTTTAGCAGCCGTTGTTGAGTCTAGAAAAATGTTTTGAGTCATTTAGGAATTATATATCGGAGAGTTTAGGAATTCTTTTTACTTCCCAGTCTCCTCATCGCTCTGGTAAGGCATCCTAACATAGAGTTTTGACTCTTCTCTTCTCAAATTTCACTAATTTTTTTTTAGGATCACGCGGGTATCTTGGAATCGTTCCGATGGTTTTGTGATGAGAACATTGTTCTTGGTGCCTCCTGTCTTTAGGGGTTGTGGCAGTGTACTGGGGAGTTGAGCTCCGAGGTGTTGTCATCACAATTTTATCGTTGCAGTTCTGGAATACCTGAGTTTAGTACGCCGACATCAAAAATCTCTTTTATGCAGTTCGTTGGTGAGATAACCTCGACGCCACCCAGTACTGGGGCGGGAGTTCGGGAGTATCACCATAACTTGTATAACAGATGCTTTTCGAAGGTTAAGGTAGATGGTTTCCGAAGTTTTTCTCGGTTATGTGTTGAAGGATGGATACAGCTGGATGTAGGATTTGCTAGATTTGGGTGAGATATTATGCTTCCCCTGTATCCCCAACACCTGGTTGCATAACCGGAAAGGTTCGGGAGTTTCATAGGTGGGAATTCTTGTAGCTCTAGTTCTTCTTCCACGGATATTTGGTTTGAGGTTGGGATTTCTTACCGAGTATTCGTTCTTGATCCGTACCTTGTTGATTTATTCCCCTACCTAAATTCTAAGTGGCTTCTCAATTTATGGATATGTGACCATTTCAAGAGGAATGCATTCGTTCATTTTGTTCGGATGTGAAGACTATATGTTGCAATTTCATCACGTTGGATTCAGCTTCTTTTTATCTGTCAATGTGCTAACGGTTGTCACCCTCTTCAGGATGGCTCTCGCTAAGAGCACCAATCAGAATCAGAATCAGGATCCGCCACCACCTCCACCTCCTCCGGAGGCATGGCAAGCTGTGATGGCCGCAACCAATGCAAACACGCAGTTGATCATGCAAATTCTTCAAGAGCGCAATCAA
This sequence comes from Triticum urartu, assembly GCF_056163025.1. Taxonomy (NCBI): domain Eukaryota; kingdom Viridiplantae; phylum Streptophyta; class Magnoliopsida; order Poales; family Poaceae; genus Triticum; species Triticum urartu. The sequence continues at coordinate 90,537,407 of NC_141878.1, forward strand.
GCGAACCAAGGAAACCAAGGCAACAATCAGAATCATTTTGCTACACTCAACCAGTTCCTTGCTAACGGGCCAAAGACTTTCAGCAATTGTGTTGAGGCAACTGATGCTGACGATTCGCTCATGGATCTGTGCAAGCATTTCGAGTGCAGTAACGTCAGGCTTGAGGACTTCATCAAGTTTGCTTCCTTCCAACTCAAAGACGTCCCTGACGAGAAGAGCATGATATACCAGTTCAGGGGTGGTCTCAGAGAAGAAATTCATCTAGCTCTTGTTCTCTTTGAGCCCTTGAGGTACCATGAGTTCTACAACATGGCATTGAAGCAACAGGCTGCTCAACTGAGGTGTGATGCTTCCAAGAAGCGAGTCAGAGATGCTACTCCTTCTTCCTCTACTCAAGTGGCCAAGCAGCAGAAGTATTGGCTTCTGAAGGAAATATGCCCTAGAGGCAATAATAAAGTTATTATTTATTTCCTTATATCATGATAAATGTTTATTATTCATGCTAGAATTGTATTAACCGGAAACATAATACATGTGTGAATACATAGACAAACAAAGTGTCACTAGTATGCCTCTACTTGACTAGCTCATTAATCAAAGATGGTTATGTTTCCTAACCATGAACAAGGAGTTGTTATTTGATTAACGGGATCACATCATTAAGTGAATGATCTGATTGACATGACCCATTCCATTAGCTTAGCACTCGATCGTTTAGTATGTTGCTATTGCTTTCTTCATGACTTATACATGTTCCTATGACTATGAGATTATGCAACTCCCGTTTACCGGAGGAACACTTTGGGTGCTACCAAACGTCACAACGTAACTGGGTGATTATAAAGGAGTACTACAGGTGTCTCCAAAGGTAGATGTTGGGTTGGCGTATTTCGAGATTAGGATTTGTCACTCCGATTGTTGGAGAGGTATCTCTGGGCCCTCTCGATAATGCACATCACATAAGCCTTGCAAGCATTGCAACTAATGAGTTAGTTGCAGGATGATGTATTACAGAACGAATAAAGAGACTTTCCGGTAACGAGATTGAACTAGGTATTTGGAATACCGACGATCGAATCTCGGGCAAGTAACATACCGATGACAAAGGGAACAACGTATGTTGTTATGCGGTCTGACCGATAAAGAGCTTCGTAGAATATGTAGGAGCCAATATGGGCATCCAGGTCCCGCTATTGGTTATTGACCGGAGATTTGTCTCAGTCATGTCTACATTGTTCTCGAACCGTAGGGTCCGCACGCTTAACGTTACGATGACAGTTATTATGAGTTTATGCATTTTGATGTATCGAAGTTAGTTCGGATTCCCGGATATGATCACAGACATGACGAGGAGTCTCGAAATGGTCGAGACATAAAGATTGATATATTGGATGACTATATTCGGACACCGAAAGGGTTCCGGGGTAGTTTCGGATAAAACCGGAGCATCGGGGGGTTACCGGAACCCTCCGGGAGGTTAATGGGCCTCATGGGCCTAATGTGGAGAAGAGGAAGGGGCTGTCAGGGCAGGCCGCGCGCCCCCTCTCCTCCTAGTCCGAATTGGACAAGGAGGGAGGGGCGGCGCCCCCCGTTTCCTTCTCTCCCTCCACCTCTCCTAGTTGGACAAGGAACAGGGAGAGGAGTCCTACTCTCGATAGGAGTAGGACTCCTCCTGCGCCCTCCTCTAGGCCGGTCGCACCCCCCCTTGGATCCTTTATATACGGGGGCAGGGGGGCACCCTAGGACAGACAAGTTGATCCTTGTGATTGTTCCTTAGCCGTGTGCGGTGCCCCCTGCCACCATATTCCACCTCAGTCATATCGTTGTAGTGCTTAGGCAAAGCCCTGCGTCGGTAGAACATCATCATTGTCACCATGCCGTTGTGCTGACGGAACTCTTCCCCGAAGCTTTGCTGGATTGGAGCCCGGGGAGCGTCATCGAGCTGTACGTGTGCCCAGAACTCGGAGGTGCCGGAGTAACGGTGCTTGGATCGGTCGGATCGGGAAGAAGTCGTACGACTACTTCCTCTACGTTGTGTCAATGCTTCCGTTGCGATCTACAAGGGTACGTAGATCATACTCTCCCCTCTCGTTGCTATGCATCACCATGATCTTGCGTGTGCGTAGGAAAATTTTGAAATTACTACGTTCGCCAACAGTGGCATCCGAGCCTAGGTTTTATGGTTTGATGTTATATGCACGAGTAGAACACAAGTGAGTTGTGGGCGATATAAGTCATACTGCCTACCAGCATGTCATACTTTGGTTCGGCGGTATTGTTGGATGAAGCGGCCCAGACCGACATTACGCGTACGCTTACGCGAGACCGGTTCTCCCGACGTGCTTTGCACAGAGGTGGCTTGTGGGTGACAGTTTCCCCAACTTTAGTTGAACCGAGTGTGGCTACGCCCGGTCCTTGCGAAGGTTAAAATGGAGTCAAATTGACAAACTATCGTTGTGGTTTTGATGCGTAGGTGAGATTGGTTCTTACTTAAGCCCGTAGCAGCCACGTAAAACTTGCAACAACAAATTAGAGGACGTCTAACTTGTTTTTGCAGGGCATGTTGTGATGTGATATGGTCAAGGCATGATGCTAATTTTTATTGTATGAGATGATCATGTTTTGTAACCGAGTTATTGGCAACTGGCAGGAGCCATATGGTTGTCGCTTTATTGTATGCAATGCAATCGTGCTGTAATGCTTTACTTTATCACTAAACGGTAGCGATAGTCATGGAAGCACAAGCTTGGCGAGACGACAACGACGCTACGATGGAGATCAAGGTGTCACGCTGGTGACGATGGTGATCACGACAGTGCTTCGGAGATGGAGATCACAAGCACAAGATGATGATGGCCATATCATATCACTTATATTGATTGCATGTGATGTTTATCCTTTATGCATCTTATCTTGCTTTGATTGACGGTAGCATTATAAGATGATCTCTCACTAAATTATCAAGTAGTGTTCTCCCTGAGTATGCACCGTTGCGAAAGTTCTTCGTGCTGAGACACCACGTGATGATCGGGTGTGATAGGCTCTACGTTTAAATACAACGGGTGCAAAACAGTTGCACACGCGGAATACTCAGGTTAAACTTGACGAGCCAAGCATATACAGATATGGCATGGAGACCGAAAGGTCGAGCGCGAATTATATAGTAGATATGATCAACATAAAGATGTTCACCAATGAAACTGCTCCATCTCACGTGATGATCGGACATGGTTTAGTCGATTTGGATCACGTAATCACTTAGAGGATTAGAGGGATGTCTATCTAAGTGGGAGTTCTTTAAGTAAATTAACTGAACTTAAATTTATCATGAAACTTAGTACCTGATTAGTATCTTGCTTGTTTATGTTTGATTGTAGATAGATGGCTCGTGCTGTTGTTCCGTTGAATTTTAATGCGTTTCTTGAGAAAGCAAAGTTGAAAGATGATGGTAGAAATTACACGGACTGGGTCCGTAACTTGAGGATTATCCTCATTGCTGCACAGAAGAATTACGTCCTGGAAGCACCGCTGGGTGCTAGGCCTGCTGCAGGAGCAACGCCGGATGTTATGAACATCTGGCAGAGCAAAGCTGATGACTACTCAATAGTTCAGTGTGCCATGCTTTACGGCTTAGAATCGGGACTTCAACGACGTTTTGAACGTCATGGAGCATATGAGATGTTCCAGGAGTTGAAGTTAATATTTCAAGCAAATGCCCGAATTGAGAGATATGAAGTCTCCAATAAGTTCTATAGCTGCAAGATGGAAGAGAATAGTTCTGTCAGTGAACATATACTCAAAATGTCTGGGTATCATAATCACTTGACTCAACTGGGAGTTAATCTTCCTGTTGATAGTGTCATTGACAGAGTTCTTCAATCACTGCCACCAAGCTACAAGAGCTTCGTGATGAACTATAACATGCAAGGGATGGATAAGACGATTCCCGAGCTCTTCACAATGCTAAAGGCTGCGGAGGTAGAAATCAAGAAGGAGCATCAAGTGTTGATGGTCAACAAGACCACTAGTTTCAAGAAAAAGGGCAAAGGGAAGAAGAAGGGGAACTTCAAGAAGAACGGCAAGCAAGTTGCTGCTCAAGAGAAGAAACCCAAGTCTGGACCTAAGCCTGAAATTGAGTGCTTCTACTGCAAGCAGACTGGTCACTGGAAGCGGAACTGCCCCAAGTATTTGGTGGATAAGAAGGATGGCAAGGTGAACAAAGGTATATGTGATATACATGTTATTGATGTGTACCTTACTAATGCTCGCAGTAGCACCTGGGTATTTGATACTGGTTCTGTTGCTAATATTTGCAACTCGAAACAGGGACTACGGATTAAGCGAAGATTGGCTAAGGACGAGGTGACGATGCGCGTGGGAAACGGTTCCAAAGTCGATGTGATCGCGGTCGGCACGCTACCTCTACATCTACCTTCGGGATTAGTATTAGACCTAAATAATTGTTATTTGGTGCCAGCGTTGAGCATGAACATTATATCTGGATCTTGTTTAATGCGAGACGGTTATTCATTTAAATCAGAGAATAATGGTTGTTCTATTTATATGAGTAATATCTTTTATGGTCATGCACCCTTGAAGAGTGGTCTATTTTTATTGAATCTCGATAGTAGTGATACACATATTCATAATGTTGAAGCCAAAAGATGCAGAGTTGATAATGAAGGTGCAACTTATTTGTGGCACTGCCGTTTAGGTCATATCGGTGTAAAGCGCATGAAGAAACTCCATACTGATGGACTTTTGGAACCACTTGATTATGAATCACTTGGTACTTGCGAACCGTGCCTCATGGGCAAGATGACTAAAACACTGTTCTCCGGTACTATGGAGAGAGCAACAGATTTATTGGAAATCATACATACAGATGTATGTGGTCCGATGAATATTGAGGCTCGTGGCGGATATCGTTATTTTCTCACCTTCACAGATGATTTAAGCAGATATGGGTATATCTACTTAATGAAACATAAGTCTGAGACATTTGAAAAGTTCAAAGAATTTCAGAGTGAAGTTGAAAATCATCTTAACAAGAAAATAAAGTTTCTACGATCTGATCGTGGAGGAGAATATTTGAGTTACGAGTTTGGTGTACATTTGAAACAATGCGGAATAGTTTTGCAACTCACGCCACCCGGAACACCACAGCGTAATGGTGTGTCCGAACGTCGTAATCGTACTTTACTTGATATGGTGCGATCTATGATGTCTCTTACTGATTTACCGCTATCGTTTTGGGGATACGCTCTAGAGACGGCCGCATTCACGTTAAATAGGGCACCATCAAAATCCGTTGAGACGACGCCTTATGAACTGTGGTTTGGCAAGAAACCAAAGTTGTCGTTTCTGAAAGTTTGGGGCTGCGATGCTTATGTGAAAAAGCTTCAACCTGATAAGCTCGAACCCAAATCGGAGAAATGTGTCTTCATAGGATATCCAAAGGAAACAATTGGATACACCTTCTATCACAGATCCGAAGGCAAGACTTTTCTTGCTAAATTCAGAAACTTTCTAGAGAAGGAGTTTCTCTCGAAAGAAGTGAGTGGGAGGAAAGTAGAACTTGACGAGGTAACTGTACCTACTCCCTTATTGGAAAGTAGTACATCACAGAAAACTGTTTCTGCGACACCTACACCAATAAGTGAGGAAGCTAATGATGATGATCATGAAACTTTAGATCAAGATACTACTGAACCTCGTAGATCAACCAGAGTGAGATCCGCGCCAGAGTGGTACGGTAATCCTGTTCTGGAAGTCATGCTACTAGATCATGATGAACCTACGAAATATGAAGAAGCGATGGTGAGCCCAGATTCCGCAAAATGGCTTGAAGCCATGAAATCTGAGATGGGATCCATGTATGAGAACAAAGTATGGACTTTGGCTGACTTGCCCGATGATCGGCAAGCAATTGAGAATAAATGGATCTTCAAGAAGAAGACTGACGCTGACGGTAATATTACTGTCTACAAAGCTCGACTTGTCGCAAAAGGTTTTCGGCAAGTTCAAGGGATTGACTACGATGAGACCTTCTCACCCGTAGCGATGCTTAAGTCTGTCCGAATCATGTTAGCAATTGCCGCATTTTATGATTATGAAATTTGGCAGATGGATGTCAAAACTGCATTCCTGAATGGATTTCTGGAAGAAGAGTTGTATATGATGCAACCAGAAGGTTTTGTCGATCCAAAGGGAGCTAACAAAGTGTGCAAGCTCCAGCGATCCATTTATGGACTGGTGCAAGCCTCTCGGAGTTGGAATAAACGTTTTGATAGTGTGATCAAAGCATTTGGTTTTATACAGACTTTTGGAGAAGCCTGTATTTACAAGAAAGTGAGTGGGAGCTCTGTAGCATTTCTGATATTATATGTGGATGACATATTACTAATTGGAAATAATATAGAATTTCTGGATAGCATAAAGGGATACTTGAATAAGAGTTTTTCAATGAAAGACCTCGGTGAAGCTGCTTATATATTAGGCATTTAGATCTATAGAGATAGATCAAGACGCCTAATTGGACTTTCACAAAGCACATACATTGACAAAGTTTTGAAAAAGTTCAAAATGGATCAAGCAAAGAAAGGGTTCTTGCCTGTGTTACAAGGTGTGAAATTGAGTAAGACTCAAAGCCCGACCACTGCAGAAGATAGAGAGAAAATGAAAGATGTTCCCTATGCTTCAGCCATAGGCTCTATCATGTATGCAATGCTGTGTACCAGACCTGATGTGTGCCTTGCTATAAGTTTAGCAGGGAGGTACCAAAGTAATCCAGGAATGGATCACTGGACAGCGGTCAAGAACATCCTGAAATACCTAAAAAGGACTAAGGATATGTTTCTCATATATGGAGGTGACAAAGAGCTCATCATAAAAGGTTACGTTGATGCAAGCTTTGACACTGATCCGGATGATTCTAAATCGCAAACTGGATACGTGTTTACATTAAACGGTGGAGCTGTCAGTTGGTGCAGTTCTAAACAAAGCGTCGTAGCAGGATCTACATGTGAAGCGGAGTACATAGCTGCTTCGGAAGCAGCAAATGAAGGAGTCTGGATGAAGGAGTTCATATCCGATCTAGGTGTCATACCTAGTGCATCGGGTCCAATGAAAATCTTTTGTGATAATACTGGTGCAATTGCCTTGGCAAAGGAATCCAGATTTCACAAGAGAACCAAGCACATCAAAAGACACTTCAATTCCATCCGGGATCTAGTCCAGGTGGGAGACATAGAGATTTGCAAGATACACACGGATCTGAATGTAGCAGACCCGTTGACTAAGCCTCTTCCACGAGCAAAACATGATCAGCACCAAAGCTCCATGGGTGTTAGAATCATTACTGTGTAATCTAGATTATTGACTCTAGTGCAAGTGGGAGACTGAAGGAAATATGCCCTAGAGGCAATAATAAAGTTATTATTTATTTCCTTATATCATGATAAATGTTTATTATTCATGCTAGAATTGTATTAACTGGAAACATAATACATGTGTGAATACATAGACAAACAAAGTGTCACTAGTATGCCTCTACTAGAATAGCTCATTAATCAAAGATGGTTATGTTTCCTAACCATGAACAAGGAGTTGTTATTTGATTAACGGGATCACATCATTAAGTGAATGATCTGATTGACATGACCCATTCCATTAGCTTAGCACTCGATCGTTTATTATGTTGCTATTGCTTTCTTCATGACTTATACATGTTCCTATGACTATGAGATTATGCAACTCCCGTTTACCGGAAGAACACTTTGGGTGCTACCAAACGTCACAACGTAACTGGGCGATTATAAAGGAGTACTACAGGTGTCTCCAAAGGTAGATGTTGGGTTGGCGTATTTCGAGATTAGGATTTGTCACTCCGATTGTCAGAGAGGTATCTCTGGGCCCTCTCGGTAATGCACATCACATAAGCCTTGCAAGCATTGCAACTAATGAGTTAGTTGCGGGATGATGTATTACAGAACGAGTAAAGAGACTTGCCGGTAACGAGATTGAACTAGGTATTTGGAATACCGACGATCGAATCTCGGGCAAGTAACATACCGATGACAAAGGGAACAATGTATGTTGTTATGCGGTCTGACCGATAAAGATCGTCGTAGAATATGTAGGAGCCAATATGGGCATCCAGGTCCCGCTATTGGTTATTGACCGGAGATTTGTCTCAGTCATGTCTACATTGTTCTCGAACCGTAGGGTCCGCACGCTTAACGTTACGATGACAGTTATTATGAGTTTATGCATTTTGATGTACCGAAGTTAGTTCGGATTCCCGGATATGATCACGGACATGACGAGGAGTCTCGAAATGGTCGAGATAAAGATTGATATATTGGATGACTATATTCAGACACCGGAAGGGTTCCGGGGTAGTTTCGGATAAAACTGGAGCACCGGGGGGGTTACCGGAACCCTCCGGGAGGTTAATGGGCCTCATGGGCCTAATGTGGAGAAGAGGAAGGGGCTGCCAGGGCAGGCCGCGCGCCCCCTCTCCCCCTAGTCCGAATTGGACAAGGAGGGAGGGGCGGCGCCCCCCCTTTCCTTCTCTCCCTCCACCTCTCCTAGTTGGACAAGGAACGGGGAGGGGAGTCCTACTCCCGGTAGGAGTAGGACTCCTCCTGCGCCCTCCTCTAGGCCGGCCGCACCCCCCCTTGGATCCTTTATATACGGGGGCAGGGGGGCACCCTAGGACACACAAGTTGATCCTCGTGATTGTTCCTTAGCCGTGTGCGGTGCCCCCTGCCACCATATTCCACCTCGGTCATATTGTTGTAGTGCTTAGGCGAAGCCCTGCGTCGGTAGAACATCATCATCGTCACCACGCCGTTGTGCTGACGGAACTCTTCCCCGAAGCTTTGCTGGATCGGAGCCCGGGGAGCGTCATCGAGCTGTACATGTGCCCAGAACTCGGAGGTGCCGGAGTAACGGTGCTTGGATCGATCGGATCGGGAAGAAGACGTACGACTACTTCCTCTACGTTGTGTCAACGCTTCCGTTGCGATCTACAAGGGTACGTAGATCATACTCTCCCCTCTCGTTGCTATGCATCACCATGATCTTGCGTGTGCGTAGGAAAATTTTGAAATTACTACGTTCCCCAACAGCTTCCTCCTCCTCCGTTCCGTCAGCCGTATCAACAGAAGAGCAAAGGTGGCAGTGGATCTTCCCACCCACCCAACCCTGACTTTCAGAACAAGACTTCGTCTCAAGCTCCAAGATCGAGTGCTCCTTATCACCGTCCGCTTTCAGAGGTCACGTGCAACAAGTGCCAACAGAAGGGTCACTATGCCAACAAGTGCTTCAACCAGAGGCGTCTTCCTCCTCCTCCTCCTGTCAGATCGGCAAGTACAACTGTGGTCAAGCATAACCCCAAGTACGCCAAGGTCAATATGGTGAATGCAGCTCAAGCAGAGGACTCGTCAGATGTCATCATGGGTAACCTTCCTGTTAACGATATTCCTGCAAGAGTTCTTTTTGACACTGGTGCATCGCATTGTTTCATCTCGAGACCTTTTGCATCTAAGCATGATTTTGTTACTCAAGTGTTGTCGAAACTGTTGGCTATTGTCTCTCCGGCCCGTCAAATGACATCTCGAGTATGTGTTCCGGATGTTACAATCACTTTGGGTGACTATAAGTTCTTGTCCTCTCCAAATGTTCTTGGTGACTCGGATATTGATCTTATTCTCGGAATGGATTGGCTTTCTAAGCACAAGGCTCAGCTTGATTGTGCAGCCAGGCAGATTCAATTGACTCATTCGTCTGAGGATGTAATTGTCTTTGCCGCTCGTGATGATACCATCCGTCTGTTTTCTCTCAATGAGAAGGGTGAACTGGATGCTATGTCGCAAATTCCAGTCGTTTGCGAATATCAAGACGTCTTTCCAAAAGAGCTTCCAGGAATGCCTCCGCACCGGCCAGTTGAATTCGTCATCGATCTTGAGCCTGGCACGGAACCGGTTTGCAAGCGTCCGTACAAGCTTGGACCTGAAGAGTTGAAGGAGCTAAAGAAGCAACTCGATATTCAAGAGAGAATGGGTCTCATCCGGCCTAGTTCTTCTCTGTGGGGTTGTGGTGTTCTTTTTGTGAAGAAGAAGGATGGAACGGACCGAATTTGTGTCGATTACCGTCCATTGAACAAGAAGACCATCAAGAACAAATACCCACTTCCCAACATCAACGAGCTATTCGAACAACTCAAAGGTGCCCAAGTATTCTCCAAGCTTGATTTCCGTATGGGTTATCATCAGATTCGAATCCATGAGCAAGATATTCCCAAGACGGCTTTCAGGACAAGCTATGGTTCATATGAATACACTGTCATGTCTTTTGGCCTCGCAACGCTCCTCCGATGTTCTCTCGCATGATGAACTTCATCTTCAACGCCTACACCAATGACTTTGTTTTGGTCTATCTCGACGACATTCTGGTTTTCTCGAAGAACAAGGAAGATCATGCCAAGCACTTGCGTTTGGTGCTCGATAAGCTGAGGGAACACCAGTTCTACGCCAAATTCTCCAAGTGCGAATTTTGGCTCGATGAGGTTCTTTATCTTGGTCATATCATCTCTGCCAAGGGCATTGCGGTGAATCCTGAGAAGGTGTCTGCAATTGTGAATTGGGAACCTCCTCAGAACGTGAAGCAACTCCGTAGCTTCCTCGGTCTCGCAAGCTACTGTCGAAGATTCATTGAAAACTTTTCTAAGATCACGAAGCCTCTCTCAAATCTTCTCCAGAAGCACGTCAAGTACGTTTGGTCTCCGGAGTGTGACATTGCTTTCAACACTTTGAAAGAGAAATTGATCACTGCTCCAGTTCTGACTCCGCCTGATGAATCCAAACCGTACGAGGTCTTTTGCGATGCCTCTCTCCAAGGTCTCGGTGCAGTGTTGATGCAAGAGAAGAAAGTTGTGGCTTATACCTCTCGCCAGTTGAAGCCCAATGAGAAGAACTACCCCACTCATGACCTCGAGTTGGAGGCAGTTGTGCATGCTCTTTTGACTTGGAGACATCTCTTATTGGGAAGAAAAGTGGACATTTTCACTGATCACAAGAGTCTCAAGTACATCTTCACTCAGCCTAATCTCAACCTCAGGCAAACTCGATGGGTCGAAATGATTCAAGAGTATAATCCGAGTATCGAGTATACTCCAGGCAAGGCCAATGTGATTGCTGACGCATTGAGCAGGAAGGCTTATTGCAACAGTCTTATTCTCAAGCCTTATCAACCCGAGCTTTGTGAAGCTTTCCGCAAACTTAATCTGCAAGTTGTTCCTCAAGGTTTCCTCGCCAACCTTCAAGTCTCTCCTACCTTGGAAGACCAGATTCGCCAAGCCCAGCTTCTTGATGCTATGGTGAAGAAGGTGAAGATTGGGATTGCCAAGAGTCAACCCAAGTACAAGTGCTACTGCCTTGATGACAAGGATACTCTCTTCTTCGAGGATCGTATTGTTGTGCCCAAAGGTGACCTTCGTAAAGTGATCATGAACGAGGCTCACAATTCTCTCCTCTCCATCCACCCTGGGAGCATGAAGATGTATCAGGACCTCAAGCAGGCTTATTGGTGGTCTCGAATGAAGTGCGAGATTGCTTAGTTCGTGAATGAATGTGATGTCTGCAGAAGAGTGAAGGCAGAACACCAAAGGCCAGCTTGTCTCCTCCAACCTCTTGCCATTACAGAATGGAAGTTTGACCACATTGAGATGGACTTCGTGACTGGGTTTCCAAAGTCCAAACGTGGCAATGATGCTATATTCGTTGTCATCGACAAACTCACTAAAGTGGCTCACTTTCTGCCTATCAAAGAGTCAATCACTGCAGCTCAATTGGCGGAGCTCTACACCTCTTGGATTGTCTCTCTGCACGGTATTCCACAAGTGATCTCTTCAGACCGTGGCAGCATCTTTACCTCCAAGTTTTGGGATTCTTTTCAGAAGGCCATGGGCACCAACATCCGCTTCAACACAGCTTTCCATCCTCAAACTAGCGGTCCAGTCAAGCGTGTCAACCAGATTCTTGAAGATATGCTCAGGGCTTGTGTGATCTCCTTCGGCATGAAGTGGGAGGATTGTCTTACTTATGCTGAATTCTCCTACAACAACAGTTTTCAAGCAAGTTCGGGCAAGGCCCCATTTGAAATTCTGTATGGCAGGAAGTGCCGTACCCCTCTCAACTGGTCTGAAACCGGTGAACGTCAGCTTTTGAGTAATGACTTAATCACAGAGGCAGAGGAAATGTGAAAAGTCATTCGAGATAACCTCAAAGCAGCCCAATCACGCCAGAAGAGCTACTATGATAGTAAACACCGTGATTTGGCTTTCGAGATCGAAGATCATGTTTACCTCCGCGTCTCTCCAATGAAAGGTACTCGTCGCTTCGGTATCAAAGGGAAGCTTGCCCCTAGATACGCTGGACCTTTCAAAATTGTCAGCAAGAGAGGCGATCTCGCCTATCAACTCGAGCTTCCTTCAAACTTTGCAAATGTGCATGACGTGTTCCATGTCTCTCAGCTCCGAAAGTGCTTCAAGACTCCTGACCGCACCGTCAACTTCGAGGACAATGAGATCCAAGAAGATCTCTCATATCCTGAGCACCCAGTGGCTATTCTTGAAGAGACTGAATGCAAGACTCGCAACAAGTCAATCATATTCCTCAAAGTCAAGTGGTCACACCATTCCGACCGTGAAGCTACCTGGGAACGCGAGGATCACCTCCATTCTGAGTACCCGGCGTTCTTTTAGTCCTAGATCTCGGGACGAGATCCTTTCGTAGTGGTGGAGTGTTGTAACACCCCGGATATGATTTACCCAATATGTAATCCAAATCTTGCCGTTTCCGGTGTTAAGTTATTTTTATTTTCTGAGGTTCGGGTCTTTGCCTCCGTGTGTTGTTATCGTTGTCATGCAACTCATATCATGTCATCATGTGCATTGCATTTGCATACGTGTTCGTCTCATGCATTCGAGCATTTTCCCCGTTGTCCGTTTTGCATTCCGGCGCTTTGTTCTCCTCCGGTGGTCATTTCTACCTTTCTTTCGTGTGTGGGGGTTAAACATTTCTGGATTGGACTGAGACTTGCCAAGCGGCCTTGGTTTACTACCAGTAGACTGCCTATCAAGTTTCGTACCATTTGGACTTCGTTTGATGCTCCAACGGTTAACCGAGGGACGGAAAAGGCCTCGTGTGTGTTGCAGCCCAACACCCCTCCAAGTTGGCCCAAAGCACACCAAAACCCTCTCCATCATCTAGAGCGTTCGATCACAATCGTGTGGCCAAAAAACGCACCTCATTTGGACTCTCCTAGCTCCCTCAACCTCTATATATAGACCACCCTCTCAAAATTCGCGGTTCCACTCTCTCCCTAACCCTAGATCCATCCACTGTCGCCGCCGGACACGTCCGACCCCCTCCGGACAAACCGCCGCTGCCAACCGGGGCGCGCCACGTGGCGCGGGCGCCCCACATCACCGCCGACTCCACGCGGGCCCGCTCGGCCCGTGGCCGGCCCCCGCGGCCCGGGATCCGCCGCCGCGGCCCGGGGCTTTGTCTCCCTCGCCCCGCCGCCTAGAACACCGCCGCCACCGCGCCTTCGCCACTCGGCCTCGCCGCCGGGGAGCTCCACCGCGGCGGCTCCTCTCCACCTCCGCCACCTCGCCGGCCACCGCGCGCCCGGCCGCCGCCGACCCCGCCAACCTCGTCGCCGGCGCCTCCCCGCGGTCCCGAGGCCCCCTCCGGCGAGCCCCGCTCCGGATCCGGTCACCTCCCTTCTCTCCGGCAGCAATTCCGGCGAGATCTGCCGCCTCGGTTCGCGTGCACCCAGCTGCTACAGTAAACCCTAGATCTGAGGGTTGACTTCTCTCCTAACTCCCGTAATTGTTAGCATTTTTCCACATGTCGTAACTTTGCATCCGTGGCTCCGTTTTGGGCATATAGCATATCAAAATGTTCGTCTCAAAGAGCACATCATTTCATCTCATTGCATCATTTTCATTTGAGTTCATCTTGATTCCCGAAATGCTGTTAGAAGAATGCTATTTGAGATAAGTGTCAGATCTACTGCTCCAATTGGATATTTGTCATTTTTGCCATGATTATCGTGTGCATGATATGCCCCTGGGTTCTTCATGAGTTTTGTTATATGTTTTGCCATCTTTCCAGAGGTGCAACCCATGTATTTTTGTGATGTGTGTGGTGACTAGCACAAGATTGCAAAGTGGAGCATTCGTTAATGCTGATTTCAGGGACTTTAGATTTCCACTAAGTCCTTGGACTGTTTATCTCATTATGCCATATGTTCATGTTGTTTCCTAGTGATCCGTGCCTCTTTTGAGGATGATCAGTAAGGATGTTTTGTTAATCTTGTAGTGCTCTATCCATCCATGTCTTTTTTTGCAATTATGGAGCAACCTAGCTTGAGTCAATTGAGCTCTACTTTTGCTATTTCGTGAATCTGGGCTGATTGTCTACTTGTTAGTGATTTTGCCGAGGATGTTGTAGTTGATCCGTGCATGCTATGTTATTGCTCTTGCCATGTCTAGCTTGCATTTTGCGCATTCTTGATGGGTGTATGCTTAGTTTGTCATGTCTTACTCTATAGTGAGTGCATCGAGCTCGTAAACATGCCTACTTGATATCTGTTTCAGCATGCTCCAGTTTTCACTAAGTCTGTGATCTGATTATGTTTTTGCCATGTTCACATGCTTGCAAATGTATTTTCTGATCCCTTTTGTCTCAAGGTCACTAAGGGACTTTTGTTAAGATCTTTGAGTAGCTCCATGCCATGCTTTACTTTTCCATGTCCAGGTCCTGTAGCATATAGTTTTCATGCTCCAAAGAGTGCTATCTGATCTGAAATTTCAGACAAGTGTTAATTTCACTAAGTCTGAAATCTGTTTGCCAAATGCATTTTTGCCATGCTTGTTTGAACCTGTTAATGGATGAATTGGCCGTAGCTCAGTGCTAGTCTTTTGTTAAGCATCATGAACGGATCCCTGCCATCAGATTCGAATCCGTGAGCAAGATATTCCCAAGACGGCTTTCAGGACAAGCTATGGTTCATATGAATACACTGTCATGTCTTTTGGCCTCGTCAACGCTCCTCCGACGTTCTCTCGCATGATGAACTTCATCTTCAACGCCTACACCAATGACTTTGTTTTGGTCTATCTCGACGACATTCTGGTTTTCTTGAAGAACAAGGAAGATCATGCCAAGCACTTGCGTTTGGTGCTCGATAAGCTGAGGGAACACCAGTTCTACGCCAAGTTCTCCAAGTGCAAATTTTGGCTCGATGAGGTTCTTTATCTTGGTCATATCATCTCTGCCAAGGGCATTGCGGTGAATCCTGAGAAGGTGTCTGCAATTGTGAATTGGGAACCTCCTCAGAACGTGAAGCAACTCCGTAGCTTCCTCGGTCTCGCAAGCTACTGTCGAAGATTCATTGAAAACTTTTCTAAGATCACGAAGCCTCTCTCAAATCTTCTCCAGAAGCACGTCAAGTACATTTGGTCTCCGGAGTGTGACATAGCTTTCAACACTTTGAAAGAGAAATTGATCACTGCTCCAGTTCTGACTCCGCCTGATGAATCCAAACCGTACGAGGTCTTTTGTGATGCCTCTCTCCAAGGTCTCGGTGCAGTGTTGATGCAAGAGAAGAAAGTTGTGGCTTATACCTCTCGCCAGTTGAAGCCCAATGAGAAGAACTACCCCACTCATGACCTCGAGTTGGCGGCAGTTGTGCATGCTCTTTTGACTTGGAGACATCTCTTATTGGGAAGAAAAGTGGACATTTTCACTGATCACAAGAGTCTCAAGTACATCTTCACTCAGCCTAATCTCAACCTCAGGCAAACTCGATGGGTCGAAATGATTCAAGAGTATAATCCGAGTATCGAGTATACTCCAGGCAAGGCCAATGTGATTGCTGACGCATTGAGCAGGAAGGCTTATTGCAACAGTCTTATTCTCAAGCCTTATCAACCCGAGCTTTGTGAAGCTTTCCGCAAACTTAATCTGCAAGTTGTTCCTCAAGGTTTCCTCGCCAACCTTCAAGTCTCTCCTACCTTGGAAGACCAGATTCGCCAAGCCCAGCTTCTTGATGCTATGGTGAAGAAGGTGAAGATTGGGATTGCCAAGAGTCAACCCAAGTACAAGTGCTACCGCCTTGATGACAAGGATACTCTCTTCTTCGAGGATCTTATTGTTGTGCCCAAAGGTGATCTTCGTAAAGTGATCATGAACGAGGCTCACAATTCTCTCCTCTCCATCCACCCTGGGAGCATGAAGATGTATCAGGACCTCAAGCAGGCTTATTGGTGGACTCGAATGAAGCGCGAGATTGCTCAGTTCGTGAATGAATGTGATGTCTGCAGAAGAGTGAAGGCAGAACACCAAAGGCCAGCTGGTCTCCTCCAACCTCTTGCCATTCCAGAATGGAAGTTTGACCACATTGAGATGGACTTCGTGACTGGGTTTCCAAAGTCCAAACGTGGCAATGATGCTATATTCGTTGTCATCGACAAACTCACTAAAGTGGCTCACTTTCTGCCTATCAAAGAGTCAATCACTGCAGCTCAATTGGCGGAGGTCTACACCTCTTGGATTGTCTCTCTGCACGGTATTCCACAAGTGATCTCTTCAGACCGTGGCAGCATCTTTACCTCCAAGTTTTGGGATTCTTTTCAGAAGGCCATGGGCACCAACATCCGCTTCAACACAGCTTTCCATCCTCAAACTAGCGGTCAAGTCAAGCGTGTCAACCAGATTCTTGAAGATATGCTCAGGGCTTGTGTGATCTCCTTCGGCATGAAGTGGGAGGATTGTCTTACTTATGCTGAATTCTCCTACAACAACAGTTTTCAAGCAAGTTCGGGCAAGGCCCCATTTGAAATTCTGTATGGCAGGAAGTGCCGTACCCCTCTCAACTGGTCTGAAACCGGTGAACGTCAGCTTTTGAGTAATGACTTAATCACAGAGGCAGAGGAAATGTGAAAAGTCATTCGAGATAACCTCAAAGCAGCCCAATCACGCCAGAAGAGCTACTATGATAGTAAACACCGTGATTTGGCTTTCGAGATCGGAGATCATGTTTACCTCCGCGTCTCTCCAATGAAAGGTACTCGTCGCTTCGGTATCAAAGGGAAGCTTGCCCCTAGATACGCGGGACCTTTCAAAATTGTCAGCAAGAGAGGCGATCTCGCCTATCAACTCGAGCTTCCTTCAAACTTTGCAAATGTGCATGACGTGTTCCATGTCTCTCAGCTCCGAAAGTGCTTCAAGACTCCTGACCGCACCGTCAACTTC
Organism: Triticum urartu; assembly: GCF_056163025.1. Lineage (NCBI taxonomy): Eukaryota > Viridiplantae > Streptophyta > Magnoliopsida > Poales > Poaceae > Triticum > Triticum urartu. The sequence goes on from NC_141878.1 coordinate 90,554,737, forward strand.
GAGGACAATGATATCCAAGAAGATCTCTCATATCATGAGCACCCAGTGGCTATTCTTGAAGAGACTGAATGCAAGACTCGCAACAAGTCAATCATATTCCTCAAAGTCAAGTGGTCACACCATTCCGACCGTGAAGCTACCTGGGAACGCGAGGATCACCTCCATTCTGAGTACCCGGCATTCTTTTAGTCCTAGTTCTCGGGACGAGATCCTTTCGTAGTGGTGGAGTGTTGTAACACCCCGGATATGATTTACCCAATATGTAATCCAAATCTTGCCGTTTCCGGCGTTAAGTTATTTTTATTTTCTCGGGTTCGGGTCTTTGCCTCCGTGTGTTGTTATCGTTGTCATGCAACTCATATCATGTCATCATGTGCATTGCATTTGCATACGTGTTCGTCTCATGCATTCGAGCATTTTCCCCGTTGTCCGTTTTGCATTCCGGCGCTTCGTTCTCCTCCGGTGGTCATTTCTACCTTTCTTTCGTGTGTGGGGGTTAAACATTTTTGGATTGGACTGAGACTTGCCAAGCGGCCTTGGTTTACTACCGGTAGACCGCCTGTCAAGTTCCGTACCATTTGGACTTCGTTTGATGCTCTAACGGTTAACCGAGGGACGGAAAAGGCCTCGTGTGTGTTGCAGCCCAACACCCCTCCAAGTTGGCCCAAAACACACCAAAACCCTCTCCATCATCTAGAGCGTTCGATCACGATCGTGTGGCCAAAAAACGCACCTCATTTGGACTCTCCTAGCTCCCTATACCTCTATATATAGACCACCCTCTCAAAATTCGCGGTTCCACTCTCTCCCTAACCCTAGATCCATCCACTGTCGCCGCCGGACACGTCCGACCCCCTCCGCACAAACCGCCGCTGCCAATCGGGGCGCGCCACGTGGCACGGGCGCCCCACATCACCGCCGACTCCATGCGGGCCCGCTCGGCCCGTGGCCGGCCCCCGCGGCCCGGGATCCGCCGCCGTGGCCCGGGGCTTCGTCTCCCTCGCCCCGCCGCCTAGAACACCGCCGCCACCGTGCCTTCGCCACTCGGCCTCGCCGCCGGGGAGCTCCACCGCGGCGGCTCCTCTCCACCTCCGCCACCTCGCCGGCCACCGCGCGCCCGGCCGCCGCCGACCCCGCCAACCTCGTCGCCGGCGCCTCCCCGCGGTCCCGAGGCCCCCTCCGACGAGCCCCGCTCTGGATCCGGCCACCTCCCTTCTCTCCGGCAGCAATTCCGGTGAGATCTGCCGCCTCGGTTCGCGTGGACCCGGCTTCTACAGTAAACCCTAGATCTGAGGGTTGACTTCTCTCCTAACTCCCGTAATTGTTAGCATTTTTCCACATGTCGTAACTTTGCATCCGTGGCTCCGTTTTGGGCATATAGCATATCAAAATGTTCGTCTCAGAGAGCATATCATTTTCATTTGAGTTCATCTTGATGCCCGAAATGCTGTTAGAAGAATGCTATTTGAGATAAGTGTCAGATCTACTGCTCCAATTAGATATTTGTCATTTTGCCATGATTATTGTGTGCATGATATGCCCTGGGTTCTTCATGAGTTTTGTTATATGTTTTGCCATCTTTCCAGAGGTGCAACCCATGTATTTTTGTGATGTGTGTGGTGACTAGCACAAGATTGCAAAGTGGAGCATTCATTAATGCTGATTTCAGGGACTTTAGATTTCCACTAAGTCCTTGGACTGTTTATCTCATTATGCCATATGTTCATGTTGTTTCCTAGTGATCCGTGCCTCTTTTGAGGATGATCAGTAAGGATGTTTTGTTAATCTTGTAGTGCTCTATCCATCCATGTCTTTTTTTGCAATTATGGAGCAACCTAGCTTGAGTCAATTGAGCTCTACTTTTGCTATTTCGTGAATCTGGCAGATTGTCTACTTGTTAGCGATTTTGCCAAGGATGTTGTAGTTGATCCGTGCATGCTATGTTATTGCTCTTGCCATGTCTAGCTTGCATTTTGCGCATTCTTGATGGGTGTATGCTTAGTTTGTCATGTCTTACTCTATAGTGAGTGCATCGAGCTCGTAAACATGCCTACTTGATATCTGTTTCAGCATGCTCCAGTTTTCACAAAGTCTGTGATCTGATTATGTTTTTGCCATGTTCACATGCTTGCAAATGTATTTTCTGATCCCTTTTGTCTCAAGGTCACTAAGGGAATTTTGTTAAGATCTTTGAGTAGCTCCATGCCATGCTTTACTTTGCCATGTCCAGGTCCTGTAGCATATAGTTTTCATGCTCCAAAGAGTGCTATCTGATCTGAAATTTCAGACAAGTGTTAATTTCACTAAGTCTAAAATCTGTTTGCCAAATGCATTTTTGCCATGCTTGTTTGAACCTGTTAATGGATGAATTGGCCGTAGCTCAGTGCTAGTCTTTTGTTAAGCATCATGAACGGATCCCTGCCATGTATTTTTTTGCCATGATTGGGTGCTGTAGCATGTTCATCTTGTTGCATTTAGATGGCTACTTGCTGTAAATCACGGAACGTGGCCATATTTGAATTGTTGCCATTTCCAAACCGTAACTCCGATTCCGGCGTTCTTTATATCGTTTTCAAGCGATTTCATCTCATCTTTCCAGTGGCATACTTGGATTTCCAAGTTGAGGCCAGGTTCATTCATTCCTTGTCAAATCTTGCATATGCATCACATATTGCATCCCGCATAGCATACCATCCTTGCATCATGTTGTTTGAGTTTGCACGTGGTTGATTGTGTCCTTGTTGCTTGTTTGTCTTGTTTGGGTAGAGACGGGAGACGAGTTCGCTAACAAGGAGCCCATTGAGTTTGCTTTCGAGGATCCAGTCAACTCTGACAACTTTGCAGGCAAGATGATCATACCCTCGATATCACTACTATCTTTGCTATGCTAGATGCTCGCTCTTTTGCTATGCCTATGCTATGATACCTACCACTTGCTTATCATGCCTCCCAAATTGCCATGTTAAGCCTCTAACCCACCATGTCCTAGCAAACCGTTGATTGGCTATGTTCCCGCTTTGCTCAGCCCCTCTTATAGCGTTGCTAGTTGCAGGTGAAGATTGGAGACCGTTCCTTGTTGGAACATTATTTACTTGTTGGGATATCATTATATTGCCATGTTATCTTAATGCATCTATATACTTGGTAAAGGGTGGAAGGCTCGGCCTCTCGCCTAGTGTTTTGTTCCACTCTTGTCGCCCTAGTTTCCGTCATATCGGTGTTATGTTACTGGATTTTCGTTCCTTACGCGGTTGGGTTATAATGGGAACCCCTGGATAGTTCGCCCTGATTAAAGCTTTTCCAGCAATGCCCAACCTTGGTTTTACCATTTGCCACCTAGCCTCTTTTTCCCTTGGGTTTCTGGAGCCCGAGGGTCATCTTATTTTAAACCCCCCCGGGCCAGTGCTCCTCTGAGTGTTGGTCCAACCTAGAGCCCCTTGCAGCGCCACCTTGGGGAAACTCGAGGGCTGGTTTTAGTTGTACGGATTGCTTATCCGATTGTGCCCTGAGAACGAGATATGTGCAGCTCCTATCGGGATTTGTCGGCACATTCGGGCGGTGTTGCTGGATTTGTTTTAACTGGTCGAAGTGTCTTGAAGAACCGGGATACCGAGTCTGATCGGAATGTCTCGGGAGGAGGTCTATTCCTTCGTTGACCGTGAGAGCTTGTCATGGGCTAAGTTGGGACTCCCCTGCAGGGATTTGAACTTTCAAAAGCCGTGCCCGCGGTTATGGGCAGATGGGAATTTGTTAATGTCCGGTTGTAGATAACTTGAACCTTAACTTAATTAAAATGAATCAACAGTGTGAGTTACCGTGATGGTCTCTTCTCGGCGGAGTCTGGAAAGTGAACACGGTGTTGGAGTAATGCTTGCCGCAGGATGCCCTCTAGTTACGCGCTCGCGCTTTGCCTCCTCTTCTCGCTCTCTTTTGCGAACAGGATAGCCACCATATATGCTAGTCGCTTGCTGCAGCTCCACATATTTGCCTTGCCTTACCTATTAAGCTTAAATAGTCTTGATCGCCAGGGTGCGGGATTGCTGAGTCCCTGTGGCTCACAGATTACTTCCAAACCAGATGCAGGGCCTGATGATTCCGCTCCAGATGACGCGCTTGAGCTCAAGTGGGATTTCGACGAGGACTCACGCCGATACTACGTGTCTTTCCCTGATGATCAGTAGTGGTGCCCAGTTGGGGTGATCGGGACCGTGTCGCATGTTGGGTTGTTCTTTTATTTTGGCGATGTAGTCGGGCCATGAGTGTTTGAATGTTGTAATGCTATTTATGTACTTTGAATGACGTGGCGAGTGTAAGCCAACTATGTATCTCCCCTTTTATTATCTATATTATATGGGATGTTGTGAAGATTGCCTAACTTGCAACATTGCTTTCAATGCGGTTATGTCTCTAAGTCGTGCCTCGACACGTGGGAGCTATAGCCGCATCGAGGGCGTTATACGCCATCTGCTTAGTTTACTCATCATATATGTCGAGATGCCATGCCCATCCATTATCAATATATATTCCATCTGTCATCGTACCATGTTTTTCCACTCAAATGCTTACATTAGTGTAGAATATATCCAATGCCAATGTTTTTATCAATTGTTCGCTCCAAATTATCTAATCTGTATGAATGGTTACATTAGTGTAGAATATATCCAATGCCAATGTTTTTTTAGCTCTGCATTGTTCTTGTAAGTACATGCTGTCCTTTATCAGTGTACTTATAATGACAGGTAGGTGTTCATGTACCATCACTCTACAGCTTATTTTCCTTTGCCCTCCATTTTCTACACATCAGATCTATATTTACTCTTACCATAAGGTTGGTACTGAAGAAGTTTAGCCGTGCATTGCTCTTGGCTGTACCTTTTGCCTGTATCGCTGCACTTACATTTATAGCTACTTGGTTATATAGCATCACTCTTCATCTTATCTTAAATATTCTCCATTTTTTGGAATATTATCACATCTATATTTACTCTTAACAAAATGTAGAATAAAGGCAATGCTTTTGAAGAAGATTCTGTGGTAAACTTCTTGAATTGCCCCCCCATTATCATGGACAAGGCCTTTATAGAGCCTGTCTTCACCAATAATGTAAGTTTGTCCATCTCAAGCCTTCAAACTTTGTTGTACATATTTGGTTAGGCATGACTACAACAGCTGTTTATTTTTGGTATTTGCATCAAATTGCTTGTTTAAAGTTTATTATATGTAGTTCATAAACAAAAGTTCGTCCTTTCTCAATTTAAGTTTTCAGTTGTACAACCAAGTTCCTTCTTCATACCATGTAAATTAAACTATACAGAGCAAGTGATCTTCTTTTGCACTGCATGTAGGCTTCTGTTCTTCATCTGTAATCCAGTGGTGTGGTGAACCTACCCACTACAGCACAATGTCATATTCTGCAATGTCTTAACTATGAACAATATCATATCATTCTACTATTATTTAAACCGTCTCTTTATTTGCCAATCTGAAATGGTATAAATTGACAGCACACTAACCATTGATACTTATGAGTTCTTGATCTGTAATCCAGTGGTGTCGTGAAGCTGCCAACTCCTTCACAATGTCATTTCCTGCCATGTCTTGACCCGAACAATACCATATTGTGTTAATGCAAATTTAAACTGTGTCACTTTATTCGTCAGTAAGAAATGTGATGAATTGTCAGTACTGATACTTTTATGTGCAAAACCTGTCATCTGTCTGCTTGTTTATCTTTCAGAGTGAGGAAGATATAAGTGTTGAACAAGCGCAGTCTCATCATCTTGCTCAGCTACTTGCGCTGCAGCTCCCCAGCTGGGCTAACCTTTCTTGAACTCTATTTAAGTGCTGTCGGTTTTGTATATTATTTTGTCGGCGTGTTTATTTGCACTGGTGGCGATCTTTGATGCCCAGTGTATGTAATCTGCTGTCTGCTTGTGCTTTATTATCATAGTGGCGAACTTTGATGCCCAGTGGATGTAATATGCCGTAATTTCTTTATTGTACAGTATAGTTTTTTTCTTATTCACGATGCTGCAGCTATTTTACTGTATATATATCCTGTCTTCACAGTAAACCGGCCAAACCGTAAAATTACGGTACATAATCGGGCCGTCATGCAATCACGATGTAGGTTGGGCCTGAAACATGCCGATCAGCTCACGGGCCGGCAGCAGCCCGAAATGAACCCCGGCCCATGATTTTGCGAATCAAATCACGGGCTTTTAACAGGCCAAAAAATTGTCTCGGTCCTTGTTTGGCCCAATCAGATATCGGCTGCGAGCAGGCCGGATGCAAACCGGGCCGTAGTTAGGCCCAACTATATGACGGGCTTTTAACATGCTGAAATTAATATAGGGCCGAAATGTTAAACGGGCCCTTAACAGGCCAAAAACTAATATCAGGCCGAATTACTAAGTGGGCCTTTAGCAAGTGGGCCCAAAAGCATAGTGTCCAGTTGACGGGCCGAATCTGATACGGGCCATAATTGAGCCCAAAGCCTCTTAAAGGGCCGGACCTGATCTGGGCCGTAATTTGGCCCAGACGTGGTAGGCCTTTAACTGGTCAGATTTCATATGGGCCACTATTAGGCCCAGAGCGTGGCAGGCCATTAATTAACCAGATCAAATATGGGCCGACATTTGGCCCAAAACATGGCAGGCAGTTAATGGGCCAGCCTACTAGGGTCCACAAAATCTTATGGGCCTACAGCTGGGCCGACCCGTTAATGTTGGTGAAATCTCGTGGGCCTTTAGCTGTGCCGGCCCATTATGACCCGCAAGAATCTTGTGGGCTTTACCTGGGCCGGCCCATTATGGCACAAAAAAATCATGTGGGCCTTTACCTGGGCCGGCCCATTATGGCCCGCAAAATCTTGTGGGCCTTTAGCTGGGCCAGCCCATTATGGTCCGCAAAATCTCGTGGGCCTTTAGCTAGGCCAGCCCATTATGGTCCACAAAATCTTGTGGGCCTTCAGTTGGGCCGGCCCATTTATACTTGATGGGCCGGTCAACGTGTCAACATATCATAGGCACGTCTCGCCCATTGGATGAGTTGACACGTGTCTCCTCCAGCCGATGATAATTTTACACGTGGAAAATCTGTTGGAAATATGCCCTAGAGGCAATAATAAATTAGTTATTATTATATTTCTTTGTTAATGATAATCGTTTATTATCCATGCTAGAATTGTATTGATAGGAAACTCAGATACATGTGTGGATACATAGTCAACACCATGTCCCTAGTAAGCCTCTAGTTGACTGGCTCATTGATCAATAGATGGTTACGGTTTCCTAACCATGGACATTGGATGTCATTGATAACGGGATCACATCATTAGGAGAATGATGTGATGGACAAAGACCCAATCCTAAGCCTAGCACAAGATCATGTAGTTCGTATGCTAAAGCTTTTCTAATGTCAAGTATCATTTCCTTAGACCATGAGATTGTGCAACTCCCGGATACCGTAGGAGTGCTTTGGGTGTGCCAAACGTCACAGCGTAACTGGGTGGCTATAAAGGTACACTACAGGTATCTCCGAAAGTGTCTATTGGGTTGGCACGAATCGAGACTGGGATTTGTCACTCCGTGTAAACGGAGAGGTATCTCTGGGCCCACTCAGTAGGACATCATCATAATGTGCACAATGTGATCAAGGAGTTGATCACGAGATGATGTGTTACGAAACGAGTAAAGAGACTTGCCAGTAACGAGATTGAACAAGGTATCGGGATACCGACGATCGAATCTCGGGCAAGTATCGTACCGCTAGACAAAGGGAATTGTATACGGGATTGATTAAGTCCTTGACATCATGGTTCATCCGATGAGATCATCGTGGAACATGTGGGAGCCAACATGGGTATCCAGATCCCGCTGTTGGTTATTGACCGGAGAGTCATCTCGGTCATGTCTGCATGTCTCCCGAACCCGTAGGGTCTACACACTTAAGGTTCAATGACGCTAGGGTTATAGAGATATTAGTATGCGGTAACCCGAAAGTTGTTCGGAGTCCCGGATGAGATCCCGGACGTCACGAGGAGTTCCGGAATGGTCCAGAGGTAAAGATTTATATATGGGAAGTCTTGTTTTGGTCGCCGGAAAAGTTTCGCGCATTATCGGTATTGTACCGGGAGTGCCGAAAGGGGTCCGGGGGTCCACCTGCCCTGGCGTCCGGGGGTCCACCTGCCCCGGGGGGGTACATGGGCTGTAGGGGTGTGCGCCTTGGCCTATATGGGCCAAGGGCACCAGCCCCAAAAGGCCCATGCGCCAAGAGTCAAGGAAAAGGAAGAGTCCTAAAGGGGGAAGGCACCGCCGAGGTGCCTTGGGGAGGTGCGACTCCTCCCTGGCCGCACCCTTCCTTGGAGGAAGGGCCAAGGCTGTGCCTCCCCCCTCTCCCTTGGCCCTATATATAGTGGGGGGAAGGGAGGGCAGCCCAACCTAAGCCCTGGCGCCTCCCTCTCCCTCCCATGACACATCTCCCTCCTCCCGCAGCGCTTGGCGAAGCCCTGTTGGAATCCCGCTACTTCCACCACCATGCCGTCGTGCTGCTGGATCTCCATCAACCTCTCCTCCCCCCTTGCTGGATCAAGAAGGAGGATACATCGCTGCTCCGTACGTGTGTTGAACGCGGAGGTGCCGTCCGTTCGGCGCTAGGATCATCGGTGATTTGGATCACGACGAGTACGACTCCATCAACCCCGTTCTCTTGAACGCTTCCGCGCGCGATCTACAAGGGTATGTAGATCCACTCCTCCCTCGTTGCTAGATGACTCCATAGATTGATCTTGGTGACACGTAGGAAAATTTTGAATTATTGCTACGTTCCCCAACAGTGGCATCATGAGCTAGGTCTATGCGTAGTTTCTATGCACGAGTAGAACACAAAGTAGTTGTGGGCATTGATTTTGTTCAATATGCTTACCGTTACTAGTCCAATATTGATTCGGTGGCATTGTGGGATGAAGCGGCCCGGACCGACCTTACACGTACTCTTACGTGAGACTGGTTCCACCGACTGACATGCACTAGTTGCATAAGGTGGCTAGCGGGTGTCTGTCTCTCCCACTTTAGTCGAATCGGATCCGATGAAAAGGGTCCTTATGAAGGGTAAATAGCAATTGGCATATCATGTTGTGGTTTTTGCGTAGGTAAGAAACGTTCTTGCTAGAAACCCATAGCAGCCACGTAAAACATGCAAACAACAATTAGAGGACGTCTAACTTGTTTTTGCAGGGTATGCTATGTGATGTGATATGGCCAAAAGGATGTGATGAATGATATATGTGATGTATGAGATTGATCATGTTCTTGTAATAGGAATCACGACTTGCGTGTCGATGAGTATGACAACCGGCAGGAGCCATAGGAGTTGTCTTAATTTATTTATGACCTGCGTGTCAACATAAACGTCATGTAATTACTTTATTGCTAACCGTTAGCTTTAGTAGTAGAAGTAATAGTTGACGAGACAACTTCATGAAGACACGATGATAGAGATCATGATGATGGAGATCATGGTGTCATGCCGGTGATGATGATGATCATGGAGCCCCGAAGATGAAGATCAAAAGGAGCAATATGATATTGGCCATATCATGTCACTATTTGATTGCATGTGATGTTTATCATGTTTATACATCTTATTTTCTTAGAACGACGGTAGTAAATAAGATGATCCCTCACTAAAATTTCAAGAAGACGTTCCCCCTAACTGTGCACCGTTGCGAAAGTTCGTCGTTTCGAAGCACCACGTGATGATCGGGTGTGATAGATTCTTACGTTCGAACACAACGGGTGTTGACGAGCCTAGCATGTACATACATGGCCTCGGAACACATGCGAAACACTTAGGTTAACTTGACGAGCCTAGCATGTACAGACATGGCCTCGGAACACAAGAGACCGAAAGGTCGAGCATGAGTCGTATGGTAGATACGATCAACATGTAGATGTTTACCGATGTTGACTAGTCCGTCTCACGTGATGATCGGACACGGCCTAGTTGACTCGGATCATGTAATCACTTAGATGACTAGAGGGATGTCTATCTGAGTGGGAGTTCATAAGATGAACTTAATTATCCTGAACATAGTCAAAAGGTCTTTGCAAATTATGTCGTAGCTCGCGCTTCAGTTCTACTGTTTAGATATGTTCCTAGAGAAAAATGTAGTTGAAAGTTGATAGAACCAATTATGCGGACTAGGTCCGTAAACTGAGGATTGTCCTCATTTCTTCATAGAAGGCTTATGTCCTTAATGCACCACTCAGTGTGCTAAACCTCGAACGTCGTCTGTGGATGTTGAGAACATCTGACATACACATTTTGATAACTACGTGATAGTTCAGTTAAACGGTTTAGAATTGAGGCACTGAAAACGTTTTTGAAACGTCGCGAAACATATGAGATGTTTTGAGGACTGAAATTGGGATTTCAGGCTCGTGCCCACGTCAAGAGGTATAAGACCTCCGACGATTTTCTTAGCCTGCAAACTAAGGGAGAAAAGCTCAATTGTTGAACTTGTGCTCAGATTGTCTGAGTACAACAATCACTTGAATCGAGTGGGAGTTGATCTTCCAGATGAAATAGTGATGGTTCTCCGAAGTCATTACCACCAAGCTGCTTGAGCTTCATGATGAACTATAATATATCAGGGACATATATGATGATCCTTGAGATATTCGCGATGTTTGACACCACAAAAGTAGAAATCAAGGAGCATCAATTGTTGATGGTTGGTGAAACCACTAGTTTCAAGAAGGTCAAGGGCACGAAGGGATACTTCATGAAACAACAATTCAGCTGCTGCTCTAGTGAAGAAACCCAAGGTTGAACCCAAACCCGAGACTAAGTGCTTCTGTAATAAGGGGAACAGCCACTGGAGCAGAATTACCCTAGATACTTGGTAGATGAGAAGGCTGGCAAGGTCGATAGAAGTATATTGGATATACATTGTGTTGATGTGTACTTTACTAGTACTCCTAGTAGCACCAGGGTATTAGATACCGGTTCGGTTGCTAAGTGTTAGTAACTAGAAATAAAAGCTACGGAATAAACGGAGACTAGCTAAAGGTGAGCTGACGATATGTGTTGGAAGTATTTCCAATGTTGATATGATCAAGCATCGCACGCTCCCTCTACCATCGAGATTGGTGTTTGCGTTGAGCATAGACATGATTGGATTATGTCTATCGCAATACGGTTATTCATTTAAATAGAATAATGGTTACTCTGTTTATTTGAATAATACCTTCAATGGTCTTACACCTAAAATGAATGGTTTATTGAATCTCGATCGTAGTGATACACATGTTCATGCCAAAAGATAGTAATGATAGTACCACCTACTTGTGGCACTGCCACGTAAGTCATATCGGTATAAAACGCATGAAGAAGCTCCATGTTGATGAATCTTTGGGCTCACTCGTTTTTGAAAAGTTTGAGGCATGCGAACCATGTCTATTGGTGTATATGCATGAAGAAACTCCATGCAAATGGACCGTTTGGACTCACTTGATTTTGAATCACTTGAGACATGCAAATCATACCACATGGGCAAGATGACTGAAAGCCTCGTTTTCAGTAAAATGGAACTAGAAAGCAACTTGTTGGAAGTAATACATTTTGATGTGTGCAGTCCAATGAGTGCTGAGGCATGTACTGGATATCGTTATGTTCTTACTTCACGGATGATTTGAGTAGATGTTGAGTATATTTACTTGATGAATCACGAGTCGGAATTATTGAAAGGTTCAAGTAATTTCAGGGTGAAGTTAAAAGATCATCATGACAAGAGGATAAAATATCTATGATATGATCATAGAGATGAATATCTGAATTACGAGTTTGGCACAGAATTAAGACATTGTGGAAATTGTTTCACAACTAATACAGCCTGGAACAGCAAAGTGTGATGGTGTGTCCGAACATCATAACTGCACCCTATTGGATATGATGCATACCATGATGTCTCTTATCGAATTACCACAATAGTTTATGGGTTAGGCATTAGAGACAACCACATTCACTTTAAATAGGGCACCACGTAATTTCGATGAGATGACACCGTATGAACTATGGTTTAGAGAAACCTAAGCTGTCATTTCTTAAAAGTTTGGGGCTGCGACGCTTGTGTGAAAAAGTTTCAGGCTGATAAGCTCGAACCCAAAGCGGATAAATGCATCTTCATAGGACACCCAAAACAGTTGGGTATACCTCCTGTCTCAGATCCGAAAGCAATAAGGGATTGTTTCTAGAATCGGGTCCTTTCTCGAGGAAAAGTTTCTCTCAAAGAATTGAGTGGGAGGATGGTGGAGACTTGATGAGGTTATTGAACCGTCTCTTCAACTAGTGTGTGGCAGGGCACAGGAAGTTGTTCCTGTGGCACCTACACCAATTGAAGTGGAAGCTTATGATAGTGATCATGAAACTTCAGATCAAGTCACTACCAAACCTCGTGGGACGACAAGGATGCGTACTACTTCAGAATGGTACGTGATCCTGTCTTGGAAGTCATGTTGCTAGACAACAATGAACCTACGAGCTATGGAGAAGCGATGGTGGGCCTGGATTCCAAAAATGGCTTGAGGCCATATAATTCGAGAGAGGATCCATATATGAAAACAAAGTGTAGACTTTGGAAGAACTACTTGATGGTCGTAAGGATATGGATTTTAAAAGGAAGACGGACAATGATGGTAAGTATCACCATTAAGAAAGCTTGACTTGTCGTTTAGATGTTTTCCGACAAGTTCAAGGAGTTGACTACGATGAGACTTTCTCACTCGTAGCGATGCTAAGAGTCTGTTGGAATTATATTAGCAATTACTACGTTATTTGTGAAATCTTGCAGATCGGATGCCAAAAACCATTCTTTCCTCGACGTTTTTTTGAGGAAAGGTTGTATGTGATACAACCGGAAGGTTTTTTCAATCCTGAAAGATGCTAATAAGTATGCAAAGCTCCAGCAATCCTTCTAAGGACTGGAGTAAGCATCTCGGAGTTGGAATGTATGCTTTGATGATGATCAAAGTTTTGGGTTTATACAAAGTTTATGAGAAACTTGTATTTCCAAAGAAGTGAGTGGGAGCACTATAGAATTTCTGATAAATATATGTTGACATATTGTTGATCAGAAATGACGTAGAATTTCTGGAAAGCATATAGGGTTATTTGGAAAGTATTTTTCAATGGAAAGCCTGGATTAAGCTACTTGAACATTGAGCATCAAGATCTATAAGGATAGATCAAAATTCTTAATGGTACTTTCAAATGAGCACATACCTTGACATGATCTAGAAGGTGTTCAAGATGGACCAGTCAAAGAAGGAGTTCTTGCCTGAGTTGTAAGGTATGAAGTTAAGACTTAAAGCTCGACCACGGCAGAAGAAAGAGGAAGGACGAAGGTCGTCCCCTATGCTTTTGTCATAGGCTCTATACGGTATGCCATGCTGAGTACCGCACCTGATGTGTGCCTTGCCACACATCTGGCAAGAGGGTACAAAGGTAATCTAGGAGTAGATCACCAGATAGCGGTCTAAATTATCCTTATAGGAATAAGGATATGTTTCTCGGTTATGGAGGTGATAAAGAGTTCGATGTAAAGAGTTACGTCGATGCAAGCTTAACACCTATCCGGATAGCTCTGAGTAGAGATACCGGATACGTATAATGGAGCAACAATTTAGAATAGCTCCAAGTAGAACAGTTATTTGAAATGGCTCCAAATATAGCGTAGTAGCTGCATCTACAAGATGACATAGAGATTTGTGAAGTACATACGGATCCGAAAGATTCAGACCCGTTGACTATAACATCTCTCACAAGCATAACATGTTCAAACCAAGAACTCATCGAGTGTTAATCACATGGTAATGTGAACTAGATTATTGACTCTAGTAAACTCTTTGGGTGTCAGTCACATGGGGATGTGACCTTGAGTGTTAATCACATATCGATGTGAACTGGATTATTGACTCTAGTGCAAGTGGGAGACTGTTGGAAATATGCCCTAGAGGCAATAATAAATTAGTTATTATTATATTCCTTGTTCATGATAATCATTTATTATCCATGCTAGAATTGTATTGATAGGAAACTCAGATACATGTGTGGATACATAGACAACACCATGTCCCTAGTAAGCCTCTAGTTGACTGGCTCGTTGATCAATAGATGGTTACGGTTTCCTGACCATGGACATTGGATGTCATTGATAACGGGATCACATCATTAGGAGAATGATGTGATGGACAAAGACCCAATCCTAAGCCTAGCACAAGATCATGTAGTTCGTATGCTAAAGCTTTTCTAATGTCAAGTATCATTTCCTTAGACCATGAGATTGTGTAACTCCCGGAGACCGTAGGAGTGCTTTGGGTGTGCCAAACGTCACAACATAACTGGGTGGCTATAAAGGTACACTACAGGTATCTCCAAAAGTGTCTGTTGGGTTGGCACGAATCGAGACTGGGATTTGTCACTCCGTGTAAACGGAGAGGTATCTCTGGGCCCACTCGGTAGGACATCATCATAATGTGCACAATGTGATCAAGGAGTTGATCATGGGATGATGTGTTACGAAACGAGTAAAGAGACTTGCCGGTAACGAGATTGAACAAGGTATTGGGATACCGACGATCGAATCTCGGGCAAGTATCGTACCGCTAGACAAAGGGAATTGTATACGGGATTGATTAAGTCCTTGACATCGTGGTTCATCCGATGAGATCATCGTGGAACATGTGGGAGCCAACATGGGTATCCAGATCCCGCTGTTGGTTATTGACCGGAGAGTCATCTCGGTCATGTCTGCATGTCTCCCGAACCCGTAGGGTCTACACACTTAAGGTTCGGTGACGCTAGGGTTATAGAGATATTAGTATGCGGTAACCCGAAAGTTGTTCGGAGTCCCGGATGAGATCCCGGACATCACTAGGAGTTCCGGAATGGTCCGGAGGTAAATATTTATATATGGGAAGTCTTGTTTTGGTCGCCGGAAAAGTTTCGCGCATTATCGGTATTGTACCGAGAGTGCCGAAAGGGGTCCGGGGGTCCACCAAGGGGGTCCACCTGCCCCGGGGGGCCACATGGGCTGTAGGGGTGTGCGCCTTGGCCTATATGGGCCAAGGGCACCAGCCCCAAAAGGCCCATGCGCCAAGAGTCAAGGAAAAGGAAGAGTCCTAAAGGGGGAAGGCACCTCCGAGGTGCCTTGGGGAGGTGGGACTCCTCCCTGGCCGCACCCTTCCTTGGAGGAAGGGCCAAGGCTGTGCCTCCCCCCTCTCCCTTGGCCCTATATATTGTGGGGGGAAGGGAGGGCAGCCCAACCTAAGCCCTGGCGCCTCCCTCTCCCTCCCATGACACATCTCCCTCCTCCCGCAGCGCTTGGCGAAGCCCTGTTGGAATCCCGCTACTTCCACCACCATGCCGTCGTGCTGCTGTATCTCCATCAACCTCTCCTCCCCCCTTGCTGGATCAAGAAGGAGGAGACGTCGCTGCTCCGTACGTGTGTTGAACGCGGAGGTGCCGTCCGTTCGGCGCTAGGATCATCGGTGATTTGGATCACGACGAGTACGACTCCATCAACCCCGTTCTCTTGAATGCTTCCGCGCGCGATCTACAAGGGTATATAGATCCACTCCTCCCTCGTTGCTAGATGACTCCATAGATTGATCTTGGTGACACGTAGGAAAATTTTGAATTATTGCTATGTTCCCCAACAAAATCCCCATTGGTCGGGGCTGTTAACGTGTTATCGGATCCAAAACCCGACCCGAGAGCTTAACGGCGTTCCGTTACGGTGGATGCCACGTGTCGGTCACCCTTGACGAAATCACTTCTGTGATGCGCGATTTATTATCATGGAAGTGGACACTTCCGTGATGATAATTTTGGTAATGTCATGGAACACTTCTACGACAGCACATGTATGACTATCTTGATTCTGTCATAAATTTGTCATGGATGTACATGCATGACAACAAAACTGACCTACTGTGACAAACACGTATCATCACGGAAGTGTATTTTTTGTAGTGATGGGCGACCTCTACTTGGTCGTGGGCGGCCTCCATCAGGGCTAAGGCTATCGCTGTAGAATGGACAGCTGCTGTGCCGCTCTCACCAGTTGCTATCCCCGAGGCAGATGTTGCTGCCGCCACCTGAGAAGCAACAGCGGCCGTTTGGGCTGCCTTGGCCGCCCGGTCGCAGATTGCGGTCGCGCTCATGCACCTTGTTAGCACGCGCATGGCGGCTGCGGCCGCGCTCTCGCCGGAGTGGGCCACCGAAGTTGCCGGCATGACGTGGGTCCACATGCCCATCTTTCACCGGCGATGATTGAACAGTGAAAGGATATTTGAGGAGCGAGCTAGTGTGCTTGAGATGCCTATCATGGACTATAGCTGATGCACCCTCTCGCGTAAGCCATAGGCGTACTATACACCGACGGTGCTCCAGGATATTTTTTGCTGCATCTCACATGGTTGGTGATAATAAACTGTGTGCGATCTAATTGATTTTTCATCTTGATTTGAATTACATAATGGGTCACAATGACAATGGACGGTGTTTGAATTGCTATACCTTTTATCTGCAGTGAACATGCAACTATATGTGTGTCGTAAAAGAATTGGAATTATTCAGGGTTTGTTTAAGCATTTTATACATTAAATTGGTTTTCTAGCCATTTTAGGTGCACAATTCAAAATTAAACTACATGCACATCCTCTGGTGCACCAACATGGGTTGTAAAATCATATATGTGTCCATGGGTTTATGCTTATGTCCCATGCAAGAAATGGGGATGAAATTTGAATACCACAGCACCGTGGCTCTCCGGCAAACGTCGATGTACTTGCTTTTGTAATTCTAGTAAATCCAAAATTCGTCTGAAATTCATGAAACTTGGCATGTTATCATGGAGCGGCATCAACATGACGTGGTAAAACTTTTGTCCCATTTGGGGCAGGTTTGGGTATATGCTTCTCACAAACCAGAGCTTCTCACAACAAACATGATGGTTTCGGTAGGGAACGTCCCACCTTTGGGGACGAAATGATATCCATTGCCTCTTATTGCTTTCAAGAAAATTCTCTTGTCAACATAGAACAATAGGAGTGTTGTATCAATTTTTGTGATTTTTTGGGCTTCATTTGGTCATTTTTATGCATTAACTGAGTTTTTAATGCATTTATGTGCATAATTCAAATTTGAACTACATGCACATGCTCCAGTGCATATAAATTGGTTGAAAAATAAAATCTGTGTCCTTGGGTGCATACTTAGGTCCCATGCAAGAAATGGGAATGAATTTCAAACACCAGGACACCATTGATTGCCGGCAAAACATTGAGATACCTGGTTTTTAAATTCTAGTAAATCCAAAACTCGTCTGAAATTCATGAAACTTGGCATGCTATCATGGAGCGGCATAAACATGCCGCGCTAAATTTTTTGTCCCATTTGGGGCAAGTTTGGGTATATGCTTCTCACAAATCGGAGCTTCTCACAACAAGCATGATGGTTTCGGTAGGGAATGTCCCACCTTTGGGGACGAAACAATATCCATTGCCTCTTATTGCTTTCAAAATTTTTCTCGTGTCAACATAGAAGAACATGAGAGTTGTGTCAATTTTTGTGATTTTTCAGGGTTCGTTTGGACATTTTTATGCATTAACTGAGTTTTCAATGCATTTATGTGCATAATTCAAATTTGAACTACATGCACATGCTCCAGTGCATACAAATTGGTTGAAAAATCAAATCTGTGTCCTTGGGTGCATGCTTAGGTCCCTTGCAAGAAATGGGAATGAATTTCAAACACCAGGGAACCGTTGATTGCCGGCAAAACATTGAGATACCTGGTTTTTATAATCTAGCAAATCCAAAACTCTGTCTGAAATTCATGAAACTTGGCATGCTATCATGGAGCGACGTCAACATGTCGTGGTAATTTTTTGTCCCATTTGGGGCAGGTTTGGGTATATGTGTCTCACAAACCAGAGCTTCTCACAACAAGCATGATGGTTTCGGACTTTCGGTAGGGAACGTCCGACCTTTGCGACGAAACGATATCCATTGCCTCTTATTGCTTTCAAAATTTTTCTTGTGTCGACATAGAACAACATGAGTGTTGTGTCAATTTTTGTGATTTTCAGGGTTCGTTTGGACATTTTTATGCATTAACTGAGTTTTCAATGCATTTATGTGCAAAATTCAAATTTGAACTACATGCACATGCTCTAGTGCATATAAATTGGTTGAAAAAATCAAATCTCTGTCCTTGGGTGCATGCTTGGGTCCCATGCAAGAAATGGGAATGAATTTCAAACACCAGGGCACCGTTGATTGCCGACAAAACATTGAGATACTTTATTTTTAAATTCTAGTAAATCGAAAACTCGTCTGAAATTCATGAAACTTGGCATGCTATCATGGAATGGTACACGACATGCTGTGGTATTTTTTGTGTCCATTTTGAGAGAAGGCGCACTCAAATAATGACAACCAACAAAGGCATTTTGAGAAAATAGCTGCCACTTTAATATCTCAAACGTTTGTATAATTCAAATCGTGTGCGTTCTGTTAACCATTCACGTGATGCCATGTGTCTTGGTTTTAATGGCTATAGGAGGTGCCGTGCGGACAACTTTTTACCTTGACTAAACGGGAGGCGTGCGAGCGTAGTCCGGTGCGCAGGCTGACCGAGAGGTGTGCAAACTGTTCTCAAATGCACAGGCTCACTGGAAAGCTTGCGAGTTGTACGCTACGCAGGCTCACTTGGAAGCGAGTCCTTTGACTTCCATGGCCGCCCGCCTTCCTCTCTGTGTGCGCGCCCCCCTCAGCGGCATGGGACGCCGTCGTCGAACGCTACCTCTCAGTGCCGCCGTATGCAAACCGACAGCTTCCCCAGGAAGCTAAGGGAAAATGTGCCGAGCAGGATTTGTGCAACACTTGATCGCAAACGTTTTAGATAGAACACCCGTATGCAAAGTGAGAGCAGGATTTGTGCAACTCTTCAAAGAAAACGGTTGTTATGGATGACCCGTGTGCAACCACTTACAAACAATTTGGTAAGATTTGCACTTGATCGCAAACGGTTGTCAATTTGGGAAATATTGACATTTGTTGATCTAGTAACATTGCCATTTGGCAACCTTGTAACACTGCGATTTGTCAAAATATGAAGCTAAAAATCACTAGCAGTATCTAATTTTTGCAACTAAAATTCAGTAATTAAGCATAGATTTTATTCATAGATTAAGCAGTTGTTCTTAATTTATACAAATAGTTCAACTCGACAGCTAAACCGACCAAACTTTTCCCCAATTGTTGCCATCTACGTACTGAAATAGCTAGTTCAAGTATATATACTAGCTAATTTTAAGTATGTTGTACAGTTCCACCACATATATAGTCAGATGAACTGAACAAAATAGCCCCTACTACTACTACCACCACCACCACCACCACCACCACCACCACCATCACCACCACCACCACTCAGTAAGAGGCAGAGGAGGAGCCTACCGACGAGCTGGACAACTGCAATACGGTGCCTGCCACTGCCGCAGCTTCAGCGACACTCACCTTGAACGCCCTCTGCTGCTCCAGACGACCCCTCTCAAAGCGGTGTTTCTCCTCGTAGATCTCATGATTCCTCGCCTCCGAGGCGGCGTGTGCCGCGGCCACGGCGGCGGTAAGGCTCTTTGCGTGCTCGACGAGGCGCTCCTCCTCCTCCCGCAGGAACTCAGTGTAGCGCGCAAGGTCGCTGACGCACGTGCGGGCATCCACCTCCGCCTCCCGCCTTCGGGCGGCAGTGGCGGAGCGGGTGATGACCCCGGCGGTCAACGGTGGGCTGGCGGCCATGACGGCCAATGATGGGGTGGCGGCCATGACCACCACCTCCTGCCTTCGTGTCGTGGTGGCGGAGCAGGTGATGGCCACAGTGGCCGGTAGTGGGGTGGCGGCCATGACGGCCACCTCCCGCCTTCAGGCCACGGCGGCAAAGCGGGAGATGGCCCTGGCTTTCGACTATGCTGTGGTGGCAACGGCAGCCGGCAACAGCTGCCGACGGGCAGCGGCGGCGGAGCGTGTGGTGGGTGTTCCGCGCACACCCAACAGGGCCGCCACACGCACTACACTACGCCGGGGACTGCACCGCCGCCGCGGTGTAGCTTCCGAGCTGGAGCTGTCCTCTGATGATGGCGGAGTGGCTAAGCGACAATGACGGACCGGTGCCATTGTCGATTGTGGGAGAAGCAGACGAGATAAGCTACAGGGAGGGAGGGGAAAATCCGACGCAGGACTCGCCGACCATGAGGGTTTATATAGCAGGACGGTAAGCATTTGGATTTTGGGGGATTTCACCGAGTCGGGCGGGAAGCTTGCGCGGGAACCTGCAAGGTTGCGTGGGAAAGGGCTCACCAAGTATTCATTAGCGCCACCGTTTGGCCAAAAGAACGCCCCTGCGCAAGCTTGTGCTGTATGCCGTCTGCGGCAGCGGGGTGACAAGACATGCAAGAGGAGGACGAAGGGCACATACACATACGGTTAATAAAAACATTTGCGATTTAATTACCTACTATACCCCCATCCTGGTTAATAAGTATGATTTAACTAATAAAATACGAATGCATGTCGCCAAAGATTATATAGTTGGATTCGTATTTGAACATCGTTTCCAATTATATAATTTTTATAACATGCATTAACATTTTGTTGTTTAAATTTGAGGGAAAAGTATGGCACATAATATAAAGGGGACTATAGACTAGATGGAGGTAGTAGCACACGGTTGCTCTCTATGCAGCGATGCAACTGTCGGCCCGCTTGTAGGTGATCAGTTCCTGTGTGTTCAACTACTCTATGCGTGTGGTTGCTTGTGGTTGAGGCGGCCGCGGTGCGCTCTGCTCCCGCGTCCCTCCGGGTGCTCTGCCCTCGTCCCTTCATGCGTGCTCCCAGTGTTTGGGACCGACGCACGATCACGCACGTTCGTGTGCATGCGATTGCGCCGGGCACGACACGACGATGCAGTTACCCGCTGCAAAAACTGCCATGAGGACGCGCCGAGAATCCACGTTGCCCAGCCCCCTTTTATTCCCGCCGCCATTTACCTTCATCTCTCGTCTCACACGACACAATAAGCACACCCATGAGGACACATACAGAGAGGACATCCAGCGGTTCCATTGGCGCTCCCCGTGGCTCCAATGGCGCTCCCAGCGACCTATGACGACAATGGCGGGAAGTTCACCACGCAACATGTTGTGGACACCCACGTGAGGGGGAAGGCTCTCTCGGTGGTGTACATGAATGATCCGGTATCGGTGGGGAGCTCCATCCAAACTATGGAGAAGTTCCTTGCCGAGGACAAGTACCAAGTGGTCGGCTTCGACCTCGGGTACACATGGGTCGTGCCGGCCACGATCAGAAGGTTGCCGTCGCCTAGTTGTGTGTGCAACATGACGTCCTCGTCTACCACTACCACCTGGCCACAAGGCCTTGCGAGCGTTTCTCCAGGTTTATCGACAGCTCCGACTACAGTCTCGCCACGGTGGACACCACCAACGATCTAAAAGCGCCCAAGGTTTCGGGCTTGAAATGCCCGAATCTTGTCAACATCCAGCGCCACTACTGTTCACACACGAACACGTCACCGTATACCCTTGATGCCGGGGGTGATGCACCGCAACTCACGTCGAAGGAGACCCGCCGGAAGCGCGGTACGCAAGACAATCCGGCGGACGCTTTTGTACACCCAAAACCCCACACGCCTGGGAGGGACCCCACCAGGGCGCACGGTGGCTATGGGCTGCCCTAGGTCAGCCTGGCCGCCCCTAGGGCCTCGAGGTTCGCCGCCCTGCAACAAGAAGAACGAACGAAGAACGAGAAGAAGAAGAACAAAGGGAGAAGGTAAAGGTAAAGATAAAAGATGATAGATTGATATGTCGATTGTGTGTTGTTCAATCGGCCGTCACCCCTTAGGTATATAAGAGGCGGCTGGACTTCCCGTGCAAGGAAAAGTCTTGGATTCACATCCAAAACCCTAGTCAAATTTGGATTGGTTTTGTTCGAACTTTCCAAAACTGTTCGGTTTAAACTGGCTGCACCTTGCGGGTAATTTTTGAGGTGGTAAACGACCTCGGATGAAAATGAGCCTAAAAGCAATCTTGACCGTTTCGACAAGATGAACAATATTCATGTTGAACGTTTTTTTATCAGAGGTCATCTTGAGGGTCAAATCGCTCGCGCAAAACACCTGTTCCCTCGCGCTACCCATCAGAAATGCGTCTGGTAGGGCGTGCCACATCTCGCCTCATGACAGGGCTGCACTCCGATTGCTCTAACTTTTGCATACAGACTCGGATTTGGACAATTTGTATATCAAAATCGATTGTTTCGACGAGATGAAGACAAATCGTGTAGATCATTTTTCCATATGAGGCCTCCCTTGGGGTGTAATCAGCCAATTAGTGTTCTGAATACAAAATCTCAATACTTCAAACACAAATTCGGCCTTAGAGATGAGTTCGTATGGCTATGGCCCAAATATCAAAGTTTCTTCTTTTGATGATACGGAACTTACTCACTTTGAGCACTTTTCCATTTGAGGCCATCTTAATTATGTTTTTGACCATGCCAAAAACTGGTGTCAACACATGCCCCCTGTTTTTCAACAAAACTTGTGAGCCAAAAAATAATCTGCACAAAGTTTTTCTAAGCACGACGTCAACACTCCATCGGCCATTTGTACGTGCTTAGGACGATAGGTATATATCGGCCATTTAGATTAGCAACAAAAGTGAAGCTAATCGAACATATGATGATTTGGTAATACCCTTTCATGATGTAAGAAATTATATTGCATCCATGGATTAAAATAAGCCCATTGATGGTAACCAATCATACCTGATGACGAATTCCATGGCATAGGCATCAACGGCATAGTTGAAGAATATGGATAATGTATAGACCGAAGATGTTGAAACCTTCGGCTTGGTCCTTCATAGTTTTCACTATTTTCCTTCTTCACCTTTGCCGCACTCCTTGTAAAGGAAGCTCGCACATAATTCTTATTTTGAATACTTCCTTTTGGAACCCATGTCATGTTTCTATTTTCAAGTTCTTGTGCACTAAGCTTTTGCAACTTCTTGTTTTGCCAATACGATAAGCCGAGTGGGCACCCCGGCTGCGATTTTGTTTGAAGTAATGGCAATTCTTGTTTTACCTTGTGCACTCTCTTCTTCCCTTCAGATTTGGCACTTGATTGGCTTGCCTCATTGCCTTTTATAGCCAATGTCAATAATTTAGTTGACTCTTTATCATTTGAGATCATAGCTGAAGTGGCACTCTTACGACCATCTCTTTTGACGCGGTAGACTTGCTCAACCACCTCCTTATTCTTCCTTGTGTTTCAGACCGATTATTTTTAATTGAAACGGTCTTGAACATATGAATGCTCATTGAATGTTGGTCTTCTTGGAATTGCATAATATTGGCGAGATGCTTTATAATAATATGGAGAATGTGCCCTTGTATTATACTTGTCCCATGATGGATATGGATTTGCGTGAGCATAGGGAGGCATCCACGACATTGGCATTGATGGCCCAAAATAAGGATATGAGTAAGTTGCATTCAAATTCTCTTCTTGCCAATATCGATCCTTGGATTTGCGCCTAGGGGGTGATCTTGATGCTTTTGCATTAGTTGGCCGATAAGCACTGCTCTCCTCACTTATCTTCTGATATTTTTCCAATAGTTGCGCGAAAGTGACTTTCGGCCTTTTACCTTTGTGCTTGCGTCGGCTTTTGTTTTCTTTGGCTGTGCTTGCACCGATCTTTGGATTTTCTTGTTGCCCCCAGTCCTTGGCATCTTCATTGTAGATTCGATGGAATTCTCGCCCTCAAGATTATGTTCATTATGCTCTTCAACTTCTTTACTTGAAAGCTTGATCCCATCACCTGCAGTTTTTATCTTCTCTTTAAATGGATCGGCTTGAAGCAGCCGATGCAAAAACATTTTACCATCGGGACCAATTGGAATAGACTCGTCATCTCTTGGTGTCTCAACAAATTTCAATCGTCCTTTATCAATGGCCGATTTAACTATTTGACGAAACATGTTGCAATACTCAATACTATGCTTGAACGAATCATGCAACTTACAATAAATTCATCCTTGGATAGATGGTTTGACATTGTTATCAAGGATTCTAATGTAATTATTTTTCAACAATAAATCAAAGATTTGATCACACATGTTTGAATCGAAGGTATACGTTTTGTTTTCTAGCCGATCTTGGTGTGCGAACGACTTTGGAGGTAAGCAAATGAATGGTTCAGATTTAGAATCTTCCCATTCGGCTATACATTGTGTTTTGCACTCTATCTCCGATGTCTTTGGATAAGATATAATGTTAGCATCATATTTCTCTAAATAATTTAACCTTGGCTTTATATTTCTGAAACAAAAATAGTTAAAACACACATGTCTCAATTGAGACCATGCGTAAGCCATGTATGAAGCAAGCAAAGCTACCCAATTAGATATGAACTTTAAATAAAGCAATGGGATAAGCTTTGGCTCCAATAATAAGTCACTATCGGCCTCTTCGAATGGTACAATGTATTGACCGATATGCTTTGTAACAATTTTATTGCTATCAGTCTCTCTGAATGGTACAATGTATTGACCGATATGCTTTGTAACAATTTTATTGCTAACAAGTAAATTACCCTTCATCATTGGTCTTTCAAAATTACTTACGAGATTTTTCCTAATAGATGCATCAACAATAAAGCTATGACCAAATATGAAAATAGGCAAATCACTTGCTAGACATACCTCTTCATACACGCTGGGAGAGCATGATGGTTGTGATACTTGAATAATACTTTGCTCCACTTTTAAATGACTCTCCAATGCCTTGGCGTCCTCTTTTTCTTCAATAAATTCAGTACACATACTATTTGATTCGGCTTTTAATAACCGAATTAACTTTGTTATCCGAATCACCACTCTTTCTTTCTTTGATTCGCAAGGTTGCTTGTTCTTGTCTAAATTCAGCAAACATTGCAGCTAGGCTATCTTTAAGCTTTTTTCGACCAATTTCTGCCCAATCTTCATCATATTGCCCCCCAATACTTTGAGACGCTTTCGATAATGGTGTGTTGCCGAAATTTTGTAATTGTGCAGGGGGTACATGATATGCCATGGTAGTAGGTGAAGGCATTTGTGCTCCTGCAGAAGTTTCACTTATTCAGCCATGACCATGAAGGTGCGGAGCCGAATTATGGACATCAACAGTTGCGTATGGTGCCAAAAAATTAGTAGCATTAGGTGTAGCATATGATGTTTGAGGGTAATTGGCCAAATAACTAGTAGTAACATGGCCAATTCCCCTATCCACTGGCACGTTTGGATTAACATACTGCAAATTATTTGCCGATGAATAAAAGCTTGAAACACTTTGTTGCATACCATTGGAAGTTCCTACATAGGGTGTCTCAACTTGATTAACCGAACTCATCATGTTATTCATCGGCATATAAATTTGTGGGGTTACCGATGCATGGGAGTTGGGATACATATGTTGCATGTTGTTAAAATTATATGAAGTAGAATCATGGAGATTTTATTGCATCGGCCCTTGCACATAATTATATGCATGATTGATAAAGCTAGGGCTAACTGATACATTATGCTCATTAGATGTTCTAGCAACAACATACGCATTATTTGCATCTACATATGTGAATCGGGTATTCATATTACCATTGTAGCTTGCAAACCCTAGATGACGATCTCTTCGTAGCAAGAACGGGCCGGAGACCGTTCAAAGCTTCGTCCCCAGCGGAGTCGCCAAAAAGTGTGTTCGTACACGAACACGTCACTGTGTACCCTCGATGCCGGGGGTGATGCACCGCAACTCACGTCGAAGGAGACCCGCCGGAAGTGCGGTACGCAAGACAATCCGACGGGCGCTTTTGTACACCCGAAACCCCACACGCTCGGGAGGGACCCCGTCAGGGCGCGTGGTGGCTATGGGCTGCCCTAGGTCGGCCTGACCACCCCTAGGGCCTCGAGGTTCGCCGCCCTGCAACAAGAAGAACGAACGAAGAACGAGAAGAAGAAGAACAAAGGGAGAAGGTAAAGGTAAAGATAAAAGATGACAGATTGATATGTCGATTGTGTGTTATTCAATCGGCCGTCACCCCTTAGGTATATAAGAGGCGGCTGGACTTCCCGTGCAAGGAAAAGGCTTGGATTCACGTCCAAAACCCTAGTCAAATTCGGATTGGTTTTGTCCGAACTTTCCAAAACTGTTCGGTTTAAACTGGCTGCACATTGCGGGTAATTTTTGAGGTGGTAAACGACCTCAGATGAATATGAGCCTAAAAGCAATGTTGACCATTTCGACAAGACGGACAACTTTCATGTTGAATGTTTTTTTATCAGAGGTCATCTTGAGGGTCAAATCGCTCGCGCAAAACACCTGTTCCCTCGCGCTACCCATTAGACATGCGTCTGATAGGGCGCGCCACATCTCGCCTCATGACAGGGCTGCACTCTGATTGCTCTAACTTTTTCATACGGACTCAGATTTGGAAGATTTGTATATCAAAATCGATCGTTTCGACGAGACGAAGACAAATCGTGTAGATCATTTTTCCATACGAGGCCGCCCTGGGGGTGTAATCAGCCGAATAGTGTTCTGAATACAAAATCTCAGTACTTCAAACACAACTTCGGCCTTAGAGATGAGTTCGGATGGCTATGGCCCAAATATCAAAGTTTCTTCTTTTGATGATACAGAACTCCCTCACTTTGAGCACTTTTCCATTTGATGCCATCTTAATTATGTTTTGACCATGCCAAAAACTAGTGTCAACAACTACAAGGTGGGGCAGCGACAAAAACAAACTGAACTCCCTGGTTGACCTCACCTTGGTCATCATCGACCCCTACTACATGAGGATGAAGAATGAGAGCAATAAGGACAAGAATGCCTGGCATAGTGTGTGGCATGAGAGACTAGATGAACAACATGTCAAGTACGCGGCCATGGACGCTTACACAACCTACGAGATGTATAGGCGGATCATTGACATGAGGAACTGTCTTCTTCCTGCCCCAGATGAGGGATCGAGCCACATAGCAGTGGCGGGAGCGTCACAAGAAGTAGATGACTAGACGATCGTTTCTCCTACTTTAGAATGCATGCAATTGTTTATTGAGGTGTGTGTGAATGATCTGTATAGTCACTTATGTAATTGGATGTTTATTTCAGTTATATATACATGATATTCTTCTGTAGACAGAGCAGATCACACGGCTTATTAGCAGCAATTGTCTGTGTTACTACTGTCTTCGCACACATTTCTGATTATGGACTTGTTTGCACTACAAAAAGATACACTTCTGTGATGATACGTGTTTGTCACAGTAGGTCGCATTTTCTGTCATGCATGTACATCCATGACAAATTTATGACAGAATCAAGATAGTCATACATGTGCTGTCGTAGAAGTGTTCCATGACATTGCCAAAATTATCATCACGGAAGTGTCCACTTCCATGACGATAAATCGCGCGTCACAGAAGTGCTTTCGTCAATGGTGACCGACACGTGGCATCCACCGTAACGAAACGTCGTTAAGCTATCGGGTCAGATTTTGGATCTGATAACTCGTTAACAGCCACGACCAATGCCGATTTTCCACGTGTAAAATTCTCATTGGCTGACGGATCCACGCGCCAGCTCCGCGTTGGCACATGTGTCACTCATCCAACGGTTGAGATGGGCCTATGATATGTTGACACGTGGACTGGCCCAAAAGTGGCCCACAAAGTTTAAATGGGCCCGCCCAATCGAAGGCCCATAAGATTTAGCGAACCATAATGGGCCGGCCTAGCTAAAGGCCCACAAAATTTAGCGGACCATAATGGCCTGGCCCAGCTAAAGGCCCACATGATTTTGCAGACCATAATGGGCCGGCCCAACTAAAGGCCCACAAGATTTTGCGGACCACAATGGGCCGGCCCAGCTAAAGGCCCAACATTCTCTGTCAAATCGGCCCATCAACGGCCTGTCCTAAACTTGTCATCAACGCGGGCCATGGTCACTTCTGGCCTGTTAACAGTCCGCTAAGTAATTGGGCCGAATTATGGCCCGGTGTATTTCCGGCCTGTTAAAGGTCCGACTTCATTTGGGCCCATTTGCAGGCCATCAAAACTTTCGGCCCATAAACGACCGTGAAGGATTTGGGTCATATTCGGCCATGTCTGACATTCGGCCTGTTAGAGGCCCACTATAGCTTTGGGCCACTTACGGCCTGTTGTCATTTTCGGCCTGTTAACGCCAGACGTAAACCATGGGCCATATGTGGCCCAACGTCATATCGGGGCCATTAACGACCCATATAAAAATGAAGATAATCTAGCCCGACCGAAGTTCCGGCCTGTTAAAGGCCCGTGTATTAGGTCGGCGCATTTACGGCCCGTCCAAATTTCGGCCTGTCAAAGATCCGCATTGTAAATGGGCCACCATTTCGGCCTGCTATGTCCAGTGGGTTATTTGGCACAATCAGGGCCCAATCTCACTTTCGGTCTATTAAAGGCCCATGTTTTTTATTGGCTCAAGATATTTACACCTGTAAACGGCCTATTTTTACTGAGGGCCCAAATTATGTTTAGGCGTGTTAAAGGCCCACTATGGGCACATGCCTACTAGAAAAATATGAAAGCTTATGCTGATTTAGGCCCAGATATTTTTAGTGGGCTACATGCCAATTTCGGCCCGTAATCGTTTTTAGCCCAATTGGAATGGGCCCGACGAATGTTGGCATGTTGGGCTCCTATGAAGCTTTCGGCCGAATACATTACTAAGATAAACCTACACTATACAAAAATAGCGTCGTAATTACTGTAGCCTGAGGCAGCATCATAAATGTTGTATCACAACAAAATAAATTCCAACCATACAACAAAAGGCCTTTGGCACAAAGTTTACAGTCCTTACAGATAAAAGCACCATCAGATGTATAGAAGCACAGATCATTTGACGTGAGTGCTAATGTTTCATGCTGTAGAATCTGATGGAGCAGCACGATCTCCACCTTTTTTCCGCCATTGCTCTTGAACAACGAAGCGAATGTCTGATAGTCTGGTTTCAAAACCATTCATATCTTGATGACATTTCTCAACCACTATTCTTGTTTCTGAAACAATGTCCATTAGGGATTGGACTTGTGTCTGGAGCACAGATATATCACTCTGTCTAGCAGGAAGATTTTGTTTAGTAGGCGATTTGGACGAGGTTACCTTGACAACCAACCCAGAATTACGCAGGAAGGTGCTTTTTTGCACTGTTAGTGGAGAGATACTGATGTACTACAGCAAGAGGTGACATTGTGCATGTAGTAGCCTCATCACCTTCAGGTGGTTTGGCTATTCAATCATTTGTTCCATAGCTTCCTGATAGTTTGAACTTGTAGATTAGTGTACCAGATAAGTTACTAATGAGACAAAAAGAAACAAAGTAGGTTAAACGTTTATACATAACTTATTTTGGTGAACTACTATAATACATTAGCATGTATTGTAGTGCCAACTACATAATAAAATCACTTTCGGAACATATGTCCATGTAGCATGCCTACTGTATTGTCTATTTCCCCACATTCGTTGACATCTAAGGATAAAGAGACATGGTTTAAAGTAGGATGAACATAGTATGACATCATTCATATCATGGACAAATAGATATAAAACAAACATGCTATTTTATCATTGTGTGCGCATGTGAACATAACAACTAGATTACAGATCAAGACCAAAAGAATATCCTTCATCTCTTTTAAACCATGTAAGGTGAAATGATACGTTAAGACAACTGTGAATAAAAGTGAACAGAGTAACTGACATTGGCTGCAAACCAAGTAGTTAAATGAACACATCACAGTACCAATCAGTTCAAGGCAGGAGGAGTAAGGACTTACAACAGCAGCTTGAACTGGTGTGCTCATGCCCTTCATCTTGCTGGTGTGGCAATCCTTGAAGATTTGCACTGCATTTGGTTCAGGTTCTTTTTGGTCCGCACGGGCTTTCCTCTGTATTTGGAACAAGTTAATATAGATACGATAATATGGCACAAAAAAAGAAGGAAGTAGCAACTATTTACAAGAGCCTCGCAGTGTGCAATATAGCTACGAGATCCTGTTGTCTGTTGGAATTTCACTTTAAAACAGTTGGTTTTGTTCTTCAAACAGTTAGCCTAGAAGAAGATACACTTGTAAGGCACATACATAAATACAAGTTCAATATGTGGTCTGATCAAATACATATAGCCTACCTGATACTTTGGATCAGACCAGTGTTTAACGAGGGCTGTCCAGTCTTCATCTGTAATATATTCCACTGGAGATGTTTGGGCGATTTCATTGTTAGCCTTGCCTTCAAAGTGAGATTTTCTAAGGTGGTACCGATACTGTCGCAGAGCAGACTGAAAAACATGAGTGCATGCTTGTTTAGTTGCATCATCTTTCAGATCCAACTTGAACCTCATCTGTTGAAAAAAGAATGTGAGTCTTATTAGGAGGAAGCTAGAAAGTATGGGTCATAGCAAGACAATATTACTAATTGCGGTGAATAACATTACTTACGGATAAATGGTCAAGGAAGGTGTTAAACTGGGTATTGTCTTTCTCATTCCTGTACTGGATCCACATTGGGAGGATACGTGCATGACACCTAACGGCAACGGCTGCCTCTGATACTAACTTGGCTGACTCTGTAGCATCACGTGGCCTTTTTAAACCTGCCTCAAAATGGATCTCCATTCTTCCTCCTTTATATTTTGTTAATCTGTCAAGCATTATCCCTGATGTCTATTTCCGCTTGCGCCGTGGTGCTAGTTCAACAATGAATATGGAAAGTGTTAGTGTACATCAAACTGTGAGAGTACATATAAAGGAGCATGCAACTGCAACTTGACTCGGTCAGGTACCGTCTTGGTGTTGATGCTCATGAGGTTCATCTAATCTTGTCAAGTCCTGTTGTGTGAGCAGTGCTTCGGAAGTAGTGTTAGGTGTGAAGGCAGCTTGGGAACTGGCCAGTTCCGGAGCAAACGAACAAGTAACTGGTTGAGATGCTGGTACAGTTGAAGCGGATGCTGCAGCTGGTGGAGCAGGTGATACTGTGTTTGTAGATTTAGCCGGTGGACTTGGACCTTCTACTGCACTATAAGTACCAGCAGAATCTCGACGGCAGAACCTTTTCCGTTTCACCCGACGAGTAACAGCACTCCCTACTATATTATTTTCCTTGCTCTTTTTTGACTTTGCCATGTCAAGCTGTACCCACAACACAAAAGAATAAAATCACTCTTCAAAACTCATTGATGCATGATACAGACAAGCAATACTTTAATGTAAGACGACCGTATGAGGATGGAATATGTAAGAAAAACAGGACGACATGACATATTCACAGCTACGATGTGTAAACTAAGCAGAAGGATTTTCAAGAAAATAGAAGTAATGCAAGCTAGACACCATATGAAAGATGCAACCAATATTACTCTGCCAAGTTAAAAGTGTCTTGTCATAAGTGGCAATTCGAAAAATTAGAAGCAGTACAACATAGAAATCAATGGAAGATGCAACCACTATCAAACTGCCATGTTAAAAGCGTCCAATCATGAGTGACTGATGCGGGATACACAACAACAGTACTTTGATGTAAGAACATGGTATGATAGATAGATGCAGTGTATTCTAGACATAGAAAGCCATGTCATATGCACATGTATAACATATAAACTCAGCAGGTGCATTTAATCAAAATAGAAGAAATACAGGCTAGACAACATATGCAACATGAAACCAATTATCACACTGTCAACTTAGAGCAAGCACCTGCGATGGTGGAGTACGGGAGATGAACTCATCATGTAGACTTGGGACTTCAACTTCATTAGCAGTAGCAAATCTAGAGAGTCTCTGTTTGCGTCGGTGTGGAGGACCACCAACACCCCCTAACTTACTCTTTTCCTTCCTATTTTCTGATATTGCCTTATGAAGTCAAAACCACAAGAAGATGAATAAAATTAGCTCTGCGTAACTAGTTGATGCATGATACAGACGAACACTACTTTGATGTAAGGCAAACATAGGATAGGAGGATGGAATATATACAAAAAAGACAACGTTTCATATTCACACGTATGATGGGAGGATGGAATATGTATGAAAAAACAGTAAGCGGAAGGCATTTCAACAAAATTAGAAGAAATGAAAGCTAGGCACCATATGAACATGCAACCAATATCACTCTATCAGGTAAAAAGTGTCTCGTCGTAAGTGCCATTTCAAGAAATTAGAAGCAGTACAAGCTAGAAGACAATGCAAGATGCAACCTACATCACAGTCCCAAGTTAAATGTGTCTTATGGGTAAGTGATCGTTGTAGGTATAAGTTGTAAGCTACGCAGATGCAATTCAACATAATCAGAAGCAATACAAACTAGACATCATACGGAAAACGCAACCACGTATAACAGTTCGAAGTAAGAGCAAGCACCTGTGATGGTGGAGTAGGGGAGATGTGCTCATCATGTACACGTATGTTCTAGAAACAGGAACACGTGTCATATTCATAGGCATTATGTGTAAAGTAAGCAGATGCAATTCAAGTTAGAAGCAATACAAGCTAGACATCATACGCAACATGCAACCACATATAATAGTGTAAATTTAGAGCAAACACCTGTGATGGTGGAGTAGGGGAGATGTGCTCATCATCTACACAGCTACGTTGACTTTCCATCCTTGTGTTGTCTTGCAAATCTTGTTGGGAGGATGGCGGAGTAGAATCTATAGAGACCCCCTGTTTGAGTTGCTCCGAAGGACCACCATCATCCACTGCCGGACTAATTTCCTTCAGCTGTAATGATTTTGCATTGTGAAGTCAAACCGATAAGAAAAAGGAATAAAATTTGCTCTTCAGAACTCATTCATGCATGATACTGACAAACACTACTCGGATGAAAGGCAAACACATGATGCGAGGATGGAATATGTATGAAAAACAGGATGGTGTGACATATTCACACCTATGATGTGGTAACTAAGAAGAAGGCATTTCAACAAATTAGAAGCACTGCAAGCTAGACACCATATGAAAGATGCAACCGATATCACTCTGCCAAGTTCAAACTGTATGGCGTTTCAACAAATTAGAAGCAGTACATGCTAGAAATCATATGCAAGACACAACCAATATCACATTGTCGACTTAAAGGTGCCTTATCATAAGTGACTGATGCGGGATATGCAAGAATAGTAGTCTGATGTAGAAACAGGAACACATGTCATATTAACAGGCATTATGTGTAAAGTAAGCAGATGCAACTCAACAAAGTTAGAAGCAATACAAGCTAGACATCATACACAACATGCAACCACATATAATAGTGCCAAGTTAGAGCAAGCACCTGTGATGGTGGAGTAGGGGAGATGTGCTCATCATCTACACAGCTACGTTAACTGTCTAGCCTTGCGTTGTCTTGCGAATCTTGTTGGGAAGATGGCGGAGTAGAATCTGTAGAGAACCTCCATTTCAGTTGCTTGGAAGGACCACCATCATCCAATGCCTTGCCAATTTCCTTCAGCTTTATTGATTTTGCATTGTGAGGTCATACCGATAAGAAAAAGGAATATCATTCGCTCTTCAGAACTCATTCATGCATGATACTGGCGAACACTACTCTGATGAAAGGCAAAGTCATGATACGAGGATGGAATATGTATGAAAAAATGGACGGCTTGACATATTCACACCTATGATGTGGTAACTAAGCAAAAGGCACTTCAACAAATTAGAAACACTGCAAGACACCATATGGAAGGTGCAACCAATATCACTCTGCCAAGTTAAAACTGTCTCGGCATAGGTGGCGTTCATCAAACTAGAAGCAATACATGGTAGAAATCATATTCAAGACGCAAACCAATATCACACTGCCAACTTAAAGGTGTCCCATCATAAGTGACTGATGAAGGATACACAAGAAGAGTAGTTTCATGTAAGAACATGGTGTGATAGACAGATATAGTATGTACCAAAAACAGGAAAGCATGTCATATTCACATGTATCATGTGTAAGCTAAGCAGATATAGTTTACACTAATTAGGAGCAATACGAGCCAGGCACCATATGCAACATGCAACCAGATATCACACTGCCAAGTTAGAGCAAGCACCTTGGATGGTGGAGTAGGGGAGCGGAGACTTGGACCTTGTAATGCACTATCAGTACAAGGAGAATCGGTACAGATGCTCCGTTTACGTTGCTGCAGAGGACCACCATCATCGCCTTCCTTACTATTTTCCTTCCTCTTTCTTGATTTTGCCTTGTCAAGTCAAACCTACAAGAAAAAGGAATAAAATTTGCTCTTCAGAACTCATTGATGCATGATACTGACGAACACTACTTTCATGTAAGGCAGCCACATGATAGGAGGATGGAATATGTATGAAAAACAGGACGGCATGACATATTGACATGTATGATGTATAAAGTGTAAACTAAGCACAAGGTGCTTGATCTTGTTAGAATCGATGCAAACTAGAAACCATATGAAAGATGAAACCAATATCACTCTGCCAAATTAAAAGGGTGTCCTAACAAATGTATTTGACCAAATTAGAAGCAATACATGGCAACAGGCTAGAAATAATATGCAATATGCAACGAATAAAGGTGACTCATCGTAAGTGATTGATGCAGGATACAGAAGAGAGGTAGTTTCATGTAAGAACAAGGTTAACACATAGATGTAGTGTGTACCAAAAATAGGAAGGCATGTCATATTCATAGGTATAGTGTGTAAACTAAGCAGATGCATTACAAGCTAGACACCGTATGCAACATGCAACCACATATCACACTGCGAAGTTAGAGCAAGAACCTGTGATGGTGGTGTAGGGGAAGTGGGTCTTCAAGTACAGAGCTACGTTCAAAATCTTCCTTTAGGCTTGCTGTTTCTTGAGAATCATGTGGAGAGGATGAAATTGCATTGTTTATAAGAGTATTGCGTCTCATATTAACCCACGCGCGTGACTATCTCATCATAAGCGATAGACGCAAGATACACAAGAACAGTAGTTTGATGTAAGAACATTATGTGATAGGCAGATGTAGTATGTACCAAAAACAGGAAGGCGTGTCATATTCACATGTATAATGTGTAAGCTAAGGAGATGCAATTTAACAAATTAGGAGCATTGATGAGGGATACACAACAAAAGTAGTTTGATGTAAGAACATGGTTAATAGAAAGACGTAGTATGTACCAAAAACAGGAAGGCATGTCATATTCACAGGTATAATGTGTTAACTAAGCAGATGCAATTTACCCTAATTAGAAGCATTACAAGGTAGACACCATATGCAACATGCAACCACATATCACACTGCCAAGTAAGAGCAAGCACCTGCGATGGTGGTGTGGGGGAATTGCGGTGATCAACTAGAGAGCTACATTGACTATCTTCATTTAGCCTTGCTGTTTCTTGAGAATCATGTGGGGAGGATGACACTGCACTCTTTAAACGAGTAGGGCGTCTCACAGTAACCCACTCGGGTGACTGTCTCATCATAAGTGATTGACGAGGGATACAAAAGAGCATTAGTTTGATGTACGAACATGGTTAATAGACATATGTAGTATGTATCAAAAACAGGAAGGCATGTCATTACCAAAGGTATAATGTGTAAAGTAAGCAGATGCAATTTAACCAAATTGGAAGCAATACAAGCTAGACACCATATGCAACATGCAACCACATTTGACAGCGCGAAGTTAAAGCAAGCAACTGGGATGGTTGTGTGTGGCAATTGAGATCATCAACTACAGAGCTACGTTTACTGTCTCCAACTGCTGACACTGCACCCATTAGAGCGTTGAAACGCTTAGTGCTTATCTTCTAATTACACTGGAGCGGCTTCTTTCTTTTCTTTTCTACATTCATTAACACTGCGTCAGAGTGTAAAATACCCATGCATAAAAAACAATAGTGTGGGTATGGGTGAAGTGTGTGCACAGTTAGTACAGTGTAAAGGTAGCAGATAGCAGGTCGGTGAGAAATAAATGACGGGAGACATATGCTAGCTCTACAACATGCATGGCACACTAAATTACTATAGGATTCTATGAAAATAATAGTCGACTGAAAGCAAATAGGTCGGTCCATTTTTTCTGCACCGTCCGATGTACAAAGAACGGGCAGATCGCCTTCATCTACCTCCAGCCAGTCAGTGTTGACGATCTTCCTCGAAACGCCAGCGACCACTGGCCCAGTATTCCCCCCTGCCTGCGCCCTCCCCTCGACCTCACCGCACCGCCGTTCTTGGCACCGCCCCCCGGCCATCCATTCAAGCCCCGCCGACCTCCAGATCGGGCGCAAGCAGCTCCTGCGCCCCACACCCCTATGAAAGACACCGATGCGCCGCTTCCCCGGGGAACAAGCAGACTAGGTGCTCCGCGTGCCTAAGCGGGTGCTGCTTCTTTTAATTGCGGTTCGACTGACCCTGAATTGAAATCCAGGCGGGCTACTGACCTCTAGCAATGGTGAAATAGTAAAAGGGAGGAAACCTTGTGCGTTTAGTATCGCAAACAAGATGCAGTAAGAAGCGCTCAACTAGTTTCTTTCGTGGGATGAATACAGTGTGAGCGGAGACATAAGATTTGCACGAATAAGGGAAGAGGAGTACCTCTTTCTGCTGGCAGTGCTGTGTCCTCCTTCTGTTTTTCCGACGATCTTCTTGTTGTTCGCCGGAAACCAGAAGTTGTGGAGGACGGTGCAGCCTTGGACGAGCCCATGGCCAAGTTGTTGAGTGTGGTGCGGTGGCCATCTGTCGGCGGCGGGGAAGCATATCCGAGGCGGCGAACGACGACGTAGTGGGAACAGCTCTGGTGCGGTGGACTGTTGCGATAGTGGAGCCGCAGCAGTGAGGCGCAGGACGGCGTGGTCGGAGTGGTTCTGGTACGGCGCATGTCGGCGTCGGCGTCGTGGAGGCCGCTCTGCCTCGGCTTCAGCTGCTAAGTCCTTGAGGGCGTTGTGGTTGCGGTTGCGTTGGACGACGACGTCGGGGTACCGGCTCCGGCATGATGGAGGAGGGCGGCAGTGGATTGGCCGCTATGGGGTGGAGGACGGAGGAGGCTGGGGTTTCGTGGCTGGTGGAGAGGGTGTTTTTGCGCCCACGGAGTATGAATGGGGAAACAGAGGGAGGCGGGGAACTAAGGGGGAACAATGTTTTGGTTTGAGACGCGCTTGTTTGAAATTTGGGGGAAGTTACAAACTTTGCCCCCATCTAAAATTTCGGACATATTGCGGGTTGGGGGTAGGACAGTCATGTCAGGTGTCCCAAATGTGGGCGGGATAGATTTCAGCCGAGCGCATGGGTAGGCGCCCACAGCGTATGAATGCTTCTCGGAGGCGGTTGAGACTGGCGTCTTGGTGAAGTTACAAACCTACCCCGGTTTAGACCTTTGGACATCGGGCTGATAGGCTACACGGGCCAGAGTCAGGACAGTAATTTCCTACCACCAAAACATTAGTCTCGCGCGGTTTCGGGTGACCTGAGGCCTATTTGGCGCTTCGTTCAATATTTGGGAGCAGAAGCATTAATGTTTTCGATTCTCTTGAATTGAACTTTCAGGATTTGTCAAACTTCACAAATCTTTACTCTTGAAAATCCTAAAGCTATGATTATTTTGGAATGGAGGGGGTACATTTGAATATACATTGTACACGAGTATATATTAAAAAATATGCAACTTACCTCAGTTCATGCATGGTTCCAGATATAATCTCCTTGGGTGCCAAAAAAAGTTAGATATGCATATGAATATATATAGCATGTTCAAAGTCACAACAAAGATTGATGCCCCCTTTTACATCTGATTTACAAATGCCATTATCTCGGGTTCAAATAGATGAATGCACTTCCTATGAATTCAAATCTTCGAAACCCCCTTTATGTTGAATTCAACATGTATTCTATTTCGTAGCTAGCAATTTGGAATGTATCCATGCAAGTGACAAATGTATAAAGTGCTTCACACTAACAACATGGAGTGCACTAATTAATGTTTATATATGAATTTCAAAAGCATCAATTACCCGTATTTCAAACCGCTCTCACTCTATGGATCGATAATATGAAATAAACACATGCACATGCTAGAATTCAATAGAGTATGGGTGTCTGATAGACCGATTTTCGTCCATAGCAATTTGCAAAATTCATGATCTCATCCAAAAATAATAATGCCATTTATATTTTAATTTAATGCGTAGAACTGCCTTTTACACGTAGATGCACTATGCCTCGCCCTGTTCTCACAAACACGTTATATATCTCCCTATCTAACGCATAAGTGCACACACTTTATATGCATCGGCATTTCTCTTTCACACATGCTCACAATCTCTCTCAGGGTGTCGGGTTGTCTCACGCACATGCTCTCTCTGTTTCTCTCTCTCTTTCTGACTACTATGTACCACTCTTTTCACTAATCTCAGTTGGAAAACACTATTTCTCTCACATGCATATATACACATGCACGGTCTCTACTAGCCCTCTATACGCACATATATGTGCCTACGTGTCTCCCGCACACACATTATCTTTAGGCCTCTCTCGCACACATTGCCCCCCGACACACCTCTCTCTTAGTAGTTGGCAGATATGATTTCATCATATCATTCGGTAGGATATCCCTGGCTATTAGGCTGGATGGTAATACAAGGCAAAGTTTTACCCTAGTTTGGATCGGACCCTTGCAGTTGAAGAAAGAGCCTACTCTTGGTACTGTATATTAGTGATAGGGGTGTGTACAAAGTACACGTGAATACCAGGCATTGTGCGTGTGTGTATACTATCGAAAAACTAGCCCCCAAGCTTGTATAACATACTAAGGGCCTAGGGTTACAAATCATATATAGTCGGCTTATCACCAGTAGGGATAGAGTCCTCCGTTACTCTGGTAGCTTCGTGTTGTACGCCGAGTCCTCCACATGGGTCTTTGTATAACACGTCTCGGTCCAACCTATATGTGGCGCAGGATGGAACCGACCCATGAGTCTTCATGTTGACCCACCACAACTAGAAATGATGTGCCCACCACACCACACACGCAATTGGCCACTAAGAAAATAAGCATATACAATAGTACAATGGTATCTAGCTCACGATACGTCTCCATATTTTGTTGATGACACTGACGGACTTTGCATTTGATGCGTGCTCCGTATTTTGTTGACGACACTTATGGTCATTGTATTTGAAGCGAAAGCACGATATGGTCACTGGACTTCAGAATAAGCTCATCACGGTCACCACATACATTTTGTCGTGCTAATCAACATGTGGTTGGATGGTTAGAGGACAGTGGTTTCTCGAGCCCACCAAGGTTAAAGTCCTGGTGCTCGCATTTATCTTGTGTTAATTTCAGTATTTTCCGGCGATGTACGTTCAGTGGGAGGAGACGTTCCACTCGACTACGAGGCACCTATGGTGACTTCGTAAAATCTCAAGATCATATATGCTGGCCCACTCTCTCGAAGGTGCTCATAGGGGTAGGGTTCGCGTGTGTGCGCTTATAGCGGTGAGTGCTTGCGCGTATATATGAGCCCTTGCGTTTGTACCATGTTAAACAAATACATATCATGATTATACGGTCACTGGCTCACCCGTACAACTCCGTATTTTGTTGTTGACACAATCAATTGACCAGTCAAAACGTTCCACGTGGCGCAACTAGTGTTGCACCATCGGGCACGTAACCGTGGGGCCCACCTGTCAGCCCGTATATGAAAGAAAGAAATGGTAGTTTGAGTCTGTACTGTGTTAATAAAATAGGAGTACATTTTAGGGTGATCATACGGTCACTGGCTCATCGTGCAGCTCCGTAATTTGTTGATAACACGATCAATTGACCAGTCAAACAGTCCACATTCAGCAGCGCACATTACCATAGGGCCCACCCGTCAGCGCGTATATGAAGGACAGAAATGGTAATAAATTAGTGATCGGTGGGTATTCGAAGTCGTGAGACCTCTGGTTGGCAGTCACCGGCGGTTGGGGGGGCGTTCATTGGGCGGTGGGGTGGGGATCCCCGGAGAAAAAGCTCGGCGGGGGGTGGGCTAGAGGGATAGCCGGTGCGGCGGCGGGCCGGCGGTCGGGAGTGGTTTCGGGGAGGGCGGGCCGACCGCGGGCGGCGGGGGCTGGCCGTTCGGTCGGTGGTGGCTGGCGGCTCAGGGGGGTGGTGGAGTTTGATGATAAACTGGAGGCCCTTTATTTCGTATCCAACGGCTGGAAAATCTAATGACCTGAGATGAAAAAGTCAGTCGACTGACGTGTAGCCTCACCCCGCACATACACATGCACGCATGCAAGACACGCACACATGTAGGCGTGCAACACTGACACGTACACACGCACGCATGCTGGCATGCAACACTGACACGTACACATGTACTCACGAACACACGTATGTACGCACCCATGCATGCAACACTGAAACGTACCCTTGCACGCACGCAACACTCGCACGCCTGCACGCACACAGCACACGACGCAAGACACACGCTCAACCTATACGTGCATGCACCCTTTTTTAAGGACATGGAATGTTATGGGTATTAATCAATCTTATCTGTGATAAGCAGAACATTGATGTTTGCAGCGGTCTTTATGAATCACAACGTATCGAACGGGCTATCAACATAGTAGGCTTATCTACATGAAAAAGATGACGTCACACTCAATGAACAATTATCGGTTTATGAAATGCCCGCTTCTGACCGCCCTGGCCCACCAAAGGTTCCTCTGCCATGCGCTGCCTGCGTTGGGTCACTGACATGCATGCCAAGCACCCAAAGAGCCCACACGTCAGTGGAAGAATGGCGCGGTGTCCTAGGTCAGACTCGAGGGCGCCACTCGCGGCACGCCCGGCTGAACACGCCTCCGTGCCGTATTCAAACGCCTCCATGAAACCCGCCCGTGTGGAAGCCGAGAAACCCATTCTGGACACACATCCGTTCATGACCGGGCCGGCATTAAACGCAACGCCAGCCAAGCTCCTCCCATCCACCGTCTATTTAATCTCCTATTTTAATGAGGCCAAATGCCGGCCAAGAATCGCACACCTCCGCCGCTCCCCTATCTCCTCCACCATTTTGTCCACTCTTACAATGGCTTACGAAGAGTAGTTATTCCGCATCCAAGCCGGCTGGGTAGCCCGCCAGATACGAGCTATGCAGCTCGCTGATCCACCTCCCTCCCCTCACTCGACGGAGCCAGTTGCCGCCCCAAGCCGGCGCGCGGTTCAGCAACTCGCCGCTCCAGGCCAGCTCGACGAGGAGTGGCGCACGGGCGTCATTGCTGCCGTCCACGCCGCCGCCTCGTACCGTGTCTCCCGTTTCTGTGGCCGAGACTCCCATGCTGGCGGCCGCTCCATGCAAGTAGCGACAGAAGCCGGGTGCGCGGAGAGCGACGAGTCGATGGCCAGCGCCTCCGTGTCAGCCGCCATCATCGAGGAGAAGTAGAACATGGGAGGCCGCCGCCGCTTGGGTCCCATGAAGGCCACCGCGGAGGCGACGCCGACGTACACAGCAGGTGTCTTGCCGGATCCTTTTGTTTCAAGGACCTTCGTCGACCCCGCATGGGCTCCCAAGAAGAGGGGAATGTTAGGATGAACTCGAGCCGGTGCCGGCCATAGCGAAGTAGTGGCCGGTGATGAACTCGAACTGGTGCCGGCCACCATCATCTTCGACACCAGCCAATGATATCAGTTGGGCAGTGGGGAAGCCAGCCGTCCTTTGTGCTGAAGCATATACCTCCGGGGCTCCCGGCAGTCCGGTGATCGTGCTGTCGGACATGAGGAACACAAATCGATCGGCGGGCGACCATTTAGGCCAGGTATTATATACCTGTGCTGTCCAGAACTAGCACCG
This sequence comes from Triticum urartu, assembly GCF_056163025.1. Taxonomy (NCBI): domain Eukaryota; kingdom Viridiplantae; phylum Streptophyta; class Magnoliopsida; order Poales; family Poaceae; genus Triticum; species Triticum urartu. The sequence continues at coordinate 90,596,763 of NC_141878.1, forward strand.
CGTAGTTCATTTGAATGTAATGAAATCTGTCATGTTTGTATGAAAACCCGGTATTTTATATGATTTCCGTCGTTGTCTATATGAAATATCGGTTTGTCTACGTGTTTGCGTGAATTTCGTCTGGTTGGTTGAGTTGCTATCATAATGTGTGCGGCTATGGTTGGATGGCATAATTTGCCGGTCGCCGGTCGGTCTGCGGGCGGCTCTGGCGGCGTTGTGGGACAAAAAAACACAGCTCGTGTGAGCTCGTCTCCAACGTGCACGCTGGAGGATGCATTCCAGCGTGAGCACCCGAGCCATTCCTTGTTCATCGGTGGCAAAGGCACTGGTGGACAAAAGGGTCGCCAATATTTTGGCTACCCCGTTCAAGATCCAAACAACCCCTTCCAACAGATTCAAATCCCTCGTTCGCCATGGAATTTTGCCATGTGTTGTTTTCATGGACTAGCAAGATGCCCGTGCATTGCACGGAACATCAAGATGCATTTTTTACAAACTCCCGCATGCATGTAAGGGATAATTAATGTCCTTCTTTGCTAGTACCACGAGGCAAACACCATTAATATTGCATCGATTAGTGTTAGTGGCCTTGTATATCTACAAATTGTAATTTTGATAGTGGCCCCTTGTATATAAAAATGGAGGGAGAAAGATGAGAGTTAAGGTGAGGAGGAGTGGGGCGTGGTGGTGACTGGTGGTCGAACTGGGCGGAGGCATGGGGATGGGCGGCACATTATGTCTAGGTTTGTATCTCTCTCTCACACACCCACATAGGTGGGGGACGTGCACGAAGAGAAGAGGTGCACGCACGGCGCACGTACTCCCGTCTCTTTCCCAACCGCACCCGCGCGGGTACACGATGGAGCTCATTTCTGTACGAAAAAGGAAGCCCACGTGGTAATTTGGCACGTGTACTGGTTGTCCACTTGGTGGAGGGAGGATCGTCTACCACGGGTGAACAAACAAATTGCGACTTGACGCGTTATGTTAAATTAAAAAAAGAGGCAAACCATGTGGGGCCTACCTTAGAGGCAAGGCTCTATACACTGGAGTACTTTTGATGTGTCCCATCAACTCGCAGAACGAGGAGAAGCTTGATTAGTACGCCGTCTCCCCCGCCCACGGGCGCGGTGGCTCGCAGGATGAGGTGAAGCTTGCTTATGAGTACTACTACTACTACTACTACTACTGTACGCCTTTACGCCCGCTCCCTCACCCACGCGCGCAGTGGCTCGCAGCACGAGGAGAAATTTTTACTACTCCCCTCGTTTACTCCTCGTCCCTACTACGTACTTTGGTTAGTACTCCCCCCATTTACTTATACAAGGCCACTATAAAAAAATACATTTTGCATCTACACAAGGCCATAAATAGTAATCGAGACAAAAGTTACTACTCCCTCCTTTCCAGTTTATGGCTCAATTTCAAAATCTCTCCAACCAAGGTAGACGGTGAGTGGTCGAATTAATTTCATAGTTTGCACAAGTAATTAGTATGCTCGTTTTTCTCAAGAAGTTATGTTTACCGAGGCATTAACTAGAACGAATGCATGAATGACCACTAAATTTCCATGAACTTGTACATGCATTGGTTAGTTTCCTCTTGACACTGCTTGCGTTGGGAGATCTAACGCACCTTGAAATCCAACATGTAATGGTACTACTACTAGTATAGTGCTACATCTTGAGCTTGCATTGGTTTTCCCCGAAGAGGAAGGGATGGTGCATTAGAGTAGCGTAAGTATTTCCCTCAGTTTTTGAGAACCAAGGTATCAATCCAATAGGAGCCCACACTCGTACCTGCATAAAGCGATAGCTACTCGCAACCAACGCGATTAGGGGTTGTCAATCCCTTCACGGTCACTTACGAGAGTGAGATCTGATAGATATAATATTTTTGGTATTTTTGGTATAAAGATGCAAAGTAAAAATTAAAAGCAAAGTAAAAAGCAAAGCAAGATTAAAGTGATGGAGATTGATATGATGAGAATAGACCCGAGGGCCATATGTTTCACTAGTGGCTTCTCTCAAGAGCATAAGTATTCTACGGTGGGTGAACAAATTACTGTTGAGAAATTGACAGAATTGAGCATAATTATGAGAATATCTAGGCATGATCATGTATATAGGGATCACGTCCATGACAAGTAGATCGAAACGATTCTGCATCTACTACTATTACTCCACTCATCGACCGCTATCTAGCATGCATCTAGAGTATTAAGTTAAAAACAGAGTAACGCCTTACGCAAGATGACATGATGTAGAGAGATAAATTCATGCAATATGAAATAAACCCCATTTTGTTATCCTCGATGGCAATGATACAATACGTGCCTTGCTGCCCCTTCTGTCACTGGGCACTTCTCCCATGGCAAGAACTCCAATCTAGTTGGCGAAACCAAACGGATAATTCGAAGAGACTTGCAAAGATAACCAATCATACATAAAAGAATTCAGAGAAGATTCAAATATTGTTCATAAATAGTCTTGATCATAAACCCACAATTCATCGGTCTCGACAAACACACTGCAAAAAGAAGATTACATCGAATAGATCTCCACAAGAGAGGGGGAGAACTTTGTATTGAGATTCAAAGAGAGAGAAGAAGCCATCTAGCTACTAACTATGGACCCGAAGGTCTGAGCTAAACTACTCACACTTCATCGGAGGGGCTAGGATGATGTAGAAGCCCTTCGTGATGACGGCCCTCTTCCGGCGGAGCTCCGGAACAGGCCCCAAGATGGGATCTCGTGGATACAGAAAGTTGCCGCGGTGGAATTAGGTTTTTGGCTCCTGTTCTGATCGTTGGGGGTACGTGTGTATAGATAGGAGGAAGAAGTACGCCGGAGGAGCAACGAGGGGCCCACGAGGCAGGGGGGTGCGCCCTAGGGGGGGGCGCCCCCCACCCTCGTGACCTCCTCTTTTGTTCCTTGGAGCAGGGTCGAAGTCTCCTGGATCACGTTCGGTGAGAAAATCACGTTCCCGAAGATTTTATTCCGTTTGGACTCCGTTTGATATTCTGTTTATCTGAAACACTGAAATAGGCTAAAACAGCAATTCTGGGCTGGGCCTCCGGTTAATAGGTTAGTCCCAAAAATAATATAAAAGTGGAAAATAAAGCCCAATATAGTCGAAAACAGTAGATAATATAGCATGGAGCAATCAAAAATTATAGATACGTTGGAGACGTATCAGGCATCCCCAAGCTTAATTCCTGCTCGTCCTCGAGTAGGTAAATGATAAAAATAGATTTTTTGATGCGGAGTGCGACTTGGCATAATTTAAATGCAAATCTTCTTAATTGTGGTATGAATATTCAGATTAGAAAGATTCAAGACAAAAGTTTATATTGACATAAAAATAATAATACTTCAAGCATACTAATAAAGCAATTATGTCTTCTCAAAATAACATGGCCAAAGAAAGTTATCCCTACAAAATCATATAGTCTGGCTATGCTCCATCTTCACCACACAAAGTATTCAAATCATGCACAACCCCGATGACAAGCCAAGCAATTGTTTCATACTCTAACTTTTTCAAAACCTTTTCAATCTTCACGCAATACATGAGCGTGAGCCATGGATATAGCACTATAGGTGGAATAGAATGGTGGTTGTGGAGAAGACAAAAAGGATGGGAAGATATCTCACATCAACTAGGCGTATCAACGGGCTATGGAGATGCCCATCAATAGATATCAATGTGAGTGAGTAGGGATTGCCATGCAACGGATGCACTAGAGCTATAAATGTATGAAAGCTCAACAAAAGAAACTAGTGGGTGTGCATCCAACTTGCTTGCTCACGAAGACCTAGGGCAATTTGAGGAAGCCCATTATTGGAATATACAAGCCAAGTTCTATAATGTAAAATTCCCACTAGTATATGAAAGTGACAACATATGAGACTCTCTATATGAAGAACATGGTGCTACTTTGAAGCACAATATATGAGACTCGCTATATCATGGTGCTACTTTGAAGCACAAGTGTGGTAAAAGGATAGTAGCATTGCCCCTTTTTATTTATTTTCTTTTTTTGGGCCTTCTTTTTTTCTTTGGCCTTTCTCTTTTTTTATTGAGACAATGCTCTATTGAATGATGATCATCACACTTTTATTTATTTACAACTCAATGATTACAACTCTATTCTAAAGCAAAGTATGACTCTATATGGATGCCTCGGGCGGTGTATCGGGATATGCAATGAATCAAGAGTGACAAGTATGAAGAAATTATGAACGGTGGCTTTGCCACAAATACTATGCCAACTACATGATCATGCTAAGCAATATGACAATGATGAATGTGTCATGATGAACTAGATGGTGGAAAGTTGCATGGAAATATATCTCGGAATGGCTATGGAAATGCCATAATAGGTTGGTATGGTGGCTGTCTTGAGGAAGGTATATGGTAGGTGTATGATATCGGGGAAAGGTGCACGGTATTAGAGAGGCTAGCAAAGGTGGAAGGGTGAGAGTGCGTATAATCCATGGACTCAACATTAGTCATAAAGAACTCATATACTTATTGCAAAAATATAGAAGTTATCAAAGCAAAGTATTACGCACATGCTCCTAGGGGGCTAGATTGGTAGGAAAAAACCATCGCTCGTCCCCGACCGCCACTCATAAGGAAGACAATCAATAAATAAATCATGCTCTGACTTTGTTACATAACGGTTCACCATACGTGCATGCTACGGGAATCACAAACCTTAAAACAAGTATTCTTTAAATTCAAAACTACTCAACTAGCATGACTTTAATATTATCACCTCCATATCTCAAAATAATTATCATGCTTCAATCTTTTCTTAGTATTCAACACACTCAAAAGAAAGTTTCACAAATCTTGAATACCAAGCATATTATTATTAAGCAAATTACCATGCTATTAAGAGACTCTCAAAATAATTTAAGTGAAGCATGAGAGATCAATAGTTTCTTTAAAACAAATCCATCACCGTGCTCTAAAATATCTAAGTGAACCACATAGAGCAAAATTATAACACTCAAAAGATATAAGTGAAGCACATAGAGCAAAATTATCTAGCTCAAAAGATATAAGTGAAGCACATAGAGTATTCTATCAAATTTTAATTCATGTATGGCTCTCTCAAAAGGTGTGTAAATCAAGGATGATTGTGTAATACTAAGACACAAAGACACAAATAATACAAGACGCTCCAAGCAAAACACATATCATGTTGGTGAATAAAAATATAGCTCCAAGTTAATTACCGATGGAAGTGGACGAAAGAGGGGATGCCTTCCGGGGCATCCCCAAGCTTTGACTTTTTGGTGTCCTTGGATTATATTGGGGGTGCCATGGGCATCCCCAAGCTTAGGCTCTTGCCACTCCTTGTTCCATGATCCATCAAAAGAATTCACCCAAAACTTGAAAACTTCACAACACAAAACTCAAAATAGAAAACTCGTGAGCTCCGTTACCGAAAGAAAACAAAAGACCACTTCAAGGTACTGTAATGAACTCATTATTTATTTATATTGGTGTTAAACCTACTTTATTCCAACTTCTCTATGGATTATAAACTATTTTACTAACCATAGATTCATCAAAATAAGCAAACAACACACGAAAAACAGAATCTGTCAAAAACAGAACAGTCTGTAGTAATCTGTAGCTAGCGCAAGATCTGGAACCCCAAAAATTCTAAAATAAATTTCTGGACGTGAGGAATTTATCTATTAATCATCTGAAAAAAGAATTAAATAAATAGCACTCTTCAAATAAAAACTACAGCAGTTCTCGTGAGCGCTAAAGTTTCTGTTTTTTACAGCAAGTTCAACAAGACTTTCCCCGAGTCTTCCCAATGGTTCTACTTGGCACAAACACTAATTAAACACAAAAAACAACCAAAACAGAGGCTAAATAATTTATTTATTACTAAGTAGGAGCAAAAAGCAAGGAATAAAAATAAAATTGGGTTGCCTCCCAACAAGCGCTATCGTTTAACGCCCCTAGCTAGGCATAAAAGCGAGGATAGATCTAGGTATTGCCATCTTTGGTAGGCAATCCATAAGTGGCTCTCATGATAGTTTCATATGGTAATTTTATTTTCTTTCTAGGAAAGTGTTCCATGCCCTTTTTTAATGGAAATTGAAATCTAATATTCCCTTCCTTCATATCAATAATCGCACCAACCGTTCTAAGGAAAGGTCTACCAAGAATAATAGGGCAAGAAGGATTGCAATCTATATCAAGAACAATGAAATCTACGGCCACATAATTCCTATTTGAAACAATAAGAACATCATTAATCCTTCCCATAGGTTTCTTAATAGTGGAATCCGCAAGATGCAAGTTTAGAGAGAAATCATCAAAATTACGGAAATCTAGTAAATCACACAAAGTCTTGGGAATAGTAGAGACACTAGCACCCAAATCACACAAAGCATAAAACTCATGATATTTAATTTTAGTTTTAATTTTAATAGTTGGTTCCCACTCATCATAGAGTTTTCTAGGGATAGAAACTTTCAACTCAAGTTTATCTTCATAAGATTGCATCAAGGCATCAACAATATGTTCGGTGAAGGCTTTATTTTGACTATAAGCATGTGGAGAATTTAGCACGGATTGCAACAAGGAAATACAATAAATTAAATAGAAATTTTTATAATTAAATTCCTTGAAATCCAATATAGTTGGTTTAGCAACATCTAGATTTTTATTTCTTTCAATCCCACTTTCATCAATTTCATCATTAAGATCCAAATACTCCGAATTTTTAGAACGCCTTCTAGGTAAAGGAAGATCATATTCAGTTTCATCAAGATTCATATTGCAAACTAAAGATTTAATAGGAGACACATCAATAACTTTTAGATCTTCATCTTGATTTTCATAGGTATCAGAAGAACACGCTTTAATAAAGGCATCTTTGGAAGCACGCATCCTAGCGGTTTTTTCCTTGCACTCATCAATGGAAATTCTCATGGCTTTGAGAGACTCATTGATATCATGCTTAGGAGGAATAGATCTAAGCTTTAAAGAATCAATCTCAAGAGAAATTCTATCAACGTTTTTAGCCAAATCATCAACTTTAAGCAATTTCTCCTCAAGCAAAGCATTAAAATTCTTTTGTGAATTCATAAACTCTTTAACACTAGTCTCAAATTCAGAGGGCATCTTATTATAATTCCCATAAGAGTTGTTGTAGGAATTCCCATAATTATTAGAAGGATTACTAGGATATGGCCTAGAATTAAAATTCCCTCTATAAGCGTTGTTACCAAAATTATTCCTAGCAAAAAAATTCACATCCATAGATTCATTGTTATTCTCAATCAAAGTAGACAAAGGCATATCATTAGGATCAGAAGAAACACTCCTAGTAGCAAATAATTTCATAAGTTCATCCATCTTTCCACTCAACACATTGATTTCTTCTATCGCATGCACTTTTTTATTAGAAGATCTTTCAGTATGCCATTGAGAATAATTAACCATAATATTATCTAGGAGTTTAGTAGCATCTCCTAAAGTGATTTCCATAAAAGTGCCTCCCGGGGCCGAATCTAAAAGATTTCTAGAAGCAAAATTCAATCCGGCATAAAAGTTTTGTATAATCATCCACAAATTCAAACCATGAGTAGGGCAATTATGTATCATTAATTTCATTCTCTCCCAAGCTTGTGCAACATGTTCATGATCAAGTTGTTTAAAGTTCATAATATCGTTTCTAAGAGAGATGATCTTAGCGGGAGGAAAATACTTAGAGATAAAAGCATCTTTGCACTTGTTCCATGAATCAATACTATTCTTAGACAAAGATGAAAACCAAGCTTTAGCACGATCTCTAAGCGAAAAAGGAAATAGCTTCAATTTAACAACATCATTATTGACATCTTTTTTCTTTTGCATATCACATAAATCAACGAAGCTATTCAGATGAGTAGCGGCATCTTCACTAGGAAGGCCGGCGAATTGGTCTTTCATAACAAGATTCAACAAACCAGTATTAATTTCACAAGATTCAGCATCGGTAAGAAGAGCAATCGGAGTGCTAAGGAAATCATTATTATTGGTATTGGTGAAGTAACACAATTTGGTAGTATCTTGAGCCATCGCGACAAACAAGCAATCTAACACACGAGCAAACAAAAAGGCAGGCTGGCAAAAAGAGGAAAATAGAGGGGGAGGATAGAGAGAGAGAGGGCGAATAAAACGGCAAGGGTGAATTGGGGGGAGAGGAAAATGAGAGGCAAATGGAAAATAATGTAATGCGAGAGATAGGGATTGTGATGGGTACTTGGTATGTTGACTTTTTGCGTAGACTCCCCGACAACGGCGCCAGAAATCCTTCTTGCTACGTCTTGAGCTTGCGTTGGTTTTCCCCGAAGAGGAAGGGATGATGTAGCAGAGTAGCGTAAGTATTTCCCTCAGTTTTTGAGAACCAAGGTATCAATCCAGTAGGAGCCCATGCTCAAGTCCCTCGTACCTACACAAAGCGATAGCTACTCGCAACCAACGCAATTAGGGGTTGTCAATCCCTTCACGGTCACTTACGAGAGTGAGATCTGATAGATATAATATTTTTGGTATTTTTGGTATAAAGATGCAAAGTAAAAAGTAAAAGCAAAGTAAAAAGCAAAGCAAGATTAAAGTGATGGAGATTGATATGATGAGAATAGACCCGGGGGCCATAGTTTCACTAGTGGCTTCTCTCAAGAGCATAAGTATTCTACGGTGGGTGAAGAAATAACTGTTGAGCAATTGACAGAATTGAGCATAATTATGAGAATATCTAGGCATGATCATGTATATAGGCATCACGTCCATGACAAGTAGATCGAAACGATTCTGCATCTACTACTATTACTCCACTCATCGACCGCTATCCAACATGCATCTAGAGTATTAAGTTAAAAACAGAGTAACGCCTTAAGCAAGATGACATGATGTAGAGAGATAAATTCATGCAATATGAAATAAACCCCATCTTGTTATCCTTGATGGCAATGATACAATACGTGCCTTGCCGCCCCTTCTGTCACTGGGTAAGGACACCGCAAGATTGAACCCAAAGCTAAGCACTTCTCCCATGGCAAGAACTACCAATCTAGTTGGCCAAACCAAACGGATAATTCGAAGAGACTTGCAAAGATAACCAATCATACATAAAAGAATTCAGAGAAGATTCAAATATTATTCATAGATAGACTTGATCATAAAACCACAATTCATTGGTCTCAACAAACACACCACAAAAAGAAGATTACATCGAATAGATCTCCACAAGAGAGGGGGAGAACTTTGTATTGAGATTCAAAGAGAGAGAAGGAGCCATCTAGCCTAACTATGGACCCGAAGGTCTGAGGTAAACTACTCACACTTCATCGGAGGGGCTAGGATGATGTAGAAGCCCTCCGTGATGACGGTCCTCTTCCGGAGGAGCTCCGGAACAGGCCCCAAGATGGGATCTCGTGGATACAGAAAGTTGCGATGGTGGAATTAGGTTTTTGGCTCTTGTTCTGATCGTTTGGGTGTACGTGCGTATATATAGGAGGAAGAAGTACGCCGAAGGAGCAACGAGGGGCCCACGAGGCAGGGGGGCACGCCCTAGGGGGGGCGCCCCCCACCCTCGTGACCGCCTCTTTTGTTCCTTGGAGCAGGGTCCAAGTCTCCTAGATCACGTTCGGTGAGAAAATCATGTTCCCGAAGATTTTATTCCGTTTGGACTCCGTTTGATATTCCATTTATCTGAAACACTGAAATAGGCAAAAAACAGCAATTCTGGGCTGGGCCTCCGGTTAATAGGTTAGTCCCGAAAATAATATAAAAGTGGAAATAAAGCCCAATATTGTCCAAAACAGTAGATAATATAGCATGGAGCAATCAAAAATTATAGATACGTTGGAGACGTATCATATAGTAGAATTGAGACTTATCAAATGGAAAAATGAATGTTTTTTAGATGAGCCCTATAAACCATAGTGGGTACGTACTCCGTAAAAACAGATTTTTCCAAAACTAAGTTGCTCCCTTTCATGAATTTTGTAGTATACTCCTCCGTCGACGCTCCCTTTAATGAATTCTTTACTTCCTGTCGCCGACATGTGGGACATATAGCAGCCGGATCGACGTGTCAAGCACCAAATAACAGTGCAGAATAGCAGGGGGATGCACCCCACTCGTAACGGCCCAGTAGTAGTAATGAGCAAGGAGACGTCAAATCACAATGCCACACCTTCCTAGACGGACGAAGCAACCATTATTTCACACTTCGGTTCGCCATCATCTCAAACCATGTAGTATTGCTTCTGCCTCAAGAGGGACACACACATTGCCTTGGTACATCATGACACGTGGGGCCGCATGACAGGCCATGATCCCCCGCCGATCGCTCGGTAAAATCACCTCATTTTTACTATACTTCCTCCGTATCAGTTTACTACATGGCATGCACGTCGTTCTAGGTTGAGAATTTAACTGGCTATATATGTGATGAACAGTACTCTAGACTTTTAAAAAATGTATACTTTTGTATAGTAGTACTATCGATGGATTGCACCATGGAGCAAAAATTGTAATTAAAAAAAAGGTGGTACATATAGAGAGCGCTCATCGCCAAATTATGCATATAGTACTATTAAAAAAGCTAGTACGTGCTTAATTGGGGTGCTAAATTCTATTAAAGAAATACTAGTAGTATGTACATACTGAAGAGTTAAAGTAACGAGAAGAAACATAACATAGTTCTGCTGGGGGCTCAGCACAACACACCCCTCAAATTAAACTAAGCACACCTGAAATTAAACTATGCAACTAATCTGGTAGACACTGCATTAGAAGTTTAGAACCACCATCAGCAATGACACTGCCACCTTACTCGGAGTCCTCGTCCATGTCCTCGACTTCGTCCTTGTCCCTCTCCCTCTTGGCCGATACTTCTTTGCTTGAATCGCACACTTGGCTGTTGCTCTTCATGCAACCCTTGTAGATATTGAAACAAAGGTAGCCATCCATTGCATTGTAGTGGATGTGGTGTATATCTAGTACATTCCGCTGCCATGCATGATGATGAAACGTGTAATGAGGTTTCTCTAGTTTATGGTACGAAGGATGAACCATGGCTCCTGTCAGGGTCAGCATTGAAGGCTGACGAGAGGGCACCAGCCTATTCTTCTGGAGGTCGAAGGGGTTGCCTACAACGAGGCCTATCCGACCCAGGACTTCTTTGTCATTCTTAAAGTCTACAGTAACAAATTTCACTATTTTGTCCTTGAGGAAGTTCTTAAAATCCTGGCACTCAACGTCGGCATGGCATATGTGGTAGACCAAGCAAATGTTATGTACGCAAACCTAGATCACGGCGGGCTTCTTCCTCTCTTCGTCCTTTAGATCCTTCTCCGGTCCCAGGACTGTGGTGTACTCAACATCTAGCCCAGCGACCCACTCATCATCTGAGTTTTCGAACATGCGTCTGAAGCGAGAAAGGCATCCTTTCACCGTCGCGGAAGAATGGGTGTAGATGACATCGAACTCATCGCCGGTGATGGTTCTAAGCTTGTACTCACCGCCGATCATGGAGATTTGGGACGCCATGGATTTGGGAGGATGGTTAGGATTAGTGGAAGTGCCGTAATGTGAATGGACGGGACGACTAGGAGCGAACCGCCGTAGTATTGAAGGACGTGCGGGGACGAGTAGGAGCGAACTGCCAGCGTGCGAACGGCAGGGTAGTGGCTTTCCATTCTGCAAATTTTTAGCAACTTAGCATGCGACCATTTGATCTTAGATCCAAGGGCTGCCAGCAGCCCGTATCATGGTCGCGCCTACCACGACCGTCGCGTCGCTCGCGCAGTCGCGCCCTTGGAGATTTAACATGGTGCATTAGGCTATCTGATGTTGGCATGTCATACATAGTCATCACTTAGTCACTCATACTACAACAAGGTTGGCTATAAGGTTGGCTATAAGTGTATTTTTACTCCGCTCTATCTCTTTCTTCGTACTCCCTCCGTCCCATAATATAAGAACATTTTTGACACTAGTGTAGTGCCAAAAACGTTCTTATATTATGGGACACAGGGAGTACTAGTATTTATTGCATTTGCCAAGCCGTGACCTCTTCCAATGAAATGGTGTTGCTAAGTTTGCTTCATTTAATTAGCTATAGACTCAAAATTGTCTTTTCACCTAGGTACACACGCTTAGCACCGTTTCTTCCTTGGGCCACCAAACTAGTCTCTCTCTTCTTGATTAACTTGCCACATCAGACTTTATGCCTATGTGGCAAGCTTAAGCACCTCTAGGAGCAAGTAAAAGTAAGTACAATAGTGCGCTTTACATGGCATTTTTGCATATGTGGAGGAAAGAGAGGCAAGGAAAAAGTGGAGAAGTGGGCTCTCATGCAAGAGCCAGCCTCTACTACATGGTGGAGCATTGGGAGAGGCACCTGTATGGAGGTGGTCAGTAATCGGGAGACTCACGCCGGTCGTAGCGCCGTAGTTAAAATGATAATGGCAAGTCAAATCACAGGGCCCCACCTATCCAGCAGTAACTCGCTGTCAAATCATACCACCCTACGTTTGCAGCAGCCTACTCCCTCGTCTTCTCGCATCTCTGTCGAACCGACTAGGCGGGACTGCCCCGCCTACCACGTAGGAAAAGCCTCGCCCTTGACTTTTAAATACAACTACATCCGCTTAAGAATCCAATGATATACTTTTTGTGACATAGTAACTCATATTTAGTTAGTTAAATGGATGACCTAGAACTACGTGCAGGCCCTATAAACTGAGACGCCTAAAAATAAAAAAACCGAGACGGAGAGGATAGTTCAACACGTATCTTTTTAGATCAATATAGTTGTGATTCACCAAGGAGCAAAACGAAGTGGTAGTCTGCTCCTGTTGTGTTGGCGTAGCAACTCAAGCAGGGTCAGTCCGCACATGAAATGGCGACACACTTAACAGGACCCCTTTGGCTGACATGTGGCTCATCCACCGTCTTGTTCCACATGCGATGCACCAAATTACAGTTCGGAGCAGCGGTTGGAATTGGAGGCACCCCGGTCGTAGCGCCGCAGTAGTAGAAAATGAGCGATGAGGGGTCAAATCACAAAGCCCCACCTTTCCCGCATTAAGATGGACGGACGAAGAAACCATCATTTCACTCTAGGGCGCAAGAGCATAAAGAAAAGAGAAAACAATGATGCGTGCGGCAGCTACCTAGGGCACCCTAGGGTAGGGGTCTCCACTATAGATCCTTTTTTTGAAAGCGCCTCCACTACAAATCGGCTTCTCCCTCGTCCTCTTGAAGAAAACCGATGATGAGTGCGGTGGTAGGGTTTGTAGGAGTACTACGGCGTGCGGGGCCATTTCGTAGTAAACAGGTTCGAGTTGACGCGTTAAATATGTGTGAGCCGCTTGGTTTTACGGGAACGAGGCTTCATTTTGGGTTCGGGGACCAGTGGAGATATGGTACGTACAAAAAATTGTGGACGTAGGTTCGACCGAAAGGCAATGATGCATGGGCCCTGCATTTTGATATACCCAGGGCCGCGTGAAATTTGCTACTCTACTCAAAACTTGTAAGGTACACATGTATTGAACGCATGAGATTTCGAAACCAAATTATGAATAAATACACACTATAGCATGTACAGCTTTGAGTCATATATGCATGATGTAGATGTTCTTTTGTTCCTATAGTTCATCTCATTCAAAATCAATTAGTTTTATAAAAATGTTAAGATTCATGGGGTTGTGCATTGTAAATCATAAAGTAAAAAACAGATAATGGCAATTCATTTAGAAAATAATAATCAATTATGATACAGAAGATTCTAGAACAAAGGAGAAGTGCTTGTGTTTTGAGGTTTGTGCATTATGCTTAAGTTCAACCATGGAGTCTTCTAAATTGTACATGTGGCAGATCCGGTGGAATGTTGATGATATCCAATGGCCAGTAGTGCTCGGATTTGCCTATCTCTACACTGTCGGGTTAGCTTCATCCAGCGACCATCTTTCAAAGTTATTGGCACACTATATAGTTCTTGTGCCATAGTTGCATATTTTGGAAAAAAGCTACTAGTGGGTTGTACTATCTATTTAGGAATAGAAGATGTATACATGTAAGTTGTAGGGAAAGAGATGACATGGAGCATCTCAATTCCTATGAGTAGGGATTGGAAAAGAGATGTCATTTGGTTCACATCATAGGAACTTTTCTATTGAATCTAGAGATGACATGTATCTCAATTCCTATGAGGAGGGATTAGAAAAGAGATGCAATTTGGTTCATATCATAGGAACTTTTCTATTGAATATACACTAATGTTTATTTTCCTTCGAAATTAAGGGAGTATAGGAATCCATTCATATGAACCAAGTGGCTCTAAAGCTATAGAAATGATATCATGTTTATTTCCTTTGAAATGTGGAGTATATGAATCTATTCCTATGAACTAATTGGCTCTAAGGAAAAAATCCTGTAAAAATCATATCATATAGAGTTCCTATGATATTCCTCGACACTAAAGGATGCTTGAAATTGCTGCGGGTGATACGATGGTCTTTCTTTGTAGACTCCTCACCCATCTTTATAGTTACCTCTCGAAGATGAATGAAATGATACATACATGGTATTCTACATGTGTAATTTGTTACACGAAAACTCGGTAAAAGTTTGCGAGGTTCGAATTTTCAATAAAGCTATATGCACTGCATTTCAGAACGCAGGGAGCATACGACAGTTGCTAACACTCACATGGAAGATTTGTGTGTAGGAGGAGTGGCTATTCTGTTAAATGACATGGCAAAACTGACACTGTTGGATGCCGATCTAACGGTTCTTACGACGTTCGTCAGGAAAAGGCTTGTGGCGAACGTTTGTCGGATAATGATTTACGGACACATGCATTGCATTGATATGTTCCCCCCTCTCTCTCACGCACATGCACCCTCACGAGTCATGACTCTCCCGAGTCCTCCCGCAGACTCGCACATCGCACCCACTGTCTATCTGCAGGTAGACGTCACGCACATATGTGCTCTTCACACCCTACCCTCAGAACTTCTAAAAAACAAAAGACGGCGCACACATTTTATTTTAGCTCACACGTCACACACTTATACTATTACTCTTGCGGTGAACGTTCTTTGGGCATAGTATATTGTACTCTCACGAAGAGAAGCGGTGCACGCACGCACTAGTTCTCTCACACCCACTCGCGGGTACACGTAGGAGCGCATTTTTTTGAAGCTGGTACAACAAAATCACTCCACTATATATAAAAGCAGGAGCCTTAGCGCTTGCTTTACTAGGGTTCCTCTCGTTCACTCTCTCATGCTCTCTAGATCTAAGCAACACATAGGTGGCCACACTCTCTCTCAGCTCACGGCTGGTCACAAATCCGGCCGGACAACCTCGACCGGGGCAGGGGTGTAGGTGCATCGTTCATGCTGTCGTCGGCGGCGAGGGAGGAGACCAACGGCTGCCAGCGCGTCCCGATCGGTGGCCGTGCCGTTCTCTTCGAGAGAGCGCCGGCTCGGGAGGGCCTCCGGCCCCTTCTTCCTCCCTGCGGTATTGTGGCCAAGATGCGGTCTCCCGATGCCGTCTTTGCCACATGCCGACGACCCTCAGGTATATATTCCTTCGAAACCTGCTTTACTCGATCTACTGTCCTAGCTCCCTTCGTGTGGATCATTTTCTACTTCCGTCCGCTGTTCCAAAGCCACCTAGACTTCTACTATTATTAGAAGTAAAGCTAGTTCATACAGTCGACTCAAAGCGTTGGTTCAAACAGGGAAGAAAGTGGGAAAGCTGTAGCATGAATCCAGGACTTGGTTCTAAGAGGAAACAGGGGAAAGTAGTAATATTTGTCACTGCTTAAATAACCATATTTCGTATTTGCGCAAACAGGGATGTCTGTCTCCATATCATTTCGGGATGTCTGTCTCCGTACCATTTCTATCCGCGCAATCAAAAGCACACACCTTAGTTTTAGTACAACTGCGCAAAATGAGATGGCTATCCCTCGTTGCCGTCGTCTAACCTCCCGTCTTCAAGGCATCCCTACATTGGTAGTAACTAAGGTAGAATGACCAACGCAATCTAAAAGAAGCTGATTCGTACGTTTTACTTCCTGATTGCAGTGCAGGGACGAGCAAAAACAAATGCATCCTAGTCCGGAATGCACTTTCTACTAGTTCATCCATGGACCGAGGACTAGCTAGCACGGCTGCACGGCGGTTTTTTGGACAGGTGCGCGGACAAGAGGCATTGTGGTGTGCTTATTTATGCAAATAGCGGTGCTTAAATTTAGTGGAATGCATAAGCATTTCAGCTGGTCAGCACACTGCATGGTTCAGTTCAGCATTCCAGCTGAGACCACAATTATAATTGGTTATTCTGGAATGAGAGAACCTAACCCTGGATGGTGGCAACAAGAAAAAATCAGAGTGAACTCCAGGAAATTTAAGCCTGCTGGGAGGCCCTTTGCTCAGAGAAGCCTTGCTTGTTTTTTTCCTGATTTGTAAACCTTCTCACAACTTTGTCTTTTGCTGTGAACTAGTATATGTTTGTTATGTTCTATGAATCATTGAGATGTATAAAATTGCTTAACTTATGCTTTTCAAGTTTTTTATGAAGAGAGTTTAATGTGAGTGTTCCACATGAGCGCTGGACTAGCCTGTGAACGTTTGGAATTTACATTGTGGCCTCAATTAACTGCATGAACCATTGTAACAAGATACATAGTTGCTTATATGTCAGACAACAAATTGTTGATTGTTAGCTGGTCGATAGCCTAGTGTTGAAGCAAGCTGAGCCAATGTGTCGTGTTTTGCACAACTCCTTACAAGTGGGGTAGCACCAACAGTGTTTACAGGTACTTATGTATACGTCGGCGCACGGTTCTCGAACGAGTGCTCTATTTCATCAAAACACACACTGCTCGTATGATAAACCGTGACAACTTATGTCTTACCATGCCATATTCATGAAAAAATTAGTGAGGATGCATCTGTTGTGGCAACAATTACGATGGTTCTCACATGATTCACAGGCACACAAAAGTAGAGCAGTTCCCATAGACGGATTCAAACAGAGTACTAGCCACAGAGGGGTCGATAACAGGCAAGGTTCGGATAATTAGACACAATCCAAACTACTATTAAACACTAGCTGGGACAACTATTTCATGCCTCGATCTAATTTGGGCTGGACACAAGACGGACCTTGCCATGAACATCATCGAGGACGTCTGGCAACAGCTCAATCCTATGAACCTTCTTGAAGACAACCTTGTGGCCTTGCCACTGATAAACTTGTTTGTGGAGGCATGCCACGTCATCTTCTTGTGTAAGCTTGACAAGAACAGCATGCCTCACAAACGAAGGAGTAGCTTTGAACTTCTTGTGCTTCAGTACACCCTGGACAACACGCTTGACAACAGTGAGGCTGGAATACAACTCTTCATTGGTATAACCGCAAATGGCTTCCAGGATCCAACAACCTAAGAACTCTGTTTTCCCACTGCATATATTCAGGTCGTCTGCCTCATAGCGAGTGACATGTACAACCACACAATCCTTGTCTGCATCAGGCCTCTAATTGAAACAGAAACAAATTCTGAATTACTTTTCAGTATAAGAAACACAAGTTATTTAATCCACTATGTATAGCATGGCATCGAAGCTAATACAATTTTGCATTATTAATCACCACATACTTAGATGAAAAACTACAATCAAGATCGGCAAAGAAGGAAATCACCTTGGGCAGCTCAGCGGGGGGGGGGGGGGGGACACATCCTTGATTGGGGAAAACCGCTCCTGCAGTGCTACGTGGGCTGTAACCTCAAATGGGGCGCTGACCATCTCAGTAGTGGCCGTGAGCGTATCTGGGGTCGGCTCGGTGGTTGCCTCCATCTTCTTGGAGCTCTCTGTCTCGTGGGGATCAGCCTCCCGCGTCTGCTCCAATATCGGCAGATCTTTGCCTGGTTCTCCTTGGTCCATCATGAAACTGACGAATACTAGGAGACCACTAAAAGGAAAACACAATTGCAATGACAATGAAACAAAAAAGAGAGTGAGGATCGGTTACTGCTTTGCAAAATTTCTTTTTTTTTCTCTGAATGAAAATATACCAACATCATGGATCCGCTTACCTTCCCTTTGTTTGGAGAGAAGAACCGTGGCAGATGCGAGTGTTGCCTTTCTTGAAGATGGCGAGGGAGAAGGGGATTCAGCGAAGAGTGAAATGATGGTTGCTTTGTCCGTCAAACTTAGACTGCGGGGAGGTGGGGTTTTGTGATACGACGGCTCGTTACTGCCGCGCTACGACCGGGGTGACTCTCCGCCTGCGTACTGCCTTCTAATTTGGTGGATGGCATTTGGGCCCGCGCGCTGCATGGCCCGCATGTCGGTGAACAAAAGTATAACGTCATTCAGTAGAGGGAGATGTTTCAATGACCTAGGAGGAGCCAGAAGCGGTAGAGTGTCCCCACTGTACTAGTAGTAATTGTTTTTCTGGGTAGCTGTAGAGTGTCTCCACTATACTAGTAGTAATTGTTCTCTGGGCCCAAGAAAAAACAGCCCATCCACACTAGTAAATAGTAAAATCAATTCAAAAGCCCATATATTTACTGAATTGATGGATGGGTATGCCGAAGAGAAAAAAAGGAGTTTCGGGTGGGCAAAAGAGCTTCTGAACGTGCCGGGCTTCTATTTACAACATATTGTGGTCATAATCCAGTAAATTTTACGACCCAAGATGTTCATTCTATGGACCTGACCGATCCATTTGACTGTGACTGCCAAAAACAGTGCTGGAGTTAGATGTTGTTGCCCTTTTCAATCTGTTTTTTGGTAAACCTGATGAACAGTTAACCCTCGTGCTTTTGTACAGTTTGTAAGTTTGAGTTAGATGTTCCTGCCCTTTTCAACTCGGCTGTGACTGCCATATTTTCTTTGAAACAAGGCAAATGGCTTGCCATTCGTTTAATTTAGAGTGAAATATTGTAAAAAATCCCAACCAAGGGAAATAACATCACTCTCGCCGGCTGCTTGAGCTCACTGTGCATTACAGAAGCCAAGTGATTAGCCCCCACCAGCACCCACAAACTTATTTCGAACTAGCACATCAAATGGGCTGTAAATTTTCATAGGAAAGGCTGCATAACCGTGACAGATTTGGATTCTAACATTTGGGACCCGCGAGGAAATAGCCTATCCAAGGTGGTGTCGACTTACTAGCCAGTCAACAAACGATTCTGCCTACCAGCCGTTGGATTGACATCCAACATCTGTCGTGTATCTTCTATCTCTTGTCTTCTTCTTCTTCTTCCTCCAGCCGCCCAAACCAAACCACCCCGTCGGCTCCGCCTGCTCCCACCTCCCATGGCTGGCTGCGCCTCCGCCGCCCTACCGTACGTACCCTCCAACGTTGGCCAGTCCCTCCCTCTATTCCCCCACATGTCCTGTTATTCTTCGGCGACGTCAGCCCCAACATGCACCCGCGCCCAAACCAGTCAACCCTCGTACTCCCCTCCGCGTGCGACTGGACCGGCGCATCTTCAATAGCTCCTGTTTGTTCCATCCAAGGCCTCGCTGTCGTCCTCTACCTTGCGGCCTTGGTTCGCTCGCCGTACGCGGTGCGCCGCCCTCTTGCGTTGTCAACGTCGTCAACAACCGAGAGGAACAAGGAGATGACTGTATGTGGAGAGGATGACAGTAGGGACCCACCAGCGTCATGGCAGTACGCAAGCAAGTGCCTCTGTAGTACAAGCCCAAAAACATGGTTCCTCCTAATGGTTGGACATCTGGGGCTCACGCCATTGTCAATGTAGTCAATAAATGAGAGAATTACACTACGAGCGGCTGACACCAGGGACCCAGCAAGTCGCACATTTTTTGAGCAACAAGCAATTGTTATTTATACTAGTTTTAGTGACGGATCAGGGTAACAACGGGGCTGTGCGGGGGCTGTGGCCCGTCTAGCCAGGGTTTTATTTATGTTTACCACATCATGAGCCCAGCTGTGTTTTTTTCTTGCTGAAAATGGCTAGCCCAGTTCTATTTTTTTAAAGCAATACCCAAACAAGGCCTACTTGCTTTATCGGCCCTGCTGGGCTGCAAATCTTTCAAGATGAGGAGAGTTTCATTTGGTTTGCCCAGAAATGGGCAGTACATTTTTAAAACACATCAAACCGGGAATTAGTTTCAATTTTTTTCATTACAAGATCTTAAATTGCATTGATTTTTATGCATGGACAATTATTTGGATTTTATGCATGCCACAATATGGGGTGTAATGCTAACAAAAAGTAGATGGGCTGCAAAAAAATTCTTAAGAATTAGCAAATGGGTTGTACATTATTAGAAATAATGGCAGATGGGTTGTATGCTGTTTTCCGCAGATTTGAGGCTGACTTGTGCACCTACTACAGGTTGACACGTATACTTTCATAAAAAAAAGGTTGACGCACACGCAATGCCCTGTCAACTTAGTCAACACACGAGAGCAGTGACTGTTGGATGTCCATCCAACGGCTGTCGTGCTTCTTCAATCTCTGCTCTTCATGCTCCAGCCGCTCAAACAAGCGCCGGCGGGACTGTCTGCTCCCTCCTCCCGTGGCCGGCTATGCTGCTGTGCAGGCCTCACGGCCCCACCATACTCCCATCGCTGGCCTAGACATCCCTCTACTCACCAACACATGCTGTTATTCTCCGGCGACGGCAGACGAACCAGTAAACCCTCGTACTCCTCCACGTGGGAAACAACTGCCGAGTATTCCCTGGCTTCGTGTCGTTCCCTTCCTAGGCCTCGCCGTCGTCCACCGCCCTAGGGCTCTTGGCGCGGCCTGGTCAACATGGTCAATGAACGACATCCATCGGATGTGGACTGTACGTGGAGAGGCTGACAGCTGGGTCCACGGCCGCACGCAAGGAAATGCCTCCTTATTACACGCAAAATAATGATTCCTCCACCTAACAGCTAGGATCCAGAGGAAGGGCCTCTGTATTTCGTGAAAAAAACATTCCCCCCGATGACAAGTCGGACCCACCAACTATATCTTCGCACGCAAGTGCCTCCTTATTACGCCCCAAAAAAATGAATAGCCCCTGCTAGCTGGGACCCACCATATTGTTGGGCTGACTTGTGGGCCTACTAAGTTGACGGGGATAGAGGGCTTTGTCAACTTAGTCAATACTCCAGTGACCGTATGATGTCCATCCAACGGCCATAGTGCTTCTTCAACCTCTGGTCTTCTTGCTCCAGCCGCCCAAAGCAGCGCCGGTCGTGGCGCCTGCTCCTGCCTCCCGTGGCCGGTTGTGCTACCGCGGAGGCCTCACCGCCCCATACTACTCCCACCACTGGCCAGGCCATCCCTCCACTCACCCACACCCCCTGTTATTCTGCAGCAATGGCAGCCTCACACTGCAGCCGTACCAGTGAACGCTCGTACTCCTCGTGCCGTGGGCATCCACTGCCGCGTCTTGCCCGGCTCTGCGTCGTCCCCTTCCTAGGCCTCGCCGTCGTCCACCGTCGTGGTGCTCTCGGCGCGGCGTGGTCAATGTGGTCAACGACCGACTTCCATTGGAAGAGTACTGTACGTGGAGAGGCTCATAGCTGGGTCCACGGCAGCCGCAAGGAAGCGCCTCCTTATTACGCGGAAAATAATTATTCCTCCACCGGACAGTGGGGATCCACCGGACGGGCCACCAGTATTTTGTGAAAAAAAATCGTTTCCCCCTGACTGCTGGGACCCACCGGATGGGCCACCGTATTTCGCAAAAAAAAAAATTCCCCCCGCTGTCAGCTCGGACCCACCGGAAGTGCCTCCTTATTACGCACAAAAAATGAATACTCCCCTGGCTAGCTGGGACCCACCTTGGTGGGAGGCTGACTTGTGGGCCTACTAAGTTGACGGGGATGAAGGGCTTTGTTAACTTAGTCAATATGAACGATTCTAGCTCCAGTGACCGTACGATGTCCATCCAACGGCCGTAGTGCTTCTTCAACCTCTGGTCTTCTTGCTCCAGCCGCCCAAAGCAGCGCCGGTCGTGCCGCATGCTCCTGCCTCCCATGGCCGGCTGTGTTGCCGCAGAGGCCTCACCGCCCCTACTATTCCCACCGCTAGCCAGGCCCTGTGGCGACGGCAGCCTCACACCACA
The DNA here is from genome assembly GCF_056163025.1 of Triticum urartu. Taxonomy (NCBI): domain Eukaryota; kingdom Viridiplantae; phylum Streptophyta; class Magnoliopsida; order Poales; family Poaceae; genus Triticum; species Triticum urartu. Next base: position 90,618,923 of record NC_141878.1, read on the forward strand.
GCCGAACTAGTGAACCCTCGTACTCCTCTCCGCGCGGGCTTCCACTGCCGCGTCTTCCCCGGCTCCGTGTCGTCCCCTTCCTAGGCCTCGCCGTCGTCCACCGCTGTGGTGCTCTCCACGCGGCATGGTCAAGGAACGACTTCCATCGAAAGAGTACTGTACGTGGAGAGGCTGACAGCTGGGTCCACGGCCACATCCCAGTTTTTTTGTGATTTGCCAAGTAAGTTGCTTTCACAGGCCTGTTGGGCTGCAAATCTTTCAAGACGAGGAGAGTTGTCATTCGGCTGGCCGAGAAAATGGCCCATCAGTAATGAGAAATGGGCTTACATTTTTAAAACACATCAAACCGGCAATTAGTTTCAAATATCTTTTTTTTCATTTCAAGATTTTAAATTACATTACTTTTTATGCGCTGAGAATTTGTTGGATTTTATATTGATATACATTTATTTTTAAAATCAGTTTGAATGTGAGTCGAAATTTCGTGATTAAAAACAGTTCGGACCGCACTGAAATATGCAAAATTTCATATAATTTTTTAACCGTGGCCACAATATGGGCTATAATGCTAACAAAAAGAATATGGGCTCCAAAAAAAACCTTAAGAATTAGCAAATGGGCTGTAAATTATTAGAAATAATGGCAGATGGGCTGTATGCTGTTTTCCACATATTTGAGGCTTTCCTAAAAAAAAGGTTGACGCACAAGCACTGACTGTTGGATGTCCATCCAACGGCCGTCGTGCTTCTTCAATCTCTGCTCTTCCTGCTCCAGCCGCTCAAACAAGCACCGGCGGGACTGCCTGCTCCCTCCTCCCCGCGGCCGGCTGTGCTGCCGCGCAGGCCTCACCGGCCCACCGTACTCCGATCGCTGGCCTAGCTATCCCTCTACTCACGCACACCTGCTGTTATTCTCCGGCGACGGCAGACGAACCAGTAAATCCTCGTATAGTTGTACTCCCCTCCGCGTGGGAAACAACTGTCGAGTCTTCCCTGACTCAGTGTCGTCCCCTTCCTAGGCCTCGCCGTCGTCCACCGCCGTGGTGCTCTCGGCGCGACGTGGTCAATGTGGTCAACGACCGACTTACATTGGAAGAGTACTGTGCGTGGAGACGCTGACAGCTGGGTCCACGGCCGTAGCAAGGAAGTGCCTCCTTATTACGCGCAAAATAATTATTCCTCCACCTGACAGCGGGGACCCACCGGACAGGCCACCATATTTCGTGAAAAAACGTTTCCCCCTGACTACTGGGACCCACCACCTACACCTTCGCACGCAAGGAAGTGCGTCTGGGCAAAAAAACAAATCGATTCGCCCCCTGACTGCTGGGACCCACCAGCTACATCTTCGCACGCAAGGAAGTGCCTGACAGTCGGGACCCACCTGGCCGAAGCATACGTAGTGTTGTCATTCTGGTCGCGAACGTGTACGTACATATATACTGGTGGATGTAGAGGCGCGCACGTGTTGTAGTAGAGGCGCGTACATGTCATAGTAGAGGCGCGCAAATAGCATGTACACGTACGTACAGCGGCCAGGGTGCAAGAAAGAAAATACAGCCACGTATGTGTACATACGGGCGGGGTCTCGAACGCCTACTCGTGCATACGTACGGCCATGGCTCGTGTACATGGCTGGGTCAGAATGGAGAAACAACATCGTCGTCGTGTTCATGGGGAGGCAACGGAATGCGTCGTGTTCATGGGGAAGCAACGGAATGCGTCGTGTTCATCAGGAGGCAACGGAACACGTGGGAGCCAACCGGCTGGGTCGGAATGGAATGCGTGGTCATGTTCATTGGGAGGGCTTGGATGGAACAGGCAATGGAAACGAGGCCTGGCATACCGCACAACGGAGTAAACAGACGTCCTACGTTTGGAACGGGGTCCTGTTGATCGGGATGGGTCTGGCGTACCGCAAAACAGAGGAAACGGACCTCCTACGGTCGAAATGGGGGTCCTGTTGATTGGGATGGCTGTGGCGTACCGCAAAATGGACGAAACGGACTGCCTACGGTCGAAACGGGGGTCCTGTTAATCGAGAGGGGTGTGGCGTACTGCAAAACGGACGAAACGGACCTCCTACGATTGAAACGGGGGTCCTATTCATCGAGAGGGTGTGGCGTACCGCAAAACGGGACTCCACGGGATAATGTTCATCTCCACCGTCGACCTCCTCTAGCCTCCACGGGCTACTGTCGACCTCCTCCAGCCTCCACGGGCTCCTGTTCATCCAGCCTCCACCGCGCGCTACTCCACTGGCTACTGTTCAAGCACCCCTCCACGGGCACCCCTCCACCGTCTACTGTTCATCCAGCCCTCCACACCACGGGGTCCTTTTCAAGCACCTCTCCACCGTCTACTGTTCATCGAGCCCTCCACCACACCACGAGGTCCTGTTCATCCAGAGGCAACACCACCGCTCACTGTTCATCCAACCCCCCTCGCAACGCTCACTGTTCATCCAATCGATCGGCTTCAGTTAGCAGCAGTAGCGAAGGAATCGCTCGATCGGGTTCAGTTAAGAGCCATCGATCGATCGCTCGGGTTCAGTAACGCGTAGCCTGCAGTGCAATCGCTCGGGTTCAGTTAGAGCCCAATGCCTCGCTCGGGTTCAGTTAGAGCCAATGCCTCGCACACACGCGCGTACGTGTACGAGAGAAACGTGCATCGCTCGGCCCCCGACCTCCCACCGTAACCGGGAACTCCCCGAAATTTTCCTTGCCCTCGCTTCTACCTCGGTTTTTTCCGTCATGGATGGCCCAAAGAATGTCATGCAGCTGCGTCTTCGGCCCGCCTAGGATGAAAAGCCCATTTTCTGTCATGATTTTTTGTCATAGAAGTAGGAGCCCACCACATCTATGATGATACCGGGTTTTGTCACAATTATCGTCATAGAAGTGTCATATGTATGAGAGAATTTTTTTTCGTTTCGCCCAAAATGTCATGGATGTGTCTTTTTTGTAGTGAGTGTATATGATATGCTGCTTTGTTCCCAATATTTGCACTGATGGCGAACAGTTAATTAAACTGAACCGTATGCCCTGCATCAAACATGCAACTAAAATCTGAACCGTGTTGGATGCATCCATCATCGCAAATGTTTTGCACCTTTTTAATGGTTTTTTACACCACCGTTTGCGATGATGGCATCGCACACAGTTTCGTCGAAGGGTCTCTAATCGTAGTGTCGCGTTTGGACCATCCCGCAGTAGTGAACATACCGATGACAAAGGGAATGATGTATGTTGTTATGCGGTTTGACCGATAAAGATCTTTGTAGAATATGTAGGAACCAATATGAGCATCCAGGTTCCGCTATTGGTTATTTACCGGAGATGTGTCTCGGTCATGTCTACATAGTTCTTGAACCCGTAGGGTCCGCATGCTTAACGTTCGATGACGATTTGTATTATGAGTTATGTGTTTCTGGTGACCGAAGTTTGTTCAGAGTCCCATATGAGTTCACGAACATGGCGAGGAGTCTCGAAATGGTCGAGAGGTAAAGATTCATATATTGAAAGGTTATATTTGGACATCGGAATGGTTTCGAGTGATTCGGGTATTTTTCCGGAGTACCGAGGGGTTACCTGAACCCCCCGGGGAAGTGTTGGGCCATCATGGGCCTAAAGGGAGAGATAGGGAAGCCCGCGAGGGTGGCCGCGCGCCCCCCTCCTAGGGAGTCCGAATAGGACAAGGAGGAGGGTGCGGCGCCCCCCTTCACTTTCCCTTTCCCTCTCCTTCCTATTCCCTCCGGTGGAGAAAGGAAAAGGGGTGGGCGAATCCTACTTGGACTAGGAGTCCAAGTAGGACTCCCCCATGGCGCGCCCCTCCTGGCCGCCGGCCTCCTCCTTCCCCTTTATATACGGGGGCGGGGGGCACCCCAAAGGCACACCAAGAAATCTCTTAGCCGTGTGCGGTGCCCCCTCCACAGTTTACTCATCCGGTCATCGTGTCGTAGTGCTTAGGGAAGCCCTTCGCGGATCACATCACCATCACCGTCACCACGCCGTCGTGCTGTCGGAACTCTCCCTCGACTATCTACTGGATCAAGAGCTCGAGGGATGTCATCGAGCTGAATGTGTGCTGAACACGCAGGTGCCGTACATTCGGTACTTGGATCGGTTGGATCATGAAGACGTTCGACTACATCAACCGCGTTAACCTAACGCTTCCGCTTTCAGTTTACGAGGGTACGTGGACACACTCTCCCCGTCTCGTTGCTATGCATCTCCTAGAAAGATCTTGCGTGATCGTAGGAAATTTTTGAAATTGCATGCTACGTTCTCCAACAACCACCGACCCCCACCGCACGCGCCGCCCCGACCCCCAAGGCCGCCCGCCGCCCCGGCGCCCATCACCACTCCGCACCCCCGCCGCCCCCGCCCCCTGCCGCCACTCCGCCCCCTGGTGAGGTTTTGCCCTTTATTTTCTTTCTTTTTTTCTTGCAATTTTAGTTTATTTAGTTGCTTTAGGTTAGTTGATTTAGGTTAGTTGCTTTAGGTTAGTAGATTTAGTTACTTTAGGTTAGTTGATTTAGTTGCTTTAGGTTAGTTGATTTAGATTAGTTGATTTAGTTGCTTTAGGTTAGTAGATTTAGTTGCCTTACATTAGTTGATTTAAGTTTTTTGATTTAGTTGCTTCAGGTTAGTTGATTTAGTTGCTTTAGGTTAGTAGATTTAGTTGCTTTAGGTTAGTTGATTTAGTCGCATTTTTAGGTTAGTATATTTTTGGTTAGTAGATTGTAGATTGTAGGGTAGCTTTTTTTAGGTTAGTTTGTTATATTAAGAAGAAAAGAAGAAAAAGTAGAAGTGGAGAGAAAAAAGGAAAATAAGGAAAATGAAGAAGAAAAAGAAGACAATAGGAAGAAGGAAAAGAAGGAAGAAGAAGAAAAAGAAGCAGAGGAAAAAGGAAAATAAAGAAGAAGAAGAAGAAGAAGAAGAAGAGGAGGAGGAGGAGGAGGAGGAGGAGAAGAATAGAAGAAGAAGAAGACGAAGAAGAAGAAGAAGAAGAAGAAAGAAGAAGAAGATGAAAAAAAGAAGAAAGTTGAAAAAAAGAACATTAGATTATTAGAAGAAGAAATTTTAGGTTAGTGGTAGGTTTAGGTTAGTGCTAGGTTTAGGTTTTGATTATTATTAGAAGAAGAAAGTTGAAAAAATAATATAAGTAGAAGAACAGGAAAAAGGAAAAAAGGAAGAAGAAAGTTGAAAAAAGAACAATAAGTAGAAGAAGGGGAAAATGAGAAAAAGAAGATGAAAGAAAGAAGTAGAAGAAAAAGATGAATGCCGACCCCGACATGACCGATGGTTGAGGGTCAAGCGGAAAAGGGGTCGATGGTCGAGGGGTCAAGGAGCGAGGGTCGCCGAGGGGGTCGAGGGGTCGCCGAGTTTAGTTTAGGTTAGGTTAGTTTAGTTTAGGTTACATTTAGTTTATAGTTTAGTTTAGTTTTTTCCTGTTTTTTTAATATAAAAAAGAAAGATGAAAAAAAGAAGTAAAAGAAGAAGAGGAAGAAGAAGATGAAAAAAACAAGTAGAAGTAGAAGATGAAAAAAAGAAGTAGAAAAAGTAGAAAAAGAGGGTGGCCGATGGTCGAGGGTCGCCGAGGGGTCGAGGGTAGCCGAGTGGTCAAGGGGTCGAGGATTGAGGGGAAAAAGAGATGAGGGTCTAGGGGTCGAGGATCGAGGTGTCGAGGGGTCAAGGGTCGAGGGGAAAAGGGGTCGAGGATTTGCCATCCCGACCCCGACACCCCGACCCCGACATGACACCCTACACCCTGACCCCGACACAACACCCTGATACGTCTCCATCGTATCTACTTTTCAAAACACTTTTGCCCTTGTTTTTGACTCTAATTTGCATGATTTGAATGGAACTAACCCGGACTGACGCTGTTTTCAGCAGAATTGCCATGGTGTTATTTTTGTGCAGAAATAAAAGTTCTCGGAATGACTTGAAAATCAACGGAGATTAGTTTTGGAATATACAAGAAATATTGGAAGAAGAGTCCATGTTAGGGGGCCCACACCCTGTCCACAAGGGTGGGGGGCGCGCCTACCCCTGGGCGCGCCCCCTGCCTCATGGGCCCCCCGATGCTCCACCGACCTCAACTCCAACTCCATATATTCGTGTTCGGGGAAAAAACTTAGAGAGAAGGATTCATCACGTTTTACGATACGGAGCCGCCGCTGCCAAGCCCTAAACTCTCTCGGGAGGGCTGATCTGGAGTCCGTGCGGGGCTCCAGAGAGGGGAATCGGTCGCCATCGTCATCATCAACCTTCCTCCATCACCAATTTCATGATGCTCACCACCGTGCGTGAGTAATTCCATCACAGGCTTGCTGGACGGTGATGGGTTGGATGAGATTTATCATGTAATTGAGTTAGTTTTGTTAGGGTTTGATCCCTAGTATCCACTATGTTATGAGATTGATGTTTCTATGACTTTTCTATGCTTAATGCTTGTCACTAGGGCCCGAGTGCCATGATTTCAGATATGAACCTATTAGGTTTTCATGAATATATGTGAGTTCTGGATCCTATCTTGCAAGTCTATGGTCACCTACTATGTGTTATGATCCGGCAACCCCGAAGTGACAATAATCGGGACCACTCCCGGTGATGACCGTAGTTTGAGGAGTTCATGTATTCACTATGTGTTAATGCTTTGGTCCGGTACTCTATTAAAAGGAGGCCTTAATATCCCTTAGTTTCCAATAGGACCCCGCTGCCACAGGAGGGTAGGACAAAAGATGTCATGCAAGTTCTTTTCCATAAGCACGTATGACTATATTCAGAATGCATGCCTACATTACATTGATGAACTGGAGCTAGTTCTGTGTCACCCTATGTTATAGTTGTTCAATGATCGATCGCATCCGACATAATTCTCCATCAGCGATCCAATGCCTACGAGCTTTTCATATATTGTTCTTCGCTTATTTACTTTCCCGTTGCTACTGTTACAATCACTATAAAACCAAAAATATTACTTTTGCTACCGTTACCATTACTATCATATTATTTTGCTACTAAATACCTTGCTGCAGATATTAAGTTTCCAGGTGTGGTTGAATTGACAACTTAGCTACTAATACTTGAGAATATTATTTGGCTCCCCTTGCTTCTGCTATTAATTCCGATATGTCGCATGTTATTGATGATGCCACTTCTGCTATGCATGATACTTATGATGAAACTACTTCTATGCTTGATACTACTGTGCCACTTGGTGAATTTCTTGATGAACAACTTGCTAGGGCTAGAGAGAATGAAATTATTGAAACTGATAATATAGATGAAAGTGATGATGAAGATTCTCCCCCTAGATATGAACTCCCCATTGTGCCTGAGGATTATGTTATGGAAGAAGAAACTGCTAGAGACTTTGTTGCCTGCAATGATTGAAGTGATCTTAAGAAACTATTAGCTAAGCTGAAAGAAAAATCTCTGAATGCTAGAATGAAATATGATCCTGATTATGCTACTTGACCTATCTTTATTACCATTAAGGATTATGATTTCTCAGTTGATCCTGATATAATTACTTTGGTTGAATCTGATACTTTCTATGGCTATGAATCTAAAACTGTTGTGGCACATCTTACTAAATTAAATGATATAGCTACACTGTTCACTAATGATGAGAAAACTCGCTACAATTATATCCTTAAATTATTTCCGTTCTCATTAAAGGGTGATGCTAAGATATGGTTTAATTCTCTTGATCCTGGTTGTGTGCGTAGTCCCTAGGATATGATTTACTATTTCTCTGCTAAATATTTCCCCGCTCATAAGAAACAAGCTGCTTTAAGGGAAATATATAATTTTGTGCAAATTGAAGAAGAGAGTCTCCCACAAGCTTGGGGGAGGCTGCTCCAATTACTCAATTCTTTGCCTGATCATCCTCTCAAGAAAAATTAAATACTTGATATCTTTTAGAATGGACTAACCGATGCTTCCAGAGATTACCTGGATAGTTGTGCCGGTTGTGTTTTCAGGGAAAGAACTGTTGATCAAGCTGAATTGCTATTGAATAATATGTTGACTAATGAAAATAATTGGACACTTCCTGAACCAACTCCTAAGCCAACTCCGAAGAAAACGGGTATTCTATTTCTCAGTCCTGAAGATATGCAAGAGGCAAAGAAATCTATGAAAAAAAGGTATTAAAATTGAAGATGTTAATAATTTACCACCTATTGAAGAAATACATGGTCTTAATTTACCTCCTGTTGAAGAAATACATGGTCTTGATAACCCGACATAGGTAGTAAAGGTAAATTCTCTCTATAGATATGATAAAGCTGAAATCCCTCCTGCTAAGTTTGCTAGCCAATGTTGGGATGAATTTGATAACTTTATGGTTAAGCAAGAAGATTTTAATGCTTATTTTGGTAGACAACTGAAACACAATGCTTATATGATTGAACACTTGAGTGATTATATGGCTAGTGTTAAGGGTGAACTTAAACTTATTAGTAAACATGCTTCTATGGTTACCACTCAAGTAGAACAAGTACTTAAAGCTCAGAATGATTTGCTCAATGAATTGAATAGTAAGAAGAAGGATAATGCTGTTAGAGTTATGACTAGAGGTGGTAAAATGACTCAGGAACCTTTGTATCCTGAAGGCCACCCTAAGAGAATTGAGCAAGATTCTCATAGAATTAATATTGATGCACCTAGTCCTTCTAAGAGGAAGAAAAAGAAAAATGATAGGACTTTGCATGCTTCTAGTGAACCTGTTATTGAAACACCTGAGAATCCCAATGATATTTCTGTTTCTGATGCTGAAACACAATCTGGTAATGAACATGAACCTAGTGATAATGTTAATGATGATGTTCATGTTGATGCTCAACCTAGCAATAGTAATGATGTAGAAATTGAACCTGCTGTTGATCTTGATAACCCACAATCAAAGAATCAAAGTTATGATAACAGAGACTTCGTTGGTAGGAAACACGGTAAGGAAAGAGAACCATGGGTTCAGAAACCCATGCCTTTTCCTCCTAAACCATCCAAGGAAAAGGATGATGAGGATTTTGAGTGCTTTGCTGAAATGATTAGACCTATATTTTTGCGTATGCGTTTGTCTGATATGCTTAAAATGAATCCCTATGCTAAATATATGAAGGAAATTTTTACTAATAAGAGAAAGATACTGGAAGCTAAAATTTCCACCGTGCTTGCTAATTATACTTTAAAGTTGGAATACCAAAGAAACTAGGAGATCCTGGAGTACCAACTATACCATGCTCCATTAAAACAAATTATGTTAAAACTGCTTTATGTGATCTGGGAGCCGGTGTTAGTGTTATGCCTCTCTCTTTATATCGTAGACTTGATTTGAATAAGTTGACACCTACTGAAATATCTTTGAAAATGGCTGATAAATCAACTGCTATACTTGTCGGTATTTGTGAGGATGTGCCTGTTGTGGTTGCAAACATTACTATTTTAACGGACTTTGTTATTCTTGATATTCCCGAGGACGATAGTATGTCTATTATTCTTGGAAGACCCTTTTTGAATACTGTAGGGGCTGTTATTGATTGGACCAAAGGCAATGTCACTTTTTATGTTAATGGTAATGAGCATATGATACACTTTCTAAGGAAACAACCTCAAGTCCACAATATCAATTCTATTGGAAAAATTTCAACAATTACTATTGGAGGTTTTGAATTTCCTCTTCCTACTATCAAGAAGAAATATGATATTCTTATTGTTAGGGATGTGCATATCCCCATTGAGGTAACATAGTGTTATTCGAAATTTCTCCAGTTCCATGTTATTCGGAATGAGTTTGTTAACAAGACTTGATCAACCTTGTTAGTGGATTCCTTTTGATGAGCATGAGATGGATGAAGTTAGAAGGCACAACCTTCTGTACCCTCCTTTTACTTTCTATTATTTATATTAAATAAAGAAAAAAGTATTTTCTGTCTGTTTTCTGAATTATCCGTGCAATAAAAATACCCCGAAAATAAAAGTTCTCCAAATGCCCTGAAAATTAAATATGATTTTTCCTAGAATATTTGAGAATATCTAGCACCAATCCAATGCCTACGAGCTTTTCCTATAGGGTCTTTTATATCTGTGTCCCTAACTCGAACCACCTAATCAGATATACCCCTAATTAGAAAGCCTGCTCAAAAATGCCCCTCCGCCGTTACGTGCCCTTACAGAAATGCCCTTTTGCGCCGTTACCGTCCGGTCAAAGCCGGTCAAAGGGCATTGACCGGCCCCAAAAAAATAGCAAAAAAAATCTAAAAAAATCTGAAAATTTGTGAGATCAAAGATACTCAGGTTCGCAAGGTGCGTGCAATTTTTCGTGATGTTTGGGCATTCCAGGAGCTCGTGTCATAGGAAAAACAGTAAATATGTAAGCCTGTGAACAGTAAATTCAAAAAAATAGCAAGAAAATTCAAAAAAATATGAAATTTTTTGGCATCAAAGAGGCTATGGTCTAAAAGCTGCGTGCCAATTTTTGTTGTGTTTGGACATTGGAGGGGCTTGTGGAGAAAAAAACAAAATCTGGCCCGGGAAAAAACTTGGGAAAAAATGACTATTTTGTTTTTTCTTGCGAGAGCTCCCCACAAGTCATTTGATCACAAAAACTTGCAAGCACCTTGTGCACCCAAGCCTCTTTGATGCCAAAAAATTTCATATTTTTTTGAATTTTCTTGCTATTTTATTTCAAATTTATTGTTCACAAGCGTGCATATTAACTGTTTTTCCTCGCCACGAGCTCCTGGAATGTCCAAATAGCACAAAAATTTGCACGCACCTTGCGCACATGAGTATCTTCGATCTCACAAAATTTTAGATTTTTTAAGATTTTTTTGCTATTTTTTTCAGGACGGTCAAAGTTGTTTGACCGGACGGTAACGGCGCAGAAGGGCTTTTCTGTTAGGGCACCTAACGGCGGAGGGGCAAATTTGAGCAGGCTTTCGAATTAGGGGTATATCTGATTAGGTGGTTCGAGTTAGGGACAGAAATGCAAATGGCCCTTTCCTATATTGTTCTTCGCTTATTTACTTTTCTGTTGCTACTGTTACAATCACTACAAAACCTGAAAATATTACTTTTGCTACCGTTACCTTCGGCTATCGTTACCACTACTATCATATTACTTTGATACTAAATACTTTGCTGCAGATATTAAGTTTCCAGGTGTGGTTGAATTGATAACTCAGCTGCTAATACTTGAGAATATTCTTTGGCTCCCCTTGTGTCGAATCAATAAATTTGGGTTGAATACTCTACCCTCGAAAACTGTTGCGATCCCCTATACTTGTGGGTTATCAAGACTATTTTCTGGCTCCCTTGCTGGGGAGCATAGCTCTATTCTTTGAGTCACTTGGGATTTATATCTGTTTATCACCATGAAGAACCTGAATGATCAAAGAACCGAGATTTTTCCCTCAACTACGAGGGGAGGTAAGGAACTGCCATCTAGCTCTGCACTTGATTCACCTTCTATTTTGAGTGAGCTTGCGACACCTAAACCTGCTTCTGCTATTAATTATGATATGTCGCATGTTATTGATGATGCCACTTTTGCTATGCATGATACTTATGATGAAACTACTTCTATGCTTGATACTACTGTGCCACTTGGTGAATTTCTTGATGAACAACTTGCTAGGGCTAGAGAGAATGAAATTACTGAAACTGATAATATTGGTGAAAGTGATGATGAAGATTCTCCCCCTAGATATGAATTACCTGTTGTTCCCGAGGGTTATGTTATGGATGAAGAAACTGCTAGAGACTTTCTTGCTTGCAATGATAGGAGTGATCTTAAGAAACTATTAGCTAAGCTGAAACAAAAATTTCTGAATGCTAGAATGAAATATGATCCCGCTTATGCTACTTCACCTATCTTTGTTACTGATAAGGATTATGAATTCTCTGTCGAACCTGATATAATTACTTTGGTTGAATCTGATCCTTTTTATGGCTATGAATCTGAAACTGTTGTGGCACATCTTACTAAATTAAATGATATAGCTACCCTATTCACTAATGATGAGAAAAATCGCTACTATTATATCCTTAAATTATTTCCGTTCTCATTAAAGGGTGATGCTAAGATATGGTTTAATTCTCTTGATCCTAGTTGTGTGCGTAGTCCCCAGGGTATGATTTATTACTTCTCTGCTAAATATTTCCCCGCTCATAAGAAACAAGCTTCTTTAAGGGAAATATATAATTTTGTGCAAATTTAAGAAGAGAGTCTCCCACAAGCTTGGGGGAGGCTTCTCCAATTACTTAATGCTTTGCCTGATCATCCTCTCAAGAAAAATGAAATACTTGATATCTTTTATAATGGACTAACCGATGGTTCCGGAGATTACCTGGATAGTTGTGCTGGTTGTGTTTTCAGGGAAAGAACAGTTGATCAAGCTGAAATTTTATTGAATAATATGTTGACTAATGAAAATAATTGGACACTTCCTGAACCAACTCCTAAGCCAACTCCAAAGAAAAGGGGTATTCTATTTCTCAGTCCTGAAGATATGCAAGAGGCAAAGAAATCTATGAAAGAAAAAGGTATAAAAGCTGAAGATGTTAAGAATTTACTGCGTGTTCAAGAAATACATGGTCTTAATTCATCACCTATTGAAGAAACACACGGTCTTGATAACCCGAGGCAGGTAGTAAAGGTAAATTCTCTCTATAGATATGATAAATATGAAATCCCTCCTGCTAAGTTTGCTATCCAATGTTTGGATGAATTTGATAACTTTATGGTTAAGCAAGAAGATTTTAATGCTTATGTTGGTAGACAATTGAAACATAATGCTTATATGTTCGAACACTTGAGTGATTATATGGCCAGTGTTAAAGGTGAACTTAAACTCATTAGTAAACATGCTTCTATGGTCACCACTCAAGTATAACAAGTACTTAAAGCTCAGAATGATTTGCTTAGTGAATTGAATAGTAAGAATAATGACTTTTCTGTTAGAGTTACAACTAGAGGAGGTAAAGTGACTCAGGAACCTTTGTATCCTAAGGGCCACCCTACGAGAATTGAGCAAGATTCTCAGAGAACTACTATAGATGCACCTAGTCCTTCTAAAAGGAAGAAAAAGAAAAATGATAGGGCTTTGCATGCTTCTAGTGAACCTATTGTTGACACACCCGAGAATCCCAATGATATTTCTATTTCTGATGCTGAAACACAAGCTGGTAATGAACATGAACCTAGTGATAATGTTAATGATGATGTTCATGTTGATGCTCAAACTAGCAATGATAATGATGTAGAGATTGAACCTGTTGTTGATCTTGATAACCCACAATCAAAGAATCAACTTTAGGATAAGAGAGACCTTGTTGCTAGGAAGCACAGTAAGGAAAGAGAACCATGGGTTCAGAAACCCACGCCTTTTCCTCCTAAACCATCCAAGAAAAAGGATGATGAGGATTTTGAGCGCTTTGCTGAAATGATTAGACCTATCTTTTTGCATATGCGTTTGACTGATATGCTTAAAATGAATCCTAATGCTAAATATATGAAAGAAATTGTTACTAATAAAATAAAGATACAGGAAGCTGAAATTTCCACCATGCTTGCTAATTATACTTTTAAGGGTGGAATACCAAAGAAACTTGGAGATCCAGGAGTACCAACTATACCATGCTCCATTAAAAGAAACTATGTTAAAACTGCTTTATGTGATCTTGGAGCCGATGTTAGTGTTATGCCTCTCTCTTTATATCGTAGACTTGATTTGAATAAGTTGACACCTTCTGAAATATCTTTGCAAATGGGTGATAAATCAACTGCTATACCTGTCGGTATTTGTGAGGATGTGCCTGTTCTGGTTGCAAACGTTACTATTTTAACAAACTTTGTTATTCTTGATATTCCCGAGGATGATAGTATGTCTATTATTCTTGGAAGACCCTTTTTGAATACTGCAGGGGCTGCTATTGATTGCACCGAAGGCAATGTCACTTTTCATGTCAATGGTAATGAGCATACGGTACACTTTCCGAGGAAATAACCTCAAGTCCACAGTATCAATTCTATTGGAAAAATTTCAACAATTACTATTGGAGGTTTTGAATTTCCTCTTCCTACTGTTGATAAGAAATATGATATTCTTATTGTTGGGGACATGCATATCCCCGTTGAGGTAACCTAGTGTTATTCGAAATTTCTCCGGTTCCATGTTATTCGAAGTTTCTCCGGTTCCATGTTATTCGAAATAAGTTTGTTAACAAGACCTGATCAACCTTGTTAGTGGATTCCTTTTGATGAGCATGGGATGGATGAATTTAGAAAACATAACTCTCTGTACTCTCCTTTTACTCTCTGTTATTTATTTAAATAAAGAAAAAATAGTATTTTCTATGTGTTTTCCGAATTACCCATGCAATAAAAAATACCCCAAAAATGAAAGTTCTCCAAATGCCCTGAAAATTAAATATGATTTTTCTAGAATATTTGAGAATATTTGGCACTGAGAACACAACAGGGGGAGCAAGCACCTGGCCATGAGGGTCCAGGGCACGCCCCTGCCTCGTGGGCCCATGGTGGCTCCCCTCCACTCATTCCAGCTACCACACACTCCTTCTTCCTCCCAAAAAATCACTAACCAGCTCAAGCACGAGTTCTAGCTCATCTTGCTGCCATTTTCGATCTCCTTGCTCAAAGCTCCATTCACAAAACTACTTTGGGGGATTGTTCTTTGGTATGTGACTCCTCCATTGGTCCAATTAGTTTTTGTTCTAGTGCTTTATTAATTGCAAATTTTTGCTGCTTAGGTGACCCTGTTCTTGAGTTTGCATGTCAAATTTATATGGTCAAAAGTAGTTTTAATGCATGATATAGTCTCTAGGAACTTGTGGGAGTAGTTGCTATCAATTTTGTTGAGTTTGGTTCACTTTTATTTTGAATTTACTAAAAATTTCAGAAATTTTTCGAAGGAGGAAATATGTTTAAGAAAATGTACCAAGGTGGTTCTTCAAGGAAGCAAGAACCCAGGCCCGCAATGCGTGAGCCGGACGATGAACCACCGAGGGACGCTCAAGTGCGACCTTGTGAATGGCCGTCAGAGGACTTCATGGTGCGAACAGGAATCAAGGAGGAATTTGACGCATATGTGCGTAATGCTGATCTGGAGAGCTTCGAGGCAGATAAGTGTTGTCAATACCTCTATTTCACTGATTCATCTGTGAGAAGGTTTAAATTTTCATCATCACGCAATTCTCAGACTGTCCTGTTTGATCTTTATGAAAATTCTTATACTATGGACTTAGAAGATTTTAACACTGCTCGTAAACTTCCACAATGGGGTAGCACTAGTGAGCCTTGCAAATCTGAGTTTAGAGATTTTCTTGCTAGTATAACTGTGGGGGAGTCTAGAGATATAACACAAGCTACCACAGGGAGCATTCATTTTCCTGCTATACATTATTTTGTTCTCTTCATAGGTAGGTGCATCAATGGTAAGGATGAAGCATGTCACATATGTGTCCCTGATCTCAGTGTTCTCAGGAGTGCTGTATTAGGAGATAAACATTATAATTTGGGAGCCATTGTTGCACGTAGGTTGCATAATAATCGTATTCATGGAGATTTATTTGGTGGAATTTATGCAACTCGTATAGCTAACTTTCATGAGATACCCATACGTGGAGACGATATTGAGTTGCCTCCTTCTTATCTAGATTATGATGCTATGGTTCGTCATCAGTTTGTTGAGAGGAACGATCAGTTCCTCCAGTACCGACTAATCTTTGACAGACGATGAACCTATCATGTCGCTCTCCCTGCTCCTACTTTCTTTGACTTTCAGGCAAAGGGGAGGTTTGTTATAACCAAGGAGGAGGCGACCGAGTATGAGAGGAGGACGAAGACAACTCGCCTCCAAGCTGCAGCTCATCAGGCAATTGCCGATGCATCTCAGTACGACCCCACTACAACTTTGGATATCCGCCAGGCCAGCCGTGTCCATAGACCAATTTAGGCCAAAAGCCTAAGCTTGGGGGAGTACGTATTTCTCACCTACATTACATTTATGTTCACACACCCATGCTAGTTCTCGGTGCTCATACTTTTCCACTGTATCATCCATGCTAGTTTATTTCCTTTTTATGCTTTCTTCTTGTGTGTTTGATAAACCTTAAGAAAAACAAAAAAATTAGTTGTAGCTTTTAGCTAGTTTACTTTCTTGCTTGTAGTAGTAGTTAAAACAAAACCCAAAAAGATTTCCTGTTCTTCTTTTTCTTGTTGGGAGCTTTCCCGTGTAAATAGTTTTATTTATTTCTTGTTCTTTGGGGGCTGAGAGGAGAAGACCATAATGAAAATGTTAAAGTGGCTCTCATATGCATTATTGTTGATCTAACAAAGAGCCCATATTACCTTGCCTTCTCTCTTGAATTGAATGCTTGCAGATTCCGGCTTAGTCCAATGCACGTGCACTATTATTATTATCCACACCATTCAGTCGTGCAAGTGAAAGGCAATAATGATGATTATATGATGAACTTATTGAGATGAGAAAAGCTGGTATGAACTCGACCTCTCTTGTTTTTGTGAATATGATTAGTTCGTCATTCCTGATTCAGCCTATTATGAATAAACATGTTTGCAATGACAATTAGAGATTGTAGTTGCATATGTCATGCTTAATTAGCTAGGAGCTTATAATGGTTTACCTTGTGTGCCAACATGCTATTAAAATGGTTGTGATGTGGTATGATAGGGTGGTATCCTCTTTTGAACGATTCGAGTGGCTTGACTTGGCACATGTTCAAGCATGTAGTTGAAACAAAATCAACATAGCCTCTACGATATTTATGTTCATGGTACATTATATCCTACTCATGCTTTCATTCGGTGTTGATTAATTTTAATGCATGTTCATGACTGTTGTCGCTCTCTAGCTGGTCGCTTCCCAGTCTTTTTCTAGCCTTCACTTGTACTAAGCGGGAATAATACTTGTGCATCCAACTCCATAAACCCCAAAGTTATTCCATATGAGTCCACCATACCTACCTATATACAGTATCTACCTGCCGTTCCAAGTAAATTTGTATGTGCCAAACTCTAAACCTTCAAATAAAAATTCTGGTTTGTATGCTCGAATAGCTCATGTATCAACTAGGGTTGTCTCTATCTTCCCTGCTAGGAGGGTTATTCTCAAGAGGAGTGGACTCCGCTCCTCACTCACGAGAAAATGGCTCGTCACCGGGATGCCCAGTCCCATGGTTTATGCAAATCAAATCAAAATAACTGCAAACAAAACTCCCCCGGGACTCTTGTTAGTTGGAGGCACTCGTTGTTTCGAGCAAGCCATGGATTGATGCTTGTTGGTGGAGGGGGAGTATAAACTTTACCATTCTGTTTGGGAACCGCCTATAATGTGTGTAGCGTGGAAGATATCGAGATCTCTCAGTTGTTATGTTGACAATGAAAGTATACCTCTCAAAATATTATTCATATCTATTACAAAACCAAGCTCTGGAACCTCTACAAATCCCTGCTTCCCTCAGTGAAGGGCCTATCTATTTACTTTTATGTTGAGTCATCATCCTCTTATTAAAAAGCACCAGTTGGAGAGCACCGATGTCATTTGCATCCATTACTATTAATTTACATTGAGTATGACTGGACTGGATCTCTTTTACCATGAATTACAATGTCTAGTCAGTCCTTGATCTTTAAAGGTGCTCTGCATTTATGTTTTGCGGTCCCAGAAAGGGCTAGCGAGATACCATCTTGTCATATCATATCATGATTGTTTTGAGAAAGTGCTGTCATCCGAGATTTATTATTATTGCTCACTAGTTGGTTATGCCATTGGCATGAGTAAACATGAGACCTAAGTGTTGTTGTGAATATGGTTAGTTCATAATCTTTGCTGAAAACCTGAATGCTGGCTTTACATATTTACAACAATAAGAGCAAACAGAGTTTGTAAAAGTTTTTCTTTATCACTTTCAGTTTATAAACTAAATTGCTTGAGGACAAGCAAAGTTTAAGCTTGGGGGAGTTGATACGTCTCCGTCGTATCTACTTTTCCAAACACTTTTGCCCTTGTTTTGGACTCTAACTTGCATGATTTGAATGGAACTAACCTGGACTGATGCTGTTTTCAGCAGAATTGCCATGGTGTTATTTTTGTGCAGAAATAAAAGTTCTTGGAATGACCTGAAAATCAACGGAGAATTATTTTGGAATATATAAAAAATAGTGGAGGAAGAATCCATGTCAGGGGGCCTCCACCTATCCATGAGAGTGGGGGGTGCGCCCCCTGCCTCGTGGGCCCCCTGACGCTCCACCGACCTCAACCTTGACTCCATATATTCACTTTCGGGGAGAAAAGAACGAGAGAAAAGGATTCATCACGTTTTACGATACGAAGCCGCCGCCAAGCCCTAAACTCTCTCGGGAGGGCTGATCTGGAGTCCGTTCGTGGCTCCGGAGAGGGGAATCCGTCGCCATCGTCATCATGAACCTTCCTCCATCACCAATTTCATGATGCTCACCGTCGTGCGTGAGTAATTCCATCGTAGGCTTGCTGGACGGTGATGGGTTGGATGAGATTTATCATGTAATTGAGTTAGTTTTGTTAGGGTTTGATCCCTAGTATCCACTATGTTCTGAGATTGATGTTGCTATGACTTTGCTATGCTTAATGCTTGTCACTAGGGCCCGAGTGCCATGATTTCTGATCTGAACCTATTATGTTTTCATGAATATATGTGAGTTCTTGATCCTATCTTGCAAGTCTATAGTCACCTACTATGTGTTATGATCCGGCAACCCCGAAGTGACAATAATCGGGACCACTCCCGGTGATGAATGTAGTTTGAGGAGTTCATGTATTCACTATGTGTTAATGCTTTGGTCCAGTAATCTATTAAAAGAAGGCCTTAATATCCCTTAGTTTCCAATAGGACCCCACTGCCACGGGAGGGTAGGACAAAAGATGTCATGCAAGTTCTTTTCCATAAGCAAGTATGACTATATTCGGAATACATGCCTACATTACATTGATGAACTGGAGCTAGTTCTGTGTCACCCTACGTTATGACTGTTACATGATTGATCGCATCCGACATAATTCTCTATCACCGATCCAATGCCTACGAGCTTTTCCTATATTGTTCTTCGCTTATTTACTTTTCCGTTGCTACTGTTACAATCACTACAAAACCCAAAAATATTACTTTTGCTACCGTTACCTTTTGCTATCCTTACCACTACTATCATATTACTTTGCTACTAAATACTTTGCTGCAGATATTAAGTTTCCAGGTGTGGTTGAATTGACAACTCAGCTGCTAATACTTGAGAATATTCTTTGGATCCCCTTGTGTTGAATCAATAAATTTGGGTTGAATACTCTACCCCCAAAAACTGTTGCGATCCCCTGTACTTGTGGGTTATCAAGCTCATGTCTCATCTAGGGATATCTGTATCTTCCATGCTAGGCGGGTTATTCTCAAGAGGAGTGGACTCCGCTCCTCACTCACGAGAAAATGACCGGTCACCGGGATGCCCAGTCCCATGATTTATGCAAATCAAATCAAAATAACTGCAAACAAAACTCCCCCGTGACTCTTGTTAGTTGGAGGCACTCGTTGTTTCGAGCAAGCCATGGATTGATGCTTGTTGGTGGAGGGGGAGTATAAACTTTACCATTCTGTTTGGGAACCGCCTATAATGTGTGTAGCATGGAAGATATCGAGATCTCTTGGTTGTTATGTTGACAATGAAAGTATACCTCTCAAAATATTATTCATATCTATTTCAAAACTGAGCTCTGGCACCTCTACAAATCCCTGCTTCCCTCTACAAAGGGCCTATCAATTTACTTTTATGTTGAGTCATCATCCTCTTATTAAAAAGCACCAGTTGGAGAGCGCCGCTGTCATTTGCATCCATTACTGTTAATTTACATCGAGTATGACTTGACTGGATCTCTTTTACCATGAATTACAATGTCTAGTCAGTCCTTGATCTTTAAAGGTGCTCTGCATTTATGTTTTGCGGTCTCAGAAAGGACTAGCGAGATACCATCTTGTTATATCATATTATGATTGTTTTGAGAAAGGGTTGTCATCCGAGATTTATTATTAGTGCTCGCTAGTTGATTATGCCATTGACATGAGTAAACATGAGACCTAAGTGTTGTTGTGAATATGGTTAGTTCCTAATCTTTGCTGAAAACTTGAATGCTGGCTTTACATATTTATAACAACAAGAGCAAACCGTGTTTGTAAAAGTTTTTCTTTATCACTTTCAGTTTATCAACTGAATTGCTTGAGGACAAGCAAAGGTTTAAGCTTGGGGGAGTTGATACGTCTCCGTTGTATCTACTTTTCAAAACACTTTTGCCCTTGTTTTGGACTCTAACTTTCATGATTTGAATGGAACTAACCCGGACTGATGCCGCTTTCAGCAGAATTGCCATGGTGTTATTTTTGTGCAGAAATAAAAGTTCTCTGGATGACTTGAAAATCAACGGAGATTATTTTTGGAATATATAAAAAATATTGGAAGAAGAATCCACGTCAGGGGGCCCACACCCTGTCCACGAGGGTGGGGGCGCGCCTACCCCCTAGGCGCGCCCCCTGCCTCGTGGGCCCCCCGATGCTCCACCGACCTCAACTCCAACTCCATATATTCGTGTTCGGGGAGAAAAAAATCAGAGAGAAGGATTCATCACGTTTTACGACATGGAGCCGCCGCCAAGCCCTAAACTCTCTCGGGAGGGCCGATCTGGAGTCCGTGCGGGGCTCCGGAGAGGGGAATCCGTCGCCATCGTCATCATCAACCTTCCTCCATCACCAATTTCATGATGCTCACCGCCGTGCGTGAGTAATTCCATCGTAGGCTTGCTGGACGGTGATGGGTTGGATGAGATTTATCATGTAATCGAGTTAGTTTTGTTAGGGTTTGATCCCTAGTATCCACTATGTTCTGAGATTGATGTTGCTATGACTTTGCTATGCTTAATGCTTGTCACTAGGGCCCGAGTGCCATGATTTCCGATCTGAACCTATTATGTTTTCATGAATATATGTGAGTTCTTGATCCTATCTTGCAAGTCTATAGTCACCTACTATGTGTTATGATCCAGCAACCCCGAAGTGATAATAATCGGGACCACTCCCATTGATGACCGTAGTTTGAGGAGTTCATGTATTCACTATGTGTTAATGCTTTGGTCCGGTACACATTAAAAGGAGGCCTTAATATCCCTTAGTTTCCAATAGGACCCCGCTGCCACAGGAGGGTAGGACAAAAGATGTCATGCAAGTTCTCTTCCATAAGCATGTATGACTATATTCGGAATACATGCCTATATTACATTGATGAACTGGAGCTAGTTTCTGTGTCACCCTATGTTATAACTATTGCATGATCGATCGCATCCGACATAATTCTCCATCACCAATCCAATGCCTACAAGATTTTCATATATTGTTCTTCGCTTATTTTCTTTTCCGTTGCTACTGTTACAATCAATATAAAACCAAAAATATTACTTTTTCTACTGTTACCATTACTATCATATTATTTTTCTACTAAATACCTTGCTGCAGATATTAAGTTTCCAGGTGTGGTTGAATTGACAACTCAGCTTCTAATACTTGAGAATATTCTTTGGCTCCCCTTATGTTGAATCAATAAATTTGGGTTGAATACTCTACCCTCGAAAACTGTTGCGATTCCCTATACTTGTGGGTTATCACACCCTGACCCCGACACGGCACCCGGACCACGACACAGCACCCCGACCACATCACTGACACCCCGATATGACACCCCGACCCCTGACACCTCTCGAAAAAGGTGCTCTTTGGCCTTCCAGAGGCCGACGGGGTCATATATTTGTGAATTATGTACATATATATATATATTATTAATTAGTTCACGTTATTAGGTATTCAATTTTTTTATTATGTTCATGATGATGATACACACTTAAATATTTTATTATGTTTATGTTGTACTAATTTCGTTTACTCTTTGTGACGGCAGGTGTTGACAGATGGTGGGCGCAGGTCGAGAGCGCTCCGAGCCTCCTTCCTTGGCGCATGCTAGGAGGGGTGCTATTATTCCACCCCAGCACCTTCGGAGAACACTGGTAGATAGTATGACGACACCAGCGGGCGCTTCTTCTTCGGCCGGCAGAGGTCGGGGGAAGACGAAGAGGGCTGCTAGAGGTGGACGTGGCAGAGGGAGAGGTACAAAGGCTCTTGCGCCTTCCTCGCTACCACCCCAGATGATTCCCCCGACCACCGGAGTGCTCCATCTCAGGTGGACCCATCTGACTTTGACCCGTCTCGGACTCTGGTCCATGAGCCTCGGGCCGACGAGCCTCAGGTCCTAGAGTCTTTGTCCCAGGAGACTCGGGTCCTAGAGTCTTTGTCCCACGTGACTCCGGAGGCTAGTGGCCATGCTGATGGTGGCGAGGAAACCTTTTCTAACGATAGCTATAGCGAGGCGAGCTAGTTGAGGGGGAAAGAAGGTCTACCAGCATGGTGGTACAAAGCTCCCGCCCGGGCCGCCGACCCACGATCAGAGGTGGTTGATTGATCCTAACGGGGAGAAGTAAGTCCATTTACTCTTTTTTAACCTTTTGCCTTCATGTTTCTTCAAATTAATATCTAATGTGTTGGCCTTGTCATACTGCAAGGGTTGGAAACATGCCCCTGGTCTCTGCAGGCCCAACCAGGTCCTTGGTGTGCTTTGCCGGCACCACTTCCTGGGGTGGGTCAGGTTGCCCAGTGAGGTTCCCCAGCTAGCACTGAGCTAGGAGCTGTACGTGGCTACCCTAGCCCCGCTGGAGGAGAGGGTCGATGGTGTCTTGTGCGAGACGGTGGCCGACATTGTGATCCGGCGTTTTTGAGTAATTTCTCCTTTACAAAATTAAAAATCAACAATACCTAGTGATTGTACTAATCAGTGTTGTCTTGTTTGATTGCATACCTTCTACAGGTGTCTTGAGGAAGACGAGGCAGACGCGACTATGGTTCTCGAAGCCGAGTGCAAGCGCCTATTTCAGAACTTACGGCACGAGGATCGGGTGCATGCTGTTTGAGACTACTACGCCTTGACTAACATTAAGAGGGGCAAGAAGAAGTGCCGTGCCAAGTATCTGAGTAAGGAGAAGTACATGAAGGTAATTACCTATTCTTAGGCGTAGCACTGAAATTTTTCTTTGTCTCACTTAGGTGCCCCTGAGATGGTGTGCGGATAGGATGGACTTTTGGGAAGTGATGGTGGATGAGTGGTGCTCTCCCCAATGGCTAGCCGTCCACAACAAGGCCAGGGATAAGTGTGCCCAAATGCAAGGTGTGCCACACCATCAAGGGAGCTCCAACCTGTTTGAGTATGGGGATCACTGGGTATGTGGTTTGCTTCACGATTCATGCAATTTCATTCTTCATGCTAGCTTGAGCCCTTCACTAATATGTTGTTCCTATCTTTTAGGCGCAACACAACAAGAAGGACATGCCACCGCTGTAAGACCTCTATGCCATGGCCCATAATGCCCCGTACAAGAAGGCCAAGGAATTCTTTGAGTCTGACCTCGATCATCCAGAGAGCTTCACCAACATCTCCTCCCACAACAAGCTCAATACGTACAAAGACGAGGGGAAGACGAGGAAAGGGGAGGACTTTAACCCAAGCCAGAGTCCTATTGATCCAGAGCTGGTGATGATATCTGGTGGTGGGAGGTCCCATGGCTCAGTATCCATTGGGGATGGACTGATACATTGTCCTAGAACTCTCCCGGCGATCAAGAAGCGTCAAACGAGCTCCGATCTTGAGATAAGGCCTCGTCCACGGCCAATGGAGCTCACCATCGAGGTTAGGGCCCATGAGCTTATGGCGGAGGCAAACATGCAGGCAGCATAGAGGGAGAGGGACTTGAAGGAGAGGACGGATAGTCTGTTGGAGGCAGAGAGGAACCAGAACAACACGTCTCACCGGGCCCTATACGAGCTCCTCGTGGTAAGTTTCTCCTGCATATTAGCCAAGTCATGCACGTAATGTTCGTTTCATTACTAACTAATATGAACGACTCATGAAAACAAAATGTGTAGTCCGTGTGCGATAAAAACGGTCAGAGCCCTCTGCCGATGCCCCAGATTGGTATAACGGACACGATGAGTTTCATTTGAATGGTCGTTAGTTACTAGTATTCACATTCAGTTGCATCATGCTAACGAGACATTGGAAATGATCTTTGGTGCAGCATGCCTCCTGAGAAGCATCGACCGATCCTTCTCCATCTCGCATTGGCACAAACCTGACCGGTCCTTCACTTCCGTGATGATGGTAAGTTTTCCCAAGTGTTTTGCTTAATGCATACTTAGCTAAAGAAATGACCTACTTAGCTCCAAAATGACCTATACTTAGCTTATTTTCCTCGAAAATGACATAATAACCTTAATTAGCTCCAAAATGACATACTTTACCTAGGATAGCTATAAAATGGCCTATACTTAGTAGTCCCCCCCCCTAAATGACAAAATAACCTTACCTACCCCCAAAATGACCGATTTTAACTAGGATAGATCTAAAATGGCCTACACTTGCCATTTTGTCCTCCAAAATGAAAAAAATATGCTTAGTTAGCTAAAAAATGGCATAACTACCTAGGTTAGCTAAAAATGACCTATACTTAGCTTCTTTAGTTCATTTATGACATACTTAGCATACTTAGGTAAAAAATGGCATGATAACCTTGGTTTAGTTCCAAAATGACATAGACTTAGCTTATTTTCCTCAAAAATGACAAAATAACCTTACCTACCTCCAAAATGACCGATTTTAACTAGGATGGCTCTAAAATGACCTACACTTGCCATTTTGTCCTCCAAAATGAATAAATATGCTTAGTTAGCTCAAAAATGGCATAACTACCTAGGTTAGCAAAAAATGACCTATACTTAGCTTCTTTAGTTCATTTATGACATACTTAGCATACTTAGGTAAAAAATGGCATGATAACCTTGGTTTAGCTCCAAAATGACATAGACTTAGCTTATTTTCCTCCAAAATGACACAATAACCTTACTAAGCTCCAAATTGACCTATTTACCTAGCATAGCTCTAAAATGACCTACACTTGGCATTTTTACCTAACTTAGCTAAAAAATGGAATTTTACCTACCATAGTTAGAAGAAGAAGAAGATAAAGAAGAGGAGAGGAGAAAAAGAAAGAGAAGAAACAATCTTCTTCTTCTTCTTCTTCTTCTAGCTAGTCTTCTTCTTCTTCTTCTTCTTCTAACTTTCTTATTTCCCAATTTGCAGATTTCGTTTAGATGAGGAAGCTTGCATTGATGGAGTCTACTCTTCTCCTTGTGCTTCCTTTATGTTTTTGGAAATTTGTTGTTGGATATGTATGTATGGATGAAAACATTTTATGTTGGATATGTTGTTGGATAACTTGTTGTTGGAAACTTGTTATATATGTTGTTGGAAACTTGTTATATTTATGTTGTTGGAAACTTGTTATATATATATCTGTGAAATTTTGTGAAATTGAATGAATTTAAGAAAAAACAAGGGCTATACAGGCTCTTTGCCGTCTGCTGGCAGACGGCAAAGAGCTTTGCCATTAGCCAGTAGACAGCAAAGCTGCCACATGGCAGCTACCTGTGCGACCTGGGGGGACTGGGCTGGCCTATATGGTTTCTTTGCCGTCTGTTGGCAGACGACAAATACCTTTGCATCTTTGCCGTCTGCTAGCAGACGGAAAAGCACGCAGTTAACCACTTAACGGACCTAAGCTACCACATGTGTCGTCCAGGCTCTTTTCCATCTGCTAGCAGACGACAAAGGTCTTTGCATCTTTGCCGTCTACCAGCAGATGACAAAGTGCCCTTTGACATAGTTTGTTCAGCCGGATGTGTTGCCGTCTTCTGGCTGACGGCAAAGGACTTTGCCGTTCGCCAGTCATGCCTTTGCCGTCAGCCATGGCAGACGACAAAGTTCCTAATTCTTGTAGTGGAGCACACAACACACCAACGGTAGCTAGGCAACCAAACCGAGCTAACCATGGGACCAATGGTTCAATTACATCATGTCCAACAAGTCAGAGAGCCAGAAACTAACCCTAACATGTACAAATGATATCATCAGAAATATAACCATAAACAATAGCTTTGATCCACTGAGGCAAGCTAGTCAAATGGTGACCAAGGGAAAGCAATTAGTCATGAACATAAACCTACGCAATTACTTGAGAAACAACCACAATTCCTAGAACATCACAAGAACTCAGGCATCAACCCTTGATCACCAGATGACCATCATCACCATATACAACACAAGATCACCAGCATGATGGCCAACACAAGATCAACCGTAGCTCGATGGCTAGGACACATGACATAGAGGAGTAGGAAGGAGCTCATAGTGGCTATTATGTAGTTGAAGCCGAACTCAGTAGGGTGCCGAGATAGTGTCGTGCACCGTCCCGTCAGCGCAACTTGATATAGGAATCCAACTGGTATATGCTCTATTAGGTGTAAAGTGTAGGGAGAGTTGTTCGACAAAATAATCGATGTCAGTTACAAGCGGGGTGGTTGGCTTATAAAGCTCAGCTGAAAACATAAGAGAGTGAACATCGCTGAAAATAGAAATGCAATAGTAGAAGTAAAAAATGATTGCACGGGAGGCGAGCTACACAAGCCATAGGATGTCTTGGCGATCTTTCCTTGTAGCTGTCCTATAACAGCAGGGGAATGACAGTTCTTAACTGAAACAATGCAGACTGACAATGCCTCTCCCGGAAGACGAACTTGTCCTCAAGGAGTTGATCGATTGAACCACCTTTGTAATGTTTTCTTAAAGAACCCCGGGAATGTTTTCTTCATGAAATTTGCATCTTCCCAGGATGCGTCCTCAGGCGGCAAGTTTTCCTATTGGACGAGCCATTGGACAAGAGGCAGATTATTTTGAGGAATCTGCATGTTTCCAACGCCATAACTGGTTCAGTTCGTATCATTCTATCAGGACCAACCAACGGCATATCAACACATGAAACTGCTTGGGGGCCCAAACGTTTTTTTAGTTGGATGATGTGGAACACTGGGTGAATGTTGGCAGAGTCAGGAAATGCGAATTTGTATGCAACATTGCCCACACAAGAGAAAATACGAAATTGTCCGTAGTATTTCCTATGGAGCTTGATACACGCGTGAAGACCAAAGGTATTGTGAAGGTTGATACATCTCCAATGTATCTATAATTTTTTATTTTTCCATGCTATTATAGTATCAATCTTGGATGTTTTATATGCAATATTATATCATTTTTTGGGACTAACCTATTAACTTAGTGCCAAGTGCCAGTTGCTGTTTTTTTGCCTATTTTTGGTTTTCTAGGAAATCAGTACCAAATGAACTCCAAATATGTGGGAGGTACTAGTGAATGATTGTGGTTTAGTAAGAATATTGGTGTTAAGGTTTGTGATTCCCGAAGCATGCATGTGTAGTCTCTTGCTACTTGTGAGCTGCACTGGTATTTCCTCGAAGAGGAGAGGATGATGCAGTACAATAGAGATAAGTATTTCCCTCAGTAAAGAACCAAGGTTATCAATCCAATAGGAGAACCAAACAACACCTTAATGTCGCTTGAACTACGTCGGTATTTCCCCAAAGAGGAAGGGATGATGTAGCACAACTACGGTAGGTATTTCCCTCAGTTATAAAACCAAGGTATCGATCCAGTAGGAGAACCAAGCAACATTATGTAAACGGTACCTGCACACGAAGAACAAATACTTGCAACCCGATGCTTACGAGGGGTTGCCAATCCCTCTTACGGGTAGGGATGGCACCCGCAGGGTTTGGGTATGGGTGGAGCCACCCCATACCCTTACCCGTCATCCCAAACCTTATCCATCACCCATACCCTTCCCATACCCGTCACCCATCAGGGTAAATGGGTATCCGCGGGTAAAATTACCCAGATTTGGAACACATCAATCTGAGCATAACATAGTCATAAACCACAACTTATAATAATAATTTATAAACAACAACACATCATAACAGCAACACATACCCGTTCGTTGGCTGGCTATTGTGGTACGCTGGCCTAACATGAATGCATGATGACGTCTTTTTAGGGCAGTGGGATTTATGCACATATAATATGTTTAATATGTGAATAAAAATAGATATCAAAGGTAAATAATAGATTTGAAAATAAAAGCAAATAAAAATAGATATCAAAGGTAAATAATAGATCGAAACGCAAATATGATAAAGAATCGACCCGAGGGCCGTAGATTTCACTAGTGGCTTCTCTCAAGAAATAGCACACAGTGGGTAAACAAATTACTGTTGGGCAATTGATAAAAAATCGAATAGTTATGACGATATCCAGGCAATGATCAATATATAGGCATCACGTCCAAGATTAGTAGACCGACTCCTGCCTGCATCTACTACTATTACTGCACACATCGACCGCTATCCAGCATGCATCTAGTATATTAAGTTCATGGAGAAACCTAGTAATGCAATTAGAATGATGACATGATGTAGACGAGATCTATTCATGTAGGAATAGCCCCCATCTTGTTATCCTTAATAGCAACGGTACATGCGTGTCTTGCTGCTCTTTCTGTCACTGGGAAAGAACGCCGCACGATCGAACCCATCACAAAGCACCTCTTCCCATGTCAAGAAAAATCGATCTAGGTGGCCTAACCAAACCAAATATTCTAAGAAGAAATACGAGGCTATAAATAATCATGCATATAAGAGATCAAAGAAGACTCATATAATATTCATGGATATAGATCTGATCATAAACTCAAAGTTCATCAGATCCGAACAAACACACCGCAAAAAGAGTTACATCAAATAGATCTCCAAGAGACAATTGTATTGAGAATAAAAAGAGAGAGAGGAAGCCATCTAGCTACTGACTACGGACCCGTAGGTTTGTGATGAACTACTCACGCATAATCGGAGAGGCACCAATGAGGATGATGAACCCCTCTGTGATGGTGTCTAGATTGGATCTCGTGGTTCTGGAATTTGCGGCGGCTGGAATTGTGTTTCGTCAACTCCCCTAGGGTTTCTGGAATATTTGGGGATTTATAGGGCGAAGAGGTGGTGCGGGAGGCCACCGAGGTGGGCATAACCCACCTGGGCGTGCCTGGGCGCCCTGGTGGGTTGTGCTCCCCTCGGAGTCCCCCTCTAGTACTTCTTTGGCCCAACAGGTGCCTTCTGGTCCAGAAAAAATCTCCAAAAAGTTTCCCTGCGTTTGGACTCTGTTTGGTATTGATTTTCTGCGATGTAAAAAACAAGCAAAAAACAACAAGTGGCACTGGGCACTATGTTAATAGGTTAGTCCCAAAAATTGATATAAAGTTGCTATAAAATGACTGTAAAACATCCAAGAATGATAATATAACAACATGGAACAATAAAAAATTATAGATACGTTGGAGACGTATCAGCATCCCCAAGCTTAATTCCTGCTCGTTCTCGAGTAGGTAAATGATAAAAACAGAATTTTTGATGTGGAATGCCGCCTAACATGTTCGTAACATATTCTTTTCCTTTGTAGCATGGACATTTGGACTTTTATATGGTTCAAAGCAATAGTCTAGTTTTGACATGAAGATTTTAATACTCAAGCATATCAACAAGCAACCATGTCTTTCAAAATATCAACAACAAAGAAAGTTATCCCTAGCCCATCATGATCAATCATTAATCCATTCATGAAACACACTCGCATATTAGCTACATTCAATGCTCAAGTACGATCATAGTGATCCCTAGTTGGTGCTTTATAAGAGAAGATGGACACTCAAAAAATAAAAATTGCATAAAGTAAATACGAAGGCCCTTTGCAGAGGGAAGTAGGGATTTCTAGAGGTGCCAGAGCTCAAAGCAAAAATCGAGAGATAAAATAATTTAGGGGGCATACTTTTCCCGTCAACAAAAACGACCGAGTAATTCCTAACACTTTCCATGCTAGATATATCATAGGCGGTTCCCAAATAGAAAATAAAATTTATTCCTTTTTCCACCATTCTTTCACAATTCATGGCTAGCCGTATCCACGGGTGCCTTCCATACCAACACTTTCCAAGGAATTTATTATTTGACAACATAAAGTAAATTTCTTTTTCATTTCGGGACTGGGCATCCCTATTACTGCCGTACTCTTGTGCAATGACAAGTGAATAAACACTCGTCTTGAGAATAACACGTCTAGCATGGACAATATTAGCCACCCCTACCGCTTCATGAGCGGTACGAGCACACAAAAAGGAAATTTATTTTGAAAATTAGAGGTGGCACATACAATTTTGCTTAGAACGGCACGAAAATACCGCATATAGGTAGGTATGGTGGACTCATATGGCAAAACTGTGTTTAAGGATTTTGGATGCACAAGTAGTATTTCTACTTAGTACAAGTTGAGGCTAGCAAATAGATTGAGAAGCAACCAACCAAGAAACGAAAAAACACACAAGCGAGCATTAAGCATAACTAACACCGAATAATGCACCATAAGTAGGATGTAATTTCATTGCATAACTATTGAATTTTATGTTTGCATAGGGAATCACAAACCTTAACACCAATATTCTTACTAAGCATAATTACTCACCAACATGACTCACATATCACTATCATCATATCTCAAAACTATTACAAAGAATCAAGTTTATTTTGTCCAATGATCTTCATGAAAGTTTTTATTATATCCCTCTTGAATATCTATCACTTTGGGACTAGTTTCATATGTTGCTTTTGATAAGCTCAAACAAATTTAAGTGAAGAACACGAGCATAAAATTTTTCTTCTCTCAAAATAATATAAGTGAAGCATGAGAGAATTTATTAAAAATTTACTAACTCCCAAATAAATCTAAGTGAAGCATGAGAGCATTTCTTCAACAATATTAAAGCACACCTATGGGAATCGTTGCCTGGAAAACAAAATTTTTCTACGCACACACAATGATCTATCCATGGAGATGCACAACAACGAGGGAGAGAGTTTCTGTACGTACCCTCATAGATCGTAAGCGTAAGCGTTTCACAATGCGGTTGATGTAGTCGAACTTCTTCGCGCTTCAACCGATCAAGTACCGAACGCACGGCACCTCCACGTTCTAAACACTTTAACCTCGATAACGTCCCTCTCCTTCTTGATCCAACAATATGCCAAGGTAGTAGATGAGTTCCGTCAGCACGAGGGCATTGTGACGGTGATGGTGAAGTGATCCTCGCAGGGCTTCGCCTAAGCACTACGAAAATATGACCGGGGGTGTAAACGATGGAGGGGGGCGCCACACATGGCTAAACAATTGTCTGGGGTGTGCTAGGCGCCCCCACATATATATAGGTGGGAGGGGGGAGGGGAGAGGCCAGGAGGCGCCCCAAGTAGGACCGAATCCTACTTGGGCTCCTCCCAAGCCGCGCACCCCCTGATACGTCTCCAATGTATCTATACTTTTTGATTGTTCCATGCTATTATATTATCAATCTTGGATGTTTTATAATCATTTTATAGTCATCTTATATCATTTTTTAGTACTAACCTATTGACATAGTGCCAAGTGCCAGTTACTGTTTTTTCCCATGTTTTTTACATCACAGAAAATCAATATCAAATGGAGTCCAAATGCCACAAAACTTTATGGAGAATTTTTATGGGCCAAAAGGAACATAACGGGCCCTGGCTGCGCCTGGGGGGTGCCCCGAGGGAGGCACAACCCACCAGGGCGCACCAGGAGGCCCAGGCGTGCCCTGGTGGGTTGTGCCCACCTCGGGTGCCCCTCGGACCGCCTCTTTGCTCTATAAATACCCCAATATTCTAGAAACCCTAGGGGAGTCGACGAAATATTTATCCAGCCGTCGCAGAGTCCAGAACCACCAGATCCAATCTAGACACCATCTCGGATGGGGTTCACCACCTCCATTGGTGCCTCTCCGATGATGCGTGAGTAGTTCTTTGTAGACCTTCGGGTCCGTAGTTCGGAGCCGGTGCGGGAGCCGGTGCAGCTGCAGGTGTTGGTGCAACGCTAGTCGAGCTGCTCCTGAAGAAGTCAGCAAGGGGAAAGTCTGCTGCATTTTTTCTAGATTTTGCCTGCTCCAATTGAAAACGGCCGGAACCAAGGTAGTAGACATATCTACAAGCACCTGTTTTGCGGCAGCTACCGCTGTTGCGACTATCTCAGATGATTTCTTCTCAACCGCAAGCTCAACCTTCTTGTCGATGTTTTCTTCAGTTAACCTCTGTCTTTCCTTTATCTCCTCCATGGTCTCACGGTAGTACTTCCACGTGGCGCCGTCTCTGACACCATGCACGTGTCCATATGATGGTCGAGTCTCCACTGGGAGTCCTTTCAATATGTTCAACGCCCGGTTGAATGGAGTGTCCCACTTGGGCCTCGCCAACGCCTCAGACGGCGAGTCGCTTTCGGCCGCAATCCTGTGCTGCTCTCTCTGCAAAAGGGACAAGGATTGTTTACAAATATGACTAACGTGCAGTCGAATTGATCAGAAACTAAAATTACTAGCAGTCTCATGAACTCCGTCGTGACTGCGTTCGTCTCTAAAACCTTCTTCACTGGGTCCCAACGGTGCCGGGCCCTGAGGACGTCGCGCTCCTGCGGGACGGTGAACTCCGCCAAGGGGTCTGGGATGCCTAGACTCACGGCTTCTGCGTCCTCCTTGGCCCATATGGACCTCTTCCCGCCGTAACCACAGCTTCTGAGGTGGTGGCACCCAATGTTCCTCTGTTGAAGCCCCTTCATGTACTTCGACTTTTTTTGGCAGCTTCGGCCTCGCAAGCCGCCTTGAATATTTGAAAGCGCTCTCCCATGATTGTCGGATTATCCTTTACAATCTCAGAGTAGGGTTCCTTTTTGTTGACGACCCGATATTTCACCCTTGATTTCCAGGCGGCCAACGCGTCGCTAAACATGGTCATGGCATGTTTGTTTATCTTCTTCATTGCCGGGTCCTTAACTTGATCTTTATAATCCTTTTCATTCCGGCCTGGGAACAAGAATATCTGGTGCAGCTTCTTTAGGAGGGAGGGCCTCATATTATCTATTTTCTTTAGTTTCTCATCGTTGATGGTGGCGGTTGTCCATAGGATGCAGCCTATTTGATTGCCGTAGCACGCGCGCGTGCTTCCTTGACGCATTTGGCTCAAAGTTGCCGTCGTCCACCTCCGTGACCACCAGTCTAGTAGTCCTGAGCTTGTTAGGAAGCCGTTGCCTCTTTGCTTTCGGTTCTATACCGGCTCCGCTAGTCTCGGCACCGGTCTCAGTCTCAACGCCGGTCTTGATGACGGTCTCTGTCTCAGCGCCGGTCTCGATGTCGGTCTCAATCTCCGATGTGATAGGTGGACCCAGCAACATCAACTCTTGATCATCGGCTTCCCTCAAAAATTCTTCTATCGTCAGGTAGACGTTGTCACAGTCACCAGAACCCTGTCCTTCATCGTTGCTAGCCATGTTTCCTATGATTAAATCTAGTCAATTAATTCTAGACCTAATAAAATGAATAATGACATAAAAAGGCCTATGCTTTGCAGGAACGTTGACTCCTTCCCGGTGCGGCAAATCCCGGGCACTCGATATGTCCTAGTTTGTAGCACAAGTCATGCCAAAATTCACGAAAAATTTCGGCATGATTTTTGCTAAAAAGTGGACAAATCGAGAACCTGAAATTTGCCGGAACGGAAATGAATCAACATTCTGGCAAAACATTCGGCTTCCTTCCCCGGAAACAACAAAGCCACTTGGGCACAATGGAACCACTTCAATGAAAAGATATAACATGAGAAAACACTATTGAGGAATTTGCATATAACATGGCCACTTCAATGAAAAGATATAATCAACAATAATGGAATATGCAAATGAACATCAATGACATATATCATATAACAACAATCTTGTTTTTTGTTTACATAGCAACAATTAGTTTAACCAAGTTTTTGAAAATAAAAACAATTTTGTTTTTTGTTTATAGCTAAATGCCATAGCTACAGTTTTTTATTTATAGCTAAATACTTTTGTTTTTTGTCTAAAGCTAAAAGTCTAGGAACTCCATTTTCTCTAACCCTTCTAACCTCACCAAAATTTCCACAGCAAGACCTTAGTACCTACACCCAATTTCTTCAAAAATATTCAGGTCCATAGTCCAAATAATTCAAATTTCATTTGAATGAAATTTGGAACAGATTCAGGTCCATAGTCCAAATAATTTTTTATAGCTAAGTGTTTTTTGTATATAGCCTCTATTAATTTAAATCTAAATGCTACTATTATTTACATACCCTCTATTAATTTAACGCTAAATGGAATTACTGTTTAGGCATTTTCATAAAAAAAATTCCCTAGCTAATTTCCTAAAAAAAAATTGCTAATCATTTTTCCTAAATGCTAAAAGATGCCTACTGCCCTAAACAAATCTAGGGTTCATATGAACACCTAGGGTTCATATGAACATCAACACAGCATCAACATATATATGAATTGCCCTAGCAGAGAGAGAGAGGAGGGTAGGGAGAGGAGAGCTAGAGCCTTACGGTCGGCGGCGAGGGCAGGCTCTGGCTTGGGCGGCGGAGGTCCTGGGCAGGCTCGGGTGGCGGCGGTGAGGTCGAGGGCGGCGACGGTGAGCTCAAGGGAGGCGACGGTGAGGTCGATGACGGCCTCGGGCGGTGGATGTCAGCTTGAGGGCGACCTCGGGTGGCGGCGGTGTGGTCGAAGGCGGCCTCGGGTGGTGGCGGTGTGGTCGAAGGCAGCAGGGTGACAACAGCAATGGAGCAGTTGGGGGAGAGGGGGGAGTGGAGGGGGAAGGACTTAGCGAATTTTTTTGCCCGCGCGGCCGGGGGTTAAGTCAAACTAGCAGTAGCGCGTTTTGCCGAAATGCTCTATAGCTACGTAAGCTATAGCGTTTTCCAGTGAAATGCGCTAGAGCTATTCCTTTCTGTTTTATTTTTCTTTTTCTTTTGTTTTCTTTACATTTTCTTTTTTCATTTCTCCTTTTTATATTTCTTTTATTTTCATTTACTTTTCTACTTATTTTTCTATTTATTTTCTTTTTCATAGCAGTAGCGCTCTACAGCATAAACTCGCTGCTACAAAGTTTTTAGCAGTAGCGTGCTTCTGGAAGAACCGCTACTACTATTCCTAGCCTACCGGCACCAACGAGGGAATTATAGTAGTAGCGCTTTTCCGCGCAGACGCGCTACTGCTACAACAATGATTGTAGCGTGCTTTTGTAACCAGCGCTACTAATAAGTTGCAATAGCGCCGTGTTTTGACCAGCGCTACTGCTATACCTATATGTATAAGGTTTTCCCTAGTAGTGCTTGATTCTCAATACAATGGTCTCTTGGAGATCCATATGATGTAACTCTTTTGCGGTGTGTTTGTTGGGATCGATAAACTTTGATTTTATGATCATATCTATCTTTTTATATCCATCAAAGTATTTGAGTTTCTTTGATCTCTTTTTATGCATGATCTCTTATAGCCTCGTATTTCTTATCTAATATTTGGGTTTTGTTTGGCCAACTTGATCTATTTATCTTGCAATGGGAAGAGGTGCTTTGTAGTGGGTTCAATCTTATGGTGCTTGATCCCAGTGACAGAAAGGGAAACGACACGTATGTATCGTTGCTACTGAGGATAAAATGATGGGGTCTATCTCTACATAGATAGATCTTGTCTACATCATGTCATCGTTCTTATTGCATTACTCTGTTTCTCCATGAACTTAATACACTAGATGCATGCTGGATAGCGGTCGATGTGTGGAGTAATAGTAGTAGATGCAGGTAGGAGTCGGTCTAATAATCTTGGACGTGATGCCTATATAATGATCATTGCCTGGATATCGTCATAATTATTTGAAGTTCTTTCAATTGCCCAATAGTAATTTGTTCACCCACCGTTTGCTATTTTTCTCGAGAAAAGCCACTAGTGAAACCTACGGCCCCCGGGTCTCTCTTTCTCATATTATTTGCCTTTGTGATCTATTTTTATTTGCTTTTATTTTTCAGATCTATTAATACAAAAACCCAAAAATACTTTTATGCACTTTATTTGATTTATGATCTATTTATTCAATCTATTACAACTTTCTCCCGCCACGTACCAATTTCTGGCACTGTTACCCGAAAGGGGTTGACAACCCCTTTAACACGTTGGGTTGCGACGATTTGTTATATGTATGCAGGGGCTGTTTACGTTGTGTTGCTTGGTTCTCCTACTGGTTCGATAACCTTGGTTTCATATCTGAGGGAAATACCTACCGCCGCTGTGCTGCATTATCCCTTCCTCTTTGGGGAAATACCGATGTAGCTTCAAGCGACATCAAAAGGAATTTCTGGCGCCATTGCCGGGGAGTATGTTCAACATATACCAGGTTCCTAATCACAAATCTCATCTCCTTGCAATTTACATTATTTTCCATTTTCCTCCCGTTTTCCTCTCCCCCACTTCACAAAAAAATGTCGTTTTATTTTCCTCTCTTCTCCGTTCGCCATTTTCTTGCCGGATTTATTTTCGAGTGCAATCTTGTTGTGTGGTCATCATGACTCAAGAGAACACCAAGTTATGTGATTTCTCAAATACCAACAACAATGATTTTATTGGCACTCCGCTTGCTCCTCCAGCCACTAGTGCAGAGACTTGTGATATTAATACTGCTTTGCTGAATCTTGTTATGAAAGACCAATTTTCCGGTACGCCTAATGAGGATGCCGTGTCCCTCTTAATACCTTCGTGGAATTATGAGATATGCAAAAGAAAAAATATGTGGACAATGATGTAGTCAAAATGAAATTATTTCTGTTTTCCTTGCGTGATTCTGCAAAAAATTGGTTCTCTTCTTTGCCTCACAATAGTATCTATTCTTGGAATAAGTGCAAATATGCTTTTATCACTAAGTATTTTCCGTCCGCAAAAATTATTTCCCTTAGAACCCAGATCATGAATTTCAAGCAACTTGAACATGAGCATGTTGCACAATCTTGGGAAAGGATGAAAATGATGCTAAGGAATTGCCTATCTCATGGGTTAAATCTTTGGATGATCATACAAATTTTTATTTGTGGTTGAATTTTGTTTCTCGTAATCTTTTATATTTCCCCACGGGTGGTACTTTTATGGAAATTACCTTGGGTGAAGCCACCAAATTGCTTGATAATATTATGGCAAATTATGCGCAATGGCATACTGAAACAGCTCCTACTAGTAAAAAAGTTAATTCGGTTGAAGAAATTTCTTCTTTGAGTGAAAAAGTTGATGCTCTTGTGAAATTGGTTGCTATTAGAAGTGCTCCTATTGATCTTAATGATATGCCTTTGTCTACTTTGATTGAGCAAAATAGTGATGCCATAGATGTGAATTTTATCTCTCAAAATAATTTCAACAACAATACTTATAGAGGTAATTTTAATACTAGGCATTTTCATAGTAATTCCTCTAATAATTATGGTAATTCCTATGATCAATCTTATAATAATAATAGGAACACCTCTGATCTTGAGAATAATATTAAAGAATTTATCAATACACAAAAAGTTTTCAACACTTCCATAGAAGAAAAGTTGAGTAAGATTGATGATTTATCTAGACGTGTTGATAGAATTGCTCATGATGTGGAAAATCTCAAGATGAAAATTTTTGTGCCTAAAGTAGATGAATCAATTAAAGCTCTTTATGTTTCTATGGATGAAAGTAGGAAAAGAACCGCTATGTTCATGGAGGGTTTTGGCATGATGAGGTTTTAGGGAATATTCCTATGGATCAAGTGGTCATTAATCCCCACAATGAGAATCTTCGTGCTCCTTATGAAGATGTACATGCTGCCCACAATGACAATGTAAACCATGCTGCTGAGCATATGACCACTGTTTCTGCACCTATTGTGGATGATCATGTGGTGGCACCTTTCATGCAGGAAGCACAGGTTCCTGTTCAGACACACACTACCACACATTATGTTGCTCCTCATGAGACTCTTGGACCTGATTATATCCCAATTAATCCTATGTCCTCTCAGCCAAGTTCCCAGAATGCTCCTAGCCCTGTGTTCATTCCTAAGAACATCAACATGAACTACAATGACATGCACTCTTCAAGTAGTGCATAGCCTGTTCAGACTTGCAACATA
The DNA here is from genome assembly GCF_056163025.1 of Triticum urartu. Classification (NCBI taxonomy): domain Eukaryota; kingdom Viridiplantae; phylum Streptophyta; class Magnoliopsida; order Poales; family Poaceae; genus Triticum; species Triticum urartu. The sequence goes on from NC_141878.1 coordinate 90,657,098, forward strand.
TCGGTTGAAGGTGTTTCTGAGCATATCAATGTTCTTCAAGATCTTATTGGAAACCTAGTGACCAATGCTCAAGATATTATTCCCAAACTTGGTGGCAGCAAGATTGTCAATGCATCTTGCAATGTGGTGGATGCGGTGGGCTCAAATGGCACTAACAAAAGATGCTATCTGCAGATTCAGACTGTACATAATGAGGCACCTGTGAACACCAGCTCTGTTAATATTGAGGAAATCACCTGCCAAGAATTTGCTGAAGTACAGAAGCCATCCAACAGATAGAAAAAGAAGAAAATCATAGATGACTTGTTTTGTAGGAGGAGCAACATGATTGCTAAGCTCACCAAAGGTTTCAAAGACAAGGCTGCTGCTGAAACATCCAACACAAATGATGATACGGTTGACCCCAGCACTCAACAGTGCTCAAAGAAACTGAAGAAAGCTGTATCTGTTAATCTGGGCCCTCAATTTGATGTTGTGGTTATTAATAAACAGGCTCCTCTTCCACCTGAAATTCCTATGAAGACCCTGTAGGCTGTTGGCACTGGCCCTTGTAAGATGGCACCTCATGAAGTGTCTTCTAGGGCCCTGCATTATGATAGCTATGATGATTAGGTGCTGCTACTATCATGTGGGCTTAGGTGGCTCCCTAAACTGCCATCTAGTTATGATTTTCTTGCATTTTTCTTGTTCTGCTATGTCATTTGGATGCCTGCGTGCATCAGTTATCTGTTTGGTCTGTAATAATCATACTCTATGGAACCTCTGTTTTAGTGGACAACTAGTCAGAACTTTATGCTGCTATATGATCCTAATCAGTTTGAATTTCTTCCTATTTACAATGTTCCTATTCATGATTTCCAGTGCATTTGCTATATCTATGATACTGGCTGCAGCAATAACTACTTTTTTGACTATAAACAGTAGGGTAAACACCCCACTGCAATTTTTATAAATAGTAAATAGCAAAAAGGTCCAGAGTAACAAATAACAAAGGAAAGCAACGGCTTGAGAGAAGCCCCCTAGAAAATAAGAAAGGAGAAGAAGAAAAAAAAGAAGAGAAAAACAAAGAAGCTACAACAACAGAAGAGAGTACAACAAAACTAAGACTAAGGCTAAGGAAGAAAGAAGAGCTAGAGAAAAAACCTAGACAGAAAGCTGGGCTGCCAAAGAAAAAAGGAAAAAAATATCCTTGAAGATCCTACCAAGAGATGATTTGATTAGCATGCTTTGGTCTTATTCTGTGTTTGAGTAACTTCAGCTCCATCAAATAAATGTGCTTCCATCCTTGAAATGTGGGGTGAATATGTTCAAAGATCTTGTTGTTTCTGGAAATCCAGATAGCGCAGAAGCTGAGTATTATTATGTCCATGAAGAAGGGAAGTCTCAGCTTTTCCTTGATATCCTGGAAGGCCTCTAGGACAAATAAATTTGGTGATCTAGTGGGACAAATGTGGTCCCAACATCTCTTAGCAAATGAGCACCCCAAAACAAATGATACAGAGTTTCCTCCTCTTGGCATCCCCTGAGAGCACAGTTATAGTCTTCTAGCACAAATGTTTTCCTTCTCAAAAGATTTCTTGTATTAAGTCTATCATGTAAGAGCATCCAGAAGAACATTTTGTGTTTAGGTTGGCAGGAGGAATTCCAAATCCAGTTGAAGTGTGGTGGGGTTTTCTTGAAATCAATCATGACATTGTAAGCCTTGGCTGAAGAAAAGTGCTCATTACCCCAGATATAGCTCCATGTGTCTATGCAGTTCTAGTACTGTGATTGCCTCATAATGTAGCACATTTCTTCAAGCTATAAAAATTGTTCATGGGCCTCCATTGACAATGGTAGGTGGAATAGGTTTTCCAGGTATTTTGTGGCAAGAACCTGCTGCACTATAAGTCCGTGATTAATGACAAAAGAGAAAAGATGAAGGAACTTATGCTGCAAGAGTTCCTCAGTCCATAAATCATTCCAAAAATAAGCACTTCTGCCATCTCCCAAATTGCACCTTGCTAAAGCTTTAAACTGTTGAATTAATTGCAAGTTTGCCTTCCACCAGAAAGATCCCACTAACTCATCTCCTGGCAACTTGTTTTGAGAGTAATGAGTTTCCCAAATCAATTGTACCCAAGGAATGTCATGTCTGTTATAGAATTTGTGCAAATTTTTCATAAGTAGTGCCTTGTTCTATGTGAAAATATCCATGACTCCTAGCCTTCCTTGATTCTTTGGCCTACAAACAATGGTCCATTTCACCAAGGCTGGTCTATGATCTTCCATATCTGGGCCTCTCCATAAGCAGTGTCTGAAATATTTTAAGATCTGCTGCTTAATAGTAACTGGAACATCCAAACAGGTCATGAAGAATATTGTGAGTGATGCCAGAATAGCTTTAACCATTAACAATCTGCCTGCATAGGTCATAAATGTGGCAATACTAGCCAATCGTTTTGCAACCCTATTAACCAGTGGGAGACATTGTTCCACTGTTGGTGTCTGAAGTCCTATAGGAAGCCCAAGGTATGTGAATGGAAAGTGTCCCATCTGACAATTAAGAGTTACAGCATAGATTTGTGCCCTCTCCTCTTGAATATTAATAGGTACCATGATAGACTTCTTATAATTTACTTTGAGACCAGTGGCAGAAGCGAAAGTGTTCAATAGGGCTTTAAGACAGATCAGTTGTCTGGAATCAGCTTGCATTATCAATAAGGAGTCATCTGCATACTGAACAATTGGAAAATCAGGGAAGGAATTAATTTGCAGAGGTGCATGGAGGAGGCCTACTCCCATTGCTTTATTGATGACTGATTGAAGAAGGTCTGCAGCTATGACAAACAATAGTGGGGATACAGGATCTCCTTGTGGTACTCCCCTTCTATAGTATATTTTTTACCAGGCACTCCATTCAGCATCACAGTAGTTGAGGCAGAGTTAAAGATCATTTCTATCCATGTGATCCACTTATTGCCAAAACCTTTTGCTCCGAGGATGTCTATAATTGCTTGATGTTCAATGGTATCAAATGCTTTTTCAAAGTCTAGTTTTAGCACAGGCAATTCTTTCTAGATTTCAGACATTGATGAATGTAATCATAAGACCACCCAAACAATCTTTAATAACACTGTCTTTAAGAAATCCATATTGGTTAATGTGAAGCATTTGCAGAATAACCTTTTGCAATCTGTTTGCCAATAGTTTAATGATGATCTTAAGCACCCCATTAAGCAAAGAAATTGGTCTAAAATCACTAGGGGTGACAGGAGCATTATTCTTGGGGATTAGTGTGGTATATGAAGTGTTGATGCTCTCAAGAGAGATATTAACATCATGGAAGGCATGAACCAATTTTCTTACATCAGCTCCTATAATGTCCCAACATGCTTTTAAAAACTCATTGTTGAATCCATCTGGCCCAGGAGATTTATCAGTAGACATCTCCTTAAGCACATTATTTATTTCCTCATCTGAAAATGGTTGTTCAATGTTTCTGAAGATATCTGGATTTATCTGATTAGCAAGAAGGTTTTGCAAATCAAAATGCATAGTGTGGCCCTCAAATTTTCCTAATATCTTTTTGAAGGATTCCCAAAGTATGCCAGCATGATCTGTTATTTCAATGTGATCATCATTCAGGAGCATAGCAATTTTATTATGCCTGTAATTAATGGATGCTCTTGTATGGAAAAACTTTGTATTTTCATCTCCAAATTTTACTCCTTTAACTTTTCCTCTCTGCTTCCAGTATATCTTCTGGTTCTTCAGAATAGTCAGCAATTGTTCTTTGAGCAAAGCTCTACAATTCCACTCCATTGTGTCCAATCTTCTAAATACCTCAAAGAAGTCCAGGAGGAAAATACACTCATTAATGTTTGCAATCTGTTTCTTAAGACATGTCAAGCTCTTTGCCCATAATTTTAAAGCCCTCCTTAGGTTCTTAAATTTAGCATTGATCATCTTAGCAGGATTTGTGTAACCCATAGGAATGTCCCAAGCTGACTTAACTACCTCCTTAGTTGTGTTTCAACCAGAAATTCTCAAATCTAAACACTTTTGCTTTAGGAATTGAGGTGCCCACTTTAATCAAACAGGGCAGATGGTCAGAAATAGGCCTTGCAAGTGGAAGAGCAATTGTATCTGGGTATGAAATCATCCAGGAAACAGAGGTGAAGAACCAGTCAAGCTTTTCTAATAGTGGGTTTTCCTATATGTTACTCTAGCTAAATTGTCTACCTTTTAAAGGTAATTCTAGCAAACCCAGGTTACTAATAGCTTCATTAAAAAGAAGCATTTGATTGACACTCCCCTAGTTTGTTCCTATCACTTGGAGATCTGATAAAATTGAAGTCACCCATCACTATCCAATCCACCTCAAGGGGCATTTGAATGTTACTAAACCATTGTAGAAATTCAGCTTTGTCTTCTTGGTTACTAGGATCATAGATGTTTGTCAAAATCCAAGGCTAGTTGGAGATGCTGCAAGTAAATTTCACTGATAGAGAAAACCTATTCTGGAACAAAACTTCTCCTTGGAATAGAGAACCAAGCCAGATGATAATAATTCCTCCAAAAGCCCCAACAGAGGGCAGATACTCAAATTTATTAAATCTGTGAGGGAAGAAGTTATGAACATAAGCCAGATTGAACTCCTCTCTTTTGGTCTCCTGTAAACAAATAATCCCAGCTGCACTTTCCTCAATTTTTTGCTTTAAAGATAAACCATTTTGCTTCTGCATTGATGCCCGTAATGTTCCAGTTTAATATGTTCCAAGATCTTTTATTAATCATTTTGAAACATCTTAGTTATTATATTGCTGTCAAAGACCACCCCTTGACAGACCACAACAAAGCAAATAGTGAACCTGAATATATATTGGGTGCAACATAGAACCTGTATAGATCCAGGTATCGAAACCATCCCCTTACATGTCTCCCAGAAATGAAAATCATTATAGCAAGAGCAACAAATTCTGCATGGAAAGGTGTGAGGCAAGTACATAACGAAATGCCTCTTGCAGTACTTAGAGCCCATAGTCTGAAATACTATTTTAGGAACATTCTTCCTATGATTCCTGGCTTTCCAGCCACAAAATATAGTGATTGGACTAATCATTCTGCACTAGGGCTGGAGTTGTTGTTCTCCTTGGCCTTGGAATTCTTGGCCTCCCCATCAGACTCCTTGCTTTTGGCCCTCTTGGCCAGGTTCTCTTGCAGATCCTCTCCAGCCACCTTGCAAAAAGATGTTGTGATATTTTTAACTACTTTACTATGTAATACTAGGGGAGCAGCATTGCAAGGAAGACATAATTGTCCTGTGCATGAATTTCTTTTGAAACCTTTGTTTGCCTCTCTAATTCTTCCACTTCTCCTTACCTGAGTTTTAACTATAGGTACTTTTCCCCTCCTCTTTCTGGAGATTGCCTCACCAGCAGGTAAGAGAATAACATTAGTTGGAGAAACCATTTTGAGAGGACTGCCTGCTCCAGAAGAAGAGTGAGCTGCTGGGCTGCATCCTGCATTCTTTTTATTAAATCCATATCGAGATTGTAACTTGCAAACTAGAGCCTGAGAGACAGAGCATTTTTCAGGAATGCAAAAAGTCATAGAATCTTCCTCCTTACAGTTTTCAATCAAAATTTGCCATAAGGGTGATTTCAGCAAGTGCAAATTCCAATAAAATTTGTCTGGTGTCAGAAGTAAGTGAAGGATGAAAATGAACCAACTTACTGGAATTTTTGAAGAAACAGAACTTGCCACCTGTGTGGGGGAAGGTGCAAAGTGTTTCCCCCATAGCTCAATACCTTCCTCAGACATAAGATGAGCACAATCAATAACAGAGAGAGCATGTTGTGAGGCCAACTGAAATATTTCTTGTGAACTGATAGATGGTTTAGAAGCATTATCCAAGTTAACATTGTTTAGACCTGCAGAGGGTCCGGCATTCTCCACAATAGGCATAGAGTTCAATGGATCCTCATTCACTTTTGGCCCTTCCTTAGTTAGGCTTTGTTCTGCAGCAACCTGTAAATCATCTGAAGAAACCTGTACTACAACTGAAATAGTAGTTTCATCAGCTCCTGTGGCTTGAGGTTGCAGAGCCTCCTGCTGTGGGATGAGGTCAATGTCATTCCCATTCTCTTCTGCATTGTTCAGACCTTAGGCTGCAGCTCCTTGCTGAACCATTTGCTCAACAGCTCCCAACAGTTGATCCACAGGTGCAATAAATTCACCTGCTTCAAAGTCATTTTCAGCATCATTAGAAGGATAGGCTTGCAGCAAGTTGTGCAGACCAACACCTAGAGGGGCCTCAATGTTTCCCAAAGCAATTTGATTGACCTCTTGGTTCTGGATGTTAGGTCCTCCATTGTGTGAGGATAAACCTTCAGACAAAGAAACTGTTGTGGTAATGCTGCTGTTAGGCATAACTTCATTACCATCTAACTGAACTTCTTCCTGTTGTTGCTGTTGTATTATGTCCATAGGCTGTGCTGCTGGCTGAGGAAAAGCCCAGTGGCCCTGCTAATCCCACTATTCCCACTCAGCATTGTCAGCAGGGGCATTGTTGAGCTACATGTTATGGAATCCTGGAAAGTCATTAGCATTCTGTGGAACTGGATGTGGGTCAACTCCAGGAGGAGGGAAAGGATCTTCATCTGCAGGCCCACCTCCCTGCATTTCCTCCCGCAACACTTCAACTGAACTTGTAAGTGACCCTTCCTCAAAATTCTCTCCTTCAGACCAATGAATGCTCTTTGGAATTTCAATCAGGTCTGTAACTCTGGCCTTGACCATAATCTTGCCCTTTAAAGCATCTTCCTTCTCCCAGTTTATAATTCTCCCAAATTTAGCTATTGCAGTGGCAATATCTTCAGCGTTACAGTGATCAAAAGGCACATCAACAATCAATAGCCAACATACCCTGTTAAACTATACTCTCCTCCAATTTCTGCCCTCGTTGTGCTTGGTAAATGTAATGAATACATCACCAAAAGCATGCAGACTATCCCTGACAATCCTATCTCTGTCATGGATGTGCCTAAACTGAACGTATGCCTCCCCAAAGGGGCAAGGCTGAATTTCTCAAAAATCTACTTGAGCATCTGGATCATTGTGCAGAAAATCTTCCAAGACATCACGGACGTTGGGGAAAAGTACCTCATCCGGTAGTGGCTGGATGGTGGCGATGGACCAATCCTCATGGCGACGCGGACGAGGCGGAAGAACCACCCCGGTGACCCTCGTTCCTTCAATATGCTGAATCTGAAACCTGTGTGGAACAAACGACTGTGGATCGATGGGTATATTGGCCATAATGGCCATAGAAGAGGATTGGTGCTCGGAGTCTGTCAACAATGGCGGAGAGCTTGGATGAGCTTGCACAGAAGGGGAAGTAGGAGTGGAATGCGAGGAGTCTGTCTGCGGTCCCGGTTGGAAGTTTGGGAAATACCCCGAGACTAGCTCTCTAAACGAGGCAACAATTCTCGTCTCCTGGGCCGGCCCAATGTGCCTGAACCAGTCGTTAACAACCCCCTCTGCCCAAGCCTCAGCTGGTGGGCTACTAAAAGTGGCCACTGGTATGAAAGGCCAAAGCCCAGTAAGCTTGGGCTTTGGACAGAAGCGTGCCAGATGACCCACGTCACCACAAGCAAAGCATGCACGTTCAAAATATCGTGTGCTATTATACGGCTCCGAAATGTGCTCCTGCCCCTCACTCATGGACTCATTAACTGCAGTAGTAATATTCTCATTTAGTTGCTGACTCAAATCACGCCCCGTATCAACTGCACGTGATAACCGCTGGAAAACCGACCTACTTTCCCTCACCGGAGATCTACTCTGGCGATTGCCGAACTTAGGAATAATGGCTTTACCCTTACGGCCAACAACAGTCCACTCAGCATTTGATTCTTTGTAGAACAGTGATTCCTCATGACGCCAATTTGGACCCCCATTACCCCAAAGGCTAAAGACCATCTCAAAATCTTTTTCAACCACTTTGCCAGCATTGCAAATATGAAAACCCACTGATTTAGAAGCAACCGAGAACTTGAAAGAACGATCCTTAAGAGAAGACACTCTAAAACCTTTTGGATAACCTCCAAAAGTGGATTGAAGAGCTCAGCATTGAATTCTTTGTAGAACAGTGATTCCTCACGACGCCAATTTGGACCTCCATTACCCCAAAGGCTAAAGACCATCTCAAAATATTTTTCAACCACTTTGCCAGCATTGCAAATATGAAAACCCACTGATTTAGAAGCAACCGAGAACTTGAAAGAACGATCCTTAAGAGAAGACACACTAAAACCTTTTGGATAACCTCCAAAAGTGGATTGAAGAGCAATACTAACCGTGTGCGCCCAACTTGAATGTGGCCCGACAGAATGACACGACCATGAGGAATTCCTTTTGACGAAAACCTCGAGAGAATACCACAGGGTGCCCGAACGTGCTTCTCATTTTTGCTTGAAACTTCTTGCCCCTCTCAAAGTTTAGTGAAAAAGGTGCCATGGTTTCACAGAGCAATAACTACTTCAGTCCCACTGGCAGAACATATTATGCTCTTCATAATATGCCCCTATGCTACCATCAATATATTTACTGTGAATAGGAATTGGAATATTCTAAACTGGAATGTGAGAGGTATAAACTCCACAACTAGATGGAATGATATAAGAAGGAAAATTGAGGAAAGTGCATGCTGCACTATGACATTTCAAGAAACTAAAAGAGAGTTATTTGACAGTGCATATATCAAGAACTTCTGTCCTAAAAGGTTTAACCAAATTTTCTATTCACCATCCAATGGTAGCTCTGGAGGTTTTATTACTATTTGGAATGGCAGCTTAATGAAAGACAGAGTTATTTCCCAAAATTATTATCAGATCACCATTGAGTTTACTTCTAATATGGATAATAGTTGTTGGTATCTTACTAATGTTTATGGGCCCAATAGCGCCGAAGGTAAAATGGTGTTCACTGACTGGCTTATGAGATTGAACATGAGCCAGTCTAAATTATGGATGATACTTGGTGACTTTAATTTTATTAGAAACCCTGATAATAGGAATAAACCAGGTGGAGATCCAACCAATATGATGGCTTTCAACAGTATCATTGCCAATCTGGATCTGGTTGAAATCCCCCTCAAAGGAAGATCCTTCACATGGTCCAATAAACAAGACCAGCCTGTATTGGAAAAACTAGACTGGATATTCACTAGTTCTCATTGGACTACTGCTCATCCATCCACCATGGCTATTCCATTGGCTAAAATCACATCTGACCATGTTCCTATCAAAATTCTAATTGACAGCAACATCCCAAAACGTCAGATATTCAGATTTGAAGAATATTCGACTGAATTTAGTGTATTCATTGAAACTATGGAAAAGCACTGGCTTCACTCCACACATTTCTCTGACTCTGCAAAAAAAAAATCTAAACTCCAAGTTCAAAGCTATAAGAAGAGGTCTGAAAAATTGGAGTAAGCAATATTGTCAACTGAATAAAATTATTGATAATTGTTGTTTCTATGTGAAGTTAATTGATGGGCTAGAGGAGCAAAGACCACTATCCAGGGTGGAAAGGAATTTTAGGATATTGCTCATCAATCATACAAACAAGCTAGTGGAGGCAAAGAGAAAATATTGGAGAAATAGGGCCAACATCAGATGGGCAAACCTTGGAGATGAAAATACTAAAACATTTCATGCCATTGCTACTCAAGTTTTTAGGCACAACTACATCACATATGTTATGACAAGGGAAGGACAACAAATATTTGATCATGACCATAAAGCTGCTATACTTTGGACATCATTCAAGGAAAGGATTGGTACTGAAGTAGACTGCATTCAAAATTTTGATATTTCCCATCTAGCTATGCATGATGATCTATCTGACCTTGACAGGCCTTTCTCCAAGGAAGAAATTGATGATATTATCAAAAATATGCCCAGTGACAAATCCCCTGGACCTGATGGATTTAATGGCCTATTTATGAAGAAATGTTGGCACACCATCAAACATTACTTCTGTAAATTCATCAATGATTTCCATAATGAAAATGTTTCTCTGGCTCGTGTAAACTCTGCTTACATTACTCTGATACCCAAGAATGACAATCCTGAAACTCCTGATGATTATAGGCCTATATCTCTTATAAGTATGCCTATCAAAACACTTACCAAACTACTTGCTAACAGAGCACAACAGATTATTATATCCAGGATTAGCAAGAACCAATATGGCTTTATTAAAGCCAGAAATATTCAGGACTGCCTTGCATGGAGTTTTGATTATATACATATGTGCCACAAATCTAAGAAATAAATTATTATATTTAATATTGACCTTGTGAAGGCATTTGACAAGGTAAATTACAATGCCATTTTATTCATGATGAAACACCTGCGTTTCATCAACAAATGGATTAGATGGGTCACAGCTATTCTATCTACAGCTACTACCTCTGTCATCCTCAAAGGTGTTCCTGGTAAGTGCATCCAATGCAAGTGTGGTGTAAGACAAGGAGATCCATTTTCTCCCTTCCTGTATGTTATGGTTGGAGAATTATTGCAACTTATGGTCAATGAAACATGGAGAAATGGAACCCTATCTTTGCCTATTGAGACCAACTACTCTGAATGCTATCCCATCATAAAGTATGCTAATGATACCCTAATTATTCTCCCTGCTGATGAGGTACATATTAGGAGTTTCATTGAGATCTTAAATAAATTTACCAAATTCACAGGGCTGGTAGTCAACTACAGTAATTCTTCTATGGTGCCAATTAATATCTCTGATGATAAAGCCCAGGACCTGGCTTACACCTTTAACTGCAGAAAAGAAGCCATGCCATTCACATATCTTGGTGTTCCTATGGGATCAACTAGGCCCAAAGTTTCTGATCTGATGCCCATGGTATCTAGGCTTGATCACAGACTAGGTATAGCATCAATGGTGTCTTATTCAGGGAGACTTGTTCATCTCAAATCTATAGTTGCTGCCCTACCCATATTTGCTATATGATCCATCAGAGTCCCTTTCACCATTTTGGATCACTTTGAAAAATCTGGTAGAAACTTTCTGTGGTATGGCAAAGGCATCAACAAAAAAGGAAACTGCCTTGTCAAATGGGATAATATTTGCCTACCAAAAAAAAGCAGGGGCCTTGGAGTGCTAGATGTGACAATACAAAATAAAACTCTGCTTACCAAATTCCTATTCAAATTTTTTAACAAGCATGATATTCCCTGGGTTAAACTTATTTGGAGCAATTATTATGATAATGATGAGGTACCAAATTTCCCTACCAAGGTGGGATCATTTTGGTGGAGAGATTGTTGCTCTATCTTGCAAGAGTTCAAAGATATGACTATATGCTATGCTAGCAGTGGAAACACTATAAAGCTATGGTCAGATAAATGGTTCTCTCATACTCTATCCCACATACTGCCTCAACTGTACTCTTATGCAAAAAATGTAGACATCACTCTAGCATCTGTCAGCAACATGGAGGACAATGAATTTTATGATTTATTTTACTTGCCTATGTCTACCATTGCAGTGCAACAGAGTAACAACCTCAGAGAGCTGATCAATAGTAGAGATAATCAACTCTCACCAGACACATGGAATTTTCCTTAGGGTGGCACTAAATAATTTACTAAAAGAATATATCTAGAATACATGGGAAATCCTACTGAGGCCCCTAAACCCTATTAATGGATATGGAAGTCATGTACCCTTCCTAAGCAGAAATTCTTTTTCTGCCTTCCGTTATAGGACAGATTGAATACTAGAGATCTACTAAACAGGAAGAATTTCTACATTGAGACAAGCAAATGTGTGTTGTGTGATGATGAGCCAAATGAACATATAATGCACCTTTTCTTTAGCTGTGATTTCAGCCAATTTTTTGGATGAACAGTGGTTATCAATGGGATACTGATTATAACCTCAGAGAAATGCTCCTGGAGGTCAAAAAGCAGAATAACACTGGTTGCTACAAACAATGTCTGATTGCTGGATACTGGATTCTATGGAAGCATAGGAATAGCATCATTTTTGACCACAAGACCAAGAATATGGCATACTATTTGGCTACTTTCAAGGAACATTTCTCCATGATCATAAAGAAATCTAAACCTGGATTGAAGGAGGGCATGCAAAGTTGGCTAGACTACTTGTAGTTTATTTTACTTTATACTCTCCCTACTTCCCCACCATGTACATCTTATTTGAGTTACAGTGGGGGTCTTCCCCACTGTTTTTGCTCAAAATGCATAGAGCTAAAAGAGAATTTTTAGAAAAAGCTTTTTCTAGTGATTTCTTCCATAAAAGTGATGAAGATCTTAAAATGATTGGTGTTTCTTCTATTGATTCCTTGTTTAGTAAAGTTAGTATTGATGAAAAAGGGACTGGAGAAGAGTCAACTTTAGGTAGAAGGCATCCCAATATTTCGGAGGGTGAAAGTCTTGTTGAGTAAATTGATGAAAGTAGGTTTGGAGAGGTCAAAACTTTAACTAGTGATGTGCCCACTCTTTTGGATTACACAGACTTTAATTATGATAGTTGCTCTATGATTGATTGTATTTCTTTGTTGCAATCCATGATAAATTCACCCCATGCTTATGAACAAAATAACGCTTTTACTAAACATATTGTTGATCCTATGATGAAAGCTCTTGAAGAAAAATTGGAATTAGAAGTACCAATTCCTAGAAAAGTGCATGATGAATGGGCACCTACTATCAAAGTCAAGATTAAAAATTATGAGTGTTTTGCTTTGTGTGACTTGGGTGCTAGTGTTTCTACAATTCCAAAATCCTTATGTGATGTGCTTGGTCTTACTAATGTTGAAGAATGTTCTTTAAATTTGCACTTGGCGGATTCTACTATTAAAAAGCCTATGGGAAGAATTAATGATGTTCTTATTCTTGCAAATAGAAATTATGCACCCATATATTTTATTTTTATTGATATTGATTGCAATCCGTCTTGTCCAATTATTCTTGGTAGACCGTTTTTACGCACTATCGGTGCCGTGATTGATATGACAGAAGGCAATATTAAGTTCCAATTTCCTTTGAGGAGGGTACGGAACACTTTCCTAGAACAAGAATTAGGCCACCATATGAATCAATCATGAGGGCATATTATGGATCTCGAACCAAAGATGACAAAACTTAGATCCTTGCTTTATGCCTAGCTAAGGGTGTAAAACTATAACGCTTGTTGGGAGGCAACCCAATAAATAAAATTTATTTTTGCTTTTTGATTCCTGTTATTGAGTGTTAGAACAATTATGCTACTGTTATTATTGTGTTTTTTATTTTTTAATTAGTGTTTGTGCCAAGTAAATCCTATAGGATCTTCTTGGGTGATAGCTATTTGAACTTGCTGAACAAACAGAAACTTTTACGCTCACGAAATTAATTTTCATTTTTTACCAGAGAGCGCTAAAATACCCATTCCACCTGCCATAGATCAATATACAAATTTCTCATGTCATCCTATTTTTTTAGAATTTTTGGAGTTACAGAAGTATTTGAAATAGTCAGATTGCTACAGACTGTTCTGTTTTGACAGATTCTGTTTTCTTTGTGTTATGTGCTTATTTTGATGGCTCTATGGTTTTCTTTGATGAGTTTTTGCAATAGAAAAGTTGGTATACAGTAGATATAATACAAAAACAAAATATGAATTGGTTTGATATAGTACTTATAGTAGTGGTTTACTTTCTTATACTAACGGATCTCACAAAGGTTTTGTTGAGTTTTGTGTGATTGAAGTTTTCAAGTTTTGGGTTATCTTATGATGGATGAAGGAAGGATGGAAGAGCCTAAGCTTGGGGATGCCCCGACATACCAAGATATTATCCAAAAATGAGCAACCAGATAAGCATGGGGATGCCCTCGAGTGGCATCCCCGCTTTCTTCCAACGGTCATCGGTATTTTACTCGAAACTATATTTTTATTCGTCACATGATATATGTTTTGCTTGGAGCGTCTTGTATGATATGAGTCTTTTCTTGTTTTATTTTGTGTTTGAAGTCATCAATCCTTGCTGGACACACCTATTTGGGAGAGCCAAAATTATGTCATGACTTATTAAAATTTCTCTCTATGCTTCACTTAAATTTTTATGAGCAATGCACTTGCCCTAGTGCTTCACTTATATCTTTTTTAGCACGGTGTGCTTAGTATTTTTGAAGAAATGCTCTCTTGCTTCACTTAGATTTATTTGAGAGTTAGTAAAAATTTCAAGAAATTCTCTCTTGCGTGACTTAATTTATTTTGAGAGAAAGAAGAAAAATTATGCTCATAATCTTCACTTATATTTGTCTGAGCTTATGAAAAGGAACACATGAAAATTAGTCCCAAAGTGATAGATATCCAAGAAGGATATAATAAAAAAATTCATGAAGATCATTGGACAAAATAAACTTGATTCTTAGTAATAGTTTTGAGATATGATGATGTGATATGTGAGTTATGTTGATGAGTAATTATCCTTTATTAAGAATATTGGTGTTAAGGTTTGTGATTCCCTATGCAAGTACGAAAGTCAATAGTCATGTACTGAAATTATATCCTACTTGTGGTGCATTATTCAGTGTTATTTATGCTTAATGCTTGCTTATGAGATTATTCGTTTCTTGGTTGGTCACTTCTCAATCTTTTTCTAGCCTTCATTTTGCACCAAGTATGATCACTACTTGTGCATCCAAAAACCATTAAACTAGTTTTGCCACATGAGTCCACTATATCTACCTATATGCGGTATTCTTTATCCGTTCTAAGAAAATTTGCATGTGCCATCTCTAATTTTCAAAATAAACTTCTCTTTTGTGTGTTTGTTTCGCTCGCGGAGCGGTGTGGGTTGGCTAATATTTTCCATGCTAGATGTGTTATTTTCACGATGAGTGTTTATTCACTTGTCATTGCACGAGAGTAAGGCAAAGGTATTAGGGATGCCCAGTCCAGAAATGCAAAAAATGAATTTACTTTATGTTGTCAAATAATAAATTCCTTGGAAAGTGTTGGTATGGAGGGCACCCATGGATACGGTTAGCCATGGAAAGTGAAAATATGGTGGAAAAAGGAATAACCTTTATTTTCTGTTTGGGAACCGCCTATGATATATCTAAGCATGGGAAGTATTGGGAACTCTGTCGTTTTCGTTGGTGGGATGGATACACCTCCCAAAATGTTTTTATCTCTAAGTTTTTTGCTTTGAGCTCCGGCACCTCTACAAATCCCTACTTCCCTCTGCAAAGGGACTTTCTTTTTACTTTATGCAATTTTTATTTTTGAATTTGAGTCTCCATCTTCTCTTATAAAAGCACCAACTAGGAGGCAATATGATCATACTTAAGTATTGGGTGTAGCTAATATTCGAGTGTGTTTCATGAATGGATCAATGGTTGAGCATGATGGGCTAGGGATAACTTATTTTACCGTTGATATTTTAAAAGACATGGTTTCTTGTTGATATGCTTGAGTATCTAAATTATTATGTCAAAACTAGACTATTGCTTTGAACAATATAAAAGTCCAAATGACCATGCTATAAAGAAAAGAATATGACATGACATGTTAGGCAACATTCCACATCAAAAATTCTATTTTTATCACTTACCTACTCGAGGACGAGCAGGAGTTAAGCTTGGGGATGCTGATACGTCTCCAATGTATCTATAATTTTTGATTGTTCCATGTTATATTATCAATCTTGGATGTTTTATAATCATTTTATAGTCATTTTATATCATCTTTTAGTACTAACCTATTGACATAGTGCCAAGTGCCAATTGCCGTTTTTCCCATTTTTTTACATCACAGAAAATCAATATCAAACGGAGTCCAAATGCCATGAAACTTTAAGGAGAATTTGTATGGGCCAAAAGGAACACAATGGGCCCTGGCTGCGCCTGGGGGGTGCCCCGAGGGAGGCACAACCCACCAGGGTGTGCCAGGAGGCCCAGGAGCGCCCTGGTGGGTTGTGCCCACCTCGGGTGCCCCCCGGACCACCTCTTTGCTCTATAAATACCCCAATATTCCAGAAACCCGAGGAGAGTCGATGAAGTATTCATCCAGCCGCCGCAGAGTCCAGAACCACCAGATCCAATCTAGACACCATATCGGATGGGGTTCACCACCTCCATTGGTGCCTCTTTGTTGATGCGTGAGTAGTTCTTTGTAGACCTTCGGGTCCGTAGTTAGTAGCTAGATGGCTTCATCTCTCTCTCTTGATTCTCAATGCAAAGGTCTCTTGGAGATCCATATGATGTAACTCTTTCGCTGTGTGTTTGTTGGGATCGATGAACTTTGAGTTTATGATCAGAGATCAGATCTATCTTTTTATATCCATGAAAGTATTTGAGTCTCTTTGATCTCTTTTATGCATGATCTCTTATAGCCTCGTATTTATTCTCCAATATTTGGGTTTTGTTTGGCCAACCTGATCTATTTATATTGCAATGGGAAGAGGTTCTTTGTAGTGGGTTCGATCTTACGGTGCTTGATCCCAGTGATAGAGAGGGAAACGGCACGTATGTATCGTTGCTACTAAGGGTAAAATGATGGGGTCTATCTCTACATAGATAGATCTTGTCTACATCATGTCATCGTTCTTATTGCATTACTCCGTTTCTCCATGAACTTAATACACTAGATGCATGCTGGATAGCGGTTGATGTGTGGAGTAATAGTAGTAGATGGAGGCAGGAGTCGGTCTACTAATCTTGGACGTGATGCCTATATAGTGATCATTGCCTGGATATCGTCATAATTATTTGAAGTTCTATCAATTTCCCAAGAGTAATTTGTTCACCCACCGTTTGATATTTTTCTTGAGAGAAGCCACTAGTGAAACCTACACCCCCCGGGTCTCTCTTTCTCATATTATTTGCCTTTGTGATCTATTTTTATTTGCTTTTATTTTCAGATCTATTAATCCAAAAACCCAAAAATACTTTGCTTCACTTTATTTTATTTGTGATCTATTTATTCAATCTATTACAACTTTCTCCCATCACGCACCAATTTCTGGCACCGTTACCCAAAAGGGATTGACAACCCCTTTAACACGCCGGGTTGCAAGGATTTGTTATCTGTGTGCAGGGGCTGTTTACGTTGTGTTGCTTGGTTCGATAACCTTGGTTTCATATCTGAGGGAAATACCTACCGCCGTTGTGCTGCATCGTCCCTTCCTCTTTGGGGAAATACCGATGTAGCTTCAAGCAACATCACCCCCTGCCATATTTGTCGGAGGCGGAAGGAAAGAGGGGGTGGGGGTGGGAAGGAAGGGGGAATCCTATTCCACTATTTCCTTTTCCTTCCCCTCTTTCCTTGTCCTATTAGGCCGGCCCATATGGGGGGAGCACCAGCCCCTTGTGGCTGGTGCGTTTCCCCTCTTGGCCCATAAGGCCCATATCTTTTGCTGGGGGTGCCCGGAACCCCTTCCGGTGACCCGATAAGTACCCGGTACCCCCCGAAACACTTCCGGTGTCCGAATACCATCGTCCTATATATCAATATTTACCTGTAGACCATTTCGAGACTCCTCGTCATGTCTGTGATCTCATCCGGGACTCCAAGCAACATTGGGTCACCAAATCACGTAACTCATATAATATTATATCATCATCAAACGTTAAGCATGCGAACCCTACGGGTTTGAGAACTATGTAGACATGATTGAGATACCTCTGCGGTAAATAACGAAAAGCGGAACCTGGATGCCCGTATTAGCTCCTACATACTCTACGAAGATCTTTATCGGTCGAACCGTTATGACAACATATATAATTCCCTTTGTCCATCGGTATGTTACTTGCCCGAGATTCGACCAGCGGTATCTTCATAGCTAGTTCAATCTCGTTACCTGCAAGTCTCTTTACTCGTTCCGTAATACATCACCTCGTGACCAACTCCTTAGCCGTTTGCTTGCAAGCTTATGATGTGTATTACCGAGAGGGCCCAGACATACCTCTTCAATACTCAGAGTGACAAATCCTAATATCGATCTATGCCAACTCAACAAACACCTTCGGAGATACCTGTAGAGCACATTTATAATCACCCAGTTACATTGTGACATTTGATAGCACACAAGGTATTCCTCCAGTATCCGGGAGTTGCATAATCTCATAGTCGAAGGAATATGTATTTGACATGAAGAAAGCAATAGCAATAAAACTAAACGATCATAATGCTAAGCTAAAGGATGGGTCTTGTCCATCACATCATTCTCCTAATGATGTGATCCCATTATCAAATGACAACTCATGTCAATGGTTAGGAAACCTTAACCATCTTTGATCAGTGAGCTAGTCTAGTAGAGGCTCATTAGGGACACGGTGTTTGTTTATGTATTCACACATGTATCAAGGTTTCCGATCAATACAATTCTAGCATGAATAATAAACCTTTATCATGAATAAGGAAATATAAAATAACAACTTTATTATTGCCTCTAGGGCATATTTCCTTCAGTCTCCCACTTGCACTAGTGTCAATAATCTAGATTACATTGTAATGAATCTAACACCCATGGAGTCTTGTTGCTGATCATGTTTTGCTCGCGGAAGAGGCTTAGTCAACGGGTCTGCTATATTCAGATCCGTATGTATCTTGCAAATTTATGTGTCTCCCTCCTTGACTTGTTCACAAATGGAGTTGAAGCGTTTCTTGATGTGTTTGGTTCTCTTGTGCAATCTGGATTCCTTTGCCAAGGCAATTGCTCCAGTATTGTCACAAAAGATTTTCATTAGACCCGATGCACTAGGTATTACACCCAGATCGGATATGAAATCCTTCATCCAGACTCCTTCATTTGCCGCTTCCGAAGCAGCTATGTACTCCGCTTCACACGTAGATCCCGCCACGACGCTCTTCTTGGAACTGCACCAACTGACAGCTCCACCATTCAATATAAATACATATCCGGTTTGTGACTTAGAGTCATCCGGATCAGTCTCAAAGCTAGCATCGACGTAGCCATTTACGATGAGCTCTTTGTCACCTCCATAAATGAGAAACATATCCTTGGTCCTTTTCAGGTACTTCAGGATGTTCTTGACCGCTGCCAAGTGATCCTCTTCTGGATTACTTTAGTACCTCCCTGCCAGACTTATGGCAAGGCACACATCAGGTCTGGTACACATCATTTCATACATGATAGAGCCTATGGCTAAGGCATAGGGAATGAATTTCATTTTCTCTTTATCTTCTTCAGTGGTTGGGCTTTGAGTCTGACTCAACTTCACACCTTGTAACACAGGCAAGAACCCTTTCTTTGACTGATCCATTTTGAACTTCTTCAAAACTTTGTCAAGGTATGTGCTTTGTGAAAGTCATATTAAGCGTCTTGATCTATCTCTATAGATCTTAATGCCTAATATATAAGCAGCTTCATTGAGGTCTTTCATTAAAAACTCCTATTCAAATATCCTTTTATGCTATCCAGAAATTCTATATCATTTCCAATCAACAATATGTCATCTACATATAATATTAGAAATGCTACAAAGCTCCCACTCACTTTGTTGTAAATACAGGCTTCACCAAAAGTTTGTATAAAACCATATGATTTGATCACCTCATCAAAGCATATATTCCAACTCCGAGATGCTTACACCAGTCCATAGATGGATGGCTGGAGCTTGCACACTTTGTTAGCACCTTTAGGATCGGCAAAACCTTCTGGTTGCATCATATACAACTCTTCTTTAAGAAATCCATTAAGGAATGCAGTTTTGACGTCCATTTGCCCGATTTCATAATAATAAAATGCGGCAATTGCTAACATGATTTGGACGGACTTAAGCATCTCTACGGGTGAGGAAGTCTCATCATAGTCAAGCCCTTGAACTTGTCGAAAACTTTTTGCGACAAGTCAAGTTTTGTTATTAGTAACATTACCATCAGCGTCAGTCTTCTTCTTGACGATCCATTTATTCTCAATAGCTTGCCGACACTACAAAAAAAAACACTTCCGTGATGATACGTGTTTGTGACAGTAGGTCACGTTTTCTGTCATGCATGTACATCCATGACAATTTTATGACAGAATCAAGATAGTCATACCTGTGTTGTCGAAGAAGTGTTCCATGACATTACCAAAATTATCATCACGGAAGTGTCCACTTCCATGACGATAAATGGCGCGTCATGGAAGTGCTTTCAACAAGGGTGACCGACACGTGGCATCCACCGTAACAGGTCTCCGTTAAGCTATCAGGTCCGGTTTTGGATCCGATAACCCGCTAACAGCCCAACCAATAAGGATTTTCCATGTGTAAAATTCTCATTGGCCGGAGGAAACACGTGTTGGCTCAATGTTGGGACAGAGGTCATCCATTCATTGGACATGAGGTGCCTATGATACGTCGACACGTGGCACGGCCCAACAGAGGCCCATTCTGGTGAAAAGGCCGACCCGTTTGACTTGGTCAAAAGGTAATGGGCTGGCTGATGTCTACTACACAACCTTCTTCTTGTAGACATTGTTGGGCCTCCAAGTACAGAGGTTTGTAGGACAGTAGCAAATTTCCCTCAAGTGGATGACCTAAGATTTATCGATCCGTAGGAGGTGTAGGATGAAGATGGTCTCTCTCAAGCAACCCTGCAACCAAATAACAAAGAGCCTCTTGTGTCCCCAACACACCCAATACAATGGTAAATTGTATAGGTGCACTAGTTCGGCGAAGAGATGGTGATACAAGTCCAATATGGATGGTAGATAAAGGTATTTGTAATCTGAAAATATAAAAACAGCAAGGTAACGAATGCTAAAAGTGAGCGTGAACGGTATTGGAATGCGTTGAAACAAGGCCTAGGGTTCATACTTTCCCTAGTGCAAGTTCCCTCAACAATACTAACATAATTGGATCACATAACTATCCCTCAACATGCAACAAAGAGTCACTCCAAAGTCACTAATAGTGGAGAACGAACGAAGAGATTATGGTAGGGTACGAAACCACCTCAAAGTTATTCTTTCCAATCAATCCGTTGGGCTATTCCTATAAGTTTCACAAACAGCCCTAGAGTTCGTACTAGAATAACACCTTAAGACACAAATCAATCAAAACCCTAATGTCACCTAGATACTCCAATGTCACCTCAAGTATCTGTGGGTGTGATTATATGATATGCATCACACAATCTCAAATTCATCTATTCAACCAACACATAGAATCTCAAAGAGTGCCCCAAAGTTTCTACCGGAGAATCACGATGAAAACGTGTGCCAACCCGTATGCATAGGTTCATGGGCGGAACCCGCAAGTTGATCACCAAAACATACATCAAGTGAATCACGTGGTATCCCATTGTCACCACAGATACGCACGACAAGACATACATCAAGTGTTCTCAAATCTTTAAAGACTCAATCCGATAAGATAACTTCAAAGGGGAAACTCAATTCATTATAAGAGAGTAGAGGGGGGGAAGAAACATCATAGGATCCAAATATAATAGCGAAGCTCGCGATACATCAAGATCGTATCACCTGAAGAACACAAGAGAGAGAGAGATCAAACACATAGCTACTGGTACATACCCTCAGCCCCGAGGGAGAACTACTCCCTCCTCGTCATGGAGAGCATCTGGATGATGAAGATGGCCACCAGAGAGGGATTGCCCCCTCCAGCACCCTGCCGGAATAGGTCTAGATTGGTTTTCGGTGGCTACGGAGGCTTCTGGCGGCAGAACTCCCGCTCTATTGTTCTTCCCGATGGTTTTAGGGTATATGGAGATATATAGGCAAAAGAGGTACGTCAGGGGGGCCACGAGGGGCCCACGAGGGTGGAGGGCGCGCCCAGGGGGGTGGGCGCGCCCCCCTACCTCGTGGCCTCTCGAAACTTCCCTTACGTGCACTTCAAGTCTTCTAGGCTTCTTTCCTTCCAAAAATGAATTCCGTGAAGTTTCAAGTCAATTGGACTCCGTTTGATTTTCCTTTTGTTCGAAACCCTAAAACAAGGTAAAAACAGAAACTGGCACTGGGCTTTGGGTTAATAGGTTAGTCCCAAAAATGATATAAAAGTGTATAATAAAGCCCATAAACATTCAAAATAGTAGATAATATAGCATGGAGCAATAAAAAATTATAGATACGTTGGAGACGTATCAGCATCCCCAAGCTTAATTCCTGCTCGTCCTTGAGTAGGTAAATGATAAAAACAGAATTTTTGATGCAGAGTTCTACTTGGCATAATTTCAATGTAATTCTTCTTAATTGAGGCATGAATATTCAGATCCATAAGATTCAAGACAAAAGTTTAATATTGACATAAAAACAATAATACTTCAAGCATACTAACTAAGCAATCATGTCTTCTCAAAATAACATGGCCAAAGAAAGCTATCCCTACAAAATCATATAGTCTGGCTATGCTCCATCTTCACCACACAAAATATTTAAATCATGCACAACCCTAATGACAAGCCAAGCAATTGTTTCATACTTTTGATGATCTCAAACTTTTTCAATCTTCACGCAATATATGAGCGTGAGCCATGGATATAGCACTATAGGTGGAATAGAATAGTGGTTGTGGAGAAGAGAAAACGAGAAGATAGTTTCACATCAACTAGGCGTATCAACGGGCTATGGAGATGCCCATCAATAGATATCAGTGTGAGTGAGTAGGGATTGCCATGCAACGGATGCACTAGAGCTATAAATTTATGAAAGCTCAAAAGAAACTAAGTGGGTGTGCATCCAACTTGCTTGCTCATGAAGACCTAGGGCATTTTGAGGAAGCCCATCATTGGAATATAGAAGCCAAGTTCTATAATGAAAGATTCCCACTAGTATATGAAAGTGACAACATAGGAGACTCTCTATCATGAAGGTCATGGTGCTACTTTGAAGCACAAGTGTGGTAAAAGGATAGTAGCATTGCCCCTTCTCTCTTTTTCTCTCATTTTTTCTTTTTCTTTTTTTATTTGGGCCTTTTCTATTTTTTATGTCCTCTTTTCTTTTTCTCCTTTTTTTATTTTTCGTTCAGAATCTCATCCCGACTTGTGGGGAATCATAGTCTCCATCATCCTTTCCTCACCGGGACAATGCTCTAATAATGATGATCATCACACTTTTATTTTTCTTACAACTCAAGAATTACAACTCGATACTTAGAACAAGATATGACTCTATATGAATGCCTCCGGCGGTGTACCGGGATGTGCAATGATGCATGAGTGACATGTATGAAAGAATTATGAACGGTGGCCTTGCCACAAATACGATGTCAACTACATGATCATGCAAAGCAATATGACAATGATGAAGTGTGTCATAATAATGGAATGGTGGAAAGTTGCATGGCAATATATCTCGAAATGGCTATGGAAATGCCATAATAGGTACGTATGGTGGCTGTTTTGAGGAAGGTATATGGTGGCTTTATGATACCAGCGAAAGGTGCGCGGTATTAGACAGGCTAGCAATGGTGGAAGGGTGAGAGTGCGTATAATCCATGGACTCAACATTAGTCATAAAGAACTCACATACTTATTGCAAAAATCTATTAGTTATCGAAACAAATTACTACGCGCATGCTCCTAGGGGGATAGATTGGTAGGAAAAGACCATCGCTCGTCCCCGACCGCCACTCATAAGGAAGACAATCAATAAATAAATCATGCTCCGACTTCATCACATAACGGTTCACCATACGTGCATGCTACGGGAATCACAAACTTCAACACAAGTATTTCTCAAATTCATAACCACTCGACTAGCATAACTCTAATATCACCATCTCCATATCTCAAAAAAATTATCAAGTATCAAACTTCTCATAGTATTCAACACACTCATAAGAGAATTTTATTATTCTTGAATACCTAGCATATTAGGATTTTAAGAAAATTACCATGCTATTTAAGACTCTCAAAATAATCTAAGTGAAGCATGAGAGTTCATCTATTTCTTCAAAATAAAACTACCACCATGCTTTAAAAGATATAAGTGAAGCACTAGAGCAAATGACAAACTACTTCGAAAGATATAAGTGAGGATTAATGAGTAGTCAAATAATTATGCAACTATGTGAAGACTCTCTAACATTCAAGAATTTCAGATCTTGGTATTTTATTCAAACAGCAAGCAGAACAAAAGTAAATAAAATGACGCTCCTAGCAAAACACATATCATGTGGTAAATAAAAATATAGCTCCAAGTAAAGTTACCGATGAACGAGGACGAAAGAGGGGATGCCTTCCGGGGCATCCCCAAGCTTAGGCTTTTGGTTGTCCTTGAATATTACCTTGGGGTGCCTTGGGAATCCCCAAGCTTAGGCTCTTGCCACTCCTTATTTCATAGTCCATCGAATCTTTACCCAAAACTTGAAAACTTCGCAACACAAAACTTAACAGAAAACTCGTAAGCTCCGTTAGTATAAGAAAATAAATGAACACTTAGGTACTGTAATGAACTCATTATTTATTTATATTGGTGTTAAACCTACTGTATTCCAACTTCTCTATGGTTTATAAACTCTTTTACTAGCCATAGATTCATCAAAATAAGCAAACAACACATCGAAAATAGAATCTGTCAAAAACAGAACAGTCTGTATTAATCTGGATCAAATGTATACTTCTGGAACTCATAAAATTCTCAAATAAATTGCTGGACCTGAGGAATTTATCTACTAATCATCTGAAAAAATAATTAACTAAATAGAACTCTCCAAATAAAGTTTCTGTTTTTTACAGCAAGATCAACAAGACTTTCCCCAAGTCTTCCCAACGGTTCTACTTGGCACAAACAGTAATTAAACACATAAAACCACATCTAAATAGTGGCTAGATGGATTATTTATTACTAAATAGGAACAAAAAGCAAGGAACGAAAATAAAGTTGGGTTGCCTCCCAACAAGCGCTATCGTTTAACGCCCCTAGCTAGGCATGATGATTTCAATGATGCTCACATAAAGGATAAGAATTGAAACATAAAGAGAGCATCATAAAGAATATGACTAGCACATTTAAGCCTAACCCACTTCCTATGCATAGGAATTTTGTGAGCAAACAACTTATGTGAGCAAGAATCAACTTGCATAGGAAGGTAAAACAAGCATAACTTCAAAATTTTAAGCACATAGAGGGGAAACTTGATATTATTGCAATTCCTACAGGCATATATTCCTCCCTCATAATAATTTTCAGTAGCATCATGAATGAATTCAACAATATAACTATCACATAAAGCATTATTTTCATGATCTACAAGCATAGAAATTTTATTACTCTCCACACAAGCAAAATGCTTCTCATGAATAATAGTGGGAGCAAACTTAATAAAATAATTATCATGTGAGGCATAATCCAATTGAAAACTAAAATCATGATGACAAGTTTCATGGATATCATTATTCTTTATAGCATACAAGTCATCACAATAATCATCATAGATAGCAACTTTGTTCTCATAATCAATTGGAACCTCTTCCGGAATAGTGGATTCATCACAAAATAAAGTCATGACCTCTCCAAATCCACTTTTATCAATATAATCATCATAAATAGGATGCATGCTTTCATCATAATAACTTTGCTCATCAAAGCTTGGGGGACAAAAAATATCATCTTCATCAAGCATAGCTTCCCCAAGCTTGTGGCTTTGCATATCATTAGCATCATAGATATTCAAGGAATTCATACTAACAACATTGCAATCATGCTCATCATTCAAATATTTAGTGCCAAACATTCTAATGCATTCTTCTTCTAGCACTTTGGCACAATTTTCCTTTCCATCATACTCACGAAAGATATTAAAAAGATGAAGCGTATGCGACAAACTTAATTCCATTTTTTGTAGTTTTATTTTATAAACTAACTAGTGCTAAAACAAGAAACAAAAAGACTCGATTGCAAGATCTAAAGATATACCTTCAAGCGCCAACCTCCCTGGAAATGGTGCCAGAAAAGAGCTTGATGTCTACTACACAACCTTCTTCTTGTAGACGTTGTTGGGCCTCCAAGTGCAGAGGTTTGTAGGACAGTAGCAAATTTCCCTCAAGTGGGTGACCTAAGGTTTATCAATCCGTAGGAGGCGTAGGATGAAGATGGTCTCTCTCAAGCAACCCTGCAACCAAATAACAAAGAGTCTCTTGTGTCCCCAACACACCCAATACAAGTGCAATATGGATGGTAGATAAAGGTATTTGTAATCTGAAATTATAAAAACAGCAAGGTAACGAATGAAAAAAGTGAGCGTAAACGGTATTGCAATGCGTTGAAACAAGGCCTAGGGTTCATGCTTTCTCTAGTGCAAGTTCCCTCAACAATACTAACATAATTGGATCACATAACTATCCCTCAACATGCAACAAAGAGTCACTCCAAAGTCACTAATAGCGAAGAACGAACGAAGAGATTATGGTAGGGTATGAAACCACCTCAAAGTTATTCTTTCCAATCAATCCGTTGGGCTATTCCTATAAGTGTCACAAACAACCCTAGAGTTCGTACTAGAATAACACCTTAAGACACAAATCAATCAAAACCCTAATGTCACCTCAAGTATCCGTGGGTATGGTTATACGATATGCATCACACAATCTCAAATTCATCTATTCAACCAACACATAGAACCTCAAAGAGTGCTCCAAAGTTTCTACCAGAGAATCACGACGAAAACGTGTGCCAACCCCTATCCATAGGTTCATGGGCGGAACCCGCAAGTTGAACACCAAAACATACATCAATTGAATCACGTGGTATCCCATTGTCACCACAGATACGCACGGCAGGACATACATCAAGTGTTCTCAAATATTTAAAGACTCAATCCGATAAGATAACTTCAAAGGGGAAACTCAATTCATTATAAGAGAGTAGAGGGGGGAAGAAACATCATAAGATCCAAATATAATAGCAAAGATCGCGATACATCAAGATTGTATCACCTCAAGAACACAAGAGAGAGAGATCAAACACATAGCTACTGGTACATACCCTCAGCCCCGAGGGAGAACTACTCCCTCCTCGTCATGGAGAGCGCCGGGATGATGAAGATGGCCACCGAAGAGGGATTGCCCCCTCCGGCACCCTGCCGGAACGGGTCTAGATTGGTTTCCGGTGGCTATAGAGGCTTCGGGCAGCGGAACTCCCGCTCTATTGTGCTTCCCGATGTTTTTAGGGTATATGGAGATATATAGGCGGAAGAAGCACGTCAGGGGGGCCACGAGGGGCCCACGAGGGTGGAGGGCCCGCCCAGGGGGGTGGGCGCGCCCCCTGCCTCATGGCCTCCTCGAAGCTTCACTTACGTGCACTTCAGGTCGTCTAGGCTTCTTTCCTTCCAAAAATGAGTTCCGTGAAGTTTTAGGTCAATTGGACTCCGTTTGATTTTCCTTTTCTTAAAAACCCTAAAACAAGGAAAAAACAAAAACTGGCACTGGGCTCTGGGTTAATAGGTTAGTCCGAAAAATGATATAAAAGTGTATAATAAAGCCCATAAACATTCAAAACAGTAGATAATATAGCATGGAGCAATCAAAAATTATAGATACGTTGGAGACGTGTCACCGGCCCACGGAAAGCCTGTTAACGGCCTATTCGTATATAGCCCATTTACGACCCGCTAACTCACGGCCCGTTACGGCCTATCAGAATTAAGCCCAATAGCTTCATATGGGCCGTCCAATATGATTCTAGCCAGTTGTAACTTCCGGCCCATGTATGGCCCATGATGTCTTTCGGTCTATACGAGGCCATTTGTAACTCTTGGCCCATTAACGGCCCGTGGTGAATCTGGCCCGCAATGAACATTGTACTACTTTATAACCATTAACGGCCCATTATTCCATTGGGCCGTTTCCAACCCGTGTTATCTTTCGGCCTTCTCAGGGCCCATTTATACTTGGGCTCATTTCCATCATTCGATTACTTATAGCCTATTACTGGCTTTTTCTGTTTTTGTGGGCCAAATTCATCCCGTGGTTACAATCGGCCCGTTTGCGGCCCGTTAATCCGTTGGGTCGTTTTCATAGCGTCATCAAATACGGACGATTAACGACGTCCCGTTATTGTCGGCCCATGAATGGACAATTCCAAATCCAGTCCGTTTATGGCCCATAATGCGGTCTGTTATTGGCCCATGTTTGGCCGATCGATCATACGGCCTGTAGAAGGCTCATTGATGCTACGACCCGTAGAAGTCCCATTGATGCTACGACCCGTAGAAGGCGCATTGATGCTATGGCCCGTAGAAGGCCCACTGTTTCTACGGCCCGTAGGAGGCCCATGGTAACTACAGTAAATATGTAGCCCATGGTTATTGTGGCCTAGTTGTAAAAAATAGGTTATTGCGACCACTAGCAAACCGCGGAAAAAGAACTGCACTGACTAAAAGCAAACAAATAAACAAGTCATCAAGGAAATAAACAAGCAAGCAACTTACACTAGGCTATCACGGCTATTACACATATTACATCCACTGGGCATAAAAGTTCGCCATCAGTACAAATATAGGGAACAAAGCAGCATATCATATACACTCACTACAAAAAAAGAGACACATCCGTGACATTTTGGGCCGAACGAATTTTTTTCTGTCATACATATGACACTTCTATGACGATAATTGTGACAAAACCTGGTATCATCATAGATGTGGTGGGCTCCTACTTCTATGACAAAAAATCATGAAAGAAAATGGGCTTTTCGTCCTGGGTGGGCCGGAGACGCAGCTGCATGACATTCTTTGGGCCGTCCATGATGGAAGAAACCGTGGTAGAAGCGAGGGGGAGGAAAATTCTGGGGAGTTCCCGGTTACGGTGGGAGGTCGGGGGCCGAGTGATGCGCGTTTCTCTCGTACACGTACGCGCGAGTGTGCGAGGCATTGGCTTTAACTGAACCCGAGCGAGGCGTTGGGCTCTAACTGAACCCGAGCGATTGCACTATAGGCTACGCATTACTGAACCCGAGCGATCGATCGATGGCTGTTAACTGAACCCGATCGAGCGATTCCTTCGCTACTGCTGCTAACTGAAGCCGATCGATTGGATGAACAGTGAGCGTTGCGGGGGGGGGGGGGGGTGGATGAACAGTGAGCGGTGGCGTTGCCTCTGGATGAACAGGACCCCGTGGTGTGGAGGGCTGGATGAACAGTAGATGGTGGAGGGGTGCCCATGGAGGGGGTGGTTGAACAGTAGCCGGTGGAGTAGCGCGTGGTGGAGGCTGGATGAACAGGAGCCCGTGAAGGCTGGAGGAGGTCGACGGTGGAGATGAACAATACCCGTGGAGTCCCGTTTTGCGGTACGCCACACCCCTCTCGATGAACAGGACCCCCGTTTCGACCGTAGGAGGTCCGTTTCGTCCGTTTTGCGGTACGCCACACCCCTCCCGATCAACAGGACCCCTGTTTCGACCGTAGGAGGCCCGTTTCGTCCGTTTTGCGGTATGCCACACCCCTCCCGATCAACAGGACCCCCGTTTCGACTGTAGCAGGTCTGTTTCCTCCGTTTTGCGGTACGCCACACCCCTCTCGATCAACAGGACCCCGTTCCGAACGTAGGAGGTCCGTTTCCTCCATTTTGCGGTACGCCAGGCCTCGTTTCCATCGCCTGTTCCGTCCAAGCCCTCCAGATGAACACGACCATGCATTCTGTTCCGACCCAGCCGGTTGGCTCCCACGCACTCCGTTGCCTCCCCATGAACACGACGCATTCCGTTGCCTCCCCATGAACACGACGCATTCCGTTGCCTCCCCATGAACACGACAACGACGCTGTTTCTCCGTTACGACCCAGCCATGTACACGAGCCCTGGCAGTACATATGTGCGAGTGGGCGTTCGAGACCCCGCCCGTATATACACATACGTGGCCGTATTTTCTTTCTTGCACCCTGGCCGCTGTACGTATGTGTACATGCTACGTGCGTGCCTCTACTACGACACGTACGCGCCTCTACTACAACACGTGCGCGCCTCTACATCCACTAGTATATATGTACGTACACGTTTGCAACCAGACTGACAACGCTATGTATGCTTCGACCAGGTGGGTCCCGACTATCAGGCACTTCCTTTCTTGCGAAGATGTAGCTGGTGGGTCCCAGCAGACAGGGGGCGAATCATATTTTTTCCCAAACGCACTTCCTTGCGTGCAAAGATGTAGCTGGTGGGTCCCAGCAGTCAGGTGGAGAATCATTTTTTTTTGCCCGGACGCACTTCCTTGCATGCGAAGATGTAGCTGGTGGGTCCCAACAGTCAGGGGGAAACATTTTTTTCATGAAATACGGTGGCCCGTCCGGTGGGTCCCCGCTGTCATGTGGAGGAATCATTATTTTGCGTGTAATAAGGAGGCACTTCCTTGCTACGGCCATGGACCCAGCTGTCAGCCTCTCCACGTACAGTCCACGTCCAATGGAAGTCGCTCCTTGACCACGTTGACCACGCCGTGCCGAGAGCACCACGGCAGTGGACGACGGCGAGGACTAGGAAGGGGACGACTCAGAGCCGGGAAAGATGCAGGAGTGGATGCCCACGCGAAGAGGAGTACGAGGGTTCACTGGTTTGGCCACAGTGTGAGGCTGCTGTCGCCGCAGAATAACAGGGGGTGTGGGTGAGTAGAGGGATGGCCTAGCCAGCGGTGGGAGTAGTAGGGGCGGTGAGGCCTCCACGGCATCACAGCCGGCCACGGGAGGCAAAAGCACGTGGCATGACCGGCGCTGGTTTGGGCGGCTGGAGCAAGAAGACCAAAGGTTAAAGAAGCACTACGGTCGTTGGATGAACATCGTACGGTAACAGGAGCTAGAATCGTTCATATTGACTAAGTTGACAAATCCCTACGTCCCCGTCAACTTGGTAGGCCCACAAGTCAGCCTCCCACTATGCTGGGTTCCAGCTGGCAGGGGGAATATTCATTTTTTTATGCGTAATAAGGAGGCACTTCCTTGCGTGCAAAGATAGCTGGTGGGTCCGACATGTCAGCGGGGGGCACGTTATTTTCGCGAAATACAGAGGCCCTTCTGGTGGGTCCCAGATGTCAGGTGGAGGAATCATTATTTTGCGCGTAATAAGGAGGCATTTCCTTGTGTACGGCCGTGGACCCAACTGTCAGCCTCTCCACGCATAGTCTACTTCCGATGGTGTTGTTCATTGACCACGTTGACCACGCCACGCCGAGCGCATCCAGGGTGGTGGACAACGGTGAGGCCCCGGACAGCAACGAGCCGGAGATTTGAAGACGCGGGAGTAGAGTCACAGACAGAAAGGTGTACGAGGGTTAACTGGTTCTAGTGTAGTGTGGTTCGGCAATCGGTGCAGAAGAACAGGAGGTGTGGAGGGATGGCCTGGCCAACAGTGGAGTAGCGCTTCATAGCGAAGTGTGCTAAGCAGAGCTGCTAGCAGCAGGAGGCGGGAGGTGGTCCCGGCGGCGCTGGAGGAAGAAGACGAGAGATTGAAGATGGATGCTAGTCCTTGGATGTAAATCCAACGGCTAACATGTCAGAATCATTTGTTGACTAAATTGACAACGACTTGCATTGGCTTCGAGCTATTGGCTCACATTTCAGCCTCCAAAAATGTGGCACGTATTCAACCCATTTTTTCAGAATTTACAGTCTTTTTTTGCGCGGTAGAATTTACAGTCAATTTGATCTTTTTGTTTTTGAATTACAGCCATTAGCTGGGCTGGGTGAACAAATAATGTAGCGTCCATGCGGCCCATTTATTTTATTTCCTAAGAAATTACAGGCCATTTGCACTTTCTCGAAATACACGATTTTGCTGGGCTGATTCTAATTATAATGTTGGGTTGGGCCAGCAATGTTATCAAAAAATAAAAAGTGGCTGAGCATTTTGTTATAAATATATTTAAATAAGAAGTGATATTATTACATTCATCCTTAAATGTTACCAAGCTTTTGTACACAATCACTAGGATTTTCGTGCCAAAACAATCCAGGATTTTATTTGTTAAGAAATTATTTTTATAAGTTAATAACATGTGGGATATTGTTTTCTTACATATGTAAGTATCTGTTAAATATATGATGACAATAAAAATAATATATAATAACATATAAAATAATTTAAATATATATAATATAGTTAGAAGGGAAACATAAGTTGGACCTGGTGTTCCTATTCTTATATATAAAAATAGAACCGACCTCTGCGTTTTCTTCAAAAAAATACATAAATTGGGCTGCGAAAAATAAAACCTCGGATGGGAGGTCCATAGGCCGGTTGATAAATGACGGCCCTAAGAAAATACAAACAGGCCTATGGACCTCCCATCCGAGGTTGTGGGCTGCGCATGTTAAAAATGAAAGCCTAGACGGGGCAGCCCAAAACCACGTCCAACACTTGCCAAAACTGCGTCCCTCGTTTTCTCTGTGTTTCGCACACTCGACATTGTGTGGGCATTTTGACTATGCATCATATGAAGATGTGCTATGCATGAATGTTGATCAGCATGATGTTAACTGGCTGGTAGTTCCATTTTCGACCATGAATAAAACTTCCAACATGATGTTAACCCTGTTTGAAGAGGTCGTGTTAATATAAATGCTCTGCCTCTGAAAGTTGAAGTTTCTTATCTGAAACTAAACTTGCAGTTTCTTATCTAAAACTGAAACTTGCAGTTTCTTCTCTGAGAATCACATTGTCTGCACTTTTATACTCCTATGAAACTACATTTTTTAAAATGCTAAAAATAGATCTCTAGAATTCATAAAATACTTCATATGCTCAATACTGCAAATCTGGAATTCAAAAGACATTCATATCTGAAAGTACTCTCAAAATACACAACACAAAACAAAATCCACAACCTGCAAATACTGACAACCCTAAGCTTCTCCTAACAATTCAAAACCTGCCCGACTATTGGGATGGGGGGCAGCCCCCTCCTATTCCTCGGCGGCAGACAGCCACCCCGTGAGACGATGTGAACGGCGAGGGAGATGATGGCGGGGAAGCGTCGTCGGGCCAACTGCTTTTCTCCTCTTGCAGTTTGGTTTGGTCGACGAAGACTCCACCGGCTCGCTCCGGCAGGACACCCTCACAAACGGCACCCTGTAGATGCTCGATCCTTCAATCTCTGGTGGATGCTCCATCTGGGATCGATACTCCCACCATCGCTCCCTCACGATCGGATTCGGTGAATCTGTTTGCTCCATGGCCCAGAGGAGCAGCTCTATGTACTCCGACGCAACTCCCTCCGGGAGTATCGCCGCCTTTTCGCTTTGTTGCAGATATTTGTCCATGGATGTCGCCGTCGCTGCTAGTTGGTCCTTGTTGTCAAACCAAGACTGTATCTCCAACATCCTAGCTAGCTTCACAGGGTCGCCGTCTGCGATCCTCATGTATCGGTTGTACTCCTCCATCGATCTACTTCTCCACAGCACCTTCACTCGCCGATGGTGGTTTTTGAATGGAAGAGGAGAGGAGCAGTGCTGGTTTTGGATTAGAACGGGAGAGGAGCGACGCTGGTTTTGGACTGGAATAGGAGAGGAGGGGCGGTGGTTTTGAAATGGAAGAGGAAAGGAGCGGCGCTGCATTTAGATTGGAATAGGAGAGGAGCGGCGGTGGAGAAGATAATTAAATCACCACATATTAGTCCCATTTTTATTAGTCCCGCTGTAATTAAATAACCACATATTACACTGATTCCGCTGCTCGTTGCGTACGCTGATTGGGAGAAATAAATACCCAGCCGTAGCATGCACTAGGGATGTGCACGTGAGGCTTGCATGCGCCTGCATGCGGAGGGAGGCGAGACAATTCAATTAATTAATGCCGCTCCTACTCGTCCCTACACGTCCTTCAATACTATGGCGGTTCGCTCCTAGTCGTCCCGTCCATTCACATTACGGCAGTTCCACTAATCCTAACCCTCCTCCCAAATCCATGGCGTCCCAAATCTCCACGATCGGCGGTGAGTAGAAGCTTAGAACCATCACCGGCAATGAGTTCGACGTCATCTACACCCGTTCTTCCGCGACGGTGAAAGGATGCCTTTCTCGCTTCAGACGCATGTTTGAAGACTCAGATGATGAGTGGGTCGCTGGGCTAGATGTTGAGTACACCACAGTCTTTGGACCAGAGAAGGATGTAAAGGCCGAAGAGAGGAAGAAGCCCGCCGTGATCCAGGTTTGCGTGCATGACTTATGCTTGGTCTACCATACATGCCATGCCGACATTGAGTGCCAGGATTTTAAGGACTTCCTCCAGAGCAACCTAGTCAAATTTGTTACTGTATACTTTAGTAACGACAAAGAAGTCCTGCGTCGGATAGGCCTCATTGTAGGCAACACATTCGACCTCCAGAAGAATCGGCTGGTGTCCTCTCGTCATCCTTCAATGCTGACCCTGGCAGGAGCCATGGTTCATCCTTTGTACGGTAAACTGGAGAAACCTCCATACACGTTTCATCATCATGCATGGCAGCGAAATGTACTAGATATAGACCACATCCACTACGCTGCAATGGATGGCTACCTTTGCTTCAATATCTACAAGGGTTGGATGAAGAGCAACAACCAAGTGTGCGGTTCATGCAAAGAAGTATCGGCCAAGAGGAAGAGGGACAAGGACGAAGTCGAGGACGTGGATGAGGACTCCGAGTAAGGTGGCAGTGTCATTGCTCATGGTGGTTCTAATGCAGTGTCTACCGGAATAGTTGCAAATTTTAATTTCAGGTGTGCTTAATTTGATTTGAGGGGTGTATTGTGCTGAGCCACCAGCAGAACTATGTTATGTTTCTTCTCGTTACTTTAACTCTTCAGTACGTACATACTAGTATTTCTTACATTTCATCTTTTAGTTGGTATAGTACTACCAATCGTTTCTTCACATTATATACGTACACTATATATGGCCAACATCATATAGCCAGCAGTTTAGTTGTCAAAGAATTTCAGGGTGCTTAGTTTTGTCAAAGAATTCTAGGATGCTTAGAGGGTGCTTGGATCCATGGGACTTATTTTAGTCTGACTAAAAATAGTCCCTTTAAGAGGCTAAAGTTCCAAGCACCCCTGACTAAAGAGGGGCTAAAACTAGTCTTGAGACTAAATTTTTTTAGTCAGGGGTACCCCTACTAAAATGTGGATTAGTCCTCTCTCTACTCATTTAACTCCTCTCCTTTAACACATGCGAGTTCTGGATTGGAGGGTTTGGAGGATAATAAATGCTCATTAACTTGATTTTAGCCTTTTTAGTATTTGGATCCAAGCATGGGTGAGGCTAGCATGTTTTAATCCCACTACTTTTAGTCATGGGACTAAAATGTATCCAAGCACCCTCTTAGTTTTATGTGAGGGGTGGGTTGTGCTGGACACCATTATTGTGACTAGCCTTTTTAATAATACTGTATGAATAATTTGGTGACGAGCGCTCTCTATATGTACCACCTTTTTTTAATTTCAAGTTTTGCTCCATGGCGCAATCCATCAATACTACTGCTGTACAAAAGTATACATTTTTTAAAAGGCTAGAGGGCGAGGCAGTCTAACTTGGTCGGTTTCACGAGAGGCGAGGGCCTTTGTGATTTGACGGCTCATTACTGCTGGAAGGCGGGGCCTTGTGATTTGACTGCTTGTATAAATGCGCCGATGACCTGATCGAGGAGGAGCAAAGAACCATGAGGTATACTCAAGTTTTCCACTGGAGTAGTAATGCGACGGAGGAGCACGAAACATGGCAGCCCAGTGCCATATGGCGATAAAAATGATCTAATTTCCTAGTCATCTCATTGTTAGCATTTTTCTATTCATTCCCTAAAAAAACCATTGTTCTATTCATGCCTCGCAGAGAACGTGACACGTGCGGTGAAACACCCAAAGCAAAAGATGAAACACAGGAGCAAAAGAAGAAGGAAGATTATCAGCCCAAATGATCTAATTCGCCGCGGAGTCATAACTGCTTCTTCATCTCCTCCACGACCTACATCTCCTTGCGCATCTCCTCCACCATCTTCTTCATTCTGTCCATGACGCCGGATTTCTCGACGCGAGCCTTCATCATCTGTTCCACGTCCGCATTACGTACCTTGACAGCAGCCGGGTGCTCGATGCGGAGCTTCGCCAACTCCTCCTTCTGTTCCATGACGAGGGCCTGCAGCATCTTCATGGAGGAACTACTATTCTCATGCAACTTCTTCCAGCCGGCGTTCTTCTCCTTCAACAGGTCGATCTCGTGGCAGAGCTTTGCGTTGTCCTCCTGAAGTCGCAGGATTTCGCCGGTCGCCTTCTTCTCCGAGGCAATGCTCTTCTTCAGCAGCATCACCAAGCCGTCGGTCAAATCCCCCTGCTGATTGAGCTCAGCGGGCATGTCGTCGAGGGTCTCCTTCAGCAACTCCATCAAGCCTTGGATGAACTTCTTCTGCTTATTGAGGTGCTTATTGAGCTGATCGGGCATGCCGTCGAGGGATAACAACTCCAGCTCCGCCGACTCGGCATGTTCGCCTCCGCGGCTAGGGCGCTCCTGGAAGCCATCGCCTACCCGTGAGAGATTTTTTGAGGTCTCTGCGTGGCGGCAATCCCTCTGTTTTTTTCCGCAGCCTTGGTTGCCGCTCCCTTGTTATGAGTAGTTCTCGACCTAGAGCTCTGCTCACCGGCCATGGCAATGACGGACGAAGAAGAAGCACTTATGAGGAGGAAAGGTAGAGTAATTTTTGGTTAGGTAGTTCCCCTTTTTATAACCTAAGTACTAGCACTAGTACTAATACCTGCATAGCGGGAACACGTTCAGGTTTGGTACGTACTAGTAGGTGTGAGCAGGCTTTCGAATGTGATGGGAACAAGGTAAAGTTTAATTGATGGTTTTGGTTTCGAGGCCCGAAACGGCTCCCGATGAGTTTAGCGGAACATAAATTTCAAGTACTACACTCCTCAAATGCATAAATATTATGTTACTGTCAAAAATTGGCATAAAATATGAAGGAGACCAATGGAAGTACTACTAGCAACCCATGATTTAACTACTCGCATGCGCGCAGTGGAGTAATAATGCCTTTCTTCCGCCCTCACGTCTACTCAATTTGCATGCGCTATATTAATTGAACATCAATGAAGTGAACGACTTTACATGCGTCAAATAATCACATGGGGTGGATCTTGGTACAAAATTGCGTCCGCCCGTGTACCCGCGTGTGCGTGCGAGGGAATGAGTGCGTGCGTGGTGTGCATGCACATCTTCGCTTCGTGCATGTACCGCCAGTATGGCTCAGGGAGGACATGTACATTCTTCTAGAACCAGCAGCACGTCACTATGATCAATCCACGCAAGGAGGTCGCGACAACGCCTCCACATGTGCCACGTGGCTTCATGAACTGTAAGAGAGACACTGTGTAGCGTGCCATTGGTATTCTAATTTACGTGTTTTGCACATACTCAAAGTACTAGTATGGTACACGTGCATTGCACGCATCAGATTTTGCAACCAAATTATGAATAAATACCACACTATAGCATGTAAGCTCTGAGTCATATATGCCTGATGTAGCCCTTCGTTTAATTCTTATAGTTCATCTCATTCAAAATCAATTAGTTTTTATAAAAAAGCTAAGAACGCGGGAACAGGAAAAACATGGGATTATAGTGGAATGTCGTCTTGAATCCTACAGGATTGTACGAGTGTTTGATTGTGCATAGAAAAAATGCAGAATTCTTTCAAAGAGGTTTGAGTGAATGGGGTGTTTCCAATGAAATCTAGTGCAAATTAATCATATGGAAAAATTCCTATGGTTTATAATCCTATGAATCAAACAACCAAGATAGGAAAATTTCCTAATGATTAGAATCCTCCAAAATTTCTTTGAGAATCCTTTGAATCAAAGAAGCCCTTAATCTATTTTATGATTCATGGAATTGTGCATTGTAAAGCATAAAGTAAAAACAAATAATGGCAAATCAACTAGAAAAAAAGTTTGGGCAGTTATGATACGGAAGATTCTAGAACAAAAGAGAACCACTGTTGTTTTGAGGTTTGTGCATTATGCTTAAGTTCAACCATGGAGTCTACTAGATTGTACATGTGGCAAAATCCGGTGGGGGCTAGAAGATGGTGCGAGGGGCCGAGTGGAGGGAGACTATGAAGGAATGCAGAAGTGCGAGATCGATATTTAGAGAGAGGGGGGGCGAACATGTGCGCTGTTGCGCGCAGTGACGGAGCCATGAAAAATAAATGAGCTAGGGGCCAAGCATTGCTAATCCTTTATGAGGAGGGTCAATTCATGAACTTAAACCATTTTTAGCAGCAATTGTCTAATGATCACATTCATATTATCATCGATATATAGTGATGTTAGGGGGGAGGGGCAGGGCCCTAACTGCCCCTGTCTTCACCATTGTGCACGCGTCTGAGAGATGAAGCGGAAGGCATGGCCGATGAGAGGGGGACATTGGATATATAATTAATGTGGGTGTATTAGCTATATATCTTAATCCTATATAGAGAGGTATAGATTGATCGATGTGGACGTGGGAAAGAGGGTCAGAGCTCACTGGATATATCGATTGATCAGTTTGTGTGGAAAACTATGAAAGACCTAGCTATATACACACATACATAGAGGAACATCGATCGTTGCGCATGCACGCGTGAGAGATAAAGAATGCCCGATATGATGGAGAGGGGGATGTGTGTGGGTGTGTGCCTTCATGGGAGACCGACCTAAAGAAAAATATTGCATGCGTGCGATGGATAATGCCGCTGGTAGTGTGTGTGCATGCATGCACGAGAGAAAGTTAGTGGTACAATTATAAAGAGAAGACTACTGTGTGGGTGTAAAAGAATAGGTGAGGTCATAATCAATGTAAAGTTGAATTCAAATATTTGAATAAGAGATCCTGATGTTTGAAACCCATGCATGCATGAATATAATGGAGATATGCGCGGTGTGGTTTGGAAACGAGCATGTTGTAATGTATACACATTGAACAATGTCAGACTGATTTGAATTTGAGATACCGATGGCAGACATCATTTGGCCACGTCGCATCCGTGCATGGGGACACTATTCTAATTGGAGATGATGGGCGGCTTTCGCATCACATATCTATATCTATACCCCTATATATATTGTATTATATATTTTTTTATTGTGTGCGGGTAACTTTAAGTTTGAAAGATGGTCGTTGGATGAGGTGAATCCGATGGTCCAAAGATGGCAAATTTGAGCACTACTAGCCATTGGATATCATCTAGATTCCACCAGATTTCGCCACATGTATAATCTAGAAGACTCCATGGTTGAACTTAAGCATAATGCACAAACATCAAAACACAAGCACTTCTTATTTGTTCTAGAATCGTCCATATCAGAATTGCCCAAATGTTTTTCTACATGATTTCCATTATTTGTTTTTTACTTTATGTGTTACGACGCACAATTCCATGAATCTTAAAATAGATTAGCTTTCTTATAAAACTAGATGATTTTGAATGAAATGAACTATAAGAATTAAACGAACATCTACATCATTCATATATGACTCAAAGCTTGCATGCTATAATGTGGTATTTATTCATAATTTGGTTGCCAAATCTCATGTGTGCAATGCACGTGTACCTTACTCTAGTCTAAATGGTGTTTGTGTGTGTGTGTTGTGCATGTTGAGGTGCAAATTGTCTTTTTTTGGGTACATGTTAAGCTTGTTCTTCCGAAATTTCAAGCCGCGCCTTGTTATGCCGAAAATTCAAGCTAGCGTCTCTGTCTATCGTGCTGCGAAACTCCCGCCTCTTCAACCCGCGCCTTGTTAGCCCGAAATATTTAAGATATATCTTTGTCTCGTTGTGCTCCAACAACTCCCTCCATCTCAACCTTGCTATTCTGAAATTACAACGCGCGCGAAAACTCCCACCTCCTGTAAAATCCCGACACGTGAAATGCCCATGGTACCCCTGAACCGAAAGAACCACCTCAAATCGGTGGGGGTACTTTCGTAACGTAGCCCACATTTCAGACAAGCGCATCTCTAAGCCATGGTTCCCCACTGCCATCCCATCCGCCCACCCATTCGTATACCGAGGTCGCGAAAACCCGTGACGAAACCCCACATCCTGCTCCGTCCGCCACCCAACCGGAGCCTCTTCCCCGACGACGTAATCCACAACAACACCTTGACGTCCCTCATCCACCATACCATATGAGGATCCGTCGTCGATCTCATCGTCCCGCCGGTTCAACCACCTCGTCCTACACCTCCAAGGAGCTGCCCCGTCGTTCCCCTTGTCTTTGGTGCCATCTCCATTCCCACACCGCCATCTTCACCTACGCCACCGGAAGAGCATCATCATCACCGTTTCCTCGGATGAAGCTGCGGCCTAATCGGCGCCACCAAAGAGGTTGTACACTAATCGCCGCATTTTCTTCTTGATTCAATCTCATGGTGCTGCCGGCGCTCGGTCCCGAGCCGACACGGCGTGGCTCCATCCATGGCGGCGTCGCCGGCCACTTCCTCCACGGAGTCGCTCCCTCGGCGGCGACGTCCACATCAGTAGGAGTTGCTGCTTCTTTAGCTCTCGCTCGCGTTGCTGCTCTGCTCTTGCTCTCGGTCCCCTGCCTGGTCTGCTCTTGCTATTGCTCTTGCTCGCGCTGCTGCTCTCGCTCTTGTCTGGTCTGCTCTTGCTATTGCTCTTGTTCTCGGTCCCCTGCCTGGGCTCGCCGGGATGAAGGAAGAACCAGCCGCAGCGGGGAGGGGGGCTCGCCGGAGAGGTACCCACTATCTATCTTAGGGTTCAGGATGGGGGTGGTGGGCCGGCGGTGGCGGGGCGTTGGCGGGGTGCTGGCGTGGGGATCGCCGGAGGGGGGCTGCTGTTTGGCCGGTGGTGGCTGACGGCTCAGGGGGGGTGGAGGTTGAAGATGAACCGCAGGCCCTTGATATCATATCCAACGACTGCAAAATCGACTAACCAGAGATGAAAAAGTCTGTCGACCGACGTGTAGCCTCACCTTGCTAGTGCGTTCAGTTTCGACACCAAAATTCAGTTTCGATAGCTAAGTTCAGTTTCGACAGTTAAGTTCAGTTTTGACAGTTAAGTTCAGTTTCGACAATTAAGTTCAGAGATGAGCGGCTGATGTATCTTACATCTAGCACTTTGTGGTTATGTATTTTACGTCATGTATTGGAGATGCTATTAGAATTCCACTCAGGTTAACGTTGTTCCTTGTCTCTCTTGTCTTGCTTCAGCCTCGGCGTCGTACAACTCACCGGATCTGCTCCAACGATGAAACCCTCCATCACAGCGGAGTAGTACCTCGGGCTCCATCTCCAGACGCCTAAGATCTTCGTCCCC
The DNA here is from genome assembly GCF_056163025.1 of Triticum urartu. Taxonomy (NCBI): domain Eukaryota; kingdom Viridiplantae; phylum Streptophyta; class Magnoliopsida; order Poales; family Poaceae; genus Triticum; species Triticum urartu. The sequence continues at coordinate 90,698,374 of NC_141878.1, forward strand.
TCCTTCGATAGCCAAGTCAGCCAGAGCATCCTCACCTGCCAATCCAATCACGCTGAGATCGACATGGCTTCGATAAAGAGGTTGTACACTTGTTGCATCTCTTTTTTACTCTACATGTTATATATATTGTCCACTGAGCACTCGTAGTAACGGGAAATACGATTATTTTATCCTACTATATGACAAGCAGTGAGGTACCAGGCAACTTAGCTATCTATGATGGACTCTCTTGAACGCCATCATTATTTATCTCTGCGCGTTTGAGCTGTGCATTTGTCAATGGGCCTGGGAGTTGAGCTAGTATGGCAGTGGCCTGGGTCCAAAGTAATAGAAGTAGCACAAAAACATTTTTTAGTGTAGGATTTTCCTTGCTCAAGCCTGCCTACTAGAATCGCCAGTGCTTGAAAGGAAAAGTGAATGAAAAACATTAGAATTGGAAAGTTTCCTATGGTACTACTTTTCATGAATTTGGTGCAAAGGGAATGGAGCAAAGGAAAACTGTAGGATTTGTTCCTTTAGTGTCTCCTTGAAAGAAAAACAGTAGGAATTCTAATTTCCACTTCTCCTCCTTTTCATATTCCTATTCATCAAGCACAAGACTAAGAGATAGTAGCATAATAGCATTATAACCGTACATTTTCTTGTGGTTTGACTTAATCTCACCATGCTTTTTTGCATCCTATGATCTTCCAATTGTTGTGAATCAAACACCCAGATTGGCAGAAATCCTGTGTTTTTAAATTCTCTATTTTGCACGTGCATTCCTATCCTATTCCTGTCTATTTCCTATCCCTGCATTGTTAGAATCCTCAAATTCAAACAAGCCCTTACTCAATTACTTGTGTTACAGATATGTGTCAAAGAAAACCTTGTGTGGTTTGTCCTGCTCCTACGGCGCTGTGTTCCACCCCAGCTCAGCTGCTCCAACGATGGAAGGGTTCACCACAGCAGGGATCTACTCTCCAGACTGTCTTTTGCCGCCTCAGATCTTCTTCCCCGCCACCGGCAGCCATGACAACTGCATTACCATCATCAACTGAGCAGATGACCTTGAGGACTAAACGGGTCCGCAAGAGAGGTCGCACTCTTCCGTGTCTGCTTAAGTTATGCTTCGCTTAATATGATGACATGCTACATTATCGTTGTGTTCACCTATTACACTCCGAGTCAGGTCCAAACTAATGCTGAAACTTGAGTTTTTAAATGGTTGTAGGGTACATATTGGGGCAACAATCAGTACTATCTATCTACTATCTGGTTAATCTCCGGTGTCTACTATGAGTTTCATTTTGGGTGCAAACAAACATTAAAGGAGCCATTACCTGTATTTTTAACTAAAGCTTTTATCTCCCTGCTATCATTGGTTTCGAGTCTATGCACAGTTTGCTACCATCACTCTGGACTTGTGCATGCACTCCTTACATAATCTCACTATGTTTTATTCCTATGCATGCCAGTTATTGTACACAATGGAACTGATCATGTTGAGCAAAAGAGACGAGCCTTGCGTGGCAATAAAATTTCATGCAAACGTCGTTCCATGGTGGGCGCAAAGGCAGCCCCCCTCCACCCATTTGGGATCGTAATCAAGAGGAAGATAACTGTTCTGAGGGGGATTCAAAAGGAGAAGACCACTCCTATTTACCCCATGAGGTCTTCGCTCTAACTTGGCATGCTGATGTTGGTAATATCATGCATATGGTGCCTTGCATTGCTTACTTTATACATTAAAGATGTCATCTGCTTAGTTTAGACATGCTTTGTGTCAATGCCATCTGTTTAGTTTCTTTATCGTATATGTGAATCATGCAACGCCATCTTGTCTAGCCAGGCATCATATATGTGAACTTTGCAATGCCACCCTGGTTAGCCAGTCATCTTATATGTGAATTATATCATGACATCATTTTTTTATTACGTGTTAAATTTTCAACAATTTTAGTACATTCAATTACTCTTCCTGTGCATCAGCCATTCGGCACGGTCATGGAAAAATCTGGAGTGGAAACAAGGTCTTCAGAGCAGACAATGCTATCTGACGAAGCGCATGTCTTGCTGGTTACCGATAGCTCCTCAGAGGAGGATTCAGAGACAGATGACCAGTCATATTTGCCCCCCGAGGTGCATGCCCTAACTTGGCAGGGTTATGTTGCTCATATCGTGCGTATGGTATCTTGCATTGCTATGTCATTTGCTTAGTTTAGACATGCTTTGTGTGAATGCCACATGTTTAGTGTCTAATTACCATATATGTGAATTATGCAATGCCATCTTGTTGCAAGACATTATATATGTGTATTATGCAATGTTATCTTGTTGCAAGGCCTTATGTATGTGAATTATGCAATGCCATGCTGTTTAGGCAAGCGTCATATATGTGAATTATATCATGCTGTCCTTTTTTTGTATTTCTCATTGCTTTTGTCGACAATGTTTGTATATTCAACTGCTCTTCCTGTGCATCAGCCATTTGAATTGGTGATGGAGAAATCTAGAGTGAAAACAATGTCTTCAGAGCAGACAATGCTACCTGCTGAAGCAGATATCTTGCTGGTTACAGATAGCTCTTCAGAAGAGGATTCAGAGGCAGATGACCAGTCCTATTACCCCCCTGAGGTGTATGTGAAGGAAATATACCCTAGAGGCAATAATAAAGTTATTATTTATTTCCTTATATCATGATAAATGTTTATTATTCATGCTAGAATTGTATTAACCGGAAACATAATACATGTGTGAATACATAGACAGACAGAGTGTCACTAGTATGCCTCTACTTGACTAGCTCGTTGATCAAAGATGGTTATGTTTCCTAACCATAGACATGAGTTGTCATTTGATTAACGGGATCACATCATTAGGAGAATGATGTGATTGACTTGACCCATTCCGTTAGCATAGCACTTGATCGTTTAGTTTGTTTCTATTGGTTTCTTCATGACTTATACATGTTCCTATGACTATGAGATTATGCAACTCCCGTTTACCAGAGGAACACTTTGTGTGCTACCAAACGTCACAACATAATTGGGTGATTATAAAGGTGCTCTACAGGTGTCTCCGAAGGTACTTGTTGGGTTGGCATATTTCGAGATTAGGATTTGTCACTCCGATTGTCGGAGAGGTATCTCTGGGCCCTCTTGGTAATGCACATCACTTAAGCCTTGCAAGCATTGCAACTAATGAGTTAGTTGTGGGATGATGTATTACGGAACGAATAAAGAGACTTGCCTGTAACAAGATTGAACTAGGTATTGAGATACCGACGATCGAATCTCGGGCAAGTAACATACCGATGACAAAGGGAACAACGTATGTTGTTATGCGGTCTGACCGATAAAGATCTTCGTAGAATATGTGGGAGCCAATATAAGCATCCATGTTCCGCTATTGGTTATTGACCGGAGACATGTCTCGGTCATGTCTACATAGTTCTCGAACCCGTAGGGTCTGCATGTTTAAAGTTTCGGTGACGATTGTATTATGAGTTTATGTGATTTGATGTACCGAAGGTAGTTCGGAGTCCCAGATGAGATCGGGCACATGACGAGGAGTCTCGAAATGGTCGAGACGTAAAGATCGATATATTGGACGACTATATTCGGACATCGGAAAGGTTCCGAGTGATTCGGGTATTTTCGGGGGTACCGGGGAGTTACGGTAATACGAGGAAGAAGTAATGGGCCTCATGGGCCAAGTGGTGGAAGAGAGGAGGCAGGGCGCGCGCCCCCCTAGCCCAAACCGAATTGGACTAGGGGGCCGGCCCCCCTTTCCTCCTTTTCCTCCTTCTCCGTCCTTCTCCTTCTCCTCCTTCCTTTCCTCCTCCTAGTAGGAGTAGGAAAGGGGAGTCCTACTCCTACTAGGAGGAGGACTCCTCCTCCTGGCGCGCCCATAGAGGGCCGGCCGGCCTCCCCCTTGCTCCTTTATATACAGGGGCAGGGGGGCACCTGTAGACACACAAGTTGATCAGTTGATCTCTCCCAGCCGTGTGCGGTGCCCCCCTCAACCATATTCCACCTCGGTCATATCGTAGCGGTGCTTAGGCGAAGCCCTGCGTTGGTAGCAACATCATCACCGTCACCACGCCATCGTGCTGACGGAACTCTCCCGTGAAGCTCTACTGGATCGGAGTTCGCGGGACGTCATTGAGTTGAACGTGTGCTGAACTAAGAGGTGCCGTGTGTTCGGTACTTGGATCGGTCGGATCGTGAAGACGTACGACTACATCAACCGCGTTGTGCTAATGCTTCTGCTTTCGGTCTACGAGGGTACGTGGACAACACTCTCCCCTCTCGTTGCTATGCATCACCATGATCTTGCATGTGCGTAGGAAAATTTTGAAATTACTACGTTCCCCAACAGTGGCATCAGAGCCAGGTTTTATGCGTAGATGTCATATGCACGAGTAGAACACAAGAGAGTTGTGGGAGATATAAGTCATACTGCTTACCCGCATGTCACACTTTGGTTCGGCAGTATTGTTGGATGAAGCGGCCCGGACTGACATTACGCGTACGCTTACGCGAGACTGGTTTTACCACCACGCTATGCACACAGGTGACTAGCGGGTGTCAGTTTCTCCAACTTTAGTTGAACCGAGTGTGGCTACGCCCGGTCCTTGAGAAGGTTAAAACAGCACTAACTTGACAAACTATCGTTGTGGTTTTCGATGCGTAGGAAGAACGGTTCTTGCTCAGCCCGTAGCAGCCACGTAAAACTTGCAACAACAATGTAGAGGACGTCTAACTTGTTTTTGCAAGGCATGTTGTGATGTGATATGGTCAAGACGTGATGAGATATAAGTTGTTGTATAAGATGATCATGTTTTGTTGAAGTTATCGGCAACTGGTAGAAGCCTCATGGTTGTCTCTTTATTGCATAAAGATGCAAGCGCCAAATAATTGCTTTACAATTATCGCTCTGCGATAGCAATAGTTGCAAGAGCAATAGTTGGCAAGACAACCATGTGAAGACACATTGATATAGATCAAGATGATGGAGATCATGGTGTCATGCCGGTGACGATGGAAATCATGACGATGTTTTGGAGATGGAGATCAAAGGCACAAGATGATAATGGCCATATCATGTCACATATTTTGATTGCATGTGATGTTTATCTTTTATGCATCTTATCTTGCTTTAATTGACGGTAGCATTATAAGATGATCTCTCACTAAATTTCAAGATAAAAGTGTTCTCCCTGAGTATGCACCATTGCCAAAGTTCGTCGTGCCCAGATACCACGTGATGATCGGGTGTGATAAGCACTACGTCCATCTACAACGGGTGCAAGCCAGTTTTGCACATGCAGAATACTCAGGTTAAACTTGACGAGCCTAGCATACGCAGATATGGCCTCGGAACACTGAGACTGAAAGGTCGAGCGTGAATCATATAGTAGATATGATCAACATAGTGATGTTCACCATTGAAAACTACTCCATTTCACGTGATGATCGGTTATGGTTTAGTTGATTTGGATCACGTGATCACTTAGAAGATTAGAGGGATGTCTTTCTAAGTGGGAGTTCTTAAGTAATATGATTAATTGAACTTAAATTTATCATGAACTTAGTCCTGGTAGTATTAGCATATCTATGTTGTAGATCAATAGCTCGCGTTTAGCTCCCCTGTTTTATTTTTGATATGTTCCTAGAGAAAACTAAGCTGAAAGATGTTAGTAGCAATGATGCGGATTGGATCCGTGATCTGAGGTTTATCCTCATTGCTGCACAGAAGAATTATGTCCTTAATGCACCGCTAGGTGACAGACCTATTGCAGGAGCAGATGCAGACGTCATGAACGTTTGGCTAGATCAATATGATGACTACTTGATAGTTTAGTGCACCATGCTTAACAGCTTAGAATCGGGACTTCAAAGACGTTTTGAACATCATGGATCATATGGATGTTCCAGGAGTTGAAGTTAATATTTCAAGCAAATACCCGAGTTGAGAGATATGAAGTCTCCAACAAGTTCTATAGCTAAAAGATGGAGGAGAATAGCTCAAGTAGTGAGCATGTGTTCAGATTGTCTGGGTACTACAATCGCTTGAATCAAGTGGGAGTTAATCTTCTAGATAAAATAGTGATTGACAGAATTTTCTAGTCACCATCACCAAGTTAGTAAAACTTCGTGATGAACTATAGTATGCAAGGGATGATGAAAATGATTCCCGAGCTTTTCATGATGATGAAATCGATGAAGGTAGAAATCAAGAAAGAGCATCAAGTGTTGATGATTAACAAGACCACTAGTTTCAAGAAAAGGGCAAAGGGAAAGAAAGGGAACTTCAAGAAGAACGACAAGCAAATTGCTGCTCAAGTGAAGAAGCCCAAGTCTGGTCCTAAGCCTAAGACTAAGTGCTTCTACTGCAAAGGGACTGGTCACTGGAAGCGGATCTGCCCCAAGTATTTGGCGGATAAGAAGGATGGCAAAGTGAACAAAGGTATATTTGATATACAGATTATTGATGTGTATTTTACTAGTGTTCGTAGAAACCCCTCGGTATTTCATACTGGTTCAGTTGCTAAGAGTAGTAACTCGAAACGGGAGTTGTAGAATGAACAGAGACTAGTTAAGGGTGAAGTGACGATGTTGGAGTAATGGGCCACGGGTAGGCTAACCCGAGCCCCAAAACCTTTCAAGACATCGGGGCAGGCTGCGCCCCTCAAGACTCCAGGACGAAGAGCCGCCTTCTGAGAAGACGGTGGCAAGACGACCGACTGCCAACTCGCGGCCGAATCCCAGGGACGACTTCAGGATAAGCCGACTCCTGACTGGAGACTTCCAAAGAAGCCGGCTTTGGGGAGTCGGCCCGCAACTCCAGCAAAACCCCATGTCCTCATCAAGAGGGACAGGACAGGGGAGTGGCTAAAGTGAAGACTGTTCCCACCCCTTTCCCAAGGCAGGCATGGCTACAGTACGCCGTACTCGTGGAGATCTCCGTGCGGCGTGGCACTGTTGCCATGCCAGCCCTGCCATCAGCACCGATGGACCGAATCCTGCGCCCACGACGGCTTCTCCGTACAGCCTTGGGGCAGCGGGTCCCACCAGCCAGCGGGACCCTAGAAGACGGCAAGTGCGCCACCAGTCGGACTCGTTGGGAGTCGGCCCCCGGGAGTCGGCCAGCTCCTCCCCCGGGGCCCACGCGCCATTAACCAAATGTGACAGAGTGTGGCAAACAGTGATCGCCCGCCAGGCGGCAGGGCTGTTGCCACGACTCCATGATGAAGCCCGCGTCATTAGAAGCACGGCTACAGTAATCAGCAGCCGGCAAGACCCGCCCGCGGCGGACGCGGCCTGTCTCCGTACTTAGCCAGTCGGCGGGCCCAGCAGTCGGCGGAGAAGACGGAGGCCAGAGGCACTAACGGCTGGGCCCGCGTCCAACCAGATTACTGTTGTACCCCTGGGGGGTAGGCCTATATAAACCCCCCAGGGCACCCATGCAAAGGGTTGGAACCTATTAGCTTTAGACCAGATCATATAGGAGGGAGAGAGCTAGCCTTTCCCTCTCCTACCTCCAGGAAACAGCTCAAGGAGCGATCGTGTAAACACTTTGCTATAGTGATCATGCGGAGACCCCGTAGAGCAGCAGTAGGGGTATTATCTCCCCGGAGAGCCCTAGAGCTGGGTAAGATTCGCCGGCGTGCATGTCTACACCCCATCCCGTTTCCAGGCACCGGCGACGTTCTACTCGCCCCCACCATGATAAGCCATCCTTTGGCATATGTCGCACCCAACCCCCGACATTTGGCGCCCACCATGGGGCCTGGTGCACCGCCGTCCGGAGACCTGTTCTGGACGGGAACCCTTTTCCTCCCTGGCGAGCGCAGCCAGCCAAGCACGCCAGACGGAGTTTGCGCCGACGCGCTGCACGGCGTGGAGATCGCTTGCGCAGCCAGCTGCCTCGCCGAACTTGTCGGCGAGGTTCGCCTCTCCGATGAACCTGCATCCAATGCAGGCACGGGCGGCTCCGAGAGCCTCCTCGCAGGCCTCCTCGATCAACTCCACGTCTTCGGCAAGCCTGCCATGGAATTGGAGTCTATAGGCTCCACCGACCCGATGCTGGTCGACTCCGACACCGCGTCGCTCGACGCGTTCCCCACTAATGTGGTGGTCTACGATGAACCTCTCCCTCGCGCGGAGAGCGACAGAAGCACCGTCACCGAGGTGCTCATCATTAGCCATGACAAGCTCCCTGGCGGAGGAGCGCATGATCCACTTGGCGCGGCGCTGCAAGACCTAACTCTGCCCATTCCGGAAGATGCTGACGCGGAGACGCTGGAGGCGCGCCGCCTTCAGCTCGTCAAAGGCGCGAAGAAGCTGGCTAGCATGAGACGCTTGTCGGAAGCCTACCAGCGAGAGATGGATCACGATGTTGGCGGCTCGCCGGCCCCAGCGGGGCCCAGCCGCCTTGGCGCGGTCCAGCAGCGCGGCGTAGCCATCGCCGACCTGTTCGGGGCAAGCCGCCCTATGTATGCAACACCAGCAGAGAACATCCGAGCCGCCCAGGCGGCGGCGGACGAGATGGACAATTTCGAGGGCGAAGAACGAGGCTGCCGCGTAGAACGAGGCTGGCTGCCGCACGGAGGCGCTGCAGCGGCAAAACGATGACCTTTGCCGAGATCAAGGCGCGACGTCTCGGACACCGACTGGCGGTGCCCGAGGAAGAAGAGACAAGGATCCGGCTGTCAGCCATAGTTGGACTCACATTACCATAGAGCGTGACCGAGACGGCCGCCCGAGAGCAGTGGAACGACGGGATGACTGTCCGCCTCCTCCTCCTCGCAAGGAGAGGCGAGTCTCCCTGCCACCTGTTGACCATCCGACTCTCGGCGATGGCCTTGGCTGCCGAGAGGGAGTCGGAGAAAATGACGCCCGCCAACGGATCGACTGACTTCACCGATCCCTGGCGCTGGAAAAAGAAGATGAGTTGGGTCCGCCTTGTTTCGGGCCCCGCATTCGAGACAAGCCCTTTCCCAAAGGGTTCACGCTCCCAAGAGACACGCCCAAATATACCGGCTCCGTGAAGCCGGAAGACTAGCTAGTCGACTACTCCACGGCGGTCAGCATAGCGAACGGCAACAAGCGTGTCGCCGTAAAGTACGTTCCGCTCATGCTCCAAGGCACGGCCCAGACATGGCTGAACAGCCTGAAGCCCCGCAGCATCAACAGCTGGGTCGACTTCACCGAAGCATTCGTCCGCAACTTCACCAGCATGTACAAGCGTCCTCCCAAGCCTCGTCAGCTCTCCTTGTGCATGCAAGGTCCCGACGAGTCGACTCGTGACTACCTCACGCATTGGGCCGAGCTTCGGAACTCCTGCGAGGGCGTGCACGAGGTGCAGGCTATCGAGTACTTCACCGCCGGGTGCAGAGAAGGCACCCTCCTCAAGCACAAGCTCCTCTGTGACAAGCCAGAAACCCTCGACGAGCTGCTGATCATAGCAGACAAGTACGCGACGGCCGACTCCTCCATGAAGGCGGAGATTCAAGTCAGCGCAACTGGCAAAGTGGCCCCTCAAGCTCCAAGAACTCCGGCGGGAGACACCAGTCGGCGACAACAGAAGAGCGACCACAAGCGCAAGGCCCCACAGCCGGCTTCCAGCAGCCGGCAGGTCGCAACAGTCGAAGCCCAGCAGCCGGATGGGCATCCCCCGCCCAAGCGACAGAAAGGCGGCAAGCCCAACTGGTTGCCGGCCTTCTCCTACGAACAGACTCTAGATGGACCTTGCAAGTTCCATAGCTGCGCGAAGCCGTCGAATCACACCACCCGGAAGTGCCACTGGCTCACCAGGATCACCAAGGGAGATGGACTCCTACCTCCCTCGCCTGCTGGGCAGCCGCCTCCGCCCCAGCAGCCGGCTGTCAGGCCAGTCGGCGCAGTACAAGACGAATACCCTGAAGAACATGGAGCCTACGTTGTGTTTACCAGTATGGCTGATGATCGACGCAGAAGGCGGCTGCAGCGAGAAGAGGTGAATGCGGTAGCATCAGAGACGCCAGAGTTCATGCACTGGTCCGAGAAGCCAATCATCTGGAGCAGGGCTGACCACCCAGAGGTGATGCCGAGTCCGGGCTCCTATGCCTTGCTCTTGGATGCCACCTTTGCTACGGATAGACGAGCCACGCGTTTCTCGCGAGTCCTGATAGATGGAGGCAGCAGCATCAACATCCTGTACAAAGACACCATGGAGAAGTTAGGAATCAAGCAAAGACAGCTTCAGAATAGCCGGACTGTGTTCCACGGCATTGTTCCTGGGCTTTCCTGCTCACCAATCGGCAAGATCCTGATGGACGTCCTCTTTGAAGACAAATATCACTTCCGCCGAGAGTCAGTTTCGTTTGAGGTGGTGGACCTTGAGAGCCCATACCATGCGCTACTCGGCCGACCCGCCTTGGCCAAGTTCATGGCGGTCCCCCACTACGCCTACCTCAAAATGAAGATGCCCAGTTCCAGGGGAATTCTGACTGTAGCTGGTGACTACCGGAAGTCGTCTGCCTGTGTGGCTGAGAGCAGTCGGCTGGCCAAGTCCTTGGTGATCGCAACCGAGAAGCAGCTCCTGGAGCGGGTTGCGGTGATGGCCGGCAAGCAGCCAGAGGTGTCGCCCAACCCAAAGGAGTCGGAGGCTAAGGGTTTGTTCAAGCCGGCCAAAGAGACAAAGAAGATACCCTTGGATCCGGAGCACCCGGAGAGGTACGCTGTCGTAGGCGCGAACCTCGATAGCAGATAGGAAGGCGAGCTCGTCGATTTCCTCCGTGAGAATCGGGACATCTTCGCATGGTCCCCCAAAGACATGCCAGGTGTACCAACGGAATTCGCCGAGCACAAGTTACATGTCCGATCTGATGCAAAGCCGGTCAGGCAGCCCCTGCACCGCCTATCAGAAGAGAAGAGAAGAGTTGTCGGAGAAGAGATAGCCTGACTCCTAGCAGCCGGCTTCATTATGGAAGTGTTCTTTCCAAAATGGCTAGCAAATCCTGTCCTGGTACTGAAGAAGAACAAGCGGTGGCAAATGTGTATTGACTACACGAGCCTCAACAAGGCCTGCCCCAAGGACCCGTTTGCTCTACCAAGTATTGATCAGGTGATAGACTCCACAGCCGGATGCGAGCTATTGAGTTTGTTGGATGCATACTTAGGATATCACCAGATCAAGCTGAATCCGGTTGACAGACTAAAGACCGCCTTCATCACGCCGTTTGGAGCCTTCTGCTACCTCACCATGACGTTCGGCTTGAGGAATGGCGGTGCCACCTTTCAGTGTTGCATGTAGAAGTGCCTCCTCATGTAGCTTGGCAGGAACGCCCACATTTACGTGGACGACGCGGTGGTGAAAACGGAAAAGCGTGGAACATTGCTGGAAGACCTCAAGCAGACCTTTGAGAACCTGTGTCGATTCCAGATGAAGCTCAACCCCGAGAAGTGTGTCTTCGGAGTACCAGCCGGCCAGCTCCTTGGCTTCCTAGTCTCTGAACGCGGCATATAATGCAACCCTGTAAAGATCAAGGCCATTGAGAGAATGGAGGTACCCAGCCGACTGCTGGATGTGCAAAAGTTCACCGGCTGCTTGGTGTCCATCAGCCGATTCATCAGTCGGCTGGGCGAGAAAGCTCTCCCCTTATACCAACTCATGAAGAAGACCACTTTTTTCGAGTGGAACCACAAGGCGGACGAAGCTTTTCTCCAGTTGAAAAAGATGCTGACTACTCCACCCATTCTGGCGGCTCCGACTCCCAAGGAACCTATGCTCCTGTACATCGCCGCCACCAGCCGGGTAGTCAGCACGGTCATTGTAGTTGAACGCAAGGAGGAAGGCAAGGCGCTACCTGTCCAGAGACCAGTATATTACCTGAGCGAAGTACTGTCGACCTCCAAGCAGAACTACCCCCACTACCAGAAGATGTGCTATGGCGTACACTTTACCGCCAAGAAATTGAAGCCTTACTTTCAAGAGCATCCAATCACTATGGTCTGCACGGCCCCACTTGCCGAGATCATCGGAAGCCGAGACGCTTCTGGCCGAGTGGCCAAGTGGGCCATAGAGCTGGCTCCTTACACCATCCACTACTAGCCCCGCACCGCCATCAAGTCACAAGCACTGGCCAAATTTCTCGTCGACTGGGCCGAGACCCAGTACCTGCCTCCAGCGCCCGACTCCACCCATTGGCAGATGCATTTCGACGGCTCCAAGATGCGCACCGGCTTGGGAGCCGGCGTCGTCCTCACTTCCCCTAAAGGCGACAAGCTCAAATACGCATTGCAAATCCATTTTGCTGCCTCCAACAACGTCGCCGAGTACGAGGCGCTCATTCACGGGCTCCAGCTTGCCAAAGAACTCGGCATCCGCCGGATCCTGTGTTATGGCAACTCGGACTTAGTGGTCCAACAGTCATCTGGCGATTGGGACGCCAATGATGCCAACATGGCAAGTTACCGTTTCCTCGTGCAGCAACTCAGCGGGTATTTCGAGGGGTGCGAGTTCCTCCATGTGCCAAGAAACGACGACGACCAAGCAGACGCCTTGGCACGAATCGGCTCTACCTGCCAAGCAATACCATCCGGCATCGCCCTTCAACGCCTCCTCAAGCCGTCTGTCAAGCCTTCACCAGAATCAGACTCCATCTTTGTGCCGGCTCCCCCCGAAGAAGTCGGATCCGACTCCAGAGCCCCGGCAGACGGCACGGGGATTTTGGCAGATGGCTCCAAAACCGGCATAGTCGAGGCCGGCCCAGGGACCATAGTACCCGGCCCGGGTACTGCGGCGGCGGACTCAAAGACTCCAGAACTCGGCCCAAGAACCGCGCCAGTCGGCCTGGGGACTTGATTAACCCAGCAAACGGTTGTTGACTCCAACCCACCGCCTCCCAGCCCAACCGCCCTCGTCCAAGTCATAGTTCTGGCAGTCGAAGAAATAGCAGCACCCTCATGGGCCCAGCCCATCCTCAAATTCCTGGTGAGCAAAGAGCTGCCGACTGATGAGACCTCAGCTCGGCAAGTACAACGCCGAGCGGCAGCCTACACCATAGTCAACAGAGAGCTGGTCAGACGCAACGTCACTAGTGTCTACCAGCACTGCGTAGCGCCAGAGCAAGGCCAAGCAATTCTCAAAGACATCCATCAAGGCGAGTGCGGCCACCATGCGGCTTCAAGAGCACTCGTCGCCAAAGCCTTTTGACACGGTTTCTTCTGGCCGACTGCCTTAGAAGAGGCCAAGGAATTGGTCCAAAAATGCAAAGGGTGCCAGAAGTTCAGCTCGAAGCCGCACCAGCCAGCTTCTGCACTCAAGACCATCCCCATTGCCTGGCCTTTCGCAGTTTGGGGTCTAGACATGGTGGGACCATTCAAGACAGCACGAGGTGGCTTAACTCACTTACTTGTTGCAGTGGACAACTTCACCAAGTGGATAGAAGCGAAGCCAATCAAGAAACTGAACGGTCCGACTGCCATGACTTTCATCTCCGATATCACAATTCGGTACGGCATACCACACAGCATCATCACCGATAACGTCACAAATTTTGCCAAAGGCGCCTTGGCCCGTTTTTGCGCAACACAGGGCATCCGACTGGACCTAGCGTCCGTCGCCCATCCATAGTCAAACAGCCAGGTGGAGCAAGCAAATGGCCTCATCCTGTCTGGCATCAAGCCCTAGCTGATCGAGCCTCTGGAGCACTCGGCTGGTTGCTGGCTCGACGAGCTGCCAGCCGTCCTCTGGAGTCTGCGCACGACTCCAAACAAGCCAACCGTCTTCACGCCTTTCTTCCTCGTCTACAGTGCCGAAGCCGTCATCCCAACGGACAGAGAGTTCGACTCCCCACGAGTCACCATGTACACTGAGGAGGAATCAGAAGAAGTACGTCAAGATGACGTCGATCTGCTGGAAGAGGGCCGGCTGTTGGCACTCAGCCGGTCCAGCATCTACCAGCAGAGCCTGCGCCGATACCACAACAGGAAGGTCAAGCCAAGATCTTTCCAAGAAGGCGACCGTGTGCTCCGGCTGATCCAGCGAACAGCCGGCGAGCACAAGCTGTCGGCACCTTGGGAAGGCCCTTTCATCATCAGCAAAGTGCTGGGCAACGACTCCTACTACCTAATTGACGCTCACAAGCCCCGAGCACGCAAGAGGGACGACTCCGGCAAGGAGACAGAGCGGCCATGGAATGCAAATCTCCTCCGAAGATTTTACAGTTGATGCAGTATGTACCACGCTACCTTTTGTATTAAAGTACCAAGACTTCGGGCCCCCGAGACGAGCTCGGGGACTGCCCTCTTTTGTCTGTATGATAAAAATTATGCCTACAAGTATGTTACTCTTTGTTATGCCGCTTGGCACCGGGCTCGACAAGTCGGCCCAGGGACTTGCCGCCTTGCACTATGAAATGCTTCCTGTAGCCGGACAAGTAGTGTGTAACGCCTAAACCGTCTCCTGTCAGAAGCCGCAGCTCGCAGAGCGACTGTACGGTGAGCAGGAGTAAGGTAGAATGGGCGCTCGCATGAAAAATGGCTAAGGACTCAAAGCATAAAACATAGCTCAAGACGGTTTCCAGCCTTTTTTCGCAAACCGACTCTTGAATAGTCGGATTGCCGCCTTCTATTCAACTTGCTCAAAAACTCTTAAAAACGGCTAAGTACTTGCATTCCCAAAGTAGCCAAGCATTTGATCCAACGGCAGTCCGCAGAGCGGCTATCCGATTGGCAAGGCAGGCAACTAAGGGAAAGCAGCAAAGGAAAAAAGCCAAAAGAGCAATGAGCAAGAAAAGATAGAATTCGGATAAATATTTACATAACATAGGCCCTTGGTCCAATCTTCGAGAAGAAGTTCAAAATACACACCGCGGGTGGAATTGTGCGAATTAACAAGATCTTACTACTAAAGCAGATAAAATAAAGATAAGGCGGCAGCTTAGGAAGCAGCAGACGGATTCGGAGGGTCGGAGGATGCGGCAGCGTCAGGCGTTGGGGTGGCCGGCTGGGTAGTCTCAGCTTGATCGCCTCTGGCGGCAGTCGGCTCAGTCGCACGCGGCTCGTTGCTAGAGGCGCAGTCGAGCTGAGGCTGGCCGTCTGCTCCATCTTCTGGTGCTTCCGTCTCGCCTCCGTCCTCCGCCTCGCCTTCCTCCTCAACACTGGAGCCGATCACCTCTGCCGAGTCCTCTCCGTAGTCTGGGTTCATCCCAAACCACTCCGGCGGTACCTCCTCGCCGTCTTCAGACCGCTCGGGGACGAAGATGCTGGTGTCGGTGTACTCAGCGATCGCCGCAGCACGCTTGACGAGGGCATCTTCCGCAGCTGCCAGCTCCGGCTGGGCCTCTGACCGGAGGGTGGCCAGCCGGTCTAGATCCAGCCCCGGATACCATGCCTTGACGAACTCCAAGGCCCGGCGCACTCCAGCTCGGGCCGAGGAACCCTTCCAGGCCTGAAGACGTCCAGCTGCGACCTCTAGCCAGTCGGCAGTCAGGCTGGGGGTGCGCGGAGCCTGCATGTCCGGCCACAGGGCGGCAATCGCCTGGGCGCCGACACGTTGAAGCCGGTGCAACATCCGGTGAGTCGGCCGAAGGCGGGCCTCGATGCTCAGGATATGCTCATCAACGGTTCGGGGGGCGTCGGCGGCGATCTCTGCACCTTCCGTCCTCCGACCTTCACGGTCAGCCTCGATGGCTTGGATGGCAGCCTGCGAGTGCCCAGGGAAGAAGTCTGCCAACACGGAAGAAACAAAGAAGCAAGTCAAAAACCAGGAGTCGGCACGACTTATAATCGGCAGTTCGAAGAAAGAAAGTAAAGAAACTCACCATCAACGATGTCTTCAATCTCATGGAAGCCGGAGGCCAGCATCGCCTCCTTGTCAGTCCAGGAGGAGCGCTCACTCGCGAACTCGGCCAGGAGGGCGGTTTCCGCTTCTTCCGCCTCCTTCTGCGTCTTCGCAAGCAGCCCCCTCTGCTCTGCCAATTGAGTGGCCAGCAGATCGTGCTCCGTGGCGAGCTTGCTGCACTCCTCCCCCTTGGCGCGCAACGCGGAGTTGGCGTCGCTCAGCTGCTGTTGAAGAACAGCGTTGGCTTCCGAAGAGAAGGAAGAAAGAAGGTGTTAAGTCATCAATAAAGAAGGTCGCCGGGGAGATCCAGCCCGACTGCTCAGCAGTCGACCCGAATCTCGGGGACTACAGCCCGCGGGTGCGCCAGCGCGCCCCCGCAAAGAAGAAAAAGGACTTACTCCGGCTCTCCGACAAGTCGGCGGTCCGCTTGCCCAGCTCTTCAACGTTACGGTTGAAGGTAGTAATGCGGAGGTTGTGGTAGTCCTGCGACAAGTGTTTCAGACAAAAGTTAGTACCTGGATCTCACCAACTGGAGTTCCGGGCCGCCTGCTCAGCAGCCGGCCCGAAACTCGGGGACTACACCCAGTGGGTGCGCTGGCGCGCCCCCACAGAAAGGAACAAGAGAACAAGGACCAAAGAAAAAACATACCCGGACGGCTGACCGTGATGCCAGGTACGCCTTGGTGCAGTTCTGGAGTGCGTCGCCCTCATCTCGAAGCTTCACCTGGACGTACAGAAGCGCCTGGTTCAGCGGCCCTGTGCCGCCTCCTCGCACCCACCCAATGGGCGTGGCGCTCGTCGCTTCGGCGTCTGGGATCGTTGAGCTGGCGGTGCCGGCCTCCACGGGGCGGGGCGCCGAAGTCGCCTTCTCCAGACGGCGGCGCGTTGGCGAACCGACTTGGAGGAGTAACCTCACCACGGCCTCATCTTCAATCGGCGGCACCGGAGGCGGACAGTAGCACTACCGTGTTGGGCGTGAGGTGGTGCGGCTAGAGGCCGTAGAACTCCAGAAAAGAGCGGAAGAAGCTGCTCGCCGGCAGCCGCAACCCGCGCAGGCAGTGCGAGCGGAAGATGACCCGCTCGCCCTCCTGCAGCGCGGGGGAAATCTCCCCCCTCTGCGCAAGACGCACCCGCACGTGATCTTCACCGGGGAGCCGACGAGTCTTGCGGAGGAACTCGATGTGGTCATCATGAACTTCTGAGCCGTCCCAGGTGCCGGAGCGCACCGGGGGAGGCGCGACGGCAGAGGAAGAGCTCATCGTAAGCTGATCGCCGCGGTGTTCGTCGGAGCTTGGGCGCATGGCGGGGCGAGGAAGAAGAAGAAGAAGAAGGAGAAGAGAAAGGCGTAGTGGGAAGGTGGGGCGCGCGCGCTCTGCCGTTTCCCCCTCCTCCCCCTACTTATAGCCTCATGGGCTGCGAAGCCGAGGGGGCGGTCGTGGGATTTACTGCGCCCACGACCCCACGACCCCCACGTTTCCATGACAAATTTACTGCGCGCAGTAACTCCACGGGAATCCCAACCGTTCGCCGGGGCCACAGCGGATCCGCTCGGGCGCTGAGGCGCGGAAGTGGCGGGCCCCGCCTATAGGCCTGTCCCGTCGCGTGCGTAGGCTGGCAGAATGGCCCGGCCACGTGTTATCACGTGATAGGCCTGGAGCGGGCGGCAGCCTGGAGGCTTAGCCAGCATGCTACTTGGATCACGCCGCGACGTTCGAAATATTGTGCGAGTTAGAGTTGGGCGAGTCCTACTCCTTCTAGCCAGCCCGGCGGAAGTCAACCAAGAGCCATGTGTCGAGTACCTGGAAAGAGAAACTGCTGAGGCTTCTTGGCCGATCGTCCGCAGCGCCTCACCAGCTTCGGGGACTACTGTCGGAGTAATGGGCCACGGGTAGGCCAACCCGAGCCCCAGAACCTTTCAAGACATCGAGGCAGGCTGTGCCCCTCAAGACTCCAGGACGAAGAGCCGCCTTCTGAGAAGACGGCGGCAAGACGGCCGACTGCGCACTCGCGGCCATGTCCCAGGGACGACTTCAGGATAAGCCGACTCCTGACTGGCGACTTCCAGAGAAGCCAGCTTTGTGGAGTGGCCCGCAACTCCAGCAAAACCCCATGTCCTCATCAAGAGGGACAGGACAGGGGAGTGGCTACAGTGAAGACTGTTCCCACCCCTTTGCCAAGGCAGGCATGGCTATAGTACGCCGTACTTGCAGAGATCTCCGTGCGGCGTCGCACTGTTGCCATGCCAGCCCTGCCATCAGCACTGGTGGACCGAATCCTGCGCCCACGATGGCTTGTCCGTACGGCCTTGGGGCAGCGGGTCCCACCAGCCAGCGGGACCCTAGAAGACGGCAAGTGCGCCACCAGTCGGACTCGTTGGGAGTCAGCCCCCGGGAGTCGGCCAGCTCCTCCCCCGGGGCCCACGCGCCATTAACCAGATGTGACGGAGAGTGGCAAACAGTGATCGCCCGCCAGGCGGCGGGGCTGTTGCCACGACTCCATGACGAAGCCCGCGTCATTAGAAGCACGGCTACAGTAATCAGCAGCCGGCAAGACCCGCCCGCGTCGGATGCGGCCTGTCGGCTCCGTACCTAGCCAGTCGGTGGGGCCCACCAGTCGGCGGCCCCCAGCAGTCTGCGGAGAAGACGGAGGCTAGAGGAACTAACGGCTGGGCCCGCGTCCAGCCAGATTACCATTGTACCCCTGGGGGTAGGCCTATATAAACCCCCCAGGGCACCCATGCAAAGGGTTGGAACCTATTAGCTTTAGACTAGATCATATAGGAGGGAGAGAGCTAGCCTTGCCCTCTCCTACCTCCAGGAAACAGCTCAAGGAGCGATCGTGTAAACACTTTGCTAAAGTGATCATGCGGAGATGTAAAACCCCGGATGTAACTTTCCCAATTTGTACTCCAACTCTTGCCGTTTCCTGCCTTAAGTTATTTTATTTTCTCGGGTTCGGGTCTTTGTCTCCGTGTGTTGTTATCGTTGTCATGCATCTCATATCATGTCATCATGTGCATTGCATTTGCATACGTGTTCATCTCATGCATTCGGGCATTTTCCCCGTTGTCCGTTTTGCATTCCCGCGCTTCGTTCTCCTCCGGTGGTCATTTCTACCTTTCTTTCGTGTGTGGGGATTAAACATTTCCGGATTGGACCGAGACTTTCCAAGCGGCCTTGGTTTACTACCGGTAGACCGCCTGTCAAGTTTCGTACCATTTGGACTTCGTTTGATGCTCCAACGGTTAACCGAGGGACCGAAAAGGCCTCGTGTGTGTTGCAGCCCAACACCCCTCCAATTTAGCCCAAAACCCACCTAAACCCTCTCCATCATCTAGAGCGTTCGATCACGATCGCGTGGCCGAAAACCGCACCTCATTTGGACTCTCCTAGCTCCCTCTACCCCTATAAATAAACCCCCTCCGAAATCCGGATCTCCCTCGTCCGAAACCCTAAAAAATCGTCTCCGCGCCGGCCGGACACGTCCACCCTGACCGGACGTCCCGCCGCTGCCAACCACGCTCCGCCACGTGGCGCGGAGCCGCTCGTCCCGCCGCCGGCCCGGGGAGCCCGCATTAGGCCCCCGAGGCCCATCCGGATCCGCCGCCGCCCGCCTTCGCCCTCCTCCACTCCGGCTCGCCGGCGGCGCCGCGCACCTCGCCGGGTCTTCGCGCCGCCATCGACGCCCGCCGCCGCTGCCTTGCTCCGGCGCCCATCCGCGACCCCGACCGGCCCCCTCGTCCTCCGCGGCAAGTCCGACGCCACCCCGACGACTCCGGCGAGCTCGAGCTCCGAGTCCGGCGAACCTCATTTTCTATGCCAGCCGTATCCGATCCAGATCTAGATCCCCTCCTCGGTTGACTTTTTCTCCCGAAACCCTAGTTCATATGCCCATGTTCATCGTGCCGTAACTTTGCATCCGTAACTCCGTTTTGCGCATATAGCATATCAAAATGTTCGTCTAAGAGAGCACATCATTTCATTCCATTGCATCATTTTCATTTGAGTTCATCTTGTTGCCCGAAATGGTGTTAGAAGATGGCTACTTGAGATAATTGTCAGATCTGCTGCTCCATTTAGCTATTTGTCATATTTGCCATGATTATTGTGTGCATGATATGCCCAGGAGCTCTACATATGTTTTGTTAAGGGTTTTGCCATCTTTCCAGAGGTGCAACCCATGTATTTTTGTGATGTGTGTGGTGACTAGCACAAGCTTGCAAAGTGAGGCACTTGGTAATGTTGATTTTAGGGACTTAGCAATTCCACTAAGTCCTTGATCTGTTTTTCTCATGATGCCATATGTTCATGTTGTTTCCTAGTGATCCGTGCCTATTTTGAGGATGATCAATAAGGATGTTTTGTTAATCTTGTAGTACTCTATCCATCCATGTCTTTGTTTGCAATTATGGAGCACCGTAGCTTGAGTCAATCGAGCTCTACTTTTGCTACTTCGTGAATCTGGGCAGATTGTCTAGTTGTTAGCGATTTTGCCGATGATGTTGTAGTTGATCCGTGCATGCTATGCTATTGTTCTTGCCATGTCTAGCTTGCATTTTGTGTATTATTGATGGATGTATGTTTAACTTGTCATGACTTTCTCCGTAATGAGTGCATCGAGCTCGTAAACATGCCTACTTGAGATATGTTTCAGGATGTGCCAGTTTTCACTAAGTCTGAAAACTGATTATGCTTTTGCTATGTTCACGTGCTTGCAATTGTACTTTCTGATCCCTTTTGGCTCAAGGTCACTAAGGTACTTTTGTTAAGCTTTTTGAGTAGCTCCATGCCATGTTTTACTTTGCCATGTTCAGGTCCTGTAGCATGTAGTTTTGTTGCTCCAAAGTGTGCTACCTGATCTGAAATTCCAGACAAGTGTTAATTTCACTAAGTCTGAGATCTGTTTACCATATGCATTTTTGCCATGCTTGTTTGAACCTGTTAATGGATGAATTGGCCGTAGCTCAGTGCTAGACTTTTGTTAAGGATCATGAATGCATCCCTGCCATGTATTTTTATGCCATGTTTGAGTGTTCTAGCATATTCATCTTATTGCATTTAGATGACTACTTGCTGTAAATCACAGAACGTGTCCATATTTAAATTGCTTGCCATTTCCAAACCGTAACTCCGATTTCGACGTTCTTTATATCGTTTTCAAGCGATTTCATCTCATCTTTCCAGTGGCACACTTGTATTTCCATGTTGAGGCCAGGTTCATGCATCCCTTATCAAATCTTGCATATGCATCCCGCATCGCATCCCGCATAGCATACCATCTTTGCATCATATTGTTTGAGCTTTGCACGTGGTTGATTGTGTTCCGTTTGCTTGTTTGTCTTGTTTGGGTAGATCCGGGAGACGAGTTCGCTAACAAGGAGCCCGTTGAGTTTGCTTTCGAGGATCCAGTCAAGTCTGACAACTTTGCAGGCAAGATGATCATACCCTCGAAATCACTACTATCTTTGCTATGCTAGATTGCTCGCTCTTTTGCTATGCCAATGCTACGATGCCTACCACTTGCTTTCAAGCCTCCCAAATTGCCATGTCAAACCTCTAACCCACCATGTCCTAGCAAACCGTTGATTGGCTATGTTACCGCTTTGCTCAGCCCCTCTTATAGCATTGCTAGTTGCAGGTGAAGATTGGAGGCCGTTCCTTGTTGGAACATTATTTATTTGTTGGGATATCATTATATTATCTTCTTATCTTAATGCATCTATATACTTGGTAAAGGGTGGAAGGCTCGGCCTCTCGCCTAGTGTTTTGTTCCACTCTTGCCGCCCTAGTTTCCGTCATATCGATGTTATGTTCCCGGATTTTGCGTTCCTTACGCGGTTGGGTTATAATGTGAACCCCTTGATAGTTCGCCTTGATTAAAGCTTTTCCAGCAATGCCCAACCTTGGTTTTACCATTTCCCACCTAGCCTCTTTTTCCCTTGGGTTTCCGAAGCCAAAGGGTCATCTTATTTTAAACCCCCCCCCCCCGAGCCAGTGCTCCTATGAGTGTTGGTCCGAACCAGGCAGCCTGCGGGGCCACCTCGGGGAAACTCGAGGGCTGGTTTTACTCGTAGCTTGACCTATCTGAGTGTGCCCTGAGAACGAGATATGTGCAGATCCTATCGGGATTTGTCGGCACATTCGGGCGGTGTTGCTGGTCTTGTTTTAACCTGTCGAAGTGTCTTGAAGAACCGAGATACCGAGTCTGATCAGAACATCTCGGGAGGAGGTCTATTCCTTCGTTGACCGTGAGAGCTTGTCATGGGCTAAGTTGGGACTCCCCTGCAGGGATTTGAACTTTCGAAAGCCGTGCCCGCGGTTATGGGCAGATGGGAATTTGTTAATGTCCGGTTGTAGATAACTTGAACCTTAATTTAATTAAAATGAATCAACCATGTGAGTTACCGTGATGGCCTCTTCTCGGCGGAGTCCGGGAAGTGGACACGGTGTTGGAGTAATGTTTGCGCAGGTTGCTCTCTAGTTTCTCGCTCGCGCTTTGCCTTCTCTTCCCTCTCTCTTTTGCGAATAGGATAGCCACCATATATGCTAGTCGCTTGTTGCAGCTCCGCATTTACTTTTACCTTGCCTTACCTATAAGCTTAAATAGTCTTGATCGCGAGGGTGCGAGATTGATGAGTCACTGTGGCTCACAGATTACTATTAAACCAGATGCAGGGCCTGATGATTCCTCTCCAGGTGACGCGCTCGAGCTCAAGTGGGAGTTCGACGAGGACTCTCAACGTTACTATGTTTCCTTTCCTGATGATCAGTAGTGGTGCCCAGTTGGGGGTGATTGGGACCCTGTCGCGTGTTGGGTTATCTTTTGTTTTGGCGCCGTAGTCGGGCCATGAGTGTTTGGATGATGTAATGTTATTTATGTACCTTGATTGACGTGGCGAGTGTAAGCCAACTATGTTATCTCCGCTTTTATTAATTATATTACATGGGATGTTTGTGAAGATTTCCTAACTTGCGACATATGCCTTCAATGCGATTATGCCTCTAAGTCGTGCCTCGACACGTGGGAGATATAGTCGCATTGAGGGTGTTATAAGTTGGTAATCAGAGCCTTCCCCGACCTTAGGAGCCCCATTGCTTGATCGTTTTTAGCAGCCGAGTTGTGTCTAGAAAAATGTTTTGAGTCATTTAGGAATTATATATCGGAGAGTTTAGGAATTCTTTTTACTTCCCAGTCTCCTCATCGCTCTGGTAAGGCATCCTGACGTAGAGTTTTGACTCTTCTCTTCTCAAATTTCACTATTTTTTTTAGTATCACGCGGGTATCTTGGTGCCTCCTGTCGGGGGTTTTGTGGAAGTGTCCCGGGGAGTTGAGCTCTGAGGTGTTGTCGTCATAATTTTATCATTGCAGTTCTGGAATACCTGAGTTTAGTACGCCGACATCGAAAATCTCTTTTATGCAGTTCGTTGGTGAGATAACCTCGACGCCACCCAGTACTGGGGCGGGAGTTCGGGAGTATCACCATAACTTGTATAACGGTTGCTTTTCGAAGGTTGAGGTAGATGGTTTCCGATGTTTTTCTCGGTTATGTGTTGAAGGATGGATACAGCTGGATGTAGGATTTGCTAGATTTGGGCGAGATATTATGCTTCCCCTGTATCCCCAACACCTGATTGCATAACCGGAAAGGTTCGGGAGTTTCATATGTGGAAATTCAAGTAGCTCTAGCTCTTCTTCCACGGATATTTGGTTTGAGATTGGGATTTCTTACCGAGTATTCGTTCTTGATCCGTACCTTGTTGATTTATTTCTCTACCTAAATTCTACGTGGCTTCTCAATTTATGTATATGTGACCATTTCAAGAGGAATGCATTCGTTCATTTTGTTCGCATGTGAAGACTGTATGTTGCAATTTTCATTCCGTTGGATTCAGCTTCATTTTATCTGTTTATGTGCTAACGGTGGTCAACCTCTTCAGGATGGCTCCCGCTAAGAGCACCAATCAGAATCAGAATCAAGATCCGCCACCACCTCCACCTCCTCCGGAGGCATGGCAAGCTGTGATGGCCACAACCAATGAAACACACAGTTGACCATGCAAATTATCCAAGAGCGCAATCAAGGCAACCAAGGGAACCAAGGCAACAATCAGAATCACTTTGCTACACTCAACCAGTTCCTTGCTAAGGGGCCAAAGACTTTCAGCAATTGTGTTGAGGCAACTGATGCTGACGATTGGCTCGTGGATCTGTGCAAGCATTTCGAGTGCGGTAACGTCAGGCCTGAGGACTTCGTCAAGTTCGCTTCCTTCCAACTCAAAGATCAAGTTGCAGAATGGTTTCAGCAGTACAAGGATTCCAGAGGTGGACGTGTGATCACTTGGGATGAATTTCGTCAAGATTTCAGAGCTCACCATATTCCTCAGAGCGTGGTTGAAAGCAAGCGTGAGGAATTCCGCAACCTGAAGCAAGGCACTTTGTCTGTCTATGACTACAACAAGTTGTTTCAGAAGCTCGCCCGCTTTGCCAAGCAGGATGTCCCTGATGAGAAGAGCATGATATACCAGTTCAGGGGTGGTCTCAGAGAAGAAATTCAGCTAGCTCTTGTTCTCTTTGAGCCCTTGAGGTACGATGAGTTCTACAACATGGCACTGAAGCAAGAAGCCGCTCAACTGAGGTGTGATGCTTCCAAGAAGCGAGTCAGAGATGCTACTCCTTCTTCCTCTACTCAAGTGGCCAAGCAGTAGAAGTTTTGGCTTCGTCCTCCTCCGTTCCGTCAGCCGTATCAGCAGAAGAGCAAAGGTGGCAGTGGATCTTCCCACCCACCCAACCCTGGCTTTCAGAGCAAGACTTCGTCTCAAGCTCCAAGCTTGAGTGCTCCGTATCACCGTCCGCTTTCAGAGGTCACGTGTAACAAGTGCCAACAGAAGGGTCACTATGCCAACAAGTGTTTCAACCAGAGGCATCTTCCTCCTCCTCCTCCTGTTAGATCGGCAAGAACAGCTGTGGTCAAGCATAACCCCAAGCACGCCAAGGTCAACTTGATGAATGCAGCTCAGGCAGAGGACTCGTCAAATGTCATCATGGGTAACCTTCCTGTTAACGATATTCCCGCAAGAGTTCTTTTTGACACTGGTGCATCGCATTGTTTCATGTCAAAGCCATTTTTTACCAAGCATGAGTTCATTTCTTCTCATTTGTGTAAACAAATGGATATCGTTTCTCCTGGCAAACATTTGAGTGCAAGTCTGGAGGTGCCAGATGTTACTATCACGTTGGGCGACTACAAGTTCCTTTCTTCCCCAATGGTTCTTGGTAACTCGGATATTGATCTTATTCTCGGGATGGATTGGCTTTCTAAGAACAAGGCTCAGCTTGATTGTGCAGCCAGGCAGATTCAGTTGACTCATTCATCTGAGGATGTAATTGTCTTTGCCGCTCGTGATGATACCATCCGTCTGTTTTCTCTCAATGAGAAGGGTGAACTGGATGCTATCTCGCAAATTCCAGTCGTTTGCGAATATCAAGACGTCTTTCCAGAAGAGCTTCCAGGAATGCCTCTGCACCGGCCAGTTGAATTCGTCATTGATCTTGAGCCTGGCACGGAACCTGTGTGCAAGCGTCCTTACAAGCTTGGACCTGAAGAGTTGAAGGAGCTGAAGAAACAACTCGATGTTCAAGACAGAATGGGTCTCATCCGGCCTAGTTCTTCTCCGTGGGGTTGTGGTGTTCTTTTTGTGAAGAAGAAGGATGGAACGGACCGACTTTGTGTTGATTACCGTCCATTGATCAAGAAGACTATCAAGAACAAATACCCACTTCCCAACATCAACGAGCTGTTCAAACAACTCAAAGGTGCCCAAGTATTCTCCAAGCTTGATCTCCGTATGGGTTATCATCAGATTCGAATCCGTGAACAAGATATTCCCAAGATGGCCTTCAGGACAAGCTATGGTTCAAATGAATACACGGTCATGTCTTTTGGCCTCGTCAACGCTCCTCCGACTTTCTCTTGCATGATGAACTTCATCTTCAATGACTACACCAATGACTTCGTTTTGGTCTATCTCGACGACATTCTGGTTTCCTCGAAGAACAAGGAAGATCATGCCAAGCACTTGCGTTTGGTACTCGATAAGTTGAGGGAACACCAGTTCTACGCCAAGTTCTCCAAGTGCGAATTTTGGCTCGATGAGGTTCTTTATCTTGGTCATATCATCTCTGCCAAGGGCATTGCGGTGAATCCTGAGAAGGTGTCTGCAATTGTGAATTGGGAACCACCTCAGAACGTCAAGCAACTCCGCAGCTTCCTCGGTCTCGCAAGCTATTGTCGAAGATTCGTTGAAATTTTTTCTAAGATCGCGAAGCCTCTCTCAAATCTTCTCCAGAAGCACGCCAAGTACGTTTGGTCTCCGGAGTGTGACATTGCTTTCAACACTTTGAAAGAGAAATTGATCACTGCTCCAGTTCTGACTCGGCCAGATGAATCCAAGCCGTACGAGGTCTTTTGTGATGCCTCTCTCCAAGGTCTTGGCGCAGTGTTGATGCAAGAGAAGAAAGTTGTTGCTTATACCTCTCGCCAGTTGAAGCCCAACGGGAAGAACTATCCCACTCATGATCTCGAGTTGGCAGCAGTTGTGCATGCTCTTTTGACTTGGAGACATCTCTTATTGGGAAGAAAAGTGGACATTTTCACTGATCACAAGAGTCTCAAGTACATCTTCACTCAGCCTAATCTCAACCTCAGGCAAACTCGATGTGTCGAAATGATTCAAGAGTATAATCCGAGTATCGCGTATACTCCAGGCAAGGCCAATGTGATAGCTGACGCATTGAGCAGGAAGGCTTATTGCAACAGTCTGATTCTCAAGCCTTATCAACCCGAGCTTTGTGAAGCTTTCCGCAAAATTAATCTGCAAGTTGTTCCTCAAGGTTTCCTCGCCAACCTTCAAGTCTCTCCTACCTTGGAAGACCAGATTCGCCAAGCTCAGCTTCTTGATGCTATGGTGAAAAGGTGAAGATTGGGATTGCCAAGAGTCAACCCAAGTACAAGTGCTACCGCCTTGATGACAAGGATACTCTCTTCTTCGAGGATCGTATTGTTGTGCCCAAAGGTGATCTTCGTAAAGTGATCATGAACGAGGCTCACAATTCTCTCCTCTCCATCCACCCTGGGAGCACGAAGATGTATCAGGACCTCAAGCAGGCTTATTGGTGGACTCGAATGAAGCGCGAGATTGCTCAATTCCTAAATGAGTGTGATGTATGCAGAAGAGTGAAGGTAGAACACCAAAGGCCAGCTGGTCTCCTCCAACCTCTTGCCATTCCAGAATGGAAGTTTGACCACATTGAAATGGACTTCGTGACTGGGTTTCCAAAGTCCAAGCATGGCAATGATGCTATATTCGTTGTCATCGACAAACTGACCAAAGTGGCTCACTTTCTGCCTATCAAAGAGTCAATCACTGCAGCTCAATTGGCGGAACTCTATACCTCTCGGATTGTCTCTCTGCACGGTATTCCACAAGTGATCTCTTCAGACCGTGGCAGCATCTTTACCTCCAAGTTTTGGGATTCTTTTCAGAAGGCCATGGGCACCAACATCCGCTTCAGCACAGCTTTCCATCCTCAAACTAGCGGTCAAGTTGAGCGTGTCAACCAGATTCTTGAAGATATGCTCAGGGCTTGTGTGATCTCCTTTGGCATGAAGTGGGAGGATTGTCTTCCTTATGCTGAATTCTCCTACAACAACAGCTTTCAAGCAAGTTCGGGCAAGGCCCCATTTGAAATTCTGTATGGAAGGAAGTGTCGTACCCCTCTCAACTGGTCTGAAACCGGTGAACGCTAGCTTCTCGGAAATGACTTAATCACAGAGGTAGAGGAAATGTGCAAAGTCATTCGAGATAACCTCAAAGCAGCCCAATCCTGCCAGAAGAGCTACTATGACAGTAAGCACCGTGATTTGGCTTTCGAGATCGGAGATCATGTTTACCTCCGCGTCTCTCCTATGAAAGGTACTCGTCGCTTCGGTATCAAAGGGAAGCTTGTTCCTAGTACGTGGGACCTTTCAAGATCGTCAGCAAGAGAGGCGATCTCGCCTATCAACTTGAGCTTCCTTCAAACTTTGCAAATGTTCATGATGTGTTCCTTGTCTCTCAGCTCCGAAAGTGCTTCAAGACTCCTGATCGCACCGTCAACTTCGAGGACATTGAGCTCCAAGAAGATCTCTCCTATCATGAGCACCCAGTTGCTATTCTTGAAGAGACTGAACGCAAGACTCGCAACAAGTCAATCAAATTCCTCAAAGTTAAGTGGTCACACCATTCCGACCGTGAAGCTACCTGGGAACGCGAGGATCACCTCCGTTCTGAGTACCCGGCGTTCTTTCAGTCCTAGATCTCGGGACGAGATCCTTTCGTAGTGGTGGAGTGTTGTAACACCCCGGATGTAACTTTCCCAATTTGTACTCCAACTCTTGCCATTTCCAGCCTTAAGTTATTTTATTTTCTCGGGTTCGGGTCTTTGTCTCCGTGTGTTGTTATCGTTGTCATGCATCTCATATCATGTCATCATGTGCATTGCATTTGCATACGTGTTCATCTCATGCATTTGAGCATTTTCCCCCTTGTCCGTTTTGCATTCCGGCGCTTCGTTCTCCTCTGGTGGTCATTTCTACCTTTCTTTCGTGTGTGGGGATTAAACATTTCCGGATTGGACCGAGACTTGCCAAGCAGCATTGGTTTACTACCGGTAGACAGCCTGTCAAGTTTCGTACCATTTGGACTTCGTTTGATGCTCCAACGGTTAACCGAGGGACCGAAAAGGCCTCGTGTGTGTTGCAGCCCAACACCCCTCCAATTTGGCCCAAAACCCAGCTAAACCCTCTCCATCATCTAGAGCGTTCGATCACGATCGCGTGGCCAAAAACCACACCTCATTTGGAGTCTCCTAGCTCCCTCTACCTCTATAAATAGACCCCCTCCGAAATCCGGATCTCCCTCGTCCGAAACCCTAAAAAATCATCTCCACGCCGGCCGGACACGTCCGCCCTGACCGGACGTCCCGCCGCCGCCAACCACGCTCTGCCACATGGCGCGGAGCCGCTCGTCCCGCCGCCGGCTCGGGGAGCCCGCATCAGGCCCCCGAGGCCCATCCGGATCCGCCGCCGCTAGCCTTCGCCCTCCTCCACTCCGGCTCGCCGGCGGCGCCGCACGCCTCGCCGGGTCTTCGCGCCGCCATCAACGCCCACCGCCGCCGCCTCGCTCTGGCGCCGCCCCGCCGCGCTGCTCCCGCCGGCCGACGCCGCCGCCTCGCTCCGGCACCCGTCCGCGACTCCGACCGGCCCCCTCATCCTCCGCGGCAAGTCCGACGCCACCCCGACGACTCCGGCGAGCTCGAGCTCCGAGTCCGGCGAACCTCATTTTCCATGCCAGCCGGATCCGATCCAGATCTAGATCCCCTCCTCGGTTGACTTTTTCTCCCGAAACCCTAGTTCATATGCCCATGTTCATCGTGCCGTAACTTTGCATCCGTAACTCTGTTTTGCGCATATAGCATATCAAAATGTTCGTCTAAGAGAGCACATCATTTCATTCCAGTGCATCATTTTCATTTGAGTTCATCTTGTTGCCCGAAATGGTGTTATAAGAGGGCTACTTGAGATAATTGTCAGATCTGCTGCTCGATTTAGCTATTTGTCATTTTTGCCATGATTATTGTGTGCATGATATGCCCATGAGCTCTACATATGTTTTGTTAAGGGTTTTTCCATATTTCCAGAGGTGCAACCCATGTATTTTTGTGATGTGTGTGGTGACTAGCACAAGCTTGCAAAGTGAGGCACTTGGTAATGTTGATTTTAGGGACTTAGCAATTCCACTAAGTCCTTGATCTGTTTTTCTCATGATGCCATATGTTCATGTTGTTTCCTAGTGATCCGTGCCTATTTTGAGGATGATCAGTAAGGATGTTTTGTTAATCTTGTAGTGCTCTATCCATACATGTCTTTGTTTGCAATTATGGAGCACCCTAGCTTGAGTCAATCGAGCTCTACTTTTTCTACTTCGTGAATCTGGGCAGATTGTCTACTTGTTAGCGATTTTGCCGATGATGTTGTAGTTGATCCGTGCATGCTATGCTATTGTTCTCGCCATGTCTAGCTTGCATTTTGCGTATTCTTGATGGATGTATGTTTAACTTGTCATGACTTGCTCCGTAATGAGTGCATCGAGCTCGTAAACATGCCTACTTGAGATATGTTTCAGGATGTGCCAATTTTCACTAAGTCTGAAAACTGATTATGCTTTTGCTATGTTCACGTGCTTGCAATTGTATTTTCTGATCCCTTTTGGCTCAAGGTCACTAAGGGACTTTTGTTAAGCTTTTTGAGTAGCTCCATGTCATGTTTTACTTTTCCATGTTCAGTTCCTGTAGCATGTAGTTTTGTTGCTCCAAAGTGTGCTAGCTGATCTGAAATTCCAGACAAGTGTTAATTTCACTAAGTCTGAGATCTGTTTACCATATGCATTTTTGCCATGCTTGTTTGAACCTGTTAATGGATGAATTGGCCGTAGCTCAGTGCTAGACTTTTGTGAAGCATCATGAATGCATCCCTGCCATGTATTTTTATGCCATGTTTGAGTGTTGTAGCATGTTCATCTTATTGCATTTAGATGACTACTTGCTGTAAATCGCAGAACATGTCCATATTTAAATTGCTTGCCATTTCCAAACCGTAACTCCGATTTCGACGTTCTTTATATCGTTTTCAAGCGATTTCATCTCATATTTCCAGTGGCACACTTGGATTTCCATGTTGAGGCCAGGTTCATGCATCCCTTGTCAAATCTTGCATATGCATCTCGCATCGCATCCCGCATAGCATACCATCTTTGCATCATATTGTTTGAGCTTTGCACGTGGTTGATTGTGTTCCGTTTGCTTTTTTGTCTTGCTTGGGTAGATCCGGGAGACAAGTTTGCTAACAAGGAGCCTGTTGAGTTTGCTTTCGAGGATCCAGTCAAGTCTGACAACTTTGCAGGCAAGATGATCATACCCTCGAAATCACTACTATCTTTGCTATGCTAGATTGCTCGCTCTTTTGCTATGCCAATGCTACGATGCCTACCACTTGCTTTCAAGCCTCCCAAATTGCCATGTCAAACCTCTAACCCACCATGTCCTAGCAAACCGTTGATTGGCCATGTTACCGCTTTGCTCAGCCCCTCTTATAGCGTTGCTAGTTGCAGGTGAAGATTGGAGGCCGTTCCTTGTTGGAACATTATTTACTTGTTGGGATATCATTATATTATCTTGTTATCTTAATGCATCTATATACTTGGTAAAGGGTGGAAGGCTCGGCCTCTCGCCTAGTGTTTTGTTCCACTCTTGCCGCCCTAGTTTCCGTCATATCGGTGTTATGTTCCCGGATTTTGCGTTCCTTACGCGGTTGGGTTATAATGGGAACCCCTTGATAGTTCGCCTTGATTAAAGCTTTTCCAGCAATGCCCAACCTTGGTTTTACCATTTGCCACCTAGCCTCTTTTTCCCTTGGGTTTCCGGAGCCCAAGGGTCATCTTATTTTAAACCCCCCCCGGGCCAGTGCTCCTCTGAGTGTTGGTCCGAACCAGGCAGCCTGCGGGGCCACCTCGGGGAAACTTGAGGGCTGGTTTTACTCGTAGCTTGATCTATCTGAGTGTGCCCTGAGAACGAGATATGTGCAGCTCCTATCGGGATTTGTCGGCACATTCGGGCGGTGTTGCTGGTCTTGTTTTAACCTGTCGAAGTGTCTTGAAGAACCGAGATACCGAGTCTGATCGGAACGTCTCGGGAGGAGGTCTATTCCTTCGTTGACCATGAGAGCTTGTCATGGGCTAAGTTGGGACTCCCCTGCAAGGATTTGAACTTTCGAAAGCCGTGCCCGCGGTTATGGGAAGATGGGAATTTGTTAATGTCCGGTTATAGATAACTTGAACCTTAATTTAATTAAAATGAATCAACCGTGTGAGTTACCGTGATGGCCTCTTCTCGGCGGAGTCCGGGAAGTGGACACGGTGTTGGAGTAATGTTTGCGCAGGTTGCTCTCTAGTTTCTCGCTCGCGCTTTGCCTTATCTTCCCGCTCTCTTTTGCGAATAGGATAGCCACCATATATGCTAGTCGCTTGTTGCAGCTCCGCATTTACTTTTACCTTGCCTTACCTATAAGCTTAAATAGTCTTGATCGTGAGGGTGCGAGATTGCTGAGTCCCTGTGGCTCACAGATTACTATTAAACCAGATGCAGGGCCTGATGATTCCGCTCCAGGTGACGCGCTCGAGCTCAAGTGGGAGTTCGACGAGGACTCTCAATGTTACTATGTTTCCTTTCCTGATGATCAGTAGTGGTGCCCAGTTGGGGGTGATCGGCGACGTTCTACTCGCCCCACCATGATAAGCCATCCTTTGGCATATGTCGCACCCAACCCTCGACAGACGATGTGTGTTGGAAGTGGTTCCAAGATTGATATGATCATCATCGCACATTCCCTATTCTTTCGGGATTAGTGTTGAACCTAAATAAGTGTTATTTGGTGTTTGCGTTGAGCATGAATATGATTTGATCATGTTTATTGCAATACGGTTATTCATTTAAGTAAGAGAATAAATTGTTGTTCTGTTTACATGAATAAAACCTTCTATGGTCGTACACCCAATGAAAATGGTTTGTTGGATCTCAATTGTGGTGATACACATTCTCATAATATTGAAGCCAAAAGATGCAAAGTTAATAATGATAGTGCAACTTATTTGTGGCACTGCCGTTTAGATCATATTGGTGTAAAGCGCATGAAGAAAATCCATGCTGATGGGCTTTTGGAATCACTTGATTATGAATCAGTTGATCCTTGCGAACCGTGCCTCATGGGCAAGATGACTAAGACTCCGTTCTCCGGAACAATGGAGCAAGCAACTGACTTATTGGAAATAATACATACTGATGTATGCAGTCCGACGAATGTTGAGGCTCGCGGCGGGTATCGTTATTTTCCGACCTTCACAGATGATTTGAGCAGATATGGGTATATCTACTTGATAAAACATAAGTCTGAAACATTTGAAAAGTTCAAAAACTTCAGACTGAAGTGGAAAATCATCGTGACAAGAAAATAAAGTTTCTACGATCTGATCGCAAAGACAAATATTTGAGTTACGAGTTTGGTCTTCAATTAAAACAATGTGGAATAGTTTCACAAAATCGTCCCACCTGGAACACCACAACATAATTGTGTGTCCGAACGTCATAACCGTACTATTATTGGATATAGTGCAATATGTGATGTTTCTTACCGATTAACCACTATAGTTTTGAGGTTATGCATTAGAGACAACTACATTAACGTTAAATAGGGCACCATCTAAATCCATTGAGACGACACCGTATGAACTATGGTTTGGCAAGAAACCTAAGCTGTCGTTTCTTAAAGTTTGAGGTTGCAATGCTTATGTGAAAAAGTTTCAACCTGATAAGCTCAAACCCAAATCGGAGAAGTGCGTCTTCATAGGATACCCAAAAGAAAATGTTGGGTACACCTTCTATCACAGATCTGAAGGCAAGATATTCATTGCTGAGAATGGATCCTTTCTAGAGAAGGAGTTTCTCTCGAAAGAAGTGAGTGGGAGAAAAGTAGAACTTGATGAGGTAACTGTACCTGCTCCTTTATTGGAAAGTAGTTCATCACAGAAATCTATTCCTGTGACTACTACACCAATTAGTGAGGAAACTAATGATGATGATCATGTAACTTCAGATCAAGTTACTACCGAACCTCGTAGGTAAACCAAAGTGAGATCTGCACCAGAGTGGTACATTAATCCTGTTCTAGAGGTCATGTTACTTGACCATGATGAACCTACGAACTATGAGGAAGCGATGATGAGCCTAGATTCCGCGAAATGGCTTGGGGCCATGAAATCTGAGATGAGATATATGTATAAGAACAAAGTATGGACTTTGATTGACTTGCCCAAAGATCGGCAAGCCATTGAGATTAAATGGATCTTCAAGAGGAAGACGGACGCTGATAGTAGTGTTACTATCTACAAAGCTAGAATTGTCGCAAAAAGGTTTTCGACAAGTTCAAGGTGTTGACCACGATGAGAATTTCTCACTCATATCTATGCTTAAGTCTATCCGAATCATGTTAGCTATTGCCGCATTTTATGAAATCTAGCAAATGGATAAACAAAACTGCATTCCTTAATAGGATTTATTAAAGAAGAGGTGTATATGATGAAACCAGAAGGTGTTGTCGATCCTAGAGGTACTAACAAAATATGCAAGCTCCAGCGATCCATCTATGGACTGGTGCAAGCATCTCGGAGTTGGAATATACGCTTTGATAAGTTGATCAAAGCATATAGTTTTATACAGACTTGCGGTGAGGCCTGTATTTACAAGAAAGTGAGTGGGAGCACTACAACATTTCTGATAAGTATATGTATGACATATTGTTAATCGGAGATGATGTAGAATTATTCTGCAAAGCATAAAGGAATGTTTGAAAGGATTTTTTTTTCAAAGAAAGACCTCGGTGAAGCTGCTTACATATTGAGCATCAAGATCTATAGAGATAGATCAAGATGCTTGATAAGTTTTTTCAATGAGTACATACCTTGACAAGATTTTGAAGTAGTTCGAAATGGAACAGTCAAAGAAGGAGTTCTTGCCTGTGTTACAAGGTGTGAAGTTGAGTAAGACTCAAAACCTGACCACGACAGAAGATAGAGAGAGAATGAAAGTCATTCCCTATGCCTCAGCCATAGGTTCTATAAAGTATGCCTTGCTGTGTACCAGACATATTGTATACCCTGCCCTGAGTTTGGTAAAGGAGTACAATAGTGATCTAGGAGTAGATCACTGGACATTGGTCAAAATTATCCTTAGTGGAATAAGGATATGTTTCTCGATTATGGAAGTGACAAAAGGTTCGTCGTAAAGGGTTACGTCGATGCAAATTTTGACACTGATCCAGGTGACTCTAAATCTCAATCTGGATACATATTGAAAGTCGGAGCAATTAGCTAGAGTAGCTCTATGCAGAGCATTGTTAACATAGAAATTTGCAAAATACTTACGGATCTGAATGTGGCAGACCCATTGACTAAACTTCTCTCATAAGCAAAACATGATCACACCTCAGTACTCTTTGGGTGTTAATCACATAGCGATGTGAACTAGATTGTTGACTCTAGTAAACCCTTTGGGTGTTGGTCACATGTTGATGTGAACTATGGGTGTTAATCACATGGTGATGTGAACTATTGGTATTAAATCACATGGCGATGTGAACTAGATTATTGACTCTAGTGCAAGTGGGAGACTGAAGGAAATATGCCCTAGAGGCAATAATAAAGTTATTATTTATTTCCTTATATCATGATAAATGTTTATTATTCATGCTAGAATTGTATTAACCGGAAACATAATACATGTGTGAATACATAGACAAACAGAGTGTCACTAGTTTGCCTCTACTTGACTAGCTCGTTGATCAAAGATGGTTATGTTTCCTAACCATAGACATGAGTTGTCATTTGATTAACGGAATCACATCATTAGGATAATGATGTGATTGACTTGACCCATTCCATTAGCATAGCACTTGATCGTTTAGTTTGTTGCTATTGCTTTCTTCATGACTTATACATGTTCCTATGACTATGAGATTATGCAACTCCTGTTTACCAGAGAAACACTTTATGTGCTACCAAACGTCACAATGTAACTGGGTGATTATAAAGGTGCTCTACAGGTGTCTCCGAAGGTACTTGTTGGGTTGGCATATTTCGAGATTAGGATTTGTCACTCCGATTGTCGGAGAGCGATCTCTGGGCCCTCTCGGTAATGCACATCACTTAAGATTTGCAAGCATTGCATGTAATGAGTTAGTTGCGGGATGATGTATTACGGAACGAGTAAAGAGACTTGCCGGTAACGAGATTGAACTAGGTATTGAGATACCGACGATCGAATCTCGGGCAAGTAACATACCGATGACAAAGGGAACAACGTATGTTGTTATGCAGTCTGACCGATAAAGATCTTCGTAGGATATGTGGGAGCCAATATGAGCATCCAGGTTCCGCTATTGGTTATTTACCAGAGACATGTCTTGGTCATGTCTACATAGTTCTCGAACCCGTAGGGTCCGCACGCTTAAAGTTTCGGTGATGATTGTATTATGAGTTTATGTGATTTGATGTACCGAAGGTAGTTCGGAGTCCCGGATGAGATCGGGGACATGACGAGGAGTCTCAAAATGATCGAGACATAAAGATCGATATATTAGACGACTATATTCGGACATCGGAAAGGTTCCGAGTGATTCGGGTATTTTCGGGGGTACCGGTGAGTTACGGGAATACGAGGAAGAAGTAATGGGCCTCATGGGCCAAGTGGTGGAAGAGAGGAGGCAGGGCGCACGGCCCCCCTAGCCCAAACTGAATTGGACTAGGGGGCCAGCCCCCCTTTCCTCCTTTTCCTCCTTCTCCTTCCTTCTCCTTCTCCTCCTTCCTTTCCTCCTCCTAGTAGGAGTAGGAAAGGGGAGTCTTACTCCTACTAGGAGGACTCCTCCTCCTCGCGCACCCATAGAGGGCCGGCCAGCCTCCCCCCTTGCTCCTTTATGTACAGGGCAGGGGGCACCTCTAGCCACACAAGTTGATCAGTTGATCTCTCCCAACCGTGTGCGGTGCCCCCCTCCACCATATTCCACTTCGGTCATATCGTAGCGGTGCTTAGACGAAGACCTGTGTCGGTAGCAACATCATCACCGTCACCACGCCGTCGTGCTGACGGAACTCTCCCGTGAAGCTCTGCTCGATCGGAGTTCACGGGACGTCATCGAGCTGAATGTGTGCTGAACTCGGAGGTGCCGTGCGTTCGGTACATGGATCGGTCGGATCGTGAAGACGTACGACTACATCAACCGCGTTGTGCTAACGCTTCCGCTTTCGTTCTATGAGGGTACATGGACAACACTCTCCCCTCTCATTGCTATGCATCACCATGATCTTGCGTGTGCGTAGGAAAATTTTGAAATTACTACATTCCCCAACAGTATGCTCAAACTTGGCAGGGTTATATTACTCATATAATATGTTGTATTGCAATGCTTAGTTTTTACATCATATACACAATATTGAATGCCATCTCCTTAGTTGACACATCATATATGCGATTGCCCTCTGCTCACTTCCTTAGTATATAAATCATATATTTGAATTATTTCATGCCATGATGTTTACATAGACAGCATGTATCTGAATTATGACATGCCAACCTATTTTCTAAAGACATAATATAGTTATATCACCTCATCCTATTTACATAGTCATCATATTTTAAATTATGTCATTCTATCCGTGAATTATATCACGCCATCATGTTTCCATCGATGACATGTTTGTGATTTATGGCATGCCAACCACTTTAATAGACACATCGTATAGTTATATCATGTCATCCTGTTTAGATAGTCATCATATTTTGAAGTATGTCATTCTATCCTGTTTAGTTAGCCATCATACATGTGAAATTGTGTCATGCTATCCTGTTTAATTAGCCATCATATATGTGAAATTATGTCCTGCTATTCTGTTTGCTTAGACAACATAAATGTGAATTATTTCATGCCCTGTTTTCTTCCCTACTATCCATTGCACCTGTCTATCTTACAATGTCTGTACATTCAATTACTTCTCTTTTTTATCAGCCATTTCAATTGGAGGGAGTGATGGCAGTATTTGTGGGAGTAAAAACACGGTCTTCAAAAAAGATCGTGCTACCTGTCGATGCAGATAGAACCACGGTTGTACTTGCCCAAGAACCAGCCCCACCACACATAACCCACACTCATGCAGATTGTACCCCTACCCAGTTGGACAGAGAACCAGCTACACCCCTTGTAACCCCAACCCCAGTAGATAGACACCCAGTTACCGTTGACACAGCACCGTCTCCACCACAGAGCACCCAAACACGAGCAGTTAGTAAGGCAACTGCAGTGCCCAAATCACGAGGACCACCACTCCGAACCCAAAGTCAATGCTTAAAGCAGAATAAGAATTGTTCTCAGGTCAGGTTCCGCAGCTATGGTTCATACTACTTTGCTCTTGCATCACTGTATTTACTGATACTAACTAATTTCAAATTTGAAGGACGCAATTCAAACTCCAATGGCGCAGCAGGTATGTTTTAAACCTGTTTCTTCAACGTGTTTGGTTGTTTGCTGTTGTAACTTGCTCTATGTTGATTTCAGTTTCAATTGAATAAACAGTTATGTTCTCATGCCATACACATTAAAAGTGTTGTTACTGCTGTGTAGTTTCCCACACTTATATTCTGTCTATGCTGCTTTGTCTTAAATAGATATGATTCGAACTGTATCTATCTTGATTTGGCAACATAAACTAGAATGATATAGACCAAACAGTGACCATACTACATAGATATATGTTTGTTTCATGATGTTATCCTGTCCACCTTACTACTGAACTTGTTTACCAAAATGAGTTTCATACAGTGACCATACTACAAAATGTGTTTGTTTGTTTCTCTTTTAGAACGCGGATACAATATTGGAGAAGAGTACCCTGTTATGGAATGGTAAAGGAAGTAATGCAGATAAGGTTTAAGATAGTGAGACATCCCTATTGTTCTCCAAGAAAGATGATAAAAACTATATTGAAGACACCGAGACAACCCCAAAGTCCTGTCTTGATGTAGTGTTCGAGTTACTGGCTACCACTACTGGCACCAGCTCTTCGAACTAGTTGCCTGAATCGGTTCGGCTTCTTGAGTCTCAACTTCAAGTTGAAAGACATCGATCAGATGTCATGCGACAGGAAGCCAAAGGACTGAGGAAGTCCCTGCAGAATTCAAGTGCATACTTTCTGGTGCAACATCAAGCGACGGAGGACTTAAGCGCCAAACAAGAGAAAGTTAATAAGCTTGCTAAGCATCTTGCCAGCATTATGGGTACCCAGGATATTGTTTCTTGAGCTCTTCTGAAGTGGTTTCAGTTCTGGACTTGTTTTGCTGCGGCATTTATATGCTATTGTGTTCCTATATTTGCACTAGTGGCGAACTTTGATGCCCAGTGGATGTAATATGTATAATAGCCATGATAGCCTAGTGTAAGTTGCTTTCTTATTTATTTCCTTGTTGTCTTGTTTATTTGTTTGCTTGTAGTGAGTGCAGTTCTTTTTTTGCGGTTTGCTAGTGGCTGCAATAACCTATTTTTTAAAACTAGGCCACGGTAACCATGGGCTAATATTTACTGTAGTGACACTGGGCCTCCTACGGGCCTTAGAAACAGTGGGCCTTCTACGGGCCGTATAAACAGTGGGCCTTCTACGGGCCATAGAAACAATGGGCCTTCTACGGGCCATATCATCAATGGGCCTTATACGGGCCGTATGATCGATTGGCCAAACATGGGCCAAACAGACCGCATTCTGGCCGTAAATGGGCTAGAGTTGGAATCGTCCGTTCATGGGCCGACCATAACGGGCCATCGTTAATAGGCCATATTTGATGACGCTATGAAAATGGCCCAACGTATTAACGGACCACAAATGGGCCGACTGTAACCACGGGCTGAATTTGGCCCACAAGCAGAAAATGACAGTAACGGGCCATAAGTAAACGAATGCTGGAAAATAGCCGAAGAATAAATGGGCTTTGAGAAGGCCGAATGATAACATGGGCTGGAAACGGCCCAACGGAATAACGGGCCGTTAATTGGTATAAAGTGATACACTGTTCTTTATGGGACAGTTTCACCACGGGCCGTTAATGGGTGTGAAGTGATACACTGTTCATTACGGGCCAGTTTCACCACGGGCTGTTAATAGGCCAAGAGTTACAGAGGGCCTCATATGGGCCGAAAGACGTCATGGGCCATACATGGCCAGAAGTGAAAACGGGCTGGAATCATATTGGATGGCCCAGATGACGCTACTGGGCCTAATTCGAATAGGGCATAACGGGCCTTGGGTTAGCGGGCTGTAAATGGGCTATATGCGAACATGCCGTTAACAGGCTTTCCATGGGCCGGCCCGCCACCTTTTGAACAAGTCAAATGGGCCGGCCTTTTCACAGGAATGGGCCTCTGTTGGGTCGTGCCACGTGTCGACGTATCATAGGCGCCTTCTGTCCAATGAGTGGATGACATCTGTCCTAGTGATGAGCCGACACGTGTTTCCTCCAGCCAATGATGATTTTACATGTGGAAAATCCCCATTGGTCGGGGCTGTTAATGGGTTATTGGATCCAAAACCCGACCCGATAGCTTAATGGCGTTCCGTTACGGTGGATTCCACGTGTCGGTCACCCTTGACGAAAGCACTTCTGTGACGCGCGATTTATCGTCATGGAAGTGGACACTTCCGTGATGATAATTTTGGTAATGTCATGGAACACTTCTACGATAGCACAGGTGTGACTATCTTGATTCTGTCATAAAATCTTCATGGATGTACATGCATGATAGAAAAGGTGACCTACTGTGACAAACACGTATCATCACGGAAGTGTATTTTTTGTAGTGACCGGTTGTCAAAGTTGGCGACCAGTGCAAATAAACACCGCAGCAAAACAAGTCCATAACTAAAACCACTTCAAAAGAGCTCAAGAAACAATATCCTGGGTACCCATAATGGTGGCAAGATGCTTGGCAAGCTTATTTCCTTTCTTTTGTTTAGCGATTAAATCCTCCAGCACTTGCTGTTGCACGAGAAAGTATGCATTTGAATTCTGCAGGGACTTCCTCAGTCCTTCGGCTTCTTGCTGCAGCACAGCTAACTGATGCCTTTCAGCTTGTAGCTGAGACTGAAGAAGCCGGAGTGACACAGGCAGCGAGTTCGAAGAGCTTGTGCCAGCGGTACTGGCCAGTAACTCGAACACTACATCAACGCAAGACTATGGGGTTTTCTCACTATCTACAAGATCATTTTTATCACCTTTCTTGGAGACCAACAAGGCTATCTCACTATCTTGAACCTTATCTGCATTACTTTCTCTACCATTGCATAGTGGGGTGCTCTTCTCCAATATTCTGTTCGCATACTGCAAGAGAAACAAGCAGACACATCGCATGTTTAGCATGCAGTATATGAAACTCATTTTGGTTAACCGGTTCAGTAGTAAGGTGGACAGGATAACAACATGAAACAAACATATATCTATGTACTATGGTCACTGTATTGTCCATATCATTCTAGTTTATGTTGCCAAATCAAGATAGAGACACAGTTCAACTCATATATTTTTAAGACACAGGAGCATAGACAAGTGTGAGAAACTACAGAGCATTGGCAACACTTGTAATGTGCATCACATGAGAACATAACTGTTTATATAACTGAAGCTGAAATCAATATAGAGCAAAAGGTTAGAACAACAATCCAGTTAAAGAAATAGGTTTATAACATACATGTTGCGCCATTGGAGTTTCAATTGGATCCTTCAAATTCGAAAGTAGTTGGTATGAATAAATACAGTAATGCACCAGCAAAGCAGTATGGACCATAGCTACGGAATCTGACCTATGAACAGTTTCTCTTCTACTTTAAACGTGGATGTTGGGTTCGCTGTGGTGGTCTTCGTGCTTTGGGCACTGCAGTTGCTTTACAAACTGCTCGTGTGGGGGTACTCTATGGTGGACATGGTGCTTTGTCAACTAGAAGTGGGTTACTATCCGCTGTAGTTGAGGTTAGATGGGTTGTAGCCGGTTCTCTGCCCAATGGTGTAAGTGTGCAATCTGGAAGAGTCTCGATTATATGTGGTGGGGCTAGTTTGTGGGCCACTACAACCATGGTTCTATCTGCCTCGATGGGTAGCACTGTCTTTTGTGAAGAACGGGTTTTTGCTCCCTTAGATATTGCCATAACCCCCTCCAATTCAAATGGCTGATAAACAAGAAAAGAAATTGAACGTAAAGATATTGTATGATAGACAGATGTGGCAATTCACATATATGTTGTATAACCAAACAGGACAGCATGACACAATTTCACATATATGATACCTAACTAAACAGGATAGCATGACACAGTTTCAGATATATGATGGATAACTTAACAAGATATAATGGCATAATTCAACATATGATGAGTATCTAAATAGGATGACATGACAAAACTATATGATGTCTTTCTAAAATAGGTTGGGATGAAATAATTCACAGACATGTTGTCTAAGTATACAGGATGACATGATATAATTGACATAATTGATTCATATACTAAGCAGCTGGCACTCGCATGTATGATCTCTAAACTAAGTAGATGGAATTCAATATTGTGCATATGATGTCTAAACTAAGTAATGCAAGACACCATATGCATGATATGAGAAATATAAACATTACAACTTAGAGCATACACCTTAGGTGGGATATAGGACTGGTCATCTGTCTCTGAATCCTCCTCTGAGGAGCTCCCTATAACCATCGAGATATATACTTCAATAGGTACCATTGCCTGCTCTAAAGACCTTGTTTTCACTCCTGATTTTTCCATAACTGGCTCAAATGGCTGATACACATAAAGAGTAGTTCAATATACGCAGATTGTCGACAAATGGAATATGTAATGAAAAAAAGATGGCATGAGATAATTCACATATATGATGCCTGGCTACATGGCGGTGCATAATTCACATATAGGATAACTGGCTGAAAAACATGGCATTGCATAATTCACATATCTGATATAGAAAGAAAACATGAGGCATTCACAAAAAGCATGTCTAATCTAAGTAGATGGCATGGCAATGCAAGACGCCATATGCATGATATGAGGAATATAACCCTGCCAAGTTAGAGCATGCACCTCGGGGAGGGGGGATACGACTGGTCATCTGTCTCTGAATCCTCCTCTGAGGAGCTATCTGTAACCAGCAAGAAATCTGCATTGACAGGTAGCACTGACTGGTCAGAAGACCTTGTTTTCACTCCAGATTTTTCCCATGACCGACTCAAATGGCTGATGCACAGGAAGAGTAGATGAATGTATAAACATTGTTGACAAATGGAATACATTATGAAAAAATGGCATGATCCAATTCACATATACGATGACTGGCTAAACAGGATGGCATTGCATGATTCACGTATATGATGCCTGGCTAAAGAAGATGGCATTGCATAATTCCCATATACTCCCTCCATTCCTAAATATTTGTCTTTTTAGAGATTTCAAATGGACTACCACATACGGATGTATATAGACATATTTTAGACTGTAGATTCACTCATTTTGCTCCATATGTAGTCACTTGTTGAAATCTCTAAAAAGATAGATATTTAGGAATGGTGGGAGTATGATATAGAAACCAAACAGGTGGCATTCACACAAAGCAAATCTAAACTAAGCTCATGACATATAAGATGTATAATGTAAGCAATGCGAGGCGCCATATGCATGATATGACCAACATCAACATGCTAAGTTAGAGCAAACACCTCAGGTGATAAATAGGAGTGGTCGTCTCCCTCTGGATCCCCATATGAACAGTTATCTTCCTCTGGAATACAATCTGGAATGGCGGGAGGGGGGCCCACTTCGCCCACCATGGAGCGGCGTCTGCATGACATTATATTCCCACACAACGGTCTTCTCATTTTCTCTACATGTTCAGTACGGTTGTGTACATTAACTTACATGCATAATAAAAAAATAGTTAGATTTTGTAAGGCCTCAGGGGTGCATGCAGAAATCAAGACTGATGGTAAGAAACAAGTGGATAGATCCAAAACTAATGATAGCAGGTAGATTATAGCTTCAGTTTAAAAAGATAGACAATGGATCATCTACTGTTTGTTGCCACCCAACATGAACCACATAGAAGACCCTAGATGAACTAGATAGTAGACATATATTATTCGTTGCTGCCT
Source organism: Triticum urartu (assembly GCF_056163025.1). Lineage (NCBI taxonomy): Eukaryota > Viridiplantae > Streptophyta > Magnoliopsida > Poales > Poaceae > Triticum > Triticum urartu. The sequence continues at coordinate 90,742,082 of NC_141878.1, forward strand.
CCATATGAGATCCACGGGCATTTTAAAACTCAAGTTTGAATGATAAAGTAGCAGGTAATGATAACCGATGTATAACGTAAGCAAACATGAAAGATTGCGACCTCTCTTCCGGAACTGTGTAGTCCTCAGGTTCGTCTTCTCAGTCGATGATGGTAATGTAGTTGGCGTGCCTACCGGCAATGGGGAAGTTGATCTGAGGCAGAGAAAGAAAGTCTACAGGGGGAATCTCTGCTGCAGTGAACGCTTATGTCGATGGTGCACCTCAGGTGGGGTGGATGACGGCACGACAGGAGCAGGACATAACACACAGAGTTTTCTTTGACGCCTATCTGAAAATGAAGTAAATCTGCCAGGGCTCCTTAGAATTGGAGGATTCTATAAACGCAGGGACAGGAAAAACACATGAATAGGATAGGAATGCACGTGCAAAACAGAGCATTTGGAAACATAGGATTTATGTCAACCTGGCTGTTTGGTTCACATGAATTGGAAGAACACATGAATGGAGAAAATTGTTCAAATTAAAGTCAAAGCACGTGAAAATGAAAAAAAAAATAAGAATCTTATTATGCCAGTAATGCAATTAGTCCTATTCTTCATGCATATTAATTTGAAAAGTACGTCTAGGTGGATATTAAAATTCCTACGTTTTTTCTTTTAAAGAGACACCAAAGGAAAAAAATCTTCCAGATTTGCTTTGCTCCACTCCATCTAACCAAATGCATGAATAGTAGTACCATAGTAGTTCCATAGAAAAGGATCCCTGACGGACCGATATGAATGCAGAGTAACAAAGTGATGCGATGAGTGTACAACCTCCTTGGCATAGCATTGTCCACCTCAGCATCATTGGGTTGGATGTGGAGGATGGTGATTGAGGGAGTCATGGATTAGGGGGTATCCGGACAGCCGGACTATATCCTTTGGCCGGACTGTTGGACTATGAAGATACAAGATTGAAGACTTTGTCCCGTGTCCGGATGGGACTCTCCTTGGCGTGGAAGGCAAGCTTGGCAATACGGATATGTAGATATCCTTCCTTGTAACCGACTCTGTGTAACCGTAGCCCCCTCCGGTGTCTATATAAACCGGAGGGTTTAGTCCGTAGGACCAACAACAACAATCATACCATAGGCTAGCTCCTAGGGTTTAGCCTCTTTGATCTCGTGGTAGATCAACTCTTGTACTACTCATATTATCAAGAACAATCAAGCAGGACGTAGGGTATTACCTCCATCAAGAGGGCCTGAACCTGGGTAAACATCGTGTCCCCTGCCTCCTGTTACCATCCACCTTAGACGCACAGTTCGGGACCCCCTACCCAAGATCCGCCGGTTTTGACCCCCTACCCAAGTTCCTCTGTGTTGGGGATATTACTACTGGGCATAAACTGGCCTACCTGGGATGGATTAAGTCCATCAGTAGTTGAAAGGTGTTAAAGCCGAAAGAGGCAGATAAAGGCCCAGGGCCCGTAGTCGGTTTACAACCTGTAGCCGTATATCAGCTTTGTGCACATACTTGTAATATGAGTTAGGAACAAGGAGAGACCAACCCGGATACGAGTATGAACCAGTGTTGGGACTCTCTGAACCGGCAGGCGTCATCCATGTATATAAGGGGACGACCCGACGGCGGTTCAAGGACGACAGACAATGACTCGAGACATAGGCGAAGCTTATTCGCTCCCTAGTCATCGAAACACCCATCAATTCCATCACAACTAGAAGTAGGCTTTTACCTTCATTGAAGGGGCCGAACTAGTATAAACTCTCTTGCGTCCTTGTGTCCGCTTTAACCCCTTCAAGCTAACCCGTAGCGATGGCTCCACGACTAAGTCCTTTCTCTAGGACATCTGCCGTGACAAAACCACGACAGTTGGCGCCCACCGTGGGGCCATCGCACGATGGTTTCCGGTTCTTGGAGGGCCGCTTTGAAGGACTCGAGGGCTATGCTGTAGGCCGGATGACTAAGAGTCATCGCGGCAGGCTCTACATCGACGATGCAGGCTGGGGCCCCGAGGCCGGCTCAGTTGAGTACGGGTACCGGGTCCCCTTTGGTAGCATTCACGTTTTCATTGGGAAGATCGGTGAACCGGGCCCTGAGCCGGACATCTGCACCGACCTCGTCGAGACGGCTCAGTGTGCGCAATCCGCCCGGGTTAAACCGGCCATGAAGCATGCCTTCGTGGGAGTCATCCATGGAGGAAGTCATAAGGACGGATCGGGATTTCGCGGGGCGACTGTCATTTGTTCCGGTGACGAATCTTCGACCGGAGAAACTGAATCTCTTTATCAGCTACAAGATGGCCGGATTGGGAGCTATTCCGATGGCGACAGTATTCCGGAGCCCTCTGATCTGCCCAACCGGGTTGGAGTATTCATGGCCAGAACACAAGCAGCGCTTCATTCTTCGACAGCTGCGGCAACGATTTCCGGTTCAGCAGCAGCAACAGCCGCCGGGGCAGGAGGCCCTGTGCGACCGCCGACTCAGGTTCTATCAGAGCTATTTGATGCGTTGGCTGTGCTTATGGCGGAAGTTAATCCGCCAGATCAGGACGTTCACAATACGGAGATTGCAAAGGTAAAGGAACAGATCACCCAGGCCAAGGCGGATCTGGTGGCTGAGAACACCAGGATGGCCGCAGAGCGGGCTGCTTTAGACGCACAGGCCTACAGGCTTATGTTAGACCAGAGCGCATCACATGAAGTCATGAGGAGGAAGCACCGGTCCCGCTTACCTCCGGTTTTCGAGGCCATAGACCTTTTCAACACTCCAGGGCCAAGAGCCGGCAATCCGCTGGAGGGGAACCAGGCAGAAGCCCCTGGGACTGGTGCACCGGTTCAGCCTCGTCAGATCTACCCGCCTCGTCAAAACACCATTGTACCTCAGGCTGCTTTAACACCCCCGGGTCACTACTCCAGCCCAATGGACAATCTTGTTGCCGCTGCTGCATGGCTGGAGGCCATTCCAATTGAAGGTGACTCGCCACAGGAAGTAGAGACACGGCGGGTCAAGGAACTTCTGAGGACCGCTTTGGCCCAACAGGAAGCATACTCGTACAGTCGCGACCGAATCCACTCGACCCCTCGTCCAAGCCGGAGCTATAGCAGACATATGGATGAACCGGCAGTGTCGAGTAATGAACGACGTGGGGAACCCCGGGACAACAACCCAACGGGTGGTGCTGATGACGCTCAGGAAGTGGTGAACCGGGCCCGAGCGCGTAGGGAGGCCAAGTTAGCCGCACAGCATCAGGCTCGGCAGCTCACGCCGGTTCGTCCAACCATTCTGATCGAACCTGGTGTTACTTCTAGTTCTTTGGGGTGCCTTGCCTCGTCCCCGCTTTACGCAACGTGCGCTTGCCCAAGGATTTCAAAGTCCCACGCAAGGTACCAAATTATATGGCGGATCAACCACCAGAGACATGGGTAGAGAGCTATGAGATGGCCATGGAGATGCTTGATGTGGATGACACGGCGTGTGCGAAATACTTCACCATGATGCTTGAAGGAACGGCCCGTACTTGGTTAAAAAGCTTGCCCGCTAATTCTATCAGTTCATGGGCCCAATTACGAGCCCGGTTTATCAACAATTTCAAGGATACCTATAAACAGCCTATGTCGATAGTGGACTTAGCTGCATGCGTCCAGGAGGAAGGAGAGTCAACGACTCATTGGGTGCACCGGGTTTCACAAGTGTTGCACTCCTCAGACCGCATCAACGCTGACACCGCAGTATTAACCCTAGAAGGCAACTGCCGGTTTGGGCCCCTGAAGTTGAAATTGGGACGGATGAAGCGTCATTGCACCGACATGGGGACCCTCATGGCCGCTTTGGTAAAATATGCTGATTCTGATAGTACTAAGGATCCCGAATCTGATGATGACAAGACAGGGAAGGGGAAGAAGAACAGCAGCTCCAAAGGTCAGCAGCATCACTGGGTAGGCAATGGCGGAGGAAGCAAGCGTAAAGCGGATGGCAACATGGATTTTGTGGCTAATACCAACGTACAGGACAATGTCCAGCGGCGCAAGGGTAGGCCGAAAAATCGTAGTGGAGCACCCAACCCCAACCCAAACCGCCTGAACTATCTGCTAAGCCAGCCCTGTCCAAGACATGGGACGAAGGAGGAGCCAGCAAACCACCTTTGGAAGGATTGCTTTATTATGTAGGAGTTCAAAAATTCTAATAATTTCCGTTATGATCACGGATCTGGCGGTGGCTCAGGGTCCGGGCCGGGTTATGGTGGAGGAAGTTCCGGTTCAGGATTTAATGGTAATCCGGGCGGACATAATGGTCAAAATAGTCAGAACAACCAGGGTGGTTACAACCAACAGCACTAACAGTCAGGTTACCAAAGCAACCCAAAGCAGTTGAGTAATGGGCAGTACCATGTCTTTACCACTAGCTTCGACAAGCAAGATCGGAAGGTTGAGAGGCGGGCGGTCAACTCTGTTGAACCGGCCACACCCCGTTATCTATGTTGGTCTGAACAGCTAATCATATGGAGCAGAGAGGATCACCCACTCCAGGTCGATAATCGGGTCAGTTGGATCTGGTGGTGGCGCCTCAGGTGGGAGGTTATAAGTTCACCAAGGTGCTCATGGATGGAGGGAGCAGCATTAACATCCTATACTATGAGACCATCCGTCGTATGGGACTTACAAATAAGAATCTTGAACCGTCCAATACAGTATTCCACGGTGTAGTGCCTGGCAGATCAGCATATCCCATTGGTAAGATAGCTCTTGAAGTGGCCTTTGGGGATGATCATGATTCCAGGTCGGAGACATTAACGTTTGAAGTGGTGAAAATCCAAAGTCCATATCATGCCCTGTTTGGGCGTTCGGCATACGCCAAGTTTATGGCTCGGCCCTGTTATGTGTATTTGCAGCTCAAGATGCCGGGTCACAAGGGGACAATAACGGTTCACGGAAGCCGCAAAATCGCTTTGGAATGCGAGGAAGGAGATGCGGCTTATGCAGAGTCGGTTTGTGCCACCGAGGAGTTGAAGTACTATAAGGACAATGTTGATCCGGCGGACATGACTCCATTGAAGAAGCCAACTACGGTGCATGATCCAGCCCTGAAGTTCAAATCGGCAGCAGAAACTAAGCTTGTTGACTTCATACCTGGCAATTCGTCCAAGCAGTCCAGCATTAGTGCCAACTTGGATCCGAAATAGGAAAGCGCGCTCATCGAGTTCATCTGTGAGAGTCGGGACATTTTTGCATGGAAGCCCTCTGACATGCCAGGTGTACCGAGGCAACTCGCTGAGCACACACTTAATTTGGATCCTAAATACAAACCAGTGAAACAGTTCCTCCGCCGGTTTAACGAAGAAAGACGCAAGGCGATTGGAGAAGAGGTAGCCAGGCTCTTAGCAGCTGGTTTTATTGTTGAAGTTTTTCACCCTGAGTGGCCTTTCGTGGTCAGCAAGAATCTGCACAACGGGTCGTACTATCTGATCGATATTCGAGAGCATAAGGACTCATGTACATCAGAGGAGGAGACTAGCAGGCCGTGGAATATAGCTCATCTTCGGCCTTACTATACCTGAGACATTGGCTATACTTATGTACATACAATGTATATATTATGATTAAGTAAAATAAACCGGAACCTCAGATAAAGCGGGGTATCTGTTCTTTTACATCATGTGAGGTTACACGGAGTTGCTCTAAAGCGGCCTCCGGTTTACCCCTTGAGTTCGCTTTGCTAAAAGCATCGTGTTATATCACTTGGAGGATTGGTCGTGTCCGAACCAATACCATGCCTCTTGATAGATGAAAGCCACCAAATCACTTGGGGACTTGGTCATGTCTGAACCAGTCATGCCTCTTGATCGGCCTAAGGCCACAGAATCACTTGGGGGCTTGGTCGAACCCGAACCATGACCACGCCATTTGGTCGGCATAAAATGCCACAAGAATCACTTGGGGACCTGGCTAACTAGAACCATAGTTACACCTAACGGGAGCTTGGTCGTATTTGGCCATGGTTACGCCATTTGATCAGCTTAAATAAGTCTTTTTTGGCAAACGTTTTTTTCGTTGCTTTTGCTTCATACTTTTCTTTGAAGGGGGTTTTTTGCTTTTTATTGTGTTTCTTAAACCGACAATTTTTTTTTCAATTGACGGAACACAGTTCACGTCAATCTAGAGGCTATTTGACCGGTTTAATCCGCGTTGTTAACATCCTCTTATGGAGTAACACGGTATTTATTGTAACCCGGCATGGTTTACATGGTAAACCAGCGTCATATATATATATATATACAGGAGCTGTTATCTCCTCCAACAGTATGGGTTTGCAAAACTCCACTTTAAGATTGGCCAAGCCAACTTCACGCTCAATGACGGCAGGTATTATGTATCTCAAAATTTGGTCATACTTAAAATTTTGTTTTGATTTCATATATGCAGACATCATATTCCGCCTGACGGTACAACCGCGGTGGCACTTGACGAATTTTTCATTTCAGAAAGTGTTTTGGAAAGTTCATTGCCACAGGAAGAACAAATTATGCACGAAGGCATATCAACATCAAAGGTATCAGCTAGCCTATTACAAGGCAACATGGTGCCCGTAATAATATATTTGTTTTTCGCAAAGAAGAGGCAGTTTTAAACCGGCGTCCGGTTCAAGCTTGGTCACCAGCCTGGCCTGATGGTTGTGGGTCGTCCTGCGCCGCTTCAGCCTCCGTATCCCTACCAAGTGGCTGGAAATCCACAGTTGTCCAGTCAATTCCCATTAATGCTTGAAAAACAGCTTCATCGTGGATCAGCAAGGACGGGTCAATATCGGGAGCGTAAGTATGCTTACGGATTGGAGGAATCAGATTTTCCGATTCATGGATTGGCGCAGCTATTCGCTTGTTCTGAATGTCATATTGTGCTTGATAACGAGACAAGTCTGCTTCCTCAGCCAACTGACAAGCTAGTGGATGCACCTCCCGGTTTATCGCTCGCAGATCCGCTTCACTGAATTCTGATCCGTCTTCCTTCAAGCTGGGATAGCCCTGAGCCGCTTCAACAGGATCAAAATCCGGCACCCAGGCTTTTTCCCGGATTAAAGCATTGATTGCGCCGGTTCGAGCAGCAGATTTATTTAGCTCTTCAATCTGGGCAGGAAGCACCGACAGTTTCATCAGAGTATCTTGAATCAAAGTAGGCGCCAGTTTGTTATGAGAGGCGGTACAGATGATCCGCTGGGCACCAGTATACAATTGTTCAACCAATGTATAGGCGGCTTTTAGCTTCTTCCGTACATCTGACCCCAAGTGATCAATGCGTGTCCCTGAAATACCATAAAGGGTTAATAAGCCGGCGACTTTGTCAGAAGGCAGAGCCAATTCAGTAGGAAAACTGGCTTACCAAAGATAGCAGCAGTCATGGCATGCACGTGCCGCTTTATGCTGGTCAGTTCATCTGCTACTAGTTTTAGTGCAGCCTCAGCATCCTCTGCTCGTTTGATCAAAGCGGATTTCTCAGTGGCCAGTCCGCCCGTTTCTTTTTGAAGTTTTCCTTAAGTTGTTCCATGGCACTTAAAGCACTGGCCAATTCCTCTTTTGCTTTGGAGGTTTCAGCCTTTTGGGTTTTCAGGGCTTCTTGAAGATCGATGACTTGGTTCTCTTTCGTCTTCAGCTCCGCCTGCATGCATACAGATATATGCTTCAGCAAACTGGTAGAAGGATTCAAGTACCAACCACATAACAAGTTATGCGCTTAGTACTTGGGGGCTAATGCATATTTGATCTAAAGCGGCCCCCGATTTACCCCTTCATCTTTCGATTGTTTACGAAATCCCAAGATCGATACAAGTATTCAACTTGGCACTTGGGGGCTAATGGCTATTTGATCATATATATTCTGATACGGCAGTTTCAATTACTTAAAGTACCGGTTTAACTACGCTAAAGTTGAACCGGCCCTTGGGGGCTACATCAGCAAATTTCAAAGCAACAAGATTTAAATTATTTAAGTCCCAGTTTGAAAGAATATTCCAACCCGGCCCTTGGGGGCTAGGAGAGTCAGGAATCGAAGCATACACGCAAGAAGGAGCATATGGAAATTACCTCATATTTGTCTTTCATCATGTTAACCAGACCGGCTTCATAGTCACGGCTGGTATACAGCCGGTTCAGATAGCCGGAATGGATATCTTGGGCGTTCAGAGCAGCGTAAGTCATCAGATCAGCGTTCCACTTGCCTTTACCAAAGGCAGCAAGTTCTTCCTTGGCAGAATGTTTGGATAAAGCGACAGGATTGTTTGGCTCAGTATGGCCAGTACCAGTAATGACAACCTCATCATCTTTGGTACCGTCGGTTTGCACTGGAGCTGTTGGCTTGTCAGTAGGCTTTGCTGGACCGGTGGAGCTTTCAATCCGGATGGAACCTATAGGATGATGGGTAGGATCTGAGGTGTCAGCGGGTCTCTCTTCTGCAATAAGATCATCATCTTGTTGCGGTGGATCGTTGGGAATATCCTCAGGAATAGCCGCTTCAGCGTTGGGTGTCTTGTCCGCTTCAAGAACGACATCTTCTTCGGCCGCTTTGTCCAGGCGGGCCTTCTTGCTTGGCCTAGGTTTGGCCCTGAGAAGGATAACAAAATCAAATACAGAATATGTTCTAAGGCAATGTACTGCAAACATTGCAATAAGTATAGCTTACCAAAACACCGTTTTGAGCGGTGGGAGCTAAGTAGCCGATGACTCGCCAGAAGATGAGTGGGAGGTAACCTGATAATTGGAGTCAGATGGAGTAAGAGGTTGACGAAAGCAGCCCGCTTTAGGACAAGCACTGACAAGCAAATTAGAGACCTTGGAATGGCATTTCCAAACCAGACTGTTCGGTAAACCGGCGGAGGTAACTACCTGGCCGCTGTGCCGGGTGGTGCGGCGAGCTTCGTGTTGTTGGGTCTTCATAAGAAGTTTAGGATCCAAATAAGCAAGAGGATGAGAAAATTTAACTTTCCGGTTTGCCTGATGGATTTTTTGTGAAGGGAAGGTTTCTAAATCGGAAGAGAGAATAATTACCTCGGCAACATCCGCGTGGCTGGCTTCGACATCATCCTGACAAATATCATCATAAATTAGACGCATGAAAAATAAACCAAGTGAGTCTAGATCTACCTCAAAATCCGGATTATCAACCTCATCGTCAGGAGCCGGATTAGAAGAGGCGGTGGTTCTTTTCCTATGGGCAGTCTTCTTCACAGCTTTAGTCTTTTGCCGGGCTGCTCTTTCCGGTTTCTCTGGTTTTTCTGGCTTCTCCTGTGGCAGTTTTTTGCTCCAAAATGGATCATCGCCCTGATTATGCAGACACTGATATTAAAAACAATGACCAAACATATCAATAACAGATTCAGTAAAGGGAAAAGTCAAAGTCTTACAGCTAGCGGTTTGTTGGTGGCACAGAAGGGAAGCAGGCCGGTTTTGGCGCAGATGTGTTCCGGTTCATTCAGTATCTTACGCACAGCCTCTGTGATTTCTTCACCAGAGAGCTGGAGTCTTGAGTGTCGCAGTGGGTCAACAACACGATCAGTATACTGGCACATCAAACCGGAGCGCAGACTAAGAGGCAGTATGCTCCATGATATCCAACAGCGAGCAAGATCAACCCCTGTTAAACCGTTGGCCATAAAAGCTCTGAGCTTTGATAGCTGAGGAGCATATTTACTTCTCTCTTGTGCAGTCAATCTTTGTGGAGAAGGGTGTGTGTTGCTGAGCCGCTCCGGTCGAAAGCCAGGCAAGGGATTCTCACCAGCAGGGGAGGTGTCTTTGCAGTAGAACCATGTCTAATTCCATTCTTTGGGGTGGCTATGCAGTTTTGCGTGAGGGTATGTGACCTCTTTCCTTTTCTGAATCGCCACACCACCCCACTCCATATTGGAGCCGTCAGTAAATTCAGTACGACGGTTTAGATGGAATAGATCTCTGAACAGCTCCACTGTGGGCTCCTCTTGAAAGAACGCTTCATAGAGCACTTGGAAGTGACACATATTTGTGACAGAGTTGGGGCCAGTATCTTGTGGATGGAGCTGGAAATCGGCTAAGACATCCCGGTAAAATTTAGAACCGGGCGGCTTAAATCCCCGAGCTAAGTGATCTACGAAAACAGCAACCTCTCCTTCTTGAGGTGAGGGAGGGCACTCTTTGCTAGGAGCCCTCCAATGGATTGTATCCTTACTGCCTAAAGCACCAATCAGGACTAAATCGTCCAGTTCAGCCTCTGTGATGCGAGAAGGAACCCAATTGCACTCATACACTTGCTTGGCCATGACGGAATCTACAAGGTAAAAGATCCCGGTTCAAAAATGCATTGATTAAAATGCACTGGTATGTACAATGTTAAACCGGAAACAGCCCTAACTAAACCGGAGTTTCATGAAGCAACCTACATCTGGCGGTTCAACAAGGGGACTAATGGCATATACCGGTTTGGAAAATTTTCTATAAGGTTAAACCGCCTGACCTAAACATTGAAGCAATTAAGATTGCGGATGGTTAAGTATGCAGAAACAGGTTTCACAAGATCTTATTACGGCATTAGATCTGAAGCAAGTTCAGAAAATAAGAAAAATAGTCGAAGATCAAAGTAGAACAGTATTGAATCAATGAGCAGAAGTATATGTGAGATCTGTGGTTTTGGGCAGGAAACTAGAGGCGGATACTGAAAGTTACCGCTACACAAAGCAAGGGTTTACATGTGCATCCAGGAGCTAATACATGAGTATGAACAAGTGATGAACACCGCAAGAACACGAAGCCCTAGATCAGATCTATATTGAGAAGAACAGAAGACCTACCAGAGCTGAGGAAAACGCGGAAGGTCGCCGCGGCTGTCTGGCGCGTTCAAGTTGATGCAGCGGCCAAGGGTGATGCAGAAGACGACGGCAGCGGCGGAGCTCTGAGACTGGCGACACGAGGAAGACGAAGAGGAAGGGCACGAAGGGAAGAAAAGAAATGACCCTTCGGGCCTATTTATAAGCTAAAGGACATGTGTCAGGCGCGGGAATCAAGGGACCGCGGATTTTGGAAGCAGGGTCACCTCGGTCATTGCGAATCTGTTAAACAAGAAGATATCATTGATGTTTTCTTTATGATAGATGATGTTACGCCAGTTTACAGCAAACAGAGAAGATGACGTCACGGCGGTTCATCAACTACAATAAGATGTTGAAGACGAAGATTTTTGCTAAGGATTGACAAGAACCTATTCAAATCAATCTGGGGCCTAATGTTGGGGATATCACTACTAGACATAAACCGGCATACCTGGGCCGGATTAACTCCATCAGTAGTTCAAAGGTGTTAAAGCCCAAAGAGGCAGATAAAGGCCCAGGGCCCGTAGTCGGTTTACAACCTGTAGCCGTATATCAGCTTTGTGCACATACTTGTAATATGAGTTAGGAACAAGGAGAGACCAACCAGGATACGAGTATGAACCGGTGTTGGGACTCTCTGAACCGGCAGGCGTCACCGATGTATATAAGGGGACGACCCGGCGGCGGTTCAAGGACGACAGACAACGACTCGAGACATAGGCGAAGCTTATTCGCTCCCTAGTCATCGAAACACCCATCAATTCCATCACAACTAGAAGTAGGCTTTTACCTTCATTGAAGGGGCCGAACTAGTATAAACTCTCTTGCGTCCTTGTTTCCGCTTTAACCCCTTCAAGCTAACCCATAGCGATGGCTCCACGACTAAGTCCTTTCTCTAGGACATCTGCCGTGACAAAACCACGACAATCTGTGTCGTCGCCATTAGGCTTGATGGCTCCTTCAATCATCGATAGCGATGCAGTCCAGGGTGAGACTTTTCTCCCCGGACAGATCTTTGTATTCGGCGGCTTCGCACCGCGGGCCAACTCACTTGGCCATCTGGAGCAGATCGAGAGTTACGCCCTTGGCCACCAGGTCAGGTTTGGAAGCTTAAACTACACGTCCAATATCCGCGGAGAATTGATCTTCGATGGATTTGAGCCCCTGCCGAGTGCGCCACACGGTCACGATGAGCATGATTTAGCTCTACCATCGGACAGTGTTTAGGAGATTGCACCGGCAACCGCTCCGACCCTCAATTCGGAGACAATTGCGCCATCCACGGACGGGAGGATAGACCCCGACATGGAGGCCACATTCTCAGCGGCGATCGAGCCAAGTATCGACCTTACCCTTCACGAGAGCCTTGACGCCAAACTGCCGGATTCTTCCTCGGCCACAGACTCTGAACCGCCTGCGCCCGCGCCTATCGAATCCGACTGGGCGCCGATCGTGGAGTTCACCTCCGTGGATATCTTTCAGCACTCGCCCTTTGGTGACATACTGAACTCATTGAGGTCTCTCTCCTTGTCAGGAGAGTCTTGGCCGAACTATGTCTGGTAGGATTGGGATGCGGATGACGAAGAAATTCGCGCCCACCCACCACCCACTTAGTAGCCACTGTCGACAATTTGACCGACATGCTCGACTTTGACTCCAAAGACATCGACGGTATGGACGACGATGCAGGAGACGAATAAGAACCACTGCCCACAGGGCACTAGACAGCCACCTCATCATATGATATATATATATATATATATATATATATATATGGTGGACACACCCAAAGAAGGCAATGCCGTCAGGACAGCGGAGGATGACCCCTCCAAGAGGCAACCCAAGCGCCAATGTCAGCGGTGCCGATCTAAGTCTCGCCAATGAAAAAGCGGTGATACCGGCACAGGAGATAATAGCACTCCGGATAGTGCCGAAGATGACGACAATCCCCTCTAGCAAGATTTAGAGCAGGAGGATGGAGAAGCCAGCCCTCCCGAGAGGGCGGCTGATGGAAAGGCGGAGGATGATAATTACATGCCTCCCTCCGAAGATGAGGCAAGCCTCGACGATGACGAATTTTTCGTGCCTGAGGATCCCGTCGAGCAAGAGCGCTTCAAGCGCCGACTTATAGCCACGGCAAATATCCTTAAGAAAAAGCAACATCAGCTTCAAAGATCAAGATTTGCTAGCTGACAGATGGACTGAAGTCCTTGCGGCCGAGGAATATGAACTCGAACGCCCCTCCAAGAGTTACCCAAAGCGCAGGTTGCTACCCTGACTGGAGGAGGAAGCATTAAAACCTACATCTCCAGCGTATGACGCGGCTGATCGGCCAACTCATGGCCGCAACAGAGAGGCATTTCAGCCAAAAGCTTAGCCCGCACCCCGACGCCACTCAAATAAAAATGTCAAGGCACGGGGAAACACGCTAGACCTGCGAGACGTATTGGAGGACAAAGCAAAACACGCAAGATCGATATACGGATCACGAGGGCACGCCACTATGCGAGCCGATAACCGTCACGCCGGATATAGTAAAAGTAAATCCGGCCGGGCCGAACACAGCGGACAAGACTCATTTGAGCCGCGTCGCGATATAGCCTAGTACAGAGGCACCGCACACCCCCTATGCTTCACAGACGAAGTAATGGATCACCAAATCCCAGAGGGTTTCAAACCCATAAATATCGAATCATATGACGGCACAACAGATCCTGCGGTATGGATCGAGGACATCCTCCTGCACATCCACATAGCCCGCAGTGACGATCTACACACCATCAAATACCTCCCACTCAAGCTCAAAGGACCAGCTCGGCATTGGCTCAACAGCCTGCCAGCAGAATCCATTGGCTATTGGGAAGATCTGGAAGCCGCATTCCTCGACAACTTCCAGGGCACTTATGTGCGACCACCAGATGCCGATGACTTGAGCCACATAATTCAGCAGCCAGAGGAATCGGCCAGGCAATTATGCACATGGTTCCTGACAAAGAAAAATCAAATCATTGACTATCCGGATGTAGAGGCCCTAGCAGCTTTTAAGCACAACATCCGAGAAGAGTGGCTCGCGCGGCACCTTGGCCAGGAAAAGCCGAAATCTATGGCAGCCCTCACGACACTCATGACCCACTTTTGCGCAGGAGAAGACAGCTAGCTGGCTCACAGCAATAATATATCAAAGAACCATGGTACTTCAGATACCAAGGATGGCAATGGCAGGTCACGTCGCAACAAACACAAGTGCCTCATCAACAGCGACAATACCGAGGATACAACAATCAATGCCGGATTCAGAGGCTCTAAAACCGGTCAGCGAAAAAAGCCATTCAAAAGAAGCACCCCATGCCCGTCCAGTTTGGACCGTATACTCGATCGCTCATGTCAAATACACGGCACCCCCGACAAGCCAGCCAACCACACCAACAGGGAATGTTGGGTGTTCAAGCAGGCCGACAAGTTAAATGCCGAAAACAAAGATAAGGGGTCACATAGCGACGACGAGGAGGAGCCCTGGCCGCCGAACACCGGAAGACAGAAGAGGTTCACGGTGAACATGATATATGCAACCCACATCCCCAAGAGGGTGCGGAAGCGTGCGTTAAGGGACGTATACGCGTTGGAGCCAGTCGCCCCAAAGTTCAACCCATGGTCCTCCTGTCCGATCACCTTCGATTGTAGGGACCATCCCACTAGTATCCGTCATGGCGGATTCGCCGCACTGGTCCTAGACCCAATCATCGACGGATTTCACCTCACTCGAGTCCATATGGACGGCGGCAGCAGCCTGAACCTGCTTTATCAGGACACGGTGCGCAAAATGGGTATAGACCCCTCAAGGATCAAACCCATAAAAACGACCTTCAAAGGCGTCATACCAGGTGTAGAGGCCCATTGCACCGGCTCAGTCACACTGGAAGTGGTCTTCGGATCCCCAGATAACTTCCGAAGTGAGGAGTTAATCTTCGATATAGTCCCATTCCACAGTGGCTATCATGCATTGCTCGGGCGAACCGCATTTGCGAGATTCAATGTGGTACCACATTATGCTTACCTCAAGCTCAAGATGCCAGGACCTCCGGGGGTCATCACAGTCAATGGAAACACAGAGCGCTCTCTCCGCACGGAGGAGCACACTGTGGCCCTCGCAGCAGAAGCACAAAGCAGCCTCTTCAGGCAGTCCACTAGTTCGGTGATTAAACACCCGGACACCGTCAAGTGCGCCCGGAGTTATCTGCAACAAGACCATCTGGCCCGTTCCGAGCTTGCATAGCAATGCGGCCCCCACCCCAGTCCCATTCAAACGGCGAAATCCGTGCCATGCGTACATAATTACGCATTAAAAATACCATGGGCATAGGTGGGGGGGCACGAGTACGGCACGCCTCAAAATGCGGCTCAACCGCACTAGGGGCTTCTCGCTTTGTTATTCTTTTCTCTCTTTCAGGACTTTACTCTCCGGAAACCCCGTCCGGCAGTACGATTGCCGGACACACGATACAACAACCAAGGAGGCAGAAAGCTACGTCGCACCATGGAACTCCCAGGTGGTCTCTGATAACGAGTGAAATACTTGCTTTAAATACCATTCCTCAGCTTGCCCTTGGAGGGGACATATCAAATAGTCCTACTTTTGGCTTATCGCACTACTTGTATCATTCTGCTTCGACACACCTTTTTGAATAAACAATGCATAGCACTAGACTATTACCGCATTCTCTATTCTTATATATATATGTTCATTCATGACATTCAGCACCCGTACACTCTGGTATGGCCAATACGCAAGGGGCTTAAGCGTACCCCATAATACGGCGTGAGAAGTCCGAACACTTTCGACAGTGCGGCACCCCAAACTTATAACATTATATGCATCAGCTCCGAATCATGTCTTGGGTTAATAGTTGGGTTTGCCCGGCTCCCATGTTTTGGTACCTTACGTTCCGCTATATCGGCTAAGGTAGCACTGGGAGAACTACTGCGATTGTGCCCCGGTTCATCTGGGCAAGCACCTCAGTAGAGAAAGCTAAAACTGACTGTCATGATTAGGCGAGGTCTCGAGTCCCTAAAGACTTATGCCGCTTAGAGCGAGGAGTCGGCTTTGTCCGGCTTAAGGCGTGTATAATGCCCCGAATTCGGCCTTCCGAATACTAGGGGCTTCGCCAAAATTTAAAATTGTATACTTCTATGGCTAAGTGAGAGTGATAAAGCATTATAGTCCGATTGCCTTGTTCGTTGTGCTGAGCACCTCCCTCGAAGGACCCAACAATGGGAAAAAGAGTGCTGAGATTTATCCCGAACACCCAAGCACTCGTGGCATGGGGGCAGAAGCCGACGACTGGCCATTTCTCAAATTTAATAAACAGCTGCATAGAAGGTAATATTTTAAATTCAAACAAGTGTTGCATAGCGCATATGAAAAAGTTTTCATAATACAGGATCACACGAGCAAGTTCATTCAAAAATTACATCCTTCGCACACTCGTCTGCCACAAGACGGGCACCCTTTAGGACACCCTCATAATACATTTCGGGGTGGCGATGCTCCTTGCCCTGCGGCGGCCCCTCCTTCACCAGCTTCTCGGCGTCCATCTTGGCCTAGTGCACCTTCGCACGGGCAAAAGCCCGGCGTGCACCTTCGATGCAGACGGACCGCTTTATGACTTCCAGCTGTGGGCAGGCATCCGCAAGCCGCCTCACTAGGCCAAAGTAGCTGTTGGGAAGGGAGTCGTCAGGCCACATCCGGACTATAAGGCCCCTCATGGCCTGTTCGGCCGCCTTGTGCAGCTCGACCAGTTGCTTCAGCTGGTCGCTCAAAGGCATCGGGTGTTCGGTCCCACTATACTGAGACCAGAACAACTTCTCCGTCGAGCTTCCCTCCTCGGCCTGGTAATACTTCGCGGCATCCAACACACTGCGGGGCAAATCTGCGAATGCTCCTGGAGAGCTCCGGACTCGGGTAAGCAACAAGTAATTTACTTTCACATGCTTGCTTTGCATATTGAATGCCTTACCCGCCGCTATCTTCCTCATCGCCTCAATTTCCTGGAGGGCCTTTTGGGCTTCAGCCTTGGCATGCTTTGTGCTCTCGAGGGCCGCGGCAAGCTCGGACTCTCGCGTCTTCAAGTCAAGCTCCAAAGCCTCGTGCTTCTTCACGAGAGCCTGGAGCTCTTGCTGCACCTCACCCACCCATGCCTCTTGTTTTCCCGCTCGGTGCGCTCCTTGGCCGCTTTGTTTTCGGCCTCGGACAACGCTTTCTTTAGGGTCACCAATTCGTTCATGGCCCCTGGCACATCCATGATGATCATATCATTTTGCAACCGCATCTTATATATATATACATAAACACTATTCTGATCACGGGATCAGAATAATATTCTGATCACAACCTGAACTTCTTGAGTCACGCGCCTGAACTTCCCCCTGTACAAACCCAAACTTCGGGCTATCTTCGCAAACGTGGCTTCCCCCGCGAATTATTCCGGTCGGTAGTGTTGTGTGGGATGTGACTGTAATCCAAATACTCATACCTGCATCTAAATGCTCGTTTTGATTCGTAATTTTGCATTTTGGTGGATTCACTCTTGGGGCGGATGAACTCGTGTCTGTTTATAAGTTTAATGCATTCAGTGGATGTTCTGGAACCTCTAACATGATGGCAATTTTGTTTAAGTACGAGTTTTGTTGGCAATTTGTCGTTAATTTCAACGGATTTGATTTGAGGCTTTGTGTTCTTCGTCCGTGGGAGTGGTTCCGCCGCTTCTGTAGATTTGTTATTTTTATTTGAGTATAGAGGGCGGATTTGATTGCAGTATTGAGATTGGACCGTTCATGAGTTGTTAATTCCATCGAGAAGGCGAATACACCGCTGAAATCGGGCAATTGGATCTCGTGTTCGCCCGTGCTGGTTTTCGGTTCTTCAATGAGACAGCTTGGTTTGATTTATCATTTTGATGTCAGGGCGCAATATGATATCGTTCGAGGTCGCGGCCTGAGAAGGTGTAGTCACCCAAGTGATTAAATCTGAAAAGCAAATTCGATAATGCGTTTTTTCAGTGATTCTACTGTCTGTGTTACAGAGTTGGACTTCTGCACCTTTTATGGTTGAACTTCCCTCATTTTAATGCATGTTTTTTGGTTGATGTTGCAATATGATCTGTTTCGTTGGTGTTGTTATAATAATTTTGTGTATGTTTTTTTGTTTTTCAGAGTACTCATATACGTAAAAGTGGAGGTGGTCCATAGATACACAAATCATCCTTTTTATATTTATTCTATCTTCGGGGCTAGTTTTTTGGATTATCCACATTCTGTGGTAGTAATTGGACTTCTATGCTATCAGTGATTGAACTTCCTGATTTCCACATTGCAAGGTGGTGCAACATCGCGCTCTATTTTTTGTTTTTTTGTTTTTTTTGTAATTTTCACTTTTCTAATTTGGGTTTTAGTTTGTTCCGTGGCAACTATGGGATTATTCCCAAATACACATGCACACCTTACTTATTTTTTTGTAACACGTTTGCATACTTCAAACAGTGGTAGAACTTCAGTTTGTGTTTAACGTGAACTTACAAGATTTTTGCTTCTGTGTAATTTGTCTTTTCTACATGTTCATTTGATGTTTTTTTCCAAACGCTGAACTTCTGTGTTTTTACAACTTGAACTTACCTTTATTTAGAAACATTTTTATTAGTTAATTTACGCCTTGTGCATTTTGTTTCTTCGACACTAAACATTATTATTCCTCAGGTGCTTCTTTGTTGGTTTTTATGTGACAGCAAAAATTTTCTTGAATGCAAGTTCATCTTTTTGACATTGATATTCTAGGACAGACTACATTCCAGAAATCAAAAACCCTTAGTAGATTTCTTCTGCAATTTGTTGTAAATAGTGTGTAAGTGTGGAGCTGGATCACAAGCACTATCTTCAGTAGGATCTGGACATCTTTTTTATTAATGGTTGAACTTCTGGTTTTGGAGACTTGCACTCCACATTGGAAGGCGAAGGTGCATGATGCTCTATATTTTGTTTGTTTGGTTTTCTTTGTAATTTTTAATTCTCAAATCCTAGCGTGCAGCAATGCGGTAGCGCGAGGCCGAGCAGGGGGGAGGGGGGTTGGGACCCCCCTCCCCTCCCCCTGCGAGGCCGAGACAGGAACGAGCTAGAGCAGGCGACGACGCGGCGTGCCGCGTCGTCGCATGCGGAGGCGAGTCTATCACATCCATGACCCCACTATCTATCTTAGGGTTTTTAGGGTTTAGGGTGCGTGCGGTGGGGGTGGAAACAGAATAACTGCATTGCGTCCTGTCAAATCCTAGCGCGGAGCAATGCGGTAGCGCGAGGCCAAGCAGGGGGGAGGGGGGTCGGGACCCCCTCCCCTCCCCCTGCGAGGTCGAGACAGGAATGAACCGGAGCAGGCGACGACGCGGCGTGCTGCGTCGTCGCATGCGGAGGCGAGTCCGTCACATCCGTGACCCCACTATCTATCTTAGGGTTTACGGTGCATGCGGTGGGAGTGGAAACAGAATAACCGCATTGCGTCCTGTCAAATCCTAGCGCGCAGCAATGCGGTAGCAAGAGGCCGAGCAGGGGGGAGGGGGGGTCGGGACCCCCCTCCCCTCCCCCTGTGAGGCCGAGACATGAACGAGCCGGAGCAGGCGACGACGCGGCGTGCCGCGTCGTCGCATGCGGAGGCGAGCCCGTCACATTCGTGATCCCACTATCTATCTTAGGGTTTTTAGGGTTTAGGGTGCGTGTAGTGGGGGTGGAAATAGAATAACCGCATTGCATCCTGTCAAATCCTAGTGCGCAGCAATGCGGTAGCGCGAGGCCGAGCAGGGGGGGAGGGGGTCGGGACCCGCCTCCCCTCCCCCTGCGAGTCCGAGACAAGAACGAGCCGGAGCAGGCGACGATGCGGCGTGCCGCATCGTCGCATGCGAAGGCGAGTCCATCACATCCGTGACCCCACTATCTATCTTAGGGTTTTTAGGGTTTAGGGTGCGTGCGATAGGGGTGGAAACAGAATATCCGCATTGCGTCCTGTCAAATCCTAGCACGTAGCAATGCGGTAGCGTGAGGCCGAGCAGGGGGGGAGGGGGGGTCGTCCCCTCCCCCTGTGAGGCCGAGACTGGAACGAGCCAGAGCAGGCGATGACGCGGCGTGCCGCGTTGTCGCATGCGGAGGCGAGTCCGTCACATCCGTGACCCCACTATCTATCTTAGGGTTTTTAGGGTTTAGGGTGCGTGCGGTGGGGGTGGAAACAGAATAACCGCATTGCGTCCTATCAAATCCTAGCGCGCAGCAATGCGGTAGCGCGAGGCCGAGCAGGGGGGAGGGGAGGGTCGGGACCCCCCCTCCCTTCCCACTGCGAGGCCGAGACAGGTACGAGCCGGAGCAGGCGATGACACGGCATGCCGCGTCGTCGCATGCGGAGGCGAGGCCGTCACATCCATGACCCCACTATCTATCTTAGGGTTTTTAGGGTTTAGGGTGCGTGTGGTGGGGGTGGAAACAGAATAACCGCATTGCGTCCTGTCAAATCCTAGCGCGCAGCAATGCGGTAGCGCGAGGCCGAGCAGGGGGGAGGGGGTCGGGACCCCCCCTCGCCTCCCCCTGCGAGGCCGAGACAATAACGAGCCGGAGCAGGCGATGACGCGGTGTGCCGCGTCGTCGCATGCGGAGGCGAGTCCGTCATATCCGTGACCCCACTGTCTATCTTAGGGTTTTTAGGGTTTAGGGTGCATGCGGTGGGGGTGGAAAAAGAATAACCGCATTGCGTCCTGTCAAATCCCAGCACGCAGCAATGCGGTAGCGTGAGGCCGAGCAGGGGGGGATGGGGGGTCGGGACCCCCCCTCCCCTGCCCCTGCGAGGCCGAGACAGGAACGAGCCGGAGCAGGCGACGACGTGGCATGCCGCGTCATCGCATGCGGAGGCGAGTCCGTCACATCCGTGACCCCACTATCTATCTTAGGGTTTTTAGGGTTTAGGGTGAACTTCATCTGTTTTTGTAGTTGAACTTCTTCTTTTTGTTTCTTTATGGTTTATTTATTCTTATTCCTTTACTTCTTTTATTAGGGTACTTGAACTTCTGTTCTTTATTTTTTTTACTTCTTTTCTCTTGTTTTTTAGGGGCATATTTATGTATGTATGTTTCTTCCTTTAGTACTGTATTTGCCATCTATTTTTGGTTTTGAGGATATCAGCTGTGCTGTTTTGTGATCTTATCTCAATATAATAGATGCATTCAAATGGTGCATTTATTTATCTACACATGTATTTACTATTTTAGCTATTGGGGGGTAAAATTGTAAATTCAGTGGCGTTGCAAGTCCCACGACAGAGAGGCATTAAGTGAGCATCTGCCTCGCGACCAGCAGTCAGAAAACTCCTCTCCCCTTGTCGCTCGCTCTCTCCCCCTTCTCCGTCGCTCCGCTGCCTTCCTCTCCTCCAACTCCCCCCGATTTCTCCGTCCCTGTCCCCTGCCCTCGAGCTGGAGTAACTGGCGCACGCCCCCGCTCCTATTTATCCCCCATGCCCCGCGCTCTCTCGCCCAGCCCGTTCTCTTCTGCTCTTAAGCGAGGGCGGCAACTGCCTGCGCGGTTGCAAGGTGCGCGTGGCGTCGTGGGGAGTGGAAGAACCAACGTGGATTTGTGCGTGCGGTAGTCATCTGGAGAGGTACAAGTGCTGCCCCCCCTCCCCCTCCTAATGCTTGCTTCTAGTTTCGCCAGATCTGTCGAGGACTGCCTGTTTCTTCTGTGTGCTCTCGCGTCCTCCTCCCTCCCCCTTCTTCTGATGGTTTGGTGGTAGATTAGGTAGGGTTCTTGTGCATGTGGTGGTTGGATTTCAATTCCACGTGGTCAGATTTGTTTGTGAGATGCTTTTGTGTGCTATTTGTCCCTTCATACTTGTGTGGATTTCATTTCCCCTTTGTTGTTTTTAGATGTCAGATGAATGCAAGAGAGGGTGTGGTGTGATGGATGGTTGATGCTGGATCTGATGTATTTAAATGCATTAGTGTTGTGGATTTGAAGTCTAGATTATGTCTATGACATTGTATTTAGTTTATGGATACACTTTTTTGTTGTGCTTGCCTAGATGTGCTACTCTTCATCCTTTGTTGGTATGTTCTGGTTGTTTCATCCTAGGGTTTGATTCAGTTTCTTTTTGTATTATGTTGTATGATTTTGTACTTGCTAACTATATGCAATCAATCCCCTGTTTTAGCAAGTTGTTCTTGTGTTTGGAGTTGCATTCATCAGGGCGGTTGTGTTGTCATGTAGTTGTATCTTGTATTTTAAATAGCATTATTCTCATATATGTCTGCCCATATCTTCACTTAGTATTCATGTTGGACTGCCATTCTTAATAGTGTGAACTTCTAGTAATGGTTATGTGTATGCTTTTTACCATTAGTTTGAGTTAGTAGAGTGTTTGCTTACTTTGTAGTTTATGATTTTGCCGATGAAACTTTGTCACCAAGTTTTGTTGGACTTCCCAGATGTTTCATTTTTCTAGTTTATATATTTGTTTTTTTTGTTATCATGTTGATGGCATTGATATTTAGTTTGCCTGTGAAATACTGTTTGTGGTCATGTTACATCTTTTTTATGTGCTACTTGCTTGGGTCACATAGTTGAAGTTCTTGTTTTAATTATTGTTTGATTGTAATGAAATTTGGTTGAACTTCTGTTATGCACATTTTATTTTACTGCTTTGTTATGTATCGTTGAACTTCTGGACATTCATGATATATGTAGTAGCCCCTCTGCTGTAGATTATTTTTATATTTAGTTTGTAGATATTTAGTTTGTTTTTTGTGTTTACTGCTTTGTTAGGTATTGTTGAACTTCTGGGTATTGGACATTGTTGTAAAAGTAGAAGTCCCATTGGTGTAGGACTGCGGATTAGAACTCAGTTGCCTTTTCTACTTGCATTTTTTGTAGTTGGTGATGAGTTGAATAGTTCTGAAAAAATGCCTGCGATCAAGATGGAGCTTCAGAGGTTAATACTGATGCTCCAATATCTGATGTGGCTAAATCACCCATTATCCCTTTAACTGTGATTGCCGAGGTTGCTTCGAGCCTTGAGAATTTTTCAAGCCTTGAGGATCTTGCTTCCGCAGCTCTTGCTTCACCTAGTATGTGAAACCCTTTTTCTTTTCATTTTAAAGTTTTGAGCCATGTTTTTTAGCTTGTTCTTGTCGTTTGTTTTTGTTTTTGTTCCTGACTTTTTTATTTTTTGCTTAGATTTTTTGTGTTCTTTGCAGATGTGTCCACAGAGGAGGAAGTTGTGAACACCATCAACGTTGTTTTATCTGAGTTGGGTTTATCAGAAACCCCTGCTGCTGCTGAGGAGGTGGCTCCGTCAGTCAAAGTTTGTGATTATGTTCCGGATCCGTTGTGCTCTCTTCAGATGTCAGAGACGCAGTCGCAGTCTGTTGATGGCACTGAACCTGTCACGCAACCCGAGGATGTGCCTTTTCAACTTCTCCTGGAGGACCAACGTAAGAGGAAGAAGCAAGAAAATTTTGACAAGAAGAGGGCGGCCCGTCTTGAGAAAGGTTCTGATGTTCCTGGATCTGGTCATGCGGCTGAGCTCACTGTTGAGGAAGACGTGCCGTGTGGTAGTGATGGCACGGTTGTCCCTGTTAAGAAGAAAATCAAGAAGACTACTGCGAGGAAGCTAGTAGTTGGTGAAGTTACTCCTCGGAGGAGCCCACATGTTTCAAGGCCTGCAGAAGTTGTTGAAGATGAAGGGTTAGGCCTTGGTGGTACGCCACGCCGTAGTCCTCGTGTGCTTGCCACTGCCACTGCCGCACCTACACCTTCTCCGCTTGGTGCTAGTGCATTTGGTAAGGGGAAGAAATGCTATGTGAAGCGCAAGGTTCCACCTGCAAAGGTCAACAAGGGTGTGAAGAAGCGTTCTCGTGTTAATCTAGAGGACAAGGATGATGCTGATTTCAATGCTGATGACGAGGACGATGTCGATGATGATGCTGCCGCTAATCAGGTATGAATGTCTCATGTTTACTGTTTTTTAGAGAATTTGTCGTTGTTGCTGTAGTTTTATTGTTTTTAGCACTGCCTTGGCGTACATAGCTGACCTTCTACTCCATCTCAATATAGACGAATAAATTAGCCGATGTGCTTTGCTTTTATGGTATTACTGCCTTTGTGTACATAGTTGGACTTCTAGGTATATACATGAAGAAATTAGCTCAACTTGTTTTGTATACATGTTTGATTACTGCCTTAGTGTATATGGTTGAACTTCTGCTTTTTAAATTTCCAACATTTTTGAAAGCATGTTGACTAGTGTTCATACATGGTTGTACTGCCTATGTAGACATAGTTGGACTTCTGAGATACATGATGTTTGATTACTGCCTTGGTATACATGGTTGAACTTCTGCTTTTGTAAATTTCCAACATTTTTGAAAGCATGTTGACTAGTGTTCATACATGGTTGTACTGCCTATGTAGACATAGTTGGACTTCTGAGATACATGATGTTTGATTACTGCCTTGGTATACATGGTTGAACTTCTGCTTTTGTAAATTTCTAACATTTTTGAAAGCATGTTGACTAGTGTTCATACATGATTGTACTGCCTATGTAGACATAGTTGGACTTCTGAGATACATGTTTGATTACTGCCTTGGTATACATGGTTGAACTTCTGCTTTTGTAGGCATTAGTGGAATTTTTGGTGAAGCTTGTGTGTCTCATTGTTCTGCCTTTTTTCCTTGTGAATGTATTTTTTTCAATATCAGCTTGTGCAGCGGCCTAAGAGGAGGAAGAGAGGAGGCAAAGCGCCCGAAGAAGGTGGCGAAGGAGGAGGTGAGGCGAAACGTTTTAACAAGATGGTTCGCTGCTCACTAGGAGAGGTCAAGACGTGTGCGAAAATGCTACAAGATAGGCACAAGGCGAGGGTTATCAAGGCTGGTTTTGGTTGTGTGTTTGACTTGAAGGTTGATTCCAACATTTCTCGTCCTTTGATGGGCAACATCTACCCGAGGATTGACCCTTCAACCATGATTTTGGACATGGGAGAGGCGAACAAGGTTATACGTATTACAAGTTATGCTATTCACCATCTCTTTGGGTTCCCTCAAGGTAATCGTACCCCCCCTAGGCCCTCGAATGATGGTTTCGATGATGCTGTTATGAGGTTGAAGGGCAAGCTTGGTTATGCTAGGAGTGAGGACATCAAGACAAAGGATTTGCGGAATATCCTCGGTGAACTTGTGAAGGATGAGACGAAGGATGATCTTGCTCTGCAGGTGTTTTACCTTATTGTTTTCATGAAGGTGGTTATCCCTAGAACGTCTACACGAGTGTCCAGGGAGGCAGCAATGGCCGAGAACCTTGTGTTTGAGGACATGGCAGACATGGACTACTGCCAGTTGGTTGTTGACGATATTCGGAGTGCTATTGGTAGGTATCAGCAAGGTACTAGCAGAGGAAAAGCTCTCACAGGCTGTGCCATCGCGCCGCTGCTTATGTATCTGGACTGCCTTATCATTGGCAAGATGCCTAATATTGACTTGAGGACCCCTCGCATCAATTTCATGGATCAGGCCAAGCTTCTTGAGCTTGCTGCGGCTGATTTGGTCACGAAGGGTGATGATGACCCAGCCAACTGGGTGTTTGGGAGACTGCATGTGAGTGTTTCTATGCATTATTCTTTCCTGTGTAGTTTAACTTGAACTCTTGGTATTGTCTTGTATATTTTTTGTCCCCATGTTCCATCATTTGTTTTCTGACGCGTTGACTTTTGTTTTTGTATGCAGTGGAAGACACAGGCTAAGGTTGTGTTCTGTAGGGTTATTGAACGTCCTGCTGGCCTAGGGAGTGGAACTTCCCCAAGATTTGAATTCTCCCGGGATGTTAATACCGGTGCCCCCCTGTAGATCCAGGAGGTTCTTCTGCTCGTGTGATTGCTGCAGGTGGCATTTCTTCTGAGAATTTGTTTGAAGCTGCCAATGTTTCTCTGGTTAGGGTTGACAGTCTTCTTGAAACTGTTTGTGGGGAGTTGGCTCATGTTCCTTCAACTGCTGAGCATCTTAGTCGCATTGATGGGATTCTTCCTCCTGGACATGGATTTGATGCTGAGCGTTCGAAGGGGGTCTTATCTATTGAAGAAAAATTTCTTGAACAGCTTCGCCAGAGCACTTCCCACCTCCGGACTAGCGTTGGGCTATTCAAGGAAATGCAGGATGCTTGTTGCAAGCCTTTTGAAGATGAGGCAAGTGTTGTTGTGAGACAGATTCAGAGGCAGGATTCTGTTCGTTCGGATCGTGAAGGAGGCCATGTGGAGCGTACCAAAGAGGTTTTTTATGTTGGTTTTTGATATTTCTTTGCAATAATGTTCAATGTTAGCTTTCAGTTATTACTGTTTGTAGTCATATGCGACCATTATTGATTTCATGTGTCGTAAACTATTTTTTAGCACAAGTGTTCCTATGTGACCTTCTCTGCTTATAGAACTTGAACTTCAACTGCTACAGCACCTGAACTTCCATGACTCGCCCTTTTTTGTTCCCTTTTGTATCTTAGAGTAGTTCGATATCTGACCTGCTATGTTTACTGTATTTGGACTTCCATTATATGTCAGTTGTGATAGCTGACCTTCACTGATTATGCAATCTGAACTTCTGCTGATTAGGTATTTTGTTTTCTACATGATTTCTTTTTGTAGGCTGTTGATGATGACGCTAGGGTTGAGGAGGATGTTTTACCTGCGCATGAAGCTGCTCCTTTGCATGAGGCTGCCCCTGTGCATGAACCTGCTCCCGCTAGTGGCGTAATACTTGATGAGGTTCATGGTAGTGAAAATAAGGTACCATTTTTTTCTTGTCCATTTGTCTTCTTTGCCCCTGAGACGGACTTGCTGCCCCTGTGCATGAGGTTCAGTCAGCCCTTTGTAATGACTTTTTGTTTCTTTTTGCAGCAGCAGAATGATGATGTTAGTGTTGCTCCAGAGAAGGTTGCAGACATGTCCGTCTCAGGCACCGGCTGCTCCGACGGGGTGGTCCTAACTGAACCTTTTTCGTCCATTGGCACTGAGGTTTCTGATGCTGAGCAGGGCAAGACAAATGGAGACACCATTTTGGAGAAAGATCATGTTGAGTCTGCTGTACAAACTGGTGGTAGTGCTGCTGCAAGCCCGGAGAAGTCTCCTGCAGCAGAGCCATTAGTTGATGTTGATGCTGTACAGGCACAACCAAATGTTTTTCTTGTTTCAGATTCTCCAGCTGCTCCAGCTGCTGCTGGTGTCCTTCCTAACGACGCTGCAACGTCTACTGGAGACGATGATGAAGATACCGAAAGCGATAGCTATGGAGAGGAGGTTGATCATTCCAGTGCTGCCACTGGTCTAGGCAAGGATCCATGAAGAGAGGAGCATGCTTCTCTCTTCTTTCCCCATCCCCTTCCCTCTTCATTTTTTGGTTTAGTCCATGATATCCCCTGTGAACTGCCTGTGTGGTCTAAGTTGAACTTCTGGTTTTGTTGTTTGTCATGTGGGTTGTAAAGAATGTTAAGTGAACCTGTTTTCTATGTGGGTGGAGGTTTGTAATGCATGGGTTGTGATGTCTATGATGCTGTGGTTTTATCTTCTCTGATGTAGCAGCTGAGATGTGCTTATGTTTTGAATGTCTGTGCTTGAATGTTGGTCTTAATTGAAACTGTCGTGAATCTATGTGCTTTGAGTGTTGCTGTTAATTGCTATTTTTCTTTTTGGTGAGCAGATAGCGACCTTGCTGTCGTCCGAAAGAAGGTTGATGACTTTTATTACAGTGTAACTAGGCTTAGGAATGATCGTTCCAAGAGGTGAGTGCAACTACTCAATATTTACATCATCCATGTACCCCCTGTGAACCGCCTGTGGTTTCTTACCTGAACTTCCCAACACTATGTAGCTGAACTTCTTGTTTTTTTGCTTCTCTGGTGCTGAACTTCTGGCCTCTTTTGTACTGCACTGCCTGTTGTGATATAGCTGAATTTCTGTGCCTGCTCAATATTTACATCATCCATGTACCCCCTGTGAACTGCCTGTGGTTTCTTACCTGAACTTCCCAAATCTATGTACCTGAGCTTCTTTTTTTTTGCCTCTCTGGTGCTGAACTTCTGGCCCTGTTTGCACTGTACTGCCTGTTGTGATATAGCTGAACTTCTGTGCTAACATGTGTTATGAACTTCCTGAGTTCCTGCTGCTGAACTTATTTTACTTTCTATTTGCTTGTTTTAGAGAAATGATTATGTTCCGAAACAAGGAGTGTGAAGCTTCTGTTCAAGAAGTCGCAATATCTTTTGGTCCTCGGGGAATGCTTACATCTAATGTGGTTGAGTGTGCACTCTACTGTCTACGTGCGAAGTACCAGGGATCGGATAAACTCATCGTGCCGTATTGGGTTTGTGTAAGTCAACCATACATTGATTTATTTTCTGTTTTGTTCCTTACCATTTTAGTTAAAACTTGTTCGTCTTATTTTTGTATTTTTTCATATGTTGGTGTTGTCTGCATTATTTTAGGACAAGATTTTCAGAGGTCAATTTGATTCCCATGTGAGGAAGTACTTCATGGCGAGTGGTCCAGATAGCATGGATGCACATGATTCGGTATGCAATATCTTGTTCTTTGCCTCTGTATTAGTTTTGCAGTGCGATCCACTGTGTTAATATTTGTTTTATTTTTCTTTTGTACCGTTCTGATATTAATTCTCATTTTTTAATGATTCGTGTCTTTTATGATGCTTCAGGTTGTTTTCCCTACTTTTGACCCGCCTGAGCTTCCTGCTTCCATGGGTGGTGTCGGTCATTGGGTGTCGGCATTCCTTGACCTGAAGAATTCAAGGTTCCAACTTCTTGATTCCTACTATGGACCAAAAGATGAATGTGCGGTACGCCTGTTTCGACAGATGACCAATAACATTAAGAGGCTTTGGAAGGATGCCAGCAACGACGGGGAGACACCCTTCAGTCCTCTTAGCATCTACAATTTCCCTCTGGATTGGATTGATGTCCCCCAGCAGCAAAACAAGTATGAGTTCGACTTTTTCTCTTTATCACATCTGTTTAACTGTAGTTGTACTTAAGCTGCGACGTGTTTAATTCGTTGGCTTTCTTTTTCTATCCTAACACTATTTCTTTTACTTTGTTTGATGGCAGTATCGACTGCGGATTCTTCATGCTAAGAATGTTAATTCGTATCATGACGGGGTTCTTGCAAATTATTCCCATGAGAATATCGGGGATATCAGGAAGACGTGGCTGTACTCAATCGCTTCTTCTAACCTGTTTGAGATAGACTTCCAAGCTCTGTTTGGCTACTACACATGTAAGTATTTTGGAACTTGTACTACTTACCTGCACTGCATCTTTTATTCTACCTGAACTTCATATTTCTCTCTGAAACTTGGACTTCTAGTTTCGGAAGGAGAGGAGCATTTTCTTTGTACATCTGTTTAACTTCATATTTATCTTGAACTGTGCCTTTGGTTGTGCCTGAACTTCATTTATGTTTTCACTGCAACTAATTTTTTTAGGTCAGCTTGAGTAGTAACCATGTCATCTTTATTAGTTGGACTGCACATTGTGATGTTCCTGAACTTTAGTTGTATTTAATGGTGATGTTTTCTCTTCCTTTTTTCTTTGACAGTGGAACCGTTGGAGCTGACCGATTACCACTACTCATTCCTCTGGTCACAGGAATACCAGCCTAGGGAGGAACCGATGAGTACAGCTCTGATAGGAGATGATAGACCTCGGACCCTTATTCCTTCCAAGTTGGGGAAGCAGGCTGGTGGTATTCGTGGTACTCCAAAATCCCCTTGCTACAGGAAGGCTGATGTAGTTGAAGCAGACGAAGCAGAAGTGATTTCATCCGATGATGATTTTGAGAAGATTGCTTACCCAAAGAATGCTAAATGTGTTGCTGGTACTGTTGCTGGTAGAGGTGGGAAGAATGTTGTGATCACCAGGAGGAAACCAGCAGTTGAGTTTGGGAACATAACTTCCTCCAAGAGAGCATCAAGATTGCCTTTGAAGTGGCGTTCTCCTGTCGCTCCCATGAAAAAATACAGTTACCCTCATCTATCCGAGGCCCGGAAGTTGAAACAGTATTTGTTGAGTAAACACAGTCTGGAGAAGTATTCTGAGTGAGTTACCCTCATCTGTCGCTCCCTTGCCTTGGAGTTGTAGTGTCTAAACTTCTGTTGTTGTATTGTCTGAACTGCCGTTGTTGTAGTATCTGAACTTTTGTTTTATGTCTCCTCTTGCCTTTTGAGTTATAGTGTTTGAACTTCTGTTTGTTGTTGTATCTGAACATCTAATATTTTTTTACCATCCTTTTGTATTCTGCAGGACAAGCTACTGCATGTTTACCATCCCTGCGAATGTGATTGACCTCACAGGACGTGTCCTTTATACGCTTTTCGGTGAAGGGCAGCAGATGGAAGGAGACATAATGGATTATCTCATAAATTTGTGGAAGGATAAGCCGGAGACCTCTGAGATATTCACTACTGCTGACAGGGTTGTACTTAGTCCCTACTTCATATAGGTTTTAGTTCTTTGCACCCCTATCTCCTTCTTTTTGCCTTAGTTTTGTTGTAGTAGCATTTGGGAGGGGTTTTAATTGTGTTTTTGTGAATGCACAGTACCGCTTGGAGTATGATTTCTTCGGTGCAACAGTTCCAAATTTTGATGCAAAAAAATCTACTGGTCTCCTCCCAATGTTTGTTCGCAAGGAAGAAGACCTTCTTAACGCAAAGCTGGTTAGGTTTTCATAACTCTTGCTTTTTTAATTTCATGTGCATCCTTTTGCTGAGTTTGTCAAGAAGTTTTTGTTCATGCCGGTTCTTCAGTACATATGCTTTTATAGTTTGTGTTCACCGGTCCTTTCATTCTTGGCAGGTTTTCTTGATTCTATTCAAGCCAATTGGCACAATGGCGCACTACAGTGTGTACGTGGTGAATAGATATCGTGGGAGCATTGACATCCTTGATTCACTTTCTTACGCTAATATGGAAACGTCGCAAACGAGTTTCCACGGGGACTACCAAAATATCGTGAGTGTTTCTTAGCCTGAACCTCCTTTCACATTCTCTTGTTTGACACGAAGTTTATTATGCCTTGTGTTGACAAAATATGTTGTTGTCTCTGTTTTGGTAATACTGCTTGAACTGACTGTCATTTAGAAGTTGAACTTCTGCTATTTTGTTTAGGTGGATCTTATGCAAGTGTCGCTTTTTTATGTACCCGAACTTAACTATTTTGCTTAACATGTTTTTGACTTCATCTAATTTTGTTATTTCTGGCAGATGAAAAGATTTGTTGGGTTGCTCGAGGAGGTGTACGGCAAGGCTGCATACAAGGCGAGCAAGCAGCCTAACTGGGTGACTATTGCAAAGAGGCCGACTTTCATCAACGTTCCGAAGCAGAAGAGTAATGATTGTGTTTTCTTTGTCGTGAAGTTCAGCTCTTCGTATGATGGCAAGGAGATTGTTGAAGATTTTGGTGATGTGGAAGTATGTTCTGTCTTTGTTCTTATCTCATCATCCTTTGATTATTCTTGTGTATTTTTGCTGAGACGCTCCTGCTGTGGTTTTAGATATCCGTTACTAAACCATCGTTTTCACCATTCTTTGTTTGCAGGCCGCTGCAGATGACTGGAAGGCTGAGTTCATGCACACTCTGATTTTTAGCGAGAAGAATGAAGTCGTGCGTTCAGAGCTCCCTAAAGAGATCCAGTCCTTTGGCCCATGAATTCGAAGCATTAGTTTCATTGTAGATTTGATTTCGTACAGATTTTTAGGTTTGCTAATGATTGGAACAATTCCGTAAAGATTTGGTTGTAAGAATGTTTTTAGTGATTTTTGTATCTATAGGTGCAGCACTATTACTTATGATATTGTGGACAAATGCATTTGGTGTGAAGAAAGATTTTTCTTTGTGAATTTCAATGTACTGCGTCGTTTTTCAGTATCCATGTGTTGAATGTTTTTGCCCCAACAGATGTACCTGAACTTCTGCCTCGGTTTTGGTTGAACTGCTTGATTTTTTTGTTTTATTTATTTTTGGGCTCCCAACATATGATCGTAGACTTGAACTTCTGCTTTGAGATGTGGCTGGGCTGCTGGTTTCAGATGGAGAGGATATTTTGTGTTGTGTAATGTATTGGTAATGTTCAACCCAACCAATATGTATGCTTTTGCGTAGAATCTATATTTGTTTTTTTTTGTGTTTTTTCAAGTCCTGATATGTAATAATCATACGTTTCTTTATCTTTGTTGCATTGTACATGAACTTCTACACGTTTCCAAGAAGAACTTCACATTTGAACACGTTGTCTTAGGCTTGCTAACCTTAGTTTATGCGGCGAAACTTTATTTTTTAAGCATATTCTTTTCCTACATCGATTTTACATACCAGAACTTCTTCTATAAGCTGACATGAACTTCAAAACTGTATGATTATTTGCTGCTTGCTCTTTCATGCAATACAACACCAGCACATCACTTCCTGCCATAACATACCAAGACTTCTGCTGTAATATTACTTGAACTTCACAGTGTTTGTTACTAGGGGATGACATAATGTTCTGCACATTGACATGACACAAGTTTGCATTGTGTTAATTGACCTATTCTAATTGTTCATGAGCCTTGCGCTCCTCCTAGGCTTTGGTGGTAGAGGTTTTTGCTTGACATGTACCTCTTCCTCTTCATCGTCGTCTTCCTCTTCATCGTCGCATTCCACTTCCTCTTCCTCTTCTTCGACGGTTTCTTCATCTTCGTCTTCCTCTTCATCTTCCACCACTTTCTTGTTGTTGGCACTAGGTCTTGCTTTCTGTTTCTTCTCTGGCATTTTAGTTGTCTTTTCAGCATCTGCACGCTTCGGGCATGTTCTTGCATTATGTGGTTCATACTCCTTGCATATGCTACAAAGTCTGCTGCTTGCTTTCTTTGGGTGAGGTCCCTTCTTTTGTTCCATAACTTTCGGCTGCTGTTTTTGAGATTTGGTTTGCTTGATCTCCTCAGCATTGTTTCTTCCAATAGTGTTGGACAGGTCAGCTTGTTGTGTCCCGCAACCTGGTTGCACACACTGCATTTCCTCTGTCCAAGTGGCACTCCGTTCTCATCGTGCACGACGACTCTTCCTGCAGGTGGTGCCTTCATTTGAGCTCTCTTATCACTTTTCTTTGCTGCAGTAATTTTCTTCCTACCCTTTGTTTCAGAATACAACGGCAATTTCATCGTCTCTTACTGTCGCTGCTCCATTGATTGGCCATCACCCTTCTTGCATTGGTTGGCTTCAGTGGCGGCGTTGAGCATTTCAGCTGCATAATAATGAAGGTCGTCTTCAATTTCAGCGTCCTCTTCAGCCATCCTTTCGTCAGCATCCGCTTGATTTGCTGAATGTATTGCATCAAGCTCTTCCACAAGCCTCTTGAGAACATAGTAGGCTTTGTCATATTGCTGGTCACATCTCATCGCTTTCTTGTTAACCATCAAATTCAGCTGCAGCAAGATGTCTTGCTTCGATAGCCTTGAGCTGCCATCCGATGCTGTTGTGTTGTAGTCCCTTGTATCAAAGGTTGGTTGTGATCTTGCAGTCTTTGTGTACCGTTTGAGGATATACTTCTTTGGAAATTTGTCAGGCTTGATGTAGTCCAGTATGTTCATGATGTGAAGGCGGAACATGCCTGCATTTTTGTGATGAATGTAGAATACATAGTTTGTGAGCCAGCAATGAGTTTCATAAATTTTGATATGATACTACTAGTCTAGCTATTTAATGATCTTGTTTTTTCACTCAACTGTGTGTGTCCAGAGCTTGCATTCACACTCGTATATTTCCTTCTCTGGGTCAACTACAACCTGGAATTCATGCTTTGACCAAGAAAATCTTTCTTCATCATCATGGCCAGGCTTGTTGTGGTAGTACACAAGGTACTTAGTGGGCTCTGTTGTACGCTTTGCGCGAAATAGCGTGGCCTTTCTCATCCTATTCCTCATCTCAGTGTACACGGCTCTCGTGTACTTGATAGACATGTCTTCCTCGTAGTCGTAAGTTGTTTTTGTCACAGGATTGGTCTGCACATGTCAAAAAGTGAGATATTAGTTGAAGAAGAGTCATGGGTTTCATTTTTTTAAATTCAAAGTGCACATGTTGAAGGTAAAACAGAACATGATGGGGGTGTTTTGTACTTGTCATCATACCATGCTGGTCATTGTTTGCTCGTTCTCCTTCTGCATCCGAGTTTGTATGCAAGCATTGACCCGCCTAGCAAACTTGTGTAGGTTCTGGGTCCCCTTGACAAACCCTTTCTTTAGCACGTGGTTCATGCTCTTGCTTCGTTGTGTGGAAGTCATTCTAGCACAGAAAATGTTCTTGTAATATGCTGAAATCCACATCTTCCTATCACCCCAGAGCTGCATCATCATCTGGTCGTTCTCCAGGTTGTATTTGTGCACGATTTTAGCCCAGGCATCTTCAAACTCCGTTAGCATCAGTGGCCAGTTTAATATAGCTGTGAACTCCTCTTTGAATGTTTTATACTTTTTGTACAGCAATGCGAGGTATTCCCTGTACTCCTTCATGATGTGCCAACGGCATAGCTTGTGGACGGTGTTTGGAAATGATTGTGGTATAGCTTTCGCCATCGATGGGCATTGGTCTGCATGAATTAAAAAAATGAAACTTGATTCTTTTTTTGTACTGATGGTGAACTTATGTTGTACAAGTACTTGAACTACACATCGTGGCAGTATGGTATCTAAGAATGTCACATGTATTTTTTCTTTACAGCAGCGTTGCTGAACTTCTTTGGTATCAGTGCTTGAACTTCACAGTTAGTAGTAGGACAAACTAGTAGTGTCACAATCAAAATTTTTCTTAAAGCATTGTTGTTGAACTTCTGTGGTAGCAGTGCTTGAACTTCACGTAAATAACTATATTTTTTTGAACATGCTACATATATTTATCTTACAGATTTGTCCTTGAACTTCTATGATTTATGTATTTGAACTTCACATTCATAACTAATTTTTTGTAAACTTGTGACAGATAATTTTGCTTTCTTGTACTGGTAGTTGGACTTCTGTGCTTACAGTGGTTGAACTGCATTCTTTACATTATTTTCAGACAAAACCAATGTACCCAACCAACACAGACCCATAGACTGAAAAGATGATGAAACTTGAGGAGTTTTTTTTTGAACTCACCTGTTAGAATGCAAGTTGGGTGCTTGTTGTTCATGCATCGTAGAAATGTATCGAACAGCCACTTGAATGACTTTGCATCTTCGTCTCTTATCAGGGCAACAGCAAATATCGTTGACTGCAAGTGATGGTTTGTTCCAACAAACACTCCCAGGGGCATATGAAATATGTTGGTCTTTTAAGTCGTGTCGAATGTTACACAATCGCCGAATTCTTGATAGGCTCCTCGGCACCTTGCATTGGACCAGAAAATGTTTTTAATTGACTTGTCCTTGTCCACTTGGATGTCATAGAAAAACTCATCATTTATTGCCTTCATATCTTTGAAGAATGAAACAAGTTTCAATACATCATCCAAATCATCTTTCCTTGCATTCATGGCTTTCCTGCAAATCACATGCAAACATGCATTTGTTTATTTTTTTGCTAGCAAAGGGTTGTGAGCTAGGATGCTATTTTACATTGCAGTATGTGGGTGTTTGAATACTTACTGGTTTAGCAGGTCTCGTCCGGTCATGCTTAGGAACTAGCTTCCATCTTCATTTTCAGATAGCATGGACATGATTGTTGTGTGCTTGACATCATGGTACTGCGGGAGATTTACGTACTCCAAAATAGTGGGGTCATAATTCTTGTGTGAGTGCAAAAATACCAGCATGTCATCAGTTTGCATGAGCTCGTGATTATGATTGTACTCAATGTCCACTTCCACGCATGTGCCATCCTCCTGCACCTTCACCCTCATTCTTGCATTGCAGCCCGTCCTCGACGATGTTTTGTTTCGCTTCCTGTTGGCCTCTGAAACAGAAGATGTGTGTATCCCTTGGAAGGCGCAAACAAAATACTTGTGGTTGTCATTTCCACGCGTCTTCCTGATTCCAAAACCAGCGTGTCTGGCGTATCTGTTATAAAATTCCCTTGCTTTCTCTACATCTTTGAATCGCATCTTTAGTCTTGGTATTAGATAATCCGGTAGATCTGGCGTCTGCAGAAAAAGAAAAAAAATCCAAACAGCACCTTAAAATGCCGTTTATGAACTTGTTATCCTGGAGGGAGCAAAAAAATGTGCAGATAATACAAG
Organism: Triticum urartu; assembly: GCF_056163025.1. NCBI lineage: Eukaryota > Viridiplantae > Streptophyta > Magnoliopsida > Poales > Poaceae > Triticum > Triticum urartu. Next base: position 90,778,219 of record NC_141878.1, read on the forward strand.
ATGCGTATATAAATATTTTTTTGTTTCACTTACGTGCGTGTATGATCGCAACTCCGCCGGTGTCGGCTGCTGTCCCTCTGGGATGGGGCATGGCGGAGTAATCATAGCAGGATGCAGCAGTGGATCACGAGGAGGAAGGAGGCTGAAGATGGCCTGTCTCTTGTTTGCGTCCTTTTTGCTTGAGGTGGTTGTGGAGGTATTGCGATCCTGGTCTTGGTTTGCTCTTTTGTTTTGTGAAGCAATCCATCTACCTTATGCCCCATAGAATTCTGACCTGTAGCAGTAGCAGCAGGATCAAACGGTGGTAGTGTGCAGATCACTCTCCTCCGTGTGTGTGTTGCTGTTGGATTTGTCCTGGGATCCGGTTTAGTTGCTTCGCTTTGGCATTGATGAGGCACACCAGGATAACCTCCAGAGTTACACGCAGGACTTGAGCTAACCCCCTCCTCCATCGGCGTGCTTGGGAGTCTGCTGGTGGATACAAAGAATCCACGGGGGATTTCCGGCGTCACCCAATCAGGTGGAGGCACAAACCTGTGCGGATAGGGCTGTGACCCAGCATCTTGGAAGTATCCGTGTGTTTCGGGTGTCATCCATTTTTGGTCTAGAGCAGGTTGTTAATGTCGTTGGTGCGTTTGAGGTGTGACCCATTGAGGGGGTGGTGCAACGCGTACAGGCTTTGGATTGTGTGCTTGTTGCTGGGAACTTCTAAGCTTCTTCATGCGTCTCTCGTCTTGCTGACATAAAAGAAAAAAAATGTCTATTAGCACACAAGTTATATCTCCATATACCTTTGTAACTGAACTTAGCATTATTCACAGCCTGAACTTCTCATATAAAAGTGGTGAGAGCCATCACACTATGCACTGAGCTGAGTATCTGCCAATGCCTTTGTACCTGAACTGAGCACCCTTCACAGAATGAACTTCACATCATGTTTTTTAATTCTACAATATTTGATTACTTATATGTACCTGAACTGAGCACTCTCCACAACATGAACTTCTTGTTTTGCAAAGGGGAAATACTGTCTACAGTTAAAAAACCTGAAGCTTCATGAGTTTTTGAAAGGTTGGACTGCTAGTGCATACCAACCTGACCTTCATGTCATATCACATGCATGTTCTATTTTCCTTTTATTTTTTTTGCACAGAACCAGACACATACCAACCTGAACTCTAGCACACTTACTAGTTGAACTTCACATGGCTTTTGCACATGTGAATGCAGGCAGATTTTATAGTGTTTGTAGCCTAGACTAAGGCTCACATACTACCTGAACTTCACATGCCTGTAAGCAGGCAGGCAGATTTTACAATGTTGTTTTGTAACCTGGACTGAGGCTCATACACTACCAGAACTTCACATGGTTGTAAGCAGGCAGGCAGATTTAAAAAAAGCTTTTTGTAGCCTGGACTGATGCTCACACACCACCTGAACTTCACATAGCTGTAAGCAAATAACAAACCGAAGGAAGGAAGAAGTTCAACCATACCCTGGCTAGAAGGTCGGCCAACCTTTTTCCAGCAGCTGATAGGCCACCTTGAGAACAACTCGTCGTGGAGGTATGAGAGGAATTCAATGGCAATCCATGTCTTGCAGAGGGCACGAAGTTCATCTGCACGAAGCAAGAAGGTCAGAGAAGGCAAGATTGAAGAAGAAGGCAAAATTGGGAGGAAGTTCATGTACTGCTGCTGCTGAAATTGAGGTCGCAGCAGATGCCGCCTCCACGGAGGAGTTGCTCCGTTGGTCGAACCGCTCGCCGTAGCTTGCGTCGGGTCGGTCATCTGGTCTGCCAAGGCTTCGGGCGGTGGCGATGGGACGAGGATGCGGCTTCCTGAAATCCATGGCGGCTTCGCCGCGTCCAGGCGACGCGGGCTCCCTCGCGCCGGCGTCCGCCGTCGCTCGCTCGCCCGCGCCGGTGGCCGGCCAGGAGCTGGAGATGGAGGGGAGGCGGAGGACCGGGCTGATGAAGACATGTACCTAGGGTAGGGACACGGACCTGACCTAAGAGTCCTACCCTAGGACACCCCTAGGAGAAATCACCTCTCAATCGACTTAAAGGTATCCCACTCGACGGCCTCAAGACACTCGACCTGCAGGTTATCACTCGACCATGAAGCCAACCACTCGACCGCCAGCAGACCTGTAGTCACTCCGCAGGCAAACAGTCAGCTGTTAAGTAGTCTTTATGGTCATTATAGCACTTTATTAGGGGCGTTACCAGTAACGCCCGACCTTAAATGTACCTTAAACCCTGCATTACTGAGGGCAGGAGGGGGCCGGCAAACTCTATATAAGCCACCCCCCTCCTCAGTATGAAGGGTTCGCACCCCTATTATTCACACGCCAGTAATCCAATCGACTGCCTCCGGGCACCGAGACGTAGGGCTGTTACTTCCTCCGCGAAGGGCCTGAACTCGTACATCTTGGTGTGTTTACAACTTCCCAATAGCTGAGACCTAGCCTCTCCATACGTACCCCCCTACATCACTGTCAGAGTTAGAACCACGGCAGTTGGCGCCCACCCTTGGGCAGCAGTCTTAGCGCCTGATTGGAGAAGTTGCGATTTTTCCGATCCATTTGATCATGGTTTCGTGCGGAGTTTTGGTGGAAGGCCGCGAGATCCGTCTCAGCGCGCTCACGTTCGTCGCCGACGACTCCGCCTGGCTTCAGGAGGCGCCACTCGACATCGACGCGCTCCCCGTCCGCGGTGCGACACATTTCCGCGCATGCGTTCGTGGCGTCCTCCTGTGGCAGCCGTCGACCCAATATCAATCAGCCCCCGTATCGTCTCCCCGCTCTGTCTCCCACCGGCGCAAGCGCTCCGGTCGGTCGAGACTTCAGAGGTGGGTGAGACATGCCGTGGCTCGCCAGTCGGCCACCCCGCAAGTCGCGGCGATCGAGCCCGACGAATCCCTCTGCGGCATGTTCGACCTGTCGACTAGCTCCGCGGAGACCGCATCCGAGTGCGACAGTAGCGACCCAGCGGCTGAGGTTCTGGCGGTTGATGGGACACACAGTCCTCCTGGTTTCCCTCGCGCTGGTGGAGGCGCAGGTGGGGGCGACCCGTCGCACCCCCACGATGAGTATCTCCTCGAACCTCTCACATCATCACAGCGAGAGGAGCTTCGCCGTTGGAACATGGACGCGCTCCACACTCCCATTGTCGGAGAGACCCCCGAGGCCCGGGCCTTGGAGGACGCGCGCTTGGCTAACCTGGCCGAGCGCACTCGACTGGAGAATCTCCAGCGGATACTCGACGAGCAAGCGCGTCAGCGGGCTCCCGAGTCCAGTCGACGTCAGCAAGCTCCCGAGTCCAGTCGGCGTCAGCTCTTCCCGCCGCCGCAGGTATACTGAACCCCAGTTCAGAATTTGGCCGTTGCAGCCCGTATAGCAGAATCAATTCAGCCCTCCCAGTAGGAGGCGGGCAGAGGCTTGTTGCAGATCAGAGCGCTGCTCCGAGCGGCGGGAAACCAGAATTCTGCTGTCTCTCAGTCGCAGAACAGGATCCACAGTCGATCCGTCGCAACGGGTACAGTCGAGTCGGCTCACAGCCCGAGATCGCCCCCGAGGCGTGAGGGACGTGGCGACCGGCAGGATCAGTACAGGAGGAATGAGCAGTATGATCACCGATTCGACCGTGACGATCGACGTCGAGTGCCAACCCCTCCCCCGAGGAGTGGGTCATATGCGCCTCGACGGCAAGATGACAGACGCCCTCATAGTGTTGGGCAGAGGATTCCAGTCGACCCCAGGGACCCAGGCTTTGATGCGAGATCTGTCCTCGTTCAAGACTTGGTTGACAGGAACAGGGCTCATCGGGAAGGCCAGAACAGAGATGCGCCCGCCAGCAGGAGAGCACGTGTTTCAGGGCCAGAGTGCTTCAGTCGAGCCATCAGGGCCGCAGTGATTCCTCCCAACATCAGGCTGGCGACTGGGGTCAGCAAGTTCACCGTTGAATCTAAGCCTGACACTTGGCTCGAAGATTACTGAGTGGCTGTACAGATTGGCGGCGGCAACGATGAGGTGGCCATGAAGCATTTGCCTCTCATGTTAGAGGGCTCAGCCAGAGCGTGGCTGAATCAGTTGGCACCCAGCAGCATCTACACCTGGGAGGACCTCTCCCGAGTGTTTGTCACAACCTTTGAAGGAACCTGCAAGCGACCTGCGGGCCTTACAGAGTTGAGGTCCTGCGTACAGAAGCCGAATGAAACAATGAGGGATTACATCCAGAGGTGGATCACGCTGCATCACACGGTCGAGAATGTGCCAGACCATCAAGCAATTTGTGCCTTCAAGGAAGGCGTTAAATACAGAGAGTTGAATTTGAAGTTCGGTCGAACTGGAGAGATGTCTCTGAATCGGATGATGGAGATTGCCACCAAGTACGCTAATGGTGAAGACGAAGATCGACTCCGAAGCGGCAAGCTCAAGGCAGTCGCCCAAGAAACCGGGGGAAACTCCAGTCGGAAACAGAAGCGGAAGGCCGAGCCAGCCGCTCCTGGGGGGGCCCTGGCCGTAGCTCAGGGAAACTTCAAGGGAAAACCCAAAGGCCCCTGGAAGCCCAAGAAAGTCAAGGATCAAGATGGAAATGATGTTTTGGATCTGCCATGCCACATCCACACCAAGAAAGATGAAGAGGGTAATTTCATTTATCCAAAGCATACCACTCGACAGTGTTGACTCCTGATCCAGCAGTTTCAGGGCAAACAGCCCAAAGACAAGGAAAAAGAGTCGGACAGAATTGAGGACAAGGAAGACAGTGACGATGGATACCCCCAAGTCAATTCCACCCTGATGATTTTTGCCGATGTCGAGAGCAAAAGTCGGCTGAAAGTCATTAACCGCGAGGTGAACATGGTTGCCCCAGCAACGCCCAGTTACCTGAAGTGGTCTCAGACTGCCATCACATTCGACCGGTCCGATCACCCGACGCACATTGCCACCCCTGGGAGGCAAGCTTTGGTAGTCGACCCAATCATTGAAGGCACTCGACTGACCAAAGTCCTGATGGATGGCGGCAGTGGCTTGAACATACTATATGCTGAAACTTTGAAAGGAATGGGCATTCCGATGTCCAGACTGAGTACCAGTAACATGAGCTTCCACGGAGTCATTCTTGGCAAGAAAGCCGAATCACTCGGCCAGATTGCTCTTGATGTGGTTTTCGGTGATTCAAAGAATTACCGCAAGGAAAAGTTGACAGTCGAGGTTGTGGACTTCCAAAGTGCTTATCATGCCATTTTGGGCAGGCCAGCTTACGCGCGCTTCATGGCTCGACCATGTTACGTGTACCTCAAACTGAAGATGCCTGGCCCTAAAGGAGTAATCACTGTTACAGGCAATCGAAAGAAGGCAGAAGAGTGCTTTCAGAAAGGCTCAAAGATTGCATATGCTCAGATGGCAGTAGTCGAGCTGCAAGAGTACCAAAAGACTGCCGATCCGAGTGAGTTGCTGCGGGCCAAGAAGCCTGCTTCAGAGTCAGCTTTTCAGTCGTCCGGTGAAACAAAGATAGCTCACATTCACCCGACCGACCCCGACGCTGCTCCAACTCAAAATCTCGACGACGCTCGACTCCAAATAGGGAGAAGCGCTCATCCAGTTCCTCCATGAGAACTGGGACGTCTTCGCATGGAAGCCTTCTGACATGCCTGGAGTTCCCAGGGGACTGGCTGAGCACCGTCTGCGAGTCGACCCGAAGTTCAAGCCTGTGAAAGAACATCTTCGATGATCCGCCGTCCAGAAGAGGAAGGCCATTGGCGAGGAGGTGGCTCGGCTCTTAGCAGCGGAGTTCATCCGAGAGATTTACCACCCCGAGTGGCTCGCCAATGTCGTCATGGTCCCCAAGAAGGACAAGTCACTTCGCATGTGCATTGATTTCAAACATATCAATCGGGCCTGCCCGAAAGATCATTTCCCTCTCCCCCGCATCGACCAGATAGTGGACTCGACCGCGGGATGTGAGCGTTTGTCTTTTCTAGATGCTTATTCAGGGTACCATCAGATCCGTCTGTATGGACCTGACGAGATCAAAACTGCTTTCATCACCCAATTTGGGTGCTTCTGTTATGTCACCATGCCCTTCGGCCTCAAGAATGCTAGAGCCACGTTCATGAGGATGATTCAGAAGTGTTTGCTCACTCAGATCAGTCGGAATGTAGAAGCATACATGGATGATATTGTGGTTAAGTCTCGGAAAGGTTCCGACCTACTGACTGACCTTGCTGAAACCTTTGCTAACCTCAGGAGATATGATATCAAGCTCAATCCATCAAAGTGCACATTCGGAGTTCCAGGTGGAAAGTTACTCGGTTTTCTCGTTTCTGAACGAGGAATCGATGCTAACCCCGAGAAAGTTGGCACCATACTCCGGATGAAGCGCCCCGTGCATATACACGATGTCCAGAAGCTTACAGGTTGCTTGGCCGCCCTAAGTCGATTCATTTCTCGACTCGGTGAGAAAGCGTTGCCTCTTTACCGACTGATGAAGAAGTCTGACAAGTTCGAGTGGACTCCAGAAGCTGACGCAGCGTTTGCAGAGCTCAAAGCCCTGCTCTCCACCCAGCCGGTGCTTGCTGGCCCAATCAGCAAAGAGCCTCTGCTGCTGTACATTGCGGCCACGGGACAAGTTTTCAGTACAGTGATCACGGTCGAGCGGGAAGAAGAGGGAAAGGCCTTCAGAGTTCAGCGCCCAGTCTATTATCTGTCTGAAGTTTTGACCCCTTCAAAACAAAGATACCCTCACTACCAGAAGCTTGTATATGGGATTTACATGACCACGAAGAAGGTTGCACATTACCTCTCTGACCACTCCATTACAGTCGTCAGCGACGCCCCATTGTCAGAAATTCTGCATAACAGAGATGCAACTAGTCGAGTGGCCAAGTGGGCGATTGAACTCCTTCCCATAGATATCAAGTTTGAAGCAAAGAAGGCTATCAAGTCCCAAGCAATCGCAGATTTTGTCGCCGAGTGGATTGAACAGCAGCTTCCGACTCAAGTTCACTCGGAGCACTGGACCATGTTCTTCGATGGATCTAAGATGCTGAATGGTTCTGGTGCTGGGTTAGTTCTAGTCTCCCCCCGAGGAGATAAGCTCAGATATGTTCTCCAGATTCACTTTGATTCCTCCAATAATGAAGCAGAGTACGAAGCACTTCTATATGGGTTGCGCATGGCCATTTCACTCGGCGTCCATCGCCTCATGGTCTATGGCGACTCAGATTTGGTGGTTAATCAGGTGATGAAGGAGTGGGCCGTCAGAAGTCCGGCTATGACTGGCTATTGCAACACAGTGAGAAAGCTAGAAAAGAAATTCGAGGGGTTAGAGCTTCATCACATCCCCCGACTGAAAAATCAAGCAGCTGATGATCTGGCAAAGATAGGCTCCAAGAGAGGAGCCATTCCTAGCAATGTGTTTTTGGAGCACATCCACTCGCCGTCAGTCCAGGAGGATCCTTTCACAGAAGAAGCCCCACAACCGAAAAGTGCCACAGGTCCGACTGAAGTCGAAGTTCCTGCTGTGGTCGACCTAATCATGGAAGTCTTGGCAATCACTCCCGACTGGACGATACCGTACATCGCGTATATCCTAAGGAAAGAGCTCCCAGAGGACGAGGAAGAGGCTCGACAGATCGTCTGCCGATCCAAGGCCTTCACAGTCATAAAGGGGCAGTTGTATAGAGAAAGCGTGACCGAAATCGGTCAGAAGTGCATAACACCAGAAGAAGGTCAGATAATCCTTGATGATATCCACTCGGGGACCTGTGGCCACCATGCGTCCTCCCAGACCATTGTGGCTAAAGCATACCGAGCGGGATTTTACTGGCCTAGAGCAAATGAGATGGTGAAAGAGATAGTCGAAAAGTGTGGAGGCTGCCAGTTCTACTCCAACATGTCACACAAGCCTGCATCAGCCCTGAAGACCATTCCACTCATCTGGCCCTTTGCTGTCTGGGGACTGGACATGGTTGGTCCACTAAGAACAGGCAGGAGCGGATTCACGCATGTGCTTGTGGCAGTCGACAAGTTCACCAAATGGATTGAAGCCAAGCCTATCAGAAATCTTGATGCTAGCACTGCTATCGGTTTCATCAGAGAGTTCATATTCAGATATGGGGTCCCGCATAGCATCATCACTGACAATGGGTCAAACTTCGATTCAGACAAGTTCAGAGCCTTTTGCGCCTCTCAAGGCACACGAGTCGACTACGCGTCGGTCGCGCATCCTCAGTCGAATGGGCAAGCTGAAAGAGCAAATGGTCTGATTCTCAATGGACTAAAGCCTCGGCTGATGCGTGATCTCAAGCACGCGGCAGGTGCTTGGGTCGACGAGCTACCGTCAGTTCTGTGGGGATTGAGGACCACCCCTAACCAGTCGACTGGAAGAACTCCATTCTTTCTGGTTTATGGAGCCGAAGCCGTTCTGCCAAGTGATCTTCTTCACAACGCGCCCCGGGTCGAGCTTTACACTAAAGATGAAGCAGAACAGGCCCGGCAAGACGCAGTCGACCTCCTAGAAGAAGAGAGGGAGATGGCCATGATCAGATCGACCATTTATCAGCAAGACTTGCGTCGATTCCACGCCCGGAATGTGAAGAGTTGAGCCTTCCAGGAAGGAGATTTGGTCCTCCGAGTGGATCAACAGAAACCACACAAGCTTGCTCCTACTTGGGAAGGCCCCTTCATCGTTACCAGAGTCCTTCACAACGGAGCATATCACCTCTACAATGTTGAGCACCAGATCAACGAGCCACGAGCTTGGAATGCGGAACTACTCCGCCCCTTTTACACTTGAGCTCTCCCTTGGCAGAGATGTAATAAGAAAAATTTCTGCATTTCATTATCAAAGGCAAGAGTGTTCCAGCAATTGTTGTCACTTTTTGTTTACATACGAAATCACCCAGTGGGTGACTTAGCTGCAAATCCGTTTCGCCTAAGTTTGAAAAAATCCTACCGAGTGGAGAGCGATCCTCCCACTCGGGGGCTTAGCTGCAGTCCAGCACTCGCCTAAGTTCTCTCACTTAGAGACTTAGCTGCAGTCCGGCACTCGCCTATGTTTGAAAAAATCCTACCGAGTGGAGAGCCAACCTCCCACTCGGGGGCTTAGCTGCAGTCCAGCACTCGCCTAAGTTCTCTCACTTAGAGACTTAGCTGTAGTCCGGCACTCGCCTAAGTTTGAAAAAAATCCTACCGAGTGGAGAGCGATCCTCCCACTCGGGGGCTTAGCTGCAGTCCAGCACTCGCCTAAGTTCTCTCACTTAGAGACTTAGCTGCAGTCCGGCACTCGCCTAAGTTTGAAAAAATCCTACCGAGTGGAGAGCGATCCTCCCACTCGGGGGCTTAGCTGCAGTCCAGCACTCGCCTAAGTTCTCTCACTTACAGACTTAGCTGCAGTCCGGCACTCGCCTAAGTTTGAAAAAACCCTACCGAGTGGAGAGCGATCCTCCCACTCGGGGGCTTAGCTGCAGCCCAGTACTCGCCTAAGTTTGAAAAAAATCCTACCGAGTGGAGAGCGATCCTCCCACTCGGGGGCTTAGCTGCAGTCCAGCACTCGCCTAAGTTCTCTCACTTAGAGACTTAGCTGCAGTCCGGCACTCGCCTAAGTTTGAAAAAATCCTACCGAGTGGAGAGCGATCCTCCCACTCGGTGGCTTAGCTGCAGTCCAGCACTCGCCTAAGTTCTCTCACTTAGAGACTTAGCTGCAGTCCGGCACTCGCCTAAGTTTGAAAAAATCCTACCGAGTGGAGAGCGATCCTCCCACTCGGGGGCTTAGCTGCAGCCCAGTGCTCGCCTAAGTATTGAAAAAATCCTACCGAGTAGAGAGCAAACCTCCCACTCGGGGGCTTAGCTGCAGCCCAGTGCTCGCCTAAGTGTTTAAAAATCCTACCGAGTGGAGAGTGAACCTCCCACTCGGGGGCTTAGCTGCAGCCCAGTGCTCGCCTAAGTACAAGACTCGACCCAATCCACGAGTCGACTACTAACTCCCCCTTTGGAATTGTGCCGCAAATACAAGGTCATTCCGAGTGAAGATCAAGTCCCACTCGACGAATCAAACCATGAAGATGCCCAACGAGAAATCAATTTCGGATAAAGCCTAAAAGGTCCCAGACCTCAAAGTACTCGAGCCCGTGGCTCGGCAAAGTTTAACTGTTACAAGTCCACTCGGCATCCCGAGGCAAATTTAAGGCAGAGTTTAACGGTTACAAATCCACTCGGCATTCCGAGGTAAATTTAAAGTTTTTCACTCCTCAGGAGGAGGACTGGAAGGGGCGACGAACTCATCCAAGTCGATCCCGTCGGCAATACGGGTGGCGGTGGCGATGAAAGTCTCCATGAAGTCTTGAAAGCTGTGCTTCCTTGTATTTGCAACTTGGATGGCCGCCAGCTTTTCTTCTCGCGCCTCCTTGCAATGGACGCGGACCAGAGACAGAGCGATGTCAGCACCACATCTAGCAGAAGATTTCTTCCATTCTGCCACTCGACCTGGGACTTCGTTAAGTCGAGCCATCAGAGACTCGAGGTCGTTCTGAAGCATCGTCCCAGGCCAGAGTGATGTGTCGATCCGCGACATTGCAACTTTCAGCCGAGCCAGATAATCAATGACGCTGGTAACACGAGACTCCAGTCGGAGCACGTTCATGGCAGCCTCGTCCTTCACGAGAGAATTGGCGGGATCCAAGCCTGGCTCCACTCGACCGGTTTCCTCTTCGAAGTTCTGGCAGAATTCTGCGAACACGATTCAAGAATAAGACAGTGGCCGTACATGGCCTCGGCAACTACAAGACAGTCAGGTCGGAACAATTACCTTCGAGCGTGACGAACAACTTCTTGGCGAGCCCTCCGAGATAAGCCTCCAGATCTTTCGCCTTCCCCGCCAGCTCGCCCGCCTTGTCGTGCAGAGCCATCTTCTCCTTCTTCAGTCGACTGGCATCTCGATTAGCTGTCTCAAGAGCAACTTTCAGTCTGGAGTTCTCCTCTTCAAGAGTCCCGACCGAAGCCAGCTTCTCTTCTGCGAGCTTCATTTTGCTCGAGGCCTCCTTCAGCGCCTCTGCAAGGTCTTGATCCTTCTTCTTCAGAGCTTCCCCCAATTTATCTGCGGCACGTCGAGTGGAACCAACATCAAGAATGGACAGGAAAGAAAAGCCACCTGTTAAGAATGGAGAACCTCACTAGCCTTACCTTTTGCCTCCTCTTGCGCCTTCTTCAAATTCTCCTGAGCAAGCTGCAAGTTAAGGTTGAGCTGGATCTGCTGATTCTCCAACTCAGTATAGCGAGCTACAAGCTCACAAGATTTCTGCAAAAAGAAAGATCAGTCGACAGACGCCCAAGATAAGTTGCTTCCGAGTAACTCAAAGACAATGATGACGTTTCTAAGACCACAGCCGAATCAAAAACATTCGACAGTAGTCTCGGGGACTACACCGAGTGGGTGCACTCAGCGTGCCCCCACTGGTTTAAAAAAAGAGAGAGAAAAAGTCGACCGGATACAGTTCCACTCGACCTGGCCCGACCAGACCGAGTGAAGAAATACAGCTACAGCAAACACAATGAAAAGACTACAGTCGACTGCCAGCAGTCCACCGTAGTCTCGGGGACTACACCCAGTGGGTGCACTTAGCGTGCCCCCACTCGTCCAAGGATTGGCAGACACACCCAGTGGGTGTACAGATACAAAAGTTCTTCGGAAAAGAGACTCTTCAAACAGCATATCATAATAGACCAATTGTTGAGTGAACTGACCTGGACGTTACTCTGAAGAGCCGAACTCGCGTCATAGGCTGCTTGGCTGGCCTCCCGAGCCATCCTCACTTGCTCCATCATGATCCCCGCCTGGCGTATAGCCTCCTTTGCAGCAGCCGCTTGGTCCTCAGGGACGGGGTATGCAGCAAAAAGTGAGGACGGATCCGCAGTCGACGACGAGGGCCACGCACTCGCCAGGGGAACGGCGAAGGTCACAGAAGCCCGAGCGGTGTCACCACCATCCCGAGCCACGGCCTCAGACGCCGGAGCGGATTGGGAGGTCTTGTCAGCCGACGCCCTCTTGTGCCTCCTCACTTTCAACGGACCGTTGTCATCGTCATCCGGGAGGTCGATAACATGAGGAGGGGCTACAAAGGAAAAGTTCAATCGACCAGAGTTGCAGTAAATGTTCAGTCGACTCAATACAGAACGTCAGTAATCGTACCAGGGTTAGAGGTAGCAGCATCCTCCATCTCTTGGTCGTCACCCTTGGCGGAGACCTCAGAAGTAGCAGCACTGCAAAACTTGAAAGTCAGTCGATTGGCTCAATGAATCGACCAAGGATTTGTCCATGGTCGACGAGGGGAAACAAGTTTATTATTACCCAGAAATGGTAGGGACAGCTATCTTCATCTTGGGTAGAGCCTTGGGCGGCTTGGACAGTGTCGTGCGTGGGAGCTTGGGGACCTTCCCAGTCGGCGTAGGAGAAGAGGTCTGAGGGCGTTTCGACGACTGCCCAACAGAAGCAGTCGCCTTGCCACGTTCCCGCGCTGGGTCGTGTGTGTGCTTGGACCGCCCCTCTGAGCGAGGGGGTTCGACCTCCTCCTCCTCCTCTTCGCTGGAGTCGACATTGTCGTCTCCCTCTCCTTCACCGTTGGACTCCCACTCGCCTTGGTCGTCCCCGCTCTCACCTCCGCTCGCCTCCCCTTCCTTAGTTGGCCCCTGAGCCCCGTTGGGCATCGAGTACATCTCGGTGGTCGCCTGGAAAACAATAGACAAGACGAAAGTCAATCAACCAACTCAAAGATTTCAGTCGGGAGCATGTTCGGTCGGAATGCAAGGAACAAGACATACCTGGTCCACTTCATATGAGTTGTCGAGTGGAGTTACCCTCCTGGCTCCTCGGGGGTTGTGTTTGTTCCCCGTGATGCTCGACAGCCACCCCTCCAGCATCTCGTCGGTGACCTCCTCCGGGTGGATCCGAGTGGTGTCGTCAAGACCAGAATACAACCACATCGGGTGGTCACGGGCCTGGAGCGGTTGGATGCGCCTCTGGAGGAAGACCTCCAGAAGGTCCATCCCAGTAACACCCTCACGGACAAGCTCGACCACTCGACCGGCCAGCACTTTGACTTGGGCCCTTTCCTCCGGCGTCACTTTCAGAGAAGCGGGTTTTTCAGCTCAGTCGAGGGAGAAAGGAGGAAGACTAGTCGACTATCCTGGGGTCGCCTAGTCCTGACAGTAGAACCAGGTCGACTGCCAACCATGGACCGACTCCGGGAAAGTGATGGATGGAAAACAGCTCTTTCCCCTCGCCTGGATCGCCAAGCCAACGCACAACTGGATCACCTGCGTCCTCTCGTCACTCGACTTAGCCTTCTTGACCGATTGGGAACGGCAAGTAAAGATGTGTTTGAAAAGCCCCCAATGGGGGCGGCAACCCAAGAAAGCCTCACACATGGAAATGAAAGTGGCAAGGTAGACAATGGAGTTGGGAGTGAAGTGGTGGAGCTACGCTCCGAAGAAGTTCAATAAGCTCCGGAAAAAAGGATGGGGCGGGAGAGAAAACCCTCGGTCGATGTGGGTGGCTAGGAGCACGCACTCACCGTCGCGGGGTTGAGGTTCGATCTCTCCCCCAGAAGATGCGCAGCTTGGTGAGGAATGACTCCCCCCTCAACCATGTCGTCGAGATCCTCTTGCCGGAGCACCGACGGCATCTAGTCGCCCTGGATCCAACCTTTGGGCAGAGCGGCCCTGGAGGAAGATCCGCCCCGGGCTGACCTCTTCCCTTTCCCCGCCGCCGCCTCCTTCTTCGCGCGCTCCAGGGCGTAGGTCTTGCTCTTCGTCATCGTCGCCGGCGAAGTCTAGCACGGGCCTGCTGCGCTGGGGCGGGAACAGAGGTGGCGGAAGGACTTGCGAAAGGGGGAGAGGCGGAAGAAAGGAGAAGAAGAGAGCGCACTGCTTGGGAACCCCGAGCTGGCGATTTATAAGGGACCGCTTCCGAGTGGCTGACTGGTAGGCCCAGGCTATCCAGTCAAATCCCGCAGCAGACGCGCGTGCAGTACGTGGCGAAAAAGGCGACGCGGGGATCGAGGAACTTCCTCTTTATCGCTTCCGATTACTGCGGCCGCTCCCATCCCGCGCGCTTCCCAAAATCCGAATCCCGCGACATCCGCGGGCCACAAAACAGCTTGTCAAAACAGAAGACCCCGATCGCGCCGGTGCTCGGTATGTCACAGGCAAAGAAATTCACTCGACGGAAGGCCTGGAATGGATCAAGGTGACTGAAAAAGGTTGGCAACGTCACCCGTGACGATTGGCCAAAAACGAGGCGCTCACGTAGCCCGAAGAACCAGTCGGAAAGATCTCCAACTCTTTCCCCACTCTGACCTCGATCCATTCGGGGGCTAATGATGAAGACATGTACCTAGGGTAGGGACACAGACCTGACCTAAGAGTCCTACCCTAGGACACCCCTAGGAGAAGTCACCTCTTAATCGACTTAAAGGTATCCCACTCGACGGCCTCAAGACACTCGACCTGCAGGTTATCACTCGACCATGAAGCCAACCACTCGACCGCCAGGAGACCTGTAGTCACTCCGCAGGCAAACGGTCAGCTATTAAGTAGTCTTTATGGTCATTATAGCACTTTATTAGGGGCGTTACCAGTAACGCCTGACCTTAAATGTACCTTAAACCCTGCATTACTGAGGGCAGGAGGGGGCCGGCGAACTCTATATAAGCCACCCCCCTCCTCAGTATGAAGGGTTCGCACCCCTATTATTCACATGCCAGTAATCCAATCGACCGCCTCCGGGCACCGAGACGTAGGGCTGTTACTTCCTCCACGAAGGGCCTGAACTCGTACATCTTGGTGTATTTACAACTTCCCAATAGCTGAGACCTAGCCTCTCCATACGTACCCCCCTACATCACTGTCAGAGTTAGAACCACGACACCGGCCGGCCAGGAGCTGCGGAAGGAGGGGAGATGGCAGATCCGACCGGCCAGGAGCTGGGGAAGGAGGGGAGGCGGCGGATCCGGCGAAGATGGGCGGCGAGGAGGGGAAGAGGTCGGGGATCGAGGGGAGGAGCGGCGAGGAGGGGGGTGGGTCGGCTCGGGATCGGGGGACCAGGTGGATCCTGTCGGGGCGGCTCGGGATCGGGTGGGATGCTGTCTGGTTGGGCCGGCAGTTCAGGGAAGTTCGGGAGGGGTCCATCAGGCCCTATATAGGGGCTGCTGTGATCCAAATAACTATTCTAATCCTGGGATTAGAATAGTGCTATATATATATGTATATATATATGTATAGACAAGGCATTACTTACCTTTGTCCTCCTCGAGCTGCCTCTTGGCAAGACCGAGCTCTTTCTCAGACCGCTCGAGGTTCTGCTTCACTGCAGCGACCTCCGCAGTCAGTCTGGCACAGGTCAGCAGCGAAGCCTGCATACGCATATAGACATACTTATATTAGACTCCTGCAGATATTATTTGATCCTCTATTCGGCTTTTCTTTGTGAACAACAAACAGAGCATCAGGGGCTACTGTCTATGCGGTAATATTTTCCTATATTTTAAATACTTACCTCAAAGCCTGTTAGAAGGCTGGCACAGGCTTCAGTCAGTCCGCTCTTGGCGGACAAAACCATCTTGATCACCGCACTCATAACAGTGCGGTGCTCTTCGTCGATGGAAGCACCGCGAAGCGCTCCCTGCAGGTTGTCCGGTGCCTCTGTAAGAGGTCACCGGCATGGGCGGCTTGCCCCTCTTGGAAGGGGGCCACCTGCCAGAGTCCGGAACCACTGGAGGTTCCGGCGTGGCGTTCGGCTGGGGGCCGAACTTTGAGCCCTTGGGAGTCTTGCTCCCTTCGCGCCTGGAGTCCGGAAAGTCGCCTTGAGGCGCCTCCGGGACTATCTCCCCCCGGCTCGATGCCCCTTGAGACAGTACCTCGACATCATCCGTAGGGCAAGGAGAGGAGGCGGTTGGAAGTGTATCACTATTCATATCCGACGAGTCCAAGGAACCGTCCGACGATGATACGTCGATACGGGCTCGGGGCGGAATGCATAATCATATTCGACGTTAGGAGAAGCAGTGCAACAAAAGTATGCTGTGAGTTACTCTGTATCTGAATACTTACGACTTCGCCAGGGGCTTGGCCCTGAGTAACCACTCGTCTTCACCGTCGACGACAGTGGTGGAATAGTTCGGAAGGAGAGTCCTTCCCTTCTTGGACCCTTTGGCCTCCCTGGTTGGGGTGGCCTTCCTTTTCTTGTCTCCCCCGGCTGGAGGGGGAGAATCTTCATCTTCCTCCTCCTCGTTCCATAGAAGGAGTGCGTCTCGGAGTTAGCAGACGATGAGTCTGATACCACCTAGCGCCGGGAACTCTTTCGGGTTCCCGTGGCCTTCTTCTTGGTCTTCTCCGGCACCTCATAAGGAGCCGGAGTCCGCATCTCCGTCAGGAGAGCATCTGCAGGGTCTTCGAGCAGAGGGGCCGGACAGTTAATCTGCTCCGATGTCTCCACCCAGTCCTGTCAAAGGCATGGGAGCTCAGACCCCACACATGGTTAAGCTATGGGAAATAAATACCCTACCATATGTACTAAACTTACCGGATTCGTAGGGCGCTTCGCGCTTAGTCCGCGGTCCTCGGTAAGAGAAGGGGGGACCTCGGCGCCCTTGAACAACACCTTCCAGACGTCCTTATGCATCGTGTCGAAGAGCTCGCGTAGAGTTTGGTGCTGGGCCAGGTCGAACTCCCATAAGTTGAAAGCCCGTTGTTGACAAGCTTGAGTTTCTTGCTTATCATGTTCCAGATACACTTCTGGAGTCTGCAGGGTCTTCGAGCAGAGGGGCCGGACAGTTAATCTGCTCCGATGTCTCCACCCAGTCCTGTCAAAGGCATGGGAGCTCAGACCCCACACATGGTTAAGCTATGGGAAATAAATACCCTACCATATGTACTAAACTTACCGGATTCGTAGGGCGCTTCGCGCTTAGTCCGCGGTCCTAGGTAAGAGAAGGGGGGACCTCGGCGCCCTTGAACAACACCTTCCAGACGTCCTTATGCATCGTGTCGAAGAGCTCGCGTAGAGTTTGGTGCTGGGCCAGGTCGAACTCCCATAAGTTGAAAGCCCATTGTTGACAAGCTTGAGTTTCTTGCTTATCATGTTCCAGATACACTTCTGGACTCCGTCCAGCTCCATCGATGAGCCCCAGGACAGGCCCTTCTCCTTCCAAGAAGTGAGCCGAGTGGGGACTCCGGATCGAAACTCAAGGGCCGCCGCCCAGTTGGTGTCGCGCGGCTCGGTGCTGTAGAACCACCCCGATTGCCACCCCTTTATGGTCTCCACGAAGGAGCCCTCGAGCCATGTAAAGTTGGCCATTTTGCCCACCATGGCTCCGCCGCATTCCACTTGTTGGCCGCCTACTACCTTCGGATTGACATTGAAGGTCTTCAGCCACAGGCCGAAGTGGGGCCAGATGCGGAGGAAAGCCTCGCACACGACGATGAACGTCGAGATGTTGAGGATGAAATTCGGGGCCAGATCATGAAAGTCTAGCCCATAATAAAACATAAGGCCGCGGACAAATGGATGGAGGGGAAACCCCAGTCCGCGGACGAAGTGGGGGAAGAAAACCACCCTTTCGTAAGGTTCCGGGGTAGGGACGATCTGCCCCGCCGCTGGCGGCCGGTGCGTGATATCCGCGGCTAAGTATCCGGCCCCACATAGTTTTTTGATGTGTCCCTCCGTGACGGAGGAGACCATCCACTTGCCTCCCGCTCCAGACATGTTTGGAGAGAGTTGAGGAGAAGGATGTGGACTTGTGCGCTGGAGCTCGAGTGCGCGAGAATGGATGAGCAAGGATGAAGAAGGCGTGGGTAGAAAAAGGTGAAACCTTATCCCTTTATAAGGGCGGACGAAACTATGCGCCCCCACCAGCCTCGTAAAACTCACTTATCCCCCAAGCACCGTAATTGATGGCGCAGTTGGGTTACCCACGTCCGTATTGATGAGAATCCCATAATAAAGCGGACACGATCTCTGCTTCGACAAGACGTGCCAAGGAAACCGCCTTGCGAAACACACTGAGATTGGTTATGAAAAACGATTCGAATAAAGACCTGGCTGTGGTGTGATGTCACACTGTGAAATGCGTCGGCATATTAGATTTGTGAAAATATTATTCTCTCTACGATTGTATGTGGAACTTTTTTTGCAGAGCCGGACACGATTCTCGTGTTCAAAATCTTCTATGAAGTATTCGGAGGAGGAACCCGCCTTGCAATGCCGAAGACAATCTGTGCGCCGGACTCATCGTCATTGAAGCCTGGTTCAGGGGCTACTGAGGGAGTCATGGATTAGGGGGTATCCGGACAGCCGGACTATAACCTTTGGTCAGACTGTTGGACTATGAAGATACAAGATTATAGACTTCGTCCCGTGTCTGGATGGGACTCTCCTTGGCGTGGAAGGCAAGCTTGGCAATACAGATATGTAGATCTCCTTCCTTGTAACCGACTCTGTGTAACCCTAGCCCCCTCCGGTGTCTATATAAACCGGAGGGTTTAGTCCGTAGGATCAACAACACCAATCATACCATAGGCTAGCTTCTAGGGTTTAGCCTCTTCGATCTCGTGGTAGATCAACTCTTGTACTACTCATATTATTAAGAACAATCAAGCAAGACGTAGGGTATTACCTCCATCAAGAGGGCCCGAACCTAGGTAAACATCGTGTCCCCCGCCACTTGTTACCATCCGACTTAGACGCACAGTTTGGGACCCCCTACCCGAGATCCGCCGGTTTTGACACCGACAGTGATGCTGGTGTGACTGTCGGAGGCGGGGAAGAAGATGTGAGGCCTCTAGAAACGGCGCCGAGGGTACTGCTCCACTATGATGGATGGTTCAGTCATTGGAGGAGCTCTGGTGAGGTGTACGGCGACGAGGCTGAAGCAAGACAAGACAGACAATGTTAATCTGAAGTGGGACTCTAATATCATCTACAATAGATGATGTAAAATACATCACCAAAAAGTGCTAGATGTAAAACGCATCAGCTGCGCCACGGCCGCTCTGACAGATGCTGTAAATACTGTTCACTCTGAACTTAACTGAAGAAACTGAACTTTACAATCGAAACTAAATTTTACTGTCGAAACTGATTGACTAGTAGTAGAGCATTGCAATAGATGTTTAGGGCATTCGAGCACTAGTAGCAGAGAAGCAGTGATCTAAATCAGCAGACACTCAAGTAGGGAACGCTCTAGTAGAGTGCAATTCATGCAGCAGCACCGCGAGCGAGTGCTAAAGCAGCAACTCATGTAGCTGCCGGAGGTCGTGCAGCAGCAGCAGTGCGAGCGAGAGAAAGAGTAGAGCAGCAACACGAACAAGAGCAAGAGCGGAGCAGCGGCGCGACCGACATCAATAGTAGAGCAGAGCAGCAGAACGAATGAAAGCAAGAGTAGTGCAGCAGCGCGACCGACAACAAGAACAGAGGCGCAACGCGAGCGAGAGCTGGAGCAGCTGCAACTAGTGCCGGTGTGGAAGTTGCCACTGAGGAAGCAACGACATGGGGGAGAGACACCGTGGATGAAGTGGCCGACAATGATGCCGTCAGTGGAGACCCGCCATGGCTGCTCCGTATCGAGCACTGGCAGCCCCGTGAGATTGAATAAAAGATAAAATGCAGCGGTGAGTGCACAACCTCCTTGGTGGCGCCGAGTTGGCCTCGGCTTCATCGGAGGAATTGGTGAGGGTGCCATGGTTCTAGTGGGGCAGGTCAAGATGGCGCCGTGGGGATGGAGGTGGCGCGATAGACGAGGCGAACGTCGGGGCAACTCCTTGGAGGTGGAGGACGGGGCGGCTGATCCGGCGGGACGACAAGATCGATGACGAATCCTCATCCGGTGCGGTGGATGAGGGACGACGAGCTGCTGCGGTGGACGACATCATCGGGGAAGAGTCTCCGGCTGGGCGGCGATCGGGAGGCCGATGGAGGAGCGTGGGGTTTCACGAGTTTTGGCGGCCTCGGTGTACGAATGGGGGGACGAAGGGGAAGGTAGGGGGAGCCATGGCTTAGGGACGCGCTTGTCCAAAATGTAGGGTAAGTTACCAGCGTACCCCCACTGGTTTTGACACCGTGACGTCAATTCGACATTTCCGGCTAAGGGGTAGAAGGGAGATTTCGCGTGTCTGGGCTGTGGGACCGATTTCGGATGAGGAGGGAGTTTTCGCGCGTGTCGAAATTTCGGCATAACAAGGAGCGGCGCGGGTTGAAGAGCCGAGAGTTTCAAAGCAGATGAGACAAAAGATACTCGATCTTGAAAATTTCGAGATAACAAGGCGCAGATTCCTTGTTTGGCAGAACAAACTTAACGTGTACAAAAATAATAATTCATACAAGACACAAGAGAGTCATGTCCCCTTTTACTATATTGCTATAAATGCCATTGAAAAAACTACAAGAAAAATGTAAAAAAATCGGGAGAACAAGATTACCCTGTACAGTACCAAATCGATTCGCACTTACCACAACATCAACAACGAAAAATCAATTCCCACCAAAGGAAAGAGTCATGTCCCTTTTTATATGCTTACAAGTGCCAAGATCTCGAATTTCAATTTTTGAATCCATGTTATGTTGAATTCGAATATATGATTAGGTGACCTTGCGGTTTATAATGGATGTAGTCCTATATTTTTATCTTCCATCATATATGAACATTTTACTCCACCCTATGAACATATATATTGTCGTCTACCATATGGACTAAATTTGAATCAATTTTCCTTATTTGAATACGATTGTTGTCAAGTTATACAATCATTTAAATATCTATTATAGAATTAAGACAAGAGTAAAACAAGCGACCACAGGCATCCACATATATTTAATTTTCACAGCCGTTAATTCTTAGATATAAACAATTGTGATTTAAAGATATAACGTTACATACAAAAAATTGTGTAGGGATATATTGGGTTGCACATGTGAAGTCTGTCACGTAGATGTACCTCTTTTTTTAGAATCTTACGTACATGTACCTAAGTAAAAAAAATAGATATATCTGTTAAAGGAAGGAGATGAGCCTGTTCAAAGAATGATCCGGACTCACCCTCCACGAGAAAAAGAGTCCGGTTCGAAGATGTCATGTGCATGTCCCCATCGCTTAACCCACACGTCACAGAGATGCCTGGCCGATGGCTAGGGTTTGCAATTTGTTGGCTCTGCATACCTCGCATGTTGCACAGTAGCCCGGCGGCTAGGGTTTCTACTTGGTTGCCACTATACAATCAGGAGGTGGCTTACGCACGCAGTTGTCAACTGCAAACACCAAGTACAACTAGCTGTGTTGTGTCCGCAAAGCATATGAATATTTCCAAGTACCACACCAAGGATCACTAAATAGGCCGGTGCCTACTCAAGATCTTACTTACCGACGACAACCCGGCCGGCGAGACTAGGCACGTGATATTCAGCACCGAAGGTCCACATCATGGCTGGTATGTTATAACATGGACTAAGGTGAATCTTTGTGACTGGATTCATGGCGATGGATCTCTTGGCAGGGTAGTCGATCGGGTCGTGGATGGATTGGAGAAGAACGGTAACGCCGGGTCGTAGATGGCTTGGAGAAGAATGGGAAGGCCACGCAAGCTGTGGCTCCACACCATGGCGAGCAGTATTTGGTTGACATCATGGACAACAAGGAGGCTACCAGCTCTAAATCTACTATCTGTGCGGTGTCTGCGCCTTGCGCAATCCCCTCTCATAGTACCACTGCCTCCAGAACATGATGCATGCATGGAACAACTGTCCCAGTGGCAACGACATCTAGATATAACATTGATAATTCCACAGCCGCCAACTGGGCCACCATGACTCATCGTTGTCTCATCTATTCTCAGGTTTGTTCATCTTCTGCTTACATCGATTTAGTGGTTTTTAGAATTAATGCATACAGATTGTTGGATTCTCGATTGATGTGCATAGAGACTTAGATGTTCAGGGGCACGGGCAACAGCCAAAGTATGTACAGATGAAGAGACGAGCAGGATATACTAATGTGGCATAGGAGCATGAGCTTGCTGCTAGCAAGTTCAGTGTGTACTGCTTGATTCCAGGGAAGCAAATTTGATCATCAAGCTAACATGTACATGACAATCAATGGACTCTCAAAACAAGAAAAATCAAGCATGTCTACTCTAAGGTTTGTTCATGTTCTGCATACCTCAAATTTAGTGGCTGCTAGAATTAATGGGTGCAGATTGTTGGATTCTCGATCGATGTGCTTAAAGATTTAGACTAATGATGCGCCTATGTGAATAAAATTTAGAGTTGGATAGCACATGCATAACCAGAAACCTTTTGGGTCCTTGATTATAATAATAATCATTTTTTCATTTTATTTTGCAGCACGACATTGGCATAGCTACCTCTACTTCGACTAGATTTATATATCAAGTTTAATCTTATTTGGAGACCAATTAAAAGATTATTTGCCTATTCATTACAAAACAAACGAGTCAGTGCGTACCAAAGAAAATATTTGGTGGAGTTGTACAATTAATCCCTGGTGTACCATGTATTGCAAATGCAATTCATTTTGTTTCAAACAAGATGATGTTCATTTGAGCTACTAATACATGAGCATTATAGCACATACAGGAGAAACCCAACAGCAAAAAATGAACAAAAGGAGGAACTCCCCAATTATGAGGAAACTACGGTAAGTTTCCAATTCAATAACTTTTTTTGAGGGACAATTCAATAACTTTTTAATTGACCAACTTATATGACATGTACCATTTCATTTTCTGAATAGTTGTACACATTTACATCATCAGGTCAATATTTAATCAGACTGAGTGTTGCACAATCACTTAAAATAATGCTGAGTATATCTAACAAAAATACTTATTACTGAAGAGCTTCCGTGTGCCACAGGTCTACACACTTTGCGAGGCGGCGATGTTGCCACGACCATGGCAGCTGGCAGCCTCGCCGCTCCATGACTTGGTAGTGCATCCTTCACCCCGGCTGAATCCATCATAGCATCTCCAACAGGTAAGATATTCAGTAGCATGCACGGCAGCCAAAGTATGTGCAAACAAAGAGACGCAAAAGAGAGAATTTTTGGCATAGGGCTTGAGATAGCTGCTAGCAAATTCAGTACTTCTGTACTATCCTTCTTCTCTAGGTTAGCGAGTTTGATTACCAATTTCACATGTACGTGAAAATCAATCATCTTTTGAAACAAGAATAATCAAGCTAAGCTAGATGATTATAGCATGAAACTAATTTAAATTTAGCCATCGATAATATGACGGGTTATTGTCCATTACTCCATATATACTACACTGCAGCCTTACACAAATAGATTGGATATATACCCATGGCAAGCAAGCAAACAAGTAACTCCTAGAGTGAAGACATACATTCTGCAAACATTACACTTATTTCTTATAGTGGAACTATGTCTCCAATATAAGTGATCAAAGCAGCTAATACAATTTTGAGGAAAATAAAATAAACATACAAGAGGATACATTCTAGGATAAAAATAGATAAAACAGGCCAAGATTTGTGAACTTTTCATCATTACAGCCTATCTATATCAAATACATACATATGCCAACATTTAGGAAGTGCACACACACAATATTATGTGAGACAGTACATTTTGTTGGGTTTTTTTTTTGTAAAATTGATTAAAGACATACATCATTATATAGCTTGGATTGACATGAGCTTACCACAATGATATTTTTTTGTTCTTGGATACGAAATATGTTGCTAACAACTCATCACACAGGAGAAAACAAATTTAAATGAGACGACTAATATTGCCTCATGATATAAATATTGGCTACAACTGTTTTTGACCAATGAGTTTTTGTGTATATTGTGCACTCTCAAGATATTTATATAATTTGGCAAGTCCACATAACATCCTATAGCAACATCTCAATGCTAATTCAGATTTAAAACACATAGGAAATCTAGCCGCGCAAATGCGCGGGTCACCCCGCTAGTTATCTTGATAACAAAAAACATACATATAGCAGTAATCATATTTCACTATGAACTACATGTACCATATGATCTCCAATTCAAATATTTGTATCCATTTTATGTTGAATTCAAATCAGAGTACATTGGTCTAGGTAGCGAGATGTTCGGGATAATCTAAACCCTGTTTTCGTATGTATAATTTTCGGCTGAATTGGGACAGGTTTTGGTATAAGCTTCTTGCAAAATCGGAGATTCTCTCAACAAGCCTCGTGGTTCCGAGAGGGAATGTGTCATCTTTGTGTGCAAAATGATATACGCTGCCTCCCCCTAATTTTCTTTACATAGGCAACATAGAACAATATGAGTGCCCTGTTAAATTTTGGAATTATTCCGGGTTCGTTTGGCCTTTTTTATACATTAATTGAGTTTTTGGACATTTAATGTGCATAATCCAAATTTGAACTTCAAGCCCATGCTTCGGTGCACCAAAGTTGGTTGAAAAATCACATGTGTGTCCTTGGGTGAATTTCTAGGTCCCATGCAAGAAATGGGAATGAAATTCAAACATCTTTCGTCGTGACTCGGCCGAGAACATCGAGAAACTTGGTTTTTAAATTCATGTAAATCCAAAACTCGCTTGGAAATCATGAAACTTGGCATGGTGTCATGTCATTGCACTAACATGCTGTGGTAAAAAATTGGGCCTGTTTGGAACAAGTTTTGATATAAGCTTCTTGCAAACCGGATCTTCTCTCAAGAAGGCTCGTGGTTCTGAGAGGGAACGTGTCACCTTTAAGTGCGAAACGATATACGCTGCCCCCACTTGACTTTGTTTACAGAGCCAACATAGAACTACATGAGTGCTATCGGTGTCAAAACCGGCGGATCTCGGGTAGTGGGTCCCGAACTGTGCGTCTAAGGCGGATGGTAACAGGAGGCAGGGGACACAATGTTTTACCCAGGTTCGGGCCCTCTTGATGGAGCTAAACCCTACGTCCTGCTTGATTAATATTGATGATATGAGTAGTACAAGAGTAGATCTACCACGAGATCAGAGAGGCTAAACCCTAGAAACTAGCCTATGGTATGATTGTTGTTGTGTATGTTGTCCTACGGACTAAAACCCTCCGGTTTATATAGACACCGGAGAGGTTAGGGTTACACAAGGTCGGTTACAAAGGAGGAGATACACATATCTGTATTGCCTAGCTTGCCTTCCACGCCAAGTAGAGTCCCATCTGGACACGAGATGAAGTTTTCAACCCTGTATCTTCATAGTCTAACAGTCCAACCAATGGAGATAGTCCGGCTGTCCGGAGACCCCCTAATCCAGGACTCCCACAGTAGCCCCTGAACCAGGCTTTCAATGACGATGAGTCCGGCGCGGTGTATTGTCTTCGGCATTGCAAGGCGGGTTCCTCCTCCGAATATACCAGGGAAGAATTTGAATATAAGGATAGTGTCCGACCCTGCAAAATAAGTTCCACATACCACCGTAGAGAGAATAATATTTCCACAAAGCCAATTTGCTGACTTGTTTTGGCAACACGACATTATGTCACGGCCCAGTGATTATTCGAACCGTTTCCTTTAACTAGCCTCGCACATAACGCGAGGCAGTTTTTTGACACGTCTTGTCAAAGCAGAGATCGTGTCCCCTTATCACGGGATTCTCATCAATACGGGTGTGGGTAACCCAACTGTGCCATCGATTACGACGCTTGGGGGAGAAGTGAGTTTTACTAGGCTAGTGGGGACGCATAGTTTGGTCCGCCCATATAAAGGGATAAGGATTGACCTTTTCATCCACGCCTTCTTCCTCCCTTGCTCATCCACCTTCGCACACTCGAGCTCCAGCACCCAAGTTCGCATTTCCCACCTCGACCTTCTCCAACCATGTCCGGAGCGGTAGGCAGGTGGATGGTCTCCTCCGTCACGGAGGGACATGTCAAGAAGCTGAGGAGAGCCGGATACTTGCCCGACGACACCGCGCACCGGCTCCTAGAGGAGGGGTAGCTCATCCCCACCCCCAGGCCCCATGAGAGGGTAGTGTTCCTCACCCATTTCCTCCGCGGACTGGGATTTCCTCTCCACCCATTTGTCCAGGGGATCATGTTCTACTACGGCCTGGATTTCCACGATCTGGCCCCGAACTTCATCCTCAACATCTCGGCGTTTATCGTCGTGTGCGAGGCTTTCCTCCGCATCAAGTCCCACTTCGTCTTATGGCTGAAGACTTTCAACGTCAAGCCGAAGGTGGTGAGCGGCCGCCAGGCGGAGTGCGGAGGTGCCATGGTGGGCAAGATGCCCAATGTCACATGGCTCGAGGGCTCCTTCGTGGAGACCATAAAGGAGTGGCAATCGGGGTGGTTCTACATCACCGAGCCGCGTGACCCTACATGGGTAGCGGCCCCCGAGTTCCGATCTGGCTTCCCCACACGGCTTACCTCCTAGCAAGAGAAGGGCCTGTCCTGGGGTAGTTCGGGAGAGCTGATCGGACTCCAAACATGTATTCAAAACATGGTGAACAAGAAGCTCAAACTTGTCAACGTAGTCGAGGTCATGCTGCACCGCTGGATCCTCCCGTGCCAACAACGGGCCTTCAACTTGTGGGAGTTCGACCCGGTGCAGCACCGAACTCTGAACAGGCTCTTCGACACAACTCACAAAGATGCCTGGAGGGTGCTGTTCAGGAGCGCCGAGGTCCCCCCTCCCATTACTGAGGATCGCGGATTCAGCATGAAGCGCCAAGCTAGTGCAGTAAGCTGCTTTACCTCTTCCAGGATACTTATTTTTCATAGATTGACTCCATGCGGGATCTAAACTCCCGTACCTTTGATAGGACTGGCAGGAGACGGCCGGACAGATCGACTGTCCGGCTCCTTTGCCCGAAGGCCCAGCAGACGCTCTTCTGGCGAAGATGCTGACTCCGGCTCCTTATACGGTGCCGGAGAAGACCAAGAAGGCCAAGGGAACCCGAAAGAGTTCCCGACGCCAGGCGTCAACGGACTCACCGTCCGAGGACTCTACGACGCAATCCTCACCCGGAGACGAGGAGGCAGAAGAAGATGCTCCCCCTCAAGACGGGGGAGACAAGAAAAGGAAGGCCGCCCCAACTAGGGAGGCCGAAGGGTCCAAGAAGGGGAGGACTCTCCTTCCGGACAGCTCTACCACCGTCACCGACGGCGAAGATGAGTGGCTGCCCAGGGCCAAGCCCCTGGGGAAGTCGTAAGTATTCAGATACCAGAGTAACTCATAGTATTCCTTTGTTGCACTACTTCACCTAACGCCGAAATATGATTATGCAGGCTGCCCTGAGCCCGTATTGATGTATCATCGGACGGCTCCCTGGGCTCGTCGGATATGAATAGCGATCCAGTCCCGACCGTCACCTCCCCTCATCCTGCGGACGATGCCGAGGTGCTGTCTCACGAGGCACCGGGTCGGGGGGAGACAGTCCTGGAGGCACCTCAAAGCGGCCTCCCGGACTCCGGGAGCCGAGGGGACAAGGCCCCTGAGAGCTCCGAGTTCGGCCCTCAGCCGAACACCGCACCGGAACCTCTAGTGGTTCCGGACTCGGGCAGGCGGCCTCCTTCTAACAGGGGCGAGATGCCTGTACCGGTGACCTCTGTCCATCCAGAGGCGCTGGACAATCTCCACTATCATGAGTGCGGTGATCCAGAAGGTTCAGTCCGCCAAGAGCGGATTGACTGAAGCCTGTGCCAGCTTTCTAACAGGCTTTGAGGTAAGTGTTTAAAATATATGAAAATATTACCGCATAGACAGTAGCCCCAGATGCTCTGTTCGGTGTTCACAAAGAAAAGCCGAACAGAGGATCAAACAATATGGCATGAGTCTAATATGAGTATGTCAAAATGCATATGCAGGCTTCCCTGCTGGCGTCCGCCGCACTGACTGCGGAGGTCGTCATACTGAAGCAGGAGGAGCACCGCACTATCATGAGTGCGGTGATCCAGAAGGTTCAGTCCGCCAAGAGCGGATTGACTGAAGCCTGTGCCAGCCTTCTAACAGGCTTTGAGGTAAGTGTTTAAAATATAGGAAAATATTACCGCATAGACAGTAGCCCCTGATGCTCTGTTCGGTGTTCACAAAGAAAAGCCGAACAGAGGATCAAACAATATCGCATGAGTCTAATATGAGTATGTCAAAATGCATATGCAGGCTTCACTGCTGGCGTCCGCCGCACTGACTGCGGAGGTCGTCATACTGAAGCAGGACCTTAAAGGGTCCTAGGACGAGCTCGGTCTTGCCAAGAGGCAGCTCAAGGAGAACAAAGGTAAGTAGTTCCTAGTCTGTGGATATGTATAAAAAGAGTGTGATTGCAAAATGACAGGATCATCATGAATTTGCCAGGGGCCACGACCGAAGTGGCGACCCTAAAGCAAGCGATGTCCGAGGCTGAAGATAAAGCGGCCAAGAAGCGCACCGAGCGAGAAAAGCAAGAGGCTCGGGTGGGCGAGGTGCAGCAAGAGCTCCAGGCTCTCATGATGAAGCACGAGGCGTTGGAGCTTGACTCGAAGACACGAGAGTCTGAGCTTGCCGCGGCCCTCGAGAGCGCAAAAAGTGCCAAGGCCGAACCCCAAAAGGCCCTCCAGGAGATCGACGCAATGAAGAAGATAGAGGCGGGTAAGGCATTCCATATGAAGAGCAAGCATGTAAAAGTAAATTACCGATTACTTACCCGAATTCGGAGCTCTCCAGGAGCATTCGCAGATTTTCCCCGCAGCGTGTCGGATGCCGCACAGTTTTACCAGGACGAGGAGGGAAGCTCAACGGAGAAGCTGTTCTGGTCTCAGTATACTGGGACCGAACACCCGATGCCTCTGAGCAACCATCTAAAGCAGCTGGTCGAGCTGCACAAGGCGGCCGAACAGGCCATGAAGGGCCTTATAATCGGGCTGTGGCCTGGCGACGCCCTTCCTAACAGCTACTTCGGCCTGGTGAGGCGGCTTGTGGATGCCTGCCCACGGCTGGAGGTCGTCAAGCGGTCTGTCTGCATCGAAGGTGCACGCCGGGCTTTCGCCCGTGTGAAGGTGCAGTGGGCTAAGCTAGACGCCGTGAAGCTGATCAAGGAAGGGCCGCCGCAGGGCAAGGAGCATCGCACCCCCCAAATTTATTATGAGGGTGTCCTGAAGGGTGCCCGTCTTGTAGCGGACGAATGTTCAAAGGATGTAATATTTGAGTAAACTTGCTCGTGTGATCCTGTATGATGAAAACTTGTTTCATATGCGCTATGCAACGCTTGTGTGAATTTAAAATATTACCTTCTATTTGGTTTTTTATGCAATCTGAGAGATGGCTAGTCCTCGGCTTCTGCCCCCATGCCACGAGTGCTGGGGTGTTCGGGCTAAACCTGAGCACTCTTGTTCCCATGTTTGGGTCCTTCGAGGGAGGTGCTCAGCACAACGAACAAGGCAACCGGACTAATAATGCTTTATCACTCTCACTTACCATAGAATTCTATAATTTTAAATTTCGGCAAAGCCCCTGGTATTTGGAAGGCCGAATTCGGGGCGCGATACACGCCTTTAAGCCGGATAGGGCCGGCCCCTCGCTCTAAGCGGCGTAAGTCTTTAGGGACTCGAAAACCTCGCCGAACAGCGACCAGTCTCTCGCCTTATCATGACAGTCAGTTTTAGCTTTCTCTACTGAGGTGCTTTAGCCTAGTAGAACTGCGGCACAATCGCAGTAGTTCTCCTAGCACTACCTAAGCCGATAGAGTGGAATGTAAGGTACCAAAACATAGGAGCCGGGCAAACGCAACATTTGACCAAAGACATGATTCAGAGTTGATGCATATAATGCTATAAGTTCGGGGTGCCGCACTTGTGAAAGTGTTCGGACTTTTCACACCATATTGTGGGGTACGTAAGCCCCTGGTGTATTGGTCGTAATGTTATGCATTGTTAATTCAAAAAGGTGCGTTAAAGCAGAATGATACAGATGGTGCGATAAGCAAAGAGTAGGACTATGTCCCTTCCAAGGGCAAGCTGAGGAACAATATTAAATCAAATATTTCGCTCGTTATTGTAATCCACCTGGGAATTCCGTGGTGTGACGTAGCTTTCTGCCTCCTTGGTTGCTGCATCATGTGTTCGGCAATAGTGCTGCCGAAGAGGGTTTCCAGAGATTAAGGCCCTGAAAAAGAGAAAAATAACCAAACGGGAAGCCCCTAGTGCGGTTTAAGCCGCATCTTGGGGCGTGCCGTAGTTGTGCCCCCCTCCCCACCTGTGCCCATGGTATTTTTAATGCGTAATTATGTACGCCTGGCACGAGTTTCGCCGTTCGGCTGGGACTGGGGTGGGGGACGCATTGCTACGCGAGCTCAGATCGCGCCAAGCGGTCTAGTTGCCGATTGCTCCGAGCGCGCTTGAAGGTGTCCGGGTCTTGAAATGCAGAACTGGTGGATTGCCTTGAGAGGCTGCTTTGCACTTCTGATGCGAGGGCCACGGTGTGCTCCCCGTTCGGAGAGAGCGCTCTGTGTTTCCATTGACTGTAATAACCCCGCGAGGTCCTGGCATCTTGAGCTTGAGGTATGCATAATGCGGTACCGCATTGAATCTCGCAAATGCGGTTCGCCCGAGCAGTGCATAATAACCACTGCAGAACGGGACTATATCAAAGATTAACTCTTCGCTTCTGAAGTTATCCGAGGATCCGAAGACCACTTCCAGTGTAATTGAGCCTATGCAATGGGCCTCTACGCCTGGAATGACGCCTTTAAAGGTCATTTTTGTGGGTTTGATCCTTGAGGGTTCTATACCTATTTTGCACACTGTGTCCTGATAAAGCAGGTTCAGGCTGCTGCCGCCATCCATAAGGACTCGAGTCTGGTGAAATCCGTCAATGATTGGGTGCAGAACCAGTGCGTCGAATCCGCCATGACGGATACTAGTGGGATGGTCCCTGCAATCGAAAGTGCTCGGATAGGAGGACCATGGGTTGAACTTTGGGGCGACTGGCTCCAACGCATATACATCCCTGAGCGCACGCTTCCTCTCCCTCTTACGGATGTGGGTTGCGTATATCATGTTCACCGTCCGCACTTGTGGGGGAAACCTCTTCTGTCCTCCAGTGTGTGGCTGCCGGGGCTCCTCCTCGTCATCGCTATGTGGCCCCTTGTCCTTGTTTTCGGCAATTAACTTGCCGGCCTGCTTGAACACCCAACAATCCCTGTTGTGTGATTGGCTGGCTTTTCTGGGGTGCCGTGTATTTGACACGAGCGATCGAGTATACAGTCCAAGCTGGACAGACCCGGCGTACTTTGTTTGAATGGCTTTTTCCCCTGACTGGGTTTAGGGCCTTTGAATCCGGCATTGACTGCCGTATCCTCGGTATTATCGCTGTTTATGCGGCTCTTATGTTTGTTGCGACGTGACCTGCTATTGCCGTCCTTGGTATCCGAAGTACCATGGTTCTTTGATATGTTATTACTGCGAGCCAGCTAGCTATCTTCTCCCACACAAAAGCGGCTCATGAGTGTCGTGAGGGCTGCCATAGATTTCGGCTTTTCCTAATCAAGGTGCCGGGCTAGCCATTCGTCGCGGATGTTGTGTTTGAAAGCCGCTAGGTCCTCTGCATCCGGACAGTCGACGATTTGATTTTTCTTCGTTAGGAACCAAGTCCAGAATTGCATGGCCGATTCTTCTGGCTGCTGAATTATGTGGCTCAAGTCATCGGCATCTGGTGGCCGCACATAAGTGCCCTGAAAGTTGTCGAGGAATGCGGTTTCCAGATCTTCCCAACAGCTAATGGACTCTGCTGGCAAGCTGTTAAGCCAATGCCGCACTGGTCCCTTGAGCTTTAGTGGGAGGTCTTTGATGGCGTGTATGTCATCACCGCGGGCCATGTGGATGTGGAGGAGGAAATCCTCGATCCATACCGTGGGATCTGTTGTGCCGTCGTATGATTCAATATTTACAGGTTTGAAACCTTCTGGCATTTGATGATCCATTACTTCATCTGTGAAGCATAAGGGGTGTGCGGCGCCTCTGTATTGGGCTATATCGCGACGCAGCTCGAATGGGTCTTGCCCGCTGTGTTCGGCCCGACCGGATTTACTTTTACTGTATCCGGCGTGACGTTTATCATCTCGCATAGTGGCGCACCCTCTTGATCCGTAGATCGATCTTGCATGCTTTGCTTTGTCCTCTAATATGTCCCGCAGGTCTGGCGTATCTCCCCATACCTTTTTATTTGAATGGCGTCGGGGTGCGGGCTGAGTTTTTGGCTGGAATGCCTCTATCGCGCACGAGGTGGCCGATCAGCCGCGTCATACGCTTCTTCCTCCAGTCGGGGTAGCAACCTGCATTTTGGGTAACTCTTGGAGGGGCGTTCCTCGGCCGCGAGGACTTCAGTCCATCTGTCAGCTAGCAGATCTTGATCAGCTTGAAGTTGCTGCTGCTTTTTCCTAATGTTATTTGCCATGGCTATAAGCCGGCGTTTCAAGCGCTCTTGTTTGATGGGATCCTCTGGCACGGCGAATTCTTCGTCGCTGAGGCTTGCCTCGTCTTCGGAGGGGGCATGTAATTATCATCCTCCACCTCTCCATCTGCCGCTCTCTCAGGAGGGCTGGCTCCTCCATCCTCCTGCTCTAAATTTTGCTGGAGGGGATTGTTGTTGTCTTTGGCACTATCCGGAGTGTTATTATCTCCTGTGCCAGTATCACTACTTTTGCTTTGGCAGGACTTAGAGCGGCGCTGCTGACGTCGGCCCTTGGGTTGCTTCTTGGAGGGGTCATCCTCCGCTATCTCGTCGCCATTGCCTTCTTTGGGTGTATCCACCATGTATATATCATATGATGAGGTGGTTGTCCAGTGCCCTGTGGGCAGTGGTTCCTCTTCGTCTCCCGCATCTTCGTCCATACCATCGATGTCTTCGGAGTCAAAGGCGAGCATGTCAGTTAAGTCATCGGCAGTGGCTACTAAGTGGGTGGTGGGTGGGCCGCGAATTTCTTCGTCGTCCGCATCCCAGTCCTGCCGGACATAGTTCGGCCAGGATCCTCCTGACAAGGAGAGAGACCTTAATGAGTTCAGTATGTCGCCAAAGGGTGAGTGCTAAAAAATATCCGCGGAGGTAAACTCGATGATCGGCGCCCAATCGGATTTGATAGGAACGGGCGCAGGCGGTTCGGAGTCCGTGGCCGGAGAAGGATCCAGCAGTTTAACAACACATGGCTCTCGTGCAAGGTAAGGTCGATGTTTGGCTCGATCGCCGCTGAGGGTAAGGCCTCCGTGGCGGGGTCCATCCACCCGCCCATGGACGGCGCAACTGGCTCCGAATTGAGGGTCGGAGCGGCTGCCTGTGCAATCTCCTGAACACTGTCCGATGGTAGAGCTAAATCGTACTCATCGTGACCACGTGACGCACAAGGCAGAGGCTCGAATCCGTCAAAGATCAAGTCTCCACGGATATCGGCCGTGTAGTTTAAGCTTCCAAACCTGACCTGGTGGCCAGGGGCGTAACTTTCAATTTGCTCCAGATGGCCAAGCGAATTGGCGCACAGTGCAAAGCCGCCAAATACGAAGATCTGTGCGGGGAGAAAAGTCTCACCCTGGACTGCATCGCTATCGACGATAGTAGGAGCCATCAAGCCTAACGGCGACAACACAGAGGAACTCTCAATCAAAGCACCAATGTCGGTGTCAAAACCGGCGGATTTCGGGTAGTGGGTCCTGAACTGTGCATCTAAGGCAGATGGTAACAGGAGGCAGGGGACACAATGTTTTACCCAGGTTCAGGCCCTCTTGATGGAGGTAAAACCGTACGTCCTTTGATTAATATTGATGATATGGGTAGTACAAGAGTAGATCTACCACGAGATCGGAGAGGCTAAACCCTAGAAGCTAGCATATGGTATGATTGTATGTTGTCCTGCGGACTAAAACCCTCCAGTTTATATAGACACCAGAGAGGTTAGGGTTACACAAGGTCAGTTACAAAGGAGGAGATACACATATCCGTATTGCCTAGCTTGCCTTCCACGCCAAGTAGAGTCCCATCCGGACACGAGACGAAGTTTTCAACCCTGTATCTTCATAGTCTAATAGTCTGGCCAATGGAGATAGTCCGGCTGTCCAGAGACCCCCTAATCCAGGACTCCAACAAGTGCTTTGTTAAATTTTGGGATTATTCCGGGTTCGTTTGGCCTTTTTACATTAATTGAGTTTTTGGACATTTAATGTGCATAATTCAAATTTGAACTACAAGCACATGCTCCCGTGCACCATAGTTGGTTGAAAAAATAACATATGTGACCTCGGGTGAATTTCTAGGTCCCATGCAAGAAATGGGAATGAAATTCAAACATCTGGGCATCGTGGCTCGGCCGAGAACATTGAGAAACTTGGTTTTAAATTCTTGTAAATCCAAAACACGCCTGAAAATCATGAAACTTGGCATGGTGTCATATCATGGTACTACCATGATGTGGTAAAAAATTCGCCGAATAGGAACAAGTTTTGGTATAAGCTTCTGGCAAACCGGAGCTTCTCTCAAGAAGGCTCATGGTTCTGAGAGGGAATGTGTCACCTTTGTGTGCATAATTCAAATTTGAAATACAAGCACATGGTCAAGTGCACCAAAGTTGGTTGAAAAGTCACATGTGTGTCCTCGGGTAAATTTCTAGGTCACATGCAAGAAATGGGAATGAAATTAAAACATCTGGGCGTCGTGGCTCGGTTGGAAACATTGAGAAACTTGGTTTTTTAATTCCTGTAAATCCAAAACACGCATGAAAATCATGAAACTTGGCTTGGTGTCATGACATGGCACCAACATGCTATGGTAATTTTGCTTTCCGATTTGCGAAGGCGCACACATTAACAACCAACAAAGTCATTTTGGAACAAGTGCTGTCACATTACAAT
Organism: Triticum urartu; assembly: GCF_056163025.1. Taxonomy (NCBI): domain Eukaryota; kingdom Viridiplantae; phylum Streptophyta; class Magnoliopsida; order Poales; family Poaceae; genus Triticum; species Triticum urartu. The sequence continues at coordinate 90,813,097 of NC_141878.1, forward strand.
AGGAAACACAAGTATTATTGAAACCGTGGGCGTTCTATTTACCATGTACGTGCCGCCACGCGTCCCTTTTTTGTTATCTAGGAGGCACCGTGCAGGGTAGCTATTTGAGTACGGGAGGCGTGCGATCAGACCCCTGCGCGTGCTTATCGGGTTCCTCCACCAGCCTTTGGCGCTCACGGGCGAGCCGAGCAGGGTTTTAACGAGCCGAGCCAGATGGATCAGGCGACGACTCTTACAGGCGCATGCATGTGATCGTCCATAGCATGATGGATCAGATCTCCTGCTGGACGAGGTTGCGGGATGACATGAAAGCTTCGTTTGAATAGGCTACCGGTGTCATCCGGCAACTAAGGGAGGGCAATGAGAGGCTCTGGGCCGAGCGCGACTTGCTGAGGGCGAAGATCGTCCGAAGTGCAGAGCAGCAGGAGGAGACTAGTGCCTTGTTGAAGAGGACTGGCATCATCGTCAAGAAACTTATGGACGAGAATGACATGCTTTGCATCAAGCGCCAAAGGCTAGTGGAGGAATCCGTGGATGCTCTCAAGCAGCATTTTAGGACACGACAGAGCTCATCGCCGCTCGCCGCGAAGACTAGTTCCCGCGGCCTGCACCAACGCATCAAGAAAGCAGAGATCAGCGAGCCAGATCGATGTCTTCCTTGTTCTTTTGCCCTTGTGTATTTTGGGCGTTGCCGCATGTGGCCTTTTTTAATTATGTTCCTAAATATGTAACACAATTATTATCCACTGTCATCATTAAGCTTGTGCTCGTTAAGGCTCGGCTCATTAAGCTCGTGCTCGTTAAGGCTCGGCTCGTTAAGCTCGTGCTCATTAAGGCTCGGCTTGTTAAGCTCGTTAAGATTAACGAGCAGGAAACCCTGCTCAGCTCGGCTCGTTAAGATCCACGGATTCCTCCACCATCCTTTGGTGCTCGATGCGGAGCATGTCATTCTCATCCATAAGTTTCTTGACAATGACGCCGGTCCTCTTCAACAAGGCACTAGTCTCCTCCTGCTGCTCTGCACTTCGGACGATCTTCGCCCTCAGCAGGTCACGCTCGGCCCGGAGCCTCTCATTGCCCTCCCTTAGTTGCCGGATGACGCCGGTAACCTGTTCAAACGAGGCTTTCATGTCGTCCTGCAAACTCGCCCAGCCGGAGATCCGATCCATCTGGCTATGGACGATTGCATGCATGCGCCTGTAAGAGTCGTCGCCTGCCAGTGAGACATTTTCCCAGGCCGCCGTGGCACGGCGGGATATCTCTGCTGCATTCGCGGCGCGGCGGGACATCTCTACTGCGCGGCCGGACCAGTCTGCCGCATCAACGGTGCGGCGGGACCTCCATGCTGCTTCAGCGGCATGACAGGACCTCTGTGCTGCTACTTCCGCGCGGCGGGACATGTCGGTTGCTTTCATGCCGAGGCGGGACATCTCTCGTGCTTCCGCTTCCATGCTCGCCTCTCCCTGGTGGTAATCTCTCGACCCCGAACTCACGCTAGCCATGGCAGACGCAAGGGAAGGATGCTGAATGACTTGTTTGTTTTTGTGGATGAGGAGTTGAGGAGGAATGTGTAGTCATCTTGGCATACTAGTATTTATAACCGAGTACTAATACGCTCCTAAGTGGGAAACCATTTAGGTTGTGATCGGTGTCAACAGGTTTGCAATTAAATACAACATGGTAGGAGTACCTCCTTTCCGGTTTATAGGGCTCAATTCAAAAATCTCACCAACCAAGGTAGATGATGAGTGGTGGAATTTTTTTTGTAGTTTGCTTTGTGACGAGACGCAAGCTCAAAATTTTTGACGGTTCTAGTTTCGAAGTGGTCCACTATTCCCGGATGGCGTAACGTGGGCACGTGTTCTCGGCCGTGGTGTAGCATATGCCATGGTAGTTCTCTTTCCACTGTTGTGTATGTGCAATAACTGACACTATCGAACACATATCTTACGGTTATTGGGGCGTTCGACAAGAATAGCCTCGTGGCGAGCTATAGACTAGTATTTTTTTCAAATGCATTAGACCTATCTCCCGGGACTTCTCGCACACACCATCTCTAGCTCCCTAGGTCGATGCCACCCACATACACATGTACTCTAAGTTTAGCCCTCCATTTTTGTATACAAGGCCACAAACCCATATTACAGGTACCAAGGCAAAACTTAATGTCTTGTAAGTCAATGTTGAAAGCTAGCTTGTCTCATTGTTTGCCATGTAAATTAATGTGTATTCTTATCTTTCATGCACATCAAGCCAATGCTCCCACTCCCACATGCATGCAAGGGATAGTTAATGTCCTCCTTTGCTAGTACTACAAGGGAAACACCATTAATATTGCATCGATTAGTGTTAGTGGCCTTGTATGTAACACCCCGGATGTAACTTTCCATAATTGTAACTCCAACTCTTGCCATTTCCGGCTATGTGATATGATATTTCCTTCGTGGTTGGGTTTTTGTCTTTGTTTTTGCATTTTGTTCATGTCATGCATTTCATCTCATGTCATCATGTGCATCTCATTTGCGTTCGTGTTCGTCTCATGCATCCGGTCTTTTTCCCCGTTGTCCATTCCGCAATCCGACACTCCCACATGCACCCTTTGCACCCCTCAAATCTCGTTTCATGAGCGGGAGAAAAACATTCTCGGAATGGGCCGAGATTTGTCGAGTGGCCTTGGTACATCACCAGTAGGCTGCTATCAAATTTCGTTCCATTTAGAGGTCGTTTGATGCCCCAATGGTTAACCGGGTAACCGTAAAAGCCCCTCTCTTGTGTAGCCCAACACCCCTCCAAAACAGCCCATTAACCCATCTAAACCCCCTCCATGCTCTCTATCGGTGTCAAAACCAGCGGATCTCGGGTAGGGGGTCCAGAACTGTGCGTCTAGGCCGGATGGTAATAGGAGGCAGGGGACACAATGTTTTACCCACGTTTGGGCCCTCTTGATGGAAGTAAAACCCTACGTCCTGCTTGATTAATATTGATGATATGGGTAGTACAAGAGTAGATCTACCACGAGATCAGAGAGGCTAAACCCTAGAAGCTAGCCTATGGTATGATTGTATGTTATGGTTGTTGTCCTACCGACTAAAACCCTTCGGTTTATATAGACACCAGAGAGGGTTAGGGTTACACAAGGTCGGTTACAAAGGAGGAGATATCCATATCCGTATTGCCTAGATTGCCTTCCACACCAAGTAGAGTCGTATCCGGACACGAGACGAAGTCTTCAATCTTGTATCTTCATAGTCTAACAGTCCGGCCAATGGAGATAGTCCGGCTGCCCGGAGACCCCCTAATCCAGGACTCCCTCAGTAGCCCCTGAACCAGGCTTCAATGAGTCCGGTGCGCAGTATTGTCTTCGGCATTGCAAGGCGGGTTCCTTCTCCGAATACATCACAGAGGAATTTGAATACGACGATAGTGTCCGACCCTGCAAAATAAGTTCCACATACCACCGTAGAGAGAATAATATTTTCACAAATCTAGTTTGCTGACTTGTTTTGACAGTATGACGTTATGTCATGGCCCGGTGATTATTCGAACCGTTTCCTTTAACCAACCCGCACATAACGCGAGGCAGTTTTTCGACACGTCTTGTCAAAGCAGAGATCGTGTCCCCTTATTACGGGATTCTCATCAATACGGGCGTGGGTAACTCAACCACGCCATCAATTACGGCGCTTGGGGGATAAGCGAGTTTTACCAGGCAAGTGGGGACGCTTAGCTTCGTCCGCCCATAAAAAGGGATAAGGATTCAGCTTTCTATCCACGCCTTCTTCCTCCTTTGCTCATCTGTTTTCGCACACTCGAGCTCTAGCGCCCCGGCCCGCACTTCCCACCTCAACCTTCTCCAACCATGTCCGGAGCAGGAGGCAGGTGGATGGTCTCCTCCGTCACGGAGGGAGACATCAAGAAGCTGCGCGGAGCCGGATACTTAGCCGCGAATATCGCGCATCGGCTGCCCGCTGCGGGGCAGATCGTCCCTACCCCAGAAGCTCACGAGAGGGTAGTTTTCCTCCACCACTTCCTCCGCGGACTAGGGTTTCCCATCCATCCATTCGTCCGTGGTCTCATGTTCTACTACGGGCTGGACTTTCATGATCTGGCCCCGAACTTCGTCCTCAACATTTCGGCGTTCATCGGCCTGTGGTTAAAGACCTTCAATATCAAGCCGAAGGTGGTACGAGGCCAACAAGTAGAATGCGGAGGAGCCATGGTGGGCAAGATGCCCAACGTTATATGGCTTGAAGGCTCCTTCGTGGAGACAATAAAGGGATGGCAATCGGCGTGGTTCTACATCACCGAGCCGTGCGACGCCGAATGGGCGGCAGCCCTGAGTTTTGATCCGGATTCCCTACACGGCTCACTTCCTGGAAAGAGAAGGGCTTGTCGTGGGGTTCATCGGTGGAGCTGGATGGACTCTAGAAATGTATCCGGAGTATGGAGAGCAAGAAGCTCAAGCTTGTCAACATAGTCCAAGTCATGCTCATCCGCTGGATCCTCCCATGTCAACAACGGGATTTTACCTTGTGGGAGTTCGACCCGGCCCGGCACCAGACTCTGAGCAAGCTCTTTGATACGATGCACAAGGACGTCTGTAAGGTGTTGTTCAAGGGCGCCGAGGTCCCTCCTTCTCTCGCCGAGGACCACGGACTAAGCGCAAAGCGCCTAGCGCGTTCGGTGAGTTCAATACGTCTCGTAGGACATTTATTTTCCCTAGCTTAATTATGTGCGGGGTCTAATCTCCATGCCTTTGACAGGACTGGGTGGAGATGTCGGGGCAGATTAACTGTCCGACCCTTTGCCCGAAGATACTGCGGGCGCTCTCCTGACGGAGATGCTGACTACGGCTCCTTACAAGGTGTCGGAGAAGACCAAGAAGACCAAGGGAACCTGAAAGAGTTCCCGGCACCAGGTGTTATCGGACTCATCGTCCGATAATTCTGCGGCACACTCCTCCCCCAAAGACGAGGAGGAAGAAGAAGATGCTCCCCCTCCAGGTGGGGGAGACAAGAAAAGGAAGGCTGCCCCAACTGGGGGGCCAAAGGGTCCAAGAAGGGAAGGACTCTCCTTCCGGACAGTTCCACCGCCACCGATGAAGGCGAAGACGAGTGGTTGCCCAGGGCCAAGCCCCCGGGGAGATCATAAGTATTCGGATACCAGAGTAACTCATAGAATTCCTTTATCGCACTGTCTTCCCTAACGCCGAACATAATTATGCAGGCCGCCACGAGCCAGTATCGATGTATCATCGGATGGCTCCCTGGGCTCGTCAGACATGGATAGCGATCCAGTCCAGACCGCCACCACCCCTCATCCTGCCGACGACACCGAGGTGTTGTCTCAAGAGGCATCGGATCGAGGGGAGACAGTCCCGGAGGCACCTCAAGGCGACCTTCCGGACTCCGGGAGCCGAGGGGATGGGGCCCCTAAGAGCTCCGAGTTCGGCCCTCAGCCGAACACCGCGCCGGAACCTCCAGCGGTTCGAGGCTCAGGCATGAGGCCTCCTTCTAAGAGGGGCAAGACGCCTGTGCCAGTGACCTCTGTCCATCCAGAGGCGCCGGACAATCTGTTGGAAGCGCTTCGCAACGCTTCCATCGACGAGGAGCACCGTACTATTATGAGTGCGGTGGTCCAGAAGGTTTAGTCCGCCAAGAGCGGATTGACTGAAGCCTGTGCCAGCCTTCTAATGGGCTTTGAGGTAAGTGTTTTAAAATGTAGTAGAAATATTACCGCATAGATAGTAGCCCCTGATGCTTTGTTTGGTGTTCACAAAGAAAAGCCGAACAGAGGATCAAATAATATCGCAGGAGTCTAATATAAGTATGTCAATATGCATATGCAGGCTTCGCTGCTGGCGTCCGCCGCACTTACTGCGAAGGTCGTCGTACTGAAGTAGGACCTCGAGGGGTCCAGGAAAGTGCTCGGCCTTGCCAAGAGGCAGCTCGAGGAGAACAAGGGTAAGTAATACCCCGTCTATAGATATGTATATATAAAAGATGACGCGATTGCAAAATGACAGGATCATCGTATATTTGCCAGGGGCCACGACCGAGGTGGCGACCCTGAAGCAAGCGCTAACCAAGGCCGAAGATAAAGCGGCCAAGGAGCGCACCGAGCGAGAGAAGCATGAGGCTCGGGTGGGCGAGGTGCAGCAGGAGCTCCAGGCTCTCGTGGCGAAGCACGAGGCGCTGGAGCTTGACTCAAAGACGCGGGAGTCTGAGCTTGCCACGGCCCTCGAGAGTGCAAAACGTGCCAAGGCCGAAGCCCAAAAGGCCCTCCAGGAGATCGATGCAATGAAGAAGATAGCGGCGGGTAAGGCTTTCTATATGCAAAGCAAGCATGTAAAAGTAAGTTACCGATTACTTACCCGAATCCGGAGCTCTCCAGGAGCATTCGCATATTTGCCCCGCAGCGTGTCTGATGCCGCACAATTTTACTAGGCCGAGGATGGAAGCTCAACGGAGAAGCTGTTCTGGTCTCAGTATGCTGAGGCCAAACACCCAGTGCCAATGAGCGACTAGCTGAAGCAGATGGTCGAGCTACATAAGGCGGCCGATCAGGCCATGAAGAGCTTTATTGTTCGGCTGTGGCCTGGCGACGCCCTTCCGAACAGCTTCTTTGGCCTGGTGAGGCGGCTTATGGATGCATGCCCGTGGCTGGAGGTCGTCAAGCGATCTGTCTGCATTGAAGGTGCATGCCGGGCTTTCGCCTGTGTGAAATTGTAGTGGGTCAAGCTAGACGCCGTGAAGCTGATCGAGGAGGGGCCGCCGGAGGGCAAGGAGCACCGCCACCCCGAGATGTGCTACGAGGGTGTTCTGCCGGGTTCCCGTCTCATAGCGGACGAGTGTTCAAAAGATGTAATATTTGAGTGAGACTTGCTCGTTTTATCCTGTATTTATGAAAACTTGTTTCATATGCGCTATGCAACGCTTGTTTGAATTTAAAATATTACCTTCTGTTTGGCTGTTTATCCAATCTGAGAGATGGCTAGTGTCGTGGATCTAAGACTGACAGTAGAATGGGGGGTAGGTACGAGGAGGCAAGATCCTAGCTATGGAGTAGTTGTACACACGAGATTTACGAGTTTAGGCCCTTCTCGGAGGAAGTAACAGCCCTACATCCCGGTGCCCTGAGGCGGTCGACTGGATTATATGTGTGTGTGTGTGAGTTTACAAAAGTGTGAACCCTTGTCCCAGAGGAGGGGGTGGCTTATATAGAGTGCGCCAGGACCCCAGCTCCCCTCCGTTACATAGGGTTCAATGCTCGTAAAGGAAAGGCATTACTGGTAACGTCTATAGTAAAGTGTCATAAATGCTAATAATGCTATGGTTTAAGTCCTAACCGTTGCAGAGTGGAGGGTTCCTCATCTTCTGGTGGTCGAGTGTCTTCAAGGTGGTCGAGTGAGCGCATCTCCACGGTCGAGTGGATGATGGTTTCTCTTCGACTGCTTCTGATTCTTTGTAAAGATGTCCTTCGGGAGGGTATGCTGGACAGGTCCATGACCCTACCCTAGGTACATAGATTCATCATTAGCCCTCGAATGGATTAGGGTTTGACTGAGGAAGGGGTTGAGAACACTTCCGACCCACTCTTTGTGCTATGAATATGCCTTGTCCTGAAACAATGAGTTGAGGTGACGACGTCGACTCCTTTCTCAATCGCCTTGGTCCATTCTTGGTTGTTGTCGAGTGAACTTTCATGGTAGAATTCCGAATGATGATGTAGAGGGTGTTTGTCTTCAGTCTGACAGGTTGTTCTGCTCTCCGCGGATCTTGCGGGATTCAAATTTTGGGAAGTGCGCCAGACGGGAGGAACCGAGGTTATCGGGACGGATTAGGCAAGTCTCCTCGATCCCCGCGCCACCTTTTTCGCCACGTACTACGCGCGACTGTTGTGGGATTTGTTTAGATCGCTTGGGTCCACCAGTCAGCCACTCGGTGGAAGGCCTTATAAAAGGTCTCGGGCCAGGCCTCTGCTCCGCACGCTCCCATTCTCTCTTCTCTTTATCCCGATCCCTCCGCCACTCTCGCTTCCGCCTCGTCGCCGGACCTCCGCTCGAGCTCGATCCGCCACCATGGGGAAGGATAAGACGGCGCTGGAACGCGTGAAGAAGGCGAAGGGCAAGCGGACCAGCCGGGGCGGATCCTCGTCGAGGTCCGGCCTGCCGGCGGGCTGGATCCAGGGCGACTGGTTCCGCTCGGCAATCACGCAGGACGACCTCGACGACCTGGTGGAGGGGGGATTGATCCCGCACAATTCGGCTCGGCTCCCGGGGGATGAAACCGAGCTGCGGCCTAGAGAGGATGAGTGTGTCCTCCTCGCAACCCACATACATCGCGGATTCTCGCAGCCTCCCCACCCTTTCTTTCGGGTTTTTTTGAACTTCTTTGGGGCTCAGCTCCACCATTTCACTCCGAACACCATAGTCTATCTGGCCGCTTTCGTGTCCATGTGCGAAAACTTCTTGGGCTGTCGACCACACTGGGGGCTTTTCAAACACATCTTCACTAGCCGTTCCCAGTCGGTTAAAAAGGCCAAGTCGAGTGACGAGAGGACGTGGGTGATCCAGATGTGCGGTGGTCTGGGGATCCAGATGAGGAGCAAGAGTACTTTCCCAGCCATGATCCTTCCTGACTCGGTCCAAGGCTGGCAGTCGACTTGGTTTTACTGCAAGGATCAGCCAACCCCTGGCTAGTCGACTGGACTTCCTCCTTTTTCCTTGGCTCGAGTGGAGAAGCCTGCTCCCCTAAAGGTAGTTCCAGAAGAGAAGGCGCAGGTCAAGGAGCTGGTTGAACGGGTCGTCTAGCTTGTCCGCGACGGAGTGACCGGGATGGATCTGCTGGAGGTCTTTCTCGGTCGATGCATCCAACCTCTTCAGGCGCGCGATCATCCGATGTGGATGTACTCTGGGCTCGAGGATACCACTCGGATCCACCCAGAGGAGGTTAGCGAGGATATCTTGGAGAACTGGTTGAGGGGAATCACTGGCAACAAAGACAACCCTCGGGGATCCAGGAGGGTGATTCCATTCGACAACTCGCACCAGCCGGAGTAGGTATATTTCTGTTTTATCAAGTATCTTTCCAATTCACCACGTGATGTCCCGTTTGTGGTCGACTGAATGTCTTTTGATTGTTATCCTTTCAGGCCCTCATTGAAATGTACTCGATGCCCAACGGAGTGCAGGACCCAGGCGCTGAAGAAGAAGGGAGCGGGGGCGAGAGCGGCGAGGAGCATTCGGAAGCCGAGGAGGACGAGGAGAGCGATGAATCGACCGATGAGGAAGAAGTCGACTCGCCTCCTCGCAGGGAGAGGATGTCCAAGCACACTCATGACCCGGCACGCGCTCCGGACTTAGTGGCTATGCCAATCGGGCAATCCTCGAAGCGCCCCAGGACGTCTTCTCCGACGCCGACTGAGAAGCCTCCAAAGCAATCCTTCGAAAGTGCCGAAAGCCATCTCTTCCAAACCGCCCAAAGCTTTGCCCCGGATCAAAGTGACCGTTCCTACTATCTCCGGGTAACCATCTGACTTGTCCTTTATGTGGATTCGATTAACTGGGTGTAACCGATTGAATGCGGGCCTTTGAAGTGCTGCTACGTCAGGGACCTCTTCATACCAGTATCGGGACGAGGAAATGGAGGATGCGGTAACCTCTAACTCAGGTATGAACTCTTGCGATTTCGATTCTTGATCCTTTTAGGGTCGAGTGGTTCACTTGGGGTCGAATGTTCTGTCTTGCAGCTCCACCCGACATCATTGATCTTCCGGACGACGACGAAGATGTGGCTCCTAAGCCTAGGAAGAGCAAGAAGGTAACAGCTTGCAGGGTGGCTCGGCAAGAACCAACTGCAACGCCTCCCGTTCGTCAAGCTGAAGACGCGGGCAGGGCCACTGCGACGTTCGCTGCACCCTTGCCGAGTGGGCATCCCACGCGGTGGACCACGCATGTGGTTCCTTCAACAATCCAAATCCACACCATGAAGCCTCAAGCAGCCGCACCTGGGTCGTCTGCACACTTTTTCACCAGCTACCCCGTCCCAGACAACCAGTCGGAAGCGGCTGCGGAAGCCATCCGACAGGCTAATATGATGATGGAGCGGGTGAAGATAGTGCACGAGAGCAGTCAGGCTGCTTACGACGCTAGTGCCGCCCTTCGGGCCAACGTCCAGGTGAGTAGACTTTCCGACTATTTTTGTTCTCGAAAAATCTTCTTCTGCACAATCTCCTGTTGTTCGCGTTGAATTAGAGCACCCATTGGGTGTTGCTGTCGTTTTTGGTAGTTTCGCTCTTCCACTCGGTCTGGGCGAGTGGGATCAGAACCGATGGGGGCACGCTAAGTGCACCCACTGGGTGTAGTCCCCGAGACCGCGGTCGACTGCTGGCAGTCGACTGTGGTCTGAGTTCTTCTTTCTTGACGGCGCAATTGTTCTTTCTCTCTCATTTTTTGCTTTACTCCTTGCACTCGACTCCGGCGGGCCGATCGAGTCGGATCAGAACCGGTGGGGGCATGCCAAGTGCACCCACTGGGTGTAGTCCCCGAGACCGCGGTCGGCTGCTGGCAGTCGACTAGGGTCTGAACAACTTGTTGTCCACTTCTTTAGGTTTTATTCACTCGGAAATGAACTGCCTTCGAACCTATCGATTGATCTGTCTCTTGCCTCCTACAGAAGTCTTGTACTCTTATCTCCAAGTTTGCCGAACTCGAAGAGAAGCAGAGGCAACTCAACTTAGACTTGGAATTGGCTCAGCAAAATCTGAAAAAAGCTCAAGACGAGGCCGCTGGTATGGAAGGTAACTAATTGCCGACTGAATTTCAATATATCTCTTTGATCTCTTTTTTGATTCGATTATTTCTTTTGCAGAGAAAATGAAGTTGGCTCTGGACAAGAAGGACTCGGACCTCGACGCCGCACAAAAAGCAGCCCAAGACAAAACCGCTCTCGCAGATAAGAAGCTTGCTTCAGTCAGAACGCTTGAAGGAGAGGTGACTAGACTGACATCTTGTCTTAATGAAGCTAACCGTGAAGTGACCATCCTGAAGAAGGATCAGGTCGTCCTAAACGAAAAGTTGGAGTCTGCGATCCGCAAGAGGAACGACACAGAAGCTTATCTGAGGACCCTCGGCAAGAAGCTTTATCTCATGCTGGGAGGTATTTCTTTTAATCCGACTATGTTAATGCTTGCAATCGGATTTTGCTCGGTTGATGAACTGACTTTTGGCTGTAGAACTCTGTCAAGACTTCGACGAAGAAACTGGAAGGGTCGAGACGGGTCTGGACCCTATCGCTTCCCTGGTCTGCGACGAAACTGCGATGAACGTGCTCCGACTGTAGTATCGTATCGCCAACGCCATAAGCTACCTCGCACGCCTGAAGGAGGTTGTCTCTCGAATCGACTCGACGCTTTGGCCGGGGGCAACACTTCAGAATGATCTGGAATCTCTGATGACTCGACTGAACGAGATCCCTGATCGAGTGCAAGAATGGAAGAAATCCTCCGCCCTGTGTGGTGCTGATGCGGTGCTGTCCCTAGTGCGAGTCCATTGCAAGGAGGCTCATGAAGACAAGCTGGCTGCGATCAAAGTCGCTAACACCAAAAAGCACGACTTCCAGTCCTTCATGGAGACTTTCATTGCTGCCGCCACTTGGATCGCTGATGGGATCGATCTGGACTCATTCATGGAGCCTGCCAGCCCTCCTCCGGCCGAGTGAACAATCTTATGAAACTTGGATACGATTTAAATTTGCCTCGGAATGCCGAGTGGTCTCTGTAACCGTTAAACTCCTTCGGGCTTGGTGCCCGAGTACTTTCGATTCGGTTCTTGGAACCTTATAGTATTTATTTGAATTTGGTTTATCTCCGAATGTGCTTGTGTTTTCCTCGGGATGGACTTTGCTTGCTGCACCTCGTCGTCCTTGCGGATAGGGATGGAGCGGACGTTGTATTTGTGCCGCAGCTCCGAAGGAGAAGGTTGCAGTCGACCTGCACCTCGACGTCCTTGCGGATAAGGATGGAGCGTACGTTGTATTTGTGCCGCAGCTCTGAAGGAGAAGGTTGTAGTCAACCTGCGCCTCGTCGTCCTTGCGGATAGGGATGGAGCGGACGTTGTATTTGTGCCACTGCTTCGAAGGAGAAGGTTGCAGCCGACCTGCACCTCGTCGTCCTTGCGGATAGGGATGGAGCGGACGTTGTATTTGTGCCGCAGCTGCGAAGGAGAAGGCTGCAGTCGACCTGCACCTCGTTGTCCTTGCGGATAGGAATGGGTCTCAAACTTAGGCGAGTACTGGACTGCAGCTAAGCCCCCGAGTGGGAGGATTGCTCTCCACTCGGTAGGATTTTTCCAAACTTAGGCGAGTGCTGGACTGTTGTTAAACCTCTTAGTGAGAGAACTTAGGCGAGTGCTCGACTGCAGCTAAGCCTCCCGAGTGGGAGGATTGCTCTCCACTCGGTAGGGTTTTTTCAAACTTAGGCGAGTGCTGGACTGCCGTTAAGCCTCTTAGTGAGAGAACTTAGGCGAGTACTCGACTGCAGCTAAGCCCCTAAGTGGGAGGATTGCTCTCCACTCGGTAGGATTTTTCAAACTTAGGCGAGTGTCGGACTGCCATTAAGCCTCTTAGTGAGAGAACATAGGCAAGTACTCGACTGCAGCTAAGCCTCCCGAGTGGGAGGATTGCTCTCCACTTGGTAGGGTTTTTTCAAACTTAGGCGAGTGTTGGACTGCCATTAAGCCTCTTAGTGAGAGAACTTAGGCGAGTACTTCACTGCAGCTAAGCCCCCGAGTGAGAGGATTGCTCTCCACTCGGTAGGATTTTTCAAACTTAGGCGAGTGCCGGACTGCCGTTAAGCCTCTTAGTGAGAGAACATAGGCGAGTACTCGACTGCAGCTACGCCCCCGAGTGGGAGGATTGCTCTCCACTCGGTAGGATTTTTCAAACTTAGGCGAGTGCCGGACTGCCGTTAAGCCTCTTAGTGAGAGAACTTAGGCGAGTACTCGACTGGAGCTAAGCCCCCGAGTGGGAGGATTGCTCTCCACTCGGTAGGATTTTTCAAACTTAGGCGAGTGTCGGACTGCCATTAAGCCTCTTAGTGAGAGAACATAGGCAAGTACTCGACTGCAGCTAAGCCTCCCGAGTGGGAGGATTGCTCTCCACTTGGTAGGGTTTTTTCAAACTTAGGCGAGTGCTGGACTGCCATTAAGCCTCTTAGTGAGAGAACTTAGGCGAGTACTCCACTGCAGCTAAGCCCCCGAGTGGGAGGATTGCTCTCCACTCGGTAGGATTTTTCAAACTTAGGCGAGTGCCGGACTGCCGTTAAGCCTCTTAGTGAGAGAACTTAGGCGAGTACTCGACTGCAGCTAAGCCCCCGAGTGGGAGGATTGCTCTCCACTCGATAGGATTTTTCAAACTTAGGCGAGTGCCGGACTGCCGTTAAGCCTCTTAGTGAGAGAACTTAGGCGATTACTCGACTGCAGCAAGCCCCCGAGTGGGAGGATTGCTCTCCACTCGGTAGGATTTTTCAAACTTAGGCGACTGCCGGACTGCCGTTAAGCCTCTTAGTGAGAGAGCTTAGGCGAGTACTAGACTGCAGCTAAGCACCCGAGTGGGAGGATTGCTCTCCACTCGGTATGATTTTTTCAAACTTAGGCGAGTGATGGACTGCCGTTAAGCCTCTTAGTGAGGGAACTTAGGCGAGTGCTCGACTGCAGCTAAGCCCCCGAGTGGGAGGATTGCTCTCCACTCGGTTCGATTTTTTCAACCTTAGGCGAGTGCTCGACTGCCGTTAAGTCTCTTTAGTAAGAGAACTTAGGCGAGTGCTCAATTGCAGCTAAGCCCTTGAGTGGGAGGATTGCTCTCCACTCGGTGGGATTTTTTCAACCACTGGGGGATTTCAAAAGTAAATAAGAACAACACAACCGAATGAGAGAACCATAAGCTCTTGTCTTTGATAAACGAATTACAAAAGGTGTTGCTTATTACATTTTATTCGAGCGAGTGTTTAAGTATAAAAGGGGTGGATCAGCTCCGCGTTCCAAGCCCGTGGCTCGTCTTTCTGATGCTCGATGCTGTAAAGATGGTATGCTCCGTTGTGGAGAACTTTGGGGACGATGAAGGGGCCTTCCCAAGTTGGAGCAAGCTTGTGAGTTTTCTGCTGATCCACTCGAAGAACCAAGTCTCCTTCTTGAAAGGCCCGACCCCACACATTCCTGGCATGGAATCGATGCAAATCTTGCTGATAAATGGTCGAGCGGATCAAGGCCATCTCTCTTTCCTCCTCTAGGAGATCGACTGAATCTTGTCGGTCCTGCTCTGCTTCCGCTTCGGAGAAGAGTTCAACTCGGGGTGCATTGTGGAGCAAGTCACTTGGCAGAACAGCTTCGGCTCCATAAACTAAGAAGAAAGGAGTTCTTCCAGTCGACCGATTAGGAGTTGTCCTTAAGCCCCACAGAACTGACGAAAGTTCATCAACCCAAGCACCTGCCGCGTGTTTGAGATCACGCATCAGTCGGGGTTTCAGTCCTTTGAGAATTAGGCCATTGGCTCTTTTTGCTTATCCGTTCGACTGCGGGTGAGCGACAGAAGCATAGTCGACTCGAGTGCCCTGAGAGGCACAGAAAGCTCTGAACTCATCGGAATCGAAGTTCGACCCGTTATCCGTGATGATGCTGTGTGAGACTCCATATCTGAATGTCAATTCCTTGATAAAACTGACAGCGGTGCTAGCATCAAGGTTCTTGATAGGTTTGGCTTTGATCCATTTGGTAAACTTGTCGACTGCAATGAGCACGTGAGTGAAGCCGCTTTTGCCGGTTCTCAGCGGTCCAACCATATCCAGACCCCAAACAGCGAAGGTCCAGGCGAGGGGGATGGTCTTCAGGGCTGACGCTGTCTTGTAAGACATATCGGAGTAAAATTGACAGCCTTCACATCTGTCGACTGTATCTTTCGCCATCTCATTTTCTCGTGGCCAATAGAATCCAGCTCAGTATGCTTTAGCCACGATGGTCCGAGAGGACGCATGGTGACCACAGGTGCTTGAGTGGATGTCATTGAGGATCATCCGACCTTCTTCTGGTGTTATGCACTTCTGACCGACTCCAGTCACACTTTCCGTGAACAGCTACCCTCTTATCACAGTAAAAGCTTTGGATCGACGAACGATCTGTCGAGCTTCTTCTTCATCCTCTGGGAGCTCTTTCCTGAGGATGTACGCAATGTAGGGCGCCGTCCAGTCGGGTGTAATGGCCAGAACCTCCATGATCAGGTCGACCACAGCTGGGACCTCGACTTCAGTCGGATCCGCGGCGCTCTTGGGTTGCGGGGGCTCTTCAGTGAAAGGGTCTTCTTGAACTGTCGGCGTGTGAATATGCTCCAAGAACACATTGCTGGGAATGGCTTCTCTCTTGGAACCTATCTTTGCCAATTCATCGGCTGCTTGATTTTTCAATCGGGGGACGTGGTGGAGTTCTAACCCCTCGAACTTCTTCTCAAGCTTTCTCACCGTGTTGCAGTAACCAGTCATGGCCGGACTTCTGACGTCCCACTCCTTCATCACTTGATTAACTACCAAATCTGAGTCGCCATGGACCATGAGGCGACGGACGCCGAGTGAGATGGCCATGCGCAACCCATACAGGAGTGCTTCATATTCTGCTTCATTGTTGGAGGAATCAAAGTGAATCTGGAGGACATATCTGAGCTTGTCTCCTCGGGGGGATACCAGAACTACTCCAGCCCCAGAACCGTTCAACATCTTGGATCCGTCAAAGAACATGGTCCAGTGCTCAGAGTGAACTTGAGTCGGCAGTTGCTGTTTGATCCACTCGGCGAGGAAATCTGCTATTGCTTGGGACTTGATAGCTTTCTTTGCCTCAAACTTGATATCCAAGGGAAGGAGTTCAATCGCCCATTTTGCCACTCGACCAGTTGCATCCCTGTTGTGCAGAATCTCTGACAGTGGAGCGTCGCTGACGACTGCAAGAGAGTGATCTGAGAAGTAGTGTGCAACCTTCTTCGTGGTCATGTAAATTCCATGGACAAGCTTCTAATAGGGAGGATATCTCTGCTTTGACGGGGTTAGGACTTCAGAAATATAATAAACTGGGTGTTGAACTTTGTACGCTTTTCCTTCTTCTTCCCGCTCGACCGTAAGTACTGTACTGACGACTTGTCCAGTGGCTGCTATATAAAGCAATAGAGGCTCTTTGCTAATTGGAGCAGCAAGCACCGGCTGGGTGGAAAGGAGGGCTTTTAGCTCTGCAAATGTTGTATCAGCTTCTGGAGTCCACTCGAACTTATCTGATTTCTTCATCAGCCGGTAAAGAGGCAGCGCCTTTTCACCGAGGTACAAATGAATCGACTTAGGGCGGCCAAGCAACCAGTAAGCTTCTAGATATCATGCACACGCACCGGGCATTTCATTCGGAGTATAGCGCCTACTTTCTCTGGGTTAGCATCGATTCCTCATTCGGAAACAAGAAAACCGAGTAACTTGCCTCCTGGAACTCCAAACGTGCACTTTGATGGATTGAGCTTGATATCATATCTTCGGAGGATGGAAAAGGTTTCAGCGAGGTCGGTCAGCAGGTCGAAACCTTTACGTGACTTGACCACAATGTCATCCATGTATGCTTCCACATTCCGACTGATCTAAGTGAGCAGGCACTTCTGAATCATCCACATAAATGTGGCTCCGGCATTCTTCAAGCCGAATGGCATTGTGACATAACAGAAGCACCCGAACGGGGTGATAAAAGTTGTCTTTATTTCGTCAGGTCCGTACAGACAGATCTGGTGGTACCCGGAGTAGGCGTCCAAAAAGGACAAACGCTCGCACCCAGTAGTCGAATCGACTATCTGATCGATGCGAGGGAGAGGGAAGTGATCTTTTGGGCAGGCCCGATTGATATGCTTGAAATCGATGCACATGCGGAGCGAGTCATCTTTCTTTGGGACCATGACAACATTGGCTAACCACTTGGAGTGGTAAATCTCTCGGATAAACTCAGCTTCCAAAAGCCGAGCCACCTCTTCGCCGATTGCTTTTCTTTTCTGGACGGCGGACCGTCGGAGATGCTCTTTGACTGGTTTCACTTTCGGGTCGACTCGCAAACGATGCTCAGCCAGTCCCATGGGAACACCTGGCATGTCAGAAGGCTTCCATGCAAAGATTTCCCAATTCTCACAGAGGAACTGGATGAGCGCTTCTTCCTATTTGGAGTCGAGTGTGGTCGAAATGTGGGTCGGAGCTGCATTGGGGTCCGTCGGGTGAATGTGAACAGACTTCGTCTCGCCAGACGAATGGAATGCTGAATCCGTGGCTGGCTTCTTGGCTCGCAGCAAGTCACTCGGGTCTGCATTTTTCTGGTATTCTTGCAGTTCTACCACGGCCATCTGGGCATCGGCGATCTTTGAGCCCTTCTGGAAACACTCTTCCGCCTTTTTCAGATTACCAGAGATAGTGATCACTCCTCTGGGACCAGGCATCTTCAGTTTGAGGTACACATAACAAGGTCGAGCCATGAATCGTGCATAAGCTGGCCTGCCCAGAATTGCATGATACGCACTCTGAAAATCCACAACTTCAAACATCAACTTTTCTTTGTGGTAATTTTTGGCATCACCAAAAACCACGTCGAGTGCAATTTGACCAAGGGACGCAGCCTTCTTGCTTGGGATGATTCCATGGAAACTCATATGGCTTTCACTGAGTCTGGACATCGGAATGCCCATACCTTTCAACGTTTCTGCATACAGAATGTTGAGACCACTGCCACCGTCCATCAAGACCTTTGTCAGTCGAGTGCCTTCGACCACCGGGTCGACCACCAGCGCTTGCCTCCCAGGGGTGGCGATGTGCGTGGATGATCAGATTGGTCGAACGTAATGGCAGTCTGCGACCATTTCATGTAACTGGGTGTCGCCGGAGCGACCATGTTCACTTCTCTATTGATGACTTTCAATCGACTCTTGTTTTCAACATCAGAAAAAATCATTAGAGTGGAATTCACGTGAGGATAACCATCATCATCTTCTCCTTCACTCTCAGCTTTGTCTGCCTCCTTCTCCTTTCCCTTAGGTTATTTCTCTCGGAACTGCTGGATCAGGAGCCGACACTGTTGAGTGGTATGCTTGGGGTAAATTAAATTACCTTCTTCGTCTTTGTTGGTGTGGATATGGCACGGCAGATCCAACACGTCATTTCCATCTTGATCTTTGGGTTCCACGGCCCTTTGGGTTCCCCTTGAAATTTCCTTGAACCACAGCCAAGGCCTCACCCGGAGCAGCTGGTTCGGCCTTGCGTTTCTGTTTCCGACTGGAGTTTCCTCCTCCGGCTTCGTGGGCGACTGCTTTGTGCTTGCCGCTCCGCAGTCGCTCTTCCTCATCACCATTGGCATACTTGGTGGCAATTTCCATCATCCGAGTCAGAGTGATGTTTCCTGTCCGACCGAATTTCAGATTCAACTCCCGGTACCTGACGCCTTCCTTGAAAGCACAAATTGCCTGATGATCAGACACATCTTCCACCGTGTGCTGCAGGGTGATCCACCTCTGGATATAATCTCTCAAAGTTTCATTCGGTTTCTGGACGCAACACTGTAATTCTGTCAAACCTGTTGGCCGTTTACAAGTACCCTCAAACATTCTGACAAACACTCGGGCGAGATCTTCCCAAGTGTAGATGCTGCCAGGTGCCAACTGATTCAGCCACGCTCTAGCCGAGCCCTCCAACATCAGAGGAAGGTGTTTCATGGCCACCTCATCATTGCCGCCACCAATCTGGACAGCCACTCGGTAGTCCTCGAGCCAGGTGTCAGGCTTGGACTCTCCGGTGAACTTACTGACTCCCGTCGTCAACCTGAAGTTGGGGGGAATCACTGCAGCTCTGATAGCTCTGCTGAAGCACTCTGGGCCAGAAACATGCACCCTATTGCTGGTTTGCGGGCCTCTGTCATGGCCATCTCGGTGAGCTCTGTTTCTGTCGACCAAGCCCTGCACGAGAATAGATTTCGCATCAAAGCCTGGATCCCTGGGGTCGACTGGAATACCTCTTACGACGTTGTTAGGGCGCCTGTCTTCATGTGCCCGCGACACTTATGACCCACTCCTTGGAGGAGGCATGGGCACTCTATAGCGACCATCGTGATCGGCTCGACGATCATACTGCTCCTGGTTTCTATACTGGTCACGCCGCTCTCGACGTCCCTCACGCCTCGGGGGCGATCTCGGGCTATGGGCCGACCGGACCGTATCTGCGACCACAGATCTGCTATGGATCCTATCCCGCGGCTGAGACACGGCTGTAATCTGCTCTCCTGCTGCCCGGAGCAAGGCCCTGATCTGCGCCAGACCTCAGCCAGCTTCTGACTGGGAAGGTTGAATCGACTCTGCTATTCGGGCAGAAGCTGCTAGGTTTTGGATCGGTGTTCGGTATACCTGAGTCGGAGGTGGAAAAAGTTGGCGTCGACTGGACTCAGGAGCACGTTGACTAGCGTGATCGTCGAGTGCACGCTGGAGGTTCTCCAGCCGACTGCGCTCAGCCAGATTGGCCAAGCGAGCCTGCTCCAAGGCCTGGGCCTCGGGTTTTTCTCCAACTATAGGAGTATGCAGGGCATCCATGTTTCGGCGACGAAGTTCTTCTCTCTACTGCGAGGAGACAGGCTCGGGGCAGTACTCCTCATGAACGCGCGACGGATCGCCATTCCCGTCACCTCCGTCTTCACGATTGAAGCTAGGAGGACAGTGTGGTCTATTGACCATCAGGACTTCCGCTGCCGAGTCATTGCTGCCGCACTCGGATGCAGTCTCTACGGAGCCAGTCGACAGATCAAACAGGCCGTAGAGAGACTCGTCGGGCTCGATCGCCACGACTTGAGGGGTGGCCGACTGGCGGGCCACCGCATGATTCACCCACCGTTGAATCCTTGACCGGCCGGTGCACTTGCCCCAGCAGGTCACAGGGAGGGGGAAAGCCGTTGGAGTCGACTAGTACTAGGTCGATGGTTGCCGCAGGAGGACGCCGCGGACGCACGCGTGAAAGTGTGTCGCCCCATGGGCGGGGAGCGCGTTGATGTCGAGTGGTGCCTCCTGAAGCCAAGCGGAGTCGTCGGCGACAAACACGAGCGCGTCGAGACGGATCTCGCGGCCCTCAGCCAAACCTCCGCCTAGAACCATGATGATGGGGATCGGAAAAATTGCAACTCCTCCAATAAGTCGCTAAGACACCTGCCCCACGGTGGGCGTCAACTGTCGTGGATCTAAGACTGACATTAGAATGGGGGTAGGTATGAGGAGGCAAGATCCTAGCTATGGAGTAGCTGTACACACGAGTTTTACGAGTTCCGACCCTTCTCGGAGGAAGTAACAGCCCTACGTCTCGGTGCCCTGAGGCGGTCGACTGGATTATATGTGTGTGTGTGAGTTTACAAAAGTGCAAACCCTTGTCCCAGAGGAGGGGGGTGGCTTATATAGAGTGTGCCAGGACCCCAGCTCCCCTCTGTTAAACAGGGTTCAATGCTCGTAAAGGAAAGGCGTTACTGGTAACGTCTACAGTAACGTGTCATAAATGCACATAATGCTATGGTTTAAGTCCTAACTGTTGCAGAGTGGAGGGTTCCTCATCTTCTGGTGGTCGAGTGTCTTCAAGGTGGTCGAGTGAGCGCATCTCCATGGTCGAGTGGATGATGGTTTCTCTTCGACTGCTTCTGATTCTTTGTAAAGATGTCCTTGGGGTGGGTATGCTGGACAGGTCCATGACCCTACCCTAGGTACATAGCTTCATCAGCTAGTCCTCGGCTTCTGCCCCCATGCCACGAGTGCTGGGGTGTTCGGGATAAACCTGAGCAGTCTTGTTCCCATGTTTGGGTCCTTCGAGGGAGGTGCTCAGCACAGTGAACAAGGCAACCCGACTAATAATGCTTTATCACTCTCACTTAGCCATAGAATTCTAATTTTAAATTTCAGCGAAGCCCCTGGTATTTGGAAGGCCGAATTTGGGGCGCGATACATGCCTTTAAGCCGGACAGGGCCGGCCCCTCGCTCTAAGCGGCATAAGTCTTTAGGGACTTGAAAACCTCACCGAACAGCGACTAGTCTCTCGCCTTATCATGACAGTCAGTTTTAGCTTTCTCTACTGAGGTGCTGAACCCAGCAGAACCGGGGCAAAATCGCAGTAGTTCTCCTAGCGCTACCTTAGCGGATAGAGCGGAACATAAGGTACCAAAACATAGGAGCCGGGAAAACCCAACATTTGACCAAAGACATGATTCGGAGCTGATGCATATAATGTTATAAGTTCGGGGTGCCGCACTTGTGAAAGTGTTCGGACTTTTCACACCGTATTGTGCGGTACGTAAGCCCCTGGTGTATTGGCCGTACCAAAGTGTACGGTTGCAAGGCGTCATTAATGAACACACACACACACACACACACATATATATATATATAACAAGAATGCAATAATAGTCGTAATGTGATGTGAGGGAGTCCTGGATTAGGGGGTGTCCGGATGGCCGGACTATACGTTCAGCCGGACTCCAGGACTATGAAGATACAAGATTGAAGACTTCGTCCCGTGTCCGGAAGGGACTTTCCTTGGCGTGGAAGGAAAGCTTGGCGATACGGATATTCAGATCTCCTACCATTGTAACCGACTCTATGTAACCCTAACCCTATCCGGTGTCAATATAAACCGGAGGGTTTTAGTCCGTAGGACAACAAACACATCGACAATCATACCATAGGCTAGCTACTAGGGTTTAACATCTCTGATCTCGTGGTAGATCGACTCTTGTACTACCCATATCATCAATATTAATCAAGCAGGACGTAGGGTTTTACCTCCATCGAGAGGGCCCGAACCTGGGTAAAACTTCGTGTCCCCTGCCTCCTGTTACCATCCGGCCTAGACGCACAGTTCGGGACCCCCTACCCGAGATCCGCCGGTTTCGACACCGACATTAGTGCTTTCATTGAGAGTTCCTGTGTGTCATCGCCATCAGGAAGGATGCCTCGCCCCGTCTTTAAAGACGGCACCGTTGCTAAGGGAGCTTTGGTTGTCGGTGAAACCCTCCGGCTAGGTGATTTTCTTATGACCGCCTGTTCGGCTTCTACGCCGACGATGACCTCTCGAGCCATCGAAAACAATCTTCATGTCAGTTCGGAACTCACCGAGAAGTTAGATCCAATGGAGCTTTCCTCCATAAACGAGCTCTTGGATCGCTTTGCCGCCCTGGGAGTCGCTACGGATTACGACCAGATTGGGCCTAAAACCGATTTGAGAGAGATTAACTCTCCCCAAGTCACGCATCACGTTGCCGTGGTAGAGGGACAGTGCGGCGACCCTTCGTCTATCTTAAGGACTCGCTACGTCCGGATTCCCAATCCCTCCAAGCTGGATACCCGCGGAAGGGAGGATATCACTCAAGACCTGAACTTAGAGTCAGGTGACGGGCTGGATTCATTGGACAACACCCAGGGATCCAAATTTTCGAGTTCAGAAATTCCTCGGCCTCTGAGCCACAGACAGGGTGAGGCTTCGGATTTAACTCCACCCACCCACCCCAAGATATGCGATCTATCCAAAATCAGGCAAGAGCCAGACGAAACAGTACATCATTACTGGGCTAGATTCCTCCTGGTTAAGAACAGGCTAAGGGACAGCCGCGAGGAAGACGCAATCTTAATCTTCTGCAATAATTGCACGGACAAGGGAATACTCAACGCCATAAGTCGCCGTGATATCACACACTTCGCTGACTTGGCATCCATTGTACGAAAGTATTGTGCGATGGAAAGCGCCTGGAAAACCAAAATAAAATTTTGGGACAATCCGGCCCTAAATAGAAACCCAGTCCGAAATAAAAGGGTGCAGCATAACCAGACACCCAGGTCAGATACCAAAAATCAAAAAACCCTCTATAGGGCATGGAACCGTATTGGAAGGATGGCTTAACGGACCCTGTAAAATTCACAGTACAGAGGACACCACACCAACTCACAGCCTTAGAGCATGTTGGATACTCCGACAGGTGGCCAAAATTGGCGAAAACCTCCTAATTCCGGAGGCCAAAGAAAGCCACCCTAGAGACTCCCATACGGTATTAACAGTCTTCGAGACTTTCGCATCAAATAATATGCGAAAAAGGACACTCCGCAGCCTTGCCGAAATCTATCAAGTAGCAACAATAAATCCATGGAGTGACACGGCTATTACCTTTAACGCCAGTGATGAACCTAGATTCTGAACAGCCCAAGCACCAGCCGCATTGGTCCTCAGCCCAATAGTGGACGGCTTTCGTCTTACCAAGGTACTCATGGACGGCGGCAGCGGATTGAACCTCATTTACGAGGAAACTCTTCAAAAAATGGAAATAGACTGGAACCGCATTGAGCAAAGCAGCACAACCTTTAGAGGAATAATCCCCAGTCGGGAAGCACGCTGTACAGGAAAAATCACACTAGATGTGGTGTTTGGCACGCCGGATAATTACAGATCCGAAGCGATCACGTTCCATGTGGCTCCGTTCAGCAGCGGTTATCACGCTCTGCTTGGGCGGGAAGCGTTTACAATCTTCCAAGCAATACCCCATTACGAGTACATGAAGCTCAAAATGCCCGGGCCTACCGGGTTCATCACTCTCGCTAGTGATCCGGACATAGCACTCCGCGTCGAAAACAAGATAGCCGCACTGGCCCTCGAGGCACTATCTGAATCCCTAGCGGCCGAGGAACTGACTGCGCTGCGCTCTATGGTGAATAGGGATGATGTGGTACTCGACCAAAGATCAAAGTCCACCTCCTTTAAACCGGCGGACGAAATAGTCAAATTCCAAGTCCATCCAACGGACCCAAATAAAACAGCTTCCATCGGGGCACAGTTAAACCCTGATGTAGAAGCCGCACTGCGAGAGTTCCTACGAGAAAACTGGGATATTTTCGCCTGGCACCCTTCAGACATGCCAGGAATCCCACGCAGGCTGGCCGAGCACAGCTTAAATATCCAAACAGGATTCAAACCTGTCAAACAGGCTTCGCAGCGTTTTTCCGAACCTAAGAGACAGGCTATGGGAGAGGAGCTAGCAAAGCTATTGGAGGCCGGATTCATCAAAGATATAAAACATCCGAACTGGCTAGCAAACCTGGTGATGGTACCAAAGAAGGACAAATCCTGGCGCCTGTGCGTTGATTTTAAAGACCTTAACAAGGCTTGCCCAAAGGATCCCTTCCCCCTCCCCCGCATCGATCAAATTATCGACGCTACCGCAGGACACGTTTCGTTGTGTTTCCTCGATGCATATTCCGGCTACCATCAAATCAAGATGGCAGAATCAGACCAATCCGCAATGGCATTTATCACACCATACGGCCCATTCTGCTTCAACACAATGCCCTTTGGGCTCAAAAACGCCGGCGCAACATATCAGTGCATGATTCAGACATGTCTGGCAAGCCAGATCGGCAAAACAGTGGAGGCATATGTAGATGATGTGGTCGTCAAAACAAGACATGTCGAATCTCTAGTAGACGACTTGAGGCTCACATTTGATAACCTCTGAACATACGACATCAAGCTCATCCCGGAAAAATGCATTTTCGGCGTTCCAGCCGGAAAGCTCTTGGGCTTCATTGTATCCGGTAGAGGAATCGAAGCAAATCCAGCCAAGATCCGAGCTTTCTCGCAACTGGATATCCCAAAGGACCTCAAACAAATAAAAAAGTTAACCGGATGCGTGGCGGCTCTAAGCCGCTTTATCTCCCGCTTGGGAGAAAAGGCCCTACGCATTTACCGCCTCCTTCGGCGCACCGAACACTTCGAATGGACGGATGCAGCCACAGCCGGACTCGTGGAGATAAAAGCCATACTCGCAACAAACCCAGTCCTGGCCGCGCCAAATATTGGCGATCCAATGCTATTATACATTGCAGCAACACATCAGGTTGTAAGCGCAGTGCTCGTCGTCGAACGAGAAGCAGATGGACACAGATTCCCCCTTCAAAAGTCGGTCTATTATGTGTCCATTGTCCTCACCCCTTGCAAATCACGGTACCCGCGTTATCAAAAGATCGCATACGCGGTATTCATGGCATCCCGGAAGCTATGACACTACTTTCAAGAGTGTTCAATAATAGTAGCCTCGGAAGTACCACTTAACGATATTATAAACAACCGTGACGCAACGGGCCGGATTGCAAAATGGGCCATTGAGCTCCTCCCGTTCGACATAACTTATAAGCCACGGCGAGCCATCAAGTCGCAAGTCTTGGCCGACTTTGTCGCAGAATGAACGGAGGCCGAACTCCCTAAAGAGTACGGCACATATTCAAATTGGATCATGCACTTCGATGGCTCCAAGATGTTGGCCGGACTGGGGGCTGGCGTTGTTTTGACGTCCCCCATAGGAGACACAGTTCAATACGTACTCCAGATTATGTACACGGACTCCAACAACGCAGCCGAATATGAGGCCCTTTTACATGGTCTCCGGATGGCAGTATCCATGGGTATTCAACGCCTAGAGGTGTGCGGGGACTCAAACCTCGCAATATCCCAAATAAATGGAGACTTCGATGCCAAGGATCCAAAAATGGCAGCTTACCACAACGCCGTCCTAAAAATGTCAGCTCGGTTCGAAGGGCTTGAATTTCACCATATAGCCCGGGAAAATAATCAGGCGGCGGATGTCCTGGCACGCATTGGCGCAAAACGCGATGTAGTCCCCCCCCAACATCCGTAGTATGGGAAGGGGAGCCGAACAATAACACCCCGGACCCAACTGCACTACCCGACACCGAACATTCTGACACAATCGGAGGCTCTGCCAATGAAATAACACCTTCAGCCCATGTAATAATGGCCGTCATCGCCCCGTGGTAGAACCATTCCTTGCCTACCTCACTAGGCAGGAACTCCCCGAGGACCAAAACGAGGCACGCTGCATAGTGCGGCGATCCAAAGCCTATAGAGTCAACTAGGGAGAGCTTTATAAGAAAAGCACTACCGGAGTCCTTCAAAGGTGCATCTCCGAAGAGGAGGGGCGGAACCTCCTCGCAACGCCGGACTGGGCGGTCATCATGCTGCAGCTTGGTCCATTGTAGGCAAGGCCTTCCGTACAGGCTTTTATTGGCCGACGGCCCGGGCAGACACTCAGGACTTAGTCCAATGATGCACCGGTTGCCAACTCTTTGCAAACCAAAGCCATATGCCACCCACCGCCCTCCGAACTATCCCCATTACTTGGCCCTTTGCGGTCTAGGGGCTTGACATGGTTGGACCCCTTAAATGCGGAACCCACAAGCAATAATATTTACTGGTCATGGTGGATAAATTCACCAAATGGATAGAAGCCAAGCCTGTTAAGACGGCTGAATCCGGACCGGTGATAGACTTTATATCCAGGGTCGCACACCGTTACGGCATCCCCCACAGCATCATCACTGACAACGGCACGAACTTCACGGCCGACGAGGTAAAACTCTGGTGCAAAAACATGGGTATCAAGCTCGACTATGCTTCCGTCTATCACCCACAAACTAACGGCCAGGTCGAATGTGCAAGCGGTCTTATCATGAGCGGCATTAAACCCAGATTAGTGCGGTCCCTCAAGGAATCTAACACGCACTGGGTAGAGGAGCTCGACTCCGTACTCTGGGGGCTGCGGACCACGCCGAATCGCACCACCGGATACACACCATTCTTTATGGTGTACGGCGCAGAGGCAGTTTTGCCCTCCGACATAATTCATGACTCACCTCGAGTGCGCATGTACAAAGAAAGAGAAGCCGAGCTCGATCGGCAGGACAGCTTAGACGCATTGGAGGAGGAGCGTGACGTGGCAAAAGCCCGTTCTGCATTCTATCAACAGCAGGCTCGAAGATACCAAAGCAGAGAAGTATGGGCCAAAACTTACAACATTGGCGAATTAGTTCTACGGCTACCAGATAAGAAAAAGGACAAACTCAAGCCCAAGTGGGAAGGTCCCTTCATAATTGACCAAGTCCTGACGGGTGGAGCGTACCGCCTGCGAGATGCATCGGATAACCAACTCGAGCCGAACCCATGGAACGCAGCCCGTCTCCGAAGATTCTACGCCTAGCGCCGGACTCTATGTTCGTCTCCTTCCCCTGTCCATTTTTTATATATTTTCTGTCTTGCATTCGTCTCCTTCTTCTTCTCTCTCCCTCTTATAGCCCTTAAAGGCTCATAAAGTGACGCGTCATCTGCGCTCATTAAACCTGGGGGCTTCTTTAAACAGAAGCTTATTCATACGGGATTCATGCCCAACACATGTGTCACACTTCCGCATGTACCTTTTATTAACCATTATATGCATCAATATGACTTAAGTTTTGGCCAAGCTGGGTTGCCTGGCTCCTGTGCTTACCCCTACATTCCCGATTGTTCGGCTAGGTGGTAAAGGGAGCACCTCTGCGATTGTTACTGCCGGGTCAGCCGGACGTGTACCTCAGACTGGGTGAAGCCGAAAGCTAGCGTTCTTAAGGGAATATTTGGTCGGTGAATTAAAGATGATATTTTTACTTTTATCTATATGCCCCCAGATGTTTTTCCTGTGTTTCTTTTCACAGCATGGACATGCACTTTAGGGCATGCCTCCCAGGGAAAGGAACCCCTAACAGAACTATTCTCCCCGGAAGATGTTTCTTACTAACCATGTAATATAACATAACTAGTCGGGCACTTGTCTGTTCATGCACTAATGACCCCTACGCCTGGTCTCCATGCATTCCCCGGTTCTTATATAACCGCATGGGAATTCGGACACACTCCGGACCGTCAGGTCCCGAGGCTGAAGCGAAAAGGTCGGCCATGACAAACGATCTACAATCCGGCTAGAAGGCATCATGAATGTCAATTACATTACATAGTCATTTTGACTGATCGTATTCCTCTTCAATACCATCTAATAGGCTGTCTAATTTACAGTCCTGCTGGGAATACTTTGCGGCCAACTCTACTTGGCCGTATACTAAGCTTATAGGGATCTCCTTCCCATCGGGCCCTATAGGACCGACCTCGGCCATGTGGTTGGGGCAGCCTTTGCGTACCGCGTCTTCACCATGGCCCAGGCCTCCCTAGCGCCTTGACGGCAGGCTGATATCTTCCACAATCAGAAGCACCGCCGTGCTCCTTTTAGCTTCTCCGCAAGCTCTCCAAGACCTTCGGGCATGGAGACGGATGGCCACAGGGCCTAGGCGACGCCTCGCATCGCCTGCCGAACTGTCAGCACACCTACAGACATTGCTGTGTTAGTCGACTTCCTCGCCGAACTTTCTTTCCAAAGGTTCGTTCAAGCACTTACTAAATATGCCGCGCCGAAGTTGTTGATTCTCCTTCACGGAGTCTGACAGCTGGGCACGAACATCTTTCAGCTCGACACCCAGCTTGGTGTTGGAATCTCGGAGATCGTTCTTCTCCCCCATCACCCTCTCACCAGCCTTTAGCTGGCGTAGGAGGTGTTGCCTTTCCGGATCCAATCCGGCGCCATCTGCAATTTCATTTGTTAGAATTCGCACCAAAGTCGTGCTTCGCAAAATACTTATCTTTCGAAGTGTATATTACCTGAGGGGGCCTCTTTAGGCTCCCCTGCCGCGGCCAGTGCAGCCTCAAGTTGGGCTTTGCACTCTTCCAGCTCCTTGGACAGTAGGGAATTCTTTTTTGTAAGAATCTGCATAACAAATGACCCTTAAATCAGTTATTTTAACTGTTCCAAGTCTCGGGGGCTACTGGTATATATATAATTACCAAAATTTTCTTACCCGTATGTCTTTTACATATTGCTCCGTGGCTCTGGTTAGACCATTTTGAGTGGCACAGATATACGCATCTCCCGACTTAAAGGCATCTAATGCCTCTTGGGACAAACAAGCGTCGCGAAGAATTATCCGGCGACACCTGTGCTTCATGGCACTCTCCACCTCAGAGTTGGTGGCAGACAACCTGTCCACATCCTCCGTCGGAGGAGCGTCCGGTACGCGCCTTGTGTTCGGCCCCGCTTCCGGGCCAGGCTTTGGAGCCTGGCTGGTGGAGGCGCGATGGGCGGTCTCTTCGGATATAGTTCGGCGAGGTCTCTTTGTCCTGAAGAAAGCTCAAGTGTTAATATGCCCTGAAGGTGCGACACCTGGGATAAAGGGATGCGACATACCTTTGTGCTGACGCCCCAGTCTGGACTGCCCCTCTTTTCTGCGCACGGGGCCCTGCGGCCCCTCGTTGGCTTGTCGCCGCAGGTTCGGCCTCCTGTTTCTGGGAGGCCGGGATTAGCCCTGGATAATCGGCCGTAATGGCCACCAGGGCGTTGTCCTTGCTCAATTGATGGAACACTCCATCAATCAGATCCACCGAAAGCTCCGAATCCTCTTGCGAGTCCGGGTCGAAGGACCGTCCTGGGTCCTCGGGTTGTGGAGGAGGGTTGTTCATTTCTTTAACAGCCTGGCACAATTCTTGCGTCGGAATCACTAAGATCAAATATTTAACAATGGGGACGGATGGGCAAAATGTGATCACTCACCCAGCTTGGAGGATTGTACATGGAAAATCCACCCTTTGGGTCAATGCGGAGAAAATCCTCCTCTTCTCCCTTGTACAAAGCGGACAGGGTCTTTATTAGAGCCGCAGCCGAATCCGACCCCTTACGACCATAGCGGGTGGTGTTGTCCTCCCCGTTGAAATCCCACTTGGGGTGGCCTCTATACTGTAGCGGCTGCACCCCTCGCATGATGCATGCGGCCATGACCCAGATCATGGTTAGTCCGGAATGAGCTAACAATCTTATCCGGCCCATCAGGTAAACAACGTCCCTGTCACTTTCCCTCTGAGGGCTCCGTGGGCGCCAGCTTAGGCGCTTCTTTAAGGGAGCATTGTTGAATTCAGGGAGGCCGATCCGGACAGGATCCGGCAGCGGGACGTCTTCTATGTAAAACCATTCCGAGGGCCAGGCTTCGGACGCCTTCTTTGGGGTTCCGGACAGATAGCCGGTCCCAGCGAGGCGCCATACTTCGGCTCCGCCCACTTGATACATAGACCCCTTCTTGGAATGGGGCACAAGGCAAAATAGCTCCCTCCACAGTCTGAAATGAGCTTCAACACCCAAGAACAGCTCGCAGAGGGCTACAAAGCCCGCAATATGCAGTACTGAGGCAGGCATGAGATGATGTAGCTAGAGGCCGTAGAACTCCAGCAACCCCCGGAGATATGATGGATTGGAAATCCGAGCCCCCTTATTAAATAAGGGACGAGGCACACCCGCTCTCCTTTGGAGGGATTAGGGGCACTCTTCGCTTGCTCTCCGCCGTTGTAAACGGCAAGACCGGCTCGAACCGGGATCATATAGGCCGGGGGGAGAAATCCCTAGGTCTGGAGCGTCACTAACTCGCTATGCGGGATGGAGCATCTTTCCCAATATCCGGGCTTAGGGCTGGAAGGGCGGGAGGAGGAGTCGCGACGGCTGGCCATGATGGAATGGATCTTTGTCGAATGCGCTCTGATGAACACTCGCGAAGGGGGAGGTGTGGTTTGGATCTAAATAATCGTCTCCTTAAATAGGTCAGCTTGTTTATGCGGCTGGGGGTGTGAATGTAAAAATACCCAGACCTTTCATATTCGTTTGACACGTGGGGAGCGGCCATTATTGGGCGCAGAAGCCAAGGAGCGCAACATATACAAGAAACCGGACTTTATTCAACAGGTACACGGAATTTGGAGGAGAACCCGCTTTGCAATGCCGAAGACAATCTGCGCGCTGGACTCATCTTCATTGAAGCCTGGTTCGGGGGCTACTGAGGGAGTCCTAGATTAGGGGGTGTCCGGATGGCCGGACTATACCTTCAGCCGGACTCCAGGACTATGAAGATACAAGATTGAAGACTTCGTCCCGTGTCCGGAAGGGACTTTCCTTGGCGTGGAAGGCAAGCTTGGCGATACGGATATTAAGATCTCCTACCATTGTAACCGACTCTATGTAACCCTAACCCTATCCGGTGTCTATATAAACCGGAGGGTTTTAGTCCGTAGGACAACATACACATCGACAATCATACCATAGGCTAGCTTCTAGGGTTTAGCCTCTCTAATCTCATGGTAGATCCACTCTTGTACTACCCATATCATCAAGATTAATCAAGCAAGACGTAGGGTTTTACCTCCATCGAGAGGGCCCGAACCTGGGTAAAACTTCGTGTCCCCTGCCTCCTGTTACCATCCGGCCTAGATGCACAGTTTGGGACCCCCTACCCGAGATCCACCGGTTTTGACACCGACATCATGCATTGTTTATTCAAAAAATTGCGTTAAAGCAGAGTGATACAGATAGTGCGATAAGCAAAGAGTAGGACTATGTCCCTTCCAAGGGCAAGCTAAGGAATGATATTAAATCGAATATTTCGCTCGTTACTGTAATCCACCTGGGAATTCCGTGGTATGACGTAGCTGTCTGCCTCCTTGGTTGCTTCATCATGTGTTCGGCAATAGTGCTGCCGGACAGTGTTTCCAGAGATTAAGGTCCTGAAAAAAAGAGAAAAATAACAAAACAGGAAGCCCCTAGTGCGGTTTAATCCACGTCTTGGGGCGTGCTGCAGTTGTGCCCCCCTCCCACCTGTGCCCATGGTATTTTTAATGCGTAATTATGTACGCGCGGCACGAGTTTCGCCGTTGGGCTGGTATTGGGGTGGCTGCCGTATTGCTCCGCGAGCTCAGATCGCGCCAGGTGGTCTATTTGCCGATTGCTCCGAGCGCGCTTGAAGGTGTCCGGGCCTTGAAGCGCCGAACTGGTTGATTGCCTTGAGAGGCTGCTTTGCGCTTCTGCTGCGAGGGCCGCGGTGTGCTCCTCTGTTCGGAGAGAGCGCTCTGTGTTTCCATTGACTGTAATAACTCCATGAGGTC
Source organism: Triticum urartu (assembly GCF_056163025.1). Lineage (NCBI taxonomy): Eukaryota > Viridiplantae > Streptophyta > Magnoliopsida > Poales > Poaceae > Triticum > Triticum urartu. Next base: position 90,844,996 of record NC_141878.1, read on the forward strand.
CTGGCAACTTGAGCTTGAGGTATGCATAATGCGGTAACGCATTGAATCTAGCAAATGTGGTTCACCCGAGAAGCTTGTGATAACCACTGCGGAACGGGACTATATCAAAGATTAACTCTTCGCTTCGGAAACTATCCGGGGATCCGAGGACCACTTCCACTGTAATTGAGCCTGTGCAATGGGCCTCCACACCTGGAATGACGCCTTTAAAGGTCGTTTTTGTGGGTTTGATCCTTGAGGGGTCTATAACCATTTTGCGCACTGTGTCCTGATAAAGAAGGTCCAGGCTGCTGCCGCCATCCATAAGGACTCGAGTGAGGTGGAATCCGTCAATGATTGGGTCTAGGACTAGTGCGGCAAATCCACCATGACGGATACTAGTGGGGTGGTCCCTGTGATCGAAGGTGATCGGACAGGAGGACCAAGGGTTGAACTTTGGGGCGACTGGCTCCAACGCATATACGCCCCTGAGCGCACGCTTCCGCTCCCTCTTGGGGATGTGGGTTACGTATATCATGTTCACCGTCTGCACTTGCGGGGGAAACCTCTTCTGTCCTCCGATGTGCGGCTGCTGGGGCTCCTCCTCGTCCTCGCTATGCAGCCCCTTGTCCTTGTTTTTGGCAATTAACTTGCCGGCCTGCTTGAACACCCAACAATCCCTGTTGGTGTGATTGGCTGGCTTGTCTGGGGTTCCGTGTATTTGACACGAGCGATCGAGTATCCGGTCCAAGCTGGACGGACTCGGCGTGCTTTGTTTGAATGGCTTTTTCCGCTGGCCGGGTTTAGAGCCTTTGAATCCGGCATTGACTCTCGTATCCTTGGTATTTTCACTGTTAATACGGCGCTTATGTTTGTTGCGACGTGACCTGCTATTGCCGTCCTTGGTATCCGGGGTACCATGGTTCTTTGATATGTTATTACTGCGAGCCAGCCAGCTGTCTTCTCCCGCACAAAAGGGGGTCATGAGCGTCGTGAGAGCTGCCATAGATTTCGGCTTTTCCTGACCAAGGTGTCAGGCTAGCCACCCGTCTCGGATGTTGTGTTTGAAAGCCGCTAGGGCCTGTGCATCCGGACAGTCGACAATTAGATTTTTCTTTGTAAGGAACCGAGTCCAGAATTGCCTGGCCGACTATTCTGGCTGCTGAATTATGTGGCTCAAGTCATCAGCATCTGGTGGTCGCACATAAGTGCCCTGAAAGTTGTCGAGGAATGCGGCTTCCAGATCTTCCCAGCAGCTAATGGAGTCCGCTGGCAAGCTGTTAAGCCAAGGCCGGGCTGGTCCTTTGAGCTTTAGTGGGAGGTATTTGATGGCGTGTAAGTCATCACCGCGGGCCATGTGGATGTGGAGGAGAAAATCATCGATCCATACTGCGGGATCTGTTATGTCGTCGTATGATTCAATATTTACAGGTTTGAAACCTTCTGGGAATTGATGTTCCATTACTTCGTCTGTGAAGCATAAGGGGTGTGCGGCGCCTCTATATTGGGCTATATCGCGATGCAGCTCGAATGGGTCTAGCCCGCTGTGTTCGGCCCGACCGGATTTGCTTTTACTGTATCTGGCGTGACGTTTATCATCTCGTAGATTAGTGCACCCTCGTGATCCGTAGATCGATCTTGTATGCTTTGCTTTGTCCTCCAATATGTCTCGCAGGTCTGGCGTATCTCCCCATGCTTTTTTATTTGAATGGCGTCGGGGTGGAGGCTGAGCTTTTGGCTGGAATGCCTCTCTATCACGGCCACGAGGTGGACGATCAGCCGTATCATACGCTTCTTCCTCCAGTCGGGGTACTAACCTGCACTTTGGGTAATTCTTGGAGGGGCACTCGAGTTTATATTCCTCAGCCGCGAGGACTTCAGTCCATCTGTCAGCTAGTAGATCTTGATCAGCTTGAAGCTGCTGCTGCTTTTTCTTCAGCCTATTTGTCGTGGCCATATGTCGGCGCTTGAAATGCTCTTGTTCGACGGGATCCTCTGGTACGGCGAATTCATCGTTGCCGAGGCTTGCCTCGTCTTCGGAGGGGGCATGTAATTGTCATCCTCCTCCTCTCCGTCTGCCGCTCTCTCAGGAGAGCTGGCTCCTCCATCCTCCTACTCTAAATCTTGCTGCAGGGGATTGTTGTTGTCTTCGGCACTATCCGGAGTGTTATTATCTCATGTGCCGGTATCACCACTTTTGCTTTGGCGGGACTTAGAGCGGCGCCGCTGACGTCGGTGCTTGCGTTTTTTTCTTGGAGGTGTCATCCTCCGCTATCTCGTCGCCATTGCCTTCTTTGGGTGTATCCACCATGTATATGTCATATGACGAGGTGGCTTTCCAGTGCCCTATAGGCGCTGGTTCGTGTTCGTCTCCTACATCGTCGTCCATACCATCGATGTCTTCGGAGTCGAAGTCGAGCATGTCGGTTAAATCATCGACAGTGTCTATGAAGTGGGTGGTGGGTGGGCGTCGAATTTCGTCATCCGCATCCCAATCCTGTTGGCCATAGTCCAGCCCGGGCTCTCCTGACAAAGAGAGAGACCTTAGTGAATTCAGAATGTCGCCGAAGGGCGAGTGCTGAAAGATATCCGAGGCGGTGAATTCCATGATCGGCGCCCAATCGGATTCGATTGGCAGGGGCGCGGATGGTTCGGAGTCCGGAAAAGAGTCCGGCACCTTGGAGTCACGGGCTGCGCAGAGGATTAGGCTGGTGTTCGGCTCGATTGCCATTGAGACTGCAGCCCCTGAGGCTGTGTCTAGCCACCCATCCTCGATTGGCTCAGTTGGCTCCGAGCTAAGGGTCGGAGCTGATGCGGGCGCGGCCTCTGGGGTACTATTCGGCGGCAGAGCTAGGTCATACCCATCGTGACAGTGCGGTGCGCCCAGCTGTGGCTCGAATCCGTCGAAGATCAAGTCTCCGCGGATGTCGGCCGTGTAGTTCAAACTTCCAAATCTGACCTGATGGCCAGGGGCGTAGCTTTCAATCTGCTCCAGATGGCCAAGCGAATTAGCCCGCAGTGCAAAGGCGCCGAATACGAAGATCTGTCTGGGGAGAAAAGTCTCACCCTAGACCGCATCGCTATCGATGATAGTAGGAGCCATCAAGCCTAACGGCGACGACACAGAGGAACTCTTAATGAAAGCACCAATGTCAGTGTCAAAACCGGCGGATCTCGGGTAGGGGGTCCCGAACTGTGCGTCTAAGCCGGATGTAACAGGAGGCAGGGGACACAATGTTTTACCCAGGTTCGGGCCCTCTTGATGGAAGTAAAACCCTACGTCCTGCTTGATTAATATTGATGATATGGGTAGTACAAGAGTAGATCTACCACGAGATCAGAGAGGCTAAACCATAGAAGCTAGCCTATGGTATGATTGTATGTTATGGTTGTTGTCCTACGGACTAAAACCCTTCGGTTTATATAGACACCGGAGAGGGTTAGGGTTACACAAGGTCGGTTACAAAGGAGGAGATATCCATATCCGTATTGCCTAGCTTGCCTTCCACGCCAAGTAGAGTCCTATCCGGACACGAGACGAAGTCTTCAATCTTGTATCTTCATAGTCTAACAGTCCGGCCAATGGAGATAATCCGGCTGTCCGGAGACCCCCTAATCCAGGACTCCCTCACTCTCCGTCATTGGATCACGATCGTGTGGGCGAAAACCGCACCTCAGTCGGACGCTCCTAGATCCCCTACCTATAAATATACACCCCCTCCTAAAAATCCACGCAAAAACCCTAGCATCGCCTCCACCTCGCCGCCGGACGCGTCCGGACCGCGCCGGATAGGTCCACGCCGCCGCTCCTGATCACTCAGTGCCTGCCACGTCACTTCATCGCCACCCACCGCCGCACGGGCCCGCGAGCCCGAGGCCGGCCCTCCTCGGGCCCGAGCCGGTTCACGGCCGCTGCCGTCCTAGCGAGCCCACGTTGCCGCCCACTATCCCTCGTCGCCGCCGCCGTCTGACAGCCGCTCGCCGCGCCGCCCTGTCTACTCGTCGGATTAGCCGCGCCCGCACCGCCGTGTGGCCGCCCGGTCCCGTCGTTGCCGGATCCTGGGGCTCCACGCCCAGATCCGTCCGTACCCGCTCGCCGGCGGCCATCCCCTCGCTGGACCTTCCCTGGCCACCTCCTCCCTCACCGGCGTCGAGCTCAACCCCACCTCGGTTCGCGTGCCACGGGTCTAACCCTAGATCTGAGAGGTCAAATTCTTTCTAAGTCCCGAAACCCCTAACATTTTGTGCCCCACTTTGACATGCCATATCTCCATGCTCATAACTCCGTTTTGCATGCATGATATATCAAATTGTTAGTCTCGTGATACTCTTCATGTTAGTGGCATTTGCATGAATGTTACTATCCATAATGATGCCCTAATCTTCATTGCAATAGTGCTATATGATGTTGTCTACTAGAATTTAACAGAACTTGATTTGTCATTTTTGTTGCATTTTGTGTGTGCATCCTATGAGCATCATGCCTACATGTTTTATGAGATCCATCATGCCATATTTACAGGGGTGCAAGTCTTGTATTTTTATGAGCTATGTGGTGACTATCACAAGCATGCAATGTAGGCTATGTGATGTTGCTGATTTCAGACACTTGAATATTTTGCTAAGTCTTTTCCTGTTATATTTTGGTGCTATGTAAACTAGTTTCTACCGGCAGATCCATGCATATTTGAGGTAGATCAGTGAGAGTGTTTTGAATATGTGGTATTGCTCTATCTATTCATCGCTCTGGTTGAAATTATGGAGTACTCTAACTTGTCATTACCATGCTCTACTTTTGCTAAATTTTGTTCCTGGCAGATTGTTAACATGAAGTTCAATTTGCCATGTGTGTTGCTAGTTATACATGTACCCTATGAATTTCCTATTGCCATGCTTAGCTTCTTGTTAATGTCTACTTACTGTTGGGGTACCTTGTTATGCTATGAAATGCTTTGTGGTGAGTGGCATGAGCTTGCAAAGTTGCTATCATGAATCTGTTCCTGCCATGCTCTATTTTTCTTCTAAGTCTGAAACTGATCATATAACTTGCCATGTTTGCATGAGTGCTACCATATTTTCTATGCATCTTTGGATAAAGTTCAGTAAGGGAGTTTTATTCTCTACCTTTAGTACTAGTATGCCATGCATTTATTTGCCATGATATGTTCCTGTAGCATGTCATTTGCTAGCTCTAAACATTGCTACCTGATGCTGTTTTGACATGTTTAGTATTTTCGACTAAGTCTGTGAAGCTGTTATCATTTGCATTTTTCCATGCTGTTTTAAGCTTGTTCTAGTGAGTTCTAGTAGGAGCTTAGTGTTCATGATTTGTAGAGCTTCACCTATACTTTAATGCCATTTACTTTGTTTCTATGTTGAAATGCCGTTGGATAATTTCTTGTTGCATCTTACATGCTATGATGCTGTTAAGTGCAACTTTACATCATTCTTGTTTTACTTGTCATTTGCAAGCCGTGCATCCGTTTCCGGTGATCCTTGTATCGATTTCGACCGAAATCACCCCATCTTTCCAGCGGCATACTTGGTTTGCCAAGTTGATGCCTTGATCATTCTTTTCCTTCCGGAGTACCCATATGCATTGCACATCATATCTTGCATTCCATGACATGTCTTGCATCATGTTGCTTGTGCATTGCATCGTGATTTATTGTTGTTCCGTTGCTTGTGTTCTTGCTTTGGGTAGAGCCGGGAGACGAGTTCGTGAATGAGAAACCTGTTGAGTACGCTTACGAGGAGCAAGCTTTCATCAACTCTGAGAACTTTGCAGGCAAGATGACCATTACCCTTGATATCACTTCTATCTTTGCTTGCTAGTTGTTCATTCTATTGTTATGTCATGCTACCTACCACTTGTTTATCATGCCTCCCATATTTCCATGTCAAGCCTCTAACCCACCTTCCTAGCAAACCATTGTTTGGCTAAGTTACCGCTTTTGCTCAGCCCCTCTTATAGCGTTGCTAGTTGCAGGTGCCTTGCAGGTTGTTCCATGTTGTAATAGGGATGTGTTGGGATATCCCAATATCTCTTATTTAATTAATGCATCTATATACTTGGCAAAGGGTGGATGGCTTGGACTTTTGCTCGGTGTTTTGTTCCACTCTTGCCGCCTTAGTTTCCGTCATACCGGTGTTATGTTCCTTGATTTTGCGTCCCTAACACGATGAGGGTTTATGGGCCCCTCTTGATAGTTCGCTTTGAATAAAACTCCTCCAGCAAGGCCCAACCTTGGTTTTACCATTTGCCTAATCAAAACTAAAACTTCCATAGGGACTTTCCGGACCCCTTGGACTTAATCCGCCCCCGGGCCAGTGCTCCACATTAGTGTTGGTCCAAACTAGAGCACTGTGCGGGGCCGCCCATTGGTGACTTGGTGTATTTGGTATACACCTATACGCGTAGCTCATCCAGTGTACCCTGAGAACAAGATCGCGCTATCCCTATCAGGCTAGGTCGGTGCATCGGGAGGTCTTCCTGGACTAGTTTTACCTTTGTCGAAATATCTTGTGCACCGAGATTCCGAGTCTGATCGGAGGGTCCCGCGATGGAGGATTGTCTCCGCGGATCGTGAGCATGTCATGGGCTATGTTGGGACACACCTGCAGGGTTTAGACTTTCGAGAGCCGTGCCCGCAGTTACGTGGCAGATGAGAATTTGCTAATATCCAGTTGTAGAGAACTTGACACTTGACTTAACTAAAAGACACCAAACGCATGTGTAACCGTGATGGTCTCTTTCCGTTGAGGTTCGGGAAGTGAACACGGCGGGGTTATGTTTGAATGTAATTAGTTCAGGATCACTTCTTGATCACTTCTAGTATTCGATCGTTGCGTAGTTTCTCATCTTACTCTTGTACTCGTATCTTAGCCACCCTATTTGCTTAGCGCTTGCTGCAGCTCCACCTCTTAACCTTATCCTACCCATAAGCTTAAATAGTTTTGATCTCATGGGTTTTGAGATTGTTGAGTCCTCGTGACTCATAGAAACTACCAAAACAGTTGTAGGTGCCGATGATACCAATGCAGGTGATGCAACCGAGCTCAAGTGGGAGTTCGACGATGACCTTGGTCGTTACTATGTTTCGTTTCCTGATGATCAGTAGTGGAGCCCAGTTGGGACGATCAGGGATCTAGCAGTTGGGTTATCTTCTTTTCTTTTGGATTCGTCCGTAGTTGAACTATGTGTGTACTCTGAAAGATGTATGATTTATTTAAGTATTGTGTGACGTGGCGATTGTGTGAAGATGTATCCCTTTCTTGTTCATTACATGGGATTGTGTGAAGATGACCCTTCTTGTGACAAACCACAATGCGGTTATGCCTCTAAGTCGTGCCTCGACACGTGGGAGATATAGCCGCATCGTGGGCGTTACTTGTTGGTAATCAGAGCCATCCCCGACTTAGGATTCCCCTGCTTGATCGAATCGCTGACGTTGTTGAGTCTACAACAAAAATGTTTTGAATCTTAGGATTATATATATCGGAGAGTAGGATTCTTTTTACTCCTCTGCCCCTTCGTCGCTCTGGTGAGGCCTCCTAACGTAGATGTTTTGACTTTCCTCTCCTCAAATTTCACTAAAAAAAATTAGGATAACGTGGGTATCTTGGGATCGTTCCAATATTATTGTGACGAGAACATTGTTCTTGGTGCCTCCTGACATTTAGGGGTTGTGGCAATGTCCCAGTGAGTTGAGCTCCGAGGTGTTGTCGTCACAATTTTATTATTGCAGTTCTAGAATACCTGAGTTCGCCGACATCAAAAATCTCTTTAATGCAGCTAGTGGTGAGGTAACCTCTACACCACCTAGTACTTGGGCGGGAGTTCGGGAGTATTGCCATAGCTCGTATAACGGATGCTTTTCGAAGGTTGAGGTACACGATTTCCGTAGTTCTCTTAGTTATGTGTTGACGGATGGATACAACTGGAGCATAGGGCTTGTTAGTTGTGTGATATATATTGTGCCTCCCTGTGTACCCAACACGAGATTGCATAACCAGAAAGTTTCGGGAGTTTATAGGTGGGAATTCTAGTTGCTCTAGAATTTCTTCCCGAAGATATTTGGTTTGTGATTGGGTAATCCTTACCACTTATTTGTTCCAGTCGTACCTTGTTGTTTCATTCACCAACCTTTATCTAAGTGGCTTCTCAACTTAATGGACGTGTGATGTTAACTTTGGAATTCATTCGTTCAACTCTGTTGGATGATTTTTGTGAAGACTATATGTTGCAATTTCTATCCGTTGATTCAGCTTGTCTATCTGTCCATCAAGATTCTAATGGATGTCACCCTCTTCAGGATGGCTCCTTCAACATGTCTGAACCCGGACCGCAATGATGGGAATAGTCGAACCCTCCACCTCCGCCACCTCCAGCTCCCGGAGGCATGGCAAGCCGTCATGGCAGCCACCAACGCCAACACCCAGATGCTTTTGCAACTCTTGCAAGAGTGCAACTGAGGGAGTCCTGGATTAGGGAGTGTCCGGATGGCCGGACTATACCTTTAGCCGGACTCCTGGACTATGAAGATACAAGATTGAAGACTCTGTCCCATGTCCGGAAGGGACTTTCCTTGGCGTGGAAGGCAAGCTTGGCGATACGGATATGCAGATCTCCTACCATTGTAATCGACTTTGTGTAACCCTAACCCTCTCCGGTGTCTATATAAACCGGAGGGTTTTAGTCCGTAGGACAACATACACAACAACAATCATACCATAGGCTAGCTTCTAGGGTTTAGCCTCTCTGATCTCGTGGTAGATCTACTCTTGTACTACCCATATCATCAATATTAATCAAGCAGGACGTAGGGTTTTACCTCCATCGAGAGGGCCTGAACCTGGGTAAAACTTTGTGTCCCTTGCCTCCTGTTACCATCTGGCCTAGATGCACAGTTCGGAACCCCCTACCCGAGATCCTCCGGTTTTGACACCGACATTGGTGCTTTCATTGAGAGTTCCTCTGTGTCGTCGCCGTCAGGCTTGATGGCTCCTACGATCATCAATGGCGATGCAGTCTAGGGTGAGACCTTCCTCCCCGGACAGATCTTCGTCTTCGGCGGCTTCGCACTGCGGGCCAATTCACTTGGCCATCTGGAGCAGATCGAAAGCTATGCCCCTAGCCGTTAGGTCAGATTTGGAAGTTTAAACTACACGGCTGACATCCGCGGGGACTTGATCTTCGACGGATTCGAGCCACTACCGAGCGCGCCGCACTGTCATGACGAGCATGATCTAGCTCTGTCGTCGAACAGTGCCCTGGAGGCCGCACCCACATCAGCTTCGACCCTTAATTCAGAGCCAACTGCGCCGATCGAGGATGGGTGGTTGGACGCCACCTCGGGGGCTGCGATCCCAACAGCGATCGAGCCGAACACCAGCCCCGCACTCTGCGAGACTCGTGACTCCAAGGAGCCGGACTCCGAACCCTCCGCGCCCCTGCCGATCGAATCCGATTGGGCGCCAATCATGGAGTTCACTGCCGCGGACATCTTTCAGCACTCACCTTTCGGCAATATTTTGAAGACACTGAAGTCTCTCTCTTTGTCAGGAGAGCCCTGGCCGGACTACTGTCAGCAAGGTTGGGATTCGGACGATGAAGAAATTCAAAGCCCACCCACCACCCACTTTGTAGCCATTGTCGACGACTTAACCGACATGCTCGACTTCGACTCCGAAGACATCGACGGTATGGACGCCGATGAAGGAGACGATGAAGAACCAGCGCCTATCAGGCCCTGGAAAGCCACCTCGTCATATGGCATATACATGGTGGACAACCCAAAAGAAGGAGATGGCGATGGAACAGCGGAGGATGACCCCTCCAAGAAACAGCCTAAGCACCGGCGTCAGCGGCGCCGCTCAAAATCCCGCCAAAACAAATACGGTGATTCTAGCACGGGAGATAATAATACTCCGGAAAGTGCCGAAGAAAACCCCCTCCAGCAAGATTTAGCACAGGAGGATGGAGAAACCAGTCCTCATGAGAGAGCGGCAGACAGAGAGGTCGAGGACGATAATTATATGCCTCCCTCTGAAGACGAGGCAAGCCTCGACGATGACGAATTCGTCGTGCCAGAGGATCCCGTCGAGCAAGAGCGTTTTCAACGCAGACTTATGGCCACGGCAAGAAGCCTCAAGAAAAAAACAGCAACATCTTAGAGCTGATCAAGATTTGCTAGTCGACAGATGGACTGAAGTCCTTGCAGCCGAAGAGCATAAACTTGAACGCCCCTCCAAGAGCTACCCAAAGCGCAGGTTGCTACACCGATTAGAGGAGGAAGCACTTGATGCGGCCGACCGGCCACCTCGTGGCCGCGATAGAGAGGCCTCTCGGCTCTCCGCTCAAGCCGCACCCCGTACCAAGGCATGGGAATATGCGCCGGACTTACAAGATATGTTGGAGGACAAGGCAAGGCAAACAAGATCGATCTACGGATCGCGTGGGCCCCCACGGCTCGAGACGGTAACCGTCACGCCGGCCGCAAATTCGGCAGGGCCGAACACAGTAGACAAAGCTCATTGGAGCTACGTCGTGATATAGCCCAGTATAGAGGCGTCGCACACCCACTATGCTTCATAGACGAAATAATGGATCATCGAATACCCGAGGGTTTCAAACCCGTAAATATCGAATCATATGATGGCATAACAGATCCTGCGGTATGGATCGAGGATTATCTCCTTCATATCCACATGGCCCGCGGCGATGATTTCCACGCCATCAAATACCTCCCACTCAAGCTTAAAGGACCAGCTCGGCATCGGCTTAACAGCTTGCCAACAGGATCAATCAGTTGTTGGGAGGACCTGGAAGCCGCATTCCTCGACAATTTCCAGGGCACTTATGTGCGACCCCCAGACGCCGATGACCTAAGTCACGTAATTCAGTAGCCAGAGGAATCGGCTAGGCAATTCTGGAAACGGTTCCTAACAAAGAAAAATCAAATAGTCGACTGTCCGGACGCTGAGGCCCTAGAAGCCTTCAAGCACAATATCCGTGACGACTGGCTTGCCCGGCACCTTGGAGAGGAAAAGCCGAAGTCTATGGCAGAACTCATGACACTCATGACCCGCTTTTGCGCGGGAGAAGATAGCTGGCTTGCTCGTAGCAACAATATGACCAAGAACCCTGGTAACTCGGATACCAGGGACAGTAGTGGCAGGTCGCGTCGCAACAAGCAAAAGCGCCGCATTAACGACGACAATGCTGAGGATACAACAGTTAATGCCGGATTCAGAGGCTCTAAATCCGGTCAGCGGAAAAAGCCATTCAAAAGGAATCCTAGGGGCCCGTCCAGTTTGGACCGAATACTCGACCGCTTGTGCCAGATACATGGCACCCCCGAAAAGCTGGCCAATCACACCAACAGGGATTGTTGGGTGTTCAAGCAGGCAGGCAAGTTAAACACCGAAAATGAAGACAAGGGGCTGCATAGCGATGACGACGAGGAGCCCCGGCCGCCGAACAACAGTGGACAGAAGAGTTTTCCCCCACAAGTGCGGACAGTGAACATGATATACGCAACCCACGTCCCAAAAGGGAGCGGAAGCGTGCGTTAAGGGACGTATACGCGGTAGAGCCAGTCGCCCCGAAGTTCAACCCATGGTCCTCCTGCCCGATCACCTTTGATCGAAGGGACCATCCCACTAGCATCCGTCATGGAGGATTCGCCGCATTGGTTCTAGACCCAATTATTAACGGATTTCATCTCACTAGAGTCCTTATGGACGGCGGCAGCAGCCTGAACCTGCTTTACCAGGATACAGTGCAGAAAATGGGCATAGATCCCTCGAGGATTAAGCCCACCAAAACGACCTTTAAAGGCGTGATACCAGGTGTAGAGGCCAATTGTACAGGCTCAGTCACACTTGAGGTGGTCTTCGGATCTCTGGATAATTTCTGAAGCAAGGAGTTAATCTTCTACATAGTCCCATTCCGCAGTGGCTATCACGCACTGCTCGGCGAACCGCATTCGCCAAGTTCAATGCGGTACCGCACTACGCATACCTTAAGCTCAAAATGCCAGGCCCTTGAGGAGTAATTACGGTGAATGGAAACACCGAACGCTCCCTCCGAACGGAGGAGCACACGGCGGCCCTTGCAGCAGAAGTACAAAGCAGCCTCTCCAGGCAGTTCTCCAGTCCGGCCATTAAACGACCGGACACCGTCAAGCGCGCCCGGAGTAACCTACAACAAGACTGCCTGGCACGGCCCGAGCAGGCGTAGCAATGCGGCCCCAACCCCAGCCCTCGCAAAAATGCGATACCAGTACTTCGCGCACATAACTATGCTCTAGAAATACCATGGGTACAGGGGGAGGGGCACCATCACGGCACGCCCGAAACACGGCTTAAACCGCACCAGGGGCGGCCGATTTTTTAATTTTCTCTTACTTTCAGGACTCCAGTCTTTGGAAAGCCCGTTCAGCAGTTCAATTGCCGAACAAACGATGCAAAAACCAGGAAAGCAGACAAGCCATGCCGCATTACGGAACTCCCAGGTGGTCTCTATCACAAGCAGTATACATGTTTCGCATACTATTCCGCAGCTTGCCCCTGGAACGGACACGTTAAATAGTCCAACCTTTTGCTTATCGCATTATCTGTATCGTTCTGCTTTGATCGCAACCCTCTTTAATAAACAATGCATAGCTTTTGTCTATTTTTGCATTACTCTTTTTTAATATATGTTCCCTAACGACATGTTGCATCCGTAAACTTTGGTACGACCAAAATACGCCAAGGGCTTTAGTACCCCTCAATATGGTGTGAGAAGTCCGAACACTTTAACAAGTGCGGCACCCCGAACTTATAGCATTATATGCATCGGCTCCGGATCATGTCTTGGGTCAATAGTTGGGTTTGCCCGGCTCCTATGTTTGGGTGCCTTACGTTCCGCTATATCGGCTAGGGTAGCACTAGGAGAACCACTGCGATTGTGCCCCAGTTGAGCTAGGTCGAGCACCTTAGTGGAGAAAGCTAAAACTGACTGTCATGATGAAGCGAGAGCTGGTCGCTGTTCGAGAGGTTTTTCGAGTCCCTAAAGACTTATGCCGCTTAGAGCGAGGAGCCGGCTCTGTCCGGCCAAGGCGTGGATAGCGCCCCGAACTCGGTCTTCCGAATACCAGGGGCTTCGCCGAAATTTAAAATTCTATGGCTAAGTGAGAGTGTTCACGCATTATAGTCCGATTGCCTTGTTCGTTGGGCTGAGCTCCTCCCTCGAAGGACCTAAACCTGGGAAAAAGAGCGCTCATGTTTATCCACAAACACCCCAGCACTAGCGGCACGGGGGCAGAAGCCGACGACTTGCCATCTCTCAGAATTGATAAACAGCCGCACAGAAGGTAATATTTTAAATTCCAAACAGCATTGCTTAGCGCAAATGAACAAGTTTTCAGCGCACAGGACAAAACGAGCAAGTTTCACTCAAAAATTACATCCCTAGAACATTCATCCGCCACAAGGCAGGCACCCTTCAGAACATCCTTATAATAATTCTCGGGCTTGCGATGCTCTTTCCCCGGCGGTGGCCCGTCCTTCACAAGCTTCTCAGCATCCAGCTTGCCCCAGTGCACCTTAGCACGGGCAAGGGCCCTACAGGCACCTTCAATGCAGACGAAGCGCTTGATGACTTCGAGCCTTGGACAGGCCTCCACCAGCCGCCGCACCAGCCCGAAATAGCTCCCAGGCAGAGCCCCTCCAGGCCACAGCCGAACTATGAGGCCCTTCATGGCTTGTTCGGCCGCCTTGTGGAGCTCGACCAGTTGCTTCAGCTGGTCGCTCAGGGGCACGGGGTGTCCGGCCTTAGCATACTGAGACTAGAACACCTTCTCTGTCGAGCTGCCCTCCTCGGCTCGATAGAATGCGGTGGCATCGGACACACTCCGGGGAAGATTTGCGAACGCTCCTGGAGAGCTCCGGATTCGGGTAAGTAACAAGTAACTAACGTTTATGTGTTTGCTTTGCATAAAGAATGCCTTACCCGCCGCTATCTTATTCACCTCATCCAACTCCTGGAGGGTCTTCTGGGATTCGGCCTTGGCAGACTTGGCATTTTCAATAGCCACCGCGAGCTCGGACGCTCGCGTCTTTGAGTCAAGCTCCAAACTCTCATGTTTTTCCATGAGAGCCTAGAGCTCTTGCCGTACCTTGCCAACCTCGGCCTCATACTTCTCCCGCTCGGTGCGCTCCGTGGCCGCCCTCTTCTCGGCTTCAACCAGCGCTTGCTTAAGGGTCGCCACCTCAGACGTGGCCCCTACAATAGCCAGGATAATCCTGTCATTTTTTGCAATTGCACCTTTTTATATATATTTAAACAAGGTATTTCTTACCTTCATTGTCCTCGAGCTGCTTCTTGGCACGCCCGAGCTCTTGCTCGGACCGCTCGAGGTTCTGCTTTAGCGTGTCCACTTCCACAGTCATTGCGGCGGAGGCAAGCAGAGAAGCCTGCATACGCATATTGACTCCTTTTTGTTAGACTCCTGCGAATATTATTTGATCCTCTGTTCGGCTTTTCTTCCCGAACGCCAACCAGAGCATCAGGGGCTACTGTCTATGCGGTAATATTATTTACACATTCTTTACTTACCTCAAAGCCTGTTAAAAGGCTAGTACAAGCTTCAGTCAGTCCGCTCTTGGAGGACTGAACCTTCTGGACCACCGCACTCATAATGGTGAGGTGCTCCTCGTAGATGGAGGTGCCTTGGAGCGCCTCCAACAGATCGTCCGGCTCCTCCGGTTGGACGGGGGTCACCGGCACAGTGGGCTTGCTCCTCTTGGAAGGAGGTCCCCCGCCGGACTCTGGAACTTTGAAGGTTCCGGAGCGGTGTCCGGCCTAGAGCCGGACTTGGAGCCCTGGGGGGTTTCATCCCCTTTACTCCTGGAGTCCGGGAGGTCTCCTTGCGGCACCTCTAGGACCACCTCCTCCCGGCTTGGAACCTGTTGGGACAACACTTCGGTGTCGTCCATAGGACGGGGGGAGTAAGCCGTCGGAAGCGAGTTCACATCCAACGAGTCTAGTGAGCCGCTCGACGACGCGTCGAGCCGGTCTTTGGGTGGGCTGCATAAACATATTCGACATAAGGGAAAGCTGTGCAATAAACGAATACTATGAATTACTCTGGTATCCGGATACTTATAATTTTGCAGGGGCTTGGCCCTGGGTGGCCACTCCTCTCCGCCGTTGTCGGCGTCGGTGGAGTAGTCCGGAGGAAGGGTTTTCCCCTTCTTGGACCCTCCGGCCTCCCCAGAGAGGGCGGCCTTCCTTTTCTTCTCTCCTCCCGCTAGAGGGGGAGAGGTCTCTTCTTCTTCCTCCTCATCTTCACGGGAGGAATGCGCCTCGGAACCGTCAGATGATGGATCCGACACCTCCTGGTGCCGGGCACTCTTTCGAGTCTCCGTGGCCTTTTTCGTGGCCTTCTTCTCCGGCACCACATAGGGTGCCGGGACTAGCAGCTTCGCCAAGCGAGCGTCCACTGGGCATTCGGGCAAAGGAGCCGGACAGTTGATCTATCCGGACATCACCTGCCAATCCTGTCAAAGGTAAGGGAGCTTAAATCTCGCATGGAGTCAAACTATGAAAAACTGATACCCTGTAAAAGGAAAAAATAGCTTACCGCATGAGCGTGACGCTGCGTACTGAATCCGTGATCCTCGGTAGCGGATGCGGGGGCCTCGGCGCCCTTGAAAAGCACCTTCCAGGCATCTTCGTACGTCGTGTCAAAGAGCCTGCTCAGAGTTTGGTGCCGCGCCGGGTCGAACTCCCACAGGTTGAAAGCCCGTTGTTGACATGGGAGGATTAGGCGGATGAGCATAACCTGGACTATGTTGACAAGTTTGAGCTTCTTGTCCACCAGGGTTTGGACGCATGCTTGGAGTCCGGTCTCCTTTTTTACCCCACGACAGGCCCGTCTCCTTCCAGGAGGTGAGCCGCGTAGGGGGTCCGGATCGAAACTCGGGGTTGCGACCCATTCGGGGTCGCGCGGCTCGGTGATGTAAAACCACCCCGATTGCCACCCCTTCAGGGTCTCCACAAAGGAGCCCTCGAGCCATAAGACGTTGGCCATCTTGCCCACCATGGCGCCTCCGCACTCCGCCTAGTTGCAGCGCACCACCTTTGGCTTGACATTGAAAGTCTTGAGCCATAGGCCGAAATGGGGGCGGATGCGTAGGAAAGCCTCGCACATGACGATAAATGCTGAGATGTTGAGGAAAAAGTTCGGGGCCAGATCGTGGAAATCCAGGCCATAGTAGAACATGAGCCCCCAGACAAATGGTTGAAGAGGGAAGCCCAGTCTGCGGAGGAAATGTGGGAGGAACACCACCCTCTCATGGGGCCTAGGGGTGGGGATGAGCTGCCCCTTTTCGGGAAGCCGGTACGCAATATCGTTAGACAAGTATCCGGCCTTCCTCAGTTTTTTGATGGGTCCCTCCGTGACGGCAGCGACCATCCACTTGCCTCCCGCTCCGGACATGGATGGAGAAGGTTGAGGTGGGGAGTGCGGACTTGGGCACTGGAGCTCGAGCGTGCAAGAATGGATAAGCAAGGGAGGAAGAAGGCGTAGGTGAAAAGGTGGATCCTTATCCCCTTATATGGGTGGACGCAACTACGTGTCCCCACCAGCCTGGTAAAACTTGCTTATCTCCAAGCGTCGTAATCAATGGCGCGGTTGGGTTACCCACGCCCGTATTGATGAGATCCCGGAATAAGGGGACACGATCTCTGCTTCAACAAGACGTGCCAAGGAAACCGCCTCGCATGACACGCTGAGGTGGGATAATGAAACGACTCGGATAAAGGCTTGGCCATGGTGTGTCACACTATGGAATACGTCAGCAGATTAGATTTGTGTAAATATTATTCTCTCTATGGCAATATGTGGAAACTTATTTTGCAGAGCCGGACACTATCTTTGTGTTCAAAATCTTCTATGAAGTACTTGGAGGAGGAACCCGCCTTGCAATGCCGAAGACAATCTGCGCGCCGGACTCGTCGTCATTGAAGCCTGGTTCAGGGGCTACTGAGGGAGTCCTAGATTAGGGGGTGTCCCGATGGCCGGTCTATACCTTCAGCCGGACTCCTGGACTATGAAGATACAAGATTGAAGACTTTGTCCCATGTCCGGAAGGGACTTTCCTTGGCGTGGAAGGCAAGCTTGGCGATACGGATATGCAGATCTCCTACCATTGTAACCGACTTTGTGTAACCCTAACCCTCTCCGGTGTCCATATAAACCGAAGGGTTTTAGTCCGTAGGACAACATACACACCAACAATCATACCATAGGCTAGCTTCTAGGGTTTAGCCTCTCTGATCTCGTGGTAGATCTACTCTTGTACTACCCATATCATCAATATTAATCAAGCAGGACGTAGGGTTTTACCTCCATCGAGAGGGCCCGAACCTGGGTAAAACTTCGTGTCCCTTGCCTCCTGTTACCATCCGGCCTAGATGCACAGTTCGGGACCCCCTACCCGAGATCCGCCGGTTTTGACACCGGCAGCAACCAAGGTCAAGGCAACCGAGGGAGTCCTGGATTAAGGGGTCGTCGGGCATCCGGGCTATGTGACGTGGGATGGACTAATGGGCAATGAAGATACAAGACAGAAGACTTCCTCCCGTGCCCAGATGTGACTCTCCTTGGCGTTGAAGCCAACCTTAGCGTGCGGATATGAATATTCCTTTCTCTGTAAACCGACTCTGTACAACCCTAGCCCCCTCTGGTGTCTATATAAGCCAGAGGGTTTAGTCCGTAGAGGCAATCATAATCATACATGCTAGACAATTAGGGTTTAGCCATTATGATCTCGTGGCAGATCAACTCTTGTAACCCCTATACTTATCAAAGTCAATGAAGTAGGATGTTGGATATTACCTCCATCAAGAGGGCCCGAACCTGGGTAAAACATCGTGTCCCTTGTCTCCTGTTACCATCGATCCTTAGACGCACAGTTCAGGACCACCTACCCGAGATCTACCGGTTTTGACACCGACATTGGTGCTTTCATTAAGAGTTCCTCTGTTACGTCGAGAACAGGATTGATGGCTCGCCTTGTTATCAAGGACGGTATCACTTCCGAAGGAGCCCTGGCCACAGGACAAACCCTCCGGCGGGGCAGCTTTACCATGGCCGCCCGTTCGGCCTTCAAGCTGATGATGACTTACCAAGTCATCAAAAATCGTCTCCGTGTCGACTCCGAATACTCCAAGAAGATGGATCCGGCGGATTTGTCATCCTTAAACGAACTCCTAGTTCGCATTGCCGCCCTGGGAGTCTCTACGGACTATGATCAAATTGGGCTTAAACCTGATCAGAGAGAAATCAAATCTTCTCCGATCACCCATCAGATAGCGGTCGTAGAGGAGCAAAGCAACAACAGCTCTTCCCCTATACTGAAAACAAGCTATGTTCGGATTTCCGAGCTCATAGAGCCTAAGGAATCGTCTACGGGGTGACACTCCCGGTCTTCCGAACTTAGAATCGGACGTTGACCCTAAGGAATCATTGGACATCCCGGATCCCGAACTAATAAACTGGGAAGTTCTTCAAACTCTGGACTCCATATTGGGTCAGGGTTCGGATTTAATGCCATCCACCCACCACAAGAAATATTCGCCAAGCAATTCCGGTCCCGCGGATATATGCGACCTCATGTACGCATGGTAGCAACCTCAGGAAACAATCCATCACTTCTGGGCCAGATTCCTCCTTGTTAAGGACAAGGTTAAAGATTGCCGCGACGAGGATGCGATTTTAGCATTCCGCAATAATTGCACGGACAAAGGAATCCTCAACGCCCTCAACCGCCGTCGCATACTACACTTCGCTGACTTGGCAACCATAGTACAGAAGTACTACGCAATGGAAAGCGCCTAGAAAACTCAGACAGCTCGACGGGAACCTCCAGCCTTCACGCCACCTCCCTGGCGGGTAAAAAGGATGCACCCTCGCGGGGCACCCGACCCTGTAGGCAAGAAAATCAAACCCATTATGGGACGTGGCACTGTTCTTGAAGGATGGCTTGATAGGCCATGCAAAATACACACGACACCGTATACCTAACCAACCCACAGCCTTAGAGCATGTTCGATACTCTGACAAGTAGCCAAGAGCGGTGAGGATATCCTCACCAAAAATACCTCAGAGCCACACTTTCCGGAAGACGACAACCTCAGAGTATTGACGGTCTTCGAGACTTTCGCTTCAAACAATTGGCGTAAGAGAACACTCCGTGACCTTGCTGAAGTCTGCCAGGTCACAGCAATAAATCCCTGGAACGACATAGCAATAACTTTTAATGCCAACGATGAACCAAAATTCCGTTCAGTCCAGGCATCGGCCGCCTTGGTCCTCAACCCAATTGTGGATGGCTTTCGACTCACTAAAGTGCTCATGGACGGCGGCAGCGGATTGAACCGCATTTATGAGGACACACTCAATAAAATGCAAATAGACAGAAGCCACATCGAGCAAAGTGATACGACTTTTCGAGGAATGATTCCCAGTCGGGAAGCAAGATGTGCGGGAAAAATAAAGCTTGATGTGGTATTCGGCACGCTGGAGAACTACCGGTACAAAGAGATAACCTTCCAAGTGGCCCTTTCAACAGTGGATATCACACGATGTTAGGGCGGGACGCATTCACGCACTTTCAAGCCATACATCACTATGGGTATATGAAGCTCGAGATGCTCGGGGCCAACGGTATTATCACTCTTGCCAGTGATCCGTACATATCATTCTACGTTGAAAACAAAACCGCATCTCTGGCCCTCGAGGCACTATCCAAGGCCCTTGCGGCCGAAGAATTGACCGCACTATGCTCCACGGTGGATAGGGACGACGTGATCCTTGATAAGCACCCCAAATCCACCTCCTTCAAACCAGCAGACGAAATAGTCAGATTCCAAGTTCACCCGACGGACCCCAAGAAGACAGCCTCCATCGGGGCACAGCTGGACTCTATAGTCGACGCCGCATTACGCGCGTTCCTGCGCGAGAACTGGGACACATTCTCCTGGCACCCTTCTGACATGCTAGGAGTCCCACGCAGGTTGGCCGAACACAACCTCAACATATTGAGGGGATACAAGCCCGTCAAGCAAACACTGCGGTGCTTTTCCGAACCCAAACGACAAGCCATGGGGGAGGAACTAGCCAACTTAATTGAGGGCGGGTTCATCAGAGAAATAAAACATCCGAAATGGCTAGCAAACCTGGTGATGGTACCAAAGAAGGATAAATCCTGGCGCCTGTGCGTCGATTTCAAAGAGCTGAACAAGGCCTGCCCTAAGGATCCCTTCCCCCTCCCCCGCATTGATTAGATCATTGACGCTACCGCAGGAAACGACTCACTGTGTTTCCTCGACGCATACTCCGGATACCATCAAATCAAAATGAAGGAATCTGATCAAGCCGCAACATCGTTCATTACCCCATACGGGCCTTTCTGCTTCAACATGATGCCCTTCGGGCTGAAAACGCCGGCGCCATCTACCAACGCATGATTCAAACATGCCTGGAGAAACAAATCGGCAAAACGGTCGAAGCATATGTGCATGACGTCGTCATCAAAACTAAGCACGTCGAGTCACTAGTAGACGACCTGCATCTCACATTCGACAATGTGCTTGGATATGACATCAGGCTCAATCCAGAAAAGTGTGTCTTCGGCGTTCCCACTGGAAAACTGTTGGGCTTCATCGTTTCCAATAGAGGAATTGAGGCAAACCCAGCCAAAATCCAAGCTTCGTCACAATTGGCTACACCAACAGACCTTAAACAGGTCCAAAAACTAGCCGGATGTGTGGCATCTTTAAGCCGCTTTATCTCCAGATTAGGAGAAAAAGCGTTGCCACTATACCGCCTACTCTGACGCACCGACCACTTTGATTGGACGGACGCGGCAATGGCCGGACTGGAAGAAATAAAAGCTCTTTTAGCGAGCAACCCAATCCTGGCCATGCCGAACGTTGATACATCTCCAACGTATCTATAATTTTTGATTGCTCCATGCTATATTATCTACTGTTTTAGACATTATTGGGCTTTATTATCCACTTTTATATTATTTTTGGGACTAACCTATTAACCGAAGGCCCAGCCCAAAATTGCTGTTTTTTGCCTGTTTTAGGGTTTCGAAGAAAAGGAATATCAAATGGAGTCCAAACGGAATGAAAACTTCGGAAACGTGATTTTCTCATCAGATAAGATCCAGGAGACTTCGACCCTCCATCAAGAAATCCACGAGGTGGCCACGAGGGTGGAGGGCGCCCCCCCTAGGGCGCGCCCCCTGCCTCATGGTCCCCTGGAAGCTCCACCGACGTACTTCTTCCTCCTATATATATCCACGTACCCCCAAACGATCGGGGACGGAGCAAAAAAACTAATTCCACTGCCGCAACTTTCTGTATCCATGAGATCCCATCTTGGGGCCTATTCCGGAGCTCCGTCGGAGGGGGCATCGATCACGGAGGGCTTCTACATCATCATCCAAGCCTCTCTGATGAAGTGTGAGTAGTTTACTTTAGACCTACAGGTCCATAGTTAGTAGCTAGATGGCTTCTTCTCTCTTTTTGGATCTCAATACAATGTTCTCCCCCTCTCTTGTGGAGATCTATTCGATGTAATCTTCTTTTTGCGGTGTGTTTGTTGAGACCGATGAATTGTGGGTTTATGATCAAGTCTATCTATGAATAATATTTGAATCTTCTCTAAATTCTTTTATGTATGATTGGTTATCTTTGCAAGTCTCTTCGAATTATCAGTTTAGTTTGGCCTACTAGATTGGTTTTTCTTGCCATGGGAGAAGTGCTTAACTTTGGGTTCGATCTTGCGGTGTCCTTTCCCAGTGAAAGAAGGTGCAGCAAGGCACGTATTGTATTGTTGCCATCGAGGTTAACAAGATGGGGTTTTTATCATATTGCATGAAACTATCCCTCTACATCATGTCATCTTGCTTAAGGCGTTACTCTGATTTTAACTTAATACTCTAGATGCATGCTGGATAGCGGTCGATGAGTGGAGTAATAGTAGTAGATGCAGGCAGGAGTCGGTCTACTTGTCTCGGACATGATACCTATATACATCATACCTAGATATTCTCATAACTATGCTCAATTCTGTCAATTGCTCAATAGTAATTTGTTCACCCACCGTAGAATACTTATGCTCTTGAGAGAAGCCACAAGTGAAACCTATGGCACCCGGGTCTCGTTCTCATCATATCAATCTCCATCACTTTATTATTGCTTTGCTTTTACTTTGCTTTTACTTTTTACTTTGCATCTCTATACCAAAAATACCAAAAATATTATTTATCATCTCTATCGGATCTCACTTTCGTAAGTGACCGTGAAGGGATTGACAACCCCTAAGCGTGTTGGTTGCGTTGAGCTTTTGTTTTTGTGTAGGTACGAGGGACTTGTGCGTGGCCTCCTTCTGGATTGATACCTTGGTTCTCAAAAACTGAGGGAAATACTTACGCTACTTTGCTGCATCATACTCTCCTCTTCGGGGAAATCTAACGCAGTGCTCAAGAGGTAGCAAACGTTAGAGAACCCATGTTATTATACATCTCTGCAACACACCAGGTGGTGAGTGCGGTGCTCGTCGTCGAACGAGAAGAGGACGGACAAAAATTCCCACTTTAGAAACATGTATACTATGTATCCACTGTCCTCACACCATGCAAATCCCGGTACCCTCATTACCAAAAGATAGCATATGTAGTCTTCATGGCATCCCGCAAGCTACGGCACTACTTCCAAGAGTGCTCGATCATGGTGGCTTCCGAAGTACCACTCAATGACATAATAAACAACCGCGATGCTACATGCCAGATTGCGAAGTGGGCCATTGAGCTCTTGCCATTTGATATCACATACAAACCACGCCGAGCCATTAAATCCCAAGTATTGGCTGACTTCGTCGCCGAATGGACAGATGACGAACTCCCAAACGAGTACAATACATATTCCAGCTGGGTCATGCACTTCGATGGCTCTAAAATGCTGGCCGGTTTAGGAGCAGGCATTGTCTTAACGTCCCCCCATAGGAGACACAGTCCAATATGTACCCCTGTCGGATTCCGGGTTCCGGCAAAACCCTTGAGGTTCGAACACTGGGGTGCGCACAAAGATCTCTCCCCTCTCTAGCTCGCACACTCTACGATCTCGCGGCCTAGATCGACGGACCCAAAGAACATGAGACACAAGATTTATAATGGTTCGGGCCACCATTGTGGTGTAACACTCTACTCTAGTGTGGTGTGGTGGTTTGCCTCTTGGGCTGAGGATGAACAGTTACAAGGCAAGAACAGCCTCGCGAGGTGACGTGTTCTTGTGCTTGGTATGCTCGTGTGGTTGAGGATCGGAATCAGATGCCTCCCTATGGTGGTGGCTAGTCTTATTTATATAGGCCCTGGTTCTCTTCCCAAATATTGAGCGGGAAGGGTTCCCACAACGGCCAAATTCGAAGGGAGACAACTAGTACAAGCTATCCTGACAAAGGTGGTCTTCGCCTGCCAAAGCCTCTGGTGGTGACGCCGTCTTGGGCTCCACGGTGACCTCCGTCCTGCCGTCCTCCTGGTCTTGGTCTTGTTGCACCAATATGGAAGCCTTTGCCTGATGCCTCGGGACTCCTCGTTTGTGCTTGCCCCTTTAGCACCAAAGAGGAAACGAGGACACTGCGCTGGCACCCGCCTGGTTCCAGTCGTCATGGCTTGCGTCACGGGAACCTTGTGATGTGCCCCTCGCCTTGATCTCTCTGCCCCTCGCGAGCCAGCCTGGTGAGGCAGCCCCTGAGGAGGTCTTGCGTCGTCCGCCTCGTGAGGCTTGGCCCCTCGTGAGGGGCTTGAATGTTTGCTGGTGAAGATGGGCCATACAGGGCCACTGGTGGAGCCATGCTGTGGGCTACAGGCTGGCAAGTCTGGGGACCCCCGTTCCCAGAATGCCGACAGTAGCCCCCGGGCCCAAGGCGCGCTCGGGCTTGGCTTCGAGGCGAAGCCGAAGGGCAAGCGCGGAGCGCCACGGTCCCCACCAGCCTGCGGTCCTGTCTGACATGTGGCGATCGATTGGACATGGGTGTCCCTACTTCCCCAAGCAGCCTTGATATCCGCCTGGCTAGGCGGCCAGGGCATCCCACGCAGCCATTTCCCCCTTGCTGGCAATGCACCCCTTGACTCCTTCGCTTCCTCGAACCTCAGCTTCCTTTTCCAATCCAGCCTGAGCTCGGTCCTCCCCATCGTCATGGCGCCGAACCAGACGGAGAAATATAAGAAACCCCTGTCCTTAGTGGACCCGCCTCCTGCCGTCGAGCCTGCTGTTGGTCGATCGCGAGTGCTCAATGAGGAGGCCATGGACAAGGTCGGCCTTGCGCTTGCCACTAGCTTCAACGAATGCGGTAGGACGGCGGCCTGGCCGGCGTCCCGAGCTTCTGTTGATAGAGCAGCCACCAAGGTCCAGTTCTTCATCGATGCCCTATGGGCCGGCTTGGTTCCCCTCTTCTCCGCCTTCTTCAACGCCGTGCTCTCCCATTACCAGATTCATCTGCTGCACTTAGATCCCCAATCTGTCGCCCTTCTTACCATTTTCACCTTTTCCTGCGAGGCCATGGTGGGAATTGCCCCCTCCGTGGCCCTTCTACTCGTTGCACCTGACCGACCCCCGGCAATGCTCGGGGTGCCTGAGCTTTCAGGTCGTGGCGGCGACGGCCGGCTCATGGATTGACTCCGAGCTCCCGCCATCTTCGAGCGGGTTCCGGATGCGGTGGGTGTATGTGGATGTCGGAGTGCTCATCCCTTTGCTCTCGCCTCCGTTCGCGCCCGCCGTTCCTAGCTCCGGTTGGGCTCACGAGAAGCTTACAAGCCCCCGCCTTGCCTTGGTCTGGCTCCGGATGAGGAGGTTGAAAGACCTCGGCTTGACCGCGCCCATAGTGATGAAGGAGTTCCTCCGACGCCGCGTCGCCCCACTCCAATGCCATTCCTAGCCGATGTGGGCCCTTTCTGTCAGCCCGGATCGCATGATGCTTCAGGAGTCAGAGCTTCTTCTTGAGGCACGGAGAATCATGCTTGAGGTCCTGGCGGGCAACCTCTCGCCAGCCGATTTGCCACCGGAGGGCTGCTTCTTGTATGGCTGCTCAAACAGGGTGGAGTTTGTGAGGCAGATGCCCCCCCTTTGACGAATGGGGGCTGCGTCCGGTTGGCCTTGTGGGGTCCTGTGAGAACCCCGTCACGGTGGTTTCCATCCTTGTCCCCGATGCCGAACTTGCCCCAAGAGTGGATGCAGGGGGGCAAGCATCACCGGGAGCTGGGGGCGCGGGCGGCGCGGTGTTGGAGCCGCCCGCAACTCCTGAGGCGTCAACTTCGGGAACCCACAACTCTCGTGCTGAGGAAGCAGCTGAAGGGGCGACGCAACCCACTGCTCCCGAGGCGGAAGCTCCCGAGGCCTCTAGAGGCCGTCACGAGGCGGTACTTGATGTCTCTTCCCAGCTTGGCGCTCCTGAAGTCACCCCCCTGGGCGCTTCACCAGTCGCGCCATGCGCTGGTCGCCACGCCCAATGCTTTAGCCAGCTCCGTGTAGACTTCGATGCGCTCCGCAAGAGGAAGGGGTCCCCAAGCTGCGGCAGCGGTGCTTTCCGGCCATTGAAACAGAGGAAGTACATCACCATAGATGAGTAAGTACCTTATCTCTAAAATTCCTTGACTGTTGCTTCCCTTCCTGACGGTGGTTCTTCAGGATCCCATCTGCTAAGGCCGCGAAGCCCCTCGGGAAGCAAACTCTTCCCGCCTCAGATCTCCCATTGTCCTTGAGCGTCCCGGGTCAACATGTTGCCCCCGTTGCGAGGTCGGCTGGAGAAGCAGACGCACTAGCTCTTAGCGCCTTGAGCCCGCGCTCCTGCCATCTCTTCTTCATGGCCTCATCGGGGGTGTGACGAGCGTATCAAGGACTCCTCCTCTGGTTATAGACGGCAACTGGATGGCTTCGGTCTTGGTTCCTTCTTCGAGCAGCAAGCCTCATCCCTACCAGGCTTTTGCCGAAGCTCAGTCGGTGTCCGGAGGGGCACCAGCCCCCAGCCCCCTGCAGAAAGGGGCGAGCCGCTTCGGGTCCGGTCGATGGCCCCTACTATGGAGGACGGAGTCGGCCGCACGCTCAACACTGCACACGAACGGAGCGTCGTTCGCCATGAGATCCTCCGAGAGGCAATGGGCGCGATGATCCGGCTTGGCGGGGAGCTCGTGGACGTAGATGCGCGCCTTGACGCTGAGGGTCTTCGGCTGGTGGAAGAGTAGCATAAATTGAGGGTGGCCATCAACCTTGGGCGCCACCAACGCGAGCTTGATAATGCAAAGGCCGAGGCGTCTCTCGCGACCTCGTGCGAAGCTTGCACCCGAGCCTTGGAAGAAACCCGTGAAGCTGATCGACGTCGTGAGATCACAGAGAAGCGCGCGTGGGAGCTCCAAGCCTGGAGTGCCTCCCTTGAGCAGCAAGTGGAGGTGCGCAAGGCTTTCCTAGCGTCGATGAAGTGGACGTGCCGAGGAGGAGGAGATCCTGAGGCGCGAGGAAGCGCTGGCGCTGGAAGACACGGAGCGCAGCCATGAGCTCGAGCGGTTGGAGATGAGGGAGCGCCAGGTTGCCCAAGCTGAGGATGCTGTCGGCGCGTGCGAGGCCAAGGCTTAGGAGGAAGTTGACCGCCGGGCGGCCAAGGCTTGCGCGGATCTTGTGGGCAGGTATGACCTGAAGTTGAAGCTTGTGGAGGCCGAGGCTGTGGGCAGGACTAAAGCGCTCATGTCAGGGTTGGATGAGGCTGAACGTCACGAGAAAGCCACCACAACCGCCCTGTCTTCAGTGCAAGCCGAGCTGGCCTCCGCATGTGCCGAGCTATTTTCCCTTCCGCAACGGGACATCGTCGCCGAATCCTCTGTGCAGCAGGGCAGGGAGGAAGCGCTCCAGCGGCGGACACTGGAGCGCAAGCACGCCCCCATGCTCCAAAACCTCAGGGTCAGAGCCAACGTGGTGCTGGGCGTCGTCTGTGACAAAAATACACCTCATCCCCAGTCGGATGACTACGCCAGAATCGGTCCAAGAGGTCTCGCGTGCTTGTTGAGGAGAGAAGCCACGACCTGCTCAAGCACGCGTTCCCCCGTGTCTTCAGCCACCTCCAAAACACCTACCCCAACTTTGACTTCGATGCCGCCATTGCCCCTATGCCCGAGGCCATCTGGGACGACCTGGCGTGCTGGGTAGAGGACAATGTGGATGCTCTAGTCAGGGCCTTCACCTCCGAGGACGATGCGGTGGTGGTCGCTGTGGATGAAGGCGACGTGGTCGATGATGGTGCGGGCGACGCCGACAATGGTGACGAGGATGGAAGCTCCAGCGACGGTGATGATGATGCCAGCGACGCGTCTGAGGGCATTCCGGAGGACGCGGCGAGCGATATGTCCGATTGAGCCCGTGCTCCCTTATTGCTAAGCCTGTAAGTGAAAACTTGGGCACGGCCCTGAAAGTTGTGAGAGCATTTTGGGAGAGGGAGCCCCTTATGTAAACAGATTACTGCCTCTATTCCTTAGGCCAAGCTAAAGATGTGTTTTTTTATGGGCCCATGAGTCATGTCGCGAGTTCACTGCTAAAATTTACCTTGGTTAGGGCTGGTTTCCAGTCAGCTCGTGAGGTCATGAGCTCCTGAAGGGCCTGCTGATCTGCCCGAGAGGGCGTTGCGAGGAGCAAGCGCCAGCCGTGGAAGGGCGTACACGCAGCACGTGCATCCACGCCCAGCCCCCGCTCTCGAGGGGCTCGCGAGGGGGGAGGCAGCAGGTACCAACTCCGAGTTGGGCAAGGAACCATACGGCAAGAAATCGAACAAACGAGAAAACTCACCCCCGCGCATAGAAATGAAAAATCAAGTTCAACTTATATCCAAAGCCAGAAACAGGGCTACAGAAAAGAGTTAAGAGCAAATGGTCGCGTCCGGCACTTAGTCTAGCCTTCTCACCAACACGGAGCTAAGTGTTGCCACTAGGCGTGGGAGGGATTCCCTGAGGCCCGAGGGCGGCGCTCCTGAGACTCCGGGGCGTGTATGATACGTCTCCAACGTATCTATAATTTTTGATTGCTCCATGCTATATTATCTACTATTTTGGACTATATTGGGCTTTATTTTCCACTTTTATATTATTTTTGGGACTAACCTATTAACCGGAGGCCCAGCCCAAGAATTGCTGTTTTTTGCCTATTTCAGTGTCTCGGATAAACGGAATATCAAACAGAGTCCGAACGGAATAAAATCTTCGGGAACGTGATTTTCTCACCGAACGTGATCCAGGAGACTTGGACCCTACTGCAAGGGATCAAAGAGGAGGTCACGAGGGTGGGGGCGCCCCCCCCCCCAGGGCGCGCCCCCCTGCCTCGTGGGCCCCTCGGTGCTCCACCAACGTACTCCTTCCTCCTATATATACACACGTACCCCCAAACGATCAGAACAGGAGCCAAAAACCTAATTCCACCGCCGCAACTTTCTGTATCCACGAGATCCCATCTTGGGGCCTGTTCCGGAGCTCCGCCGGAAGAGGGCTGTCATCACGGAGGGCTTCTACATCATCATAGCCTCTCTGATGAAGTGTGAGTAGTTTACCTCAGACCTTTCGGTCCATAGTTAGTAGCTAGATGGCTTCTTCTCTCTCTTTGAATCTCAATACAAAGTTCTCCCCCTCTCTCGTGGAGATCTATTCGATGTAATCTTCTTTTTCCGGTGTCTTTGTTGAGACCGATGAATTGTGGGTTTATGATCAAGTCTATCTATGAATAATATTTGAATCTTCTCTGAATTCTTTTATGTATGATTGGTTATCTTTGCAACTCTCTTCGAATTATCCGTTTGGTTTGGCCAACTAGATTGGTAGTTCTTGCCATGGGAGAAGTGCTTCGCTTTGGGTTCGATCTTGCGGTGTCCTTACCCAGTGACAGAAGGGGAAGCAAGGCACGTATTGTATCGTTGCCATCAAGGATAACAAGATGGGGTTTATTTCATATTGCATGAATTTATCTCTCTACATCATGTCATCTTGCTTAAGGCGTTACTCTGTTTTTAACTTAATACTCTAGATGCATGCTGGATAGCGGTCGATGAGTGGAGTAATAGTAGTAGATGCAGAATCGTTTCGATCTACTTGTCACGGACATGATGCCTATATACATGATCATGCCTAGATATTCTCATAACTATGCTCAATTCTATCAATTGCTCAATAGTAATTTGTTCACCCACCGTAGAATACTTATGCTCTTGAGAGAAGCCACTAGTGAAACCTATGGCCCCCGGGTCTATTCTCATCATATCAATCTCCATCACTTTAATATTTTTTTGCTTTTTACTTTGCCTTTACTTTTTTACTTTGCATCTTTATATCATAAATACCAAACATACTATATCTATCAGATCTCACTCTCGTAAGTGACCGTGAAGGGCTTGACAACCCCTAATCGCGTTGGTTGCGAGTAGCTATCGCTTTGTGCAGGTATGAGGGAGTTGAGCGTGGGCTCCTACTGGATTGATACCTTGGTTCTCAAAAACTGAGGGAAATACTTACGCTACTCTGTTGCATCATCCCTTCCTCTTCGGGGAAAACCAACGCAAGCTCAAGACGTAGCAAGAAGGATTTCTGGCGCCGTTGCTGGGGAGTCTACGCAAAAAGTCAATATACCAAGTACCTATCATAATCCCTATCTCTCGCATTACATTATTTGCCATTTGCCTCTCGTTTTCCTCTCCCCCCAATTCATCCTTGCCATTTTATTCGCCCTCTCTCTCTATCCTCCCTCTCTATTTGCCTCTTTCGTCTGTTTGCTTTTGTCTACTCGTGTGTTAGTTTGCTTGTTTGTCGCGATGGCTCAAGATACTACTAAATTGTGTGACTTCACCAATACCAATAATAATGATTTCCTTAGAACCCCGATTGCTCCTCTTACCAATGCTGAATCTTGTGAAATTAATAGTGCTTTGTTGAATCTTGTTATGAAAGATCAATTCGCCGGCCTTCCTAGTGAAGATGCCGCTACTCATCTGAATAGCTTCATTGATTTATGTGATATGCAAAAGAAAAAAGATGTCAATAATGATGTCGTTAAATTGAAGCTATTTCCTTTTTCACATAGAGATCGTGCTAAAGCTTGGTTTTCGTCTTTGCCTAAGAATAGTATTGATTCATGGAACAAGTGCAAAGATGCTTTTATCTCTAAGTATTTTCCTCCCGCTAAGATCATCTCTCTTAAAAACGATATTATGAACTTTAAACAACTTGATCATGAACATGTTGCACAAGCTTGGGAGAGAATGAAATTAATGATACGTAATTGCCCTACTCATGGTTTGAATTTGTGGATGATTATAGAAAAAAATTTATGCCGGATTGAATTTTGCTTCTAGAAATCTTTTAGATTCGGCTGCGGGAGGCACTTTTATGGAAATCACTTTAGGTGATGCTACTAAACTCCTAGATAATATTATGGTTAATTATTCTCAATGGCATATTGAAAGAACTTCTCATAAAAAAGTGCATGTGATAGAAGAAATTAATGTGTTGAGTGGAAAGATGGATGAACTTATGAAATTATTTGCTACTAAGAGTGTTTATTCTGATCCTAATGATATGCCTTTGTCTACTTTGATTGAGAATAACAATGAATCTATGGATGTGAATTTTGTTGGTAGGAATAATTTTGGTAACAACGCTTATAGAGGGAATTTTAATCCTAGGCCATATCCTAGTAATCCTTCTAATAATTATGGGAATTCCTACAACAACTCTTATGGAAATTATAATAAGATGCCCTCTGATTTTGAATCTAATATTAAAGAATTTATTTCTTCGCAAAAGAATTTTAATGCTATGATTGAAGAAAAATTGCTTAATATTGATGATTTGTCTAGGAATGTTGATAGAATTGCTCTTGATGTTGATGCTTTGAAACTTAGATCTATTCCACCTAAGCACGATATTAATGAGTCTCTAAAAGCCATGAGAATTTCAATTGATGAGTGTAAAGAAAGAACCGCTAGGATGCGTGCTTCCAAAGATGCCTTTATTAAAGCATGTTCTTCCAATTCCTATGAAAATCAAGATGAAGATCTAAGAGTTATTGATGTGTCTCCAATTAAATCTTTATTTTTCAATATGAATCTTGATGAAACTGAATATGATCTTCCTTTACCTAGAAGGCATTCTAAAAATTCGGAGTATTTAGATCTTAATGATCAAATTGATGAAAGTGGGATTGAAATAAATAAAAATCTAGATGTTGCTAAACCCACTATATTGGATTTCAAGGAATTTAATTATGAAAGTTGCTCTTTGATTGATTGTATTTCCTTGTTGCAATCCGTGGTAAATTCTCCACATGCTTATAGTCAAATAAAGCCTTCACCGAACATATTGTTGATGCCTTGATGCAATCTTATGAAGAAAAACTTGAGTTTAAAGTTTCTATCCCAAGAAAACTTTATGATGAGTGGGAACCAACTATTAAAATTAAAATTAAAGATCATGAGTTTTATGCTTTGTGTGATTTGGGTGCTAGTGTCTCTAATATTCCCAAGACTTTGTGTGATTTACCAGCTTTCCGTAGCTTTGATGATTGCTCTCTAAACTTGCATCTTGCGGATTCCACTATTAAGAAACCTATGGTATGAATTAATGATGTTCTTATTGTTGCAAATAGGAATTATGTGCCCGTAGATTTCATTGTCCTTGATATAGATTGCAATCCTTCTTGCCCTATTATTCTTGGTAGACCTTTCCTTAGAACGGTTGGTGCGATTATTGATATGAAGGAAGGGAATATTAGATTTCAATTTCCATTAAAAAAGGGCATGGAACACTTTACAAGAAAGAAAATAAAATTACCATATGAAACTATCACGAGAGCCACTTATGGATTGCCTACCAAAGATGGCAATACCTAGATATATCCTCGCTTTTATGCCTAGCTAGGGGCGTTAAACGGTAGCGCTTGTTGGGAGGCAACCCAATTTTATTTTTATTCCTTGCCTTTTGATCCTGTTTAGTAATAAATAAATTATTTAGCCTCTGTTTTGGTTGTGTTTTTTGTGTTTAATTAAGTGTTTGTGCCAAGTAGAACCGTTGGGAAGACTTGGGGAAAGTCTTGTTGAACTTGCTGTAAAAAACAGAAACTTTAGCGTTCACGAGAACTGCTGTCATTTTTATTTTAAGAGTTCTATTTAGTTAATTATTTTTTCAGATAATTAATAGATAAATTCCTCACGTCCAGCAATTTATTTTAGAATTTTTGGGGTTCAAGATCTTGCGCTAGCTACAGATTACTACAGACTTCTGTTTTTGACAGATTCTGTTTTTCGTGTGTTGTTTGCTTATTTTGATGAATCTATGGCTAGTAAAATAGTTTATAATCCATATAGAAGTTGGAATACAGTAGGTTTAACACCAATATAAATAAATAATGAGTTCATTACAGTACCTTTAAGTGGTCTTTTGTTTTCTTTCGCTAACGGAGCTCGCGAGTTTTCTATTTTGAGTTTTGTGTTGTGAAGTTTTCAAGTTTTGGGTGAATTCTTTTGATGGATCATGGAACAAGGAGTGGCAAGAGCCTAAGCTTGGGGATGCCCATGTAACCCCCAAGATAATCCAAGGACACCAAAAAGTCAAAGCTTGGGGATGCCCCGGAAGGCATCCCCTCTTTCGTCCACTTCCATCGGTAATTTACTTGGAGCTGTATTTTTATTCACCAACATGATATGTGTTTTACTTGGAGCGTCTTGTATTATTTGTGTCTTTGTGTTTTAGTATTCCACAATCATCCTTGCTGTACACACCTTTTGAAAGAGCCATACATGAATTAAAATTTGATAGAATACTCTATGTGCTTCACTTATATCTTTTGAGCTAGATAGTTTTGCTCTATGTGCTTCACTTATATCTTTTGAGCTAGATAATTTTGCTCTATGTGCTTCACTTATATCCTTTGAGCTAGATAATTTTGCTCTGTGTGCCTCACTTAGATCTTTTAGATCACGTTGGTGGATTTGTTTTAAAGAAACTATTGATCTCTCATGCTTCAGTTAAATTAATTTGAGAGTCTCTTAATAGCATGGTAATTTGCCTAATAATAATATGCTTGGTATTCAAGATTTGTGAAACTTTCTTTTGAGTGTGTTGAATACTAAGAAAAGAATGAAGCATGATAATTGTTTTGAGATATGGAGGTGATAATATTAAAGTCATGCTAGTTGAGTAGTTGTGAATTTAAAGAATACTTGTGTTGAAGTTTGTGATTCCCGTAGCATGCACGTATGGTGAACCGTTATGTGATGAATTCAGAGCATGATTTATTTATTGATTGTCTTCCTTATGAGTGGCGGTCGGGGACGAGCGATGGTCTTTTCCTACCAATCTATCCCCCTAGGAGCATGCGCGTAATACTTTGCTTTGATAACTTCTAGATTTTTGCAATAAGTATATGAGTTATTTATGACTAATGTTGAGTCCATGGGTTATACGCACTCTCACCCTTCCACCCTTGCTAGCCTCTCGAATACCGCGCAACTTTCGCTGGTATCATACACCAACCATATACCTTCCTCAAAACAGCCACCATACCTACCTATTATGGCATTTCCATAGCCATTCCGAGATATATTGCCATGCAACTTTCCACCATCTAGTTCATCATGACACATCCATCATTGTCATATTGCTTAGCATGATCATGTAGTTGACATAGTATTTGTGGCAAAGCCACCGTTCATAATTCTTTCATACTTGTCACTCTTGATTCATTGCATATCCCGGTACACCACCGGAGGCATTCATATAGAGTCATACTTTGTTTTAGTAACGAGTTGTAATCATTGAGTTGTAAATAAATAGAAGTGTGATGATCATCATTAAATAGAGCATTGTCCCCAAAAAAGAGAAAGGCCCAAGAAAGAAAAGCAGGCCCAAAAAAAGGGGCAATGCTACTATCCTTTTTTCGACACTTGTGCTTCAAAGTAGCACCATGATATAGCGACTCTCATATATTGTGCTTCAAAGTAGCACCATGTTCTTCATATAGAGGGTCTCATATGTTGTCACTTTCATATACTAGTGGGAATTTTACGTTATAGAACTTGGCTTGTATATTCCAATGATGGGCTTCCTCAAATTCCCCTAGGTCTTCGTGAGCAAGCAAGTTGGATGCACACCCACTAGTTTCTTTTGTTGAGATTTCATACATTTATAGCTCTAGTGCATCCATTGCATGGCAATCCCTACTCACTCACATTGATATCTATTGATGGGCATCTCCATAGCCCGTTGATACGCCTAGTTGATATGAGACTATCTTCTCCTTTTTGTCTTCTCCACAACCACCACTCTATTCCACCTATAATGCTATATCCATGGCTCACGCTCATGTATTGCATGAAGATTGAAAAAGTTTTGAAAAAGTTAGACTATGAAGCAATTGCTTGGCTTGTCATCAGGGTTGTGCATGATTTAAATACTTTGTGTGGGGAACATGGAGCATAGCCAGACTATATGATTTTGTAGGGATAACTTTCTCTGGCCATGTTATTTTAAGAAGACATAATTGCTTTGTTAGTATGCTTGAAGTATTATTATTTGCTATGTCAATATAAACTTGTCTTGAATCTTTCTAATCTGAATATTCATACCACAATTATGAAGATTTGCATTGAAATTATGCCAAGTAGCACTCCGCATCAAAAATTCTCTTTTTATCATTTACCTACTCGAGGACGAGCAGGAATTAAGCTTGGGGATGCCTGATACGTCTCCAACGTATCTATAATTTTTGATTGCTCCATGCTATATTATCTACTGTTTTGGACTATATTGGGCTTTATTTTCCACTTTTATATTATTTTTGGGACTAACCTATTAACCGGAGGCCGAGCCCATAATTGCTGTTTTTTGCCTATTTCGGTGTTTCGGATAAACGGAATATCAAACAGAGTCCAAACGGAATAAAATCTTCGGGAAGGTGATTTTCTCACCAAACGTGATCCAGGAGACTTGGACCCTACTGCAAGGGATCAAAGAGGAGGTCATGAGGGTGGGGGGCGCCCCCCCCCCCTAGGGCACGCCCCCTGCCTCGTGGGCCCCTCGGTGCTCCACTGACGTACTCCTTCCTCCTATATATACACACGTACCCCAAACGATCAGAACAGGAGCCAAAAACCTAATTCCACTGCCACAACTTTCTGTATCCACGAGATCCCATCTTGGGGCCTATTCCGGAGCTCCGCCAGAAGAGGGCCATCATCACGGAGGGCTTCTACATCATCATAGCCTCTCCGATGAAGTGTGAGTAGTTTACCTCAGACCTTCGGGTCCATAGTTAGTAGCTAGATGGCTTCTTCTCTCTCTTTGAATCTCAATACAAAGTTCTCCCCCTCTCTCATGGAGATCTATTCGATGTAATCTTCTTTTTGCGGTGTGTTTGTTGAGACCGATGAATTGTGGGTTTATGATCAAGTCTATCTATGAATAATATTTGGATCTTCTCTCCATTCTTTTATGTATGATTGGTTATCTTTGCAAGTCTCTTCGAATTATCCGTTTGGTTTGGCCAACTAGATTGGTAGTTCTTGCCATGGGAGAAGTGCTTAGCTTTGGGTTCGATCTTGTGGTGTCCTTACCCAGTGACAGAAGGGGCAGCAAGGCACGTATTGTATCGTTGCCATCAAGGATACCAAGATTTGGTTTATTTCATATTGCATGAATTTATCTCTCTACATCATGTCATCTTGCCTAAGGCGTTACTCTGTTTTTAACTTAATACTCTAGATGCATGCTGGATAGCGGTCGATGAGTGGAGTAACAGTAGTAGATGCAGAATCATTTCGATCTACTTGTCACGGACGTGATGCCTATATACACGATCATGCCTAGATATTCTCATAACTATGCTCAATTCTATCAATTGCTCAACAGTAATTTGTTCACCCACCGTAGAATACTTATGCTCTTGAGAGAAGCCACTAGTGAAACCTATGGCCCCCGGGTCTATTCTCATCATATCAATCTCCATCACTTTAATATTGTTTTGCTTTTTACTTTGCCTTTACTTTTTACTTTGCATCTTTATATCAAAAATACCAAAATTATTATATCTATCAGATCTCACTCTTGTAAGTGACCGTGAAGGGCTTGACAACCCCTAATCGCGTTGGTTGCGAGTAGCTATCGCTTTGTGTAGGTACGAGGGACTTGAGCGTGGGCTCCTACTAGATTGATACCTTGGTTCTCAAAAACTGAGGGAAATACTTACGCTACTCTGCTGCATCATCCCTTCCTCTTCGGGGAAAACCAACGCAAGCTCAAGACGTAGCAGTGTACATCCCCACTCATTATTACGTGAGAGTGTCATGAGCAGAGATCTTCACATGCGTGAGCCTTACTTCATATCGCCAGACGAGGGCCCCGCCTTGCGCCGCCCTCGGCCACCGTTGGTTCAACCGGAAACCAGGACGAAGCAATGGGGCAAAGGGGACGCCAGCACCGGGGGAAGTCTCATCAGCACCTCCACGACAGAGGGCCTACCTCCGGGGGGGGCGCCTTGCTCCGCGCGATGCGGGGAGGGACCTGGCTCCCGCCCTCTCCCCTATAGCCCCCAGTGCGCTCCTCCTGGTGGGAGGGAGGCCGTTGAGCTAGGGCCGCCGTTCGCCATTATGACCTGATCCTCCTGCGACCCATGGTTAGCATAAGCTTGCTCCTGAGAGATTAGTGGTACCCTGTAGCTGTCATCGCCGGCATGGTTGGTGAGGCTCACGACGCGCTCGGGGGGCTCCTGGAAGGCCTCAGCTGCCAGCGCCTCGTCCTCCCAGCCCGGCTCGAGGAACGAGCCAGGGTCGTCTTCCTGCGCATACTCTTGGTCTATCATGCGGGGCACGTAGGCCTCCGAGGCTGCCGCCCCGAAGACCTCGCCAAAGTGCCCCACGCTCCACATCACGCCGCCCTAAGGATGGTAGGGCGGCATTCCGTTGAGGCTGCGGGTGGCAACTCTCGTGCCCGCGCCCATCGGAGGTGGCGCGGGGGTGAGTGGGCGCCCAATGCTTCTGGTCACGCCGGTGTCGATGAACCCTCATGGCGCTCCTGGGGGTGCGCGGGCGCGGCGAGGCCCGCCATGCGATCCGGTCATGGCCTGGGGTGTGAGCAAGGCGCAGAAGGGTAGTGCTCCTGAGGCCGCGGTGTCCAGTAGCTCGGCGATGCGCTCCAGCAATGCTCCCCAGCTGCTCTCCATCAGTCGGCATCACAGCAGCTCTCAAGCCATTGTGAGTGCGGCCCTCATGTTTGCCTGCTCCCATCTGGTGTGCAGCGCCGTGGCCGCAGCGTGACTTGAGGCCCTTGCGGCCGCCCGCACTTGTGGTGGAGTGAGGGTGGACGACGTTTGACTGCGCCGCCCGCGTCCCGCGGCGCTTGGCGGTGCGTGCGCCGCCTGGGGTGCTGGGTTGAGGTCTCTTGGGCTGAGGATGAAGAGTTACAAGGGAAGAACAGCCTCGCGAGGTGATGTGTTCTTGTGCTTGGTGTGCTCGTGTGGTAGAGGATTCTTGATAACCCACAAGTATAGGAGATCGCAACAGTTTTCGATAAGTAAGAGTATCGAACCCAACAAGGAGCTAAAGGTAGAACAAATATTCACTCAAGTTCTATCGACCACCGATACAACTCTACGCACTCTTGACGTTCGCTTTACCTAGAACAAGTATGAAACTAGAAGTACTTTGTAGGTGTTGTTGGATAGGTTTGCAAGATAATAAAGAGTATGTAAATAAAAAGTAGGGGTTGTTTAGATAAAGAAACAATAAAGTAAATATAGAGAGTGTGGAAAAGTGGTGGTAGGAGTTGCGAAATTGCCCCTAAGCAATTGACTACTTTAATAGACCGATAGCAAGTATTATGTGGAGAGACCACCGCTAGCATGTCATCCATGACTTGGAATTCTATGCACTTATGATTGGAACTATTAGCAAGCATCCGCAACTACTAATGTTCATTAAGGTAAAACCCAACCATAGCATTAAGGTATATGGGTCCCCCTTCAATCCCGTATGCATCAATTTCTATGCTAGGTTGAAGCTTCTGTCACTCTTGCCCTCCAATACATAGTCCTATCAACATACAACTAACCCTAAGGTGTGATCCACGCGCGCAATCATATGATGGGCACCAAAGGACAGCAACATAAACACAAGCAAATTAAATCAATCATAGCAATTCATCAACCACCGATAGGACAACGAAAATCTACTCAGACATCATAGGATGGCAACACATCATTGGATAATAATATGAAGCATAAAGCACCATGTTCAAGTAGAGGGTACAGAGGGTTGCGCGAGAGTGGACCGCTGTAGATAGAGGGGGGAAGGTGATGGATATGTTGGTGAAGATGGCGGAGGTGTTGGTGTAGATCGCGGTGATGATGATGGCCCCCGGCGGTGTTCCGGCACCATCGGAAGCGAGGGGGAGAGAGCCCCCCTCCTTCTTCTTCTTCCTTGACCTCATACCTAGATGGGAGAAGGGTTTCCCCTCTGTTCCATGGCCTCCATGGCACAGGAGGGGCGAGAGCCCCTCCGAGATTGGATCTGTCTCTCTGTCTCTCTCTGTTTCTGCGTTCCCAGATTCTTCCCTTTCACCGTTTCTTATATTTCCGGAGATCCGTAACTCCGATTGGGCTGAAATTTTGACACAATCTATATCCAGAAATTAACTTTCTTGCGGCGAAAGAAGGGCACCAACCGCCTTACAGGTGGCCCACGAGGGTCAGGGGCGCGCCCCCTGCCTCGTGGCCACCTCGGGCACCGTCTCGCGTGGATTTTTCTTCCCAAAAATCATATATATTCCAAAAAAAATCTCCGTCAGTTTTTATCCTGTTTGGACTCCGTTTGATATGGATATTCTGCGAAACAAAAGACATGCAACAAACAGGAACTCGCACTGGGCACTGGATCAATATGTTAGTCCCAAAAATAGTATAAAAAGTTGCCAAAAGTATATGAAAGTTGTAGAATATTGGCATGGAGCAATCAAAAATTATAGATACGACGGAGACGTATCAGCATCCCCAAGCTTAATTCCTGCTCGTCCTTGAGTAGGTAAATGATAAAATAGATAATTTTTGATGTGGAATGCTACCTAGCATAATCTTGATCATATGTCTAATCATGGCATGAATATTAAGATACGAGTGATTCAAAGCAATAGTCTATCATTTGACATAAAAACAATAATACTTCAAGCCTACTAATAAAGCAATCATGTCTTTTCAAAATAACAAGGCCAAAGAAAGTTATCCCTACAAAATCATATAGTCTGGCTATGCTCCATCTTCTTCACACAAAATACTCACATCATGCACAACCCCGATGACAAGCCAAGCAATTGTTTCATACTTTTGACATTCTCAAACCTTTTCAACTTTCACGCAATACATGAGCATGAGCCATGGACATAGCACTATAGGTGGAATAGAGTGATGGTTGTGGAGAAGACAAAAAAGGAGAAGATAGTCTCACATCAACTAGGCGTATCAACGGTCTATGGAGATGCCCATCAATAGATATCAATGTGAGTGAGTAGGGATTGCCATGCAACAGATGTACTAGAGCTATAAGTATATGAAAGCTCAAACTGAAAATAAATGGGTGTGCATCCAACTTGTTTGCTCATGAAGACCTAGGGAATTTGAGGAAGACCATCGTTGGAATATACAAGTCAAGTTCTATAATGAAAATTCCCACTAGTATATGAAAGTGATAACTCAAGAGACTCTCTATATGAAGAACATGGTGCTACTTTGAAGCACAAGTGTGGTAAAAGGATAGTAACATTGCCCCTTCTCTCTTTTTCTCCCATTTTTTGTTTTTTTTCTTTTTTTCCTTTTTTTGTAGGCTTCTTTGGCCTCTCTATCTTTTTTGGGGGCTTCTTTAGCCACTTTTATTTTGATAACCTCACATGGGACAATGTTCTAACAATGATGATCATCACACTTTTATTTACTTACAACTTAATATTACAACTCGATATCTAGAACAAAGATATGACTCTATATGAATGCCTCCGGTGGTGTACCGGGATGTGCAACAATCTAGCATAGCAATGACATCAAAAAACGGACAAGCCATGAAAACATCATGCTAGCTATCTTACGATCATGCAAAGCAATATGACAATGAATGCTCAAGTCATGTATATGATGATGATGAAAGTTGCATGGCAATATATCTCGGAATGGCTATGGAATGCCATGATAGGTAGGTATGGTGGCTGTTTTGAGGAAGGTATATGGTGGGTTTATGGTCCCGGCGAAAGTTGCGCAATACTAGAGAGGCTAGCAATGGTGGAAGGTTGAGAGTGCGTATAATCCATGGACTCAACATTAGTCATAAAGAACTCACATACTTATTGCAAAAATCTATTAGTCATCAAAACAAAGTACTACGCACATGCTCCTAGGGGGATATATTGGTAGGAAAAGACCATCGCTCGTCCCCGACCGCCACTCATAAGGAAGACAATCAATAAATACCTCATGCTCCAACTTCATTACATAACGGTTCACCATACGTGCATGCTACGGGAATCACAAACCTCAACACAAGTATTTCTACAATTCACAACCACCCACTAGCATGACTCTAATATCCCCATCTTTATATCGCAAAACTATTGCAAGGAAACAAACATATCATATTCAGTGATCTACAAGTTTTATGTAGGATTTTATGACTAACCATGTGAATGACCAATTCCTGTCATCTCTCTAAATAGATATAAGTGAAGCAAGAGAGTTTAATTCTTTCTACAAGAGATATGCCCGTGCTCTAACAAATCTAAGTGAAGCAAAAGAGCATTCTACAAATGGTGGTTGTCTATGTAAAGAGAAACAGGCAATCCAAACTTCAAATGATATAAGTGAAGCACATGAAGCATTCTATAAAGCCATACTCAAAAGATATACACTACTAGGAAAAACCTTACCAGTAGCGTGGGTTTTTGGACTACCAGTAGCGTGATTCTTGGTTCAGGAACTACCACGGACCTCGAGGACTATCGCAAAGGTTACTAATATCCTAAAGGTACGAGCAACACTATCAACACGAGGTAAGTAGGGTGAATCTTGGGCCAGGAACCCAGCAGTGGAATACCTACTACTAGATGGCATCATAGGATGCTTTCGAGAATAATGGCCAGAATCATCACACTAGGAATACAAAGCATTGCTAGATTAATGGGTGGTTCTCTAGGATGCCTAGGGTCATAATAATAGCTCCAACATATATGTCGAGACAATGGATTACCGACTAGTGTGGTTAATCTGGCTCAAAGGAACACCGGGAACGGGAAGGAAGGATTTGCAAATGCATCAGACTATTTAGAGACCTGGGATGACTCAGACAGCATAACGACTGTAATTGCTCAAAAAGATTTGAGACAACCTGAAAAAATGGTGGCATAGACACTCAACATCACAAACTCAAGGTTCTGAGGCCAGCTATGAACATATGGAAGTAGTAGGAACTGAACTGAGGCTCGAACTCAATAATCCTAGGCAACTACGGTTTAGTAACACGTCATCTTGAGAGATAGAAGAGAAGCCTAGTTCTTAACCCCGTATAAAAGATAAGATGACTCAGATCAGAAGGTCATGAGGATAAGGAGTAAAAAGAGCATTACGTTCCCTCGCACAATCAATTCCCCTACATATAACTAAAGCATTTCTAGACACGACTTCAACCAGTTTGGCTTGGTAATCCTACAGTCAGTCAGGCTCTGATACCAAAGCTGTCAGGACCCCAATTCTAAGTCACACCGATCTAGCCTGTAACACCTCATATCACTTTGCGGCCTCAAGCACGGTATCCCCACGGGTGTCGCCTTACCATGGCCCGGGACCATTTGCGCCTTTTGGCTCACGTATATGATAGTGTCGCTAGCATCCATATGACAGAGAACCCGGGACAACATGACTAGTCGTGAACCCGAAGTGGCACTAACTTATGGGGAGATGCATACATGAATCAACATCGAGCAAGTCGGTCAGCAGCGTGTGAATCCGGGCTGTAGAAACTGGCTAACAGGACTCCGGGAACTCGGGCTGTAGCAGGCTAGCAGGACTCCAGATGTCACCGCGTGACATTTCCCCGAAGGGACAGACACAGGAACAAAGTGAATCACATGCCGGCCAGTCTAAGTGTTTCGGAGCAGTAGTGCTGGGCTAGCAGGACTCCGGTGAACCCGGTTGTAGCGGACTACTATGGCTCATGGAAGCACAAGACTACATTTCCCCATTAGAGAGGCTACCAAGGATGAACAACTAGGTTATCGGATCCCACACATACAAAGCATTTCAATCATACACACAATATGCTCGATATGTGTAAATACAACATGGCATAACAACATAACTCTACGACTCAAGTATTTATTCATTAGGCTCCAAAGAGCCAGATAATACAAACATGGGTCTCATGACCCAACATTCAGAGCATACAAGTCAAAGCACACGCGGAAGCTTAACATGTCTGAGTACAGACTTCTACAAATGAAAAAGGCTGAGAAGCCTGACTATGTACCAGATCCTGCCGAGGGCACAAGATCGTAGCTGAGGTATCGAGCTAAACATCGAAGTCCACATGGAACTACTAGCGAGACTGAAGTCTCTCTGCAAAACATAAATTAAGCAAACGTGAGTACAAATGTACCCAGCAAGACTTACATTAGAACTAACTACATATGCATTGGTAGCAACAAAGGGGGTGGTGGAGTTTAACTGCAGCAAGCTAGCTTTGACTTAGTGGCTAACCTGAACTACTACTGCAAATAACTCTTTGAGGTGGTGCACATGAGTCCACATATTCACCATATCAATACACCACTATAGATCCGCTCCCATCTCCCTACGAGAACGCCATCCATAGCACTCGCGCTTATCTTGCGCATTTTAAAGTACCCACTTTCACTTGTCTATGAACGATGCAAGGGGTCCAAGTTTCCATATCCGAGGAATTCGGCTATTCGAATAGATGATGATAACCCTGCAGGGGTGTACTTCTTCACACATGCTCTCGCCACTTACCGCCATGTACACGTCGTGTACCTCGGCAACCTTCAAGCGGAAGCCTGGCGAGGGAGTCGGCCAGACCTGACAAACCACACAAGTCTCTCGTCCAGGTTTATCGCCTATTCGGGTTCCATCCGCAAGGAGATCCGGCCGGGGTGTCGCTCACGGCCCCAAACGATGTGTGCAGGGTTCCCAAGCCCACCATCCGGGTGCCACTTGGTACACCGTGCCACTGTGCCTAGTCTGTTCCAAGCCCACCTGTACCGGGTGCCACTTGGTAGACTACTAACACTACCTACAAACACCAGAAACTAGTTGCAACTCCTGGACAGAGATCGAGTTGATTAATAAGCCGAGAGGGGCCGAGTTACCGGAACCCAATGTGTGGTAGTAACTATTCATGGATCACAAACACATAACTCAATTCCTGAGAACGGCTGCAATGAGACAACCCACCATGTACTCCTACATGGCCTGTCACCGCTAACTTTACCAAATCATGTTCACACACTTAGCTCTCAACGGTAGGACATGTTCACCACATTCCAATTCATTCCCGATGAATCAGACCTGGCTCAACTCTAAGCAGTAGCAGGCATGACAACAAGCATGAATGAGTAGGCACATCAGGGCTCAAACAATTCCTACTCATGCTAGTGGGTTTCATCTATTTACTGTGGCAATGACAGGTCATGCAGAGGAAAGGAGTTCAACTACCGTAGCATGTAACAGTTGAATCGTTGTTGTCCTAATGCAGTAAAAGAGACCAGAAGCGAGAGAGTGGGATTGTATCAGAATGAACAAGGGGGTTTTGCTTGCCTGACACTTCTGAAGAGGAACACAATTCATCGGTGTCATCGTTCTCGTCATCGGTACACGTCTACCGAGAGGGGACAAACACCGGCAACTGAGAAAGAACACAATCAATGCAATGCCACAATATGATGCATGATCATTACATGGCAATATGCTGTGATTTGTACTAATGCAACAGGAAGTCATTTTGGTTGAAGTGGAATTCAAAGCTAGATCAAATTCCAACTCCAAATCTATTATCAAATTTGTCCTAATCATGTTTCATCCTAAACAGTGAGGTTAACTTGCTCAAACATGCATGAAAACAGTACACATGGATAGATTGGGTTTTTCTGATCATT
Source organism: Triticum urartu (assembly GCF_056163025.1). Taxonomy (NCBI): domain Eukaryota; kingdom Viridiplantae; phylum Streptophyta; class Magnoliopsida; order Poales; family Poaceae; genus Triticum; species Triticum urartu. The sequence goes on from NC_141878.1 coordinate 90,889,255, forward strand.
TTTCATATATAATTTATCTTATTTGGAGTTATAGATAATTTTCTATGATTTTTAGAAGTTTTGGGCATTTTCTGGAATTTCCTGGATTATTTTTAATCCAGAAAATTATTAACTGCGTCAGCATTGTGCAAGCATGACATCAGCGAGTCAACTAAGGCTGACCAGGTCAAACCTGACCAGTGGGTCCCAGTGGTCAGCGACTCAATGGTTAATCTAAATTAAAATTAAGCTAAACTAATTAGTAAGGGGGTTGGCCCCACAGGTCAGTGTCTCAACTGCTTAATAGGGTAATTAGTGCTAATATTTTGCCTAACCTAAAATTTAACTGGGGCGGGGCCCACGTGTCATTGGCATAGAGGAGGTCAAACCCGGTGGGTTTGGGACCAACCCACCGGCGGTTTAGCCACCGGTGACCAAAGGCTAGGGCGGAGGGCTTCGGGAACCGCCGTTCGGCGACAGTTTGGCGCGCGGGAGGCACCGGGGAGGAGCTCATGCTCTCGCGCATCTTACGGACCGGGCAGGAGATCATGGGGTGGCCGGAATCCATGCCGGCGACGAGCTTTAGCGACGGCCGTGATTCGGCTAGTGCGAGCGCGGGGTTGCAGTGGTCCTCAGAGCTAACTGAGGGTCTCGTAGACCTCCTAGGAGTTCCAGGAGCTCGTCTGCGTGCGCGGTTCGGTTAGGCGGAGGCTGCAGCAACGATGGCTACGCGGTGGGGGCGGCGAGCGCTCGGACGTGGTGGCAACGCTGGCTAGGGGGAGCGCTAGAGTGAGTGCACGGGGGGGGGGGGGGGGGGTAGACAGAGGAGCTCACGTCGGGGCTGTCAGAGGCGATGATACGTATCCAACGTATCTATAATTTTTGATTGCTCCATGCTATATTATCTACTGTTTTGGGCAATATTGGGCTTTATTTTCCACTTTTATATTACTTTTGGGACTAACCTATTAACCGGAGGCCCAGCCCAAATTTGTTGTTTTATGCCTATTTCAGTGTTTTGAAGAAAAGGAATATCAGATGGAGTCGAAACGGAACAAAATCAACTAGAGAAGTTATTTTTGGAACGAAAGCCGCCCGATGGACTTGGACCCCACGTCAAGGAAGGAAGGAGGAGCTCACGAGGGTAGGGGCACGCCCCCTGCCTCGTGGGGCCCTCGTGGCTCCCCTGACGTGCTTCTTCTGCCTATATAACTCCATATACCCTAAAACTTCCAGAACACACAATAGATCGGGAGTTCCGCCGCCAGAAGCCTCCATAGCCACCGAAAACCAATCTAGACCCGTTCCGACACCCTGCCAGAGGGGGAAATCCTTCTCTGGTGGCCATCTTCATCATCCCGGTGCTCTCCATGATGAGGAGGGAGTAGTTCTCCCTCGGGGCCGAGGGTATGTACCAGTAGCTATGTGTTTGATCTCTCTCTCTCTCTCGTGTTCTTGATTTGGGACGATCTTGATGTATCGCGAGCTTTGCTATTATAGTTGGATCATATGTTCTTGATTTGGGACGATCTTGATGTATCGAGAGTGCCCCAAAGTTTCCCCTTTGAAGTAATTTTATCGGATTGAGTCTTTAAAGATTTGAGAACACTTGATGTATGTCTTGCCGTGCGTATCTGTGGTGACAATGGGATATCACATGCCACTTGATGTATGTTTTGGTGACCAACTTGCAGGTTCCGCCCATGAACCTATGCATAGGGGTTGGCACATGTTTTCGTCGTGATTCTCCGGTAGGAACTTTGGGGCACTCTTTGAGGTCCTATGTGTTGGTTGAATAGATGAATCTGAGATTGTGTGATGCATATCGTATAATCATACCCGTGGATACTTCAGGTCACATTGGAGTATCTAGGTGACATTACGGTTTTGGTTGATTTGTATCTTAAGATGTTATTCTAGTGCGAACTCTAGGGCTGTTTGTGACACTTATAGGAATAGCCCAACGGATTGATTGGAAAGAATAACTTTGAGGTGGTTTCGTACCCTACCATAATCTCTTCATTCGTTCCCCGCTATTAGTGACTTTGGAGTGACTCTTTGTTGCATGTTGATAGATAGTTTTATGATCCAATTATGTTAGTATTGTTGAGGGAACTTACACTAGTGAAAGTATGAACCCTAGGCCTTGTTTCCTAGCATTGGAATACCGTTTACGCTCACTTTTATCATTATTTACCTTGCTGTTTTTATAATTTCAGATTACAAATACCTTTATCTACTATCCATATTGCACTTGTATCACCATGTCTTCGCCGAACTAGTGCACCTATACAATTTGCCATTATATTGGGTGTGTTGGGGACACAAGAGACTCTTTGTTATTTGGTTGCAGGGTTGCTTGAGAGAGACCATCTTCATCCTACGCCTCCCACGGATTGATAAAACTTAGGTCATCCACTTGAGGGAAATTTGCTACTGTCCTACAAACCTCTGCACTTGGAGGCCCAACAACGTCTACAAGAAGAAGGTTGTGTAGTAGACATCAAGCTCTTTTCTGGCGCCGTTGCCGGGGAGGTTAGCGCTTGAAGTTATATCTTTAGATCTTGCAATCGAGTCTTTTAGTTTCTTGTTTTATGACTAGTTTAGTTTATAAAATAAAACTATAAAAAAATGGAATTGAGTTTGTCTCATACGCTTCACCTTTTTAACATCTTTCGTGAGTATGATGGAAAGGATAATTGTGCTCAAGTGCTAGAAGAAGAAATCTATAAAATATTTGGCACTAAATATTTGAATGATGAGCATGATTTCAATGTTTTTTGTATGAATTCCTTGAATATCCATGATGCTAATGATATGCAAAGCCACAAGCTTGGGGAAGCTATGTTTGATGAAGATGATATTTTTTGTTCCCCAAGTTTTGATTAGCAAATTTATTATGGTGAAAGGATGCCTCCTATCTATGATGATTATTGTGATGACATGTATGCTTTAAAGAATAATGATAACAATGAAACTTGTCATCTTGATTTCAATTTTCAATCCCATGATAGTTACTTTGTTGAGTTTGCTCCCACTACTATTCAAGAGAAGAATTTTGCTTATGTGGAGAGTAGTAAATTTTCTATGCTTGTAGATCATGAAAAGAATGCTTTAGGTGCTGGTTATATTGTTGCATTCATTCATGATGCTACTGAAAATTATTATGAGGGAGGAATATATGCTTGTAGGAATTGCAATAATATCAAGTTTCCTCTCTATGTGCTTAAAATTTTGAAGTTATGCTTGTTTTGCCCTCCTATGCTAGTTGATTATTGTTCTCATAAGTTGTTTGCTCATAAAATCCCTATTCATAGGAAGTGGGTTAGACTTAAATGTGCTAGTCATATTCTTCATGATGCTCCCTTTATGTTACAATTCTTATTCTTTATGTGAGCATCGTTGAAATCATCATGCCTAGCTAGGGGCGTTAAACAATAGCGCTTGTTGGGAGGCAACCCAACTTTATTTTTGTTCCTTGCTTTTTGATCCTTTTTAGTAATAAATAATTCATCTATCCTCTTTTTATATGTGGTTTTATGCTTTTAATTAGTGTTTGTGCCAAGTATAACCTTTGGGAAGACTTGGGGAAAGTCTTGTTGATCATGCTGTAAAAAAACAGAAACTTTAGTGCTCACGAGAATTGCTGCCATTTTTATTTGGAGAGTGCTATTTAGTTAATTCTTTTTGCAGGTGATTAACAGATAAATTCCTCAGGTCCAGCAATTTATTTGAGAATTTTATGAGTTCCAGAAGTATACGTTTGATCCAGATTACTACAGACTTTTCTGTTTTTGACAGATTCTGTTTTTCATGTGTTGTTTACTTATTTTGATGAATCTATGGCTAGTAAAATAGTTTATAAACCATAGAGAAGTTGGAATACAGTAGGTTTAACACCAATATAAATAATAATTAGTTCATTACAGTACATTGAAGTGGTGATTTATTTTATTATACTAACGGAGCTCACGAGTTTTGTACTTTATGTTTTGTGTTGTGAAGTTTTCAAGTTTTGGGTAAAGATTCAATGGACTATGGAATAAGGAGTGGCAAGAGACTAATATTGGGGATTCCCAAGGCACCCCAAGGCAATATTCAAGGACAACCAAGAGCCTAAGCTTGGGGATGCCCCAGAAGGCATCCCCTCTTTCGTCTTCGTTCATCGGTAACTTTACTTGGAGCTATATTTTTATTCGCCACATGATATGTGTTTTGCTTGGAGCATCAATTTATTTTGTTAGTATTTTATTTATGTTATTTAGAACAATGTTTTGCATCATTTATTTCAATAAAAGTGGCATTAATAGTCTTTACTATGCCTATGTTACAAGTATACATGTTGCTGTTTGAAAACAGAAAGTTTACCGCTGTTGCAATAATTCCCTAGAAAAGTCAGAATGTGATAAAATGTTGAAACCTTTTGAATATTAAGCTATGATAAATTTACTACAGTAGGAATTTTATTTCATAATTTTTGGAGCTAGGGAAGTATGGATGTTGCAGTATTGTTTACAGACTATCCTGTTTAGGCAGATTGCTGTTATGTTTGCATTGTTTGCATACGCTTGCTTCTTTAATGATTCTATTTGAGGATAGGACTATTAAATATCCAGAGGCATTTAGTATGCAATGTTGAATAATAATTTTAGTTATTTGCTACAGTAGAGTATGATAAGGTTTTTGCAATGGTTTATACTAACTTATCTCATGAGTCCTTGTTGAGTTTTGTGTGGATGAAGCTTTTGAGATTTAGGGAGACCGTGATATGAGAGGAATTAAGGAGACACAAAAGCTCAATCTTGGGGATGCCCAAGGCACCCCAAGATAATATTTCAAGAAGTCTCAAGCATCTAAGCTTGGGGATGCCCCGGTTGGCATCCCACCTTTCTTCTTCAACAACTATCGGTTAGTATCGGTTGATCCTAAGTTTTTGCTTCTTCACATGATGTTTGCTATTCTTAGATGTTATTTTATTTAGTTTTGCTTGCTGTTTGAATAAAATACCAAGATCTGAAATTCTTAAATGTTAGAGAGTCTTCACATAGTTGCATAATTATTCGACTACTCATTGATCTTCACTTATATCTTTCGGAGTAGTTTATCATTTGCTCTAGTGCTTCACTTATATCTTTTAGAGCATGGTGGTAGTTTTATTTTGAAGAAATAGATGAACTCTCATGCTTCACTTAGATTATTTTGAGAGTCTTAAATAGCATGGTAATTTCCTTAAAATCCTAATATGCTAGGTATACAAGAATAATAAAATTCTCTTATGAGTGTGTTGAATACTAAGAGAAGTTTGATACTTGATAATTGTTTTGAGATATGGAGATGGTGATATTAGAGTCATGCTAGTTGAGTAGTTGTAAATTTGAGAAATACTTGTGTTGAAGTTTGTGATTCCTGTAGCATGCACATATGGTGAACCGTTATGTGATGAAGTCGGAGCATGATTTATTTATTGATTGCCTTCCTTATGAGGGGCGGTCGGGGACGAGCGATGGTCTTTTCCTACCAATCTACCCCCCTAGGAGCATGCGCGTAGTACTTTATTTCGATAACTAATAGATTTTTGCAATAAGTATGTGAGTTCTTTATGACTAATGTTGAGTCCATGGATTATAGGCACTCTCACCCTTCCACCATTGCTAGCCTCTCTAGTACCATGCAACTTTCGCCAGTACCATAAACCCACCATATACCTTCCTCAAAACAGCCACCATACCTACCTATTATGGCATTTCCATAGCCATTCCGAGATATATTGCCATGCAACTTTGCATCGTCCGTTATTATGACACGCTTCATCATTGTAATATTGCTTGCACGATCATGTAGTTGACATCGTATTTGTGGCAAAGCCACCATTCATAATTTTCATACATGTCACTCATGCATCATTGCACATCCCGGTTATTATGACACACTCCATCATTGTCATATTGCTTAGCATGATCATGTAGTTGACATTGTATTTGTGGCAAAGCCACCATTCATAATTCTTTCATATTTGTCACTCTTGATTCATTGCATATCCTGGTACACCGCCGGAGGCATTCATATAGAGTCATATCTTGTTCTAAGTATCGAGTTGTAATCCTTGAGTTATAGATAAATAGAAGTGTGATGATCATCATTCAATAGAGCATTGTCCCAAAAAAGTAAAGAAAGGCCAAATAAAAAAAGAAAGGCCAAATAAAAAAAGAAAAGCCAAAAAAGGGGCAATGCTACTATCCTTTTACCACACTTGTGCTTCAAAGTAGCACCATGTTCTTCATATAGAGAGTCTCATATGTTGTCACTTTCATATACTAGTAGGAATTTTTCATTATAGAACTTGGCTTGTATATTCCAATGATGGGCTTCCTCAAAATGCCCTAGGTCTTCATGAGCAAGCAAGTTGGATGCACACCCACTAGTTTCTTTTGTTTGAGCTTTCATACAGTTATAGCTCTAGTGCATCCGTTGCATGGCAATCCCTACTCACTCACATTGATATCTATTGTTGGGCATCTTCATAGCCCATTGATACGCCTAGTTGATGTGAGAGTATCTTCTCCCTTTGTGTCCTCTCCACAACCACCATTCTATTCCACCTATAGTGCTATGTCCATGGCTCACTCTCATGTATTGCGTGAAGATTGAAAAAGTTTGTAAAACATCAAAAGTATGAAACAATTGCTTGGCTTGTCATCGGGGTTGTGCATGATTTAAATATTTTGTGTGGTGAAGATGGAGCATAGCCAGACTATATGATTTTGTAGGGATAGCTTTCTTTGGCCATGTTATTTTGAGAAGACATAATTTCTTAGTTAGTATGCTTGAAGTATTATCATTTTTATGTCAATATGAACTTTTGTTTTGAATCTTATGGATCTGAATATTCATATCACAAGTAAGAAGAATTACATTGAAATTATGCCAACTAGCATTCCACATCAAAAATTATCTTTTTATCATTTACCTACTCGAGGACGAGCAGGAATTAAGCTTGGGGATGCTTGATACGTCTCCAATGTATCTATAATTTTTGATTGCTCCATGCTATATTATCTACTGTTTTGGGCAATATTGGGCTTTATTTTCCACTTTTATATTACTTTTGGGACTAACCTATTAACCGGAGACCCAGCCCAGATTTGCTGTTTTATGCATATTTCAGTGTTTTGAAGAAAAGGAATATCAGACGGAGTCGAAACCAACTACAGAAGTTATTTTTGGAACGAAAGCCGCCCGATGGACTTGGACCCCACGTCAAGGAAGGAAGGAGGAGCTCACGAGGGTAGGGGCGCGCCCACCTCCCTGGGGCGCGCCCCCCTACCTCGTGGGGCCCTCGTGGCTCCCCTGACGTGCTTCTTCTGCCTATATAACTCCATATACCCTAAAACTTCCAGAACACACAATAGATCGGGAGTTCCGCCGCCAGAAACCTCCGTAGCCACCGAAAACCAATCTAGACCCGTTCCGGCACACTGCCGGAGGGGGAAATCCCTCTCCGGTGGCCATCGTCATCATCCTTGTGCTCTCCATGACGAGGAGGGAGTAGTTCTCCCTTGGGGCTGAGGGTATGTACCAGTAGCTATGTGTTTGATCTCTCTCTCTCTCTCTCTCGTGTTCTTGATTTGGCACGATCTTGATGTATCGCGAGCTTTGCTATTATAGTTGGATCTTATGTTTTTCCTCCCCCTCTTCTCTCTTGTAATGAATTGAGTTTCCCCTTTGATGTAATCTTATCGGATTGAGTCTTTAAAGATTTGAGAACACTTGATGTATGTCTTGCCGTGCGTATCTGTGGTGACAATGGGATATCACGTGCCACTTGATGTATGTTTTGGTGACCAAGTTGCGGGTTCCGCCCATGAACCTATGCATAGGGGTTGGCACACGTTTTTGTCGTGATTCTCCGGTAGGAACTTTGGGGCACTCTTTGAGGTCCTATGTGTTGGTTGAATAGATGAATCTGAGATTGTGTGATGCATATCGTATATTCATACCGACAGATACTTGAGGTGACATTGGAGTATCTAGGTGGCATTAGTGTTTTGGTTGATTTGTATCTTAAGGTGTTATTCTAGTACGAACTCTAGGGCTGTTTGTGACACTTATAGGAATAGCCCAATGGATTGATTGGAAAGAATAACTTTGAGGTGGTTTCGTACCCTACCATAATCTCTTCGTTCGTTCTCCGCTATTAGTTACTTTGGAGTGACTCTTTGTTGCATGTTGAGGGATAGTTTTATGATCCAATTATGTTAGTATTATTGAGGGAACTTACACTAGTGAAAGTATGAACCCTAGGCCTTGTTTCCTAGCATTGCAATACCGTTTACGCTCACTTTTATCATTAGTTATCTTGCTGTTTTTATAATTTCAGATTACAAATACCTTTATCTACTATCCATATTGAACTTGTATCACCATATCTTCGCCGAACTAGTGCACCTATACAATTTGCCATTGTATTGGGTGTGTTGGGGACACAAGAGACTCTTTGTTATTTGGTTGCAGGGTTGCTTGAGAGAGACCATCTTCATCCTATGCCTCCCACAGATTGATAAACCTTAGGTCATCCACTTGAGGGAAATTTGCTACTGTCCTACAAACCTCTGCACTTGGAGGCCCAACAACGTCTACAAGAAGAAGGTTGTGTAGTAGACATCAGGCGACAGTGAGGCCGGGGAGTCCCTCACGGCGACGAAATCAACGGCGGCATCTGGCGGCTGAAGGTGGGAGATGATGGCGAATCCGGCATTGCAGCGCTTCCCTGTTCGTGTCCGCTGATGAGGCGACTCGGAGGAGCTCGACGGAGTTGAGGGACACGGTAGTTGGGCGAGTGGACGATGGGGAGCGTGCTGGCAGTGAACGGCGGCAAGGCGGGGCTCTCGGTTCTCTTGGGGACGGGCGCTAGGGAGAGGGAGGCGTCCAGAGGAGAGAGGGGAGAGGGAGAGAGACCTCTGGGCATCTCCCTGGCGAGGGGAGAGGGATGGGGGCGCGCGGGACAACGCGAAGCAGGAGGTGGCGTCGACGCGCGCGCGTCCAGCACGCAGCTGCTTCGGTCGGCGGGGGTTGAAGATGACTGGCAAGCTACTGGTGGGCTGGGCCAGCCAGCTGGGCCGACCAGGTAAGTGGCTGGGCTTCTCTCTCTCTCGGTCCTTTTCTATTTTTCTTTCTGTTTTGTTTTTTTGTCTTTTGCCACTATTTTCAAATTCAAAATAGAATCCAAACAGTGCCAATAAACCTTTGAATATTTTTATGTTGCTAACTGGATTGTTCCCGATGCACGTAAAATATATTAAGAATATAGATCCAAATTCAAATACAATATGATTTAAATTCGATGTCCCAAAATATTCCATAAAATTGTTCCAGCATTTTGGATTGATGTATAGCTCTTTCCAAAATTACCAAAACTATTTTTAGGGCATTTTGGCTTCACTAAATGAATTTTCAGGGTTCTTGCCCTTTATTTAAAATTTTGAGGCTTCCACTTTCCTCAATTCAAGTTTCATATGAATTTAAACATGATGACATGAAGATCAAGCAAAGACTATAGGGGCCAAGCTAGGGCTATGACAAGGCCATAAGAAAAAAATATCTGCTGGTCATGGTAGATAAATTCACCAAGTGGATAGAGGCCAAGCCAGTTAAAACGGCCGAAGTCGGACCAGTGATAGAATTTATATCCGGTGTCGTACACCATTATGGTGTCCCACACAGCATCATCGCCGATAACAGCTCCAATTTTACAGCCGACGACATGAAAAAATGGTGTGCTAACCTGGGCATCAAGCTTGATTATGCCTCCGTCTATCACCCCCAAACGAATGGTCAAGTTGAACGAGCTAATGGTCTTATCATGAGCGGTGTTAATCCTAGACTACTACGGTCTTTAAAAGAGTCAGACAAACACTATGTCGAGGAGCTCGACTCCGTACTTTGGGGGCTGTGGACCACGCTCAATCGCACTACCAGTTATACACCATTTTTCATGTTGTACAGCGCGGAGGCTGTTTTGCCCTACGACATTATTCATGACTCACCTCGAGTGCACATGTACGAAGAGAGAGAAGCCGAGCTAGATCGGTAGGACAGTCTATATACCTTGGAGGAGGAGCGCGATGTTGCAAAGGCCCGTTCCGCATTCTATCAACAACAAGCCTGCAGATACCAAATCAGAGAGGTGCGGGCAAAGACTTACAATGTTGGTGAACTCCTTCTACGCTTGCCAGAGAAGAAACAGGACAAACTCAAGCCTAAGTGGGAAGGTCCCTTCATTATAGATGAAGTTCTCACTGGATGTGAGTACCGTCTGCGTGATGCATCAGATAATCTCATAGAGCCAAACCCGTGGAATGCCGCCAAACTTCGAAGATTCTACGCCTAGAGTCGGATTCATTGTTCGTTTTCTCTTTGCCCCTCTTTTCATTTTCTCTCTCTTTAAATATTTTTCTTTTGCTTTATAGCTCTTGGACGGCTAGACCGCTCACTTATGAGGCACACATCCTTAAATGTATATGCCCATAACACCTGGGGGCTTCTTTTACAGAAGCTTATTATTATCATTTTCCGAGCATTATGCTCGCCATATATATGTCATTTTCTCATATATATACCTTTTCTTCGCCATGATATGCACCTTTATGACTTCAGTTTTTGCCAAGCTGGGTTGCCTGGCTCCTGTGCTTATGCCCTACGTTCCCGGTAGTTCGACTAGGGCATAAAGGGAGCACCTCTGCGATTGTTACAACCGGGTCATCCGGACTTGTACCTCAGACTGGGTGAAGCCGAAAACTAGCGTTCTCAAGGGAATAATCGGTCGGCGGACTAAAGACGTTTTACCCTCATTGCACTATGAACCCCCAGATATTATTTATACTACGATTTTTCGAATCATAGTTTGGGCATGCATACTAACGCATGTTCACCTAGGGAAAGGAACCCTTAACGGAACTATTCTCTCTGGAAGATGTTTCTTACAATCAATAAGTAATATAACATAGCTAGCCGAATACAACTTGTCTGTTCAAGCAACTATGACCCCTGCACCTAGTTTCCACGCATGCCCCGGTATTTATTGCTAGTCTGGTATTCGGAAACACTCCGCACCTTCGGGTCCGGAGGTCAAAGCGAAAAGCTCTGCCATGACAATCATTTTACAATTCGGCTAGGGACAAAATTGTCAATTGAAGTACATAGTCACTTGGACTCAAAAATTTCTTCCTCTATACCGTCTAACAGGCTGTCTAGCTTACAGTCCTGTTGTGAAAACTTCGCGGCTATCTTTACTTGGTCATATACCAAGCTCACTGGAATCTCTTGTCCATCTGACCCCCGAGGTCTGACCCGGGCCATATGATTAGGATCAAGTCTGGTATACTGTGTTTTCACCATGGCCCAGGCCTCTCGTGCGCCTTCCCGGCAACCAGATATCTTCCATAATCTAAAGCGGCGCGAGCTCCCTTGAACAGCTTCACAAGCTCCTCCATACTTCCAGGAGGGGATGTGGATGGCCATAAAGCCTTGGCAACGCTCCGCATCGCTTTCCGGGCTCGCTCATACACTTCAGACAGCTCTTGTAACAGATCGCCTTGGAAGCCGGATGCCTGTTCTTTGGGCCGCCCAGTCAAAATACCTGCAGGAATAAACTTATCAGAAGTTGCCTCAGTGAACTGTATGACAATAAGTCAAAAGGCATACTGAATATGCCGCCTCACAGCTTTTTGTTCTCCTTTAGAGCGTCCGCTAGTTGGGCCCGCATATCCTTCAGCTCCTCGTCGAGCTGGGTATTGGTATCCTGCAGCTTGTTCTTTTCGTCCCTGGTCCGTGTCAGCACACGTTGACCAGCAGCCTCTTGCCTTTCGGCATGTTCCTTCTCCGCATGTACAGCCTTTAGCTTCTCTTCCATCTGAGCCAACGAGCCTGCCATCATATAATAGAACAATGATTATTCGTATAAACACGACTGGCACATGATTACATTTTCCAGATAGAAGGAAACCTTACCAGTCGGTGCCTCCTTGGACTTCCCCAGTTCGATGGTAACAGCAGTTAGCTGGGTCCGGCACTGTTCCAGCTCCTGAGATAGCATGTTGTTCTTCTCCGTGAGTAACTGATTATACAATGATCCTTAAATCAGTTGTTTCAACCTCTTCAAGTCTCGGGGGCTATTGGTATATGGCCACTAGATCTATACAATGCATACTTACCCGCATATCTTTCAAATAGTGGTCAGTAGCTCTGGCGAGCCCATCCCGAGCAGCTCGGATGTATGCATCAGCCGAGCTAAAGGAATTGAATGCCTCTTCAGTAAAGCTAGGGTCGCGCAGAGCCGCTCTCCGTCACCAATGATCAATGGCACTATCCACTTCAGAGTTCGTGATGGACACATAATCCGAATCCTCTAAAGGAGGACAATCCGACGTCACTCCCATATTAGCCCCCGCCCTAGAGTCAGGGTCTGGAACCTAATTGGTAGAGGCGCGACCGGCAGGATCCCCCGACATAGTCCGGCGAACACTCTTCCTGATAAAACATAGCGGACAATGTCACAGTTCGATGTGACTATCAGGGGGCGTATTCGAATCCATACCTCTTTGATGAAGGCTCGACCGTGTTGTCATCTGCCTTCCTCTTCGAAGACCTGGCCGGCGTAGGCGCCGCTCTCTTATGAGATGCCTCTGGTGCAGCATGGCGCGCGGAGTGCCTCCCCTTCGGAGCACAAGACAGTGCTGTGGGTGAGGCATAACAAGGAAGATCTTTTGGAGGAGACGCTCCCTGGGCACTTACGTGGGAAGACGGCAGGAGACCGGAGTAATCGCCTACAATGGCCACTTCTGTGCCGTCGTAGCTCACCTGATAGAAGACCCCCTCCTTAAGCTCTACAAATATATCCGGATCCTCCTCAAATCCGGGATCTAGGTCCCGAATGTGATTCTCCGCTTGCGGAGCAGGGCTATAGATCCCCGCGGTGGCCTTCCGTCATTCCTGTTAAGGATGGTCGGTTTGAGTCCAGCTAGTTGTGGCTTAAGATAAAGATTGAATAAGATTTTGGATTGAAATCTTACCCAGCAAGGGGGTTGTACATATAGAATCCATCCCGACACTTAAGATGGGTGAATTCTCCTTTCTCCCCTTTATGAAGATCCGCCAGCATGGTGGCCAGGGCGGCAAAGTCATTCGAACCCTTGCGCCCGTAGCGAGATGAATCGTCCTCCCCGTTGTAGTTCCACATGGGGAGTCCTCTGGATTGGAGAGGTTGGACACCTCGCATTATGGAAATTGCCATGACCTCAATCATGGATAGTCTGGATTGGGCGGGTATTTTTATCTTGTCCATTAACATCTTGACTTCCGCACTATCTTCCTCCTCGAGGCTCCGAGGACGCCAGTTGTGGCGTTTCTTCAGTGGAGCGCTGGAAAATTCGGGAAGGCCCATTCAGACTGGGTCGGGGAGAGCGACATCTCAATATAAAACCACTCTGAGGGCCACTCCTCGGACGCCTTCTTCGGCGTGCCGGACAGGTATCCGGTTCTGGCTACGCGCCGTATCTTGGCGGCGCCCACCTCGAATATGGACCCCTTCTGGGAGTGAGGGACGAGGCAGAACATTTTCCTCCATAACTCAAAATGGGCCTCATAGCCTAGGAACAGCTCACAAAGAGCGACGAAGCCCGCGATGTGCAGAATGGAGCCCGGTGTAAGATTGTGCAGTTGGAGGCCGTAATACTCTAGGAGACCTCGGAGGAAAGTATGGATTGGAAATCCAACGCCTCTCAAAAGAAAGGAAACTAAGCACACTCGCTTCCCTTCTGAAGGATTCGGGAAATTTTCTGCCAGGGCTTCACCCGTAAAGGAAGTTAATCCCGCTCGCACCGGGACTAGATCCGCACGGGAAGGTAGCCTTGCGCCTGGAGCTTCGTCAGCTAGGCATGGGACACTGAGCATCTCTCCCAATCGCCTTTTTCGGAGCCATGAGGGCGGGAGGAAGAACTGGGACCGCTGGCCATGTTTGAGTGGTTTCTCCTAGCGAGCTCTAAGGATTTTTCACCTGGTGTGGAATGGCATCTGAGGTCCAATCCCCTTAAATAGATGCCTTTTTATGGCCAGGGTGTTATGTGCAAAAAATACTCTAACCTTTTGTATTCGTTTGACACATGGAAGCAGAAGAGACGAAGGCGCAGGAGCCAAAGCTTATGACACTAAATGAAAAGCCAAATATAACTCTTCAGGTCAGATGCTTTGAAATATTTGGAGGAGGAACCTGCCTTGCAATGCCGAAGACAACCTGCGCGCTAGACACACCATGATTGAAGCCAGGTTCGGGGGCTACTGAGGGAGTCCTGGATTAAGGGGTCCTCGGGTGTCCGAGCTATGTGACGTGGGTCGGACTAATGGGCCATGAAGATACAAGACAGAAGACTTCCTCCCGTGTCTGGATGGGACTCTCCTTGGTGTGGAAGGCAAGCTTAGAGTGCGGATATGAATATTCCTTTCTCTGTAAACCGACTCTGTACAACCCTAGACCCCTCCGGTGTCTATATAAGCCGGAGGGTTTAGTCCGTAGAGGCAATCATAATCATACATGCTAGACAATTAGGGTTCAGCCATTACGATCTCATGGTAGATCAACTCTTGTAACCCCTATACTCATCAAAGTCAATCAAGCAGGACGTAGGGTATTACCTCCATGAAGAGGGCCCGAACCTGGGTAAAACATTGTGTCCCTTGTCTCCTATTACCATCGATCCTTAGACGCACAGTTCGGGACCCCCTACCCGAGACCTGTCAGTTTTGACACCGACAGCAACCAAGGGAATCAAGGTCAAGGGCAGTTCAACAATCAACCGCTGTTTGCTACCCTCAAACAGTTCCTTGCAAATCAACCAAAGTCTTTCAGCTACTCTGCCGAGGCCACGGGCGCCGATGATTGGCTCGTGGACATCAACAAGCATTTTGAATGTAGTAATGTCAGGCCTGAGGACTACGTCAAGTTCACTTCGTTTCACCTCAAGGACCAAGTTGTTGATTGGTATCAACAATACAAAGATTCCAGAGGAGGTCGTGTGATTACCTGGGATGATTTCTATTGGGATTTTCGAGCTCATCACATTCCAACAAGTGTTGTTGAGAGCAAGCGTGAGGAATTCCGCAATCTCAAGCAAGGAAGCATGTCCGTGTATCAATAGAACATCCAGTTTTAGAAACTTGCTCGCTTCGCTAAACAAGACGTTCCTGATGAAAAGAGCATGATCTATAACTTCAGAGGTGGCCTCAGAGAAGATCTACATTTAGCGCTCGTTCTTGTTGAGCCTACTAAGTTTGATCAATTCTATAATATGGCCCTCAAGCAAGAAGGTGCTCACCTCAAGTGTGAGGCTTCAAAGAAGAGAATCAGGGATGCAGTTCAGTCTTCTTCTTCCTCACAAGTGGCAGCTAAGCAACATAAGTTCTGGCTTCCTCCTCCTCCTCCTTTGTTTCTTCAGCCCTGCTAGCAGAAGAGCAGAGGTGACCATGGATCTTCCCACCCACCCAACCCAGGCTATCAGAACAAGTCTCAGACTCAAGCTCTGAGGTCAAGTGCTCCTAGTCCTTGTCACCATCTGCTCTCAGAGGTTACTTGCAACAAGTGTGGTCTGAAAGGTCTCTATGCAAAGAAGTGCACTCAAAGGCGCCTTCCGCCTCCTCCTCATGTGAGGTCTTCAAGCAATGTAGTGGTCAAGCATAATCCCAAGTCTGCAAAGGTGAACATGATGAATGCAGCTCAAGCAGAGGATTCATCAGAAGTGATCATGGGTAATCTTCCACTTAATGATATTCCTGCAAAAGTATTATTTGATACTGGTGCATCGCATTCATTCATTTCAAGACCTTTTGTTTGGAAGCATGACTTGTTTTCACAAGCACTACCGAAGCCTTTGCATGTCGTTTCTCCGGGTGTTTTGTTGAGCTCTAATGTATTTGTTCCGGATGTCACCATCAAGATGGGCAATTAAAAATTTATGTCTTCTCCAATGGTTCTTGGCGACTGTGATATGATCTAATTCTCGGCATGGACTGGCTTTCTCAGAACAAGGCTCAACTTGATTGTGCTGCTAGGAAGATTCAATAGACACACTCTTATGAGGATGTGACCATCTATGCCGCTTGTGACGAAACCATTCGGTTATTCTCTATCAATGAGAAGGGCGAGTTGGATGCAATTTCTCATATTCCAGTTGTTTGTGAGTACCAAGATGTATTTCCAGAAGAGCTTCCGGGAATGCCTCCTCACCGGCCAGTTGAGTTCGTCATCAATCTTGAGCCTGGTACTGAGCCTGTTTGCAAGCGTCCATACAAGCTTGGACCAAAGGAGCTGAAGGAATTGAAGAAACAGCTCGATGAACAAGAGCGTCTGGGTTTGATCAGACTGAGTTCATCTCCGTGGGGTTGTGGTGTTCTTTTTATCCATAAGAAAGATGGCTCGGACTAACTTTGGGTCGATTACCGTCCATTGAACAAGAAGACAATCAAGAACAAGTATCCACTTCCCAATATCAATGAGCTATTCGAGCAAATTAAAGGTGCTAAAGTATTCTTCAAGCTTGACCTTCGCATGGGTTATCATCAGATTCACATTCGTGAACAAGATATTCCCAAGACAGCATTCAGAACAAGCTTTGGTTCTTATGAATATAATGTCATGTCTTTCGGCCTTGTCAATGCTCCTCCAACGTTCTCTCGCATGATGAACTTCATCTTCAACCCCTACACAAATGAATTCGTCCTTATGTATCTCAATGATATCCTGGTCTTCTCCAAGAATAAGAAGGATCATGCCAAGCATTTGCAATTGGTGCTCGACAAGCTCAAAGAGTATCAATTATATGTGAAGTTTTCCAAATGTGAGTTTTGGTTTGATGAAGTTCTTTACCTTGGTCATATCATCTCCGCCAAGGGCATTGTTGTTAATATGGAGAAGGTTTCTGCAATTGTGGATTGGGAGCCTCCTCAGAATGTCAAGTAGCTCCGTAATTTTCTTGGTCTTGCAAGCTACTGCCGAAGATTCGTTGAGAATTTCTCAAAGATTGCAAAGCCTCTTTACAACCTCCTCTAGAAGATGTCAAGTATGTCTGGACACCTGAGTGTGATGTTGCTTTCAACACTCTCAGAGAGAAGCTTGTCTCAGCTCCTGTCTTAACTCCTCCCGATGAATCCAAGCCATTCGAAGTTTTCTGTGATGCCTCTTTGCAAGGTCTCGGAGCTGTGTTAATGCAAGAGAAGAAAGTTGTGGCCTATACCTCTCATCAGTTGAAGCCCAATGAAAGGAACTACCCCACTCACGATCTTGAGGTGGCGGCAGTTGTCCATGCATTAATAACATGGAGACATCTTTTGTTGGGAAGACAAGTGGACATTTTCACCGATCACAAGAGCCTCAAGTATATCTTCACTCAACCCAAACTCAACCTCCGGCAAACTCGTTGGGTCCAAATGATTCAAGAGTACAATCCAAGTATTGAATATACTCCAGGAAAGGCCAATGTGATTGCAGATGCTTTGAGCGGGAAGGCTTACTGCAACAACTTAATTCTCAAGCCATTCGAACCGGATATTTGTGAAGCTCTCCGCAAGCTCAACCTCCAAGTTGTTCCTCAAGGTCTTCTTGCCAACCTTCAAGTCACTCCAACTTTGGAAGAGCAAATTCGTGAGGCACAACTCCTTCACACCATGGTGAAGAAGGTGAAACATGGTATTTACAAGGGCTTACCCAAATACAAGTGATATCACATTGATGACAAGGACACCTTATTCTTCGAGGATTGGATTGTGGTTCCTAATGGTGATCTAAGGAAGGTCATAATGAATGAAGCGCACCATTCTCTTCTATCCGTTCATCCAGGCAGTTCGAAGATGTACCATGACCTCAAGCAATCGTATTGGTGGACTCGGATGAAGCGGGAGATTGCTCAATTCGTGAATGAATGTGATGTCTGCCGAAGGGTGAAAGCATAACATCAATGACCAGCTGGTCTCCTCTAACCACTGGCTATTCCAGAATGGAAGTTTTATCATATCAAAATGGATTTTGTCACTGGATTTCCCAAGTACAAGCGTGGGAATGATGCTATCTTCGTTGTCATCGACAAGCTTACAGAAGTGGCTCATTTCATTCCAATGAAAGAATCTACCACGACAGCTCAGTTGGCAGAGCTATACACCTCCAGGATTGTCTCGTTGCACGGTACTCCGCAATTGATCTCTTCAGTCGGCGGAAGCATTTTCACTTCTAAGTTCTGGGACTCCTTCCAGAAGGCCATGGGCACCAACATTCGCTTCAGCATGGCTTTCCATCCTCAAACAAGTGGCCAAGTCGAGCGAGTCAATCAAATCCTCGAAGACATGGTTAGGGCTTGTGTCATCTCTTTCGGTATGAAGTGGGAATATTGTCAACCATATACCGAGTTCTCCTACAACAACAGCTTCCAAGCAAGTTCGGGCAAGGCCCCATTTGAAATTCTATATGGCATAAAGTGTCGTACACCTCTCAATTGGTCTGAGACTAGTGAACGCCAACTGCTTGGCAACTACTTGATCACAGAAGCTGAAGAAATGTGTAAAGTCATCCATGAAAATCTCAAAGCCGTGCAATCGCGCTAGAAGAGTTACTATGATAGCAAGCACCGTGACTTGGCTTTCGAAATCGGAGACCATGTCTACCTCCGCGTCTCTCTAATCAAAGGAACTCATCACTTCGTTATCAAAGGGAAGTTTGCCCCTAGATACGTGGGTCCTTTCAAGATCATTGGCAAAAGAGGCGACCTCGCCTATCAACTTGAGCTTCCGTCCAACTTCGCAAATGTGCACGATGTGTTTCACGTGTCACAGCTTCGCAAGTGCTTCAATACGCCTGAGCGCACTATCAACTTTGAAGAGATTGATCTCCAAGAAGACTTGTCTTATCATGAGCATCCCGTTCCTATTCTTGAATAAGCCGAGCGCAAAACTCGCAACAAGTCAATCAAATTCCTGAAAGTTAAGTGGTCGCACCATTTCGACCGAAAAGCCACCTGGGAGCGCGAGGATCACCTCCGTTCTGAATATCCAGAGTTCTTTCAGTCATAGATCTCTGGACGAGATCCTCTTGTAGTGGTGCAGTGTTGTAACACCCCGGATGTAACTTCTCACAATTGTAACTCCAACTCTTGCCATTTCCGGCTATGTGATATGATATTTCCTTTGTGGTTGGGTTTTCGTCTTCGTTTTTGCATTTTATTCATGTCATGCATTTCATCTCATGTCATCATGTGCATCTCATTGGCATTTGTGTTCGTCTCGTGCATCCGGTCTTTTTCCTCGTTGTCTGTTTCGCAATCCGACACTCCCACATGCACCCGTTGCACCCCTCAAATCTCATTTCATGAGTGGGAAAAAACGTTCTCGGAATGTGCCGAGATTTGTCGAGTGGCCTTGGTACATCACCGGTAGGCTGCCTGTCAAATTTTGTTCCATTTGGAGGTCGTTTGATGCCCCAACGGTTAACCGGGTAATCGTAAAAGCCCCTCTATTGTTGCATCCCAACACCCCTCCAAAACAGCCCACTAACCCATCTAAACCCCCTCCAAGCTCTCCGTCATTCGATCACGATCGTGTGGGCAAAAACTGCACCTTATTTGGACACTCCTAGCTCCCCTACCTATAAATATACACCCACCTCCTAAAAATCCGGGCAAAAACCCTAGCATCGCCTCCACCTCGTCGCCGGACGCGTCCGCACCGCCGCTCCCGACCACTCAGCGCTTGCCACGTCACTTCGCCGCCGCCCACCACCGCGGGGGCCCTTGAGACCGAGGTCAGCCCTCCCTCGGCCGCCACCGCCCGAGCGAGCCCCGTGCTCCGGCCACCATGTTGCCGCCCGCCGTCCCTCGTCGCTGCTGCCGTCCGACATCCGCTCGCCGCGCCCCCTGTCTACTCACCAGAGAAGCCGTGCCCGCACCACCGCGTCGCCGCCCGGTCCCGTCGTCGCCGGATCCGGGGGCTCCACGCCCGGATCCGTCTGCCCCCGCTCACCGGTGGCCACCCCCTCGTCGGACCTTCCCCGGTCACCTCCTCCCTCGCCGACGTCGAGTTCAACCCCACCTCGGTTCCCGTGCCACGGGTCTAACCCTAGATCTGAGAGGTCAAATTCTTTCCAAGTCCCAAAATCCCTAACATTTTGTGCCCCACTTTGACATTCCATATTTCCATGCTCATAACTCCGTTTTGCATGCATGATATATAAAAATTTTGTCTCGTGATACTCTTCATGTTAGTGGCATTTTCATGCATGTTACTGTCCATATTGATGCCCTAATCTTCATTGCAATAGTGCTATATGATTTTGTCTGCTGCAATTTAACAGAACTTGATGATTTGTCATTTTCGTTGCATTTTGTGTGTGCGTCCAATGAGCATCATGCCTACATGTTTTACGAGCTCCATCATGTCGTCTTTACAAGGGTACAAGTATTGTATTTTTATCAGCTATGTGGTGACTAGCACAAGAATGCAAAGTAGGCTATGTGATGTTGCTGATCTCAAACACTTGAATATTTTGCTGTCTTTTCCTGTTATATTTTGGTGCTATGTAAACTTGTTGCTACCAGTAGATCCATAAATATTTTGAGGTAGATCAATAAGAGTGTTTTGAAGATGTGGTATTTCTATATCCATTAATGCATTTGGTTGAAATTATGGAGTACTCTAACTTGTCATTACCATGCTCTACGTTTGCTAAATTTTGTTCCTGGCAGATTGTTAACATGAAGTTCAACTTTGCCATGTGTGTTGCTAGTGATACATGTACCCTATGAACTTGCTCTTGCCATGCTTAGCTTCTTGTTCATGTCTACTTACTGTTGGGTACCTTGTTCTGCCATGAAATGCTTTGTGGTGAGTGGCATGAGCTTGCAAAGTTGCTATCATGAATCTGTTCATATAACTTGCCATGTTTGCATGGGTGCTACCATATTTTTTATGCATCTTTGGATAAAGTTCAGTAAGGGAGTTTTGTTCTATGCCTTTAGTACTAGCATGCCACGCCTTTGTTTGCCATGATACGTTCTTGTAGCATGTCGTTTGCTAGCTCTAAACATTGCTACCTGATGCTGTTTTGACATGTTTAGTATTTTCCACCAAGTCTATGAAGCTGTTATCATTTGCATTTTTGCCTTGCTATTTTAAGCTTGTTATATTGAGTTCTAGCAGGAGCTTAGTGTTCATGATTTGTAGAGCTTCAAATGTACATTAATGCCATGTGCTTTGCTGCTATGTTGGAATGTCGTAGCATAGTTTCTTGTTGCATCTTACGTGCTATGATGCTGTTTGATACGTCTCCAACGTATCTATAATTTTTGATTGCTCCATGCTATATTATCTACTGTTTTGTACATTATTGGGCTTTATTATCCACTATTATATTATTTTGGGACTAACCTATTAATCGGAGGCCCAACCCAGAATTGTTGTTTTTTTGCCTATTTTAGGGTTTCGAAGGAAAGGAATATCAAACGGAGTCCAAACGGAATGAAACCTTCGGGAACGTGATTTTCTCAATGAACAAGACCCAGGAGACTTGGACCCTACGTCAAGACAAAAAAGAGGAGGCCACGAGGTAGGGGGCGTGCCTACCTCCCCCCAGGCACGCCCTCCACCCTCGTGGGCCCCCTGTTGCTCCACCGACGTACTCCTTCCTCCTATAAATACCTATGTACTCCCAAACGATCAGATACGGAGCCAAAAACCTAATTCCACCGCCGCAACTTTCTGTATCCACGAGATCTCAGCTTGGGGCCTGTTCCGGAGGTCCGCCGGAGGGGGCATCGATCACGGAGGGCTTCTACATCAACACCATAGCCCTTCCGATGAAGTGTGAGTAGTTTATCTCAGACCTACGGGTCCATAGTTATTAGCTAGATGGCTTCTTCTCTCTTTTTGGATCTCAATACAATGTTCTCCCCCTCTCTTGTGGAGAACTATTCGATGTAATCTTCTTTTTGCGGTGTGTTTGTTGAGATCGATGAATTGTGGGTTTATGATCAAGTCTATCTATGAACAATATTTGAATATTCTCTAAATTCTTCTATGTGTGATTGGTTATCTTTGCAAGTCTCTTCGAATTATCAGTTTGGTTTGGCCTACTAGATTGATCTTTCTTGCAATGGGAGAAGTGCTTAGCTTTGGGTTCAATCTTGCGGTGTCCTTTCCAAGTGACAGTAGGGGCAGCAAGGCACGTATTGTATTGTTGCCATCGAGGATAACAAGATGGGGTTTTCATGATATTGCATGAGTTTATCCCTCTACATCATGTCATCTTGCTTAAGGCCTTACTCTGTTTTTAACTTAATACTCTAGATGCATGCTGGATAGCGGTCGATGAGTGGAGTAATAGTAGTAGATGCAGGCAGGAGTCGGTCTACTTGTCTCGGACGTGATGCCTATATACATGATCATACCTAGATATTCTCATAACTATGCTCAATTCTGTCAATTGCTCAACAGTAATTTGTTCACCCACCGTAGAATACTTATGCTCTCGAGAGAAGCCACTAGTGAAACCTATGGCCCCCGGGTCTATCTTTATCATATTAATCTCCTACTACTTAGTTATTTCCTTTGCTCTTTTACTTTGCCTTTATTTTACTTTGCATCTTTACCACAAAAATACCAAAAATATTATATTATCATATCTATCAGATCTCACTCTCATAAGTGGCCGTGTAGGGATTGACAACCCCTATTCGTGTTGGTTGCGAGGATTTATTTGTTTTGTGCAGGTACGAGGGACTCGCGCGTAGCCTCCTACTGGATTGATACCTTAGTTGTCAAAAACTAAGGGAAATACTTACGCTACTTTGCTGCATCATCAATTCCTCTTCGGGGAAAACCAACACAGTGCTCAAGAGGTAGCAAGAAGGATTTCTGGCGCTGTTTCCGGGGAGGTCTACGCAAAAGTCAATATACCAAGTACACATCACATATCCTTATTTCCCGCATTACATTATTTTCCATTTGCCTCTTGTTTTCCTCTCCCCCACTTCACCCTTGCCGTTTTATTCGTCCTCTCTCTCTCTATCCTCTATCTCTTTCTCTATTTGCCTCTTTTGCCCGCTTGCTTTTTGTTTGCTTGTGCGTTAGTTCGTTTGCTTGTCGTGATGGCAGTCCTTTACCTTCTGCCTCTATGTCTGAAATTGGAGAAATTATTGTCGATATGGACAACAATAATATCATGAAAAATTCTGATGCTCCTGCTAAAGAACCACCCATCTTACATACAAAAAATTCCGTGTTGGTAGTGGTAATATTTTTGGAAAAGGAGTTATTCAAGATTTCTTTACTTGTGCCGGTGCTTTACCTTCTATGTGCAGTTCTATCCTTCATAGAACTAGTAGTCTTGCGGACGCTATTGCCATGCTTGCAGTTGAACTTGAAAGACAATTCATGCACATGCATCCTTGCATACAAAGGATTTTCCTAGAATTTTCTAATATTGAGCATTCTTATGTTAAGCGTGCCGCTACTATCTTTTTGGCTCATGAGTTTACATTCATAATAAAAGAGGCCAAAGAAATCTTTGCACATTATAGGGTGGACGTGCAACTGATAAATCTGCTGTGACAAGTCCACGATGTTGACGCCCACCGTGGGGCCTGCGCACAGTGGTGTCGAGTTCTTGGAGGGATCTCTCTTAGGGATCCAGATGTTCGCGATTTTTTGGGTGAAGAAGAGCTGGTTGGCCAACACCATCAACTTCCTCTATGGTCTGTTTTTGCCGGCGGGTCAAGTTTTGATCTGTAAATCGCCAAGAACTAACATGGTTAGAGTCGCCGCCTTGTTTAAGCGTTAATGCGACAAAGATGATGGAAGCAAATCGCCAAAAACACAAAAAGCCAAAGTCCCAATCGAGCAAGACTATGGATTGGATATTGATTGGAAAGATTAGTAAAGAAATTGATGACTAGCTATAGGTATCATGGATCAAAGCATCACTCCACGACCCAGACTCCTCGGTTGTCTGTGCCTCGAGGATTGGCTGTCCCAAAGCCGCCGCCGGATTGAGTCAGCTCTGTCGCCTTTGAACCGCCGCTTGGCCGTGTCCTCGCCATACCGGAGCCTCTCCAAACGCGCCACCGGTTCAGCTGCACCTCGACGGCTGGTTTCAGCACGCCGCGAGCCGGCCTGCACCTCGTCGATCCGCTGGGGCGGCCTCATTCCGCCCACGATGGTACGGCCGATAGCCCGTTTTCAACTGCCGGCTCGCTCTTCCACTCAAACCGCCTTGTTAAACCGCCAGCGACTGACCGGTTCAAAACTCCATTGTTATGAGCCAAGATCATGGAGTCACATCTGCCATTAACTCCGCTGTACAAGCCGCAACAGAGAACAGAAATCAGATCGGTTTGGTTCTGAATCAGATTGAGAAAGAAAAGGAAAAAGAGCGTAGGATCTCAACACGGACTCATACATCAATGGAAAGTAAGAACCTACCGGCAACATTACAGCATGGAACAAAGAAATCCAACGAAAAGTCCAACAGCACCATGGCCCGGAGACGGATATGAGGGATGAACTCGGACTCTGTGGCCGCCACGGCCGTACCTTGCCAGCAAGCCTCCGATGTCGGCCCTCCCTCGCTCCGCCGCCGCCCTCGCCGTTTTACAAGCCGCCTCCGGTTCAAATACTGCTCCAAGCCGCTTTACCTCAACATGATCTGGCCCTGAGTCACCGTCGCCATCAAACTACAGCCAAACCGCCGCCATTCAGTTGCACGTCTACGGACAAATCACCACTGTGGCCACGGTTGCTTACCTCTTGAACCGCCGACGCCGAGTCGTCGCCTATGCCAGGACAGCCCGCCCTCACCGCGATCCGCCGCGGATTGCTCCTGTTGCTGCAAGCGGGCCCGTGGCCTCGGCCCTCTTCCACAAGTCACAATCAGACCGTCTCGCAGCCGTTGCTGAACCGCCCGCTGGCTCGGCGCCTAACGACTCTCGCCGTCGCGCACCTCACTTCGTCGGCGGAGGACGCGCCGGGCCGGCCTCTCTCTTAACCCGCCTGCAATACCTTTCACTGCTCGAGCCGCTGCCCACGATCCGGCCTAGTCGAATCACCAAACCAACCCGCCGGCCGTCGAGCTGCCGTCTGTCTAGCAGGAAGACACGCCCAACTCACCTCCGCCGCTGTGCCATGCCGGATCACCCGCGCCTGAGTTGTCGCGTAAATCGCCAAGCCAACAGGGGCAGTTCACGGTCTCTGCCTATACGGATCGGCCTCGTGCTGCTACATTTTGCCTTGGCCCGCCTTGCCGGCGTCCTCCAGGCCGCTGCTCCACCTCGCCCGTTGCGCTGCTTTTGAGCCGCCCGGGCTTTCGGCCCCGAACCGTCTCACTTACTCAGCCGGCCGCCTGACCCGCCTCCGTCGTCCGCGCATGGAGCCGCCTCCGCCGTCGCCGATTCACCGCCCCTCGCGGCTGTAGCCACGCCTCACCGGCTGTCTGCTTCTGACACACGGCCTCACCGAGTCACCGTCACGGCCGGATTAAATCGTCGCCTCTTCAAGTCACCTCTGCCGGTTCTGGCCTCTACTGCGGGTCGCCCATATCGTGCCTACGAGCCGGAGTCGCCCCCGCAACCGTGTCCAGCCGCTTCAGGCAAGATACTGATAGGGCAGGTGCGACCTTCATGACCAACATCGGCGCAAAGGAGCAGTTCTTTGGATCAGACGATTTCTGACTTGCCTTTTTTATTGACAATGTCAAACAAGGGATGCCTCTCCAGGCAGAAGCAGACAAAAGAGAAGAAGGATAAAACCTGCTACGTGCATGGATAATGCGGCCAGAGTGCTAATCACACGCATATATTATTTACTTTCCATGCACCTCCAGTACCTCACACACGGTTCAATCTACAATTTGATGTTATGCTGCATAGCGTGGTTCCCTTGATAAAACAGAGGAAGCGAGAGGAGATGTGTTCGCCCGAAAAAACAGAAGGTGCTATTTTTCCTAAGATTTTTATCAGCACATATTTTGTTTGAGAACAATTACTCTGGTTTGTGATATTTTTTCTCAGGACCATTATTCATTACAAAGGTGTTGCAAAGGGGCGTGCGTCAATATTATTTTGTGCACTAGCGCGTTCATGCCGTGTTGCTGGATGGATACATGCGCAAGTCGCCGCCCCCGCTACATCAATATATCGTGGCTGACTCATCTGTCTGCTCCTATGGCGGACTCACCCATGATTAATTTCCGCTTCACCATGGTGATCATCAACTCTGCGGTGGATAATTTCTGGCCTGACATATCAGGTGAAATCCATTCAGCCTATTTTTATGTTATATATTGCTTTTTAAAAAAAGAGCAATTACTCCGGCTTGCAAAGTTATCTAATGCAGGACCCTAAAACGCCATATTGATGCAAATTTAAAAGCCGTCAGAAAATTTCCGGCTTAAAAAGAAGAATTCCGGTTTAAAATCCGGCCCAAGGGAAAGCTATCTCCCACAAAGCTTTGAAGCTCTCAGTAGCCGGTTCAAAATCCCGGTTCAAGAAGAATTTATCTCTTGCAAAAGATTAAAAGTTGCCGAAGAGGACCTGTTGCCATGATGCGCGGTTCAAACATGGGTATCATGCCTTATTGGCTTATCATATCATTGATCACTTGGGGGCTTTGGTCATATCTGAACCATAGCTACACCTCTTGATCGGCGCAATGCCACAATGTCACTTGGGGGCTTGGTCGCGTCCGAACCATAGCAACGCCATTTGGTAGGCGTAAAGCCACAACATCACTTGGGGACTTGTGGTCACGTCTGAACCATAGTCACGCCTCTTGATCGGCCTAGTGCCACAGCATCACTTGGGGGCTTTGGTCGAACCCGAACCATCGCTACACCTCTTGATCGGCGTAATGCCAATGCATCATTTGGGGACTTGTGGTCATGTCTGAACCATAGTCACTCCTCTTGATCGGCCTAAGGCCACAGAATCATTTGGGGGCTTGGTCGAACCCGAACCATTGCCACGCCTTTTGATCGGCATAATGCCACTGTTTGATTTGGGGACCTGGCTGACTTGAACCATAGCTACGCCTATCGGGGGCTTGGTCGTGTCCGACCATGGTAACGCCATTTGATCGGCTCAATAGCCTCTTTTTGCAAATGGTTTTATCATTGCCTTTGCTTCAAATTTTGTTTTGATAAATATTTCTTTTGTTGCGTTTTTAAACCGACAATTCTTAAACCGGTTCGACTATCAAATTACAAATTGACTGAACACGGTTAAATCTTAATCCGGAGGCTATCTGCCCGGTTTGATTTTCTGTTACCATCCTATTATGGAGTAAACCGGTATTTATCAACCCGGCTCGGCTTTCAACTAGAAGTTGTCAGTACACGGTCAAGTTATAATCCGGAGACTATCAGCCCGGTCTGGTTTGACTATGAGTCGCCAGTATTATATGTGGTTAAACCGGTGTTTATCACAACCTGGTACGGTTTTATCTTAAACCGGCACAATATGGAAGGAGTTATCAGTACTCAAGATTGGGGTTATCACCTTTACTACAAAAAGTTGGCAAAACCAACAATGTGATTCAATGTCACAGGTATGATATATTTCATATTTGATTATTCTTAAGTGCAGCCTTGGTTATAAACCTGGGTTATATGTTGGGCATTATGACCCGTTCGGCGGTAAACTGCCAGGACACTTTAAACTTGTTGTATGCAGAAACAGATTTGTTAAACCGGCCTGGCTTTGGACTATAAGTCGCCAGTATATATATATATATATATATATATATATATATATTTGGATTGCGCCATTGGAATCATGCGCTTATAAAATCATTGGATTATATTATGCAAATAGCCAAACTTGGCTGGATTTCCATTATGATGTTGAATGAATAAGGTTTTCATACCGGATTATGTTATCTTGAATAGCCAACATGGCTGGATTTTATTATGGTTATTAATAACCGGTATTATTGAGGTTTTCAAATTCGCTTTAGCGCAATGGCTATTATATTATCAATGGATATGGTTTATTTTATATTTGAAGGAATAGTCCCGAGTCGCTGCAGGCTCACGACCCGGCACTTGGGGGCTACATTATTCAACTGAAGATTATATCAAATATGCAAGTCTCATGTCGCTGCAAGCATGCACCATGACACTTGGGGGCTAATCAAAGTCATTTTTATTAGTCTTATTGAAGACCCGACACATCACATCATAATGAGCCGGCCCTTGGGGGCTACCAATTGCTCCTGTCAACAATTCAAGTCCCTGCTCATTATTTGCATTAATGACCCGACCCTTGGGGGCTACACTGGTTGAAATTTTTATGAGCATCAGGAAATTATAAGTCCCAGGTTGCTGCAAGCATGACAACCCGGCACTTGGGGGCTACATATATGGAGTATTCAGTTTATATGATTGAGATGAACAAACCGGATTTCTTCAAGGTTGCAACACTGATTGGAGCAAGTCTTAAGTTATCACTATATTCTCTTCTTAAGACTTGGGGGCTACATGTAATATGCATATAAAGGAGGAACATCTTCAAATTCTCAGTTTTTGGCAAATCAGGAAGATTAATTGTGTGATCCGGCGTTGGCAACAATCATAACCCGGCGCCTATAAACGGTCATAATCCGGGATCATCAGTTTTTTTTAACCCGGCCATTTTGGTAATGTTAAACCGGCAAGTTTTTACATTTTCAAACCGGCTGAATATCAGATGAATATTTCAAGACCAATATTTCTTAAACCGGCGCTTTGGAAGCCGACTCAAGTGGATTATTCTTCACAATATTTTTCTGTGAGAAACCAATGTTAGCAAATTGAGTATGACGCTGGCTTATTGACCTAGACTTCCCAGAAGGAGGAAATAACAAGGACTTAAGGGTGATCAGGTACCGATTTACAAGAATTCTTAACCCGGAGCATAACCTGTCAAATTTGTTCTTGTGTTTATTTTGCAGCATAAGTTTACCATGGATAAATCCAAGCTAAACTTGGGGGCTAATGTCGGGGATATACCCTGCGGCGTAAACCGGCCGAAAGTATAACCCGACCGGACTAGGCGTTTCATTGGTAAACCGCCAGAGGATTGGCAGTTTATGTGATTGGCGGTTTACGTGTCTGGCGGTTCACTGGTATGACGATTCACGAGCCTGAAGACTCATTGGTGACCCGGCACGTGTTCCAGATGGATGACAAGGCCCAAGGCCCAACATGTCGGTTTATATTAATGGTGGGCCAGTTTAAGAGGAAAGGCATGAGGAACATTTATCTTACAAAGAGTTAAGACCTGGACTTGTATCCGGTTTGTATTAGAGATAGACTAGTCCTAATCCTAATAGGACTCTACATGTAACTCGCCCCTCCAACATATATAAGGAGGGGCCGGGCTCCCCAAAAGGGACAAGATTCACAAGTTCCACAAGTTGGACAAGTTAGGTTTTAGACAATAGCTCTCAAGGTAGAGCACTCTTGTAACCATGATCATCATCATCAATATCAATGAAGCAGGACGTAGGCTTTTACCTCCACCGTGAGGGGCCGAACCTGGGTAAAAGCTCACGTCTCTCGTCCCGCTCAACCCCTCTCAAGCTACCACATAGATGCGTTGGCCTCGCGATTAAGTCCTGACGCTAAGGACATCTGCCGTGACAAGTCCACGACACTTGCCGTCCTCCCATAGAGACTATCCTCTTTGATCAAGAAGAAATAATGTGTTTTCAATCTTTAGACTATGTTGCTTTCAATGAAAATCTTAGAAAAAGGGTTCCTACCAATGTTTTAGTTGATAGAATTTCTGAACTTAATGATGATTTGGCTATTCGAAATAATGAACTAGGATATTCTCTTGAATATAGGCTCACAAAGTTCTGTCAAAAGAATGCTTATAATGATGAATTGGTTGTGCAATATGAAAGACAAAAGGAGGAACCTATACCTCCCAAGGTTGATCTTCGGGACTTTTGTCCCATTAAATTTAGCCCTTTCGATTACTTTTGCTTGCCTCAAAGAAGACTTGCTGCCGAACGTAGAGAATATGAAATGAGTTTTAACAATCTATCTTACTATTATGGCAGTACCTAGATCTATCTTGTTATGCCTAGCTAGGGGCGTTAAACGATAGCGCTTGTTGGGAGGCAACCCAATTTTATTTTTTCCTTGCTTTTTGCTCCTTTTTAGTAATAAATAATTTATCTAGCCTCTGTTTTGGTTGTGTTTTTTGTGTTTAATTAGTGTTTGTGCCAAGTATAACCGTTGGGAAGACTTGGGGAAAGTCTTGTTACACTTGCTGTAAAAAACAGAAACTTTAGCTCTCACGAGAACTACTGCCATTTTTATTTGGAAAGTGCTATTTAGTTAATTATTTTTGGAGATAATTAACAGATAAATTCCTCACTTCCAGAAACTTATTTTAGAATTTTTGGCGTTCCATATCTTGCGCTAGCTACAGATTCCTACAGACTGTTCTGTTTTTGACAGATTCTGTTTCTCGTGTGTTGTTTGCTTATTTTGATGAATCTATGGCTAGTAAAATAGTTTAAAAACCATAGAGAAGTTGGAATACAGTAGGTATAACACCAATATAAATAAATAATGAGTTCATTACAGTACCTTGAAGTGGTCTTTTGTTTTCTTTCGCTGACGGAGCTCACGAGATTTTCTACTTTGAGTTTTGTGTTGTGAAGTTTTCATGTTTTGGGTAAAGATTTGATGGATTATGGAACAAGGAGTGGCAAGAGCCTAAGCTTGGGGATGCCCATGTCACCCCCAAGATAATCTAAGGACACCTAAAAGCCAAAGCTTGGGGATGCCCCGGAAGGCATCCCCTCTTTCGTCTACTTCTATCGGTAACTTTACTTGGAGCTATTTTTATTCGCCACATGATATGTGTTTTGCTTGGAGCGTCTTGTATGATTTGAGTCTTTACTTTTTAGTTTACCACAATCATCCTTGCTGTACACACACCTTTTGAGAGAGCCATACATGATTTGGAATTTGTTAGAATACTATATGTGCTTCGCTTATATCTTTTGAGTTATGTAGTTTTGCTCTAGTACTTCACTTATATCTTTTAAAGCACGGTGGTAGATTTGTTTTATAGAAACTATTGATCTCTCATGCTTCACTTAGATTATTTTGAGAGTCTTAAATAGCATGGTAATTTGCTTAAAATCCTAATATGCTTGGTATACAAGATTAATAATAAAATTTTCTTATGAGTGTTTTGAATACTAAGAGAAGTTTGATGCTTGATGATTGTTTTGAGATATTGAAGTAATAATGTAACATCCCAAATTTTCAATTTGGAATGTTATACATTAGGTCATCATGCATATCATATTTTTTTTGCTTTTGGTTTTGATCCTAGAAAATCCTAAGCAACTCAAGGACCCACGGAGAGAGTTGGGGATTTCGTTATTCACATATTTGAGTTTTCTCAAATTATGTAAACAGGATCATTTGATTTTATTTATTTTATCATCAATTATTTCTATTACAAAAATATGAGAGAGGGAATAAAATGACTTTCCCAAAATATAGAAATATTGAGGATTTAATAAAAAAATCAAATAAGTTTTATTTCGAAGTTTTTCGGTATTTTATTTGAATTTAGGAAAATGCGCGTTTTTCGAAATTGCATTTAGGGCCCAAATAAATGTTCACTTTTTCGGGCTTGATTTTAGAAGCCCGGGAAAATTTATTTCGGGATTTTTGGAGTCCGTTTAGTATTTCTTTTTATTTTTCTTCCGAGCGGAATTTATTTTAAAAAAAAACGCGGAACCGACTATGGGCCGTATTCGGCCAAGACTCCCTGGCCGGGGCCTTTATAAGTCGCCACCCTGGGGTAAGAGAGGCCAGCCGCCCAGCCCGAGAGCCCAGCCAGCCGAAACCCTAACCCTAGCCCAGCCCCCCCGCCGCCGCCAGCCGCCGCTGCCCGCCGCCGCCGCGGCCGGAGCCGCGCGCCGCCCGAGGTTCGCCGCCTCGACTTCCATGCTGTTTTTATTTAAAAAAAAATTCCGTTCGTTATTTTTCTTTTTCGTCGGATTTTCCGCGGTTATTTTCTGATCGCGATTTCTGATCCGATTTTCGTTTTAGTATAACTTTTCGCTCGTTTATCGGAATCAGGCGATTCAAGTGCCTGGAGTTTCGTTTAGAAACCCTCTTTCCGAATAATCAACTTAAACAAGTTTTTGCTACTGTAAAATTTTCCCTAGATCCAGATTACTAGAACGAAGTTGTTTTCTTTCGCCGTTTGAATTCTTTTGCTTCGTTCGATTTGATTCTTTTGCAAACCAGGGTTCTTAAGTTGAACTTTCTGGTTAGATCTTCTATTTGAGTTTTACCTGTGCATTAGATGAGTACTTATTGTATGCTTGTTGTTTATCTGTGATAGAATACCCAGAGTGCGCCGCCTGTTACTTCGAATCTCTAGGTTTCGCGGATCATCAGCAAGGCAAGTAACACTTTGATCATACCTTTTTCTACAACCCAGTTTTATTGCATTAGATCAAACCTCACACATTGCATGATTAGGATCTAATTAAACTATGGGATGGGAAGTAGATGCGGTAGTACCTATTACTTGTTTATTATCAAACCTTTGGGAGTTACTTCTACGTTTGCTTATGCCATGCTATGCTAGTAGACGTGGATTGGGTGAGTGATATCCATGACAGATGTGAGTTTGTTAATTAAGGGTTTATCTAAGGTGGCAACCTAAACACACATCTGGGTGGATTGAGGCACCTTGGGTTTCCAGGACTTGCCTGTTTTTCTTTGGGCCGCCACCCAGGCTCAAAGGGATCATGAGATTATTCATACTAGAAACTTCCGTGTGCAGCCACAAGCCATTATGGGCTCTGGCATAGTTGAGTAAGTCGCGCGAACTCTTACAGGGTAGACTAGCAGATGTAGGGGAAAGTAGGTGTACCGGTCTATCCATCGTAAGGTGCTAGTGCTTTTGAAAGACTGTGTCTCAGTCATCCGTTTCTCAAACACCATGTAGTGCGAGAAATCAAACGGAGGCGATCGAGTCTTGTGGGGAAAAGTGCGCAAATCTCTGCAGAGTGTATCAAACTAATCATGATTAGCCGTGTCCCTGGTTATAGACATCTTGAGTATCTGGTACCTGGATTATCATGTGAATCTCAACATGTTACTCTAAAGTTAAATTGTTGGGTTTAATTGTTACTTTAAATGGGATTGAGAATGCTGTCAACCATTCTCAATGTTTAACAACCACCATGATAGTAATTAAATTTATTCCTTTGAAGTAGGGAAAAATTGGCTTTACGCAAAAACTGTAACCATAGAGCTTTCCACCAGCCAAATATGCATATAGTATAGCTGTTGCATTCCATTACTCTCTATGTGTTACCTTGCCAGCATATTCCATGTGCTGACCCTTTTTCGGGCTGCAACGTTAATGTTGCAGACTTTTCAGACGATGATTAAGGAGTTTTTAGGTCGTGGTTCCATACTCAGTGATGCCATTGGAGTTGATGGACTCACTTATCTTCCAAGCCTTCCGCTGTTATCGTCACTAGATGGCCTTAAGCCATATTTATTGTAATAAGTTCTCTTTTGAGACACTCGATGTAATAAGTGTGTGATTGCTACTCTGCTATAAATCCTCTGAGTACTGTGTGGTGTCAGCATTACTGATCCAGGGATGACACTGGAGCACAGAGATCAGACTGTTTGAGGTCTGGTCGCTACAGAGATGGTATCAGAGCACACGCTGACTGCAGGACACGACCACTAAGCTAAAGACCTAGATCACTACTCACTCTCTTCTCTTCTGACTTCTCATCTTTTGTACTCTTTAGGATGGCGGATGCAAGGAACAAGTTCACACAACCAGATGAAGATACACCCTTTGGACGCCACTTGAAGGAAGTCACTAGATACCTGAACATAGGAGTACCAAGCTTCATGGGAACCTACAACGCCACTTCACCTGAAGAAGAGCGCTGGATGATTCAAGTTCAAGTTCCAGGAAGGACGTTCATGCCAGTCACTGAGCCCATAGAGTTTTCTTTTGATGCACCAACTTGGAGTCTAGGAAAGAGTATGGCAGCTCACATCGCCATGGGACGCATTGGAGAAGTCTACCGCAAGGATCTCAAGGATACTATCTACCAGATTTGTGGGCGCCGAGATGAACACTGGGAGATGATCAGCACTAGGAAAGATAGATCAATTGCAGCTTTTATCCAGGAGTTAAACCATCACATTCAACGACAGGAGAATCAGATGTGCGCCGACATGATAGATCTGAAGAAGGCTAAGACTAGAATCAAGGAACTGGAGGAAGAACTGAAGGTTACACGTGAAGATTATGAAGAAGAAATTGAAGTATTGGTGGATAAGAATGCCGACCTAACCATGAAGCTAGCAGTATTTATGGGAGGCCCGATGCCAGTAGATGAAGACGAGGAGCCCAAGGAGATTAGCCCGGAAGACTACATCATCATTGACGGCACCGACTCGGAAGCAGATGGTAGCGATGATGACTATGTTGATGAAGCCGGAGCAGATATCATGGAGTCTACAACCGTAGAATATTTCTAGTAGACCACCTCATCAGTAGTAGTAGTCCACCATGTAAATATAGTAGTCCGAGCACTTTTGCGATAGTTAGATCGATTGTATGCCTTTGTTTGTTTGAATGAAGTGAATTGTGTGCTTTTGCCTCATGTGCATATGGGTAGTGTTTTCTCATTAGACCCCCTCTATTCTTATATCTCGTCTTTTCTAAACCCTCAGATGCCTCCGAGACGTGACCCCGGATTTGCCTTTCCGCCAGAGCTCACCCAGTTGATCCAGCAGCAGAACACCTTGATGCAGTTGCTAGTTAGGGGAACAACAACAACAACCCACCACCACCACCACCACCTGTTGACCACTTAGTCCGTTTTCTTAGGCTGAATCCGCCGGTGTTTTCCAGCAGCACCGAGCCGATAGTAGCAGATGATTGGCTCCGCAAGATAGCTAGGGAGTTGACCACATCAGGATGCACAGATGCGGAGAAGGTGAAGTTTGCCGCACATCAGTTAGAAGGACCCGCAGCATCCTGGTGGGAGAATTTCACAGCCACCTTCCCAGTCGACACTGTCACATGGGACCAGTTTCAGCAGGCTTTTCGTACTGCCCATGTTTCAGCAGGAGCAATGGCCATGAAGAAGCGTGAGTTTCGTAACTTGCGCCAAGGAGGACGGATAGTTGGCCAGTATGTGGAGGAGTTTAGTAAGCTAGCACGTTATGCCCCAGATGACGTTGCTACAGATGCAGCTAAGCAGGAGAAATTCCTAGAAGGACTGAATGATGAGTTGAGTATGCAGTTGATGGTAACCACCTTCAACAACTACCAGGAGTTGGTAGATCGTGCTCTAATGATTGAAGGGAAGCAGCAGCAAATCGAGAACCGCAAGAGGAAGTATGGACAAGGAAAGTATAATTCAGGAGCTCAGCAGAAGCCATGTTTTACCCCTAGACCGGGAGGACATTTTCAGCATACCCATGGAGTAGGTAGCTCGCACAATCACAATGGCACCAAGAATGGTAATGGGAATGGAGGAAGCAACAGACATAACCGCAACACCCCATCAACCCCAGCCAAGAAGGACTTGAGCCACGTCACTTGTTATAAGTGTTCGAAGCCAGGACATTATGCAAATGAATGTCCTGAAGGCCAAAACGGCAATGGAAGTTCTGGGAAGAAGCCGAACCCTTTCAACAGGGGACAGGTGAACCACGTTAATGTGGAGGAGGTTGAAGCTCAGCCCGATGCAGTAATAGGTAATTTTTTGGTTAAGTCATTTACTGCACTTGTTCTTTTTGATACTGGTGCATCGCATTCATACATATCAAGGGGATTTGTGGAAAAGTATAGCCTGCCCACTAGGATTCTTAAAACACCTATGCTAGTAAGCTCACCAGGAGCAGAGTACATGGCCAGTCAAGGATGTTTTCAAGTGCCATTAAGTATAGGAAGGCATGTTTTCCCAACGGATTTAATTATTCTGGAATCCCAAGGTTTGGATGTGATTCTTGGTATGGATTGGCTGTTGATGTATGGAGGAAACATCGATTGCGCCAGTAAGACAATTTTGCTCACAACGCCAGAAGGAAGAAGGATCAAGTATGTATCCCGACATGTGCCAAAGAGGACCCAATTAAATTTCCTAACAGGAGTTGTGCAGGAGGAAGTACCCGTGGTAAAGGATTTCCCTGATGTATTTCCCGAAGAGTTGCCAGGCATGCCACCAGATAGAGATATTGAGTTTTTGATTGAGCTATTGCCAGGCACTAGGCCAATATCAAAGAGACCATATAGGATGCCAGCAAAGGATTTGGTGGAAATTAAGAAGCAGATTAAGGAGTTATTGGATAAAGGTTACATTCGCCCAAGTTCTTCGCCTTGGGGATCACCAGTACTATTAGTAGAGAAGAAGGATGGATCGTTAAGGATGGTTGTTGACTATCGAGGATTGAACGAAGTAACAATCAAGAACAAGTACCCACTACCAATGATCAATGATCTGTTTGATCGATTGCAAGGAGCTAAAGTGTTTTCCAAGATCGATTTGCGATCAGGGTACCATCAGTTGAAGATTCGAGAGCAGGATATTCCGAAGACAGCTTTTACCACCAGGTATGGGCTGTATGAGTATACCGTTATGTCATTTGGACAGACTAACGTGCTTGCCTATTTTATGAACATGATGAACAAAGTGTTTATGGAGTTTTTGGATAAGTTCGTCGTAGTGTTCATTGATGATATCCTGGTTTATTCGAAGAATGAAGAGGAGCATAAGCAGCATTTGCGTTTGGTACTTGGAAAGCTCAGAGAACATCAGTTATATGCCAAGTTCAGCAAATGTGAGTTTTGGTTGAAGGAAGTAGGATTCCTCGGACACGTTATATCCGGAGAAGGTATAGCTGTTGATCCCACTAAAGTTGATACCGTGACCAAGTGGGAAGCCCCAACTACCGTTGGAGAGATCCGGAGTTTTCTTGGACTCGCAAGATACTACCGGAGATTTATTGAGAATTTCTCAAAGATTGCAAAGCCTATGACGGAGTTGCTGAAGAAGGATACTAAGTTCAAATGGACTGGGGAGTGTGAGGCTAGTTTTCAGGAATTGAAGAACCGTTTGGTTACCTCACCAGTGTTGATTTTGCCAGATCAAACCAAGGATTATGAGGTGTATTGCGACGCTTCACGTCGAGGACTTGGAGCAGTGCTTATGCAAGAAGGGAGAGTTGTTTCGTATGCTTCACGACAACTGAAGCCTCACGAATTGAATTATGCCACGCATGATTTGGAGTTAGGAGCCGTAGTGCACGCATTGAAGACATGGAGACATTTCCTCATCGGAAATCATTGTGAGGTGTACACGGATCACAAGAGTTTGAAGTACATTTTCACGCAGAAGGAGTTGAACCTCAGACAAAGAAGATGGTTGGAGCTCATCAAGGATTATGATAAGAAATTGCATTATCATCCCGGAAAAGCTAATGTAGTAGCTGATGCATTAAGCCGCAAGAGCCATGTCAATACGTTAATGACGGGAGAAATTGTTGGGGAATGTAGTAATTTCAAAATTTTCCTACGCACACGCAAGATCATGGTGATGCATAGCAACGAGAGGGGAGAGTATGATCTACGTACCCTTGTAGATCGCAACGGAAGCGTTGACACAACGTAAAGGAAGTAGTCGTACGTATTCTTCCCGATCCGACCGATCCAAGCACCGTTACTCCGGCACCTCCGAGTTCTTGGCACACGTACAACTCGATGACGCTCCCCGGGCTCCGATCCAGCAAAGCTTCGGGGAAGAGTTCCATCAGCACAACGGCGTGGTGACGATGATGATGTTCTACCAACGCAGGGCTTCGCCTAAGCACTACAACGATATGACCGAGGTGGAATATGGTGGCAGGGGGCACCGCACACGGCTAAGGAACAATCACGAGGATCAACTTGTGTGTCCTAGGGTGCCCCCCTGCCCCCGTATATAAAGGATCCAAGGGGGGGGGGTGCGGCCGGCCTAGAGGAGGGCGCAGGAGGAGTCCTACTCCTACCGGGAGTAGGACTCCCCTCCCCGTTCCTTGTCCAACTAGGAGAGGTGGAGGGAGAGAAGGAAAGGGGGGGCGCTGCCCCTCCCTCCTTGTCCAATTCGGACTAGGGGGAGAGGGGGCGTGCGGCCTGCCCTGGCAGCCCCTTCCTCTTCTCCATATTAGGCCTATGAGGCCCATTAACCTCCCGGAGGGTTCCGGTAACCCCCCGGTGCTCCGGTTTTATCCGAAACTACCCCGGAACCCTTCCGGTGTCCGAATATAGTCATCCAATATATCAATCTTTATGTCTCGACCATTTTGAGACTCCTCGTCATGTCCGTGATCATATCCGGGACTCCGAACTAACTTTGGTACATCAAAATGCATAAACTCATAATAACTGTCATCGTAACGTTAAGCGTGCGGACCCTACGGTTCGAGAACAATGTAGACATGACTGAGACAAATCTCCGGTCAATAACCAATAGCGGGACCTGGATGCCCATATTGGCTCCTACGTATTCTACGAAGATCTTTATCGGTCAGACCGCATAATAACATACGTTGTTCCCTTTGTCATCGGTATGTTACTTGCCCGAGATTCGATCGTTGGTATTCCAAATACCTAGTTCAATCTCGTTACCGGCAAGTCTCTTTACTCGTTCTGTAATACATCATCCCGCAACTAACTCATTAGTTGC
Source organism: Triticum urartu (assembly GCF_056163025.1). Taxonomy (NCBI): domain Eukaryota; kingdom Viridiplantae; phylum Streptophyta; class Magnoliopsida; order Poales; family Poaceae; genus Triticum; species Triticum urartu. The sequence goes on from NC_141878.1 coordinate 90,928,045, forward strand.
AATGCTTGCAAGGCTTATGTGATGTGCATTACCGAGAGGGCCCAGAGATACCTCTCTGACAATCGGAGTGACAAATCCTAATCTCGAAATACGCCAACCCAACATCTACCTTTGGAGACACCTGTAGTACTCCTTTATAATCACCCAGTTACGTTGTGACGTTTGGTAGCACCCAAAGTGTTCCTCCGGTAAACGGGAGTTGCATAATCTCATAGTCATAGGAACATGTATAAGTCATGAAGAAAGCAATAGCAACATACTAAACGATCGAGTGCTAAGCTAATGGAATGGGTCATGTCAATCAGATCATTCACTTAATGATGTGATCCCGTTAATCAAATAACAACTCCTTGTTCATGGTTAGGAAACATAACCATCTTTGATTAATGAGCTAGTCAAGTAGAGGCATACTAGTGACACTTTGTTTGTCTATGTATTCACACATGTATTATGTTTCCGGTTAATACAATTCTAGCATGAATAATAAAAATTTATCATGATATAAGGAAATAAATAATAACTTTATTATTGCCTCTAGGGCATATTTCCTTCAGAAATACCCAAGGAGTTAGCAGAAAATCTTCGTGAACTATGCTTGGGAATAGTTCCGAGAGGCTATGTAGCAGCGTTGGAAATTCAGTCAACTTTGATGGACAGAATCAGGGAAGCTCAGAAATCTGACGAAGAGATTGCCGTTATAAAAGAGAAAATGAGCCAAGGAAAAGCTAAAGGATTTCGTGAGGATGAGCACGACACCCTATGGTTTGAAGATCGTGTTTACGTGCCCAATAACCCGGAGATCAGGAAGTTGATTTTGCAAGAGGCACATGATTCACCGTATTCGATTCACCCAGGAAATACCAAGATGTATTTGGATTTGAAGGATATTTTCTGGTGGACCGGAATGAAGAAGGATATTGCGGAGTATGTAGCAGTTTGTGATATATGTCAGAGAGTAAAGGCAGAGCATCAGAAGCCAGCAGAATTGTTGCAACCATTGCCGATACCCAAATGGAAGTGGGATAAGCTAGGAATGGATTTTATCACGGGATTACCAAGGACTCGTTCAGGCTATGACTCGATTTGGGTTGTAGTTGATCAATTGACGAAGGTAGCACATTTCATCCCAGTAAAGACCACTTACACCAGTGCTAAGTTGGCAAAGATATACATGACCAGGATCGTATGTCTGCATGGAGTTCCGAGGAGCATCGTATCAGATAGAGGAACCAAGTTTACCTCAAAGTTCTGGAAGCAGTTGCATGAGACTTTGGGTACTAGGCTAGAATTTAGTACAGCTTTTCATCCGCAGACAGATGGATAGACCGAGAGAGTCAATCAGATTTTGGAGGATATGCTGAGAGCTTGTGCGCTAGATTATGGATCTAGTTGGGACGATAATTTGCCATATGCAAAGTTCTCTTACAATAATAGCTATCAGACCAGTTTGAAGATGGCCCCTTTCGAAGCTCTATACGGAAGGAGGTGCAGGACACCGTTGTCATGGGACGAAGTTGGAGACCGCCAGTTGTTTGGACCAGATCTGATTAAAGAGTCTGAACAGAATGTGAAGTTGATTCGCGATAGGCTCAAGGTAGCCCAGTCCAGGCAGAAGAGCTACGCAGATTCTAAACGCAAGGAGACAGTTTACGAAGTCGGAGACAGAGTTTATCTTCGAGTATCCCCACTTCGAGGGATTAAGCGCTTTGGAGTTAAGGGGAAGTTAGCGCCACGATTTGTAGGGCCATATCGAGTTTTGGAGCGTATGGGAGAAGTGGCCTACAAGTTGGAATTGCCAGAAGGATTGACAGGAGTTCATGATGTGTTCCACGTTTCTCAGTTGAAGAAGTGTCACGCAGAGATGGCTGACATACCTTTGAGAGACGTAGTGCCATTGGAAGCAATTCAGTTGGATAACGATTTGACCTATGAGGAGAAACCAGTCAAGATTCTCGAGTTTGCCAGCCGAGTTACTCGCAGCAAGGTTATCAAGTTTTGCAAAGTTCAGTGGAGCCACCACACGGAGGATGAAGCCACCTGGGAGCGAGAGGAAGATTTGCTCAAGGACCACCCTCACCTATTTTCTAGCCAACCCGAATCTCGAGGGCGAGATTCATCTTAAGGGGGGTAGGTTTGTAACATCCCAAATTTTCAATTTGGAATGTTATACATTAGGTCATCATGCATATCATATTTTATTTTGCTTTTGGTTTTGATCCTAGAAAATCCTAAGCAACTCAAGGACCCACGGAGAGAGTTGGGGATTTCGTTATTCACATATTTGAGTTTTCTCAAATTATGTAAACAGGATCATTTGATTTTATTTATTTTATCATCAATTATTTCTATTACAAAAATATGAGAGAGGGAATAAAATGACTTTCCCAAAATATAGAAATATTGAGGATTTAATAAAAAAAATCAAATAAGTTTTATTTCGAAGTTTTTTGGTATTTTATTTGAATTTAGGAAAAATGCGTGTTTTTCGAAATTGCATTTAGGGCCCAAATAAATGTTCACTTTTTCGGGCTTGATTTTATAAGCCCGGGAAAATTTATTTCGGGATTTTTGGAGTCCGTTTAGTATTTCTTTTTATTTTTCTTCCAAGCGGAATTTATTTAAAAAAAACGCGGAACCGACTATGGGCCGTATTCGGCCAGGACTCCCTGGCCGGGGCCTTTATAAGTCGCCACCCCGGGGCGAGAGAGGCCAGCCGCCCAGCCCGAGAGCCCAGCCAGCCGAAACCCTAACCCTAGCCCAGCCCCGCCGCGGCCGCGGCCGCCGCCGCCAGCCGCCGCCGCCGGAGCCGCGCGCCGCCCGAGGTTCGCCGCCTCGACTTCCGTGCTATTTTTATCTATAAAAAATTCCGTTCGTCGTTTTTCTTTTTCGTCGGATTTTCCGCGGTTATTTTCTAATCGCGATTTCTGATCCGATTTTCGTTTTAGTATAACTTTTCGCTCGTTTATCGGAATCAGGCGATTCAAGCGCCTGGAGTTTCGTTTCGAAACCCTCTTTCCGAATAATCAACTTAAACAAGTTTTTGCTACTGTAAAATTTGCCCTAGATCCAGATTACTAGAACGAAGTTGTTTTCTTTCGCCGTTTGAATTCTTTTGCTTCGTTCGATTTGATTCTTTTGCAAACCAGGGTTCTTAAGTTGAACTTTCTGGTTAGATCTTCTATTTGAGTTTTACCTGTGCATTAGATGAGTACTTATTGTATGCTTGTTGTTTGTCTGCGATAGAATACCGGAGTGCGCCGCCTGTTACTTCGAATCTCTAGGTTTCGCGGATCATCAGCAAGGCAAGTAACACTTTGATCATACCTTTTTCTACAACCCAGTTTTATTGCATTAGATCAAACCTCACACATTGCATTATTAGGATCTAATTAAACTGTGGATGGGAAGTAGATGAGGTAGTACTTATTACTTGTTTATTATCAAACCTTTGGGAGTTACTTCTACGTTTGCTTATGCCATGCTATGCTAGTAGACGTGGATTGGGTGAGTGATATCCATGACAGATGTGAGTTTGTTAATTAAGGGTTTATCTAAGGTGGCAACCTAAACACACATCTGGGTGGATTGAGGCACCTGGGGTTTCCAGGACTTGCCTGTTTTTCTTTGGACCGCCACCCAGGCTCAAAGGGATCATGAGATTATTCATACTAGAAACTTCCGTGTGCAGCCACAAGCCATTATGGGCTCTGGCATAGTTGAGTAAGTCGCGTGAACTCTTACAGGGTAGACTAGCAGATGTAGGGGAAAGTAGGTGTACCGGTCTATCCATCGTAAGGTGCTAGTGCTTCTGAAAGACCGTGTCTCGGTCATCCATTTCTCAAACACCATGTAGTGCGAGAAATCAAACGGAGGCGATCGAGTCTTGTGGGGAAAAGTGCGCAAACCTCTGCAGAGTGTATCAAACTAATCATGATTAGCCGTGTCCCCGGTTATGGACATCTTGAGTATCTGGTACCTGGATTATCATGTGAATCTCAACATGTTACTCTAAAGTTAAATTGTTGGGTTTAATTGTTACTTTAAATGGGATTGAGAATGCTGTCAACCATTCTCAATGTTTAACAACCACCATGATAGTAATTAAATTTATTCCTTTGAAGTAGGGAAAAATTGGCTTTACGCAAAAACTGTAACCATAGAGCTTTCCACCAGCCAAATATGCATATAGTATAGCTGTTGCATTCCATTACTCTCTATGTGTTACCTTGCCAGCATATTCCATGTGCTGACCCGTTTTCGGGCTGCAACGTTAATGTTGCAGACTTTTCAGACGACGATTAAGGAGTTTTTAGGTCGTGGTTCTATACTCAGTGATGCCGTTGGAGTTGATGGACTCACTTATCTTCCAAGCCTTCCGCTGTTATCGTCACTAGATGGCCTTAAGCCATATTTATTGTAATAAGTTCTCTTTTGAGACACTCAATGTAATAAGTGTGTGATTGCTACTCTGCTATAAATCTTCCGAGTACTGTGTGGTGTCAGCATTACTGATCCAGGGATGACACCGGAGCACAGAGATCAGACTGTTTGAGGTCTGGTCGCTACAGAGATGGTATCAGAGCACACGCTGACTGTAGGACACGACCACTAAGCTAAAGACCTAGATCACTACTCACTCTCTTCTCTTCTGACTTCTCATCTTTTCTACTCTTTAGGATGGCGGATGCAAGGAACAAGTTCACACAACCAGATGGAGATACACCCTTTGGACGCCACTTGAAGGAAGTCACTAGATACCTGAACATAGGAGTACCAAGCTTCAGGGGAACCTACAACGCCACTTCACCTGAAGAAGAGCGCTGGATGATTCAAGTTCAAGTTCCAGGAAGGATGTTCATGCCAGTCACTTAGCCCATAGAGTTTTCTTTTGATGCACCAACTTGTAGTCTAGGAAAGAGTATGGCAGCTCACATCGCCATGGGACGCATTGGAGAAGTCTACCGCAAGGATCTCAAGGATACTATCTACCAGATTTGTGGGCGCCGAGATGAACACTGGGAGATGATCAGCACTAGGAAAGATAGATCAATTGCAGCTTTTATCCAGGAGTTAAACCATCACATTCGACGACGAGAGAATCAGATAATATCAACGTTGTGCTAGTTGAGTAGTTGTGAAATTTAGAAATGCTTGTGTTGAAGTTTGAAAGTCCCGTAGCATGCACATATGGTGAACGTTATGTAACAAATTTGAAACATGAGGTGTTATTTGATTGTCCTCCTTATGAGTGGCGGTCGGGGATGAGCGATGGTCTTTTCCTACCAATCTAACCCCCTAGGAGCATGCACGTAGTGCCGAGGTTTTTGATGACTTGTAGATTTTTGCAATAAGTATGTGAGTTCTTTATGACTAATGTTGAGTCCATGGATTATACGCACTCTCACCCTTCCATCCTTGCTAGCCTCTTTGGTATCGTGCATTGCCCTTTCTCACATTGAGAGTTGGCGCAAACTTCGCCGGTGCATCCAAACCCCGCGATATGATACGCTCTTTCACACATAAACCTACTTATATCTTCCTCAAAACAGACACCATACCTACCTATTATGGCATTTCCATAACCATTCCGAGATATATTGTCATGCAACTTTCCACCATTCCGTTTAACATGACACATTCATTATTGTCATATTGCTTAGCATGATCATGTAGTTGACATAGTATTTGTGGCAAAGCCACCGTTCATAATTCTTTCATACATGTCACTCTTGGTCCATTGCATATCCCGGTACACCGCTGGAGGCATTCATATAGAGTCATCTTTTGTTCTAGTATCGAGTTGTAATCATTGAGTTGTAAATAAATAGAAGTGTGATGATCATCATTTTCTAGAGCATTGTCCCAAGTGAGAAATTATAAAAAAAAGGAAGAGAAAGGCCATAAAAAAGAGAGAAGGCCCAAAAAATGAGAGAAAAAGAGAGAAGGGGCAATGTTACTATCCTTTGCCACACTTGTGCTTCAAAGTGGCACCATAATCTTCATGATAGAGAGTCTCTTGTTTTGTCACTTTCTTATACTAGTGGGAAATTTCGTTATAGAACTTGGCTTGTATATTCCAACTATGGGCCTCCTCAAGTGCCCTAGGTCTTCGTGAGCAAGCAAGTTGGATGCACACCCACTTAGTTTCTTTTGTTGAGATTTCATACATTTATAGCTCTAGTGCATCTGTTGCATGGCAATCCCTACTCCTTGCATTAACATCAATCGGTGGGCATCTCCATAGCCCATTGATTAGCCTCGTTGATGTGATACTTTCTCCTTTTTGTCTTCTCCACATAACCCCCCTCATTATATTCTATTCCACCCATAGTGCTTTGTCCATGGCTCATGCTCATATATTGCGTGGAAGTTTATAGGTTTGAGATTACTAAAGTATGAAACAATTGCTTCGCTTGTCATCGGGGTTGTGCATGATGAGAGCATTCTTGTGTGACGAAAATGGAGCATGACTAAACTATATGATTTTGTAGGGATGAACTTTCTTTGGCCATGTTATTTTGGTAAGACATAATTGCTTAGTTAGTATGCTTGAAGTATCATTATTTTTATGTCAATATGAACTTTTTTCTTGAATCTTTTGGATCTGAATATTCATACCACAATTAAGAAGAATTACATTAAAATTATGCCAAGTAGCACTCCGCATCAAAAATTCTGTTTTTATCATTTACCTACTCGAGGACGAGCAGGAATTAAGCTTGGGGATGCTTGATACTTCTCCAACTTATCTATAATTTTTGATTGCTCCATGCTATATTATCTACTGTTTTGGACATTATTGGGCTTTATTATCCACTTTTATAATATTTTTGGGACTAACCTATTAACCAGAGGCCCAGCCCAGAATTGTTGTTTTTGCCTGTTTTAGGGTTTCGACGGAAAGGAATATCAAACGGAGTCCAAACCGAATGAAACCTCCGGGAACGTGATTTTCTCAACGAACAAGACCCAGGAGACTTGGACCCTACGTCAAGACACAAAAGAGGAGGCCACGAGGTAGGGGCGCGCGCCTACCCCCCCCCCCCCCCCCCCGGCGTGCCCTCCACCCTCGTGGGCCCCCTGTTGCTCCACCGACGTACTCCTTCCTCCTATATATACCTACGTACCCCTAAACGATCAGATACGAAGCCAAAAATCTAATTCCACCACCGCAACTTTCTGTATCCACGAGATCCCATCTTGGGGCCTGTTTCGGAGCTCCGCCGGAGGGGGCATCGACCACGGAGGGCTTCTACATCAACACCATAGCCCTTCCGATGAAGTGTGAGTAGTTTACCTCAGACCTACGAGTCCATAGTTATTAGCTGGATGGCTTCTTCTCTCTTTTTGGATCTCAATACAATGTTCTCCCCCTCTCTTGTGGAGAACTATTTGATATAATCTTCTTTTTGTGGTGTGTTTGTTGAGACCGATGAATTGTGGGTTTATGATCAAGTCTATCTATGAACAATATTTGAATATTTTCTGAATTCTTTTATGTATGATCGGTTATCTTTGCAAGTCTCTTCGAAGTATCAGTTTGGTTTGCCTTACTAGACTGATCTTTCTTGCAATGGGAGAAGTGCTTAGCTTTGGGTTCAATCTTGCGGTGTCCTTTCCCAGTGACAGTAGGGGCAGCAAGGCACGTATTGTATTGTTGCCATCGAGGATAAAGAGATGGGGTTTTCATCATATTGCATGAGTTTATCCCTCTACATCATGTCATCTTGCTTAAGGCGTTACTCTGTTTTTAACTTAATACTCTAGATGCATGCAGGATAGAGGTCGATGAGTGGAGTAATAGTAGTAGATGCAGGCAGGAGTCGATCTACTTGTCTCGGACGTGATGCCTATACACATGATCGTACGTAGATATTCTCATAACTATGCTCAATTCTGTCAATTGCTCAACAGTAATTTGTTCACCCACCGTAGAATACTTATGCTCTCGAGAGAAGCCACTAGTGAAACCTATGGCCCCCTGGTCTATCTTTATCATATTAATCTCCTACTACTTAGTTATTTCCTTTGCTTTTTAGTTTGACTTTATTTTACTTTAGATCTTTATCACAAAAATACCAAAAATATTATCTTATCATATCTATCAGATCTCACTCTTGTAAGTGGGCATGTAGGGAATGACAACCCCTATTCACGTTGGTTGCGAGGATTTATTTGTTTTGTGCAGGTACGAGGGACTCGCGCGTAGCCTCCTACTGGATTGATACCTTGGTTCTCAAAAACTGAGGGAAATACTTATGCTACTTTGCTGCATCATCCCTTCCTCTTTGGGGAAAACCAACGCAGTGCTCAAGAGGTAGCACCGTTAAGCGTAGCTTTGCATAATTCTCGTTTTACTTGTCATTTGCAAGCCGTGCATCCGTTTCCAGTGATCCTTATATCGATTTCGACCAAAATCACCCCAACTTTGCAGCAGCATACTTGGTTTGCCAAGTTGATGCATTGATCATTCTTTTCCTTTCGGAGTACCCATATGCATTGCACATCATATCTTGCATTTTATGCCATGTCTTGCATCATGTTGCTTCTGAATTGCACCATGATTGATTGTTCTTCCGTTGCTTGTGTTCTTTCTTTGGGTAGAGCTGGGAGACGATTTCGTGAACGAGGAACCTATTGAGTACGCTAATGAGGAGGAAGCTTTTGTCAACTCTGAGAACTTTGCAGGCAAGATGACCATTTTCCTCGATATCACTTCTATCTTTGCTTGCTAGTTGTTTGTTCTATCGCTATGTCGCGCTACCTCCCACTTGTTTATCATGCCTCCCATATTGCCATGTCAAGCCTCTAACCCACCTTCCTAGCAAACCGATGTTTGGCTAAGTTACTGCTTTTTCTCAGCCCCTCTTATAGCATTGCTAGTTGAAGGTGCCTTGCATGTTGTTCCATGTTGGAACATCGATGTGTTCGGATATCATAATATCTCTTATTTAATTAGTGCATCTATATACTTGGCAAAGGGTGGAAGGCTTGGCCTTTCACTCGGTGTTTTGTTCCACTCTTGCCGCCATAGTTTTCGTCATACAGGTGTTATGTTCCTTGATTTTGCGTCCCTAACAAGATGAGGGTTTATGGGCCCCTCTTGACAGTTCGCTTTGAATAAAAATCCTCCAGCAATGCCCAACCTTGGTTTTACCATTTGCCTAATCACAACTAAAACTTGCATAGGGACTTTCCGGACCCCGTGGACTTAATCAACCCCCGGGCCAGTGCTCCACATGAGTGTTGGTCCAACCTAGAGCACTGTGCGGGGCCGCCCCTTGGCAAATTGGGGTATTTGGTATATACCTGTACGCGTAGCTCATCTAGTGTACCCTGAGAATGAGACCGCGCTACTCCTATCAGGCTAGGTCGGTGCATCGGGAGGTCTTGCTAGACCAGTTTTACCTTTGTCGAAATATCTTGTGCACCGGGATTCCGAGTCTGATCGGAGGGTCCCACGATGGAGGATTGTCTCCGCGAACCATGAGATTGTCATGGGCTAAGTTTGGACACCCCTGCAGGGTTTAAACTTTCGAGAGCCGTGCCCGCGGTTATGTGGCAGATGGGAATTTGCTAATATCCGGTTGTAGAGAACTTGAGACTTGAATTAATTAAAAGACACCAACCACGTGTGTAACCGTGATGGTCTCTTTCCGTTGAGGTTTGGGAAGTGAACACGGTGGGGTTATGTTTCAACGTAAGTAGTTCAGGATCACTTCTTGATCACTTCTAGTATTCGATCGTTGCGTAGTTTCTCATCTTACTCTTGTACTCGTATGTTAGCCACCCTATTTGCATAGCGCCTGCTGCAGCTCCACCTCTTAACCTTATCCTACCCATAAGCTTAAATAGTCTTGATCTCGTGGGTTTTGGATTGCAGAGTCCTCGTGACTCACATATACTACCAAAACAGTTGTAGGTGCCGATGATACAGATGCAGGTGATGCAACCGAGCTTAATGGGAGTTCGAGGAGGACCTTGGTCGTTACTATGTTCGTTTCCTGATGATCAGTAGTGGAGCCTAGTTGGGACGATCGGGGATCTAGAAGTTGGGTTATCTTCTTTTCTTTTGGATTTGTCCGTAGTCGGACTATGTGTGTACTCTGAAAGATGTATGATTTATTTAAGTATTGTGTGACGTGGCGATTGTAAGCCAACTCTATTTATCCCTTTCTTGTTCATTACATGGGATTGTGTGAAGATGACCCTTCTTGCGACAAAACCACAATGCGGTTATGCCTCTAAGTCATGCCTCGACACGTGGGAGATATAGCCGCATCATGAGCGTTACATTGTATATCTGCAAATTGTTATTTTGATAGTTGCCTTGTATATAAAAATGGAGTACGTTATACAAGAAGAGAAGAGGTGCACACACGCACTCGTCCTCTCTCACGCATGCATTTGTAGCTACGAATTGTAGTGTTCTTAACCATCTGATTGGCTCTATCATAGGTTTCGCGTTGCTCCTTGGACTTGAGATTGAGAAGTTTAAAACGCGGAGGCTAAGCTGGAGGCGCGAGGTTTTGGTTAATGTGCGGGCCGCACACGGCACCAACACGACACGAGCTTCGTCTACCTGGTGCGCATGCAGTCGAGTGAGTTGTCCAAGTATAGACACAACCAGGCTCTCCTTGGTATCTGCGCCTTGACTTATGCGCAGAGAAATTAGGATCGGAGGGAGTACTACTAGTAGTAGTAGAATACTACTTTGATGTGTCACGTCAACTCGCACAAGTATGCAACACTTCCTGAACAAACAAGCATATAAGCAGTTGCCGTTATACTTCTTACCCAAAGGATCTTTATATCCAGTAGACACAAAATATCCGTTCGACTGTTGGAAATTACTTTAGCTGCTGATCTAATGTCGAAGTAATTGCTGCATCGCCACCAAAACCCACCATCTGTTAAGCTAAAGTAGACAGAGGTAACCCCTATATTAGCATATTACTAAGATAAACAAAAGGCACTGTAGAATCATTTAGGACATGAGCTTGTCAATCTGAATGTGGAGGGACACCAACTTAGCCCCGGCCAACAGCTTGGGCGAAACTGTGAAGAAGGTCAGCTCTTGCACGATGACGTCGCCGGGATCCTTGCTGCTTCTCACCTCCATTTCCACCTTGACGGCATCGGTCCTACCTTTGGGCTCCCCCGGTGGGCCGTTCGCCCAAATCTTGGCCACGTAGTGCGGTAGTGGGGGTGCCCCCGCTCTGATGCAGATGACCGACATAGCGATAGGTGTGCCGATGTCGAGCATGCCGCCGACCAAGAAAAACATGTGGCCGTCCTCTTCCGCGAACAGCAAGAGCCGTGGCTCCGACAGTGGCACTTGCAGCTGTTGCACCTTGCCGTACTAGATCCTGTGCACGGGCATGGGGTGCACGGTGCAGCTGTGGTGAGAGAGCGCCCGCGGCGAGCCTTCGTAGCCGTAGATGGGCATGGGGCATTTGCATGGCGCGAGCGGACACACGCTTTGGTGATCGGCGAGCTTGTGGTAAGTGACGTAGAGCCCACAGCCTTCGTGCGGGCACTCCACCCTCACCGAGGAGAGGATGGTGTCCACCACCGTGTTCCCCACATCGAAGCCACTGCCGCGCTCGCACTTCTGGCACTGCTGCTGGTTCCCGGGGCGCTCGACGCGGCAGTCCGCGCAGGCCAGGTGCCCTCCCTTGCACTACACAAATCAACCGAACAGCACATCAATCAAGAAACATGCACCTTGGTCAATCAGCCGAACGGACGAGGTGTATTCGAACCTTATACACTGGATTCTTCAAGGGGCAGTGGAGCATGGTGAGGTCCATCGAGACCATAGAGAGCTCCATCGTCGGGTCCTGTTCCGTCTGCATGATCTCGCCCTCCTCGTGCACAACCTTCTCTCGCTTTAGGTCCGGGGCATTACGAAGCTTTACCGTCACATATTCATACTACTTCAAGGTGCATCAGATCAACACACACAAGTATCAAAAGGAGAGTCACGGCATGCATGCATGCATTGTAATTAATGCATCGGTAAACACAAATTATTAAAATATATCGAGTGTAGTGCTTTGATGTGTCGCGTCAACTCGTACAACAACGAGAAGTTAGGTTACTAGAACGCCCTCTCCCTCGCGGATTGAGGTCCGGTGCCTTAACTGCACCTGCCTTTCGCTGTATGACACGTGGGCCACCCACCTGTTGGGCCCACCTGTCATACATGCTAAGGTAGGATCAGTAAGTCAATGAAGCTGCATCCCTCCCTAGCCCATGAGCATGGTGGTTGGCAAGACTAGGAGAAGCTTTCGCTACACGCTCTCCCTCCCGCACGCGATGGACATGTAGCAGTTCATTCGGTGTTAGATGCCTAGAAGCATACTGTAGTACTCCTTCACTGCAGTAGTACTCCATCATTGTTCGAGTTCCTGAAGAGGTGAAGAGCCAAGCGCAGTCCGGATGCTCGTGTGGCAGTTTCATGTGTAGAGTAGTCTAGGATATCGTGTACCATGCCTCTAAGCTTAAAATCGTTGGGGTAGGCTCCATGCTATGAGGCCGTCTCAAAGAATGTGCACCTCGAGGCCGCGCTCGCCGCGCAGCGCCTCACCATGCAAGAAACGGTCAACCCGCACATCCACGTCTACAAGGAAATCGTCTACATAGGCCACTACAAGGCCAGCGAGGACAGAAAGACGTTGGCCTTCTTCTAGCGGCTGGAATCTTTGGACGCCATTGTTCAAAAGCACGTTGACCTGGCCATGAAAGCCTCTACTACTTAGCCACCGTTCGGTGGGCCAGCGCCCTAAGTTGAGGAGGTGGACATCGTCGATGGATGCATCTCTTCTTCTTGCCTCCTGTAACCAGCACTCCATCGCCTCGTGGCCTTAATGTTTTATTAGTATAGTACTCCCTCCATTCCCAAATATAAGTCTTTCTAGAGATTCCAGCAAGTGACTACATACGGAGCAAAATGAGTGAATCTACACTCTAAAATATGTCTACATAGATCCGTATGTTGTATTCCATTTGAAATATCTAAAAAGGCTTATATTTAGGAACAGAGGGAGTATATGTTATTTTTATTCCAGTCGTAATGTTTTCACTGTGAGGTGGGGCCGCAGTTGAGAAAACCGACCATTGGCAAATCCCCACCCACCCATCGAGCGTCGGCTTAGTTTAGAATTAGAAGAGAGGAACGAGGGAGAAGAGCTAGCTGTAGCACGAACACTGTTGTCAGATGGGACTCGTGTTGATAGAATAGGAGTACTGAGCACTCGTACCTCTTTTTTGAGGGAAAAGGTAGACATGTGGGAGAGCCAGCATCCGGGTCGACGTGTCATGCACCAAATTAGAATGCGGAATGGAAGGGGGCATTACCCCGGTCGTAGCGCCAGTAATTCATAACTATAATGAGTAGTCATATAACAAGTCTTTCCAGTAGTAACGCGCCGTCAAATCTCATAGCCCGGCCTTTCCAGCAGTAACTAAGTTGAAACCACTACTCCCTCACCCTCCTCGCCTCTCTGTCAAACCGCCTACGCAAAAACTGCCATGGGTAATGCCCGGGAAAAGCCGCACCCTCAACTTTTAACTACGTGAAAATAGTTTGAGCTTGTTCATTCTATATAAATACTAGTAGTACTGTATGGTTATTCACCCGTGGAGTTGTTCAATGAATAGAGGGCTGGGGAGCACAATTGAACAATACTACTACTAGTAGTAAGTAGGAGTTGTATAGTTAGTCACCTTAAATAGAGAGTTTCTTTTCTTTAATGCCATGTACACAAACTGAAACGCTTGTTGTGGAGAGAAAAAGATAATCACTCCACCATATATGTACGCAGGGGCCTACCACCCGTTTCCAGGCACCGGCGACGTCTTACTGGCTCCCACAATGATAAGCCACCCGTTGGCATATGTCGCACCTACCACCCGACATTTGGCGCCCACCGTGGGGCCAGGTGCACCGTCGTCCGGAGACCTGTTCTGGACGGGAACCCTCTTCCTCCCCAGCGAGCGTAGCCAGCCCGGCACACCCGATGGCGCTTGCCACGATGCGCTGCAAGGCGTCACCAGCATCTGCGCGGCGAGCAGCCTCGCCGATCTCCTCGACGAAACCCTCATCTCCGACGAGCTCGCCTCTGATGCGGGCACCGACCACCTCGCCAACCTCCTCGGCCAGCTCCATGTCTCCAGCGAGCCCGCTGTGGATATGGAGTCGGTTGGCTCCACCGACCCGATCCGTGTCGACTCCGACACGGCCTCCTTCGACACCTTCCCCACCAACGTCGCGTTCTACAACGACCCGCTTCCTCAGACCGACGGCCGTGATACGGTCACCACCGAAGTGATGGTCATCGGCCACGGCAGCCCGGCCGACGAGAGCGCCCACGACGCCCCGCACGCGGTGGCCCACGACTTGTCCACCACCCTCCCGGCTGATGCCGACGACGAAGCACTGGAGGCCCACCGCCTCGCCCTCCTCGCAGAGGGTCGGAGGCTGGCTTCCGTGAGACGCCTCACTGAGGCCTACCAGCGCGAAGCTGACCGTGCCGCCTTCGGCACGCCAGCCCCGGGCGGGCCAAGCCGGGCCGGCATTGTCAAGCAACGCGGCGCCGTCATTGCCGACACGCTGGGAGTCGACCGCCCGGTCTATGCCACTCCGCTCGAGAACTTGCGTGGTGCCCAGGCGGCCGTAGATGAGTTGGACGGCTTGGAGGCCGAAGACCTCCCCCACATGACCCGGCGCATCCAGCAACTGATTGACGCGGCCGCACGGCGGCACGAAGCTGACGCCCGCGGGAAGCCCTCCCCCGCGCCGAGATCACGGCGCGATTTCCCGGACACCGACTACGAGCAACACCCGCGCGCGGCGCGAGAAAGAGCCGGCGGCCAGCCGAAGCCGGACCCGAATCTCCATCGAGCGAGACGCGGACGGCCATCCCTGAGCCATGGAATGGCGGGGCAACCCGCCTCCGCCTCGACCCCGTGGAGAGAGATATCCCACCCCGCCGCCAGTGGCGCACCCGACTCTCAGCGGCCGACTAGGTCGCCGCGAAGGAGTCGGCGAGAATGACGCCCGCCATCGGATCGACCGCCTGGCGCGATCCCTGACGCTGGAAGAAGAGGACGATGTCGGCCCGCCTTGTTTCGGCCCCCGCATCCGCGATGAGCCTTTCCCCAAAGGGTTCTCGCTCCCAAGAGACACGCCCAAGTACAACGGCTCCGTGAAGCCAGAAGATTGGTTGATCGACTACTCCACGGCGGTCAGCATAGCCAACGGCAACCGGCGCGTTGCCGTGAAGTACGTGCCCCTCATGCTGTAAGGCACGGCGCGGACCTGGCTCAACAGCCTCAAGCCTCTCAGCATCAACAGCTGGCTGGACTTCACCGAAGCTTTCATCCGCAACTTCACCAGCACCTACAAGCGGGCCCCCAAGCCCAGACAGCTCTCCCTGTGCGTGCAGGGCCCAGCCGAGTCCACTCGCGACTACCTCACGCATTGGGCCGAGCTCCGCAATTCTTGCTGTTGGGGAACGTTGCAGAAAACAAAAAAATTTCCTACGGTTTCACCAAGATCCATCTATGTGTTCATCTAGAAATGAGTGATTAGATGCATCTACGTACCTTGTAGATTGCGAGTGGAAGCGTTCAAAGAACGTGGATGAGGGAGTCGTACTCGACGTGATTCGAATCACCGAAGATCCTAGCACCGAACGGACGGCACCTCCGCGTTCAACACACGTACGGAACAGCCACGTCTCCTTCTTCTTGATCCAGCAAGGGGGAAGGAGAGGTTGAGGGAGATGGCACCAGCAGCAGCACGACGGCGTGGTGGTGATGGAGCTGCAGTACTCCGTCAGGCCTTCGCCAAGCGCTATGGAGGAGGAGGAGGTGTTGGAGAGGGAGGAGGCAACCAAAGGCGTGGGAGAAAAGCCCTCCATCCCTCACTATATATAGGAGGGCCAAGGGGGGGGGGGCGCCGGCCCTAGGAGATCCAATCTCCTAGGGTGGGGCGGCGGCCAAGGGGGGTTTCCCTCCCCCCAAGGCACCTAGGAGGTGCCTTCTCCTCCTAGGACTCTTTCCCCTTGTAACCCTAGGCGCATGGGCCTCTTGGGGCTGGTGCCCTTGGCCCATGTAGGCCAAGGCGCACCCCCTACAGCCCATGTGGCCCCCCAGGACAGGTGGCCCCACCCGGTGGGCCCCCGGGACCCTTCCGGTGGTCCCGGTACAATACCGATAACCCCGAAACTTGTCCCGATGGCCGAAATAGTACTTCCTATATATAATTCTTTACCTCCGGATCATTTCGGAACTCCTCGTGACGTCCGGGATCTCATCCGGGACTCTGAACAACATTCGGGTTACTGCATATACATATCCCTACAACCCTAGCGTCACCGAACCTTAAGTGTGTAGACCCTACGGGTTCGGGAGACATGTAGACATGACCGAGATCGCTCTCCGGTCAATAACCAACAGCGGGATCTGGATACCCATGTTGGCTCCCACATGCTCCTCGATGATCTCATCGGATGAACCACGATGTCGAGGATTAAAACAACCCCGTACACAATTCCCTTTGTCAATCGGTATGTTACTTGCTCGAGATCCGATCATCGGTATCCCAATACCTCGTTCAATCTCGTTACCAGCAAGTTACTTTACTCGTACCGTAATGCATGATCCCGTGACCAAACACTTGGTCACTTTGAGCTCATTATGATGATGCATTACTGAGTGGGCCCAGTGATACCTCTCCGTCATACGGAGTGACAAATCCCCGTCTTGATCCATGTCAACCCAACAGACACTTTCGGAGATACCCGTAGTATACCTTTATAGTCACCCAGTTACGTTGTGACGTTTGGCACACCCAAAGCACTCCTACGGTATCCGGGAGTTACACGATCTCATAGTCAAAGGAAAAGATACTTGACATTGGAAAACTCTAGCGAACGAACTATACGATCTTGTGCTATGTTTAGGATTGGGTCTTGTCCATCACATCATTCTCCTAATGATGTGATCTCGTTATCAATGACATCCAATGTCCATAGTCAGGAAACCATGACTATCTGTTGATCAACGAGCTAGTCAACTAGAGGCTTACTAGGGACATGTTGGTGTCTATTATTCACACTGTATTACGATTTCCGGATAATACAGTTATAGCATGAATAAAGACAATTATCATGAACAAAGAAATATAATAATAATACTTTTATTATTGCCTCTAGGGCATATTTCCAAGAGTCTCCCACTTGCACTAGAGTCAATAATCTAGTTACATTGTGATGAATTGAACACCCATGGAATTCTGGTGTTGATCATGTTTTGCTCTAGGGAGAGGTTTAGTCAACGGATCTGCTACATTCAGGTCTGTATGTACTTTACAAATCTCTATGTCTCCATCTTGAACATTTTCATGAATGGAGTTGAAGCGACGCTTGATGTGCCTTGTCTTCTTGTGAAACCTGGGCTCCTTTGCAAGTGCAATAGCTCCAGTGTTGTCACAGAAGAGCTTGATTGGCCCCGACGCATTGGGTATGACTCCTAGGTCGGTGATGAAGTCCTTCACCCAAATTGCTTCATGTGCTGCCTCTGAGGCTGCCATGTACTCCGCTTCACATGTAGATCCCGCCACGACGCTCTGCTTGCAACTGCACCAGCTTACTGCCCCACCATTCAAAATATACACGTATCCGGTTTGTGACTTTGAGTCATCCAGATCTGTGTCGAAGCTAGCGTCGACGTAACCCTTTACGACGAGCTCTTCGTCACCTCCATAAACGAGAAACATTTCCTTAGTCCTTTTCAGGTACTTCAGGATATTATTGACCGCTGTCCAGTGTTCCTTGCCGGGATTACTTTGGTACCTTCCTACCAAACTTACGGCAAGGTTTACATCAGGTCTGGTACACAGCATGGCATACATAATAGAACCTATGGCTGAGGCATAGGGGATGACACTCATTTCTTCTATATCTTCTACCGTGGTCGGACATTGAGCCGAGCTCAATTTCACACCTTGTAACACAGGCAAGAACCCCTTCTTAGAATGATCCATATTGAATTTCTTCAATATCTTATCAAGGTATGTGCTTTGTGAAAGACCTATGAGGCATCTTGATCTATCTCTATAGATCTTGATGCCTAATATATAAGCAGCTTCACCAAAGTCCTTCATTGAAAAACTTTTATTCAAGTAGGCCTTAATGCTGTCCAAGAGTTCTATATCATTTCCCATCAAAAGTATGTCATCTACATATAATATGAGAAATGCTACAGAGCTCCCACTCACTTTCTTTTAAACGCAGGCTTCTCCATAAGTCTGTGTAAACCCAAACGGTTTGATCATCTCATCAAAGCGAATGTTCCAACTCCGAGATGCTTGCACCAGCCCATAAATCGAGCGTTGGAGCTTGCACACCCTGTCAGCATTCTTAGGATCGACAAAACCTTCCGGTTGCATCATATACAATTCTTCCTTAAGGAAACCATTAAGGAATGCCGTTTTGACGTCCATCTACCATATCTCATAATCATAAAATGCGGCAATTGCTAACATTATTCGGACAGACTTCAGCTTGGCTACCGGTGAGAAAGTCTCATCGTAGTCAACCCCTTGAACTTGTCAATAACCCTTAGCGACAAGCCGAGCTTTATAGATGGTCACATTACCATCCGCGTATGTCTTCTTCTTAAAGATCCATTTATTTTCTATGGCTCGCCGTTCAACGGGCAAGTCAGTCAAAGTCCATACTTCGTTTTCATACATGGATCCTATCTTGAATTTCATGGCTTCTAGCCATTTGTCGGAATCCGGGCCCGCCATCGCTTCTTCATAGTTCGAAGGTTCACCGTTGTCTAACAAAATGATTTCCAAGACAGGGTTGCCGTACCACTCTGGTGCGGAACGTGTCCTTGTGGACCTTCGAATTTCAGTAGGAGCTTGATCAGAAGTATCTTGATCATCATCAATAACTTCCTCTCTAGTCGGTGCAGGC
Source organism: Triticum urartu (assembly GCF_056163025.1). Taxonomy (NCBI): domain Eukaryota; kingdom Viridiplantae; phylum Streptophyta; class Magnoliopsida; order Poales; family Poaceae; genus Triticum; species Triticum urartu. Next base: position 90,947,040 of record NC_141878.1, read on the forward strand.
GCCTCAGGAACATTTTCTTGAGTTGCGCCATTTTCCGGTTCAAGAGGTAATACTTCATCAAGTTCTACTTTCCTCCCACTTACTTCTTTCGAGAGAAACTCTTTCTCTAGAAAGGATCCATTCTTGGCAACAAAGATCTTGCCTTCGGATCTGAGGTAGAAGATATACCCAATAGTTTCTTTAGGGTATCCTATGAAGACGCATTTTTCCGATTTGGGTTCGAGCTTTTCAGGTTGAAGTTTCCTGATATAAGCATCGCATCCCCAAACTTTTAGAAATGACAGCTTAGGTTTCTTCCCAAACCATAATTCAAACGGTGTCGTCTCAACGGATTTTGACGGTGCCCTATTTAAAGTGAATGCGGCAGTCTCTAAAGCATAGCCCCAAAAAGATAGTGGTAAATCGGCAAGAGACATCATAGATCGCACCATATCTAATAGAGTGCGATTACGATGTTCGGACACACCGTTACGCTGAGGTGTTCCAGGCGGCGTGAGTTGTGAAACGATTCCACATTTCCTTAAGTGTGTGACAAATTCGTGACTCAAGTATTCTCCTCCACGATCTGATCGTAGAAACTTGATTTTCCTGTCACGTTGATTCTCAACCTCACTCTGAAATTCCTTGAACTTTTTCAAAGGTTTCAGACTTGTGTTTCATTAAGTAGACATACCCATATCTACTCAAGTCATCAGTGAGGGTGAGAACATAACGATATCCACCGTGAGCCTCAACACTAATTGGACCGCACACATCAGTATGTATGATTTCCAATAAGTTGGTTGCTCGCTCCATTGTTCCTGAGAACGGAGTCTTGGTCATTTTACCCATGAGGCTTGGTTCGCACGTGTCAAATGATTCGTAATCAAGAGACTCTAAAAGTCCATCAGCATGGAGCTTCTTCATGCGTTTGACACCTATGTGACCAAGGCGGCAGTGCCACAAGTATGTGGGACTATCATTATCAATCTTACATCTTTTGGTACTTACACTATGAATATGTGTAGCATTACGCTCGAGATTCATAAAGAATAAACCATCCACCATCGGAGCATGACCATAAAACATATCTCGCATATAAATAGAACAACCATTATTCTCGGATTTAAATGAGTAGCCATCTCGAATTAAACGAGATCCTGATACAATGTTCATGCTCCAACTTGGCACTAAATAACAATTATTGAGGTTCAAAACTAATCCCGTAGGTAAATGTAGAGGCAGCGTGCCGACGGCGATCACATCGACCTTGGAACCATTCCCGACGCGCATCGTCTCCTCGTCCTTCGCCATTCTTCGTTTATTCCGCAGCTCCTGCTGTGAGTTACAAATATGAGCAACGACACCGGTATCAAATACCCATGAGCTGCTACGAGTACTGGTAAGGTACACATCAATTACATGTATATCACATATACCTTTCGTTTTGCCGGCCTTCTTGTCCGTTAAGTATTTGGGGCAGTTCCGCTTCCAGTGACCACTTTCCTTGCAATAAAAACACTCAGTCTCGGGCTTTGGTCCATTCTTTGGCTTCTTCCCGGCAGCTTGCTTGTCGGGTGCGGCAACTCCCTTGCCGTCCTTCTTGAAGTTCTTTTTACCCTTGCCCTTCTTGAACTTAGTGGTTTTATTGACCATCAACACTTGATGTTCCTTCTTGACTTCTACCTCTGCTGATTTCAGCATAGCAAATACTTCAGGAATGGTCTTTTCCATCCCCTGCATATTGAAGTTCATCACAAAGCTCTTGTAGCTCGGTGGAAGCGACTGAAGGTCCTGTCAATGACCGCGTCATCTGGGAGATTAACTCCCAGCTGAGTCAAGCGGTTATGTAACCCAGACATAGTGAGTATGTGCTCACTGACAGAACTATTTTCCTCCATCTTACAGCTAAAGAATTTGTCGGAGACTTCATATCTCTCGACCCGGGCATGAGCTTGAAAAACCTTTTTCAGCTCTTCGAACATCTCATATGCTCCATGTCTCTCAAAACGCTTTTGGAGCCCCGGATCTAAGCTGTAAAGCATGCTGCACTGAACGAGGGAGTAGTCATTGGTACGTGCCTGCCAAGCGTTCATAACGTCTTGTTCTGCAGGGAGAACAGGTGCATCACCTAGCGGTGCTTGTAGGACATAATCTTTCTTGGCAGCTATGAGGATGATCCTCAGGTTCCGGACCCAGTCCGTGTAGTTGCTGCCATCGTCTTTCAGCTTGGTTTTCTCTAGGAATGCGTTGAAGTTGAGGACTACGTTGGCCATTTGATCTACAAGACATATTGTAAATATTTTAGACTAAGTTCATGATAATTAAGTTCATCTAATCAAATTATAATGAACTCCCACTTAGATAGACATCCCTCTTCTAGTCATCTAAGTATAACATGATCCGAGTTGGCTAGGCCGTGTCCGATCATCACGTGAGACGGACTAGTCAACGTCAGTGAACATCTTCATGTTGATCGTATCTTCTATACGACTCATGCTCGACCTTTCGGTCTTCTGTGTTCCGAGGCCATGTCCATGCACATGCTAGGCTCGTCAAGTCAACCTAAGTGTATTGCGTGTATAAATCTGTCTTACACCCGTTGTATGTGAACGTAAGGATCTATCACACCCGATCATCACGTGGTGCTTCGAAACGACGAACTTTAGCAACGGTGCACAGTTAGGGGGAACACTTTCTTGAAATTATTATGAGGGATCATCTTATTTACTACCGTTGTTCTAAGCAAACAAGATGCAAAACATGATAAACATCACATGCAATCAAATAATAATAGTGACATGATATGGCCAATATCACATAGCTCCTTTGATCTCCATCTTGGGGCTCCATGGTCATCTTGTCACTGTCATACTCATCGACATGTAAGTTGTGATTCCTTTTACAATAGCATGAACATCTCATACATCACATATAGATCATTCATCATTCATCACAGCTTTGGCCATATCATATCACAAAGCACTTGCTGCAAAAACAAGTTAGACGTCCTCTAATTGTTGTTGCAAGTTTTACGTGGCTGAAGTAGGGTTCTAGCAAGAACGTTTTCTTACCTACGTGAAAGCCACAACGTGATTTGTCAACTTCTATTTACCCTTCATAAGGACCCTTTTCATCGAATCCGCTCCAACTAAAGTAGGAGAGACAGACACCCGCCAGCCACCTTATGCAACTTGTGCATGTTAGTCGGTGGAACCGGTCTCACGTAAGCGTACGTGTAAGGTTGGTCCAGGCCGCTTCATCCCACAATACCGTTGAAGCTTGATAGGACTAGTAGCGGCAAGAAAGTTGACAACATCTACGCCCACAACAAATTGTGTTCTACTCGCGCAAGAAGAACTACGCATAGACCTAGCTCATGATGCCACTGTTGGGGAACGTTGCAGAAAAAAAAAATTCCTACGGTTTCACCAAGATCCATCTATGAGTTCATCTAGCAACGAGTGATTAGATGCATCTACGTACCTTGTAGATTGCGAGCGGAAGCGTTCAAAGAACGTGGATGAGGGAGTCGTACTCGACGTGATTCGAATCACCGAAGATCCTAGCACCGAACGGACGGCACCTCCGTGTTCAACACACGTACGGAACAGCCACGTCTCCTTCTTCTTGATCCAGCAAGGGGGAAGGAGAGGTTGAGGGAGATGGCACCACCAGAAGCACGACGGCGTGGTGATGATGGAGCTGCAGTACTCCGTCAGGCCTTCGCCAAGCGCTATGGAGGAGGAGGAGGTGTTGGAGAGGGAGAAGGAGGCAACCAAAGGCGTGGGAGAAAAGCCCTCCATCCCTCACTATATATAGGAGGGCCAAGGGGGGGGGCGCCGGCCCTAGGAGATCCAATCTCCTAGGGTGGGGCGGCGGCCAAGGGGGGTTTCCCTCCCCCCAAGGCACCTAGGAGGTGCCTTCCCCTCCTAGGACTCTTTCCCCTTGTAACCCTAGGCGCATGGGCCTCTTGGGGCTGGTGCCCTTGGCCCATGTAGGCCAGGGCGCACCCCCTACAGCCCATGTGGCCCCCCGGGACAGGTGGCCCCACCCGGTGGGCCCCCGGGACCCTTCCGGTGGTCCCGGTACAATACGGATAACCCCGAAACTTGTCCCGATGGCGGAAACAGTACTTCCTATATATAATTCTTTACCTGCGGATCATTCCGGAACTCCTCGTGACATCCGGGATCTCATCCAGCACTCCGAACAACATTCGGGTTACTGCATATACATATCCCTATAACCCTAGCGTCACCGAACCTTAAGTGTGTAGACCCTACGGGTTCGGGAGACATGTAGACATGACCGAGATCGCTCTCCGGTCAATAACCAACAGCGGGATCTGGATACCCATGTTGGCTCCCACATGCTCCTCGATGATCTCATCGGATGAACCACGATGTCGAGGATTAAAACAACCCCGTACACAATTCCCTTTGTCAATCGGTATGTTACTTGCTCGAGATCCGATCATCGGTATCCCAATACCTCGTTCAATCTCGTTACCAGCAAGTTACTTTACTCGTACCGTAATGCATGATCCCGTGACCAAACACTTGGTCACTTTGAGCTCATTATGATGATGCATTACTGAGTGGGCCCAGTGATACCTCTCCGTCATACGGAGTGACAAATCCCCGTCTTGATCCATGTCAACCCAACAGACACTTTCGGAGATACCCGTAGTATACCTTTATAGTCACCCAGTTACGTTGTGATGTTTGGCACACCCAAAGCACTCCTACGGTATCCGGGAGTTACACAATCTCATAGTCAAAGGAAAAGATACTTGACATTGGAAAACTCTAGCAAACAAACTATACGATCTTGTGCTATGTTTAGGATTGGGTCTTGTCCATCACATCATTCTCCTAATGATGTGATCTCGTTATCAATGACATCCAATGTCCATAGTCAGGAAACCATGACTATCTGTTGATCAACGAGCTAGTCAACTAGAGGCTTACTAGGGACATGTTGGTGTCTATTATTCACACGTGTATTACGATTTCCGGATAATACAGTTATAGCATGAATAAAGACAATTATCATGAACAAAGAAATATAATAATAATACTTTTATTATTGCCTCTAGGGCATATTTCCAACACTTGTGAGGGGTGCACGAGGTGCAAGCCATCGAATACTTCACTGCCGGGTGCTGAGAAGGTACCCTCCTCAAGCACAAGCTCCTCTGCGACGAGCCGACTACCCTTGACGAGCTTCTGGACATAGCCGACAAATACACCACCGCCGACTCTTCGATGAAGACCGAGCTTCGGGTAGATGCGTCCGGAAAGTACTCAACCTGGCGCCCAAGACGTCGGCAGGGGATTCCGGCCGACGCCCACACCCGAACAACCACAAGCGCAAGGGCCCTGCGCCGCCTCCCGCTAGTCGGCAGGTGGCCACGGTCGAAGACGCGCCGCCTGAAGGACGACCCGCGCCCAAGAAGCCCAAGGGCGGCCGGCTGGCTTGGCAGCCGGCTTTCTCCTACGAGCAAACTCTCGACGCCCCGTGCAAGTTCCACAGTGACACGAAACCGTCCAACCACACAACCCGGAAGTGCCATTGGCTCACCCGAATCTCTAAAGGAGAGGGGCTCGCGCCGCCACCGCCTGCCGGCCCGCCGCCTCCGCCTCCACCGCCTCCGGCCGCTCGGCCCGCAGTCGGAGCCGTGCACGACGAATTCCCTGACGAGCAAGCAACCTACATCGTCTTTACAAGCCAGCCCGAAGACCGGCGCAGCAAACGCCGAGAGCACCAAGAAGTCAGCGTGGTCTCTACCAACCCCGCCGGACACATGCATTGGTCAGAAAAGCCCATCAGCTGGAGCCGGGCCGACCATCCAGAAGTGATGCCGTCTCCCGGCTCTTATGCGTTGGTCCTGGAAGCCACCCTCGTGACGGACAGACACGTTGCCCGCTTCTCCCGCGTGCTGATAGACGGCGGGAGAAGCATCAACATCCTGTACCGTGACACCCTGGAAAAGCTAAATGTCAAGACAAAGCAGCTCATGCCGACTCGGACAGTTTTCATGGCATCGTACCCGGCTTGTCCTGCGGCCCTATTGGCAAGATCAAGATTGATGTACTTTTTGGGGACAAGGAGCATTTCCGCCGGGAAGCGATCTGGTTTGAAGTAGTGGACCTGGAGAGCCCTTACCATGCATTGCTTGGCCGACCTGCCTTGGCCAAATTCATGGCAGTTCCCCACTATGCATACCTCAAGATGAAGATACCAAGCACCAAAGGCGTCATCACCGTAGCCGGCGATTACAAGAAGTCTTCCGAGTGCGCTGCCGCCAGCAGCCGGCTGGCCGAGTCCCTTGTGATTGCCGAAGAGAAGAAGATGTTGGACCGGGTCGTGGCCCTGGCCAGCAAGCAGCCGAACCAGTCCCCCGACCCCAAGGAGTATGATGCCCAAGGATCTTTCCAGCCGGCCAAAGAAACCAAGAAGATACCCCTTGACCCCGAGCACCCCGAAAGGTTTGCCGTCATCGGGGCAAACCTGAATAGCAAATAGGAAGGCGAACTCGCCGATTTCCTCCGTGAGAATCGGGACATCTTTGCATGGTCCCCCAAGGACATGCCGGGTGTTCCGAGGAAATTCGCCGAGCACAAACTACACGTCCGAGAAGACGCAAAGCCAGTCAAACAACCCCTTCGCCGACTGTCGGAGGAGAAACGCAGGATTGTAGGGGAGGAGATAGCCCGACTTCTGGCATCCGGCTTCATTATGGAAGTTTTCTTTCCAGAGTGGCTCGCCAACCCGGTCCTCGTGCTAAAGAAGAACAACAAGTGGCGCATGTGTATAGACTACACAAGCCTCAACAAGGCCTGCCCCAAAGATCCCTTTGCCCTGCCAAAGATTCACCAAGTGATAGACTCCACAGCCGGATGCGAGCTGTTGAGTTTCTTGGATGCTTACTCAGGATATCACCAGATAAAGCTAGATCCGGACGACCGCCTGAAGACCGCCTTCGTCACGCCATTTGGAGCCTTCTGCTACCTGACTATGACATTCGGCTTGAGAAATGCCGGTGCTACTTTTCAGCGTTGCATCCAGAAGTGCCTCCTCAAGCAACTCGGCAGAAACGCTCACGTCTACTTGGACGACATTGTGGTGAAGACGGAGAAGCGCGGCACCTTGCTGGGAGACCTCAAGGAAACGTTTGAGAACCTACGCCGGTTCCAAATCAAGCTCAACCCCGAGAAATGCGTGTTCGGAGTGCCAGCCGGCCAGCTCCTAGGCTTCCTGGTCTCCGAACGCGGCATTGAATGCAACCCGGTGAAGATCAAGGCCATCGAGAGAATGGCGATCCCCACCAAGCTTCGAGACATCCAAAAGTTCACCGGATGCTTGGCCTCCTTGAACCGCTTCATCAGCCGGCTCGGAGTGAAGGCTCTCCCCCTCTACCGCCTCATGAAGAAGAGCACTCACTTCAAGTGGAACGACCAGGCCGACCAAGCTTTTCATGAGCTGAAGAAGATGCTGGCCACGCCGCCCGTCCTAGCGGCGCCGACTGAGAAAGAGCCCATGCTCCTTTACATTGCCGCAACCAGCCGGGTGGTCAGCACCGTCATCGTAGTCCAATGCCTAGAAGAAGGCCGAGCCCAGCCGGTCCAGCGGCTGGTGTATTATTTGAGCGAGGTGTTGTCCGCTTCAAAGCAGAACTACCCGCACTACCAGAAGATGTGTTACGGCGTGTACTTCACCACCAAAAAGCTGAAGCCCTACTTTCAAGAGCACCCCGTCACGGTCGTATGCACCGCCCCGCTGGCCGAGATCATAGGCAACCGGGACGCATCCGGCCGGGTGGCGAAATGGGCCATCGAGCTGGCCCCTTACACAATCTTCTACCAGCCCCGCACCGCCATCAAGTCCCAAGCACTGGCCGACTTCCTCGTCGACTAGGCCGAGACCCAGTACCTGCCGTCGGCTCCCGACTCCACCCATTGGCGCATGCACTTCGACAGGTCCAAGATGCGCACCGGCTTGGGAGCCGGCGTCGTCCTTACCTCTCCCAAAGGCGACAAGCTCAGATACACGCTGCAGATTCACTTTGCCGCCTCCAACAACGTGGCCGAGTACGAGGCGCTCATACACGGGCTCCGGCTTGCCAAAGAGCTAGGCATTCGCCGGATCCTATGTTATGGCGACTCGGACTTGGTGGTCCAGCAATCATCCGGTGATTGGGACGCCAAGGACGCAAATATGGCAAGCTACCGCTTCCTGGTCCAACAACTCAGCGGATACTTTGAAGGATGCGAGTTCCTCCATGTACCGCGAGCCGACAATGAGCCAGCCGATGCCCTGGCTCGAATAGGCTCCACTCGGCAAGCAATACCAACCGACGTTGCTCTACAACGCCTCCTCAAGCCGTCCATCAAACCCTCTCCAGAATCCGATTCCATCTTCGTACCGCCTGACCCCGACGCGGCCGGGTCCGGCTCGAAGAACCAAGTAGTCGGCCCGGGGACTTCGGCAACCGGCTCGGGGACTGCCACACCCGGCTCGGGGACCGCAGTAGCCGGCCCGGGGACTGCACCAGCACAACAGCCGGCGGCCGACTCCAGCATTTCACCACCCAGCCCGCCCACCCTGGTGGCAGTAGCCACATTGACAGTAGGAGAAGTCGCGGCTCCGTCATGGGCTCAGTCCATCCTCAACTTCCTAGTAAACCAAGATCTGCCGGCTGACGAAACAGAGGCAAGACAAGTCCAACGCCGAGCCGGAGCATACACAATCGTCAACAGAGAACTAGTCAAGCGCAGTGTCACTGGAGTCCTCCAACGGTGCGTCGAGCAAGAGAAGGGCATTGCAATCCTCAGAGACATTCACCAAGGAGAATGCGGCCACCATGCGGCCTCAAGATCACTCGTCGCCAAAGCTTTCTGCCATGGTTTCTTCTGGCCGACTGCTTTGGATGACGCCAAAGAATTAGTTAAATATTGCAAGGGGTGCCAACTCTTCAGCTGCAAGCAACACATGCCGGCTTTGGCACTCAAGACCATTCCCCTCACTTGGCCCTTCGCCGTTTGGGGACTGGACATGGTGGGCCCATTCAAGACGGCGCGCGGCGGCATGACGCATTTGCTCGTCACCGTGGACAAATTCACCAAGTGGATTGAGGTAAAGCCGATCAAGAAGCTTAATGGGCCGACTGCTGTGACATTCATCGCAGACATAACAACTCGGTACGGCGTGCCACACAGCATCATCACCGACAATGGCACGAATTTTGCCAAAGGAGCCTTGGCACGTTTCTGCGCAGCCCAAGGTATCCGGCTGGACTTAGCGTCCGTCGCCCACCCGCAGTCAAACGGCCAGGTCGAGCGAGCCAACGGCCTCATCCTCTCCGGCATCAAGCCCCGACTGGTCGTACCACTGGAGCGTTCAGCCGGCTGTTGGCTCGATGAGCTGCCGGCTATCCTCTGGAGTCTGCACACTACACCAAACAAGTCAACCGGCTTCACCCCTTTCTTCCTTGTGTATGGTGCCGAGGCGGTCATCCCAACTGACATCGAGTTCGACTCGCCTCGGGTAACCATGTACACGGAGGCGGAGGCCAAGGAAGCACGAGAAGACGGCGTCGACCTGCTGGAAGAAGGCCGGCTGTTAGCCCTCAGCCGGTCTGCCATCTACCAGCAGGTTTGCACCGCTACCACAGTCGGAAGGTCAGGCCAAGATCTTTTCAAGAGGGCGATCTTGTGCTCCGGCTGATCCAGCGAACAGCCGGCCAGCACAAGCTCTCGGCCCCTTGGGAGGGCCCCTTTGTCATCAGCAGAGCCTTAGGCAACGACTCCTACTACCTGATCGACGCGCAGAAGCCGAAGGCACGAAAGAGAGACGACTCCGGCAAGGAGTCGGAACGACCATGGAACGCCAACCTCCTTCGAAGATTTTACAGCTAAAATGCAGTATGTATCACGCTAACTTTTGTACTAAGTACGAGACAATAGGCCCCTTGGGAGGGCTCGGGGACTGCCATCTTTTATCTATGAATGAAAAGTATCATGCTTATGACCTTGTCATTTCATTTACTTGTTCCGTCCGGCACCGGGTTCGACTACTTGGCTCGGGGACTGGCCGACTGGAGTTATATTAGAAGTCCTACCCGCAGTCAGACAAGTAGTGTGCCGGCTCCCAAGCCTTCTCTTGCCAAAAGTTGCAGTTCGAAGAACCGGCTGTCCGGCTGGCAAGAGTTAAAGGCAGGAACGGGCGCCCACACGAAAAACGGCTAGGGACTAACGGACTAATATAACAAAAGCCGGTTTCTCTCCCACCGCCGACTGGCTACCAGAGTAGCCGGCTGGCCGGTTTCCATTCACTTCACTTCAATCCAAGAAAGCTCGAGTACTTGCCTCCCCAAAGAGGGAAGGCGGCAAAGGAAAAAGCCTAAGGATAAAAAGCATACGCGAATGGAAACCAAACATGCACATAATAATATTTACATAAAAGCCCTCCAAGAGGCCAGCATTCAACATAGTTTGGATACACCCCCAGTGGGTGGAACTGCGAAAACTTAATAAACATTGTTCAAAAGGCAACAAGCTGGAAAAATAAGGACGGCGGGTCAAGCCGGCGGAGCGACCGACGAGCCGGGCTGGTCGACGGAGACGGTTGTGCTGGCTGAAGGAGCGGCCGGCTGGCGAACCTCGGCTTGATCACCGCCTCCCGCAGAGGGCGCGCTTCCACGCGCCTCGTTGCTGGAGGCACGGTCAGCTTGAGGTCGGCCGGTTGTTCCACTAGCCGGCTTGACGTCTTCGCCGTCCTCTTCTTTGTCATCCTCGCCCTCGTCGCTGGAGGCGATCTCCTCCGCCGAGTCTTCGCCCACCGCCGGGTTCAGTCCGAACCACTCCTCTGGCTGGACAACGCCATCATCGTTGATCTCAGGTGCAAAAATGCTGATGTCGGTGCACTCGACGATCGTCGAAGCACGCTGGGCGATAGCCGGCCGCACCTCCTCCAGCTCCGCGTCGGCCTCCAGCCGCCAAGTGCGCAGCTGGTCCAGGTTCAGCCCTGGATACCAAGCCCGAACGAACTCCAATGCCCGCCCGGCTCCAAGACGGGCCGCCGACGCCTTCCAAGCTTCAAAGCGACCGACTGCGACCTCCAGCCAGTGGCAGTTCGGTTTGGGGTGCGGGGGATCGTCTCGCCGGGCCATAGGGCGGCCAACACCTGCGCACCGGCATGTTGGAGCCGGCGAAGCATCCGATGAGCCGGCTGCAACCACGCCTGGACAGCCAAGAGCTGCTCCTCAAGCGTCCGGTTCGCGTCCGGCGCGATGTTGGCCCCCGCCTGACGGCGCCTCGCGATTGGCCTCGATGCTTTGGGCGGTGAAGGCGGAGTAGCCGGGAAAGTATTCTGCACAAGAAAATAGGCAGCAGCACAAGTCAAGCCAAAAACCAGGCGCCAAGGGGCAGGAGAGGAGCGTGGAAGGCGGCTTACCGTCGATCAAGTCCTCGATGCGGCCGAAGCCTTCATCTAGTGCTCGCCGGGTCTCAGCCCAGCTCGCCGCCTCGGTCTCAAACTATGCCTTCAGGGTGGCCTCGCTATCCTGCGCTTTCTGCAGGGCCGCCTTGTGGCTCTTCTCTTGGTCGGCCAGCTTCTTGGCCAGGCGATCACGCTCCTGGACCAAGGCAGCGTACTCGGCATCCTTGGTATGAAGGGTGGCCTGCGCTTCGCCGAGCTCCTTCCTCAAGTCGGCGTTGGCCCCTGAAGACAAAGAAAAAGAAAAACCAATAAGGAAAAAGTCGTCAAGAAAGATCCGACCCGACTGCTCAGCAGTCGGCCCGAATCTCGGGGACTACACCCAGTGGGTGCGCTGACGCGCCCCCATAGGAGACAAACAAGATCAAGTACTTACTTCGGCTGTCGGCCAGGTCGTCGGTCCTCCGACCCAACTCCCGAGCCTGGGAGTTGAAGGCGGCAGCACGGGACTTATGATATTCCTGGAAGTTCAGACAGGAAGCAAAAATAAGGTAGCCGTCAAGAAAGATCCGACCCGACTGCGCAGCAGTCGGCCCGAATCTCGGGGACTACACCCAGTGGGTGCGCTGATGCGCCCCCACGGAAGAAATCTAGAGATCAAAGCGGCCAAGAATGGAAGACTCACCCGGATGGCGGCCCGCGTCGACAGGAACTCCTGAGTGTACTGCTGTAGCAGGGCGGCCTGAGCTTGAAGCCGGCTCCGGACCTCTTGAGCTGCCACATTCAGCTCGCCAGTCCCCCCGCTGGGAGTCCACTCGAACGTGGCGGTGCTGGCCGTCTCCAGAGCCTCCGCCGACTGACCGGCGCCCACGACTCGGCGTGACTCCGGTGGAGCGGCGCCTCCTCCTGTGCGCCGGGCGTCACCGGCTGCACCTCGAGGCCGGCTCTGTCCTCCGGCTCACCCCCGGCCGGCTCCTCTGGCGCTGCTGACGATTGGCCGCCTTGGCCCGCTCCGGTTGGCGCTGCTGGCGGCGCTCTCCTCGCGAAGGCCACGGGGTCCTCCCCCCTCCATCAGCGGCGGGTCTTGGACGATTTCCTCTGCCAAGGGCAATGGGGTGTCAGGGGCCACGGCTCGGAGGGGAATGGCGAGCAGCGGAGGCTGGTTGCACGAACCCTCCGCCTCCGTCTGCGCGGTCGCCGCCTCCGCCTGGGCCTTGGCTACCGCGTCGGCCTGCTCCCTCGCCGCCTGGGCGGCCGCTTTTTCCGCCGCCTTGCGCTCCTCCTGCACCTCACGGCTCGGAGGGGAATGGCGAGCAGCGGAGGCTGGTTGCGCGAACCCTCCGCCTCCGTCTGCCCGGTCGCCGCCTCCGCCTGGGCCTTGGCTACCGTGTCGGCCTGCTCCCTCGCCGCCTGGGCGGCTGCTTTTTCCGCCGCCTCGCGCTCCTCCTGCACCTCACGGGCGTTCCGCTCTGTGGCCTCCCTGAGGTCGGCGCGGGGGTCCACGCGGCGGGAGCTCGAAGACCCTCCAGTCGGCCCAACTATGGAGCCGCCCGGACCCTGCTCAAGGGAAAGCGGCGCCCTGTCCAGCAAGCGGGAAAAAGTTAAGAAGGATGTTCAAACAAGAAGAGAATGATGAAGAGCATGTGACAAGGCAGTCGACGACTTACGCTGAGACCGCCTGAGGCTGCTTCACCGCCTTGCGGAAGCGGGCCGCTTTCGCGGCCGCCTCATCTCGTTTTGTCGCCGCGGTAGAGGCTTTGGACTTCTTCGGCCGACTGCCGAAGAGGATTGACGCGGCCCGATGCTTCTGTGCACCGCCGCTGGCAGCCCGCACGGCGGACGAGCCCGCGCCTTGATGGTCGGCCGCCGGCTGTCGACACGGGGCGACTTCGGCTTCAGCGTCATCCGGCCAGTCCTCGAAGCGGGCGGTGAGCCTTGTGCCTCCGGGCTCGGCGTCGTCCCCCACGACGGCGTCTTCCATGGCGGCCGCCCCCAAATCCGGATCGTCGACGTCGTCCGCCGTGCGGTCGGGGGCGTACTGGCGTTCTATCCCTGCTGCCCCGGTCATCGGCGGAAGAAGGGGGTTCTGCTAAGAAGAACCGACCGATCAGAAGCCGGCCATCATAAAGCCGGCTACCAACAAAAAGAAGAAAGAGAGGAAAGCTTACCATGGGCGAAGGGTTGGCGCGAGAATACGGCGCCTTGCCGTATCGCCAGTCTTCGGCAAGCTTGCAATTGGAGATGTAATTCACCATGTATGATACCTCCGCATGAGGCATCTCCCTGGTGCTCAGCCGGCTTGGATCGAAGCGGCCGCTCATCTGACACATCATGTGGGGCCGGCTTTGGAGAGGAGATATCGGGCGCTCCACGAAGGCGGCCACCAAGTCGGCTTCGCTCAGGCCTTCTGACTGGATCATCACCCGAAGCCGGGAGATGGCAGCGTTCCCGGCCTGAGACAGTGACCGGGACCGGAAACTCCATGAGGGCTGCCTCCCAGCCGGCGGGCCGGCTACGTAAGCCAGCAGGTTGACGTGGTCTCCTTGCTGGGCGACGTTCTTCACGTAGAAGTACGACTTCTGCCAGATCTTCACCGACTGGATCAGGGGGATGGGCGGGAACGGGTTGTTCTCACCCGCCCTCCTCATGGCGATGAAGGCCCCGCAGGGGGCGGGCACGCCTGCGACGACGGTGCCGAGTTTACTCTAGAAGAATTCCCCCTAGAGCTCCAGCGTGGGGAGCAGCCCCAAGAAACCTTCGCAGAGAGAGACGAAGGCCGACAGCAACATCACTGCGTTAGGCATGAGGTGATGCGGCTGAAGATTGTAGAACTCGAGGAAGGAGCGCAGGAATCCGCTCGCCGGAAGGCCGAAGCCGCGCAGGAAGTGCGAGTGGAAGACGACCCGCTCGCCCTCCTCCGACGCCGGCGAGATCTTCGTCTCTGGCGCCAGGCGGACCCGCATGAGGTTGGCGTCGGGCAGGCGCCGAGTCTGGCGGAGGAACTCAACATGGTCCTCATGGACGTTGGAGCCATCCCATGAGCTTGACAGCGCCATGGGAGCAAGACGATGTGGCGGCGCGGCGGCGCTGAGACGGGAAGCTGCAGCGGCAACGAGGGGAAGAAAGAAGGAAGAGAGGGGGCGGAGCGAGAGAGAGCGTGCAAACCTCTGTCTCTCCCCCTCCTCCCCCTACTTATAGGCTCGGCGGAGCCGAGGAGGCGTGGCGTGGGGAAACGTGGGGATCGATCGTGCCCACTCCCCCATGTCACGCGTTTATTGCGCCCTAATGGCGAAATAAAATCGCCATGAGAAGGCGAGCGGTCCACCTGGGCCGCAGAAGATCAGCGTTCGGACCGAGGCCTAGGAGTGGCGGACCCAGGCCTGCGGCGGCGTACCGTCGCGCGCGTGCACTGGCAGGGTCTCGCTGCCACGTGGCCCGCGGGAGGGCCCGCGGTCAGCATGCGGGTCGACCACTTTCCCGCCTGCAAGACGCAGGGCTCCCCGAAATCGGCATACACCAGCAAAGCTGGCTCTTCAGGATAGGAAGCTGACCAAGCTTCTCGTCCCTTTGTCCGCCTCGAAGCTCGATCAGCTTCGGGAACTACTGTCGGAGTAAATGGCCACGGGTAGCCTAGCCGGCTTCCCCTGGCCCTTCTGAAAAAATTACGAGCCCGTCCGGCTCTCAAGAATCCAAGACATGGGGCCGCCTTCCCCTTGTTGGCTGTCACCAGGCCGGCTTTCGGAAGGCAGCCCGACTTTAGCCGTCATGAAGAAAGCCATGGGAGGGCCGACTTTGAGAAGCCGGCCGCGAGAAGGCCGACTCCTAGAAGCCGGCTTCCACAAAGCGGTCGAGACCGTACCCTCAAAGTTTGCATCC
The DNA here is from genome assembly GCF_056163025.1 of Triticum urartu. NCBI lineage: Eukaryota > Viridiplantae > Streptophyta > Magnoliopsida > Poales > Poaceae > Triticum > Triticum urartu. The sequence goes on from NC_141878.1 coordinate 90,962,337, forward strand.
ACCTAGCGGCGATGTGACGGGGCGTGGCTACAGTGAAGCCAGCCACCCCCGAATCCCGGAGCACTCCCGGCACAGTGCGCCGTACGGGTGGCCATGACCCGTCCGGCGCGACACTATTGCCATGTTGCCCCTGATGTCATCCACGACGGGCTACCAGTACGGCCCACGGGCAGTGGGCCCCTTCGGGCAGAGAGACACCCGAAGGCGGCCATGCCTCCCCTAGTCGGCCCAAGACGGAGCCGGCTCCCCGCAGCCGGCTTGCCACCTCCCTCGAAGGAGACGCCCCATTAAGGAGACAAGACGTGGTGAGGCTACCGCGATCGCCCGACGGGTGGTGGCACTGTAGCCGCGCCTACCACGATGAAGCCCACGTCACCAAGATGGTGCAACAGTAACCAGCCGCCGACCAGGTCTTGGACAGTGGGGCCTGCCTGTCGACCAAGGGGCCGGCAGCCGGCGGGACCCACCAGTCGGCGGGCCCCAGCAGCCGGCGTAGAAGCCGGCGAGCGCAGTCATAGACGGCTGGGCCCCGCGCCCAGTCGGATTACCATTGTACCCCCAAGGGGTAGGCCTATATAAACCCCCCGGGGCACCCATGCAAAGGGTTGGACCCCCTGCTAGTTCTAGACACCACACAAGGAGAAGAAGCAAGCTAGCCGCGCCCTTCTTCCTCCTCCCACCGAACAGCTCAAGGAGCATTGTATAGCTACTTGTCCATCTAGTGATCATGCGGAGACCCCGCAGAGCAGCAGTAGGGGTGTTATCTCCACGGAGAGCCCCAAAGCTGGGTAAGATTCGCCGGCGTGCATGTCTTCGCCTCATCCCGTTTCCAGGCACCGGCGATGTCTTACTGGCTCCCACAATGATAAGCCACCCGTTGGCATATGTCGCACCTACCACCCGACACTCGCATGCTGCCGAGGTCTCCGAGCTGAAGCGGAGGCTGGAGCGGACCAAGAACGAGCTCGGCAAGGTTAAGGTTCGGCTCCAGGAGAAGCAAGGTGATGAACGACTTTCTATATGTTCGGGAAGGGATAAACGATGTATATTGACAGCGGTATTGTGATATGTGCAGAGGTCGCGACCGAAGTCGAGGCCCTGAGGAAGGCCTTGGGCGAGCCTGAGGAGCAGGCTGTCCAGCAGCAAGCCGCCCGTAAGAAGCTAAATGCCCGGGTCAAAGAAGTCCACCAGGAGCTCCAAGATGCGGTGAAAAAATGCGAGGCATTGGAGCATGATGCGTCAGTTCGAGGGACCGAACTCACCAAGGCTCGTCAGAGCGCAGAGACCACACGGAATGAGGCCCAGGCCACCCTCCAGGAGATCCAGGAGGCCAAGAAGATCATAGCAGGTAAGGCATTTAAGATGCAAAGCAAGTATGCGGAGAAGCAGTACCTTTTACTAACCCGGGTTCGGAGTTCCCCAGGGGTTTTGCGGATTTGCCACGCAGTGTATCAAACGCCGTGGAGTTCTATCGGGCCGAAGGAGGGGGGGTTCTTCGGAGAGGCTCTTCTAGTCGCAGTATGCGGCACCAGAGCATCCCGTGTCCTTCACCTATCAGCTGAAACAGCTGGTGGAGCTGCATAGGGTGGTAGAACTAGCCATTAAGGATGTGATAATCCGGCTGTGGCCAGCCGAAGCTATGCCTAGTAGCTGCTTCTAACTCGTGAGGCGGATGGTGAATGCATGTCCTCGGCTGGACGTTATCAAGTGCTCTATCTGTATTGAAGGTGCCCGTATGGCCTTCGCTCACTTCAAGATGTGGTGGGTGAAGATGAACGCTGTTGAAGTCGCCAGCGGGCCACCGGAGGGCAAGGAGCACCGCACACCCGAGCGATATGTCGAGGATGTTTGTAGAAGGGTCTCGACTTGTAGCGGCACAATGTTCGCAGGACATTATATTTGAATAAACATATTCATGTTGCCTTTGTCTTGTATTATCGGAACAAAGCCAGTTTTGTAAAGTAATTTTATTATGCTTTGAATTGTTTCCTCCAATGCAGCTGTGTTGTGTGTAACCTGAGGGTTGGCCAGTCGTCGTCTTCTGCCCTCGCGTAGATAGTATGGAGGTGTTCGGGATGGAATCTAAACAATCTTGATCCAATTACATGGTCCTTGAAGGAGTTGTTTAGCACAACGAACAAGGCAATCAGACTTTATGGCTTTAACGCCCTCACTTAGCCATAGGAGTTTTATAATAAAGCATGGGCGCAGCCCCTGGTTTAATCCAGAGTACTATCAGCATATGATCAGGAAGTGCTGATCTCGCGTAAAACGGAAAAAATCTTTAACGATTTGTAACCCTCGAGTAGCTGACCGGCTCTCACCACATCATGGCAGTCAGTTTTCGGCTTTCTGTACTGAGGTGCTCGTCTGGTTAAAGCCAAGGCACAATCGCAGTAGTTCTCCCTTTACTACCCTAGCCAATGGAGCGGAACATAGGGTAGCAAGCACAGGAGCCAGGCAACCCAACTATTGACCAAAGACATGATTCAAAGCCAGTGCATATAATGCTAAATTCGGGGTGCCAAACATATATAAAAAGTGTTCGGACTATGCTGTCGTATTGTGGGGCGACAAGTAGCCCCTGGCGAATATTAAACATAAAAGAGTATCGATGCAGCAAATAAGCAGATCAAAAATAAAAACGAAGTAAGAAGCGGAAACCACAGGGACTGGGCCATGAACCATTTTGTTATAACTGGATGGATACGTCAAGGCATATCTTGTACATGTGGTGCGAGAAGTATCCGACCATTTAACATGCCGGCACCAATTAGGCACAGCGTGCGGGTCCTGAGAAATAAGTATGAATGTCGTCAAGAAGAACGTATAAAGGTTACCCTACACACCAGTGTTGCTTGCCTCCGTTGTATTTCAGTCCTTCTAAAGGACTTGACATCAGGCCCGCGGAAAAAGGTGCATGAAACAAGAAAAAGAAGTAAAAGTATGTGTGTCTGGGATCGGTCTTGCCGGATTGTAGACCCCGGGTCATCACGTGCCTCCGTCGATGTCCATGGAATTTTGAGTGCGTAATTGTGTACGCGTGGTACGAATGCCAGTACCTTATTGGGGCTGGGACGGAGGCCGAATTGCTAGTCGAGCTCTTGACGAGCCGCGCTGTCCTATTGCAGTGTACTCCGGACCCGCTTGATGGTGTCCAGGGGCTCAGCAGCTGGGTTATAATGCTGCTTGAGAAGGCCACTCTGTACTTCAGCTGCTAGGGCGGCGGTCTGCTCCTCTGTTCAGAGGGAGAGTTCTGTATTGCCATTGACTGTTATGACGCCACGTGGACCGGGCATCTTGAGCTTGAGATAAGCATAGTGTGGCACTGCGTTAAATCTAGAAAATGCGATTCGTCCGAGCAGTGCGTGGTAGCCGCTGCGGAACGGGACGATATCGAAGATTAACTCTTCGCTTCGGAAGTTGTCCGGAGAACCGAAGACCACCTCCATTGTGATTGAGCCCGTATAGCGGGCCTCTACACCTGGTATGACTCCTTTAAAGGTAGTATTTGTCGGTTTGATTCACGAGGGATTAATGCCCATCTTCCGTACTTTATCCTGATACAGCAGGTTGAGGCTACTTCCGCCACCCGCCAGGACTCGTGTTAGGTGGAATCCGTCGATGATTGGGTGTAGGACTAGTGTGGACGAACCGCCGTGGCGGATACTAGTCGGATGATCTCATCGATCGAAGGTGATCGGGAATGATGACCATGGATTGAACTTTGGGGCGACTGGCTCTACCACGTAGACGTCCCTGAGTGCCTGTTTGTGCTCCTTTCTGGGGATGTGCATGGCGTATATCATGTTCACCATTTTGACTTGGGGGGGGGGGTATCTTCTGTCCCCCGGTGTTCGGTTGCCGGGGCTCTTCATCCTCGTCCTCGCTTTGTGATCCCTTTTCTTTGTTTTCGGCATTTAACTTGCCAGCCTGCATGAAGACCCAACAATCCCTGTTGGTATGATTGGCTTGCTTATCCGGGGTGCCGTGAATTTGGCACGGATGGTCGAGTATGCGGTCCAGGCTGGAAGGTCCCTCGTTGTTTCTTTTGTAGGGTTTCTTCCATTGGCCGGACTTGGAGCCACTGAATCCGGCGTTGACTGTGGTATTTTCGGTGTTGTCGCCATTGCTTCTGTGTTTGTGTCTATTGCGCTGGAGCTTGCCGATGCTATTCTTGGCCTCTCTAGTGCCTGCCTCGTTGGCTGTGTTTTTTCTGTGAGCCAGCCAGCTGTCCTCGCCTGCGCAAAAGCGGGTCATGAGTGCCGTAAGGGCTGCCATTGACTTCGGTTTTTCTTGTCTGAGGTGGCGTGCTAGCCATTCATCCCGGATGCTGTGTTTGAAGGCTTCTAGGGCCTCGGCGTCCGGACAGTCAACGATCTGGTTCTTTTTGGTTAGGAACCTAGTCCAGAATTTTCTGGCCGATTCTCCGGGTTGTTGAACTATGTGGCTTAGGTCATCGACATCTGGTGGATGCACATTAGTTCCTTGCAAGTTGTCGAGGAAAGCCTCTTCCAAGTTCTCCCAATTGCTGATTGAGTTCTCAGGCAGGCTATTTAACCAGTGCCAAGATGGTCCTTTGAGTTTTAATGGAGGTATTTGATGGCGTGGAGGTCATCTCCTCGAGCTATGTGGATGTGTAGAATGAAATCCTCGATCCATACTGCAGGATCGGTTGTGCCGTCGTATGATTTGATATTGACCGGCTTGAACCCCTCGGGGAATTCATGATCCAGTACTTCATCTGTGAAGCAGAGCAGGTGTGCGGCGCCTCTATATTGGGTCGCATTGTGGCGGAGCTCTGAAGGGGTCCGTCTGCGGCATTCGGCTCAAGCGTGGTTAGGTTTGTCACGTCCGAATACGTAGCCGTCGCCGCGCCTCGAGGCACGTCCTCGTGTTCCGTAGATCGATCTTTTGTGTCCTGCTCTACTATCCAGGGTCTGTCGGAGGTCGTACATATGACTGCGGACTCTTCCGTCCCTATTTTGATGGGGTGGTGGGGTGGTCTACTGTTCGGCCTGAGTTGCCGCTTTATCTCGACCGCGGGGTGGCCGTTCCGCCGCCCTGTCCCAACCACGTGGTGGTCGATCCGCATTACGCGAGGGAGATATATGCTTCGGCACCTCCTCGTCGAATTGAGGTAGCAGTCTGCGTTTCGGGTAGCTCTTGGCTGGGCGGTAGAGGTCGTATTCCTCGGCTGTCAGGACATCAGTCCATCTGTCGACGAGCAGGTTTGGTTCAGCTTGGAGCTGTTGTTGTTTCTTTTTTCAGGCTCCTTGCAGTGGCTATGAGTTGAAGCTTGAAGCACTCCTGATCGAGAGGATCCTCAGGAATGATGAAGTCTTCATAGTCGAGGCTTGTCTCCTCCTCGGAAGGCGGACAGTAACTATCATCCTCCGGGTCATCTTCTATGGCCTGTTCGTCAGGGTTGTCTTGCCTTCTGTCGTGTTCTTGTTCGGATTCGGCCCTGGCGGGGTCTTCACTGTTTTCGGCGTCGCCCGGAGTACAATTTTATCCAGTGCCAGTGTTGCCGTCCTTTGAGCGACGGGGCTTAGGGCAGTATTTGGGCCGCCGGCACTTGGACTCTGTCTCAGAGGTTTTGTTCGCATCCGGCTCTTCTTTGTCGTCGCCAGATCCTTTAGGTGTATCAACGATGTACACGTCGTACGAAGAGGTAGCCGCCCAACGTCCAGTGAATGGCGGGTCTTGGCCTTGCTCCTTGTCGACATCGTCGTCCATGCCGTCGATGTCTTTAGAGCCATAGTCAAGCACGTCGGTTAAGTCATCGACGGTGGCTATGAAGTGGGTGGCGGGTGGGAAGCAAGATTCCTCATCATCCGTCTCTATCTCAAACCGGACATAGTTCGGCTGGGAGTCCTTTTCCATGGACAGATTCTTTAAAGATTTTAGCACGTCACCCAAAGGCGAGTGCTGGAACACGTTAGCGGTGCTAAACTCGAAAATCAATAACCGATCTAGCTCGGTGTCCGCGGGTGTACACAGTCCGGAACTAATAGCCGAAGACGAGTCCGAAGTTCCGTTAAAGCGAATATCGCAGGGCGTCGAGTCCACGTGTGGCTCTAGCGTCGCGGACTCTGAGGCCTCGGATGGCTCGATCTTCTTTGGCTCTAAGGTCGTTGCAGCCGCAGGAATCATCTCCTGGGTGTGATCCGATGATAGATTTAAGTCTCGTTCATCGAGATGAGGGGGAGCGATCGCCGCGGGCTCAAGTCCCTCGAAGATCAAGTCTCCACGGACATCCGCGGCGTAGTTCAAGCTTCCGAATCCGACGTGATGGCCAGGGGCGTAACTGTCGATCTGCTCCAGATGGCCAAGCGAGTTGGCCCACAGTACGAAGCCGCCGAATACGAGGATCTGTCCGGGGAGGAAGGTTCCTCCTCGGGCAGCGTCATTATTGACGATTGAGGGGGCAATCGAACCTTTTGTCGATGACATAGTGGAACTCTCAATGAAAGCACCAATGTCGGTGTCAAAACCGGCGGATCTCGGGTAGAGGGTCCCGAATTGTGCGTCTAGGATCGATGGTAACAGGAGACGGGGGACACAATGTTTACCCAGGTTCGGGCCCTCTCTATGGAGGTAAAACCCTACGTCCTGCTTGATTGTTATTGATGAATATGAGTGTTACAAGAGTGGATCTACCACGAGATCGTAATGGCTGAACCCTAGAAGTCTAGCCTATGTGAGTATGGTAATGAGTATATGTATTGTCTTTTTCCGGACTATTCCCTACGGTTTATATAGACATCGAAGGGATCTAGGGTTTACATGGAGTCGGTTACATAAGAAGGAATCTTCGGTTGCCAAGCTTGCCTTCCACGCCAAGTAGAGTCCAATCCGGACACGGTGCAGTCTTCGGCCTTCATGTCTTCACAGCCCATCAGTCCGGCCCATAAATAACAGGCCGGACGCCCGAGGACCCCTTAGTCCAGGACTCCCTTAGCCCCCACCTAATCTGTTAAATTAATTAAACTGCTAAATTGCACTGTCTCTATGACAGCTAGGTCCCACCAGCCTATTTGACCAGTCAGTGTTGACCCAGTCAACTGCTGACTGGACTATTGACTTTGACCCTGACCCCACCTATCATACACTGAGGTTGGCACCGCACTATGTGACAAAAGTATTTACTAATTAATTTGGAATATAAATAAATCCATAAATTGAATAACACTTTGAAAATTAATATAAAATAAACCATATCTCGGATGAAAATACTTTATACATGAAAGTTGCTCAGAATGATGAGACGAATCCGGATACACACTCTGTTCGTCTGCCACACATCCCTAGCATAGTGAACATGCAACAATCCTCCTCCATTTCATCTGTTCGAAAATGCCAAACACCGGGAACACTTTCGCGGATGTTTCTCCCCTTCGCCGGTAGCACCCAGTACTGTGTTAGGTCACCCCTAGCACCGCGTATTGCCTTGTTATGTTTTGTGATGCTGTGTTTGCTTCGTATTTACAGTTTCTTCCCCCTCTTATTCTTCGATAGACTACGAGACTGACGCTGCTGCTGCCCCGATTGACTACATTGTTGACGACCCCTTCTTGCCAGAGCAACCAGGCTAGCCCCCCCTTGATCACCAGATATCGCCTATTCTTCTCTCTACTGCTTGCATTAGAGTAGTGTAGCATGTTACTGCTTTTTGATCATCATATTCTGATGCATAGCCTGTCTTTGCCACTACTCTTGTTACCTTTACCTGCAATCCTAAATGCTTAGTATAGGATGCTAGTATTCCATCAGTGGCCCTACATTCTTGTCCGTCTACCATGCTATACTATCGGGCCGTGATCACTTGGGAGGTGATCATGGGTATATACTTATATACATAATATGTGATACATGTGGTGACTAAAGTCGGCTCGGCTCGTAGAGTACCCGCAAGTGATTCCGATGTGGGGGCTGAAGGGGCTGGTGGTTCCATCCAGGTAGTGGTGGGCCTGGGTTCCCGATGGCCCCCGACTGTTACTTTGTGGTGGAGCGACAGGGCAAGTAGAGACCACCTAGGTGAGAGGTGGGCCTAGCCCTGGTCGGCGTTCGCGGATACTTCAATTAACACGCTTAACGAGATCTTGGTATTTCATCTGAGTCTGGCCACTGGCCTATATGCACTAACCAACTACACGTGAACAGTTATGGGCACTCGACGTCGTGGTATCAGCCGAAGCCTTCTTGACGTCAGCGACTAAGCGGCGCGCACCAGATTGGACTGGAACGCCTGCTCTTGTATTAGGGAGGCTAGGTTTGCTTACCGGCCGTGTTTGCAATGTGCAGGTGTGAAGGAAATATGCCCTAGAGGCAATAATAAAGTTATTATCTATTTCCTTATATCATGATAAATGTTTATTATTCATGCTAGAATTGTATTAACCGGAAACATAATACATGTGTGAAAACATAGACAAACAGTATGTCACTAGTATGCCTCTACTTGACTAGCTCGTTGAATCAAAGATGGTTAAGTTTCCTAGCCATAGACATGAGTTGTCATTTGATTAAAAGGGGTCACATCATTATAGAATGATGTGATTGACTTGACCCATTCCATTAGCTTAGCACTTGATCATTTAGTTTGTTGCTATTGCTTTCTTCATAACTTATACATGTTCCTATGACTATGAGATTATGCAACTCCCGTTTACCAGAGGAACACTTTGTGTGCTACCAAACGTCACAACGTAACTGGGTGATTATAAAGGTGCTCTACAGGTGTCTCCAAAGGTACTTGTTGGGTTGGCGTATTTCGAGATTAGGATTTGTCACTCCGACTGTCGGAGAGGTATCTCTGGGCCCTCTCGGTAATGCACATCACTTAAGCCTTGCAAGCATTGCAACTAATGAGTTATTTGCGGGATGATGTATTACGGAACGAGTAAAGAGACTTGCCGGTAACGAGATTGAACTAGGTATTGAGATACCGACGATCGAATCTCGGGCAAGTAACATACCGATGACAAAGGGAACAACGTATGTTGTTAAGCGGTCTGACCGATAAAGATCTTCGTAGAATATGTAGGAGCCAATATGAGCATCCAGGTTCCGCTATTGGTTATTGACCAAAGACATGTCTCGGTCATGTCTACATTGTTCTCGAACCCGTAGGGTCCGCACGCTTAACGTTACGATGACAATTTCATTATGACTTTATATATTTTGATGTACCGAAGGTTGTTCGGAGTCCCAGATATGATCACGGACATGACGAGGAGTCTCAGAATGGTCGAGACATGAAGATTGATATATTGGAAGCCTATGTTTGGACATCGGAAGTGTTCCGGGTGAAATCGGCATTTTACCGGAGTACCGGGAGGTTACCGAAACCCACCCCCGGTAACCTAATGGGCCTTAATGGGCCTAGTGGAGGAAGTGGAGAGGAGGCCAAGGGGCAGCCGCGCGCCCCTTTCCCCTAGTCCGAATTGGACAAGGAGGGGGGTCGGCGCCCCCCCTTTCCTTTTCCCTCTCTCTCCTTCCCCCCAAGTCCTAGTCCAACATGGAAAGGGGGGAGTCCTACTCCCAGGAGGAGTAGGACTCCTCCTGGCGTGCCCCTTGCCTGGCCGCACCTCCTCCCCCTTGCTCCTTTATATACAGGGGCAGGGGGGCACCCAAGAGACACAACAGTTGATCATTGATCTCTTAGCCGTGTGCGGTGCCCCCCTCCACCATAGTCCTCGATAATATTTTAGTGGTGCTTAGGCGAAGCCCTGCGACAGTAGAACATCAAGATCGTCACAACGCCGTCGTGCTAACGGAACTCTTCCCCGTCATTCTGCTAGATCAGAGTCTGGGGATCGTCATCGAGCTGAATGTGTGCTAGAACTCGGAGGTGCCGTAGTTTTGGTGCTTGATCGTCACAACCGCGTTGTGCTAACGCTTCCGCTTTTGGTCTACGAGGGTACGTAGACAACACTCTCCCCTCTCGTTGCTATGCATCACCATGATCTTGCATGTGCGTAGGATTTTTTTTGAAATTACTACGTTTCCCAACAGTGGTATCAGAGCCAAGTTTTATGCGTTGATGTAATATGCATGAGTAGAACACAAGTGAGTTGTGGGCCATATAAGTCATACTGCTTACCAGCATGTCACACTTTGGTTTGGCGGTATTGTTGGATGAAGCGGCCCGGACAGACATTACGCGTACGCTTACACGAGACTGGTTTTACCGCCGTGCTATGCACACAGGTGACTAGCGGGTGTCAGTTTCTCCAACTTTAGTTGAACCGAGTGTGGCTACGCCCGGTCCTTGAGAAGGTTAAAACATCACTAACTTGACAAACTATCGTTGTGGTTTTTATGCGTAGGTAAGAACGGTTCTTGCTCAGCCCGTAGTAGCCACGTAAAACTTGCAACAACAAAGTAGAGGACGTCTAACTTGTTTTTGCAGGGCATGTTGTGATGTGATATGGTCAAGACGTGATGAGATATAAGTTGTTGTATAAGATGATCATCTTTTGTTGAAGTTATCGGCAACTGGCGGAAGCCTTATGGTTGTCTCTTTATTGCATAAGATGCAAGCGCCAAATAATTGCTTTACAATTATCGCTATGCGATAGCAATAGTTGCAAGAGAAATAGTTGGCGAGATGACCATGTGACGACACATTGATATAGATCAAGATGATGGAGATCATGGTGTCATGCCGGTGACGATGGAAATCATGACGATGTTTTGGAGATGGAGATCAAAGTCACAAGATGATGATGGCCTTATCATGTCACGTATTTTGATTGCATGTGATGTTTATCTTTTATGCGTCTTATCTTGCTTTAATTGACGGTAGCATTATAAGATGATCTCTCACAAAATTTCAAGGTATAAGTGTTCTCCCTGAGTATGCACCGTTGCCAAAGTTCGTCGTGCCCAGACACCACGTGATGATCGGGTGTGATAAGCTCTACGTCCATCTACAACGGGTGAAAGCCAGTTTTGCACACATAGAATACTCAGGTTAAACTTGACGAGCCTAGCATATGCAGATATGGCCTCGGAACATTGGAGACCGAAAGGTCGAGCGTGAATCATATAGTAGATATGATCAACATAGTGATGTTCACCATTGAAAACTACTGCATTTCATGTGATGATCGGTTATGGTTTAGTTGATTTGGATCACGTGATCACTTAGAAGATTACAGGGATGTCTTTCTAAGTTTGAGTTCTTAAGTAATATGATTAATTGAACTTTAATTTATCATGAACTTAGTCCTGGTAGTATTAGCATATCTATTTTGTAGATCAATTGCTCGCGTTTAGCTCCCTTGTTTTATTTTTGATATGTTCCTAGAGAAAACTAAGTTAAAAGATGTTAGTAGCAATGATGCGGATTGGATCCGTGTTCTGAGGGTTATCCTCATTGCTGCACAGAAGAATTATGTCCTTGATGCACTGCTAGGTGACAGACCTATTGTAGGAGCAGATGCAGACGTCATGAACGTTTGGCTAGCTCAATATGATGACTACTTGATAGTTTAGTGCACCATGCTTAACAGCTTAGAATCGGGACTTCAAAGACGATTTGAACGTCGTGGATCATATGGATGTTCCAGGAGTTGAAGTTAATATTTCAAGCAAATACCCGAGTTGAGAGATATGAAGTCTCCAACAAGTTCTATAGATAAAAGATGGAGGAGAATAGCTCAAGCAGTGAGCATGTGTTCAGATTGTCTAGGTACTACAATCGCTTGAATCAAGTGGGAGTTAATCTTCCAGATAAAATAGTGATTGACAGAATTCTCTAGTCACCATCACCAAGTTAGTAGAACTTCTTAATGAACTATAGTATGCAAGGGATGATGAAAACGATTCCCGAGCTTTTCATGATGATGAAATCGATAAAGGTAGAAATCAAGAAAGAGCATCAAGTGTTGATGATTGACAAGACCACTAGTTTCAAGAAAAAGGGCAAAGGGAAGAAGGGGAACTTCAAGAAGAACGGCAAGCAAGTTGCTGCTCAAGTGAAGAAGCCCAAGTATGGTCCTAAGCCTGAGACTAAGTGCTTCTACTGCAAAGGGACAGGTCACTGGAAGCGGAACTGCCCCAAGTATTTGGCGGATAAGAAGGATGGCAAAGTGAACAAAGGTATATTTGATATACAGATTATTGATGTGTATTTTACTAGTGTTCGTAGCAACCCCTCGGTATTTGATACTGGTTCAGTTGCTAAGAGTAGTAACTCGAAACGGGAGTTGCATAATGAACAGAGACTAGTTAAGGGTGAAGTGACGATGTGTGTTGAAATTGGTTCCAAGATTGATATGATCATCATCGCACACTCCCTATACTTTCGGGACTAGTGTTGAACCTAAATAAGTGTTATTTGGTGTTTGCGTTGAGCATGAATATGATTTGATCATGTTTATTGCAATACAGTTATTCATTTAAGTAAGAGAATAAATTGTTGTTCTGTTTACATGAATAAAACCTTATATGGTTACACACCCAATGAAAATGGTTCGTTGGATCTAGATCATAGTGATACACATATTCATAATATTGAAACCAAAAGATGCAAAGTTAATAATGATAGTGCATCTTATTTGTGGCACTGTCGTTTAGGTCATATTGGTGTAAAGCGCATGAAGAAACTCCATGTTGATGGACTTTTGGAATCACTTGATGCTTGCGAACCATGCCTCATGGGCAAGATGACTAAGACTCCGTTCTTCGGAACAATGGAGCGAGCAACTGACTTATTGTCAATAATACATACTGATCTATGCGGTCCGATGAGTGTTAAGGCTCACGGCAAGTATCGTTATTTTCTGACCTTCACAGATGATTTGAGCAGATATGGGTATATCTACTTAATGAAACACAAGTCTAAAACATTTGAAAAGTTCAAAGAATTTCAGAGTGAAGTGGAGAATCATCGTAACAAGAAAATAAAAGTTTCTACAATATGATCGCAGAGGTAAAATATTTGAGTTAAGAGTTTGGCCTTCAGTTAAAAAAATGTGAAATAGTTTCACTACTCACGCCACCTGGAACACCATAGTGTAATGGTGTGTCTGAACGTCATAACCGTACTTTATTAGATATGGTGCGATCTATGATGTTTCTTACTGATCTACCACTATCGTTTTGGGGTTATGCATTAGAGACGACTGCATTCACGTTAAATAAGGCACCATCTAAATCCGTTGAGACGACACCGTATGAAATATGGTTTGGCAAGAAACCTAAGCTATCGTTTCTTAAAGTTTGAGGTTGCAATGCTTATGTGAAAAAGTTTCAACCTGATAAGCTCAAACCCAAATCGGAGGAGTGCATCTTCATAGGATCCCCAAAAGAAAATGTTGGGTACACCTTCTATCACAGATCCGAAGGCAAGATATTCGTTGCTGAGAATGGATCCTTTCTAGAGAAGGAGTTTCTCTCAAAAGAAGTGAGTGGGAGGAAAGTAGAACTTGATGAGGTAACTGTACCTGCTCCCTTATTGGAAAGTAGTTCATCACAGAAATATGTTCCTGTGACTACTACACCAATTAGTGAGGAAGCTAATGATGATGATCATGTAACTTCAGATCAAGTTGCTACCGAACCTCGTAGGTAAACCAGAGTGAGATCCGCACCAGAGTGGTACGGTAATCCTGTTCTGGAGTTCATGTTACTTGACCATGACGAACCTACGAACTATGAGGAAGCGATGATGAGCCCAGATTCCACAAAATGGCTTGAGGCCATGAAATCTGAGATGAGATCCATGTATAAGAACAAAGTATGGACTTTGATTGACTTGCCCAAAGATCAGCGAGCCATTGAGATTAAATGGATCTTCAAGAGGAAGATGGACATTGATAGTAGTGTTACTATCTACAAAGCTAGAATTGTCACAAAATGTTTTCGACAAGTTCAAGGTGTTGACTATGATGAGAGTTTCTCACTTGTATCTATGCTGAAGTCTATCCGAATCATGTTAGCAATTGCCACATTTTATGAAATCTGGCAAATGGATAAACAAAACTGCATTCCTTAATGGATTTATTAAAGAAGAGTTGCATATGATGCAACCAGAAGGTTTTGTCAATCCTAAAGGTGCTAACAAAATATGCAAGCTCCAGCGATCCATCTATGGACTGGTGCAAGCATCTCGGAGTTGGAATATACGCTTTGATAAGTTGATCAAAGCATATAGTTTTATACAGACTTGCGGTGAAGCCTGTATTTACAAGAAAGTGAGTGGGAGCACTACAACATTTCTGATAAGTATATGTGAATGACATATTGTTGATCGGAGATAATGTAGAATTGTTCTGCAAAGCATAAAGGAATGTTTGAAAGGAGTTTTTCAAAGAAAGACCTCGGTGAAGCTGCTTACATATTGAGCATCAAGATCTATAGAGATAGATCAAGACGCTTGATAAGTTTTTCAATGAGTACATCACTACTAGGGAAAAGCCTATACACGGAATTTTACCAATAGCGCTGTACAAAATTAAGCGCTGCTGCTACTTAGTAGCAGCGCGCGTAAATAAACCGCGCTACTGCTATGACTTTAGCAGTAGCGCGTACTACCGAAAAGCGCTGCTGCTACGTTTGAACTGGGCGCACATGGCTAGCCCAACCTAGCAGTAGCGCGTATAATGGCCGAGCGCTACTGCTAATCTCCTTAGCTGCAGCGTGCTTACGTGTAAAGCGCTGCTGCTAACGGAAATAAAATAAAGTGAAAAACAAGTAGAAAAGTAAATGAAAATGAAAGAAATAGAAAATGGAGAAAGGGAAAAAATAAAATGTAAAGAAAAATAAAATAAAAAAGGGAAAAAAGGAGAAAGGAATAGCAGTAGCGGGTTTCAGTAAACGCGCTATAGCTAACTTAGCTATAGCGCGTTTCCGGGAATGCACTACCGTTACGTTCACTTAAACAGCGGTTTCCCTCCACCCTGCCCCCCGGCCAGCAATTCTTCCCCAAATCGTCCCTCGCCCTCGCCGCCGTCTCCTCACCGCCGCCGCCCGAGGCCGCCCTCAGCCTCACCGCCGCCGCCCGAGGCCGCCCTCAGCCTCACCGCCGCCGCCCGAGGCCTCCCTCAGCCTTACCGCCGCCGCCCGAGGCCACCCTCAGCCTCACAGCCACCGCCCAAGGCCGCCCTCCACATCACTGTCGGCGCCCTCCACCTCACCGCCGCCCGAGCCCGCCCAGGACCGCCCTTGCCCCTGCCCGAGCCCGCCCTCTCCGCCCCTGCCTCCGTCACCGAGCACCTCCCCGCCACCATCTCTCCCCTCTCTGTAAGTCCCCCACCCCTCCCCCTCACTCATCTCTCTCTGTATTTTAGAGAAAAAATTAGATGTTAATTAGATGTTTTTCAGTTAGGGCACTAGAGTTTTGCTAGGTTAATTAGGTTAGTAGTGCTGCTAGTAGTATTGGTACAGTAGGTTAATTAGGTGATGTTAAATGAATAACCTAAATGAATGAAATTAGTAGTTAACTGAATTTTTTTCTTTTCATCATTATAGAGCACTAAAGTTAACTGAATTTTGTTCTATTAGTAGTTAAATGAATTTTGTTCTATTAGTAGTGGGACCGATGTGCTAGGGTTAGGGTAAATCCAAAACTCGGTTTGACCGATTACTCAAACTCGATGGGACCGATTTGGGTAATAAGTGAGACTGAGATTTGGCCAAGCAAAACTCGGTGGAACCGATTGCATATCTCGGTGGGACCGAGAATATTGCAATGGGTAACAGAGAGTTTGCAAGCCCATCTCGGTGAGACAGAGATCCCATCGGTGAGACCAAACTGATTAGGGTTTGGCAGTGGCTTATGACAAGTGAAACTCGGTGGCGCCGGATAGGAAGAATCGGTAGGACCGAGTTTGGCTTAGGGTTTAGGTCATATGTGGAAGTGGGAAAGTAGCTGAGGGTTTTGGAGCATATCACTAAGCACATGAAGCAAGAGGCTCATTAAGCAACACCTCATCCCTCCTTGATAGTATTGGCTTTTCCTAAAGACTCAATGTGATCTTGGATCACTAAAATGTAAAATGATGAGTCTTGAGCTTGAAGCTTTAGCCAATCCTTTGTCCTTAGCATCTTGAAGGAGTTCCCACAACCTTTAGTCCATGCCACTCCATTGTTGAACTTATCTGAAACATGCTAGATCGAAATGTTAGTCCAACAAGAGATATGTTGTCATCAATTATCAAAACCACCTAGGGAGCACTTGTGCTTTCAATCTCCCCCTTTTTGGTAATTGATGGCAACATACATCAAAGCTTTAGACAAAGATATAAAGAACAGCAAGTAAAGCTTTGGAAGGACATGTAACAAGCATAGGCTCCCCCTACATGTATGCACTCATGTAAATATGAAATATAGAGACATGTGAGAGCATAACCATGACAGAGTAGGCAATGTGTTACATGCATCTTGGCCATATGCATTAGAGCAAAAGATTATCAAGGAAAATACCTTCATGCTCATGAGTCCTTCTTGCAAACAGTATGTACATAAGCAAGAACTCCTCATACTCATGATTTTGATGCATATACTTACCTTGTGGTCTTGAGTTGGCTTAGGATGGAATGAACCTGCACAAACAAGGTTAGATAACACAGGTACGTCCACTAGCCAGAGCAAACAAAATAAACCACAAGAATACCAAGACTGGGATGACATGTAGAGAGCGAGTACAAGGTACCACATTGAATTCAACATGTCCCCAAGAATAAAGATATGCAATGAATTTGACTGATTTCTTTCCCTTAGGTGTCTTGCTCCCCCTGAATCTTACATGGGATATTGGGAGAAGATAGGAAACAGAAAATCAGAGCTGAAAGATATGAATAGAACTTAATTCAAATGAGTTCATATGAACATGTCTTTCCCCCGAAAAGACATGTGGCATCTCTCCTCTTGAACATCAAGCATCTGGGATCCTTGAGTATTCTCTCCCCCTTGGAGATTTCTTTCTCCCCCTTAATATATGGGATCCTTGAGTATTCTCTCCCCCTTAGTACTTTCTCTCCTTTGTAGGTGATAAGCTTTTGATGTGATCTCTCTCTCCCTGATGATAAGCTTTGATGTGATCTCTCTCTCCCCCTTTGACATCAATTTCCAACAAGGTTTTTCCTGGAATCCGTCGAATAGGTTTGGTCCTTGAGATTCAGTACAAAGTGGGAATAAAACTGTGATGCTTGTAGAGGACAAGATTCATTGAGTGGAGCTGGATCAGAAGAAATATAGAATATGTGGCAAACTGTTTTTCCTGTTGCGAAATCGGTGGCACCGAGTGGCATGTTTTGGTAGTACCGAAGGGATTCGGTTGGACCGAAAATGGCAATTCGGTGAAACCGAGTTCATCACAGAGAAAAACACTTGTCACCTCATCTCACTAGTCAAGTAAGATCTCACAAAGATTTGCAATGAATTAGCTGAAAGATTTGCAAGGAATTTGATGCAGAAATATGCAGAACAAAAATCAAAAAGAAAAGAGTGAAAGTTTCTAGATGAATTTTTTTTTGTTTGAAAAAGAAGGAAACAAATATGCAAGGGACAAATGCAATAACTCAGAAAAGAACACAAGAGAACTTCATCTAGAATTGGGCGGTGACATAGTCACCTATGTTAGAGTATATTGACTTAGGAGTCAAGTGAGGACACTTGATCGTAGGTCATACTCATCATTTTAAGCTCAAAATGGGGTTACCATTTTTCGTTTAAGCATCTTGATGTATTCTCACCTTGTTAAGTTGCTTTGACTCATGTCTTGGAGTAAAGCTTCTCTAAGATGGAATAACATACCTTGGGTGGTGGTGTGGTTCTTGCTCATGTAGTTGAACTTGTGTGGGTGCTCAAGGTTGATGTAGCTCATCAAGAGTTGGGAGCACCACTTGGAGTTTGAGTTCATCTACCTACATGGGTTAGTTCTTGCAAGGAAGAGCACTTGTGTATCCAAAAATGACAATCATGAAGCTTAACATAGAATTTGTCAAAGGATATGTTTGAATGGTTTTGTGCTTCCTTGTCTTCAACCACTATTGTGTAGAGTCTTGGTCTTGTAGAGATTTCTCAAGATGTGAGTAAGTCGCAATCTCATGGAATTAGATTCAACCAAGCACCTACATGGGTTAGGCAACATGCAAGGTGCAAATATATCCAAGACATAAGATAGTTATCATAAGAGATATATCATGGATTAGTCATAAGCTCATGTCTTGCATGTATCCAATGGAGTTTCTACTCCAAGTTCGAAGCATCAATGATGTTCAATTCTCCTCTCAACCTGCAAAACACTTTCTCATCAAGTGGTTTAGTGAATATATCCGCTAATTGCTTGTCGGTGCGAACATGCTTAAGATTGATGTCACCCTTAGCAACATGATCTTGAATGAAATGATGACGAACTTCAATATGCTTAGTTCGAGAATGTTGTACAGGATTATGACCAATTTTGATAGCACTTTCATTGTCACAAAGCAGTGGAACATGTTTCACATAAATCCCATAATCTTTAAGAGTTTGGGTCATCCAAAGTAATTGAGCACAACATGAACCAGCGGCAATGTATTCCGCTTCGGCGGTGGATAAGGATACCGAGTTTTGTTTCTTGGAAGACCAAGACACAAGAGATCTACCAAGAAATTGACAAGTACCCGAAGTGGACTTTCTATCAACCTTGTCTCCGGCATAATCCGAGTCAGAATAGCCAACAAGATCAAAAGAAGACCTCTTAGGATACCAAATGCCAAAATTTGGTGTATGGATTAAATATCTCACTATCCTTTTCACAGCCTTAAGATGACAATCTTTAGGAGCAGCTTGATATCGTGCACACATGCACACACTTAGCATAATATCAGGACGTGAAGCACATAGGTATAACAATGAACCAATCATAGAGCGATAAACCTTTTGATCCACTGGTTCACCATCTTTGGTTAAATCATTATGTCCACTAGTAGGCATGGGTGTAGACATACCTTTGCATTCTTGCATATTGAACTTCTTGAATAAGTCCTTGGTGTACTTTGTTTGAGAGACAAATGTACCTTCCTTAGTTTGCTTGATTTGCAACCCGAGAAAGAATTTGAGTTCACTCATCATAGACATCTCAAACTTATCTGACATTAGCTTTCCAAACTTTTCACTAAAGAGAGGGTTAGTTGAACCAAATATGATATCATCAACATAAATTTGGCATACAAATAGTTCTCCATTAACCCTTTTAGTAAAAAGAGTAGAATCAATTTTACCAATTTCAAAACCACTTGTAGTAAGGAACTTGGTCAAGCATTTATACCATGCTCTAGGAGCTTGTTTAAGACCATAAAGAGATTTGTGAAGTTTGTAAACATGATTTGGTTTCTTAGGATTGATAAAGCCGGGAGGTTGTTTGACATAAACTTCCTCCTCTATTTCACCATTTAGAAAAGAACTTTTAATGTCCATTTGGTACAAGGTGATATTATGGTGATTAGCATAGGCAAGTAAGATGCGAATGGACTCAAGTCTAGCAATGGGAGCATACGTCTCACCATAGTCCATACCTTCGACTTGTGTGTACCCTTGGGCGACGAGACGTGCTTTGTTGCGAACCACTTGTCCATCTTCATCTTGCTTGTTGCAGAACACCCATTTGGTACAAATGATGTTGTGGTTGTTGTCGGGCTTCTCGACCAATGTCCAAACTTGGTTTCTCTCAAAATTATGTAGCTCTTCATGCATAGCGTTTATCCAATCCGGATCTTCCAATGCTTCTTCAACCTTGATAGGTTCTATGCTAGAGATGAATGAATAGTTTTCACAAAAGTTAGCTAAACGAGTTTTTGAGCGAGTGATTCTCCTGGTTTGTATATCATTGAGGATTTGCTCGACGGGATGATCTTTGGCAATTCTTGCTCGAACTCGTGAGAGCTTTTGCTTGGGTCTTCGTTGAACATCTTCTTCATCTTGTTCTTCTTCTTGGCCTTCTTCATTGTTGACGTCGTCGTTCTCTTGTCGTGGTGGAGAAGGAGGTTGTTGATGTTCATCTTGACGTACTTCCTCGTTTTCTTCATCTTGGTGTGTCCCACTTGTGGATGCTTCCGTGTCGATTCTTGGTTCACCTTGTCGTGAAGTAGAAGCTTCCACTTGGACGGATGAAGTACTCTCCTTCACCTCCGTTGGACGAATTTTGCCAATGGACAAGTCTTGAATTGCTTCTGAAGGGTCTTTGTCTCCTACATCAATTGGCAATTGCTCTACTTGTGAGCCATTAGATTCATCAAACTTCACATCTACCATCTCTTCAACCTTTTGGGTGAAATTGTTGTAGACACGGTAAGTGTGAGAGTTTGAGCCATAACCAAGTAGAAAACCTTCATGAGATTTAGGAGCAAACTTTGAACGACGATGCTTATCAAGAATGTAGCACTTTGAGCCGAATACTCGAAAGTATCCAACTTGGGGTTTGTTACCGGTGAGAAGCTCGTATGCCGTCTTGCCGAGTAGCTTGTGAAGATATAAGCGATTTGTTGCGTGACAAGCTGTCTCAACCACTTCTGCCCAAAAGTGCTTTGGCGTCTTGTATTCATCAAGCATCGTTCTTGCCATTTCGATGAGCGTCCGGTTCTTCCTCTCAACAACTCCATTTTGTTGAGGTGTGTACGTAGCCGAGAACTCGTGTGAAATCCCTTCTTCGTCAAGAAAGGTGTCCACATTTGCATTCTTGAACTCCGTTCCGTTGTCACTCCGAACCTTCTTGATCTTCACATCAAACTGATTTTGGGCCTTCCTAGCGAAGTTTCTGAAGATCTTCTGGACCCGTGACTTGTCATTAAGAAAGAACACCCACGTAAATCTTGAAAAATCATCAACTATAACTAGACCAAAGGAATTTCCACCGAGACTCTTGTAGGCGTTGGGACCAAAAAGATCCATGTGAAGTAGCTCGAGTGGCCTCCTTGTGGTCATGATGTTCTTCACGGGATGTCTTCCTCCAACCTGTTTACCTGCTTGACAAGCACTGCAAAGTCTATCCTTATCAAATATGACATCGTTGACTCCAAGGATATGATTTCCTTTAATAAGCTTGTCAAGGTTTCTCATGCCAACGTGACCTAGTCGTCTATGCCACAACCAACCTTTTGAGGATTTAGCAACAAAGCAAGTTTTAGGTTGTTCCTTTTTAGAGAAATCGACAATGTAAAGATCACCTCTATGCATACCTGTAAAGACCATTTTATGATTGTCTCTACGAAATACTTGGCAATCTACCTCAGTAAATAGGACATTCAAACCGAAATCAGCAAGTCTAGATACTGAAAGTAAGTTGTAGCCAAGAGATTCAACGAGCATGACATTTTGAATGGAACTATCATGTGAGATGGCCACCTTACCAAGGCCAACCACTTTACCCTTTTAATTATCACCAAAGGTGACATATTTTCGAGGGCCGTCATTTTCAGCAAGCTCACGAAACATTTCTTCATCTCCGGTCATATGATCAGTACATCCACTATCAAGAACCATTCCTTTCCTCCTGATTCATATCCCCGAAGATTTGCCATAAGACCAAAATGTCTCATTGCATCATCAAGATCGAAGTCACTATCATCATCATCATAATATTCATGTTCATCATGATCTTGTGACTCATCATTTCCTAGAGAGGGTAATTCATTAGATAAATGATCATCAAGGTGGTCACTTTTATGAATTCTTATAGCTTTGAATATGGTATCATTAATGATTCCAACATATCCTTTAGCATGCTTAAGATTAGTAAGTTCAAATAGACATTTACCAAAACTAGGATCACTAGAATTCATCTTACTCAAGGCAATAGATTTATGGAAAATTTCATCCAAAGTTTTCAAGGAATGATCGGGAAGTCGTTCCTCAAGAAATTTCCATATAGTATAGGCACAATTTTGAGTAGGCAAACTAGCAATCAAGTTTTTGGGCAATCCTCTAATGATGAGCTCAATAGTTCTAAGATTGCGAATCATGTCAATATCTTCATCTAGGGTAGGATGCAAAGGATCAATATGAAGTGCACAAGGGCTAGCAATATACTTGTTCAAACGATATTGATTGAAGATTACAAGCATCTCATTTTTCCACTCATGAAAATACTTTCCATCAAGAATAGGCACTCTATGTCTAAGACTCCCTAGAGTAGACACATCCATCTTCCTCCAATGGTGATTAAACCAAGGCAATGGAGACCAATGCTCTGATACCACTTGTAGGATCTAGAAGTAGATGTGTCTAGAGGGGGGGATTAGACACTTAATGCTAAAGTTGCAATTTTTAAGCTTTTTCGGTTTAAGTGGAGTTTAGGCACAATTTCAACACACAAAATACATATCAAGCAAGCATGCAAAGAGTATATGAGAAGCGGAATGTAAAGCATGCAACTTGCAAGAATGTAAAGGGAAGGGTTTGGAGAGATCAAACGCAATTTGAGACACGGATGTTTTTCCCGTGGTTCGGATAGGTGGTGCTATCCTACATCCACGTTGATGGAGACTTCAACCCACAAAGGGTAACGGTTGCGCGAGTCCACACAGGGCTCCACCCACAAAGGGTAACGGTTGCGAGAGTCCACACAGGGATCCACCCACGAAGGGTCCATGAAGAAGCAACCACCCACAAAGGGTCCACGAAGAAGCAACCTTGTCTATCCCACCATGGCCATCGCCCACACAGGACTTGCCTCACTAGCGGTAGATCTTCACGAAGTAGGCGATCTCCTTGCCCTTACAAACTCCTTGGTTCAACTCCACAATCTTGTCGGAGGCTCCCAAGTGACACCTAGCCAATCTAGGAGACACCACTCTCCAAGAAGTAACAAATGGTGTGTAGGTAATGAACTCCTTGCTCTTGTGCTTCAAATGATAGTCTCCCCAACACTCAACTCTCTCTCACAGGATTTGGATTTGGTGGAAAGAAGATTTGAGTGGAAAGCAACTTGGGAAGGCTAGAGGTCAAGATTCATATGGTAGGAATGGAATATCTTGGTCTCAACACATGAGTAGGTGGTTCTCTCTCAGAACATATGAGTTGGAATGGTGTATGCGTTCTGATAGCTCTCTCATCGAATGAAGAGGAGGTGGAGGGGTATATATAGCCTCCACACAAAATCCAACCATTACACAGTTTTCCAATCTCGGTGGGACCAAATCAACAAACTCGGTCGGACCGAAAAGGTAAACCTAGTGACCGTTAGAGATTTCGGTGGGACCGATGTGCTAGGGTTAGGGTAAATCCAAAACTCGGTTTGACCGATTACTCAAACTCGGTGGGACCGATTTGGGTAATAAGTGAGACTGAGATTTGGCCAAGCAAAACTCGGTGGAACCGATTGCATATCTCGGTGGGACCGAGAATATTGCAATGGGTAACAGAGAGTTTGCAAGCCCATCTTGGTGAGACCAAGATCCCATCGGTGAGACCAAACTGATTAGGGTTTGGCAGTGGCTTATGACAAGTGAAACTCGGTGGCGCCGGATAGGAAGAATCGGTAGGACCGAGTTTGGCTTAGGGTTTAGGTCATATGTGGAAGTGGGAAAGTAGCTAAGGGTTTTGGAGCATATCACTAAGCACATGAAGCAAGAGGCTCATTAAGCAACACCTCATCCCTCCTTGATAGTATTGGCTTTTCCTAAAGACTCAATGTGATCTTGGATCACTAAAATGTAAAATGATGAGTCTTGAGCTTGAAGCTTTAGCCAATCCTTTGTCCTTAGCATCTTGAAGGAGTTCCCACAACCTTTAGTCCATGCCACTCCATTGTTGAACTTATCTAAAACATGCTAGATCGAAATGTTAGTCCAACAAGAGATATGTTGTCATCAATTATCAAAACCACCTAGGGAGCACTTGTGCTTTCAATAACCGAAAGCAAAGAGGCAACGGGTTCCTAACAAACTCAGGACTACTAGAGTGGTGGTCACGGAGGTGGACGACGGCAATTTTGAGCCAACGGCGCCCAAGGAAGCGCGTCGATGCTACGACAATCAAATAGGCTGCATCGTATGGACAACCGCCACCATCACCGATGAGAAACTACAGAAGATAGAAAATATGAGGAGCTCCCTCCTAAAGAAGTTTCACCAGATATTCTTCTTCCCAGGCCGGAATGAGAAGGATTATAAAGATCCAGATGAGGACCCGGCAATGAAGAAGATAAACAAACACGCCATGACCAAGTTTAGCGACGCGTTGGCCGCCTGGAAAAATCGAGTGAAAGCAAGGATCATCGACAAGAAGGAACCCTACTCCGAGATTGTAAAGGATAATCTGACAATCACGGAAGAGCAGTTTCAAATATTCAAGGAGGCTTGCGAGGCCGAAGAG
Source organism: Triticum urartu (assembly GCF_056163025.1). Lineage (NCBI taxonomy): Eukaryota > Viridiplantae > Streptophyta > Magnoliopsida > Poales > Poaceae > Triticum > Triticum urartu. The sequence continues at coordinate 90,986,646 of NC_141878.1, forward strand.
GCCAAAAAAAAGTCTAAGTACATTAAGGGGCTTCAAGAGAGGAACATTGGGAGCCACCACCTCAGAAGCCGTGGTTACGGCGGAAAGAGGTCCAAATGGGCCAAGGAGGACGCGGAAGCCATGAGTCTGGGCATCCCAGACCCCTTGGCGGAGTTCACCATCCCGCAGGAGCGTGACGTCCTCAGGGCCCGGCACCGTTGGGACCCAGTGAAAAAGGTTTACGAGACAACACCGGTCATTACGGAGTTCATGAGACTGCTGGTAATTTTAGTTTCTGATCAATTCGACTGCACACGTAAGTCATATTTGTAAACAATCATTGTGCCTTTTGTAGAGAGAGCAGCACAGGATTGCGGCCGAAAGCAACTCGTCATCTGAGGCATTGGCGAGGCCCAAGTGGGACACTCCATTCAACCGGGCGTTGAACATATTGAAACAACAACCGATGGATACTCGACCGTCGTATGGACGCGTGCACGGTGTCAGAGACGGCGCCACGTGGAAGAAGTACTACCGTGAGACCACGGAGGATAGAAAGGAAAGACAAAGGTTAAATGAAGAAAACATCGACAAGAGGGTTGAGATTGCGGTTGAGAAGAAATCAACTGAGATAGTCGCAACAGCGGTAGCTGCCACAAAACAGTTGGCTCTAGATATTTCTACTACCTTGGTTCCGGCCGTTTTCAATTGGACCAGGCAAAATCCAAAAAAAGATGCAGCAGACTTTCCCCTTGCTGACTTCTTGGCGGGGAGCAGCTGCAGCTGCATCGGCTCCCGCACCGGACGTGCTAGGCGGTGCTTCGTCTTTGGCTGAGCTCGACGCCCTCACGGTATCTGTCACACCGGCCCCCTTCAATATAAATGTATTGTAACATCCCAAATTTTCAATTTGGAATCTTATACATTAGATCATCATGCATATCATATTTTCATGCATTTTGGTTGATCCTAGAAATTTCACGCAACTCAAGGACCTTTGGAGAGAGTTGGAGATTCCGTTATTTTCATATTTGAGAGTTTTCTCGAATTTGAAAATAGGATCATTTGATTTATTTATTTCATCTTCAATAATTTTTCCGATATCAAAAAGATAAGAGAGGGAATAATATGACTTTCCCAAAATTGAGGAAAAATGAAGATTTAATGGATAAATCAATTTTTGTTTTCCGGAGTTTATTTGCATTTTATTTGGATAGGGAAAAATGCGCGTTTTCAAAAATTGCATTTTAGGTCCGGAGTAAAGTTCATTTTGTTCGACTCATTTTTAGGAGTCGGAGAAAATTTACTTTAGGAATTTTGGAGTTCGTTTAGATTTTCTTTCTTTTGTTTTCTGCACGCGAAACCGATTAAAAAAAATCTTGCAGCGCCCTGGGCCAAGGCCCAGCCAGCAGCCGGCCGGCCAGGCCATCGCCCGCGCCGCGCACGCCAGGCACCAGGAGGCCGCCGCCGCCGCCCCTTTTGGAGTCCTAGTAGGACTTTAGTCCTAATCCGTTTCCTCTTTTTCTATCCTATTCCTACTCTTTTTCTTGTCCCCTACCCCAAGAAACCCTCTCCCCTCACCAATATAAATACCCCTCTACCCCCCCCCTCCTCACATCAAGCAGCAGCAGCAGCAGCCGCAGCCACCGCCGCCGCCGCCTAGCCACCGCGCCACCTAGCCGCCGCCGCCTTTGCACCCCGCCGTCGCCGGAGCCCCTCGCTGGAGCCTCGTCGAGGTAGCCGCGCCACCCTACCCTCACCTCGGTTCGGTTTTTATTTTTGAAACCGTTCTGGTTCTTTTCTTTTTCTTCCGTTTGTTGTTTCGGTTTTCTTCCGAAACCCTAGATCGGTTTTTATTCTTTCTTTCGGACCGTTCGTCTCAATGAACGTGATCACCAATTCTTTCCCGGTTAACGACGTCCGTTCGTTTAACCGCTCTTCGTTTTCTTTCTCGTCGGATTTATTCCGCGTCTTTTCCGCGATCGCGATCGCAGATCCGATCTTCGCTCTAGTCTTTCTTCCCGCTCGTTTATCGGAATTAGGTGATTCAAGCACCTGGAGTTTCGTTTCGAAACCGCCGTTCTGTCTAATCAACTTAAACAAGTTTTTGCTACGGTAAAATTTGACCTAGTTTCAACTTGCTAGAACCGTGTTGTTTTCTTCCGCCGTTTGTTTTCCGGTTCTTTGTTCGATTCGTTCTTTCTTTGCAACCGGAGTTCTTAAGTTGAACTTTCTGGTTCGTTCTCTTGTTCGAGTTTTACCTGTGCATTAGATGAGTACTTATTGTGTGCTTGTTGTTTGTCTACGATAGATCACCCGGATTGCGCCGCTTGTTACTTCGAAACCCTAGGTCTCGCGGATCATCAGCAAGGCAAGTAACACTTTGATCATACCTTTTCTACAACCCATGTTTTATTGCATTAGTTCAATCCTCTCACTTTGCATGAGTAGGATCTAATTAAATTGTGGGATGGGAAGTATATGAGGTAGTACCTATCACCTGTATTATTATGAAACCTTTGGGAGTTACTTCTACATTTGCTTATTATGCCATGCTATGCTAGTAGACATGGATTGGGTGAGTGATATCCATGACAGATGTGAGTTGATAATTTTAATGGTTTATCTAAGGTGGCAACTTAAACACACATCTGGGTGGATTGAGGCACCTGATGTCTATCAGGACTTGCCTGTTTTTTTTGGACCGCCACCCATGCTCAAAGGGATCATAAGATAATTCATGCTAGTAACTTCCGTGTGCAGCCACAAGCCATTATGGGCTCTGGCATAGTTGACTAAGTCGTGCGAACTCTTACAGTGGTAGACTAGCAGACGTAGGGGTTATAGGTGGTACGGTCTACCCGATCGTAAGGTGCTAGCGCTTTTGAAAGACTATGTCTCGGTCATCCGTCTTCTCAAACACCATGTAGTGCGAGAAACCAAACGGAGGCGATCGAGTCTTGTGAGGAAAAGTGCGCAAACCTCTGCAGAGTGTACAAACTAATCATGATTAGCCGTGTCCCCGGTTATGGACAACTTGAGTATCTAGTACTTGAATATCATGTGAATCTCATCATGTTACTTCTAATTAATGTTGTTGGGTTTTAATTGTTCACTTAATTGGGATCGGAATGTTGTCAACCATTCTCGATGTTTCACAACCACCATGATAGTTAAATAAATTTATTCCTTTGCAGTAGGGAAAAACTGGCTTTACGCAAAACTGTAACCATAGAGCTTTCCACCAGCCATATATGCATATAGTATAGCTGTTTCACTCCATTACTCTCTACGTGTTACTTTGCCAGCATATTCCATGTGCTGACCCGTTTTCGGGCTGCAACTTCTCATGTTGCAGACTTTTCAGACGACGAGTAAGGTATTTTTAGGTCGTGGTTCTATACTCAGTGATGCCGTTGGAGTTGATGGACCCATTTATCTTCCAAGTCTTCCGCTGTTATCGACACTAGATGGCCTTAAGCCATTTTTATTGTAATAAGTTCTCTTTGAGACAACGATGTAATAAGTGTGTGATTGCCACTCTGCTATAAATCCTTCGATGTACTGTGTGGTGTCAGCATTACTGATCCAGGGATGACACCCGAGCATAGTAGACTTGATCCATTCGGGTCGGGTCGCCACAGAGATGGTATCAGAGCACACGCTGACTGTAGGACACGACCACTAAGTTAAAGCCATAGATCACCATTCTCTTCTCATTTTCTAACTCCTCATCTTTTCTACTCTTTTAGGATGACGCACGCGAAGATTAAGTACGCTCAACCGGATGAAGGCACACCTTTTGGATTTCACTTGAAGGAAGTCACCAAGTACCTGAACATTGGATTACCAAGCTTCACGGGAACCTTCAACGCCACTCTGCCTGAAGAGGAGCGCTGGAAGATTCAAGCTCACATTCCGGGAAGGACATTCGCGCCAATCACGAAGCCTATAGATAGTGTTTTCAATGCACCAACCTGGAGTCTGGGAAGGAGCATGGCAGCTCATATCACCATGGGACGCATTGGAGAAGTTTACCAAGAAGACCTCAAGGACACTATCTACCAGATTTGCGGACGCCGAGATGAACAATGGGAGTTAGTCAGCACCAAGAAGGATAGATCCATTGCATCTTTCATCCAGGAGTTAAACCAGCACATTCGACGCCATGAGAACTAGATGTGCAATTATATGATGGAGTTGAAGAATGCAAAGGCAAGGATCATCGAGCTAGAAGGAGAACTGAAGTCTACACACAAGGACTACACGGACGAGATCGTAGCTCTAGCGAGGCACAATGGCGATCTTAAGCAAGAGATTGAAGACCTCAAGGGGAAGTTAGCATCCAGGAAGGAAGACAAGTACGTCGCATGTCCGGACAACTACATCATCATTGACGACACCGATTCGGATCCAAGTGAACCCGACTTTGAAGACGAAGCTGGAGCAGATATCATGGAGTCTTCCACCGGTTCAAATTTCTAGATGACCACCAGATAGTAGTAGTATTCCCCCATGTAAACACAATAGTTCGAGCACTTTTGCGATAGTTAGACCGTTTGTAAGCCCTTGTTTGATTGAATGAAGTGATTTTGTGTGCAATTGCTCATGTGCATTTGGGTAGTGTTTTCCCTTTAGACCTCACTCTATTCTCAATTCTCGTCTTTTCTAAACCCTTAGATGCCTCCGAGACGTGACAATGGATTCCCACCGGAGCTCACTCAGTTGATCCAACAACAGAATCAATTGATGCAGATGTTAGTTCAGAACCAGCAGAACAACAACAACAACAACCCACCACCACCACCACCTATTGATCACTTAGCTCATTTCCTTAGGCTAAATCCGCTGATGTTTTCCAGTAGCACCGAGCCGATAGTAGCAGACGATTGGCTCCGCAAGATAGGAAGGGAGTTGACCACTTCAGGATGTACGGATGGTGAGAAAGTGAAGTTTGCCGCACACCAGCTTGACGGACCCGCGGCAGCATGGTGGGAGAATTTCACAGCCACTTACCCAGTTGACACTGTCACATGGGATCAGTTTCAGCAAGCTTTCCGCACTGCCCATGTTTCAGCAGGAGCTATGGCCATAAAGAAGCGTGAGTTTCGCAACTTACGCCATGGAGGAAGGACAGTTGGCCAGTACGTTGACGATTTCAGCAAGTTAGCACGTTATGCCCCAGATGACGTTGCTACGGATGCAGCTAAGCAGGAGAAGTTTCTGGAAGGACTGAATGATGAACTAAGCATGCAGTTGATGGTAGCGAGTTTCAACAACTACCAGGAGTTGGTAGATCGTGCCATCATGATTGAAGGGAAGCAACAGCAGATTGAGAACCGCAAGAGGAAGTATGGACAGGGGAAGTATAACTCTGGAGCCCAGCAGAAGCACCGTTTTACCCCTAAACCGGGATTTCAGTTTCAGCACACCCATGGAGGAGGTAGCTCGCACAACCATAATGGCCACAAGAATGGTAATGGGAATGGAGGAAGCAACGGCCAGAACCGGACCACCCCATCCACCCCAGCCAAAAAGGACTTGAGCCACGTCACTTGCTATAAGTGTTCGAAGCCAGGGCATTATGCAAATGAATGTCCTGAAGGCCAGAATGGAAATGGCAATGGAAGCTCTGGGAAGAAGCCGAACCCTTTCAATAGGGGACAGGTGAACCACATTAATGTGGAGGAGGTTGAAGATCAGCCCGATGCAGTAATCGGTAAGTTTTTGGTTAAGTCATTTACTGCACTTGTTCTTTTTGACACTTGTGCATCGCATTCATACCTATCAAGGGGATTTGTGGATAAATATAACCTGCCAACCCAAGCCCTTAGGTCACCCATGTTAGTAAGCTCACCAGGAGCGGAGTTTATGGCTAGACGATGGTGTGATCGGTTACCATTAAGGATTGGTAACTATGTGTTTCCCTCGGACCTAATAGTATTGGAATCTCAAGGATTGGATGTGATATTAGGCATGGATTGGTTATCAAAGTATGAAGGGAATATTGAGTGTGCTAGTAAGTCAATTTTGCTTACCACACCAGAAGGAAGAAGGATCAAGTATGTATCCCGACATGTGCCAAACAGGACACAAGTGAACTGCTTAACAGGAGTTGTGCAAGAAGGAGTACCGGTGGTAAAGGATTTTCCTGATGTATTTCCTGAGGAATTACCAGGCATGCCACCGGATAGAGACGTTGAGTTTTTGATTGAGTTATTGCCAGGTACAGGCCCAATATCGAAGCGACCGTACCGGATGCCAGCAAAGGATTTGGTGGAAATTAAGAATCAGATTAAGGAGTTATTGGATAAAGGTTACATTCGCCCAAGTTCTTCGCCTTGGGGATCACCCGTACTTCTAGTGGAAAAGAAGGATGGATCATTAAGGATGGTTGTAGATTATCGGGGATTGAATGAAGTAACCATCAAGAACAAGTACCCACTGCCAATGATCAACGATCTGTTTGATCGGTTGCAAGGAGCTAAAGTGTTTTCCAAGATCGATTTGCGATCAGGGTACCATCAGTTGAAGATTCGAGAGCAGGACATACCTAAGACAGCATTCACCACGAGATATGGACTGTATGAGTATACCGTTATGTCATTTGGATTGACTAACGCACCTGCCTATTTTATGAACCTGATGAACAAAGTGTTTATGGAGTTTTTGGATAAGTTCGTCGTAGTGTTCATTGATGACATCCTGGTTTATTCGAAGAATGAAGAGGATCATAAGGAACATTTGCGTTTGGTTTTGGAGAAACTAAGGGAACATCAGTTATATGCCAAATTCAGCAAATGTGAGTTTTGGTTGAAGGAAGTTGGATTCCTCGGACACGTTATATCCGGAGAAGGTATAGCAGTTGACCCCACAAAGGTTGAGATAGTAACCGAATGGGACTCACCAATGACAGTTGGAGAGATCCGGAGTTTTCTTGGACTCGCAGGATACTACCGGAGATTTATTGAGAATTTCTCAAAGATTGTAAAGCCTATGACTGAATTGTTGAAGAAGGATACTAAGTTCAAATGGACTGAGGAGTGTGAGGCTAGTTTCCAGGAATTGAAGAAACCCTTGGTTACCTCACCAGTATTGATTTTGCCAGATCAGACCAAGGATTATGAGGTGTATTGCGACGCTTCACGTCGAGGACTTGGAGCAGTGCTTATGCAGGAAGGAAGAGTTGTTTCGTATGCTTCACGACAACTGAAGCCTCATGAGTTGAATTATGCCACGCATGATTTGGAGTTAGCAGCCGTAGTGCATGCATTGAAGACGTGGAGACATTTCCTCATTGGAAATGATTATGAGGTGTACACGGATCATAAGAGTTTGAAGTACATTTTCACTCAGAAGGAGTTGAACCTTAGACAAAGGAGATGGTTGGAGCTCATCAAGGATTATGACATGAGATTGCATTACCATCCCGGAAAAGCTAATGTAGTAGCTGACGCATTGAGCCGTAAGAGCCATGTCAATACCCTAATGACGGGAGAAATACCCAAGGAGTTAGCAGAAAACCTTCGTGAGCTATGTTTGGAAATAGTTCCGCGAGGCTATGTAGCAACATTGGAGATTCAGTCAACATTGATGGATAAGATCAGAGAAGCTCAGAAATCTGACAAGGAGATTGCTGCTATAAAAGAGAAATTGAGCGAAGGAAAAGCAAAGGGATTTCGTGAGGATGAGCACGATACCTTATGGTTTGAGGACCGTGTTTATGTGCCCAATGACATGGAGATTAGGAAGTTGATTTTGCAAGAGGCACATGATTCACCGTATTCGATTCACCCAGGGAATACCAAGATGTATTTGGATTTGAAGGAAACATTCTGGTGGACCGGAATGAAGAAGGATATTGCAGCATATGTAGCAGTTTGTGACGTATGTCAGAGAGTAAAGGCAGAGCATCAGAAGCCAGCAGGATTGTTACAACCATTGCCGATACCCGAATGTAAGTGGGATAAGATAGGCATGGATTTTATCACCGGACTACCCAGGACGAAAGCAGGCTATGACTCGATATGGGTAGTACTTGATCGTTTGACAAAGGTAGCACATTTTATTCCAGTTAAGACCACTTACACCAGTGCTAAGTTGGCAAAGATATACATGACTAGGATCATTTGTTTGCATGGAGTTCCGAGGAGTATCGTATCAGATAGAGGAACTCAATTTACCTCAAAGTTTTGGAATCAGTTGCATGAAACTTTAGGAACCGGACTAGAGTTCAGCACAGCTTTTCATCCGCAGACAGATGGACAGACCGAGAGAGTCAATCAGATTTTGGAAGATATGCTGAGAGCTTGTGCACTAGATTATGGATCTAGTTGGGACGATAACTTGCCATATGCGGAGTTTTCTTATAACAACAGTTACCAAACCAGTTTGAAGATGGCACCTTTCGAAGCTTTATACGGAAGAAGGTGCAGGACACCGTTGTCATGGGACGAAGTTGGAGACCGTCAATTCTTTGGACCAGATTTGATTAAGGAGTCTGAACGGAAGGATAAGTTGATTCGCGATAGGCTAAAGGTATCCCAGTCCAGGCAGAAGAGCTACGCAGATTCTAAACGCAAGGAGACAGTCTACGAAACCGGAGACCGAGTTTATCTCCGAGTATCCCCACTTCGAGGAGTTAAGCGCTTTGGAGTTAAGGGAAAGTTAGCACCGCGTTTCGTTGGACCGTATAAGATCTTGCAACGTATGGGAGAAGTCGCTTATAAGTTGGAATTACCAGAGGGACTGTCAGGAGTTCATGATGTATTCCATGTTTCTCAGTTGAAGAAATGTCATGCCGAGATGGCAGAGGTACCGCTAAGAGATACAGTACCGCTTGAAGCGATTCAGTTGAAGGACGACTTAACGTATGAGGAGAAGCCAGTCCAGATTCTCGATTATGCCAGCAGAGTTACCCGCAGCAAGGTTATCAAGTTTTGCAAAGTTCAGTGGAACCGCCATTCAGAGGATGAAGCCACCTGGGAAAGAGAAGAAGATTTGCTTAAGGACCACCCTCACCTATTTTCTAGCCAACCCGAATCTCGAGGGCGAGATTCATCTTAAGGGGGGTAGGTTTGTAACATCCCAAATTTTCAATTTGGAATGTTATACATTAGATCATCATGCATATCATATTTTCATGCATTTTGGTTGATCCTAGAAATTTCACGCAACTCAAGGACCTTCGGAGAGAGTTGGAGATTCTGTTATTTTCATATTTGAGAGTTTTCTCGAATTTGAAAATAGGATCATTTGATTTATTTATTTCATCTTCAATAATTTTTCCGATATCAAAAAGATAAGAGAGGGAATAATATGACTTTCCCAAAATTGAGGAAAAATGAAGATTTAATGGATAAATCAATTTTTGTTTTCCGGAGTTTATTTGCATTTTATTTGGATAGGGAAAAATGCGCGTTTTCAAAAATTGCATTTTAGGTCCGGAGTAAAGTTCATTTTGTTCGACTCATTTTTAGGAGTCGGAGAAAATTTACTTTAGGAATTTTGGAGTTCATTTAGATTTTCTTTCTTTTGTTTTCTGCGCGCGAAACCGATTTAAAAAAAAAATCTTGCAGCGCCCTGGGCCAAGGCCCAGCCAGCAGCCGGCCGGCCAGGCCATCGCCCGCGCCGCGTGTGCCAGGCGCCAGGAGGCCGCCGCCGCCGCCCCTTTTGGAGTCCTAGTAGGACTTTAGTCCTACTCCGTTTCCTCTTTTTCTTTCCTATTCCTACTCCTTTTCTTGTCCCCTACCCCAAGAAACCCCCTCCCCTCACCAATATAAATACCCCTCTACCCCCCCCCCCTCTCCTCACATCAAGAAGCAGCAGCAGCAGCTGCAGCCACCGCCGCCGCCGCCGCCTAGACGCCGCGCCGCCTAGCCGCCGCCGCCGCCTTTGCACCCCGCCGTCGCCGGAGCCCCTCGCCGGAGCCTCGTCGAGGTAGCCGCGCCACCCTACCCTCGCCTCGGTTCGGTTTTTATTTTTGAAACCGTTCCGGTTCTTTTCTTTTTCTTCCGTTTGTTGTTTCGGTTTTCTTCTGAAACCCTAGATCGGTTTTCATTCTTTCTTTCGGACCGTTCGTCTCAACGAACGTGATCACCGATTCTTTCCCGGTTAACAACGTCCGTTCGTTTAACCGTTCTTTGTTTTCTTTCTCGTCGGATTTATTCCGCGTCTTTTCCGCGATCGCGATTGCAGATCCGATCTTCGTTCTAGTCTTTCTTCCCGCTCGTTTATCGGAATCAGGTGATTCAAGCACCTGGAGTTTCGTTTCGAAACCGCCGTTCCGTCTAATCAACTTAAACAAGTTTTTGCTACTGTAAAATTTGACCTAGTTTCAACTTCCTAGAACCGTGTTGTTTTCTTCCGCCGTTTGTTTTCCGGTTCTTTGTTCGATACGTTCTTTCTTTGCAACCGGAGTTCTTAAGTTGAACTTTCTGGTTCGTTCTCTTGTTCGAGTTTTACCTGTGCATTAGATGAGTACTTATTGTGTGCTTGTTGTTTGTCTGTGATAGATCACCCGGATTGCGCCGCTTGTTACTTCGAGACCCTAGGTCTCGCGCATCATCAGCAAGGCAAGTAACACTTTGATCATACCTTTTCTACAACCCATGTTTTATTGCATTAGATCAATCCTCTCACTTTGCATGATTAGGATCTAATTAAATTGTGGGATGGGAAGTAGATGAGGTAGTACCTATCACCTGTATTATTATGAAACCTTTGGGAGTTACTTCTACGTTTGCTTATTATGCCATGCTATGCTAGTAGACGTGGATTGGGTGAGTGATATCCATGACAGATGTGAGTTGATAATTTTAATGGTTTATCTAAGGTGGCAACTTAAACACACATCTGGGTGGATTGAGGCACCTGATGTCTATCAGGACTTGCCTGTTTTTTTTGGACCGCCACCCAGGCTCAAAGGGATCATAAGATAATTCATGCTAGTAACTTCTGTGTGCAGCCACAAGCCATTATGGGCTCTGGCATAGTTGACTAAGTCGTGCGAACTCTTACAGTGGTAGACTAGCAGATGTAGGGGTTATAGGTGGTACGGTCTACCCGATCGTAAGGTGCTATTGCTTCTGAAAGACTATGTCTCGGTCATCCGTCTTCTCAAACACCATGTAGTGCGAGAAACCAAACGGAGGCGATCAAGTCTTGTGGGGAAAAGTGCGCAAACCTCTGCAGAGTGTACAAACTAATCATGATTAGCCGTGTCCCCGGTTATGGACAACTTGAGTATCTAGTACTTGAATATCATGTGAGTCTCATCATGTTACTTCTAGTTAATGTTGTTGGGTTTTAATTGTTCACTTAATTGGGATCGGAATGCTGTCAACCATTCTCGATGTTTCACAACCACCATGATAGTTAAATAAATTTATTCCTTTGCAGTAGGGAAAAACTGGCTTTACGCAAAACTGTAACCATAGAGCTTTCCACCAGCCATATATGCATATAGTATAGCTGTTTCACTCCATTACTCTCTATGTGTTACTTTGCCAGCATATTCCATGTGCTGACCCGTTTTCGGCTGCAACTTCTCATGTTGCAGACTTTTTAGATGACGAGTAAGGTGTTTTTAGGTCGTGGTTCTATACTCAGTGATGCTGTTGGAGTTGATGGACCCATTTATCTTCCAAGTCTTCCACTGTTATCGACACTAGATGGCCTTAAGCCATTTTTATTGTAATAAGTTCTCTTTGAGACAACGATGTAATAAGTGTGTGATTGCCACTCTGCTATAAATCCTTCGATGTACTGTGTGGTGTCAGCATTACTGATCCAGGGATGACACCCGAGCACAGTAGACTTGATCCATTCGGGTCGGGTCGCCACATGTATAATCTCCCGTTTTCATTGTCTTTCGGATGTCTCATGTCGCAGACTTTTCTTTGCAGGCCGACAAAACCCCGTGCACCATATTGTACACCATCGGCGACCAGAAGGTGGACGTGGGGAAGGTGACGATAATGGAGCTGAAGGAACCATTGTTCCACAGCCGGCCGATCCCCTCGAACGTCTTCAAGGTTTCCTTGGCCAGTGTCAAACCGGGCCACGAGAATTTGCCTCCTCCAGTACTACTGGGGCATGACGACGAGACACCACGGCGGCTTGGTGATTGTTGCAATGCTGGGTGGGTCCTGTTGTGGCCAAATAGTCTGCTTCGTCTGGAGGCGGCCGAGAGCACACCCACGAGCATGCAGCCTCAGCAAGGTATGAACATCAACACCCCACCTACCCAATTATCGTCGGGTGTTGGGTTGGGTGATAGCGGACGGGGTAAAGAGGAGGCTCCATTAGTCGCTGATGACGTCGCCATGGATGAGGATGAGGATGACGATGGCGCTGCTGAACAGTATGTCTATACTGGCGCCTCCTCAGGGTTTGACCATCATGAGTCGGTGCCTGAATTGCCGTCTCAACATATTATGGACAACCTTCCAGTAGTAAAGAAGTTTAGGAAGAGAGCGAGGAAAGGCAAAAAAAGCTGTTTCTATGATCCAGCCGCCTCAGCAGCCTCGGCTTCCGGACCGTATAGATATCCCCGGTGCGGATAAATGGCATATCCCCGGTCAACCAATCCTACCTACAACAGCGCTACGGGCCAGATTCGGCGATCTAAAGAAACTTCATGACGATGTGCTGTGGGTAGAGAAAGACCTCATTGCCTTGAAAGATCCACGATACCCACTCTACGTGGTTAACGTTCCGTGGCAAATGTCGTACGTCGACAGCTTCCCCGCGGATAAGTTCTTCCTCCGATTCGATCGACATGTTTCACGTGAAGAAGCTGGATTTTACGTTTGTCCGCCTTTATGCCTTGCACATGAACTACATCATCGGGGTTGAGCAGATATCTCATATCTATGTCGCTGACCCGTACTACATGCACGAGGGCTTCTTGGGAGTCTGCGTAAATCACCGTGAATACGCGAGGGATTACATCATCAGTTTCATGCTCACCAATAAGGACAAGGGGGCGATTCTCGTGCCTTATCATCCCGTGTAAGTCATCCGCGCTGCTATCCTTCCTTCGATTTCAATCATTCATTTGCACGGTGGAGGCTAATTAATTTGTGGGCTTATTTTGCGCAGCGGCGGGCACGCCGTCCTCATCATCCTCTACCCCCGATTCTCCCACGCTCTTTACTTGGACACATCGAAGAACATTCACAAAAAGGATTACACCCACATCAAAGATGTTCTCGACAGTGCTATGTATCACTACCAATCACTGGGTGGAGAGGTCAGGGACAAGAAGATGAGGGGCGGCAGGGTCGCCTTCGGCCATAAGACCAACTTCTGCTGCATCCAACAACCGGACGATTCTCTTAATGATGGATTCTATGTCCTACACCACATGCTGGAGTACAGACGGGATCACCAGAACCTTCGCATGGCACCTTCTTCTGGTGATGCCCATATTCTGCAATGGGCAAAGGACATAGGAGATATCGAGGATCATCGACTTCGAGCTGAGTTCTATAACATCGAGCGCGAACTTGCCCAAATCATCATGAAGGAGGTCGTCGGAAAAATAGGGATGTTCTACGGAGAAGGACAAATGTCGCGGGAAGACGTCCGAACATGGATAGCCTCTCAGCGTCTCGACCTGAAGCCTTTCACTAGGCTCGGGGACTATCTCCCTGACTTGGATGGATGGAACGACATGTTGGAGTGATTGTCGATATATGACAATGTGTCCGTTTAGTCCATACATTCTGTATGACAAAACTTTGAGTTATGCATGGTGAAACTTTATTTGTGATGTAATTAAACCGTCCTCCTCCTCGACTAGCGAAAATCACTCTAGTTAGGGCATTTTGGGGTACGATGAACTTTGTTATTTATGCTTATGATATGTTGTTTTTATTTTTGCCAGGTCTGTCTCTTTCTGTTGCTAAACTATATATGTTGCATATCATCGACTCATGTGATGATGCAGGTGCATAGATCATAGATGGCGAAGAAGTGCTATGCCAGGAGTATATATACGACAAGTGGCCGGAGTGTCAGGCCCTTCCGGTTTCCGAGCGACAGGTAGTAGTTAGTTTAGAGGTTCACGCTAATGCAAAAGAGGGATACGAACTCATGTTCTCAAAGTGATAGCTCTTCTCGCGTATATCATTGTTTAGATGGATGACGATGTATTTGCATATCATTCAAGACTTGTATCGCTATTTTCGAGATGATGACGAGAGACCACTTTGTGTTGGATGATGATTATGATGATGACATGATTTGATGAGACTAATTGTATGTATATGCTATGATTACATTTGTATGTGTATGATATGCTAAAGATTATTGTATAAAGCCTATTCAAATACAAAACAAATACAAAACAAATATGCAGGAAAAAAACTAATAAATAAACTAGTAGTAGCTAGGGGGGAAATTTAGCAGTAGCGCCGCATTGTCAGTAGCGCGTCCCAGCAAACAGCGCTGCAGATAATATCAGTAGCGCCCTTTCCCAAAGAGCGCTATAGCTATTCATGTATAGCAGTAGCGTGGGACAACCGGCGATACTGCTATACCTAAGCAATAGCGCCTTATTAGTAGCGCCGGTGCCCGCGCTACTGAGAGGCCCAAAACCCTCGCTGCTGGTAGGCTTTTCCCTAGTAGTGCATACCTTGACAAGATTTTGAAGTAGTTCAAAATGGAACAGTCAAAGAAAGAGTTCTTGCCTGTGTTACAAGGTGTGAAATTGAGAAAAGACTCAAAGCCCGACCACGGCAGAAGATATAAAGAGAATGAAAGTCATTCCCTATGCCTTGGCCATAGGTTCTATAAAGTATGCCATGCTGTGTACCAAATCTATTGTATACCCTACACTGTTTTTGGCAAGGGAGTACAATAGTGATCTAGGAGTAGATCACTAGACAACGGTCAAAATTATCCTTAGTGGAATAAGGATATGTTTCTAAATTATGGAGGTGACAAAAAAGGTTTGGCGCAAAGGGTTACGTCGATGCAAATTTTGACACTGATCCAGATGACTCTAAATCTCAATCTGGATACATATTGAAAGTGGGAGCAATTAGCTAGAGTAGCTCCGTGCAGAGCATTGTTCACATAGAAATTTGCAAAATACTTACGGATCTGAATGTGGCAGACCCGTTGACTAAACTTCTCTCACAAGCAAAACATGATCACACCTTAGTACTATTTGGGTGTTAATCACATGGTAATGTGAACTATTGATGTTAAATCACATGGCGATGTGAACTAGATTATTGACTCTAGTGCAAGTGGAAGACTGAAGGAAATATGCCCTAGAGGCAATAATAAAGTTATTATCTATTTCCTTATATCATGATAAATGTTTATTATTCATGCTAGAATTATGTTAACCGGAAACATAATACATGTGTGAATACATAGACAAATAGTATGTCACTAGTATGCCGCTACTTGACTAGCTTGTTGAATCAAAGATGGTTAAGTTTCCTAGCCATAGACATGAGTTGTCAGTTTATTAAACGGGGTCACATCATTAGAGAATGATGTGATTGACTTGACCCATTCCATTAGCTTAGCACTTGATCGTTTAGTTTGTTGCTATTGCTTTCTTCATAACTTATACATGTTCCTATGACTATGAGATTATGCAACTCCCGTTTACCAGAGGAAAACTTTTTGTGCTACCAAATGTCACAACATAACTGGGTGATTGTAAAGGTGCTCTATAGGTGTCTCCAAAGGTACTTGTTGGGTTGGCGTATTTCGAGATTAGGATTTGTCACTCCGACTGTCGGAGAGGTATCTCTGGGCCCTCTCGGTAATGCACATCACTTAAGCCTTGCAAGCATTGCAACTAATGAGTTAGTTGCGGGATGATGTATTACGGAATGATTAAAGGGACTTGCCGGTAACGAGATTGAACTAGGTATTGAGATACCGACGATCGAATCTCGGGCAAGTAACATACCGATGACAAAGGGAACAATGTATGTTGTTATGCGGTCTGACCGATAAAGATCTTCGTAGAATATGTAGGAGCCAATATGAGCATCTAGGTTCCTCTATTGGTTATTGACCAGAGACATGTCTCGGTCATGTCTACATTGTTCTCGAACCCGTAGGGTCCGCACGCTTAACGTTATGATGACAGTTTCATTATGAGTTTATATATTTTGATGTACCGAAGGGTGTTTGGAGTCCCTGATATGATCACGGACATGACGAGGAGTCTCAAAATGGTCGAGACATGAAGATTGATATATTGGAAGCCTATGTTTGAACATCGGAAGTGTTCCGGGTGAAATCGGCATTTTACCGGAGTACCGGGAGGTTACCGGAACCCCCCGGTAACCTAATGGGCCTTAACGGGCCTAGTGGAGGAAATGGAGAGGAGGCCAAGGGGCAGCCGCGCGCCCCTTCCCCCCATTCCGAATTGGACAAGGAGGGGGGTCGGCGCCCCCCCCCCCCCTTTCCTTTTCCCTTTCTCTCCTTCCCCCCAAGTCCTAGTCCAACATGGAAAGGGGGGAGTCCTACTCCCAGGAGGAGTAGGACTCCTCCTGGCGCGCCCCTTGCCTGGCCGCACCTCCTCCCCCTTGATCCTTTATATACAGGGGCAGGGGGCACCCCAGAGACACAACAGTTGATCATTGATCTCTTAGCCGTGTGCGGTGCCCCCCTGCACCATAGTCCTCGATAATATTGTAGTGGTGCTTAGGCGAAGCCCTGCGACAGTAGAACATCAAGATCGTCACCACGCCGTCGTGCTGACGGAACTCTTCCCCGACATTCTGCTGGCTCGGAGTCCAGGGATCGTCATCGAGCTGAACGTGTGCTAGAACTAGGAGGTGTCGTAGTTTCAGTGCTTGATTGGTCGGGCCGTGAAGACGTACGACTACATCAACCGTGTTGTGCTAACGCTTCCGCTTTTGGTCTACGAGGATACGTAGACAACACTCTCCCCTTTCGTTGCTATGCATCACCATGATCTTGCGTGTGCGTAGGAATTTTTTTGAAATTACTACGTTTCCCAACAAGGTGTGCAACGGGCGATGGGCCCAGACCCCTACACCATAGGACTTAGACCGGCATGCTAACCTCTCTGTTGTGCCTAGGTAGGGCTGTGATGTGTTGATCTTCCGAGGCCGGGCATAACCCAGGAAAGTGTGTCTGGCCAAAGGGGATCGAGCATGTTGGGAATTGTGGTGCACCCCTGGAGGGAAGTTTATCTATTCGAAAAGACGTGTCCCTCGGTAAAAGGATGACCTGGAGTTGTACCTTGACCTTATGACAACTAGAATCGGATACTTAATAAAACACACCCTTTCAAGTGCCAGATATAACCCGGTGATCGCTCTCTAACAGGGCGACAAGGAGAGGATCGTCGGGTAGGATTATGCTATGCGATGCTACTTGGTTAACTTAGCATCTAGTCTCTTCTATTGCTTCAAGATGGAGGCTGCCAGAAGCATAGTCTTCGATAGGACTAGCTATCCCTTTCTTATGCTGGCATGTTGCAGTTCAATCCATAGATACTACCCATTTCATTGATACCAATGCATTTGTAGTGTAAATCCTTGCTTGCGAGTACTTTGGATGAGTACTCTGATAACCCACAAGTATAGGGGATCGCAATAGTTTTCGAGGGTAGAGTATTTAACCCAAATTTATTGATTTGACACAAGGGGAGCCAAAGAATATTCTCAAGTAATAGATGCCGATTTGTCAATTCAACCAGACCTGGAAACTTAATATCTGCAGCAAAGTGTTTAGTAGCAAAGTAATATGACAGTAGTGGTAACGGTGGTAGAAGGTAACGATAGCAAAAGTAATATTTTTGGTGTTTTGTAGTGATGATAACAATAGCAACTAAAAAGTAAATAAGCGAAGAACAATATATGGAAATCTCGTAGGCATTGGATCGGTGATGGAGAATTATGCCGGATGCGGTTCATCCACTAGTAGAAAAAGGGTCAAATGTGAAGAACATTAGTGCCGGTTTGAATTTGAGCCGGCACTAATGTGTGCATTAGTGCGGGTTCCAACGGCTAGCTGGCCGCTCTCATTAGTACTGGTTCGTGGCAAACCTTTAGCACCGGTTCGTGCCACAAACCGGTACTAAAGTGAGTGGTGGCAGGATGTTGTCAGTCCGGGGCCCCTCCAGCACCTTTAGTACCGGCTTGTATCACGAACCGGTACTAAAGGTCATCCTACATAGACCCTTCGTCCACCCGAGCTCACTCTGTTCTTCCCCTTTCCCCTCTCCTCTCTGTTCTTTTCCCTCTTCCTCTCAAGCTCATCACACATTTTGCCCAAAATTTGTCAAGATTTGAAGGCCCCCATCCATTCAAATGATCACAAAGGTTAGCAACTTTGTCCTTTCATCTCTCATTGCTAGATTAGCTCGTGCAATGCTTTATATAGTGATTGATTTTTGAGTTTAGTAATTTGGGAGGAATTATATATATGCGCTAGTATTTGATTTATATGCAATTTGAGGTCAAAAATAACACTTAGTTTGCATATGTAGGTGTGGTTTACTTAGTACCTTCTAAATCTCCGTCGTATCCACCATCGATCGCTCGCAATGTCCCGTCGCCGGCACCACCTTGTGGTGAGCCTCTTGTTCATGAAGTTTTATATAAAAAATTGATGTTTGTGTGATTTGGATATATACTTGTATAATTATCTTACCCGTACATTGTTTGTTATACATAGTGCCATGGTTTTGATATCCGTCCCCGTCGGCCCTCGTTCGGGTTATGATTCGGATGTGGTATATTCTTTTTTAAAACTATTCATTGCATTTCGTGTTTATGACAAATTATGCCCATCAATTTGACATAGATATTTGTATGTAGGAGGTAGTTGAACCGGAAATTCCAACTGACCCTATTGTCGATAGGTTAAATTTAGTTGAAAGAGAAAACGAGGATTTGAAGGAAAAATTGAATAGAATTGAGGGGGAGAAGATGGAATTGGATTTGCATTTTGCCGATGTCGTCGATGATCACAAGATTAAGATGGAGAAAATGCGCTTGAAGATTAGAAAGATTAGAAAATATGCCATTCATAGTGAGGCTTGGTATCATTATGGTGTTGGATCAATTCTTACCTTAGTTGCGATCTTGATCGCATTTGTTGTTGCATTTAAATTCTTTAGCTAGAGAGTTATTTGTTTGTTGCATTTAAGTGTTGTATGATCTTTATGTATGAACTTTATGTATTGTATTAATTTGGTGTTTTCGGTGCTGTGTATTGAAGATGAGCCGGCACTGGATGTACGATGACCGATGCTCTCCCGAGTTCATTAATGGCGTGCGTACTTTTCTGCTTGCGGCTAAGGCAAACAAGCAGGCAGATGGTTTTATGCCTTGTCCATGTGCTGGCTGTAAGAATGGTCACAATTACTCTACGTCAAGAACCATTCATGTCCACCTGTTTGAGTCGGGTTTCATGCCCCACTATAATGTTTGGACCAAGCATGGAGAAAGAGGGGTTATGATGGAAGACAATGAAGAAGAAGTGGATGACGACAGCTATCCTGGCCATGGGTTCCCTGAATACGATGATACAACAATGAGGGAAGAAGCTGAGCCGGTAATGCAGGAAGAAGCTGAGCCGGCAATGCGGGAAGAAGCTGAAGAAGAGGCATCGGATGAGCCCGTTGATGATCTAGGTCGGGCCATTGCCGATGCAAAGAGAAACTGCGCAAGTGATTTGGAGAAGAAGAAGTTGCAGCGCATGTTAGAGGATCACAAAAAATTGTTGTACCTGAATTGCGTAGGTGACAAGAAAAAGCTGGGCACCACACTGGAATTGCTACAATGGAAGGCTGAGAATGGTGTATCTGACAAGGGATTTGGAAAGTTGCTGGTAATGATAAAGAATATGCTTCCAAAGGACAACGAATTGCCCGAGAGTACATACGAAGCAAAGAAGGTTGTCTGCCCTCTAGGGTTAGAGGTGTAGAAGATACATCCATGCCCTAATGATTGCATCCTCTACCATGGTGAGTATGAGGATTTGAACGCTTGCCCAGTATGAGGTGCATTGCGCTATAAGATCAGCCATGATGACCCTGCTGATGTCGAGGGCAAGCGCCCCAGGAAGAAGAATCCTGCCAAGGTGATGTGGTATGCTCCTATAATACCACGGTTGAAACGTTTGTTCCAAAACAAAGAGCATGCCAAGGCGATGCGATGGCACAGAGAAGACCGTAAGAAAGACGGAAAGTTGAGAGTACCCGCTGACGGGTCGCAGTGGAGAAAAATCGAAAGAAAGTATGGGAAGGAGTTTGCAGATGACGCAAGGAACATATGGTTTGGTCTAAGCACAGATGGCATTAATCCTTTTGGGGAGCAGAGCAGCAACCATAGCACCTGGCCTGTGACTCTATGTTTGTATAACCTTCCTCCTTGGTTGTGCATGAAGCGGAAGTTCATTATGATGCCAGTGCTCATCCAAGGCCCTAAGCAACCCGGCAACGACATTGATGTGTACCTAAGGCCATTAGTTGAAGAACTCTTACAACTGTGGAATGGAACAGGTGTACGTGCGTGGGATGAGCACATGGGGGAACAATTTGGCCTAAAGGCATTGCTGTTCGTGACCATCAATGATTGGCCTGCTCTCGGTAACCTTTCAGGACAGACAAACAAGGGATACCGTGCATGCACGCACTGTTTGGACAATACCGACAGTATATATTTGGCTAATTGTAAGAAGAATGTGTACCTGGGACATCGTCGATTTCTTCCGAGCAGGCATCCCATAAGAAAGAAAGGCAAGCATTTTAAAGGTGAGGCGGATCACCGGACGAAGCCTCGCCATCGTACTGGTGCTGATGTACATGATATGGTCAAGGTTTGAAGGTGGTCTTTGGAAAGGGTCCTGGTGGACAACCTGTTCTGAATGACGCTGACGGACGCACACCCATGTCATGAAAATGAGGAGGTCATTGACTTTTGTATTGACTTTATTCCTGACCTTAAGCCGATTGGTGTTCCTGAATCGCTGCATAAGGGCAGACTAGATGGAAAAGGCATGCTAGGAGGGGAACAAATAATATGTATGGACGGACATTCTCTCACTGAAGCACACTACACAGTTCTACAGAATTCCGCCTTGGTGGCTCCGTATATGGATGAACACAAGAATTAGCTACGCTCCAAACACCCGGAGCGGTCTGATCACTGGATTACACGTGAACAAACCAGGAGTTTTGCCAGCTGGTTGCAGACACGTACCATGCATGACGCCTCTATTGAAGATGACCTATACTTGCTATCCCAGTTACCATCTTCGAATATAATGACTTCCAAAGGGTACGAGATAAATGGTAATACATTTTACACGATCGCCCAAGATAAGAAGAGCACCAACCAAAATAGCGGTGTCCGCTTTGATGCAGAAACCCAGACGGGAAAGGAAACATATTATGGTTATATACAGGACATATGGGAACTTGACTATCGACGTGGTTTGAAGGTCCCTTTGTTTCGATGCAAATGGGTCAATATGACACGAGGCGGGGTAACGGAAGACTCGCAGTACGGAATGACAATAGTGGATCTCAACAATCTTGCGTATGCAGACGAACCATTCGTCCTAGCCAATGATGTGGCACATGTTTTCTATGTGAAGGACATGTCTACCAAGCCGAGAAAAAGAAAAGATAAGGAAGCGAATGCATCGTATGATGAGCCAAAGCGGCACATAGTTCTTTCTGGGAAGAGAAACATCATGGGAGTGGATGACAAGACAGACATGTCAGGAGATTATGAAAAGTTTGATGAAATTTCTCCATTCACAGTGAATATTGACCCGAGCATCCAGTTAAATGATGAAGATTTTCCATGGCTATGACGCAAAGGGACACACGCGAAGAAAAAGTTTCACACCCAAAGATCTGGGATGTGATCGGCTTCACTATCATCACTTTATTCTGTGTTTGACACCTAGGAGGGAATCTCTGTAATAGTTAGGGTAGCTAGTTATGTGTTTTGGCATTTGAAACGCGAAGAAATTTTATGTGCAAACAAACTGGATGCACTTCGTGTACAAAATGGACAATATCTTTCGAAGTATCAGGGTTTCGGACGAAAACTCATCTGTTACAAAGGCATTTCATTTTTTAAATAACCTAAGCATTACCAAATTGAATATAATGATAAAACACACTAATATTAAACATAAGAAAAAAGAATCACTGAAAAATCTATTTTCAAAGTTAAGTTATTCACAAACTAGTGATTCACAGAAATTTCAAATAATTCAAAATTTAAACTATTAAAATTTGAAAACTACGGGCACTAACAGAAACTTTGTAATTTTTTGTACCTAAAGCAAAAATATTCACAAAGGAACTCTAAATACAGCAAAAAACAACTCAAAAAGAAATAAAACAAAAACAAATAAATCAAAAAAAACAAGAAAATAAAAAAGCCCGCCTACTGGGCCAAAGCGGCCTGTATACGACTAGAAACCCGACGTGTTGTTGGGCCAGGATGCAGGCCCGCAAATGCCCTGTAGGCCCACAGGGCAGCATAGAATAGGTAGGTCCAGTAGGCCTGCTTTGGACAGGAGCTCGAGAGAGATACCGCACTGGGGCTTATAAACTAGTGCGGATGCCCCTCGGCTAGCGAGGTGGGACTAAACTTGCCGCACCGCACCTGCGCCAGCACACACCCTTTAGTACCGGGTCGTGGCTCCAACCGGTACTAAAGGGGGATCTTTAGTACCGGTTGGTGCCACCACCCGGTACTAAAGGGGTGCGCTTCCCACCGCTTTGCCTGGCCAAAGAGACCTTTAGTACCGGTTGGTGGCTCCAACCGGTACTAAAGGTGTATTCTATATAAGAAAACACTTCGAAAATTTCGTCAATTTCCTTCTCCACTTCCCTCTGCTTCATCGTCGCCGCCCAGTCCCGCGCCGTCGCCACCCCCGTCGAGCCGTCCCCGTCGACTCCGCGTCGCCCCTGTCCTCATCGCCCCGCCCCCGTCACACCGTTTGCATCGCCGGCCCGTCCCCGTCCTCGCACCGGCCTGCGTCCACGTCCCCGCACCTGTCCATGTCGCGGTCGCCATCACCTCGACCTCTCGCCCGCGCTGTGAGCCCCTGTCCCCCCTCTCCTCCCTCCAATCGAAGCCGCTGCGCCGCCGACACCGTCGCCTTGGCTCGCCGTTGCCGTCGCCTCTGCACACACATGCATACACAAACACACACATGCACACAAACACACACACACACACAATGTTTTTAGTTTTTAGTTTTTCTGTTTTTAGTTTTTAGTTTTTTTCTTCTGTTTTTTCTGTATTAATGTTATAGAAATGTTAGTTATATATAGAAATGTGTTAGAAATGTTAGTTATATAGAAATGTTAGTTTTTTTCTATATTAATGTTATAGAAATGTTAGTTATATAGAAATGGTAGTTTTTTCTGTATTAATGTTATAGAAATGTTAGTTATATAGAAATGTTAAAGAAAAATTAGTTATACAATTTTAGTTATAGAAATGTTAGAAATCAAAATCCAATCATTTAAAAATGTTACTTTTGCGGCATATAGTATTTGTTGTCGACGATGCCCGGCCGGCATCCTTGCCGTCGACCCGTTCGCGACGACGTCCTGCTTCAGAGGACCCATGTTCGGGACTGGGCTCCGCCGGGCTGGCACTGGGAGGTGCTACCTTCAGGGGCGTGACGCTTGCTGAGGAACCCGGCCCCGGGTCCCGTCGTCGACCCTGATCTCCTTTGGTGGCGTTCGCGTGGGCCACTTTCGATGCGGAGGGAGCCGGCCCCGCCGGAGGTGGTACGTCGCCGTGTCAGGGAGGAGGGCGAGCACGCCCATCGCTACATGGCCGCTATGGACGTCAGGTTCTCCAATACCTGGCAGGTTCTTTTGGGAGATCACCCGAGCTATGATCCAGTGATGGTTCCTTCTCTTTGGGTGTCCACCGCCCGCACCTCAGGAACCGCGAGTGGCCTAGATTACTCTTTAGTATTCGATCTTTATTAGCTTGCTAGCTAGCTAGCTAGTGATGTATTCGATATTATATCTATTATTCGAGACGATGTATTCGAGATTATATCTATTATTCGAGACGATGTATTCGAGATTATATCTATTATTCGAGATGATGTATTCGAGATTATATTCGATGATGCTTATTATGTACTATGATTGAATCAATTTTTCCTTATTAATTGATTGCATCCATGCATTGTAAGTTGAAGGAGGGCGTAAAGTACAATATCGAGGCCATCAAACCTAATGGCGAACCATTAGCGCCTAAGAAGATTGCGGACAAGTTCATTCGTCAGTGCGGAGTTCTTGTGAAGGACCAACTCCCGATCTCCCTTCAAGAATGGAGAGAGCCAGCAAAGCCACGTCCAGGAGTTACTTTTGTCGACGACAGACAAAAACTTCTGCTTTGGGAAACGCTCATGGAACATTTCACCCTACCAGATCATTTCACAGATGCAGATGTGGAGAAAGTCAAGGACGCTGCTCTTAGGAAGATGGCGGTTGCATTCAAAAACCACAAGAATCGTGAATGGACCAAGTACGTCAAGGGAGGAAGGAAGACTCCAGTATTCGAGGGAACACTAGAGAAGCAAAGTGCTCATTGGGACGATTTCATGAAATTCAAGGATTCGAAATTATCTAAGGAACGGTCGAGAATAAATAAGGCCAATGCCACAAAAAAGGATAAGTTCCATAAGCTGGGGCCAGGTGGCTATGCAGTGGGAATGCCTAAGTGGGATAAGTCTGAGAAAGAGATGGAGGATGCAGGTGTCACTCCGAAAACATTGAGCTGGCCCCCAGGTGCAGGACTTGGTTCTATGCACATGGGGGGGAGTTGGACCCAAAGACATACAAAGTTTCGAAGAAGGCATGTCTAGACGGAGCCAAAGATAAGCTACTTGTTGCAACAGAAGAGGCTCAATCGGGGGTGTTCCAGCCCAACAGAGAGAACGACGAGCTTACACGTGCCCTGGGAAATCCTGAACACCCGGGAAGAACACGAGGCATGGGCGCTATTCCGTGGTATGAGGGGTTTTCGGACCGGAACGCCAACTACAGAACCCGTGCGAGAAAGAAGATTGCGGAGGAGAAGAAGAGGAAGATGGAGGAGGAGCAGAGGAAGCTAGACTATGAACGCCTTCAAGGCCTAGAATCAGCGCACACGGACTTGGCAATCAAATTCCAGTGGCAGCAGGAGCAGATCGACTCACTTGACCAACAAAGGGGGTCTCAGCAGCTGCAGCAGCTAGCGGATGATCCAGCATTGGATAGCAGCGTCCCATCCATGTCGAGAAGCAGCGTGGGTTCCGCCCCGGGCGACGCATTGCTGGATAGCTACCCAGTGGATGACATCATGGAGAACACTAACTGCGAGCTAAACTTCAAAATGAAGAACATATCCATGAAGGTGGCGGACGCCCTTGCTTTTACAAATCCCCCCGAGGCAACCTTCCATTGCAACCCGATTCCAGCGGGCTATACTCGTGTCTTGGTTGATGAGGTGGTGGACCAATATTCGGGGCTAGAGCTTGACATTCCTGGAGGTGACGATGAGCACACACTGGGAGAGGCAAACCATCGTATCATCCTATGGAGAAAGGATTGCATCATCTTTCGAAGGCCACCGACACCGCGTCATCCGACTCCTCGTCGAAGTCCGCCACCGAGTCAGCAGACTCCCGCTCCTCCAAGTCCACCAAAGCGTCAAGCCACTCCTCCTTCAAGTCCGGCATAGCTTCAGGCCACTCCTCCTCCAAGTCCGGCACAGCTTCAGGACACTCCTCCTCCTCCAACTCAGCCACGTCAGCCGTCTTCGCCGCCTCAGCAATCACGGAAGAGAGCCGCCTCAGCTATGGTGCATAGTGGTACAAGTCGAGGTAGTACTGGAGGTACAAGTGGAGGCAAGTGATTTCAATATGGTCCAAGCCTCGTGCCTCTTCCGCAGAGGCCTTACGACAAGTCCGAGGAGGAAAATGTAGCCATATCGAAGGCTGAGGTGTAAGCCCATTTTGCACCGAAACCGCAACCACCACCAAGGGAGAAAGTGCCTGAGGAAAAGATTGACCACTTCATTCGTATGCCTAGAGCACCAGCTCCCAAGCCTGTTGACACAGACTATGAGCACCACATCAAGAAGTTAAATCGAGCACGTCTACAGAAAGAGGCGAGCTCGAGCTCGAGCAAATCAGCTGGCAAAAGGAGCGATAAAACCGTTCCCCAGCTGGGAGAACAGGCGGCGCAATCAATCCCCCTGCTTGTTGTGCCAACAACACATGAGAGTAGGCGCGCCCAATATTATTGTGGGCAAACCGTTAACGTTCCCGGGCTGGGCGATGTGGTAATAACCGAGGAGCATATTGAGCAGGCTGAAACGCTCATGATCACTATTGAACAACTCCTCGATATCGAGCCCATGTCTCCGACTAGATAGGAGGAAATAAAACGAAAATATGTCCGGGGCCAACCTTTGGTCGAGCCAGACGAGGTCCAGAAGCTCCCAACGAGAATGTATGAATTGCATCAATGGTACATGGACATTACCAAGATTTCCAATTGAGAGTCCCTCATGGTGAATTTCAAGAAGGATCATTACTACCATGAGACAGCTGTGTCCGTTGAGTATTCAGAACTATTTCAGCTATACAATCAAGACACACTCGACAAATCTATCGTCAGTTGCTATTGTCTGTAAGTGATTTCTTTCTGTAATTTAAGTCTCAAGCTAGCTGTAGTGATCATTGTGATCAATCATTACCTGTGATTATCCTCACTATATTCTTTTCTGTGGTATTATGCAGGATGAAGATTTATGAAATGAAAAAAGGTGGACGCTATGGCATTGGGTTCGTTGACCCAAATACCATTCATGAATACACATGGAAATTAGATCCATATTACGAAAAAAGTGTAGAGGAAAGCATGCTAGAGTTCTTCAAGCACCTCAAATACAATGAAGATATACTACTTTCTTACAACTTCGAGTGAGTCGCACTGTGTTGTACTACAAATTCTGTTTTTGCCTACTAGCTAGCTACATGTTTTTTCTTACATATGCCCGCTTAATTAAGACATGCAAACGTGTGTGCATGCAGATTTCACTGGATCTTGTTAATCATTAAAGTTGATGAAGGAACATTTGAAGTACTAGACTCACTACTTAAGAAAGCAAGTGACTACACCATCGTGAAGGGGATAGTCAACAGGTAATTTCAATCATTATTAACTATATCTCGGCCTATTTAATTAGTTCTTCATTTCCTGATAACAACTATTTAATAACCCATTTATTCATTTTCTTTGTCGGCGGGCAGGGCTTGGGCAAAGTTCATCAGGGCCACTCCAGGCCCATGGAAACAAAATCTGAAATGGTATCGACCCCAGGTAAGTAATTAAGTAGTACTAGCTAGCTGCCATCTCTTTAATTATCACGCTTGATTAATTATTATCTGACCAAATTCCATTCTCGTAAAGGCCCTGAAGCAGGCGCCGGGGAATAATCTATGTGCATACTACGTTTGCGAGAACATTCGCATGATGGCGTCTGAAAGGAGCAGATCTCAAAGACAGGAGTGGGTACGTTTGTCAGAACACTATTCACAATTTTTACACCATTATCGATATCTAGTCACACAACTAATACACATGCATATTGATCTCCTTCTTAACAGTTCAAAGAGGTGCGGGAGAAGCTCCTACCAGAGGACCGCATAGAAGCAATGCAAGAGGAAATAGCGGGATTTTTGCTCGACCAGGTCATAGATCCCAAAGGAGAATACTATTACCCGCTACCGCCCCCATGAACCACTTCCAATTGTTATCATGCTCTGAAGGCACCAATTAGGCTAATGCCACTGGCTCCAAAGGCACCAATTAGGAGAAATTGTAGACAGCTAGCTAATTGTATATATATATACATGTGTGTATACATGTGTGAATTAATTAATGGTGGTTGTGAGACATTCGATGATATATATATATTATGATCGGTTCTACTAGAAATTCTATTTATATATACATAACGTGTACAATATGTAGTATCATAAAATACCAGCAAAAGAAAAAAATTAAATGGAAAACACAAAATTAAATGAAAAAGAAATCATAAACCCAAACCCCCCAACCTTTTAATACCGGTTGGTGTCACCAACCGGTACTAAAGGGCTCCCTGCCCCCGAAGCTGGCTCGTGCCACGTGGTTGCCCTTTAGCACCGGTTCGTGCTGAACCGGTACTAAAGGGGGGGCTTTAGTGCCCACACTTTAGTGCCAGTTACTGAACCGGCACTAAAGGGCCTTACGAACCGGTGCTATTGCCCGGTTCTGCACTAGTGATCATGTAACAGTCATAACCTAGGGTGACACAGAACTAGCTCCAATTCATCAATGTAATGTAGGCATGTATTCCGAATATAGTCATACGTGCTTATGGAAAAGAACTTGCATGACATCTTTTGTCCTATCCTCCCGTGGCAGCGGGGTCCTATTGGAAACTAAGGGATATTAAGGCCTCCTCGGGGAGTCCTGGATTAGGGGGTCTCCGGACAGCCGGACTATCTCCATTGGCCGGACTGTTAGACTATGAAGATACAAGATTGAAGACTTTGTCTCGTGTCCGGATGGGCTCTACTTGGCGTGGAAGGCAAGCTAGGCAATACGTATATGGATATCTCCTCTTCTTGTAACCGACCTTGTGTAACCCTAACCCTCTCTGGTGTCTGTATAAACCGGAGGGCTTTAGTCCGTAGGGCAACAATCACAACATACAATCATACCATAGGCTAGCTTCTAGGGTTTAGCCTCTCTGATCTCGTGGTAGATCTACTCTTGTAACACCCATATCATCAATATCAATCGAGCAGGACATAGGGTTTTACCTCCATCAAGAGGGCCCGAACCTGGGTAAAACTTCGTGTCCCTTGCCTCCTGTTACCATCCGGCCTAGACGCACAGTTCGGGACCCCCTACCCAAGATCCGCCGGTTTTGACACCGACATTGGTGCTTTCATTGAGAGTTCCTCTGTGTCGTCGCCGTTAGGCTTGATGGCTCCTACTATCATCGGTAGCGATGTGGTCCAGGGTGAGACTTTTCTCCCCGGACAGATCTTCGTATTTGGCGGCTTTGCACTGCGGGCTAATTCACTTGGCCATTTGGAGCAGATTGAAAGCTACGCCCCTGGCCATCAGGTCAGATTTGGAAGTTTGAACTACACGGCCGACATCCGCAGAGACTTGATCTTCGACGGATTCGAGCCATAGCCGGGCGCGCCGCACTGTCTCGATGGGCATAACCTAGCTCTGCCACCGGACGGTACTCCAGAGGCCGCGCCCACACCAGCTCCGACCCTTAGCTCGGAGCCAACTGCGCCAATCGAGGACGGGTGGCTAGACACCGCCTCAGGGGCTACAGTCTCGATAGTGATCGAGACAAACACTAGCATAATCCTCTGCGCAACCCGTGACTCCAAGGTGCCGGACTCTCTTCCGGACCCCGAACCATCCGCGCCTCTGCCAATCAAATCCGAGTGGGCGCCGATCATGGAATTCACCGATGCGGATATCTTTCAGCACTCGCCCTTCGGCGACATTCTGAATTCACTAAGGTCTCTCTCTTTGTCAGGAGAGCCCTGGCCGGATTATGGCCAACAGGACTGGGATGCGGACAACGAAGACATTCGACGCCCACCCACCACCCACTTTGTAGCCACTGTCGATGATTTAACCGACATGCTTGATTTCGACTCCGAACACATCGACGGTATGGACGATGATGTAGGAGACGAACATGAACCAGCACTTATAGGGCACTGGAAAGCCACCTCGTCGTATGACATATACATGGTGGATACACCCAATGAAGGCAACAACGACGAGATAGCGGAGGATGTACCCTCCAAGAAGCAACCCAAGCGCCGACGTTACCGGCGCCACTCTAAGTCCCGCCAAAGAAAAAGTGGTGATACCGGCGCAGGAGATAATAACACTCCAGATAGCGCCGAAGACAACGAAAACCCCCTCCAGGAAGAGTTAGATCAGGAGGATGAAGGTGCCAGCTCTCCTAAGAGAGCGGCTGGCGGAGAGGAGGAGGATGACAATTACATGCCCCCCTCCGAAGACGAGGTAAGCCTCGGCGACGATGAATTCGCCGTACCAGAGGATCCCGTCGAACAAGAGCGCTTCAAGCGCAGGCTTATGGCCACGACAAATAGCCTGAAGAAAAAGCAGCACCAGCTTCAAGCTGATCAAGATCTGCTAGCTGACAAATGGACTGAATTCCTTGCAGCCGAGGAATATAAACTCGAGCGTCCCTCCAAGAGTTACCCAAGGCGCAGGTTACTACCCCGACTGGAGGAAGAAGCGTATGATACAGCTGACTGACCACCTCGTGGCCGCGATAGATACGCATTCCTGCCAAAAGCTCAGCCTCCACCCCAACGACATCCAAATAAAAAGGCATGGGGAGATACGCCAGACCTGCGAGACATATTGGAGGACAAAGGAAAGCACTCAAGATCGATCTACGGATCACGAGGGTGCACCACTCTACGAGATGGTAAACGTCACGCCGGATACAGTAAAAGAAAATCCGGTCGGGCCGAACACAGCGGGCATGACCCATACGAGCTGCATCCCGATATAGCCCAATACAGAGGCGCCGCACACCCCTTATGCTTCACAGACGAAGTAATGGAACATCAATTCCCAGAAGGTTTCAAACCTGTAAACATTGAATCATACCATGGAACAACAGATCCCGCGGTATGGATCGAGGACTTCCTCCTCCACATCCACATGGCCCGCGGTGATGACTTACATGCCATCAAGTACCTCCCGCTAAAACTCAAAGGACCAGCACGGCATTGGCTTAATAGCTTGCCAGCGGACTCCATTAGCTGTTGGGAAGATCTGGAAGCCGCATTCCTCGACAACTTTCAGGGCACTTATGTGCGACCACCAGACGCCGATGACTTGAGCCAAATAATTCAGCAGCCAGAAGAGTCGGCCAGGCAATTCTGGACTCGGTTCCTTACAAAGAAAAACCAAATCATCGACTGTCCGGATGCGGAGGCCTTAGCGGCTTTCAAGCACAACATCTGAGACGAGTGGCTAGCCCGGCACCTTGGTCAGGAAAAGCCGAAATCTATGGCAGCCCTCACGACGCTCATGACCTGCTTTTGTGCGGGAGAAGACAGCTGGTTGGCTCGTAGTAACAACATATCAAAGAACCATGGTACCTCAGATACCAAGGACGGCAACAGCAGGTCACGTCACAACAAGCATAAGCGCCGCAATAACGGCGAAAGTGCTGAGGATACGGCAGTCAATGCCGGATTCAAAGGATCTAAACTCGGTCAGCAGAAAAAGCCATTCAAACAAAGTACGTCGGGTCCGTCCAGCTTGCACCGTATACTCGATCGCTCGTGTCAAATACACGGCACCCCAGACAAGCCAGCCAATCACACCAACAGGGATTGTTGGGTGTTCAAGCAGGTCGGCAAGTTAATCGCTGAAAACAAGGACAAGGGGCCACATAGCGATGACGAGGAAGAACCCCGGCAGCCGCACATCGGAGGACAGAAAGAGGTTTCCCCCGCAAGTACGGACGGTGAACATGATATACGCAACCCACATCCCCAAGAGGGAGCGGAAGCGTGCGCTCAGGGACATATATGCGCTAGAGCCAGTCGCTCCGAAGTTCAACCCTTGGTCCTCCTGTCCGATCACCTTCGATCTTAGGGACCACCCCACTAGCATCCGTCACGGCGGATTCGCCGCACTAGTCCTAGACCGAATCATCAACGAATTTCACCTCACTCGAGTCCTCATGGACGGCGGCAGCAGCCTGAACCTGCTTTATCGGGACACAGTGTGCAAAATGGGTATTAGACCCCTCAAGGATCAAACCCACAAAGACGACCTTTAAAGGCATCATTCCAGGCATAGAGGCCCACTGCATAGGCTCAATTACACTGGAAGTGGTCTTCGGATCCGCGGATAACTTCTGAAGCGAAGAGTTAATCTTCGATATAGTCTCGATCCGCAGTGGTTATCACGCACTGCTCGGACGAACCGCATTCGCTAGATTCAACAGTACTAGGGAAAAGCCTAGCAGCAGCGCGGGTTTTCGGCCTTTTAGTAGCGC
Source organism: Triticum urartu (assembly GCF_056163025.1). Lineage (NCBI taxonomy): Eukaryota > Viridiplantae > Streptophyta > Magnoliopsida > Poales > Poaceae > Triticum > Triticum urartu. The sequence continues at coordinate 91,018,760 of NC_141878.1, forward strand.
GGGGGCCGGGGCTACTAATAAGGCGCTACAGCTGACGTATAGCAGTAGCGGTGGTCCACCCGCGCTACTGCTACACAAGTGTTGCAGCAGCGCGCTTAAAGGAACCTCGCTACTGCTAATAGCTATAGCGCGCTTCCCCTGTGCGCGCTACTTCTACAACCGCGCTGCTGCTAACTTTTCTCCACTCGCTACTGCTAATTCTAGTAGTTTTTTGTTTTTTTCGGCATATTTGCTTTGTATTTTAATAGGCTTTATAGAAGAATCTTTAGCACATACAAATGTCATCATGATACACATACAAATGCCTGCGAGACCACAAATGTAATCATAGCATATACATACAAAATAGTCTCATCATAATAATCATCCAACACAAAGTGGTATCTTGTCATCATCTCGAAAATAGCGATACATGCAGGTCTCGAATACTTGCAACTATAACGTCATCCATCTAAACAAAGGTATACGCGAGAAGAGCTATCACTATGAGTGAGAGCGGAACTATGCAGTACATGAGATGGCTTCTCCTTCTTGTCTGCTTTTGAAGCCTTTATGGCTGGCGTCCGAGAACCCATTCACTTGCGCCTGACACTCATGCCACTCGTTGTACACCCCCGAAACCTTCCCTTTGTACACGACATAGCAGTTCCATCTCGCCATCAAGAAACTAGGTACCTGTTAGAGATGCATGTTCATGAAGAGGATGTACAATCATATATATGCAACAAAATATACTAGAGAACACCAAAAAAGAAAGGGTTAGAAACTAGATGCAACATACAGTACGCAAATTAATTAACTAGAGGTACGCACGTCATCGTATGCAAACTAACAAAGTAGCGTAAGGCAAGTTCGGTAGGGATCATGGACATCACAAAGTTGCATCGCTACAAATAGTATACAAGTTCAACCGACACATATAATCATCATCGGCATCATAAATCACTAGAAGTTCCATCCTGCCATATTATCGAGGATGGACCCTAGCTTCTTGAACGGCGTGAGGTCTAGACGTTGCATGCCTATGCGAGTTCGGATGTCAGCTCGCGATATAGGGCCGTGGTGGAACATCCCCTTCTCATCGACGACTTCTTTCATGATGATCGTCGCAATGTCGCTTTGGATGCGAAAGAAGTCATCTCTAAGTTTATAATCCGCTTCTCCATGAGATTCTAGCCAATTGTGGATATGATCATCATTTCTGCTTCTCATGCGAAGCTTTTGGTGATCCGTGTTGAACTGAATCATGAGATGGAGGATGTATAATCCATCCTTCTTGCTTGGTTTTGGGACTTGGATGCAGGAGAAGTTAGTTTTATGCGCGAAACCCATCTTCTTGTTCCTTTGTTTCCTGATCTGCATGTGGCCACCTCTAAAGCTGAAGCCTTGGAGAGCATCATCTAGAATATTCATTATGTGGGTGTAGTCTTTTTTCTCGTAGTCTCTGGAAGGGTCAAAATACACGGCGTGGGAGACTTGCGGATAAAGAACGATAAGGACGACGCGCCCGTTGCTGCGGGGAAAAGACACCTCAAATTATTCCCCATAGAGAGAGAAGGAATGATTGAAATGTATGAAAGGGTTGTTCGAAACTGACTTACTTTGGATGATAAGGCACGAGGACAATTTCCCGGTCCTTATTCCGTACCATGAAGTTTTGGAGGTAGTCCCTAGCAGTTTCACGCTCAAAATCGCCGAGACTCAAGAAAGACTCGTGCATGTAGTACGGATCCGCCACACGGATTTGCGAGACTTCTTCACTGTTCATGACAGAGCTCATATGTAGTGCAAAAAGGCGGACGATTGTAAAATCGAGCCGCCTTGTCAGAAACATCTCAAAGATATGGTCAAACCGCAGGAAGAACACCTCCGCGGGCCGTGTCTCGATGTAGCACTTCCCCTCAGGCACATGAGTCGCGTATGTCGGATATCCTGGATCCTTTGAGGCTAGTAGGCTTTTCTTAGTCGACAGCACATGGTCGTGCAGTCTCCTGAGATCCCCTGATGGAACATGGCCGCACCTTTCATAGGTACACGCTCTTCAGAATGCATCGTTTGGCTGCTATGTGCTCTGGCTTGTTTGGAGGCAGCTATCTTCCCCGATCTCTTTCTCTCCTTTTTCTTGGGCACACCTTCTAGACCCTTCCTTAACCCCTGCCCCAGTGTTCCCGGGCTAAGTACTGTACGACCCTCGCGCTGGGATAGTGGAGCCTGTGTTGAGGCGGCATCTTCAGGCGTGTCCTGTGAGGATTTCATGAAGAGAGACTTTTTGCAATCCCTGCTACGACCTTCCTGCCGGGGCATATCATCCATATCCTCATTAGCAAGCTGATAGCCCGATTCGTCATATGGTTGACTCATCAATTCTATGTCATAGTCATACGCGTTTGTATTGAGGAAATCCATAGGGTCGACCTCCGTCTCATCATCCATTCTCTGTTCTACAGGACAAATTACATCAGCCAGCACTATTGCACCCCCTTCATCATGTCGTCCACCGCTCTCACCCGGCACTATAGGAGCTGGTAATTGCGTAGGGGGGGGGGTGGTGTTCTCCGCACATGCTTGTTGATGTGTGGTTATTGGTGTGCTCTCGGCTGGCTCCAGACGAATAAGATTCTTCGGCCATAGCAGCACCCAACCCTTGCAGCTTCCAATCTGCGGCGGAGTCTCGTCGTCCGCTCCCACATGCTGTACTGGAGGAGGCAAATCCTCGTGCCCCGATTTCACACTGGACAAGCTAACCCTAAAGTGCCCAGCAGGGATCGGCTGGTTGTGGAACGTGGGTTGCAAGGGGTCCATTATCATCCCCTTTCCCACGTCCACCTTCTGGCCTTTGATCAAGTAGAGTATGGTGCACGGGGTTTCTTTCGCCTGCAAACACATATGTCTGTGGCGTAAAACATCCGAAAGGCAACAAAAATGGAATATTATATATATATATATATGTTGGTGCGACATGTAATTACCGTGATGGTGTCGAGCTCAACCAAAGACGAAGGCCCACCAAGCGTGCCAGAGACTGAGGACGGGCTGCTATGAGCGGGAGCGGCTGCGAGAGGAGGCCCAGTTGCATGAGCAAGTGATGGTGCGATGGTGTTGTTGTTCATGGAGTTGCTCCCGACGAAACTGGGCAACGGGAAATCATGTACTGTCTTGTCTGGATTTTCCTTCGTCCAGTTGATGATAACTGGAACCAAGTTAGTAGCAAAATCATTTCTGCAGGCAGTTACAGCTGCATTGACTGCCTGCTGTAGCAACTCATATTTGTCCTTGGCTGCTTTTTTCGCGTCCTCAGCTGCTTTTTTCTCGACCGCAAGCTTCACCTTTGCATCGATGTCCTCCTGACTAAACTTCTTTTTCTGCTTCTTGGCCTCCGGGCCCTCGTTGTAAAACACCTTCCATGTGGCGCCATCTCCAGCGCCGTGCACACGACCATATTGCGGCAGCTGGCCAAAGGGAGTCCCTTAAGTTCGTTCAAGGCCCGGTTGAGAGGGGTGTCCCACTTGGGCCTCATCGGAGAAGTAGGGTTTTCGGCTGCAAGCTGGTGTTGCTTCTCCAGTAGTCTAATCAATTTCCTCGTGATCTTGTCCATGTAAAAACCTTTTTCTCCTTGTCCCACTTGTAGCGGGCCCTGATGAAGTCATGCTCCAAGGGGTTGGTGAACTTCGCGAAGGGGTCTGGGAGACCCGTGGCTTCACGGTCCGCGTCCTCCTTATCCCATGTGGGCCTTTTACCGAGGTAGCCACGGATTTCGAGGCGATGCTTCCCCATGTTCCTTTGCTGAAGGCTCTTGAATTTCGCAGCCTTAGCCTTGGCGTCCTCAGTAGCGCAAGTGTCCTTGAACTTTTCGAACTCCTCTTCCGTAAGTGTCGGATTTTCCTCCAGAATCTTGGACAGGGGTTCCTCTGCCTCAATAGCTCGTTTCACCCTCGATTTCCAGGAGGCCAAATCATTGTTGAACATGCCCATGGCGTGATTCTTAATCTTTTTCATCTTCGGATCATCCCACGGTCGTTCTATGTTATCATCCCGATCGGGGAACTTGAATCTCTTGTGCAACTTTGTTAGGAGCAACTGCATCAAATGTTCTTTACTCCTTAAGTCATCGTTATTGATGCTCGCGCATTCCCGTAGGATGCATCCTACTTGGTTCCCATAGCACTTGCGAGGTTCTTCCGGCTCTAACGGCTCAAACTTGCCAGGTGCCATCTTTGTGATCACAAGTCGTCTAATCCCTAGTTTGTTAGGTTTCCGTATCCTCTGCTTCTTATGCCTCTTTTCGATACCGGCATCGGCGCCGGTATCTTCCCCGGTGGTACCTTCCCCACCGGTCTCGGCGCCGCCATCGGTGCCGGCGTCGTCGGTGTCGGTGTCGGCGTCAGCGGCGGACCTGCAAACCTTGCTTAGTAGTCAAAAAGTCGAGGTAGTCTTGTTCACCCTCATAATCCATCTCGTCTGCATCTTGGTCAGAAGGCCCAGTTTCTTCGTTGTTCGACATGTTTCCTATGATTAAGTGTCCTCATTTATTTCTAAAAGTATGAATAAATGAGAAATGAGATAAAAAAGAAATCTATGTGCCAGCACTCGATATGCCAACTATGTAGCACAAATCATGCCTTTATTCATGGGAAATTTTGGCACGACCTTTGCTAAAATATGGACATATCGAGCGCCTGAAGTTCACCGGAACGGAAATGAATCAACATTCCGGCGTAACATAGGCAACTCGGATCATTTACCAAAACATGACATGTCCAAAACATGACATATCCACATATCACATGTCCAGTTCAAATTTGCATATAAATTCAGCAAATTTTGAAACCTATCTAAATTCATAACTAAATAGATAACCTAATTAACATAACTAAAACCTAAGTAAATTAACCCTAGCTAGCAGAGAGAGAGAGAGAGGGGTGGTTTACAGAGGGTGCAGGGCGAGGAGGCAGGCCTGACGATGGCCGAGGTTGGGAGGGGAGGAAGCAGAGGAGGGAGGCGAGGGCCGACGGGTCGGGGGCGAGCGCGCCTGGGTCGGGGGCGGCGGGGTCAGGGGCGAGCGTGCCGGGGTCGGGCGTGGCGGGGTCGGGGGCGAGCGCGCCGGGGTCGGGGCGAGCGCGCCGAGGTCGGGGGCAGGTGCGGCGGTGCGACGGGGCCGGGGAAGAGAGAGTGGGGATTTGGGGGAAAAGAGGCGGGATGAAGCAGGGGGAGGGAGAATTTTGGGTTAAGTGGACGTAGCAGTAGCGCGTTTACACGAAACGCGCTACTACTATTACGAGCAGCTATAGCGATTTTCTGCAGAAACCGCTACTGCTACCTTGACTAGCTGTAGCTCTTTTTCACTAAAGCGCTACTGCTATAACCAGTTTCCCTTTTTTCTTTTCCTCAGCATAATAGGAACATATATATTACATCATTGGACCCTTGCATAATAATGGCTAAGTGTGTATACAAAATAGGAACATATATATATTACATCATTGGACCCATGCATAATAATGGCTAACTAAGTGTGTATACAAAATAGGAAAATATATTTCCATTTTGCAAAAGCATGAAATAGTAATCACACCTCTATCTCGAGATCGAGCACACGGTGGAGATGATGATGTAGGGAGGTCAAAAGTGCACAAAGCTCTTCTTGACAAAGAAAGATCTAGTTAGGGGGGAAATAGGTCACTTAACTAAAAGCTACATCTACCTAGCTAGCTAATTTGGGAGGAGACAACTTCAACTAGTGGAGGGGGGAGGAAAAAGAGAAAGGAGATGAATTAATGGAGGTGGTGTAGTTATAGCTAGGAGTAATGAAGAGAGAGAAAGGTAGGTAGAAGAGGGAGAGTAATGGGGGGAGAAGTATTGAGGAAGAAGAAGAGTGAGAGAGGGAGGATGTGGGAGGTAGGGGAAAGGGAGGAGAGGAGATGCGGAGGGGAGGTGGAAAAGGTGGTGGGTGCTGCGTCTTAGTAGTAGCGCGGGAGAGAAAGCGCGCTGCTGCTAAGAGCGTAGCAACAGCGCGCTTTCCTGTCACGCGCTACTGCTAAATGGGCCAACCCTATGCACAATTTCAAAATTAGCAGCAGCGAGGTGACAAAAAAGCGCGCTGCTACTATGGCATTAGTAGCAGCGCGCTCCCTGGCGCCGCGCTCCTGGTAAACTGATGTCGTTGTGTACTGTCGGTGGATTTTTGTAGCAGCGCGGTTTAAGCGTCACGCGCTACTGCTAAGTTTGCACCAGTAGCGAGCTTTCCGTAGCCGCGCTGCTACTACTTAGCAGCAGCGCCTGTTTTTATGCCGTGCTGCTGCTAAGATTCTGTGTATAAGGTTTTCCCTAGTAGTGCAATGCGGTACCACATTATGCATACCTCAAGCTCAAGATGCTAGGACTTCGCAGAGTTATTACAGTCAATGGAAACACAGAGCGCTCTCTCCGAACAGAGGAGCACACCGCGGCCCTCGCAGCAGAAGCGCAAAGCAGCCACTCAAGGCAATCTACCAGTTCGGCGTTTCAAAGCCCGGACACCTTCAAGCGCGCTCGGGGCAATCGGCAAATAGACCGCCTGGCGCGATCTGAGCTCGCGTAGCAATACAACGGCCACCCCAATCCCAGCTAAACGACGTTGTTCGTGCCGCGCGTACATCATTACGCATTAAAAATACCATGGGCACAGATGGGGAGGGGGAGGCACAACTACGGCATGTCCCAAAATGCGGCCTAAACTGCACCAGGGGCTTCCCGTTTGGTTATTTTTCTTTTTCTTTTAGGACTTCAATCTCTGGATACTCTGTCTGGCAGCTCTATTGCCGAACACATGATACAACAACCAAGGAGGCCGACGACTATGGAATTCCCAGGTGGATTACAGATTTCACATAATTCCTCAGCTTGCTCTTGGAAGGGACATAGTCCAACTCTTTTGCTAATTACACTATCTGTATCACTCTGCTTTAATGCAATTTTTTAATATACAATGCATGACATTACGATTATTATCGCATTTTTGTTATATGTATACATATCTATGTGTTCATTAATGACGCCTAGCAACCGTACACTCTGGTACGGCCAATGCACCAGGGGCTTGCATACCCACAATATGGTGTGAAAAGTCTGAACACTTTCACAAGTGTGGCACCCCGAACTTATAGCATTATATGCATCAGCTCCGAATCATGTCTTTGGTCAAATGTTGGGTTTGCCCGGCTCCTATGTTTTGGTACCTTACGTTCCGCTTTATCGGCTAAGGTAGCGCTAGGAGAACTACTGCGATTGTGCCCCGGTTCTGCCAGGCCGAGAACCTCAGTAGAGAAAGCTAAAACTGACTGTCATGATAAGGCGAGAGACTGGTCGCTGTTCGGCGAGGTTTTTCGAGTCCCTAAAGACTTATGCCGCTTAGGGCGAGGGGCCGGCTCCGTCCGGCTTACAGGCATGTATCGCGCCCCGAATTCGGCCTTCTGAATACTAGGGGCTTCGCCGAAATTTAAAATTATAGAATTCTATGGCTAAGTGAGAGTGATAAAGCATTATTAGTCCGGTTGTCTTGTTTGTTGTGCTGAGCACCTCCCTCGAAGGACCCAAACATGGGAACAAGAGTGCTCAGGTTTATCCCGAACACCCCGGCACTCGTGGCATGGGGGCAGAAGCCGAGGACTAGCCATCTCTCAGATTGGATAAATAGCCAAACAGAAGGTAGTATTTTAAATTCACACAAGCGTTGCATACCGCATATGAAACAAGTTTTCATTACACAGGATAAAAAACAAGCAAGTCTCATTCAAATATTACATTTTGTGAACACTCATCCGCGATAAGACGGGTGCCCGGCAGAACACCCTCGTAGTACATCTCGGGGTGGCGGTGCTCCTTGCCCTCCGGCGGCCCCTCCTTGATAAGCTTCACGGCGTCTAGCTTGACCCACTGCGTTTTCACACGGGCGAAGGCCCGGCGTGCACCTTCAATGCAGGCGGATCGCTTGACGACCTCCAGCCGTGGGCAGGCATCCACAAGCCGCCTCACCAGGCCGAAGAAGCTGTTCAGAAGTGCGTCGCCAGGCCAAAACCAGACTATGAAGCCCTTCATGGCCTGATCGGCCGCCTTGTGTAGCTCAGCCATCTGCTTCAGCTGGTCGCTCATTGGCACCGGATGTTCGGCCTCAGCATACTGAGACCAGAACAGCTTCTCCGTCGAGCTTCCGTCCTCGGCCTGGTAGAATAGTGCGGCATCGGACACACTACGGGGCAAATCTGCGAATGCTCCTGAAGAGCTCCGGATTCGGGTAAGTAATCGGTAATTCACCCTTGCATGCTTGCTTTGCATATAGAAAGCCTTACCCGCCGCTATCTTATTCATCGCGTCGATCTCCTGAAGGGCCTTCTAGGCCTCGGCCTTGGCACTCTTCGCGCTCTCACGGGCCGCGGCAAGCTCTGAGTCTCTCGTCTTCAAGTCAAGCTCCAACGCTTCGTGCTTCGTCACGAGAGCTTGGAGCTCTTGCTGCACCTCGCCCACTCGAGCCTCGTGCCTCTCTCGCTCGGTGCGCTCCTGGGCCGCCTTTTCTTCGGCTTGGGACAGTGCTTGCTTCAGGATCGCCACCTCGGTCGTGGCCCCTGGCAAACATATAATGATCCTGTCATTTAGCCATCGCGTCCTTTTTTCTCATCTATAGACGGGGTATTACTTACCCTTGTTCTCCTCGAGCTGTCTCTTAGCAAGGCTGAGCTCTTTCTGGGACCCCCAGAGGGCCTCCTTCAGCACGGCGACCTCCGCAGTTAGTGCGGCAGACGCCAGCAGCGAAGCCTGCATATGCATATTGACATACTTATATTAGACTCCTGCGATATTATTTGATCCTCTGTTCGGCTTTTCTTTGTGAACACGGAACACATCATCAGGGGCTACTGTCTATGCGGTAACACTTCTACTACATTTTAAAATACTTACCTCGAAGCCTGTTAGAAGGCTAGTACAGGCTTCAGTCAATCCGCTCTTCGTAGACTGAACCTTCTGGATCACCGCACTCATGATAGTGCGGTGCTCCTCCTCAATGGAAGTGCTGCGAAGTGCTTCCAACATAGTGTCCGGCGCCTCTGGGTGGACAGAGGTCACCGGCACTGGTGTCTCACCCTCCTTAGAAGGGGACCGCCTGCCCGAGCTCGGATTCGTTGGAGGGTCCGGCGCGGTGTTCGGCTGAGCGCCGAACTTGGAGCTTCCGGGGACCCCGTCCCCTCGGCTCCCGAAGTCCAGAAGGTCGCCTTGAGGCGCCTCCGGGAATGTCTCCCCCCCCGATCCGGTGCCTCTTGAGACAGCACCTCGGTGTCGTCGGCCGGATGAGGGGAGGTGGCCGTCGGGACGGGATCACTATCCATGTCCGACGCACCCAGGGAATCGTCCGAGGATACCTCGATATTGGCTCGGGGCGGCCTGCACAATTGAGTTCAGCGTTAGGGAAAGCAATGCGACAAAGGAATCCTATGGGTTACTTTGGTATCTGAATACTTACGATCTCCCCTGGGGCTTTCCCCTGGGTAACCACTCATCTTCACTTGCGTCGGCGGCGGTGGAGCTGTCCGGAAGGAGCGTCCTTCCCTTCTTGGACCCTTCAGCCTCCCCAGTTGGGGCGGCCTTCCTTTTCTTGTCTCCCCCAGTCGGTGGGGAGCCTCCTCTTCCTCTTCCTCGTCTTCGGGGGAAGAGTGCACCGCAGAGTCATCGGACGGTGAGTCCGACGACGCCTGGCGTCGGGAACTCTTTCGAGCTCCCTTGGCCTTCTTGGTCTTCTCCGGCACCTTATAAGGGGCCGGAGTCAGCATCTTCGTCAGAAGAGCGTCTGCAGGGCCTTCGGGCAAGGGAGCCGGACAGTCGATTTGTCCGGCCATCTTCTGCCAGTCCTATCAAAATTACTGGAGTTTGGATCCCGCATAGAGCCAATCTATATATATATATATTACAAATATCCTGTAAGAGGTAAAACAACTTACCGCACTCGCGTGGCGCTTTGCGCTGAATCTGCGATCCTCAGTAATGGGGGGAGGGACCGCGGCGCCCTTGAACAGCACCCTCCAGGCATCTTCATAAGTCGTGTCGAAGAGCTTGTTCAGAGTTTGGTGCTACGCCGGATTGAACTCCCACAAGGTAAACTCCCGTTGTTGGCACGGGAGTATCCCGTGAACGAGCATAACCTGGACTATGTTGACAAGCTTGAGCTTCTTATCCACCATGTTCTGAAATACATGACTGGAGTCCGGTCAGCTCTTTTGAATTACCCCAGGACAGGCCCTTCTCTTTCCAGGAGGTGAGCTTCACGGGGATGCCAGATCGGAACTCGGGGGCCGCTACCCATGCGGGGTCGTGCGGCTCGATGATATAGAACCACCCTGATTGCCACCCCTTTATGGTGTCCACGAGGTGCCCTCGAGCCATGTGATGTTGGGCATCTTGCCCACCATAGCGCCTCCGCACTCCGCCTGGCGGCCGCTCACTACCTTCGGCTTGACATTAAAGGTCTTCAGCCATAAGCCGAAGTGGGGCTTGATGCGGAGGAAGGCCTCACACACGACGATAAACGCCGAGATGTTGAGGATGAAGTTCAGGGCCAGATCGTGGAAATCCAGGCCGTAATAAAACATGAGCCCCCGAACAAAGGGATGGAGAGGAAATCCCAATCCGTGGAGGAAATGAGTGAGGAATACCACCCTCTCTCATGGGGCTCGGGGGTGTGGATGAGCTGTCCCTCATCTGGGAGTCGGTGCGCGATGTCGTCGTGCAGGTATCCGGCTCTCCTCAGTTTCTTGACGTCTCCCTCCGTGACGGAGGAGACCATCCACTTGCCTCCCGCTCTAGACATGGTTGGAGAAGGTTGAGGTGGAAGTGAGAGCTTGGGCGCTAGAGCTCGAGCATGCGGGAGCGGATGAGCAGAGGAGGAAGAAGGTGTGGATAGAAAGGTGAATCCTTATCCATTTATATGGGCGGACAAAATTAAACATCCCCACTTGCCTAGTAAAACTCGCTTATCCCCAAGCGCCACAATTGATGGCGCGGTTGGGTTACCCATGCCCCTATTGATGAGAATCCTGTAATAGGGGGACACGATCTCTGCTTTGACAAGACGTGTCGAAAAACTGCCTTGCGTTATGTGCGGGGCTGGTTAAAAGAAACGGTTCGAATAATCACCGGGCCATGACGTAACCTCATGTTGCCAAAGCAAGCTAGTGGATTAGAGCTGCGAAAGCATTATTCTCTCTATGGTGGAATGTGGAACTTATTTTCCAGGGTCGGACACTATCCTCATATTCAAATGCTTCTATGATGTATTCGGAGAAGGAACCCGCCTTGCAATGCCGAAGACAACTGCGCGCCGGACTCATCGTCATTGAAGCCTGGTTCAGGGGCTACTAAGGGAATCCTGGATTAGGGGGTCTCCGGACAACCAGACTATCTCCATTGGCCGGACTGTTAGACTATGAAGATACAAGATTGAAGACTTTGTCTCGTATCCGGATGGGACTCTACTTGGCGTGGAAGGCAAGCTAGGCAATATGTATATGGATATCTCCTCTTTTTGTAACCGACCTTGTGTAACCCTAACCCTCTCCGGTGTCTATATAAACCGGAGGGCTTTCGTCCGTTGGGCAACAATCACAACATACAATCATACTGTAGGCTAGCTTCTAGGGTTTAGCCTCTCTGATCTCGTGGTAGATCTACTCTTGTAACACACATATCATCAATATCAATCGAGCAGGATGTAGGGTTTTACCTCCATCAAGAGGGCCCGAACCTGGGTAAAACTTCGTGCCCTTGCCTCCTGTTACCATCCGGCCTAGACGCACAGTTCGGGACCCCCTACCCGAGATCCGCCGGTTTTGACACCGACACCTCCTTTTAATAGAGTACCGGACCAAAGCATTAACACATAGTGAATACATGAACTCCTCAAACTACGGTCATCATCGGGAGTGGTCCCAACTATTGTCACTACGGGGTTGCCGGAGCATAACACGTAGTAGGTGACTATCGACTTGCAAGATAGGATCAAGAACTCTCATATATTGATGAAAACATAATAGGTTCAAATCTGAAATCATGGCACTCGGGCCCTAGTGACAAGCATTAAGCATAGCAAAGTCATAGCAACATCAATCTCAGAACATAGTGGATACTAGGGATCAAACCCTAACAAAACTAACTCGATTACATGATAAATCTCATCCAACCCATCACCGTCCAGCAAGCCTATGATGGAATTACTCATGCACGGCGGTGAGCATCATGAAATTGGTGATGGAGGATGGTTGATGATGACGATGGTGATGGGTTCCCCTCTCCGGAGCCCCGAACGGACTCCAGGTCAGCCCTTCCGAGAGAGTTTAGGGCTTGGCGGCGGCTTCGTATCGTAAAACGTGATGAATCCTTCTCTCTGGGTTTTTTCTCCTCGAAAGTGAATATATGGAGTCAAGGTTGAGGTCGGTGGAGCGTCAGGGGGCCCACGAGGCAGGGGACGCGCCCAGGGGGTAGGGCGCGCCCCCCACCCTCGTGGACATGTGGAGGCCCCCCTGATGTGGATCTTCCTTCTAGTATTTATTATATATTCCAAAATAATTCTCCGTTGATTTTCAGGTCATTCCGAGAACTTTTATTTCTGCACAAAAATAACACCATGGAAATTCTGCTGAAAACAGCGTCAGTCCTGGTGAGTTCCATTCAAATCATGCAAGTTAGAGTACAGAACAAGGGCAAAAGTGTTTGGAAAAGTAGATACGACGGGGACGTATCAACTCCCCCAAGCTTAAACCTTTGCTTGTCCTCAAGCAATTCAGTTGATAAATTGAAAGTGATAAAGAAAACTTTTACAAACTCTGTTTGCTCTTGTTGTTGTAAATATGTAAAGCCAGCATTCAAGTTTCAGCAAAGATTATGAACTAACCATATTCACAATAACATTTAGGTCTCATGTTTACTCATATCAACTAGTGGGGTGACCCGCGCATTTGCGCGGCTAGATTTGCTAAGGTGTTTTATTTATTATTTATACTCTATAAGTTTAGATTTTTCTTACATAAGTAGCGTACTTATAATAGTATAAAAGTATCTTCCAGTGTAATGTATATGTAAATAAGACTCTATTGGACTTCAGTGGAGAATATTGTCATCAAGTGCAAGTTCTTGGTTATAACTTTGTCAAATTAGATGATTAAGACATGGCAATGAGTATATTATCCTTCTTAATTCTTAATTTATCTTTTCCACTTTTCTTTATATGTTGGTCAACAAACAGTTTGGCCATCCAAGAAAATGTTACCACTAATGTATCTTGGTCTAAATTTTCTAACATCCTCATTCGCTCACTATCCTTAGTAACTTGTTCTTCCATATTATTAAATATTGTTCTACACATTAAAATAACATAATGGAATTGGCATGAGTTTTTGAATCCAACCTTCACTTTCAAAACAGCAACATCGTTTTGCTTCTTTTGGTATTCTTGATTGCTCAAGTAGTCCACTGGCAAAAATCTGCATATTCTCCTCACTTAGTGCCATGCAAGCCACGTATTTGAACCATAAAAAACTTCATTTATTCCTAGACAACCACTTGTCCATCAATTTCGGCTAATGTTAACCTATCAATGCTTGCTGAGTTATGTTCCATATGCCACTTTTTTGTAGTTGTTATGTACATATCTTTCTTTTTCATGAATGAGAAAATCATCCACGTGTATTTGTGCATGTAACCAAAAATATAGATACAATTGAGACATGCTATATTGGCATTCGTCATGGTTCATTGCATGTTGCATACTATCAATTGGAAATATACCCTCTAATTTATCATCTTCATATAACGTATAGTAGTCTTGCTTGCTTTAAAAATATAATTCCAACTACTAATTTCGTAACCAAGTTGGATTTATTTTCATAATATGTTTTTCCTTTCTCATCGACAGGGCATTTTAAGACTAATGATCAAAAATATTTTGTATGATTTTCTACATAAAAGTTGACGACTTGTATGTAAATCATGTGTTATGTTCTACTTGCGTCGGTGCTGATTATATTTTAGATGATCTATAAATAAATGTTATCTCTAAGGAATTTTTATATTATTCAATCATTTATAGGTATTTTCTAATAGTTTTAAATTATCAGCAATATTTTCTATGGTTCTTTTGTCATACTTTATCGCTTCTTATGATGCCTTTGTTGTATTAATTGGCTCATTTATTTTTTGGTGGGATTGAAACGACACTTATTGTCGCAGAGAACCAACAAAATGACTCATTTGATAATAGATAATATGATTTATTGCTTGCAACATTTACTGCTATATAGTGCTAATTGCACGTTTCTTTATCACCTGGAGGCCTAATGAACTTACCATGACGATTTAGTTGATGCAGTGGCTTAGTGGCCACCGTTCTATTTTCATCCGAATTATGAAATGAACGTTTTGTGGGATAGCTTGGCCACTTGATTTTCCTCAACGGTGGTTGCATGTTCTCTTTTTAGAAAAACGCTAGCCATTCTTTAATAGAATGTTGGGGTGGCGTACGTACATAGTCCATCAGGTGATGTACATGAATGATAGAATTTGTACCTTATTTTATTTTTCTATACGTGACAAAAACGTATCGTGTCGTAGTAGGGTTGGTATTTAAAAATAGGGCTTGGCAATGAACGTATGTGTCCTAATCTGATTTAAGGAAAAAAAAAACCTTAGCTTGTATGTTATGTGTCCTAGTAGTACTAGTATTAAAGCGCTCGGCAATATACGTGTTTGGCTATGGATCAAGCTGTTTGTACGTGCTAGCTAAAATTTTTTTTACACGTGCAAAGCTAAGTAGGTTAGATAGGTGTATGGGCTCACCAATTTTTTATTTGTACATAACTATTCCTAGGTGTATGTGCTCACTAATTGTTTATTTGGACCTAACTTATTCTATCTAGACTCTTTTATATACGTGGAAAAAGAGAGTGTTCAAACTGATTCACCTGGACGCTATTTTTGGAAGGGAGGGCACGGGACTGTTTTGTTTTTCTGAATTGGAACTTTTTTAGTTGGTGCCGGCCTTTTTTTTGCTTGCCATTCATGGTAACACCAATGCAAGCTATTGTGTCAAACTCATCGTGACAACGTGATGTGCCTAGTTGTATATACGTTATAATATTTATATGTAACGCTACGTCTTTTAAATCTAGGCCGTTAACATCTATAATTTACGGCCGAGATTATTTAACCTATGTGGATCAACGTAATGGCTTGTTTGACTTCTGTTATATGTATATAATAGATGGCATAATCAACTATGGAGCAATAATAATAAATCTCGGATGACAAAACTTTCTCAAAACAATCATGATATGATATAATAAGATGGTATCTCGTAGCTCTTTCTGAGACCGCAAAACATAAATGCAGAGCACCTTTAAAGATCAAGGAGTGACTAGACATTGTAATTCATGGTAAAAGAGATCTAGTCAAGTCATACTTAATGTAAACTAACAGTAATGAATGCAAATGATAGTGGTGCTCTCCAACTGGTGCTTTTAATAAAAGGATGATGACTCAGCATAAAAGTAAATAGATAGGCTGTTCGCAGAGGGAAGCTGGGATTTGTAAAGGTGCCAGAGCTCGGTTTTGAAATAAATATGAATAATATTTTGAGCGGCATACTTTCATTGTCAACATAACAACCGAGAGATGGCAATATCTTCCATGCTACACACATTATAGGCGGTTCCCAAACAGAATGGTAAAATTTATACTCCCCCTCCACCAACAAGCATCAATCCATGGCTTGCTCGAAACAACGAGTGCCTCCAAGTAACAACAGTCCCGGGGGATTTTTGTTTCCAGTTATTTTGATTTCATTTGCATAAAGCATGGGACTGGGCATCCCGGTGACCAGCCATTTTTTCATGAGTGAGGAGCGGAGTCCACTCCTCTTGAGAATAACCTTCCTAACATGGAAGATACTGACAGCCCTAGTTGATACATGAGCTATTCGAGCATACAAAACAGAATGTTTATTTGAAGGTTTAGAGTTTGGCACATACAAATTTACTTGGAACGGCATGTAGATACCGTATATAGGTAGGTATGGTGGACTCATATGGAATAAGTTTGGGGTTTGTGGAATTGGATGCACAAGAAGTATTCCCTCTTAGTACAGGTGAAGGCTAGTAAAAGACTGGGAAGCGACCAGCTAGAGAGCGACAAAGTCATGAACATGCATGAAAATTAATCAACACCGAATGCAAGCATGAGTAGGATATAATGCACCATGAACATAAATATCGTAGATGTTATGTTGATTTTGTTTCAACTACATGCATGAACATGTGCCAAGTCAAGCCACTCGAATCGTTCAAAAGAGGGTACCGCCCTATCATACCACATCACAACCATTTTAATAGCATGTTGGCACGCAAGGTAAACCATTATAAGCTCCTAGCTAATTAAGCATGGCATAAGCAACTACAATCTCTAATTGTCATTGCAAACATGTTTATTCATAATAGGCAGAATCAGGAATGATGAACTAATCATATTTACAAAAAAACAAGAGAGGTCGAGTTCATACCAGCTTTTCTCATCTCAATAAGTTCATCATATAATCATCATTATTGCCTTTCACTTGCACGACCGAATAGTGTGGAAAATAATAATAGTGCACGTGCATTGGACTAAGCTGGAATCTGCAAGCATTCAATTCAAGAGAGAAGACAAGGTAATATGGGCACTTTGTTAGATCAACAATAAAGCATATAAGAGCCACTCAACATTTTCAATATGGTCCCCTCCTCTCGACCCCCTAAAGAACAAGAAATAAATAAAACTATTTACACGGGAAAGCTCCCAACAAGCAAAAGAAGAACGAGAAATCTTTTTGGGTTGTATTTTTAATTATTACTACAACAGGCATGGAAAGTAAACTAGCTAAAATCTACAACTATTTTTTTTGTTTTTTATTAAGGGTTATTAAACACACAAGAATAAAGCATAAAAAGGAAAATAAACTAGCATGGATGATACAGTGAAAAAGTATGAGCACCGACAACTAGCAATGAGTGTGTGAACTTGAATATAATGTCGGTGGGAAATACTTACTCCCCCAAGCTTAGGCTTTTGGCCTAAGTTGGTCTATGGCCACGGCTAGCCTAGCGGATATCCAAAGTTGTAGCTGGGGTTGTACTGAGATGCAGCGGCAATTGCCGGATGAGCTGCAGCTTGGAGGCTAGCTATCTCCGCCCTCCTCTCGTACTCGTCCGCCTCCTCCCTGGTTATAACATATCTCCCTTTTACCTGAGAGTCAAGGAAAGCAGGAGCAGGGAGAGCGACGTGATAGGTGCGTCGTCTATCAAAGATTAGTCGGTACTGGAGGAACTGGTCGTTCCTCTCAACAAACTGATGACGAACCATAGCCTCATAATCTAAATAAACAGGAGGAAACTCAATATCATACCCACGTATGGGTATATCAAGAAAATTAGCTAGATGGGTTGCATAAATACGACCAAAGAAATCTCCATTAAATCTATTATTATGCAACCTACGTGCAACAATGGCTCCCAAATTATAATGTTTATCTCTCAATACAACACTCCTGAGAACACTGAGGTCAGGGACACACATGTGACATGCTTCATCCTTACCATTTATGCACCTAACTATGAAGAGAGCAAAATAATGTATAGCAGGAAAATGAATGCTCCCTATGATAGATTGTGTTATATCTCTAGATTCCCCCACAATTATACTAGTAAGAAAATCTCTAAACTCATATTTGCGAGGCTCACTAGTGTTGCCCCATTGTGGAAGTTTGCAAGCAGTATTAAAATCCTCTAAGTCCATAGTATAAGAATTTTCATAAAGATCAAACAGGACAGTTTGAGAATTGCGTGATGATGAAATTCAAACCTTCTTACAAAGGAATCAGTGTGATAGTGGTACTGGCGGCACTTATCTGCCTCGAAGCTCTCAAGATCAGCATTACGCACATATGCGTTAAATTCTTCCTTGATTCCTGCTCGATCCATAAAGTCCTCTGAAGTCCATTCACAAGCCCGCACATGAGCTTCCCTCGGTGGTTCATCATCGGCATCGCGTATTGCGAGCCTGCGTCCTTGCTTCCTTGAAGGACCACCTTGGTACATTTTCCTAAACATATTTCTTCCTCAAGGAACAATCCCCTAGAGCAGTTTTGTGAATGGAGCTTTGACCAAGGAGATCAAAAATGGCAGCAAGATGAGCTTGGACTCGGGTTTGAGCTGGTTAGTGATGTTTGTGGGAGGAAGAAGGAGGGTGTGGTAGCTGGAATAAGTGGAGGGGAGCCACCATGGGCCCACGAGGCAAGGGGGCGCGCCCAGGGGGTAGGACGCGCCCTCCACCCTCGTGGCTAGGTGCTTGCTCCCCTGCTGTCTTTTCAGTGCCAGATATTCTCAAATATTCCAGGAAAAATCATATTTAAATTTCAGGGCATTTGGAGAACTTTTATTTTCGTGGTATTTTTTATTGCATGGATAATTCAAAAAATAGACAGAAAAATACTATTTTTGCTTTATTTAATATAAATAACAGAAAGTAAAAAGAGGGTATAGAGAGTTGTGCTTTCTAAATTCATCCATCTCATGCTCATCAAAAGGAATCCACTAACAAGGTTGATCAAGTCTTGTTAACAAACTCATTCCGAATTGCATGGAACCAGAGAATTTTCGAATAACACAAGGTTACCTCAACGGGGATATGCATGTCCCCAACAATTAGTATATCATATTTCTTCTTGACAGTAGGAAGTGGAAATACAAAACCTCCAATAGTAATAGTTGGAATTTTTCCAATAGAGTTTATACTATGAACTTGAGGTTGTTTCCTCGAAAACTGTACAGTATGCTCATTGCCATTAACATGAAAAGTGACATTGCCTTTGGTGCAATCAATAACGGCCCCTGCAGTATTCAAAAAGGGTCTTCCAAGAATAATAGACATACTATTGTCCTCGGGAATATCAAGAATAACAAAGTCCGTTAAAATAGTAACGTTTGCAACCAGGACAGGCACATCCTCACAAATACCGACATGTATAGAAGTTGATTTATCAGCCATTTGCAAAGATATTTCAGTAGGTGTCAACTTATTCAAATCAAGTCTACGATATAAAGAGAGAGGAATAACACTAACACCGGCTCCAAGATCACATAAAGCAGTTTTAACATAGTTTCTTTTAATGGAGCATGGTATAGTTGGTACTCAGGGATCTCCTAGTTTCTTAGGTATTCCACCCTTAAAAGTGTAATTAGCAAGCACAGTGGAAATTTCAGCTTCCGGTATCTTTCTTTTATTAGTAACAATTTCTTTCATATACTTAGCATAAGGATTCATTTTGAGCATATCAGTCAAACGCATACGCAAGAAGATAGGTCTAATCATTTCAGCAAAGCGCTCAAAATCCTCATCATCCTTTTTCTTGGATGGTTTAGGAGGAAAAGGCATGGGTTTCTGAACTGATGGTTCTCTTTCCTTACCGTGCTTCCTAGCAACAATGTCTCTCTTATCATAACGTTGATTCTTTGATGGTGGGTTATCAAGATTAACAGCAGGTTCGATCTCTACTTCATTGCCATTACTAGGTTGAGCATCAACATGAACATCATTATTAACATTATCGCTAGGTTCATGCTCATTACCAGATTGTGTTTCAGCATCAGAAATAGAAATATCATTAGGATCCTCAGGTGTGTCAACAACAAGTTCACTACAAGCATGCAAAGTCCTATCATTTTTCTTTTTCTTCCTCTTAGTAGGACTAGGTGCATCAATATTATTTCTTTGAGAATCTTTCTCAATTCTCTTAGGATGGCCCTCGGGATACAAAGGTCTTGAGTCATTTTACCACCTCTAGTCATAACTCTAATAGCATTATTATTTTTCTTACTATTTAATTCATTGAGAAAATCCTTCTGAGCTTTAAGTACTTGTTCTACTTGAGTGGTAACCATAGAAGCATGTTTACTAATAAGTTTTAGTTCACCTTTAACACTAGCCATATAACCACTCAAGTGTTCAATCATATAAGCATTATGTTTCAATTATCTACCAACATAAGCATTAAAATCTTCTTGCTTAACCATAAAGTTATCAAACTCATCTAAGCATTGGCTAGCAAACTTAGTAGGAGGGATTTCAGCTTTATCATATCTATAGAGAGAATTTACCTTTACTACCTGTGTCGGGTTATCAATACCATGTACTTCTTCAACTGGCGGTAAATTAAGACCATGTATTTATTCGATAGGAGGTAAATTCTTAACATCTTCAGCTTTAATACCTTTTTCTTTCATAGATTTCTTTGCCTCTTGCATATCTTCAGGAAAGAGAAATAGAATACCCCTTTTCTTCAGAGTTGGCTCAGGAGTTGGTTCAGGAATTGGATCAGGGATTGGATCAGGAAGTGTCCAATGATTTTCATTAGTCAACATATTATTCACTAGAATTTTAGCTTCATCTAATGTTCTTTCCCTAAAAACACAGCCAGCACAACTATCTAGGTTGTCTCTGGAAGCATCTGTTAGTCCATTATAAAAGATATCAAGTATTTCATTTTTTTAAGAGGATGATCAGGCAAAGCATTAAGTAATTGGAGAAGCCTCCCCCAAGCTTGTGGGAGACTCTCTTCTTCAATTTGCAAAAAATTATATATTTCCCTTAAAGAAAGTTGTTTCTTATGAGCGGGGAAATATTTAGCAGAGAAGTAATAAATCATATCCTAGGGACTACGCACACAACCAGGATGAATAGAATTAAACCATATCTTAGCATCACCCTTTAATGAGAACGGAGATATATTAAGGATATAATAGTAGCGAGTTTTCTCATCATTAGTGAATAGGGTGGCTATATCATTTAATTTAGTAAGATGTGCCACAACAGTTTCAGATTCATAGCCATAGAAAGGATCAGATTCAACCAAAGTAATTATATCATGGTCGACAAAGAATTCATAATCCTTATCAGCAACAAAGATAGGTGAAGTAGCATAAGCAGGATCATATTGCATTCTAGCATTCAGAGTTTTTTGTTTCAGCTTAGCTAATAATTTCTTAAGATCACTCCTATCATTGCAAGCAAGAAAATCTCTAGCAGTTTCTTCATCCATGACATAACTATCGGTGTCAAAACTGGCGGATCTCGGGTAGGGGGTCCCGAACTGTGCGTCTAGGCGGATGGTAACAGCAGGCGGGGGAGACGATGTTTACCCAGGTTCGGGCCCTCTTGATGGAGGTAATACCCTACGTCCTGCTTGATTGTTCTTGATAATATGAGTAGTACAAGAGTTGATCTACCAAGAGATCGAAGAGGCTAAACCCTAGAAGCTAGCCTATGGTATGTTTGTTGTTCTTGGTCCTACGGACTAAACCCTCTAGTTTATATAGACACCGGAGGGGGCTAGGGTTACACAGAGTCGGTTATAAGGAAGGAGATCTACATATCCGAATTGCCAAGCTTGCCTTCCACGCCAAGGAGAGTCCCATCCGGACACGGGACGAAGTCTTCAATCTTGTATCTTCATAGTCCAATAGTCCGGCCAAAGGATATAGTTCGGCTGTCCAGATACCCCCTAATCCAGGACTCCGTCAGTAGCCCCTGAACCAGGCTTCAATGACGATGAGTCCGGCGCGCAGATTGTGTTCGGCAATGCAAGGCGGGTTCCTCCTCCGAATACTTCATAGAAGATTTTGAACATGAGGATCGTGTCCGGCTCTGCAAAACGAGTTCCACATACCACCGTAGAGAGAACAATATTTCCACAAATCTAATCTGCTGACGTACCCATAGTGTGACATCACACCACAGCCAGGTCTTTATTCCAATCTTTTTCATAACCCATCTCAGCGTGTTTCGCGAGGCGGTTTCCTTGGCACGTCTTGTCGAAGCAGAGATCGTGTCCCCTTTATCACGGTATTCTCATCAATACGGACGTGGGTAACCCAACCGTGCCTATGGGTAGGACTTCTAGATCTTAGGCAAGTCCCAAACAGCCACGAGGAGGATGCTTGATATTCACCATCTTTATAAAGGGGACAAGGCTTTTTCTTTCTTCCCTCTCGTGCTTAATCAAATCCTTCCCCCGCCTCGAGTTCTAACACCCAAAACTCAGGTCAGGTGCTTCGGACCTTGAACTATGTCTGGATCCAACCTTCAAGGTCGGTGGATGCCTTCCTCCGTCATGGAGGAGGACATCAAGAAGTTGAGAGAGGCCAGATATCTGACAGCCGAAATTTTGCATTGGCTGCGCGCCCGAGGGCAGGTCGTCCCTACTGCCGAACCCAACGAGAGCGTCGTGTTCGTCTCCCACTTCCTCCGAGGACTAGGCCTCACTCTGGATCCCTTTGTAAGGGGTCTTATGTTCTATTATGGGCTAGATTTTCACGATCTGGCCCCGGATTCCCTTCTTCACATCTCGACATTTATTGTCGTATGTGAGGCCTTCCTCCGCATTACACCTCACTTTGACCTGTGGCTCAAGACCTTCGATGTGAAGCCGAAGATGATCGAGGGGCAGCACACAGCATGCGGAGGCACTTTAATAAGCAAAATCGCCGATGCTCCATGGCCTGAGGGTTGCTTCCCAGAGGTGTCCCGATTGTGGCAGCGGGAGTGGTTCTACATCATAGCTCCCTGAAGTGCCAAGTGGGTAGTTGCCCCCACCTTTCGCTCAGGCCCCCCACCACAACTGATGTCATGGATCAGCAGGGGGCTGAGCTGGGGTCCAGCCAAGGACGTGCCAATACTGCAAAGCTGTATCCGAAATCTCTTTGAGAGAGATTTTAGTCTGGTGATGGTAGTGCAAGTTATGCTAGTACGTCAAGTCCAGCCTTGCAAACGCCGGCCCCTTCGCATGTGGGAATTTAACCCGGAAGGACCGTGAGTTATTCAACATCCTCGGCATGACGCACGAAGAGATGTACAAATTGTTCTTCGGACCACAAATAATGTGTCTGAACATCACTGAGGATGCAGGTCTGACCTGCAATCGCCCGTATACCCAAGTAAGTAGCCCCGCATCCGAACACACTGTTCGTTTATTTATCGCAACTTTGTCATAAAAAGCCGCTTTTTGACTAGGACTGGATAGCGAAGGCAAAGTTGATCAGGTGTCCGGCCCCCCTCCCTGAGACCTCACCGAATCCCATGCTAACCAGGATGCTGGAGATCGCGCCTTATCAAGCGCCCTCAGGAGAAGATAAAGGGGGGAACAAGGAGGCTAGCGCCTCCGCAAAGGAGGTTAGCCAAGGAGGAGGAACTGAAACTTCCTCTCCCCAGGGAAGGAAGAGAACCACCTCCAAGGACCCGGAGACAATGGTCTCCAAACGGGGGAAGAAATCTCCGCCGGAGGGTACTGCCCTGGGGGATACCCTGGTCACACTATGCCCTCAAGGGGATCAGCCCTCCATCGAGCTGTAAGTAAAAGGGTACTTAATAATGAAAATATCTCGCTTTACTTCTGAGGAAAATAATCGAAGCATTTATCTTGCAGTTTGGATCTTAGCCCTTCTCAACAGAGCTCGTCTTCAGGGGATCTTCTTCTAGAGATGATGGAGAGTGAAACGCCTCCCCCTGCCACACCGCCTCACCAGGCGGGCGACCCCGAGGTGTCATCGCAGAGGGTTTCTCCTGATCCGGTAAGGCCAGAAGGTAATAATATGGCCACCCGAAGTCCTCAATATCCGGCTCTTGAATAGAGCAATCAAAAGAGTCCAGCACCGTCTGGTGTGCGGTCGGACGTACTGAGGGATCTGCTAGAGCAAGCGGCTATCTCAAAAGAGCACCACACATTGATAGGTACGGTGATTGAAAGGATTTCGTCTGCCGAAAGCGGGTTGCATGAAGCCTTTATGAGTCTACTGACGGGTTTTGAGGTACACGAAATGATGTACATTGTTGAAAGTACCGCACATTTTTAGATGTGCCCTGTGCAGATAGTAGACCCTGAGACTCTTGTTGTCGTCGAAAACGGCGGCAAACAGATGATCATAGTCCCAGGTAATAACCAGACCGCCTTTATGTGCAGGTGGTTGAAGCTCCGGTGGCTAGCCGTACTGATTGGTTTGCCGAACTGAGGCGGCAACTGGATGCGGCAGAGGCCGAGATCGTGCTTGTTAACAAGCGGCTTGACGAGGCACAGGGTAGGTGATTTTTCTGGTGATTGTCCCATAATAAGAGCAGCATGATGCCAGTATCTTTAATATGTTGTGACTGCAGATGGAGCTGCCACCGTGGAGACCCTTCGGGCGGAGCTTGCCCGAGCCAAGGAGCAAGCAAGGAGTAGCAATGCGGTTGCTTTAAAGGCGGCCGAAGAGTTAAGGGCCGAACAGGCCGCGCATTGCGAGAGCAAAGAAAAAATGGCCAAGATGGCCGTAGAGTTAAAAGATGTTGCTGACCGTTACCAGCTTCTTGAAGAAGAAAACTGGGCGAAGGCGACGGACCTGGAAAAGGCCCGGGTGGCTTCCAAGGAAGCTCGCTCCAAAATTAGAGCGACGAAGGAGGAGCTGCATCAAGCTGTGGATATTGTATCTGGGAAGCCCTTCTTGTTGCAGACTAAGTTCGGGGATCCGAAGTATGCACCTCTGACCGGCTATGGAGTTCTGTGGATGCCTACATGGATTTGGCTGCAAGTGCTGCTGATGCGGCCGAGTACTTCAATGATCGGAAAGATCACGAAGTGGAAAAACTGTTTTGGTCACAGTTTCATGCTCCAGCCCGTCCGCGGCTGTTGAACGAGCAAATGGCCGAGTGGGCCGAGCTCTATAGATTATCCGGACTTGCCATGAGGTCCGTTGTGGATCATCTGTGGCCGGGAGGGCCAATGCCGAATAGCTACTTTAGCTTAGTGCAACAATTCCTTGGTACTATGCCACACATCGATGCTGTAAAGAGGTCGGCATGCATAGAAGGCTCGCGGATGGCCCTTGCCCGTGTCAAAACATACTGGGCGGAGATGGATGCCACCACTGTTGCGGCACAGGGTTCGTCCATAGGCCGAGTGGCTACCGAGCACTACTTTGAAGAAGTTCTTGAAGGCGCTCGTTCGATAGAGGCTCAGTGCTCGAGGAATATTATGTTTGGGTGACATGTATTCCCATTGTAAAAACAATGTTTTATTGAGTTTATCAAGGTCGTATTTATACTTTTGCCCAAAAGTACTATGATGCCTCCTGTGCGGCCGTTTATGTATATATGTATATAACCTGAAAGATGGCAGTCGTCGGCTTCAGCCCCCACGCATATAATGCGGGGGTGTTCGCAGAAGACGCATGTTCACACTTGATCCAACGTCTTGGTCCATTAAGGAGGTGATAGCGCAGCGAACTAGGCAATCGGACTATAATGCTTTAACACTTTCACTTAGCAAGAGGAGTTTGACAGTGGGGCTACTATATAGCCCCTGGTGGCTCCGCGCTCATCCAAATTCGGGGCGCGTACATGCCTGGCCGGGAAACGGCCCTTCGTTAAGGCGGAGGAATCCCGAAGATTCTGCTAGGTCATCGAGTAGTTGACCAGTCTCACGCTATATCATGACTGTCGGTGTCAAAACCGGCGGATCTCGGGTAGGGGGTCCCGAACTGTGCATCTAGGCGGATGGTAACAGGAGGCGGGGGACACGATGTTTACCCAGGTTCGGGCCCTGTTGATGGAGGTAATACCCTACGTCCTGCTTGATTATTCTTAATAATATGAGTAGTAAAAGAGTTGATCTACCACGAGATCGAAGAGGCTAAACACTAGAAGCTAGCCTATGGTATGATTGTTGTTGTTCTTGGTCCTACGGACTAAACCCTCTGGTTTATATAGACACCGGAGGGGGCTAGGGTTACATAGAGTCGGTTACAAGGAAGGAGATCTACGTATCCGTATTGCCAAGGTTGCCTTCCAGGCCAAGGAGAGTCCCATCCGGACACGGGACGAAGTCTTCAATCTTGTATCTTCATAGTCCAACAGTCCAGCCAAAGGATATAGTCCGGCTGTCCGGATACCCCCTAATCTAGGAGTCCCTCAGTAGCCCCTGAACCAGGCTTCAATGAAGATGAGTCCGGCACGCAGATTGTCTTCGGCATTGCAAGGCTGGTTCCTCCTCCAAATACTTCATAGAAGATTTTGAACATGAGGATCATGTCCGGCTCTGGAAAAAAAGTTCCACATACAACCGTACAGAGAATAATATTTCCACAAATCTAATCTGCCGACGCGTTTCACAATGTAGCCTCACACCACAGCCAGGTCACCATTCGAATTGTTTTTCACAACCAAACTCAGCGTGTTTCGCGAGGCGGTTTCCTTGGCACGTCTTGTCGAAGCAGAGATCATGTCCCCTTATTACGGGATTCCCATCAATACAGACGTGGGTAACCCAACCGCGCCGTCAATTATGGTTGAGGGAGTCCAGGATTAGGGGGTATCCGGACAGCCGGATTATATCCTTCGGCCGGACTGTTGGACTATGAAGATACAAGATTGAAGACTTTGTCCCGTGTCCGGATGGGACTCTACTTGGCGTGGAAGGCAAGCTAGGCAATACGAATATGTATATCTCCTCCTTTGTAACCAACCATGTGTAACCCTAGCCCCCTCCGGTGTCTATATAAACCGGAGGGTTTAGGTTCGTAGGACAACATACAATCATACCATAGGCTAGCTTCTAGGGTTTAGCCTCTCCGATCTCGTGGTAGATCAACTCTTGTAATACTCATATCATCAAGAATAAATCAAGCAGGACGTAGGGTTTTACCTCCATCAAGAGGGCCCGAACCTGGGTAAAACATCGTGTCCCCTGCCTCCTGTTACCATCCGCCTTAGACGCACAGTTCGGGACCACCTACCCGAGATCCACCGGTTTTGACACCGACATTGGTGCTTTCATTGAGAGTTCCACTGTGCCGTCGCCAGAAGGAAGGATGTCTCGTCTCGTCCTTAAACACGGTACTACTATTGGGGGAGCTTTGGCTGTCGGCCAAACTCTCCGTCTAGGCGGTTTCATCATGACCGCCTGTTCGGCCGCCGCGCCGACAATGACTTCTCGGGTCATCGAAAATAGCCTCCACGCCAAATCGGCACTCGCCGAATAGATGGATCCAATGGAGCTCGCTTCCTTAAACGAGCTCTTGGATCGCATCGCCGCCTTGGGAGTCGCTACGGACTATGATCGCTTCGGACTCAATTCCACCCACCCACCCAAACATAAGCGATCTTTTCCACATCAGGCAAGAGCCCCAGGAAACAGTATATCACTATTGGGCCAGATTCCTTCTTGCGATGAACAAGGTTAAGGACTATCGCGAGGAAGACGCAATCTTATTTTTCTGCAATAATTGCATGGACAAGGGAATCCTTAACGCCATAAATCGCCATGAGATATCACGCTTCGCTGACCTGACGTCCATAGTACGAAAGTACTATGCGATGGAAAGTGCATGGAAAACCGAAACAAACTTTTGGGATAATCCGGCCCTACATACGAACCCAGTCCGAAATAAAAGGGTGCACTATCAAAAGACACCCGGGTCAACTACCAAAAAGCAAAAACCCTCTATAGGGCATGGAACCATACTGGAGGGATGGCTCAATGGACCCTGCAAAATTCATAGTACAGCGGATACAATACCAACGCACAGCCTTAGAGCATGTTGGATACTCCGGCAGGTGGCCAAAAGTGGTGAGGATCTTCTTATCCCAAATGCCATAGAGCACCATCCCGTGGATAACAATACGGTGTTAACAGTCTTTGAGACATTTGCGTCAAATAATAGGCGCAAGCGAACACTCTGCAGCATGGCCGAAATCTGCCACGTAGCAGCAATAAATCCATGGAGTGACACGGCTATTACCTTCAATGCCAGTGGTGAACCTAAATTCCGAACAGCCCGAGCACCATCCGCATTGGTCCTCAGTCCAATTGTGGATGACTTTCGACTCACCAAAGTAATCATGGACGGCGGCAACGGATTAAACCTCATCTACGAGGAAACTCTTCAAAAAATGGAAATAGACTGGAACCGCATTTAGCAAAGTAGCACAACCTTCAGAGGAATCATACCCAGTCGGGAGGCACGATGCGCTAGGAAAATCACACTAGATGTGGTATTCAGTACGCCAGAGAATTATAGGTCCAAAGAAATAACATTTCAAGTGGCCCCGTTCAGGAGTGGATACCACGCCCTTTTAGGACGTGAGGCGTTCACGATCTTCCAAGCTATACCCCATTATGGGTACATAAAGCTCAAAATGCCCGGGCCCAACGGAATCATCACTCTCGCCAGTGATCCGGACACAGCACTCCGCGCCGAAAACAAAACAGCCGCACTGGCCCTCGAGGCATTATCCGAAGCCCTCTCAGCCGAGGAATTAACCACGCTATGCTCCAAGGTGGACAGGGACGACGTGATACTCGATAAGAGATCCAAGTCCACCTCTTTTAAACAAGCGGATGAAATAGTCAAATTCCAAGTCCACCCAACGGACCCTACAAAAACAGCCTCCATCGGGGCACTGTTAAACTCCGAAGTGGACGCCGCACTACGAGAGTT
Organism: Triticum urartu; assembly: GCF_056163025.1. NCBI lineage: Eukaryota > Viridiplantae > Streptophyta > Magnoliopsida > Poales > Poaceae > Triticum > Triticum urartu. The sequence goes on from NC_141878.1 coordinate 91,047,325, forward strand.
CCTGCACGAGAATTGGGACATATTCGCCTGGCACCCCTCAGACATGCTAGGAATCCCACGCAGGCTGGCCGAGCATAGCCTCAATATCCTAAAGGGATTCAAGCCGGTCAAGCAAGCTCTTCGGCATTTCTTCGAACCTAAGAGACATGCCATGGGAGAGGAACTAGCCAAGTTATTGGAGGCCGGATTCATCAGAGAGATAAAACACCTAGACTAGCTAGCAAACCTGGTGATGGCACCAAGGAAGGATAAATCATGGCGCCTTTGTGTCGATTTCAAGGACCTCAATAAAGCTTTCCCAAAGGATCCCTTCCCCCTCCCCCGCATCGATCAAATTATTGATGCTACCGTAGGACACGAGTCATTGTGTTTCCTCGACGCATACTCCGGTTACCACCAAATCAAGATGGCGGAGTCTGACCAAGCCGCAAGGGCATTCATCAGACCATACGGACCCTTCTGTCTCAACACAATGCCTTTTGGGCTCAAAAACGCCAGCTCAACATATCAGCGCATGATTCAGACATGTCTGGAGAAACAAACCGGCAAAACAGTAGCGGCATACGTAGACGATGTGGTCGTCAAAACCAAGCATGTCGACTCTTTGATAGACGACTTGAGGCTCACATTTGACAACCTCTGAACATATGACATCAAGCTCAATCCGGAAAAATGCGTTTTCGGCGTACCGGCCGGAAAGCTCCTGGGTTTCTGTAATGCCCCGAGACCGATGTGCCAGGTGTCCTCCAGTTATTCGCTATTGTTGCCTTGTCATTGCTTGCGTGTCATGCATCTCATACCATGTCATCATGTGCATTTCATTTGCATACATGTTCGTCTCATGCATCCGAGCATTTTCCTCGCTGTCCGTTTTGCATTCCGGCGCTCCTATGTCACCCGGTGTCCTTTCTACCTCTTTTCGTGTGCGGTTGTTAAACGTTTTCGGATTGGACCGAGACTTGTCATGCGGCCTTGGTTTACTACCGGTAGACCGCCTGTCAAGTTTTGTGCCATTTGGACTTCGTTTGATACTCCAACGGTTAACCGAGGGACCGAAAAGGCCTTGTATGTGTTGCAGCCCAACACCCTTCCAAAGTGGACCAAAACCCACCTAAACCCCCTCCGTCATATCGGTCGTTCGATCACGATCGCGTGGCTGCAAACCGCACCTCATTTGGACTCTCCTAGCTCCCTCTACCTATATATATGTGGCTCTCCCCGAAATTTCCGCCCAGATCTAACCCTGGTCTTCTTCATCCTCGCGCCGCCGGACACGTCCGCGCCGAGCCAGACAAGTCCGCTGGACGCGTCACCCGAACCAATCAGAGGAGGCCACGTCGCCTTCCCCGCCGCTGCAGCCAACCAGGCGCCGCCACCTCAGCGCGCGGCCGGCTCCTCCCTCTCCCTGCGCCCGCCGCGGCCCGCGGAGCCCGGGCGGGGCCCGCCCGGCCCGGATCGCCAGCGCCGCCGCCGTCTTCTCGCCGGCGCCGCCCCTAGCCGCCATCCGCCAGCAACCTTCGCCGCGCCACTGCTCCTCCGCCGCAGCGCCATCGCCCCGCCGCCTTGGGCCCCCCGTCGCCACCGCACCAGCGCCGCGCCGCCTGGCTCCCTTCGCCTCGCTGCGCCGTTTCCCCGCGCCGCCACCCGAAGCTGCTCGCCGGACGAGTCAGCCAGAGGAGTTCGCCGCAGCGCCGCCTCCTCCTCTGACGCCGGCAGCCGCGCCGCCCCGGCTCCTCGCCGGCCGGATCCGGTGAGATTCAGCCCAGGAGCATCTCCCCGCCTCGTCTTCGACAACTCCGGCAACGCCCGGCACTGTCCCGGCGATGAACTCCGGCGGTGCCTCAATCCGCGTGCGATCTGGATCTCAGATCCAAAATCACCTTGGGTTGACTTTTCCTTCGAACCCTATTTTTTTTGCATATTTCATCGCATCGTAACTCTGCACTCGTAGCTCCAATGTGTGCGTGTAGCATATAAAAATGTTCGTCTCGACGAGTACATCATTTCATCTCATTGCATCATTTTCATTTGAGGTCATCTTGATGCCTGAAATGCTTTTGGAAGAGGGCTATGTGATGAATTTGTCAGATGTGTTTCAGCAAATGGCATTTTGTCATTTTTGCCATGATTAATGTGTGCATGATATGGTCCTGAGCTCTTCATGTGTTTTGTTATATGCCATGCCATCTCTATAGAGGTGCTTTCCATGTATTTTTGTGATATTTGTGGTGACTAGCACAAGCTTGCAAAGTAGCGTAATCGGTAATGCTGATTTCAGGGACTTAGAATTTCACTAAGTCCTTGTTCTATTTTTGTCGTTATGCCATATGTTCATGTTGTTTCCTAGTGATCCGTGCCTCTTTTGAGGATGATCAGTAAGTATGTTTTGTTAACATTGTGGTGCTCTATCCATCCATGTCTTTGTTTGCATTTATGGAACAACCTAGCTTGAGTCAATCGAGCTCTACTTTTGATATATCGATGATCCTGGCAGATTGTTGACATGTTTAGCGATTTTGCCGAGGATGTTGCTATTGATCCGTGCATGATATGTTGTTGTTCTTTCCATGTCTAGCTTTTATGCCATGTATTTTTTTATGTTGTTGTTCTTTCCATCGTAAACATGCCTACTCGTTAACTGATTTGCATGCTCCAGTTTTTCACCAAGTCTGAATCTGTTTATGTTTTTAACATGTTCACATGCTTGCAATTGTATTTTCTGATCCCTTTTGGCTCCAGGTCACTAAGGGACTTTTGTTAAGTGCTTTGAGTAGCTTCATGCCATGCCTTGCTTTGCCATGTTAAGTTCCTGTAGCATGTAGTTTTCATGCTCTAAATTGTGCTTCCTCATGATAAATTCCAGACTTGTGTTAATTTCAAAGTCTGAAACCTGTTATCATTTGCACTTTTGCCATGCTTGTTTGAACCTGGTATTGAGTAAATTAGCCGTAGCTCAGTGTTCATCTTTTGTGAAGCATCATGAGTGGATCCCTGCCATGTATTTTGTTTCCATGTTTGAGTGCTGTAGCATATTTATCTTGATGCATTTAGAAGGCTACTTGCTGTTTATCGCAGACCGGTGCCATATTTGTTTTGCTTGCCATTTCCAAACCGTGCATCTGATTTCGGTGATCTTTATATCGATTTCAACCGAAATCACCTCACCTTTCCAGTGGCACTCTTGGATTTCCAGGTTGAGGCCAGATTCAATCATTCCTTTGCACATCATGCATATGCATCACATACCGCATCCCGCATATCATACCATGTTCGTGTGTTGGTTGTTTACTATGTTGTGTGCTTCTTTCCGGTGTTGTTTCTTCGGGTTGGTTCCGATAACGTCGCGTTTGTGAGGACCCGTTCGACTAAGTCCATTTGTCTTCTTCATGGACTCGTTCTTCTTTCTTGCGGGATTTCAGGCAAGATGACCATACCCTCGAAATCACTTCTATCTTTGCTTGCTAGTTGCTCGCTCTTTTGCTATGCCTATGCTGCGATACCTACCACTTTCTTATCATGCCTCCCATATTATTGAACCAAGCCTCTAACCCACCTTGTCCTAGCAACCCGTTGTTTGGCTATGTTACCGCTTTGCTCAGCCCCTCTTATAGTGTTGTTAGTTGCAAGTGAAGATTGGAGCTTGTTCCATGTTGGAACATGGATATTTTGTTGGGATATCACAATATCTCTTAATTAATTAATGAATCTATATACTTGGTAAAGGGTGGAAGGCTCGGCCTTATGCCTAGTGTTTTGTTCCACTCTTGTCGCCCTAGTTTCCGTCATATCGGTGTTATGTTCCCGGATTTTGCGTTCCTTACGAGGTTGGGTTATAATGGGAACCCCTTGATAGTTCGACTTGAATAGAACTCCTCCAGCAATGCCCAACATTGGTTTTACCATTCGCAACCTAGCCTTTTCTTTCCCTTGGGTTCTGGAGACTCAAGGTACATCATTATTTTAACCCCCCACCCCCCGAGGCCAGTGCTCCTCTGAGTGTTGGTCCAAACTAGAGCCCCTTGCAGCGCCACCTCGGGGAAACTCGAGGGCTGGTTTTAGTTGTACGGACTGCTCATCTTAGTGTGCCCTGAGAACGAGATATGTGCAGCTCCTATCGGGATTTCTCGGCAAATTCGGGCGGTGTTGCTGGACTTGTTTTACCATTGTCAAAATGTCTTGTAACCTGGATGCCGAGCCTGATCGGATTGTCTTAGGAGAAGGAATATCCTTCATTGACCGTGAGAGTTTGTGATGGGCTAAGTTGGGACACCCCTGTAGGGACTTGAACTTTTGAAAGTCACTCCCATGGTTATGGGCAGATGGGAATTTGTTAATGTCCGATTGTAGAAAACCTGAAGTTGATCTTCATTAAAATACATCAACCGCGTGTGTAACCGTGATGGTCTCTTTCCGGCGGAGTCCGGGAAGTGAACACGGTGTTGGGAGTTATGCTTGATGTAGGTTGTTTTAGGATCACTTCTTGATCATAGTTGTTCGGCCGTGCTTTTGCCTTCTCTTCTCGCTCTTTTTACGTATGTTAGCCACCATATATGCTAGTCGCTTGCTGCAGCTCCACCTCATACCTTTTACCTTACCCATAAGCTTAAATAGTCTTGATCGCGAGGGTGTGAGATTGCTGAGTCCCCGTGGCTCACAGATACTTCCAAAACCAGTTTCCAGGTGCCGATGTTACCGAGCAGGTGACGCAACCAAGCTCAAGGAGGAGCTTAATGAAGATCTCGTCCTTTGTGTTGTTTCGCTCTAGTTGATCAGCAGTGGAGCCCAGTTGGGGTCGATCGGGGATCTGTGTAGCTTTTGGGGTAGTCTTCTTTCATTTTGTTTCCGTAGTCAGACCTTGATTGTATTTGGATGATGTAATGCTTTATTCATGTATTGTGTGGAGTGGCGAGTGTAAGCCAACTATGCATCTTTTCCCTTATGTATTACATGGGTTGTGTGAAGATTACCTCACTTGCGACATTGCTTTCAATGCGGTTATGCCTCTAAGTCGTGCTTCGACACGTGGGAGATATAGCCGCATCGAGGGCGTTATCGTTTCAATGTCTCCAGTATAGGTATTGAAGCTAATCAGGCCAAAATCCAAGCTTTGTCACAGTTGGCTACCCCAACAGACCTCAAACAAATCCAGAAGTTAACTGGATGCGTGGCGGCTCTAAGCCGCTTTATCTCCCTCTTAGGAGAAAAGGCTTTACCCCTTTATCGCCTCCTTCGGCGCACCGAACACTTTGAGTGGACGAACGCTGCCACAGCCGGATTGGAAGAAATAAAGGCTATTTTGGCAACCAACCCAATCCTGGCCGCGCCAAACATCGGCGAACCAATGCTGTTGTACATTGCGGCAACTCATCAAGTAGTAAGCACAGTGCTCATCGTCGAACGAGAGCTGCCGGACATAAATTCCCTCTTCAAAAGCCGGTATACTATGTATCCACTGTCCTCACTCCATGCAAATCACGGTACCCACATTATCAAAAGATAGCCTATGCGGTATTCATGACATCCCGGAAGCTGCGACTCTACTTTCAAGAGTGTTTGATTACAGTAGCCTTGGAAGTGCCACTTAATGATATTATAAACAACCACGACGCTACGGGCCGGTTTGCTAAATGGGCCATTGAGCTCCTCCCGTTCGACATAACATACAAACCTCGATGGGCCATTAAGTCGCAAGTATTGGCCGACTTTGTCGCCGAATGGAAGGAGGCCGAACTCCCTAAAGAGTACAGCGCATACTCCAATTGGATCATGCACTTCGATGGTTCTAAAATGCTGGCTGGTCTAGGGGCTGGCGTCGTCCTGACGTCCCCAATCGGAGATACTGGTCAGCACGTACTGCAAATATTGTATACAGAATCCAACAACGCAGCCGAATACGAAGCTCTGTTGCATGATCTTCGAATGGCAGTCTCCATGGGCATTCAACGCCTGGAGGTGTGTGGGGATTCAAACCTTGCAATATCCCAAATAAATGGAGACTTTGATGCCAAAGATCCGAAAATGGCGGCCTATCGCAACGCCGTCCTAAAAATGTCAGCTCGGTTTGAGGGGCTCGAATTTCATCATGTGGCTCGGGAAAACAATCAGGCGGCGGATATCCTCGCCCGCATCGGCGCAAAATGCAACGCGGTCCCCCCCTCCCCAACATATTTCTGGAGAGGCTGTTCAAGCCATCCGTAGTATGGGAAGGGGACACCGGTAACAATAATCCGGATCCGGCCAAAATACCTGATACCGGACACTCTGACACAATCGGAGGCTCCGCCATCGAAATAACACCTTTGGCCCACGTAATAATGGCCATCATAGCCCCGTGGACAGAACCATTCCTGGCCTACCTAACTAGGCAGGAACTTCCGGAGGACCAAAATGAGGCACGCTGCATAGTGCAGCGATCTAAGGGCTACAGGGTCCACGAGGGAGAATTGTATAAAAAAAACACTACCGGAGTCCTTCAAAGGTGCATCTCTGAAGAGGAAGGGCGGAACCTTTTGGCAGAAATCCACGCCGGACTCGGCGGTCACTATGCTGCAGCCCGGGCTCTTGTACGCAAGGCCTTCCATACAGGTTCTATTGGCCAATGGCCCGGTCAGATGCACAGGACTTGGTCCAACGTTCCGCCGGTTGCCAGCTCTTTGCAAATCAAAGCCACATGCCACCCACCGCCCTCCAAACAATCCCCATTATGTGGCCCTTCGCGGTCTGGGGCCTTGACATGGTTGGACCCTTAAAGGGGGAACCCACAAGAAAAAATACTTACTGGTCATGGTGGATAAATTCACCAAATGGATAGAGGCCAAACCTGTTAAAACAGCCGAATCCGGACCAGTGATAGACTTCATATCTGGGGTCATACACCGTTATGGCGTCCCCCACAACATCATCACTGACAACGGCACAAACTTCACAGCCGATGAGGGAAAACTCTGGTGCAGCAAAATGGAAATTAAGCTCGATTATGCTTCAGTCTATCACCCACAAACCAACGGTCAAAGTCGAGCGAGCAAACCGTCTTATAATGAGCGTCATTAAACCCAGATTAGTGCGTTCCTTAAGGAGTCTAACAAGCACTAGGTAGAGGAGCTCGACTCCATACTCTAGGGGCTGCGGACCACGCCGAATCGTAGTACCGGATATACACCCTTCTTTATGGTGTACGGCGCAGAGGCAGTCTTGCCTTGTGACATAATTCATGACTCACCTCGAGTGCGCATGTACAAAGAAAGAGAAACCGAGCTCGATCGGCAGGACAGTATGGACACCTTGGAGGAGGAGCATGACATAGCCAAAGCCCGTTCCGCATTTTATCAGCAACAGGCTCGCAGATACCAAAGCAGAGAAGTATGGGCCAAAACTTATAATGTTGTCGAACTAGTTCTACGCCTGCAGGATAAGAAAAAGAACAAACTCGAGCCCAAATGGGAAGGTCCCTTCATTATTGACCAAGTTCTGACCGGTGGAGCGTACCGACTGTGGGATGCATCGACTAGTCGACTCGAGCCGAACCCATGGAACGCGGCCAGGCTCTGAAGATTCTACGCCTAGCACCGGACTCTATGTTCGTCCCCTCCCTTTGTCCATTTTTTGCATATACATTATCTGTCTTGTTTTTCTTTCTTTCTTCCTTTCTTTTATTCTTTCTCTAGGCCTTCAAGGGCCAACTTGTGCCTCGATTGCACATTATAGATGCACTAGCCGCGCTCATCATACCTGGGGGCTTCTTTCACAGAAGCTTAATTATTTATCTGGGCCTCAAGCCCCGCACATGTGTCATGCTTCCACATGTACCTTTTTTCGCCATTATATGCATCGATATGACTTAAGTTTTGGCCAAGCTGGGTTGCCTGGCTCTTGTATTTATGCCCTACGTTCCCGTTAATTTGGCTAGGGCATAAGGGGAGCACCTCTGCGATTGTTACTACCGGGTCAGCCGGATGTGTACCTCAGACTGGGTGAAATCGAAAGCTAGCGTTCTTAATGGAATATTCGGTCGGCGAACAAAAGATGATTTTTATTTATTTTCCATATCTGCCCCCAGATGTTTTTCCTGCGTTTCCTATCGCAGTCCGGACATGCACTTTAGGGCATGCTTACCCAGGGAAAGGAACCCTTAACGGAACTATTCTCCCTAGAAGATGTTTCTTACTACCCATGTAATATAACATAACTAGTTGGGCACTTGTCTGTTCAAACACTAATGACCCCTATGCCTGGTCTCCATGCATACCCCGGTTCTTATATAACTGAGCAGGTATTCGGATACACTCTGGACTATCGGGTCCCAAGGTTGAAACGAAAAGGTCCGCCAAGACAAATGATCTACAATCCGGCTAGAAGGCATTATACATGTCACTTTAATTACATAGTCATGCGGACTGACTAAATTCCTCTTCTATACCATCCAACAAACAGTCTAGCTTACAATCCTGTTGGGAATACTTTGCGGCTAATTCTACTTCCCATAAACTAAGCTGACGGGGATCTCTTTTCCGTCGGGCCCCACAGGTCCGACCTCGGCCATGTGATTTGGGTCTGCCTTGGTATACCGCATCTTCACCATGGCCCAGGCTTCTCTGGCACCCTGTCAGCAGGCTGATATCTTCCATAATCGGAAGCGCCGCCGTGCTCCCTTGAGCTTCTCCGCAAGCTCTGCAGCGCCCTCTGGCAGGGAGACGGACAGCCACAAGGCCTGGGCAATACCCTGCATCACCTGCCGAACTTGTTTGTGCAGATGTGACAGCTCGGATAGAAGATCACCCCCAGACTAGTGCATTTCCTCCGCGGGACGACCCGTCAGCATACCTACAGACATAACGCTGTTAGTCGGCTTCTTCGCCGAACTCCTTTAAAAGTATTCGTTCAAGCACTTACTGAAAATGCCGCACCGAAGCCGCTTATTCTCCTTCTCGGAGTCTGCAAGCTGGCCCCGAACGTCTTTTAGTTCCACGCTAAGCTTAATATTGGCGTCTTGGAGATTATTTTTCTCCCGCCTAACCTCAGTCAACACGCGTTTGCCAGCCTCTAGCTGTCGCATAACTTGCTGGTCCTCCGGATTTTCTCCGGATTCATCTGGAACATCTGTTGTTAGATCTGCAGCCGTGCCACACATTATATGGTAACCATCATTCTTTAAAGTAAATGTTACCAGTAGGTGACTTTTTCGGTTCTGCAATGCGGCCACAGCAGCCCACAGTTGGGTCTTGCATTCCTCTAGCTCCTGTGACAGCCTAGTATTCTTCTCTATAATAACCTGCACAACAAAGATGATCCTTAAATCAGTTCTGCTAACTGTTTCAAGTCTCAGGGGCTACTAATACATATAAATCGTCAGATTTACTTACCCGTACATCCTTTACATACTGATCCGTGGCTCTGGCTAGACCATCTTGAGCAGCTCGGAGGTACGCTTCTCTAGAATTGAAGGCATGAAATGCCTCCTGTGAGAAACAAGCGTCACGGAGTACGGCCCGGCGGCGCCTATGATTCATGGTGCTTTCCACCTCTGAGTTTGTAGCGGATAATCTATCTGCATCCTCTGTAGGGGGATTATCCGGCGCCCGCCCCATATCGGCTTCCGCCTCTATGTTCGGTCTTGGCGCCCGGCTGGTGGAAGCGTGATTAGTAACATCGCCGGACATGTTCCGGTGAGCGTTTTTTCTGTTAAAGACACACGGACGTCATTATATTTCGAGAAAGACGACAACCACGGAGCGGGGTTTGTTATACCTCTGCATCGGCGTCTCCGTCCTGACCGCCTTCCTTTTTGGCCTACCCGGCCTCGGTGCCTCCTGTTGGCGCGTTGCTGCGGGTTCGGCAGGGCGTCCCGAATGCCTTGCCTATAAAAATGCCATGTGTATATGATGGGTGAAGTGTCTAAAAGGGGATCCTAGTTTTGGAGTTGGGATTTTTGTTTTTTCTTACGTGCGATGCAGGGAGCAGTCTGGGATAGTCGGCCGTAATGCCCACCATGGCATCGTCGCAGCTTAACTGATAGAACTGCCGGTCTATCAGCTCCACGAATATAACCGAATCTTCTTGAAGTCCGGAGTCAAGGGCCCGGTCAAGGTCCTCTGGTTGTGGAGAAGGGTTGCTGACCTCCTTTATGGCTCTTCGCAGTTCCTGCCACAAAGTGGCAAGGTGAATACTTACGACAAAGAATGCGAGAAAAATGGGAGCAGGGAGATATAACTTACGCAGCTTGGAGGGTTGTACATGGAGAATCCATCACGTGGCTTGATGCGGGTGAACTCCTCTTGCTCACCCTTGAACAATTCAAACAGGATTTTCGCTAAAGCGGCAGCATTGTCCGGACCCTTACGCCCGCAGCGGGTGGCGTCATCCGCCCCGTTATAACACCACAAGGGGTGCCCACGATATTGAAGTGGTTGCACTCCCCGCATTATGCAAATCGACATAACTTCGATTACTGTCAATCCTGATCGAGCCAGTGCTTTAATTCGGTTCATCAGATAGAGGACTTCTCCATTGTCTTCCACCTGGGGGCTCCGTGGGCGCCAACTTCGGCGTTTCTTCAGAGGAGCATTGTTGAACTCAGGAAGACCCTGCCGAACAGGGTCCGGAAGGGGAACGTCCTCCATATAAAACCATTCTAAAGGCCAGTCTGCGGACGACTTCTTCGGGGTACCGGACAGGTATCCGGTATCGGCGATGCGCCATATTTCGGCTCCGCCCACTTGATAAAGTGATCCCCTCTGTGTGCGAGGGACGAGGCAAAATAGCCTTTTCCACAGCTCAAAGTGAGCCTCGCAGCCCAGGAACAACTCGCAGAGAGCAACATAGCCGGTGATATGTAGAATGGAGGCAGGGGTGAAATTGTGTAATTGGAGGTCGTAGAACTCTAGGAGCCCGCGGAGGAACGGATGAATGGGAAATCTAAGTCCCCTTAGTAAATAAGGAACAAGGCAGACCCGTTCCCCCATGGAGGTGCAGGGAAAGCTCTCTGCTTGCTCCCCGCCATTGTAGGTGGCAAGCCCGGCTCGAACGGGCACCATATACGCCGGAGGGAGATATCCCTTGGTCTGCAATTCGACCAATCGACTGTGTGGGACTGAACACATCTCCCAATCACCGGGCTTAGGGCTACGGGGGCGGGAGGAGGAGCTACGGAGGTCGGCCATGCTGGAATGAATCTTTCTGAAACGCGCTCTGATGGATTCTCGCTGAGGGGAGGATGGTGTGGATCGGATCTAAGAATCCCTATCCCTTTAATAGACAATTTATTTATCTAGCTAGGGGGGCAAATGTAAAAATGCCCTGGCGCCTCGTATTTATTCGACGCATGGGAGATAGCCCTTATTGGGCACAGAAGCCAAGAGGTTCAACATTTATGGGGCCGGACACTGCTTACAAACAGTTGGAAATTGGAGAAGAACCCGCCTTGCAATGCCGAAGACAATACTGCGCGCCGGACTCATCGTCATTGAAGCCTGGTTCGGGGCCTACTGAGGGAGTCCAGGATTAGGGGTTATCCGGACAGCCGGATTATATCCTTCGACCGTACTGTTGGACTATGAAGATACAAGATTGAAGACTTCGTCCTGTGTCCGGATGGGACTCTACTTGGCGTGGAAGGCAAGCTAGGCAATACTGATATGTATATCTCCTCCTTTGTAACCGACCTTGTGTAACCCTAGCCCCATCTGGTGTCTATATAAACTAGAGGGTTTAGGTCCGTAGGACAACATACAATCATACCATAGGCTAGCTTCTAGGGTTTAGCCTCTCCGATCTTGTGGTAGATCAACTCTTGTAATACTCATATCATCAAGAATAAATCAAGCAGGACGTAGGGTTTTACCTCCATCAAGAGGGCCCGAACCTGGGTAAAACATCGTGTCCCCTGCCTCCTGTTACCATCGGCCTTAGACGTACAGTTCGGGACCCCCTACCCGAGATCCGCCGGTTTTGACACCGACAATGGTGCTTGGGGGATAAGCGAGTTTTACCAGGCTGGTGGGGGCACATAGTTTCGTCCGGCCTTATGAAGGGATAAGGGTTCACCTTTTTCTTCCCATGCCTTCTTCCTCCTTGCAAATCCATTCTCGCGCACTCGAGCTCCAGCGCCCAAGTCCACATCCTGTTCCTCAACCCTGTCCAAACATGTCCGGAACGGGAGGCAAGTGGATGGTCTCCTCCGTCACGGAGGGAGACATCAAAAAGCTGCGCGGGGCCAGATACTTGGCTGCGGATATCGCACACCGGCTGCCAGCCGCGGGGCAGATCGTCCCTACCCCGGAACCTTACGAAAGGGTGGTTTTCCTCACCCACTTCGTCTGCGGACTGGGGTTTCACCTCCATCCATTCGTCCGCGGCCTTATGTTCTATTATGGGCTGGAATTCCATGATCTAGCTCTTAATTTCATCCTCAACATCTTGGCGTTCATCGTCATGTGCGGGGCTTTCCTCCGCATCCGGCCCCACTTCGGCCTATGGCTGAAGACCTTCAATGTCAAACCGAATGTAGTAGGCGGCCAACAAGCAGAATGCGGCAGAGCCATGGTGGGCAAAATGCCCAACGTTACATGGCTCGAGGGCTCCTACGTGGAGACCATAAAGGGGTGGCAATCCAGGTGGTTCTACATCACCAAGCCGCGCGACACCAACTGGGCGGCGGCCCCCGAGTTTCGATCCGGAATACCCACGCGGCTCACTTCCTGGAAGGAGAAGGGCCTGTCCTGGGGCTCATCGGTGGAGCTGGATGGACTCCAAAAGTGTATCCGGAACATGATAGGCAAGAAACTCAATCTTGTCAACATAGTCCAGGTCATGCTCTTCTGCCGGATCCTCCCGTGTCAACGACGGGCTTTCAACTTATGGGAGTTCGACCCGGCCCAGCACCAGACTCTATGCGAGCTCTTTGACACGACGCATAAGGACGTCTGGAAGGTGCTGTTCAAGGGCGCCGAGGTCCCCCCCCCTTACTGAGGACCGCGGGCTAAGAGCGACGCGCCCTGCGAATCCGGTAAGTTCTTTACACCTCATAGGGTATTTATTTTCCATGGTTTAACCATGTGCGGGGTCTGAGCTCCCGTGCCTTTGACAGGACTAGGTGGAGACATCGGAGCAGATTGACTGCCCAGCCCCTCTGCCCGAAGACCCTGCAGACGCTCTCCTGACGGAGATGCGGACCCCGGCTCCTTATGAGGTACCGGAGAAGAAGATCAAGAAGAAGGCCATAGGAACCCGAAAGAGTTCCCGGCGCCAGGTGTTATCGGACTCATCGTTCGATAACTCCAAGACGCACTCCTCCCGTGAAAATGAGGAGGAGGAAGATGAAGATTCTCCCCCTCCAGCCGAGGGAGACAAGAAAAGGAAGGCCGCCCAAACCGGGGAGGCTGAAGGGTCCAAGAAGGGAAGGACTCTCCTTCCGGACTGTTCCACCATCGCCACCGACCGCGAAGACGAGTGGTTACTCAGGGCCAAGCCCATGGCGAAGTCATAAGTATTAGGATACCAGAGTAACTCATGGCATACTTTTACTGCACTCCTTCTCCTAACATCGAATATGATCATGCAGTCCGCCCCGAGCCCGCATCGACGTATCCTCGTCGGACGGTTCCTTGGACTCGTCGGATATGAATAGCGAGTCACTTCCAACCGCCTCCTCTCCTCGCCCTATGGACAATGTCGAGGTATTGACTCAAGGGGCACCGAACCAAGGGGAGGTAGTCCTGGAGGCGCCTCAAGGCGACCTTCCGGACTCCAGGCGCAAAGGGAGCAAGACACCCAAGGGCTCCAAGTACGGCTCTCAGCCGAACACCGCGCCGGAACCTCCAGTGGTTCCGGACTCCGGCAGGCGGCCCCCTTCCAAGCGGGGAAAGCCGCCCGTGCCGGTGACCTCTGTCCATCCAGAGGCACTGGACAACCTGCTGGGAGCGCTTCGCGGCGCTTCCATCGACGAAGAGCACCGCACTATTATGAGTGCGGTGATCAAGAAGGTTGAGTCCGCCAAAAGCGGACTGACTGAAGCCTGTGCCAGCCTTCTAACAGGCTTTGAGGTAAGTATTTAAAATATAGGAAAATATTACCGCATAGACAGTAGCCCTGATGCTCTGTTTGGTGTTCACAAAGAAAAGCCGAATAGAGGATCAAATAATATCTGCAGGAGTCTAATATAAGTATCTCTGTATGCGTATGCAGGCTTCACTGCTGACCTCTGCCGCACTGACTGTGAAGGTCACCGCAATGAAGCAGAACCTTGAGCGGTCCAAGAAAGAGCTCGACCTTGCCAAGAGGCAGCTCGATGAGAACAAAGGTAAGTAATACCTTGTCTATATAAGATGTGGTTGCAAAATGATAGGATCATCATGGATGTGCCAGGGGCCATGACCGGCGACCCTGAAGCGCGCGCTGTCCGAGGCTGAAAACAAAGCGGCCGAGGAGCGCACCGAGTGGGAGAAAGAAGAGGCATGGGTGGGCGAGGTGCAGCAAGAGCTCCAGGCTCTCGTGAAGAAGTACGAGACTTTGGAGCTTGACTTGAAGACGCGAGAGTCCGAGCTTGCCGCGGCCCTCGAGAGCACAAAACATGCCAAGGCTGAAGCCGAAAAGGCCCTCCAGGAAATTGAGGCGATGAGGAAGATAGCGGCGGGTAAGGCATTCATTATGCAAAGCAAGCATGTGAAAGTAAATTACTTGATACTTACCCGAGTCCGGAGCTCTCCCGGAGCATTCGTAGATTTGCCCCGCAGCGTGTCGGATGCCACAAAGTAGTACTAGGCCAAGGAGGGAAGCTCGACGGAGAAGTTGTTCTGGTATCAGTATCCTGGGACCGAACACCTAATGCTTGTGAGCGACCAGCTGAAGCAACTGGTCGAGCTGTACAAGGCGGCCGAACATGCCATGAGGGGCCTTATAGTCAGATGTGGCCTGGCGACTCCCTTCCCAATAGCTACTTCGTCCTGGTGAGGCGGCTTGTGGATGCCTGCCCATGGCTGGAAGTCATAAAGCGGTCTGTCTGCATCGAAGGTGCAAGCCGGGCTTTTACCCTTGCGAAGGTGCACTGGGCCAATATGGACGCCGAAAAGCTGGCAAAGGTGGGGCCGCCGCAGGGCAAGGAGCATCGCCACCCTGAAATGTATTATGAGGGTGTCCTGAAGGGTGCCCGTCTTGTGGCAGATGAGTGTGCGAAGGATGTAATTTTTGAATGAACTTGCTCGTGTGATCCTGTATTATGAAAACTTGTTCATGTGCGCTATGCAACACTTGTTTGAATTTAAAATATTACCTTCTGTGCAGCTGTTTATTAAATCTGAGAGATGGCCAGTCGTCGGCTTCTGCCCCCATGCCACGAGTGCTGGGGTGTTCGGGATAAATCTGAGCACTCTTTTTCCCATTGTTGGGTCCTTCGAGGGAGGTGCTCAGCATAACGAACAAGGCAATTGGACTATAATGCTTTATCACTCTCACTTTGCCATAGAAGTCTACAATTTTAAATTTTGGCAAAGCCCCTAGTATTCGGAAGGCCGAATTCGGGGCGCTATACACGCCTAAGCCGGACAAAGCCGACTCCTCGCCCTAAGCGGCATAAGTCTTTAGGGACTCGAGACCTCTCGAATAGCGACCAACTCTTGCCTTATCATGACAGTCAGTTTTAGCTTTCTCTACTGAGGTGCTTGCCCAGATGAACCGGGGCACAATCGCAATAGTTGTCCTAGTGTTACCTGAGCCGATATAGCGGAACGTAACGTACCAAAACATGGGAGTCGGGCAAACCCAACAATTGACCCAAGACATGATTCGGAGCTGATGCATATAATGATATAAGTTCGGGGTGCCACACTGTTGAAAGTGTTCGTACTTCTCACGCCGTATTATGGGGTACGCTTAAGCCCCTGGCGTATTGCCCGTACCAGAGTGTACGGGTGCTGAATGTCATGAATGAACATATATATATAAAAGAATAGAGAATGCGGTAATAGTCTAGTGCTTGCATTGTTTATTCAAAAAGGTGCGTCGAAGCATAATCATACAAGTAGTGCGATAAGCAAAAGGTTGGACTATTTAACATGTCCCCTCCAAGGGCAAGCTGTGGAATGGTATTTAAAGTAGGTATTTCACTCGTTACTAGAGACCACTTGGGAGTTCCATGGTGCGACATAGCTTTCTGCCTCCTTGGTTGTTGTATTGTGTGTCCAACAATCATACTGCCGGACGGGGTTTCCAGAGAGTAAAGTCCTGAAAGAGAGAAAAAGTAACAAAGCGGGAAGCCCCTAGTGCGGTTGAGCCGCGTTTTGAGGTGTGTCATAGTCGTGCCCCCCCCACCTATGCCCATGGTATTTTCAATGCGTAATTATGTACGTGTGGCACGGATTTCGCCATTTGGCTGGGACTGGGGTGGGGGCCGCATTGCTATGCGAGCTCGGAACATGCCAGGCGGTCTTGTTGCAGATTACTCCGGGCACGCTTGACGGTGCTCGGGTGTTTAATCGCCGAACAGGTGGATTGCCTTAAGAGGCTGCTTTGTGCTCCTGCTGCGAGGGCCGCGGTGTGCTCCTCCGTGCGGAGAGAGCGCTCTGTGTTTCCATTGACTGTGATGACCCCCCGAGGTCCTGGCATCTTGAGCTTGAGGTATGCATAATGCGGTACCACATTGAATCTCGCAAATGCGGTTCGCCCGAGCAGTGCGTGATAGCCATTGCGGAATGGGGCTATATCGAAGATTAACTCCTTGCTTCGGAAGTTATCCGGGGATCCGAAGACCACTTCCAGTGTGACTGAGCCTGTGCAATGGGCCTCCACACCTTGTAAGACGCCTTTGAAGGTCGTTTTTGTGGGTTTGATCCTTGAGGGGTCTATACCCATTTTGCGCACTGTGTCCTGATAAAGCAGGTTTAGGCTGCTACCGCCATCCATAAGGACTCGAGTGAGGTGAAATCCGTCGATGATTGGGTCTAGGACCAGTGCGGCAAATCCGCCATGACGGATACTACTGGGGTGGTCCCTGCGATGCGATCGAAGGTGATCGGACAGGAGGACCATGGGTTGAAGTTTGGCGCGACTGGCTCCAATGCATATACGTTCCTTAGCGCACGCTTCCGCTCCCTCTTGGGGATGTGGGTTGCGTATATCATGTTCACCGTCCGCACTTGTGGGGGAACCTCTTCTGTCCTCTGGTGTTCGGCGGCCGGGGCTCCTCCTTGTCATCTCTATGTAGCCCCTTATCCTTGTTTTCGGCATTTAACTTGCCGGCCTGCTTGAACACCCAACATTCCCTATTGGTGTGGTTGGATGGCTTGTCGGGGGTGCCGTGTATTTGACACGAGCGATCGAGTATACGGTCCAAACTGGACGAGCCCGGAGTGCTCCTTTTGAATGGCTTTTTCCGCTGACCGGGTTTAGAGCCTCTGAATCCGGCATTGAATGTCGTATCCTCGGTATTGTCGCTGTTGATGTGGCGCTTGTGTTTGTTGCGACGTGACCTGCCATTGCTATCCTTGGTATCCGAAGTACCATGGTTCTTTGATATGTTATTGCTGCGAGCCAGCCAGCTGTCCTCTCCCGCGCAAAACCGGGTCATGAGTGTCGTGAGGGTTGCCATAGATTTCGGCTTTTCCTGGCCAAGGTGTCGGGCGAGCCACTCGTCGCGGATGTTGTGCTTAAAAGCTGCTAGGGCCTCTACATCCGGACAATCGACGATTTGATTTTTCTTTGTCAGGAATCGTGTCCAGAATTGCCAGGCCGATTCCTCTGGCTGCTAAATTATGTGGCTCAAGTCATCGGCATCTGGTGGTCGCACATAAGTGCCCTGGAAGTTGTCAAGGAATGCGGCTTAGATCTTCCCAACAGCCAATGGATTCTGCTGGCAGGCTATTGAGCCAATGCCGAGCTGGTCCTTTGAGTTTGAGTGGGAGGTATTTGATGGCGTGTAGATCGTCACCGCGGGCCATGTGGATGTGCAGGAGGAAGTCCTCGATCCATACCGCATGATCTGTTGTACCGTCGTATGATTCCATATTCGCGGGTTTGAAACCCTCTGGGATTTGGTGATCCATTACTTCGTCTGTGAAGCATAGGGGGTGTGTGGCGCCTCTGTACTGGGCTATATCGCGACGCAGCTCAAATGAGTCTTGTCCGCTGTGTTCGGCCCTCCCGGATTTACTTTTACTGTATCCGCCGTGCCGGTTATCGTCTCGCGTAGTGGCGCGCCCTCGTGATCCGTAGATCGATCTTGCGTGTTTTCCTTTGTCCTCCAATACGTCTCGCAGGTCTAGCGTGTTTCCCCGTGCCTTGACATTTTTATTTGAGTGGCGTCGGGGTGCGGGCTGAGCTTTTGGCTGAAATGCCTCTCTGTCGCGGCCACGAGGTGGCCGATCAGCCGCGTCATACGCTGGAGATGTAGGTTTTAATGCTTCCTCCTCCAGTCGGGGTAGCAACCTGCGCTTTGGGTAACTCTTGGAGGGACGTTCGAGTTCATATTTCTCCGCAATAATGACTTCAGTCCATCTGTCAGCTAGCAAATCTTGATCAACTTGAAGCTGCTATTGCTTTTTCTTAAGGCTATTTGCTGTGGCTATAAGCCGGCGCTTGAAGCGCTCTTGCTCGACGGGATCCTCAGGCACGACAAATTCGTCATCGTCGAGGCTTGCCTCGTCTTTGGTGGGAGGCATGTAATTATCATCCTCCACCTCTCCATCTGCCGCTCTCTCAGGGGGGCTGGCTTCTCCATCCTCCTGCTCTAAATTTTGCTGGAGGGGATTGTCGTCTTCTTCGGTACTGTCCGGAGTGCTATTATCTCATGTGCCGGTATCTCCGCTTTTGCCTTGGCGAGACTTAGAGTGGCGCCGCTGTCATCGGTGCTTGGGTTGCTTCTTGGAGGGGTCATCCTCCGCTATCCCGTCGCCATTGCCTTCTTTGGGTGTGTCCACCATGTATATATCATATGATGAGGTGGCTGTCCAGTGCCCTGTGGGCAGTAGTTCCTGTTCGTCTCCTGCATCGTCGTCCATACCGTCGATGTCTTCGGAGTCGAAGTCGAGCATGTCGGTCAAATCGTCGATAGTGGCTACTAAGTGGGTGGTGGGTGGGCGGTGAATTTCTCCGTCATCCGCATCCCAATCCTGCCGGACATAGTTCGGCCAGGACTCTCCTGACAAGGAGAGAGACCTTAATGAGTTCAGTATGTCGCCGAAGGGCGAGTGCTGAAAGATATCCGCGGAGGTGAACTCCATGATCGGCGCCCAGTCGGATTTGATAGGCACGGGCGCAGGCGGTTCAGAGTCCGTGGTCGTGGAAGAATCCGGCAGTTTGGCGTTACGGCTCTTGTGAAAGGTAAGGTCGATACTTGGCTCGATCGCCGCTGAGAATGTGGCCTCCGTGGCGGGCTCTATCCACCCGTCCATGGATGGCGCAATTGGCTCCGAATTGAGGGTCAGAGCGGTTGCCGGTGCGGTCTCCTGAACACTGTCCGATGGTAGAGCTAAATCGTGCTCATCATGACCGTGCGGCGCACTCAGCAGGGGCTCGAATACGTCGAAGATCAAGTCTCCGCGGATGTCGGACGTGTAGTTTAAGCTTCCAAACCTGACCTGGTGGCTAGGGGCGTAACTCTCGATTTGCTCCAGATGGCCAAGTGAGTTGGCCCGCAGTGCGAAGCCGCCGAATATGAAGATCTGTCCGGGGAGAAAAGTCTCACCCTGGACTGCATCGCTATCGATGATCGAAGGAGCCATCAAGCCTGACGATGACGACACAGAGGAACTCTCAATGAAAGCACCAATGTCGGTGTCAAAACCGGCGGATCTCGGGTAGGGGGTCCCGAACTGTGCGTCTAGGCGGATGGTAACAGGAAGCGGGGGACACGATGTTTACCTAGGTTCGCGCCCTCTTGATGGAGGTAATACCCTACGCCCTGCTTGATTGTTCTTGATAATATGAGTAGTACAAGAGTTGATCTACCACGAGATCGAAGAGACTAAACCCTAGAAGCTAGCCTATGGTATGATTGTTGTTGTTCTTGGTCCTACGGAGTAAACCCTCCGGTATATATAGACACCGGAGGGGGCTAGGGTTACACAGAGTCGGTTACAAGGAAGGAGATCTACATATCCGTATTGCCAAGCTTGCCTTCCATGCCAAGGAGAGTCCCATCCGGACACGGGACGAATTCTTCAATCTTGTATCTTCATAGTCCAATAGTCCGGCCAAAGGATATAGTCCGGCTGTCTGGATACCCCCTAATCCAGGACTCCCTCAATGACAGTCAGTTTTCGGCTTTCTCTACTAAGGTGCTCGTCCGGATGAACCAGGGCACAATCGCAGTAGTTCTCCTAGTGCCGCCTTAGCCAATAGAGCGAAACGTAAGGCAGCAAAACACAGGAGCCGGGCAAACCCAACATTTGACCAAAGACATGATTCGGAGCTGATGCATATAAGGCCAAACTCGCGACGCCGAACACTCCCTAAGGTATTCGGTCTTTATGATGTAAACCGGGCTAAACAGTGCCCTTTGTAATAAGCCCCTAGTGTCCAGGTACGTGCAATATTCTGAGGTGGCCACATGCCAATACGTCAGCATCCTTCTCAATGGTACTGAGAATCCAGGGGATGAGTATCAACAAGAGACAGTAAAAAAGGTTTATGCAGGTTCTTAATCTAAAAAGAATCCTTGGAACAGGTCACTGTTGCACGTCTGCGCCTGTGTCTCCGTTGTGCCGTATCCTGGACGGGTGTAGCACGATGGTCATCTGTAAAAGAGAGGAACTTAGCTGAAAAGTTGTCGTGCAAAAGGTAGGTTATACTAAATAAACCATGTACAGTTCAAGGTGAGTAAAGTTGAGCCTAATTGTCACTTGTTCACACGCGTTGAGCCCCTTGTATTGTTGTAGGGGTATAGCCATCAAACCTGTATCAATTATATATAGCTACACCGGACTCGTCTAACCATGTTCGTGGTCTTAACGACCTGTCAGATGCTCTAGTTGGTGAGGTCGTCTAGTGTGGGGCTGCCAAGGCAGCCGCACGGTCTTCCGCACGCAAGGAGCGCTCAATATTTCCATTTACTGTAATGATGCCACGTGGACCGGGCATCTTAAGCATGAGAGAAGCGTAATGCGGTATTGCGTTAAAGTGAGCGAAAGCTTCGCATCCGAGTTGTGCTTGATAGCCACTTTGGAACGGAGCGATGTGGAAGGTTAACTTTTCACTGCGGAAGTTATCTGGAAAGTCGAATATAACCTCTAGTAGCAGGGAGCCCATACAATGGGCTTCTGGGCCTAGCGTTGCTCCTTTAAAGGTAGTATTTCTATGGCTGATTTTTGTTGGGTCTATCCCCATTTTGCAGACTGTGTCCTGATATATTAGGTTTAAACTACTGTCGCGGTCCATCAGGACTCGTGTGAAGTGGTGTCCGTCAATTATCGGGTCTACCACCAAGGCAGCCCATCCTGCATGCCGGATACTTGCCGAGTAATCCCGATGGTCAAAGGTGATCGTTTGGACTCCTGGTGATAGGCCATGAGGCATGTGTCTCTAGGAGTGCCGCTTTGTTTCTCCCCTTCATCACGTGTAACACGTTTACTGTTTTGACTTCTGGTGGGAATTTCTTCTGTTCCCTAGTGCTTTGCTTGCGAGGCTCGTCCTCGTCTTCGCTTGGTGTATCCTGCCCCTTGTGTTCGGCATTGAGTTTGCCGGACTGCTTGAAGACCCAACATTCTCTATGGGTATGATTTGCAGGTTTATCGGGGGTGCTGTGGATCTGACATAGTTTGTCCAGAATCTTGTTCAGGCTGGAAAGTTCGTCTCTGTTGCCTTTGGAGGGCAGCTTTTGCTGACCTGGCCGAGAGCTTCTGAATCCAGCGTTTACCGCCGTGCTCTTCGGGTTGTCTTCTTTATTCTGGTGCTTGTTTTTGCTGCGTAGTGGCTTCACGTTTCCGTCCCTGACTTCGGATGTACTTGGGTCGCTGGTGTTGCATCAGGCTAACCAGCTGTCCTCGCCCGCGCAAAAGCGGGTCATGAGGCATTTTAATGCTGCCATTGTTCTCGGCTTTTCTTGGCCGAGGTGTCTGGCAAGCCATTCGTCTCGAACGCTGTGCTTGAAAGCTGCTAAGGCTTCGGCGTCCGGACAGTCGACTATTTGGTTCTTTTTAGTGAGAAACCTATTCCAAAGCTTTCGGGCTGACTCTCCGGGCGGTTGAGTTATATGACATAAATCGTCTGCATACGGTGGTCGGACATAGGTCCCTTGAGAATTTGCCCGAAAAGCGTCTTCGAGCTCTTCCCAGCTTCCAATGGAGTTTTCGGGGAGGCTTCTAAGCCAGTGCCGAGCTGGCCCTTTGAGCTTGAGGGGTAAGTACTTGATGGCGTGGAGATCGTCTCCTCGAGCCATGTGGATATGGAGGATGTAGTCCTCAATCCAGACCCCATGGTCTGTCGTTCCGTCGTACGCCTCTATGTTTACGGGTTTGAATCCCTCTGGAAATCCATGGTCCAGCACCTCATCGTTGAAACACAGGGGGTGTGCGGCACCCCTATATTTGGGTGTACCGTGGTGTTTGGATTTTTGTTGTGTTGCATTGCTTGCTGGAGCGCGCTTGCTTGGCCCGTAGATGGATCTGGTTGCGCCATCCTTTTGATGCGCGTCCTCACGTGGATCGCTTACTGGCTCGTGTGCAGCGTCGTTTGCCGCGCTATGTTGGCCACGAGGTCGTCTATCCGACCAGATGGCTATTTTGTTTTTTGATTTCAGGGGCTCTAAGGCCTCATCATCAAATTCAGGTTGCAGCTTTTGCTTCGGGTAGCTCTTTGTGTGGCGACTGCCGCCGTACTTTGCTGCGGTGTTGAGTACTTTACTCCATCTAATTCTGAGTATGTCTTGTGCAGCCCTGAGCCTTTGCTTCTGCTTTTTCAGACTCCTCGTAGTGGCAACAAGCCTTAGATGGGGATTCTGTTGCTCTGGGTGCCTGTCCGGTCTGATGTCATCCGGACTGCTATCTTTGCCGGAGACGGGTTGTTTGGTTTGATTCTCCATGTTGCCGTGGTCGGACGGTGGTTCAATGCCGTGTTCATCGTC
The DNA here is from genome assembly GCF_056163025.1 of Triticum urartu. Lineage (NCBI taxonomy): Eukaryota > Viridiplantae > Streptophyta > Magnoliopsida > Poales > Poaceae > Triticum > Triticum urartu. The sequence continues at coordinate 91,070,369 of NC_141878.1, forward strand.
CACTGGCTCACCCTGCTCTATCGCTGGGTCTATATGATCGCTGTTTCTGCCGAGGCGGGATTTGGAATGGGGCTTACGCCGCCGCTTTGACTGCTTCTCGAGGGATCGATCCTTCGCTGCGTCCTTCCATTCCTCGTCGTCGTTTTCTTTGGGTGTGTCCACCATGTACACATCATATGATGAAGTGGGCGTCCAGTGCCCTGTGGGCAGTGGCTCCTGTTCGTCTCCTGCATCATCGTCCATACCGTCGATGTCTTCGGAGTTGAAGTCGAGCATGTCGGTCAAATCGTCGACAGTGGCTACTAAGTGGGTGGTGGGTGGGCGGCGAATTTCTTCATCATCCGCATCCCAATCCTGCCAGACATAGTTCGGCCAGGACTCTACTGGCAAGGAGAAAGATATCCGCAGAGGTGAACTCCATGATTGGCACCCAGTCGGATTCGATAGGCACGGGCACAGGCAGTTCAGAGCCCGTGGCCGGGGAAGAGTCTGGTAGTTTGACGTCACGGCTCCCGTGAAGGGTAAGGTCGGTATTTGGCTCGATCGCCGCTGAAGATGCGGCCTCCATGACGGGGTCTATCCACCCGTCCTTGAATGGCGCAATGGGCTCCGTGTGGCGCACTCATGCTCATCATGACCGTGTGGCGCACTCGGCAAGGGCTCGAAACTGCCGAAGATCAAGTCTCCGTGGATGTCGGCCGTGTGGTTTATGCTTCCAAACCTGACCTGGTGGCTAGGGGCGTAACTCTCGATCTGCTCCAGATGGCCAAGCGAGTTGGCCCGTAGTGCGGAGCCGCTGAATATAAATATCTGTCCGGGGAGGAAAGTCTCACCCTGGACTACATCGCTATCAATGATTGAAGGGGCCATCCATCCTAACGATGACGACATAGAGAAACTCTCAATGAAAGCACCAATGTCGGTGTCAAAACCGGCAGATCTCGGGTAGGGGGTCCCGAACTGTGCGTCTAGGCAGATGGTAACAGGAGGCGGGGGACACGATGTTTACCCAGGTTCAGACCCTCTTGATGGAGGTAATACCCTATGTCCTGCTTGATTGTTATTGAAAATATGAGTAGTACAAGAGTTGATCTACCACGAGATCGAAGAGGCTAAACCCTAGAAGCTAGCCTATGGTATGATTGTTGTTCTCGGTCCTACGGACTAAACCCTCCGGTTTATATAGACACCGGAGGGGGCTAGGGTTACACAGAGTCGGTTACAAGGAAGGACATCTACATATACGAATTGAAAAGGTTGCCTTCCACGCCAAGGAGAGTCCCATCCGGACATGGGACGAAGTCTTCAATCTTGTATCTTCATAGTCCAATAGTCCGGCCAAAGGATATAGTCCGGCTGTCCGGATACCCCCTAATCTTGGACTCCCTCAATAACCTTCAGGAACAATAGGCAATTCGTATTTAGGGGGAGAATCTTCATCATCACTTTCATCAATATTATCAGTTTCAATAATTTCATTCTCTCTAGCCCTAGCAAGTTGTTCATCAAGAAAATCACCAAGTGGCACAGTAGTATCAAGCATAGAAGTAGTTTGATCATAAGTATCATGCATAGCAGAAGTGGCATCATCAATAACATGCGACATATCAGAATGAATAGCAGAAGCAGGTCTAGGTGTCGCAAGCTTACTCAAAACAGAAGGTGAATCAAGTGCAGAGCTAGATGGCAGTTCCTTACCTCCCCTCGTAGTTGAGGGAGAAATCTTGGTTCTTGGACCTTTCAAGTTCTTCATAATGATAAGCAGATATAAATCCCAAGTGACTCAAAGAATAGAGGTATGCTCCCCGGCAACGGCGCCAGAAAATAGTCTTGATAACCCACAAGTATAGGGGATCGCAACAGTTTTCGAGGGTAGAGTATTCAACCCAAATTTATTGATTCGACACAAGGGGAGCCAAAGAATATTCTCAAGTATTAGCAGCTGAGTTGTCAATTCAACCACACCTAGAAACTTAATACCTGCAACAAAGTGTTTAGTAGCAAAGTAATATGATAGTAGTGGTAACGGTGGTAGAAGGTAACGGTAGCAAAAGTAATATTTTTGGTGTTTTGTAGTGATGATAACAATAGCAACTGAAAAAGTAAATAAGCAAAGAGTAATATATGGAAAGCTCGTAGGCATTGGATCGGTGGTGGAGAATTATGCCGGATGACACAGAACTAGCTCCAATTCATCAATGTAATGTAGGCATCTATTCCGAATATAGTCATACGTGCTTATGGAAAAGAACTTGCATGACATCTTTTGTCCTACCCTCCCGTGGCAGCGGGGTCCTATTGGAAATTAATGGATATTAAGGCCTCCTTTTAATAGAGTACCGGACCAAAGCATTAACACATTGTGAATACATGAAGTCCTCAAACTACGGTCATCACCGGAAGTGGTCCCAACTATTGTCACTTTGCGGTGGCCGGATCATAACACATAGTAGGTGACTATAGACTTGCAAGATAGGATCAAGAACTCTCATATATTGATGAAAACATAATAGGTTCAGATCTGAAATCATGGCACTCGGGCCCTAGTGATAGGCATTAAGCATAGCAAAGTCATAGCAACATCAATCTCATAACATAGTGGATACTAGGGATCAAACCCTAATAAAACTAACTCGATTACATGATAAATCTCATCCAACCCATCACCGTCCAGCAAGCCTACGATGGAATTACTCACGCACGGTGGTGAGCATCATGAAATTGGTGATGGAGGATGGTTGATGATGACGATGACGACGTATTCCCCTCTCCAGAGCCCCAAACGGACTCCAGATCATCCCTCCCGAGAGAGTTTAGGTCTTGGCGGCGGCTCTGTATCGTAAAACGCGATGAATCCTTCTCTCCGAAAGTGAATATATGGACTCAAGGTTGAGGTCGATGGAGCGTCAGGGGGCGCGCCCCCACCCTCGTGGACAGGTGGAGGCCCCCCTGACATGGATCTTCCTTCCAGTATTTATTATATATTCCAAAATAATTCTCCGTTGATTTTCAGGTCATTCTGAGAACTTTTATTTCTGCACAAAAATAACACCATGGCAATTCTGCTGAAAACAGCGTCAGTCCGGGTTAGTTCCATTCAAATCATGCAAGTTAGAGTCCAAAACAAGGGCAAAAGTGTTTGGAAAAGTAGATACGACGGAGACGTATCATACTCACGGTTGCTTTGCTTCTTTTTCCCGGTTATTGCGATCATATGATGGAGTCTAGGGGCCAGAGGATCCCGAGGCTGATTCTACGTGGAGTTCAGCTTCGAGGGGTAGTTAGGAGGTGCCACGCAAGAGGCCTTGCCTTTTCGATCGTTGCTAATTTTGTGCTAGCCTTCTTAAGGCAATCTTGGTTAACTTATGTCTTTGCTCGGATATTGTTGCTTTCGCTGACTCTTGTGTATTCCAGCTTATGTATTTGAGCCCTCGAGGCCCCTGGCTTGTAATATAAAGCTTGTATTATTTTAATTTGTTTCTAGAGTTGTGTTGTGGTATCTTCCCATGAGTCCTTGATCTTGATCGTACACATTTGCGTGTATGATTAGTGTATGGTCAAATCGAGGGCGTCACACCAGCTCCCCACGTGTATGGATGTGCATCTTTTTCTACTTCCATCAGCTCTTCTAAATCCACCTAAATTTTAAGTATTATTAGAGGTAAAGCTACTTCATGCATTCAAATTTAGGACTTGGTTCAAACAACGAAGGAAGGGGGAAAGTCATAGCATGAATCTAGGACTTGATTCAAAGAGGAAATAACAGGGGGGGTAGTAGAGACCGGATACCCAACCAGTCTCTTGGTTGAAAAGGGAAATAATGGGAAAACTCAGTACAAACTGGATAAGGAAATGATCTATTATTGGTTGAAAAATGGATAGAAAGTGGCGATTGGTAGACAAGTCAACAGAGTATGTCCCGGATTAGATTTGCTGCCCTCACATAGTAAAAGGTCTCCAGGATTAGATTTGCTGCCCTCACATAGTAAAAGGTCTCCAGGATTAGATTTCCTGCCCTAACATAGTAAAAGGTCTCCTCTATTGGATTTTCTGCCCACACTGAGCATGAACAAACTCGGCATCACCACTTTTTTCCTCCTTATAGGTACATTGTGCCGATGTGTCCACTGTCGCATGTCCTTATACCAACCTTTTGTTGTTGCTAATGTAAGGGCGCATGTAAAATGAAGCGATCACAATGTTACCTTAAGGACATGTCTAAGCAGTGTTATTGTTAATCTAATGCCTCTAGTGATTTGATGCAATTAAACTGTGTTACAAATGGCACTCCTGTTGTTTTCCCCAGTATGATAAGTAAGTTGCTTCTTTACGATGCTGAGTGACCTGGTGTCCCCACGGTCCCATGCCCTTAAACCGACTCTTTAGCTGCTGTTGATTTACTGTATCTGGTAAACAAGCAATGCCACCGTTAAAGTAATCACATATTTGACGAATGTCATAGTTGATCGTAATGCTTCCGTCAACATGAAGCATTGCTGACATTTTAAAATTTCTACTGTCCTTGCGTGATTGTCATGAACATAATTAAGATGCTTCTTTTCATTTCATGTATGTTCCGTATATTCTTATTGACCAGCAACTATTTATCCCGCACACCGGTCAGTATTGTCCTTTATCAACATGATTGTGCTTTGTCATACTGTGCTAATGTTCTATTTTTTAAAAATAAAGCTATTCTATCGCAATCTTTTCTCGTTTTGGAAATAAAGTTTGCTTCAATTAGTGCCACTATTATAGTAATGATCTTTCTTATCTGTGCAAACAGGAATACTCAATTATAGATGTTGTGATGGTCAAGAGCATTCACCAAGTTCTTGGGTTGTATGACACCTAGTCAAGATGGATTTAATCCCGATATTCAGTTTATCAAAAGGCTCTAATGGGTTGGTTCTGAATCTTGCAAGCTGGGAATCAATGAGATGTGTAGGCATCTTTGTTGTACTTATTGTTTGAATCTTATTTGTTGGTTCTGAATCTTGCAAGCTGGGAATGAATGAGATGTGTAGGCATCTTTGATGTACTTATTATTTGAATCTAATTTGTTGGTTCTGAATCTTGCAAGCTGGGAAACACGGCATAATGATGCAGAGGACAACAACCATAACAAATAGTTCAAACTTGGTAGTATTATCTGTTTGAAAGTGCGACAAATGTGTTGATCGTGTGCGTCCTGAGAATAATAATTCTAATTGTTGTGCCTGTTGATCTTGTGGTATTGATAGAACGAGCCAATGCATTGCTTGTTTTAAGAATAAATTTCTATTAAAGCTAATTAAATTTAAGTAAGAGACCACTAACACTTGTTATTACAGTACCAATACAGACCCGCTCGTGAACCGACGTGTGGCCGGAATAGGTTCCTTAATGGAGGCGTTTGAATGCGCCGAGGGTGCATGTTCTGCCGGGCATGCAGCAGGCGAGGGAGGGGTAGTAACTGTTGTCGCATGTACACACTCAGTTTACTGTTGAATCTAGTTCCCCAAGAGCTGAAAAATGAACTGCTGCCGCCGCCTATCCACTCGTTCACTTGAAGAGACTCCAATGGTGATCCGAGGGGTGAGCCTGCTGGATATGGACTTTAGCAAGGAGTTCACCTTTGAGTTTGCCGTTAAGTCCCATAGCTGCACCAAGTTGAATGTGATGTACACCAACGATCCGGGCTCGGTGAAACTTTGCCTCGCCGAGTTCAAGTAGTACCTACAGGAAAAGAAAGAACAAGGTCGCAAGACTAGACCTTGTGCCCATCCATTCGTCTCCTAACAGGGAATAGCGGATCGCGGTCACGCAGGTATGTGTGCAGGACGAGGTTCTCGTCTACCACTGCTGCAGGGCCATCAGAGGTTCTGGAGCATTCGCCCGTTTCATCGGAAGCGCCGACTGCACATTCGCTAACGTGGAGAGAAGGAAGAACGCGATGATTCGGCCATATGGTGCAACAAGCTTGTCGACATCCAAAAGAAATACAATATCATCGTCAACGGGAAGGAGAAGGACTCCGTGGTTGACCTCGTCGAGACCATCATCGACCCCTGCTACGACAACATGAAAGAAGACAATGATACCAAGGACCTGAACACGTGGGAGGTACCTCTGGATCTAGCCTACATAACCTACACAGCCAAGGACGCATACGCATGCTACGACATGTAAAGGCAGATCTTGGACATGAGGGCGTGTCTGCTTCCCGTAACCGTCGAGTACACGGACAGCCGGAATGTCATGAGCAAGCATGCCAGGAAGGTCTAGATGTTGTACTTTATCTGTTTATAAGCACCTTTATCATTTGAGTGTTTCATGCATTAGCCTATGTGTCGTAATTATCTGTTTTGTCCGAAATATTTCTTCTAAGAACTCATTAACATGTTTGCTTTTTTAGTGGCTGTTTGCTTATGTGTGTAACTAGTTCACTCGTCCGTTTCAAAAAAAACTAGTTCACTCGGCTGCCGTGCATTGAATCTCCTTCCTCCCAACGTATTCCACTTCTCAGGTGGACCCAGCAGGTCTCGTACACAGACATATGGGACCAACCACCTATCCATTTGTATTTCTTTATTTTGTTCAATCTTTCATCCTCTTCCTATACATCGGCTGGCCATCATAGCCTATGGCGTTGGCCAGGCCGTCCCTCTATCCCACACATTGTCCGGCGGTGGCAGCTCCACCGGCCCACCCTGCACCCGAACAAGTCAACCCTCATACTCCCCTCCGCTTGTGTCTTCCCCCACTCCGGTTTGTTCAGTCTGAGGTCTCAACGTCATCATCCGCCTTGGTGCTCTCCCCGCAGTGCCGCCGTCTATCGTTCGCAACATGCTCAGCAAAACAAGAGGAATCAGGAGACAACTGTTCGTCGAGAGGCTGACAGTCCCGGGACCACCAGGTCCATGGCCTAGGTTTTGTTGTTTAACATGGGCAACCCATGACATGTTTCAATGTTTTTTGGATCCAACAGGTATCAAGCGGCCTCTGGGCCTCCCAACCTAGCTTGTCTATAACACCATCAGCCCAAGTTATGTTCGTTTTTTCAAGACGACGCATAGCTCAGTTCTATTTTCCTATAAGAATGCAAAACTGAAACTATGTTTTCCCTTCTATAATAGTATATATTTATATCTTATTTTATTACATATATATATAAAAGAAACAACATAAGGTTCCGTTAAACCAGTCGTTCGTCCAACCATTTTACAGACCATCCCACATCCTTTATTTTTTTGTTTTCATTAATCCTATATCTGAATTTTCTCCCACTTTCCTTTTCGACGTAAACTGAGTTTTCTCCCAGTACTTTTCCCTAGAACCAACTCAACTGTCCCACGTCTAGCCTAAAAAATAATAATACCCCACGTCCTATTAACTCATCAAATTAAAATGATATATTATTTCGTAAATTTAAAGTTCTTACAAAATATTAATAATAATAATTGTTTATATATAAATTGGCAAGTTAACTCGTAGTGATTGCGTACATAAGCTTGCAAAGATTTTACTGACCAATGCAGTAATAGACGTGCAATCATGTGTTTATGTTTTTATAACATTTCTCCGCCCAGCCCAACATGATATTTTCACCCAGCCCAGCAAGTCCGTGGATGTCAAGAAAAATGCAAATTGGCTTTAAATTCTACCATATATATAAACGGGCTGCATAGATTCTACATCATTATTTCACCCAGCCCACCAAATGGACTATAAAAAACAAATAGATAGGCTGACATGTGAGCCAGTAGGTTGCAGCCTAAGCAAGGCGTTGGATTTACATCCAACGGCCGACATTCTTCTTCAATATCTTGTCGTCTACCCCCAGCGCTGCCGGGACCGCCTGCTCTAGCCTCTGGCATCCAGCGGCATTGTTTTGCACGCCTCACAGTGAAATGCTACCCCGCCGATGGCCAGGCCATCCCTCCACTCTACACCTCCTGTTATTCACAGCCGAGTGTAGGCCCACCCCGCACCTGAACCAGTCAAGTTTCCCACTCCTCTCCGTCTGCAACTCCACTGTCGCGTCTTCCCCATCTCCAGGTCATTCCAGTCTGGGGCCTCACCGTCGTCCACCGCCTCGCTGTGCTCGGTGTGGCATGGTCAACAAACGAGAGTCATCGAAAGAGGACTGTACGTGGAGAGCCTGATGGCTGGGACCCACGAGGTCCATGGTCGCAGGCAAGGAAAGCTCCTCCTTATTAAGTTGTTTCCTCCCCCTGACAGCTGGGACCCACTGGCTATATCTTCGCACAGAAGGAAGTTCCTCCTTGTTATGCGAAAAACTATTCCTCCCGATGACAGCTGGGACCCGGTAGATTTGGTGGCTGACTTGCGGGCCTACTAAGCAGACGTGTACGCAGGGCTTTGTCAACTTAATCAACAAATGATTCTAGTAGCTGGACTGTTGGATGTTAATCCAACAGCTGTGCTCCTTCTTCAACCTCCCTTCTTGCTCCTATCTCCCGTAGGCGGCATCGCGGCAGTGCTTCCGCGCACCCGAAGCAGTCAAGTTTCCCACTCCTCTCCATCTGTGACTCCACTTACGTGTCTTCCCCATCTCCGGGTCATTCCAGTCTGGGGCCTCGCCATCGTCCACCGGCCTTGGTGCGCTCGGCATGGTGTGGTCAACATGATCAACAAACGAGAGTCAACGGATGAGTAATGTACGTGAGAGGCTGACAATGGGGATGCACCATGCCCACGGACGCATGCATGCATCTGCATCCTTTTTACCCTGAAAAATAATGTTTTCGCCCCCTGACTGTTGGGACCCACCAGCTACATCTTCGAACACAAGGAAGTGCCTCCTTATTACTCACAAAATAAAGACGATTTCTCCCCTGACAGTTGGGACTGAGCAGCTATATATTCGCACGCAAGGAAGTGCGTCCTTATCCTCCCTGACCGCTGGGACCCACCCGTTCAAAGCGTACGTAGTGTTGTCTGTCTGGTCACGAAGGTGTATGTTCATACTGGTCTATCGGTCTCTCTGCAAGTATGAACCGTGGTCGAGTAAGTAGCGGCACATGTCATAGTAGAGCCCCCCATGTAGCTGTTTAGGTTGTCCCGTCTAAACAGTGTACACGTACATACAGCCACACGCCAAAAAATACGGCCATGTACGTACATACAAACGGGGTCTCAAACGCCTACTCGCGCATACATACGGCCAGGTCTCGTTGCTACCTCTTGAGCACAGCGTTGGTTTTCCTGGAAGAGGAAATGGTGATGCAGTAAAGTAGCGTAAGTATTTCCCTCGGTTTTTGAGAACCAAGGTATCAATCCAGTAGGAGATCACGCTCAAGTCCCATGCACACCTACATAAACAAATAAGAACCTCACAACCAACGCGATAAAGGGGTTCCTGTCACATCCCTAGTTCTGGTATGACCTAGACCAGCTAGCCATTTGTGCATCATGTTTAAATTCCATTTAAATTTGAAATGGGGATTTGTGAAACCCTCGGAATTCTTTCTGGAAATAACCCAGATAAAAAATGCTCCAAAAGGGTCCAAGAAAATGTTCATGTTGCTCTCTGAAAATATTGGTCAGAGTTAAAATTCTAACGAATATTTTCAGGAGCTCATAAATATTTATTTTGGCCTTTTGGAATTAATCCAGTAATTATTTGTGTTGGATAAATATTTTGATATATAAAAAATATTGTCCAATATTTCTGAATTTTGGTGAGGGGCTTTGGAGTGGTCCAACTAGTCCCTACAAAAATTTACAGAACAAAATAAATTGATTTAGTATTATTACTAAATCATAACAACTGTCAGATAAATAGAAAAGAAACAGAAATGGTAAAAAACCCACATGTGCTTACCTGCGGCCCAGCTCCTGTGCTGGCCCAGCACTGTGCAGCCCAGCAGCAGCCCAGCCCACCTGTCTCCCTCCCCTGTCGTCTTCCTCCCGCCAGGAGGACAGTGCGTGTGGCCGCCGCGCGCGAGCACGCGCCTCGCCACCTCCTGCTCACCGCCGAGCCCCTGGACACGTGGATGAACGCCCCGGTGTCGTCCCGATCCGCCCGACCTCTCTCACTCTCCCCCTGCTCTCTCCCTCGTCGTTCCCCACCTCACCGAACGCGCCCGTCGCCGCCGACGAGCACCACCGCGGCCACCGCCTCCCCCTCGCCCTCTCCCCGTGCTCAGAAGCTCCACCACATCGCCAGCTACCCCCCATCAAGACACGCACCTCGGGAGGCCCTGGAGCGCCGCCATCGCCATCGTCTTCACTTCCGGCCACCGGCGATCGCCCACGCCGTTCTGCTCGCGTTCGACCTCCCCCGAGCTCGCTGAAGACTTTGATGGATTCGTTGTGAGCTTCTGCTCTGCTTCCCCCTCTCCGTTCTGCCGTTCCCGAGCCGTAGCCTGCACCCGCACGCCACCGAACTCCGGCCGCCGCCCCGAGCTTCCCTCCGGCGAGCTCCGGCCACCCCTCCTCCTCCTATCTACCCCATTAGATGCGGGAGAGCACGGGCTACGCCCCGGTGCTCTCCGCCGTCCTTTTCGTTGCCGGAACGGCGATCCCGAGCCCTCCGCTGCGTTCGGTCTCGCCGGTGGCTAAATGCCGGTGGGGTTGACCGGTCTAACCCCCCCAGTTGACCTGGGGTTTGACTACCCAGGGACAATGACAGGTGGGGCCCGGCCTGCTAATGTTTCTGTTAGGATTAGTTTAATATCTAATTAACTCTGTTAACTAACAATGAGCCAATGACATGTGGGACCCGGTCGTCAGGTTTGACCTGGTCAGCTCCGTTGACCTGCTAACGCAGGCATGACGCAATGCTGACGCAGTTATTCTTTTTCTGGAATTATTTTTAAACAGGAAATTCCAGAAAATGTTCAAAACTTCAAAAATTCATAGAAATTCAACCGTAGCTCAGATTGAAATAATTTATATATGAAAAATTATCAGAAAAATTCAATCTATCCATCTGTACCACTTTCATGCATGTTCAACCAACTTATAACACTGTGTAAGTGAAAACATGATAATGGCATTTTAAATGCTAAATATGGAGTTTGCATATGAACCCTTGGTCCATATGGACTTCATTTAAATGGTTGCTAGATGCATTATTGCAATCATAACATCATTACCATGTTCATTTATCATAATGTTGCATATGCTTGTGTTTTGATTTCCGACACCGTTCCTTCTCGATAGGTCCTGCTCCGGAGAGTGTTTGAGAGTACCTGTCTGACGAGCAGTGCCCCTCTGTTGATCTACCAGGCAAGCAACCCCCTTGTTCATTCCGATACAATCCACTCTCTTGCTCCTGCTCTCAATTATTGCATTAGGACAACAACGATTCAACTGCTACTTTATGCCGCGGTAGTTGAACCCATTCCTCTGCATGACCTGTCATTGCCATAGTAAATAGTTAAAACCCACTAGCATGTGTAGGAGTTGTTTGAGCCTTGTTGTGTTCCTACCATGCCATGCCTGCTATTGCTTAGAGTTGTGCCAGGTCTGATTCATCGGGAATGAATTGGAGTGTTATGATATGTTCTGGTGCTGAGAGTTAAGTGTGTGAACATGATTTGGTAAAGGTAGCGGTGAGGGGCCATGTAGGAGTACATGGTGGGTTGTCTCATTGGGACCGTCCTTAAGAACTGAGTTCTGTGTAAGTTGTCCAATGACTAGCTACTACCACACATTGGGCTCCGGGCGCTCCAAGCTCTCTCGACTTATTAACCGCCTTGTTCTCTGCCCAGGAGTTGCAAATAGTTTCTGGTGTTTGTAGGTAGTGCTATTCTTCTACCGAGTGGCACCCGGCAGGGTGGGCTCAGGACAGACTAGGCATAGGTGGCACGGTGTACCAAGTGGCACCCGGATGGTAGGCTTGGGAACCCTGCTCACATCGTTTGGGGCCATGAGCGACACCCCGGCCGGATCTCCTTGCGCGTGGAACCCAAATAGGTGATAAACCTGGATTAGAGTCTTGCGTGGTTAGTCAGGTCGTGGCCGACACCCTCGCCAGGCTTCCGCTTGAAGGTTGCCGAGATACATGACGTGTACATGGTGGTAAGTGGTGAGAGCGTGTGTGAAGAAGTACACCCCTGCAGGGTTATCATGATCTGTTCGAATAGCCGTGTCCTCGGTTATGGACTTCTTGGATGCTTACGTGGTACATAGACAACTTTAAGTGGATACTCTAAAATGCTCAAGACAAGTGTGAGTGCTATGGATGGCCTTCTCGTAGGGAGACGAGGATGAATCCATATTAGTGTATTGATGTGGTGATTAGTGGACTCGTGTGCGCTGCCTCATCTCAAAGAAGTTTCTCGTTGTCGTAGAACAGGATAACCACTGAGTCAAAGCTGGCTTGCTACAACTAAACCCCACATTACCTTCTTGATACAAATGCATATATGATAGGATCTGATGTAAGTCTTGCCGAGTACATTTGTACTCACATTTGCTTTATTTATGTTTTGTAGATGAGACAACTGTCTTACCAGTAGTTCCGCTTGGACTTCGACGAGTAGCTTGTTACCTCAGCTATGATCTTGTACCCTTGGGAGGGTCTTGTAGATAGTCAGGCTTCTCAGCCCTTTTCTTTTGTAGTTGTCTGTACACAGACATGTAATGCTTCTGTTGCTTGTATGCTCTGAATGATGGGTCATGTGACCCCTGTTTGTATTTATGCTATGTGGCTCTTCAGAGCCTTTATCTATATGAGTTTGCGTTATGTTGTGATGCCATGTTGTATAGCACATACTTGCATGTTATGCGTACGTGTGACGTGTACTGCTATGTGTGGGATCCGACAATCTAGTTGTTTATCCTTGGCAGCCTCTCTTATGGGGAAATATAGTTTAGTGCTTCCTTGAGCCATAGTAGTCCGCTACAGCCCGGTTCATCGGAGTCCTGCTAGCCCAGCACTACTTCTCAGAACACTTGACTGGCCGGCATGTGTTCCACTTCGTTCCTATGTCTGTCCCTTCGGGGAGATGTCACGCGGTGACTTCCGGAGTCCTGCCTAGCCTGCTACAGCCCGGGTTCTCGGGAGTCCTGTTAGCCCAGTGCTACAGCCCGGATTCATATGCTGCTGACCGACATGCTCGATGTGATTCATGTATGCCTGTCCCCATAGGTTAGCACCGCTTTGGGTTCACGACTAGCCATGTCGGCCCGGGTTCTCTGTCATATGGATGCTAGCGATACTATCACATACGTGAGCCAAAAGGCACAAACGGTCCCGGCCCATGGTAAGGCGACACCCGTGGGAAGACCGTGCGTGAGGCCGCAAAGTGATATGAGGTGTTACAGGCTAGATCGGTGTGACTTAGAATCGGGGTCCCGACAGTTCCCAATCCCTTCTCGGTCACTTACGAGAGTGAGATCTAATAGATATGATAAGTTAATATTTTGGTATTTTTATGATAAAGAGAGATAAAGATGCAAAGTAAAATAAATGGTAATGGAAATAACTAAGTATTGGAATATTAATATGATAAAAGATAGACCCCAGGGCCATAGGTTTCACTAGTGGCTTCTCTCAAGAGCATAAGTATTACGGTGGGTAAACGAATTATTGTCGAGCAATTGATAGAATTGAGCATATTTATGAGAATACCTAGGTATGATCATGTATATAGGCATCACGTCCGAGAAAAGTAGACCGAAAAGATTCTGGATCTACTAGTATTACTCCACACATCGACCGCTATCTAGCATGCATCTAGAGTATTAAGTTCATAAGAACGGAGTAATGCTTTAAGGAAGATGACATGATGTAGCGGGATAAACTCATGCAATATGATATAAAGCCCATCTTTTTGTCCTCGATGGAAACAATGCAATATGTGTCGGTTCCCTTTCTGTCACTGGGATTGAGCACCGCAAGATTGAACCCAAAGCAAAGCACTTCTCCCATTGCAAGAAAGATCAATCTAGTACGCCAAACCAAACTGATAATTCAGAGAGACTTGCAAATATAAACCAATCATACATAAAAGAATTCAGAGAATAATCAAATATTGTTCATAGATAATCTGGATCATAAACCCACAATTCATCGGATCTCGACAAACACACTGCAAAAGAAGATTACATCGAATAGGTCTCCAAGAAGATCGAGGAGAACTTCGTATTGAGATCCAAAGAGAGAGAAGAAGCCATCTAGCTAATAACTATGGACCCGTAGGTCTGAATTAAACTACTCACACATCACCGGAGAGGCCATGGAGTTGATGTAGAGGCCCTCCGTGATCGATGCCCCCTCCGGTGGAGCTCCGGAAAAGGCCCCAGGATGGGATCTCTTGGGTACAGAAGGTTTCGGCAGTGGAATTAGGTTTTCATGGTGCTCCTGGATATATATAGGAGGAAGAAGTATGTCGGTGAAGCAACGGAGGGCCCACGAGGGTGAAGGGCGCGCCCCCTGCCTCGTGCCTTCCTCCATTGTTTCTTGACGCATACTCCAAGTCTCCTGGATCATGTTCGTTGAGAAAATCACGTTCCCGAAGGTTTTACTAAGTTTATATTCCTTTTCTTCAAAACCCTAAAATAGGCAAAAAAAATCAACAATTTCGGCTGGGCCTCCGATTAGCAGGTTAGTCCCAAAAATGATATAAAAGTGTAAAATAAAGCCCATTGACATCCAAAATAGATAATATAATAGCATGGAGCAAGCCAAAATTATAGATACGTTGGAGACGTATCAAGCATCCCCAAGCTTAATTCCTGCTCATCCTCAAGTAGGTAAATGATAAGAGAAGAATTTTTTATGTGGAATGCTTTCTAACATATTTCTCAATGTATTTTTTCTTTATTGTGGCATGAATGTTCAGATCCATAAGATTCAAGATAAAAGTTTAATATTGACATAAAAATAATAATAGTTCAAGAGTACTAACTAAGCAATCATGTCTTCTCAAAATAACATGGACAAAGAAAGTTATCCCTACAAAATCATATATTCTAGCCATGCTCTATCTTCACCACACAAAATATTTAAATCATGCACAAACCCGATGACAAGCCAATCAATTGTTTCATACTTTTGATGTTCTCAAACTTTTTCAATCTTCACACAGTATATGAGCATGAGCCATGGATATAGCACTATATAGTGGAATAGAATGGTGGTTGTGGAGAAGACAAAAAGGGAGAAGATAGTCTCACATCAACTAGGCATATCAACGGGCTATGGAGATGCCCATTAATAGATATCAATGTGAGTGAGTAGGGATTGCCATGAAACGGGTGCACTAGAGCTATAAGTGTATGAAAGCTCAACAAAAGAAACTAAGTGGGTGTGCATCCAACTTGCTTGCTCATGAAGACCTAGGGCAGTTTGAGGAAGCCCATCATTGGAATATACAAGCCAAGTTCTATGAAAAATTCCCACTAGTATGTGAAAGTGATATCATAGTAGACTCTCTATCATGAATATCATGGGGCTACTTTGAAGCACAAGTGTGGAAAAAGGATAGTAACATTGTCACTTCTCTCTTTTTCTATCATTTTTTTATTCGAGCCTTTTTTATTTTTTGGCCTCTTTTTTTCGTCCAAAATCTCATCCCGACTTGTGGGGGAATCATAGTCTCCATCATCCTTTCCTCACTGGGACAATGCTCTAATAATGATCATCACACTTTATTTACTTACAACTCAAAAATTACAACTCGATACTTAGAACAAAATATGACTCTATGTGAATGCCTCTAGTGGTGTACCGGGATGTGCAATGATGCATGAGTGACATGTATGAAAATTATGAATGGTGGCTTTGCCACAAATACGATGTCAACTACATGATCATGCAAGCAATATGACAATGATGAAGCATGTCATAATAACGGAATGATGGAAAGTTGCATGGCAATATATCTCGGAATGGCTATGGAAATGCCATAATAGGTAGGTATGGTGGCTGTTTTGAGGAAGGTATATGGTGGGTTTATGGTACCGGCGAAAGTTGCGCGATACAAGAGAGGCTAGCAATGGTGGAAGGGTGAGAGTGCGTATAATCCGTGGACTCAACATTAGTCATAAAGAACTCACATACTTATTCTAAAAATCTATTAGTTATCGAAACAAAGTATTACGCGCATTCTCCTAGGGGGATATATTGGTAGGAAAAGACCATCGCTCATCCCCGACCGCCACTCGTAAGGAAGACAATCAATAAATAAATCATGCTCCGACTTCATCACATAACGGTTCACCATACTTGCATGCTACGGGAATCACAAACTTTAACACAAGTATTTCTCAAATTCACAACTACTCAACTAGCATGACTCTAATATCACCATCTCCATATCTCAAAACAATTATCAAGTATCAAGCTTCTCATAGTATTCAATGCACTTGTATGAAAATTTTATTATTGCCATGTTGTTCTAAAGGTCTCTCAAAATAATATAAGTGAAGCATGAGAGATCAAGTATTTCTACAAAATAAAACCACCACCGTGCTCTAAAAGATATAAGTGAAGAACTAGAGAAAAAACTATTTAGCTCAAAAGATATAAGTGAAGCACTGGAGCAAACAATTATATAGCTCAAAAGATATAAGTGAAGCACATAGAGTATTCTAATAAATTCCCAATCATGTGAGTCTCTCTCAAAAGGTGTGTACAGCAAGGATGATTGTGGTAAACTAAAAATAAAATACTCAAATCATACAAGACACTCCAAGCAAAACACATATCATGTGGTGAATGAAAATATAGCTCCAAATAAAGTTACCGATAGACGAAGACGAAAGAGGGGACGCCTTCCGGGGCATCCCCAAGCTGAGGCTTTTAGGTGTCCTTGAATGTTATCTTGCAATGATATGGACATCCCCAAGCTTAGGCTCTTGACACTCCTTGTTCCATAATCCATCAAATCTTTACCCAAAACTTGAAAACTTCACAACACAAAACTCAAAATAGAAAATCTCGTGAGCTCCGTTAGCGAAAGAAAACAAAACACCACTTCAAGGTGCTGTAATGAACTCATTCTTGATTTATATTGGTGTTAAACCTAATGTATTCCAACTTCTCTATGGTTTATAAACTCTTATACTAGACATAGATTCATCAAAATAAGCAAACAACACGCGAAAAACAGAATCTGACAAAAAGAGAACAGTCTATAGTAATCTGTAGCTAACGCAAACTTCTGCAACCCCAAAAATTCTAAATAAATTTCTGGACGTGAGTAATTTATCTATTAATCATAAAAAAATAACTAAATAGCACCTCCCAAATAAAAATGGCAGCAATTCTCGTGAGCGCTAAAGTTTCTGTTTTTTTACAGCAAGATCAAAAAGACTTTCCCCAAGTCTTCCCAACGGTTCTACTTGGCACAAACACTAATTAAACACAAAAAACACAACCAAAACAAAGGCTATATAAATTATTTATTACTAAATAGTAGCAAAAAGCAAGTAACAAAAATAAAATTCGGTTGCCTCCCAACAAGCGCTATCGTTTAACGCCCCTAGCTAGGCATAAAAGCGAAGATAGATCTAGGTATTGCCATCTTTGGTTTTAGGGAAGAAAAGAGCAAACTTATTATCTATGGCATTAATCTTTCTATTTTGATAAAGCACATGGTTGTTAATGGTAGAAGAAAGAGTAAGCATTTTACGGAAATTTGCATCTAAGCTACCTTTCATCTCTTTGATAGATTCATTTTGGTAGGAGAGCAAAAGAGATGTAGATTCAACTTTCTCATTCATGGGGTGCCCAAATATGGTTTTCATATTTTTCATAAGTATCTACGGCACCCACTTCAAGAAAACCTTCTTCAAAAATAGAATCTAGGACATGCTTAAACGAAGAAGGTAGGGCAATATAAAAGCTCTTTAAGTAAACTTCAATTTGGTATTGGGGCACATAGCTGGCCCGATCCTTAATAGTCTATCTCAAGCATCTTTCAAAGATTCATCAAGTAAATAACAAAAAATTCCTGAATCATCTTCATCAAAATTATTAAGATTCTCATTGATAACTTCAGTAGGTCTTTCCATAGCATCATTTTTTATGAGTTTAGAGAGAATAGAAGGATTGTCAACAATACTAAAACTCGGAAGAAAACCCCCAACCCTTTTTGATTCTGACATGGCGAAAGAAAGGAAAGCGGAAAAGAAAGGGCAAATAAAATGGCAAGGGTGGAGTGGGGGAGAGGAAAACGAGAGGGAAATGGCAAATAATGTAATGCGAGGGATAAGAGTTTGTGATGGGTACTTGGTATGTCTTGACTTGTGCTTGAATCTCCCGAGCAACGGCGCCAGAAATCCTTCTTGCTACCTCTTGAGCACTACATTGGTTTTCCCTTGAAGAGGAAAGGGTGATGCAGTAAAGTAGCGTAAGTATTTCCCTCAGTTTTTGAGAACCAAGGTATCAATCTAGTAGGAGATCACGCTCAAGTCCCACGCACCTACACAAACAAATAAGAACCTCGTAGCCAACGCGATAAAGGGGTTGTCACTCCCTTCACGGTCACTTACGAGAGTGAGATCTGATAGATATGATAAGATAATATTTTTGGTATTTTTATGATAAAGAGAAATAAAGATGCAAAGTAAAATAAATGGCAATAGAAATAACTAAGTACTGGAAGATTAATATGATAAAAGATAGACCCGGGGGGCCATAGGTTTCACTAGTGGCTTCTCTCAAGAGCATAAGTATTACGGTGGGTAGACGAATTACTGTCGAGCAATTGATAGAATTGAGCATAGTTATGAGAATATCTAGGTATGATCATGTATATAGGCATCACGTCCGAGACAAGTAGACCGAAACGATTCTGCATCTACTACTATTACTCCACACATGGACCGCTATCCAGCATGCATATAGAGTATTAAGTTCATAAGAACAGAGTAATGCTTTAAGGAAGATGACATGATGTAGAGGGATAAACTCATGCAATATGATATAAACCCCATCTTTTTGTCCTCGATGGAAACAATACAATATGTGTCGGTTCCCTTTCTATCACTGGGATCGAGCACCGCAGGATTGAACCCAAAACTAAGCACTTCTCCCATTGCAAGAAAGATCAAACTAGTAGGCCAAACCAAACTGAGAATTCGAAGAGACTTGCAAAGATAAACCAATCATACATAAAAGAATTCAGAGGAGAATCAAATATTGTTCATAGATAATCTGGATCATAAAGCCACAATTCATCGAATCTCGCAAACACACCGCAAAGGAATATTACATCGAATAGGTCTCCAAGAAGATCGAGGAGAACTTTGTATTGAGATCCAAAGAGAGAGAAGAAGCCATCTAGCTAATAACTATGGACCCGTAGGTCTGAAGTAAACTACTCACACATCATCGGAGAGGCCATGGAGTTGATGTAGAGGCCCTCCGTGATCGATGCCCCCTCCGGTGGAGCTCCGGAAAAGGCCCCAAGATGGGATCTCTCGGGTACAGAAGGTTGCGGCGGTGGAATTAGGTTTTCGTGGTGCTCCTGGATGTTTGGGGGTATGTGGATATATATAGGTGGAAGAAGTACGTCAGTGGAGCAACGGAGGGCCCACGAGGGTGGAGGTCGCGCCTAGGCGGGTAGGCGCACCCCCTGCCTCGTGCCTTCCTCCGTTGTTTCTTGATGCACACTCCAAGTCTCCTGATCATGTTCGTTGAGAAAACCATGTGTCGTGGTTCTAGCTCTGACAGTGATGTAGGGGGGTATGTATGGAGAGGCTAGATCTCAGCTATTGGGAAGTTGTAAACACACCAAGATGTACGAGTTCAGGCCCTTCGCGGAGGAAGTAACAGCCCTACGTCTCGGTGCCCGGAGGCGGTCGACTGGATTACTGGCTTGTGAATAATAGGGGTGCGAACCCTTCATACTGAGGTGGGGGGTGGCTTATATAGAGTTCGTCGGCCCTCTCCTGCCCTCAGTAATGCAGGGTTTAAGGTACATTTAAGGTTGGGCGTTACTGGTAACGCCCCTAATAAAGTGCTACAATGACCATAAAGACTACTCAATAGCCGACCGTTTGCCTGCGGAGTGAATTTAGGTCTTCTGGGCGTCGAGTGATAGCTTCTTGGTCGAGTGTCTTGAATCCGTCGAGTGGGATACCTTCAAGTCGATTGAAAGGTGACTTCCTCTAGGGACGTCCTTGGGTAGGGCTCTTTGGACAGGTCCGTGCCCCTACCCTAGGTACGTAGCTTCATCATTAGCCCCCGAATGGATTGAGGTTTTGAGTGGGGAAAGAGTTGGAGAACTTTCCGACTGACTCTTTGGGCTACGTGAGTGCCTCGTTTTGGGTCAACCGCCACGGATGACGTTGCCAACCTTTTTCAGTCGCCTTGATCCATTCCAGGCCTTTCGTCGAGTGAATTTATTTATTTGTGACATACCGAGCGTCGGCACGGCGGGGTCTTCCGTTTTGACAAGTTGTTCTGCAGCCCGCGGATGTCATGGGATTTCAGATTTTGGGAAGCGCGCGGGACGGGAGCGGCCGCAGTAATCGGAAGCGATACAGCGGAAGCTCCTCGATCCCTGTGTCGCCTTTTTCACCACGTACTGCGCGCGTGTCCGCTGCAGGATTTGACTGGATAGTTTGGGCCTACCAGTCAGCCACTCGGGAGCGGCCCCTTATAAATCGCCGGCTCGGGGTTTCCAAGCCGTGCGCTCTCTTCTCCTCCTTTCTTCTTCCTCTCTCCCTTCGCAAGTCCTTCCGCCACCCCCGTTCTCGCCCCAGCGCAGCAGGCCCGTGCGAGACTTCGCCGGCGACGATGACGAAGGGCAAGACCTCTGCTCTGGAGTGCGCGAAGAAGGCGGCGGCCTAGGGGAAAGGGAAGAGGTCTGCTCGGGGCGGATCTTCCTCCAGGACCGCCCTGCCCAAAGGTTGGATCCAGGGCGACTGGATGCCGTCGGTGCTCTGGCAAGAGGATCTCGACGACATGGTCGAGGGGGGAGTCATTCCCCACGAAGCCGCGCGTCTTCCGGGGGGAGAGATCGAACCTCAACCCCGCGACAGTGAGTGCGTGCTCCTAGCCACCCACATCGACTGAGGGTTTTCTCTGCCGCCCCATCCTTTTTTCCGGAGCTTCTTGAACTTCTTCGGAGCGCAGCTCCACCACTTTACTCCCAACTCCGTTGTATACCTTGCCGCTTTCATTTCCATGTGTGAGGCTTTCTTGGGTTGCCGCCCCCATTGGGGGCTTTTCAAGCACATCTTTACCTGCCGTTCTCAATCGGTCAAGAAGGCCAAGTCGAGTGACGAGAGGACGCAGGTGATCTAGTTGTGCGGGGGCTTGGCGATCCAGACGAGGGGGAAGAGCTGTTTTCCATCCATTACTTTCCCGGAGTCGGTCCGTGGTTGGCAGGCGACCTGGTTCTACTGTCAGGACCAGGCGACCCCAGGACAGTCGACTGGTCTTCCTCCTTTCTCCCTCGACCGAGCTGAAAAACCCGCTTCTCTGAAAGTGACGCCGAAGGAAAGGGCCCAAGTCAAAGTGTTGGCCGGTTGAGTGGTTGAGGTTGTCCGTGAGGGTGTGACTGGGATGGACCTGCTGGAGGTCTTCCTCCAGAGGCGCATCCAACCGCTCCAGGCCCGTGACCACCCGATGTGGTTATACTCGGGTCTCGATGACACCACTCGGATCCACCCGGAGAAGGTCACCGACGAGATGCTGGAGGGGTGGCTGTCGAGCATCACGGGGAACAAAGACAACCCCCGAGGAGCCAGGAGGGTAACTCCACTCGACAACTCGTATGAAGTGGACCAGGTATGTCTTTATGCTCCCGACTGAAATCTTGTTTTCTGCATTGGTCTTCTTTGAGTTGGTCGATTGACTTTCGTCTTGTCTATTGTTTTCCAGGCGACCACCGAGATGTACTCGACGCCCAACGGGGCTCAGGAGCCAACTGAGGAAGGGGAGGCGAGCGGAGGTGAGAGTGGGGACGACCAAGGCGAGTGGGAGTCCGACGGTGAAGGAGAGGGAGACGACAATGTCGACTCCAGCGAAGAGGAGGAGGAGGAGGTCGAACCCCCTCACCCAGAGGGGCGGTCCAAGCACACACAAGACCCAGCACGGGAATGTGGCAAGGCGACTGCTTCTGTTGGGCAGTCGTCGAAACACCCTCAGACCTCTTCTCCTACGCCGACTGGGAAGGTCCCCGAGCATCCACGCACGACGCTGTCCAAGCTGCCCAAGGCTCTGCCCAAGATCAAGATAGCTGTCCCTACCATTTCTGGGTAATAATAAAACTTGCTTTCCTTCGTCGAACATGGACAGATCCTTGGTCGATTCATTGAGCCAACTGACTGACTTTCGAGATTTGCAGCGCTGCTACTTCTGAGATCTCCGCCAAGGACGACGACCAAGAGATGGAGGATGCTGTTACCTCCAACCCTGGTACGATTTACTGACGTTCTGCTTTGAGTCGACTGATCATTTATTGCAACTCTGGTCGATTGAATGTTTCTCTTGCAGCCCCTCCTCATGTTATCGACCTCTCGGATGACGACGACAACAGTCCGTTGAGAGTGAGGAGGCACAAGAGGACGTCGGCTGACAAGACCCCCAATCTGCTCCAGCGTCCGAGGCCGTGGCTCGGGATGGTGGTGACACCACTCGGGCTTCTGTGACCTTCGTCGTTCCTCTAGCGAGTGCGCGGCCCTCGTCGTCGACTGCGGATCCGTCTTTGCTTTTTGCCGCATACCCCGTCCCTGAGGACCAAGCGGCTGCTGCAAAAGAGGCTATACGTCAGGCGGGGATCATGATGGAGCAAGTGAAGATGGCTTGGGAGGCCAGCCAAGCAGCCTATGACGCGAGTTCGGCTCTTCAGAGCAACGTCCAGGTCAGTCGACTCAACACTTGGTCTGTTATGATATGCTGATTGAAGAGTCTCTTTTCCGAAGATCTTTTGTATCTGTATCTGTACACCCACTGGGTGTGTCTGCCAATCTTTGGACGAGTGGGGGCACGCTAAGTGCACCCACTGGGTGTAGTCCCCGAGACTACGGTGGACTGCTGGCAGTCGACTGTAGTCTTTACATTGTGTTGCTGTAGCTGTATTTCTTCACTCGGTTTCGTCGGGCCAGGTCGAGTGGAACTGTATCTGGTCGACTGCGGGCAGTCGACTTTTTCTCTCTTTCTCTTTGTTTTTTTTGGTCGAACCAGTGGGGGCACGCTGAGTGCACCCACTGGGTGTAGTCCCCGAGACTACTGTCGAATGTTTTTGATTCGGCTGTGGTCTTAGAAACATCATCATTGTCTCTTAGTTACTTGGAAGCAACTTATCTTGGACGTCTGTCGACTGATTTTTCTTTTTACAGAAATCTTGCGAACTTGTAGCTCGCTATACTGAGTTGGAGAATCAGCAGATCCAGCTCAACCTTAACTTGAAGCTTGCTCAGGAGAATTTGAAGAAGGCGCAAGAAGAAGCAAAAGGTATGGCTGGTGAGGTTCTCCATTCTTAACGGGTGGCTTTTCTTTCTTGTCCATTCTTGATGTTGGTTCCACTCGACGCTCCGCAGATAAACTGGAGGAAGCTCTGTAGAAGAAGGATAAAGATCTTGCAGAGGCACAGAAGGAGGCCTCGAGCAAAACGAAGCTCGCAGAAGAGAAACTGGCTTCGGTCGGAGCTCTTGAACAGGAGAACTCCAGACTGAAAACTGCTCTCGAGGCAGCTAATCGAGATGCCAGTCGACTGAAGAAAGAAAAGATGGCTCTGCACGACAAGGCGGGTGAGCTGGCGGGGAAGGCAAAAGACCTAGAGGCTTATCTCGGAGGACTCTCCAAGAAGTTGTTCGTCATGCTCGAAGGTAAATATTCCAACCCGGTTGTCTTGTAGTTGCCGAGCCCGCGTACGGCCACTGTCTTATTCTTGAATCGTGTTTGCAGAATTCTGCCAGAGCTTTGAAGAGGAAACCAGTCGAGTGGAGCCAGGCTTGGATCCCGCCAATTCTCTTGTGAAGGACGAGGCTGCTATGAACGTGGTCCGACTGGAGTCTCGTGTTACCGGCGTCGTTGATTATCTTGCTCGGCTGAAGGTTGCGATGTCGCGGATCGACACATCACTCTGGCCCGGAACGACACTTCAGAACGACCTCGAGTCCCTGATGGTCCGAATGAATGAAGTACCGGGTCGAGTGGCGGAATGGAAGAAATCTTCTGCTAGATGTGGTGCTGATGTCGCTCTGTCTCTGGAGTCCATTGCAAGGAGGCGCGGGAAGAAAAGCTGGCCGCCATCCAAGTTGCCAATACCAGGAAGCACAACTTTCAGGACTTCATGGAGACTTTTATTGCTGCTGCGACTCGTATTGCAGACGGGATCGACTTGGACGAGTTCGTCGCCCCTTCCAGTCCTCCTCCTGAGGAATGAAAAACTTCTATGCTTCACTTTAAATTTGCGTCGGAATGCCAAGTGGATTTGTAACCGTTAAACTCCGCCGAGCTGAGGGCTCGAGTACTTTGATCTGAGGTCTGGGACCATTTAGGATTTATCTGATCTTGATTTCTCGTTGACTATCTTAATGGTTTGATTCGTCGAGTGGATCTTGATCTTCACTTGGAATAACCTTGTATTTGCGGCGCAGCTCTGAAGGGGAAGGTAGCAGTCGACTCGCGGATTGGGTTGTGTCTTGTACTTAGGCGAGCACTAGGCTGCAGCTAAGCCTCCGAGTGAGAGGTTTGCTCTCCACTCGGTAGGATTTTTAAACACTTAGGCGAGCGCTGGGCTGCAGCTAAGCCCCCGAGTGGGAGGTTTGCTCTCCACTCGGTAGGATTTATAAACACTTAGGCGAGCGCTGGGCTGCAGCTAAGCCCCCGAGTGGGAGGTTCGCTCTCCATTCGGTAGGATTTTTAAACACTTAGGCGAGCACCGGGCTGCAGCTAAGCCCCCGAGTGAGAGGTTTGCTCTCCACTCGGTAGGATTTTTAAACACTTAGGCGAGCGCTGGGCTGCAGCTAAGCCCCCGAGTGGGAGGTTTGCTCTCCACTCGGTAGGATTTTTAAACACTTAGGCGAGCGCTGGGCTACAGCTAATCCCCCAAGTGGGAGGTTTGCTCTCCACTCGGTAGGATTTTTAAACACTTAGGCGAGCACAGGGCTGAAGCTAAGCCCCCGAGTGGGAGGATTGCTCTCCACTCGGTAGGATTTTTTCAAACTTAGGCGAGTGCCTGACTGCAGCTAAGCCTCTAAGTGAGAGAACTTAGGCGAGTACTGGACTGCAGCTAAGCCCCCGAGTGGGAGGCTTGCTCTCCACTCAGTAGGATTTTTAAACACTTAGGCGAGCGCTGGGCTACAGCTAAGCCCCCGAGTGGGAGGTTTGCTCTCCACTCGGTAGGATTTTTAAACACTTAGGCGAGCGCTGGGCTGCAGCTAAGCCCCCGAGTGGGAGGTTTGCTCTCCACTCGGTAGGATTTTTTCAAACTTAGGCGATTGCTTGACTGTAGCTAAGTCTCTAAGTGGGAGAACATAGGCGAGTACTGGACTGCAGCTAAGCCCCCGAGTGGGAGGATTGCTCTCCACTCGGTACGATTTTTTCAAACTTAAGCGAGTGCCTGACTGCAGCTAAGTCTCTAAGTGGGAGAATTTAGGCGAGTACTGGACTGCAGCTAAGCCCCCGAGTGGGAGGATTGCTCTCCACTCGGTAGGATTTTTTCAAACTTAGGCGAGTGCTGGGCTGCAGCTAAGCCCCCGAGTGGGAGGTTTGCTCTCCACTCGGTAGGATTTTTTCAAACTTAGGCGATTGCCTGACTGCAGCTAAGTCTCTAAGTGGGAGAACTTAGGCGAGTACTGTACTGCAGCTAAGCCCCTGAGTGGGAGGATTGCTCTCCACTCGGTAGGATTTTTTCAAACTTAGGCGAGTGCCTGACTGCAGCTAAGTCTCTAAGTGGGAGAACTTAGGCGAGTACTGGACTGCAGCTAAGCCCCCGAGTGGGAGGATTGCTCTCCACTCGGTAGGATTTTTTCAAACTTAGGCGAGTGCCTGACTGCAGCTAAGTCTCTAAGTGGGAGAACTTAGGCGAGTACTGGACTGCAGCTAAGCCCCCGAGTGGGAGGATTGCTCTCCACTCGGTAGGATTTTTCAAACTTAGGCGAAACGGATTCGCAGCTAAGTCAACCACTGGGGGATTTCATATGCAAACAAGAGTGACAGCAATTATTGGGACGCTCTTGTCTTTGGTAAAAATGAACTGCAGAAATTTTTTCTTATTACATCTCGTCCAAGGGAGAACTTAAGTGTAAAACGGGCGGAGTAGTTCCGCATTCCAAGCCCGTGGCTCGTCGATCTGGTGATCAACATTGTAGAGGTGATATGCTCCATTGTGGAGGACTCTGGTGACGATGAAGGGGCCTTCCCAAGTAGGAGCAAGCTTGTGTGGTTTCTGTTGATCCACTCGGAGGACCAAATCTCCTTCTTGGAAGGCTCAACTCTTCACATTCCGGGCGTGGAATTGACGCAAGTCTTGCTGATAGATGGTCGATCTGATCATGGCCATCTCCCTCTCTTCTTCTAGGAGGTCGACTGCGTCTTGCCGGGCCTGTTCTGCTTCATCTTCGGTGTAAAGCTCGACTCGGGGCGCGTTGTGAAGAAGATCACTTGGCAGAACTGCTCCGGCTCCATAAACCAGAAAGAATGGAGTTCTTCCAGTCGATCGGTTCGGGGTGGTCCTCAGCCCCCACAAAACTGACGGAAGCTCGTCGACCCAAGCACCTGCCGCGTGCTTGAGATCACACATCAGTCGAGGCTTTAGTCCTTTGAGAATCAGACCATTTGCTCTTTCAGCTTGTCCATTCGACTGGGGATGGGCGACCGATGCGTAGTCGACTCGAGTGCCTTGAGAGGCGCAAAAAGCTCTGAACTTGTCCGAATCGAAGTTTAACCCATTGTCAGTGATGATGCTATGCGGGACTCCATATCTAAATCTTAGCCTCTGATGAAACTGATAGCAGTGCAAGCATCGAGATTCTTGATAGGCTTAGCTTCAATCCATTTGGTAAACTTGTCGACTGCCACAAGCACATGAGTGAAACCACTTCTGCCTATTCTCAGTTGACCAACCATGTCTAGTCCCCAAACAGCAAAGGGCCAGACGAGTGGAATGGTCTTCAGGGCTGATGCAGGCTTGTGTGACATGTTGGAGTAGAACTGGCACCCTCCACACTTGTCGACTATCTCTTTTGCCATCTCATTTTCTCTTGGCCAGTAAAACCCTGCTCCGTATGCTTTAGCCACAATGGTCCGAGAGGACGCATGGTGACCACAGGTCCCCGAGTGGATATCATTAAGGATTATCCAGCCCTCTTCTGGTGTTATGCACTTCTGACCAATTCCAGTCGAGCTTTCTCTATACAACTGCCCCTTTATGACTTTGAAGGCCTTGGATCAGCGGACGATCTGTCGAGCCTCTTCCTCGTCCTCTGGGAGTTCTTTCCTTAGGATATACGCGATGTACGATGTCGTCCAGTCAGGAGTGATTGCCAAGACTTCCATGATCAGGTCGACCATAGCAGGAACTTCGACTTCAGTCGGATCTGTGGCACTTTTCGGCTGTGGGGCTTCTTCTGTAAAAGGATCCTCCTGGACTGACGGCGAGCAGATGTGCTCCAAAAACACATTGCTGGGAATGGCTTCTCTCTTGGAGCCTATCTTTGCCAGATCATCAGCTGCCTGATTTTTCAGTCGGGGGATGTGATGAAGCTCCAACCCCTCGAATTTCTTTTCTAGCTTTCTCACTGCATTGCAATAACCAGTCATAGCCGGAATTCTGACGTCCCACTCCTTCATCACCTGATTAACCACCAAATCTGAGTCGCCATAAACCATGAGGCGACAGAAGCCGAGTGAAATGGCCATGCGCAATCCGTACAAAAGTGCTTCATATTCTGCTTCATTATTGGAGGAATCAAAGTGAATCGGGAGAACATATCTGAGCTTATCTCCTCGGGGGGAGACTAGAACTACCCCAGCACCGGAACCATTCAGCATCTTAGATCCATCGAAGAACATGGTCCAGTGCTCCGAGTGAACTTGAGTCGGAAGTTGTTGTTCAATCCACTCGGCGATGAAATCTGCGATTGCTTGGGACTTGATAGCCTTCTTTGCTTCAAACTTGATATCTAAGGGATGGAGTTCAATCGCCCACTTGGCTACTCGACCAGTTGCATCTCTGTTATGCAGAATCTCTGACAGTGGGGCGTCGCTGACGACTGTAATGGAGTGGTCAGAGAAGTAATGTGCAACCTTCTTCATGGTCATGTAAATCCCGTATACAAGCTTCTGATAGTGAGGGTATCTTTGTTTTGAAGGGGTCAAAACTTCAGACAGATAATAGACTGGGCGCTGAACTCTGAAGGCCTTTCCTTCTTCTTCCCGCTCGACCGTAAGTACTATACTGACAACTTGTCCTGTGGCTGCAATGTAAAGCAGCAGAGGCTCTTTGCTGATTGGGGCAGCAAGCACCGGCTGGGTGGAGAGCAGAGCTTTGAGCTCTGCAAATGCTGCGTCAGCTTCTGGAGTCCACTCGAACTTGTCAGACTTCTTCATCAGTCGGTAAAGAGGCAACCCCTTTTCACCGAGACGAGAAATGAATCGACTTAGAGCGGCCAAGCAGCCTGTAAGCTTTTGGACATCGTGCACGCGTATAGGACGCTTCATCCGGAGTATGGTGCCAACTTTTTCAGGATTGGCATCGATCCCCCGTTTGGAAACGAGAAAACCGCGTAACTTTCCACCTGGAACTCCGAACATGCACTTTGATGGATTGATCTTGATATCATACCTCCTGAGGTTGGCAAAGGTTTCAGCAAGGTCAGCCCGCAGGTCGGAACCTTTCCGTGACTTGACCACAATATCATCCATGTATGCCTCCACATTCCGACTGATTTGAGTGAGTAGACACTTCTGAATCATTCTCATGAACGTGGCTCCGGCGTTCTTGAGGCCGAACGGCATGGTGACGTAACAGAAGCATCCGAATGGAGTGATGAAAGCTGTTTTGATCTCGTCGGGTCCATACAGACGGATCTGATGGTACCCAGAATAGGCATCTAGAAAATACAATCTCTCGCACCCCGCAGTCGAGTCGACTATTTGGTCGATGCGAGGGAGGGGAAAATGATCTTTCAGGCAGGCCCGATTGATATGTTTGAAATCAATGCACATGCGAAGTGACTTGTCCTTCTTGGGGACCATGACAACATTGGCGAGCCACTCGGAGTGGTAAATCTCTCGGATGAACTCCGCTGCTAAGAGCTGAGCCACCTCCTCGCCAATAGCTTTCCTCTTCTGGACGGTGGACCGTCGAAAATGTTCTTTCACGGGCTTGAACTTCGGGTCGACTCGTAGACGGTGCTCAGCCAGCCCCCTGGGAACTCCAGGCATGTCAGAAGGCTTCCAAGCGAAGACATCCCAGTTCTCACGGAGGAACTGGATGAGCGCTTCTTCCTATTTGGAGTCGAGCGTCGTCGAGATGTGAGTCGGAGCAGCGTCGGGGTCGGTCGGGTGAATGTGAGCTGTCTTAGTTTCACCGGACGACTGAAAAACAGATTCTGAAGCAGGCTTCTTGGCTCATAGCAATTCACTCGGATCAGTAGTCTTCTGGTACTCTTGCAGCTCAACAACTGCCATCTGAGCGTCAGCAATCTTCCATCCTTTCTGAAAACACTCCTCAGCTTTCTTCCTATTGCCGGTAACGGTGATCACACCTCTGGGGCCGGGCATCTTCAACTTGAGATACACGTAGCATGGTCGAGCCATGAAGCGTGCATAAGCCGGCCGGCCCAGGATAGCATGGTAAGCACTTTGGAAGTCCACAACCTCAAATGTCAATTTTTCCTTGCGGTAATTCTCTGAATCACCGAAAACCACGTCGAGAGCAATCTGGCCGAGTGACTCGGCTTTCTTTCCAGGAATGACTCCATGGAAGCTCATGTTGCTGGCACTAAGCCTGGACATCGGAATGCCCATCCCTTTCAATGTTTCAGCATACAATATGTTCAGGCCACTGCCGCCATCCATCAGGACTTTGGTCAGTCGAGTGCCTTCGACAACTGGGTCGACCACCAAAGCTTGCCTCCCAGGGGTGGCAATGCGCGTAGGGTGATCGGACTGGTCAAATGTGATGGCAGTCTGAGACCACTTCAGATAACTGGGTGTCGCCGGAGCAACCATATTCACCTCACGGTTAATTACTTTCAGTCGACTTTTGCTTTCGACATCAGCAAAAATCATCAGGGTGGAATTGATTTGGGGGTATCCATCGTCACTGTCTTCCTTGTCCTCGACTCTGTCCGACTCTTTTTCCTTATCCTTGGACTGTTTGCCTTGAAACTGCTGGATTAGGAGCCGGTACTATCGAGTGGTATGCTTTGGGTAAATAAAATTACCCTCTTCATCGTTCTTGGTGTGGATGTGACACGGCAGATCCAAAACATCGTTTCCATCCTGATCCTTGACTTTCTTGGGCTTCCAGGGGCCTTTGAGTTTTCCCTTGAAGTTTCCCTGGGCTACGGCTAGGGCCTCCCCAGGAGCGGCTGGCTCGGCCTTCCGCTTCTGTTTCCGACTGGAGTTCCCTCCGGTTTCATGGGCGACTGCCTTGTGCTTGCCACTCAAGAGTCGGTCCTCGTCTTCACCATTAGCGTACTTGGTGGCAATCTCCATCATCCGATTCAGGGACATCTCTCCAGTTCGACTGAACTTCAGATTCAACTCTCTGTATTTAACGCCTTCCTTGAAGGCACAAACTGCTTGATGGTCTGGCACATTCTCAACCGAGTGATCCAGTGTGATCCACCTCTGGATGTATTCCCTTAGGGTTTCATTCGGCTTCTGCACGCAAGACCGCAACTCTGTAAGGCCTGCAGGTCGCTTGCATGTTCCTTCAAAGGTTGTGATAAACACTCGGGAGAGATCCTCCCAAGTGTAAATGCTGCTGGGTGCCAACTGATTTAGCCACGCTCTGGCTGAGCCCTCTAGCAGGAGAGGCAAATGCTTCATGGCCACCTCATCATTGCCACCGCCAATCTGTACAGCCACTCGGTAATCTTCGAGCCAAGTGTCAGGCTTAGACTCACTAGTGAACTTGCTAACTCCAATCGCCAACCGAAAGTTGGGAGGAATCACCGCGGCCCTGATGGCTCGACTGAAACACTCTGGCCCTGAAACTCATATTCTGCTGCTGGCGGGCACATCTCTGTTCTGGCCTTCCTGATGAGCCCTGTTCCTGTCAACCAAGCCTTGAACGAGGACAAATCTCGCGTCAAAGCCCGGGTCCCTGGGGTCGACAGGAATCCTCTGCCCAACGCTATGAGGGCGTCTGTCATCTCGATGTCGAGGCGCATATGACCCACTCCTCGGGGGAGGGGTTGGCACTCGACGTCGATCATCATGATCAGATCGGTGATCACACTGCTCATTCCTTCTGTACTGATCATGCCGGTCGCCACGTCCCTCACGCCTCGGGGGCGACCGCGGGCTGTGAGCCGACTAGACTGTATCTGTTGCAACGGATCGACTATGGATCTTGTTCCGTGACTGAGAAACGGCGGAATTCTGGTTTCCCGCCGCCCGGAGCAACGCTCTGATCTGCAACAAGCCCCTGCCAGCCTCCGACTGGGAGGGCTGAATTGATTCTGCTATACGGGCCGCAGCGGCTAAATTCTGAACTGGGGTTCAATATACCTGCGTCGGCGGGAAGAGTTGGCGTCGACTAGACTCGGGAGCCCGCTGACGCGCTCGCTCGTTGAGTGCTCGCTGGAGATTCTCCAGTCGAGTGCGCTCGGCCAAATTAGCCAAGCGCGCATCCTCCAAGGCCCGGGCCTCGGGGGACTCTCTGACGATAGGGGTGCGGAGGGCGTCCGTGTTCCGGCGGCGAAGCTCCTCTCGCTGTGATGACGTGAGAGGTTCGGGGAGATACTCATCGTGGGGATGCGACGGGTCGCCCCCACCCGCACCTCCATCAGCGCGAGGGAAACCGCGAGGACTGTGCGTTCCATCGACCGCCAGGATCTCAACCGCTGGGTCGCTGCTGTCGCACTCGGATGCGGTCTCCGCGGAGCCAGTCGACAGGTCGAACAGGCCGCAGAGGGATTCGTTGGGCTCGATTGCCGCGACTTGCGGGGCGGCCGACTGGCGAGCCATGGCATGCCCCACCCACCTCTGCAGTCTCGACCGACCGGAGCGCTTGCGCCGGTGGGAGATAGAGCGGGGAGACGATACGGGGGCCGACCGATACTGGGTCGACGGTTGCCGCAGGAGGACGCCACGAACGCATGCGCGGAAATGCGTCGCACCGCGGACAGGGAGTGCGTCGACGTCGAGTGGCGCCTCCTGAAGCCAGGCGGAGTCGTCGGCGATGAACGTGAGCGCGTCGAGGCGGATCTCGCGGCCCTCCACCAAAACTACGCACGAAACCATGATCAAAGGGATCGGGAAAATCGCAACTTCTCCAATCAGGCGCTAAGATTCCTGCCCCACGGCGGGTGCCAACTGTCGTGGTTCTAGCTCTGACAGTGATGTAGGGGGTATGTGTGGAGAGGCTAGATCTCAGCTATTGTTAAGTTGTAAACACACCAAGATGTACGAGTTCAGGCCCTTCGCGGAGGAAGTAACAGCCCTACGTCTCGGTGCCCGGAGGCGGTCGACTGGATTACTGGCGTGTGAATACCAGGGGTGCGAACCCTTCATACTGAGGAGGGGGTGGCTTATATAGAGTTCGCCGGCCCTCTCCTGCCCTCAGTAATGCAGGGTTTAAGGTACATTTAAGGTTGGGCGTTACTGGTAACGCCCCTAATAAAGTGCTACAGTGACCATAAAGACTACTCAATAGCCGACCGTTTGCCTGCGGAGTGACTTTAGGTCTTCTGGCCGTCGAGTGATAGCTTCTTGGTCGAGTGTCTTGAATCCGTCGAGTGGGATACCTTCAAGTCGATTGAAAGGTGACTTCCTCTAGGGACGTCCTTGGGTAGGGCTCTTTGGACGGGTTCGTGCCCCTACCCTAGGTACGTAGCTTCATCACCACGTTCCTGAAGGTTTCATTCCGTTTGGATTCCATTTGATATTCCTTTTCTTCAAAACCCTAAAATAGGCAAAAAAACAGTAATTTGGGCTGGGCCTCCCGATTAGTAGGTTAGTCCCAAAAATGATATAGAAGTGTAAAAGAAATCCCATTGACATCCAAAATAGATAATATAATAGCATGGAGCAATCCAAAATTATAGATATGTTGGAGACGTATCACTCGTCTACATGGCTGGGTCGGAACAGAGAAACTGCGTCGTCATCGTGTTCATGGGGAGGCAACGGAATGCGACGTGTTCATCGGGAGGCAACAGAATACGTGGTGTTCATCGGAAGCCAACGGGCTTGGATGGAATAGACGATGGAAACGAGGCCTGGCGTACCACAGAACAGAGGAAACAACCTTGTGTTCAGTTGGCCACAGTCGAAATTCATCGGGAGGGGTCTGGCGTACCGCAAAACGGAGGAAACAGACTTCTCTTGGACCTCCTACGATCGAAACGGGGTTTTGTTGATCGGGAGGGGTGTGGCATGCTCCAAAATGGAGGAAATGTACTTGTGCTGGAGCGCTACGGTCGAAATGGGGGTCCTGTTCATCGAGAGGGGTGTGGCGTACCGCAAAACGGGAGTCCATAGGATACTATTCATCTCCACCGTCGACCTCCTCCAGCCACCACGGGCTACTGTTCATCCACCGTCGACCTCCTCCAGCCTCCACCTGCGACTGTTTGTCCACGGGCTCCTGTTCATCCAGCCTCCACAGCTCCTTCACCGGCTACTGTTCAACCAGCCCTCTCCACGGGGTCCTGTTCAACCACCCCTCCACGGGCTACTATTCATCCAGCCCCCCACCGGCTACTGTCCAACCATCCCTCCACGGGGTCGTCCTGTTCATCCAGCCCTCCATGGGGTCCTGTTCATCCACCCCCAACCGGCTCGATCGATCGGTGTACTGTTCATCCAGCGGCAACGGCCTCTACTACCACGAGGTCCTCTTCATCCACCCCACCCCCACTAGGAACTGTTCATCCAACCCCCCCCCCCCCCCAACAACACTCACTATTCATCCAGAGGCAGCAAGTTTCGATCGGCTTCAGTTAGCAGCAGTAGCGAAGGAATCACTCGATCGGGTTCAGTTAATAGCCATCGATCGATCTCTCGGGTTCAGTAATGCGTAGCCTGCAGTGCAATCGCTCGGGTTCAGTAGGCGAACGCCTCGCTCGGATTCAGTTAGATCCCAATGCCTCGCACCCACATGTGTACGTGTACGAGAGAAACGCGCATCACTCGGCCCCGACCACCCACCATAACAGGGAACTCCCCGATATTTTCCTTGCCCTCGCTTCTACCATAGTTTTTTCCGTCATGGACGGCCCAAAGAATGTCATGCAGCTGCGTCTCTGGCCCGCCCAGGACGAAAAGCCCATTTTATGTCATGATTTTTTGTCATAGAAGTAGGATCCCACCACATCTATGATGATACTGGATTTTGTCACAATTATCATCATAGAAGTGTCATAAGCATGACAGGAAAAAAATGTTTGGCCCAAAATGTCACCGATGTGTCATTTTTTTGTAGTGCGGTCATCGGGCAAGTCCACCAAAGTCCATACTTTGTTCTCATACATGGATCCCATCTCAGATTTCATGGCCTCAAGCCATCTGTCGGAATCTGGGCTCATCATTGCTTCTTCATAGTTCGTAGGTTCGTCATGGTCTAGTAACATGACTTCCAGGACAGGATTACCGTACCACTCTGGCGCGAAACATACTTTGTTTAACCTACGAGGTCCCGTAGTAACTTGATCTGAAGTTTCATGATCATCATCATTAACTTTCTATCTAGTTGGTGTAGGCATCATGGGAACATATTTCTCTGATGTGCTACTTTCCAAATTGAGAGAAGGTACAATTACCTCGTCAAGTTCTACTTTCCTCCCACTCACTTCTTTCGAGAGAAACTCCTCTAGAAACGTTCCATTCTTGGCAACAAAGATCTTGTCTTCGGATCTTTGGTAGAAGGTGTACCCAATTTTTTCCTTACGGTATCCTATGAAGACGTACTTCTACAATTTGGGTTCGAGTTTATCAGGCTAAAGCCTTTTGACATAAGTGTCGCAACCGCAAACTTTAAGAAACGGCATCTTAGGTTTTTGGCCAAACCATAGTTCATACGGTGTCATCTCAATGGATATAGACGGTGCCCTATTTAATGTGAATGCAGCCGTCTCTAATGCAGAACCCCAAAACGATAGTGGTAAATCGGTAAGAGACATCATAGATCGCACCATATCTAGTAAAGTACAGTTACGACGTTCGGACACACCATTACGCTATGGTGTTCCGGGTGGCATGAGTTGTGAAACTATTCCACATTGTTCTAAATGAAGGCCAAACTCGTAACTCAAATATTCGCCTCCACGATCAGATCGTAGAAACTTTATTTTCTTATTATGATGATTCTCCACTTCACTCTGAAATTCTTTGAACTTTTGAAATGTTTCATACTTGTGTTTCATTAGGTAGATATACCCATATATGCTCAAATCATCTGCAAAGGTCAGAAAATAAAGATACCCGTCTC
Source organism: Triticum urartu (assembly GCF_056163025.1). Classification (NCBI taxonomy): domain Eukaryota; kingdom Viridiplantae; phylum Streptophyta; class Magnoliopsida; order Poales; family Poaceae; genus Triticum; species Triticum urartu. The sequence continues at coordinate 91,105,900 of NC_141878.1, forward strand.
ATGCCTCAACACTCATTGGACCGCGTACATCGGTATGTATTATTTCCAATAAGTCATTGGCTCGCTCCATTGTTCCCGAGAACGGAGTTTTTAGTCATCTTACCCATGAGGCATGGTTCGCAAGTATCAAATGATTCATAATCAAGTGATTCCAAAAGCCCATCCGCATGGAGTTTCTTCATGCGCTTTACACCAATATGACCTAAATGGCAGCGCCACAAATATGTTGCACTATCATTATCAACTTTGCATCTTTTGGCATCAGTATTGTGAATATGTGTATCACTACGATCGAGATTCAACAAAAATAGACAACTCTTCAAGGGTGCATGATCATAAAATATATTACTCATATAAATAGAACAACCATTATTCTCTGATTTAAATGAATAACCGTCTCACACTAAACAAGATCCTGATATAATGTTCATGCTCAATGCTGGCACCAAATAACAATTATTCAGGTCTAAAACTAATCCTGAAGGTAGATGTAGTGGTATCGTGCCGACGGCGATCACATCGACCTTGGAACCATTCTGGACGCGCAGTCACCTCGTCCTTAGCCAATCTTCGTTTAATCCGTAGCTCCTATTTCGAGTTACAAATATGAGCAACCGAACCAGTATGAATAACATGTATATCAAATATACCTTTGTTCACTTTGCCATCCTTCTTATCCGCCAAATACTTAGGGCAGTTCCGCTTCCAGTGACTAGTCCCTTTGAAGTAGAAGCACTCAGTTTCAGGCTTGGGTCCAGCTTTGGGCTTCTTCCCGGGAGTGGCAACTTGCTCTCCATTCTTCTTGAAGTTCCCCTTCTTTCCCTCGCCCTTTTTTTTAAAACTAGTTGTCTTGTTAACCATCAACACTTGATGCTCCTTCTTGATTTCTACCTCTGCGGCCTTGAGCATTGCGAAGAGCTTGGGAATTGTCTTGTCCATCCGTTGCACATTATAGTTCATCACGAAGCCTTTGTAGCTTGGTGGCAGTGATTGAAGAACTCTATCAATAGCACTACCAAATAGAAGATTAACTCCCAGCTGAGTTAAGTGATTGTGATGCCCAGACATTCTGAGTATGTGTTCACTGACAGAACTATTCTCCTCCATCTTGCAGCTACAGAACTTGTTGGAGACTTCATATCTCTCAACCCGGGCATTTGCTTGAACATTAACTTCAACTCCTGGAACATCTCATATGCTCCAAGACATTTAAAATGTCTTTGAAGTCCCGGTTCTAAGCCATAAAGCATGGCACACTGAACTATCGAGTAGTCATCAGATCAAGCTTGCCATACGTTCAAAACACCAGCATCTACTCCTGCAGCAGGCCTTTCAACTAGCGGTGCCTCAAGGACATAATTCTTCTGTGCAGCAATGAGGATAACCTCAAGTTACAGACCCAGTCCATGTAGTTGCTTCCATCCTCTTTCAACTTAGCTTTCTCTAGGAACGCATTAAAATTCAGGGGAACGGTAGCACGGGCCATTGATCTACAACATAGATATGCAAATACTATCAGGACTAAGTTCATGATAAATTAAGTTCAATTAATAAAATTTCTTAACAACTCCCACTTAAATAGACATCCCTCAAGTCATCTAAGTGATACGTGATCCAAATCAACTAACCCATGTCCGATCATCACGTGAGATGGCGTAGTCATCAATGGTGAACATCTCTATGTTGATCATATCTACTATATGATTCACGTTCAACCTTTCAGTCTCCAGTGTTCCGAGGCCATGTCTATACATGCTAGGCTCGTCAATTTTAACCCAAGTATTCCGCATGTGCAAAACTGTCTTGCACCCGTTGTATGTGAACGAAGAGTCTATCACACCCGATTATCACATGGTGTCTCAACATGACGAACTGTAGCAACGGTGCATACTCAGGGAGAACACTTTTACCTTGAAATTTAGTGAACGGATCATCTTATAATGCTACCGCCATACTAAGCAAAATAAGATGCATAAAAGATAAAAATCACATGCAATCAAAATATGTGACATGATATGGCCATCATCTTCTCGTGCTTTTGATCTCCATCTCCAAAGCATCATCCTGATCTCCATCATCACCGGCTCAACACCTTGATCTCCATTGTAGCATCATGGTCATCTCGCCAACTATTGCTTCTACAACTATCACTAACACATAGTGACAAAGTAAAGCAATTACATGGCGTTTGCATTTCATACAATAATGAGACAACCATAAGGCTCTTACCGGTTGTCAATAACTTACAAAACATGATCATCTCATACAGTAACATTTATGACATCATGTCTTGACCATATCACATCACAACATGCCCTACAAAAACAAGTTAGATGTCCTCTACTTTGTTGTTGGAAGTTTTACGTGGTTGCTACGGGCTTCTAGCAAGAACCGTTCTTACCTACACATAAAACCACAACGGTGTTTCGCCAAGTTTGTTGTTTTAACCTTCTTCAAGGACCGAACAAAGTCAAACTCGGTTCAACTAAAGTAGGAGAAATAGATACCCGCCAGCCACCTTTATGCAAAACTAGTTGGATGTCTGTCGGTGGAACCGGTCTCATGTGCGTGGACATGTAATGGTGATCCACGCTGCTTCATCCCACAATACCGCCGAATCAAAATAAGACATTGGTGGTAAGAAATATTGTCGGCGTTCTGGGAACGGGGGTCCCCAGACTTGCCTGCCTGCGGCCTGCGGCGTGGCTCAAATTGGGGCCCAGCACGGCCCATCTTCACCAACACAGACCCAAGACCCTCGCGAGGGGCCAAGCCTCGCGGGGCGGATGACGCGGAGCTTCCTCGGGCACGGCCTCACCAGGCTGGCTTGCGAGGAGGCGGAGAGATCAAGGTGGGTACCTCACGAGGTGCCCGTGACGCAAGCCATGACGACCAAGGGCGCCAGGCGGGTGCCAACCCGCGTAGTGTCCTCCTTTCCTCTTTGGTGCAAAGGGGGCAAGCGCAGCCGCGGAGTACCGAGCAATCAGGCAAAGGTTGCGATTTCGGTGCAATAAGACCAAGACCAGGAGGACTGCAAGATGGAGGTCATTGTGGAGCCCAAGACGGCGTCACCACCAGAGCTTTGTGCAGGCGAAGACTATTTTTGTCAGGATAGCTGGTACTAGCTATCCCCCTTCAAATTAGCCCGCCATTGTTGGCTCCCTTCCCGCTCGATATTTGGGAAGAGGACCAGGGCCTCTATAAATAGGACTAGCCACACCCAGGGGAGAGGGGCATCAACAATCGGGAAGAGAGAGAGAGAGAAGGGTGACTGAACTCCTCCCAGCAGTTCATCGCCCCAGCCAAGAACAGACCCTCGCGAGGCTGTTCTTCCTTGTATTGCTCATCACCATCAGCCCAAGAGGCAATCCACCACACCACACACTGGAGTAGGGTATTACACCACAACGGTGGCCCGAACCAGTATAAACCATGTGTCTCTTTTGTTGTTCCTTCCATAGCTTAGATCTTAGCGAGGCAGAGGGGTGCAGGTAGGTAGAACACGAAATCTCCGCGCGCACCCTAGTGTTCGAACCTCAAGGGTCTGCCGAAACCCGAAATCCGACATTTGGCGCGCAAGGTAGGGGTGCGCCGGAATCCACCTTCTACCGCTTCGTGCCCCGTCGCGTCGTCATCACCATGTCCGGCAACAAGGCGGGCAACCCAGATCCATGAGCGGCGTGGCCCGCCTGCGCAGAGCCACTCGCCTCGGGCGACCCCGTGCCCCAGGCGACTCACGGTTCGCAGGGCGCTGCGGGCCGCGGGCGACGCGGACAGGCTTCGACAGCTCTCACACCGCGGCAGGCGTGGTCGGCAGCAAGGGCCTCCAATCACGCCGCGACCACGACACCGAACACCCGCCGGGAGCAGGCGAACTCGAAGGCCGCGCTCATGGTGGACCTAGAGCTGTTGCAGTGCAGGCTGCTGGAGGGCGGCGGCGACGTGCTGCTGGAGCGGGTGGCAGAGCTCCTGTGCTACGCCGCCTCGAGAGCTCACCCCTTCAGCACCCTGCTCTCATCTCAAGCCCCGGGCGGCCCGCGCGGGGGCTCCGCGCGCGCCCGCGGGCTCCAAGGCTACTCCAACGCCAGCGAAGCTGTCAGCACCGGACCGGCGGCGGCGTAGCCCCCGCTCCCGGTCTGCGAAGAAGAAGGACGCGACGTGACCCACGGCCCCAGTGGACAGCCGCGCTACCACCCTGCGGTGGGCGCGTCAAGCAGAGCTGCGTGGCCTTCGGGATGACGGCGCCAGAAGAATACGTGCCCCTCATGATGGACGAAGGACACACTGACGAGGGCGAACAAGGCTCGCTCCTCAGCCCAAGCTAGGGGGACGAGGCGCCAGAAGCAGAGCCCTTCCAGGAGTCCCGGGACGGTCCCACTGGACACGCTGGAGGCAACGATTATCGGGTACCACTAATTCCTCAGGAGCAGGCATACGCTAATCATGGATCGCAGGAGGTGCAGGTCGCCACAGCGAGCAGCTGCCCCGCTCCTACAGTCTCCTACCCCTCGGGAGGAGGGCGCAGGGGGCTGCAGGAGAGGGGCCGAGATCCGACATCACCACCGCAGCATTCGGAGCAAGGTGTTCTTAGGAGGTAGGCCCTCTGCTGGGGAGGTGCCTTAGGGCCTGCCCCTGGCGGAGGACCCGTGGTCGTCGGGGGAACCATTGGCGACCGCTCTACCCCATCGGCGGCGTCCTGGTTTCCGGTCGTCGTTGATGGCACTAGAGTGTGGCGCAAGGCGGGGCCCTCGTCTGGCGATATGAAGCAAGGCCGGTACCTGTGAAGAAGGCCCAGTGCCTGTGAAGCTCGCCGCCCCGTGACACTCTCACGTAATAATGAGTGGGGCTGTACATGCCCCGGAGTCTCAGGGGTGCCGGTGTCAGGCCCTGGGGCTCCCTCCCACGCCCAGTGGCAGCACTTAGCTCCACGCTGGTGAGAAGACGTCCAAGACTAGATTAGGTGCCGGACGCGGCCTTTTGTCTGCTTTCGTTGCTTTTCCCTTTGGTTGTCGCTTTCCCCCGCTGGATTCAAGTTGGATTCGAATTTGAGATTTGCGTGTGTTCGGGGAAGGGGTGCTTAGTCTCGTTCGAGCAATTTCTCGCGTTTTGGTTACCACTTCGCCTCAGCTGCCTCCCCTCGTGAGCCCCTCGCGAGCCGGGTCAGGCCTAGCTTGTGCGCAGCCCAAACTGCCGCCGCCGCGTCCTCTCAGGAGGGTGTTTTACTGCAGGTCCTACGGATCCAATTAGGGAACACTCAGGGCACCACAACCTCCCACAGGCTACCTTAGGGCCAGCACGGGACCAAGGTAAACTAGCCGACCGGCGCGTCGCTTAAGCCAACCACTTGGCACGGGTGCATGGGCAATGTAGCATCTACTGATACGATGAACACAAGTTTTACATGAGGGGCTCCCTATCCAAAATGCTCTCACAGCCATCAGGCCAAAACCTGAGTTCTATTCATGTAGGGTAAGGAAATAGGAACGATACACAATCAGTCGGATAAATCCCCCAATGCGTCCTCAGGAGCACCACCCGAGCCGTTGCTGGCGTCGCTGAACTCGCCATCACTGTCCGCGTCGCCGCCAGCGGCGTCAGGGCCGTTCATCACGCCGTCGTTGTCTGAAGCGAAGGCCCTGATAAGAGCATCCACATTGTCTTCCACCCAGTGCGTCAGGTCGTCTCGGACGGCCTGGGGGACTGGGGCGATGGCGGCGTCGAAATCGAAGTGGGGATCCATGTTCCCGAGATGGTTGAAGACGCGAGAAAAGGCGCGTCCGAGCAGGGCGCGGCTCCTCTCCTCCACCAACCTGTCAGCCCTGACCGACCGCGCCTCCAGCTGCGTCACCACGTCAGTGAAGAACTGAAGATTGCCGGCGTAGTTGACTGTGTGCGGCTCGCCAACAGCCGCCTCGCAGATGTTTCCCAAGGCTGTGTTCGTTCTCTCCCGGAGCGTGGTGAGCATGGGGCCGTGCTCATGCTCCAAGATCTGCCGCTGACGTATCTTGTCTGCATTCTGGCGCGCGACGGCCTCAGCCTCCTCCACCCGCTGGCGAAGAAGGAGCACCTCGGCCTGGGAGGTGGTTAACTCACCTTGCGCCACCTCAAGGGCGGCCCGGAAAGCATCGGACCGCCGTGTCGCCTCCTCCAGCTTGGCCCTCAAGGCAGCAGTCCTGCCTTCAGCCTCGGCCCGGATCAACCCCAGCTTCTCCTCGAACTCGTGGTCGAGGTTCAAACGCGCCATCGCCACCCGATGTCCGACCTCCTCCAGGACACGGGCTTCCTGTGCAGCGACATCATCCTCCGCCTGCGTCACCAAGCGCTCCCTCGTCTCCAGACGCTCGTACTCGCGAGTACGTTCGGCGGCTTCCAGCGTCAGCGCCTCCTCATGCTTATGGAGCTCTGCTGAGTCGCTAGAGGCCACCTTCATCGACGCGAGGGCTGCCTCGCACAGCTCCACTTGCTCCTCCAGTGAGTGGCACCAGGCCAGGAGCTCCCGAGCCCGCTCCTCCGCCGCCGGTCGGCTTCCCGGGCCTCCTCAGCGGCCCAAGATCAGGCCTCCCGAGAGGCCACCACCGACGCCTTGGCCTCTGCGTCGTCAAGATTGCGCTGACGGCGCGCAAGGGCGATGGCGCCCTCCAGCTCGCGCCTCTCTGCGGCCAGGCACAGGCCCTCAGCCTCAAGGCGTGCGTCTTCATCAGCAAGCTCCTCACCAAGCAGGCTCACCGCGTCATTCGCCCTTCGAAGGAATCCTTGGCGGAGAGTGCGACACTCCCGAGCGCGCTCGAGCACGTCTTCCACACCATCATCTGCCCCAAGCAAGCACCGGGGGCCACGAATCAGCACTCCCCCTCCGGGCTAGGGGCTGGGGGCTGGCACCCTCGCGACGGCCGGGCACGCCGCGCCAGAAGCCCAGCCTGGAGCCAGCCCGCCCCCAGGTGAAGAGCGCAGGGAGCGCCTAAGCCAATCGCAGTCCACAACCAAGCGAGAAGCCCACGGCAGGCTGGCTATTCCACGAGAAGGCCCCCGGAAGAGGATCACGAGGTGCGCAGGGCCACGGTGCGCCTCGAGACGGTCCGCCTCTTTGATCGCCCTCACCACAAGGGCTCTGCTGCTCGGAGCGCTTGAGGACGGTGGAGGAGGCGAAGCCAAGGGGGACGGCACCTCAGCCGTCTCCGCAAGATCGGCTGGAAGGGGCCTGCGGAGCAAGGGTCAGTAAAAACAACAAAAGGATCGGAAGCTAGGAAAGGAGAAGGCTTACTCATCAGTGGCGAAGTACTTCCTATGCTTCAGTAGGCGACAAAGGTAATCGTCACCCAGGGCCTCCCTTCTCTTCCAAAGGGCCTCAAAGTCCATGCGGAAGCGGCCCAAGAGTTGGGCGCAGGGATCAACCTACGACGAAGACGGAGCGTCAAGGCGATCTGTGTCAGGGGCGCCTGCCTTATGCGCGCTGCCAATCGCCTCGCCAAGAGAAGTAGCCGGAGCCTCAGGGGCCTCAGCCGCAGGCACTGAGGGCAGCTGCTCGTCACCCTCAGCCTCAGCGGCACGGGCCCCAAGAGCTACTCCCTCATGAGCATCGCCTGGCGCTGTCACCCCACCGAGCGCCCCCTCGGCCTCTGGCGCCTCATGCCTCCCTGCTCCGCCGCTCGAGGAGGAGTCGCCTTGGCCGACTGGAAGGGCAGTCACCACCACTGGGTTCTCGCGAGGCCCCTGGAGGCTGGCGGGGCGCGACCCCCACTCATCAAAGATAGGCATCTGCTTCACAAAATCTCACTTGCTCTGGCAGAGGTACAGCAAGGCTCCTCCCTACTGGATGCTACCAGGGTTGGGGTCCCCAGTCAGGGTCAAGAGCGCTGTCCTCAGCACTTCAGGAGTCAGGTCCTCTTCCTGGAGCCTCGTACGATCATCGCGCTCGCTGAAGGCCCACATCCGACGGGAGTGGCGTTGGAGTGGAGCAACGCGGCGTAGCAGGAACTCCTTCACCACCTTGGGCGCTGTCGCGCCAAGCGACCTCAAGAACGCGAAGCGGTGCCAGAGGAAGACGAGCCGGGGGCTCTCAAGCGTCTCCTGGCCCCAGCCCAAATTGGGGACAGCAGGCGAAGTTGGCTCCGATAGCAGGGGGCTGGGCACCCCTGCATCCACATACAGCCACCGCTCATGGAACCCAGCCGCGGGCAGAGGGAGCTTGAAGTCAATCCCAGAAGCTGCTGTCTCAGACGCGACAACGAAGCTCACGCACGCCCAGCATTGGGTAGGGTCGACAAGGCGCAGCGAGAAGAAGTGGCGCAGCAAGGCAGCCGAAGGAAGGATGCCCATCATAGCCTCGCAAACAAAGGCGAAGACCAAAAGGAGGGTGATGGATTCAGGACCCAGATGCATCATGTGGATCTGATAGTGGGAAAGCACGGCATTAAAGAAATCAGAAAAGGGAGGAACCAGACCCGCCCACAGGGCGTCGGCAAAATACGGGACCTCGGTGACTATCCTGTCGATGGAGAAGTGGGACGCGGGCCAGGCCGTCGTCCTCCCGCATTCGTTGAAGATAGTGGCCAGAGCCGAGCTAACCTTGCCTAAGCCCTCAGCGGGGGCCGCCAACGGCGGCGGACAAGGCGGAGGCATGGGTTTCTTCACTCTTCCCTTCTTCGTCGGAGCCATGGTGATGGGAAGGGGGGGAAGGTTCGAGATTGGGTTGAAAACAGAAGCTGGAGTTCGAGCGGAGGAAGGACAGGGGGCGCTCGAGCAACAGAAAGGGGAGCGGCTGTGTACAACCACGAGTCCGCCTAGCATGGCGCAAAATAAGGGGGGCGTGGGGGAACAGTGCCGCCCACGTCCAATCAAGCGCCACGCGGCGCCCAAGGCCGCAGGCTGTTAGGGCCCACAGCGCTTCGCTCTTGCCCTTCCGCCTCCCTGCACGGCCAAGTTCGGGCACGCCTTGGGCCCGGGGGCTACTGTCGGTGTTCTAGGAATGGGGGTCCCCAGACTTGCCTGCTTGCGGCCTGCGGCGTGGCTCAAAAGGGGGCCAAGCCTCGCGGGGCGGACGACGCGGAGCTTCCCCAGGCACGGCCTCACCAGGCTGGCTCACGAGGAGGCGGAGAGATCAAGGCGGGGTACCTCACGAGGTGCCCGTGACGCAAGCTATGACGACCAAGGGCGCCAGGCGGGTGCCAGCCCGCGCAGTGTCCTCCTTTCCTCTTTGGTGCAAAGGGGGCAAGCGCAGCCGCAGAGTACCGAGGCATCAGGCAAAGGTTGCCATTTCGGTGCAACAAGACCAAGACCAGGAGGACTGCAAGACGGAGGTCATTGTGGAGCCCAAGACGGTGTCACCACCAGAGCTTTGTGCAGGCGAAGACTACTTTTGTCAGGATAGCTGGTACTAGCTGTCCCCCTTCAAATTAGCCCACCATTGTTGGCTCCCTTCCCGCTCGATATTTGGGAAGAGGACCAGGGCCTCTATAAATAGGACTAGCCACACCAAGGGGAGAGGGGCATCAACAATCGGGAAGAGAGAGAGAGAAGGGTGACTGAACTCCTCCCAGCAGTTCATCGCCCTAGCCAAGAACAGACCCTCGTGAGGTTGTTCTTCCTTGTATTGCTCATCACCATCAGCCCAAGAGGCAATCCACCACACCACACACTGGAGTAGGGTATTACACCACAACGGTGGCCCGAACCAGTATAAACCCTGTGTCTCTTGTGTTGTTCCTTCCATAGCTTAGATCTTAGCGAGGCAGAGGGGTGCAGGTAGGTAGAAGGCGAAATCTCTGCGCCCACCCCAGTGTTCGAACCTCAAGGGTCTGCCGGAACCCGAAATCCGACAAATATGACTATCACCGCCCACAACTCTTTGTGTTCTACTCGTTCATATCATCTACGCATAGACCTGACTCTTGATGCCACTATGGGAATCATTGCATGGAAAACAAAAATATTCTACGCACACACAATTATCTATCCATGGAGATGCATAGCAATGAGGGGGAGAGTGTGTCTACGTACCCTCGTAGACTGTAAGCAGAAGCGTTTCACAACGTGGTTGATGTAGTCGAACTTCTTCGCGCTTCAACCGATCAAGCACCAAACGCACGACACCTCCGCGTTCTCTACACGTTCAGCTCGATGACGTCCCTCGCCTTCTTGATCCAGCAATACGTTGAGGTAGTAGATGAGTTCTGTCAGCACGACGGTGTGGTGACGGTGATGGTGATGAGTTTCGTCAGCACTACGAAAATATGACCGGGGGTGTAAACGGTGGAGGGGCGGCGCACACGGCTAAACAATTGTCTAGGGTGTGCTAGGCACCCCCCACCTATATATATATATATATATATATATATATATATATATATATATATATATATAGGTGGGAGGGGGAGGGGAGAGGACAGGAGGCGCCTCAAGTAGGACCGAATCCTACTTGGGCTCCTTCCAAGTTGCGCGCCCCCTGCCATATTTGTCGGAGGGGGAAGGAAAGAGGGGGATAGGGAAGGGAAGGGGAATCATATTCCACTCTTTCCTTTCCCTTCCCCTCGTTCTTTCTCCTCTTAGGCCAGCCCATATGGGGGGTGCAGCAGCCCCTTGTGGCTGGTGCGTTTCCCCTCTTGGCCCATAAGGCCCATATCTTTTGGCGTGGGTGCCCGGAACCCCTTCCAGTAACCCGATAAGTACTCGGTACCCCCCGAAACACTTCCGGTGTCCGAATACCATCGTCCTATCTTTACCTCTCAACCATTTCGAGACTCCTCGTCATGTTCGTGATCTCATCCGGGACTGCGAACAACATTCGGTCACCAAATCACATAACTCATGTAATACTATATCGTCATCGAACGTTAAGCGTGCGGACCCTACGGGTTCGAGAACTATGTAGACATGAACGAGACACCTCTCCAGTCAATAACCAATTACGGAACCTGGATGCCCATATTGGCTCCTAGATATTCTATGAAGATCTTTATCGGTCGAACTGTTATGACAACATATGTAATAACCTTTGTCCATCGGTATGTTACTTGCCCGAGATTCAATCGTCGGTATCTTCATACCTAGTTCAATCTCATTACCAGCAAGTCTCTTTACTCGTTTGTAATACATCACCTCATGACCAACTCCTTAGTCATTTGCTTGCAAGCTTATGATTTGTATTACCGAGGGGGCCCAAAGATACCTCTCTGATACTTAGAGTGACAAATCCTAATCTCGATCTATGCCAACTCAACAAACACCTTTGGAGATACCTGTAGAGCATCTTTATAATCACCCAGTTACGTTGTGACGTTTGATAGCACACAAGGTATTCCTCCAGTATCCAGGAGTTGCATAATCTCATAGTCGAAGGAATATGTATTTGACATGAAGAAAGCAATAGCAATAAAATTAAACGATCATAATGCTAAGATAACGGATGGGTCTTGTCCATCACATCATTCTCCTAATGATGTGATCTTGTTATCAAATGACAACTCATGTCAATGGTTAGGAAACCTTAACCATCTTTGATCAACGAGCTAGTCTAGTAGAGGCTCACTAGAGACGCGGTGTTTGTTTATGTATTCACACATGTATCAAGGCTTTCGATCAATACAGTTCTAGCATGAATAATAAACCTTTATCATGAATAAGGAAATAAAAAATAAAAACTTTATTATTTCCTCTAGGGAATATTTCCTTCAACACCGTGCTCAAAAATATATAAGTGAAGCACTAGAGCAATTCCATAGCTCAAAAAAATTAAGTGAAGAGTAAAGAGCAATTCTAACAAATCATAGCATAATTTTGGCTCTCTCTCAAATAGGTGTGTCCAGCAAGGATAGATGACACAAACTAAAAAGAAAAACAAGCAAAGACTCATATAATACAAGACGCTCCAAGTAAAACTCATGATATGTGACGAATAAAAATATATAGCTCCAAGCAAAATACCGATGGTCGTTATACGAAAGAGGGGATGCCTTCCGGGGCATCCCCAAGCTTAGTTGCTTGTTTCTCTTTGAATAGTAACTTGGGGTGCCATGGGGGCATCCCCAAGCTTAGGCTCTTTTCACTCCCTATTCCTTCATCCATCGTGATCTCACCCAAAACTTGAAAACTTCAATCACACAAAACTTAACAAAACCTTCGTGAGATCCGTTAGTATAACTAAGCAAATCACCACTCTAAGTATTGTTGCAAGCCCATTCATATTTTATTTTGCCATAATATATACTGTATTCTAAATTTACCATGGCTTATACCCTCCAATACAAACCATAGATTCATCAAAATAAGCACACAATGCAAAGAAAACAGAATCTGTCAAAAACAGAACAGTCTGTAATAATCTGAAAACTTCATATGCTTCTGTAAATTCAAAAATTCTGAAAAATTAGGACAACTTAGGAAATTTTTATACCAATATTGCGTAAAAAATTCAGAAATTTATCACGCTTCTGTGATTTTAAACAATTATGTTACTAGCGCACAAAGTTTCTATTTTTCAACAAGATCAAAGCAACTATCACCCAACATGATCCTAAAGGCTTTACTTGGCACAAACACTAATTAAAACATAAAAAACACAATCATAACAGTAGCACAATTGTGCAAACACTCTATAACAGAAAGAAAAAAAAGGAGAAAATAAAATTTATTCATTGGGTTGCCTCCCAACAAGCGCTATCATTTTATGCCCCTAGCTAGGCATAACGCATAGATTCAAGTATTGTCATCTTTTTCTTCCAATTCCTTAATCACACAATCAAAATTCCTCAAGGATTTAGCATCTAAATTTTCAATAACAATGTTCCTAGGAACGAGATTTAAAAATACATTCTTGCAAGTAGGCTCTTTTATCACTTCCACAAAATCGAGATGAATACTAATCATTTTAAGATCTTCCCTGTCCTTATTAGAAGTGGCACCCTTGTTCTTAGTGGATTGAGTAAACTTGCAAATTTTTACGGGATTTTTTTAATAGTTTTAATGGAAGAGAAGGCGAAGCTTAAGTTACTAAAGATTTCTTCCAACTTATCAATCCGAGAAGGGCTTTCTTCAACTCTTTCATTGATTATGGTTTCTGTTTCCTTTGATAACTTAAAAACCTCTCCTACTTTTGACCCAAATTTATTAGCAATATTATGCATTCTTTTATCCAAATTTTCAATTTGTTCCTTAGTAATCATCTTCTTTTCAATAGCATCTAATCTTTGCATAACATGCTCGAAGGTCAAATTTGTGTCATTAACAATGATAGGTGGTGAACCCACTAGATTTCCCAGAGCATTAAAAGAATCCAAAGATGGACACATTAAGAAATTTCCACCGGTAATTATATCAAGGTCAAATCTATACCAAGTGGTAATGCCCACATAAAAACTACGGAGAAGAACAACGGTAGATTGCTTATGGATAGATTTATTGTGAGCATTGCAAATTCTATACCAAGCATCTTTTAGGTTCTCCCCTCCCCTTTGTTTAAAATTAAGAACCTCATTCTCGGGGGTACACGCAACAGAGGAAGAACTAGCCATAACAACAAAGCAAGCAAGATTGCACACAAAACAGATTTGATGAGAAAACAGCAAACGAAAAAGAGGGCGAATAAAATGGCAAATTTTTGTGAAGTGGGGGAGATGAAAACAAGAGGCAAATGGCAAATAATGTAACTTGCAAGGAGATGTGATTTGTGATTAGGAACCTGATAGATGTTGACGGTGTCTCCCCGGCAAAGGCGGCAGAAATTCCTTTTGATGTCCCTTGAACTACGTCGGTATTTCCCCAAAGAGGAAGGGATGATGCAACATAGCTACGGTGGGTATTTCCCTCAGCTATGAAACCAAGGTATCAATCTAGTAGGAGAACCAAGAAACACTATGTAAACGGTACCTGCACACAAAGAACAAATACTTGCAAGCCGACGCTTATGAGGGGTTGTCAATCCCTCTTACGAGTAACAGCATAGGAAATTGTCAAGTTGATAGGATAAAAATTTTGATAGATTGGATAAATAGATCTCGAATAAACGTGAAATAAAATATGCAAATAAAAAGTCTAGCAAAGTACTTTTGGATTTTTGGAATAATATATTTTGTTGGGGATATTACTAATGGATATAAACCGGCCGAAGAGGCCGGGTTAACTCTATGTTGATTACTATTTGAAGCCCAGGAAGACAAAGGATGGTGGCGCTTCATGAAGGCCCAAGGCCCAAAGGTGGGTTAAGACCTGTATACATAAACCGACATTTTCATGTAACTTGTATTGTAAGATAGAATGAATAGAGACCATGTTGGACACGTTGATGATCCAGCCTCGGGACTCTGTAAACCGACGGGCGTCAACCTATGTATATAAAGGGGTGACCCGGCAGCGGTTTATGGACAACACACAACAACTCGAGAACCAGGCAAAGCAGATTCGCTCCCTGGTCATTGAAACCTTAGCAATTCCATCACAACTGGAGTAGGCTTTTACCTTCATCGTAAGGGGCCGAACCAGTATAAACTCTTGCGTCCTTTGTCCGATTTAAACCCCTTTAAGCTAACCCGTAGCGATGGTTCCACGACTAAGTCCTTTCATGAGGACATCTGCCGTGACAAAACCACAACAGTTGGCGCCCACCGTTGGGCTATCACATGATGGTTTCGAGTTCTTGAAGGGCGGCTTCGAATGGCTCAAGGGATACGCTGTGGGCCGGATGACTAAAAGTCGTCGCGGCAAACTCTACATCGACGATGTAGGATGGAGTCCCGAGGCCAGCTTAATTGAGTATGGGTATCGGGTCCCCTTTGATGGAATTCACGTCTTCATCGGCAAGATCAGTGAACCGGGCCCTGAGCCAGACATCTGCACCGACATCATCAAGACGGCTCAGCGTGCAAGGCCTGCCCGGGCTCAGCCTGCCGTAAAGCATGCCTTCGTAGGTGTCATCCATGGAGCGAAATATGAGGATAGATCGGCATTTGGTGGCGAAACCATTATCTGTTCTGATGATGAGTCTTCAACCGGAGAGACCGAGTCACTGTATCGGCTGCAGGATGGTCGGATTAGTGGTGGTTCCTATGGCGACAGTATTCCGGACCCCCTTGATCTGCCGAGTCGGGTTGCAGTCTTCATGGCCGATACACAGGCAGTGCAACACTCTTCTACCGCCACGGCAATGATCTCTGGTTCAGCAATAGCAACACCAGCAGGAGCAGGGGGCTCTGTGTCGCCTCCGACTCAGGTTTTGTCTGACATGTTCGACGCTTTGGCAACGCTGCTGGCAGCAGAGGTGGACGCGGCAAACCGGGATCAACACAATGTAGAGATTGTAAAGGTGAAGGATCAGATAGCTCAAACTAAAGCGGACCTAGCAGCGGAGAACACCAGGCTGGCTATGGAGCGGGCCGAGTTAGAGGCTCAGGCTTACCGGCTTAGGCTAGATCAGAGTGCGTCAGAGGATGTCATGAGGAGAAGATACTGGTCGCACCTTCCGCTGGTCTTTGAGGCAAGGAATCTCTTTAACACTCCAGGAGCAGGTACCAGCAACCAGCCAGTAGTAAACCAGGCGGAGGCACCTGGGACCGGGACATCGATTCAGCCGGATGCGATGGATCCGCCGCTTCAGCCTCGTCAAAACAATGTGCCATCACGACACGTCTCAACACCTCCGGGTCATTACTATAACCCGTTGGATAACATCGTTGCCGCCGCTTCACGATTGGCAGCTCTCCCGATTGATGGCGAGTCCGCAGTAGCAGTTGAAACACGATGGGCTAGGGAGCTCCTTCAGACGGCTCTAACTCAGCAGCAGGCTTATTCATGTAGTCGCGAAAGGATTCACTCTACTCCCCGCCTGAGCCAAAGTTATAGCAGGCATATCGATGAACCGGCCGTATCAAGCAGTGCACGGAATCGTAATCCACCCCGTGGCAATAACCCGACAGGGGGCGGTGGCAATGCTCAAGATGTAGTGGATCGCGCTAGGGAACGTCGAGAAGCCGAGTTAGCGGCACAGCACGAAGCTCCGGTTCGTCAAATCACTCTGGTTCATCAGTTCACTCCGGTTCATACGACAGCGTCGGTAGAGCCAGGGGTTACCTCCAGTTCTTTGGGAGTGCCATGTCTTGTCCCCGCATTACGCAATGTACGGCTGCCCAAGGATTTCAAAGGCCCACGCAAAGTGTCAAATTACACCGCCGATTTATCCCCCGAGTCATGCGTGGAAAGCTATGAGATGGCAATGGAGATGCTGGCTGTGGACGAAGTGGCGTGTGCCAAATACTTTACCATGATGTTGGAGGGAACAACTCGCACATGGTTGAAAAATCTGCCAGCCAACACTATTGGATCATGGGCCAATTTGAGGGTCCGGTTTATCCAGAATTTTAAAGATACATGCAAGCAGCCCATGTCAATCGTAGATTTAGCCGCCTGTATCCAGGAGGAAGGGGAATCAACAACCCACTGGGTGCACCGGGTTTCGGAGATTTTTCATTCATCAGACCGCATCAACGCTGACACGGCTGTTTTAACATTGGAAGGCAATTGCCGGTTTGGGCCTTTGAAGCTGAAATTGGGACGGCTCAAACGCCATTGTAATGACATGGGAACACTTATGGCGGCTTCGATGAAGTATGTCGACTCTGATAGTACCAAGGACCCTAAGTCTGAGGATGACAAGACAGGGAAGGGAAAGAAGAGTGGCAGCACCAAAGGGCAGCAGCATAACCCGGCGGGTCATGGGAACAATGGTAAACGTAAGGCGGATAATAGTTTGGACTTTGTGGCTAACACCAACGCCCAGGATAACGGTCAGCGGCGTAAGGGTAAACCGCCCCAGCGGGGTGGAGGGTCAGGCCCCAATCTGGAGCGCCTGTTAAATCAGCTTTGTCCAAAGCACGGATCAAAGGAGAGACCCGCTACACATCTTTCGAAGGATTGCTTCATTATGCGGGAGTTCAAAAATTCAAATCTTTTTCAATATGATAATGGACCGCCTGGCGGTTCAGGAGGCGGTTTCCATGGGTCGGGTTATGGTGGTGGCAATTCCGGTTCAGGATTCCAGGGCAACCAAATCGGACATGGCAATCAAAATAGCCAGGGCAATCAGGGAGGTTACAACCATCAGGGGAATCAACAGCAGCAGCAGTCAGGTTATCAGAGCGATCCGAAGCAGTTGAATAGTGGGCAGTATCATGTCTTCACCACTAGCTTATGTAAGCGTGATCAGAAGCTTCATAAGAGAGTCATGAACTCCGTTAAACTAGCAATACCTCGTTATCTGCGCTGGTTTGAGCAGCCCATCATGTGGAGTCGAGAGGATCATCCACCCCGGGTTGACAATCTGGGTCATCTAGCCTTGGTAGTGGCACCTCAGGTTGGCGGGTATAAATTTAACAAGGTGCTTATGGGGTTGACAGATAAGAATCTTAAACCGTCGAACACCGTATTTCATGGTGTGGTGCCTGGTAAAACGGCGTACCCAGTTGGCAAGATAGCTCTGGAAGTTGCTTTTGGAGATGATCATGATTCCAGATCAGAGGTGTTGACTTTTGAAGTGGTGAAAATCAAGATTCCATATCACGCCCTATTTGGACGACCGGCTTATGCTAAGTTCATGGCAAAGCCCTGTTATGTTTATCTGCAGCTTAAGATACCGGGTCAAAGGGGACCATCACGGTGCATGGGAGCAGGAAGATCAGTTTGGAATGTGAAGAAGGGGATGCGGCTTATGCTGAGTCGGTTTGTGCCACAGAGGAACTGAAATTTTATAAGGACAATGTTGATCCGGCAGATATGACTTCTCTGAAAAAGCCAACTACTGAGCATGACCCGGCGCTGAAATTTAAATCGGCCGAGGAGACTAAGCTGGTTGACTTTGTTCCTGGCGATTCATCCAAACAGTTCAGCATTAGCGCTAATCTGGATCCGAAATAGGAATGCGCGATCATCGAGTTCATCCGTGAGAACTGGGACATCTTTGCATGGAAGCCTTCTGACATGCCAGGTGTACCGAGGGAACTTGCTGAGCACACTCTTAATATAGATCCTAAGTTTAAATCAGTCAGATAATTTCTCCGCCGCTTCAATGAAGAGAGGCGCAAAGCTATTGGTGAGGAGGTAGCCCGGCCGTTGGCAGTGGGGTTTATCGTGGAGGTCTTTCACCCTGAGTGGCTAGCTAATCCGGTGCTAGTGCTTAAGAAAAATGACACTTGGCGGATGTGTGTGGATTACATACACTTAAATAAGGCATGTCCAGCCGACCCCTTTACTCTCCCTCGTATCGATCAAATTATTGATGCTACGGCAGGTTGTGACCGTTGGAGTTTTCTGGATGCTTATTCTGGTTATCATCAGATCAAAATGGCAGTTAAGGACCAGGAGTAGACAACCTTCATAACTCCCTTTGGAGCCTTCTGCTATGTATCTATGCCTTTGGGATCAAGAGTGCACAGGCAACTTATCGGCGTTGTGTCCAGAATTGCCTACACAAACAGATTGGGCGCAGTGTTCATGCATATGTGGATGATATTGTGGTGAAGTCCAGAAAGGAGGAGACATTGATAGGGGACTTGAAGGAAACTTTTCATAATCTCCGTGTTTATTGCTCCGATCTGGTTTTGACTACAAGTCACCAGTTTTTATATGGATAAAGCCGGTGTTTATCATAACCCGGTACGGTTTTATCATAAACCGGCAAACTTGGAAGGAGTCATCAATACTCCAGATTGGTGTTATCACCTCTTTTTTAAACAGCCATGGGTCAAACGAACGAGGTAACAGGTATTTTCTATGTTATAAACAGCCTTCGTTCTACATCCAGGTTCTGTATTTGGGCATCATGACCCGTCCAGCGGTAAACCGCCAGGACCCTTTTCAATCTCTTGTATGCAGGAACAAGTTAACATACAACCATTGCGGATTATGCATATAATAAAAATCCCAAAAGCATGGCGAGTTATCAGTATCCAGCAAAATAAGTACGCTTGATGGCATAACAGACAAAGTGTTTGAACTAGCCTATTACAAGGCGTTTTTATGCCCACACAGGATAATTGTTTCAGCAAGAATGGTAGGCTACGACGGACTAAATCGTCCTCTGGGTCAGGATTCATCACCAGGACGACTTGAAGATTGCGGGTCATCTTGAGTCGGTGCATCCTCCTCCTCTCTACCCAGTGGCTGGAAATCAATCGTTGTCCAATCGATTCTAGTTAAAGCTTGGAACACAGCTTCTTCACTGATATGGGGGGAAGGATCAATGTCAGGGGCATAAGTGTGCTTACGAATTGGCAGAACAAGATCCTCTACATCATGTATCGGCGTAGGGTATCTTTTCTGATCAACATCATAAACCGGCTGATAATGAGACATATCTGTTTCATCGGCCAATTTGCTTACTATGGGTCGCATTTCCCTTGTCAGCCTTCGGAGATCATCATTGTTAAATTCTAAACCATCTTCCTTCACGCCAGGGTAGCCTTGGCCAATATCTACCGATTCAAGATCTGGAATCCATGCCTTGGCCCAGACTAGCGCAGTCAGCGCGCTTGACCTTGCAGCTGATTTCTTAAGTTCATCCAACCAGGCAGGCAACATTGACAACTTCTCGATGGTTTCCTTTATCAAATTTGGAGGAGGCTGTTATTAGCAGCAGTGCAAATAGCCCATTGGGATCCGGAATATAGCTGCTCTATCAAAGTATAGGCAGCCTTCAGTTTCATCCGCATATCGGAGCCCAGATGGGTAATACGGGTCCCTGTACATTGCAAGCATCAGTAAACCGGTAACTAATAAGGTAAAGGTGACTTGAAAAACATCAAATGAGGGCGCTTACCAAATACAGTAGAGGTCATAGAATTTATTTGCCGCTTTAAACCGGTCAGTTCCTCAACCACCGGTTTAAGATCTTCTTCTGCGTCCTTGGCCTTCTTTGCTAAAGCGGCCTTCTCTGTATCCCAATCTGCACATTCCTTCTTAAAGGTTTCCTTCGTCTTTTCCATGGTTGCTAAGGCATTAGTCAGTTCCTCCTTGGCCTTAGAAGCCTCTGCTTGCTGAGATTTAATGTTGTCCTGAAGATTAGCGGTTTGGCCGTCATTTTTGCTCAGCTCAGCCTATAAAGGAAAGACATATCATCAATGGGTTGTATATATTTGAAGTACCAAGCGTATAACAAGTTATGCCCTTTGCACTTGGGGACTAATGCCTACTCGATCAATTCTAGAAAATTATTTCAAGTCCCAAGTGTAATGCAAGCATTATTCTTGGCACTTGGGGGCTAATGTAAATATGTTCAACGTAACAATGGTTAAAGTCCCGGTTCACCTTGGAAAGACAAACCGGCCCTTGGGGACTACACAGGAGAAAGTTGCAGGTTTACAATGCTAGCATACCGGTTCATTTCAAAACGATCAACCGACCCTTGGGGGATAAGGACGCAGAGTTGCGCTATTATAAAGTCCCGGTTTTCAATTATCATCATAAATCGGCCCTTGGGGGCTACTGGAATTGGTACTTACAATTGGACTTCGGAGAGAAAAAGTTATTACCTCATAACGTTCCTTCATTAAGTTCACTAAACTAGCTTCATAGTCACGGTTGGTGTGGAGACGGTTTAAAAACCCAGAATGGAATTCTTGAGCATTGAGATGAGCATAGCTGGATAAATCGGTGCTCCATTTTCCCTTTTCCATGACAGAACGTTCCTCCTTGGCGCTATGTTTTGACAGTGCAATAGGGTTACCATGGGAGGTCTGGCCAACGCCAGTGATGATAACATCATCCTCCTTGTCACCGGTAGTTGGCACTGGAGTGGACGGGATGTTATCAGTCTTAGCCGGACTGGACGGACCAACTTCAGTATGGACCGGGCTTGTCGGTTCATCAGTAAGGTTTGCTGTTTCAAACTCTGCTTGTTCATCAACATTACGATCTTGTGGGGGCGGTTCATCAAACGTGGCCTCAGTATCTGTACCTTCCGGTTCTGTAGTCGGCTTCGGTTCAACCACCACATGGTCATCAGGCCGGTTATTCGCCCGAGCCTTCTTGCTGGGTCTAGCCTTGGCTCTGAAAGAAAAAGATGCACATGTTAGCATAGCATACAAAGTGTAAAGCGTCAAAAGATTGAGTTGAAATACTTACCCAGCAATGGTCTTAAGAGGAGGGAGTTGTGTGGCCGTCGATTCGTCGGATGATGAATGAGGTGTTCCCTGATAATTTGAATCGGGCGGATTAAGAGGTTGTCGGAAATAGCCAGCCTTGGGATAAGAAGTATCAGAAGTGGGTGAGACCTCAGGTCGACGTTTTCGAACCAGGGTGTCTGGTAAACCGGCCGAAGTGACCATTTGGCTGCTGTGCCGGGTTGTGCGGGCGAGCCTTGTGCTGCTTCTTCTTCAAAAGAAATTTTGGATCCAAGTGAGCAAGAGGGTGAGAAAATTTTATTTTCCGGATTGCTCGATGGATTTTCTGTGTTGACAGAGTGCTTGAACCAGATGGAAGAGTAATTACCTCTACGTCGTGGGCCTGGCTGCCCTCAGCGTCATCCTGATAATAATCATTGTCAATGAGGTGTATGAAAAGTGAACCAAGAGAGTCAAGTTCTACCTCTAGGTCCAGTTCATCAGGGTCATCATCAAGCTCTAAACCGATGGTTTCAGTTGCCCTCCAATTCACAGGTTTCTTGACAGCCTTCATTTTATGACAAGAGGTCTTCACCATTTTCTCCTTTGATTTCTTTTTCCAGAATGGGTCATCACCCTGTTTAAAGGATGGGCAGAGGGTATTAAGAGTTGAACAGTTCAAAGAATATCATATATAAAGCAGAAGCAAAGGAATTCTTACAGCGGGCGGTTTGTTCCGGGTGTAAAAGGGACTTAGCCCGGTTTTACTAAAGACAGCTTTTGAATCATTCAGCATTTTCTTGACAGAATCAGTGACTTCATCATCTGTTAGCTGAATGTCAATATGACGTTGAGAGTCTTTTAAGTCACCAGTGTACTCGCACATTAAGCCAGAGCGGCAACTTAATGGCAAGATACTCCAGGTCAGCCAGCAACGAACAAAGTCCACACCTGTCAAACCGTTGGCCATGAAAGCTCTAAGCTTGGCGAGTTGTGGTGCATATGAGGCCCGTTCCCTGGCAGTTAACCGTTGCGGAAGTGGATGTGTGTTCATAAGCCGGTGAGCATGGTAACCCGGCATAGGGTTCTCATCTTCAGGAGAAGTGTCCTTACAATAGAACCAAGTTTGATTCCAATCCTTTGGGTGACTGTGAAGTTTGGCATTAGGAAAGCTGACGTCTGTCCTTTTCTAAATAGAGATGCCACCAAGGTCAGTGTTGGGTCCGTCTACGAATTCAGTGCGACGGATTAAGTGGAAGAAATCCCGGAACAACTCGACAGTCGGTTCTTCTTGTAGATAGGCTTCGCAAAACACCTGAAAGTTGCAAATATTGGATACAGAGTTGGGTCCAATATCTTGAGGGTGGATCTGAAAGCTGGCAAGTACATCACAGAATAACTTGGATCCAGGCGGTTTAAAACCACGGCCCATGTGATCAGAAAATACTACTACTTCGCCGTCTTTGGGGGTAGGAGGGCATTCAGGACCACGAACTCGCCAATGGATTTCATCCTTCTTCGGCAAGGTGCCAATTTTGACACATCCATTCAGTTACTCCTCAGTAACCCAGGAAGGGACCCAGTTATAGGAATAAAATTGTTTGGCCATTGCAAGTGAAGAGCTAGAAAGGAATAATGCCAGTTTATGATTCATGAATGACAACGCATAAAGGTGCAACAAGTTAAGAAAAAGGAATTCAAGCATGTAATATTGTTAATCCAGAGGCTGATGCAGTAATAAATGGTAAAGCGATGAGCAGTTTACAAGGGGACTAATGGCATATGACAGATTACTTTCTACAAGGATAAACCGCCTACGCAGATAAGGAAGATGCAGATCTTAGGCAAAAATGACTAAGTGAGGAAAAACAGGTTTCATAAAAACACATTGATATTTTGGATCTACCACAAGTCAAGAAAAGGAAAAAGATTTCGACCTAAAACAGTGTGGTCCTGAAGGAGTTCACAACAGGTCTAGATCAAGTTTCTATGTGTATAAGGATTCGTTTAATGGCTGAGATAAGGACTAACATAGCTAATGCACGAAATGCATCAAGTCTTAGGTCTGCTATCTATGGACTGATGAAGAACAGGAAGAGAGAGCCATGAACTCGTATGAACCCTAAATAGATCTACAGAGAAAAGGGGGAAGGACTTACTATAGCCGCGGAAGTAGCGGAGGTGCGCTGCGGTTCTCTGGTGCGAACAGGTTGATGCAGCGGCCGACGGTGAGGCAGAGGCGAGGCTTGACGATGGCGGCGGTGCCCCGGTGCAGAGACGTCGCGAGGAAGAAGAAGGGATGAAGAGGCAGCGGGGATCCTCCACCTCTATTTATAAGGACAAAGAGATAAGTGGCAGGCACGGGAATCGAGGAGCCCAAAAAATGGATAGATAATGAGATTGTTGCCTCGATTGTTGGATGCTCATTAATCAAAGGAGTATCTTCGGCTTTAAATGAACAGGTGATGTCACGGCGTTTTACTACAAATCCAGAGGATGACGTCAGCGCGGTTTATAAGATCTATGCGAAGGTGCAAGGGAAGGAATTTTTCTAAGTGTTGAAGAGTGACATGAAAAAGTTCAAATCAATCTAGGGCCTGATGTTGGGGATATTACTATTGGATATAAACCGGCCGAAGAGGCCGGGTTAACTCTATGATGATTAGTATTTGAAGCCCAGGAAGACAAAGGATGGTCGCGCTTCATAAAGGCCCAAGGCCCAAAGGCGGGTTAAGACTTGTAGACATAAACCGACATTATCATGTAACTTGTATTGTAAGATAGAATGAATAGAGACCGAGTCGGACACGTTGATGATCCGGCCTCGGGACTCTGTAAACCGATGGGCGTCAACCTATGTATATAAAGGGGCGACCTGGCGGCGGTTTAGGGACAACACACAACAACTCGAGAACCAGGCAAAGCGGATTCGCTCCCTGGTCATCGAAACCTTAGCAATTCCATCACAACTGGAGTAGGCTTTTACCTTCATCGTAAGGGGCCAAACCAGTATAAACTCTTGCGTCCTTTGTCCGCTTTAAACCCCTTTAAGCTAGCCCGTAGCGATGGCTCCACGACTAAGTCCTTTCACGAGGACATCTGCCGTGACAAAACCACGACAGATTTCAAAATAAAAGCAAATAAAAATAGATCTCAAAGGCAAATAATAGATCGGAATGCAAATATGATAAAGAATAGACTCGGGGGCATATATTTCACTAGTGGCTTCTCTCAAGAAATAGCACATGGTGGGTAAACAAATTACTGTTGGGCAATTGATAGAAAATGAATCGTTATGATGATATCCAGGAAATGATCTATATATACAGGCATCACGTCCAAGATTAGTAGAACGACTCCTTCCTGCATCTACTACTATTACTCCAGACATCGACCGCTATCCAGCATGCATCTAGTGTATTAAGTTCATGGAGAAATCGAGTAATGCAATAAGAACGATGACATGATGTAGACGAGATCTATTCATGTAGGAATAGCCCCCATATTGTTATCCTTAATAGAAACAATACATGCATGTCTTGCTGCTCCTTTTGTCACTGGGAAAGAACACTGCACGATCGAACCCATCACAAAGTATCTCTTCCCATGACAGGAAAAATCAATCTAGTTGGCCTAACTAAACCAAAGATTCGAATAAGACATATGAGGCTATAAATAATCATGCATATAAGAGATCAAAGAAGACTCAATTAATATTCATGGATATAGATCTGATCATAAACTCAAAGTTCATCGGATCCCAACAAACACACCGCAAAAAGAGTTTCATCAAATAGATCTCCAAGAGACAATTGTATTGAGAATCAAAAGAGAGAGAGAGGAAGCCATCTAGATACTGACTACGGATCTGTAGGTCTATGATGAACTACTCACGCATCATCGGAGAGGCACCAATGAGGATGATGAACCCCTCTGTGATGGTGTCTAGATTGGACCTCATGGTTCTAGAACCTGCGCCGATTGAAATTGTGTTTCGTTGACTCCCTTGGGGTTTCTGGAATATTTGGAGATTTCTAGGGCGAAGGGGCAGTGTGGGAGGCCACCGAGGTGGGCACAACCCACCTGGGCACGCTTGGGCCCCCAGGCATGCCCTGGTGGGTTGTGCTCCCCTTGGATCCCCCTCTGGTACTTATTTGTCCCAACAGGTGTCTTCTGGTCCTGAAAAAATATCCAAAAAGTTTCGCTGTGTTTGGACTCTGTTTGGTGATTTTCTGCAATGTAAAAAACAAGCAAAAAACTACAACTAGCACTGGGCACTATGTCAATAGGTTAGTCCCAAAAAATGATATAAAGTTGCTATAAAATGATTGTAAAACATCCAAGAACGATAATATAACAGCATGGAACAATAAAACTTATAGATACGTTGCAGACGTATCACACCTCGTTAGTAGTACCTACACACAAAATAACAAATACTTGCACCCAACGCAAACATGGGGTTGTCAATCCCTTGGTGGTTAATTGCAAGGATCAAATCTCGTAGTGATAGATAGATAAATAGAACACAAAATAAAATAAAGAAAGGAAATTGCAGCAAGGTAGTTTTGGATTTTAATATATGATAAAAATAGACCCAGAGGCCATAGTTTTCACTGGAGGCTTCTCTCTTGAAAATAGCATACGGTGGGTAAACAATTACTGTTGCGAAATTGATAGAAAGGTGAATAATCATGACGATATCCAAGGCAGTCATCATGTATATAGGAATCATGTTTGAGATAAGTAGACCGACTCCTACCTGCATCTACTACTGTTACTCCACACATCAACCGCTATTCAACATGCATCTAGAGTATTAAGTTCATAAAGAACAGAGTAATGCCTTAAGCAAGATGACATGATGTAGACAAAGTAAACTCACGCATGAATAAACCTCATCGTTTTATCCTTAATGGCAACAATACAAATACGTGTCTTGTCCCTTTCTACCACTGGGATATAGATCACCACAAGATTGAACCTATCACAAAGAACCTGTGCCATTGCAAGAAAAATCAGTCTAGTTGGCCAAACCAAATCAATATCTCAGAGAGGATTACATCCAAACCCCGTGATATGATATGCTCTATCACACATAAACCTCCTTATATCTTCCTCAAAATATCCACCCTACCTACCTATTATGGCATTTACATAGCCATTCCGAGATATATTGCCATACAACTTCCACCGTTCCGTTATTATTACACACATCATCATTGTCATATTACTTTGCATGTTCATATAGCTGACATGGTATTTGTGGCTTAGACGCCGTTTATCATTTTTAATACATGTTATGCTAGATCATTGCACATCCTGGTACACTGCCAGAGGCATTCATATCGAGTCATATTCTGTTCTAGTATCGAGTTGTAAGTAAATAGAAGTGTGATGATCATCATTATTCATTATTAGAGTATTGTCCCAAGTTAGGAAATTAAGAAAAAAGAGGCAAAAAAGAGCCCAACAGAAAAAATGAGAGAAAAGAGATGGGACAATGTTACTATCTTTTTCCACACATGTGCTTCAAAGTAGCACCATGTTTTTCATAAAGAGAGTCTCCTATGTAGTCACTTTCATATAACTAGTGGGAAGTTTTCATTGTAGAACTTGGCTTGAATATTCCAATGGTGGGCTTCCTCAAATGCCCGAGGTCTTCATGAGCAAGCAAGTTGGATGCACACCCACTTAGTTTTGTTTTTAAGCTTTCATACACTTATAGCTCTTAGTGCATCCGTTGCATTGCAATCCCTACTCCTTGCATTGACATCAATTGATCGGCATCTCCATAGCCCGTTGATTAGCCTCGTCGATGTGAGACTTTATCCTTTTTTGTCTTCTCCACATCAATCTCTACCACCACACACTATTCCACCCATAGTGCTATATCCATGGCTTGCGCTCATGTATTGCGTGAGGGTTGAAAAATTTGAAGCGTGTTAAAAAGTATGAACCAATTGCTTGGCTGACACCGGAGTAGTGCATGATTTATATTTTGTGTTAAGAAGATGGAGCATGACAAGGATGTATGATTTTGTAGGGATAACGTTCTTTAGCATTGATATTTTGAAAGGCATGATTGTTTGTAGGTATGCATGAGTATTTATATTTTTATGTCAAATTATAGAATATTGCTTTAAATCATTCTAATCTAAATATTCATGCCATAAAAGAAGGATTACATGATGAACATGTTAGGTAGCATTCCACGTCAAAAATTCTGTTTTTATCATTTACCTACTCGAGGACGAGCATGGGTTAAGCTTCGGGATGCTTGATACACCTCCAATGTATCTATAATTTTGTATTGCTCCATGCTATTATAGTGTCAATCTTGGATGTTTTATAAGCAATTATATGCAATATTAGATCATTTTTTGGGACTAACCTATCAACTTAGTGCCAAGTGCCAGTTGCTGTTTTTTTGCCTATTTTGGGTTTTCCAGGAAATCAGTACCAAACAAAGTGCAAATGTCACAAAACTTTTTGACAATTTTTTTATGGACATAAGAGAGCCTAGAAGCTTAGGGAGTAGGCCACAAAGCACTAGGGCGCACCGGGGGGCAGGCATGCCCTAGTACATTGTGGGCCCCTTGTACCTTCATTTGACCTAATTCTAACTCTATAAATTCTCTAAAGTCAGGAAACCAACAAAGAGCCACCCAAAATACATTTCCCGCCACCGCAAGTCTCTGGTCTTGCGAGATCAAATCTAAAGGCCTTTTTTGGTACTCTGCCAAAGGGGGAATCGACCACGGAGGGCTTATACATCAACCGCTTGCCGCCCTTCCGATGATGTGTGAGTAGTTTACCACGGACCTACAGGTCCATAGCTAGTAGCTAGATGGGTTCTTCTCTCTCTCTCTTTGATCTTCATACAGTGTTCTCCTCGATGTTCTTGGAGATCTATTTGATGTAATCTTCTTTTGCGGTGTGTTTGTTGGGATCTGATGAATTGTGGGTTTATGATCAGATTATCTATGAATATTATTTCAGTCTTCTCTGAACTCTTTTTACGCATGATTATTATAGCTATGTATTTCTCTTCGATCTATCTGTTTGGTTTGATCAACTAGATTGATTTATCTTGCAATGGGAGAGGTGCTTTGTAATGGGTTCAATCTTGCAGTGCTCTATATCCCAGTGAAAAAAAGGGATAAGACATGTATTTGTATTGTTTCCATTAAGTGGAAAACGATGGGGTTTATTCATATTGATTGGATTTACTTTGTCTACATCATGTCATCTTGCTTAATGTGTTACTCTGTTCTTTATGAACTTAATAATCTAGATGCATGTTGGATAACGGTCGAGGTAGGGAGTAATAGTAGTAGATGCAGGGAGGATTAGGTCTACTTGTCTCGGACGTGATGCCTATATACATGATCATTGCCTTGCATATCGTCATAACTATGTGTTTTTCTATCAATTGCCCAACAGTAATTTGTTTACCCACCATATGCTTTTTGTTCGACAGAGAGAAGCCTCTAGTGAAAACTATGGCCCCCGAGTCTATCTTTATCATATGTTAAAATTCAAAAATACTTTGATGCAATTTATTTACCGTTATTTTATTTTGTGTTTTTCTTTATCTATCTATCACTATGATATTTTATCCTTGCAATTAACCGCCAAGGGATTGACAACCCCTTGATCGTGTTGGGTGCAAGTATTTGTTATTTTGTGTGTAGGTGTTGTCCCCGAGGTCTTGCGTGGTTCTCCTATTGGATTGATAACCTTGGTTCTTAATTGAGGGAAATACTTATCTCTACCGTACTGCATCATCCTCTCCTCTTCGAGGAAATCGAACGCAGCTCACAAGTAGCAAATCTAAGATTGCATCTTGAGGTAAAACATGTCCCCAACATTCAGAATTCTTTCAGTTTACTTCCTGCCAGCGAACATTTTCATGTGGGCATGCGCTGATGCCAGGTTTGACTTCAGTTGCTGCCACATAGAGTTTCTGTGAGTGAGTAATTCAGTTGCTTCATTGGTTACACTTGGAGTGGCAGTCGTGGGTTGATATCATGGTGTGGATAGCCATACATAGCTTCAAATGGAGTCTTTTGGGGGCGGAAAGAAGTGTTGTACCCGTACTCTCCATAGCTAGGTCCTTTGTCCATTTTCTCGGTTCAGTGGATGCCACACACTTTAAGTAGTTTCCTATGCACTGGTTGAGACGCTCATTTTGGCAGTTGTGTTGTGGGTGATAAGCTGAACTATACCTGAGTTCAGTGCCCATGGCAGAAAAAAATGTATTGTCACAATTTACTTGTGAAGATCATGTCTCTGTTAGACTCTATATCAAGAGGTGGACCATGCAATTTGAGGACATTGTCAATGAATGCTCTTGCAATTGTTTGCACTATAAATGGATGTGCCAATGGGATAAAAATGGGCAAACTTGGGGAGTCTGTCCACCACCACAAATATGACATTTTTCCATCTGATTTGGGGAGGCCCTCAATAAAATCCATGCTCACATGTGTCCGAATCCTATCTAAAATGTGCAAGGGGTCAAGAAACTAGGGCAGGGACAAGTTTCTCCCTTGTTCTTTCGGCCGACTAGACACAAAGTGACAAAATGATCCATATCTCTTTTCATACCACTCTAGTAAAAGATTTGCTTAAGTCTTTGGTATGAGGCCTTCATACTAGAGTGTCCACCCGTTGCAGAGGAATACAAGGCTTGCATTAATATTCTCATCAAGTCCAAGTCTTTTCCCAGATAGATTTTCCCTTTATGTCTTATGATGCCATCTTGTAGAAGATTTTTATTCACGGTATGGTCAAGTGTCAGCACTAATAGCTCAAGTAGTTGTTGGCAATGAGGGTCATTTGTATATGATCCTTACACTACAGAAATCCATTTAGGAGTAACCATAGAAATTGCCAGGCAAGAGCATTCCCTAGAGAGAGCATCTGCCACTATGTTGTTCTTTCCTTTCTTGTACTCTAACTGAAAAATGGAACTCCAGTAATTTAAGCATAACTTTGTGCTGAATACCACTAGAAAGTTACTAATCTATCATAAATTGTAAACTCTAGAGGCTTGTTCTTATGACCGGGTCATTTCCTTGGAAATAATGCCTCCATCTTTTCAGTGCTTCAATTATAGCAAGTGCCTCTTTTTCATAGATTGATAGTGCCGCATTTTTGGGGCATAAGGAAGGACCATAGTAGGCTAGAGGTCTTTCTTTTTGCATCATGAAAGCACCCAATCCAGTCCCTAATGCATTAGTCTCCAAAACATAGGGAGCAACAAAATCGGGAAGAGCCAATACTCGTGTTGAAATCATAGCTTGCTTTAGTTGATTGAAGACTATTGTCTGACCATTAGTCCAATAGAAACTATCCTTTTTAACATATCATGTAGTGGTCTAGTAATAGTGCCAGAATTTTGAACAAATCTCCTGTAATAGCCACATAGGCCTAGGAATCCTCTAAGTTGAGCAGTTGTGGTTGGAACTGGCCAATCTGCAACTACAAATATCTTTGATGGTTCAGTAGCAACACCAGCTCCAGAGATGATGTAGCCTAGATACTCCACTTGTGAAACTGCAAAACACACTTAGTGATTCTGGCCGCCAGCTCATGTTCATTGAGGAGTTGAAGAGCAATTCTCAGGTGCTCTACATGTTCCTTAGGTGTCTTAGTGAAGATTAATATGTCATCAAAGAATACTAATATAAACTTCCTTAAGTAAGATCCAAAGATGATGTTCGTGAGGGCTTGCAAGGTGCCAGGAGCATTGATGAGACCAAATGGCACAACTAAGAATTCAGAGTGCCCAAAGTATATCTGTCCTAAATGCAGTCTTGGGTATGTAATTTTCGTCCATTCTGATCTGGTGATAGCCTGATCTGAGGTCTACCTTGGAAAATGAGAAGAATAACTGTGTGACTTTCTTTGATTACCTTGGATTGTAGTGGCTGGTGAACTTGTAACCAACATCGATTATTCTGTTGAACAACTGTACCTACACTTTACAACTAATAGCGCATATGCCAGTTTGATTCCTATACAAAACGTGTTCCCCGTTAGAACCCTAGCTCCAATTTCGATCCCAATCTTGACATTGAGTGTGACAGGAGACCGCCGGAGATGGCCCGAATCTGCCAGCACTCGTGGCGGCAGCGTGAGGGGATTGAGAGAGAAAGGTACGAGAGAGGGAGAGGGCATGTACATGTAGTATTTTTAATTAAACTAGTAGTATGCGCGTAGCCAATGGGGTGAAATATTTTTATTTCAATAATTCGGTATCCTGATTCGTGCATGGTAAGTAAATTAGTACTATGATCAGTGGCGGGTCTACCAAAGAAAAGTTGGGTGGACCAAATACTACAACAGTGCTATCAAACTAAAAAGTGAAAAACAGTGCATTGTTGTGGGTTGGGCTTCATATAAAATGTTTTTTTGCTTCAGTCTTGGTGGGCCACGGGCCATATGGCCTTGACGTAGCTCCACATGTGACTACGGTTGATCAACGTACGAGGAAGGTGCGGTGAAATGTGTGTGTAATCGAATGGCCCAATTCCATGTTATTGAAAAAGGTAAGTTACTTAAGGTAGAGTACATGTAGTGCTGCAAAAGGTAAGTGTCGTGGTTTTGTCACGGCATATGTCCTAGTGTGAGGCCTTAGTCATGAGGCCATCACAGTCGTGCCAGGTTATCATACCGATGATAATCCGGTTATTCAAATATATATCTTGTTAAAAGAAACATCAGGTAGTTCCCAAGGGCCGACTCATCTCATGTAGAGGTGTCTGATGTCTACTACACAACTTTATTCTTGTAGACTCATGTTGGTCCTCCAAGCGCAGAGTTTTTTTGGACAGTAGCAATTTTCCCTCAAGTGGATGACCTAAGATTTATCAATCCGTGGGAGGTGTAGGATGAGGATGGTCTCTCTCAAATGACCCTGCAATTAAATACAAGAAATCTCTTGTGTGCCCAACACACCCAATACAATGGCAATATGTATAGGTGCACTAGTTCGGCGAAGAGATGGTGATACAAGTGTAATGTTGATGGTAGAAATATATTTTTATAATCTAAATAAATAAAAACAGCAAGGTAGCAAATAGTAAATGGGCACAAAAACGGTATTGCAATGCTTGAAAATGAGGCCTAGGGTCCGTACTTTCGCTAGTGCAATCTCTCAACAATGCAAATATAATTGTATCATATAACCATCCCTCAACGTGCAACGAAGAATCACTCCAAAGTTCCTATCTAGCGGAGAACATACGAACAAATCGTTTGTAGGGTACGAAACCACCTCGAAGCTATTCTTTCTTATCGATATATCCCAGAGTTCATACTAAAATAACACCAAATAACTTTAGATTCATAATACTCAATCCAACACAAAGAACCTCAAAGAGTGCTCCAAGATTTCTACCAGAGAAACAAAAGATGAGAACGTGCATCAACCCCTATGCATAGATTACCCCAATGTCACCGCAGGAATCTGCGAGTTGAATGCCGAAACATATATCGAGTGAATCAATATGATACCCCATTGTCACCACGAGTATTCATATGCAAGACATATATCAAGTGCTCTCAAATCCATAAAAGTATTCAATCCGATAACAATGAAATCTCAAAGGGAAAAACTCAATTCATCACAACAAGATAGAGAGGGGAAAACACCATATGATCCGACTATATTAACAAAGCCCAAGATACATCAAGATCGTGACATCTCAAGAACACGAGAGAGAGAGATTAAACACATAGCTACTGGTACAAACCCTCAGCCCCGAGGGTGGACTACTCCCTCCTCATCGTGGTGGCTACCGGGATGATGAAAATGGCCACCGGAGATGATTCCCCCCTCCGGCATGGTGCCGGAACGAGGTCCAGATTGGTTTTTGGTGGCTACAGAGCCTTGTGGTGGCGGAACTTCTAATCTAGATTAACTTCTGATTGTTTCTCTATTTATAGGATTTTTTGGCGTTGGTTTCACGGGAAGATGGGCCTCAAGGTGAGCACAACCCACTGGGGCAAGCCAGGCCCACCAGGCGTGCCCTGGTGGCCTGTGCCCTCGTCGTGGCTCTTCTGGCCCTCCCATGAAGCTTCGGGGTTCTCTTTTGTTTCAAAAAAATCATCAAAAAGTTTCAAATCATTTGTAGAACTTCCATTTCTGCACAAAAAACAAAACCACGGTCGTTTTGCGGAAAACAGCGTCAGTCCGGGTTAGTTCCATGCAAATCATACCAAAACCATGTAAAATTGTTGTAAACATGGCATGAATACTTCATAAATTATAGATACGTTGGAGATGTACCAGCATCCCCAAGCTTAATTCCTACTCGTCCTCGAGTAGGTAAATGATAAAAGAAATAATTTATGAACTGTGAATACTAGCAAAGTGCATAAGTTTGATCAATGATAATTTCAATCACTTTTCCTAGCATCATAGCATCAACTCTTTCTCATAAAACTCATCATGTTAAAGTAGCAACCAATTCACATGTTAAGGTTCAAACAATGAATTCTCTTGAAAGTCAACAACCTATGTTCTCAGTCACCAAGCAATTGTAGTTCAACTTATTCAACAGAGTTTAAGTAAGAGATCCACATACTCAACCATCATATAGTCTTCTATGATTGCTAACACTCACCGCATACACATGAGCAAAACTTTTCAACCGTACACATAGAAAGATAGGGTTACAATTTCGCCTCCCAACATATTCACCTCTAGGGTGATGTCAACAATAATAACTCATGCTACCCAGATCCAACTGGATATATGTGCCTAGATCTTTCCTCACCACATGATGCTTGCCAAAAGAGAAAAGTAAAAAGGAATAGAGAGAAAAACTTTGACTCTTGCATGAAAGTAAATACATAAAATTAAAAGATAGGCCCTTCGCAGAGAGAAGTAGAGGTTGCCATGCGCTTGCTTGTTTGTACGCTCAACCCCTTAGTGCAAAAGAATGTCATGTTATATTGCCCCTTATGGTAGCAACCTTTATTATGCAGTATGTCGCTTTTATTCTTTGCCATCACAAGTTCATACAACGCTCAATTTTCTCTTACACTAAATGATCTAACACTTCTAGAAGCAATTTTTATTGCCTTATTGCATCGATGACAACTTACTTGAAGGATCTTATTCAATCCTTAGGTAGGTATGGTGGACTCTTGAAAATAAGATTTGAGTTTAAGGGTTTTTGGATGCACAAGTAGTATCTCTACTTGGTGCGGAATTTTGGGATAGCAAAGATGGGACAAGCAACAGATGTTGAATATGAGTATGAACAAACATTTGGGCTAAATTCTATGTGAACATGAACAAACATAAACCATTACGTTGTCTTCCTTGTCCAACGTCAACAATTTTGGCATATAATATTTGGATGGGGGCTCACAATCACAAAAGATTTCCAAGATAGTGTATTTGCATGTGAAAGTTCTCTTCCTTATACTAATTATTTGTGAATTGCTTGTATGACCAATATTGTGATTGTCAAGCCTCAAAAGATTCACTTTCTAAACCCAATGTGAAGCTACCACTAGGCATGATATGATTTCAACTTCATGACATTCAATTTATTCAACAATTTACTCATAGGATATTAGTGAAGCACAAGAGTGAATGACAAGCTACTCCAAAAAGATATAACTGAAGATCATGCGAGTAGTTAAGTAAATGGGTAGCTAATTGAGGACTCTCTTATTTAAAAACTTTCAGATCTAAGTATTTTATTAAAAAATCAAGCAAAAACAAAATAAAATGTCATTCTAAGAACAGCACAACTCATGTGAAGAAGCAAAAACTTAGGCTCAACTGATACTAACCGATAATTGTTGAAGAAGAAAGGTGGGATGCCTATCGGGGCATCCC
Source organism: Triticum urartu (assembly GCF_056163025.1). NCBI lineage: Eukaryota > Viridiplantae > Streptophyta > Magnoliopsida > Poales > Poaceae > Triticum > Triticum urartu. The sequence continues at coordinate 91,140,844 of NC_141878.1, forward strand.
CAAGCTTAGGTGCTTGAGACTTCTTGAAATATTATCTTGGGGTTCCTTGGGCATCCCCAAGCTTGAGCCTTTGTGTCTCCTTAATTCCTCTCATATCACGGTTTTCCTAAATCTCAAAAGCTTCATCCACACAAAACTCAACAAGAACTCATGAGATAAGTTAGTATAAATCGATGCAAAAACTTTATCATTCTCTACTGTAGCAAATCACTAAAATTATTATTCAACATTGCATACTAAATGCCTCTGCTTATTTAATACTCCTATCCTCAAATAGAATCATTAAACAAGCAAACATATGCAAACATAATAGCAATCTGCCAAAACAGTATGGTCTGTAAATAATGCAAGAGTATCAATACTTCTCTAACTCCAAAAGTTATGAAAATTTGCCACACTGTAGAAAATTTATCAGTTCTAATTTTGCAAAAGTTTCAACATTTTATCACATTCTTACTTTTCTAGGGAAATTTTGCAACATTGATAAACTTTCTGTTTTCAAAAAGCAACATGTAGACTTGCAAAATAAGCTTAGTAAAGGCTATCATTGCCATTTTTATAGAAATAAAAGATGCAAAATATTATTCCAAATAACAGCAAAAAAATCCTAACAAAATAAAATTATGCTCCAAGCAAAACACATATCATGTGACGAATGAAAACATAGCTCCAAGTGAGGTTACCGATGATGTTGGAGACAAAAGAGGGGATGCCTTTCAGGGCATCCCCAAGATTAGTTGCTTGGATCTTTCTTGAATATTACCTTGGGGTGCCTTGGGAATCCCCAATCTTAGGGTCTTGTCACTCCTTATTCTCCTCATATCGACATCTCAACCAAAACTTGAAAACTTCAATCACACAAAACTTAACGGAACTTTGTGAGATAGGTTAGTATGATAAAGAGCAAACCATTTCACTTTTGGTACTGTCAAAGACAAGATTCCTAATTGTTCTCACACAATGCCAACTATATCATATCATTTCCACAATTTATATTGAGTAAAAGCCATGGAAACTAGAAAACAAGCAGACTATGCATTGAAAACAGAATCTGTCAAAAACAAAATAGTCTGTAGTAATCTGTACTCAAATCATACTTTTGCTACTCCAAAAATTCTAAAAAATAGGAAAACCTGGGAAATTTGTCTATTAATATTCTGTAAAAAGAATTAGCATTTTATCACGCCTTTGTTAAAAATGAGAATTGTTTTCCTGAGCATAAAAGTTTCTGTTTTTCAGCAAGATCAAATCAACTTTCACCGTAATCCATCCCAAAGGTCTTACTTGGCACTTTATTGAAATGGAAGCAATAAAACATGATCACTACAGTAGCATAATCATGTGAACACACAAAAACAGTAGGTATAAGTATTGGGTTGTGTTGACACCAGATTTTGGCATGGTCAAAAACAAAATTAAGATGGCCTAAAATGGAAAAGTGCTCAAAGTGAGAAAGTGATGTATTGTCAAAAGGAGAAACTTTGATATTCGGGCGATAGCCATCCGATCTCATCTCTAAGGCCGAAGTTGTGCCCGAAGTACTGAGATTTTGTATTCAGAACACTATTCGGCTGATTACACCCCAGAGAATGCCTCATATGGAAAAATGATCTACAAGAATTGTCTTTGTCTCGTCGAAACGGTTGATTTTGATATAAAAATCGTCCCAATCCAAGTTCGTATGCAAAAGTTAGAGCCATCCGAATACAACTCTGTCACGAGCCAAAAGTGGCGCGCCCCATCAGGCACTATGTCTGATGGGTAGCGCGAATAGTAGTCTGTTTTGCGCGAGCGATTTGACCCTCCAGATGATCTCTGATCAAAAAACATTCAACATGAAAGATGTACGTCTCATCGAAGTGGTCAAGATTGCTTTTGCGATCGTTTCCATCTGAGGTCGTCTACCACCTCAAAAAGACCCTCAAGGTGCAGCCAGTTTTAAACCGAACAGTTTTGGAAAGTTTGGACAAAACCAATCCGAATTTGACTAGGGTTTTGGACGTGAATCCAAACCTTTTCCTTGCACGGGAAGTCCAGCCGCCTCTTATATACCTAAGAGGTGGCGGCCGATTGAACAACACACAATCGATCAAATCATCTACCATTTTTTATCTTTTCTCTTCTCCCTTGTTCTTCTTCTTCCTCGTTCTTCGTTCATTCTTCTTTTGCAGGGTGGCGAACCTCGAGGCCCTAAGGGCGGTCAGGCCGACCTAAGTCAGCCCATAGCCGACGTGCGCCCTTACGGGGTCCCTCCTGGGCGTGTGAGGTTTCGGGTCCTCAAAAGCACCCGTCGGATTGCTTGCGTATCGCGCTTCCGGACGGGTGTCCTTCGACGTGAGCTGCGGTGCATCACCCTCGGCGTTGGAGGTACAGGCTGACGTGTTCGTGTGTGAACAGGTTTTCTTCCAACAAGCACTTTTATTTAATGCATTTTAGCTAGGCATGATGATTTGAGTGATGCTCACATAAGAGAGCATCATGAATCACATGGCAAGCACATTTAAGCCTAACTCACTTCCTATGCATAGGGATTTTGTGAGCAAACAATTTATGGGAGCAAGAATCAACTAGCATAGGAAGGCAAAACAAGTTTAACTTCAAAACTTTCAACACATAGAGAGGAAACATGATATTATTGAGATACATAGAAGCATGTGTTCCTCTCTCATAATAATTTTTAATAGCATCATGAATGAATTCAAAAAATAGCTATCACATAAAGCATTCTTTTCATGATGCATAAGCATAGAAATTTTATTACTCTTCACATAAGCACTCATGTATAGTAGTGGGAGCAAACACAACAAAATAACTATCATGGGATTGAAAAATAAGAATCATGATGACAAGTTTCATGGTTATCATTATTCTTTATATCATACATGTCATCACCATAATCATCATAGATAGCAACTTTGTTATCATAATCAATTGAAGCCTCATCCAAAATGGTGGATTCATCGCTAAATAAAGTCAGGACCTCTCCAAATCCACTTTCATCATTATAATCATCATAAATAGGAGGCATGCAATAATTATAACAAATTTGCACATCAAATCTTGGGGGACTAAAAATATCAACTTCATCAAGCATAGCATCCCAAAGCTTATGGCTTTTCATATCATTAGCATCATGGATATTCAAAGAATTCATACTAACAACATTGCAATCATGCTCATCATTTATACCAAACATTCTATCAAATTCTTCTTCTATCAATTGAGCACAATTATCCTTTCCATCATTTTCACGGAAGACATTATAAAGATGGATAATATGATGCAACATCAATTCGATTTTTTGTAGTTTTCTTTTTATAAACCAAACTAGTGATAAAACAAGAAAGTAAAGGAATCAATTGCAACATCTAAAGATATACCTTCAAGCACTCACCTCCCTGGCAACGGCACCAGAAAAGAACTTCATTGATGGGGTGTGAGTGCCACTTACCTAACCTCCCCGGCAACGGCGCCAGAAAAGAGCTTGATGTCTACTATGCAACTTTATTATTGTAGACTCATGTTGGGCCTCCAAGCGCAGAGTTTTGTAGGACAGTAACAATTTTTTCCTCAAGTGGATGACCTAAGGTTTATCAATCCGTGGGAGGTGTAGTATGAGGATGGTCTCTCTCAAACGACCCTGCAATCAAATACAACAAATCTCTTGTGTCCCTAACACACCCAAAACAATGGCAATTTGTATAGGTGCACTAGTTCGGCAAAGAGAAAATGATACGAGTGTAATATTGATGGTAGAAATGTATTTTTATAATCTGATTAAATAAAAACGGCAAGGTAGAGAATAGTAAATGGGCACAAAAACAGTATTGCAATGCTTGAAAATGAGGCCTAGGGTTCGTACTTTCGCTAGTGCAATCTCTCAACAATGCTAATATAATTGGATCATATAACCATCCCTCAACGTGCAACAAAGAATCACTCCAAAGTTCCTATCTAGCAGAGAATATACGAAGAAATTGTTTGTATGGTACGGAACCACCTCGAAGCTATTCTTTCCGATCGATCTATCCAAGAGTACGTACTAAAATAACACCAAATAATTTCAGATTCATAATACTCAATCCGCCACAAAGAACCTGAAAGAGTGACCCAAGATTTCTATCGGAGAAACAAAAGACGAGAACGTGCATCAACCACTATGCATAGATTACCCCAATGTCACCGCGGGAATTCGCGAGTTGAATGCCAAAACATATATCAAGTGAATCAATACGATACCCCACTGTCACCATGAGTTTTCATATGCAAGACATATATCAAGTGCTCTCAAATCCCTAAAAGTATTCAATCCGATAACAACGAAATCTCAAAGGAAAAAACTCAATTCATCACAACAAGATAGAGAGGGGAAAACGCCATATGATTCGACTATATTAACAAAGCCCGCGATACATCAAGATCGTGACATCTCAAGAACACAAGAGAGAGAGAGAGAGATTAAACACATAGCTATTGGTACAAACCCTCAGCCCTGAGGGTGGATTACTCCCTCCTCATCGTGGTGGCCGCAGGGATGATGAAGATGGCCAACGAAGATGATTCCCCCCTCCGGCAGGGTGCTGGAACAGGGTCTAGATTGGTTTTCGATGGCTACAGAGCCTTGCGGTGGCGGAACTTATGATCTAGGTTAACTTCTAATGGTTTCTCTATTTACAAGATTTTTTGGCGTCGGTTTCACGCGAAGATGGGCCTCGAGGTGAGCACAACCCACCGGGGCAAGACAGGCCCACCAGGCGCGCCCTTGTGGGTTGTGCCCTCCTCGTGGCTCTTCTGGCCGTCCCACGAAGCTTCGGGGGTCTCTTTTGTTCCAAAAAATTGTCAAAAAGTTTTAGCTCATTTGGAGAACTTTCATTTCTGCACAAAAACAACACCACGGTAGTTCTGCTGAAAACAGCGTCAGCCCGGGTTAGTTCCATGCAAATCATACCAAAAACCATATAAAATTATTGTAAACATGGCATGAATACTTCATAAATTATAGATACGTTGGAGACGTATCAGTGACCTATAGCCCCCATGCGCCGACTTAGTTTATAAACTGAGTCGGATATTCTTTTGTTATTAATGAAGGAAAAATGACATGCATTAGCCCCCAATTGTTAAGCATATTGCTTGCAATCTGCTTGGGACTTCAATAATAATATGAAGTTGCTTGTCATAACCTCCAAATACCGGGTTAGATATTATTGTCGTCTTGATTCAAGAATTTATAACTGAATGACCTCTATCTTGCAGGAAGCTTTGAGTACGGCCGAGTCAAATTTTACCGGCTTGAAAAAAGAACTTGAATCTGCACAAGCTCTACGATCGAAGGATGAATCAAGCCTGCAATCTTCTTTGGAAGAATTGGAGAAGATCAAGGTGGGCTTTGAAGTAGAAAATAAGTCCTTTGAGACTGAGAAAGCCTCCCTGATCAAGCGTGCAGAAGCCGTTGACGGCCAATTGACACCGGTTACTGAAGAGCTGGCCAGGTTAAAACGCTGATACGTCTCCAACGTATCTATAATTTTTTATTGTTCCATGTTGTTATATTATCATTCTTGGTTGTTTTAAAATCATTTTATATCAACTTTATATCATTTTTTGGGACTAACCTATTGACATAGTGCCCAGTGTCAGTTGCTGTTTTTTGCTTGTTTTTACTTGGCAGAATATCCCTACCAAATAGAGTCCAAATGCAGAGAAACTTTTTGGAGATTTTTTTGGACCAAAAGACAACTTGGGGGCCAAGGAAGGACCAGAGCGGAGGCCCGTGGGGACCACGAGACACCAGGGCACACCCGGGAGCCCAGGCATGCCCTGGTGCATTGTGGGGGCCCATGGGGGTCTCCTGCACTGCCTCTTCGCCCTATAAATTCCCAAATATTCTAGAAACCCTAGGGGAGGAGAAGAAACACAATTCCAGCCGCCATAAGTTCCAGAACCACGAGATCCAATCTAACACCATCATGAAGGGGTTCATCATCCTCATTGGTGCCTCTCCGATGATGCGTGAGTAGTCCACCATAGACCTACGGGTCCATAGGAAGTAGCTAGATGGCTTCTTCTCTCTTTTTGCTTCTCAATACAATGGTCTCTTGGAGATCTATTTGATCCAAACCTTTGGGATCTGATGAACTTTGAGTCTATGATCATATCTATATCCATGAATATTATTTGACTTTTTTTCATCTCTTGTATGCATGATTATTTATAGTCTCATATTTCTTATTTGAATCTTTGGTTTAGTTAGGCCGAGTAGATCGATTTTTCTTGCCATGAGAAGAGGTGCTTTGTGATGGTTTGATCTTACGGCGGTGTCCTCACCAAGTGACAAAAGGTGTAGCGAGGCACGTATGTATCATTGCTATTAAGGATAACAATATGGGGTGTATTCCTACATGAATAGATCTTGTCTACATCATGCCATCGTTCTTATTGCATTACTCCGTCTATCCATGAACTTAATACATTACATGCATGCTGGATAGTAGTCGATGTGTGGAGTAATAGTACTAGATGCAGGCATGAGTCGGTCTACTAATCTTGGATGTGATGCCTATATATTGATCATTGCCTTGGATATCATCATAATTATTCAATCTTTTATCTATTGCCCAACAGTAATTTGTTTACCCATCGTATGCTATTTTCTCGAGAGAAGCCACTAGTGAAATCTACGGCCCCGGGGTCTATCTTTTATCATATTTGATCTTAGATCCATTTTTCATCGCATTTTTTCAGATCTATTATGACAAAAACCCAAAAATACTTTGCTGCACTTTTTATTTGCATCTTTTATTTCGCGTTTTATTCAGATCTATTTATCCAAACACATATAAACTGACATATCTTTTTACTGAGGGATTGACAACCCCTCTTACTTGTTGGGTTGCGAGGATTTGTTCTTTGTGTGTAGGTACCGTTTACATAGTGTTGCTTGGCTCTCCTACTGGATTGATACCTTGGTTTCATAACTGAGGGAAATACCTACCTTAGCTTGATACGTCCATTTTGCATCATGCTTTTATATTGATATTTATTGCATTATGGGCTATTATTACACATTATATCACAATACTTATGCATTTTCTCTCTTATTTTAGAAGGTTTACCTGAAGAGGGAGAATGCCGGCAGCTGGAATTCTCGACTAGAAAGGGCGAAAATATTAGAGACCTATTCTGCACAACTCCAAAAGTCCTGAAACTTCATTGAGAATATTGTTGTAATATATAAAAAATATTGGAAGAAGAAAGTACCAGAGGGGGGCCACCAGCCAGCCACAAGGGTGGAGGGCGCGCCCCCCATCCTTGTGGGCCCCCTGGCAGGCCTCTGATGCCCATCTTCTGCTATATTGTGTGTTTTGACATCGAAAAATCAGAAGGAAGCTTTGGGGATGAAGCGCTGCCGTCTCGAGGCAAACCTGGGCAGAACCAATCTAAGGCTCCGACGGAGTTGTTCTGCCAGGGAAACATCCCTCCAGGAGGGGGAAATCGAAGCCATCATCATCACCAACGATCCTCTCATCAAGAGGGGGTCAATCTCCATCAACATATTCACCAGCATCATCTCCTCTCAAAGATTAGTTCATCTCTTGTATTCGATCTTGGTCCCAAAACCTCGGATTGGTACCTGTGGGTTGCTAGTAGTGTTGATTACTCCTTGTAGTTGATGCTAGTTGGTTTATCCGGTGGAAGATTATATTTTCAGATCCTTAATGATAATTAATAGTCCTCTGATCTTGATTATGAATATGCTTTGTGAGTAGTTACATTTGTTCCTAAGGACATGGGAGAAGTCTTGTTATAAGTAATCATGTGAATTTGGTATTCGTTCGATATTTTGATGAGATGTATGTTGTCTTTCCTCTAGTGGTGTTATTTAAACATCGACTACATGACACTTCACCATTGTTTGGGCCTAGCGGGAGGCATTGGGAAGTAATAAGTAGATGATGGGTTGCTAGAGTGACAGAAGTTTAAACCCTAGTTTATGTGTTGCTTTGTAAGGGGTTGATTTGGATCCATATGTTTGATGCTATGGTTAGATTATGAAGATACAAGTGTAATATTGATGGTACAAATATATTTTCATAATCTGAATAAATAAAAACAGCAAGGTAGAGAATAGTAAACGGGCACAATAACGGTATTGCAATGCTTGAAAATGAGGCCTAGGGTCCGTACTTTCACTAGTGCAATTTCTCAACAATACTAATATAATTGGATCATATAACCATCCCTCAACGTGCAACGAAGAATCACTCCAAAGTTCCTATCTAGCGGAGAATATACGAAGAAATTGTTTGTATGGTACGATACCACCTCGAAGCTATTCTTTCCGATCGATCTATCCAAGAGTTCGTACTAAAATAACACCAAATAATTTCAGATTCATAATACTCAATCCGCCACAAAGAACCTGAAAGAGTGCCTCAAGATTTCTATCGGAGAAACAAAAGACAAGAACGTGCATCAACCACTATGCATAGATTACCCCAATGTCACCGCAGGAATTCGCAAGTTGAATGCCAAAACATATATCAAGTGAATCAATACGATACCCCATTGTCACCATGAGTTTTCATATGCAAGACATATATCAAGTGCTCTCAAATCCCTAAAAATATTCAATCCGATAACAACGAAATCTCAAAGGAAAAACTCAATGCATCACAACAAGATAGAGAGGGGTAAACACCATATGATTCGACTATATTAACAAAGCCCGCGATACATCAAGATCGTGACATCTCAAGAACACAAGAGAGTGAGAGAGAGAGAGAGATTAAACACAAAGCTACTAGTACAAACCCTCAGCCCTGAGGGTGGACTACTCCCTCCTAATCGTGGTGGCCGCCGGGATGATGAAGATGGCCATCGGAGATGATTCCCCCCTCCGGCAGGGTGCTGGAATGGGGTCTAGATTGGTTTTCGGTGGCTATAGAGCCTTGCGACGGCGGAACTTCTGATCTAGGTTAACTTCTAATGGTTTCTCTATTTACAGGATTTTTTGGCGTCGATTTCACGCGAAGATGGGCCTCGAGGTGAGCACAACCCACCGGGGCAAGCCAGTCCCACTAGGCGCGCCCTTGTGGGTTGTGCCCTCCTCGTGGCTCTTCTGGCCCTCCCACGAAGCTTCGGGGGTCTCTTTTGTTCCAAAAAAATCGTCAAAAAGTTTCAGCTCATTTGGAGAACTTTCATTTCTGCACAAAAACAACACCACGGAAGTTCTGCTGAAAACAGCGTCAGCCTAGGTTAGTTCCATGCAAATCATACCAAAAACCATATAAAATTATTGTAAACATGGCATGAATACTTCCTAAATTATAGATACGTTGGAGACGTATCAGTGACCTATAGCCCCCATGCGCCGACTTAGTTTATAAACTGAGTCGGATATTCTTTTGTTATTAATGAAGGAAAAATGACATGCATTAGCCCCCAATTGTTAAGCATATTGCTTGCAATCTGCTTGGGACTTCAATAATAATATGAAGTTGCTTGTCATAACCTCCAAATACCGGGTTAGATATTATTGTCGTCTTGATTCAAGAATTTATAACTGAATGACCTCTATCTTGCAGGAAGCTTTGAGTACGGCCGAGTCAAATTTTACCGGCTTGAAAAAAGAACTTGAATCTGCACAAGCTCTACGATCGAAGGATGAATCAAGCCTGCAATCTTCTTTGGAAGAATTGGAGAAGATCAAGGTGGGCTTTGAAGTAGAAAATAAGTCCTTTGAGACTGAGAAAGCCTCCCTGATCAAGCGTGCAGAAGCCGTTGACGGCCAATTGACACCGGTTACTGAAGAGCTGGCCAGGTTAAAACGCTGATACGTCTCCAACGTATCTATAATTTTTTATTGTTCCATGTTGTTATATTATCATTCTTGGTTGTTTTACAATCATTTTATATCAACTTTATATCATTTTTTGGGACTAACCTATTGACATAGTGCCCAGTGCCAGTTGCTATTTTTTGCTTGTTTTTTACTTGGCAAAATATCCCTACCAAATAGAGTCCAACCGCAGCGAAACTTTTTGGAGATTTTTTTTGGACCAAAAGACAACTTGGGGGCCAAGGAAGGACCAGAGGGAGGCCCGTGGGGACCACCAGACACCAGGGCACACCTGAGAGCCCAGGCATGCCCTGGTGGGTTGTGGGGGCCCACGGGGGTCTCCTGCACTGCCTCTTCGCCCTATAAATTCCCAAATATTCCAGAAACCCTAGGGGAGGAGAAGATACACAATTCCAGCCGCCGTAAGTTCCGGAACCACGAGATCCAATCTAACACCATCACGAAGGGGTTCATCATCCTCATTGGTGCCTCTCCGATGATGCGTGAGTAGTCCTGCATAGACCTACGGGTCCGTAGGCAGTAGCTAGATGGCTTCTTCTCTCTTTTTGCTTCTCAATACAATGGTCTCTTGGAGATCTATTTGGTGTAAACCTTTGGGATCTGATGAACTTTGAGTTTATGATCATATCTATATCCATGAATATTATTTGAGTTTTTCGTCTCTTATATGCATGATTATTTATAGTCTTGTATTTCGTCTCTGAATCTTTGGTTTAGTTAGGCCGAGTAGATCGATTTTTCTTGCCATGGGAAGAGGTGCTTTGTGATGGGTTCGATCTTACGCTGTCCTCACCTAGTGACAAAAGGTGTAGCGAGGCACGTATGTATCATTGCTATTAAGGATAACAATATGGGGTGTATTCCTACATGAATAGATCTTGTCTACATCATGCCATCGTTCTTATTGCATTACTCCGTCTATCCATGAACTTAATACATTACATGCATGCTGGATAGTAGTCGATGTGTGGAGTAATAGTACTAGATGCAAGCATGAGTCGGTCTACTAATCTTGGATGTGATGCCTATATATTGATCATTGCCTTGGATATCATCATAATTATTCAATCTTTTATCTATTGCCCAACAGTAATTTGTTTACCCATCGTATGCTATTTTCTCGAGAGAAGCCACTAGTGAAATCTACGGCCCCGGGGTCTATCTTTTATCATATTTGATCTTAGATCCATTTTTCATCGCATTTTTTCAGATCTATTATGACAAAAACCCAAAAATACTTTGCTGCACTTTTTATTTGCATCTTTTATTTCGCGTTTTATTCAGATCTATTTATCCAAACACATATAAACTGACATATCTTTTTACTGAGGGATTGACAACCCCTCTTACTTGTTGGGTTGCGAGGATTTGTTCTTTGTGTGTAGGTACCGTTTACATAGTGTTGCTTGGCTCTCCTACTGGATTGATACCTTGGTTTCATAACTGAGGGAAATACCTACCTTAGCTTGATACGTCCATTTTGCATCATGCTTTTATATTGATATTTATTGCATTATGGGCTATTATTACACATTATATCACAATACTTATGCATTTTCTCTCTTATTTTAGAAGGTTTACCTGAAGAGGGAGAATGCCGGCAGCTGGAATTCTCGACTAGAAAGGGCGAAAATATTAGAGACCTATTCTGCACAACTCCAAAAGTCCTGAAACTTCATTGAGAATATTGTTGTAATATATAAAAAATATTGGAAGAAGAAAGTACCAGAGGGGGGCCACCAGCCACCCACAAGGGTGGAGGGCACGCCCCCCATCCTTGTGGGCCCCCTGGCAGGCCTCCGATGCCCATCTTCTACTACATTATGTGTTTTGAGATGGAAAAATCAGAAGGAAGCTTTGGGGACGAAGCGCTGCCGTCTTGAGCCGGAACCTAGGCAGCACCAATCTAGGGCTCCGACGGGGCTGTTGTGCCAGGGAAACATCCCTCCAGGAGGGGGAAATTGAAGCCATCATCATCACCAACGATCCTCACATCGAGATGGGGTCAAGCTCCATCAACAAATTCACCAGCATCATCTCCTCTCAAACCTTAGTTCATCTCTTGTATTCGATCTTGGTCCCAAAACCTCGGATTGGTACCTGTGGGTTGCGAGTAGTGTTGATTACTCCTTGTAGTTGATGCTAGTTTGTTTATCCGGTGGAAGATTATATTTTCAGATCCTCAATGATAATTAATACTCCTCTGATCTTGATTATGAATATCCTTTGTGAGTAGTTACGTTTGTTCCTAAGGACATGGGAGAACTCTTGTTATAAGTAATCATGTGAATTTGGTATTCGTTCGATATTTTGATGAGATGTATGTTGTCTTTCCTCTAGTGGTGTTATCTAAACATCGACTACATGACACTTCACCATTGTTTCGGCCTAGGGGAAGGCATTGGGAAGTAATAAGTAGATGATGGGTTGCTAGAGTGACAGAAGCTTAAACCCTAGTTTATGTGTTGCTTTGTAAGGGGCTGATTTGGATCCATATGTTTCATGTTATGGTTAGAGTATGATGATACAAGTGTAATATTGATGGTAGAAATATATTTTCATAATCTGAATAAATAAAAACTGCAAGGTAGAGAATAGTAAACGGGCACAAAAATGGTATTGCGATGCTTGAAAATGAGGCCTAGGTCCGTACTTTCGCTAGTTCAATCTCTCAACAATGCTAATATAATTGGATCATATAACCACCCCTCAATGTGCAATGAAGAATCACTCCAAATTTCCTATCTAGCGGAGAATATACGAAGAAATTGTTTGTATGGTAAGAAACCACCTCGAAGCTATTCTTTTCGATCAATCTATCCAAGAGTTCATACTAAAATAACACCAAATAATTTCAGATTCATAATACTCAATCCGCCACAAAGAACCTGAAAAGTGCCCCAAGATTTCTATCGGAGAAACAAAAGACGAGAACGTGCATCAACCACTATGCATAGATTACCCCAATGTCACCGCGGGAATTCGCGAGTTGAATGCCAAAACATATATCAAGTGAATCAATACGATACCCCATTGTCACCATGAGTTTTCATATGCAAGACATATATCAAGTGCTCTCAAATCCCTAAAAGTATTCAATCCGATAACAACGAAATCTCAAAGGAAAAAACTCAATTCATCACAACAAGATAGAGAGGGGAAAACACCATATGATTCGACTATATTAACAAATCCCGCGATACATCAAGATCGTGACATCTCAAGAACACAAGAGAGTGAGAGAGAGAGAGAGATTAAACACATAGCTACTAGTACAAACCCTCAGCCCTGAGGGTGGACTACTCCCTCCTCATCGTGGTGGCCGCCGGGATGATGAAGATGGCCACCGGAGATGATTCCCCCCTCCGGCAGGGTGCCGGAACGGGGTCTAGATTGGTTTTCGGTGGCTACAGATCCTTGCGGCGGCGGAACTTCTGATCTAGGTTAACTTCTAATGGTTTCTCTATTTACAGCATTTTTTGGCGTCGGTTTTACGCGAAGATGGGCCTCAAGGTGAGCACAACCCATCGGGGCAAGCCAGGCCCATCAGGCGCACCCTTGTGGGTTGTGCCCTCCTCGTGGATCTTCTGGCCCTCCCACGAAGCTTCGGGGGTCTCTTTTGTTCCAAAAAAAATCGTCAAAAAGTTTCAGCTCATTTGGAGAACTTTCATTTCTACACAAAAACAACACCACGGTAGTTCTGCTGAAAACAGCGTCAGGCCGGGTTAGTTCCATGCAAATCATACCAAAAACCATATGAAATTATTGTAAACATGGCATGAATACTTCATAAATTATAGATACGTTGGAGACATATAAGTGACCTATAGCCCCCATGTGCCGACTTAGTTTATAAACTGAGTCGGATCTTCTTGTGTTATTAATGAAGGAAAAATGGCATGCATTAGCCCCCAAGTGCTAAGCATATTGCTTGCAATCTGCTTGGGACTTCAATAATAATATGAAGTTGCTTGTAATAACCTCCAAATACCGGGTTAGATATTATTGTCGTCTTGATTCAAGAATTTATAATTGAATGACCTCTATCTTGTAGGAAGCTTTGAGTACGGCCGAGTCAAATTTTACCGGCTTGAAAAAAGAACTTGAATCTGCACAAGCTCTACGATCGAAGGATGAATCAAGCCTGCAATCTTCTTTGGAAGAATTGGAGAAGATCAAGGTGGGCTTTGAAGTAGAAAATAAGTCCTTTGAGACTGAGAAAGCCTCCCTGATCAAGCGTGCAGAAGCCGCTGACGGCCAATTGACACCGGTTACTGAAGAGCTGGCCGGGTTAAAACACTGATACGTCTCCAACGTATCTATAATTTTTGATTGTTCCATATTGTTATATTACCATTCTTCGTTGCTTTAAAATCATTTTATATCAACTTTATATTTTTGGGACTAACCAATTGACATAGTGCCCAGTGCCAGTTGCTGTTTTTTTCTTGTTTTTACTTGGCAGAATATCCCTACCAAATAGAGTCCAAACGCAGCGAAACTTTTTGGAGATTTTTTTTGGACCAAAAGACAACTTCGGGGACAAGGAAGGACCAGAGGGAGGCCTGTGGGGACCACCAGACACCAGGGCACACCCGGGAGCCCAGGCGTGCCCTGGTGGGTTGCGGGGGCCCATGGGGGTCTCTTGCACTGCCTCTTCGCCCTATAAATTCCCAAATATTCCAGAAACCCTATGGGAGGAGAAGAAACACAATTCCAGCTGCCGTAAGTTCTAGAACCACGAGATCCAATCTAACAACATCACGAAGGGGTTCATCATCCTCATTGGTTCCTCTCCGATGATACGTGAGTAGTCCACAATAGACCTACGGGTCCGTAGGCAGTAGCTAGATGGCTTCTTCTCTCTTTTTTCTTCTCAATACAATGGTCTGTTGGAGATCTATTTGATGTAAACCTTTGGGATCTGATGAACTTTGAGTTTGTGATCATATCTATATCCATGAATATTATTTGAGTTTTTTTTCATCTCTTATATGCATGATTATTTATAGTCTCATATTTCTTCTTTGAATCTTTGGTTTAGTTAGGCCGAGTAGATCGATTTTTCTTGCCATGGGAAGAGGTGCTTTGTGATGGGTTCAATCTTACGGTGTCCTCACCCAGTGACAAAAGGTGTAGTGAGGCACGTATGTATCATTGCTATTAAGGATAACAATATGGGGTGTATTCCTACATGAATAGATCTTGTCTACATCATGCCATCGTTCTTATTGCATTACTCCGTTTATTCATGAACTTAATACATTACATGCATGCTGGATAGTAGTCGATGTGTGGAGTAATAGTACTAGATACAAGCATGAGTCGGTGTACTAATCTTGGACGTGATGCCTATATATTGATCATTGCCTTGGATATCGTCATAATTATTCAATCTTTTATCAATTGCCCAACAGTAATTTGTTTACCCATCGTATGCTATTTTCTCGAGAGAAGCCACTAGTGAAATCTACGGCCCCCGGGTCTATCTTTTATCATATTTGATTTTAGATCCATTTTTCATTGCATTTTTTCAGATCTATTATTACAAAAACCCAAAAATACTTTGCTGCACTTTTTATTTGCATCTTTTATTTCACGTTTTATTTAGATCTATTTATCCAAACACATATAAACTGATATATCTTTTTACTGAGGGATTGACAACCCCTCTTACGCGTTGGGTTGCGAGGATTTGTTCTTTGTGTGTAGGTACCGTTTACATAGTGTTGCTTGGCTCTCCTACTCGATTGATACCTTGGTTTCATAACTGAGGGAAATACCTACCTTAGCTTGATACGTCCATTTTGCATCATGCTTTTATATTAATATTTATTGCATTATGGGCCGTTATTACACATTATATCACAATACTTATGCATTTTCTCTCTTATTTTAGAAGGTTTACATGAAGAGGGAGAATGCCGGCAGCTGGAACTCTTGACTAGAAAAGGCACAAATATTAGAGGCCTATTATGCACAACTCCAAAAGTCCTGAAACTTCATGGAGAATATTGTTGGAATATATAAAAAATATTGGAAGAAGAAAGTACCAGAGGGGGGGCACCAGCCAGCCACAAGGGTGGAGGGCGGGCCCTACCCGCTGGGCGCGCCCCCCGTCCTTATGGGCCCCCTGGCAGGCCTCCGATGCCCATCTTCTGCTATATGGTGTGTTTTGACATGGAAAAATCAGAAGGAAGATTTGGGGACGTAGAGCTACCGTCTCGAGACGGAACCTGGGCAGAACCAATCTAGGGCTCCAGCGGAGCTGTTCTGCCAGGGAAACATCCCTCGAGGTGGTGGAAATCAAAGCCATCATCATCACCAACGATCCTCTCATCAAGAGGGGGTCAATCTCCATCAACATATTCACCAGCACCATCTCCTCTCAAACCCTAGTTCATCTCTTGTATTCGATCTTGGTCCCAAAACCTCGGATTGGTACCTATGGGTTGCTAGTAGTGTTGGTTACTCCTTGTAGTTGATGCTAGTTGGTTTATCCGGTGGAAGATTATATTTTCAGATCCTTAATGATAATTAATGCTCCTATGATCTTGATTATGCATATGCTTTGTGAGTAGTAACGTTTGTTCCTAAGGACATGGGAGAAGTCTTGTTATAAGTAATCATGTGAATTTGGTATTCGTACGATATTTTGATGAGATGTATGTTGTCTTTGTTGGGTTTCATAGTAATTTCAAAAAAATTCCTATGCACACGCAAGATCATGGTGATGCAAAGCAACGAGAGGGGAGAGTGTTGTCTACGTACCCTCGCAGACCGACTGCGGAACCGTTGACGAAACGTAGAGGAAGTAGTCGTACGTCTTCACGATCCAACCGATCAAGCACCGAAACTACGGCACCTCCGAGTTCGAGCACACGTTCAGCTCGATGACGATCCCCAGACTCCGATCCAGCAAAGTGTCAGGGAAGAGTTCCGTCAGCACGACGGCGTGGTGACGATCTTGATGCACTACAGCAGCAGGGCTTCGCCTAAACTCCGCTACAGTATTATCGAGGAATATGGTCGCTGGGGGCACCCCACACGGCTAAGGAATAGATCACGTGGATCAACTTGTGTGTTCTAGGGTGCCTCTGCCTCAGTATATAAAGGACTAGAGGGGGGAGGCTGGCCAGCCAAGGTGTGGCACGCCAGGAGAGTCCTACTCCCTCTGGGAGTAGGATTCCCCCCCCCCCAATCCTAGTTGGAATAGGATTCGCGGAGGGGGAAAAGAGAGAGGGGGGGCCGGCCACCTCTACTAGTCCTAATAGGACTAGGGGAAGGGGGAGGCGCGCAGCCCATGTAGGGCTGCCTCTTCTCTTTTCCACTAAGGCCCATCATGGCCCATTTAGCTCCCGGGGGGTTCCGGTAACCTTCCCGGTACTCCGGTAAAATCCCGATTTCACCCGGAACACTTCTGATATCCAAACATAGGCTTCCAATATATCAATCTTTACGTCTCGACCATTTAGAGACTCCTCGTCATGTCCGTGATCACATCCGGGACTCCGAACAACCTTCGGTACATCAAAATGCCTAAACTCATAATATAACTATCATCGTAACCTTAAGCGTGCGGACCCTACGGGTTCGAGAACAATGTAGACATGACCGCGACATGTCTCCGGTCAATAACCAATAGCGGGACCTGGATGCCCATATTGGCTCCTACATATTCTACGAAGATCTTTATCGGTCAGACCGCATAACAACATACGTTGTTCCCTTTGTCATCGGTATGTTACTTGCCCGAGATTCGATCGTCGGTATCCCATACCTAGTTCAATCTCGTTGCTGGCAAGTCTCTTTACTCGTTCTGTAATACATCATCTCGCAACTAACTCATTAGTTGCAATGCTTGCAAGGCTTATGTGATGTGCATTACTGAGAGGGCCCAGAGATACCTCTACGACAATCGGAGTGACAAAACCTAATCTCGAAATACGCCAACCCAACATGTACCTTTGGAGACACCGGTAGTAATCCTTTATAATCACCCAGTTACGTTGTGACGTTTGGTAGTACCCAAAGTGTTCCTCCGGTAAACGGGAGTTGCATAATCTCATAGTTACAGGAACATGTATAAGTCATGAAGAAAGCAATAGCAACATACTAAACGATTGGGTGCTAAGCTAATGGAATGGGTCATGTCAATCAGATCATTCTCTTAATGATGTGATCCCGTTAATCAAATAACAACTCATTGTTCATGGTTAGGAAACATAACCATCTTCGATTAACGAGCTAGTCGAGTAGAGGCATACTAGTGACACTTTGTTTGTCTATGTATTCACACATGTATTATGTTTCCGGTTAATACAATTCTAGCATGAATAATAAACCTTTTATCATGATTATAAGGAAATAAATAATAACTTTATTATTGCCTCTAGGGCATATTTCCTTCAGTCTCCCACTTGCACTAGAGTCAATAATCTAGATTACACCGTAATGATTCTAACACCCATGGAGCCTTGGTGCTGATCATGTTTTGCTCGTGGTAGAGGCTTAGTCAACGGGTCTGCAACATTCAGATCCGTATGTATCTTGAAAATATCTATGTCTCCCACCTGGACTAGATCTCGGATGGAATTGAAGCGTCTCTTGATGTGCTTGGTTCTCTTGTGAAATCTGGATTCCTTTGCCAAGGCAATTGCACCAGTATTGTCACAAAAGATTTTCATTGGACCCGATGCATGAGGTATGACACCTAGATCGGATATGAACTCCTTCATCCAGACTCCTTCGTTCGCTGCTTCCGAAGCAGCTATGTATTCCGCTTCACATGTAGATCCTGCTACGACGCTTTGTTTAGAACTGCACCAACTGACAGCTCCACCGTTTAATGTAAACACGTATCCGGTTTGCGATTTAGAATCGTCCGGATCAGTGTCAAAGCTTGCATCAACGTAACCATTTACGACGAGCTCTTTGTCACCTCCATATACGAGAAACATATCCTTAGTACTTTTCAGGTATTTCAGGATGTTCTTGACCGCTGTCCAGTGATCCATTCCTGGATTACTTTGGTACCTCCCTGCTAGACTTATAGCAAGGCACACATCAGGTCTGGTACACAGCATTGCATACATGATAGATCCTATCGCTGATGCATAGGGAACATCTTTCATATTATCTCTATCTTCTGCAGTGGTCGGGCATTGAGTCTTACTCAATTTCACCCCTTGTAACACAGGCAAGAATCCTTTCTTTGCTTGATCCATTTTGAACTTTTTCAAAATTTTGTCAAGGTATGTTGTTTGTGAAAGTCCAATTAAGCGTTTTGATCTATCTCTATAGATCTTTATGCCTAATATGTAAGCAGCTTCACCGAGGTCTTTCATTGAAAAACTCTTATTCAAGTATCCCTTTATGCTATCCAGAAATTCTATATCATTTCCAATTAGTAATATGTCATCCACATATAATATCAGAAAAGCTACAGAGCTCCCACTCACTTTCTTGTAAATACAGGCTTCTCCGAAAGTCTGTATAAAACCAAATGCTTTGATCACACTATCAAAGCGTTTATTCCAACTCCGAGAGGCTTGCACCAGTCCATAAATGGATCGCTGGAGCTTGCACACTTTGTTAGCTCCTTTTGGATCGAAAAAACCTTCTGGTTGCATCATATACAACTCTTCTTCCAGAAATCCATTCAGGAATGCAGTTTTGACATCCATTTACCAAATTTCATAATCATAAAATGCGGCAATTGCTAACATGATTCGGACGGACTTAAGCATCGCTACGGGTGAGAAGGTCTCATCGTAGTCAATCCCTTGAACTTGCCAAAAACCTTTTGCGACAAGTCGAGCTTTGTAGACAGTAACATTACCATCAGCGTCAGTCTTCTTCTTGAAGATCCATTTATTCTCAATTGCTTGCCGATCATCGGGCAAGTCAACCAAAGTCCATACTTTGTTCTCATACATGGATCCCATCTCAGATTTCATGGCTTCAAGCCACTTTGCGAAATCTGGGCTCACCATCGCTTCTTCATAGTTCGTAGGTTCATCATGATCTAGTAGCATGATTTCCAGAACAGGATTACCGTACCACTCTGGCGCGGATCTTACTCTGGTTGATCTACGAGGTTCAGTAGTATCTTGATCTGAAGTTTCATGACCATCATCATTAGCTTCCTCACTTATTGGTGTAGGTGTCACGGAAACAGTTTTCTGTGATGTACTACTTTCCAATAAAGGAGCAGGTACAGTTACCTCGTCATGTTCTACTTTCCTCCCACTCACTTCTTTCGAGAGAAACTCCTTCTCTAGAAAGAATCCATTCTTAGCAACGAATGTCTTGCCTTCGGATCTGTGATAGAAGGTGTACCCAACAGTCTCCTTTGGGTATCCTATGAAGACACATTTCTCCGATTTGGGTTCGAGCTTATCAGGTTGAAGCTTTTTCACATAAGCATCGCAGCCCCAAACTTTAAGAAACGACAACTTTGGTTTCTTGCCAAACCACAGTTCATAAGGCGTCGTCTCAATGGATTTTGATGGTGCCCTATTTAACGTGAATGCGGCCGTCTCTAAAGCATAACCCCAAAACGATAGCGGTAAATTAGTAAGAGACATCATAGATCGCACCATATCTAGTAAAGTACGATTACGACGTTCGGACACACCATTACGCTGTGGTGTTCCGGGTGGCGTGAGTTGCGAAACTATTCCACAATTTTTCAAATGTACACCAAACTGGTAACTCAAATATTCTCCTCCATGATCAGATTGTAGAAACTTTATTTTCTTGTTACGATGATTTTCAACTTCACTCTGAAATTCTTTGAACTTTTCAAATGTTTCAGACTTATGTTTCATTAAGTAGATATACCCATATCTGCTTAAGTCATCTGTGAAGGTGAGAAAATAACGATATCCGCCACGAGCCTCAATATTCATCGGACCACATACATCGGTATGTATGATTTCCAACAAATCTGTTGCTCTCTCCATAGTACCGGAGAACGGTGTTTTAGTCATCTTGCCCATGAGGCACGGTTCGCAAGTACCAAGTGATTCATAATCAAGTGGTTCCAAAAGTCCATCAGTATGGAGTTTCTTCATGCGCTTTACACCGATATGACCTAAACGACAGTGCCACAAATAAGTTGCACTTTCATTATCAACTCTGCATCTTTTGGCTTCAACATTATGAATATGTGTATCACTACTATCGAGATTCATCAAAAATAGACCACTCTTCAAAGGTGCATGACCATAAAAGATATTACTCATATAAATAGAACAGCCATTATTCTCTGATTTAAATGAATAACCGTCTCGCATCAAACAAGATCCAGATGTAATGTTCATGCTCAACGCTGGCACCAAATAACAATTATTTAGGTCTAATATTAATCCCGAAGGTAGATGTAGAGGTAGCGTGCCGACCGCGATCACATCGACTTTGGAACCGTTTCCCACGCGCATCGTCACCTCGTCCTTTGCCAGTGCCCGCTTATTCCGTAGTCCCTGTTTCGAGTTGCAAATATTATCAACAGAACCAGTATCAAATACCCAGGTGCTACTGCGAGCTCTAGTAAGGTACACATCAATAACATGTATATCACATATACCTTTGTTCACCTTGCCATCCTTCTTATCCGCCAAATACTTGGGGCAGTTCCGCTTCCAGTGACCAGTCTGCTTGCAGTAGAAGCACTCAGTTTCAGGCTTAGGTCCAGACTTGGGTTTCTTCTCCTGAGCAGCAACTTGCTTGCTGTTCTTCTTGAAGTTCCCCTTCTTCTTCCCTTTGCCCTTTTTCTTGAAACTAGTGGTCTTGTTAACCATCAACACTTGATGCTCCTTCTTGATTTCTACCTCCGCAGCTTTCAGCATTGCGAAGAGCTCGGGAATAGTCTTGTTCATCCCTTGCATATTATAGTTCATCACGAAGCTCTTGTAGCTTGGTGGCAGTGATTGGAGAATTCTGTCAATGACGCAATCATCCGGAAGATTAACTCCCAATTGAATCAAGTGATTATTATACCCAGACATTTTGAGTATATGCTCACTGACGGAACTGTTCTCCTCCATCTTGCAGCTATAGAACTTATTGGAGACTTCATATCTCTCCATCCGGGCATTTGCTTGAAATATTAACTTCAACTCCTGGAACATCTCATATGCTCCATGACGTTCAAAACGTCGTTGAAGTCCCGATTCTAAGCCGTAAAGCATGGCACACTGAACTATCGAGTAGTCATCAGCTTTGCTCTGCCAGACGTTCATAACATCTGGTGTTGCTCCAGCAGCAGGCCTGGCACCCAGCGGTGCTTCCAGGACGTAATTCTTCTGAGCTGCAATGAGGATAATCCTCAAGTTACGGACCCAGTCTGTATAATTGCTACCATCATCTTTCAACTTTGCTTTCTCAAGGAACGCATTAAAATTCAACGGAACAACAGCACGAACCATCTATCTACAATCAACATAAAGAAGCAAGATACTATCAGGTACTAAGTTCATGATAAGTTTAAGTTCAATTAATCAAATTACTTAAGAACTCCCACTTAGATAGACATCCCTCTAATCTTCTAAGTGATTACATGATCCAAATCAACTAAACCATAACCGATCATCACGTGAGATGGAGAAGTTTTCAATGGTGAACATCGTTATGTTGATCATATCTACTATATGATTCACGCTCGACCTTTCGGTCTCCGTGTTCCGAGGCCATATCTGCATATGCTAGGCTCGTCAAGTTTAACCTGAGTATTCTGCGTGTGCAAAACTGGCTTGCACCCGTTGTAGATGGACGTAGAGCTTATCACACCCGATCATCACGTGGTGTCTGGGCACGACGAACTTTGGCAACGGTGCATACTCAGGGAGAACACTTCTTGATAATTTAGTGAGAGATCATCTTATAATGCTACCGTCAATCAAAGCAAGATAAGATGCATAAAAGGATAAACATCTCATGCAATCAATATAAGTGATATGATATGGCCATCATCATCTTGTGCTTGTGATCTCCATCTCCGAAGCACCATTATGATCACCATCGTCACCGGTGCGACACCTTGATCTCCATCGTAGCATCGTTGTCGTCTCACCAATCTTATGCTTCCACGACTATCACTACCGTTTAGTAATAAAGTAAAGCATTACATCGCGATTGCATTGCATACAATAAAGCGACAACCATATGGCTCCTGCCAGTTGCCGATAACTCGGTTACAAAACATGATCATCTCATACAATAAAATTCAGCATCATGCCTTGACCATATCACATCACAACATGCCCTGCAAAAACAAGTTAGACGTCCTCTACCTTGTTGTTGCAAGTTTTACGTGGCTGCTACGGGCTTAAGCAAGAACCAATCTCACCTACGCATCAAAACCACAATGATAGTTTGTCAAATAGACTCCGTTTTAACCTTCGCAAGGACCGGGCGTAGCCACACTTGGTTCAACTAAAGTTGGAGAGACAGTCGCCCGCAAGCCACCTGTGTGCAAAGCACGTCGGGGGAACCGGTCTCGCGTAAGCGTACGCGTAATGTTGGTCCGGGTCGTCTCGTCCAACAATACCGCCGAACCAAGTATGACATGCTGGTAGGCAGTATGACTTATATCGCCCACAACTCACTTGTGTTCTACTCGTGCAAATAACATCAAACCATAAAACCTAGGCTCGGATGCCACTGTTGGGTTTCGTAGTAATTTCAAAAAAATTCCTACGCACACGCAAGATCATGGTGATGCAAAGCAATGAGAGGGGAGAGTGTTGTCTATGTACCCTCGCAGACCGACTGCGGAAGCGTTGACACAACGTAGAGGAAGTAGTCGTACGTCTTCACGATCCAAACGATCAAGCACCGAAACTACGGCACCTCCGAGTTCGAGCACACGTTCAGCTCGATGACGATCCCCGGACTCCGATCCAGCAAAGTGTCGGGGAAGAGTTCCGTCAGCACGACGGCGTGGTGACGATCTTGATGCACTACAGCAGCAGGGCTTCGCCTAAACTCCGCTATAGTATTATCGAGGAATATGGTGGCTGGGGGCACCGCACACGGCTAAGGAATAGATCATGTGGATCAACTTGTGTGTTCTAGGGTGCCTCTGCCTCAGTATATAAAGGACTAGAGGGGGGAGGCTGGCCGGCCAAGGTGTGGCGCGCCAGGAGAGTCCTACTCCCTCTGGGAGTAGGATTCCCCCCCCCCCAATCCTAGTTGGAATAGGATTCGCGGAGGGGGAAAAGAGAGAGAGGGGGGGCCGGCCACCTCTCCTAGTCCTAATAGGACTAGGGGAAGGGGGAGGCGCGCAGCCCATGTAGGGCTGCCTCTTCTCTTTTCCACTAAGGCCCATCATGGCCCATTTAGCTCCCGGGGGGTTCTGGTAACCTTCCCGGTACTCCGGTAAAATCCCGATTTCACCCGGAACACTTCCAATATCCAAACATAGGCTTCCAATATATCAATCTTTACGTCTCGACCATTTCGAGACTCCTCGTCATGTCCGTGATCACATCCGGGACTCCGAACAACCTTCGGTACATCAAAATGCCTAAACTTATAATATAACTGTCATCGTAACCTTAAGCGTGCGGACCCTATGGGTTTGAGAACAATGTAGACATGACCGAGACATGTCTCTGGTCAATAACCAATAGCGGGACCTGGATGCCCATATTGGCTCCTACATATTCTACGAAGATCTTTATCGGTCAGACCGCATAACAACATACGTTGTTCCCTTTGTCATCGGTATGTTACTTGCCCGAGATTCGATCGTCGGTATCCCATACCTAGTTCAATCTCGTTGCCGGCAAGTCTCTTTACTCGTTCTGTAATACATCATCTCGCAACTAACTCATTAGTTGCAATGCTTGCAAGGCTTATGTGATGTGCATTACCGAGAGGGCCCAGTGATACCTCTCCGACAATCGGAGTGACAAAACCTAATCTCGAAATACGCCAACCCAACATGTACCTTTGGAGACACCTGTAGTACTCCTTTATAATCACCCAGTTACGTTGTGACGTTTGGTAGTACCCAAAGTGTTCCTCCGGTAAACGGGAGTTGCATAATCTCATAGTTACAGGAACATGTATAAGTCATGAAGAAAGCAATAGCAACATACTAAACGATCGGGTGTTAAGCTAATGGAATGGGTCATGTTAATCAGATCATTCTCTTAATGATGTGATCCCATTAATCAAATAACAACTCATTGTTCATGGTTAGGAAACATAACCATCTTCCATTAACGAGCTAGTCTAGTAGAGGCATACTAGTGATACTTTGTTTGTCTATGTATTCACACATGTATTATGTTTCCGGTTAATACAATTCTAGCATGAATAATAAACCTTTTATCATGATTATAAGGAAATAAATAATAACTTTATTATTGCCTCTAGGGCATATTTCCTTCAGTCTTTCCTCTAGTGGTGTTATGTGAACATCGACGACATGACACTTCATCATTGTTTGGGCCTAGGGGAAGGCATTGGGAAGTAATAAGTAGATGATGGGTTGCTAGAGTGACAGAAGCTTAAACCCTAGTTTATGTGTTGCTTTGTAAGGGGCTGATTTGGATCCATATGTTTCATGCTATGGTTAGATTTATCTTAATTCTTATTTCATAGTTGCGGATGCTTGTGAGAGGGGTTAATCATAAGTGGGAGGCTTGTCCAAGGAAGGGCAGCACCCAAGCACCGGTCCACCCACATATCAAATTATCAAAGTAACGAACACGAATCATATGAGCATGATGAAAACTAACTTGACAACAATTCCCATGTGTCCTCGGGAGCGCTTCGCTTTACAAAAAGGATTGGGACACCTTGCTGCACCTTGTTTACTTTTGTTACTTGTTACTCGTTACGAATTACCTTATCACACAACTAGTTGTTACCGATAATTTCAGTGCTTGCAGAGAATACCATGCTGAAAACTGCTTGTCATTTCCTTCTGCTCCTCGTTGGGTTCGACGCTCTTCCTTATCGAAAGGACTACAATAGATCCCCTATACTTGTGGGTCATCATAGTTGTACTGCATCATCCCTTCCTCTTTGGGGAAATACTGATGCAGTTTCAAGCCACATCAAACGCCATATCTCCCAAATGCCCCAAGCCATATTTGGTAAGTAAATCCATCAGCTTATGTAAACAACTCGCCTAACAAGTCATGTATAAGTCATAGCTCTCCTGGCGGCTCACATATTGCAACTGTTCAGGTGATAGAACTCACAATCTCCAAGATAATTTAATGAAAATGAAGGCTGTATACTCTCTCATAGAGCAATTATATGCTGGAAGCATCTTTACTAGCAAGTCTGTGATGGGGGAAAAGACTCGCCACAATTCATAAAAGATGTGATGAAGTGACTGTCAACCATTCCAAGGCAGATCAAAGAGCTGAAGAGGTCAGCCGCCCACGCAGGAGCAATTATCGTGCTAAGCCGGGCTATAGCTTATCCAACAAAGTTGGATCCTTTGGAGTTGGCCGGAGGGTTCCAACAATACAAAGATGATGGAACTGAATTCTCACCAGTTGATTACGCCCGTTCTGTGTGAGGGAGAACCGACTGTTGGCGAGTCAACTTGTCGCAGAGATGGAATTGAACAAATACCGCCAGCTTATGACGGCAAAAACACACGAGTTCCATAGCTAATATTGAAATCTTTGACTTGACTCCACAACAGCGTAAGCATCTCTTTGCACTCGATGTTGACCCGTCTCCTATCATGCATGATGAAGCCATCTTTGAAGCCTTGACCAATGTCGACTAGAATCTAAATAACCTTCAGATAAATGACACGGAAGAGTCGGTGCAGGATGATCTGGAGCTGTCAACTGTGGAGTGTTGGCAAGGAGTTAACCCAGAGAGGGACAACCCGGACGGCACAGAAACCGGCTTACAGGAGTAGTTTATATTCCTCAAAAACATGATCGAATATTTTGAGCTCAGCTGGAGCCTTGTAATAGGATTAGCTAAAACACTTGGTTGTTCTGTCGTGCCTTCGTGCATGTTAATTGTTGATCAAAAATCAATTTGGTGATGAAGAACTGTAGACCAATGCGTTTTGGTAATCCGTCTTGAATGTTCTGTTTTGAATATCATACAACCATTGTTTGTACTTATGTCTGATAAGCCGGTTGTAGCCACTTGTAAATGCAAAGACTTTTGACGTCTACAGAAATTTCCAGCAAGTTATAATTGATGTGATATAACCCGGCGATTTATCCACCGGCAACTTATAGTCATGATAATTGCTTGCTAAAAAAGCAATTGTGAAATGGCGACTCATGGCCAATAAAAGCTCAATACTCATCACAAGCAACCCGGAGTTCCTTTGACTCAGAGATGTATAGTCATTTCCATAACATGATGAAGAGCAAAAGATTCCTGCAGAAATAGAGAACCAATGCTAACATATAAATATTGAATGAATTATAAGTTGGCTTTCGAGGCTCGACAAAAGACTGGATTTCGAGGCTCAAGTCTTGCTTTAGTGAAGCTGGCATGATAGCCTTGGTTTATCCTCACGTTCTGTAAGCTGGCTCTCACGTGACTTAAGCCACTGTTTTAACCTTGACAAGTTCAGGGTCATAAAGATTGACTGTCAAGAGTACGGTGGGTCACCTTTTCAGAGTAGCATCAAGCAGACAGGCGGGTTTAACCAATATATTGTGGCATTTTTGCCGGGTCAAGAGGGTGAGTAAGCTAAACTCGGTGAGTTGGAAGCCCCCAAGTGACTTATGATCAACAAATAGAAGACTCATGCACAATATATGAGATGAAACGACAGAGGCCACGAGTTTCGGGGATACCGGCTTTATTATATTTGGCCATAAAATATATATACATGATATAGATATGTATAATCACTGGAGCCAGTGGCTTAAGTATAGTAAGGCCAAAGATGAGCAATATTCCAAGGCTTGTTAGTCTCCTCCTTAGAGGTACATGATTTATTGTGTTCACATATGTCAATGAGATAATATGACCCGTTGTTGAGGTTTTTGCTGACCACAAAGGGCCCTTCCCAAGGAGGTGAAAGCTTATGGATGCCTGTCTGATCTTGAATCAAACAGAGCACTAAGTCGTGCTCCTAGAAATGGCGGCTTCGAACCCTGTGGCTATGATAACGATGCAAGTCTTGCTGATAAATCGCAGATCGAGCCGCCACAAGATCATGTTCTTCTTCCAAAGCATCCAAGGCATTTTGACGAGCCGTCTCATTATCTGTTTTGACGTAAGCCGCCACCCTGCGCGAGTCATGCCGAATGTAGGAGAACTGCCTCTACGCCATAAACCATGAAGAATGGTGTGTGGCCCGTTGATCTGTTGGGTGTGGTTCTGATGTTCCAAAGAACAATAGGAAGCTCTTCAACCCAACAACACGGAGTAAGCTCCAAGGGAACCATGAGTCAAGGCTTGATCCCACGTAATATCTCCTGATTAGCACGCTTGGCCTGGCCATTGGACTGTGGATGACCCATTGATGAAACATCAAGCCGGATGTGTTCCCTCTGATAGAACTCTTTCATAGCACCCTTAGACAGATTTGTCCCATTATTAGTGATGATACTATCAGGATAACCAAAGCAGAAGATCTGCTTTTTATGAACTGAACTATAGTTGCCGCCTCACAATTGCTGACTGGCTCTACTTCAACCCACTTTGTAAATTTATCAACTGCTACCAACAGGTGAGTTTTTTTGTCCCAAGATCTCTTAAAGGGCCCGACCATATCAAGCCCCCAGACCGCAAACGGCCAAGTTATTGGGATCATCCGCAACTCTTGAGCCGTCACATGAGCTTATCGTGCAAATTTCTGGCAACTGTCATACTTGCGAACAATATCCTCTGCATCAGCGTGAGCCGTCAACGAGAAAAAACTATGTCGAAAAGTCTTGGCCACTAGAGATCTTGACCCGGCATGATGACCACAGTCCCCAGCATGAATTTCTTGGAGAATCTCATGGCCTTCCTCATGGGAAACACAATGTTGGAACACGCCGGTCACATTGCATCTGTGTAACTCGCCATTGACAATTGTCATGGACTTAGACAGCTAGATGATCTATTGCGCCAAAATTTCATCTTCTGGCAGCTCACCCCGAGTCAGGTAAGCCAGATAAGGCATCGTTCAATCTGGAATAGAACGTAGAGTTGCCACCAATTGTCCTTCCGAGTCAGGGATAGCAAGATCTTCCTCTGAAGGCTACTTCACCGAAGGATTATGCAATACACCAAGGAACACATTGGGGGGTACCGGCTTACGCTGAGAGCCTAGTCGAGACAAAGCATCAGTTGCCTCATTATGCCATCGGTCTATGTGATCCACTTGATAACCTTTGAAGTGACCTGCAATATTAGTCACTGCTTGTCGATAAGCCTCCATGAGCGGGTCTTTAGAATCCCACTTCCCTGAAACTTGTTGTGCAATGAGATCTGAATCACCAAGGCATCTAACCCGGCTCAAGTTCATCTCCTTGGCCATGCAGAGCCCATGTAGCAAAGCCTCAAACTCAACTTCATTATTAGTACAGGGAAACATAAGCCTCAAGACATAACAAAATTGGTCACCTCGCGCGGAACATAAAATAACTCTAGCCCCGAGCCTTCCAATTGCCTTGATCCATCAAAGTGTATCGTCCAGTACATATTATCCGGCTTCTCCTCGGGTGCTTCCAGTTCCGTCCAATCATTAATAAAATCCACTAGAGCCTGAGACTTGATGGCAGTTCTAGGCACATATTTCAGATAATGTGGCCCAAGTTCAATTGCCCACTTAGCAACTCTGCCTGTGGCTTCTCTGTTTTGAATGATATCCCCTAGAGGAGCCAAACTGACCACATTGATTGGATGCCCAAGGAAATAATCCTTCAACTTGTGGCTAGCCATGAACACCCCAAACACCAACTTCTGCCAATGTGGGTGTCTCTGCTTGTACTCCATCAAGACTTCACTGCCACAATAAACTGGCCGCTGGACTAGATACTCTTTGTCTGCCTCCTTGCGCTCCATGACAACTGATGTCGCTTGAAGCTACGTTGGTATTTCCCCAAAGAGGAAGGGATGATGCAGCACAGCGGCGGTAGGTATTTCCCTCAAATATGGAACCAAGGTTATCGAACCAGTAGGATAACCAAGCAACACAATGTAGACAGCCCTTGCACACAAATAACAACCACTCACAGCCCGACGTGTTAAAGGGGTTGTCAATCCCTTTCGGGTAACAGCGCCAGAAATTGGTGCGCGGATGGGATAAAGTTGTAATAGATTGAATAAATAGATTGCAAATAAAATAAAGTGCAGCAAAGTATTTTGAGATTTATGGATTGACAGATCTGAAAATAAATGCAAATAAAAAGTAGATCGCAAAGGCAAATATATCAGAAAGACACCCAGAGGCCGTAGGTTTCACTAGTGGCTTCTCTTGAGAAAAATAGCAAACGACGGGTAAAAATATTATTGTTGGGAAATTGATAGAACTTCAAATAATCATGACGATATCCAGGCAATGATCATTACATAGGCATCACGTCCAAGATTAGTAGACCGAATCCTGCCTGCATCTATTACTATTACTCCTCACATCGACCGCTTTCCATCAAGAATCTAGTGTATTAAGTTCATGGAGAAATGGAGTAATGCAATAAGAATGATGACATGATGTAGACAAGATCTATCTATGTAGGGATATACCCCATCGTTTATCCTTAGTAGCAATGATACATACATGTCGGTTCCCCTTCTGTCACTAGGATCAAGCACCATAAGATCGAACCCACTACAAAGCACCTCTTCCCATTGCAAGATAAATAGATCAAGTTGGCCAAACAAAACCAAAATATCGGAGAAGAAATACGAGGCTATAAGAGATCATGCATACAAGAGATTAAAGAAACTCAAATACTATTATGGATATAAAAAGATATATCTGATCATAAACTCAAAGTTCATCCGATCCCAACAAACACACCGCAAAAAGAGTTACATCATATGGATCTCCAAGAGACCATTGTATTGAGAATTCAGCGAGAGAGAGGAAGCCATCTAGCTACTAACTACGAACCCAAAGGTCTACAAAGAAATACTCATGCATCATCGGAGAGGCGCCAATGGAGGTGGTGAACCCCATGCGAGATGGTGTCTAGATTGGATCTAGTGGTTCTGGACTCTGCGGTGGATGGATCAATATTTCGTTGACTCCCCTAGGGTTTTGGAAATATTGGGGTATTTATAGAGAAAAGAGGCGGTCCGGGGGCAACCGAGGTGGGCACAACCCACCAGGGCACGTCTGGGCCTCCTGGCGTGCCCTGGTGGGTTGTGCTCTCCTCGAAGCACCCCCAGGCGCATCTAGAGCCCACTAGATGTCTTCTGGTCCATAAAAAATCTCTGTAAAGTTTCGTGGCATTTGTACTCCGTTTGGTATTGATTTTCTGCGATGTAAAAAACATGGAAAAAACAGCAACTGGCACTTGGCACTATATCAATAGGTTAGTACCAAAAAATGATAAAAATGACTATAAAATGATTATAAAACATCCAAGATTGATAATATAACAACATGGAACAATCAAAAATTATAGATACATTGGAGACGTATCAGCATCCCCAAGCTTAACTCCTACCCGTCCTCGAGTAGGTAAGTGATAAAAACAGAATTTTTGATGTGGAATGCTGCCTAACATGTCGTATCATATTCTTTCTTTATAGCATGGATATTTGGACTTTTATATTGTTCAAAACAATAGTCTAGTCTTGACATAATAATTTAAATACTCAAGCATATCAACAAGCAACCATGTCTTTCAAATATCAATGCTAAAATAAGCTATCCCTAGCCCATCATGCTCAATCATTGATCCATTCATGAAACACACTCGCATATTAACTACACCCAATACTCAAGTACGATCATATTGCCTCCTAGTTGGTGCTTTTATAGGAGAAGATGGAGACTCAAATTCAAAAATAAAAATTGCATAAAGTAAAAGAAAGGGCCTTGGCAGAGGGAAGTAGGGATTTCTAGAGGTGCCAGAGCTCAAAGCGAAAAAAATAGAGATAAAAAAATTTGGGAGGTGTATCCATCCCACCAACGAAAACGACTTAGAGTTCCCAACACTTTCCATGCTAGATATATCATAGGCGGTTCCCAAACAGAAAATAAAGTTACTCCTTTTTCCACCATACTTTCAGTTTCCATGGCTAACCGTATCCACGGGTGTCTTCCATACCAACACTTTCCAAGGAATTTATTATTTGACAACATAAAGTAAATTCAATTTTTTATTTCGGTACTGGGCATCCCTAATACCTTTGCCTTACTCTCATGCAATGACAAGTGAACAAACACTCATCGTCAGAATAACACATCTAGCATGGAAAATATTAGCCACCTCTCACTGCTCTGCGAGCGAAACAAACACACAGAAGAGAAATTTATTTTGAAAATTAGAGATGGCACATACAAATTTGCTTAGAACGGCAAAAGAATACCGCATATAGGTAGATATAGTGGACTCATGTGGCAAAACTGGTTTAAAGGTTTTTGGATGCACAAGTAGAGATCATACTTAGTGCAAAATGAAGGCTAGCAAAAGATTGAGAAGCGACCAACCAAGAAACGAATTATCTCATAAGTGAGCATTAAGCATAATTAACACCGAATAATGCACCACAAGTAGGATATGATTTCATTGCATAATTATTGACTTTCATGCTTTCATAGGGAATCACAAACCTTAACACGAATATTCTTACAAAATCATAGTTACTCATCAACATAACTCACATATCACATCATCGTATCTCAAAACTATCACTAAGAATCAAGTTTATTTTGTCCAATGGTCTTCATGAAAGTTTTTATTATATCCTTCTTGGATATCTATCATTTTGGAACTAATTTTCATATGTTGCTTTTGAGAAGCTCAAACAAATATAAGTGAAGATCATGAGCATAGTTTTTTATTTCTCTCAGAATAATTTAAGTGAAGCAAGAGAGATTTTCTTGAAAATTTTATTGACTCCCAAGAAAATATAAGTGAAGCAAGAGAGAATTTCTTCAAAAATACTAAATCACACCATGCTCAAAAAGATATAAGTGAAGCACTAGAGCAAATCCATAGCTCATAAAAATTTAAGTGAAGCATAGAGAGCAATTCTAACAAGTCATGACATAATTTTGGCTCTCTCAAATAGGTGTGTCCATAAAGGAATCAAGACTTAAAACACAAAATAAAACAAGCAAAGACTCGTATCATACAAGACTCTCCAAGCAAAACACATAGTATGTGACGAATAAAAATATAGCTTCGAGTAAAATACCGATGGTCGTTAGAAGAAAGAGGTGATGCCACTCTGGGGCATCCCCAAGCTTAGTTGCTTGATCTCTTTTGGATAATAGCGGCCAACCTTAGGCTCTTCTTACTCCTTATTCCTTCATCCATCGTAAGATAACCCAAAACTTGAAAACTTCAGTCACACAGAACTCAACAAAACCTTCGTGAGATTCGTTAGTATAAGAAAAATAAATCACTACTATAAGTGTTGTATAAAACCAATTCATATTTTGTTCTTGCATTATATCTACTGTATTCCAACTTTTCTATGGCAAAAACTCATCAAAGAAAACCATAGAGCTATCAAAACAAGCAGACAACGCAAAGAAAACAGAACCTGTCAAAACAGAACAGTCTGGAGCAATCTGACTATTTCAAATAGTTCTGTAACTCCAACAATTCTGAAAAACTAGGACAACCTGAGAAATTAGTATATTGATCTACTTCAAAAGGAATGGGTATTTTATCGCTCTCTTGTTAAAATGAGAACTATTTTCATGAGCGCAAAAGTTTCTCTTTTTTCAGCAAGATCAAACAACTATCACCCAAGAAGATCCTTAGGGCTTTACTTGGCACAAACACTAATTAAAACACAAAAAACACAATCATAACAGTAGCATAATTGTGCTAACACTCAAAAACAGGAAGCAAAAAGAAAAAATAAATTGTATTCATTGGGTTGCCTCCCAACAAGCGCTATAGTTTTACACCCTTAGCTAGGCATAAAGCAAAGATCTAAGTTTTGTCATCCTTGTCTCGAGATCCATAAGATGCTCTCATGATTGATTCATATGGTGGCCTAATTCTTGTTCTAGGGAAGTGTTCCATACCCTTCCTCAAAGGAAATTGGAACTTAATATTGCCTTCTTTCATATCAATCACGGCACCGATAGTGCGTAAAAACGGTCTACCAAGAATAATTGGACAAGACGGATTGCAATCAATTTCAAGAACAATAAAATCTATGGGCACATAATTCCTATTTGCAAGAATAAGAACATCATTAATTCTTCCCATAGCTTTTTAATAGTAGAATCCGCCAAGTGCAAATTTAAAGAACATGATTCACGATCGGTAAGACCAAGCACATCGCATAAAGATTTCGTAATTGTGGAAACACTAGCACCCAAGTCACACAAAGCAAAACACTCATAATTTTTAATCTTGACTTTGATAGTAGGTTCCCATTCATCATGCAATTTTCTAGGAATTAAAACTTCTAATTCCATTTTTTCATAAAAAAGCTTTCATCATAGCATCAACAATATGTTTAGTAAAAGCTTTATTTTGTTCATAAGCATGGGGTGAATTTATCATGGATTGCAACAAAGAAATACAATCAATCAAAGAGCAAATATCATAATTAAAGTCTTTGTAATCCAATAGATTGGGCACATCACTAGCTAAAATTTTGACCTCTTCAAACCCACTTGTATCAATTTTCTCAACAAGATTTTCACCCTCCGAAATATCGGGACGCTTTATAGCTAAAGTTGACTCCTCTCTAGCCCCTTTCTCATCAATCTTAACTTTACTAAACAAGGAATCAATAGAAGAAACACCAATCATTTTAAGATCTTCATCACTTTTGTTCTCTAGTGAGATTGGTTTAGCAACCATTTGATTTACTAAAGTAGCTTGTGCATCGGATATTTTCCCTAACAAACTTTCAGCACAAGCATACCTAGATTGGAGATTGCAAACTTCTCTACTAATATCATCTAGTTGTTTTCTTATAGCATCAAGCACAACGGGGTGCTCCTTAAGTTCTTCGGTGAAATACTTATTATGCTCAAATTCTGTAGTCATATATTCCTTAGTACTTTTCTCAATTTCAAGCAAAATATTTGGGTAAGGAACATCGTAATGTTTTCTTTGAGGCATCATGACTACGCAAACAAGAACACACGCAAAAACAGATCTGGCAAGAAAACGGCGAACGAAAAAGAGAGGCGAATAAAACGGCAAATTTTGTGAAGTGGGGGAGAGGAAAATGATAGGAAAATGGCAAATAATTTAAATTGCGAGGAGAAGAGATTTGTGATTAGGAACCTGGTATATGTTGAAGATCCTCCCCGGCAACGGTGCCAGAAATTCCTTTTGATGTCGCTCGAAGCTACGTCGTTATTTCCCCAAAGAGGAAGGGATGATGCAATACAGCGGCGGTAGGTATTTCCCTCAGATATGACACCAAGGTTATCGAACCAGTAGGAGAACCAAGCAACACAACGTAAACAGCCCCTGCACACAAATAACAACCACTCGCAACCCGACGTGTCAAAGGGGTTGTCAATCCCTTTTGGGTAACGAAGCCAGAAATTGGTGCGCGGACGGGATAAAGTTGTAATAGATTGAATAAATAGATCACAAATAAAATAAAGTGCAGCAAAGCATTTTTGTATTTTTGGATTAATAGATCTGAAAATAAATGCAAATAAAAAGTAGATCGCAAAGGCAAATATATGAGAAAGAGACCCGGGGGCTGTAAGTTTCACTAGTGGCTTCTCTCTCGAATAGCAAACGGTGGGTAAACAAATTACTGTTGGTCAAGTGATAGAACTTCAAATAATCATGACGATATCCAGGCAATGATCATTACGTAGGCATCACGTCCAAGATTAGTAGACCGACTCCTACCTGCATCTACTACTATTACTCCTCACATCAACCGCTATCCAGCATGCATCTAGTGTATTAAGTTCATGGAGAAACGGAGTAATGCAATAAGAACAATGACATGATGTAGACAAGATCTATCTATGTAGAGATGGACCCCATCGTTCTATACTTAGTAGCAATGATACATACGTGTCGGTTCCCCTTCTGTCACTGGGATCAAGCACCGTAAGATCAAACCCACTACAAAGCACCTCTTCCCATTGCAAGATAAATAGATCAAGTTGGCCAAACAAAACCCAAATATCGGAGAAGAAATACAAGGCTATAAGAGATCATGCATAAAAGAGATCAAAGAAACTCAAATACTTTCATGGATATAAAAGGATAGATCTAATCATAAACTCAAAGTTCATCCGATCCCAACAAAAACCCCGCAAAAAGAGCTACATCATATGGATCTCCAAGAGACCATTGTATTGAGAATTCAGCGAGAGAGAGGAAGCCATTGATACGTCCATTTTGCATCATGTTTTTATATCGATATTTATTGCATTATGGGCTGTTACAACACATTATGTCACAATACTTATGCCTATTCTCTCTTATTTTACAAGGTTTACATAAAGAGGGAGAATGCCGACAGCTGGGATTCTTGGCTGGAAAAGGAGCAAATATTAGAGACCTATTGTCCACAGCTCGAAAAGTCCTGACACTTCACGGAAGTTATTTCCAGAATATATAAAAAATATTGAGCACAAGAAGTACCAGAGGGGGGCCACTCACCAGCCACGAGGGCGGGGGGCGCGCCCTACCCCCCTGTGTGCGCCCCCTGCCTCGTGGGCCCCCTGGTGCCCCTCCGATGCCCATCTTCTGCTATATGGAGTCTTTCGTTGAGGAAAAAATCATAAGCAAGCTTTTGGGACGAGACTCCACCGTCACGAGGCGGAACCTTGGCGGAACCAATCTAGGGCTCCGGTGGAGCTGTTCTGTCGGGGACACTTCCCTCCAGGAGGGGGAAATCATTGCCATCGTCATCACCAATGCTCCTCTCATCGGGAGGGGGCCAATCTCCATCAACATCTTCACCAGCACCATCTCCTCTCAAACCCTAGTTCATCTCTTGTATCAAATTCTTGTCTCTAAGTCTGGGGTTGGTACCTGTAGGTTGCTAGTAGTGTTGATTACTCCTTGTAGTTGATGCTAGTCGGTTTATTTGGTGGAAGATCATATGTTCAGATCCTATATGAATATTAATACCCCTCTGATTATGAACATGAATATGCTTTGTGAGTAGTTACGTTTGTTCCTGAGGACATGGGAGAAGTCTTGTTATTAGTAGTCATGTGAATTTGTTATTCGTTCGATATTTTGATGAGATGTATGTTGTCTCTCCTCTAGTGGTGTTATGTGAACGTCGACTACATGACACTTCACCATTATTTGGGCCTAGAGGAAGGCATTGGGAAGTAATAAGTAGATGATGGGTTGCTAGAGTGACAGAAGCTTAAACCCTAGTTTATGCGTTGCTTCGTAAGGGGCTCATTTGGATCCATATGTTTCATGCTATGGTTAGGTTTACCTTAATACTTCTTTTGTAGTTGCGGATGCTTGCAATAGGAGTTAATCATAAGTGGGATGCTTGTGCAAGTAAGGACAGCACCCAAGCACTGGTCCACCCACATATCAAATTATCAAAGTACCGAATGCGACTCATATGAACATGATGAAAACTAGCTTGACAATATTTCCCATGTGTCCTCAGGAGCGCTTTATTCTATATAAGAGTTTGTCCAGGCTTATCCTTTGCTACAAAAAGGGTTGGGCCACCTTTCTGCACTTTATATACTTTTGTTACTTGTTGCTCGTTACAAATTATCTTATCACCAAACTATCTATTACCTATAATTTCAGTGCTTGCAGAGAATACCTTGCTCAAAACCGCTTATCATTTCCTTCTGCTCCTCCTTGGGATCGACACTCTTACTTATCGAAAGGACTACGATAGATCCCCTATACTCGTGGGTCATAAAGACTCTTTTCTGGCGCCGTTGCCGGGGAGTGAAGCGCCTTTGGTAGGTGGAATTTGGTAAGGAAAAATTTATATAGTGTGCTGAAATTTACCATCACTTGTTACTATGGAAAGTAATCCTCTGAGGGGATTGTTCGGGGTATATTCACCCCGACCAGTAGAGCAAAGAGTTGCTCCTCAACCTACTGAATCTACTGAAAATGAAAACGTCTACTTTGAAATTCCTTCGGGTATGATAGAAAAACTGCTAGCTAATCCTTTTGTAGGAGATGGAACATTACATCCTGATGAGCACCTAATATATGTGGATGAAGTTTGTGGATTATTTAAGCTTGCAGGTATGCCCGATGATGTTATCAAGAAGAAGGTCATCCCTTTATCTTTGAAGGGAGATGCATTGACATGGTATAGGCTATGTGATGATATGGGATCATAGAACTACAAACGATTGAAATTGGAATTTCATCAGAAGATTTATCCTATGCATCTTGTTCATCCTGATCATAATTATATATATATATAATTTTTGGTCTTGCGAAGGAGAAAGCAGCGCTCAAGCTTGGGGGAGGCTTAAATCAATGTTATATTCATGCCCCAATCATGAGCTCTCAAGAGAAATGACTATCCAAAAAATTTATGCTCGGCTTTCTGATAACAATCGCACCATGCTCGATACTTCTTGTGTTGGCTCTTTTATGATGAAGACTATTGAATTCAAACAGGATTTATTGGAAAGAATTAAACGCAACTCTGAAGGTTGGGATCTCGATGAAGGTAAGGAGTCAGGTATGACACCTAAGTTTGATTGTGTTAAATCTTTTATGGATACCGATGTTTTCCATAAATTTAGCACTAAATATGGACTTGACTCTGAGATAGTAGCTTCTTTCTGTGAATCTTTTGCTACTCATGTTGATCTCCCTAAGGAGAAGTGGTTTAAATATCATCCTCCCATAGAATTAAAAGTAGCTGCACCTATTAAAGTTGAAGAAAATACTACACTTATAATGATCCTATTATTCCTACTGCTTATGTTGAGAAACCACCTTTTCTCGTTAGGATAAAAGATCATGCTAAAGCTTCAACTGTGGTTCGTAAAAGCAATATTAGAACCTATACACCTCCTGAGAAAGTTAAAGTTGAACCCAATATGGCTATTGTTAAGGATCTCTTGGCTGATAATATTGATGGGCATGTTATTTATTTCTGTGATGAAACTTCTAGAATTGCTAAACCTTGTGCTAAAGATAAACATAGACGTGTGGTAGGCATGCATGTTATTTCTGTTAAAATAGGAGATCATTGTTATCATGGCTTGTGTGATATGGGTGCTAGTGCTAGTGTAATACCTATTGACTTATACAAAGAAATTATGCATGATATTGCACCTACTGAGTTAGAAGATATTGATGTCACAATTAAACTTGCCAATAGAGATACTATTTCACCAATTGGGATTGTTAGAGATGTTGAAGTATTGTGTGGGAAAACTAAATATCCTACTGATTTTCTTGTTCTTGGTTCCCCACAAGATAGCTTTTGTCCCATTATATTTGGTAGACCCTTCTTAAACACTGTTAGTGCTAGGATAGACAGCGAAAAGGATGTTGTTACTATTGGTTTAGGTGATATGTCTCATGAGTTCAACTTTTCTAAATTTCGTAGACAACACTGTGAAGAGGAATTGCCTAGTAAAGATGAAATTATTGGTCTTGCTTCTATTGACGTACCTCCTAGTGATCCTTTAGAACAATATTTGCTAGACCATGAAAATGATATGCTTATGAATGAAAGAAGGGAAATAGATGAAGTGTTCTTTAAACAGGGACCTATTATGAAACACAACTTGCCTGTTGAAATCTTAGGGGATCCTCCTCCACCCAAGGGTTATCCCGTGTTTGATCTTAAACCACTGCCTGATACTCTTAAATATGTTTATCTTGATGAAAAGAAGATATATCCTGTCATTATTAGTGCTAACTGATGACCCACAAGTATAGGGGATCTATCTAGTCCTTTCGATAAGTAAGAGTGTCGAACCCAACGAGGAGCAGAAGGAAATGATAAGCGGTTTTCAGCAAGGTATTCTCTGCAAGTACTAAAATAAGTGGTAACAGATAGTTTTGTGATAAGATAGATTGTAACAAGCAACAAGTAACAAAAGTAAATAAAGTGCATCAAGGTGGCCCAATCCTTTTGTAGCAAAGGACAAGCCGGAACAAACTCTTATAATAGGAAAAGTGCTCCCGAGGACACATGGGAATATCGTCAAGCTAGTTTTCATCACGTTCATATGATTTGCGTTCGATACTTTGATAATTTCATATGTGGGTGGACTGGTGCTTGGGTGTTGTTCTTACTTGAACAAGCATCCCACTTATGAGTAACCTCTATTGAAAGCATCCGCAACTACAACAAAAGTATTAAGGTAAACCTAACCATAGCATGAAACATATGGATCCAAATCAGCCCCTTACGAAGCAACGCATAAACTAGGGTTTAAGCTTCTGTCACTCTAGCAACCCATCATCTACTTATTACTTCCCAATGCCTTCCTCTAGGCCCAAATAATGGTGAAGTGTTATGTAGTCGACATTCACATAACACCACTAGAGGCTAGACAACATACATCTTAT
Source organism: Triticum urartu (assembly GCF_056163025.1). NCBI lineage: Eukaryota > Viridiplantae > Streptophyta > Magnoliopsida > Poales > Poaceae > Triticum > Triticum urartu. Next base: position 91,181,320 of record NC_141878.1, read on the forward strand.
CAAAATATCAAACGAATACCAAATTCACATGACTACTCATAGCAAGACTTCTCCCTTGTCCTCAGGAACAAACGTAATTACTCACAAAGCATATTCATGTTCATAATCAGAGGGGTAATAATATGCATATAGGATCTGAACATATGATCTTCCACCAAATAAACCAACTAGCATTAACTACAAGGAGTAATCAAAACTACTAGCAACCTACTCGCACCAATCCCGGACTTTGAGACAAGAATTGGATACAAGAGATGAACTAGGGTTTAGAGATGAGATGGTGCTGGTGAAGATGTTGATGGAGATTGCCCTTTCCCGATGAGAGGACCGTTGGTGATGACGATGGTGATGATTTCCCCCTCCTAGAGGGAACTTTCCCCGGTAGAACAGCTCTGTCGGAGCGCTAGATTGGATCCGCCAAGGTTCCGCCTCGTGGCGGCGGGTCTCGTCCCGAAAAGTTCCTTCTTCTTTTTTGTCATCGAAAGACCTCATATAGGAGAAGATGGGCATCGGAGAGCCACCAAGGGGGCCACGAGGTAGGGGGCGTGCCCTAGGGGGGCGCCCCCCACCCTCGTGAGAAGGGTGTGGGCCCCCTGGCCTTCATCTTTGGCGTGGATTTTTCTTTATTTCTTTTAAGATGTTCCGTGGAGTTTCAGGACTTTTGGAGTCGCGCAGAATAGGTCTCTAATATTTTCTCCTTTTCCAGACCAGAATTCCAGCTGCCGGCATTCTCCCTCTTTATGTAAACCTTGTAAAATAAGAGAGAATAGCCATAAGTATTGTGACATAAAGTGAAATAACAGTCCATAATGCGATAAATATCGATATAAAAGCATGATGCAAAATGGACGTATCAACTCCCCCAAGCTTAGACCTCGCTTGTCCTCAAGCGAAAGACCGATAACAATAAATATGTCCTCATGTTTAGAGGTAGAGGCGTCGATAAAAATAAAATACAGACATGAAGGCATCATGATTATTCTCATAACAGCAACATATATAGATTTTGTCATATGATTACTTATGTTCAAATGATGATCTATTCACAATGCAAAAGTATAAATCATAAACCTTCATTACAAGAAATATGTCAACTTGTGACCACCACTATTGGTCACTGAATGGTCACAAATTTCCATTTCTGACATTTTCGTGACAAAAAACATAAGGTCAAAAGCTGGCCGTCATAAACTGACTATAGCGACCTTTCTTCTGGAATGGTCGAAGACGTTTATGACCAAAATACGTCTATTGTGGCATTTTGGTCACTAGCAACCTCCCCAGGCCACGTAGGCATCCAGCGTGGCAATCTGACGTGGCACAAGATTCAGCCCGGTCCAATTCGATTTTCTACATGGGCCTAGCCCAACAATTTGGCCTTTTTAATGTATTTTTTCCTGTGCTTTTATTAGCTACATGGGTCTGGCCCAACAATTCAGCCTTATTGATTTCTTTGTGTGGCCCTTTTAACAGCATATTTTCTTTTTGATCATGTATTTTTTTGGGCCATTTCTTTGCTGGGCCTCTCATGTTTTTCCCTCAAAAATAATTGTCCAATATAACTTGGGCCTAGCCCAGTTCCGAAAAAATTGATCCAATACAAAAGAAGTTATTATGCCACTGAGATTACAACACATCACACCACAAGCTATCTTGGGCAACGTGCAATGTTATTATATTACAACCATTCATTCCAGCAATACATATCTACGATATCTTTACATCCCAGGAACAGTAACCGCCAAACAAACTATTCTACAACAAAGAAAATTAAAACAAAAATTTAGATGCTAAGACATAACAGAAGTTCCTATTGTCCTCCTCCTTCCAACATTTGAAAACCTCATTCACCTGCAGTAGATCAATCATGAGTGAGAAACTATATAGCAGAAAAAATGTTTAAATGATGCAAAAATATCAATCATTACACATGGTATTCGGGTACAAATTCATTAGTCATTCCACATGGTATGGCAGGTACAGATTCATCAGCCATTAGAGTAGATAATAACATCACTGGCAACAATTAATACGGCTTGGATCAAGTCTCAAGCATAATAGAGTACAGATTAGTCCAGTTTATACTCCTCTTTTAGAGGTACAGATTATAGCTAATGGGAGCTGATGTCCAGGAGTATTTGCAAATGATACAACATCATGGAGTTGGATAACATGTTTAGCAGTACAGGTTATATAGTAAGCAAGCAATTTGGCAAGCTATGTTGCAAGATAATTGTTGTGTCACTAACAATCACCATGTAAGAATGCTTTGTTGTACTAATACATGCACATCAAGCGAGAGTGGTGTTCTATTCTTACCACATAGGCACAAGTGAGATGATGTCCGATTCGCCCTACTTCTCCACAAGACTCGACTAGGAGCACAAGAAAGTAGGCTGGTAACAAAATAACAAGCCACTCATAAAACTGTTATGCACTAGATAACTACAGAGAAGAAAGCAAAAGTAACCAGAATAGTAGAGGTGCGGTGATCAAGTATATAAACACTCCTAGCAGCTAATTATATAAGGGCATTGCTCATAATGAAGAGCAAAGTATTTTTATGGGGAGGAAAGGCTCCCAGCTTCACCACCCCCAGGATATGCATTCAAACAAGAATTTATTAGTGAAGAACAAAAAGAGCGGCTCCCCTGTTTTTTGCTGGAACTACAATAGCCTAGCTTAGCTTCAAACAAGAATAACGAATTTGTAAGACATGTATATCTGCCATAACCAAGCAAGCAGATTCAGTAGCTACTTAAACAGTTTAATAGTTGGACTCCGGAGACAATTCTTAGTGCTTCAAATCATTCAGTTATCTGAATTAACAGTACAGAAAAGAATTGAAGATCTCAATGACAGTAGTAATCGGAGGGATAAATCAACACTTGTTCTAAGGACAATAAGATGATTGGTGCCAGGCAGTGTGGGGTCTCATCAGTCACCAAGCTGAACATGAGTGCTTAAATTTGCCAACTAGGACTAACAAAAGTGCCAAACAGAGCTTTTCAGGCTACAATAGCAACATATTAAACTATCATGGACCTACCTAACTCTCAAAGCACTAATCCATCCCCAATTAGTTCGGATAAAAAAATCCCACATGGCTAAATGGGCATGCACCTCTCTGTAATTCTGCAGATAAACCTTGAGGGGCTCAATGTACTCCTGAAAGCCTAGCGTGGCCATCGCCCAGAGCAGGTCATCGATGTTGATGGTCTTGCACTTCTCCCTCTAGCACTTGTCGCTCGCCCTACAATACAGACAAGACAAAACGGCGACAGGTCAGCACCAGACCACACTTGATTCGGGCAGGCAAAACAGAGCGGCAGCGGTCAACAGAGGCACTCACTCGCTGGCGATGAAGCAATGAACTCCGAGATGCACTCCCGCACGGTCTCCTTGGCGTCCTTGGCGATCTTGCCATTGGCCAAGATGGCCTTCTTCATGATGCTGCTGATGTTGGCGATGGGCAGGAACCTGTCCTGCTCCCTGACGCTGCCGAAGCCGCCGCCCGGCGGGCTCGTCAGCGTGTCCGACATCCGGACGCCCTCCTACAGCCCACCAGCAACCCCGCCAGATCCATCAGCGTACTGGCGCACCAAACCCTAGACCCCGACTTCCGGAAGCGCGGGGAGAGAGGTGAGGGGAGAGGGAGGCGTACCTTATATAGACGGGCGTGTAGAGGGAGGGAGGGAAGGTGGTGGAGGGGAATGGAGGTGCGGTGAGGGCGGCGAGCGACGTCCCCGTGCTCCGCGAGCCTCCGCGGCGCCTTTCTGGCCACCGGAGGAGCTGAGGGCCGAATCCGCTGCGGTTGGCTCGCCTGCCCAAGCCCCGTCGGTGGAGAGCGCCTGCTCGATCCAGATCGAGGTCCTGATTGGCGTGGGGTTGCCTGCGAATCTTGGGGGCGGCTCTGGGCATGGGCTCGATCTTGGGTCGGCCTCAACCTCGTCTACGGCGAGGGTCGTCGATGGTGGCGGTGGCGGTGGGGTTGGGGGTGGTGGCAGATCGAGATCTGAGGGAAGGAGAAGGGGGTGGGGTTGGGGGCGTGGGCGGAGGAAGAAGAGCTGGGAGCGGGAGCGAGGTTCGGGTGCAGCGCGAGGGAAGGAGGGCGCCGCCGGTGACAGAAAGGAAGGAGGGCGCCGCCGGTGCCAGCGCGAGGGAAGGACGGCGTGGCGCGAGGGGTGAGGGAGAGGCCAATCTGGATCGGGGACAGAGAGAGGGAGGCGGCAGGTGAAAGGAAGGGACGAGAGGTGAGAGAGAGGTAGGGTTTGGTGCGGTGGGTTTTTTTCCTTTCTTTGCATGGACGGATGGATGGACGTTGGATTGCTAGCAATGGATGGTAGGATGTCTGCCATCTCATCGATCCGTGCCACAAACGGTTCCACCAATCACAATGTAGTACACACTTTGACGATTTTATAACCATCTAAATTGGTCGTAGTCAATTAAATAATATGCTAAATCATGTCACCTATTTTATAACATCATAGAATTAGAAAAAAAAAATAAGAACAATAGCATCGTGTCACAAGTGAGACTTGTTTTTCAGAAAAATAACAAACCTGGAATAATACAAATATCTTTAAAAATTGATCTCAAAAATGAGTTTTATTTGCAAAAAAACATTTTCAACCTTTGGAGTGTCGAAAATGGTATATCTTTTTGAAGCACCTACCAATATTTGTTGCAAAATGGCACCACTCTATTTTTCAATAATATTAGATAATATTTTAGGTACAATTGACCAAATGCTTGTGTCTCAATAGCTGTCTATCCACCTCTCGTCAATAATTGAGGAGGTTTTTCAAGTGCCCATTTTTCATTCTTCAAGTGTCCAAAAGGGGTTTTTTGTGAAGAACCTACCAAATAATTGTTGCGAAATTGGACCAAATCATTTTTCTAAAATGCTATGCCATATTTAATGCACAATTGACCAAATGGTTGGGTGTAAAGAGTTTTGATCCTCCTCTCGTGAAAAAGACAAATTTTCGCCGATTCAGCTGGAAGCGGGTCAAATTTGAACTATAGCTGCCTTATAGTCTGCTTTTTATTTTTTCCAAAAATCATTTCTAGGTACATAAGTTTCTATTAATCAGAGAAACACCAAAAAAATTGCAAGATTCAACCACTAGCTAGGAACGGTCATTCCCGCCGTTTTGACCGCATTTTGAAATGGGCATAAAAAATTCAAAAAAAATCAAAAAAATGGGAAACCTTCGCATTGTGTCATTATATGTGGCCAAGTTCCCAGGAAAAATAACAAACTTGTAATATGGCAATTATTTTAAAAAAGTGTTCTCAGAAACGAGCTATCACGTGTGAGATCAATGGCTTTCAAGCCAAATGATCAATCTTATGGCCACATTCATGGCATAGTTTGTTCAAATGATCTCATATTGTGCACAAGGGTGCATATTGGAATGACAAACAATATTGCCTAAGGAAGTTTTCATTTTCCTTGGACGGAAAAACCATTTTCAATTTTTCGAGTGCCCAAAAGGGGTTTTTTTGTGAAGGACCTCCCAAATAATTGTTGCAAAATTGGACCAACTCATTTTTCTAAAATATTAGGCCATATTTAATGCACAATTGACCAAATGGTTGGGTGTAAAAAGTTTTGATCCTCCTCTCGTGAAAAAGACAAATTTCCGTCGATTTAGTAGGAAGCGGGTCAAATTTGAACTGCAGCTGCATCATAGTTTGCTATTTATTTTTTACAAAAATGATTTCTAGGTACATAAGTACCTATTTAATCAGAGAAACACCAATAAAATTCCAAGATTCAACCACTAGCTAGGAACGGTCATTCCCGCCGTTTTAACCGCATTTTGAAACGGGCATAAAAAATTCAAAAAAATTCAAAAAATTGGGAAACCTTCGCATTGTGTCATTATATGTGGCCAAGTTTCCAGGAAAAATAACAAACTTGTAATACGGCAATTATTTCAAAAAAGTGTTCTCAGAAATGAGCTATCACGTGTGGAGATCAATGGCTTTCAAGCCAAATGATCAATCTTATGGCCACATCTATACCTATACTAATTAGAGACTCCCAAGAAATTCCCATGTTAATCAGTAATTAGGAGCCGTTAATCTGGTGGGCCCGAGTTATTATGGTGTAGATCAATCCTAGAAACTCCCATGTCACAAAAATTCCCTATTCCCACGTTAATCAGTAATTAGGAGCTGTTAATCTGGTGGGGCCGAGTTATTATGGTGTAGATCAATCCTAGAAACTCCCATGTCACAAAAATTCCCTAGAAAAAAATCTGGTGGGGCTGAGTTATTATGGTGTAAATAAATCCTAGAAACTCCCATGTTACAAAAATTCACGTTACAAAAATTGCCTAGAAAAAAAGGTGTAGATCAATCCTATAAACTCCCACCTCACAAAACTTTCCTAGAAAAAAAATAGGCGCGCTCTGCCTCTCTCCCAATCTCTCACGATTCTCTTCTCTCCTATCAATCAGCCCCATCTATCTCAATAGGCCAAACAAAAATAGATCGATCAATAGGGGCTCTTCTCCTCAAGCTCCATGTACGCCGCCGCCATGGCCGCCCCAAGCCTTCGATCGATAGGGGCTCTTCTCCTCACGCTCCATGTATGTCGCCGCCTTGGATGCCCCAAGCCTTCTATTTCAATCAGCCAAACAAAAGAGATCAATCAAGGGTAGACTTTTCTCCCCATGAGGTGTGCACAACGCCATGGTGGCCGCCCCATGCCTTCAACAAGTTGACCCTTGATGTTTTGCCTATACATCTACAACCCGATGACCGGTGATTCTCCGCCATATGTCTCTGCGTTAGCACGTTCTGCCCATGAAGACATAGAGGACGTGAAGATCCATGACACCACGTGTGATTCGCTGGCGACAATATGTATGGTTTCCCGGCAGCAGGAGCAAGGTTTCCTCGATTCCTCCCACCCATACATTCTTACCTTTCCTTTATACATAGCTTAGCTGCCTCTGATCATCTGATGGATAAAAGCATGGATGGATGCGTCTACTTGCATCGTCTATTTAACTTAATATGAGGAGATCCGCTGTGAGATAAGTTGCTGACTTGCTATCACCTGTAGAAAAATTAAGGTAATTCAATCAGCTATATCTACAAAGGGAATCTATTACCTTTGATACTTAAGCATGCATGTGACCGATTAGATTGAGGCTAGGAACGTAGAATCACATCGATAATACCAATGGCCATCATCAATAAAAAAGACTCGGACACGTTCAACCCATGTCGTAGTGCCCCAAGGATGGGCCGTTGCTACTTAGACGAAGGCTTAGGTAAGGCCTGAATGATGAGAGTATACATTGTATGTCGCTGAATGTACGGAAAAATGACTCATTTTAAGCTATCCAATTTCCAGGTTAGCAGACCGATGTGCGTGCTTGGTTCTATGTTCTTCACATCAAAGACCGACAGGAGTAACTTATGATGGAGTCCGAAGAAAATTCCCACAAAGAACTGTACTCCAGCATGTGCTATTGTCTCATTTGCGGAGAAAAACTGCTTTTAAAATTGAGACCCCTCAAGATGGTACGTCATGTTTTAGTTCTTTTGTTTGTTAGTCTTTTTTCTGAGTTCTAATTCGTGTAGTTCCGTTTCTTTCCTTTTTTTACAGAATAGTATATGCATTATATAAATTAATTTATGCCCTGAGAGAGCCATAGCACCGGTGGCCTAGCTGTTTGGGTCTCGGGCGTGAGACAACTTTGGATTGTTCAGGTCAGCGCTGCTGGAGCCGTTGTGTTGGAAGCCACACCTGCCACCGCCCAGTTTAATAGACCAGGAAAATCAGGAGCTTCATACATGCATGTTGAGGCATCCAATCGTAATGTACATAGTAATTTCAACTGTGCAATATTGCCGCATGCATTGAAGTATGTGTAGGTCGATCTATCCAGGGCACACTATAGCAGGTACATCATAATTAAAATAACACATTTTATAGCTTCCATTATTTCAATATTTCATTTGATTATTCAAGCTTTATCAGTGCGTGTTACCGGATCTCCATTTCTCTTAATTATGTTGTGGCGATTGCATCGCGTTCAGGCAGGAGTAGCCCCATCGCTCGCAACACAGGATGTGTGGCAGCCTAGAAGCAGCTTCACTCCCAGGCTCACGTCCATGTCTGTAGCATAAATATCATGCATGTCTTTGATGCATGCATTGTACAATGGTGATACGTGATTAACAAGCTAGGACTGATCCATATATCTTCCATTGTGACATTTATCTCTCCCACTACATGGAGCTGGAATCTATATAAAATCGGTTTGGCGGCGTATATGCGTGATATTAAATCTAACATAGATGAAAAATCTAAATATGAAAAGTAGTATTTGCACATGATATGTTCTCCTTCAGAACATGGTCTGATTATCACATATTTGATCTGCTACAAGTTATTTCTTCTTCTCATGTCGAAAGTTTGACCCTAACAGAATTCTTATGTAGTTTTCCTCTAAATTACTAATCTACACAATCGAGTTGCCACAATGATCGTGACCGGACCTTCTTTGTCCTTGACGTACATGGAGGCGAAGTCGTACGAGACGGTGCGCAAGTGGTTGTTTCAGGCGTACTGATCTACGCCTCTGTCGTAGTCAATGTGCATCAAGTTATGGTCCCGAGTCTAGAAGGAGCCTGTCCAATTGCAAGCAATAGGTTTGATATAGTGATTTTTAATTTTTGACCAAATTTTCTCCTAGAGGTTTTTAAACCAGATGGATACAAGATTGTAGTGAAATAGAAGGACAACTTTGATGTTCTTTGTTATTCTATTTCATTGTTCTAAAACATCAAATATTTGGGTGATCTGTATAAGGATACTTAGAACATGATTTGCCAACTACATGACAAGTAGACTATTTAACATTTATAATTAGAAATGTATATTTGTAGTTCGTCATAAGAGTATCGCAAGTGTTGTAAAAAGCACAAGATACAAAAGTTTAGACCAAAGATCCAAGAATGATGGTAGACATGATTGCAAATATTTAGATTTTCTTGGCAACTACTTTCATCGTGGTCAAGAAAGTGAAAGCATACTAAATCTTTTAGTCGGGACCAAAGTTTTAGGTAGGCATCATGGTTCTTCGGATGGTGAAAATCTGTAAATTAGAATTATCAACATGATTTACAGCTTTGGCAATATATTAACAAATCTTCAATTATAAGAAATCGGTGTATTAGCTACTTATGTAGGACAGATCAACGGAACACATGAAAGTCATGAAATTTACATGTTTGGTAGATGGACATTAATTGTGAACGGTAGGAAAATCTACTATGTAAATTTATCTATTAATATGTCATTTTGATTTTCATGTTAATGAGGGATTTGGACATCCCAGGAACTGTGGAAATCTAAAATAGATGTTATGACTTCCTTACAATTACAGTCACCTTTCTTATTCTGCTACATATATAAATATTTTTGTACATACAAAACCAGGGAGAAGTGATGTTCACGACAATTTGCATAGTGCTGGAGAAGAAAAATGAATTTTTAATTGAGAACATTCTAGAAAAGCTAAATTTCATACTGCATTTTAACAAGTATGTCATTTTTATGATCGGACTTTCTAATATTGCCAGTAAATTATATGTGTGTACCATTTGTTGGCATAATTTATCAAAGAAACTGTAGGATAATGATTATTGTAAAGCAAGCTATTACATGAAGATGTTAAGATGAGATATTACTATCACCAACAGTTTTGTTCAAATATCGATAAAATAAATAATAACTAATACTGATTTACTTCCAATGTTAATATTGTATTAACTCCAACTTTCTAATTTTACTGTGTTTATTCGAAGAATTATTACCATCTACAATACCATATTAAAAGGTAGATGCCTCACTAAATATATATATTTATCATAAACATTCATAGTCTTCTCTACAAAATTTTGATTTAGTAAAATTCTAATATTAGGGTAAATTGAAAGGCTGTCCAAGAAGGCAACCTAATGAGTTTAATTAATCAGGACATAAAATTCTAATTCACATTCATTGTTGTAAGCTAGCCCGTGCGAATGCATGGGTTGACGACTAGTTCATGGAATAGTTTGTTCAAATGATCTCATATTGTGCACAAGGGTGCATATTGGAATGACAAACAGTATTGCCTAAGGAAGTTTTCATTTTTCTTGGACGGAAAAACCATTTTCAATTTTTCGAGTGCCCAAAAGGGGTTTTTTGTGAAGGACCTCCCAAATAATTGTTGCAAAATTGGACCAACTCATTTTTCTAAAATATTAGGCCATATTTAATGCACAATTGACCAAATGGTTGGGTGTAAAAAGTTTTGATCCACCTCTCGTGAAAAAGACAAATTTCCGTCGATTCAGTAGGAAGCGGGTCAAATTTGAACTGCAGCTGCATCATAGTTTGCTATTATTTTTTACAAAAATCATTTCTAGGTACATAAGTACCTATTTAATCAGAGAAACACCAATAAAATTCCAAGATTCAACCACTAGCTAGGAACGGTCATTCCCGCCGTTTTGACCGCATTTTGAAACGGGCATAAAAAATTCAAAAAATTGGGAAACCTTCGCATTGTGTCATTATATGTGGCCAAGTTCCCAGGAAAAATAACAAACTTGTAATACGGCAATTATTTTAAAAAAGTGTTCTCAGAAACGAGCGATCACGTGTGGAGATCAATGGCTTTCAAGCCAAATGATCAATCTTATGGCCACATTCATGGCATAGTTTGTTCACATGATCTCATATTGTGCACAAGGGTGCATATTGGAATGGCAAACAATGTTGCCTAAGGAAGTTTTCATTTTCTTTGGACGAAAAAACCATTTTCCATTTTTCGAGTGACCAAAAGGAGGTTTTTTTGTGAAGGACCTCCCAAATAATTGTTGCAAAATTGGACCAAAACATTTTTCTAAAATACTAGGCCATATTTAATGAAAAATTGACAAAATGGTTGGGTGTAAAAAGTTTTGATCCACCTCTCGTGAAAAAGACAAATTTCCGTCGATTCAGTAGGAAGCGGGTCAAATTTGAACTGCAGCTGTCTCATAGTTTGCTATTTATTTATTCCAAAAATCATTTCTAGGTACATAAGTACCTATTTAATCATAAATACATGGTTTGGTGGCGATACATCGAGGTTTGGGCGGTGGCTGAGGGCCCCAACTCTAGAGCGCGTAAACTCGCATGCCCGCCGCGTGGTCACTGCGTGACCCTGGCATTGCCATGTGTTCTGGGCGGCATAGGCATGTCTAGTGGGTTGGGCACTCCCCAGGTAGGTTCTACGAAGAAAATTACAACTTAAGATTCTCACGAGGAGACCGATCGATGCTCAAACATGAATAAGCAGCCAAGTGTTTGATTAGCGGTACGGGAAATGCACATGGCCAATGGGCGTGAGTTTTGGCCGAGGATGATCATCTACTAAGGAGAATGTATTCACAAATTTTCAGCTCAAAAGGAGGATCCTAGTTGGTACTTGCTTTGCAAAGTACCACACTGGACAAAAATATGAATGTTGAAGCTGGGCTCAAAATAATGAATGGATTGAGCTGAAATTTGGTAGAGGATGGTTATTTGGGCATAGGAAAGCATTGTAGAAAATTGATATCATTTTGACATGCCAAAGTAGTACTTCCTTCACAATGCTCTTCTATGGACAAAAACTTGGGAAAACTAGTGAGAGAGATTGGATGAATGAAATGAGCTAAAAATTGGTGTAGGTAAGTTACATAGGTATGGTCATGCGCTGGTAAATTTTCAGATCATTTGGGTAAGCCTAGCTAGTACTTACTTCACAAAGCTTCTCTCGAGGTAGAAACTTTGGAAATTTCCTGAGAAAGATTTACTAGGAAAATTGAGCTGAATATTTTCATGTGGCAATGATTTGGGTATGGAAGAGTGCCTGAAAAGTTTGAGGGTAATAGGAGGGGTCTATATAACACTTGCTTTGCAACGTGTCAATTTGGCCATAAAATATAAATTGAACCTGGGCTCACATAGATGATTTGACTGAGCTGCAATTTGGAGGAGGGTGATAATTTGGGCATATGAAGGAACTGTATAAATTTCATGTCATTTAGAGATAAAAAAAGGTACTTCCTTCACAATGCTTCTAGGTGGACAAAAACTTTGGAAATTTGCCGAGGAAGATTTGCTAGGCAAATGGAGCTGAATTTTGTCATGCGGTAATGATTTGGATAGGAAAGAGTGCCCAAAAATTCCAAGGGCAATCAAGACTATATAAATAGCACTTCCTTCATAAAGTGTTGTTGTGAACAGAATAGGAAAATGAATATTGTTGAATTAGTTTTGAACTAGGCAAGGAAGGATTTTTACATATTTGATGAAGATATGCCCCAAAGAATTTATGAGATTTTTTTTGGGAATTTTGGGAATGATAGAAATATAGGTTGCTTCACAACCTAGGGCAAAAACTGCCACATGGACATGACACATAGGCAAAACTGATGAGATGGCGCCTAGTCATCACAACCCACCACAATCTACAAGGCTATGACCATCTATATTGGTCATTAACAACTAGAAATAAGGCAGCGAACTAGCACTGTTTGCTTTGTGACCATTTCGTGTAAGGAAATTACGACCTTTCTAACCAAAATGGTCGCAATGGTTTAGGGTTTGGAGCCCCCTGAACAGCTTTTGACCAATTGGTCTAAAATGGTCATAAATTTATGACCAATTCTTCGAGGGTCACTGACAGAAGGTCATAAGTTGACATATTTCTTGTAGTGCTTATTGGGCTCCGACAAACTATAATCTCAGTCATTGAAGCAATTGCAATTTATCATAACATCGGAAAGAGTCTATGTCAGGGCTAAAAAGCAAGTCCACATACTCAACTATCATTTAGTCCTCCATAATTGCTAACACTCACGTGATACTTGTGGTTACGGAGTTTTAATCGGACACAAAGAAAGATAGGGGCTTATAGTTTTGCCCCACAACCTTTTACCTCAAGGGTAATGTCAACAATAATGGTTCATGCTCCCCTACATCCAATTAGATATATATATATATCATGTTCTTTCCAACATGCTGAGCTTGCCAAAGGATAAAATGAAAAAGAAAAGGTGAAGATCACCATGACTCTTGCATAAGGTAGAAGATAATAATAAAGGATAGACCCTTCGCAGAGGGAAGCAGAGGTTGCCATGCGCTTTTATGGTTGGATATATAAAATCTCAATGCGAAAGAACGTCACTTTATATTGCCCCTTGTGATATGAACCTTTATTATGTAGTCTATCGCTTTTATTACTTCCACATCACAAGATTGTATAAAGCTTATTTCTCCCACACCAATAAATCATACATATTTAGAGCAATTTTTATTGCTTTGCACCGATGACAACTTACTTGAAGGATCTTACTCAATCCATAGGTAGATATGGTGGACTCTCATGGCAAAACTGGTTTAAGGGTATTTGGAAGCACAAGTAGTATTTCTACTTGGTGCTGAGAATTTGAATAGCATGAGGGGGACAGGCAAGCTCAACAAGTTAGAGGATCCATGACAACATACTTTATCTCAGATATAAGAAAGACATGACTCATTACGTCGTCTTCCTTGTCCAACATCAATTCTTTAGCATGTCATATTTTAATGAGGGCTCCCAATCATAAAAGATGTCAATGATAATATATCTATATGTGAAAACCTCTCTTTCCTTATTACTTCCTATTAATTGCAACAATGACCAAAGCTATGTCTGCCAACTCCCAGCAACTTTTAATCATCATACTCTTTCTATGTGAAGTCATTACTCTCAATAAGATCAATATGAACCTTTTGTTTCTTTTTATTCTTTTTCTCTTTCTTTTATTCACCCAATATCATGGCAAAATAATCAAGCCCTTGACTCAACACTAATCTTTATTATATATAGCTCACGGACTCGATTACATAGAGAGGTCATAAAGCAAAACTCAAAACTAGATCATCCATAAACTTTATTCTACTGGATCAAGATACTACTAATAGGATCGAACTAAGAAAAACGTTAAAGATAGGAGTTGTGATTGTGATACGATACCGGGGCACCTCCCCCAAGCTTGGCAGTTGCCAAGGGGAGTGCCCATACCCATGTGATCATGTCTCCTTCTTTGTTGTTGGTGTAATATTCTTGGCGATTATTCCTCTCAGGATACGGTTCTCCTCCTCGAGCTTATTGACTTGCTGCTTGAGGTCCATTATTTCCTTACGAAGCTTTCCTGTGACAGCTAAAGCTCCTTCCACCCAAGGGTGTTGCATAGCTGCGGGAGAACAAGTGACACTCCTCTTCATATTTTCATAAATAAGATATCTAACATTAGAAGGGATAACCGAGTTTGGAATAGCTGAGCTCTGTAGTTCCCCCATTGTGAACCCAGCTCGGAGGCGAGAGGTGACTTCTTGATCCTCCATAGCATCTACTCTCATCAAGTCAGCCTCCATCTCCTCCTACGTTGCTGGACCAAAGTGGTCAGCATCGCTGTTTGCCCTTGGCTCCGGTGCTGGATTAGATACTCGGCTCTCCCCGATTGACTCTTGAGAAGACATCTTGCTCTAATCTGCAGCAGCAACAGCTCGAAAACAAAAATAGAGGAAATTTGTGTGATACGGGATTCAAAACCCCCGGGAGATTATATAATGAATTTTTACCAACCAAAATACGTATCGTGCAAGAAAACGGAACCCGGAAGGCACACGAGGTGCTCACGAGGTAGGGGGCGCGCCCAGGGGGGTAGGGCGCGCCCACCACCCTCGTGGGGCCCTCGTTTCCTTCCCGGACTGCTACTTATTTTACTATTTTTCTAAATATTCCAAAATGGAGAAATATTGCCTTAAAAGTTGTTTTGGAGTCGGTTTACTTACCGTACCACATACCTATTCCTTTTCAGAGTCTGAAACGTTCTGGAAAGTGTCTCTTATGTATTCCTCCGGGGTTACGGTTTCAATAATATTAGTTTCAACATTTATGGGATTACCTGAGATATAATGTTTGATTCTTTGACCGTTTACCACCTTCGGATTTGTGCCCTCGAAGTTGTTGATTTTTATGGCACCGGAACGATAGACCTCTTCGATAACATAGGGGCCTTCCCATTTAGAGAGAAGTTTCCCTGCAAAAAATCTTAAATGAGAGTTGTATAGCAATACATAATCATCTACATTAAACTCATGCTTTTGTATTCTTTTGTCATGCCATCTTTTAACTTTTTCTTTAAACAACTTGGCATTTTCATAAGCTTGGGTTCTCCATTCATCAAGTGAGCTAATATCAAATAGCCTCTTCTCACCGGCAAGTTTAAAATCATAGTTGAGCTCTTTAATAGCCCAATATGTCTTATGTTCTAGTTCGAGAGGTAAGTGACATGCTTTTCCATAGACTATTTTATATGGAGACATACCCATAGGATTTTTGTATGCAGTTCTATAAGCCCATAACGCATCATCAAGTTTGTTAGACCAGTTCTTTCTAGACTTATTAACAGTCTTTTGCAAAATTAATTTGAGCTCTCTATTGCTCAACTCTACTTGACCACTAGGCTGTGGGTGATAAGGAGATGCAATTCTATGATTAACATCATATTTAGCAAGCATTTTACGGAAAGCACCATGAATAAAGTGTGAACCACCATCAGTCATGAAATATCTAGGGACTCCAAACCTCGGGAAAATAACTTCTTTAAGCATTTTAATAGAAGTGTTATGATCAGCACTACTCGTTGGAATAGCTTCTACCCACTTAGTAACGTAATCAACAGCAACTAGAATATGTGTGTATCCCTTAGAGGCAGGAAAGGGTCCCATATAATCAAAGCCCCAAACATCAAATGGTTCAATTACAAGAGAATAATTCATAGGCATTTCTTGACGTCTACTAATATTACCAATTCTTTGACATTCATCACAAGACAAGATAAACTTACGGGCGTCCTTGAAGAGAGTAGGCCAATAAAAACCAGATTGCAATACCTTATGTGCAGTTCTATCTCCAGCGTGGTGTCCTCCATAAGATTCAGAATGACACTTGCGTAGGATCTGTTCCTGTTCATGCTCAGGTACACAACGTCTAATAACACCATCTACTCCTTCCTTATAAAGATGTGGGTCATCCCAAAAGTAATGTCTCAAATCATAGAAGAACTTTTTCTTTTGTTGGTATGTGAAGCTAGGTGGTATAAATTTAGCAACAATATAATTAGCATAATTAGCATACCATGGAGTACTACGAGAAGTACTTATAACATTTAATTGTTCATCAGGAAAGTTATCATTAATAGGTAGTGGGTCATCAAGAATATTTTCTAACCTAGACAGGTTGTCTGCAACGGGGTTCTCAGCTCCCTTTCTATCAACAATATGCAAATCAAATTCTTGTAGCAAGAGAACCCATCTAATAAGTCTAGATTTAGCATCTTCCTTTTCCATAAGATGTTTAATAGTCGCATGATCTGTTTGAATAGTTACTTTAGAATCAACAATATAAGATCTGAACTTATCACAAGAAAATACAACTGCTAAAAGCTCTTTTTCAGTAGTAGCATAATTTCTTTGAGCGTTGTCTAGAGTCTTACTAGCATAATGAATAACATTTAATTTCTTATCAACTCATTGCCCTAGAACAGCACCTACAGCATAATCACTAGCATCAGACATAATTTCAAAGGGTAGGTTCCAATCAGGTTGTTGAACAACAGGTGCAGAGACTAATGCTTTCTTAAGTATTTCAAATGCTTCTACACAATCATCATCAAAGACAAATGGTATATCTTTTTGCAATAAATTAGTCAGAGGCCGAGAAATTTTTGAGAAGTCCTTAATGAACCTCCTATAAAATCCAGCGTGACCAAGGAAACTTCTTATACCTTTGATGTCCTTGGGACATGGCATCTTTTCAATAGCATCAACCTTGGCTTTATCAACTTCAATACCTCTTTCAGAAACTTTGTGCCCCAAGACAATACCTTCATTAACCATAAAGTGGCACTTTTCCCAATTCAAGACAAGATTAGTTTCTTCACATCTCTGCAAAACTCGATCAAGATTGCTCAAGCAATCATCAAAAGAGGAACCATAGACGGAAAAGTCGTCCATGAAAACCTCACAAATCTTTTCACAAAAGTCAGAGAATATAGACATCATGCATCTTTGAAAGGTAGCAGGTGCATTACATAAACCAAAAGGCATACGTCTATAAGCAAAAGTACCTAAAGGGCATGTAAAAGTAGTCTTTGATTGATCTCTAGCCGACATAGGTATTTGAGAGAAACCAGAATAACCATCTAGAAAGCAGTAATGTGTATGTTTGCATAATCTTTCTAGCATTTCATCAATAAAAGGTAAGGGGTAATGACATGTATTAGTAGCTTTATTTAATTTGTGGAAATCAATTACCATCCTATAACCTGTGATAATTCTTTGTGGAATCAATTCATCTTTATCATTAGGAACAACAGTAATACCTCCCTTCTTAGGGACACAATGGACAGGACTTACCCATTCACTATCAGCAATGGGATAGATTATACCTGCCTCTAGAAGCTTTAGTATTTCTTTTCTTACCACTTCTTTCATTTTAGGATTCAAACGTCGTTGAGGATCACGAACTGGTTTGGCATCTGCTTCCAAATTTATTTTATGTTGACATAGAGTGGGACTAGTGCCCTTAAGATCATCAAGAGTATATCCAATAGCAACACGATGCTTCTTCAGAGTTTTCAATAGTCTTTCTTCTTCATGCTCTGAAATGTTAGCACTAATAATAACAGGATATATCTTCTTTTCATCAAGATAAGCATATTTAGGATTATCAGGCAACGGTTTAAGCTCAAACATGGTATCACCCTTGGGTGGAGGAGGATCCCCTAAAATTTCAACAGGCAAGTTATGATGCAGAATAGGTTCCTGTTTAAAGAATACTTCATCTATTTCCCTTCTTTCATTCATGAACATATCATTTTCATGGTCTAGCAGATAATGTTCTAAAGGATCACTAGGAGGTACGGAAATAGAAGCAAGACCAATAATTTCATCCTTACTAGGTAATTCTTCCTCACGATGTTGTTTACTAAATTTAGAGAAATTAAACTCATGAACCATATCATCCAAACCAACAGTAACAATATTCTTAGTGCAGTCTATGGTAGCATTGACAGTGTTTAAGAAAGGTCTACCAAATATAATGGGACAAAAGCTATGTTGTAGGGAACCAAGAACAAGAAAATCAGCAGGATATTTAGTTTTCCCACACAAGACTTCAACATCTCTAACAATTCCAATTGGTGCAATAGTATCTCTATTAGCAAGTTTAATAGTAACATCAATATCTTCTAGCTCAACAGGTGCAATTTCATTCTTAATTTCTTTGTATAAGTCAATAGGTATTACACTAGCACTAGCACCCATATCACATAAGCCATGATAACAATGATCTCCTATTTTAACAGAAATAACAGGCATGCCTACCACAGGTCTATGTTTATCTTTATCACAAGGTTTAGCAATTCTAGCAGTTTCACCTTCGAACTGAATAACATGCCCATCAATATTATCAGACAAGAGATCTTTAACAATAGCAATATTAGGTTCTACTTTAACTTGCTCAGGAGGTGTATAAGTTCTAATATTGCTTTTACGAACAACAGTTGAAGCTTTAGCATGATCCTGTATTCTAACAGGGAAAGGTGGTTTCTCAATATAAGAAGTAGGAACAATAGGATCATTATAAGTGATAGTATTTTCTTCAACTTTAATAGGTGCAGCTACTTTTACTTCTATGGGAGGATGATATTTAAACCACTTCTCCTTAGGGAGATCAACATAAGTAGCAAAAGATTCACAGAAAGAAGCTAATATCTCAGAGTCAAGTCCATATTTAGTGCTAAATTTACGGAAAATATCGGTATCCATAAAAGATTTAACACAATCAAACTTAGGTGTCATATCTGACTCCTTACCTTCGTCGAGGTCCTAATCATCAGAGTTGCGTTCAATTCTATCCAATAAATTCCATCTGAATTCAATAGTCTTCATCATAAAAGAGCCAGCACAAGAAGTATCGAGCATGGTGCGATTGTTTTTAGAAAGTCGAGCATAAAAACTTTGCATAATTATTTCTCTTGAGAGCTCATGATTGGGGCATGAATATAACATTGATTTAAGCCTCCCCCGAGCTTGAGCGATGCTTTCTCCTTCGCGAGGCTAGAAATTATATATATAATTGCGATCACAATGAACAAGATGCATAGAGTAATACTTTTGATGAAATTCCAGCTTCAATCTTTTATAGTCCCATGATCTCATATCATCACATAGCCTATACCATATCAATGCGTCTCCCTTCAAAGATAAAGGGAAGACCTTCTTCTTAGCAACATCATCGGGTATAACTGCAAGCTTAAATAATCCACAAACTTCATCCACATATATTAAGTGCTCATCAGGATGCTTTGTTCCATCTCCTGTAAAAGGGTTAGCTAGCAGTTTTTCCATCATACCCGAAGGAAATTCAAAAGGAGTTTCATTTTCAATAGGTTCAGTATGTTGAGGAGCAACTCTTGCTCTCCTGGACGGGGTGAAGATACCCCGAACAAGCCCCTCAGAGAATTACTTTCCATAGTAACAAGTGACAGTAAATTTCAGCATACTATATAATTTTTTCCTTACCAAATTCCACCTACCAAAGGCGCTACACTCCCCGGCAATGGCGCCAGAAAAGAGTCTTGATGACCCACAAGTATAGGGGATCTATCGTAGTCCTTTCGATAAGTAAGAGTGTCGAACCCAACGAGGAGCAGAAGGAAATGATAAGCGGTTTTCAGCAAGGTATTCTCTGCAAGTACTGAAATAAGTGGTAACAGATAGTTTTGCGATAAGATAGATTGTAACGAGCAACAAGTAACAAAAGTAAATAAAGTGCAGCAAGGTGGCCCAATCCTTTTGTAGCAAAGGACAAGCCGGAACAAACTCTTATAATAGGAAAAGCGCTCCCGAGGACACATGGGAATATCGTCAAGCTAGTTTTCATCACGTTCATATGATTCGCGTTCGATACTTTGATAATTTGATATGTGGGCGGACCAGTGCTTGGGTGCTATTCTTACTTGAACAAGCATCCCACTTATGATTAACCTATATTGCAAGCATCCTCAACTACAACAAAAGTATTAAGGTAAACCTAACCATAGCATGAAACATATGGATCCAAATCAGCCCCTTACGAAGCAACGCATAAACTAGGGTTTAAGCTTCTATCACTCTAGCAACCCATCATCTACTTATTACTTCCCAATGTCATCCTCTAGGCCCAAATAATGGTGAAGTGTTATGTAGTCGACGTTCACATAACACCACTAGAGGCTAGACAACATACATCTTATCAAAATATCAAACGAATACCAAATTCACATGACTACTCATAGCAAGTCTTCTCCCTTGTCCTCAGGAACGAACGTAATTACTCACAAAGCATATTCATGTTCATAATCAGAGGGGTAATAATATGCATATAGGATCTGAACATATGATCTTCCACCAAATAAACCAACTAGCATCAATTACAAGGAGTAATCAACACTACTAGCAACCTACTAGCACCAATCCGGGACTTTGAGACAAGAATTGGATACAACAGATGAACTAGGGTTTGGAGATGAGATGGTCCTGGTGAAGATGTTGATGGAGATTTCCCTCTCTCGATGAGAGGAGCGTTGGTGATGACGATGGTGATGATTTCCCCCTCCCGGAGGGAAGTTTCCCCGGCAGAACAGCTCTGTCGGAGCTCTAGATTGGATCCGCCAAGGTTCCGCCTCGTGGCGGCGGAGTCTCATCCCGAAAAGTTCCTTCTTCTTTTTTTCTCATCGAAAGACCTCATATAGGAGAAGATGGGCATCGGAGAGCCACGAGGGGGCCCACGAGGTAGGGGGCGCGCCCTAGGGGGGCGCCCCCCACCCTCGTGAGAAGGGTGTGGGCCCCCTGGCCTTCATCTTTGGCGTGGATTTTTCTTTATTTATTTTAAGACGTTCCGTGGAGTTTCAGGACTTTTGGAGTTGCGCAGAATAGGTCTCTAATATTTGCTCCTTTTCTAGACCAGAATTCCAGCTGCCGGCATTCTCCCTCTTTATGTAAACCTTGTAAAATAAGAGAGAATAGCCATAAGTATTGTGACATAAAGTGAAATAAAAGTCCATAATGCGATAAATATCGGTATAAAAGCTTGATGCAAAATGGATGTATCACTAACCTTTCAGAAAAGGAGGAAGAAAAATTATTGAAAACTCTGAAGAAGCACAGTGCTGCTATTGGATATACTCTTGATGGTCTTAAGGGCATTAGTCCCACTCTATGTCAGCACAAAATAAATTTGGAGAAAGATGCCAAACCAGTTATTGATCACCAACGATGGCTGAATCCTAAGATGAAAGAAGTGGTAAGAAAAGAAATACTAAAGCTCCTTGAGGCAGGTATAATTTATCCCGTTGCTGATACTCAGTGGGTAAGTCATGTCCATTGTGTTCCTAATAAGGGAGGTATTACTGTCGTTCCTAATGATAAGGATGAATTGATTCTGCAAAGAATTATTATAGGTTATAGGATGGTAATTGATTTCCGCAAATTAAATAAGGCTACTAAAAAAGATCATTACCCCTTACCTTTCATTGATCAAATGCTAGAAAGATTATCTGAACATACACATTTTTGCTTTCTAGATGGTTATTCTGGTTTCTCTCAAATACCTGTGTCAGCTGATGATCAATCAAAGACCACTTTTACTTGCCCTTTCGGTACTTTTGCTTATAGACGTATGCCTCTTGGTTTATGTAATGCACCTAATACCTTTCGGAGATGCATGATAGCTATATTCTCTGATTTTTGTGAAAAGATTTGTGAGGTTTTCATGGACGATTTCTCCGTCTATGGATCCTCTTTTGATGTTTTCTTAAGCAACCTTGATCGAGTTTTGCAGAGATGTGAAGAAACTAACCTTGTCTTGAATTGGGAGAAGTGCCATTTTATGGTTAATGAAGGTATTGTCTTGGGCATAAAATTTCTCAACGGGGCATTGAAGTTGATAAAGCTAAAGTTGATGCTATCGAAAAGATGTCGTGTCCCAAGGACATCAAAGGTATAAGAAGTTTCCTTGGCCATGCCGGCTTTATAGGAGGTTCATTAAGGACTTCTCAAAATTTTCTCGGCCTCTAACTAATTTATTACAAGAAGATATACCATTCATCTTTGATGATGATTGTGCAGAAGCATTTGAAATACTTAAGAAAGCATTGATCTCTGCACCTATTGTTCAGCCACCTGATTGGAATTTACCTTTTGAAATTATGTGTGATGCTAGTGATTATGTTGTAGGTGTTGTTCTAGGGCAAAGAGTTGATAAGAAAGTAATGTTATTCAATATGCTAGTAAAACTCTACACAATGCCGAGAGAAATTATGCTACTACTGAAAAAGAATTCTTAGCAGTTGTATTTGCTTGTGATAAGTTCAGACCTTATATTGTTGATTCTAAAGTAACTATTCACATGGATCATGCTGCTATTAAATATCTTATGGAAAAGAAAGATGCTAAACCTAGACTTATTAGATGGGTTCTCTTGCTACAAGAACTTGATTTCCATATTATTGATAGAAAGGGAGCTGAGAACCCCGTTGCAGATAACTTGTCTAGGTTAGAAAATGTTCTTGATGACTGATACGTCTCCAATGTACCTATAATTTTTGATTGCTCCATGCTATATTATCTACTGTTTTGGACTATATTGGGCTATATTTTCCACTTTTATATTATTTTTGGGACTAACCTACTAACCGGAGGCCCAGCCCAGAATTGCTGTTTTTTTTTGCATATTTCAGTGTTTCAGATAAACAGAATATCAAACGGAGTCCAAACGGAATAAAATCTTCGGAACGTGATTTTCTCGCCGAACGTGATCCAGGAGACTTGGACCCTACTGCAAGGGATCAAAGACGAGGTCACGAGGGTGGGGGCGCCCCCCCCTAGGGCGCGCCCCCCTGCCTCGTGGGCCCCTCGGTGCTCCACCGACGTACTCCTTCGTCCTATATATACACACGTACGCCCAAACGATCAAAACAAGAGCCAAAAACCTAATTCCACCGCCGCAACTTTCTGTATCCACGAGATCCCATCTTGGGGCCTGTTCCGGAGCTCCGTCAAAAGAGGGCTGTCATCACGGAGGGCTTCTACATCATCATAGCCTCTCCGATGAAGTGTGAGTAGTTTACCTCAGACCTTCGGGTCCATAGTTAGTAGCTAGATGGCTTCTTCTCTCTCTTTGAATCTCAATACAAAGTTCTCCCCCTCTCTTGTGGAGATCTAATCTTCTTTTTGCGGTGTGTTTGTTGAGACCGATGAATTGTGGGTTTATGATCAAGTCTATCTATATATGAATAATATTTGAATCTTTTCTGAATTCTTTTATGCATGATTGGTTATCTTTGCAAGTCTCTTCGAATTATCTGTTTGGTTTGGTCAACTAGATTGGTAGTTCTTGCCATGGGAGAAATGCTTAGCTTTGGGTTCGATCTTGCGGTGTCCTTACCCAGTGACAGAAGGGGCAGCAAGGCACGTATTGTATCGTTGCCATCGAGGATAACAAGATGGGGTTTATTTTATATTGCATGAATTTATCTCTCTACATCATGTCATCTTGCTTAAGGCGTTACTCTATTTTTAACTTAATACTCTAGATGCATGCTGGATAGCGGTCGATGAGTGGAGTAATAGTAGTAGATGCAGAATCATTTCGATCTACTTGTCACGGACGTGATGCCTATATACATGATCATGCCTAGATATTCACATAATTATGCTCAATTCTATCAATTGCTCAACAGTAATTTGTTCACCCACCGTAGAATACTTATGCTCTTGAGAGAAGCCACTAGTGAAACCTATGGCCCCCCGGTCTATTCTCATCATATCAATCTCCATCACTTTTATATTGCTTTGCTATTTACTTTGCTTTTACTTTTTACTTTGCATCTTTATATCAAAAATACCAAAAATATTCTATCTATCAGATCTCACTCTCGTAAGTGACCGTGAACGGCTTGACAACCCCTAATCGCGTTGGTTGCGAGTAGCTATCGCTTTGTGCAGGTACGAGGGACTTGAGTGTGGGCTCCTACTGGATTGATACCTTGGTTCTCAAAAACTGAGGGAAATACTTACGCTACTCTGCTGCATCATCCCTTCCGCTTCGGGGAAAACCAACGCAAGCTCAAGACGTAGCAAGAAGGATTTCTGGCGCTGTTGCCGGGGAGTCTACGCAAAAAGTCAATATACCAAGTACCCATCACAATCCCTATCTCTCGCATTACATTATTTGCCATTTGCCTCTCGTTTTCCTCTCCCCCCAATTCACCCTTGCCGTTTTATTCGCCCTCTCTCTCTCTCTCTCCCTTTCCGATTGTCTTTCCGTTACCATGGCCGAATCAAAAATAACAAAGGGTCCTTTCCAGGGTCTTAGTACCTTGGATGACCCCTCTATCCTCTCTAAGTTCAAGAATAAGGATGCTATCGAAAGACCCACCGGGGTTACTAATGAGAATTTAAATGATCTTGATGAAGATGACTCTGGAATTTTTCGTTATTTAATTGATGAGTCTTTAAAAGATGCTTGGGATAGATTATTGAGGATTAGGGCTAGCTACATACCACAATATCAAATTGAGGTTTATTTAAGAGGTTTCTATGTTGGACTACCTACTTCTTTCAAACAAGTTCTAGATTCCATTTTTGAAGAGGGTTTTCTCGAAGGGGTGCTATAGATACCTATGAAAAGATGAAAGCTATATTTGGGAACCCCATGAATGATAAAGTTGAATCTACCACCCTCTTATGCTTCTATCAAAATGAAATTATTAAAGCGATGAAATCTAGTATAGATGCAAATTTCCGTAATGTGCTTAATCTTACTTCTTCCATTAATGGTCATGTGCTTTCCCAAAATAGGAGAATAAATGCCATAGAAAGGAAATTTTCTCTTTTATTTCCTACCACCAAAGATGGCAATACCTAGATCTATCCTTGCTCGTTATGCCTAGATAGGGGCGTTAAACGATAGCGCTTGTTGGGAGGCAACCCAATTTTATTTTTATTCCTTGCTTTTTTCTCCTGTTAGTAATAAATAAATTATTTAGCCTCTATTTTGGTTCTGTTTTTGGTGTTTAATTAGTGTTTGTGCCAACTGCCAAGTAGAACCGTTGGGAAGACTTGGGGAAAGTCTTGTTGAACTTGCTGTAAAAAACAGAAACTTTAGCGCTCACGAGAACTGCTGTAATTTTTATTTGAAGAGTGATATTTAGTTAATTCTTTTTGAAGATGATTAATAGATAAATTCCTCACGTCCAGCAATTTATTTTGATATTTTTGGGGTTCCAGATCTTGCGCTAGCTACAGATTACTACAGACTGTTCTGTTTTGACAGATTCTGTTTTTCGTCTGTTGTTTGCTTATTTTGATGAATCTATGGCTAGTAAAATAGTTTATAATACATAGAGAAGTTGAAATACAGTAGGTTTAACACCCATATAAATAAAGAATGAGTTCATTACAGTACCTTGAAGTGGTGTTTTGTTTTCTTTCGCTAACGGAGCTCACGAGTTTTCTATTTTGAGTTTTGTCTTGTGAAGTTTTCAAGTTTGGGTGAATTCTTTTGATGGATCATGGAAAAAGGAGTGGCAAGAGCCTAAGCTTGGGGATGCCCATGGCACCCCCAAGATAATCCAAGGACACCAAAAAGTCAAAGCTTGGGGATGCCCCGGAAAGCATCCCATCTTTCGTCCACTTACATCGGTAATTTACTTGGAGCTATATTTTTATTCACCAACATGATATGTGTTTTTCTTGGAGCGTCTTGTATTATTTGTGTGTTTTTTTGTTAGTATACCACAATCATCCTTGCTGTACACACCTTTTGATAGAGCCATACATGAATTAAAATTTGATAGAATACTCTATGTGCTTCACTTATATCTTTTGAGCTACATAATTTTGCTCTATGTGCTTCACTTATATCTTTTGAGCCAAGTAGTTTTGCTCTATGTGCTTCACTTATACCTTTTGAGCATTATAATTTTGCTCTATGTGCTTCACTTAGATCTTTTAGAGCACGTTGGTGGATATGTTTTAAAGAAACCATTGATCTCTCATGCTTCACTTAAATTAATTTGAGAGTCTATTAATAGCATGGTAATTTCCCTAGTAATAATATGCTTGGTATTCAAGATTTGTGAAACTTTCTTTTGAGTGTGTTGAATACTAAGAAAAGATTGAAGCATGATAATTGTTTTGAGATATGGAGGTGATAATATTAAAGTCATGCTAGTTGAGTAGTTGTGAATTTAAAGAATACTTGTGTTAAAGTTTGTGATTCCCGTAGCATGCACTTATGGTGAACCGTTACGTGATGAAGTCGGAGAATGATTTATTTATTGATTGTCTTCCTTATGAGTGGCGGTCGGGGACGAGCGATGGTCTTTTCCTACCAATCTAGCCCCCTAGGAGCATGCGCGTAATACTTTGCTTTGATAACTTCTAAATTTTTGCAATAAGTGTTGGGGAACGTAGCATAAATTCAAAATTTTCCTACGTGTCACCAAGATCTATCTATGGAGTCATCTAGCAACGAGGGAGGAGTGGATCTACATACCCTTGTAGATCGCGCGCGGAAGCGTTCAAGAGAACGGGGTTGATGGAGTCGTACTCGTCGTGATCCAAATCACCGATGATCCTAGCGCCGAACAGACGGCACCTCCGCGTTCAACACACGTACGGTTAGCGTAACGTCTCCTCCTTCTTGATCCAGCAAGGGGGAAGGAGAGGTTGAGGAAGATGGCTCCAGCAGCAGCACGACGGCGTGGTGGTGATGGAGCTGCAGTACTTCGGCAGGGCTTCGCCAAGCACTATGGAGGAGGAGGATGTGTTGGAGAGGGAGAGGGAGGCACCAAAGGCGTGTTCTGAGAGGCCCTCCTTTCCCCACTATATATAGGGAGTCCAGGGGGGGTGCCGGCCCTAGGAGATCCAATCTCCTAGGGGGGGTGCGGCCAAGGGAGGAATCCCTCCTCCCCAAGGCACCTAGGAGGTGCCTTCCCCCTTTGGGACTCTTCCCTTCCTTGAACCCTAGGTGCATGGGCCTCTTGGGGCTGGTGCCCTTGGCCCATATAGGCCAAGGCGCACCCCCTACAGCCCATGTGGCCCCCCGGGGCAGGTGGCCCCACCCGGTGGACCCCCGGGACCCTTCCGGTGGTCCCGGTACAATACCGGTGACCCCGAAACTTGTCCCAATGCCCGAAATAGCACTTCCTATATATAATTCTTTACCTCCGGACCGTTCCGGAACTCCTCGTGACGTCCGGGATCTCATACGGGACTCCGAACAACATTCGGGTTACTGCATATACATATCCCTACAACCCTAGCGTCACCGAACCTTAAGTGTGTAGACCCTACGGGTTCGGGAGACATGCAGACATGACCGAGATGACTCTCCGGTCAATAACCAACAGCGGGATCTGGATACCCATGTTGGCTCCCACATGTTCCACGATGATCTCATCGGATGAACCACGATGTCAAGGACTTAATCAATCCCGTATACAATTCCCTTTGTCTAGCGGTACGATACTTGCCCGAGATTCGATCGTCGGTATCCCGATACCTTGTTCAATCTCGTTACCGGCAAGTCTCTTTACTCGTTTCGTAACACATCATCCCGTGATCAACTCCTTGATCACATTGTGCACATTATGATGATGTCCTACCGAGTGGGCCCAGAGATACCTCTCCGTTTACACAGAGTGACAAATCCCAGTCTCGATTCGTGCCAACCCAACAGACACTTTCGGAGATACCTGTAGCGTACCTTTATAGCCACCCAGTTACGTTGTGACGTTTGGCACACCCAAAGCACTCCTACGGTATCCGGGAGTTGCACAATCTCATGGTCTAAGGAAATGATACTTGACATTAGAAAAGCTTTAGCATACGAACTACATGATCTTGTGCTAGGCTTAGGATTGGGTCTTTGTCCATCACATCATTCTCCTAATTATGTGATCCCATTATCAATGACATCCAATGTCCATGGTCAGGAAACCGTAACCATCTATTGATCAACGAGCTAGTCAACTAGAGGCTTACTAGGGACATGGTGTTGTCTATGTATCCACACATGTATCTGAGTTTCCTATCAATACAATTCTCGCATGGATAATAAACGATTATCATGAACAAGGAAATATAATAATAACTAATTTATTATTGCCTCTAGGGCATATTTCCAACAATAAGTATATGAGTTTTTTATGACTAATGTTGAGTCCATGGATTATACGCACTCCCACCCTTCCACCCTTGCTAGCCTCTCTAATACCGCGCAACTTTCGCCGGTATCATACACCTACCATATACCTTCCTCAAAACAGCCACCATACCTACCTATTATGGCATTTCCATAGCCATTCCGAGATATATTGCCATGCAACTTTCCACCATTCCGTTCATGACACATCCATCATTGTCATATTGCATATCTCGGTACACCGCCGGATGCATTCACATAGAGTCATATTTTGTTCTAAGTATCGAGTTGTAATTGTTGAGTTATAAGAAAAATAAAAGTGTGATGATCATCATTATTAGAGCATTGTCCCAGTGAGGAAAGAATGATGGAGACTATGATTCCCCCATAAGTCGGGATGAGACTCCGGACGAAAAATAAATAAAAGAGGCCAAAGAAGCCCAAACAAAAAAAAGATGCCATAAAAAAATAGAAAAGGCCCAAATAAAAAAATGAGAGAAAAATAGAGAAGGGACAATGTTACTATCCTTTTACCACATTTGTGCTTCAAAGTAGCACCATGATCTTCATAGTAGAGAGTCTCTCATGTTATCACTTTCATATACTAGTGGGAATTTTCATTATAGAACTTGGCTTGTATATTCCAATGATGGGCTTCCTCTTCCCTAGGTCTTCATGAGCAAGCAACTTGGATGCACACCCACTTAGTTTCTTTTTGAGCTTTCATATAGTTATAGCTCTAGTGCATCCGTTGCATGGCAATCCCTACTCACTCACATTGATATCTATTGATGGGCATCTCCATAGCCCGTTAATACACCTAGTCGATGTGAGACTATCTTCTCCTTTTTGTCTTCTCCACAACCACCATTCTATTCCACCTATAGTGCTATATCCATGGCTCACGCTCATGTATTGCATGAAGATTGAAAAGGTTTTGAAAAAGTTAGAGTATGAAACAATTGCTTGGCTTGTCATCAGGGTTGTGCATGATTTAAATACTTTGTGTGGGGAAGATGGAGCATAGCCAGACTATATGATTTTGTAGGGATAACTTTCTTTGGCCATGTTATTTTGAGAAGACATAATTTCTTTGTTAGTATGCTTGAAGTACTATTAGTTTCTATGTCAATATAAAATTTTGTCTTGAATCTTTCTAATATGAATATTCATACCACAATTAAGAAGATTCGCATTGAAATTATGCGAAGTAGCACTCCCCATCAAAAATTCTCTTTTTATCATTTACCTACTCGAGGACGAGCAGGAATTAAGCTTGGGGATGCCTGATACGTCTCCAACGTATCTATAATTTTTGATTGCTCCATGCTATATTATCTACTTTTTGGACTATATTGGGCTTTATTTTCCACTTTTATATTATTTTTGGGACTAACCTATTAATCGGAGTCCAAAGGGAATAAAATCTTCGGGAATGTGATTTTCTCACCGAACGTGATCCAGGAGACTTGGACCCTACTGCAAGGGATCAAAGAGGAGGTCACAAGGGTGTGGGGCGCCCCCCCTAGGGCGCGCCCCCCTGGCTCGTGGGCCCCTCGGTGCTCCACCGACGTACTCCTTCCTCCTATATATACACACGTACCCCCAAACGATCAGAACAGGAGCCAAAAACCTAATTCCACCGCCGCAACTTTCTGTATCCACGAGATCCCATCTTGGGGCCTATTTCGGAGCTCCGTCGGAAGAGGGTCGTCATCACGGAGGGCTTCTACATCATCATAGCCTCTCCGATGAAGTGTGAGTAGTTTACCTCAGACCTTCGGGTCCATAGTTAGTAGCTAGATGGCTTCTTCTCTCTCTTTGAATCTCAAACAAAGTTCTCCCCCTCTTTTGTGGAGATCTATTCGATGTAATCTTCTTTTTGTGGTGTGTTTGTTGAGACCGATGAATTGTGGGTTTATGATCAAGTATATCTATGAATAATATTTGAATCTTCTCTGAATTCTTTTATGCATGATTGGTTATCTTTGCAAGTCTCTTCGAATTATCTGTTTGGTTTGGCAACTAGATTGGTAGTTCTTGCCATGGGAGAAGTGCTTAGCTTTGGGTTCGATCTTGCGGTGTCCTTACCCAGTGACAGAAGGGGCAGCAAGGCACGTATTGTATCGTTGCCATCGAGGATAACAAGATGGGGTTTATTTCATATTGCATGAATTTATCTCTCTACATCATGTCATCTTGCTTAAGGCGTTACTCTGTTTTTAACTTAATACTCTAGATGCATGTTGGATAGCGGTCGATGAGTGGAGTAATAGTAGTAGATGCAGAATCGTTTCGATCTACTTGTCACGGACATGATGCCTATATACATGATCATGCCTAGATATTCTCATAATTATGCTCAATTCTATCAATTGCTCAACAGTAATTTGTTCACCCACCATAGAATACTTATGTTCTTGAGAGAAGCCACTAGTGAAACCTATGGCCCCCGGGTCTATTCTCATCATATCAATCTCCATCACTTTTATATTGCTTTGCTATTTACTTTGCTTTTACTTTTTACTTTGCATCTTTATATCAAAAATACCAAAAAATATTCTATCTATCATATCTCACTCTCGTAAGTGACAATGAAGGGCTTGACAACCCCTAATCGCATTGGTTGTGAGTAGCTATCGCTTTGTGCAGGTACGAGGGACTTGAGCGTGGGCTCCTACTGGATTGATACCTTGGTTCTCAAAAACTGAGGGAAATACTTACGCTACTCTGTTGCATCATCCCTTCCTCTTCGGGGAAAACCAACGCAAGCTCAAGACGTAGCAATGACCCACTACCTATTGATGATAGCTTTCTTGATGAACAATTAAATGTCATAAACGCTTCTCATACTGCTGCATGGTATGCTGATTATGCTAATTACATTGTTGCTAAATTCATACCACCTAGTTTCACATACCAGCAAAAGAAAAAGTTTTTCTATGATTTAAGACATTACTTTTGGGATGACCCACATCTCTATAAAGAAGGAGTAGATTGTGTTATTAGACGTTGTGTACCTGAGCATGAACAGGAACAGATCCTACACAAGTGTCACTTTGAAGCTTATGGAGGACACCACGCTGGAGATAGAACTGCACATAAGGTATTGCAATCTGGTTTTTATTGGCCTACTCTCTTCAAGGATGCCCGTAATTTGTCTTATCTTGTGATGAATGTCAAAGAATTGGTAATATTAGTAGACATCAAGAAATACCTATGAATTATTCACTTGTTATTGAACCATTTGATGTTTGGGGCTTTGATTATATGGGAGCTTTTCCTGCCTCTAATGGGTATCCACATATTTTAGTTGCTGTTGATTACGTTACTAAGTGGGTAGAAGTTATTCCAACTAGTAGTGCTGATCATAACACCTCTATTAAGATGCTTAAAGAAGTTATTTTTCCGAGGTTTGGAGTCCCTAGATATTTAATGACTGATGGTGGTTCACATTTTATTCATGGTGCTTTCCGTAAAATGCTTGTTAAGTATGATGTTAATCATAGAATTGCATCTCCTTATCACCCACAGTATAGTGGTCAAGTAGAATTGAGTAATAGAGAACTCAAAATTAATTTTGCAAAAGGCTGTTAATAGATCTAGAAAGAATTGGTCCAAGAAACTTGATGATGCATTATGGGCCTATAGAACTGCATATAAAAATCCTATGGGTATGTCTCCGTATAAAATGGTTTATGGAAAAGCATGTCGCTTACCTCTCGAACTAGAACATAAGGCATATTGGGCTATTAAAGAGCTCAACTATGATTTCAAACTTGCCGGTGAGAAGAGGTTATTTGACATTAGCTCACTTGATGAATGGAGAACCCAAGCCTATGAGAATGCCAAGTTGTTTAAATAAAAAGTTAAAAGATGGCACGACAAAAGGATACAAAAGCGTGAGTTTAATGTAGGTGATTATGTATTGTTATACAACTCTCGCTTAAGATTTTTTGCAGGAAAACTTCTCTCTGAATGGGAAGGTCCTTACGTTATCGAGGAGGTCTATTGTTTCGGCGCCATAAAAATCAACAACTTCGAAGGCACAAATTCGAAGGTGGTGCACGGTCAAATAATCAAACATTATATCTCAGGTAATCCTACAAATGTTGAAACCAATGTTATTGAAACCGTAACCCCGGAGGAATACATAAGGGACACTTTCCAGAATGTTTCAGACTCCGAAAAGGGAGAGATATGTGGTACGGTGAGTAAACCGACTCCAAAACAGTTCTAATGGCATTTTTTCTCCGTTTTGGAATATTTAGAAAAGTAGAAAAATAAGAAGCGGTCCGGGAAGGACACGAGGGAGGAGGGCGCGCCCTACCCCCCTGGGCGTGCCCCTGCCTCGTGGGAACCTCGTGCGCTCTCCGGACTCCGTTTTCTTGCACATTACATATTTTGGTCGGTGAATATTCATTATATAATCTCCCGGAAGTTTTGACTCCTGTATCATGCAATTGTCCTCTACTCTTGTTTCGAGCTGTTTTTCTGATAGATATAGATCATCATAACGTCTCCAAGTGCCCCCAAGGACAAGTTTTTCGAGAAGGTCATCAACCCCTACCTCACGGAGGTGCTGCAACACACTCAAACCATTGAGATGCGTGACGGGTTGCTACACATCCGCGATGTTGGGGGACCAAGGAGGACCAGAAGCGTGGAGAAGAGGCTCGAAGCAATGGAGCAGTGATATGTCTCCGTCGTATCTATAATTTTTGATTGTTCCATGCCAATATTATTCAACTTTCATATACTTTTTGGCAACTTTTTATATTATTTTTGGGACTAACATATTGATCCAGTGCCCAGTGCCAGTTCATGTCTGTTGCATGTTTTTGGTTTTGTAGAATATCCATATCAAACGGAGTCCAAACGGCATAAAAATGGACGGAGCTTATTTTTGGAAAATATGGAAAATTCGGAAGGAAAATCAACGCGAACCAGTGCCCGAGGTGGTCACGAGGCAGGGGGGCGCGCCCCCTACCCTCGTGAGCCCACTGTAAGGCGGTTGACGCTCTCCTTTTGCCACAAGAAAGCTAATATTCAGAAGAAAAAAATCACGGCGAAGGTTTCAGGCCAATTGGAGTTACGAATCTCCATATATATGCGAAACGGTGAAACAGAGCCAGGGAGAACGCAGAACCAGAGAGAGACAGAGAGATAGATCCAATCTCGGAGGGGCTCTCGCCCCTCCCACGCCATGGGAGCCAAGGACCAGAGGGGAAACCCTTCTCCCATCTAGGGAGGAGGTCAAGGAAGAAGAAGAAGGAGGGGGGCCCTCTCCCCCTTGCTCCCGGTGGAGCCGGAGTGCCTCCGGGGGCCATCATCATCACCGTCATCTTCACCAACAACTTCACCGCCATCATCACCAACTCTTCCCCCCTCTATGCAGCGGTGTAACCTCTCTCTTACCCGCTGTAATCTCTACTTAAACATGGTGCTCAACGCTAGATATTATTTCCCGATGATGTATGGCTATCCTATGATGTTTGAGTAGATTTGTTTTGTCCTAATGGCTATTTGATGATCGTGGTTGGTTTGAGTTGTATGTTTTATTATTGGTGCTGTCCTATGGTGCTCTCCGTGTCGCGCAAGCGTGAGGGATTCCCGCTGTAGGGTTTGCAATATGCTTATGATTTGCTTATGGTGGGTGGCGTGAGTGATAGAAGCACAGACCCGATTAAGTAGGTTGTTTGCGTATGGGATAAAGGGGACTTGATACTTTAATGCTATGGTTGGGTTTTACCTTAATGAATCTTTAGTAGTTGCGGATGCTTGCTAGAGTTCCAATCATAAGTGCATATGATCCAAGTAGAGAAAGTATGTTAGCATATGATCCGATATGAAGTGTTCGATGATTGAGAAGGTTTCAATGTGAGAAGAAGGAAGAGAGGCAAGAGCTCAAGCTTGGGAATGACCGAGGCACCCCAAGTAAATATTCAAGGAGACTCAAGCGTCTAAGCTTGGGGATGCTGAGAAGGCATCCCCTCTTTCTTCAACAAATATCGGTATGTTTTCAGATTCGTTTCGTTCATGCGATATGTGCAATCTTGGAGCGTCTTTTGCATTTAGGTTTTCATTTTTATTTTATGCACCATGCTGGTATGAGATGGTCCTTGGTTGATTTATAGAATGCTCATTGCACTGCACTTATATCTTTTGAGTATGGCTTTATAGAATGCTTCATGTGCTTCACTTATATCATTTGAAGTTTGGATTGCATGTTTCTCTTCACTTAGGCAACCGCCATTTGTAGAATGCTCTTTTGCTTCACTTATACTTGATAGAGCATGGGCATATCTTTTGTAGAAAGAATTAAACTCTCTTGCTTCACTTATATCTATTTAGAGAGAGGACAGGAACTGGTCATTCACATGGTTAGTCATAAAATCCTACATAAAACTTGTAGATCACTGAATATGATATGTTTGATTCCTTGCAATAGTTTTGCAATATAAAGATGGTGATATTAGAGTCATGCTAGTGGGTAGTTGTGGATTGTAGAAATACTTGTGTTGAGGTTTGTGATTCCTGTAGCATGCACGTATGGTGAACCGTTATGTAACGAAGTCGGAGCATGAGGTGTTTATTGATTGTCTTCCTTATGAGTGGCGGTCGGGGACGAGCGATGGTCTTTTCCTACCAATCTATCCCCCTAGGAACATGCGCGTAGTACTTTGTTTTGATGACTAATAGATTTTTGCAATAAGTATGTGAGTTCTTTATGACTAATGTTGAGTCCATGGATTATACGCACTCTCACCCTTCCATCCTTGCTAGCCTCTTCGGTACCGTGCATTGCCCTTTCTCACCTCGAGAGTTGGTGCAAACTTCGCTGGTGCATCCAAACCCCGTGATACTATACGCTCTATCACACATAAACCTCCTTATACCTTCCTCAAAACAGCCACCATACCTACCTATCATGGCATTTCCATAGCCATTCCGAGATATATTGCCATGCAACTTTCATCATCATCATCATCATATACATGACTTGAGCATTCATTGTCATATTGCTTTGCATGATCGTAAGATAGCTAGCATGATGTTTTCATGGCTTGTCCGTTTTTTGATGTCATTGCTACGCTAGATCATTGCACATCCCGGTACACCGCCGGAGGCATTCATATAGAGTCATATCTTTGTTCTAGATATCGAGTTGTAATATTGAGTTGTAAGTAAATAAAAGTGTGATGATCATCATTATTAGAACATTGTCCCATGTGAGGTTATCAAAATAAAAGTGGTCAAAGAAGCCCCCAAAAAAAGAGAGAGAGGCCAAAGAAGCCTACAAAAAAATAAAAAAAAATAAAAAATGAGAGAAAAAAAGGGCAATGTTACTATCCTTTTACCACACTTGTGCTTCAAAGTAGCACCATATTCTTCATATAGAGAGTCTCTTGAGTTAACACTTTCATATACTAGTGGGAATTTTCATTATAGAACTTGGCTTGTATATTCCGATGATGGGCTTCCTCAAATGCCCGAGGTCTTCATGAGCAAGCAAGTTGGATGCACACCCACTTAGTTTCAGTTTGAGCTTTAATATACTTATAGCTCTAGTGCATCCGTTGCATGGCAATCCCTACTCACTCACATTGATATGTATTAATAGGCATCTCCATAGCCCGTTGATACGCCTAGTTGATGTGAGACTATCTTCTCCTTTTTGTCTCCTCCACCATCATATTGTATTCCACCTGTAGTGCTATGTCCATGGCTCACGCTCATGTATTGCGTGAAAGTTGAAAAGGTTTGAGAACGTCAAATGTATGAAACAATTGCTTGGCTTGTCATCGGGGTTGTGCATGATTTGAATATTTTGTGTGGTGAAGATGGAGCATAGCCAGACTATATGATTTTGTAGGGATAACTTTCTTTGGCCATGTTATTTTGAAAATGCATGATTGCTTTATTAGTATGCTTGAAGTATTATTGTCTTAATGGCAAAGGATAGACTATTGCTTTGAATCACTCATGTCTTAATATTCATGCCATGATTAGACATATGATCAACATTATGCTAGGTAGCATTCCACATCAAAAATTATTATTTTTTATCATTTACCTACTCGAGGACGAGCAAGAATTAAGCTTGGGGATGCTGATACGTCTCCGTCATATCTATAATTTTTGATTGTTCCATGCCAATATTATTCAACTTTCATATACTTTTTGGCAACTTTTCATATTATTTTTGGGACTAACATATTGATCCAGTGCCTAGTGCCAGTTCATGTCTGTTGCATGTTTTTGGTTTCGCAGAATATCCATATCAAACGGAGTCCAAAGAGGATAAAACGGACGGAGCTTATTTTTGGAAAATATGGAAAATTCGGAAGGAAAATCAACACGAACCAGTGCCCGAGGTGGTCACGAGGCAGGGGAGCGCCCCCCCCCTTAGGGCGCGCCCCCTACCCTCGTGAGCCCACCGTAAGGCGGTTGATGCTCTTCTTTTTCCGCAAGAAAGCTAATATTCAGAAAAAAAATCACGGCAAAGGTTTCAGGCCAATCGGAGTTACGGATCTCCATATATATACGAAACGGTGAAACAGAGCCAGGGAGAACGCATAACTAGAGAGACACAGAGAGATAGATCCAATCTCGGAGGGGCTCTCGCCCCTCCCACGCCATGGGAGCCAAGGACCAGAGGGGAAACACTTCTCCCATCGAGGGAGGAGGTCAAGGAAGAAGAAGAAGGAGGGGGCCCATCTCCCCCTTGCTTCCGGTGGCGCTGGAGTGCCGCCGGGGGCCATCATCATCACCGTCATCTTCACCAACAACTTCACCGCCATCATCACCAACTGTTCCCCCCTCTATGCAGCGGTGTAACCTCTCTCTTACCCACTGTAATCTCTACTTAAACATACTGCTCAACGCTATATATTATTTCCCGATGATGTATGGCTATCCTATGATGTTTGAGTAGATCTGTTTTGTCCTAATGGCTATTTGATGATCGTGATTGGTTTGAGTTGTATGTTTTATTATTGGTGCTGTCCTATGGTGCTCTCCGTGTCGCGCAAGCGTGAGGGATTCCCATTGTAGGGTTTGCAATATGCTTATGATTTGCTTATGGTGGGTGGCATGAGTGACAGAAGCACAGACCCGAGTAAGTAGGTTGTTTGCGTATGCGATAAAGGGGACTTGATACTTTAATGCTATGGTTGGGTTTTACCTTAATGAATCTTTAGTAGTTGCGGATGCTTGGTAGAGTTCCAATCATAAGTGCATATGATCCAAGTAGAGAAAGTATGTTAGCTTATGCATCTCCCTCAAATAAAATTGCAATAATGATTACCAGTCTAGTTATCGATTGTTGGAAATATGCCCTAGAGGCAATAATAAAATGGTTATTATTATATTTCCTTGTTCATGATAATTGTCTATTGTTCATGCTTTAATTGTGTTATCCGGAAATCGTAATACATGTGTGAAT
Organism: Triticum urartu; assembly: GCF_056163025.1. Lineage (NCBI taxonomy): Eukaryota > Viridiplantae > Streptophyta > Magnoliopsida > Poales > Poaceae > Triticum > Triticum urartu. The sequence goes on from NC_141878.1 coordinate 91,219,123, forward strand.
ATATAGATCACAACATGTCCCTAGTAAGCCTCTAGTTGACTAGCTCATTGATCAATAGATGGTTACGGTTTCCTGACCATGGACATTGGATGTCATTGATAACGGGATCACATCATTAGGAGAATGATGTGATGGACAAGACCCAATCCTAAGCATAGCACAAGATCGTGTAGTTCGTTTGCTAGAGCTTTTCTAAGTGTCAAATATCATTTCCTTAGACCATGAGATTGTGCAACTCCCGGATACCGTAGGAGTGCTTTGGGTGTGCCAAACGTCACAACGTAACTGGGTGGCTATAAAGGTACACTACAGGCATCTCCGAAAGTGTCTGTTGGGTTGGCATGAATCGAGACTGGGATTTGTCACTCCGTATGACGGAGAGGTATCTCTGGACCCACTCTGTAATGCATCATCATAATGAGCTCAATGTGACTAAGTAGTTGGTCATGGGATCATGCATTACGGACGAGTAAAGTGACTTGCCGGTAACGAGATTGAACGAGGTATTGGGATACCGACGGTCGAATCTCGGGCAAGTAACGTACCGATTGACAAAAGGAATTGAATACGGGATTGATTGAATCCTTGACATCGTGGTTCATCTGATGAGATCATCGTGGAATATGTGGGAGCCAACATGGGTATCCAGATCCCGCTGTTGGTTATTGGCCGGAGTGTTGTCTCGGTCATGTCTGCATGGTTCCCGAACCCGTAGGGTCTACACACTTAAGGTTCGGTTACGCTAGGGTTGTAGAGATGTTAGTATGCGGTAACCCGAAAGTTGTTCGGAGTCCCGGATGAGATCCCGAATGTCACGAGGAGTTCCGGAATGGTCCGGAGGTAAAGATTTATATATAGGAAGACCAGTTTCGGCCATCGGGAAAGTTTCGGGGGTAATCGGTATTGTACCGGGACCACCGGAAGGGTCCCGGGGGTCCACTGGGTGGGACCGCCTATCCCGGAGGGCCCCATGGGCTGAAGTGGGAGGGGAACCAGCCCCTGGTGGGCTGGTGCGCCCCCTATGGGCCTCCCACTGCGCCTAGGGTTGGAAACCCTAGGGGTGGGGGCGCCCCACTTGGCTTGGGGGGCAAGTCCCCCTTGGCCGCCGCCCCCCTTGGAGATCCCATCTCCTAGGGCTGGCGCCCCCCTCTAGGGGCCCTATATATAGTGGGGGAAGGGAGGGCAGCCGCACCAAGTCCCTGGCCCCTCCCTCTCCCCTCGTAACACCTCTCTCTCTCTCGTTGGAGCTTGGCGAAGCCCTGCCGAGATCACCGTTGCTTCCACCACCACGCCGTCGTGCTGCTGGATCTCCATCAACCTCTCCTTCCCCTTGCTGCATCAATAAGGAGGAGACGTCTTCCCAACCGTACGTGTGTTGAACGTGGAGGTGTCGTCCGTTCGGCACTTGGTCATCGGTGATTTGGATCACGACGAGTACGACTCCATCAACCCCGTTCTCTTGAACGCTTCCGCTCACGATCTACAAGGGTATGTAGATGCACTCCCCTTTCCCTCGTTGCTAGATGACTCCATAGATTGATCTTGGTGATGCGTAGAAAATCTTAAAATTTCTACTATGTTCCCCAACAGTGGCATCATGAGCTAAGTCTATGCATAGTTTCTATGCATGAGTAGAACACAAGTTGTTGTGGGCGTTGATTTTGTCAATTTACTTGCCGTTACTAGTCTTATCTTGATTCGGCGGCATCGTGGGATGAAGCGGCCCGGACCGATCTTACACGTACGCTTACGTGAGACTGGTTCCACCGACTGACATGCACTAGTTGCATAAGGTGGCTAGTGGGTGTCTGTCTCTCCCACTTTAGACGGATCAGATTCTATGAAAAGGGTCCTTATCACTACTGGAATCAGCTACTTTGCCATCCGCCAGATCTTTGCCGTCTGCTAGCGGGCGGCAAAGAAGCTCTTTGCCATCAGCTACCCAAAAGCAGACGGCAAAGAACTGGCTGATGGCAAAGACCTTCTTTGCCATCAGCCAGTTCTTTGCCGTCCGCTAGCGGACGGCAAAGATTCTTTGCCGTCGGCTAGCGGACGGCAAAGAGGGAGGGGGGACCCACTGACGAGCTGGTTAAAAAAAACTTAACGCCCCCCTCTTTGCCGTCTGCTAGCAGACGGCAAAGAGCAAGTAAGCGGACGGCAAAGGGGGGCGGACGGCAAACGTTTAGGTTACTAACGGCGCCCCACCCCGCCCATCTCTCTCTGTTCCCTCTCCTCCCCGACGACCAACGCCACCCGCCGCCTCCCCCGCCACCCACCGCGCTGCCCCCTTGCCCCGCCTCCCCCGCCACCCACCGCCGCCCCCTTGCCCCACCTCCCCTCGCCCCGCCGCCCCCTTGCACCACCTCCCCTCGCCCCGTCGCCCCGTCGCCCCCATCACCCGCCACCGCCCCGGCGTCCCGTCGCCCGCGCCGGAGCCAGGCTCGCGCCCCGGAGCTCGCCGCCCCTGCGCCTCGGAGCTCGCCGTCCCTGCGCCCCGGAGCTCGCCGCCCCTGCGCCCCGGAGCTCGCCGTCCTGTCTGCCTCGCGCCCCAGAGCTCGCCGCCGCCCAGGAGCCAGGCTCGCCGCCGCCCCGGAGCCAGGCTCGCCGCCGCCCCTGCGGCCGTGCCGCCCCCTCCATCCTCCATCGAGAGGAGCCAAGGTGAGCTTTTTTTTCTACTGTTTTTCTTTGCTGTTTAGGTTTAATTAGGTTATTGATAGGTTTAGGTTAGTGCTAGATTTAGGTTAGTGGTTTAGGTTAGTGCTAGATTTAGGTTTAGATTATTATTACAAGAAGAAAGTTGAAAAAAAGAAGAAGAGGTAGAAGAAGAGGAAAAAGGGAAAAAAAGGAAGAAGAATAAGAAGAAAGTTGAAAAACAGAACAATATAGAAGAGGAAAAAGGAGAAGAAGAAAGAAGAAGAAGAAGAAGAAGAAGAAGAAGAAGAAGAAGAAGAAGAAGAAGAAGAAGAAAGAAGAGGAGGAGGAGGAGGAAGAGGAGGAGGGAGAAGAAGAAAGAAAAGAAGAAGAAAGAAGAAGAAAGAATAAGAAGAAGAAGACCCCGACGCGCCACCCCGACACCCCGACCCCGAGCCCCGACCCCCGACACCCCGACCCCGACCCCCGACACCCCGGCCCGACAACCCGACCCTGACCCCGACCCCGACCCCCGACACCCCGACCCCGATCCCGACACGCCACCCCGACACCCCGGCCCGACACCCCGACCCCCGACCCCCGACACCCCGACCCCGACCTCCGACACCCCGACCCCGACACGCCACCCCGACACCCCGGCCCGACACCCCGACCCCGACCCCCGACCCCCGACACCCTGACATCACACCCCGACCCCGACACGACACCCCGATACCCCGACACCCGACCCCCCGACACCCGACCCCCTGACCCCCCAACCCCGACACCACACCCCGACCCCGACAGTATGTGTCTTGAAACTTGATAGCTAGCTATGTATGTGTCTTGAATCATCAGTATGCGTAACCAATATGTGTCTCCCGTTCGAAAGCATCATAGTTATAAATATGCATGCATTTGCATATATATAACCTTGATTCTTTCGAATTGTCCAACGCTATCCATGGACAGCCCGAGTATGTGTAGATTGGGTTCGTTTTCCCATATGCTTTGCTCCGGATCCGACGCATATATTTCGTCAGTGCCTCCCCTGTTGTTCTCCGGGTACACATCCTCTCTGTTTATTGCAGAGACGTGTATCAGGAGAACAGCGGGGAGGTGCTGCCGAAATTTTGCGTCGGATCCGGAGCATAGCATGGGAAAATAAACCCAATCTACACATACACGGGTGGGATTAGGACCTATCATTACCTATTAGAGTGTAGGTTGCATGGACGTAATAAAATTGACAAAGTAGATCAACTGATGAATATATACATGGTGAATTACATATATAATTGTTGTGTGTCCAATAGCTCTGAAAGTCAAGATGAGTGACCGTGCTTGGATGTATACCGGTCACACTGGTCAGAACAAATGGAGCGCTGAATGGTTCACAAAAACTAAGGGGTTTGTGCAAGCCGCATTTGCAAATGGCCAAAAGAAAACCTGGTGCCCCTGTTTCCGGTGCGGCAATTGGGAAAAGAAGACAGAGGCTGAAATGGGCAAACACCTGCAGAAGAGTGGTTTTACGCCCGATTATACGGTGTGGACATTTCATGGTGAGTCTGCCCAACGTGACCGAGCTGAGGTGGATCGTCATCGCACCGACGAGCATGGTACCGGGATGGAAAACATGGTGCAAGGCTATGATGATGCTCGGGATTCGGACGAGGAGATGGAGGAATCTGCAAAGGCCTTCAATGAAATGTTGGAGTCTTCGAAACGTCCGCTCCACGAGCACACTGAGCTTTGTCAGTTGGATGCCATCTCACAAGTAATGGCTCTGAAGGCTCAGTTCAACTTGGGCAGAGAATGCTATGACGCAATTATGACAGTATTTGGACGCTTTCTACCCAAAGGCCATGTAATGCCTGCAAACCTGTACCAGTCGGACAAAATCCTCCGTGCACTGAAGATGCCCTATGAGAAGATACATGCCTGTGAGAAAGGATGTGCCTTATTTAGGCTTGACTATGCGGACTTGAACTATTGTCCCATTTGCAAGTCTTCCAGGTATATTGTGGTAGACAACGGTATGGGTGAGAAGACACAGACCAAAATCCCCGTTACTGTTCTTCGGTATATGCCAATCGTACCAAGACTTCAACGTCTTTTCATGGCCGAAGAGACGGCCAGACAGATGACATGGCACAAAACAGGCAAAAGAACCGAACTAGATGCAGATGGGAATCTGATGATGGTACACACATCGCACGATCCTTCTCCAGCTACCGACACGAGCCACCCCGCTCCTACACCTCCTACATCTTGGTAAGTTTATCTAGTGTTTTGCTTAACACATGCATAAAGACCTAGACTTAGCTTTATTTCCTCCAATGCTTACCATAATGACCTAGACTTAGCTTCTTCACCTCCAAAATGACTTAATAAGCTTACTGACCTCCAAAACCATCCATTTTACCTAAGTTAGCTCTAAAACGATCTGTACTTAGCTTTGTTTCCTCCAAAATGACCAAAGTTAGCTCTAATATGCTTAGTTAACTAGGTTTGCTCAATAATGACATGTACTTAGCTTACTTATGTCAAAAATGGCATAATTAGCTTAGTTAGCTCATAAACGATCCATTTTACCTAAGTTAGTTCTAAAATGTTCCATTTTACCTTACTTAGCTCATAAACGATCCATTTTACCTATGTTAGCTCTAAAATGACCCATTTAACCTTACTTAGCTCATAAATGATCCATTCTACCCAAGTTAGCTCTAAAATGACCCATTTTACCTAGGTTAGCTCCAAAATGATCCATCTTACCTAGGTTACCTCTAAAATGATGCATTTTACCTAAGTTTGCTCATAAGCGATCCATTGCACCTAGGTTAGCTCATAAACGATCCATTTCACCTAAGTTAGCTCACAAATGATCAATTTCACCTAAATTAGCTCATAAATGTCATATATTCTTATTCTTCTTCATTTTCTTCTTCTTCTTCTTCCAATCTTCTTCTTCTTCTTCTAATCTTCTTCTTCTAACTTTCTTATTTCCCATTTTGCAGAATTCATTCACTTCACGGAAGCTTGCATAGATGGAGTGCTTGTTTGGATGAACTATGTTTCCTTTGTATCTATGAACTATGCATGTATGGTAGGATGACACTATTGTAATATGTATGGTTGGATGCATGTATGTCGAACTTGCTATGTATGGTTGATGGAACTATGCATGTATGATGAAATTATATGTGTTGGATATCTCATATGTTTGCTGTGAACTTGCCATGTGAAAAATATATATGTATCATCTATTTGCTGTGAAAATGGTTGGGTATATGAAAAAACAGAGGCAATGCAGGCTCTTTGCCGTCTGCCACTGACGGCAACGGGCTCTTTGCCGTCTGCCGCGGACGGCAAAGAAGCCACGTGGCATCCAGCTGTGCTTCCTGGGAGCTGACCCATTTGGTCAGTTTGCCTACAGTGGCAGACGGCAAAGACTTTGCCCTCAGTGGCGGACGGCAAAGGCCTTCCGTTAGCCACTTAACGGACTGACAGCGCAATTATTGCCGTCCGCTCTCTTTGCTGTCCGCCGCGCTCTCTTTGCCGTCTGCCGCAGACGGCAAAGACTTTGCCGTCAGTAGCAGACGGCAAAGTAGCTGTTTACCGAAGCCTACTTTGCCGGAGCCTTTTGCCGTCCGTGGCTGACGGCAAAGGCCTTTGCCGTCCGCCGTTCAGGCCTTTGCCGTCCGCCGTGGCAGACGGCAAAGTAGCTGATTCCTGTAGTGTATGAAGGGTAAATAGAAATTGGCATATCACGTTGTGGTTTTGGCGTAGGTAAGAAACGTTCTTGCTAGAAACCTATAGCAGCCACGTAAAAACTTGCAACAACAATTAGAGGACGTCTAACTTGTTTTTGCAGCATGTGCCATGTGATGTGATATGGCCAAAAGGATGTGATGAATGATATATGTGATGCATGAGATTGATCATGTTCTTGTAATAGGAATCACGACTTGCATGTCGATGAGTATGACAACCGGCAGCAGCCATAGGAGTTGTCTTAATTTATTTATGACCTACGTGTCAACATAAACGTCATGTAATTACTTTACTTTATTGCTAAACTGTTAGCCATAGTAGTAGAAGTAATAGATGACGAGACAACTTCATGAAGACACGATGATGGAGATCATGGTGTCATGCCATTGACGATGATGATCATGGCGCCCCGAAGATGGAGATCAAAAAGGAGCAAATGATATTGGCCATATCATGTCACTATTTGATTGCATGTGATGTTTATCATGTTTTTGCTTCTTATTTGCTTAGAACGACGGTAGTAAATAAGATGATCCCTCACAATAATTTCAAGAAAGTGTTCCCCCTAACTGTGCACCGTTGCTAAGGTTCGTTGTTCCGAAGCACCACATGATGATCGGGTGTGACAGGTTCTAACGTTCGCATACAACGGGTGTAAGCCAGATTTACACGCAATACACTTAGGTTGACTTGACGAGCCTAGCATGTACAGACATGGCCTCGGAACACGGAAGACCGAAAGGTCAAACATGAGTCGTATAGAAGATACGATCAACATGAAGATGTTCACCGATGATGACTAGTCCGTCTCACGTGATGATCGGACACGACCTAGTTGAATCGGATCATGTATCACTTAGATGACTAGAGGGATGTCTATCTGAGTGGGAGTTCATTGAATAATTTGATTAGATGAACTTAATTATCATGAACTTAGTCTAAAATCTTTACAATATGTCTTGTAGATCAAATGGCACACGCTAATGTTGTCCTCAACTTCAACGCGTTCCTAGAGAAAACCAAGCTGAAAGACGATGGTAGCAACTATACGAACTGGGTCCGGAACTTGAGGATCATCCTCATAGCTGCCAAGAAAGCATATGCCCTTGAAGCACCGCTAGGTGAAGCACCACCCCCAGCAAACCAAGACGTTATGAACGCTTGGCAGTCCCGTGTTGATGATTACTCCCTGGTTCAGTGCGGCATGCTTTACAGCTTAGAACCGGGGCTCCAGAAGCGTTTTGAGCAACACAGAGCATATGAGATGTTCCAAGAGCTAAAAGTGGTTTTCCAAGCTCATGCCCGGGTCGAGAGATATGAAGTCTCCGACAAGTTCTATAGTTGTAAGATGGAGAAGAATAGTTCCGTCAGCGAGCACATACTCAAAATGTCTGGGTTGCACAACCGCTTGTCTCAGCTAGGAGTTAATCTCCCAGATGATGCAGTCATTGACAGAATCCTTCAGTCGCTCCCACCTAGCTACAAGAGCTTTGTGATGAACTTCAATATGCAGGGGATGGAAAAGACCATTCCTGAGGTATATTCAATGCTGAAATCAGCGGAGGTGGAAATCAAAAAGGAACATCAAGTGTTGATGGTAAATAAAACCACTAAGTTCAAGAAAGGCAAGGGTAAAAAGAACTTCAAGAAGGACGGCAAGGGAGTTGCCGCGCCCGGTAAGCAAGCTGCCGAGAAGAAGCCAAAGAATGGACCTAAGCCCGAGACTGAGTGTTTTTATTGCAAGGGAAGTGGTCACTGGAAGCGGAACTACCCCAAGTACTTAGCGGACAAGAAGGCCGGCAACACCAAAGGTATATGTGATATACATGTTATTGATGTGTACCTTACCAGTACTCGTAGTAGCTCCTGGGTATTTCATACCGGTGCGGTTGCTCATATTTGTAACTCAAAACAGGAGCTGTGGAATAAGCGGAGACTGGCGAAGGACGAGGTGACGATGCGCGTCGGGAATGGTTCCAAGGTCGATGTGATCGTCATCGGCACGTTACCTCTTCATTTACCTACGGGATTAGTCTTAAACGCCAATAATTGTTATTTAGTGCCAGCTTTAAGCATGAACATTGTATCAGGATCTCGTTTAATACGAGTTGGCTACTCATTTAAATCCGATAACAATGGTTGTTCTATTTATATGAGAGATATGTTTTATGGTCATGCCCCGCTGGTCAATGGTTTATTCTTATTTAATCTTGAACGTGATGTTACACATATTCATAGTGTGAATACCAAAAGATGTAAGGTTAATAATGATAGTCCCACATCCTTGTGGCACTGCCGCCTTGGTCACATTGGTATCAAACGCATGAAGAAACTCCATGCAGATGGACTTTTGGAGTCTCTTGATTATGAATCATTTGACACGTGGGAACCATGCCTCATGGGAAAAATGACCAAGACTCCATTCTCCGAAACAATTGAGCGAGAAACCAACTTATTGGAAATCATACATACTGATGTGTGTGGCCAATGAGTGTTGAGGCTCGCGGTGGCTATGGTTATGTTCTCACCCTCACTGATGACTTGAGTAGATATGGGTATGTCTACTTAATGAAACACAAGTCTGAGACCTTTGAAAAGTTCAAGGAATTTCAGAGTGAGGTTGAGAATCAACGTGACAGTAAAATCAAGTTCTTGCGATCAGATCGTGGGGGGGAATACTTGAGTCACGAATTTGGCACGCACTTAAGGAAATGTGTAATAGTTTCACAACTCACGCCGCCTGGAACACCTCAGCGTAATGGTGTGTCCGAACGTCGTAATCGCACTCTACTGGATATGGTGCGATCTATGATGTCTCTTACCGATCTACCGCTGTCATTTTGGGGCTATGTTTTAGAGACTGCCGCATTCACTTTAAATAGGGCTCCGTCAAAATCCTTTGAGACGACACCGTATGAATTATGGTTTGGGAAGAAACCTAAGCTGTCGTTTCTAAAAGTTTGGGGATGCGATGCTTACGTGAAGAAACTTCAACCTGAAAAGCTCGAACCCAAATCGGAAAAATGCGTCTTCATAGGATACCCTAAAGAAACTATTGGGTATACCTTCTACCTCGGATCCGAAGGCAAGATCTTTGTTGCCAAGAATGGATCCTTTCTAGAGAAAGAGTTTCTCTCAAAAGAAGTAAGTGGGAGGAAAGTAGAACTTGATGAAGTATTGCCTCTTGAACCGGAGAGTGGCGTAGCTCAAGAAAATGTTCCTGAGGTGCCTGCACCGACTAGAGAGGAAGTTAATGATGATGATCATGAAACTTCAGATCAAGTTGCTACTGAACTTCGTAGGTCCACAAGGACACGTTCCGCACCAGAGTGGTACGGCAACCCTGTCCTAGAAATCATGTTGTTAAACAATGGTGAACCTTCGAACTATGAAGAAGCGATGGCGGGCCCAGATTCCGACAAATGGCTGGAAGCCATGAAATCCGAGATAGGATCCATGTATGAAAACGAAGTATGGACTTTGACTGACTTGCCCGATGATCAGCGAGCCATTGAAAATAAATGGATCTTTAAGAAGAAGACAGGCGCGGATGGTAATGTGACCATCTATATAGCTCGGCTAGTCGCTAAGGGTTATCGACAAGTTCAAGGGGTTGACTATGATGAGACTTTCTCACCCGTAGCGAAGCTGAAGTCCGTCCGAATCATGTTAGCAATCGTCGCATTCTATGATTATGAGATATGGCAAATGGACGTCAAAACGGCATTCCTTAATGGTTTCCTTAAGGAAGAATTGTATATGATGCAGCCGGAAGGTTTTGTCGATCCTAAGAATGCTGACAAGGTGTGCAAGCTCCAACGCTCGATCTATGGGCTAGTGCAAGCATCTCGGAGTTGGAACATTCGTTTTGATGAGATGATCAAAGCGTTTGGGTTTACGCAGACTTATGGAGAAGCCTGCGTTTATAAGAAAGTGAGTGGGAGCTCTGTAGCATTTCTCATATTGTATGTGGATGACATACTATTGATGGGAAATGATATAGAATTCTTGCAAAGCCTAAAGGCCTACTTGAACAAGTGTTTTTCAATGAAGGATCTTGGAGAAGCTGCTTACATATTAGGCATCAAGATCTATAGAGATAGATCGAGACGCCTCATTGGTCTTTCACAGAGTATGTACCTTGACAAGATATTGAAGAAGTTCAATATGGATCAGTCAAAGAAGGGGTTCTTGCCTGTGTTGCAAGGCACGAGATTGAGCACGGCTCAATGCCCGACCACGGCAAAAGATAGAGAAAAGATGAGTGTCGTCCCCTATGCCTCGGCCATAGGGTCTATCATGTATGCCATGCTGTGTACCAGACCTGATATAAACCTTGCCGTAAGTTTGGTAGGAAGGTACCAATGTAATCCCGGCATGGAACACTAGACAGCGGTCAAGAATATCCTGAAGTACCTGAAAAGGACTAAGGATATGTTTCTCGTTTATGCAGGTGACGAAGAGCTCGTCGTAAAGGGTTACGTCAATGCTAGCTTCGACACAGATCTGGATGACTCCAAGTCACAAACCGGATACGTGTATATTTTGAATGGTGGGGCGGTCAGCTGGTGCAGTTGCAAGCAAAGCGTCGTGGAGGGATCTACATGTGAAGCGGAGTACATGGCAGCCTCAGAGGCAGCACAAGAAGTAATCTGGGTGAAGGAGTTCATTAACGACCTAGGAGCTATTCCCAATGCTTCGGGCCCGATGACTCTCTTCTATGACAACACTGGAGCTATTGCCCTTGCCAAGGAGCCCAGGTTTCACAGGAAGACCAGGCATATCAAGCGTCCCTTCAACTCCATTTGTGAAAATGTTCAAAATGGAGACATAGATATTTGTAAAGTGCATACGAACCTGAATGCTTGCTAGAGTTCCAATCATAAGTGCATATGATCCATGTAGAGAAAGTATGTTAGCTTATGCCTCTCCCTCAAATAAAATTGCAATAATGATTACCGGTCTAGTTATCGATTGTTGGAAATATGCCCTAGAGGCAATAATAAAATGGTTATTATTATATTTCCTTGTTAATGATAATTGTCTATTGTTCATGCTATAATTGTGTTATCCGGAAATCGTAATACATGTGTGAATATGTAGACCACAACATGTCCCTAGTAAGCCTCTAGTTGACTAGCTCGTTGATCAATAGATGGTTAAGGTTTCCTGACCATGGACATTGGATGTCATTGATAATGGGATCACATCATTAGGAGAATGATGTGATGGACAAGACCCAATCCTAAGCATAGCATAAGATCGTGTAGTTCGTTTGCTAGAGCTTTTCTAAGTGTCAAGTATCATTTCCTTAGACCATGAGATTGTGCAACTCCCGGATACCGTAGGAGTTCTTTGGGTGTGCCAAACGTCACAACGTAACTGGGTGGCTATAAAGGTACACTACAGGTATCTCCGAAAGTGTCTGTTGGGTTGGCATGAATCGAGACTGGGATTTGTCACTCCGTATGACGGAGAGGTATCTCTGGGCCCACTCGGTAATGCATCATCATAATGAGCTCAGTGTGACTAAGTAGTTGGTCACGGGATCATGCATTACGGCACAAGTAAAGTGACTTGCCGGTAACGAGATTGAACGAGGTATTGGGGTACCGACGATCGAATCTCGGGCAAGTAACGTACCGATTGACAAAGGGAATTGATTACGGGATTGATTGAATCCTTGACATCGTGGTTCATCCGATGAGATCATCCGATGGAGCCACCATGGGTATCTAGATCCCGCTGTTGTTTATTGGCCGGAGAGTTGTCTCGGTCATGTCTGCATGGTTCCCAAACCCGTAGGGTCTACACACTTAAGGTTCGGTGACACTAGGGTTGTAGAGATGTTAGTATGCGGTAACCCGAAAGTTGTTCGGAGTCCTGGATGAGATCCCGGACGTCACGAGGAGTTCCGGAATGGTCCGGAGGTAAAGATTTATATATAGGAAGACCAGTTTCGGCCATCGGGAAAGTTTCGGGGGTAATCGGTATTGTACCGGGACCACCGAAAGGGTCCCGGGGGTCCACCGGGTGGGGCCACCTATCCCGGAGGTCCCCATGGGCTGAAGTGGGAGCGGAACCAGTCCCTGGTGGGCTGGTGTCCCTCCTATGGGCCTCGCCCTGCGCCTAGGGTTGGAAACCCTAGGGGTGGGGGCGCCCCACTTGGCTTGGGGGGCAAGTCCCCCTTGGCCGCCGCCCCCCTTGGAGATCCCATCTCCTAGGGCTGGCGCCCCCCTCTAGGGGCCCTATATATAGTGGGGGGAGGGAGGGCAGCCGCACCAAGTCCCTGGCCCCTCCCTCTCCCCTCGTAACACCTCTCTCTCTCTCTCGTTGGAGCTTGGCGAAGCCCTGCCGAGATCACCGTTGCTTCCACCACCACGCCGTCGTGCTGCTGGATCTCCATCAACCTCTCCTTCCCCTTGCTGCATCAATAAGGAGGAGACGTCTTCCCAACCGTACGTGTGTTGAACGTGGAGGTGTCGTCCGTTCGGCACTTGGTCATCGGTGATTTGGATCACGACGAGTACGACTCCATCAACCCCGTTCTCTTGAACGCTTCCGCTCGCGATCTACAAGGGTATGTAGATGCACTCTCCTCTCCCTCATTGCTAGATGACTCCATAGATTGATCTTGGTGATGCGTAGAAAATTTTAAAAATTCTGCTACGTTCCCCAACATCGATTGCCTAGGGACAAATAACTTTCTTGTTGACAAAAGATCTTTACTAAAACTAATTTAGTTGTGTCTTTATCTAAACAGCCCCTAGTTTTATTTTCATGCTCTTTACTTTTTGCTAGCCTAGCCAAAAACACCTACAAAGTACTTCTAGTTTCATACTTGTTTCCAGTAAAGCAAACGGCAAGCGTGCGTAGAGTTGTATCGGTGGTCGATAGAACTTGAGGGAATATTTGTTCTACCTTTAGCTCCTCGTTGGGTTCGACACTCTTACTTATAAAAAGAGGCTACAATTGATCCCCTATACTTGTGGATTATCAAGAAGCAAGTTTTCAAGTGCCAGGGGATGGTGGAACGCGGACTCAACGCCAACCATATGATGATCGCAGAGTTCACCAACAACCACAAGCTGGATGCCAAGAACATTGGGGAGACCATCTTCAAGCTTCACGAGAAGATCGAGCACCTCCAAGCCCAAATCTATGACCTGCAAAACCAAAACTGTGAGTATGAATATAGATTCAAGAGGATGAGTTTGGCTGCAGATTTGAGGATCCTAGAGACTCGTTCATCCTTCTATGATGGTGAGACTATGCCTTGGAAGATGGACGACAAGCCTACTTCATCATCACCACCATCTTCTTCACCAACAAATTAGACATAATCATATGGGTATGGGCACTTCCCTTGGCAACTGCCAAGCTTGGGGGAGGTGCCCCAGTATCGTATCACCATCACAGTCCTATCTTTACCGTTTTTCTTAGTTCGATCCTTTTAGTAATATCTTTATCTAATGGAATAAAGCTTTAGTATGATCTAGTTTTGAGTTTTGCTTTGTGATCCCTCTATGTAATCGAGTCCGTGAGCTATATAATAAAGATTAGTGTTGAGTTAAGGGCTTGATTATCTTGCTATGATCTTGAGTGAATAAAAGAAAAAGAAAGAATAAAAGAAATAAAAAGAGATCATATTGATCTTATGAAGAGTAATGACTTCACATAGAAAGAGTATGATGATTAAAAGTTGTTGAGAGTTGACAAACATAGCCTTGGTCATCGTTGCAATTAATAGGAAGTAATAAAGAAAGAGAGCTTTCACATATAAATATACTATAATGGACATCTTTTATGATTGTGAGCACTCATTAAAATATGACATGCTAAAGAGTTGATGTTGGACAAGGAAGGCAACGTAATGGGTTATGTTTTCTTATATCTGAAATAAAGTATATTGTCATGGATCATCCAACATGTTGATCTTGCTTTTCCCCCTTGTCGGTGTCAAAATCGGCGGATCTCGGGTAGGGGGTCCCAAACTGTGCGTCTAGGCGGATGGTAACATGAGGCAGGGGACACAATGTTTTACCCAGGTTCGGGCCCTCTTGATGGAGGTAAAACCCTACGTCCTGCTTGATTAATATTGATGATATGGGTAGTACAAGAGTAGATCTACCACGAGATCAGAGAGGCTAAACCCTAGAAGCTAGCCTATGGTATGATTGTTGTTCGTCCTACGTACTAAAACCCTCCGGTTTATATAGACACCGGAGAGGGCTAGGGTTACACAGAATCGGTTACAATGGTAGGAGATCTACATATCTATATCGCCAAGCTTGCCTTCCACGCCAAGGAAAGTCCCTTCCAGACACGGGACGAAGTCTTCAATCTTATATCTTCATAGTCCAGGAGTCCGGCCAAAGGTATAGTCCGGCTATCCGGACACCCCCTAATCCAGGACACCTTCAGTAGCCCCTGAACCAGGCTTCAATGATGACGAGTCCGGCGCGCAGATTGTCTTCGGCATTGCAAGGCGGGTTCCTCCTCCAAATACTTCATAGAAGATTTTGAACACAAAGGTAGTGTCCGGCTCTGCAAAATGAGTTTCCACATATTGCCATAGAGATAATAATATTTACACAAATCTAATCTGCTGACGTATTCCGTAGCGTGACATCACACCACGGCCAAGTCTTTATTCGAATCGTTTTACTGTTCCACCTCAGCGCGTTTAGCGAGGCAGTTTCCTTGGCACGTCTTGTCAAAGCAGAGATCGTGTCCCCTTATTCCGGGATTCTCATCAATACGGGCGTGGGTAACCCAACCGCGTCATTGATTACGGCGCTTGGGAGATAAGCGAGTCTTACCAAGCTGGTGGGGACGCATAGTCGCGTTCGCCCATATAAGGGGATAAGGATCCACCTTTTCATCCACGCCTTCTTGCTCCTTTGCCTATCCATTTCCGCGCACTCGAGCTCCAACGCCCTAGTCCACACACCCCACCTCAACCTCCTCCAGCCATGTCCGGAGCGGGAGGCAAGTGGATGGTCTCCTCCATTACGGAGGGACACATCAAAAAACTGAGGAAGGCCAGATACTTGTCTAACGACATTGCGCACCAGCTTCCCAAAGAGGGGCAGCTCATCCCCACCCCTAGGCCCCATGAGAGGGTGGTGTTCCTCCCCCATTTCCTCCGTGGACTGGGCTTCCCTCTCCACCCATTTGTCCGGGGGCTCATGTTCTACTATGGCATGGATTTCCACGATCAGGCCCCGAACTTTGTCCTCAACATCTCGGCGTTTATCGTCCTGTGCGAGGCTTTCTTCTGCATCCGCCCCCATTTCGGCCTATGGCTCAAGACTTTCAATGTCAAGCCGAAGGTGGTGCGCGGCACCCAGGCGGAGTGCAGAGGCGCCATGGTGGGCAAGATGCCCAACGTCCTATGGATCGAGGGCTCCTTAGTGGAGTCCCTAAAGGGGTGGCAATCGGGGTGGTTTTACATCACCGAGCCGCGCAACCCTGAATGGGTCGCAGCCCCCGAGTTTCGATCCGGACCCCCTACGCGGATCGCCTCCTAGAAAGAGACGGGCCTATCGTGGGGTAAAAAAGGAGAGCTGACCGGACTCCAAACATGCGTCCAAACTCTGGTGGACAAGAAGCTCAAACTTGTCAACGTAGTCCAGGTTATGCTCATCCGCCGGATCCTCCCGTGTCAACAACGGGCTTTCAACCTGTGGGAGTTCGACCCGGCGCGGCACCGAACTCTGAGCGGGCTCTTCGACATGACGTACGAAGATGCCTGGAAGGTGCTTTTCAAGGGCGCCGAGGCCCCCGCATCCGCTACCGAGGATCGCGGATTCTGCACGCAGCGTCACGCTCGTGCGGTAAGCTGTTTTTACCTTTTACAGGGTATTAGTTTTTCATAGTTTGACTCCATGCGGGGTCTAAGCTCCCTTACCTTTGACATGATTGGCAGGAGACGTTCGGACAGATCAACTGTCCGGCTCCTTTGCCCGAAGGCCCAGCGGACGCTCGCTTGGCGAAGCTGCTGGTTCCGGCACCCTATGTGGTGCTGGAGAAGAAGGCCAATAAGAAGGCCACGGGGAATCGAAAGAGTGCCCGGCGCCAGGAGGTGTCGGATTCATCATCCGACGACTCCAAGGCGCACTCCTCCCATGAAGACGAGGAGGAGGAAGAAGAGACCTCTCCCCCTCTAGCGGGGGGAGGGAAGAAAAGGAAGGCCGCCCCAACTGGGGAGGCTGAAGGGTCCAAGAAGGGGAAGACCCCTCCTCCGGACTACTCCACCAACGCCGACGACGGCGAAGAGGAGTGGCCGCACAGGGCCAAGCCCCTGGCGAGATCGTAAGTATCTGGATACCAGAGTGATTCATAGTATTCCCCCATTGCACAGCTTTTCCTTACGTCGAACATGTTTATGCAGTCCACCCAAAGACCGGCTTGACGTGTTGTTGAGCGGTTCCCTGGATTCATCGGATGTGAATTCGCTTCCAACGGCTACCTCTCCCCATCCTACAGACAACGCCGCGGTGGCGTCCCAACAGAAGCCAGGAGGAGGTGGTCCTCGAGGCGACGCAAGGCAACCTCCCAGACTCCAGGCGTAAAGGGGACAGAACCCCCAAGGGCTCCAAGTCCGGCCTTGAGCCGGACACCGCGCTGGAACCTTCAACAGTTTCGGACTTCGGTAGGCAGCCTCCTTCCAAGAGGAGCAAGCCTACCGTGCCGGCGGCCTCCGTCCAACCGGAGGCACCGGACAATTTGCTGGAGGTGCTTAACGGCGCCTCCATCGACGAGGAGCACTGCACTATTATGAGTGCGGTGATCCAGAAGGTTTAGTCCGCCAACAGCGGACTGACTGAAGCCTGTGCCAGCCTTCTAACAGGCTTTGAGGTAAGTAAAGAATATGTAAAAATATTACCGCATAGACAGTAGCCCCTAATGCTCTGTTCGGCGTTCGGAAAGAAAAGCCGAATAGAGGATCTAATAACGTTCGCAGAGAATCTAACATAATCAAGTCAATATGCGTATGTAGGCTTTGCTGCTGGCCTCCGCCGCACTGACTGCAGAGATGGATATGCTGAAGCAAAACCTCGCGCGGTCCGAGAACGAGCTCGACCATGCCAAGAGGCAACTCGAGGAGAAGGAAGGTAAGTAATACCTTGCGCAAGTATATAGAGAAGATGTAGTTGCAAAAAATGACAGGATCAACGTGCTATTATAGGGGCCACGACCGAGGTGGCAACTCTTAAGAAAGCGCTATCCGAGGCCGAAAGCAGAGCGGCCGCGGAGCGCAAAGAGAGAGGGAAGCAGGAGGCGCGGGTGGGGGAGGTGCAGAAAGAGCTCCGGGCTCTCCTGAAAAAACACGAGAGTTTGGAGCTTGACTCGAAGACGCAAGCATCCGAGCTTGCGGCAGCCCTCGAAAGCGCGAAGTCTGCCAAGGCTGAAGCCCAGAAAGCCCTCCAAGAAATTGGAGATATGAAGAAGATAGTGGCGGGTAAGGCATTCATTATGCAAAGCAAGCATGTGAAAGTGAATTACTTGTTACTTACCTGAGTCCGGAGCTCTCTAGGAGCATTCACAGATTTTCCCCGTAGTGCGTCTGATGCCGCTGCCTACTACCGAGCCGAGGAGGGGAGCTCGACGGAGAAGGTGTTCTGGTCTCAGTATGCTAAGGCCGGACACCTGGTGCCTTTGAGCGACCAGCTGAAGCAAATGGTCGAGCTCCACAAGGTGGCCGAACAGGCCAAAAAGGGCCTCATAGTTCGGCTTTGGCCTGGAGAGGCTCTTCCTGGGAGCTACTTCGGGCTGGTGAGGCGGCTGGTGAATGCCTGTCCACGGCTTGAAGTAATCAAGCACTCCGTCTGCATCGAAGGTGCCCGTGGGGTGCTTGCCCGTGCTAAAGTGCATTGGGGCAAGATGGATGTGGAGAAGCTGGTGAAGGACGGGCCGCCCGCGGGCAAGGAGCATCGCGTACAGGAAGCGTATTATGAGGGCATCCTAAAGGGTGCCCGCCTTATAGCGGATGAATGCTCCAAAGATGTAATATTTGAGTAAACTCGCATTTGTGATCCTGTACGCTGAAAACTTGTTCATATGCGCTAAGCAACGCTTTTGAATTTAAAATATTACCTTCTGTGCGGCCGTTTATCATATTTGAGAGATGGCGAGTCGTCGGCTTCTGCCCCCATGCCACGAGTGCTGGGGTGTTCGGGATAAACATGAGCGCTCTTTTTCCCATTCTTGGGTCCTTCAAGGGAGGCGCTCAACACAACGAACAAGGCAATCGGACTATAATGCTTGAACACTCTCACTTAGCCATAGAATTCTATAATTTTAAATTTTGGCAAAGCCCCTAGTGTTCGGAAGACCGAGTTCGGGGCGCTATCCACGCCTAGGCCGGACAAAGCCGACTCCTCGCTCTAAGCGGCATAAGTCTTTAGGGACTCGAAAACCTCTCGAACAGCGACCAGCTCTCGTCTCATCATGACGGTCAGTTTTAGCTTTCTCTACTGAGGTGCTTAGCCCAACTCAACTGGGGCACAATCGCAGTAGTTCTCCTAGTGCTACCTTAGCCGATATAACGGAACGTAAGGTACCAAAACATAGGAGCCGGGAAAACCCAACTATTGACCCAAGACATGATTCGGAGCCGATGCATATAATGCTATAAGTTCGGGGTGCCGCACTTGTGAAAGTGTTCGGACTTCTCACACCGTATTGTGGGGTACTTAAGCCCCTAGCCTATTGGCCGTACCAAAGTGTATGGGTGCAACATGTCATTAATGAACATATATTCGTAAAAAAGAGTAATGCAATAATAGACGGAAGCTATGCATTGTTTATTGAAAAAAGCTGCAATCAAAGCAGAACGATACAAATACTGCAATAAGCAAAAGATGGGACTATTTAACATGTCCTTTCCAAGGCAAGCTACGGAATGTTATGTGAAACAGGTATACTACTCGTTATAGAGACCACCTTAGAGTTCCCTAGTGCGGCGTAGCTTTCTGCTTCCCTGGTTGTATTGTTTGTGCGGCAATTGTACTGCCGGACAAGCCTTCCGAAGAATGGAGTCCTGAAAATAAGAGAAAATTAAGAAATCGGCAGCCCCTAGTGCGGTTTAAGCCGCGTTTCGGGCGTGCCGTGATGGTGCCCCTACCCCTGTGCCCATGGTATTTCCGGAGTGTAGTTATGTACGCGCAACACTGGTTTCGAAAGTTTGCGAGGGCTGGGGTTGGGGCCGCATTGCTACGCTTGCTCGGAATGTGCCAGGAAGTCTTGTTGTAGGTTACTCCGGGCACCCTTGACGGTGTCCAGACGTTTAATGGCCGGACTGGAGAATTGCCTTGAGAGGTTGCTTTGTACTTCCGCTGCGATAGCCGCTGTATGCACCTCCGTTCGGAGAGAGCGTTCGGTGTTTCCATTGACCGTGATGACGCCTCGAGGGCCTGGCATCTTGAGCTTGAGGTATGCGTAGTGCGGCACCGCATTGAACTTGGCAAATGCGGTTCACCCGAGCAGTGCGTGATAGCCACTGCGGAATGGGACTATGTCGAAGATTAACTCCTCGCTTCGGAAATTATCCGGAGATCCGAAGACCACTTCAAGTGAAACTGAGCCTGTACAGTTGGCCCCTACACCTGGTATGACGCCTTTAAAGGTCGTTTTAGTGGGTTTAATCCTCGAGGGATCGATGCCCATTTTCCGCATTGTATCCTGGTAAAGCAGGTTCAGGCTGCAGCCGCCGTCCATAAGGACTCTAGTGAGGTGAAATCCGTCAATAATTGGGTCTAGAACCAATGCGGCGAATCCTCCATGATAGATGCTAGTGGGGTGGTCCCTTCGTGAAGGAAATATGCCCTAGAGGCAATAATAAAGTTATTATTTATTTCCTTATATCATGATAAATGTTTATTATTCATGCTAGAATTGTATTAACCGGAAACATAATACATGTGTGAATACATAGACAAACAGTATGTCACTAGAATGCCTCTACTTGACTAGCTCGGTGAATCAAAGATGGTTAAGTTTCCTAGCCATGGACATGAGTTGTCATTTGATTAACGGGATCACATCATTAGAGAATAATGTGATTGACCTGACCCATTCCATTAGCTTAGCACCCAATCGTTTAGTATGTTGCTATTGCTTTCTTCATGACTTATAGATGTTCCTATGACTATGAGATTATGCAACTCCCGTTTACCGGAGGAACACTTTGTGTGCTACCAAACATCACAACATAACTTGGTGATTATAAAGGTGCTCTACAGGTGTCTCCAAAGGTACATGTTGGGTTGGCGTATTTCGAGATTAGGATTTGTCGCTCTGATTGTCGTAGAGGTATCTCTGGGCCCTCTCAGTAATACACATCACTTAAGCCTTGCAAGCAATGCAACTAATAAGTTAGTTGCAAGATGATGTATTACAGAACGAGTAAAGAGACTTGCCGGTAACGAGATTGAACTAGGTATTGAGATACCGACGACCGAATCTCGGGCAAGTAACATACCGATGACAAAGGGAACAACGTATGTTGTTATGCAGTCTGACCGATAAAGATCTTCGTAGAATATGTAGGAGCCAATATGAGCATCCAGGTTCCGCTATTGGTTATTGACCGGAGACGTGTCTCGGTCATGTCTACATTGTTCTCGAACCCGTAGGGTCTGCCCGCTTAACGTTACGATGACAGTTTCATTATGAGTTTACATATTTTGATGTACTGAAGGTTGTTCGGAGTCCCAGATGTGATCACGGACTTGACGAGGAGTCTCTAAATGGTCGAGACATAAAGATCGATATATTGGACGACTATATTTGGACACCGGAAAGGTTCCGGGTAAGATTGGGACAACATCGGATCACCGGGAGGTTATCGGAACCCCCCGGGAGGTATATGGGCCTTATTGGGCCTTAGTGGAAAGGAGGGGAAAGGAGCAAGGGAGGGCGTGCCCCCCCCCCAAGCCCAATCTGAATTGGGAGGGGGGCCGCCCCCCCCCCTTTCCTTCCTCCCTCCTTCCTCTTCCTTCCCTCTCCTACTCCTAATAGGAAAAAGGGGAGTCCTACTCTCGGTGGGAGTTGGACTCCCCCCCTTGGGCGTGCCACCCTCCTTGGCCGGCCCCCTCCTCCACTCCTTTATATACGGGGGCAGGGGGCACCCCAGAGACACAACAATTGATCATTGATCTCTTAGCCGTGTGCGGTGCCCCCCTCCACCATAATCCTCGATAATATTGTAGCGGTGCTTAGGCGAAGCCCTGCGACGGTAGAACATCAAGATCATCACCACGCCGTCGTGATAACGGAACTCATCCCTGACACTTTGCTGGATCGGAGTCCGGGAATCGTCATCAAGCTGAACATGTGCAAAAACTCAGAGGTGCCGTAGTTTCGGTGCTTGATCGGTCGGGTCGTGAAGACGTACGACAACATCAACCGCGTTGTTATAACGCTTCCGCTTCCGGTCTACGAGGGTACGTAGACAACACTCTCCCCTCCCATTGCTGTGCATCACCATGATCTTGCATGTGGGTAGGAAAATTTTGAAATTACTACGTTCCCCAACAGTGGCATCCGAGCCTAGGTTTTATGTGTTGATGTTATATGCACGAGTAGAACACATGTGAGTTATGGGTGATATAAGTCATACTGCTTACCATCATGTCATACTTTGGTTCGGCGGTATTATTGGATGAAGCGGCCCGGACCGACATTACGCGTATGCTTACGCGAGACTGGTTCTACCGACGTGCTTTGCACACAGGTGGCTGGCAGGTGTCAGTTTCTCCAACTTTAGTTGAATCGAGTGTGGCTACGCCCGGTCCTTGCGAAGGTTAAAACAGCACCAACTTGACAAACTATCGTTGTGGTTTTTGATGTGTAGGTAAGATTGGTTCTTGCTAAGCCCGTAGCAGCCACGTAAAACTTGCAACAAAGAAAGTAGAGGACGTCTAACTTGTTTTTGTAGGGCATGTTGTGATGTGATATGGTCAAGGCATGATGCTAAATTTTATTGTATGAGATGATCATGTTTTGTAACCAAGTTATCGGCAACTGGCAGGAGCCATATGGTTGTCGCTTTATTGTATGCAATGCAATCGCCCTGTAATGCTTTACTTTATCACTAAGCGGTAGCGATAGTCGTAGAAGCATAAGATTGGCGAGACGACAACGATGCTACGATGGAGATCAAGGTGTCGCGCCGGTGACAATGGTGATCATGACGATGCTTCGGAGATGGAGATCACAAGCATAAGATGATGATGGCCATATCATATCACTTATATTGATTGCATGTGATGTTTATCTTTTATGCATCTTATCTTGCTTTGATTGACGGTAGCATTATAAGATGATCTCTCACTAAATTTCAAGAAAAAAGTATTCTCCCTGAGTATGCACCGTTGCCAAAGTTCGCCGTGCCTAGACACCACGTGATGATCGGGTGTGATAAGCTCTACGTCCATCTACAATGGGTGCAAGCCAGTTTTGCACACGCAGAATACTCAGGTTAAACTTGACGAGCCTAGCATATGCAGATATGGCCTCGGAACACTGAGACCGAAAGGTCGAGCGTGAATCACATAGTAGATATGATCAACATATTGATGTTCACCATTGAAAGCTACTCCATTTCACGTGATGATCGGTTATGGTTTAGTTGATTTGGATCACGTGATCACTTAGAAGATTAGAGGGATGTCTTTCTAAGTGGGAGTTCTTAAGTAATATGATTAATTGAACTTTAATTTATCATGAACTTAGTCCTGGTAGTATTAGCATATCTATGTTGTAGATCAATAGCTCGCGTTGTTGCTTCCCTATGTTTTATATATGTTCCTAGAGAAAACTAAGTTGAAAGATGTTAGTAGCAAAGATGCGGATTGGATCCGTGATCTGAGGTTTATCCTCATTGCTGCACAGAAGAATTATGTCCTTGATGCACCGCTAGGTGACAGACCTAATGCAGGAGCAAATGCAGACGTTATGAATGTTAGGCTAGCTCAATATGATGACTACTTGATAGTTTAGTGCACCATGCTTAACGGCTTGGAATCGGGACTTCAAAGACGTTTTGAACGTCAGACCATATGAGATGTTCCAGGAATTGAAGTTAATATTTCAAGCAAATACCCGAATTGAGAGATATGAAGTCTCCAACAAGTTCTATAGCTAAAAGATGGAGGAGAATAGCTCAAGTAGTGAGCATGTGCTCAGATTGTCTGGGTACTACAATCGCATGAATCAAGTGGGAGTTAATCTTCCAGATAAAATAGTGATTGATAGAATTCTCTAGTCACCAGCACCAAGTTAGTAGAACCTCGTGATGAACTATAATATGCAAGGGATAATGGAAACGATTCCCAAGCTCTTCGTGATGCTGAAATCGACGAAGGTAGAAATCAAGAAAAACATCAAGTGTTGATGGTTGACAAGACCACTAGTTTCAAGAGAAAGGGCAAAGGGAAGAAGGGGAACTTCAAGAAGAACGGCAAACAAGTTGCTGCTCAAGTGAAGAAACCCAAGTCTGGACCTAAGCCTGAGACTAACTGCTTCTACTGCAAAGGGACTGGTCACTAGAAGCGGAACTACCCCAAGTATTTGGTGGATAAGAAGGATGGCAAAGTGAACAAAGATATATTTGATATACATGTTATTGATGTGTACTTTACTAGTGTTTATAGCAACCCCTCGGTATTTGATACTGGTTCAGTTGCTAAGAGTAGTATCTCGAAATGGGAGTTGCAAAATAAACAGAGACTAGTTAAGGGTGAAGTGATGATGTGTGTTGGAAGTAGTTCCAAGATTGATATGATCATCATTGCACTCTCCTTATACTTTCGGGATTAGTGTTGAACCTAAATAAGTGTTATTTGGTGTTTGCGTTGAGCATGAATATGATTTGATCATGTTTATTGCAATACGGTTATTCATTTAAGTAAGAGAATAAATTGTTGTTCTGTTTACATGAATAAAACCTTATATGGTTACACACCCAATGAAAATGGTTCGTTGGATCTCGATCGTAGTGATACACATATTCATAATATTGAAACCAAAAGATGAAAAGTCAACAATGATAGTGCAACTTATTTGTGGCACTGCCATTTAGGTCATATTGGTGTAAAGCGCATGAAGAAACTCCATGCCGATGGACTTTTGGAATCACTTGATTATGAATCACTTGATGCTTGCGAACCATGCCTCATGGGCAAGATGACTAAAACTCCGTTCTCCGGAACAATGGAGGGAGCAACTGACTTATTGGAAATAATACATACTGATGTATGCGGTCCGATGAGTGTTAAGGCTCACGGCAAGTATCGTTATTTTCTGACCTCCACAGATGATTTGAGCAGATATGGGTATATCTACTTAGTGAAACACAAGTCTGAAACATTTGAAAAGTTCAAACAATTTCAGAGTGAAGTGGAGAATCATCATAACAAGAAAATAAAAGTTTCTACGATATGATCGCAGAGGTAAAATATTTGAGTTAAGAGTTTGGCCTTCAGTTAAAACAATGTGAAATAGTTTCACTACTCACGTCACCTGGAACACCACAGTGTAATGGTGTGTCTGACCGTCATAACCGTACTTTATTAGATATGGTGCGATCTATGATGTCTCTTACCAATCTACCACTATCATTTTGGGGTTATGCATTAGAGACAACTGCATTCACGTTAAATAGGGCACCATCTAAATCCGTTGAGATGACACCGTATGAACTATGGTTTGGCAAGAAACATAAGCTGTCGTTTCTTAAAGTTTGAGGTTGCAATGCTTATGTGAAAAGGTTTCAACCTGATAAGCTCAAACCCAAATCGGAGAAGTGCGTCTTCATAGGATAGCCAAAATAAAATGTTGGGTACACCTTCTATCACATATCCAAAGGCAAGATATTCGTTGCTGAGAATGGATCCTTTCTAGAGAAGGAGTTTCTCTCGAAAGAAGTGAGTGGGAGGAAAGTAGAACTTGATGAGGTAACTGTACCTGCTCCCTTATTGGAAAGTAGTTCATCACAGAAATATGTTCGTGTGACTACTACACCAATTAGTGAGGAAGCTAATGATGATGATCATGTAACTTCAGATCAAGTTGCTACTGAACCTCGTAGGTAAACCAGAGTGAGATCTGCACCAGAGTGGTACGGTAATCCTGTTCTGGAGGTCATGTTACTTGACCATGATGAGCCTACGAACTATGAGGAAGCGATGATGAGCCCAGATTCCACAAAATGGCTTGAGGCCATGAAATCTGAGATGAGATCCATGTATGAGAACAAAGTATGGACTTTAATTGACTTGCCCATTGATTGGCGAGCCATTGAGATTAAATGGATCTTCAAGAGGAAGACGGACGCTAATAGTAGTGTTACTATCTACAAAGCTAGAATTGTCGCAAAAGGGTTTTCGACAAGTTCAAAGTGTTGACTATGATGAGAGTTTATCACTCGTATCTATGCTTAAGTCTGCCCGAATCATGTTAGCAATTGCCGCATTTTATGAAATCTGGCAAATGGATAAACAAAACTACATTCCTTAATGGATTTATTAAAGAAGAGTTATATATGATGCAACCAGAAGGTTTTGTCAATCCTAAAGGTACTAACAAAATATGCAAGCTCCAGCGATCCATCTATGGACTGCTGCAAGTATCTCGGAGTTGGAATATACGCTTTGATAAGTTGATCAAAGCATATAGTTTTATACAGACATGTGGTGAAGCATGTATTTACAAGAAAGTGAGTGGGAGCACTACAACATTTCTGATAACTATATGTGAATGACATATTGTTGATCGGAGATAATGTAGAATTATTCTGCAAAGCATAAAGGAATGTTTGAAAGGAGTTTTTCAAAGAAAGACCTCGGTGAAGCTGCTTACATATTGAGCATCAAGATCTATAGAGATAGATCAAGATGCTTGATAAGTTTTTCCAATGAGTACATACCTTGACAAGATTTTGAAGTAGTTCAAAATGGAACAGTCAAAGAAGGAGTTCTTGCCTGTGTTACAAGGTGTGAAGTTGAGTAAGACTCAAAACCCAACCACGACAGAAGATAGAGAGAGAATGAAAGTCATTCCCTATGCCTTAGCCATAGGTTCTATAAAGTATGCCATGCTGTGTACCAGACCTATTGTATACCCTGCCTGGAGTTTGGCAAGGGAGTACAATAGTGATCTAGGAGTAGATCACTGGACATTGGTCAAAATTATCCTTAGTGGAATAAGGATATGTTTCTCGATTATGGAGGTGACAAAAGGTTCGTCGTAAAGGGTTACGTCAATGCAAGTTTTGACACTGATCCAGATGACTCAAAGTCTCAATCTGGATACATATTTAAAGTGGGAGCAATTAGCTAGAGTAGCTCCGTGCAGAGCATTGTTGACATAGAAATTTGCAAAATACATACGGATCTGAATGTAGCAGACCCGTTGACTAAACTTCCCTCACAAGCAAAACATGATCACACCTTAGTACTCTTTGGGTATTAATCACATAGCGATGTGAACTAGATTATTGACTCTAGTAAACCCTTTGGGTGTTGGTCACATGACGATGTGAACTATGGGTGTTAATCACATGGTGATGTGAACTATTGATGTTAAATCACATGGCGATGTGAACTAGATTAGTGACTCTAGTGCAAGTGGGAGACTGAAGGAAATATGCCCTAGAGGCAATAATAAAGTTATTATTTATTTCCTTATATCATGATAAATGTTTATTATTCATGCTAGAATTGTATTAACCGGAAACATAATACATGTGTGAATATATAGGCAAACAGTATGTCACTAGTATGCCTCTACTTGACTAGCTCGTTGAATCAAAGATGGTTAAGTTTCCTAGCCATAGACATGAGTTGTCATTTGATTAACGGGATCACATCATTAGAGAATAATGTGATTGACTTGACCCATTCTATTAGCTTAGCACCCGATCGTTTAGTATGTTGCTATTGCTTTCTTCATGACTTATACATGTTCCTTTGACTATGAGATTATGCAACTCCCGTTTACCGGAGGAACAATTTGTGTGCTACCAAACGTCACAACGTAACTGGGTGATTATAAAGGTGCTCTACAGGTGTCTCCAAAGGTACATGTTGGGTTGGCATATTTCGAGATTAGGATTTGTCGCTCCGATTGTCGGAGAGGTATCTCTGGGCCCTCTCGGCAATACACATCACTTAAGCCTTGCAAGCAATGCAACGAATAAGTTAGTTGCAAGATGGTGTATTACGGAACGAGTAAAGAGACTTGCCGGTAACGAGATTGAACTAGGTATTGAGATACCGACGATCGAATCTCGGGCAAGTAACATACCGATGACAAAGGGAACAACGTATGTTGTTATGCGGTCTGACCGATAAAGATCTTCATAGAATATGTAGGAGCCAATATGAGGATACAGGTTCCGCTGTTGGTTATTGACCGACGTGTCTCGGTCATGTCTACATTGTTCTCGAACCCGTAGGGTCCGCACGCTTAACGTTACGATGGCAGTTTCATTATGAGTTTATATATTTTGATGTACCGAAGGTTGTTCGGAGTCCCGGATGTGATCACGGACTTGACGAGGAGTCTCGAAATGGTCGAGACATAAAGATCGATATATTGGATGACTATATTTGGACACCGGAAAAGTTCCGGGTAAGATTGGGACAATACCGGATCACCGGGAGGTTATCGGAACCCCCCCCCCCCCGGGAGGTATATGGGCCTTATTGGGCCTTAGTGGAAAGGAGGGAAAGGAGCAAGGGAGGGGGCCCCCCAAGCCCAATCCGAATTGGGAGGGGGGCCGGCCCCCCCTTTCCTTCCTCCCTCCTTCCTCTTGCTTCCCTCTCCTACTCCTAATAGGAAAAAGGGGAGTCCTACTCCCGGTGGGAGTTGGACTCCCCCCTTGGGCGCGCCACCCTCCTTGGCCGGCCCCCTCCTCCAATCCTTTATATACAGGGGCAGGGGGGCACCCCAGAGACACAACAATTTATCATTGATCTCTTAGCCGTGTGCGGTGCCCCCCTCCACCATAATCCTCGATAATATTGTAACGGTGCTTAGGCGAAGCCCTACGACGTTAGAACATCAAGATCGTCACCACGCCGTCATGCTGATGGAACTCATCCCCGACACTTTGCTGGATCGGAGTTCGGGCATCGTCATCGAGCTGAACGTGTGCAAAAACTCAGAGGTGCCGTAGTTTCGGTGCTTGATCAGTCGGGCCGTGAAGACGTACGACTACATCAACCGCGTTGTTATAACGCTTCTGCTTCCGGTCTACGAGGGTACATAGACAACACTCTCCCCTCTCGTTGTTGTGCATCACCATGATCTTGCGTGTGCATAGGAAAATTTTGAAATTACTACGTTCCCCAACACTTCGATCAAAAGTGATCGGGCAGGAAGACCATGGGTTGAACTTTGGGGCGACTGGCTCCATCGCGTATACGTCCCTTAGCGCATGCTTCCGCTCCCTCTTGGGGACGTGGGTTGCGTATATCATGTTCGATGTCCACAGTTGTGGGGGAAAACCTTTATGCCCACTGTTGTTCGGTGGCCGGGGCTCCTCCTCGTCATCGCTATGCATCCCCTTGTCTCTGTTTTCGGCATTTAACTTGCCTGCCTGCTTGAACACCCAACAATCCCTGTTGGTGTGATTGGCTGGTTTTTCGGGGGTGCCATGTATCTGGCATGAGCGGTCGAGTTTTCGGTCCAAACTGGACGGGCCCGGAGTATTTCTTTTGAATGGCTTTTTCCGCTGACCGGGTTTAGAGCCTCTGAATCCGGCATTAACTGTCGTATCCTCAGCATTGTCGCCGTTAATGCGGCGCTTTTGCTTGTTGCGACGCGACCTGCCACTGCTGTCCTTGGTATCCGAATTACCAGGGCTCTTGGTCATGTTATTGCTGCGAGCTAGCCAGTTGTCTTCTCCCGCGCAAAAGCGGGTCATAAGTGTCGTGAGGGCTGCCATAGATTTCGGCTTTTCCTGTCCCAGGTGCCGGGCAAGCCACTCGTCGCAGATGTTATGCTTGAAGGCTGCTAGGTCCTCTGCGTCCGGACAGTCGACTATCTGGTTTTTCTTTGTTAGGAACCGTGTCCAGAATTGTCTGGCCGATTCTTCTGGCTGCTGAATTATATGGCTTAAGTCGTCGGCATCCGGTGCTCGCACGTAAGTGCCCTGGAAGTTGTCGAGGAATGCGGCTTCCAGGTTCTCCCAAGAACCGATTGAGTCTGCTGGCAAGCTGTTAAGCCAATGCCGAGCTGGTCCTTTAAGCTTGAGTGGGAGGTATTTGATGGCGTGTAGGTCATCACCGCGGGCCATGTGGATATGAAGGAGATAGTCCTTGATCCATACAGCAGGATCTGTTGTGCCATCATATGATTCGATGTTCACGGGTTTGAAACCCTCAGGGATTTGATGATCCATTACTTCATCTGTGAAGCATAGTGGGTGTGCGGCGCCTCTATATTGGGCTTTATCACGATGCAGCTCAAACGAGCTTTGTCTACTGTGTTCGGCCCGGCCGGATTGACTGTATCCGGAGGGACGATTACCGTCTCGTGCCTTGGGGCGCCCACACGATCCGTAGATCGATCTTGTTTGCCTTGCCTTGTCCTCCAATATATCTCGCAGGTCTGGCACATTTTCCCGTGCCTTGGTATTTTTTGAGCGGTGTCGGGGTGCGGCTTGAGTGGAGGGCCGAGAGGCTTCTCTATCACAGCCACGGGGTGGCTGATCGGCTGCATCATGCGCTGGTGATGTAGGTTTAGGTGCTTCCTCCTCTAGTCGGGGTAGCAACCTGCGCTTTGGGTAGCTCCTGGAGGGGCGTTCGAGTTCATACTCTTCGGCCGGAAGGACTTCAGTCCATCTGTCAGCTAGCAAATCTTGATCAACTCTAAGCTGATGTTGTTTTTTCTTGAGGCTGCTCGCCGTGGCCATAAGCCTGCTTTTGAAACGCTCTTGTTCGACGCGATCCTCCGGCACGACAAATTCGTCGTCGTCGAGGCTTGCCTCGTCTTCGGAGGGAGGCATATAATTATCGTCCTCGACCTCTCTGTCTGCCGCTCTCTCATGAGGGCTGGCTTCTCCATCCTCCTGTGCTGAATCTTGCTGGAGGTGGTTGTCTTCAGCACTGTCCGGGGTGTTATTATCTCCCGTGCCGGAATCACCGTTTTTGCTTTGGCGGGATTTAGAGCGACGCCGCTAATGTCGGCGCTTAGGCTGCTTCTTGGAGGGGTCATCCTCCGCTATTCCATCGCCATTGCCTTCTTTTGGGGTGTCCACCATGTATATATCATACGACGAGGTGGCTTTCCAGTGCCCTATAGGCGCTGGTTCTTGATCGTCTCCTGCATCGGCGTCCATACCGTCGATGTCTTCGGAGTCGAAGTCGAGCATATCGGTTAAATCATCGACAGTGGCTACGAAGTGGGTGGTGGGTGGGCTTTGAATTTCTTCATCATCCACATCCCAACCTCGCTGACCATAGTCCGGCCAGGGCTCTCCTGATAAAGAGAGAGACTTTAGTGAATTCAGAATATCACCGAAGGGCGAGTGCTGAAAGATGTCCGCGGTGGTGAACTCCATGATCGGCGCCCAATCGGGTTCGATTGGTAGGGGCGCAGAGGGCTCGGAGTCTGGAGAGGAGTCCGGCTCCTTGGAGTCACGGGCTTCGTAGAGAATAGGGCTGGTGTTCGGCTCGATCGCCGTAGAGATTGCAGCCCCTGAGGCGGTGTCCAACCACCCATCCTCGATTGGCACAGTTGGCTCCGAATTAAGGGTCGGGGCTGATGCGGGTGCGGCCTCCAGGGCACTGTTCAGCGGCAGAGCTAGATCATGCCCATCATGACAGTGCGGCGCGCTCGGCCGCGGCTCGAATCTATCGAAGATCAAGTCTCTGCGGAGGTCGGCCGTGTAGCTCAAACTTCAAATCTGACCTGATGGCCAGGGGCGTAGCTTTCGATCTGCTCCAGATGGCCAAGAGAATTGGCCTGCAGTGCAAAGCCGCCAAATACAAAGATCTGTCCGGGGAGAAAAGTCTCACCCTGGATTGCATTGCTCTTGATGATCGAAGAAGCCATCGGGCCTAAAAGTGACGACACAGAGGAACTCTCAATGAAAGCACCAATGTCGGTGTCAAAACCGGCGGATCTCGGGTAGGGGGTCCCAAACTGTGCGTCTAGGCGGATGGTAACACGAGGCAGGGGACACAATGTTTTACCCAGGTTTGGGCCCTCTTGATGAAGGTAAAACCCTACGTCCTGCTTGATTAATATTGATGATATGGGTAGTATAAGAGTAGATCTACCGCGAGATCAGAGAGGCTAAACCCTAGAAGCTGGCCTATGGTATGATTGTTGTTCGTCCTACGGACTAAAACCGTCCAGTTTATATAGACACCGGAGAGGGCTAGGGTTACACAGAATCGGTTACAATGGTAGGAGATCTACATATCCGTATCGCCAAGCTTGCCTTCCACGCCAAGGAAAGTCCCTTCCGGACATGGGACGAAGTCTTCAATCTTATATCTTCATAGTCCAGGAGTCCAGCCGAAGGTATAGTCCGGCTATCCAGACACCCCCTAATCCAGGACTCCCTCACCCCTTATGCTAGCCAAATTCTTTGCACCAAGTAGAGATACTACTTGTGCTTCCAAATACCCTTAAACCCAGTTTTGCCATGAGAGTCCACCATATCTACCTATGGATTGAGTAAGATCCTTCAAGTAAGTTGTCATCGGTGCAAGCAATAAAAATTGCTCTCTAAATATGTATGATTGGTTGGTGTGGAGGAAATAAGCTTTATACGATCGTGTGATGTGGAAGAAATAAAAGCGACAGACTACATAATAAAGGTCTATATCACAAGTGGCAATATAAAGTGACGTTCTTTCGCATTAAGATTTTGTGCATCCAACCCTGAAAGCGCATGACAACCTCTGCTTCCCTCTGCGAAGGGCCTATCTTTTACTTTTATCTCCTACCTTATGCAAAAGTCATGGTGATCTTCACCTTTCCTTTTTACAGTTTATCCTTTGGCAAGCTCAGTGTGTTGGAAAGATCCTGATATATATATATATAATTGGATGTAAGTTAGCATGAGCTATTATTGTTGACATTACCCTAGAGGTAAAAAGTTGGGAGGCGAAACTATAAGCCCCTATCTTTCTCTGTGTCCGATTAAAACTCCGTAACCACAAGTAGTGCGTGAGTGTTAGCAATTGTGAAAGACTACATGATAGTTGAGTATGTGGGCTTGCTGAAAAGCTCTAACATAGACTCTTTCCAATCTTATGATAAATTGCAATTGCTTCAATGACTGAGATTATAGTTTGTTAGTTCTCAATAAAGTTTCTGATTCTAACTTTGCATTGTGAATAGATTATTACTTGAGCATAAGAGATCATATGACATTATCCATATATGTTGTTGTTTTAAGAATGATCATTATGCCCTCATGTCCGTATTTTATTTTATCGACACCTCTACCTCTAAACATGTGGACATATTTATCATTATCGGCTTCCGCTTGAGGACAAGCGAGGTCTAAGCTTGGGGGAGTTGATACGTCCATTTTGCATCATGCTTTTATATCGATATTTATTGCATTAAGGGTTGTTACTACACATTATGTCACAATACTTATGCCTATTCTCTCTTATTTTATAAGGTTTACATAAAGAGGGAGAATGTCGGTAGCTGGGATTCTGGGCTGGAAAAGGAGCAAATATTAGAGACCAATTCTACATAGCTCCAAAAGTCCTAAAACTTCACGGAAGTTATTTCCAGAATATATAAAAAAATACTGAGCGCAAGAAGTACCAGAGGGGGGCCACTCACCAGCCACGAGGGTGGGGGCGCGCCCTACCCCCTGGGCGTGCCCCCTGCCTCGTAGGCCCCCTGGTGGCCCTTCGATGCCCATCTTCTGCTATATGGAGTCTTTCGTTGAGGAAAAAATCAGAAGCAAGCTTTCGGGACGAGACTCCGCCGCCACGAGGCGGAACCAATCTAGGGCTCCGGTGGAGCTGTTTTGCCGGGGACACTTCCCTCTAGGAGGGGGGAAATCATCGCCATCGTCATCACCAACGCTCCTCTCATCGGGAGGGGGCCAATCTCCATCAACATCTTCACCAGCACCATCTCCTCTCAAACCCTAGTTCATCTCTTGTATCCAATTCTTGTCTCTAAGTCTGGGGTTGGTACCTGTAGGTTGCTAGTAGTGTTGATTACTCCTTGTAGTTGATGCTAATCGGTTTATTGGGTGGAAGATCATATGTTCAGATCCTATATGCATATTAATACCCCTCTGATTATGACATGAATATGCTTTGTGAGTAGTTACATTTGTTCCCGAGGACATGGGAGAAGTCTTGCTATTAGTAGTCATGTGAATTTGGTATTCATTCGATATTTTGATGAGATGTATGTTGTCTCTCCTCTAGTGGTGTTATGTGAACGTCGACTACATAACACTTCACCATTATTTGGGCCTAGAGGAAGGCATTGGGAAGTAATAAGTAGATGATGGGTTGGTAGAGTGACAGAAGCTTAAACCCTAGTTTATGCGTTGCTACGTAAGGGGATGATTTGGATCCATATGTTTCATGCTATGGTTAGGTTTACCTTAATACTTCTTTTGTAGTTGCGAATGCTTGCAATAGGAGTTAATCATAAGTGGGATGCTTGTCCAAGTAAGGACAGCACCCAAGCACCGGTCCACCCACATATCAATTTATCAAAGTACCGAACGCGAATCATATGAACGTGATGAAAACTAGCTTGACAATAATTCCCATGTGTCCTCGGGGGCGCTTTCTTCTATATAAGAGTTTTTCCAGGCTTGTCCTTTGCTACAAAAAGGATTGGGCCACCTTGCTGCACTTTATTTACTTTTGTTACTTGTTGCTCGTTACAAATTATCTTATCACAAAACTATCTATTACCTATAATTTTAGTGCTTGCAGAGAATACCTTGCTGAAAACCGCTTATCATTTCCTTCTGCTCCTTGTTGGGATCGACACTCTTACTTATCAAAAGGACTACGATAGACCCCCTATACTTGTGGGTCATCAACCATCTAGCTACTAACTACGGACCTGAAGGTCTACAAAGAACTACTCACGCATCGTCGGAGAGGCACCAATGGAGGTGGTGAACCCCATCCGAGGTGTCTAGATTGAATCTGGTGGTTCTGGACTCTGCGGTGGCTGGATCAATATTTCGTCAACTCCCCTAGGGTTTTGGAAATATTGGGGTATTTGTAGAGCAAGGAGGCGGTCCGGGGGCACCCGAGGTGGGCACAACCCACCAGGGCGCGCCTGGGCCTCCTGGCGCGCCCTGGTGGGTTGTGCTCTCCTCAGAGCACCCACCCCCCCAGGCGCAGCTAGGGCCCATTAGGTGTCTTCTGGTCCATAAAAAATCTCCGTAAAGTTTCGTGGCATTTGGACTCCGTTTGGTATTGATTTTCTGTGATGTAAAAAACATGAAAAAAACAGCAACTAGCACTTGGCACTATGTCAATAGGTTAGTACCAAAAAATGATATAAAATGACTATAAAATGATTATAAAACATCCAAGATTGATAATATAATAGCATGGAACAATCAAAAATTATAGATACGTTGGAGACGTATCAACAACTACTATGCTTACGGCCTTGTTATTAGCCGCCACGTACAGGAGCATATGCTCTTTGTCGATAGGAGCAGCCAAGATTGGCGGCTCAGCCAGCTGCTTCTTAAGTGCCTCAAAAGCGTCATTGGCAGCATCACTCGAGACAAAATGATCGGTCATCTTCATCATCTGGTATAGGGGAATCGCTTTCTCACCCAGGCAGCTTATAAACTGGCTCAGGGCTGCAATACGACTCGCCAGGCGCTGGACGTCATTGATACATGCTAGCTTAGACAGAGAGGTGATAGCCTTGATCTTCTCTGGATTAGCTTCAATGCCCCTTTCTGAAACTAGAAAACCATCCATTTTCCTGCAGGTACACCAAAAACGCATTTGGTCGGGTTAAGCATCATCTTGTACACCCGGAGATTATCAAAGGTTCCTTCAAATCATCGAGCAATGTTTCCTTTTTCCTTGACTTAACCACAATGCACCAACGTAAGCATGAACATTGTGTCCAATCTGCCCATGGAAGCAATTCTGAACACATCACTGGTAAGCCGCTTGAGCACTCTTAAGCCCAAAAGGCATAGATACATAACAGAAGGCTCCAAAGGGCATGATGAAGGTTGTTTTCTCCTAGTCCTCAACTGCCATCTTGATCTGATGATAACCAGAATAAGCATCCAGCAAACATAATCTCTCACAGCCCGCCATGGAATCAATGATCTAGTCGATACAGGCGAGAGCAAACAGATCAGCTGGACAAGCCTTGTTAAGAGCTGTGTAATCAACACACATACGCCAAGTGCCATTCTTCTTGAGCACAAGCACAGGATTAGCCAACCATTGAGGGTGAAAAACATCAACTATGAATCTGACAGCCAAGAGCCGGGCCACTTCTTCTCCAATGGCCTTACGCCTCTCCTCGTTAAAACAACGGAGGAACTATCGGACAGGTTTCATCTTAGGATCCACATTAAGATGGTGCTCAGCGAATTCTCTCGGTACACCAGGCATGTCATAAGGTTTCCAAGCAAAGCTTTCCCGATTCTTACGGATGAACTTGATAAGCATGCTTTCCTATTTGGGATCCATCCCAGTCCCAATGGTGAACTGCTAAGAAGAATCACCAGGAACAAAATCAACTTGCTACATGTCTTTTGCCGACTAAAATTTGAGAAGAGGGTCCTTCTCAATGGTGGGTTTTTTCAGAGGGGTCATGTCGGCTGGGTCAACATTATCTTTGTAAAACTTGAGTTCCGTGGCAGCACAGGTCATCTCTGCATAAGCGGCGTCTCCTTCTTCACATTCCAGGGCTATCTTACGATCCCCGTGAACTATGATTGAGGGAGTCCTGGATTAGGGGTGTTCGGGTAGCCGGACTATACCTTCAGCCGGACTCCTGGACTATGAAGATACAAGATTGAAGACTTCGTCCCGTGTCCGGATGGGACTTTCCTTGGCGTGGAAGGCAAGCTTGGCGATGCGGATATTCAAGATCTCCTACCATTGTAACCGACTCTATGTAACCCTAACCCTATCCGGTGTCTATATAAACCGGAGGGTTGTAGTCCATAGGCAATCAACTCCATATACAACAATCATACCATAGGCTAGCTTCTAGGGTTTAGCCTCCTTGATCTCGTGGTAGATCTACTCTTGTATTACCCATATCATCAATATTAATCAAGCAGGACGTAGGGTTTTACCTCCATCAAGAGGGCCCGAACCTGGGTAAAACATCGTGTTCCCTGCCTCCTGTTACCATCCGGCCTAGACGCATAGTTCGGGACCCACTACCCGAGATCCGCCGGTTTTGACACCGACATTGGTGCTTTCATTGAGAGTTCCTCTGTGTCGTCGCCTTTAGGCCCGATGGCTCCTTTGATCATCAACAACGATGCGGTCCAGGGTGAGACTTTGCTCCCCGGACAGATCTTCGTCTTCGGCGGCTCCGCTCTGCGGGCCAATTCGCTCGGCCACCTGGAACAGGTCGAAAGCTACGCCCCTGGCCATCAAGTCAGGTTTGGAAGCTTAAACTACACGGCTGACATCCGCGGAGACTTGATCTTCGACGGGCTCGAGCCACGGCCAAGCGCGCCGCACTATCTCGAGGGGCATGATCTAGCTCTGCCCCCGGACAGTGTCCTGGAGGCCGCACATGCATCGGTTCCGACCCCTAACTCGGAGCCTATTGCGGCAATCGAGGATGAACGGTTGGACGTCACCTTGGGGGCTGCAATCCCGAAAGCGATCGAGCCGAATGCTAGCCCCGCACTCTGCACGACCCGTGAATCCGAGGATCCGGACTCCTCCCCGGACTCCGAACCTCCCTCGCCCCTGCCAATCGAATCCGATTGGGCGCCGATATTGGAGTTCACCGCCGCAGACATCTTTCAGCATTCGCCTTTTGGCAAGATCCTGAATTCTCTTAAGTCTCTCTCTTTATCAGGAGAGCCCTGGACGGACTACGGTCAGCGAGGGTGGGATACGGACGATGAGGAAACTCAAAGCCCACCCACCACCCACTTTGTAGCCACTTGTTGACACCTGATTTTGGCAAGATACAGATTGCAATGAATATGGTCTCGAGTGAATGAGTTTTCAGCATAAAAATATTCACGTCACCGAGTGGAACCACTTTGATGTTTCGGTTATATTCGTTCGACTTTATCTTACGGACCGAAACTATACTCCGAGTGGGATATTTCAATGTTCCGAGTGGTTTTTTGCCAGTCACGTCTTCAAGATGACCTCGGATGAAGGAGCACTCTTAAGGAATTGTCTTCGTCTCGTCGAGGCAATCGATTTTGATATATAAATCATCTCAATCCGAGTTCATATGCAAAAGTTAGAGGCAATATACTGCAGACTGAACCTCAACGGAAATATGGCGCGAGGTGCCAGACACTTGTCTGATAGGTTGCGCGAGTAATTCGGCCATCACTAAGGCCTTGAATCGAAAAACCTTCAACATGGAAAAGTTTCGTCTCGTCGAGCCGATCGATTTTCATATATAATTCGTCTCAATCCGAGATCATATGAGGCCTGGAGAGACAAATCAAGATCGGGCTATGTTTTCAGTCGGAAATCCGAGTGAAAAGTTTACCATCTGAGTGAAAGTTTACAGTCGAGTGAAAATTTACCGGTTGAGTGAAAGTTTGCTGACCGGATGAACTTATTATTATCCAAGTGGAAATATAGTCATCCGAGTGAAAATATGATCATCCGAGTGAAATTGTCGTCCAGGTGAAAATATTCGAGTGAAAAGATTACCATCGGGACGAAAACTTGCCGATTGAATAAGATAGTGCCTTCCGAGTGGAAATATAGTCATCCGAGTGAATAAGATAGTGCCTTCCGAGTGGAGATATAGTCATCCGAGTGGAAATATAGTCATCTGAGTGAAAGATTGTCTTCCGAGTGAAAAAGTCCAATCGGCGATCCGAGTGAAAGTATCTAATATCCGAGTGGATGAGCTCAAGTCCGAGTGAAATTGAACATGTGCTCGAAAGTTTATCAAAATGACCTTGGATGAAGAAGTGTTCAATATAGAAGTTGTGCGTATCATCAAGAAGGTAAACTTTGATTTTGGAGTCATCATCATCAGAGATAATATATAGCCTACAAATTCACTACGAGACTCGGATAATCCAGTCTACTGCAAGACCGAGTCCGATTGGAAGATAAAGATGACCTCGAAAAGTATTCAAGATGGCCTTATTTGAAAAAGTGATCAACATGAGAGTTGTTCGTATCGTTGAGGCGCACAAGTTTGATATTTGGGCCATCTCGATCGGAGATCATATGCAAGCTTGGCGGCCCACACAGGAAGGAAGACAGAGTTTGGGCCAGATTCAGACTGAATCCGAGTTGGAATAGAATTAGGACTCTAGGACGTGAATTGATGTAATTTTTCTTGTAAGGAAAGCCTAGATGAATCCTCTACTTGTACGGGAAGTCCAGCCGCCTCTTATATATGTTGGGGGTGACGGCCGATTGAACAACACACAATCGAACAAATCAATATACTACTTTTTCATCTACGTTTTATCTCTCCACCGTTTTTCTATCTCGTTCTTCGCTGTTCTTCGTGTTTGAGAGCTGCAAATCCCAAGGCTCTAGGGGTGAGCGAATCGACCTAGGGCAGCCCATAGCCGCTGCACTCCCTGACGGGGTCCCTCCCGGGGGTGTGGGGTTTTCGGGTCTGCAAAAGCGCCCGTCGACTGTCTTGCGTATCGCCTTGTCGGTCGGGTCTCCTTCGACGTGAGCTGTGGTGCATCACCCCTGGCGTCAAGGGTACACGTGACGTGTTCATGTGTCAACACACTTTTTGGCGACTCCGCTGGGGAACGAAGATCAATCGTCATCATCCACGATGTCCGATCTTCCCAAGCCATCTGAGGTAAACGCCGATAACATCATTAAGCCCAGTCTTGATGAGATATCGGCCGATCATCGCCAAGTCTATGAGGAGTACAAGAAGGCGCGCGAGGAGAAGGACCTGCAGGAGTTCCTTGCAAAATTCAAGAAAGATCGCCAAGGCAACATCACTCCGATTGAAGAAATCAAGTTCCCTCCTCTTCAAACTAAACAGGTTAAGCCTTCTGTAAGTACTGCCTTTTCTCCTGAGCAGTGGGCTGAGATTGAAAGTCGTATTGCTGATGGTAACAATCTAGTCTATAAAACTTTTATAGAAAATACTAATGCTTAGAAGAATATATCTCAATCGTCTAGTGGTAATAATGGTGTAGTTGCTAGTGTGCAAAACCCTAATCTGGCTTTACCTATTGCATCGGCGCCTCCCGTGCCGATGACTTATTATCCTATCCAAACAAATCAGATTGTGGCTACACCCATTAATCCTATTATGAGCATGACAGGTTCGGTGGCAACGCCGAACCAAACTCTACCTACAGCTACAACCACTCGACCACTACCAAATTATGGGTCGACATACATGCCACAATTCCTACCTACAGCTAGTAACCATACTCTTCCTATGTCACTGCCACAAGCTTCATCATCCACTATGGATGATGGTCTAGCTAATCTTAGAGAGGAGATGGCTAAGATGCTTAGAGAGAATTTTGGAGTTGAGTTACCTCGGAATCGGATTTACCAAAAGCCGTACCCCGAGTACTTTGATGCCATCCAGTGCCTCCGGGATATAAGATTCCAGATTTTGTTAAGTTCAATGGAGAGGGCACAAAAACCACATGGGAGCATGTTAGTCAATACTTAGCACAACTAGGTGAAGCAGGCTCACTAAATGAGTTGAAAGTGCGTTTGTTTCCTTTATCTTTAACTGGTACTGCATTTTCATGGTTTTCTTCTTTACCACATGGTTCCATTCGGGTTTGGTCACAGCTAGAGCAGAAATTTCATGATCACTTTTATAGCGGCGACAATGAACTCAAGTTATCACATCTAACATCGGTTAAACAGAAGCATGATGAATCGGTCTCCGATTATGTCAAGAGATTCAGCGAAACAAAAAACCGGTGTTTTAGTTTGGTGATAACCGAGAGAGACTTGGCAGACCTAGTGCTAAGTGGTTTGAGAACTCCCAACAGAGAAATCTAGAAGGTTATGAGTTCTTAAATATCAACCAAGTCTTACAAAGGGCTTTGGCTCAGGAAAGCCGAAGCAAAGATCTCAAAGAAGTGCATAGATACAAAGCCGATCGTCCAAAGATGAATATGGTGGAATATGATAGTGATCACTCGGATGATGAGGGTGATGTTTTTGCTACTGAATTTGTTTGGCCATCTAAGGCCAAACCCTTTACTTGCAATGATCTGAAACCGAATCATAAGAATCGTGATGAAGAGATGAAGTTTACTTTTAACATTGCTAAGTGTGATAGAATATTTGATGCTTTGCTGTAGGCTAAGATTATTAGAATATCTCATACTTTACCGCCGTTTGAAGAGCTAAAACGGCGTGCTTATTGCAAGTATCATAATTCTTTTTCTCATGCTACTAACGATTGCAATGTTTTTCGATGACAGATACAATCGGCCATTAATGACGGACAATTGAACTTTTCTGAGATGCAAGTTGATAAACAGCCTTTTCCAATGAATACCATGGATTTGGAGGGGAAGAAGCTACTCATTCGGACGGAGGTAGCCGAATCTGCTAATAAAGCTAATGTCATTGTTGGTGAGCCCAGGAAAGACAAGGAGGAAAACAAGGTCTTGGGGAGATAGGTTGTGCTTGGTAAGCAACCCGATGGCAAGGAAGTGATCAAAATCACCATCCAGAATCCTACACTCGGGGGGCAACTGCAAGTGCAAGAAAATGCTCGTGTGAGATTTGTCAAGCCCAAGAGTCCAAAAATTGGCAAGTGGAAAAGGAATGAAGTTAAAGTACAGCGCAAGCGGATCAAGCCAACTTTTGATATGTTGTTGTCCAAGTACACCAACCAGTCGGCCGGTTCTAGCTTTAATCGGCCAACTCATCTGAAGCGACCAAGGCCACCATCAACTGATATGTTCAGTCAGTATATGAAACTGAGTGGACCAAGGGTGCCGTTTCTAGAAGAGCATACGCAATCTGTTTGGGATCGACTTGACTATTCATATAGAGGCCGACTGAACATCGGTAACTATCGGTCGGCTGGTCAAAACATGCGACCGGATGGAAATTATCCGAGTGTAAGAATGCACCTAGGTGGAAGCTATCCGAGTGAAAAAATGTGGCCGAGTAGATTCCATCCGACTGAATTCCATCCGAGTGATATCCATCCGAGTGGATTCCATCAGAGTAAAAGGTGTGCCCGAGTGGAAATTTCATGCATCTGGAAAGTCGAAAAGAATGGCGTGTTAAATCACCAAGTGTTGCAGCAGTTGAGTCAGGAAAAGGCAAGGAGAAAATGGATGTCGACTCACTTATCTTGGGCACCGAAACATTCGCCATACAGCAGCCGATTGTGCATAGCAATCCGACTGAGCCGATACTTGCTATCGCGCCAAAGCACTCGGCTAATGACCATGAGGCAAGCACCAGCCAGGTAAAGACGAGAGATCCTAAATACACTCAGCCGAAGTGGTGTCCTCCAGGGCTAACAAAGACACAAAAGAGGAAACTACAGAGGTTAAGGAGTCGAGAGATGGCAGAACAGGAGGCTGAGAAACAAAGGCATAAGTTGTTCAATGACACTCAACCCATGGTTCCACCAAAACAAGTGTGGAGGCCTAAACAAATATAAGATACAGCAGCTTCTACATCTATCACAGCAATACCTACATCACCAAAGGAGGACGATGCAACAGATATGACATCGTCTGCGACACTTCTTACTTATCCTTCACTCGGACAAATTTCAGAATCGGTGGATGCACTCGAGGAGGAGGCTGATATGTTGGACTATGAGTCTACGCCGGTTCATGAAGGTATGGATATCAATATGGTGTACTACTTACCTGCTGAGTTTCGTGTTGTAGATGAAGAAGGGGAGGTGGCTCGGCTGGATTTTAGCCCTAAAAACGCAATATTCGAGAAGCCAAAAGAACCAGTAACGCATCTTAAAGCATTATATCTCAGAGGTCATATCAATGGGTCGCCGCTCACTCGGATGCTTGTTGATGGTGGTGCTGTGGTAAATCTTATGCCCTATTCGGTCTTCAAGAGATTGGGTTTGCCTGATGAAAAATTGATCAAGACCAATATGGTGCTCAATGGATTTGAAGGCAAAGAGAAAACTGAAGCCAAAGGTGTGATGTATGTGGAGCTTACAGTCGGAAGCAAAACTTTGGCTACTGCATTCTTTGTCGCTAAGGTGCAAGGTAACTACAACGTCATACTAGGCCGCGATTGGGTTCATGCAAACCAGTGCGTGCCATCCACTATGCACCAGTTTTTGATTCAGTGGGTTGATGATGAAGTGGAAGTTATTCACGCGGATAACTCGGCCTGTGTTGCTTTGGCCGATGCATCGGTGGATTGGCAACATCCCAATGCTACATGCTTGACGGGACGTGACTTGTCAGAATTTGATTTTCTCAGCGCAACCAAGAGCGGTTTTGTGCCCGTCTCTTTAAAGCCGAGTGAATGCAATCGGCTCCAAGGTATGATATGTTTAAATGGATCCTAATTCCGAGTGGTTACAAAAACGTCTTGTAAAGTATCGGTCCAATGAGAACGATATGTATGAGTCTATAGAGGAGTTGGATGGCATGGATAAACTTGGACAAGGTTTTACATCAGCCGATCCGTTAGAAGAGGTAGATATTGGAGATGGTTCAGTCACTCGACCGACATTTATAAACAAAAATTTGAAAGCCGATTGTAAGGCTAAGTTAATCGAGCTATTGAAAGGATATGTTTATTGCTTTGCATGGGAATATCATGAGATGCCAGGGTTAAGCCGAGAGCTAGTGGAACAACGGTTGCCTATAAAGGCCGGTTTTAGACCTTATAAACAATCGGCCAGAAAATTTAATCTGAAAACATATGACCGGATCAAGGAAGAGATCGGTCGACTGCTTGAAGCTAATTTCATTCGACCTTGCAGGTATGCTGAGTGGATTTCTAACATTGTCCCGGTAGAGAAGAAAGGATCTGGCAAGTTGAGGGTGTGCATTGATTTCAGAGATTTGAATAGGGCTACACCCAAAGATGAGTATCCTATGCCAATAGCCGATATGCTTATTAATGATGCTTCTGGACATAAGGTTATTAGCTTTCTAGATGGTAATGCCGGATACAATCAAATTTTTATGGCCGAAGAGGACATGTACAAAATGGCTTTCCGATGTCCTGGTTTCCTTGGTTTATTCGAGTGGACAGTGATGACATTCGGATTAAAAAATGCTGGCGCCACGTATCAAAGGGCTATGAATTTGATTTTTCATGATTTACTCGGTGTCATACTTGAAGTTTATATTGATGATATTGTTGTCAAATCAGATGCTTTTGAATCTCACTTGGCCGATTTGCGTTTAGCTTTTGAAAGAATGAAAAAGTATGGATTGAAAATGAATCCTTTGAAGTGTGCTTTCAGCGTGTCAGCTGGCAAGTTTTTGGGTTTCATTATTCATGAAGATGGTATAGAGATTGATCCCAAAAAGATAGAGGCTATACAGAAGGTGGAGGCTCCAACAT
Source organism: Triticum urartu (assembly GCF_056163025.1). Lineage (NCBI taxonomy): Eukaryota > Viridiplantae > Streptophyta > Magnoliopsida > Poales > Poaceae > Triticum > Triticum urartu. Next base: position 91,263,246 of record NC_141878.1, read on the forward strand.
GCAAGAGAGATATGCAAAAGTTCCTTGGCAAGGTCAATTATTTGAGAAGGTTTATAGCTAATCTATCAGGGAAAGTTGATGCATTTACTCCTATCCTTCGGTTAAAGAATGATGCTGATTTCACTTGGGGGGCAAAACAGCAAGAAGCATTTGATATGATCAAGAATTATTTGTGCACTCCTCCGGTGATGAGAGCACCCAAGCATGGGGAACCCTTCAGACTTTACATTGCAGCAGAGGAAGGAGTTATTGGTGCTGTTCTAACTCAAGAGACCGAAGGAAAAGAGCATGCCATCACTTATTTGAGCCGCCGCTTATTGGACGCAGAGACAAGGTATACATTTATTGAGAAATTATGTCTATGCTTATATTATGCTTGCACAAAACTGAGACATTATTTAGTGCCGAGTGTTTATGTAGTAGCTTGTCAAACCGATGTCATTAAATACATGTTGCATAAGCCAATTCTTAGTGGTAGAATTGGCAAGTGGGCTTATGCTTTGATTGAATATGATTTGGCTTATGAATCTCTAAAATCCATGAAAGGCCAAATTGTTGCTAATTTCATTGTTGAACATCAGATTAATAACAAGCATGATGTTGATATGAACCTTGTTTCATTAGTACCATGGAGATTATACTTTGATGGTTCAGTTTGTAGCAATGGCCAAGGTGTTGGTATTGTTTATATATCTCCTCATGGTGCTGTTTTTGAAGCCTCATGCCGCTTAGAATATTTTTGCACAAACAATCAAGCCGAATATGAAGCATTGTTATTCGGCCTAGAGATGTTACTTGCTATAGGTGCTACACATATTGAGGCTTATGGTGATTCGTTACTAGTGGTGCAGCAAATATCCAAAGTCTTTCAGTGTTTGGACGAATCACTTAATGTTTATCTTGATAGATGTCTAGATATAATTTCTACTTTGGATTGCTTTAGCATTGCTCATATAACTAGACATGACAATTGGAAAGCAAATGAATTGGCACAACAAGCATCCGGATAACATGTTGATCATGGCATGTTTCATATCTCTCAAAGACCGATGTCTTGTCTTGCCAATATGGGAGAGGCCGAACCTGAACCCACTGATTCGGCCATTAACAAAAGTCTAGTGCAGGTGACAATCCCGACTGGAGGAAGCCCATTGTTGATTACTTGTGCAATCCGAGTGAAAGGGTGGACAGGGATGTTCGGCGTATGGCTTTCAAGTATACAATGAGAGATGATGGTCTTTATCGCCGAACCGTCGATGATGTTCTTCTAAAGTGTTTGGATGAGGACCAGGCAAGAGTTGCTATGGGAGAAGTACATGAAGGTATTTGTGGCACTCACCAGTCGGCTCCCAAGATGAAATGGTTATTGCGACGTGCTGGGTTTTATTGGCCGACTATGATTAATGATTGCTTCAGATATTATAAGGGGTGTGAAGCTTGTCAAAAGTTTGGTGATATTAAATTGGCTCCTGCTACTATGTTACATCCTATTATCAAACCATGGCCTTTCAGAGGTTGGGGTTTAGATTTCATTGGACAAATCCATCCGTCTTCCTCAAAAGGGCATCGGTTCGTATTGGTGGCAACTGATTATTTCACTAAATGGTCTGAAGCAGTACCTCTCAAGAACATGACACATACGGAGGTAATTCAATTCATAACCGAGCACATTATTCATAGATTCGGTATTCCTCAAACGTTAACTACAGATCAAGGTTCATCTTTCATGTCACACCAAGTCAGAGAGTTTGCCGAATCTTATAACATAAAGTTGCTCAATTCCTCTCCATATTATGCCCAAGCTAATGGACAAGCTGAGTCTAGCAATAAAATTTTAATCAAGCTCATCAAGAAGAAGATTGAGGATAATCCAAGGAGATGGCATGACTTGTTTTCTGAGGCATTATGGGCACATAGAATCTCAAGGCATGGTGCTACGAAAGTGACTCCATATGAGCTAGTATATGGTCAGGAGGTTGTTTTACCGGTGGAAGTAAATTTGAATGCTTTGAGAATAGCCAAACAAAATGATTTATCAGCAATAGACTTCTATAAATTGATGATGGACAACATTGATGAGGTTGCTGATAAACGTTTGGCTGCTTTGAATGCCATAGAGAGAGATAAGTTGAGGGTGGCAAGGGCTTACAATAAGAAAGTCAAGTTGAAGAATTTTCAAGTTGGTGATCTCGTTTGGAAAGTGATTCTGCCGATTGGTTCAAGAGATAGAAAATCCGGGAAGTGGTCTCCAAGTTGGGAAGGTCCTTTTAGAATTGCAAGAGTTGTTCCCGGAAATTCATATTTGGTGGAATCAATACAAGGGGCATTGTTACCTCGAGCTCTCAATGGCAAATATTTGAAGAAGTACCACCCGAGTGTATGGCAGGAAGCCTAAGTGGGCAATGGCCGATATACGATTATCGCCCTTAGCACAAACATGGCCGATACATAATTATCGCCCTGAGAAAAATAAATGGCCGATGGAGTGTTGATATCGTCCTTAGAACAAACACTATGCATATTATTTTTCAGCGTGCAAGCTTTGCCGAAAAACAGAGGGGCATGTGTTGACACCTGATTTTGGCAAGATACAGATTGCAATGAAGATGGTCTCGAGTGAATGAGTTTTCAGCATAAAAATATTCACGTCACCGAGTCGAACCACTTTGATGTTTCGGTTATATTCGTTCGACTTTATCTTACGGACCGAAACTATACTCCGAGTGGCATATTTCAATGTTCCGAGTGGTTTTTTGCCAATCACGTCTTCAAGATGACCTCGGATGAAGGAGCACTCTTAAGGAATTGTCTTCGTCTCGTCGAGGCAATCGATTTTGATATATAAATCATCTCAATCCGAGTTCATATGCAAAAGTTAGAGGCAATATACTGCAGACTGAACCTCAACGGAAATATGGTGCGAGGTGCCAGACACTTGTCTGATAGGTTGCGCGAGTAATTCGGCCATCACTAAGGCCTTGAATCGAAAAACCTTCAACATGGAAAAGTTTCGTCTCGTCGAGCCGATCGATTTTCATATATAATTCGTCTCAATCCGAGATCATATGAGGCCTGGAGAGACAAATCAAGATCGGGCTATGTTTTCAGTCGGAAATCCGAGTGAAAAGTTTACCATCTGAGTGAAAGTTTACAGTCGAGTGAAAATTTACCGGTTGAGTGAAAGTTTGCTGACCGGATGAACTTATTATTATCCAAGTGGAAATATAGTCATCCGAGTGAAAATATGATCATCCGAGTGAAATTGTCGTCCAGGTGAAAATATTCCGAGTGAAAAGATTACCATCGGGATGAAAACTTGCCGATTGAATAAGATAGTGCCTTCCGAGTGGAAATATAGTCATCCGAGTGAATAAGATAGTGCCTTCCGAGTGGAAATATAGTCATCCGAGTGGAAATATAGTCATCCGAGTGAAAGATTGTCTTCCAAGTGAAAAAGTCCAATCGGACGATCCGAGTGAAAGTATCTAATATCCGAGTGGATGAGCTCAAGTCCGAGTGAAATTGAACATGTGCTCGAAAGTTTATCAAAATGACCTTGGATGAAGAAGTGTTCAATACAGAAGTTGTGCATATCATCAAGACGGTAAACTTTGATTTTGGAGTCATCATCATCAGAGATAATATATAGCCTACAAATTCACTACGAGACTCGGATAATCCAGTCTACTGCAAGACCGAGTCCGACTGGAAGATAAAGATGACCTTGAAAAGTATTCAAGATGGCCTTATTTGAAAAAGTGATCAACATGAGAGTTGTTCTTATCGTCGAGGTGCACAAGTTTGATATTTGGGCCATCTCGATCGGAGATCATATGCAAGCCCGGCGGCCCGCGCAAGAAGGAAGACAGAGTTTGGGCCAGATTCAGACTGAATCCGAGTTGGAATAGAATTAGGACTCTAGGATGTGAATTGATGTAACTTTTCTTGTAAGAAAAGCCTAGATGAATACTTTACTTGTACGGGAAGTCCAGCCGCCTCTTATATATGTTGGGGGTGACGGCCGATTGAACAACACACAATCGAACAAATCAATATACTACTTTTTCATCTACGTTCTATCTCTCCACCGTTTTTCTATCTCGTTCTTAGCAGTTCTTCGTGTTTGAGAGCTGCGAATCCCGAGGCTTTAGGGGCGAGCGAATCGACCTAGGGCAGCCCATAGCCGCTGCACTCCCTGACGGGGTCCCTCCCGGGGGTGTGGGGTTTTCGGGTCTGCAAAAGCGCCCGTCGACTGTCTTGCGTATCGCGCTGTCGGTCGGGTCTCCTTCGACGTGACCTGCGGTGCATCACCCCCGGTGTCGAGGGTACACGTGACGTGTTCGTGTGTCAACACCACTATCGACGATCTAACCGACATGCTTGACTTCAGCTCCGAAGACATCGACAGCATGGACGACGATGTAGGAGACGAACAGGAACCAGCACCTGTAGGGCGCTGGAAGGCCACCTCGTCATATGACATATATATGGTGGATACTCCAAAAGATGGAGATGGCAATGGAACAGTGGGGGATGACGCCCCCAAGAAACAGCCAAAGCGCCGGCGTCAGCGGCGCCGCTCTAAATCCCGCCAAAGCAAAAACGGTGATTCCGGCACGGGAGATAATACTACCCCGGATAGCGCCGAAGAACACCCACCTCAGCAAGATTCGGCACAGGAAGATGGAGAAGCCAGCCCTCATGAGAGAGCGGCAGACCGAGAGGTCGAGGATGATAACTATACGCCTCCCTCCGAAGACGAGGCAAGCCTCGATGACGACGAATTCGTCATACCATCAGACCCCGCCGAACAAGAGTGTTTTAAACGCAGGCTTTTAGCCACGACAAGCAGCCTCAAGAAAAAGCAGCAACAGCTTAGAGCTGCCCAAGATTTGCTAGCTGACAGATGGACTGAAGTCCTTGCGGCCGAAGAGTATGAACTCGAACGCCCCTCCAAGAGTTACCCGAAGCGCAGGCCGCTACCCTGATCAGAGGAGGAAGCACCTACATCACCAGCGCATGACATGGCAGACCGGCCACCTCGCGGCCGCGACAGAGAGGCCTCTCGGCCCTCCACCCAAGCCATGCCCCGACGCCGCTCAACTAAGGCACGGGAAAATGCGCCCGACCTGCGAGACATACTGGAGGATAAGGCAAGACAAACAAGATCGATCTACGGATCACGCAGGCGCCCTACGGCATGTGACAATGATCTTCACTCCGGATACAACAAATCCGGCCGGGCCGAACACAACAGACATAGCTCTTCCGAGCTGCGTCGTGATATAGCCCAGTACAGAGGCGCCGCACACCCGCTATGCTTCACGAATGAAGTAATGGATCATAAAATCCCAGAGTGTTTCAAACCTGTAAACATCAAATCATACGATGGCACAACAGATCCGGCGGTATGGATCGAGGATTATCTCCTTCACATCCACATGGCACGCGGCGATGATCTACACGCCATCAAATACCTCCCGCTCAAACTTAAAGGACCGGCTCGGCATTGGCTTAACAGCTTGCCAGCAGACTCAATTGGTTCTTGGGAGGACCTGGAAGCCGCATTCCTCGACAACTTCCAGGGCACTTACGTGCGACCACCGGATGCCGATGACTTAAGCCACATAATTCAGCAGCCAGAGGAATCGGCCAGACAATTCTGGACACGGTTCCTAACAAAGAAAAACCAGATAGTCGACTGTCCGGACGCAGAGGCCCTAGCAGCCTTCAAGCATAACATCCGCGATGAGTGGCTTGCCCAGCACCTGGGACAGGAAAAGCCGAAATCCATGGCAGCCCTCACGACACTCATGACCCGCTTTTGCGCGGGAGAAGACAGCTGGCTAGCTCGCAGTAACAACTTATCAAAGAACCCTGGTAATTCGAATACCAAGGAAAAAGTGGCAGGACACGTCGGAATAAGCAAAAACGCCGCGTTAGCAGCGACAGCAATGAAGACACGGCAGTCAATGCCGGATTCAAAGGCTATAAATCCGGTCAGCGGAAAAAGCCATTCAAAAAGAATACTCAGGGCCCGTCCAGTTTGGACCGAATACTCGATCTCTTGTGCCAGATACATGGCACCCCCGAAAGGCCAGCCAATCACACTAACAGGGATTGTTGGGTGTTCAAGCAGGCAGGCAAGTTAAGGGCCAAAAACAGAGACAAGGGGCTGCACAGCGACAACGACGAGCCCAAGCCGCCGAACAACAATGGACAGAAGGGCTTTCCCCCACAAGTGCAGACGGTGAACATGATATACGCAACCCACATTCCCAAACGGGAGCGGAAGCGTGCGCTACGGGACGTATTCGCGATGGAGCCAGTCGCCCCAAAGTTCAACCCATGGTCCTCCTGCCCGATCACTTTTGATCGAAGGGACCATCCCACTAGCATCCATCATGGCGGCTTCGCCGCATTGGTTCTAGACCCAATCATCGATGGATTTCATCTCACAAGAGTCCTCATGGACGGCGGCAGTAGCCTGAACCTGCTTTATCAGGATACAGTGCGGAAAATGGGCATAGATCCCTCAAGGATTAAGCTCGCAAGAACGACCTTTAAAGGCGTTATACCAGGTGTAGAAGCCAACTGTACAGGCTCAGTAACACTTGACGTGGTCTTCGGATCCCCGGACAATTTCCGAAGCGAAGAGTTAATCTTCGATATAGTCCCGTTTCACAGTGGCTATCACGCCCTGCTCGGACCAACCGCATTCGCAAAGTTCAATGCGGTGCCGCACTACGCATATCTCAAGCTCAAGATGCCAGGCCCTCGAGGAGTAATTACGGTCAACGGAAACACCGAACGCTCCCTCCGTACGGAGGAGCATACGGCGGCTCTCAAGATGCCAGACACTGCCAAGCGCGCCCGGAGTAACCAACAGCAGGACTGCCTGGCACACTCTGAGCAAGCGTAGCAATGCGGCCCCAACCCCAGCTTTCGCGACATAGCAAAACCAGTACCTCGCGTACATAACTACGCCCTTGAAATACCATGGGCACAGGGGAAGGGGCACAATAACGGCACGCCCAAAATACGTCTTAAACGTACTAGGGGCTGCCGGATTCTTTTTTTAATTATTTCTTACTTTCAGGACTCCATACTTCGGACGACCTGTTCGGCAATTCGACTGCCGCACAAACGATGCAAGATCCAGGGAGGCAGACAAGCCATGCCGCATTATGGAACTCCTAGGTGGTCTCTGTTACGAGCGGTATACCTGTTTTAAATACAATTCCGCGGCCTGCCCCTGGTCAGGACATACTGAATAGTCCAATATCTTTTGCTTACCGCACTATTTGTATCGTTCGGCTTTGATAAATAGCCTCTCTATAAACAATGCTTAGCTTCTTGTCTATTTTTTGCATTATCTTCTTTTCACATTTATGTTTATTAAATGACATGATTGCACCCGTACACCATGGTACGGCAAACACGCCAGGGGCTTCAGTACCCCTCATAATGGTGTGAGAAGTCCGTACACTTTCACCAGTGCGGCACCCCGAACGTATAGCACTATATGCATCGGCTCCGAATCATGATTTGGGTCAATAGTTGGGTTTGCCCGGCTCCTATGTTTTGGTGCCTTACGTTCCGCTCTATCGGCTAAGGTAGCACTAGGAGAACCACTGCGATTGTGCCCCGGTTCAGCTGGGTTAAGCACCTCAGTGGAGAAAGCTAAAACTGACTGTCATGATGTGGCGAGAGACCGGTCGCTGTTCGAGAGGTTTTTCGAGTCCCTAAAGGCTTATGCCGCTTCGAGCGAGGAGCTGGCTTTGTCCGGCCAAGGCGTGGATAGCGCCCCGAACTCGGTCTTCCGAACTAGGGGCTTCGCCGAAATTTAAAATTATAGAGTTCTATGGCTAAGTGAGAGTGTTCAAGCATTATAGTCCGATTGCCTGGTTCGTTGTGCTGAGCGCCTCCCTTGAAGGACCCAACTATGGGAAAAAGAGCGCTCAGGTTTATCCCGAACACCCCAGCACTAGTGGCACGGGGGCAGAAGCCGACGACTGGCCATCTCTCAATTTTTGATAAACGGCCGCACAGAAAGTAATATTTTAAATTCAATAAGCATTGCTTAGCGCATATGAACAAGTTTTCAGCGCACAGGATAAACACGAGCGAGTTCATTCAAATATCACATCCTTGGTACATTCATCCGCCACAAGGCGGGCACCTACAAGAACATCCTTGTAGTAGTTCTCGGGCTTGCGATGCTCCTTCCCTGGCGGCGGCCCGTCCTTCACAAGCTTCTCACCGTCCAGCTTACCCCAGTGCACCTTTGCATGGGCAAGGTCCCGACGGGCACCTTCGATGCAGACGGAGCGCTTGATGACCTCAAGCCTCGGACAGGCCTCCACCAGCCGCCGCACCAGCCCGAAATAGCTCCCAGGAAGGGCCTCTCTGGGCCACAGCCGAACTATGAAGCCCTTCATGGCCTGCTCGGCCGCCTTGTGGAGCTCGACCAGCTGTTTCAGCTGGTCGCTCAAGGGCACAGGGTGTCCGACCTTAGAATACTGAGACCAGAACATCTTCTCCGTTGAGCTACCCTCTTCAGCTTGGTAGAATGCGGCGGCGTCGGATACGCTGCAGGGAAGATCTGCGAATGCCCCTGGAGAGCCCCGGATTCGGGTAAGTAACAGGTAGTTCACTTTTATATTTCTGCTTTGCATAAAGAATGCCTTACCCGTTGCTATCTTCCTCATCTCCTCCAACTCTTGGAGGGCCTTTTGGGCTTCGGCCTTGGCAGACTTGGCAGCCTCTAGGGCCGTTGCAAGCTCGGATGCTTGCGCCTTCAACTCCAGCTCCAAACTCTCACGTTTTTTCATGAGAGCCTGAAGCTCTTGCTGCACCTCGCCGACCTGAGCCCCAAGTCTGTCTTGCTCGGTGCGCTCCGCGGCCGTTTTCTTTTCGGCCTCAGACAGCGCCTGCTTAAGGGTCGCCACCTCAGTCGTGGCCCCTACAATAAGCAGTACAATCTTGTTACTCTTTTTGCAATCAAGCCTTTTTATAGGCACTTTTTCTGTAAGGTATTTCTTACCTTCTTCTTCCTCGAGCCGCCGCTTGGCAAGGCCGAGCTCTTGCTCGGTCCGCTCGAGGTCCTGCTTCAGGACACCCACCTCCGCAGTCAGTGCGGCGGTGGATAGCAGCGAAGCCTGCATACGCATATTGACCCTTTTTTGTTAGACTCATGTGATATTTAATAGATCCTCTATTCGGCTTTTCTTTCCGAACGCCAAACAGAGCATCAGGGGCTACTGTCTATGCGATAATATTTTTACATATTTTTACTTACCTCGAAGCCTGTTAGAAGGCTAGTGCAAGCTTCAGTCAGTCCGCTCTTGGCGGACTGAACCTTCTGGATCACCATACTCATAATAGTACGGTGCCCCCCATCGATGGAGGCATCGTAAAGCACCTCCAGCAGATTGTCCGGCACCTCCGGTTGGACGGAGGCTGCCGGCTCAGAAGGCTTGCTCCTCTTGGAAGGAGTTCGCCTACCGCGGTCCGGAACTGCGGAAGATTCCGGCGCGGTGTCCAGCACAAAGCCGGACTGAGAGCCCTGGGAAGCCTTATCCCCTTCACTCCTAGAGTCCGGGAGGTTGCCTTGCGGCTCCTCCGGGACCACCTCCTCCTGCCCCGGAGCTTGTCGCGACGCCACTTCAGCGTCGTCTGCAGTGCGGGGGGAGACAGCGGGCGGAACTGAGTTCACGTCCGATGAGTCCAGGGAGCCGCCCGACGATTCGTCAAATTCGGCCCGGGGCAGACTGTATAATTACATTCGACATTAGGGAAAGCTGTGCAACAAAGGAAAATCATGAGTTACTCTGATATCCGAACTTACGATTTCGTCGGACGCTTGGCCCTGTTTGGCCACTCCTCTTTGCCCTCTTTGGCGTTGGGGGCGTAGTCCGGCGGAGGGGTCTTCCTTTTCCTAGACCCCTCGGAGCATATCACTGAGCATTTTGAGCAAGCAAGCCATTAAGCAACACCTCGTCCCCTTTTAATAGTATTGGCTTTTCCTATGGACTCAATGTGATCTTGGATCACTAAAATGAAAATGTAGAGTCTTGAGCTTGAGCCAATATGTTTCCTTAGCATTTTGAGGGTTCCACATTCCTAATCCATGCCATGCTATTCATTGAACTTTCTGAAATGATCATCTTGAAGTAGCATTAGTTCAATGAGTTATATGTTGTTAGGAATTACCAAAACCACCCAGGGATAGTTGCACTTTCACCGGCCCAATGCTATCGGAAGAATGGATAATGCTCGCAACCCGACGAGCCCAATGATGGACCGACTCATCCTCACGCCGCACACAGTGCTGCAAATCAACAATTGTCATCGGTTGCTTGCAAGTTCCTTGAAAATTATTGATGAAGCGCTCCTTCAACTCCGCCCAGGTGTTGATAGAATTGGGGGCAGGTTCTTCAACCATGTGCGAGCCATCCCCTCCAACATCATAGTGAAATATTTGGCACATACCACATAACTGACGTCCAACATATCCATGGTCAGCTCATAGCTCTTAATCCAAACCTCCGGAGGGAGATCTGTCATGTAGTTGGGTACTTTGTGGGTACCCTTAAAGTCTTTAGGCATGCGCTCGTTACGTAAAGCCAACACTAGGCACAGTACTCCGATGGTTCTGACATTCGACCCAGCTCCCATTGAAGCTGAAGGAAGTACCGGGGGCGGCTGATAAGCCCCCTGGTTTACTGCATCTGCCTCTCGACGGGCCCTTGCACCTTCCACAATTGCTTGAGCATCAGTCTGCGGGTTACGGGGCGGGTTATGGCGTCGTTCGCTGCTGGAAACCACTGGCGACTCAGCATGCCGGTTGTAGCTAAGACTCAACAGCGGGGTCGAGTGTACACGATGCCGACTATAAGAATAATTATCCCGCTGAGCAATCGCCGTCTGTAAAAGTTCAATGGTGTTCCAGGTTTCGACCGCGACCGACGATTCACCAGTGATAGGAAGCATAGTAAGTCGGGTTGCTGCTGCTACCATATTATCCACCAGGTTGGAGAAGTGATCCGACGGAGTTAAAAGACGTTGCAGCGGTGTCGGGATAAAAGAAGGGTCTGGGACCAGCTCATCCCTCTGGGCTGGCCCTGGTCGGTGGGGTTGAGCTATCACCCTGTTCCCAGGCATATCAAGGGTTAATTGGTGTATAACTGGTGCTCCCGGAGTACTCGGGCCTGCCCCTGGCTAGTTGAACAAATGCATGGGCTCATAACCAGGAGGTAATCGGCTCAGGTACCTTCTCTAGTAAACTACATTAGAAGTGTTCTGATCCAGGTTTAGGTGCCAAGCTTCTATTTTCAGGCGCACTGCTTCTGCATTAACTTGAGCCTGCAACGCGGCCATCCGAGTGTTTTCAGCATTGATATCCTCCTGGGCCTTGGTCATCTGTTCTCAAAGTTTTGCAATTGACGCATTGCGTTCCACTTGGTTTTCTGCAGTGACCACAGTCCCCAGCAAGGTTGTTAGGGCGGTCACCAGCTCAGACAGAACTTGAGCCGGAGGCCTGGCTGAGCTGGATGCTGATGGGTTAGTCATTGCTGTTGCTCCAGCTGCCTACGAGTTGAGAGACGGCGCCATCCCTGCCATGAAGATGGCGGCCCGGCACGGCGGCTCGTGGGGGTCCGGAATAGTGTTACCATCGGAAAGCCCCAAGCCCGCCGTCATGGAGCGAGTAGATTGACTCCCCGGTTGAGGACTCACCATCTGAGTAGATGAGTCTCTCCTCGAGATGCGGAATTTTCCGCAACTTCCACACCTTGCGTGAAACCAACAAAGACATGCTTCTGACCGGCTTGGATCCGGGAGGGTTGCGCGTGCCGAGCTGGCTCGACGAGGTCGGTGCAGATGTCCGGCTCAGGCTCAGATCCGCCGATTTTGCCGATGAAGACATCGATTCCGCCAAAGGGGACTTAGTACCCTACTTGATTGAGTCGGCCTCGGGGCCCTGATACGTCTCCAACGTATCTATAATTTTTTTATTATTCCATGCTATTATATTATCAACCTTGGATGTTTTATATGCATTTATATGCTATTTTATATGATTTTTTCGACTAACCTATTAACCCAGAGCCCAATGCCAGTTTCTGTTTTTTCCCTTGTTTCAGTGTTTCGCAGAAAAGTAATATCAAACGGAGTCCAAATGGAATGAAACATTCAGAAAAGTTATTTTTGGAAAGAAAGCAATACAGGAGACTTGGAGTGCACGTCAGGGGATCAACGAGGAAGCCACGAGGCAGGGGGCGCGCCCACCCCCCTGGGCGCGCCCTCCACCCTCGTGGGCCCCTCGTGGCTCCCCTGATGTATTTCTTCCGCCTATATATATCCATATACCCTAAAACGATCGGGGAGCAGAATAGATCGGGAGTTCCGCCGCCAGAAGCCTCCGTAGCCACCGAAAACCAATCTAGACCCGTTCCGGCACCCTGCTGGAGGGGGTAATCCCTCTTCGGTGGCCATATTCATCATCTCGGTGCTCTCCATGACGAGGAGGGAGTAGTTCTCCCTCGGGGCTGAGGGTATGTACCAGTAGCTATGTGTTTGATCTCTCTCTCTCTCGTGTTCTTGATTTGGCACGATCTTGATGTATCGCGAGCTTTGCTATTATAGTTGGATCTTATGTTTCTTCTCCCCCTCTACTCTCTTGTAATGGATTGAGTTTCCCCTTCGAAGTTATCTTATCGGATAGAGTCTTTAAATATTTGAGAACACTTGATGTATGTCTTGCCGTGCGTATCTGTGGTGACAATGGGATATCACGTGATTCACTTGATGTATGTTTTGGTGATCAACTTGCGGGGTCCGCCCATGAACCTATGCATAGGGGTTGGCACACGTTTTCCTTGTGATTCTCCGGTAGAAACTTTGGGGCACTCTTTGAGGTTCTATGTGTTGGTTGAATAGATGAATCTGAGATTCTGTGATGCATATCGTATAATCATATCCATGGATACTTGAGGTGACATTGGAGTATCTAGGTGACATTAGGGTTTTGGTTGATTTGTGTATTAAGGTGTTATTCTAGTACGAACTCTAGGGCTGTTTCTGACACTTATAGGAATAGCCCAATGGATTGATTGGAAAGAATAACTTTGAGGTGGTTTCGTACCCTACCATAATCTCTTCGTTTGTTCTCCACTATTAGTGAATTTGGAGTGACTCTTTGTTGCATGTTGAGGGATAGTTATATGATCCAATTATGTTATTATTGTTGAGGGAACTTGCACTAGTGAAAGTATGAACCCTAGGCCTTGTTTCCTAGCATTGCAATACCGTTTATGCTCACTTTTATCATTAGTTACCTTGCTGTTTTTATAATTTCAGATTACAAAAACCTTTATCTACTATCCATATTGCACTTGTATCACCATCTCTTCGCCGAACTAGTGCACCTATACAATTTACCATTATATTGGGTGTGTTGGGGACACAAGAGACTCTTTGTTATTTGGTTGCAGGGTTGCTTGAGAGAGACAATCTTCATCCTACGCCTCCTACGGATTGATAAACCTTAGGTCATCCACTTGAGGGAAATTTGCTACTGTCCTACAAAGCTCTGCACTTGGAGGCCCAACAACGTCTACAAGAAGAAGGTTGTGTAGTAGACATCAAGCTCTTTTCTGGCGCCGTTGCCGGGGAGGTTAGCGCTTGAAGGTATATCTTTAGATCTTGCAACCGAATCTTTTAGTTTCTTGTTTTATCACTAGTTTAGTCTATAAAAGAAAACTACAAAAAAATGGAATTGAGGATACCTCATATGCTTCATCTTTTTAATATCTTTCATGAGAATAAGGATTCCGATAATTGTGCTCAAGTGCTAGAACAAGAATGCATTAGAATGTTTGGCACTAAATATTTGAATGATGAGCATGATTGCAATGTTGTTAGTATGAATTCCTTGAATATCCATGATGCTAATGATATGCAAAGCCACAAGCTTGGGGAAGCTATGTTTGATGAAGATGATATTTTTGTCCCCCAAGTTTTGATGAGCAAATTTATTATGATGAAAGCATGCCTCCTATTTATGATGATTATATTGATGAAAGTGGATTTGGAGAGGTCATCACTTTATTTTGTGATGAATCCACTATTCCGGAAGAGGTTCCAATTGATTATGAGAACAGAGTTGCTATCTATGATGATTATTGTGATGACTTGTATGCTATAAAGAATAATGATATCCATGAAACTTGTCATCATGATTTTAGTTTTCAATTGAATTATGCCTCACATGATAATTATTTTGTTGAGTTTTCTCCCACTATTATTCATGAGAAGAATTTTGCTTGTGTGGAGAGTAATGAAATTTCTATGCTTGTAGATCATGAAAAGAATGTTTTATGTGATGGTTATATTGTTGAATTCATTCATGATGCTACTGAAAATTATTATGAGGTAGGAACTTATGCTTGTAGGAATTGCAATAATATCAAGTTTCCTCTCTATGTGCTTAAAATTTTGAAGTTATGCTTGTTTTACCTTCCTATGCAAGTTGATTCTTGTTCCCACAAGTTGTTTGCTCACAAAATCCCTATGCATAGGAAGTGGATTAGACTTAAATGTGCTAGTCATATTCTTCATGATGCTCTCTTTATGTTTCAATTCTAATCTTTTATGTGAGCATCATTGAAATCATCATGCCTAGCTAGGGGCGTTAAATGATAGCGCTTGTTGGGAGACAACCCAATTTTATTTTTGTTCCTTGATTTTTGCTCCTGTTTAGTAATAAATAATTTATCTATCCTCTGTTATTATTGAGGTTTTATGTTTTAATTATTGTTTGTGCCAAGTAGAACCGTTGGGAAGACTTGGGGAAAGTCTTTTTGATCTTGCTGTAAAAAACAGAAACTTTAGCGCTCACGAGAATTGCTGCCAGTTTTTACTGGAGAGTGATATTGAGTTAATTATTTTTGCAGATGATTAATAGACAAATTACTCAGGTCCACCAATTTATTTGAGGATTTTATGAGTTCCATAAGTATACGTTTGATCCAGATTACTACAGATTGTTCTGTTTTTGACAGATTCTGTTTCCGATGTGTTGTTTGCTTATTTTGATGAATCTATGAGTAGTATCGGAGGGTATGAACCATAGATAAGTTGGAATACAGTAGATATTACACCAATATGAATTTAGAATGAGTTCACAACAGTACCTAAGTGGTGATTTATTTTCTTATACTAACGGAGCTTACGAGTTTTCTGTTAAGTTTTGTGTTGTGAAGTTTTCAAGTTTTGGGTAAAGATTCGATGGACTATGGAATAAGGAGTGGCAAGAGCCTAAGCTTGGGGATGCCCAAGGCACCCCAAGGTAATATTCAAGGACAACCAAGAGCCTAAGCTTGGGGATGCCCCGGAATGCATCCCCTCTTTCATCTTCGTTCATCGGTAACTTTACTTGAAGCTATATTTTTATTCGCCACATGATATGTGTTTTCCTTGGAGCGTCATTTTATTTACTTTTGTTTTGCTTGTTGTTTGAATAAAATACCAAGATCTGAAATTATTAAATGTTAGAGAGTCTTCACATAGTTGCATGATTATTCGACTACTCATTTATCTTCACTTATATCTTTCGGAGTAGTTTGTCATTTGCTCTAGTGCTTCACTTATATCCTTTTAGAGAACGATAATGGTTTTATTTTGAAGAAATAGATGAACTCTCATGCTTCACTTATATTATTTTGAGAGTCCTAAACAGCATGGTAATTTTCTTTGGTTATGAATTTAGTCCTAATATGATGGGCATCCAAGAGGGGTATAATAAAAACTTTCATATAAAGTGCATTGAATACTATGAGAAGTTTGATACTTGATGATTGTTTTGAGATATGAAGATGGTGATATTAGAGTCATTCTAGTTGAGTAGTTGTGAATTTGAAAAATACTTGTGTAGAAGTTTGTGATTCCCGTAGTGTCGGGGATATACCCCGCGGCGTAAACCGGCCGGAAGTATAACCCGGTCGAACTTGGCGGTTTACTTGAGACCCGGCTGAGACTTGACGATTCACTGGCGACCCGTTTGGACCTGGCGGTTTATGATTCATTGGTAATCCGGTAGGCAAGTCAGAGGAGCGACAAGACCCGGTGGCCCAACGGGCGGTTCATGAAGGCCGGTTCATACTATGGTGGGCCGGTTTAAGAGGAAAGGCATGACGAATATTTACCTTACAAGGAGTTAAGACCAGGACTTGTATCAGGTTTGTATTAGAGATAGACTAGTCCTAATCCTAATAGGACTCCACCTGTAACCCGCCCCGTCAACATATATAAGAAGGAGTAGGGCTCCCCAAAGAGGACAAGCTACAAGCGACAAGAAGATGAAACAATCTCTAGGGCTAGACACAAAGAGCCGGTTTACCGGCGACTCCCTCGTGATCATAATGAGACGTAGCCTCAAACAGCATGTAGGGTTGTTACCGGATGATGTTTCCCGGGGCCCGAAGCTGTCTAAATCCTTGTCTTGTGTTGCTTCTCTCGATTCCGCTCAACCCCTCTCAAACTACCACATAGATGCGTTGGTCTCGCGACTAAGTCCTGACACTAGGACATCTGCCGTGACAATTCCATGACAGTTGGCGCCCACCGTAGGGCCTGCACACGATGGTGTTGAGTTCTCGAAGGGATCTCTCCCAAGGATTAAGAAGTTCGTGATTTACGGGAGGAGGAAATTCCCGTTCAGAAAGATCTGCGCCAGTTTTGGATTAGTCTGGATTGGGAATATACGAGATTTGAGAAGCTAGGGTTTGGCGTCCTGTGCGCCGCCGCCAACGCGGCTTGGCAAACCGAAGCCAGATCGATAAGTGAAGCTGAGACCGACAAGTTCTACTACTGATTCAACTCGTACGTGGAGATTGACCAGAAGCGACCCACTGAGCCGCTGTTCCCGCACGTACTGTCTTCAAGTCCCGAGGAAGCCAAAGCTGCTATTATGCGATTTTCAATTGATCTCTACAGCTACTACTCACGGCATATTACAAGGTTTCATTTTCTGCTGCTGTGTCGCATCAAGCCATCAATCAACCGGATCAAGTATTGCAGGACTACTACTTTCTCACGTGAGGCTACTAGTAGTACTGGTTCAGTTTTTCAATTACCAAAGGAAAGACCACAACCCGATCTTTTCAACTGGGCCCGACCCGGAAACAGCCACGACCCGGGAGTGAGTTATCCAGTAAATTTTGGAGCGTACTGTGCGCCTAGCAAGTGGTCAAATTGCAAGTCACCGCCAGCTACCACGTCCTGACGTGAAGACCTAAACCGCTTCTTAAAAAATCAAGATAAAGTCAAGCCATCACACGAAAATCGACGTGGAAGTCAAACAACCAGGAGGAGGACACGGACGAGAGCCAATTGATCCAGCTATGACCCGGAAGCGGACGTCTCCGCGGACTCGGGCTCAACTGTGTTGACTCGCCTCCGCCTCTGCCGCGAGCCGTTCGCTGCAACGCCGCACAAAGCTGGCCTCGGCCTGCGCATCGCCCGAAAGTCTTCTCACGAGCCACTATCACCGGCGTGTCACCTCACCCGCGGATGCGCCACATCGCCCTAAGCCGCCACTCCGCCTCTGCTGCTTCCTGATCCGTTGACTCACGATGGTGGAAGGCTTGCTCCCCGTCTTTTTTTTGCCGCAAATCACTGCGCCCAACCGGGTCGCGCCCCGCGCCCCCGCTTTCTCTGAGCCGCCGGCGTGCTTTGCTTCTTCTGAGCCACCGTCAAGGCCGCCGCCTCTGCCATTGCCGGCACCAGTCTCCGCCGTGGTTGCCTTGTCGCCTAGTATCAAGCTGCTTCAAGCCATCCTCGCCGAATGGCTTCGTTTTGAGACGTTGTTAAAAGCGGGCTTCCATCATTTCCGCTTGGTCAACCAAGTGACAGCAACACTGGTCAAAGTACAAATCTGTTTTCATTGGAGCATTCACGTGGAAAGAAAGTGCATGCATGCATGATTTCTTTGAAGACCATTCTACCAATTGAACTGGAGCACGAGTCCCAGCGACCTGTGTTGGCTGTCATAAGGGGAACGGAAGAGGAGAAGCGCCAGCTAAACAGCTGCGCAAAAACAATTCCAAAAGAATATACTGCACGAGGCTGACAGCGCTGTTAAAAAAAAGGCTTCTGCAGCATGCCACTATATATGTGGTTATTTTAACTAGACGACTGATGTGGCTGCATGTAAAAACCAGTACAAGAGTGGGACAGAGGCAAGTTGGATTGATTGTTCCGGCTACTGCTTACGTCAAGAGCTATATCAGACATTTGCCATGTCTTTGATGGTCAGCATCCGTGTTCGTGCGACGAAAATACCAGGTGCTATTTATCCTATTTATTTTAAGTACATATTAATTTATCCAAGCAAAACTACTTTGCCCTGCTGTATTTTATATGCATGAGAATTATTCGTTACAAAATGACATTATACCGCGAAGATGGAGGCGTGCAAACATAGGTACAGGTGGTCGCTGTTATTTAACGGACTCCCACACTAGCTTCCAACTATGTGGCCGTCTGTCGCGACCGCACCAGTTTACAATGCCACGGACGACTCGCCCGTCTACTTTCACGGCCGGTTCACGCGTCCACACCGGCTTACAATGAGGAGGATAACTACTGTCCTGACGTATCAGGTGAAATCCATCCATTATATTTTTATATTATATATTGCTTTCTTTAAAAAAGAGCAATTACTTTGGGATGCGATATTTTTTTATGCAGGATAATTGTCCATCGCAAAAACTATGGCCGTGTCATGGATGTATAGCTCGCACCACCATTATAATGCGCTAGCATCTGACCACACCATCAAACTCGATGAATATATCTGCAAGCCGCCATTTTACACATCAGTTTACATCAACATGATGTGGTTAACTCATCCGTCCGCGCCGGCTTACAATGCCGTGGCCGACTCATTTGTCTGAACCACCTCTGATGCTACGGACGTCTTTGTCATTCGTCTCTCACGGCCTGGTCTTCAACATACCGGGCCGCACATGTCTGCATGAGCTGTTTATTGAGTATGAGCAAGTCACAGCTTGGGTAGCCCGGTTTTCTTTCAAATTGGAGGCAAATTATCATCAACCGCTGTCTGCACTAGATGGTTCAATGGGCAGGCGCACACGTCGCCGCCACTACAGTTTGGTTAACTTCAAATAGCCAGTTGGAAGGAACCATTGGCCGAGTTGTTGACACGGCTCATACGGGATCATTTATAACCCGCCGCAGTCACCTCAACCTTCTGTGGATTCACATCGTGCTATCAATACCAATGATATACAACTTATGCCGGTTTATATCACGGTCAAATATGGAGAATCTCAAAACAACTCTTCGAGTCACCTTGAGACTCGGAGGCTACGATGACATGACTCAGCAAATCTTGCCGGTTTCAGCAAATTTAAGAACCCCGGGACGATGGAGGGAAAGATAACCCGGTCCCGGAGGCTACTATTATATTGATGAAAATTTAAAGGTCGTCGAAAAATTTCCGGTTTAGAAAGTGTATGACAGTTACAAAATCCCGGCTCGATGAAGAAGTTCTGGGTCATCAGAAAGGATTCCGGTTTACAATCCGGTTCAAGGGAAGTCAGTCTCACTGAAGCTCTCAAACATCCGGTTTACAATCCGGTTCAAGGGAAATATGTTCTCCCGCAAAGCTCTGAAGCTTTCAAATCCGGTTTAAAAATGTCCGGTTCAAAAAGGAATTAACTTCTCGCAAGTTCGAGTTTAAAGGACGTTAGAAAATTTCCGGCTGAAAATGAAGAATCCGGTTTAAAATTCGGTTCAAGGGAAAGATGTCTCCCACAAAGCTTTGAAGCTCTCAATATCCGGTTTAACTTCTAGTTCAAGAAGAATTTATCTCTTGCAAAAAGTTAAAGGTTGCCGAAGAGGACCTGCCGCCATGATGTGCGGTTCAAACATGGGTATCCTGCCTTATTGGCTTATCATATTGTTAATCATGTGGGGGCTTCTGTTATAGAGCGGTGTCCTGTTTGCTCATTGATCTGGCTTATAAAGTCATATATGAAGAATCACTTGGGGGCTTGGTCATATCTGAACCATAGCTACACCTCTTGATTGACGCAATGCCATAGCATCACTTGGGGGCTTGGTCGTATCCGAACCATAGCTACACCTCTTGATCGGCGCAATGCCACTGCATCACTTGGGGGCTTGGTCGTATCCGAGCAATAGTCACACCTCTTGATCGGCTCAAAGCCAAATCAATCCGGGGCCAAAGAGAGTGTTGTAAAACAACAACTCAAACATAGGCACCCACTGAGCACAACTCAAAACGTTACTTGGGGATTCTTTGCTATCGCAATGAACTTAGAATCTACACTTGTGATTGGCTATCAAGCCATGGCTTGGAAGCCTGGTGTATACACCTAAAACCCCGGGTTAACCTGCCTCTTTAAGTAAGTTACTCCGCCCAGGTAAACCTGGTATGACCCTTCGAACTTTGACAAGTTACTCTAAAATAAAGACCCTGAACTTGTCAAGTTAAAACGATGATTGGTTAAGGATTGAGGACCATCTTAAAAGGCTTTGTAAAAATGGTTTAACTCAGTGGCCTGGCAGCCCATGAAAAGCCTCGAATTTGGGGCCTGGCAGCCCATGAAAAGCCTCGACTACAACGGTTTTATTTGCCTTTTGTTAAGTTTTCTTTGTTTTTACAAGATTTGTGATGTTTTTTAAACCGGTGTTTATCAACCCGGTTAGGCTGTCAACTACAAGTTGTCAGTATATGATCAGTCATAATCTGGAGATTATCAACCCGGTCTCGTTTTGACTACAAGTCACCGGTATTATATATGGTTAATCTGGTGTTTATCACAACCCGGCACGGTTTTATCATAAACCGGCACAATATGGAAGGAGTTATCAGTACTCAAGATTTGGGTTATCACCCTTATTACAAAAAGTTGGTAAACCAACGATGTGATTCAATGTCACAGGTATGATATATTTCATATTTGATTATTCTTAAGATTTGGGTTATCACCCTTATTACAAAAAGTTATAAACCCGGGTTATATGTTGGGCATTATGACCCGTCCGGCGGTAAATCGCCAGGACACTTTAAACTTGTTGTATGCAGAAACAGGTTGAATAAAGCATAATTATAAATCACCGGCGTTTGATAACCCGGCCTGGCTTTGGACTATAAGTTGCCAGTATGATGATAAATTCTCCGGTGTTTATTAAATCAGCCTGGCTTGGGACTATAAGTCGCCAGTATATATTTGGATTGCGCCATTGGAATCATGTGCCTATAAATCATTGGGTTATATTATTCAAATAGCCAAACTTGGCTAAATTTTCATTATGATATTGAATGAATAAGGTTTTCATACCGGATTATATTATCATGAATAGCCAACATGGCTAGATTTTTATTATGGTTATTAATAACCAGTATTATGATTAAGGTTTTCAAAATCGCTTTAGCGCAATGGCTATTATATTATTGATGGATATGATTTATTCTACAATTAAAGGAATAGTCCCGAGTCGCTGCAGGCTTACGACCCGGCACTTGGGGGCTACATTATTTAAACTGAGATTATATCACATATGCAAGTCTCATGTCGTTGCAAGCATGCACCATGACACTTGGGGGCTAATGCAAAGTCATTTTTGCTCATCTTATTAAAGACCCGACTCATCACATCATAATGAGCCGGCCCTTGGGGGCTACACGTCACTGCTCAAATCTACATGATTATATTTACAAAGTCCCTGCTCATTATTGCATAATGACCCGGGCCTTGGGGGCTACACTGGTTGAAGCTTTTATGAGCATAAGGCGATTTCAAGTCCTAGGTTGCTGCAAGCATGACAACCCGGCACTTGGGGGCTACATATATGGAGTATTCAGTCTTCACCAGTGAGTGAGGTGAACAACATGGATTTCTTCAAAGTGGCAGTAATTATATGGAAACAAGTCTCAAATCGTCACTTTGTTCTGTTCAAGACTTGGGGGCTACAGGTAATATGGATATAAGGGAGAAATATCTTCCAGTTTTCAGTTTTGAGCTAACCAGATTGATCCAGTGTCTGTAACAATTATGACCTGGCGTCACCAACAATTATTGACCTAGCATCACCATCATTATGATCCGGTGTCTGCAACAATCATAACCCGGCGTCATCAATAATCATAACCCGACGTCATCAATAATCATGAACCGGCGTTGGAAACAATCATGACCCGAAATTATCAGTTTTTTTAACCCGACAATTTTGGTAATATTAAACCGGCAAGTTTTACATCTTCAAACCAGCTGAATATCATATGAGTATTTCAAGACCCATATTTCTTAAATCGGCGCTTTGGAAGTCGACTTAAGTGGATTATTTCTTACAATATTTCTTTACAAGAGACCAATGTCAGCAAATTGACTCTGAAGCTGAGCTTATTGACCCGGATTTCTCAAAAGAAGTATCTAGAGTTTTTACATTCACAAAGTCTAACCATATCTGCTAAGGGAGATTTGCTATGAGATCATGGACATGAAGATATCAACAAGGAAATGACAAGGACTTAACGATGATCAGGTGCCGACTTACAAGAATTCTTAACCCGGAGCATAATCTGTCAAATTTGTTCTTGTGTTTGTTTTACAGGATTAGTTTAACATGGATAAATCCAAATTAAACTGGGGGCTAATGTCGGGGATATACCCCGCGGCGTAAACCGGCCGGAAGTATAACCCGGCCGGACTTGGCGGTTTACTTGAGACCCGGCTGAGACTTGACGATTCACTGGCGACCCGTTTGGACCTGGCGGTTTACGATTCATTGGTAATCCGGCAGGCGGGTCAGAGGAGCGACAAGACCCGGTGGCCCAACGGGCGGTTCATGAAGGCCGGTTCATACTATGGTGGGCCGGTTTAAGAGGAAAGGCATGACGAATATTTACCTTACAAGGAGTTAAGACCAGGACTTGTATCCGGTTTGTATTAGAGATAGACTAGTCCTAATCCTAATAGGACTCCACCTGTAACCCGCCCCTTCAACATATATAAGGAGGGGCAGGGCTCCCCAAAGAGGACAAGCTACAAGAGACAAGAAGAATAAACAATCTGTCATATCCCTGTGTTAGTCATGCATTAGGATTGGTTGAACTTTTGCATCATGTTTAAATTCCCAGAAAACTGAAATGGGGATGACAGAACCCCCAACACCCCCCCTGGAACAACTAGGGTTTACTAAAAACTTTTTCAATGAACCTAAAATGCCCTTCTAAAAAGTCCACCCTTTTTGTTTTGGGTTAAAACCTTTGACAAAAAGGGTGCACATTTTTCTAGGACATCTTAAGGTCATTGGATTAAGTCTTATAGTATTTGCATTTGGGCATTTAAATGCTATAAAATATTTTAAATGCTCAAATAATCATAAACTAAAATGTTTGCTGTGGGATATATTCTAAGCAGTAGCCATGATTAATTTTATGATTTTTGGAAATGCCCTGGCATTTTTAATAAAGCCCTGAAGTTACAGAGAGAGAACAAAGACTTACCTGGCGCAGCCCACCTAGCCCACCAGCCGGCCCACCTAGCTGGCCCGACCCAGCAGCCGCTCCACGCAGCTACTTCGCCTAGCCAGCGAGGCGAGCAGGTGCTCAGCGGCGAGCACAGGAGCTCGCCACGCCACCTCCATGCTTCCCTGCTTCACCTGGCCACCGCCTCGACGCCGCGAACGCCTCCATGTCGCGCACCGAAGCCCCTGGACATGCTCATTCATCCCCAACGCCTCTCCCTCACCGTTCCCCACCATGACCGACGCCCCTGCCGCCGCACCGTCGTCGTAGCCGCGCCCTCCGTCGTCCTCGCGCCGTGCCATCGTGTCCACGAGCTCCAGCACCATCGACTACATCGAGCAGGCCGAGCCCCGGGCGCTCGCCCGCTCTGGAATCGCCCTGACCCCGTGTCGGTGTCAAAACCGGCGGATCTCGGGTAGGGGGTCCCGAACTGTGCATCTAGGCCGGATGGTAACAGGAGGCAAGGGACACGAAGTTTTACCCAGGTTCAGGCCCTCTTGATGGAGGTAAAACCCTACGTCCTACTTGATTAATATTGATGATATGGGTAGTACAAGAGTAGATCTACCACGAGATCGAAGAGGCTAAACCCTAGAAGCTAGCCTATGGTATGATTGTTGATGTGTACGTTATCCTACGGACTAAAACCCTCCGGTTTATATACACAATGGAGAGGGTTAGGGTTACACAAAGTCGGTTACAATGGTAGGAGATCTACATATCCGTATTGCCAAGCTTGCCTTCCACACCAAGGAAAATCCCTTCCGAACACGGGACAGAGTCTTCAATCTTGTATCTTCATAGTCCAGGAGTCTGGCTGAAGGTATAGTCCGGCTATCCGAACGCCCCCTAATCTAGGACTCCCTCAGTAGCCCCTGAACCAGGCTTCAATGACGACGAGTCCGGTGCGCAGATTGTCTTCGGCATTGCAAGGCGGGTTCCTCCTCCAAGTACTTCATAGAAGATTTTGAACACAAAGATAGTGTCCTGCTCTGTAAAATAAGTTTCCACATATTGCCATAGAGAGAATAATATTTACACCAATCTAATCTGCTGACGTATTCCGTAGCGTGACACACCACGGTCAAGCCTTTATCTGAGTCGTTTTATTATCCCACCTCAGTGCGTCATGCGAGGCGGTTTCCTCGGCACGTCTTGTTTAAAGCAGAGATCGTGTCCCCTTATCCCGGGATTCTCATCAATACGGGCGTGGGTAACCCAACCGCTTCTAGGACTCCTAGATTATAGGCAAGTCCAAACGGACATGAAGAGGACGCTTGATATTCACCCTCTTTATAAAGGGGACAAGGCTTTTATTTTTCCCTCCCGTGCTCAATCGAATCCTTCCCCCACCTCAAGCTCAAACGCCCGAAGTTCAGGTCAGGCGCTCCGAACCTTCAGTCATGTCCGGATCTAGCCTTCAAGGCCGATGGATGCCTTCCTCCGTCACGGAAGAAGACATCAAGAAGTTGAGGGAGGCCAGATATCTGACTGCCGAGATTTTGCACCGGCTGCCTCCCCGAGGGTGGGTCGTCCCCACCCCCGAACCTAACGAGAACGTCGTGTTCGTTTCCCACTTCCTCCGAGGTCTAGGCCTTGCCCTGGATCCTTTCGTTAGGGGTTTGATGTTTTACTACGGGCTAGATTTTCATGATCTAGCTCCGGACTCCTTTCTTCATATCACGACATTTATTGTCGTGTGCGAGGCCTTCCTCTGGGTTACCCCTCACTTTGGCCTATGGCTCAAGACCTTTGAAGTGAAGCCGAAGATGGTCGAGGGGCAACATGCAGCGTGTGGAGGTGCCTCAATACGCAAGATGACGGGAGCTCCGTGGCCCAAAGGTTCCATCCCAGAGGTGTCTGAATTGTGGCAACAGGAGTGGTTCTACATCACGGCTCCTAGAAGTGCCAAGTGGGCGGCCCCCCTGTTTTCCGCTCGGGCCCTCCACCACAGCTGATGTCATGGATCAGCAGAGGTCTGAGCTCGGGTCCAGTCAAGGACGTGCCTATACTGCAAGGCCGCATTCGAGATCTCTTCAATGGAGATTTCAGTTTGGTTGCAGTAATACAGGTTATGCTGGTTCGTCAAGTCCAGCCTTGCAAACGCTGACCTCTTCGCCTGTGGGAGTTCAATCCCGAGGGACCGCGTGCCATTCAAAATTTTCTCGGTCTGACGCACGAGGAGATGTACAAGTCATTCTTCGGACCTCAGGTGGAGTGTCCGGAAATCACCGAGGACGTGGGCTTGAGTAGTAACCACACCGCCGAACAGGTAAGGCATCTTCCGGCCGAACATACTATCTCTACTTTGTTACAAAGTTATTTCTGAGAGTTTGCTTTTTGACCAGGACTGGCTAACAAAGGCGAAGTTGATTCGGTGTTTTCCCCCCTCCCTGAGGGTTTGGAAAATCCGGTATTGGAAAAGATGCTCCAGACCGCACCTTGCCCGGAGCCCTTGAAGGAAGATACTGTGGAGGATAATGCGGGCGGACGCGGGCCCCCAACGCTGCCCATTCTAGCCGAGGGAGCGAGCGTCTCCATGAGGGAAGGCAACCAGAAGAGGAAAAGGACTATGCCTGGGGATTCGGAAGCCGAAGCTTCCAAACGGGAGAAGAAGTCTCCCACAGAGGGTCCTACCTTGGGGGGCGCTGTTGCCGCACAAAGTCCGCGGGGGGATCAATTCTCCCACGAGTCGTAAGTGACCCGAAATACTTTTAATAGTACAAATATGCCATCTTTTTCTTCTGAGAAGATAACCACCGCATATATTTTTGCAGTTCGGGCCTTAGCCCCTCTCAAATGAGCTCATCTTCGGGGGATCTTCTTCCAGAGATGATGGAGAGCGAAACGCCTCCTCCGGACTCCTTCGCTCCAGAAGCGGGCGACCCTGAAGTGTCGTCGCGGAGGGCCTCTCCGAGTCCGGTGAGGCCAGAAGATAATCCCATTGACCCTCGAAGCTCCCAGTGTCCGGCTCCCGAAGAGAGCAGACAAAAGAGTCCGGCCCCGTCTAGTGTGCGATCGGATGTTCTGTGGGAGTTGGTGGGGCGAGCGGCCATCTCAGATGAACACCGTGTGATGATGAATACGGTGATGGAGAGAATATCGTCCGCCGAAAGTGGATTGCATGAAGCTTTTATGAGTCTACTGACAGGCTTTGAGGTACGTAAAAGAATGTATGATAATCCTGCACATGCTAGGTGTGCCCTGTGTAGATAGTAGCCCCTGAGACTCTGGTTGTCGTCGGAAACGGCGACGAACAGAGGATCATATTCCCAGGAAATAACCATACTGCCTCTATGTGCAGGTGATGGAAGCTCCGGTGGCTAGCCGGACTAGCGAGTTTGCCCATTTAGAACGGCAGTTGGATGCGGCAGACGCCGACATCGAGCTTGTTAACAAAAGGCTTGACGAGGCACAGGGTAAGTGTCAATATCTGGTAAACGCCACATAGGAAGAGCAGCATGATGCCAGTATCTTTAATATGTTGTGATTGCAGAAGGAGCTACCACTGATGAAGCCTTGCGGGCAGAACTTGCCCAAGCCAAGGAACAAGTGAGGTTAGGTAATGCGGCTGCTGTGAAGGCGGCCGAAGAGTTGCAAGCCGAGAAGGCCGCGCATGGCGAGACCCGAGACAAGATGGCCAAGATGGCTATAGAATTAAAAGCCGCCGCCGACCGTTGCCGGGTTCTTGAAAAGGAAAACCAAGCGAAGGCATCGGACCTTGAGAAGGCTGCTGCGACGAAAAAGGATCTCCGCTCTGCTATGAGGGCAAAGAAGGAGGAGCTGCGGGAAGCCGGGGATATTGTAGCTGGGAAATCCTTTATGTTGCGGAGGAAATTCGGAGATCCACGGTATGCCCCTCAGGATCGGCTGTGGAGTTCGGAGGATGTGTATATGGATTTGGCGGCGAGCGCTGCCGATGCAGCCAAATACTTCCAGGGTCAGACGGACCGTGGAGTAGACCATCTGTTTTGGAGACAATTCCATTATCCCGAGCGTCCACTTTCATTGACTGACCAATTAGCCGAATGGGCTGAACTAAATAGGTTGTCCGGACTCTATGAGGTTTGTTGTGGATCAGCTATGGCCGGGAAGGTCAAAACCGAACAGCTATTTCAGCTTGGTGCAGCAGGTCCTTGACGTGGTGCCGCGCATTAATGCGATGAGGAGGTCGGCATGCATAGATGGCGCACGGATGGCCTTTGCCCGTGTTAAGGCATATTGGGCGGAGATGGATGCTACCAATGTTGCAGCGCGGGATTCGGCTATAGGTCGAAAGGCTGCTGAGCACTACTTTGAAGAAGTTCTTTAGGGTGCCCGTTTGATAGAGACCCAGTGCTCAAAAAATATTATGTTTGAGTGATATGTAATCTCATTGTAAGCGAAATGCTTTTATAAATTTTTATAAGGCTATTTTTATACTTTTGCCTGAAAGTAATATGATGCCTCCTAGGCGGCCGTTTATGTATACATGTGTATAACCTGAAAGATTGCAGCCGTCGGCTTCAACCCTCACGCATATAATGCGAAGGTGCTCGCAAAAACACGCATTCACACTTAACCCAATGTCTTGGTCCTATTAAGGAGGTGATAGTGGAGCGAGCGAGGCAACCGGACTATAATGCTTTAGCACTTTCACTTAGCCATAGGAGTTTGACAGTGGGGCTACTGGGTAGCCCCTGGTGGCTCCGCACTCTCCCGATCTCGGGGTGCGTACTTGCCTGGCCGGGAAACGTCCCTTCGTTAAGGCGGAGGAATTCTAACATTCCCATAGGTCATCGAGTGGTTGACCAGTCTCACGCTATATCATGACAGTCAGTTTTCAGCTTTCTCTACTGAGGTGCTCGTCCGGATGAACCAGGGCACAATCGCAGTAGTTCTCCTGGTGCTACCTTAGCCGTCAAGGCGGAACGTAAGGCACCAAAACACAGCAGCCAGGCAAACCCAACATTTGACCAAAGACGATGATTCGGAGCTGATGCATATAGGGCCAAACTCGCGACGCCGAACACTCCCTAAGGTATTCGGTCTTTGTGGTATAAACCGGGCCTAAATAGTGGCCTTTGTAAGAAGCCCCGTGTGTCCAGGTACATGCATTGTTCTGGCGTGGCCACATGCCAAGACGTCAGCATCCTTCTCAACGGTGGATATGTATCAACAAGAGACAGTAAAAAAGGTTTACGCAGGGTCTTAATCTAAAAAGAATCCTTGGAGCGGGTCCCTGCTGCACATCTGCGCCTGTGTCTCCGTTGTGCCATATCCTGGACGGGTGTAGCACGATGATCGTCTGTAAAAGAGAGGGAGTTAAGTGAAAAAGTTGTCATGCAAAAGGATAGTTTTTAAAGAAACCATGTATAATTCAAGATGATAAGAAATTGCCACTTGTCTACGCGTGTTGAGCCCCTTGTATTGACAAATTGGGGTGTGACCATTTATTTCCGTATAAATAGCGGCGCCGGACTTGATTAGTTGTATCTGAGGTCTTGGCGACCTATTGGATGCTTTCGCTTGTCCGGGCGGCTTTAGTGTGTGGCGGCCAAGGCAGCCTCACTCTCTTCGGCGCGCAGAGATCGCTTGATATTTCCGTGCACTGTAATGATGCCACGTGGACCGGGCATCTTGAGTGTGAGGGAGGCGTAGTGTGGTATTGCATTAAAGCGAGCGAAAGCTTCGCGTCCGAGCAGTGCTTGATAGCCACTTTGAAACGGAGCGATGTGGAAAGTTAAATGCTCGCGACGGAAGTTATCGGGGGAGCCGAATGTAACTTGTAGTAGGAGGGAGCCCGTACAACGAGCCCCTGGGCCTGGCGTTACTCCTTTAAAGGTAGTATTGCTGTGGCGAATTTGTCTTGGGTCTAACCCCATCCCGCGGATTGTATCCTGATATATTAGGTTTAGGCTACTGCCGCCGTCCATCAAGACCCTTGTGAAGTGATATCCGCCAATTACTGGGTCTAATACCAGGGCAGCCCATCCTGCGTGTCGGATACTTGCTGAGTAATCGCGATGGTCGAAAGTGATCGGTTGAGATGACCAGTGGCGGGACTTCGTGGTGGCAGGCACTTGGGTATACTTTCCTGGGAGTGCCGCATTGTTTTTTCCCTTGATTACGTGTAACACATTTACTGTTTTGACTTCTGGTGGAAATTGCTTTTGTTCCCCCGTGTCTTGCTTGGGGGGCTCGTCCTCGTCTTCACTTGGTGTATCCTCCCCCTTGTGTACGGCGTTGAGCTTGCCGGACTGCTTGAAGACCCAACATTCTCTGTGGGTATGATTAGCAGGTTAACCAGGGGTACTATGAATCTGACATACTTGGTCCAGAATTTTGTTGAGGCTGGACAATTCATCCCTGGTGCCTTTAGGGGGCGGCTTTTGTCCTGGCCGAGAGCTTTTGAATCCGGCATTTACTGTCGTGCCCTTCGTGTTGTCTTCTTTATTCCGGTGTTTGTTATTGCTGTTGCGCCGTGATTTCCCGTTTCCATCTCTAATTTCAGATGTACTGGGGTCGCTGGTGCTGCGTCTGGCTAGCCAGCTGTCCTCTCCCGCGCAAAAGCGGGTCATGAGGTTTGTTAATGCGGCCATCATTCTCGGCTTATTTTGGCCGAGGTGTCTGGCGAGCCATTCGTCATGGACGCTATCCTTGAAAGCTGCTAAGGCTTCGGCGTCCGGACAGTCGACAATCTAGTTCTTTTTAGTAAGAAACCTGTTCCAAAGCTTTCGGGCTGACTCTCCGGGCTGTTGATTTATATGACTCAAATCGTCCGCATCCGGAGGTCGGACATAAGTCCCTTGAAAATTTGCCTGAAAGGCGTCTTCGAGCTCTTCCCAACTTCCAATGGAGCTTTCGGGGAGGCCTTTGAGCTAGTGACGAGCTGGCCCTTTGAGCTTGAGGGGTAGGTACTTGATGGCGTGGAGATCATCTCCTCGAGCCATATGGATATGAAGGATATAGTCCTCAATCCAGACCCCAGGGTCTGTTGTTCCGTCGTATGCCTCTATGTTTATGGGCTTGAATCCCTCTGGAAATTCGTGGTCCAGCACCTCATCGGTGAAACATAGGGGGTGTGTGGCACCCCTGTAGCTGGGTGTACCACGTTGTTCAGATGTTTGTTGTGTTGCATTGTATGCTGGGGCGCGCTTGTGTGGTCCATAGATGGATCTTGTTGCACCATTCTTTGGGTGCGAGACCTCGCATTGGTTGCGTGTTGTATGGTGAGCGGCGTTGTATGCCGCTCTGTGTTGGTAGAGGGGTCGTCCATCCGACCAGGTGGCTGCTTTGATATTTGGTTGTGGGGGGTCTGAGGCTTCCTCACCGAATTCGGGTAGCAGCTTCTGCTTTGGGTAGCTCTTGTAGGGGCGATTGTCGCCGTACCTTGCTGCTGTGTTGAGTATTTTACTCCATCTGATTTGGAGTGTGTCTTGCACGGCCTTGAGCCTTTGCTTCTGCTTTTTCAGACTCCTTGCGGTGGCAACAAGCCTTTTACAGGCAGTCTGCTGCTCCGGGTGCCTGTCCGGCGTTATGTCGTCCGGACCATGATCCTTGATAGGATTTGTTTGTTCGGTTTGATTATCCGGATTGCCATTGTCCGGCAGCAGTTCGCCCTGCTCCAGCGCTGGGTCTGTGTGATCGCTATTTCTGTCGAGGCGGGATTTGGGGTGGCGCTTGCGTCGCCGCTTTGACTGCTTTTCGAGGGAACAAGCCTTCGGTGTGTCCTTCCGCTCCTCGTCGTCATCTTTTGGTGCGTCCTCCATGTATACGTCATATGACGAGGTGGCTTTCTAGGGCCTAGTAGGCGCTGGTTCTTCATCATCTCCTTCATCGGCGTCCATACCGGTGATGTCTTCGGAGTCAAAGTCGAGCATGTCGGTTAAGTCGTCGACAGTGGCTACAAAGTGGGTGGTGGGTGGGCTTTGAATTTCTTCATCGTCCGTACCCCAACCTTGCTGACCGTAGTCCGGCCAGGGCTCTCCTGATAAAGAGAGAGACTTCAGTGACTTCAGGATATAGCCTAAAGGCGAGTGCTGAAAGATGTCCGCGATAGTGAACTCCATGATCGGCGCCCAATCGGATTCGATCGGCAGGGGCGCGAAGGGTTCAGAGTCTGGAGAGGAGTCCGGCTCCTTGGAGTCACGAGTCTCGTAGAGTACGGGGCTGGTGTTCGGCTCAATCGCCATTGGGGTCGCAGCCCCCGAGGCGGCGTCCAACCGCCCATCCTCGATCGGCGCAGTTGGCTCCGAATTAAGGGTCGGAGCCGATGCGGGTGCGGCCTCCAGGGCACTGTTCGGCGGCAGATCTAGATCATGCTCGTCGTGACAGTGCGGTGCACTCGGCAGTGGCTCGAATCCGTCGAAGATCAAGTCCCCGCGGATGTCAGCCGTGTAGTTTAAACTTCCAAATCTGACCTGACGGCCAGGGGCGTAGCTTTCGATCTGCTCCAGACGGCCAAGCGAATTGGCCCGCAGTGCGAAGCCGCCGAAGACGAAGATCTGTCCGGGGAGGAAGGTCTCACCCTGGACTGCATCGCTATTGATGATCGTAGGAGCCATCGAGCCTGGCGGCGACGACACAGAGGAACTCTCAATGAAAGCACCAATGTCGGTGTCAAAACCGGCGGATCTCGGGTAGGGGGTCCCGAACTGTGCATCTAGGCCGGATGGTAACAGGAGGCAAGGGACACGAAGTTTTACCCAGGTTCAGGCCCTCTTGATGGAGGTAAAACCCTACGTCCTACTTGATTAATATTGATGATATGGGTAGTACAAGAGTAGATCTACCACGAGATCGAAGAGGCTAAACCCTAGAAGCTAGCCTATGGTATGATTGTTGATGTGTACGTTGTCCTACGGACTAAAACCCTCCGGTTTATATAGACACCGGAGAGGGTTAGGTTTACACAATGTCGGTTACAATGGTAGGAGATCTACATATCCGTATCGCCAAGCTTGCCTTCCACGCCAAGGAAAATCCCTTCCGGGCACGGGACAGAGTCTTCAATCTTGTATCTTCATAGTCCATGAGTCCGGCTGAAGGTATAGTCCAACTATCCGAACACCCCCTAATCCAGGACTCCCTCACCCCGCCTTCCCCAACTCCGGCCACCGGAGATCCCCTTCGCCGTCCCTGCCGCATTAGCTCGTCCCCGACCTCGCCGACTGCCTCAACGTGACCCCCGTGAGCTCAGCCACCTCCCCACCCTCTCTGTTCCCTCTCTCGGGCCCCGTAGCAACTACACGTATCTCACCCGCACGCGCCGCCGTAGAGCTCATCGCTGACGAGGCTCCGGCCACCCAATCGCCGCGCCACCCTGTCCACTAGCCCTACCGCACCCCCAGGAGCTCAACGCACTAAACCACGTGCCTCTCCGTGCCCCCTAGCGACTAGTTCGACCTCACCCGAGCTCCGGCCGCCGCCAAACTCGTCGCTGTGTCGTTTCCGGCCACCCCAGCTCCACCCACTGCCACCACTCGACGCGGCTCACTCCCCGCATCACATAGATGGTCTCCGCCATGCTTTTGGTCGCCGGAGTGCAAAACCCGCGCTGCTCCACCACGTCTGGCCTCGCCGGCGGCTAAACGCCGGCGAGTTTGACCCTGTTTGACCCCGTGTGGGCCCAGGTTGACTTCCCCCTGAGTCTATGACAGGTGGGGCCGGCCTGTTAATTAGTTTAGGATTAGTGTTAACTAATTTTAATTAGTTTAGTCACTAACATGTGGGCCCAGGCCCCACTGATAGTTAATTAGTATCAATTTAATCATGTTAGTTAGCTGAGTCACTGACAGACAGGGCCCACCAGTCAGGTTTGACCTGGCCGACCTAGTTGACCCGCTGACGTCACACCTATGTCATGCTGACGCATTAATTCAATTACTGGAATTATTCTTATATAGGAAATTCCAGAAAATAGCCAAAACTTCTAAAAATCATAGAAAATCAACCATAGCTCCAAATCAAACAATTTATATACGAAAAATGATCAGAAAAAATCAATCTATCCATCTATAATGGTTTCATGAATGACAAAACAAGATAACCTTGCTGTTTAAGAAAAATAAGATAATGCACTAATAAGGCTAAGTTAAATGAACTATCATTTGGGTTCATTCCTTTCTGTTTTAACTTGCATTAGGCCAAGACACATTCATTTTGCCATGTCATAGCATGCATCATATTGTTGCATATTGTCATGTGTTGATTATGTTCGGTGTGTCTTTCGTGGTAGGTTCTGCCTCCGAGGAAAACCCCGAGTATCCGTCTGAAGGGCAGTACCCTACTACCACTACATCAGGCAAGCAACCCATTGATCATTCCGGTACAAACCCATGTTCTCGCTTCTGCTATTGTTTACTGCATTAAGACAACGTGATTCAAACTGCTGTGTGCTACGGTAGTTGAACCCTTATCCTCTGCATGACCTGTCATTGCCACAATAACTAGATGAAACCCACTAGCATGTGTAGGAGTTGATTGAGCCATGTATGTGATTCCTACATTGCTATGCCTGCTATGCTTAGAGTTGTGTCAGGTCTGGTTCATCTGGGTGATGGGCTAGAGTGAAATGATTATGTCGGTAATGTGAGGGATGTGTTGAACATGTTTTCGTAAAGGTATCGATGAGAGGCAATGTAGGAGTACATGGTGGGTTGTTTCATTGAGGCCGTCCATAAGAACTGAGATCTGTATGCGTGATTTAAGATTCAGCTACTACCACACATTGGGCCCTGAAATATGACCCCGCTCGACTTACTGACCCCTCTCGCCCTCTGTCCAGGAGTTGCAACTAGTTTCTGGTGTTTGTAGGTTATGTGTTGGCGGCCGTGCGTAGCGCTGACCCTAGGGGTGGGCTATGATGCGGTAGATACACTATGGCCGGGTATGCCGGGCGCCCGTTTGGCGTCTCGGGACCCTGTACACATCGTTTGGGGCCATTGAGGACACCCCGGCCGGATTTCCTTGCGGATGGAACCTGAATAGGCGATAAACCTGGACTAGAGACTTGTGCGGTCAGTCAGATCGTGGTCTACACCCACGTCGGTTTTCGCTTGAAGTCTGCCGAGCACATGTCGTGTGCAGACGCTAAGTGGTGAAAACATGTGTGATGAAGTACACCCCTGCAGGGTATAAAACTATTCGAATAGCCGTGTCCCCAGTAAAGGACTACTTGGTTGCCTATACAGTTCATAGACAAGTTAATGGATAGTACTAAAAGACTCAAGATAAGTGTGAGTACCGAGGATGGCCCTCTCATAGGATGACGAGGGAGGATCCCCGGTGGAGTATTGTGTTGGTGATTAGTGGACTCGTGTGCGAAAACTATTTTACTAGTGGAGTCTCGTAGGATAGCTTAGCCAAGAGTCAAAGATGGCTTGCTGCAATAACTCCACCACCTTCTTGAGAATGAGCATGTATAGTAGGTTCTGATGTAAGACTTGCTAAGTACCTTTGTACTCATGTTTGCTTAATTACTGTTTTCAGACGACAACACCACCCCCTCCGATGGGTTTTACGTAGACCATAATGTCGACGAGTGACTAGCCACCCAGGTGGTGATCCTAGCCATGGAGGGCCCTATGTAGATAGACAGGCTTCGAGAAGCCTTCTTTCTTTCTAGTGTCTGTACTCAGATTATTTGCTTCCGTATGTGCTTGTATGCTTGTATGATTTGAGTGTCGGGTCATGTGACCCCTACCTGTATGAACATGTTATGTATGGCTCTCTGGAGCCTTTAAATAAAGTACTTCAGTTGTAGAGTTTTGTTGTGATGCCATGTTGTATGTACTCATATCGGGCATATTGTGTGTATGATTGAAATGCTCGGTATGAGTGGGATCCGACAATCTAGTTGTTTATCCTTGGCAGCCCCTCATATGGGGAAATGTAGTCTAGTGCTTCCTGAGCGATAGTAGTCCGCTACAGCCCGGTTGACCGGAGTCCTGCTAGCCCAGCACTACTGCTCTGGACACTTGACTGGCCGGCATATGTTTCACCTCGTTCCTATGTCTGTCTCTTCGGGGAAATGTCACGCGGTGACATCCGGAGTCCTGCCTAGCCTGCTACAGCCCGGGTTCCCCGGAGTCCTGTTAGCCCAGTGCTACAGCCCGGATTCACTCGCTGATGACCGACATGTTCGATGTGATTCATGTATGCCTGTCTCCATAGGTCTGTGCCGCTTTGGGTTCACGACTAGCCATGTCGGCCCGGGTTCTCTGTCATATGGATGCTACCGACACTATCATATACGTGA
Source organism: Triticum urartu (assembly GCF_056163025.1). Lineage (NCBI taxonomy): Eukaryota > Viridiplantae > Streptophyta > Magnoliopsida > Poales > Poaceae > Triticum > Triticum urartu. The sequence goes on from NC_141878.1 coordinate 91,299,071, forward strand.
GCCAAAAGGCACAAACGGTCCTGGGCCATGGTAAGGCGACACCCGTGGAATACCGTGCGTGAGGCCGCAATGTGATATGAGGTGTTACCGGATAGATCGATGTGACTTGGAATCGGGGTCCTGACAGTGTTGGCATCAGAGTCGGACAGCCTGTAGGTTCGTTGAGCCAAACTGGTCGATGTCGAGTCTAGAAATGCTTTAGTTATATGTAGTGGAATTGATTGTGGGAGCGAACGTAAGGCTCTTTTACTCCTTTACCTTATGCCCTCTGATCTGAGTCATTCTCTTCTCATTCAACGTGGGTTAAGGACTAGGCTCTCTTCTTCTGTTAGGTTCACGTGATACTAATCCGTAGTAGCTTATAGGATTGTTGTTACAAGCCTCTATACAGTTTCTACTACTTTTAGTATGTTGCCAGTTGAATCAGAACCTTGATATGATGTTGTTGAATGGTATTGCAAACTGTTGTGGATGTCTCAAATCTTTTTTTGAGCATTTACAGCTGTTATGCTGTCCAATTTTCCCTAGAAATCCTTGTGGTTGTGCTTTCAGATGGCCACTCGTGCTCAAAACCAAGTGGTTCGCCTGACCCGGTGCCTCGATGCGCCTGGTCATACTGCTTTGTTAGTCCGGGTAATGATCGAGACGGGTTACCGTTGGTATCCCGAATACACTGTCGAAGAGCAATTCTGAGACTTTAATCAAAGCCAATATTTCTGCACCGTCAGGATATTTCCTTCTTATCCTGGATCTACCGAGCCCCTCCACTGTTCCTATGGACTCGGGGTTACTGTTGAGATGGCTATGCAGGATGCTGCCTATTCCATGATGACCATCATGCGAGTCCGGACTGGCCTGCTTCGGAACACCGACTTCCGTTATTTTCCATCTTCACTCCCGGGAGCGCAAGGGTATCTCCAGGCTATCTATGCTAACTCCACTTAGGAGGACTCACTAACTCGTACCACTGCCGAGATGCTCGAGGATAAAGACCGAGAGAATCGGGCCTTGAGACTGGAGCTTTTCAACACCCGTGCTGATCATTGGGCCACATTGACTCGGTTTGCACCTGCGGTGCAAGCTGGATGTATGGATACAAGGGATCTGTATCCTATGAGATCTGCTCTGCCAGACATGGTGGATTGGCGTGATGTGGGAGGCATCACCCAACCCCGTGGTCCCCGCAGGCCACCGTTTGTTGGTCCAAGACCTCATCCTAGCCCCTTTGGTCCACAAGCTCCTCAGGACCGTCTGTTCCCGGATGATCACATTGAACTTCCAGGCTATGGAGGTGACTTCTATGAGGACTACTACGGAGCTGTCTGAGTTAGTGGTAGTATCACTAGTATTGTAATAGTTGTATCTCTACTGTCCTGCGTGACTTGTGGAATATGACTTAGTGTGTAATCAATTCCGGAGGTGTAGACGAATAATGTATAGGAGCTTGGAATGCCTCCGATGAGATGTAACATCTTTCATCATAGTTGTACTGTAGCCTGGGCTTGTACTAAACTATGTATGGTGTGTATGACCGTTGGTATATATATGCCAGTTCTATATTACCATGACATACGGATGAACATCTCTGCATTCCGTGTTATCCATTACATTCTGCATTTCCTTGCTAAGTTGTGCCATCCTTATCTAAACCGTTGTCTTGTTTTCTCCTAGGATGGTCAACACCCGCAGCAACCCCGCTACCCCGGAGCAGGGGGAAGCCAGTGCAGTTAGGGGTGAAAATCTGCCTCACCCGCCTTCTCTGGACGAAGTGATGCTGGAGGCGGAAAGAAACAAGCGTGAGACTAACCGCTTGCTGGAGCGGATTGAGCAGAACACTGCACGCCATCAGCGAAATGACTTGGTGTCAATCAATGACTTTATCAAGTTGTACCCACCAAAGTTTAACCATTCCATCGAGCCAATCGACGCGGATGACTAGCTTCGCAGCATCACCCACAAGCTACGTTCTGCCAACATAGCCGAAGCTGATAAGGTTACTTATGCTGCCTATCACCTCGAAGGCCCTGCTAGCCTTTGGTGGGGAAATTTTGAAGCTATGCGCCCGGTCGGCCAAATCACTACTTGGGCTGAATTCAGTGAGGCTTTCCGTGAGCATCACATTCCAGAAGGTCTCATAGATCGCAAGAGGGAAGAGTTCTGCAATTTCACCCAAGGAAGACTGACCGTGGATGCATATAGTCATGAATTTGGGAATCTGGCATGATATTCTCCTGAAGAGGTATCCACCGACGCTAAGAAGCAGGCAAGGTTCCGCAAGGGACTTAGCCCTGAGCTTCGCCGCGATCTTCGTCTGCACGAGTGCACCTCCTTTCAGAAGTTGGTCAACAAAGCCATCAGTGCTGAGACAGGCCAGTCTGATTATGACGCTTCACGCAAGCACTCTCGTGATTTTGGCTCTTCATCCGGCTCTGGATCTCAGAAGCGTCGGGTGTGGATTCCAAGCACGGCACTGCCACCCAGGTTCATTCCGAGGCCATCCTTTGAGGCGCCTCGTCCCAACCAGCAGTTTGCACCGTCCAAGCCCTATGGTGGCCCCACTGCTAATGCTGCTCCATGCCCCAATGTTGTGACATGTTTCAAGTGTGGAGAGCCGGGTCATTATAGCCGAGAGTGTCCTCAGAACAACAACCCCAATCAGTCTGGAAAGTCCGTTGGTCGTGGTAAGCCAGCGGGAAAGACAATCTACGCCAAGCCGGTCACCACTGCACGTGGCCATGTCAACTATGTTTCAGCCGAGGAGGCTCATGAGGATCCTAACATCGTCCTTGGTACGCTCCTTGTTAATTACCATCCGGCATCTATTCTTTTCAATACTGGAGCATCTCATTCATTCATATCCGAGAACTATGCTTGATTGCATAACACGACATTCTGTGACATGCCCGCTACCATGGAAATTCAAACCCCTGGCTCTAGATGGCAAACTTCTAGAGTAAGCCATGGGAACGAAATTCTCGTCGATAGACTTGTCTTCCTTGCATCCTTAATAGCTCTCAAGTCCTCGGACATAAACATCATCTTGGGTATGGACTGGATGTCAGCTCATTATGCTAAGATTGATTGTGCCACTAGAACCGTTCAACTTACTCACCCATCGGGCAAGACAGTCAATGTCTTAACTCGAGTGGCCAAGCGCCAGCTTTAATCCCTAAATGCCAAACCCCTTCCAGATCTTGAGGATGTTCCGGTAGTCCGAGACTTTCTGGATGTCTTTCCAAAAGAACTGGCAGGTGTTCCACCTGACAGGGATGTCGAGTTTGTGATAGACCTTGTTCCAGGAACCGTTCCAATTTCTAGAAGACCCTACAAGATGGCACCCTTAGAACTAGCCGAGCTTAAGAACCAACTTGATGAGTCCTTGAAAAAGGGTTTCATCCGTCCTAGTTCCTCTCCTTGGGCTTGCCCCGTCCTCTTTGTCAAGAAGAAGGATGGAACGGATCGGATGGTTGTAGATTACCGACCTGTCAACTTGGTCACTATCAAGAACAAGTATCCGCTTCCCAGGATCAACGATCTGTATGACTAGCTCGCTGGATCCTCAATCTTTTCCAAGATGGATTTGAGGTTGGGCTACCATCAAATCAAAATCAGAAACGGGGACATTCCCAAAACGGCCTTTGTTACTCGTTATGGCCAATACAAGTACACCGTTATGTCCTTCGGTCTAACCAATGCCCCAGCCACCTTCTCTTGGTTAATGAACTTGGTCTTCATGGAGTATTTGGATAAATTTGTCATAGTTTATCTCGATGACATACTCATCTACTCCAAGAATGAAGAGGAACATGCCAAACATCTAAGGCTGGTATTGACGAAACTTCGAGAGCATCACCTTTATGCCAAATTCTCCAAGTGTGAATTTTGGTTGCCAGAAGTGACCTATCTAGGCCATGTAATCTCTGGTAAGGGTATTGCTGTCAATCCCGAGCGAGTTCAAGCCGTCCTTGATTGGACTCCACCTGAGACGGTCAAGCAAGTTCGGAGCTTCCTTGGCTTAGCGAGCTATTGCCGCCGCTTCGTCGAGAATTTCTCCAAGGTTGCTAAACCTCTAACTGAACTCCTCAAGAAAGATAAAAAGTTCAAGTGGACTCCACAGTGCGAGTTCAGCTTTCAGGAACTGAAAAGACGCCTGACATCTGCTCCCGTACTGGTACCACCAGATATCTCCAAGGACTTTATTATCTATTGCGACCCCTCGCGACAAGGACTAGGTTGCATACTCATGCAAGATCGTCAGGTAATTGCCTATGCTTCACGGCAATTACACCCACATGAGGAAAACTATCCCACACATGATCTAGAGCTTGCAGTTGTAGTCCATGCACTCAAAACTTGGCGACATTACCTCCTCGATAATCATTGCGAGATCTTCACCAATCACAAAAGTTTGAAATATATCTTCACCCAACCGGATTTGAATCTCAGGCAAAGACATTGGGTCGAGTTGATCTCGGATTATGACTTAGGAATAACTTACACCACGGGCAAAGCCAATGTCATGGCTGATGCACTAAGTCGTAAGTCTTATTGTAACAACCTGATGTTACAACAAAGTCAACCACTTCTCCATGAGGAATTTCGTAAGCTTAATCTTCACATTGTTCCTCGAGGATTTCTATCCACCCTGGTGGCGAAACCTACCCTTACGGATCAAATCATAGCTGCCCAGAAGCGTGATAAGGGCATATTCCGGATTAAGGAAAACATTGCTAGCGGAGTTGCTAAATGTTTTTTCATGGATGAGCGAGGTGTTGTCTTCTTCGAGAACCGCTTGGTGGTTCCCAAGAAACAACATCTGCGCCAGTTGATTCTTAAGGAAGCTCATGAATCCCCTCTCACCATTCATCCCGGTAGTACTAAAATGTATCAAGACCTACGCCAGAGGTTTTGGTGGACTAGGATGAAGAGAGAAATTGCCCAATACATTGCTAGTTGCAACGTCTGTCGTCGTGTTAAAGTAGAGCACCAACGGCCTACTGGCACCCTTCAACCTTTGGCTATTCCTGAGTGGAAATGGGATAAAGTCAGTATGGATTTCATCACTGGGTTTCCCAGGACCAAGAGAGGGAATAATGCCATCTTCGTCGTGATCGACCGTCTTTCCAAAGTAGCCCACTTTCTACCTGTTCGTGAGAGTATCACCGCTAGCCAGCTAGTTGACTTATACATCTCCCGAATAGTGTCTCTTCATGGTGTTCCATTGGAAATTAACTCAGACCGTGGGAGTCTCTTCACCTCTTGATTTTGGGAAAGTTTCCAAAATGCTATGGGAACTCGTCTCTCTTTTAGCACCGCCTTCCATCCTCAATCAAGTGGTCAAGTAGAGCGAGTCAATCAAATTCTGGAAGATATGCTCAGAGCTTTTGTCATCTCATTCGGAATGGGTTGGGAGAAATGCCTTCCATTCGTGGAGTTTGCTTATAACAATAGTTATCAAGCTAGCTTGGGAAAAGCTCCTTTCGAAGTTCTCTATGGACAAAAATGTCAAACGCCTCTTAACTGGTCAGAAACCGGGGAAAGACAACTCTTTGGCCCGGATATGATTCAAGAAGCAGAAGAACAGGTTCGCGTTATTCGTGAGAAATTGAAAACAGCCCAATCTCGCCAAAAGAGCCAATATAATCGTAAACATAAGCTCATGACTTATGAAGTCGGCGAGAAGGCTTACCTTTCTGTTTTAACTTGCATTAGGCCAAGACACATTCATTTTGCCATGTCATAGCATGCATCATATTGTTGCATATTGTCATGTGTTGATTATGTTCGGTGTGTCTTTTGTGGTAGGTTCTGCCTCCGAGGATAACCCCGAGTATCCGTCTGAAGGGCAGTACCCTACTACCACTACATCAGGCAAGCAACCCATTGATCATTCCGATACAAACCCATGTTCTCGCTTCTGCTATTGTTTACTGCATTAAGACAACGCGATTCAAACTGCTGTGTGCTACGGTAGTTGAACCCTTATCCTCTGCATGACCCGTCATTGCCACAGTAACTAGATGAAACCCACTAGCATGTGTAGGAGTTGATTGAGCCATGTATGTGATTCCTACCTTGCTATGCCTGCTATGCTTAGAGTTGTGTCAGGTTTGGTTCATCTGGGTGATGGGCTAGAGTGAAATGATTATGTCAGTAATGTGAGGGATGTGTTGAACATGTTTTGGTAAAGGTATCGATGAGATGCCATGTAGGAGTACATGGTGGGTTGTTTCATTGAGGCCGTCCATAAGAACTGAGATCTGTATGCGTGATTTAAGATTCAGCTACTACCACACATTGGGCCATGAAATATGACCCCTCTCGACTTACTGACCCCTCTCGCCCTCTGTCCAGGAGTTGCAACTAGTTTCTGGTGTTTGTAGGTTATGTGTTGACGGTCGTGCGTAGCGCTGACCCTAGGGGTGGGCTATGATGCGGTAGATACACTGTGGCCGGGTATGCCGGGTGCCCGTTTGGCGTCTCGGGACCTTGTACACATCGTTTGGGGCCGTTGAGGACACCCCGGCCGGATTTCCTTGCGGATGGAACCTGAATAGGCGATAAACCTGGACTAGAGACTTGTGCGGTTAGTCAGGTCATGGTCTACACCCACGTCGGTTTTCGCTTGAAGTCTGCCGAGCACATGTCGTGTGCAGACGCTAAGTGGTGAAAACATGTGTGATGAAGTACACCCCTGCAGGGTATAAAACTATACGAATAGCCGTGTCCGCGGTAAAGGACTACTTGGTTGCCTATACAGTTCATAGACAAGTTAATGGATACTACTAAAAGACTCAAGATAAGTGTGAGTACCGAGGATGGCCCTCTCGTAGGATGACGAGGGAGGATCCCCGGTGGAGTATTGTGTTGGTGATTAGTGGACTCGTGTGCAAAAACTATTTTACTAGTGGAGTCTCATAGGATAGCTTAGCCAAGAGTCAAAGCTGGCTTGCTGCAATAACTCCACCACCTTCTTGAGAATGAGCATGTATAGTAGGTTCTGATGTAAGACTTGCTGAGTACCTTTGTACTCATGTTTTCTTAATTACTGTTTTCAGACGACAACACCGCCCCCTCCGATGGGTTCTATGTAGACCTTGATGTCGACGAGTGACTAGCCACCCAGGTGGTGATCCTGGCCATGGAGGGCCCTATGTAGATAGACAGGCTTCGAGAAGCCTTCTTTCTTTCTAGTGTCTGTACTCAGACTATTTGCTTTCGTATGTGCTTGTATGCTTGTATGATTTGAGTGTCGGGTCATGTGACCCCTACCTGTATGAACATGTTATGTATGGCTCTTTGGAGCCTTTAAATAAAGTACTTCAGTTGTAGAGTTTTGTTGTGATGCCATGTTGTATGTACTCATATCGGGCATATTGTGTATATGATTGAAATGCTCGGTATGAGTGGGAGCCGACAATCTAGTTGTTTATCCTTGGCAGCCTCTCATATGGGGAAATGTAGTCTAGTGCTTCCTGAGCGATAGTAGTCCGCTACAGCCCGGTTCACCGGAGTCCTGCTAGCCCAGCACTACTGCTCTGGACACTTGACTGGCCGGCATGTGTTTCACATCGTTCCTATGTCTGTCCTTCGGGGAAATGTCATGCGGTGACATCCGGAGTCCTGCCTAGCCTGCTACAGCCCGGGTTCCCCGGAGTCCTGTTAGCCCAGTGCTACAGCCCGATTTCACTCGCTGATGACCGACATGTTCGATGTGATTCATGTATGCCTGTCTCCATAGGTCTGTGCCGCTTTGGGTTCACGACTAGCCATGTCGGCCCGGGTTCTCTGTCATATGGATGCTAGCGACACTATCATATACGTGAGCCAAAAGGCGCAAATGGTCCCGGGCCATGGTAAGGCGACACCCATGGAATACCGTGCGTGAGGCCGCAATGTGATATGAGGTGTTACCGGCTAGATCGATGTGACTTGGAATAGGGGTCCTGACACAATCTCTAGGGCTCGACACAAAGAGCCGGTTTACCGGCGACTCCCTCGTGATCATAATGAGACCTAGCCTCAAACAGCATGTAGGGTTGTTACCGGATGATGTTTCCCGGGGCCCGAAGCTGTCTATATCCTTGTCTTGTGTTGCGTCTCTCGATTCCGCTCAACCCCTCTCAAGCTACCACATAGATGCATTGGCCTCGCGACTAAGTCCTGACACTAGGACATCTGCCGTGACAATTCCACGACATGTAGCATGCACGTATGGTGAACCATTATGTGATGAAGTCGGAGCATGATTTATTTATTGACTGTCTTCCTCATGAGTGGCGGTCGGGGATGCGCGTAGTACTTTGTTTTGATAACTAATAAATTTTTGCAATAAGTATGTGAGTTCTTTATGACTAATGTTGAGTCCATGGATTATACACACTCTCACCCTTCCACCATTGCTAGCCTCTCTAATACCGCGCAACTTTCGCCGGTACCATAAACCCACCATATATCTTCCTCAAAACAGCCACCATACCTACCTATTATGGCATTTCCATAGCCATTCCGAGATATATTGCCATGCAACTTTCCACCATTCCGTTTATTATAACACGCTTCATCATTGTCATATTGCTTTGCATGATCTTGTAGTTGACATCGTATTTGTGGCAAAACCACCGTTCATAATTCTTTCATACATGTCACTCATGCATCATTGCACATCCCGGTACACCGCCGGAGGCATTCATATAGAGTCATATCTTGTTCTAAGTATCGAGTTGTAATTCTGGAGTTGTAAGTAAATAAAAGTGCAATGATCATCATTATTAGAGCATTGTCCCAGTGAGGAAAGGATGATGGAGACTATGATTCCCCCACAAGTCGGGAGGAGACTCCGGACGAAAAAAAAGAGGCCATAAAAAAGAGAAGGCCCAAATAAAAAATGAGAGAAAAAGAGAGAAGGGACAATGCTACTATCCTTTTACCACACTTGTGCTTCAAAGTAGCACCATGTTCTTCATATAGAGAGTCTCCTATGTTGTCACTTTCATATACTAGTGGGAATCTTTCATTATAGAACTTGGCTTGTATATTCCAATGATGGGCTTCCTCAAAATGCCCTATGTCTTCGTGAGAAAGCGAGTTGGATGCACACCCACTTAGTTCCTTTTGTTGAGCTTTCATACACTTATAGCTCTAGTGCATCCGTTGCATGGCAATTCCTACTCACTCAAATTGATATCTATTGATGGGAATCTCCATAGCCCGTTGATACGCCTAGTTGATGTGAGACTATCTTCTCCTTTTTGTCTTCTCCACAACCACCATTCTATTCCACATAAAGTGTATGTTCATGGCTCACGCTCATGTATTGCGTGAAGATTGAAAAAGTTTGAGAACATCAAAAGTATGAAACAATTGCTTGGCTTGTCATCGGGGTTGTGCATGATTTAAATATTTTGTGTGGTGAAGATAGAGCATAGCCAGACTATATGGTTTTGTAGGGATAGCTTTCTTTGGCAATGTTATTTTGAGAAGACATGATTACTTGGTTAGTATGCTTGAAGTATTATTATTTTTATGTCAATATTAAACTTTGGTCTTGAATCTTATGGATCTGAATATTCTTGCCACAATAAATAGAACTACATGGATAAATATGTTAGGTAGCATTCCACATCAAAAATTCTGTTTTTATCATTTACCTACTCGAGGACGAACAGGAATTAAGCTTGGGGATATTGATACGTCTCCAACGTATCTATAATTTTTGATTGTTCCATGCTATTATATTAGCAACCTTGGATGTTTTATATGCTATTTTATATGATTTTTGGGACTAACCTATTAACCCAGAGCCCGGTGCCAGTTTCTGTTTTTCTCTTGTTTCAGTGTTTCGCAGAAAAGGAATATCAAACGGAGTCCAAACGGAATGAAACCTTCGAAAAAGTTATTTTTGGAAAGAAAGCAATACAGGAGACTTGGAGTGCACATCAGGGGATCAACGAGGAAGCCATGAGGCAGGGGGCGCGCCCTCCACCCTCGTGGGCCCCTCGTGTCTCCCCTGTATGTATTTCTTCCGCCTATATATATCCATATACCCTAAAACGATCGGGGAGCAGAATAGATCGGGAGTTCCACCGCCAGAAGCCTCCGTAGCCACCGAAAACCAATCTAGACCCGTTCCGGCACCCCGCCGGAGGGGGCAATCCCTCTCCGGTGACCATCTTCATCATCCCGGTGCTCTCCATGACGAGGAGGGAGTAGTTCTCCCTCGGGGCTGAGGGTATGTACCAGTAGCTATGTATTTGATCTCTCTCTCTCTCGTGTTCTTGATTTGGCACGATCTTGATGTATTGCGAGCTTTGCTATTATAGTTGGATCTTATGTTTCTTCTCACCCTCTACTCTCTTGTAATGGACTGAGTTTCCCCTTCGAAGTTATCTTATCGGATTGAGTCTTTAAAGATTTGGGAACACTTGATGTATGTCTTGCCGTGCGTATCTGTGGTGACAATGGGATATCACATGATTCACTTGATGTATGTTTTGGTGATCAACTTGCGGGTTCCGCCCATGAACCTATGCATAAGGGTTGGCACACTTTTTTGTCGTGATTCTCCGGTAGAAACTTTGGGGCACTCTTTGAGGTTCTATATGTTGGTTGAATAGATGAATCTGAGATTGTGTGATGCATATCATATAATCATACCCACGGATACTTGAGGTGACATTGGAGTATCTAGGTGACATTAGGGTTTTGGTTGATTTGTGTCTTAAGGTGTTATTTTAGTACGAACTCCAGGGTTGTTTGTGACACTTATAGGAATAGCCCAACGGATTGATTGGAAAGAATAACTTTGAGGTGGTTTCTATTGGAAATATGCCCTAGAGGCAATAATAAAATGGTTATTATTATATTTCTTTGTTCATGATAATTGTCTATTGTTCATGCTACAATTGTGTTATCCGGAAATCGTAATACATGTGTGAATACATAGACCACAACACGTCCCTAGTGAGCCTCTAGTTGACTAGCTCGTTGATCAAAAGATAGTCATGGTTTCCTGACTATGGACATTGGATGTCATTGATAACGGGATCACATCATTAGGAGAATGATGTGATGGACAAGACCCAATCCTAAGCATAGCTCAAAGATCGTGTAGTTCGTTTGCTATAGCTTTTCCGAATGTCAAGTATCATTTCCTTAGACCATGAGATTGTGCAACTCCCGGATACCGTAGGAGTGCTTTGGGTGTGCCAAACGTCACAACGTAACTGGGTGACTATAAAGGTACACTACAGGTATCTCCGAAAGTGTCTGTTGGTTGGCACGAATCGTGACTGGGATTTGTCACTCCGTATGACGGAGAGGTATCTCTGGGCCCACTCGGTAATGCATCATCATAATGAGCTCAATGTGGCCAAGTGGTTGATCACGGGATCATGCATTACGGTACGAGTAAAGTGACTTGCCGGTAATGAGATTGAACGAGGTATTGGGATACCGACGATCGAGTCTCGGGCAAGTAACGTACCAATTGACAAAGGGGATTGTATACGGGATTGATTGAATCCTCGATATCATGGTTCATCCGATGAGATCATCGAGGAGCATGTGGGAGCCAACATGGGTATCCAGATCCCGCTGTTGGTTATTGACTGGAGAGTCGTCTCGGTCATGTCTGCGTGTCTCCCGAACCCATAGGGTCTACACACTTAAGGTTCGGTGACGCTAGGGTTGTTGAGATATTAGCATACGGTAACCCAAAAGTTGTTCGGAGTCCCGGATGAGATCCCGGACGTCACGAGGAGTTTTGGAATGGTCCAGAGGTGAAGATTTATATATAGGAAGTCAAGTTTCGGCCATCGGGAAGGTTTCGGGGGTAATCGGTATTGTACCGGGACCACCGGAAGGGTCCCGGGGGTCCACCGGCTGGGGCCACCTATCCCGGAGGGCCCCATGGGATGAAGTGGGAGGGGAACCAGCCCCTAGTGGGCTGGTGCGCCCCCCCATGGGCCTCCCCTGCGCCTAGGGTTGGAAACCCTAGGGGTGGGGGCACCCCACTTGGCTTGGGGGGCACTCCACCCCCCTTGGCCGCCGCCCCCCTTGGAGATTCAATCTCCTAGGGCCGGCGCCCCCCTTAGGGGTCCTGTATACAGTGCGGGGAGGGAGGGCAGCCGCACCCTAGCCCCTGGCGCCTCCCTCTCCCTCTCGTGACACTCATCCCTCTCCCTGAGCTTGGCGAAGCCCTGCCGAGATCACCGTTGCTTCCACCACCACGCCGTCGTGCTGCTGGATCTTCATCAACCTCTCCTTCCCCCTTGCTGGATCAAGTTGGAGGATACGTCTTCCCAACCGTACGTGTGTTGAACGCGGAGGTGTCGTCCGTTCGGCGCTAGGTCATCGGTGATTTGGATCACGACGAGTACGACTCCATCAACCCCGTTCTCTTGAACGCTTCCACGCGCGATCTACAAGGGTATGTAGATGCACTACCCTCTCCCTCGTTGCTAGATGAATCCATAGATTGATCTTGGTGATGCGTAGAAAATTTTAAAATTCTGCTACGTTCCCCAACAGTGGTATCAGAGCTAGGTCTATGCGTAGTTTCTATGCATGAGTAGAACACAAAGCAGTTGTGGGCGTGGATATTGTCAATTTGCTTGCCGTTACTAGTCTTATCTTGATTCGGCGGCATCGTGGGATGAAGTGGCCCGGACCGACCTTACACGTACGCTTACGTGAGACTGGTTCCATCGACTGACATGCACTAGTTGCATAAGGTGGCTAGCGGGTGTCTGTCTCTCCCACTTTAGTTGGATCGGATTCGATGAAAAAGGTCCTTATGAAGGGTAAATAGAAATTGGCATATCACGTTGTGGTTTTGGCGTAGGTAAGAAACGTTCTTGCTAGAAACCTATAGCAGCCACGTAAAAACTTGCAACAACAATTAGAGGACGCCTAACTTGTTTTTGCAACATGTGCCGTGTGATGTGATATGGCCAAAAGGATGTGATGAATGATATATGTGATGTATGAGATTGATCATGTTCTTGTAATAGGAATCACGACTTGCATGTCGATGAGTATGAAAACCAGCAGGAGCCATAGGAGTTGTCTTTATTTATTTATGACCTGCGTGTCCACATAAACGTCATGTAATTACTTTACATTATTGCTAAAGCGTTAGCCATAGTAGTAGAAGTAATAGATGACGAGACAACTTCAAGAAGACACGATGATGGAGATCATGATGATGGAGATCATGGTGTCATGCCGGTGACAACGATGATCATGAAGCCCCGAAGATGGAGATCAAAAGGAGCAAATGATATTGGCCATATCATGTCACTATTTGATTGCATGTGATGTTTATCATGTTTTACATCTTATTTGCTTAGAACGACGGTAGCTTAAATAAGGTGATCCCTCGTAATAATTTCAAGAAAGTGTTCCCCCTAACTGTGCACCGTTGCGAAGGTTCATTGTTTCGAAGCACCACGTGATGATCGGGTGTGATAGATTCTAACATTCGAATACAACGGGTGTAAGCCGGATTTACACACGCAATACACTTAGGTTGACTTGACGAGCCTAGAATGTACAGACATGGCCTCGGAACACGGAAGACCGAAAGGTCGAGCATGAGTCGTATAGAAGATACGATCAACATGAAGATGTTCACCGATGTTGACTAGTCCATCTCACGTGATGATCGGACACGGCCTAGTTGACTCGGATCATGTTTCACTTAGATGACTAGAGGGATGTCTATCTGAGTGGGAGTTCATTGAATAATTTGTTTAGATGAACTTAATTATCATGAACTTAGTTGTGACGCCCGGATAATTAGGCTACAGTAATCCCACGTTAACGATGCCATGTCACCACGGCTACTGTTGTTAAATCTCGTGTTAGTTCAAAACCGATTCAAATTCAAATTTAAAATAAAGTCAAACACTAAAAGTTTTCAAAAGTTAAAACTATAATGTTCTCAATGTGACAAATAAATCATAAGTAATTATGATGGAGGATCCACATTATTATAAAATAATTAGAGGCACTAAAATAAATAAAACAATAACTTAAATGTCTTTTTAATTAATAGAGAATACAAGGTACTTTACTTTTGTCCCAAACTTTTTGTGGGAACAGTTGATTTTACAAATCTAATTGAGGGGTGAGTTTCACTTCTTCTAAAAACTATAAACTATTAAATAAGAAAAAGAAAACCGTAAAGAAGAAATAAAAACGGAAAAGGAACAAATGAAAGAAAGACAAATGAAAACAAATCAAAAGAAAAGAACACCCCCTGGGCTCCGGCCCAGCAGGCCATCAACCCCACTGGGCCAACCCACCAGGCCCAACCGGCCACCCCCCCCCCCCCAATTCCCTTATCCCCCATCGGTGAGACACCGAACCGCCACCGACACCCCACGACCCCCACTCTCTCTCTCGTTTCCCTTCCCCCCGCTGGATCTGGATCGGGGAACGACACCCCGACCCCGTCGCCGATTCCCGTCGCTCGACGCCGCCCAGACCTCCCTCGCCGGCCTGCCCCTCTCCGCCGCGTCGTCCCCGACATCCCCCTCGACCCCCGCTGCCATTTCCCCTACGGCCCCAGTGAGCACGCGCCTCGCTTCCTCCCTCTCCCTCGCGCGCTCGCGCTCGTTGCCGCAAGCCCCCGCGCACGCTCACCGCATCGACCAACATGGGTATCCAGATCCCGTTGTTGGTTATTGACCGGAGAGTCGTCTCGGTCATGTCTGCGTGTCTCCCGAACCCATAGGGTCTACACACTTAAGGTTCGGTGACGCTAGGGTTGTTGAGATATTAGCATACGGTAACCCGAAAGTTGTTCGGAGTCCCGGATGAGATCCCGGACGTCACGAGGAGTTTCGGAATGGTCCAGAGGTGAAGATTTATATATAGGAAGTCAAGTTTCGGCCATCGGGAAGGTTTCGGGGGTAATCGGTATTGTACCGGGACCACCGAAAGGGTCCCGGGGGTCCACCGGGTGGGGCCACCTATCCCGGAGGGCCCCATGGGCTGAAGTGGGAGGGGAACCAGCCCCTAGTGGGCTGGTGCGCCCCCCACATGGGCCTCCCCTGCGCCTAGGGTTGGAAACCCTAGGGGTGGGGGCGCCCCACTTGGCTTGGGGGGCACTCCACCCCCCTTGGGCGCCGCCCCTCCCCTTGGAGATTCAATATCCTAGGGCCGGCGCCCCCCTTAGGGGTCCTGTATACAGTGCGGGGAGGGAGGGCAGCCGCACCCTAGCCCCTGGCGCCTCCCTCTCCCTCTCGTGACACTCCTCCCTCTCCCTGAGCATGGCGAAGCCCTGCCGAGATCACCGTTGCTTCCACCACCACGCCGTCGTGCTGCTGGATCTTCATCAACCTCTCCTTCCCCCTTGCTGGATCAAGTTGGAGGAGACGTCTTCCCAACCGTACGTGTGTTCAACGCGGAGGTGCCGTCCGTTCGGCGCTAGGTCATCGGTGATTTGGATCACGACGAGTACGACTCCATCAACCCCGTTCTCTTGAACGCTTCCGCGCGCGATCTACAAGGGTATGTAGATGCACTCCCCTCTCCCTCGTTGCTAGATGACTCTATAGATTGATCTTGGTGATGCGTAGAAAATTTTAAAATTCTGCTATGTTCCCCAACAGTTTCGTACCCTACCATAATCTCTTCATTTGTTCTCGGCTATTAGTGACTTTGGAGTGACTCTTTGTTGCATGTTGAGGGATAGTTATATGATCCAATTATGTTATTATTGTTGAGGGAATTTGCACTAGTGAAAGTATGAACCCTAGGCCTTGTTTCCTAGCATTGCAATACCGTTTATGCTCACTTTTATCATTAGTTACCTTACTATTTTTATAATTTCAGATTACACAAACCTTTATCTACTATCCATATTGCACCTGTATCACCATCTCTTCGCCGAACTAGTGCACCTATACAATTTACCATTGTATTGGGTGTGTTGGGGACACAAGAGACTCTTTGTTATTTGGTTGCAGGGTTGCTTAAGAGAGACCATCTTCATCCTACGCCTCCTACAGATTGATAAACCTTAGGTCATCCACTTGAGGGAAATTTGCTACTGTCCTACAAACCTCTGCACTTGGAGGCCCAACAACGTCTACAAGAAGAAGGTTGTGTAGTAGACATCAGGCCCCAGCCGGCGTCGTCGATGTAGAGCTTGCCACGGCAACTCTTCGTCATCCTGCCGATGGCGTATCCCTCGATCCTTGGGAAAGAGCCATTCAAGAACTCGAAACCACCGTGCACTGGCCCCACGATGGGCGCCAACTGTTGTGATTTTGTCACGGCAGATGTCCTAGTGTGAGGGCTTAGTCGTGAGACCATTACAACCATGTGGTTAGCTTGTCGGGTTGATCGAAATTGAGAGACGCGGATTTACCCAGGTCCGACCCCTCATGATCGAGGTAATAGCCTACTTCCTGCTTGTTGCTTATTGCTTTGGGATCAATTACAAGGGAGTGGATTCGCTTGGCCTAGCTATTGACCGATTGTCCCCTCCCCCTATCTGCCTCTCGGACTCACCTTTATATATAGGTCGAGGCCCAGAGCTTACAAGAGTTCGGGTCGTATTACGATCCATGACCAAGCATGCTTTTGACTTGTCTTGCTTCCTAAGTAAGGAACCTCCAGGCGGCTTACACTTTTGGGCCTTGAGTCGTTGTCTTCGGATATTGGGCCGCAAGCCAGCCTACCCCATGGTGAGCCGCCCTACTAGTCTTGTTCCTCAGCGCCACGACCTGTCTTGAGTCTTTCTCATCAGCTGCCACCTGGAAGACCCGGCCCAGTATGGCGGGTCATATCATGGGGTCATATCCCCAACAGTAAGTAAATTAATATGATTGAGCGACATATTCGGAAGGTGCGGCTAAGTATGACGTGGTGGGAAAAACTGACTGGATGAAAAAAAAATGATGGAGAACATGGTGGGAGGGGAAAACCTGTTGACCAAGACTTGTGCTACTAGCCACGGTGATACCACCACTTTAGATGCTCCCATAATACCAATTCAAATAATTCAAAGTTAAATGCTTAAAAAAATCTGAGAAAAATCAAGGATGTGCACAACACACGTGTCTACAATCTCTACAAATTTCATATCCAAACTCGATATACACACCGAGAAACAAAAAAAGGACAAATCCAGATGTAAATAGTGCAGTTTTTCACGCTTTTTGTGGTTTTGTCTTTACTGACACTATTCATGCTGAATTTGTCTTTTTTGTAGCACACCTGTTGTGAACGTCCATAATTCTTCTCATTATTTTTTGAAGCATTTAAATTTGAAATTGTTTTCAATTGGTATCGTGGAGCATCTAAGTGGTGGTATCACCTCATATATTCTCCCTATGAGTCCATCGTGTCTCTGTACTTGCCTGGACTGGTAGTCTTTGTTCGTATAAATCACACATATTTTCTATACATCTAGTTTTAAATCCCGGATATCAATTTTTGCGGCTAACGAAGATTTGACGGATTAGGCAATTTAGCCTATGTGCAAGAACGTGGAATCTTGTTTGTTTTATGTTTTAATAATATAGTGTAAAATAGACATATGAGTCAATCTTTCCCCCCGCTAGAGCCCAAGGGATGGTCTCATTCTCCATACACTGCCACCCTTAACCTTATCTTGGTTGAAAGAAATCTTTGGGCGACATGTTTGTCTTTTGACCAAGCGGTTCAGCGCAAGGAGGAGGAGGAAGAAGATGAAAGGCTATTAGTGACATGAACAAGGTTTACTTATATGTTCATGGGCCTGGCCCACCCATTTATATACTCAAGGCGAAGACGGCGATCTTAATTAACGGAGTCTCAGCCGCGCCCGAATCCCCAGTACCATTTCGATTTTCTTTCTCTTTTGAACACACAAGTGCCCGTTGGGTGATAATGGGAGGGATATGCGGGAATCATTGCTGCAGATAAACCCATATCCTATCCTACTCCGCCCCTCCCTCCACGTCACTCTCATCATGGCTCAGATCAGAACTGAGATCGACTTCACAGTGCAGCGTTGCGTGCCCGTGACACGGACGAGTCCGTCACCCAGCAGAGCACAGCAGATCGCCGGAAGTGGATAAGCAATAGCGGCACAACAAACCGGGCACTAAAAGAGGGCCGGCCGCGGGACTCGGATAGAACCAAACGTCCACGCCCCGGACTCTCGCTCACTCCCCGTCCCACGGGAGGAGGATGAGATAGCCCCACGACTTACTATAAGAAGGCCCGATCAGCCGACCCAGTCTCCCAACAGTGAGTACACGCCAACGGACTGTGACACCACCGCAGTCACCGCCCGGAGCAGAGAAGGCAGGGAGGGATCGATCGCGGAGGATGGTGGCCCGGGGAAGCGGCGCGGAGGAGGCGCCGCCGCCGACGCAGCAGCGCCTCGTCTTCGCCTACTACATCACCGGCCACGGCTTCGGCCACGCCACCCGCGCCCTCGAGGTCCGCCTCTGTTTCCTCTCGGTGGGCGCGCGCGCGCCCCGACCTGCCCTGCCCTGGGATTTTGATGACGAATTTCCGTTCGATTTTCGCGCAGGTGGTGAGGCACCTGATCGGCGCGGGGCACGAGGTGCACGTGGTCACCGCCGCGCCGGAGTTCGTCTTCACCACCGAGATCGACTCCCCCAGCCTCCACATCCGCAGGGTCCTGCTCGACTGCGGCGCCGTGCAGGCCGACGCGCTCACCGTCGACCGACTCGCATCCCTCGAGAAGGTCCAACCCCAACCCGACCGGCCGTGTTGTTTCTCTTTAATATCCCCCCCTCGCCTTCTACTAGTTGATTGACTGATCGTACGGTGGCCGCGGAATGCAGTACCATCAGACGGCCGTGGTGCCCCGCGAGGCGATACTCAGGACTGAAGTGGAGTGGCTCCACTCAATCAAGGCCGACTTAGTGGTACTTATTTTTTTTCTCCTCCGGCGACTCCTGCCAGTTTACTTTTACTGTTATATGATATCTGAAATCTCCATGAACGCTGCCATGCAGCATCTGAATTCAGAGTTATGTTGTCCGTTGACCATGGGCAGGTTTCGGATGTTGTCCCGGTGGCGTGCAGGGCGGCTGCAGATGCTGGCATTCGCTCCGTGTGTGTCACGAATTTCAGGTGAGTTGTTCCTCTGCTTGCTTCGTTCCAAGTGTTGCGAATGCCATGAGGCTGTACAAACGGCCGAGCCAGTTGTCACTTAGGTTGAGTATTTTAGGGAATCAGTGTTTACTTACTTACTGTAGTCAACTCAACTAATTTATGTCTACTTTCTGCTGCTAACATCTTGATGGCATGGCACATACATACTGATGCATTTTCTGTAACTTCTTGATGATCTCTGTATAAATTGTTATCTGGTATATTTAAGCCACAAAATTCTGCAGCTGTGTGTAATGCTAACAAATACCATATAGTTATAAAAAAAACAATACCTTATAATTCAATTACTCCCTCTGTTCACAAATATAAGATGTTTTAACTTTTTCCTGAATCAGATGTATATAAGCATGATCTAGTGTGTTTGTTCACTTATTTCAGTCCGAATGTAGTCCATATTGAAGTACTCCCTCCGTCCCAAAATTCTTGTCTTAGATTTGTCTAGATACGGGTGTATCGTCATACATCCGTATCTAGACAAATTTAAGACACATCCGTATCTAGACAAATCTAAGACAAGAATTTTGGGACAGAGGTAAGATTTGTTAACGGAGGGAGTAGCTTTTATCTGGAACTGACAGGCAGTATGCAAATAATTGTTTTTACAATTTTTCATAGCCATCTTATTTGGACTTCCATACAGAAATGCCCTGATCTTTATCTCCAATTTGCAGTTGGGACTTCATTTATGCAGAGTACGTTGTAGCAGCTGGAAATCATCATCGCTCAATTGTGTGGCAGGTGCCCTGCTTGCAGACTTAGTTCCTTATTGTAGCACTTGCTGGCATGCTAAATTCAAGTTTAAAAGTTTTCTACCTTTAGGATAAATCTTCTATATATGCTGGTTTGTTATTAAATGCAGTGTTAATTAGTTGGCTGGCACTAAGTTCTAAAAGCATCCTCCTTCCAGAGCTGAAACCGACATCTGTATTTTTCCTTAATATTGGCCATTCACAGTGTACATATGCAAGCTGCGATTTATTACGTTTGTTTAATAACCATGTGCACCTGTTGACAATAACTGTAGATAGCAGAGGATTACTCACATTGTGAGTTCTTACTACGACTCCCTGGATACTGCCCTAGTATGTCCCCCTGACTGAGTGATAATATTTCCAAAGATCTTAAATATTGGCTTGCACTTCTCATGAATAAGAAGTGATTAATTTTATCTTCTACAGTGCCTGCTTTCCGTGACGTTATTGATGTGCCTCTTGTGGTGAGAAGATTACACAAATCTCGATCCGAGGTCTGTATGATTCTGCTTGAGAATGTTACTCTATAAACTAATCCATATTATTTGTGTCTAACTTCTACAATTTTCATATATCAGGTGAGAAAGGAACTAGGGATTGCAGAGGATGTTAAGGTGGTCATTTTCAACTTTGGAGGACAGGTGGGCCAGTAACTAAGGACTTTTTTCTTATATATGAATGCTTACTTCATTTCAATAAATTAACTGATGGCAGCTAATTACACATATCTGTTAAAATTTGATCTTTGTTTTTTATACTAGTTCAATGTTAATGTCATTATGATGATACTACTCTATTCTCCAGCCGGCAGGATGGAAACTGAAGAAAGAGTGGTTGCCTGATGGTTGGCTTTGTTTGGTACAGTTTGTTTGACGACAATTTATTTACTTCCTTTCAGTTCCTTGCCAACCTTTCTGACTAAAATTATGCTATTTTCTGACAGGTATGTGGTGCATCTGATACTCAAGAGCTTCCTCCAAATTATGTCAAGCTCGCAAAGGATGCGTACACACCTGATTTAATGGCAGCATCTGACTGCATGCTTGGTAAACACAATGTTATACACATTGGTGTTATTTTCTCTGTTTTTCTTTTTCTTGCCCGACACATAACAATTGTGGCTCTCTCATGTAGGGAAAATTGGATATGGTACCGTGAGTGAGGCTTTGGCGTACAAGCTGCCATTTGTATTTGTCCGTAGAGATTATTTCAATGAAGAGCCTTTTCTGCGGAATATGCTTGAGGTTAAAACATCTCTGAGCATCACCTTACATAAATGGCATTTCAGGCTATATAAGACTGTCATTCAAGTACCATGACACACTGTCTTGTATCCTCTTTTGTCCCTTAAAAAACAGCATTATCAATGTGGCATTGAGATGATACGGAGGGATTTACTTACTGGACATTGGAAACCTTATCTGCTACGCGCTTTAACACTTAAGCCCTGCTATGATCGTCCAATAAATGGTGGCGAGGTAAACTACTTTCCGCTCCCAGGTGCAATATTTGTGAATGTTATTCGCCAACTCAATTAGAAATCATGTTGATGATTATATTTGCACAGAACAACCAGGGACAGTTTGGTTTTAAATATAAGAAGCATTTAAATAGCTTGCAGAATCAATTCTTCCAAAAAAATCAGGAGGCAGCAACTTAGGCCGTGTTCGGCAGCCCTCCGCTCCGCGGCTCTGCTCCTGGAGCGGCCGGAGCAGAGCAGCCTGTAGTGCATTTTTGTGAAGTTGTAAAACTGGCGCTCCGTCCGCTCCCGTATTATACGGAGTTGGAGAGCTGCCGAACAAGGCCTTAATATCCCATTTCCTTTTTTCCTTGGAAAAAGATATAACGTGTTTGCAGCACAGTCCACTTTATGAGATTGCATTGTGAACGCCCTTTCATTCTAAGCTTTTATTTCTTCGTTCAGGTGGCTGCACATATCCTCCAGGATACTGCTGTCGGGAAGAAGTATATTTCCGGCAAGGTGAGTGACTGCACATATAATAATGCTGAGTATGATCATTGGGCTTATTTTACCTTCTGTTGTACCTTGATTTTCGTATCGACTCAGTCTTCTGATTTATTTTCATGTTGTTATGAAGCCATAGTTTTGCTTTATTTATCTCCAAATAGTGTTATACTAAAAAATTCTTGCTTTAACACTTCATATAAGTAATCTGTATATAACAAAAGAAAACTATCATTGCTTGTCCCAATACTTGTTAAAAGGAGATCTACTCTAGAAGTGTAAGAGAAAATTTGTGTGTGAAATTAAGGACTTATCATGCAACTTTTCATGTAGTTGATAACTGCTAAGTTGGAATAAGTGTTTGCTGCTTTGGAAATTTTAAACTATAAACTTTTGTTAAAAAAATTCACATCTTTTGCCCTTATTTAATAAACTTTTTTGATTGTGCAATTTCAGTTGAGTGGGGCA
Source organism: Triticum urartu (assembly GCF_056163025.1). Taxonomy (NCBI): domain Eukaryota; kingdom Viridiplantae; phylum Streptophyta; class Magnoliopsida; order Poales; family Poaceae; genus Triticum; species Triticum urartu. Next base: position 91,321,406 of record NC_141878.1, read on the forward strand.
AGACGATTACGTGATGCCATAGTGCTAGGATACCAACTACAGAGGGCTCCCGGGAGAGATGTAGGAATCCCTGAATGGTATTCTCTCTCCGAGAAAGAAATCGGTGTTCGCCCAGCACCCGCGTCTCGTCGGATTAATGGAAGTGCAGAATCGTAAGTTCACATTTCCTTTCTTTTTTCCTTCATACCATTTGCCATTTCTCCAACAGCGTACGCTGTTATGTTCCCGTTTATTTACCTTTACCTTTTTGTCAGATCTTTTGAGGACTTCGAGATTCTCCATGGAGACATGCAAGGATTAACCGATACTATGGCTTTCCTGACAAGTTTATCTGGGCTTGTTGGAAACGATCCGAGGATCCCTGAGAAGCAATCCCGAGAAAGGACTGCTGCTTCTGTACTCTTTGACTTGGAGGTATGCAGTTCTGCATTTTCCAGTCCCTGAATAGTGAATTATGTAATCTGTCCCAGGTTCTGCTTCTTTTCCCTATACTAGACTAGATAATGCAAAAGTTACAACCATGTCTGATGACACACCCTTCATTTTCTTGATACTTGAGGAAAATATTTTGTCAAATGATATTCGTATGCAGTGTTAATTAGTGATTTGTTCTGTTGCAGGAGGATATATATGTTGCAAGAGCACCTGGACGATTGGATGTCATGGGTGGCATTGCAGATTATTCAGGAAGTCTTGTACTACAGGTAATTCTGAAATAGTTTTGTTCTTGTGCTCTGCTTGCATGTCAATTCTACGAAAATAGTAAACTCAATTTTCAGTATGTACAGATTACAGATTCTTCCATTATGTGTTTACTTTGCTTTTAGTTTGTTTCTCCTCCTATGTGTCGCTTCATCATAGGGTTTATCCTGGACTCCTGTGTGCATTGTGAAAGGATGTGCTTACATTTACTATCTCAAAATGCACACGCCTTGCATAGTGATTGATTATTTTTTATTAGATGGTGATTAGTTTAGTGGGTTGTTAGTATTTCTAATATAGGTGTTAGGAAACATTTTGAGGCTCTGTCCTCCTCCAAAATGAATGGGTTATAGCAAGGATTGATTATCTTACTTGATACTTTATCAGCATTCTACTTTTCTTTACAAATACCACCTTAGGAAATTGGTCCATTCAGTTTACTTAAGTAAAATGGAAGAGTGTTAGTTTTTTGGCATGTCTGATTGACGTTATGGTTGTCCAATTACCAGATGCCCATTCGAGAGGCCTGTCATGTTGCTATTCAGAGAAGCGATCCTGTCAAGCAGAAGCTATGGAAGCATACTCAGGCTAGGCAGCTAGCAAATGGAGCAGTGCCGATTTTGCAAATTGTATGTATAATTAAATCTCCAAGCTTCTTTATCTTCTTATCTTGCACATAGTCATGCGTTCCAACAGGTTTTTTTTTCACCTTTCATTTCTTGCATTGTCCACTGGATAACTAAAAAAATGCAGCATGTTAAGTTTCATTTTTCTTGTTCTTCTGACATTCTCTTTCACAGAGAGCAGCCAGACAGAGTAGATGCGACATGTTAAGTTGAATGTGTAATATGCTCATTTTGGACAACTGAATGTTTGTGCAGGTATCATTTGGCTCTGAATTGAGTAACAGGGCACCAACATTCGATATGGACCTGTCTGATTTTATGGATGGTGACAAACCAATATCGTATGAAAAGGCCAAAGAATATTTCTCCCAGGATCCATCTCAAAAGTAAGAAAAATGCTTTTCTTTCCTCTCTAAGTGATAACATGGCATTTGCATTCTTATTGAAAAAACTGTTCTATCTCAGATGGGCTGCCTATGTTGCTGGAACAGTTCTTGTGTTGATGACTGAACTAGGTGTTCAATTCACAGACAGCATGAGCATTTTGGTGGGTATTGACCCTTTCTTCTAAGTTTCATCAAAACTCTTGTCATGGTTTAAAATATGTAACAGTTCATCTATTTCCCACCTTGCTCAAATTGGGGAGGTGTGCTTTAAGAATTCATCAACAAAGGACTGCTTGTATGCTCACCTTTTGATATTCTTGTTTGGATTATCAGGTTTCTTCTTCTGTTCCTGAAGGCAAAGGTGTCTCATCTTCTGCATCAGTGGAGGTTGCTACAATGTCTGCTATTGCCGCAGTCTATGGTTAGTACATTGATTACATCGATGCATGTTGCTTGTACGAAAATCTAATAGAATGGTTCTTGTTTTAGTTAATATTATTTGAACTCCCTACTTCGTCTGCAGCTACTGGTGCGCATTCAACTAACTGAACATACTAAATTGTAACCCATGTGTTTTTCTTTGCTGTAGGTTTAAATATTGCTCCAAGGGATCTTGCTATACTCTGTCAAAAGGTACGGTATTTGTAAAGATAAAGTTACCCCTTGATGGGTTCAAACTGTGTTGCAATCATCACTTCATCTTCTGTTCAAGTTATTCATCCATTGGTGAACAATTATGCAGGTTGAGAATCACATTGTTGGAGCTCCTTGTGGTGTAATGGACCAAATGACATCTGCTTGCGGAGAAGCCAACAAACTTCTGGCTATGGTTTGCCAGGTTAGTGAGGGTTATCGTGTTCCAATAGCTGGTTGATACAATCATTCATCCAGTCCAGCTCTGTGATCTTTGTATTTATTTTGTCAACTTCCGTGCAGCCTGCTGAAGTGAAAGAATTGGTCAGCATTCCAACTCATATACGATTTTGGGGTCTGGACTCTGGGATACGACATAGGTAGATCTTGTCCTGATTGTGCCTAGTGTACTTCTGAGATGATTTCAGTAATGAACTGAAGCTAATTGCACTCTCTTTTGTGTTGTGTAGTGTTGGTGGGACTGATTATGGATCTGTGAGGGTAGGCACATATATGGGACGCAAGATGATTAAGTGTGCTGCATCTGACCTAATTTCTCAATCCTTTCCGTCTGCTCCTACGCAATCGTGCGACGCTTCTGAAGAATATGAAAAATATGGTGTGGATCTTCTGAAATCTGAAGCTTCACTGCAGTATCTATGCAACCTACCACCTCATAGGTCTGATTTACATTACTGAAATTGGCGAAGACTTGTGATTCTGCATTGCGTTTTCCTTGTCGCTTAGATTCACATGCTAATTCTTCTACTACAGATATGAAGCTGCCTATGCAAGAGATATTCCTGAGTTCATTACTGGGGATGAATTTAAGGAGAAATATGGAGATCACAACGATGCAGTAACAGTTATTGACCCAAAAAGATCTTACAGTGTGAAGGCTCCTACTAGACATCCCATATACGAGAACTTCCGTGTTGAGGTTTAGTATCTTGAACCTTATTGCCAATTCTTCTGCATAATAGTTGTTGATGAAAACTTGCAGGATTTTTAGTTTTTTGTTTTCTTTCCATTTTCATGTGTTTACCAATTTTATACTCCCTCCGTCTCATTAGCTGTCGCTGAAATTGATGTATCTAGACAACTAATATGAGACAGAGGAAACATAGCTTACCAATTATTTTAGAGCTCTGAGCTCAAAAGCATTTAAAAAGCTTGTTTTCCCATACAAGCTGCACACAGAGAGGCATTTGGTTTTATCTTAAGCTAGATAGCGTAAAAAAAAGCTTAGATAAAACCTGCAATTATATTATGCTTTCGCAAACAGCTTTAAGATTTTCTTTTTAAAAATATATATCATCTGCTATGTAGGCCTTCAAAGCATTGTTAACAGCAGCCAAAACAGATGAGCAACTTTCAGCCCTTGGAGAACTTATGTATCAGGTAAATTTCATGCACTCTGACACTTGGTTATCAATCTATGTGCTTCTGTATTATTTTAAATTCAGAAATTGTGGCATACTGTTGACCCTCTTGTTTTCTCCTTGATGGCAGTGCCATTACAGCTACAATGCTTGCGGGCTTGGTTCTGATGGGACTGATAGGCTGGTGAATCTAGTACAAGAAATCCAGCACAGGAAGACCACCTCGCAACATGAAGGCCCGAGTCTATTTGGTGCAAAGATCACTGGTGGAGGTTCTGGTGGTTCAGTTTGTGTTATTGGGAAAAATGGCCTGAAAAGTAGTGAAGAGATTTTCGAGGTAATTGTCCATGTATTTTTTTGTATTAGTGAACACCCCGAATTCTCTAATTGTAAGCACGTCAATTACAACCATACTACTAACTCTCCTCTGATTTCTCATCACAAAAGATAGATAAATCTTGAATCCTTCCCCAAAGGATATCACAATTCACCATAGTATCCATGAATACTAACTCATACTTGTTGGACCCTTTCAGATCCAGAAAAGATACAAAGCAGCCACCGGTTACCTACCAATTGTCTTCGAGGGTTCGTCTCCCGGCGCGGGCAAATTCGGGTACCTGAAGATCCGATGGCGGTCGGCATAAGTACCGCCTGACTTCCAACATTCGTCAAGACAAGAACATCGATACAAGTTGTTCATATCGAACAACATGGCACTTCATTCCACCAGTAGATTAAACATAGTAGTGTAGTAGTGGTACATAATAATGTCAACAATCTGGTGCAAACTTGCAGAGCAAGTGCCGCTGTTGAATCTGTAAAGGATGCTTCTGATCAAATCCAGTTTGTCACTAGGCAAATTAGATACGAACATGTGATTGGTCCTGGAACTTTGTAGGTTGTTCTGCCCATGGCTACGCGCAGATATTGCCGAATAAAAATGCCAAGATTGCAAGCATGTGTTGGTTTGGCATATATACTTGAAACACATTGTCGAATTTGCCACACCGCACCAGGTTGCGTAATGCGTCTGATCTGAAGGCAGAATCTGACTGTCATCTTTTGTCACAGGTTGCTGCATGTTAGCACAACAGTGCATTTGGTCAGAGATTGTTGAATGTACTCTCTGGATCAGCCAGCCATTTGCGATGGCCACGGGCCATCTACCGACTTCGACTATTCCGAGGCCGCCATCAAGGGCCACTCCCCCTGGCTCCTTGCAGTTGCGGCGACAATAGCTTGGTTATCAAGCACACACCATCACAGCAAAGGGGCTCTGCTTCAGCTGGCAAGTTGGCGACCCGGGAGAGGCCCGAACATGCAGGCGCGGCCTGAGCCCGATCATGAACAGGGTTCAGCGAGTGGTCTGGAACGATCACCCGGCAGAAATCGCAGTAAGAAATCGCTGTTTGGAGAAGTTGACGGCGCAAGTGCCTGACAGAAGATGCTATATTCCCTGTTGCAAAAACATGACATTTTGGACATGGACATGGACGACGTGTTTTCGAACACGCACACGCAACTTTGACCGTCGCCCTTTCATATTCATATGAATATGCAACTTCCAGGCACAGCAGCCTCGTCTATTTCTGTGTGTCGGCAGTATCTATCTATCCATACATCGCCGTCGATTTCTGCTCCGGCGTTCTGGCAAAAATGTTCCGAACAACCTTCCGATTGGATATCCCTTTCGCAGGACAAAAGTTTTCGATTGAATTTCTCTTTCGGTGGGTCCAAACTGACCCAGAAACTTCATCAAAGAAGGGGCGGGCGAGCAGGCCCACTCTGCTCCTGTGCAGATGCACTGTTTGTTGTTGTGCCTTTGGGGGCTGAGGCTGTGGCGATTGGCTGGGCCATGTGTTTTGATTGGCCCTGAGCCAGCCTACCCATGCACTGTCCATCTCAGGAAAACCTTCCAAACCACCAACTAGAGCGCCTGCTGCCAGGCTTTAAATCAGACTATATGTAGGGTTTTTTCTAATAATTAGAGCACGAGATAAGGAGGAAGATAATGCCATGCAAACCACAAGTTATGTCTTCCAATGGAAACATATTAGGTGCAGTGCCAGTGTCACCTCAGCACATATTCTGGTCAGATGCATGCACTTGGTTGGACCTGAGGCACCAAAGGGGGTTGAACTTGAACAATGGATCTAAGCTTCTGGCCTCCATTGTGATCCTTGCACTGTTGCTACCTCTTCAATGCTAGATTTGGCTGTTCTTTTCTTCCTTCCACATCTAGTTCCAAGATCTAGTAGTGTACTCACCTTGACTTCAGACATAGTAGTGTATACTTAAAATATTTTTCATAATCTTCAACGTGAGGCTTTGGATATGTTTTCCTTGTCATGCTATCTGGACTTTGCATATTAGGGTAGTATTTTAAGAATTTGCGTGATCTTGTTAAACTATTTTCTCATAAAAGCAATTACAAGTTTTAGAGTGGTTGGGCTTTTTTAGAACCGTTCGTTGATGTCGATCTAACGGCAGACAAATACGAAGTACTGGATAGTACTCCGATGAAAGTACGCGAAAGTACTAAAACGAGTGGGGCCGGTACTCGTGACAAGATGGGGACGCGTTTTAATCTAGGGGCAGTTTAGTCCTAGGAAAATTTGCATGCGCCACCCCTCTCGTCGAATGCATAACCGCCACCATGGTGCTACACATTCCACAATTACTCATCGGCGGCCATCTCCTCCCTCTCCTCCAAGTCCACCGCAGTCATCTCCTCCTTCTTGCCGCTGCAACTTCGCTCCACTCAGGCAACCCCCCCCCCCCCCCCCCCCCCCGACCCACCCCCACCCCCTCTTCCACGGCAGATCGAGCCGATGGCCGGCGGCGAGAACACCGACTTCGTGCAGATCGCCGGCGGCGACCAGGTCAAGTTGGCCAGGTTGAGGGAGATCCGTTCTTGGTTTGACAACACAAGGCAGATGAGCTGGACGGCAATGGCCACTCTCAAGAATTTGACGAAGAAGGAGAGGGCAAAGCCTTGCCCCCCGCCCGCACAACCGATTCACAAGATCGAGATCCTCCTCTGGGCGATGGAGCAGGCCAATTCGTCCAACGAGTGGACCAGGCGGAGGTGGTGGGCGTTCAGATCCAGGGTAGAGCATCCACTGGATCAGGAACCCACCGTGCACGAGGTGCCATTGCAGATTGTGCAGCCTCCAACCGAGTCACCGGAGACTCCGAAGCGCAAGATGAGGAGGACAGTGGTCGCGACCTCGCTTCCCCGCCGTTCTCCACGCTTCCCTCGCCGCTCTCCTCGTCTGAACGGCGGCGGTAGCTATGTTTAGAGTAAGCTTCCCCACTCCTCATCTTCCTACTGCTTGTGCTTACATCGTGGTGATACTGATCGTAATAGCTCAGAAAGTGAATGCTAGATGGCATTTTAATCTCAATGAATTGCGTGAATATTTGAGTATATGGATTTGGAGGACGGATTATGATGTATGTGAACCCTAGACATCATATGAACCCTAGGAAAAATTAGTAATGTTCTAGTGCTAGACACTGAAATATTTCGGTACACACCGGTAGGCACTGAAATATTTGGGAACTGCCCTAGGCAAAATTTGTAATGTTGTAGTGGTGGACACTGAAATATTTCGGTACACACCGGTAGGCACTGAAATATTTCGGTACTGCCCTAGGCAAAATTTGTAATGTTCTAGTGGTAGACACTGAAATATTTCGGTACACATCGGTAGGCACTGAAATATTCCGTTACTACAATTTCAGTACACATCGATGCACACTGAATTATTTCACTGCTGCAGTTTCAGTACACACCGGTACACACTGAAATATTTCAGTACTGCAAATTCTATACAAAGTTGGCATTTTGTCATTTATTTGTGAATTAATCCATGCATCATATGGCCTAACTTTGTACATGAGTTTGGGTCAATTTCATGTCTATTTATTGTTAAAATTATTGTCATGCCATGAAACACAAGACAAGTCACTGACCCAAGCTTGCAAAGATGCCATATCAATGTTGCTGATATGAATATGCATGTTTTCACCAAGTCTTGTGTCTGAATTAAAACTGAGCATTTTTTCTTGATGGTATCCATGGATCTATAACTCCTATGAATTTGCTCAGGTTGGATGTTTTGTTCTCCATCATTTGTACTAGCATTCCGTGCGATTAGATGCCATGACAAGACCCCTGGCATATTTATTTTCTTGCCTCCATCATCCCATGTGTGTTTTGCAGGAAAAAACCTGGAGTTCACCAGGCTGGCTGAAGTTGTGAGGCTGGGAGGCTGATGGTGCTACTACTGGCTGATCCTTCTTCTTTCAGCTTTTGTTCGTCCTTTCTCAAGCCATTGGACCAGGGCTAGTTCCCTATGTGTTGTTAATGTATTAAGTAGTTCTTTCGAATTTGTAGTATTAGTTAGTTTGAATGTGGAAGCACCTTAATTTTTAGGAACGAAATGTTGCTATGTGTGACCAAGGGTTTGATACCTTAATCTTTGGATAATTAGTTACGTGAACTGTTGGATGTGGCGCACAACGAAACGCCTCTACCATTGATACTAGTTAAACATTTCGGTCCAATTAGAGACCAGCCACTACCATATAGAACAGTTAGCATTTCATACTACAACCTGGCACGTAGAAAACATCACGCAGTGGAATAATCCCAGCGAGTAGACCATTAATTACCAAAAACATCACAACATGTCAGAAGTGTTTTAAGCATTTTATCGTTGCAAAAACCTTAGAAAATCCATATAGAAAAATCACTTTATTTTATCGTTGCAGAAACCTTAGAAAATCCATATAGAAAAATCACTTTATTTTAAGCGGTTGGTGTGGATGACAAGGGGACCCACTAGTGAGACCGATAGCAATTGATGGCAAACCGCCTCCGCCTGCACGACCGCCACGTCCCCACGTGGAATGGGGACGGCCGGGTGGGTGTGTCAAGTCAAATCGGCACCCGCGGCGCCTCCAAGAGGCAGGAGCAATGCATTTCTTCCCCAAATCGGGTAGAAAACCCTCGTCCTCTCCCGAACCGCCCCACCCTCTCTTCCTTCCTCACCACCTCACCACCCTCTCCTCCTTCCTCACCACCCTCCTCCCTTCCTACGCCTCCCTCCTCCCTTCCTACGCCTCCCTCCTCCTGTCTTTGACCGACGATGAAACGCGGGCGTGAAGATGTGGCGGACGAGCCGGAGGCAACCATCGGAGCAGAGCAGCCTACTGCCGTCGCTGCAGTCGTGGGTGGAGCGGCTGAGTCCGCCGTAGCGGCGAAAGCTGGCGGTGCAGCGACCGATGTGCCTGCTCCCGCTGCCATCGCAGCCGTCGAGGCACCCGTCAGCGAGCACAAGGTCGGGGAAGATCTGGAGGAGGAGGAGATGAGAAGGCTTAAGCGCCAGGTGCATGACGAAATCGATGAGCTCTACGAGGAGAACGCCATAAAGGAGTTCGACCTAGATTGCAGGAAGGGCAGCGACTTCGAGGAGGATGCCATCGACGAGCTATCTAAGGTATTACTCTGTTTTTTGCTCTGTTTTTTTCATGACATTGGGGTTTTTCTTGTTAACTAGATGAGCATCAATTTCACTTGGGCGTGCTAGTTGTACGTATGTAGGATTGTAGGGATCTAGCATAGATCTTCATGTTGGATCTGGATTTTTAAATCTGATTCCAGCAGATACTCTGGTTTTTTTTCATGGCATTGAGGTTTTTCTTGTTAACTAGATGAGCATCAAATTCATTTGGGCATGCTAGTTGTACGTATGTAGGATTGTAGGGATCTAGCATAGATCTTCATGTTGGATCTGGATTTTTAAATCTGATTCACATTCTGATTCCAGCAGATACTCTATTTTTTTCATGGCATTGGGGTTTGTCTTGTTAACTAGATGAGCATAAGTTTCACAAGGGATACATTAATGAAAGAAGTGGGGTAATGAACCCAAATACAAGAAAATGTTCATGGCAGGGATACATTAATGAAAAAAGTGGGTTAAACAATGGATATATGGCAGGATGCTCATAGCTATTTCTAGCGATCTCATGTGCGACACCATTGGCTTCCCCAGGACAGTGACAAAATGCTGCAGTTCCTGATTCATTTTAGTTTATGTAGATGAATTAATTTGCACACATGTTCATAGATTATTAGTTTGCACACATGTTCATAGATGATCCATTTGCAAATTCTATACAGATTTCCATTTTGCAAAGGAAGTGATCGCTCCCTTAATAATTATGGGCTGACAGTACATATCCACTAGATACCAAAAAATCAAAACATTTCATCTAGCCAACTTTCCACAGTATGTTATCTAGATGATCACAGCCACATCTCTCATCAATATGAGCAGTGAGACACCCCATAGCTCCTTTACCAATTTCCTTCTGAAACTTATCAGGGTCTAACAATGTTGGAGAAGCAGTATTGCCGCTGTCAGAAAGAATAATGGTTTCTTCATTCCAGTAGATAGAACAAACCCCCCTTGTGCGAAACATGGAGGAGTATAATGAAGCCATTTTTCTGATTCCAATAAGAATTACACCTATAACAAGTATCAAATATCATTAAAGCAAGCCACTTCATGAAGTCTTTCATGTGTTAATTATGTACTACTTGTGCACTAATCTATAAATGCAACTATTCCACCGTCCATATTTATGCATGTCAGTTTCTTTGGCTCAATTATGTATGTGCACATACGCCTTATTTCTAGCAAATAGATAGTTGCCATGTTACACATGTGTACTTTCAAAACATTGTAATTAAAGTCAATGTACCATAATAGATTAGCTGAGTTCTTCTATTTGTACTAATTCACTAATTCATAGGAGGATGACGACGACGTGGACTACAGCATGGACAGCAGGCACAGCAAGAGCCGGTACACCCTGAGGCATCTGATTGCTGGGAAGATCAAGTACCGTTTCTTTGGCAAGATTGGGTGCCCTTTCTGTTGCAAGGTGATCGGTGGCGGCATAGATGGCATGATCCAGCATGCCTTCAGCACTGGCAATGGACATGGTAAGAAGCATAAAGCCAGTACTCTGGCTAAACATGCCGCCTACACACGCTTCCTCGAGATTGTCAAAGTCAATGAGCCCTACAACATGCATTGAAGAAGGGAGAGAAGTGATGTGCTGCTAGAGTGCTGCTGCTACCCCAGGACCGCCGTGTCCTGTTATGTTATCTATGTTTCTTTGTTGTTCGAGTCTAAAACTAATGTCCTATGGCGTGTCTGAACCTATGCTGAGCGGTGGTTAATCTGCCGTTTATGTTAAGAGTTTGGTGCTACTCTGGTTTAGTGTTCCTAGTTGTTAATACTATTTTGGTGATGCATGTTTAAGCCTTGTACAATGCTAGATGCTTAGGGTGGTGCTTAGAAAAATAAACAGGGTATTTCTGAAGCACCAGTGCCTATTTCTACAGGAGAGACGCCTAGTTATGCGTCTACCTTGTACAAATAAGCACCTGTGCTTAAGAAAAGCCTGGTTTATTTCTATAAGCAACTCCCCTAAGCACCTTGCATTGTACAAGGCCTTAGCAACTCAAGTATCGTACGGTGGTCTATGTTATGGTTGCTGTGTTATTCTGCCGTACGGTGATGCATGCTAGGAACTCTAATAATATTACTATGGTAGTTATAGCTTGGCATGACTATGTTTAGTGTATAACTCAGCATGTTCCTGCCATATCTATGAGCAGTTACAACTGAACTATGCATTAATTTTTGACAAAATTAAAGCATGCAAATGATTGCCAAATCAAGCTTTGTACTGATGATGCATTAGATTTTGCAATAAGTAGAGGATGCTCATGATTGCCAAAAGTACCTATTTCCACTTTCTGATAAGAACTAAACGTGTGTCAAATGATGCTAAATGTAGAGCATGAGCATGAGAATGTATCAATGCATTAGATATTGCAATAAGTAGAGGATGCTCATGATTGCCAAAAGTACCTATTTCCACTTTCTGATAAGAACTAAACGTGTATCAAATGATGCTAAAAGTAGAGCATGAGCATGAGAATGTATCAATGCATTAGATATTGCAATAAGTAGAGGATGCTCATGATTGCCAAAAGTACCTATTTCCACTTTCTGATAAGAACAAAATGTGTAGCAAATGATGCTAAAAGTAGAGCATGAGCATGAGCATGTATCAATTGATGATCAATTGATGCTACCTATTTGTGTTTGAATGGGCTCAATAAAGCTGGTGTTGGTTTATGCTCTCTGCGTGACCGTGATGGTAACGAAGACACTTGGTTGGCTATGGTCTTGCTGTCAAATTTAAGTTTTAGTTCTTTAAGACTCTTTGTTTTAGCCGCTTCCTCGGGATCGACTAGTTTTCTCGGGCGTCCACGTGCTCTCTTCCTTTTGGGGGAGTTGGGTGCACCACTATCCTTCTGGAGTTGGATGTGTCAGGTTCGTTGGAACCATCAGGATTGTTGACTAATTGTACGTCCTCTTCTGAAGCATCAGGTAGAACTGCTTGCTGGGCATCGTACACCTCCTTCTGTATAAGAGAGAGTGTTGCGTTAGTTCTAATCATGAGACTTATGAAATAAATGATATATTCTTCATGTAGCGCTAACCGTTATGGGGAACTTATATGATTCGAGACGAAGCGCATTGCAATTTGAATGCAGTAAGGTTGTACATATTTTCCACCTGAAAATATCTATCCTTGCCTATATGGGATAACCGACACTGACATCAGCATAGCTTTCAAGCTAAACAAAGTACAAATTTAAATTAGGCATTCATTACCTGGTTCAAAATATCGGTTATTTCATCCCCGTTCCATTTGTAACAGCTTTTCGATTTCTTGAGGGGATATGATTGAGGTAGTATCATTCTCAATTTGGCTAATGCGAGCATATGCCATAATAACCTGCCAAATTTTCAATCATACAATAATAAGACAGTTGTTGCAGTAATGATGTAGAATAGAGTATAATGGGCTTACATCACCATAAATGTATTTGTCGTCCAAATTTCGCTTCTGATTTTCTGCTATGAGGGTAATGTCTCCGATTCTAGCTATTTCAACAGGGGCGTATGTTCCGCGGATGTAAACGGCTGTCTCTATGTCCTCATCGATGAACTTGTAATCATTACCAAAGACAGGCTTCATCGGAGTTAATTATGGTTCCTCATTGTTTTCCGTCACATGTCTTGCACTTGGTGTACTCGAAGTCCCTGTCGTGAATTGGCTAGCCCTAGGAGTTCCTGTCAGGGATGAATTGCATGCTTTGACTTGATCCTACAATGAACAAAGGTAGTTCATCATTAGTTTGTTACTTTTAGATATTGACGTGTTGGGCCATATTGATCACCTGCATGCCTCCTTTCTGTGACTGATTGTCGGTTGCTTGTAAATTTGTATTTTAATTCCTGTAACAATGCAAACAATAATGAACATGAAGGAACATATTCATAAAAAATACAAAATGCACAGTATGACATACATGGAGTTCCCTCCTTAAGTCTTTAATTTCGTCCTCGGCCTTCGACAACCTAGGATTAGTGCCAGTTTTAGTCGTCATGTCGATCAAGTCTTCACCTAGAGTCTGGTATTTGACATCAAATCTGTGCTCAATTTCCATTAACTTCCTGCCTACCTTCTTTTCATGATCAGCAATGCGTGCATTCATGACTTCAACTACCATTTCAATCTGGGTAAATAAAATAAAACCCCGTTGATAACAATAGCTAAATGAATGATGTTCCATGACACCTATTTGTGATATTGCAAAAACAAATAGTCTTTGGAGTACATACTTGCTGGCTACTAAATTGCTGTCCTTGTGATGGTGCTCGATACGAATCATGTTGATGCACATGTTCATCTTTTTTTCTTGGAAAATTATTAGAATTCTCGGACGGTCGTTGAGGAGCACAAATTTCCATGACAGCCTATTTTTATAAAATATAATGAACCATTAGTACCAAATAAAAAATCGGATATAGAAAGTTCAATTGTAGATAGGTACCAGCCCATTATGAAGAACTCCTTTCTCGTAAGCATCGCTTCTTAAAGTAGTCATCATTTCGTCCCATCATGCGATCAATGGAGGGGGTCTAGAAGCATACATTAATCGGCCACTACGCACGTGCTCCCAGTACCAATACTACACAATAAATTAGTTCATCACCATACAGATATGCAACAGAACAATAATTAAAGGACATTAAGTAGTGATCTAGCACTAACCTGGAGCAGAATTAAATTTCCTTGTAGATTTACGTGATCTCGATTTCTAAACTTGTGAATGGACTTGAAGAAGTGATTAAGTGTGAAACATCCCCAGTTAAATTTCTGAAGGTTTTCAAGATCTGTAACAAGGTTGAGAAATTTTGAGTCCACATAATGTTGTGTTGTTGGTGCTAGAACAGTACCAATTGCGTACAGAATGAACCGTCTCAGGAAATCGCCGTCTAGGGCTTTGGAAGCTCGGATCGACGTTTCAAGGTCAGAAATCAAAATTTGCCCATTGTTTGCATAGGCGGTAAACAATTCTGTGTCGGTTTGCATTTCCAGATGTGGCTCTATATCCTCCCCTTCTATTGGAATGCCAAATATACCTTGCACGTCCTCTTTTGTTATAGGAATTGGCGTTTTACCGATGGTAATGGATTGCGTGTCCATATCTATGCTCTTGGCTAGTCTAACCAACATTATGCGCCGTAGAGTCACTTCATGCATCTGGGTTAGACCGCCAAGACTGGTTTCTGATATGATGTACTTTTTGTGGTCTTGTGACAACAGTTTCATAGTTTTTCCGAACCTTGTCTGTGAGCATACTAACTTCATATGACCATGCTTTTCGGCGAGTTCCTGTTACATGCCATTAAATTATACTGAGTACACATGAATTATGTGTATGAAATGATTGTACACAAACAGTCAATTACTTACCGCATCGGTAATTTCAGAGATGGGCTTTTCTCCATTATGAAGGTTCGTATCTGAAACTGACATTGCTGGCTCGTATGCAATGATAAAATCCGGCTCAATTAATCTGAACAAAATTGGAAAATGTATAACAAAATTAGCAGAGAATTAATTTTAACAAAATTAACTGGGTCATTTAACATATGATCCACTTATGGGTTTAAGCACAGAACCTATTTGGGTGCAAAACCTATGAGGGTTCAACTACTAAAGGAGCGGCGGACAACGATTATAAAGAGTTACGATCAGGTAATACCTTATCTCGGAGACGGTGCCGCAGAGTAGATGGCGGCGGTTAGTGCGTCGCAAACTATAAGTGCCGGTATAGCGCGGTCGATGGCGCAAAGGAAAAATGGCGCGTTCACGCGAGGAGGAGGCGGCGAGAAGAACACTGACGTCCGAGCCCTCAGATCATGTTGGCGGTGGGCGGCGAGTGGTGGCCGCCGACTCCTGTATTCCGTGGGCGACCGGCGTCTCCGATTTGATCTTGCAGCGGTCGTGGGAGGTGCGGACGGCCCGGGCGGTTAGAATGCGGAGCTGTAATCACGGGATTTAGGGAGGGGTGGGCCGCGTGAGTTATGTGAGATTTGGATAAATGATATAAAGAAATAAGAAAATCTTGTCAACTCGTTTAGGGGTTTAGGGGTTTAGGGTTTAGGGGTTTAGGGTTATTAGGGTTTAGGGGTTTAGGGGTTCAGGGTTTAGGGTTTAGTGGGGGGTTAGGGTTATCAGGGTTCAGGGTTTAGTGGGGGGTTAGGGTTATCAGGGTTTAGGGTTGAGTGTTGACATGCAAGCCCGGAAATGCGCGTGTCAGAGATCGTACTTGCATGTATATGTACTAATGATCCCAAACTTTCTTAATGGCATCCCATGACCACATAGAGAATGCATGCATGATGGTTTCCATGTGGGGCAAAATTTGAATGTTTTTACGGTTTAGTGGGGGGGGTTAAGGGTTATCAGGGTTTAGGGTTTTAGGGTTTTAGGGTTGACGGAACTATGTTTGTCTTATGGTGGACGTAGCACACACACCGGACATTGGTGGAGCTTTGGTCTACAATGGATTCCCTCTGGTAGGATCGATCCGGTCCGTTGACTGGCTCGGCCGACAAACTTCGTGCGACATAGAGCATGCATCCATTCACTGGACCGGATCGATGTTGGGTTGGTTTCATACAGGTGAGGAGCCCAGCTAGTGCTTTCGGGGTGTTGACATGCTAGGTCGGAAATGCGCGTGTCAGAGATCGTACTTGCATGTATAATCCCAAACTTTCTTCATGGCATCCCATGACCCCATAGAGAATGCATGCATAGTGGTTTCCATGTGGGGCAAAATTTTGAATGTTTTTACGGTTTAGTGGGGGGGGTTTGGGTTATCACTATTTAGGGTTTTAGGGTTGATGGAACTATGTTTGTCTTACAGTGGACCTATCACACACACCGGACAGAGGTCGGGCGTTGGTCTACAATGGAATCCCTCCGGTAGCATTGATCTAGTCCGTCGACTGGCTGGGCCGACATACTTCGTGCCACATAGAGCATGCATCCATCCACTGAACCGGATCGATGTTGGGTTGGTTTACATGTACATGTATAGGGACCGGAAATGTGCGTGTCAGAGATCGTACTTGCGTGTACATGTACTAATGATCCCTAACTTTCTTCATGGCATCCCATGACCCCATAGAGAATTCATGCATAATGGTTTCCATGTGGGGCAAAATTTTGAATGTTTTTACGGTTTCGTGTGTGTGTGTGGGTGGGGGGGTTAGGGTTATCAGGGTTTAGGGTTCAAGGTTTTTTGGTTTTTTGGGTTTAGGGTTTAGGGTTGGTTTACAATGGATTCCATCCGGTACCATCGATCCGGTCCATCCACTGGCTGGGCCGACAACCTTCGTGCCACATTGTTCACATTGTTCAATTAACACTTTGTATAGATTTTTTTGGTAAAAAATGAAGGAAATAATGCAACTAATCTGAACGTAACGTTTGGCATGTATCAAACCAAGTAGCCACTATTCCTAAAAAAAACCAGTTAGCCACTAATTGCGCCAAACATATCTCGTAATTACCAACGAAAATGGGTTGACAATTATTTCTGGAAATTCTTGGAATGAATTTATTGCTCTTCCTTTTTTAGAGAAGAATAAGTTACAAATTTGCTAACATAACAAATTTGTTGTTCAAACAGAAACTGCCTCATCGTGTTGTGCCCCAAGACATGGCAGAATATGGTGCCATAACCATTGTTTTTCATCCTAACTCTTGATGATGCTGCCGTACTTGGGAAATCAAGGGATTTATCTGTTTGTTTCCCATGTTCCAGATGTGCCTCTGGAGTTGTTACATCACAACATAGTAAAATAATTTGCATTCTTTATAAATCCTTGATGTAATGTGCTACTTTACAAATCATCATTATCGTACTATTTGTGTTAGATCAACTATATTGATGTTCGTGGTACTATGTTATGTTCGAGCTATTTCCTCTTTGCTAAATTTTATTTTGGAAACAAGAAATCAGTTTTCAATTTTATTTGTCCTTTCCAATAGATTTCAAATGAGTTTTTCCTTGGTCCGGTCATACAAGGCATTAAGCACAAATGACATTGCTTATACAGAAGCTGACTGAAATAATTTGTTAACAACTTCTAATGAGTGATGATCAACAAGTTAACAAATCCCACAACAATTATTGCAAAATAAAATCCCGCGTCCATCAGATTTGCGTGCTTATTCAGATTGATCAACTGCCTTAAGTTCTTGTTCATCTTCTTCAGTTCCACCTTGAGTTCCGCATCCGCCACCATCATAGGAACATTGGCATAGCCCTTATTATCCACCGCCGATGGCAAATCTACCTCTAGGGTTGCCCCGTGCCTCAAATCAATAGGCAAATCAATTAAGCCATCCGTTTGAAGCCTCTCAACGTATTCATCTAGCCACTCAAAATGCTTGCATGTTTTCAGCTTCTGGAAAAGGGAAGGGAAACCCTAAATCCCAATTCTGAGGAAATAAATATAAATCTGGGGTCAGAATTCATAGCAAAAAGACACAACAGAACATAGATTTAACCTTCCCCGCTTCTGGTTTGCTCTCGCATTTCACAAATTCCCGCCCATGGTTTCCATTCTTCTCCAATATGGTTGTCAAACGCTTCAGTGGCGCGACGCATGGGCAGTCAGGGCATCTGGTCATCGGCAGTGAACCATACCGCGGCCATGATGACGGAGAGGCCGAGCTGGACATGGACATCTCTCGTCTCTCACCATCCGCCGGCGATGGCAGGCTTCGTCGCCGGAGAAGAATAACAATTTGGTGGGGCAAGGGAAAGGGAGGCAATGGTGGGCGGCGGCTTGGCACGGGCACGGTGATGGCTCGGGCTTCTGTGATATGTGGTTGGACCCGCGGTCAGTGCACATGTTTTGGAAGCCCCGAAAAGATCACGCTCGTTAAAAAAAACTTGCATCGAAGCGCATTACTTCAAAATAACTAATTAACCCTACAATCACGGATATATACCTTCCCATTATACTGCATATCTACCCTACCCTAACCACCCCCATCTACCTTGTTTCTCCTCACATAGTCATCGCCGGGATCGCGCCATCGCTTCTCAAGCGACCACGCCGACGCCGGATTAAAAAGGTCTCCTCCACAGCTCCTCCCATCTTCGATTGCAGTGCTGATTATTTTTTCCATTGATTCGACCAAGAAGTCATTTCCAAAGAGATTAGAAAATCTAGCTTTTGCCATAGTTGAGTAGTTCTGGTGTAATTGGAGTACATGATGTCATGCAAGAGCTTTTTGATTGATAGTTTGTAGTAGTTGATCATACGAACTGGTTCTGAATATTTTTTTCACGGTCGTATTGTTTCAAATTAGTTGGATGAGGTTGTGGATACAGTTTTCATACTATGGGTATATGTGTTACTGTAGGGACCATGGTCTCGGAGGCACATAACAACCGTGCGGAGTACGACAAGTCTTTGCATGAAGCGCGCCGGAAGATCGACTTGAAGGTGCAAAAGGATCGCGATGAGGTAGATAAGAAACTGAAAAAAGAACGTTCATACATGGACAAGATGATAAAGGAGGAGCGTGAGGAGTTTTCCCATAAGATGGCGAAGATGCGTCTTGAGCTTGAAGAAAAGTATAAGCGGGACTGTGAGTACATGGAAAAAAAGTTTGTCCTTGGATACAAGGAAATGCATCAAACGTTGCAGAAGGACCGGAAGCTTGTGGATAGTATTATACAGACAGAGCAAGTCAGGATGGATGCGTATGTGTTTCAGGCACGTGCGGATATGGACAGTAAGCTGCTACAGGAGCGGTCGGACATGGATTATAAGGCCATGCTGGAGAAGGTCCGCTTGGAAGGACATATGTTAGAAGACCGTGCGATCTCACGGCCACCCCGACAACATGTCTTCAATTATTCTCCCCCTGTAAGTATCTCGCACCGATTCTATATATTAAGGACCTACGTATTCTATGATACAAACATCTTCAATTTGTGGCAACCTTATGTCGGCGATTGTATGTAGGCTAAGCATCATGAGACGGCACAGTCGCCATTCACTCGAGACATTGCGATAGAGTCACCCGTTCAATGCCACATCAGTTCACCCCAACAACATATCGTCAATTCTCCCCTTGTAAGTACCTCGCAACGATGCATACCCAAGATATGGTATGACCTTTCAAAACTTGTGTGTAAACCCACTGTTCACGTCTCATACGCAGGATAAGAAACCTGTGATGGCAGAGTCCCCAGTCACACCACATGAAGGATACATTCCACATAACAAGGTGAGAAGGTTTGAGATGGCACAATCCCCAATCACTCCACATGAAGGATACATTCCACAAAAGCAGGTAACAATGCCGCAATGTTGCTATGCACATAAAAAAAATATGTTTGCCCCTTTACTCATTGAATGTATTAACTCTGATGTGAGATACTAGGTGCTGGTCATAGAATTTTTTGTTAGTAGGGATGATGAGATGTCACATGTCCCGAGAGCATACTTTGATGAACACCCGGCAGAAGTCAGAATTTTTGAACCCGCCAAAGTGACCTACGATCTCATTATGAGTGAAATGAGAGATACTTTTGGTTGCAAACTGGGAGCAGAACTGTACTACTTCTTACCCGGGTCTGCGTGGAAGCTGCCAGAAGGAATCTTCTTGATTGCAGGACCAGATGATGTACAAAAAATGCTTTCTGATCTGAATGGCAGCAAGACATGTCACCTGTACATTGTGTACAATAGAACTACGGGTTGTTTTCCCGAGGATGACATTGATCCAGAGGTTCAAATTTTACATGTTACATGCATCTAGTTTATGGCTACGTCTTTTTTGAGTTCTTCCTAATACAATTCCTATGGTTTTCTACAGGAAGTGAGAATCCAAGAAATGGAGGGTCTTGCTAGAGAGTTGGCAGAGAAAGACCAAGAACAACTTAAGTTATATGGTTACATTGATGTTAAAGAGAAAAAGATTGAAGCACATGGGTCGTCGCCAAGCCCGACGCAACGCAAGAGGTCACTGGATTTTGGCAGTGCAGAAGACAATATGGAGTAGGCTCAATTGTTTTTCAACCAGTTTAAGCTTCAAACCAGGATTATTTTGTTGCAAACAAACATTTTTTTTCTGTTTCAGACTATGTTCGCAATTATGGTACAATTTATTCATGAGACAGTTCTTTGAACAACAATGCATGTGTTTTATGATCAATCATACAGTTGTTTCTGAGTTGTTTGTGAGATGGCATTGCATCTAAAGAAGTTTCCATCTATAAAACTTGTAAAAAATCATTTATGTTGTCTTTGTTGAAACTGTTTATTCGTGCCTTTCATCTACACGTGTGCGTAATCATTATAGCCTACAAAACCATACAACGTCGAAAAACAATTTCCAGTTAACCCACAACATATCAAATAGACGGGTAGAAATCATAACAAAGTACTAGACATTATAGAACGGAACAGAACCCACAACCAACATGAAAAACAACCCACCAAAAGGCCAACACAGGCCACAACAACTCTGAACTCCGAGGGGCAACAAAGCCCAGAGCAAATAAGTCTTACACAAACCAATACATCAACAGCAAAATAGCAGCTACCATCTAGAAGAAACAAGAAGACTGAGAACCGCAGCAGAAGCAGTGTGAAGATGTCACAGCCGTTCATCCGGGAAGCCTCACCACGTTGATCCGCCACCCTTGCCCAGCTGTATACACCTCATTTGCTGCCCGTTCTAGTACTCTTGCTCCCAGCTACAACATTTTTCTTCATGGCTCCTTTATCTGCAAGATGGACCAATCAACCAACCATCCCCTTCCACCCATTTTTATTTTTACTATCATCTCCCAATCATAACATTGTTCCCCTTTTTCTTCCCAATTCTAGTATCATCTACCTAAATCGAAGCAGTAGATACCAAGTATTTTGGGTTTGGAAACATACCTGAAGAGAAAACAGAGGGCTCCCTCACCTCCACCTCCTCGGAGCCTTCACCGGCCAGTAACTAGAAACGGCTACCAGCCGGCGAGCGTCCTACTGGCGACGGGAGAGGGCAAGGAGGCGAGGCGAGCGCCTCGGGAAGCGAGGGGAGCGGCGGGGAAGCGTGGTTGGAGTCGCTGGCGTCCTGGCCCTGCGTCTTGGAGTCACAGCCACCACTTCGTCCTCCTCAATTTCGATTGGGAGCCATCTGGATCCAGGAGACGGAATCCCCATCACCACCGCCTGCAGTGGCGCCGGCGGCGGCGCCCGCGGCTGGATCAAGCGTTAGCGGAGGGAGCGGAACACCTTCCACTTCTCCCTCTGCTCTGGATCCAGAGACTCCGCCTCCAGCATCGCCCACAGGAGCACCCCCATCGCCGGCTGGCGCTCGTAGTTGGGGAAGCAGCGGAGGATTTCTTCTCCCCTGAGCTTGTCTCTTACCATTTCCGATGCGTCATTGAGGGCCTTCGCCGTTGAGCTCCTGAAGCCTCCCCATCAGCACTTCGTCGCCAGCGGCGAGAGCCCACATATGCTGCTCGTGCGTCGTCATCAAACCCTAGCTCTAGGAGCGTCGCGTCGCAGCGGTTGTTTTGGATGAGAGGGAGGGAGTGGTGGAGGAAGTGGCGGAGAGCCGATGTGTAGGCCTAATAACCTCTCCCCCTCCCCCCACCCCCACCCCCCCGGTCGCCATTACTCACCTCGGGAACCGCCATGGTGTCGCCCCACCGGTCAGCCGCCGCGATACGTGCCAAATGCACGGGAATTCCACCATTCGGCCCATCGTGAACCCAACGTCCTCGGGCCAGCTTCGCGCGTCCACCACCACCCCATCGACATCGGCGAGCTCCAGGCGGCGCCCTCGCCGGAGGATCGAACCTGGTCAGAAGATCAGCAATGCCATGCCGAGATTTGCCACGCAGTCGCATCGGAATCGCGTATCAAGCGAGAGGCGTGCGTCGCACGGGAGCTTGTTTTCGGGTAGAAATCATAACATAGTTCGGATAGATAAAGTTCACGTCCGCCACCCGCGCATGCAAACCCACGTCGCTGCCATTCCCATGCATGCATGCCTCAGGCGCAGACAACGAGATGGCCCAACGGTCCATCCAGCGACCCAGCGGGTGAGGCTGGCGTGGGACGGCCCATCCGAATTAGGCCCAAGCGAGTGTCGCTCCAGGCACATCCCAGGGGTGCAGGGAGTTTAGCCCCACCTCGCCGAGCAAGCGGAGCTAGCACCGGTTTATATAGCAGGCTGAGCTTTCCCTCTCAAGTTCCTTTCTAAAGCGGGCAGCACATTGCCTAACGGTCTCCGTCCCTGCCCTATGGGGCCTACTTGCTACCTGTTATCACAATCTGATGGGCCTCTGCATCCTGGCCCAATAAATGATTGGGTTACTAGTCATATGCAAGCCGTTGAATTGTGAACTTTAAGTGGCAAGTAGGCGGGCTTTTTTTGTCATATTTCATTTTTTGCATTTGTCACCATTATTTCCATTGCAGCCAGTCCATCATGCTGCATTTTGCACTACTAGGAAAAAGGCTATAGCTGGAATGGACACTAATGGCGCACCTGTCATGTGGTGCGCCACTACTATATAGCAGTAGCATCACATCACAACCATAAGTGTTCTGCGCCAGCATCATAACAATCACATAACTACATAACAAAAGCAAACTTGTTCATCATTACAAAAGCAAACTTGTTCAACATAACAAAAGCAAACTTGTTCATCATTACAAAAGCAAAGTTGTTCAACATAACAAAAGCAAACTTGTTCAACCACATAACTACAAATTGAGACACATAATACAAAAAACAACTCAATATCCCTAATAGTAGGGGTCATCCCAATGATCCTCCGCCTCTTGCCATTGCTTCAAACCTTCTTTGATGGTTTCGATTTTATTCCATGCCTCGTAGGTGACGTACGCATCTTTCGCTGCGTACTCGATGAGGTTGTTTGGCAGTGGGCTGCCCCCCATAGTTTGTGGTCCAATTTCTTGTTGATCTTCTGCTTCATTTCCTTGTAGGATGGGTGGATGAGGTTGGCTGCAAACTCAGCCAAAGACTGCCACTTCTCATTTGGAACTCTCCATTTGTGCTGCATGTCAACGTACTTGTCGGGGTTGATCTCCAAACCAGACAACTTTAGCTTCTCCTTGTCACCTCCAATGGAGAAGCCAACAAAGGTGTACAGCTTCTTCTCCTGCAGGAGTGGACGGAGTTCCTTGGGCCTGCATCAAATTAATCTGGTGCATCAAATTCATCTACTTCAAAAACTTCAGAAACTACTAATTAGACAGAAACTTTAGAACTAGTATTGCATCTACTTCAAAACTTCAGAACTATTGCATCTACTTCAGAAACTTCGTAAACTTCAGAAACTACTAATTAGACAGAAACTTCAGAACTAGTATTGCATCTACTTCAGAACTATTGCATCTACTTCAGAAACTTCAGAAACTTCAGAAACTACTAATTAGACAGAAACTTCAGAACTTCAGAACTTCAGAACTAGTATTGCATCTACTTCAGAACTTCAGAACTATTGCATCTACTTCAGAAACTTCATAAACTACTAATTAGACAGAAACTTCAGAACTTCAGAAACTTCAGAACTGGATGTTTTTACCATTTGGTTGCCGCGGTGATGTGGTATACTAGGACGAGATCCTCCATGCACAACTGCAGAACTGCAGCCATTTGCGGAGGTTCGTCTTCCCTGGTATACTCGACATCAACGCCGATCGACCGAGAAAGCATGCCGCCGAGCCTCCTCCTGATGTCGCGGATCCTCTTGTCGGCTTCGTCTGGATTGCTGGTGCATACGACATTCAGCTTCTCCTTCTTCAAGTGGATATCAACCATGAGTGGCACGGTGTAGTCCTGCTTCTACCCGGGGATCGGAACGTCGTCGTCGACCACCAGCGGCTCCTTGCCAGACGCCTCACCACGGTGATGTTTGGCAGACGGAGGGGAGTTGCTCCACGATGCCTCCGCCATTCTCTTGGCAGACGGAGGGGAGTTGCTCCACGATTCCTCCGCCATTGCCCTCCTGGCCAGCGATGGTGGAGGCAGAGGGGAGTTGCTTGATGGTGGAGGCAGAGGGAGGCAGAGGGAGGAAGATGGAGCGGCAATGGAATGAGGAGGGAGGCAGAGGGAGGAAGATGGAGCGGCAATGGAATAGGAGGGGAGTTACCTATGTCGTGGTCGTGGGGAGTTGCCAGTGGAGGGGAGACGTGGGGAGTTGCCAGTGGAGGGGAGACGTGGGGAGTTGCCTCGAAAACTCAAACGTCCTGCCCTTTGACCCTCGAAAACTCTGGAAGGGAGATGTGGGCCCATTGGTTTCTCCTGTTTCCAAAACAAAACAAAAAAATAACAGCCATATTTTGCTCTAAAATTAATGATCACTGCAACCATATTAGGAGATCAAAAATGGCACCAAAACAGTCACTGCAGCCATCCAAAATGGCACCAAAACAGCACCAAAACAACATCAGCCAAAACAACATCCAGTGGCGCACCAGTAGTGCGCCATTAGAAGGCAAAATCGGTGCGCCACTAGCATGCCTTTTCCTAGTAGTGTTGGCAAGAACAAGCTAGAGTTGTACACACCCTGATTTAATGCTGCATTTTCCAAGTTTTTGTATTTTTTTGAATTTATAATGCCCTCTAGACTAACTGCTAAAAACATCGGTCTATGCCTCAAGGGGGCATTGTAAAATAATTTTTTTCAAAATTTTCTTTCATAGACATGTTTGGCACATGTGGGTCACCATTAAAAGAAAATTTGGGTGATTTGGAGCTGGTGGAAAAATTCACCTTTTTTTCAAAAACTGGCTTAAGTGACCAAATGGTCCCTCCGGAATGCGGGCATTTTTTCGACCACCTCCAAATCACCTCAATTTTGGCACACATGATCTCTTCCACAAACAAAACTAGGTTTCCAAGTTTTTGTATTTTTTTGAATTTTTTTGAATTTATAATGCCCTCTAGACTAACTGCTGAAAACATCGGTCTATGCCTGAAGGGGGCATTGTAAAATAAATTTTTTCAAAATTTTCTTTCATGGACATGTGTAACGCCCCGTGACCGATGTGCCAGGTGTCCTCCAGTTATTCATTGTTGTTGCCTTGTCATTGCTTGCGTGTCATGCATTGCATATCATGTCATCATGTGCATTTCATTTGCATACATGTTCGTCTCATGCATCCGAGCATTTTCCCCGTTGTCCGTTTTGCAATCCGGCGCTCCGTTCTCCTCCGGTGGTCATTTCTACCTTCTTTTCATGTGTGGGGGTTAAACATTTCCGGATTGGACCGAGACTTGCCAAGCGGCCTTGGTTTACTACCGATAGACCGCCTGTCAAGTTTCGTACCATTTGGACTTCGTTTGATACTCCAACGGTTAACCGAGGGACCGAGAAGGCCTCGTGTGTGTTGCAGCCCAACACCCTTCCAAAGTGGCCCAAAACCCACCTAAACCTCCTCCATCATCTCGGTCGTTCGATCACGATCGCGTGGCCGAAAACCGCACCTCATTTGGACTCTCCTAACTCCCTCTACCTATATATATGTGCTCCCCTCCCGAAATTCGTGGATGAACCCTAGCCTTCCCCTTCCTCGCGCCGCCGGACATGTCCGTCCGCGCCGGACGAGTCCGACGGCCACCTCACTCCGCCCAATGGCGTTGCGCCACGTCACCTCCTCCACCGCCCGAACCAACCAGCGGCCGCCACCTCAGCGCGCCGCTCCACTCTCTCTCTCCTCCCGCGCCGCCGCGGCCCGTGGGGCCTGAGGCAGGCCCGCCCGGGCCCGGAGCCGCCACCGCCGCACTCGCGCGCCTGGCCCCGCCCGAGCCGTTGTGCCGCGCCTCGCTGTCGCTGGGTGGCCATGCCGGCGAGCCACCGCCACCGTACCTCGCCGCCGGCGAGCGCGCCCGCAGCGTCCACCGCCGGATCCTCGCGCGCGCCGCCCGTGGAGGAGTTCGCCGCCGACCTCCTGCGCGCCTCTGCTCCTCCTCTCGCCAGCCTTCCCTCGTCCCGGAGCTGGAGTGCCCTGCCGCGTCCTTCGCCGCCACTCGCGAGTTCGCCGGAGTTGCCATCGCCGGACGCCTCGTCGCCGGATCCCGGCAAGGTGGATCAGATCCACCCCTTCATCCATCCAAACGCGCCGCACCCGATCCGGATCCACCCCGTCCCGGATGCCCTCGTCCCGGGTTGACTTTTCCCGCGGGGTAAAATTCCACTAAGTCCCCGAAATTCCCAGATCATATGCCCATGTTCATCGCATCGTAACTTTGCATCCGTAGCTCCGTTTCATGCGTGTAGCATATCAAAATGTTCGTCTCGGAGAGTACATCATTTCATCTCATTGCATCATTTTCATTTGAGTTCATCTTGATGCCCGAAATGCTGTTGGAAGAGTGCTATTTGCGATAATTGTCAGATCTGCTGCTCCAATTAGATATTTGTCATTTTTGCCATGATTATTGTGTGCATGATATGCCCCTGAGCTCTACATGAGTTTCGTTATATGTTTTGCCATCTATCCAGAGGTGCAACACATGTATTTTTGTGATGTGTGTGGTGACTAGCACAAGCTTGCAAAGTGGTGCATTCGTTAATGCTGATTTCAGGGACTTAGCATTTCCACTAAGTCCTTGATCTGTTTATCTCAATATGCCATATGTTCATGTTGTTTCCTAGTGATCCATGCCTCTTTTGAGGATGATCAGTAAGGATGTTTTGTTAATCTTGTAGTGCTCTATCCATCCATGTCTTTGTTTGCAATTATGGAGCACCCTAGCTTGAGTCAATCGAGCTCTACTTTTACTATTTCGTGAATCTGGGCAGATTGTCTACTTGTTAGCGATTTTGCCGAGGATGTTGTAGTTGATCCGTGCATGCTATGTTATTGTTCTTGCCACGTTTAGCTTTTATAATGTGTATTGTTGGTGGGTGTATGCTTAGATTGTCATGACATGCTCTGTAGTGAGTGCATCGAGCTCGTAAACATGCCTACTTGATACCTGATTTGCATGCTCCAGTTTTTCACTAAGTATGTAATCTGATTATGTTTTTGCCATGTTCACATGCTTGCAATTGTATTTTCTGATCCCTTTTGGCTCAAGGTCACTAAGGGAGTTTTGTTAAGCTCTTTTAGTAGCTCCATGCCATGCTTTACTTTGCCATGTTCAGGTCCTGTAGCATATAGTTTTCATGCTCCAGAGTGTGCTGTCTGATCTGAGATTCCAGACAAGTGTTAATTTCACCAAGTCTGAAATCTGTTTACCGTTTGCTCTTTTGCCATGCTTGTTTGAACCTGTTAATGGATGAATTGGCCGTAGCTCAGTGTTCATCTTTTGTTAAGCATAATGAATGGATTCCTGCCATGTATATTGATGCCATGTTTGGGTGCTATAGCATGTTTATCTTGTTGCATTTAGATGGCTACTTGCTGTAAATCGTAGACCGGTGCCATATTTGAATTGCTTGCCATTTCCAAACCATAACTCCGATTCCGGTGATCTTTATATCGTTTTCAAGCGATTTCATCTCACCTTTCCAGTGGAACACTTGGATTTCCATGTTGAGACCAGGTTCAATCATTCCTTGTCAAATCATGCATATGCATCGCATACCGCATCCCGCATATCATACCATGTTCATGTGTTGGTTGTTTACTATGTTGTGTGCTTCTTTCCGGTGTTTGCTTCTTCGGGTTGATTCCGGTAACGTCGCGTTTGTGAGGACCCATTCGCCTACGTCCGTTTATCTTCTTCATGGACTCGTTCTTCTTCCTTGCGGGATTTCAGGCAAGATGATCATACCCTCGAAATCACTTCTATCTTTGCTTGCTTAGTTGCTCACTCTTTTGCTATGCCTATGCTGCGATACCTACCACTTGCTTATCATGCCTCCTATATTGTTGAACCAAGCCTCTAACCCACCTTGTCCTAGCAAACCGTTGTTTGGCTATGTTACCGCTTTGCTCAGCCCCTCTTATAGCGTTGTTAGTTGCAGGTGAAGATTGAAGTTGTTCCTTGTTGGAACATGGAGATGTTGTTCCTTGTTGGAACATGATCATTGTTGGGATATCACAATATATCTTATTTACTTAATGCATCTATATACTTGGTAAAGGGTGGAAGGCTCGGCCTTATGCCTGGTGTTTTGTTCCACTCTTGCCGTCCTAGTTTCTGTCATATCGGTGTTATGTTCCCGGATTTTGCGTTCCTTACGCGGTTGGGCTATTATGGGAACCCCTTGACAGTTCGCCTTGAGTAAAACTCCTCCAGCAATGCCCAACATTGGTTTTACCATTTGCCACCTAGCCTTTTCTTTTCTCTTGGGAGTCGCGCTCCTGAGAGTCATCATTATTTTACCCCCCCCCCCCCGGCCAGTGCTCCTCTGAGTGTTGGTCCAACCTGTCAGCTGCCGGTGGCCACCAGGGGCAACTCTGGGCTGGCCTACCCGTACCTAAGACAATCTGAGTGTGCCCTGAGAAAGAGATATGTGCAGCTCCTATCGGGATTTGTCGGCACATTCGGGCGGTGTTGCTGGTTTAGTTTTACCCTGTCGAAATGTCTTGTAACCGGGATTCCGAGTCTGATCGGGTCTTCCCGCTAGAAGGAATATCCTTCATTGACCGTGAGAGCTTGTGATGGGCTAAGTTGGGACACCCCTGCAGGGATTTGAACTTTCAAAAGTCGTGCCCGCGGTTATGGGAAGATGGGAATTTTTAACATCCGGTTGTAGAAAACCTGAAGTTGACCTTAATTAAAATATATCAACAGCGTGTGTTACCGTGATGGTCTCTTTTCAGCGGAGTCCGGGAAGTGAACACGGTATTGGAGTTATGCTTGACGTAGGTTGTTTTAGGATCACCTCTTGATCATACTTTCTCGAACGTGCTTTGCCTTCTCTTCTCGCTCTCTTTTGCGTATGTTAGCCTCCATATATGCTAGCCGCTTGCTACAGCTCCACCTCATACCTTTACCTTACCCATAAGCTTAAATAGTCTTGATCGCGAGGGTGCGAGACTGCTGAGTCCCCGTGGCTCACAGATACTTCCAAAACCAGTTTGCAGGTACCGATGTTACCGAGCAGGTGACGCAACCAAGCTCAAGGAGGAGCTCGATGAAGATCTTGTCCTTTGCGTTGTTTCGTTCTAGTTGATCAGTAGTGGAGCCCAGTTGGGGTCGATCGGGGATCTGTGTAGCATTTGGGGTAGTCTTCTTTTATTTTGGTTTCGTAGTCGGACATTGATTGTATTTGGATGATGTAATGCTTTAATCATGTAATTGTGTGAAGTGGCGATTGTAAGCCAACTATGTATCTCTTTCCCTTATGTATTACATGGGTTGTGTGAAGATTACCTCTCTTGCGACATTGCTTTCAATGCGGTTATGCCTCTAAGTCGTGCTTCGACACGTGGGAGATATAGCCGCATCGAGGGCGTGACAACATGTTTGGCACATGTGGGTCACCATGTACAAGAAAATTTGGGTGATTTGGAGGTGGTGGAAAAATTCACCTTTTTTCAAAAACTGGCTTAAGTTAGACAAAATGGTCCCTCCAGAATGCGGGCATTTTTTCGACCACCTCCAAATCACCTCAATTCTGGCACACATGATCTCTTCCACAAACAAAACTAGGTTTCCAAGTTTTTGTATTTTTTGAATTTTTTTGAATTTATAATGCCCTCTAGACTGACTGCTGAAAACATCGGTCTATGTCTCAAGGGGGCATTGTAAAATAATTTTTTTCAAAATTTTCTTTCATAGACATGTTTGGCACATGTGGGTCACCATGTAAAAGATAATTTGGGACTTGCATGCAAGAGTCAGGGACCTGCATGCAAGAGTCGGGGACCTGCATGTGAATAGTGATTCATCAAGGCCTTGACAGCTACTGGCACAACGGCTGCCGCCCGATTTGCATGCAGCGAAGATGAACATGCATAGAGGTTTCTCAAAGATTTCCAAGCACACCCCAGTGGGCCCCGCTTATTTAAAAAATACGTCAGTCATTATTGCTCTGTAAATGAAGAATATGCATGACAACCATAGTAAGGGTGAAGAATCATATTCATCCTACAATGAGGACCAACGCTTGCTAAAATCACCTCGATGAAGGTATTTAAGCAGGTAAAGGAGCTGGTCGAGGGGCGAGGTGGGACTATTTTTAGTTAGACGAGAACAACGCGCGAGATCGTCCGGAGCTGCAACCTCAGATGGGCCGGTGTTTCGGTCGACGTAGGAAAACGGCCTACCATGCATGCATGGCATCGGTAGTCTCGCCTAAACGATGGACACGCACAGAGCCAGCCATGCAGACCGTGGGATCGCACGGGAGATCCGTCTGGCGGCCGTGTGTGTGTGCAGAAATACATCACAAAAATTATTCTACTCGACAATAACAAGTGCTCCATGCTAGCCCTTATTCCTGTTTGAAATACATCATCATTCTTAAATTTGGACATCAAATGATACACACAGAAAATGGAAACGAAAGATGTCGAACTAATACAGTAACATGGCAGTACAACCGCACTTCACTAAATTACTGTCACGATGAAATAGAATGTAAAGACCACGTCACACAAAGCTGAATGGCACACGACTTTCTCTGGCTCATCGTCGGTTCATGTTGTATGTAGATATCACAGTTCAGCCTCGAGATCCTACACAGAAGAATACAATAAATCACATGGACATCAATTATGTGTAAAACACATGCAAAAAATAAATATGAACATATTTCGTACCTCTAGCAATTTAGCGCATTTACGTCGATTGTGACCTGGTTTCTTGCAATAGCCATAGATATTATGTGATCTTGACTTCTTTGTCTTTGCCTGCAGCCTTTTCTTCGGTGCACCTCGTCCTGGCACATGCACGGGATCCAGAACCTTATCAACTTTCTCCGAGTGCGGCATCAACGGGCCAAACCTAATGCTGTTATGCTGAGCATTAGTTGACTCCTTGCTGTCAGCTTGTTCAAAACTTGATTGCTTGCCATGATGTTGTGCTTGCAAAAGCATCTTTAGACGGTGATAGTCCTCATCAGAGTGGCATGCCTTGAAACTTGCGGCGTGACTACAATTCCGCAACTCGTGGTACCTCTGCAGGCTTACCGAATAGTCATACATCTGGTTTTTTCTGGTAGGTGTGTATGCACATTTTGCATTCATAGTCCACCTAGTGGGAACGCAACAACCGGGCAGAATTGTTTGTTTTAAAATCCCCAATATGTAAACAATGTGGGAACATGGTGTGCCTGTGCATTCCAGCTTACGGCAAGAACAACTCACCCTGTGCAAAAGACCTCCTTGCTCTTCAATGCGCACTCCAAACTTTTTATCCATTCTTTCCTGCTTGGACACAACATAAGTGGAATCTTCTGATCCATCTAGTATCTCTCTGATCTGACATTTGCTGATAGCATCTATGCTCCACAAGACCATCTTAAAGACACTAGGTGTGAAAACTGTTGCGGCGTGTTTCTCAAGCGGCGAAGCATTTGCCTCTGTAAATGGAACGGACTGCAAGGCTTCGACGTCATGGAGAGCTTCGTTAATCCGTCACGACGCAAGGCAACGCTCATAGTGCTCTAGCATTTCAAACAACGACATCTTACCCTCAAGATGCGTATGTAGCACAGAGTTCAAGCTCTCACTCCTCTGATTGCTGCTCAATCCTAGGAAACAACGCCCCTCAAGATATGGAGCACACCACAACTTTCTCATATGATACATCTGATGCAGCCAAGACTCCTCATTGGTTACTTTATTCTGTTGTAAGAATTGTATCCATTTTATCTCATGCTCTTCAATGGAAGAAGTATCATAAATGAAAGATCTGAAATCCTCCTTTACGTCGTCATCATGCAGATGGCGTACAATGTTCTGCTGAATGTGCCATATACATAGTCTATGGTTTGAGTCTGGCCAGACCACCCTTATTGCTCTCTGCATTGCAAGGTCCCCATCTGTGATCACAGATATCGGATGCTTCTGTGCCATTCAATCAGAAAAGGTCCGCAACATCCACTCGTATGCCTGGCTTGTTTCATGAGAAATTATACCACAGCCAAAAATAACAGTGTTGCGGTGGTGATTCAACCCGACAAACGGCACGAATGGCAGATTGTATTTGTTGGTTCTGTATGTGCTATCGAAAACAATGACGTCTCCGAAAGCCTCGAGGTCAAGTCGCGACTGACTATCAGCCCAGAACAGTCCCTTCAGATGGCCATGCTCGTCTACCAAGTACTTGAAGAAAAAAATCCACATCTCGCTCTCGTCTCGCCATCATGTGCATGATCACCGTATTAGCATCACCGGCACTGATTGTCTCCTGCTTATTAGCATGGCAGAAATTATAAACGTCCCTATTTATGCATCCAACCTTATCAAATCCACCGTATTGAAAGCACAAAATATCCATAATACGGTATTTGCGGATCCCACATTTTTTCATGTCCGCAATGTCCGCTTTCTGCTCATCGCTAATTCGTCTATGCGAATGCAGCAGACAAGAAAGATCCCGTGGGGCTAGAGGATGGTTGTGCTCATCGATGAAATCCTTGACAAACCACCGACCGGTTTCCTCCTGTCTCGTAATGACCAATTTAGCATTACACCCAACACGAGTTAAACTTCGTGGCCTCCTCTTTCTATCTTCCATCTTTCTTTTCATGTGCTTCTCTTCACGAAACCCTTGACGACTACACACAATTTTCCTTAAAATTATGTATTTGATGGATCCATCCCACTCAACGTTGCTTTTCCTCACACTAAAACCTTTTTCAAGAGCATATTTGTTGTAGAATTCATAGCCTTCAGCCTCACTATCAAACATCTTGCTGACAACATTTACATACTCGAACATACTCTCATCACTTGCATACGCCATGTCTTCCTGCATATGACATGTGAGAGAAACCAATCATCAACATCTTTCTGTTTATCAATGTTGCGGGTGTAAAATAGCTCATAGGCAAAGACAAGTGCATGGAAAAGACTTTGCTCGTTTGACATGTGAGGGAAACCAATCATCAACGTCCAACAAGTAGTATCTCATCTTCCTTCAAACTATATTTCATGCACTATGCAAACCTAAAGTGATGATGACTTTAATAAACTAAATTAAGTGAACTATGGAACCAGTATCTCATCTTCCTTTAGTATATCTCATCTCAAACGTCAAGTAAGTCACTTTTTTCTGCTGTACCAAAGGAAGTAAGCAATGCCCTCAACATCTTACTTAAACAAACATGATGCGATTAGCTCAAGAGAAACTATGCCACGATGAAGCTTTCCATTCGTTGTTCTAGTCCGTACCCAGATCTTGTGGGGTTGAGGTTGTACTGCATGCACGGTGGAGGGGCGCAACGGCCAAGAGAATGAGCAGAACGCCAAGCCGAATTCATACCTTAAGGATGGTACGCGCGAAGAGATGGGATCGGCCGCCGCGGTCGCCGCCGATTCAGCCAGCGCAGATCCGGCCTTCTTCTTCTTCGGTGACGGCCTGGGGGGCTGGGGTTGGTTGGGTGGAGGACGAGGATGATGAATTTATTCCTCTCGCCGGGAAGGTTGAGGACGGAGAAGGTCAGGAGCGGCGAGCGGCGACGAATAGATCGAAGGAGGATTCTGAACTGGATTGAGTAGACATGGATCTGGTCCTCAGGTGATCGGTTCAAGAAAAGATATTTCCCCCTGGACCATTATGCCCTTATCGCAATTAACATATTAAATTTAATCAATTAAAATTCCCCGCAAGATCTGACGGCTAATAAAAATCAGACGTGATCAGACATGTAAGTACTGCTAAGTACTCCGAGTACTAACCCAATCACCGTAAAACAGCTCAAAAGCAATACGTATAACTTTCTGTTTTTTAGTGTCGAGAATTTTAGAAGGTTAGCAGTACAAAAATGAAATGACTCTACTTGGAAACGGCGGGAGGTTCTTGAATTTGTGTGTATGTGGCTAAAGCAGGGACTATAGAATTATTACAACTTTTAGAGTGGTTGGGCTTTTTAGAACCGTTCGTTGATGTCGATCTAACGGCAGACAAATGCGAAGTACTGGGTAGTACTCCGATGAAAGCACGCGAAAGTACTAAAACGAGCGGGGCCGGTACTCGTGACAATGTGGGGACGCGTTTTAATCTAGGGGCAGTTTAGTCCTAGGAAAATTTGCATGCGCCGCCCCTCTCGTCGAATGAATAACCGCCGCCATGGTGCTACACATTCCACAATTACTCATCGGCGGCCATCTCCTCCCTCTCCTCCAAGTCCACCACAGTCATCTCCTCCTATTTGCCGCTGCAACTTCGCTCCACTCAAGCAACCCCCCCCACCCACCCCCACCCCCTCTTCCACGGCAGATCGAGCTGATGGCCGGCGGCGAGAACACCGACTTCGTGCAGATCGCCGGTGGCGACCAGGTCAAGTTGGCCAGGTTGAGGGAGATCCGTTCTTGGTTTGACAACACAAGGCAGATGAGCTGGACGGCAATGGCCACTCTCAAGAATTTGACGAAGAAGGAGAGGGCAAAGCTTTTCCCCCAGCCCGCGCAACCGATTCAGAAGATCGAGATCCTCCTCTGGGCGATGGAGCAGGCCAATTCATCCAGCGAGTGGACCAGGCGGAGGTGGTGGGCGTTCAGATCCAGGGTAGAGCATCCACTGGATCAGGAACCCACCATGCACGAGGTGCCGTTGCATATTGTGCAGCCTCCAACCGAGTCACCGGAGACTCCAAAGCGCAAGATGAGGAGGACAGTGGTCGCGACCTCGCTTCCCCGCCGTTCTCCACGCTTCCCTCGCCGCTCTCCTTGTCTGAACGGCGGCGGTAGCTATGTTTAGAGTAAGCTTCCCCACTCCTCATCTTCCTACTACTCGTGCTTACATCATGGTGATACTGATCGTAATAGCTCAGAGAGGGAATGCTAGATGGCATTTTAATCTCAATGAATTGCATGAACATTTGAGTACATGGATTTGGAGGATGGATTATGATGTATGTGAACCCTAGGCATCATATGAACCCTAGGAAAAGTTAGTAATGTTCTAGTGGTAGACACTGAAATATTTCGGTACACACCGGTAGGCACTGAAATATTTCGGAACTTCCCTAGGTAAAATTTGTAATGTTGTAGTGGTGGACACTGAAATATCTCGGTACACACCGGTAGGCACTGAAATATTTCGGTACTACCCTAGGCAAAATTTGTAATGTTGTAGTGGTAGACACTGAAATATTCCGGTACACACCGGTAGGCACTGAAATATTTCGTTACTACAATTTCAGTACACACTGATGCACACTGAATTATTTCACTACTGCAGTTTCAGTACACACCGGTACACACTGAAATATTTCAGTACTGCAAATTCTATACAAAGTTGGCATTTTGTCATTTATGTGTGAATTAATCCATGCATCATATGGCCTAACTTTGTACATGAGTTTGGGTCAATTTCATGTCTATTTATTGTTAAAATTATTTTCATGCCATGAAACACAAGACAAGTCACTGACCCAAGCTTGCAAAGATGCCATATCAATGTTGCTGATATGAAATATGCATGTTTTCACCTAGTCTTGTGTCTGGATTAAAACTGAGCATTTTTTCTTGATGGTATCCATGGATCTAGAACTCCTATGAATTTGCTCATGTTGGATGTTTTGTTCTCCATCATTTGTACTAGCATCCCGTGTGATTAGATGCCATGACAAGACCCCTGGCATATTTATTTTCTTGCCTCCAACATCACATGTGTGTTTTGCAGGAAAAAAACCTGGAGTTCACCAGGCTGGTTGAAGTTGTGAGGCTGGGAGGCTGATGGTGCTGCTACTGGCTGATCCTTCTTCTTTCAGTTTTTATTCGTCATTTCTCAAGCCGTTGGACCAGGGCTACTTCCCTATGTGCTGTTAATGTATTAAGTAGTTCCTTCGAATTTGTAGTATTAGTTAGTTTGAATGTGGAAGTACCTTAATTTTTAGGAACGAAATGTTGCTATGTATGACCAAGGGTTTCATACCTTAATCTTTGGATACTTAATTATGTGAACTGTTGGATGTGGCGCATAACGAAACGCCTCTACCATTGATACTAGTTCAACATGTCGGTCCAATTAGAGACCAGCCACTACCATATAGAACAGTTAGCATTTCATACTACAACCTGGCACGTACAAAACATCACACAGTGGAAGCACATCCCTAAGCACCTTGCATTGTACAAGGTCTTAGAGACAAGCCTGTACCATATATAACAGTTACCATGTCACACTACAGCCTATAAAACATCACACAGTGGAATAATAATAGCTAGTAGAGCATTAGTTATCAGTTAATAATAGTTGCAATCCATCACAAGCAATAGTACCTAGATATGAGTAGATATAGGTACGATAATACACGACAAGTACTCGCAAACAAGAGCTAACATAACAAGTTCATTTCAGATTGATACATGGCCCACCCCAGTTCTAAATGAGGTGGATGGTGATCATCATCCTCAAGTCATGGCGATGGGTGTTCGCAACAGTGAGTAGGATGGCCTGTCCTACCCGAAGATTCTTGGCATGAAGGAACTTCTTCCACCCTGCCCTGCTCAAGACAGTGCGACCGTCCGTGTCCACTGCATAGGCACAGCTGGTGATGGAGCCCGTTCTGGTAAGGCGTAGTCCAGCAGCCATGCCTTCTTCGTCCGGGTCGATGCCACAGCTATCAAGTAACCTCTTAGGTAATTTCTGA
This sequence comes from Triticum urartu, assembly GCF_056163025.1. NCBI lineage: Eukaryota > Viridiplantae > Streptophyta > Magnoliopsida > Poales > Poaceae > Triticum > Triticum urartu. The sequence continues at coordinate 91,358,382 of NC_141878.1, forward strand.
AAACAGTTGACATCATCATATACATTAGTGGAAATAGCAAAACAGTTGACATGATATATGATCATGTCACGTGCAATTATCAACAAAGCATACACTTCAAGACACATATATCATTGGATTCAACACTGAGCATATATATCATCACATCACTACACTATACGCCAAGCATCAAATTACTACAGTAATTAGGCATATCATTAGATTACTGCGTACACTAAGCATATCATCGCATATTACTACACTACATGCATGTCATAAAATTCTTCACTAAATGTATTCTAAACTAGGCCTCTCATCACAGTACTACAACATGCATATCATATGAACTACTACACTAACTAAGCATGTATATCATGTAATTACCACACTAACTAACATACCATGATATGCCGTTTAACATTCGTCCTTGTGAGGCGGGTCACGAATGGCTTCCCTAGGTAGTCTTCACGTAGCGGAAGCATGTCCCAGAGGTTGCCGATTTCCTTGTCACCCAGTGTGAGTCCTTGGGCATACAGGTATTCAACAAGTGGGTTCTCATCATCATCTGAATCAGCACCATCTTCCTCCTCGTGAACTTCATCCTCACTATCCGGAATCAAATTTAGATAGATAACAGAAATCCTGGGCATATCTCTTCTGAAGGAGAAGCTGATCAATTCACCCCCACTAAGACGCATGCGGGCGATGAAACGATCCCAATCATCTCCTCCTATCTGGGTTATCTTTCGCCCCTTCTTGACCTGCATAGTGTATGGGCCCCCAAGAGCGTCGAAGGCCACAGTGTCTGTGACGAGCTCATTGAATGCCAATCTCACATTGCATGGTACGATCTGTGTAAGATAAAAACAAATAACAGACACAATACATTAGTGGAAATAGCAAAAAAACAAAAAGAATGTACTGTCAAAAGGTTCATATAAATTGTTACCGCTGCAAAAACAAAAGAAGGCTGGAAGTAGATGCCGAACAGCGTGGCAGTAGAAAGGCTGGTCCGGCATCGTGAGTTGCAGCGTCCACATTGTGCTTCCTCCGTTCTACACAGAACATGTTGAACTCTAAGTTGAATTGTACATAGTACAATACAAAGATCATACATATAATAAATCATAGTGATAACCTATACTGGCAATGTCCAATCAATCTATTTTCTATCATCTACGTAATAAAGCAATGCCAATGACAATGGCAATGCCCGTCTCATCTAAACCTGGGAATAGTTCGGCATCCAAACTAAAACCAGTCCAATCCACGGCACACATCAAAACCAAACCAATCCAGATATTTTCATTTAGAATCTAGACCAAACCGAACTATACATGCTCGTCATCCAACCCAGTCCAAACCGTTTTCAACTTTTGGATTGAATCCAAAGGTTCAAACCGTGGACAAATCCATATGCGAGGGCACGTCATGAATCTAGATCAGACATGGCGTCAAATCTCGAGAGAGCCGACGAGCTCTGGCCGGCAACAGCGGCTCTTGGATTTGAAGCAGTAGTAGGTGGTAGTGGCGGCTCAAACTAATTGATTGATTTGGTCTCAAACCATAGAAACCAAATCAAGATCCAATCCAAAAACTAAGTTTCAGTCCAAACCAATCGGCTCAGATCCGCCTCCGTAGGGAGACGCGCTTGGGGAAGGGAAGAAGAGGGGAGATCTCACGTACTTGCCGGAGTTGGCGGCGGCCGTGCACCGGCAGCGAAGAGAGGGGTCGTCGGAAGATGGCGGCGGCGGCGGCGCTGGTCGAGAAGGGGAGAAATAAAGATGTGGAGTGGTCGAGACGGGGAGAAAGAAAAATGTGGTACATGTGGTGGCTCGGTTGTGTGGATGACAAGGGGACGCACTTGTGAGACCGATAGCAATTGATGGCAAACTGCAGGAGGTGCACGACCGCGTGCACGACCGCCACGTCCCCACGTGGAATGGGGACGGCCGGGTGGGTGTGTCAAGTCAAATCGGCACCCGCGGCTTCTCGGTAACTCCAAGAGGCAGGAGCAGTGCATTTCTTCCCCAAATCGGGTAGAAAACCCTCGTCCTCTCCCCACCCTCTCTTCCTTCCTCACCACCTAACCACCCTCTCCTCCTTCCTCACCACCCTCCTCCCTTCCTATGCCTCCCTCCTTCTATCTTCGACCGACGATGAAGCGCGGACATGAAGATGCGGCGGAGGAGCCGGAGGCAACCATCGGAGCAGCGCAGTCTGCTGCCGTGGCTGCAGCCATAGGTGGAGCGGCAGAGTCCACCGTAGCGGCAGAATCTGCCGGTGCATCGATCGTTGTGCCTGCTCCCGCTGCCATCGCAGCCGTCGGGGCACCCGTCGGCGAGCACAAGGTCGGGGAAGATCTGGAGGAGGAGGAGGGGATGAGAAGGCGTAAGCGCAAGGTGCACAACGAAATCGAAGAGCTCTTCGAGGAGAACGCCATAAAGGAGTTCGACTTAGATTGCAGGAAGGGCAGCGACTTCGACGAGGATGCCATCGACGAGCTATCTGAGGTAGTACTCTGTTTTTTCTCTGTTTTTTTCATGACATTGGGGTTTTTCTTGTAAACTAGATGAGCATCAATTTCACTTGGGCGTGCTAGTTCTACGTATGTAGAATTGTAGGTATCTAGCATAGATCTTCATGTTGGATGTGGATTTTTAAATCTGATTCACATTCTGATTCCAGCAGATACTCTGGTTTTTTTCATGGCATTGGGGTTTTTCTTGTTAACTAGATGAGCATAAGTTTCACAAGGGATACATTAATGAAAGAAGTGGGGTAATGAACCCAAATACAAGAAAATGTTCATGGCAGGGATACATTAATGAAAAAAGTGGGTTAAACAATGGATATATGGCAGGATTCTCCATTGGCTTCCCAAGGACAGTGACAAAATCCTATAGTTCCTGATTCATTTTAGTTTATGTAGATGAATTAATTTGCACACATGTTCATATATGATTAGTTTGCACACATGTTCATAGATGATCCATTTGCAAATTCTATACAGATTTCCATTTTGCAAAGGAAGTGATCGCTCCCTTAATAATTATGGGCTGACAGTACATATCCACTGGATACCAAAAAATCAAAACATTTCATCTAGCCAATTTTCCACAGTATGTTATCTAGATGATCATAGCCACATCTCTCATCAATATGAGCAGTGAGACACCCCATAGCTCCTTTACCAATTTCCTTCTAAAACTTATCAGGGTCTAACAATGTTGGAGAAGCAGTATTGCCGCTGTCAGAAAGAACAATGGTTTCTTCATTCCAGTAGATAGAACAAACCCCCCTTGTGCGAAACATGGAGGAGTATAATGAAGCCATTTTTCTGATTCCAATAAGAATTACACCTGTAACAAGTATCAAATATCATTAAACCAAGCCACTTCATGAAGTCTTTCATGTGTTAATTATGTACTACTTGTGCACTAATCTATAAATGCAACTATTCCACCGTCCATATTTATGCATGTCAGTTTCTTTGGCTCAATTATGTATGCGCACATACGCCTTATTTCTAGCAAATAGATAGTTGCCATGTTACACATGTGTACTTTCAAAACATTGTAATTAAAGTCAATGTACCATAATAGATTAGCTGAGTTCTTCTATGTGTACTAATTCACTAATTCACAGGAGGATGACGACGACGTGGACTACAGCATGGACAGCAGGCACAGCAAGAGCCAGTACACCCTGAGGCATATGATTGCTGGGAAGATCAAGTACCGTTTCTTTGGCAAGATTGGGTGCCCTTTCTGTTGCAAGGTGATCGGTGGCGGCATAGATGGCATGATCCAGCATGCCTTCAGCACTGGTAATGGACATGGTAAGAAGCATAAAGCCAGTACTCTGGCTAAACATGCTGCCTACGCACGCTTCCTCGAGATTTTCAAAGTCAATGAGCCCTACAACATGCATTGAAGAAGGGAGAGAAGTGATGTGCTGCTAGAGTGCTGCTGCTGCCCTAGGACCGCCGTGTCCTGTTATGTTATGTATGTTTGTTTGTTGTTGGAGTCTAAAACTGATGTCCTATGGTGTGTCTGAACCTATGCTGAGCGGTGGTTAATCTGCAGTTTATGTTAAGAGTTTGCTGCTACTCTGGTTTAGTGTTCCTAGTTGTTAATACTATTTTGGTGATGCATGTTTAAGCCTTGTACAATGCTAGATGCTTAGGGTGGTGCTTAGAAAAATAAACAGGGTATTTCTGAAGCACCGGTGCCTATTTCTACAGGAGAGACGCCTAGTTATGTGTCTACCCTGTACAAATAAGCACATGTGCTTAAGAAAAGCCTGGTTTATTTCTATAAGCAACTCCCCTAAGCACCTTGCATTGTACAAGGCCTTAGCAACTCAAGTATCGTACGGTGGTCTATGTTATGGTTGCTATGTTATTCTGCCGTACGGTGATGCATGCTAGGAACTCTCATAATATGACTATGGTAGTTATAGCTTGGCATGACTATGTTTAGTGTATAACTCAGCATGTTCCTGCCATATCTATGAGCAGTTACAACTGAACTATGCATTAATTTTTGAAAAAATTAAAGCATGCAAATGATTGCCGATTCCACCTATTGCCAAATCAAGCTTTGTACTGATGATGCATTAGATATTGCAATAAGTAGAGGATGCTAATGATTACCAAAATTACCTATTTCCACTTTCTAATAATTACTAAACGTGTATCAAATGATGCTAAAAGTAGAGCATGAGCATGAGCATGTATCAATGCATTAGATATTGCAATAAGTAGAGGATGCTCATGATTGCCAAAAGTACCTATTTCCACTTTCTGATAGGAACTAAACGTGTATCAAATGATGCTAAAAGTAGAGCATGAGCATGAGAATGTATCAATGCATTAGATATTGCAATAAGTAGAGGATGCTCATGATTGCCAAATGTACCTATTTCCACTTTCTGATAAGAACAAAACGTGTATCAAATGATGCTAGAAGTAGAGCATGAGCATGAGCATGTATCAATTGATGATCAATTGATGCTACCTATTTGTGTTTGAATGGGCTCAATAAAGCTGGTGCTGGTTTATGCTCTCTTCGTGACCGTGATGGTAACAAAGACACTTGGTTGGCTATGGTCTTGATGTCAAATTTAAGTTTCAATTCTTTAAGACTCTTTGTTTTTGCTGCTTGCTCGGGATCGACTAGCTTTCTCGGGCGTCCACGTGCTCTCTTCCTTTTGGGGAGTTGGGTGCACCATTTTTGGGGGAGTTGGGTTCACCGGTATCCTTCTGGGAATTGGATGTGTCAGGTTCGTTGGAACCATCAGGATTGTTGACTAATTGTATGTCCTATTCTGAAGCATTAGGTAGAACTGCTTGCTGGGCATCGTACACCTCCTTCTGTATAAGAGAGAGTGCTGCGTTAGTTCTAATCATGAGACATATGAAATAAATGATATATTCTTCATGTAGCGCTAACCGTTATGGGGAACTTATATGATTCGAGACGAAGCGCATTGCAATTTGAATGCAGTAAGGCTGTACATATTTTCCACCTAAAAATATCTATCCTTGCCTATATTGGATAACCGACACTGACGTCAGCATAGCGTTCAAGCTAAACAAAGTACAAATTTAAATTAGGCATTCAATTACCTGGTTCAAAATATCGGTCATTTCATCCCCGTTCCATGACAACATGTACTGCAGTGTCCAAACCGCACAGGAAGTCCTGCGATGTTTAGTTAAAGATCAGTAATCTTATTCGTGTACGCAAATAATAATTTATGAGGCCATGCATACCCATCGGTCTGTTGTGGTATGTTCTCATAGCGTTTTTGGTCCATTCAGCAAAATTGATGTTATTAGCTGGTGATATCAACTCTTTCTTGACAGCTTCGTCAATGCACAACTGAATCGAGTCCACCTAGGGTACGACGAGTTATACATAGTGTTACGGTACTTTGGGAGCTCATGTTCCATGCGGATCAAAAGAGGCAGCAAGAGAACACTTACAAGAGAATCTTCCTTGGTCTTGTCGCAATGATAATTCATGGAGTTCAGAGTCTGAATTTCTTTTTTGTCAAAATTAAACATCATTAGCATCCAATGGTTTTGGTGTACATTGAGTGGGACATGCACCTGCAGTAAAATTTGGGTTGGGTTGAGAACCGAAATTTGTCGTGTACAGTGTGTACGTAAACTATGAAAGTGTGGAAAATGTGTACCTTTCTGCGCCCTACAAATTTTCCTGCTACACGAGCTAACCATGAGGCTGCACGTCCAACAGGAACCACCCCCTTCATTTGTAACAGCTTTTCGGTTTCTTGAGGGGATATGATTGAGGTAGTATCATTCTCAATTTGGCTAATGCGAGCATATGCCATAATAACCTGCCAAATTTTCAATCATACAATAATAAGACAGTTGTTGCAGTAATGATGTAGAATAGAGTATAATGGGCTTACATCACCATAAATGTATTTGTCGTCCAAATTTCGCTTCAGATTTTCTGCTATGAGGGTAATGTCTCCGATTCTAGCTATTTCAACAGGGGCGTATGTTCCGCGGATGTAAACGGCTGTCTCTATATCCTCATCCATAAACTTGTAATCATTACCAAAGACAGGCTTCATCGGAGTTAATTGTGGTTCCTCATTGTTTTCCATCACATGTCTTGCACTTGGTGTACTCGAAGTCCCTGTCGTGAATTGGCTAGCCCTAGGAGTTCCTGTCAGGGATGAATTGCACGCTTTGACTTGATCCTACAATGAACAAAGGTAGTTCATCATTAGTTTGTTACTTTTAGATATTGACGTGTTGGGCCATATTGATCACCTGCACGCCTCCTTTCTGTGACACTGATTGTCGGTTGCTTTTAAATTCGTATTTTAATTCCTATAACAATGCAAACAATAATGAATATGAAGGAACATATTCATAAAAAATATAAAATGCACAGTATGACATACATGGAGTTCCCTCCTTAAGTCTTTAATTTCGTCCTCAGCCTTCGACAACCTAAGATTAGTGCCAGATTTAGTCTTCATGTTGATCAAGTCTTCACCTAGAGTCTGGTATTTGACATCAAATATGTGCTCAATTTCCATTAACTTCCTCCCTACCTTCTTTTCATGATCAGCAATGCGTGCATTCATGACTTCAACTACCATTTCAATCTGTGTAAACAAAATAAAACCCCGTTGATAACAATAGCTAAATGAATGAGGTTCCATGACACCTATTTGTGATATTGCAAAAACAAATAGTCCTTGGAGTACATACTTGCTGGCTACTAAATTGTTGTCCTTGTGATGGTGCTCGATACGAATCATGTTGATGCACATGTTCATCTTTTTTTCTTGGAAATTATTAGAATTCTCGGAGGACGTTGAGGAGCACAAATTTCCAAGACAGCCTATTTTTATAAAATATAATGAACCATTTGTACCAAATAAAAAATCAGATATAGAAAGTTCAATTGTAGATAGGTACCAGCCCATTAGGAAGACCTCCTTTCTCGTAAGCATCGCTTCTTAAAGTAGCCATCATTTCGTCCCATCGTGTGATCAATGGAGGGGGTCTAGAAGAATACATTAATCGGCCACTGCGCACGTGCTCCCAGTACCAATACTACACAATAAATCAGTTCATCACCATACAGATATGCAACAGAACAATAATTAAAGGACATGAAGTAGTGATCTATCACTAACCTGGAGCAGAATTAGATTTCCTTGTAGATTTACGTGATCTTGATTTCTAAACTTGTGAACGGACTTGAAGAAGTGATTAAGTGTGAAACATCCCCAGTTAAATTTCCGAAGGTTTTCAAGATCTGTAACAAGGTTGAGAAATTTCGAGTCCACATAATGTTGTGTTGTTGGTGCTAGAACAGTACCAATTGCGTACAGAATGAACTGTCTCAGGAAATCGCCGTCTGGGGCTTTGGAAGCTCGGATTGCCGTTTCAAGGTCAGAAATCAAAATTTGCCCATTGTTTGCATAGGCGGTAAACAATTCTGTGTCGGTTTGCATTTCCAGATGTGGCTCTATATCCTCCCCTTCTATCGGAATGCCAAATATACCTTGCACGTCCTCTTTTGTTATAGGAATTGGCGTTTTACCGATGGTAATGGATTGCGTGTCCATATCTATGCTCTTGGCTAGTCTAACCAACATTATGCGCCGTAGAGTCACTTCATGCATCTGGGTTAGACCGCCAAGACTGGTTTCTGATATGATGTACTTTTTGTGGTCTTGTGACAACAGTTTCATGGTTTTTCCGAACCTTGTCTGTGAGCATACTAACTTCATATGACCATGCTTTTCGGCGAGTTCCTGTTACATGCCATTAAATTATACTGAGTACACATGACTTATGTGTACGAAACGATTGGTCACAAATAGTCAATTACTTACCGCATCGGGAATTTCGGAGATGGGCTTTTCTCCATTATGAAGGTTTGTATCTGAAACTGACATTGCTGGCTCGTATGCAATGATAAAATCCGGCTCAATTAATTTGAACATAATTGGAAAATGTATAACAAAATTAGCAGAGAATTATTTTTCACAAAATTAACTGGGTCATTTAACATATGATCCACTTATGGGTTTAAGCACAGAACCTATTTGGGTGCAAAACCTATGAGGGTTCAACTACTAAAGGAGCGGCGGACAACGATTATAAAGAGTTACGATCAGGTAATACCTTATCTCGGAGACGGTGCCACCGAGTAGATGGCGGCGGTTAGTGCGTGGGAAACTATAAGTGCCGGTATAGCGCGGTCGACGGCGCAAAGGAAAAACGGCGCGTTCACGCGAGGAGGAGGCGGTGAGAAGAACACTGACGTCTGAGCCCTCAGATCACGTTGGCGGTGGGCAGCGCGTGGTGGCCACCGACTCCTGTATTCCGTGGGCGACCGACGTCTCCGATCTGATCTTGCAGCGGTCGTGGGAGGTGCGGACGGCCCGGGTGGTTAGAATGCGGAGCTGTAATCGCGGGATTTAGGGAGGGGTGGGCCGCGTGAGCTATGTGAGATTTGGATAAATGATATAAAGAAATAAGAAAATCTTGTCAACTCATTTAGGGGTTTAGGGGTTTAGGGTTTAGGGGTTTAGGGTTATTAGGGTTTAGGGGTTTAGGGGTTTAGGGGTTCAGTGTTTAGGGTTTAGTGGGGGGGTTAGGGTTATCAGGGTTTAGGGTTTAGTGGGGGTGGGTTAGGGTTATCAGGGTTTAGGGTTGAGTGTTGAGTGTTGACATGCAAGCCCGGAAATGCGCGTGTCAGAGATCGTACTTGCGTGTATAATCCCAAACTTTTTTCATGGCATCCCATGACCCCATAGAGAATGCATGCATAATGGTTTCCATGTGGGGCAAAATTTTGAATGTTTTTACGGTTTAGTGGGGGGGTTTAGGGTTATCAGGGTTTAGGGTTTAAGGGTTTTAGGGTTGACGAAGCTATGTTTGTCTTACGGTGGACGTAGCACACACACCGGACATTGATGGAGCATTGGTCTACAATAGATTCCCTCCGGTAGCATCGATTCGGTCCGTTGACTGGCTCGGCCGACAAACTTCGTGCCACATAGAGCATGCATCCATCCACTGGACCGGATCGATGTTGGGTTGGTTTCATACAGGTGAGGAACCTAGCTAGTGCTTTCGGGGTGTTGACATGATAGGCCGGAAATGTGCGTGTCAGAGATCGTACTTGCGTGTATAATCCCAAACTTTCTTCATGGCATCCCATGACCCCATAGAGAATGCATGCATAATGGTTTCCATGTGGGGAAATTTTTTGAATGTTTTTACGGTTTAGTGGGGGGGTTAGGGTTATCACTGTTTAGGGTTTTAAGGTTGATGGATCTATGTTTATCTTACAGTGTACCTATCACACACACCAGACATAGGTCGAGCGTTGGTCTACAATGGAATCCCTACGGTAGCATCGATCTGGTCCGTCGACTGGCTCGGCCGACATACTTTGTGCCACATAGAGCATGCATCCATCCACTGGACCGAATCGATGTTGGGTTGGTTTCATACAGGTGACGAACCCAGCTAGTGCTTTCGGGGAGTTGACATGCTAGGCCGGAAATGCGCGTGTCAGAGATCGTACTTGCGTGTATAATCCCAAACTTTCTTCATGGCATCCCATGACCCCATAGAGAATGCATGCATAATGGTTTCCATGTGGGGCAAAATTTTGAATGTTTTTACGGTTTAGTGGGGGGGGGTTAGGGTTATCACTGTTTAGGGTTTTAGGATTGATGGAACTATGTTTGTCTTACAGTGTACCTATCACACACACCGGACATAGGTCGAGCGTTGGTATACAATGGAATCCCTCCGGTAGCATCGATCTGGTTCGTCGACTGGCTCGGCCGACATACTTCATGCCACATAGAGCATGCATCCATCCACTGAACCGGATCGATGTTGGGTTGGTTTACATGTACATGTACAGGGACCGGAAATGCGCGTGTCAGAGATTGTACTTGCGTGTACATGTACTAATGATCGCTAACTTTCTTCATGGCATCCCATGACCCCATAGAGAATTCATGCATAATGGTTTCCACGTGGGGCAAAATTTTGAATGTTTTTATGGTTTCGTGTGTGTGTGTGTGGGTGGGTGGGTGGGGGGGTAGGGTTATCAGGGTTTAGGGTTCAGGGTTTTTTGGTTTTTGGGGTTTAGGGTTTAGTGTTGGTTTACAATGGATTCCATCCGGTACCATTCGACAACCTTCGTGCCACATTGTTCACATTGTCCAATTAACACTTTGTATAGATTTTTTGGGTAAAAAATGAACGAAATAATGCAACTAATCTGAACGTAACGTTTGGCATGTATCAAACCAAGTAGCCACTATTCCTCAAAAAAACTAGTTAGCCACTAATTGCGCCAAAAATATCTCGTAATTACCAACGAAAATGGGTTGACAATTATTTCTGCAAATTCTTGGAATGAATTTATTGCTCTTCCTTTTTTAGAGAAGAATAATTTACAAATTTGCTAACATAACAAATTTGTTGTTCAAACAGAAACTGCCTCATCGTGTTGTGCCCCAAGACATGGCAGAATATGGTCATATAAGGCATTAAGCACAAATTTTATTTTGGAAACAAGAAATCAGTTTCCAATTTTATTTGTCCTTTCCAATAGCTTACAAATGAGCTTTTCCTTGGTCTGGTCATACAAGGCATTAAGCACAAATGACATTGCTTATACAGAAGCTAACTGAAATAATTTGTTAACAACTTCTAATGAGTGATGATCAACAAGTTAACAAATCCCACAACAATTATTGAAAAATAAAATCCCACGGCCATCAGATTTGCGTGCTTATTCAGATCGATCAACTGCCTTAAGTTATTGTTCATCTTCTTCAATTCCACCTTTAGTTCCGCATCCGCCACCGTGAGAGGAACATTAGCATAGCCCTTATTATCCACCGCGGATGGCAGATCTTCCTCTAGGGTGGCCCCGTGCCTCAAATCAATGGGCAAATCAATTAAGCCATCCGTTTGAAGCCTCTCAACGTATTCATCAGCCACTCAAAATGCTTGCATGTTTTCAGCTTCTGAAATAGGGAAGGGAAACCCTAAATCACAATTCCGAGGAAATAAATATAAATCTGGGGTCAGAATTCATAGCAAAAAGACACAACAGAACATAGATTTAACCTTCCCCGCTTCTGGTTTGCTCTCGCATTTCACAAATTCCCGCCCATGGTTTCCATTCTTCTCCGATATGGTTGTCAAATGCTTCAGTGGAGCGACGTGTGGGCAGTCGGGGCATCTGGTCATCGGCAGTGAACCATACCGCGGCGATGATGATGGAGAGGCCGAACTGGACATGGACATCTCTCGTCTCTCACCGTCCGCCGGCGATGGCAGGCTTCGTCGCTGGAGAAGAATAACAATTTGGTGGGGCAAGGGAAAGGGAGGCAATGGTGGGCGGCGGCTTGGCACGGGCACGGCGATGGCTCAGGCTTCTGTGATATGTGGTTGGACCCTCGGTCGGTGCACATGTTTTGGAAGCCCCGAAAAGATCACGCTCGTTAAAAAAACTTGCATCGAAGCGCATTACTTCAAAATAACTAATTAACCCTACAATCACGGATATATACCTTCCCATTATACCGCATATCTACCCTATCCTAACCACCCCCATCTACCTTGTTTCTCCTCACATAGCCATCGCCGGGATTGCGCCATCGCTTCTCAAGCGACCACGCCGACGCCGGATTAAAAAGGTCTCCTCCACGGCTCCTCCCATCTTTGATTGTAGTGCTGATTATTTTTTCCATTGATTCGACCAAGAAGTCATTTCCGAAGAGATTAGAAAATCCAGGTTTTGCCATAGTTGAGTAGTTCTGGTGTAATTCGAGTACAGGATGTCATGCAAGAGCTTTTGGATTGATAGTTTGTAGTAGTTGATCGTACGAACTGGTTCTGAAAAAAAATTCACGGTCGTATTGTTTCGAATTAGTTGGATGAGGTTGTGGATACAGTTTTCATACTATGGGTATATGTGTTGCTGTAGGGACCATGGTCTCAGAGGCGCATAACAACCTTGTGGAGTACGACAAGTCTTTGCATGAAGCGCGCCGGGAGATCTACTTCAAGGTGCAAAAGGATCGCGATGAGGTAGATAAGAAACTGAAAAAACAACGTTCATACGTGGACAGGATGATAAAAGAGGAGCGTGAGGAGTTTTCCCGTAAGATGACGAAGATGCGTCTTGAGATTGAAGAAAAGTATAAGCGGGACTGTGAGTACATGGAAAAAAAGTTTGTCCTTGGCTACAAGGAAATGCATCAAACGTGTAGAAGGACCGGAAGCTTGCGGACAGTATTATACGGACAGAGCGAGTCAGGATGGATGCGTATGTGTTGCAGGCACGTGCGGATATGGACAGTAAGCTGCTACAGGAGCGGTCGGACATGGATTATAAGGCCATGCTGGAGAAGGTCTGCTTGGAAGGACATATGTTGGAAGACCATGCGATCTCACGGCCACCCCGACAACATGTCTTCAATTATTCTCCCCCTATAAGTATCTCGCACTGATTCTATATATTAAGGACCTACATATTCTATGATACAAACATCTTCAATTTGTGGCAACCTTATGTCGGCGATTGTATGTAGGCTAAGCATCATGAGACGGCACAGTCGCCATTCACTCGAGACATTGCGATAGAGTCACCCATTCAATGCCACATCAGTCCACCCCAACAACATATCGTCAATTCTCCCCTTGTAAGTACCTCGCAATGATGCATACCCAAGATATGGTATGACCTTTCAAAACTTGTGTGTAAACCCACTGTCAACGTTTCATACGCAGGATAAGAAACCTGTGATGGTAGAGTCCCCAGTCACACCACATGAAGGATACATTCCACATAACAAGGTGAGAAGGTTTGAGATGGCACAATCCCCAGTCACTCCACATGAAGGATACATTCCACAAAAGCAGGTAACAATGCCGCAATGTTGCTATGCACATAAAAAATTATGTTTGCCCCTTTACTCATTGAATGTATTAACTCTGATGTGAGATACTAGGTGCTGGTCATGGAATTTTTTGTTAGTAGGGATGATGAGATGTCACATGTCCCGAGAGCATACTTTGATGAACACCCGGCAGAAGTCAGAATTTTTGAACCCGCCAAAGTGACCTACGATCTCATTATGAGTGAAATGAGAGATACTTTTGGTTGCAAACTGGGAGCAGAACTGTACTACTTCTTACCCGGGTCTGCGTGGAAGCTGCCAGAAGGAATATTCTTGATTGCAGGACCAGATGATGTACAAAAAATGCTTTCTGATATGAATGGTAGCAAGACATGTCACCTGTACATTGTGTACAATAGAACTATGGGTTGTTTTCCCGAGGATGACATTGATTTAGAGGTTCAAATTTTACATGTTACATGCATCTAGTTTATGGCTACGTCTTTTTTGAGTTATTCCTAATACAATTCCTATGGTTTTCTACAGGAAGTGAGAATCCAAGAAATGGAGGGTCTTGCTAGAGAGTTGGCAGAGAAAGACCAAGAACAACTTAAGTTGTATGGTTACAATGATGTTAAAGAGAAAAAGATTCAAGCACATGGGTCGTCGCCAAGCCCGACGCAATCTCCAATGACGCAACGCAAGAGGTCACTGGATTTTGGCAGTGCAGAAGACAATATGGAGTAGGCTCAATTGTTTTTCAACCAGTTTAAGCTTCAAACCAGGATTATTTTGTTGCAAACAAACATTTTTTTCTGTTTCACACTATGTTCGCAATTATGGTACAATTTATTCATGAGACAGTTCTTTGAACAACAATGCATGTGTTTTATGATCAATCATACAGTTGTTTCTGAGTTGTTTTTGAGATGGCCTTGCATCTAAAGAAGTTTCCATCTATAAAACTTGGCACACAGTCGCATCGGAATCGCATATCACGCGAGAGGCGTGCGTCGCACGGGTGCGCGTCGCACGCGAGCTTGTTTTCGGGTAGAAATCATAACATAGTTCGGATAGATAAAGTTCACGTCCGCCACCCGCGCATGAAAACCCACGTTGCCGCCATTCCCATGCATGCATGCCTCAGGCATAGACAATGAGATGGCCCAACGGTCCATCCAGCGACCCAGCGGGTGAGGCTGGCGTGGGACGGCCCAAGCGAGCGTCGCGCCGGGCACATCCCAGGGGTGCAGGGAGTTTAGTCCCATCTCGCCGAGCGAGCGGAGCTAGCACCGGTTTATATAGGAGCTTTCCCTCTCAGGTTCCTTTCTAAAGCGGGCAGCACATTGCCTAAACGTCTTCGTCCCTGCCCTGTGGGCCTACTTGCTACCTATTATCACAATCTGACGGGCCTCTGCATCCTGACCCAATAAATGATTGGGTTACTAGTCATATGCAGGCCGTTGAATTGTGAACTTTAAGCGGCAAGTAGGCGGGCTTTTTTGTCATATTTCATTTTTTGCATTTGTCATCATTATTTCCATTGCAGCCAGTCCATCATGCTGCATTTTGCACTACTAGGAAAAAGGCTATAGATGGAATGGACATTAATGGCGCACCTGTCATGTGGTGCGCCACTACTATATAGCAGTAGCATCACATCACAACCATAAGTGTTCTGCACCAGCATCATAACAATCACATAACTACATAACAAAAGCAAACCTGTTCAACTTAACAAAAGCAAACTTGTTCATCATTACAAAAGCAAAGTTGTTCAACATAACAAAAGAAAACTTGTTCAACCACATAACTACAAACTGAGACACATAATACAACAAACAACTCAATATCCCCAGTAGTAGGGGTCATCCCAATTTTCCTCCGCCTCTTGCCATTGCTCCAAACCTTCTTTGACGGTTTCGATTTTCTTCCATGCCTCGTAGCTGACGTACGCATCTTTCGCTACGTACTCGATGAGGTTGTTTGGCAGTGGGCTGTCCCCCCAGCGTTTGTGGTCCAATTTCTTGTTGATCTTCCCCTTCATTTCCTTGTAGGATGGGTGGATGAGGCTGGCTGCAAACTCAGCCAAAGACTGCCACTTCTTTCCATTGTTTGGAACTCTCCATTTGCGCTGCATGTCGATGTACTTGTCGGGGTTGATCTCCAAACCAGACAACTTCAGCTTCTCCTTGTCACCTCCAAAGGAGAAGCCAACAAAGGTGTACAGCTTCTTCTCCTGCAGAAGTGGGCGGAGTTCCTTGGGCCTGCATCAAATTAATCTGGTGCATCAAATTCATCTACTTCAAAAACTTCAGAAACTACTAATTAGACAGAAACTTCAGAACTAGTATTGCATCTACTTCAGAACTTCAGAACTATTGCATCTACTTCAGAAACTTCAGAAACTACTAATTAGACAGAAACTTCAGAACTTCAGAACTAGTATTGCATCTACTTCAGAACAAAAGAACTATTGCATCTACTTCAGAAACTTCAGAAAATACTAATTAGACAGAAACTTCAGAACTAGTATTGCATCTAGTTCAGAACTTCAGAACTATTGCATCTACTTCAGAAACTTCAGAAACTACTAATTAGACAGAAACTTCAGAACTTCAGAACTAGTATTGCATCTACTTCAGAACTTCGGAACTATTGCATCTACTTCAGAAACTTCAGAAACTACTAATTAGACAGAAACTTCAGAACTTCAGAAACTTCAGAACTTTAGAACTAGTATTGCATCTACTTCAAAACTTCAGAACTATTGCATCTAATTCAGAAACTTCAGAAACTACTAATTAGACAGAAACTTCAGAACTTCAGAAACTTCAGAACTGGATGTTTTTACCATTTGGTTGCCGCGGTGATGTGGTATACCAGGACGAGATCCTCCACGCATAACTGTAGAACTGCAGGAATTTGCGGAGGTTGGTCTTCCCTGGTATACTCGACATCAACGCCGATCGACCGAGAAACCATGCCGCCGAGCCTCCTCCTCATGTCGCGGATCCTCTTGTCGGCTTCGTCTGGATTGCTGGTGCATATGACATCCAGCTTCTCCTTCAGGTCGATATCAACCATGAGCGGCACGGTGTAGTCCTGCTTCTGCCCGGGGACCGGAACGTCATCGTCGACCACCAGCGGCTCCTTGCCATACGCCTCACCACGGTGATGCTTGGCAAATGGAGGGGAGTTGCTCCATGATGCCTCCGCCATTCTCTTAGTAGACGGAGGGGAGTTGCTCCACTATTCCTCCGCCATTGCCCTCCTGGCCAGCGATGGTGGAGGCAGAGGGGAGTTGCTTGATGGTGGAGGCAGAGGGAAGCAGAGGGAGGAAGATGGAGCGGCAATGGAATGAGGAGGGAGGCAGAGGGAGGAAGATGGAGCGGCAATGGAATAGGAGGGGAGTTACCTGCGTCGTGGTCGTGGGGAGTTACCAGTGGAGGGGAGACGTGGGGAGTTGCCTCCAAAACTCAAATGTCCTGCCCTTTGGCCCTCGAAAACTCTGAAGGGGAGACGTGGGCCCTTTGGCACTCGAAAATAAATTTTTTTCAAAATTTTCTTTCATAGACATGTTTGGCACATGTGGGTCACCATGTACAAAAAAATTTGGGTGATTTGGAGGTGGTGGAAAAATTCACCTTTTTTTCAAAAACTGGCTTAAGTTAGACAAAATGGTCCCTCCGGAATGCCGGCATTTTTTCGACCACCTCCAACTCACCTCAATTTTGGCACAGATGATCTCTTCCACAAACAAAACTAGGTTTCCAAGTTTTTGTATTTTTTTTGAATTTTTTTGAATTTATAATGCCCTCTAGACTGACTGCTGAAAATATCGGTCTATGCCTCAAGGGGGCATTGTAAAATAATTTTTTTCAAAATTTTCTTTCATAGACATGTTTGGCACATGTGGGTCACCATGTACAAGATAATTTGGGACCTGCATGCAAGAGTCGGGGACCTGCATGCAAGAGTCAGGGACCTGCATGCAAGAGTCGGGGACCTGCATGCAAGAGTCGAGGACCTGCATGTGAATAGTGATTCATCAAGGCCTTGACAGCTACTGGCACAGCGGCTGCCGCCTGATTTGCATGCAGCAAAGATGAACGTGCATGGAGGTTTCTCAAAGATTTCCAAGCACACCCCAGTGGGCCCCGCTTATATAAAAAATACGTCAGTCATTATTGCTCTGTAAATGAAGAATATGCATGACAACCATAGTAAGGGTGAAGAATCATATTCATCCTACAATGAGGACCAACGCTTGCTAAAATCACCTCGATGAAGGTATTTAAGCAGGTAAAGGAGCTACTCGAGGGGCGAGGTGGGACTATTTTTAGTTAGACGAGAACAACGTGCGAGATCGTACGCGACGTGGGCCGTCCGGAGCTGCAACCTCGGATGGGCCGGTGTTTGGGTCGACGTAGGAAAACGGCCTGCCATGCATGCATGGCGTCGGTAGTCTCGCCTAAACGATGGACACGCACCGAGCCAGCCATGCAGACCGTGGGATCGCGCGGGAGATCCGTCTGGCGGCCGTGTGTGCGTGCAGAAATACATCACAATAATTATTCTACTCGACAATAACAAGTGCTCCATGCTAACCCTTATTCCTGTTCGAAATACATCATCATTCTTAAAGTTGGACATCAAATGATACACACAGAAAATGGAAACGAAAGATGTTGAACTAATACATTAACATGGCAGTACAACCGCACTTCACTAAATTACTGTCACGGTGAAATAGAATGTAAAGACCACGTCACACAAAGCCGAATGGCACACCTACATTCTCTGGCTCATCGTCGGTTCATGCTGTATGTAGATATCACAGTTCAGCCTCGAGATCCTACACAGAAGAATACAATAAATCACATGGACATCAATTATGTGTAAAACACATGCAAAAATAAATATGAACATATTTCGTACCTCTAGCAATTTAGCGCATTTACGTCGATTGTGACCTGGTTTCTTGCAATAGCCATAGATATTATGTGATCTTGACTTCTTTGTCTTTGCCTGCAGCCTTTTCTTCAGTGCACCTCGTCCTGGCACATGCACGGGATCCAGAACCTTATCAACTTTCTCCGAGTGCGGCATCAACGGGCCAAACCTAATGCTGTTATGCTGAGCATTAGTTGACTCCTTGCTGTCAGCTTGTTCAAAACTTGATTGCTTGCCATGATGTTGTGCTTGCAAAAGCATCTTTAGACGGTGATAGTCCTCATCAGAGTGGCATGCCTTGAAACTTGCGGCGTGACTACAATTCCGCAACTCGCGGTACCTCTGCAGGCTTACCGAATAGTCATACATCTGGTTTTTTCTAGTAGGTGTGTATGCACATTTTGCATTCATAGTCCACCTAGTGGGAACGCAACAACCTGGCAGAATTGTTTGTTTTAAAATCCCCAATATGTAAAAAATGTGGGAACATGGTGTGCTTGCGCATTCCAGCTTACGGCAAGAACAACTCACCCTGTGCAAAAGACCTCCTTGCTCTTCAATGCGCACTCCAAACTTTTTATCCATTCTTTCCTGCTTGGACACAACATAAGTGGAATCTTCTGATCCATCTAGTATCTCTCTGATCTGACATTTGCTGACAGCATCTATGCTCCATAAGACCATCTTAAAGACACTAGGTGTGAAAACTGTTGCCGCGTGTTTCTCAAGTAGCGAAGCATTTTCCTCTGTAAATGGAACGGACTGCAAGGCTTCGACGTCATGGAGAGCTTCGTTAATCTGTCGCGACGCAAGGCAACGCTCATAGTGCTCTAGCATTTCAAACAACGATATCTTACCCTCAATATGCGTATGTAGCACAGAGTTCAAGATCTCACTCCTCTGATTGCTGCTCAATCCTAGGAAACAACGCCCCTCAAGATATGGAGCACACCACAACTTTCTCATCTGATACATCTGATGCAGCCAAGACTCCTCACTGGTTACTTTATTCCGTTGTAAGAATTGTATCCATTTTATCTCATGCTCTTCAATGGAAGAAGTATCATAAATGAAAGATCTGAATTCCTCCTTTACGTCGTCATCATGCAGATGGCGTATAATGTTCTGTTGAATGTGCCATATACATAGTCTATGGTTTGAGTCTGGCCAGACCACCCTTATTGCTCTCTGCATTGCAAGGTCCCCATCTGTGATCACAGATATCGGATGCTTCTGTCCCATGCAATCAAAAAAGGTCCGCAACATCCACTAGTATGCCTGGCTTGTTTCATGAGAAATTATACCATAGCCAAAAATAACAGTGCTGCGGTGGTGATTCAACCCGACAAACGGCACGAATGGCAGATTGTATTTGTTGGTTCTGTATGTGCTATCAAAAACAATGACGTCTCCGAAAGCCTCGTAGTCAAGTCGCGACTGACTATCAGCCCAGAACAGTCCCTTCAGATGGCCATGCTCGTCTACCAAGTACTTGAAGAAAAAATCCACATCTCGCTCTCGCCTCGCCATCATGTGCATGATCACCGTATTAGCATCACCGGCACTGATTGTCTCCTGCTTATTAGCATGGCAGAAATTATAAACGTCCCTCTTTATGCATCCAACCTTATCAAATCCACCGTATTGAAAGCACAAAATATCCATAATACGGTATTTGCGGATCCCACATTTTTCCATGTCCGCAATGTCCGCTTTCTGCATCGCTAATTCGTCTGTGCGAACGCAGTAGACAAGAAAGATCCCGTGGGGCTAGAGGATGGTTGTGCTCATCGATGAAATCCTTGACAAACCACCGACCGGTTTCCTCCTGTCTCGTAATGACCAATTTAGCATTACACCCAACACGAGTTAAACTTCGTGGCCTCCTCTTTCTATCTTCCATCTTTCTTTTCATGTGCTTCTCTTCGCAAAACCCTTGACGACTACACACAATTTTCCTTAAAATTATGTATTTGTTGGATCCATCCCACTCAATGTAGCTTTTCCTCACACTAAAACCTTTTTCAAGAGCATATTTGTTGTAGAATTCATAGCCTTCAGCCTCACTATCAAACATCTTGCTGACAACATTTACATACTCGAACATACTCTCATCACTTGCATACGCCATGTCTTCCTGCATATGACATGTGAGGGAAACCAATCATCAACATCTTTCTGTTTATCAATGTTGCAGGTGTAAAATAGCTCATAGGCAAAGACAAGTGCATGGAAAAGACTTTGCTCGTTTGACATGTGAGGGAAACCAATCATCAACGTCCAACAAGTAGTATCTCATCTTCCTTTAAACTATATTTCATGCACTATGCAAACCTAAAGTGATGATGACTTTAATAAACTAAATTAAGTGAACTATGGAACCAGTATCTCATCTTCCTTTAGTATATCTCATCTCAAACGTCAAGTAAGTCACTTTTTTCTGCGGTACCAAAGGAAGTAAGCAATGCCCTCAACATCTTACTTAAACAAACATGATGCGATTAGCTCAAGAGAAACTATGCCACGATGAAGCTTTCCATTCGTTGTTCTAGTCCGTACCCGGATCTTGTGGGGTTGAGGTTGTACTGCATGCACGGTGGAGGGGCGCAACGGCCAAGAGAACGAGCAGATCGCCAAGCCGAATTCATACCTTAAGGATGGTACGCGCGAAGAGATGGGATCGCCCGCCGCGGTTGCCACCGATTCAGCCGGTGCAGATCCGGCCTTCTTCTTCTTCGATGACGGCGTGGGGGGCTGGGGTTGGTTGGGTGGAGGACGAGGACGATGAATTTATTCCTCTCGCCGGGCAGGTCGAGGACGGAGAAGGTCAGGAGCGGCGAGCAGCGACGAATAGATCGAAGGAGGATTCTGAACTGGATCGAGTAGACATGGATCTGGTCCTCAGGTGATCGGTTCAAGAAAAGATATTTCCCCCTGGACCATTATGCCCTTATCGCAATTAACATATTAAATTTAATCAATTAAAATTCCCCGTAAGATCTGACGGCTAATAAAATCAGACGTGATCAGACATGTAAGTACTGCTAAGTACTCCGAGTACTAACAATCACCGTAAAACAGTTCTAGAATTATATGGATCTTCGGGTTATATGACGAGTAGGGCCTGATCCTGATATTATTGGTGCAAATACCTCATACAGTATTTCTGTTTACGAGAGGATGAAAAGAACCTTAGATCATATCCTAGCAATGTAAAGCAGAATAAAACTTTGTTTGTGGCTAGTGCTATCACAATGGCAAACATGAGATGACACCACTCAAGCTAAAGATACTTCCTTGGTCCTTGCTGAGTATGTAACCATACATATTTATTATCGCCTAGCTAGGAAATTTTCTTTCCATAGCATATAAAAGAACAAAATGCAAAGAAGGATTTGGTTATTGTAGCGACCACACAATTTCGATAGGACAACATGTGATCGGGTCTGACTGTCAGCAAGTGTGAAGCACCGAGGAGCTTGGGACAGATCTGCCTGGTGATGTACAAGTGTGAGGCAGGGTATCTGTAGCATGTGGAAATGACCATAATGTATGAGGTCATATTTGCTACTAGCAAGGACACACATGGCTTACTGGTATATCTACATGCAAAAGAGGCAAAAGTTTTGCACCTTTCGGGGCATCCCACAAACTATGGTCAACATAAAGATACATATATGAGGTTGTCCGATGAGAGGTATTTAGAAAATAACATTAGTTTTAGCTTAAATTTAAACCGAATTCTATAACTCTTCCAACATTCAGATGAGTTTAGGTGGACAATAGAAACTTTTCTGTTAACTCGTGATTCTTGTTAATTGTGATGTCTCAATCGATAACAATAAAATATGGATGCTCAAATTTCGTTAAGAGTTCATATCTTCCTCCGATTTTTACAAGGGGTGGTCTTGACAAGAGATAATTTTGCGCATTGTAATTAACAAGGTAGCAAGAGTTGTGTCTTCTACCACAACAATGGGTCGATCAAACATCACTTCTTTGAGAGCAAGTTCGTTTGAGTTGTTAGATCAATCGACCCACGTGGCATTGAACCTATATCCTCTGCGCAATGTGCATGGTATAGGTAAAACAAATGCCTTCCCATATCCTGGTGGGTGCATCAGCCTTATTTTTGGCTCGTTTACTATCTAGGAATGACATGGCTTTTAATAAAACATAAATAATCATCTTCTTTGCCAGTTATTTATGTATTTACTTATTGGCTCTGTACGCAAGGACGGAGCAAGGAAAATGAATAAGGGGCACTAAGTTTTGTCAAACCAGGCTGAAGAGGGCGAAACAATTGAAATATAATTTTAGAAGCAATTAATCAACGCTGTAATAAAAAAAACTGTTGCCCACCCCTTGTCCCCGCCACTGTCCGTATGTGGTCTTTCTGCAGCGCCCGGGGGACCAGGAGTTGTTTATAGTGGTGGTTATCCGGTTGAAGCATACAACTAGCGGTGTTTACCTAACACGCATGGCGGTTTAGCATGTGGATCTGCCGTCCAACATCATAAGCCCTATAATTTTTGGGAAATGCTAATGGGCGAACGTCAGATTTCTAGCAAGTTCCAGCAAATGCTCTGCCTCATGTCGGATCACATGGACGGATCTTGGCGCAAGAGGCCTTGCCACGTCAGCTCTGGCACTCGTCCGCCAAACACAAAGACGGCATGAACGCTATCCTAGAGCCACTGACTTGATTGACTAGCGCCTCAAGCCTCCACTTGAAGACCTGGGATCAAATCCCACTTCTTCCCCTCTTTTTTTACTATGGGGCAAAAATATGCAAATTTTGTTTTAGGTGCATGGGATTTTAAAAAATTTGTACATGGTAGATTTATAAATTCTGAACTCGTCACATGGCAAATTTAAACACTTTTTTGTAATGCTCACATGTCAAGTTGTTTTGTACACATGGCAAATTCTCTAAAAATAAAATCTTATGGTTCCATAGCAAATTCATTACATTTTTATCTCCCAAACATGGCAATTTTAGGGTTTTTTTAATACTCACATGGCAAGGTTGGGAATTTTTATCAATTATCCGTGGAATTTTATTATCAAGAGCATGGCAATTTTGTTATTAAGACCATGAAAAATTTATTTTATTTAAAAATAGGGCATTTTTATTATTAATAGCATGGCAATTTTATTTTTAAAATAGCGTGGCAATTTTATTTTTAATGGCAAGACATTTACTATTTTCCATCATGGTAATTTTAAGTGTGTGTATGAATTTTCCATTTTACTATATTGTGTCAATTTGTGTGCTATTTCCCCCTTACTTACTTTTCTGAAACTAATCGTATTTATTTCATAACGAAAAAAATTATCCTCTGGTGGCAAAAAATGTCTTAAGGACGGTTACTTTTTATGTGCTTGAATCTGAGCTTTTTTCTCGCCCAATTCTTTTGTGGGGTCTCCTAGTGTTACGATTAGGGTGCTGTTTGTGAGGGGGTCCGCACCGAGAGGCTTCCCACAGTGAACGAAATCGTTCTCTAGATTGAACCCCCTTTGAGGAATCATCCTTCGCCCCAGGCAGCTCCCAGGTCCTATTCTTTTTCTCTATTGTCAAGCAATGTTGCAATCTAATTTTCTCTCTTCAACGTGTTAGGTTGTATGCATCTTACATATGTAGATGCCGGGTTTGCACTCCGTATGGTATATCATCTTTGATGCGATGATTGAATGAAAAATCATTTCATTGGAAAAAGAAAACTCTTCAAAGAAATATCGCCACTCCTGATATTCACCGTCGGATGAAATCCGTGCAAATTAATCAGGTTGCATTGCATGCGTGTGCATGGGTGCGGCAACTGGTACTATCATGGATCATGTAGTGCAACATATGCGGCCGGGGCGAGGAGCTTTGGCAGTGACCGGTCGACTTGACTCTAGTGGCCGGTGTTCGTGACAGAGGAAAAGGGAGGGAGCCATCATCCTCTAGCTATTTCCCTTTTTCCTGCCTGCTAGATGATCGTGTCGGCAGGCTGAAGATCCTACTAGATATCTATCCATATATAGCTTTTTCTCAAAACTTATTTTATTCGTTGAACTTTTACTGCCTAGAGTGGTAGTACTAGCCACCTTTTCCCAGTCACTTTTTATCATAGGAAGGCCAAGTGGTGATGCTGAGCCCAATACGCTTGTTGTTGCAATGATTATTAAAAACATGTTTGGAACAAAAAGAATTTTACACGAAATTCATACGTAGTCCAAAGAAAAAAAAAATCATATATGTCTTAATCATAGTACTTTATTATTGCAGAAAATTGCTTAACTAGTTGCATTGTGACATATTTACATAACAACCTTGTATTTTATAAAAATCAACATGCACTCCAACTTGTTGGTTTTGTTGTTGTTTGTTTGTTGTTTTTATTGTTGACATACTTAGAAAAATATCTGTATGGTATTACCAATATCAAGCTGCAGAACATCTCATTTTAGACTTGATGAAACTTAGCTTCCTAATAAATAAAACATGCATCTTAGTTTCGTAGCACTTTTCTTCTTCTGAAGCTCAATTTCACAACAAAATACAAAGGTGGAGCATGCGTTGATTCTTTCTTTTCAGTGGGAGTATGGGTTGATTCTAATAGAACACATGGTTCTTTTTACAAATATGGCAACAATCAATACTAGTCCCTCTGTAGTGATCTAAAAGATCTCATATTAGTTTATAGAGGGAGTACATCATACAACCATATGTTCTACATCTAATGGAGGGAGAGGGCACCGGTGCACAGTGTGCACAAATACGCTAGAGAACTACGCACATCGTCCTATTTTTCACTATTATGCTAACGAATTCTTTTAGGTGAAAGATGACATGGAAAAGTGAATGTAGTGTAGATAAATAAACTAGGAGAGAGCCAAGTGATAAAGCCATGAAAAGAAGTCATGTGAGAATTGAAGACAAGTCCAGGAGCGATGCTGATAAAGAAAACAAGGGAGAGCCAACTGAAAAAATTATGATGGTTTCTATGAAATTGTTCATACTTTTATGTGTATGATTTAGGTTGTGGAATTGTATGAAAAATGATCCGCATGATTAAAGCTTTATACACATTTCACATATTTGAGCAATGTGTGATGTTCGTGTTGGGTTCTTCATTTGAAAGAACAAGAACAAGAAAAAAAATTCACATTTTTTAAAGGAGGATAACCCCCACCTTTGCATCAAGCGACGAACACATCAATTATTATTATATAACTCAACAGAACCCGATAAAACAAATACATGGATCGACCCAAAGTCATCTTTCTGGCAACCAGAACCGCTACTCCTACAAGCTTGATGATGTGCCTCAACCTCACATCAACACACACCATCTAATCAGGTGGCCTCACCAAGTCGCCCGCCGACAAGCCGAGAGCACCAACCAGTCTAGTAGGCCCTCTACGCGCACCGCACGTACATACTCTAGAACCAACCACCGCCATCTTCCACCATCCCACCTTTACGAGTGAACAATGCAATCGCCTTACCAGGCGGTAGAGCCGTCGACACCACCATGATGCCAGCCAACGCCACATGCGCGTGTCCATCAACTCACGCCATCGTTGAGACTCCGCTGCGCCATGTGGCCAAGATCCATCGTCATCGCCGCGATAGATGCGACACCATTCCTCCTTTTGCCCCCTCCAGCCAACACGATGCCCCCAAGAGGGAGGACGGACCCAAAGGCCCCATCATTATCAATCTGGGAGTCCCAAATCTAGGGTTTCCCCGGAGCAGTCGGAATGAGGTGACAACGATTACAGCTGATGATGCCTTCAAAAAGGAGACGACACCCAATATGACACCATTATACTATTTTGACAAGAAAATAATTCACATGACTAGAGCTTTCTACGCATTTTCACATGTTTGAGCAACGTGTGTTGTTTGTGTTGGGTTCATTATTTGGAAAACAAGAGCAAGTAAAATGATTCATATTGATTACAATTTCTACACATTTTCACACGTTTGATCCAAACATTTGTTTTACACGAACAACAAAACTCTTAAACAATTAACATTGTTCAACATATGAATTTCATTGCAGCTGAAAATGGTCCTTTCCCCTCTACGGTTTACCCCTGCCAAAGGCGATCTAGGGTTTTCCTCCATCATCGTTCTATTCCCCTGGTAGATCATTGGTACCCTCCTCCTCCTCCTATGCCGGCTCCGCCGATGGGGGTGTGCAGGGAGGCCCCAATCTACCGGTGGGAGCCATAGTTTCCTCCTCTTGGGGCACTAGATAGGTCTCCATTCGGCGGTGGCGAGACAATAGTGTCGCGTCGACTTGGGATAAGGTTTGTCTCGGTCATGCTGTTGTACAGAGCAGACGACATGTTGTACGTCTTGGTCCTTTGACTCTAGTTTGGACCGGCAAAGGTTGGCGAGTCTCGGCCCCTTTGAAAAGCGTGTTAGATTTGTGTTCTTTGACTCCGTCTGGCTGGAACTGGGTCATAAAACAAGCACTTTTCGCCGTTTTCTTCTCCCGAGCAGCAATTTGATACGCAGGTCCCGACTGCCAGCATCTTCTGGTATATGTCGATGACTTCTCGCTCATTGCTCATGAGTTTAAACAATTTTGCTCTGTTAAGATGGAGACTCGGATGCGGCAACGAGCTTTGCTCATGGCACTCTGATGGTGGTTACAGGAGGAAGAACACTTCAACCCCCAAGTACTTGGAGGCGTATTTTCGTGTTTTGACCCTTTTCTAAAAGTTAATAGAGATCTGACCCCAGTTTGTAAAAAATTCGGAATCTGACCCTTTTGCTACCGCCAGGGGCCTTGGCGGTAGGAAACACCCCTACCGCCAAATAGGCTGGCACCAGTGCATGCCTGTACAACCCTACCGCCAAAGCGCCCGACGGTAGATGCGAGCATGCACTGTGTTCCATACTTAAGAAAAATTTCTGGTAGGGTGTGCAACCCTACCGCCAGGGACCTTGACGATATGCTAGACTGTTATACCCTACCGCCATGGACCCTGACGGTAAGAAATGGGTCAGATCCCAAAAAATTTGCAAGGCAGGGTCAAATCTCGATCGAGTTTTGAAAAATGGTCAAAACACAAAATTTAGCCGTATTTGGATGTATTTTTACTTTATTTAAGGTTGTTTTTACAAGGGTTCGCGCTAGTTAATGTAGGCCATTGGCAAAAGACAAATGGTCTTTTCCCGGCCGCGTGTACGTACGTACGCACTGGCTGCTCCAGCCGCCGCCGCGTCCATCGATCGAACGTGTCGGCCACGTGCCCGTACCCTGCCACTCGTAGCACTGGCCTATTGGCTGCCACTCGAGCCAACGTCGGCCGGCACTTGGCTGAGCAGGCGAGTCCGTCCGTCCGTTCGTTCGTCCTTGTGTTTCGCTGCGAAACGTACTCGCTGGCCTCTGCGGGCTGAAGGAGGTGTGGAGTCCAGAGCGGCAGGGCGTGTCCCGCGGGCAGGGGACACGCCAATTCCACAGATGTGCCGCTTGCCTCCCTCGGCCCTGCAGTGACTACCCCGGCGTACGTACCGCTGCTCTCGTGCCTGGTAGCTTCAGGCTCCCGGCGCGTGGTACGTAGTACGGGTTATGCTTCTCTGCCTGCGCGGTGGTCCTGCCTCGGCTGGTTTCAGACTCTCTGCTCGGTGTACCAATGCTGCGTGCCACTTTCCAGCAATGAGGCCAACTCCACCACGTGACCCCAAACAGATAACCGTTTTGTCTAGATTCTATCCATTTGGGTAGGGCAATAAGGTCGTGTCCGGACGTGTCCTGAAATGCGGTGGCCATGCGCCCAGCACGCGGCCGCATCCGTTTGCCTCATCCTATCCGTTAGGGCCAAAAATGCCCTTATTTTCATCAAAACTAGTTTGCACGTCCAAATATTTGTCTGAAAATTAAAATAGTTTTACAACCTAATTGAAATTGTCTCTAATAAAATAGTTTTACAACCAAATCGAAATTGTCTTGACTGAACATAAAATGAATCAATACATTTATTGGTTGCCAATGTGATCCCATATGTGCTCAACCAAATCATTTTGAAGATTCAAATGAGTGTGCCAATCACGCATCTCACGGTGGAATTGAACAAATTGTTCAAATGTGGCCGGGTCTTGGTGCAAGGGCTCAATATTTTCACCTTGATAATCAAATCCTTAGTCGAAGATACTCTCATCACGCTCATTCTCGACGATCATGTTGTGCATGATCACACAAGCAGTCATCACCTTCCAAAGCTTCGTTTCATCCCATGATAGTGCAGGGTTTCGAACAATACCCCACCGGAATTGAAGCACACCAAAAGCACGTTCCACCAGTGGCGGAGCCAGCCAGTGAATGCAGCCCGGGCAAGAGTTAACTCTGACAGTGTGAGCTGCCATCTGCCCAAAAAAATCTTGCTTCTAACCATTGATTAACACTAGCGCTTAGGAGCAAATTTCTGGACTAGCCCGGGCAGCTGCCTGGGGTCGCCAGGAGGTGGCTCCGCCACTGCGTTCCACATCATATCTAGCACTCTCTTGCATTTGGGCAAATCTCTTTCTCTTCTCACCTTGGGGTTTCGAAATTGTCTTCACAAAAGTTGATCACTAAGGATATATACCATCAGCTAGATAGTATCCCTTGTTGTACTGGTGGCCGTTGATCTCAAAGTTGGCAGGTGGGGAGTGGCCTTCTGCAAGCCTTGCGAAGACTGGAGAACGCTGCAGCACATTGATATTGTTGGAAATATGCCCTAGAGGCAATAATAAAAGGATTATTATTATATTTCCTTGTTCATGATAATTGTCTTTTATTCATGCTATAATTGTGTTATCCGGAAATCGTAGTACATGTGTGAATACATAGACACCAACATGTCCCTAGTAAGCCTCTAGTTGACTAGCTCGTTGATCAACAGATAGTCATGATTTCCTGACTATGGACATTGGATGTCATTGATAACGAGATCACATCATTAGGAGAATGATGTGATGGACAAGACCCAATTCTAAACATAGCACAAGATCGTATAGTTTGTTTGCTAGAGTTTTCCAATGTCAAATATCTTTTCCTTAGACCATGAGATCGTGTAACTCCCGGATACCATAGGAGTGCTTTGGGTGTACCAAACGTCACAACGTAACTGGGTGACTATAAAGGTATACTACGGGTATCTCCGAAAGTGTCTGTTGGGTTGACACGGATCAAGACTGGGATTTGTCACTCCGTATAACGGAGAGGTATCTCTGGGCCCACTCGGTAATGCATCATCATAATGAGCTCAAAGTGACCAAGTGTCTGGTCACGGGATCATGCATTACGATACGAGTAAAGTGACTTGCCGGTAACGAGATTAAACGAGGTATTGGGATACCGACGATCGAATCTCGGGCAAAGTAACGTACCGATTGACAAAGGGAATTGTATACGGGGTTGATTGAATCCTCGACATCGTGGTTCATCCAATGAGATCATCGAGGAGCATGTAGGAGCCAACATGGGTATCCAGATCCCGCTTTTGATTATTGACCGGAGAGCCATCTCGGTCATGTCTACATGTCTCCCGAACCCGTAGGGTCTACACACTTAAGGTTCGGTGACGCTAGGGTTGTAGGGATATGTATATGCAGTAACCCGAAAGTTTTTCGGAGTCCCGGATGAGATCCCGGACGTCACGAGGAGTTCCGGAATGGTCCGGAGGTGAAGAATTATATATAGGAAGTGCAATTTTGGCCATTGGGAGAGTTTCGGGGTCACCGGTATTGTACCGGGACCACCGGAAGGGTCCCGGGGGTCCACCGGGTGGGGCCACCCATCCCGGAGGGCCCCATGGGCTAAAGTGGGGAGGGGAACCAGCCCATAGTGGGCTGGTGCGCCCCCCTTGGCCCACCCCATGCGCCTAGGGTTGGGAACCTATAAAGGGGGGAAGGGAGGGGCAGCCGCACCCTTGAGTCTTGGCGCCTCCCTCTCCCCTGCTACACCTCTCCCTCTCGCAGTAGAACGGCGAAGCCCTGCTGCGGTGACCCCTGCATCCACCACCACGCCGTCGTGCTGCTGGATATTCATCAACCTCTCCTTCCCCCTTGCTGGATCAAGAAGGAGGAGACGTCACGCTGACCGTATGTGTGTTGAACGCGGAGGTGTCGTCCGTTCGGCGCTAGGATCTCCGGTGATTTGGATCACGTCGAGTACGACTTCCTCATCCCCGTTCTTTGAACGCTTCCGCGCGTGATCTACAAAGGTATGTAGATGCAATCCGATCACTCGTTGCTAGATGAACTCATAGATGGATCTTGGTGAAACCGTAGGAAATTTTTTGTTTTCTGCAACGTTCCCCAACAGTGGCATCATGAGCTAGGTCTATGCGTAGTTCTCTTTGCACGAGTAGAACACAATTTGTTGTGGGCGTAGATGTTGTCAACTTTCTTGCCGCTACTAGTCTTATTTTGCTTCAGCAGTATTGTGGGATGAAGCGGCCCGGACCAACCTTACACGTACGCTTACGTGAGACCGGTTCCACCGACTGACATGCATTAGTTGCATAAGGTGGCTGGCGGGTGTTTGTCTCTCCCACTTTAGTTGGAGCGGATTCGATGAAAAGGGTCCTTATGAAGGGTAAATAGAAGTTGACAAATCACGTTGTGGCTTTCACGTAGGTAAGAAAACGTTCTTGCTAGAACCCTATTGCAGCCACGTAAAACTTGCAACAACAATTAGAGTGCGTCTAACTTGTTTTTGCAGCAAGTGTTTTGTGATGTGATATGGCCAAAGTTGTGATGAATGATGAATGATATATATGTGATGTATGAGATGTTCATGCTATTGTAATAGGAATCACGACTTGCATGTCGATGAGTATGACAACCGACAGGAGCCATAGGAGTTGTCTTTATTTTTTGTATGACATGCGTGTCATTGAGAAATACCATGTAAATTACTTTACTTTATTGCTAAACGTGTTAGCCATAGTAGTAGAAGTAATAGTTGGCGAGCAACTTCATGGAGACACGATGATGGAGATCATGACGATGGAGATCATGGTGTCATGCCGGTGACAAGATGATCATGGAGCCCCAAGATGGAGATCAAAGGAGCTATGTGATACTGGCCATATCATGTCACTATTATTATTTGATTGCATGTGATGTTTATCATGTTTTTGCATCTTGTTTACTTAGAACGACGGTAGTAAATAAGATGATCCCTCATAATAATTTCAAGAAAGTGTTCCCCCTAATTGTGCACCGTTGCGACAGTTCGTTGTTTCGAAGCACCACGTGATGATCGGGTGTGATAGATTCCAACGTTCACATACAACGGGTGTAAGACAGATTTACACATGCAAACACTTAGGTTGACTTGACGAGCCTAGCATGTACAGACATGGCCTCGGAACACAGTAGACCGAAAGGTCGAGCATGAGTCGTATAGAAGATACGATCAACATGAAGATGTTCACCGATGTTGACTAGTCCGTCTCACATGATGATCGGACACGGCCTAGTTAACTCGGATCATGTTATACTTAGATGACTGGAGGGATGTCTATCTGAGTGGGAGTTCATTGAATAATTTGATTTAGATGAACTTAATTATCATGAACTTAGTCTAAAATCTTTACAACATGTATTGTAGATCAAATGGCCAACGTTGTTCTCAACTTCAACGCGTTCCTAGAGAAAACCAAGCTGAAAGACGATGGCAGCAACTATGCGGACTGGGTTCAGAACCTGAGGATCATCCTCATAGCTGCCAAGAAAAATTATGTCCTACAAGCACCGCTAGGTGAAGCACCTGTTCTCCCTGCAGAACAAGACGTTATGAACGCTTGGTAGACACGTTCAGTGCGGCATGCTTTACAGCTTAGAACCAGGGCTCCAAAAGCGTTTTGAGAGACACGGAGCATATGAGATGTTCGAAGAGCTGAAAATGGTTTTTCAAGCTCATGCCCGGGTCGAGAGATATGAAGTCTCCGACAAGTTCTTCAGCTGTAAGATGGAGGAAAACAGTTCTGTCAGTGAGCACATACTCACTATGTCTGGGTTACATAACCGCTTGACTCAGCTGGGAGTTAATCTCCCGGATGACGCGGTCATTGACAGAATCCTTCAGTCGCTTCCACCGAGCTACAAGAGCTTTGTGATGAACTTCAATATGCAGGGGATGGAAAAGACCATTCCTGAAGTATTTGCAATGCTGAAATCAGCAGAGGTAGAAGTCAAAAAGGAACATCAAGTGTTGATGGTGAATAAAACCACTAAGTTCAAGAAAGGCAAGGGTAAGAAGAACTTCAAGAAGGACGGCAAGGGAGTTGTCGCGCCCGGCAAGCAAGCTGCCAGGAAGAAGCCAAAGAATGGACCCAAGCCCGAGACTGAGTGCTTTTATTGCAAGGAAAGTGGTCACTGGAAGTGGAACTGCCCCAAATACTTAGCGGACAAAAAGGCCGGCAAAACGAAAGGTATATGTGATATACATGTAATTGATGTGTACCTTACCAGTACTCGTAGTAGCTCCTGGGTATTTGATACCGGTGCAGTTGCTCACATTTGTAACTCAAAGCAGGAGCTGCGGAATAAGCGGAGACTGGCGAAGGACGAGGTGACGATGCGCGTCAGGAACGGTTTCAAGGTCGATGTGATCGCCGTCGGCACGCTACCTCTACATTTACCTACGAGATTAGTTTTGAACCTCAACAATTGTTATTTAGTGCCAAGTTTGAGCATGAACATTGTATCAGGATCTCGTTTAATACGAGATGGCTACTCATTTAAATCCGAGAATAATGGTTGTTCTATTTATATGAGAGATATGTTTTATGGTCATGCTCCGATGGTGAATGGTTTATTCTTAATGAATCTCGAGCGTAATGCTACACATATTCATAGTGTGAGTACCAAAAGATGTAAGGTTGATAATGATAGTCCCACATACTTGTGGCACTGCCGCCTTGGTCACATAGGTGTTAAACGCATGAAGAAGCTCCATGCAGATGGACTTTTAGAGTCTCTTGATTATGAATCATTTGACACGTGCGAACCATGCCTCATGGGTAAAATGACCAAGACTCCGTTCTCAGGAACAATGGAGCGAGCAACCAACTTATTGGAAATCATACATACTGATGTGTGCGGTCCAATGAGTGTTGAGGCTCGCGGTGGCTATCGTTATGTTCTCACCCTCACTGATGACTTGAGTAGATATGGGTATGTCTATTTAATGAAACACAAGTCTGAGACCTTTGAAAAGTTCAAGGAATTTCAGAGTGAGGTTGAGAATCAACGTGACATGAAAATCAAGTTCTTGCAATCAGATCGTGGAGGAGAATACTTGAGTCACGAGTTTGGCACACACTTAAGAAAATGTGGAATAGTTTCACAACTGACGCTGCCTGGAACACCTCAGTGTAATGGTGTGTCCGAACGTCGTAATCGCACTCTATTAGATATGGTGTGATCTATGATGTCTCTTACCGATTTACCACTATCTTTTTGGGGCTATGCTTTAGAGACTGCCGCATTCACTTTAAATAGGGCTCCGTCGAAATCCGTTGAGACGACACCGTATGAATTATGGTTTGGGAAGAAACCTAAGCTGTCGTTTCTAAAAGTTTGGGGATGCGATGCTTATGTCAAGAAACTTCAACCTGAAAAGCTCGAACCCAAGTCGGAAAAATGCGTCTTCATAGGATACCCTAAAGAAACTATTGGGTATACCTTCTACCTCAGATCCGAAGGCAAGATCTTTGTTGCCAAGAATGGGTCCTTTCTAGAGAAGGAGTTTCTCTCGAAAGAAGTAAGTGGGAGGAAAGTAGAACTTGATGAAGTATTACCTCTTAAACCGGAAAATGGCGCAACTCAAGAAAATGTTCCTGAGGTGCCTGCACCGACTAGAGAGGAAGTTAATGATGATGATCATGAAACTTCAGATCAAGTTGCTACTAAACTTCGTAGGTCCACAAGGACACGTTCCGCACCAGAGTGGTACGGCAACCTTGTCTTGGAAATCATGTTGTTAGACAACGGTGAACCTTCGAACTATGAAGAAGCGATGGCGGGCCCGGATTCCGACAAATGGCTGGAAGCCATGAAATCCGAGATAGGATCCATGTATGAAAACAAAGTATGGACTTTGACTGACTTGCCCGTTGAGCGGCGAGCCATAGAAAATAAATGGATCTTTAAGAAGAAGACAGACGCGGATGGTAATGTTACCATCTATAAAGCTTGACTTGTCGCTAAGGGTTATCGCAAGTTCAAGGGGTTGACTACGATGAGACTTTCTCACCGGTAGCGAAGCTGAAGTCCGTCCGAATCATGTTAGCAATTGCCGCATTCTATGATTATGAGATATGGCAAATGGACGCCAAAACGGCATTCCTTAATGGTTTCCTTAAGGAAGAATTGTATATGATGCAGCCGGAAGGTTTTGTCAATCCTAAGAATGCTGGCAAGGTGTGCAAGCTCCAACGCTCGATTTATGGGCTGGTGCAAGCATCTCGGAGTTGGAACATTCGCTTTGATGAGATGATCAAAGCGTTTGGGTTTATGCAGACTTATGGAGAAGCCTGCGTTTACAAGAAAGTGAGTGGGAGCTCTGTAGCATTTCTCATATTATATGTAGATGACATACTTTTGATGGGAAATGATATAGAGCTTTTGGACAGCATTAAGGCCTACTTGAATAAGAGTTTTTCAATGAAGGACCTTGGAGAAGCTGCTTCTATATTAGGCATCAAGATCTATAGAGATAGATCAAGACGCCTCATAGGTCTTTCACAAAGCACATACCTTGATAAGATATTGAAGAAGTTCAATATGGATCAGTCTAAGAAGGGGTTCTTGCCTGTGTTGCAAGGTGTGAAATTGAGCTCAGCTCAATGTCCGACCACGGCAGAAGATATAGAAGAGATGAGTGTCATCCCCTATGCCTCAGCCATAGGTTCTATTATGTATGCCATGCTGTGTACCAGACCTGATGTAAACCTTGCCGTAAGTTTGGTAGGTAGGTACCAGAGTAATCCCGGCAAGGAACACTGGACAACGGTCAAGAATATCCTGAAGTACCTGAAAAGGACTAAGGAAATGTTTCTCGTTTATGGAGGTGACGAAGAGCTCGTCGTAAAGGGTTACGTCGACACTAGCTTCGACACAGATCTGGATGACTCTAAGTCACAAACCGGATACGTGTATATTTTGAATGGTGGGGCAGTAAGCTGGTGCAGTTGCAAGCAGAGCGTCGTGGCGGGATCTACATGTGAAGCGGAGTACATGGCAGCCTCGGAGGCAGCGCATGAAGCAATTTGGGTAAAGGAGTTCATCACCGACCTAGGAGTCATACCCAATGCGTCGGGGCCGATCAAACTCTTCTGTGACAACACTGGAGCTATTGCACTTGCCAAGGAGCCCAGGTTTCACAAGAAGACCAGGCACATCAAGCGTCGCTTCAACTCCATTCGTGAAAATGTTCAAGATGGAGACATAGATATTTGTAAAGTACATACGGACCTGAATGTAGCAGATCTGTTGACTAAACCTCTCCCTAGAGCAAAACATGATCAACACCAGAATTCCATGGGTGTTCGATTCATCACAATGTAACTAGATTATTGACTCTACTGCAAGTGGGAGACTGTTGGAAATATGCCCTAGAGGCAATAATAAAAGGATTATTATTATATTTCCTTGTTCATGATAATTGTCTTTTATTCATGCTATAATTGTGTTATCCGGAAATCGTAATACATGTGTGAATACATAGACACCAACATGTCCCTAGTAAGCCTCTAGTTGACTAGCTCGTTGATCAACAGATAGTCATGGTTTCCTGACTATGGACATTGGATGTCATTGATAACGAGATCACATCATTAGGAGAATGATGTGATGGACAAGACCCAATCCTAAACATAGCACAAGATCGTATAGTTCGTTTGCTAGAGTTTTTCCAATGTCAAGTATCTTTTCCTTAGACCATGAGATCGTGTAACTCCCGGATACCGTAGGAGTGCTTTGGGTGTATCAAACGTCACAACATAACTGGGTGACTATAAAGGTATACTACGGGTATCTCCAAAAGTGTCTGTTGGGTTGACACGGATCAAGACTGGGACTTGTCACTCCATATAACAGAGAGGTATCTCTAGGCCCACTCGGTAATGCATCATCATAATGAGCTCAAAGTGACCAAGTGTCTGGTCACGGGATCATGCATTACGGTATGAGTAAAGTGACTTGCCGGTAACGAGATTGAACAAGGTATTGGGATACCGACGATCGAATCTCGGGCAAAGTAACGTACCGATTAGCAAAGGGAATTGTATACGGGGTTGCTTGAATCCTCGACATCGTGGTTCATCCGATGAGATCATCGAGGAGCATGTAGGAGCCAACATGGGTATCCAGATCCCGCTTTTGGTTATTGACCGGGGAGCCATCTCGGTCATGTCTACATGTCTCCCGAACCCGTAGGGTCTACACACTTAAGGTTCAGTGACGCTAGGTTTGTAGAGATATGAATATGCAGTAACCCGAAAGTTGTTCGGAGTCCCGGATGAGATCCCGAACGTCACGAGGAGTTCCGGAATGGTCCGGAGGTGAAGAATTATATATAGGAAGTGCAGTTTTGGCCATCGGGAGAGTTTCGGGGTCACCGGTATTGTACCGGGACCACCGAAGGGTCCCGGGGGTCCACGGGTGGGGCCACCCATCCCGGAGGGCCCCATGGGCTAAAGTGGGGAGGGGAACCAGCCCATAGTGGGCTGGTGCGCCCCCCTTGGCCCACCCCATGCGCCTAGGGTTGGGAACCCTAGGGTGGGGGGGCGCCCCACCTGGCTTGGAGGGCACTCCACCCCTTGGCCGCCCCCCTAGGAGATTCCATCTCCTAGGGCCGGTGCACCCCTAGGGGGCCTATATAAAGGGCCGGTCCACTCCCAGTGCATACAATCTATGCTGCCAAGCATGCCTGGAAAGCCTCTAGCTGTGTTGGTCGCCAACAATTTCTCTGTATCAACGGCAGTTGGCTGCCTCAAGTACGCATGGCCAAACACATCGATCACAACCTGGCAGAACTTGTACATTGATATTAGACATGTTTTCTCACTCATACGCACATACTCATCCACCAGATCACCTGAAATTCCATATGCAAGCATGCGGATGGCCGCGGTGCATTTATGATAAGAGGAGAATTCAAACTTGCCAAGGGCATCCGTCTTGCACTCGAAATATGGGTCATAAGCAACCCCTACCTCTCGAATATAATTGAACACATGCCTTGCCATTCGAAAACGACGATGAAATTTATTTGACTTGAAGAGCGGGGTGTTGGAAAAGTAATCGGCATAGAGCAGGGTGTGCCTCTCTCCCTGTTGCGGTTTAGGTTGGGAGCACGGCCAGGGACTGACCCCCTGTACCGAGGTAGCTGCCGTTGAATGTGGTCGTGAACGACCAGTGCAGCCACCACGAGATCTTCATCATCCGACGACGAATCGTCCGATGAACAAATGAAGTGGTGGAAGAAAAACTCATCTCCACTATCCATACCTTCATGGGCAAAGTGTCGAACACCTTGCAGTCGTGGTGGCAAAGAGGTCGCGATGATCACCTCGACGCAGCAGGGGTGGTTGCCGGCCGGCTACTGGCCGCTCTGGAGCTCTCGTCGGAAGCTGCTACGTCGCTGGCGGTCGTATCCCCTCTGCCGTCCGGCAACGACGGCGACGGCCAAACCTCCTCCGATCGACGGCCAAAACTACGACGAAAGCGCGGGCGTGGTGGCGGCTATGTCGGGACGTGGTTTGGTATGGACGGCCGGCGGCTGCGCGGTGAGAAGGCGATCGGAGAATAACAGCGGCGCCGGCGGCGAGGCAGGGCGGGGAGAGGGGTGTAGGCGTTGGAAGCGAAGGGACTGCTAGTGTCCCCGACAGGCGGGCCACGGGAGGACAAAGGCGTGCGGCGAGCCCGTCCGCGCGATGTCCGTTTCACCCCAAACTCGGCGCAAGTTTGGGCCGGAGATGGGTCAAAAACGGACGGAATCCGAACATTTGTCCGTTTGAGGCCGCGCGTTGGGCCGCGCTATTCATCCGTTTTATCTCAAACGGACGCACCCGGACAAGATGAGGTCGCGCGATGGAGTTGGCCAAACACACGGGTATAGATGTGCATCATGGCAAGGGCAAGTGCAGGGTGGGTGCATGTTAAAAAAGATTCTCAGAAAAACATATACTCTAGGGTGAGCACCTTGCAAAATTTCATGCAAAAATACCATCAAATTTCTTGCAAAAACACCTCACATATTTCATACTCTAGTCTAATACTTCCTCCGTTCCTAAATATAAGCTTTTTAGAGATTCTAATGCGTACTATACGAAGCAAAATGAATGAATCTACACTCTAAAATATGTTAATATACATATGTATAGCCTTTATTAAAATCTCGAAAGGTCTTATACTTAGTAATGGAGAGAGTACATGTTAAAAAGATTCTCGGACAAAAAATACTCCAGGGTGGGAACCTTAAACTGTACAAAATCCACTCTAGTAAGTATATCCATATACTTCCTCGGTTCCATAATATAGTGTTTATAGATTTTTGAAAAGTCAAACATTGTGAACTTTGACCAAGTTTATATAGATAATTATTTATATCTAAGATACCAAGTATATAAAAATAGGAAACTATGTCTTGTGATGAATCTAATAATATATTTTTGGCATTCTAGATGTAAACATGTTTCTTCATAAACTTGGTCAAAGTTTGTTAGGTTTGACTTTTCAAAAAATCTATATGCACTATTGTGGAACGGATATAGTATTATATTATGTAATATATATGCATATTATTGTTTTCTTACAGAAAAAATCTTGCACCTTTTCATAACACAAAAGTGCTCTCAGATAATCTAATTTTAAAAGATGATAAATAATACCAAGAAAAACACATAAATCCAAAAAACAGAAAAAAGGAGCCAATCTTATTTAGATTTTGCTCGTGTTAGTCATATTCTCCATTATCTACTGGACTACCATAATCATATTATAGAATAGTGGAAACAACATGGGTCCCAACACATTAAAGCCCGACTTAAGGTACCGCTATCCACATATCAATGTTCCCAAGTCCAATCAAATAGATTGGACATGGGTACACCTTTTTTTAAAGCGCAAGCTTTATTCATTTTAAAAATCATTATATCATTTATGAGGATCAGTACAATTTATTTTAAAGGTTTCCCAAACCAACAAAAAGTTCAAGAAAATCTGGCCAACCTACCAAGTTCATGAGCAATTTTATTTACTTCTCTATTACAATGCGCAAACCTAGGAATAGAGAAATGTCAAGCAAAATGAAAATAGTCATAAAAAATTGCCGCCGCTACACGCGCCAATCGTCCTTCATCCCTCATGGTACCAATCACGTCTAGACTGTCCGAGCTAATAACAGAACGATTGTATCCCACCCTTGACGCAAGTGATAGACCGAATCCGAGGGCCAATGCTTCAGCCGTGAGGACGCCCGCGTACTAGTGTATCTTCCCATTCTCCTAGCGATGAATTAGCCTTTATCATCCCTCAAGACCGCCCCAACCGTGCCCCTAAATAGGTCATGGTCAAAAAGAAAGTATCAACATTGAGTTTAATAAAACACATAGAAGGGCAAATCCAGCCCCCTCTTTTCATGAAAACATTTGGAGAGGAAGCAATAACACAAATGTAGTTGTACACCTTTATTAAGGGCACGTCACATGTATTAGCGCGAAGACTGAGATCATGTTTTCTTTACCATGAAGAAAGGGCATATGTTATCTAATGGTAGGCACTTGCACTTGCACTGTGGGGCTCCCGACATGAAAACATAGCATGCACACTCACTCGAAGAACATATCGCAAGGAAACAACACTGATAGTTGTTCACGAGCAACTCTAATTCACTCGTAACTAGGGTAAACTACATGTAAAAATTAGTTGAGACAGGCCACCGTGCAACCCCCATCGGTGCCGCTCGGCCATGCCACTAAGTAAGTACAAATCAAGTTTGAACCAAGTGCATCAACCAAGGCCTGCTACCATCGGTCGACCGGATGGTGCGGAGCCGCACCTTCACTGCTGAGATACACCTAGGAGCACACACCAGAGATGCAAATTTGTGAACCTTAGGGCAGCCTCTGACGCTCCTTATTCTAATAAAATGAACTAACTTTTCAAAAGTCACACTGCTGAGACACACCTACGAGCATACGTCAGAGTTGCAAATTTATTAGACTCTCGGGGTACCCTTTCATACTCCTTAAGTAACAGAAGGAACTTAAATTTAAATGCCACATGACTTTTGTCGAGTTAAACTGAAATGGACCAGAGAATACCTTAGGCCCTGTTTGGAACGAAGGAAAAACAGAGACATTTTGACGAATAGGATTATCATAGGAATTTTTCTTTTGGTACCATTGTTTGGAACATAGGAATCGATATCCTACATTCCTTTGAAATTCCTATGGAAGCTATTCCCAAGGGAATTTGGAGGAAACAAGCATGGGGTAGGGAGCTCATGTTTTCTTTCTCTTTGTGTCTACAATTCCTATGTTTTTTCATGCGTGTCATCTAAATGATAGTTCTTTTTGTAATTTTCCTATGGTTTTAGTTAGAATCCAGGACACATATCCACAAAAAACATTGAATCCAGGATAGAGTGTATGGGCACATAGCCTATTGGTGGGAACATTGTGGTTTTGCCTCGCCGACCTGGGTTCGACCACTCTTCAGGTCGAATTTATTGTCTCACATTTCTCTTTTAAACATAATGCCCGTGGCTCCTCCCCTGCTGGTCTAGTTTTTTTAGGATCCACGATACAAGACATGTCAAATCATGCATATTTCCTTCAATTCCTATTGTGTGAATTCTTGTGTTTCAAATAGGGCCACTTTCATTCAAAGGAAAAGTAGAGGGGTACGTAGGAATAGGAAATTTTCCTATGGTATTGCTATATTCAGAACGCAACGATTTGGCTCCTAGGTCAAGATACTCCCGTGGATGAACAATAAAATAGAAAAAGCAAAATAAAAATCTGATTTTTTTTCTTTGCATGCAAGATGCTCGAATGCGTGATGTCCATGCCAAATTTGATGGTGTTTGGATATTTGAGTAGCCCTCGGTAGAAAAACTCAGGCTGTGAGAAAGTTTGAAAAATGCACTATTCAGAGCTCATTTTGTCTTTTTGCCACAAGCTCCTCAAATACCATTTACCCATGAAATTTTGCACGCCGCTGACGCACTCAAGCATCTTGCATGAAAAAACAGATTTTTTTCTTGAATTTATTTGCTATTTTCATTATTTTATTTTTCACCGAGAGCATATGAGCCTGGGCTCGGAGATGCTAATGCATTTGGTTTAAAAAGTTGAATATTTTTTTCAAAAAGACACAGGAATTCTTAACATTGACTGGGACATCCTTTTCAAAATTGTATGCACCATGGAAACTAAGTTCCTCCTTCTACACCTCCTTGGCGGAAAAAATGCCCATCCAAGCGGGGGATTTTTTCTTACTGCCCCTTCACGCGCCACCCTATCCTTCTCCCACTTGTTCGACATCACTTGCTAGTTTCTCTTCGGCACGGTTACTAGCATGTCCGACCAATTAGTTTCTTCTTCTTCCTCATCCAATCCAATTGATTGAGTGGAGCTAGACCAATTGTTTTTCTTCATCCTCTTCGTGTTGTTTTCAATATCCTTGAGAACGGTTTGCCAGTTGGGTTTCCATTCGTCCAGCAATCTGGAAAAGTGAATGCCTTTTTCTTCACTTGATGGTACAATGCCGCCGCCAAAGTTGCATGTTTTTGAACCCCGATGCCGCTTTGGATCCGGCCAACAGCTTGTTTAAGATAACCATGAAATTTTCTTACAACCTCTTGGATGAGTGACCATCTATGTTGGAGAGGCCATGGGACATGGTTGGTAATTATTGGGTATGGCTTCAGATAGTGTTTTTGCTCATGGTGAACTTTGTGAATTGTCCCCAATATTTCTCGTCTTTTTGCTCGGTTCCACATATTGGGCCCATGTTCGTATTACACCAAATTTTGCACAACAAACTGTGTAAATGACGAACCTCTAGGATTAACTACTTTTGCACCAACTT
Organism: Triticum urartu; assembly: GCF_056163025.1. NCBI lineage: Eukaryota > Viridiplantae > Streptophyta > Magnoliopsida > Poales > Poaceae > Triticum > Triticum urartu. Next base: position 91,400,863 of record NC_141878.1, read on the forward strand.
TCTTCTTCGTTTTAGTGCGTGATGTTTGTCCAAATACAAACACCGAGGAATTGGTATCCTCCATGCTAAATTGCGAAGACTCTTGACATTCATTTTATCATGTCATGCAATATTTGTCCCTACAATATGCATCGCAATTTAACTATCGTCCTACAAGCTTGATCCTATGGTATGTGCATCGAAAGAATTAGCGAATGCAAGCAAGAAAGGGGCAAAGAATGTACCCGGTCTTGGTCGGGCATTCTGTCGAATAGCTTGTGGGCATGCCCGGAGCCGGCATTGCCTGACATTGACCGATGCATTTTGAGCTAAGGTGAGTCGGGTATTGTGGAAGCGTCGATGACGGCTTGAGAGAATCTCAAATCCGGGATGCCCGTCCACTGGGAGGGCGGAACAGAGTCGGGCTCCATCAAGAAGTTGTTTGTCCACGCAACGACGACATCTGGGTTGGTGGATGTCGCGGAAAAGTCCATGTCCTCTGCAGCGGGCACGAAGGGCATCTCAGGACCGGCCGCCTCCGCGGCTGCCTTCGGTGCCGCCTCACGCTCATGCTGTCTCCAGCGGCGCTCCTTCCAGGCAATGTTCTCCACCTTGACAGGAGCTGTCAGGCCGGGGAGGCCATCCGATTCCGCCGATGCATTATCCATGGCCATGGCGGTGGACAGGGTTGTCAACGACGACATCGGCGAAGGAGGACGAGGACATCGAGAAATGGAGGAGGTGGGCGGCGATGCAGAGGCGGGAAATGGATGACGAGGGCGGGAGGTTCCGGTCCAAGAGGAGGAGGAGAAGTCCATTTTGAGAGTCCAACTAGTCGGAGCTGATGTGGCGGGCGTGCCCAGGTGTCTGCATATCCGCCATAGATATGGGCCGGATATGGGGAGTGCCGGTCAGTCCGGGCATTTGTGTCGGATTTGCGGGATCCGATGAGGTGCAGTTTTTCGTCCGGTCAGTGACCGAGCAGCCCGTCCAGGAGTTTGGGATGGATATGGGCTCCGGTCCATGATAGGCAAATCCCGTTCCATATACGTCCGCGGACATGCCCGGACGGGCCCATGGACAGTGACTGGCCGGGCCTCAAATTTTGCCAGTTGCAACCACAAACCCTATTTTCAAAACAAAAAGTATATGCAAACACATGCACATCGATCATTTGGATGTTAAGCCCGCGTTGGGCCAGTGGGGTTGTTAATAAAGTGTTTGTACTTAAGATTTCCAGTGTAGACGACATCTTTATTGGGCCGGCGGGGTTGGGGTTTTTGCCCCCACCTCACTGCGCGAGGAGCGACGTGGCCGGCTTAAATAGCCGCGTCATCCAAAAGCAATAAGTTTCGGTCATCATTGCACCCTTTCTAAAGGATATGGTCTGTCATCGTGAATCTTCTCCGTTTTATCCGCAGCGAAGATTCATAGTGATAGTTCATATCCCTCACAAAGAGAGCATTGATGGCTACCTGGCTCTTTCTGAATCATTTCATCAAGCTCTGCCGAGCCATACTACCGCTCATCCGACAAACAATCGGAATCCATCGTTTCCTACGAAAAATTCACCCAAAAGCCTGGTCCGAAAATGTGTCGTACACATAGAGGGCAAGGTGCAGTCCGACGCAAGGATGGCGGCGGAGCTAGGAGACGTCCGGCGCAGAGGAGGAAGAACTGAGGAGAAGATCAAGTGAAATTAGGTTGTCAGTTTCGACGTGGCGAACGCGCCTGGTTGCGCTTGGGCCGCCCCATATCCGTTTTAGATTTCGGCTGAATATGAGGGGTGCCGGTCAGTACGGACGTTTGAAGCCGGTATGATGCGCGTGTTTGAGTCGCTTTTTTTTACTATCGGGTGGTGCACCCGATCGTCTGAGGATGGCTTGAAGCGTTCAGCTGTAGATGCTCTTCGTAGCATAATAACATTCTAACATACATTTGGATGCTGCCGGACTTTAATTTAACCATATCTATTTATTTAAATTTTGATCATATTTATTAGAATTCTTGTGTTTTTTCTTATTCATTCATGTGAACCAAACCCCAAGTTAACATGTCCTGTGCAACAAGAAAGGGGAGGGAGGGGTTGGACTGTTGGTGCTTGCTGTAGGGTCATAGACGTGGTGTGGCTAGCCAGGCTAGGGTTTGGCTCTCTCAGTCGCTCGCGGTTGCGCTGTGCAAATGTGAAAGTGTGTGGTTTTCTCCCACTCAAGAGGACCTCGCCGTGGACCACGACGCAGACTGAGCCAAAGGTCTGCTCATGTCTTTCTCCTCGCAGTCCACGCTCACGTATCACGTGCTCGAAATCCACCGGCGGTATACGCTCAGACTAGCCACAGCATGGGTAACTTCAGCAGTAATTTTGAATCCAACTCAGTAAATTTGTCTATGTAGCACTGAATTAATGAAGAAAAAGATAGTTCTAGTAACTTAGCTACTTATTGTAACATCACATCTTCCAATGCAATATGAATCTATAATCTAATAAATAAAGTTTTACATAACACCACATCTAAGTTACTACACCCACTATAAAGATAGTAATATAGCCTAAAGATATGTGTATATTTCTAGTGTATGTTATTCTCCACTGTGGCTAGTCTCACGCAGCAGCAGTAGTTTGTTCTCTACTCCCATGCTCATCAGCTCGGGCAGCGAGCAAGGGCCCCTGGCTCAGCCAGCGCGGCTCCCGAGGCCGGACACAGCGGGCAGGCAGGACATGCCGAATTTGCCCTGTGGACGAAATCAAATCACAGAATGAACTGCTCGTGAAACTATTTCACGCGGCTGACCTTTTTGTGTGACGCCCGACACAAAGGCGTCACACTACATTGTGCAATACCTCACAGATAGGCGCTACACGCCTGGCCAATCGTTGCACCCCAAACTGCCTAAAAATTGCTAAGTCATTGTGCAGAGCCTAAGAGCTAGGCGCTGCACTGTATAGTGTGGCGCCTAGCTCTCAGGTGCTGCACTAGTGGTTGCACTACAAAATGAAGCAACCACTAGTGCAATGCCTAGAAGCTAGGCGCTACACTATATAGTGTGGCGTCTAGCTCTCAGGCGCTGCACACTGATTTAGTAATTTTCGAATCACATGGGTGCGACGCTGGCCAGGCGTGTAGCGCCTATCTGCGAGGCGTTGCACAGTGTAGTGTGACGCCTTCGTGTCAGGCGTCATATAAAAAGGTCAGCCGTGTGAAATAGTTTTACGAGCAGTTCATTCTGTGATTTGATTTTGTTCATAGATTAAATTTATTAATTTTGCTGGACATGCCATGGCATGGCTGCGCGTGCGCGCCTCGGAATCCGAACTCCACGCGTGATGACGCAGGTCGCATCGCTGCCCCGCACGGCGGAGGAGAAAGGCGGTGAAAAGCCGGAATGGGAGGGCCGGTGTCCCCCGCACACCCGGCAACCATGTCTGCTGCCCGTGTTCCCTCCCAATCGTTTTCTAGTATTCTCACTATCTCGAGCTCATTAAGAGGCTGTTAGGTTCTACAAAGTCTATCTTTTAAGGGAAAAATGCAAATAAAAGTAACTCTTCTTTTCCCATTCCCTCTCTAAAGCCATCGGTTGCCATGCCAAACGTGTGGCGAGCCAACCTCTAGGCGTGCGTTTGGTTTTCTATTGAAGTTTGGCTCGCCACAATTTATACAGGCTTCTACAGTAGAATTTTTTGCCTAAGGTGCAGCGCTCGTTTTGCTCGCCACAGTTTCTGCGGCGCGTCACATGTGTGACCAATGCCTACTTTAGTCATGGCAAATTAAGTCCCAAACCAAACAGGCCATAAATTTTTTGGACCTGGCGAATTAAGGGCATATTCAACCGGAAATCCAATTCTCCCCATATCCAATTCTCCAATTCTCCGTGTACCCTACTTCTACCTAGTCGGTGAGGTACTCCCTCCGTCCGGGTTTATTAGACGTAAAGACAACTTCTTTTAGACCAAACACATAGTAAATTGCTCACATTAATTCTTCCATTCCATTCCCAATGCACTCTCTCACATGCATGCAGCCAATGAAAAAATATACATGAAATGTATTAATTTTCCAGCCATGACATCAACAACAATGACTTTCAATACAACCAATGAAATGGTTGCACGCATGCACCTTTTCAAAGCAAGGCCTTAAAAAGGGACATGCTTGTGATGCTGAGAGACCTAATAAACCCGGACGGAGGGAGTAAGAAATCAAGGGGTTGTTTGGTTCAAGCCACATCTTAGGCAAGTCATACTCCCTCCGTTTTTATTTGCTTCGCATATTAGAGTTGACTGAAGTCAAACTTCCTAAAGTATGACCAAGATTATAGAAGAAAATATAAATATTTACCATAACAAATTTATACTATGTGGAAGTACATTTGATAATGAATCTAATGGTGTTGATTTCTTATTGTATATGTTAATATTTTTGTCTACAAACTTTGTCAAAATTTATAAAGTTTGACTTTGACCAAAGCTAATATGCGGAGTAAATAAAAACGGAGGGAATATTAGAGTCCCGCATCACATACAGTTAAAAAGTATGGCAAGATTTCCTTAGGTTTGTCAACTTGTGGCTCTCATTTTGAAAAACTAACTTTAGACAAATGTGGCGACATTTTATGGCAAAGTGTGGCATGGTTAGGCCTAGAACCAAACAACCACTAACACGGGCTGTTGGTACTCTTTTCGGTCTTTTTTATTTCACATATAAGATTTGTCTAGAGTCAAACTTTATAAAGTTTGATCATATTTATATGAAAAAATATCAATATCTATAATACTAAACTTATACAATATGAAAATTAAATTCATGACGCATCTAATGATATTTGTTTCGCACTATAAATGTGGATATTTTTTTATATAGTCGGTCAAAATTTACTAAGTTTGAGTTCAAACAAATATTATGTGCGGAGTAAAAAGGACCGGAGAGAGTATAATACAAGGGAGGAAAAACAAAGGAATATCTAGTTAAGTTTGAAAAATTGTCAACCTTTTGCTGTGCTTGTTGTTTGATGGGACATTTGGATGAAGAGTGTGGAACGGGAGAACACAACGAGAGTAAGTTTGAGGCCTTCTTTGGTTTATAGGATAGAAATATCATAGGAATAGGAAAATCATAAGTGTCTCCTTGATTCAAAGGATCTTCATAGGATTTTTGAAGGATTGAAATCCTTAGGAATTTTTCCTACGTTGGTCGTTTGATTCGTAGGATTGAATCTTGTAGGATTTTTTCCTAAGGATTTATTTATACTACATTTCACAGAATTCTAACATACTCCAACCTCTTGGAAGAAATCCTTTGCTTTTTCCATGACACAATCAACACAAACTAGGGATCCAATGGACATGCCATTTCAATCCTACGTTTTTCTTGTTCCTGTGTTTTTGCAATCCTACGAATCAAAGAGGCCCTAAGAAGTTTTTTTTCCATCCTATAGAGAAAAACATGTCATTTGATGCATATGATAAAATTTTTCCCATTGAGTCTACACTGATATTTTTTTCCTTTGAAATGTGAAGAATCAGCTCCTATCCTACGTAGAAATGGAAATCCATTTCTTAAACTATAGGAATTTTTACTTTGAAAATCGTATCCTATGAAATTCCTATAAAATTCTTACAAACCAAAGAAAACCTAAATGGCGAAGCTTCATTTTAGCTTCAAGGAGAGACAGAGGAAGCGACCGTGGAGGTCATGGTAATGGAGACCGTCAAAGAAATGTAGATGGTGATACATGGATACCTAGGCGGTGCTAGGGCCTATAGTCGAGGGTGACGATCCCAGGGCCGCATATGACAAGTCATATGCCATCGAGCGAAACAGCAAGGTGCAGCTCACAAGGTGGAGGTGTGAAGCGTTCTTGAACAAACAAGGACTCTCCAATGACTTCATTTGGTTGGCGTTTGGCCACCAACACCAGCATCGGGGTGTTCAGTACGTTCCACACCCTGACGTACAAGGACGCACGAGTTCCTCGCCAGATTCCAGTACACCCTCAAGGACCCAAAGGCCGACCCCCAATGCACATTCGTCCTGGGTGGAGTGTCATGCACACTCACGCTCTAGGAGGTTTGTGACTTGTTCGGTTTCGAGAACGAGGGTTGTCTCTATGTCGCCGGTCAGTCCATGGCCGGCGCGGTGGTGACATGGAAGGCCATCTTCGTCGAGCAGAAGATCGATTTCACCAAGGAAAAAACCCGTTGATATGTTTCCAACGTATCTATAATTTTTTATTGTTTCATGCTATTATATTATCTGTTTTGAATGTTTTATATGCATTAATATACTATTTTATATTATTTTGGGACTAACCTATTAACCTAGAGCCCAGTGACAGTTTTTGTTTTTTCTTCTTCTTTTTGACTTACAGAAAAAGAATATCAAACGGAGTCCAAACACAATAAAACTTTACGGTGATTTTCTTGGACCAGAAGAAACCCACGAGACTTGGCGAGGAGGCCAGAAGACCCACGAGGCAGCCACAAGCCATGGAGACGCGCCCCCTGGCTTGTGGGCCCCTCGTGGACCGTCTTGACCTAATTCTTTCTCCATAAATACCCAAATATTCCCTTATACCAGAGGGCACACAAAAAATAATTTTCTGGCGCCGCAAGCTTTTGTTCCCGTGAGCTCCCATTTTGGGGCCTTTTCCGGCACTCCGCGGAGGGGGATTCGATCACGGAGGGCCTCTACATCAACCTTGTTGCCCTTCCGATGATGCGTGAGTAGTTTACCATGGGCCTAAGGGTCCATAGCTAGTAGCTAGATGGATTCTTCTCTATCTCTCTTTGATCTTCTATACAATGTTCTCCTCGAAGTTCTTGGTGTCGGTGTCAAAACCGGCAGATCTCGGGTAGGGGGTCCCGAACTGTGCGTCTGAGGATCGAAGGTAACAGGAGACAGGGACACGATGTTTACCCAGGTTCGGGCCCTCTTGATGGAGGTAATACCCTACTTCCGGCTTAATTACCGTGAATGAATATGGGGTTTACAAGAGTTGATCTACCTCGAGATCGTAATGGCTAAACCATATACGTCTAGCTTGTATGATTATGATTGCCTCTACAGACTAAACCCTCTGGTTTATATAAACACCGGAGGGACCTAGGGTTGTATAGAGTTGGTTTACAAAGGAAGGAATCTTCATATCCGAACGCCAAGCTTGCCTTCTATGTAAAGGAGAGCCCCATCCGGTCACGGGAGGAAGTCTTCTGTCTTGTATCTTCACGGTCCATTAGTCTGGCCCACATCATATAGCCCGGACGCCCGAGGACCCCTTAATCCAGGACTCCCTCGGTAGCCCCCGAACCAGGCTTCAATGACGATGTGTCCGGTGCGCAGATTGTCTTCGGCATTGCAAGGCGGGTTCCTCCTCCGAATACTTCAAAGCATCTGACCCGAAGAGTTATACTCGGATTTTCATTTAATGTCATACCCTTCAGCTTCTGCGCCTCCATTGCTTCCGCTTCCACGTGTCGAGCGAATACAAAAGGTCAGAGTATTTTTGCACATAACACCCCGGGCATGTAAAAAAGGCGTCTATTTAAAGGGATTGGATCTCAGATGCCATTTCACACTAGGTATAAAAATCCTTAGAGCTCGCTAGGAGAAACCATTCAAACATGGCTAGCGCTCTCACTTCCTCCTCCCGCCCTCATGGCTCCGAAAAAGGCGATTGGGAGAGATGTTCAGTATCATATGACCAGCTGGCTAAGCTCCAAACGCAGGGATTCCTTCCCCCCCCGCGGATCTAGTCCCCGTTCGAGCAGGATTAACCTCTTTCACTGGTGAAGCCTTGGTGAAAAATTTCCCCAACCCAACCAGGGGGGAACGAGTGTGCTTCGTCTCTTTTTTATTAAGAGGCGTCGGATTTCTTATCCACCCTTTTCTCCGAGGTCTCCTGGAGTACTACGGCCTCCAACTGCACAATCTTACGCCGGCCTCTATCCTGCACATTGCGGGTTTTGTTGCTCTTTGCGAGCTATTCCTGGGCTGCGAGGATCATTTTGAGTTATGGAGGAAGCTTTTCTGCCTTGTCCCTCGCTCCCAAAAGGGATCTATATTCGAGGTGGGTGGCGCTGAGATATGGCGTATAGCCGGGACCGGATACCTGTTCGGCACACCGAAGAAGGCGTCCGAAGAGTGGCCCTCGGAGTGGTTTTATATTGAAGATGTCGCTCTCCCCGACCCAGTACGAATGGGCCTTCCCGAATTTCCAGGGCTCCATTGAGGAAACGCCACAGCTGGCACCCTCGGAGCCTCGAGGAGCAAGATAGCGCGGAAGTTCAACAATTAATGGGCAAGATAAGGAGACTCGCCCAGTCCGGATTAACAATAATCGAGGTAATGGCAACTTCCATAGCGCGAGGTGTTCAGCCACTCCAATTCAGAGGGCTCCCTATGTGGCATTACAACGGGGAAGACGACGCCTCACGCTGCGGACGAAAGGGCCCGGACACCCCTGCCGCCCTGGCCACAATATTGGCCGATTTGTACAAAGGGGAGAAAGAGGAATTTACTCGTCTTAAGCGTCGAGAGGGATTCTCCATGTACAATCCCCCCTAACTGGGTAAGTTTTAATCCCACCACCTTACTCAATCCTCTCCTTGAGTCATGTTTAATTGACATTAACCCGTCCATTTTTGACAGGAATGGTGGAAGGTTATCGCGGGGATCCATAGCCCCGCTCCACAGCCAGAGAACCACAACCGGACCTCGATCCTGGATTCAAAGAGGATCCACACATATTTGTAGAGCTCAAGGAGGGAGTCTTCTACCAGGCGAGCTATGATGGCACATAAGTGGCCATCATGGCTGATTATCCTGGCCTCCTTCCTGCCTCATATGTAAGTAGGTAGGAGACATCTCCTCCGAAAGAGCTTCCTCATTATGCCTCACCCACCACACTATCTCGTGCTCCAAAGGGGAGGCGCTCGGCACGCCCTGCTACACCAGAGGCGTCTCATAAGAGAGCGGCGCCTGCGCCGGGCGGATCTTCGAAGAGGAAGGAAAATGAGAACTCAGCTGAGCCTTCATCAAAGAGGTATGGCTTTGAATAGGCCCCCTGGCAGTCACATCGAACTATGACATTGTCCGCTATGTTTTATCAAGAAGAGTGTTCGCCGGACCATGTCCAGGATCCTGCCGGTCGCGCGTCCACCAGTAAGGTTCCAGACCCTGCCTCTAGGGCGGGGGCTAACACGGGAGTGACGCCAGATTGTCCTCCTTCAGAGGATTCAGATGATGTATCTGTCACGAACTCTGAAGTAGAGAGCGCCATGAATCATCGGCGACGGAGGGCCGCTCTTCGCGACCCCAGCTTTACTAAAGAGGCATTTGATGCCTTTAGCTCGGCTGATGCGTACATCCGAGCTGCTCGGGATGGGCTCGCTAGAGCCACTGACTAGTATTTGAAATATATGCGGGTAAGCATGCAATGTACAGAACTAGTAATCATACACCAGTAGCCCCGAGACTTGAAGCAGTTGAAACAACTGATTTAAGGATTATTATAATCAGGCACTCACGGAGAAGAACAACATGCTGTCTCATGAGCTGGAAAAGTGTCAGACCCAGCTAGCTGTTGCTACCGCCGAACTGGAGAAATCCAAGGAGGCACCACCTGGTAATGTTCTCCTCCACCCAGAAAAATATTAATCATATACCAATAATGTTAACACTATTGTATTTCCATGGCAGGATCGTTAGATCAACTGAAAGAGGAACCGAAGGTCGCACCGGCGGGTAAACATCAGGCCGAAAAGCAATTGGCCGCTGGCGAGGTAAACATCAGGCCGAAAAGCAATTGGCCGCTGGCGAGCATGTGTTGACATGGACGAGGGATGATAAGAACAAGATGCAGGATTCCAACACCCTGCTGGGCGAAGAGGTAAAAGACGTGCGAGCCCAGCTAGTGGACACCGTAAAAGAGAGCAGGAAGCTACGGGGCGGCATATTTAGTATGCGTTTGAACTTACCTTCGTGTAGTGTGGTAAAAAATGAGTTAACAGATTTATGTCTGCAGGTATGCTGACTGGCCGGCCCAAAGAGGAAATGTCTGGAGCTCAAGGCGATATGCTGCAAGAGTTGTCACAAGTGCACGAGCGAGCTTGGAAAGCGATGCGGAGTGTTGCCAAAGCTTTATGGCCATCCACATCCCCTCCAAGAAGTATGGAGGAGCTTTTGAAGCTATTCAAGGGAGCTCGGCGCCGCTTTAGATTATGGAAGATATCGGCTTGCCGGGAAGGCGCACGAGAGGCCTGGGCCATGGTGAAAACGCGGTACACCGGACTTGATCCGAATCATATGGACCGGGTCGGACCTCGGGGGTCAGATGGACAAGAGATTCCAGTGAGCTTGGTATATGACCAAGTAAAGATAGCTGCCAAGTTTTCACAACAGGATTGTAAGCTAGACAGCCTGCTAAACGGTATAGAGGAAGAAGCTTTTGAGTCCAAGTGACTATGTACTTCAATTGACAAATTTGTCCCTAGACGAATTGTAAAACGATTGTCATGGCCGACCTTTTCGCTTCGACTACGACCCCGAAGGTGCGGAGTGTTTCCGAATACCGGACCGGTGATAAATACCGGGCATGTGTGAAAACCAGACATAGGGGTCATAGTTGCTTGAACAGACAAGTTGTATTCGGCTAGCTATGTTATATTACTTATTGATTGTAAGAAACATCTTCCAGAGAGAATAGTTCCGTTAAGGGTTCCTTTCCCTGGGTGAACATGCGTTAGTGTGCATGCCCAAGCTGTGATTCGAAAAAAATCACAGTATATATAATATCTGGGGGTTCGTGATGCAAGAAAGGTAAAATGTCTTTAGTACGCCGACCGATTATTCCCTTAAGAACGCTAGCTTTCGGCTTCACCCAGTCTGAGGTACAAGTCCGGATGACCCGACTGTAACAATCGCAGAGGTGCTCCCTTTATGCCCTAGCTGAACAAACAGAAATGTAGGGCATAAGCACGGGAGCCAGGCAACCCAGCTTGGCAAAAACTTAAATCATAAAGGTGCATATAATGGCGATGAAAAGGTATATATGATAAAATGACACATATGTGGTGAGCTTGATGCTCGGAAAATGATAATAAGCTTCTGTAAAAGAAGCCCCCAGGTATTATGGGCATATACATTTAAGGATGTGTACCTCATAAGTGTGCAGTCTATCCGCACAAGAGCTATAAAGCTAAAGAAAAAATTTAAAGAGAGAGAAAATGAAAAGAGGAGAAAAAGAAAATGAAGAATGAGTCCGGCTCTAGGCGTAGAATCTTCAAAGTCTGGCGGCATTCCACGGGTTCGTCTCTAAGCGATTATTCGATGCATCACGCAGATGGTACGCACCTCCAGTGAGAACTTCATCTATAATGAAGGGACCTTCCACTTGGGCTTGAGTTTGTCCTTTTTCTTTTTTGGCAAGCGTAGAACGAGTTCACCAACATTATAAGTCTTGGCCCGCATTTCTCTGCTTTGGTATCTGCGAGCTTGTTGTTGATAAAATGCGAACGGGCTTTTGCAACATCGTGCTCCTCCTCTAGGGCATCTAGACTGTCCTGCTGATCAAGCTTGGCTTCTCTCTCTTTGTACATGAGCACTCGAGGTGAGTCATGAATGATGTCGCAGCGCAAAACAGCATCCACGCCGTACACCATGAAGAATGGTGTGTAACCGGTAGTGCGATTGGGTGTGGTCCGCAGCCCCCAGAGTACAGAGTCGAGCTCCTCGACCCAGTGTTTGTATGACTATTTTAAAGACCGTACTAGTCTAGGATTAATGTTGCTCATGATAAGACCATTAGCTCGTTCGACTTGACCGTTTGTTTGGGGGTGATAGACGGAGGCATAATCGAGCTTGATGCCCAGGTTAGCACACCATGTTTTCACTTCGTCGGCTGTAAAGTTGGAGCCATTATCGGTGATGATGCTGTGTGGGACACCATAACTGTGTATGACATCGGATATAAAGTCTATCACTGGTCCGGCTTCGGCCGTTTTAACTGGTTTGGCATCTATCCACTTAGTGAATTTATCTACCATGACCAGCAGATATTTTTCTTATGGCTTCCCCCTTTAATGGGTCCGACCATATCAAGCCCCCAGACTGCGAAAGGCCAAGTAATGGAGATTGTTTGTAAGGCGGTAGGTGGCATATGGCTTTGATTGGCGAAAAGCTGGCATCCCACACAACGTTGGACAAGGTCCTGTGCATCTGCTCCGGCCGTTGGCCAGAAGAAACCGGTACGGAAGGCCTTGCTTATAAGAGCCCGAGCCGCGGCATGGTGACCACCAAGACCAGCATGGATTTCGCCCAGGAGCTGCCGTCCTTCTTCTTCGGAGACACATCTTTGAAGTATTCCGGTAGCGCTCTTCTTGTAGAGCCCTCCTTCATGAACCTTGTAGGCTTTTGAACACCGAACGATGCATCGAACCTCATTTTGATCCTCAGGGAGCTCTTGCCTATTAAGGTAGGCCAAGAAGGGTTCGGTCCATGGGGCAATTACTACCATTATTAGATGGGCCGATGGTGTTATTTCGGTGGCTGAGCCCCCGATGATATCGGTATTGTGTTCGGAATCTGGGAGTATAATCAGACCCGGACTAGTGTTGCCGCTCTCATCCTGCCACACCACGGATGGCTTGAAGATCCTTTCCAAAAAGATGTTAGGCGGGACGGGGTCACGCTTGGCGCCCATGCGAGCAAGGACATCCGCCACTTGATTACTTTCTCGAGCCACATGATAAAACTCGAGTCCCTTGAACCGAGATGATATTTTGAGTACGGCGTTATGATAGGACGCCATCTCTGGATATTTGGTGTCGGAATCTCCGTTTATTTGGGATATTGCAAGGTTTGAATCCACGCGCACCTCCAGGCGTCATATGCCCATGGAGACAGCCATTCGAAGACCGTGCAATAAGGCCTCGTATTCGGCTGCGTTATTGGAGTCTGTGTATAATATTTGGAATACATACTGGACTATGTCTCCTGTGGGGGACGTAAGACAACACCCGCTCCTAAACCGGCCAGCATTTTAGAGCCATCGAAGTGCATGACCCAATTGGAATATGTACCGTACTCTTTAGGGAGTTTGGCCTCTGTCCATTTGGCGACGAAGTCAACTATTACTTGGGATTTAATGGCTCGGCATGGTTTGTATGTTATATCAAATGGCAAGAGCTCAATGGCCCACTTGGCAATCCGGCGTGTAGCTTCGCGATTGTTTATTATGTCATTGAGTGGTACTTTGGAAGCCACCGTGATCGAGCACTCTTGGATGTAGTGTTGTAGCTTCCGGGATGCCATGAAGACCACATATGCTATCTTTTGGTAATGAGGGTATCGGGATTTGCATGGTGTGAGGACAGTGGATACATAATATACTGGTTTCTGAAGTGGGAATTTATGTCCGTCCTCCTCTCGTTCGACGATGAGCACCGCACTCACCATCCGGTGTGTTGCAGAGATGTATAATAACATGGGTTCGCCGACGTTCGGCGCGGCCAGGATTGGGTTGCTCGCTAAAAGAGCTTTTATATCTTCCAGTCTGGCCGTTGCCGCGTCCGTCCACTTGAAGTGGTCGGTGCGTCGGAGCAGGCGATATAGTGGCCATGCTTTTTCTCCTAATCTGGAGATAAAGCGGCTTAAAGCTGCCACGCATCCGGCTAGTTTTTGGACCTGTTTGAGGTCTGTTGGTGTAGCCAATTGTGACAAAGCTTAGATTTTGGCTGGGTTTTGCCTCAATTCCTCTATTGGAAACGATGAAGCCCAACAGTTTTCCGGTGGAGGCCGAAGACACACTTTTCCGGATTGAGCTTGATGTCATATGTACGGAGGTTGTCGAATGTCAGACGTAGGTCGTCTACTAGTGACTCGACGGGCTTAGTTTTGATGACGATGTGATACGTCTCTGTCATATCTACTTTTCCAAACACTTTTGCCCTTGTTTTGGACTCTAATTTGCATGATTTGAATGGAACTAACCCGGACTGACGCTGTTTTCAGCAGAATTGCCATGGTGTTATTTTTGTGCAGAGATAAAAGTTCTCGGAATGACCTGAAAATCAACGGAGATTATTTTTTGAATATATAAAAAATACTAGAAGAAATATCCATGTCAGGGGCCCACACCCTGTCCATGAGGGTGGGGGCACACCCTACCCCCTGGGCGCGCCCCCTACCTCGTGGGCCCCCTGACGCTCCACCGACCTCAACTCCAACTCCATATATTCATGTTCGGGGAGAAAAAATTAGAGAGAAGGATTCATCGCGTTTTACGATACGGAGCCGCCGCCAAGCCCTAAACTCTCTCGAGAGGGCTGATCTGGAGTCCGTTCAGGGCTCCGGAGAGGGGAATCCGTCGCCATCGTCATCATCAACCTTCCTCCATCACCAATTTCATGATGCTCACTGTCGTGCATGAGTAATTCCATCATAGGCTTGTTGGACGGTGATGGGTTGGATGAGATTTATCATGTAATCGAGTTAGTTTTGTTAGGGTCAGATCCCTAGCATCCACTATGTTCTGAGATTGATGTTGCTATGACTTTGCTATGCTTAATGCTTGTCACTAAGGCCCGAGTGCCATGATTTCAGATCTGAACCTATTATGTTTTCATCAATATATGAGAGTTTTTGATCATATCTTGCAAGTCTATAGTCAGCTATTATGTGTTATGATCCGTTAACCCCGAAGTGACAATAATCGGGATACTTACCGGTGATGACCGTAGTTTGAGGATTTCATGTATTCACTATGTGTTAATGCTTTGGTCCGGTACTCTATTAATGGAGGCCTTAATATCCCTTAGTTTCCAATAGGACCCCGCTGCCACGGGAGGGTAGGACAAAAGATATCATGTAAGTTCTTTTCCATAAGCACGTATGACTATATTCGGAATACATGCCTACATTACATTGATGAACTGGAGCTAGTTTTGTGTCACCCTAGGTTATGACTGTTGCATGAGTCATCGCATCCGACATAATTATCCATCATTGATCCAATGCCTACGAGCTTTTCATATATTGTTCTTCGCTTATTTACTTTTCCGTTGCTACTGTTACAATCACTATAAAACCAGAAATATTACTTTTGCTACAGTTACCACTACTATCATATTTCTTTGCTACTAAACACTTTGCTGCAGATATTAAGTTTCCAAGTGTGGTTGAATTGACAACTCAGCTGCTAATACTTGAGAATATTCTTTGGCTCCCCTTGTGTCAAAACAATAAATTTGGGTTGACTACTCTACCCTCGAAAACTGTTGCGATCCCCTGTACTTGTGGGTTATCAAGACTATTTTCTGGCGCCGTTGCCGGGGAGCATAGCTCTATTCTTTGAGTCACTTGGGATTTATATCTGCTTATCATTATGAAGAACTTGAAAGATCAAAGAACCAAGATTTTTCCCTCAACTACGAGGGGTGGTAAGGAACTAACATCTAGCTCTACACTTGATTCACCTTATGTTTTGAGTAAACTTGCGACACCTCTGCTTTATTGATGATGCCACTTCTACTTTGCATGATAATTATGATGAAACTACTTCTATGCTTGATAATACTGTGCCACTAGGTGAATTTCTTGATGAACAACTTGCTAGGGTTACAACGAATGAAATTATTGAAACTGATAATATTGATGAAAGTGATGATGAAGATTCTCCCCCTAGATATGAATTGCCTGTTGTACCTGAGGGTTATTGAGGGAGTCCTAGATTAGGGGGTATCCGGACAGCCGGATTATATCCTTTGGCCGGACTGTTGGACTACGAAGATACAAGAATGAAGACTTCGTCCCGTGTCCGGATGGGACTCTCCTTGGCGTGGAAGGCAAGCTTGGCAATACGGATATGTAGATCTCCTTCCTTGTAACTGACTCTGTGTAACCCTAGCCCCCTCCGGTGTCTATATAAACCGGAGGGTTTTAGTCTGTAGGACAACGAACAATCATACCATAGGCTAGCTTCTAGGGTTTAGCCTCTTCGATCTCGTGGTAGATCAACTCTTGTACTACTCATATTATCAAGAACAATCAAGCAGGATGTAGGGTATTACCTCCATCAAGAGGGCCCGAACCTGGGTAAACATCGTGTCCCCTGCCTCCTGTTACCATCCGCCTTAGACGCACAGTTCGGGACACCCTACCCGAGATCCGCCGGTTTTGACACCGACATTGGTGCTTTCATTGAGAGTTCCTCTGTGTCGTCATCATTAGGCTTGATGGCTCCTTCGATCATCGATTGCGATGCAGTCCAGGGTGAGACTTTTCTCCCCGAACAGATCTTTGTATTCGGCAGCTTCGCACTGTGGGCCAACTCTCTTGGCCATCTGGAGCAGATCGAGAGTTACGCCCCTGGCCACCAGGTCAGATTTGGAAGCTTAAACTACACGACCGATATCCGCGGATACTTGATCTTCGACGGATTTGAGCCCCTGTCGAGTGCGCCACACAGTCACGATGAGCATGATTTAGCTCTACCATCGGACAGTGTTCAGGAGATCGCACCGGCAACCGATCCGACCCTCAATTCGGAGCCAATCGCACCATCCATGGATGGGTGGATAGACCCTGCCACGGAGGCCGCATCCTTAGCGGCGATCAAGCCGAGTATCGACCTTACCCTTCAGGTGAGCTATGACGCTGAATTGCCAGATTCTTCCCCAGCCACGGACTCCGAACCGCCTGCGCCCGTGCCTATCGAATCCAACTGGGCGCCGATCATGGAGTTCACCTCCGCGGATATCTTTCAGCACTCGCCCTTTGGCGACATACTGAACTCATTAAGGTCTCTCTCCTTGTCAGGAGAGTCCTGGCCGAACTATGTCCGGCAGGATTGGGATGTGGATGACGAAGAAATTCGCCGCCCACCCACCACCCATTTAGTAGCAACTGTCGACGATTTGACCGACACGCTCGACTTCGACTCCGAAGACATCGACGATATGGACAACGATGCAGGAGACGAACAGGAACCACTGCCCACAGGGCACTGGACAGGCACCTCATCATATGATATATACTTGGTGGACACACCCAAAGAAGGCAATGGCGACGGGACTGCGGAGGATGACCCCTCCAAGAAGCAACCCAAGCGCCGACGTCAGCGGCGCCGATCTAAGTCTCACCAAGGCAAAAGCAGTGATACCAGCACATGAGATAATAGCACTCCGGATAGTGCCGAAGATAATGACAATCCCCTCCAGCAAGATTTAGAGCAGGAGGACGGAGAGGCCAGCCCTCCCGAGAGAGCGGCAAATGGAGAGGCGGAGGATGATAATTACATACCTCCCTCCGAAGATGAGGCAAGCCTCGACGATGACGAATTTGTCGTGCCTGAGGATCTCGTCGAGCAAGAGCGCTTCTAGCGCTGTCTTATAGCCACGACAAATAGCCTTAAGAAAAGGCAACAATAGCTTCAAGCTGATCAAGATTTGCTAGCTGACATTTGGACCGAAGTCCTTGCGGCTGAGGAATATGAACTCGAACGCCTCTCCAAGAGTTACCCAAAGTGTAGGTTGCTACCCCGACTGGAGGAGGAAGCATTAAAACCTACATCTCCAGCGTACGACGCGGTGGATCGGCCACCTCGTGGCCGCGACAGAGAGGCATTTCAGCCAAAAGCTCAGCCCACACCCCGACGGCACTCAAATAAAAATGTCAAGGCACGGGGAAACACGCTAGACCTGCGAGACGTATTGGAGGACAAGGCAAAAAACGCAAGATCGATCTACGGATCATGAGGGCGCGCCACTACGCGAGACGATAACCGTCATGCCGGATACAGTAAAAGTAAATCCGGCCGAGCCAAACACAGCGGACAAGACTCATTTGAGCTGCGTCGTGATATAGCCCAGTACAGAGGCGTCGCACACCCCCTATGCTTCACAGACGAAGTAATGGATCACCAAATCCCAGAGGGTTTCAAACCCATAAATATTGAATCATACGACGGCACAACAGATCCTGCGGTATGGATCGAGGACTTCCTCCTGCGCATCCACATGGCCCGCGGTGATGATCTACACGCCATCAAATACCTCCCACTCAAACTCAAAGGACCAGCTCGGCATTGGCTCAACAGCCTACCAGCAGAATCCATTGGCTGTTGGGAAGATCTGGAAGCCGCATTCCTCGACAACTTCCAGGGCACTTATGTGCGACCACCAGATGCCGACGACTTGAGCCACATAATTCAGCAGCCAGAGGAATCGGCCAGGCAATTCTGGACACGGTTCCTAACAAAGAAAAATCAAATCGTCGACTGTCCGGATGCAGAGGCCCTATCAGCTTTTAAGCACAACATCCGCGACGAGTGGCTCGCCCGGCACCTTGGCCAGGAAAAACCAAAATCTATGGCAGCCCTCAGGACACTCATGACCCGTTTTTGCGCGGGAGAGGACACCTGGCTGGCTCGAAGCAATAAAATATCAAATAACCATGGTACTTCGGATACCAAGGATAGCAATGGCAAGTCACATCGCAACAAACAGAAACGCTGCATCAACAACGACAATACCGAGGATACGGCAGTCAACGCCAGATTCAGAGGCTCTAAACCCGGTCAGCAGAAAAAGCCATTCAAAAGAAGCACTCCGGGCCCGTCCAGTTTGGACCGTATACTCAATCGCTCGTGCCAAATACACGGCACCCCCGACAAGCCATCCAACCACACCAACAGGGAATGTTGGGTTTTCAAGTAGGCCAGCAAGTTAAATGCCGAAAACAAAGATAAGGGGTTACATAGCGAAGACGAGGAGGAGCCCCGGCCGGCGAACACCGGAGGACAGAAGAGGTTCCCCCCACAAGTGCGGACGGTGAACATGATATACGCAACCCACATCCCCAAGAGGGAGCGGAAGCGTGCGCTAAGGGACGTATATGCGTTGGAGCCAGTCGCCCCAAAGTTCAACCCATGGTCCTCCTGTCCGATCACCTTCGATCACAGGGACCACCCCACTAGTATCCGTCATGGCGGATTCGCCGCACTGGTCCTAGACCCAATCATAGACGGATTTCACCTCACTCGAGTCCTTATGGACGGCGGCAGCAGCCTGAACCTGCTTTATCAGGACACAGTGCGCAAAATGGGTATAGACCCCTCAAGGATCAAACCCACAAAAACGACCTTCAAAGGCGTCATACCAGGTGTAGAGGCCCATTGCACAGGCTCAGTCACACTGGAAGTGGTCTTCGGATCCCCGGATAACTTCCGAAGCGAGGAGTTAATCTTTGATATAGTCCCATTCCGCAGTGGCTATCATGCACTGCTCGGGCGAACCGCATTTGCGAGATTCAATGCGGTACCGCATTATGCATACCTCAAGCTCAAGATGCCAGGACCTCGGCGGGTCATCACAGTCAATGGAAACACAGAGCGCTCTCTCCGCACGGAGGAGCACAATGCGGCCCTCACAGCAGAAGCACAAGGCAGCCTCTTAAGGCAATCCACCAGTTCGGCGATTAAACACCCGGACACCTTCAAGCGTGCCCGGAGTAATCGACAACAAGACCACCCGACACGTTCTGAGCTCGCATAGCAATGCGACCCCCACCCCAGTCCCAGCCAAACGGCAAAATCCGTGCCGCGCGTAAATAATTATGCATTGAAAATACCATGGGCATAGGTGGGGAGGGGGGCATGACTACGGCACGCCCCAAGACACGGCTCAACCGCACTAGGGGCTTCCCGCTTTGTTAATTTTTTCTCTCTTTTAGGACTTTACTCTCTGGAAACCACGTCCGGCAGTACTATTGCCGGACACACGATACAACAACCAAGGAGGCAGAAAGCTAGGTCACACCATGGAACTCCCAGGTGGTCTTTGATAACGAGTGAAATACCTGCTTTAAATACCATTCCTCAGCTTGCCCTTGGAAGGGACATGTCAAATAGTCCTACTTTTTGCTTATCGCACTACTTGTATCATTCTGCTTCGACGCACCTTTTTGAATAAACAATGCATAGCACTAGACTATTACCGCATTCTCTATTCTTTTTTATATATATGTTCATTCATGACATTCAGCACCCGTACACTCTGGTACGGCTAATACGCCAGGGGCTTAAGCGTACCCCATAATACAGCGTGAGAAGTCCGAACACTTTCGACAGTGCGGCACCCCGAACTTATAGCATTATATGCATCAGCTCCGAATCATGTCTTGGGTCAATAGTTGGGTTTGCCAGGCTCCCATGTTTTGGTACCTTACGTTCCGCTATATCGGCTAAGGTAGCACTGGGAGAACTACTGCGATTGTGCCCCGGTTCATCTGGGCAAGCACCTCAATAGAGAAAGCTAAAACTGGCTGTCATGATTAGGCGAGAGCCGGTCGCTGTTCGAGAGGTTTCGAGTCCCTAAAGACTTATGCCGCTTAGGGCGAGGAGTCGGCTTTGTCCGGCTTAGGCGTGTATAGCGCCCCGAATTTGGCCTTTCGAATACTAGGGGCTTCGCCAAAATTTAAAATTGTAGACTTCTATGGCTAAGTGAGAGTGATAAAGCATTATAGTCCGATTGCCTTGTTCGTTGCGCTGAGCACCTCCCTCGAAGGACCCAACAATGGGAAAAAGAGTGCTCAGATTTATCCCGAACACCCCAGCACTTGTGGCATGGGGGCAGAAGCCGACGACTGGCCATCTCTCAGATTTGATAAACAGCCGCACATAAGGTAATATTTTAAATTCAAACAACCGTTGCATAGCGCATATGAACAAGTTTTCATAATACAGGATCACACGAGCAAGTTCATTAAAAAATTACATCCTTCGCACACTCGTCCGCCACAAGACGGGCACCCTTCAGGACACCCTCATAATACATTTCAGGGTGGCGATGCTCCTTGCCCTGCGACGGCCCCTCCTTCACCAGCTTCTCGGCGTCCATCTTGGCCCAGTGCACCTTCGCACGGGCAAAAGCCCAGCATGCACCTTCGATGCAGACGGACCGCTTTATGACTTCCAGCCGTGGGCAGGCATCCACAAGCCGCCTCACCAGGCCGAAGTAGCTGTTGGGAAGGGAGTCACCAGGCCACATCCGGACTATAAGGCCCCTCATGGCCTGTTCGGCCGCCTTGGGCAGCTCGACCAGTTGCTTCAGCTGGTCGCTCACAGGCATCGGGTGTTTGGTCCCAGTATACTGAGACCAGAAAAACTTCTCCGTCGAGCTTCCCTCCTCGGCCTGGTAGTACTTTGCGGCATCTGACACGATGCGGGGCAAATTTGTGAATGCTCCTGGAGAGCTCCGGACTCGGGTAAGTAATAAGTAATTTACTTTCACATGCTTGCTTTGCATAATGAATGCCTTACCCGCTGCTATCTTCCTCATCGCCTCAATTTCCTGGAGGGCCTTTTGGGCTTCATCCTTGGCATGCTTCGTGCTCTCGAGGGCCGCGGCAAGCTTGGACTCTCGCGTCTTCGAGTCAAGCTCCAAAGTCTCGTGTTTCTTCACAAGAGCCTGGAGCTCTTGCTGCACATCGCCCACCCGTGCCTCTTGTTTCTCCCGCTCAGTGCGCTCCTTGGCCGCTTTGTTTTCGGCCTCGGACAGCGCTTGCTTCAGGGTCGCCACTTCGGTCATGGCCCCTGGCACATCCATGATGATCCTATCATTTTTGCAACCACATCTTTTATATATATATATAGACAAGGTATTACTTACCTTTGTTCTCCTAGAGCTACCTCTTGGCAAGACCGAGCTCTTTCTCGGACCGCTCGAGGTTCTGCTTCAGTGCAGTGACCTCCACAGTCAGTGCGGCAGAGGTCAGCAGCGAAGCTTGCATACACATATAAACATACTTATATTAGACTCCTGCAGATATTATTTGATCCTCTATTCGGCTTTTCTTTGTGAACACCAAACAGAGCATTAGGGGCTACTGTCTATGCGGTAATATTTTCCTATATTTTAAATACTTACCTCAAAGCCTGCTTAGAAGGCTGGCATAGGCTTCAGTCAGTCCGCTCTTGGCGGACTGAACCTTCTTGATCACCGCACTCATAATAGTGCGGTGCTCTTCGTTGATGGAAGCACCGCGAAGCGCTCCCAGCAGGTTGTCCGGTGCCTCTGGATGGACAGAGGTCACCGGCACGGGCGTCTTGCCCCTCTTGGAACGGGGCCGCCTGCCGGAGTCCGGAACCACTGGAGGTTCCGGCGCGGTGTTCGGATGAGGGCCGAACTTGGAGCCTTGGGGAGTCTTGCTTCCTTTGTGCCTGGAGTCCGGAGGGTCGCCTTGAGGCGCCTCCGAGACTATCTCCCCCCGGCTCGGTGCCCCTTGAGGCAATACCTCGACATTCTCCATAGGGCAAGGAGAGGAGGCGGTTGGAAGTGTATCACTATTCATATCCGACGAGTCCAAGGAACAGTCCGACGAGGATACGTCGATACGGGCTCGGGGCGGACTGCATAATCATATTCGACATTAGGAGAAGCAGTGCAACAAAAGTATGCTATGAGTTACTCTGGTATCCGAATACTTACGACTTCGCTAGGGTCTTGGCCTTGAGTAACCACTCGTCTTCGCCGTCGGCGGCGGTGGTGGAACAGTTTGGAAGGAGAGCCCTTCCCTTCTTGTACCCTTTGGCCTCCCTGGTTGGGGCGGCCTTCCTTTTCTTGTCTCCCCCGGCTGGAGGGGGAGAATCTCCATCTTCCTCCTCCTCGTTTTCACGGGAGGAGTGCGTCTTAGAGTTATCGGACGATGAGTCTGATACCACCTGGCACCGGGAACTCTTTCGGGTTCCTGTGGCATTCTTCTTGGTCTTGTCCAGCACCTCATAAGGAGCCGGAGTTCGCATCTCCGTCAGGAGAGCGTCTGCAGGGTCTTCGGGTAGAGGGGCCGGACAGTTAATCTGCTCCGATGTCTCCACCCAGTCCTGTCAAAGGCATGGGAGCTCAGACCCCGCACATGGTTAAGCTATGGGAAATAAATACCCTATCAGATGTACAGAACTTACCAGATTCACAGGGCGCTTCGCGCTTAGCCCGCGGTCCTCGGTAAGAGAAGGGGGGACCTCGGCGCCCTTGAACAACACCTTCTAGACGTCCTTATGCGTCGTGTCGAAGAGCTCGCGTAGAGTCTGGTGCTGGGCCGGGTCGAACTCCCATAAGTTGAAAGCCCGTTGTTGACACAGGAGGATCCGGCGGAAGAGCATGACCTGAACTATGTTGACAAGCTTAAGTTTCTTGCTTATCATATTCCGGATACACTTCTGGAGTCCGTCCAGCTCCACCGATGAGCCCCAGGACAGGCCCTTCTCCTTCCAGGAAGTGAGCCACGTGGGGATTCTGGATCGAAACTCGGGGGCCACCACCTAGTTGGTGTCACGCGGCTCGGTGATGTAGAACCAACCCGATTGCCACCCCTTTATGGTCTCCATGAAGGATCCCTCGAGCCATGTAACGTTGGGCATTTTGCCCACCATGGCTCCGCTGCATTCCGCTTGTTGGCCGCCTACTACCTTCGGCTTGATATTGAAGGTCTTCAGCCACAGGCCAAAGTGGGGCCGGATGCGGAGGAAAGCCTCACACACGATGATGAATGCCGAGATGTTGAGGATGAAATTCGGGGCCAGATCATGAAAGTCCAGCCCATAATAGAACATAAGGCCACGGACGAATGGATGGAGGGGAAACCCCAGTCCGCGGACGAAGTGGGGGAGGAAAACCACCCTTTCGTAAGGTTCTGGGGTAGGGACGATCTGCCCCGCGGCTGGCAGCCGGTGCGCGATATTCGCGGCTAAGTATCCGGCCCCACGTAGTTTTTTGATGTGTCCCTCCATGAAGGAGGAGACCATCCACTTGCCTCCCGCTCCGAACATGTTTGGAGAGAGTTGAGGAGAAGGATGTGGACTTGGGCGCTGGAGCTCGAGTGCACGAGAATGGATGAGCAAGGAGGAAGAAGGCGTGGGTAGAAAAAGGTGAAACCTTATCCCTTTATAAGGGCGGACGAAACTATGCGCCCCCACCAGCCTGGTAAAAGTCGCTTATCCCCCAAGCGCCGTAATTGATGGCGTGGTTGGGTTACCCATGTCCGTATTGATGGGAATCCCGTAATAAGGGGACACGATCTCTGCTTCGACAAGACGTGCCAAGGAAACCGCCTCGCGAAACACGCTGAGGTAGGTTATGAAAAATGATTCGAATAAAGACCTGGCTGTGGTGTGATGTCATGCTACGGGGTACGTTAGCAGATTATATTTGTGGAAATATTATTCTCTCTACGGTGGTACGTGGAACTTGTTTTGCAGAGCCGGACACGATCCTCGTGTTCAAAATCTTCTATGAAGTATTCGGAGGAGGAACTCGCCTTGCAATGCCGAAGACAATCTGCGCGCCGGACTCATCGTCATTGAAGCCTGGTTCAGGGGCTACTGAGGGAGTCCTGGATTAGGGGGTATCCGGATAGCCGGATTATATCCTTTGGCCGGACTGTTGGACTATGAAGATACAAGATTGAAGACTCTGTCCCGTGTCCGGATGGGACTCTCCTTGGCGTGGAAGGCAAGCTTGGCAATACGGATATGTAGATATCCTTCCTTGTAACCGACTCTGTGTAACCCTAGCCCCCTCCGCTGTCTATATAAACCGGAGGGTTTTAGTCCGTAGGACAACGAACAATCATACCATAGGCTAGCTTCTAGGGTTTAGCCTCTTCGATCTCGTGGTAGATCAACTCTTGTACCACTCGTATTATCAAGAACAATCAAGCAGGACGTAGGGTATTACCTCCATCAAGAGGGACCGAACCTGGGTAAACATCGTGTCCCCTGCCTCCTGTTACCATCCGCCTTAGACGCACAGTTCGGGACCCCCTACCCGAGATCCGCCGGTTTTGACACTGACAGTTATGTTATGGACGAAGAAATTGGTAGAGACTTCTAAGCTTGCAATGATAGATCTGATCTTAAGAAATTATTAGCTAAGCTTAAAGAAAAGTCTTTGAATGCTAGAATGAAATATGACCCTGCTTTTGCTACTTCACCTATCTTTATTACTGATAAGGATTATACTTTCTCTATCGATCCTGAGTTAATTACTTTGGTAGAATCTGATCCTTTTTATGGCTATGAATCTGAAAATATTGTGGCACATCTTACTAAATTAAATGATATAGCCACCCTGTTTACTAATAATGAGAAACCCCTCTATTACTTTATCCTTAAGTTGTTTCCGTTCTCATTAAAGGGTGATGCTAAAACATGGTTTAATTCTCTTGATCCTGGTTGTGTGCGTAGTCCCCAGGATATGATTTATTACTTCTCTGCTAAATATTTCCCTGCTCATAAGAAACAAGCTGCTTTAAGGGAAATATATAATTTTGTGCAAATTGAAGAAGAGAGTCTCCCACAAGCTTGGGGGAGGCTTCTCCGATTACTTAATGCTTTTCCTGATCATCCTCTTAATAAAAATGAAATAGTTGATATCTTTTATAATGGACTAACCGATGCTTCCAGAGATTACCTGGATAGTTGTGCTGGTTGTGTTTTCAGGGAAAGAACCGTTGATCAAGCTGAAATTCTATTGAATAATATGTTGACCAATGAAAATAATTGGAAACTTCTTGAACCAACTCCTAAGCCAACTCCAAATAAAAGGGGTATTCTATTTCTCAGTCCTGAAGATATGCAAGAGGCAAGGAAATCTATGAAAGGAAAAGGTATAAAAGCTGAAGATGTTAAGAATTTACCTCCTGTTGAAGAAATACATGGTCTTAATTCATCACCTCTTGAAGAAACACACAGTCTTGATAACCCAACACAGGTAGTAAAGGTAAATTCTCTCTATAGATTTGATGAAGGTGATATTCCTCGTAATAAGTCTGCTAGCCAATGCTTAGATGAGTTTGATAATTTTATTGTTAAACAAGAAAACTTCAATGCTCATGTTGGTAGACAATTGAAACATAGTGCTTATATGATTGAACACTTGAATGATTATATGTCTAGAGTTAAAGGTGAACTTAAACTCATTAGTAAACACGCTTCTATGGTTACCACTCAAGTAGAACAAGTACTTAAAGCTCAGAATGATTTGCTCAATGAATTGAATAGTAAGAATAATGACTTTGCTGTTAGAGTTGCAACTAGAGGAGGTAAAGTGACTGAGGAACCTTTGTATCCTGAGGGCCACCCTAAGAGAATTGAGCAAGATTCTCAGAGAATTAATATAAATGCACCTAGTCCTTCTAAAAGGAAGAAAAATAAAAACGATAGGACTTTGCATGCTTCTAGTGAACCTGTTGTAGACACACCTGAGAATCCCAATGATATCTCTATTTCTGATGCTGAAACACAATTTGGTAATGAACATGAACCTACTGATAATGTTAATGATGATGTTCATGTTGATGCTTGCTACCTCTTGAGCACTATGTTGGTTTCCCTTGAAGAGGAAAGGGTGATGTAGTAAAGCAGCGTAAGTATTTCCCTCAGTTTTTGAGAACCAAGGTATCAATCCAGTAGGAGACCACACGCGAGTCACCTACCTACGCACACAAATAAGAACCTCGCAACCAACGCGATAAAGGGGTTGTCAATCCCTTCACGGCCACTTGCAAGAGTGAGATCTGATAGAGATGATAATAATAAGATAAATATTTTTGGTATTTTTATGATATAGATTGAAAGTAAAGATTGGAAAATAAAATAGATTGAAAACTTGTATGATGGAAAATAGACCCGGGGGCCATAGGTTTCACTAGTGGCTTCTCTCAATATAGCATAAGTATTACGGTGGTGAACAAATTATTGTCGAGCAATTGATAGAAAAGCGAATAATTATGAGAATATCTAGGCATGATCATGTATATAGGTATCACGTCCGAGACAAGTAGACTGAAACGATTCTGCATCTACTACTATTACTCCACACATCGACCGCTATCCAGCATGCATCTAGAGTATTAAATTCATATGAACAGAGTAACGCCTTAAGCAAGATGACATGATGTAGAGGGATAAACTCATGCAATATGATGTAAACCCCATATTTTTATCCTCGATGGAAACAATACAATACATGTCGTTTCCCTTTCTGTCACTGGGGTCGAGCACCTCAAGATTGAACCCAAAGCTAAGCACTTCTCCCATTGCAAGAAAGATCAATCTAGTAGGCCAAACCAAACTGATAATTCGAAGAGACTTGCAAAGATAAACCAATCATGAATAAAAGAATTCAGAGAAGATTCAAATATTGTTCATAGATAAACTTGATCATAAACCCACAATTCATCGGATCTCGACAAACACACCGCAAAAAGAAGAGTTACATCGAATAGATGTCCAAGAGAATCGAGGAGAACTTTGTATTGAGATCCAAAGAGAGTGAAGAAGCCATCTAGCTACTAGCTATGGACCCGAAGGTCTGAAGTAAACTACTCACACATCATCAGAGGGGCCATGGAGTTTTTGTAGAGGCCCTCCGTGATCAATGCCCCCTCCGGCGGAGCTCCGGAAAAGGCCCCAAGATGGGATCTCTTGGGTACAAAAGGTTGCGGCAGTGGAAATAGGGTTTCATGGTGCTCCTGGATGTTTGCGGGGTACATGGATATATATAGGAGGAAGAAGTAGGTCGGTGGAGCAACGAGGGGCCCATGAGGGTGGAGGGCGCGCCCCCTGCCTTGTGGCCTCCTCGTTGATTGCTTGACGTCCACTCCAAGTCCTCTGGATCACGTTTGTTACAAAAATCGCATTCCCGAAGGTTTCATTCCGTTTGGACTCCTTTGATATTCCTTTTCTACGGAACACTGAAATAGGCAAAAAACAGCAATTTGGGCTGGGCCTCCGGTTAATAGGTTAGTCCCAGAAATAATATAAAAGTGTAAAATAAAGCCCGTTATCATCCAAAATAGATAATATAATAGCATGGAACAATCAAAAATTATAGATACGTTGGAGACGTATCAATGCTCAACCTAGCAATAATTATGATGTAGAAATTGAACCTGCTATTGATCTTGATAACCCACAATCAAAGAATCAACATTATGATAAGAGAGACTTTGTTGCTAGGAAGCATGGTAAAGAAAGAGAATCATGGGTTCAGAAACCCATGCCTTTCCCTCCTAAACCATCCAAGAAAAAGGATGATGAGAATTTTGAGCTCTTTGCTGAAATGATTAGACCTATCTTTTTGCGTATGCGTTTGACTCATATACTTAAAATGAATCCTTATGCTAAATATATGAAGGAAATTGTTACAAATAAAAGAAAGATGCCAGAAGCTGAAATTTCCACCATGCTTGCTAATTATACTTTTAAGGGTGGAATACCAAAGAAACTTGGAGATCCAGGTGTACCAACTATACCATCTCCATTAAAAGAAACTATGTTAAAACTGTTTTATGTGATCTTGGAGCCGGTGTTAGTGTTATGCCTCTCTCTTTATATCGTAGACTTGGTTTGAATAAGTTAACACCTACTGAAATATCTTTGCAAATGGCTGATAAATCAACTGCTATACCTGTCGGTATTTGTGAGGATGTGCCTGTTGAGGTTGCAAACGTTACTATTTTAACAGACTTTGTTATTCTTGATATTCCCGAGGATGATAGTATGTCTATTATTCTTGGAAGACCCTTTTTGAATACTACAGGGGCTGTTATTGATTGCACCAAAGGCAATGTCACTTTTCATGTTAATGGTAATGAGCATACAGTACACTTTCCGAGGAAACAACCTCAAGTCCATAGTATCAATTCTATTGGAAAAATTTCAACAATTACTATTGGAGGTTTTGAATTTCCTCTTCCTACTGTCAAAAAGAAATATGATATTCTTATTGTTGGGGACATGCATATCCCCTTTGAGGTAACCTAGTGTTATTCGAAAATTCTCCGGTTTCATGTTATTCGAAATGAGTTTGTTAACAAGACCCGATCAACCTTGTTAGTGGATTCCTTTTGATGAGCATGAGATGGATGAATTTAGAAAACACAACTTCTCTGTACCCTCTTTTTACTTTCTATTATTTATACTAAATAAAGCAAAAATAGCATTTTTCTGTCTGTTTTCTGAATTATCCATGCAGTAAAAAATACCCCGAAAATAAAAGTTCTCCAAATGCCCTGAAAATTAAATATGATTTTTTCTAGAATATTTGAGAATATCTGGCACTGAGAACACACCAGGGGGAGCAAGCACCTAGCCACGAGGGTCCAGGGTGCGCCCCCTGCCTCGTGGGCCCATGGTGGCTCCCCTTATTCCAGCCACCACACACCTTCCTGCCAAAAAAATAACCAACCAGCTCAAACCCGAGTTCTAGCTCATCTTGCTGCCATTTTCGATCTCCTAGCTCAAAGCTCCATTCACAAAACTGCTTTGGGGGATTGTTCTTTGAAAAAGATGAAGAGATTTTTGAGGGGCTCATCAAGCCGAAGCTCGAAGGATAAACAAAGTGAAGAGAACAAGAAACCCAAGTATAATCTCCCTCGCACCATGGAGGTTTGGCCGTGTGAATGGCCTTGTGATGATTTCCTGAGAGCAGCTGGGATTTATGATGATTTCTATGAGTTGGCTGAGAATGCAGGCCTCACCGCCTTCTTCCACGACTAACGCGAACAATATATCTTACTCACCAATATCTTTGTGCAAAACTTTCATTTCCATGCTAGGAGCTCACCACCTACGGTGGAATTTTATTTATATGATGAGCATAAGGAGATGTCACTACGTGATTTTTGTCGGGTTTGTTTGATCCCTTTTGAGGGCAGTGTAGAGGAACCACATCATGATGATGTGGAAGGGTTTATTGATATAATTGTTGTAGGGGAAACGAGGAAAGTTTCCGATGCAAGAATTACTAGCATACATTTTCCTGTTTTACGTTACTTCGCAATATTTGCTAGTAGATGCTTAATTGGTCGCGGAAACTGTGGCACCCTTAGTGCCCCTAATATTGTTATTTTGTGCCATGCCTTGTTTCGTGAGGACACATTTAGTATGGGCACTATTGTTGCAAAGCGGTTAAATCTTAACCGTACTAAGGGCCCCATCTTGGGAGGTATCTTCGCCTCGCGCCTTGCTGCACATTTTGACATACCTATTAGGCATTATGAGAAGGAAGAGAAGTTGTTGCCTCCTGTTTTTCTAGACTATAAGAGTATGGTAGAACATGATTTTATCGTTAAGAATAAGGGAAAGATGCTTAAGTACAAGCTGATATTTGATAAAAATCACCCTGAGACTATTACTTTGCCTGCTCCTTCCTTGTTTGACTTATATGCAGGCAAGTACCTTGTTCCGCCGGAGGCAATTCACGCCTACCGAAACCCCGCACCAGCTACAGAGCCAGAGCCGGAACCACAATTAGATCCTCACCGGCAGTATGTTTATCAGTGGAATCCGGAAGAGATTGCCAACTAGTGGCACCAGGGGGATCCTTCTCAGTACGACCCCAACTATAACTTTGGATATCCGCCAGGCTAGCCATGGCCATAGACCAACTTAGGCCAAAAGCCTAAGCTTGGGGGAGTACATATCTCTCACCGACATTACATTCCTGTTCACACACTCATGCTAGTTGTCGGTGCTCATACTTTTTCATTGTAATATCCATGCTAGTTTATTTCCCTTTTTATGCTTTCTTCTTGAAGGAAATATGCCCTAGAGGCAATAATAAAGTTATTATTTATTTCCTTATATCATGATAAATGTTTATTATTCATGCTGGAATTGTATTATCTGGAAACATAATACTTGTGTGAATACATAGACAAACTAAACATCACTAGTGTGCCTCTACTTGACTAGCTCGTTAATCAAAGATGGTTATGTTTCCTAACCATAGACATGTGTTGTCATTTGATTAACGGGATCACATCATTAGGAGAATGATTTGATTGACATGACCCATTCCATTAGCTTAGCACCCGATCGTTTAGTATGTTGCTATTGCTTTCTTCATGACTTATACATGTTCCTATGACTATGAGATTATGCAACTCCCTTTTGCCGGAGGAACACTTTGTGTGCTACCAAATGTCACAACGTAACTGGGTGATTATAAAGGAGCTCTACAGGTGCCTCCAAAGGTACATGTTGGGTTGGCGTATTTCGAGATTAGGATTTGTCACTCCGATTGTCGGAGAGGTATCTCTGGGCCCTCTCGGTAATGCACATCACATAAAGCCTTGCAAGCATTGCAACTAATGAGATAGTTGCGAGATGATGTATTACGAAACGAGTAAAGAGACTTGCCGGTAACGAGATTGAACTAGGTATTGAGATACCGACGATCGAATCTCGGGCAAGTAACATACCGATGACAAAGGGAACAAAGTATGTTGTTATGCGGTCTGACCGATAAAAGATCTTCGTAGAATATGTGGGATCCAATATGAGCATCAAGGTTCCGCTATTGGTTATTGACCGGAGACATGTCTCGGTCATGTCTACATTGTTCTCGAACCCGTAGGGTCCGCACGCTTAACGTTACGATGACAGTTTCATTACGAGTTTATATATTTTGATGTACCGAAGATTGTTCGGAGTCCCGGATATGATCACGGACATGACGAGGAGTCTCGAAATGGTCGATACATAAAGATCGATATATTGGACGACTATATTCGGACAGCGGAAGTGTTCCGGGTGATTTCGGAGAAAACCGGAGTGCCGGAGGGTTACCGGAACCCCCCGGGAGAAGTAATGGGCCTTATGGGCCCTAGTGGAGAGAGAGAGGGGCGGCCAGGGTGGGCCGCGCGCCCCCTCCCCCTGCGGTCCGAATTGGACTAGGAGAGGGGGGCGGCGCCCCCCTTTCCTTCTCCCTCTCCCCCTTCCTTTCCCCCTCCTAGTAGGAGTAGGAAAGAGGGGAGTCCTACACCTACTAGGAGGAGGACTCCTCCTCCTTGGCGCGCCCAGAAGGGCCGGCCGGCCTCCCCCCTTGCTCCTTTATATACGGGGGCAGGGGGGCACCTCTAGACACACAAGTTGATCTTCAAGATCGTTTTCTTAGCCGTGTGCAGTGCCCCCCTCCACCATAGTCCTCGATAATATTGTAGTGGTGCTTAGGCGAAGCCCTGCGACAGCAGAACATCAAGATCGTCACCACGCCGTCGTGCTGACAGAACTCTTCCCCGACACTTTGCTGGATCGGAATCCGGGGATCGTCATCGAGCTGAATGTGTGCTAAAAATCGGAGGTGCCGTAGTTTCGTTGCTTGATCGGTCGGGCCGTGAAGACGTACGACTACATCAACCGCGTTGTCATAACACTTCCGCTGTCGGTCTATGAGGGTACGTAGACTACACTCTCCCCTCTCGTTGCTATGCATCACCATGATCTTGCGTGTGCGTAGGAATTTTTTTGAAATTACTACGTTCACCAACAGTGGTATCAGAGCCAGGTTTTATGTGTTGATGTTATTTGCACGAGTAGAACACAAGTGAGTTGTGGGCGATATAAGTCATACTGCTTACCAGCATGTCATACTTTGGTTCGGCGGTATTGTTGGATAAAGCGGCCCGGACCGACATTACGGGTACGCTTACGCGAGACTAGTTCTACCGACGTGCTTTGCACACAGGTGGCTGGCGGGTGTCAGTTTCTCCAACTTTAGTTGAACCGATTGTGGCTACGCCCGGTCCTTGCGAAGGTTAAAACAGCACCAACTTGACAAACTATCGTTGTGGTTTTGATGCGTAGGTAAGATTGGTTCTTGCTTAAGCCCGTAGCAGCCACATAAAAACTTGCAACAACAAAGTAGAGGACGTCTAACTTGTTTTTGCAGGGCATGTTGTGATGTGATATGGTCAAGACATGATGCTAAATTTTATTGTATGAGATGATCATGTTTTGTAACCGAGTTATCGGCAACTGGCAGGAGCCATGTGGTTGTCGCTTTATTGTATGCAATGCAATTGCACTGTAATGCTTTACTTTATCACTAAGCGGTAGCGATAGTCGTGGAAGCATAAGATTGGCGAGATGACAACGATGCTACGATGGTGATCAAGGTGTCGCGCCGGTGACGATGGTGATCATGACGATGCTTCGAAGATGGAGATCACAAGCACAAGATGATGATGGCCATATCATATCACTTATATTGATTGCATGTGATGTTTATCTTTTATGCATCTTATCTTGCTTTGATTGACGGTAGCATTATAAGATGATCCCTCACTAAATTATCATAGTAAAAGTGTTCTCCCTGAGTATGCACCATTGCGAAAGTTCTTCGTGCTGAGACACCACGTGATGATCAGGTGTGATAGGCTCTACGTTCAAATACAACGGGTGCAAAACAGTTGCACACGCAGAATACTCAGGTTTAACTTGATGAGCCTAGCATATAACAGATATGGCCTCGGAACACGGAGACCGAAAGGTCAAGCGTGAATCATATAGTAGATATGATCAACATAGTGATGTTCACCAATGAAACTACTCCATCTCACATGATGATCGGACATGGTTTAGTTGATTTGGATCACGTGATCACTTAGAGGATTGGAGGGATGTCTATCTAAGTGGGAGTTCTTTAGTAATATGATTAATTGAACTTAAATTTATCATGAACTTAGTACCTGAAAGTATCTTGCTTGTTTATGTTTGATTGTAGATAGATGACCCGTGCTGTTGTTCCATTGAATTTTAATGCGTTCCTTGAGAAAGCAAAGTTGAAAGATGATGGTAGCAATTACACGGACTGGGTCCGTAACTTGAGGATTATCCTCATTGCTGCACAGAAGAATTACGTCCTGGAAGCACCGCTGGGTGCCAGGCCTGCTGTTGGAGCAACACTAGATGTTATGAACGTCTGGCAGAGCAAAGCTGATGACTACTCAATAGTTTAGTGTGCCATGCTTTATGGCTTAGAATCGGGACTTCAACGATGTTTTGAACGTCATGGAGCATATGAGATGTTCCAGGAGTTGAAGTTAATATTTCAAGCAAATGCCCGGATTGAGAGATATGAAGTCCCCAATAAGTTCTATAGCTGCAAGATGGAGGAGAACAGTTCTGTCAGTGAGCATATACTCAAAATGTCTGGGTATAATAATCACTTGATTCATTTGGGAGTTAATCTTCCAGATGATTGCGTCATTGACAGAATTCTCCAATCACTTCGACCTAGCTACAAGAGCTTCGTGATGAACTATAATATGCAAGGGATGGTTAAGACAATTCCCGAGATCTTCGCAATGCTGAAAGCTGCGGAGGTAGAAATCAAGAAGGAGTATCAAGTGTTGATGGTCAACAAGACTGCTAGTTTCAAGAAAAAGGGCAAAGGGAAGAAGAAGGGGAACTTCAAAAAGAACAACAAGCAAGTTGCTGCTCAGGAGAAGAAACCCAAATCTGGACCTAAGCCTGAAATTGAGTGCTTCTACTGCAAGCAGACTGGTCACTGGAAGCGGAACCGCCCCAAGTATTTGGCGGATAAGAAGGATGGCAAGGTGAACAAAGGTATATATGATATACATGTTATTGATGTGTACCTTACTAATGCTCGCAGTAGCACCTGGGTATTTGATACTGGTTCTGTTGCTAATATTTGCAACTCGAAACAGGGACTACGGATTAAGCGAAGATTGGCTAAGGACGAGGTGACGATGCGCGTGGGAAATGGTTCCAAAGTCGATGTGATCGCGGTCGCACGCTACCTCTACATCTACCTTCGGGATTAGTATTAGACCTAAATAATTGTTATTTGGTGCCAGCGTTGAGCATGAACATTATATCTGGATCTTGTTTGATGCGAGACGGTTATTCATTTAAATCAGAGAATAATGGTTGTTCTATTTATATGAGTAATATCTTTTATGGTCATGCACCCTTGAAGAGTGGTCTATTCTTATTAAATCTCGATAGTAGTGACACACATATTCATAATGTTGAAGCCAAAAGATGCAGAGTTGATAATGATAGTGCAACTTATTTGTGGCACTGCCGTTTAGGTCATATCGGTGTAAAGCGCATGAAGAAACTCCATACTGATGGACTTTTGGAACCACTTGATTATGAATCACTTGGTACTTGCGAACCGTGCCTTATGGGCAAGATGACCAAAACACCGTTCTCCGGTACTATGGAGAGAGCAACAGATTTGTTGGAAATCATACATACAGATGTATGTGGTCCGATGAATGTTGAGGCTCGTGGCAGATATCGTTATTTTCTCACCTTCACAGATGACTTAAGCAGATATGGGTATATCTACTTAATGAAACATAAGTCTGAAACATTTGAAAAGTTCAAATAATTTCAGAGTGAAGTTGAAAATCATCGTAACAAGAAAATAAAATTCCTACGATCTGATCGTGGAGGAGAATATTTGAGTTACGAGTTTGGTGTACATTTGAAACAAAGCGGAATAGTTTCGCAACTCATGCCACCCGGAACACCACAGCGTAATGGTGTGTCCGAACGTCGTAATCGTACTTTACTAGATATGGTGCGATCTATGATGTCTCTTACTGATTTACTGCTATCGTTTTGGGGTTATGCTTTAGAGACGGCCGCATTCACGTTAAATAGGGCACCATCAAAATCCTTTGAGACGACGCCTTATGAACTGTGGTTTGGCAAGAAACCAAAGTTGTCGTTTCTGAAAGTTTGGGGCTGCGATGCTTATGTGAAAAAGCTTCAACCTAATAAGCTCGAACCCAAATCAGAGAAATGTGTCTTCATAGGATATCCAAAAGAAACTATTGGATACACCTTCTATCACAGATCCGAAGGCAAGACTTTTGTTGCTAAATTCGGAAACTTTCTAGAGAAGGAGTTTCTTTCGAAAGAAGTGAGTGGGAGGAAAGTAGAACTTGATGAGGTAACTGTACCTGCTCCCTTATTGGAAAGTAGTACATCAAAGAAACCGGTTTCTGTGACACCTACATCAATTAGTGAGGAAGCTAATGATGATGATCATGAAACTTCAAAACAAGTTACTACTGAACCTCGTAGATCAACCAAAGTAAGATCCGCACCAGAGTGGTACGGTAATCCTGTTCTGGAAGTCATGCTACTAGATCATGATGAACCTACGAACTATGAAGAAGCGATGGTGAGCCCAGATTCCGCAAAATGGCTTGAAGCCATGAAATCTGAGATGGGATCCATGTATGAGAACAAAGTATGGACTTTGGTTGACTTGCCCAAAGATCGTCAAGCAATTGAGAATAAATGGATCTTCAAGAAGAAGACTGACGCTGATGGTAATGTTACTGTCTACAAAGCTCGACTTGTTGCAAAAGGTTTTTGACAAGTTCAAGGGATTGACTACGATGAGACCTTCTCACCCGTAGCGATGCTTAAGTCTGTCCGAATCATGTTAGCAATTGCCGTATTTTATGATTATGAAATTTGGCAGATGGATGTCAAAACTGCATTCCTGAATGGATTTCTGGAAGAAGAGTTGTATATGATACAGCCGGAAGGTTTTGTCGATCCAAAGGGAGCTAACAAAGTGTGCAAGCTCCAGTGATCCATTTATGGACTGGTGCAAGCCTCTCAGAGTTGGAATAAATGCTTTGATAATGTGATCAAAGCATTTGGTTTTGTACATACTTTTGGAGAAGCCTGTATTTACAAGAAAGTGAGTGGGAGCTCTGTAGCATTTCTGATATTATATGTAGATGACATATTACTAATCGAAAATGATATAGAATTTCTGGATAGCATAAAGGGATACTTGAATAAGAGTTTTTCAATGAAAGACCTCGGTGAAGCTGCTTACATATTGGGCATTAAGATCTATAGAGATAGATCAAGATGCTTAATTGGACTTTCACAAAGCACATACCTTGACAAAATTTTGAAGAAGTTCAAAATGGATCAAGCAAAGAAAGGATTCTTGCCTGTGTTACAAGGTGTGAAATTGAGTAAGACTCAATGCCCGACCACTGCAGAAGATAGAGAGAAAATGAAAGATGTTCCCTATGCTTCAGCCATAGGCTCTATCATGTATGCAATGTTGTGTACCAGACCTGATGTATGTCTTGCTATAAGTCTAGCAGGGAGGTACCAAAGTAATCCAGGAGTGGATCACTGGACAGCGGTGAAGAACATCCTGAAATACCTGAAAAGGACTAAGGATATGTTTCTCGTATATGGAGGTGACAAAGAGCTCATCGTAAATAGTTACGTTGATGCAAGCTTTGACACTGATCCGGACGATTCTAAATCACAAACCGGATACGTGTTTACATTAAACGGTGGAGCTGTCAGTTGGTGTAGTTGTAAACAAAGCGTTGTGGCGGGATCTACATGTGAAGTGGAGTTCATAGCTGCTTCGGAAGCAGCAAACGGAGGAGTCTGGATGAAGGAGTTCATATCCGATCTAGGTGTCATACCTAGTGCATCGGGTCCAATGAAAATCTTTTGCGACAATACTGGTGCAATTTCCTTGGCAAAGGAATCCATATTTCACAAGAGAACCAAACGCATCAAGAGACGCTTCAATTCCATCCGGGATCTAGTCCAGGTGGGAGACAGAGATTTGCAAGATACATACAGATCTGAATGTAGCAGACCTGTTGACTAAACCTCTTCCACGAGCAAAACATGATCAGCACCAAAGCTCCATGGGTGTTAGAATCATTACTGTGTAAATCTAGATTATTGACTCTAGTGCAAGTGGGAGACTGAAGGAAATATGCCCTAGAGGCAATAATAAAGTTATTATTTATTTCCTTATATCATGATAAATGTTTATTATTCATGCTGGAATTGTATTATCTGGAAACATAATACTTGTGTGAATACATAGACAAACTAAACGTCACTAGTGTGCCTCTACTTGACTAGCTCGTTAATCAAAGATGGTTAGGTTTCCTAACCATAGACATGTGTTGTCATTTGATTAACGGGATCACATCATTAGGAGAATGATGTGATTGACATGACCCATTCCATTAGCTTAGCACCCGATCATTTAGTATGTTTCTATTGCTTTCTTCATGAATTATACATGTTCCTATGACTATGAGATTATGCAACTCCTGTTTGCCGGAGGAACACTTTGTGTGCTACCAAACGTCACAACGTAACTGGGTGATTATAAAGGAGCTCTATAGGTGTCTCCAAAGGTACATGTTGGGTTGGCGTATTTCGAGATTAGGATTTGTCACTCCGATTGTCGGAGAGGTATCTCTAGGCCCTCTCGATAATGCACATCACATAAAGCCTTGCAAGCATTGCAACTAATGAGATAGTTGCGAGATGATGTATTACGAAACGAGTAAAGAGACTTGCCGGTAACGAGATTGAACTAGGTATTGAGATACCGACGATCGAATCTCGGGCAAGTAACATACCAAAGACAAAGGGAACAAAGTATGTTGTTATGCGGTCTGACCAATAAAAGATCTTCGTAGAATATGTGGGAGCCAATATGAGCATCAAGGTTCCGCTATTGGTTATTGACCGAAGACATGTCTCGGTCATGTCTACATTGTTCTCGAACCCATAGGGTCCGCACGCTTAATGTTACGATGACAGTTTCAGTATGAGTTTATATATTTTGATGTACCGAAGATTGTTCGGAGTCCCGGATATGATCACGGACATGACGAGGAGTCTCGAAATGGTCGAGACATAAAGATCGATATATTGGACGACTATATTCGGACACCGGAAGTGTTCCGGGTGATTTCGGAGAAAACCGGAGTGCCGGAGGGTTACCGGAACCCCCCGGGAGAAGTAATGGGCCTTATGGGCCCTAGTGGTGAGAGAGAGGGGCGGCCAGGGTGGGCCGTGCGCCCCC
Organism: Triticum urartu; assembly: GCF_056163025.1. Taxonomy (NCBI): domain Eukaryota; kingdom Viridiplantae; phylum Streptophyta; class Magnoliopsida; order Poales; family Poaceae; genus Triticum; species Triticum urartu. The sequence goes on from NC_141878.1 coordinate 91,439,543, forward strand.
TCCCCCTGGTCCGAATTGGACTAGGAGAGGGGGGGGGCGCCCCCCTTTCCTTCTCCCTCCCCCCCTTCCTTTCCCCCTCCTAGTAGGAGTAGGAAAGAGGGGAGTCCTACTCCTACTAGGAGGAGGACTCCTCCTCCTTGGCATGCCCACAAGGGCTGGCTGGCCTCCCCCCTTGCTCCTTTATATACGGGGGCAGGGGGGCACCTCTAGACACACAAGTTGATCTTCAAGATCGTTTTCTTAGCCGTGTGCGGTGCCCCCCTCCACCACAGTCCTCGATAATATTGTAGTGGTGCTTAGGCGAAGCCCTGCGATAGTAGAACATCAAGATCGTCACCACGCCGTCGTGCTGACGGAACTCTTCCCCGATACTTTGCTGGATCGGAGTCCGGGGATCGTCATCGAGCTGAACGTGTGCTAGAACTCGGAGGTGCCGTAGTTTCGGTGCTTGATCGGTCGGGCCGTGAAGACGTACGACTACATCAACCGCGTTGTCATAACGCTTCTGCTGTCGGTCTACGAGGGTATGTAGACTACACTCTCCCCTCTCGTTGCTATGCATCACCATGATCTTGCGTGTGCGTAGGAATTTTTTTGAAATTACTACGTTCACCAACACTTCTTGTGTGTTTGATAAATCTTAAGAAAAAACAAAAACAAAAAAAATTAGTTGTAGCTTTTAATTAGTTTACTTTTCATGCTGTAGTAGTAGTAATTAAAAAGAAAACCTAAAAGATTTCTCGTTCTTCTTTTGCTTGTTGGGAGCTTTCCCGTGTAAATAGTTTTATTTCTTTTCTTGTTCTTTGGGGGTCGAGAGGAGAAGACCATAATGAAAATGTTGAGTGGCTCTTATATGCATTATTGTTGATCTAACAAAGAGCCCATATTACCTTGTCTTCTCTCTTGAATTGAATGCTTGCAGAATCTAGCTTAGTCCAATGCATGCACACTATTATTATTATCCACACTATTCGGTCGTGCAAGTGAAAGGCAATAATGATGATTATATGATGAACTTATTGAGATGAGAAAAGCTGGTATGAATTTGACCTCTCTTGTTTTTGTAAATATGATTAGTTCATCGTTCCTGATTCAGCCTATTATGAAAGAAACATATTTGCAATGACAATTAGAGATTGTAGTTGCTTATGCCATGCTTAATTAGCTAGGAGCTTATAATGGTTTACCTTGCCTGCCAACATGCTATTAAAATGGTTGTGATGTGGTATGATAGGGTGGTATCCTCTTTTGAATGTTTCGAGTGGCTTGACTTGGCACATGTTCACGCATGTAGTTGAAACAAAATCAACATAGCCTCTACGATATTTATGTTCATGGTGCATTATATCCTACTCATGCTTGCATTCAGTGTTGATTAATTTTAATGCATGTTCATGACTGTTGTGCTCTCTAGCTGGTCGCTTCCCAGTCTTTTTCTAGCCTTCACTTGTACTAAGCGGGAATACTACTTGTGCATCCAATTCCATAAACCCCAAAGTTGTTCCATATGAGTCCACCATACCTACCTATATACGATATCTACCTACCGTTCCAAGTATGTATGTGCCAAACTCTAAACCTTCAAATAAACATTATGTTTAGAATGCTCGAATAGCTCATGTATCAACTAGGGATGTCTGTATCTTCCATGCTAGGCGGGTTATTCTCAAGAGGAGTGGACTCCGCTCCTCACTCACGAGAAAATGGCTGGTCACCGGGATGCCCAGTTTCATGCTTTATGCAAATCAAATCAAAATAACTGCAAACAAAACTCCCCTCGGGACTCTTGTTAGTTGGAGGCACTCGTTGTTTTGAGAAAGCCATGGATTGATGCTTGTTGGTGGAGGGGAAGTATAAACTTTACCATTCTGTTTGGGAACCGCCTATAATGTGTGTAGCATGGAAGATATCAAGATCTCTCGGTTGTTATGTTGACAATGAAAGTATACCGCTCAAACTATTATTCATATATATATATTTCAAAACTGAGCTCTGGCACCTCTACAAATCCCTGCTTCCCTCTGCGAAGGGCCTATCTATTTACTTTTGTGTTGAGTCATCATCCTCTTATTAAAAAGCACCAGTTGGAGAGCACCTCTCTCATTTGCATCCATTACTGTTAGTTCACATTGAGTATGACTTGACTGGATCTCTTTTACCATGAATTACAATGTCTAGTCAGTCCTTGATCTTTAAAGGTGCTCTGCATTTATGTTTTGCGGTCTCAGAAAGGGCTAGCGAGATACCATCTTGTTATATCATATTATGATTGTTTTGAGAAAGTGTTTTCATCCGAGATTTATTATTATTTCTCGCTAGTTGATTATGCCATTGATATGAGTAAACATGAGACCTAAGTGTTATTGTGAATATGGTTAGTTCATAATCTTTGCTGAAAACCTGAATGCTGGCTTTACATATTTACAACAACAAGAGCAAACAGAGTTTGTAAAAGTTTTTCTTTATCACTTTCAGTTTATCAACTGAATTGCTTGAGGACAAGCAAAGGTTTAAGCTTGGGTGAGTTGATACGTCTCCATCGTATCTACTTTTCCAAACACTTTTGGCCTTGTTTTGGACTCTAACTTGCATGATTTGAATGAAACTAACCCGGACTGACGCTGTTTTCAACAGAATTGCCATGGTGTTATTTTTGTGCACAAATAAAAGTTCTTGGAATGACCTGAAAATCAACGGAGATTATTTTTGGAATATATAAAAAATACTAGAAGAAAGATCTATGTCAGGGGCCCACGCCCTGTCCACAAGGGTGGGGTTTGCGCCCTACCCCTGGGCTCGCCCCCTGCCTCGTGGGCCCCTTGACTCTCCACCAACCTCAACTCCAACTCCATATATTCATGTTCGGGGAGGAAAAAAATCAGAGAGAAGGATTCATCGCGTTTTATGATACAGAGCCGCCGCGAAGCCCTAAACTCTCTCGGGAGGGCTGATCTGGAGTCCGTTCGGGGCTCCGGAGAGGGGAATCCGTTGCCATCGTCATCATCAACCTTCCTCCATCACCAATTTCACGATGCTCACCGCCGTGCGTGAGTAATTCCATCGTAGGCTTGCTGGACGGTGATGGGTTGGATGATATTTATCATGTAATCGAGTTAGTTTTGTTAGGGTTTGATCCCTAGTATCCACTATGTTCTGAGATTGATGTTGCTATGACTTTGCTATGCTTAATGCTTGTCACTAGGGCCCGAGTGCCATGATTTCATATCTGAACCTATTATGTTTTCATCAATATATGAGAGTTCTTGATCCTATCTTGCAAATCTATAGTCACCTATTATGTGTTATGATCCGTTAACCCCGAAGTGAAAATAATGGGGATACTTACCGGTGATGACCGTAGTTTGAGGAGTTCATGTATTCACTATGTGTTAATGCTTTGGTCCGGTACTCTATTAAAAGGAGGCCTTAATATCCCTTAGTTTCCAATAGGACCCCGCTGCCATGGGAGGGTAGGACAAAAGATGTCATGCAAGTTCTTTTCCATAAGCACGTATGACTATATTCGGAATACATGCCTACATTACATTGATGAACTGGAACTAGTTCTGTGTCACCCTAGGTTATGACTGTTACATGATCGATCGCATCTGCCATAATTCTCCATCACCGATCCAATGCCTACGAGCTTTTCCATATATTGTTCTTCGCTTATTTACTTTTCCGTTGCTGCTGTTACAATCACTAGAAAATCCAAAAATATTACTTTTGCTACCGTTACCTTCTGCCACCGTTACCACTACTATCATATTACTTTGCTACTAAACACTTTGCTGCAGATATTAAGTTTCTAGGTGTGGTTGAATTAACAACTCAGCTGCTAATACTTGAGAATATTCTTTGGCTCCCCTTGTGTCGAATCAATAAATTTGGGTTGTATACTCTACCCTCGAAAACTGTTGTGATCCCCTATACTTGTGGGTTATCACGACGTCATCCACATATTCTTCGACCGTCTTGCCGATTTGTTTCTCCAGGCATGTTTGAATCATGCGATGGTAGGTGGCGTCGGTGTTTTTCAGCCCGAAGGGGATAGTGTTAAAGCAGAAAGGCCCGTATGGGGTAATGAATGCCGTTGCGGCTTGATCAGACTCCTTCATTTCGATTTGATTATATCCAGAGTATGCGTCGAGGAAACACAGTGAGTCGTGTCCTGCAGTAGCATCAATGACCTGATCGATGTGGGGGAAGGGATCCTTGGGCAGGCCTTGTTGACGTCTTTGAAATCGACGCACAGGCGCCAGGATTTATACTTCTTTGGTACCATCACCTGGTTTGCTAGGCAGTCCGGGTGTTTTATTTCTCTGATGAACCCGGCCTCAATTAACTTGGCTAGCTCCTCCCCCATAGCTTGTCGTTTGGGTCCGGAAAAGCGCCGCAATGTTTGCTTGACCGGCTTGTGTCCCTTTAATATATTGAGACTGTGTTCGGCCAATATGCATGGGATTCCTAGCATATCAGAAGGGTGCCAGGCGAATATGTCCCAGTTCAGGCGCAGGAACACACGTAATGCAGCGTCGACCGTCGGGTCCAGCTGTGCTCCGATGGAAGCTGTCTTCTTGGGGTCTGTCGGGTGAACTTGAAATTTAACTATTTCGTCCGCCGGTTTGAAGGAGGTGGATTTGGGCCGCTTATCGAGGATTACATCGTCCCTATCCATCGTGGATCGTAGTGCGGTTAATTCTTCGGCCGCAAGGGCATTGGATAGTGCTTCGAGGGCTAGGGATGCGGTTTTGTTTTCAGCGCGGAGCACTATGTACGGATCACTAGCGAGAGTGATAATACCGTTTGGCCGGGCATCTTGAGCTTCATATACCCGTAGTGAGCTATGGCTTGAAAGCACGCGAATGCATCTCACTCCAACAGGGCGTGATATCCACTATTGAAAGGGGCTACTTGGAAGGTTATCTCTTCGGACCGATAGTTCTCCAGCGTGCCGAATACCACGTCGAGTTTATTTTTTCCCGCGAATCTTGCTTCCCGACTGGGAATGGTTCCTCGAAAGTTCGTATTACTTTGCTCGATGCAGCTCCTATCTGTTTGCATTTTATTGAGCATGTCCTCGTAGATGAGGTTCAACCCGCTGCCACCGTCCATGAGCACTTTAGTGAGCCGAAAGCCATCCACAATTGGATTGAGAACCAAGGAGGCTGGTGCCCGGACTGACCAGACTTTTGGTTCGTCCTCGGCATTAAAAGTTATGGCCGTGTCATTCCAGGGATTTATTGTTGTGACTTGGCAGACTTCGACGAGGTCATGGAGTGCCCTCTTGTGCCGATTGTTTGAAGCAAAAGTCTCGAAGACCGTCAATACTCTGAGGTCGTTGTCTTCCAGAGAGTACTGCTCTGAGGTGTTTTTGATGAGGATATCCTCGCCGCTCTTGGACACTTGCCGGAGTATCCAACATGCTCTAAGGCTGTGGGTTGGTTCGTTATCCGGTGTCGTGTATATTTTGCATGGCTTATCGAGCCATCCCTCAAGGACGGTTCCACATCCCGTAATGGGTTTAATTTTCTTGCCTACAGGGTCGGGTGCCCCGCGAGAGTGCATCCTTTTTGCCCACCAGGGAGGTGGTATGCATGCCCGCGGTTCCCAGCGAGCTGTCTGAGTTTTCCAGGCGCTTTCCATTGCGCAGTACTTCTATACTATGGTTTCCAAGTCAGCGAAGTGTAGTACACGACGGCGGTTGAGGGCGTTGAGGTTTCCTTCATCCGCGCAATTATTGCAGAATACTGACATCGCGTCCTCATCGCGGAAATTTTAATCTTGTCCTTGACAAGGAGGAATCTGGCCCAAAAGTGATGGATTGTTTCCTGAGGCTGCTGCCATACGTACATGAGGTTGCATATATCTGGGGGACCAGAATTGCTTGGTGAATATTGCTTGTGGTGGGTGGGGGGCGTTAAATCCGAACCCTGACCCAATGTGGAGTCCGGAGTTTGGAAAACTTCCGAGTTTATTAGTTCGGGCTCCGAGGTGTCCAATGATTCTTTAGGCCCAATGCCCGATTCTAAGTTCAGAGGACCAGAAGTGTCACCCCACAGACGGGTATCCGGCTCTCTGAGCTCGGAAATCTGAATGTAGCATGTTTTCAGCATAGGGGAAGAGTTGTTGTTTTTCTCCTCTACGACCGCTATCTGATGGGTGACCGGCGGAGATTGGATTTCTCATGGATCGGGTTTAAGCCCAATCCGATCATAGTCTGTAGCGACCCCCAGGGCGGCGATGCGATCCAAGAGTTCGTTTAAAGACGACAAATCCGCCGGATCCATCCGTTTGGAGTATTCAGGGTCAACACGGAGACGATTTTCGATGACTTGGGAAGTCATCATCGGCTTAAAGGCCGAACGGGCGGCCATGGTAAAGCTGTCGAGCCGGAGGGTTTGGCCTGAGGCCAGGGCTTCTCCGGAAGTGATACTATCCTTGATAACAAGGCGAGCCATCAATCCTGCTGTCGATGCTACAGAGGAACTCTCAATGAAAGCACCAATGTTGGTGTCAAAACCGGCAGATCTCGGGTAGGGGGTCCCGAACTGTGCGTCTAAGGATCGAAGGTAACAGGAGACAGGGACACGATGTTTACCCAGGTTCGGGCCCTCTTGATGGAAGTAATACCCTACTTCCTGCTTGATTATCTTGGATGAATATGGGCTTTGCAAGAGTTGATCTACCTCGAGATCATAATGGCTAAACCCTAGACGTCTAGCATGTATGATTATGATTGCCTATACGGACTAAACCCTCTGGTTTATATAGACACCGGAGGGACCTAGGGTTGTACAGAGTTGGTTTACAGAGGAAGGAATCTTCATATCCAAATGCCAAGCTTGCCTTCCACGTAAAGGAGAGTCCCATCCGGTCACGGGAGGAAGTCTTCTATCTTATATCTTCGCGGCCCATTAGTCCGGCCCACATCATATATCCCGGACACCCGAGGACCCCTTAATCCATGATTCCCACACTTGGAGATCTATTCAATGCAATCTTCTTTTGCGGTGCGTTTCCTGAGATCCGATGAATAGTGGATTTATGATCAGATTATCTATGAATATTATTTGAGTCTTCTCTGAACTCTTTTATGCATGATTAAGATATATTTTCATTTCTCTTCGAACTATCGGTTTGGTTTGGCCAACTAGATTGGTTTTTGCAATGGGAGAGTTGCTTAGTTTTGGGTTCAATCTTGTGGTGTCCCCACCCAGTGACAGAAGGGGTAGTGAGGCACATATTGTATTGTTGCCATCAAGGATAAAAGGATGGGGTTTATATCATATTGCTTGAGTTTATCCCTCTACATCATGTCATCTTGCTTAAGGCGTTACTCTATTCTTATGAACTTAATACTCTAGATGTAGGCAGGAGTTGGTCGATGTGTGGAGTAATAGTAATAGATGCAGAATCATTTCGGTCTACTTGTCACAGACGTTATGCCTATATTCATGATCATGGCCTTAGATATCGTCATAATTATGTGCTTTTCTATCAATTTGTCAACAGTAATTTGTTTACCCACCGTATGTTTTCTTCAAGAGAGAAGCCTCTAGTGAAACCTATGGCTCCGTGTCTATTTTCCATTATATATTTTACGATTTATAAACCAAAAAACCCAAAAATACCTTGCTTCAATTTATTTATATTTATAGGTTGCTCTTTTATTTATATTTTATACCTATATCTTTTAGATCTCACACTTGTTTTTGACCATGAAGGGATTGACAAACCTTTTTTCGCGTTGTGTATAAGTGTTTGTTAGATTGTGCAGGTGCATATATTGGGGACTTGCTTGTGCCTCTTACTGGATTGATACCTTGGTTCTTAACTAGGGGAAATACTTATCTCTACTTTGCTGCATCACCCTTTCCTCTTCAAGGGAAATTCAACGCAAGCTGAAGAAGTAGCACCAGTCATCCATTATTTTATGATGTCCCTTGCCAATTCTATTTTTGGTAGGATGCACATTGCACTACAAAAGAATACACTTCCGTGATGATACATGTTTGTCACAGTAGGTCACGTTTTTCTGTCATGCATGTACATCCATGACGATTTTATGACAGAATCAAGATAGTCATACTTGTGCTATCATAGAAGTGTTGCATGACAATACCAAAATTATCATCACGGAAGTGTCCACTTCCATGACAATAAATCGCGCGTCATGGAAATGCTTTCGTCAAGGGTAACCGACACATGGCATCCACCGTAACGGATCGCCGTTAAGCTATCAGGTTCCGGTTTGGATCTGATGACCCGTTAACAGCCCCGACCAACGGGGATTTTCCAGTTGTAAAATTCTCATTCGCCGGAGTATCCACGTGTCAGCTTAGTGCTAGGCCAGATGTCATCCAGCGAATGTACGGGATGCGCCTATGATATGTTGACACGTGACTCAGCCCAATAGTGGTCCATTCAGGTCAAAAGGCTAGCCTGTTTGACTTAGCCAAAAGGTAGCGTCCCGACCCACGGAAGGCCTGTTAACGGCCTGCCGCATATAGCCCATTTCCAGCCCACTAACTCACGACCCGTTATAGCCTATCCAAATTAGGCCCAGTAGCGCCATATGGGCCGGCCAATATGATTCCAGTCCGTTGAAACTTCCCGCAATGTATGGCCCATGACGTATTTCGGCCCATATGAGGCCCTTTGTAAATCTTGGCCCATAAACGGCCCATGGTGAAACTGGCCCATAATGAATAGTGTATTGCTTTATACCCATTAACGACCCATTATTTCATTGGGCCATTCCAGCCAGTGTTATCTTTCGGCCTTCTAAGGGCCCATTTATTGATGGGCTCATTTCCGACATTCGATTACTTACGGTCCGTTACTGGCTTGTTCCGCTTGTGGGCCATATTCATCCCGTTGCTGGAATTTGAGTGCCAAGTCCGCTTGCGCTGATTCTAGGCCTTGAAGGCGTTCTGCTTCCTGCTTCCTTTGCTCCTCCTCCAGCTTCCTCTTCTTCTCCTCCTCCATCTCCCTTCTCGCACGGCCTCTGTAGTTGGCGTTCCAGTCCAAAAAGCCCTCATACCACGGAACAACGCCCTTGCCTTGTGTTCTTCTTGGGTGTTCAGGATTTCCCAGGGCGCGCGTAAGCTCGCAGTTCTCTCTATTGGGCGTGAACACCCCCTTTCAAGCATCTTCTATTGCTTGAATTAACTTATCTTCGGCTCCCTTAAGACATGCCTTCTTCGAAACCTGGCCCGTCTTCGGGTCCAATGCCCCCCATGCGCATAGAACCGAGTTCTGCACCTGGGGGCCAGCTCAATGTAAATGGAGTGACCTGTGCAGCCTGCATCTCTTGTTCAGAATTATACCACTTAAGCATTGCTATCGCGTAGCCACCTGGCCCCAGCCTATGGAACTGCTCATTTTTTGCAGCATTGACCTTGTTTTTTCTCGACCGTTCCTTAGATAATTCTGATTCCTTGAATGTCACGAAAGTGGGCCGGTGTTCTCTTTGCTTCTCCAGTGTTCCCTTGAATTCTGGAGTCTTCTTTCCTCCTTTGACATAGTTGGCCCATATAGTATTCTTGTGGTTGTTGTATGCAGTTGCCATCTTCCTAAGAGCAGCGTCCTTGACTTTCTGCACATCTGCATCTGTGAAATGATCTGGTAGGGTGAAATGTTCCATGAGTTTTTCCCAAAGCAGAGATTTTGGTCTGTCGTCGACAAAAGTAAGATCTGGACGTTTCTTTGCTGGGTCTTTCCATTCTTGAAGGGAGATCGGGAGTTGGTCCTTCACAAGAACTCCGCACTGACAAACGAACTTGTTCGCAATGTTCTTAGGCGCTACTGGTTCGCCGTCAGTTCTGATGGCATCGATGTTGTACTTTGCGCCCTTCTTCAACTTTTTTCCTGGGCCTCGCACTATCCTGCTGCTTGTAGAAGATCTGCTCGATCCAGAGGGCTGAAAGAAGAAAGATCGATTCATTAATATATCTTCAAATCATTTAAAACATGTGATGATCATCAGATGCCTGCTTATGTAAATATACCTCACCGGAATCTGTTATTTAAGGATCAACATTTTTGGTGTCATCACAATCATAGTTCATGACTTCACCAATTCGGTCGTCGCGATCGAATATCATATCATCACCCTCCCTGGTATTGTTCAGATATTGGGAGCCGTCATCTTCTTCATTCTGATCATCTGGCCTGCGAGGGGAGCGTATGATCTCGAACAGGGCCTCTTCTCCCTCTCCGCCGGTATTGTCCGCCATAGCTTTTATTTAACTAATCCAGAAGAAATATAAAGCAATTTAGTATTCAAATTACAATGCATGCATGCAATCAATAAGGAAAAACTGAATTATAGTACATAATATGCATCGTCTCGAATAATATATAATATCGAATACATCGTCTCGAATAATATATTATCTCGAATACATTGTCTCGAATATTATATATCGAATACATTACTAGCTAGCTAGCTAATAAAGATCAAATACTACAGAATAATCTAGGCCACTCGCGGTTCCTGGCGCGTGGGCGGTGGACACCCAAAGAGAAGGAACCATCACAGGATCATAGCTCCGGTCATGTCCCCAAAGAACCTGCCAGGTATTGGAGAACCTGACGTCCATAGCAGCCATGTAGCGACGGACGTGCTCATCCTCCTCCCTGACACGGCGACGTACCACCTTCGGCGGGGCCGGCTCCCTCCGCACCGAAAGTGGCCCACGCGAACGCCACCAAAGGAGCTCAGGGTCGATGACGGGACCCGGGGCCGAGTTCCTCACCAGGCGGCGAGCCCCTGAAGGTAGAACCTCCCAGTGCCAGGCCGGCGGAGCCCAGTCCCGGACATGGGTCCTCTGAAGCAGGACGTCGTCGTGAACGGGTCGACGGCGAGGATGCGGGCTGGTCATCGTCGAGAACAAATACTATATGCCGCAAAAATAACGTTTTTAAATGATTGGATTGTGATTTCTTATATGGAAATTCTAAATTTCTATAACTAAAATTATAAGAAACTAGAAAAACATCGATCATCGTCTAACAATTTGAAATTAATCTAATTAATCTAGCTAAAACTAACATTTCTAAAATTTCTAACATTTCTATATAACTAATAACATTTCTAACATTTCTATAACATTAACATATCTAGAACTAAAAGTATCTAATTAATTGATTCATCTATAGCTAAACAGAAAAATTGTGTGTGTGTGTGTGGTGTATGTGCCCGTGTGTGCACCTACAGCACCGGCAGCATGACAGCTTCGATTGGAGGGGGGAGAGGGGCTCACAGCGCGGTTGAGGTCGAGGCGACGGCGACGGCGATGTCCATGCGACGGCGATGGCGAGGCGAGGTCCAAGGCGACGACGACGGCGAAACGAGGGGACGGCGACGGGGGCGGCGATGGGGACGGGCGGCGACGGGGCGGCGCGAAGTCGATGGTGACGATGCGACGGGGACGGGGATGGCGCGGAGTCGACGGGGAGGCGCGACGGGGGCGGCAACGGCGATGGGGTCAAAGAAGCAGAGAAGAAGAAACTGAAATTTTGGTAAGTGTTGTATATATAGGGATGACCTTCAGTACCAGTTGGAGCCACCAACTGGTACTAAAGGTCAAATTTGGCCAGGCCAAGCGGCAGGAACGGCACCCCTTTAGTACTGGGTGGTGGATCCAACTGGTACTAAAGACCACCCCTTTAGTATTAGTTGGAGCCACAACCCGGTACTAAAGGTGGTGCGCTGCCTGGCGAGGGGCGCAAAAGTTTAGTCCCACCTCGCTACCGAGGGGCGCCCACACCTGCTTATAAGCCCAGCCGCCGCTGCTGTCTGATACGTCTCCAACGTATCTATAATTTATGAAGTATTCATGCTATTATATTATCCATCTTAGATGTTTATATGCATTTATATGCTATTTTATATGATTTTTGGGACTAACCTATTATCCTAGAGCTAGGGATGGCAATTTTATCCATGGATCTGGATACCCATGGATACCCGACCCGGTTGGGCAAGGGTATGGAGCGCATTTCTGCCCATGGGTCCGTGGATATGGATACCCATGAACAACCGGGTTAGGCACGGTTATAGTTTGTGCTCCCTCGATATCCAATGGATACCCGTATGACATGTGGGGCCATATGCCAGTGACAGTAGAAAGAGCGGATCAATGGGAAATGGCATGCAATATGCAACTGGTGCCATAAGCTATATGTTGCAGAATCAACCTCTGGTATGTCACACTTAAGGACTCATCGTATTACTTGTTGCCTACCTATGCATGTAGTTTATGTTGTCATTTTTGAGTGAATGATGATGAGTTAATTTGATCTTTGTGAAGGCTTCATGCTGACTTTTCTATGCCCATGGAGCTCCATGGGTATGTGGGTATCCAACGGGTTTGGGCATGGGCACAAATTGTGCCCATGGATAATTTGGTGGATGGGCAGAGGGTACGAAGATGGGTCATGGGTTGGATTTGGACCAGCTCCACCCGCCCCAAACCCGACCCATTGCCTGTTTTGGTTTTTCCCTTCTTTTTGAGTATTGCAGAAAAGGAATACCAAATGGAGTCCAATTGACGTGCCAATTTTTCATGATTTTTTAGGGACCAAAAGAAGCCCCCAGAGTAAAAGAGTTGGGCCAGAAGAGGCCCGAGCCGTCCACGCGGGTGGGGGGCGCGCCCCACCCCCTGTGTGTGGGCCCCTCTCTCGTGAATGACTCGGAGACCCCCCTGACGTGAAACCGACGGCAAAAATTCCTATAAATACAGAAACCCCCAGAAAATAACCTAGATCGGACGTTCCGCCACCGCAAGCCTTTGTAGCCACGAGAAATCAATCTAGGCCCTGTCAGGCACCCTGCCGGAGGGGGGCCATCATCACCGGAGGCTATGGAGGAGGATCCCGGAGGGGCCATCATCACCATGAAGGCCAAGGACCAGAGGGAGAACCTCTCTCCCATCCAGGGGGAGGCCATGGAGGAGGAAGCACGAGGGGGAGAACCTCTCCTCCTCTCTCTTGGTGGCACCGGAGTGCCATCGAGAGGGGATTCATCGCCGCGGTGATCGTCTTCATCAACATCACCATCATCATCACCCTCATCTCTTTTACGCGGTCCACTCTCCCGCACCCCGTTGTAATCCCTACTTGAACATGGTGCTTTATGCCACATATTAGATCCAATGATGTGTTGCCATCCTATGATGTTTTGAGTAGATATCCTTTGTCTTTGGGTTGATTGATGATCTAGATTGGTACGAATTGTATGTTTTATTTTGGTGCTGTACTTTTGTGCCCTCCTTGTCGCGCAAGCATGACGGATTCCCACTGTAGGGTGTTGCAATACGTTCATGATTCACTTATAGTGGGTTGCTTGAGTGACAGAAGCATAAACCCGAGTAAGGGGGTTGTTGCGCATGGGATAAAGGGGACTTGATGCTTTAATGCTATGGTTGGGTTTAGCCTTAATGATCTTTAGTAGTTGCGGATGCTTGATAGAGTTCCAATTATAAGTGCATATGATCCAAGAAGAGAAATTATGTTAGCTTATGCCTCTCCCTCATATGAAATTGCAATGACGACCACCGGTCTTGTTAACAATTGCCTAAGACAATTCCGCACACCGATCCATCATTATTCCACACTCGCTATTTATAATATTTAGTAATATATTCTAACTTTATGATAACAGCACCTACTTTTATATTTTATCTCTCCGGTACCATGCAAAGTTATCCTCTTCATACCCACAACGTAATTTTATTTCTCGTTTCTAGTTGGAAGAAAATGTTCGGTGTATGTAGAGTCATATCAGTGGCAGATAGGGCTTGAGAGAATATTGATCTTACCTTTAGCTCCTTGTGGGTTTGATACTCCATACTTATAAGTTCCACCGTTGGGAATTGCTACGATGATTCCCTGTACTTGGGGATTATCAAGCTCTTTTCTGGCGCCGTTGCCCGGGAGCAATAGCGTGGGGTTGATATTCTTGTGTATGCTTGTTTGCTTTCTTCACTAAGTAGATTTTTTTTCCTTTTTTGTTTCTGTTTAGTTGTGGGTGAAACATACAAAAAGAATTTAAAAGAATGAAAATACAAAAAATTTACTTGCCTCTCATACCTAAAAAGTTTTTCAATAAGAGAAGTGATTGGAAGGTTATGCATTGGAGAAATGAGGGTCGACCTTGAACACTTGTGTTCATGCTCATGGAAACAATGTAAAACAAATTCATGGAAGCTTCTCTGAAAATAATTATCCCCTTGTATATATCCATTGTATTATAAAGATAATTTGCCAAGCCTTGGTTTTAGGATGATTAGATTGCTTGTTTACTTTGTGCAGTACAAAAACAGAAACTTTGGCTGTAGCACGTGATTTTACATTTTTTACTGGAAAGTCAAATGGGTCTGAAACTTTTTGCACATTACTTCTACACAAAAATTTTAAATTTTAATATTTTTTCAAAAAAATTTGGATTTACAGAAGTTTACTAAACTTCCAGATTACTACAGACTGTCATGTTTTTGACAGATTCTGTTTTCTATGAGTTGTTCGCTTATTTTAATTAATCTATGGGTAGTATCGGGGGGTATGAACCATGGTGAAGTTGGAATACAGTAGATATAGTTCTAATATGAAATTGGAATAATTTTTCAACAGTACCTAAAGGTAGTGATTTACTTTATTTACACTAATGGATCTCACAAAGTTTTTGTTAAAGTTTTGTGTGGATGAAGTGTTTGAAGATCGAGGAGCTATCGATATGAGAAGAATAAAAAGAGTCAAGAGCTCAATATTGGGGATGCCCAAGGCACCCCAAGTAAATATTTCAAGGATACTCAAGCATCTAAGCTTGGGGATGCCACGGTTGGCATCCCATCTTTCTTCTTCAATAATTATCGGTATACCTCGGTTTTTGTTTTGTTCACATAATTTGTGTCCTTTGTGTTTTTGTTTTTCCTTTAATAACTATGCTAGTATGAGATAGCCCTTTATTGATTTATAGAATACTTCATGTGCTTCACTTATATCTTTTAAGTATGATCTTATAGAATTGCTCTTTGTGCTTCACTTAAATCTTTCGAGTATGGTTTTATAGAATGCTTCATGTGCTTCACTTATATATTTTGAGCTTGGATATTGGTTAGTATATATTAATTGTAGGATGCTCCATGAACTTCACTTATATATTTTGGAGTATGAATAATACTATCATCTAAAGTGGATTTAGAAGAAGGTTGCTCCCACTATTCGGAATGAGAGGAATTTTGCTTATGAGAAGACTAGTAAAATTTGTATGCTTGTAGATCATGGACAGAATGCTTTATGGGCTGGTTATATTGTTGAACTCATTAATGATGCTACTTAAAATTATTATGAGGGAGGAATACATGTTTGTAGGAGTTGCAATAATATCAAGTTTCCCCTCTATATGCTTAAAGTTTTGAAGTTATACTTGTTTTCCCTTCCTATGCTAGTTGATTCTTGTTTCTATAAATTGTGTGCTCACAAAATCCACAGGCATAGGGAGTGGGTTAGGTTTAAATGTGCTAGTCATATTCTTCATGATGCTCTCTTTATGTTTCAATTCTTATCTTTTATGTGAGCATCATTGAAATCATCATGCCTAGCTAAAAGGCATTAAAGAAAAGGAGACAACCCAATATTTACCCTTACTGTTTTTGTGTGTTTACATGATTAAGCTACTGTAGTAATCATGTTTTATAGCTTTTGTTTCAATAGAGTGCCAAGTAACACCTTTGGGAAGACTTGGGTGAAAGTTAATGTGATCTTGCTCTAAAAAACAAAAACTTTGCGCTCACGAGATTAGCTGTCATTTTTTACAGAAGAGTGCGATTGAGTTAATTCTTTTTAATAAGATTAATATAAAAATTCCTCACGTCCACCAATTTATTTCATAATTTTTGGAGTAGCAGAAGTATGGTTGGTGTTCAGATCATTACAGATTGTTCTGTTTCTGACAGATTCTGTTTTCATCGCATAGTTTGCTTGTTTTCTAGTTTCTATGGCTTATATTTCTCAATATAAATTGTAGAAATGATTTGGTACAGTAGGCATTGTGTGAGGACAATTATGAACCTTGTCTTTGACAGTACCAAAGTGAATGGTTTACTCTTTATCATACTAACGTATCTCACGAAGTTCCGTTAAGTTTTGTGTGATTGAAGTTTTCAAGCTTTGGGTGAGATATCGATATGAGGAGTGGAAAGACCCTAGCTTGGGGATTCCCAAGGCACCCCAAGGTAATATTCAAGGAATACTCGAGCGCCTAAGCTTGGGGGTTCCCCAGAAGGCATCCCCTCTTTCGTCTTCAAAACTATCGGTATACCTTACTCGGAGCTATATTTTTATTCGTCACATGATATGTGTTTTGCTTGGAGAATATTTTCAATTTTACTTTCTGTTTGAATAAAATCATTGGATCTGAAATCTTGAATGAAAAACAATCCTCCCATGGCTATTTAATTATTTGACTACTCGGTATTCTTCACTTATATCTTTTTGGAGTAGTTTGTCATTTACTCACGTGCTTCACATATATCATATGACTAAATGGTTGAATGAATTGAATATCATAAATTTGAATTTATATACGTTTCATATGCTTACAACAGGGGGAGTAATGAATTCACACATAATAAGTATAGGTAGTAAACTTATTGGAAGTTAGCAAACACAGAATTGGTCACTGGAACAATTCATGAAAGAATATTGAAGGAAGAGAGATTTCACATATAAATATACCATCTTGGACATATTTTGTAATTGTGAGCACTCATTAAAATATGACATGCTGAAAAGTTGATGTTGGACAAGGAAGACAACTTAATGGGTTATGTTTTCCTATATTCGAAATGTTATATTGTCTTGGATCATCCAACATGTTGAGCTTGCCTTTCCCCCTCATGCTAGCCAAATTCTTTGCACCAAGTAGAGATGCTACTTGTGCTTCCGAATATCCTTAAACCTAGTTTTGCCATGAGAGTCCACCATATCTACCTATGGATTGAGTAAGATCTTTCAAGTAAGTTGTCATTGTTGCAAGCAATAAAAATTTCTCTCTAAATATGTATGATCTATTAATGTGGAGAAAATAAGCTTTATACGATCTTGCGATGTGGAATAAATAAAAACGAGGGACTGCATAATAAAGGTCTATATCACAAGTGGCAATATAAAGTGACGTTCTTTTGCATTAAGATTTTGTGCATCCAACCATAAAAGTGCATTACAACCTCTGCTTCCCTCTGTGAAGGGCCTATCTTTTACTTTTATCTTCTACCCTTATACAAGAGTCATGGTGGTCATCACCTTTCCTTTTTACACCTTTTCCTTTTGCAAGCACTTTGTGTTGGATCGATCCGTATATATATATATCCACTTGGATGTAGGTTCTCATAAATTATTATTGCTGACATTACCCTTGAGGTAAAAGTTTGGGAGGCGAAACTATAGGCACTACTAGGGAAAAGGCTAGCAGCAGCGCGGGTTTTAGGTGTATCAGTAGCGCGCGGACCGGCGCTACTAATAAGGCGCTACAGCTAACACATAGCAGTAGCGCGTGCTCACTAGTGCTACTGCTACACAAGTGGAAGCTCGCTACTGCTAATAGCTATAGCGCGCTTCTTCCATGCGCGCTACTGCTACTACCGCGCTGCTGCTAACTTTTCTCCACTCGCTACTGCTAATTTTAGTAGTTTTTTGTTTTTTCGGCATATTTGTTTTGTATTTGAACAGGCTTTATAGAAGAATCTTTAGCACATACAAATGTCATCATGATACACATACAAATGCCTGCGAGACCACAGATGTAATCATAGCATATACATACAAATAGTCTCATCATAATCATCATCCAACACAAAGTGGTCTCTCGTCATCATCTCGAAAATAGCGATACAAGTCTCGATTACTTGCAAATACATCATCATTCATCTAAACAATGATATACGTGAGAAGAGCTATCACTTTGAGTAAATGAGTTCGTATCCCTCTCTCGCATTAGCGTGAACCTAAACTAACTACTGCCTGTCGCTCGGAAACCGGAAACCGGAAACCGGTACACCTGGGCCTGACACTCCGGCCACTTGTCGTATATATACTCCTGGCATAGCACTTCTTCGCCATCTATGATCTATGCACCTGCATCGTCACATGAGTCGATGATATGCAACATATATAGTTGAGCAACAGAAAGAGACAGACTTGGCAAAAATAGAAACAACATATCATAAGCATAAATAACAAAGTTCATCGTACCCCAAAATGCCCTAACTAGAGTGATTTTCGCTAGTCGAGGAGGACGGTTTAATTACATCACAAATAAAGTTTCACCATGCATAACTCCAAGTTTTGTCATACAGAAAGTACGGGCTAAACGGACACATTGTCATATATCGACAATCACTCCAACATGTCGTTCCATCCATCCAAGTCAGGGAGATAGTCCTTGAGCTTAGTGAAAGGCTTCATGTCGAGACGCTGAGAGGCTATCCACGTTCGGACGTCTTCTCGCGACATTTGTCCTTCTCCGTAGAACATCCCTGTTTTTCCAACGACCTCCTTCATGATGATTTGGGCAAGTTCGCGTTGGATGTTATAGAACTCAGCTCGAAGTCGATGATCCTCGATATCTCCTATGTCCTTTGCCCATTGCAGAATATGGGCATCTCCGGATCTAGGTGACATGCGAAGGTTCTGGTGATCCCGTCTGTACTCCAGCATGTGGTGTAGGACATAGAATCCATCATTAAGAGAATCGTTCGGTTGCTGGATGCAGCAGAAGTCGGTCTTATGGCCGAAGGCGGCCCTGCCTCCCCTTGTCTTCTTGTCCCTGACCTCTCCACCCCTTGCTTGGTAGTAAAACATAGCACTGTCGAGAACATCCTTGATGTGGGTGTAATCCTTTTTTTAATGTTCTTCGACGAGTCCAAGTAAAGAGCGTGGGAGAATCGAGGGTAGAGGATGATGAGGACGGCGAGCCCGCCGCTGCGCATAATAAATACACCTCAAATTAATTAGCCTCCGCTGTGCAAATGAATGATTGAAATCGAAGGAAGGATAGCAGCGCGGATGACTTACACGGGATGATAAGGCACGAGAATCGCCTCCTTGTCCTTATTGGCGAGCATGAAAGTGACGATGTAATCCCTCGTGTATTCACGGTGCTTTGCGTAGACTCCCAAGAAGTCCTCGTGCATGTAGTACGGGTCAGCGACACAGATATTAGATTTCTGCTCAACCCCGATGATGT
This sequence comes from Triticum urartu, assembly GCF_056163025.1. Lineage (NCBI taxonomy): Eukaryota > Viridiplantae > Streptophyta > Magnoliopsida > Poales > Poaceae > Triticum > Triticum urartu. The sequence goes on from NC_141878.1 coordinate 91,458,798, forward strand.
AGTTCATGTGCAAGGCATAAAGGCGGACAAACGTAAAATCTAGCTTCTTCACGTGAAACATGTCGAATATGTAATCGAATCGGAGGAAGAACTTATCCGCGGGGAAGCTGTCGACGTACGACATTTGCCACAGAACGTTGACCACGTAGAATGGGTATCCTAGATCTTTTGAGGCGATGAGGCCTTTCTCTACCCGCAGCACATCGTCATGACGTCTCCTTAGATCGCCAAATCTGGCCCGTAGCGCTGTTGCAGGTAGGATTGGTTGACCGGGGATATGCCATTTATCCGCATTGGGGATATCTATACGGTCCTGAAGCCGAGGCTGCTAAGGCGGCTGGATCATAGAATCAGCTTTTTTTCCTTTCCTCGCTCTCTTCCTAGACTTATTTACTACCGGAAGGTCGTCCATAATACGTTGAGACGGCAATTCAGGCACCGACTCATGATGCTCAAACCCTGAGGAGGCGCCAGTATAGACATACTGTTCAGCGCCATTGTCGTCCTCATCCTCATCCATGGCGATGTCCTCAGCGACTAATGGAGCCTCCTCCTTACCCCGTCCGCTATCACCCAACCCGACACCCGACGCTAATTGGGTAGGTGGGGTGTTGATGTTCATACCTTGCTGAGGCTGCGTGCTCGTGGGTGTGCTCCCGGCTGCCTCCAGACGAAGCAGACTCTTTGGCCACAACATCACCCACCCATTGCAACAATCACCAAGCCGCCGCGGTGTCTCGTCATCATCCCCCGCTAGTATTGGAGGAGGCAAATTCTCGTGGCCCGGTTTGACACTGGCCACGGAAACCTTGAAGACGTTCGGGGGGATCGGCCGACTATGGAACAATGGTTCCTTCAGCTTCATCATCGTCGCCTTCCCCACGTCCACCTTCTGGTCACCGATGGTGTACAATATGGTGCACAGGGTTTTGTCGGCCTGCAAAGAAAAGTCTGCGATGTGAGACATCCGAAAGGCAACGAAAACGGAAGATTATACATTTATATTGAAGGGGGCCGGTGTGACAGATACCGTGAGGGTGTCGAGCTCAGCCAAAGATGAAACACCACCGAGCACGTCCGGTGTGGGAGCCGGTGCGGGACCAGGTGCTGGTGCAACGCTAGTCGAGCTACTCCCCAAGAAGTCGGCAAGGGGAAAGTCCTCTGCATTTTTTTCTGGATTTTTCCTTGTCCAAGTGATAACGCCCGTCACCAAGGAAGTAGACAAATCTGCAACCACCTGTTTTGCGGCAGCTACCGTTGTTGCGACTGTTTGAGATGATTTCTTCTCAACTGCAATCTCAACCTTCTTGTCGATGTTTTCTTTAGTTAACCTCCGTCTTTCCTTTCCCTCCTCCGTGGTCTCATGGTAGTACTTCTTCCACGTGGCGCCGTCTCCGACACCGTGCACGCGTCCATACGACGGTCGAGTATCCTCCGGTTGTCGTTTCAATATGTTCAACGCCCGGTTGAATGGAGTGTCCCACTTGGGCCTCGCCAATGCCTCAGACGGTGAGTCACTTTCGGCCGCAATCCGGTGCTGCTCTCTCTGCAAAAGGCACAAGGATCGTTTACAAATATGACTAACGTGTGTAGTCGAATTGATCATAAACTAAAATTACTAGCAGTCTCATGAACTCCGTAATGACCGGTGTTGTCTCGTAAACCTTGTTCACTGGGTCCCAACGGTGCCGGGCCCTGAGGACGTCACGCTCCTGCGGGACAGTGAAATCCGCCAAGGGGTCTGGGATGCCAAGACTCGCGGCTTCCGTGTCCTCCTTGGCCCATTTGGACCTCTTTCCGCCGTAACCACGGCTTCCGAGGTGGTGGCTCCCAATGTTCCTCTCTTGAAGCCCCTTCATGTACTGAGACTTTTTTTGGCAGCTTCGGCCTCGCAAGCCTCCTTGAATATTTGAAACTGCTCTTCCGTGATTGTCGAATTATCCTTTACAATCTCGGAGTAGGGTTCCTTCTTGTCGATGATCTTTGCTTTCACTCGATTTTTCCAGGCGGCCAACGCGTTGCTAAACTTGGTCATGGCGTGTTTGTTTATCTTCTTCATTCCCGGGTCCTCATCTGGATCTTCATAATCCTTCCCATTCCGGCCCGGGAACAAGAATATCTGGTGAAACTTCTTTAGGAGGGAGCTGCTCATATTTTCTATCTTCGGTAGTTTCTCATCGTTGATGGTGGCGGTTGTCCGTACGATGCAGCCTATTTGATTGCTGTAGCATCGACGCGCTTCCTCGGGCACCTTTGGCTCAAAATTGCCGTCGTCCACCTCCGTGACCACCAGTCTAGTAGTCTTGAGTTTGTTAGGAAGCCGTTGCCTATTTTCTTTCTGTTCTACACCGGCTCCGCTCCCCAAGGCAGCGCCGGTCTCAGTCTCAGCGTCGATCTCGATGCCGGTCTGAGTCTCACCGCCAATCTCAGTCTTAGCACCGGTCTGAGTCTCAGCGCCGGTCTCGATGCCGGTCTAAGTCTCAGTGCCGGTCTTAGTCTCAGCACTGGTCTGCGTGTCGGTCTCAGTCCCCGATGCCACCGGTTGATCGTCGGCAAGGCTAAAAAATTCGTCTGCCGCCCAGTAGACGTCGTCGCAATCACCAGAACCCTGTCCTTCATCGTTGCTAGCCATGTTTCCTACGATTAAATCTAGTAAATTAATTCTAGACCTAATAAAATGAATAATGACATACAAAAGGCCTATGTTTTGTAGGAACGTTGACTCCTTCCTGGTGCGGCAAATCCCGGGCACTCGATATGTCCTAGTTTGTAGCACAAGTCATGCCGAAATTCACGGAAAATTTCGGCATGACCGTTGCTAAAAAGTGGACAAATTGAGAACCTGAAATTTGCCAGAACGGAAATGAATCAACATTCCGGCAAAACATATATAGGCCACTCAGCTTGATTCAAACAACAAAGCCACTTGGGCACAAACAACATGACCACTTCAATGAAAAGATATAATCAACAATAAAAGTCTAGGAAGGGATCATCTTTAAAATAAAACTTGCCTAAATAACCTGGATAATTAACCTAATTAAACTAGTTAACCTGACTAGTTCTCTGTCAAAGCCCTAACTAAATTTTTGCACTAACCTAGGTAATTAACCTAATTAAACTAGTTAACCTAACTACTTCTCTGTCAAAGCCCTAACTAAATTTTTGCCCTAATCTAGATAATTAACATAATTAAACTAGATAACCTATGCATGAGAGAGAGGAGGGGTGGGGGCTTACAAAGGATGGCTCCGGTGGTGGCGAGGGAGGCAGTGGTGGCGAGGGAGGCAGGGGCGTCTCCGGTGACGGCGAGGGAGGAAGTTGTGGCGAGGGAGGATCCGGTGGCGTTGACGGTGGCTCCGGTGGAGTTGATGCGGCCGCGCGGCTCCGTGGTGTTGGGGGCGGCTCCGGTGGCGTCGACGGCGCACGACTCTGGTGGCTCCGGGGCGTCGACGTCGGCAGGAGATGGCGGCGCAGTGGGGCAACGGCGAATCGGGGAGACGGCGGCGGGGTGGGTCGAGAGATTTGGGGGGCAAGTGGTGGCCGGGGGGGGGAACGGTCTTTTGGTTAAGTCAAAACTAGCGGTAGCGCGTTTCGCAGAACGCGCTATAGCTAAGGTAGCTATAGCGCTTTTTCCAAAACGCGCTACTGCTATACATATGTAATTTTCTCTCTTTTTTATTTCCTTTTCTGTTTCTATAGCAGGGGTCCTGGAAACGCGCTGCACCTGCGTTAGCTACAAGGCCTCTTACTAACACACGCTACAGCTAAGCCTTTCTCTGTTTTTTCGCCTTTTCATTTATTTTGCTTTACATTTTATTTTTTCTTTCTCCTTTTTCTGTTTCTTTCATTTTCATTTACTTTTCTATTTGTTTTTCATTTTATTTTATTTCCATTAGCAGTAGCGCTGTTACAGGGAAACGCGCTGCTACTCATGCCCTAGCGGTAGCGCGCTTCCTGCAAGGCCGCTACTGCTATGCGTAGCCCATCGTTCCAGCAATGGGAATATTAGTAGTAGCGCTTTTACGGGCACACGCGCTATTGCTAGGATCGTATCTGCAGCGCGGTTTATTCTGAACCGCTACTGCTATCTAGCAATAGCGCCCTTTTTTAACCCGCGCTGTCGCTAAATTTCTGTGTATAAGGTTTTCCCTAGTAGTGAGGCCCTATCTTTCTCTATGTCCGATTACAACTTTGAACCCATAAATATCACATGAGTGTTAGCAGTTGTGAAAGATTAAATGATAATTGAGTATGTGGAGTTTGCTAAATCAAAGCTCTTACATAGACCCTTCCCGAAAATAAGATGAATTGCAATTGTATGATGACTAAGAGCACAATTTGTTAGTTTTCAAGAAAGTTTATGATCTATACTTTAAGATGTGAATAGCTTGTTACTTGATCATGAGAAGTTTCATGAGTTGAGCTACTGTTATGATATATAATGATGCTAGAAAAAGTGATTCGAACTATCATTGATGAAACTTATGCACTTGCTAGCATTCACACTTCATAAATTATTTCTTTTATCATTTACCTACTCGAGGACGAGCAGGAATTAAGCTTGGGGATGCTGATACGTCTCCAACGTATCTATAATTTATGAAGTATTCATGCTATTGTATTATCCATCTGAGATGTTTTATATGCATTTATATGCTATTTTATATGATTTTTGGGACTAACCTATTAACCTAGAGCCCAGTGCCAGTTTCTATTTTCCCCTTGTTTTTGAGGATTGCAGAAAAGGAATACCAAACGGAGTCCAATTGACATGCCAATTTTTGATGAATTTTTACGGACCAAAAGAAGCCCCCGGAGTAAAAAAGTTGGGCCAGAAGAGTCCCGACCCGTCCACGAGGGTGGGGGCACGCCCCACCCCCTAGGCATGGGCCCCTATCTCGTGGACGACTCGGAGACCCCCCTGGCGTGAAACCAACGCCAAAAATTCCTATAAATACAGAAACCCCCCCAGAAAATAACCTAGATTGGAAGTTTCGCCGCCGCAAGCCTCTATAGCCATGAGAAATTAATCTAGGCCCTCTCTGGCACCCTGCCGGAGGGGGCCATCATCACCGGAGGCTATGGAGGAGGATCCCGGAGGGGCCATCATCACCATGAAGGCGAAGGACCAGAGGGAGAACCTCTATCCCATCTAGGGGGGAGGCCATTGAGGAGGAAGCATAAGGGGGAGAACCTCTCCTCCTCTTTCTTGGTGGCACCAGAGTGCCATCGAGAGGGGAATCATCGCCGCGGTGATCGTCTTCATCAACGTCACCATCATCATTGCTACCTCTTGAGTACTGTGTTGGTTTTCCCTTGAAGAGGAAAGCGTGATGCAGCAAAGTAGTGTAAGTATTTCCCTCAGTTTTTGAGAACCAAGGTATCAATCCAGTAGGAGGCCACACGCAATTCCCTCGTACCTACACAAATAAATAAGAACCTCGCAACCAACGTGATAAAGGGGAAGTCAATCCCTTCATGGTCACTTACGAGTGTGGGATCTGATAGAGATGATAAAATACTATTTTTGGTATTTTTATGATAAAGACTAAAAGTAAAGATTGCAAAATAAAAGTTAATAGAAATAGCTTGTTGACGGAAGATTAATATGATGGAGAATAGACCCTAGGGCCATAGGTTTCACTAGTGGCATCTCTCAAGATAGCATAAGTATTACGGTGGGTGAACAAATTATTGTCGAGCAATTGATAGAAAAGCGAATAATTATGAGAATATCTAGGCATGATCATGTATATAGGCATCACGTCCGTGACAAGTAGACCGAAACGATTCTGCATCCACTACTATTACTCCAAACATCGACCGCTACCCAGCATGCATCTAGAGTATTAAGTTCATAAGAACAGAGTAACGCCTTAAGCAAGATGACATGATGTAGAGGGATAAACTCATGCAATATGATATAAACCCCATCTTTTCATCCTCGATGGCAACAATACAATATGTGTTGTTTCCCTTTCTATCACTGGGATCGAGCACCGCAAGATTGAACCCAAAGCTAAGCACTTCTCCCATTGCAAGAAAGATCAATCTAGTAGGCCAAACCAAACTGATAATTCAAAGAAACTTGCAAAGATAAACCAATCATACATAAAAGAATTCAGAGAAGATTCAAATATTGTTCATAGATAAACTTGATCATAAACACACAATTCATCGGATCTCGACAAACACACCGCAAAAGAATATTACATCGAATAGATCTCCAAGAGAATCGAGGAGAACTTTGTATTGAGATCTAAAGAGAGAGAAGAAGCCATCTAGCAACTAGCTATGGACCCGAAGGTCTGAATTATACTACTCACACATCATCGGAGGGGCCATGGAGTTGATGTAGAGGCCCTCCGTGATCAATGCCCCCTCCGGCGGAGCTCCGGAAAAGGCCACAAGATGGGATCTCTTGGGTACAGAAGGTTGCAGCGGTGGGATTAGGTTTTCGTGGTGCTCATGGATGTTTGCGGGGTACATGGATATATATAGGAGGAAGAAGTAGGTCTGTGGAGCAACGAGGGGACCACGAGGGTGGAGGGCGAGCCCAGGGGTGGTGGGCGCGCCCCCTGCATCGTGGCCTCCTCGATTGATTCTTGACGTCCACTCCAAGTCTCCTGGATCACGTTTGTTCCAAAAATAACGCTCCCGAAGGTTTCATTCCGTTTGGACTCCGTTTTATATTACTTTTCGGCGAAACTCTAAAATAGGCAAAAAACATCAATTTGGGCTGGGCCTCCGGTTAATAGGTTAGTCCCAAAAATACTATAAAAGTGTAAAAATAAGCCCATTAACATCCAAAATGGATAATATAATAGCATGGAGCAATCAAAAATTATAAATACGTTAGAGACGTATCAAGCATCCCCAAGTTTAATTCCTACTCGTCCTCGAGTAGGTAAATGATAAAAATAGAATTTTTGATGTGGAATGCTTCCTAACATATTTCTCAATGTAATTTTTCTTTATTGTGGCATGAATGTTCAGATCCGAAAGATTCAAGATAAAAGTTTAATATTGACATAGAAATAATAATACTTCAAGTATACTAACTAAGAAATCATGTCTTCTCAAAATAACATGGCTAAAGAAAGTTATCCCTACAAAATCATATAGTCTGGCTATGCTCTATCTTCATCACACAAAGTTGTAAATCATGCAGAACCCCGATGACAAGCCAAGCAATTGTTTCATACTTTTGATGTTCTCAAACTTTTTCAATCTTCACGCAATATATGAGCGTGAGCCATGGATATAGCACTATGGTGGAATAGAATGGTGGTTGTGGAGAAGACAAAAAAGGAGAAGATAGTCTCACATCAACTAGGCGTATCAACGGGCTATGGAGATGCCCCTTAATAGATATCAATGTGAGTGAGTAGGTATTGCCATGCAACGGATGCACTAGAGCTACAAGTGTATGAAAGCTCAACAAAAGAAACTAAGTGGGTCTGCATCCAACTTGCTTGCTCATGAAGACCTAGGGAAATTTGAGGAAGCCCATCATTGGAATATACAAGCCAAGTTCTATAATGTAAAATTCCCACTAGTTTATGAAAGTGACAACATAAGAGACTCTCTATCATGAATATCATGGTGTTACTTTGAAGCACAAGTGTGGAAAAAGGATAGTAACATTGTCCCTTTTCTCCTTTTCTCTCATTTTATTTTTTTAGTTGGGCCTTCTTCTTTTTTTTGGCCTCTTTTTTTATTTTATTTTTGTCCGGAGTCTCATCTCGACTTGTGGGGGAATCATAATCTCCATCATCCTTTCCTCACTGGGACAATGCTCTAATAATGATGATCATCACACTTCTTTTTACTTACAACTCAAGAATTACAACTCAATACTTAGAACAAAATATGACTCTATGTGAATGCCTCCGGCAGTGTACCGGGATATGCAATGAATCAAGAGTGACATGTATGAAAGAATTATGAACGGTGGCTTTGCCACAAATATGATGTCAACTACATGATCATGCAAAGCAATATGACAATGATGAAGCGTGTCATAATAATTGCATGGCACTATATCTCGGAATGGCTATGGAAATGCCATAATAGGTAGGTATGGTGGCTGTTTTGAGGAAGGTATATGGTGGGTTTATGGTGCCGGCGAAAGTTGCACGGTACTAGAGAGGCTAGCAATTGTGGAAGGGTGAGGGTGCGTATAATCCATGGACTCAACATTAGTCATAAAGAACTCACATACTTATCGCAAACATCTATTAGTTATCGAATCAAAGTACTACGCGCATGCTCCTAGGGGGATAGATTGGTATGAAAAGACCATCGCTCGTCCCCGACCGCCACTCATAAGGAAGGCAATCAATAAATAAATCATGCTCCGACTTCATCACATAACGGTTCACCATACGTGCATGCTAAGGGAATCACAAACTTCAACACAAGTATTTCTCAAATTCACAACTACTCAACTAGCATGACTCTAATATCACCATCTCCATATCTCAAAACAATCATCAAGTATCAAACTTCTCTTAGTATTCAATGCACTTATATGAAAGTTTTAATTATGCCTAAAAGCAAATTGCCATGTTGTTCTAAAGGACTCTCAAAATAATATAAGTGAAGCATGAGAGATCAATTATTTCTATAAAATAAAACCACCACCGTGCTCTAATAGATATAAGTGAATCACTTGAGCAAAAACTATATAGCTCAAAAGATATAAGTGAAGCACATAGAGTATTCTAATAAATTCTAATTCATGTGTGTCTCTCTCAAAAGGTGTGTAAAGCAAGGATGATTGTGGTGAACTAAAAAGCAAAGACTCAAATCATACAAGACATTCCAAGCAAAAACACATATCATGTGGCGAATAAAAATATAGCTCCAAGTAAAGTTACCGATGAACGAAGACAAAAGAGGGGATGCCTTCCGGGGCATCCCCAAGCTTAGGCTTTTTGGTGTCCTTGTATTTTATATTGGGGTTCCATGCGCATCCCCAAGCTTAGGCTCTTGCCACTCCTTATTCCATACTCCATCAAATCTTTACCCAAAACTTGAAAACTTCACAACACAAAACTTAACAAGAGAATCTCATGAGCTCCGTTAGCGAAAGAAAACAAAACACCACTTCAAGGTACTGTAATGAACTCATTATTTATTTGTATTGCTGTTAAACCTACTGTATTCCAACTTCTCTATGGTTTATAAACTCTTTTACTAGCCATAGATTCATTAAAATAAGCAAACAACACACGAAAAACAGAATCTGCCAAAAACAGAATAGTCTGTAGTATTCTGTAACTAACGCAAACTTATGGAACCCCACAAATTCTAAAATAAATTGCTGGACGTGAGGAATTTATCTATTAATCATCTTCAAAAACAATTAACTAAATAGCACTCTCCAATAAAAAATTGCATCAATTCTCATGAGCGCTAAAGTTTCTGTTTTTTACAGCAAGATCAAAAAGACTTTCCCCAAGTCTTCCCAATGGTTCTCCTTGGCACAAACACCAATTAAAGACAAAAAACACAACCAAAACAGAGGCTAGATAAATTTTTCATTACTAAACAGGAGCAAAAAGCAAGAAATAAAAATAAAATTGGGTTGCCTCCCAACAAGCGCTATCGTTTAACTCCCTTAGCTAGGCATAAAAGCAAGGATAGATCTAGGTATTGTCATCTTTGGTAGGCAATTCTTCAATCAGACACCTATAACTTTTAGGAGTTTCTTTCTTTTTATTAATTATCAAACTCCTAGGCACGAAATCAAGAAAATCATTTGTAGCAAAAGGTTCCTTAAGGATAGTGAGAAAATTGGGGTGAACACTTATGGATTTGAGGTCCGCATTTTCCTTACAAGAAGTTCCACCCTTATTTTTAGGAACATACATCAATTTGGCAATCTTAGCGTTAGGAGGAGTGTTTTTCACGGAAGAAAAGGCAGACCCAAGGTTGGTAATAATATCCTCAATTTTATCAATTCTAGTGGAATCTTGATCTATCTTTTCATTAACCATAGGTCCCTTTTCTTTAAAAAATTCAAGAGCCACTCCTACCTTAGATCCCTATTGGGTAACTTGGTTGTGGATCTTTCTATCCAAATTTTCAATCAACTCTACGGTAGCAACTTTATTTTCAATAATTTCAAGCCTTTGCATCACATGTTCCAAAGTTAAAGTAGTTCCATTAACCAAAAGAGGTGGTGGGCCAAACAAATCTATCATAGCATTATAATAATCAAAAGTATGGCTACCCAAGAAATTTCCTCCGATAATGGTATCAATAATATATCTATTCCAAGGCGTGATGCCTACATAAAAATTTGAAGAAGAACAGAAGTAGATTGCTTCCTAGTAGATCTATTTTGCGCATTACAAATTCTGTACCAAGCATCTTTCAGATATTCTCCCTCCATTTGTTTAAAATTAAGAACTTCATTCTCAAGAGACAAGGGAGTAGATAAAGGACTAGCCATAACGATGAGGCAAGCGAAAAATAGGCGAACGGAAAGAGAGGGCGAAAGGAAAAGAGGATGAATAAAACGGCAAGGGTGAATTGGGGAGAGGAAAACGAGAGGCAAATGGAAAATAATGTAATGCAAAGGATAAGAGTTGTGATGGGTACTTGGTATGTCTTGACTTGGCGTAGATCTCCCCGGCAATGGCGCCAGAAATGGCTTGTTGACGGGAGATCAAATCTTGACTTGACTTTGTGCAGCCTCCCCGGCAACGGCACCAGAAATTCTTCTTGCTACATCTTGAGCACTGCATTGGTTTTCCCTTGAAGAGGAAAGGGTGGTGCAGTAAAGCAGCGTAAGTATTTCCCTCAGTTTTTGAGAACCAAGGTATCCATCCAGTAGGAGATCATGCACGAGTCACCTCGTACCTACACAAACAAATAAGAACCTCGCAACCAACGCGATAAAGGGGTTGTCAATCCCTTCACGGCCACTTGCAAGAGTGAGATCTGGTAGAGATGATAATAATAAGATAAATATTTTTGGTATTTTTATGATATGGATTGAAAGTAAAAGATAGCAAAATAAAGTAGATTGGAAACTTGTATGATGGAAAATAGACCCGGGGGCCATAGGTTTCACTAGTGGCTTCTCTCAAGATAGCATAAGTATTACGGTGGGTGAACAACTTACTGTCGAGCAATTGATAGAAAAGAGAATAATTATGAGAATATCTAGGCATGATCATGTATATAGGCATCATGTCCGAGACAAGTAGACCGAAACGATTCTGCATCTACTACTATTACTCCACACATCGACCGCTATCCAGCATGCATCTAGAGTATTAAGTTCATAAGAACAGAGTAACGCCATAAGCAAGATGACATGATGTAGAGGGATAAACTCATGAAATATGATAGAAACCCCATCTTTTTATCCTCGATGGCAACAATACAATACATGTCATTTCCCTTTCTGTCACTGGGATCGAGCACCACAAGATTGAACCCAAAGCTAAGCACTTCTCCCATTGCAAGAAAGATCAATCTAGTAGGCCAAACCAAACTGAAAATTCGAAGAGACTTGCAAAGATAAACCAATCATACATAAAAGAATTCAGAGAAGATTCAAATATTGTTCATAGATAAACTGGATCATAAACCCAGAATTCATCAGTCTCAACAAACACACCGCAAAAGAAGATTACATCGAATAGATCTCCACAAGAGAGGGGGAGAACTTTGTATTGAGATCCAAAAAGAGAGAAGAAGCCATCTAGCTAATAACTATGGACCCGAAGGTCTAAAGTAAACTACTCACACATCATCGGAGGGGCCATGGAGTTGATGTAGAGGCCCTCCATGATCAATGCCCCCTCCGGCGGAGCTCCGGAAAAGGCCCCAAGATGGGATCTCTTGGGGTCAGAAGGTTTCGGCGGTGGGATTAGGTTTTCGTGGTGGTCCTGGATGTTTGCGGGATACATGGATATATATAGGAGGAAGAAGTAGGTCTGTGGAGCAACGAGGGGCCCACAAGGGTGGAGGGCGCGCCCAGGGGTAGTGGGCGCGCCCCCCTGCCTCGTGGCCTCGTCGATTAATTCTTGACGTCCACTCCAAGTCTCCTGGATCACGTTTGTTCCAAAAATAACGCTCCCGAAGGTTTCATTCCGTTTGGACTCCGTTTGATATTCCTTTTCGGCGAAACTCTAAAATAGGCAAAAAACAGCAATTTGGGCTGGGCCTCCTATTAATAGGTTAGTCCCAAAAATACTGTAAAATTGTAAAAATAAGCCCATTAACATCCAAAATAGATAATATAATAGCATGGAGCAATCAAAAATTATAAATACGTTGGAGACGTATCACTGTGCAGACGGCACGGTTGGATTACTCACGCCCGTATTGATGAGAAACCCTCAATAAGGGGACACGATCTTTGCTTCGACAAGACGTGTCAATAAAACCGCATCTTGAAACATAGAGCGGGATGCTAAAACGGTTTGAAATAATAACCGGGAAGTGACGTGATATCACACTACAAAAGTTGTTAGTGGATTGGACTCATAAAATATTATACTCTGTGTGTGTGTGTGTGTGGTACTCATTTTGCAGAGCCGGACACGTTTTCTGTGTTCGAAGGCTGTTTTGGAGTATTCAGAGGAGGAACCGGCCTTGCAATGCCGAAGATAATCTGCGCACCGGACACATCTTCATTGAAGCCTGGTTCAGGGGCTACTGAGGAAGTCTTGGATTAAGGGGTCCTCGGGCGTCCGGACTATACAACATGGGTCGGACTAATGGGCTATGAAGATACAAGACAGAAGACTTCCTCCCGTATCCGGATGGGACTCTCCTTTGCGTTGATGGCAAGCTTAGCATTCGGATATGTAGATTCCTTCCTTTGTAAACCGACTATGTACAACCCTAGGCCCCTCTGGTATCTATATAAACCGAAGGGTTTAGTCCATAGAGGCAATTGCAATCATACTGGCTAGACATCTAGGGTTTAGCCACAACAATCTCGTGGTACATCAACTCTTGTAATCCTCATATTCATCAAGATCAATCAAGCAGGACGTAGGGTATTACCTCCATCAAGAGGGCCCGAACCTGGGTAAAACATCGTGTCCCCTGCCTCAAGTTACCATCGACCTTAGACGCATAGTTCGGGACCCCCTACCCGAGATCCACCGGTTTTGACACCGACAATAATCACGTGGTAGTCATGAGACTTTAGGTTCTGGAACTTTTTCTCTGCCATATTTATTATTCGCTTTATATTCGACGAGAAGGCAGACGGTACCTTCATACTGAGCAGGCATTCAAAGAAAATGTCCTTCTCTTCTTTGGTAAGAGCATAGCTGGCATGACCCTGATGTATGCCGTCTTTTCCGTGCATACGTTGCTGGTCCTCCCGTGCCTCTGGTGTATCTTTTGTCTTCCCATACATGCCCAAGAAGCCAAGTAGGGTCACTCATAGATTCTTCGTCATGTTCATCACGTCGATTGTGGAGCGGACCTCTAGGTCTTTCCAATAGGGCAGGTCCCAAAATATAGATTTCTTCTTCCACATGGGTGCGCGTCCGTCAGCGTCATTTGGAACAGGTTGTCCGCCAGGACCCTTTCCAAAGATTACCTTCAAATCCTTGACCATATCATGTACAATAGCACCAGTACGTGGCGAGGCTTCATCCGGTGATCCGCCTCACCTTTGAAATGCTTGCCTTTCTTTCTTACCGGATGCCTACTCGGAAGAAATCGACGATGTCCTAGGTACACATTCTTCCTACAATTATCCAAATATATACTGTCGGTATCATCTAAACAGTGTGTGCATGTGCGGTATCCCTTGTTTGTCTATCCTGAAAGGTTACTGAGAGCAAACCAATCATTGATGGTCACGAACAGGAACGCCTTTAGGTCAAATTATTCCTGTCTGTGCTCCTCCCACGCACGTACACTTGTTCCATTCCACAGTTGTAAGAGTTCATCAACTAATGGCCTTAGGTACACATCAATGTCGTTGCCGGGTTGCTTAGGGCCTTGGATGAGCACTGGCATCATAATGAACTTTCATGCACAACCAAGAGGAAGGTTATACAAACATAGAGTCACAGGCCAGGTGCTATGGTTGCTGCTCTGCTCCACAAAAGGATTAATGCCATATGCGCTTAGACCAAACCATACGTTCCTTGCCTCACCTGCAAACTGCTTCCTATACTTTCTCTCAATTTTTCGCCACTGCGACCCGTCAGCGGGTACTCTCAACTTTTCATCTTTCTTACGGTCTTCTCTGTGCCATCGCATCGCCTTGGCATGCTCTTGGTTTAGGAACAAACGTTTCAACCATAGTATTATAGGAGCATACCAATCACCTTGGCAGGAATCTTCTTCCTGGGCGCTCGCCCTCGACACCACCAGGGTCATCGCGGCTGATCTTATAGCGCAATGCACCGCATACCGGGCACGCGTTCAAATCCGCATACTCACCGCGATAGAGGATGCAGTCATTAGGGCATGCATGTATCTTCTTCACCTCTAACCCTAGAGGGCAGACAACCTTATTTGCTTCGTACGTACTCTCGGGCAATTCGTTGTCCTTTGGAAGCATCTTCTTTAACTTTACCAGCAACTTTCCAAATGCCTTGTCAGACACACCATTCTCCGCCTTCCATTGCAGTAATTCCAGTGTGGTGCCCAGCTTTTTATTGTTAGTTTCGCAATTCAGGTACAACAATTTCCTGTGATCCTCTAACATGCACTGCAACTTCTTCTTCTCCTTTTCACTTGCGCAGTTTCTCTCTGCGTCAGCAATGGCCCGACCTAGATCATCAGTTGGCTCATCTGATGCCTCTTATTTAGCTTCTTCCCGCATTGCCAGCCCAGCTTCTTCCCGCATTGCCGGCTCAGCTTCTTCCCCCATTTTTGTATCATTGTATTCAGGGAACCCATGGCCAGGATAGCTATTGTCGTCCTCTTCTTCTTCATTTTCTTCCATCATAACCCCTCTTTCTCCGTGCTTGGTCCAAACAATATAGTGGGGCATGAAACCGGACTCAAACAGGTGGACGTGAATGGTTCTTGAGTTAGAGTAATTGTGATCATTCTTACAGCCAGCACATGGACAAGGCAAAAAAAAACCATCCGCCCGCTTGTTTTCCTAAGCCGCAATCAAAAAAGTATGCTACTTTGCTGCATCACCATTTCCTCTTCAAGGGAAAACCAACGCAGTGCTCTAGAGGTAGCAAGAAGGATTTCTGGCGCCGTTGCCAGGGAGACCTACGCACAAGTCAAGACATACCAAGTACCCATCTGTCAGGACCCTGATTCTAAGTCACACCGATCTAGCCTGTAATACCTCATATCACTTTGCGGCCTCACGCACGGTATTCCCACGGGTGTCGCCTTTCCATGGCCCGGGACCATTTGCGCCTTTTGGCTCGCGTATATGATAGTGTCGCTAGCATCCATATGATAGAGAACCCGGGCTGACATGACTAGTCGTGAACCCAAAGTGGCACTAACTGACGGGGACAGGCATACATGAATCAACATCGAGCATGTCGGTCAGCAGCGTGCGAATCCGGGCTGTAGCACTAGGCTAACAGGACTCTGGGAACCCGGGCTGTAGCAGACTAGGTAGGACTCCGGATGTCACCGTGTGACATTTCCTCGAAGGGACAGACACAGGAACGAAGTGAATCACATGCCGGCCAGTCAAGTGTTCCGGAGCAGTAGTGCTGGGCTAGCAGGACTCTGGTGAATCGTCTGTAGCGGACTACTATGGCTCATGAAGCACACGACTACATTTGCCCATAAGAGAGGCTACCAAGGATAAACAACTAGGTTGTCGAATCCCACAAATACCAAGCATTTCAATCATACACACAATATGCTCGATATGTGTAAATACAACATGGCATCACAACATAACTCTACGACTCAAGTATTTATTCATTAGGCTCCGAGGAGCCAAGCATTACAAACATGGGTCTCATGACCCCAACATACAGAGCATACAAGCAACAAGCACATGCGGAAGCTTAACTTGTCTGAGTACAGACAACTACAAATGAAGAAGGCTGAGAAGCCTGCCTATCTACAACACCCTGCCGAGGGCACAAGATCATAGCTGAGGTAACAAGGTAAACGTCGAAGTCCACGCGGAACTACTAGTGAGTCTGACATCTCTCTGCAAAAACATAAAATAGGCAAACGTGAGTACAAATGTACCCAGCAAGATTTACATCAGAACTAACTATGTATGCATCGGCATCAACAAAGGGGGTAGTGGAGTTTAACTGCAGCAAGCCTGCTTTGACTCAGTGGCTAACCTGAACTACTACTACATGTAACTCTTTTGAGGTGGCGCACACGAGTCCACATATTCACCAATCAATACACCACTATGGATCAGCTCCCGTCTCCCTACGAGAACGCCATCCATAGCACTCACGCTTATCTTGCGCATTTTAGAGTATCCACTTTCACTTGTCTATGATCTGTTATAGGCAACCCAGAAGTCCTTTACCGCGGACATGACTATTCAAATAGATCATTTATAACCCTGCAGGGGTGTACTTCTTCACACACGCTCTCACCAGTTACCACCATGTACACGTCGTGTATCTCGGCAACCTTCAAGCAGAAGCCTGGCGAGGGAGTCTGCCACGACCTGACTAACCACACAAGTCTCTAGTCCAGGTTTATCGCCTATTCGAGTTCCATCCGCGAGGAGATCCAGCCGGAGTTTCGCTCACAACCCCAAACGATGTGTGCAGGGTTCCCAAGACACCAAACGGGCGCCCGGTACACTGTGCCACGGTGTATCTACCGCATCATAGCCCACCCCTAGGGTCAGCGCTACGCACGGCCGCCAACACATATCCTATAAACACCAGAAACTAGTTTCAACTCCTGGACAGAGGACTAGGGCAGTTAATAAGTCGAGAGGGTCAATTAAGGATCCCAATGAGTGGTAGTAGCTGTTCATGGATCACAAACACAGAACTCAGTTCCTGAGAATGGTTTCAATGAGACAACGCACCATGTACTCCTGCATGGGCTCTCACCGCTACCTTTACCAAATCGTGTTCACACACTTAGCTCACACAGAGTAGGACATGTTCATCACTATTCCAATTCATCCCCGATGAATCAGACCTAACTCAACTCTAAGCAGTAGGAGGCATGACAAACAAGCATGAATGAGTAGGCACATGAGGGCTCAAACAACTCCTACTCATGCTAGTGGGTTTCATCTATTTACTGTGGCAATGACAGGTCATGCAGAGGAAAAGGGGTTCAACTACCGCAGCATGTAACAGTTGAATCATTGTTGTCCTAATGCAGTAAAACAGAGCAGGAGCGAGAGAGTGGGATTGTATCAGAATGAACAAGGGGGTTTTGCTTGCCCGACACTTCTGAAGATATTATAGCTCTTCATCGGTGTCATCAAACTCATCGTCGGTAACATACGTCTACCGAGGGGGAACAACCACCGGCAAACACAGAAAGAACACAATCAATGCAATGCACAATATGATGCATGATCATGACATGTCGATATGCTGTGATTTGAGCTAATGCAGGTAAGAACAGAAGGGTCTGAGTTGATTTGAACCAAAGGTTCAAATTCAAATTCAAACTAAGAACTTATAAAGTGCATTATCATGTTTTGATATAAACAGCATGGTTAATTTGTTTAAACATGCATGGAAATGCTACATATGGATAGATTGGATTTTTCTGATCATCTTTCATATATAAATTATTTGATTTGGAGCTACGGTTGATTTTCTATGAGTTTTAGAAGTTTTGGGCATTTTCTGGAATTTCCTGAATTAAGTTAAATCCAGAATAAGAGTTATTGCGTCAGCACTGCGTCACTGTGACGTCAGCTAGTCAACTGGGCGCCTCCAGGTCAAACTTGACCAGTAGGTCCCACTAGTCAGTGACACATAGTCAGCTACAGAGGCTAACATGTGGGACCCGGTCAAAGCTGACGTGGCCAAGTCAAAGTTGACAAGCGGGGCCCATTGAAATTAGTGCTAATCTAACAGAGAGTTAAAATAATTAGTTTAGGCACTGGGCCCACATGTAAGTGGGTCAGGAGGTTAATTAGTGGGTGATTAGTGCTAACTAGGTGGCCACGTCGACAGTCCCGGAGTCTCGCCGGCGGTGACCTCGAACCACGGCGGAGTTCGCTCGGAACTCCCCAGAGGCGACGGATCGACGCGCCAGGGGCACCAGAGGATAGCCCGTGCTCGTGCGCATCTAGGGAGACCAACAGGAGGTGCGGGGGTGGCAGGAATTCATCGGAGTGGAACCCGCGGCGGTTGTCGGAGTTCTGGGCTGGTGCGGGTTAGCGCTGCGGTGTGCTAACGAGCGAGGCGATGGGCTAGCGGGGTGCTAGGCGATGCGGGGAGCAGGTTAGGCGCGCCGGGGTGACCTAATGGTCACCGGAGCTACGCCGACAACGAGCTCAGGCGGCGGCGTGCTACGGCCAGCTACGAAACGACGGCTACGGCGAGCGGCAAGCCACGGGGTTAGGGAAAAAATGTGAAGGAGCTCACGGTGGGTCGGATGAGGTAGACGACGAGCTCGGAAGGCGGAGACGGCTGCGAATCGGCGCGTGTGGCTTCCGGTGACCGAGGAGGAAGAAGACGAGGCAGTCGGCGATGCAGGCCGTCCCAGCGCTCGGGGCCAGGGTGGGGTGGAGCGACGGACGATGGCGGAGGCCGTGGACAGCGCGGGGAGGCAAGGGGAGCACGGTGGCCGTGGCAAACGGCGTCGGCGACGACGAGCTCCGCTCGGGTGTGCTCGGGAGAGGAAGCAGAGAAGGGGGAAGGGTCGGGAGAGAGCAGAGAGCGACGGGAGAGGCAGAGGGGGCCGCGGGGCGTGTCCAGACGCATCGGGGGCGCCTAGGTGGCAAGCAGGAGGTGGCAAGGGTGGCGTCGGCGCTCGCCACCGAGCTGCTTCGGGGCGAGGGGGAGGAAGACGACAGAGAGGAGGTGGGCTGGGCCGGCCAGCTCAGATGGGCCGCCAGGTGGACTAGAGCGCTAGGTAAGTGCCCAGGTGAGCCTCTCTCTCTTTTATTTCTGTTTTTCTATTTTTTGTAATTGTGTTTGGCTTTAATAAAAATGCCAGGGTATTTGAAAAAATCATGAAACTGCCCAATGTCACTGTTTGGAATATTTCCAACAGCAAACATTTCAGTTTGTGATTATTTGAGCATTTAAAATATTATTAGCAATTAAATGCCCAAATGCAAATACTATATAATTTAATTCAAAAATCCAAAATGTCCTAGAAAATGTGCACCATTTTTGGAAGAGGTTCTAGACCAATTCAAAAATGATGAACTTTTGTAAAGGGCATTTTGGGTTCATTGAAATGTTTTTTAGTTGAACCTGGTATTTTCAGGGGGGTGCTAGGGTTTGTTGATCCCCATTTTAGGTTTAAGAGAAATTCAAACATGATGCAACACAAGACTAGCTAACCCAGAGCAGACCAGAACTAGGGATGTGACAACTCACCCCCACTAAGCAAGAATCTCGTCCCGAGATTCAAGACGTAGGGTAAGCAGTCAGAAGGGAACACGAAGCTAGCACGATCTTCATGATCCACGTTGTACTTCATAGGAGCGTTGATTCGGTCATCGCCTTTGTCTCGACGTCTTGCTCTGAGAACTCCATCCAACACAATAACGAGAAGAAAGGAAACTCTCAAAGAATCAATCTTCTCGAAGATCGAGCAACTGACGATCAACTCACAGAACGAGACATAGCAACATCTCTCGAGATGAGACATGAAGCATACATCTAGAGGGATGGAGTGAAACAGGTGACGAAGGTTCACTAGATAGACAAAAATTTGACACCTAAGGGGGTGGTGAACGGTTGTCAACGTAGCGAGGAGTTGGGTTGCCATGATACCACAACGAGACACCTTCGAGAAGGGTGACTCGTAGAATTATTACCTTAAGTGGCAAAAGGAATTACTTTTGATTTATAGATCATTGAAACTTTTATATCAGCCTAAGGCAAAACACAACAATCATTGGCGGAGTGCGGTATAATGGCATACTCGGACTAGAATGGATGATGTGGACTACCTTGTTGAAGACAACGCAAGGAATGATTTTGCTTGCGCGTGCTCTCAAGAACTTGAGAATTTCCATATTCATCAAGGTTTTACCAACATCCGTGTCAAGGATCCTGGCAACACAACATACTACCATGATGAATAGTGATGGACGAGCAAATGCAAAGGAAGATAACACCTTCCCAGATTTCACCTTAGCGAGGCCAAGGAAACAAAATCTAGATGATCGACCGGGAGACATTTAGCACCCCGCTTCTAATGTTCTCCTTGATGTGCTAGCGCAACCCATTTAAAGATATGGTTTGATAACTAAACATCAAGTAAAAGGTCGGACTTCGGAAGCTCAAGAATCCATAAGGAATAACTACGGAGGCAGATCTGGCGAATTCCTTATGGGGAGGTGACCAACTTCTTCAACCAAGATCCTACAATAATAGGCCTTCCGGCTAGGTGTGTTGGCCACGACATCCACGTTACCGGGTTACCGAGAGACCAATATTATAATTCTTGGGACACGTTCCAACCATCATATCTGCCTGAGATTCAGATCTGGTTGGTGTCAGGATATTCCAAACTCATCGAATCTAGAAAGAAAAGTGAAAGTTTGCAACACAAATCGATGAGATGACGTTGCGAGATTCTCGGGAAATGAACTATGATAGCAAGCTTCAAAACATGAGCTGGTCCTGCTAAACACATGTGAACATGCTGTCCTAGACAAGCATGGCCACATAGTAGTCTTATAATAAAACACTACCGAGTTTAGGTTGGGAACCATCATCGAGGATAACGAAGTCCTAACATAAGTCATGACTAGCTCTTATGAAGGAACTCCTTCTCCTTGAACAAATCAATCAGTGGCTTGGTGTGCTAGGGATACGTATGGAATGAAGATGATCAGTCTATCACACCATAGAATACTTCGCACGTGCACAACTAACTTGGGATGAATCCAGAGGAGGTAAAAACAAGCCTTCTCAAATTCATGGCGGCAACTTGCATCAAGTGCACATGAATTAGAGGGACTCACTTCTTTCGTCTAAACATATGCTTCACGAACGGGTCATGAAGAAAATGCTTACACAAGTTTCCAATGCTAACTTAGATGTTCAACATGAATCATGGAGAGGATAAAATGCTGCTGATGATCTCAACAACAAGTCATCGAAATCCCCATGGAAATGGAATTCCAAAACTATGTGAACAAGGTGATAGCATTGGTCAGACCCAAAAGATATGATGGTGTATGCTCGAGGGATCAACCACGAGTAAGGCAACATTACGAACATCGTTGGTTCTGATCTGACTTGACGATAGCCCATACTCAAGTCAAGGTTTTGACAAGGCAATAGATCCAACAACTGATCACGACGACCAATCGATGGATATATCATCTTTCTTCAACACACACACACACAAAGATATCCCTTAACATGAGCTAAGTCAGACAAGCTTTTATCTTCCAACTCTCCAAGTTGTTGTTTAGCTTAACCAACTAGCTCAGGGGTATCCAACACAGATTCTTGGAGAAGGGGTGGTTTATCAGAAACCAACTTGATCACGAACTCAACATAGTGGTCAGGTGATGACCTGGTGATACTTCCGAGAAGATATTCGGAAAATCACGAACCACCGATATGTTAATAAGCTCGAGAACAATATTGCCTTTCAGAGCAAGAAGACAGGATCAAAAGAGCTAGGGATTAATAATCCTAACTCATTGACCGAAGTGTGCACCAGAAATATGGACTAGGTAGCACGATCAATCTTAGGATGATGATTTAATAACCAACACGATAAGAATGAGAATATTGTCCATTAACTACCAGGCAACACGGTTGCTAGGAGTATAGATTTCACACATCACGATTCATTAGTCGAAATTCTGATTGCGACAACACGGCACTGAGGAATGAATAATGATGGTGGGAAGTATCACTACATCAAGAATTCATAAGAGGTGGTGCAATTCTCATGGCAATCTTGGCATAAGATGGTAATACTTCAGAATAGAATAGAACAAAAGTTGAATTGGCATTTTGATATGCGGGATACAACTACTTTGACCCAATCCTAGAAATGGATGAGGTACTGGAGTTTGTTTCTCCTAGTCATTCTGAACTGGAATGGCTTGACGGACCACAAGAATAATAGGCATCGATGAACACGAATGCACAACTATTCCTGACTATCAATTGATAGACTAGGGTCGGAATACAACTGAGGAGGGTCAACTCAAGGAACATATAACTTTCTGAGTTGTGGATGCATAGATTAGTATGTCGAACCAAGTTCAACATGTTTCTTCCGGATAACCCATGCAGAGAGGTAGGACTGGCAGAGTCACAATTATGAATGGAGAACTCCTCAATAGTACTCTGATTGTGATCCTTTGGTTCAAATAACTTCTGCCTTAATGGTTCATGATATTTGGAAGAAGGAAATTCCACGGACCTCGAGGACTGTTGCAAGGTTTCTAATATCCTAAAGGAACGAGCAACACTATCTATACGAATTAAGTAGAGTGAATCTTGGGTTCAAGAACCCATGAAAGAATACCTACTAACTAATAACATCATGAGATGCTTTCGAGAATGGTGGCCAGAATCATCACACCGAGAACACAAAACATCGCTAGATTACTAGGTGACTCCCTACAACACCTAGGGTCATAATAATAGCTCCAACATATATGTCAAGGCAATAAATTACCTCAACGCACCGGTTAGTGTGCTTATTCTGACCATAAAGGACATTGGGAACGAAAAGAAAGGATTTGCAAATGCATCAGACTATTTAGAGACCTGGGATGACTCGGATAGCATAACGGCTGTAAATGCTCATAAAAAGATTTGAGACATTCACAAGGATTTGCATAGTCACTTAACAACATCATATCAAGGTTCCAAGATCAACTGTCAACATACGGAAGTAGTAGAAACCAAATTGAGGCATGGAACCAACAATCCTACAAGTCTACGGATTAGTAACACGTGATCCTGATAGAAAGATGAGAAGCCTAGTTCTTAATCCCCGTAGAAAGGAACAGGATGACTCAGATCAGAAGGGCATAAGGTAAAGGAGTAAAAAGATCCTTACGTTCCCTTCCCCAATCAATTCCCTTACATAACTAAAGCATTTCTAGACACAATTTCGACCAGTTTGGCTTGGTAATCCTACATACAGTCATGCTCTGATACCAAAGCTGTCAGGACCCTGATTCTAAGTCACACCGATCTAGCATGTAACACCTCATATCACTTCGCGGCCTCACGCACGGTATTCCCACGGGTGTCGCCTTACCATGCCCCGGGACCGTTTGCGCCTTTTGGCTCACGTATATGATAGTGTCGCTAGCATCCATATGACAGAAAACCCGGGCTGACATGACTAGTCGTGAACCCAAAGTGGCACTAACTTACGGGGACATGCATACATGAATCAACATCGAGTATGTCGGTCAGCAGCGTGCGAATCCGGGCTGTAGCACTGGGCTAACAGGACTCCGGGAACCCGGGCTGTAGCAGGCTAGGCAGGACTCCGGATGTCACCGCGTGACATTTCCCCGAAGGGACAGACATAGGAACGAAGTGAATCACATGCTGGCCAGTCAAGTGTTCCGGAGCAGTAGTGCTGGGCTAGCTGGACTCCGATGAACCGGGCTGTAGCAGACTACTATGGCTCATGGAAGCACAAGACTACATTTCCTCATAAAAGAGGCTACCAAGGATAAACAACTAGGTTGTCGGATCCCACACATACCAAGCATTTCAATCACACACACAATATGCTCGATATGTGTAAATACAACATGGCATCACAACATAACTCTACGACTCAAGTATTTATTCATTAGGCTCCGAGGAGCCAAGCATTACAAACATGGGTCTCATGACCCAAACATACAGAGCATACAAGCAACAAGCACATGCGGAAGCTTAACTTGTCTGAGTACAAACAACTACAAATGAACAAGGCTGAGAAGCCTGACTATCTACAAGACCCTGCCGAGGGCACAAGATCGTAGCTGAGGTAACAAGCTAAACGTCGAAGTCCACGCGGAACTACTAGTGAGACTGACGTCTCTCTGCAAAAACATAAAATAGGCAAACGTGAGTACAAATGTACCCAGCAAGACTTACATCAGAACTAACTACGTATGCATCGATATCAACAAAGGGGGTAGTGGAGTTTAACTGCAGCAAGCCAGCTTTGACTCAGTGGCTAACCTGAACTACTACTGCAGGTAACTCTTTTGAGGTGGCGCACACGAGTCCACATATTCACCAATCAATACACCACTATGGATCCGCTCCCGTCTCCCTACGAGAACGCCATCCAAAACACTCACGCTTATCTTGCGCATATTAGAGTATCCACTTTCACTTGTCTATGAACTGTTATAGGCAACCCAAAAGTCCTTTACCGCGGACACGGCTATTCGAATAGATCATTTATAACCCTGCAGGGGTGTACTTCTTCACACACGCTCTCGCCACTTACCACCATGTACACGACATGTATCTCGGCAAACTTCAAGCGAAAGCCTGGCGAGGAAGTCGGCCACGACCTGACTAACCACACAAGTCTCTAGTCCAGGTTTATCGCCTATTCTGGTTCCATCCGCGAGGAGATCCGGCCGGAGTTTCGCTCACAGCCCCAAACGATGTGTGCAGGGTTCCCGAGACACCAAACAGGCACCCGGTACACCATGCCACGGTGTATGTACCGCATCATAGCCCATCCCTAGGGTCAGCGCTACGCACAGCCGCCAACACATATCCTATAAACACCAGAAACTAGTTGCAACTCCTGGACAGAGGACTAGGGCAGTTAATAAGTCGAGAGGGTCAATTAAGGATCCCAATGAGTGGTAGTAGCTGTTCATGGATCACAAACACAGAACTCAGTTCCTGAGAACGGTTTCAATGAGACAACACACCATGTACTCCTACATGGGCTCTCACCGCTACCTTTACCAAATCGTGTTCACACACTTAGCTCACACAGAGTAGGACATGTTCATCACTATTCCAATTCATCCCCGATGAATCAGACCTGACTCAACTCTAAGCAGTAGCAGGCATGACAAACAAGCATGAATGAGTAGGCACATGAGGGCTCAAACAACTCCTACTCATGCTAGTGGGTTTCATCTATTTACTGTGGCAATGACAGGTCATGCAGAGGAAAAGGGGTTCAACTACCGCAGCATGTAACAGTTGAATCGTTGTTGTCCTAATGCAGTAAAAGAGAGCAGGAGCGAGAGAGTGGGATTGTATCAGAATGAACAAGGGGGTTTTGCTTGCCTGGCACTTCTGAAGATATTATAGCTCTTCATCAGTGTCATCGAACTCATCGTCGGTAACATACGTCTACCGAGGGGGAACAACCACCGGCAAACACAGAAAGAACACAATCAATGCAATGCACAATATGACGCATGATCATGACATGTTGATATGCTGTGATTTGAGCTAATGCAGCTAAGAACAGAAGGGTCTAAGTTGATTTGAACCAAAGGTTCAAATTCAAATTCAAACTAAGAACTTATAAAGTGCATTATCATGTTTTGATCTAAACAGCAAGGTTAATTTGTTTAAACATGCATGGAAATGCTACAGATGGATAGATTGGATTTTTCTAATCATTTTTCATATATAAATTATTTGATTTGGAGCTACGGTTGATTTTCTATGAATTTCAGAAGTTTGGGGCATTTTCTGGAATTTCCTGAATTAAGTTAAATCCAGAATAAGACTTATTGCGTCAGCACTACGTCACTGTGACGTCAGCTGGTCAACTGGGCGCCTCCAGGTCAAACTTGACCAATAGGGCCCACTAGTCAGTGACACATAGTCAGCTACAGATGCTGACATGTGGGACCCGGTCAAAGCTAACGCGGCCAAGTCAAAGTTGACAAGTGGGGCCCACTGAAATTAGTGCTAATCTAACAGAGAGTTAAACTAATTATTTTAGGCACTGGGCCCACATGTAAGTGGGTCAGGAGGTTAATTAGTGGGTGATTAGTGCTAACTAGGTGGCCACGTCGAAAGTCGCTGGAGTCTCGCCGGCGGTGACCTCGAACCGCGGCGGAGTTCGCTCGGAACTCGCCAGAGGCGACGGATCGACGTGCCAGGGGCACCAGAGGATAGCCCGTGCTCGTGCGCATCTAGGGAGACCAACGGGAGGTGCGGGGGTGGCCGGAGTTCGCTGGAGTGGAACCCGTGGCGGCTGCCGGAGTTCGGGGCTGGTGCGGGTTAGCCCTGCGGTGTGCTAACGAGCGAGGTGATGGGCTAGCGGGGCGCTACGCGATGCGGGAGCAGGTTAGGCACACCAGAGTGACCTAATGGTCATCGGAGCTACGCTGACGACGAGCTCAGGCGGTGGCGTGCTACGGCCAGCTACGAAACGATGACTACGGCGAGCGGCAAGCCACGGGGTCAGGGGCAAAACGTGAAGGAGCTCACGGTGGGTCGGATGAGGTAGACGACGAGCTCGGGAAGGCGGAGACGGCGGTGAATCGGCGCGTGTGGCTTCCGGCGACCGAGGAGGAAGAAGATGAGGCAACCGGCGATGCAGGTCGTCGCAGCGCTCGGGGCCAGGGTGGGGCGGAGCGGCGGACGATGGCAGAGGCCGTGGACAGCGCGGGGAGGCGAGGGGAGCACGGTGGCCGTGGCAAATGGCGTCGGCGAGAACGAGCTCCGCTCGGGTGTGCTCGGGAGAGGAAGCAGAGAAGGGGGAAGGGGCCGGGAGAGAGCAGAGAGCGACGGGAGAGGCAGAGGGGGCCGCGGGGCGTGTCCAAACGCATCGGGGGCGCCTTGAAGGCAAGCAGGAGGTGGCAAGGGTGGCGTCGGCGCTCACCACTGAGCTGCTTCGGGGCGAGGGGGAGGAAGACGACAGAGAGGAGGAGGTGGGCTGGGCCGGCCAGCTCAGATGGGCCGCCAGGTGGACTAGAGCGCCAGGTAAGTGCCCAGGTGAGCCTCTCTCTATTTTATTTCTGTTTTTCTATTTTCTGTAATTTTGTTTGGCTTTAATAAAAATGCCAGGGTATTTCCAAAAATCATGAAACTGCCCAATGTCACTGTTTGGAATATTTCCAACAGCAAACATTTCAGTTTGTGATTATTTGAGCATTTAAAATATTATTAGCAATTAAATGCCCAAATGCAAATACTATATAATTTAATTCAAAAATCCAAAATGGCCTAGAAAATGTGCACCATTTTTGGGAGAGGTTCTAGACCTATTCAAAAATGATGAACTTTTGTGAAGGGCATTTTGGGTTCATTGAAATGTTTTTTAGTTGAACCTAGTATTTTTAGGGGGGTGCTGGGGTTTGTTGATCCCCATTTCAGGTTTAAGAGAAATTTAAACATGATGCAACACAAGACTAGCTAACCCAGAGCAGACCAGAACTAGGGATGTGATACCATCACAAACTCTTATCCCTCGCATTACAT
The DNA here is from genome assembly GCF_056163025.1 of Triticum urartu. NCBI lineage: Eukaryota > Viridiplantae > Streptophyta > Magnoliopsida > Poales > Poaceae > Triticum > Triticum urartu. The sequence continues at coordinate 91,486,316 of NC_141878.1, forward strand.
AATTTGCCATTTGCCTCTCGTTTTCCTCTCCCCCACTTCACCCTTGCCATTTTATTCGCCCTCTTTTTCCGTTCCCCTTCTCTTTTCCATTTGTCTCTTTTTGCTTGCTTCTTGTGTGCTTGTGTGTTGGATTGTTTGTCACGATGGCTCAAGATAATACTAAATTGTGTGACTTTACTAATACCAATAATAATGATTTTATTAGCACTCCGATTCCTCCTCTTACCGATATTGAATCTTGTGAAATTAATACTGCTTTGCTGAATCTTGTCATGAAAGATCCGTTTTCCGGCCTTCCTAGTGAAGATGCCGCTACCCATCTAAACAGCTTTGTTGATTTGTGTGATATGCAAAAGAAGAAAGATGTGGATAATGGTATTGTTAAATTGTAGCTATTCCTGTTTTCGCTTAGAGATCGTGCTAAAACTTGGTTTTTGTCTTTGCCTAAAAATAGTATCGATTCATGGAATAAGTGCAAAGATGCTTTTATCTCTAATTATTTTCCTCCCGCTAAGATCATCTCTCTTAGAAACGATATTATGAATTTTAAGAAACTTGATCATGAACATGTTGCACAAGCTTGGGAGAGGATGAAATTAATGATACGTAATTGCCCTACACATGGTTTGAATCTTTGGATGATTATACAAAAAATCTAGGCCGGATTGAATTTTGCTTCTAGAAATCTTTTAGATTCGGCCACGGGAGGCAATTTTATGGAAATCTCTTTAGGAGAAGCTACTAAACTCCTAGATAATATTATGGTTAATTATTCTCAATGGCACAGTGAAGGATCTACTAGTAAAAAGGTGCATGCAATAGAAGAAATTAATGTTTTCAGTGGAAATATGGATGAACTTATGAAATTGTTTGCCAATAAGAGTATTTCTTCTGATCCTAATTATATGCCTTTGTCTACTTTGATTGAGAATAATAATGAATCTATGGATGTGAATTTTGTTGGTAGGAACAATTTGGGTAATAACGCGTATAGAGGTAATTTTAATCCTAGGCCGTTTCCTAGTAATTCCTCTAATAATTATGGTAATTCTTACAACAATTCTTATGGTAATTATAATAAGATGTCCTCTGATTTTGAATCTAATATTAAAGAATTTATTATTTCGCAAAAGAGTTTCAATGCTTTAATTGAAGAAAAACTGTCTAAGATAGATGAGTTGGCTAGGGACGTGGATAGAATTTCTCTTGATATTGATTCTTTGAAACTTAGATCTATTCCACCTAAGCATGATATCAATGAGTCCCCCAAATATATGAGAATTTCCATTGATGAGTGCAAAGAAAGAACCGCTAGGATGCGTGCTAAAAAATATTGCTTTGTGAAAGCGTGTTCTTCTAGTTTTCATAATAATAAGGATGAAGATCTAAAAGTAATAGATGTGTCTCCTATTAAATCTTTTTTTTGCAATATGAATCTTGATAATGATAGTACTAGAGATGAGTCAACTTTAGTTAAAAGGCGTTCCTATGATTCGGAGTTTTTAGATCTTGATGCAAAAATTAATAAAAGTGGGATTGGAGAGGTCAAAACTTTACATAGCAATGAACCCACGATTTGGGATTTCAAGGAATTTAATTATTATAATTGTTCTTTAATAGATTGTATTTCCTTGTTGCAATCCATGCTAAATTATCCGCATGCTTATAATCAAAATAAAGCATTTACTAAACATATCGTTGATGCTATAATGCAATCTTACGAAGAAAAGCTTGAATTGGAAGTTTCTATCCCTAGAAAACTCTATGATGAGTGGGAACCCACTATTAAAATTAAAATTAAGGATCGTGAATGCTATGCTTTATGTGATTTGGGTGCTAGCGTTTCCACGATTCCAAAAACTTTGTGTGATGTGTTAGGTTTCTGTGAATTTGATGATTGTTCTTTAAATTTGTACCTCACGGGTTCCAGTATTAAGAAACCTATGGGAAGAATTAATGATTTTCTTACTGTTGCAAATAGGAATTATGTGCCCATAGATTTCATTGCTCTTGATATAGATTGAAATCCTACATGTCCAATTATTCTTGGTAGGCCTTTCCTTAGAACGATTGGTGCAATTATTGATATGAAAGAAGGAAATATTAGATTCCAGTTTCCGTTAAGGAAAGGCATGGAACACTTTCCTAGAAAGAAAATTAAATTACCTTATGAATCTATTATGAGAGCCACTTATGGATTTCATACCAAAGATGATAATACCTATATATATCCTTGCTTTTATGCCTAGCTAGGGGCGTTAAACGATAGCGCTTGTTGGGAGGCAACCCAATTTTATTTTTGTTCCTTGATTTTTGGTTCAGTTTAGGAATAAATAATTAATCTAGCCTATGTTTAGATGTGGTTTTATGCTTTTAATTAGTGTTTGTGCCAAGTAAAACCATTGGGAAGACTTGGGGAAAGTCTTTGCGATCTTGCTGTAAAATACATAAACTTTAGCGCTCACGAGATTTGCTGCCATTTTATACTGGAGAGTGCGATTAGGTTGATTCTTTTTGCATATGATTAATAGATAAATTCATCACGTCCCGAAATTTATTTTAGAATTTTTGGGGTTACAGAAGTAATCGAAACCTACAGATTACTACAGACTGTTCTGTTTTTGACAGATTGTGTTTTTCAAGTGTTGTTTGCTTATTTTGATGAATCTATGGCTAGTATCGGAGGTTATAAACCATAGAGAAGTTGGAATACGGTTGGTTTAACACCAAAATAAATAAATAATGAGTTCATTACAGTACCTTAAGTGGTGGTTTGTTTTCTTATACTAACGGAGCTCATGAGATTTTCTGTTTAAGTTTTGTGCTGTGAAGTTTTCAAGTTTTGGGTAAAGATTTGATGGATTATGGAATAAGGAGTAGAAAGAGCCTAAGCTTGAGGATTCCCATGTCACCCAAGGTAAAATTGAAGGACAACCAAAAGCCTAAGCTTGGGGATGCCCCGGAAGACATCCCCTCTTTCGTCTTCTTCTATTGGTAACTTTACATGAGGCTATATTTTTATTCACCACATGATATGTGTTTTGCTTGGAGCGTCGTGTATGATTTGAGTCTTTGCTTTTTAGTTTACCACAATAATCCTTGATGTACACACCATTTGGAAGAGACGCACGTGAATTGGAATTAATTAGAATACTCTATGTGCTTCACTTATATCTTTTGAGCTAGATAATTTTGCTCTAGTGCTTCACTTATATCTTTTAGATCACGGTGGTGGTTTTATTTTATAGAAATTATTGATCTCTCATGCTTAACTTTTATTATTTTTAGAGTCCTTTAGAACAGCATGGTAATTTGCTTTGGTTATAAAATTAGTCCTAATATGATAGGCATCCAAGATGGGTATAATAAAAACTATCATCAAAACTGCATTGAATACCATGAGAAGTTTGATACTTGATGATTGTTTTGAGATATGAAGATGGTGATATTAGAGTCATGATAGTTTAGTAGTTGTGAATTTGAGAAATACATGTTCTAAAGTTTGGGATTCCCGTAGCATGCACGTATGGTGAACCGTTATGTGATGAAGTCGGAGCATGATTTATTTATTGATTATCTTCCTTACGAGTGGCGGTCGGGGACGAACGATGGTCTTTTCCTACCAATCTATCCCCCTAGGAGCATGTGCATTGTACTTTGTTTCGATAACTAATATTTTTTTTGCAATAAGTATGTGAGTTCTTTATGACTAATGTTGAGTCCATGGATTATACGCACTCTCACCCTTCGACCATTGCTAGCCTCTCTAGTACCGCGCAACTTTCGCCGGTACCTTAAACCCACCATATACCTTCCTCAAAACAGCCACCATACCTACCTATTATGGCATTTCCATAGCCATTCCGAGATATATTGCCATGCAACTGTCCATCGTTCCGTTATTATGACACGCTTCATCATTGTCATATTGCTTTGCATGATCATGTAGTTGACATCGTATTTGTGGCCAAGCCACCATTCATAATTCTTTCATACATGTCACTCATGATTGATCACATATCCCGGTACACCGCCGGAGGCATTCACATAGAGTCATATTTTATTCTAAGTATTGAGTTGTAATCTTTGAGTTGTAAGTAAATAAAAGTGTGATGATTATCATTATTAGAGCATTGTCCCAAGTGAGGAAAGGATGATGGAGACTATGATTCCCCCACAAGTCGGGATGAGACCCCGGACGAAAAAAAGAGGCCATAAAAAAAGAGAAGAAGAAGAAGGCCCAAATAAAAAAATGAGAGAAAAAGAGAGAAGGGACAATGTTACTATCCTTTTTCCACACTTGTGCTTCAAAGTAGCACCACGATCTTCATGATAGAGAGTCTCCTATGTTGTCACCTTCATATACTAGTGGGAATTTTACATTATAGAACTTGGCTTGTATAATCCGATGATGGGCTTCCTCAAAATGCCCTAGGTCATCGTGAGCAGGCAAGTTGGACGCACACCCACTTAGTTTCTATTTGAGCTTTCATACACTTATAACTCTAGTGCATCTGTTGCGTGGCAATCCCTACTCACTCACATTGATATCTATCGATGGGCATCTCCATAGCCCGTTGATACGCCTAGTTTATGTGAGACTATCTTCTCCTTTTTGCCTTCTCCACAACCACCATTCTATTCCACCTATAGTGCTATGTCCATGGCTCACACTCATGTATTGCGTGAAGATTGAAAAAGTTTGAGAACACCAAAAGTATGAAACAATTGCTTGGCTTGTCATCGGGGTTGTGCATGATTAAATACTTTGTGTGATGAAGATAGAGCATAGCCATACTATATGATTTTGTAGGGATAACTTTCTTTGGCCATGTTATTTTGAGAAGACATGATTGCTTTGTTAGTATGCTTGAAGTACTACTATTTGTATGTCAATATTAAACTTTTGTCTTGAATCTTTCGGATCTGAACATTCCTGCCACAAGAAAGAAAATTACATTGAGAAATATGCTAGGTAGCATTCCACATCAAAAATTCTGTTTTTATCATTTACCTACTCGAGGACGAGCAGGAATTAAGCTTGGGGATGCTTGATACGTCTCCAACGTATCTATAATTTTTGATTGTTCCATACTATTATATTATTAGTTTTGCATGTTAATGGGCTTATTTATACACTTTTATATTATTTTTGGGACTAACCTACTAACCCAAGGCCCAGTGCAAATTGCTGTTTTTTTGTCTATTTTAGTGTTCCGCAGAATAGGAATATCAAACGGAATCCAAACGGAATGAAACCCTCAGGAGAGTTATTTTGGAACAAACGTGATCCAGAGGACTTGGAGTGGACATCAAGAAATCAACGAGGAGGCCACGAGGCAGGGAGGCGCGCCTGCCCCCTGGGCGCCCCCACCCTCATGGGCCCCTCGTGGCTCCACCGACCTACTTCTTCCTCCTATATATGTCCACATACCCCGAAAACATCCAGGAGCACCACGAAACCCTATTTCCACCACCGCAACCTTCTCTACCCAAGAGATCCCATCTTGGGGCCTTTTCCGGAGCTCCGCCGGAGGGGGAATCAATCACGGAGGGCTTCTACATCAACACCATAGCCTCTCCGATGATGTGTGAGTAGTTTACCTCAGACCTTCGGGTCCATAGCTATTAGCTAGATGGCTTCTTTTCTATCTTTGAATCTCAATACAAAGTTCTCCTCGATCTTCTTGGAGATCTATTCGATGTAACTCTTTTTGCGGTGTGTTTGTCGAGATCCGATGAATGGTGGGTTTATGATCAAGATTATCTATGAACAATATTCGATTCTTCTCTGAAATCTTTTATGTATGATTTGTTATCTTTGCAAGTCTCTTCGAATTATCAGTTTGGTCTGGCCTACTAGATTGATCTTTCTTGCAATGGGAGAAGTGCTTAGCTTTGGGTTCAATCTCGCGGTGTCCTTTCCCAATGACAACAGGGGCAGCAAGGCACGTATTGTATTGTTTCCATCGAGGATAAAAAGATGGGGTTTATATCATATTGCTTGAGTTTATCCCTCTACATCATGTCATCTTCCTTAATGCGTTACTCTGTTCTTATGAACTTAATACTCTAGATGGATGCTGGATAGCGGTCGATATGTGGAGTAATAGTAGTAGATGCAGAATCGTTTTGGTCTACTTGTCGTGGATGTGATGCCTATATACATGATCATGCCTAGATATTCTCATAATTATGCACTTTTCTATCAATTGCTCACAGTAATTTGTTCACCCACCGTAATACTTATGTTATCTTGAGAGAAGCCACTAGTGAAACCTATGGCCCCCGGGTCTATTATCTATTATATTAATCTCCCGTCAACTAGCTATTTCTGGCGCCATTTATTTTGCAATCTTTACTTTCAATCTATATCATAAAAATACCAAAAATATTTATCTTATTATTATTATTATCTCTATCAGATCTCACTCTCGTAAGTGACCGTGAAGGGATTGACAACCCCTTTGTCGTGTTGGTTGCGAGGTTCTTATTTGTTTGTGTACGTACGAGGGACTTGCGTGTAGTCTCCTACTGGATTGATACCTTGGTTCTCAAAAACTGAGGGAAATACTTACGCTACTTTTCTGCATCACCCTTTCCTCTTCAAGGGAAAATCAACATAGTGCTCAAGAGGTAGCAGTCTTTGATCGTAGTGTCGCGTTTGGACCATCCTGCAATAGTGATTATACCTGCTTCCAAAAGCTTTAATATTTCAGTTCCTACCACCTCTTTCATTTTAGGATTCAATTGTCATTGATGATCAACGACGGGTTTAGCATCAGGTTCCATATTAATCTTGTGATGACAGAGAGTGGGACTAATGCCCTTAAGATCATCAAGAGTATGCCCAATAGCAGCTCGGTGCTACCTTAGAGATTTTAATAATATTTTCTCTTCATGCTCTGTAAGGTTAGCATTAATAATAACAGGATATATCTTTTTCTCATCAAGATAAGCATATTTCGAAGTGTCGGGCAATTGCTTTAATTCAAACATAGGGATCACCTTTAGGTGGAGGAGGACCTCCTACAGTTTCAACAGGCAAATTGCGTTTAAGGATAGGTTGTTGTTCAAAGAATATTTTATCAATTTCATTTCTTTCATGCAAGTGCATATCATTTTGATGGTCTAGCAAATATTGTTCTAGTGGATCAGTACGAGGTACAACAATAGAATCAAGATCAATTATTTCATCCTTACTAGGAATTCTTTATCACGAGGTTTCCTACGAAACTTAGAGAAATTAAACTCATGAGACACATCACTAAAATTAACACCGGCAGTTTGTTTCTCGCAATCTATCTTAGCATCAACAGTATTCAGGAAAGGTCTACCAAATATAATGGGGCAAAAGTCATCTTTTGTGGAACTAAGAACTAGAAAATTAGTAGGGTATTTTATTTTTTCACACAAGAGTTCAGCATCTCTAACGATCCCAAGTTGTGTGATAGTATCTCTATTAGCAAGTTTAATAGTAACATCAATATCTTCTATTTCAGCAGGTGGTATATAATTCATAATTTCTAGGTAAAGAGTAAAATGAATAGCACTGACACTAGCACCCAAATCACATAAACCATGATAATAATGATCTCCTATTTTAATTGAGACAACAGACATGACAACAACGGGCTTATTTTTGTCTTTAGTGTCTGGTTTGGCAATTCTAGCCGCTTCATCACAGAAGTAAATAACATGCCCAACAATATTATCGACCAAGAGATCTTTCACCATATAAATACTAGGTTCTAAGTTAATTTTTTCCGAAGGGTTAGATGCTCTGATATTACTTTTGTTAACCACTGTTGAAACCTTAGCATGTTCCTTTATCCTAACAGGGAAATGTGTTTTTTCAATATAAGCAGTAGGAACAACTGGATCAACATTGTAAATGATAGTTTCATCCTTAATTATAATTGGTTCTTTAATCTCTTCTTTAATAGGGGGGTGATATTTAAACCACTTCTCCTTAGGGATATCAACATGAGTAGCAAAAGATTCACAAAAGGAGGCTACTATCTCAGAGTCAAGTCCATATTTAGTGCTAAACTTGTGAAAAGCATCAGCATTCATAAAAGGTTTAACACAATCAAACTCAAGTTTTATACCTGACTCCTAACCTTCGTCGAGTTCCCAATATTCAGAGTTGCGTTTTGTTCTTTCCAAAAGATCCCACCTAAATTCAATAGTCTTCTTCATAAAAGAGTCGGTACAAGAAGTATCGAGCATGGATTGATCATCATGAGAAAGCCGAGCATAAAAATTCTGAATAATAATTTCTCTTGAGAGATCATGATTGGGTCTTGAATGTAACATTGATTTAAGCCTCCTCCTCCCAAGCTAGAGCAATACTTTATCCTTCATGAGGCCAAAAATTATATATATAATTCCGATCACGATGAACTAGATGCATAGGATAATTTTTTTGGTGAAATTCCAATTTCAATCGGTTCCAATTCCAAGCTCCAATGTCATCACATAGCCTATACCATGTCAATGCTCCCCCCCAACGATAAAGGGAAAACCTTCTTATTAATGTAACATCCCAAAATTATAAATTTTCGAATGTTATAATAATTAAAATATATGATTGTTGATTGATTGTTGAGTGATTGATTGAGTGAAATTTATTACAATTTTAAACTTTTGAAGTTTTGTTGAGAGGGAATAAAAAGGACTTTCCAAAAAAAGTTTCTGTTTGAAAATATTTGAATTTTGGAAATATTTCAAACTTCATGCCACTCAATGATCCTCATGATTTCTTCAATGAAAGAGAGTGGGAAGTAAAGAAAATTTCATTTTGAAGTTGTCATTTAATTTATTTATTTTAACTCAAAGTGGCATTTGAGTTTTATTCAAAAACTTTTCTGACAAAGAACACTTGAACAAAAGTGTTGAGAGGGAGTAACATGACACCCCAAAATGTTGGAATATTTTTTCATAGAGTTTTGAAAGTCATTTGGATTTTTGTTTGAATTTAAAAAAATGATTTTTTCAAAAAGTATTTTATTTGCCCCTGGAAATTATCCCATTAAATTGTGCTTAATTTTCTGATCGTTTTGATATATAATACTCCTATATTTTATTTTATTTAAATGATTTTTATTCGCGGAATCTTTTTAAAAAGGAAAGGTATTTTTTGTTTTGGGCCAAATCCGGCCCGATAGTGCCAGACCATCTCCTTCCTCACAAACGGGATTTCGTTCCCGAGCACAGCCACGTCGGCCATCGCCGGAGATCGCGGGATTCGTGAAATCCCTTGCCCCCTCCTCCAAACCGACCTCCCCCCTATAAAAAGGCCACCTCCCGCACCCATTCCCGCCCCTAGAGCCGCCTCTCCTCGCCCCACACTACCGCGCCACCTCGTCGGAGATCGCCGGACCACCGCCACCATTGCCGCCCCGCCCCACCACCTCCGGCCATCCCCGCCACCCATGGACCCCACCAATCGCTCCGCCCTGCTCTACCGCCCCCGACTGTCCCTTCCCCGACGCCAGAGGGCCACCGGAGGACGTCGCCGGAGCTCCACCAGGACCCCATCACCGGAACTGCTACATTAAATCCCGACCTACTGTTTTTTTTCGTTCTGTTTTTAAAACAGAATAGTTTCAATCTTGTAAAATCCATAGTTAATTATCTACGAGGTGTTTTTGAGTGATTCCAACTGCCTTGGATCAAAAATTTTATGAAGTTTCTGTTAGTTCAATTTTATTTCACATTTGAGCAGTTTAAATTTGTGTTTGTATGAATTTTCTCAAATCACTAGATTTGAGCTATTTTGAGTTAGGAATATTATTTTTGACCGATTCTTTTTGCTACTGGTTACTTATTAGACTAGCTACGCAGTAGTGTTTAGTTTGCATGTTAGTGAGTTAGTTAGATTAGCTTTTTATTGTAAACAGTACCGATTACTCTGTTTTTAGTACTGTTTGTAGTTTAATTATTATAAATTAGTTTTAATTAGTTTCTTTTGCTAGTTTTCGCCAGTGTGTCATATATTCTATTGGTTAACAGTAGGTGATTTCTAGGATTTATTAGACTTAGTATTCTTGAGGTTCTAGGTGTTATTTTTTGTATGACTAGTTGCTAGCAATAGGAATAGTGTTAGAGCTTCTAGGTACTGTTAGAATTTTATTATAGGAAAAATACTTTATGTTACATAGAGGATAATTATTTTTACCGTGTTAAGTATTTTTTGTTTTAGGATTTGTACTTGTTGTTAGGTAGAGTTTTTGTGGTGTAGATTAGCCCTATAAGTTTATTTGAGTGATTTGGAGTTTTCTTTGGTTTTTACCTTCGACCCTATTTCGATTTCGTTGTTATTTTGATTGTTATGATTGAGTGCTAGACTGATTGCTTATGTGAATACTATGCTTGCTTGTATAGATTTCATCGGAGAGTGACGACTAGTTTATCAAGTTTTTAAGAGCGATAATATCTTCACCAACTGGCCAGGCAAGTTCACTTTGACCATGTTTTCCATACCTATGTTTATTTGCATGTAGTATCACCCTTTTAACAGTCTCTCCAGTAGTGTTATTGAATCTTGTAGTTGAGTAGAATGCATGAGGTAGGAACCATCTCCCTGTTACCAAACCTGGGACGTTATATATTTTTAATGCTACGCTATAGTAGACGGGGTTTGGTATGAGTGCATGAGAGTGGTGTGAAGAAGGAGGACTCAACGTCAATGGCGACAACTTCATGATGGCACCGGCAAGGACTGCATCTTCACGACTCCTCAAGATTTTGAGACTCGAGACAAGAATTCAATACACACTACTGGGTGAAGGACGGTTGACGGGCACCCTGGAGAAACCAGTGGTTGGCCGGGATGCATGGAGAAGCGCCATGACATCTTGCGGAAAGCTTCACCAAGGCTCAAAGAGACGGAAGAATACTTCATGCCCGGAAGCTTACCTGTGCAACCGCAAGTCACTATGGGCTCTGGCTTGGTTGACCTTAGTGGTGACTCTGGCTGGGACGGTGCTAGCAGATGTAGAACTACGATAGGATTGGATGAGCACCGGACAGTGGTCACAGGAACTCTTCGGAAGACCATGTTTCGGTCATCTTGTTCTCAAACACCCTGAAGTGCGAGAACACAAAAGAGGGATCGAATCTTGCGGGTAAAGTGTACAAACCTCTGCAGAGGGTTAAAACCTAATCGATTAGCCGTGTCCCCGGTTACGGACAATTTGAGCCTCTGGACTTGGATCTATCTCGGAACTCTCAACACCGGACTGATAATTTAATTGTGGGCAACTTATGATGCTTTGGGTATGAGACATCGGTTGGCGGAACCATGTCATGACAGAAAACTCCATAGTACAGACTCCTGATATTCCTTTGTTGTAGGGAAAATAAAACCAGCTTTTACGCAAAAACATCAGACACAGAGCCACAAAGCCATATTGCATATATAATAGTTTTCTCATCTGCTTTCCTCATATTGTGATCTTGCCAGTACATTCAATGTACTGACCTACACGGCTGCAACGTCTCATGTTGCAGATATGTTCCTTCCGACGAGTAAGAGTACGGTACATGGGTACGGTCTACACTCAACCTGCCGATGGCGTTAATGGGACTCCACACCCGATTATTTGTTTCCGCTGAGACTTATGAGGTATATATCAGTTTTAGGTTATTTATACATGTGATTGCACTTTGATATATACATTGATGTACTGTGTGTGCCAGCATACCGATCCAGGGATGGCACAGATACACAGAGACTTGACCGTCTGAGGTCGGGTCGCAACAATTAACCTCATCTCCGGGTAAACCTACAAGCTTAAACAATCCACAAATTTCATCCACATGTATCAAATGCATATCAGGATGTTTCGTTCCATCTCCTGCATAAGGATTAGCTAGCAGTTTCTCTATCATACCCGAAGGAATTTCATAACTAATATTTTCAGTAGGTGTAGTAGGTTTAGGGGAAACTATTTGTGCTTCACATCGAGGTGACGATACCCCAAACAAACCCCTCAAAGGATTGTTTTCCATTGTAACAAGTGATAGTAAATTGCAGCACGTATTATAAATTTTTCCTTACTAATTTCCACTTACAAAGAGCGCTTCACTCCCCGAAATGGCGCCAGAAAAGAGTCTTGATGACCCACAAGTATAGGGGATCAATCGTAGTCCTTTTGATAAGTAAGAGTGTCGAACCCAATGAGGAGCAGAAGGAAATAATATGTGGTTTTCAACAAGGTAATTTCTGCAAGCACTAAAATTGTCTGTAACAGATTGTTTGCTAGCAAGATAATTTGTAACAAGTAACAAGTAAAAATAGTAAAAATAAGTGCAGCCAGGTAGCCCAATCCTGTTTGTAGCAAAGGACGGGTCGGAACGGCTCTGATAATAAGTAAAACATTCTCGAGGAAACACGGAGATTTCATCTAGTCACTTTCATCATGCTGGTTTGATTCACGTTTGCTACTTTGATAATTTGATTTGTGGGTGGACCGGTGCTTGGGTGCCGTTCTTACTTGAACAAGCCTCCCACATATGATTAAACCCTCTCGCAAGCATCCGCAACTACGAAACAAGAATTAAGATAAAATCTAATCATAGCATTAAACATATGGATCCAAATCAGCCCCTTAGGGAATAGCGCATAAACTAGGGTTTAAGCTTGTGTGACTCTAGCAACCCATCATCTAATAACTACTCCACAATGCATTCCCTTAGGCCCAAAGATGGTGAATTGTCATGTAGTCAACGTTCACATAACACCACTAAGGGAATCACAACATACATATCAACAAAATATCGAACGAATATCAAATTCACATGATTACTTGCAACATGACTTCTCCCGTGTCCTTGAGAACAAAAGTAACTACTCAAACAACATATTCTTGCTCAAGATCAGAGTAGTAAATATCATAATGGATCTGAACATATACTCTTCCACCAAATAAACCGGCTAGCATCAACTATAAGATGTAATCAACACTACTAGTCACCCACAGGTACCAATCCGAGGATACAAAGATTGAACACAAGATATGAACTAGGGTTTGAGATGAGATGGTGGCGTTGAAGATGTTGATGAAGATTGGCCTCCCAAATATGAGAGGGTTGTTGGTGATGACGATGGCTTCGATTTCCCCCTCTCGGAGGGAAGTTCCCCCGGCAGAATCGCTCCGCCGGAGGGCAAAAGTGCTCCTGCCCAAGTTCCGCCTCGAGACGGCGTCGGTTCGTCCCGAAAGTCCTATTCTTAATTTTTTTTCTAGGTCAAAAGACCTTATGTACCAGAAGATGGGCACCGGAGGTGGGCCAAGGGCCCCACTACCCACCAGGGCGCGCCTGGAGGGGGTGGCGTGCCCTGGAGCCTAGTGGGCACCTAGGTGGCTGAGGGAGTCCTGGATTGGGGGGTCTCCGGACAGCCGGACTATCTCCATTGGCTGGACTGTTAGACTATGAAGATACAAGATTGAAGACTTCGTCTCGTGTCCGGATGGGACTCTACTTGGCGTGGAAGGCAAGCTAGGCAATACGAATATGGATATCTCCTCCTTTGTAACCGACCTTGTGTAACCCTAACCCTCTTCAGTGTCTATATAAACCGAAGAGTTTTAGTCCGTAGGACAACAATCATAACATACAATCACACCATAGGCTAGCTTTTGGGGTTTAGCCTCTCTGATCTCGTGGTAGATCTACTCTTGTACTACCCATATCGTCATCTCTGAGCCTGGGTAAAACATCGTGTCCCCTGCCTCCTGTTACCATCCGGCCTAGACGCACAGTTCGGGACCCCCTACCCGAGATCCGCCGGTTTTGACACCGTCGTTGGTGCTTTCGTTGAGAGTTCCTCTGTGTCGTCGCCGTTAGGCTTGATGGCTCCTACTATCATCGATAGCAATGCAGTCCAGGGTGAGACTTTTCTCCCCGGACAGATCTTCGTATTCGGTGGCTTTGCACTGTGGGCTAATTCGCTTGGCCATCTGGAGCAGACTGAAAGCTACGCCCCTGGCCATCAGGTCAGATTTGGAAGTTTGAACTACACGGCCGACATCCGCGGAGACTTGATCTTCGACGGATTCGTGCCACAGCCGGGCGCGCCGCACTGTCGCGATGGGTCCGACCTAGCTCTGCCGCCGAACAGTACCCAGAGGCCGCGCCCACATCAGCTCCGACCCTTAGCTCGGAGCCAACTGCGCCAATCGAGGACGGGTGGCTAGACACCGCCTCAAGGGCTGCAGTCTCGACGGCGATCGAGCCAAACACCAGCATAATCCTCTGCGTAGCCCGTGACTCCAAGGTGCCGGACACTTCTTCTGACTCCGAACCATCCGCGCCCCTGCCAATCGAATCCGATTGGGCGCCGGTCATGGAATTCACCGCCGCGGATATCTTTCAGCACTCGCCCTTCGGTGACATTTTGAATTCACTAAGGTCTCTCTCTCTTTGTCAGGAGAGCCCTGGCCGAATTATGGCCAACAGGATTGGGATGCGGACGACGAAGAAATTCGACGCCCACCCACCACCCACGTCGTAGCCACTGTCGATGATTTAACTGACATGCTCGACTTCGACTCCGAAGACATCAATGGTATGGACGACGATGTAGGAGACGAACATGAACCAGCACCTATAGGGCACTGGAAAGCCACCTCGTCATATGACATATACATGGTGGATACACCCAAAGAAGGCAATAGCGACGGGATAGCGGAGGATGACCCCTCCAAGAAGCAACCCAAACGCCGACGTCAGCGGCGCCGCTTTAAGTCCGGCCAAAGCAAAAGTGGTGATACCGGCACAGGAGATAACAACACTCCGGATAGTGCCGAAGAAAACAACAAACCCCTCCAGCAAGATTTAGAGCAGGAGGATGGAGGAGCCAGCTCTCCTGAGAGAGCGGCAGACGGAGAGGAGGAAGATGACAATCACATGCCCCCCTCCGAAGACGAGGCAAGCCTCGGCGACGATGAATTCGCTGTACCAGAGGATCCCGTCGAACAAGAGCGCTTGAAGCGCCAACTTATGGCCACGGCAAATAGCCTGAAGAAAAAGCAGTAGCAGCTTCAAGCTGATCAAGATCTGCTAGCTGACAAATGGACTGAAGTCCTCGCGGCCAAGGAATATAAACTCGAGCGTCCCTCCAAGAGTTACCCAAGGCGCAGGTTACTACCCCGACTGGAGGAAGAAGCGTATGATACGGCTGATCGGCCACCTCGTGGCCGCGATAGAGAGGCATTCCAGCCAAAAGCTCAGCCTCCACCCCAACGCCATTCAAATAAAAAGGCATGGGGAGATACTCCAGACCTGCGAGACATATTGGAGGACAAGGCAAAGCATTCAAGATCGATCTATGGATCATGAGGGCGCACCACTCTGCGAGACGACAAACGTCACGCCGGATACAGTAAAAGCAAATCCGGCCGGGCCGAACACAGCGGGCAAGACCCATTCGAGCTGCGTCGTGATATAGCCCAATACAGAGGCGCCGCACACCCCTTATGCTTCACAGACGAAGTAATGGAACATCAATTCCCAGAAGGTTTCAAACCTGTAAATATTGAATCATACGACGGCACAACAGATCCCGCAGTGTGGATTGAGGATTTCCTCCTCCACATCCACATGGCCCGCGGCGATGACTTACACGCCATTAAATACCTCCCACTAAAGCTCAAAGGACCAGCGCGGCATTGGCTTAATAGCTTGCCAGCGGACTCCATTAGTTGTTGGGAAGATCTGGAAGCCGCATTCCTCGACAACTTTTAGGGCACTTATGTGGACCACCAGACGCCGATGATTTAAGCCACATAATTCAGCAGCCAGAAGAGTCGGCCAGGCAATTCTGGACTCGGTTCCTTACAAAGAAAAATCAAATCGTTGACTGTCCGGATGCGGAGGCCTTAGCGGCTTTCAAGCACAGCATCCGATACGAGTGGCTAGCCCGGCACCTTGGTCAAGAAAAGCCGAAATCTATGGCAGCTCTCACGACGCTCATGACCCGCTTTTGTGCGGGAGAAGACAGCTGGCTGGCTCGCAGTAACAACATATCAAAGAACCATGGTACCTCGGATACCAAGGACGGCAATAGCAGGTCACGTTGCAACAAGCATAAGCGCCGCATTAACAGCGAAAATACTGAGGATACGGTAGTCAACGCCGGATTCGAAGGCTCTAAACCCGGTCAGCGGAAAAAGCCATTCAAACAAAGTACGCCGGGTCCGTCCATCTTGGACCATATACTCGATCACTCGTGTCAAATACACGGCACCCTAGACAAGCCAGCCAATCACACCAACAGGGATTGTTGGGTGTTCAAGAAGGCCGGTAAGTTAATTGCCGAAAACAAGGACAAGGGGCCGCATAGCGATGATGAGGAGGAGCCCCGGCAGCCGCACACTGGAGGACAGAAGAGGTTTCCCCCGCAAGTGCGGACGGTGAACATGATGTACGCAACCCACATCCCCAAGAGGGAGCGGAAGCGTGCGCTCAGGGACGTATATGCGTTGGAGCCAGTCGCCCCCAAGTTCAACCCTTGGTCTTCCTGTCCGATCACCTTCGATCGTAGGGACCACCCCACTAGTATCCGTCATGGCGTATTTGCCGCACTGGTCCTAGACCCAATCATCGACGGATTTCACCTCACTCGAGTCCTTATGGACTGCGACAGCAGCCTGAACTTGCTTTATCAGGACACGGTGCGCAAAATGGGTATAGACCCCTCAAGGATCAAACCCACGAAAACGACCTTTAAGGGCGTCATTCCAGGTGTAGAGGCCCATTGCACAGGCTCAATTACACTGGAAGTGGTCTTCGGATCCTTGGATAATTTCCGAAACGAAGAGTTAATCTTCGATATAGTCCCGTTCCGCGGTGGTTATCACCCGCTGCTCGGGCGAACCGCATTCGCTAGATTCAATGCGGTACCGCATTATGCATACCTCAAGCTCAAGATGCCAGGACCTCGCGGAGTTATTACATTCAATGGAAACACAGAACGCTCTCTCCGAACAGAGGAGCACACCGCGGCCCTCACAGCAGAAGCGCAAAGCAGCCTCTCAAGGCAATCAACCAGTTCGGTGCTTCAAAGCCCGAACACCTTCAAGCGCGCTCGGGACAATCGGCAAATAGACCGCCTAGCGCGATCTGAGCTCGCGTAGCAATACGGCGGCCACCCCAATCCCAGCCCAACGGCAATATTCATGCCGCGCGTACATAATTACGCATTAAAAATGCCACGGGCACAGGTGGGGAGGGGGGCACAACTGCGGCACGCCCCAAAACGCGGCCTAAACCGCACTAGGGGCTTCCCGTTTGGTTATTTTTCTTTTTCTTTCAGGACCTTAATCTCTGGAAACACTGTCCCGCAGCACTATTGCCGAACACATGATGCAGCAACCAAGGAAGCAGGCAGCTACGTTATACCACGAAATTCCCAGGTTGATTACAGTAACGAGCGAAATATTCGATTTCATATCATTCCTCAGCTTGCCCTTGGAAGGGACATAGTCCTACTCTTTGCTTATCACACTATCTGTATCACTCTGCTTTAACGCAATTTTTCAATAAACAATGCATGACATTACGACTGTTATTGCATTCTTGTTGTATATATATACCTATGTGTTCATTAATGACGCCTTGCAACCGTACACTCTGGTACGGCCAATACACCAGGGGCTTACGTACCCCACAATGCGGTGTGAATAGTCCGAACACTTCCACAAGTGCGGCACCCCGAACTTATAGCATTATATGTATCAGCTCCGAATCATGTCTTTGGTCAAATGTTGGGTTTGCCGGGCTCCTATGTTTTGGTACCTTACGTTCCGCTCTATCGGCTAAGGTAGCGCTAGGAGAACTACTGCGATTGTGCCCCGGTTCTGCCGGGCTGAGCACCTCAGTAGAGAAAGCTAAAACTGACTGTCATGATAAGGCGAGAGACTGGTCGCTGTTCGGCGAGGTTTTTCGAGTCCCTAAAGACTTATGCCGCTTAGGGCGAGGGGCCGGCCCTGTCCGGCTTACAGGCATGTATCACGCCCCGAATTCGGCCTTCCGAATACCAGGAGCTTCACCGAAATTTAAAATTATAGAATTCTATGGCTAAGTGAGAGTGATAAAGCATTATTAGTCCGGTTGCCTTGTTCGTTGTGCTGAGCACCTCCCTCGAAGGACCCAAACATGGGAACAAGAGTGCTCAGGTTTATCCCGAACACCAAAGCACTCGTGGCATGGGGGCAGAAGCCGAGGACTAGCCATCTCTCAGATTGGATAAACAGCCAAACAGAAGGTAATATTTTAAATTCCAACAAGCGTTTCATAGCGCATATGAAACAAGTTTTCATACATACAGGATAAAACGAGCAAGTCTCATTCAAATATTACATCTTTCGAACACTCGTCCGCGATAAGACAGGCACCCTGCAGAACACCCTCGTAGTACATCTCGGGGTGGCGGTGTTCCTTGCCCTCTGGGGGCACCTCCTTGATCAGCTTCATGGCGTCTAGCTTGACCCACTGCAATTTCACACGGGCGAAAGCCCGGCGTGCACCTTCAATGCAGACAGATCGCTTGATGACCTCCAGCCGCGGGCAGGCATCCATGAGCCGCCTCACCAGGCCGAAGAAGCTATTCGGAAGGGCGTCGCCAGGCCACAACCGGATTATAAAGCTCTTCATGGCCTGATCGGCCGCCTTATGTAGCTCGACCATCTGCTTCAGCTGGTCGCTCATTGGCACCAGATGTTCGGCCTCAGCATACTGAGACCAGAACAGCTTCTCCGTCGAGCTTCCGTCCTTGGCCTGGTAAAATTGTGCGGCATCGGACACACTGCGGGGCAAATCTGCGAATGCTCCTGAAGAGCTCCGGATGCGGGTAAGTAATCGGTAATTTACTTTTACATGCCTGCTTTGCATATAGAAAGCCTTACCCGCCGCTATCTTCTTCATCGCGTCGATCTCTTGGAGGGCCTTTTGGACTTCGGCCTTGGCACTTTTTACACTCTCGTGGGCCGCGGCAAGCTCAGACTCCCGCGTCTTGGAGTCAAGCTCCAATGCCTCGTGCTTCGCCACAAGAGCCTGGAGCTCTTGCTGCACCTCACCCACCCGAGCCTCGTGCTTCTCTCGCTCGGTGCGCTCCTTGGCCGCTGTATCTTCGGCCTTGGTCAGTGCTTGCTTCAAGGCCGCCACCTCGGTCGTGGCCCCTGGCAAACATACAATGATCCTGTCATTTTGCAATCGCGTCCTTTTTTATATATACATATCTATAGACGGGGTATTAGTTACCCTTGTTCTCCTCGAGCTGCCTCTTGGCAAGGCCGAGCTCTTTCTTGGAACCTTCGAGGTCCTGCTTCAGTACAGCGACCTTCGCAGTCAGTGCGGCGGACGCCAGCAGCGAAGCCTGCATATGCATATTGACATACTTACATTAGACTCCTGCGATATTATTTGATCCTCTATTCGGCTTTTCTGTGTGAACACCGAACAAAGCATGAGGGGCTACTGTCTATGCGGTAATATTTCTACTACATTTTAAAACACTTACCTCAAAGCCTGTTAGAAGGCTGGCACAGGCTTCAGTCAATCCGCTCTTGGCGGACTAAACCTTCTGGATCACCGCACTCATGATAGTGCGGTGCTCCTCGTCAATGGAAGCGCTGCGAAGCGCTTCCAG
The DNA here is from genome assembly GCF_056163025.1 of Triticum urartu. Lineage (NCBI taxonomy): Eukaryota > Viridiplantae > Streptophyta > Magnoliopsida > Poales > Poaceae > Triticum > Triticum urartu. Next base: position 91,505,973 of record NC_141878.1, read on the forward strand.
CAGATTGTCCGGTGCCTCTGGATGGACAGAGGTCACCGGCACAGGTGTTTTGCCCCTCTTAGAAGGAGGCCGCCTGCCCGAGCCTGGAACCGCTGGAGGGTCCGGCACGGTGTTCGGCTGAGGGCCGAACTCGAAGCTCTCGGGGGCCCCATCCCCGCGGCTCCCGGAGTCCGGAAGGTCGCCTTGAGGCGCCTCCAGGACTGTCTCCCCTTGATCCGGTGCCTCTTGACAACACCTCGGCGTCGTCGGCATGATGAGGGGAGGTGGCGGTCGGGACTGGATCGCTATCCATGTCCGACAAGCCCAAGGAGCCGTCCGATGATACGTCGATACTGGCTCGTGGCGGCCTGCATAATTGGATTCGGCGTTAGGGAAAGCAATGCGACAAAGGAATCCTAGGAGTTACTCTGGTATCCGAATACTTACGATCTCCCCGGGGGCTTGACCCTGGGCAACCACTCGCCTTCGCCTTCATCGGCGGCGGTGGAACTATCCGGAAGGAGAGTCCTTCCCTTCTTGGACCCTCCGGCCTCCCCAGTTGGGGCGGCCTTCCTTTTCTTGTCTCCCCCAGTCGGTGGGGGAGCATCTTCTTCTTCTTCTTCCTCGTCTTCGGGGGAAGAGTGCGCCGCAGAGTCATCGGACGGTGAGTCCGACGACACCTGGTGTCGGGAACTCTTTCGGGTTCCCTTGTCCTTCTTGGTCTTCTCCGGCACCTTATAAGGGGCCAGAGTCAGCATCTTCGCCAGAAGAGCGTCTGCGGGGCCTTCGGGCAAAGGAGCCGGACAGTCGATCTGTCCGGCCATCTTCTGCCAGTTCTGTCAAAGGTACGAGAGTTTAGATCCCGCATAGAGTCAATCTATATAAAAAAATAAGTATCTTGTGAAAGCTAAAGCAGCTTACCGCACTGGCTTGGCGCTTCGCGCTGAATCCGCGATCCTCAGTAATAGGGGGAGGGACCTCGACACTTTTGAACAGCACCCTCAAGGCGTCTTCATGAGTCCTGTCGAAGAGCATGTTCAGAGTTCGGTGTTGCGCCGGATTGAACCCCCACAAGTTGAACTCCCGTTGTTGGCACGGGAGTATCCGGCGGATGAGCATAACTTGGACTATGTTGACAAGCTTGAGCTTCTTGTCCACCATGTTTGAAATACATGTTTGGAGTCTGGTCAGCTCTTTCGAACTACCCCAGGACAGGCCCTTCTCTTTCCAGGAGGTGAGCCGCATGGGGATGCCAGATCGAAACTCGGGGGCCGCTACCCATGCGGGGTCACGCGGCTTGGTGATATAGAACCACGCCGATTGCCACCCCTTTATGGTTTCCACAAAGGAGCCCTCGAGCCATGTTATGTTGAGCATCTTGCCCACCATGGCACCTCCGCACTCCGCCTGACGGCCGCCCACCACCTTCGGCTTGACATTGAAGGTCTTTAGCCATAAGCCGAAGTGGGGCTTGATGCGGAGGAAGGCCTCGCACACGACGATAAACACCGAGATGTTGAGGATGAAGTTCGGGGCCAGATCATGGAAATCCAGGCCGTAATAAAACATGAGCCCCCGGACGAAGGGATGGAGAGGCACTAGTAGAAAAAGGGCCTTTAGTCCCGGTTCATAAGGGCCTTTAGTCCCGGTTCTGGAACCGGGACTAAAGGGTCGGTACTAAAGCCTCCCCCTTTAGTCCCGGTTCTTATACGAACCGGGACTAAAGGCCCTCCACGTGGCCGCTGCCTGGAGGTCCACCTTTAGTCCCGGTTGGTAACACTAACCAGTACTAAAGGAAATTTTATGATTTTTTTGAATTTTTTTTTCAATTTTTTTGTTTTCAAATTTCTGAATTATTTTAACCTCTAATCTCTAATCACCCCTCATCACTGCTCAATTTAACCTTTAATCTCTAATCACCCCTCATCATTCCAAATCATCTAACTACCCGAATGGTCACCCATCCTCTCACTACTCCAGCCTGAGCACGCTTAACTTCCGGGTTCTATTCTCCCTCGTTTCCAAGTCTGCACTTGTTGTTTTCCTGACAATAGTAAGATGTTAATCCTATTAACCCTCAGGAATTTAGCTTGAGCATGAAGTCACACATTTCACTGTTTGAGTTTGAAACTATTGTTCTAAAAAACAATAATTATTTAGTAACACTAATATTTCTTGAATAAGTAGTTTGACCACAGTTTGACCCTAGTTTGACCACAGTTTGACCATAGTTTGACCAGATTTGACCAAAATTCAAAACAACTGAAATAATTATTTAGTAACACTAATATTTATTGAATAAGCAGTTTGACCATTGTTTGACCATAGTTTGACCATATTTGACCAAAATTCAAAAAAAACTGAAATAACTATTTAGTAACACTAATATTCTTGAATAATTATTTAGTAACACTAATACTTCTTGAATAAGTAGTTTGACTAGATTTAACAAAAATTAAAAAAACTAAAATTTGAGCATAACTTTTTTTCCTTTTAGAATTTGAGGATTCTAAAAATTTGCAAACAGGCCGTAGGCAGTCAAAATCGGAAGCGGATTTTCGTTCTGAACATTTTGATATATTATACTTTTTTCCGACATCGTATGCAAAAGTTATAGCCGTTTTACATTTTCCCTACACTTTTTGCAAAACATGTCCAAATTTAAGTTTTAAAATTTTCCTAACTAGTAGATGTAGTAATATAACTACCTCTCGAAGGATTTTATTTTTTGAAGTTTTTATCATTTTCTTTTGATTTTTTCAAAACAAAAAAGGTGATCCACGGGGGTGGGGGGTAGAGTTTGAAAATGGGACCTTTAGTCCCGGTTTGAGACACAAACCGGGACTAAAGGGCATCACACCCTTTAGTCCCGGTTCGTGTCTCAAAACGGGACTAAAGGTCTAATCTTTAGTCCCGGTTTGAGACACAAACCGGGACTAAAGGGAATCGCACCCTTTAGTCTCGGTTCGTGTCTCAAACCAGGACTAAAGGGCTCAGGTGAAACGGGACTAATGCCTTAGCCGCATGAACCGGGACCAATGCTCACATTGCTCCCGGTTCGTGACTGAACCGGGACTAATGTCAATATTGCCCCGTGACCAAAGCCCTGTTTTCTACTAGTGAGGGAATCCCAGTCCGCGGAGGAAATGGGTGAGGAATACCACCCTCTCATGGGGCCTGGGGGTGGGGATGAGCTGCCCCTCATCAGGGAGCCGGTGCGCGATGTCGTCGGGGAGGTATCCGGCTCTCCTCAGTTTCTTGACGTCTCCCTCCGTGACGGAGGGGACCATCCACTTGCCTCCCGCTCCGGACATGATTGGAGAAGGTCGAGGTGGGAAGTGTGGACTTGGGCGCTAGAGCTCGAGTGTGCGAAAACGAATGGATAAGGGAGGAAGAAGGCGTGGATAGAAAGGTGAATCCTTATCCCTTTATATGGGCGGACGAAACTAAGCGTCCCCACTTGCCTAGTAAAACTCGCTTATCCCCCAAGCGCCGCAATTGATGGCGCGGTTGGGTTACCCACGCCCCTATTGATGAGAATCTCGTAATAAGGGGACACGATCTCTGTTTTGACAAGACGTGTCGAAAAACTGCCTCGCGTTATGTGCGGGGCTGGTTAATAGAAACGGTTCGAATAATCACCGGGCCATGACGTAACGTCATGCGGCCAAAACAAGCCAGCAGATTAGATCTGCGAAAATACTATTCTCTCTACGGTGGAATGTGGAACTTATTTTGCAGGGTCGGACACTATCCTCGTATTCAAATTCTTCTACGGTGTATTCGGAGAAGGAACCCGCCTTGCAATGCCGAAGACAATACTGCGCGCCGGACTCGTCGTCATTGAAGCCTGGTTCAGGGGCTACTGAGGGAGTCCTGGATTGGGGGGTCTCCGGACAGCCGAACTATCTCCATTGGCCGGACTGTTAGACTATGAAGATACAAGATTGAAGACTTCGTCTCGTGTCCGGATGGGACTCTACTTGGCGTGGAAGGCAAGCTAGGCAATACGAATATAGATATCTCCTCCTTTGTAACCGACCTTGTGTAACCCTAACCCTCTTCGGTGTCTATATAAACCGAAGATTTTTAGTCCGTAGGACAACAATCATAACATACAATCATACCATAGGCTAGCTTCTAGGGTTTAGCCTCTCTGATCTCGTGGTAGATCTACTCTTGTACTACCCATATCGTCAATATTAATCAAGCAGGACGTAGGGTTTTACCTCCATCAAGAGGGCCCGAACCTGGGTAAAACATCGTGTCCCCTGCCTCCTGTTATCATCCGGCCTAGATGCACAGTTCGGGACCCCCTACCCGAGATCCGCCGGTTTTGACACCGACAGTGGCCCTCTCTGGTATTTCTTTTCTGTAGTATTTTTCAAATATTCCAAAATTCTCCGTAGAATTTCAGCTCATTTGGAAATGTGCAGAATAGGTATCTTTGACATAGCTTTTTCAGGTCCAGAATCCAGTTGCCAGTATTCTTCCTCTTTGTGTAAACCTTGCACATTATGAGAGAAATGGTAGTAGAATTACTTCACAAAGTATTCTAATGCATAAAATCACTATAAATAACAGTAGGAAAACATGATGCAAAATGGACGTATCACTACACCCCTTCTAACCCCAACCCCAATAGATATTAACCCAGTTCCAGTTGACACAACACCGTCTCCACCACAAAGCACCCAAAAACAAGCGGTTAGTAAGGTAACTGCAGTGCCCAAAGCGCGAGGACCACCACTCCAAACCCCAACTCAACGCTTAAAGCAGAAGAGGAATTGTTGTCAGGTAAGGTTTCGTAGCTAAGGTTCATACTCCTTTGCTCTTGCATCACTGTAGTTACTCACACCAACTAATTTCAAATTTGAAGGATGCAATTGAAACTCCAATGGCATAACAGGTATGTTTTAAACCTATTTCTTTAACTGGTTTGCTGTTGTAACTTGCTCTATGTTGATTTCAGTTTCAATTGAATAAACAATTATGTTCTCATGTCATGCACATTACAAGTGTTGTTAGTGTTGTGTAGTTTCCCACACTTATATTCTAACTATGCTGCTTTGTCTTAAATAGATATGGTTTGAACTATGTCTCTATCTTGATTTGGCAACATAAACTAGAATGATGTAGACCATACAATGACCTTAGTACATACATATATGTTTGTTTCATGTTGTTATCCTGCCCACTTAACAACTGAACTGGTTTACCAAAATGAGATTCATAATACAACATGGTAAACCTGTGATGTGTCTGCTTGTTTCTCTTTTAGAATGCAGACAAAATATTGGAGAAGAGTACCCCATTATGCAATGGTAAAGGAAGTAATGTCGATAAGGTTCAAGATAGTGAGACATCCATCTTGGTCTCCAAGAAAGCTGATAAAAATTATCTTCAAGCCAGTGAGACAACCACAAAGTCTTGTCTTGATGTAGTGTTCGAGTTACTGGCCACTACCACTGGCACAAGCTCTTCGAACTCGCTGCCTGAATCAGTTTGGCTTCTTGAGTCTCAACTTCAGGTTGAAATACATCGATCAAATATGCTGCGTCACAAAGCCGAAGGACTGACGAAGTCCCTGCAAAATTCAGATGCATACTTTCTGGTTCAACAGCAAGCGCTAGAGTATTTAAGTGTCAAACAAGAGAAAGGTAATAAGCTTGCTAAGCTTCTTGCCAACATGGTGGGTACCCAGGATATTGTTTCTTGAGCTCTTCTAAAGTGGTTTCAGTCCTGGACTTGTTTTGCTGCGGCATTTATTTGCACTAGTCACCAACTTTGACAACCAATGTATGTAATATGCTGCTTTGTTCCCTATAGTTGCACTGGTGGCGAACTTTCATGCCCAGTGGATGTAATCTATGTTATCGTCGTAATATCCTACCATTAGTTGCTTGCTCATTTATTTTCTTATAGTCTTATTTATTTGTTTGCTTGTAGTTATGTAGTTCTTTTTCTTCACTTTCCTAGTGGCTGCAACAATAATGATCCACATATGGGCCATTGTAACCATGGCCCTCCTACGGGCTGTAGGATCCATGGTCCTCCTTCGGGTCATAGGATCCATGGGCCTCCTACGATGTAGCGCCCTCGATGCGGCTATATCTCCCACGTGTCGAAGCACGACTTAGAGGCATAACCGCATTGAAAGCAATGTCGCAAGTGAGGTAATCTTCACACAACCCATGCAATACATAAGGGAAGAGATACATAGTTGTCTTACAATCGCCACTTCACACAATACATGAATAAAGCATTACATCATATAGATACAATCAAGGTCTGACTACGGAACCAAAATAAAAGAAGACTACCCCAAATGCTACATAGATCCCCGATCGACCCCAACTGGGCTCCACTACTGATCAACTAGAAACGGAACAACATAGCGAACACAAACTTCATCGAGCTCCTCCTAGAGCTTGGTTGCATCACCTGCACGATATCATCGGCACCTGCAAACTTGTTTTGGAAGTATCTGTGAGTCACGGCGACTCAGCAATCTCACACCCTCGCGATCAAGACTATTTAAGCTTATAGGCAGGGTAAAAGGTATGAGGTGGAGCTGCAGCAAGCGACTAGCATATCTCGTGGCTAACATACGCAAATGAGAGCGAGAAGAGAAGGCAAAGCAGGGTCGAACAACTATGATCAAGAAGTGATCCTAGAACAACCTACGTCAAGCATAACTCCAACACCGTGTTCACTTCCCGGACTCCGCCGAGAAGAGACCATCACGGTTACACATGCGGTTGGTGCATTTTAATTAAGATAAACTTCAGGTTTTCTACAACCGGACATTAACAAATTCCCATCTGCCCATAACCGCGGGCACGGCTTTCGAAAGTTCAAATCCCTGCAGGGGTGTCCCAACTTAGCCCATCACAAGCTCTCACGGTCAACGAAGGATATTCCTTCTCCCAAGACAATCCAATCAGACTCGGCATCCCGGTTACAAGACATCCTCGACAATGGTAAAACAAGTCCAGCAAGATCGCCCGATGCGCCGACATCCTGATGGGAGCTGCACATATCTCGTTCTCAGGGCAACACCGGATGAACACTACGTACAGCTAGAACCACCCCTCAAGTTTCCCTGAGGTGGCGCCGCAAGTGGCTCTGTTTCGGACCAACACTTAGACAAGCACTGGCCCGGGGGGGTTAAAATAAAGATGACCCTTGGGCTGGCCTAACCCAAGGGAAAAAGGCTAGGTGACGAATGGTAAAACCAAGGTTGGGCCTTGCTGGAGGAGTTTTATTCAAGGCGAACTGTCAAGGGGTTCCCATTATAACCCAGCCGTGTAAGGAACGCAAAATCCGGGAATATAACACCGATATGACGGAAACTAGGGCGGCAACAGTGGAACAAAACACCAGGCATAAGGCCGATCCTTCCACCCTTTACCAAGTATATAGATACATTAATTAAATAAGAGATATTGTGATATCCCAACAAAATATCCATGTTCCAAACATGGGACAAGCTCCAATCTTCACCTGCAACTAACAACGCTATAAGAGGGGCTGAGCAAAGCGGTAACATAGCCAAACAACGGTTTGCTAGGACAAGGTGGGTTAGAGGCTTGGCTTAACAAAATGGGAGGCATGATAAGCAAGTGGTAGGTATCGCAGCATAGGCATAGCAAAAGAGCGAGCAACTAGCAAGCAAAGATAGAAGTGATTTCGAGGGTATGGTCATCTTGCCTGAGATCCCGCAAGGAAGAAGAACGAATGAGATGAAATGATGTACTCGTCGAGACGAACACTTTGATATGCTACACGCAAGAATCAGAGCTACGATGATGAAGTTATGATGCTGTGAAGATTGCAAAAAATATCAGGGGGAAAGGGAAAAGTCAACCGAGTTCAATTTCAGATCTAGGGTTCCTCCGAGGTACTGTAGCAGCGAGCGGCCGAGATCGCCGGGAATGGAGGCCGCGGTGGCCGGATCCTCGCCAGAATCCGCGGAGGAGGAGGGAGAGGACGCCGGCGACGAGGGGGAGACCGGCGATGGCGATGGGCGGCGCCGTCGGCGAGGGAAGTGGCGGCGGGGCGATGTGCAGCGGCGAGGTGCGGACCGCCGGTGGGATGGCGCGGCGGCACGGCGAGCTCACGATGGCCTGCGCAGTGGCGGCGCTCGGGCCTGGCGGCGGCGGCGGTCGTTGGAGAGGCGGCGCGACGCAGGCAGGAGGAGCTCGGGTGAAGGCGGTGGCGTCTCCCGGGCGGCGGAGCGAGATGGGCCCGCGCGGGCCGGTCATGGGCCCCGCGGGCCGCGGCGGCGCGCTGAGGAGAGAGAGGGAGGCGGGGCTGAGGTGGTGCGAGGGGAGTGGTCGAGCGGGGCGGCAGCGCTGACGTAGCAGCATCGGATAGGGCGGAGCGAGGTGGCGGCGACGGCTGGACATTGTCCGGTGCGGTGGAAGAAATGTCCGGCGACGACGGAGCGAGTTAGGGTAGGGTTTGCACCACGAATTTCGGAGGGGAACACATATTTATAGGTAGAGGGAGCTAGGGGAGTCCAAATGAGGTGCAGTTTTCGGCCACACGATCGTGATCGAACGACCGAGATGATGGAGGAGGTTTAGGTGGGTTTGGGGCCACTTTGGAGGGGTGTTGGGCTGCAACACACACGAGGCCTTTTCGGTCCCTCGGTTAACCGTTGGAGTATCAAACGAAGTCCAAATGGTACGAAACTTGACATGCAGTCTACCGGTAGTAAACCAAGGCCGCATGACTAGTCTCAGTCCAATCCGAAAAAGTTTAACACCCGCACACGAAAAGAGGTAGAAAGGGACACCGGGTGACATAGGAGCGCCGGATTGCAAAACGGGCAACGGGGAAAATGCTCGGATGCATGAGACGAACATGTATGCAAATGAAATGCACATGATGACATGATATGACATGCATGACATGCGAGCAATGACAAGGCAACAACAGTGAATAACTGGAAGACACCTGGCACATCGGTCTCGGGGCATTACAACACTCCACCACTATGAGAGGATCTCGACCCGAGATCTAGAATGACACCGTAGGGAAAACGGAAGAGAAAGAGAAGAGGTAAAACTAAGTTGCTTCTTGACAAACGAGTGAAACCAAAGAACCTTGAAAAGGTTAAGACATTTCGAGAAAAGAATACAACGGAGATGAACAAAGTTAAATACACTCCGTTAGAAAAGAGGAAACAAGGAAGAACAAATTCGAGCAGCACTCCGGTTGACAAGAGATGAAAGACTTGACAAGATGAAAAGAACTTGAGCAGAGGACACAACACTCCGGTTAAAAGGATAAGCACGAAAAGAACAATGTCCTGACAAACAAGAAGATGAGTTGAAGAGAGCAACCTCACAAAGCCTCCGGAAGAAAAATATAGGAATGGACCCAAAAGAACAAGTTCTGCCTGAGATGAATTTGAGTGAGCATCCTTAAAAAGAAGGACTGAATGGAGTTGTTGGGAAATCAACAAAGAAAAAGAGTAAGCTTGTAGTGGGCTTTTGGAGAACCTCTCAAAACTGAGTTGAAATTCTACCACTGACGGAAACGATAGATTGGATTGATATCAACAAGGAGACGAGAAACTTATACCACCGGGAGGATAAAAGAACTTGGGTTAATTATAAGCACCATAATAGCAACAATCCTTAGGGAAAGCTTTAGGTGAAATATAACCCAAGATAACTCCAACGAAGAGGTTGATGGATTTAAAATACCCCATTCTTAACAACCTGTGAATCATGAAACATGAACTCAAATTATCAAGAATGACATAATACCACCTCCAAAGATATGGAAAGAAAGAATTGCACTTCGGATTGCAAGATGAAGAATACTTGAGCTCCTCTGAAAAGAATCTCGATGAACACTCCGAGAAGGAATTACGTCCTTGATGAACCAACATGTAGAACCTTCATGAAGAACTCTGTTAAACAAAAGAATGATAAAAAGAAAGAGAAGTTGGAAACACAAGGTGAAACCTTGTAAAGATTTAAAAGGAGCTTTGCGACGAGATAAAGCGGAAAAGCTTGGAACTCCGGATAAGAAAGATGGGCAAATGAAATCAAGAATTTGATGAACCTCAGGAATAAGGAATTGAATTTACTCGATGAAACAAGAATAAGAATTATGTTATGCTTATCCTTCACCAATTCAAATTGATGACAAGCAATGGGATTGGCATACTACTTATTCTCGTAGAAAGGATTTAAGATAGATATAGCGCAAACTTGAGAAGGTCTTCAACGAACCACCGGTAGGATTTGGGAACAACGAATGAATTGATATGATAACAGTGGAAGAGAATCCTGGAAGAACCACCGTAAGAATTGAAAATGAACGAAGAAAAGATAAAGAAACACCGGGAAGAATTAACAAATGAATGAAGAAGCTTGAGGGGATTTAGATACATGAGAACGAAGAGATCAAGAACTGATTAGAGGATATTTTGTCGATGCACCGGTAAGATTAGGAGAACGATAACTGAAGGCTGGGAATGAATAATTCTTCTGAAATGATGGGCTCCAGGGAATCAAACTGAAAAGACTTCTGAGTTACTCCGATAGGTGAAAAGAATTCTCACGACCGAAAATAATTATGAGAGGATGGTATCAAGCTAGAACCATGAATCTTGAAGAGAAAAGAACAAGATTGAGAGAAAAATCTTCTTCAGTCTTCAAATGATGAGAATGACAACGAGAAACACCATCAAGAATTATTGAGGCACACCGGAATGAAGAATGGAAAAGTTGAGCCAACGATGAAAAGAATTGTGAAAGATCTAGGAGAAGGCATTTGACTAATGATAAATCATTCTTACATCAAACTTCGAAAAGAAATTTGAGGATAGCTCCGGGAAAATAAGAAGAGTCAGGTAAGATCCTGGGAAAAGACCTATGGGTTAGGGCCCACTCAAGAGAAAAACACTGTTGAAAAGATTTGAAGAGAGAGAGATAGCACAGGTTGAATTAAAAGGCTTGAATGAGATAACAACCCCGAAATAGCTTGAATGGATCTTGAATGACAAGACAAGCCTTCTGAGATATCTTCAGCACTCCAGAACAAATGAATGGCGAGAAGTGGATGATTTAGAGGTGCACCGGCACGAGAAAACATTTGAAACAAGGAAAAGGATATGATCAACAAAGTTTGACTTGAAACCACCGGAGAAGAAAGAGAACGAATAATGATGAACTTGAGGCTCCGTTAGGATCTTCATGAGAATCACCGGATAAGAACATAGAAAGAAAAGAATGAAGAGACTTCACACGAATAAAATGGATACTTGATTAAGAAATCTGAGTCCTTGAAGAAAAAGGGGTGGGTGGGAGGGAAAACAAAGGCAACATGGAACTAATGAAGCAAACACCATTGAGAAGAACTGATAATTGATCTTGGTAATGTTGAAATGATCGGATCCACTTGAAAAGAAACACGCTGGTGAAAAGGATTGAGATGACAATCTCGATTATCAAGAAGGATTGGTATTCACATCGGAGTATGAGAACACCGCTTAGGAAAAAGGTATGGAATCAACATTTGACTTCGAAGCAACTCGAATACCACAACTCAAAACAAAAACAAAGGATTGGCTTGCAGAATAAGCCAGAACAAACATATGATAGAGATTTCGTCCGAAGTTTTCGTGGTGGGGCCTACACGGGCTCGATCGTACATCACCATCATGTACAAGGCAGTGCACATGACATACGAAGCGTCCCCGAGTCGGCATAGCCAAGGACTCTTTAAGACACAACGAGACCACTATAAAACCAACCGTGGATAGGCGGACCACTAGACGTCGAACCCCAATTTCATTTCATACATCTGTCGGAAAGATATCCTAAGAGCTACTTGAATTCCCACTTATAAACTCCCAAAAATTTCCGGTTATGCAATCAGGTGTTGGGGATACAGGGGAAGCATAATATCTCACCCAAAACTAACAAATCCTACATCCAGCTGTATCCATCCTTCAACACATAACCAAAAAACCTTCGGAAATCGTTTACCTCAACCTTCGAAAAGCATCCGTTATACGAGTTATGGCAATACTCCCGAACTCCCGCCCCAGTACTAGGTGGCGTCGAGGTTATCTCACCAACAACTGCATAAAAGAGATTTTCGATGTCGGCAAACTCAGGTATTCCAGAACTGCAATCATAAAATTGTGACGACAACACCTTGGAGCTCAACTCCCCGGGACACTGCCACAACCCCTAAATGACATGAGGCACCAAGAACAATGTTCTCGTCACAAAACCATCGGAACGATTGCAAGATACCCGCGTGATCCTAAATTTTTTTTAGTGAAATTTGAGAAGAGAAGAGTCAAAACTCTACATCAGGATGCCTCACCAGAGCGACGAAGGAACTGAGGAGTAAAAAGAAGTCCTACTCTCCGATATATAATTCCTAAATGACTCAAAACATTTTTCTAGACTCAACAATGCCAGTGATTCGATCAAGCAGGGGGGCTCCTAAGTCGGAGAAGGCTCTGATACGAACTTGTAACGCCCTCGATGCGGCTATATCTCCCACATGTCGAAGCATGACTTAGAGGCATAACCGCATTGAAAGCAATGTCGCAAGTGAGGTAATCTTCACACAACCCATGTAATACATAAGGGAAGAGATATATAGTTGACCTACAATCGCCACTTCACACAATACATGAATAAAGCATTACATCATACAGATACAATCAAGGTCCGACTACGGAACCAAAATAAAAGAAGACTACCCCAAATGCTACACAGATCCCCGATCGACCCCAACTGGGCTCCACTACTGATCAACTAGAAACGGAACAACATAGCGAACACAAACTTCATCGAGCTCCTCCTAGAGCTTGGTTGCGTCACCTGCACGATATCATCGGCACCTGCAAACTGGTTTTGGAAGTATCTGTGAGTCACGGGGACTCAGCAATCTCACACCCTCGCAGTCAAGACTATTTAAGCTTATAGGAAGGGTAAAAGGTATGAGGTGGAGCTGCAGCAAGCGACTAGCATATCTGGTGGCTAACATACGCAAATGAGAGCGAGACGAGAAGGCAAAGCACGGTCGAACAACAATGATCAAGAAGTGATCCTAGAACAACCTATGTCAAGCATAACTCCAACACCGTGTTCACTTCCCGGACTCCGTCGAGAAGAGACCATCACGGTTACACACGCGGTTGGTGTATTTTAGTTAAGATAAACTTCAGGTTTTCTACAACCGGACATTAACAAATTCCAATCTGCCCATAACCGCGGGCAAGACTTTCGAAAGTTCAAATCCCTGCATGGGTGTCCCAACTTAGCCCATCACAAGCTCTCACGGTCAACGAAGGATATTCCTTCTCCCAAGACAATCCGATCAGACTCGGCATCCCGGTTAGAAGACATCCTCGACAATGGTAAAACAAGTCCAGCAAGACCGCCCGATGCACCGACATCCTGATGGGAGCTGCACATATCTCGTTCTCAGGGCAACACCGGATGAACACTACGTACAGCTAAAACCATCCCTCAAGTTTCCCCGAGGTGGCGCCGCAAGTGGCTCTGTTTCGGACCAACACTTAGACAAGCACTGGCCCGAGGGGTTAAAATAAAGATGACCCTTGGGCTGGCCTAACCCAAGGGAAAAGGGTAGGTGGCGAATGGTAAAACCAAGGTTGGGCCTTGCTGGAGGAGTTTTATTCAAGGTGAACTGTCAAGGGGTTCTCATTATAACCCAACAGTGTAAGGAACGCAAAATCCGGGAACACAACACCGATATGACGGAAACTAGGGCGGCAAGAGTGGAACAAAACACCAGGCATAAGGCCGAGCCTTCCACCCTTTACCAAGTATATAGATGCATTAATTAAATAAGAGATATTGTGATATCCCAACAAAATATCCATGTTCCAACAAGGAACTAACTCCAATCTTCACCTGCAACTAACAACGCTATAAGAGGGGCTGAGCAAAGCGGTAACATAGCCAAACAACGGTTTGCTAGGACAAGGTGGGTTAGAGGCTTGGCTTAACAATATGGGAGGCATGATAAGTAAGTGGTAGGTATCGCAGCATAGGCATAGCAAAAGAGCAAGCAACTAACAAGCAAAGATAGAAGTGACTTCGAGGGTATGGTCATCTTGCCTGAGATCCCACAAGGAAGTAGGACGAGTCCATGAAGAAGACGAACGGACGTAGTCGAACGGGTCCTCACAAACGCGACGTTATCGGAACCAACCCGAAGAAGCAACACCGGAAACAAGCACACAACAAAGTAAACAACCAACACATGAACATGGCATGATATGCGGGATGCGGTAAGTGATGCATATGCATGATTTGGAAAGGAATGATTGAACCTGGCCTCAACTTGGAAATCCAAGAGTGCCACTGGAAAGGTGAGTTGATTTCAGTTGAAATCGATATAAAGATCACCGGAATCGGATGCACGGTTTGGAAATGGCAAGCCAAACAAATATGGCACCGGTCTGCGATAATCAGCAAGTGACCTTCTAAATGCATCAAGAACAACATGCTACAGCACTCATACATCGCAACAAAATACATGGCAGGGATCCACTCATGATGCTTGACAAAATATGAACACTAAGATACGGCTAATTCAGTCATTAACAGGTTCAAACAAGCATGGCAAAAGTGCAAACGATAACAGGTTTCAGACTTTGTGAAATTAACAGCAAGTAGGAATTTATCATCAGGAAGCAATCTTTAGAGCATGAAAACTACATGCTACAGGAACATATCATGGCAAAGCAAGGCATGGCATGAAGCTACTCTAAGCATATAACAAAAGTCCCTTAGTGACCATGAGCCAAAAGGAATTAGAGAATTCAATTGCAAGCATGTGAACATACCAAAAACAAAAACAGATTCAGACTTAGTGAAAAACTGGAGCATGCAAAACAGATAACGAGTAGGCATGTTTACGAGCTCGATGCACTCACTAAGAAGCATGGCATGATAAACTAAGCATACAACCATCAAGAAGACATGGCATAGAAGCTAGACAAGGCAAGAACAACACTATAGCATGCACGGATCAATAGGAATAAGCTTGGCAAAATCGCTAAACATGTTAACAATCTGCCAGGAACAATTTATAGCAAAAGTAGAGCTCGATTGACTCAAGCTAGGGTGCTCCATAAATGCAAACAAAGACATGGATGGATAGAGCACCACAATATTAACAAAACATCCTTACTGATCATCCTCAAAAGAGGCACGGATCACTAGGAAACAACATGAGCATATGGCATAAAAATAATAACAGGACAAGGACTTAGTGAAAAACTAAGTCCCTGAAATCAACATCAACGATTACGCTACTTTGGATGCTTGTGCTAGTCACCACAAAGATCCCAAAAATACATGGCATACACCTCTGTAAAGATAACATGGCATTCTACAAAACACATGTAGAGCTCAGGATCATAGCATGCACACATTAATCATGGCAAAAATGACAAAAGGTTATTTGCTGAAACAGATCTGACATAATCCTCACATAGCCCTCTTCCAACAGCATCTCGGGCATCAAGATGAGCTCAAATGAAAATGATGTAATGAGATGAAATGATGTACTCGTCGAGACAAACACTTTGATATGCTACACGCACGAATCGGAGCTACGATGATGAAGTTATGATGCTGTGAAGATTGCAAAAAATATCAGGGAGAAAGGGAAAAGTCAACCGAGTTCAATTTCAGATATAGGGTTCCTTCGAGGTACTGTAGCAGCGAGCAGCCGAGATCGCCGGGAATGGAGGCCGCGGTGGCCGGATCCTCACCGGAATCCGCGAAGGAGGAGGGAGAGGACGCCAGCGACGAGGGGGAGACCGGCGACGGCGATGGGCGGCGCCAGCGACGAGGGAAGTGGCGGCGGGGTGATGTGCAGCAGCGAGGTGCGGACCGCCGGTGTGATGGCGCGGCGACGCGGCGAGCTCGCGATGGCCTGCGCAGTGGCGGCGCTCGGGCCTGGCGGCGGCGGCGGTCGTTGGAGAGGCGGCGCGACACGGGCAGGAGGAGCTCGGGCGAAGGCGGCGGCGTCTCCCGGGCGACGGAGCGAGATGGGCCCGCGCGGGCCGGTCACGGGCCTCGCGGGCCGCGGCGGCGCACTGAGGAGAGAGAGGGAGGCGGGGCTGAGGTGGCGCGAGGGGAGTGGTCGAGCGGGGCGGCGGCGCTGACGTAGCGGCACCGGATAGGGAGGAGCGAGGTGGCGGCGACGGCTGGACATTGTCCGGTGCGGTGGAAGAAATGTCCGGCGACGACGGAGCGAGTTAGGGTAGGGTTTGCACCGCGAATTTCAGAGGGGATCACATATTTATAGGTAGAGGGAGCTAGGGGAGTCCAAATGAGGTGCAGTTTTCGGCCACGCGATCGTGATCAAATGACCGAGATGATGGAGGAGGTTTAGGTGGGTTTTGGGCCACTTTGGAGGGGTGTTGGGCTGCAACACACACGAGGCCTTTTCGGTCCCTCGGTTAACCGTTGTAGTATCAAACGAAGTCCAAATGGTACGAAACTTGACAGGCGGTCTACCGGTTGTAAACCAAGGCCGTATGACAAGTCTCGGTCCAATCCAAAAACGTTTAACACCCGCACACGAAAATAGGTAGAAAGGGACACCGGGTGACATAGGAGCACCGGATTGCAAAACGGACAACGGGGAAAATGCTCGGATGCACGAGACAAACATGTATGCAAATGAAATGCACATGATGACATGATATGACATGCATGACATGCAAGCAATGACAAGGCAACAACAGCGAATAACTGGAAGACACCTGGCACATCGGTCTCGGGGCGTTACATACGAGCATTAGGATCCATGGGCCACTTACGGGCCATAGGATCCATGGGCCTCTTTCGGGTGGCAGGATCCATGTGCCATACTGATCATGGACCATTGTTTGAACGTTATTTGGGCCGTAAACGGGCCAAAACCTGAACAATCTGTTTATGGGTTCAGGCCATAATGGGTCGTTAACATGTCATAAGGCAGCGCGGGCTTAACAGGTCATTGATGGGCCCATAATACATGACAGGATGAATAAGGCCCAAAGGGTTAACGGGCCGACTGTAACCACGTGCCTTATTTGTCCCATTAGCGGAACATGCCAGTAATGGACCGCAAGTAGTCGAAGGCCTAAAATGAGGCCAAGAATATATGGTCCTTAGAAGACCGAAAGATAACATGGGCTGGAAACGGCCCAATTGAATCATGGGTCGTTAATGGGTATAAAGCAAGTTACTGTTTATTATGGGCCAGAACCACCACGGGCCGTTAAAGAGCCTAAAGAAACAAAAGGCCTCATATGGGTCGAAAGACGCCATGGGCCATTTATGGGCCGAAAGTGAGAACGGGCTCGAATTATATTGGACTGCCCACAACACGCTAATGAGTCGAGTTCGAAAAGGCCATAACGGGTCATAAATGGGATATACGCGCACGGGTTGTTAACAGGCTTCCGATGGGCTGGCTTGTTAACTTTTGACCAAGTCAAATGGGTCGGACTTTTTAACCTAAATGGGCCACTATTGGGTCATGCCACGTGTCGGCGTATCAGAGGCACGTTTTGTCCATTGTTAGGATGACATATATCCCAACGCCTAGCTGACTCGTGGAATCATCCAGTGAATGAGAATTTTACACGTGGAAAATCCCCATTGGTCTGGGCTGTTAACGGGGTATTGGATCCAAACCGGAACCCCATAGCTTAACGATGACCCATTACTGTGGATGCCACGTGTCGGTTACCCTTGACGAAAACACTTCCATGATGCGCCATTTATCATCATGGAAGTGGACACTTTCATGATGATAATTTTGGTATTGTCATAGAACACTTCTACGACAACATAGGTATGACTTATCTTGATTCTGTCATAAAATCGTCATGGGTGTACATGCATGACAGAAAACGTGACCTACAGTGACAAACAAGTATCATCACAAAAGTGTTTTTTGTAGTTCTTTGATGTGTTTCGATGGGAAATTGGCTAAAAATGTAAGAAATCACGTGTGGAAATGGAATGGAAGGCAAATGTAAGAAGAAGGAATCAACAGGAGGCGTCTGTGCGAAGACAGCACAAAATACGGCATTTCATGCGGGCGCCCGTATGGCGTGAATTCCAAGGCAAATCATCCACCTAAACAACTTTCGTTAAAGGGACCCCGTCGAAGTGATAGCAGAGAAACGATCACAGAAGCTATAACCTCTTCATCATCACCCTCATCCGCATACCCTAGGCGCCGTCATCGCCATAGCCATCTCCACCACCACCATAATGCTCATCCATCTCATTCATACTTGTAATCGTGCATCGCACAAGGCATCCATTGTAAGACATATCACAATCAATCAATCTCAAGATGTGTTCTTCAATGTTTTTTTCGCGATCTAATCTCCATGTGTGAGTAGTTTAGTAAGGTATGGGTTGAGGCATAGGTCTTGCAACCCAAGGTATTTGTTGAGGGGATCAATGGAAGACTCTGACATAGCGTCCCATATGTGTGAAATAAAATTGTTCCATGAAGAATTCTCTTGTCTTGTCCGTGATCTTCAACCCTACAGATACCCAGGATCATGGAGATCCGGCACCGGTGAGGCTAGGAGCGAGGGGACCGTGAAGTGTTATACTGAACACCGATGACGGTAAGGTTCAGTAGGGTAACATGGATCATATTCTTGGGGAGAAATGACGTGTAGTCATCAAACGCCCAAAGCTCTTGTTTGATTTCATTATCTTAATTATCGAGGCAACCCCGCACGACGGATAGGGCCTGCGGTAGGACAACTAATTCTTAATGCAGGAGTCGTGGCGGTCAAGATGTTATTTGGAAACATCCCCCACTTTGATGTGTAACAAGTAGATCTAGATGGGTGACTTCCAGCGCAGAAATTACTACCTTATTTTATCCAAGCACAAGGTAGTAAGCATAAGACCTCATACCCATACCTATTTTTATTATTAGTGTTTGAATCACTATTTGCTTGATGATATGGTCAAAAGCTAGATTTGACACTTTGAGGAAAGCTTGCTAGAGACCATCACTTCAAGGGAATCTTCCTCTCATGAGTTCGATAACCCAGGGTCACCGTTGGGGAAATAGGTGTGGGATACTCTTTTTTGTTCCAATACCGAATAAAAGGAGGTATCACGATTGTCGTGGGCCCTGCTCCACTAGGGTTGGCAATGATGGGAGAGTTGTTGAGCGTCGAAGATTGGTTGTAGTTTCCTCTGGAGCCTCCCAAAGCCGTCATTAGGACTTGCTCCATGGTGATGGCTCGTGGTAGCTCGTCTCTGTCTATTGATGAAGCTGTGGCAGGGCTTGCCTCGTCGTAGTTATCTGATACGTCCATTTTGCATCATGTTTTCTTACTATTATTTATAATGTTTTTATCCATAATAATGCCTTTTGGAGTAATTCTAATGCCTTTTCTCTCATAATTTGCAAGGAACACACCAAGAGGGAGAATTCCGGCAGCTGGAAATCTGGACCTGGAAAAGCTACGTCAGGCCACCTATTATGCACAACTCCAAATGAGCTGAAACTTTACGGGGATTTTTTATGGATTATTTGAGAAATACTGGAGCCAATAAACACCAGACGGGGCCACCAAGTGGGCACAACCCACCTGGGCGCGCCAGGTCCCCAGGCGTGCCCTAGTGGGTTGTGGCCTCCCCGGCCCACCTCCGGTGGCCATCTTCTAGTATATAAGTCATTTTGACCTAGAAAAAAATAAGAGGAGGACTTTTAGGATGAAGCGCCGCTGCCTCGAGGCGGAACTTAGGCAGGAGCACTTTTGCCTCCGGCGGAGCGATTCCGCCGGAGGAACTTCCCTCCTGGAGGGGGAAATCATCGTCATCATCATCACCAACAACTCTCCCATCTTGGGGAGGGCAATCTCCATCAACATCTTCAACAGCACCATCTCCTCTCAAACCCTAGTTCATCTCTTGTGTTCAATCTTGTTACCGAAACTATAGATTGGTACTTGTGGGTGACTAGTAGTGTTGATTACATCTTGTAGTTGATTATTATATGGTTTATTTGGTGGAAGATTATGTGTTCAGATCCATTATGCTATTTAATACTCCTCTGATCATGAACATGTTTATCATTTGTGAGTAGTTACTTTTGTTCTTGAGGTCACGGGAGAAATCATGTTGCAAGTAATCATGTGAACTTGATATGTGTTTGATATTTTGATAGTATGTATGGTGTTATTCCGTTAGTGGTGTCATGTGAACATCGACTGCATGACACTTCACCATATTTGGTCCTAAGGGAATGCATTGTCGAGTAGCAAATAGATGGTGGGTTGCGAGAGTGACAGAAGCTTAAAGCCCAGTTTATGCGCTATTTCGTAAGGGACCGATTGGATCCAAAAGTTTAATGCTATGGTTAGAATTTATTCTTAATACTTTTCTCGTAGTTGCGGATGCTTGCGAGGGGGGTTAATCATAAGTAGGAGGTTTGTTCAAGTAAGAATAGCACCTAAGCACCGATCCACCCACATAACAAATTATCAAAGTAGCGAACACAAATCAAACCAACATGATGAAAGTGACTAGATAAAATTCCCGTGTACCCTCAAGAACGCTTTGCTTATCATAAGAGACCGTTTTGGCCTGTCCTTTGCCTCAAATGGATTGGGCTACCTTGCTGCACTTTTGTTACTATCATCGTTACTTGCTCGTTACAAATTGTCTTGCTATCAAACTACTCGCTACTTACAATTTCAGCACTTCCAGACAATACCTTACCGGAAACCACTTGTCATTTCCTTCTGCTCCTCGTTGTTCGACACTCTTACTTATTGAAAAGAGCTACAATTGATCCCCTATACTTGTGGGTCATCATTATTCGCTTCCATTTTAGGAAGGGAGATGAGGCTTATAGAAGAGGTGTTGTTGTAGGTGATATAGTCGTCCCAGATGCAGTTTTTTGGGTTGTTGTCGTCGATTAGGAGGCAGTTCGTGCACACCATCGTGACCAGCTGTGCAAGGGAGGTCCGGTAGGTTGTTACAGAGTTGGCGCAACGCTCCAGTCTTTTGGTCGCTACCCGAGCATCTACCAGGATCATCATTGAGGAAACGTCGCTATCATTCGAGTCGGAGGCAGGTGTCCCCGGTGCGGGCTTGGTGTAGGCCGCTTTTCCTGTCTGGTGGATTGGTGTGACCCAGAGCGTGCGGTCTCCATAGCGGTCGATGATGAAGGCGAGCATCCTAAAGATTATGGTGTGAGCTGGGGCCGGAGGTGGGTTGATGTTGATCCACCCTACCCCACCCGTGATGAAGGTGAGTGATCCAAAAGTAACGCTCTTCCCCGATGCAAGTTCGCCAAGATTGATGAAAGATCCGATCTCGAGTTGGTCTCCACCAACGCAACTCATGCTTGGTGCGCCAACTGGCAGTGCAAAAAACCGTTTCATTCCTCGATAGGGTAGCAAGCGTATCCATAAGTACCGGAGGTGAGTTCGCATGTTTTTTACCTAGGTGAGATCCCTCGTGGTGAAGTAATACACTACGTCCTGCTGTGTTATGTATTGACGTGGGAGCACCTCATGGGAGGGGGGTACAAGAGGATGGTGAATATGGCTACTGAGAGTTCTGTCTAGGGAGTAGATGGATCTTGCTACCCCTAGCCTCGCCTTATAAAGGAGATGAGAGCTAGGGTTTACAGGGCTCCTAACCGATCTCATGCATGAGAGATTCTTCGCTTGAACTCCAAGATGAAGTCTTTGCTCCTAACCTGGCCTGGCCTGCCTCCTTGAGTCGTGTCGTCGCCAGGTCCCACTGGGCCCCAAGGCCGGCCCAACATCGGGCTTCCCGGCCGATGTGCCACCCCCGATGTATTGTACCGTATGCACAATTCATCCATAAATAGCATGCAAAAATTCTACTACAATTTATCAACTATAAATATTACAATCCAAATATGAAGGTTTTAAATAAAATGGTTCAAATTTGAATTCAGCTTAGTACAACATATGATCTTGTTGTCCCCTTGAAGCGCCCACGGATGCTCAATCAGATCATTTTGAAGTTGCTAATGGGTTCCTCGATGTTGAATATGTTGATGCATTTGGATGAAATCATGAAACGTCGTGAAATTTTATGGTGGAAGTTGGAAGGATCACGCATGGCCTCAAATTCCAGACCGTGACGAACTCCATCACCCTCATCATTTACAATCATGGTGTGCATGATCATGAAAGATATGGCGAAAAATGACTCAGATAGTGCATCTTGTTGAAGTACTCGTCCAAGAGTGTCAAATGCCCCATGTCCGATTCCGGTTCGACACTCAATGCGCCTTGATTGATCTTTTGTAAATCAGAAGATACTCCTCTACACAGCGCATGTCTGGAAGATCGCCTTCATCATCGCCATTTCATCCTCAGTCCTCATCTAACGAACATGAATCCGTGAAATTCCTAGAGAAGTACTCCATGTCTGAATGCATCGTGTTTGCTTCAAAGTAAGAACAAAAAAGTCAAAAAAATTGGCTATGGCATTTGGTCGAACATTTGCTAGGCGTCGTGTCCGCCATCAGCATCATCTACAGGGCGAAGGGTAGGTGGGCAGCGATCGGATTAGGGGTGGATCAGCAGTGTTGGCAGAGTGGTCCTGACGCTGTGGTGTAGTGGTTAGGTCCGCTAAAGCC
Source organism: Triticum urartu (assembly GCF_056163025.1). Taxonomy (NCBI): domain Eukaryota; kingdom Viridiplantae; phylum Streptophyta; class Magnoliopsida; order Poales; family Poaceae; genus Triticum; species Triticum urartu. The sequence continues at coordinate 91,528,638 of NC_141878.1, forward strand.
TGAACGGCGGTTGGGTGGCACAATAGCAGCGTTAGACTGGAAGGGAGTAGGTGCAAAGAAGGGAGAAGGGGCAGAGGGAGGAAAACAGGGGGTCTAGGTGGAGTTTTTGGGTGGGCTATGGTTTTCGGAGGCCTACGCGGCGAAGGTCCATATGCCCATAAATCTCCCCCAACTTTGCAGCCGGTTTGTAGGATTTCGGACACCAGACACTTTTGCAGACATTTAAGGTACGGTGTTGGATGTCAGAAAAATACAAATGTTTAGCGATGATCTGAGGTACGGCGTTGGAGTTGCCCTAACTAGTAAGATGTTACATCCGACGAAATAATTTATTTGCATGTTTGACGCGCCTTCCCACTTCAGGTTGGTGTAATATTTCCATATAAGACAATAGGCTATGCCTTTATTTGGTTTTTTATTATACACCAAGGTTATGACATTTTAATCACGTGTTACTTTCTCTTTCTATTTTAGCTTTCTGTGGTGCTATGTCCATAGTAATAAAAATATCTATACTTATTTCCGTATATATGAAGCCATGATGACAGGTTTCCCCAAAGAGGAGGAACTTTGATGGTTACTTTAGAGCTAACCTCCAACCATCCATTCCATTTCCATGCATATCAATGTAGGCATGTTCCCATGGCCCAGTATGGTTAGAAAATCAAGATACCGCCGAAATGGGTAGTGGTACCTAATTAGCATTGGATGGCAATTCTTAATAAAATCCATAGGATGGCGACATTTCTGAAGTCCTGTAGCAGCAGTTAACCCATAGTAACACGGAACAAGGATTCACGGCACGCAGGTGCGGGGCATTCAAGTCCCTGGTACCGATTTTTATTTTGGCTTCTGATTTTCAAAGTTCTATATCTTTTAAATGAAAGTTTCAGATTAAGTTATATTTTCATATTCGTGTTTCTTGTGCCCAACGCCTTGAAACAAGATCTATTTTCAATATATTTTGATGACTTTAAAGAAACGTGTTAAGTTTCAATGTTGAAACATGGTACGAGCGACCGATTAAAATCAAATATTTTGTGTCCTCGGCCGACTAAAAAAATTGCTTAAAATAATATATCTGAAACTTGGCATTTTAGATGCAAAAACCGTAAGTTTTATCGTTGAGACTGAAAGCTTTTTGAGAGATTTTCTTTTTTATTGTATCCTCCTACAAGATTCAACTACTTCTTGAATCGCGAGGCAAATCAAGCGGCGGCAGGACTTGGCAGGTGAGTGTCTCCGCAAATTTTTGTAGTAATACGTATGTTTTGAAAAATCATATCAAGTTACCAACACTGTTAGCAGCACGCATGTGAACACACGAAAGAACGTCGGTTGCCGAGGACGTACGGACACGCACAAGCTAGTAGTACATGCGTACCTCTGCCACTGTGCGTCCTACCTAGCAAATCAGCTGGTAGTACGAGCCAGCTGGATCATTAGCTGGACCGGACGCATACGTCAAGCTCGACCGATCGGCCCGTATTATCGCTGCGTGCGATTCCTTAATTTGGACAGCTTAAACTAATTGGATGGTTAGCCAACTGCAGGATCTCGCGTCCAACTGCCGGCCTATAGCAGTGTTGCACTTCGTCTCCCTCTGTGGCTAATGTGATTAGACAATTACGTGTGAGTATTTGGTGGGCTGGTTGTGTGGATTTCTATATCATTTTCGCGGGACGTTCCACACTGTTTGAGAGTCCAAATAACTCTTGGATTATTGGATTGGAATATGGTAATCATGCCTGCAGTGTCTGCTTTACATGTTTTCGGTTCAGTTTTGTACCAAACTACTTCTTCTGTTTCTATCTACGTTTATACAGTATTATATAGCGCCCCTGAATTTCATATTTTAACTTTGGTTATCAGTTTCTCCACAAAAAAACAGTAATCAAATTGACCATTATTTATGGCACATGACTATTTTGTTTGTCAAGCTGGTAGTCAATGAAGGGAGAAAATAGTATGATATCCATCGTGGTAAACAGAAAAACACAATAGACGTATCCACAATTGTAAGGTAAGTGTTGCTTTCATTGCGTTTCATGTATTTCAGGAGTCAAATGTATTAAAATGTCAAACAATACAATACACAAATGTTTATCAATCTTTCTTGTGAGCGTCGAGTTAGGACGTAATCTCAGGGGCCACAGTACATTTTGGAAACTAAACTTAATACGGTCATACTAATTAATAATTAAGCATGCCTAATCAATCAGCTTCCCATTCGCAAAGAGGGAGAACTAAGAAATATACTATGTACTGATGCAGTGGTAGTAATTTTTTGGTGCACAATCGGTACAATTATTGTAGTACCTATAGGTCCGGCTGCATGGATAGTTTAGCCATAGTGACATCGATCATGATGTATATACAAATGTGGGTCGAAGACTTCGGTGTTCTTCCTCCCTCCTTTCTTGGGTCATGCACCGGGAATGGATATCCCTCAAATTCCATGTGGGGGCGTTTTATATCTTAGCTACTCCTAGCTTAGGTGAGAGTATTAACACTAATCAACCTTACCTGTCAGTAGCTCTACTAATATTTGTAAGGAGCCGCCTAGGGGATGACGTCCAAGGTGGCTTGCTTATCAGGGCTAACAAAACCCGGCCTTTTTATAGCAAAAGGGTGAATTCAACTGTGAACATTTGATTAATTGTCACAGAATAGAGGTTGAGCAGATTCATATTCAAGAACTATTTCGTCGCAAGAGAAGGCATTAGTCTCTGTACGTAGCAAGGCGTTTGTGGTAAGGAAGCACATTACACAAATATGTAACAAATTTGATTCAGACATACATTGCATACACATGTTGATGAAGTGGACGCGGTTGAGGAAATTCATCATGGTCGGAGGTGGAAGTCCTCGAGTAATCCTCAATCAATGACCATGAAAACAAGTGATCATCCTCGTAAATATTGGAAACATCATATCTATTTTTAAGCTTTGTCGAAACCTCATGGACATTATCGAGGGGCATGATCAACTCAAACACTACATCCCTCAAAGCACCGAAAATAGCCTTAGCAGCTTGGGCATAGCTATGGCGATTTCCTCTACCTCAAGAGGGACTTTGGGAATCCTTCACAGGGGAAAACCTGCATCTACATTTTTTTTTACTTTTACTCTATATTTAGACCCTTGTCCCGAAAATTAAGAAGCATGTAATGGTTAATTTATACTATAATAACGAAATGTGTCTCGATATGCTAAACCACTAGCTATCAATCTTTGCTTCCAGCCGGTAAAGCCAAAGCAAGAGAGACCTTGGATATTGCCTATGAATGGGATGGAGTGTGAATAGGCTTGCACAATATAACTAGACGTTTTTTCTTTCACAAGTTTAAAGCCTAAATCAACTAGGGTCAACTAGTTGTGCCAACAAGACAAGATATGCAAAGCTAAAGAAATCCTATGAAGACAAGCAAATAATGCAATTTCTACCCGAGATAATTGCACAAGTACCATTACAGAAAGATAAAATAAGAAACAAAGGACACAACAATGTTATGGACTTATGGGAGTCCGTACATCCACCGATATCTTATTCTCCAAATTGAGCTCTTCACTCGAGATCCTCAGGCTGTGAGGTCCCCACGCATTGTAGCAAGCCGTTTCTGTCCCGTTGCTAGTCCATACCCATCCGCGGTAACAAGTCCGTACACCCGCGCTATATAAGTGTCGGGCTGTAAAATTTGGCTTTTTTGCACGCGCAACCATTTCGGAAGCTCCAGCGGAGACGCTAAAACCGCACGCGTGGCATAAGTAGTTCAGCGCGCCGGCCGAAACGGCATTGTGCTCCATTTATTTGCTGCGTCCGCTCCTGCGCGCTGCACACTCGAGCGCTTGCTCGCGACTTCCACCTTGCCCAATCCAATCGTGGGCGCCACCGCCAGCACCATTCCGGCGCTTCCCCGGCTTATCCCCGTGCCGCCGCTGCTTCCTTCGTCTCCCTCTAGTCGCCGCCGCCCCTCACGCATGCCATTCTTCCGACGAACAACGCCTGGCCGTCCACTGCCGCTCGGTGCCCACAAGATGTTCAACAAAATGCTTGCAAGGTATGTATTGCTTCAACTTCACATTTTTTACATGAATTTGGTGCATGTTGTTTGTAGTTTTTATAGACTAGTTTAAATTCAACATTGTACTCCCTCTATAAACTAATATAAGAGTGTTTAGATCACTACTTTAGTATTCTAAACGCTCTTATATTAGTTTACGGAGGGAGTAGATGAGTTCGTCATATGATTCTTCCGAAGAAGAATTTGATATTGAAAAGGAGGAGGACCTTGCAATGATCCTAGCTATGCACATTAATAAAAAAACTGAAGCACGATGGTTCGGTTATGGGTTGGCAGAAAATTTGGAGGGATCGAATCGATGCCGTCAATAGATTGATGTGGCACTATTTTGTGGATAATCCCGTGTACCCCGAGTCATACTTCTGGTGCTGGTTTAGGATGAGCACCAAGTTGTTCAGGCGCATTGCAGAGAAACTAGCAAGTCATGATCGGGTTTTTCAGCAAATGAGGAATGCCGCCGCAGAGCTCGGACATAGCACCTTTCAGAAGGTGACAGCCGCTTTGCGTATGTTGGCATACGGTATTCCGGCTGATCTAGTTGATGACCACTTGGCTATGGGTGAGAGTCAAGCCATCATGTGTGTCAAGCGCTTCGTAGTTGGAATTATGCAAGTGTTTGGCCCAGAGTATTTAAGATCTCCCAATGTTGAAGACTGTGCAAGGCTTTTGGAGATGAACAAAGCTCACGCGTTCCCAGGTATGCTTGGCTCAATAGATTGCATGCATTGAAGTTGGAAGAACTGTCCTAAGGCATGGCATGGACAATTCCATGGCGAAAAAAGGGTTCCACTATAATCCTTGAAGCGGTGGCCGATCAAGAGACCTGGATTTGGCATGCTTTTTTGAAATGCTTGGATCTTTGAATGACATCAACGTTGTTAATCGGTCACCACTGATGAATAAAATTGCAAATGGTGAACTGTCACCAGTGCAGTTTGTAGCAAATGGCCATACATACAACTATGGCTACTATCTTTTGGATGGCATCTACCCAAAGTGGCAAACATTTGTGAAGAAGTTAAAAAACGGAAGGTAAAAAAAACTTGATTTCCACAATGCTCAGGCGGCGGCTAGGAAAGATGTGGAGAGAGCTTTTGGGATTTTGCAAGCCCAATTCACCATTGTGAGAGGACCGGCTAGATTTTGGGATCAAAAGATGCTTTGATACATCATGCACGCTTGTGTGATCATGCACAACATGATCATTCAGAATGAGCGTGGCCAAGATTTAGACTACTCTCAGTATGAGCTCTTGGGACATCCTGTGCGAGTGGGTGGAGGGCTGCCAGGGTGGCCCATTTTGTTGCCTCTGAAGGAAATATGCCCTAGAGGCAATAATAAAGTTGTTATTTATATTTTCTTATATCATGAAATGTTTATTATTCATGCTAGAATTGTATTAACTAGAAACTTAGTACATGTGTGAATACATAGACAAACAGAGTGTCACTAGTTTGCCTCTACTTGACTAGCTCGTTGAATCGATGATGGTTATGTTTCCTAACCATAGACATGAGTTATCATTTGATTAACGGGGTCACATCATTAGAGAATGATGTGATTAACTTGACCCATCCGTTAGCTTAGCACGATGATCGTTTAGTTTGTTGTTATTGCTTTCTCCATAACTTATACATGTTCCTATGACTATGAGATCATGCAACTCCCGAATATCGAAGGAACACTTTGTGTGCTACCAAATGTCACAACGTAACTGGGTGATTATAAAGGTGCTCTACAGGTGTCTCCGATGGTGTTTGTTGAGTTGGCATAGATCGAGATTAGGATTTGTCACTCCGATTGTCGGAGAGGTATCTCTGGGCCCTCTCGGTAATGTACATCACTATAAGCCTTGCAAGCAATGTAGCTAATGAGTTATTTACGGGATGTAGCATTACAGAACGAGTAAAGAGACTTGCCGATAACGAGATTGAACTAGGTATTGAGATAGCGACGATCAAATCTCGGGCAAGTAACATACCGATGACAAAGGGAACAATGTATATCTGAAAGTGCTAGTTATCGACTAGAGGGGGGTGAATAGGCGATTTTTATGAAAGTATTCAAAACACGAGGGCTTTGAAGACAAACAGTAGAAATGAACCTATTGATATGCAGTGGAAGGTAGACTACACTAGACAAGCCATAGTTATGTAAGCAATGAAGTGAAAGCACGAAGACTATCAGCAGCTAGGTAGTATGGATCAGGATGGAAGATAGTATGAAGCCAAACAACAACAGTCTTCACACAATGAAGTCAATCAGATCATGCAAGCTGGCAATGACTTCACGAAGACAAACTATAAGTAAAAAGAGGTAAAGGATAGAACCAGTTGCTTGGTCAGGACAAGGATTTGTTGGACCAGTTCCAGTTGTTGTGACAACTGTACGTCTGGTTAGGGAGGCTGAGATTCAACTTAGAAGACCGCGTATTCACCTTATTCCCCTTGAGCTAAGGACACACAGTCCTCGCCCAATCACTCTCGTAAGTCTTCAAGGGAGACTTCCAAACCTTCACAGACTTCGTTCACCGGCAATCCACAATGACTCTTGGATGCTCAGAACGCGACGCCTAACTGGCTCGAGGATTCACAGTCCTCAAGTGTAACAAGTCTTCAGGTCACGCAGGCAGAAAGACTTCTGTGATGCCTAACACTCTTTGGCTCTGGGTGTTTAGGGCTTTTTCCTCGCAAGGATTTCTCTCTCAAATGCTTTGAAGGTGGGTTGCTCTCAAACGACAAAAGCCGTGCACTAACTCTGAGCAGCCACCAATTTATGGTGTAGGGGTGGGATATTTATAGCCAGGAGGCAACCCGACCTGATTTGTCCGAAATGACCCTCGGTCACTAAGGAACTGATACGTGTCTAACGGTCAAATTTCAAACACACGTGGCAGCTTGACTTGGGCTACAAGTAAAGCTGACTCATCCAGCTCTGGATAAGATTTGCTCTCATTGTCTTCACTCGAAGACATAGGATTTGGTTGAGCATCACTTCAGTCACTCTGACTTTGTTCACTTGGACCCCACTTAACAGTGTGGTGGTTCCTATGACTCAACAAAGAAGAAAAGGAAACTATGAAACAACCATGTCTTCGCACTCCATAGTCTTCACATGAATGTCTTCTTGAGTCATAATCTTCATTGTGAATATCTTCACAGACCACCATTGTCTTCAATGTCTTCACACATTTTTAGGGGTCATCTCTGGTAGGTAAACCGAATCAATGAGGGAATACTGTGTTATCCTGCAATTCTCACAAACACATTAGTCCCTCAACCAAGTTTGTCGTCAATACTCCAAAACCAACTAGGGATGGCACTAGATGCACTTACAATCTCCCCCTTTTTGGTGATTGATGACAAACTGGTTGAAGTTTTCAACGGGGATAAAAGTATGTGAAAGTTTAAGGATTTAAGACATTGTCTTCATAAGTAGCAAAAAGGCTCCCCCTGAATATGTGCATATAAGTAGTTTGCTCTGGAATGCAAATGCACATGGCATGTTTTACTTGTGGAGATCCTCTTCAACCTATGAAGAAAATTCATAATGCATATACAGATGTAGCAAAGATAATGACATGCATAATGAAAAATGGACGTCTGCGGAATGACTTCATGTGGAATTTATCATCACATCACAGAGTAGCAGGAAACATAGCAGACGACCATCAAGTTTAAGTGTTACAACCCAAAGAACCAAATGTATTAAAAACGAGAGTTGTAACCACTTGGCAAAAATTATAGCAACCACCCATATGGACCTGCTTGAATACTATCAACTCATATGCTTCTCCCCCTTTTGTCAGTAATGACCAAAAAGGTTTGAAGACATAGAGCATCCACTCGTTCCCATCAGGAGTAGATGTAGGTGTAGGGTCGATGTATGAGTTTGGTGGTGCAGAGGGGCCTGGTGGAGTGTCGAGTCGCGGCAAAGCCATGGTTGGTGAAGTGGCACCGTCTTCTTCATCGACGACTCTCGCAACAACTGTTGTAGTCGAAGATGAGGACTCAGAGTCTACTATGGAAGGAGTTCGACGCAAGACGGCATTCTGGGGAGGCGTGGAATCCAATTTGAAGCGCTCGGTGAAGCCATTGTCGCGAAGATCCTCTTCAGGGCATAGTAGTGTGAGACTCTTCCAAGACCACCGGCGGGCTTCATGCGCTACAAATGCGTTCTTGGTGGCAAGATTGCGAATGCGATTAATATCCACCGAGAGGCTCTGCATCTGACGCTTTAGCCAGTCATGGTGTCTATCATGTTTTTGATGTAAGGCCACAACAAGCTCTCAGTCATTGAGTACACGAGATCGCTTCCGAGGCCTTTGAGCAATGGTGCTTTCAGTGGCTTCAGTTTGAGCATGATGAGGTGCACGCATATTTCCAGCCAGAGGATAGACTCGAGTGGCAGCAAGGACTCCCTCAATTGGTTGCTTGAAGCTTTGGTGATCAACGTTATGAAGATAAAGTGGCTCCTTAGCAGGCTCAGGGTAGATGGCTTCGACAGACATATCAACCTCAGGCAAGAAGACAAGATGGTTGCGCGCTGAGGGTTGATAGTCGACAGATGAATGAAGTTTGATCAGGCGCATCACCCATGGAGCATAAAACTTCAAGCCAAATAGATCAATTCCAGATGCAACAAGTTGCCTGATGAAGAAGTCTTGAGCATTGAAGCAAATGCCATTGAGAATATAGAACACCAAAGTCTTCATGGTGCCTTCAGGTTTGGCTGCAGGTGAATGTCCCTTTACTGGCCATAGATTTTGCCTCACAATGTGATAAATGGTACGAGGCAGATACTCGAGGTCCTCGACAAAGAATTCCTTGGGATATTCTGCATCTTGTGGCAATGGCTTCATCATGCTGAGCATCTGACTCATGTTTGGCTCAGGCTTCTGAAATATACTCTCCAGAGCATTCCTGTGTAGCTGACTAGAACTCACCTGGAGTGGGCAGGGAAGTAAGCTCGATGACATCTTGAGCTTTGGCTTCATGATGCACATCTCCTGTCATCCACTCAAGGACCCAAGTCTTCGGATCCCTGTTGTAGCCACGAATGTGAAGAGTAGCATAGAACTGCAGCAGAAGCTCTTCGTTCCAATGCTCTTTGTCAGTGACGAACTGCAGAAGGCCAACATCTCTGAAATTGTCTAGAGCTTCTTCCAAGCAGGGCAGTCCAGTAATGGCTTCACAATCCAGACGCATGTGAGGAAAGATTCGCCCTTGATTGTACAATACACATGAGTAATAACTGCGCTGTTGATAGCTCCAGAAGCGATCAGATGAGATCTTTGGCTTCGAGTAAGGGTTCTTGGCACTGTCAAAGAATTTGTTGTGTGCCATGAAGCTGTTTACACTGAACGATCCTGGCGATGTTGCAGCACCGGGAAACCTTGGCAGTCTGGGCTTTGGCTTCTGGACCTGAGGCCTGTGCTCCACATGGTATTCATATTGTGGTCCGAGAGCAATGGGAGGAACCAAAACACGCCATCTGACAGTGACAAGTTGGTCGCGATCAAATGTCTGCTCAATAGTGTGAGGCCTTGGGGTGGAACAGCAGCTTCGGCATTGATTGCGACTTCGGGCGCCACAGTATCTTCAGCCATGACAACGTCATTGGCTTCAGCAGTGTTGTTTGTGGCCGCCTCAATGTTTTCAACCTCCGCTTCAGTTGAAGGAGGGTCGCGCATAGGCACGTTCTCCTCGAGAACAACTTCTTGAGTGATAGGGTGTAACGCCCCGGACACACCCGCCGGTGGTCGTTACTCCTGGCGGGATCTAGACTGGCCCCACAGATCAATACTAGTCTTTTTTGCGCACTTTGTCCTCACTCGTGCGCACCCGGGAGCAACTTCCCGGTCGGTCACCCATCCTAACACTACTCCAAGCTAAGCACGCTTAACTTTGGAGTTCTGTCAGAATGGGCTACCGGAAAAGAAGGAATTCCTTATTGATATGAGTAGTCTATCATCCCTAATAAGCCAGGCTATCACATACACCCCCACTCAGAGGAACCAACGTCCTCGTCGGGCCACATGAACGTTCCCTCTTGGTACATACGTCTGTGCTTCCAGTCCGGTACATGTGCCATGTCGTGTGCAACGACAGGTCACAAACGTCATGAACAACATGACCGCACACTTGTCCGCAAACATCCGTGTAACCGCGAGGGTCGGCTCTGATACCAACTTGTAACGCGCCGGACACACCCACCGGTGTTCGTTACTCCAGGCGGGATCTAGACTGGCCCCATAGATCAATACTAGTCTTTTCTGCGCACTTTGTTCTCACTCGTGTGCACCCGGGAGCAACTTCCCGGTCGGTCACCCATCCTGACACTACTCCAAGCTGAGCACGCTTAACTTTGGAGTTCTGTCCAAATGGGCTTCCGGAAAAGAAGGAATTCCTTATTGATATGAGTAGTGTCAGGATGGGTGACCGACCGGGAAGTTGCTCCCGGGTGCACACGAGTGAGGACAAAGTGCGCAGAAAAGACTAGTATTGATCTATGGGGCCAGTCTAGATCCCGCCAGGAGTAACGACCACCGGCGGGTGTGTCCGGGGCGTTACATAGGGGGTGTGGCAACTCTCTCTTTTTCTTCCTGTGGTTCTTGATTGTCATCGGCTGATGCAGCCGGAATGTCTTCAGCAGCTTTTGCTTCGGACTAAGAGACATTCGCAGTAGGAGTGGCTTCAGAAAACACTTCACGTGCAACTGAGCTTTGTTGCACTTCTCCTTCTGGAATGCTCGACATGGTGACCTGAGGCCTAGGGCCTTTGTGAAGCCTGCAGAATGCGGGCGAAGCCTGTGTGGATGGAGTGGTCTGCAGCATGTAGTCGTCGCCAAGCACCAGAGTGGTGACTTGAGGGGTTGGAGTTATGGGAGTTTCATCTTGAATTGGGGTGTCTTGTTGGGGGTGATCAGCCCACGAATCATTCTGAGCAATTGGCATCAAAGGACCAATGCTGATGAGTTTTTTGTTCATGAGAACAGGCGATGATACCGTTTGGTGCTTGATTTGAGGAAGGACTTCATCATCATCTATATTGTCTTTACGACCAATGTCTTCAGCTTTGGTGGGGTCAACAGCTGGTACTTCTTCATCTTCAGGGGCCTCTATGGAAGCAGGCTCGTGAATCACTAGACGACGCTCTTGGCTTGTTGAGGCAGGACGGGCAACAGAAATTGGCTCAACCACAAGGGGCTTAGAGGCAGCAGCAACAATACTCTCTTTCTTTGAAGACTTAGTCTTCTTCTTCTTCTTCTTCTTGGATGGAGCATCATCAGAAGCATCCTTGTGCTTGCGCTTCCTGGCATCAGCTTCAGCTGCACTGGTTTTCTTTAGCTGTGAAGCTTCTGAGGGGACCTTAGGCTTTGAGCGTGTCATGCTGACAGGGAAGACAATGCGAGGTTCTTCCTGCCTTGGTGTTTCAGTTCGGGCCGTAGCAGACTTCTTCTTCTGTTTGGTAGCCATTCTGGGGTTGATACCAGGACTCCCCAGTGCCTTGCGCCTTGTCTGCCTCATTGTGTGCTTGAACACATTTCTCTGCGAAGTATTTCATCCACTCTCTTGAACCTTTTGCTTCTTCACGTTTCTTGTGAAACTGTTCCTTGAGCTCATGCAACATCTTCCTGAAGCTTTGAACATCAGCCACGCTGAGCTTTGCCATGTGCTTCTTGAACTGTGCCTTCTCAAAATCAATTTTGTTCTTCGGCTCGACAATCTTCTGAGCCAAGGCCAACTCATTAGCAATGGCTCCATGGAAGGTGACGCTGATGTCAACTGGCAACTGAAGATCATCAATGTTGAGGCTCAGGTCATCAAACCATTCGTCGATGAAGTGGTTCAGAATATCCACATCAAAAAGGGGCAGATTGTTGAAGATCTCCGCCTCTTGCTTGCTCTTGATCGGCACCTCAAGGGCATCATCACCAAGATCTTCATCGCTGGACAGATCAATGGTTTCATCTTTGTTTCGTAGAACGGCAGCAGGAGTAAGTTCATGCCCAAAAATCTTCATGGGTTTCTTCTTCTTGGGATTCTCCGTCTTCTTGGAGACACGAGAGAGATCTTCTGATTGCACACTGGGTTCAGGAGGTGCAGTTGCCAATGGCTTTGCACGCGAAACTTTCGGTGCAGCAGAGGGCTTTGAAGCCTTTGATTTCTTCTGCTTCTGTGACTGAGGTGGAGCTGGCGCTTCATTAGAATCTGCGTCGTCAACTGAGTGATCCACCGTAGCCCCCTATACAACAATGTGAGTGATGAGGCCTTCGAGGTTGTAGAAGGGGCCGATTTCATTGGGATTGGCATCGCGGGTGCCATCAGCCCTTGGAGTAGGCGGACCAGGGTTGAAATTGAGTGCAAGGTCCTTCTTGTTCTTCTTTGCTGACTCTTTTGCAAACTGATAGTTGCGCTTGAAGAGATTTTCGTCAAAACACCACAACAAAGATGATGGGTCAGCGTTTTCGGGCTGTGGCCCTCGGAGCATGCACAGATAGAAGTCTTGAGCAATGGCTCCAGGCTTGGACTTGGGCTGCATATTTCTGTATAGAATATCTCCCCAGGGCTCCTTGTTGGCGTTCTTTTCAGCATATTCAGCAGTCACAAATCTGTACATGAACCATTGCTCTGCCCAATATCTTCGAATCCATTAGATTCGGATCTTGCGCTCGCCATAGCTCTCCTCGGGATCTGACTTGTATTGCTCAAACAGATCTGGAGGCAGATCCTTGGCTGTATGTCCACGACGCTGCCTGCCACCCTTCCTTACAGACTTTTCAATGGCCATTGGATTCAGGCTGAATGGCTTCAAGACTGTAAATGGCTTCCTCTTGCTGGTCAGACAGGAACTGGCTTCAGGAGAGTTGATGTGACACTGCAAAAACTCTGCAAATGAATGCAGACTATGAGAACCAAGGGATTCTCCCACGGACATGTACCTGTGACAGCATTAAGGTGCGAGGGAAGGGGAAGAGTTCATATGCATTCTCAGAAGATTTTGAAGATAAATCAGTTTGAAGACATTGACCTCATAGTGCGAAGACATTCACTTATTTGAAGAGAGTCGGTTCTAGATTTGTACGAATCCATGAATAAGTACAAGTGAGGAATCTAACTAGTTGTGAAGCATAAGTGAATATACTTGGCATGATATGAGATGCAGACATGGACAGATCCAGATATGAAAGTGAAAAAACTAGTTTTGGATGAAGTGAATGGATTTGACAGATCAAAAAGGCAGTAAAAAGTAAGTTTTAATTACCGCTTGACGAACTGCTAGACGAGATGGAGAGAGAGGCCGAGCAGTTCAATCTCCCGCACCCTAACTTGGCAACGGAAGACACCTACGGCGACGGCGGAGAGGACGAGGTCGGCGGCCGGTGTGAGGACGGCGTCGAAGATGTCGCGGCAGCTAAGCACTTCGTCTCCGGCGTCGACACGAGCTAGCGGAGGCGCTAGGGTTTTGGTGCGAGGAGAAGAGGTGGAAGAAGAGATAATGACCGTGGTGAGGTGTGTATTTATAAGGACAGGGACGGCACAATATTATTATGCAGGAGCCCCTGGCAGTTCACATCTGAAGGACACATGGCACGCATGCAACTCACTGAAAGTTGTTCCATGTTCCCACGCACGCCTGGATTGTTCGGTGGTCGTTCCGGCTTCTCCGGTATTCAGGCAAAAAGGATATGGCATTAAAAATAGATTTAAACGTTTATCTCTTTGTCTTCAGTTCACAAGGACTCAGAGAAGACAAATGACAGGTTTCAATAGAATGCAAATGATTTGGATAGATAGAATCTGAGGTAGAAGCATAGAGGGGGTTAGGGTCCGATCACATTCACTTAGATCAAAAGATTCAAACAAGAAGACATAGATATAAGTGAACATTGTAGAGGACAGGACACAAATATTTGTATATATCAGTATGAGACCAAATCAACATTGTGAAGATAAACATGACATCAAATCAGTGTTGAAGACAAACCAAATGCGAAGACTATGCAAATGTGACGCCAATAAAAACACTTCAAACAAGAGTTTGGTGGTCGTGTTACCCACCGTATAGGAAGTATTAGACCCAGACACGACGCACAATTATTGTGGCGCTCCGAAGTCAAATTCTGCATTAATGTATTCACACTTAGAGTGTGTGTCTTCATTGATTGAAGATATACGTTACTTCGTGTGTTGCACATCTAAGTCATCAACATGCATAAGCGTTAGGATGTGTGTCCAATCACAGGACATTTGAGGATTCTAAGATATTTAGCTCACATCACAACTTGCAAAACTTTTTCTCATCCAAGGGCTTTATGAAGATATCTGCCAATTGATCTTTCATGTTGACGTGAATGATATCAATATCTTCCTTCATGACATGATCTCTGAGAAAGTGATGACAAATCTGAATGTGCTTTGTCTTCGAATGCTGAACTGGGTTGTTGGCAATCTTGATGGTGCTTTCATTGTCGCAGTAGAGTGGCACTTGCTTCAGATGGATGTCATATTCCTTGAGAGTTTGCTTCATCCATAGAAGCTGAGCACAGCAAGATGGGGTTTATATCATATTGCTTGAGTTTATCCCTCTACATGATGTCATCTTGCCTAATGCGTTACTCTGTTCTTATGAACTTAATAATCTAGATGCATGCTAGATAGCGGTCGATGTGTGGAGTAATAGTAGTAGATGCAGAATCATTTCGGTCTACTTGTCGCGGACGTGATGCCTATATACATGATCATGCCTAGATATTCTCATAACTATGCGCTTTTCTATCAATTGCTCGACAGTAATTTGTTCACCCACTGTAGAATTTGCTATCTTGAGAGAAGCCACTAGTGAAACCTATGCCCCCGGGTCTATCTTCCATCATATTATTTTCCTATTTACTTGCTATTTCTATCGTTGTTTATTTTGCACTCTTTATTTTCCAATCTATACAATAAAAATACCAAAAAATATTTATCTTATTATCTCTATCAGATCTCACTTTCATAAGTGACTGTGAAGGGATTGACAACCCCTTTATCGCATTGGTTGCGAGGTTCTTGTTTGTTTGTGCAGGTACTAGGGACTTGCGTGTTACCTCCTACTGGATTGGTACCTTGGTTCTAAAAAACTGAGGGAAATACTTACGCTACTTTGCTGCATTACCCTTTCCTCTTCAAGGGAAAACCAACGCAAGCTCAAGAGGTAGCAAGAAGGATTTTTGGCGCCGTTGTCGGGGAGGTTGCACCAAGTCAAGTCAAGATTTGATCTCCCGTCAACAAGCCATTTCTGACGCCGTTGCCGGGGAGATCTACGGACAAGTCAAGACATACCAAGTACCCATCACAAACTCTTATCCCTCGCATTACATTATTTTCCATTTGCCTCTCGTTTTCCTCTCCCCCACTTCACCTTTGCCTTTTCTTCGCCTTCTTCCCATATGTATTTTTGTTTGTGTTTCCATGTGCTTCTATTTGCTTGCATCTTTGCTTGCTAAAAATCTATTGATATGGATCCACTTAAAGTGTTCTACTTGGATCATCTTTGATCCTTATGCGCTCGTGCTGAAACCCAGACTGGCCTAGTTGATGGGAAATCTTTAGACGAGCATGCTCATTTTGTGCGCCATCGTTTGTCTGAAAAGGGGAAGCTCTTATGGTATCAAATAAATAGTTTTCTATGCTATGCTTGCAATCTTTGTGAAATTTATGACTTTACTTGTTGCTCTAAGAATCCTAAAAAACAGCTTCCCTACCTATGTGAGTTTAATGATAATGAAATCTTATCTTCTTATGGAAAGGGTGTTTATAGTTACTATGATATCGAACAAATTGAAGAATTTGTCATTTTTAAGGGTGCTCATGAAGTTGCTTCTTTGATTGAAAAGTATGATATTACTCTCTACAAATCTGAAAATTTTGACATACTTAAATATTGCTATGAAAACTATGCTCACAATTCCTGTAACACCCCCAGTGTCATGCTACAGTAACCCTCTGTGATCAAACTAATCATTTTTCCGAACAGTGCTTCATCACCTTTGATCAATATCCCATTTGAAATTCCAGTCAATTCAAATTCAAGTGAAGTTTGAAGTTGCTCAAAAGTTGCTGGAAAAATGTTCATCACTTGTCAAAAATTCCATAACAATTATTTGTTTACGAACACAACATCACTTTTGTGCAAAGATGAGCATTAGCAATCATAACAGCACCAATTCAGCATTTTTAAATGCTATCCTATTTATGAAAAATTTTAAATGAATTCTTCTGGTCTCCAAAATATTTGTGGCACTGTCTATAATCACCAGGGATTTAATGGGACACATCCCAAATTTTTCTTAAGTGAAACAGTTGACCAAATAATTCCCTTTCTCTCTCTGTTAATAAATAATGGTAGAATATATAAAAAAAGGGCCAGGCTGCACTGTGCACTTGGCCCAGCCGCGTAAGAGTGCAGCCCAGCCCACCTAACCCTGTCGTCCCCTACCTCTGTTCACCGGGGGCTGGGTGGACGCGCGTGCGCCGTCCGTGGCTGCCGATGGCCACGAGGCGGCCATCCGGCGACTCCCTGGCGACTACTAGGTCTCCCCGACCCGGACAAACCCTAGCTGCCCCCCTACTTGCCCCACGCACCTCGCCTCTCTCTTTTCCCCCCACCTTGCTCGAGAGCTCGCCGCCATCGCCGCGTCGATCCCGCGGCCACCGTCTTCGCCCCGCGTCGCCAACATGCCGTAGGCGTCCGTCGTCGTCCTCCATGTCGAACGGTGCCCACCATTGGAGCCGGAAGGCTCCGCAGCGCCGGATCCACCCCGTCTTCCTCCTCGGGACGCCCGAGCTCGCCGCTGTCGATTCGCTCCCCCGAGCCTCCCCCGAGCCCACGTTTGCACACCTACAGGCGCTCAGTGAGCTCCGCCTCCCTCTCCCTCTCTCCCCGTGATCTTCCCCACGCCATAGCTAGCTGTCACCGCTGTGGCCGAGCTCTGTTCGCCGCCGATGAGCCCGTGGCCGTGATCATGGCCCTTGTCACGCTCGCCTGAGGCCTCCGCCGTGCTCCTAGTGCTTACAGGAATGCAACACGCGCACGCACGCTTCCTGCCGTGCCCCTTAGCACCTACCTCGACGGGCGCCCGAACGCGTCGCCGCCTCCGCTCGCCGCCGTCATTCTTCCGGTGACCTTTTGGTCACGGGCTCAAGCCCATTGCACTCCCCGCACCGCGTAGATCCCCCCAGCCTCTCCGTTTGCTCGATAGCGCGCTGTATCTCTGTTTTCGTCGAGCACCCGTGCACGCCGCCGCCTCCGCCGCTTGCCGTCGCTGTCACCAGCCTTTTCTGGCCGGGCCACTACCGCAGTTCGACGCGTGCTGCTCCGCTCGTTCGAACGCACCCTAGCGCGCGCGAAATGGTCGCCTGTAGGCGAAATCCGATGAGGCTCGAGGCCCTCCGCCGCATTTTGGCGTCGCCGGCGTCGAGCCACCGGCCACCGCCGACGTGGCTGGCCTGGGGCCACCCCAGAGCCACTGCCCGTGGGCCCCGCGGGTCCCAGTTGACTGGGTTGACCCAGTCAACTTGCTGACTGGGCAACCCCAGCCACTATCATGTGGGCCCCCTGTGTTAGATTAGTCTAATAACGTTTTATAAATAAAAATGATTAGTTAACCTAAAACACTCACTGACGCCCGGGGCCCACCCTCTAATTAACCCTCTGTTAGTCTAAATTAACATTGTTAAAGTCAAAGAGGCTGACATGTGGGTCAGGTTTGACCTGGTCAGCCGTTTGTTGACCTGCTGATGTCACTGTGACATCATGCTGACGTCATATATCATTTTCTATAAATAAAATAAATCCAGAAAATAAGAAAATCTTTAGAAATTCATCGAAAATAATCCGTAACTCCGATGAAAATGTTTTCTATATGAAAGTTGCTCAGAAAAATCCAACGAATCCGAATACGCGGTCCGTTCACCTGTCACATGCCCCTAGCATGCTGAACATGGAACCGTCCCCTCTCTTTCATTTGTCCGGAATCCGCCTAACGCCGGGAATTCATCCTCGGATGTTTATCCCCTCCGTCTGCAACGTGTTGTACTACATTAGGGCAACCCTAGCTCTGCCCGTCGTCATGTTATGCTTTGTGGTGCTATGTTGCTTTATATTTACTGTTTCTTCCCCCTCATCTCTCCGGTAGACCCCGAGACCGATGTCGCCCCTGCGATCGACTACGTCGACGACGACCCCTCCTTGCCAGAGCAACCAGGCAAGCAAACCCCCCTTGAGCATTCCGATATCGCCTATTTATTTTCCTCTCATGCTTGCATTAGAACTGCTACTGCTTTCTGTATGATCCTACTCTGATGCATAGCCTGTTGTTGTTACCTGCTTTTATACCTTACCTACTTATCCTAAACTGCTTAGTATAGGTTGGTTAGAGATCCATCAGTGACCCCCACCTTGTCCCAGTTGCCTCGCTTTATGTTCGATGACTCGATCAACGTGATCGACGTCCAGGCCCTGACACCGCACATCACACCCCCCCTAGTTGTACGACTCTGTAGAGTTACCATCGAGTGCCGAGGGTGGAACCTCTTACATCACTCCTGATGAGATCTCTGTAGTGTAGCTATACGGTCGAGGTCATCGAGGGTGATTTCCTCCTTAACCACTTCCTTAACCGCTCTATCGTGCAACCCCTCAAGTGTGAACCTCGAGGGTGGATCCTCTTACGTTCACCTTGATGATAACATCGAGTGGGATTCACCGGGGGTGATTCCTCGGGTTTTCCCCTTGGTGTTAGACACACAGTTACTATGGTTACTATGACTTTACACTGCACCATGTTACTAAAGACGGGTCGACCCTGAGAGGTACCCGCGCGAGCTTAATAGCGAGTGATGTGGAGTCGGGTTGACCTGGAAGGTGCCCGCGAGATACTTACGAGGCGTGGCCAGGCATTCTTAGCCCTTGTCGCAAGTACTCGAGACGGGGCAACGGGGTCACATCTTTCGTGAGTCTCTGCCTGTTACCGCGCGTTCCTAATCCACTATGATTTGGATATTTGATCCGAGGGGCCTCTGGCCTGATAGCACTAACCATCACGTGGGCATAGTATGGGCGTTCTGCGTCGTATACATCAGCCGAAGCTTAATAGACGTCAGCGACTGAGCGGCGCGCGCCGGGTTGGACTGCGTAAGCACCTGCCTTGTTGAAGGAGGTAGCTAGGTCTGCTCACTGGCCGCCCACGCAACGTGCAGGAGTTCCCGGGGAGATGGCCCATGACCCCTGGGGGCATAGGTTTAGTCTGGCGTGTTGGCCTCTCTATTATGCCTAGGTCGGGTTGCGGCGTATTGTTTGGCCGAGGCCGGGCATGACCCAGGAAAGTGTGTCCGGCCGGATAGTATGGCTCTGGAGTAAGAACTGGATACTTGAGATGAGACATGGAGATGAGACTTGGATATGAGATGATAACTGGATAGTATGGCTCTGGGATTGCTTTCTCACAGGGAGTCGAGAAAGGATCTCTGGCCGAGGTTGATAACATTACTGCTACTTTACTTTATGCTACTCTACTCCCTCCTGTTGCTGCAAGATGGTGGTTTCCAGAAGATGCTAGTCTTTGATAGGCTAGGCTTTCCCCTTCCCTTCTGGCATTCTGCAATTTAGTCCACAGATACAACCCATTCCTTTGATACAGATGCATACTTAGTTTATATCTGATGTAAGTCTTGTGAGTACTTTGGATGAGTACTCACGGTTGCTTTGCTACTCCTTTTCCCCATACCCAATTGTTGCGACCAGATGACGGATCCCAGGAGCCAGACGATGCCACTGATGACTACTACTACCCGGAGGATGCTTACTACTACGTGAAGACCACAGACGACTAGGAGTAGTTAGGAGGCTCCCAGGCAGGAGGCCTTGCCTTTTCGATCGTTGTTGCTTTTGTGCTAGCCTTCTTAAGGCAATCTTGTCTAACTTATGTCTGTACTCAAATATTGTTGCTTCCGCTGACTCTTGTGTATTCGAGCCCTCGAGGCCCCTGGCTTGTAATATAAAGCTTGTATTATTTTGATTTGTGTCTAGAGTTGTGTTGTGATATCTCCCCGTGAGTCCTTGATCTTGATCGTACACATTTGCGTGTATGATTAGTGTACGATTGAATCGAGGGCGTCACAGTGCCTACGTTAAGGAATTTATTGAGATAATGACCGTTGCTTTGGAAGGAAATAATGATATGCACGAATCTATAGATAATTATGATTCCGATGATTTGATTGAAATATCCCTTGATGAACATGATGCTTGCTATTCTTGTAGCCATGATGCCAATATTTATGGAGATGAATTTGCTATAGTTCCTTATGTTAAACATGAGATTATTGCTATTGCACCCATACTTGATAGTTCCTTGAATCAAAAGCATGATTGCAATTATTCTACTATAAATTTTGTTGATGTCAATTGTGCTAATAATATGCAAACCCCTAAGCTTGGGGATGCTAGTTTTGCTATGTCTACTACTTGTTCCAATGACCATGATTGGGGTGATTCTTCTTATGATCTTGAAAATTTATTTAAGCCCCATGATGAATATGAGATGTATAATAATGTTTGCCATAATATTGAAAGTGGGTTTGGAAGAGTGTCAACTTTAGAACCCACATATTTGGAGAATGTTCAATCTTATGATTTTTTTTTATAAAAGTGGGTTTGGAGAGGTCATGACTTTAGTTAATGTTAATCCCACTATTTTGGAAGAGTGTCAACTTTGCATGCATGTGGATCGTGTTGAAAATATTTTATGTGATAGCTATTTTGTTGAATTTTCTTATGATCCCACATGTAATTATTATGAGAGAGGAAAATATGATTGTAGAAATTTTCATGTTACTAAATTACCTCTCGTTATGTTGAGCTTGCTATTGTTTCTTTCCGCTTCCTTGCATATGCTAGTTTTTGCTTGCTATGATAATTTGTTTGCCTATAAGATGCCTATGCATCGGAAGTATGTTAGACTTAGATGTGTTTGTCATGTGTTTTTTGATGCTCTCTTTGTGCTTCAATTCTTGTCTTTCATGTGAGCATCATTGAAATCTCAATGCCTAGCTAGGGGCGTTAAACGATAGCGCTTGTTGGGAGGCATCCCAATTTTATTTTTGTTTCTTGTTTTTTGTTCCTGTTTATTAACAAATAATTCATCTAGATTCTGTTTAGATGTGGTTTTATGATTTTAATTAGTGTTTGTGCCAATTATAACCTTTGGGAAGACTTGGGGGAAGTTTTTTGCGATCTTGCTGTAAAAAACAGAAACTTTACTGCTCACGAGTTCTGCTGCCATTTTTTACTGGAGAGTGAGATTAGGTTGATTATTTTTGCAGATTATTAATAGACAAATTCCTCATTTCCGCCAGTTTATTTAAGAATTTTTGGGGTTACAGAAGTATTCTAAACCTACAGATTACTACAGACTGTTCTGTTTTTGACAGATTCTGTTTTTCGTGTGTTGTTTGCTTATTTTGATGAATCTATGGATAGTATCGGGGGTATGAACCATAGAGAAGTTGGAATACAGTAGGTTAAACACCAATATAAATAAAGAATGAGTTCATTACAGTACCTTGAAGTGGTGGTTTGTTTTCTTATACTAACGGAGCTCATGAGATTTTCTGTTGAGTTTTGTGTTGTGAAGTTTTCAAGTTTTGGGTAAAGATTTGATGGATTTTGGAATAAGGATTGGCAAGAGCCTAATATTGGGGATGCAAAAGGCACCCCAAGGTAAAATTCAAGGACAACCAAAATCCTAAACTTGGGGATGCCCCAGAAGGCATCCCCTCTTTCGTCTTCGTCCATCAGTAACTTTACTTGATGCTATATTTTTATTCACCACATGATATGTGTTTTGCTTGGAGTGTCTTGTATGATTTGAGTCTTTGATTTTTAGTTTACCACAATCATCCTTGATGTACACACCTTTTGGAGAGACACACATGAATCAGAATTTATTAGGATACTCTATGTGCTTCACTTATATCTTTTGAGCTAGATAATTTTGCTCTAGTGCTTCACTTATACCTTTTTAAGAGCATAGTGGTGGTTTTATTTTATAGAAATTATTGATCTCTCATGATTCACTTATATTATTTTGAGAGTCTTTTAGAACAGCATGGTAATTTGCTTTTGTTATAAAATTAGTCCTAATATGATAGGCATCCAAGATGGGTATAATAAAAACTTTCATAAAAAGTGCATTGAATTCTATGAGAAGTTTGATACTTGATAATTGTTTTGAGATATGAAGATGGTGATATTAGAGTCATGCTAGTTTAGTAGTTGTGAATTTGAGAAATACTTGTTCTAAAGTTTGTGATTCCCGTAGCATGCACGTATGGTGAACCATTATGTGATGAAGTCGGAGCAAGATTTATTTATTGATTGTCTTCCTTATGAGTGGCGGCCGGGGACGAGCGATGGTCTTTTCCTACCAATCTATCCCCCTAGGAGAATGCGTGTAATGCTTGGTTTTTGATGACTTGTAGATTTTTGCAATAAGTATGTGAGTTCTTTATGACTAATGTTGAGTCCATGGATTATACGCACTCTCACCCTTCCACCATTGCTAGCCTCTCTAGTACCGCACAACTTCCGCCGGTACCATACACCCACCATATACCTTCCTCAAAAAAGCCACCATACCTACCTATTATGGCATTTCCATAGCCATTCCGAGATATATTGCCATGCAACTTACCACCGTTCCGTTTGTTATGACACGTTTCATCATTGTCATATTGCTTTGCATGATCATGTAGTTGACATCATATTTGTGGCAAAGCCAACGTTCATAATTCTTTCATACATGTCACTCATGATTCATTGCATATCCCGGTACACCGCCGGAGGCATTCACATAGAGTCATATTTTGTTCTAGTATGGAGTTGTAATTTTTTGTAAGTAAATAAAAGTGTGATGATCATCATTATTAGAGCATTGTCCCAAGTGAGGAAAGGATGATGGAGAGTATGATTCCCCCACAAGTCGGGATAAGACTCTGGACGAAAAATAAAATAAAATAAAAAGAGGCCATAAAAAAGAGAAAAGGCCCAAATAAAAAAATAAAAAATGAGAGAAAAAGAGAGAAGGGACAATGTTACTATCCTTTTACCACACTTGTGCTTCAAAGTAGCACCATGATCTTCATGATAGAGAGTCTACTATGTTGTCACTTTCATATACTAGTCGGAATTTTACATTATAGAACTTGGCTTGTATATTCCAATGATGGGCTTCCTCAAAATACCCTAGGTCTTCGTGAGGAAGCAAGTTGGATGCACACCCACTTAGTTTCTTTTGCTGACCTTTCATACACTTATAGCTCTACTGCATCCGTTGCATGGCAATCCCTACTCACTCACATTGATATCTATTGATGGGCATCTCCATAGCCCGTTGATACGCCTAGTTGATGTGAGACTATCTTCTCCTTTTTGTCTTCTCCACAACCACCATTCTATTCCACCTATAGTGCTATATCCATGGCTCATGCTCATGTATTGCGTGAAGATTGAAAAAAAGTTTGAGAATGTCAAAAGTATGAAACAATTGATTGGCTTGTCATCGGGGTTGTGCATGATTAAATACTTTGTGTGATGAAGATAGAGCATAGCTAGACTATATGATTTTGTAGGGATAACTTTCTTTGGCCATGTTATTTTGAGAAGACATGATTGCTTTGTTAGTATGCTTGAAGTATTATTATTTTTATGTCAATATAAAACTTTTGTCTTGAATCTTTTGGATATGAATATTCATGCCACAATAAAGAAAATTACATCGAGAATTATGCTAGGCAGCATTCCACATCAAAAATTCTGTTTTTATCATTTACCTACTCGAGGACGAGCATGAATTAAGCTTGGGGATGCTTGATACATCTCCAACGTATCTATAATTTTTTATTGTTCCATGCTATTATATTATCTATTTTGGATGTTTAATGGGCTTTATTATGCACTTTTATATTATTTTTGGGACTAACCTATTAACCAAAGGCCTAGTGCAAATTGCTGTTTTTTGCCTATTTCAGTGTTTCGCAGAAAAGGAATACCAAACGGAATCCAAACGGAATGAAACCTTTGAGAGAGTTGTTTTTGGAACAAACGTGATACAGGAGACTTGGAGTGGACGTCAAGAAAGAAGCGAGGAGGCCATGAGGCAGGAGGGCATGCCCCAGGGGGGTGGGCGCGCCCCCACCCTCGTGGGCCCCTCGCAGCTCCACCGACCTACTTCTTCCTCCTATATATACCCATATACCCAGAAAACATCCGAGAGCAGCACGAGACCCTATTTCCATTGCCGCAACCTTCTGTACCCGTGAGATCCCATCTTGGGGCCTTTTTCGGCGCTCCACCGGAGAGGGAATCGGTCACAGAGGGCTTCTACATCAACACCATAGCCTCTCCGATGATGTGTGAGTAGTTTTGTTGGGGAACGTTGCAGAAAACAAAAATTTTCCTACGGTTTCACCAAGATCCATCTATGAGTTCATCTAGCAACGAGTGATTGGATTGCATCTACATACCTTTGTAGATCACGCGCGGAAGCGTTCAAAGAACGGGGATGAGGAAGTCGTACTCGACGTGATCCAAATCACCGGAGATCCTAGCGCCGAACGGACGGCACCTCCGCGTTCAACACACGTACAGTCAGCGTAACGTCTCCTTCTTCTTGATCCAGCAAGGGGGAAGGAGAGGTTGAGGGAGATGGCTCCAGCAGCAGCACGACGGCGTGGTGGTGATGGAGCTGTAGTACTCCGGCAGGGCTTCGCTAAGCACTATGGAGGAGGAGGATGTGTTGGAGAGGGAGAGGGAGGCACCAAAGGCGTGTTGTGAGAGGCCCTCCTTTCCCCACTATATATAGGGAGTCCAAGGGGGGGGCGCCGGCCCTAGGAGATCCAATCTCCTAGGGGGGGTGCGGCCAAGGGAGGAATCCCTCCTCCCCAAGGCACCTAGGAGGTGCCTTCCCCCTTTGGGACTCTTCCCTTCCTTGAACCCTAGGCGCATGGGCCTCTTGGGGCTGGTGCCCTTGGCCCATATAGGCCAAGGTGCACCCCCTACAGCCCATGTGGCCCCCCGGGGCAGGTGGCCCCACCCGGTGGACCCCCGGGACCCTTCCGGTGGTCCCGGTACAATACCGGTGACCCCGAAACTTGTCCCGATGCCCGAAATAGCACTTCCTATATATAATTCTTTACCTCCAGACCATTCCGGAACTCCTCGTGACGTCCGGGATCTCATCCGGGACTCCGAACAACATTTGGGTTACTGCATATACATATCCCTACAACCCTAGCGTCACCGAACTTAAGTGTGTAGACCCTACGGGTTCGGGAGACATGTAGACATGACCGAGACGACTCTCCGACCAATAACCAACAGCGGGATCTGGATACCCATGTTGGCTCCCACATGCTCCTCGATGATCTCATCGGATGAACCACGATGTCGAGGATTCAAGCAACCCCGCATAACAATTCCCTTCGTCAATCGGTATGTTACTTGCCCGAGATCCGATCGTCGGTATCCCAATACCTCGTTCAATCTCGTTACCGGCAAGTCACTTTACTCATACCGTAATGCATGATCCCATGACCAGACACTTGGTCACTTTGAGCTCATTATGATGATGCATTACCGAGTGGGCCCAGTGATACCTCTCCGTCATACGGAGTAACAAATCCCAGTCTTGATCCGTGTCAACCCAACAGACACTTTCGGAGATACCCGTAGTATACCTTTATAGTCACCCAGTTATGTTGTGACCTTTGGCACACCCAAAGCACTCCTATGGTATCCGGGAGTTACACGATCTCATGGTCTAAGGAAAAGATACTTGACATTGGAAAACTCTAGCAAACGAACTATACGATCTTATGCTATGTTTAGGATTGGGTCTTGTCCATCACATCATTCTCCTAATGATGTGATCTCGTTATCAATGACATCCAATGTCCATAGTCAGGAAACCATGACTATCTGTTGATCAACGAGCTAGTCAACTAGAGGCTTACTAGGGACATGTTGGTGTCTATTATTCACACATGTATTACGATTTCCGGATAACACAATTATAGCATGAATAAAGACAATTATCATGAACAAGGAAATATAATAATAATGCTTTTATTATTGCCTCTAGGGCATATTTCCAACAAGTTTATCACAGACCTTCGGGTCCATAGTTATTAGCTAGATGGCTTCTTCTCTCTCTTTGGATCTCAATACAAAGTTCTCCTCGATTCTCTTGGAGATCTATTCGATGTAATTCTTTTTGCGGTGTGTTTGTCGAGATCTGATGAATTGTGGGTTTATGATCAAGATTATCTATGAACAATATTTGATTCTTCTCCGAATTCTTTTATGCACGATTTAATATCTTTGCAAGTCCCTTTGAATTATCAGTTTGGTTTGGCCTACTAGATTGATCTTTCTTGCAATGGGAGAAGTGCTTAGCTTTGGGTTCAATCTTGCAGTGTCCTTTCCCAGTGACAGCAGGGGCAGCAAGCCACGTATTGTATTGTTGCCATCGAGGATAAAAAGATGGGGTTTATATCATATTGCTTGAGTTTATCCCTCTACATCATGTCATCTTGCCTAATGTGTTACTCTGTTCTTATGAACTTAATACTCTAGATGCATGTTGGATAACGGTTGATGTGTGGAGTAATAGTAGTAGATACAGAATTGTTTTGGTCTACTTGTCGCGGACGTGATGATTATATACATGATCATGCCTAGATATTCGCATAACTATGCGCTTTTCTATCAATTGCTCGACAGTAATTTGTTCACCCACCGTAGAATTTGCTATCTTGAGAGAAGCCACTAGTGAAACCGATGGCCCCGGGGTCTATCTCCATCATATTATTTTCCTATTTACTTCTATTTCTATCGTTGTTTATTTTTTCAATCTTTATTTTCCAATCTATACAATAAAAATACCAAAAATATTTATCTTATTATCGCTATCAGATCTCACTTTCGTAAGTGACCGTGAAGGGATTGACAACCCCTTTATCGCGTTGATTGCGAGGTTCTTGTTTGTTTGTGCAGGTACTAGGGACTTGCGTGTTACCTCCTACTGGATTGATACCTTGGTTCTCAAAAACTGAGGGAAATACTTATGCTACTTTGCTGCATCACCCTTTCCTCTTCAAGGGAAAACCAACGCAAGCTCAAGAGGTAGCAGTGTACAAGTTCCTCAAGCCAGCATGCCCTAGCCTCCGATGCCAGAGCCAGCACTCTAAAGTTTTTGCTAGAATACATACGGCCAACTGTGGTCCTGCTGAGAAATCTACCATGTACAGATCATCTTTTCGGTACCCTTCAAAGACTAGAGATTTTTCAGATTCCATAAGCACAAGGCAATGATATTTTCCAAATATTACTACCATATTCAGATCACAAAGCATTGAGACAGACATTAAGTTGAAACCAAGGATTCAACAAGCATCACTTTATCCATGTGCTGATCCTTTGAGATTGCAACTCTACCTAGACCCGATACCTTGCTTTTACCAGTGTCATCAAATGTGATGTGACTCTTGTCAGATGGACGTAAGGTTGAGTCCATGAGAAGACTTCGATCACCAATCATGTGGTTAGTGCATCCAATGTCCATAATCCATTCAGAAGCCTTTGGTATCGTACCCTACAGTGCAGTTAGGGGGATAGGCTTCACCAAGGGAAATGTGAAGCATAAACATTTGACGAACGAGTGGATTATGAAAGTTCAGATCCTGGTTAGGGTAGATAGGATGACTGTCAAGAAAACCAGCAACAAAATACATAGTAAGACCATTTGGGCATTTTATCTTGCGCCCACAAGATGTTTTAGGTCCCCAGCAATAGCATCTAACGCCTTTGATTTCCGGCTAGAGACCCTTCCATACAAAAGAGAGTTAAGTTTTCTTAACCACCCACATTTTCAGGGGTGGCTTACAAGCAATGAGTCTAAGTGCAGCATCTGAGACCTTTGGCTTTGGAGCCCTAGAAAATAGTCTTGCAGGAAGTGAATACTCATAAGAATAGGCAGAATAGTTCTTGGTCTTATGAACATGGCGGTTTGATGAAACACACTCATATTCATAGGCCTAAGTATGGTTTCCCTGCAAAACATTAGTTTTAGGGTGACTCTTGTGAGTCCTCTGTATGTATGAAGCCTTTGGACCATATGAAGCCTTTGGTCTGGGGTTTGTCTTCTTCCCAGGTGGTGTCATGATGACATTCACCTGAAGATTTTCAAGACAACTCTTGGACACCCAGATCTTCTTCAAAGGTGGTCCATTCCTGCAATTAGTACCAATATACCTGGCAAACACTTCACCATTCTGATTCTTAAACAGTTTATAGTTTGCATCAAAGGATTCATCAATGATAATCGGGTTAGCACAAGTGAAGCCAGATAAGGTAGATGAATCCACTAAAGGTCCCTTTGCAGCAACCCATGTGGTTTTGGGGTACTGTTCAGGCTTCCAGTAAGAACCATCAACATTCATTTTCCCGTCGAACCCAACACCCTCTTTCCTAGGGTTTCGGTTCAGAATCTGTTTCTTGAGGACATCACATAGTGTCTGATGCCCTTTGAGACTTGTGTACATTCCTATCTCAAGCAATGTCTTCAACCTGGCATTCTCATCAGCAATAGTAGTGGCATCCTCAGCAGAGGGGTTACTTACCACATCAGCAGTTGAAGATATTGCAACAGTAGTAGCAGTAGAACATCTAGCAACAGAAGCAACATTATCACGCTCAAGACATTTTAGACATGGTGGTTCAAATCCTTCCTGAGCGGAACTAATCTGTTGAGCGCAGAGTGACTCATTCTCCTTTTGAAGATCTTCATGAGCCGATCTCAAGTTCTCAAGCTCTTGCTTCCTTTGAAGATAATCATAGGAGAGCTTTTCATGAGTAGTTGAGAGCATTTCATGACAACTTTCAAGTTCTTCGTACTTAACATGAACATTTTTTATGTCTTCAATTAAGGACTGAGATCGGGTCATTTCTGCGTCCAACAGGTCATCGCTTTTGTCTAACAGTTTTTGAATATGTTCCATGGCATTCTGTTGTTCAGTTGCAATTTTAGCAAGTGTTCTGTAGCTAGGTTTAGATTTACATTCAGAGTCATCTTCACTTGATGTTTGATAGTAAGCATCGCGTCAGTTTACCTTGGCACCACGTGCCATGAAGCAGTAGGTGGGTGCAGAGTCATCCTCATCATTAGCATCAGCATTGGTGATGAGGTCATTGTCTTCAGTGTTGAAGATGGACTTGGCGACGTCTGCTGAAGCTAGAGTCAGGCTTGCCACGCCTGAATCAGATTCCTCATCAAACTCCACCTCCACCTCCTCAAATGCAGACTCCTCCTCTGAATCCATCTCCTTGCCAACAAACGCACGAGCCTTGCTGGATGAGCTCTTCTTGTGTGATGAAGACTTCGACGAAGACTTGGAAGAAGACTTTTAGGATTTCTTCTTCTTGTTGTCATCAGAATAATATTCCTTTCTCTTCTTCTTCTTCTTATTCCCATTGTCCCATTGAGGACATTCAGAGATGTAGTGACCAGGTTTCTTGCACTTGTGGCATGTTCTCTTCTTGTAGTCACGAGAGGAAGCTTCATCGTTTCTTGAGCTAGATCTCGAAGACTGTCTGGAGCCTTTCTTCTTGGTGAACCTCTGGAACTTCTTCACTAGCATGGAAAGTTCCTTTCCAATGTCTTCAAGATCCTCATAACTGTAGTCAGATTCTTCTTCAGATGAGGAAACAACCTTTTCCTTCAACGCACAAGTTCGGCCATAGTTGGAACCATAGATATCTCTTTTCTCAGATAACTAGAACTCATGTGTGTTGAGCCTCTCAAGTATCTCAGATGGATCGAGAGTCTTGAAGTCAGGGCATTCTTGAATCATCAGGGCCAGGGTGTCGATGAGCTGTCGAGTGATCTCAAGAGTGTCTTGACGATTTCATCTTAGTGATCTTAGTGGCGCCGAGTGCATGAAGCTCATTTGTGATGTCAGTGAGCCGGCCAAACGTCAGCTGAACATTCTCATTGTCATTTCTCTTGAAGCGGTTGAAGTTGTTGCAAAGAACACTGATCCTTGAGTCTCTCTGGGTTGAGATGCCTTCATTGACCCTGGAGAGCCGGTCCCAGACTAGCTTCGCAGTTTCCAGAGCACTCACACGACCATACTGTCCTTTGGTCAGATGACCACAGATGATGTTATTGGCAGTAGAATCCAATTGAATGAACTTCCTGACGTCAGCAGGGGTGACACCTTCACCGGCCCTGGGAACGTCGTTCTTGACGACATACCATAGATCGACATCAATGGCTTCAAAATGCATGCGCATCTTATTCTTCCAGTAGGGGTAATCAGTGCCATCAAAGACAGGGCACGCGGGGGAGACTTTGATTATCCCTGCAGTCGACATAGCTAAAACTCCAGGTGGTTAAACCGAATCACACAGGACAAGGGAGCACCTTGCTCTGATAATAATTGAAAGTGCTTGTTATCGACTAGAGGGGGTGAATAGGCGATTTTTATGAAAGTCTTCAAAACACGGGGGCTTTGAAGACAAACAGTAGAAATTAGCCTATTGATATACAGCGGAAGGTAGACTACACTAGACAAGCCATAGTTAAGTAAGCAATGAAGTGAAAGCACGCAGACTATCAGCAGCTAGGTAGTATGGATCAGGATGGAAGATAGTATGAAGCCAAACAACAATAGTCTTCACACAATGAAGTCAATCAGATCATGCAAGTTGGCAATGACTTCATGAAGACAAACTGTAAGTAAAGAGAGGTAAAGGATAGAACCAGTTGCTTGGTGAGGACAAGGATTTGTTGGACCAGTTCCAGTTGCTGTGACAACTATATGTCTGGTTAGGGAGGCTGAGATTCAACTCAGAAGACCGCATCTTCACCTTATTCCCCTTGAGCTAAGGACACACAATCCTCGCCCAATCACTCTGGTAAGTCTTCAAGGGAGACTTCCAAACCTTCACAGACTTTGTTCACCGGCAATCCACAATGACTCTTGGATGCTCAGAACGCGACGCCTAACCGGTTAGAGGTTCACGGTCCTCAAGTGTAACAAGTCTTCAGGTCTTGCAGATAGAAAGACTTTAGTGATGCCTAACACTCTTTGGCTCTAGGTGTTTAGGGCTTTGTCCTCGCAAGGATTTCTCTCTCAAATGCTTCGAAGGTGGGTTGCTCTCAAACGACAAAAGCCGTGCACTAACTCTGAGCAGCCACCAATTTATGTTGTAGGGGGTGGGCTATTTATAGCCAGTAGGCAACCCAACCTGATTTGTCCGAAATGACCCTCGATCACTAAGGAACTGACACGTGTCTAATGGTCAGATTTCAAACACACACGGCAGCTTGACTTGGGCCACAAGTAAAGCTGACTCATCCAGCTCTGGATAAGATTTGCTTTCATTATCTTCAATCGAAGACATAGAATTTGGTTGAGCATCACTTCAGTCACTCTGACTTTGTTCACATGGACCCCACCTAACAGTGCGGTGGTTCCTATGACTCAACAAAGAAGAAAAGGAAACTACGAAACAACAATGTCTTCGCACTCCATAGTCTTCACATGAATGTCTTCTCGAGTCATAATCTTCGTTGTGAATATCTTCAAAGACCACCATTGTCTTCAATGTCTTCACACATTTTTAGGGGTCATCTCTGGTAGGTAGACCGAATCAACGAGGGACTACTACCTATGTTATCCTTCAATTCTCACAAACACATTAGTCCCTCAACCAAGTTTGTCGTCAATACTCCAAAACTAACTAGGGGTGGCACTAGATGCATTTACAATATCGTTATGCGGTTTAACCGATAAAGATCTAAGTAGAATATGTAGGAACCAATATCAGCATCCAGGTTCCGCTATTGGTTATTGACCGGAGACGTGTCTCGGTCATGTCTACATAGTTCTCGAACCTGTAGGGTCCGCACGCTTAACGTTCTGTGACGATCGTATTATGAGTTTATGTGTTTTGATGTGCCGAAGGTAGTTCAGAGTCACGGATATGATCACGGACATGATGAGGAGTCTCTAAATGGTCGAGACATAAAGATCGATATATTGGATGACTATATTTGGACATCGGAATGGTTCCGGGTGAGATTGGGCATTTACCGATGAATCGGGAGGTTACCGGAACCCCCCGGGAGGTATATGGGCCTTATTGGGCCATAGTGGGAGAGAGGAGAAGGTAGCAAAGGAGGGGGCGCGCCCCCAAGCCCAATCTGAATTGGGAGGGGGGCGTCCCCCCCCCCTTTCCTTTCTCCTTCCTCCCCCTTCCTTCTCTCCTAATCCAACTAGGGAAGGGGGGATCCTACTCCCGGTGGGAGCAGGACTCCCCTTGGGGAGCGCCTAGGAGGCCGCCCCCCTCCCCCTCCTCCACTCCTTTATATACGGGGGAGGGGGCACCCCATAGACACACAAGTTGATCATTGATCTCTTAGCCGTGTGCGGTGCCCCCCTCCACCATAATCCACCTCAGTCATATCGTAGCAGTGCTTAGGCGAAGCCCTGTTCCGGTAGCATCATCATCGTCGTCGTCATCATGTTGTCGTGCTGACGAAGCTCTCCCTCGACACTCTACTGGATCATGAGTTCATGGGACGTCACCGAGCCGAATGTGTGCAGATTGCGGAGGTGTCGTACCTTCGGTGCTAGGATCGGTCGATCGTGAAGACGTACGGCTACGTCAACCGCGTTGTCATAACGCTTCCGCTTACGGTCTACGAGGGTACGTAGACAACACTCTTCCCTCTTGTTGCTATGCATCACCTTGATCTTGCGTGTGTGTAGGATTTTTTTTTTGAAATTACTGCGTTCCCCAACAGTGGCATCAGGGCCACATTTATGCGTAGATGTTATATGCACGAGTAGAACACAAAGGAGTTGTGGGTGTGGGTATATACATATTGTTTGCCATCACTAGTTGATTCTTGATTCGGCGGTATTGTTGGATGAAGCGGCCCAGATCGACATTACGCGTATGCTTACGCGAGACTGGTTCTACCAACGTGCTTCCCACACAGGTGGCTGGTGGGTGTCAGTTTCTCCAACTTTAGTTGAATCGGATTCAATGAACATGGTTCTTTCTAAAGATCAAAAGGCAATCACTATACCGCGTTGTGGTTTTGATGTGTAGGTAAGAACGGTTCTTGCTCAGCCTGTAGCAACCACGTAAAACTTGCAACAACAAAGTAGAGGACGTCTAACTTGTTTTTGCAGGGCATGTTGTGATGTGATATGGTCCAGACATGATGCTAAATTTTATTGTATGAGATGATCATGTTTTGTAACACAGTTATCGGCAACTGGCAGGAGCCATATGGTTTTCGCTTTATTGTATGAAATGCAATCGCCATGTAATTGCTTTACTTTATCACTAAGCGGTAGCGATAGTCGTAGAAGCAATAGTTGGCGAGACGACAATGATGCTTCGATGGAGATCAAGGTTTCAAGCCGATGACGATGGTGATCATGACGGTGCTTTGGAGATAGGGATCAAAGGCACAAGATGATGATGACCATATCATATCACTTATATTGATTGCATGTGATGTTTATCCTTTATGCATCTTATTTTGCTTAGTTCGGCGGTAGCATTATAAGATGATCCCTCACTAAATTTCAAGGTATAAGTGTTCTCGCTGAGTATACATCGTTGCTACAGTTCGTCGTGCCGAGACACCACGTGATGATCGGGTGTGATAAGCTCTACGTTCACATACAACGGGTGCAAGCCAGTTTTGCACACGCGGAATACTCGGGTTAAACTTGACGAGCCTAGCATATTCAGATATGGCCTCAGAACACTAAGACCGAAAGGTCGAGCGTGAATCATATAGTAGATATGATCAACATAGTGATGTTCACCATTGAAAACTACTCCATCTCACATGATGATCGAACATGGTTTAGTTGATATGGATCACGTGATCACTTAGATGATTAGAGAGATGTCTATCTAAGTGGGAGTTCTTAATTAATTTGATTAGTTGAACTTTAATTTATCATGAACTTAGTACCTGATAGTATTTTGCATGTCTATGTTGTTGTAGATAGATGGCCTATACTGTTGTTCCGTTGAATTTTAATGCGCTCCTAGAGAAAACTAAGTTGAAAGATTATGGTAGCAACTACACGGACTGGGTCCGTAACTTGAGGATTATCCTCATTGCTGCACAGAAGAATTACATCCTGGAAGCACCGCTAGGTGACAAACCCGCTGCAGGAGCAACGCCAGATGTTGTGAACACCTGGCAGAGCAAAGCTAATGACTACTCGATAGTTCAGTGTGCCATGCTTTACGGCTTAGAACCGGGACTGCAACGACGTTTTGAATGTCATGGAGCATATGAGATGTTCCAAGAGTTGAAGTTAATATTTCAAGCAAATGCCCGGATTGAGAGATATGAAGCTCCAATAAGTTCTACAGCTGCAAGACGGAGGAGAATAGTTCTGTCAGTGAACATATACTCAGAATGTCTGGGTACCACAACCACTTGACTCAACTGGGAGTTAATCTTCCTGATGATAGTGTCATTGAAAGAGTTCTTCAATCACTGCCGCCAAGCTACAAGAGCTTCATGATGAACTATAATATCCAAGGGATGGATAAGAAGATTCCTGAGCTCTTCACAATGCTAAAGGCTGCGGAGGTAGAAATCAAGAAGGAGAATCAAGTGTTGATGGTCAACAAGACCACCAGTTTCAAGAAAAAGGGTAAAGGGAAGAAGGGGAACTACAAGAAGAACAGCAAGCCAGTTGCTGCTCAAGTGAAGAAACCCAAGTCTGGACCTAAGCCTGAGACTGAGTGCTTCTACTGCAAAGGAACTGGTCACTGGAAGCGGAATTGCCCCAAGTATTTGGCGGAGAAGAAGGATGGCAAAGTGAAAGGTATATTTGATATACATGTTATTGATGTCTACCTTACTAATGCTCTTAGTAGTGCCTGGGTATTTGATACTGGTTCAGTTGCTAACATTTGCAACTCGAAACAGGGGCTACAGATTAAGCAAAGATTGGCTAAGGACGAGGTGACGATGCGTGTGGGAAATGGTTCCAAAGTCGATGTGATCGCCGTCGGCACGCTACCTCTACGTCTACCTTCGGGATTAGTTTTAGACCTAAATAATTGTTATTTGGTGCCAGCGTTGAGCATGAACATTATATCTAGATCTTGTTTGATGCGAGACGATTATTCATTTAAATCAGAGAATAATGGTTGTTCTATTTATATAAGTAATATCTTTTATGGTCATGCACCCTTGATGAGTGGTCTATTTTTACTAAATCTTGATAGTAGTGATACACATGTTCATATTATTGAAGCCAAAAGATGCAGAGTTGATAATGATAGTGCAACTTATTTGTGGCACTGCCATTTAGGTCATATTGGTGTAAAGCGCATGAAGAAACTGCATTCTGATGGACTTCTGGAATCACTTGATTATGAATCACTTGGTACTTGCGAACCATGCCTCATGGGCAAGATGACCAAAACTCCGTTCTCCGGAACAATGGAGCGAGCAACAAAGTTATTGGAAATCATACATACTAATGTATGTGGTCCAATGAACATTGAAGCTCGCGGCGGATATCATTATTTTCTCACCTTCACGGATGATTTGAGCAGATATGGGTATATCTACTTAATGAAACATAAGTCTGAAACATTTGAAAAGTTCAAAGAATTTCAGAGTGAAGTGGAAAATCATCGTAACATGAAAATCAAGTTTCTACGATCTGATCGTGGAGGTGAATATTTGAGTTATGAGTTTGGACTTCATTTGAAACAATGCGGAATAGTTTCGCAACTCACGCCACCTGGAACACCACAACGTAATGGTGTGTTCGAACGTCGTAACCGCACTTTATTAGATATGGTGCGATCTATGATGTCTCTCACTGATTTACCGCTATTGTTTTGGGGTTATGCTTTAGAGACGGCTGCATTCACGTTAAATAGGGCACCATCT
Source organism: Triticum urartu (assembly GCF_056163025.1). Lineage (NCBI taxonomy): Eukaryota > Viridiplantae > Streptophyta > Magnoliopsida > Poales > Poaceae > Triticum > Triticum urartu. The sequence goes on from NC_141878.1 coordinate 91,564,784, forward strand.
AAATCCATTGAGACGACACCTTATGAACTGTGGTTTGGCAAGAAACCTAAGTTGTCATTTCTTACAGTTTGGGGTTGCGATGCTTATGTGAAAAAGCTTCAACCTGATAAGCTCGAACCCAAATCAGAGAAATGTGTCTTCATAGGATACCCAAAGGAGACTGTTGGGTACACCTTCTATCACAGATCCGAAGGCAAGATATTTGTTGCTAAGAATGGATCCTTTCTAGAGAAGGAGTTTCTCTCAAAAGAAGTGAGTGGGAGGAAAGTAGAACTTGACGAGGTAATTGTACCTTCTCCCTTATTGGAAAGTAGTTCATCACTGAAATCAGTTCCAGTGATTCCTACACCAGTAAGTAAGGAAGCTAATGATGATGATCATGAAACTTCTGACCAAGTTACTACCGAACCTTGTAGGTCAAACAGAGTAAGATTCGCACCAGAGTGGTACGGTAATCCTATTCTGGAAGTCATGTTACTTGACCATGACGAACCTACGAACTATGAGGAAGCGATGATGAGCCCAGATTCCGCAAAATGGCTTGAGGCCATGAAATCTGAGATGGGATCCATGTATGAGAACAAAGTATGGACTTTGGTTGACTTGCCCGATGATCGACATGCCATAGAGAATAAATGGATCTTCAATAAGAAGACTGACGCTGACGGTAATATTACTGTCTACAAAGCTCGACTTGTTGCAAAAGGTTTTCAACAAGTTCAAGGAGTTGACTATGATGAGACCTTCTCACCTGTAGCGATGCTTAAGTCTGTTCGAATCATGTTAGCAATTGCCGCATTTTATGATTATGAAATTTGGCAAATGGATGTAAAAATTGCATTCCTTAATGGATATCTTAAAGAAGAGTTGTATATGATGCAACCAGAAGGTTTTGTCGATCCAAAAGGTGCTAACAAAGTGTGCAAGCTCCAGCGATTCATTTATGGACTGGTACAAGCCTCTCGGAGTTGAAATATACGCTTTGATAGTGTGATCAAAGCATATGGTTTTATACAGACTTTTGGAGAAGCCTGTATTTACAAGAAAGTGAGTGGGAGCTCCGTAGCATTTCTGATATTATATGTAGATGACATATTGTTGATCGGAAATGATACTGAATTTCTGAATAGCATAAAAGGATACTTGAATAAGAATTTTTCAATGAAAGACCTCAGTGAAGCTGCTTATATATTGGGCATCAAGATCTATAGAGATAGATCAAGACGCTTAATTGGACTTTCACAAAGCACATACCTTGATAAAGTTTTGAAGAAGTTCAAAATGGATCAGGCAAAGAAAGGGTTCTTGCCTGTATTACAAGGTGTGAAGTTGAGGCAGACTCAATGCCGGACCACTGCAGAAGATAGAGATAAAAATGAAAGGTGTTCCCTATGCTTCAGCCATAGGCTCTATCATGTATGTAATGCTGTGTACCAGACCTGATGTGTGCCTTGCTATCAGTTTAGCAGGGTGGTACCAAAGTAATCCAAGAGTGGATCACTGGACAGCGGTCAAGAATATCCTAAAATACATGAAAAGGACTAAGGATATGTTTCTCGTATATGGAGGTGACAAAGAGCTCGTCATAAACGGTTACGTCGCCTCTAAGTCACAAACCAGATACGTGTTTTTATTAAATGGTGGAGCTGTCAATTGGTGCAGTTCCAAGAAGAGCATCGTGGCGGGATCTACGTGTGAAGCAGAATACATAGCTGCTTTGGAAGCAGCAAATGAAGGAGTCTGGATGAAGGAGTTTATATCCGATCTAGGTGTCATACCTAGTGCATCGGGTCCAATGAAAATCTTTTGTGACAATACTGGTGCAATTGCCTTGGCAAAGGAATCCAGATTTCACAAGAGAACCAAGCACATCAAGAGACGCTTCAATTACATCCGCGATCAAGTCAAGGAGGGAGACATAGAGATTTTCAAGATACATACGGATCTGAATGTTGTAGACCCGTTGACTAAGCCTCTCTCACGAGCAAAAGATGATCAGCACCAAGACTCCATGGGTGTTAGAATCATTACAATGTAATCTAGATTATTGACTCTAGTGCAAGTGGGAGACTGAAGGAAATATGCCCTAGAGGCAATAATAAAGTTGTTATTTATATTTACTTATATCATGATAAATGTTTATTATTCATGCTAGAATTGTATTAACCGGAAACTTAGTACATGTGTGAATACATAGACAAATAGAGTGTCACTAGTTTGCCTCTACTTGACTAGCTCATTGAATCAATGATGGTTATGTTTCCTAACCATAGACATGAGTTGTCATTTGATTAATGGGATCACATTATTAGAGAATGATGTGATTAACTTGACCCATCCGTTAGCTTAGCATGATGATCGTTTAGTTTATTGCTATTGCTTTCTCCATAACTTATACATGTTCCTATGACTATGAGATCATGCAACTCCCGAATACAAGAGGAACACTTTGTGTGCTACAAAACGTCACAACATAACTGGGTGATTATAAAGGTGCTCTACAGGTGTCTCCGATGGTGTTTGTTGAGTTGGCATAGATCGAGATTAGGATTTGTCACTCCAATTGTCGAAGAGGTATCTCTGGGCCCTCTCGGTAATGTACATCACTATAAGCCTTGCAAGCAATGTAGCTAATGAGTTAGTTACAAGATGTAGCATTATGGAACGAGTAAAGAGACTTGCCGGTAACGAGATTGAACTAGGTATTGAGATACCGACGATCAAATCTCGGGCAAGTAACATACTCATGACAAAGGGAACAACGTATATCGTTATGCAGTTTGATCGATAAAGATCTTCCTAGAATATGTAGGAACCAATATGAGCATCCAGGTTCCGCTATTGGTTATTGACCGGAGACGTGTCTTGGTCATGTCTACATAGTTCTCGAACCCGTAGGGTCCGCACGCTTAACGTTCTGTGACGATCGTATTATGAGTTTATGTGTTTTGAAGTACCGAAGGTAGTTGGGAGTCTTGGATATGATCACGGACTTGATGAGGAGTCTCAAAATGGTCGAGACATGAATATTGATATATTGGACGAATATATTTGGACATAGGAATGGTTCCGGGTGAGATCGGGCATTTACCGATGAATCGGGAGGTTACCGGAACCCCCCGGGAGGTATATGGGCCTTATTGGGCCATAGTGGGAGAGAGGAGAAGGAAGTAAAGGAGGGGGTGCACCCCCAAGCCCAATCCGAATTGGGAGGGGAGCCGCGCCCCCCTTTCCTTCCTCCCCCTTCCTTTTCTCCTAATCCAACTAGGGAAGGGGGGAATCCTACTCCCGGTGGGAGTAGGAGTCCCCTTGGGGCGCGCCTAGGAGGCCGGCCCCCTCCCCCTCCTCCACTCCTTTATATACGGGGGGCACCCCATAGACACACAAGTTGATCATTGATCTCTTAGCCGTGTGCGGTGCCCCCCTCCACCATAATCCACCTCGGTCATATTGTAGCGGTGCTTAGGTGAAGCCTTGTTCCGGTAGCATCATCATCACCGTCATCATGTCGTCGTGCTGACGAAGCTCTCCCTCGATACTCTACTGGATCATGAGTTAATGGGACGTCACCGAGCCGAACGTGTGCAGATCGCGGAGGTGACGTACCTTCGATGCTAGGATCGGTCGATCGTGAAGACGTACGACTACATCAATCGCGTTGTCATAACGCTTCCGCTTACGGTTTACGAGGGTACGTAGACAACACTCTTTCCTCTCATTGCTATGCATCACCTTGATCTTGCGTGTGCGTAGGATTTTTTTTGAAATTACCGTGTTCCCCAACAGCCTCCTATCATGCCATTCGACGTGCCGAAACGCATGATGATATTCAGAAGGATCTCATCAAGGAGTGATGGGCATGGAATGGCCGACAAAGAGCATCATGAATTTTTTGGTTTGATGTTGTATTGTTGAACTATTTGTTGTATTGCGAGATAAACTATTTGTTTGAGTTGTAAGAATAAAATTGAAATATTTATTGCTGATTTATTTTGTTTGTGTTTCATCTTCTTGGTTGTGTTTGGAGTGCATATGTTGCTTATGCGAGAGCGCGCGCGCAGTTTTTTTGCAGCGGCTCGCACGCACTAAACTTTTGTAGCGACCCGACCTGAAACGGTCAAGTCTTTGTGCTTCAGTGTCATCCCTGGATCGGTAATGCTGACACACAGTACTCGAGGATTTATAACAAAGTAGCAATCACACACTTATTACATCGAATGTCTCAAAAGAGAACTTATTACAATAAATATGGCTTAAGGCCATCTAATACGATAACAGCGGAAGGCTTGGAAGATAAAGTGACTCCATCAACTCCAACGGCATAGCTGAGCTGCACGGCAACGACCTAACGAACCTTACTCCTCGTCTGAAAAGTCTGCAACATAATACGTTGCAGCCCGACAATGGGTCAGAACATGGAATATGTTGGCAAAGTAACACAATAGAGCAAGAACACAATAATGCTATCACTACATGCATATTTGGCTGGTGGAAAGCTCTATGGTTATGGTTTTTGCGAAAAGCCAATTTTTTCCTACAACAAAGCACAATATTATTTTAGAGTGATGAGATACTTATGATACTCCAAGTACAAGATACTCAAGATGTCTATAACCGGGGACACGGCTAACCATGATTAGTTTATACACTCTGCAGAGGTTTGCGCACTTTTCCCCACAAGACCCGATCTCCTCCGTTGGATTTCTCGCACTACATGGTGTTTGAGAAATGGATGACCGAGACACAGTCTTTCAGAAGCATTAACCCCTTACTCCGGGCAGACCATACCAACCTACATCCCTCTACCTGCTGATCCACCTCTTAGGGAGCTTCGTGCAACTTACTCAACTATGCTAGAGCCCATAATAGCTTGTGGCTGCACACGGAAGTTTCTAGCATGAAAATATCTCAGTTCCCTTTGAGCCTGGGTGGCGGACCATAGGATTATCACACGGGTACTCCGGGATATCCTAGGACAACACTGGATTCCCCAGGTGCCCAACAAACAATCCACCCAGATGTGTATTCAAGTTGCCACCTTAAGTTGAACCATTAATTAACAATCTCACATATGTCATGGATTTCACTCACCCAAACCACGTCTACAAGCATATCATAGCAATATAAGCAATACGTAGAAGTAACTCCCAAGGTTTGAATATAACAGGGCAATAGGTTCTACCTCATCAACTACTTCCCAACCCATATGTTAATCACATCCTAACCATGTAATGTTTGAGGATTGGAACTAATGCATAAAAACTGGGTGATAAACGGGTATGATCAAAGTGTTACTTGCCTTGTTGATGATCCGCAAAACCTAGGGACTCGTAGTAGCATGCTTCGCACTCCGGGTGTTCTGTCACAAACAAACAATAGCATGCATAAGCAATCAAGCAAAGAAACACTGGTAAATCTCAAATAAGAAGATCTAACCGGAAAGTTCAACTTAAGAACTCCTGTTTGTGAAAAGAATCAAATCAAACGGAGCAACGAAACTCAAACTGCGAAAGAAACAAGATCCGTTTACTAATCTAGACTAATGTAAAATTTTATAGTAGCAAAAGCTTTTTGAAGTTAGTTAAACGGAAAGAGGGTTTCAAGACGAAGATCTAGGCGCTTGAATCGCCTGATTCCGACAAACGAGCGAAAAGATAAACTAAAACAAAAATCGGATCAGAAATCACGATTGAAAATAATCGCGGAAAATCCGAGAAAAAGAAAACTGATGAACAGGCTAACGAACAAGCGTTCGTTGTCTGCGGCTAATGAGTGAACACGTTCGTTAGAACGAACGCACGGAGGAACGTCCGCAAAGTAACTAAACCGAGAAAAACTGGCGAACCGATCTATCCAAAAAAACTAGGGTTTCTAATGAAAACCGAACCGGTTTTTATAAAAAAACGAACGGCGCTCGTACCACCGGCGAGGTCCGGCGAGGCGAGGCGGCTCCGGCACGGCAAGCGGCAGCGGCGGCACGAGGCGGCGGGGCAGGTGGCTTGCGGCGGCGGGGCGGCTCGGGCTCCAAGGGGGGGTGCGGTGGCTTGGGGAAGGGGCATGTGGCGCGGGAGGAGTCCCGGCCGGACTCCGCTAGCGGCGGCGGTGGCGCTCGCGGTCTCCAGCTCGGAGACGAGGCGCGGGCGGCTTGGGCCGGCTCGGCTGGGCTTCGGCCCAGTCGGGCACTGTGACTTTTTTTTAAATAACTTCGCCAGAACCAAATAAATCCTAGAAAATAAAATAAAAATCTAAAAATGTCAAAACAAATTTTCACCATCTAAATAAAATATTTAGAACAAGATGAACATTTTCTTGGCCCTAAAATGCAACTTTGAAAAACGTGCAATTTTTCTAATTCAAATAAAATAGCAATAAACTCCAGATAAAAATCAAATATTTGATTTTAATCTTTTCCCACCAATATTTCATTTCTTTTGGAGAAGTCATATTATCTCCTCTCATATATTTTAATATGAAATATTTTCGGAGAGAAAAATAATTAAAACCAAAAATCCTCATTTCAATATTTGATAAAACTCAAATATGAAAACAGGAAAATCCCCAACTCTCTCCGAGGGTCCTTGAGTTGCTTAGGATTTCGAGGATCGCGGAACGAGATGCAACAAAATATGATATGCAATGAATGATCTATGTATAACATTCCAAATTGAAAATTTGGGATGTTACAAACCTACCCCCCTTAAGATGAATCTCGCCCTCGAGATTCGGGTTGGCTAGAGAATAGGTGTGGGTGGTCTTTGCGAAGATCATCCTCTCGTTCCCAGGTGGCTTCATCCTCGGTATGGTGGCTCCACTGAACTTTGCAAAACTTGATAACCTTACTGCGGGTGACTCGGCTGGCAAATTCAAGGGTCCTGACGGGCTTCTCCTCATAGGTCAATTCACTGTCCAACTGAATCGCCTCCAAGGGTACTGTATCTCTTAACAGTATATCGGACATCTCAGCATGACACTTCTTCAGCTGTGAAACATGAAATACATCATGAACTCCTGACAGTCCTTCAGGTAACTCCAACTTGTAGGCAACTTCTCCCATACGTTCCAAAATTCGATATGGTCCTACAAATCTCGGGGCTAACTTTCCCTTAATTCCAAAATGTTTCACTCCTCGCAGGGGTGACACTCGCAGATATGCTCTGTCTCCAATTTCATAGGTTATTTCCTTGCGTTTCGAATCTGCATAATTCCTCTGCCTGGACTGAGCTATCTTCAGTCTATCTCTGATCAACTTAACTTTCTCTTCAGACTCTTTGATCAAATCTGGTCCAAACAACTGTCGGTCTCCGACTTCATCCCACATCAACGGTGTTCTGCACCTTCGTTCATACAGGGCTTCGAATGGTGCCATCTTTAAACTGGCTTGGTAGCTATTGTTGTATGAGAACTCCGCGTAGGGAAAATTGTCATCCCAACTAGATCCATAATCTAGTGCACATGCCCTCAACATATCCTCCAGAATCTGGTTGACTCTCTCGGTCAGTCCATCTGTCTGCGGGTGGAATGTTGTACTGAACTCCAACCTTGTCCCCAAAGTTTGGTGCGGCTGATGCCAAAACTTTGAAGTAAACTGTGTCCCTCTATCTGATATAATGGTCCTCGGAACTCCATGCAGACATACGATCCTGGTCATATATATCTTGGCCAACTTTGCACTTGTATAGGTGGTTTTCACTGGGATAAAGTGAGCTACTTTGGTCAAGTGATCAACTACTACCCATATAGAATCATATCCTGATTTGATTCTGGGTAATCCGGTGATAAAATCCATGCCAAGTTTATCCCACTTCCATTCGGGTATCGGCATAGGCTGTAACAATCCTGCTGGCTTTTGATGCTCAGCCTTCACTCTCTGACATACATCACATACGGCTACGTACTCGGCAATATCCTTCTTCATACCAGTCCACCAGAAATGTTCCTTCAAATCCAAATACATCTTGGTGTTTCCGGGGTGTATCGAGTATGGTGAGTCATGAGCCTCCTGGAGTATTAACTTCCTGATCTCTGTGTTATTGGGCACATAAACACGGTCCTCGAACCATAAGGTGTCGTGCTCATCCTCACGAAAACCTTTGGCCTTTCCTTCGCTCATTCTCTCTTTTATCTCAGCAACCTCTTTGTCATCCTTCTGAGCTTCTCGAATCTTTCCTAATAATGTAGACTGAACCTCCATTGTTGCAACAAAACCACTAGGAACAATCTCCAATCAAAGTTCCCTGAGATCCTTTGCTAACTCCTTCGGCAATCCCGTGCTCACTAGGGTATTAGCATAACTCTTCCGACTCAAGGCGTCTGCTACGACATTGGCCTTGCCTGGATGATAGTGAAGCTTCATGTCATAATCCTTTATAAGCTCCAACCATCTCCTCTGCCTAAGGTTCAGCTCCTTCTGTGTGAAAATGTACTTCAAACTCTTATGATCCGTGTACACATCACAACGATTTCCAATAAGGTAATGTCTCCAGGTCTTCAACGCATGCACTACGGCAGCCAACTCCAAATCATGCGTGGCATAATTTAACTCGTGCAGTTTCAGTTGTCGCGAGGCATACGAGACAACTCTTCCGTCCCGCATAAGCACACTTCCAAGTCCTAGGCGAGAGGCGTCGCAATACACTTGAAACTCCTTGCGTATATCCGGCAGAATCAACACTGGGGTTGTAGTCAAATGTTTCTTTAACTCCTGAAAACTCGCTTCACATTCTTCTGTCCATTTAAATTTTGTATCCTTCTTCAATAACTCCGTCATTGGCTTCACAATTTTGGAAAAAATCTCAATGAATCTCCGATAGTATCCTGCGAGTCCAAGAAAACTGCGGATCTCGCTAACTGAAGTGGGTGCCAACCATTCAGTGACTGACTGAACCTTGGTAGGATCTACTGCTACACCTTCTCCTGATATAACATGTCCAAGGAATCCAACTTCCTTCAGCCAAAACTCGCATTTGCTAAACTTGGCATACAACTGATGTTCCCTGAGTTTCTCGAGAACTAAACACAAATGCTCTTCGTGCTCCTCCTCGTTCTTCGAATATACCATTATATCATCAATTAACACCACAATGAACTTATCCAGATATTCCATGAACACTTTGTTCATCATGCCCATGAAGTAGGCAGGGGTGTTAGTCAGTCCAAACGACATGACCGTATATTCGTACAACCCGTACCGTGTGGTGAATGTTGTCTTTGGTATGACCTTCTTTTGTATCTTCAGCTGGTGATATCCAGATCACAAATCGATCTTTGAAAACACCTTAGCTCCTTGCAGATGATCGAACAAATCATTGATCATCGGCAGTGGGTATTTGTTCTTGATCGTCACCTCATTTAATGCTCGATAATCAACAACCATTCTTAGAGACTTATCCTTCTTCTCGACCAAAAGCACTGGGGCTCCCCATGGTGATGAGCTCCGTCGAATGTAACCTTTATCCAATAACTCCTTGATCTGTTTCTTAATATCCTCCAGATCGTTTGCAGGCATCCGGTATGGTCTCTTCGATAAAGGCCGGTGTCTGGCAATAACTCTATCAAAAACTCGATGTCTCGATCCGGTCGCATGCCAGGTAACTCCTCTGGAAAAACATCCGGGTAATCCTTGACTACAGGCACTTCCTCCTGAACAACTCCCGTGAGGGTATTTAATTGGCTACTTCTGGGTGCATGCCTAGATACATACTTGATCCTTTTTCCCTCAGGGGTGGTGAGTTAAATTGACTTACTAACATAGTCAATGCTTCCTCCATAATTTGACATACAGTCCATGCCTAATATCACATCCAATCCTTGTGACTCCAAGATTATTAGGTCGGGCGGAAAAACATGGCTACCAATGGTTAAGGGTATCTGGTCGCACCATCGACTAGCCATATACTCTGCTCCAGGTGAACTCACTAACAAATGGGTCCTAAGGGTTTGGGTTGGTAGTTTAAACTTATCCACGAATTCCCTTGATATGTAATGTGATGCACCAATATCAAAAAGAACAAGGGCGGTAAAAGACTTAACCAAAAACTTACCAATAACCGCGTCTAGCTGCTCTTCAACCTCCTCCACGTTGACGTGGTTCACTTGTCCTTTGTTGAATGGATTGGGCTTCTTTCCAGCGCTCCCATTGTCGTTTCCATTCTTTACTTCAGGGCACTCCGTGGCATAGTGTCCAGTCTTTCCGCACTTGAAACAAGTAACGTGGCTTAGGTCTCTCTTCGCGGGTGTGGCTAGATTGGAGCGGTTTTGATTGTTGCTTGCTCCATTCCCATTCCCATTCCTTGGGCCAGTATGATTATGGTTACTTCCTCCATTGTGGGTGTGGCCTCCATGGTTATGAACAAGTCCTCCCGAGTTTGGGGTTAGGCGAGGCTTTTGTTGAGCTCCTGAATTATACCTTCCTTGTCCATACTTCCTCTTACGGCTCTCAATTTGTTGCTGCTTCCCTTCAATCATAAGAGCCTTATCTACCAACTCATGGTAGTTGTTGAATGTTGCCACCATCAACTGCATGCTCATCTCATCATTCAGCCCTTCCATAATCTTCTCCTGCTTTGCGGCATCTGTGGCCACATCATCAGGGGCATAACGAGATAACTTGCTAAACTCATCCGTGTACTGAGCCACGGTACGGCTCCCCTGGCGTAAGTTACGAAACTCATGCTTCTTCATACTCATAGCTCCAGTTGAGACATGGGCTGTACGGAAAGCTTGCTGAAACTGATCCCATGTAACAGTGGCTATAGGGTAGGTGACAGTGTAATTCTCCCACCATGAGGCTGCTGGACCATCCAACTGATGTGCGGCAAAATGCACCTTCTCAACATCGGTACATCCTGCAGTGGTTAACTCCCTTCCAATCCCGCGGAGCCAATCATCTGCTACTATGGGCTCGGTGCTACTGAAAAACACCGGCGGCTGCAACGTCATAAAACGGGCTAAGTTATCAACTGGTGGTGGTGGCGGTGGATTTTTGTTGTTGTTATTGTTGTTGCCTTGGTTCTGAACTAACAACTGCATCAGGGTATTCTGCTGCTGGATCAACTGAGTGAGCTCCGGTGGGAAGGTAAATCCGGGGTCACGTCTCGGAGGCATCTAATGGGTTTAGAGGGGAGAGATTAGAATGGAATGAGGTCTAATGAGAAAACACTACCCATATGCACATGAGACAAACACAAACATTTCACTCAATCAATCAAGCAAGGGCATACAATTGATCTAACTATCGTTACAAAAGTGCTCGGAATATACTATTTACATGGTGGAATACTACTACTGATGTGGTGGTCTACTAAAAATATTGATCGGTCGAAAACTCCATGACGTCTGCTCCAGCTTCGTCTTCATAGTCATCATCGCTATTGTCGGGGTCCGAGTCGGTGTCGTCGATGATAATGTAGTCCTCCGAGCGAATCTCCTTGGGTTCTTCGTCTTCTCCTCCTGGTGCGGGGTCTCCCATGAATACTCCTAGCTTCATTGTCAGGTCGGCATTCTTATCCACTAGTACGACGATTTCCTCCTCATAATCTTCGCGTGTAGCCTTGAGTTCTTCCTCCAATTCCGTGATCCTTGTCATCGCCTTCTTCAGATCTATCATTCCTGCGCACATCTGGTTCTCCTAGCGACGAATATGCTGGTTTAACTCCTGGATGAAAGCTGCAATTGATCTATCCTTTCTGGTACTGATCATTTCCCATTGCTCATCTCGGCGCCCGCAAATCTAATAGATAGTATCCTTAAGATCCTTGTGATAAACTTCTCCAATGCATCCCATCGTGATGTGAGCTGCCATACTCTTTCCTAGACTCCAGGTTGGTGCATCGAAGGAAAACTCTATGGGCTTAGTGACTGGCGTGAATGTCCTTCCTGGAACTTGAACTTGAATCATACATCACTCCTCTTTTGGTAAAGAGGCGTTGTAAGTCCTGCTGAAGCTTGGTATTCCAATGTTCAGGTACCTAGTGACTTCCTTCAAGTGTCGTCCAAAAGGTGCTTCTTCATCCGGTTGTGCAAACTTGTTCCTTGCGTCCGCCATTCTAAAGAGTAGAAAATGGAGAGGAGTCAGAAATGAGAAGAGAATAGTGATCTAGGGCTTTAGCTTAGTGGTCGTGTCCTACACTCGGTGTGTGCTCTGATAGCATCTTGTAGCGACCCGACCTCAAACGGTCAAGTCTCTGTGCTTCAGTGTCATCCTTGGATCGGTAATGATGACACACACAGTACTCGAGGATTTATAACAGAGTAGCAATCACACACTTATTACATCGAATGTCTCAAAAGAGAACTTATTACAATAAATATGGCTTAAGGCCATCTAATACGATAACAGCGGAAGGCTTAGAAGATAAAGTGAGTCCATCAACTCCAACGACATAGCTGAGCTACACGACAACGACCTAACGAACCTTACTCCTCGTCTGAAAAGTCTGCAACATAATACGTTGCAGCCCGACAACGGGTCAGCACATGGAATATGCTGGCAAAGTAACACAATAGAGCAAGAACAGAATAATGCTATCACTACATGCATATTTGACTGGTGGAAAGCTCTATGGTTATGGTTTTTGCGAAAAGCCAATTTCTCCCTACAACAAAGGAATAGATTTTATTTCACTATCATGGTAGTTGAAACATCATTGAGAAGGTTCCTCCAACTCAATCCCAATTAAAGTAATTAACAACCCAACAATATTATTTTAGAGTGATGAGATACTTATGATACTCCAAGTACTAGATACTCAAGATGTCCATAACCGGGGACACGGCTAACCATGATTAGTTTATACACTCTGCAGAGGTTTGCGCACTTTTCCCCACAAGACCCGATCTCCTCCGTTGGATTTCTCGCACTACATGGTGTTTGAGAAACGGATGACCGAGACAAGTCTTTCAGAAGCATTAACCTCTTACTCCGGGCAGACCATACCAACCTACATCCCTCTACCTGCTGATCCACCTCTTTGGGAGCTTCATGCAACTTACTCAACTCTGCTAGAGCACATAATAGCTTGTGGCTGCACACGGAAGTTTCTAGCATGAAAATATCTCAATTCCCTTTGAGCCTGGGTGGCGGACCATAGGATTATCACATGGGTACTCCGGGATATCCTAGGACAACACTGGATTCCCCACGTGCCCAACAAACAATCCACCCAGATGTGTATTCAAGTTGCCACCTTAAGTTGAACCATTAATTAACAATCTCATATCTGTCATGGATTTCACTCACCCAAACCACGTCTACAAGCATAACATAGCAATATAAGCAATACGTAGAAGTAACTCCCAAGGTTTGAATATAACAGGGCAATAGGTTCTACCTCATCAACTACTTCCCAACCCACATGTTAATCACATCCTAACCATGCAATGTTTGAGGATTGGAACTAATGCATAAAAATTGGGTGATAAAGGGGTATGATCAAAGTGTTACTTGCCTTGTTGATGATCCGCAAAACCTAGGGACTCGTAGTAGCACGCTTCGCACTCCGAGTGTTCTATCGCAAACAAACAATAGCATACATAAGCAATCAAGCAAAGAAACACGGGTAAAGCTCAAATAAGAAGATCTAACCAGAAAGTTCAACTTAAGAACTCCGGTTTGTGGAAAGAATCAAATCAAACAGAGCAACGAAACTCAAACTGCGAAAGAAACAAGATCTGTTTACTAATCTGGACTAAGGTCAAATTTTATAGTAGCAAAAGCTTGTTCAAGTTGGTTAAAGGGAAACAGGGTCTCGAGACGAAGATCTAGGCGCTCGAATCGCCTAATTCCGACAAACGAGCGAAAAGATAAACTAAAACGAAAATCACGATTGAAAATAATCGCGGAAAATCCGAGAAAAAGAAAACTGACGAACAGGCTAACGAACGAGCGTTCGTTGTCTGTGGCTAATGAGTGAACACGTTCGTTAGAACGAACGTACGAACGAACGTCCGCAAAGTAACTAAACCGAGAAAAACCGGCGAACCGATCTATCAAAAAAAAACTAGGGTTTCTAATGAAAACCGAACCGGTTTTTATAAAAAAACCAAACGGCGCTCGTACCTCCGGCGAGGTCTGGCGAGGCGAGGCGGCTCCGGCGAGTGGGGCGGGGTGGCGCGGGGCAAGCGGCGGCGGTGGCGGCAAGCGGCGGCGGCCTGGCAAGCGGCAGCGGCGACATGAGGTGGCGGGGCAGGCGGCTTGCGGCGGCGGGGCGGCTCGGGCTCCAAGGGGGGGTGCGGCGACTTATAAGGGGAGGGGGTGCGGCGGCTTGGGGGAGGGGCAAGCGGCGCGGAGGAGTCCCGGCCGGACTCCGCTAGCGGCGGCGGTGGCGCTCGCGGTCTCCAGCTCGGAGACGAGGCGCGGGCGGCTTGGGTCGGCTCGGCTGGGTTTCGGCCCAGTCGGGCACTGCGACTTTTTTTAAATAACTTCGCCGGAACCAAATAAATCCTAGAAAATAAAATAATAATCAAAAAATGCCAAAACAAATTTTCACCGTCTAAATAAAATATTTAGAATAAGATGAACATTTTCTTGGCCCTAAAATGCAACTTTGAAAAACGTGCAATTTCCTAATTCACATAAAATAGCAATAAACTCTAGATAAAAATCAAATATTGATTTTAATCTTTTCCCACCAATATTTCATTTCTTTTGGAGAAGTCATATTATCTTCTCTCGTATATTTTAATATGAAATATTTTCGAAGAGAAAAATAATTTAAACCAAAAATCCTCGTTTCAATATTTGATAAAACTCAAATATGAAAATAGGGAAATCCCCAACTCTCTCCAAGGGTCCTTGAATTGCTTAGGATTTCGAGGATCGCGGAACAAGATGCAACAAAATATGATATGCAATGAATGATCTATGTATAACATTTCAAATTGAAAATTTGGGATGTTACAACTTTGCAGCAGCCGCTGGAGCAAGCACTCCTCGCCGCGCAAAAACTCGTGATCCGCGCGCTGCAAACGCTTTTTTAGCGTGTCGCGCATTGCGCGGCTATTGGAGATGCTCTTATCAGCACTCTATGTGTCAAAGTCATCAGTGAGGACCTAAGGCTAACTCCAGCGCGCGACCCCATCCCGTCCGTCCTAGTCCGTTTGGGGTAGAACGGACGAATGGCACGGCCCAACGCGCGGTCCCAAACGGACAAATGTCTGATTTTCGTCCGTTTTCGACTCATTCCCGGCCCAAACATGCACCACGTTTGGGATGAAACAGACATCGCGCAGACGGGCGGGACGCACGCCCTTGTCCTTCCCGTGGCCCGCCTGTCGGGGACACCAGTGCTTCATTCACCTCCAACGCCTCCACCCGCCCTCCACGCCCCACCCCGCCGCTGGCGCCGCCACTATCTTCCGGCCGCCTCCTGACTACTCCCCCCCGGCCGTCCATACCAAACCACATCTCGCCATGGCCGCCACCATCCCCGCGCTTTCGTAGGAGTTTTGGCCGTCGTTTGGAGGAGCTTTGTCCGTCGCCGTCGTATCCGGTGCCAGAGGGGATATGACCGCCGGCGACGCCTATGGACCACGGCAGCTTCCGTCGGGTGCTCCAGAGCGACCTGTAGCCGGCCGCCAAACGCCCCTGCTGCATCGAGGTGATCTTCGCGACCTCTTTGCCACCACGACCGCAAGGTGTTTGACACTTTGCCCACAAAGGTATGAACAATGGAGATGAATTTTCTTCAACCACTTCATTTATTCATCGGATGATTCGTCCTCGGACGACGAAGATTTTGTGGTGGCTGCACTGGTCGTTCACGACCACATTGAACGGCAGCGGCCTCGGTACAGGGGGTTAGTCCCTGACCGTGCTCCCAATCTGAACCACAACAGAGAGAGAGGCCACGCCCTGCTCTATGCCAATTACTTTGAGAATACGGCGCTCTTCAAACCAGAGAAATTCCGTCGCCGTTTTAGTATGGCAAGGCATGTGTTCAATCGTATCCGAGAGGGAATGGTTGCTCATGACCCATTCTTCGAGTGCAAAACGGATGCCCTTGGCAAGTTTGGTTTCTCCTCTTATCAGAATGCACCGCGACCATCCGCATGCTTGCATATGAAATTCCAGATGATCTGGTGGATGAGTACGTGCGCATGAGTGAGTCCACATCTCTACTGTCAATGTACAACTTCTGCAAGGCCGTGGTGGCAGTGTTTGGCCCTGAGTACTTGAGGCAGCCAAATGCCGCTGATACTGAAAGGCTGTTGGCGATCAACGTTGATAGAGGCTTTCCAGGCATGCTTGGCAGCATAGATTGTATGCACTGGGAGTGAAAGAACTGTCCATTTGCTTGGCAGGGCCAGTACAAGGGGCATGTTAAAGCGTGCATTGTCGTATTAGAAGTGGTGGCTTCGCAAGATCTTTGGATATGGCATTCTTTCTTCGGCATGGCATGTTCTCACAATGATATCAATGTGCTGCAGCGTTCTTGAGTCTTCGCAAGGCTTGCAGAAGGCCACTCCCCACCTGTCAAGTTTGAGATCAACGGCCACCACTACAACAAGGGATACTACCTAGCTGATGGTATATATCCTCAGTGGTCAACTTTTGTGAAGACAATCTCGATCCCCCAAGGTGAGAAGAGACAGAGATTTGCCCAAATGCAAGAAAGTGCTAGAAAGGATGTGGAACATGCTTTTGATGTGCTTCAATCCCCATGGGGTATCATTCAAAACCCTGCACTGACAAGGGATAAAGGGAAGCTTTGAGAGCTGATGACTGCTTGTGTGATCATGCACAACATGATCGTCGAGGACGAGCGTGATAAGCATCTTCGACCAAGGATTTGATTTTCAAGGTGAAAATGTTGAGCCCCTGCACCAAGAACCGGCCACGTTTGAACAGTTTACCCAATTCCATCATGAAATGTGTGATTGTCACACTCATTTGGATTTTCAAAATGACTTGGTTCAGCACATGTGGAATCACATTGGCAACCAATAGATGTATTGGTTCATTATGTCCATTCAAAACAATTTCGATTTGGTTGTAAAACTATTTTATTAGACAATTTCGATTGGGTTGTAAAACTATTTTTATTTGAGATAATTAATATTTGGACGTGCAAACTAGTTTTAAACATTGAAATATGAATATATGGGCATATTGGATGTGGCGGACAGGATGGTGCCAAAGGATGCGTCCGCACGTTGGACGCACGACCACCTCATCCCAGGAAAGGCCCAGACACGCCCCCATTGCCCTACCCAAACGGACAGAATTCAGGCTAAACGGACATCCGTTTGGAGTCGTGCGCTGTAGTTGGCCTAAGTTTCTGCCCGCCAGTGGTGTTTACGCCAGCGACTGTGTCCAATCATCTATCGCCCAGTCCCCGATCACTGATGCTTGTCTGCGTAACAATGATACTCCAACAGTGCTTCCTAAAGTTGACATGTTTGTACTATAATGTAAAGTTTAGTTGCATGGAGAAGTAGCCAAGAACTACCGGCGTGGTGGATCCTGGCCCTTGTCGGTGAGAGGGCTTTGTTTTTACATGTTTCTTCGAGTTTTTGTTAGGGTTTGTGTCATGCTCAGGAAGACGAGACGGCGATGACTCCCTGAAAATGGAATAAGGCTTCTCGCCTAGCACCCGTCCTGATGATGCGTCTAGCATCGTCGGTGGGCGTGTAGAGGTGCGTCTCCGACGGATCTGTCCTTGGTGGATTTGCTCGGATCTTGTCGTAGTTCGTCTATGTTCGTGTATCTTCAGGTTGGATACTTCTGTTCCACGCTACTCTTCAACGGCGACGATCTGGTGCGCTGGTCTTATGAGGCCTTAGCACGACGATTTCCCGACTGTCTACTACAACAAGTTATGCTCGGCTTCGGTGATGGAGGGGCGATGACGGCAGCGCGCCCTCGACTCGCTTCAATGCTTGTAGTCGTCACTAGGTAGTGTATGAATCTAGATGTATTTTTTTATTATATACTGTCATAATGAAAGATAAATAGGTCGGAAGTTTTCTCGAAAAAGAGCTAGCAAGACTGGTTTTTCTGTTTACACGCGCACCAAAAATATTTATTCCTTTTTCACTAACCGGTCTCTCATAATGCCAGTCATGCAGAATTTTTTCCTTCTTTTTGGCTTCTTTGATTCGTATAATTTGTAAAACACAGGAATATAAAAACACAAAAATATAGTGGCATGTCATCTTCAATGCTACCACTCGTCCGTTCCAAAATTATTGTCGTGGTTTTAGTTCACATGATATGCCGTAGAATTCTTCGCATGAGGTTCGAGTGGATGAAAATTTTCCGATACATTAAGATTCCTTTAGAAACCCTTTGAATAAAAAATCCCACAAATGGGGGTTAGTATTATTGCCCCTTTTCTGAAAAGAAGGGATAATTCCTGAAACACTAGAAAAGGCACGAAATGGCCCCGAAAAGCCGCAAGCGAAGATGAGCTCGGAGCTCCCTCCCTCCAGTGCGATTCCCCCCTCGAGCCTCACTTCACTAAAACGGAGTAGGAGTATAAAAAAGAAAGAGGGGAGAGAGAGACAGAAGAAGCGTCTCGGTTTTAACTCCCGACAGGCAGCAGCACACACGACGCACCAACCAGCGACAGCAAAGCCCAGAGGCCTGCCTCAGCGGCAGCAGCTCGCAACTCTCACCCCTCCCTCTCTCTCTAGTAGTAGTAGGACTAGACGGGGTCCTTGGTCTCCGTGTTGCTGCTGCTTCTGGTCTAGCTTGTCGGGACGGAGCCGCCGCCGCCGCCGCTCGCTGGGGCACGGCAGCTTTGCGGAAGAGCCCGGCCGGCCGGCCTGCCGGTGTCCGGGACCCATACAGCGAAAAAGAAACTCGGCGCCGCGCGTGGTCCTCTGTGACTCATGCGCGGGAGCCACCGAAGCTAGCAAGCTTCCGCGTGTGAAGAGGCGGCCATGGCGCAGTCGCCGGCGAGCTCCGCCGTCGCGGCGTCGGCTCCATGCGAAGGTACTTGTCACTTCTTTCTTGCTTTTCGCGCATTTCTCCGGCCCCTCCCCGCGCTTCGACGAGGCGGAGGTGGTACAGCTGGAAAAGGAAGGAGGGGTCTCTCCTTTTCTTGGTCGCTGACGCGGCGGTGGGCGCAGGGGAGCGCAAGGCGCCGGCGATCAACGGGGAGCTGTGGCACGCCTGCGCGGGGCCGCTGGTGTCGCTGCCGCCGGTGGGCAGCCTCGTCGTCTACTTCCCCCAAGGCCACAGCGAGCAGGTGTGTGAGTGAGACCTATCTGTTCGCCAGTGCCATTTGCGCAGTGCTCGTTCTATGCTCCCCATGGTTCTGTTCTTGAATGATAATCTTCCCTCCTTTTTGCGCTTCTAGCCAACTAAATCGATTCCCTGCTCTATACTTCTTTTAGAGTAAGCGTTTGGTTTTCATTTTTACTTTTTGATGTTTAATCTACCATGAGAGAATCCTTTGAAGTTCAAGAGGGTTCATAATATGGCCTTCTTAAAAGAAAAACAGATGCTATCATGGATATGTTGCATTTTCAGTAGTTGTGATTGGAGGGCTATACTACTTGCTTGCTACTAATTGCTTTCTCAAGCCAGTAGTATTCTTGGGTTATTGGAGGAGTGGTTGGGAGCCTCCCTTTGGGCCTACTTCCTTCCTTTCCTTCTGTTGGCTTTTGGTGTCTTGTAGAGTATAGGAGCACTGTTTTCTTGCTATCAAGTTTGGTAGTACATGCAACATGCATCCATGTATAGCTTCGTATTGTTTGCATTTATGGTCCTGATTTCTGCTGCACCTTCCACTGATTCTGCACTGCCAAAACAGCCTGCCTGCTTTCAGAAAGATTTTCAGCTGCTATGCTATTGCTATGGTGTTCTTGACAGATTCTGTAAAAGATCAATCCCTAATTCTGCAACTGTGCTCCCCTTTTAAAAAGTTCAGCAAGAAAAATATGTTTTTTTAATGTATGTGGGACATTCGGCTGTGTCGCCCATGATGATATGTGGGGGGAACATTTTAGCAGTGTACCTATGGCATGCAGAGTTCATCTAAAAGGAGTTCACTCATGAGGCTGCACTTTCTGCACTTCAAAATTACTTTTCTCCTAATTTTTTAGGGAAGCCGCAGAAAGTTGGTGTATAAAAAGGGAAGCATGTTTGAATGCTTGTACTTCCTCAATCATTCCATGAGATAATTCATGTTTTACAACGGAAAGTTTTAGCAATGTATGATTGGGAGGATAACAGTGCTTACGTGTACAGAAAACAGCTGGATTTGTTTTTGGAAAACCCTTGTCCAAAATACCTGGTACTTGGTTTAGCCGCCTGAATGCTTTTCTTTCTATCAATCGCTTCATAATTTAAAAAATGCTGGTTTTTTTTGTATTGATGAAAACGCCGTGTTGCATCTTTATTCAATAAAAATAGTCACTCATCTTTATCTTCAAAATAGAAAAAGAAACTTACTTGGACTTGGTGTCTGGTTCAGGTTGCAGCTTCTATGCAAAAGGATGTCGAAGCGCATGTGCCGAGCTACCCCAACCTTCCCTCAAAGTTGATATGTCTTCTGCACAGCGTCACTTTGCAAGTAATCTAACAGCCTTGTTTCCCATACTGTTCAACACGACGCGCCCGCGATTGCAAGCTCTGAAAGATGTTGTCTCTTGATTTTTCAGGCAGACCCAGATACTGACGAGGTGTATGCGCAGATGACTCTTCAGCCAGTGAATACAGTAAGCATCTGAATTCTGCAGGTTTTCCCCAAGAATTTCTCTGCGTGTTTCCAATGCTTTAATCCCTATGTTGCTCCTGATCATGTGTTTTTATCAGTATGCAAAAGAGGCGTTGCAGCTGTCAGAGCTTGCGCTAAGACAAGCGAGGCCACAGATGGAGTTCTTCTGCAAGACGCTCACCGCTAGCGATACGAGCACGCACGGAGGCTTCTCCGTGCCTCGCCGTGCCGCGGAGAAGATATTCCCTTCCCTGGTAAGCAGGCATCAGATTTCCAGGTCTTTTCCACGACAAAAACTCATGTACCAGTATCATGGTGCCATCTTAATTTCGTTACTCTGTTCTGTAGGATTTCTCGTTGCAGCCTCCGTGCCAAGAGTTGCAGGCCAGGGATATACATGACAATGTGTGGACATTCCGTCATATATTTCGGGGTACAGAAAATGTAGTCAAAATTGAGTAGAGCTTCCTTCTGCTGCAATAACTGAGTATGATTCGAGTTTAGCTAATATTATTGTGCTTGGTAATAACCAGGTCAGCCTAAAAGACATTTACTTACCACTGGTTGGAGCCTCTTTGTGAGTGGCAAGAAGCTATTTGCTGGTGATTCTGTCATATTTGTTAGGTAAATGCCCATGCTTCCGTCCATCTTCAGAAAGCATACGTCGGTTCATCCTAGAGTTCCAATTTTAGCAGCAGATTATTTGAAATAGAGGACAGAGCTGGAAATGTAATGCCACATTTTGTTTTATTTGCTACACTCCAGAGATGAAAAGCAGCAACTTCTACTGGGAATCAGGCGCGCTAACCGACAGCCCACGAACATATCATCTTCGGTACTTTCAAGCGACAGTATGCACATAGGGGTCCTTGCCGCAGCTGCACATGCTTCTGCCAACACCAGCCCATTTACCATATTTTATAACCCTAGGTGAGCTTCTAAATCTGCGGTATTAGTTTCAATAACCATGCTAATTACCTAAAAGTTTCTACGTAGCGTCAGTAGCTATCATTAGTTCAATAACTATGTTTTGAACTGTGGACTTTCAGGGCCAGTCCTACTGAATTTGTTATCCCATTTGCCAAATACCAGAAGGCAATGTACAGTAATCAGATCTCTTTAGGGATGCGCTTCCGCATGATGTGCGAGACGGAGGAACTAGGGACAAGACGGTATGTCAAGTTACCCATACAAACTCTTACCTCTGAAGCTCCAAGTAGTGCTGACATATCTAATACTTTTCAGGTACATGGGTACGATAACTGGAATAAGTGATCTAGATCCAGTGAGATGGAAAAACTCCCAGTGGCGCAGCTTACAGGTTGGATTTACAAGCACCATCCTAATTGCAGCTCTTTCACTGTGTTATTCTTTCTCCATTTGTCTTTCTGATTCACTGATTTGATTTTCTCTGATAGGTTGGGTGGGACGAGTCGGCTGCAGGAGAAAGAAGGAACAGAGTTTCAATCTGGGAGATTGAACCGCTTGCTGCTCCTTTTTTCATATGTCCCCAGCCATTCTTTGGTGTGAAGCGCCCCAGGCAATTAGGTAAGTCTGGTATAAGTATAACAAAGACAGTGAATTCTTGCAGTAAAAAAAGACGGTGAATTTCTTCAAATCATTATGTTAACTGTATATATGAGCGTAAAGATCTTAGCTGCAAAGATACATAAAGACTACTTGGTGGAATGGTTATTGACTGCTTCTGGTACTTTTTATCTTCTTTTCTGGAAGAGAATTACTATGTTTCTTTGTCTTCCAGCACATAAAGTGCATCAAAAGAAGCATGTGAATATAGGTTCTACCGTAGTTTACGTGCCATACAGATAACTTGTCTGCATATCTTAACATACCAACAGATAATCAACTAGGTTGTCTTGCAAACAGTAGATTGAACTGAAATGTGTCAGTAAACGGATGCCACTGTTCTTAAAATTGGAGAATGCTAACCATATTACCATATCATGTCTGATGATTTGCATGCTTCGTGCTCTTCTAAATTTGAATTAACAGATGATGAGTCGTTGGAGATGGAAAGTCTTATGAAGAGAGCAATGCCTTGGCTTGGTGAGGAGGTATGCATAAAGGACCCTCAAACCCAGAGCGCTACAATGCCTGGCCTGAGTTTAGTTCAGTGGATGAACATGAACCGGCAGCAGAGCTCCTCATTAGCTAGCACAGCCATGCAGTCCGAGTACCTCCGATCAGCGAGTAACCCTGCGATGCAAAATATTGGCGCTGCCGATCTTGCAAGGCAGTTATATATGCAGAACCATCTACTACAACAGAATAGCATGCAGTTTAATCCTCCCAAACTCCATCAGCAAATGAAACCTATTAATGATTTGTCAAATGCAGCACTTCCGTTGAATCAACTAAGTGCCATCAGAAATCACCAAGATCAGAAGCAAGATCAGCAGAGGCAACAGCAGTCCAGTATCCAAGCAATTCCCCTAAGCCAGGCCCAGGCTCAAACTAATATTGTCCAGGCACAAGTAATTCTCCAGAATCAGATGCAGCAACAACAGCAACAAAAACAACCACCACCATCACCAACTCAAAACCAGCATGGGGCCAGTGGCCAGCACCTGCTTCAGTCTCATCAACTGCAGGACCAAAATTTGCAAATGCAGCAGCAACAGCTTTTACTTCACCAACAGTTACAGCAGCAGCAGCAGCTAAATAAGCTGCCTGGGCAACTAGCTAATCTGGCAAGTCAGCAAACACAATTGTCTGATCAGGAACTCCACTTGCAGCTGTTACAGAAACTACAGCAGCAGTCACTGATGTCACAATCCGCAGTTACACTCTCACGATTACCAATAATCCAAGAGCAGCAAAATTTTCTTGTGGACATGCAACAGCAGTTGTCGAATTCGCATTCGCTTGCCCAGCAACAAGTGATGCCCCAACAGGACTGTAGAACTTCTTCATTGCAGACAACACAACTGCCACCGCCCATTCAGCAAGAGCAGCAACAGCAGCAACAGCAGAAGCCTTCACAGAAACAGGTTGCACCTACATATGTGTCAGAAGCTGCCTTTGCACAGATCTCTTCTACCAGTGTGATCCCAAAAACTGGTAACGCTATGATAGTTCCTGGTGCTGCACAATCTGCTGTTACAGAGGAAATACCTTCTTGTTCGACATCCCCTTCCACAGCTAATGGCAACCATCTTGCGCAGCCAACCATTGGCAGGAATGATCATTGCAAAACCAGCACAGAGAAGGTGCCACACTCTATTGCTCAGATGTCAATTCTGACCCCCATTGAAGCTGTATCAGTAACTCCAGTAACGACCAAGGAATTGCCAAAGTTAAACAATGGTGTTAAGTCAAGTGCGATCACCTCGAAATTACCAAATATTGTGTCCGGCCTTCAAAATTTTATGAACAATGCACTGCCAACAGACAACCTGGAAACAGCTTCGTCAGCAACTTCATTATGGCCTTCACAAACAGATGGACTTCTGCATCAAGGTTTCGCCACTTCTAACTTCAACCAGCACCAGATGTTCAAAGATGAACTTCCTGATGTAGAAATTCAAGGTGTGGATCCTAGTAACAGTGCCCTCTTTGGGATGAACAATGATGGCCCATTAGGGTTTCCTATGGAAACAGAAGGCTTGTTGGAAAATGCACTTGATTCTGTGAAGTATCAGAATCATTTCTCAACTGATGATGAGAACAACTACCAGATGCAAAAGGATGCCCGTCAAGAGATATCAACCTCCATGGTTTCACAGTCATTTGGTCAATCAGATATGGCTTTTAATTCCATTGATTCTGCAATTAATGATGGTGCCTTAATGAACAGAAGTTCTTGGCCTCCTGCTGCTCCACCACAGAGGATGCGTACATTCACCAAGGTTTTCCTTTTTCTGTTATGTGCTTATCCTATTGAAAGTCGATTTTTAAGGCAGTATATGTTGTGTGGTGCCTATATTACCAAATAGTAAAATTACTCCACTGAGATATTTTAAGAACATGACCATCTCAAAACTAAGTTATGATCCAGCAGCTAGTTATAAAATAATGTCATTGCAATTGCCTTTAAAAAAGTTTTAAGAAAGGAATGCACCAACAACAATTATAGTTTAGCAAAGTTACAGTTTTTTTACCAAGATAAAATTTTACATTCTGTATGTAGTAATGTTCGAAATGGTGGTTGATGGTTCAGATAAGAACTGATTGCATGAGATATATGTTGTAAGACAACACTTCTATGTGTAGTGGATGAGAAGATGGTCACACATAGGCACATAGAGCTCTAAAAGCTTGTTGAAGGGTCAGTTGGAAATGCCGGCCCTCGTATGGCCATGCTCATTAGTATGCTTTCCTTGTTGTATGCTTCCCCTGTATCTTAGCTTAAACTGTGTCTTGTAGGTGTACAAGCGTGGAGCTGTAGGCCGGTCCATTGACATCGGTAGGTTCTCTGGATATGGAGAACTGAACCAAGCTTTGGCCCGCATGTTTGGTATAGAGGGGCAACTTGAAGACCGACAGAGAATAGGTTGGAAGCTAGTCTACACAGATCATGAGGACGACGTCCTACTTCTCGGCGATGACCCATGGGAGTAAGTCCATCTGTCTTTCTGCCTGTGTTTAAGTGAATTTCTAAACTTCCTGGTCTGAACCAAATAAAGTTGGTCAAAAAGACACATGTAGAAATCTTTAGAAATGTGAAACAGGATCAATCCAGGATGCTGACATAACTGAAACATAAATACGGGAAGAAAAAACTGGAATAGACTGTGTTTGGTACCACTATCCTCTTTTCATACATCTAAGTTTGTGTTGATGCATATAGGATGTGCACATGAATGTTCACGGTGAGAGATTCTATCCATCGCTTGCCCTAATTTTTTTCATATGGATGATGCAGGGAGTTTGTGAATTGTGTGAAGTGCATTAGGATCCTGTCCCCTCAAGAAGTGCAGAAGATGAGTCTGGATGGTGATTTAGGGAGCAATGTCCTGCCCAACCAGGCTTGCAGCAGCTCAGATGGAGGGAATACTTGGAAGCCTCGTTACGAGCAGAACTCCGGGAACCCTTCCATCGGCCCCTATGACCAATTCGAATGACATGACTTAGAGGCGCATTCACATAGTTGTCATGTTAACATCTTGGTTAGTTGTATTCACTATTTGTCTTCACCATTATGGATTCATGTGTACTACAGCCATCATCAAAGCTGCAAAAGAAATGCAGTGAAGAATGTAGTGTAGATGCGTCAGCTTATAGCTGTGAGGGAAAATGCTCCTCAGATTAGGTTTTCTTTTGGATATATATGTAGTTATATCAGTTTAAACGAGTAGTAGGGATGAGAACTGAAAACTTTCCCAGAGTTGTTAGAGACCTGAGACAGTTAGGCAAATCTGAAGATAGTATGTTCTTGGGAAGAACATTTGTACTGGACCCTTGTCAAGGTCACCATCCCTAAATAGAAACTGCTAGGTTTAGTAAAAAAAATTGAAACTGCGATAACAAGCTTACATGTAGTTCTACTGTTTGGTCTTATCAAACACCCATATGAAATTTGGTTCTAAATCCCACAAATGGACCTGTCGGCCTTTCATGGCACTGGAAATGTGATGAGTTTTGTTGGTTATTGCCAGGACTTCCTCTTACACATGTTTTTCGTAGGTACGACTTTCTCTACCCCTTATTTTGGCTGAATTTTATGACAGAACTTGTTAACTGTTCATTGATCAAGAGGGATGAAGAGTGTGACTGATAGGTATATACCATAGGCAATATTTTAACATGACAGCACATGGCAAAAACAGGCAAAAGGGCTAGTACAACTTACGCAAAACAAATTCAAGTTTAATTTGTTTCACATGCAAGTGTCTCAAGCAGTATTGACGGATCCAAAAAGCACAGAAAAAACATAGACTTGAACACCTCGAGTCTATGGTCACAAAATATGAAAACTATTTTATTTTTTGCTAGGTTGATGGCAATCCGATGAATATCTTATTTACAATTCACATTAGAGCTGGTTGAACAAAGCACATACAATAAATTGGCGAATTAATCCTTCTGGAAGAATGATTGGCAAGCTTCAATCATGTGTCTCAGATTCAAGCTGTTCCAGTTCCTCCTTGAAATCTTGTGTCATTGTGAGATAGTCCTTCAGATGCACTTTCTTCCATTCCTACAGATACAACATAGTA
This sequence comes from Triticum urartu, assembly GCF_056163025.1. Lineage (NCBI taxonomy): Eukaryota > Viridiplantae > Streptophyta > Magnoliopsida > Poales > Poaceae > Triticum > Triticum urartu. Next base: position 91,591,626 of record NC_141878.1, read on the forward strand.
TACAGGTCAGTGCTTGAATGGATCTACGGAAACATGTCCCAGAAAACCGAAGAGAGCAAGACATTGCCAAACAGCATATACCGGTGAGCAGCACATAGTGGCATACTCAGAACTTCATTAAATCAAGCACGGTAAATTAGTGATGTTATTCTTCGTATCAGAATTCGTATCAGCTGAGCAAATGGAGACTGTTTAACAAATAGTAGCATTATACGTGTAATTTGATAAACATATGCTGCAACAGCTTTGCCTTCTCATAGCATCATCAGATTGGTGCATGCGCTGAGTCAGATAGCGGCGGTGTTTGTCTGCCTTTAATTCACTATACAAAAAATGCTCAAGATTAGCATGAAGGGAAATACTCACATCAAAATCCCATTCACCATAGAGGTCAGGATCATCCACATTCCCCCATATGTATGCGTAGGCGACCATCGTGTCCGCCGAATCCTGCAAACCCAAAGTACTCAATCCTGTTTCCGTGGAACAGTCTAGTGAAGAATTGCTCTCTAAGGTGCCAAACGAAAAGTGATCTTTCACGATAGAACAAAACCAGTTGATAGCAGTAATATCTGCATGCTTAAAGACAAAAACGAAAATCATGCTTTTTCCCCCTCCAAACAGAGGGCTCAATCATTAAAAAGGGTATCAGGATAACTGATTTCAACTGAACATCCCACTGAATTTTGCGGTTCGGCATGAATCCGGCTACCATCGACTGGAGCAGAGACCTAGGCCGGCGAATGGACTTACGGTCAGCGAGATACCAACAGTTTCCCTGACATACTCCTCATCCTCAAAGATGTCCAGCACATCGAGCTCCCTGTCAGTGATCCCCTTCCAAACCTGCAGCACAGACACAAGAACAGATTGTCACTCGTTCTGCACTTCAACCGTCCCATACTGACAGTACTCGCCATTTCTCACATCTTAACTTGCACCGGCCAAACTAAGAAAATTAACACCAGGCATACGCGATGTGTGTGGGATTGCGCGCACCTTCCCGGAGACTTTGCTGCCGTCGACGGGCAGGATCGCCGGGTAGACGCGGCCCCTGATGCTGAGCCTCTGGCTGCGACAAAAGCAACGTGAGAAGAGCGACAGGGGGCGCAGATGGAGAGGGGGAACACAGGACGAACACCGGGAGGAGTGGAGCGGAGGGCGCACGCGCGCACGTACTGGTTGGGGAGGAGCGCGGGGGAGGACGGCGGGACGCGGCCGAGGAGGACGCGCACGACCTCCTCCGCCATCAGGGTGCCGTAGACGAACACGCTGTGGGCGGCCGCGGCGGCGGGAGCCGGCGGAGGAGGCGACGCCATGCGGGGAGAGTAGAGTAGCCGCCGGTGACAGCTGCAAAAAGGGAGGGGAAACAGAGGCCGAACGCTACACAAGATGCGTATCTCGTACTGTATCAGCATGCGTATGATCCCCTAAAAAAATGCGTATGACTGGTGGGTCCAAATGACGTGGCCAGGTAAACATTTGGAGCGTGGTCACCGCTGACGGGTCATCTTGAGAGTGTCAAAATCAAATGGATGTACGATCTGAGATCGTAGGGATCTGTTCGAGTAAAACATCAACAAGAGACTCCGGTGGCCTCTTTGATACAAAGTTCTAAAACCCCGAGATACTCGAAAATGAAGTGATCAGATATTTCAACGACGAGAGGTCGGCGGAAGAGGCATAGAACAAGTGGAGGCACCACAACTCTTCCCGAGCTCGCATGTGACTGTTGGCGGGTTTCTATGCGTGACAAGGTCGATGAGATTCTTTTTCAGATAGAACTTCACAGCTTGCTCACACGTTTGGAGACGGCTAGCACTGAATTTGGCAAGGTGATTGTGGAGAAGGCTATCAAGAGCAAAGGAAAGAAGAGTAGCGCCACAGGAAAGGCGTATGCAGCTGTTTGATGGATGGTCATTAGTCTCTTGGGTTGTTCTTATGGTATGGCTTTGTCTTTGTGGATTTGATGGTACATGTGGTCTTCGACCGAATTACTTTTGTTGGGGTTGTCTTTGCGATGTAGTAGTGTGGAGGTTGGTGGTCGTTACGTGTTGTGTGTGGTTGTCGGTTTGATCTTTTGTGAGTAGTACACATGTGGTTGGTTCGTATCGGTATTTACCTGATTTTTCATTAATTAACTGGGTAATTCTCCTCTGTTTAATTAATTAAGCAAAGATCTCACTGTGTCTCACAGCGCACTTGTGTTTTCAGTAATCTATCAATAAAGAATAATTTACATACCTACTCGGTTTATAGCCAGTAGAGCCTTGGCAAATAGCATCTTGAACCACAACTAAGATATAGAGCTGTCTCGGGTGATAACTAAGGCTGAAATTGATTGTCTTGGTTGATTAATATGCAAAAGAAAACACTCCAACATTGGAGTGTCATCATTGGCTGAGAAGGCCGTCTAGCCTATATTCATGCCACTTATCTTTAAGATGACAAGACATGTCCTTTGGCTACTAATGAACCACTCTCTGCACCCTGAAACTGAAGGTACTTTATTTTTTTTTATGGTGTCCACTGAATGGATATATTTTTACTATGATTTCAGTTTACAATATGTTTATAAAAAGATTGTGAAAGGGCATGTGAAATAGAGGCCAGCTCGTTACCTGACTGATATGGACGCTCTGGATAATTTCAACCTATATTTAAAAAAAAAGTAAAACCGGGCCATGTTCCAGCCCTCCCACATCTCAGCCGTTCGTTTTCCTGATCCGGCCATCCAAGCCGTTAGATTTGCTGCGGTGAACCGCACATCTGCTAACTCGTGGGCCAAAAGTCCCGAGGAAAAATCTTAGCCCTCTGGTACAATGGGCCTCTGTCCCAGGCCCCGTTAGCTAGCTGGACTGGGAACTGCTCGGTCGATCGCTAAAAAGAAAGAAAAAAAGAAAATCCCCTAAAAGAATTACAGGAGCGCCGCTTGGTCGCCTCGTCCATCGAGAGGACGATGGGATCGTCCGGCGAGGCCAGGTCGCAGGTGGAGAGGCTGGCCGGGCGAGGCGGGTGCCGGCAAAAGGGGGATCCAGATCCAGGAGGCGAGCCGGGCGAGGCCAGGTTGCAGCAGGTGGAGAGCATAGGCAAGTCGAGTGAGATGACGCCCTTCTAACGCAGGCATTCCTTTCTGTTTTCTTCAGCGAAAGCGCCTGTTTTTCTTCAGAGTATTCAGAAAGCCAGCCAACTGATATGACTGTCTTCATTTTCTGGTATTTGAATTTGGATGCACCAAACTACCAAGTGGTCTGTATGTCTTGTGTATCACAACAATGGCTAGCTTACACGATATTGATTACCTGACTTCGCATACAAGTTTATCATTTTACAGGTTTTTTTATGGAGAATACTTTTTTTCCAGGTTACTAAGCTCCTTTGAATGTACACTGCCTGCATAGAATTGTGCACTATCCAGATTGAAGCACACACATCTTTATATGCAATTGGGAAACTGGTGTTTTTCAAACGTTCCAAGAGTTTACTTCTCTTTGTCAAAACATCATTGATATTCGAGCAATCTGATATTGAAAAGGGAAGTATTTGTTGGCATCTTATTTTAAGTTTACATCTTGCAGTTTACTTGAAACTAACTATGAAGCTTATACAACTCGATAAGTGCAGTGTGCTGATTAACAAAACCATTTGACCGTAAATACATTTTTTTAAACATGTGTGTACCATCTGCATACTTCAAGGTACAAGAGGAACTATGTGAGATGACGTGCACAACCAGCGCACGTAGCTGCTACTACGTAACAGCCGAGAGTCAATTGACAGTGAATCTTGACAGGTTCCCTTTACATCGATTTTACCATTGTACGCTCTTGCAGTCCATTTTCTGTTTTCGAATGTAGACTTGAAACCAATTGAATGGGTCCAAAAAGGATCTTATATGCCTTATATATCAATTAGTTTACTCTCAAAATCTACATGTTGGTCTAACTTTCTTGCATATTCTTTGAATAAATCTAGAAATGTCATGTTTTGCTGAATTTTTATCTCGTGGATCTTTCTGGCATGTGCTAGCTCTGGAATGAAAGACCACTGATTCTTGATCATGTATGCTTATGTGTATTAGACTTTGCAAGTTGTGAGCAGTTCTATGCACGAAAAGTGTTATCTTGAAACATTATTTGGCTAGAAGCACAAGCAAACTCTCAGGATTTCATAAGTTGAATAGTTGATCATGTATACATCATGCTCAAAGTATAATATGCTTTGTTGCAAATTACTGCCATTCTATCGTCAAAATAGATGGGCGGCACAGAGTGCCATCACCGATCTAATTTATTCATATAAGAGCTAAGCTACCACGTGATGCCATATCATGCGACACCCGCTGTGCATTCTATGCCGGCCCTACTTATGTCAAAACTGCGTGTGCACAGCCGCCAGAGGCAACTAGACGGCTGAAACCTGTCTCACCTCGAATCTTCCTTCCAAACTAGAAATAGTGCACGCTAACATTTTAGAGAACATACAACAGTTCAAACTGACAAAGTGCAAGTTGAAAGTTTAGCAAGTTTACAATTTCCAGGTAGCAGGATATAGGCCGCTGGAGCCCAATACATTGTTCAATGCTGATATGGCAACAAAACTAACTGAAACATGGCATGCCCATATTGTAAACCTGGGCTGCACAAGATGAACATTGCTATATTGACTAGCAATTTACCAAGAACAACATTATGACTCTAGGTCATAGACCGCAATGCTTGAATAAAAACCGCTGATATATTATAAGATAAGTATAAATATGTCTAGGTGTAACAAGTAAATGGAAATTTTAAAGTGGCTCTAGTTTGAGCATCATACTTGATTACTCCTCATCATCATCCTTCGCCTCATCATTGTCTTTCCAGAACATTTGTAGTGTGAACTCGCGAGAAGTCACTTCAAATTCCTCGCATACATTCTCGTTGCCAAGTGTAAGCATGGCCATGGAAGACAATGTGGGCTCGTAGTTGGAAGCCATTGCCATTCCTCCGTGGACACCCTCAGTGCCGACTGCAAGCATGCCTGGGGAAGTTGGTGGAGGCTCGTTTAGGTCCAGCTTCATCATGTCAATGTGCAGCTCGCCGCCTTGGGGGCGCATGTTCTCAGGTGATGAGATGTGTTCGTTCACAGAGGGTGGATTATGGTCTATGCCGAAGGCCATGCTGAGTGCGTGGTACGCTTTGCTTCCGCGCTTCCATGGACTCAACTGCCATCCGCTCCCCCAACACACGCATTTGGCTAGCCTCCGCCTTCAACAGTTGGAGCGCTATCTTAGTGGACAACAATATGACCTGTGTTCCTTGCATGTCGAGCAACGCCATGGAGGACGGCATGTATGAGAAGGGCCTCCCAAGCGCAGCCGCCTTGCAGGCGGGGCAGAGGAACACATCGCTGGGGGAGTGGATACATGAGAAGTGCGCGATGGCCTTGCGACAGACAATGCAGGGGACGGTAGGCGCATCCGGGGAGATGATAGGGTCGTCGTTGTCAGAAGACGAGTCATCATTGAGGAGTTGGAAGCAACAACAACAGTACAAGGAACGGTGGGAGAGGAGTAGACAGGAACAGCAGAGGCGACAGAGCACGCCTTGGTGGCGAGCGTACTGTAGGGGCCAGGTCCGGGGGCCAGATGTGCAACCATCACCGGCACACCGCCTTGCTTCTGGTAGGAGCAAACTCAGGGGATTCATTGGTGGTGCCTGCGTGAAGAACACAAAACAACCAATATTAGTTAGTTATCAAGGTTTTTGGGGAGAGACCAACTCCATGATTAAGAAATTCACAAAATCTCCAATGGAAGAGTACCTGTGAGAATTCTTCTTCTCCTCCTTGTTGAAAATTGTTGCAAAATAGGTACCAATTTATGGAGAACCGATGATTAATTGCAATCTAAGCGGCGACAACGACGGCGGCGGCAAAAGAGGATGGAAGACCAAAAAGGGTTACGACTTTTGAAGATCTAGATCTACCTCTTTGGAGCCTTGTTAGCGGTGGAACGACGAGGCGACCGCGGTATCATCGCCATGGATCTAGAGGATGGACAAGTGGCGGTTAGGGCTAGAAGACATAGAGGATGGTGATGTCACCACTGGGGATAATAGGGTAGGTGAGTGGGATGGGGTTGGAAGGTTTTGGTGCAGAAGTTATAGCCCTTCTGGCGGCCCGCTGGGGAGGGGTGGCGTGGGGTGCGTGTTTTATTTTTGGCACACATTTAAGTTTGTGGTCATGGAGATGATTTCAAATATGTTGTAGATCTATACTGGATCTGGTGTCGGGAGTATTGTGACATTTCGATGGTGAGGAGGAGGGAGGGTGATTTAGTTGGAACATTTAGGTATATTGTCACACTAAAGCATAGTAATACTAAAGAAACTCTCCATATTTAATCATAAAATTCAATCTAATCTATCAAACATGCCAAATGTGATACTTTAATCATCATGCAAGCGTTTCACTTTCACCTATAACATGGTGTGATCATGTATGTTGTGCACATATCAGTTGTTGCTTAAAGAAAACGGGAAAAGCAACATTTTCTTGTGATAAACTTCGCTTGCTATGCTATCCCAAGAGGATGATATACATAGAAGGTTAAAACTTTTGTACCTTTTGCCTTCTTACTGTCAGATGACCAATCCAGTTGGTTGAACTAACTTGATGTAAAAATATCTCAAAACTATCATGACTACGAAACTTGTCGGTGGGTTGTCCTTTGGAAATATCACTATAGAAAATGGCTTGAATGTAAAATGTTGAGCAATCAAACATGCTATCTGCAACTGCAGTGTGGAAGCATATAATACTCTAATGCATGTTCTTTAATCAAACCCTTCCTGACAACAATCTGATGAAAACAATATTCAAGATCACAAGTCAATGGCTCAACATATATTTAGTTAGTGATTACTTGAGCAAATAATCCGACCTTCTTTTATCATTTAGATTATTAATCTCTGGAAGACATCTGCTCATAGTGGAAGCAGAGCATGGTGGACATTATGTAGAAAATATTTAGAAAATCTAGCTATTCCATAAATATAGCAAGAATTTTGAATCATTTCACAAATCATGGATCTATAATTAATTTTATTGAAAAGGAATATTTCCAATCCATCATAATCAAGTACACTAGATTACATCGACATTGAACACTGACAGAGGAACCATGAAAAATACAAACCCGACATTAAATGTTGTAACAAAGAACCAATTTATACCATATACAACTTATAATTTTTCAATGTAAACAATGCATCATACTGACTAATATGTAACCTCTCCTTCACCTATCATTCTTGATCCTATTCATCATAAATGAATGGCCACGATTAGTGCTAACAAAACTATCTCACGGAAGAGAGAATATAGTAATAACAGATTATCACTTGCATAGCCTACCAGATCTGCCATCACCAAAGATGTGGGTGACCTATTGACCTACAACAAAAACAAAATCACAACCATGTGTATTTTGGCGCAGACCAGTCAAAATCTGAACCTCAAATTACAATTTGGATAGAAAACTATGTAATTGAAAATAAATAAACTGCTATATCATCATAGCAAATAGCCAATTAAAATCTAGTGTGTTACGTTATAACGTGATACCATGTAAATTTCACATGTACATAAACCCTTGAAAGCAACAACCATGGCACCTGCAACAAAAAAACAAACTTAAGCTCGCATTCTAGAGCTAGGTTTTTATTTTTGACGAAAAGGAACACGTGTTGCATTTCATTGATTAAGACGAACACATTACAATGCTCACAGTGAGCACACGAACACACAACAACAATAAGAGACCACACCAGCGCCACAACAAACCCACACCCTAGGAGAATAAGAAACTTAGATTCAAGGATCGTGAAGTCTCAACGTGGAGAAGTAGGTCTTCAGCTTCCATCATCATCTGTCCAAGTAAGGCAGACGCCTTTAGCGTTGGTCGTGTGGTTGCCACCCGACAACACCCCTAAGAGAGAGGGAGTGGTGTCATATGGGAACGAGTTAATCCATGAAGGAATACGACTCGACAACCCAACTTCAAATGCAAACGTCAAGCCTACCCACCACTTGAATGAGAGCATGGATCACGTTTGCCAAGCACCAACAACGTCGACCACCACTGGTCCCTCCAGTCGGCACCGCTCATGCTCCTAAAATGATGTCTCAAGAGAAGTGATGCAAAGCGTCGTCTAATCCCTTAGAGGATCTAGGGTTTCCCTCGGAGCCACCTCGGGCAGCTGGCGCCGGCCGAGAACGCATGCGGGCGAGGGAGGAGGGAGTTTGGGTGGGCCAGGGCGGTCAGAAGCGAGCTTGGCAGCGGTCCAGACTCCTGCAAAGCCCCCCCCCCCCCCCCCGCCCCCACGGTTGTCTCCGGTTTGCGGGAGGAAGTATGCCCGGACCGCGCCGCGAATCGATACAAGATCGCGTTGGATGACTTCCGCGGTTCAGACATCACGGTTCAGACGGATGTAGGCGGTTTGCGGGTTGGCATTCGAGATGCCCTAAAGCTATCATCCAAGTGTGATAAAGAAAAAAATCATTTTATCCTTGGTACCAACAATACAATGTGTGTCTTGTCCCTTATTGTCTCTAGGATATATAACACCGCAAGATTGAACCCACTACCATACACAAGTTCCACTGAAGATCTACGCATTAAACTTGGCCAAAGAATAACACATAGATCAGAAAGCATATATGACTACTTAGTTATGCATAAAAAAACAATATGAGATTCAATAAAATTCATGAACAGTCTAATTGTAAGCGAGAATTGATCATATCCCAACAAACACAACACCGATTACATCATATCGATCTCAATCATGTGAGGCGGCTCACAAGAACTTTGTATTGAATCACAAGGGAGAGAGGATGCCATCTAGCTACTGCTATGGATCCAAGATCGTAAGGAAACTACTCACACATGGACATGGTGGCATCAAGGTTGATGAAGATAGCTTCGGTGATGGATTTCCCCTCCGGTAACACGCCGGAAAAGACCTCCAAATTGGGTCTCCCTGGAATAGGAATTTGCAGGTGGAAAAGTCACAAAAAATGGTGTCAGGTGTTTCAGGAATAATGGGATTTATAGGCAAAAGATGACTGAAAGGCGGTGCAGAGGGGCGCCAGACGGGCCCACCACGCACCTCTCCTGACGGCGTGGGGTGGCCGTCTTGGGCCCTGGGTGGCCTCCCCGCTCCTTCCAGTGCTTTCTGGAACCTTCACCTTTCGAAAAAATCATCAAAAGTCCCCGTGGTATTTTTATGTCCGGAGATATCATTTTTCTGTACAATAAAAAAGTGTGCAGAAAACAACAACTAACTCTGGACACTACATTAATAGGCTAGCCTAGAAAAATAATGTAAATTGCTATAAAAACTATCTAAAAGTGGTATGATAATAGCATGAGACAATAAAAAATTATATATACGTTTGGGATGTATCAAGATGCTGTGTCAACGGACATATTGCAGTGGGCGATGGATGAGGATGAGTTGGTCGATCTATGTTAGAGAGCCAGATGGCCAAGTACAGGCCCTCATGACTAATCGGCCTTTGCGGTGGCGCCAACCACCATCATTCTGGTGGACGGGGAGGAGGAGGAGGAGATGATGTATGCTACCAATGGTGAACCAGTTGAGCTTCATGACGCTGGCAATGCAGAAGAGGTGGAGATGGTGGTTAGGGCGCGTGAGCCAGGTGACCATACACTACCCTTGGAGGTCGCAATTACAAGCCTCAAGGATGCCACCGCTCCAAGCGCCTCCAGGCTCATCGCGGCTAGGATGCAGTGCTTGTTGGGATGGATCAATGAATGTAAGATCGATTTAGCCCTCTAGTGAAAATCTCACTCAATCCTGTTCAAACCGCTCAAATCCCTAATCAAGTATGCCTAAATTGAGTGCCAAGTCAATGCCCAAGAGGTAGATTGGATGCCTAGTGCGTGATGCATAGAATGCCGTCATTGATAAAACGATTCCATCGGGGACAAAGGGCTTACCGCCATTGACGAATGCCTGTGGGTGAGGTGATGAGGACGGTGATCGACGCCGGCTGTCGCCGCCTAGATCTTCGCTCCGATGCTTGCAATCTACTGTTGGGGAACGTAGTAATTTCAAAAAAAATCCTACGCACACGCAAGATCATGGTGATGTATAGCAACGAGAGGGGAGAGTCTTGTCCATGTACCCTCGTAGACCGAAAGCGGAAGCGTTAGCACAACGCGGTTGATGTAGTCGTACGTCTTCACGATCTGACCGATCAAGTACCGAACGCACAGCACCTCCGAGTTCTGCACACGTTCAACTCGATGACGTCCCTCGAACTCTGATCCAGCCGAGTGTTGAGGGAGAGTTTCGTCAGCACGACAGCGTGGTGACGATGATGATGTTCTACCGGCGCAGGGCTTCGCCTAAGCACCGCTACGATATGATCGAGGTGGATTATGGTGGAGGGGGGCACCGCACATGGCTAAGAGATCAAGAGATCAATTGTTGTGTCTATGGGGTGCCCCCTGGCCACGTATATAAAGGAGTGGAGGAGGGGAGGGGCCGGCCCTCTCTATGGCGCGCCCTAGGGGAGTCCTACTCCCACTGGGAGTAGGATTCCCCCTTTCCTAGTAGAACTAGGAGCCCTTCCAAGTAGTAGGAGTAGGAGAGAAGGAAAGGGAAAAGAGAAGAAAAGGAAGGAGGGGGCACAGCCCTTCCCCCTAGTCCAATTCGGACTAGGCCTTGGGGGGCGCGTGGCTTGCCTCTCTCTCTTTCCCCTAAAGCCCAATAAGGCCCATACACTCCCCGGCGAATTCCCGTAACTCCCCGGTACTCCGATAAATACTCGAATCACTCGGAACCTTTCCGATGTCCGAATATAGTCATCCAATATATCGATCTTTACGTCTCGACCATTTAGAGACTCCTCGTCATGTCCCCGATCTCATCCGGGACTCCGAACTACCTTTGGTACATCAAAACACATAAACTCATAATATAATCGTCATCGAACTTTAAGCGTGCGGACCCTACGGGTTCGAGAACTATGTAGACATGACCGAGAAACGTCTCCGGTCAATAACCAATAGCGGAACCTGGATGCTCATATTGGCTCCTACATATTCTACGAAGATCTTTATCGGTCAAACCGCATAACAACATACGTTGTTCCCTTTGTCATCGGTATGTTACTTGCCCAAGATTCGATCGCCGGTATCTCAATACCTAGTTCAATCTCGTTACCGACAAGTCTCTTTACTCGTTCCGTAATACATCATCCCGCAACTAACTCATTAGTTGCAATGCTTGCAAGGCTTATAGTGATGTGCATTACCGAGTGGGCCCAGAGATACCTCTCCGACAATCGGAGTGACAAATCCTAATCTCGAAATACGCCAACCCAACAAGTACCTTCGGAGACACCTGTAGAACACCTTTATAATCACCCAGTTACATTGTGACGTTTGGTGGCACACAAAGTGTTCCTCCGATAAACGGGAGTTGCATAATCTCATAGTCATAGGAACATGTATAAGTCATGAAGAAAGCAATAGCAACAAACTAAACGATCAAGTGCTAAGCTAACGGAATGGGTCAAGTCAATCACATCATTCTCCTAATGATGTGATCCCGTTAATAAAATGACAACTCATGTCTATGGTTAGGAAACATAACCATCTTTGATCAACAAGCTAGCCAAGCAGAGACATACTAGTGACACTCTGTTTGTCTATGTATTCACACATGTATTATGTTTCCGGTTAATACAATTCTAGCATGAATAATAAACATTTATCATGATATAAGGAAATAAATAATAACTTTTATTATTGCCTCTAGGGCATATTTCCTTCAGTCTCCCACTTGCACTAGAGTCAATAATCTAGTTCACATCGCCATGTGATTTAATACCAATAGTTCACATCACCATGTGATTAACACCCATAGTTCACATCGACATGTGCCCAACACCCAAAGGGTTTACTAGAGCCAATAATCTAGTTCACATCGCTATGTGATTAACACCCAAAGAGTACTAAGGTGTGATCATGCTTTGCTTGTGAGAGGATTTTAGTCAACGGGTCTGCCACATTCAGATCCGTAAGTATTTTGCAAATTTCTATGTCAATAATGCTCTGCACGGAGCTACTCTAGCTAATTGCTCCCACTTTCAATATGTATCCAGATTGAGATTTAGAGTCATCTGGATCAGTGTCAAAATTTGCATCGATGTAACCCTTTACGACGAACCTTTTTTGTCACCTCCATAATCGAGAAACATATCCTTATTCCACTAAGGATAATTTTGACCGCTGTCCAGTGATCTACTCCTAGATCACTATTGTACTCCCTTGCCAAAAATAGTGTAGGGTATACAATAGATCTGGTACACAGCATGGCATATTTTATAGAACCTATGGCCAAGGCATAGGGAATGACTTTCATTCTCTTTCTATCGTCTGCCATGGTCGGGCTTTGAGTCTTACTCAGTTTCATACCTTGTAACACAGGCAAGAACTCTTTCTTTGACTGTTCCATTTTGAACTACTTCAAAATCTTGTCAAGGTATGTACTCATTGAAAAACTTATCAAGCGTCTTGATCTATCTCTATAGATCTTGATGCTCAATATGTAAGCAGCTTCACCGAGGTCTTTCTTTGAAAAACTCCTTTCAAACACTCCTTTATGCTTTGTAGAATAATTCTACATTATCTCCGATCAACAATATGTCATTCACATATACTTATCAGAAATGATGTAGTGCTCCCACTCACTTCCTTGTAAATACAGGCTTCACCGCAAGTTTGTATAAAACTATATGCTTTGATCAACTTATCAAAGTGTATATTCCAACTCCAAGATGCTTGCACCAGTGCATAGATGGATCGCTGGAGCTTGCATATTTTGTTAGCACCTTTAGGATTGACAAAACTTTCTTGTTGCATCATATACAACTCTTCTTTAATAAATCCATTAAGGAATGTAGTTTTGTGCATCCATTTGCCAGATTTCATAAAATGTGGCAATTGCTAACATGATTCGGACAGACTTAAGCATAGATACGAGTGAGAAACTCTCATCGTAGTCAACACCTTGAACTTGTCGAAAACCTTTTGCGAGAATTCTAGCTTTGTAGATAGTAACACTACTATCAGCGTCCGTCTTCCTCTTGAAGATCCATTTAATCTCAATGGCTCGCCGATCTTTGGGCAAGTGAATCAAAGTCCATACTTTGTTCTTATACATGGATCTCATCTCAGATTTCATGGCCTCAAGCCATTTCGCGGAATCTGGGCTCATCATCGCTTCCTCATAGTTCGTAGGTTCATCATGGTCAAGTAACTTGACCTCCAGAACAGGATTACCGTACCACTCTGGTGCGGATCTCACTCTGGTTTACCTACGAGGTTCGGTAGTAACTTGATCTGAAGTTACATGATCATCATCATTAGCTTCCTCACTAATTGGTGTAGTAGTCACAGGAACAGATTTCTGTGATGAACTACTTTCCAATAAGGGAGCAGGTACAGTTACCTCATCAAGTTCTACTTTCCTCCCACTCACTTCTTTCGAGAGAAACTCCTTCTCTAGAAAGGATCCATTCTCAGCAATGAATATCTTGCCTTCGGATCTGTGATAGAAGGTGTACCCAACATTTTCTTTTGGGTATCCTATGAAGACGCACTTCTCCGATTTGGGTTTGAGCTTATCAGGTTGAAACTTTTTCACATAAGCATTGCAACCTCAAACTTTAAGAAATGACAGCCTAGGTTTCTTGCTAAACCATAGTTCATACGGTGTCGTCTCAACGGATTTAGATGGTGCCCTATTTAACGTGAATGTAGCTATCTCTAATGCATAACCCCAAAACGATAGTGGTAAATTGGTAAGAGACATCATAGATCGCACCATATCTAATAAAGTACGGTTACGGCGTTCGGACACACCATTACACTATGGTGTTCTAGGTGGCGTGAGTAGTGAAACTATTTCACATTGTTTTAACTGAAGGCCAAACTCGTAACTCAAATATTTTACTTCTGCGATCATATCGTAGAAACTTTTATTTTTGTTACGATGATTCTCCACTTCACTCTGAAATTCTTTGAACTTTTCAAATGTTTCAGGCTTGTGTTTCATCAAGTAGATATACTCATATCTGCTCAAATCATCTGTGAAGATCAGAAAATAATGATACCCGCCGCGAGCCTCAATATTCATCGGACCACATACATTAGTATGTATGATTTCCAACAAATCTGTTGCTCGCTCCATTGTTCCGGAGAACGGAGTCTTAGTCATCTTGCCCATGAGGCATGGTTCGCAAGCATCAACTGATTCATAATCAAGTGATTCCAAAAGCCCATCATCATGGATTTTCTTCATGCACTTTACACCAATATAACCTAAACGGCAGTGCCACAAATAAGTTGCACTATCATTATTAACTTTGCATCTTTTGACTTCAATATTATGAAAATGTGTATCACCACGATCGAGATCCAACAAACCATTTTCATTGGGTGTATGACCATAGAAGGTTTTATTCATGTAAACAGAACAACAATTATTCTCTAACTTACATGAATAACCGTATTGCAATAAACATGATCCAATCATATTCATACTCAACGCAAACACTAAATAACATTTATTTTAGGTTTAACACTAATCCCGAAAGTATAGGGAGTGTGCGATGATGATCATATAAATCTTGGAACCATTTCCAATACACATCGTCACTTCACCCTTAACTAGTCTCTGTTCATTCTGCAACTCTCGTTTCAAGTTACTATTCTTAGCAACTGAACTAGTATCAAATACTGAGGGGTTGCTATAAACACTAGTAAAGTACACATCAATAACATGTATATCAAATATAGCTATGTTCACTTTGCCATCCTTCTTATCCGCCAATTACTTGGGGTAGTTCCGCTTCCAGTGACCAGTCCCTTTGCAGTAGAAGCACTCAGTTTCAGGCTTAGGTCCAGACTTGGGTTTTTTCACTTGAGTAGCAACTTGCTTGCTGTTCTTCTTGAAGTTCCCCTTTCTTCCCTTTGTCCCTTTACTTGAAACTAGTGGTTTTGTTTACCATCAACACTTGATGCTTTTCTTGATTTCTACCTTCGTCGATTTCAGCATCACGAAGAGCTTGGGAATCGTTTCCGTTATCCCTTGCATATTACAGTTCATCACGAAGTTCTACTAATGTAACGCCCTCGATGCGGCTATATCTCCCACGTGTCGAAGCACGACTTAGAGGCATAACCGCATTGAAAGCAATGTCGCAAGTGAGGTAACACTACAAAAAAAAGACACATCCGTGACATTTTGGGCCGAACGAATTTTTTTTCTGTCATACATATGACACTTCTATGACGATAATTGTGACAAAACCCGGTATCATCATAGATGTGGTGGGCTCCTAATTCTATGACAAAAAATCATGACAGAAAATGGGCTTTTCGTCCTGGGCGGGCCGGAGACGCAGCTGCATGACATTCTTTGGGCCGTCCATGACGGAAAAAACCGTGGTAGAAGCGAGGGGGAGGAAAATTTCAGGGAGTTCCCGGTTACGGTGGGAGGTCAGGGGCCGAGCGATGCACGTTTCTCTCGTACACGTACGCGCGTGTGTGCGAGGCGTTGGCTCTAACTGAACCCGAGCAAGGCGTTGGGCTCTAACTGAACCCGAGCAATTGCACTGCAGGCTACGTGTTACTGAACCCGAGCGATCGATCGATGGCTGTTAACTGAACCCGATCGAGCGATTCCTTGGCTACTGCTGCTAACTGAAGCCGATCGATGGGATGAACAGTGAGTTTTGCGAGGGGGGGGGTGGATGAACAGTGAGCGGTGGCGTTGCCTCTGGATGAATAGGACCCCGTGGTGTGGTGGAGGGCTGGATGAGCAGTTTACGGTGGAGGGGTGCCCGTGGAGGGGTGGATGAACAGGACCCCGTAGTGTGGAGGGCAGGATGAACAGTAGACGGTGGAGGGGTGCCCGTGGAGGGGTGGTTGAACAGGACCCCGTGGTGTGGAGGGCTGGATGAACAGTAGATGGTGGAGGGGTGGTTGAACAGTAGCCGGTGGAGTAGCGCCCGGTGGAGGCTGGATGAATAGGAGCTCGTGGAGGCTGGAGGAGGTCGACGATGGATGAACAGTAGCTCGTGGAGGCTGGAGGGGGTCGACGGTGGAGATGAACAGTATCCCGTGGAGTCCCGTTTTGCGGTACGCCACACCCCTCCCGATGAACAGGACCCCCGTTTCGACCGTAGCACTCCAACACAAGTCCGTTTCCTCCGTTTCGCGGTACACCACACCCCTCCCGATCAACAGGACCCCCGTTTCGACCGTAGGAGGTCCGTTTCCTCCATTTTGCGGTACGCCACACCCCTCCCGATCAACAGGACCCCCGTTTCGACCGTAGGAGGTCTGTTTCCTCCATTGTGCGGTACGCCAGGCCTCGTTTCCATCGCCTCTTCCGTCCAAGCCCTCCCGATGAACACGACCACGCATTCCGTTCCGACCCAGCCGCGTTGCCTCCCGATGAACACGACGCATTCCGTTGCCTCCCCATGAACATGACGACGACGCTGTTTCTCCGTTCCGACCCAGCCATGTACACGAGCCCTCGCCGTACGTATGCGCGAGTAGGCGTTCGAGACCCCGCCCGTATGTACACATACGTGGCCGTATTTTCTTTCTTGCACCCTGGCCGCCTCTACTACGACACGTGCGCACCTCTACGTCCACCAATATATATGTACGTACACGTTCGCGACCAGAATGACAACGCCACGTATGCTTCGACCAGGTGGATCCCGACTGTCAGGCACTTCCTTGCCTGCGAAGATGTAGCTGGTGGGTCCCAGCAGTCAGGGGGCGAATCATTTTTTTTCGGACGCACTTCCTTGCGTGCGAAGATGTAGCTGGTGGGTCCCAGCAGTCGGGGGGCTGGTGGGTCCCAGCAGTCAGGGGGGCGAATCGTTTTGGTTTTTTTTGCCCGGACGCACTTCCTTGCATGCGAAGATATAGCTGGTGGGTCCCAGCAGTCAGGGGGGCGAATCGTTTTTTTTTGCCCGGACGCACTTCCTTGCGTGCGAAGGTGTAGCTGGTGGGTCCCAGCAGTCAGAGGGGAAACACTTTTTTCGCGAAATACGGTGGCCCGTCCGGTGGGTCCCTGCTGTCAGGTGGAGGAATCATTATTTTCCGCGTAATAAGGAGGCACTTCCTTGCTGCCGCCGTGGACCCAGCTGTCAGCCTCTCCACGTACAGTCCACGTCCGATGGAAGTTGCTCCTTGACCACGTTGACCACGCCGCGCCGAGAGCACCAGGGCAGTGGACAACGGCGAGGCCTAGGAAGGGGACGACACGGAGGCAGGGAAGACTCGGCAGTTGTTTCCCACGCGGAGGGGAGTACGACTATACGAGGGTTTACTGGTTCGTCTGCCGTCGCTGGAGAATAACAGCAGGTGTGGGTGAGTAGAGGGATGGCTAGGCCAGCGATGGGAGTACGGTCAGGCGGTGAGGCCTGCGCGGCAGCACAGCCGGCCGCGAGGAGGAGGGAGCAGGCAGTCCCACCGGCGCTTGTTTGAGCGGCTGGAGGAGGAAGAGCAGAGATTGAAGAAGCACGACGGCCGTTGGATGGACATCCAACAGTCAGTGCTTGTGCGTCAACCTTTTTTTAGGAAAACCTCAAATCTGTGGAAAACAGCATACAGCCCATCTGCCATTATTTCTAATAATTTACAGCCCATTTGCTAATTCTTAAGGTTTTTTTGGAGCCCATATTCTTTTTGTTAGCATTGCAGCCCATATTGTGGCAACGGTTAAAAAATTATACGAAATTTTGCATATTTCGGTGCGGTCCGAACTGTTTTTAATCCCGAAATTTCGACTCACATTCAAACTGATTTTAAAAATAAATGTATATCAATATAAAATCCAACAAATTCTCCACGCATAAAAATTAATGTAATTTAAAGCCTTGAAATGAAAAAAAAGATATTTGAAACTAATTGCCGGTTTGATGTGTTTTAAAAATGTACAACCCATTTCTCATTACTGATGGGCCATTTTCTCGGCCAGCCGAATGAAAGCTCTCCCCGTCTTGAAAGATTTGCAGCCCAACAGGCCTGACAAAGCGTCTTACTTGGCAAATCACAAAAAAACTGGGCTGTGGCCGTGGACCCAGCTGTCAGCCTCTCCATGTATAGTACTCTTCCGATGGAAGTCGTTCCTTGACCACGTTGACCAGCCGCGCGGAGAGCACCACGGCGGTGGACGACGGCGAGGCCTAGGAAGGGGATGACACGGCAGTGGAAGCCCGCGCGGAGAGGACTACGAGGGTTCACTGGTTCGGCTGTGGTGTGAGGCTGCCGTCGCCGCAGGGCCTGTCCAGCTGTGGGAATAGTAGGGGGCGATGAGGCCTCTGCGGCAGCACAGCCGGCCAGGGGAGGCAGGAGCATGCGGCACGACCAGCGCTGCTTTGGGCGGCTGGAGCAAGAAGACCAGAGGTTGAAGAAGCACTATGGCCGTTGGATGGACATCATACGGTCACTGGAGCTAGAATCGTTCATATTGACTAAGTTGACAAAGTCCTTCGTCCCCGTCAACTTAGTAGGCCCATAAGTCAGCCTGCCAGCAAGGTGGGTCCCAGCTAGCCGGGGGAGTATTCATTTTTTGTGCGTAATAAGGAGGCACTTCCGGTGGGTCCGAGCTGACAGCGGGGGGAAAGTTTTTTCACGAAATACGGTGGCCCGTCCAGTGGGTCCCAACAGTCAGGGGAAAACGATTTTTTCGCAAAATACTGGTGGCCCGTCCGGTGGGTCCCAGGTGGAGGAATAATTATTTTCTGCGTAATAAGGAGGCACTTCCTTGCGGCTGCCGTGGACCCAGCTGTCAGCCTCTGCACGTACAGTACTCTTCCGATGGAAGTCGGTCATTGACCACGTTGACCACGCCGCGTCGAGAGCACCAGGGCGGTGGACGACGGCGAGGACTAGGAAGGGGACGACTCGGAGCCAGGGAAGACGCAGCAGTGGATGCCCACGCGAAGAGGAGTACGAGGGTTCACTGGTTCGACTGCAGTGTGAGGCTGCTGTCGCCGCAGATTAACAGGGGGTGTGGGTGAGTAGAGGGATGGTCTGGCCAGCGGTGGGAGTAGTAGGGGGCGGTGAGGCCTCCGCGGCATCACAGTCGGCCACGGGAGGCAGGAGCACGCGGCATGACCGGTGCTGGTTTGGGCGGCTGGAGCAAGAAGACCAGAGGTTGAAGAAGCACTACGGCCGTTAGATGAACATCGTACGGTAACATGAGCTAGAATCGTTCATATTGACTAAGTTGACAAAGCCCTCCGTCCCCGTCAACTTGGTAGGCCCACAAGTCAGCCTCCCACTATGCTGGGTTCCAGCTGGCAGGGGGAATATTCATTTTTTTGTGCGTAATAAGGAGGCACTTCCTTGCATGCGAAGATAGCTGGTGGGTCTGACATGTTAGTGGGGGGCACTTTATTTCGTGAAATACAGAGGCCCTTCCGGTGGGTCCCAGATGTCAGGTGGAGGAATCATTATTTTGCGCATAATAAGGAGGCATTTCCTTGTGTGCGGCCGTGGACCCAGCTGTCAGCCTCTCCACGCACAGTCTACTTCCGATGGTGTCGTTCGTTGACCACGTTGACCATGCCGCGCCGAGCGCATCCAAGGTGGTGGACGACGGCGAGGCCCCGGACAGCAACGAGCCGGAGATGGGAAGACGCGGGAGTAGAGTCGCAGACGGAGAGGTGTATGAGGGTTAACTGGTTCTAGTGCGGTGTGGTTCGACAGTCGGTGGAGAAGAACAGGAGGTGTGGAGGGGTGGAGGGATGGCCTGGCGAACGGTGGAGTAGCGCTTCATAGCGAAGCATGCTAAGCAGAGCTGCTAGCAGCAGGAGGCAGGAGGTGGTCCCGGCGGCGCTGGAGGAAGAAGAAGAGAGATTGAAGATGGATGCCTGTCGTTGGATGTAAATCCAACGGCTAACATGTCAGAATCATTTGTTGACTAAATTGACAACGACTTGCATTGGCTTCGACCTATTGGCCCACATTTCAGCCTCCAAAAATGTGGCACGTATTCAACCCATTTTTTCCAGAATTTACAGTCTTTTTTTGCGCGGTAGAATTTACAGTTAATTTGATCTTTTTTTTGAATTATAGCCATTAGCTGGACTGGGTGAACAAATAATGTAGCGTCCATGCGGCCTGTTTATTTTATTTCCTAAAAAATTACAGGCTATTTGCACTTTCTCGAAATACACGATTTTGCTAGGCTGATTCTAATTATAATGTTGGGTTGGGCCAGCAATGTTATCAAAAAATAAAAAGGGGCCGAGCATTTTGTTATAAATATATTTAAATAATAAGTGATATTATTACATTCGTCCTTAAATCTTACCAAGCTTTTGTACACAATCACTAGGATTTTCGTGCCAAAACAATCTAGGATTTTATTTGTTAAGAAATTATTTTTATAAGTTAATAAGATGTGGGATATTGTTTTCTTACATATGTAAGTATCTGTTAAATATATGATGACAATAAAAATAATATATAATAACATATGAAATAATTTTTTTAGAAAAACAGGGAGCATCTTCCCGGTTCCATTGCTGAGAACGAAAGCACAACATATTCTGATACAGCAGCTCAAAGAGCAGTTCGAAAGCAAAGGTAGAAAAGCTACAAACTAGGAGGGTGGATGAACAAATTCTCTGAATAACACAAATCACCTGAGCGGTGCCAAAGGCAGAGCGGATAGAGCACTCAAATGACACAAGGAGGGTCCAGCGAAGCCTTCATGGTCTTCAGCCGAGGGGCCGTGTCAGCCTGCGGCGACCAGTAAACAAGTAGAGAGACCGGGCTAGAAGGCATAACATGGTGGATATCCCTCTTTTTCGGCGCCAGGTGCCCATCATCTTCATCAGAGATCTTGAGACGAGCCCACGGGTCCAGCCCCAGAGTAGGTCGAGCCTTGTTCAGCCACAAGTGATCGCCAACGGTTTCTGGAGGGATCTTGTTAGGGTTTCCACGAAGCTCATCAACTTGTCCTTGTCCAATCCGGAGGAGAGAATCGCCCAGTTCCTCACCATGTTCCTGATCAACCTCAAGACCTGCGGAATGGAAATCCAGGAGGTGTTACTGAAAATCATAGCATTTCTATATTTCCAGAGACACCAAAAGACAGCTGAGCTAACATTGTTTAAAACTGAGCACTTTTTGGTAGCAATTCAGAATCTGGTGACAGATTCGAAGAGCCAATCTGACTAGAGAAATATTTCTCAATGTGGGCCCAGAGATGTTTAGCAACTATACATTCAAAAAATAGGTGAGAACAAGACTCTTGTTCCAAGCAGTAAACACAATCAAGGGGTTTGATGATGTGTCTCTTCCTAAGGTTATCCCTAGTCATCAATTTGTTTTTGGAGAGAAGCCAGAGAAATACATGAATTTTAGGGGGAACTCTCAATTTCCAGACAGCAGGGATAAACACGGGTTGAACCCCTCTAAATTTGATAACATGATAGAGGGAGCTGGAGGAATACTTCCCCTTATTGTCCAGCTGCCAAATCAGGGCATCTGGATCGGCAGTAAAGGTAATGCTTTTGTTAAAGAGAGTTTTAGGCATTGACCGTCCCAAACTTCATTGACACTTTTGTTAAGCTTATTGTGGACAGAGTAAATAGGCCAAAATTGGACTGCTTGGGGGGATGTGCCAAACCAACTATCTTCCCAGAACCTGGTTCTGCTCCCATCCCCTATGTTCCATCTGTAGCCAAATTTCATAGCATGCATAATAGATTTTAATCCTTTCCAGAATCTAGAGGTCTTAGGGTTGGAGGAAGGGACAAAAATATTAGGTTTATTTCCTAGGTATTTATGGGCAATAAGAAGCTTCCAGGGTTTCAGGTCTTCCTCATAGGATCTTTTAATCCAAGACCCTAGAAGACATATGTTAATTTCTTGGAGGTTAGGTATGCCTAGGCCTCCAAAATCTTTTTTCATAGAGACTAGGGCCCAATTAGCAAGGTGTAGCTTTCTATTTCCCTCAAAATCATTCCACAAGCAATGAGACATCTGAGAATTGATGAGGTTCACTGCCCATTTAGGGAACTTGAAGAAGAAGAGGAGATACACTGGAATGCTAGCCAAACAAGCTTGTATGAGGATCAATCTACCTCTGTAAGAGAGAAGTTTGCCCCTCCACCCAGCAATCCTTTTAATGATTTTATCTAGAAGGGGTTGGATATCCTCTCTCCTCAGTTTATCATAGTAGAGAGGGATACCTAGGTACTTAATGGGGAAGTTATGTTTATTACAGACTATAATAGAGAGGAAGTCAGCTAACTCCTGATCATCCATGTTGATAGGGATGAGTTCACTTTTAGAGTAGTTGATTCTCATGCCTGAGACTTGTTCAAACCAGGTTAGAACAGTTTTTAGATTGCTAGCATGTGTGGAGTCATTGTCTAAGAAATGGATGGTATCATCTGCATATTGAAGGCAAATGAGGCCACCAGGGCAGACCTCAGGACAGAGCCCTGCAATCAGACTATGATCAGCAGCTTTGCTCAGCATTTTAGTAAGAACGTCCACTACTAAATTAAACAAAAGCGGGGAGATGGGGTCACCTTGCCTAAGGCCTTTACCAGCAAGGAAAAAAATCACTTTCACAGTTATTTAACTTGACCCCAATAGACCCCCCATGAGTAAGTTGCTGGATCCAACTCTCCTCTATGAAAGGCTTGGAAAAGATCTAAGAGATGATTTTTCACCAAGTCCCAAAAATGCTGGTAAAACAAGAAGGGAATCACATCAGGACCAGGAGCCCCATCAGGATAAGAGCTAAAAATGGCTTCCTTCACCTCTATCTCTGAAAAAGGGGCTTCTAGCAGCTCATTTTCAGCGGGAGAGACTTTTTCAGAAGCAGAGAAAAAATTGTTTTGTAGAGAGAACCCAGAAGAGTTTTCTTTCTTAAACAGGTCATTGTAGAAGTCACTAGCCACTTTCAGCATCTCATCTACCTCAGTAACAGGGCCATTAGGGCCATCAAGGGAGTGAATGAGGGTTTTCCTCCTCCTCTGGTTAGCTACTGCATGGAAGTAAGCAGTATTTCTATCACTTCCAACATATCTAGCAGAACTGTGGGTTTTCCTTCTGACAGGGCAATTCTCAACTTTATGGGTAACCATTTTGCAGATAAAACAACTCTTGGGCTTGACATTTTTATCCAAATGATGCCCTGGTTCCCCACAGTTGTAGAATATCACCTCAAAGTATGCCATAAGGCCCGAAGCAGGGGCAGGAGCAGTTTTCTGGATGTCCTATCTCTTCTTTTGCTGATTCTTGCCTTGAGATTTCCCGCTGATCTGAGAGTCAGAACCACCAGCAGATTGATCTTGGGCAATTACAGGAGCCTGCCCAGATTGTGCCCCCATTTGGGGCGGAGGTGGGTCATACCACTGCCCAACCGGCGCTCCTCCCATTGTGATAGGGGAAATTCATCGGAGTTCCTGGTTCCTGCTCATCCTCCAGCCAGATGTTGTCTCTCAGGAAGCAGAAATAACCACCAGATAGCTCAATTGAAGCAGATTGCAAGCCTAATTTCAATCTTCTGCAGGTTTGGGGGAGAGGTAAGGTAGGGGATCCGCCTGCTCCAGCTCCGGTGGCGTGCTGGTGGGCAGGAGTCTAGTCAAGCATTCCCATCTTGCAGCACGGCGTGGATCTCCTGAATTCACTTCTCCTTTCGCCCATCGAACGAGCGCAATCGGCGGCTCACTGGGGTGGGGCATCCTGTGCTTCTCCGAGAAATCTCCTCCAAAGTAGATCCACAGGGCTAGATTCAGCAGCTCCCAATCCACATGATCCTTGCACATCCGAGCATACCTGCGCGAGTGAGAGAACGGATTCGGTCCCTCCTCGGCTTCCTTCCTCGCAGCTTCCTCCTCTGCTTCTCTCCATTCGCGCGTGCACTGGGTCCAGGAGAGAGCGTCGTCGTGGATCCACATCGCCCACTCCCTCCATCTCCTCCCTCAAGTCTCCCGCAGCACCGCCGGCGCGACGGAGTCGAGCGGCTGGAGCATCCGCGGGAAGGCTTTGTAGACATGTGGGAGATGCATCTTGTACATCTGCCTGTCTTCCAGCCATTCCCCCGTGGATATGGCCGGCGACTCCATGGGGCGCACGAGCGGACTTGATGAGGGGGGCAGGCGCGCCCGGAGTCAGGAGGCGGGGGGTGGCGGCGAGATCTATTTGCCAATTACTCCCTCCTTTTCGGTTTATAGGGCTCAATTCAAAAATCTCACCAACCAAGGTAGATGATGAATGGTGGAATACTTTTTGTAGTTTGCAAAAGCACCTAATTAATGCACTTGTTTTCCTCAAAAAATTATGTTTATCAATGCATAAATTGCAATGCATGCTTGCATAAAGTACATGCATTGGTCAATTTTCTCTTAATACTTGCATGCAATGATTTAATGCACCTTGGAATCTGAACATGTGATGGAAAACAACCAAATTGAGCCTTATAAAATTGAAAAACTAAAATTTTGAGATAAGCCCTATAAACCGAAAAGGAGGGAGTATGTGAACTAAACAGTCAACATATAAAATAATTTAAATATATATAATATAGTTAGAAGGGAAACATAAGTTGGTCCTGGCGTTCCTATTCTTATATAGAAAAATAGAACATACCTCTGCGTTTTCTTCAAAAAAAATATAAATTGGGCTGCCAAAAATATAACCTCGGATGGGAGGTCCATAGGCCGGTCGATACATGACGGCCCTAAGAAAATACAAACAGGCCTATGGACCTCCCATCCGAGGTCGTGGGCTGCGCATGTTAAAAATGAAAGCCTAGACGGGGCAGCCCAAAACCACGTCCAACACTTGCCAAAACTTCATCCCTCATTTTCTCTGTGTTTCGCACACTCGACATTGTGTGGGCATTTTGACTGTGCATCATATGAAGATGTGCTATGCATGAATGTTGATCAGCATGATGTTAACTGGCTGGTAGTTCCATTTTCGACCATGAATAAAACTTCCAACATGATGTTAACCCTGTTTGAAAAGGCCGTGTTAATATAAATGCTCTGCCTCTGAAAGTTGCAGTTTCTTATCTGAAACTGAACTTGCAGTTTCTAATCTGAAACTGAAACTTGCAGTTTCTTCTCTGAGAATCACATTGTCTGCACTTTTATACTCCTATGAAAGTACATTTTTTAAGTGCTAAAAATAGATCTCTAGAATTCATAAAATACTTCATATGCTCAATACTGCAAATCTCAAATTCAAAAGACATTCATATCTAAAAGTACCCTCAAAACACACAACACAAAACACAATTCACAACCTGCAAATACTGACAACCCTAAGCTCCTCCTGACAATTCACAACCTGCCCGACTATTGGGCTGGATGGGGGGCAGCCCCCTCCTATTCCTCGGCGGCAGACAGCCGCCCCGTGAGACGATGTGAACGGCGAGGGAGACGATGGCGGGGAAGCGTCGTCGGGCCAACTGCTTTTCTCCTCTTGCAGTTGGGTTCGGTCGACGAAGACTCCGCCGGCTCGCTCTGGCAGGACACCCTCACAAACGGCACCCTGTAGATGCTCGATCCTTCAATCTTTGGTGGATGCTCCATCTGGGATCGATACTCCCACCACCGCTCCCTCACGATCGGATTCGGTGAATCTGTTTGCTCCATGGCCCAGAGGAGCAGCTCTATGTACTCCGGCGCGACTCCCTCTGGGAGTATCGCCGCCTTTTCGCTCTGTTGCAGATATTTGGCCATGGATGTCGCCGTCGCCGCTAGTTGGTCCTTGTTGTCAAACCAAGACTGTATCTCCAACATCCTAGCTAGCTTCACAGGGTCGCCGTCTGCGATCCTCACGTATCGGTTGTACTCCTCCATCGATCTACTTCTCCACAGCACCTTCACTCGCCGGCGGTGGTTTTTGAATGGAAGAGGAGAGGAGCAGCGCTGGTTTTGGATTAGAACGGGAGAGGAGCGACGCTGGTTTTGGACTGGAACAGGAGAGGAGGGGCGGTGGTTTTGAAATGGAAGAGGAGAGGAGCGGCGCTGCATTTAGATTGGAACAGGAGAGGAGCGGTGGTGGTTTAAGAGGAGAAGAGCAGAAGAGCGGCGCTGGTCTTGGAAGTATTTTTTTGTTGTTTTGCTTATTTTGGGTCAAAGTTTGACCATGTACTGTATTTGACAAGCAAAATGTGAATGCATGTCACCAAAAATTGTACCGTTTGGTTCGTATCTGAATGTACTTTCAAATTATACTCCCTCCATTTTTTATACAAGGCCACAAACTCATATTACAGGTACCACGGTAAAAATCAATGCTATGTTTAAGTCAATGTTGCTAGCTAGCTTGTCACCTTGATTGACATGTTAATTAATGTGGTTTTTCTCTCCCAAGCACAACAAGCCAACCCTCTTACTCCTCATTGGTTGATTAATGTTGGGAATGCAAGCTAACCTTCTCACTCCCGCATGCACACAAGGGATATTAATGTCCTCGGGTGCTAGTACGAGGCAAACGCCATCAATTTTGCCTTGATTAATGTTAATGGCCTTGTATAGTTGCAAATTGTAATTTTGATAGTGGCCTTGTATACAACGTATAACATATATTTTATGTGCGAAAATCATGGTCAACTATGACCCAGAATAAAAGGGAGACTAGTTAATGTGGGGTCGCTTTCTTAATTGAAGGGTAAATTGATTTTCATTTTGATCCAGTCAGAGCGCGCCGGCCCTCTCGTCCAATCCTAAATCGCTGCCGCACGCTCCTCTCCCTCTTCTCCATTGCAAAACCACCTCCTCTCCTCTCCATCATCTCCATTCCAAAACCACCGTCTCGCCTCTCCCTCTTCTCTATTGCAAGACCACCGTGTCTCCTTCGTTTTCTAGACGCTTTGCTCCATGACGCGGGCGCAATCCATGGATACAAAATTAGTATACTGTATACTATTTAAAAGTCGAGGGCGGGGCTTTTCCTGCGTGGTAGGTGTAACGCCCTCGATGCGGCTATAGCTCCCACGTGTCGAGGCACGACTTAGAGACATAACCGCATTGAAAGCAATGTCGCAAGTCAGGCAATCATTACAACATCCCATGTAATACATAATAAAAGGGGGAGATAACATAGTTAGCTTACACTCGCCACGTCACATCAGAGTACATAAATAACATCCATCAAACAAACACTCATGGCCCGACTACGGCGCCAAAATGGAAAAGAACCCAACATGCGACAAGGCCCTGAATCGAACCCCAACTAGGCACCACTACTGATCATCGGGAAAGGAAACATAATAACGCTGAGAGTCCTCGTCGAACTCCCACTTGAGCTCGTACTCGTCACCTGGAGCGGAATCACCTGGACCTGCATCTGGAATTATAGTATTTGTGAGCCACAAGGACTCAGCAATCTCTCACCCACGCGATCAAGACTATTTAAGCTTATAGGACAGGATAAGGCAAGTATATGTGGAGCTGCAGCAAGCGACTAGCATATATGGTGGCTAACTTATTCGCAAAGGAGAGCGAGAAGAGGAGGCAAAGCGCGTGTGAGAAACTAGAAGGAACAACCTGCGCAAGCATTACTCCAACACCGTGTCCACTTCCCGGACTCCGCCGAAAAGAGGCCATCACGGTCACACACTCAGTTGATTCATTTTAATTAATTAAGGTTTACGTTATCTACAACCGGACATTAACAAATTCCCATCTGCCCATAACCGCGGGCACGGCTTTCGAAAGTTCAATCCCTGCAGGGGGGTCCCAACTTAGCCCATGACAAGCTCTCACGGTCAACGAAGGAATAGACCTCCTCCCAAGACGTTCCGATCAGACTCGGTATCTCGGTAACTCAAGACACTTCGACAGGTTAAAACAAGACCAGCAACACCACCCGCTGTGCCGACAAATCCCGATAGGAGCTGCACATATCTCGTTCTCAGGGCGCAACGGATAAGCTAAGCGTACGGGAGCCAACGTAACCCAAGTTGCCGAGGGACGGCCCCGCACGGTGCTCTAGTTTGGACCAACACTCAGAGGAGCACTGGCCCGGGGGGGTTAAAATAAGATGACCCTTGAGTCTGCAGAACCCAAGGGAAAAAAAGGCTAGGTGGCAAATGGTAAAACCAATGTTGGGCATTGCTGGAAAAGCTTTAATCGAGGCGAAATATCAAGGGGTTCCCATTATAACCCAACCGCGTAAGGAACGCAAAAACCAGGAACATAACACCGATATGACGGAAACTAGGGCGGCAAGAGTGGAACAAAACACTAGGCGAGAGGCCGAGCCTTCCACCCTTTACCAAGTATATAGATGCATTAAGATAACATGGCAATATAATGATATCCCAACAAGTAAATAAATGTCCAACAAGGAACGGCCTTCAACTTCACCTGCAACTAGCAACGCTATAAGAGGGGCTGAGCAAAGCGGTAACATAGCCAATCAACGGTTTGATAGGACATGGTGGGTTAGAGGTTCAACATGGCAATTGGGAGGCTGACAAGCAAAAGGTAGGCATCGTAGCATTGGCATAGCAAGAGCGAGCAAACTAGCATAGCAAAGATAGTAGTGATTTCGAGGGTATGATCATCTTGCCTGCACAGTTGTCAGAGTCGACTGGATCCTCACAAGCAAACTCAACGGGCTCCTCGTTAGCGAACTCGTCTCCCGGCTCTACCCAACAAGACAAACAAGCAACAAGGATACAGTCAACCACGTGCAAGACCAAGCAATATGATGAAATGATGATATGCTATGCGGGATGCGATGCGGGATGCAAAATGCAAGATATGACAGGAAATGCATGAACCTGGCCTCAACTTGGAATTCCAAGGGTGCCACTGGATAGAGGGGATGAAATCTCTTGAAAACGATATAAATATCATTGAAATCGGAGTTACGGTTTGGAAATGGCAAGCGTTTTAAGATATGACACCGGTCTGCGATTCACAGCAAGTAGGCATCTAAATGCAACGAAATGAACATGCTACAGCCGCCAAACATGAAAACAAAATACATGGAAGTGATGTACACAAGATTCTTAACAAAACACTAGCATTGAACCATAGGCAAATTCATCCATTAAGAGGTTCAAACAAGCATGGCAAAAATGAATATGCAAAACAGATTCCAGACTTAGTGAAATTAACACTAGCCTGAAATTTCAGATCACGAAGCCCTCTTCGGAGCAGCAAAACAACATGATAAATGACCTGAACATGACAAGTAAGAACATGGCATGGAGCTACTCAACAAGCTTAACAAAACACCCAAAGTGACCTGGGGCCAAAAGGGTTCACAA
This sequence comes from Triticum urartu, assembly GCF_056163025.1. Classification (NCBI taxonomy): domain Eukaryota; kingdom Viridiplantae; phylum Streptophyta; class Magnoliopsida; order Poales; family Poaceae; genus Triticum; species Triticum urartu. The sequence continues at coordinate 91,621,001 of NC_141878.1, forward strand.
AATACTCTACCGAGCTCACGAACATAGCTCGAACACAATCAGTTTTCAGACTTAGTGAAAACTGAGACATGCAGAAATTATAACTCACGAAGGCATGTAAACGAGCTCGATGCACTCACTACGGTGCAAGTCATGGCAAGGCAAGCATATATCCAGAAAGAAGACACAATATGCTAGCTACACATGGCAAGAACAAAGGCATAGCATGCATGGAACACTAACGGTAGCATCGGCAACATCGCAAACAAGTTGACGATCTGCCCAGATTAACAACGAAGCAAAAGTTGAGCTCGATTGAGTCAACCTAGAGCACTCCACACATGCAAACAAAGACATGTGTGGATAGAGCATAATATAAATATCAAAACTCCCTTACTGATCATCCTCAAAAGAGGCACGTATCATTAGGAAACAAGCTGGACATAAAGCATCATGAACTAAAATATCCCAGACTTAGTGAAAATCACTAAGTCCCTGAAATCAGCAATCTCAGGTACCTCTCTTCGCAAGCTTGCACAAGACAACACACACATCCTAAAAATGCATGGGTGGCACCTCTGGAAAGAAGTCAAAATGCTTAACAATTCATCCCAAAGGGGCACAGGCATATCATGCACGGATTAAACATGGCAAAAATGACAAAAGTGCATGATGAAATAACGGATCTGCAATTTAACTCACGAAGCCTCCTTCTAACAGCATTTTGGGCAGCAAGAAGACCTCAAATGCAAATGATGCAATGGAATGAAATGATGTACATGTCGAGGCGAAGATTTTGATATATTATATGTCCAAATCGGAGTTACGGATGCGGAGATACGAGCAGTCAAAGATAGCACAAAAATCAGGGGGGAGAGGGAAGAAAGTCAACCGGATCTAGGGTTTGTCCGGTTACTGTAGCTCCGGATCGGGCACTGTAGCAGCCCGAGCTCGGGCTCACCGGGAATGGCGCGCCGGCGACCGTCCGGGAAGAGGAGGGCGGCGAGGAGAGGACCGGGCGACGGGGCGGCGGTGCCGGCTCGTGGGGACGGCGGCGGTGCCGACCGAAGCGAGGCGGCGGCCGGGCGTGGCGGCGAGGTCCCGCACGGGCGGCGGCGTGGCCCGCGGCGGCGCCGGCCACTGGCGACGGAGAGGGCGGCGGCGGACGAGGTGAAAGGCGGCGGAGGCGCGCGGGCTCTCGGGGGCCGGCTGCGGGCCTCGGGCCCGGCGGCGGGGGTAGGAGGCGGCGGCGACACGTGGCAAGGCGTGAGTGGCTGGCGGGGCGCGGCAGACGTGTCCGGCTAGGGTCCGGACATGTCCGTCGGCGGCGGATCTGACGGGGGATGTTTTTTTTTTAAACTAGGGTTTCGAGGTGGAAGACGAGATCCGAAATGGAGGGGGGGTATAAATAGACATAAGTGGAGCTAGGAGAGTCCAAATGAGGTGCGGTTTTCGCCCATGCGATCGTGATCGAACGCTCTAGGACATGGAGCAGGGTTTGGTGGGTTTTGGGCCAAATTGGAGGGGTGTTGGGCTGCAACACACACGAGGCCTTTTCGGTCCCTCGGTTAACCGTTGGAGTATCAAACGAAGTCCAAATGATACGAAACTTGACAGGCGGTCTACCGGTAGTAAACCAAGGCCGCATGACAATTCTCGGTCCAATCCGGAAATGTTTAAACCCCACACATGAAAGAAAGCTAGAAATGGCCACCAGAGGAGAACGAAGCGCCGGAATGCAAAACGGACAACGGGGAAAACGCTCGAATGCATGAGATGAACATGTATGCAAATGCAATGCACGAGATGACATGATAAGAGATGCACGAAAAAGAAAACAACACACGGAGACAAAGACCCGAACCCGAGAAATAAATATAACTTAGCGCCGGAGACGGCAAGAGTTGGATACAAATATGGAAAGTAAATCTGGGGCGTTACAACACTCCACCACTACGAAAAGATCTCGTCCCGAGATCTAGGACTGAAAGAACTCCGGGTACTCAGAACGGAGGTGATCCTCGCGTTCCCAGGTAGCTTCACGATCGGAATGGTGAGACCACTTGACTTTGAGAAATTTAATTGACCTGTTGCGAGTTCTGCGTTCAGTCTCTTCAAGAATGGCAACTGGGTGCTCACGGTAAGAGAGATCTTCTTGGAGCTCAATGTCCTCGAAGTTGACGGCGCGGTCAGGCGTCTTGAAGCACTTTCGAAGCTGAGAGACGTGGAACACATCATGAACATTGGCAAAGTTTGAAGGAAGCTCGAGCTGATAGGCGAGGTCACCTCTCTTACTAGCAATCTTGAAAGGCCCGACATATCTGGGGGCAAGCTTCCCTTTGATACCAAAGCGACGAGTACCTTTCATAGGAGAGACGCGGAGGTAAACGTGATCTCCGATCTCGAAAGCCAAATCACGGTGCTTACTATCATAGTAGCTCTTCTGGCGGGATTGGGCTGCTTTGAGGTTATCACGAATGACCTTGCACATTTCTTCTGCCTTTGTGATTAGGTCATTGCCCAGCAGCTGACGTTCACCGGTTTCAGACCAGTTGAGAGGGGTACGGCACTTCCTGCCATATAGAATTTCAAAGGGGGCCTTGCCCGAACTTGCTTGGAAACTGTTGTTGTATGAGAATTCAGCATAAGGAAGACAATCCTCCCACTTCATGCCGAAAGAGATCACTCAAGCCCTGAGCATATCTTCAAGAATCTGGTTGACACGCCCGACTTGACCGCTCGTTTGAGGATGGAAAGCAGTGCTGAAGAGGATGCTGGTGCCCATGGCCTTCTGGAAAGAATCCCAAAACTTGGAGGTAAAGATGCTGCCACGGTCTGAAGATATCACTTGAGGAATACCGTGCAGAGAGACAATGCGAGAGGTATAGAGTTCTGCCAATTGAGCTGCAGTGATTGACTCTTTGATAGGCAGAAAGTGAGCCACTTTGGTGAGCTTGTCGATGACAACGAATATAGCATCATTGCCACGCTTGGACTTTGGAAACCCAGTCACGAAGTCCATTTCAATGTGGTCAAACTTCCATTCTGGAATGGCAAGAGGTTGGAGGAGACCTGCTGGCCTTTGGTGTTCTGCCTTCACTCTTCTGCAGACATCACACTCGTTCACGAATTGAGCGATCTCGCGCTTCATTCGAGTCCACCAATAAGCTTTCTTGAGATCCTGATACATCTTCGTACTACCAGGGTGGATGGAGAGGATAGAGTTGTGAGCCTCGTTCATGATCACTTTACGGAGGTCACCTTTGGGCACAACAATTCGATCCTCGAAGAAGAGAGTGTCCTTGTCATCAAGTCGGTAGCACTTGTACTTGGACTGACTCTTTGCAATACCAATCTTCACCTTCTTCACCATAGCATCAAGAAGCTGGGCTTGGCGAATCTGGTCTTCCAAGGTAGGAGAAACTTGAAGGTTGGCGAGGAAACCTTGAGGAACAATTTGCAAATTAAGTTTGCGGAAAGCTTCACAAAGCTCGGGTTGATAGGGCTTGAGAATCAGACTGTTGCAGTAGGCCTTTCTGCTCAAAGCGTCAGCAATCACATTAGCCTTGCCTGGAGTATACTCAATACTCGGATTGTACTCTTGAATCATTTCGACCCATCGAGTCTGCCTTAGGTTGAGATTAGGCTGAGTGAAGATGTACTTGAGACTCTTGTGATCAGTGAAAAATGTCCACTTTCCTTCCCAATAGAAGATGTCTCCAAGTCAACAAAGCGTGCACAACTGCCGCCAACTCGAGATCATGAGTGGGGTAGTTCTTCTCATTAGGCTTCAACTGGCGAGAGGTATAAGCAACAACTTTCTTCTCTTGCATCAGTACAGCACCTAGACCTTGGAGAGATGCATCACAAAAGACCTCGTACGGCTTGGTTTCATCAGGCGGAGTCAGAACTGGAGCAGTGATCAACTTCTCTTTCAAAGTGTTGAAAGCAATATCACACTCCGGAGACCAAACGTACTTGACGTGCTTCTGAAGAAGATTTGAGAGAGGCTTCGCGATCTTGGAAAAGTTTTCAACGAATCTTCGGCAATAGCTTGCGAGACCGAGAAAACTGCGGAGTTGCTTCACGTTCTGAGGAGGTTCCCAATTCACAATTGCGGAAACCTTCTCGGGATTCACGGAAATGCCCTTGGCAGAGATGATATGGCCAAGATAAAGAACCTCATCGAGCCAAAATTCACACTTGGAGAACTTGGCGTAGAACTGATGTTCCCTGAGCTTGTCAAGAACCAAACGCAAGTGCTTGGCATGATCTTCCTTGTTCTTCGAGAAAACCAGAATGTCGTCGAGATAGACCAAAACAAAGTCATTGGTGTAGGCGTTGAAGATGAAGTTCATCATGCGGGAGAACGTCGGAGGAGCGTTGGCGAGGCCAAAAGACATGACGGTGTATTCATATGAACCAAAGCTTGTTCTGAACGCCGTCTTGGGAATATCTTGCTCACGGATACGAATCTGATGATAACCCATACGGAGATCAAGCTTGGAGAATACTTGGGCACCCTTGAGTTGTTCGAACAGCTCATTGATGTTGGGAAGTGGGTATTTGTTCTTGATGGTCTTCTTGTTCACTGGACGGTAATCAACACAAAGTCGGCTCGAACCATCCTTCTTCTTCACAAAAAGAACACCACAACCCCACGGAGAAGTACTAGGCCGGATGAGACCCAATCTTTCTTGCTCATCGAGTTGTTTCTTCAACTCCTTCAACTCTTCGGGGCCGAGCTTGTAGGGACATTTGCACACAGGTTCCGTACCGGGCTCAAGTTCAATAACAAATTCAACCGGCCGGTTTGGAGGCATCCCTGGGAGTTCTTCTGGAAAAACGTCTTGATACTCACAAACAACCGGAATCTGCGAAATAGCATCCAATTCACCCTTCTCATTGAGAGAAAACAACCGGATGGTATTATCCCGAGCGGCAAAGACAATGACATCCTTAGACGAATGAGTCGGTTGAATCTGCCTGGCTGCACAATCAAGCTGAGCCTTGTGCTTAGAAAGCCAATCCATCCCGAGAATAAGATCAATATCCGAGTTACCAAGAATCATTGGAGAAGCCAGAAACTTGAAATCACCCAACATGATAGAAACATCCGGAACTATTGAAGTAGCCCTCATAGACTTAGCCGGAGATACCACTCCCATAGGTTTACCCAACATTTGTGAAACGAAGTCATGCTTGGAAACAAATGATCTTGACATGAAACAATGCGATGCACCAGAGTCAAAAAGAACTTTTGCTGGAAAAGAGTTAACTGGAAAGTTACCCATGATCACATCTGACGAGTCCTCTGCCTGAGCTGCATTCATCAAATTGACCTTGGCATGCTTGGGGTTATGCTCGACCACAGCTGTACTTGCCGATCTCACAGGAGGAGGAGGAGGAAGACGCCTCTAGTTGAAACACTTGTTGGCATAGTGACCCTTCTGTTGGCACTTGTTGCACGTGACCTCTGAAAGCGGACGGTGATACGGAGCACTCGATCTTGGAGCTTGAGACGAAGTCTTGTTCTGAAAGCCTGGGTTGGGTGGGTGGGAAGAACCAGTGCCACCTTTGCTCTTCTGCTGATACGGCTGACGGAACGGAGGAGGAGGAAGCCAATACTTCTGCTGCTTGGCCACTTGAGTAGAGGAAGAAGGCATAGTGTCTCTGACTCGCTTCCTGGAAGCATCACACCTCAACTGAGCAGCCTCTTGCTTCAGTGCCATGTTGTAGAACTCATCGTATCTCAACGGCTCAAAGAGGACAAGAGCGAGCTGAATTTCTTCACGAAGACCACCCCTGAACTGATAGATCATGCTCTTCTCATCAGGAACATCCTGCTTGGCAAAACGGGCGAGTTTCTGGAACAACTTGTTGTAGTCATAGACAGACAAAGAGCCTTGCTTCAGATTGCGGAATTCTTGACGCTTACTTTCAACCACACTTTGAGGGATGTGATGAGCGCGGAAATCTTGACGGAAATCATCCCAAGTGATCAAACGTCCACCTCTGGAATCCTTGTACTGCTGGAACCACTCTGCAGCCTGATCTTTGAGCTGGAAAGAAGCGAACTTGACGAAATCTCCAGGCCTGACGTTACTGCACTCGAAATGCTTGCCCAGATCCACTAACCAATCGTCAGCATCGGTAGCCTCAACACAATTGCTGAACGTCTTTGGACCATTTGCGAGGAACTGGTTCAGAGTAGCAAAGTGGTACTGATTGCTGCCTTGATTCCCTTGACTGCCTTGATTGCGCTCTTGGAGGATTTGCATGATCAACTGTGTGTTTGCATTAGTAGCGGCCATCACAGCTTGCCATGCTTCCGGAGGAGGCGGAGGTGGAGGCGGATCTTGATTCTGGTTCTGACTGGTGCTCTTAGCGGGAGCCATCCTGAAGAGGTTGACCACCGTTAGCACAAAGACAGATAAATGAAGCTGAAACCAACGGAATGAAAATTGCAACATAAAGTCTTCACATCCGAACAAAATGAACGAATGCACTTCTCTTGAAGTGGTCACATATTCCTAAATTGCGAAGCCACGAAGAATCAGGTAGAAGGGGTACAACAACGAGGGATGGAATCAACATATGACGTCGAAGCAAAACGAATGCCACAACTCGAAATAAACCCAAGGGTTGGCTTGCGGAGTAAGCCGGAACAAATACATGATAGAAATTTCGTCCAATGTTTTCGTGGTGGGACCTACACGGGCTCGATCGTACAGCACCATCATGTACAAGGCAGTGCACATGACATACGAAGCGTCCCCGAGTCAGCATAGCCAAGGACTCTTTAAGACACAACGAGACCACTGTAAAATCGACCGTGAATAGGCGAACCACTAGACGTCAAACCCCAATTTCATATCATACATCTGTCGGAAAGATATCCTAAGGCTACTTGAATTCCCACCTATGAAATTCCCGAAATTTTCCGGTTATGCAATCAGGTGTTGGGGATACAGGGGAGCATAATATCTCACTCAAGCTAGCAAATCCTACATCCAGCTGTATCCATCCTTCAACACATAACCAAGAAACCTTCGGAAACCATCTATCTCAACCTTCGAAAAGCATCCGTTATACAAGTTATGGCGATACTCCCGAACTCCCGCCCCAGTACTGGGTGGCGTCGAGGTTATCTCACCAACGAACTGCATAAAAGAGATTTTCGATGTCGCGCACATATCTCAAGTATACCAGAATTGCAACGATAAAATTGTGACGACAACACCTTGGAGCTCAACTCCCCGGGACACTGCCACAACCCCTAAAGACAGGAGGCACCAAGAACAATGTTCTCGTCACAAAACCATCGGAACAAAACCAAGATACTCGCGTGATCCTAAAATTTTTTTTAGTGAAATTTGAGAAGAGAAGAGTTAAAACTCTACGTCAGGATGCCTTACCAGAGCGATGAGGAGACTGGGAAGTAAAAAGAATTCCTAAGCTCTCCGATATATAATTCCTAAGGACTCCAAACATTTTTTATAGACACAACTCGGCTTCTAAAAACGATCAAGCAATGGGGGCTCCTAAGGTCGGGGAAGGCTCTGATTACCAACTTGTAACGCCCTCGATGCGGCTATAGCTCCCACGTGTCGAGGCACGACTTAGAGACATAACCGCATTGAAAGCAATGTCGCAAGTCAGGCAATCATTACAACATCCCATGTAATACATAATAAAAGGGGGAGATAACATAGTTGGCTTACACTCGCCACGTCACATCAGAGTACATAAATAACATCCATCAAACAAACACTCATGGCCCGACTACGGCGCCAAAATGGAAAAGAACCCAACATGCGACAAGGCCCTGAATCGAACCCCAACTAGGCACCACTACTGATCATCGGGAAAGGAAACATAATAACGCTGAGAGTCCTCATCGAACTCCCACTTGAGCTCGTACTCGTCACCTGGAGCGGAATCACCTGGACCTGCATCTGGAATTATAGTATTTGTGAGCCACAAGGACTCAGCAATCTCTCACCCACGCGATCAAGACTATTTAAGCTTATAGGACAGGATAAGGCAAGTATATGTGGAGCTGCAGCAAGCGACTAGCATATATGGTGGCTAACTTATTCGCAAAGGAGAGCGAGAAGAGGAGGCAAAGCGCGAGCGAGAAACTAGAAGGAACAACCTGCGCAAGCATTACTCCAACACCGTGTCCACTTCCCGGACTCCGCCGAAAAGAGGCCATCACGGTCACACACTCAGTTGATTCATTTTAATTAATTAAGGTTTACGTTATCTACAACCGGACATTAACAAATTCCCATCTGCCCATAACCGCGGGCACGGCTTTCGAAAGTTCAATCCCTGCAGGGGGGTCCCAACTTAGCCCATGACAAGCTCTCACGGTCAACGAAGGAATAGACCTCCTCCCAAGACGTTCCAATCAGACTCGGTATCTCGGTAACTCAAGACACTTCGACAGGTTAAAACAAGACCAGCAACACCACCCGCTGTGCCGACAAATCCCGATAGGAGCTGCACATATCTCGTTCTCAGAGCGCAACGGATAAGCTAAGCGTACGGGAGCCAACGTAACCCAAGTTGCCGAGGGACGGCCCCGCACGGTGCTCTAGTTTGGACCAACACTCAGAGGAGCACTGGCCCGGGGGGGTTAAAATAAGATGACCCTTGAGTCTGCAGAACCCAAGGAAAAAAAAGGCTAGGTGGCAAATGGTAAAACCAATGTTGGGCATTGCTGGAAAAGCTTTAATCGAGGCGAAATATCAAGGGGTTCCCATTATAACCCAACCGCGTAAGGAACGCAAAAACCAGGAACATAACACCGATATGACGGAAACTAGGGCGGCAAGAGTGGAACAAAACACTAGGCGAGAGGCCGAGCCTTCCACCCTTTACCAAGTATATAGATGCATTAAGATAACATGGCAATATAATGATATCCCAACAAGTAAATAAATGTTCCAACAAGGAACGGCCTTCAACTTCACCTGCAACTAGCAACGCTATAAGAGGGGCTGAGCAAAGCGGTAACATAGCCAATCAACGGTTTGCTAGGACATGGTGGGTTAGAGGTTCAACATGGCAATTGGGAGGCTGACAAGCAAAAGGTAGGCATCATAGCATTGGCATAGCAAGAGCGAGCAAACTAGCATAGCAAAGATAGTAGTGATTTCGAGGGTATGATCATCTTGCCTGCACAGTTGTCAGAGTCGACTGGATCCTCACAAGCAAACTCAACGGGCTCCTCGTTAGCGAACTCGTATCCCGGCTCTACCCAACAAGACAAACAAGCAACAAGGATACAGTCAACCACGTGCAAGACCAAGCAATATGATGAAATGATGATATGCTATGCGGGATGCGATGCGGGATGCAAAATACAAGATATGACAGGAAATGCATGAACCTGGCCTCAACTTGGAATTCCAAGGGTGCCACTGGATAGAGGGGATGAAATCGCTTGAAAACGATATAAAGATCATTGAAATCGGAGTTACGGTTTGGAAATGGCAAGCGTTTTAAGATATGACACCGGTCTGCGATTCACAGCAAGTAGGCATCTAAATGCAACGAAATGAACATGCTACAGCCACCAAACATGAAAACAAAGTACATGGAAGTGATGTACACAAGATTCTTAACAAAACACTAGCACTGAGCCATAGGCAAATTCATCCATTAAGAGGTTCAAACAAGCATGGCAAAAATGAATATGCAAAACAGATTCCAGACTTAGTGAAATTAACACTAGCCTGAAATTTCAGATCACGAAGCCCTCTTCGGAGCAGCAAAACAACATGATAAATGACCTGAACATGATAAGTAAGAACATGGCATGGAGCTACTCAACAAGCTTAACAAAACACCCAAAGTGACCTGGGGCCAAAAGGGTTCACAAAATACTCTACCGAGCTCACGAACATAGCTCGAACACAATCAGTTTTCAGACTTAGTGAAAACTGAGACATGCAGAAATTATAACTCACGAAGGCATGTAAACGAGCTCGATGCACTCACTACGGTGCAAGTCATGGCAAGGCAAGCATATATCCAGAAAGAAGACACAATATTCTAGCTACACATGGCAAGAACAAAGGCATAGCATGCATGGAACACTAACGGTAGCATCGGCAACATCGCAAACAAGTTGACGATCTGCCCAGATTAACAACGAAGCAAAAGTTGAGCTCGATTGACTCAACCTAGAGCACACCACACATGCAAACAAAGACATGGATGGATTGAGCATAACATAAATATCAAAACTCCCTTACTGATCATCCTCAAAAGAGGCACGTATCATTAGGAAACAAGCTGGACATAAAGCATCATGAACTAAAATATCCCAGACTTAGTGAAAATCACTAAGTCCCTGAAATCAGCAATCTCAGGTACCTCTCTTCGCAAGCTTGCACAAGACAACACACACATCCTAAAAACGCATGGGTGGCACCTCTGGAAAGAAGTCAAAATGCTTAACAATTCATCCCAAAGGGGCACAGGCATATCATGCACGGATTAAACATGGCAAAAATGACAAAAGTGCATGATGAACTAACGGATCTGCAATTTAACTCACGAAGCCTCCTTCTAACAGCATTTTGGGCAACAAGAAGACCTCAAATGCAAATGATGCAATGGAATGAAATGATGTACATGTCGAGGCGAAGATTTTGATATATTATATGTCCAAATCGGAGTTACGGATGCGGAGATACGAGCAGTCAAAGATAGCACAAAAATCAGGGGGGAGAGGGAAGAAAGTCAACCGGATCTAGGGTTTGTCCGGTTACTGTAGCTCCGGATCGGGCACTGTAGCAGCCCGAGCTCGGGCTCACCGGGAATGGCGCGCCGGCGACCGTCCGGGAAGAGGAGGGCGGCGAGGAGAGGACCGGGCGACGGGGCGGCGGTGCCGGCTCGTGGGGACGGCGGCGGTGCCGACCAAAGCGAGGCGGCGGCCGGGCGTGGCGGCGAGGTCCCGCACGGGCGGCGGCGTGGCCCGCGGCGGCGCCGGCCACCGGCGACGGAGAGGGCGGCGGCGGACGAGGCGAAAGGCGGCGGAGGCGCGCGGGCTCTCGGGGGCCGGCTGCGGGCCTCGGGGGTAGGAGGCGGCGGCGACACGTGGCAAGGCATGAGTGGCTGGCGGGGCGCGGCGGACGTGTCCGGCTAGGGTCCGGACATGTCCGTCGGCGGCGGATCTGACGGGGGATGTTTTTTTTTAAACTAGGGTTTCGAGGTGGAAGACGAGATCCGAAATGGAGGGGGGTATAAATAGACATAAGTGGAGCTAGGAGAGTCCAAATGAGGTGCGGTTTTCGCCCACGCGATCGTGATCGAACGCTCTAGGAAATGGAGCAGGGTTTGGTGGGTTTTGGGCCAAAATTGAGGGGTGTTGGGCTGCAACACACACGAGGCCTTTTCGGTCCCTCGGTTAACCGTTGGAGTATCAAACGAAGTCCAAATGATACGAAACTTAACAGGCGGTCTACCGGTAGTAAACCAAGGCCGCATGACAAGTCTCGGTCCAATCCGGAAATGTTTAAACCCCACACACGAAAGAAAGCTAGAAATGGCCACCAGAGGAGAACGAAGCGCCGGAATGCAAAACGGACAACGGGGAAAACGCTCGAATGCATGAGATGAACATGTATGCAAATGCAATGCACGAGATGACATGATAAGAGATGCACGAAAAAGAAAACAACACACGGAGACAAAGACCCGAACCCGAGAAATAAATATAACTTAGCGCCGGAGACGGCAAGAGTTGGATACAAATATGGAAAGTAAATCTGGGGCGTTACAGTAGGCGGCGGGGCAGTTCCGCCTAGTCGATTCGACATAGACGCGAGAAGACGAGGGAGTAGGCTGCTGCAAACATAGGGATGTGTGATTTGACAGCGAGTTACTGCTGGACAGGTGGGGCCCTGTGATTTGACTTGCCATTATCATTTTAACTGCGGCGCTACGACCGGCGTGAGTCTCCCAGATTCCTGACCACCTCCATACAGGTGCCTCTCCCAATGCTCCACCATGTAGTACAGGCTGGCTCTTGCATGAGAGCCCACTTCTCCACTTTTTCCTTGCCTCTGTTTCCTCCACATATGCAAAAATGCCATGTAAAGCACACTATTGTACTTACTTTTACTTGCTCCTACAGGTTCTTAAGCCTGCCACATAGGCATAAAGTCTGATGTGGCAAGTTAATCAAGAAGAGAGAGACTAGTTTGGTGACCCAAGGAAGAAACGGTGCTAAGCGCGTGTACCTAGGTGAAAAGACAATTTTGAGTCTATAGCTAATTAAATGAAGCAAACTTAGCAACACCATTTCATTGGAAGAGGTCACTCCTTGACAAATGCAATAAATACACGCGCTTACTAGCACCGTTTCTTCCTTGAGTACGAAGAAAGAGATAGAGAGGAGTAACAAAAAATACACTTATAGCCAACCTTGTTGTAGTATGAGTGACTAAGTGATGACTATGTATGACATGCCAACATCAGATAGCCTAACGCACCGTGTTAAATCTCCAAGGGCGCGACCGCGCGAGCGACGCGATGGTCGTGGTAGGCGCGACCATGATACGGGCTGCTGGCAGCCCTTGGATCTAAGATCAAACAGTCGCATGCTAAGTTGCTGAAAATTTGCAGAATAACCCTCCAGGATAGGATATTCACCCATAGGTCTAGAATCACGCCATGCAACCGTTCGATCTCAGATCCAAGGGCTCTCGGAAGCCCATATCATGGGAGAATGGAAAGCCACTACCCTGTCGTTCGCACGCTGGCAGTTCGCTCCTACTCGTCCCCGCACGTCCTTCAATACTACGGCGGTTCGCTCCTACTCGTCCCGTCCATTCACATTACGGCAGTTCCACTAATCCTAACCCTCCTCCCAAATCCATGGCGTCCCAAATCTCCATGATCGGTGGTGAGTACAAGGTTAGAACCATCACCGACGATGAGTTCGACGTCATCTACACCCGTTCTTCCGCGACGGTGAAAGGATGCCTTTCTCGCTTCAGACGCATGTTCGAAAACTCAGATGATGAGTGGTTCGCTGGGCTAGATGTTGAGTACACCATAGTCCTGGGACGAGAGAAGGATCTAAAGGACGAAGAGAGGAAGAAGCCCGCCGTGATCCAAGTTTGCGTGCATGACTTATGCTTGGTCTACCACATATGCCATGCCGACGTTGAGTGCCAGGATTTTAAGGACTTCCTCGGGATCAACCTAGTCAAATTTGTTACTGTAGACTTTGGTAACGTCAAAGAAATCCTTGGTCGGATAGGCCTCGTTGTAGGCAACCCCTTCGACCTCCAGAAGAATCGGCTGGGCCCTCTCGTCAGCCTTCGATGCTGACCCTGGCAGGAGCCATGGTTCATCCTTCGTACGGTAAACTGGTGAAACCTCCATACACGTTTCATCGTCATGCATGGCAGCGGAATGTACTAGATATAGACCACATCCAGTACGATGCAATGGATGGCTACCTTTGCTTCAATATCTACAAGGGTTGGATGAAGAGCAATAGCCAAGTGTGCGGTTGCAAAGAAGTATCGGCCAAGAGGAAGAGGGACAAGGATGAAGTCGAGGACATGGACGAGGACTCCGAGTAAGGTGGTAGTGTCGTTGCTCATGGTGGTTCTAATGCAGTGTCTACCAGAACAGTTGTAAAGTTTAATTTCAGGTGTGCTTAATTTAATTTGAGGGGTGTGTTGTGCTGAGCCCCCAGCAGAACTATGTTATGTTTCTTCTTGTTACTTTAACTCTTCAGTACGTACATACTAGTATTTCTTACATTTCATCTTTTAGTTGGTATAGTACTACCACTCGTTTCTTCACATTATATACGTACAATATATATGGCCAACATCATATAGCCAGCAGTTTAGTTGTTAAAGAATTTCAGGGTGCTTAGTTTTGTCAAAGAATTCCAGGATGCTTAGAGGGTGCTTGGATCCAAGGGACTTATTTTAGTCTGACTAAAAATAGTCTCTTTAAGAGGCTAAAGTTCCAAGCACCCCTGACTAAAGAGGGGCTAAAACTAGTCTTGAGACTAAATTTTTTTAGTCAGGGGTACCCCTACTAAAATGTGGATTAGTCCTCTCTCTACTCATTTAACTCCTCTCCTTTAACACAGGCGAGTTCTGGATTGGAGGGTTTGGAGGATAATAAATGCTCATTAACTTGATTTTAGCCTTTTTAGTATTTGGATCCAAGCATGGGTGAGGCTAGCATGTTTTAGTCCCACTACTTTTAGTCATGGGACTAAAACGTATCCAAGCACCCTCTTAGTTTTATTTGAGGGGTGGGTTGTGCTGGACACCATTATTGTGACTAGCCTTTTTAATAGTACTATATGCATAATTTGGCGACGAGCGCTCTCTATATGTACCACCTTTTTTTTAATTTCAAGTTTTGCTCCATGGCGCAATCCATCGATACTACTGCTGTACAAAAGTATACATTTTTTAAAAGGCTAGAGGGCGGGGCAGTCTAGCTTGGTCGGTTTCACGAGAGGCGAGGGCCTTTGTGATTTGACGGCTCATTACTGCTGGAAGGCGGGGCCTTGTGATTTGACTGCTCGTATAAATGCGCCGACGACCTGATCGAGGAGGAGCAAAGAACCGTGCGGTATACTCAAGTTTTCCACTGGAGTAGTACTGTGACGGAGGAGCACGAAACACGGCAGCCCAGTGCCATATGGCAATAAAAAATGATCTAATTTGCTAGTCATCTCATTGTTAGCATTGTTCTATTCATTCCCTAAAAAAACATTGCTCTATTCATGCCTCGCAGAGAACGTGACACGTGCGGCGAAACACCCGAAGCAAAAGATGAAACACAGGAGCAAAAGAAGAAGGAAGATTATCACCCCAAATGATCTAATTCGCCGCAGAGTCGTAACTGCTTCTTCATCGCCTGCACGACCTCCATCTCCTTGCGCGTCTCCTCTGCCATCTTCATCATTGTGTCCATGACGCGACATTTCTCGACGCGAGCCTTCATCATCTGTTCCACGGCCATATTACAAACCTTGATAGCAGCCGGGTGCTCGATGCGGAGCTTCGCCAACTCTTCCTTCTGTTCCATGGCGAGGGCCTGCAGCATCTTCATCGAAGAACTACTATTCTCATGCAGCTTCTTCCAGCCGGCGTTCTTCTCCTTCAACAGGTCGATCTCGTGGCAGAGCTTCGCATTGTCCTCCCGAAGTCGCAAGATTTCGCCGGTCGCCTTCTTCTCCGAGGCAATGCTCTTCTTCAATAGCATCACCAAGCCAGCGGTCAACTCCCCCTACTGATTGAGCTCAGCGGGCATGTCGTCGAGGCTCTCCTTCAGCAACTCCATCAAGCCTTGGATGAACTCCTTCTGCTTATTGAGCTGACCGGGCATGCCGTCGAGGGATAACGACTCCAGCTCCGCCGGCTCGGCATGTTCGCCTCCGCGGCTAGGGCGGTCTTGGGAGCCATCGCCTGCCCGTGAGAGATCTTTCGAGGTCTCTGCGTGGCGACGAGCCCTCTCTTTTTTTCCCCAGCCTTGGTTGCCGCTCCCTTGTTACGAGTAGTTCTCGACCTAGAGCTCCGCTCACCGGCCATGGCAACAAAGGACGAAGAAGAAGCACTTATGAGGAGGAAAGGTAGAGTGATCTTTGGTTAGGTAGTTCCCCTTTTTATAACCTAAGTACTAGCACTAGTACTAATACCTGCATAGTGGGAACACATTCAGGTTTGGTACGTACTACTAGTAGGTGTGAGCAGGCTTTCGAATGTGATGGGAACAAGGTAAAGATTAATTGATGGTTTTGGTTTCGAGGCCCGAAACGGCTCCCGATGAGTTTAGCGGAACATAAATTTCAAGTACTACACTTCTCAAATGCGTAAATATTGAGTAGTATGTTACTGTCAAAAATTGGCACAAAATACGAAGGAGACCAATGGAAGTACTACTAGCAACCCAGGATTTAACTACTCGCATGCGCGCAGTGGAGTAATAATGTCTTTCTTCCGCCCTCACGTCCACTCAATTTGCATGCGCTGTATTAATCGACCATCAATGAAGTGAACGACTTTATACGCGTCAAATTATCACATGGGGTGGATCTTGGTACAAAATTGCATCCGCCCGTGTACCCGCGTGTGCGTGTGAGGAATGAGTGCGTGCATGCCGTGCATGCACATCTTCGCTTCGTGCATGTACCGCTAGTATGGCTCAGGGAGGACGAGTACATTCTTCTGGAACTAGCAGCACGTCACTGTGATCAATCCACGCAAGGATGTCGCGACAACACCTAGACATGTGCCACGTGGCTTCATGAACTGTAAGTGAGGCACTGTGTAGCGTGCCATTGGTATTCTAGTTTACGTGTTTTGCACAAACTCGAAATACTAGTAAGGTACACGTGCATTGCACACATCAGATTTTGCAACCAAATTATGAATAAATACCACACTATAGCATGTAAGCTCTGAGTCATATATGCCTGATGTAGCCCTTCGTTTAATTCTTATAGTTCATCTCATTCAAAATCAATTAGTTTTTATAAAAAAGCTAAGAATAGCTGAATAGGTGAGGTCACAATCAATGTAAAGTTGAATTCAAATATTTGAATAAGAGATCCTGATGTTTGAAACCCATGCATGCATGAATATAACGGAGATCTGCGCGGTGTGGTTTGGAAACGAGCATGTTGTAATGTATACACATTGAACAAGGTCAGACTGATTTGAATTTGAGATACCGATGGCACACATCATTTGGCCATGTCGCATCCGTGCATGGACACACTATTCTAATTGGAGATGATGGGTGGCTTTTGCATCACATATCTATATCTATACCCCTATATATATTATATTTTTTTATATTGTGTGCGGGTAACTTTTACTTTGAAAGATGGTCGTTGGATGAGGAGAATCCGATGGTCCAAAGATGGCAAATTTGAGCACTACTGGCCGTTGGATATCATCTAGATTCCACCAGATTTCGCCACATGTATAATCTAGAAGACTCCATGGTTGAACTTAAGCATAATGCACAAACATCAAAACACAAGTACTTCTTATTTGTTCTAGAATCTTCCGTATCAGAATTGCCCAAATGTTTTTCTACATGATTTGCCATTATTTGTTTTTACTTTATGTCTTACGACGCACAATTCCATGAATCTTAAAATAGATTAGCTTTCTTATAAAAACTAGATGATTTTGAATGAAATGAACTATAAGAATTAAACGAACATCTACATCATGCATATATGACTCAAAGCTTGTATGCTATAATGTGGTATTTATTCATAATTTGGTTGCCAAATCTCATGCGTGCAATGCACGTGTACCTTACTCTAGTCTAAATGGTGTTTGTGTGTGTGTTGTGCGTGTTGAGGTGTAAATTGTCTTTTTTTTGGGTACACGTTAAGCTTGTTCTTCCAAAATTTCAAGACGCGCCTTTTTATGCCGAAAATTCAAGCTAGCGTCTCTGTCTATCGTGCTGCGAAACTCCCGCCTCTTCAACCCGCGCCTTGTTAGCCCGAAATATTTAAGATATATCTTTGTCTCGTTGTGCTCCGACAACTCCCTCCATGTCAACCCGTGCCTTGCTATTCCGAAACTACAACGCGCGTGAAAACTCCCACCTCCTGTGAAATCCAGACACGTGAAATGCCCGTGGTACCCCTGAACTGAAAGAACCGCCTCAAATCGGTGGGGGTACTTTTGTAACTTACCCCACATTTTGGACAAGCGTGTCTCTAAGCCATGGTTCCCGACTGCCATCCCAACTGCCCACCCATTCGTACACCGAGGCCACGAAAACCCACGACGAAATCCCACACCCTGCTTCGTCCGCCACCCAGCCGGAGCCTCTTCCCCGACGACGTCGTCCACAGCAACACCTCAACGTCCCTCATCCACCGTACCAGATGAGGATCCGTCGTCAATCTCATCGTCCCGGCGGTTCAGCCACCCCGTCCTCCACCTCCAAGGAGCTGTCCCGACGTTCCCCTCGTCTTTCGCGCCACCTCCATTCCCACACCGCCGTCTTCACCTGCACCACCGGAAGAGCATCATCATCACCGTTTCCTCGGATGAAGCTGCGGCCTAATCGGCGCCACCAAAGAGGTTGTACACTAATTGCCACATTTTCTTCTTGATTCGATCTCACGGTGCTGCCGGTGCTCGGTCCCGAGCCGACACGGCGCGGCTCCATCCACGGCGGCGTCGCCGACCACTTCCTACACGGCGTCGCTCCCTCGGCGGCGACGTCCACATCAGTAGGACCTGCTGCTGCTTTAGCTCTCGCTCGCGCTGCTGCTCTGCTCTTGCTCTCGGTCCCCTGCCTGGTCTGCTCTTGCTATTGCTCTTGCTCGCGCTGTTGCACTCGCTCTTGCTCTTGCTTGCGATGTTGCTCCGATATAGCTACACTTCAGTCGACTGAATCGACTTTTGGGTCAGTCGATTTTCAGGTGGTGGGGGGGCTCACCGGGGTGAAGGAAGAACCAGCCGCAGCGGGGAGGGGGGGCTCGCCGGAGAGATACCCCACTATCTATCTTAGGGTTTAGGATGGGGGCGGTGGTTGCCGGCGGTGGCGGGGCGTTGGCGGGACGGTGGCGTGGGGATCGCCAGAGAAAAAGCTCGGCATGGGGTGGCTTAGAGGGATGGCCGGGGCGGCGGCGGACCGGCGGTGGGGTGTGTTTTCGGGGCGGGCGGGGCGGCGCACCGCCAGCCGCGGGCGGCGGGGGGCTGCTGTTTGGCCGGCCTAGGGGTGGAGGTTGAAGATGAACCGCATGCCCTTGATTTCGTATCCAACGGCTGCAAAATCGACTGACCAAAGATGAAAAAGTAAGTCGACCAACGTGTAGCCTCACCTTGCTAGTGCGTTCAGTTTTGACAACAAAATTCAGTTTCGACAGCAAAATTCAGTTTCGACAGTTAAGTTCAGTTTCGACAGTTAAATTCAGTTTCGACAGTTAAGTTCAATTTCAACAGTTAAGTTCAGAGATGAGCGGCTGATGTATTTTACATCTAGCACTTTGTGGTTATGTATTTTATGTCATGTATTGGAGATGCTATTAGAATTCCACTCAGGTTAACGTTGATCGTTGTCTCTCTTGTCCTGCTTCAGCCTCGGCGTCGTACAACTCACCGGAGCTGCTCCAACGACGAAACCCTCCATCACAGCGGAGCGGTACCTCGGGCTCCATCTCCAGATGCCTAAGATCTTCTTCCCCTCCTCCGACAGCCAAGTCAGCCGGAGCATCCTCACCGGCCAACCCAATCACGCTGAGATCGACATGGCTTCGCCAAAGAGGTTCTACACTTGTTGCATCTCTTTTTTACTCTACATGTTATATATATTATCCACTGAGCACTCGTAGTAACGGGAAATACGATTATTTTATCCTACTATATGACAAGCAGTGAGGTACCAGGCAACTTAGCTATCTGTGATGGACTCTCTTGAACGCCATCATTATTTATCTCTGCGCGTTTCAGCTATGCATTTGTCGATGGGCCTGGGAGTTGAGCTAGTATGGCAGTGGCCTGGGTCCAAAGTAATAGAAGTAGCACAAAAACATTTTTTAGTGTAGGATTTTCCTTGATCAAGCCTGCCTATTAGAATCGCCAGTGCTTGAAAGGAAAAGTGAATGAAAAACATCGGAATTGGAAAGTTTCCTATGGTACTACTTTTCATGAATTTGGTGCAAAGGAATGGAGCAAAGGAAAACTGTAGGATTTGTTCCTTTAGTGTCTCCTTGAAAGAAAAACCGTAGGAATTCTAATTTCCACTTCTCCTCCTTTTCATATTCCTATTCATCAAGCACAAGACTAAGAGATAGTAGCATAATAGCATTATGACCGTACATTTTCTTGTGGTTTGACTTAATCTCACCATGCTTTTTTGCATCCTGTGATCTTCCAATTGTTGTGAATCAAACACCCAGATTGGCAGAAATCCTGTGTTTTTAAATTCTCTGTTTTGCACATGCATTCCTATCCTATTCCTGTCTATTTCCTATCCCTGCATTGTTAGAATCCTCAAATTCAAACAAGCCCTTACTCAATTACTTCTGTTACAGATATGTGTCAAAGAAAACCTTGTGTGGTTTGTCCTGCTCCTGCGGCGCTGTGTTCCACCCAGCTCAGCTGCTCCAACGACGGAAGGGTTCACCACAACAGGGATCCGCTCTCCAGACTGTCTTTCGCCACCTCAAATCTTCTTCCCCGCCACCGGCAGCCACGACAATTGCATTACCATCATCAACTGAGCAGATGACCTTGAGGACTACACGGGTCCGCAAGAGAGGTCGCTTAATATGATGACATGCTACATTATCATCGTGTTCACCTATTAGACTCCGAGTCAGTTCCAAACTAATGCTGAAACTTGAGTTTTAAATGGTTGTGGGGTACATATTGGGGCAGCAATCAGTACTATCTGTCTACTATCTGGTTAATCTCCGGTGTCTACTATGAGTTTCATGTTGGGTGCAAACAAACATTAAAGGAGCCATTATCTGTATTTTTAACTAAAGCTATTATCTGCCTGCTATCATTGGTTTTGGGTCTATCCACAGTTTGCTACCATCACTCTGGATTTGTGCATGCACTCCTTACATAATCTCACTATGTTTTATTCCTATTCATGCCAGTTATTGTACACAATGGAATTGATCATGTAGAGCAAAAGAGACGAGCCTTGCGTGGCAATAAAATTTCATGCAGACATCGTTCCATGGTGGGCGCAAAGGCAGCCCCCCTCCACCCATTTCGGATCGTAATCAAGAGGAAGATAACTGTTATGAGGGGGATTCAGAAGGAGAAGACCACTCCTATTTACCCCATGAGGTCTTCGCTCTAACTTGGCATGCTGATGTTGGTAATATCATGCATAGGGTGCCTTGCATTGCTTACTGTATACATTAAAGATGTCATCTGCTTAGTTTAGACATGCTTTGTGTCAATGTCATCTGTTTAGTTTCTTTATCGTATATGTGAATCATGCAATGCCATCTTGTCTAGCCAGGCATCATATATGTGAATTTTGCAATGCCACCCTGGTTAGCCAGTCATCTTATATGTGAATTATATCATGCCATCATTTTTTTATTGCGTGTTAAATTTGTCAACAATTTTAGTACATTCAATTACTCTTCCTGTGCATCAGCCATTTGGCACGGTCATGGAAAAATCCGGAGTGGAAACAAGGTCTTCAAAGCAGACAATGCTATCTGACGAAGCGCATGTCTTGCTGGTTACCGATAGCTCCTCAGAGGAGGATTCAGAGACAGATGACCAGTCATATTCCCCCCCCCCCTGAGGTGCATGCCCTAACTTGGCAGGGTTATGTTGCTCATATCGTGTGTATGGTATCTTGCATTGCTATGTCATTTGCTTAGTTTAGACATGCTTTGTGTGAATGCCACCTGTTTAGTATCTAATTACCATATATGTGAATTATGCAATGCCATCTTGTTGCAAGACATTATATATGTGAATTATGCAATGTTATATTGTTGCAAGCCATTATGTATGTGAATTATGCAATGCCATGCTGTTTAGGCAAGCGTCATATATGTGAATTATATCATGCCGTCCTTTTTTTGTATTTCTCATTGCTTTTGTCGACAATGTTTGTATATTCAACTGCTCTTCCTGTGCATCAGCCATTTGAATTTGTGATGGAGAAATCTGGAGTGAAAACAAGGTCTTCAGAGCAGACAATGCTACCTGCTGAAGCAGATATCTTGCTGGTTACAGATAGCTCTTCAGAGGAGGATTCAGAGGCAGATGACCAGTCCTATTATCCCCCTGAGGTGTATGCTCAAACTTGGCAGGGCTATATTACTCATATAATGCATATGTTGTATTGCAATGCTTAGTTTTTACATCATATACACAATATTGAATGCCATCTCCTTAGTTGACACATCATATATGCGATTGCCCTCTGCTCACTTCCTTAGTATATAAATCATATATTTGAATTATGTCATGCTATGATGTTTACATAGACAACATGTATCTGAATTATGGCATGCCAACCCATTTTCTAAAGACATAATATAGTTATATCATCTCATCATGTTTACATAGTCATCATATTTAAATTATGTCATTCTATCCGTGAATTATATCATGCCATCATGTTTCCATCGACGGCATGTTTGTGATTTATGGCATGCCAACCACTTTAATAGACACATCGTATAGTTATGTCATGTCATCCTGTTTACATAGTCATCATATTTTGAAGTATGTCATTCTATCCTGTTTAGTTAGCCATCATACATGTGAAATTCTGTCAAGCTATCCTGTTTAATTAGCCATCATATATGTGAAATTATGTCCTGCTATTCTGTTTGCTTAGACAACATAAATGTGAATTATTTCATGCCCTATTTTCTTCCCTACTATCCATTGCACCTGTCTATCTTACAATGTCTGTACATTCAATTACTTTTCTTGTTTATCAGCCATTTCAATTGGAGGGAGTGATGGCAGTATCTGTGGGAGTAAAAACACGGTCTTCAGAAAAGATCGTGCTACCTGTCGATGCAGGTAGAACCACGGTTGTACTTGCCCAAGAACCAGCCCCACCACACATAACCCACACTCATGCAGATTGTACCCCTACCCAGTTGGACAGAGAACCAGCTACACCCCTTCTAACCCCAACCCCAGCAGATAGACACCCAGTTCCCATTGACACAGCACCGTCTCCACCAAAGAGCACCCAAACACGAGCAGTTAGTAAGGCAACTGCAGTGCCCAAATCACGAGGACCACCACTCCGAACCTGAAGTTAACGCTTAAAGCAGAAGAAGAATTGTTCTCAGGTCAGGTTCCGTAGCTATGGTTCATACTACTTTGCTCTTGCATCACTGTATTTACTAATACCAACTAATTTCAAATTTGAAGGATGCAATTGAAACTCCAATGGCGCAACAGGTATGTTTTAAACCTATTTCTTCAACGTGTTTGGCTGTTTGCTGTTGTAACTTGCTCTATGTTGATTTCAGTTTCAATTGAATAAACAATTATGTTCTCATGCCATGCACATTACAAGTGTTGTTATTGTTGTGTAGTTTCCCACTTATATTATGTCTATGCTGCTTTGTCTTAAATAGATTGATTCGAACTGTATCTATCTTGATTTGGCAACATAAACTAGAATGATATAGACCATACAGTGACCATACTACATAGATATATGTTTGTTTCATGCTGTTATCCTGTCCACCTTACTACTGAACTGGTAAACCTGAGATGTGTTTGTTTGTTTCTCTTTTAGAACGCGGATAAAATATTGGAGAAGAGTACCCTGTTATGCAATGGTAAAGGAAGTAATGTAGATAAGGTTCAAGATAGTGAGACATCCCTGTTGGTCTCCAAGAAAGCTGATAAAAACTATATTGAAGACACTGAGACAACCCCAAAGTCATGTCTTGATGTAGTGTTCGAGTTACTGGCTACCACTGCTGGCACCAGCTCTTCGAACTCGTTGCCTGAATCAGTTCGGCTTATTGAGTCTCAACTTCAAGTTGAAAGACATCGATCAGATGTTATGCGACAGGAAGCCGAAGGACTGAGGAAGTCCCTGCAGAATTCAGATGCATACTTTTTGGTGCAACAACAAGCGCTGGAGGACTTAAGCGCCAAACAAGAGAAAGTTAATAAGCTTGCTAAGCATATGTGTAATAGCCGTGATAGCCTAGTGTAAGTTGCTTGCTTCTTTATTTCCTTGTTGTCTTGCTTATTTGTTTGCTTGTAGTCAGTGCAGTTCTTTTTCTGCAGTTTGCTAGTGGTTGCAATAACCTATTTTTTAAAACTAGGCCACAATAACCATGGGCTAATATTTACTATAGTGACACTAGGCCTCCTACGGGCCGTAGAAACTGTGGGCCTTCTACGGGCCGTATAAACAGTGGGCCTTCTACGGGCCGTAGAAGCAGTGGGCCTTCTACGGGCCGTAGAAACAATGGGCCTTCTATGGGTCGTATCATCAATGGGCCTTCTACGGGCCGTATCATCAATGGGCCTTATACGGGCCGTATGATCGATTGGCCAAACATGGGCCGAACAGACCGCATTCTGGCCGTAAACGGGCTAGAGTTGGAATCGTCCGTTCATGGGCCGACCATAACGGGCCATCGTTAATAGGCCGTATTTGATGACGCTATGAAAATGGCCCAACGTATTAACGGACCACAAACGGGCCGACTATAACCACGGGCTGAATTTGGCCCACAAGCAGAAAATGACAGTAACGGGCCGTAAGTAAATGAATGCTGGAAATGAGCCCAAGAATAAATGGGCTCTGAAGAAGGCCGGAAGATAACATGGGCTGGAAACGGCCCAACGGTATAACGGGCCATTAATGGGTATAAAGTGATACACTGTTCATCACGGGCCAGTTTCACCACGGGTCGTTAACGGGTGTAAAGTGATACACTGTTCATTACGGGCCAGTTTCACCACGGGCCATTAATAGGCCAAGAGTTACATAGGGCCTCATATGGGCCGAAAGACGTCATGGGCCAGAAGTGAAAACGGACTGGAATCATATTGGATGGCCCAGATGACGCTACTGGGCCTAATTCGTATAGGGCGTAACGGGCCTTGGGTTAGCAGGCTGTAAATGGGCTATATTCGAACAGGCCGTTAACAGGCTTTCCATGGGCCGGCCCGCCAGCTTTTGACTAAGTCAAACGGGCCGGCCTTTACACAGGAATGGGCCTCTGTTGGGCCGTGCCACATGTCGACATATCATAGGCGCCTATCTGACCCACTGACGAGCTGACACGTGTTTCGTCCGGCCAATAAGAATTTTACACGTGGAAATTTCCCATTGGTCGGGGCTGTTAATGGGTTATCAGATCCAAAACCCGACCCGATAGCTTAACGGTGTTCCGTTATGGTGGATGCCATGTGTCGGTCACCCTTGACGAAAGCACTTCTACGACGCGCGATTTATCGTCATGGAAGTGGACACTTCCGTGATGATAATTTTGGTAATGTCATGGAACACTTCTACGACAGCACAGGTATTACTATCTTGATTCTGTCATAAATTTGTCATGGATGTACATGCATGACAAAAAAAGCGACCTACTGTGACAAACACGTATCATCACGGAAGTGTATTTTTTTTGTAGTGTAATCTTCACAACAACCCATGTAATACATAAGGGAAAGAGATACATAGTTCGCTTACAATCGCCACCTCACACAATACATGAATAAAGCATTACATCATCCAGATACACACAAGGTCCGACTACGGAACCAAAATGAAAGAAGACTACCCCAAATGCTACACAGATCCCCGATCGACCCCAACTGGGCTCCACTACTGATCAACTAGAACGAAACAACACAAAGGACAAGATCTTCATCGAGCTCCTCCTTGAGCTCGGTTGCGTCACCTGCACGGTCTCATTGGCACCTGCAAGCTGGTTTTGGAAGTATCTGTGAGTCACGGGGACTCAGCAATCTCACACCCTCGCGATCAAGACTATTTAAGCTTATAGGTAAGGTAAAAGGTATGAGGTGGAGCTGCAGCAAGCGACTAGCATATATGGTGGCTAACATATACACAAAAGAGAGCGAGAAGAGAAGGCAAAGGCACGGTCGAGAAACTATGATCAAGAAGTGATCCTAGAACAACCTACGTCAAGCATAACTCCAACACCGTGTTCACTTCCCGGACTCCGCCGGAAAGAGACCATCACGGTTACACACGCGGTTGATGTATTTTAATTAAGATCAACTTCAGGTTTTCTACAACCGGACATTAACAAATTCCCATCTGCCCATAATCGCGGGCACGGCTTTCGGAAGTTCAAATCCCTGCAGGGGTGTCCCAACTTAGCCCATCACAAGCTCTCACGGTCAACGAAGGATATTCCTTCTCCCAAGACAATCCGATCAGACTCGGCATCCCGGTTACAAGACATCCTCGACAATGATAAAACAAGTCCAGCAAGACCGCCCGATGCGCCGACATCCTGATGGGAGCTGCACATATCTCGTTCTCAGGGCAACACCGGATGAACACTACGTACAGCTAAAACCAGCCCTCAAGTTTCCCCGAGGTGGCGCCGCAAGTGGCTCTGTTTCGGACCAACACTTAGACAAGCACTGGCCCGGGGGGGTTAAAATAAAGATGACCCTTGGGCTGGCCTAACCCAAGGGAAAAAGGCTAGGTGACGAATGGTAAAACCAAGGTTGGGCCTTGCTGGAGGAGTTTTATTCAAGGCGAACTGTCAAGGGGTTCCCATTATAACCCAGCCGTGTAAGGAACGCAAAATCCGGGAATATAACACCGATATGACGGAAACTAGGGCGGCAACAGTGGAACAAAACACCAGGCATAAGGCCGATCCTTCCACCCTTTACCAAGTATATAGATACATTAATTAAATAAGAGATATTGTGATATCCCAACAAAATATCCATGTTCCAAACATGGGACAAGCTCCAATCTTCACCTGCAACTAACAACGCTATAAGAGGGGCTGAGCAAAGCGGTAACATAGCCAAACAACGGTTTGCTAGGACAAGGTGGGTTAGAGGCTTGGCTTAACAAAATGGGAGGCATGATAAGCAAGTGGTAGGTATCGCAGCATAGGCATAGCAAAAGAGCGAGCAACTAGCAAGCAAAGATAGAAGTGATTTCGAGGGTACGGTCATCTTGCCTGAGATCCCGCAAGGAAGAAGAACGAGTCCATGAAGAAGACAAACGGACGTAGTCGATCGGGTCCTCACAAACGCGATGTTATCGGAACCAACCCGAAGAAGTAACACCGGAAAGAAGCACACAACATAGTAAACAAACAACACATGAACAAGGCATGATATGCGGGATGCGGTATGTGATGCATATGCATGATTTGGAAAGGAATGATTGAACCTGGCCTAAACTTGGAAAACCAAGAGTGCCACTGGAAAGAGGAGTTGATTTCGGTTGAAACCGATATAGAGATCACCGGAATCGGATGCACGGTTTGGAAATGACAAGCAAAACAAATATGGCATCGGTCTGCGATAATCAGCACGAGACCATCTAAATGCAACAAGAACAACATGCTATAGCACTCCAACATGACAACAAAATACATGGAAGGGATCCACTCATGATGCTTGACAAAAGATGAACACTGAGCTATGGCTAATTCACTCATTAGCAAGCTCAAACAAGCATGGCAAAAATGCAAAAGATAACAGGTTTCAGACTTGTGAAATTAACAGCATGTCAGGAATTTATCATCAGGAAGCAATGTTTAGAGGAATGAAACAACATGCTACAGGAACATATCATGGCAAAGCAAGGTGTGGCATGAAGCTACTCAAAGCATATAACAAAAGTCCCTTAGTGACCATGAGCCACAAGGGATCAGAAAATACAATTGCAAGCATGTGAACATAGCAAAAACATAAACAGATTCAGACTTGGTGAAAAACTGGAGCATGGCAAAACAGATAACGAGTAGGCATGTTTACGAGCTCGATGCAGTCACTACAAAGCATGGCATGATAAACTAAGCATACACCCAGCAAATAGACATGGCATAGAAGCTATACATGGCAAGAGCAACAACATAGCATGCACGGATCAACAACAACAAGCTTGGCAAAATTGCTAAACATGTTAACAATCTGCCAGGAACATTTTATAGCAAAAGTAGAGATCGATTGACTCAAGCTAGGGTGCTCCATAATTGCAAAAAAAGACATGGATGGATAGAGCACAACAATATCTACAAAACATCCTTACTGATCATCCTCAAAAGATGCACAGATCACTAGGAAACAACATGAACATATGGCATAAAAACAATAACAGGACAATGACTTGGTGAAATTCTAAGTCCCTGAAATCAGCATCATTGAGTAAGCTACTTTGCATGATTGTGCTAGTCACCACAAAGATCACAAAAATACATGGCATACACCCCTGTAAAGATGGCATGGCATACATCAAAACAAATGTAGAGCTCGGGATCATAGCATGCACACATTAATCATGGCAAAAATGACAAAAGGGCATTTGCTGAAACAAATCTGAAACTATCATCACATAGCCCTCTTCCAACAGCATTTCGGGCATCAAGATGAGCTCGAATGAAAATGATGCAATGAGATGAAATGATGTACTCGTCGAGACGAACATTTGGTATGCTACACGCACGAATCCGAGCCACGGTGATGAATTTATGATGCGATGAAAAATGCAAAAAATAATATGCAAAGCTGGGAACGAAGTCAACCCTAAAATCCGGATCTCAGATCTGAGGTGGTTACTGTAGCGGTGCGCCTCCCGAGGTTCGCCGGAACTCGAAGAACTCACCGAAGCCCGACTTGCTGAGGAAGGAGAGGAAGGCCGGGGCTAGGGTTAGACCGCGAATTTTGGAGGGGATCACATATTTATAGGTAGAGGGAGCTAGGAGTGTCCAAATGAGGTGCGGTTTGTGGCCACGCGATCATGATCGAACGGCCTAGGTGATGGAAGAGGTTTAGGTGGGTTTGGGGGCACTTTGGTGGGGTGTTGGGCTGCAACACACACGAGGCTTTTTCGGTCCCTCGGTTAACCGTTGGAGTATCGAACGAAGTCCAAATGACACGAAACTTGACAGGCGGTCTACCGGTAGTAAACCAAGGCCGCATGAAAAGTCTCGGTCCAATCCGGAAACGTTTAACACCCGCACACGAAAAGAGGTAGAAAGGGCCACCGGAGGACGTAGGAGCGCCGGAATGCAAAACAGACAACGGGGAAAATGCTCAGATGCATGAGATGAACATGTATACAAATGCGATGCACATGATGACATGATATGAAATGCATGACACGCAAGCAAATGAGAAGGAAACAATAGCGAATAACTGGAGGGCACCTGGCACATCGGTCTCGGGGCGTTACAACTAACTTGGTGATGGTGACTAGAGAATTCTGTCAATCACTATTTTATCTGGAAGATTAATTCCCACTTGATTCAAGCGATTGTAGTACCCATAAAATCTGAGCACATGCTCACTACTTGAGCTATTCTCCTCCATCTTTTAGCTATAGAACTTGTTGTAGACTTCATATCTCTCAACTCGGGTATTTGCTTGAAATATTAACTTCAACTCCTGGAACATCTCATATGGTCCATGATGTTCAAAACATCTTTGAAGTCCCGATTCTAAGCCGTTTAAGCATGGTGCACTAAACTATCAAGTAGTCATCATATTGAGCTAGCCAAACGTTCATAAATTTGCGTCTGCTCCTGCAATAGGTTTGTCACCTAGCGATGCATCAAGGACATAATTCTTTTGTGCAGCAATGAGGATAAACCTCAGATCACGGATCCAATCCGCATCATTGCTACTAACATCTTTCAACTTAGTTTTCTCTAGGAACATATCAAAAATAAAACAGGGGAGCTAAACGCGAGCTATTGATCTACAACATAGATATGCTAATACTACCAGGACTAAGTTCATGATAAATTTAAGTTCAATTAATCATATTTCTTAAGAAGTCCCACTTAGATAGACATCCCTCTAATCCTATAAGTGATCATGTGATCCATATCAACTAAACCATGTCCGATCATCACGTGAGATGGAGTAGTTTCAATGGTGAACATCGCTATGTTGATCATATCTACTATATGATTCACGCTTGACCTTTCGGTCTCAGTGTTCCGAGGCCATATCTGTTATATGTTGGAAATATTCCCTAGAGGCAATAATAAAATGGTTATTATTATATTTCCTTGTTCATGATAATCATTTATTATCCATGCTAGAATTGCATTGATAGGAAACTCAGATACATGTGTGGATACATAGACAACACCATGTCCCTAGTAAGCCTCTAGTTGACTAGCTCGTTGATCAATAGATGGTTATGGTTTCCTGACCATGGACATTGGATGTCGTTGATGACGGGATCACATCATTAGGAGAATGATGTGATGGACAAGACCCAATCCTAAGCCTAGCACAAGATCGTGTAGTTCGTATGCTAAAGCTTTTCTAATGTCAAGTATCATTTCCTTAGACCATGAGATTGTGCAAATCCCAGATACCGTAGGAATGCTTTGGGTGCACCAAACGTCACAACATAACTGGGTGGCTATAAAGGTGCACTGCGGGTATCTCCAAAAGTGTCTGTTGGGTTGGCACGAATCGAGACTGGGATTTGTCACTCCGTGTAACGGAGAGGTATCTCTGGGCCCACTCGGTAGGACATCATCATAATGTGCACAATGTGACCAAGGAGTTGATCACGGGATGATGTGTTACGGAACGAGTAAAGAGACTAGCCGGTAACGAGATTGAACGAGGTATCAGGATACCGACGATCGAATCTCGGGCAAGTATCGTACCGATAGACAAAGGGAATTGTATACGGGATTGACTGAATCCTTGACATCGTGGTTCATCCGATGAGATCATCGTGGAACATGTGGGAGCCAACATGGGTATCCAGATCCTGCTGTTGGTTATTGGCCGGAGAGTTGTCTCGGTCATGTCTACATGGTTCCCGAACCCGTAGGGTCTACACACTTAAGGTTCGATGACGCTAGGGTTATAGGGAAAGTATGTACGTGGTTATCGAATGTTGTTCAAAGTCCCGGATGAGATCCCGGGCGTCACGAGGAGTTCCGGAATGGTCCAGAGGTAAAGATTTATATATGGGAAGTCCCGTTTTGTGTTGGGGAACGTAGTAATTTAAAAAAAATTCCTACGCACACGCAAGATCATGTCGATGCATAGCAACGAGAGGGGAGAGTGTTGTCCATGTACCCTCGTAGACCGAAAGCGGAAGCGTTAGCACAACGCGGTTGATGTAGTTGTACGTCTTCATGATCCGACCGATCCCAGTACCGAACGCACGGCACCTCCGAGTCCAGCACACGTTCAACTCGATGACGTCCCGCAAACTCCGATCCAGCAGAGCTCCACGGGAGAGTTCCATCAGCACGACGGCGTGGTGACGGTGATGATGTTGCTACCAACGCAGGACTTCGCCTAAGCACCGCTACGATATGACCGAGGTGGAATATGGTGGAGGGGGGCACCGCACACGGCTGGGAGAGATCAACTGATCAACTTCTGTGTCTAGAGGTGCCCCCCTGCCCCTGTATATAAAGGAGCAAGTGGGGAGGCCGGCCGGCCCTCTATGGGCGCTAGGAGGAGGAGTCCTCCTCCTAGTAGGAGTAGGACTCCCCTTTCCTACTCCTACTAGGAGGAGGAAAGGAAGGAGGAGAAGGAGAAGGAAGGAGAAGGAGGAAAAAGAGGAAAGGGGGGCCGCCCCCTAGTCCAATTCGGTTTGGGCTAGGGGGGCCGCGCGCCCTGCCTCTTCTCTTCCACCACTTGGCCCATGATGCCCATTACTTCTTCCTCGTATTCCCGTAACTCCCCGGTACCCTGAAAATACCCGAATCACTCGGAACCTTTCCGATGTCCGAATATAGTCGTCCAATATATCGATCTTTACGTCTCGACCATTTCGAGACTCCTTGCCATGTCCCCGAACTCATACGGAACTCCGAACTACCTTCGGTACATCAAATCACATAAACTCATAATACAATCGTCACCGAAACTTTAAGCATGCGGACCCTACGGGTTCGAGAACTATGTAGACATGACCGAGACATGTCTCCGGTCAATAACCAATAGCGGAACCTGGATGCTCATATTGGCTCCCACATATTCTACGAAGATCTTTATCGGTCAGACCGCATAACAACATATGTTGTTTCCTTTGTCATCGGTATGTTACTTGCCCGAGATTCGATCGTTGGTATCTCAATACCTACTTCAATCTCATTACCGGCAAGTCTCTTTACTCGTTCTGTAATACATCATCCCGCAACTAACTTATTAGTTGCAATGCTTGCAAGGCTTAAGTGATGTGCATTACCGAGAGGGCCTAGAGATACCTCTCCGACAATCGGATTGACAAATCCTAATCTCGAAATATGCCAACCCAACAAGTACCTTCGGAGACACCTGTAGAGCACCTTTATAATCACCCAGTTACGTTGTGACGTTTGGTAGCACACAAAGTGTTCCTCCGGTAAATGGGAGTTGCATAATCTCATAGTCATAGGAACATGTATAAGTTATGAAGAAAGCAATAGCAACAAACTAAACGATCAAGTGCTAAGCTAATGGAATGGGTCAAGTCAATCACATCATTCTCCTAATGATGTGATCCCGTTAATCAAATGACAACTCATGTCTATGGCTAGGAAACATAACCATCTTCGATTAACGAGCTAGTCAAGTAGAGGCATACTTGTGACACTCTGTTTGTCTATGTATTCACACATGTATTATGTTTCCGGTTAATACAATTCTAGCATGAATAATAAACATTTATCATGATATAAGGAAATAAATAATAACTTTATTATTGCCTCTAGGCATATTTCCTTCAGTCTGCCACTTGCACTAGAGTCAATAATCTAGATTACATAGTAATGATTCTAACACCCATGGAGCTTTGGTGCTGATCATGTTTTTCTCGTGGAAGAGGCTTAGTCAACGGGTCTGCAACATTCAGATCCGTATGTATCTTGCAAATTTCTATGTCTCCCACCTGGACTAAATCCCGGATGGAACTGAAGCGTCTCTTGATGTGCTTGGTTCTCTTGTGAAATCTGGATTCCTTCGCCAAGGCAATTGCACCAGTATTGTCACAAAAGATTTTCATTGGACCCGATGCACTAGGTATGACACCTAGATCAGATATGAACTCCTTCATCCATACTCCTTCATTTGCTGCTTCCGAAGCAGCTATGTACTCCGCTTCACATGTAGATCCCGCCATGACGCTTTGTTTAGAACTGCACCAACTGACAGCTCCACCGTACAATATAAACACGTATCCGGTTTGCGATTTAGAATCGTCCGGATCAGTGTCAAAGCTTGCATCAACGTAACCATTTACGATGAGCTCTTTGTCACCTCCATATATGAGAAACATATCCTTAGTCCTTTTCAGGTATTTCAGGATGTTCTTGACCGCTGTCCAGTGATCCACTCCAGGATTACTTTGGTACCTCTCTACTAGACTTATAGCAAGGCACACATCAGGTCTGGTACATAGCATTGCATACATGATAGAGCCTATGGCTGAAGCATAGGGAACATCTTTCATTTTCTCTCTATCTTCTGCAGTGGTCGGGCATTGAGTCTTACTCAACTTCACACCTTGTAACACAGGCAAGAACCCTTTCTTTGCCTGATCCATTTTGAACTTCTTCAAAACTTTGTCAAGGTATGTGCTTTGTGAAAGTCCAATTAAGCGTATTGATCTATCTCTATAGATCTTAATGCCCAATATGTAAGCAGCTTTACCGAGGTCTTTCATTGAAAAACTCTTATTTAAATATCCCTTTATGCTATCCAGAAATTCTATATCATTTCCAATCAATAATATGTCATCCACATATAATATCAGAAATGCTACAGAGCTCCCACTCACTTTCTTGTAAATACAGGCTTCTCCAAAAGTCTGTACAAAACCAAATGCTTTGATCACACTATCAAAGCGTTTATTCCAACTCCGAGAGGCTTGCACCAGTCCATAAATGGATCTCTGGAGCTTGCACACTTTGTTAGCTTCCTTTGGATCGATAAAACCTTCTGGCTGCATCATATACAACTCTTCTTCCAGAAATCCATTCAGGAATGCAGTTTTAACATCCATTTGCCAAATTTCATAATCATAAAATGCGACAATTGCTAACATGATTCGGATAGACTTAAGCATCGCTACGGGTGAGAAGGTCTCATCGTAGTCAATCCCTTGAACTTGTCGAAAACCTTTTGCAACAAGTCGAGCTTTGTAGACAGTAACATTACCGTCAGCGTCAGTCTTCTTCTTGAAAATCCATTTATTCTCAATTGCTTGTTGATCAACGGGCAAGTCAACCAAAGTCCACACTTTGTTCTCATACATGGATCCCATCTCAGATTTCATGGCTTCTAGCCATTTTGCGGAATCTGGGCTCACCATCGCTTCTTCATAGTTCGTAGGTTCATCATGATCTAGTAGCATGACTTCCAGAACAGGATTACCGTACCACTCTGGTGCGGATCTTATTCTGGTTGATCTACGAGGTTCGGTAGTAACTTGATCTGAAGTTTCAAGATCATTATCATTAGCTTCCTCACTAATTGGTATAGGTGTCACAGAAACCGGTTTCAGTGATGTACTACTTTCCAATAAGGGAGCAGTTATAGTTACCTCATCAAGTTCTAATTTCCTCCCACTCACTTCTTTCGAGAGAAACTCCTTCTCTAGAAAGGATCCATTCTTAGCAACGAAAGTCTTGCCTTCGAATCTGTGATAGAAGGTGTACCCAACAGTTTCCTTTGGGTATCCTATGAAGACACATTTCTCCGATTTGGGTTCGAGCTTATCAGGTTGAAGCTTTTTCACATAAGCATCGCAGCCCCAAACTTTTAGAAACGACAACTTTGGTTTCTTGCCAAACCACAGTTCATAAGGAGTCGTCTCAACGGATTTCGATGGTGCCCTATTTAACGTGAATGCAGCCGTGTCTAAAGCATAACCCCAAAATGATAGTGGTAAATCTGTAAGAGACATCATAGATCGCACCATATCTAGTAAAGTACGATTACGACGTTCGGACACACCATTACGCTGTGGTGTTCCGGGTGGCGTGAGTTGCGAAACTATTCCGCATTGTTTCAAATATAGACCAAACTCGTAACTCAAATATTCTCCTCCACGATCAGATCGTAGAAACTTTATTTTCTTGTTATGATGATTTTCAACTTCACTCTGAAATTCTTTGAACTTTTCAAATGTTTCAGACTTCTGTTTCATTAAGTAGATATACCCATATCTGCTTAAATCATCTGTGAAGGTGAGAAAATAACGATATCCGCCACGAGCCTCAATATTCATCAAACCACATACATCTGTATGTATGATTTCCAACAAATCCGTTGCTCTCTCCATAGTACCGGAGAACGACGTTTTGGTCATCTTGCCCATGAGGCATGGTTCGCAAGTACCAAGTGATTCATAATCAAGTGATTCCAAAAGTCCATCAGTATGGAGTTTCTTCATGCGCTTTACACCGATATGACCTAAACGGTAGTGCCACAAATAAGTTGCACTATCATTATCAACTCTGCATCTTTTGGTTTCAACATTATGAATATGTGTATCACTACTATCGAGATTCATGAAAAATAAACCACTCTTCAAGGGTGCATGACCATAAAAGATATTACTCATATAAATAGAACAACCATTATTCTCTGATTTAAATGAATAACCGTCTCGCATCAAACAAGATCCAGATATAATGTTCATGCTCAACGCTGGCACCAAATAACAATTATTTAGGTCTAAAACTAATCCTGAAGGTAGATGTAGAGGTAGCGTGCCGACCGCGATCACATCGACTTTGGAACCATTTCCCACGTGCATCGTCACCTCGTCCTTTGCCAGTGTTCGCTTAATCCATAGTCCCTGTTTCGAGTTGCAAATGTTAGCAACAAAACCAGTATCAAATACCCAGGTGCTACTGCAAGCTCTAGTAAGGTACACATCAATAACATGTATATCACATATACCTTTGTTCACCTTGCCATCCTTCTTATTCGCCAAATACTTGGGGCAGTTCCGCTTCCAGTGTCCAGTCTGCTTGCAGTAGAAGCACTCAGTTTCAGGCTTAGGTCCAGATTTATTTTCTTCTCCTGAGCAGTAACTTGCTTACTGTTCTTCTTGAAGTTCCCCTTCTTCTTCCCTTTGCCCTTTTTCTTGAAACTGGCGGTCTTGTTGACCATCAACACTTGATGCTCCTTCTTGATTTCTACCTCCGCAGCCTTTAGCATTGCGAAGAGCTCGGGAATTGTCTTATCCATCCCTTGCATGTTATAGTTCATCATGAAGCTCTTGTAGCTTGGTGGCAGTGATTGAAGAACTCTGTCAATGACACTATCAACAGGAAGATTAACTCCTAGTTGAGTCAAGTGATTATGATACCCAGACATTTTGAGTATATGTTCACTGACAGAACTATTCTCCTCCATCTTGCAGCTATAGAATTTATTGGAGACTTCATATCTCTCAATCCGGGCATTTGCTTGAAATATTAACTTCAACTCCTGGAACATCTCATATGCTCCATGACGTTCAAAACATCGTTGAAGTCCCGATTCTAAGCCGTAAAGCATGGCACACTGAACTATCGAGTAGTCATCAGCTTTGCTCTGCCAGACGTTCATAACATCTGGTGTTGCTCCAGCAGCAGGCCTAGCACCTAGTGGTGCTTCCAGGACGTAATTCTTCTGTGCAGCAATGAGGATAATCCTCAAGTTACGGACCCAATCCGTGTAATTGCTACCATCATCTTTCAACTTTGCTTTCTCAAGGAACGCATTAAAATTCAACGGAACAACAGCACATGCCATCTATCTACAATCAAACATAGACAAGCAAGATACTATCAGTTACTAAGTTCATGATAAATTTTAAGTTCAATTAATCATATTACTTAAGAACTCCCACTTAGAAAGACATCCCTCTAATCTCCTAAGTGATCACGTGATCCAAATCAACTAAACCATAACCGATCATCACGTGAACTGGAGTAGCTTTCAATGGTGAACATCAATATGTTGATCATATCTACTATATGATTCACGCTCAACCTTTCGGTCTCAGTGTTCCGAGGCCATATCTGCATATGCTAGGCTCGTCAAGTTTAACCTGAGTATTCTGCGTGTGCAAAACTGGCTTGCACCCATTGTAGATGGACGTAGAGCTTATCACACCCGATCATCACGTGGTGTTTGGGCATGACGAACTTTCGCAATCATGCATACTCAGGGAGAACACTTTTATCTTGAAATTTAGTGAGAGATCATCTTATAATGCTACTCTCAATCAAAGCAAGATAAGATGCATAAAAGATAAACATCACATGCAATCAATATAAGTGATATGATATGGCCATCATCATCTTGTGCTTGTGATCTCCATCTCCGAAGCACCGTCATGATCACCATCGTCACCAGCGACACCTTGATCACCATCGTAGCATCATTGTCGTCTCGCCAATCTTATGCTTCCACGACTATTGCTACCGCTTAGTGATAAAGTAAAGCATTACAGCGCAATTGCATTGCATACAATAAAGCGACAACCATATGGCTCCTGCCAGTTGTCGATAACTCGGTTACAAAACATGATCATCTCATACAATAAAATTTAGCATCATGTCTTGACCATATCACATCACAACATGCCCTGCAAAAACAAGTTAGACGTCCTCTACTTTGTTGTTGCAAGATTTACGTGGCTGCTACGGGCTTAGCAAGAACCGTTCTTAAAACCACAACGATAGTTTGTCAAGTTGGTGCTGTTTTAACCTTCACAAGGACCGGGCGTAGCCACACTTGCTTCAACTAAAGTTGGAGAAACTGACACCCGCCAGCCACCTGTGTGCAAAGCACGTCGGTAGAACCAGTCTCGCGTAAGCGTACGCGTAATGTCGGTCCGGGCCGCTTCATCCAACAATACCGCTGAACCAAAGTATGACATGCTGGTAAGTAGTATGACTTATATCGCCCACAACTCACTTGTGTACTACTCGTGCACAACATCAACGCATAAAACCTAGGCTCGTATGCCACCGTTGGGGAACGTAGTAATTTCAAAAAAATTCCTACGCACACGCAAGATCGTGGTGATGCATAGCAATGAGAGGGGAGAGTGTTGTCCACGTACCCTCGTAGACCGAAAGCGGAAGTGTTAGCACAACTCGGTTGATGTAGTCGTACGTCTTCGCGATCCGACCGATCCAAGTACCGAACACACGGCACCTCTGAGTTCAGCACACGTTCAGCTCGATGATGTCCCGCGAACTCCGATCCAGCAGAGCTCCACGGGAGATTTCCGTCAGCACGACGGCGTGGTGACGGTGATGATGTTGCTACCGACGCAGGGCTTCGCCTAAGCACCACTACGATATGACCGAGGTGGAATATGGTGGAGGGGGGCACCGCACACGGCTGGGAGAGATCAACTGATCAACTTCTGTGTCTAGAGGTGCCCCCATGCCCCTGTATGTAAAGGAGCAAGGGGGGAGGCCGGCCGGCCCTCTATGGGCGCGCTAGGAGGAGTCCTCCTCCTAGCAGGAGTAGGACTCCCCTTTCCTACTCCTACTAGGAGGAGGAAAGGAAGGAGGAGAAGGAGAAGGAAGGAGAAGGAGGAAAAAAAGGAAAGGGGGGCCGGCCCCCTAGTCCAATTCGGTTTGGGATAGGGGGGCCACGCGCCCTGCCTCTTCTCTTCCACCACTTGGCCCATGAGGCCCATTACTTCTTCCTTGTATTCCCGTAACTCCCCGGTACCCCGAAAATACCCGAATCACTCAGAACCTTTCCGATGTCCGAATATAGTCGTCCAATATATCGATCTTTACGTCTCGACCATTTCAAGACTCCTCGTCATGTCCCTGATCTATCCGGGACTCCGAACTACCTTCAGTACATCAAATCACATAAACTCATAATACAATCGTCACCGAAACTTTAAGCGTGCAGACCCTATGGGTTCGAGAACTATGTAGACATGACCGAGACATGTCTCCGTTCAATAACCAATAGCGGAACCTGGATGCTCATATTGGCTCCCACATATTCTACGAAGATCTTTATCGTCAGACCGCATAACAACATACATTGTTCCCTTTGTCATCGGTATGTTACTTGCCCGAGATTCAATCGTTGGTATCTCAATACCTAGTTCAATCTGGTTACTGGCAAGTCTCTTTACTCGTTCCTTAATACATCAGCCCACAACTAACTTATTAGTTGCAATGCTTGCAAGGCTTAAGTGATGTGCATTACCGAGAGGGCCCAGAGATACCTCTCAGACAATCGGAGTGACAAATCCTAATCTCGAAATACGCCAACCCAACAAGTACCTTCAGAGACACCTGTAGAGCACCTTTATAATCACCGAGTTACGTTGTGACGTTTGGTAGCACATAAAGTGTTCCTCCGGTAAATGGGAGTTGCATAATCTCATAGTCATGGGAACATGTATAAGTTATGAAGAAAGCAATAGCAACAAACTAAACGATCAAGTGCTAAGCTAATGGAATGGGTCAAGTCAATCACATCATTCTCCTAATGATGTGATCCCGTTAATAAAATGACAACTCAGGTCTATGGCTAGGAAACATAACCATCTTCGATTAACGAGCTAGTCAAGTAGAGGCATACTAGTGACACTCTGTTTGTCTATGTATTCACACATGTATTATGTTTCCGGTTAATACAATTCTAGCATGAATAATAAACATTTATCATGATATAAGGAAATAAATAATAACTTTATTATTGCCTCTAGGGCATATTTCCTTCATTTTGGTCACCGGAAAAGTTTCGGGTGCTATCGGTAATGTACCGGGACCACCGGGAGGGTCCTGGGGGTCCACCAGGTGGGGCCACCAGCCCCAGAAGGCTGCGTGGGCCATGTGTGGGAGGGGACCAGCCCCAGGTGGGCTGGTGCGCCCCCCAGCAAGGCCCAAGGCGTGTGGAGAGTGGGAAGGGGGCAAACCCTAGGTCCAGATGGGCCTTAAGGCCCACCATAGGGCGCCCCCCTCTCTCTCCCCCCCTTGGCCGCACCCTAGATGGGTTTTGGGGCTGCCGCCACCCCTAGGGATGGAACCCTAGATGGGGGCGCAGCCCCTCCACTCCCCCTATATATACTTGAGGTATTGGGGCTGCCCAACACATGATTTGATCTCTCTCTTGGCACAGCCCTACCTCTCTCCCTCCTCGTCTCTCGTAGTGCTTGGCGAAGCCCTGCTGGAGTCACGCGTCCTCCACCACCACCACGCCATCGTGTTGCTGCTGGATGGAGTCTTCCCCAACCTCTCCCTCTCTCCTTGCTGGATCAAGGCGCGGGAGACGTCACCGGGCTGTACGTGTGTTGAACGCGGAGGCGCCATTGTTCGGCGCTTAGATCGGAATCGACCGCGATCTGAATCGCTGCGTGTACGACTCCACTAACCGCGTTCTTGCAACGCTTCCGCTTAGCGATCTACAAGGGTATGTAGATGCACTCCCCTTCCCCTCGTTGCTAGATTACTCCATAGATTGATCTTGGTGATGCGTAGAAAATTTTAAATTTCTGCTACGTTCCCCAACAGTGGCATCATGAGCTAGGTCTATGCGTAGATTCTATGCACGAGTAGAACACAAAGTAGTTGTGGGTGATGATTTGTTCAATTTTCTTGTCGTTACTAGTCTTATCTTGATTCGGCGGCATTGTGGGATGAAGCGGCCCGGACCGACCTTACACGTACACGTACGCTTACATGAGACTGGTTCCACCGACTGACATGCACTTGATGCATAAGGTGGCTGGCGGGTGTCTGTCTCTCCCACTTTAGTCGGATCGGATTCGATGAAAAGGGTCCTTATGAAGGGTAAATAGCAATTGGCATATTACCGTTGTGGTTTTGCGTAGGTAAGAAACGTTCTTGCTAGAAACCCATAGCAGCCACGTAAAACATGCAACAACAATAAGAGGACGTCTAACTTGTTTTTGCAGGGTATGCTATGTGATGTGATATGGCCAAAAGGATGTGATGAATGATATATGTGATGTATGAGATTGATCATGTTCTTGTAATAGGAATCACGATTTGCATGTCGATGAGTATGACAACCAGCAGGAGCCATAGGAGTTGTCTTAATTTATTTATGACCTGCGTGTCAATGAAAATGCCATGTAATTACTTTACTTTATTGCTAACCGTTAGCCATAGTAGTATAAGTAATAGTTGGCGAGGCAACTTCATGAAGACACGATGATGGAGATCATGATGATGGAGATCATGGTGTCATACCGGTGACGAAAGTGATCATGCCGCGCCTCGAAGATGGAGATCAAAAGGCGCAAGATGATATTGGCCATATCATGTCACTTTATGATTTGCATGTGATGTTTGTCATGTTTACATCTTATTTGCTTAGAACGACGGTAGCATAAATAAGATGATCCCTCATTAAAATTTCAAGAAAGTGTTCCCCCTAACTGTGCACCGTTGCGAAGGTTTGTTGTTTCGAAGCACCACGTGATGATCGGGTGTGATAGATTCTAACGTTCGCATACAGCGGGTGTAAGCCAGATTTACACATGTGAAACACTTGACTTGACGAGCCTAGCATGTACAGACATGGCCTCGGAACACAAGAGACCGAAAGGTCGAACATGAGTCGTATAGTGGATACGATCAACATGAAGATGTTCACCGATGATGACTAGTCCGTCTCACGTGATGATCGGACACGGCCTAGTTGACTCGGATCATGTATCACTTAGATGACTAGAGGGATGTCTATCTAAGTGGGAGT
Organism: Triticum urartu; assembly: GCF_056163025.1. Lineage (NCBI taxonomy): Eukaryota > Viridiplantae > Streptophyta > Magnoliopsida > Poales > Poaceae > Triticum > Triticum urartu. The sequence continues at coordinate 91,662,391 of NC_141878.1, forward strand.
TCATTGAATAATTTGATTAGATGAACTTAATTATCATGAACATAGTCAAAAGATCTTTGCAAATTATGTCGTAGCTCACACTTTGGTTCTATTGTTTTAGATATGTTACTAGAGAAAATTTAGTTCAGAGTTGACAGTAGCAATTATGCGGACTGGGTCCGTGAACTGAGGATTGTCCTCATTGCTGCACAGAAGGGCTATGTCCTTAATGCACCGCTCAGTGTGTTGAACCTCGAGCATCGTATGTAGATGTTGGGAAACATCTGACATACACGTTTTGATGACTACGTGATAGTTCAGTACGTAATACTAACGGTTTAGAATTGTGGCACCAAAGACATTTTTGAAACTTCGCAGAACATATGAGATGTTCCAAAGACTGAAATTGGAATTTCAGACTAGTGCCCACATCAAGAGGTATGAGACCTCTGACAAGTTCCTTAAGCCTGCAAACTAAGGGAGAAAAGCTCAATCATTGAGCATGTGCTCAGATTGTCTGAGTACTACAATCGCTTGAATCGAGTGGGAGTTAATCTTCCAGATGAGATAGTGATAGTTCTCCATAGTCACTACCACCAAGCTATTAGAGCTTAGTGATGAACTATAACATATCGGGGACAGACATGATGATCCTTGAGCAATTCGCGATGTTTGACACCGTGAAAGTAGAAATCAAGTAGGAGCATCAATTGTTGATGGTTAGTAAAACCACTAGTTTCAAGAAGGGCAAGGGAAAGAAGGGATACTTCATGAGACGACAAATCAGTTGCTGCTCTAGTGAAGAAACCCAAGGTTGAACCAAACCCGAGACTAAGTGCTTCTATAATGAGGGGAACGATCACTGAAGCAGAACTACCCTAGATACTTGGTAGATGAGAAGGCAGGCAAGGTCGACAGAAGTATTTTGGATATACGTTATATTAATGTGTACTTTACTAGTACTCCTTGTAGCACCAGGGTATTAAAATAACGGTTTAGTTGCTAAGTGTTAGTAACTCGAAATAAAAGGCTACGGAGACTAGCTAAAGGTGAGATGACGATATGTTGGAAGTGTTTCCAAGGTTGATGTGATCAAACATCGCACGCTCCCTCTACCATCGGGATTGGTGTTAAACCGAAATAATTGTTATTTGGTGTTTGCGTGGAGCATAGACATGATTGGATTATGTTTATCGCCACATGGTTATTCATTTAAGGAGAATATGGTTACTCTGTTTATTTGAATAATACCTTCAATGGTCTTGCACCTAAAATGAATGGTTTATTCAATCTCGATCGTAGTGATACACATGTTCATGCCAAAATATATAAGATAGTAATGGTAGTACCACGTACTTGTGGCACTGCCATTTGAGTCATGTTTGTGTAAAACGCAAGAAGAAGCTCCATGTTGATGGATCTTTGGACTTACTCGTTTTTGAAAAGATTGAGACATGCGAACCATGTCAATTGGTAGATATGCATGAAGAAACTCCATACAGATGGATCATTTGGACTCACTTGATTTTGAATCACTTGAGACATGCAAATCATACCACATGGGCAAGATGACTGAAAGATCTCGTTTTCAGAAAGATGGAACAAGAAAGCAACTTGTTGGAAGTAATACATTTTGATGTGTGCAGTCCAATGAGTGCTGAGGCACGCAGTGGAAATCGTTATGTTCTTACTTCACAGATGATTTGAGTAGATGCTGAGTATATTTACTTGATGAAACACAAGTCTGAATTATTGAAAGGTTCAAGTAATTTCAGAGTGAAGTTGAAGATCGTCGTGACAAGATGATAAAATGTCTATGATATGATCATAGAGATGAGTATCTGAGTTACGAGTTTGGCACACAATTTAAGACATTGTGGAAATTGTTTCACAACTAATACCACCTGGACCACCATAGTGTGATGGTGTGTCCGAACATCACAACTGCACCCTATTGGATATGGTGCATACCATGATGTCTCTTATCGAATTACCACTATCATTTATGGGTTAGGCATTAGAGACAACCGCACTCACTTTAAGTAGGGCACCACACAATTTCATTGAGATGACACCGTATGAACTATGGTTTAGAGAAACCTAAGCTGTCATTTCTTAAAAGTTTGGGGCTGCGATGCTTATGTGAAAAGGTTTCAGGCTGATAAGCTCGAACCCAAAGCGGATAAATGCATCTTCATAGAATACCCAAAAATAGTTGGGTGTACCTCCCATTTCAGATCCGGAAGCAAAAGTGATTGTTTCTAGAAACGGGTCCTTTCTCGAGGAAAAGTTTCTCTCGAAAGAATTGAGTGGGAGGATGGTGGAGACTTGATGAGGTTATTGAACCGTCACTTCAACTAGTGTGTAGCAGGGCACAGGAAGTTGTTCCTGTGGCACCTACACCAATTGAAGTGGAAGCTTATGATAGTGATCATGAAACTTCAAATCAAGTCACTACCAAACCTCATAGGTCGACAAGGATGTGTACTACTTCAGAGTGGTACGTAATCCTGTCTTGGAAGTCATGTTGCTAGACAACAATGAACCTACGAGCTATGGAGAAGCGATGGTGGGCCCGGATTCTGACAAATGGCTTGAGGCCATAAAATCCGAGAGAGGATCCATGTATAAAACAAAGTATAGACTTTGAAAGAACTACTTGATGGTCGTAAGGCTGTTGGGTGCAGATGGATTTTAAAAGGAAGACAGACAATGATGGTAAGTGTCACCATTAAGAAAGCTCGACTTGTCATTAAGATGTTTCCCGACAAGTTCAAGGAGTTGACTACGATGAGACTTTCTCACTCATAGCGATGCTAAGAGTCTGTTGGAATTATGTTGGCAGTCACTGCATTATTTATGAAATCTTGCAGATAGGATGTCAAAACATTGTTTCCTCGACGCTTTTCTTGAGGAAAGGTTGTATGTGATACAACCAGAAGGTTTTGTCAATCCTGAAAGATTCTAACAAGTATGCAAAGCTCCATCAATCCTTCTAAGGACTGGAGTAAGCATCTCGGAATTGGAATGTACGCTTTGATGAGATGATCAAAGATTTTGGGTTTATATAAAGTTTATGAGAAACTTGTATTTCCAAAGGAGTGAGTGGGAGCACTATAGAATTTTTGATGAGTATATGTTGTTAACATATTGTTGATCGAAAATGATGTAGAATTTTTGGAAAGCATGCAGGGTTATTTGAAAAGTGTTTTTTGATGGAAAACCTGGATTAAGCTACTTGAACATTGAGCATCAAGATCTATAAGGATAGATCAAAAATGCTTAATAGTACTTTCAAATGAATACATATCGTGACAAGATTTTGAAGGAGTTCAAAATAGATCAGCAAAGAAGGAGTTCTTGGTTGTGTTACAAGGTATGAGTATTGAGTAAGACTCAAGACCTGACCACGGCAGAAGAGGGAGAAAGGACGAAGGTCGTCCTCTATGCTTTAGACGTAGGCTCTATAGTATGCTATGCTCTGTACCGCACGTGAAGTGTGCCTTGCCATGAGTCAGTCAAGGGGTACAAGAGTGATCCAGGAATGGATCACAGGACAACGGTCAAGGTTATCCTTAGTAACTAGTGGACTAAGGAATTTTCTCGATTATGGAGGTGGTAAAAGAGTTTGTCGTAAAGGGTTACGTCGATGCAAACTTTGACACTAATCCGGATGACTCTGAGTAGTAAATCGGATTCGTATAGTAGAACAGTTATTTGGAATAGCTCCAAGTAGCGCGTGGTAGCTGCATCTACAAGATGACATAGAGATTTGTAAAGCACACATGGATCTGAAAGGTTCAGACTCATTGACTAATAAACCTCTCTCACAAGCAAGATATGAACAAACCCCATGGGTGTTGGATTCATTGCAATCACATAGTGATGTGAACTAGATTATTGACTCTAGTGCAAGTAGGAGACTATTGGAAATATGCCCTAGAGGCAATAATAAAATGGTTATTATTATATTTCCTTGTTCATGATAATCATTTATTATCCATGCTAGAATTGTATTGATAGGAAACTCAGATACATGTGTGGATACATAGACAACACCATGTCCCTAGTAAGCCTCTAGTTGACTAGCTCGTTGATCAATAGATGGTTACGGTTTCCTGACCATGGACATTGGATGTCGTTGATGACGGGATCACATCATTAGGAGAATGATGTGATGGACAAGACCCAATCCTAAGCCTAGCACAAGATCGTGTAGTTCGTATGCTAAAGCTTTTCTAATGTCAAGTATCATTTCCTTAGACCATGAGATTGTGCAACTCCCGGATACCGTAGGAATGCTTTGGGTGCACCAAATGTCACAACGTAACTGGGTGGCTATAAAGGTGCACTGCGGGTATCTCCGAAAGTGTCTATTGGGTTGGCACGAATCGAGACTGGGATTTGTCACTCCGTGTAACGGAGAGGTATCTCTGGGCCCACTCGGTAGGACATCATCATAATGTGCACAATGTGACCAAGGAGTTGATCATGGGATGATATGTTATGGAACAAGTAAAGAGACTTGCCAGTAACGAGATTGAACGAGGTATTGGGATACCGACGATCGAATCTCGGGCAAGTATCGTACCGATAGACAAAGGGAATTATATACGGGATTGACTGAATCCTTGACATCGTGGTTCATCCGATGAGATCATCGTGGAACATGTGGGAGACAACATGGGTATCCAGATCTCGCTGTTGGTTATTGGCCAGAGAGTTGTCTCGGTCATGTCTACATGGTTCCCGAACCCATAGGGTCTACACACTTAAGGTTCGATGACGCTAGGGTTATAGGGAAAGTATGTACATGGTTAACGAATGTTGTTCGGAGTCCCGGATGAGATCCCGGACGTCACGAGGAGTTCCGGAATGGTCCGGAGGTAAAGATTTATATATGGGAAGTCCCGTTTTGGTCACCGGAAAAGTTTCGGGTGCTATCGGTAACGTACCGGGACCACCGGGAGGGTCCGGGGGTCCACCAGGTGGGGCCACTAGCCCCAGAAGGCTGCGTGGGCCAAGTGTGGGAGGGGACCAGCCCCTGGTGGGCTGGTGCCCCCCCACCAAGGCCCAAGGCGCGTGGAGAGTGGGAAGGGGGCAAACCCTAGGTCCAGATGGGCCTTAAGGCCCACCCTAGGGCGCCCCCCTCTCTTCCCCCCCTTGGCCGCATCCTAGATGGGTTTTGGGGCTGCCGCCACCCCTAGGGATGGAACCCTAGATGGGGGCGCAGCCCCTCCCCTCCCCCTATATATACTTGAGGTATTGGGGCTGCCCAACACATGATTTGATCTCTCTCTCTTGGCGCAGCCCTACCTCTCTCCCTCCTCGTCTCTCGTAGTGCTTGGCGAAGTCCCGCGCTCCTCCACCACCACCACGCTGTCGTGCTGCTGCTGGACGGAGTCTTCCCCAACCTCTCCCTCTCTCCTTGCTGGATCAAGGTGCGGGAGACGTCACCGGGATGTACGTGTGTTGAACGCGGAGGCGCTGTTGTTCGGCGCTTAGATCGGAATCGACCGCGATCTGAATCGCTGCGTGTATGACTCCACCAACCGCGTTCTTGCAACGCTTCCGCTTAGCGATCTACAAGGGTATGTAGATGCACTCCCCTTCACCTCATTGCTAGATTACTCCATAGATTGATCTTGGTGATGCGTAGAAAATTTTAAATTTCTGTTGCGTTCCCCAACATTATATGCTAGGCTCGTCAAGTTTAACCTGAGTATTCCGCATGTGCAACTGTTTTGCACCCGTTGTATTTGAACGTAGAGCCTATCACACCCGATCATCACGTGGTGTCTCAGCACGAAGAACTTTCGCAACGGTGCATACTCAGGGAGAACACTTGTACCTTGATAATTAGTGAGAGATCATCTTATAAAGCTACCGTCGAACTAAGAAAAATAAGATGTATAAAAGATAAACATCACATGCAATCAAAATATGTGACATGATATGGCCATCATCATCTTGTGCCTTTGATCTCCATCTCCAAAGCATCGTCATGATTTCCATCGTCACCGGCATGACACCATGATCTCCATCATCTTGATCTATATCAATGTGTCATCACATGGTCGTCTCGCCAACTATTGCTCTTGCAACTATTGCTATCGCATAGCGATAAAGTAAAGCAATTATTTGGCGTTTGCATCTTATGCAATAAAGAGACAACCATAAGGCTTTTGCCAGCTGCCGATAACTTCAACAAAACATGATCATCTTATACAACAACTTATATCTCATCACGTCTTGACCATATCACATCACAATATGCCCTGCAAAAACAAGTTAGACGTCCTCTACTTTGTTGTTGCAAGTTTTACGTGGCAGCTACAGGCTGAGCAAGAACCGTTCTTACCTACGCATCAAAACCACAACGATAGTTTGTCAAGTTAGTGATGTTTTAACCTTCTCAAGGACCGAGCTTAGCCACACTCGGTTCAACTAAAGTTGGAGAAACTGACACCCGCTAGTCACCTGTGTGCATAGCACGGCGGTAAAACCAGTCTCGTGTAAGCGTATGCGTAATGTTAGTCTGGGCCGCTTCATCCAACAATACCGCCGAACCAAAGTATGACATGCTGGTAAGCAGTATGACTTATATCGCCCACAACTCACTTGTGTTCTACTTGTGCATATGACATCTACGCATAAAACCTGGCTCTGATACCACTGTTGGGGAACGTAGTAATTTCAAAAAAAATTCTACGCACACGCAAGATCATGGTGATGTATAGCAAAGAGAGGAGAGAGTGTTGTCCATGTACCCTCGTAGACCAAAAGCGGAAGCGTTAGCACAACGCGGTTGATGTAGTCGTACGTCTTCACGATCCGACCGATCAAGTACCGAACGCACGACACCTCCGAGTTCTGCACACGTTCAACTCGATGACGTCCCTCAAACTCCGATCCAGCCAAGTGTTGAGGGAGAGTTTCGTCAGCACGACGGTGTGGTGACGATGATGATGTTCTACCGACGCAGGGCTTTGCCTAAGCACCGCTATGATATGATCGAGATGGATTATGGTGGAGGGGGGCACCGCACACGACTAAGAGATCAAGAGATCAACTGTTGTGTCTATGGGGTGCCCCCTGGCCACGTATATAAAGGAGTGGAGGAGGGGAGGGGCTGACCCTCTCTATGGCGTGCCCTAGGGGAGTCCTACTCCCACCGGGAATAGGATTCCCCCTTTCCTAGTAGAACTAGGAGCCCTTCCAAATAGTAGGAGTAGGAGAGAAGGAAAGGGAAAAGAGAAGAGAAGGAAGGAGGGGGCGCAGCGCTTCCCCCTAGTCCAATTCGAACTAGGCCTTGGGGGGGCGCGTGGCCTGCCTCTCTCTCTTTCCCCTAAACCCCAATAAGGCCCATACACTCCCCGGCGAATTCCCGTAACTCCCTGGTACTACGATAAATACCCGAATCACTCGGAACCTTTCCGATGTCCGAATATAGTCGTCCAACATATCGATCTTTACGTCTCAACCATTTCGAGACTCCTCGTCATGTCCCCGATCTCATCCGGGACTCCGAACTACCTTCGGTACATCAAAACACATAAACTCATAATATAATCGTCATCGAACTTTAAGCGTGCGGACCCTACGGGTTCGAGAACTATGTAGACGTGACCAAGACACGTCTCCGGTCAATAACCAATAGCGGAAGCTGGATGCTCATATTGGCTCCTACATATTCTACGAAGATCTTTATCGGTCAAACCGCATAACAACATACGTTGTTCCCTTTGTCATCGGTATGTTACTTGCCCGAGATTCGATCGTCGATATCTCAATACCTAGTTCAATCTCATTACCGGCAAGTCTCTTTACTCGTTCCGTAATACATCATCCCGCAACTAACTCATTAGTTGCAATGCTTGCAAGGCTTATAGTGATGTGCATTACCGAGTGGGCCCAGAGATACCTCTCCAACAATCGGAGTGACAAATCCTAATCTCGAAATATGCCAACCCAACAAGTACCTTCGGAGACACCTGTAGAACACCTTTATAATCACCCAGTTACGTTGTGACGTTTGGTGGCACACAAAGTGTTCCTCCGGTAAACGGGAGTTGTATAATCTCATAGTCATAGGAACATGTATAAGTCATGAAGAAAGCAATAGCAACAAACTAAACGATCAAGTGCTAAGCTAACGGAATGGGTCAAGTCAATCACATCATTCTCCTAATGATGTGATCCCGTTAATCAAATGACAACTCATGTCTATGGTTAGGAAACATAACCATCTTTGATCAACGAGCTAGTCAAGTAGAGGCATACTAGTGACACTCTGTTTGTCTATGTATTCACACATGTATTATGTTTCCGGTTAATACAATTCTAGCATGAATAATAAACATTTATCATGATATATGGAAATAAATAATAACTTTTATTATTGCCTCTAGGGCATATTTCCTTCATCTAGATCTTTGTGCTTGCTGCCGCAAGTGTGGGAGTGGAGGGAGGGGAGAGTAAGCGGGGAGAGAGAGTGACGGGAGTTATGACGACGCTTCGGGAAGCAATGCGACGTCTGAGCGTGGCTCCTCGCGTGCGACCTTGTACGTCCACGTGCCTCGAGTTGCATTGCTCGGGCCTGGCTGTGAAAAAATGGCCGATTCAAGCATTCCTACTCAGCCAGGTTTGGAGGTGCTTTAAATATCGTGCGACTGAGATTTAGGCTCAACACAAACAACTAAACGGGCCGAAACACCCACAATCCTTTTTCCTCATATTCACAACCATGTCGGATGGTTGTATATGCAAGAACACCTCGAGATTGATGTCGTCAATACATTTTCGAAAGTGAACTTAACATAGCTCAGATGGTTAGATTCTTTGTGGTGGATCCAACTCATCAGGGTTCAATTACTAGACTTGGCACTTATGCTCGTATTTTTCTAGATTTATTTCAAACTTTTCGGCGGTGTTCGTTTGGTGGGAGTATACATTCCATCGACTACGGAGGGGCATGTGGTGACTACGTCAATCCCAAGGTGATGTATCGGTTCAGTCTCTCGGAGATGCTCATAAGGATAGGATATGCGTGCGTGCATGCATTCATAGGAGTGAGTGTATGTGCGTATATATGAGCATCCACGTCTGTAACGTGTTAAAAAACTTTGTATTAGATTTTTTTGTGCAAAAAAATAACTTTAGATTTTTTTGAGCAAAAAATAACTTTAGATTTTTTGAGCAAAAAAACTTTAGATTTTTTTTAGGCAAAAAAACTTTTGATGAAGGAAAGCAACAGGGCTGGATATGGGGTGGCCTTTGGGCTTGGCCACTAATCTATGTCGGCGCACCGGCCCAACCGTTCGGCCGGTCGCGTCGTAGCCATTGGACTTGAGTCGGGTGGGCCGTTGGATCTGGCGAAAAAAGCGGTTGGCCCGCTGCTTCTTCTTCCGCACGCTGAATCGCATCTCCCGCTCGGTGCGCACCTCCTCTCCCCTGCGGTAGCCATCCTCGTCGCCGCCCTTCCCCCTCCCCAGTCGCCGGCCACCATCCCTCGCCACCGTCCCTCGCCACTGGACGTCGCACCTCGCCGGCGTCGTCTTTTGCATTTCTCGCTGGCTACGTGATACGTCTCCAACGTATCTATAATTTTTTATTGCTCCATGCTATATTATTTACTGTTTTGAATGTTTATGGGCTTTATTATGCACTTTTATATCATTTTTTGGGACTAACCTATTAATCCAGAGCCCAGTGTCAGTTTCTGTTTTTACCCTGTTTTAGGGTTTCGAAGAAAAGGAAAATCAAACGGAGTCCAATTGACCTGAAACTTCATGGAACTCATTTTTGTAAGGAAAGAAGCCCAGAAGACTTGGAGTGCATGTCGGGGAACCTACGAGGAGGTCATGAGGCAGGCCCCCCTGGGCGTGCCCTCCACCCTCGTGAGCCCCTCGTGGCCCCCCTGACGTATTTCTTCCGCCTATATATCCCCATATACCCTAAAACATCCGTGAGCACAATAGATCGGGAGTTCCGCCGCCAGAAGCCTCCGTAGCCACCGAATACCAATCTAGACCCATTCCGGCACCCTGCCGGAGGGGGAATCTTTCTCCGGTGGCCATCTTCATCATCCCGGTGCTCTCCATGACGAGGAGGGACTAGTTCTACCTCGGGGCTGAGGGTATGTACCGGTAGCTATGTGTTTGATCTCTCTCTCTCTCTCTCGTGTTCTTGATTTAGCATAATCTTGATGTATCGCGAGCTTTGCTATTATAGTTGGATCTTATGTTTCTCCTCCCCCTCTACTCTCTTGTAATGAATTGAGTTTCCCCTTTGAAGTTATCTTATCGGATTGAGTCTTTAAAGATTTGAGAACACTTGATGTATGTCTTGCCGTGGATATCTGTGGTGACAATGGGATATCACGTGATTCACTTGATGTATGTTTTGGTGATCAACTTGCGGGTTTCGCCCATGAACCTATGCACCCTGTTCAAGAATTCATCCGATTAACCAGTTAACTTGCCGATTAATCCCTACTTGTAGGGTCACCGAGTAGCCGATAAGCTGTAAAATCGCCCGATTAATTGATTAAATGGCCGATTAACTTGCCGATTCACCGATTAATCCCGTACTTGCCAGCCAACCGAGCAGCTACCAGTTAACGATTTCCTCAACAATGCCTATGCATATGGGTTGGCACACGTTTTCGTCATGATTCTCCGGTAGAACTTTGGGGCACTCTTTGAGGTCCTTTGTGTTGGTTGAATAGATGAATCTGAGATTGTGTGATGCATATCGTATAATCGTACCCACGGATACTTGAGGTGACATTGGAGTATCTAGGTGACATTAGGGTTTTGGTTGATCTGTGTCTTAAGGTGTTATTCTAGTACGAACTCTAGGGCTGTTTGTGACACTTATAGGAATAGCCCAACGGATTGATTGGAAAGAATAACTTTGAGGTGGTTTCGTACCCTACCATAATCTCTTCGTTTGTTCTCCGCTATTAGTGACTTTGGAGTGACTCTTTGTTGCATGTTGAGGGATAGTTATGTGATCCAATTATGTTAGTATTGTTGAGGGAACTTGCACTAGCGAAAGTATGAACCCTAGGCCTTGTTTCAACGCATTGCAATACCGTTTACGCTCACTTTTATCATTAGTTACCTTGCTGTTTTTATATTTTCAGATTATAAAAACCTTTATCTACTATCCATATACCACTTGTATCACCATCTCTTCGCCGAACTAGTGCACCTATACAATTTACCATTGTATTGGGTGTGTTGGGGACACAAGAGACTCTTTGTTATTTGGTTGCAGGGTTGCTTGAGAGAGACCATCTTCATCCTACGCCTCCTACGGATTGATAAACCTTAGGTCATCCACTTGAGGGAAATTTTCTACTGTCCTACAAACCTCTGCACTTGGAGGCCCAACAACGTCTACAAGAAGAAGGTTGTGTAGTAGACATCAAGCTCTTTTCTGGCGCCGTTGCTGGGGAGGTGAGTGCTTGAAGGTATATCTTCAGATCTTGCAATCGAGTCTTTTAGTTTCTTTTTTTATCACTAGTTTAGTTTATAAAATAAAATTACAAAAAATGGAATTAAGTTTTCCTCATACGCTTCATCTTTTTAATATCTTTCGTGAGTATGATGGAAAGGATAATTGTGCTCAAGTACTAGAAGAAGAAATCTATAAAATGTTTGGCACTAAATATTTGAATGATGAGCATTATTGCAATGTTGTTAGTACGAATTCTTTGAATATCCATGATGCTAATGATATGCAAAGCCACAAGCTTGGGGAAGCTATGTTTGATGAAGATGATATTTTTTGTCCCCCAAGTTTTGATGAGAAAATTTATTATGATGAAAGCATGCCTCCTATCTATGATGATTATTGTGATGACACGTATGCTTTAAAGAATAATAATAACAATGAACCTTGTCATCTTGATCTTAATTTTCAATCACATGATAGTTATTTTGTTGAGTTTGCTCCCACTATTATTCATGAGAAGAATTTTGCTTATGTGGAGAGTAGTAAATTTTCTATGCTTGTAGATCATGAAAAGAATGCTTTAAGTGCTGGTTATATTGTTGAATTCATTCATGATGCTACTAAAAATTATTATGAGGGAGGAACATATGCTTGTAGGAATTGCAATAATTTCAAGTTTCCTCTCTATGTGCTTAAAATCTTGAAGTTATGCTTGCTTTACCTTCCTATGCAAGTTGATTCTTGTTCCCCTAAGTTGTTTGCTCACAAAATCCATATGCATAGGAAGTATGTTAGACTTACATGTGCTAGTCATATTCTTCATGATGCTCTCTTTATGTTTCAATTCTTATCCTTTATGTGAGCATCATTGAAATCATCATGCCTAGCTAGGGGCGTTAAACGATAGCGCTTGTTGGGAGGCAACCCAACTTTATTTTTGTTCCTTACTTTTTGTTCCTGTTTAGTAATAAATAATTCATATACCCTCTTTTTAGATGTGGTTTTATGCTTTTAATTAGTGTTTGTGCCAAGTAGAACCTTTGGGAAGACTTGGGTGAAGTCTTGTTGATCATGCTGTAAAAAACAGAAACTTTAGCGCTCACGAATTGCTGCCATTTTTATTTGGAGAGTGCTATTTAGTTAATTCTTTTTGCAGATGATTAATAGATAAATTCCTCAGGTCTGGCAATTTATTTGAGAATTTTATGAGTTCCAGAAGTATACGTTTGATCCAGATTACTACAGACTGTTCTGTTTTTGACAGATTCTGTTTTTCATGTGTTGTTTACTTATTTTGATGAATCTATGGCTAGTAAAATAGTTTATAAACCATAGAGGAGTTGTAATACAGTAGGTTTAACACCAATATAAATAAAGAATGAGTTCATTACAGTACCTTGAAGTTCTACCTCGGGGCTGGGGGTATGTACCAGTAGCTATGTGTTTGATCTCTCTCTCTCTCTTGTGTTCTTGATTTAGCACGATCTTGATGTATCGCGAGCTTTGCTATTATAGTTGGATCTTATGTTTCTCCTCCCCCTCTACTCTCTTGTAATGAATTGAGTTTCCCCTTTTAAGTTGTTGGAAATATGCCCTAGAGGCAATAATAAATTAGTTATTATTATATTTCCTTGTTCATGATAATCGTTTATTATCCATGCTAGAATTGTATTGATAGGAAACTCAGATACATGTGTGGATACATAGACAACACCATGTCCCTAGTAAGCCTCTAGTTGACTAGCTCGTTGATCAATAGATGGTTACGGTTTCCTGACCATGGACATTGGATGTCATTGATAACGGGATCACATCATTAGGAGAATGATGTGATGGACAAGACCCAATCCTAAGCCTAGCACAAGATCATGTAGTTCGTATGCTAAAGCTTTTCTAATGTCAAGCATCATTTCCTTAGACCATGAGATTGTGCAACTCCCGGATACCGTAGGAGTGCTTTGGGTGTGCCAAACGTCACAACGTAACTGGGTGACTATAAAGGTGCACTACGGGTATCTCCGAAAGTGTCTGTTGGGTTGGCACGAATCGAGACTGGGATTTGTCACTCCGTGTGACGGAGAGGTATCTCTGGGCCCACTCGGTAGGACATCATCATAATGTGCATAATGTGATCAAGGAGTTGATCACGGGATGATGTGTTACAAAACGAGTAAAGAGACTTGCCGGTAACGAGATTGAACAAGGTATCGGGATACCGACGATCGAATCTCGGGCAAGTATCGTACCGCTAGACAAAGGGAATTGTATACGGGATTGATTATGTCCTTCACATCGTGGTTCATCTGATGAGATCATCATGGAACATGTGGGAACCAACATGGGTATCCAGATCCCGCTGTTGGTTATTGACCGGAGAGTCATCTCGGTCATGTCTGCATGTCTCCCGAACCCGTAGGGTCTACACACTTAAGGTTCGGTGACGCTAGGGTTATAGAGATATTAGTATGCGGTAACCCGAAAGTTGTTCGGAGTCCCGGATGAGATCCCGGACGTCACGAGGAGTTCTGGAATGGTCTGGAGGTAAAGAATTATATATAGGAAGTGCTATTTCGGCCATCGGGACAAGTTTCGGGGTCACCGGTATTGTACCGGGACCACCGGAAGGGTCCCGGGGGTCCACCGGGTGGGGCCACCTGCCTCGGGGGGCCACATGGGCTGTAGGGGTGTGCGCCTTGGCCTACATGGGCCAAGGGCACCAGCCCGAAGAGGCCCATGCGCCAAGAGAGCAAGAAAGGAAGAGTCCTAAAGGGGGAAGGCACCTCCGAGGTGCCTTGGGGAGGATGGACTCCTCCCTGGCCGCACCCTTCCTTGGAGGAAGGGCCAAGGCTGCGCCCCCTCTCTCCCTTGGCCCTATATATAGTGGGGGGAAGGGAGGTGTAACGCCCGGATAATCAAGCTACAGTGAACCTCTGCTAATGATGCCACGTCACCTCGGTTACTGTTCCTAATCTCGTGTTAGTCCGAAACTGATTCAAATTCAAATTCAAAATCAACCAAAGAATAAAAACTTTTCAAAATTTAAGACAAAATGTTCGGGGTGTGCAAATAAATGCCTAGGAATTTATGGTGTGGGATCCATGCCTTTATAAAAGACCTAAATACTTAAAGTGAATTAAAACAGAAAAGAAAATAAATAAAGAAAAGAAATTGCAAAAACAGAAAACAAACAAAAAAAATATAAAAGGACCCCCCCCCCACTGGGTCAGACGGCCCAGCCGGCCAGGCCACCACCCGGCCCAACTGGGCAAAGGCCCAGCCGGCCACCCCCCTTTCCCCTTATCCCCCCCGCGACCCAAACCCTAACCCACCCGATCCCCACTCCCCCCCCACTCGCCCCACCCCGCTCGCCCCCCCCCCCCCCCCGCTCCCTCCCCCGATCTGGATCGGGGCGAACCCCCCGATCCCATCGGCCCGACGCCGCCGCCATTCACCATCGCCACCGCCGCCCAGCTCCCTCCTCCTCGCCCCGTGCCGCGGCCGCCGTTCCAGCGCCGCGCCCCCCCGACCTTGTCGCCCGCCGCCCTCGTCGCCGGACCGCCCCGTCGCCGCCGAACGCCTCCTCGTCCTCCTCCTCGCCGGTCTTCCCCGACCGCCCCCGAGCCCACTGCCCCGTTGCCCTACCCCCCCCCCCCCCCCCCCCCCCGTGAGCTCCCCCCCTTCGCCCTCCTCTCCCCCTAGGTCGCCTCGGCCGTCGCCGCTCGACGCGCTCCGGCGCCACCGTCGCCCGCGCCGGGCCGTCCCGCCCCCGGCCCCTCCCCGCTCCCCGTGCGGCTCCCCTGCCGCGGCCGCCGCGCCCTCCCCCCCTGGTCGCCTCGGCCACGTGCACGGGCACCACGCCCGCGCCTCGCCGGCGCCCGCGCGGCCACCGCAGCAGCCCCGCCGCTCCTCACCGCATCGCGCACACGCCGCACCGCAGCGCTGCTGCCGCTGCCCACCACGGCTTCGCCCCGGCGCGCGCCTCCTCCCCTGCTGCCTGCCCCGCGCCGTCGCCTGGACCGTCTCGGGCGCCCGCCACCCATGCCCGTTCGGGCGGTGCCCGTGCTCGCACCGCCCTGTGCCCGTTAGGCCCTTGGGGCCACAGACATGTGGGGCCCGCCCCAGAACGTTTTAATAAAAAAAAGAGAATTAAAAAAAATATAATAAATTAATTAATTGAGGAATTAATTAAGTTAATTAATTATAATTAGATTAACCTAATCACTAATTAACCTAATTAACTGTTAGTTAATTAAAACAGAGTATGACGAACGGGACCCACCTGTCAGGTTGACCTGGTCAACTGCTGACGTCATGATGACGTCATGATGACGTCAGCAGACACTATTCTGGATAATGTTGATTAAATTAATTAAATAAATCCTAAAAATGATTTAAATCTTTTAAAATCTATATAAAATAAACCGTAGCTCGGATGGAAAAACTTTGTACATGAAAGTTGCTCAGAACGACGAGACGAATTCGGATACGCAGCCCGTTCGTCCGCCACGCATCCCTAACCTATCGAACTCGCAACTTTCACCCTCCGGTTCACCGATGCGAAACGCGAAACACCGGGGATACTTTCCCGGATGTTTTCCCCCTTCACCGGTATCACCTCATACCGCGATAGGGCACCTCTAACGCCGTTACTTGTCATGTCATGCATCACTATGCATATGCTTGCATTATATTTATTGTTTCTTCCCCCTCTTCTCTCGCTAGACACCGAGACCGACGCCGCTGCTACCCAGTACGACTACGGTGTTGACGACCCCTCTCTCTTGCCAGAGCAACCAGGCAAGCCCCCCCCCCTTTGATCACCAGATATCGCCTACTCTTCTCTATACTGCTTGCATTAGAGTAGCGTAGCATGTTACTGCTTCCCGTTAATCCTATCCTGATGCATAGCCTGTCCTTGCTACTACTGTTGTTACCTTTACCGGCAATCCTAATGCTTAGTATAGGATGCTAGTTTATCATCAGTGGCCCTACATCCTTGTCCGTCTGCCATGCTATACTATCGGGCCGTGATCACTCGGGAGTTGATCACGGGTATATACTATATACTTTATACATGATACATGTGGTGACTAAAGACGGGTCGGCTTGAGGAGCACCCGCGAGTGGAGTTTTGAGGCGGAGCGACAGGGCAGGTTCCGACCACCTAGGAGAGAGGTGGGCCTGGCCCTGGTCGGCGTTCGCGGATACTTAACACGCTTAACGAGATCTGGGTATTTGATCTGAGTCTGGCCATTTGGTCTATACGCACTAACCATCTACGTGGGAGTAGTTATGGGTATCCCGGCGTCGTGGTATCAGCCGAAGCCTTCGTGACGTCAGCGACTGAGTGGCGCGCGCCGGATTGGACTGGAAGGCCACTAGGCTAGGTCTGCTTTCGGCCGCGTTCGCAACGTGCAGGTGTGCTAAGGGCGATGGGCCCAGACCCCTGCGCCATAGGATTTAGACCGGCGTGCTGACCTCTCTGTTGGTCTAGGTGGGGCTGCGACGTGTTGATCTTCCGAGGCCGGGCATGACCCAGGAAAGTGTGTCCGGCCAAATGGGATCGAGCGTGTTGGGGTATGTGGTGCACCCCTGCAGGGAAGTTAATCTATTCGAGTAGCCGTGATCTTCGGTAACAGGACGATTTAGAGTTGTACCTTGACCTTATGACAACTAGAACCGGATACTTAATAAAACACACCCTTCCAAGTGCCAGATACAACCGGTGGTCGCTCTCTCACAGGGCGACGAAGGGAGGATCATCGGTTAGGATTATGCTATGCGATGCTACTTGGAGGTCTTCAGTCTACTCTCTTCTACATGCTGCAAGACGGAGGCTGCCAGAAGCGTAGTCTTCGAAAGGATTAGTTATCCCCCTCTTATTCTGGCATTCTGCAGTTCAGTCCACATATGATACCCTTACTCCATTTGATACCCATGCATATGTAGTGTAGCTCCTTGCTTGCGAGTACTTTGGATGAGTACTCACGGTTGCTTTCTCCCCCTTTTCCCCCTTTTCCTTTCATTCTGGTTGTCGCAACCAGATGCTGGAGTCCAGGAGCCAGACGCCACCGTCGACGATGACTCCTACTACACCGGAGGTGCCTACTACTACGTGATGCCCGCTGACGACGACCAGGATTAGTTAGGAGGATCCCAGGCAGGAGGCCTGCGCCTCTTTCGATCTGTATCCCAGTTTGTGCTAGCCTTCTTAAGGCAAACTTGTTTAACTTATGTCTGTACTCAGATATTGTTGCTTCCGCTGACTCGTCTATGATCGAGCTCTTGTATTCGAGCCCTCGAGGCCCCTGGCTTGTAATATGATGCTTGTATGACTTATTTTATTTGTAGAGTTGTGTTGTGATATCTTCCCGTGAGTCCTTGATCTTGATCGTACACATTTGCGTGCATGATTAGTGTACGGTCAAATCGGGGGCGTCACAAGTTGGTATCAGAGCCGACTGCCTGTAGGAATTCCCCTTCCACACTCCTTGGCCGAAGTCGAGTCTAGACATTGCAAAAACTTTTACTAACTTGGCTGTGTGCCTTACGGGCCCACGTCGCCATCGGGTGGTACTAGGATCTTTTACTCCTCGACCTTTACTCTGGGACTCTGAACTCTCTTCTACTTGGGTTAAACGAAATTACTAACTCTGACACTAGGATCCCGTTACGACATTCACCCTAAAGTTGGATAAGCCCTAGTTATTCTTTAGAGTAGTATTTGAACATTACCCACATTGTCATTTGACTCCTGTGAAAACATCTTTGTTTTCAGATGGAACCCACGAGGCAGGTCGTGCGCCACACGACGGCCATTGGTGCCTCAGGGTCACCTGCTGTGTTGGTTGAGATGATGACCTATCTGGGTTATCGCTGGCACCCTGAGTACACCGTCTATGAGGAGTATCAGGACTTCAACCAGGAGCAGTACCGTGCCATCGTCCACCTCTACTCTCGGGAATATGACTCCACTACCGTGCTGCACACTGCTCATGGTGTTGGAGTGACTATCGATATGGCGGTCCACGATGCTGCTTATGCTGCTCTGACACGTCTTCGTGGAGAGTATCAGGAGTTGGGCACCTCCCCCTTCAGGCACATTGCTATCGCATCCGATGTTGGTGCGGAGGGATACTAAACTGCTGCCTACTCCACTGTCACCCGAGAGCCCTTCTACCATCAGAACCAGGTTCTGCATGCTGATGGGCTGGATAGAGCTAACCGAGCTCTTCGCCACGAGTTGTACACCACCCGTCAGCACCTGTATCGTGCTCTGACGATGTTGCACCCCTCTGTCCGATCTGGTGATCTGTCGCGTTCTGCGGTCTACCCTGCCAGGACCGTGATGCCTCAGGGCACCGGCTGGCCAAATGTGGGAGGCTACTCTCCTGCACTTGGTCCTCTTCTGCCACTTGAGCGTCAGGTTCTGCACCAGAGTACCCGCGGACCCCAGGTTGCCGACGTGGTGTACCCGATGCCACACTACCAGCTTTCAGGCTACAGCTACCTCCGCAGTACCGCGTGGGACTGACGTAGACTTGCTTATTAGTGTTAGCTGCATTCGCCGCGAGCCTGCGTGCCGCCTATGATGTCTTAGTCTATGTACCAAACTCTGTGTAACGAACTCCATGCATGATCTCTTTTGTAAGATATGCCGACTACTATGTAGTATCTATCGTGCTACGTTCGTTGTGCATGTTTCATCATGAATGATTCTTGTTTTTACAATTCCTCAATGCTGAACTACCCCTGTTAAATATTAGCAGGATGGTTAGACCAGGTGGTCGTGGTCATGGTGGCAACGCCCCACCACCGCCTGAGTACATGGCTGGGATGATGCAACAGTTTGAGCTGAATCGTCAGTTCATGGAGAATATTATGGCTCAGTTTCCTCGCCCCAATATGAACCAGCAGCCAACCCCAGTAACTCTGCAGGATTTCATGCGCCTGAACCCAACTGTGTATCGCAGCTCAACTCAGCCTCTGGATGCTGATGACTGGCTCCGAGACATCACCTATGAGATGGAGTCTGCTGATGTAGCCCCTGCCAGCTATGTCACTTTTGCTTCCTTCTTCCTGAAGGGACCCGCAGCTCAATGGTGGGACAGCCACAGGCGTACTCTGCCAGCTGGAACAATCATCACCTGGCCAGACTTCCAAGCTGCCTTCCGTGCTCGCTTCATCCCTCAGGGAGTTATGGACCGGAAGAAGCGTGAGTTCCGCAACCTCACCCAAGGCAACAAAACTGTGGAAGCTTATCAGCGGGAGTTTCTGGACTTGTCCCGCTATGCTGAAGAGGACATTGCAACTGATGCACGCAGACAGGAGAAGTTCCGGGATGGCCTTCAAGCTGACATCAAACTCGCACTTCTAGTG
The DNA here is from genome assembly GCF_056163025.1 of Triticum urartu. NCBI lineage: Eukaryota > Viridiplantae > Streptophyta > Magnoliopsida > Poales > Poaceae > Triticum > Triticum urartu. The sequence continues at coordinate 91,682,212 of NC_141878.1, forward strand.
CATGATTTTGCTGATTTCGCCACTCTGGTGAACAAAGCCATCAATGTCGAAACTGGTCTGCAGGAATACCAGAGCTCTCACAAGCGCAGCCGTGACACGGGCTCATCTTCGGGCCCGTCCTCGCAGAAGCGCAAGATATGGATTCCCAACAGCATGTACCAGCCAAGTGCACCTGCCCCAAGGCAGTCCTATGCTGCACCTCGTCTGCCTACGGCTCCAACTAGGCAGCCAAGGCTTCCAGCTCCACCACCCCAAGCTCCTGTTCCTACTCCCGAGAATGGTTTGTGCTTCAGGTGTGGACAACCAGGGCACCGTGCTAGGGAATGCAACCAGAAACAGAATCAACTGGCCCTTCCAGCAACTGGCCGTGGAAGCAACCAGCCTCGCAACAATAGTGCCAAGTCTTATGGTCGTGTTCATGCCAACCATGTTGATCTCAATGAAGTTCTAGACCAGCCTGCTACCGTGATGGGTACACTCCTCGTAAATTCAGTACCAGCATCTGTTTTATTTGATACAGGAGCATCACATTCTTTCATATCAGCTGAGTTTGCATTCATGCATGGCATCAAATACGAAGAGATGAACACTGCGATTGTGGTACACACCCCTGCGGGCCAGTGTCAAACCTCTATGGTTAGTCACAACGTTCCCGTTGAAATTGAAGGACTGGAGTTCCTTGCCTCCCCCATCGTACTAAAGTCCTGTAGCATCGACCTCATTCTGGGAATGGATTGGTTGAAAGCGCATACTGCTTCTATAGTTTGCGCCACTAAGGTCGTCCATCTGCTACACCCTTCTGACGAAATAATAGCTTACCAAGCTCATCTAGTTCAGAACGCCGAGGCACGACTTTATGCCTTGAACGCGTTGAACGCTGCACCACTCGAGGGCATTGAAAACATTCCCGTCGTTCGTGAATTCCAAGACGTCTTCCCAGAAGAACTTCCAGGGATTCCTCCTGCTAGAGCTGTCGAATTCATCATCGACTTGAAACCCGGCACTACCCCTATAGCTAAACAACCCTACAAGATGCCGCCGCATGAACTCATTGAGCTTAAGGAGGAAATCGACAAATCTCTTGTCAAAGGTTTCATTCGCCCAAGTTGCTCTCCTTGGGGAGCACCTTCTCTTTTTGTTAAGAAGAAGGATGGGACAAACCGATTAGTCCAAGACTACCGTCCTATAAACCAAGCTACCATTCAGAATAAATATCCTCTTCCTTGAATCAATGATCTTTATGATCAACTGGCTGGCTCATCAGTGTTCTCCAAACTCGACTTGAGGTTGGGTTACCACCAGATCCGTGTTCGTGAGGAGGACATCCCAAAAACCGCCTTTGTGACTCGGTATGGATCATACGAGTACACCGTCATGTCATTCGGCTTAACGAATGCTCCAGCCACCTTCTCTCGTCTGATGAATTATATATTCATGGATTACCTCGACAAGTTCGTCGTGGTTTATCTGGACGATATCCTTGTATTTTCCAAGAACGAGGAAGAACATGCTGGACATCTGCGTCTTGTGCTAGAGAAGCTTCGAGAACATCAACTGTATGCTAAGTATTCCAAGTGTGAATTCTGGCTCCCCGAAGTAACCTATCTTGGGCATGTCATCTCCAAGGATGGTATTGCCGTCAACCCTGAACGAGTTCAGGCTATTCTCGATTGGACTCCTCCGAAGAATGTGAAGCAAGTCCGAAGTTTTCTCGGTCTCGCCAGCTATTGCCGTCGATTCGTCGAGAACTTCTCCAAGATTGCCAGGCCTCTGACTAATCTGTTGCATAAGGGCGTCGAGTTCGAATGGACAGACAAGTGTCAGGAAAGTTTCCAGGCGCTCAAAGACAAGTTGACCTCTGCCCCCGTGCTTGCTCCACCTGATACTAAGAAGGACTTCGTCATTTACTGCGACGCTTCCCGTCAAGGATTAGGCTGTGTCCTAATGCAAGAGCGCAGAGTGATTGCTTATGCCTCTCGTCAATTGCGCCCTCACGAAGAAAACTACCCAGTTCACGACCTCGAGCTTGCTGCTGTCATTCATGCACTGAAGCAGTGGCGACATTACCTTCTCGGTAATCGTTGCGAGATCTTCTCCGACCATCAAAGTCTGAAGTATCTGTTTACTCAGCCAGATTTGAACCTACGCCAGCAAAGATGGATGGAGACTGTTGCAGACTTTGACGTGGGTATATCCTATACCCCCGGCAAGGCTAATGTAATGGCTGATGCCTTAAGCCGCAAGTCTTACTGCAACCACCTCCAGGTCCACAAAGTTCAGCCCTCGCTTACCGAAGAATTTAGAAGGCTGAACCTCCATATTGTTCCCCCGGGATCACTCGCTCCCCCTCCCGAAGGTTTCCCCAAACAGAACCTCCATGTTGTTTCCAAGGGTTCTCTCAATACCCTGGTTGCGAAACCAGATCTTGTGGACACCATCAAATGGATACAGAGGTGTGACGATGAAGTCCTCAAGATTAAGCGCGACCTCAAAAGGGGAAAGCCCTCATTCTTCTCTATCGCCGACGATGGCGCCTTGTATTTCAAAGGCCGCCTAGTGGTACCATGTTTGAAGAAAAACCTGGATAAGACTAAAAGGGTTATGCAAGAAGCTCATGATACGCCTCTGTCCATCCATCCTGGTAGTACGAAGATGTACCAGGATATTCGTCAAAGATTCTGGTGGTCTAATATGAAGCAGGACATTGCTCGTTATGTTGCTGAGTGTGACGTTTGTCGCCGAATCAAAGCAGAGCATCAAAGGCCTGCTGGAACTCTGCAACCTATCTCTATTCCTGAATGAAAATGGGACCATGTTGAAATGGACTTCGTCACTGGATTTCCCAAATCGCAGAAAGGTAATGATGCTATTCTTGTCGTCATTGACCGGCTTTCCAAAGTTGCCCATTTTCTGGCGGTCAAAGAGACAATCACGGCTAGTCAGCTTGCTACTCTCTACATGGCCAGAATTGTTTCACTTCACGGTATTCCACTGGTTATCAGTTCAGACCGTGGCAGCTTATTCACTTCAAGGTTTTGGGCGAGTTTCCAAGAAGCTATGGGGACTCATCTGTCGTTCAGTACTGCGTTCCATCCTCAGTCGCAAGGGGAAGTTGAACGTGTCAACCAAGTTCTCGAAGACATGCTTCGAGCTTGTGTAATCTCATTCTGCAAGAAATGGGAGGAATCTCTTCCATATGCCGAGTTCTCTTATAATAATAGCTATCAAGCTAGTCTGAAGATGTCCCCCTTCGAAGTGTTATATGGACGAAAGTGTCGAACCCCTCTGAACTGGTCAGAAACTGGGGAACGTCCACTCTTTGGTCCGGATATTATCCAACAGGCCGAAGAACAAGTTCGCATTATTCGCGAGAATCTCAAGACTGCTCAGTCACGTCAGAAAAGTCAGTATGACCGTCATCACCAAGACATGGTCTATCAACCTGGCGAAAAGGCTTATCTTCGAGTTACACCAATGAAGGGTGCTCACCGCTTCGGGATCAAGGGCAAGCTAGCTCCTCGCTATATCGGTCCCTTCACTATTCTCGAAAGGCGTGGAAAAGTGGCATATCAACTGGAGCTTCCGCCGAACCTTTCTCAGGTTCACGATGTGTTCCACGTGTCACAACTCCGACGCTGCTTCAAGGACCCCATCCGAGCAGTGGACCATGAAGTGCTCGAATTGCAACAGGACCTCTCCTATAAAGAGCATCCGGTCCGCATTCTCGACCAAGCTGAACGCCGCACCCGTCAGAAGGCGATCAAATTCCTCAAAGTCCAGTGGTCGAATCACTCTGAAGACGAAGCCACTTGGGAACGCGAGGATCGCCTGCGTGATGAATACCCCGCGTTGTTTCCTTCTACCTCCTAAATCTCGGGACGAGATTTCTTGTAGTGGAGGAGATTTGTAACGCCCGGATAATCAAGCTACAGTGAACCTCTGCTAATGATGCCACGTCACCTCGGTTACTATTCCTAATCTCGTGTTAGTCCGAAACTGATTCAAATTCAAATTCAAAATCAACCAAAGAATAAAAACTTTTCAAAATTTAAGACAAAATGTTCGGGGTGTGCAAATAAATGCCTAGGAATTTATGGTGTGGGATCCATGCCTTTATAAAAGACCTAAATACTTAAAGTGAATTAAAACAGAAAAGAAAATAAATAAAGGAAATAAATTGCAAAAACAGAAAACAAACAAAAAAAATATAAAAGGACCCCCCCCCCACTGGGCCAGACGGCCCAGCCGGCCAGGCCACCACCCGGCCCAACTGGGCAAAGGCCCAGCCGGCCACCCCCCTTTCCCCTTATCCCCCCCGCGACCCAAACCCTAACCCACCCGATCCCCACTCCCCCCCCACTCGCCCCACCCCGCTCGCCCCCCCCCCCCCGCTCCCTCCCCCGATCTGGATCGGGGCGAACCCCCCGATCCCATCGGCCCGACGCCGCCGCCGTTCACCATTGCCACCGCCGCCCAGCTCCCTCCTCCTCGCCCCGTGCCGCGGCCGCCGTTCCAGCGCCGCGCCCCCCCGACCTTGTCGCCCGCCGCCCTCGTCGCGGGACCGCCCCGTCGCCGCCGAACGCCTCCTCGTCCTCCTCCTCGCCGGTCTTCCCCGACCGCCCCCGAGCCCACTGCCCCGTTGCCCTACCCCCCCCCCCCCCCCCGTGAGCTCCCCCCCCCTTCGCCCTCCTCTCCCCCTAGGTCGCCTCGGCCGTCGCCGCTCGACGCGCTCCGGCGCCACCGTCGCCCGCACCGGGCCGTCCCGCCCCCGGCCCCTTCCCGCTCCCCGTGCGGCTCCCCTGCCGCGGCCGCCGCGCCCTCCCCCCTGGTCGCCTCGGCCACGTGCACGGGCACCACGCCCGCGCCTCGCCGGCGCCCGCGCGCGCCCGCGCGGCCACCGCAGCAGCCCCGCCGCTCCTCGCCGCATCGCGCACACGCCGCACCGCAGCGCTGCTGCCGCTGCCCACCACGGCTTCGCCCCGGCGCGCGCCTCCTCCCCTGCTGCCTGCCCCGCGCCGTCGCCTGGACCGTCTCGGGCGCCCGCCACCCATGCCCGTTCGGGCGGTGCCCGTGCTCGCACCGCCCTGTGCCCGTTAGGCCCTTGGGGCCACAGACATGTGGGCCCGCCCTAGAACGTTTTAATAAAAAAAAGAGAATTAAAAATATATATATATATAATAATAAATTAATTAATTAATTAATTGAGGAATTAATTAAGTTAATTAATTATAATTAGATTAACCTAATCACTAATTAACCTAATTAACTGTTAGTTAATTAAAACAGAGTATGACGAACGGGACCCACCTGTCAGGTTGACCTGGTCAACTGCTGACGTCATGCTGACGTCATGATGACGTCATGATGACGTCAGCAGACACTATTCTGGATAATGTTGATTAAATTAATTAAATAAATCCTAAAAATGATTTAAATCTTTTAAAATCTATATAAAATAAACCGTAGCTCGGATGGAAAAACTTTGTACATGAAAGTTGCTCAGAACGACGAGACGAATTCGGATACGCAGCCCGTTCGTCCGCCACGCATCCCTAACCTATCGAACTCGCAACTTTCACCCTCCGGTTCACCGATGCGAAACGCGAAACACCGGGGATACTTTCCCGGATGTTTTCCCCCTTCACCGGTATCACCTCATACCGCGATAGGGCACCTCTAACGCCGTTACTTGTCATGTCATGCATCACTATGCATATGCTTGCATTATATTTATTGTTTCTTCCCCCTCTTCTCTCGCTAGACACCGAGACCGACGCCGCTGCTACCCAGTACGACTACGGTGTTGACGACCCCTCTCTCTTGCCAGAGCAACCAGGCAAGCCCCCCCCCTTTGATCACCAGATATCGCCTACTCTTCTCTATACTGCTTGCATTAGAGTAGCGTAGCATGTTACTGCTTCCCGTTAATCCTATCCTGATGCATAGCCTGTCCTTGCTACTACTGTTGTTACCTTTACCTGCAATCCTAATGCTTAGTATAGGATGCTAGTTTATCATCAGTGGCCCTACATCCTTGTCCGTCTGCCATGCTATACTATCGGGCCGTGATCACTCGGGAGTTGATCACGGGTATATACTATATACTTTATACATGATACATGTGGTGACTAAAGACGGGTCGGCTTGAGGAGCACCCACGAGTGGAGTTTTGAGGCGGAGCGACAGGGCAGGTTCCGACCACCTAGGAGAGAGGTGGGCCTGGCCCTGGTCGGCGTTCGCGGATACTTAACACGCTTAACGAGATCTGGGTATTTGATCTGAGTCTGGCCATTTGGTCTATACGCACTAACCATCTACGTGGGAGTAGTTATGGGTATCCCGGCGTCGTGGTATCAGCCGAAGCCTTCGTGACGTCAGCGACTGAGTGGCGCGCGCCGGATTGGACTGGAAGGCCACTAGGCTAGGTCTGCTTTCGGCCGCGTTCGCAACGTGCAGGTGTGCTAAGGGCGATGGGCCCAGACCCCTGCGCCATAGGATTTAGACCGGCGTGCTGACCTCTCTGTTGGTCTAGGTGGGGCTGCGACGTGTTGATCTTCCGAGGCCGGGCATGACCCAGGAAAGTGTGTCCGGCCAAATGGGATCGAGCGTGTTGGGGTATGTGGTGCACCCCTGCAGGGAAGTTAATCTATTCGAGTAGCCGTGATCTTCGGTAACAGGACGATTTAGAGTTGTACCTTGACCTTATGACAACTAGAACCGGATACTTAATAAAACACACCCTTCCAAGTGCCAGATACAACCGGTGGTCGCTCTCTCACAGGGCGACGAAGGGAGGATCATCGGTTAGGATTATGCTATGCGATGCTACTTGGAGGTCTTCAGTCTACTCTCTTCTACATGCTGCAAGACGGAGGCTGCCAGAAGCGTAGTCTTCGAAAGGATTAGTTATCCCCCTCTTATTCTGGCATTCTGCAGTTCAGTCCACATATGATACCCTTACTCCATTTGATACCCATGCATATGTAGTGTAGCTCCTTGCTTGCGAGTACTTTGGATGAGTACTCACGGTTGCTTTCTCCCCCTTTTCCCCCTTTTCCTTTCATTCTGGTTGTCGCAACCAGATGCTGGAGTCCAGGAGCCAGACGCCACCGTCGACGATGACTCCTACTACACCGGAGGTGCCTACTACTACGTGATGCCCGCTGACGACGACCAGGATTAGTTAGGAGGATCCCAGGCAGGAGGCCTGCGCCTCTTTCGATCTGTATCCCAGTTTGTGCTAGCCTTCTTAAGGCAAACTTGTTTAACTTATGTCTGTACTCAGATATTGTTGCTTCCGCTGACTCGTCTATGATCGAGCTCTTGTATTCGAGCCCTCGAGGCCCCTGGCTTGTAATATGATGCTTGTATGACTTATTTTATTTGTAGAGTTGTGTTGTGATATCTTCCCGTGAGTCCTTGATCTTGATCGTACACATTTGCGTGCATGATTAGTGTACGGTCAAATCGGGGGCGTCACAGGAGGGCAACCATACCTAAGCCCTGGCGCCTCCCTCTCCCTCCCATGACACATCTCCCTCCTCCCGCAGCGCTCGGCGAAGCCCTGTTGGAATCCCGCTACTTCCACCACCACGCCGTCGTGCTGCTGGATCTCCATCAACCTCTCCTTCCCCCTTGCTGGATCAAGAAGGAGGAGACGTCGCTGCTCCATACGTGTGTTGAACGCGGAGGTGCCGTCCGTTCGGCGCTAGGATCATTGGTGATTTGGATCACGACGAGTACGACTCCATCAACCCCGTTCTCTTGAACGCTTTCGCGCGCAATCTACAAGGGTATGTAGATCCACTCCTCCCTCGTTGCTAGATGACTCCATAGATAGATCTTGGTGACACGTAGGAAAATTTTGAATTTATGGTACGTTCCCTAACAGTGGCATCATGAGCCAGGTTTATGCGTAGTTTCTATGCACGAGTAGAACACAAAGTAGTTGTGGGCGTTGATTTTGTTCAATATGCTTACTGTTACTAGTCCAATCTTGATTCGGCGGCATTGTGGGATGAAGCGGCCCGGACCAACCTTACACGTACGCTTACGTGAGACTGGTTCCACCGACTGACATGCACTAGTTGCATAAGGTGGCTAGCGGGTGTCTGTCTCTCCCACTTTAGTCGGATCGGATTCGATGAAAAGGGTCCTTATGAAGGGTAAATAGCAATTGGCATATCACGTTGTGGTTCTTGCGTAGGTAAGAAACATTCTTGCTAGAAACCCATAGCAGCCACGTAAAACATGCAAACAACAATTAGAGGACGTCTAACTTGTTTTTGCAGGGTATGCTATGTGATGTGATATGGCCAAGAAGAATGTGATGAATGATATATGTGATGTATGAGATTGATCATGTTCTTGTGATAGGAATCATGGCTTGCATGTCGATGAGTATGACAACCGGCAGGAGCCATAGGAGTTGTCTTTATTTATTTATGACCTGCGTGTCAACATAAACGTCATGTAATTACTTTACTTTATTGCTAACCGTTAGCTGTAGAAGTAGAAGTAATAGTTGGCGAGACAACTTCATGAAGACACGATGATGGAGATCATGATGATGGAGATCATGGTGTCATGCCGGTGACGATGATGATCACGGAGCCCCGAAGATGGAGATCAAAAGGAGCAATATGATATTGGCCATATCATGTCACTATTTGATTGCATGTGATGTTTATCATGTTTATACTTCTTATTTGCTTAGAACGACGGTAGTAAATAAGATGACCCCTCATTAAAATTTCAAGAAAGTGTTCCCCCTAACTGTGCACCGTTGCGAAAGTTCGTCATTTCGAAGCACCACGTGATGATCGGGTGTGATAGATTCTTACGTTCGAATACAATGGGTGTTGACGAGCCTGGCATGTACAGACATGGCCTCGGAACACATGCGAAACACTTAGGTTAACTTGACGAGCCTAGCATGTACAGACATGGCCTCGGAACACAAGAGACCGAAAGGTCGAGCATGAGTCGTATGGTAGATACGATCAACATGAAGATGTTCACCGATGATGACTAGTCCATCTCACGTGATGATCGGACACGACCTAGTTGACTCGGATCATGTAATCACTTAGATGACTAGAGGGATGTCTATCTGAGTGGGAGTTCATAAGATGAACTTAATTATCTTGAACATAGTCAGAAGGTCTTCGCAAATTATGTCGTAGCTCGCGCTTCAGTTCTACTGTTTAGTTATGTTCCTAGAGAAATTTAGTTGAAAGTTGATAGTAGCAATTATGCGGACTAGGTCCGTAAACTGAGGATTGTCCTCATTGCTTCATAGAAGGCTTATGTCCTTAATGCACCGCTCAGTGTGCTGAACCTTGAACGTCGTCTGTGGATGTTGCGAACATCTGACATACACGTTTTGATGACTACATGATAGTTCAGTGCGTAATGCTAAATGGTTTAGAATTGAGGCACCAAAGACGTTTTTGAAACATTGTAGAACATATGAGATGTTCCAAGGACTGAAATTGGGATTTCAGGCTCGTGCCCACGTCAAGAGGTATAAGACCTCCGACGATTTTCTTAGCCTACAAACTAAGGAGAAAAGCTCAATTGTTGAGCTTGTGCTCAGATTGTCTGAGTACGACAATCATTTGAATCGAGTGGGAGTTGATCTTCCAGATGAGAAAGTGATGTTTCTCCGAAGTCATTACCACCAAGCTGCTAGAGCTTCATGATGAACTATAATATATCAGGGACATATATGATGATCCTTGAGATATTCGCGATGTTTGACACCACAAAAGTAGAAATCAAGGAGCATCAATTGTTGATGGTTGGTGAAACCACTAGTTTCAAGAAGGGCAAGGGCAGGAAGGGATACTTCATGAAACGGCAATTCAGCTGCTGCTCTAGTGAAGAAACCCAAGGTTGAACCCAAACCCGAGACTAAGTGCTTCTGTAATACGGGGAACAGCCACTGGAGCAGAATTACCCTAGATACTTGGTAGATGAGAAGGCTGGCAAGGTCGATAGAAGTATATTGGATATACATTGTGTTGATGTGTACTTTACTAGTACTCCTAGTAGCACCAGGGTATTAGATACCGTTCGGTTGCTAAGTGTTAGTAACTCGAAATAAAAGCTACGGAATAAACGGAGACTAGCTAAAGGTGAGATGACGATATGTGTTGGAAGTATTTCCAAGGTTGATCAAATATCGTACGCTCCCTCTACCATCGAGATTGGTGTTTGCGTTGAGCATAGACATGATTGGATTATGTCTATCGCAATACGGTTATTCATTTAAAGAGAATAATGGTTACTCTGTTTATTTGAATAATACCTTCAATGGTCTTACACCTGAAATGAATGGTTTATTGAATCTCGATCGTAGTGATACACATGTTCATGCCAAAAGATAGTAATGATAGTACCACCTACTTGTGGCACTGCCACGTAAGTCATATCGGTATAAAACGCATGTAGAAGCTCCATGTTGATGGATCTTTGGACTCACTCATTTTTGAAAGGTTTGAGACATGCGAACCATGTCTATTGGTGTATATGCATGAAGAAACTCCATACAAATGGACCGTTTGGACTCACTTGATTTTGAATCACTTGAGACATGCAAATCATACCACATGGGCAAGATGACTAAAAGCCTCGTTTTCAGTAAAATGGAACTAGAAAGCAACTTGTTGGAAGTAATACATTTTGATGTGTGCAATCCAATGAGTGCTGAGGCATGTAGTGGATATCGTTATGTTCTTGCTTCACAGATGATTTGAGTAGATGTTGAGTATATTTACTTGATGAATCACGAGTCTGAATTATTGAAAGGTTCAAGTAATTTCAGGGTGAAGTTGAAAGATCGTCGTGACAAGAGGATAAAATATCTATGATATGATCATAGAGATGAATATCTGAATTACGAGTTTGGCACAGAATTAAGACATTGTGGAAATTGTTTCACAACTAATACAGCCTGGAACACCATAGTGTGATGGTGTGTCCGAACATCATAACTGCACCCTATTGGACATGATGCATACCATGATGTCTCTTATCGAATTACCACGATAGTTTATGGGTTAGGCATTAGAGACAACCACATTCACTTTAAATAGGGCACCACGTAATTCCGATGAGATGACACCGTATGAAATATGGTTTAGAGAAACCTAAGCTGTCATTTCTTAGAAGTTTGGGGCTGCGACGCTTATGTGAAAAAGTTTCAGGCTGATAAGCTCGAACCCAAAGCGGATAAATGCATCTTCATAGGACACCCAAAACAGTTGGGTATACCTCCTGTCTCAGATCCGAAAGCAATAAGGGATTGTTTCTAGAATCGGGTCCTTTCTCGAGGAAAAGTTTCTCTCGAAAAGTTTGAGTGGGAGGATGGTGGAGACTTGATGAGGTTATTGAACCGTCTCTTCCACTAGTGTGTGGCAGGGCACAGGGAGTTGTTCCTGTGGCACCTACACCAATTGAAGTGGAAGCTTATGATAGTGATCATGAAACTTCAGATCAAGTCACTACCAAACCTCGTGGGATGACAAGGATGCGTACTACTACAGAGTGGTACGTAATCCTGTCTTGGAAGTCATGTTGCTAGACAACAATGAACCTACGAGCTATGGAGAAGCGATGGTGGGCCTGGATTCCAAAATGGCTCGAGGCCATATAATCCGAGAGAGGATCCATGTATGAAAACAAAGTGTAGACTTTGGAAGAGCTACTTGATGGTCGTAAGGCTGTTAGGTACATATGGAATTGTAAAAGGAAGACGGAAAATGATGGTAGGTATCACCATTAAGAAAGCTTGACTTGTTGTTAAGATGTTTTCCGACAAGTTCAAGGAGTTGACTGCGATGAGACTTTCTCACTCGTAGCGATGCTAAGAGTCTGTTGGAATTATATTAGCAATTACTGCATTATTTGTGAAATCTTGCAGATAGGATCCAAAAACCATTGTTTCCTCGACGATTTTTGAGGAAAGGTTGTATGTGATACAACCGGAAGGTTTTGTCAATCCTGAAAGATGCTAATAAGTGTGCAAAGCTCCAGCAATCCTTCTAGGGACTCGAGTAAGCATCTCTGAGTTGGAATGTATGCTTTGATGATGATCAAAGATTTTGGGCTTATACAAAGTTTATGAGAAACTTGTATTTCCAAAGAAGTGAGTGGGAGCACTATAGAATTTCTGATAAATATATGTTGACATACTGTTGATCAGAAATGACGTAGAATTTCTGGAAAGCATATAGGGTTATTTGGAAAGTGTTTTTCAATGGAAAGCCTGGATTAAGCTACTTGAACATTGAGCATCAAGATCTATAAGGATAGATCAAAACGCTTAATGGTACTTTCAAATGAGCACATACCTTGACATGATCTTGAAGGTGTTCAAGATGGATCAGCCAAAGAAGGAGTTCTTGCTTGAGTTGTAAGGTATGAAGTTAAGACTTAAAGCTCGACCACGGCAGAAGAAGGAGAAATGACGAATGTCGTCCCCTATGCTTTTGTCATAGGCTCTATACGGTATGCCATGCTGAGTACCGCACCTGATGTGTGCCTTGCCACAAATCTGGCAAGAGGGTACAAAGGTAATCTAGGAGTAGATCACCAGATAGCGGTCTAAATTATCCTTAGAGGAATAAGGATATGTTTCTCGGTTATGGAGGTGATAAAGAGTTCGACGTAAAGAGTTACGTCGATGCAAGATTAACACCTATCCGGATAGCTCTAAGTAGAGATACCGGATACGTATAATGGAGCAACAATTTAAAATAGCTCCAAGTAGAACAGTTATTTGGAATAGCTCCATATGTAGCGTAGTAGTTGCATCTACAAGATGACATAGAAATTTGCGAAGTACATACGGATCTGAAAGATTCAGACCCGTTAACTATAACATCTCTCACAAGCATAACATGATCAAACCAGAACTCATCGAGTGTTAATCACATGGTAATGTGAACTAGATTATTGACTCTAGTAAACTCTTGGGTGTTAGTCACATGGGGATGTGACCTTGAGTGTTAATCACATATCGATGTGAACTGGATTATTGACTCTAGTGCAAGTGGGAGACTGTTGGAAATATGCCCTAGAGGCAATAATAAATTAGTTATTATTATATTTCCTTGTTCATGATAATCGTTTATTATCCATGCTAGAATTGTATTGATAGGAAACTCAGATACATGTGTGGATACATAGACAACACCATGTCCCTAGTAAGCCTCTAGTTGACTAGCTCGTTGATCAATAGATGGTTACGGTTTCCTGACCATGGACATTGGATGTCATTGATAACGGGATCACATCATTAGGAGAATGATGTGATGGACAAGACCCAATCCTAAGCCTAGCACAAGATCATGTAGTTCGTATGCTAAAGCTTTTCTAATGTCAAGCATCATTTCCTTAGACCATGAGATTGTGCAACTCCCGGATACCATAGGAGTGCTTTGGGTGTGCCAAACATCACAACGTAACTGGGTGACTATAAAGGTGCACTACGGGTATCTCCGAAAGTGTCTGTTGGGTTGGCACGAATCGAGACTGGGATTTGTCACTCCGTGTGACGGAGAGGTATCTCTGGGCCCACTCGGTAGGACATCATCATAATGTGCACAATGTGATCAAGGAGTTGATCACGGGATGATGTGTTACAAAACGAGTAAAGAGACTTGCCGGTAACGAGATTGAACAAGGTATCGGGATACCGACGATCGAATCTCGGGCAAGTATCGTACCGCTAGACAAAGGGAATTGTATACGGGATTGATTATGTCCTTCACATCGTGGTTCATCTGATGAGATCATCATGGAACATGTGGGAACCAACATGGGTATCCAGATCCCGCTGTTGGTTATTGACCGGAGAGTCATCTCGGTCATGTCTGCATGTCTCCCGAACCCGTAGGGTCTACACACTTAAGGTTCGGTGACGCTAGGGTTATAGAGATATTAGTATGCGGTAACCCGAAAGTTGTTCGGAGTCCCGGATGAGATCCCGGACGTCACGAGGAGTTCTGGAATGGTCTGGAGGTAAAGAATTATATATAGGAAGTGCTATTTCGGCCATCGGGACAAGTTTCGGGGTCACCGGTATTGTACCGGGACCACCGGAAGGGTCCCGGGGGTCCACCGGGTGGGGCCACCTGCCTCGGGGGGCCACATGGGCTGTAGGGGTGTGCGCCTTGGCCTACATGGGCCAAGGGCACCAGCCCGAAGAGGCCCATGCGCCAAGAGAGCAAGAAAGGAAGAGTCCTAAAGGGGGAAGGCACCTCCGAGGTGCCTTGGGGAGGATGGACTCCTCCCTGGCCGCACCCTTCCTTGGAGGAAGGGCCAAGGCTGCGCCCCCCCCCTCTCCCTTGGCCCTATATATAGTGGGGGGAAGGGAGGGCAACCATACCTAAGCCCTGGCGCCTCCCTCTCCATCCCATGACACATCTCCCTCCTCCCGCAGCGCTCGGCGAAGCCCTGTTGGAATCCCGCTACTTCCACCACCACGCCGTCGTGCTGCTGGATCTCCATCAACCTCTCCTTCCCCCTTGCTGGATCAAGAAGGAGGAGACGTCGCTGCTCCGTACGTGTGTTGAACGCGGAGGTGCCGTCCGTTCGGCGTTAGGATCATCGGTGATTTGGATCACGACGAGTACGACTCCATCAACCCCGTTCTCTTGAACGCTTCCGCGCGCGATCTACAAGGGTATGTAGATCCACTCCTCCCTCATTGCTAGATGACTCCATAGATAGATCTTGGTGACACGTAGGAAAATTTTGAATTTATGCTACGTTCCCCAACAGAAGTTATCTTATCGGATTGAGTCTTTAAATATTTGAGAACACTTGATGTATGTCTTGCCGTGGATATCTGTGGTGACAATGGGATATCACGTGATTCACTTGATGTATGTTTTGGTGATCAAATTGCGGGTTCCGCCCATGAACCTATGCATAGGGGTTGGCACACATTTTCATCGTGATTCTCCGGTAGAACTTTGGGGCACTCTTCGAGGTCCTTTGTGTTGGTTGAATAGATGAATCTGAGATTGTGTGATGCATATCGTATAATCATACCCACAGATACTTGAGGTGACATTGGAGTATCTAGGTGACATTAGGGTTTTGGTTGATTTGTGCCTTAAGGTGTTATTCTAGTATGAACTCTAGGGCTGTTTGTGACACCTATAGGAATAGCCCAACGGATTGATTGGAAAGAATAACTTTGAGGTGGTTTCGTACCCTACCATAATCTCTTCGTTTGTTCTCCTCTATTAGTGACTTTGGAGTGACTCTTTGTTGTATGTTGAGGGATAGTTATGTGATCCAATTATGTTAGTATTGTTAAGGGAATTTGCACTAGCGAAAGTATGAACCCTAGGCCTTGTTTCAACGCATTGCAATACCGTTTACGCTCACTTTTATTATTAGTTATCTTGCTATTTTTATATTTTCAGATTATAAAAACCTTTATCTACTATCCATATACCACTTGTATCACCATCTCTTCGCCGAACTAGTGCACCTATACAATTTACCATTCTATTGGGTGTGTTGGGAACACAAGAGACTCTTTGTTATTTGGTTGTAGGGTTGTGTAACGCCCTTGATGCGGCTATATCTCCCACGTGTCGAGGCACGACTTAGAGGCATAACCGCATTGAAAGCAATGTCGCAAGTTAGGCAATCTTCACAACATCCCATGTAATATATAGATAATAAAAGGGGAGATACATAGTTGGCTTACACTCGCCACGTCAATCAAAGTACATAAATAGCATAACATCATCCAAACACTCATGGCCCGACTACGGCGCCAAAATAAAAGATCAACCCAACATGCGACACGGTCCCGATCGCCCCAACTGGGCACCACTACTGATCATCAGGGAAAGAAACATAGTAACGGCGTGAGTCCTCATCGAACTCCCACTTGAGCTCAAGCGCGTCATCTGGAATGGAGTCATCAGGCCCTGCATCTGGTTTAATAGTAATCCGTGAGCCACAGGGACTCAGCAATCTCGCACCCTCGCGATCAAGACTATTTAAGCTTATAGGTAAGGCAAGGTAAAATATGTGGAGCTGCAGCAAGTGACTAGCATATATGGTTGCTAACCTGTTCGCAAAAGAGAGCGGGAAGAGAGGGCAAGGCGCGAACGAGTAACTAGAGAGCAACCTGCGGCAAGCATTACTCCAACACCGTGTTCACTTCCCGGACTGCGCCGAGAAGAGACCATCACGGTAACTCACACAGTTGATTCATTTTAATTAAGTTAAGGTTCAAGTTATCTACAATCGGACATTAACAAATTCCCATCTGCCCATAACCGCGGGCACGGCTTTCGAAAGTTCAAATCCCTGCAGGGGAGTCCCAACTTAGCCCATGACAAGCTCTCACGGTCAACGAAGGAATAGACCTCCTCCCGAGACATTCCGATCAGACTCGGTATCCCGGTTCTACAAGACACTTCGACAAGTTAAAACAAATCCAGCAACACCGCCCGAATGTGCCGAAAAATCCCGATAGGAGCTGCACATATCTCGTTCTCAGGGCACACTCAGATTGTCCAAACTTTCGGTAGGCCAGCCCAGAGTTGCCCCTGGTGGCCACCGGCGGCTGACGAGGTGAACCAACACTCAGAGGAGCACTAGCCCGGGGGGTTTAAAATAAGATGACCCTCGGGCTCCGGAAACCCAAGGGAAAAGAGGCTAGGTGGAAAATGGTAAAACCAAGGTTGGGCATTGCTGGAAAAGCTTTACTCAAGGCGAACTATCAAGGGGTTCCCATTATAACCCAACCGCGCAAGGAACGCAAAATCCGGGAACATAACACCGATATGACGGAAACTAGGGCGGCAAGAGTGGAACAAAACACTAGGCGAGAGGCCGAGCCTTCCACCCTTTACCAAGTGTATAGATGCATTAAGATAACAAGGCAATATAATGATATCCCAACAAGTAAATAATGTTCCAACAAGGAACGGTCTCCAATCTTCACCTGCAACTAGCAACGCTATAAGAGGGGCTGAGCAAAGCGGTAACATAGCCAATCAACGGTTTGCTAGGACATGGTGGGTTAGAGGTTTGACATGGCAATTTGGGAGGCATGATAAGCAAGTGGTAGGCATCGTAGCATAGGCATAGTAAAAGAGCGAGCATCTAGCAAAGCAAAGATAGTAGTGATTTCGAGGGTATGATCATCTTGCCTGCAAAGTTGTCAGAGTTGACTGGATCCTCGAAAGCAAACTCAACGGGCTCCTCATTAGCGAACTCGTCTCCCGGCTCTACCCAAACAAGACAAACAAGCAACAAAGACACAATCAACCACGTGCAAAGCTCAAACAATATGATGCAAACATGGTATGCTATGCGGGATGCGATATGTGATGCATATGCAAGATTTGACAAGGAATGAATGAACCTGGCCTCAACTTGGAATATCCAAGTGTGCCACTGGAAAGATGAGATGAAATCGCTTGAAAACGATATAAAGATCACCAGAATCGGAGTTACGGTTTGGAAATGGCAAGCAATTCAAATATGACACCGGTCTGCGATTTACAGCAAGTAGTCATCTAAATGCAACAAGATGAACATGCTACAGCACTCAAACATGGCAACAAAATACATGGCAGGGATCCATTCATGATGCTTAACAAAAGATGAACACTGAGCTATGGCCAATTCATCCATGAACAGGTTCAAACAAGCATAGCAAAAAGGCATTTGGTAAACAGATTTCAGACTTAGTGAAATTAACACTTGTCTGGAATTTCAGATCAGATAGCACAATTTGGAGCATGAAAACTATATGCTACAGGACCTGAACATGGCAAAGTAAAGCATGGCATGGAGATACTCAAAGAGCTTAACAAAAGTCCCTTAGTGACCTTGAGCCAAAAGGGATCAGAAAATACATTTGCAAGCATGTGAACATGGCAATTACATAATCAGTTCTCAGACTTAGTGAAAAACTGGAGCATGCAAATCAGATATCAAGTAGGCATGTTTACGAGCTCGATGCACTCACTACAGAGCAAGTCATGACAATCTAAGCATACACCCATCAAGAATACACAAAATACAAGCTACACATGGCAAGAACAATAACATAGCATGCACGTATCAACTACAACATCCTCGGTAAAATCGCTAACAAGTAGACAATCTGCCCAGATTCACGAAATAGCAAAAGTAGAGCTCGATTGACTCAAGCTAGGGTGCTCCATAATTGCAAAAAAAGGCATGGATGGATAGAGCACTACAAGATTAAGAAAACATCCTTACTGATCATCCTCAAAAGAGGCACGGATCACTAGGAAACAACATGAACATATGGCATAATGAGATAAACAGTCCAAGGACTTAGTGGAAATGCTAAGTCCCTGAAATCAACCTTAACGAATGCACCACTTTGCAAGCTTGTGCTAGTCACCACAAACATCACAAAAATACATGGGTTGCACCTCTGGATAGATGGCAAAACATATAACAAAACTCATGAAGAGCTTAGGGGCATATCATGCACACAATAATCATGGCAAAAATGACAAATATCTAATTGGAGCAGCATATCTGACAAATATCTCAAATAGCATTCTTGTAACAGCATTTCGGGCATCAAGATGAACTCAAATGAAATGATGCAATGAGATGAAATGATGTACTCTCTGAGATGAACATTTTGATATGCTATATGTCCAAAACGGAGCTACGGATGCAAAGTTACGATGCGATGAACATAGCCAAATAATTAGGGTTTCGGGCAAAAAGTCAACCCGAGACAAATCTCAGATCTAGATCCGGTCGGGCGCGGTTTACGAGGATCGCCGGAAGGAATTTTCACCGGGGGCGAGGACGACGCAGGAGCTCGTTGGAGGCCGCCGGAGGAGGAGAAGACGACCGGGGTGGCGGTGGCGATGGCGGTGGCCAGCGAGGCAGGTCCGGCCACCGAAGGAGGAGCGGGCGGCGCCGGCTTCCGGCGAAGTGACGGCCGTCGGCGGATGGCGGCGGGCGAGGCGAGCCGGGAGGCGGCGGGGCGCGCGGGCCCCGTACGGGCCTCGCGGGTCGACGGATGGCGGCGGTGATGTGGGGCGCGCGGGAGCTGACTTGGCGGCGTAGGATTGGCGGCGCCGGGTGGCGGACGCGTCCGGCGCCGTCCGGACGTGTCCGGCGGCGGGCGGAGGTGATTTTTTTAGGGTTAGAAGGAGGGGATCCGGAATTTGGAGGAGGGGGCCTATATATAGAGGTAGAGGGAGTTAGGAGTGTCCAAATGAGGTGCGGTTTTCGGCCACGCGATCGTGATCGAACGCTCTAGATGATGGAGAGGGTTTTGGTGGGTTTTGGGCCAACTTGGAGGGGTGTTGGGCTGCAACACACATGAGGCCTTTTCGGTCCCTCGGTTAACCGTTGGAGCATCAAACGAAGTCCAAATGGTACGAAACTTGACAGGCGGTCTACCGGTAGTAAACCAAGGCCGCTTGGAAAGTCTCGGTCCAATCCGGAAATGTTTAATCCACACACACGAAAGAAAGGTAGAAATTACCACCGGAGGAGAACGGAGCGCCGGAATGCAAAACGGACAACGGGGAAAATGCTCGAATGCATGAGATGAACACGTATGCAAATGCAATGCACGTGATGGCATGATATGAGATGCATGACAACGACAACAACACACGGAGACAAAAACCCGAACCCGAGAAAATAAAAAATAACTTAACGCCGGAAACGGCAAGAGTTGGATTGCATATTAGGTAAATCATATCCGGGGTGTTACAGGTTGCTTGAGAGAGACCATCTTCATCCTACGCCTCCTACGTATTGATAAATTTTAGGTCATCCACTTGAGGGAAATTTGCTACTGTCCTACAAACCTCTGCACTTGGAGGCCCAACAACGTCTACAAGAAGAAGGTTGTGTAGTAGACATCACTATGCGCGTGCAGCAGCGTGCGCTCGTGGTTGTAGCTCCCCATGGTGACAGTCGCAGCTCCGGTGGTGTTCGTCGCCGATCGCGGCACCTTGCCGACGAACTCGCCGGTGCTGCCTCCCCCGCCGATCGTACCAAAAAATGCTCACCGCTTAGTAGCTTTTGCGGTTGCCGGTTGAAGCAAAAAACTGTCGTGGTTGTAGCACCTGATCGACGCCAGTGATGGCTAGTAGCAATACGAGGCGCTGGTTGTAGCAGAAAAGCGACATGGTTGTAGCAAAATGTTTCAACACCGGGTGGTGGGTTAGCAGCAAAAAAAGAGGCTGGTTGTAGCACAAAAGCAACGTGGTTTGTAGCAAAAAGAACACCGGTGGTAGCAAAAAAAAAGTCGTCGTTGCCGCCTCGACTACATCGTATCTCTGTCCATGAATGGATGTAGCAAATTTTCTAGCCGTCTCACGCTGCTCCCCTCTGGTGGACGTCCTTGTCGCTCCTGGTCGCCGCCTGTTGTAGCAAAAACGCGTCGCCGTCCTCGTCGCCGGTTGTAGCTCGCCGTGAAGGGTCCCTACAAATTGAATCGCCGGTTGTAGCAAACGACGTCGTGGTTCCAGCAAAAATGGCATCGTCGCAGGTTCCAGCATTTTGGTTGAAGCTTTCTCGGTCTCTGGTAGAAGCTTTTTCATCTGCAAGATGAAGCTTTTTTTTAAACGGTTGCAACTTTTCATGTGTACCTAAAAAGCGATTGAAACTTTTGCGATGGCTGGCTAAAGATTTTCAATCTCTGGTTGAAGCTTTTTCATCTGCGGGATGAAGCTTTTGTTAAAACAGTCGCAGCTCTTCATGTGTTCCGAGTCTGGTTTGAAACTTTTTTATCTACTAGATGTAGCTTTTTGCATTCATGGTTGTAGCACGAGCATTGTTGTTTGCAGCTGCAGTACCAGTACGTCCGCGCGGCCGCCCGTTACTGGTTCTAGCAAAACCAGTGCGCGATTGCAGCTCCCTCCCCAGTCGGTTGTAGCTTTTGTCTGCTCCACCGCCATGGCTGCCGTTCGAGGTAGTGGCTCGTCCCGTTGATTCTCGCCGTCAGCGCTCTGAGTAGCTGGAAAAACAGTGGTGGATGGGGTCGAGATCCAACGGTGGCGGCGCCCTCCGGCGACCGGCCGGCGAGGCGGCGGGGCGCAGGGCGACGGAGCTCGGGGGCGCGGCTCGCGGGTGCGCGCAGCCCTCCGGCGACCGGCCGGCGAGGCGGCGGGGCGACGGAGCTCGGGGGCGCGGCTCATGGGCGCGCGCAGACTGCGTGGGCACGACAGGAGAGAGGATGGATAAAATGCACGGGTCCACATAGGGAAAAAGTTGCTATATATACGTGTTGTGTTCCGCGTGACGAGGCGGAATTTCCTAACGGACGCTCGCTGCATTAAATTGTCGAGGCTTCGCACAGAGGTGACCGAACTAGCGATCAAGACGGGCTAGCCCAATTACGAAATATGCACGCGCTACAGCTTCTGTTTTTGGGACCTTCTGGTGGGTTCCCTAACGGTTTTGGGAACATTCTAGAAGGTTCTTGAACCGGGTTTTCACTGGTTTTTCTGTTTGTTTTCTTCTTTTTCTTTTTCTTTATTTGTTTTTCTTTTTCTTTATTTCATTTTCAATTCCTTTTTCTTCTCTATTTATTTCTTTTTGTTCTCAAGAATTTCAAATTCTTTTCCAAATTCTAAGAATGTTCCGAAGTTCAAAAATGTTCTTGTTATTAATTTTTGTTTACAAATTCAAAAAATGTTCTTCATTTTCTAAAAAATGTTCCCATCTTATATAAAATGTTCGCTTTTCAAAAAATGTCTGTAAGTTCAAAAAATGTTCATGTTTTCAAATTATGTTTGGGAGCTTCAAACGATCTTCCAATTTCAAAATTTGTTCAACAATTTCAAAAAATGTTCATGTTTTCAAATTTTGTTGGGAGTTTCCATAAATGTTTCTGTTTAGAGAATTGTTCACAAATTCAAAAAAATGTTCATGTTTCAATTTTTGTTCGGAAGTTTCAAAAAATGTACGCAAGTTTTAAAAACTTTTCATGTGTTCAAGTTTTGTTCAGGAGTTTCGAAAAATGTTCCCAATTTTAAAAATTGTTCGAGTATCGAAAAACTATTTTAAAATTTGAAAAATGTTCGGGTTTTCACAGAAAACTTTCACGTTTTCTCTTTTTGGGAGATTTTACAAAAATGTTCCCGTTTTCAAAAATGTTTGCATTTTTTGAATTTATGAGTTTTTCAAATTCTATTCAGAATTTCTAGAAGTGTTCGCTGTTTCATACAACCTTCACGTCTTTTTCTCAAAAATAACATTTTGCGTACAAAATTTAAAAGACGTTCGGATATGCACTCGGTTTTATTCTTAATATGTTGTGCTGCGTTAAAACCAGGAATCTCTCTAGCTGAACTGGCTAGCTGTATATCTTTGAAGCGTCTGGTCTCAGGTTCGAACCCTGCTTAGAGCATATTTCTTCTCGAGCGGTGCATTTTTTCGTTCCGTGCTGGTCGCTATGGGCCGGCCCAGTCGGGAGACCCGCCTGTGCGTCCGGTCGACATTCTGCCGCAAAGAGCGGCAGATAGGAGCTCTCTGACGAGGCAGGAGCCGGCCGAAGTTTCAGCCGGTGCGCCGGATCTAAAGACTTCCCTTTGGGCTTTGGCCACTCAAACGTGCGCGTCAAGTTGGTCGGCCTGGCTCAAACCCAAGTTACCAGCGACCGTCGTCGAATCGAGCCATTAGGCAGCCAGCTCTCGCTTCATCGCCAACACGTCGGCCCAACGCCCCATTGCCTAGCGCGGTCGCTCCACGGCACTGGAGCAGGGCGGCGCCCCAGCAGCAGCGGCGGCGCGCGCCGCGCTCGCCGGCCCGGCCCTTCTCCCCGCGCTCCGCTTCCCCGCGTCGCCCGCCTCTGGTCGGCAGCGCCTCGCCCGCAGCCTCCTCTGCTCGGTTCCTCCCAGCCGGCGCCGAATTCCCTGCTCTAGGTGAGCAATCTCGTCCGTCATCTCTCCTCCAGTTCCGCCGTTAGTTCGGTTCGCCGTATCCGTTTGTGCTCGACGTATCGGGATGGACCTGGGGCCCTATGCTGCTACTTCTGGTTGATTCAGCGAGACGAGTTTAGACTTAAGATTAGATTAAAAATCCTCTGTGGCGCTTGTTTCTCTGTTTTGTTTCCAGGTTGTAGTTGATTTTTTTTAGGAAGAAAAAGGGAAAACTATGCCAGTGTTTGTAGTGATTGTCATGGCCCGTTGTTGATTATTTTGTTGGTGACCTAATAATACCTGAAGGCAGATAAGTAGGCATCATCCTCTTTGCTTTTCAGTTTTAGATACCTGTTGATTTGCCATCCTGAGCATTGCTTCCTTCTCATTGTGAACCGAGGCCAATCATGTGAAATTGTGAATACATTCACATTCATTGGGCTATTTACCCAAGGATGGTGACATGGGTAAGATGTATGACTGCCTGTGTACTAGCCTATTAGTTTGTACTTGAGTAGTTCAGTATCTTTATTTGAGTGTTGATAAAAGAATACCTGGCGATCAATCAAAATTTGGGAGTTGCACTTGCGGTTAAATGTCCTTTGCACGTTGCTACTTGCTAGTGGATTTGCTTCTGCATTGCATCTTTCTATAGTTTGCACGGAACCATTGGTAATTTCTAGGCACTATCTGATTTGGTTTTTATACTGACCACACCTTTGCTGTATGGAAAGTTGTTGATTTTGCAGTTGGTGCCATATAGATTGATAGTGTAATCCCGTGTTCCCTTTCTGGCAAATACCTTTGGCTGAATTGTTTTTTTCAGTCTTACCTTGTATGCAGAACCGCTAATGCATGATGTTTGACTTGTTTTAATCTATAGGTGTCAGAATCTCTTCGCTACAGCTTTAGGGATGTCGTCCTCTTCCACAATAGAGGGCAAGGATGGCGAGTTCACCGAGGTTGTGGTAGTGCGGCATGGCGAGACTTCCTGGAACGCCTCGCGCATCATACAGGTGATCACAATTGCTGAATACTCCCGTATGTTTTTTCATTGAATTTAGAGCTTGGTACTATGTACTGTTAAAAGATAGGCGAGCCAGCCGGCTGATCTGGCCTGCGGATCAGCCGGTTCGTGGGACATTGGATCAACCCCCTTCTAAAGGCCAGGATGCAGCTTATATATGTCGTATTGTTTCTTCTGTTACAGTCCATGCTCAGTTGCATGCATACATTTTTTGACTTTTTTCGTCCTCTTTGGCCTGGAACCCTGGTTCTATACGGGTGCCCCTTTGCAACATGAAAACTACACACGAAAAGCTTGCATAGGATGGAACAGGGTTTGTCTTTGTCTCTACGAGCATGCCATTGAGCTCTTGGCTATTTCTTGTAAATTCAGAGCATGTCCAACTCTAGACGTTTACATAGATGATAGAAAACAAAATAAATATTGTATAATAAAAAATTCACCGAAACACTCTATTTCTATATTGAGCCCTAATTACATGCTTTCAGTAACGGTAAAACCGGTCGGAAAACCAGTCCCTGCACACAATATTTTAACTTGTGCGGAAAAGTGCTCGACACCACTTTTTGCGTCGATGCCACGTGCGACGCTAGGATTGGTTGGCCCAACTATCCATCGGCCAGGATATCACTCCCAGCGCCCTCTCCTAGCACCCGTGTCGGGCATGCTCTTCCAAGTTGGTCACTAGCAAGCATGATTTTGCCCCTCAAGCGTCATGACTTTGGCTTACAACATTGGTAGCATGGCTTCCTAGCATCACAATTCCGGCTTTGCTGCAGCAGCATCGTCCATCCTTGTAGCGGTGCGCGTTATTGCAGCATTGTTGGTCCATCTTTGCAGCATTCCGTGATTCGGCTTGTAGCATCGCTAGTTCAGCCTTGCAATGTCACAATTTCACCTTGCAGCAGCGGTGGCCCCACCTTGCAGCGTCGTGTGTCTCGACTTGCAGCATCGCCGATCCGGTCTTGCAATGCCATGATTTCGGTTTTGCAGCATCGATGGCACCGTTTTGCACCGTCATGTGTCTTGATCTGCAACATCGCTGGTCTGGCCTTGCAACGTCACTATTCCAGCTTTGCAACAACAGCTGCCCACCATGCAACGCCAAGCGTCTCGATTTTCAGCATCACCCGCTAGGCATTTCAGCATCGCTATTCCAACTTGCAGTAGCGACAATTGTCCTTGAAGCGGCGTGTGTCCGGCTTGCAACGTCGTGCAACATCAATGCACGGTGGCCCGGCTTAGAAAATGAAACAATGATCAGCCTTGCATGTCGAGCGCTTGCAACATCACGTGATCGGCGAGAAATTGGATGATGAGGACGTTGTCTCCCAACTGCCTAAACGCGAATTTGATTCGGTAGTCTCGGCGACGTGCTCGCTTGTGGAGCTTATATTGGTTAGTGAGCTGTACGATCAACTTGTTAGTTTTGAGACGCCATATCCATGCGTGGCAGAAGGTCGCAGCCCTCTGCAAACGCCGCTGCCCGCGGCGGCCTGACAAACCACAAGTCTGAAGGACCACCACAAGCACGCAGTGGTGGTAATGGAAACAACAACCACCACCACGACAACTTTAGCAACAACTTTGTCGGCTCCCATGGCAACTCTAGAGGAGGTGATCACCCTGACGGTACAATACACGGTGTGGCCTCTGGAAGAGAGCCCGGCAACATGCCTGCCTCGGGGCCCATGAAGCTTGGTGAAGGTCCAACTACAAGAGGGGATACCGAAAGCCCGTACGCGCTGCTATGGATCATCTTGGCGTGCAAGCCAAGATGGCGGCAACTTAGATCAGATCGATCTCCTGTAAAACCCTAGCCCCCGTCATCTATATAAGGTGGGGTCTAGGGGTAGTCATTCCCATCTACATTGGTAGAACCATAGTCTCATACTTCATCCTCCATGGTAATTCTCGCACGAGGTACCCCATCATGAATACAAACCAAAAGTAGAACGTAGGGTGTACTCCGTCCCGGAGTCCCGAACCTGGGTAACTTCTTCGTGTGATCTCCAATCTGATACTTCCGGCGACGTTCGCCACGGTACTGACCGGTTTATGTATCGTCAGTTGGCGCTAGGCACGGTGACAAAAGTGGCCGGAAGTACCAGATCGGATGTCACACGAGGAAGTTACCCAGGTTCGGTCCTCCGGGGAGGAGTAACACCTTACGTCCTGCTTTTGGTTTGTATTCATGGTGGAGTACCAAAGTAGATGGGAACGATTGCCCCTAGCCCCCACCTTATATAGATGACGGGGGCTAGTGTTTTACAGGAGATCAATCTGATCTAAGTTGTTGCCATCTTGGCTTGCATGCCAAGATGATTCATCGCAACGGGCTTCCGCGATCCCCTTTTATAGTTGGACCTTTATCAAGCATCATGGGCCTCAAGGCAGGCCTGCTGCCATCCCCCCTTCCCGGAGGACACCTCCGGTGTATTGCATTGACAACAGGGCCAAGGAAACAAGGACGATAACTTTAACAACAACTCTGTCGGCTCCCACGGCCACTCTGGAGGCGGTGATCACCCAAAGGAAGAACAACGGGGCCAAGGCTATGCCAACAATTACCTTGTCTCAATTCGCCAAAGTTTAGTGACAAATTTGTCGCTAGGGCCACCCTACATGGAAGTGTTGAGGAGGTATGGTTGCTCCTATGGTGGATAAAAAAAGAACATGGGGCAACCACAACATTGTACGCTATTGACATGAATTGGTAAGTGGACACGGGAGACACATTCCACATCACCGCCAATCTCAACCAATTAAACACTCGTGACCGCTACAATGACAATGAACAAGTCCAAGCCGCCAGGTATGGGCATTAGTCATATCGATTATTCATCAATTCAAACACCAGACCGTCCTCTCCACCTCAAAGATATTCTTCATGTTTCTCAAGATAGTAGAAAGCCTTGTATCCGCTAGCAGACTTGCACGTGATAACAATGGCTTTCTTGAGATTTAGGGGCTGTTTGGATTAGAGCCCCGAGCCGCCGTGCCAAAAAATAGGCGTTGATTGAGCAGTTAGTTGCGCGTTTGGTTGGATGCCGATAAATTGGCGTGCCCCCGCTCGCTTGGCTTCTCAGTTCAATTTCACGCCAACGTTTTGGCGAGAAGCGGGCGCCCAATTCCTTCGCCAATTATTTGGCACACCCGTGAATTGGCAGGGCTCGCCCCGGCGGCAACCAAGAGCCCCTTATCCTTGCTCTTTTTTATCAAGGATTAGGAAACAAGAACTTTGCTTCATGGCAGGGGTACGAGAAGATTATACCCCCTCCAGGCCACTTCGTTAACTCAAGGAAAAGCGTGTTTAGTGTCATCAAACCATCTTTGGAGAGATGACATTGTCGTCTAGATCATCTACCGTCATCTATAGTTACGCAAGTTGTTAGTCGCAATAATCTTCCATGTGCTAGCGAGTCGAATAAAAACACCATGCGTGATACGTGTCAAAAAGCCAAGAGTCATAAATTACCATATTGTAATTCGATTAGTGAACTAAGTGCTCCTTTAGAGCTTATATTTTCTGATGTTTGGCGCCCTGCGCTTGAGTCTTTTGGATGGAAGAAATACCATGCTAGTTTTATTGATGATAGCAAGTTCACATGGATTTATCTAATCAAACACAAATCTGAAGTATTCCAAATATTCCATGATTTTCAAGCTCTCGTGGAACTACAATTTAGTAAGAAAAATCTTGCTATTCAGTCTGACTTGGGAGTAGAGTATGAAAAACTCTCTCTCTCTTTTTTTTTTTACCAAAATTGGTGTCTCTCTCATCCACACACTCATCAAAAAAATGGCTCTGCTGAGCGAAAACACCGTCACATTATTGAAACAAAATTGTCTCTTTTAGCTCAAGCTTCCATGTCCCTTGAGTTTTGGATGAAGCTTTCAATTGCCGCCACATATCTTATAAATCATGTACCTAGTAAACTCAACAATTTTGAGACTCCACTAGAACGTCTGTATTATCACAAACCTGATTTATTCATGCATAGATGCTTCAGCTAACAGTGGTCTATTTGAACAATGTGGCGTTTTCGCGCATCAGAGCCATTTTGTTGATGTGCGTGTGGACAAGAAACATGATGGGAGATGCCAATTTTGGTAAAAGGAAGTGTGAGCAAGGGCCCAATCAGTTTTTCATACTCTCCTCCCCAATCAGATTGAAGAACAAGAATTTTCTTGCTAAATTGTCGCTCAATGAGAGCTTGGAAATCGTTGAATTTTTCTAACACTTCAGATTTTTGTTTGATTAGATAAATCCGTGTGAGCTTGCTAAATCATCAATAACATAATATTTCATTTGTCCAACAGACTCATGCAAGGGCCCAAACATCGAAAAATATAAGCTCTAAAGGAGCACTGGATTCACTAATCACTCGGATATGGCAATTGATGGCTCTTGCCTTTTTGACATGCATCATACATAGTGGTTTTATTCTGACTCACTAGCACATGGAAAGATTATTATGACTGACAACTTGCTTAACTATAGATGACGACGGATGACCTAGAAGGCAATGCCATCTCTTGAAAAAAGGTTTGGTGGCATTGAACAAGCTTTTTCTTGAGTTTCTCTCGGGGGTGGGCTGTGTGGCATGACGAGCTGCGAGGCCATCCCCTGATTTGCTTGAGGCTGGTTATTGCTGCATGACTCATATAACTGGCGAGGAGCTGGTTCATAGGTGCTTGGCCTGCGGGGCTCTCGATTGTGGTTGCTTGACCTGTGGCTCTGATGGGAGGCCGTGCTGACCAAGTCACCAGACGCCCTGGCGTGGCTCTTGGATAGCTTGTAAAATTGTTTCCGGAGCTTGTAAAATCTCTGAGGTCACCAGTTCGGGTCCGGGAAGATCCAAGTGCTCCCTGGACACTATGTCCGACCCTGAGTTCGGGGCGCGCGGAGTCCCACCCAAAGGAAGGGTATCCGACTCAAGGGATTCGGAGGTCCGAACATAGCTAGTCCTTAATTCAGGAGAAGAAGTGTCTTCGGCTCGTTCCTCGACGACCGCTACCAGGTGGGTGATTGGCGGGAGATTGATTTCCCTCTGGTCAGGTTTAAGCCTGATCCGATCATAGGCCGTTGAAAGCCCCAGGGCGGCGATGCAATCTAGCAGCTCGTTTAAGGACGAGATGTCCGCTGGATCCATCTTTTCGGAGTATTCGAGACCGATGCAGGGGTGGTGTTTGGCGATCGCGGGGGACACTGTCGGCTTGATGGCCATGCGGGCACCCACGGTGAAACCGCCGAGCTAGAGGACCTGTCCTGAAGCTAGGCTCCTTCCAGAAGTGATATCGCCGTTGATGACAAGGCGAGACATAGATCGCTTTTCGTGACCACACAACGGAGCTCTCAATGAAAGCACCATTGTCGGTGTCTAAAACCGGCAGATCTTGGGTAGGGGGGCCCAAGCTGTGAGTCTAAGGATCAATGGTAACAAGGGACAATGGGGACACGGTGTTTACCCAGGTTCGGGCCCTCTCAAAGGAGGTAAAACCCTACGTCCTGCTTGATTGTATTCGATGAGTATAGGGGTTACAAGAGTTGATCTACCTCGAGATCGTAATGGCCAAACCCTAGCTGTCTAGCCTATGATTATTCTGATGCCCTCTGTGGACTAAACCCTCCGGTTTATATACACAACGGAGGGGCCTACGGTTGTACAAAGTCAGTTTACTGAGGAAAGGAGTATTACACCCGGACACCAAACTTGCCGTTCTACGCACATAGGAGTCCTACCCGGGCACGGGAGGTGGTCTTCTACCTCGCCTTCACCACCCATCAGTCCGGCCCATTTCAAAGAAACCGGACACCTAGGGACCCCCTAATCCAGGACTCCCTCAGGCATAATTATCTTGCATGATCACTGTTGTGTTGAGAGGCTCCATCCCTAGCTCAGATATCTCCTTGTCCGGATATCCGTTGGGGAACCTCACATTAGTGAGGGCCCTTGCCGCTGCCTGCATATTCTTTGCCGGCGTGTGATAGGACACGGGCTTGGATCTACGGCGTTCTCGAGTGCTTGATCCATCCTTCTACTTTGGAGAGCTAGGGCGGTTGTATCTGCTGTTGGCATGGTCTTTCGATTTTTCTGGCCGAGACTGGAACTGCTCCTCAGACCTCTGCAACTCGGCTGCACTGTCACGACCCATCAGTCCGGCCCATTTCAAATAAACCGGACACCCGGGGACCCCCTAATCTAGGACTCCCTTAGGCATAATTATCTTGCATGATCATTGTTGTGTTGAGAGGTTCCATCCTAGCTCAGATATCTCCTTGTCCGGATATCCGTTGGGGAACCTCACATTAATGAGGGCCCTTGCCGCTGCCTGCGTATTCTTTGTCGGCGTGCAATAGGACATGGGCTTGGATCTACGGCATTCTCGAGTGCTTGATCCATCCTTCTGCTTCGGAGAGCTAGGGCGGCTGTATCTGCCGTCGGCATGGTCTTTCGATTTTTGTGGCGAGACTGGAATTGCTCCTCAGACCTCTGCAACTCGGCTGCACTCCTTTCCAAGCGTCTCTTTTCCTTTAACCTTGTTGAGGGTCGCCAAGATTTCACCCGGCTAGACTCTTGGGCCTCGTTGTCCAAGATCGGCTCGTCAATCGCTTCGATGTCATCATCATTGATTTCTTCCGCCTCACCGCTTTCCTCCTGGTTCGTATCCGATGTGCCTGCCATGTAGCAGGCCTTGATTGAGGCCGCCTTCCATGGTCTGTGAAGTGCCGCAGTTGGCGGGTGGCTATTGGCTTAGTCACCCATCTCCTCATACTTGTACCTGAATAAGGAGAGAATGTCAAAATTTATGTTCTGTTGCTCCTCGGTGTAGATTTAGATTGCCTGGTAGCTACAAACACATATTGGCCTTATCTTAATTGGGCAAGCTATAGTAACTTAGTATTTCCAGCTTTCTCTTGCAAATGACCATGAATTTGTGATGGTGCTGAGCCAATTAGCAGTTTTGTAGTGTGTGTGAGCAAATGCCAACAAATAATAGCGTCCTAGGGCCATTTTCCCTTATCCGATTTTATAATCCGAATAAATAGGTAGGAGCAATAAATTTAACGGCATGATATGATTTTCACCTCTGGTGCGTATTTGCACATTACCCAACCCTCAACTGATCTGATATGTTATCCTACTCTTGTGTTAGGGGCACTTGGATGCAGAGCTGAATGAGATTGGGAGGCAGCAAGCTGTTGCGGTATTGTATGGCTTACTTATATTACTACTCCCTCGGTTCCTAAATATAAGTCTTTTTAGAGATTCCAC
Source organism: Triticum urartu (assembly GCF_056163025.1). Classification (NCBI taxonomy): domain Eukaryota; kingdom Viridiplantae; phylum Streptophyta; class Magnoliopsida; order Poales; family Poaceae; genus Triticum; species Triticum urartu. Next base: position 91,713,441 of record NC_141878.1, read on the forward strand.
TACGGACTACATACGGAGTAAAAGAATCTCTAAAAAGACTTATATTTAGGAACAGAGGTAGTACACGACATCTGGAGTAGCATTTTTTATGTGGAACTTGTGTGACTCTAATGCCCAGGTTGCTCATCGGCTGTCTAAAGAAGCCAAACCAGCTGCCATATACTCGTCAGATTTGAAGCGGGCGGCAGAGACTGCAAGAACAATAGCAAAAATCTGCAATTTACCAAATGTTTGTTCATTCACCTTGACCCTTTCTGTTATTCAAATATCTCGAGTGTACACCATGTTGTTGCCACGTAATTTGTGCAGTCTCTGCATCTCCGCACACCTTGACAAATTGCTTGATATAATATTAATGAGCAAACAATTTGCATTATAGGTTGTGTTTGATCCTGCACTTAGAGAAAGGCACATAGGAGATGTGCAGGGCCTGACGCTTCAAGATGCTGTCAAAGAAAAGCCAGAGGCTTACAAAGCTTTTATGTCCCACAAGAGAAACCAGCAAATTCCTGTAAGCATTCACATTTTTCTACTTTTGAGAAAATGTTTTATCAGTTGATTTTATTTTTTTGAGCTAAAAGTTGATAGTAGTTCACTGACCAGTGGAGAATGCTGTACTTAGAAATATTGCAAATACATGGTTGGTTGTAACCGTAGTCTTAAAGATGTCACAAGTAGATATGCATCGACACTGCACCATTCAATGGCCTGCATGTAGTCAACCATTTTGTAGGCTTGAACATGTTGAACATGGATTTTTCTTCCAGTGGCAAGAACATTGTTCACTTAATATGACGTGCTCCTGAAATCCTAATGAATTGAGGTGTTAATGCAAGTCACTGTTTTTGGTACCCTGCCGTAGACTTGCAGCTGTTTCTGAGGGCAACTTAACAGACAAAGAACTCTGCCATATCAAACTGTCATTTCTTATGAACTTACACACACAACAGGTTCATATAGGTTTGTACATGAAAGACGGTTTTGTATTCTAGGTCGATTTTTATCATACAGGATGCTCATACAGCTTTTCCCTAACCAGCCGTATGCTTGTATCAGCCGCATGCGTTAGCTTGTCTTGAAAGATTTATTGTTCTGAATTTTTTGGGGCTTGTCCTTTCAGGGTGGTGGAGAGAGTCTTGATCAACTATCAGAGCGATGTGTCTCATGCCTGTATAAAATAGTCGAGAAACATAGAGGTAAACTCCGGGCTTCAGACTTTTCCCTGCAAAAAAGCAAAACGAAACAAAACTGTGAGCTTCAATTTTTTTCTTTGACTTATAACTGGTAGTAAATCAGGCTATTATTTTGTAAACTTGTCAACCTGGATAAAAAATATATTTCAATCTCGAAAAAGAAAACCCTGAGAGTTTGCTCACCACCTATCAAAAGGAATGCTGTTCAAAGAAGGGGTTGGCTTATTGGCATCCTTTGGTTCTTGTGGGCTATGGCCTATGGGGGAAATACTGTGTTAATGTTTAAAACTTCAAATAACCGTTAAAGAGAAATATTTCTGACAAAAACTACCTGTTATTCATGAGATTGCTTACTTGGCTATGACCTTCTGAGCATTTCTGAACCTGCTTTTCTCATTTACTAACAGGGGAGCGAGTTATCCTGGTCTCTCATGGCGGAACCATCAGAGAGCTCTACAGGCACGCCAGTCCCATGCCGCTCCGCGGTAAGATACACAACACGTCGGTTACAGTCGTGCTCGTTTCTGGTGAGACTGGCCGCTGCATTGTTAAGATGTGTGGAGATGTTAGCCACCTTGAGGCCACCGGTGTTCTGGAGAATGCCTTTGGCGGCGACAAGTCTTCAGCCTAAGAGCACCCTACCTGCAGCAGTTCTTACATGTAGAGGATACAGATACAGTGCCATTTTTGTCTGTCATGATTTTGCTGTAACACATACGAATGCGATATATGGAGCGGATGCTACTTAAATACGGACACGAATCAGATGTTACCCAATTCGGAGCATATATGGATTTTAGAATTTAGTGATGTACTCCTCCATAAACTAATATAAAAGCGTTTAGATCACTAAACATTTATATTAGTTTACAGAGGGAGTATTATGTGGCACACTAAGTTAGCAACTGTGTGAAACAAAATTATCTACTCGTAACACTCCCTTCGTCCCATAATTTAAGATGTGTGTCAAAAAATGTCTTACATTATGGATGAAGGGAGCAGATGAATAAATAATACTCCTCCGTCAGGGAATAACTGTCGCTCAAACAGATTTAAACCCGAGGTGGGTAGGTTTTGCTACAAAGGAACCTAACCAACAATTTGCATAATATTTCCAAATGTAATCATACAAATACAAAAGTGAAATTTGACCACTTTTTATACTTTTATGTTGTACAATTGAGATTTGGGGCTAGAATTGCTTAAATTTGTAAGCATAATTTATCTTGAAATATGAATATCCACTTTCACATCCAGATTTTTTAAATTCTCTACTCCCTTTGTTCACTTTTATAAGGCTTTGTAGATGTTTCAGACACTGTGCAAAACAGCTCAATTTTACTTGTCTGAAACGATTTATAAAAATAAACGAAGGAAGTATCATATTTGTATTTATAAGATAAATTCAGATATTTTTCACATCAAGTTATATTTTTGTTCTTTTTTTTGCGGGCAGTTATATTTTTGTTTGGACAATGATGTCAAGCTGCTATACCGGTATTTCCCCGAAATACAACAATCGGGTATTCCAAATTATCTGGTGCTACTTCCACGCCTACAACTTGTTTTTTTATTTTATGATTTGATCATTTGAAGATTGTTTTTTATTTAGGGACATTTGAAGATTGTTAATCCGCGTGTCACATGATATATGCGGTCAGTTATATAGGAGTATTAGCAAAATACAGCAAATGATTTAAAAACAATTTGTTTATGCTCCCAATACAACGGCAATTATCCGGTAACTTATAAAAGAAAAAGACTGTTTCTAGCACCGGTCGGACTCTCGTGTTAGATTAGAAACCGTATCCATCACGAAATCCACCCGGCCGCCCGTCGACCGCTTCAAATAAAAGCCGCACGAACGCACGCCTCCGATCCTCTCCTCACATCGCCCGCCGCCATCGCCTGCAGCCTCCTGCTCGAGTTCCCCCCGCCGCTGCCGAACTCCCTGCCCTACCCTAGGTGAGTAACCTCGCTCTGTAGTTTTTAGGTCACGGTGGATTGAAAGTGCAACTATTCCTAAGTGGTTTTAGTAATTCATAACAATATATAGCTTATTGAGCTAATGCTATTTTAAGATGACTATTTCAGAAAAGCTCAATGATTGACATGGCATAGATGTGAAAATGAAACCCTCAAAATGCTAAGGACAAAGGGGCTCAAGCTTAAAAGCTCAAGACTCTTCATTTTATATTTTAGTGATCCAAGATCACATTGAGTCTTTAGGAAAAGCCAATACTATCAAGGAGGGATGAAGTGTTGCTTAATGAGCCTCTTGCTTCATGTGCTTAGTGATATGCTCCAAAACCCTCAACTACTTTTCCATATCCACATATGACCTAAACCCTAAGCCAAACTCGGTCCTACCGATTCTTTCTATCCGGCGCCACCGAGTTTCACTTGTCATAAGCCACTGCCAAACCCTAGCAATTCGGTTCTACCGATAGGGATCTCGGTCTCACCGAGATGAGATTGCAAACTCTCTGTTTCCCTTTCGTAACTTTTCGGTCTCACCGAAAGAGCGAATCGGTCCCACCGAGATTACAGTGTAAACTCTTTGTTTCCTTTTTGTAACTTTTCGGTCTCACCGAAAGAGCAAATCGGTCCCACCGAGTTTACCTGACCAACTCTCTGGTTAGCTTATTACCAAACTCGGGTTTGTGTAATCGGTCTCACCGAGATTACGTTATGCCCAAACCCTAACCATATCGGTCCTACCGAGTTGCATGTCAGTCCCACCGAAAATCTCTAACGGTCACTAGGTTTACCTTTTCGGTCCGACCGAGTTTGTTGATTCGGTCCCACCGAGATTGGAAAACTGTGTGTAACGATTGGATTTTGTGTGGAGGCTATATATACCCCTCCACCTCCTCTTCATTCGTGGAGAGAGCTATCAGAACACATACACAATTCCAACCCATATGTTCTGAGAGAGAACCACCTACTCATGTGTTGAGACCAAGATACTCCATTCCTACCATATGAATCTTGATCTCTAGCCTTCCCCAAGTTGCTTTCCACTCAAATCTTCTTTTCACAAAATCCAAATCCTATGAGAGAGAGTTGAGTGTTGGGGAGACTATCATTTGAAGTACAAAAGCAAGGAGTTCATCATCAACACATCATTTGTTACTTCTTGGAGAGTGGTGTCTCCTAGATTGGCTAGGTGTCACTTGGGAGCCTCCGACAAGATTGTGGAGTTGAATCAAGGAGTTTGTAAGGGCAAGGAGATCGCCTACTTCGTGAAGATCTACTGCTAGTGAGGCAAGTCTTTCGTGGGCGATGGCCATGGTGGGATAGACAAGGTTGCTTCTTCGTGGACCCTTCGTGGGTGGTTGCTTCTTCGTGGACCCTTCGTGGGTGGTTGCTTCTTCGTGGACCCTTCGTGGGTGGTTGCTTCTTCGTGGACCCTTTGTGGGTGGAGCTCTCCGTGGACTCGCGCAACCATTACCCTTCGTGGGTGGAGCCCTCCGTGGACTCGCGCAACCATTACCCTTCGTGGGTGGAGCCCTCCGTGGACTCGCGCAACCGTTACCCTTCGTGGGTTGAAGTCTTCATCAACGTGGATGTAGGATAGCACCACCTATCCGAACCACGGGAAAAACATCCGTGTCTCCAATTGCGTTTGAATTCTCCAAACCCTTCCCTTTACATTCTTGCAAATTGCATGCTTTACTTTCCGCTGCCAATATACTCTTTGCATGTTTGCTTGAATTGTGTGATGATTGCTTGACTTGTCCTACAATAGCTAAAATCTGCCAAGAACTAAAATTAGGAAAATGTTAAGTTTTTATTTGGTTAAGTAGTCTAATCACCCCTCCTCTAGACATACTTTCGATCCTACATGGATCCCAGCGGGATGGCCCTGCTACCTGGATATTTATTTATTTTTAATTAAATTTCGCGATTGTTGCTGTGGATTGGGCATGAGCTAGGGTTTGGTTGGGTGTCCTCATATAGAAAACAAATTATCTTAGTATCGTCGACTTCGGTATCAGTTGAGCGCGACCTGATCCGGCGTAGGTATTATTTGTTTTTCATGAGGAATAATTTGATCTCCACGGCTGTAGACCGGAAGCGATTCAGTGTTCGTGGCGTATTTGATTGCGTGCTGCTAGTTTTGGTTGATTGCGTCAGATCAAAGATTAAAAAAATATTGTGTGTGCTTGTTTCTCTATTTTCTTTCCAGCTTTTAGCTCTATTTTCCTTTGCTTTGTGCAATAAAGAGTACTACTAATGAATGCCTGCATGCTCTCATATCTAGTACTAGTAGCAGACTAGACCTATCTGGTTATTTAGGGACCTAGAGCTGAAGTGAAAGGTGCAGTTTTGTTCAGTCCAATACGCTATATTCAGTTATTTTTTTTCTTTCAATCTTACCTTGTATGCAAAATCGCTAATGCATGATCTTTGGCTTGTTTTAATGCAGGTAGCATATTCTCTTTGCTACAATCTGACAAAGTGGAGGGCTTGGAAGTCCGAGTTTCTTTCATGTCTGGACAACACTTGCTCTACTTCAGATCAATTGGATTGCCGGGAGAGTGTTCTCATACAACGAGAAAAAGGGATAAGCTTCTCTTCCATCACTTGCCACTGCTCAAGGTCAGCTCAAAGGCGGCTCTTGCTTCTGAATTTGGGCACGGCTGATAGGATCAGAAAGCTTGAGCCAAGATGGCGCTGCAGAACATTGGCGCTTCGAACAAGGATGACGCCTTCTATAGGTACAAGATGCCCAAAATGTTAACCAAAATAGAAGGCCATGGTAATGGCATCAAGACAAAAATCGTGAACATGGTTGGCATAGCAAAAGCGCTTGCCAGGCCTGCTTCCTACACAATGAAGTACTTTGGCTGTGAGCTTGGGGCACAGTCTAAATTTGATGACAAGACAGGGGTTTGCATAGTCAATGGTGCCCATGACACTGCAAAGCTGGCCGGTCTTCTTGAGAACTTCATCAACAAGTATGTTCAGTGTTATAAGTGTGGCAACCCTGAAACAGAGGTTGTCATCTCCAAGAAACAGACGCTATCTCTGAAATGTGCTGCATGTGGCTTCATCTCGGATGTTGACATGGACAAGGTCGCTACATTCATCATGAACAACCCGCCAGAACTGAAGAAGGGAGGCAAGGACAAGAAAGCTATGAGAAGAGCTGAGAAGGAGCGGCTCAAGGAAGGTGAGGCTGCTGATGAGGAGATGAAGAAACTCAGGAAGGATGGGAAGAAGAAAGGTGCTGCATCCAAGGACAGCACTGCAAAAGGTGTTGCTGCAAAGAAAAATGCTACTGCTGGTGGTTCTGATGAAGAACATGCAACCTCGTCAACTTACAGTCAAGCTGCGGACTTTGCAGCTGCTGCAGACGACGACTACGACGACGACGATGATGACGGTGTGGAGTGGCAGACTGACACGTCAGCAGAGGCTGCGAGAAAGCGCATGGAGGAGCAGCTGAGTGCGGCAACTGCCGAGATGGTTATGCTTGCCACTGAAGAGACAGAAAAGAAGAAGCATGCCAAAATGACTCCAGATGATGAACTGGTCGAGGAGATCAAGGCCAACGTGGGCAACGCTGCCACTGCAGCTCAGATCAAGGCAGTGCTGTCCTCCTCAACCCTCCCCGCCGCCAAGGACGCGATGGGCGCCCTCTTTGAGGCGCTCTTCCGCGGCGCAGGCAAGGGGTTTGCAAAGGATGTCAAGAAGAACAATGACTACCTTGCTGCTGCCGTGCCTGACGAAGGAGCCCAGATGCTGCTGCTCCAGGCCATCGAGGCGTTCTGCGGCAGGTGCAGCGCCGAGGCCCTGAAGGAGGTGCCGGTAGTCCTGAAATGCCTGTATGATGACGACGTCCTCGAGGAAGAAGCCATTGTCCAGTGGTACGATGAAGCTGTTGCTGCCGGCAAGGCCTCCCAGGTTGTGAAGAATGCCAGGCCGTTTGTGGAGTGGCTCCAGGTCGCCGAACCGGACGAGGAGTGAAGAGGCCGTGCCGCTTGATCCCGTTTATACGCTTTCTCTTTCTACCGCCAACTTGCTTTAGGTATCTTTTCATAGTGTTTGAAGTGTCCATTTTTTGGATCAGTATTTTAAGTGTCAGACGTTAAACACTTGAGTTGTTATGGTTGATTCTGTGTTGAGTCGGTTAAAATATTTCTTTATAACAAATTATGTCTTTTGATAGTGCTTGAAGTGTCCATTTTTGGACCAGTATTTGAAGTGTCAGAGGTATGCGTGGTTTGCTGCATCCGCTGTGTCCTGTTTTCAACTATTTCTTATAACAAATTATTCAGAATTTGTACTTACTCTCGTGTTCCAAAATCATGCTTGCATTTACAGTTGTAACAATGGTGCCGTTTACTCTGCTGTTGCTGAACATAAGTTGTTGAACATTTGTAAGCAGACCACGAGTGTTGTGTGGTGCTGTCACTTGTTAGTTCCAAGAGCAGGAAAGAGAAGTACTCCCTCCGTTCCATAATATAAGAGCGCTTTTGACACGACACTGTAAAAAATGCTTAATTATTTTCTCTTTATTCTTGAAGCATAACAAACTTCAAAATAATAAATAGACTTCTAACCAGTCTTTTAGATTTTGCCTTATGCGATTCCATGTTAACAGCCCACAAGTGGCAACTTTATGCTACGTTGTTCTAAAAAAACTTAAGGCTACGAGTGATACTCCTAGTCCCCGTTGGATTCTGCTGGTGGTTAAGCTGTCGCTCATGTTCAGTCAAGACGGACTTAGATTCAGTTAACGGACGGACTAGATCAAGTGCAATTATGAAGATCCAATGGCTCACATTTGCTCGCCTACTAACTATATCGTGTCACCGTCTCTCTTGTACTATATTTTTTCTACCATTGTCGGGCTATATAAAAGTCGGCACCGTGAGGTTGTATCCTCATTGAATTTTTTGGCAGATAGACTGTAAGGGATGCCCGTATAGTATATAATTGGTGTAACAAACCGAAATTACAAGTACCATGCCTTGAATCTAGCTAGGTGGGAAAGCATCAGCCCCTTTCAACCACAAAACTATGCCTTAATATGTTGTACCCCCCTCATTCCCCATTTCGGAGATAACTCTATTATACTTTAAACATACTCCGGTATAAATGTTTTCTTGATCTGGATCGAAACCCTAGTTCATGTTCATTCCCAAATCCCACGACCCACTGCTTTGGGGCATGGCGATTGGTATCATGAGCGCAATCTCTCATTGGTGGCGTTTGCGACTTGGGAGGTCGTAGAAATTTCCCGCCCTCCTCGCCCATTTTCTTGGTAGCGGCGGTGCCCGAGTTGATGGCGCTGGTGGCAGGGAGTTTTGAGGGGCGTTGGAGGCGGTAGACATGTGGAGTTGGCGATGGTAGACAAATTCGGTGGCACTTTGTAGGCATCAACTGGTTCGTCAAGCCCCTTGCTCCAGTGGTAAAAATCCTGGTCGATAGCAAGCGATGTTGCATCTAGAGGCGCTGGTGTTGGTGGCTGATGGTGTTGGGGAACGTAGTAATTTCAAAAAAATTCCTATGCACACGCAAGATCATGGTGATGCATAGCAACGAGAGGGGAGAGTGTTGTCTACGTACCCTCGTAGACCGAAAGCGGAAGCGTTAGCACAACGCGGTTGATGTAGTCGTACGTCTTCACGATCCGACTGATCAAGTGCCGAACGTACGGCACCTCCGAGTTCAGCACACGTTCAGCCCGATGACGTCCCTCGAACTCCGATCCAGCCGAGTGTTGAGGGAGAGTTTCATCAGCACGACGGCGTGGTGACGATGTTGATGTTCTACCGACGCAGGATTCGCCTAAGCATCGCTACAGCAATATCGAGGTGGACTATGGTGGAGGGGGGCACCGCACACGGCTAAAAGATCAAACGATCAATTGTTGTGTCTATGGGGTGCCCCCTGCCCCCGTATATAAAGGAGCAAGGGGGGCTGTGGCCGGCCAGGGAGAGGGCGCGCCAGGAGGAATCGTACTCCCACCGGGAGTAGGACTCCCCCCCTTTTCCTAGTTGGAATAGGATTCGGGAGGGGGAAAGAGGAGGGAGAGAAGGAAAGGGGGGCGCCCCCCTCTCCTTGTCCTTTTCGGACTACGGGGGAGGGGCACGTGGCCCAGCCCTGGCCACCTCTCTTCTTCTCCGTAAAGGCCCACTAAGACCCATTTACCTCCCGGGGGGTTCCGGTAACCTCCCGGTACTCCGGAAAAATCCCGATTTCACCCGGAACACTTCCGATATCCAAACATAGGCTTCCAATATATCAATCTTCATGTCTCGACCATTTTGAGACTCATCGTCATGTCCGTGATCACATCCGGGACTCCGAACAACCTTCGGTACATCAAAACATATAAACTCATAATATAACTGTCATTGTAACGTTAAGCGTGCGGACCCTACGGGTTCGAGAACTATGTAGACATGACCGAGACACGTCTCCGGTGAATAGCCAATAGCGGAACCTGGATGCTCATATTGGCTCCTACATATTCTACGAAGATCTTTATCGGTCAAACCACATAACAACATACGTTTTCCCCTTTGTCATCGGTATGTTACTTGCCCGAGATTCGATCGTCGGTATCTCAATACCTAGTTCAATCTCGTTACCGGCAAGTCTCTTTACTCGTTATGTAATACATCATCCCGCAACTAACTCATTAGTAGCAATGCTTGCAAGGCTTAAGTGATGTACATTACCGAGAGGACCCAGAGACACCTCTCCGATATTCAGAGTGACAAATCCTAATCTAAAAATATGCCAACCCAACAAGTACCTTCGGAGACACTTGTAGAGCACTTTTATAATCACCTAGTTACGTTGTGACGTTTGGTAGCACACAAAGTGTTCCTCCGGTAAACGGGAGTTTCATAATCTCATAGTCATAGGAACATGTATAAGTTATGAAGAAAGCAATAGCAACATACTAAACGATCGGGTGCTAAGCTAACGGAATGGGTCATGTCAATCACATCATTCTCCTAATGATGTGACCCCGTTAATCAAATGACAACTCATGTCTATGGTTAGGAAACATAACCATCTTTGATCAACGAGCTAGTCAAGTAGAGGCATACTAGTGACAATCTGTTTGTCTATGTATTCACACATGTATTATGTTTCCGGTTAATACAATTCTAGCATGAATAATAAACATTTATCATGATATAAGGAAATAAATAATAACTATATTATTGCCTCTAGGGCATATTTCCTTCAGTCTCCCACTTGCACTAGAGTCAATAATCTAGATTACACAGTAATGATTCTAACACCCATGGAGCCTTGGTGCTGATCATGTTTTTCTCGTGGAAGAGGCTTAGTCAACGGGTCTGCAACATTCAGATCCGTATGTATCTTGCAAATTTCTATGTATCCCACCTGGACTAAATCCTGGATGGAACTGAAGCATCTCTTTTGTGCTTGGTTCTCTTGTGAAATCTGGATTCCTTCGCCAAGGCAATTGCACCAGTATTGTCACAAAAGATTTTCATTGGACCCGATGCACTAGTTATGACACCTAGATCGGATATGAACTCCTTCATCCAGAATCCTTCATTTGCTGCTTCCGAAGCAGCTATGTACTCCGCTTCACATGTAGATCCCGCCACAATGCTTTGTTTAGAACTGCACCAACTGACAGCTCCACCGTTCAATGTAAACACGTATCCGGTTTGCGATTTAGAATCGTCCGGATCAGTGTCAAAGCTTGCATCAACGTAACCGTTTACGATGAGCTCTTTGTCACCTCCATATACGAGAAACATATCCTTAGTCCTTTTCAGGTATTTCAGGATGTTCTTGACCGCTATCCAGTGATCCACTCCTGGATTACTTTGGTACCTCCCTGCTAGACTTATAGCAAGGCACACATTAGGTCTGGTACACAACATTGCATACATGATAGAGCCTATGGCTGAAGCATAGGGAACATCTTTCATTTTCTCTCTATCTTCTACAGTGGTCGGGCATTGAGTCTTACTCAACTTCACACCTTGTAACACAGGCAAGAACCCTTTCTTTGCTTGATCCATTTTGAACTTCTTCAAAACTTTGTCAAGGTATGTGCTTTGTGAAAGTCCAATTAAGCGTCTTGACCTATCTCTATAGATCTTGATGCCCAATATATAAGCAGCTTCACCGAGGTCTTTCATTGAAAAACTCTTATTCAAGTATCCCTTTATGCTATCAAGAAATTCTATATCATTTCCAATCAACAATATGTCATCCACATATAATATTAGAAATGCTACAGAGCTCCCACTCACTTTCTTGTAAATACAGGCTTCTCCAAAAGTCTGTATAAAACCAAATGCTTTGATCACACTATCAAAGCGTTTATTCCAACTCCGAGAGGCTTGCACCAGTTCATAAATGGATCGCTGGAGCTTGGACACTTTGTTAGCTCCCTTTGGATCGACAAAACCTTCTGGTTGCATCATATACAACTCTTCTTCTAGAAATCCATTTATTCTCAATTGCTTGCCGATCATCGGGCAAGTCAACCAAAGTCCACACTTTGTTCTCATACATGGATCCCATCTCAGATTTCATGGCCTCAAGCCATTTTGCGGAATCTGGGCTCACCATCGCTTCTTCATAGTTCGTACGTTCATCATGATCTAGTAGCATGACTTCCAGAACAGGATTACCGTACCACTCTGGTGCGGATCTTACTCTGGTTGATCTACGAGGTTCAATAGCAACTTGATATGAAGTTCCATGATCATCATCATTAACTTCCTCACTAATTGGTGTAGGAGTCACAGAAACCGGTTTCTGTGATGAACTACTTTCCAATAGAGGAGCAGGTATAGTTACCTCATCAAGTTCTACTTTCCTCCTACTCACTTCTTTCGAGAGAAACTCCTTCTCTAGAAAGGATCCATTCTTAGCAACGAATGTCTTGCCTTCGGATCTGTGATAGAAGGTGTACCCAACAGTTTCCTTTGGGTATCCTATGAAGACACATTTCTCCAATTTGGGTTCGAGCTTATCAGGTTGAAGCTTTTTCACATAAGCATCGCAGCCCCAAACTTTCAGAAACGACAACTTTGGTTTCTTGCCAACCACAGTTCATAAGGCGTCGTCTCAACGGATTTCGATGGTGCCCTATTTAATGTGAATGCGGCCGTCTCTAAAGCATAACCCCAAAATGATAGTGGTAAATCTGTAAGAGACATCATAGATCGCACCATATCTAGTAAAGTACGATTACGACGTTCGGACACACCATTACGCTGTGGTGTTCCGGGTGGCGTGATTTGCGAAACTATTCCGCATTGTTTCAAATGTAGACCAAACTCGTAACTCAAATATTCTCCTCCACGATCAGATCGTAGAAACTTTATTTTCTTATTACGATGATTTTCAACTTCACTCTGAAATTCTTTGAACTTTTCAAATGTTTCAGACTTAAGCTTCATTAAGTAGATATACCCATATCTGCTTAAATCATCTGTGAAGGTGAGAAAATAACGATATCCGCCACGAGTCTCAACATTCATCGGACCACATACATCTGTATGTATGATTTCCAACAAATCTGTTGCTCTCTCCATAGTTCCGAAGAACAGCGTTTTAGTCATCTTGCCCATGAGGCACGGTTCGCAAGTACCAAGTGATTCATAATCAAGTGGTTCCAAAAGTCCATCAGTATGGAGTTTCTTCATGTGCTTTACACCGATATGACCTAAACGGTAGTGCCACAAATAAGTTGCACTATCATTATCAACTCTGCATCTTTTGGCTTCAACATTATGAATATGTGTATCACTACTATCGAGATTCATCAAAAATAGACCACTCTTCAAGGGTGCATGACCATAAAAGATATTACTCATATAAATAGAACAACCATTATTCTCTGATTTAAATGAATAACCGTCTCGCATTAAACAATATCCAGATATAATGTTCATGCTCAACGCTGGCACCAAATAACAATTATTTAGGTCTAATACTAATCCCGAAGGTAGATGTAGAGGTAGCGTGCCGACCGCGATCACATCGACTTTGGAACCATTTCCAACACGCATCGTCACCTCGTCCTTTGCCAGTGTTCACTTAATCCGTAGTCCCTGTTTCGAGTTGCAAATATTAGCAACAGAACCAGTATCAAATACCCAGGTGCTACTGCGAGCTCTAGTAAGGTACACATTAATAACATGTATATCACATATACCTTTGTTCACCTTGCCATCCTTCTTATCCGCCAAATACTTGGGGTAGTTCCGCTTCCAGTGACCAGTCTGCTTGCAGTAGAAGCACTCAATCTCAGGCTTAGGTCCAGACTTGGGTTTCTTCTCCTGAGCAGCAACTTGCTTGTTGTTCTTCTTGAAGTTCCCCTTCTTCCCTTTGCCCTTCTTGAAACTGGTGGTCTTACTGACCATCAACACTTGACGCTCCTTCTTGATTTCTACCTCCGCCGCCTTTAGCATTGCGAAGAGCTCGGGAATTGTCTTATCCATCCCTTGCATATTATAGTTCATCACGAAGCTCTTGTAGCTTGGTGGCAGTGATTGAACAACTCTGTTAATGACACTATCAACTGGAAGATTAACTCCCAGCCGAGTCAAGTGATTATGGTACCCAGACATTCTGAGTATATGTTCACTGACAGAACTATTCTCCTCCATCTTGCAGCTATAGAACTTATTGGAGACTTCATATCTCTCAATCCGGGCATTCTTTTGAAATATTAACTTCAACTCCTGGAACATCTCATATGCTCCATGACGTTCAAAACGTCGTTGAAGTCCCGGTTCTAAGCCGTAAAGCATGGCACACTGAACTATCGAGTAGTCATCAACACGTGACTGCCAGGCATTCACAATGTCTGCAGTTGTTGGCGCAGGTGGTACACCTAGCAGTGCTTCCAGGACGTAATTCTTCTGAGCAGCAATGAGGATAATCCTCAAGTTACGGACCCAGTCCGTGTAATTGCTACCATCATCTTTCAACTATGCTTTCTCAAGGAACGCGTTAAAATTCAACGGAACAACAACACGGGCCATCTATCTACAATCAACCATAGATAAGCAAGATACTACCAGGTACTAAGTTCATGATAAATTTAAGTTCTATTAATCATATTACTTCAGAACTCCCACTTAGAAAGACATCCCTCTAATCTTCTAAGTGATCATGTGATCCAAATCAACTAAACCATAACCGATCATCACGTGAAATGGAGTAGTTTTTAATGGTGAACATCACTATGTATGTTGATCATATGATTCACGCTCGACCTTTCGGTCTCAGTGTTCCGAGGCCATATCTGCATATGCTAGGCTCGTCAAGCTTAACCTGAGTATTCTGCGTGTGCAAAACTGGCTTGCACCCGTTGTAGATGGACGTAGAGCTTATCACACCCGATCATCACGTGGTGTCTGGGCACGACGAACTTTGGCAACGGTGCATACTCAGGGAGAACACCTTTTATCTTGAAATTTAGTGAGAGATCATCTTATAATGCTACCGTTAATCAAAGCAAGAAAAGATGCATAAAAGATAAACATCACATGCAATCAATATAAGTGATATGATATGGCCATCATCATCTTGTGCTTGTGATCTCCATATCCGAAGCACCGTCATGATCACCATCGTCACCGGCGCGACACCTTGATCTCCATCGTAGCATTGTTGTCGTCTCGCCAAACTTATGCTTCTATGACTATCGCTACCGCTTAGTGATAAAGTAAAGCATTACAGGGCGATTGCATTGCATACAATAAAGCGACAACCATATGGCTCCTGCCAGTTGCCGACAACTCGGTTACAAAACATGATCATCTCATACAATAAAATTTAGCATCATGTCTTGACCATATCACATCACAACATACCCTGCAAAAACAAGTTAGACGTCCTCTACTTTGTTGTCGTGAGTTTTACGTGGCTGCTACAGGCTTAGCAAGAACCGTTCTTACCTACGCATCAAAACCACAACGATATTTTGTCAAGTTGGTGCTGTTTTAATCTTCACAAGGACCGGGCATAGCCACACTTGGTTCAACTAAAGTTGGAGAAACTGACACCCGCCAGCCACCTTTGTGAAAAGCACGTCGGTAGAACCAGTCTCGCATAAGCGTACGCGTAATGTCGGTCCGGGCCGCTTCATCCAACAATACAGTCGAACCAAAGTATGACATGCTGATAAGCAGTATGACTTATTGTAGGATCGAAAGTATGTGTAGAGGGGGGTGATTAGACTACTTGACCAATTAAAAATCTATCTTTTTCCCAATTTTAGTCTTTGGCAGATTTTAGCTATCTTAGCACAAGTCAAGCAATCTTAACACAATTCAAGCAAGCATGCAAAGAGTCTATGAGCAGCGGAAAGTATAGCATGCAAATTCCAAGAATGTAAAGGGAAGGGTTTGGAGAATTCAAACGCAATTGGAGACACGGATGTTTTTGTCGTGGTTCCGATAGGTGGTTCTATCGTACATCCACGTTGATGGAGACTTCAACCCACGAAGGGTAATAGTTGCGCGAGTCCACGGAGGGCTCCACCCACGAAGGGTCCACGAAAAAGCAACCTTGTCTATCCCATCATGGCCATCGCCCATGAAGGACTTGCCTCACTAGCGGTAGATCTTCACTAAGTAGGCGATCTCCTTGCCCTTACAAACTCCTTGGTTCAACTCCACAATCTTTGTCGGAGGCTCCCAAGTGACACCTAGCCAATCTAGGAGACACCACTCTCCAAGAAGTAACAAATGGTGTGTTGATGATGAACTCCTTGCTCTTGTGCTTCAAATGATAGTCTCCCCAACACTCAACTGTCTGTCACAGGATATGGATTTGGTGGAAAGAAGATTTGAGTGGAAAGCAACTTGGGGAAGGCTAGAGATCAAGATTCATATGGTGAGAATGGAATATCTTGGCCTCAAAACATGAGTAGGTGGTTCTCTCTCAGAAAATGTGTATTGGAAGTGTAGGTATGTTCTGATGGCTCTCTCCACGAATGAAGAGTGGGTGGAGGGGTATATATAGCCTCCACACAAAAACTAACCGTTACACACAATTTATCAATCTCGGTGAGACCGAATTGAGAAACTCGGTCAGACCGATTTAGCAAACCTAGTGACCGTTAGGATTTTCAGTGGGACTGAGATGCAACTCGGTAGGACCGATATGGTTGTTGGGGAACGTAGCAGAATTTCAAAATTTTCTACGCATCACCAAGATCGATCTATGGAGACATCTAGAAATGAGAGGGAGAGGAGTGCATCTACATACCCTTGTAGATCACAAGCGGAAGCGTACAAGAGAACGGGGTTGATGGAGTCATACTTGTCGTGATCCAAATCACCGATGACCGAGCGCCGAACGGACGGCACCTCCGCGTTCAACACACGTACGGTTGGGAGAGACGTCTCCTCCTTCTTAATCCAGCAAGGGAAGGAGAGGTTGATGGAGATCCAGTAGCACGATGGCGTGGTGGTGGAAGTAGCGGGATCCCGGCAGGGCTTCACCAAGCGCAAGCAGGGAGGAAGAGGTGTCACGGGAGGGAGGGAGGCGCCAGGGACTTGGGGTCGACTGCCGTCCCTCCCCTCCACTATATATAGGGGCCAGGGGGGCGCCGGCCCCCTTGTAGATCCCATCTAGGGAGGGGCAGCGGCCAAGGGGGGGGGACTTGCCCCCCAAGTTTGGTGGGGCGCCCCCACCCCCAGGGTTTCCAACCCTAGGCGCAGGAGGAGGCCCATGGGGGGGGGGGCGCACCAACCCACTAGGGGCTGGTTCCCTTCCCACTTCAGCCCATGGGGCCCTCCGGGATAGGTGGCCCCACCCGGTGGACCCCCGGGACCCTTCCAGTGGTCTCGGTACAATACCGATGACTCCCGAAACTTTCCCGGTGGCCGAAACTGGACTTCCTATATACAAATCTTTACCTCCGGACCATTCCGGAACTCCTCGTGACGTCCGGGATCTCATCCGGGACTCCGAACAACTTTCGGGTTACCGCATACTAATATCTCTACAACCCTAGCATCACCGAACCTTAAGTGTGTAGACCCTACGGGTTCGGGAACCATGCAGACATGACCGAGACAACTCTTTGGCCAATAACCAACAGCGGGATCTGGATACCCATGTTGGCTCCCACATATTCCACGATTATCTCATCGGATGAACCACGATGTCGAGGATTCAATCAATCCCGTATTCAATTCCCTTTGTCAATCGGTACGTTACTTGCCCGAGATTCGATCGTCGGTATCCCAATACCTCGTTCAATCTCGTTACCGGCAAGTCACTTTACTCGTTCTGCAACACATCATCCCGTGACCAACCCTTAGTCACATTGAGCTCATTATGATGATGTCTTACCGAGTGGGCCCAGAGATACCTCTCCGTCATGTGGAGTGACAAATCCCAGTCTCGATTCATGCCAACCCAACAGACACTTTCGGAGATACCCGTAGTGCACCTTTATAGTCACCCAGTTACGTTGTGATGTTTGGCACACCCAAAGTATTCCTACAGTATCCGGGAGTTGCACAATCTCATGGTCTAAGGAAAGGATACTTGACATTAGAAAAGCTCTAGCAGACGAACTACACGATCTTGTGCTATGCTTAAGATTGGGTCTTGTCCATCACATCATTCTCCTAATGATGTGATCCCGTTATCAATGACATCTAATGTCCATAGTCAGGAAACCATGACTATCTGTTGATCAACGAGCTAGTCAACTAGAGGCTCACTAGGGACATGTTGTGGTCTATGTATTCACACATGTATTATGATTTCCGGATAACACAATTATAGCATGAACAATAGAAAATTATCATGAACAAGGAATATAATAATAACCATTTTATTATTGCCTCTAGTGCATATTTCCAACAGTCTCCCACTTGCACTAGAGTCAATAATCTAGCTACATAGTGATGAATCGAACACCCATAGAGTTCTGGTGTTGATCATGTTTTGCTCGAGGAAGAGGTTTAGTCAACGGATCTGCGACATTCAGGTCCGTATGCACTTTACAAATATCTATGTCTCCATTTTGAACATTTTCACGAATGGAGTTGAAGCGACGCTTGATATGCCTGGTCTTCCTGTGAAACCTGGGCTCCTTGGCAAGGGCAATAGCTCCAGTGTTGTCACAGAAGAGTCATTGGGCCCGACGCATTGGGAATAACTCCTAGGTCGGTAATGAACTCCTTCACCCAGATTGCTTCTTGTGCTGCCTCCGAGGCTGCCATGTACTCCGCTTCACATGTAGATCCCGCCACGATGCTTTGCTTGCAACTGCACCAGCTGACTGCCCCACCATTCAAAATATACACGTATCCAGTTTGTGACTTAGAGTCATCCAGATCTGTGTCGAAGCTAGCATCAACGTAACCCTTTACGACGAGCTCTTCGTCACCTCCATAGACGAGAAACATATCCTTAGTCCTTTTCAGGTACTTCAGGATATTCTTGACCGTTGTCCAGTGTTCCATGCCGGGATTACTTTGGTACCTTCCTACCAAACTTACGGCAAGGTTTATATCAGGTCTGGTACACAGCATAGCATACATGATAGACCCTATGGCCGAGGATATGGGACGACACTCATCTTTTCTCTATCTTCTGCCATGGTCGGACATTGAGCCGTGCTCAATCTCATACCTTGCAATACATGCAAGAACCCCTTCTTGGACTGATCCATATTGAACTTCTTCAATATCTTGTCAAGGTACGTACTTTGTGAAAGACCAATGAGGCGTCTCAATCTATCTCTATAGATCTTGATGCCTAATATATAAGTAGCTTCTCCAAGGTCCTTCATTGAAAAACACTTGTTCAAGTAGGCCTTTATGCTTTCCAAGAATTCTATATCATTTCCCATCAATAGTATGTCATCCACATATAATATGAGAAATGCTACAGAGCTCCCACTCACTTTCTTGTAAACACAGGCTTCTCCATAAGTCTGCATAAACCCAAACGCTTTGATCATCTCATCAAATCGAATGTTCCAACTCTGAGATGCTTGCACCAGCTCATAGATTGAGTGTTGGAGCTTTCACACCTTGTCAGCATTCTTAGGATCGACAAAACCTTCTGGCTGCATCATATACAATTCTTCCTTAAGGAAACCATTAAGGAATGCCGTTTTGACGTCCATTTGCCATATCTCATAATCATAGAATGCGACAATTGCTAACATGATTCGGACGGACTTCAGCTTCGCTACGGGTGAGAAAGTCTCATCGTAGTCAACCCCATGAACTTGTCGATAACCCTTAGCGACAAGCCGAGCCTTATAGATGGTCACATTACCATCCGCGTCTGTCTTCTTCTTAAAGATCCTTTTATTTTATATGGCTCGCCGATCATCGGGAAAGTCAGTCAAAGTCCATACTTCGTTTTCATACATGGATCCTATCTCGGATTTCATGACTTCCAGCCATTTGTCGGAATCTGGGCCCACCATCGCTTCTTCATAGTTCGAAGGTTCACCATTGTCTAACAACATGATTTCCAGGACAGGGTTGCCGTACCACTCTGGTGCGGAATGTGTCCTTGTGGACCTTCGAAGTTCAGTAGCAACTTGATCTCAAGTTTCATGATCATCATCATTAACTTCCTCCCTAGTCGGTGCAGACACCTCAGGAACAATTTCTTGAGCTGCGCCACTCTCCGGTTCAAGAGGCAATACTTCATCAAGTTCTACTTTCCTCCCACTTACTTCTTTCGAGAGAAACTCTTTCTCTAGAAAGGATCCATTCTTGGCAACAAAGGTCTTGGCTTCGGATCTAAGATAGAAGTTATACCCAATAGTTTCTTTAAGGTATCCTATGAAGACGCATTTTTCCGATTTGGGTTCGAGCTTTTCAGGTTGAAGTTTCTTGACATAAGCATCGCATCCCCAAACTTTCAGAAACGACAGCTTAGGTTTCTTGCCAAACCATAATTCATACGGTGTCATCTCAACGGATTTTGACGGAGCCCTATTTAAAGTGAATGCGGCAGTCTCTATAGCACAACCCCAAAATGATAGCGGTAGATCGGTAAGAGACATCATAGATCGTACCATATCCAATAGGGTGCGATTACGACATTTGGACACACCATTACGCTGTGGTGTTCCAGACGGCGTGAGTTGTGAAACTATTGCACATTTCCTTAAGTGCGTACCAAATTCATGACTCAAATATTCTCCCCCATGATCTGATCGTAAGAACTTGATTTTCCTGTCACGTTGATTCTCAACCTCACTCTGAAATTCCTTGAACTTTTTAAAGGTCTCAGACTTGTGTTTCATTAAGTAGACATACCCATATCTACTTAAGTCATCAGTGAGGGTGAGGACATAAGGATAGCCACCGCGAGCCTCAACGCTCATTGGACCGCACACATCAGTATGTATGATTTCCAATAAGTTGGTTGCTCGCTCCATTGTTTCGGAGAACGGAGTCTTGGTCATTTTGCCCATGAGGCATGGTTCGCACGTGTCAAATGATTCATAATCAAGAGACTCCAAAAGTCCATCTGCATGGAGTTTCTTCATGCGCTTGACACCAATGTGACCAAGGCGGCAGTGCCACAAGTATGTGGGACTATCATTATCAACCTTACATCTTTTGGCATTCACACTATGAATGTGTGTAACATCATGTTCGAGATTAAATAAGAATAAACCATTGACCACCGGGGCATGACCATAAAACATGTCTCTCATATAAAGAGAACAACCATTATTCTCAGATTTAAATGAGTAGCCATCTCGCATTAAACGAGATCTAGATACAATGTTCATGCTCAAAGCTGGTACTAAATAACAATTATTGAGGTTTAAAATTAATCCCGTAGGTAAATGCAGAGGTAGCGTGCCGACGGCGATCACACCGACCTTGGAACCATTCCCGACGCACATCATCACCTCGTCCTTCGCCAGTCTCCGTTTATTCCGCAGTTCCTGTTTTGAGTTACAAATATGAGCAACTGCACCGGTATCAAATACCCAGGAGCTACTACGAGCGCTGGTAAGGTACACATCAATAACATGTATATCACATATACCTTTGGTATTGCCGGCCTTCTTTTTCGCTAAGTACTTGGGGCAGTTCCGCTTCCAGTGACCGTTTCCCTTGCAATAAAAGCACTTAGTCTCAGGCTTGGGTCCATTCTTTGACTTCTTTCCGGCAGCTTGCTTACCGGGCGCGGCAACTCCCTTGCTGTCCTTCTTGAAGTTCCTTTTACCCTTGCCTTTCTTGAACTTAGTGGTTTTATTCACCATCAACACTTGATGTTCCCTTTTGATTTCCACCTCCGCTGATTTCAGCATTGAATATACCTCGGAAATGGTCTTTTCTATCCCCTGCATATTGAAGTTCATCACAAAGCTCTTGTAGCTAGGTGGGAGCGACTGAAGGCTTCTGTCAACGACCGCATCATCCGGGAGATTAACTCCCAGCTGAGACAAGCGGTTATGCAGCCCAGATATTTTGAGTATGTGCTCGCTGACAGAACCGTTCTCCTCCATCTTACAACTGTAGAACTTGTCGGAGACTTCATATCTCTCGACCCGGGTGATGGTGTCCTGGACTAGGGGGTACTCACCACGTCATCCCCATCTGTTAGATTGGGCCGAGGACCCCCATGGCCGTATACTCATGGGCCAGTTCGGATAGCTGCCGCATACAAGGAAGATTCCACAAGACTTAGCGATCAAGACAAGGACTCCTCCCCACCGGCGTATTCGGCTAGGACTCTTGTTATCCTAGGCCTCTGGTGCATTATATAAACCGAGGCCAGGCTAGTCGATAGATCATATAAAACATACAATCATACCGTAGGCTAGCTTCTAGGGTTTAGCCTCTCCGATCTCGTGGTAGATCTACTCTTGTACTACCCATATCATCAATATCAATCAAGCAGGACGTAGGGTTTTACCACCATCAAGAGGGCCCGAACCTGGGTAAAACATCGTGTCCCCTGCCTCCTGTTACCATCCGCCTTAGACGCACAGTTCGGGACCCCCGTACCCGAGATCAGCTGGTTTTGACACCGACATTGGTGCTTTCATTGAGAGTTCCACTGTGTGTTCGACAAAAGGTTGATGGCTCGCTTGCAGATCAACTGCGACTTCGGCATCTTCGTCACCAGCTCGACTAGTCACCTTGGTTCGACAAAGGACTGCGCCCTACCTCCGGTCGTCATCTTCGGATGAGGACCTTTATAAACATCAACTCCGATCTCTATCAAGATCATGGAGGAATCATCCAGGGAGCCCGGGGGCTCAATGTCAACATTGCCCTCGGGCGACCGTGCTGTTTTTCTGGACAGCAAACTTGTGTCCGCCGCCACCGCCTCCTCAAGTGTCTTTTTAATGATTGCTTTGGTGGAATTATGCAAAATTGAGTCTACAACAACCCTGGAAAATTTCGTCGAGTTCCGATGGAGGAATCTCAGGCAATCCACGATATACCGGAGCCCTGTCAAATCTGGACGGGAATCTGGACGAGTTTATGGCGTGGTGTCCAGCTTCTAGCTCGGCCGTCCTTTGGAAGATCCAACCGTTGATCGGCTAAGGAATTCCTATATCTACCACCTATTAAAATTTCAGCTCGATCCGACCGTCCAAACTCCGGAAACCTTCCGATTAGTGCATCACTTTTCGGATCTATTTTCTGCGCGAAAACGAATCCGGCCCGAGTTCGTCTTTTTTATGAACGGGATTTCAGACATCCTTTTGAAGGGAGTTTTGTATGGAGTATTGTGTTTTGTTCCCGAACACATCCCACTAACTTTAAGATCTTTGGAACATGATCTTCAACATCATGCTGATGTCAAACCAGTCCGACAATATTGCTCCATGGCTGCCGACCTGTGCTAGACACGTCGTCACTTTGTTGAGCTAAGCTCAACTTCTTCGGATCATCATCTCGGCAAGACGAACAAGAGTCTGACATCGCGAAGGATAAATCATCACCAACATCGCCACCCTAGGATTACATGGAACGGGCATACAGGCATCGCCGCACGGTCGCTTCATCAAGCCGGCATCGACCATGTCACGACCTGCATCGGCAGGGCCGCACTATTGCTTCTTCAAGCCGGTGTCCATCACGCCGACCTACTTCGACTCATCGGCTGACATCGAGGCTTCGACGTCTCGCTGGACCGGGGGCTTCACCATCTCTTCATCAACCTACTCCGGACACTTCGGCGTCACTAGCCGACCAGCCCCGTCACGTTAGCTGGACCGAGGACTTTGCCTCGGCGAGCCTACCTTTGCCAGCATTGCCATGCCGTCGTTTTATCGCCCATCAGGCAATGCGGATCGAGTCCCAATTTTGGGAATCACCTTCCTTCAGATTGCTACAACAAATAAAGTAGGTGCTATTAATCCCAGTATTTTTTGCTTGTTTGGGTTCATTTTTCCCAAGGAATTATTACTCTGGCTTGTCCATCATATGTACACAGGTCTATCAAATGGTGGCCGCATTAACGACGGTCGTGTGATGGTTCAGTCAGTTTCCGTACATAGTCCGGCGAATGCCGCATCCGGAACTTGGACCGACCTGTGAATTCAGGCTTTGCCACACCTTTACCGCATCACGCCGACGCCCTGCATCGACATTGACTTCGGCGCCAGGCCATATTTCTTTTATTACTCACTTTGCATAAAATTATTTATTATGCAACGTTTTTTAACTATTATTATTACTATTATCTCCGGTTTGCACTATTTTTTGTGCACAGGAAAATGATCCGGGGACTTCGGCGTCACTCTGCCGGTCTGCATTGACCGTGCTATGTCACCACTTCGGCGTGTCGAGCTCTCCGCTCCGCCACCTCGGGACCAGCTTGGGGGATGGAACCTTGTCCCGCATCAAGCTCGGACCACGTCATCAATGCCGAACACATTAACCAGCTAAGTCGCTTTCATGCTCAAAGTTTTAATTTTTAACTTGTGTTCGGTTCGACCAAGCATTATACTTTTTTGGAAAAAAATTGCTTGTAAAAAATTTCCTTGTCCAAACTTTGTTTGTGACACACATATTCAAATACCCCGTTTATTTGGGGGCTTCCTTTATGAAGCTTTTCCTCTTGCATATGATTATATTTGTACGGCTTCGTTCCTTGTTCGTGTATTACACCACAATATGCACCATATTGACTTAAGCGATTTGCAAGCTGGGTTGCCTGGCTCCTGTGCTTACCCCTACGTTCCCGATTGTTCGGCTAGGGAGTAAAGGGAGCACCTCTGCGATTGTCACGACCGGGTCCTCCGAGCTCTGACCTCAGACTGGGTGAGGCCGAAAGCGAGCGCTCTTATTGTTTTCAATCATGGTCAGCACACAATGGAACTCATGAGTACAAAAAATCTATTGCACAAGTCTCATAGTAATAATGAGCACCGAAGAAAGGTATCGGTGGGGGTACTATTTTCTTCGAAGATGCTTCTTACACTTCGTCTGTAATATAGCATAAGTTCCCTGAGCGCGCTTTGTCTGTTACAGCCTTATGGCCCGGTTGCCTGGTTATCGGAAACACTGTTGATATTCTCGACAGGTGGAGTACATAACACTTTTTGGTCCTTGACCGAAGAGGGAGAAGCCGACGGTCAGTTAAGACGCGTTTAAAGTTCGGTTGAACAAAGATATGATATAAGTACTTCGATACATACAATCATTATACATAAAACCTTTTACCCAAGTCACTTGGGGGCTATTAAAATTTATATGAGCTATTTTATAGCAAATGTGTTTTCTTCTTGGTCGTTGCAAAGTCTTTTTCTATCGCTCCTTTTTCGACGTGAGTGTGTGGTCAATAGCCATTTAACCCATTTTCTCTCTAGTGACCGCTCGAGTTTAGTTCGCTAAACTGGTCTAACGAGAAGCACTCCGCCTTCGGGATAGGAGGCTGCAGCCGTAGGCTGACCCACTTGAAGTCTTGAGATCGGATGTGTAATGTTAAAGCATGACAAAAGCACTCTTTTTTCTAAGACCAATTTTCGGATTGACACCGAACACTTGATCTTGTTCGGACATCAAGTTTTTACTGATGTTTTTTGGTTTTCCAAGCTCATGGCACTTTTAAACTATTTGTGTGTTTTCAGCACAAGTCTCATAGTGCAATGCCAGACACCTTTATAGATTCGGCAAAAATATTCTCGGATGTTTCTATATATGCATCGGTTTCGAATTGTGTCTTTGGTCAATAGTTGGGTTGCCCGGCTCCTGCACTTGCTTCCTATGTTCCGCTTTGTTCGGCTAGGTGTGCAAAGGGAGAACCACTGTGATTGTGCTTCCAGCTCACACGGTTAAGCACCTCAGTGGAGAAAGCCGAAAACTGACTGTCACAATAAGCGTAAACTGGTCAGCGATCCGATGACTGTGTTAAAACGACGGGCCACTCATAACAATGGCCGAAGTGTTTACGGCTCGACCTCGACTGTCGCCGAACACTATCGGGGGCTATTAACTGGCCTCCCAAACTAAATCCTCGATATTTTGCTCTTACATTAGAGCTGAGGTTTCATGATCATGCTTAGCATGACAACCCAAAGAAAGGAACCGATAGCGGGACTATTTTCTTTGGAAGACATTTCTTATGTTAAACAGTAATATAACATATCTCTCTGCGTACCTTTGTTTATAAAACCATATGGCCAGATTGCCTTGTTTGTTGTAAATATTTGCCCTCATAAAGGCTTTATAAAGTAGGACAAACACTCCTCGGCTATTGGCCGAGGAGGTGGAAGCCGATGGTCGGTCAACAAAGTTTTGTACAATGCGGATCCGAGCATTAATGACGTAAAGTTCTTGGATACACAGAGTCATTACACATAATTTGTGATTTTACTATGGATATTAATCCTTAATTCGGCCACCCGTGCCCGCATTAAGGCTCGGGGGCTACTGGGCTTCGGGCTTATTATTTACAAATATTAAAGGGGCACATCGATCCCCTGATCTGGTGTTGCCACCCGACCAGTGTCTCGGGGGCTACTGCATTGCCTGTCCAATGCAGAAAATTTTAAGTGTAATACAGTTTCCGAGGAGATTTTGATCCTCAGGTTGGTTGGCCGCACCCAACCTGAGTCTCGAGGACTGAGCACGCCGCTTTTTGTGTCCCGAAGTATTCTGCTGAGCTAGGACTTGATCCTCAGACCTATTTTGCAAATCAACCTGAGTCTCAGTGGCTACTGGGATCAGCGGTCTTATGTCATCCTTCATATGCATCTCGAGTTTTAGACCGATACCCACCTTGAGGGCTACTGGCTATATATCTCGGCAGAGAATAAATTGCACCTATCAAAAATATTGACAAAAATCGGCCCACATTCAGGGTGGTGCACCACCTCGGAAGCAGTCCGGCATAAAGCTCGGGCGCTAGTGGCTGGCTCCATAGAGGGCATTTCCGGCATTAAGCTCGGCTAAACTCCTTCAAACTTGTTTGAACCAAGGTGATTTACGACACCTCGGATACAGTCCGGCGTTGGAGCTCGGATATAGTCCGGCGTTGGAGCTCGGATACATAGTCCGGCGTTGGAGCTCGGATACATTCCGGCGTTAGAGCTGGGAAGCGGTCCGACGTTGGTGCTCGGCTGCAAAAGATACCTCGAATGCAGTCCGGCGTTGGAGCTCGGACACAAGAGGACGCTGTCGCCCGGGAACAACTTCAAACCCGACGTGTGGCATAAAAATAACAAGGCATTAATAAAGGCCGGAAACTTAAAAGGGATCATCGGATACCCGACGTGTAAATTCGTCGAATGCATTTCGGCAATCCTCAAGATCGAAGATGAGAAGATTTGTTGAACCAGTTTTCAAGACCGACGACCGAAGATGAAGAACGGTTCGGAAGAATCGAGGAGCGTCCCTAACTTGAAGACCAGTTTAGGGGGCTACTGATGGTGTCCTGGACTAGGGGGTACTCACCACGTTATCCCCCGATCTGTTAGATTGGGCCGAGGACCCCCATGGCCGTATACTCATGGGCCAGTTCGGACAGCTGCCGCATACAAGGAAGATTCCACAAGACTTAGCGATCAAGACAAGGACTCCTCCCCACCGGCGTATTCGGCTAGGACTCTTGTTATCCTAGGCCTCTGGTGCATTATATAAACCGAGGCCAGGCTAGTCGATAGATCATATACAACATACAATCATACCGTAGGCTAGCTTCTAGGGTTTAGCCTCTCCGATCTCGTGGTAGATCTACTCTTGTACTACCCATATCATCAATATCAATCAAGCAGGACGTAGGGTTTTACCACCATCAAGAGGGCCCGAACCTGGGTAAAACATCGTGTCCCCTGCCTCCTATTACCATCCGCCTTAGACGCACAATTCGGGACCCCCTAACCGAGATCCGCTGGTTATGACACCGACACCGGGTGTGAGCTTGGAAAACCATTTTGAGCTCTTGGAACATCTCATATGCTCCGTGTTGCTCAAAATGCTTTTGGAGCCCTGGTTCTAAGCTGTAAAGCATGCCGCATTGAACCATGGATTAATCATCACTACGCGTCTGCCAAGCGTTCATAACATCTTGTTCTGCAGGGAAATAGGTGCTTCACCTAGCGGTGCATCAAGGACATATGCTTTCCTGGCAGCTATGAGGATAATCCTCAGGTTACGGACCCAGTCCGTGTAGTTGCTACCATCGTCTTTCAGCTTGGTTTTCTCTAGGAACGCGTTGAAGTTGAGGGCAACATTAGCGTGGGCCATTTGATCTACAAGACATATTGGAAAGATTTTAGACTATGTTCATGATAATTAAGTTCATCTAATCAAATTATTTAATGAACTCCCACTCAGATAGACATCCCTCTAGTCATCTAAGTGATACATGATCCGAGTCAACTAGGCCGTGTCCGATCATCACGTGAGACAGACTAGTCATCATCGGTGAACATTTTCATGTTGATCGTATCTTCTATACGACTCATGTTTGACCTTTCGGTCTTCCGTGTTCCGAGGCCATGTCTGTACATGCTAGGCTCGTCAAGTCAACCTAAGTGTATTGCGTGTGTAAATCTGGCTTACACCCGTTGTATGCGAACCTTAGAACCTATCACACCCGATCATCACGTGGTGCTTCAGAACAACAGACCTTAGCAATGGTGCACAGTTAGGGGGAACACTTTCTTGAAATTATTGCGAGGGATCATCTTATTTATGCTACCGTCGTTCTAAGCAAATAAGATGTAAAACATGATAAACATCACATGCAACCAAATAGTGACATGATATGGCCAATATCATTTTGCTCCTTTTGATCTCCATCTTCGGGGCGCCATGATCATCGCCGTCACCGGCATGACACCATGATCTCCATCATCATGATCTCCATCATCGTGTCTTCATGAAGTTGTCTCGTCAACTATTACTTCTACTACTATGGCTAACGGTTAGCGATAAAGTAAAGTAATTACATGACATTTATGTTGACACGCAAGTCATAAATAAATTAAGACAACTCCTATGGCTCCTGTCGGTTGTCATACTCATCGACATGCAAGTCGTGATTCCTATTACAAGAACATGATCAATCTCATACATCACATATATCATTCATCACATCCTTTTGGCCATATCACATCACACGGCATATGCTGCAAAAACAAGTTAGACGTCCTCTAATTGTTGTTGCAAGTTTTACGTGGCTGCTATAGGTTTCTATCAAGAACGTTTCTTACCTACGCCAAAACCACAACGTGATATGCCAATTTCTATTTACCCTTCATAAGGACCCTTTTCATCGAATCCGATCCGACTAAAGTGGGAGAGACAGACACCCGCTAGCCACCTTAGGCAACTAGTGCATGTCAGTCGGTGGAACCAGTCTCACGT
This sequence comes from Triticum urartu, assembly GCF_056163025.1. Lineage (NCBI taxonomy): Eukaryota > Viridiplantae > Streptophyta > Magnoliopsida > Poales > Poaceae > Triticum > Triticum urartu. Next base: position 91,742,452 of record NC_141878.1, read on the forward strand.
AAGCGTACGTGTAAGGTCGGTCCGGGACGCTTCATCCCACGATGCCGCCGAATCAAGATAAGACTAGTAACGGCAAGTAAATTGACAAAATCAACGCCCACAACAACTTGTGTTCTACTCGTGCATAGAAACTACGCATAGACCTGGCTCATGATGCCACTGTTGGGGAACGTAGCAGAATTTCAGAATTTTCTACGCATCACCAAGATTAATCTATGGAGACATCTAGCAACAAGAGGGAGAGGAGTGCATCTACATACCCTTGTAGATCGCAAGCGGAAGCGTACAAGAGAACGGGGTTGACGCAGTCGTACTCGTCGTGATCCAAATCATCGATGACTGAGCGCCGAACGGACGGCACCTCCGCGTTCAACACACGTACGGTTGGGAGAGACGTCTCCTCCTTCTTGATCCAGCAAGGAAAGGAGAGATTGATGGAGATCCAGCAGCACGACGGCGTGGTGGTGGAAGTAGCGGGATCCCGGCAGGGCTTCGCCAAGCGCAAGCGGGGAGGAAGAGGTGTCACTGGAGGGAGGGAGGTGCCAGGGACTTGGGGTCGGCTGCCCTCCCTCCCCTCCACTATATATAGGGGCCAGGGGGCGCCAGCCCCCTTGTAGATCCCATCTAGGGCGGGGTGACGGCCAAGGGGGGGGACTTTCCCCCCAAGTTTGGTGGGGCGCCCCCCACCCCCAGGGTTTCCAACCCTAGGCGCAGGAGGAGGCCCATGGGGGGGCACCAGCCCACCAGGGGCTGGTTCCCTTCCCACTTCAGCCCATGGGGCCCTCCGGGATAGGTGGCCCCACCCGGTGGACCCCCGGGACCATTCCGGTGGTCCCGGCACAATACCGATGACTCCCGCAACTTTCCCGGTGGCCGAAACTGGACTTACTATATACAAATATTTACCTTCGGACCATTCCGGAACTCCTCGTGACGTCCGGGATCTCATCCGGGACTCCGAACAACTTTCGGGTTACCGCATACAAATATCTCTACAACCCTAGCGTCACCGAACCTTAAGTGTGTAGACCATACGGGTTCGGGAACCATGCAGACATGACCGAGACAACTCTCCGGCCAATAACCAACATTGGGATCTGGATACCCATGTTGGCTCCCACATATTCCACGATGATCTCATCGGATGAACCACGATGTCGAGGATTCAATCAATCCCGTATTCAATTCCCTTTGTCAATCGGTATGTTACTTGCCCGAGATTCGATCGTCGGTATCCCAATACCTCGTTCAATCTCGTTACCGGCAAGTCACTTTACTCGTTCTGCAACACATCATCCCGTGACCAACCCTTAGTCACATTGAGCTCATTACGATGATGTCTTACCGAGTGGGCCCAGAGATACCTCTCCGTCATGCGGAGTGGCAAATCCCAGTCTCAATTCGTGCCAACCCAACAGACACTTTCGGAGATATCCGTAGTGCACCTTTATAGTCACCCAGTTACGTTGTGACGTTTGGCACACCCAAAGTATTCCTACAGTATCCGGGAGTTGCACAATCTCATGGTCTAAGGAAAGGATACTTGACATTAGAAAAGCTCTAGCAGACGAACTACACGATCTTGTGTTATGCTTAAGATTGGGTCTTGTCCATCACATCATTCTCCTAATGATGTGATCCCGTTATCAATGACATCTAATGTCCATAGTTAGGAAACCATGACTATCTGTTGATCAACGAGCTAGTCAACTAGAGGCTCACTAGGGACATGTTGTGGTCTATGTATTCACACATGTATTATGATTTCCGGATAACACAATTATAGCATGAACAATAGACAATTATCATGAACAAGGAAATATAATAATAACCATTTTATTATTGCCTCTAGGGCATATTTCCAGCAGTCTCCCACTTGCACTAGAGTCAATAATCTAGCTACATTGTGATCTCGGGTTAGGGCATAACGTAATCTCGGTGTGACCGATTACACAAACTCGGTGGGCTAACCAGAGAGTTGGTCAGGTAAACTCGGTGGGAACGATTTGCTCATTTCGGTGGGACCGAAATGTTACAAAAAGGAAACAGAGAGTTTACATTGCAATCTCGGTGGGACCGATCGCTCATCTCGGTAGGACTGAAACGTTATGAAGGGAAACAGAGAGATTACAACCCCATCTCGGTGTGACCGAGATCCCTATCGGTGAGACCGATTTGCCTAGGGTTTGTGGCAGTGGCTATGACATCTGAACTCGGTGGCGCCGGATAGAAAGAATCGGTGGGGCTGAGTTTGACTTTTGGTTTAGGTCATATGTGGATGTGGGAAGGTAGTTGAGGGTTTTGGAGCATATCACTAAGCACTATGAAGCAAGAACCTCATCGAGCAACACCTCATCCCTCCTTGATAGTATTGGCTTTTCCTATAGACTCAATGTGATCTTGGATCACTAAAATATAAAATGTAGAGTCTTGAGCTTTGAGCTTGAGCCAATCTTTTTGTCCTTAGTATTTTGAGGGGTCCACTTTCCTCATCCATGCCATGCCATTCATTGAGCTTTTCCTGAAATATTAATCTTGGAATATCATTAGCTCAATGAGCTATATGTTGTTAGGAATTACCAAAACCACCTAGGGATAGTTGCACTTTCAATCTCCCCTTTTTGGTAATTGATGACAACATATAGATCAAAGCTTCTACGAATGATAATAAGAGTGAAAAACATTGCCGCTTTGAGAAGTATGTGAAAAGCAAGAGCTCCCCCTAAATTTGTGCATAGTTTATGATTTGCTTTGGACTGCAAGTGCACAGAGAGTTAGGCTCATGGGTTACTCTTCCATGTCACATACATCTTGGTGGAGCGCTCAAAATGATAATAATTAAATACATGCACCCATCACTAAGCAAAGTGAATGATCATATAGGGATAAAAAATGTATAGATCAAACACACATGATCATCCAAGTATCACACAGACAGAAAGTATCTCAATCAAGCAAAGCAAATAAAGTTCAACCACCAAAGCAAGAGAGAATAAAAAATCAACACTCTCTCTCGAAGCCTATGATCTATACATTCCCCCCCCTTTGGCAACAAGTTACCAAAAAGTTCATAGAAAATGCATAGCACTAAATCGTCTCTCAGGCTTGGTCTTCAGGTGGTGGTGTCCGGATAACTCCAAGAACGAAGGCTTCAGTCGATGTAGATGGAGCTGGTGGAGTAGGTGCTAGAGCTGGTGGCATTGAAGCTGTAGCTAGTGCAGATGAAGTTGCTTTGGTATCTGGAACATGCACTGCAATAGATCTCTGAGCTCTAGGCACTCTGGCAAATGCATCAGTGGTTGTCTTGCCCTTTCTCTCCTGCATATCATCCTGAAGTTGCTCCACAACAGACTGGATCTCAGTTACCTTCACATCCATGTCATAGAACTTTTGCTCCACGATCCTTTCCAAGCTCTCCTGGTTTTGAGTCAAGGTGGCCAGCCCTTTCTCAATCCTTAGAGTGGATGCAATCAAGTAGCCAAGCTGATCTTGCTTGCTCTTCAGAAGATACTGAGATGCCTCTTCCATGGTTGGCATCTTTGTAGCTTTCTCAGCCTTTGCCTTCTCCCTCTTTGCTTGAATGTGCACAGAAGATGGTTCATCCTCATTCATGACCACTTGGTTGTCCTCAAAGTCTAGATACATAGGCATGTGCTCCTTGTCCAACAAGTATGTGTCAGTGCCCATCTTGGAGTTAATCAACTCCTGGATCTATGGTGCATACCCACAGCTTCTCTTTTGGTGAGCAGCTGTCCTCTTGATAGTTTCAACTATAAGACTCATGACCTTGAACTTTTGTGGCACATCAAATATATGTAGCAGATTGATGGAGTGGCCTCTGATCATTCTGTGATCACCAGACTTGGGCAGAAGAGTGTGCCTGAGGATCCAATTGATAGTAGGCAATCCTGACAGCAGGTGTTTCACTGATCCAAATTGGTGAGTCTCAAGATCTGCATCAGGAATCTCCTTGTACATGCTAGCCATGGAGTTGTGATCCTTCATATTCTTGGCATAGAAATCCAAGTCATCTTAATTCTCCTCAGGAGCATTGATCAATTGAGCCCATTCTGCTACTGTTGACTGGTATCTAGTGCCTTCAGACATCCAGACTATCTTGCCATCTGGGTAGAAGTGAGCTGTGGAGTAGAACTGCATGATAAGCTCATCATTCCACTTTGTGAGCTTCTGAGCCACAAACTCATCAACTCCACAAGCCTTGAAACTGTCATATACTCCTGGATAATGTTCTTCATTCTCCTTGATGTACTCCCAGTTGACCCATCTCATGTCACATACTATTGGTTTCTTGTCAAGCAACACTGTCTCATAAAAATCCTGTTGTTCTTTGGTATGGAACCTGTAGTCCACAACAGTTCTCCTTCTGGTGGCATATGGATCTGACTCTCTCCATAGCCTCAATCCTGAATCCTTCCTGATCTTCATGTTTTCTGCTACAGGATGACCATCATTATGATCTGGAATTTTTGGCTTTAACTTCCTCAAAACATGTGTCTCATCATCTTCTTCTTCAGCAACAGTTTCAGGCACTAGGGCCTTGTTTTTCTCAGCAGCTGGAATGTTCCTGGTACTCCTCTTTGGTGCAGTTTTGGATTTTGGAGCAGCTGGCTTAGAAGTTCCTTTGGGCTTAGATTGAGCAGCCCCGGATCTTATGGCATCTCCCATAAGCTTTTGAGCTTTGGGTGCTGGTGCTGCATCCTCTTCCTCTTCTTCAGAGTCTTTCATGATTGAAGATCTTCCAAGCACTCTGGCAGTGGTCTTTTTGACCCTCTCTTTCCTTTTCTTTTCTGCCACGACCTGCTCTTTGGGTGCAGATCCCAAAGTCTCTTGAGTAGATGCTCTGGCTTTAGACATTGGAGCTCTCTTGGCAGGAACCTTTTGCTTCATTCCTGGCTTGGTGGCAGCAACTGTGCCATATTCCTTCTTCAGGACTTTCCTCTTTGAGGTGGTTTCTTCTTCCTCAGCCACATAGTCCTTATCCTCTGACTCTGAGGTTCTTTTCTTGCTGGCCCTGGTGGCAGCCTTTGGCAGATTGCTTGGTGTGTTCCTGCTCCCATCATCTGAGCTGCTAGAGGGACTAGTGCCCTCACTCAAGTGAACCTGCTCCTCTGACTTGTTCTGACTGTCACTTTGATCAGACATAATGCAATCTCTGGCAGCTGACCCTGTGAATAGATTATAGATGAGGTAGAGTGGATGAGCATCACAAAATACAAAGGTTTTTGCAAAAGAATGAATTAAAAACTTAGTTTTAGTTTTCCACAGAAAGCATTTCGGATCTACCGATTTGCAAACTCGGTGATACCGAAGCAGCTTTTGGAACCTAAACTAGTGAACTCGGTCAGACCGAGTCACAGTTCGGTGGCATCGAGACTGCTAGGGTTTCACAAAGTGCTGAACTCGGTCACACCGATTTGCAATTCTCGGTCAGACCGAGAATCACATGTGCAATGGCCTGAGCCAAATCAGTGGAACCGATTTCATCAACTCGGTTGGTCCGAGATGGTTTCAGCAGAAACCTAACCCTAAATTTTCAATTCACGACTAAACTACGGAGTGTTTTCGATGGATAGAATGGTTTCAATCGTGGCAAGATTTATGGAAAAGCAATGTGCTGGGGAATCGGAGTTAGAATAGCACAAATTTCAAGTCCACCTAGTTCGGCGATGAACTTGCTACGGTGGCAACGGCGGGGATGATTCCCGTTGACGGCGGCGGAGACCAGTGGCAGGAGGCAACTGGCGACGAGGAGGACGATCCGGAGACCCTGGAGGCAGAGCGGGCTAAGCGCGGGCGAAAGAGTTCAGAGAAAATTTCCAAAATTTTGCCCGTGGGTATATATAGCCCGACCCTGTTAGTGTGACCGAGTGGAACAACTCGGTGGCACCGAGATGCATAACTGCAAGCAGTTGGTGCAACTCGGTGTGACTGAAAAGTTCAAATCGGTTGCACCAAGATTGAAAACCTAGATCGACTTAGTGATCTCGGTATGACCGAAATGGGTGAATCGGTCAGACCGAAACGCACAAAGAAGTTTTGGAAGTTTAAGTCTATGACGAATCGGGGACTCCGAGTGCTCCTCACACAGAGTGGTTCGAATCTAACTTGATGAAATTTTGTGATGTAGCATGAATAGAATTTGAGACGAGAAAAGTATAGATAGCTAGAGAAGGTTCTTAGGCATTCTTGTCCATCCACTTGGCCAAAAGAAAAGAAAACCAATCAATCAAAACAACAAGTGGATGTCCTCGAATGAGTAAATTATGCAACCAACATGCTAACACAATAAAATGACAAATGAAATATGTGGCAAAGCATGCACAAACAATTCTAGTATCTATCAAGCAATTGGCGATGACTAGGTCATCTATATATGAGTATATTGACTTAGGAGTCAAATGAGAACATTTGATCATAGGTCATACTCATCGTTTAAGCACAAGTGGGGTTACCAATTTTACATAAAGCGTTGTTGTGTTCACACCATTAGAGTTGCTTTAACTCAATTGTTAGAGTAAAGCTCCCCCTAGATGTGAGATCCCCCCTAAGAGGGATGAACTAACCTTGGGTTTTGTCAATGATGACTTCATGTAGATGTTGAAGATGTGGATGCTCAATGTTGATGTAGATCATTTGGAGCTATCCTTTGGAGTGAGTTACACTTTCAATACCTACACGGGTTAGTCCGACAAGGAACAAACAAGGATATCCATAGGCATAGAGTGATGCACACACAAGATGATGTCTATGAAAGCTTTAGGTTACCTTGTCCCTTGTATTACCAACAAGAGGGTTTGTGACTCCTTGAACTAGTGCAAGAGTGGAAGTTGATTGCACTTGTTCTTGCCAAAATGATAAGAGTGAAGTATGTGGCGGAGTCACCCTCAAGAACTCTCTAGTTCTTCTTCTTCGGGATCCACACCATCTTGATGGGAATCCTCGGAGTTGTAGTTGTACTTGATGAAGTGGAACTTGATGTAGTCTTGGGAACCCACTTAACCAAGGCCTTAGGAGCTTCTTCAAATGCATCAATTTCCTCTTGAAGCTTTTCCTTGCCTTTTTGCTTATGGTCTTGTGGTGGAAGATCATCTTGAGCTTGTGTCCCTTTGGAAGAAGTAGGATCATACTTCTCTTCTTGAGGAACAAACTTCGTCTTGGGGTATTGATCTTCTTCCCACTCAACTCCATTGGCATTGAACTTTCGTTCAAAACCAATACCTTGATTCTTCCGGTGCCTTCCTTGCTTGCGTACAATTTCCTCGAATTGCTTACTCCCGGCAAGGCTCTTGTAAACACCTTTCTCTATGATTCCCTTCAATAAGCTATTTTCTTGCTCAAGTGTAACTTGGCTAAGAGAATCATTAGTGGAATCAAGAGAACTACTAGAAGCAACAACATTGGATTTAGCATGATTATTGTTACTACTAGAAGAAGAATCCTTCTTGTTCTTGTTACTAGACTTGACTTGAGGCATGTAAGTGGATAAGAGTAAACGCTTGGCAATGTAAGAAGAATTTTCTTGCGAAGATCATCATTGATTGCCTTCAAGAACTCATGCTCTTGCTCAAGGTTGAGCTTTTCAAAACATAATTTCTCATGAGTCCTTAAAAGTTCTCGATGATCTCCTAAGATAGTTTCATGAGCTAACTTAAGAGTGTTTAGTTCTTTAGTTAGAGACTCAATCTTCTCCTTATCATTGTCATTCATTTCATCTTGATTAGCATGATTAATTGATGTTTCATCATAGTATTCATCACTATAGTTGTCAACAAGTAAATCATCATCACCTAACAAGTCATCTTCATCGCTATTGAAATCAACATACTCGGGGTGTGATACCTTTGGACCTTTGGCCATGAAGCATCTTCCAATTCCTTCATTTGGTGAATCAAATATGTCATAGGAGTTGGTTGACACAAGTGCTAGACCGGCAACACCTTCATCTTGAGTATATTCGGAGTCGGAGTGATAGCTTCTCTCGGAGTCATTGTCGGAGTCGGAGCCGGATACCCATTCACCAACATGACCTTGATGTCTTTGTTTTGTGTAGCTCCTTTATGACTTGTCCTTCCTTTCCGAATCCTTGCTTCTCCGAGAGGGTCTTCGTTCATATCGATCATCCCTACTCCTTCTCTCCCTTGATGGTGATTCTTCTCTTCTACTTCTTCTTTTGGGAGAATCTTCTCTTCTCTTGTGGGGAGTCGTACACTCATTGGAGTAGTGTCCGGGTCTTCCACAATTGTAGCAGTTTCGCTCTCGACTAGAAGATCTTTTGTCATTGTAGGACCTTGACTTGGAACTTCTCTCTTTGCTTCTATTCTTGTAGAACTTGTTGAAGTTCTTCACCATTAAGCTCAATTCTTCATTGAAGGTTTGTTTCTCACTTGATGATGTGGGGGCTTCACATGAGGCTTTGTAAGCACCACTTGACTTGTTATGGAGCTCCTCCTTATCCTTGAGTGACATCTCATGAGCAACAATTCTTCCAATGACTTCCGTTGGCTTGAGATCTTTGTAATTTGGCATCATTTGGATCAATGTGCATACGGTATCGTATTTTCCATTGAAGGCTCTTAGGATCTTCTTGATGATGAATTTGTCGGTCATCTCTTCACTTCCTAAGCCGGCAATCTCATTTGTGATAAGAGCAAGCCTAGAGTACATTTCAGTGACACCTTCACCATCCTTCATTTTGAACTTGTCAAGTTGACTTTGAAGCACATCCAACTTGGATTCCTTGACAGAGTCGGTACCTTCATGCATGTCAATCAAAGTATCCCAAATTTCTTTTGCATTCTCAAGACGGCTGATTTTGTTGAATTCTTCGGGGCACAATCCGTTGAAGAGGATATCACAAGCTTGAGCGTTGTATTGCAGCATTTTCAACTCTTCCGCGGTGGCTTCACGATTCGGTTCTCTCCCATCAAAGAATTCACCTTGCAAGCCAACACACACAATAGCCCAAACGGTGGGGTTATGTCCAAGAATATGCATTTTCATCTTATGCTTCCAACTAGCAAAATTAGTACCATCAAAGTAAGGACCTCTACGGTGATAATTTCCCTCGCTAGACACCATACTCTCCTAGGTTGTGAAACCAAGGCTATGACCACCAAAAGCTATGGAAATCAAGGAAAATGGAGACCAAAGCTCTGATACCACTTGTAGGATCGAAATTATGTCTAGAGGGGGGGTGATTAGACTACTTGACCAATTAAAAATCTATCCTTTTCCCAATTTTAGTCTTTGGCAGATTTTAGCTATCTTAGCACAAGTCAAGCAATCTTAACACCATTCAAGAAAGCATGCAAAGAGTCTATGAGCAGCGGAAAGTATAGCATGCAACTTGCAAGAATGTAAAGGGAAGGGTTTGGAGAATTCAAACGCAATTGGAGACACGGATGTTTTTGTCGTGGTTCCGATAGGTGGTGCTATCGTACATCCACATTGATGGAGACTTAAACCCACGAAGGGTAACGATTGTGCGAGTCCACGGAGGGCTCCACCCACGAAGGGTCCACGAAGAAGCAACCTTGTCTATCCCATCATGGCCATCGCCCACGAAGGACTTGCCTCACTAGCGGTAGATCTTCACGAAGTAGGCGATCTCCTTGCCCTTACAAACTCCTTGGTTCAACTCCACAATCTTTGTCGGAGGCTCCCAAGTGACACCTAGCCAATCTAGGAGACACCACTCTCCAAGAAGTAACAAATGGTGTGTTGATGATGAACTCCTTGCTCTTGTGCTTCAAATGATAGTCTCCCCAACACTCAACTCTCTCTCACAGGATATGGATTTGGTGGAAAGAAGATTTGAGTGGAAAGCAACTTGGGGAAGGCTAGAGATCAAGATTCATATGGTGAGAATGGAATATCTTGGCCTCAACACATGAGTAGGTGGTTCTCTCTCAGAAAATGTGTATTGGAAGTGTAGGTATGTTCTGATGGCTCTCTCCACGAATGAAGAGTGGGTGGAGGGGTATATATAGCCTCCACACAAAAACTAACCGTTACACACAATTTACCAATCTCGGTGAGACCGAATTGAGAAACTCGGTCAGACCGATTTAGCAAACCTAGTGACCGTTAGGATTTTCGATGGGACTGAGATGCAACTCGGTAGGACCGATATGGTTAGGGTTAGGGCATAACGTAATCTCAGTGTTGGTCAGGTAATAAGCTAACCAGAAAGTTGGTCAGGTAAACTCGGTGGGAACGATTTGCTCATTTTGGTGGGACCAAAATGTTACAAAAAGGAAATAGAGAATTTACATTGCAATCTCGGTGGGACCGATCGCTCATCTCAGTAGGACCGAAACGTTACAAAGGGAAACAGAGAGATTACAACCCCATCTCGGTGTGACCGAGATCCCTATCGGTGAGACCGATTTGCCTAGGGTTTGTGGCAGTGGCTATGACATCTGAACTCGGTGGCGCCGGATAGAAAGAATCGGTGGGGACAAGTTTGACTTTTGGTTTAGGTCATATGTGGATGTGGGAAGGTAGTTGAGGGTTTTGGAGCATATCACTAAGCACTATGAAGGAAGAACCTCATCAAGCAACACCTCATCCCTCCTTGATAGTATTGGCTTTTCCTATAGACTCAATGTGATCTTGGATCACTAAAATATAAAATGTAGAGTCTTGAGCTTTGAGCTTGAGCCAATCCTTTTGTCCTTAGTATTTTGAGGGGTCCACTTTCCTCATCCATGTCATGCCATTCATTGAGCTTTTCCTGAAATATTAATCTTGGAATATCATTAGCTCAATGAGCTATATGTTGTTAGGAATTACCAAAACCACCTAGGGATAGTTGCACTTTCACTTATATCGCCCACAACTCACTTTGTGTTCTACTCGTGCATATGACATCTACGCATAAAACCTGGCTCTGATACCACTGTTGGGGAACGTAGTAATTTCAAAAAAAATTCTTGCGCACACGCAAGATCATGGTGATGCATAGCAACGAGAGGGGAGAGTGTTGTCTACGTACCCTCGTAGACCGAAAGCGGAAGCGTTAGCACAACGTGGTTGATGTAGTCGTACGTCTTCACGATCCGACCGATCAAGTACCAAACGTACGGCACCTCCGAGTTCATCACACGTTCAGCCCCATGACGTCCCTCGAACTCCGATCCAGCCGAGTGTTGAGGGAGAGTTTCGTCAGCACGACGGCGTGGTGACGATGTTGATGTTCTACCGTCGCAGGGCTTCGCCTAAGCACCGCTATAGTAATATCGAGGTGGACTATAGTGGAGGGGGGCACCGCACACGGCTAAAAGATCAAAAGATCAATTGTTGTGTCTATGGGGTGCCCCCTGCCCCCGTATATAAAGGAGCAAGGGGGGTGTGGCCGGCCAGGGAGAGGGCGAGCCAGGAGGAGTCCTACTCCCACCGGGAGTAGGACTCCCCCCTTTTCCTAGTTGGAATAGGATTCGGGAGGGGGAAAGAGGAGGGAGAGAAGGAGGGGGGCGCCGCCCCCCTCTCCTTGTCCTATTCGGACTACGGGGGAGGGGCGCGCGGCCCAGCCCTGGCCGCCTCTCCTCTTCTTTGTAAAGGCCCACTAAGACCCATTTACCTCCCGGGGGGTTCTGGTAACCTCTCGGTACTCCGGTAAAATCCCGATTTCACCCGGAACACTTTCGATATCCAAACATAGGCTTCCAATATATCAACCTTCATGTCTCGACCATTTCGAGACTCCTCGTCATGTCCGTGATCACATCCGGGACTCTGAACAACCTTCGGTACATCAAAACATATAAACTCATAATATAACTGTCATCGTAACGTTAAGCGTGCGGACTCTACGGGTTCAAGAACTATGTAGACATGACCGAGACACGTCTCCGGTCAATAGCCAATAGCGGAACCTGGATGCTCATATTGGCTCCTACATATTCTACGAAGATCTTTATCGGTCAAACCACATAATAACATACGTTGTTCCCTTTGTCATCGGTATGTTACTTGCCCGAGATTCGATCGTCGGTATCTCAATACCTAGTTCAATCTCGTTACCGGCAAGTCTCTTTACTCGTTCTATAATACATCATCCCCCAACTAACTCATTAGTAGCAATGCTTGCAAGGCTTAAGTGATGTGCATTACCGAGAGGGCCCAGGGATACCTCTCCGATATTCGGAGTGACAAATCCTAATCTCGAAATATGTCAACCCAACAAGTACCTTCGGAGACACCTGTAGAGCACCTTTATAATCACCCAGTTACGTTGTGACGTTTGGTAGCACACAAAGTGTTCCTCCGGTAAACGGGAGTTGCATAATCTCATAGTCATAGGAACATGTATAAGTTATGAAGAAAGCAATACCAACATACTAAACGATCTGGTGCTAAGCTAACGGAATGGGTCATGTCAATCACATCATTCTCCTAATGATGTGACCCCGTTAATCAAATGAAAACTCATGTGTATGGTTAGGAAACATAACCATCTTTGATCAACGAGCTAGTCAAGTAGAGGCATACTAGTGAAAATCTGTTTGTCTATGTATTCACATATGTATTATGTTTCCGGTTAATACAATTCTAGCATGAATAATAAACATTTATCATGATATAAGGAAATAAATAATAACTATATTATTGCCTCTAGGGCATATTTCCTTCAGATGGTGTCCTGGACTAGGGGGTGCTAGGCATGTCGGCTCCCTGACGTATGGGTCGTGCAGAGGACCCCTAAGATTATCAACCAGTGGGCTACGTTCATCGGGCCAAGGAGAGCCAAGATGGAAGGTTCTGAAGACATGGCGCCTACTCCAAGACTTAGTGGTCGTCATCATGATTACCCTTAGATAACCGACCTATGTGTAAACCGTAGGCACCCCTAATATCTATATAAGCCGAGGGGTGAGGACCATAGACGACGACAACTCTTATAAACACACACGATCTCGTGGTAGATCAACTTGCCACCACTATATTTTAACAATGCGCCATATTGGTGGCGTCGGGTGTTCAGGCCACCAAGGCCCTTTTTGCCACACCGACACTAGGCTTTTCTGCACTGGTGTAATACGACCAAGCATGATTTACGGTATTATCTCTTCGAGTGAGCCTGAACCTAAGTAAATGCTCGTGTCTCCTGTTAGCATCACTCCAAGGCTATGTAACGCCCCGAGACCGATGTGCCAGGTGTCCTCCAGTTATTCGCTGTTGTTGCCTTGTCTTTGCTTGCGTGTCATGCATCTCATATCATGTCATCATGTGCATTTCATTTGCATACATGTTCGTCTCATGCATCCGAGCATTTTCCCCGTTGTCCGTTTTGCATTCCGGCGCTCCTATGTCACCCGGTGTCCCTTTCTACCTCTTTCGTGTGCGGGCGTTAAACGTTTTCGGATTGGACCGAGACTTGTCATGCGGCCTTGGTTTACCACCGGTAGACCGCATGTCAAGTTTCGTGCCATTTGGACTTCGTTTGATACTCCAACGGTTAACCGAGGGACTGAAAAGGCCTCATGTGTGTTGCAGCCCAACACCCCTCCAAAGTGGCCCAAAACCCACCTAAACCTCCCCCATCCTCTCAGTCGTTCGATCACACGTGTGGCCGAAAACCATGCTCAATTTGGAGCCTCCTAGCTCTCTCTATCTATAAATATGTGCTCTCCTCCGAAATTTCCGCGCAGATGAAACCCTAGCTAAACTTCCCACTCCGCCGCCGGACATGTCCGCGCCCTGTAGGATCGAAAGTATGTCTAGAGGGGGGTGATTAGACTACTTGACCAAATAAAAACTTAACCTTTTCCCAATTTTAGTTCTTGGCAGATTTTAGCTATTGTAGGACAAGTCAAGCAATCATCACACAATTCAAGCAAGCATGCAAAGAGTATATTGGCAGCGGAAAGTAAAGCATGCAACTTGCAAGAATGTAAAGGGAAGGGTTTGGAGAATTCAAACGCAATTGGAGACACGAATGTTTTTCCCGTGATTCGGATAGGTGGTGCTATCCTACATCCACGTTGATGGAGACTTCAACCCACAAAGGGTAACGGTTGCGCGAGTCCACAAAGGGCTCCACCCACAAAGGGTAACGGTTGCGCGAGTCCACAAAGGGCTCCACCCACAAAGGGTAACGGTTGCGCGAGTCCACAAAGGGCTCCACCCACAAAGGGTCCACGAAGAAGCAACCACCCACAAAGGGTCCACGAAGAAGCAACCTTGTCTATCCCACCATGGCCATCGCCCACACAGGACTTGCCTCACTAGCGGTAGATCTTCACGAAGTAGGCGATCTCCTTGCCCTTACAAACTCCTTGGTTCAACTCCACAATCTTGTCGGAGGCTCCCAAGTGACACCTAGCCAATCTAGGAGACACCACTCTCCAAGAAGTAACAAATGGTGTGTAGGTAATGAACTCCTTGCTCTTGTGCTTCAAATGATAGTCTCCCCAACACTCAACTCTCTCTCATAGGATTTGGATTTTGTGGAAAGAAGATTTGAGTGGAAAGCAACTTGGGAAGGCTAGAGATCAAGATTCATATGGTAGGAATGGAATATCTTGGTCTCAACACATGAGTAGGTGGTTCTCTCTCAGAACATATGAGTAGGAATTGTGTATGTGTTCTGATGGCTCTCTCCACGAATGAAGAGGAGGTGGAGGGTTATATAGAGCCTCCACACAAAATCCAACCGTTACACACAGTTTTCCAATCTCGGTGGGACCGAATCAACAAACTCGGTCGGACCGAAAAGGTAAACCTAGTGACCGTTAGAGATTTTCGGTGGGACTGACATGCAACTCGGTGGGACCGATATGGTTAGGGTTTGGGCATAACGTAATCTCGGTGAGACCGATTACACAAACTCGGTGAGACCGAATTTGGTAATTAGCTAACCAGAGAGTTGGTCAGGAAAACTCGGTGGGACCGATTTGCTCTTTCGGTGAGACCGAAAAGTTACAAAAAGGAAACACTGAATTTACATTGCAATCTCGGTGGGACTGATTCGCTCTTTCGGTTAGACCGAAAAGTTACGAAAGGGAAACAGAGAGTTTGCAATCCCATCTCGGTGACAGCGAGATCCCTATCGGTAGAACCGATTTGCTAGGGTTTGGCAGTGGCTTATGACAAATGAAACTCGGTGGCGCCGGACAGAAAGAATCGGTAGGACGGAGTTTGGCTTTGGGTTTAGGTCATATGTGGATATGGGAAAGTAGTTGAGGGTTTTGGAGCATATCACTAAGCACATGAAGCAAGAGACTCATTAAGCAACACCTCATCCCTCCTTGATAGTATTGGCTTTTCCTAAAGACTCAATGTGATCTTGGATCACTAAAATATAAAATGAAGAGTCTTGAGCTTTTGAGCTTGAGCCAATCCTTTGTCCTTAGCATTTTGAGGGTTCCACTTTCACATCCATGCCATGCCAATCATTGAGCTTTCCTGAAATAGTCATCTTGGAATAGCATTAGCTCAATGAGCTATATGTTTTTATGAATTACCAAAACCACCTAGGGATAGTTGCACTTTCAATCTCCCCCTTTTTGGTAATTGATGACAACATATAGATCAAAGCTTCGACAAATGATAATAAGCATGAAATATATCGTCGCTTTGAGAAGTATGTGACAAGTAAGAGCTCCCCCTAAATTTGTGCATATTTAAAATTTGCTTTGGACTGCAAATGCACAAAGAGTTAGAGTCATGGGTTACTCTTCCATGTCACATACATCTTGGTGGAGCGCTTAAAATGATAAGAATGAAATACATGCACTCATCACCAAGAAAAGTGAATGATCACATTAGATAGATAAGATAATAGCATTAAGCAAACATTAAGTGTAGCTTATGATCAAACACATGATCATCAATGTCTCACGAGCAATGACATAGTATCTCAAGCACTCAAAAGCAAACAAAGTTCGAAAAACCACCAAATAAAGCAAGAGAGAAAAGGGCAACACTCTCTCTCTCGAAGCCTATGATCTATACATTTTTCTCCCCCTTTGGCAACAAGTTACCAAAAAGTTCCTAGAAAATGCTAGTGCTAGATCGACGCTCAGGCTTGATCTTCAGGTGGTGGTGGAGTCTGGATCACTCCAAGGATGAAGGCTTCCGTAGACGCTGAAGTAGATGCTGGAGTTGGAGCTGAAGTAGATGCTGGAGCTGGTGGAACTGAGGTTGTAGCTGGTGCAGAAGTGGTGGCTCTGGTGTCAGCAACTGGCACGGCAGATGACCTCGGACCTCGTGGCACTCTGGCAAAGGCATCAGTGGTAGTACTGCCTCTCCTCTCCTGCATGTCATCCTGGAGCTGCTCCACTGCAGTCTGCATCTCTGTCACCTTGACATCCAAGTCATAGAACTTTTGTTCCATGATTCTCTCTAGGCTTGCTTGGTTCTGAGTTAGGGTGGCTAGTCCTTTCTCAATCCGCAGGGTGGATGCAATCAGGTAACCAAGCTGCTCTTGTTTAGTTTTCAAGAAATACTCAGATGCCTCCTCTTGGGTTGGCATCTTGGCAGCTTTCTCCTTCCTTGCCTTCTCCTTCTTTGCTTGTGCTTGAATTGATGATGGCTCATTCTCAGTCATTACAACTTGATTGTCCTCAAAATATGGACGGATGGGCAAGTGTTCCTTGTCCAACAAGTATATGCTCGTGCCCATCTTGGAGTTAATGAGCTCCTGAATTTGCGGGGCATACCCACAGCTCCTCTTCTGGTCTGCTGCAGTCCTCTTGATTGTCTCTACTATGAGGCTCATCGCCTTGAACTTTTGTGGCACATCAAATACATGAAGCAAATTGATTGCATGGCCTTTGATCATCTTGTGATCTCCAGACTTGGGCAAGAGAGTGTGCCTCAATATCCAATTTATAGTAGGCAGCCCTGACAGAAGATAATGCACTGAGCCAAATTTGAAAGTTTCAAGAGCTTCATTTGGAATTTCCTTGTACATATTGGACATTGAGTTGTGGTCCATCTTCTTCTTGGCATAAATGTCCAAGTCATCTGCTTGCTCCTCTGGGGCATTGATCAACTTTGCCCATTCCTCAATAGTTGATTGGTACCTCGTACCTTCAGACATCCATGTGATCCTTCCATCTGGGTAGAAGTGTGCTGTCGAGTAGAACTGCATGATTAGCTCCTCGTTCCACTTTGTGAGCTTCTGCCCAACAAAGTCTGCAACTCCACACGCACTAAAGCTGTCATACACTCCAGGGTAGTGTTCCTCATTTTCCTTCATGTAGGTCCAGTCGACCCATCTCATGTCACAAACAATGGGCTTCTTGTCCAACAAAACTGTCTCATAAAAATCTTGTTGTTCCTTGGTGTGAAATCTGTAATCCACAGCAGTCCTTCTCCTTGAAGCATACGGATCTGCTTCTCTCCACTTCCTGAGCCCTGAGTCTCTCCCGAGCTTCATATCCTCAGCTACAGGATGAGCATCATTGTGGTCTGGGATCTTGGGCTTGAGTTTTCTGAGAACTTGCTCTTCATCCTCTTCTTCAGCAGCTTCAGGCACTGGGGCCTTGTTCTTCTCAGCAGCAGGTATGCTCCTTGTATTTCTCTTTGGTGCTGTCTTGACCTTTGATGCAGCCTTGGGCTTAGATGCAGTAGCCCCTGATTTGATAGCATCACCCATTAGCTTGGGTGCCTTAGGTGCTGGTGCAGCAACCTCTTCTTCCTCTTCATCTTCCATGATGGAAGCCTTTCCAAGCACTCTGGCTACGGTCTTCTTGACCCTTTCCTTCCTCTTCCTGCCTTCAGCAGCAACTGGCTCTTTGGGTGCAGGCTTTTCAGTTGAAGCTCTAGCCTTTGACATAGGATGCCTGCCTGCTGGCCTTTTGATCTTTAAGCCTGGCTTTGTGCCTTGAGCTGGCTCAACTCTCTTTGATGTGGCCTCTTCCTCTGCCACATAATCTTCATCTTCAAAATCTGAAGTTCTCTTCTTCCTCTGTCTGGTGGCAGCTTTTGGCAAATTGCTAGGAGTACTTCTGCTGCCATCATCTGAAGAGCTGGAGGGACTAGTGCCCTCACTCATGTGCACTTGCTGTTCTGACACATTCTGGCTGTCACTCTGGTCTGACATGATGAACAAGCTGACTGCTGACCCTGTGAACAGTTTATAGATGAGGTAGAATAGATGAGCATCACAAAATGCAGAGATTTTTGCAAAAGAATGATCCAAAAACTTAGTTTTAGTTTCCCACTGAAATCATCTCGGATCTACCGATTTTTAAACTCGGTGATACCGAAGCAGTTTTGGCACCTAAACTAGTGAACTCGGTCAGACCGAGTCACAGTTCGGTGGCACCGAGACTGCTAGGGTTTCACAGAGTTCCAAAATCGGTCACACCGATAAGTAATTCTCGGTCAGACCGAGTCTCACTTGTGCAATGGCATAAGCCAAATCGGTGGGACTGAGTTTTTCAACTCGGTGGGTCCGAGATGGTTTCAGCGGAAACCTAACCCTAAAGTTTTCGAATCAAACCTAATCTACGAGCGCATTGACTGGATAGGAGTGTGTCAATCGTGGCAAGAATCATGATGATCACAATGTGCTAAGAATCAGATTGGAGAATAGCACAAAGATCGAGTCCATACCCTAGTTCGGCGGAGACTCTCTACGGCAGCAACGGCGGGGTAGAATTCCGTTGACGGCGACGGAGACTAGCGACTGGAGGCGGCTGGCAGCAAGGAGACGATCCGGAGACCATGTTGGCAGAGCAGGCTATCGCGCGGGCGAAGGGATTCGGAGAAATTTCCAAAAAAATTCCCGTGGCTATATATAGCCCGACCCTGTCGGTGTGGCCGAGTGGAACAACTCGGTGGCACCGAGATGCAAAACTGTATACAGTTGTTGCAACTCGGTGTGACCGAAAGGTTCAAATCGGTTGCACCGAGATCGAAAACCTAGATCAACTTAATGATCTCGGTAGGACCAAAAGTGGGGTATCGGTCAGACCGAGAATCATAAAGAGGTTTTGGAAGTTTAAGTCTATGACGAATCGGGGACTCCGAGCGCTCCTCACACAGAGTGGTTCGAATCTGACTTGATGAAATTTTGTGATGTAGCATGAATAGAGTTTGAGACGAGAAAAGCATAGATAGCTAGAGGAGGTTCTTAGGCATTCTTGTCCATCCACTTGGCAAAAGGAAATAAAACCAAACAAACAAAACAACAGGTGGATGTCCTTGAATGAGTAAAATATGTGACCAGCATGCTCACACAATAAGATGGCAAATGAAATATGTGACAAGACATGCACAACCAATTCTAGCATCTACCAAGCAATTTGCGATGACAAGGTCATCTATATATGAGTATATTGACTTAGGAGTCAAGTGAGAACACTTGATCATAGGTCATACTCATCGTTTAAGCTCAAGTGGGGTTACCACTTTTACATAAAGCATTGTTGTGTTCACATCTTTAGAGTTGCTTTAGCTCAAGTCTTAGAGTAAAGCTCCCCCTAGATGTGATATCCCCCCTTAGAGGGATGAACTAACCTCGGGTTTTGTCGATGATGACTTCATGTAGATGTTGAAGATGTGGATGCTCAATGTTGATGTAGATCACTTTGGAGCTATCCATTTGAGTGAATTGCACTTTCAATACCTACATGGGTTAGTCCCACAAGGAACAAACAAGGATATCCATAGACATAGAGTGATGCACACACAAGATGATGTCCATGAAAACTTTTAGGTTACCTTGTCCCTTGTCTTACCAACAAGAGGGTTTGTGACTCCTTGAACTAGTGCAAGATGTGGAAGTTGATTGCACTTGTTCTTGCCAAAATGATAAGAGTGAAGCATGTTGGCGGAGTCACCCTCAAGAACTCTCTAGTTCTTCTTCTGTTGGATCCACACCATCTTGATGGGAATCCTTGGAGTTGTAGTCGTACTTGATGAAGTGGAACTTGAAGTAGTCTTGGGAATCCACTTGACTAAGGTCTTAGGAGCTTCTTCAAATGCATCAATTTCCTCTTGAAGCTTGTCCTTGCCTTTTTGCTTGTAGTCTTGTGGTGGAAGATCATCTTGAGCTTGTGTCCCCTTAAAAGAAGTATCATACTTCTCTTGTTGAGGAACAAACTTTGTCTTGGGGTATTGATCTTCTTCCCACTCAACTCCATAGGCATTGAACTTTCGTTCAAAACCAACACCTTGATTCTTCCGGTGCATTCCTTGCTTGCGCACAATTTCCTCGAATTGCTTACTCCCGGCAAGGCTTTTGTACACTCCTTTCTCCATAATTCCCTTCAATAAGCTATTTTCTTGCTCAAGTGTAACTTGGCTAAGAGAATCATTAGTGGAATCAAGAGAGCTGCTAGAAGCAACAATATTGGATTTAGCATGATCATTGTTACTGCTAGAGGAAGAATCTTTCTTGTTCTTGTTACTAGACTTGACTTGAGGCATGTAAGTGGATAAGAGTGAACGCTTGGCAATGTAAGAAGAACTTTTCTTGCGGAGATCATCACTGATTGCTTTTAAGAACTCATGCTCTTGCTCAAGATTGAGATTTTCAAAGCGTAATTTCTCATGAGCCCTTAAAAGTTCTCGATGATCTTCGAAGATAGTTTCATGAGCTAACTTAAGAGTGTTTAGTTCTTTAGTTAGAGCCTCAATCTTCTCCTTATCATTGTCATTCGTTTTATCTTGATTAGCATGATTAATTGACGTTTCATCATAGTATTCATCACTAGAGTTGTCAACAAGCAAATCATCACCTAACAACTCATCTTCATCACTATTGAAATCAACATACTCGGGGTGTGTTACCTTAGGACCTTTGGCCATGAAGCATCTTCCAATTCCTTCATTTGGTGAGTCAAATATGTCGTAGGAGTTGGTTGACACAAGTGCTAGACCGGCAACACCTTCATCTTGAGTATCTTCGGAGTCGGAGTGATAACTTCTCTCAGAGTGGCTGTCGGAGTCGGAGCCGGATACCCATTCACCAACATGAGCTTGATGTATTCGTTTTGTGTAGCTCCTTGATGATTTTTCCTTCCTTTCCGAATCCTTGCTTCTCCGTGAGTATCTTCGTTCATAACGACCATCTCTACTCCTTCTCTCTCTTGGTGGTGATTCTTTGCTTCTTCTTTTTGGAGAATCTTCTCTTCTCTTGTAGGGAGCCGTACACTCATTGGAATAGTGTCCGGGTCTTCCACAACTGTAGCAGTTTCGCTCTCAACTAGAAGATCTTTTGTCATTGTAGGACCTTGACTTGAAGCTTCTATCTTTGCTTCTATTCTTGTAGAACTTGTTGAAGTTCTTCACCATTAAGCTCAATTCTTCATTGAAGTCTTGTTTCTCACTTGATGATGTAGGGGCTTCACATGAGGCTTTATAGGCACCACTTGACTTGTTGTGAAGTTCCTCTTTATCCTTAAGTGACATCTCATGAGCAACAATTCTTCCAATCACCTCCGTTGGCTTGAGATCTTTGTAATTGGGCATCATTTGGATCAATGTGCACACGGTATCATATTTTCCATCCAAGGCTCTTAGAATCTTCTTGATGATGAATCTATCGGTCATCTCTTCACTTCCTAAGCCGGCAATCTCATTTGTGATGAGAGCAAGCCTAGAGTACATTTCAGCGACACCTTCACCATCCTTCATTTTGAACTTGTCAAAGTTGACTTTGAAGCACATCCAACTTGGATTCCTTGACGGAGTCGGTACCTTCGTGCATATCAATCAAAGTGTCCCAAATTTCCTTTGCATTCTCAAGATGGCTGATTTTGTTGAATTCTTCGGGGCACAATCCGTTGAAGAGAATATCACAACCTTGAGCATTGTATTGCAACATCTTCAACTCATCCGCGGTAGCTTCACGGTTTGGTTCTTTCCCATCAAAGAAGTCACCTTGCAAACCAACACACACAATAGCCCAAACGGCGGGGTTATGTCCAAGAATATGCATTTTCATTTTATGCTTCCAACTGGCAAAATTAGTACTATCAAAGTATGGACCTCTACGGTGATAATTTCCCTCGCTAGACGCCATACTCTCCTAGGTTATGAAACCAAGGCTATGACCACCAAAAGCTATGGAGATCAAAGCAAATGGAGACCAAAGCTCTAATACCACTTGTAGGATCGAAAGTATGTCTAGAGGGGGGTGATTAGACTACTTGACCAAATAAAAACTTAACCTTTTCCCAATTTTAGTTCTTGGCAGATTTTAGCTATTGTAGGACAAGTCAAGCAATCATCACACAATTCAAGCAAGCATGCAAAGAGTATATTGGCAGCGGAAAGTAAAGCATGCAACTTGCAAGAATGTAAAGGGAAGGGTTTGGAGAATTCAAACGCAATTGGAGACACGGATGTTTTTCCCGTGGTTCGGATAGGTGGTGCTATCCTACATCCACGTTGATGGAGACTTCAACCCACAAAGGGTAACGGTTGCGCGAGTCCACAAAGGGCTCCACCCACAAAGGGTAACGGTTGCGCGAGTCCACAAAGGGCTCCACCCACAAAGGGTCCACGAAGAAGCAACCACCCACAAAGGGTCCACGAAGAAGCAACCTTGTCTATCCCACCATGGCCATCGCCCACACAGGACTTGCCTCACTAGCGGTAGATCTTCACAAAGTAGGCGATCTCCTTACCCTTACAAACTCCTTGGTTCAACTCCACAATCTTGTCGGAGGCTCCCAAGTGACACCTAGCCAATCTAGGAGACACCACTCTCCAAGAAGTAACAAATGGTGTGTAGGTAATGAACTCCTTGCTCTTGTGCTTCAAATGATAGTCTCCCCAACACTCAACTCTCTCTCATAGGATTTGGATTTTGTGGAAAGAAGATTTGAGTGGAAAGCAACTTGGGAAGGCTAGAGATCAAGATTCATATGGTAGGAATGGAATATCTTGGTCTCAACACATGAGTAGGTGGTTCTCTCTCAGAACATATGAGTAGGAATTGTGTATGTGTTCTGATGGCTCTCTCCACGAATGAAGAGGAGGTGGAGGGGTATATATAGCCTCCACACAAAATCCAACCGTTACACACAGTTTTCCAATCTCGGTGGGACCGAATCAACAAACTCGGTCGGACCGAAAAGGTAAACCTAGTGACCGTTAGAGATTTTCGGTGGGACTGACATGCAACTTGGTGGGACCGATATGGTTAGGGTTTGGGCATAACGTAATCTCGGTGAGACCGATTACACAAACTCGGTGAGACCGAATTTGGTAATTAGCTAACCAGCGAGTTGGTCAGGCAAACTCGGTGGGACCGATTTGCTCTTTCGATGAGACCGAAAAGTTACAAAAAGGAAACACTGAATTTACATTGCAATCTCGGTGGGACCGATTCGCTCTTTCGGTGAGACCGAAAAGTTACGAAAGGGAAACAGAGAGTTTGCAATCCCATCTTGGTGAGACCGAGATCCCTATCGGTAGAACCGATTTGCTAGGGTTTGGCAGTGGCTTATGACAAATGAAACTCGGTGGCGCCGGATAGAAAGAATCGGTAGGACCGAGTTTGGCTTTGGGTTTAGGTCATATGTGGATATGGGAAAGTAGTTGAGGGTTTTGGAGCATATCACTAAGCACATGAAGCAAGAGACTCATTAAGCAACACCTCATCCCTCCTTGATAGTATTGGCTTTTCCTAAAGACTCAATGTGATCTTGGATCACTAAAATATAAAATGAAGAGTCTTGAGCTTTTGAGCTTGAGCCAATCCTTTGTCCTTAGCATTTTGAGGGTTCCACTTTCACATCCATGACATGCCAATCATTGAGCTTTCCTGAAATAGTCATCTTGGAATAGCATTAGCTCAATGAGCTATATGTTGTTATGAATTACCAAAACCACCTAGGGATAGTTGCACTTTCACGCCCGCCAGACGAAATCCCGCCGCCACCTCACTCCGTCCAATCAGGAGAGGCCACGTCAGCTCTGCCGCCTCGCTCAACCACTCCCCTTGCGCCACCTGTCGCCGCCACTCCCCCTCCGCCGCGCGGCCCGCCGAGCCCATCGCGGGCCCGCGCAGGCCCGGTCGCCGCCGCCGCCCGCAAGCGCTTGCCCGCACCCGCAGCCTCGTGCCCAAGCCGCCGTTCGTCCTCCGCCGTGGTTCCTCACCAGGAAACCGCGATGTCGCCGCCCCGCCATGGCCACCCTTTGTGCAGTGCCGCCGCAGGCTCCGTCCGACGCGCCGTTGCCCCAGATCCGGCGACTCCGCGCCCGGATCTCGCCGCCGCGGACCAGATCCACTCTGCCCCGACCTCATCTGGCCTCGTCCCCGCTCCTCTCAAACTCCGGCGATCGCCGCCGGTGCCGTACGCCGTCGCCAGGCCGCTGTCTCGATCGAGAGATCGGGACGAAGCCACCCAGCGGCCTGCTCGCTGCCCTCCGCGTGTGGGCCTCCACGTCAGCCTCGGCCCACCGCACCGCGCGGGTCCCGTCCGGCCCACCTCAGCCTCGGCCTAGCTCTCCTTCATCCTAGGCCGAGCCCAATCAGGTGAGGCCCCGCCATCTCCCTTATCCATCGCCGTGGGCGATTGTTACTATGTTGCGCTCACCCGCAGACGTGGAATTTTACTAAGTCCCCGAAGTTTCCAGTATCATGTGTGCATCTTGTCATGTCCATAACTTGTTGCATACTGCTCCGTTTCATGCGCATAGCATATCAAAATGTTCGTCTCGACGAGTACATCATTTCATCTCATTGCATCATTTTCATTTGAGCTCATCTTGATGCCCGAAATGTTGTTGGAAGAGGGCTATGTGATGATTATGTCAGATCTGTTTCAGCAAATGGCCTTTTGTCATTTTTGCCATGATTAATGTGCGCATGGTATGATTCTGAGCTCTACATGTGCTTTGTAGAATGCCATGCCATCTTTACAGGGGTGTATGCCATGTATTTTTGTGATCTTTGTGGTGACTAGTACAAGCATGCAAAGTAGCTTACTCGATGATGCTGATTTCAGGGACTTAGAATTTCACTAAGTCCTTGTCCTGTTTTTGTTTTTATGCCATATGTTCATGTTATTTCCTAGTGATCCGTGCCTCTTTCGAGGATGACCAGTAAGGATGTTTTGTTAATATTGTGGTGCTCTATCCATCCATGTCTTTGTTTGCAATTATGGAGCAACCTAGCGTGAGTCAATCGAGCTCTACTTTTGCTATAAAATGTTCCTGGAAGATTGTTAACTTGTTTAGCGATTTTGCCGAGGTTATCGCTATTGATCCGTGCACGCTATGATGTTGTTCTTGCCATATCTAGCTTCTATGCCATGTCTTCTTGATGGGTGTATGCGTAGTTTGTCATTCCGTGCTTTGTAGTGAGTGCATCGAGCTCGTAAACATGCCTACTCGTTATCTGTTTTGCATGCTCCAGTTTTTCACTTAGTCTGAATCTGTTTATGTTTTTGCTATGTTCACATGCTTGCAATTGTATTTTCTGATCCCTTTTGGCTCATGGTCACTAAGGGACTTTTGTTATGTGCTTAGAGTAGCTTCATGTCATGCCTTGCTTTGCCATAATATGTTCCTGTAGCATGAAGTTTTCATGCTCTAAAGTGTGCTTCCTGATGATAAATTCCAGACTTGTGTTAATTTCACAAAATCTGAAACCTGTTATCATTTGCACTTTTGCCATGCTTGATTGAACTTGTTAATGAGTGTATTAGCCGTATCTCAGTGTTCATATTTTGTCAAGCATATTGAGTGGATCCCCGCCATGCCTTTTGTTGCTATGTTTGAGTGTTGTAGCATAATTATCTTGATGCATTTAGTTGGCTACTTGTTGTTTATCGCAGACCGGTGCCATATTTGTTTTGCTTGCCATTTCCAAACCGTGCATCCGATTCCGGTGATCTTTATATCGATTTCGACCGAAATCACCTCGCCTTTCCAGTGGCATTCCTGGATTTCCAAGTTGAGGCCAGGTTCAATCATTCCTTTCCAAATCATGCATATGCATCACATACCGCATCTCGCATATCATACCATGTTTGTGTGTTGGTTGTTTACTATGTTGTGTGCTTCTTTCCGGTGTTGCTTCTTCGGGTTGGTTCCGATAACGTCGCGTTTGTGAGGACCCGTTCTACTACGTCCGTTTGCCTTCTTCATGGACTCGTTCTTCTTCCTTGCGGGATCTCAGGCAAGATGACTATACCCTTGAAATCACTTCTATCTTTGCTTGCTAGTTGCTCGCTCTTTTGCTATGCCTGTGCCACGATACCTACCACTTGCTTATCATGCCTCCCATATTGTTAAGCCAAGCCTCTAACCCACCTTGTCCTAGCAAACCATTGTTTGGCTATGTTACCGCTTTGCTCAGCCCCTCTTATAGCGTTGTTAGTTGCAGGTGAAGATTGGAGTTTGTTCCAAGTTGGAACATGGATAATTTTGTTGGGATATCACAATATCTCTTATTTAATTAATGCATCTATATACTTGGTAAAGGGTGGAAGGCTCGGCCTTATGCCTGGTGGTTTGTTCCACTCTTGCCGCCCTAGTTTCCGTCATATCGGTGTTATGTTCCTGGATTTTGCGTTCCTTACACGGTTGGGTTATAATGGGAACCCCTTGACAGTTCGCCTTAAATAAAACTCCTCCAGCAATGCCCAACATTGGTTTTACCATTCGCCACCTAGCCTTTTTTCCCTTGGGTTCTGCAGACTCAAGGGTCATCTTTATTTAAACCCCCCTGGGCCAGTGCTCCTCTGAGTGTTGGTCCGACCGAGTAGACTGCGGGGCCACCTCGGGGCAACTTGAGGGTTGGTTTTACTCATAGGATGTCTCATCTGAGTGTGCCCTGAGAACGAGATATGTGCAGCTCCTATCGGGATTTGTCGGCACATTTGGGCGGTGTTGCTGGACTTGTTTTACCATTGTCGAGGATGTCTTGTAACCGGGATGCCGAGTCTGATCGGATTGTCTTGGGAGAAGGAATATCCTCCGTTGACCGTGAGAGCTTGTGATAGGCTAACTTGGGACACCCCTGCAGGGATTTGGACTTTTGAAAGTCGTGCCCGCGGTTATGGGCAGATGGGAATTTGTTAATGTCCGGTTGTAGAAAACCTAAAGTGGGCCTTAATTAAAATACATCAACCGCGTGTGTTACCGTGATGGTCTCTTCTCGGCGGGGTCCAGAAAGTGAACACGGTGTTGGAGTAATGCTTGACGTAGGTTGTTCTAGGATCACTTCTTGATCATAGTTGTTCGACCATGCTTTTGCCTTCTCTTCTCGCTCTCATTTGCGTATGTTAGCCACCATATATGCTAGTCGCTTGTTGCAGCTCCACCTCATACCTTTTCCCTACCTATAAGCTTAAATAGTCTTGATCGCGAGGGTGTGAGATTGCTAAGTCCCCGTGACTCACAGATACTTCCAAAACTAGTTTCAGGTGCCGATGAGACCGTGGAGGTGACGCAACGAGGCTCAAGGAGGAGCTCGATGCAGATCTTGTCCTTTGTGTTGTTTCGTTCTAGTTGATCAGTAGTGGAGCCCAGTTGGGGTCGATCGGGGAACTGTGTAGCATTTGGGGTAGTCTGCTTTTATTTTGGTTCCGTAGTCGGACCTTGTTTGTATCTAGTTGATGTAATGCTTTATTCATGTAATTGTGTGAAGTGGCGATTGTAAGCCAACTATGTATCTCTTTCCCTTATGTATTACATGGGTTGTGTGAAGATTACCTCACTTGCGACATTGCTTTCAATGCGGTTATGCCTCTAAGTCGTGCTTCAACACGTGGGAGATATAGCCGCATCGAGGGCGTTACAAGTTGGTATCAGAGCCTTCCCCGACTTAGAAGCCCCCTGCTTGATCGAATCGCTGGCATTGTTGAGTCGAAAAAGAAAAATATTTTGAGTCTTTTAGGAATATATATATCGGAGAGTAGGACTTATTTTTACTCCTCGGTCCCTTCGTCGCTCTGGTGAGGCATCTTGACGTAGAGTTTTGACTCTTCTCTTCTCAAATTTCACTAAAAAAATTAGGATCACACAGGTATCTTGGAATCGTTCCGATGGTTTTGTGACGAGAACATTGTTCTTGGTGCCTCCTGACATTTAGGGGTTGTGGCAGTGTCCCGGGGAGTTGAGCTCCGAGGTGTTGTCGTCACAATTTTATCGTTGCAGTTCTAGAATACCTGATTTTTATTCGCCGACATCGAAAATCTCTTTTATGCAGTTGTTGGTGAGATAACCTCGACGCCACCCAGTACTGGGGCGGGAGTTCGGGAGTATTGCCATAACTCGTATAATGGATGTTTTTCGAAGGTTGAGGTAAACGATTTCCGAAGATTTCTCGGTTATGTGTTGAAGGATGGATACAGCTGGATGTAGGATTTGCTAGTTTTGGGTGAGATATTATGCTTCCCCTGTATCCCCTACACCTGATTGCATAACCGGAAAGTTTCGGGAGTTTATAAGTGGGAATTCAAGTAGCTCTTAGGATATCTTTTCGACTGATGTATGATATGAAATTGGGGTTCGACGTCTAGTGGTCCGCCTATCCACGGTTGGTTTTACAGTGGTCTCGTTGTGTCTTAAAGAGTCCTTGGCTATGCCGACTCGGGGATGCTTCGTATGTCATGTGCATTTCCTTGTACATGATTGTGTTGTACGATCGAGCCCGTGTAGGCCCCACCACGAAAACTTCGGACGAAATCTCGATCATATGTTTGTTCCGGCTTATTCTGCAAGCCAATCCTTGTTTTGTTTTGAAGTGTGGTATTCGAGTTACTTCGAAGTCAAATGTTGATTCCATACCTTCCCCAAATGGTGTTCTCATACTCCGATGTGAATACTAATCCTTCATGATAATCGAGATTGTCATGTCAATACTTTTTCAATCGGTGAGTTTCTCGTCAAGTGGATCCGTTCATTTTCAACATCCGCAAGATCAACTCAAATTTTTTTCGTCAACGGTGTTTGTTTCATCCATTCCAAGTTGCCTTTGTTTTTCCCGCCCACCCACCCCATTTTTCTTCAAGGACTCAGATTCCGTAATCAAGTATCCATCTTATGGATGTAAAGTCTCTTCGTTTTTTTCCGTCAATGTTCTTACCCGGTGGTTCTCGAGAAAATACTAACGGAGCTTCAAGTTCGTCACTCTTCACTCATTATCTTATCTGGTGGATTCAATTCAAGTTTTCTGTGTTGATCATATTCTTTTCCTTGCTTCAAATGCCTTCTCATACCGGTGCACGTCATAACCATTCACTTCTCGCTATTCATTTGTTCCGGAGTGCTGAAGATATCTCAGAAGATTCGTGTTACCACTCTGCATTCGTTCAAGCTCTTTCGAGGATGTTATCTCATTCAAGCCTTTTAATTCAACTGGTGCATTCTCTCTTTTAAATCGTTCTACGGTGTTTCTTTTGAGTGGGCCCTAACCCACAGGTCTTTTTCCAGGATCTTACCTGACTCTTCTAATTTTACCGGAGCTTCTCAAATTCTCTCCAAAGTTTGATGTAAGAATGATTCATCATCAGTCATATGTATTTCTCCAAGATCTTTCAAATTCTTTTCATCGTTGGCTCAACCTTTCCATTCTTCATTCCGGAGTGCCTCAATAATTCATGGTGGTGTCTCGCATTGTCATTCTCAACACTTGAAGACCGAAGAAGATTTCTCTCTCAATCTTATCTGTTCTCTCAAAGATTCGTGGTTCTAGCGTTATGCCATCCTCTCATAATTGTTTTCGATTGTGAGATTTCTTTTCATCCTTCCGGAGCAATTCAAGAGTCTACTCAGTTTGATTATCCGGAGTCCAACAATTCAGGTTTATTCATTCTCAGCTTTCAGTTATCATTCTCCAATCTTACCAGTGCATCGTTCAAATATCCTCTAATCAGTTCATGATCTCTTCGTTCTCTTGCATCTAAATTCCTTCAAGTATCCTGATTCGTTCTCTAATTCTTACCGGTGATTCATCTCTTTACTTCATTCATTTTAATTCTAACGGTGGTTCGTTCAAGATTTCTCTTACCTTGTTATCATATCAATTCATTCGTTGTTCCAAATCCCACCGGCGGTTCCATCAAGACCTTCCCAAGTTTGTGCTATATCTCTCTTAATCCTTTTTCAAAGAGAATAAGTAGTATGCCAAATCCGTTTGCTCGTCATCAATTAAATTAGTGAAGGATACGCATAACGCAATTCTTATTCTTGCCTCATCCAAATGATGGATTCGTTCCTCCGGAGTTTGTTCACAATGACTAATTCTCATTGTCGATTGTGTTGGGGAACGTAGTAATTTCAAAATTTTCCTACGCACACGCAAGATCATGGTGATGCATAGCAACGAGAGGGGAGAGTGTTGTCTACGTACCCTCGTAGGCCGAAGCGGAAGCATTGACGCAACGTAGAGGAAGTAGTCGTACGTCTTCCCGATCCGACCGATCCAAGCACCGTTACTCCGACACCTCCGAGTTCTTGGCACACGTTCAGCTCGATGACGATCCCTAGGCTCCGATCCAGCAAAGCATCGGGGAGGAGTTCCGTCAGCACGATGGCGTGGTGACGATCTTGATGTTCTACCGTCGCAGGGCTTCGCCTAAGCACTGCTACAATATGACCGAGGTGGAATATGGTGGAGGGGGGCACCGCACACGGCTAAGGAACGATCACGAAGATCAACTTGTGTGTCTATGGGGTGCCCCTGCCCCCGTATATAAAGGAGTGGAGGAGGGGAGGGCCGGCCCTCTCTATGGCGCGCCCTAGGGGAGTCCTACTCCCACCGGGAGTAGGATTCCCCCTTTCCTAGTCCAACTAGGAGTCCTTCCATGTAGTAGGACTAGGAAACAAGGAAGGGGCGCAGCCCCTCCCCCTAGTCCAATTCGGACTAGGCCTTGGGGGGCGCGCGGCCTGCCCTAGGCAGCCCCTCTCTCTTTCTCGTATGGCCCAATAAGGCCCAATACTTCTCCCGGCGAATTCTCGTAACTCTCCGGTACTCCGAAAAATACCCGAATCACTCGGAACCTTTCCGAAGTCCGAATATAGTCGTCCAATATATCGATTTTTACATCTCGAACATTTCGAGACTCCTCGTCATGTCCCCGATCTCATCCGGGACTCCAAACTCCTTCGGTACATCAAAACTCATAAACTCATAATATAACTGTCATCGAAACCTTAAGCGTGCGAACCCTACGGTTCGAGAACAATGTAGACATGACCGAGACACGTCTCCGGTCAATAACCAATAGCGGGACCTGGATGCCCATATTGGCTCCTACATATTCTACGAAGATCTTTATCGGTCAGACCGCATAACAACATACGTTGTTCCCTTTGTCATCGGTATGTTACTTGCCTGAGATTCGATCGTCGGTATCCAATACCTAGTTCAATCTTGTTACCGGCAAGCCTCTTTACTCGTTTCGTAATACATCATCCCGCAACTAACTCATTAGTTGCAATGCTTGCAAGGCTTAAGTGATGTGCATTACCGAGAGGGCCCAGAGATACCTCTCTGACATTCGGAATGACAAATCCTAATCTCAAAATACGCCAACCCAACATGTACCTTTGGAGACACCTATAGAGCTCCTTTATAATCACCTAGTTACGTTGTGACGTTTGGTAGCACACAAAGTGTTCCTCCGACAAACGGGAGTTGCATAATCTCATAGTCATAGGAACATGTATAAGTCATGAAGAAAGCAATAGCAACATACTAAACGATCGGGTGCTAAGATAATGGAATGGGTCATGTCAATCAGATCATTCAACTAATGATGTGATCCCGTTAATCAAATAACAAATCTTTGTCCATGGTTAGGAAACATAACCATCTTTGATTAACGAGCTAGTCAAGTAGAGGCATACTAGTGACACTCTGTTTGTCTATGTATTCACACATGTATTATGTTTCCGGTTAATACAATTCTAGCATGAATAATAAACATTTATCATGATATAAGGAAATAAATAATAACTTTATTATTGCCTCTAGGGCATATTTCCTTCAGTCTCCCACTTGCACTAGAGTCAATAATCTAGATCACATCGCCATGTGATTTAACATCAATAGTTCACATCTTTATGTGATTGGTTCACATCTCCATGTAACTAACACCCAAAGGGTTTACTAGATTCAATAATCTAGTTCACATCGCTATGTGATTAAGACCCAAAAAGTGATCATGTTTTGCTTGTGAGAGAAGTTTAGTCAACGGGTCTGCCACATTCAGATCCGCATGTATTTTGCAAATTTCTATGTCAACAATGCTCTGCATGGAGCTACTCTAGCTAATTGCTCCCACTTTCAATATGTATCCAGATTGAGACTTAGAGTCATCTGGATCAGTGTCAAAGCTTGCATCGACGTAACCCTTTACGACGAACCTTTTGTCACCTCCATAATCGAGAAACATATCCTTATTCCAGTAAGGATAATTTTGACCGTTGTCTATTGATCTACTCTTAGATCACTATTGTACTCCCTCTCTTAACACAGTGTATGGTATACAATAGATCTGGTACACAGCATGGCATACTTTATAGAACCTATGACTGAGGCATAGGGAATGACTTTCATTCTCTTTCTATCTTCTGCCGTGGTCGGGCTTTGAGTCTTACTCAACTTCACACCTTGTAACACAGGCAAGAAACTTTTTCTTTGACTGTTCCATTTTGAACTACTTCAAAATCTTGTCAAGGTATGTACTCATTGAAAAACTTATCGAGCGTCTTGATCTATCTCTATAGATCTTGATACTCAATATGTAAGCAGCTTTACCGAGGTCTTTCTTTGAAAAACTCCTTTGAAACACTCCTTTATGCTTTGCAGAATAATTCTACATTATTTCCGATCAACAATATGTCATACACATATACTTATCAGAAATGATGTAGTGCTCCCACTCACTTTCTTGTAAATACAGGCTTCACCGCAAGTCTGTATAAAACTATATGCTTTGATCAACTTATCAAAGCGTATATTCCAACTCCGAGATTCTTGCACCAGTCCATAGATGGATCGCTGGAGCTTGCATATTTAGTTAACACCTTTAGGATCGACAAAACCTTCTAGTTGCATCGTATACAACTCTTCTTTAGTAAATCCATTAAGGAATGCAGTTTTGTTTATCCATTTGCCAGATTTCATAAAATGCGGCAATTGCTAACATGATTCGGACAGACTTAAGCATAGATACGAGTGAGAAAATCTCATCGTAGTCAACACCTTGAACTTGTCGAAAACCTTTTGCGACAATTCTAGCTTTGTAGATAGTAACACTACTATCAGCGTCCGTCTTCCTCTTGAAGATCCATTTATTTTCTATGGCTTGCCGATCATCGGGCAAATCCATCAAAGTCCATACTTTGTTCTCATACATGGATCATATCTCAGATTTCATGGCCTCAAACCATTTCGCGGAATCTGGGCTCATCATCGCTTCCTCATAGTTCGCAAGTTCGTCATGGTCTAGTAACATGACTTCCAGAACAGGATTACCATACCACTCTGGTGTGGATCTCACTCTGGTTTACCTACGAGATTTGGTAGTAACTTGATCTGAAGTTACATGATCATCATCATTAGCTTCCTCACTAATTGGTGTAGTAGTCACATGAACAGATTTCTGTGATGAACTACTTTCCAATAAGGGAGCAGGTACAGTTACCTCATCAAGTTCTACTTTCCTCCCACTCACTTCTTTCGAGAGAAACTCCTTCTCTAGAAAAACTCCGAATTTAGCAACAAAAGTCTTGCCTTCGGATTTGTGATAGAAGGTGTACCCAACAGTCTCCTTTGGGTATCCTATGAAGACATATTTCTCCGATTTGGGTTTGAGCTTATTAGGATGAAACTTTTTCATATAAGCATCACAACCCCAAACTTTAAGAAACGACAAGTTTGGTTTCTTGCCAAACCACAGTTCAGATTGTGTCGTCTCAACAGACTTAGATGGTGCCCTATTTAACGTGAATACAGCTGTCTCTAATGCATAACCCCAAAACGATAGTGGTAGATCGGTAAGAGACATCATAGATCACACCATATCTAATAAAGTACGGTTATGACATCCGGACACACCATTATGCTGTGGTGTTCCAGGTGGCATGAGTTTGTGAAACTATTCCACATTGTTTTAATTGAAGACCAAACTCGTAACTCAAATATTTTACTTCTGTGATCATATCGTAGAAACTTTCATTTTTGTTACGATGATTCTCCACTTCACTCTGAAATTCTTTGAACTTTTCAAATGTTTCAGACCTTTGTTTCATCAAGTAGATATACTCATATCTGCTCAAATCATCTGTGAAGATCAGAAAATAATGATACCTATCGCGAGCCTCAATATTCATCGGACCACATACATCAGTATGTATGATTTCCAACAAATCTGTTGCTCGCTCCATTGTTCCGAAGAACAGAGTCTTAGTCATCTTGCCCATGAGGCATGGTTCGCAAGCATCAACTGATTCATAATCAAGTGATTCCAAAAGCCCATCAGCATGGAGTTTCTTCATGCGCTTTACACCAATATGACCTAAACGGCAGTGCTACAAATAAGTTGCACTATCATTATTAACTTTGCATCTTTTGGTTTCAATATTATGATTATGTGTATCACTACGATCGAGATCCAACGAACTATTTTCATTGGGTGTGTAACCATATAAGGTTTTATTCATGTAAACAGAACAACAATTTATTCTCTTACTTAAATGAATAACCGTATTACAATAAACATGATCAAATTATATTCATGCTCAACGTAAACACCAAATAACACTTATTTAGGTTCAACACTAATCCCGAATTTATAGGGAGTGTGCGATGATGATCATATCAATCTTGGAACCACTTCCAACACACATCGTCACTTCACCCTTAACTAGTCTCTGTTTATTCTGCAACTCCTGTTTCGAGTTACTAATCTTAGCAACTGAACTAGTATCAAATACTGAGGGGTTGCTATAAACACTAGTAAAGTACACATCAATAACATGTATATCAAATATACTTATGTTCACTTTGCCATCCTTCTTATCTGCCAATCACTTGGGGTAGTTCCGCTTCCAGTGACCAGTCCCTTTGCAGTAGAAGCACTTAGTCTCAGGCTTAGGATCAGACTTGGGCTTCTTCACTTGAGCAGCAACTTGCTTGCTGTTCTTTTTGAAGTTCCCCTTCTTCCCTCCGCCCTTTTCTTGAAACTAGTGGTCTTGTCTACCATCAACACTTGATGTTTTTCTCGATTTCTACCTTCATCAATTTCCGCATTACAAAGAGCTTGGGAATCGTTTCCGTTATCCCTTGCATATCATAGTTCATCACGAAGTTCTACTAACTTGGTGATGGTGACTAGAGAATTCTGTCAATCACTATCTTATCTGGAAGATTAACTCCCACTTGATTCAAGCGATTGTAGTACTCAGACAATCTGGGCACATGCTCACTAGTTGAGCGATTCTCCTCCATCTTTTAGCTATAGAACTTGTTGGAGACTTCATATTTCTCAACTCGGGTATTTGCTTGAAATATTAACTTCAACTCCTGGAACATCTCATATGGTCCATGATGTTCAAAACGTCTTTGAAGTCCCGATTCTAAGCCATTAAGCATGGTGCACTAAACTATCAAGTAGTCATCATATTGAGCTAGCCAAACGTTCATAATGTCTGCATCTGCTCCTGCAATAGGTCTGTCACCTAGCGGTGCATCAAGGACATAATTCTTCTGTGCAGCAATGAGGATAAACCTCAGATCACGGATCCAATCCGCATCTTTGCTACTAACATCTTTCAACACAATTTTCTCTAGGAACATATCAAAATAAACACAGGGAAGCAACAACGCGAGCTATTGATCTACAACATGATTTGCAAAATACTACCAGGACTAAGTTCATGATAAATTTAAGTTCAATTTAATCATATTACTTAAGAACTCCCACTTAGATAGACATCCCTCTAATCCTCTAAGTGATCACGTGATCCAAATCAACTAAACCATGTCCGATCATCACGTGAGATGGAGTAGTTTCATTGGTGAACATCACTATGTTGATCATATCTACTATATGATTCACGCTCGACCTTTCGGTCTCCGTGTTCCGAGGCCATATCTGTATATGCTTGGCTCGTCAAGTATAACCTGAGTATTCCGCGTGTGCAACTGTTTTGCACCCGTTGTATTTGAACGTAGAGCCTATCACACCCAATCATCACGTGGTGTCCCAGCACGAAGAACTTTCGCAACGGTGCATACTCAGGGAGAACACTTCTTGATAATTAGTGAGAGATCATCTTAAAATGCTACCGTCAAACTAAGCAAAATAAGATGTATGAAAGATAAACATCATATGCAATCAAAATATGTGACATGATATGGCCATCATCATCTTGCGCCTTTGATCTCCATCTCCAAAGTACTGTCATGATCTCTATCGTCACCGGCATGACACCATGATCTCCATCATCTTGATCTATATCAATGTGTCGTCACACGGTCGTCTCGCCAACTATTGCTCTTGCAACTATTGCTATCGCATAGCGATAAAGTAAAGCAATTATTTGGCACTTGCATCTTATGCAATAAAGAGACAACCATAAGGCTTTTGCCAGTTGCCGATAACTTTAACAAAACATGATCATCTCATACAACAACTTATATCTCATCACGTTTTGACCATATTACATCACAACATGCCCTGCAAAAACAAGTTAGACGTCCTCTACTTTGTTGTTGCAAGTTTTACGTGGCTACTACGGGCTTAAGCAAGAACCAATCTTACCTACGCATCAAAACCACAACGATAGTTTGTCAAGTTGGTGCTGTTTTAACCTTCGCAAGGACCGGGCATAGCCACACTCGGTTCAACTAAAGTTGGAGAAACTGACACCCGCCAGCCACCTGTGTGCAAAGCACGTCGGTAGAACCAGTCTCGCGTAAGCGTACGCGTAATGTCGGTCCGGGCCGCTTCATCCAACAATACCGCCGAACCAAAGTATGACATGCTGGTAAGCAGTATGACTTATATCACCCACAACTCACTTGTGTTCTACTCGTGCATATAACATCAAACCATAAAAACCTAGGCTCGGATGCCACTGTTGGGGAACGTAGTAATTTCAAAATTTTCCTACGCACACGCAAGATCATGGTGATGCATAGCAACGAGAGGGGAGAGTGTTGTCTACGTACCCTCGTAGACCGAAGCGGAAGCGTTGACGCAACGTAGAGGAAGTAGTTGTACGTCTTCCCGATCCGACCGATCCAAGCACCGTTACTCCGGCACCTCCGAGTTCTTGGCACACGTTCAGCTCGATGACGATCCCTGGGCTCCGATCCAGCAAAGCATCGGGGAGGAGTTCCGTCAGCACGACGGCGTGGTGACGATCTTGAT
The DNA here is from genome assembly GCF_056163025.1 of Triticum urartu. Classification (NCBI taxonomy): domain Eukaryota; kingdom Viridiplantae; phylum Streptophyta; class Magnoliopsida; order Poales; family Poaceae; genus Triticum; species Triticum urartu. Next base: position 91,779,777 of record NC_141878.1, read on the forward strand.
GTTCTACCGTCGCAGGGCTTCGCCTAAGCACTGCTACAATATGACCGAGGTGGAATATGGTGGAGGGGGGCACCACACACGGCTAAGGAACGATCACGAAGATCAACTTGTGTGTCTATGGGGTGCCCCCTGCCCCCGTATATAAAGGAGTGGAGGAGGGGAGGGTCGGCCCTCTCTATGGCGCGCCCTAGGGGAGTCCTACTCCCACCGGGAGTAGGATTCCCCCTTTCCTAGTCCAACTAGGAGTCCTTCCATGTAGTAGGAGTAGGAAACAAGGAAGGGGCGCAGCCCCTCCCCCTAGTCCAATTCGGACTAGGCCTTGGGGGGGCGCAGCCTGCCCTAAGCAGCCCCTCTCTCTTTCTCGTATGGCCCAATAAGGCCCAATACTTCTCCCGGCGAATTCCCGTAACTCTCCGGTACTCCGAAAAATATCCGAATCACTCGGAACCTTTCCGAAGTCCGAATATAGTCGTCCAATATATCGATCTTTACGTCTTGACCATCTCGAGACTCCTCGTCATGTCCCCAATCTCATCCGGGACTCCGAACTCCTTCGGTACATCAAAACTCATAAACTCATAATATAACTGTCATCGAAACCTTAAGCGTGCGGACCCTACGGTTCGAGAACAATGTAGACATGACCGAGACACGTCTCTGGTCAATAACCAATAGCGGGACCTGGATGCCCATATTGGCTCCTACATATTCTACGAAGATCTTTATCGGTCAGACCGCATAACAACATACGTTGTTCCCTTTGTCATCGGTATGTTACTTGCCTGAGATTCGATCGTCGGTATCCAATACCTAGTTCAATCTTGTTACCGGCAAGTCTCTTTACTCGTTCCGTAATACATCATGCCGCAACTAACTCATTAGTTGCAATGCTTGCAAGGCTTAAGTGATGTGCATTACTGAGAGGGCCCAGAGATACCTCTCCGACATTCGGAGTGGCAAATCCTAATCTCGAAATACGCCAACCCAACATGTACCTTTGGAGACACCTGTAGAGCTCCTTTATAATCACCCAGTTACGTTGTGACGTTTGGTAGCACACAAAGTGTTCCTCCGACAAACGGGAGTTGCATAATCTCATAGTCATAGGAACATGTATAAGTCATGAAGAAAGCAATAGCAACATACTAAACGATCGGGTGCTAAGCTAATGGAATGGGTCATGTCAATCAGATCATTCAACTAATGATGTGATCCCGTTAATCAAATAACAACTCTTTGTCCATGGTTAGGAAACATAACCATCTTTGATTAACGAGCTAGTCAAGTAGAGGCATACTAGTGACACTCTGTTTGTCTATGTATTCACACATGTATTATGTTTCCAGTTAATACAATTCTAGCATGAATAATAAACATTTATCATGATATAAGGAAATAAATAATAACTTTATTATTGCCTCTAGGGCATATTTCCTTTAGATTGTTCATCTTCTCTTTTCCCGGAGTTCCAACCTCTTTTAATTATATCACCACGGAGATTCTTCTAAATCATTGCAAGGCTTCACCTTGTGTTTTTCAACCTTTTTTTCCTTTCATCTTCATCATCCTTTTTTGTTACCGGAGTTCTTCATGGATGTTCTTCATGATGGTTAATCAAGGGTTTAATTCCTTCTCGAATTTTTCATCAACATTCTTTTCAGAGGAGCTCAAGCATTCTTCATCTTGCAATCCGGAGTGCAAGTCTTTCTACCGTATCATTGGAGGTGGTATTATGTCATTCTTGATAATTTGAGTTCATGTTTCATGATTCACATGTTGTTAAGAGTGAGGTATTTTAAATCCATCAATCTCGTCATTGGAATTACCTTGGGTTATATTTCACCTAAAGCCTTCCGTAAGGATGTTGCTATTTATGGTGCTTATAATGATCCAAGTTCTTCATTTATCCTCCCGGTGAAATAAGTTTCTCGTCTCCTTGTTGATATCAATACAATCAAATCTTTTCCGTGAGTGACAGGTTGTCACCTCATAATTTGAGACGTATTCCATAAGACCATATCAAGCTTATCTTTTCGTTGTTGATAATCCAACAACTCCGTTCTAGCCTTTGTTGTAAGCGTGCGCTGCCAAGATCTTGTTTTCTACTTCGTTCATTCCATTCCATTCTCTATTTTCTTTCAGAGGATTTGTGAGGTTGCTCTCTTCAACTCATCTCCTTGTTTGTCAGGACCTTGTTCTTTTCGTGCTTATCCTTTTAACCGGAGTGTTGTGTCCTCTACTCGTTATCTGTTTTGCATGCTCCAGTTTTTCACTAAGTCTGAATCTGTTTATGTTTTTGCTATGTTCACATGCTTGCAATTGTATTTTCTGATCCCTTTTGGCTCATGGTCACTAAGGGACTTTTGTTATGTGCTTAGAGTAGCTTCATGTCATGCCTTGCTTTGCCATGATATGTTCCTGTAGCATGAAGTTTTCATGCTCTAAAGTGTGCTTCCTGATGATAAATTCCAGACTTGTGTTAATTTCACAAAATCTGAAACCTGTTATCATTTGCACTTTTGCCATGCTTGATTGAACTTGTTAATGAGTGTATTAGCCGTATCTCAGTGTTCATATTTTGTCAAGCATATTGAGTGGATCCCCGCCATGCCTTTTGTTGCTATGTTTGAGTGTTGTAGCATAATTATCTTGATGCATTTAGTTGGCTACTTGTTGTTTATCGCAGACCAGTGCCATATTTGTTTTGCTTGCCATTTCCAAACCGTGCATCCGATTCCGGTGATCTTTATATCGATTTCGACCGAAATCAGCTCACCTTTCCAGTGGCACTCCTGGATTTCCATGTTGAGGCCAGGTTCAATCATTCCTTTCCAAATCATGCATATGCATCACATACCGCATCTCGCATATCATACCATGTTCGTGTGTTGGTTGTTTACTATGTTGTGTGCTTCTTTCCGGTGTTGCTTCTTCGGGTTGGTTCTGATAACGTCGCGTTTGTGAGGACCCGTTCGACTACGTTCGTTTGCCTTCTTCATGGACTCGTTCTTCTTCCTTGCGGGATCTCAGGCAAGATGACTATACCCTTGAAATCACTTCTATCTTTGCTTGCTAGTTGCTCGCTCTTTTGCTATGCCTGTGCCACGATACCTACCACTTGCTTATCATGCCTCCCATATTGTTAAGCCAAGCCTCTAACCCACCTTGTCCTAGCAAACCATTGTTTGGCTATGTTACCGCTTTGCTCAGCCCCTCTTATAGCGTTGTTAGTTGCAGGTGAAGATTGGAGTTTGTTCCATGTTGGAACATGGATAATTTTGTTGGGATATCACAATATCTCTTATTTAATTAATGCATATATATACTTGGTAAAGGGTGGAAGGCTCGGCCTTATGCCTGGTGTTTTGTTCCACTCTTGCCGCCCTAGTTTCCGTCATATCGGTGTTATGTTCCCGGATTTTGCGTTCCTTACACGGTTGGGTTATAATGGGAACCCCTTGACAGTTCGCCTTAAATAAAACTCCTCCAGCAATGCCCAACATTGGTTTTACCATTCGCCACCTAGCCTTTTTTCCCTTGGGTTCTGCAGACTCAAGGGTCATCTTTATTTAAACCCCCCTGGGCCAGTGCTCCTCTGAGTGTTGGTCCGACCGAGTAGACTGCGGGGCCACCTCGGGGCAACTTGAGGGTTGGTTTTACTCATAGGATGTCTCATCTGAGTGTGCCCTGAGAACGAGATATGTGCAGCTCCTATCGGGATTTGTCGGCACATTCGGGCGGTGTTGCTGGACTTGTTTTACCATTGTCGAGGATGTCTTGTAACCGGGATGCCGAGTTTGATCGGATTGTCTTGGGAGAAGGAATATCCTTCGTTGACCGTGAGAGCTTGTGATGGGCTAACTAGGGACACCCCTGCAGGGATTTGAACTTTTGAAAGTCGTGCCCGCGGTTATGGGCAGATGGGAATTTGTTAATGTCCGGTTGTAGAAAACCTAAAGTGGACCTTAATTAAAATACATCAACCGCGTGTGTTACCGTGATGGTCTCTTCTCGGCGGGGTCCGGGAAGTGAACACGGTGTTGGAGTAATGCTTGACGTAGGTTGTTCTAGGATCACTTCTTGATCATAGTTGTTCGACCATGCTTTTTCCTTCTCTTCTCGCTCTCATTTGCGTATGTTAGCCACCATATATGCTAGTCGCTTGTTGCAGCTCCACCTCATACCTTTTCCCTACCTATAAGCTTAAATAGTCGTGATCGTGAGGGTGTGAGATTGCTAAGTCCCCGTGACTCACAGATACTTCCAAAACCAGTTTCAGGTGCCGATGAGACCGTGCAGGTGACGCAACCAAGCTCAAGGAGGAGCTCGATGAAGATCTTGTCCTTTGTGTTGTTTCGTTCTAATTGATCAGTAGTGGAGCCCAGTTGGGGTCGATCGGGGAACTGTGTAGCATGTGGGGTAGTCTTCTTTTATTTTGGTTCCATAGTCGGACCTTGTTTGTATCTGGTTGATGTAATGCTTTATTCATGTAATTGTGTGAAGTGGCGATTGTAAGCCAACTATGTATCTCTTTCCCTTATGTATTACATGGGTTGTGTGAATATTACCTCACTTGCGACATTGCTTTCAATGCGGTTATGCCTTTAAGTCGTGCTTCAACACGTGGGAGATATAGCCGCATCGAGGACATTACAAGTTGGTATCAGAGCCTTCCCCGACTTAGGAGCCCCCTGCTTGATCGAATCGCTGGCATTGTTGAGTCGAAAAAGAAAAATATTTTGAGTCTTTTAGGAATATATATATCGGAGAGTAGGACTTATTTTTACGCCTCAGTCCCTTCATCGCTCTGGTGAGGCATCTTGACGTAGAGTTTTGACTCTTCTCTTCTCAAATTTCACTAAAAAATTTAGGATCACGCAGGTATCTTGGAATCGTTCCGATGGTTTTGTGACGAGAACATTGTTCTTGGTGCCTCCTGACATTTAGGGGTTGTGGCAGTGTCCCGGGGAGTTGAGCTCCGAGGTGTCGTCGTCACAATTTTATCGTTGCAGTTCTAGAATACCTGATTTTTATTCGCCGACATCGAAAATCTCTTTTATGCAGTTGTTGGTGAGATAACCTCGACGCCACCCAGTACTGGGGCGGGAGTTCGGGAGTATTGCCATAACTCGTATAATGGATGTTTTTCGAAGGTTGAGGTAAACGATTTCCGAAGATTTCTCGGTTATGTGTTGAAGGATGGATACAGCTGGATGTAGGATTTGCTAGTTTTGGGTGAGATATTATGCTTCCCCTGTATCCCCTACACCTGATTGCATAACCGGAAAGTTTCAGGAGTTTATAAGTGGGAATTCAAGTAGCTCTTAGGATATCTTTCCGACAGATGTATGATATGAAATTGGGGTTCGACGTCTAGTGGTCCGCCTATCCACGGTTGGTTTTACAGTGGTCTCGTTGTGTCTTAAAGAGTCCTTGGCTATGCCGACTCGGGGACGCTTCGTATGTCATGTGCATTTCCTTGTACATGATGGTGTTGTACGATCAAGCCCTTGTAGGCCCCACCACGAAAACTTCGGACGAAATCTCGATCATATGTTTGTTCCGGCTTATTCTGCAAGCCAATCCTTGTTTTGTTTTGAAGTGTGGTATTCGAGTTGCTTCGAAGTCAAATGTTGATTCCATACCTTTCCCAAATGGTGTTCTCATACTCCGATGTGAATACTAATCCTTCATGATAATCGAGATTGTCATGTCAATACTTTTTCAATCGGTGAGTTTCTCGTCAAGTGGATCCATTCATTTTCAACATCCGCAAGATCAACTCAAATTTTTTTCATCAACGATGTTTGTTTCATCCGTTCCAAGTTGCCTTTGTTTTTCCCGCCCACCCACCCCATTTTTCTTCAAGGACTCAGATTCCGTAATCAAGTATCCATCTTATGGATGTAAAGTTTCTTTGTTTTTTTTCGTCAATGTTCTTACCCGGTGGTTCTCGAGAAAATACTAACGGAGCTTCAAGTTCGTCACTCTTCACTCATTATCTTCTCCGGTGGATTCAATTCAAGTTTTCTGTGTTGATCATATTCTTTTCCTTGCGTCAAATGCCTTCTCATACCGGTGCACGTCATAACCATTCACTTCTCGCTATTCATTTGTTCCGGAGTGCTGAAGATATCTCAGAAGATTCGTGTTACCACTCTGCATTCGTTCAAGCTCTTTCAAGGATGTTATCTCATTCAAGCCTTTTAATTCAACCGGTGCATTCTCTCTTTTAAATCGTTCTACGGTGTTTCTTTTGAGTGGGCCCTAACCCACGGGTCTTTTTCCAGGATCTTACCTGACTCTTCTAATTTTACCGGAGCTTCTCAAATTCTCTCCAAAGTTTGATGTAAGAATGATTCATCATCAGTCATATGTATTTCTCCAAGATCTTTCAAATTCTTTTCATCGTTGGCTCAACCTTTCCATTCTTCATTCCGGAGTGCCTCAATAATTCATGGTGGTGTCTCGCATTGTCATTCTCAACACTTGAAGACCGAAGAAGATTTCTCTCTCAATCTTATCTGTTCTCTCAAAGATTCGTGGTTCTAGCGTTATGCCATCCTCTCATAATTGTTTTCGATTGTGAGATTTCTTTTCATCCTTCCGGAGCAATTCAAGAGTCTTCTCAGTTTGATTATCCGGAGTCCAACAATTCAGGTTTATTCATTCTCAGCTTTTAGTTATCATTCTCCAATCTTACCGGTGCATCGTTCAAATATCCTCTAATCAGTTCATGATCTCTTCGTTCTCTTGCATCTAAATTCCTTCAAGTATCCTGATTCGTTCTCTAATTCTTACCGGTGATTCATCTCTTTACTTCATTCATTTTAATTCTAACAGTGGTTCGTTCAAGATTTCTCTTACCTTGTTATCATATCAATTCATTCGTTGTTCTAAATCCCACCGGCGGTTCCATCAAGACCTTCCCAAGTTTGTGCTATATCTCTCTTAATCCTTTTTCAAAGAGAATAAGTAGTATGCCAAATCCGTTTGCTCGTCATCAATTAAATTGGTGAAGGATACGCATAACGCAATTCTTATTCTTGCCTCATCCAAATGGTGGATTCGTTCCTCCGGAGTTTGTTCACAATGACTAATTCTCGTTGTCGATTGTTAATCTTCTCTTTTCCTGGAGTTCCAACCTCTTTTAATTATATCACCATGGAGATTCTTCTAAATCATTGCAAGGCTTCACCTTGTGTTTTTCAACCGTTTTTTTTCCTTTCATCTTCATCATCCTTTTTTGTTACCGGAGTTCTTCATGGATGTTCTTCATGGTGGTTCATCAAGGGTTTAATTCCTTCTCGAATTTTTCATCAACATTCTTTTCAGAGGAGCTCAAGCATTCTTCATCTTGCAATCCGGAGTGCAAGTCTTTCTACCATATCATTGGAGGTGGTATTATGTCATTCTTGATAATTTGAGTTCATGTTTCATGATTCACATGTTGTTAAGAGTGAGGTATTTTAAATCCATCAATCTCGTCATTGGAATTACCTTGGGTTATATTTCACCTAAAGCCTTCCGTAAGGATGTTGCTATTTATGGTGCTTATAAATGATCCAAGTTCTTCATTTATCCTCCCGGTGAAATAAGTTTCTCGTCTCCTTGTTGATATCAATCCAATCAAATCTTTTCCGTGAGTGACAGGTTGTCACCTCATAATTTGAGACGTATTCCATAAGACCATATCAAGCTTATCTTTTCGTTGTTGATAATCCAACAACTCCGTTCTGTTGTAAGCGTGCGCTGCCAAGATCTTGTTTTCTACTTTGTTCATTCCATTCTCTATTTTCTTTCGGAGGCTTTGTGAGGTTGCTCTCTTCAACTCATCTCCTTGTTTGTCAGGACCTTGTTCTTTTCGTGCTTATCCTTTTAACCAGAGTGTTGTGTCCTCTGCTCAAGTTCTTTTCATCTTGTCAAGTCTTTCATCTCTTGTCAACCGGAGTGCTGCTCGAATTTGTTCTTCTTTGTTTCCTCTTTTCTAACGGAGTGTTTTTAACTTCGTTCATCTCGATTGTATTCTTTTCTCGAAATAGCTTAACCTTTTCAAGGTTCTTTGGTTTCACTCGTTTGTCAAAGGAGCAACTTAGCTTTACCTCTTCTCTTTCTCTTCCGCTTTCCCTCCGGTGCCATTCTAGATCTCGGGACGAGATCCTTTCGTAGTGGTGGAGTGTTGTAACGCCCCGAGACCGATGTGCCAGGTGTCCTCCAGTTATTCGCTGTTGTTGCCTTGTCTTTGCTTGCGTGTCATGCATCTCATATCATGTCATCATGTGCATTTCATTTGCATACATGTTCTTCTCATGCATCCGAGCATTTTCCCCGTTGTCCATTTTGCATTCCGTCGCTCCTATGTCACCCGGTGTCCCTTTTTACCTCTTTCGTGTGCGGGCGTTAAACGTTTTCGGATTGGACCGAGACTTGTTATGCGGCCTTGGTTTACCACCAGTAGACCGCCTGTTCGTGCCATTTGGACTTCGTTTGATACTCCAACGGTTAACCGAGGGACCGAAAAGGCCTTGTGTGTGTTACAGCCCAACACCCCTTCCAAGTGGCCCAAAACCCACCTAAACCTCCTCCATCCTCTCGGTCGTTCGATCACGATCGCATGGCCGAAAACCGTGCTCAATTTGGAGCCTCCTAGCTCCCTCTATCTATAAATATGTGCTCTCCTCCGAAATTTCCACGCAGATGAAACCCTAGCTAAACTTCCCACTCCGCTGCCGGACATGTCCGCGCCCGCCGGACGAAATCCCGCCGCCACCTCACTCCGTCCAATCAGGAGAGGCCACGTCAGCTCCGCCGCCTCGCTCAACCACTCCCCTCGCGCCACCTGTCGCCGCCACTCCCCCTCCACCGCGCGGCCCGCCGAGCCCATCGCGGGCCCGCGCAGGCTCGGTCGCCGCCGCCGCCCGCAGGCGCTTGCCCGCACCCGCAGCCTCGTGCCCAAGCCGCCGTTCGTCCTCCGCCGTGGTTCCTCGCCAGGAAACCGCAATGTCGCCGCCCCGCCATGGCCACCCTTTGTGCAGTGCTGCCGCAGGCTCCGTCCGACGCGCCGTTGCCCCAGATCCGGCGACTCCGCGCCCGGATCTCGTCGCCGCGGACCAGATCCACTCCGCCCCGACCTCATCTGGCCTCGTCCCCGCTCCTCTCAAACTCCGGCGGTCGCCGCCGGTGCCGTACGCCGTCACCAGGCCGCTGTCTCGATCGAGAGATCGGGACGAAGCCACCCAGCGGCCTGCTCGCTGCCCTCCGCGTGTGGGCCTCCACGTCAGCCTCGGCCCACCGCATCGCGCGGGTCCCGTCCGGCCCACCTCAGCCTCGGCCTACCTCTCCTTCATCCTGGGCCAAGCCCAATCAGGTGAGGCCCCGCCATTTCCCTTATCCATCGCCGTGGGCGATTGTTACTATGTTGCGCTCACCCGCAGACGTGGAATTTTACTAAGTCCCCGAAGTTTCCAGTATCATGTGTGCATCTTCTCATGTCCATAACTTGTTGCATACTGCTCCGTTTCATGCGCATAGCATATCAAAATGTTCGTCTCGACGAGTACATCATTTCATCTCATTGCATCATTTTCATTTGAGCTCATCTTGATGCCCGAAATATTGTTGGAAGAGGGCTATGTGATGATTATGTCAGATCTGTTTCAGCAAATGGCCTTTTGTCATTTTTGCCATGATTAATGTGCGCATGGTATGATCCTGAGCTCTACATGTGCTTTGTAGAATGCCATGCCATCTTTACAGGGGTGTATGCCATGTATTTTTGTGATCTTTGTGGTGACTAGCACAAGCATGCAAAGTAGCTTACTCGATGATGCTGATTTCAGGGACTTAGAATTTCACTAAGTCCTTGTCCTGTTTTTGTTTTTATGCCATATGTTCATGTTGTTTCCTAGTGATACGTGCCTCTTTTGAGGATGACCAGTAAGGATGTTTTGTTAATATTGTGGTGCTCTATCCATCCATGTCTTTATTTGCAATTATGGAGCACCCTAGCGTGAGTCAATCGAGCTCTACTTTTGCTATAAAATGTTCCTGGCAGATTGTTAACTTGTTTAGCGATTTTGCCGAGGTTGTCGCTATTGATCCGTGCATGCTATGATGTTGTTCTTGCCATGTCTAGCTTCTATGCCATGTCTTCTTGATGGGTGTATGCTTAGTTTGTAATTCCATGCTTTGTAGTGAGTGCATCGAGCTCGTAAACATGCCTACTCGTTATCTGTTTTGCATGCTCCAGTTTTTCACTAAGTCTGAATCTATTTATGTTTTTGCTATGTTCACATGCTTGCAATTGTATTTTCTGATCCCTTTTGGCTCATGGTCACTAAGGGACTTTTGTTATGTGCTTAGATTAGCTTCATGTCATGCCTTGCTTTGCCATGATATGTTCCTGTAGCATGTAGTTTTCATGCTCTAAAGTGTGCTTCCTGATGATAAATTCCAGACTTGTGTTAATTTCACTAAGTCTGAAACCTGTTATCATTTGCACTTTTTCCATGCTTGATTGAACCTGTTAATGAGTGTATTAGCCATATCTCAGTGTTCATCTTTTTTCAAGCATCTTGAGTGGATCCCTACCATGCCTTTTGTTGTTATGTTTGAGTGCTGTAGCATAATTATCTTGATGCATTTAGTTGGCTACTTGCTGTTTATCGCAGACCGGTGCCATATTTGTTTTGCTTGTCATTTCCAAACCGTGCATCCGATTCCGGTGATCTTTATATCGATTTCAACCGAAATCACCTCACCTTTCCAGTGACACTCTTGGATTTCCAGGTTGAGGCCATATTCAATCATTCCTTTCCAAATCATGCATATGCATCACATACCGCATCCCGCATATCATACCATGTTCGTGTGTTGGTTGTTTACTATGTTGTGTGCTTCTTTCCGGTGTTGCTTCTTCGGGTTGGTTCCGATAACGTCGTGTTTGTGAGGACCCATTCGACTACGTCCGTTTGCCTTCTTCATGGACTCGTTCTTCTTCCTTGCGGGATCTCAGGCAAGATGACTATACCCTCGAAATCACTTCTATCTTGCTTGCTAGTTGCTCGCTCTTTTGCTATGCCTGTGCCACGATACCTACCACTTGCTTATCATGCCTCCCATATTTTTAAGCCAAGCCTCTAACCCACCTTGTCCTATCAAACCATTGTTTGGCTATGTTACCACTTTGCTCAGCCCCTCTTATAGTGTTGTTAGTTGCAGGTGAAGATTGGAGTTTGTTCCATGTTGGAACATGGATATTTTTGTTGGGATATCACAATATCTCTTATTTAATTAATGCATCTATATACTTGATAAAGGGTGGAAGGCTCGGCCTTATGCCTGGTGTTTTGTTCCACTCTTGCCGCCCTAGTTTCCGTCATATCGGTGTTATGTTCCCGGATTTTGCGTTCCTTACACGGTTGGGTTATAATGGGAACCCCTTGATAGTTCGCCCTGAATAAAACTCCTCCAGCAATGCCCAACATTGGTTTTACCATTCGCCACCTAGCCTTTTTTCCCTTGGGTTCTGCAGACTCAAGGGTCATCTTTATTTAAACCCCCCTGGGCCAGTGCTCCTCTGAGTGTTGGTCCGACCGAGTAGACTGCGGGGCCACCTCGGGGGAACTTGAGGGTTGGTTTTACTCATAGGATGTCTCATCTGAGTGTGCCCTGAGAACGAGATATGTGCAGCTCCTATCGGGATTTGTCGGCACATTCGGGCGGTGTTGCTGGACTTGTTTTACCATTGTCGAGGATGTCTTGTAACCGGGATGCCGAGTCTGATCGGATTGTCTTGGGAGAAGGAATATCCTTCGTTGATCGTAAGAGCTTGTGATGGGCTAAGTTGGGACACCCCTGCGGGGATTTGAACTTTCGAAAGTCGTGCCCGCAGTTATGGGCAGATGGGAATTTGTTAATGTCCGGTTGTAGAAATCCTGAAGTGGACCTTAATTAAAATACATCAACCGCGTGTGTTACCGTGATGGTCTCTTCTCGGCGGGGTCCGGGAAGTGAACACGGTGTTGGAGTAATGCTTGACGTAGGTTGTTCTAGGATCACTTCTTGATCATAGTTGTTCGACCGTGCTTTTGCCTTCTCTTCTCGCTCTCATTTGCGTATGTTAGCCACCATATATGCTAGTCGCTTGTTGCAGCTCCACCTCATACCTTTTCCCTACCTATAAGCTTAAATAGTCTTGATCGCGAGGGTGTGAGATTGCTGAGTCCCCGTGACTCACAGATACTTCCAAAACCAGTTTCAGGTGCCGATGAGACCGTGCAGGTGACGCAACCAAGCTCAAGGAGGAGCTCGATGAAGATCTTGTCCTTTGTGTTGTTTCGTTCTAGTTGATCAGTAGTGGAGCCCAGTTGGGGTCGATCGGGGAACTGTGTAGCATTTGGGGTAGTCTTCTTTTATTTTGATTCCGTAGTCGGACCTTGTTTGTATCTGGTTGATGTAATGCTTTATTCATGTAATTGTGTGAAGTGGCGATTGTAAGCCAACTATGTATCTCTTTCCCTTATGTATTACATGGGTTGTGTGAAGATTACCTCACTTGCGACATTGCTTTCAATGCGGTTATGCCTCTAAGTCGTGCTTCGACACGTGGGAGATATAGCCGCATCGAGGGCGTTACAGGCTACCAGCTTGGGATCGCCTATCCGAGATCTGCTAGATTTGACTCCATCTTTCCTCTGTGTAGTCGAAGCGATTCGATGGCGTTTACAGTCGACGATTAGGTCGGCACCGGCGTAATTTCTGCATCGGAAGTTCCTCACCCCGGCTCGACTGGCCAGTTGAGGCAAATCGAGGTTTCAAGCCCTCATCCAGATGTTGAACTTGACAAATCAGAACCTGCCACTCTCTCCTCACCCAGGATGTTAGATCGTACCGAGGACAAGCAGACAATGTGTCTCCAAGCATCAACGTTAAGTTTAGCTTGGGGCGATAACCATAATTCATCTGACCAAGCCTGGAGCACGAATCCGACGAATCAGTACGAAAGCTAGGCATATCTGGCCCAATCGAAAGACCTAGGGTTGACATTAGATCAATCAATGGTGTTGATGTCTAATCGGAGCCGAAATTGTCCAGATAGCACTAGGCTGATTAACATCTGGGACCCGGCCTAGTCACCTAAAAGAAAAGAGAAATCATCCGAGAATTCTAGACACGTTTTTTGTAAAAGAAGAATGAGATCCCGGATTGCAACGACAGTGAATCCCTAGCGGCATTCTGTTTCAACATTTACGATGAATGGGTCAGTAGAGAGATTGGTCGTCATCATCCGAGGACATTCAACACACTCTCCGACCTAATGACAAACTATTGCGCCATAGAGGACGCCCGCTTAGCCAACCAATATTGCCGGAGACCCCAGCTTGGGGTTACCCGAAGCAGAAGGCAGGCACAACCCTCGCAGCCGGCGTTCCAAGCCCAACAATATTGACACACACGACGAGCAGCTTCCATAGAAGAAGAGCCGGGTAGTCGGCATCGGAGTCAAATCACTGCTGGACATGATACTCGACCACCCGTGCACGATCCACTCTGCCTCATCGGATAAACCAGCGACCCACAAAAGCAGGAACTGTTGGGTTGTCAAGCAAGTGGCAAAAGGAGAATGGGAGTTCCTCAATAACCCCAATAGCAGAAGGGTTCGGGGTGTAGAAATCGACTGTATAGAAGAACAATACATGTCCAAGGACAAAGACGTACGTATGATCTACGAAACACACTCATCAAGAAATCAACGGAAGAGAGCTTTTCGAGAGATATGTACGATTGAAAGCACAATGACTTCGGACAATAAGTGGTCGGACGTCATTGAAAGCACAACGACTTCGGAGAATAAGTGGTCGGACGTACCGATCACTTTCGACCACCAAGATTCTGACATATATAACATACCGAGGACACTAGGGGTACAAATCCTAGTCGGCTACGTGCGGTGAGGTAGAGTTCTCCCGGCTACGTACGGTGAGGCAGAGTTCTCCACGATCCCAGCTAAGTCTTCTAGAATTTTCATGTGATGGACCTGTTGAAGTGGCCTGGGACGGAACCGGCAAAGGGGTCCTTGGCCTGGCCCATGAGACTGGGAACCGACATGGTGAGAGGCCGCAGGGACACCGTCAACAACTGTTCACAGCTGAATTTATCTGTTTGAACTCCAATACATGGAATGTATTTGAAATTTAAATCTGGTCCACAAGTTCACAACACTAGTGAGACCAAAGAGCCCCCGTACAGCCAGTCCACACGGTCCACGGCATCCCACACCAGTCCCCATTTGTTCAGCCTGCTCCCCTCGCGGAGGTGAGGTCTCTCCGCCCCGCCCGCCGACAAAACCCTAGCCGGCCGCCGCCACCATGGACGCCGCCGGAGGGGGAGGAGAAGAAGTGTTTGTCAACTACGCCCAAATCGAGGAGTACTTCAACAATATGGCACTGGAGGGTCTGTCCGCGCAGGAGCGCATGGATGGCATCGTCTCCCAAATCATCTCCCTCCTCCCCGCGCCCTTCGTCCCCGCGCCCGACGACGACGACTCCGACGACGACCACTTCTCCCTCACCTCCTCCGACTCCGAGGACACCGCCGCCGACGCCGCCGCCGCCGACCGGCCCGCCGTGCAGGATGGCGACGGCCAGGACCACATCAGCCGCCTCCCGGACGACCTGCTCTCCAACATCATCTCCCGCCTCCCTACCAAGGAAGCCGCGCGCACCACGGTGCTCTCCACCCGCTGGCGCTGCGTGTGGGCGGCGACCCCGCTCCTCGTCGACGACGCCCACCTCAGGGCCGCCGACGGGCCCCGCCATTTCCACGCCGTGCGCGCCGTCTCGCGCTGCGTGGCCGCTCACCCGGGCCCCGTCCGTGCCGTGCGCTTCACCCGCACCTCCTTCTACCGGCAGGAGTACGCGCTCGAGCGCCTGATCGCCAGCCTCGCCGCCAAGAAGATCCAGGACCTCATCCTCTTCAACCGCCCCTGGCCGCTCGACATGCCGCTCCCCGACAGCATCCTCGGCTGTGCCTCCCTCACCCGCCTCTACATCGGCGTCTGGCGCTGGCGCTTCCCGGACACCACCGCCCTCCGGCCAGCCTTCCCCAACCTCGAAGAGCTCGGCCTTTTCCACTCCATCATCGAGGACAGGGAAGTCGACGCCTTGCTCGCGCACTGCCCCAAGCTGAAAATCCTCTCCTTTGCCATCGCGTACATTAGCAGTTCAATCCTCCGCATCAAGTCCAGCAGCCTCCGCGCCGTGATGGAATGGGGATGCAGCTTCGATGAAATCATTGTCGAGGATGCCCCCTGCCTGGAGCGCCTGCTCCTCCAAAGCATTTTCGACCGGAGGCCCGTCAAGATTGCCCACGCCCCTAGGCTGGAGGTGCTCGGCTACTTGGACCTTCAACTCCACGCTCTCGAGATTGGTGGTGTTGTCATCAGGGTAACTGCTTCTTGTAACTTCTGTCATCTGCACTTAGCATTCATTACGTGTCTGTGCAACCAAACGAATTTCTCATTTTTTTTATAATTTGCCTCAATGGCAGGCTGGGATGAATGTGAGAGCTAGCGCCATGCTGCCAAGTTTGAAGATATTAGCTGTCAAGGTGCGACTTTCACACAACATGGAGGTCAAGATGCTGCACACCCTGCTCAGATGCTTTCCTCGCCTCGAGACACTTCACATCATGGTACGGCATATCGATATATGTTCATCTCTGCACTTGTTTATCGATTGCCATTCAAGACGATAATATGGATGTCAGCTTATTCAAGTGCTAGTTGCCCATCGCTATATATTACAGATTGAGACTGTAGATATTCATTCTAGCACTTTTTATCTTCCCTATACTTGTTTATCGATAACTAGAACAATGCCCGTGCGTTGCAACAGGATATAAATCTTCTAGTCCGTCGGCTTGTGATTTACTAATAATGCGATTGTGTAAATAAATGATCATCAAATTCTGCCCATGAATTATCTTATATTTTGATCCGAAGTTTGGTAAGTAAATTAAAGTGGAACTGGTTCAGAAGGTTAGTAAATTAAGTTGATCTATTATCATACAAGGAAGGTTGGATGAAGGGGTGGTGGGAAGAAAAGTGAAATGGGAACCTTACGTTCTTTTTAAGTAGTATATATAGATATATACTCCCTCCGTCCCATAATACAAAAGTATTTTTCACACTAGTGTAGTGTAAAAAACGCTCTTATATTATGGGACGGAGGGAGTAGATATATAGATGAATAGATAGATAGATAGATAGATATAGATATAGGTAGATATGGCATATTGATATCTTCCCTATACTTGTTTATCGATGGTGATTCAAGATGATAATATGAATACTAGCTTATTCCAGTACTAGTTCATTGCTATATGATCCAGATTGATATTGTAGATATCTGTTCTTTGCACTTGTAATTGTATTTTGGTGTAATTCGAAGTTTGATATGCTAAACGCCGACATTGTTTCTTTTTGCTCAATTTCAGTCCATTCAATCCACTTCACCTGATGGTGTACATTCTGCTGAGTTCTGGGAGTCTCAGAGCTCTTGCGATTGCCTCGAATCACATCTGAAGACGCTCGTCCTCCACGGATTCCAGGGCCTGAACTGTGAGTTGTTGTTCCTCGGTTACATCTTGAAGAATGGGAAGGTGCTTAAGACGCTGGGAATGGTTTGTAGAGACAGTGATGACGTGGTATCGGAGGCAGGCCGGATGTCATGTTCTGTTGGCGAGGGCGATGCGCCATCAGGTGGAAGTAGTGGCAGTGATGATGTGGTAGTGGAGGGAGGCCCTGTCTCAGGTTCTGCTGGTGAGGGCAATGTGTCATCAGGTGGAAGCACTGGCAGCCATGATGTGGTGATGGAGGGAGGTCCCGTGTCAGGTTCCGTTAGTGAGGGCGATGCTCCATCAGGCGGAGGCACTGGCAGTGATGTTATTTACGTTTGCCCGGCCTCCCCTAGCTGGAGCTTTCAGAACGCCATTGACTTGTCAGTGGAGGATCCCTTCTGTGTGTTGAGGCGTGCCAGGGCCTGGAGGGCTTCTCGAGCTGAGGCATGAGTAGTTTTTGTTTTTCATGCTGGTGGTATTTCGCATCTGACATGTTTACTTTGAGCTGCTAAGGGTTTGGTTGTTTACTTATTAGTTCTGCACTTCTGCATAATTTTGCGGTGAACTGAGAAGGTAGAATGAGGCCGTGATGGTCTGGAAGCTAGTTTTACTAGTATGTTGCACTCCTTTTTGAGTTCTCTACCGGGAAGACTAATGTGATTCTGAGATGTGGAAGTACCCTGGCTGAAAATTGTTTTGGCCTTTTGTCTTGTAAACGTACCCTACTATCAGATGCACAATCTATGTCTACTGATGTTGTTTCACGTGTGTGCTTTTGCTGCTAAGCTGATAAATTAGTACTCCACCCGTAAAGAAATATAAGAGTGATCGTGATCAGATCACTTAAATAACACTCTTATAACACTCTTATATTTCTTTACGGAGGGAGTAACATAGTTTCTGGTATGCAGATACAGGCGGAGCCGTTTTGTTGTTGAACCGGTAGCAGCTATGGCGGAAAAATCCACACATTTCAGGCTGCGTTCAGAATTTGTAGTTCCCATTGTTTTCCGAAATTATGCTTGTGTTGACAGTTGTAACAACGATATGGTGTGGCTACCTGTTTCCAATTTTACTCTGTCGCTACAAAAAAAAAGGTTGCCCAACATTTTAAGCAGACCTAGAGTGTTGTGAGGTGCTGCCACTTTTGTGTGGAAACCAATAGCTATGGAGTACCTACTGGAGCTCAGAGCAACTACTGATGTAGCAACAGCCCATCAGCATGTACCACCTGAGCAGAATTAGGGTGTCAAGCCTGGCTTTGAGCAGGCTATGACTGTGTGGCTCGACAGAGGACCCTCATGTATTGAGGAACTCTTGTCGTCGTATTGTAACCCTATCCCTTTGGAATAAACTACTATTGATTTTGGAAAAAAATAAGATAAGGTGTCAACCCTCGCAACAGAAAAAAAAAGGTGTAAGGAACCCGTAATACCGATTACAGATCAAAACCAGCCGTCACTTGTAAAGATCTAGCTCTCTCACTCACGAATCACCTGGAATGGAATTTCACGATTACAACGAGTGCAAGGAATTCAAATCCAGTCCGAAGCCTTTCTTCCTACCCAACTAATGAACAAGCACACGTACTGGTTATATATATATATATATATATATATATATATATATGCAGGCGTCAGCTGTTACACCTGATTAACGGGTCTAGTTTGGGCTTGCAAGCCACTGGGGGAGGCAGCGATGACGAGTGGGCGGTGCTTCAGGCCCACGAGTTGAATTTGACATTTTCAGCTTGTTTGTTCTCTTGTTTTCGTCAGTAGAGGTGCTGACATCCCCCCGTTCTTGAGTAGTTGCATGCCCCCAAGCTAACGCATGTGGAAATGTTTGCTTGAGGGAATCCATGACCCTTGAGGTGATGCATGATGCATCACTCCATTCAACAAGTATTTGGGCCACGGTAGGATTGCCAGCTCGCCGAATTCGCCGTTGCAGGATCCTGACAGGAACTTGAAATGGTGAAACGAAAGAGGGCACTTCTTTTTGTAACGCCATTGACTTGTCAGTGGAAGATCCCTTCTGTGTGTTGAGGCATGACAGGTGCTGGATTGCTTCTCGGGTTATGGCATGAGAGGTTTTTATTTTTGATAATGGTACTGATGCTGATGGTGTTTCACATCGACATGTTTACTTTGAGCTGCTAAGTGTGTGGTACTAGTTTACTTGGTAGTTCTGCATAATTTTGTGGTGAACTGAGAAGGCAAACTGAGCCCATGAAGGTCTGGAAGCTAGTTTTACTAGCATGTTGCACTCTTTCTTGAGTTCTCTACTGGGGAGACTGAGATGTGGAAGTACCCTGGCTGAATATTGTTTTTCGCCTTTTTGGCTTGTAAAAGCACCTATCATATCAGATGCACCTAATATGATTCTGAGATGTGGAATGCAATGCATTTTACTGATCCTTGAATACGGGGCAGTATTATTCAGCTGCGTGACAGACAATAAACATGAGGTATTTCTGTTTGTTGATTTGGAAGCTATATATGGTGGAAAACTCGACGCATTTTCATGCCGGGTTCAGAATTTGCAGTTGCTCCTTGTGATCGC
Source organism: Triticum urartu (assembly GCF_056163025.1). Taxonomy (NCBI): domain Eukaryota; kingdom Viridiplantae; phylum Streptophyta; class Magnoliopsida; order Poales; family Poaceae; genus Triticum; species Triticum urartu. The sequence continues at coordinate 91,798,959 of NC_141878.1, forward strand.
CAAAATTATGCTTGCATTCACAGTTGTAAGTAGGAGTAACAAAGATATGGTGTGCTTGCCTGTTCTAAAATTTTGTTTTGCTGTTAAAGGCACTATAGTATACTGCCTCCGATCCAAAATAAGTGCCGTCGTTTTAGTTCATAAATACCCAACATTGTGTGTCGAAACCAATAGCTATGGAGTATGGAGTACGTACTGGAGCTCACAGTAACTACTGATGTAGCAATTCCCCATCTGCACGTATCACCTGAAGCAGAATTAGGGTGTAAAGAACCCATTACAGATCAAAACCAATCGTCAATGGAAGCAAGTATCTGCTGCCGTGGCCGAGACAAAGGCAAGTGCATCAGGATATGGAAGCACGTATCGATTGAATGACTAATCCAATGGTCTTTCTTGAGTTCTCTATTGGGGAAGACAAATGTGATTCTGAGATGTGGAAGTACCCTGGCTGAAAATTGTTTTGGCCTTTTTGACTAGTAAAAGTACCCTACTATCAGATGCAAAATTGTTATTTCACGTCTGTGCTTTCGCTGACACCCTGATGTTATTTCACGTCTGTGGGCTTGTGCTGGGGGCTCGTCGCGCCTTTAGAGGCACCTCCTCACCTCCGGAGGCCCCCTTCCCTTGCGAAGCTCGTTCCTCCCAGCTGGGGGAGGCAAGTCTTCGTGCGGCTGGGAAGTCACACAATCATCTTCGGTCACCGTCTGCCCCGTTGCCGTCTCAACATGGCGGGCCATCTCCTCACGCCCCTCAGGGCTCGACAGGGGCGCATGGGTCTCCTCAGCGGGCTCCTCTGGTGAGGGCTCGGTGGACGTCGTGGCCCCTAACTGCATCTTCTTCTCCTTTTGGAGGGACCTGCATGGCATGGGGGCTCAGCTCCCGGTTTCAAGAGGTAGGAAACAAAGATCACGAAGCAGAAAGTAAGATGCGGGTACTTACTCGCCAGGTGAAGGCGAGAGACTCCTCTTCACATTCAGATGGGGGCGGCTGTCGCTGTCGCTCCCTCCGGAGGGCTCAGCGCGAGGCTTGCCGACGTATCCTCCCGCCGGGGAGGAGTGGGTCTCCTCCGCGCGAGGCTTGCCGGCGTCTCCTCCCGGCTGGGCCAAGCGTGTCTCCTCCGAGCGAGGCTCGCTAGCCTCGACGCTGGTGCTTCCTTCCTTGCGAGGCTAGCAGCACACAGCAGATTGAAATGTTACTACAACTGATATATATAAGGGGAGTGCTTCGGTACAACACACACACTAAAAACATATAGTGGGTAGTATGGTAATTTCACATTAGGTATAGGAATACCCACCCGACGCCATATGTCGCGTGCGAACCCGCACTCGTCGCCGTACGCCCTCACGTCTCGACGTTGGCGTGGACAGTTGTTGGAGGAAAAAAAAGACACGGTAGCCGCCGACGCCCGCCGTCAAAACCCTGAACCCTAACGCATCCACGCCGTCTCCACGTTGGCCCCCATCTGCACGAAGTCGCCGTCGCCCGAGTCGCGGCCCAAACAGGCCGCCGTGCGTGCCCCGGCGCCTTTACCGCTGCCGGCGCGCGTGCCCGCCGCCGCATTCCATTCCCGTCGCCCAGATGGCCGCCCACCCGCGATCTACGTCGCCGCCTCCCTCCGCGCACTACGCCTACTACGACCAGCCATCGTCCTCACGCCGTCGACACCTGCCTCCGCCGGCCAGCAACGTCACGCCGTCATCACGTTCGTCATCGGAGGAAATGGATCCGGCTGAAATCCTCGCCGCCGTGCAAGAGGTTGGTTTGAGACATTGTTGTGCTTGATAAGATAGTTAGTTTTAGGGATGATGTTACACGGCGTTTGATTCATCGTACAATTTTTTAACTATATATAGTTAGAGGAGGAGGGAGATTATGATGGCGATGATTACGGCAAGGACAACGAAACCTCGTCACGGAATATGGATGAACCTCGTGAGGAGAACTACATGAGTTTGGATGAATCTTATAGTGGCAATGTAAGTGTGATCAATGTTGATAAAACAATAAATATGAGGGGGTAAATATGATAGACCGCACGGAAAATTTAATATTTTTTTGCATGATGCAGCGACATGGCGATGATGATGATGATATGGATATAGATGATTCATTTGCTGAAAGTGCACTCCGGGTATGTTATTAATAAAATCAGAGAAGAAATGACATAATAACCATATGAGCGCTTACATGTTTTTTTTGCAATGCGCGCAGATGGACGAGGACGGGGACTTTGTGAGGAATATTGTGGACGATGAAAGTGACAAATCCCACGTTGATGCATCTCATGATGACAGCTCCAGCAAAGTAAGTTTTGAAACTTACATCACTAAAGTACATTTTAAAATTATAATTGACTGACATAAATGGTTTAATGCATTAATTTACAGGGAGATGTAGATGGTACAAGCGGGAATGATGAGCATGTTGGTGATGATCTGTTTAATTTTGACATCAGATTTGATGAATATCAGCAAGAATTATTGGGCATGCATTGGAAGGTCATGAGGAAGACGTTCAAGTCACTAGGAGATGCTTACAATTTCTATAATCAGTATGCATACGAGCGTGGTTTCAGCGTAAGAAAGGACTCACTGAAATATTCGAAAGGTCCTGAGGCAACTAAGCGCTTGAGAAAGTATGTGTGTGCGAGAGCTGCGAAACGACAGGCAAAACGTTGTACAATGGAAGGCAGGACCCGCAGGCTGAGAGGGGAGACTCGTTGCTTCTGCGATGCGCATATAACTTTGAAACTTGATAAAGAGCGTGATGTTTGGTATGTCAGCAGTTTCAATGATGATCACAGTCACGTTCTAGCTAGACCGGATGAAGTCACGTTTCTTCGGTCTCACAATCAGATAAAAGAATATCAGAAGGCTGAGATCTTAACCATGGCAGGTGTTGGAATCAGGAAACATATGATTTATGATCAACTCGTTGCGCGCTCTGGGTCATATGCAAAGGCTGGTTTTGGGAGGAAGAAGCTTTATAACATGTGTTATAGAGAAAAAATGAAGTTGCTTGCACAAGGTGATGCAGACACTGCCATTGGGATCATGATGACCAGAAAAGAGAGAGATCCAGATTTCTTCTTTGAGCACACCGTCGATGATGAAGGAAGGCTGAAAAACATATTCTGGTGTGATTCTCAATCACGTCGAGACTATGTTGACTACGGTGATGTGACAGTCTTCGACAGCACATACAGGATGAATAGGTATGGCATGCCATTTATACCTTTTGTCGGTCTGAACAACCACCGTTGCACCACGGTATTCGGTTGTGCTCTTGTGTTTGACGAGACGGAAGATACATATGTCTGGCTGCTTCAGACGTTTTTGAGGGCTCACTGTCAGAAGAGGCCCAGGTCAGTAATTACTGGTGGAGATGCAACTATGATTAAGGCCATAAGAAAGGTACTTTCGGAGGTTTGGCATCGTCTTTGCTCGTGGCATATTGAGAAGAACATGCAGAAACACCTTCATCATAAGTCTCTAAAGGAGTTCAGGTCTCTACTTTATTATGCCACTTCAAAAAAGGTATTTGAGGAGAGATGGGCAGCGTTTACCGCCAAATGGCAGTCGGAGAAAACAAAGACATGGTTACGTAGGATGTACAAGAAGAAAAGGCTTTGGGCTGCATCATATCTGTCAGGTGGGTTTTTCTTAGGTATGCGAAGTAACCAGCGAAGTGAGAGTCTGAATTCATGCCTTCACTTGCATCTAGACTCCGGTATGACTATTGTTGATATGATTGTGCACTATGAGAACTGCATAGTTCGTATCCGTGAGAATGAGGCGCATGACGATTGCACAAACTCACAGACAGTTCCAGTACCAGTATTGGATGAGTGTAAAGATATTGAGAAATCAGCTGCCCGTGAGTTCACTACGACAAACTTTTATATCTTGCAGGAAGATATGAAGAAGGCACGGGAGCTAGAGGTCCTTGAGAGACTGAGAGGAGCAGACACTCACAGATTCATACTGACATGGAAGGAAAATAGAGATATCAGATTCACTGTGGACTATACCCCAGGTAACTTAGAAGAAACTGTGAAGTGCAGTTGCAGAAGCATGTATCGTAAAGGACTTCCTTGCAAACATATTCTTCACGTTCTGATTCAGCTACGCTTACGTGAGATACCTAAGTGTTTAGTACTGCGGAGGTTGAGCCAAGTTGCAAGGGGTGGACTTCCCGTGACGCACTAGCAATCTGTTTGCATGGGGATGGGCAGGTGCAGGGGACAGAGCTAGGTACAGCGAGTTGACTATCTTATCTGCTGAAGCAACTCATAAAGCATGTCATAAACCATTTTTATTCGACAAGTTGAAGGCGGCTCTGAGGGACATAATAGATAATGATTACACTAAGGAGGATGAGCCTGGTGCGGAGGTACAGTTTGTGAACGACGATGCATTCGAGCCTAATCAAGATCATGGTCTTGTTCATGATCCCGCAAAAGTTAACACCAAAGGCGTACCAAAACAGAATGTTAAAGGCCGCGGTAAGGATGGTCCTGATGTCACTAAAAATGGGCGACCAAAAGCTTTTGATGAGAAAAGCAAACGTCAATGTGGACCGTGCGGTGTTACGGGTCATTATAAGTCCACGTGCCCTTAAAATCCTAAGTATGATTTTCTTATGTTATTGTATATGTTATTGTTCAAACCGAATTTATTTGTTCATTGTGAATTAACACATATCTTATTGTTATGTAGGAACTTTGCTTAACTTGTGGAGTATGGAAGATTGGTTCACACTTTGATTGAAGACAGTTTTATTATGGATGGCTATGGAAGATCGTTCCACCCTTTCATTGAAGACAGTTTTTTAATGTTCTATACATTTGATCTTTAATAATTGTTATAATATGTTATATGAACTTATTTTACTTCGTTGATGTCAGACTATTTTGTTTTGATGACAGACTATGTAATGCAAGAAGGAGTTTTACTTTGTTTATTTTGATGTGTTAATTTTTACTGTTAATTTTGTGCAAGTCGCTGTTGTTTATTTTGACGTGCTCATTTTTGCATAGTACTGCCGTCGCTGTTTACTGTATATTTTCTGCATTGCACGGTCGCCGTCGCTTAGAACACCGTCATTTTTTTAAAAAAAACACCCAACAAGTGCGCCGGCGGCACTGTCCCACAGTGGCAGCGTCGGCCGGTGGCACTGTCCCACAGGGCAGAGTCGGACGGCGGCAGCAGTACAAGGCAACGAAAGGAGTTCGATAGCCTATGTGCCGCCGGGTATATAAGCCGGTCGTCGCGCCCTCCGTCGGCCGAGGTGGGACTAAACATCCCAAGTCGCCCCGCGTGGAACTTGGGCCGTCGTCGCGCCGCGTGCTACTTGGGCCGTCGTCACGCCGTGGGTGGAAACAATGATATTGGGCCGGCCCATGCGGTCACGCGCGTCACTGCAGGCACGGCGGCTGCGATAGCTAAGTTTTAGTCCCACCTCGCCTGACGGAGCGTGCGACGACCAACTTATATACCCGGCGGCGCACTTGCAGTCGAGCGTCTTTGATTAGTTATGCTAACCGTCGTTCGACGCTGCCCTGTTGGACAGTGCCGTCGGTCCTGTCTGACGTCAGACTGGCCGGCGCACTTGTCGGCAATTTTTTTTGTAGAAAAGGAAATTAAGAACATCGGTGTTATAATAAGCGACATCGACAGTGCTTTAAAGTGCATAATAAATACATGTACATTTTTTTAACATTCAGCAGTACAGGAAAACAACTTGACGACTGCACAACTATAAATATGAAGATTTCAAATGTAAAGACAACGGCATGAAGACAACATAATAATCCAAATGTCATTCTCGACTTAAATATTCAAAATAGTAGTGTCTTCTTCATCACAAGACATGATAGTCGAAATAAATGTAAACATTATTTGAGCCTACAAAATTTTCTTTTACAAAAATTTTGGCACATTTATTTCTTCTTTGCAAGCCGGGTAACTTTGTCCTTCACATCGTTGAGCGTATTTATCTCCGAAAAAATAAGCTGCACAATCATTAAGTCCCTCGATTTATCAATTGACCCTGTTAAAACTTCATATTAGTACAATTCAAATAGTATTACATAATGAATTTAATTGAATATAAGCATTTGAAAAAAAACCAGACCTGAAAAAAATGGCTTGTCCATTTTTCACCGTTCCAATATTGAAAGCATCGAAGAACAAATATTCCACATGAATTGCTGATCCGTACAAACAACAGTTCATAAGTTCGCATTTGAGGTAAGATATTAAAACAATATGAAAGTATTTACTCACCCGTCTTCTTGTTGTGGGATGTTATACGTTTTGATAGGCCAGGTAGACACATCTGGAAAATTCACAGCACCGCTCGCATTCGCATCACGTATGTCATATCCAAGTTGATTTTTCTGTTCATATACATAATAGCACGAAAATAATTTAACATAGTTCAGTTACTAAATGATAATTTCAATATGCTCATGTAAATTTATGCCGTACCAGCTCCTCAACTTTTTCTGTAATTTCACTGTCAAGTTCGGGTCCCATCAAAGAATCAAGAACCTGGAACTCTTCCTTCGGGCGATGCATGACAACCGAAACCCAGTGGGTATTTCCCTTATTAAGAGGAATATAAAGCTGCATCACAACGAAAATATGATGCAATCAACATATACTATCTTATTATTTATATCCCATATATGCATACTTTAAGGCAGTTGAACTTACCTTATCTTTTTTAAAATACTCGTCGGTGCATCTATTCAAGGGTCCATTCTTCTTCGCCACAACTTCATTGTCATTTTTTCCTCCCTGGGTGTCCGGTCTAAATTCAAGTAACCAATTGACCAGCCAGGTCGGCATTATATGACGATCTTCACCAACAACTCCCAACAGATACGACGAATAAGCATTGATAACCTGAAAATAATTTAAATGATGTATAACAATTCCAATTTGCATTGAATGCTAATAGAAAACAGAACAATAACTTACATTACCGGTTAGCCATTCATGGTCAAGAATCTTACAAGCCCTCTCTGCACTCAGACCTTCGCGCATGCCATCATTGAATATTTCCTTCTTTCTATGTTTTGCTGACCGCTGATAAGCACGAACAAACTTAACACTAGCTTTAATCACATCGTATTCTTCTTCAAAGACTTCTTTCTCGAATAGTTCTACAATACATGACGGTAATATGTTAATAATTCAATGATAAGTAGTAATTTCAGCTCGAAAATAATATGATAAAACTCACTTGCTTTTGCTGAACGCTTTACACGCTTTGTAGGTATAACGGGAATATAAGGAGACTTTATAAGGTTTGATCGTCTCCGCTTCCGTTTCCCTACACCCTTCTCCTCTACCTCATCTTCTCCAATACAATCTACCGATCCACGTGATGCGGTTTCATCTGTTCCTAAAGATGTAACGGATTTCTCATCAGATACCTCAGGAACTTCGATAGAATCTTCTTCATCACCCTTGAAACTATTGAAATATTCAGGTGTGCAATAATAAGGTGTCTTGTCTTCAGAATCATTAATATCATCTTCATCATCCTCTTGCACATTCTTTTTTCTCGGTGTTTCGAAATTGTCCACGTCAGGATTATATACAAATTCCTTCCGAGGTTTTCCACCATAGTTTCTACTTTCACTATTTTCACCATACTCATTCTCTTCTTCTTTTTCACTATCACCTGCTTTGTAAAATACAGCGCTTTTGTTCAATTTCTCTATGACCCTCTGTGATTAAAAATTAGTTGTAATTAGTTATGTGACACATCGAAAACCATTGTGAACGGCAAAATCAGAAAACTTGTACCTGTGCGCATAGCTCCGGCATACGAAGCATATCCTTACGAATGTGCTGCAGCTCAGTCAAAATCCGATCCATAATAGGGTTCTGGGTAGCTGAAGCCTCAGATGTACTCACGCCTGTTCTCCTTCCAGTAATGTTAGACTTTCTCGTACTGGATTTTTTGTTCTTTTCAGCCTGTTCCATTCTTATTTTGTTTAAGCGGTACTCTTCAGTAATGGTGTCATCGATCTACAACATAAAGAATCATACAATCATATTTAATTAATAATTAATTGTAGACTTTAAATGGAAAAAATAAATATTTAACGTATTACCATTCCAACACCACGACCATTTTGAAAGTCGTACTTGTCTCTTTTCTCCGCTGCCGCTTCTGTCCAATTCCTCATCAAGGGGCTCAATAACGCTAAAGGATCATACTTTGGACCGGTGCTTGGCTGCACCTTCTCCCAATATAGATACTGCAAAACAAACACACAACCATTTAGCATGTGTTACACTATTATTACATAATACAACTATTCAATTTTAAAAATAAATCATACCTGCAGAAGTGCTAGGTTGCCACGTGGCCATTCCCTAACACGACCGGGCTGCAAGACCGTATCAATCTCCGACAAACAAAACCGCAAAGTGAATGCGTTCCAGTTGAACTTTTTTATCTGCCTCACATCTTGCACTAGTGCATAATAATTCTTCAGAATGTACTCATCAGACACTGGTGCAATTATAGTCCCTAACAGGACGAGAAACGCCATCCGAACAAATTCATCGTCCACATTTTTATTTCTCACAATCTTCTCAATAAGATCATCAATCAATATTTTACCATTCTTCTTGTTAACAAAACTAGCTGGAATTTTTTTTATTGCTTTGCCTTGGTCCATACTCAAAAAACTAGAAACATCAACTCCTTCATTCTTCAAACCAAATATAGCAAACACATCATCAGGCCTCAATGAAATCAACCCTTTTTTTCCGGCTGCCTCTTGCACCATGAATTTTTTACTACTAGGATTGTAACCTTGAATCATAAGCGCAAGCAAATTATCATGCATCTTGACTGAAAGTATTCGTAACATGCCCTCCATCTCTGTTTCGTAAAACGTAAATCGCTGACTTGATGTTAATTTATTAACAAGAGTAACCCATTTTTCTACAGAACATGCAATCACACCATCGATGTCCATACTGCATATAAAAATATCTATGTGACATTGCACGCAGCTAATGTGTTATATAATGTTGAAAATTTTAAAATATATACCTGCCCGACGGCGACTACAGCGGGCGACGGCGATCACAGCGGCTGACGAAGGCGTCTGACGGCGTGTTCACAACCGGCGCTGACGGCGAGTGGTGACGTCGGCCGCTGACGACCGGCGCTGACGGAGGGTGCTGACGTCGACTATTGCTGGGTGACGACGGGCGTTGACGACCGGCACTGACAGCGGGTGGTGACGTCGACTAGTGCGGGCTGACGGCGGCGCGACGCTGTTGGGCGAGGAACGACAGTGTGGGCGGCGGGCGACGGGGATCAGATCGGGCGCGTCGTCGGCACGTACGACGCAAAAAGGGCATGCGCGACGTGATTGGGCGACGTGCGCGTTTGTCAGGAATATTCCCTCGGATAGCGACGGCTCATGCAGATATTGGGTAGATATTTTGCTGCGTCGGGCCTGCGGCGATTATTAAGTGGGCGACGGCCAGTCTACAATATTGAATATGTATTTATTTATTTATTTGTATAATTTTGTCATTTAGTGTATTTTTTATAAACTTTGCACGAAAAACAAACATGTTTTGTGCCCAATTTTTTTTTCACGGGCCATAGTGACCATGCAGGGCACGCACGCAAAAATTTGCCGCGTTTCGAGTCCGTATGGATTTTCTACGATTTTCTGGGCCGAAAACCCCTAAAATACTGCCCGGACGTGACGCAACTTGCGTTCGTTGTCGGATTTCGTTCATTTTGGCCGTGGGGTGCCCGGGTGGGGCCCCACACGCGCTGCCAAAAGTTGGGTGCACTCCGTGAAACCGCTCAGGTACTTGCTGTGGAAGGGGGTGGTTGCGGTATGGCCGGAGGGGACCCTCGGTCGCACGTCTCCACTTCGCATCCGCCAAACGTGCCCAATTTTTTTTCACGGGCCACAGTGACCATGCAGGGCACGCACGCAAAAATTTACCGCATTTCGAGTCCGTATGGATTTTCTACGATTTTCCGGGCCGAAAACCCCTAAAATACTGCCCGGACGTGACGCAAATTGCGTTCGTTGTCGGATTTCGTTCATTTTGGCCGTGGGGTGCCCGGGTGGGGCCCCACACGCGCTGCCAAAAGTTGGGTGCATTCCGTGAAACCGCTCAAGTACTTGCTGTGGAAGGGGGTGGTTGCGGTATGGCCGGAGAGGACCCTTGGTCGCACGTCTCCGCTTCGCATCCGCCAAACGTGCCCAATTTTTTTTCACGGGCCACAGTGACCATGCAGGGCACGCACGCAAAAATTTGCCGCGTTTCGAGTCTGTATGGATTTTCTACGATTTTCCGGGCCGAAAACCCCTAAAATACTGCCCGGACGTGACGCAACTTGCGTTCGTTGTCGGATTTCGTTCATTTTGACCGTGGGGTGCCCGGGTGGGGCCCCACACGCGCTGCCAAAAATTGGGTGCATTCCATGAAACCGCTCAGGTACTTGTTGTGGAAGGGGGTGGTTGCGGTATGGCCGGAGGGGACCCTCGGTCGCACGTCTCCGCTTCGCATCCGCCAAACATGCCCAATTTTTTTTCACGGGCCACAGTGACCATGTAGGGCACGCACGCAAAAATTTGTCGTGTTTCGAGTCCGTATGGATTTTCTACAATTTTCCGGGCCGAAAACCCCTAAAATACTGCCCGGACGTGACGCAACTTGCGTTCGTTGTCGGATTTCATTCATTTTGGCCGTGGGGTGCCCGGGTGGGGCCCCACACGCGCTGCCAAAAGTTGGGTGCATTCCGTGAAACCGCTCAGGTACTTGCTGTGGAAGGGGGTGGTTGCGGTATGGCCGGAGGGGACCCTCGGTCGCACGTCTCCGCTTCGCATCCGTCAAACATGCCCAATTTTTTTTCACGGGCCACAGTGACCAATGCAGGGCACGCACGCAAAAATTTGCAGTGTTTCGATTCCGTATGGATTTTCTACGATTTTCCGGGCCGAAAACCCCTAAAATACTGTCCGGACGTGACGCAACTTGCGTTCGTTGTCGGATTTCGTTTATTTTGGCCGTGGGGTGCCCGGGTGGGGCCCCACACGCGCTGCCAAAAGTTGGGTGCATTCCGTGAAACCGCTCAGGTACTTGCTGTGGAAGGGGCTGGTTGCGGTATGGCCAGAGGGGACCCTCGGTCGCACGTCTCCGCTTCACATCCGCCAAACGTGCCCAATTTTTTTCACGGGCCACAGTGACCATGGACGGCACGCACGCAAAAATTTGCCGCGTTTCGAGTCCGTATGGAATTTCTACGATTTTCCGGGCCGAAAACCCCTAAAATACTGTCCGGACGTGACGCAACTTGCGTTCGTTGTCGGATTTTGTTCATTTTGGCCGTGGGGTGCCCGGGTGGGGCCCCACACGCGCTGCCAAAAGTTGGGTGCATTCCGTGAAACCGCTCAGGTACTTGCTGTGGAAGGGGGTGGTTGCGGTATGGCCGGAGGGGACCCTCGGTCGCACGTCTCCTCTTCGCATCCGCCAAACGTGCCCAATTTTTGTTTCACGGGCCACAGTGACCATGCAGGGCACGCACGCAAAAATCTGCCGCGTTTCGAGTCCGTATGGATTTTCTACGATTTTCCGGGCCGAAAACCCCTAAAATACTGCCCGGATGTGACGCAACTTGCGTTCGTTGTCGGATTTCATTCATTTTGGCTGTGGGGTGCCCGGGTGGGGCCCCACACGCGCTGCCAAAAGTTGGGTGCATTCCGTGAAACCGCTCAGGTACTTGCTGTGAAAGGGGGTGGTTGCGGTATGGCCGGAGGGGACCCTCGGTCGCACGTCTCCGCTTCGCATCCGCCAAACGTGCCCAATTTTTTTTCACGGGCCACAGTGACCATGCAGGGCACACACGCAAAAATTTGCCGCGTTTCGAGTCCGTATGGATTTTCTACGATTTTCCGGGCCGAAAACCTCTAAAATACTGCCCGGACGTGACGCAACTTGCGTTCGTTGTCGGATTTTGTTCATTTTGGCCGTGGCGTGCCTGGGTGGGGCCCCACACGCGCTGCCCCAAGTTGGGTGCATTCCGTGAAACCGCTCAGGTACTTGCTGTGGAAAGGGGTGGTTGCGGTATGGCCGGAGGGGACCCTCGGTCGCACGTCTCTGCTTCATATCCGCCAAACGTGCCCAATTTTTTGTCACGGGCCACAGTGACCATGCAGGGCACGCTCGCAAAAATTTGTCACGTTTCGAGTCCGTATAAATTTTCTATGATTTTCTGGGCCGAAAACCCCTAAAATTTTGTCACGTCTCATGTTTGCAGAAAATTCATAAATGTTAATGAATTTAAAACTATTTCAGATAATGTTAATGAATTTAAAAATTCTCGGATTCATAAATGGTAATGAATTTAAAAATATTTCAGAAAATGTTAATTAATGAATTAAAATATCTCACCTTTTTGATTATTTTTTAATTTGTTAAATATTTATTTCTTAATTTTCATTTTTTTCATCCACTGGGCTTTACTATATGCACATATTTTAACAACATATGAACATTTCTAAAACACTTTATAAACATTTAGAAACGCTTTTGACTTTTTATTCAGTTTTCTTTTATATTTTATGTGTTTTCACGATTTTTTTTGCTACAATTTTTAGATAATTGCATACCTTATTTTGTGCTATGTATATTCGATGGAAATTTTTTAAATATATTGTGAACATTTTTATGCATTGGTCGGAAAATTTTCAAATTTTTGTCAAAATAAGCATTCAATATTTTGCTAATTTTTTGAACAAACTTTGAAGACAAATTAAAACAACATTCGAACAAACTTGATTGAACATAGATATATTTTACATAGTCCATTAAACACTACGGAAACGAAACGAGTTCATCCGAACATAAACGATTCATAGTTCATACTTAGAACATTTAAAAAAAACAACTGCTCCTCCTCGTCGTTGCTACCCAGCAGATCGATGACCGCACCGTCACCGCCGTCACCGCCGCCGCCGCCGTCGTCGTCGTCGTCGCTGACCTGGGCTAGCCGCTCCCAGTCGATGTCGTCTTCGTCCGACGACTCTGCCGCCTCCGCCTTCGCCTGCGGGACCACCGGCGGAATCGCCGCCACCGCCTGGATCGCTGCCGCCTGCTCGGCGGCCTCCCTCGCAACCGCCGCCGCCTCTGCAGCTGCCGCTGCAGCCACCGACGCCCGCAGGGCGACGAGGTAACCCGGCATATCGTCGGGATCGCCGTCCTCCCGAAGAACCAACTGCTCCGGCGGCAGTTCCACCTCCGGCGGGGCGAGGGGATCGGCGGTCACCGGCGCAGGTGGTGGAGGGGCCCGACGGCCGCGTGCTTCTGGACGGGGGCGCGGGACGAGGTCTGCCGTGCCGCCGGACTCCGCGAGCCGGCACGCGCGAATGACGGCGGCGTAGTCTTTGCCGTCCCAGAACGCGTGACGGCCGGCGATGTTGTTGCGGCCGCCGGTCCGCTTCTCCTCGCGGTGGCGCCGGGCCCGCGCCTCGGGTAGCCGTCCTTGTCGAGCTTCCAGTTGTGCGGCAGACGGCAACCCGGCGGCACGAGGAGCCCAAACCGGTACAGCTCCTCTGTCTCCGGCGTGCTCAGGCTCGACGGCCACGCGCTCGGTCCGTCGCCGCCGCCGGTGCCGGAGCTGCTGCCGCGGTGGAACGACATCTTGCCGGCGAGCTTTTCAAAGGTGGATGTGACGACGGGTCCGGGGAAGGAATGGTGTGAGCGGCGACGGGCGGACGGGGGTGGTTTTTTTAGGGCAGACGGCGGGGGCGGCGGGCGGACGGGCAGTAATGGCGACGGGCGGGTGGGTCGACGGCATTGATGCGCACGGGATACGACGGGGCAGCAGGCGGCGGGACGGCAGTCGAGGGCGGCGTTGCGGCAGTCGAGGGGACGGACAGGACGGGACGGCGGGGCCGCTATCCACGCGCCACGACGCGTTTTCCGCGGGCGACGCGTCGCGGATTGACCACCGACGGGCGCGTACGTACGTCGCCCCACTGTACAAAAATACGCTGTCCTTGCTCGAGTGTAAAAAAAAGGCGTCGCCTCACTGTACAAAAATACACCGTCTTTGCGCGAGTGTAAAAAGAAAGCCGTCGCCTCGCGCGCGGGTACGTCGCGGGAGCGGGGCTGGGGGGAGGGTGATGGGGAATGACCATCCTACCCTTTTTTAAGTTTTTACATGAAGGGGTATAAGACGATCTGAACCGTTGATGTGTCTAGGGGGGTTGTACCGAAGAAGAAGTGTATATATAGATAGACAGTAAGAGGCATGTAATGCTAGCAGAATGAATTGAGTGAGGCACAATGTAATATATATATATATATATATATATATATATATATATATTCTACTAAAAGGCAAAATGTCGCACATGCACAAGAAAAAATGGTCTATACGACCCTCCAAGACTAAGGCTATTACCAGCATTTCCGACGTGCGGATCATATGGACCATCATCTTGAGCCCGCTGCTGCTCCTGTCTACAACTTGGAAGAGGCAGATGTCTCCGGCCTTCATCCCGGCATCTTCGATCAATTTCTTCCAGTCTTCTCGATATATAGTAGGCCACGTCCCATGGGAATATTTCGTGAAGACCAGCTTTGTGTCCATCTTCATACCTTCCAGCAAAACTTTGAGAGGTATTATTTGGTTGCCCTCTTGTTGGCGCGGGAGACACCTCGAAACATATGCCTTGCAAAAATACTGTTCAGAAAAGAGCGCGCCAGGATGGAGATCGGGTATCAGGCCGACGATTAATTCAGGAAAAAATTGTTCTAAATTTGCGAGCTTTATACATATTGCGCATGGTATCTGAAGTTATGAACTCACCAGGTTTGGATTCAGTATATCATTTTTCGTCATCTTCTGCACAAACACGGGTAATTCGTGCGATCTTGTACATCACCATCTCCTCTTGTGGCGTATTTAGTTTCTCCCTTTTGGATAGTAGGTAAGAGCCGCAGTGGCAGCCGACGCCGCCCATCTTCATCGCGCCGCAGTTGCAGACGTAGCCGTCACCGCCTGCATATCAATTCTCACATAAAATCGCAATGTATGTTATGTAATAGTTGCACAAATAATAATAATTAATATAAGAGAAAAAAACGCATGTTTTGCAAATGTGGGTGTAAATTTAGCTCTAGCAGTACGTATATGATCATATGATTAGCACGTTGAATTCAGATCATTAGCGCACAACGTTCAGACTTGAAGAAAATGGCTTGAAAATAGCATTATGTTCTATTCTTTCTTTCTATTTATTTTTATCTAGACAAATACATCTAAACTGGGATAAAGATCAGATCTCTATTAGTAAACACATGTAACTACAATTGCTACTAAATAATGCATTAGGGCGTTACCCAATCAGACCATATTAATAATAGAGAAACGATCTATTGGTGCCATGGAAGATGGCGCTTGCTTGCGGCAAGCCGGCCATTGCAGCATCACCGTTTACTCAAATTTGGACACAGAGGAGATAGAACGATCACAACCAACAGTGCTTCCTGAAGGCGGCAGATGACAACAAGCGGGCGGTGGCAGCGATATTGGGAATTTTATAACAAATCATGTGATCTAGTTGTTGATATATGTAGTTCTGCAATTACACCTTCTATAGTAAATATATATCTGTTGTTCTATAATAATAATAAAATCATATCTATTAATTTGAGTCGGTGTTACGTTGCATTTTGTTTGCATTGCCATCATGTTCACATGGCAGCGAGCTTGAAACAACTGGCTTAAAAAAATTATGAATTGATTCAGTCCTCTTTCTCTTTGTGTCTAGACAAATACAATCAGGCGTTTATTGAACGAACGTCCAGGCAATATCCATCTAGCAGGATAGAGTTTGCATCATCTGATTTTGGCTAGCGCGACGTGAATGCGTGATTACGAACACATATTGCCAGCACACCATTGGCAAATACGCCTGCACACCATAGCACACGCCCTAGTAGATTCCTTCGACAATTAGACTAATTAGAATTTACTAGTTAGTTGTGAAATTTTGCGGTTCCACAATTCCACCGATGCAATTTGAAGGCATAAATAAACTAATCTAATGCTGAAAGTAAACTAACCCCTTTTTCTTTCGGTTTGGTCGCTCCATGTGGCCAGCCGGCTGGCAGCGCGCTCGTGGTCATGGATCGGCATCACTACGGTTGCCTGTCCCCTTCCCTCCTCAACGAAGAGATTCGACTGATTGCCATCATATTTTTTATATACGTGCATGTACTTCCAGTCCGGCCAAAATTCTATGTGCTTGTACGTGCGCCGTTGGTACTGCATCGGCTACCTAGCATGGCCTTGTGCGTACGAGTGTTCTCCAGGCAGACCAAACGATCTACTCCATGAACCACTCAAGACGTGCGCTACTCGCCGGAAATTAATAATAGGCATACGAGGACACGACCTAGAAGCTTGGAAGATCACTGGAAACTAATCACTGCCCTCGTCTCATCCAACGTTAACATCTACTGTTTGGAAGATCAGAGCGGAGTATGTTCAATACGCCGCCCCTTGCAGCAGTATTGCATTCATCAGACTGGACAAATATTTAAGGATAGGCCATAAGACGAGCGCATACCTTTTTCCCCTGGTGGTGAGCTTGATTGAGTCATGACCGAGACAGGAGATGGGAGACTCGCAGGTGACGCCTGCTGGAAGAAGAAGCACCTGAGAGAACCTACGTGAATCAAACAGAATCGGCTAATAAGCAGGAGATATAATAGAATTGGTTTGTGAGATAACAGTCAGAGCAAAAGTAGAAGGCAATTTCATCTGGATATAGACGGCAACGTCAACTGCGCTCCGTTCGGTTTAGAACGTTCGGGGAGGGGAGGAATCAGACCGAACGTTTCGTTCGATCCACGAGAGAGGACCGAACTAACGATTTCGTTCGTTACGGTCTACCCCCTCCCGAACGCCTGTCTCCCTCCGCTCGCCTTCAGCGGGCCAGCTCAATGACTCCAACAGACTAGCCCAAAAACTTCATTAAATTGAATAATTAAGAAAAACAAAGAGTTATATTTTCTGTAGGCCCAAAAACTGGTACTACCAACAAATAGACAGAAATGGGAAAAAGGCCTAAAATGCGCTGGACCAAGAAATCCTTCCTTGAAAAAAAAATCTAGAAAATCCATAGTACGCGACAAAAAGTTGCCATGCTCTAATGAACAAAACTAGCATATAATCATGAAAAAGGGTATATTAAAAAAATTACATGATTTGCCATGATGTTCATACAAACTTCATTACAATTGGGTGTGGAAAAAGTTTGCTATGATATTATGGAGAAACAAAAAAAATGGAAATATCAGATAGAACAAAAAAGATTTCTACAAAAATTGTCATTGGGCATGTATAAAAATCTGAGCAATGCCATATCAATGGATCAAAATTTCTTAACTTTGCCATCTTTCAATATACAAATGTAAAAAAGCAGGAAATTTTCACATGGCAAGTTAAACTAAAATTTGCCATGTGAATAGAAGTATTTTTGCCATGGCAAAAATGGAGTAAAATTTTCCATGGCAAAAAATGGATTAAATTTTGCCATGGCAAAAATGGATTAAATTTTGCCATGGCAAAAATGGATTAAAAATTGCCATGGGAATACAAATATATATACCATGCTACATAGTAAAAATTTGTCATGTTCCGGAAAATGTAAATTTTCCATCATATTTAAATTAAAATTGCCATGCTCTTTACAATAAATTTGCCATGGAAAAATAAACTAAAATTTGTCATGTCATTAAAAGTACGTTGTGGCAAAAAAATGAAGTAAATTTTGCCATGGCAAAAATGGTGTAATTTTGTCATGGAAATAAATTAAAAATTGCCATGGCTACACAAGTATATTTGCCATGCTACATATTAAAAAAATTAATGTGTGCAAATGTAAATATATATAAATGAGATATATATAACATAAGATCATCTGCCTAACATATTAAAAAATGGAAGTGAGTCTTTTTCCCCCCGGCCCTCGCGTCGTCCTCCCGAGGGCGACTTGGGGGCGACTAGGGTTTCCCCGCGCCGCCACCCCCTCAATCCCAGCCCCTCCTCGCCGCCACCTGAGGGGATCGACAGGCAAGCCTGCTAGGTCGTCGATGAAGGTGGCGGTGAGGTGCTGCGTTGCTTCGTGCCCCCGCGAAGGACCCGGAAGCCGGGGCGGCGGCCCCGGACGGCGAGGCGGCGCTGCCTCCGCGACTGGCGGCGCGCGCAGGAAGAGGTGGTCGGCATCCTCGGCTGCCCGGGCAGCGAGGATACGGCGGGCGGTCGCGGTGCGGAGTTCCTCTGGCCCAGATCTGAAGGTCAGGCGCCCTCCTCCCCTGCTCTCTCCTCCCCGCCGGTCGTACCCTTCTGTGACTCTGGTCGCCAGATCCGGTGCTGGTGGGGTGCGGGTGCTCAGGTTCGAGCCCGGGGGAAACCCTTGGCCGGTCCTCCGGTCACGACGGCGACGGCGCGTGTGCGCGCCGTGTTCTTCGCTAGAGGCGCCGTCGAGGGCTCTTCTCTTCACCCCCGTCCCAGACCCCGGGTGAAAACCCAAAACCCGTCTCGGGTTGGCCGGCGGCGGCACCTAGTGCGTCGCGTCCTTGTTGGAGGCGCCGTGTTGGGTGTCTGGTTCTTCGGGAGAGGGATGAGGTGGTTGGTGGGCGTTCGGCGGCTGCGAGGCCAAGTTTGTGTTTTTCTGTGGAGGGTGCTCGTTCCTGCAAGAGTCCTTCTTGCGGCCATGGAACGGGACCTGGTGCTCCCCTGCTCCGCCTCTTGGCCTCGGCAGCTTTCTTCTTCGGCGACCTCCCGATGGCTATCCTTCTGCTCTTGGTTGTTCAGGAGAGGTGGTAGTGTAGCTGTGGTGTGTGCCTGTGGCGTGGCGAGGGCTGTGCAACTTGTCTGCGATGGGGATCCGGCTGGCGTCTACTCTAGTTCTCGGGTGAGCGCCAACGATCCGACGGTGCGGCGTCTTCGAGCCTAGGCGAGAGGAAAGGGTTCCTCTTCGGCGTTGGGAGCGATGTTCTTCCCTTGCCCTTGGGTTCAGACAGTTCACACCTTTCGCTGGCCTTCGGCTGATCATCGAGGCTTCTCTGCTGCTCCTCTCTCTGTTGCCTATGTGCAGTAGGTTTCGACACTACTAGCAGGGCTCTCCATGTATTTTCTTTCTGATCTAGTGTGTGTTGCATTGTTAGTTGTTCACTAAGCTCCATTGTATCTTTCGGTCGCTATCGCTTTGGTGGCCTTGTGTAATCCTGGCCGGTTGATGGCTTCATTAATTCAAAGCCGGATTCCCCTTGAGCCTTCGTTCTAAAAAAACATATTAAAAAATTAAAAATTGGAAACATGAAGGAGATCGTGCGAGGCGTGGGGCTGGCGACTTCTTTCAATGAAAGGGGAGGGAACGAGCGAACGAAACGACGTACGTTGGTATTGATCTGAAGGCACACATGGCAAAGCTAGCTTGACTGATGGATTGAATCTGGCATAGCGTGGCTAGCCAACAGGTGGATTGATTGATCGACGAGCAACACACGCACACAGACGGGCATGTGTAACATTTGTTGTTTGTACTTTTTCAACTCATGATGATTACAAGGTAGGAGCTACATGAATTTATATAACATAAGATCATCTGCCTAAGTAGAGTTAGGATTTCTATACTACTTTTTTTGTTGAAGAAACCAGCTTTAGACTGGTGTTTCATTGATTTAGCAGAAGGGAGCGACAAAGTGTTTCCAATCAAATGATCAGGTGAATAAGAGAAAATTACAGCGGATCACTGGGGCACTCAGCTCCCAGTAGAGTGTGATCAGGGCGATATCTCACGTCATGTTCCCGAAGGGCTGCTCTATGCATTTGGCCCCTGCTAAACGCCATTGCTCCATGTCACGGCGGCATGCCTCGAAGATGTGTCGCTCATCTGGCTGTTTCCCTCTGAAGATGCAAGAGTTTCTCTCCAACCATATGTGCCACGTAATGAGGGCCAGCATCGACGATTTCTATACTAGCAAGCCGGTGATTTTATTGTTTTATCTAGATTCATTGTGCTATCAAGTAGTTCTAACCTAGCTGTTACAGGATTCACCGATTTAGTCCTTATTTTGCATTTCCATTTTTAATGGATGGGGTGGATTCTAAAATCTCATATTTCAGTTAGTTTTTGGTTGGTCAGCTTGAGTGGTAGGGTCCGTTTGGATGGAAGCCAACGACAACCCTGCCAAAAAAATTGGCGTTGACTGAGGACACAGGCAAGCGTTTGGATGGCTGCCCAAATTTCTGATGTAGCCAATTTTTTGGTTAACACATTTAGTTTTTCTGCTAACCGCAGGCGATTCGGTGGCGGCGAAACCTTCCGCTAAAAAGTTGGCATGCCTAGTGTTGGCAGGGCGGCTGCATGCGCTATCTAAACAAGCTCGTATTCTCTCTTTTTTTTTTTGTCCCAGATGGTATTTCATATAGGCCAGCTTGCTATATTATATAAGATACTTCATATAGGAGGTCAAGCGTGGAAAAGATAGAATTTTCGGCAAGTCGAGAATCATGTTAACCAAGCTATCATCATATTTTCCTTCCTTGAAAATGCTCCATGAAATGTTAGTTAACATGCCTCTGAATGTTGATTGTCTTTTACATAATTTGACTGTTTATGTAGATTTTGATTTTTTTTGGAACGAAGGCTCAAAAAGAGCCCGGTTTTGAATTAACAAAGCCATCAACCGGCCAGGAGTACAAGACTGCCATTTACAACAAGAAAGAAGAAAGCGGAAAGAAAAAGATATAATGTACTCAGCAGAACAACTCGAAGGCAAAGAGCACACACTACTCTTGCCATCGAACGACGCAAAGTCAAGAACTAGCTAACCTACAGAGACGCCAGGAGGAGGGCACCACCATTCATGATTTTGTGTCGCTGGCTACCACCAAAGGGATTAAACAGGGCAAACATGATCTGACTCTGTCGCCGCAAAGGGCCCCTACCCTACCACCCAGGTTCGACGGGTGCCGCACCGGCGGCCAACGGAGTGATTCACCCTAGAATCCAAATCAGAGTGCCCCGGCTGCCAAAGGAGAGGCACAATGGACAGACCCACATGAAACGGAGAACCGATCCAACACCATCGTCGGCAGGAGCAAGGCAAAACACCGAATGAGAGTTATCGGACGCAGACACTGAAACCTCAAAGAAGGCCAAATGGATGCGACACCATGCCCCTGGTCAAGGATAGGAATCGCCACACCGAAGGCCTACCGCCGGCATGGAGGCAGGGACCCCAATCCCCTCGAACCAGCGGCTGGAACCCTCCGCACCTGGACCAGAGAAGGATGTCGTTGATGAAATCAGGCCACCACATGCCGCCCTCGAACCACACCCAACTCCACCACCACTCGAGCCATCCCCGAAGGACACCCTCAGGAAGGAACACGCCACTAGAATGCCGTTGTCGCCAGGAAAAGGGGACCTGAGGCTTTTACCTGAGCTCTTGGACGGGATGGGAGGAGGAGGAGTCTCACTGAAGCCTCCAACAAGGTAAACGACGCACAAAGGCGCCGCCTTCGGTGTGGCCGCCACGTCGGCCAGGGGTTTCCCCCCGATCCGCCCCCAAGCACCAGATCCGCGCACCCGATGCCGAGATAGCGACCATAGCCGCCAGAGGCCGAGATCGGCGCGAATCGGAGTAGATCGAGGTTGAAGACGCCACTTCTCCAGGGCGCAAACGACTGGTGAGGAGTCACCGCACCAGCCGACGCCCGCCGCCTCCGTGCCGCCCTCACGGCCAGGGAGGCGGCCCGCCTGCACTCGCCGACGCCACCCGCCGCAGAGGCCACGTCACGCGCCGCCATCCAGGGGCCGCCGCCCCGAAAGCCGAGGCCCTCCACACAGGGTGAAGCCGCCGAGATCCCCGCCGCCACCATCATTAGAGCCGCGCGGGCTCGCCAAGGTGCTCTGTGATACCCCCGATTTGACCGTACACTAATCATACACGCAAACGTGTACGATCAAGATCATGGACTCACGGGAAGATATCACAACACAACTCTACAAATAAAATGAGTCATACAAGCATCATATTACAAGTCAGGGGCCTCGAGGGCTTGAATACAAGAGCTCGATCATAGACGAGTCAGCGGAAGCAACAAAATCTGAATACAGACATAAGTTAAACAAGTTTGCCTTAAGAAGGCTAGCACAAACTGGGATACAGATCGAAAGAGGCGCATGCCTCCTGCCTTGGATCCTCCTAAACTACTCCTGGTCGTCGTCAGCGGGCTGCACGTAGTAGTAGGCACCTCCCGAGTAGTAGGAGTCGTCGTCGACGGTGGCGTCTGGCTCCTGGACTGCATCGTCTGGTCGCAGCAATCGGGTATAGAAAGGAGGAAAGAGGGAGCAAAGCAACCATGAGTACTCATCCAAAGTACTCGCAAGTAAGGAGCTACACTACATATGTATGCAATGGTATCAAATGGAATAAGGGTATAATATGTGAACTAAACTGCAGAATACCGAAATATGGGGGGATAGCTAATCCTTTCGAAGACTACGCTTCTGGCCACCTCCATCTTGCAGCATGTAGAAGAGAGCAGAAGGTAAGTTCACCAAGTAGCATTGCGTAGCATAATCCTACCCGGCGGTCCTCTCCTCGTCGCCCTGTTAGAGAGCGACCACCGGGTTGTATCTGGCACTTGGAAGGGTGTGTTTTATTAAGTATCCAGTTCTAGTTGTCATAAGGTCAAGGTACAACTCCAAGTCGTCCTGTTACCGAAGATCACGGCTATTCGAATAGATTAACTTCCCTACAGGGATGCACCATATTTCCCAAAACGCTCGATCCCCTTTGTCCGGACACACTTTTCTGGGTCATGCCCGACCTCAGAAGATCAACACGTCGCAGCCCTACCTAGGCACAACAGAGAGGTCAGCACGCCGGTCTAAATCCTATGCACGCAGGGGTCTGAGCCCATCGCCCATTGCACACCTGCACGTTGCGTACGCGGCCGGTGGGCAGACCTAGCAACCTCCATTACAAAGGAAGTTGCGTTACGCGGTCCAACCCGGCGCGCGCCGCTCAGTCGCTGACGTCACGAAGGCTTCGGCTGATACCACGACGTCGAGTGCCCATAACTGTTCCCGCGTAGTTGGTTAGTGCGTATAGGCCAGTAGCCAGACTCAGATCAAATACCAAGATCTCGTTAATCATGTTAAGTATCCGCGAACGCCGACCAGGGCCAGGCCCACCTCTCTCCTAGGTGGTCTCAACCTGCCCTGTCGCTCCGCCACAAAGTAACAGTCAGAGACCGTCGGGAACCTAGGCCCACCTCTACCGGGATGGAGCCACCTGCCCCTTCAGCCCGCATCTCCGAACAGTATCATAAGTAATGTAACAGTATAAAGTATATAGCATATGCCCGTGATCACCTCCCGAGTGATCACGGCCCAGTAGTATAGCATGGTAGACGGACAAGAGTGTAGGGCCACTGATGGAACACTAGCATCCTATACTAAGCAGTAGGATAGCAGGTAAGGGTAACAACTGTAGCAACAATGATAGGCTATGCATCAGAATAGGATTAACGGAAAGCAGTAACATGCTACACTACTCTAATGCAAGCAGTATAGAGAAGAGTAGGCGATATCTGGTGATCAAAGGGGGGGGCTTGCCTGGTTGCTCTGGCAAGAGAGAGGGGTCGTCTTCAATGTAGTCGAACACACGGACATCGGCAGCGGTCTCAGAGTCTACCGAAAATAAGTAACGGAGGGGGAACACAATAAATAACACAGCAATCAAATGTAACCCAAAGCAAGATGCGGCATTACGTTGTGCTAGGGGTGACCTAATGTAGGGATAGGTGATACCAGCGAAGAGGGGAACATCCGGAAAAGTATCTCCGGTGTTCTGCGTTTTCGGACAGATGAATCGGAGGGGGAAAATTGCGTGTTCGCTATGCTAGGGATGCGTGGCGGATGAACGGACTGCGTATCCGGTTTTGTCTCATCGTTCTGAGCAACTTTCATGTACAAAGTATTTTTATCGGAGTTACGGTTAATTTTCTATGATTTTCCAAAGTTTTAAATATTTTCTACATTTTCTGGAATATCTGTATTTAAACTAATCCGAATTTGACCAAGTCAAATTGACTAGTCAAGAAGGGGGGATGCGGCCCACATGCCATGGACTACCCCAATAACATAAATAAATATATCTAATTAACTAAACTAGTTAAGTACAGAGGCCCACTTGGCATAGGCAAGTTTAGCCTCTAATATAATCTATCCTTGTCCTAATTAAACCTGGCCAGACACGCAATGAAGAACACAGCAGGATTCAAGGCTGGCTCACACGCACGCGTAGCTTGCGGTGGCCACGACCAGCAGCTTGGAGCGGGCGTAGGCGGCTGCAGGCAAGCGCTGTAGAGGCCGGGTTGTCGCGCTCGTGGACATGGGCGCGGGTCGCGGGTGCAGTAGGTGCAGCGGACATGGCTGCAGCAGCGCACGCATGTGTGACTCGGCCGCGGATGCAGAGCTCCGGCCACAACGGGCGGGGCCGGCAGCAGGCAGCGGCCGCAGCACAGCAGAAGCAGCAGCAGCTAACGCAGCGCAGCGAGCAGCACGACGGCAGAAGCATCAACAGAAGCAGCGGCATAGGAGCAGCACATCACAACACGCACGTACGTGTACGCGTACGCGGGGGCTCGGACGAGCTCGGAGACGGCGGCTACGGTGACGAAATTGAGAGGGGGAGAGAGGTTTTGGTAGAGGAGCTCACAACGGTGTCGCCGGTGAGCTCGGGGAGGCCGAAGACTGGACGGAGCTAGGCGAATCGACGGCGAGATGGTGACGTCCGCGACGGAGAAGAGCTCGATGGTGAGGCTTGGAGCGGTCCTAGCTCGAACGGGTGCACGTGGAGAAGGAGACGACGCTGGAGGTCCTCCTGGACATGAGCTCCGGCCGCGGGGAGGCCAGTGGCCACGCGACGACCGCGATGGACATGGCGTCTGCTCGGGCGATTTCATCGAGAGAGAGCGAGGGAGAGGAGATGGGGGCGCGAGGGAGGGGATTAGGGTTTCGGGTGCGAGGGAGTCGACTTGTAGGCGCCGGCGGCGGCGGGATGGTCGACGCGTGGCCGGTGCCATGGCAGATGGCCTCCACGATCCCCCTCAGCTCCTGTAGCGAGGAGGGGGATGAGTTAGGTGGGCTGGGCCTGTTTTAGCTAAATGGGCCAAGGCGCCCAGTAGGTTTAGGTCTTTTGTTTTCTTTTTTCTGTTTTCCTTTTTTTGTTTCTTTTCTTTTAGCTCTGTTTAGAATTTAAATTAATCATCAAAAGGGGGTTTTGTAAAATAAGAGACTTTGCCCATAATTTATAACGAAAATTTAGGCACTGCCATAAATTGGTTTGGCACATAAATAAAATAGTTTGCAAAATTTTATAATTTTAAAGGCATATAAGTTATTGATTTGGCCACTGTTTTAATTATTATATGGCATTAAACCACTTTGTAAAAAGTTGGTTCACCACCATAATTGGTTATGAATTATTTTCCACACTTTGAACATTTTATTTTTGACTTTATTTTAAAATTTGATTTTG
Source organism: Triticum urartu (assembly GCF_056163025.1). Lineage (NCBI taxonomy): Eukaryota > Viridiplantae > Streptophyta > Magnoliopsida > Poales > Poaceae > Triticum > Triticum urartu. Next base: position 91,824,608 of record NC_141878.1, read on the forward strand.
GACCGGATTCGAACCAACGCGAGTTTAACAACAGTAATCGCGGTGATGTGGCATCATTAGCAGAGGACTGCTGTAGCTTAATTATCCGGGCGTCACATGCTCCTCTGGCGGCGGCGGAGGGGGGGGGGGAGGGGGCTAAAGTGTGGCGGCTAGGGTTGGCCCCTGAGTCGCCTCGGAGGAGATGACGCGGGGGGGGGGGGGGGGGGGGGGCTTTTTGGTTCATTATGACAACGACAAAGATCACTTTGAGGCGCTCGCCATGGCAGATGGGGATGCGGTGGCGCCGGGCACACTGCTCGTAATAAAAATGTTGTGACGGCTCCAAATGAGAACTGAACTTACTACACAAATATTCAGTTATATATCAAGGCGGCAAATGTTTGCATGTTGTGTAAAATAGCATGGCAAATTTTAATCCAAATCTTGCCTGTCTTCAGTTTTCTAAAAATTAGCATGGCAACACTGTACGTGATACAATCTTTCAGCATGACAAATCATTTAAATAAATTGTAAAAAAAGATGGTTCCAAATAAACTTGTATACGGTCAAGTAGGATCCTAATTTTTCGTATGGCAACTAAGCCATCAGTATCCTTCCAATGGTTTACTGAATGGACATCCGTTACTGAATTTAAAGATGAAGAAAGCATCAGGTTACCTGTGAAAACCCATGCAGGGAATAGGCGCTGCTGCTGCTCATCCCGCACATCCTCTGCTGATGCACTTCGTTCCGGTGCGTTGTTCACTGCTGCCTCTCACGACGCATTGTCCGCTCCCTGCTCCTCCCTCCAACAGATGACCCGGAACCTCTGCTGCAACTCCTCCACGGCGTGCCGGTGCAGGACCTCCGCTGCACTCCTCATTCCCTCACGACTGCTGTTTGGATAGCAACAGTGGGCGCGCTCGCGTGGTGCGCCTGACAGCTCTACCTTGCGCTCCCACCCTCGCTATCGTCTGTCGCGACGCGTCTTGGCGAGGGCTCCGACTGAATCACGGGGAGAGGGGAGAGGGGAGAGGTGCCGCCGAAAGACAGGGTGCACGTCAGCGCCATGGTCTTGCCGCGGTCTTCAACACCCGCCCTCTGCACAGCGTCGCCCAGCCATCGCTCCCCTGATCTGGTCGCGATCCATTATCTGGTTGCCGCAGCTCGCCGGAGTATTAGTCAAAATGGAGCTAAATTGGGGATCGCCGGGAGAGAAAAAGTGAGGGAGAGGGAGATGGGTGAGGGATAGAGGAAGTGATGGGTCGTGGCGTTCGATTCGGTCAGTCTCTGGAACGAACGACTCCTGCTAATGACGTGGTAATCCCGTGCATCAAGATTGGTGCGTATGATCCAACGGTAATAGATGCCTTCGGCACGAGATCGTCAAAACCTAACATTCAGTAGTTATCTTTTCCTAAAAACAATTCAAAAAATTGTGTGGGCAAAAACGGATCGTCCCTAAAAAAAACGGATCCGGGCGCGGAGCAATACATCCCGACCCCCTGCCCCACTCCATAGAGCATCTTAAGTATACCCCGTTCCAAAAAAAAAACAATATTAGAGGACACTGCAATTTTTTTTTAACTTTTTGCATTCTTACAATATGACTTTTGTTCCGCCTGAACAGATCATGTAAAATAATTCATGGTCCCGGCAAAATTACACAACCCCCTTAAAACGTCCACTAAATTACAATTGGGTACACCTCGGCCGCTTCCACCGCAAGGATCTCGTCAGGATGGACAAAGGGCCGGTGCTGGAGCTCACATCAAGAAGATGCCATCGGCATCAATCTTGTGGCTGCGGCAGCTAGCGGAGGCGGAAGCTGCGGTGTGTTTGGTTGAAAAACCAAGTGAAATGACATGTAATGGTTCCGTTCCATCGGAATGGAATGGTTTCATCTTTGTGTTTGGTATGAATAATAAGGTGGAATGAAATGGTTCCATCTCAATGTTTGATTGGTGAGATGGAATGAAATGAAAAATGTTAAAATTAGTGATTTCTTTTCTGATAATATATACAAACATTGATTGTATTTTACTAGTAACAAATTTAGACAGAATCATCAATATTTGACTAGGGGCATGCATAAAATTACATTGCAAAAGGCACAAGTGAAAGAGCACGATGGAGCACAGCCTGATTCTCTTTCTTTTTTCTCTCGCATGGTGTAGCACGCCACTGTCTGAGTGCTGCGCGAGCTGCTCATGTTGTGCCGATCAGCAAATTGATAGCTGCAGTTCCATCTCATGCCACCGCTCCACTTCTCCATGGCCGCTTCCGCGGTACAGATGCGCCAGTGGCAGGACGGCTGCTCCTCCCGAGAGAGAGATGAGATGGCGAAACCGCAGCCGCCAGATCGGGGAGGTGCTCCAGCCGAGCGCCCGCCGGCCTGTGCCTTCACGCTCCCGTCCCTGCACCTGCTCACCTGCTCTGCCACGACGCTCTTCACCAGGTGCGTCCTCCGACTCGATCTCTGCGCTGGAGTCGCCGCCGTCTTCCCGGCCGCGAGCTGCGCGCCCGCCGGTCGCCATCGCTCGCCTCCCCAGATGCCGCAAGGGCACTGGACGCTGATTGAAGAGGGAGAGAGAGATGAGGGAGAAGGCACAGGGGAAAGAGAGGAAGAGACGAGGAGGAGCGGTTCCGCGTTGTTCCACCAATTTGGAGGAACGAGCGTGTTACGCATCCGGAGCAAATATTTCCATTCGGGGAACGAGTGGTTCCTGTTCCAGTTGCCTACCAAACATAAGAACGAGCCCAAAGGACGGGTCGGACCCATTTCATTCTCCTTGCTGACACATACCAAACACACAAAGTTCCCTCCTGTTAACTATTTCTTATATTTCAGGTCCTTGTAAAAATTACCCCCATTCGCATAGATATAGCAGAAACAGCTCTGGAATATGCAGGATCCCGCAAAAAAAGAATCCAGGATAGTCGAATATACACGATCTATTCGGGGCGAAAAAATCGCCTACATCCTGCTAACCGGCGGTTATTTTGCTGGATGACCCGGTTTACGCTAGAGATACTTTTAGCCTGAAAAGAAAAACAATCGAGACCTGACACACGCCACATAGGGGGACAGATGGAGCGAGCGAATAAACCGAAGAAAAAAGTCTAAAAAAAATCTTGACTTCATAGAACCGATCTGAAACGTACCCCGAATTCTCAACCATTAGGGATTATTTATTTCTCAGCACCACAAAATTGGTCTAGATCGGTAGAAGGTCGGAATTTACCGGGATTGATAAGTACAGAATGCTAATTTCAGGGATTGAAAGTTGGATTTAATCAAACTGGCTCTACGAGTTAAAGATTTTTTTTAGATTTTTCTCTAAACCAAACAACACTATGATTTGTGCAGATCCGACGGTAACAAAAAATAGCCTAAAGTGAATTTAAAAATAGACGACTCAGAATTAGAATTTTTTTTCTTTTATATATGCGAAATTTACATGCCACCGCACAATTCTTTTCGCGAATACGCAAAACTTACGTATCATTGCATTGATAGAAGGAGCAGGAATAGTATAGATGATGGTACAACACATGACACAAACACAGGTAGGCGTGAACATGGTGCCCGGAGTAAAGAGACAAGGGATGCTCGGCCCGAACAGAGGATACATACGACACAACTAAACCAACCAAGCCCAAACCAAAAGCGGCAATCCCGAACCAACAAGATCACCAACATCATCGGAGCCAAGACCGGGGACACCGCAAGCGAGCAAGATGACACCTTCAAGAAGGAAGACGACGCCGAGACGCCGTCGCCATCCGGTCCGGAAGAACTAGACCTAGGGTTTCCCCTAAGCTCGAAGAGGGGCACAACCGAGGGCCTTGACAACGCCTCCCAGGAGGAAACGACATCCGCAGACGCCGCCGCTGCCAGCATCGGTAAACCGGGCAGGGGTTTCTCCCTGGCCTACGGCTGAGCAAACCCATAGCCGCCGAATCTGGAAACAAGGATGAGGAAGTGAACGCTGATCGGAGCCACCATATCGAAAGGGGGTTGGTGGGCTGCACCTGCCGTCCGAGAGTGGCACCTGCTTTGAACCCGTGAGCATTGGATCTGGCACAAAAGAGGATGCTTTGAGGCCTACGAGGTAGGGCAGACGGTGAAGCAAACCATGAGGGGGTGGGGCGCTGACGATCAGCAACACCGGCAAGCTAGGACTAGAGGAACGCATATCCAAACTGTCGTGGCCAAAGCTGTCGGGACGTCGGGGAGCTAGGCGAGCTGGAAGGGACGCAACTACCTGGTCGCCGAGGCCGGAGCCGTCCAGCAACGCCTGTAGCAATGGACATCCGAGAAACACGGGTCCAAGGTCGTCAGGGCCAGAGCAGTGCCAGCAAGCACCCGCCTTGAGGGGCTTCCTGACTACCACTAACAAGGTAGTATCATCGCCTCCGCTTGTGAGACGTCACCGCGGCTCGGGGGAGGGCCGCTGGAGACGACCGACAGGAGAGTACAACAGCGCTGGGAGGAGGGTGCCCGTGCAACAGCACAGGCACACGGGGCCAGGGGGTCGGGGGGCGTGCGGTGGGGGCGGATCCAGCCGGCGCCAACAACCCGGGGCGAGGCACGGCCTCGTCGGCCGGCCCACCGGCGGCGGCACAGCGGAAGCGGGCGGAGTAGGGCGAGATATGGAGGCACGGGGCGGGGTGGAGGGAAGCGCGTCGGGGGATGGATCCGGCCCGCCGCCGCCATCCCGGGGCGCAGCACGACTTCGCCGGCCGGCCCTTCGGCGGTGGCGCCGCGGTAACAGGTGGGGGTGGGGTTACTGACGGCGGCGGATGCGTTCCCTCCGCGTCGCCAGGGTCGGGCTGGGCCTCGTTCAGGCAATCCAATTATCTACACGCTAGAATACGACACAAAATTTAAAAGGCACGTGACAACGCACGGGCATTCTATTAGTTAACATGGTTCCTGAAATGCAATGTACTCCCTCCATTTCTAAATATTTGTCTTTTTAGAGATTTTAAATGGACTATCAAATGTAAATGTATATAGACATATTTTAGAGTGTAGATTCACTCATTTTGCTCCGTATGTAGTCACTTGTTGAAATCTTTAAAAAGACAAATATTTAGAAACAGAGGGAATAGTAGTTGACTGATCCTCGCCCACAGGACAATAATATTGGTGACGAACAAATACGGATGAACCCGTTTTGTTGTTGATTCAGTAGCTATGGCGGAAAAATCCACATGTTTTAAGGCCGCATTCAGAATTTGTAGTTGCCATTGTTTTCCAAAATTATGCCTGTGTTGACAGTTGTAACAGCAACGATATGGTGTGGCTACTACCTGTCTCCAGTTTTATTACTCGGTCGCTACAAGCACTATAAATGAGTTGCCCAACATTTTAAGCAGACCAAGAGTGTTGTGAGGTGCTATCACAGTGCCACTTGTATGTCGGAACCAATAGCTATGGACTATGGGGTACGTACGACTGATGTAGTAACAGCCCGTCTGCACGTAGCACCTGAGCAGAATTAAGGTGTAAACCTTCGGGAGGAAAAATTAGGGTGTACAGAACACATTACAGATCAAAAGCAGTCGTCACTTGTAAGGATCTGGCTCTCTGCTTACTCACGAATCACTTTGAATTGAATTTCTCGCTGGATCATTCACCCAACCGCCCACACAGAGTCACGATTTTTTTGAAGCTAATGACCCAGCACACCTACTGGTTGTATGCCACTCATATTTGGCGCGTAGGTCACCAAATAACTAGCTGGCGCGTACCCCCCTACAGCGTCTGCTCCTTTTTGGGTCGGCCATTTTGCTATTCCTCCCCTCCGGTTTTGGGAACCTTCCCAGAACCTTTTTTTCTCAGTTTTTTTCTCTCTTTTTCATTTTTCATTTTCGTTTAATTTTTTATTTTTTGCTTATATTTACTGTTTTGCTTTTCTTTTTATTTATTTCCGGTCATCTTTCAAATTTACAAACACATTTTCTCAATCCGAACATTCTTTGAACTCGTGAACATTTTTCGAAATTGTGAACAATTTTTATAGATTCGCAAACATTTTTAAAAAATCGTGAATTTTTTTTGAATAGACGAACATTTTTTTTACAAATTCGAAAATATTTTTGAAAAGTGAACATTATTTCAAATTCATGATTTTACTGAAATGGTGAACATTTTTTATTAAATCGTGAACATTTTATATAAACTCCTGAACATTTATTAAAATCACAAACATTTCTTGAAATTGCGTACATTCTTGGAACATGTGAACATTTTTTGAAATTTGGGAACAATTTTTGAAATTCAGGAGCATTTTTGTTTTTGGCAAACAATTATTGAGTTCATTAAGACTTCTTAACATAGCAAATATTTTTTGAATTTTTTGAACTTTTTTTGAAATATGGGAACATTTTTTTGAAATTCTTGATTTTTGAATATTGTAAACATTTTTCTATAAATTCATGAACAATTTTAAATTTTAAATATTTTCTAAATAGACAACCATTTTTTTCTGAAATCATGAAACAATTTTTGAACCCGTGAGCATTTATCATTTCCCGAACATTTTTTAAGTCATGAACAAATTTTGAATTCACAAACGATTCAAGAATTTGCAATTTTTTTGAAATCCTAAATTATTTCTAGAAATGAAAAAACCTAAAACAGAACAAAAAGCAAAAAAAAAATAAACAAGAGGCTCGCCGCCCCGCACATGGGCCGGCCCATGAGTGTGCTCATAAGAGCGGGGAGGGTGCGCGCTCCGTGGCTTCTGGCGCGTATGAGGCCATATAGGAGGTCCCTGGTTATATATTTAAGCGTAAGCTATTACACCCGATTAACGGGTCTAGTTCGGGCTTGCAAGCCACTAGGGGAGGTGGCGATGACGAGTGGGTCGTGCTTCAGGCCCACGAGTTGAACTTGACATTTCCAACTTGTTTGTTCTTTTGTTGTCGTTAGTAGAGGTGATGGCACCCCTTGTTCTTGAGTAGTTGCATGCCCCCCGGCCGATGCACGTGGAAATGTTTGCTTGAGAGAATCCATGTCTTCCCAAGTTGACTCTTGAGGTGATGCGTCAACCCATTGAATAGTGACTTGGGCCAAAGTATGATAGACATCTCATCTCGCCGAGCTCACTGTTGCAGAATCTTGACAGGAACTTGAAACGGTGAAATGAAAGAGGGCAAATCTCTTTATACCTCGAGTGGAGACCGCGTACACTTCTTTCAATGGGAAACATGGAACACCAGGGGTCTTTAAGCCCATGAGTTGGATTTGGTATTCCCCGCTTGCATGTTTGTAACACCTCGGATATAACCTTCCCTATTTGTACTCCAACTCTTGCCGTTTCCGGCGTTAAGTTGTTTTATTTTTTCGGGTTCGGGTCTTTGTCTCCGTGTGTTGTTATCATTGTCATGCATCTCATATCATGTCATCATGTGCATTGCATTGGCATACGTGTTCGTCTCATGCATTCGAGCTTTTTCCCCATTATCCGTTTTGCATTCCGGCGCTTCGTTCTCCTCCGGTGGTCATTTCTAACTTTCTTTCGTGTGTGGGGATTGAACATTTCCGGATTGGACCGAGACTTGCCAAGCGGCCTTGGTTTACTATCGGTAGACCGCCTGTCAAGTTTCGTATCATTTGGACTTCGTTTGATACTCCAACGGTTAACCGAGGTACCGAAAAGGCCTCGTGTGTGTTGCATCCCAACACCCCTCCAATTTGGCCAAAACCCACCAAACTCTGCTCCATCATCTAGAGCGTTCGATCATGATCGCGTGGCCGAAAACCGCACCTCATTTGGACTCTCCTAGCTCCCTCTATGCCTATTTAAACACCCCCCGATTTTCGGATCTCCTCCTACCTCCGAAACCCTAGAAATCGTCCCCGCGCCGTGCCGGACAGAAATCCGCCGACGGACATTGTCCGGCCGTCCCCGCCGCCGCCACGTGTCGCCACCGCGTTCGTTCCCCGCCGCCGCCTCCCGCCGGCCCGCCAGGCCCGGGGCGGGCCCTCCTCCGCCGCCTGGGCCGAGCCGCCCCGCCGCCAGCCTCCCTCCGCACCGCGGCCGCCTCGCCTCGCCCGCGGCCGCCGCACCGCGCCGCCCCGCCGCCGCCGGCCGGCCCAGATCCGGCGAAGATCCGGCCGGCCCTTGCTTCCCCGATCACTCCGGCGCCATTTCCGGCGAACTGCTACAGTGCGACGCTGCCTCGGTTCGTGTGCCCGCCGAAACCCTAGATCTGGAGTGTAAAATTTTTGTCTAAGTCCCTGATGTTTTTAGTTCATATGCCCATGTTCGCGGCTCCGTAACTTCGCATCCGTAGATCCGATTCATGCATATAGCATATCAAAATGTTCATCTCAGAGAGTACATCATTTTTTTCCATTGCATCATTTTCATTTGAATTCATCTTGATGCCCGAAATGCTGTTAGAAGAGGGCTACTTGAGTTAATTGTCAGATCTGCTACTCCGTTTAGCACATTTGTCATTTTTGCCATGATTATTGTGTGCATGATATGCCCGTGAGTTCTACATATGTTTTGTCAACGGTTTTGTCATCTTTCCAGAGGTGCAACCCATGTATTTTTGTGATGTGTGAGGTGACTAGTGAAAGCTTGCACAGTGGTGCACTTGCTAATTCTGTTTTCAGGGACTTAGTAATTTCACTAAGTCCTGGAGCTGTTTATCTCATGATGCCATATGTTCATGTCGTTTCCTAGTGATCCGTGCCTCTGTTGAGGATGATCAGTAATAGAGTTTTGTTAATATTGTAGTGCTCTATCAATCCATGTCTTTGTTTGCAATTATGGAGCACCCTAGCTTGAATCAATCGAGCTCTACTTTTGCTACTTTGTGAATCTGGGCAGATTGTTAACTTGTTTGCAATTTTGCCGGTGATGTTGTAGTTAATCTGTGCATGCTATGCTATTGTTCTTACCATGTCTAGCTTGCATTTTGTGCCTTCTTGATGGATGTATGCTTGCCTTGTCATGACTTGCACCGTAGTGAGTGCATCGAGCTCGTAAACATGCCTACTTGAGCTATATTTCAGCATGTGCCAGTTTTTCACTTAGTCTGAAAACTGATTATGTTTTTGCTATGTTCACATGCTTGCAATTGTATTTTCTGATCCCTTTTGGCTCAAGGTCACTAAGGGACTTTTGTTAAGCTCTTTGAGTAGCTCCATGCCATGCTTTACTTTTCCATGTTCAGATACTGTAGCATGTGGTTTTGTTGCTCCGAAGAGGGCTACCTGATCTGAAATTCCAGACACGTGTTAATTTCACTAAGTCTGAGATCTGTTTGCCATTTGCATTTTTGCCATGCTTGTTTGAACCTGTTAATTGATGATTTGGCCGTAGCTCAGTGCTAGACTTTTGTTAAGCATCTTGTGTGCATCCCTGCCATGTATTTTGTTGTCATGTTTGGGTGCTGTAGCATGTTCATATCATTGCATTTAGAGGCCTACTTGCTGTAAATCGCAGACCGGTGTCATTTTTGAATCACTTGCCATTTCCAAACCGCAACTCCGTTTCCGGCGTTCTTTATATCGTTTTCAAGCGATTTCATCTCATCTTTCCAGTGGCACACTTGGTTTTCCAAGTTGAGGCCAGGTTCATGCATTTCCTGTCACATCTTGCATTTGGCATCCCGCATCGCATCCCGCATAGCATTTCATCATATTGCTTGTCCTTGCACGTGGTTGATTGTATCCTTGTTGCTTGTTTGTCTTGTTTGGGTAGAGCCGGGAGACGAGTTCGCTAACGAGGAGCCCGTTGAGTTTGCCTTCGAGGATCCAGTCAACTCTGACAACTGTGCAGGCAAGATGATCATACCGTCGAAATCACTACTATCTTTGCTATGCTAGTTTGCTCGCTCTTTTGCTATGCCAATGCTACGATGCCTACCACTTGCTTGCAAGCCTCCCAAATTGCCATGTCAAACCTCTAACCCACCTTGTCCTAGCAAACCATTGATTGGCTATGTTACCGCTTTGCTCAGCCCCTCTTATAGCGTTGCTAGTTGCAGGTGAAGATTGGAGGCCGTTCCTTCTTGGAACATCTTTTATTTAATTGTTGGGATATCATTATATTGCTATGTTATCTTAAATGCATCTATATACTTGATAAAGGGGTGGAAGGCTCGGCCTCTCGCCTAGTGTTTTGTTCCACTCTTGCCGCCCTAGTTTCTGTCATATCAGTGTTATGTTCCCGGATTTTGCGTTCCTTACGCGGTTGGGTTATAATGGGAACCCCTTGATATTTCACCTTGATTAAAGCTTTTCTAGCAATGCCCAACATTGGTTTTACCATTCGCCACCTAGCCTTTTCTTTCCCCTGGGTTCTGCAGACTCAAGGGTCATCTTATTTTACCCCCCCCCCCGGGCCAGTGCTCCTTTAAGTGTTGGTCCAACTGAGCGATGTCCGGGGCTATCAGGGGCAACTCTGGGCTGGCCTACCCGACATCTGGCTCATTTGAGTGTGCCCTGAGAAAGAGATATGTGCAGCTCCTATCGGGATTTGTCGGCACATTCGGGCGGTGTTGCTGGTCTTGTTTTAACCTGTCGAAGTGTCTTGAATTACCGAGATACCGAGTCTGATCGGAACGTCTTGGGAGGAGGTCTATTCCTTCGTTGACCGTGAGAGCTTGTCATGGGCTAAGTTGGGACTCCCCTGCAGGGATTGAACTTTCGAAAGCCGTGCCCGCGGTTATGGGCAGATGGGAATTTGTTAATGTCCGGTTGTAGATAACTTGAACCTTAATTAATTAAAATGAATCAACTGAGTGTGTTACCGTGATGGCCTCTTCTCGGTGGAGTCCGGGAAGTGGACACGGTGTTGGAGTAATGTTTGCGCAGGTTGCTCTCTAGTTTCTCGCTCGCGCTTTGCCTCCTCTTCTCGCTCTCCTTTGCGAATAGGTTAGCCACCATACTTGCTAGTCACTTGCTGCAGCTCCACTCATATTTTACCTTGCCTTGCCTATAAGCTTAAATAGTCTTGATCGCGAGGGTGCGAGATTGCTGAGTCCCTGTGGCTCATAGATTACTATTACACTAGATGCAGGGCCTGATGATTCCGCTCCAGGTGACGCGTATGAGCTCAAGTGGGAGTTCGACAAAGACTATCAATGTTACTATGTTTCCTTTCCCGATGATCAGTAGTGGTGCCCAGTTGGGGGTGATTGGGACCATGTCGCATGTGGGGTTCTCTTTTATTTTTGGCACCGTAGTCGGGCCATGAGTGTTTGGTTGATGTAATGTTATTTATGTACTTGATTGACGTGGCGAGTGTAAGCCAACTATGTTATCTCCCCTTTATTATTTACATTACATGGGATGTTGTGAAGATTGCCTAACTTGCGACATATGCCTTCAATGCGATTATGTCTCTAAGTCGTGCCTCGACACGTGGGAGCTATAGTCGCATCGAGGGTGTGACAAGTTGGTATCAGAGCCTTCCCCGACCTTAGGAGCCCCATTGCTTGATCGTTTTTTTAGCGGCCGAGTTGTCTCTAGAAAAATGTTTTGAGTCATTTAGGAATTATATATCAGAGAGTTTAGGAATTCTTTTTACTTCCCAGTCTCCTCATCGCTCTGGTAAGGCATCCTGACGTAGAGTTTTGACTCTTCTCTTCTCAAATTTCACTAAAAAAATTTTAGGATCACGCGGGTATCTTGGAATCGTTCCGATGGTTTTATGATGAGAACATTGACTTGGTGCCTCCTGTCAGGGGTTTAGTGGAAGTGTCCCGGGGAGTTGAGCTCTGAGGTGTTGTCATCATAATTTTATCATTGCAGTTCTGGAATACCTGAGTTTAGTACGCCGACATCGAAAATCTCTTTTATGCAGTTCGTTGGTGAGATAACCTCGACGCCACCCAGTACTGGGGCGGGAGTTCGGGAGTATCACCATAACTTGTATAACGGATGCTTTTCGAAGGTTGAGGTAGATGGTTTCCGAAGGTTTCTTGGTTATGTGTTGAAGGATGGATACAGCTGGATGTAGGATTTGCTAGATTTGGGTGAGATATTATGCTTCCCCTGTATCCCCAACACCTGATTGCATAACCGGAAAGGTTCGGGAGTTTCATAGGTGGGAATTCTTGTAGCTCTAGTTCTTCTTTCACGGATATTGGTTTGAGATTGGGATTTCTTACCAATTATTCGTTCTTGATCCGTACCTTGTTGATTTATTTCTCTACCTTATTTCTACGTGGCTTCTCAATTTATGGATATGTGACCATTTCAAGAGGAATGCATTCGTTCATTTTGTTCGGATGTGAAGACTATATGTTGCAATTTTCATTCTGTTGGATTTAGCTTCAATATTTGTCTATCAATGTGCTAATGGTGGTCAACCTCTTCAGGATGGCTCCTCCAACGTGAAGCAACTCCGCAGTTTCCTCGGTCTCGCAAGCTATTGCCTAAGATTCGTTGAAAACTTTTCTAAGATCGCGAAGCCTCTTTCTAATCTTCTTCAGAAGCACGTCAAGTACGTTTGGTCTCCAGAGTGTGACATTGCTTTCAACACTTTGAAAGAGAAATTGATCACTGCTCCAGTTCTGACTCCGCCTGATGAATCCAAGCCGTACGTGGTCTTTTGTGATGCCTCTCTCCAAGGTCTTGGCGCGGTATTGATGCAAGAGAAGAAAGTTGTTGCTTATACCTCTCGCCAGTTGAAGCCTAATGAGAAGAACTACCCCACTCATGATCTCGAGTTGGCGGCAGTTGTGCATGCTCTTTTGACTTGGAGACATCTTCTATTGGGAAGAAAAGTGGACATTTTCACTGATCACAAGAGTCTCAAGTACATCTTCACTCAGCCTAATCTCAACCTCAGGCAAACTCGATGGGTCGAAATGATTCAAGAGTATAATCCGAGTATCGAGTATACTCCAGGTAAGGCCAATGTGATTGCTGACGCTTTGAGCAGAAAGGCTTACTGCAACAGTCTGATTCTCAAGCCTTATCAACCCGAGCTTTGTGAAGCCTTCCGCAAACTTAATCTGCAAGTTGTTCCTCTAGGTTTCCTTGCCAACCTTCTAGTCTCTCCTACCTTAGAAGACCAGATTCGTCAAGCCCAGCTTCTTGATGCTATGGTGAAAAAGGTGAAGTTTGGGATTGCCAAGAGTCAGTCCAAGTACAAGTGCTACCGCCTTGACGACAAGGACACTCTCTTCTTCGAGGATCGTATTGTTTTACCCAAAGGTGACCTCCGTAAAGTGATCATGAACGAGGCTCACAATTCTCTCCTCTCCATCCACCCTGGGAGCACGAAGATGTATCAGGACCTCAAGCAAGCTTATTGGTGGACTCGAATGAAGCGTGAGATCGCTCAATTTGTGAATGAATGTGATGTCTGCAGAAGAGTGAAGGCAGAACACCAAAGGCCAGCTGGTCTCCTCCAACCTCTTGCCATTCCAGAATGGAAATTTGACCACATTGAAATGGACTTCGTGACTGGGTTTCCAAAGTCCAAGCGTGGCAATGATGCTATATTCGTTGTCATCGATAAACTCACCAAAGTGGCTCACTTTCTGCCTATCAAAGAGTCGATCACTGCAGCTCAATTGGCGGAACTCTATACCTCTCGTATTGTCTCTCTGCACGATATTCCTCAAGTGATCTCTTCAGACCATGGCAGCATCTTTACCTTGAAGTTTTGGGATTCTTTTCAGAAGGCCATGGGCACGAACATCCGCTTCAGCACAGCTTTCCATCCTCAAACTAGCGGTCAAGTCGAGCGTGTCAACCAGATTCTTGAAGATATGCTCAGGGCTTGTGTGATCTCCTTCGGCATGAAGTGGGAGGATTGTCTTCCTTATGCTGAATTCTCCTACAACAACAGTTTTCAAGCAAGTTCGGGCAAGGCCCCATTTGAAATTCTGTATGGCAGGAAGTGCCGTACCCCTCTCAACTGGTCTGAAACTGGTGAACGTAAGCTTTTGGGTAATGACTTAATCACAGAGGCAGAAATGTGCAAAGTCATTCGAGATAACCTCAAAGCGGCCCAATCCCGCCAGAAGAGCTACTATGATAGTAAGCACCGTGATTTGGCTTTCGAGATCGGAGATCATGTTTACCTCCGCGTCTCTCCTATGAAAGGTACTCGTCGTTTTAGTATCAAAGGGAAGCTTGCCCCTAGATACGTGGGACCTTTCAAGATTGTCAGCAAGAGAGGCGACCTCGCCTATCAACTCGAGCTTCCTTCAAACTTTGCAAATGTTCATGACGTGTTCCATGTTTCTCAACTTCGAAAGTGCTTCAAGACTCCTGACCGCACCGTCAACTTCGAGGACATTGAGCTCCAAGAAGATCTCTCTTATCGTGAGCACCCAGTTGCTATTCTTGAAGAGACTGAACGCAAGACTCGCAACAAGTCAATCAAATTTCTCAAAGTCAAGTGGTCACATCATTCCGACCGTGAAGCTACCTGGGAACGCGAGGATCACCTCCGTTCTGAGTACCCGGCGTTCGTTCAGTCCTAGATCTCGGGACGAGATCCTTTCGTAGTGGTGGAGTGTTGTAACACCCCGGATGTAACCTTCCCTATTTGTACTCCAACTCTTGCCGTTTCCGGCGTTAAGTTATTTTATTTTCTCGGGTTCGGGTCTTTGTCTCCGTGTGTTGTTATCATTGTCATGCATCTCATATCATGTCATCATGTGCATTGCATTGGCATACGTGTTCGTCTCATGCATTCGAGCTTTTTCCCCGTTGTCCGTTTTGCATTCCGGCGCTTCGTTCTCCTCCGGTGGTCATTTCTAACTTTCTTTCATGTGTGGGGATTGAACATTTCCGGATTGGACCGAGACTTGCCAAGCGGCCTTGGTTTACTACCGGTAGACCGCCTGTCAAGTTTCGTATCATTTGGACTTCGTTTGATACTCCAACGGTTAACCGAGGGACCGAAAAGGCCTCGTGTGTGTTGCAGCCCATCACCCCTCCAATTTGGCCCAAAACCCACCAAACTCTACTCCATCATCTAGAGCGTTCGATCACGATCGCGTGGCCGAAAACCACACCTCATTTGGACTCTCCTAGCTCCCTCTATGCCTATTTAAACACCCCCCGATTTTCGGATCTCCTCCTACCTCCGAAACCCTAGAAATCGTCCCCGCGCCGCGCCGGACAGAAATCCGCCGACGGACATTGTCCGGCCGTCCCCGCCGCTGCCACGTGTCGCCACCGCATTCGTTCCCCGCCACCGCCTCCCGCCGGCCCGCCACGCCCGGGGCGGGCCCTCCTCCTCCGCCGCCTGGGCCGAGCCGCCCCGCCGCCAGCCTCCCTTCGCACCGCCGCCGCCTCACCTCGCCTGCGGCCGCCGCACCGCGCCGCCCCGCCGCCGCCGCCTCGCCGCCTGCCGCCGGCCGGCCTGGATCCGGCGAAGATCCAGCCGGCCCTTGCTTCCCCGATCACTCCGGCGCCATTTCCGGCGAACTGCTACAGTGCGACGCTGCCTCAGTTCGTGTGCCCGCCGAAACCCTAGATCTGGAGGGTAAAAATTTCGTCTAAGTCCCTGATGTTTTTAGTTCATATGCCCATGTTCGCGGCTCCGTAACTTCGCATCCGTAGATCCGATTCATGCATATAGCATATCAAAATGTTCACCTCAGAGAGTACATCATTTCATTCCATTGCATCATTTTCATTTGAATTCATCTTTGATGCCCAAAATGCTGTTAGAAGAGGGCTACTTGAGTTAGTTGTCAGATCTGCTACTCCGTTTAGCACTTTTGTCATTTTTGCCATGATTATTGTGTGCATGATATGCCCGTGAGTTCTACATATATTTGTTAAGGGTTTTGTCATCTTTCCAGAGGTGCAACCCATGTATTTTTGTGATGTGTGAGGTGACTAAGTCCTGGAGCTGTTTATCTCATGATGCCATATGTTCATGTTGTTTCCTAGTGATCCGTGCCTCTGTTGAGGATGATCAGTAAGAGAGTTTTGTTAATATTGTAGTGCTCTATCCATCCATGTCTTTGTTTGCAATTATGGAGCACCCTAGCTTGAGTCAATCGAGCCCTACTTTTGCTACTTTGTGAATCTGGGCAGATTGTCAACTTGTTTGCAATTTTGCCGGTGATGTTGTAGTTGATCCGTGCATGCTATGCTATTGTTCTTGCCATGTCTAGCTTGCATTTTGTGCCTTCTTGATGGGTGTATGCTTGCCTTGCCATGACTTGCACCGTAGTGAGTGCATCGAACTCGTAAACATGCCTACTTGAGCTATATTTCAGCATGTGCCAGTTTTTCACTGTCTGAAAACTGATTATGTTTTTGCTATGTTCACATGCTTGCAATTGTATTTTCTGATCCCTTTTGGCTCAAGGTCACTAAGGGACTTTTGTTAAGCTCTTTGAGTAGCTCCATGCCATGCTTTACTTTTCCATGTTCAGATACTGTAGCGTGTGGTTTTGTTGCTCCGAAGAGGGCTACCTGATCTAAAATTCCAGACACGTGTTAATTTCACTAAGTCTGAGATCTGTTTGCCATTTGCATTTTTGCCATGCTTGTTTGAACCTGTTAATGGATGATTTGGCTGTAGCTCAATGCTAGACTTTTGTTAAGCATCTTGTGTGCATCCCTGCCATGTATTTTGTTGTCATGTTTGGGTGCTGTAGCATGTTCATATCATTGCATTTAGAGGCCTACTTGCTGTAAATCGCAGACCGGTGTCATTTTTGAATCGCTTGCCATTTTCAAACCGCAACTCCGATTCCGGCGTTCTTTATATCGTTTTCAAGCGATTTCATCTCATATTTCCAGCGGCACACTTGGTTTTCCAAGTTGAGGCCAGGTTCATGCATTTCCTGTCACATCTTGCATTTGGCATCCCGCATAGCATTTCATCATTTCATCATATTGCTTGTCCTTGCACGTGGTTGATTGTATCCTTGTTACTTGTTTGTCTTGTTTGGGTAGAGCCGGGAGACGAGTTCGCTAACGAGGAGCCCATTGAGTTTGTTTTCGAGGATCCAGTCAACTCTGACAACTGTGCATGCAAGATGATCATACCCTCGAAATCACTACTATCTTTGCTATGCTAGTTTGCTCGCTCTTTTGCTATGCCAATGCTACGATGCCTACCACTTGGTTTCAAGCCTCCCAAATTGCCATGTCAAACCTCTAACCCACCTTGTCCTAGCAAACCATTGATTGGCTATGTTACCGCTTTGCTCAGCCCCTCTTATAGCGTTGCTAGTTGCAGGTGAAGATTGGAGGCCGTTCCTTCTTGGAACATCTTTTATTTAATTGTTGGGATATCATTATATTGCTATGTTATCTTAAATGCATCTATATACTTGGTAAAGGGGTGGAAGGCTCGGCCTCTCGCCTAGTGTTTTGTTCCACTCTTGCCGCCCTAGTTTCCGTCATATCGGTGTTATGTTCCCGGATTTTGCGTTCCTTACGCGGTTGGGTTATAATGGGAACCACTTGATATTTCGCCTTGATTAAAGCTTTTCCAGCAATGCCCAACATTGGTTTTACCATTCGCCACCTAGCCTTTTCTTTCCCTTGGGTTCTGCAGACTCAAGGGTCATCTTATTTTACCCCCCCGGGCCAGTGCTCCTCTGAGTGTTGGTCCAACTGAGCGATGTCCGGGGCTACCAGGGGCAACTCTGTGCTAGCCTACCCGACGTCTGGCTCATCTGAGTGTGCCCTGAGAAAGAGATATGTGCAGCTCCTATCGGGATTTGTCGGCACATTCGGGCGGTGTTGCTTGTCTTGTTTTAACCTGTTGAAGTGTCTTGAATTACCGAGATACCGAGTCTGATCGGAACATCTTGGGAGGAGGTCTATTCCTTCGTTGACCGTGACAGCTTGTCATGGGCTAAGTTGGGACTCCCCTGCAGGGATTGAACTTTCGAAAGTCGTGCCCGCGGTTATGGGCAGATGGGAATTTGTTAATGTCCAGTTGTAGATAACTTGAACCTTAATTAATTAAAATGAATCAACTGAGTGTGTTACCGTGATGGCCTCTTCTCGGCGGAGTCCGGGAAGTGGACACAGTGTTGGAGTAATGTTTGCGCAGGTTGCTCTCTAGTTTCTCGCTCGCGCTTTGCCTCCTCTTCTCGCTCTCCTTTGCGAATAGGTTAGCCACCATACTTGCTAGTCGCTTGCTGCAGCTCCACTCATATTTTACCTTGCCTTGCCTATAAGCTTAAATAGTCTTGATCGCGAGGGTGCGAGATTGCTGAGTCCCTGTGGCTCACAGATTACTATTACACCAGATGCAGGGCCTGATGATTCCGCTCCAGGTGACGCGTATGAGCTCAAGTGGGAGTTCGACGAAGACTCTCAACGTTACTATGTTTCCTTTCCCGATGATCAGTAGTGGTGCCCAGTTGGGGGTGATTGGGACCGTGTCGCATGTTGGGTTCTCTTTTATTTCTGGCGCCGTAGTCGGGCCATGAGTGTTTGGTTGATGTAATGTTATTTATGTACTTGATTGACGTGGCGAGTGTAAGCCAACTATGTTATCTCCCCTTTATTATTTACAATACATGGGATGTTGTGAAGATTGCCTAACTTGCGACATATGCCTTCAATGCGATTATGTCTCTAAGTCATGCCTCGACACGTGGGAGCTATAGTCGCATCGAGGGTGTGACAATGTTCTTTTGTTGCTGTCAATAGAGCTATTGAGATCCCCAACATTCTTGAGTAGCCGCTAGACCCCCCTCCCCCCACACACAAAGCTGAATCCATGGAAATGTTTGCTTGAGAGAATCCATGTCTTCCCAAGTTGACTATTGCAGTGATGCATGATGCATCACTCCATTCAACAAGTACTTGGCCCACAATACAATTGCCAACTTGTTGAATTCGCCATTGTAGGATCCTGATAGGAACTTGAAATGGTGAAATGAAAGAGGGACCTTCTCTTTTGTACTTGGAGTAGGGACTTCATACACTTCTTTCATAGGGAAATATGAAACACCATATGGGTCTTTAAGCCCACGACTTGAATTTGGTATTTCCCGTTTGTATGTGATCTTGTT
The DNA here is from genome assembly GCF_056163025.1 of Triticum urartu. Lineage (NCBI taxonomy): Eukaryota > Viridiplantae > Streptophyta > Magnoliopsida > Poales > Poaceae > Triticum > Triticum urartu. The sequence goes on from NC_141878.1 coordinate 91,843,583, forward strand.
GCCATCCGTAGAGTTGTTGGGAACCCCTGTTCTTGAGTAACCGCTTGCCTCCTAGCCGACGCATGTGGAAATGTCTACTTGAGAGAATACATGTCTTCCCAAGTTGATTCTTGTTGGGGGTTTGGTGCGACATATGCCAAAGGATGGCTAATCATGATGGGGGCTAGTAAGACGTCGCCGGTGCCAGGAAACGGGATGAGGCAAAGACATGCACGCCGGCGAATCTTACCCAGATTCAGGGCTCTCCTAGGAGATAACACCCCTAGTCCTGCTCTGCAGGTTCTCCGCATGATCACTAAGGCACTAGTAAGTACAATGGTGCTCCCCGAGCTGTATGCGAGGGGTGGAAGAAGGCAGGGCTAGCTTTCTTCTCTCTCTATGTGCGTCTAGATCTAACAGTGTTGGGAACCCTTTGCATGGGTGCCCTGGGGGGTTTATATAGGCCTACCCCCAGGGGTACAATGGTAATCTTGCGGACTGTAGGACCCGATTGTCAGTGTCTTCTGTCGCCGGCTCCTTCGCCGGCCGCTGGGGCCCGCCGCCTGGTGGGCCCTGCCGGCTAGTCTGGTACGGAGCCGACAGGCCGCCTCCGCCGCTTGCGGGTCTGGCTGGCTGCTTGTTACTGTAGTCATAATGCTACAGTCCCACCGTCTGGTGGGAGATCACTATAGCCACACCATGTCTCCTTTGGTCGATGGCGCATGGACCCCAAGGAAAAGGTGGTCCGCCTGCTGGAGGCTGGCCCCCCTCAGGTCCGACTGGTCAGGCGCTGCCGCCTTCTGGGCTCTCGCAGCCAAGTGGGGCCCGCCGCCTGCAGGCTGTACCGACAGGCCGTCGTGGGAACAGGGTTCCGCCCGATGGTGGCAACATCAAGGGCGGGATGGAAACAGTCCCGCGCCGTCCGGAGATCTCGGCTGGTACGGGACACTGTGGCCACGCCCCGCCCTGGATATGGGGGTGATGGCTACGCCGTAGCCTCACCCCGTCTTGTCTTCTTTATGGGGCGCAGTCTTTGAGGGCGCCGCGGGTTGCCTACCAGGTGCCGGCCTCTCTGGTGGCCGCCTGCTGGGAGGCGGCTCGTCTTGGGGCCGTCTTCTGATACTTTGGCCGTCCTCTGGCAGCCGGCCGCTTTGAGCCAGCCGGCCGCCAGAAGGCGGCGCTTCATGCTTGACGCTCGTTGGGCGCAGCCGGCCCAAATGTCTTGAGATGCTCAGGGACTCGAGTGAGGCTACCCATGGTCCATTACTTCGACAATTCTTGAGGTGTTGCATCACTCCATTCAACAAGTTCTTGGGCCATAGTAGCTCGTCGAACTGGCTGTTGCAAGATTCTGACGGGGACTTGAAATGGTGAAATGAAAGAGGGTAATTCGTTTTGTACCTAGAGTGGAGGCCCTGTACACTTCTTTCACTGGGAAACATGAAACACCAGATGCGTCTTGCTAGTGTCAGGTAGCTGTAATCTGTAGGTCACTTCTCCAATTCTCCTAGTCATAGGATAAGGACCATAATAATTAAAGGCAAGCTTGTGATTTGAAAAATGGGCAACTGAAGTTTGCACATAAGGCTGCAATTTAAAAAAATACTTCATCACCCTCATAAACCTCTCTTTCAATTCTATGCTTATCAGCACGAGCTTTCATCCTTTGCTAAGTTCTCAACAAGAGTTATCTGACATGCTGATTTGCCACTTCTCTATCATCCATGAAGGAAATATGCCCTAGAGGCAATAATAAAGTTGTTATTTTATATTTCCTTATTCATGATAAATGTTTATTATTCATGCTAGAATTGTATTAACTGGAAACTTGATGCATGTGTGGATACATAGACCAAACACTGTGTCCCTAGTAAGCCTCTACTAGACTAGCCCGTTAATCAAAGATGGTTAAGTTTCCTAACCATAGACATGTGTTGTCATTTGATGAACATGATCACATCATTAGGAGAATGATTTGATGGACATGACTGTAACACCCCGTATGTAACCTGCCACATTTGTATTCCAACTCTTGCCATTTCCGACACTAAGTTATGATATTTCCTCGTTGCCGGGTTTTTGTCTTCGTGTTGTTTTGTCTTTGTCATGCATCTCATATCATGTCATCATGTGCATTGCATTTGCATACGTGTTCGTCTTATGCATCCGAGCTTTTTCCCCGTTGTCCGTTTTGCATTCCGGCGCTCCTATGTCCTCCGGTGTCCCTTTCTACCTCTTTTCGTGTGCGGGTCTTAAACATTTTCGGATTGGACCGAGACTTGCCAAGCGGCCTTGGTTTACTACCGGTAGACCGCCTGTCAAGTTTCGTGTCATTTGGACTTCGTTTGATACTCCAACGGTTAACCAAGGGATCGAAAAGGCCTCGTGTGTGTTGTAGCCAAACACCTCTCCAAAGTGGCACAAAACCCACCTAAACCTCCTCCATCATCTAGATCGTTCGATCACGATCGCGTGGCCGAAAACCGTGCTCAATTTGGAGCCTCCTAGCTCCCTCTACCTCTATATATAGGTCCCTCCACGAAAATCCCGGGTCTCTACCACCCCTAACCCTAGTCTATCGCCCTCCCGCATGCCGGACACGTCCGGGTGCGTCGGACATCACCGCCGCTGCCAACCGGGGACTGCCACGTGTCCCGAGCCAGCCCCCACTTCACCGCCGACCCCGCGGGTCCGCGAGGCCCAGCGCTGGCCCTCCCTGCTCGGCTCCTCCCGCCGCCCGACGCCGCCCGCTCCTCGGATCCCCACCGCCATCGCCCTCGACGCCGGCGCGCTTCGCCGCCGCCACGCACAGCCCCGCTCCGGCGACCGCGCCCGAGCGCGCCTCCTCACCGCCCGACACCGGCGAGCGCCACCGCGCTCCGCGCTGCCCCAAGTCCGGCCGCCCTCCGTCCTCTCCTCGCCGATCCGAAGCTGCCCAAGTCCGGCGACCTTAGGCGCATCTCCGGCGAACATTGATCCCGTGCAGCTACAGTGTCCCGATCCGATCTGGATCTGAAACCCTAATCTCGGGTTGACTTTTGCCTCCTCTCAGATATTTTTTGCATACTTTGACATGCCATAACTCTGCAAGCGTTGCTCCGATTCGTGCGTTTAGCATATCGAAATGTTCGTCTCGACGAGTACTTCATTTCATCTCATTGCATCATGTTCACTTGAGCTCATCTTGATGCCCTAAATGCTGTTGGTAGAGTGCTAGTTTCTGTTAGTTTCAGATCCTTATCAGCAAATGCACTTTTGTCATTTTTGCCATGATTAATGTGTGCCTCCTATAATCTTGAGCTCTACATATGATTTGAAGTATGCCATGCCATCTTTACAGGGTTGTATGCCATGTATTTTTGTGATCTCTTGGTGACTAGCACAAGCATACAAAGTAGCTTACTTATTGTTACTGATTTCAAGGACCTAGAAATCTTCTAAGTCCCTTTCCTGCTGTAATTTTTATGCCATGTGTTCATGTTGCTACCGAGTGATCCGTGCCTCTTTTGAGCATGATCAGTAAGGATGTTTTGTTGATATTGTTGTGATCTATCCATCCATGTCTTTCTTTGCAATTATGGAGCACCCTAGCTTGAGTTAATCGAGCTCTACTTTTGCTATAAAATGTTCCTGACAGATTGTTAACATGTTTAGCAATCCATGCATGCTATGTTGTTGTTCTTGCCATGTTTAGCTTCTATGCCATGTCTACTTGCTGGGTGTATGCTTAGTTTATCATGGAATGTCGTGTGGTGAGTGCATCGAGCTCATAAACATGCCTACTTGATATCTGTTTTGCCATGTTCCAGTTTTTCACTAAGTCTGAATCTGTTAACGATAATTGCTATGTTCACATGGTTGCCATTGTATTTCCTGATCCCTTTTGGCTTATGGTCAGTAAGGGACTTTTGTTGTATGCTTTGAGTAGCTTCATACCATGCCTTGCTTTGCCATGATATGTTCCTGTAGAATGTAGTTATCTTGCTATAAACATTGCTTCCTGATGTTAAATTCCTGACTTGTTGTTTATTTCACTAAGTCTGTAACCTGATATCTTTTGCACTTTTGCCATGCTTGTTTGAACCTGCTATTGAGTGATTTAGCCGTAGCTCAGTGTTCATCTTTTGTCAAGCATCTTGAGTGGATCCCTTCCATGTATTTTGTTGTTATGTTAGAGTGGTGTAGCATGTTGTTCTTGATGCATTTAGAGGGCCTCGTGCTGTTAATCGCAGACCGGTGCCATATTTGATTTGCTTGTCATTTCCAAACCGTGCATCCGATTCCGGTGATCTTTATATCGATTTCGACCGAAATCAACTCCTCTTTCCAGTGGCACTCTTGGTTTTCCAAGTTGAGGCCAGGTTCAATCTTTCCTTGCCGAATCATGCATATGCATCGCATATCGCATCCCGCATATCATACCATGTTTTGCATCATGTTGTTTGTGCATTGCACGTGGTTGATTGTGTCTCCATTTGCTTGTTGTTCTTGCTTGGGTAGAGCCGGGAGACGAGTACGTGATCGAGGAGCCCGTTGAGTACGCTTACGAGGATCAAGTCAGCTCGGAGAACTTTGCAGGCAAGATGACGATACCCTCGAAATCACTTCTATCTTTGCTTGCTAGATGCTCGCTCTTTTGCTATGCCTATGCTACGATACCTACCACTTGCTTATCATGCCTCCCATATTGCCAGGTCAAACCTCTAACCCACCTTGCCCTAGCAAACCGTTGTTTGGCTATGTTACCGCTTTGCTCAGCCCCTCTTCTAGCGTTGCTAGTTGCAAGTGAAGATTGGAGTTGTTCCTTGTTGGAACATGTTTATTGTTGGGATATCATTATTATATCTTGTCTATTTTAATGCACCTATATACTTGGTAAAGGGTGGAAGGCTCGGCCTTATGCCTGGTGTTTTGTTCAACTCTTGCTGCCCTAGTTTCCGTCATACCGGTGTTATGTTCCTCGATTTTGCGTTCCTTACACGGTTGGGTTATAATGCGAACCCCTTGACAGTTCGCCTTGAATAAAACTCCTCCAGCAATGCCCAACCTTGGTTTTACCATTTGCCACCTAGCCTCTTTTCCCCTTGGGTTTCCGGAGCCCGAGGGTCATCTTTATTAAACCCCCGGGCCAGTGCTCCTTGATAACCCACAAGTATAGGGGATCAATTGTAGCCTCTTTCGATAAGTAAGAGTGTCGAACCCAACGAGGAGCTAAAGGTAGAACAAATATTCCCTCAAGTTCTATCGACCACCGATACAACTCTACGCACACTTGACGTTCGCTTTACCGGAAACAAGTATGAAACTAGAAGTACTTTGTAGGTATTTTTGGGTAAGCTTGCAAGAAGGTAAAGAGCATGTAAATAAAAGCTAGGGGATGTTTAGATAAAGACACAACTAAATTAGTTTTAGTAAAGATTTTTTGTCAACAAGAAAGTTATTTGTCCCTAGGCAATCGATAACTAGACCGGTAATCATTATTGCAATTTTATTTGAGGGAGAGGCATAAGCTAACATACTTTCTCTACTTGGATCATATGCACTTATGATTGGAACTCTAGCAAGCATCCGCAACTACTAAAGATTCATTAAGGTAAAACCCAACCATAGCATTAAAGCATCAAGTCCCCTTTATCCCATACGCAAACAACCTACTTACTCGTGTATGTGCTTCTGTCACTCACGCCACCCACCATAAGCAAATCATAAGCATAATGCAAACCCTACTGCGGGAATCCCTCACGCTTGCGCGACACGGAGAGCACCATAGGACAGCACCAATAATAAAACATACAACTCAAACCAATCTTGATCATCAAATAGCCATTAGGACAAAACAGATCTACTCAAACATCATATGATAGCCATACATCATTGGGAAATAATATATAGCGTTGAGCACCATGTTTAAGTAGAGATTACAACGGGTAAGAGAGACGTTACACCGCTGCATAGAGGGGGGAAGAGTTGGTGATGATGGCGGTGAAGTTGTTGGTGAAGATGGCGGTGATGATGATGGCCCCGGCAGTGCTCTGGCGCCACCGGAAGCAAGGGGGAGAGGGCCCCCCTTCTTCTTCTTCTTCTTCTTCTTCTTCCTTGACCTCCTCCCTAGATGGGAGAAGGGTTTCCCCTCTGGTCCTTGGCTTCCATGGCGTGGGAGGGGCGAGAGCCCCTCCGAGATTGGATCTATCTCTCTGTTTCTCTCTGGTTCTGCGTTCTCTGATTCTTCCCTTTCACCGTTTCTTATATTCCCGAAGATCCGTAACTCCGATTGGGCTGAAATTTTGACACGATCTCTATCCAGAAATTAGCTTTCTTATGGCGAAAGAAGGGCACCAACCGCCTTACGGGGTGGCCACGAGGGTCAGGGGCACGCCTGCCTCCCCAGGGCGCGCCCCCTACCTCGTGGACCCCTCAAGCATCGTCTCGCGTGGATTCTTCTTCCCAAAAATCATATATATTCCAAAAAAAATCTCCGTCAGTTTTTATTCCATTTGGACTCCGTTTGATATGGATATTCTATGAAACAAAAAACATGCAACAAACAGGAACTGGCACTGGGCACTGGATCAATATGTTAGTCCCAAAAATAGTATAAAAAGTTGCCAAAAGTATATGAAAGTTGTAGAATATTGGCATGGAAAAATAAAAATTTATAGATACGACAGAGATGTATCACTCCTCTAAGTGTTGGTCCAAAACTAGAGCCCCTTGCAGCGCCACCTCTGGGAAACTCGAGGGCTGGTTTTAGTTGTACGGATTGCTTATCCGGTGTGCCCTGAGAACGAGATATGTGCAGCTCCTATCGGGATTTGTCGGCACATTTGGGTGGTGTTGCTGGACTTGTTTTACCATTGTCGATATGTCTTGTAACCGGGATTCTGAGTCTGATCGGATAATCTTGGGAGAAGGAATATCCTTCGTTGACCGTGAGAGCTTGTGATGGGCTAAGTTGGGACACCCCTGCAGGGATTTGATCTTTCGTAAGCCGTGCCCGCGGTTATGGGCAGATGGGAATTTGTTAATGTCCGGTTGTAAAAAAACCTGAAACTTAACTTAATTAAAATGAATCAACTGAGTGTGTGGCCGTGATGGTCTCTTTTCGGCGAAGTCCGGGAAGGGAACACGGTCTCGTGTTATGCTTGATCGTAGGTTGTTCTAGGATCACTTCTTGATCATAGTTCATTGACCGTGCCTTGCCTTCTCTTCTCGCTCTCATTTGCATATGTTAGCCACCATATATGCTAGTCGCTAGCTGCAGCTCCACCTCATAGTTTTACCCTTCCTATAAGCTTAAATAGTCTTGATCGCGGGGGTGTGAGATTGCTGAGTCCCCGTGACTCACAGATTTCCTTCCAAAACCAGATGCAGGGACCGATGATACCGCTCCAGGTGATTCGACTGAGCTCAAGTGGGAGTTCGATGAGGACTCAGGACGATACTACGTGTCTTTTCCAGATGATCAGTAGTGGTGCCCAGTTGGGGCGATCAGGGACATTGTTGCATTTGGGGTTTATCTTCATTTTGGTTCCGTAGTCGGACCTTGAGTGTAACTGGATGAATGTAATGATATTTATGCTATCTGTGTGACGTGGCGAGTGTAAGCCAACTATGTATCTTTTCCCTTATTTATTACATGGGTTGTTGTGAAGATTACCTCACTTGCGACATTGCTTTCAATGCGGTTATGCCTCTAAGTCGTGCTTCGACATGTGGGAGATATAGCCGCATCGAGGGCGTTACAAGTTGGTAATCAGAGCCTTCCCCGACCTTAGGAGCCCCCTGCTTGATCGAATCGTTGGCGTTGTTGAGTCTAGAAAAATGTTTTGAGTCATTTAGGATTATATATATCGGAGAGTAGGATTCTTTTTACTCCTCAGTCCCTTCGTCGCTCTGGTGAGGCATCCTGATGTAGAGTTTTGACTCTTCTCTTCTGAAATTTCACTAAAAAAATTAGGATCACGCGGGTATCTTGGAATCGTTTCGATGGTTTTGTGACGAGAACATTGTTCTTGGTGCCTCCTAACATTTAGGGGTTGTGGCAGTGTCCCGGGGAGTTGAGCTCCGAGGTGTTGTCGTCACAATTTTATCGTTGCAAATCTGGAATACCTGAGTTTTGCCGACATCGAAAATCTTTTTTATGCAGTTGTTGGTGAGATAACCTCGACGCCACCCAGTACTGGGGCGGGAGTTCGGGAGTATTGCCATAACTCGTATAACGAATGCTTTTCGAAGGTTGAGGTAAATGATTTCCGAAGGTTTCTTGCTTATGTGTTGAAGGATGGATACAGCTGGATGTAGGATTTGCTAGCTTTGGGTGAGATATTATGCTTCCCATGTATCCCCAACACCTAATTGCATAACCGGAAAGGTTCGGGAGTTTCATAGGTGGGAATTCTTGTAGCTCTAGTATTTCTTCCGCGGATATTTGGTTTGTGATTGGGTAATCCTCACCAAGTATTTGTTCATTCCGTACCTTGTTGTTTTATTTCTTCTACCTCTATCTAAGTGGCTTCTCAATTTATGGAAGTGTGACCATTTCAATTGGAATGCATTCATTCATTTTGTTCGGATGCTAAGACTATATGGTGCAATTTCGATCCATTTGATTCAGCTTGAATATATGCCTGTCAAGATGCTAACGGATGTCACCCTCTCCAGGATGGCTCCTCCAACTCGTACGACTCCGAATCTGGATCCGCCACCACCACCTCCACCTCCGGAGGCATGGCAAGCTGTGATGGCCTCTACCAATGCAAACATGCAACTGATCATGCAAATTTTCCAAGAGCGCAACCAAGGGAACCAAGGGCATGGCAACAATCAGAATCAATTTGCTACACTCAACCAGTTCCTCGCTAACCAGCCAAAGACCTTCAACAACTGTGTCAAGGCAACAGACGCTGATGATTGGCTCGTGGATATCTGCAAGCATTTCGAGTGCAGCAACGTCAGGCCTGAGGACTTTGTCAAGTTTGCCTCGTTCCAACTCAAAGACCAAGCTGCTGAGTGGTATCAGCAATACAAAGATTCCAGAGGAGGCCGTGTGATTACCTGGGATGAATTCCGTCAAGACTTCAAAGCTCACCACATTCCTCAGAGTGTTGTTGAGAGCAAGCGTGAGGAATTCCGCAACCTGAAGCAAGGCAGCTTGTCTGTTTACCAGTATAACATCATGTTCCAGAAGCTCGCTCATTTCGCCAAGCAGGACGTCCCTGACGAGAAGAGCATGATTTATCAGTTCAGAGGTGGCCTCAGAGAAGATCTTCAACTTGCTCTTGTGCTTTTCGAGCCTCAGAAGTACGATGAGTTTTACAACATGGCACTGAAACAAGAGGCTGCCCAACTCAAGTGCGATGCTTCCAAGAAGCGAGTCAGAGATGCAACTCCTTCTTCCTCAACTCAAGTGGCAACTAAGCAGCAAAAGTATTGGCTGCCTCCTCCTCCGTTCCGTCAGCCTTATCAGCAGAAGAGCAAAGGTGGCAATGGATCTTCCCACCCACCCAACCCAGGCTTTCAGAACAAGACTTCGTCTCATGCTCCAAGATCAAGTGCTCTGTATCACCGTCCGCTCTCGGAGGTCACGTGCAACAAGTGTCAGCAGAAGGGTCACTATGCCAACAAATGCTTCAATCATAGGCATCTTCCTCCTCCTCCTCCTGTGAGATCTGCCAGCACCGCAGTGGTCAAGCATAATCCCAAGCACGCCAAGGTCAACATGATGAACGCAGCTCAGGCAGAGGACTCGTCAGATGTGATTATGGGTAACCTTCCTGTTAATGATATTCCTGCAAAAGTTCTTTTTGACACGGGTGCATCGCATTGTTTCATCTCGAGACCTTTTGCATCTAAGCATGATTTGGTTACTCAAGTTTTGCCGAGACCTTTGGCTATTGTTTCTCCGGCCCGACAAATGACTTCTCGATTTTTCGTCCCGGATGTTTCTATCACGTTGGGCGACTATAAGTTCTTGTCTTCTCCTAGTGTCCTTGGTGACTCGGATATTGATCTTATTCTCGGAATGGATTGGCTTTCTAAGCACAAGGCTCAGCTTGATTGTGCTGCCAGGCAGATTCAATTGACACATTCGTCTGAGGATGTAATCGTCTTTGCCGCTCGTGATGATACCATCTATCTGTTTTCTCTCAACGAGAAGGGCGAGCTGGATGCCATCTCTCAGATTCCAGTCGTTTGCGAATATCAAGACGTCTTTCCAGAAGAGCTTCTAGGAATGCCTCCGCACCGGCCAGTTGAATTCGTCATCGATCTTGAGCCTGGCACGGAACCTGTTTGCAAATGTCCTTACAAGCTTGGAACTGAAGAGTTGAAGGATCTGAAGAAGCAACTCGATATTCAAGAGCGTATGGGTCTCATCCGACCAAGTTCTTCTCCATGGGGTTGTGGTGTTCTTTTCGTCAAGAAGAAGGATGGAACGGACCGACTTTGTGTCGACTACCGTCCATTGAACAAGAAGACCATAAAGAACAAGTACCCACTTCCCAACATCAATGAGCTTTTCGAACAACTCAAAGGTGCTCAAGTATTCTCCAAGCTTGATCTCCGTATGGGCTATCATCAGATTCGCATTCGTGAAGAAGATATCCCCAAGACAGCGTTCAGAACAAGCTATGGGTCATATGAATACACTGTCATGTCTTTCAGCCTTGTCAACGCTCCTCCAACATTCTCTCGCATGATGAACTTCATCTTCAACACCTACACAAATGTCTTCGTCTTGGTCTTCCTTGATGACATTTTGGTCTTTTCCAAGAACAAGGAGGATCATGCCAAACACTTGAGATTGGTGCTGGATAAACTCAGAGAACATCAGTTCTATGCGAAGTTTTCAAAGTGCGAGTTTTGGCTCGATGAGGTTCTCTACCTTGGGCATATCATCTCTGCCAAGGGCATAGCGGTTAATCCTGAGAAGGTGTCTGCAATTGTGAATTGGGAACCACCTCAGAATGTGAAGCAACTCCGCAGCTTCCTTGGACTCGCAAGCTAGTATCGAAGGTTCGTTGAGAACTTCTCTAAGATCGCGAAGCCTCTTTCCAACCTTCTCTAGAAGCATGTGAAGTATGTCTGGTCGCCTGAATGTGACATCGCCTTCTACACCCTGAAAGAGAAGTTAGTCACTGCTCCAGTTCTGACTCCTCCTGATGAATCCAGACCGTTCGAGGTCTTCTGTGATGCTTCCCTTCAAGGTCTTGGTGCAGTGTTGATGCAAGAGAAGAAAGTTGTGGCCTATACCTCTCGCCAGTTGAAGCCCAACGAAAAGAACTACCCCACTCATGACCTCGAGTTGGCGGCAGTTGTCCATGCTCTTTTAACATGGAGACATCTCTTGTTGGGAAGAAAAGTGGACATCTTCACTGATCATAAGAGTCTCAAGTACATCTTCACTCAGCCAAACCTCAACCTCAGGCAGACTCGTTGGGTCGAGATGATTCAAGAGTATAATCCGAGTATCGAATATACTCCAGGCAAGGCCAATGTAATTGCTGATGCATTGAGCAGGAAGGCTTACTACAACAGTCTGATTATCAAGCCTTACCAACCCGAGCTTTGTGAAGCTTTCTGCAAACTCAATATACAAGTTGTTCCTCAAGGATTTCTGGCCAACCTCCAAGTCTCTCCTACTTTGGAAAATCAGATTCGCGAGGCTCAACTTCTTGATGCTATGGTGAAGAAGGTGAAGATTGGGATTGCCAAGAGTCAACCCAAGTACAAGTGCTATCGTCTTGATGACAAGGATACTCTATTCTTCGAGGATCGCATTGTTTTGCCTAAAGGTGACCTTCGTAAAGTCATTATGAACGAGGCTCACAATTCACTCCTCCCTATTCACCCTGGAAGTACAAAGATGTACCAGGACCTCAAGCAGTCATATTGGTGGACTCGAATGAAGCGCGAGATTGCTCAGTTCGTGAATGAATGTGATGTCTGCAGAAGAGTGAAAGCAGAACACCAACGACCAGCTGGTCTCCTCCAACCTCTTGCCATTCCAGAATGGAAGTTTGACCACATTGAGATGGACTTCGTGACTGGATTTCCAAAGTCCAAGCGTGGCAATGATGCTATCTTCGTTGTCATCGACAAACTCACTAAAGTGGCTCATTTTCTTCCTATCAAAGAATCTATCACAGTAGCTCAGTTGGCAGAGCTATATACCTCCAGGATTGTCTCTCTGCACGACATTCCGCAGTTGATATCTTCAGATCATGGGAGCATCTTCACCTCTAAGTTCTGGGATTCTTTTCAGAAGGCCATGGGCACCAACATTCGCTTCAGCACAGCTTTTCAACCTCAAACTAGTGGCCAAGTCGAGAGGGTCAATCAAATTCTTGAAGATATGCTCAGGGCTTGTGTCATCTCTTTCGGTATGAAGTGAGAAGATTGTCTTCCATATGTCGAGTTCTCCTACAACAACAGCTTCCAAGCGAGTTCGGGCAAGGCCCCATTCGAGATTCTCTATCACAGGAAGTGCCATACTCCTCTTAATTGGTCAGAGACTGGTGAACGTCAACTTCTTGTAAATGACTTGATCACAGAGGCTGGAGAAATGTGCAAAGTCATTCGTGATAATCTCAAAGCCGCGCAATCGCGCCAGAAGAGTTACTATGATAGCAAGCATCGTGACTTGGCTTTCGAGATCGGAGACCATGTCTACCTCCGCGTCTCTCCAATGAAAGGTACTCGTCGCTTCGATATCAAAGGGAAGCTTGCCCCTAGATACATGGGTCCTTTCAAGATCATCAGCAAAAGAGGCGATCTCGCCTATCAACTTGAGCTTCCATCCAACTTTGCAAACATGCATGACGTGTTTCACGTGTCTCAACTCCGCAAGTGTTTCAAGACTCCTGACCACACCGTTGACTTCGAAGAGATTGATCTCCAAGAAGACCTGTCTTATCATGAGCACCCAGTTGCTATTCTTGAAGAAACTGAGCACAAGACTCGCAACAAGTCTATCAAATTCCTGAAAGTCAAGTGGTCACATCATTCCGACCGTGAAGCCACCTGGGAACGCGAGGATCACCTCCTTTCTGCGTACCCGGAGTTTTTCCAGTTCTAGATCTCGGGACGAGATCCTTTCGTAGTGGTGGAGTGTTGTAACACCCCGTATGTAACCTGCCACATTTGTATTCCAACTCTTGCCATTTCCGGCACTAAGTTATGATATTTCCTCGTTGTCGGGTTTTTGTTTTCGTGTTGTTTTGTCTTTGTCATGAATCTCATATCATGTCATCATGTGCATTGCATTTGCATACGTGTTCGTCTTATGCATCCGAGCTTTTTCCCTGTTGTTCGTTTTGCATTCCGGCGCTCCTATGTCCTCCGGTGTCCCTTTCTACCTTTTTTCATGTGCGGGTGTTAAACGTTTTCGGATTGGACCGAGACTTGCCAAGCGGCCTTGGTTTACTACCGGTAGACCGCCTGTCAAGTTCCGTGCCATTTGGACTTCGTTTGATACTCCAACGGTTAACCGAGGGATCGAAAAGGCCTCGTGTGTGTTGAAGCCCAACACCTCTCCAAAGTGGCCCAAAACCCACCTAAACCTCCTCCATCATCTAGATCGTTCGATCACGATCGCGTGGCCGAAAACCGTGCTCAATTTGGAGCCTCCTAGCTCCATCTACCTCTATATATAGGTCCCTCCATGAAAATCCCGGGTCTCTACCACCCCTAACCCTAGTCTATCGCCCTCCCGCGCGCCGGACACGTCCGGGCGCGGCGGACATCACCGCCGCCGCCAACAGGGGACTGCCACGTGTCCCGAGCCGGCCCCCACTTCGCCGCCGACCCCGTGGGCCCGCGAGGCCCAGCGCCGGCCCTCCCGGCCCGGCTCCTCCCGCCGCCCGACGCCGCCCGCTCCTCAGATCCCCGCTGCCATCGCCCTCGACGCCGGCGCGCTCCGCCACCGCCGCGCCATCTCCGCCGCGCACCGCCCTGCTCCGGCGACCGTGCCTGAGCGCGCCTCCTCACCGCCCGACGCCGGCGAGCGCCACCGCGCCCCGCACCGCCCCAAGTCCGGCCGCCCTCCGTCCTCTCCTCGCCGATCCGATGCTCCCCAAGTCCGGCGACCTCGGGCGCATCTCCGGCGAACATCAATCCCCATGCAGCTACAGTGTCCCAATCCGATCTGGATCTGAAACCCTAATCTCGGTTTGACTTTTGCCTCCTCCCAGATATTTTTTGCATACTTTGACATGAAATAACTCTGCAACCGTTGCTTTGATTCGTGCATGTAGCATATCAAAATGTTTGTCTCTACGAGTACTTCATTTCATCTCATTGCATCATGTTCATTTGAGCTCATCTTGATGCTCTAAATGCTGTTGGAAGAGTGCTAGTTTCTGTTAGTTTCAGATCCTTATCAACAAATGCACTTTTGTCATTTTTGCCATGATTAATGTGTGCCTCCCATGATCTTGAGCTCTACATATGATTTGAAGTATGCCATGCCATCTTTACAGGGGTGTATGCCATGTATTTTTGCAATCTCTGTGGTGACTAGCACAAGCATGCAAAGTAGCTTACTTATTGTTACTGATTTCAAGGACCTAGAAATCTTCTAAGTCCTTTTCCTGCTGTAATTTTTATGCCATGTGTGCATGTTGCTACCAAGTGATCCGTGCCTCTTTTGAGCATGATCAGTAAGGATGTTTTGTTGATATTGTTGTGCTCTATCCATCCATGTCTTTTTTTGCAATTATGGAGCACCCTAGCTTGAGTCAATCGAGCTCTACTTTTGCTATAAAATGTTCCTGGCAGATTGTTAACATGTTTAGCAATTTTGCTGAGCTTGTTGTAGTTGATCCATGCATGCTATGTTGTTGTTCTTGCCATGTTTAGCTTTTATGCCATGTCTACTTGCTGGGTGTATGCGTAGTTTATCATGTAACGCCGTGTGGTGAGTGCATCGAGCTCGTAAACATGCCTACTTGATATCTGTTTTGCCATGTTCCAGTTTTTCACTAAGTCTGAATCTGTTAACGATAATTGCTATGTTCACATGGTTGCCATTGTATTTCCTGATCCCTTTTGGCTTATGGTCAGTAAGGGACTTTTGTTGTATGCTTTGAGTAGCTTCATACCATGCCTTACTTTGCCATGATATGTTCCTGTAGCATGTAGTTATCTTGCTCTAAACATTGCTTCCTGATATTAAATTCCTGACTTGTTTATTTCACTAAGTCTGTAACCTGATATCTTTTGCATTTTTGCCATGCTTGTTTGAACCTGCTATTGAGTGATTTAGCCGTAGCTCAGTGTTCATCTTTTGTCAAGCATCTTGAGTGGATCCCTACCATGTATTTTGTTGTTATGTTAGAGTGGTGTAGCATGTTGTTCTTGATGCATTTAGAGGGCCTCGTGCTGTTAATCGCAGACCGGTGCCATATTTGTTTTGCTTGTCATTTCCAAACTGTGCATCCGATTCCGGTGATCTTTATATCGATTTCGACCGAAATCAACTCCTCTTTCCAATGGCACTCTTGGTTTTCCAAGTTGAGGCCAGGTTCAATCTTTCCTTGCCGAATCATGCATATGCATCGCATATCGCATCCCGCATATCATACCATCTTTTGCATCATGTTGTTTGTGCATTGCATGTGGTTGATTGTGTCTCCCTTTGATTGTTGTTCTTACTTGGGTAGAGCCGGGAGACGAGTACGTGATCGAGGAGCCCGTTGAGTACGCTTACGAGGATCAAGTCAGCTCGGAGAACTTTGCAGGCAAGATGACGATACCCTCGAAATCACTTCTATCTTTGCTTGCTAGATGCTCGCTCTTTTGCTATGCCTATGCTACGATACCTACCACTTGCTTATCATGCCTCCCATATTGCCATGTCAAACCTCTAACCCACCTTGCCCTAGCAAACCGTTGTTTGGCTATGTTACCGCTTTGCTCAGCCCCTCTTATATCGTTGCTAGTTGCAGGTGAAGATTGGAGTTGTTCCTTGTTGGAACATGTTTATTGTTGGGATATCACTATTATATCTTTTCTATTTTAATGCACCTATATACTTGGTAAAGGGTGGAAGGCTCGGCCTTATGCCTGGTGTTTTGTTCCACTCTTGCCGCCCTAGTTTCCGTCATACCGGTATTATGTTCCTTGAGTTTGCGTTCCTTACACGGTTGGGTTATAATGGGAACCCCTTGACAGTTCGCCTTGAATAAAACTCCTCCAGGAATGCCCAAGCTTGGTTTTACCATTTGCCAACTAGCCTCCTTTTCCCTTGGGTTTCCGGAGCCCGAGGGTCATCTTTATTAAACCCCCGGGCCAGTGCTCCTATGAGTGTTGGTCCAAAACTAGAGCACCTTGCAGCGCCACCTCGGAGAAACTCGAGGGCTGGTTTTAGTTGTATGGATTGTGTCGGGGATATACTCCGCAGTATGACCCGGCTGGAGTTGTAAACCGGCTGGGACTTGGTAAACCGGCGGAGAGTTAAGACAGAGAGTCAAGACAGATGGCTAAGACAGACGGTAAACCGGCTGGTGTTAAACCGGCAGACAATGTTAAACCGACAGACAATGTTAAACCGGCAGAACAATGTTAAACCGGCAGAACAATGTTAAACCGGGAGACGTTAAGAAGCCAAGGAAGGGAAGTCAAAATAATTTAAGTTAAAGTCCGAGTTGGACTCCACATGTAACCCGCCCCTTCAACATATATAAGGAGGGGCAGGGCTCCTCAAAGGAGGACGAGAAAGAAACAATCTCTAGGGCTAGACACAACTAGAGGAGAGCCGGTTTACGACGACTCCCTTGTGATGATAATGAGATCTAGCCTCAAACAACATGTAGGGTTGTTACCGGATAATGTTTCCCGGGGCCCGAAGCTGTCTAAACCCTTGTCTTGTGTTGCGTCTCTCGATTCCGCTCAACCCCTCTCAAGCTACCACATAGATGCGTTGGCCTCACGACTAAGTCCTCACACTAAAGACATCTGACGTGTTAATTCCACGACAGTTGGCGCCCTCCGTGGGGCCTGCGCACGGTGGTGTTGAGTTTTTGGAGGGATCTCCCTTAAAGATCGAGAGTTCACGATTTTCCGGATGAAGAGGAGCTGGTTTTAATCTGCATCAGCTTCAAGTTTGTCGGATCAGATTTATGAATGGCGAGGTTTAAAGATTAAACAAAAACTTCGAGCTGCGCCGTGAGCCGCCGCCTTTGCAAATCGGATCTGAGAGGAGTTAAGATGTGTCCGAGTCAACCTCACCGGCGCCGCCTGCCTCTGATTCCAAACTCGAACCTTGCCTTGCCGAATCAAACCTTGCATACGTAAATCGCCGCAACCGCCGCGGCTCTGCCATTGTTGACCGCCTCTGCAAGTAACCTTGACTCCCCGAGTCACCGGCTCACGTACCACCTTTACACGGACTCGCGCCATCATCGCTTCAACTCGTTTTCGATTACAACGATCCAGAGCCGTAGGAGGACTCGGGTTTCGCTTTGGTTCACCGCAACCCGGAAGAAGGAAGTCAATGACCCGGAGGAAAACGCCCCGGGTTGGTTCTGTCTCGTTGAGTCGCCGACCACGTTCTATCACCAGGGAGACAAAGTCAAGTTGCCAACAAATCAAGTTGCCGGGATGAATCAGTGTGCACTGGTGGCAGCTCGTCTTTTGAGGACCAATTAAGTTTTGAGCTGCTCGTTCACGGGATAAAGCCAACACCATCAATTGGGCTTTCCTAATTACTAGCAGTTGAAAGAGCAAAAGACCACGATCCGGATTCCTTGCACCGAGCTGGCTGTTGACCCGCCCATCTCTGTCTCTGCCATGGGATTGACCTGCCGAGAGTGCCCTCTGCCTGCCGGGTGACACTTCCGCGTCCTTCACCCCGGGTCGCCGTTTTTTGGTCAAATCGCCTCGCGAAGCTCACGCCTGGCCTCCTATACCGCTTTGGGCGATTATGATCCGCCACCGGTGGCTGCGTCAGATACTAGAGCCGCCCGCTCACTGATTCAGCTCCGCCGCTGCCGCCATGGTTTACCTCCACCTCGCCTTCACTGGTTTGGTGCTGCCTTGACGCGCCGCGGTCCTCTGCCGCCGCAAACCGTCGCGGTCTCGGGCCGCCCGTGTGTCACCGCCTCCTGTACAACGCCGTCAGCTGCCGATTTAGCTACACCTCTTCAATCCGCCACTGTGAGCCGCCCTGCCGGGTCACCTTGACTGGCCGCTTCTGCTCGAAATCGATGCGGAGCGCCCCTGCTGATGCATCTTTGAGCCGTGCTAAACCGCCCCGGCGCGCAGTACTTCTCCGCCCTCTGCCGGATCGCCGCTCCGCCTCGCCGGGGGCATTCCTGAGCTACCGCAATGGAGCAGCCCCACTCCTCAAGCCATTGCCGTGGCTGGCCTTCTCCGTGCTGAGGCCCACAGCTCGGGCGTCTGCCACCTTAGCCATCGAGGCCCGCAGCCGGCCGGTTTCAAACCGCCGTTCTCCACCTGCGCAATGAGTCGCCAGTGAGCCGTCGTGAATCGCCCTGTCGCCATGAGTCGCGGGTGCCGCCTCGTTTTGCCCTGGATTTGGAGCCGCCGCCTTCACGGACGTACAGAGACAATCTGGATTTTCTCCACCGCTACGACCCGGACTCTGCTTGATGGTCGGGTCTCCCGCAGCGCGCAAACTGTCGTTGAGCCGCCTCGACCCGGAGCCGCAGCGGCCTTGAGCCCGGATTCACGTCACCTGCTGTCATCTTGGCCTCGTGCGCCTCAGCCTGTGAGTCACCGTCCCGTCAGGCCTCTGCAGAGAGTCGCCCTTGCTGGCCGCACCACAGGCCGCCAGCGCCTTACTCTTCCTTCCTCATCCTACACTGAGTCACCCACGGCCTCGTCCCCTCGCCTAAACCGGCCGGACGCCGCTCCGTGGCGGCCCCGCCTGCACCGAACCACCGCCGTGGCCTTGCGGCAGCCGTCATACCGCCCGCGATCTCGCCGCCGTCTGACCTTCCGTGCCGCCCCTCCACCCTTGGGTGTGAGCCGCCCTCACATGGGCCTCGAGAGTCGCCGGCCTCCGCCGGCGCGCCTCAGCTGCTGAGACGCCTCACTGCGAACCAACTTTGCTGCAGGCTCTGCCTCTGCAGCAGTGATCCGACGCTACCACCTTGTGTCGCCCTGCCGGCTCGCGACCTCTACTACGGCCTCTCTCCGAGCCGCCGCCGCAGGCCACTGCACTCGCAGGCTTGGCAAAACCGCCCTGCCGGCTTGATGCCCCGACCACGGCCGTTCGTTCCCAACCCAACCTCATCCGGTCTCTGCTCCGGGCCGCGTCCGAACAACCTGCATCAACTATAAAGCCGCCATGGCCGCGACCCACCCTCTCGTCGCTGCGGCCGCGTCATGCCGTTCCTGCCCTCCACGGCTGTGGGTCGCTGCCGTTGAGCCGGCCAGTTTCTTCAAGTCGCCACAGTGGCCTTGAGCCGCTGCCGCTTCACTAAACCACCTGACGGCTGTCGCAGCCGTGCCTGCTTTGAGTCGCCAGTTTTCTAGCGCCAAGCCGCTGCCGCTTTACTAAATCGTCACTGCGGCATCTCATCATCGGCGTTGGATCAACCACCTGACCTCGGCCGTGTCAAAAGTTGCTGTCGTCGACCCGCCAAGGCCCTGCGATGTGTGAATGCAGACAGTGGCTCACAGCACCTCGGCGGTTTACGGCGACTCAGGGCAGGGCCTCCGCTTTAAGCCGCCGTCCCTTCCTGCTGCTATATGCCTCCGCTTCCTGAACCGTCTTGAGCAGCCGCGAGTCTCTAGTGAACAGTTCTGACTTCCGCCGGTTCACCTTTTGTGCTACGGGCTTGGCCAATGTGACCCGTCTTCTGATTGTTGCCCCACCGATCTGTGTTGAGCTATGGTGTTATTCTGTGGAGATAACGGGCTCAAGTGACAGGAGGCCTGGTGATTAAAATACAAGGTTGGAGGTGGGGATGCCAATAATAAGCTGTGTGTGTATGCGTGCCACATCAAAAAGCAAATCATGCCAAAAGTGAGAGGGAGCAAGCTCTCACACAAAGAAACAAGCTAAAAGATTCACGGTCTGAGCTAAGTGTGCTACTGATTGATGGGAACGACCCATTTCAAAATTTGATGGATAAGTGGTTAGTTGATTGGACGTGAAGGCTTTCACTCGGTCAACAGTTACTACCAGGTGATCCTGTCCTATCTATTTCATCTGTGTATAATAATATGTTTCGTACAGTTATTCTGTCTTGCAATGTTTATGCAGGATAGTTATTTGTGACGAAAGTAATGTTATACCACGGATACGGAGCACGTACCAATATTCTTTTGTACTAGCGCTTGTCCGTGTCGTGATGCTCGATGAATACATACCTTCACCGTGGTGATGATCAGCTCTGCGGTGGATAATTTACTAGCCTGACATATCAGGTGAAATCCATCCAGTATATTTTTTATATTGTTTTCTTTAAAAAGAGCAATCACTCTGGCTTGTAAGGTTATCTAAATGCAGGACCTTAAAACCACCATATTGGTGCAAATTAAAGGCCGTCAGAAAATTTCTGGCTTAAAAAGAGGGATTCCGGTTTAAGGGAAAGTTATATCCCACCAAGCTTTGAAGCTCTCGATAGCCGGGTCAAAATACCAGTTCAAGAAAAATTTATCTCTTGCAAAAAGTTAAAGGTTGTCAAAGAGGACCTGCTGCTCTGACACGCGGTTCAAACATGGGTATCCCGCCGTATTGGCTTATCATATTATTTTTTACATGGGGGCTTCAGCTTACAAAGCGGAGTTCTGTCCATTAATCCGGCTATCACGCCACAACAAAGCTTGGGAGCTTCACACCCAAGGGGCCAAAGAGAGTATTGTTGCTAAAGCATAACTCAAACATAGGCACCCATTGAGCACAGCTCACAAAGTTACTTGGGGGCTCTTTGCGTAAAATACCAAAGAGTTTGAAAGGATCCTTGTAACCGGGTATCGACCCACGGCTTGGAAGCCTGGTGTATTCACCTAAAACCCCGGGTTAACCTGCCTTCATCAAGTAAGCCACTCCTATCCAGATAATCCTGGCATGACCCGCCGAATGTTTGACAGTTACTCTCATTGAGACCCTGAACTTGTCAAAGTTAAAACGGCGATTGGTTAGTTGGAGGCCCATCTTAAAAGGCTTTGTCAAATGGTTTAACTCAGCTGCCTGGCAGCCCATGAAAAGCCTCGAATTTGGGCCTGGCAGCCCTTGAAAAGCCTCGACTACACGGTTTTATTTGCCTTTGTCAAGATTTTTTCTCTTTTGATAAATTTTATGTTGAACCGGCGTCTCTCGACCCGGCATGACTAGCAGTCATCAAATTAACCTGGTGTTCTTTAACCCGGCTCGACTTTCAACTACAAGTTGTCAGTGCATAATCACTTATAATCCGGTGTTTATTGACCCGGCCTGGCTTTCGACTATAAGTCGCCAGTATATATTTGGATTGCGCCATTGGAATCATGCGCTCATAAATCATTGGATTATATTATTCAAATATTCAAATAGCCAACATGGCTGGATTTTTATGGTTATCAATAACCAATATTATGATTGAGGTTTTCAAAGTCGCTTCAGCGCACTGGATACTATTTTATCAATAGGTATGATTTATTCTACAAAGGAATAGTCCCAAGTCGCTGCAGGCTTACGACCCGGCACTTGGGGGCTACATTATTTCAGTTGAGATTACATCAAATACACAAGTCTCATGTCGCTGCAAGCATGCACCGTGACACTTGGGGGCTAATGCAAAGTCATTGTTTGCTCACCTTATTGAAGACCCGACTCATCACATTGTAATGAGCCGGCCCTTGGGGGCTACCAATTGCCTCTGTCAACAATTTAAGGTACAAAGCTTTTTATCCAGTACATTGAAGGGTCCCCTGCTCAGTTGATAAAGCACAAGGCTCTTAACCTTGTGGACATGAATTCAAGCCCCATGATGGGGGTTACATCATATGATGTTATTTTCATTGAAGAATATACCAAAGTCCCAGCTCAATATTATCTTACTGAGTCGACCCTTGGGGGCTACACGTTGATGCTCAAACTTTACAAGATTATATTACAAAGTCCCTGCTCATTATTGCATAATGACCCGACCCTTGGGGGCTACACTGGTTGAAGTTTTTATGAGAATAAGGCAATTTCAAGTCCCAGGTTGCTGCAAGCATGACAACCCGGCACTTGGGGGCTACATATGTAGAATACTCAATTCTGATTAGTAATTGATGAATGAGGGAGTCCTGGATTAGGGGGTGTCCGGATGGCCGGACTATACCTTCAGCCGGACTCCAGGACTATGAAGATACAAGATTGAAGACTTCATCCCGTGTCCGGAAGGGACTTTCCTTGGCGTGGAAGGCAAGCTTGGCGATACGGATATTCAGATCTCCTACCATTGTAACCGACTCTATGTAACCCTAACCCTATCCGGCGTCTATATAAACCGGAGGGTTTTAGTCCGTGGGACAACATACACATCAACAATCAAACCATAGGCTAGCTTCTAGGGTTTAGCCTCTCTGATCTCGTCGTAGATCAACTCTTGTAATACCCATACCATCAATATTAATCAAGCAGGACGTAGGTTTTACCTCCATCTAGAGGGCCCGAACCTAGGTAAAACTTCGTGTCCCCTGCCTCTTGTTACCATCCGGCTTAGACGCACAGTTCGGGACCCCCTACCCAAGATCCGCCGGTCTTGACACCGACATTGGTGCTTTCATTGAGAGTTCCTCTGTGTCGTCGCCGTCAGGCTCGATGGCTCCAACGATCATCAATGGCGATGCAGTCCAGGGTGAGACCTTCCTCCCTGGACAGATCTTCGTCTTCGGCGGCTTCGCACTGCGGGCCGATTCACTTGGCCATCTAGAGCAGATCGAAAGCTACGCCCCTGGCCGTCAGGTCAGATTTGGAAGTTTAAACTACACGGCTGACATCCACGGGGACTTGATCTTCGACGGATTCGAGCCATTGCCGAGCGCGCCGCACTGTCCCGACGAGCATGATCTAGCTCTGCCGCCGAACAGTGCCCTGGAGGCCGCACCCGCATCGGCTCCGATCCTTAATTCGGAGCCAACTGCGCCGATCAAGGATGGGTGGTTGGACGCCGCCTCGGGGGCTGCGATCCCCACGGTGATTGAGCCGAACACCAGCCCTGCACTCCGCAAGACTCGTGAC
This sequence comes from Triticum urartu, assembly GCF_056163025.1. Classification (NCBI taxonomy): domain Eukaryota; kingdom Viridiplantae; phylum Streptophyta; class Magnoliopsida; order Poales; family Poaceae; genus Triticum; species Triticum urartu. The sequence goes on from NC_141878.1 coordinate 91,866,741, forward strand.
TCCAAGGAGCCGGACTCCTCTCCGGACTCCGAACCTTCCGCGCCCCTACCAATCGAATCCGATTGGGCGCCGATCATGGAGTTTACTGCCGCGGACATCTTTCGGCACTTGCCTTTTGGCGATATTCTGAAGACACTGAAGTCTCTCTCTTTATCAGAGAGCCCTGGCTGGACTACGGTTAGCAAGATTGGGATGCGGACGATGAAGAAATTCAAAGCCCACCCACCACCCACTTTGTTGCCACTGTCGATGATTTAACCGACATGCTCGACTTCGACTCCAAAGACATCGACGGTATGGACGCCGACGAAGGAGACGAGGAAGAACCAGCGCCTATTGGGCCCTGGAACGCCACCTCGTCATATGACGTATACATGGTGGACGCGCCAAAAGATGACGACGAGGAGCCGAAGGACGCACCGAAGGCTTGTTCCCTCGAAAAGCAGTCAAAGCGGCGACGCAAGCGCCGCCCCAAATCCCGCCTCGACAGAAATAGCGATCACACAGACCCAGCGCTGGAGCAGGGCGAACCGCTGCCGGACAACGGTAATCCGGATAATCAAACCGAACAAACAAATCCTATCAAGGATAATGGTCCAGACGACATAACGCCGGACAGACACCCGGAGCAGCAGACTGCCCGTAAAAGGCTTGTTGCCACCACGAGGAGTCTGAAAAAGCAGAAGCAAAGGCTCAGGGCTGCGCAAGACACACTCCACATTAGATGGAGCAAAATACTCAACACAGCAGTGAGGTATGGCGACAATCGCCCCTCCAAGAGCTACCCAAAGCGGAAGCTGCTACCCGAATTCGATGAGGAGGCCTCAGACCCCCCACAACCAAATATCAAAGCAGCCACCAGCTCGGATAGACAACCCCTCTACCAACACAGAGCGGCATACAACGCCGCTCACAATACAATACACGACCCATGCGAGGGCTCGTACCCAAAGGACGGCGCAACAAGATCCATCTATGGACCACGCAAGCACGCCCCAGCATACAATGCAACACAACAAACACTCGAACAACATGGTACACCCAGCTACAGGGGTGCCGCACACCCCCTATGTTTCACCGATGAGGTGTTGGACCATGAATTTCCAGAGGGATTCAAGCCCGTAAACATAGAGGCATACGACGGAACAACAGACCCTGGGGTCTGGATTGAGGACTATATCCTTCATATCCATATGGCTCGAGGAGATGATCTCCATGCCATCAAGTACCTACCCCTCAAGCTCAAAGGGCCAGCTCGTCACTGGCTCAAAGGCCTCCCCGAAAGCTCCATTGGAAGTTGGGAAGAGCTCGAAGACGCCTTTCGGGCAAATTTTCAAGGGACTTATGTCCGACCTCCGGATGCGGATGATTTGAGTCACATAACTCAACAGCCCGGAGAGTCAGCCCGAAAGCTTTGGAACAGGTTTCTTACTAAAAAGAACCAGATTGTCCGGACGCCGAAGCCTTGGCAGCTTCCAAGCATAGCGTCCGTGACGAATGGCTCGCCAGACACCTCGGCCAAAATAAGCCGAGAATGATGGCCGCATTAACAAATCTCATGGCCCGATTTTGCGCGGGTGAGGACAGCTGGCTAGCCAGATGTAGCACCAGCGACCCCAGTACATCTGAAGTTAGAGATGGAAACAGGAAATCACGGCGCAACAGCAATAACAAACGCCGGATTAAAGAAGATAGCACGAAGGGCACGGCAGTAAATGCCGGATTCAAAAGCTCTCTGCCAGGTCAAAAGCCGCCCCCTAAATGCACCAGGGATGAACCGTCCAGCCTCAACAAACTTCTGGACCAAATATGTCAGATTCATAGTACCCCTGGTAAACCTGCTAATCATACCCACAGAGAATGTTGGGTCTTCAAGCAGTCCGGCAAGCTCAACGCCGTAAACAAGGGGGAGGATACACCAAGTGAAGACGAGGACGACCCCCCCAAGCAAGACACGGGCGAACAAAAGAAATTTCCACCCGAAGTCAAAAGAGTAAACGTGTTACACGTGATCAATGGAAAACACAACGCGGCACTCCCAGGAAAATATACCCAAGTGCCTGTCACCGCGGAGTCCTGCCACTGGTCGTCTGAACCGATCACTTTCGACCATCGCGATTACTCAGCAAGTATCCGGCACGCAGGATGGGCTGCCCTGGTATTAGTCCCAGTAATTGGCGGATATCACTTCACACAAGTCTTGATGGACGGCGGCAGTAGCCTAAACCTAATATATCAGGATACAATCCGTGGTATGGGGTTAGACCCAACACAAATTCGCCACAGCAATAGTACCTTTAAAGGAGTAACGCCAGGCCCAGGGGCTCGTTGTACGGGCTCCCTCTTACTACAAGTTATATTCGGCTCCCCCGACAACTTCCGTTGCGAGCATTTAACTTTCCACATCGCTCCATTTCAAAGTGGCTATCAAGCACTGCTCGGACGCGAAGCTTTCGCTCGCTTTAATGCAATACCACACTACACCTCCCTTACACTCAAGATGCCCGGCCCACGTGGCGTCATTACAGTGTACGGAAATATCAAGCGATCTCTGCGCGCCGAAGAGAGTGAGGCTGCCTTGGCAGCCGCACATTAAAGGCACCCGGACTAGCGAAAGCATCCAATAGGTCGTCAAGACCTCAGACGCAACCAATCGAGTCCGGCGCCGCTACTTATACCGAATAAATGGTTACACCCCTATTTGTCAATACAAGGGGCTCAACACGTGCAGACAATTCCTCTCTTTTACAGACGATCACCGTGCTACACCTGTCCAGGATACGGCACAACAGAGACACAGGCGCAGACGTGCAGCTGGGACCCGCTCCAAGGATTCTTTTTAGATTAAGACCCTGCGTAAACCTTTTTTACTGTCTCTTGTTGATACATATCCATCGTTGGGAAGGATGCTGACGTCTTGGCATGTGGCCACGCCAGAACAATGCGCGTACCTGGACACAAGGGGCTTCTTACAAAGGCCATTATTTAGGCCCGGTTTATACCACAAAGACCGAATACCTTAGGGAGTGTTCGGCGTCGCGAGTTTGGCCCTATATGCATCAGCTCCGAATCATTGTCTTTGGTCAAATGTTGGGTTTGCCCGGCTCCTGTGTTTTGGTGCCTTACGTTCCGCTTTATCGGCTAAGGTAGCACCAGGAGAACTACTGCAATTGTGCCCTGGTTCATCCGGACGAGCACCTCAGTAGAGAAAGCTGAAAACTGATTGTCATGATGTAGCGTGAGACTGGTCAACCACTCGATGACCTGTGGGAATGTTAGAATTCCTCCGCCTTAACGAAGGGCCGTTTTCCGGCCAGGCATGTCCGCACCCCGAGATCAGGAGAGCGCGGAGCCACCAGGGGCTATCTAGTAGCCCCACTGTCAAACTCCTATGGCTAAGTGAAAGTGTTAAAGCATTATAGTCCGGTTGCCTCGCTCGCTCCGCTATCACCTCCTTAATAGGACCAAGACGTTGGGTTAAGTGTGAACGCGTGTTTTTGCGAGCACCTCCGCATTATATGCGTGGGGGTTGAAGCCGACGACTGCAATCTTTCAGGTTATACACATGTATACAAAAACGGCCGCCCAGGAGGCATCATATTACTTTCAGGCAAAAGTATAAAAATAGCCTTATAAACATTTATAAAAGCATCTCGCTTACAATGAGATTACATATCACTCAAACATAATATTTTTTGAGAACTGGGCCTCTACCAAACGGGCACCCTCAAGAACTTCTTCAAAGTAGTGCTCAGCAGCCTTTCGGCCTATGGACGAATCCCGCGCTGCAACATTGGTAGCATCCATCTCCGCCCAGTATGCCTTGACACGGGCAAAGGCCATCCGTGCGCCTTCTATGCACGCCGACCTCTTCATCGCATCAATGCGCGGCACCACATCAAGTAACTGCTGCACCAAGCTGAAATAGCTGTTCGGTTTTGACCCTTCCGGCCATAACTGATCCACAACAGACCTCATGGAGAGTCCGGACAACCTATTTAGTTCGTCCCATTCGGCTAATTGGTCAGTCAATGACAGTGGACGCTCAGGAGAATGGAATTGTCTCCAAAACAACTGATCTACTTCACGGTCCGTCTGACCTTGGAAGTACTTGGCCGCATCGGCAGCGCTCGCCGCCAAATCCATATACACATCCTCCGAACTCCACAGCCGATCCAGAGGGGCATACCGTGGATCTCCGAACCTCCTCTGCAACATAAAGGATTTCCCAGCTACAATATCCCCGGCTTCCCGCAGCTCCTCCTTCTTTGCCCTCATAGCAGAGCGGTGGTCTTTTCTCGTCGCAGCAGCCTTCTCAAGGTCCAATGCATTCGCCTGGTTTTCCTTTTCAAGAACCCGGCAACGGTCGGCGGCGGCTTTTAATTCTTTGGCCATCTTGTCTCGGCTCTCGCCATGTGCGGCCTTCTCGGCTTGCAACTCTTCGGCTGCCTTCAAAGCAGCCGCATTACCCAACCTCGCGTGTTCCTTGGCTCAGGTAAGTGATGCCCGCAAGGCTTCAATAGTGGCAGCTCCATCTACAGTCACAAACATATTAAAGATGCTGGCATCATACTGCTCTTCCTATTGTGGCGTTTATCAGATAATGACACTTACCCTGTGCCTCGTCAAGCCTTTTGTTAACAAGCTCGATGTCGGCGTCTGCCGTTCTAAATGGGCAAACTCGCTAGTCCGGCTAGCCACCGGAGCTTCCATCACCTGCACATAGAGGCAGTATGGTTATTACCTGGGAATATGATCCTCTGTTCGTCGTCGTTTCCGACGATAACCAGAGTCTCAGGGGCTACTATCTACACAGGGCACACCTAGTATGTGCAGGACTATCATACATTCTTTCACATACCTCAAAGCCTGTCAGTAGACTCATAAAAGCTTCATGCAATCCGCTTTCGGCGGACGATATTCTCTCCATCACCGTATTCATCAGCACACGATGTTCATCTGAGATGGCCGCTCACCCCACCAACTCCCTCAGAACATCCGATCGCACACTAGACAGTGCCGGACTCTTTTGTCTGCTCTCTTCAGGAGCCGGACACTGGGAGCTTCGGGGGTCAATGGGATTATCTTCTGGCCTCACCGGACTCGGAGAGGCCCTCCGCGACGACACTTCAGGGTCGCCCGCTTCCGGAGCAGAGGAGTTCGGAGGAGGCGTTTCGCTCTCCATCATCTCTGGAAGAAGATCCCCCGAAGACGAGCTCATTTGAGAGGGGCTAAGGCCCGAACTGCAAAAATATATGCGGTGGTTATCTTCTCAGAAGAAAAAGATGGCATATATGTACTATTAAAGTATTTCGAGTCACTTACGACTCGTGGGAGAATTGATCCCCCCGCGGACTTTGTGCGGCAACAGCGCCCCCCAAGGCAGGACCCTCTGTAGGAGACTTTTTCTCCCGTTTGGAAGCTTCGGCTTCCGAATCCCCGGGCGCAGTCCTTTTCCTCTTCAGGTCGTCTTCCTTCATGGAGACGCTCGCTCCCTCGGTTAGAATGGGCAGCGTTGGGGGCCCGTGTCCGCCCGCATTATCCTCCACAGTATCTTCCTTCAAGGGCTCCGGGCAAGGTGTGGTCTGGAGCATCTTTTCCAATACCGGGTTTTCCAAACCCTCAGGGAGGGGGGCCGAACACCGAATCAACTTCGCCTTTGTTAGCCAGTCCTGGTCAAAAAGCGAACTCTCAACAAAAGAATAACTTCATAACAAAAGAGAGATAGTATGTTCGGCTGGAGGATACCTTACCTGTTCGGTGGCGCGGTTACTACTCAGGCCCACATCCTCGGTGATTTCCGGACACTCCACCTAAGGTCCGAAGAATGACTTGTACATCTCCTCGTGCGTCAGGCCGAGAAAATCTTGAATGACACGCGGTCCCTCGGGATTGAACTCCCATAGGCGAAGAGGCCGGCGTTTGCAAGGCTGGACTTGACGAACCAGCATAACTTGTATTACCGCAACCAAACTGAAATCTCCATTGAAGAGATCTCGAATGCGGCTTTGCAGTATGGGCACGTCCTTGGCTGGCCCCCAGCTCAGACCTCTACTGATCCATGACATCAGTTGTGGTGGAGGGCCCGAGCGGAAAACAGGGGTGGCCGCCCACTTGGCACTTCTAGGAGCCGTGATGTAGAACCACTCCCGTTGCCACAATTCAGACACCTCTGGGATGGAACCTTTGGGCCACGGGGCTCCCGTCATCCTGCGTATTGAGGCACGTCCACACGCTGCATGTTGCCCCTCGATCATCTTCGGCTTCACTTCAAAGGTCTTGTGCCAGAGGCCAAAGTGAGGGGTAACCCGGAGGAAGGCCTCGCACACGACGATAAATGTCGTGATATGAAGAAAGGAGTCCGGAGCTAGATCATGGAAGTCTAGCCCATAATAAAACATCAAACCCCTGACAAAAGGATCCAGAGCAAGGCCTAGACCTCGGAGGAAGTGGGAAATGAACACGACGTTCTCGTGGGGTTCGGGGGTGGGAACGGCCTGCCCTCAAGGAGGCAGCCGATGCAAAATCTCGGCGGTCAGATATCTGGCCTCCCTCAACTTTTTGATGTCCTCTTCCCTGACGGAGGAAGGCACCCATTGGCCTTGAAATCTAGATCCGGACATGATTGAAGGTTCGGAGCACCTGATCTGAACTTTGGGCGTTTGAGCTCGAGGTGGGGGAAGGATTTGATTAAGCACGGGAGGGAAAAATAAAAGCCTTGTCCCCTTTATAAAGAGGGTGAATATCAAGCGTCCTCTCCATGTCCGTTTGGACTTGCTTGTAATCTAGGAGTCCTAGAAGCGGTTGGGTTACCCACGCCCGTATTGATGAGAATCCCGGAATAAGGGACACGATCTCTGCATTAACAAGACGTGCCAAGGAAACCGCCTCGCATAACGCATTGAGATGGGACAGTAAAACGGTTCGAATAAAATCTTGGCCGTGGTGTGATGTCACACTACGGAGTGCGTCAGCAGATTAGATTTGTGTAAATATTATTCTCTCTATGGCAATATGTGGAAACTTATTTTGCAGAGCCGGACACTACCTTTGTGTTCAAAATCTTCTATGAAGTACTTGGAGGAGGAACCCGCCTTGCAATGCCGAAGACAATTTGCATGCCGGACTCGTCGTCATTGAAGCCTGGTTCAGGGGCTACTGAGGGAGTCCTGGATTAGGGGGTGTCCGGATGGCCGGACTATACCTTCAGCCGGACTCCAGGACTATGAAGATACAAGATTGAAGACTTCGTCCCGTGTCCGGAAGGGACTTTCCTTGGCGTGGAAGGCAAGCTTGGCGATACGGATATTTAGATCTCCTACCATTGTAACCGACTCTATGTAACCCTAACCCTATCCGGTGTCTATATAAACCAGAGGGTTTTAGTCCGTAGGACAACATACACATCAACAATCATACCATAGGATAGCTTCTAGGGTTTAGCCTCTCTGATCTCGTGGTGGATCAACTCTCGTAATACCCATACCATCAATATTAATCAAGCAGGACGTAGGGTTTTACCTCCATCGAGAGGGCCCGAACCTGGGTAAAACTTCGTGTCCCCTGCCTCCTGTTACCATCCGGCCTAGACGCATAGTTCGGGACCCCCTATCCGAGATCCGCCGGTTTTGACACCGACAATGAACAACCTGGATTTCTTCAAGATTGTGATATTCATATTTGAAGCAAGTCTTAAGCTATTGCTATGCTACCTTCTTAAGACTTGGGGGCTACAAGTGATAAGCATATAAGAGGTATATTTTCAAGCTAACTACAATTATGACCTGGTGCCATCAATATTTGTAAACCGGCAATGATAAACCGGCAAGTTCATGTCTTAAACCGGCACAGTTCTACATTCTCAAACCGGCAAGTTCTACATTCTTAAACCAGCTGAAGATCAAATGAGTATTTCAAAAGGCCAATATTTTTGTTAAGCATTGAGAGCTGAAGTCAAAGGAGTTATTCTTCACAATATTTCTCTATGACAAACCGATGTCAGCAAATTGATTATGAAGCTGGTGTATTGACTCGGATTTTATAGAAGAAGGAAGTGACAAGGACTTAAGGATAATCAAGATCAGTTTAACATGGATAAATCCAAATTAAACTGGGGGCTAATGTCGGGGATATACTCCGCGGTATGACCCGGCTGGAGTTGTAAACCGGCTGGGACTTGGTAAACCGGCGGATGGTAAACCGACGGAGAGTTAAGACAGAGAGTCAAGACAGATGGCTAAGACAGACGGTAAACCGGCTGGTGTTAAACCGGCAGACAATGTTAAACCGGCATAACAATGTTAAACCAGCAGAACAATGTTAAACCGGCAGACGTTAAGAAGCCCAGGAAGGAAAGTCAAAATAGTTTATGTTAAAGTCCGAGTTGGACTCCACATGTAACCCGCCCCTTCAACATATATAAGGAGGGGCAGGGCTCCTCAAAGGGGGACGAGAAAGAAACAATCTCTAGGGCTAGACACAACTAGAGGAGAGCCGGTTTACGGCGACTCCCTTGTGATGATAATGAGATCTAGCCTCAAATAGCATGTATGGTTGTTACCGGATGATGTTTCCCAGGGCCCGAAGCTGTCTAAACCCTTGTCTTGTGTTGCGTCTCTCGATTCCGCTCAACCCCTCTCAAGCTACCACATAGATGCGTTGGCCTCACGACTAAGTCCTCACACTAAGGACATCTGATGTGTTAATTCCACGACAGATTGCTTATCCGGTGTGCCATGAGAACGAGATATGTGCAGCTCCTATCGGGATTTGTCGGCACATTCGGGTGGTGTTGCTGGACTTGTTTTACCATTGTCGAGATGTCTTGTAACCGGGATTCTGAGTCTGATCGGATCATCTTGGGAGAAGGAATATCCTTCATTGACCGTGAGAGCTTGTGATGGGCTAAGTTGGGACACCCCTGCAGGGATTTGATCTTTTGAAAGCCGTGCCCGCGGTTATGGGCAGATGGGAATTTGTTAATGTCCGGTTGTAAAAAACCTGAAACTTAACTTAATTAAAATGAATCAACTGAGTGTGTGGCCGTGATGGTCTCTTTTCGGTGGAGTCCGGGAAGGGAACACGGTCTCGTGTTATGCTTGATCGTAGGTTGTTCTAGGATCACTTCTTGATCATAGTTCATTGACCGTACCTTGCCTTCTCTTCTTGCTCTCATTTGCGTATGTTAGCCACCATATATGCTAGTCGCTAGCTGCAGCTCCACCTCATACTTTTACCCTTCCTATAAGCTTAAATAGTCTTAATCGTGGGGGTGTGAGATTGCCGAGTCCCCGTGATTCACAGATTTCCTTCCAAAACCAGATGCAGGGACCGATGATACCGCTCCAGGTGATTCGACTGAGCTCAAGTGGGAGTTCGATGAGGACTCAGGATGATACTACGTGTCTTTTCCAGATGATCAGTAGTGGTGCCCAGTTGGGGCGATCGGGGACATTGTTGCATTTGGGGTTTATCTTCATTTTGGTTCCGTAGTCGGACCTTGAGTGTAACTGGATGAATGTAATGATATTTATGCTATTTGTGTGACGTGGCGAGTGTAAGCCAACTATGTATCTTTTCCCTTATTTATTACATGGGTTGTTGTGAAGATTACCTCACTGGCGACATTGCTTTCAATGCGGTTATGCCTCTAAGTCGTGCTTCGACACGTGGGAGATATAGCTGCATCGAGGGCGTTACAATGACCCATCCGTTAGCTTAGCATTTTGATCGTTCAGTTTTATTGCTATTGATTTCTTCATGTCAATTACATGTTCCTCAGACTATGAGATTATGCAACTCCCGGATACCAGAGGAATGCCTTGTGTGCTATCAAATGTCACAACATAACTGTGTGATTATAAAGATGCTCTACAGGTATCTCCAAAGGTGTCTGTTGGGTTGGCATAGATCGAGAATATGATTTGTCACTCCCAGTATTGGAGAGGTATCTCTGGGCCCTCTCGGTAATACACATCATAAGAAGCCTTGCAAGCAAAGTGACTAATGATTTAGTTGCGGGATGATGTATTACGGAACGAGTAAAGAGACTTGCCGGTAATGAGATTGAACTAGGTATGAAGATACCAACGATCGAATCTCGGGCAAGTAACATACCAATGACAAAGGGAACAACGTAAGTTGTCATTATGGTTTGATCGATAAAGATCTTCATAGAATATGTAGGAGCCAATATGAGCATCCAGGTTCCGCTATTGGTTATTAACCGGAGAGGTGTCTCGGTCTTGTCTACATAGTTCTCGAACCCGTCGGGTCTGCACGCTTAACGTTCGATGACGATTTTGTATTATATGAGTTATGTGATTTGGTGACCGAATATTGTTCGGAGTCTCGGATGAGATCACGAACATGACGAGGAGTCTCGAAATGGTCGAGAGATAAAGACTCATATACAGGACGATAGTATTTGGGCATCGGAAGTGTTCCGGGGTTACCGAGTACATATCGGAGTACCGGGGGGAGGGGGTTACCGGAAACCCTGGGGGGAAGAAATGGGCCATATGGGCCATAATAGGGAGGCACACCAGCTCACAAGGGGGGGCGTGCCCCCCTTAGGCATGTGGCTGAATTGGAGAAGGGGGAGAAGGGGTTCGGCCCCCCTTTCCTTCTCTCCTTCCCCCTTCCTTCCTTCTCCGATTAAATAAGGAGGGGTGTCGGTGTCAAAACCGGCGGATCTCGGGTTGGGGGTCCCGAACTGTGCGTCTAGGCCGGATGGTAACAGGAGGCTGTTGGGGAACGTAGCATAAATTCAAAATTTTCCTACGTGTCACCAAGATCTATCTATGGAGTCATCTAGCAACGAGGGAGGAGTGGATCTACATACCCTTGTAGATCGCGCGCGGAAGCGTTCAAGAGAACGGGGTTGATGGAGTCGTACTCGTCGTGATCCAAATCACCGATGATCCTAGCGCCGAACGGACGGCACCTCCGCGTTCAACAAACATACGAAGCAGCGACGTCTCCTCCTTCTTGATCCAGCAAGGGGGGAGGAGAGGTTGATGGAGATCCAACAGCACGACGGCGTGGTGGAAGTAGCGGGATTCCAACAGGGCTTCGCCAAGCGCTGCGGGAGGAGGAAGATGTGTCATGGGAGGGAGAGGGAGGCGCCAGGGCTTGGGTATGGTTTCCCTCCCTTCCCCCCACTATATATAGGGCCAAGGGAGAGGGGGAGGGCGCAGCCTTGCCCCTTCCTCCAAGGAAGGGTGTGGCCAAGGGGGGAGGAGTCCATCCTCCCCAAGGCACCTCGGAGGTGCCTTCCCCCTTTAGGACTCTCCCCTTTCCTCTTCTCTTGGCGCATGGGCCTCTTGGGGCTGGTGCCCTTGGCCCATATAGGCCAAGGCGCACCCCCTACAGCTCATGTGGCCCCCCGGGGCAGGTGGCCCCACCCGGTGGACCCCCGGGACCCTTCCGGTGGTCTCGGTACAATATCGGTGACCCCGAAACTTGTCCTGATGGCCGAAATAGCACTTCCTATATATAATTCTTTACCTCCGGACCATTCCGGAACTCCTCCTGACGTCCGGGATCTCATCCGGGACTCCGAACAACTTTCGGGTTACCGCATACTAATATCTCTATAACCCTAGCGTCACCGAACCTTAAGTGTGTAGACCCTACGGGTTCGGGAGACATGCAGACATGACCGAGATGACTCTCCGGTCAATAACCAACAGCGGGATCTGGATACCCATGTTGGCTCCCACATGTTCCACGATGATCTCATCGGATGAACCACGATGTCAAGGACTTAATCAATCCCGTATACAATTCCCTTTGTCTAGCGGTACGATACTTGCCCGAGATTCGATCGTCGGTATCCCGATACCTTGTTCAATCTCGTTACCGGCAAGTCTCTTTTACTCGTTCCGTAACACATCATCCCGTGATCAACTCCTTCATCACATTGTGCACATTATGATGATGTCCTACTGAGTGGGCCCAGAGATACCTCTCCGTCACACGGAGTGAAAAATCCCAGTCTTGATTCGTGCCAACCCAACAGACACTTTCGGAGATACCCGTAGTGTACCTTTATAGCCACCCAGTTACGTTGTGACGTTTGGCACACCCAAAGCATTCCTACGGTATCCGGGAGTTGCACAATCTCATGGTCTAAGGAAATGATACTTGACATTAGAAAAGCTTTAGCATACAAACTACACGATCTAGTGCTATGCTTAGGATTGGGTCTTGTCCATCACATCATTCTCCTAATGATGTGATCCCGTTATCAACGACATCCAATGTCCATGGTCAGGAAACCGTAACCATCTATTGATCAACGAGCTAGTCAACTAGAGGCTTACTAGGGACATGGTGTTGTCTATGCATCCACACATGTACCTGAGTTTCCTATCAATACAATTCTAGCATGGATAATAAACGATTATCATGAACAAGGAAATATAATAATAATCAATTTATTATTGCCTCTAGGGCATATTTCCAACAGTCTCCCACTTGCACTAGAGTCAATAATCTAGTTCACATCAATATGTGATTAACACTCAAGGTCACATCCCCATGTGACTAACACCCAAAGAGTTTACTAGAGTCAATAAACTAGTTCACATCATCATGTGATTAAGACTCAATGAGTTCTGGGTTTGATCATGCTTTGCTTGTGAGAGAGGTTTTAGTCAACGGGTCTGCAACATTCAGATCCGTATGTCATCTTGTAGATGCAACTACTACGCTACATTTGGAGCTATTCCAAACAACTGTTCTACTATACGAATCCAGTTTACTACTCAGAATAATCTGGATTAGTGTCAAAGTTTGCATCGGCGTAACCCTTTACGACGAACTCTTTTACCACCTCCATAATCGAGAAAATTCCTTAGTCCACTAGTTACTAAGGATAACTTTGACCGCTGTCTTGTGATCCATTCTTGGATCACTCTTGTACCCCTTGACTGACTCATGGCAAGGCACACTTCAGGTGCGGTACACAGCATAGCATACTGTAGAGAGCCTATGATAAAAGCATAGGGGACGACCTTCGTCCTTCCTCTTTCTTCTGCCGTGGTCGAGCTTTAAGTCTTAACTTCATACCTTACAACTCAGGCAAGAACTCCTTCTTTGACCGATCCATCTTGAACACCTTCAAGATCATGTCAAGGTATGTGCTCATTTGAAAGTATCATTAAGCGTTTTGATCTATCCGTATAGATCTTGATGCTCAATGTTCAAGTAGCTTAATCCAGGCTTTCTATTGAAAAACACTTTCCAAATAACCCTATATGCTTTCCAGAAATTCTACGTCATTTCTGATCAACAATATGTCAACATATATTTATCAGAAATTCTATAGTGCTCCCACTCACTTCTTTGGAAATACAAGTTTCTCATAAACTTTGTATACACCCAAAACTTTGATCATCTTATCAAAGCATACATTCCAACTCTGAGATGCTTACTCCAGTCCTTAGAAGGATTGCTGGAGCTTTGCATATTTATTAGCATCTTTCAGGATTGACAAAACCTTCCGGTTGTATCACATACAACCTTTCCTCAAGAAAATCGTTGAGAAAACAATGTTTTTGACATCCTATCTGCAAGATTTCATAAATAATGCGGTAATTGCTAATATAATTCCAATAGACTCTTAGCATCGCTACGAGTGAGAAAGTCTCACCGTAGTCAACTCCTTGAACTTGTCAGAAACTTCTTAATGACAAGTCGAGCTTTCTTAATGGTGACATCTACCATCATTGTCCGTCTTCCTTTTAAAATCCATCTGCACTCAACAGCCTTACGACCATAGAGTTGTTCTGCCAAAGTCTACACTTTGTTTTCATACATGGATCCTCTCTCGGATTTTATGGCCTCGAGCCATTTATCGGAATCCAGGCCCACCACCGCTTCTCCATAGCTCGTAGGTTCATTGTTGTCTAGCAACATGACTTCCAAGACAGGATTACGTACCACTCTGAAGTAGTACGCATCCTTGTCATCCTACGAGGTTTTGATAGTGACTTGATCTGAAGTTTCATGATCACTATCATAAGCTTCCACTTCAATTGGTGTAGGTGCCACAGGAACAACTTCCTGTGCCCTGCCACACACTAGTTAAAGAGACGGTTCAATAACCTCATCAAGTCTCCACCATCCTCCCACTCAATTCTTTCAAAAGAAACTTTTCCTCGAGAAAGGACCTGATTCTAGAAACAATCCCTTATTGCTTTCGAATCTGAGACAGGAGATATACCCAACTGTTTGGGGTGTCCTATGAAGATGCATTTATCCGCTTTGGGTTCGAGCTTATCAGCGTGAAACTTTTTCACATAAGCGTCGCAGCCCCAAACTTCTAAGAAATGACAGCTTAGGTTTCTCTAAACCATAGTTCATATGGTGTCATCTCATCGGAATTACGTGGTGCCCTATTTAAAGTGAATGTGGTTGTCTCTAATGCCTAACCCTTAAACTATCGTGGTAATTCGATAAGAGACATCATGGTATGCATCATATCCAATAGGGTGCAGTTATGATGTTCGGACACACCATGACACTATGGTGTTCCAGGCTGTATCAGTTGTGAAACAATTTCCACAATGTCTTAATTCTGTGCCAAACTCGTAATTCAGATATTTCTCTCTATGATCATATCATAGATACTTTATCCTATTGTCACGATGATCTTTCAACTTCACCCTGAAATTACTTGAACCTTTCAATAATTCAGACTCGTGATTCATCAAGTAAATATACTCAACATCTACTCAAATCATCTGTGAAGTAAGAACATAACGATATCCACTACATGCCTCAGCACTCATTGGATTGCACACATCAAAATGTATTACTTCCAACAAGTTGCTTTCTAGTTCCATTTTACTGAAACCGAGGCTTTTAGTCATCTTGCCCATGTGGTATGATTTGCATGTCCCAAGTGATTCAAAATCAAGTGAGTCCAAACGGTCCATTTGCATGGAGTTTCTTCATGCATATACACCTATAGACATGGTTCGCACGCCTCAAACTTTTCAAAAATGAGTGAGCCCAAAGATCCATCAACATGGAGCTTCTTCATGCGTTTTATACCGATATGACTTACGTGGCAGTGCCACAAGTAGGTGGTATTATCATTACTATCTTATATCTTTTTGGCATGAACATTGGAATCACTACGATCAAGATTCAATGAACCATTCATTTTAGGTGCAAGACCATTGAAGGTATTATTCAAATAAACAGAGTAACCATTATTCTCCTTAAATGAATAACCGTATTGCGATAGACATAATCCAATTATATCTATGATCAACGCAAACACCAATCTCGATGGTAGAGGGAGCGTGCGATGCTTGATCATATTAACATTGGAAACACTTCCAACACATATCGTCAGCTCACCTTTAGCTAGTCTCCGTTTATTCCGTAGCTTTTATTTCGAGTTACTAACACTTAGCAACCGAACCGGTATCTAATACCCTGGTGCTACTAGGAGTACTAGTAAAGTACACAATGTATATCCAATATACTTCTATCGACCTTGCCAGCCTTCTCATCTACCAAGTATCTAGGGTGGTTCTGCTTCAGTGACTGTTCCCCTTATTACAGAAGCACTTAGTCTCGGGTTTGGGTTCAACCTTGGGTTTCTTCACTAGAGCAGCAGCTGAATTGCCGTTTCATGAAGTACCCCTTCTTGCCCTTGCCCTTCTTGAAACTAGTGGTTTCACCAACCATCAACAATTGATGCTCCTTCTTGATTTCTACTTTTGTGGTGTCAAACATCGCGAATATCTCAAGGATCATCATATATGTCCCTGATATATCATAGTTCATCATGAAGCTCTAGCAGCTTGGTGGTAATGACTTCGGAGAAACATCACTATCTCATCTGGAAGATCAACTCCCACTCGATTCAAATGATTGTTGTACTCAGACAATCTGAGCACAAGCTCAACAATTGAGCTTTTCTCCCTTAGTTTGCAGGCTAAGAAAATCGTCGGAGGTCTTATACCTCTTGACGTGGGCACGAGCCTGAAATCCCAATTTCAGCCCTCGAAACATCTCATATGTTTCGCGACGTTTCAAAAATGTCTTTGGTGCCTCAATTCTAAACCATTTAGCATTACGCACTGAACTATCATGTAGTCATCAAAACGTGTATGTCAGATGTTCGCAACATCCACAGACAATGTTCGAGGTTCAGCACACTGAGCGGTGCATTAAGGACATAAGCCTTCTATGAAGCAATGAGGACAATCCTCAGTTTACGGACCTAGTCCGCATAATTGCTACTATCAACTTTCAACTAAATTTTCTCTAGGAACATATCTAAACAGTAGAACTGAAGCGCGAGCTACGACATAATTTGTGAAGACCTTCTGACTATGTTCAAGATAATTAAGTTCATCTTATGAACTCCCACTCAGATAGACATCCCTCTAGTCATCTAAGTGATTACATGATCCGAGTCAACTAGGCCGTGTTCGATCATCACGTGAGATGGACTAGTCATCATCGGTGAACATCTTCATGTTGATCGTATCTGCCATACGACTCATGCTCGACCTTTCGGTCTTCTGTGTTCCGAGGCCATGTCTGTACACATGCTAGGCTCGTCAAGTCAACCTAAGTGTTTCGCGTGTGTAAATCTGTCTTACACCCGTTGTATGTGAATGTTAGAATCTATCACACCCGATCATCACGTGGTGCTTCGAAACAACGAACTGTCGCAACGGTGCACAGTTAGGGGGAACACCTTCTTGAAATTTTAGTGAGGGATCATCTTATTTACTACCGTCGTTCTAAGTAAACAAGATGTATAAACATGATAAACATCACATGCAATCAAATAATAGTGACATGATATGGCCAATATCATATAGCTCCTTTGATCTCCATCTTGGGGCTCCATGATCATCTTGTCACCGGCATGACACCATGATCTCCATCATCATGATCTCCATCATCGTGTCTTCTTGAAGTTGTCTCGTCATCTATTACTTCTACTACTATGGCTAACGCTTTAGCAATAAAGTAAAGTAATTACATGACGTTTATGTTGACACGCAGGTCATAAATAAATTAAGACAACTCCTATGGCTCCTGCCGGTTGTCATACTCATCGACATGCAAGTCGTGATTCCTATTACAAGAACATGATCAATCTCATACATCACATATATCATTCATCACATCCTTCTTGGCCATATCACATCACATAGCATACCCTGCAAAAACAAGTTAGACGTCCTCTAATTGTTGTTTGCATGTTTTACGTGGCTGCTATGGGTTTCTAGCAAGAACGTTTCTTACCTACGCAAAACCACAACGTGATATGCCAATTGCTATTTACCCTTCATAAGGACCCTTTTCATCGAATCTGATCCGACTAAAGTGGGAGAGACAGACTCCCGCCAGCCACCTTATGCAACTAGTGCATGTCAGTCGGTGGAACCGGTCTCACGTAAGCGTACGTGTAAGGTTGGTCCGGGCCGCTTCATCCCACGATGCCGCCGAATCAAGATAAGACTAGTAACGGCAAGAATATTGAACAAAATCAATGCCCACAACTACTTTGTGTTCTACTCGTGCATAGAAACTACGCATAGACCTAGCTCATGATGCCACTGTTGGGGAACGTAGCATAAATTCAAAATTTTCCTATGTGTCACCAAGATCTATCTATGGAGTCATCTAGAAACGAGGGAGGAGTGGATCTACATACCCTTGTAGATCGCATGCGGAAGCGTTCAAGAGAACGGGGTTATAGAGTCGTACTCGTCGTGATCCAAATCACCGATGATCCTAGCGCCGAACGGACGGCACCTCCGCGTTCAACACACGTACGGAGCAGCGACGTCTCCTCCTTCTTGATCCAGCAAGGGGGAGGAGAGGTTGATGGAGATCCAACAGCACGACAGCGTGGTGGAAGTAGCGGGATTCCAACAGGGCTTCGCCAAGCGCTGCGGGAGGAGGGAGATGTGTCATGGGAGGGAGAGGGAGGCGCCAGGGCTTGGGTATGGTTTCCCTCCCTTCCCCCCACTATATATAGGGCCAAGGGAGAGGGGGAGGGCGCAGCCTTGCCCCTTCCTCCAAGGAAGGGTGCGGCCAAGGGGGGAGGAGTCCATCCTCCCCAAGGCACCTCGGAGGTGCCTTCCCCCTTTAGGACTCTCCCCTTTCCTCTTCTCTTGGCGCATGGGCCTCTTGGGGCTGGTGCCCTTGGCCCATATAGGCCAAGGCGCACCCCCTACAGCCCATGTGGCCCCCCGGGGCAGGTGGCCCCACCCGGTGGACCCCCGGGACCCTTCCGGTGGTCCCGGTACAATACCGGTGACCCCGAAACTTGTCCCGATGGCCGAAATAGCACTTCCTATATATAATTCTTTACCTCCGGACCATTCTGGAACTCCTCGTGACGTCTGGGATCTCATCCGAGACTCCGAACAACTTTCGGGTTACCGCATACTAATATCTCTATAACCCTAGCGTCACCAAACCTTAAGTGTGTAGACCCTACGGGTTCGGGAGACATGAAGACATGACCGAGATGACTCTCCGGTCAATAACCAACAGCGGGATATGGATACCCATGTTGGCTCCCACATGTTCCACGATGATCTCATCGGATGAACCACGATGTCAAGGACTTAATCAATCCCGTATACAATTCCCTTTGTCTAGCGGTACGATACTTGCCCGAGATTCGATCGTCGGTATCCCGATACCTTGTTCAATCTCGTTACCGGCAAGTCTCTTTTACTCGTTCCGTAACACATCATCCCGTGATCAACTCCTTGATCACATTGTGCACATTATGATGATGTCCTACCGAGTGGGCCCAGAGATACCTCTCCGTCACACGGAGTGACAAATCCCAGTCTTGATTCGTGCCAACCCAACAGACACTTTCGGAGATACCCGTAGTGTACCTTTATAGCCACCCAGTTACGTTGTGACGTTTGGCACACCCAAAGCATTCCTACGGTATCCGGGAGTTGCACAATCTCATGGTCTAAGGAAATGATACTTGACATTAGAAAAGCTTTAGCATACAAACTACACGATCTAGTGCTATGCTTAGGATTGGGTCTTGTCCATCACATCATTCTCCTAATGATGTGATCCCGTTATCAACGACATCCAATGTCCATGGTCAGGAAACCGTAACCATCTATTGATCAACGAGCTAGTCAACTAGAGGCTTACTAGGGACATGGTGTTGTCTATGCATCCACACATGTATCTGAGTTTCCTATCAATACAATTCTAGCATGGATAATAAACGATTATCATGAACAAGGAAATAAAATAATAATCAATTTATTATTGCCTCTAGGGCATATTTCCAACAGAGGCAAGGGACACGAAGTTTTACCCAGGTTCAGGCCCTCTTGTTGGAGGTAAAACCCTATGTCCTGCTTGATTAATATTGATGATATGGGTAGTACAAGAGTAGATCTACCACGAGATCGGAGAGGCTAAATCCTAGAAGCTAGCCTATGGTATGATTGTTGTTCTATATATTGTCCTACAGACTAGAACCCTCCGGTTTATATAGACACCGGATAGGGTTAGGGTTACATAGAGTCGGTTACAATGGTAGGAGATCTGCGTATCCGTATCGCCAAGCTTGCCTTCCATGCCAAGGAAAGTCCCTTCCGGACACGGGACGAAGTCTTCAATCTTGTATCTTCATAGTCGAGGAGTCCGGCTGAAGGTATAGTCCGGCCATCCGGACACCCCTAATCCAGGACTCCCTCAGTAGCCCCCGAACCAGGCTTCAATGACGATGAGTCCGGCGCGCAGATTTTCTCCGGCATTGCAAGGCGGGTTCTCCTCCAAATTCCGTGTACCTGTTGAATAAAGTCCGGTTTCTTGTAAATGTTGCGCTCCTTGGCTTCTACGCCCAATAATGGCCGTCTCCGACGTGTCAAACGAATATGAAAAGTCTAAGTGTTTTTACATCCACACCCTTAGCCGCGTAAATGAGCTGCCCATTTAAGGGGATGAGGATTTAGATCCAAACCACACCTTCTCACTTACGCGAGTGTTCATCAGAGCGCATCCGACAAAGGTCCATTCCACCATGGCCAGCCGTCGCAACTCCTCCTTTCACCCTTCCAGCCCTCAGCTTGGATATTGGGAGAGATGCTCCATCCCGCATAGTGAGCTAGTGATGCTCCAGACCAAGGGATTTCCCCCCCGGCCTATATGGTCCCGGTTCGAGCCGGTCTTGCCATCTATAATGGCGGAGAGCAAGCGGAGAGTGCCCCTAATCCCTCCAAGGGAGAGCGCGTATGCCTTGTCCCTTATTTAATAAGAGGGCTCGGATTTCCAATCCATCTGTTTCTCCGGGGGCTCCTGGAGTTCTATGGCCTCCAGCTACACAATCTTACGACTGCCTCCGTATTGCATATCGCGGGCTTCGTGGCCCTCTGCGAGCTATTCTTGGGTGTTGAGGCTCATTTCGGGCTGTGGAAAGAGCTATTATGCCTTGTGCCCTGTTCTAAGAAGGGGTCAATGTATCAAGTGGGCGGAGCCGAAGTGTGGCGCATTGCCGGGACCGGATACCTATCCGGAACCCCAAAGAAGGCGTCCGAGGACTGGCCTTCGGAATGGTTTTACATAGAGGATGTCCCGCTGCTGGATCCTGTCCGGATTGGCCTCCCTGAGTTTGACAGTGCCCCACTAAAGAAGCACCTAAGTTGGCATCCACGGAGCTCTCAGAGGGAAAGCGACAAGGACGTTTTTTACCTGACGGGCCGGATAAGATTGTTAGCTCATTCCGGACTAACCATGATCGGGGTCATGGCCGCATGCATCATGCGAGGGGTGCAGCCGCTACAGTATAGAGGCCACCCCATGTGGGAGTTCAACGGGGAGGACGACGCCACCCGCTACGGCCGTAAGGGGCCGGATTCGGCTGCGGCTCTAACAAAGACCTTGTCCGCTTTGTACAAGGGAGAAGAGGAGGATTTTCTCCGCGTCGACCCAAAGGGTGGATTTTCCATGTACAATCCTCCAAGCTGGGTGAGTGGTCACATCTTGCCCATCTGTTTTATATCCCCATTGTTAAATATTCAATCTAGCGATTTCAACGCAGGAACTGCGTCAGGCTGTTAAAGAAATAAGCAGCCCTCCTCCACAACCCGAGGACCCAGGACGGTCCCTCGACCCGGCCTCTCAAGAGGATCCGGACTTATCTGTGGAGCTGATTGATGGAGTGTTTCATCAATTGAGCAAGGACAACGCCTTGGTGGCCATTACGACCGATTACCCAGGGCTAATCCCGGCCTCCCAGAGACGGGAGGCCGAACCTGCGGCGACAAGCCAACGAGGGGCCGCTGGGCCCCGTGGGCAGAAAAGAGGTGCAGTCCGGACCGAGGCGCCAGCGCAAAGGTATGGCGCGCCCCCTTATCCCAGGTGTTATACCTTCGAGGCATATTAACACTTGTGCTCTCTTCAGGACAAAGAGACCTCGCCGGACTATATTCGGAGAGGCTACCAATCGCGCCTCCACCAGCCAGGCTCCAAAGCCTGGTCCGGAGGCAGAGGCAAACACAAGGCGCGCACCGGACGCTCCTCCGATGGAGGATGTGGACAGGTTGTCTGCCACCAACTCTGAGGTGGAGAGTGCCATGAACCACAGGCGTCGCCGGACAATTCTTCGCGGCGCTTGTTTCTCCCAAGAGGCGTTAGATGCCTTCAAGTCGGGAGATGCGTACCTCCGTGCCGCTCAAAATGGTCTAGCCAGAGCCATGGAGCAATATGTAAAAGACATACGGGTAAGAAAATTCTGGTAATTATATATATATATACCAGTAGCCCCCGAGACTTGAAACAGTTAGAATAACTGATTTAAGGATCATTTGTTATGCAGGTTCTTACAGAAAAGAATTCCCTACTGTCCCAGGAGCTGGAAGAGTGCAAAGCCCAACTTGAGGCCGCACTAGCCACGGCAGGGGAGCCCAAGGAGACCCCCTCTGGTAATATACACTTCGAAAGATAAGCATTTTGCGAAGCACGGCATGGGTGCGAATCTGACAAATGAAATTGCAGATGGCGCCGGATTGAATCCGGAAAGGCAACACCTCCTACGCCAGCTGAAGGCTGGTGAGAAGGTGCTGACAAAGGTGAGGCGGGAGAAGAACGATCTCCAAGATGCCAACACCAAGCTGGGCATTGAACTGAAGGATGTTCGTGCCCAGCTGTTGGACTCCGTTAAGGAGAATCAGCGGCTTCAGCGCGGCATATTTAGTAAGTGCTTGAACGAACCTTTGAAAAAAGTTCGGCGGGGAAGTCGACTAACAGAGTAATGTCTATAGGTGTGCTAACAGGTCGTCCTGCAGAGGAGATGCCCGGTTCTACGGGTGACCTTCTTCCCGAGCTCTGACAACTGCTCGAGCGAGTTCGGCAGGCGATGCAAGGCGTCGCCCAGGCCTTGTGGCCATCCATCTCCATGCCCGAAGGTCTTGGAGAGCTTGCGGAGAAGCTAAAGGGGGCACGGAGGCCCTTCCGATTGTGGAAGATATCGGCCTGCCGTCAAGGCGCTAGGGAGGCCTGGGCCATGGTGAAGACGCGGTACACAAAGGCTGACCCCAACCACATGGCCGAGGTCAGTCCTGTGGGGCCCGATGGGAAGGAGATCCCTGTAAGCTTAGTATATGGCCAAGTAGAATTGGCCGCAAAGTATTCCCAGTAGGACTGTAAATTAGACAGCCTATTAGATGGTATTGAAGAGGAATACAATCAGTCATAATGACTATGTAATTTAATTGACATTTATAATGCCTTCTAGCCGGATTGTAGATCGTTTGTCATGGCCGACCTTTTCGCTTCAGCCTCGGGACCTGACAGTCCGGAGTGTGTCCGAATTCCCATGCGGTTATATAAGAACCGGGGAATGCATGGAGACCAGGCGTAGGGGTCATTAGTGCGTGAACAGACAAGTGCCCGACTAGTTATGTTATATTACATGGTTAGTAAGAAACATCTTCCAGGGAGAATAGTTCCATTAGGGGTTCCTTTCCCTGGGAGGCATGCCCTAAAGTGCATGCCCATTCTGCGAAAAAGACGCAGGAAAAAGCATCTGGGGGCGCATAAATAAATAAGTGGAAAGATCATATTTAGTTCACCGACCGAATATTCCCTTAAGAACGCTAGCTTTCGGCTTCACCCAGTCTGAGGTACACATCCGGCTGACCCGGCAGTAACAATCGCAGAGGTGCTCCCTTTACCACCTAGCCGAACAATCGGGAACGTAGGGGTAAGCACAAGAGCCAGGCAACCCAGCTTGGCCAAAACTTAAGTCATATCGATGCATATACTGGTGAAATAAAAGGTACATGCAGAAGTGTAACACATGTGTTGGGCATGAAGCCCGTATAAATAAGCTTCTGTTAAAAGAAGCCCCCAGGTTTAATGAGTGCGAATAGCACGTCATTGGATGAGCCTTTAAAGGCTATAAGAGAAAGGAAGGGGAGAAGGAGAGAAATGTAAGACAGGCAATATATAAAAAATGGACAGAGGAAGGAGATGAACACAAAGTCCGGCGCTAGGCATAGAATCTTCAGAGACGGGCTGCGTTCCATGGGTTCGGCTCGAGTCGGTTATTCGATGCATCTCGTAGGCGGTACGCTCCACCAGTCAGGACTTGGTCAATTATGAAGGGGCCTTCCCACTTGCGCTTGAGTTTGTCCTTTTTCTTGTCCGGCAGGCGTAGAACTAATTCGCCAACGTTGTAATTTTTGGCCCATACTTCTCTGCTTTGGTATCTTCGAGCCTGCTGTTGATAGAATGTGGAACGGGCTTTGGCCACGTCACGCTCCTCCTCCAATGCGTCCAAATTGTCCTGCCGATCGAGCTCGGCTTCTCTTTCTTCGTACATGCGCACTCGAGGTGAGTCATGAATTATGTCGCAAGGCAAAACTACCTCTGCGCCGTACACCATAAAGAATGGTGTGTATCCGGTGGTGCGATTCGGCGTGGTCCGCAGCCCCCAGAGTACGGAGTTGAGCTCCTCTACCTAGTCCGTGTTACATTCCTTGAGGGACCGCACTAATCTGGGTTTGATGCCGCTCATGATAAGACCATTTGCACGTTCGACCTGGCCGTTAGTTTGTGGGTGATAGACGGAAGCATAATCGAGCTTGATGCCCATGTTTTTGCACCAGAGTTTTACCTCGTCGGCCGTAAAGTTCGTGCCATTATCAGTGATGATGCTGTGGGGGACGCCGTAACGGTGTACAACCCCGGATATAAAGTCTATCACCGGTCCGGATTCGGCCGTCTTAACAGGCTTGGCTTCTATCCATTTGGTGAACTTATCCACCATGACCAGTAAGTAGTTTTGCTTGTGGGTTCCGCCTTTAAGGGGTCCAACCATGTCAAGCCCCCAAACCGTGAAGGGCCAAGTGATGGGGATAGTTTGGAGGGCGGTGGGTGGCATATGGCTTTGGTTTGCAAAGAGCTGGCAACCGACGCATCATTGGACTAAGTCCTGTGCGTCTGCCCGGGCCGTCAGCCAATAAAAGCCTGTACGGAAGGCCTTGCTTACAAGGGACCGAGCTGCAGCGTGATGACCGCTGAGTCCGGCATGAATTTCATCCAGGAGGTTCCGCCCTTCCTCTTCGGAGATGCACCTTTGAAGGACTCCGGTAGTGCTTTTCTTATAAAGCTCTCCCTCGTGGACTTTGTAGGCTTTGGATCGTCGCACAATGCAGCGTGCCTCATTTTGGTCCTCGGGGAGTTCCTGCCTAGTAAGGTAGGTGAGGAATGGTTCTGTTCACGGGGCGATGACGACCATTATTACATGGGCTGAAGGTGTTATTTCATTGGCAGAGCCTTCGATTGTGTCAGAATGTTTGGTGTCGGGCAGTGCAGTTGGGTCCAGGCTGTTATTGTTCGGCTCCCCTTCCCATACTACGGATGGCTTGAACAGCCTTTCCAAGAAGATGTTGGGGGGGACTACATCGCGTTTTGCGTCGATGCATGCCAGGACATCTGCTGCCTGATTATTTTCCCGGGCTATATGGTGAAATTCAAGCCCCTCGAACCGAGCCAACATTTTTAGGACGGCGTTGCGGTAAGCTGCCATTTTTGGATCCTTGGCATCGAAGTCTCCATTTATTTGGGATATTGCGAGGTTTGAGTCCCCGTGCACCTTTAGGCGTTGAATGCCCATGGATACTGCCATCCGGAGACCATGTAAAAGGGCCTCATATTCGACTGCATTGTTGGAGTCTGTGTACATAATCTGGAGTACGTATTGAACTGTGTCTCCTGTGGGGGACGTCAAAACGATGCCAGCCCCTTGTCCGGCCAACATCTTGGAGCCGTCGAAATGCATGATCCAATTTGAATATGTGTCGTACACTTTAGGGAGTTCGGCCTCCGTCCATTCTACGACGAAGTCGGCCAAAACTTGCGACTTGATGGCTCGCCGTGGCTTATAAGTTATGTCAAACGGGAGGAGCTCAATGGACCATTTTGCAATCCGGCCCGTTGCGTTGCGGTTGTTTATAATATCGTTAAGTGGTACTTCTGAGGCTACTGTTATTGAACACTCTTGAAAGTAGTGTCGTAGCTTCCGGGATGCCATGAATACCGCGGACGCAATCTTTTGATAATGCGGGTACCGTGATTTGCACGGAGTGAGGACAGTGGACACATAATAGACCAGCTTTTGAAGGGGGAATTTGTGTCCGTCCGTTTCTCGTTCGACGACGAGCACTGCGCTTACAACCTGATGTGTTGCTGCAATGTACAATAGCATTGGTTCGCCAATGTTTGGCACGGCCAGGACTGGGTTTGTTGCCAATATGGCTTTTATTTCGTCGAGTCCGGCCGTGGCTGCATCCATCCATTCAAAGTGTTCGGTGCGCCGAAGGAGGCGGTAAAGGGGTAGGGCCTTTTCTCCCAAGCGGGAGATAAAGCGGCTTAGAGCCGCCACGCATCCGGTTAACTTTTGTATTTGTTTGAGTTACTTTGGGATATCCAATTGTGACAGAGCTCGGATCTTGGCTGGATTTGCTTCAATTCCTCTACCGGATACAATGAAGCCCAAGAGCTTTCCGGCTGGAACGCCGAAAACGCATTTTTCCGGGTTGAGATTGATGTCGTATATTCGGAGGTTATCAAATGTGAGCCTCAAGTCATCTACTAGAGATTCGACATGTCTTGTTTTTACGACCACATCATGTACATATGCCTCCACTGTTTTGTCGATCTGGTTTGCCAGACATGTCTGAATCATGCGTTGATATCTTGCGCCGGCGTTTTTGTGCCCGAAGGGCATTGTGTTGAAGCAGAATGGGCCATATGGTGTGATAAATGCTGTTGCGGCTTGGTCTGATTCTGCCATCTTGATTTGATTGTAGACGGAATATGCGTCGAGGAAGCACAACGAATCGTGTCCTGCGGTAGCGTCGATAATTTGATCGATGCGGGGGAGGGGGAAGGGATCCTTTGGGCAAGCCTTGTTAAGGTCTTTAAAATCAACGCATAAGCGCCAGGATTTGTCCTTCTTTGGTACCATCACCAGGTTTGCTAGCCAGTCCAGATGTTTTATATCTCTGATGAATCCGGCCTCCAATAGCTTTGCTAGCTCTTCTCCCATGGCCTGTCTCTTAGGTTCAGAAAAACGCCGAAGAGCTTGTTTGACAGGTTTGAATACTTTTAGGATATTTAAGCCGTGCTCGGCCAACCTGCGTGGGATTCCTGGCATGTCTGAAGGGTGCCAGGCGAAAATGTCCCAGTTCTCTCGTAGGAACTCTCACAGTACGGCGTCTACATCAGGGTTTAACTGTGCCCCGATGGAAGCTGTTTTGTTGGGGTCCGTTGGATGGACCTGGAATTTGACTATTTCGTCCGCCGGTTTAAAGGAGGTGGACTTGGATCTTTTGTCGAGTACCACATCATCCCTATTCACCGTGGAGCGCAGCGCAGTCAGTTCCTCAGACGCTAGGGCTTCGGATAGTGCCTCGAGGGCCAGTGCGGCTTTCTTGTTTTCGGCGCGGAGTGCTATGTCCGGATCACTAGCGAGAGTGATGATCCCGTTAGGCCCGGGCATCTTGAGCTTCATGTACCCGTAATGGGGTATTGCTTGGAAGATTGTAAACGCTTCCTGCCCTAGCAGAGCGTGATAACCGCTGCTGAACGGAGCCACATGGAACGTGACCTCTTCGGACCTGTAATTATCCGGCGTGACGAACACCACATCTAGTGTGATTTTTCCTGTACAGCGTGCTTCCTGACTGGGGATTATTCCTCTAAAGGTCGTGCTACTTCGCTCAATGAGTTTCCAGTCTATTTCCATTTTTTGAAGGGTTTCCTCGTAAATGAGGTTCAATCCGCTGCCGGCGTCCATGAGTACCTTGGTAAGACGAAAGCCGTCCACTATTGGACTGAGGACCAATGCGGCTGGTGCTCAGGCTATTTGGAATTTAGGTTCATCACTGGCGTTAAAGGTAATAGCCGTGTCACTCCATGGGTTTATTGTTGCTACTTGGTAGACTTCGGCAAGGTTGCGGAGTGTCCTTTTTCGCATATTATTTGATGCAAAAGTATCGAAGACTGTTAATACTGTATTGGTGTCTCTAGGGTGGCTTTTTGTGGCCTCCGGAATTAGGAGATCTTCGCCAATTTTGGCCACCTGCCGGAGTATCCAACATGCTCTAAGGTTGTGAGTTGGTGTGGCGTCCTCTGTACTGTGAATTTTACAGGGTCCATTGAGCCATCCTTCCAGTACGGTTCCATGCCCTGTAGAGGGTTTTTGCTTTTTGGTGTTTGACCCGGGTGTCTGGCGATGATGCACCCTTTTATTTCGGACTGGGTTTGTATTCAGGGTCGGATCGTCCCAAAATTTTATTTCGGTTTTCCAGGCGCTTTCCATCGCACAGTACTTCCGTACGATGGACGCCAAGTCAGCGAAGCGTGTAATATCACGGCGACTTATGGCGTTGAGGATTCCCTTGTCCGTGCAATTATTGCAGAAGATTGAGATTGCGTCTTCCTCGCGGCAGTCCTTTATCCCGTTCCTAACCAGGAGGAATCTGGCCCAGTAATGATGTACTGTTTCTTCGGGCTCTTGCCTGATGTGGGATAGATCGCTTATGTTTGGGTGGGTGGGTGGAATTAGATCTGAAGCCTCACCCAATCTGAGGCTCAGAGGCCGAGGAGTTTCCGAACTCGAAAATTTGGATTCCTGGATGTTGTCCAATGAATCCAGCCCGTCGCCTGACTCTAAGTTCAGATCTTGAGTGATATCTTCCCCTCCGCGGGTATCAGGCTTGGAGGGGTCGGGAATCCGGACGTAGCTAGTCCTTAAGATAGATGAAGGGTCGCCGTACTGTCCCTCTACCACGGCAACATGATGGGTGACTTGGGGAGAGTTAATCTCTCTCAGTAGCGACTCCCAGGGCGGCGATGCGATCCAAGAGCTCGTTTATGGAGGAGAGCTCCACTGGATCTAACTGCTCGGCGAGTTCCGAGCTGACATGAAGATTGTTTTCGATGGCTCGAGATGTCATTGTCAGCATAGAAGCCGAACAGGTGGTCATAAGAAAACCACCTAGCCAGAGGGTTTGGCCGACAGCCAAAGCTCCCTTAGCAACGGTGCCGTCTTTAAAGACAGGGCGAGGCATCCTTCCCGATGGCGACGACACAGAGGAACTCTCAATGAAAGCACCAATGTCGGTGTCAAAACCGGCGGATCTCAGGTAGGGGTCCCGAACTGTGCGTCTAGGCCGGATGGTAACAGGAGGCAAGGGACACGAAGTTTTACCCAGGTTCGGGCCCTCTTGATGGAGGTAAAACCCTACGTCCTGCTTGATTAATATTGATGATATGGGTAGTACAAGAGTAGATCTACCACGAGATCGGAGAGGCTAAATCCTAGAAGCTAGCCTATGGTATGATTGTTGTTCTGTATATTGTCCTACGGACTAAAACCCTCCGGTTTATATAGACACCGGATAGGGTTAGGGTTACATAGAGTCGGTTACAATGGTAGGAGATCTGCATATCCGTATCGCCAAGCTTGCCTTCCACGCCAAGGAAAGTCCCTTCCGGACACAGGACGAAGTCTTCAATCTTGTATCTTCATAGTCCAGGAGTCCGGCTGCAGGTATAGTCCGGCCATCTGGACACCCCCTAATCCAAGACTCCCCTCAAGGGGGGTGAATTGGGAAGGAACCCCAAGTAGGATTCGGCCTACTTGGGGCACCCCCCCTTGGTTGCTCCCTCCCTTTCCCACCTATATAAATATATATGTGGGGGGGGGGGGAGGGGCACCGCTAGAACATACAACATTGATTCCTAGCCGTGTGCGGCGCCCCCGTCCATAGTTTACACCCCCGGTCATATTCTCGTAGTGCTTAGGTGAAGCCCTGCGCGAATCACTTCACCATCACTGTCACCACGCCATCGTGCTAATGGAACTCATCTACTTCCTCGACACTTTGCTGGATCAAGAGTTCGAGGGACGTCATCGAGCTGAACGTGTGCAGAACTGAGAGGTGCCATACGTTTGGTGCTTGATCGGTCGGAACGAGAAGAAGTTCGAGTACATCAACCGCGTTGTCAAACGCTTTCGCTTTCGGTCTACGAGGGTACGTAGACACACTCTCTCCCTCTCATTGCTATGCATCTCCTAGATAGATCTTGCGTGATCGTATGATTTTTTTTGAAATTGCATGCTACGTTCCCAACAATCTAACCATTGTCGCAAATCCACTGGCGCCATTGTATTAGAAAGAGTAATTCCAAAGTAACTAGGATTGTGTCCATACAACACTTTATAAGGAAACTTGTTTAAGGAAGAATGCCAGTTGGTGTTATATCAAAATTCACACAATGAGAGCCATTTTATCCATTTCTTTGGGTGAAGACAATGAAACACGTGAGAAAGCATTCCACTTGATTAACTCTTTTAGTTTGTCCATCAGTTTCAGGATGGTAAGCAGTACTCATGCTTAGCTCAATTCATGTCCTTTTGGCCAAATGTTGCCAAAATGCAGTTGTGAACACAAGATCCCTATCTAAAACAATGAATCTGGGTATATTGTATACACATTTTTCAGAAAGAGATCAACAATCTTCTCGGCATTATATGGAAGTTTAACAAGAATAAATTGCCTATACTTAGTAAAGTTATCTATAACAACCATAATGTTGCCATAATGTGCAGAGTGTGGTAGACCATATATTCAAATCCATAGTGATAGTTTCCCAAGCTTTTTGAGGTACTCACAAGGGAGATTGCAATCATGGGTAATTGACATGATCAAGTTTTGTTTTTTGTTGACAAATCATGCAAGTTTGAAAAAATGTCTTAATGAAAACTTTTGGACGAGTCCACCTAAACAGGGAGTGAACTCTCTTGTAAGTCACCGGGAAACCAGGGTGACCTCCAACAGGGTAGGCATGAAAAACATGCACAATTTTGATAACTCAGGGGCAACTCCAATCCCAATACAATCCTTGTTGCTGAGCAATCCATTGATGTGCTGTTAAGGAGGACGAGAATCTGGTGGCACAACTAATTGCTGAAGAATTTCACACACCTTAGCATCTTGCTCATAAGAGGCAACAACCTCATAAAGCTAGGCAGGTTGTAAACTAGTGACATTCAGGATTTGTAACTCACCTAGAGGCCACCTACATAATGCATAAGTGGCAGGGTTCCTTGTACCTTACTTGTATACAATCTGATAATTAAGACTCGACAATTTAGTGAGTGCCTTCTATTTCTAGGGTGTATGTAATATTTTATTTCAAGCTAGAAAAACTTTTTTGGTCAGTCTTCTTATCAGAAAATTCTGAATTTGCAAGTAAGATCTCCATTGTTCTAGTGCTATCAAAATAGCTACATATTCCTTCTCATACACTGACAAGGTTCTCTTCCTCGGGCCCAAAGCTTTGCTCACAAATGCTAGAGGATGGCTCTGTTGCATTAAAACTACTCTAATCACTACTGCATAGCTGAATAGCATTGATGTCTCATCGCTAAGCGGTGCCTGGCCTAGCTTCAATGATGAGGGAGA
Source organism: Triticum urartu (assembly GCF_056163025.1). Lineage (NCBI taxonomy): Eukaryota > Viridiplantae > Streptophyta > Magnoliopsida > Poales > Poaceae > Triticum > Triticum urartu. The sequence goes on from NC_141878.1 coordinate 91,897,757, forward strand.
ACACTAGCCTGCCATTCTGAAGGCATCAATGATATAGTTTTTTGGGCTTGGTTGGATGTTCTCACAGTCTAGTCTAGAAATGACGGTCAGTGATCATATGTTCCGATGACCAAAATGGAAGGAAGTTTATCACTCACCGACTGCTATATTTGATATGGCCGTGTTGTTCATTTATTGCTGAACTTCTTTTTTTGGTCGCTCAGTGTTCTGGTGTTTGAAAGATCGTGGATGTCGCCTAGAGAGGGGGTGAATAGGCGCTTTAAAATAATTACGGTTTAGGCTTGAACAAATGCGAAATAAACCTAGAGGTTAATTTGTCAAGCACAAAACCTACAACAACTAGGCTCACATATGAGCACCAACAACTTATGCTAAGCAAGATAAACTACTCGGTGATAGCAAGATATATGACAAGAAACAATATGGCTATCACAAAGTAACACTACAAAAAAAGACACATCCATGACATTTTGGGCCGAACGAAATTTTTTTCTGTCATACATATGACACTTCTATGATGATAATTGTGACAAAACCCGGTATCATTATAAATGTGGTGGGCTCCTACTTCTATGACAAAAAATCATGACAGAAAATGGGCTTTTCGTCCTGGGCGGGCCGGAGACGCAGCTGCATGACATTCTTTGGGCCGTCCATGACGGAAAAAACCGTGGTAGAAGCGAGGGGGAGGAAAATTTCGGGGAGTTCCCGGTTACGGTGGGAGGTCGGGGCCAAGCGATGCTCGTTTCTCTTGTACACATACGCGCGTGTGTGCGAGGCATTGGCTCTCACTGAACCCGAGCGAGGCGTTGGGCTCTAACTGAACCCGAGTGATTGCACTATAGGCTACGCGTTACTGAACCCGAGCGATTGCACTACAGGCTACGCGTTACTGAACCCGAGCGATCGATCGATGGCTGTTAACTGAACCCGATCGAGCGGTTCCTTCGCTACTGCTGCTAACAGAAGCCGATCGATGCTGCCTCTGGGATGAACAGTGAGCGTTGCGGGGGGGGAGGGTTTGGATGAACAGTGAGCGGTGGCGTTGCCTCTGGATGAACAGGACCCCGTGGTGTGGTAGAGGGCTGGATGAATAGTAGATGGTGGAGGGGTGCCCGTGGAGGGGTGGTTGAACAGGACCCCGTGGTGTGGAGGGCTGGATGAACAGTAGACGGTGGAGGGGTGGTTGAACAGTAGCCGGTGGAGTAGCGCGCGGTGGAGGCTGGATGAACAGGAGCCCGTGGAGGCTGGAAGAGGTCGACGGTAGCCCGTGGAGGCTGGAGGAGGTCGACGGTGGAGATGAACAGTATCCCGTGGAGTCCCGTTTTGCGGTACGCCACACCCCTCCCGATGAACAGGACCCCCATTTCGACCATAGCGCTCCAACACAAGTCCGTTTCGTCTGTTTTGCGGTACGCCACACCCCTCCCGATCAACCGGACCCCCGTTTCGACCGTAGGAGGTCCGTTTCCTCCATTTTGCGGTACGCCAGACCCCTCTCGATCAATAGGACCCCGTTCCGAACGTAGGAGGTCTGTTTCCTCCGTTGTGCGGTACGCCAGGCCTCGTTTCTATCGCATGTTCCGTCCAAGCCCTCCCGATGAACACGACCATGCATTCTGTTCCGACCCAGCCGGTTGGCTCCCACGCGTTCCGTTGCCTCCCCATGAACACGACGCATTCCGTTGCCTCCCCATGAACACGACGCATTCCGTTGCCTCCCCATGAACACGACGACGACGTTGTTTCTCTGTTCCGACCCAGCCATGTACATGAGCCCTGGCCGTACATATGCGCGAGTAGGCGTTCGAGACCCTGTCCGTATGTACGTACGTGGACGTATTTTCTTTCTTGCACCCTGGCCGCTGTACATATGTGTACATGCTACGTGCGCGCCTCTACTACGACACGTACGCGCCTCTACTACAACACGTGTGCGCCTCTACATCGACCAGTATATATGTACGTACACGTTCGCGACCAGAATGACAACGCTACGTACGCTTCGACCAGGTGGGATTCCGACTGTCAGGCACTTCCATGCCTGCGGAGATGTAGCTAGTGGGTCCCAGCAGTCAGGGGGCGAATCGTTTTTTTGCCCGGACGCACTTCCTTGCATGCGAAGATGTAGCTGGTGGGTCCCGGCAGTCAGGGGCAAACATTTTTTCGTGAAATACGGTGGCCCGTTCGGTGGGTCCCCGCTGTCAGGTTGAGGAATAATTATTTTGCACGTAATAAGGAGGCACTTCCTTGCTGCGGCCGTGGACCCAGCTATCAGCCTCTCCACGTACAGTCCACGTCCGATGGAAGCCGTTCCTTGACCACGTTGACCACGCCGCGCCGAGAGCACCAGGGCGGTGGATGACGGCAAGGCCTAGGAAGGGGACGATGCGGAGCCGGGGAAGACGCGATAGTGGATGCCCACGCGTAGAGGAGTACGAGGGTTCACTGGTTCGCTGCGGTGTGAGGCTGTCGTCGCCGCAGAATAACAGGGGGTGTGGGTGAGTAGAGGGATGGCCTGGCCAGCGGTGGGAGTAGTAGGGGGCGGTGAGGCCTTTGTTGCATCGCAGCCGGCCACGGGAGGCAGGAGCACGAGGCACGTTAGTTTGGGCGGCTGGAGCAAGAAGACCAGAGGTTGAAGAAGCACTACGGCCGTTGGATGGACATCGTACGGTCACTGGAGCTAGAATCGTGCATATTAACTAAGTTGACAAAGCCCTCCGTCCCCGTGAACTTAGTAGTCCCACAAGTCAGCCTGCCACTATATTGGGTCCCAGCTAACAGGGGGAGTATTCATTTTTTTGTGCGTAATAAGGAGGCACTTCCTTGCGTGCGAAGATATAGCTGGTGGGTCCGAGCTGTCAGCAGGGGTAACGTTTTTTCATGAAATACAGAGGCCCTTTCGGTGGGTCCCTGATGTTAGGTGGAGGAATCATTATTTTGTGCGTAATAAGGAGGCATTTCCTTGCGTGCGGCCGTGGACCCAGCTGTCGGCCTCTCCACGTACAGTCCACTTCAGATGCATGTCGGTCGTTAACCACGTTGACCAGGCCGCGCCAAGAGCACCAGGGCGGTGGACGACGGTGAGGCCTAGGAAGGGAACGACACGGCGGCAGGGAAGACTAGTCAATTGTTTCCCACGCGGAGGGGAGTACGACTGTATGAGGGTTTACTAGTTCGTCTGCCGTCGCCGGAGAATAACAGCAGGTGTGGGTGAGTAGAGGGATGGCTAGGCCAGCGATGGGAGTACGATGGGGCGGTGAGGCCTGCATGGCAGCAGAGCCGGCCGCAGGGAGGAGGGAGCAGGCAGTCCCGCCGGCGCTTGTTTGAGCGGCTGGAGCAGGAAGAACAGAGATTGAAGAAGCACGACGGCTGTTGGATGGCCATCCAACAGTCACTGCTTGTGCGTCAACCTTTTTTTAGGAAAGCCTCAAATCTGTGGAAAACATCATACAACCCATCTACCATTATTTCTAATAATTTACAGCCCATTTGCTAATTCTTAAGGTTTTTTTTGATCCCATATTCTTTTTGTTAGCATTACAGCCCATATTGTGGACACGGTTAAAAAATTATACGAAATTTTGCATATTTCGGTGCGGTCCGAACTATTTTTAATCCCGAAATTTCGACTCACATTCAAACTGATTTTAAAAATAAATGTATATCAATATAAAATCCAACAAATTCTCCATGCATAAAAATTAATGTAATTTAAAATCTCGAAATGAAAAAAGATATTTGAAACTAATTACCGGTTTGATGTGTTTTAAAAATGTACAGCCCATTTCTCATTACTGATAGGCCATTTTCTTGGCCAGCCGGATGAAGCTCTCCTCGTCTTGAAAGATTTACAGCCCAACAGGCCTGACAAAGCGACTTACTTGGCAAATCACAAAAAAACTGGGCTGTGGCCATGGACCCAGCTGTCAGTCCATTTGTTTTTAGTCCATTTGGTGGGCTGGGTGAAACAATGATGTAGCATCTATGCAGCCCGTTTAAATCCCATTTGCATTTTTCTCGAAATCCGCGGACTTGCTGGGCTGGGTGAAAATATCATGTTGGGCTAGACGGGGAAAGTACTGGGAGAAAACTCAGTTTACATCGAAAAAGGAAGTGGGAGAAAATTCAGAGACCTGCTGGGTCCACCTGGGGAGGGGAATATGTTGGGAGGAAGGAGATTCAAAGCACGGCGGCCGAGTGAACTAGTTTTTTTTACGGAAAAGTGAACTAGTTTACATACATAAGCAAATAGCCACTAAAAAAAGCAATCAGGTTAATGGGTTCTTAAAAGAAATATTTCGGACAAAACAGATAATTACGACACATAGGCTAATGCATGAAACACTCAGATGATAAAGGTGCTTATAAACAGATAAAGTACAACATCTAGACCTTCCTGGCACGCTTGATCATGACGCTGCGGCTGTCCGTGTACTCGTCGGTTACGGGAAGCAGGCACACCCTCATGTCCAAGATCTGCCTGTACATGTCATAGCATGCGTATGCGTCCTTGGCCGCGTAGGTTATGTAGGCTAGATTCAGAGGTACCTCCCACGTGTTCAGGTCATCTTCTTTCATGTTGGCATATCAGGGGTCGATGATGGTCTCAGCGAGGTCAACCACAGAGTCCTTCTCCTGCCCGTTGCTGATGATCTTGTATTGCTTCTGGATGTCGACAAGCTTGTTGCACCAGATGGCCGAATCATCGTGTTCTTCCTTCCCTTCGCCGTAGCGAAAGTGCAGTCGACGCTGCCGATGAAACGGGTGAATGCTCCAGAACCTGGTGCATCCATAGGACTGAGGCGAGGCAGAGCTTCACTGAGTCCGTATCGTTGGTGTACATCACATTCAACTTGGTGCAGCCATAGGACTGAACGGCGAACTCAAAGGGGAACTCCTTGCTGAAGTCCATATCCAACAGGCTCACCCCTCGGATCGCCATTGGAGTCTCTTTGAGTGAACGAGTGTGTAGGCAGCGGCAGCAGTTCATTTTTCAGCTCTTGGGGAACTGGATTCAACAGTAAGCTGAGTGTGTGCAGGCGACAACAGTTACTACCCCTTCCTCGTCCGCTGCATGCCCGGCAGAAGATGCACCCTCGACCACACGTCGGTTCACGAGCGGGTCTATATTGGTACTATAATAACAGGAGTTAGTGGTCACTTTACTTAAATTTAATTAGCTTTAATAGAAATTTATTCTTAAAACAAGCAATGCATTCGCTCATTCTATCAGTGCCACAGGATCAACATGCACAACAATTAGAATTATTATTTTCAGGACGCACACGATCAGCACATTTGTCGCACTTTCACAAAGATAATACTACCAAGTTTGAACTGTTTGTTATGGTTATTGTCCTCTGCATCATCATGCCGTGTTTCCCATCTTGCAAGATTCAGAACCAACAAATAAGATCCAAATAATAAGTACAACAAAGATGCCTACACATCTCATTGATTCCCAGCTTGCAAGATTCAGAACCAACAAATAAGATCCAAATAATAAGTACAACAAAGATGCCTACACATCTCATTGATTCCAGCTTGCAAGATTCAGAACCAACAAATAAGATTCAAATAATAAGTACAACAAAGATGCCTACACATTTCACTGATTCCCAGGTTGCAAGATTCAGAACCAACCCATTAGAGCCTTTTGATAAAGTGAATATCGGGATTAAATCCATCTTGGCTAGCCATGTCATACAATCAAAGAACTTGGCGAATGCTCTTGACCGTCACAACATCTGTAGTTGAGTATTCCTGTTTGCACAACATGTTTGCACAACACAAACAAGGAGACAGGAGAGCATGATTTCGCTTTAATAGCGGCCTCCTTGAACTCAACCTCCAGCTCTACTTGGATGAGGTCTGCCTGGACTTCCATGATTCAATTCATGCGCCTTTTTCTGCAGTTCACCTGAAATGAATCAAAGATTGCATCATTCAGCTAGCAAGAAGTACTTGCTCTTGTGAGCTGGCAGGTTCTTCTTTAGTAGTTGCACTAAAATTGAGGAACATTAAGGTTGGCTGTCCGGCTCATGTAAGGTGCAACTATATTTTTCTTATCCTTTTGTGCAGTTCCACTAAAATAAAGTGCCATTGTGGTGATAGTGACGGCTCCATCTTGCAAAGGCTAATAAAATGTTGCACGAGATTACCAGCAGAACTTGACGGAGATTTTGGAAACTCCAATCGCCATTTTGTGCAGTTCCACCAAAATTGAGAGATGTTGCCCACGTGACATTTTAGTTGAACTGCATAAGACACTCATTCCAAAAAAAAGTGTTTTGTGCAGTTCACCAAAAGGTCACAATAGTAACAAGGTGAAATGGATATCCCTATCTGCACAAAAAGATAGAAAGTAAATAGTTGCTGGTCAATAAGAATATATGAAACATATACAAAATGAAAAGAAGCATCTTAATTATGTTCATGGCAATCACGCAAGGACAGTAGAAATTTTAAAACGTCAGCAATGCTTCATGTTAGCAGAAGCATTACGATCAACAATGAGATTCCTCAAATATGGGATTACTTTAATGGTGGCATTGCTTGTTTACCAGACACAGTAAATCATCGGCAGCTAAAGAGTTGGTTTAAGGGCATGGGACCATGGGGACACCAGGACACTCAGCAGCGTAAAGGAGCAACTTACTTATCATACTGGGGAAAACAGCAGGAGTGCCATTGTACTATGTGAGGGCAGCAAATCTAATCCTGGAGACCTTGTACTATGTGGGGGCAGCAAATCTAATCCTGGAGACCTTTTACTATGTGAGGGCAGCAAATCTAATCCTGGAGACCTTTTACTATGTGAGGGCAGCAAATCTAATCCTGAGACCTTTTACTATGTGAGGGTAGCAAATCTAATCCTGGAGACCTTTTACTATGTGATGGCAGCAAATCTAATCCTGAACATACTCTGTTGACTTGTCCACCGGCCGCCACTTTCTATCCTTTTTTCAACCAATAATAGATTTGTTCCTTATCCAGTTTGTACTGCGTTTTCCCATTATTTCCCTTTTCAACCAAGAGACCGGTTGGGTATCCGGTCTCTACTACTTTCACCATATTATTTCCTCTTTGAATCAAGTCCTAGATTCATGCTACAACTTTCCCCCCTTTCTTCCTTGTTTGAACAAAGCCCTAGATTCGAATGCATGAAGTAGCTTTACCTCTAATAATACTAAAAATTTAGGTGGCTTTGGAAGAGCTAATGGGAGTAAAAAAGATGCACATGCAGACACGTGGGGAGCTGGGGCAGTAGAGCAAGGCCGCTTTCGAAGAACTTATACCTAAGGGTCGCCGGGATGTCGGCGGCGGCAGGTCAGATCTGCGGACAATACGGCAGGGTGGAAGAAGGGTCGGAGGACCTCCCGAGCCGACCATGTGTCAGAGAGAACGGCACGGGCAGAGGATCGGGCCCCTCCAGCAGCTGTGGGTTTCCTCCCTCGGCGGCGATGACCGCGTGAACGATGCACCTTTTTGTCCTCTATACACACTGGCCGAAGGGATCTGGCCGGATCTATGACCAGCGTTGAGCAGAGAGAAAATGTCGCTACCGTTGTCTTGTTTATATCTGGAGAGGATGAGAGAATGAAGAGAGCAACCCTAGTAAGGCAAGCGCTCAGGCCCCTGCGTCCATATATAGTGGAGTGATTATCTTTTTTCTCTCCACAACAAGCGTTTCAATTTGTGTACGTGGCATTAAAGAAAAGAAACTCTCTATTTAAGGTGACTACTGTACGACTCCTACTTACTACTACTAGTAGTAGTACATTATTGTTCACTTGTGCTCCCCGCCCCTCCATTCATTGAACAACCCCACGGGTGAATAAACATACAGTAAGTACTGTATTTATATAGAACGAACAAGCTCAAACTATTTTCACATAGTTAAAAGTTGAGGGCGGGGCTTTTCCCGGGCAGTACGCGCAGCAGTTTTCGCATAGGGCCAGAAGACTATTTTAATATTTTTTTAAAAACTTCGAGACGGCCACATAGCATGCAGCCGACCCCAACGATTTTAAGCTTATAGGCATGGTACACGCTATCCTAGACTACTCTACACATGAAACTGCCACACGAGTGTGCGGGCTGCGCTTGGCTCTTCGCCTCTTCGGGAAGTCGAACAATGATGGAATACTACTACACTAGAGGAGTACTACAGTACGCTTCTGGCCATCTGACACCGATTGAACTGATGCATGTCCACCGCGTGCGGGAGGGAGAGCGTGTAGCGAAAGCTTCTCCTAGTCTTGCCAGCCACCACTCTCATGGGGGAGGGAGGGACGCTCCTGCCTTTGCGTGCATGACAGGTGGGCCCGACATGTGTGTTGCCAACCTGTCATACAGCCAAAGGCAGGTGCAGTTAAGTCCGCGAGGGAGAGGATAATCAAACTTCTCGTTGATGTACGAGTTGACGCGACACATCAAAGCACTGCACTCGATATATTTCAATAATTTGCGTGTGTGACTCCCAGATGCAGAGGCCGGGGTTCGTCATCCTCCTTTTCGAGAAAAAACAGACGCGTGTGTGAGAGGACGAGTGCGTGCGTGCACCTCTTCTCTTCCTGTATAACATACTACTAAACTCAGAGTACAAGTTTTTGTGGGTGGCATGATGGTGCGTGCGAGAAGTCCCGAGAGATAGATTTAATGCGTTTGAAAAAAAGACTAGCCTAGAGCTCGCCACGCAGCTATTGTTTTTCTCAAAAAATTATGTTTATCAATGCATTAATTGCAATGCATGCATGCATAAAGTACATGCATTGGTCAATTTTCTCTTAATACTTGCATGCAATGATTTAATGCACCTTGGAATCTGAACATGTGTTGGGGAACAACCAAATTGAGCCTTATAAAATGGAAAAACTAAAATTTTGAGATAAGCCCTATAAAACCGGAAAGGAGGGAGTAGAAAAAGAAGTACTCCATCCGGGAATAGTGCCGCGCTTCAAAACTAGAACCGTCAATAAATTTTGAGCTTGCGTATCGTCACATTCCAAATTACTCCATGCTATATTGAATTGCAAACCTGTTCACACCGATCACAACCTAAATGGTTTCCCGCTTAGGAGCGTATTAGTACTCGGTTATAAATACTAGTATGCCAAGATGACTGCACATTCCTCCTCAACTCCTCATCCACAAAAACAAAGTCATTCAGCATCCTTCCCTTGTGTCTGCCATGGCCAGCGTGAGTTCTGGGTCGAGAGATTGCCACCAGGAAGAGGCGATCATGGAAGCGGAAGCACGAGAGATGTCCCGCCTCGCTGCGAGAGCAGCCGACATGTCCCGCCGCGCGGAAGTAGCAGCACAAAGGTCCCGCCGTGCCGCTGAAGCAGCACGGAGGTCCCGCCGCGCCGTCGATGCAGCAGACTGGTCCGGCCGCACCGCGGAAGCAGCAGAAATGTCCCGCCGTGCCACGAATGTAGCAGAGATGTCCCGCCGCGCCGCAGCGGCCTGGGAAAATTTCTCGCGGGCAGGCGACGACTGTTACCGGGCGGGCATGCATGTGATCTTCCATTGCCAGATGGATCAGATCTCTGGCTCGGCGAGGTTGCAGGACGACATGATAGCCTCGTTTGAACAGGCTACCGGCGTCATCCGGCAACTAAGGGAGGGTAATGAGAGGCTCCGGGCCGAGTGCGACCTACTGAGGGAGAAGATCGTCTGAAGTGCAGACTAGCAGGAGGAGACCAGTGCCTTGTTGAAGAGGACCGGCGTTATCATCAAGAAACTTATGGACGAGAATGACATGCTCCGCAACGAGCGCCAAAGGCTGGTGGAGGAATCCGTGGATGTTCTCAAGCAGCGTCTTGAGGACACGAAAGAGCTCATCGCCGTTCGCCGCAGAGACTAGTTTCCTGGTTTCTTTTGATGTAATAATCGGTTTAGGATGTGGATTGTGTCATCGGTTGTGAAATGTTGGGTTCTAGTGTGGATGTTTGGCCTTTGTTGGCCTCTTGGGATGTTGCGATTTCAATCTGATAGCTTTTAGTCCTTTGTGTTAGGCTGCAGTTGTGCTGAACTTCTTGTGAATTGTGGTGGTTTTCAGTAATGAAAATCGGAAGGGGCAAGCCCTTCTTTGATCAGAAAAGAAAAATTAATCGTCCTTATATATTCATCAGTCTTGCTATAAGTCGCAGTAGATGCTATATAGGTCCGTCGGATCTTACATCAAGATCCGTGCTTTCAGATTTTCTTTTTTCTCTCTTAAATCTCAGTCGAGTGAGACATAGCCACGCCATTAAACAGAGGCTCGGGCGCCATTAATGGAGACCTTGGGAGAGAGCTGGACGGCAGATGGAGGTCAAAGGGCTCTCCTCCCGATAAGCATGCACAGGGGTCTGATCGCACGCCTCTCGTACTCAAATAGCTACCCTGCACGGCGCCTCCTAGCTAATAAAAAATGGGGATGCGTGGCGGCACGTAAATGGTACTAGGAAGTAGAACGCCCACGGTTCTCAATAATACTTGTGTTTCCGATTGTAACGTGACAGCACTTGTTCCAAAATGACTTTGTCAATTGTTAATGTGTGCGCCTTCGCAAATCGGACTGCAAATTTACCACAGCATGTTGGTGCCATGTCATGGCACCAAGCCAAGTTTCATTATTTTCATGCGTGTTTTGGATTTACAGGAATTAAAAAACTAAGTTTCTCAATGTTTCCAACCCAGCCATGACGCGCAAAATTTTGAATTTCATTCCCATTTCTTGCATGGAACCTAGAAATTTACCCAAGGACACACATGTGATTTTTCAACCAACTTTGGTGCACTGGAACATGTGCTTGTATTTCAAATTTGAATTATGCACACAAAGGTGACACGTTCCCTCCCAGAACCACAAGCCTTCTTGAGAGAAGCTCCGATTTGCAAGAAGCTTATACCAAAATTTGTTCCTATTCAGCCAATTTTTTTACCATGACATGACACCATGCCAAGTTTCATGATTTTAAAACCAAGTTTCTCAATGTTCTCGACCGAGCCACGATGCCCAGATGTTTGAATTTTATTCTCATTTTTTGCATGGGACCTACTCCCTCATTCCATCTATATAGGGCCTAATGTGTTTTTCAAGACAGCCTTTGATTATTGACAAGATTAATAGCACATGAGATGTATACTATGAAAATTATATTATTGGAAGCTCATTTGACATACAAAATTGAAGGTATGCTTTGTGTAAGTTGCATGTCATATATTATTGCTCTAACGTTTGGTCAAAGTTAGCTTCGAAAAACGCATTAGGACCTATATAGATGGAAGGAGGGAGTAGAAATTCACCCGAGGACACAAATGTGATTTTTCAACCAACTTTGGTGCACGGGAGCATGTGCTTGTAGTTCAAATTTGAATTATGCACATTAAATGACCAAAAACTCAATTAATGTGTAAATAAGGCCAAACGAAGCCGGAATAATTCCAAAATTTAACAGGGCACTCATGTAGTTCTATGTTGCCTTTGTAAATAAACTCAAGGGGGACAACGTATATCGTTTCGCACTCAAAGGTGGCACGTTCCCTCTCAGAACCACGAGCCTTCTTGAGAGAAGCTTCGGTTTGCAAAAGCTTATACCAAAATATGTTCCTATTCGGCCAATTTTTTACCACAACATGGTAGTACCATGACATGACATCCATGCCAAGTTTCATGATTTCAGACGTGTTTTGGATTTACAAGAATTTTAAAACTAAGTTTCTCAATGTTCTCGGCCGAGCCATGATGCCCAGATGTTTAAATTTTATTCTCATTTCTTGCATGGGACCTAGAAATTCACTTGAGGACACAAATATGATTTTTCAACCAACTTTGGTGCGCGAGGACATGTGCTTGTAGTTCAAATTTGACTTATGCACATTAAATGACCAGAAACTCAATTAATGTATAAAAAACGACAAACGAACCCGGAATAATTCCAAAATTTAACAGGGCACTAATGTAGTTCTATGTTGCCTTTGTTAAGAAACTCAAGGGGGGCAGCGTATATCGTTTCATACTCAAAGGTGGCACGTTCCCTCTTAGAACCACGAGCTTCCAAATCGGCCCAATTTTTTACCACAACATGTTAGTGCCATGACACCATGCCAAGTTTCATGATTTCCACGCGAGTTTTGGATTTACATGAATTTAAAAATCAAAGTTTCTCGATGTTCTCAGCCGAGTCATGACGCCCAGATGTTTGAATTTCATTCTCATTTCTTCCATGGGACCTAGAAATTCAACCAAGGACACACATGTGACTTTTCAACCCACTTTGGTGCACCGGAGCATGTGCATGCAATTCATATTTAGATTATGCACATTAAAAGTCCAGAAGCTCAATTAATGTATAAAAAGGCCAAATGAACCCGAAATAATTCCAAAATTTAACAGGGCACTCATATAGTTCTATGTTGCCTCTGTAAATAAAATCAGGGGGAGGCAGCGTATATCGTTTCGCACACAAAGGTGACACGTTCCCTCTCGGAACCACGAGGCTTATTGAGAGAATCTCCGGTTTTGCAAGAGGCTTATACCAAAACTTGTACCAATTCAGCCAAAAATTATACGTATGAAAACAGGGTTTAGATTATCCCAAACATCTCGCTACCAAGACCAATAATGTACTATGATTTGAATTCAACATAAAATGGATACAAATATTTGAATTGGAGAGCGTATGGTACATGTAGTTCATAGTGAAATATGATTACTCCTATATGTATGTTTTTTGTTATCAAGATAATATTTAAATTATTGTATAACTTGAAAACAATCGTATTCAAATAAGGAAAATTGATTCAAATTTAGTCCATATGGTAGACGACAATATATATGTTCACATGGTGGAGTAAAATGTTCATATATGATGGAAGATCAAAATGTACTACTACATCAATTATAAACCGCAAGGTCACCTAACGATATATTCAAATTCAACATAACTGGATTCAAAAATTGAAATTCGAGATCATGGCATCTGTAATCATATAAAAAGGGACATTACTCTTTCTTTGGTGGGAATTGATTTGTTTTTTGTTGTTGTTGAGGGAAGTGCGAATCGATTTGGTACTGTGCAGGGTAATCTTGTTCTCCCGATTTTTTTTACATTTTTCTTGTAGTTTTTTCAATGGCATCTATAGCAATATAGTAAAAGGGGACATGACTCTCTTGTGTCTTGTATGAATTGTTTTTTTACACGTTAAGTTTGTTCTGCCGAACAAGGAATCCGCACCTTGTTATCCCGAAATTTTCAAGCTCGAGTATCTTTTGTCTCACCTGCTTTGAAACTCCCGCTTCTTCAACCCGCGCTGCGCCTTATTATCCCGAAATTTGGACGTGCGCGAGAACTCCCTCCTCATCCAAAATCGCTCCCGCAGCCCAGACACGCGAAATCCCCCTTCTACCCCTCAGCCAGAAATGAAGCTCCATGTCGCGGTGTCAAAATCGGTGGGGGTACGCTGGTAACTTACCCTACATTTCGGACAAGCGCGTCCCTAAGCTTGGCTCCCCCTCCCCCTTCGCCCCCCATGCGTACACCGAGGCCACCAAAACCCGTGAAACCCCGCACTCCTCCGTCGGCCTCCCGACCGCCGCCCAGCCAGAGACTCTTCCCCGACTACGTCGTCCACCGCAACAGCTCACCGTCCCTCATCCACCGCACCGGATGAGGATCCGTTGTCGATCTCGTCGTCCCGCCGGATCAGCCGCCCCGTCCTCCACCTCCAAGGAGCTACCCCGACGTTCGCCTCGTCTATCACGCCACCTCAATCCCCACAGCGCCGTCTTGACCTGCCCCACCAGAACCGCAGCACCCTCACCAATTCCTTCGATGAAGCCGAGGCCAACTCAGTGCCACCAAGGAGGTTTTGCACTCACCGCTGCATTTTATCTTTTATTCGATCTCACGGGGCTGCCGGTGCTCGATACCGAGCAGACATGGCGTGTCTCCATCAATGACGCCGTAGCCGGCCACATCATCCACGACGTCTCTCCCCCATGTCGTTGCTTCCTCGGCGGCGACTTCCACAACGGCACTAGCTGCAGCTGCTCCGGCTCTCGCTCGTGTTGCGGCTCTATTCTTGTTGTCGGTCGCGCTGCTGCACTGCTCCTGCTTTCGTTCGTGCTGCTGCTCTGCTCTTGATCTCGCTTGCGCTGCTGCTGCACGACCTCCGGTAGCTAGAGGAGTTGCTGCTTTAGCACTCGCTCGCGGTGCTACTGAACGACTTGCTCTCTGCTAGTGCGTTCCCTGCTCGAGCGTCTGCTGATTTAGATCACTGCTTGTCTGTTACTAGTGCTCGAACGCCCTAAACATCTATTGCAATGCTCTGTTACTAGTTCAATCAGTTTCGACAGTAAAATTCAGTTTTGACTGTGAAGTTCATTTTCTTCAGTTAAGTTCAGAGTGAACAGTACTTACAGCATCTGTCGGAGCGGCCTTGGCGCGGCTGATGCGTTTTACATCTAGCTCTTTTTGGTGATGTATTTTACATCATCTATTGCAGATGATATTAGGGTCCCACTTCAGATTAACGTTGTCTATCTTGTCATGCTTCAGCCTCGTCGCCGCACACCTTAGCAGAGCTACTCCAACGACGGAACTGTCCATCACAGCGGAGCAGTACCCTCGGCGCCGTTTCCAGAGGCCTCGGATCTTCTTCCCCGCCTCCGACAGTCACACCATCATCATCACCATCCTCCACGTCCAACCCAATGATGCCAAGGTCCATAAGGCTATGCTAAAGAGGTTGTACACTCGTCGCATCACTTTGTTTCTCCATTCCTCTGTTCTTCCAATTCATGTGAGCCAAACACCTAGGTTGACTGAAATCCTATGTTTCCAAATGCTCTGTTTTGCACGTGCATTCCTATCCTATTCATGTGTTTTTCCTGTCCCTGCGTTTATAGAATCCTCCAATTCTAAGGAACCCTTACAGATTTACTTCATTTTCAGATAGGCGTCAAAGAAAACTCTGTGTGTTATGTCCTGCTTCTGTCGTGCCGTCATCCACCCCACCTGAGGTGCACCATTGACAGAAGCATTCACTTCAGCAGAGATCCCCCCTGCAGACTTCCTTTCGCCGCCTTAGATCATCTTCCCCGTTGCCGGCAGCCACGCCAACTGCATTACCATCATCGACTGAGTAGATGAACCTGAGGACTACACAGTTCCGGAAGAGAGGTCGCGGTCTTTCGTGTTTGCTTATGTTATACATCGGTTATTATTACCTGCTACTTTATCGTTCAATCTTGAGTTTTGAATTGTCCATGGGTCTCATATCGAGACAACAACGAATAGTATCTATATACTATCTGGTTCATCTGGGGTCTTCTATGTGGCTCATGTTGGGTGGGCAACAAACAATAGATGATCCATTGTCTATCTTTTTAAACTGAAGCTATAATCTACCTGCTATCATTAGTTTTGGATCCATCCACTCGTTTGCTACCATCAGTCTTGATTTTTGCATGCACCCCTTAGGCCTTACAAAATCTAACTTTTTTATTATGCATGTCAGATATTGTACACAATCCTACTGAACATGTAGAGAAAAAGAGAAGACCATTGTGTGCGAATATAATGTCATGCAGACGCCGCTCCATGGTGGGCGAAGTGCGCCCCCCCTCTTGCATTTCTAGATTGTATTCCAGAGGAAGATAACTGTTCAGATGGAGATTCAGAAGGAGCCGACCACGCCTGTTTACCACCTGAGGTGTTTGCTCTAACCTGACATGCTGATGTTGGTCATATCATGCATATGGCGCCTTGCATTGCTTACATTATACATCTTATATGTCATTAGCTTAGTTTAGATTTGCTTTGTGTGAATGCCACCTTTTTGGTTTCTATATCATACTCCCACCATTCCTAAATATTTGTCTTTTTAGAGATTTCAACAAGTGACTACATACGGAACAAAATGAGTGAATCTACACTCTAAAATATGTCTATATACATCCGTATGTGGTAGTCCATTTGAAATCTCTAAAAAGACAAATATTTAGGAACGGAGGTAGTATATGGGAATTATGCAATGCCATCTTCTTTAGCCAGGCATCATATACGTGAATCATGCAATGCCATCCTGTTTAGCCAGTCATGGGAAAATCTCGAGTGAAAACAAGGTCTTCTGAGCAGTCAGTGCTACCTGTCGATGCAGATTTCTTGCTGGTTACAGATAGCTCCTCAGAGGAGGATTCAGAGAGAGATGACCAGTCATATCCCCCCCCCCCCCGAGGTGCATGCTCTAACTTGGCTGGGTTATATTGCTCATATCATGCATATGGTGTCTTGCATTGCCATGCCATCTGCTTAGATTAGACATTCTTTGTGTGAATGCCTCCTGTTTGCTTTCTATATCAGGTATGTGAATTATGCAATGCCATGTTTTTCAGCCAGTTATCATATATGTGAATTATATCATGCCATCTTTTTTCCATTACGTATTCCATTTGTCGACAATCTGTGTATATTGAACTACTCTTCATGTGTATCATCCATTTGAGCCGGTTATGGAAAAATCTGGAGTGAAAACAAGGTCTTCAGAGCAGGCAATGGTACCTATTGAAGCATATATCTCGATGGTTACAGGGAGCTCCTCAGAGGAGGATTCAGAGACAGATGACCAGTCCTATATCCCACCTGAGGTGTATGCTCTAAGTTGCAATGTTTATATTTCTCATATGATGCATATGGTGTCTTGCATTGCTTAGTTTAGACATCATATGCACAATATTGAATTCTATCTGCTTAGTTTAGACATCATACATGTGAGTGCCAACTTCTTAGTATATGAATCAATTATGTCAATTATATCATACCATCCTGTATACTTAGACAACATGTATGTGAATTATTTCATCCCAACCTATTTTAGAAAGACATCATATAGTTTTGTCATGTCATCCTGTTTAGGTACTCATCATATGTTGAATTATGCCATTATATCCTGTTAAGTTATCCATCATATATCCGCAACTGTGTCATGCTATCCTGTTTAGTTAGGCATCATATATGTGAAATTGTGTCATGCTGTCCTGTTTGGTTAGACAACATATATGTGAATTACCACATCTGTCTATCATACAATGTCTATACGTTCAATTTCTTTTCTTGTTTATCAGCCATTTGAATTGGAGGGGGTGATGGCAGTATCTAAGGGAGCAAAAACCCGTTCTTCACAAAAGACAGTGCTACCCGTCGATGCAGATAGAACCATGGTTGTACTGGCCCACAAACTAGCCCCACCACACATAATCAAGACTCTTCCAGATTGCACACTTACACCGTTGGGCAGAGAACCAGCTACAACCCATCTAACCGCAACCCCAGCGGATAGTAACCCACTTATAGTTGACAAAGCACCATGTCCACCACAGAGTACCCCCACACGAGCAGTTTGTAAAGCTACTGCAGTGCCCAAAGCACGAAGACCACCACAGCTAACCCAAACTCCACGTTTAAAGCAGAAGAGCAACTGTTCTCAGGTCAGATTCCGTAGCTATGGTCCATACTCCTTTGCTGTTGCATCACTGTATTTACTCATACCAACTACTTTCGAATGTGAATGATCCAATTGAAACTCCAATGGCGCAACAGGTATGTTTTAAACCTATTTCTTTAACTGGATTCCTGTTCTAACTTCTTGCTCTATGTTGATTTCAGTTTAAGTTGTATAAAAAGTTATGTTCTCATGTGATGCACATTACAAGTGCTGCCAATGCTGTGTAGTTTCTCACACTTATATTCTGTCTATGCTGTTGTGTCTTCAAAATATATGAGTTGTGAAGGAAATATGCCCTAGAGGCAATAATAAAGTTATTATTTATTTCCTTATAATCATGATAAAGGTTTATTATTCATGCTAGAATTGTATTAACCGGAAACATAATACATGTGTGAATACATAGACAAACAAAGTGTCACTAGTATGCCTCTACTTGACTAGCTCGTTAATCAAAGATGGTTATGTTTCCTAACCATGAACAATGAGTTGTTATTTGATTAATGGGATCACATCATTAAGAGAATGATCTGATTGACATGACCCATTCCATTAGCTTAGCACCCGATCGTTTAGTATGTTGCTATTGCTTTCTTCATGACTTATACATGTTCCTATAACTATGAGATTATGCAACTCCCGTTTACCGGAGGAACACTTTGGGTACTACCAAACGTCACAACGTAACTGGGTGATTATAAAGGAGTACTACAGGTGTCTCCAAAGGTACATGTTGGGTTGGCGTATTTTGAGATTAGGTTTTGTCACTCCGATTGTCGGAGAGGTATCTCTGGGCCCTCTCGGTATTGCACATCACTTAAGCCTTGCAAGCATTGCAACTAAATGAGTTAGTTGCGGGATGATGTATTACAGAACGAGTAAAGAGACTTGCCGGTAATGAGATTGAACTAGGTATTGGAATACCGACGATCGAATCTCGGGCAAGTAACATACCGATGATAAAGGGAACAACGTATGTTGTTATGCGGT
The DNA here is from genome assembly GCF_056163025.1 of Triticum urartu. NCBI lineage: Eukaryota > Viridiplantae > Streptophyta > Magnoliopsida > Poales > Poaceae > Triticum > Triticum urartu. The sequence goes on from NC_141878.1 coordinate 91,916,246, forward strand.
CTGACCGATAAAGATCTTCGTAGAATATGTAGGAGCCAATATGGGCATCCAGGTCCCGCTATTGGTTATTGACTGGAGAGTGTCTCGGTCATGTCTACATTGTTCTCGAACCCGTAGGGTCCGCACGCTTAAGGTTACGATGACAGTTATATTATGAGTTTATGCATTTTGATGTACCGAAGGTTGTTCGGAGTCCCGGATATGATCACGGACATGACGAGGAGTCTCGAAATGGTCGAGACATAAAGATTGATATATTGGAAGCCTATATTTGGACATCGGAAGTGTTCCGGGTGAAGTCGGGATTTTACCGAAGTACCGGGAGGTTACCAGAACCCCCCCGGGAGCCATATGGGCCTTAATGGGCTTTAGTGGAAAGGAGAAAGGGGCAGCCCAAGGTGGCCGCGCGCCTCCCCCCTTCCCTAGTCCTATTAGGACTAGGAGAGGTGGCCGGCCCCCTCTCTCTCTTTCCCCCTCGGGGAATCCTAGTCCAACTAGGATTGGGGGGGGGAAGTCCTACTCCCGGGAGGAGTAGGACTCCTCCTGCGCCCTCCTCCTAGCCGGCGGCCCCCTCCCCCTTGGCTCCTTTATATACCGAGGCAGAGGCACCCCAGAAACACACAAGTTGATCCACGTGATCTATTCCTTAGCCGTGTGTGGTGCCCCCAGCCACCATAGTCCTCGATAATACTGTAGCGGAGTTTAGGCGAAGCCCTGCTGCTGTAGTACATCAAGATCGTCACCACGCCGTCGTGCTGACGGAACTCTTCCCCGACACTTTGCTGGATCAGAGTCCGGGGATCATCATCGAGCTGAACGTGTGCTCGAACTCGGAGGTGCCGTAGTTTCGGTGCTTGATCGGTTGGATCGTGAAGACGTACGACTACTTCCTCTACATTGTGTCAACGCTTCCGCAGTCGGTCTGCGTGGGTACGTAGATAGCACTCTCTCCTCTCGTTGCTATGCATCACATGATCTTGCGTGTGCGTAGGAAATTTTTTGAAATTACTACGAAACCCAACAGTGGCATCCGAGCCTAGGTTATTTATGTTGATGTTATATGCACGAGTAGAACACAAGTGAGTTGTGGGCGATATAAGTCATACTGCCTACCAGCATGTCATACTTTGGTTCGGCGGCATTGTTGGACGAGACGACCCGGACCAACATTACGCGTACGCTTACGCGAGACCGGTTCCCCCGACATGCTTTGCACATAGGTGGCTTGCGGGCGACTGTCTCTCCAACTTTAGTTGAACCAAGTATGGCTACGCCCGGTCCTTGCGAAGGTTAAAACGGAGTCTATTTGACAAACTATCGTTGTGGTTTTGATGCGTAGTTGAGATTGGTTCTTGCTTAAGCCCGTAGCAGCCACGTAAAACTTGCAACAACAAAGTAGAGGACGTCTAACTTGTTTTTGCAGGGCATGTTGTGATGTGATATGGTCAAGACATGATGCTGAATTTTATTGTATGAGATGATCATGTTTTGTAACCGAGTTATCGGCAACTGGCAGGAGCCTTATGGTTGTCGTTTTATTGTATGCAATGCAATCGCGATGTAATGCTTTACTTTTATCACTAAGCGGTAGCGATAGTCGTAGAAGCACAAGCTTGGCGAGACGACAACGATGCTACGATGGAGATCAAGGTGTCATGCCGGTAACGATGGTGATCACGACGGTGCTTCGGAGATGGAGATCACAAGCACAAGATGATGATGGCCATGTCATATCACTTATATTGATTGCATGTGATGTTTATCCTTTTATGCATCTTATCTTACTTTGATTGATGGTAGCATTATAAGATGATCTCTCACTAAAATTATCAAGAAGTGTTCTCCCTGAGTATGCACCGTTGCGAAAGTTCTTCGTGCTGAGACACCACGTGATGATCGGGTGTGATAGGTTCTACGTTCAAATACAACGGGTGCAAAACAGTTGCACACGCGGAATACTCAGGTTATACTTGATGAGCCAAGCATATACAGATATGGCCTCAGAACACGGAGACCGAAAGGTCGAGCGTGAATCATATAGTAGATATGATCAACATAACGATGTTCACCATTGAAAACTACTCCATCTCACGTGATGATCGGTTATGGTTTAGTTGATTTGGATCACGTAATCACTTAGAGGATTAGAGGGATGTCTATCTAAGTGGGAGTTCTTTAATTAATTTGATTAACTGAACTTAAATTTATCATGAAACTTAGTACCTGATTAGTATCTTGCTTGTTTATGTTTGATTGTAGATAGATGGCTCGTGCTGTTGTTCCGTTGAATTTTAATGCGTTCCTTGAGAAAGCAAAGTTGAAAGATGATGGTAGCAATTACACGGACTGGGTCCGTAACTTGAGGATTATCCTCATTGCTGCACAGAAGAATTGCGTCCTGGAAGCACCGCTGGGTGCCAGGCCTGCTACAGGAGCAACGCCGGATGTTATGAACGTCTGGCAGAGCAAAGCTGATGACTACTCGATAGTTCAGTGTGCCATGCTTTACGGCTTAGAATCGGGACTTCAACGACGTTTTGAACGTCATGGAGCATATGAGATGTTCCAGGAGTTGAAGTTAATATTTCAAGCAAATGCCCGGATTGAGAGATATGAAGTCTCCAATAAGTTCTATAGCTGCAAGATGGAGGAGAACAGTTCTGTCAGTGAGCATATACTCAAAATGTCTGGGTATAATAATCACTTGATTCAATTGGGAGTTAATCTTCCAGATGATTGCGTCATTGACAGAATTCTTCAATCACTGTCACCAAGCTACAAGAGCTTCGTGATGAACTATAATATGCAAGGGATGAACAAGACTATTCCCGAGCTCTTCGCGATGCTGAAAGCTGCGGAGGTAGAAATCAAGAAGGAGCATCAAGTGTTGATGGTCAACAAGACCACTAGTTTCAAGAAAAAGGGCAAAGGAAAGAAGAAGGGGAACTTCAAAAAGAACGGCAAGCAAGTTGCTACTCAAGAGAAGAAACCCAAACCTGGACCTAAGCCTGAAACTGAGTGCTTCTATTGCAAGCAGACTGGTCACTGGAAGCGAAACTGCCCCAAGTATTTGGCGGATAAGAAGGATGGCAAGGTGAACAAAGGTATATGTGATATACATGTTATTGATGTGTACCTTACTAATGCTCGCAGTAGCACCTGGGTATTTGATACTGGTTCTGTTGCTAATATTTGCAACTCGAAACAAGGACTACGGATCAAGCGAAGATTGGTTAAGGACGAGGTGACGATGCGCGTGGGAAACGGTTCCAAAGTCGATGTGATCGCAGTCGGCACGCTACCTCTACATCTACCTTCGGGATTAGTATTAGACCTAAATAATTGTTATTTGGTGCCAGGTTAAGCATGAACATTATATCTGGATCTTGTTTGATGCGGGACGGTTATTCATTTAAATCAGAGAATAATGGTTGTTCTATTTATATGAGTAATATCTTTTATGGTCATGCACCCTTGAAGAGTGGTCTATTCTTGTTGAATCTCGATAGTAGTAACACACATATTCATAATGTTGAAGCCAAAAGATGCAGAGTTGATAATGAGAGTGCAACTTATTTGTGGCACTGCCGTTTAGGTCATATCGGTGTAAAGCGCATGAAGAAACTCCATTCTGATGGACTTTTGGAACCACTTGATTATGAATCACTTGGTACTTGCGAACCGTGCCTCATGGGCAAGATGACCAAAACACCGTTCTCCGGTACTATGGAGAGAGCAACAGATTTGTTGGAAATCATACATACAGATGTATGTGGTCCGATGAATATTGAGGCTCGTGGCGGATATCGTTATTTTCTCACCTTCACAGATGACTTAAGCAGATATGGATATATCTACTTAATGAAACACAAGTCTGAAACATTTGAAAAGTTCAAGGAATTTCAGAGTGAAGTTGAAAATCATCGTAACAAGAAAATAAAGTTTCTACGATCTGATCGTGGAGGAGAATATTTGAGTTACGAGTTTGGTGTACATTTGAAAAATTGTGGAATAGTTTCGCAAATCACGCCACCCGGAACACCACAACGTAATGGTGTGTCCGAACGTCGTAATCGTACTTTACTAGATATGGTGCGATCTATGATGTCTCTTACTGATTTACCGCTATCGTTTTGAGGATACGCTCTAGAGACGGCCGCATTCACGTTAAATAGGGCACCATCAAAATCCGTTGAGACGACGCCTTATGAACTGTGGTTTGGCAAGAAACCAAAGTTGTCGTTTCTAAAAGTTTGGGGCTGCGATGCTTATGTGAAAAAGCTTCAACCTGATAAGCTCGAACCCAAATCGGAGAAATGTGTCTTCATAGGATATCCAAAGGAAACTATTGGATACACCTTCTATCACAGATCCGAATGCAAGACTTTTGTTGCTAAATTCGGAAACTTTCTAGAGAAGGAGTTTCTCTCGAAAGAAGTGAGTGGGAGGAAAGTAGAACTTGACGAGGTAACTGTACCTGCTCCCTTACTGGAAAGTAGTACATCACAGAAAACTATTCCAGTGACACCTACACCAGTTAGTGAGGAAGCTAATTGTGACGCCCCCGATTTAATCGTACACTAATCATACACGCAAACGTGTACGATCAAGATCAGGGACTCACGGGAAGATATCACAACACAACTCTACAAATAAAATAAGTCATACAAGCATCATATTACAAGCCAGGGGCCTCAAGGGCTCGAATACAAGAGCTCGATCATAGACGAGTCAGCGGAAGCAACAATATCTGAGTACAGACATAAGTTAAACAAGTTGCCATAAGATGGCTAGCACAAACTGGGATACAGATCGAAAGAGGCGCAGGCCTCCTGCCTGGGATCCTCCTAACTACTCATGGTCGTCGTCAGCGGGCATCACGTAGTAGTAGGCACCTCCAGTGTAGTAGGAGTCGTCGTCGACGGTGGCGTCTGGATCCTGGGCTCCAACATCTGGTTGCGACAACCAGGAAGAAGGAAAGGGGGAAAGGAGGGAGAAAGCAACCGTGAGTACTCATCCAAAGTACTCGCAAGCAAGGAGCTACACTACATATGTATGCATTGGTATCAAATGGAATGAGGCTATCATATGTGGACTGAACTGCAGAAAGCCGGAATAAGAGGGGGATAGCTAGTCCTTTCGAAGACTACGCTTCTGGCAGCCTCCGTCTTGCAGCATGTAGAAGAGAGTAGACTGAAGACCTCCAAGTAGCATCGCATAGCATAACTCTAACCGCTGATCCTCCCCTCGTCGCCCTGTGAGAGAGCGATCACCGGTTGTATCTGGCACTTGGAAGGGTGTGTTTTATTAAGTATCCGGTTCTAGTTGTCATAAGGTCAAGGTACAACTCCAAATCATCCTGTTACCGAAGATCACGGCTATTCGAATAGATTAACTTCCCTGCAGGGGTGCACCACATACCCCAACACGCTCGATCCCATTTGGCCGGACACACTTTCCTGGGTCATGCCCGGCCTCGGAAGATCAACACGTCGCAGCCCCACCTAGACCAACAGAGAGGTCAGCACGCCGGTCTAAACCTAAGCGCCCAGGGGTCTGGGCCCATCGCCCTTAGCACACCTGCACGTTGCGAACGCGGCCGAAAGCAGACCTAGCCTAGTGGCCTTCCAGTCCAATCCGGCGCGCGCCACTCAGTCACTGATGTCACGAAGGCTTCGGCTGATACCACGACGCCGGGATACCCATAACTACTCCCGCGTAGATGGTTAGTGCGTATAGACCAAATGGCCAGACTTAGATCAAATACCCAGATCTCGTTAAGCGTGTTAAGTATCCGCGAACGCCGACCAGGGCCAGGCCCACCTCTCTCCTAGGTGGTCGGAACCTGCCCTGCCGCTCCGCCTCAAAACTCCACTCGCGGGTGCTCCTCAAGCCGACCTGTCTTTAGTCACCACATGTATCATGTATAAAGTATATAGTATATACCCGTGATCAACTCCCGAGTGATCACGGCCCGATAGTATAGCATGGCAGACGGACAAGGATGTAGGGCCACAGATGGAAATACTAGCATCCTATACTAAGCATTAGGATTGCAGGTAAAGGTAACAACAGTAGTAGCAAGGACAGGCTATGCATCAGGATAGGAATAACGGAAAGCAGTAACATGCTACACTACTCTAATGCAAGCAGTATAGAGAAGAGTAGGCGATATCTGGTGATCAAAGGGGGGGCTTGCCTGGTTGCTCTGGCAAGAGAGAGGGGTCGTCAACACCGTAGTCGTACGGGGTAGCAGCAGCGTCGGTCTCGGTGTCTAGAGAGAGAAGAGGGGGAAGAAACAATAAATATAATGCAAGCATATGCATAGTGATGCATGACATGACAAGTTACGGCGTTAGAGGTGCCCTAACGCGGTAGTAGGTGATACCGGTGAAGGGGGATAACATCCGGGAAAGTATCCCCGGTGTTTCGCGTTTTCGGACCGATGAACCGGAGGGGGAAAGTTGCGAGTTTGATAGGTTAGGGATGCGTGGCGGACGAACGGGCTGCGCATCCGAATTCGTCTCGTCGTTCTGAGCAACTTTCATGTACAAAGTTTTTCCATCCGAGCTACGGTTTATTTTATATTAATTTTAAAAGATTTAAATCATTTTTAGGATTTATTTATTTAATTTAATCAACAGTATCCAGAATAGTGTCTGCTGACGTCATCATGACGTCAGCATGATGTCAGTAGTTGACTTGGTCAACCTGACAGGTGGGTCCCACTAGTCATTGACTGACTAGGCTAATCAGGGGTTAATTAAGTTAATTAGTAATTAGATTAATCTAATCAGGATTAATTAATTTAATTAATTCTTTAATTAATTGATTAATTAATTAATTATCATTTTAATCAATTTTAATTATTATTTATTAATTCTTTTTGTTAATTCATTTAATTAGTATTTTTTTTTGTTCACAGGGGGGTGGGCCCCGTTTGTCTGTGGCACAGAGGCCATACAGGGCGCGGACGACGGGTAACGGGCGCGCCCCGTTCGGGCGCACGCCCAGGGGCATGCGGGCGTGGGCGGCGGACCTGGCAGGTCGCCAGGCCGGCGTGGGCGAGGCCAGCACGGGGCAGCCGGTGAGCGAGCGGCGGCGAGCTCGGCCCCGTGCGGGCGGGCGCGCATGAGCGCGCGGCAGGGCTGCAGCAAGGGGGGCACGAGGCGCGGTGCAGGCGGCGCAAGGCGCGGCGCCAAGGGCGGGCGAGCGGCGCAGAACAGCGTGCAGCGAGCGGCGGAGTAGCGGCCGTGGGCGAGAGGCGGGGCACACGGCGACGGGCGCGGCAGACGCGAGCCCGTCCAGAGCTCGGGCGCGGGGCGTACGGGGAAAGGGAGGCGCGCGGCGCGAGTGCCCGCGGGGTGCGGCCAAGGAGGCGGGGCCAAGCACTCCCAGGCGAAGCGGAGACGACGGCTACGGGCGTGGCCAGCGGACGGCCGGAGCGCGACGCGCGTGCGCGTGCGGGGCAAGGCAGAGTGCGGGCGAGGCGCGCGCGAAGAGAAGAGGGAGTGGAGGCCGAAGGTGCCCTCACCGGCGGGGAGTAGGGTCCAGGGCAGTGGGCTCGATGGAGGTTGAGGCGGCGGAGTCCGGCGAGGGCGAGGGCCGTTGTGGAGGGGGACGGGGACGACGTCGACGTGGGGGAGCAGGCCGGTGGGGAAGGGCGCCGGCGAGGTCCAGGCGGGGAAGGGGAGGCGACGGCATTCGGCGGCGATGAGGGCGAGGCGGCGGCGTCGAGCCCGATCCGATCTGGATCGGGGTAGAAGGGGGCGCGTCGTGGGGGGGAAGTGGGTGGTGGTCGATTAGGGTTTCCCCCCTGGTGGGGGTAATGGAGGGGGGTAGCGGGCCGGCCGGCTGGGCCTGGGGGTTGGCCCAGTTGGGCCACGGCCCAGGGGGGTTTCTCTTTTTTTTTGGTTTTGTTTCCTGTTTTCCTTTTCTTTATTTCCTCTTCTGTTTTAAATCATTTTAAATTACTTAGGCATTTTATAAAAATGTGTTTGCTTCATTACAATTACCCTGGCATTTAACTGCACACTCCGAACATTTTAGTTTAACATTTTGAAACTTTTGCCGTTTGACATTAATTTGAATTTGAATTTGACGCGGTTTCGAATTAACCCGAGATTAGTAACAGTAATCGTAGATGGCATGGCACCATTAGGAGAGTTTTATTGTAGCTTGATTACCCGGGCGTTACACTAATGATAATGATCATGAAACTTCAGATCAAGATACTACTGAACCTCGTAGATCAACCAGAGTGAGATCCGCGCCAGAGTGGTACGGTAATCCTGTTCTGGAAGTCATGCTACTAGATCATGATGAACCTACGAACTATGAAGAAGCGATGGTGAGCCCAGATTCCGCAAAATGGCTTGAAGCCATGAAATCTGAGATGGGATCCATGTATGAGAACAAAGTGTGGACTTTGGTTGACTTGCCCGATGATCGGCAAGCAATTGAGAATAAATGGATCTTCAAGAAGAAGACTGATGCTGACGGTAATGTTACTGTCTACAAAGCTCGACTTGTCGCAAAAGGTTTTCGACAAGTTCAAGGGGTTGACTATGATGAGACCTTCTCACCCGTAGCGATGCTTAAGTCTGTCCGAATCATGTTAGCAATTGCCGCATTTTATGATTATGAAATTTGGCAAATGGATGTCAAAACTGCATTCCTGAATGGATTTCTGGAAGAAGAGTTGTATATGATGCAACCAGAAGGTTTTGTCGATCCAAAGGGAGCTAACAAAGTGTGCAAGCTCCAGCGATCCATTTATGGACTGGTGCAAGCCTCTTGGAGTTGGAATAAACGCTTTGATAGTGTGATCAAAGCATGTGGTTTTATACAGACTTCCGGAGAAGCCTGTATTTACAAGAAAGTGAGTGGGAGCTCTGTAGCATTTCTGATATTATATGTGGATGACATATTACTAATTGGAAATGATATAGAATTTCTGGATAGCATAAAGGGATACTTGAATAAGAGTTTTTCAATGAAAGACCTCGGTGAAGCTGCTTACATATTAGGCATAAAGATCTATAGAGATAGATCAAGACGCTTAATTGGACTTTCACAAAGCACATACCTTGACAAGATTTTGAAGAAGTTAAAAATGGATCAAGCAAAGAAAGGATTATTTCCTGTGTTACAAGGTGTGAAGTTGAGTAAGACTCAATGCCCGACCACTGCAGAAGATAGAGAGAATATGAAAGATGTTCCCTATGCATCAGCCATAGGATCTATCATGTATGCAATGCTGTGTACCAGACCTGATGTGTGCCTTGCTATAAGTCTAGCAGGGAGGTACCAAAGTAATCCAGGAGTGGATCACTGGTCAGCGGCCAAGAACATCCTGAAATACCTGAAAAGGACTAAGGATATGTTTCTCGTATATGGAGGTGACAAAGAGCTCATCGTAAAAGGTTACATTGATGCAAGCTTTGACACTGATCCGGACGATTCTAAATCGCAAACCGGATACGTGTTTACATTAAACGGTGGAGCTGTCAGTTGGTGCAGTTCTAAACAAAGCGTCGTAGCGGGATCTACATGTGAAGCAGAGTACATAGCTGCTTCGGAAGCAGCGAACGAAGGAGTCTGGATGAAGGAGTTCATATCCGATCTAGGTGTCATACCTAGTGCATCGGGTCCAATGAAAATCTTTTGTGACAATACTGGTGCAATTGCCTTGGCAAAGGAATCCAGATTTCACAAGAGAACCAAGCACATCAAGAGACGCTTCAATTCCATTTGGGATCTAGTCCAGGTGGGAGACATTGAGATTTGCAAGATACATACGGATCTGAATGTTGTAGACCCGTTGACTAAGCCTCTTCCACGAGTAAAACATGATCAGCACCAAGGCTCCATGGGTGTTAGAATCATTACGGTGTAATCTAGATTATTGACTCTAGTGCAAGTGGGAGACTGAAGGAAATATGCCCTACAGGCAATAATAAAGTTATTATTTATTTCCTTATAATCATGATAAAGGTTTATTATTCATGCTAGAATTGTATTAACCGGAAACATAATACATGTGTGAATACATAGACAAACAAAGTGTCACTAGTATGCCTCTACTTGACTAGCTCGTTAATCAAAGATGGTTATGTTTCCTAACCATGAACAATGAGTTGTTATTTGATTAACGGGATCACATCATTAAGAGAATGATCTGATTGACATGACCCATTCCATTAGCTTAGCACCCGATCGTTTAGTATGTTGCTATTGCTTTCTTCATGACTTATACATGTTCCTATAACTATGAGATTATGCAAATCCCGTTTACCGGAGGATCACTTCGGGTACTACCAAACATCACAACGTAACTGGGTGATTATAAAGGAGTACTACACGTGTCTCCAAAGGTACATGTTGGGTTGGCGTATTTCGAGATTAGGTTTTGTCACTCCGATTGTCGGAGAGGTATCTCTGGGCCCTCTCGGTATTGCACATCACTTAAGCCTTGCAAGCATTGCAACTAAATGAGTTAGTTGCGGGATGATGTATTACAGAACAAGTAAAGAGACTTGCCGGTAACGAGATTGAACTAGGTATTGGAATACCGACGATCGAATCTCGGGCAAGTAACATACCGATGACAAAGGGAACAACGTATGTTGTTATGCGGTCTGACCGATAAAGATCTTCGTAGAATATGTAGGAGCCAATATGGGCATCCAGGTCCCGCTATTGGTTATTGACCGGAGACGTGTCTCGGTCATGTCTACATTGTTCTCGAACCCGTAGGGTCCGCACGCTTAAGGTTACGATGACAGTTATATTATGAGTTTATGCATTTTGATGTACCGAAGGTTGTTCGGAGTCCCGGATATGATCACGGACATGACGAGGAGTCTCTAAATGGTCGAGACATAAAGATTGATATATTGGAAGCCTATATTTGGACATCGGAAGTGTTCCGGGTGAAATCGGGATTTTACCGGAGTACCGGGAGGTTACCGGAACCCCCCCGGGAGCCATATGGGCCTTAATGGGCTTTAGTGGAAAGGAGAAAGGGGCAGCCCAAGGTGGCCGCGTGCCTCCCCCCCTTCCCTAGTCCTATTAGGACTAGGAGAGGTGGCCGGCCCCCTCTCTCTCTTTCCCCCTCGGGGAATCCTAGTCCAACTAGGATTGGGGGGGGGGAAGTCCTACTCCCGGGAGGAGTAGGACTCCTCCTGCGCCCTCCTCCTAGCCGGCGGCGCCCTCCCCCTTGGCTCCTTTATATACCGAGGCAGAGGCACCCCAGAAACACACAAGTTGATCCACGTGATCTATTCCTTAGCCGTGTGCGGTGCCCCCAGCCACCATAGTCCTTGATAATACTGTAGCGGAGTTTAGGCGAAGCCCTGCTGCTGTAGTACATCAAGATCGTCACCACGCCGTCGTGCTGACGGAACTCTTCCCCGACACTTTGCTGGATCGGAGTCCGGGGATCGTCATCGAGCTGAACGTGTGCTCGAACTCGGAGGTGCCGTAGTTTCGGTGCTTGATCGGTTGGATCGTGAAGACGTACGACTACTTCCTCTACGTTGTGTCAACGCTTCCGCAGTCGGTCTGCGTGGGTACGTAGACAACACTCTCTCCTCTCGTTGCTATGCATCACATGATCTTGCGTATGCGTAGGAATTTTTTTGAAATTACTACGAAACCCAACAAGTTGAACTGTGTCTCTATCTTGATTAGGGAACATAAACTAGAATGATATGGACAATACAGTGACCATACTACATAGATATATGTTTGTTTCATGTTGTTATCTTGTCCACCTTACTACTGAACCGGTTTACCAAAATGAGTTTCGTATACTACAAGCTAAACCTGTGATGTGTCTGCTTGTTTCTCTTGTAGTATGCAAACAGAATATTGGAGAAGAGCACCCCACTATGCAATGGTATAGAAAGTAATGCAGATAAGGTTCAAGATAGTGAGACAACCCTGTTGGTCTCCAAGAAAGGTGATAAAAACGATCTTGTAGACAGCGAGAAAACCCCACAGTCCTGCGTTGATGTAGTGTTCGAGTTACTGGCCAGTACCGCTGGCACAAGCTCTACGAACTCGCTGCCTGAATCACTTCGGCTTCTTCAGTCTCAGCTACAAGCTGAAAGGCATCAGTCAGCTATGCTGCGGCAAGAAGCCGAAGGACTAAGGAAGTCCCTGCAAAATTTAGATGCGTACTTTCTTGTGCAACAGCAAGCGCTGGAGGATTTAAGCGCCAAACAAGAGAAAGTTAATAAGCTTGCTAAGCATCTTGCCAGCATTATGGGTACCCAGGATATTGTTTCTTGAACTCTTCTGAAGTGGTTTCAGTTTTGGACTTGTTTTGCTGCGGCGTTTATATGCTGCTTTGTTCCCTATATTTGCACTGGTGGCGAACTTTGATGCCCAGTGGATGTAATATGTGTAATAGCCGTGATAGCCTAGCATAAGTTGCTTCCTTATTTATTTCCTTGTTGTCTTGTTTATTTGCTTGCTTGTAGTCAGTGCAGTATGGACACTTGGCCTCCTACGGGCCATAGAAATAGTGGGCCTTGTACGGGTCGTAGAAACAGTAGGCCTTCTATGGGCCGTAGAAACAATGGGCCTTCTACTGGCCGTAGAAACAATGGGCCTTCTACGGGCCGTATCATCAATGGGCCTTATACGGGCCGTATGATCGATTGGCCAAACATGGGCCAATAATAGGCCACATTATGGCCATAAACGGGCTAGAGTTGGAATCGTCCGTTCATGGGTCGACCATAACGGGCCATCGTTAATAGTCCGTATTTGATGACGCTATGAAAACGGCCCAACGTATTAACGGACCACAAACGGGCCGACTGTAACCACGGGCTGAATTTGGCCCACAAGCAGAAAATGACAGTAACGGGCCGTAAGTAAACGAATGCTGGAAATGAGCCCAAGAACAAATGGGCTCTGAGAAGGCCGAAAGATAACATGGGCTGGAAACGGCCCAACGGAATAACGGGTCGTTAATGGGTATAAAGTGATACACTGTTCATTACGAGCCAGTTTCACCACGGGCCGTTAATGGGTGTAAAGTGATACACTGTTCATTACGGGCTAGTTTCACCACGGGCCGTTAATAGGCCAAGAGTTACATAGGGCCTCATATGGGCCGAAAGACGTCATGGGCCATACATGGGCCAGAAGTGAAAATGGGCTGGAATCATATTGGATGGCCTAGATGACGCTACTAGGCCTGATTCGGATAGGGCGTAACGGACCTTGGGTTAGCGGGCTGTAAATGGGCTATATGCGAACAGGCTGTTAACAGGCTTTCCATGGGCCAACCCGCCACCTTTTGACCAAGTCAAATGGGCCGGCCTTTTCACAGGAATGGGCCTTTGTTGGGTAGTGCCATGTGTCAATGTATCATAGGCGCCTTCTGTCCAATGAGTGGATGACATCTGTCCCAACGATGAGCCGACACATGTTTCCTCCAGCCAATGATGATTTTACACGTGGAAAATCCCCATTGGTCGGGGCTGTTAACGGGTTATCGGATCCAAAACCCGACCCGATAGCTTAACGGCGTTCCGTTACGGTGGATGACATGTGTCGGTCACCCTTGATGAATGCACTTCTGTGACGCGCGATTTATCGTCATGGAAGTGGACACTTCCGTGATGATAATTTTGGTAATGTTATGGAACACTTCTACGACAGCACAGGTATGACTATCTTGATTCTGTCATAAATTTGTCATGGATGTACATGCATGACAAAAAATGCAACCTACTGTGACAAACACGTATCATCACGGAAGTGTATTTTTTTGTAGTGTAAAGTGCATAAGTAAAGAGCTCGGGTAAGAGATAACCGAGGCACGCGGAGACGACGATGTATCCCGAAGTTCACACCCTTGCGGATACTAATCTCCATTTGGAGCGGTGTGGAGGCACAATGCTCCCCAAGAAGCCACTAGGGCCCCCGTAATCTCCCCATGCCCTCGCACAATGCAAGATGTTGTGATTCCACTAAGGGACCCTTGAAGGCAGTCACCGAACCCGTACAAATGGCAACCCTTGGGGGCGGTCACCGAAACCCGTCAAATTGCTCGGTGCGATCTCCACAACCTAATTGGAGACCCCGACGCTTGCCCGGAGCTTTACACCATAATGATTGAGCTCCGAACACCACCAACCATCTAGGGCACCCAAGCACCCAAGAGGAACAAGCTCAAGGGTACCAAGCACCCAAGAGTAATAAGCTTCTCAACTTGTAACTTCCACGTATCACCGTGGAGAACTCAAACCGATGCACCAAATGCAATGGTAAGGGCACACGGAGTGCCCAAGTCCTTCTCTCTCAAATCCTACCGAAGCAACTAACGCTAGGGAGGAAAATGAGAGGATGAACAAGAAGGAAAACACCAAGAACTCCAAGATCTAGATCCAAGGGGGCCCCCTCACATAGAGGAGAAAGTGATTGGTGGAAATGTGGATCTAGATCTCCTCTCTCTTTTCCCTCAAAAACTAGCAAGAATCCATGGAGGGATTGAGAATTAGCAAGCTCGAAGAAGGTCAGCAATGGGGGAAGAACATGAGCTCAAGAGATAAGGTTCATTGGGGAAGAAGACCCCCTTTTAAAGGTGGGTAAAAATCCAACTGTTATGCTCATAGCCCGCACAGAGCGGTACTACCGCCCGTCCTCAGGTACTACCGCTAGGGGTAGCGGTACTAATGCTTGCGAGCGGTACTAAAAAATTACATCCGTGCCTACCACCGCTGGACTTATGACGAGTTTTTGTCCGGAGTGGAAGTAGCCATGGAAGTAGCCGCGGTAGTACCGCTCCCATGGGCGGTAGTACCGTTGCAGCCTTCTTAAGGACACCAAAGCTGACACAACTTCTGCAAACAGACTCCGAATTCAACGAAACCAAGTTTGTTGGAAAGCTAGAGACAAGGACTAACACAATCTTGAAAAACCTAACAATAAGAAGGAAATTAGAAAAGTCCCAAGAGAAAATGGTGAGAACCCTTCCTCGAAAAAGACCGGTAAAACCTCCAACACCGAAAACGCGATAGAAGAAGCATATGAAATCCGTTTTCGATGTACTAGAGCTTGTCACGAAGATAACCACAAGATCTAAAACCTCAAAATAAAATACAAATAAGAATCAAGAAATATGATGCAAGGATGCAACGGTTTGAGCTCTCGACAAACGATACGATCACGCTACTCACTTGAGAGCCCCCCTTGATAGTACGACTATCGATCCTATAACCCGGTCTCCAAAATATCACCATGAGACCGGTAAAATATAAAACCTATCCCAGGGAAAACCTTTGCCTTGCATGAAGTACACTTGAGATAGATGATGATGATCTTGACTCCCTCAAGTTGGACCACCTTTCTTGATTGCGTTGGGTCGATGAAGACTAGATGATTACTCCCCCATACTCCACTATGGGTGAGCCACTCTTCGGCACATCTTCACAAGTCCATTGACACCACAATGGACGGCAAGCATCAAGCACTTGATCTCTTCATGATGCTCCACTTGAACTTGCGAATGGAATTCTTGATGACGATCAACACTTGATGTCATCCTCTCCATTGGTTGAGTGATATCTTCCTCTTGACGCAAGCCCATGAACACGTACCTAACCCCACATAGAACTCTCACATAGACCATGGGTTAGTACACAAAGCACAATGGACAATGCTTACCATACCATGAGATCACTTGATCCCACTCGGTGTATCTTCTACGCTTTGTGTGATGATCAACTTGAATCACTCTCTGTACTTAGTCTTGATCAACCTTAACTCTTTCCAACTCTATGACCAATCTTTGGATAATTCCTTAATACCACCTTGGTCAACTCATAAACTCCTTGAAACCAACACATGTACTTCAAGAAATGCCTATGGACAAATCCTTCAAATATAACTCAATGCAACCATTAGTCATAGAGAATGTCATCAATTACCAAAACCACACATGGGGGCACCGCATGTCCTTTAAATCTCCCCCATTTTGGTAATTGATGACAATCACTTTCAAGAGAGTTTATATAAGGAATTATGCATCACCATGCAATGCAACAACCAATGATGCAGGAGAATGAGATGCAAATGCTTAGGAACAAAACCAAAGCAAGGAGAAGACTCTAAAAACCTTCTCCACAAAACTCTTTGAAACGAAGACTCTGAATACCTTCTCCACAAAACTCTCTAAAACTTCTCCCCCATTGGCATTGATTGCCAAAATGGGCGAAAAGCTTAGAAGGCCAATATAAAAAGTGTTCCTCCATAAATTGTGTATTTCTCAACAAGATAGTGGAATGCCATACACATATCCAAAGGTAAATACTTGGAGGAACACAAACTATATTGAGGCACAAAGATTGCTAAAGAATGATATGCCACAAGGACATAACAAAGAGATACACAAGCAATCAAGCAATCAAAAGATACCAATTGAAGCAAGCAATCAAAGGATATCAACTGAACCAACTAGACCAAAGATCCTACGAGCCACATGAATAAAGGATATTATGATATGAATAAAGGAGTGTTCTAAAGAAACTAGAGAAGCTCCCCATGATTTGTGCACACATAAGAATATTTGTATTTGGATACAAAGTGCACAAAATAGGATCATAGCTCCCCCAAAATCAATAGAAACTTACAACAAGTGCAAGTGAGCAGACAGGAAACAAAGCCTAGTACTTGCAACAAACACATGGTTGAGCAACAAGTAAAAGAGGCAACTTAAGAATGGGCTCAACCAAAATGATGTGTGTGAGTCAAGGCAATGCACTTGAGAAGACTAATGTACGGATGAGCATTAAGCATCAGTAAAGTCTTGAAAGAATGAGGCACGCGGTGCAAGGCCTATCATTCCCACACACAACTAGCAAATGGGTTCACAAGCTTACTAATAAGCATATAAAGAACCTATGATTGTGACAACCCGTGGTGAAGATAGAAGATGAAAGCCTCATCAAGACGAGGGATACCAATTGTAGCGACCCGACCTCAATCGGTCAAGCCTCTGTGTATCTGTGCCATCCCTGGATCGGTATGCTGGCACACACAGTACATCAATGTATATATCAAAGTGCAATCACATGTATAAATAACGTAAAACTGATATATATACCTCATAAGTCTCAGCGGAAACAAACATAAGGGTGTGGAGTCCATCAACGCCAACAGCAAGTTGAGTGTAGACCGTAACCCTACAACGTAACTCTTACTCATCGTAGAAAATTCCTGCAACATAAGACGTTGCAGCCTTGTAGGTCAGTACATTGAATGTACTGGCAAGTCACATCATAAGAATAATGAACCTATTGTACATGCAATTTGGCTGGTGGAAAGCTCTAAGTTTAGTTTTTGCATAAAGCTAGTTTTTCCCTAGAATAAAAGATATTATTCTACCACTACAGTATAGCATAGGATGAGTTGGTAAACCCAACTTAATCCATTCCCAAAGTTTCATTTAAAACCCAACTGTTTAATTAAGAGTGATGAGATCTCTCAGCATTTCCACTACTAGATGCTCAAGTTGTTCGTAACCGGGGACACGGCTAATCGATTAGGTTTAAACACTCTGCAGAGGTTTGCGCACTTTTCCCCACAAGACCCGATCGCCTCCCTTGAAATTCTCGCACTGCCTGGCGTTTGAGAACAGGATGACTGAGACATAGTCTTTCGAAAATGTTCCCCCTTAACCCACGGATAGGCCGGTACCTACATCATTCTACATCTGCTAGCCCATCCCGGAAGGGGTCACACTAACTACTCAACTAAGCCAGAGCCCATATTGGCTTGTGGCTGCACATGTAAGCTTCTAGACATGAGAATATGATTGATCTCTTTGAGCCTGGGCGGACGGACCACTAGTGGTGCACCACCATGGATTTCCCATGCATGCTCCCACTGTACTTCGCCACCATTCAAACCAAACCTCCGCCCAGGTAGTTCATTAAGTTATCTTGGTTCTACTTACTACTTTGTCACTCATCTCTCACAATGAACACTTCCCAATCCACGTCTACATTGGCGAGGCAAAATTAAACTTACGCGGTGGTGACAAAGGTATATGGTTCAAACCTACCTCAATGAACTACTAGGTAACGGCATAGCCATCTGGCATCAATAAATCCTACCATGCAATCCTACCACAAAAGGACTAAGTGCATAATATAAAACATAGGTAATTGGAAGAATGGTCAAATGTGAACTTGCCTGGTAATAGTTGATGAAGATTATATCACTCTCAGAAATTTACTTAATAGAGCTATTCGTCACTCTCCGATGAAAATCTATAAGGTCAAACATTGCATTCACATAAGCAATCATTTCGGAGAACCAAATAACATGCAACATGAAAAGACTCGGAAAACCTAATGATCACACAACACACTTAACTATCAAAAGAAAATACTAAGTGCAAAACAACATAGGGCATGGGTGCTAAAAAGAAATTGTGACGTGGACCACAGTGCATACTAGGCATACGAGTAAAACTACTATGGACAGATCCTAATGTGTGAAAAAAATATTGTGAGATAGGTCCAAGTGATAGGTTTTGGCTACGGTGACACGGTGCAAAAAGAATCACGTCAATCGGAGCTACAGTTTAGGAGATATGGCCAGTTGAAGTTTGAATTCAAATATGAATAAAGTTCAAATTTGAATTTGGAAAAAATTTACAAACATGATGCTGCTAGATAGATCTAATCATGACGAAGAATTTGCCGCTGGTTTCATCGAATTTGGAGTTACGGTTAAAAAGATACGGCTATCCGAAGTTTAGGGGCTAAACTGAAAACTCAGGGACTAATCTGTAATTAAAACTACAACAACTAGGTCCCTGGCCACGTGGCGGCTCGTGGCTGGCTAAGCAGCGTTCGCTGCGGTGGCTATATGGTGAATGGCCACTAAATAGGAAAAACAGCTACCGCGGTTAAATAAAAAGAAAACCGGAGGACGGTTTAACTAAAACCGCGGTTAACCAAACTAAAACAAAACACACAACAAAAAAACCTAATCTAAACGAACGAAGCGGGTGGCTCGGCTTACAGTGGCGAGGACGGCGAACAGGGGCAGCGGCGCTAGCGTCGGGCGTCGGGCGGCGGCTCTGGCGGTCCTTGGCAGCGGGGAAGGAGGCGAACGGGACCGGCGTGGTGTGGGCGACCGAATGGCGGTGACGGCGGGCGTCGGCGTGCACCGGACGGGGCGGAGGGAGGCGACGGAGCTCCAGTGAGCTGCGTGAACTCCGGCGGCTCGGGGTCGTTGGTTTGGCTGCTCCGGCGCGACCTAGGGGAAACCAATATGTCAAAACGATGCACCCAGGCTTGGGGATTAGGTGACGAAGAAAAGAGCGGCTCGGGTGCACCACCGGTGACGTAATCGTCGGCGGAGGGTTTCGGCTTCGGTGAGATCCAATTGACGAAGGCGGTGGCTGTGAGGAGCGAGGGACGATGCGAAGTGGCAGAATGGAGAGGGGGGGCTCCGAGGCTTATATAGGCGCAGAGAGGGGTGCTTGGGACTGCGGGATAAGCCTTATCCGAGCGCAAGGCGGGCGACTGTTGCGGGCAGTGAGCTCGTGTTCTATCCCGAGCGGGATGAACGGGAGGTTGGGGACGATGGGCGCGGGGCCCACGGGTCAGCGGGACAGAGAGGGAGACGAGAAGCGGGCGAGCGAGGGCGAAGCCTTCGGGCGCTGGGAGTTGAGGCGCTGGCTGGCCTGGGACGGCCTGGCCGGTCGGGCTGGGCCAACTGGCCAGTAGGCCAGTGGGACGTGCGGCTGGGTGGCTGCTGGGCCGGCTGGCCAGCGCGTGCGTGCGTGTTTTTGTTTGTTTTTTTATGGAAAGAAAAAAAACTTCAATAGGAAAATAAGTAAACATTTTACATAGATATATTATATACCAAAATGTTCAGAAAAATAGCAGCAATAAGATGAACTATTTTTCAAGTTCAACTAAATTCCATAAAAATTCATAAAAGTCGAACAGTGCTACTGTTGCATTTAAAACCAATAAAAATCATTTTTAAATAGCAAAATGATTTCAAATTTATTTTCTCCTGATTTTCCATTGAAGGGAATCATTTTACCCTTATTTCCATTTATTTATTTTTAGGAGAAAAATATTTTGAAAAGAAACTCAAATAACTCCCAATTGGGTTTGAATTTGGAATTTCAAACAAGTTCAAATGGAAAATGAGTTTCAAATAACTTCAAAGTGACTTCCAATTTATTTCTTTGAAACTTCCAACTCTCTTTCTTCAAATATGAAGAAGTCATTTTATCTTCCCTCATGAACTCATTGAGTTGCTTAAAGTTTCTAAATTTGAAATATTTCATCTGGAATCCAAATCATTTTCAAACCCCTTTTCATTTCCACTAATGGAAGAAGTCATATTATCTTCACTCTAGGGTTTTGTAATGAGATGAATTTTGAACTCAGGGAGATCAAAATGCAAGATGAAAGTTTTGGGAAAGTCCTTTTATTCCCTCTCATTCAACTTTCAAAAAGTTTCAATTTCCACTCAGTTTCACACAATCAATCACACAAAAATCAAACAAACAATCAGAATTATTTATTTAATATAACATTCCAAAATTTAGAATTTTGGGATGTTACACCAATTAAGATGGCGAAAGCCTCGTAAAGATAAGCATGATGAAAATAATCTTCACCACACAAGAGTGCATCAAGATGCAACGATAGAAGACATGCACTCAAGGCAAAAGCTTTCGCGGAGCCATCAAAGAAATAACATAAGAAAGACAAGGTGGACGTGAAGAAAGAGTATCATCTAGATATGCAACTTCTCTCAAGTGTATAAGATTCTAGGTAGACGAAATCATGATGATATATATCTACAAAGAAGGATGTACACCCGAAATAGTTACAACACGAGGAACAAGATATCCAAAGGGAGGTCATACATATACCAATAAGATATTTGCTTGGAAGCATAGCACATGGCTAGATATGGTCTTATTGTATATAAATGAATTCCTATCATACAACCATCAAAGACATTACAACTAGCAACATGAGATCATCGTTGAGATGCTTTGAGAAAGGAAACAAGTATCACAAGAAAGAATGAATAACATGCCACGATACAACCTACACAAGGTTGATGCAAGAAATGTGTGCATGAAGTATATGAAGATACTTGTTACCGAGTTAACATTGGAAGGATTTAGTAGATACCAATTGAAAGTAGATAGTAGTTCATTGATCATCCTAGCTTGACTCCAATAAGCACATGGTGACAACACCTTCCTTGAGAGTGAGCCGAGCATCCAATGCATCTCCAATTGTTCCTAGAACAACAACACAAACAAAATGGTACCCAAACTCATTGGGACCAAAGAGTTAGAGAACCAACAATATATAGGACAAAATCCACATAAATATGTGCATATAGATATGAAAAATAATGTCATGCACATCTCATCCAATTTGAGACTTGGTGGAGTTTTCCCTATATATTGGGTCAAAGAAAGAAAGAAAGCATGCCAAAGAAACTACATGAAGTTAATATGCATGCTCAAGACTTCCAAGAACCGATAACAATTGACAAAGAAATTCCAAGTGAAGAAAATATACCAAATGAATAAAACATCACTTGGAGGATATCCATAAAAGATACATCAAGGAATTAGATATTCATTGATACACTCAAAATAAAAGATATCAAACTCCCAAAAGAGAGGATGGTTCCAAACAAACCAAGCTCTCTACAAAGTTTCATGATGGCACAAAGTACCAAAACGAAAACGGCTTGCCTTCCACCAACACACACTTGACAAGGATCACAAGGTGAGTGTTCTAAGAAAAATAGGATAGCTCCCCCAAGCATTGTGCATTGTAGAGAATTTGCATTTGGATACAAAAAGCACGAGATGGGATCACCACTTTCACTATATCTAGAAAACACTAGACAAGATCAAGAAAACAACAAGATCCTCAAGTGGCACGGAAGGCAATGGGAGTTGACACAAACTTGGCAAGAGAAAAGGCAAATAAAAAGCAAACGCCAACGTGAAGATGATCAACAATTTCTACCACGCATAAGTGAGTACCAATTGTCAAAAGACAAGAAGTATTTGGAAATAATTCCCGGTGGTAGATAGCAAGGATATCCGACATCATCTTCACACCAAACACAAGAAAATTGCAACTTGTAGAGCTAACATGCCACCTAGGAACAAGATAATTTACAATGTCAATTCTAGGTGACAATATCTCAAATGTACACATTTTCTGATACCAATAAAGACTTAACAAGAGGCAATAAGAGGATCCAACAAGAGATAATTAATGGACTATTTAGAATTTGAATTTCTCATGAGAAGACATACCACAAAGCGACTAGATAATCTTGTAATATCAATACTATATGGTATTCCTCATGTACACACATTTATAGGATTGTGAGGTGCACAAAGCGCATCACTCCCCCATAATGTGACATTCCATTAATCTCTCACAAGAGTCAACTAAGATACAAACAAGAAGCATAAAGGCTCAACGTACGACACACATGTACATGATGTGCAAACCAACATACACATACTTGATTGCTCAAGATAATCAAGTTGGAAGCACAACATATACAAACACATGCAAGGAGCAAAACCAAACATGCAAAGGGGCAAGTAACTTTTAATGTAAACAATTTAAGCACGAGTTATCGCAAGGAGGAACATTGGATATAAGATAGAAACTTGATAATCCGAATGACTTGGCTTGAGATGATATGAATAATGAAAATCCCCTTAATTCTTCATAATGTGGCCAAGTCTCCAGTGCCGTCCATAGACACCTATTGATCAAGTTTGAGCTAGTTGGTCCCCAACCAAGTTGGGTCCTAAGAGGTTAGTCACAATAGGCTTGGCTACCCAAATGGTTCTTTGCTTGACACCACTTTGAGTACCAACAAACTTGGAAAACACATTGCCAACCTTATCCTTCCCGAGAGAATAGATATCATCAATTATAATAGGGTTGGATAGGGTACCATTCGTGCATGAAGAAGCAATGTGCCCTTTTTCACGATATAAGTAGCAACGTCTACTCTTCACTTTCTTCTCACTTGATTTCTCAACTTAAGAAGCATTAGCTTGAGTTTTCTTGGGAAGAGGCCTTTCTTCAACTTGAGGTTGAGCATGAGAATGAACTTGTGGCCGCTTCCCTTGTTGCTTGTCACTAATGGCCTTCTTCTTCAATGGGCAAGATCTAACATGATGTCCTTCAATTTTGCACTTGAAGCAAATGATCTTGGCGAATTCTTGACTTTTTTGGCCCTTCTTCTTGTTGCTCTTGGACTTCTTCTTCTTATTGGAGTTGAATCCAAGTCCACCTTTGTCATTGTGGGATTTTTGCACGCTCAAAATGTTGTTGAGTGTAAATTTCCCTTCATGACACTTTTCCAAGTCTTTCTTCAAAGAAGTGACTTGGGCCTTGAGCTCTTTGATTTCATCTGCATGGTTAGTCTCAACACAAGTACTAGAGGAAGTATAAGCTTCATCGTTAGAGCAACAAGGCAAGGAAAGCGATTCATCACAAGATGTACCAACATTATGAGTAGATGAATTACAAGGACTAGCACATGGCAATATAGCATTTTCACTAGAGGTAGTGCTAGTATCCACATGAGGCTCACTATATGTTACCTTAGCAATCATGGCCTCATGAGCTATCTTTAGCGCATTATGGGATACTAGAAGATCATCATGAGAGCTTGAGAACTTTTCATGGCTTTCTTCCAATTTCTCATAATTGCTAGATAGCAACCCAAGTTGATCCCGAAGCTCAACATTCTCCTTCAAACTAGATGCTTCACAAGTGATAGAGTTAGTAGCACAAGAATCATCAATAATAGCAAGAGGAGAAGGCAACTTTACAAGCTCTTTTGAATAAGAAGCTTTAAGTTGTGCATGAGATTCGGTGAGTTTGATGAGCTCACCCTTGATGACCCTTGAGCCATTTTCGAGGTGCTCAAAATCCTCAAGGAGTCTAGCATGAGCAACTTCAAGCTTAGCATTTTTAGTTTCAAAAACATTGGCCACCTCAAGAGCTCTATCATGAGATTCCTTCACTCTAGATAATTCTATAGCAAAAGTCTCCTCAAGAGATTCCTTGGTGGTTTGTTCAAGTTCAAGAGCTTGAGAGAGGTCCGCAATCTCATTAGCGTAATCACGCTCATGACCTTCCATTTTATCAATGGTGACCTCATGCTCCTCAAGACAAGATTCTAACTCATCAATATATTTCTTGCCCTCAATAGCAATAGACATGATTTCCAAGAAGTTTGAACGAGCAATTTTATTCTTAAGAAGAGCTTTAAAAATCATTTCCCCTTAATTTTTAAGGAGACAACATCATCATTCTCTTCATCATAATCGACATCATCATCACTTTTGCCATCATCAATATCATCACAAGATATATTGGGATTCAAAGTGGGAGATACCTTTGAAGCCTTGGCCATAAGGCAAAAAGCAATAGATGATGATGTAGGATCCCTTGAAGCGCCATTCAAGACCACATCTTGTTCCATGGAGTGTTGGGTTTCCTCTACATTGTTAGCACAACAACTCGAGGAAATACATGCATTTTTATCATGGCAACAGGATATAGCAAGCATATCATCATGAGATTTAGTCAAGCAATTTCTACATGATATGCAAGGACTATCAACACAAGCATGTGAAACATTTGGAGTGCTTGAAATGCTAAAGTCCAAAGATGAAGAATTGCAATAATAAAGTGATGAAGGATTATCAACAATAAGCTCACTATCATCATTGCAATGAACACCACTACTCACCATGTCATTACCTTGTTGCAAACCACATTTAGGTGAAGTAGAAGAAGTTGAGAACGCAACACGGCCGGAGATGGAGGGAGAACAATCATCCGTACAAATCTTGGGCACGCCATATTTATCTTGAAGCTTTGTCCACAACTCATGAGCATCCCGAAATGGCATGAGTTGAAATATAACTACATTGCTCAAAGCATCGAAAAGCACATTAGAAGCTTGAGCATTGAGATAAGAGTTTTTCTCATCCTCTAAAGATAATCTTTGGGGATCCTTTGGAGGAGAAAAACCCATATCTACAATTCGCTCTAAATTTGGGTCCATGACCCTAAAGAGATTAAGCATGCCAATTAACCAAACATCAAATAGTGCCATCAAACTAAGAGTGTCAGAGAATCCTAATCCCCTAGTCGACATCTTTACTCTCTAGGCGGTTAAGCCTAACAACGAGAGGCGAGGCTCTGATACCAATTGAAAGATCGTGGATGTCGCCTAGAGGGGGTGGATAGGCGCTTTAAAATAATTACGGTTTAGGCTTGAACAAATGCGGAATAAACCTAGCGGTTAATTTGTCAAGCACAAAACCTACAACAACTAGGCTTACCTATGAGCACCAACAACTTATGCTAAGCAAGATAAACTACTCGGTGATAGCAAGATATATGACAAGAAACAATATGGCTATCACAAAGTAAAGTGCATAAGTAAAGAGCTCGGGTAAGAGATAACCGAGGCACGCGGAGACGATGATGTATCCCGAAGTTCACACCCTTGCGGATGCTAATATCCGTTTGGAGCGGTGTGGAGGCACAATGCTCCCCAAGAAGCCACTAGGGCCACCATAATCTCCTCACGCCCTCGCACAATGCAAGATGTTGTGACTCCACTAAGGGACCCTTGAAGGCGGTCACCGAATCCGTACAAATGGCAAACCTTGGGGGTGGTCACCAAACCCGTACACTTTGGCAACCCTTGGGGCGGTCACCGAAACCCGTCAAATTGCTCGGGGCGATCTCCACAACCTAATTGGAGACCCCAACGCTTGCCCGGAGCTTTACACCACAATGATTGAGCTCCGAACACCACCAATCGTCTAGGGCACCCAAGCACCCAAGAGGAACAAGCTCAAGGGTACCAAGAACCCAAGAGTAATAAGCTTCTCAACTTGTAACTTCCACGTATCACTGTGGAGAACTCAAACCGATGCACCAAATGCAATGGCAAGGGCACACGGAGTGCCCAAGTCCTTCTCTCTCAAATCCCACCGAAGCAACTAATGCTAGGGAGGAAAATGAGAGGAAGAACAAGAAGGAGAACACCAAGAACTCCAAGATCTAGATCCAAGGGGTTCCCCTCACATAGAGGAGAAAGTGATTGGTGGAAATGTGGATCTAGATCTCCTCTCTCTTTTCCCTCAAAAACTAGAAAGAATCCATGGAGGGATTGAGAGTTAGCAAGCTCGAAGAAGGTCAACAATGGGGGAAGAACATGAGCTCAAGAGATAAGGTTCATTGGGGAAGAAGACCCCCTTTTAAAGGTGGGGAAAAAATCCAACCGTCATGCTCACAGCCCGCACAGAGTGGTACTACCGCTCGTCCTCACGGTACTACCGCTAGGGGTAGCGGTACTACCGCTAAGGGTAGCGGTACTAAAAAAATTACATCCGTGCCTACCACCGCTGGACTTATGATGAGTTTTTGGTCCGGAGCGGAAGTATCCACGGAAGTAGCCGCGGTAGTACCGCTCCCATGGGCGGTAGTACCGCTACAGCCTTCTTAAGGACACCAAAACTGACACAACTTCTGCAAACGGACTCCGAATTCAACGAAACCAAGTTTGTTTGAAAGCTAGCGACAAGGGCTAACAAAATCTTGAAATAACTAACAATAAGAAGGAAATTAGAAAATGCCCAAGAGAAAATGGTGAGAACCCTTCCTCGAAAAAGACCGGTAAAACCTCCAACACCGAAAACGCGATAGAAAAAGCATATGAAATCCATTTTTGATGTACTGGAGATTGTGTGAAGATGACCACAAGCTCTAAAACCTCAAAATAAAATACAAATAAGAATCAAGAAAGATGATGCAAGGATGCAATGGTTTGAGCTCTCGACAAACGATACGATCACGCTACTCACTTGAGAGCCCCCCGTGATAGTACGGCTATCAATCCTATAACCCGGTCTCCAAACTATCACCATGAGATCGGTAAAATCTAAAACCTATCAAGGGAAAACCTTTGCCTTGCATGAAGTCCACTTGAGCTAGATGATGATGATCTTGACTCCCTCAAGTTGGACCACCTTTCTTGATTGCATTGGGTCGATGAAGACTAGATGATTGCTCCCCCATACTCCACTATGGGCGAGCCACTCTTCGGCACATCTTCACAAGTCCATTGACACCACAATGGACGGCAAGCATCAAGCACTTGATCTCTTCGTCATGCTCCACTTGAACTTGCGCATGGAATTCTTGATGACGATCACCACTTGATGTCATCCGATCCTCTCCATTGGTTGAGTGATATCTTCCTCCTGACGCAAGCCCATGAACACGTACCTAACCCCACATAGAACTCTCACATGGACAATGGGTTAGTACACAAAGCACAATGGACAATGCTTATCATACCATGAGATCACTTGATCCCACTCGGTGTATCTTCTACGCTTTGTGTGATGATCAACTTGAATCACTCTCTATACTTAGTCTTGATCGACCTTGACTCTTTCCAACTCTATGACCAATCTTTGGATAATTCCTTAATACTACCTTGGTCAACTCATAAACTCCTTGAAACCAACACATGTACTTCAAGAAATGCCTATGGACAAATCTTTCAAATATAACTCAATGCAACCATTAGTCCATAGAGAATGTCATCAATTACCAAAACCACACATGGAGGCACCGCATGTCCTTTAAATCTCCCCCATTTTGGTAATTGATGACAATCACTTTCAAGAGAGTTTATATAAGGAATTATGCATCACCATGCAATGCAACAACCAATGATGCAGGAGAATGAGATGCAAATGCTTAGGAACAAAACCAAAGCAAGGAGAAGACTCTAAAAGACCTTCTCCACAAAACTCTTTGAAACGAAGACTCTGAAAACCTTCTCCACAAAACTCTCTGAAACTTCTCCCCCATTGGCATCGGTTGCAAAAATGGGCGAAAAGCTTAGAAGGCCAATATAAAAAGTGTTCCTCCATAAATTTTGTATTTCTCAACAATATAGTGGAATGTCATACACATATCCAAAGGTAAATACTTGGAGGAACACAAACTATATTGAGGCAAAAAGATTGCTAAAGAATGATATGCCACAAGGACATAACAAAGAGAGACACAAGCAATCAAGCAATCAAAAGATACCAATTGAAGCAAGCAATCAAAGGATATCAATTGAACCAACTAGACCAAAGATCCTACGATCCTTTCAGTGTTCGCTGCCTCTTATAATCCATTGCACATCCTCAATTCCCAACTCTTGCTAGCGTCGATGCGCCCCTGTCTGCTTAGTTTTCATTGTATACAACCATTGATCCGTTCCGATGGTGCCCTATCCGACGCGCCCGCAAACACTCGTCGGGGATGCACCATCCCTACGTAGTCGCTCCCATATTGTCCCGAGCGGCGCTTTCTTTCCGTGCCTCGCCTCGACGTCCGTGAGGCGTCACCTCTGTTCGACAATTTCTGGTTCCATGCAGCCTGCCTTTTAGTCGGACATCGGGTCTCTTGCCCCATCATGCTTGGTCATAGAGTTGGCATGTGTTGCCTTGTTCTTCGGTTGGGGCGATGACCATGGTAGTGAGCTCCATTGCTTCTTACAATATAGCAATTTCAGGCTTTTCTGTGTGACCAACCTTCATATCGATGCAATTTTGTAGGGTTAGATGTTGAATCCTTATGGGTTTTTGTAGGGTTAGCTAGTGTTTATAGAAATCTATTAAAAATTTAGAGTTAAGTCAAACTATTCTAATGGTGTTGGGCCAGGCACTAGAATGATGATGAAACTTGCTACCCTTACACATAACTAGTGCATGGTTAGCTTTGGCTAATATGCGTTGAAGAATAACTTGATTTATTTAACTCGTGCTAGCCATAGCAGTTGTGCCTTTGATGTAAAAAATTATGGTTCATTTTGTTTTCTGAGGTTTGTACGTTCTATATACCTCTACATTAGCTGAAAAGTAGATAATAACTATTTTCTTGAAATAGATATAAGTTTTAGTTGCAGTGCATAAAAAAACTTGGTTATGGAATTGAGGTTTCGTGAAGAGGACTTTTGTAGGATCACAACCATCAACGAAGCCAACATAGTTGTTGGGTTTGCCGCGACCACCCGTTTCTCGAACAAGTCAAGAGAGTTGCCAATTTTTTCTTCTTCTCCGCAAGCATCGTAAATGGTGAACATGACCTGGAAAAGTTCTGAGTGCTATTGTCCTACTCCTAATCACATCATGGACTAAGTCGAGTTTAAGGTTAACTAATTGCTTATTTCATAAAGTTTGCTTGCATTCGATTTCAAATAAGTTAACCATGTTCTTCATATGTGGATCGATTTTATTTGCACTGCACAAAATGAATGCGAAGTCAGTAGTAGATTATATAGCGAATGTCACCACAAAAGAAGACCAGCCATTGGTGGGTACGAAATGAATCGCGCCAATTATTGGCCACATATGCCCACATTAGATCTATTGCATTTGCAATGGACTGTACTTAGGTAAGATAGTCTTGCCATTTTTTTAATACTAGGTAGGGTTATATTTTGGTTGCACTACACAAAAGGAGATACCCGGTGGGGCTACAAATTTATATATTAGTGTAAGGGAAACATTTAAAGCCGGCGCACCGGCTGAAAATTCCGCCGGTATCCCCATCACGCTCGTTCTCTCGCGTCTACCTCCAGTCTTCACGGACGTGGATCCCCTCCCCCTCCTCCCGGGCTGCGACTGGGCCACCACAACCTTCATCGCCGGCGGACAGGCTCACCTTGTCGGCCGGCATGGCTGCCTGCCGCCACGGCCAGATCCATCCCCTACCTCCAGCTTTCACGCGGGCGCATCCCCTCCCCCTCCCCCCCGGGCTACGACTGGCCGACCACGACCATCCATTGCCGGCGTCCAGGCACTCCCTCGTCGGCCGCCATGGCTGCCTGCCGCCATGGCTGGATGCACTCGTGTATACTAGTGTTGCAACTGTCACCTAGAACAGCTTCAACAGCTGTTGAAAAAAGTTTCAACCATAAACAGAAAAGCTTCAATGGAACTGCGCGGCAAAGAGAAGCTGCAACCATAGTTGGATTTTGTTACTACTAGCGACGTTTTTTGCTACATTCATCAGGCGGAGCTGCGACCTGGCGACGATGACAACGATGATTTTTGCTGCAAGCGTAGTAGATTTTTCTACTACCGCTGAAGTTTTTTGCTACATCCATGTAAGGCGGAGTTGCGACCTCGCGGAGACGGCGACAGTGTTTGATTTTTGCTGCATCTGTAGTTTATTTTTGCTACTACCGGTGAATTTTTTTGCTACATCCATTTAATGGCGTTGACTGAGTGGTGGTCGTCGCCGACGCAATTCCATGCAGCGAGCGGCGAGGGGCGGCGACGGAGCTACATCCGGAGGGGCGCTATAACCGTCGCCGGATGGACCTGCAACCGCAGGCGCAACTGTTGCATGGATTGAGGTAGTTTTTGACTACATCCATTCAACGTCGAGAACGGGCGGCGAGGGTGGGGACCGACCACGAGGACGGCCAGCGAGGGTGGGGACAGACCACAAGGACGGCCATCGGAGGGGACTGCAGGCGCGGCGTCGAGGATCCTGAGTGGGAGTTGTTGATCCAGCCCGAGGAAGAAGAAGACGTGAGCGAATCGTTTTTCTTTTTTTGCCCAGATCCATTGGCCAAGCGGCTCGCATCAAACGGCTGGGGCGGGACCGGCCGAAACTTTCGGCCGGTGCGCCGGCGCCTAGCGTTCACCTTAGTGTAAGCACCGATTGGTTTTTTCAGGACTTGTCCTGCAGGTGATTTGAACGAAAAGTTGGATATAGAGTGGCGAGAAAATTATTCTCGACGTCTCCCTTCCTTCATTTTTGAAAATGAACAGATATATTATGAAAATTCACCGGAAGTATAAATCATCTCAAACATAATAAAAACTCCCTTTCTATAGTGTGGCTTTTTATAGTGCGGCCTCTAGTTCGCAGAGTGGCGTGACGGGTAGACTATTATAAACCCCTAAGAATCATGAATCTGACTTTGACATACACAAGAAAAAAAATCAATTCACCTGTCAATAGTAGTTGTGTCACAACTGTTCACAGCTGAATTTATCTGTTTGATTGATCTGCAATATATGGAATGTATTTGAATTTTAAATTTTGGTCCACAAGCTCACACTTCACAACTCACAACACTAGTCAAGCCACAGAGCCCAACTATCACCAGTCCACCACGGTCCACGGCACCCCACGCCAATCCCCATTCCTTCAGCCTGCTCGCCTCGTGCCCGCCGACAAAACCCTAGCCGGGATCCGCCGCCATGGACGCCGCCGGAGGGGGAGGAGAAGAAGTGTTTGTTACCTACGCCCAAATCGGGCCGTACTTCAACCTTCTGGCACTGGAGGGGCCGTCCGCGCAGCATCGCATCGATCGCATCGTCCCCTACCTCATCTCCCTCCCTTCGTCCCCACGCCCGACGCCGACGCCGACGAGTCCTCCGACTCCGACGACGACCACTTCTCCCTCACCTCCTCCTCCGACGACACCGCCGCCCCCGCCGACGGGCCCGCTGTCGTTCCGGCGGCACAGGATGGTGACGGCCAGGACCACATCAGCCGTCTCCCGGACGACCTGCTCTCCAACATCGTCTCCTGCCTCCCCACCAACGAAGCCGCGCGCACCATGGTCCTCTCGACCCGCTGGCGCGGCGTCTGGGCGGCGACCCCGCTCCTCGTCCACGACGCCCACATCAGGGCCGCCGACAGGCACGCCGTGCGTGCCCTCTCGCGCTGCGTGGCCGCTCACCCCGGCCCCGTCCGTGCCGTGCGCGTCACCCGCACCTCCTTCCACCGGCAGGAGTACGCGCTGGAGCGCCTGGTCGCCAGCCTCGCCGCCAAGAACGTCCAGGACCTCATCCTCTTCAACCGACCCTGGCCGCTCGACATGCCGCTCCCCGATGACATCCTCAGCTGTGGCTCTCTCACCCGCCTCTACATCGGCTTCTGGCGCTTCCCAGACACTACCGCCCACCAGCCCGCATTTCCCAACCTCCATGAGCTCGGCCTTTTTCACTCCATCATCGAGGACCGGGATGTTGATGCCTTGCTCGCGCACTGCTTCAAGCTGAGAATCCTCTCCTTTGCCATGGCGTACAGCTGCCGTTCACGCCTCCGTATCAGGTCCAGCAGCCTCCGCGTCATGATGGAATGGAGATGTGGTTTCAATGAAATCATCGTCGAGGATGCACCTTGCCTGGAGCGCCTGCTCTTCCATAGCATTTCCGATCGGAGGCCCGTTAGGATTGTCAATGCGCCTAGGGTGGAGGTGCTCGGCTTCTTGGACCTCCAGGTCCACGCGCTCGAGATTGGTGGCGTTGTCATCAGGTTAACTGGGTCTTGTTACTTCTGTGACCTGCACTTAACACTCATTACATGACTGTGCATCCAATCAAATTTCTCATGGTGTTTAATTTGCCTCAATGGCAGGCTGGTATGAATGTGAGAGCTAGGGCCATGCTGCCAAGTTTGAAGATGCTGGCTGTCAAGGTGCGGTTTTCGCACGACATGGAGGTCAAGATGCTGGACACTCTGCTCAGATGCTTTCCTCGCCTTGAGACGCTTCACGTCATGGTAGTACCCGCACCATATCGATATCTGTTCGTCCCTATACTTGTTTATCTATTGTGATTCAAAATGATAATGTGGATATCAGCTTATTCAAGTGCTAGTTGTTCATGGTTATATATTCCAGATTGATGTTGTAGATATCTGTTCTAGCACTTCTAGTTGTATTTTTGGTGTAATTTGAAGATTGATATGCTAAACTCTAACATTGTTTTTTTTTTTTTGCTATCCAGTCCATTCAACCCAGTTCACCTGATAGTGTTGATTGTGCTGAGTTCTGGAAGTCCCTTGGCTCTTGCGATTGCCTTGAATCTCATCTGAAGACATTCGTCTTCCATAGATACCAGGGTCTGGATTGTGAGTACTTGTTTCTTTGTTATATCTTGAAGAAGGGGAAGGTGCTTAAGACGCTGGGCCTTGATTGTGCTGACAGTGATGATGTGGTAGTGGAGGGAGGCCCTATGTCAGGTTCTTCTGTTGAGGGCAATGCGCCAACAGGTGGAAGCAGTGGCAGTGATGATGTGGTAATGGAGGGAGGCCCTATGTCAGGTTCTGCTGGTGAGGGCAATGTGTCTTCAGGTGGAAGTGGTGGCAGTAATGATGTGGTAAAGGAGGGAGGTCCGGTGTCGGGATCCGTTGGTGAGGGCAATGCGCCATCAGGTGGAAGCAGGGGCAGTAATATTATTTACGTTTGCGTTGCCTCCCCTTGCTGGACCTTTCAGAACGCCATTGACTTGTCAGTGGAGGATCCCTTCTGTGTGTTGAGGCATGACAAGTGCTGGATCGCTCTCGAGTTATGGCATGATTTTGCGGTGAACTGGGAAGGTAAGAAGGTAAGAATGAGGCCATGAAGGTAAGAAGGTAAGAATGAGGCCATGAAGGTCATTCATCGACATGTTAGCTTACTTATCACATCGACATGTTTACTTATTAGTTTACTTATCACATCGACATGTTTTACTAGCATGTTGCACTCTTTCTTGAGGAGACTGAGATGTGGAAGTACCCTGGCTGAATATTGTTTCTGGCCATTTTGGCTTGTAAAAGTACCTATCAGATGCACCTAATATGATTCTGAGATGTGGAATGCAATGCATTTTACTGATCCTCACCCACGGGGCGGTATTATTCAGCTGCGTGACAGATCATACAGATGAGGTATTTCTGTTTGTTGATTCGGAAGCTATATATGGTGGTACACTCGAGGCATTTTCATGCCGGGTTCAGAATTTGCAGTTGCTCCTTGTGATCGCCAAAATTATGCTTGCGTTCACCGTTGTAAGTAACAAAGAATGGCGTGCTTGCCTGTTCTAAAATTTTATTATGTTGTTAAAGACACTATAGTATACCCCCTCGGATCCAAAATGAGCGTCGTGGTTTTAGTTCGTAAATAAGTTACACAACATTGTGTGTTTTGTGGTGCTGACACTTGTGTGTCGAAACCAATAGCTATGGAGTATGGAGTACGTACTGGAGCTCACAGCAACTACCGATGCAGCAACTGCCCATCTGCACGTATTCACCTGAGCAGAATTAGGGTGTAAAGAACGAAGCACGTATCTGCTGCCGTGGCCGACGAAGGGTGCATCAGGGCTATGGAAGCACGTATCCGTTGACGAAACCAATAATCGTCAATGGATGCTCCTGCTACGTGGTGAGCCCATTATCCTCTATAACACTAAGTTCCTTAATTTTAAAGATCCCACATTCAATTCAGGTCTCAATTGAAATTGGATCAACAATTTTTTTCAAAGTTTTTTTATTCAAATTATTTTGTACTGTACACACTATGCTTCCTAATTTATAAGGTCTTAAAATCAATTGAGGTCTTCAATTTAGAATTGTGTCACCTGATTTTAACCGGGTCAACAAATTTCTCAAAGAGCTCTTCCATTCAATTTTTTTAGTTCCCTAATTTTGAAACTCTTTCATTCTATTGAGGCATTTAATTTTGTATTTGGTTTACGATTTTGATCGGGCCAACTATTTTCAAATCAATTAGCAGCAACCGGCTTATGAAACATATCAATGCTGCACAACCTCCTACCACCTAGAAAAAGAAGGGCCACCATGTGATACTGTAGCACCAACATAGTACATGCTGCCATCGACGCAGAAATTTCTTCACATAAATATATGTTGGTTAGCGGATAACACAGATATAACCACATCACAAAAATCCCATCAGATCGCCGCATTATAAACAAAATTAAAACACAGTCTATCATCTACCCCACCTGCCAAACTAAATATTCCATCAGTTCCAAAATATAAGGGGTATTAGTTTTTTGAAAAATCAAAATTCTTCAACTTTGACCAAGTTCATAGCAAAAAATATTGAATTTGTTTACTTTGACCAAGTTCATAGCAAAAAATATCGACATCCACAATATTAAACAAAAGAAGTATGGAAACTCATTTCATGATGGATCTAACCATAATTTTTCTATAAATTTGATCAAACTTAACAGGTTTTACTTTTCAAAAAAGCAATACACCTTATATTTTACAATAGAGTGAGTGATTTTTTTATGAAATCCAACAACACCAATGGCGCAATAGAGTGCCCAACCCTTCTAGTTTATAACACTAAGCTCCCTAAGTTTGAAGAGCTTACAATCAATTGAGGTCTCCAATTGAAATTAGGTCACCCGATTTTGGTCGGGACAGCAATTTCTCAAAGCTATCTCATTCAACTGTTTTATACTATACACTATGCTTTTTAATTTTTAAGTCCTCACAATTAACTGAGGTCTTCAATTAAAATTGAGTCACTCAATCTTGACCGGCTCAACAACTTCTCAACGAGCTCTCTCATTTAATCATTTTACTTTACTATGTTTCCTAATTTTAAAGCTTCAATTCGAAAGGTGTTCAATTTGGATTTGATTTATGATGTTCACCGGGTCAACAATTTCTCAAGGAGCTCTCTCATTTAATTATTTTAATTTACTATATTCTCTAATTTATGCTCTTCGATTCGACTGAGGTATTCAATTTTGGATTTGATTTACAATTTTGATCGGGCCAATGATTTTTCAATTCAAGTTATAGCAACTGGCCTATAAATACATATCAATCCTGCGCACCCTCCCACCATCTAGGAAAAAGAAACGCCACCATGTGATATTATAGCATCAATATAGTACATACAACTACGGAGATAGAAATTTCCCCACTTAAATATGTGTTTATTAGCTGATAACACATAATCATATCCAGAAAGGCCCACCAAATCATCATATTATAAAAAAATAAAGCACAATTCATCATCTTACCGTCCTGTCAAACTAAATATTCCATCAATTCCAAAATATAAGGGGCATTAGTTTTTTGGAGAGTCAAATTCCTTTAACTTTAATCAAGTTCAGAGTCAAAAATATCAAGATTGACAATATTAAAAAAATATGGAAATTCATTACATGATGAATCTAATTATACTGATTTGATATTATGATTTTAATATATTTGTATACAAATTTGATCAAACTTTAAAATAATTCATTTTTAAAAAAGTAACACCTTATATTTTGAATCAGAGTGAGTACTTTTTAAGAAACCCAACAACAATAACAGTGCGCGCCCAACTCTTCTAGTAAAGGTGCGACAGGTGCATCCTGATCCTGATGCCGCTCGACCTCAAAGAAGAAACCGTCGTACGTCTAGGACGAATCCGAGCGAGACGCGGTGCTGCTTTCCCCCTATCCTACGCTTCCCTTGCTATTTCTACCTCGTACTAGTGCTTCCAGGTGTGTTCAATATTTGAGCAATTTTTCAAGAAGTTTAATTCAGAAAAGCAATAAATAGAACATGATAATTTAATAGAGATGATGATTGCGTTGATTGCTATGTGAGTCTGGGCTCATCTGCTCCCAGTGAATAGTAGAAATCAAGAAAATAGTAGTAGAAAATTTCCGGAAATTGCATGCAAGATGTTTGACTTCGTGATGCCCATGCCAATTTTGGTGGTCTTTCGATATTCGACGAGCTCATGGCAAAAAAAAAGGAGCTCTGAACAATGTGTTTTTTCAAACTTTCTCATAAGCCCGAGTTTTGTTTTTCCGAGAGCTACTCAAATGTCGAAACAACACCAAATTTGACAGAAACATCACACATTCGAGCATCTGGCATGCCAAAAAAAATCATTTGTTTTGTTTGTTTGCTACTCTTTTCCAATTTTAGTGTTCATCCATGGGACAGATGAGCCCCGGAGCCAAATCGTCGCATCCTAACGATTGAATCAAACATCATAGTGATGTAACTACTCATGCAATCGTGTACATAAAGGACAAGCATATCCATATTGACTGCTAATACGCAGTCCGATATAATCCCTAACTAAGAGGATAAGATCATGTATGAAGCAATGGAATAAGAGGTGTTCCCAGTCTCAGCACCATGTGCAAGCGACATGTTGTCAGGTGGTCGTCAGCGTTCAGCCACGATAAAAAAAGATCCAACAATTGTGCGAGAGCGCTCTCAAAAAACCTGATTGTCCCTCTCTTGCACAAGATCACAAGACTTGCTATTTGAGTTTGTAGTGTATGTTGGGGAGCAAGATGGAAAAACGGTAAGCAATACAAAGCCTGAAAACTAGGAGGTGGTCATATTGAGAGAGATGAGGTGACATGTATCTACGGAAGAGGAGCAACCTCTAATATAGACTCCATGAGTGGAAGCTGAACAAAAATACTAATGAGGAGACGAATGGAAACAGTCACAACAGTTTGGTTTTGTTTTCCACTAGCGGAAAAATGTTTCGGCTTCTTACTTGTATGAAAAAAGAATCCAGCATGCACACGTGCAAAGGTCCTGGACCGGCCCGTCCGGTTCACTAAACATGATGCGCGTGCGAGGCGTTGCAAGACGGGAGGTGGACGAGCGCGTATGTGTGTGCTCTTCTCAACCTCTTAATGATGTGTGAGACAATCAATCTTATATTTTGGCCGAAAACATCTTTCACAACTTGTGTGGGACTAAGGAGCCGTTTGGATCACAACACACACCTGTCAAGCCAAAATATAAGCGTTGACCGAGACGTTGGCTTCCGTCTAGATCAACTTCGATTTTTTTGGCACGCCCAATCATGTGCACTCCTTCCATCTAACAACATTAATGGTCTCAACGCCATTCCCATGCTGACACATGTCAAAGTGATCCATGCAATCATTTTTCCAGTGTCCATCTTTACCGTATATATGCCTTTTTTTCTTTCTTCCTAAAGGTCTCCTTTTTCTTGAAGTTGGCAGACTGCGAGGCCTTGTTCTTGCCCGCAAACTTCTCTTTTCCCTCACAGTTATTCTTGTTTTTAAATTTGTGGGACTAGAAGTTCTCCACGTACACCAAGTTGGCATTAGAATTCCCCTCATGAAAACAAGCATGTGTGTCGCTTGCCCTCACCTTCTCTTCCATATCAAGAGTATCAATTAAATTGACAACAGAAAATTCTTGTCTCTATGCTTTGGAGAAGTAGCAAAATTCCTCCATGAGCGTGAAAGCTTGGCAAGAATGCCTCCGATAATAAACTTGTATGATAGCACATAATTGAAATGCTCAAGTTCCTTGGCAACTGATTGTGTCTCATGAGACTGCTCAGCTACAGAGCGGTCACTAGTCATCTTGTAGTCATGATATTGTTTCATGACATACAACCCACTGCATGCTTCGAGACCCCAAATTTTTCCCGTCGTCGGCCGTTATAGGGAGGTTGTCCCAGCCCCCTGTTGGCACAGAGCTTCTCTGCTTCTTCCTTGAAGGAGGAGGAACAACCACTCGACGAGGAAGAAGTCATGACACCATTGTTCAAAATTATACTACTAAGCATTAAGTGGGACATCCAATGATTTTGAACAATCCAACTTAATATGATTTTGAACATCAAGGTCATGGGCGCTCGCGTGGCTAGACGAACTTAGTTGTTGGGCGCTTGGAGGAGTGGAGGATTGCGGTGTTGTTGGGCATCCGTGTGTGCTTTGTGTGTTGGGTGTGTGGCTCCTTGATTATTAATGGACGATGTGTGTGTGCTTGTGTGTTATGTGTGCGCCACAGGAGCGACTAGGGGCGTGTTTGGTTGCCCGCATCGAGCCCAACCAGGCCCGCGCGGGATGTGTGTGGGCTGTTTGGTTGTCTGTTTTTACTATTGGGCCTGCATCGCACGGAACTTAAAGCAGCTCTGGGCCTAGCTCACTGGAAACCCACGAATCGACAGTTTCTCCAGGGCCAGTCCCGAGCAGTGCACGTGGGCGGCGGCGGCTGCACGCGCGCGGCCACGCTCGAGAAGCTGCGTTGCTTCCCGAAGCGCCGGCAGTTATTAGCCTCACCGCCCCTCACCGCTCCCTCTCCCCACTCTTCCCCACTCTCCCAACTCTCACCAGCGGCGGCGGATCGGAGCAGAGGAAGAACACCACCGGACTCCATCACCGGCGGCGGCAGATCGGAGCAGAGGAAGAAGACCACCGGACTCCATAAATGGCGGTAAGCACTTCTATCTCTTTGACCTGCACGCTAGATTCGATCCACGGCGATAGATTTGATCGACGGTGGAGGGGAATGGGGAATATGTAGATAAGCATAGGGGTAGTTCATACTAGTTCATACGAGTTCATACATGCAAGATCGGAATGCAGAAGGGGGATTGGGGGATAGGGGGTGGACAACGGACACCGGCTGACCGCGGTAGCCGTTACCGGCGTGCGGAGCGGCTGGTCGAGCCGCTGCGCTTCATCTTCTTCTTCATCGTCGTGCGGGCCGGTGGGTCGTCGTCGTCGTCCTCGGCGGAGTCGAGGTCGATCTGCCAGGAACGACGGCATGGCTCTGGCGCCCTTGCTGGCATCTGCACCGCTTCTTCTTCCTCCTCCTTAGACTCCCCGCTGATGACCGCCGGTGGCGCGATAGCCGTCTCCCAGCACACTGCGGCACAACGGTCATTAGGAGCCCAGTAGGTCTTGTACTTGCACCACTTCTTCCTCTGTTTAGAGTCGACGGAGACGGCCTGATTCATGGCCTAGCGAATGATGTCAACTGCCATCGCGCCCTTCGCTGGGTCAGGAATCAGCGTCTACAACTCTTCTTTACTGGCCTTCATGAGCACTGTATTTGATTCGTTTTGCATCTCAGGCATGGAGCCGAAGTTCGAGCACACCTCCATGGTGTTCTCAAACTTGGTCCGGTCACTAGCCGTCCACCCGAGGAAGAAGGCCCCCGAGCCAATACCCCAAGGGAAGGGGTTGGCGTTGGAGCTGGAGCTAGAGCTCATGGCGATGGGGAGGAGGAAGGTTGATGGTGAGAGAAGAGAGGGGGTGGGTAAGTAGTGGTGGGCAGGGTGAGTAAATATAGGGTGGATGGAGAGGAGGAGAAGAGTGACAGTCATGCCGTTGTAACTAAAAGCTCTTCAATTAGCCATGAACTCTGTGTTGTGCATGACTCCATGAATTGTGTGCAGATTGAGGGGAGCAATGAGATGGGCATGGAGGTTGACAACAAGGGCAAGCAGCCCCTTCACCCAATGCCCAACGAGGTTGTGCTGCCGCCCACCGCCGAGGAAGACCCGAAGACGCCTAAGGGTGGCGACGACGAGGGCTTGGAGGAGCACCCCAGCAATAAGCGCCGCAACTACGGCCACTACCATCAGGAGGATGGCCCTGTTGGGGAACGTAGTAATTTCAAAAAAAAATCTTACGCACACGCAGGATCATGGTGATGCTTAACAACGAGAGGGGAGAGTGCCGTCCACGTACCCTCGTAGACTGTTAAGAGGAAGCGTTATGACAACGCGGTTGATGTAGTCGCACGTCTTCACGATCGACCGATCCTCAGTATCGAACGTAGGGCACCTCCGCGTTCAGCACACGTTCAGCTCGGTGACGTCCCGCGAACTCACGATCCAGTAGAGCTCGGGGAAGAGTTTCGTCAGCACGACGGCGTGGTGACGATGTTGATGAAGCTACCGCAGTAGGGCTTCGCCTAAACACCGCTACAGTATGACCAAGGTGGATTATGGTGGAGGGGGCACCGCACACGGCTGGGAGAGATCTTTGCGATCAACTTGTGTGTCTAGAGGTGCCCCCTGCCCCCGTATATAAAGGAGCTAGGGGGAGAGGCGGCTGGCCAGGAGTAGGCGCGCCAGAGAGGAGTCCTACTCCCACCGGGAGTAGGACTCCCTCCTTTCCTAGTTGGAGTAGGAGAAGGGGAAGGAGGAGGGAGAGAGGAAGGAAAGGGGGGCGCCGCCCCCCTTCCTTGTCCAATTCGGACTAGAGGGAGAGGGGGCGCGCGGCCTGCCCTGTCCGTCCCTCCTCTTCTCCACTAAGGCCCATCTTGGCCCATTAAACCCCCGGGGGGTTCCGGTAACCCCCGGCACTCCGGTAAAATCCCGATTTCACCCGGAACACTTCCGATATCCAAATATATGCTTCCAATATATCAATCTTTATGTCTCGACCATTTCGAGACTCCTCGTCATGTCCATGATCACATCCGGGACTCCGAACTTCCTTCGGTACATCAAAATACATAAACTCATAATATAACCGCCATCGAACTTTAAGCGTGCGGACCCTACGGGTTCGAGAACTATGTAGACATGACCGAGACATGTCTCCGGTCAATAACCAATAGCGGAACCTCGATGCTCATATTGGTTCCCACATATTCTACGAAGATCTTTATCGGTCAAACCGCACAACACTATACGTTGTTCTCTTTGTCATCGGTATGTTACTTGCCCGAGATTCGATCGTCGGTATCCAATACCTAGTTCAATCTCGTTACTGGCAAGTCTCTTTACTCATTCCGTAATACATCACCCCGTAACTAACTCATTAGTTATCATGCTTGCAAGGCTTATAGTGATGTGTATTACCGAGAGGGCCCAGAGATACCTCTCCGACAATCGGAGTGACAAATCCTAATCTTGATCTATGCCAACTCAACAAGTACCATTGGAGACACCTATAGAGCACCTTTCTAATCACCCAGTTACGTTGCGACGTTTGGTAGCACACAAAGTGTTCCTCCGGTATTCGGGAGTTGCATAATCTCATAGTCATAAGAACATGTATAAGTCATGAAGAAAGCAATAGCAGTAAACAAACGATCAAGTGCTAAGCTAACGGAATGGGTCAAGTCAATCACATCATTATCCTAATGATGTGATCCCATTGATCAAATAACAACTCATGTCTATGGTTAGGAAACTTAACCATCTTTGATCAATGAGCTAGTCAAGTAGAGGCATACTAGTAACACTATGTTTGTCTATGTATTCACACATGTATTATGTTTCCGGTTAATACAATTCTAGCATGAATAATAAACATTTATCATGAAATAAGGAAATAAATAATAACTTTATTATTGCCTCTAGGGCATATTTCCTTCAGTCTCTCACTTGCACTAGAGTCAATAATCTAGATTACACAATAATGATTTTAACACCCATGGAGCCTTGGTGCTGATCATGTTTTGCTCGTGGAAGAGGCTTAGTCAACGGGTCTGAAACATTCAGATCCGTATGTATCTTGCAAATCTCTATGTCTCCCACTTGGACTTGATCCCGAATGGAGTTGAAGCGTCTCTTGATGTGCTTGGTTCTCTTGTGAAATCTGGATTCCTTTGCCAAAGCAATTGCACCAGTATTGTCACAAAAAAATTCATTGGACCCGATGCACTAGGTATGACACCTAGATCGGATATGAACTCCTTCATCCAGACTCCTTCATTCGCTGCTTCCGAAGCAGCAATGTACTCCGCTTCACATGTAGATCCCGCCACAACGCTTTGTTTAGAACTGCTCCAACTGACAGTTCCACCGTTTAATATAAACACGTATCCAGTTTGCGATTTAGAATTGTCCGGATCAGTGTCAAAGCTTGCATCAATGTAACCATTTACGATGAGCTCTTTGTCACCTCCATAAACGAGAAATATATCCTTGGTCCTTTTCAGGTACTTCGGGATGTTCTTGATCGCTGTCCAGTGATCCACTCCTGGATTACTTTGGTACCTCCCTGCTAGGCTAATATCAAGGCACACATCAGGTCTAGTACACAGCATTGCATACATGATAGAGCCTATGGCTGAAGCACAGGGAACACTTCTCATTTTCTCTCTATCTTCTGCAGTGGTCGGGCATTGAGTCTTACTCAACTTCACACCTTGTAACACAGGCATGAACCCTTTCTTAGCTTGATCCATTTTGAACTTCTTCAAAACTTTATCAAGGTATGTGCTTTGTGAAAGTCCAATTAAGCGTCTTGATCT
Organism: Triticum urartu; assembly: GCF_056163025.1. NCBI lineage: Eukaryota > Viridiplantae > Streptophyta > Magnoliopsida > Poales > Poaceae > Triticum > Triticum urartu. The sequence goes on from NC_141878.1 coordinate 91,959,181, forward strand.
ATCTCTATAGATCTTGATGCCAAATATATAAGCAGCTTCACCGAGGTCTTTCATTGAAAAACTTTTATTCAAGTATCCTTTTATGTTGTCCAGAAATTCTATATCATTTCCAATAAACAATATGTCATCCACATATAGTATTAGAAATGCTACAGAGCTCCCACTCACTTTCTTGTAAATACAGGCTTCTCCAAAAGTCTGTATAAAACCATATGCTTCGATCACACTATCAAAACGTTTATTCCAACTCCGAGATGCTTGCACCAGTCTATAAATGGATCGCTGGAGCTTGCACACTTTGTCAGCTCCCTTTGGATCGATAAAACCTTCAGGTTGCATCATATACAACTCTTCTTCCAGAAATCCATTCAGGAATGCAGTCTTTACATCCATTTGCCAAATTTCATAATCATAAAATGCGGCAATTGCTAACATGATTTGGACGGACTTAAGCATCGCTACGGGTGGGAAGGTGTCATCGTAGTCAACTCCTTGAACTTGTCGAAAACCTTTTGCAACAAGTCGTGCTTTGTAGACAGTAATATTACCGTCAGCGTCTGTCTTCTTCTTGAAGATCCAGTTGTTCTCGATGGCTTGTCGATCATCGAGCAAGTCAACCAAAGTTCACACTTTGTTCTCATACATGGATCCCATCTCAGACTTCATGGCCTCAAGCCATTTTGGGGAATCTGGGCTCATCATCGCTTCTTCATAGTTCGTAGGTTCGTCATGGTCAAGTAACATGACCTCCAGAACTGGATTACCGTACTACTCTGGCGCGGATCTTGCTCTGGTTGACCTACGAGGTTCGGTAGTAACTTGATCTGAAGTTTCATGATCATCATCATTAGCTTCCTCACTAATTGGTGTAGATGTCACAGGAACCGGTTTCTGTGATGAACTACTTTCCAATAAGGGAGCAGGTACAGTTACCTCATCAAGTTCTACTTTCCTCCCACTCGCTTCTTTCGAGAGAAACTCCTTCTCTAGAAAGGATCCATTCTTAGCAAGGAATATTTTGCCTTCGGATCTGTGATAGAAGGTGTACCCAATAGTTTCCTTTGGGTATCCTATGAAGACACATTTCTCCGATTTGGGTTCGAGCTTATCAGGTTGAGCTTTTTCACATAAGCATCGCAGCCCCAAACTTAAAGAAATGACAACTTTGGTTTCTTGCCAAACCATAGTTCATAAGGCGTCGTCTCAACGGATTTTGATGGTGCCCTATTTTAACGTGAATGCAGCCGTCTCTAAAACATAACCCCAAAACGATAGCGGTAAATCAGTAAGAGACATCATAGATTGCACCATATCTAGTAAAGTACGATTACAACGTCCGGACACACCATTACACTGTGGTGTTCCGGGTGGCGTGAGTTGCGAAACTATTCCGCATTGTTTCAAATATAAGCCAAACTCGTAACTCAAATATTCTCCTCCACGATCAGATCACAGAAACTTTATTTTCTTGTTACGATGATTTTCCACTTCACTCTGAAATTCTTTGAACTTTTCAAATGTTTCAGACTTATTTTTCATTAAGTAGATATACCCATATCTGCTCAAATCATCTGTGAAGGTGAGAAAATAATGATACCTGCCGCGAGCCTCAATATTCATCGGACCACATACATGATACATGAGTATCTATGATTTCCAACAAATCTGTTGCTCGCTCCATAGTTCCGGAGAACGGCGTTTTAGTCATCTTGCCCATAAGGCATGGTTCGCAAGTACCAAGTGATTCATAATCAAGTGATTCCAAAAGTCCATCAGTATGGAGTTTCTTCATGCGCTTTATACCAATATGACCCAAGCGGTAGTGCCACAAATAAGTTGCACTATCATTATCAACTCTGCATCTTTTGGCTTCAACATTATGAATATGTGTATCACTACTATCGAGATTCAACAAGAATAGACCACTCTTTAAGGGTGCATGACCATAAAAGATATTACTCATATAAATAGAACAACCATTATTCTCAGATTTAAATGAATAACCGTCTTGCATCAAACAAGATCCAGATATAATGTTCATGCTTAACGCTGGCACCAAATAACAATTATTTAGGTCTAAAACTAATCCCGGAGGAAGATGTAGAGGTAGCGTGCCGACGGCGATCACATCGACTTTGGAACCATTTCCCACGCGCATCGTCACCTCGTCCTTAGCCAGTCTTTGCTTAATCCGTAGTCCCTGTTTCGAGTTGCAAATATTAGCAACAGAACCAGTATCAAATACCCAGGTGCTACTGCGAGCTCTGGTAAGGTACACATCAATAACATGTATATCACATATACCTTTGTTCACTTTGCCATCCTTCTTATCCGCCAAATACTTGGGGCAGTTCCGCTTCCAGTGACCGGTCTGTTTGTAGTAGAAGCACTCAGTCTCAGGCTTAGGTCCAGACTTGGGTTTCTTCTCCTGAGCAGCAACTTGTTTCCCTTTCTTCTTGAAGTTCCCCTTCTTCTTCCCTTTGCCCTTTTTCTTGAAACTGGTGGTCTTATTGACCATCAACACTTGATGCTCCTTCTTGATTTCTACCTCCGCAGCCTTTAGCATCGCGAAGAGCTCGGGAATAGTCTTATTCATCCCTTGCATATTATAGTTCATCACGAAGCTTTTGTAGCTTGGTGGCAGTGATTGAAAACTGTGTCAATGACACTATCAACATGAAGATTAACTCCCACTTGAGTCAAGTGATTATGATACCCAGACATTTTGAGTATATGCTCACTGACAGAACTATTCTCCTCCATATTGCAGCTATAGAACTTATTGGAGACTTCATATCTCTCAATCCGGGCATTTGCTTGAAATATTAACTTCAACTCCTGGAACATCTCATATGCTCCATGACGTTCAAAACATCGTTGAAGTCCCGGTTCTAAGCCATAAAGCATGGCAGACTGAACTATCGAGTAGTCATCAGCTTTACTCTTCCAAACGTTCTAAATGTTGTCAGCAGCATCTGCAGCAGGCCTGACACCCAGCGGTGCTTCCAGGACGTAATTCTTCTGTGCAGAGGATAATCCTCAAGTTACAGACCCAGTTCGTGGAATTGCTACCATCATCTTTCAACTTTGCTTTCTCAAGGAACGCATTAAAATTCAATGGAACAACAGCACGGGCCATCTATCTACAACAACATAGATAAGAAAAATACTATCAGGTACTAAGTTCATGATAAATTTAAGTTCAATTAATCATATTACTTAAGAACTCCCACTTAGATAGACATCCATCTAACCATCTAAGTGATCATGTGATCCATATCAACTAAACCATAACCGATCATCACATGAAATGGAGTAGTTTTCAATGGTGAACATCACTATGTTGATCATATCTACTATATGATTCATGCTCGACCTTTCCGTCTCAGTGTTTCGAGGCCATATCTGCATATGCTAGGCTTGTCAAGTTTAACCCGAGTATTCTGCATGTGCAAAACTGGCTTGCACCCGTTGTAGATGGACGTAGAGCTTATCGCACCCGATCGTCACGTGGTGTCTCGGCACGACGAACTTTGTCAATGGTGCATACTCAGGGAGAACACTATTATCTTGAAATTTAGTGAGAGATCATCTTATAATGCTACCGTCAAACAAAGCAGAATAAGATGCATAAAGGCTAAGCATGACATGCAATCAATATAAGTGATATGATATGGCCATCATCATCTTGTGCTTGTGATCTCCATCTTCGAAGCACCGTCATGATCACCATCGTCACCGGCGCGACACCTTGATCTCCATAGTAGCATCGTTGTCGTCTCGCCAACTATTGCTTCTACGACTATCGCTACCGCTTAGTGATAAAGTAAAGCAATTACAGGGCGATTGCATTGCATACAATAAATCGACAACCATATGGCTCCTGCCAGTTGCTGATAACTCTGTTACAAAACATGATCATCTCATACAATAAATATAGCATCATGTCTTGACCATATCACATCACAACATGCCCTGCAAAAACAAGTTAGACGTCCTCTACTTTGTTGTTGCAAGTTTTACATGGCTGCTACGGGCTGAGCAAGAACCGTTCTTACCTACGCATCAAAACCACAACGATAGTTCGTCAAGTTGGTGTTGTTTTAACCTTCTCAAGGACCGGGCGTAGCCACACTCGGTTCAACTAAAGTTGGAAAACTGACACCCGCCAGCCACCTGTGTGCAAAGCACGTCGGTAGAACCAGTCTCGCGTAAGCGTACGCGTAATGACGGTCCGGGCCGCTACATCCAACAATACCGCCGAACCCAAGTATGACATGCTGGTAAGCAGTATGACTTGTATCGCCCACAACTCACTTGTGTTCTACTCGTGCATATAACATCTACCCATAAAACCTGGCTCGGATGCCACTGTTGGGGAACGTAGTAATTTAAAAAAAAATTCCTACGCACATGCAGGATCATGGTGATGCATAGCAATGAGAGGGAAGAGTGTCGTCCATGTACCCTCGTAGACTGTTAAGTGGAAGCGTTATGACAACGCGGTTGATGTAGTCGTATGTCTTCACGATCGACCGATCCTCAGTACCAAACGTACGACACCTTCGCGTTCAGCACACGTTCAGCTCGGTGATGTCCCGCGAACTCACGATCCAGTAGAGCTCGAGGAAGAGTTTCGTCAGCACGACGGCGTGGTGACGATGTTGATGAAGCTACCACAGCAGGGCTTCGCCAAAACACCGCTACAGTATGACCGAGGTGGATTATGGTGGAGGGGGGCACCGCACACGGCTGGGAGAAATCTTTGCGATAAACTTGTGTGTCTAGAGGTGCCCCCTGCCCCCGTATATAAAGGAGCAAGGGGGAGAGGCGGCCCGCCAGGAGGAGGTGCGCCAGGGAGGAGTCCTACTCCCACCGGGAGTAGGACTCCCTCATTTCCTAGTTGGAGTAGGAGAAGGGGAAGGATGAGGGAGAGAGGAAGGAAAGAGGGCGCCGCCACCCTCCTCCTTGTCCAATTCGGACTATATGGAGAGGGGGGGCGCGGCCTGCCCTGGCCGCCCCTCCTCTTCTCCACTAAGGCCCATCTTGGCCCATTAAACCCCCGGGGGGTTCCTGTAACCCCCGGTACTCCGGTACAATCCCGATTTCACCCGGAACACTTTCGATATCCAAATATATGCTTCCAATATATCAATATTTATGTCTCGACCATTTCGAGACTCCTCGTCATGTCCGTGATCACATCCGGGACTCCGAACTTCCTTCGGTACATCAAAACACATAAACTCATAATATAACCGTCATCGAACTTTAAGTGTGCGGACCCTACGGGTTCGAGAACTATGTAGACATGACTGAGACATGTCTCTGAAAAATAACCAATAGCGGAACCTGGATGCTCATATTGGTTCCTACATATTCTACGAAGATCTTTATCGGTCAAACCGCACAACACTATATGTTGTTCTCTTTGTCATCGGTATGTTACTTGCCCGAGATTCGATCGTCGGTATCCAATACCTAGTTCAATATCGTTATCGGCAAGTCTCTTTACTCGTTCCGTAATACATCACCCCGTAACTAACTCATTAGTTATCATGCTTGCAAGGCTTATAGTGATGTGTATTACCGAGAGGGCCCAGAGATACCTCTCCGACAATCGGAGTGACAAATCCTAATCTTTATCTATGCCAACTCAACAAGTACCATCGGAGACACCTGTAGAGCACCTTTATAATCACCCAGTTACATTGTGAAGTTTGGTATCACACAAAGTGTTCCTCGGTATTCAGGAGTTGCATAATCTCATAGTCATAAGAACATGTATAAGTCATGAAGAAAGCAATAGCAGTAAACAAACGATCAAGTGCTAAGCTAACGGAATGGGTCAAGTCAATCACATCATTCTCCTAATGATGTGATCCCATTGATCAAATAACAAGTCATGTCTATGGTTAGGAAACTTAACCATCTTTGATCAATGAGCTAGTCAAGTAGAGGCATACTAGTGACACTATGTTTGTCTATGTATTCACACATGTATTATGTTTCTGGTTAATACAATTCTAGCATGAATAATAAACATTTATCATGAAATAAGGAAATAAATAATAACTTTATTATTGCCTCTAGGGCATATTTCCTTCAGGCCCAACTCACTTTTGCAAGGTCATCCTTACACCGAAGCTTGAGTGCATCCACATGCCCCTGGACTTCACCAAGCACTTTGTCGCGGTGCCTGATGAAGCTATGTACCTAGGGTAGGGTCATAGTCCTGACCTAGACACCCTCCCCTAGGACATCACCCTAAAACCAGAAGCATTCGAGGGATAGCATCATCCACTCGACCACGAAGCATTCCACTCGGAAGACTCGAAGTCACTCGACCGCGACAACTATCACTCGACAGACAGAAGATCTAAAGTCACTCTACACGGCAACGGTCGGACGTTTACTTCATAGACTTAATGGGCATTTATGTCACTTTATTACTAGCATTACCAGTAATGCCCCTCTCTTGATGTACCTTAAACCCCTTGTAATGTGGGCTGGCTGGGGTCTGGGCGCACTCTATATAAGACACCCCCTCCATTGGCACAAGGGTTTGCACCCCCTGTAACACACACACACATAATCTAGTCGACCGCCTCCGGGCACCAAGACGTAGGGCTGATACTTCCTCCGCGAAGGGCCTGAACTCGTAAAACTCATGTGTACAACTTCCATAGATAGGATCTTGCCTCCTCATACCTACCCCCATTCTACTGTCAGACTTAGATCCATGACAGTTGGCGCCCACCGTGGGGCAGGTGTCTTGGCGACTTTTTGGTGGAGTTGCGATTTTTTTTCCGATTCACATCATCATGGTTTCCGCCGGTGGACTAGCTGAGGGCCACGAGATCCGTCTTGGCGCGCTCGTTTTCATGGCCGACAACTCCGCTTGGCTTCAGGAAGCTCCACTCGACGTCGAGGCGCTCCCCGTCTGCGGGGCAACATACTTTCGTGTGTGCGTCCATGGCGTCCTTCTCCGGCAGCCGTCGACCCAGTATTGGTCGGCTCCTATGGTGTCCTCGCCCCTCGCTGTTCGCCAGCGCAAGCGTTCCGGTCGGTCGCGGCTCAAGCGATGGATGAGACACGCGGTGGCCCGTCAGTCAACCATCCCACAAGTCGAGGCAATCGAGCCCGACGAAACTCTCTACAGCATGTTCGACTGGCTCCGTAGAGACCGCATCCGAGTGTGACAGCAGCGATCCCGCGGCGAAATTCTTGATGGTCAACGGACCACGCAGTCCTCATGGCATCCCCCGCGACGACGATGGTGATGGCGGCAGCGATCCGTCGCACGTTCACGAGGAGTACCGCCCCGAGCCCCTTTCTTCGTGGCGGAGGGAAGAGCTTCGCCGCTGCAATATGGATGCGCTTCACACTCCTATCGTTGGGGAAACCCTCGAGGCACGGGCCTTGGAGGAACCGCGCCTGGCCAACTTGGTTGAGCGCACTCAACTGGAGAACCTTCAGCATGCTCTCGATGAGCGTGCTCGGCAGCGGATCCCTGAATCCAGTCGACGGCGGCTTTTTCCGCCTCAAACTCAGGTATACCGCACTCCGGTTCAAAATCTCACAGCTGCAGCCCGAATAGCAGAGTCAATTCAGCCTTCCCAGTCGGAAGCTAGCAGAGGTTTGATGCAGATCCTTGCCTTGCTCCGAGCAACCGGAGAGCAGAACACAACAGTGTCTCAGTCGCGGAATAGGATTCATAACAGGTCTATGATGGCGGATACAGTTCAGTCGGCCCACAGCCCAAGATCGCCCCCGCGGCGTGAAGGGCGTGGGCACAGGCAAGATCAGTACAGAAACCACGAGCAATATGATCACCGACTCGGCCACGATGACCGTCGTCGAGTGCCCACGCCTCCTCCGAGGAGTGGGTCATATGTGCCTCGACAACATGATGACAGACGCCCCCACAGTGGCGGGCGAAGATTACCAGTCGACCCAAGGGAGCCGGGCTTTGATGTGAGATCTATTCTCGTTCAAGGTTTGGTTGACAGGAATAGAGCACATAGAGAAGGCCATGACAGAGATTACCCGACTGGCAGCCGAGTGCACGTTTCAGGTCCCGAGTGTTTCAGCAGAGCCATCAGGGCCACAGTAATTCCTCCCAACTTCAAGTTGGCGACTGGGGTCAGCAAGTTTACTAGTGAGTCTAAGCCTGACACTTGGCTTGAAGACTACCGAGTGGCTGTACAAATTGGTGGAGGCAATGATGAAGTGGCCATGAAGCACCTCCTCTGATGTTGGAAGGCTCGGCCAGAGCATGGTTGACTCACTTAGCACCCGGCAGTATATTCAGTTGGGAAGAACTTCCACGAGTGTTTGTTAGAACTTTTGAAGGTACTTTCAAACGACCAACGGGGTTGACAGAATTGCAGCATTGTGTGCAAAAACTGAATGAAACCCTGAGAGACTATATCCAGAGATGGATCACGTTGCACCATACAGTGGAGAATGTGTCAGATCACCAAGAAGTTTGTGCCTTCAAAGAAGGCGTTAAGTATCGAGAGTTGAATCTAAAATTCGGTCGGACAGGGGATATGTCCCTGACTCGGATGATGGAGATTTCCACCAAATACGCTAACGGCGAAGAAGAAGACCGACTCCGGAGTGGCAAGCACAAAACAGTCGCCCAGGAAACCGGAGGAGGGAATTCTAGTTGGAAACAGAAGCGCAAGGCCGAGCCAGGTGCTCCTGGTGAAGCCTTAGTCGTGGCTCAAGGAAAGTTGAAGGGGAAGACCAAAGGGCCTTGTACCCCCAAGAAAGTGAAAGATCAAGCCAGAAATGATGTGTTGGACTTGCCATGCCACATTCACACCAAGAAAGATGAAAAGGGTAATCTGATTTACCCTAAACACACCACTCGACAGTGTCGACTCCTGATCCAGCAGTTCTGAGAGAAACAACCCAATGAGAAGGAAAAGGAGTTGGACAAGGGTGAGGATAAGGAAGAGGAACATGATGGTTTTCCCAACGTCAACTCCACTCTGATGATTTTTGCTGATGTTGAGAGCAAAAGTCGATTGAAAGTTATCAACAGAGAAGTGAACATGGTTGCTCCGGCAACACAGTTATTTGAAGTGGTCCCAGACTGCCATCACGTTCGACCAGTCTGACCATCCATCACGTATAGCCACCCCTGGGAGGCAAGCGTTGGTGGTTGACCCAGTTGTTGAAGGCACTCGACTGACTAAAGTGCTGATGGATGGTGGTAGCGGCCTGAATATCCTTTATGATGAAACCTTGAAGGGAATGTGCATTCCGATGTCCAAGCTTAGTGAAAGCAATATGAGTTTCCATGGCGTTATACCTGGCAAGAAGGCTGAATCACTCGGCCAGATTGCCCTTGATGTGGTTTTCGGTGATTCCAAGAATTGCCGCAAGGAAAAGTTGACATTTGAAGTAGTGGATTTCCAGAGTGCTTACCATGCTATTTTGGATAGGCCTGCTTATGCACGTTTCATGGCTCGACCATGTTACGTGTACCTCAAATTGAAAATGCCTGGTCCCAGAGGAGTGATCACTACCACTAGCAATCAGCAGAAGGCAGAAGAGTGCTTCTAGAAGGGCTCAAAAATCGCCGATGCACAAATGGCAGCAGTCGAAATGCAAGAATACCGGAAAAATGCAGATCCGAGTGATTTGCTGCACTCCAAGAAGCCTGCCACAGATTCTGCATTTCAGTCGTCCGGTGAAACCAAGCCGATTCATATTCACCCGACCGATCCTAATGCTGCTCCTACTCATATCGCAACATCACTTGACAGCAAATAGGAAGAAGCGCTCATCCAGTTCCTCCGTGAGAACTAGGAGATCTTTGCATGGAAACCTTCTGACATGTCGGGTGTACCCAGGGGACTAGCTGAGCATCATTTGCGAGTCGACCCGAAAGTAAAACCAGTCAAGGAACTGTTGGGGAACGTAGTAATTTCAAAAAAAATCCTACGCACACGCAAGATCATGGTGATGCACAGCAACGAGAGGGGAGAGTGTTGTCCACGTACCCTCGTAGACTGAAAGCGGAAGCGTTAGCACAACGCGGTTGATGTAGTCGTACGTCTTCACGATCCGACCGATCAAGTACCGAACGCACGGCACCTCCGAGTTCAGCACACGTTCAGCCCGATGGCGTCCCTCGAACTCCGATCCAGCCGAGTGTTGAGGGAGAGTTTCGTCAGCACGACGGCGTGGTGACGATATTGATGTTCTACCGACGCAGGGCTTCGCCTAAGCACCGCTACAGTATTATCGAGGTGGACTATGGTGGAGGGGGGCACCGCACACGGCTAAAAGATCAACTTGATCAATTGTTGTGTCTATGGGGTGCCCCCTTGCCCCCGTATATAAAGGAGCAAGGGGGGGCGTGTGGCCGGCCAGGGAGAGGGCGCGCCAGGAGGAGTCCTACTCCCACCGGGAGTAGGACTCCCCCCCTTTTCCAAGTTGGAATAGGATTCGGGAGGGGGGAAAGAGGAGGGAGAGAAGGAAAGGGGGCGCCGCCCCCCTCTCCTTGTCCTATTCGGACTAGAGGGGGAGGGGCGCGCGGCCCAGCCCTGGCTGCCTCTCCTCTTCTCCGTAAAGGCCCACTAAGGCCCATTTACCTCCCGGGGGGTTCCGGTAACCTCCCGGTACTCCGGTAAAATCCCGATTTCACCCGGAACACTTTCGATATCCAAACATAGGCTTCCAATATATCAATCTTCATGTCTCGACCATTTCGAGACTCCTCATCATGTCCATGATCACATCCGGGACTCCGAACAACCTTCGGTACATCAAAACATATAAACTCATAATATAACTGTCATCGTAACGTTAAGTGTGCGGACCCTACGGGTTCGAGAACTATGTAGACATGACCGAGACACGTCTCTGGTCAATAGCCAATAGCGGAACCTGGATGCTCATATTGGCTCCTACATATTCTACGAATATCTTTATCGGTCAAACCGCATAACAACATACGTTGTTCCCTTTGTCATCGGTATGTTACTTGCCCGAGATTCGATCATCGGTATCTCAATACCTAGTTCAATCTCGTTACCGGCAAGTCTCTTTACTCGTTCTGTAATACATCATCCCGGAACTAACTCATTAGTTGCAATGCTTGCAAGGCTTAAGTGATGTGCATTACCGAGAGGACCCATAGATACCTCTCCGACAATCAGAGTGACAAATCCTAATCTCGAAATACGCCAACCCAACAAGTACCTTTGGAGACACATGTAGAGCACCTTTATAATCACCCAGTTACATTGTGATGTTTGGTAGCACACAAAGTGTTCCTCCGGTAAACGGGAGTTGCATAATCTCATAGTCATAGGAACATGTATAAGTCATGAAGAAAGCAATAGCAACATACTAAACGATCGGGTGCTAAGCTAACGGAATGGGTCATGTCAATCACATCATTCTCCTAATGATCTGACCCTGTTAATAAAATGACAACTCATGTCTATGGTTAGGAAACATAACCATCTTTGATCAACGAGCTAGTCAAGTAGAGGCATACTAGTGACAATCTGTTTGTCTATGTATTTACACATGTATTATGTTTCCGATTAATACAATTCTAGCATGAATAATAAACATTTATCATGATATAAGGAAATAAATAATAACTTTATTATTGCCTCTAGGGCATATTTCCTTTAGTCTCCCACTTGCACTAGAGTCAATAATCTAGATTACACAGTAATGATTCTAACACCCATGGAGCCTTGGTGCTGATCATGTTTTGCTCATGGAAGAGGCTTAGTCAACGGGTCTGCAACATTCAGATCCATATGTATCTTGCAAATTTTTATGTCTCCCACCTGGACTAAATCCCGTATGGAATTGAAGCGTCTCTTGATGTGCTTGGTTCTCTTGTGAAATCTGGATCCCTTTGTCAAGGCAATTGCACCAGTATTGTCACAAAAGATTTTCATTGGACCCGATGCACTAGGTATGACACCTAGATTGGATATGAACTCCTTCATCCAGACTCCTTCATTTGCTGCTTCCGAAGCAGCTATGTACTCTGCTTCACATGTAGATCCCGCCACGATGCTCTGCTTGGAACTGCACCAACTGATAGCTCCACCATTCAATAAAAATATGTATCCGGTTTGTGACTTAGAGTCATCCGGATCAGTGTCAAAACTTGCATCAATGTAACCATTTACGATGAGCTCTTTGTCACCTCCATATACGATAAACATATCCTTAGTCCTTTTCAGGTATTTCAGGATGTTATTGACCACTGTCCAGTGATCCACTCCTGGATTACTTTGGTACCTCCCTGCTAGACTTATAGCAAGGCACACATCAGGTCTGGTACACAGCATTGCATACATGATAGAGCCTATGGCTGAAGCATAGGGAACATCTTTCATTTTCTCTCTATCTTTTGCAGTGGTCGGGCATTGAGTCTTACTCAACTTCACAACTTGTAACACAAGCAAGAACCCTTTCTTTGCTTGATCCATTTTGAACTTCTTCAAAACTTTGTTAAGGTATGTGCTTTGTGAAAGTCCAATTAAGTGTCTTGATCTATCTCTATAGATCTTGATGCCCAATATATAAGCAGTTTGACCGAGGTCTTTCATTGAAAAACTCTTATTCAAGTATCCCTTTATGCTATCCAGAAATTCTATATCATTTCCAATCAACAATATGTCATCCACATATAATATTAGAAATGCTACAGAGCTCCCACTCACTTTCTTGTAAATACAGACTTCTCCAAAAGTCTGTATAAAACCAAATGCTTTGATCACACTATCAAAGCGTTTATTCCAACTCAGAGAGGCTTGCACCAGTCCATAAATGGATCGCTGGAGCTTGCACACTTTGTTAGCTCCCTTTGGACCGACAAAACCTTCTGGTTGCATCATATACAACTCTTCTTCCAGAAATCCATTCAGGAATGCAGTTTTGACATCCATTTGCCAAATTTCATAATCATAAAATGTGGCAATTGCTAACATGATTCGGACAGACTTAAGCATCGCTACGGGTGAGAAAGTCTCATCGTAGTCAATCCCTTGAACTTGTCAAAAACCTTTCGCAACAAGTCGAGCTTTGTAGACAGTAACATTACAGTCAGCATCAATATTCTTCTTGAAGATCCATTTATTCTCAATTGCTTGCCGATCAACGGGCAAGTCAACCAAAGTACACACTTTGTTCTCATACATGGATCCCATCTCAGATTTCATGGCCTCAAGCCATTTTGCGGAATCTGGGCTCACCATCGCTTCTTCATAGTTCGTAGGTTCATCATGATCTAGTAGCATGACTTCCAGAACAGGATTACCGTACCACTCTGGTGCGGATCTTACTCTGGTTGACCTACGAGGTTCAGTAGTAACTTGATCTGAAGTTCCATGATCATCATCATTAACTTCCTCACTAATTGGTGTAGGCGTCACAGAAACTGGTTTCTGTGATGAACTACTTTCCAATAGAGGAGCAGGTATAGTTACCTCATCAAGTTCCACCTTCCTCCCACTCACTTCTTTCGAGAGAAACTCCTTCTGTAGAAAGGATCCATTCTTAGCAACGAATGTCTTGCCTTGAGATCGGTGATAGAAGGTGTACCCAACAGTTTCCTTTGGGTATCCTATGAAGACACATTTTTCCAATTTGGGTTCGAGCTTATCAGGTTGAAGCTTTTTCACATAAGCATCGTAGCCCCAAACTTTAAGAAATGACAACTTTGGTTTCTTGCCAAACCACAGTTCATAAGGCGTCGTCTCAACGGATTTCGATGGTGCCCTATTTAACGTGAATGCGGCCGTCTCTAAAGCATGACCCCAAAATGATAGCGGTAAATCTGTAAGAGACATCATAGATCGCACCATATCTAGTAAAGTACGATTACGACGTTCGGATACACCATTACGCTGTGGTGTTCCGGGTGGCGTGAGTTGCGAAACTATTCTGCATTGTTTCAAATGTAGACCAAACTCGTAACTCAAATATTCTCCTCCACGATCAGATCGTAGAAACTTTATTTTCTTGTTACAATGATTTTCAATTTCACTCTGAAATTCTTTGAACTTTTCAAATGTTTCAGACTTATGCTTCATCAAGTAGATATAGTGATATACCCATATCTGCTTAAATCATCTGTGAAGGTGAGAAAATAACGATATCCGCCACGAGCCTCTACATTCATCGGACCACATACATTTGTATGTATGATTTCCAACAAATCTGTTTCTCTCTCCATAGTTCCAGAGAACGGCATTTTAGTCATCTTGCCCATGAGGCACGGTTCGCAAGTACCAAGTGATTCATAATCAAGTGGTTCCAAAAGTCCATCAGTATGTAGTTTCTTCATGTGCTTTACACCGATATGACCTAAACGGCAGTGCCACAAATAAGTTGCACTACCATTATCAACTCTGCATCTTTTGGCTTCAACATTATGAATATGTGTATCACTACTATCGAGATTCATCAAAAATAGACCACTCTTCAAGGGTGCATGACCATAAAAGATATTACTCATATAAATAGAACAACCATTATTCTCTGATTTAAATGAATAACCATCTCGCATCAAACAAGATCTAGATATAATGTTCATGCTCAACGCTGGCACCAAATAACAATTATTTAGGTCTAATACTAATCCCGAAGGTACATGTAGAGGTAGCGTGCCGACCGCGATCACATCAACTTTGGAACCATTTCCCACGCGCATCGTCACCTCGTCCTTTGCCAATGTTCGCTTAATCCGTAGTCCCTGTTTCGAGTTGCAAATGTTAGTAACAGAACCAGTATCAAATACCCAGGTGCTACTGCGAGCTCTAGTAAGGTACACATCAATAACATGTATATCACATATACCTTTGTTCACTTTTCCATCCTTCTTATTCACCAAATACTTGGGGCAGTTCCGCTTCCAGTGACCAGTCTGCTTGCAGTAGAAGCACTCAGTCTCAGGCTTAGGTCCAGACTTGGGTTTCTTCTCCTAAGCAGCAACTTGCTTGCTGTTCTTCTTGAAGTCCACCTTCTTCTTCCCTTTGCCCTTTTTCTTGAAACTGGTCGACTTATTGACCATCAACACTTGATGCTCCTTTTTGATTTCTACCTCCGCTGCCTTTAGCATTGCGAAGAGCTCGGGAATTGTCTTATTCATCCCTTGCATATTATAGTTCATCACGAAGCTCTTGTATCTTGTGGCAGTGATTGAAGAACTCTGTCAATCACACTATCAACCGGAAGATTAACTCCCAGCTGAGTCAAGTGACTATGGTACCCAGACATTCTGAGTATATGTTCACTGACAGAACTATTCTCCTCCATCTTGCAGCTGTAGAACTTATTGGAGACTTCATATCTCTCAATCTGGGCATTTGCTTGAAATATTAACTTCAACTCCTGGAACATCTCATATGCTCCATGACGTTCAAAACGTCGTTGAAGTCCCGGTTCTAAGCCATAAAGCATGGTACATTGAACTATCGAGTAGTCATCAGCTTTGCTCTGCCAGGCGTTCTTAACGTCGTCAGTTGCATCAGCAACAGGCCTGGCACTCAGTGGTGCTTCCAGAACGTAATTCTTTTGGGCAGCAATGAGGATAATCCTCAAGTTACGGACCCAGTCCGTGTAATTGCTACCATCATCTTTCAACTTTGCTTTCTCAAGGAACGCATTAAAATTCAATGGAACAACTGTTGGGGATCGTAGCAGAAATTCAAAATTTTCTATGCACCACCAAGATCAATCTACGGACAAGTCTAGCAACAAGGAAAGGAGAGTGCATCTACATACCCTTGTAGATCGCTAAGCGGAAGAGTTCAAGTGAACGGGGTTGATGGAGTCGTACTCGTCGTGATCCAAATCACCGATGATCCTAGTGCCGAACGGACGGCACCTCCGTGTTCAACACACGTACAGCCCGGTGACGTCTCCTACGCCTTGATCCAGCAAGGGGAGAAGGAGAGGTTGGGGAAGACTCGGAGGAGCGCGGGACTCCAGCAGGGCTTCGCCAAGCACTACGAGAGACAAGGAGGGAGAGGGGTAGGGCTGCGCCAACAAGGAGAGAAAATCACATGTGTTGGGCAGCCCCAAACCTCAAGTATATATAGGGGCAGGGGAGGGGATGCGCCCCCACCTAGGGTTCCCTCCCTAGGGGTGGCGGCAGCCCCCAGATCCCATCTGGGAGGCGGCCAAGGGGGAGGGAGAGGGGGGCGCACCTAGGGTGGGCCTTAGGGCCCATCTGCGCCTAGGGTTTGCCCCCTCTCCTCTTGAGAACGCCTTGGGCCTTGGTGGGAGGCGCCCAGCCCACATAGGGGCTGGTCCCTTCCCACTTATGGCCCACGCAAGCCTCCGGGGCTGGTGGCCCCTCCCGGTGGACCCCCGGACCCCTCCGGTGGTCCCGGTACACTACCGGTGATGCCCGGAACACTTCCGGTGGCCAAAACCATACTTCCTATATATATCAATCTTTACCTCCGGACCATTCCAGAACTCCTCGTGACGTCCGGGATCTCATCCGGGACTCCGAACAACATTCGGTAACCGCGTACATACTTTCCCTATAACCCTAGCGTCATCGAACCTTAAGTGTGTAGACCCTACGGGTTCGGGAGTCATGCAGACATGGCCGACAAAACTCTCCGGCCAATAACCAACAACGGGATCTGGATACCCATGTTGGCTCCCACATGCTCCACGATGATCTCATCGGATGAACCATGATGTCAAGGATTCAGTTAATCCCGTATACAATTCCCTTTGTCTATCGGTATGATACTTGCCCGAGATTCGATCGTCGGTATCCCGATACCTTGTTCAATCTCGTTACTGGAAAGTCTCTTTACTCGTTCCGTAACACATCATCCCGTGATCAACTCCTTGATCACATTGTGCACATTATGATGATGTCCTACCGAGTGGGCCCAGAGATACCTCTCCATTTACACGGAGTGACAAATCCCAGTATCGATTCGTGCCAACCCAAGAGACACTTTTGGAGATACCTGTAGTGTACCTTTATAGCCACCTAGTTACGTTGTGACGTTTGGCACACCCAAAGCACTCCTACGGTATCCGGGAGTTGCACAATCTCATGGTCTAAGGAAATGACACTTGACATTTAGAAAAGCTTTAGCATACGAACTACACGATCTTGTGCTAGGCTTAGGATTGGGTCTTGTCCATCACATCATTCTCCTAATGACGTGATCCCATTATCAATGACATCCAATGTCCATGGTTAGGAAACCGTAACCATCTATTGATCAACGAGCTAGTCAACTAGTGGCTTACTAGGGACATGGTGTTGTCTATGTATCCACACATGTATCTGAGTTTCCTTTCAATACAATTCTAGCATGGATAATAAACTATTATCATGAACAATGAAATATATAATAATAACTAATTTATTATTGCCTCTAGGGCATATTTCCAACAGTCTCCCACTTGCACTAGAGTCAATAATCTAGTTCACATCGCCATGTGATTAACACTCACAGGTCACATCGCCATGTGACCAACATCCAAGAGTCTACTAGACTCAATGATCTAGTTCACATCACTATGTGATAAACACTCCAAGAGTGCTGGGTTTGATCATGTTATGCTTGTGAGAGAGGTTGTAGTCAACGGGTCTTGCCATATTCAGATCCCTATGTATTTCGCAAAACTTTATGTCATATCGTAGATGCTGCTACCACGTTCCACTTGGAGCTATTCCAAATTGTTGCTCCATTATACGTATCCGGTATCTCTACTCAGAGCTATCCGGATAGGTGTTAAGCTTGCATCGACGTAACTCTTTACGTCGAACTCTTTATCACCTCCATAACCAAGAAACATTTCCTTATTCCTCTAAGGATAATTTTGATCGCTATCTGGTGATCCAGTCCTAGATCACCTTTGTACCTTCTTGCCAGACATGTGGCAAGGCACACATCAGGTGCGGTACTCAGCATGGCATACCGTATAGAGCCTATGACAAGAGCATAGGGGACGACCTTCGTCCTTCCTCTTTCTTCTGCCGTGGTCAAGCTTTGAGTCTTACTCAATTCACACCTTACAACTCAGGTAAAAACCCCTTCTTTGACTGATCTATTTTGAACTCCTTCAAAAACATGTTAAGGTGTGCGTTCTTTGAAAGTATCAACAGGCGTCTTGATCTATCTCTATAGATCTTGATGCCCAGTATGTAAGCAGCTTTATCCAGGTCTTCCTTTGAAAAATACTCTTCAAACAACCATTTATGCTTTCCAGAAATTCTACATTATTTTGGATCAACAATATGTCATCCACATATACTTATCAGAAATGGTGTAGTGCTCCCACTCACTTTCTTGTAAATACAAGTTTCTAGCAAACATTGTATAAACTTAAAAGCTTTGATCACTCCATCAAAGCATATATTCCGCCTCCGAGATGCTTGCTCTAATCCATAGAAGGATCGCTGGAGCTAGCATACCTTTTAGCATCCTTAGGATTGACAAAACCTTTTATTGTATCACATACAACCTTTTCTTATGAAAACTGGTAAGAAAACTTGTTTTGACATCCATCTGTAAGATTTCATAATTGAAAAATACAGCTAATGCTAACATGATTCCGACGGACTTAAGCATCGCTACAGGTGAGAAATTCTCATCATAGTCAACTCCTTGAACTTGTGAAAAACTCTTTCCCACAAGTCAAGCTTCATAGACGGTAACATTACCGCCCACGTCAGTCTTCTTCTTAAAGATCCATTTATCTCAATGGCTTGCCGATCATCGGGCAAGTCCACCAAAGTTCATACTTTGTTCTAATACATGGATCCTATCTCGGATTTCATGGCTTCTAACCATTTGTCGGAATACGGGCCCACCATCGCTTCTCCATAGCTCGTAGGTTCATTATTTTCCAACAACATGATATCTGAGACAGGATTACCATACCACTTAGGAGTAGTACATATCCTTGTCGACCTACGAGGTTCGATAGCAACTTGATCCGAAGCTTCATGATCACTATCATTAACTTCCTATTCAACAGATGTAGGCGCCACAAAAAACATCTTTCTGTGTTGCATCACTCTCTGGTTGAAGTAAAGGTTCGACAACCTCATCAAGTTCTATCTTCCTCCCACTCAATTCTTTCGAGAGAAACTCCTTCTCGAGAAAGGACCCGTTCTTAGCGACAGACAATTTGCCCTCGGATCTGAGATAGAAGGTATACCCTACTGACACCTTTGGGTATCCTATGAAGATGTGTTTGTCCGCTTTGGGTTCGAGCCTCTCCGGCTGAAGCCTTAAGCATCGCAGCCCCAAACATTAAGAAACGACAACTTTGGTTTCTTGCCAAACCAATGTTCACACGACGTCGTTTCAACGGACTTAGATGGTGTCCTACCTAAAGTGAATGCAGCTGTCTCTAACGCATAACCTCAAAATGAAAACGGTAGATTGATAAGAGACATCATAGAATGCACCATATCTCATAAGGTTCGATTACGACGTCCGGACACACCATAACCCAGTGGTGTTCCAGGTGGCTTCAACTGTGAAACAATTCCACAATGTCTTAAGTGTTTGCCAAACTCATAACTTAGATATTCTCATTGATCAGATCGTAGGAATTTGATCTTCTTGTTATGATGATTCTTAACTTCACTCTGAAATCGCTTGAACTTTTCAAACGTTTCAGACTTGTGCTTCATTAAGTAAATATACCTATATCTACTCAAATCGTCAGTGAAGATGAGAAAATAGCGATATCCACTGCACGCTTCAATTCTCATTGGATCACACGCATCAGCATGTATGATTTCCAACAAGTCACTTGCCCGTTTCATTGTACCTGAAAGCGGGGTCTTAGTCATCCTGCCCATGAGGCATGGCTCGCATGTGTCAAGCGATTCAAAATCAAGTGACTCCAAACATCCATCGACATGGAGTTTCTTCATGCATCTTACGCCAATATGACCTAAGCGGCAGTGCCACGAGAAAGTGGTACTATCGTTATTAACTCTACATCTTTTGGCGTGAACATGTGTATTACCACGACCGAGATTCAATGAACCATTCACATAGGGTGCATGACCATGAAAGGTATCATTCATGTAAACAGAATAACCATTATTCTCTAACTTAAATGAATGACCGTATTGCAATGAACACGATCAAATCATATTCATGCTCAACGTAGACACCCGATAACATTTATCTAGGTTCAATACTAATCCCAAAGGCAGATGGAGCGTGCGATGGTGATCTCATCAACTTTGGAAACATTTCCAACACACATCGTCACCTCGCCCTTAGCTAGTCTCCGTTTAGTCCGTAGCTTTTTCTTCAAGTCACCAATAATAGTAACTGAACCGGTATCCAATACCCAGGTGCTACCAGGAGTACTAGTGAGGTACACATTAATAACACGTATATACTTTGTTGAAGTTGCCAGCCTTCTCATCTACCATGCATTTGGGGTAATTCCGCTACCAGTGACCGTTCCCCTTACAATAGAAGCACTTAGTCTCGGGTTTGGGTTCAACCTTGGGTTCCTTCACCGGAGCGGCAACTGGTTTGCCATCCATGAAGTTTCCCTTCTAGCCCTTGCCCTTCTTGAAACCAGTGGTCTTGTTAAACCATCAACACTTGATGCTCCTTCTTGATTTCTACCTTTTGCGGTCTTAAGCATCGTGAACAGCTCCGGGATCAACTCCATCCCTTGCATGTCATAGTTCATCACGAAGATCTAGTATCTTAGTGATAGTGGCTAGAGAACTCTATCAATCACTATTTTATTTGGAAGTTTAACTCCCACTTGATTTAAGTGATTGTAGCACCCAGACATTCTGAGCACATGCTCACTAGCTGAGCTATTCTCCTCCATCTTGTTGGCAAAAGAACTTGTCAGAGGTCTCACACCTCTCAACACGAGCATGAGCCTGAAATCTCAATTTCAGCTCTTGGAACATCTCATATGTCTTATGGCGTTCAAAACGTCATTGGAATCCCGATTCTAAGCCGTAAAGTATGGTGCACTAAACTATCAAGTAGTCATCAAGATGTGTCTGTCAGGTGTTCACAACATCCATAGACGACGTTGTAGGGGTTTGCACATCGAGCGGTGCATCAAAGACGTAAGCCTTCTGTGTAGCAGTGAGGACACTCCTTGGACTACGGACCTAGTCCGCATCATTGCTTACAATATCTTTCAACTTGGTCTTTCTCTAGGAACGTATTGAAACAGGGAGCTACAACGTGAGCTATTTATCTACAATATATTTGCGAAGACAATTTAGACTATGTTCATGATAATTGAGTTCATCTAATCAAATTATTTAATGAACTCCCACTCAGATAGACATCCCTCTAGTCATCTAAGTGAAACATGATCCGAGTCAACTAGGCCATGTCCGATCATCACGTGAGACGGACTAGTCATCATCGGTGAACATCTTCATGTTGATCGTATCTTCGATACGACTCATGCTCGACCTTTCAGTCTTCCGTGTTCCGAGGCCATGTCTGTACATGCTAGGCTCGTCAAGTCAACCTAAGTGTATTGCGTGTGTAAATCTGGCTTACACCCGTTGTATTCAAACGTTAGAATCTATCACACCCGATCATCACGTGGTGCTTCGAAACAACGAACCTTCGCAACGGTGCACAGTTAGGGGGAACACTTTCTTGAAATTTTAGTGAGGGATCATCTTATTTAAGCTACCGTCGTTCTAAGCAAATAAGATGTAAAACATGATAAACATCACATGCAATCAAATAGTGACATGATATGGCCAATATCATTTTGCTCCTTTTGATCTCCATCTTCGGGGCTCCATGATCATCGTTGTCACCGGCATGACACCATGATCTCCATCATCATGATCTCCATCATCATGTCTTCTTGAAGTTGTCTCATCATCTATTACTTCTACTACTATGGCTAACGCTTTAGCAATAAAGTAAAGTAATTACATGGCGTTTATGTTGACACGCAGGTCATAAATAAATTAAGACAACTCCTATGGCTCCTGCCGGTTGTCATACTCATCGACATGCAAGTCGTGATTCCTATTACAAGAACATGATCAATCTCATACATCACATATATCATTCATCACATCCTTTTGCCATATCACATCACAAGGCATATGCTGCAAAAACAAGTTAGACGTCCTCTAATTGTTGTTGCAAGTTTTTACGTGGCTGCTATAGGTTTCTAGCAAGAACGTTTCTTACCTACGCGAAAACCACAACGTGATATGCCAATTTCTATTTACCCTTCATAAGGACCCTTTTCATCGAATCCGATCCGACTAAAGTAGGAGAGACAAACACCCGCTAGCCACCTTATGCAACTAGTGCATGTCAGTTGGTGGAACCAGTCTCACGTAAGCATACGTGTAAGGTCGGTCCGGGCCGCTTCATCCCACGATGCCGCCGAATCAAGATAAGACTAGTAACGGCAAGTAAATTGACAATATCGACGCCCACAACTACTTTGTGTTCTACTCGTGCATAGAAACTACGCATAGAACTTGGCTCTGATACCACTGTTGGGGATCGTAGCAGAAATTCAAAATTTTCTACGCATCACCAAGATCAATCTACGGAGAAGTCTAGCAACGAGGGAAGGAGAGTGCATCTACATACCCTTGTAGATCGCTAAGCGGAAGCGTTCAAGTGAACGGGGTTGATGGAGTCGTACTCGTCGTGATCCAAATCACCGATGATCCTAGTGCCGAACGGACGGCACCTCCGTGTTCAACACACGTACAACCCCGTGACGTCTCCTACGCCTTGATCCAGCAAGGGGAGAAGGAGAGGTTGGGGAAGACTCCATCCAGCAGCAGCACGACGGCGTGGTGGTGGTGGAGGAGCGCGGGACTCCAGCAGGGCTTCGCCAAGCACTACGAGAGACGAGGAGGGAGAGGGGTAGGGCTGCGCCAACAAGGAGAGCAAATCACATGTGTTGGGCAGCCCCAAACCTCAAGTATATATAGGGGGAGGGGAGGGGCTGCGCCCCCACCTAGGGTTCCCTCCCTAGGGGTGGCGGCAGCCCCCAGATCCCATCTGGGAGGCGGCCAAGGGGGAGGGAGAGGGGGGCGCACCTAGGGTGGGCCTTAGGGCCCATCTGCGCCTAGGGTTTGCCCCCTCTCCTCTTGAGAATGCCATGGGCCTTGGTGGGAGGCGCCCCAGCCCACATAGGGGCTGGTCCCATCCCACTTATGGCCCACGCAAGCCTCCGGGGCTGATGGCCCCTCCCGGTGGACCCCCGGACCCCTCCGGTGGTCCCGGTACACTACCGGTGATGCCCGGAACACTTCCGGTGGCCAAAACCATACTTCCTATATATCAATCTTTACCTACGGACCATTCCGGAACTCCTCGTGACATCCGGATCTCATCCGGGACTCCGAACAACATTCGGTAACCGCGTACATACTTTCCCTATAACCCTAGCGTCATCGAACCTTAAGTGTGTAGACCCTACGGGTTCGGGAGTCATGCAGACATGGCCGACAAAACTCTCCGGCCAATAACCAACAGCGGGATCTGGATACCCATGTTGGCTCCCACATGCTCCATGATGATCTCATCGGATGAACCACGATGTCAAGGATTCAGTTAATCCCGTATACAATTCCCTTTGTCTATCGGTACGATACTTGCCCGAGATTCGATCGTCGGTATCCCGATACCTTGTTCAATCTTGTTACCGGCAAGTCTCTTTACTCGTTCCATAACACATCATCCCGTGATCAACTCCTTGATCACATTGTGCACATTATGATGATGTCCTACCGAGTGGGCCCGGAGATACCTCTCCGTTTACACGGAGTGACAAATCCCAATATCGATTCGTGCCAACCCAACAGACACTTTTGGATATACCTGTAGTTTACCTATATAGCCACCTAGTTACGTTGTGACGTTTGGCACACCCAAAGCACTCCTACGGTATCCGGGAGTTGCACAATCTCATGGTCTAAGGAAATGACACTTGACATTTAGAAAAGCTTTAGCATACGAACTACACGATCTTGTGCTAGGCTTAGGATTGGGTCTTGTCCATCACATCATTCTCCTAATGACGTGATCCCGTTATCAACGACATCCAATGTCCATGGTCAGGAAACCGTAACCATCTATTGATCAACGAGCTAGTCAACTAGTGGCTTACTAGGGACATGGTGTTGTCTATGTATCCACACATGTATCTGAGTTTCCTATCAATACAATTCTAGCATGGATAATAAACTATTATCATGAACAATGAAATATATAATAATAACTAATTTATTATTGCCTCTAGGGCATATTTCCAACAACAACAGCACGGGCCATCTATCTACAATCAAACATAGACAAGCAAGATACTATCAGGTACCAAGTTCATGATAAATTTAAGTTCAATTAATCATATTACTTAAGAACTCCCACTTAGAAAGACATCCCTCTAATCTTCTAAGTGATCACGTGATCCAAATCAACTAAACCATAACCGATCATCACGTGAAATGGAGTAGTTTTCAATGGTGAACATCACTATGTTGATCATATCTACTATATGATTCACGCTCGACCTTTCGGTCTCAGTGTTCCGAGGCCATATCTGCATATGCTAGGCTCGTCAAGTTTAACCTGAGTATTCTGCATGTGCAAAACTAGCTTGCACCCATTGTAGATGGACGTAGAGCTTATCACACCCGATCATCACGTGGTGTTTGGGCACGACGAACTTTGGCAACGGTGCATACTCAGGGCGAACACTTTTTATCTTGAAATTTAGTGAGAGATCATCTTATAATGCTACCGTCAATCAAAGCAAGATAAGATGCATAAAAGATAAACATCACCTGCAATCAATATAAGTGATATGATATGGCCATCATCATCTTGTGCTTGTGATCTCCATCTCTGAAGCACCGTCATGATCACCATCGTCACCGGCGCGACACCTTGATCTCCATCGTAGCATCATTGTCATCTCGCCAAACTTATGCTTCCATGACCATCGCTACCGCTTAGTGATAAAGTAAAGCATTACAGGGCGATTGCATTGCATACAATAAAGCGAAAACCATATGGCTCCTGCCAGTTGCCGATAACTCGGTTACTATACATGATCATCTCATACAATAAAATTTAGCATCATGTATTAACCATATCACATCACAACATGCCCTGCAAAAACAAGTTAGACATCCTCTACTTTGTTGTTGCAAGTTTTTATGTGGCTGCTACGGGCTTAGCAAGAACCGTTCTTACCTACGCATCAAAACCACAACGATAGTTTGTCAAGTTGGTGTTGTTTTAACCTTCGCAAGGACCGGGCATAGCCACACTTGGTTCAACTAAAGTTCGAGAAACTGACACCCGCCAGCCGCCTTTGTGCAAAGCACGTCGGTAGAACCAGTCTCGCGTAAGTGTACGTGTAATGTCGGTCCGGGCCGCTTCATCCAACAATACCACCGAACCAAAGTATGACATGCTGGTAAGCAATATGACTTATATCGCCCACAACTCACTTGTGTTCTACTCGTGCATATGACATCTACGCATAAAACCTGGCTCTGATGCCACTGTTGGGGAACGTAGTAATTTCAAAAAAATTCCTACGCACACGCAAGATCATGGTGATGCACAGCAATGAGAAGGGAGAGTGTTGTCCACGTACCCTCGTAGACCGAAAGCGGAAGCGTTAGCACAACGTGGTTGATGTAGTCGTACGTCTTCACGATCCGACCGGTCAAGTACCGAACGCACGGCACCTCCGAGTTCAGCACTCGTTCATCCCGATGACGTCCCTCGAACTCCGATCCAGCCGAGTGTTGAGGGAGAGTTTTGTCAGCACGACGGCGTGGTGACGATGTTGATGTTCTACCGACGCAGGGCTTCGCCTAAGCACCGCTACAGTATTATCGAGGTGGACTATGGTGGAGGGGGCACCGCACACGGCTAAAAGATCAACTTGATCAATTGTTGTGTCTATGGGGTGCCCCCTTGCCCCCGTATATAAAGGAGCAAGAGGGGATGCGGCTGGCCAGGGAGATGGCGCGCCAGGAGGAGTCCTACTCCCACCGGGAGTAGGACTGCCCCCTTTTCCTAGTTGGAATAGGATTCGGGAGGGGGAAAGAGGAGGGAGAGAAGGAAAGGGGGGCGCCGCCCCCCTCTCCTTGTCCTATTCAGACTAGGGGGGAGGGGCGCGCGGCCCAGCCCTGGCCGCCTCTCCTCTTCTCCGTAAAGGCCCACTAAGGCCCATTTACCTCCCGAGGGGTTCTCGTAACCTCCCGGTACTCCGGTAAAATCCCGATTTCACCCGGAACACTTCCGATATCCAAACATATGCTTCCAATATATCAATCTTCATGTCTCGACCATTTCGAGACTCCTCGTCATGTCTGTGATCACATCCGGGACTCCGGACAACCTTCGGTACATCAAAACATATAAACTCATTATATAACTGTCATCGTAACATTAAGCGTGCGAACCCTACGGGTTCGAGAACTATGTAGACATGATCGAGACACATCTCCGGTCAATAGCCAATAGCGGAACCTGGATGCTCATATTGGCTCCTACATATTCTACGAAGATCTTTATCGGTTAAACCGCATAACAACATATGTTGTTCCCTTTGTCATCGGTATGTTACTTGCCCGAGATTCGATCATCGGTATCTCAATACCTAGTTCAATCTCGTTACCGGCAAGTCTCTTTACTCGTTCTGTAATACATCATCCCGCAACTAACTCATTAGTCGCAATGCTTGCAAGGCTTAAGTGATGTGCATTACCGAGAGGGCCCAGAGATACCTCTCCGACAATCGGAGTGACAAATCCTAATCTCGAAATACGCCAACCCAACAAGTACCTTTGGAGACACCTGTAGAGCACCTTTATAATCACCCAGTTACGTTGTGACGTTTGGTAGCACACAAAGTGTTCCTCCGGTAAACGGGAGTTGCATAATCTCATAGTCATAGGAACATGTATAAGTCATGAAGAAAGCAATAGCAACATACTAAATGATCGGGTGCTAAGCTAACGGAATGGGTCATGTCAATCACATCGTTCTCCTAATGATGTGACCCTGTTAATCAAATGACAACTCATGTCTATGGTTAGGAAACATAACCATCTTTGATCAACGAGCTAGTCAAGTAGAGGCATACTAGTGACAATTTGTTTGTCTATGTATTCACACATGTATTATGTTTCCGGTTAATACAATTCTAGCATGAATAATAAACATTTATCATGATATAAGGAAATAAATAATAACTTTATTATTGCCTCTAGGGCATATTTCCTTCAGGAACATCTTCGACGGTCCGCCGTACAGAAGAGAAAAGCAATTGGTGAGGAAGTGGCTCGGCTCTTGGCAGATGAGTTCATCCGAGAGATTTACCACTCCGAGTGGCTCGCCAATGTTGTCATGGTCCCCAAGAAGGACGACTCACTTCGCATGTGCATTGACTTCAAGCATATCAATCGGGCCTGCCCAAAAGATCATTTTCCTCTCCCCCGCATCGACCAGATTGTCGACTCAGCTGCGGGGTGTGAGTGTTTGTCTTTTCTAGACGCCTATTCCGGGTACCATCAGATCCGACTGTATGGACCCGATGAGATAAAAACAGCTTTCATCACTCCATTCAGGTGTTTTTGTTATGTCACCATGCCATTCGGTCTCAGGAACGCTAGAGCCACATTCATGAGGATGATTCAGAAGTGTCTACTCACTCAAATCATTCGGAATGTGGAAGCATACATGGATGACATTGTGGTCAAGTCACGTAAAGGTTCCGACCTGCTGGCTAACCTTGCTGAAACCTTTGCCAACCTGAGAAGGGATGATATCAAGCTTAACCCATCAAAGTGCACATTCGGAGTTCCTGGCGGAAAGTTACCCGGCTTCCTCGTTTCCGAACGAGGGATCGACGCGAACCCAGAGAAAGTTGGTGCCATACTCTGGATGAAGCGCCCTGTGCGTGTACATGATGTCCAGAAGCTTACTGGTTGTTTGGCCGCCTTTAGTCGATTCATTTCTCGCCTCAGTGAAAAGGCATTGCCTCTTTACCGACTAATGAAGAAATCTGACAAGTTCGAGTGGACTCCTGAAGCTGATGCAGCGTTTGCAGAACTCAAAGCCCTGCTTTCCACCCAGCCGGTGCTCGCTGCCCCAATCAGCAAAGAGCCTTTACTGCTTTATATTGCATCCACTTGACAAGTTGTCAGTACAGTACTCACGGTCGAGCGGGAAGAAGGAAAAGCCTATAAAGTTCAGCGCCCAGTATACTATGTTTCTAAAGTTCTGACTCCATCCAAGCAAAGATATCCACATTATCAGAAGCTTGTTTATGGGATTTACGTGACCACGAAGAAGGTTGCACACTATTTCTCTAATCACTCCATTACAGTCGTCAGTGACGCACCATTGTCAGAAATTCTGAACAACAGAGATGCAACTGGTCGAGTGGCAAAGTGGGCGATTGAACTCCTTCCCTTGGATATCAAGTTTGAGGCAAAGAAAGCTATCAAGTCCCAGGCAATAGCAGATTTCATCGCTGAGTGGATCGAACAGCAACTGCTGACTCAGATTCACTCGGAGCATTGGACCATGTTCTTTGATGGATCCAAGATGCTGAATGGTTCTGGTGCTGGGGTAGTATTGGTATCCCCCCGAGGCGACAAGCTCCGCTATGTTCTCCAGATTCATTTTGATTCCTCCAACAATGAAGCTGAATATGAGGCACTTTTGTACGGGTTGCGTATGGCCATTTCACTCGGCGTCCATCTCCTCATGGTCTACAACGACTCAGATTTGGTGGTTAATCAAGTAATGAAGGAGTGGGACGTCAGAAGCCCGGCTATGACTGGCTACTGTAATGCAATGAGAAAGTTAGAGAAGAAGTTTGAGGGTTTAGAGCTCCATCACATACCCCGACTGAAAAATCAAGCAGCTGATGATTTGGCAAAGATAGGTTCCAAGAGGGAAGTCATTCCCAGCAATGTGTTTTTGGAACATATTCATACACCTTCAGTTTAGGAAGATCCTTTCACTGAAGAGCCCCCACAACCGAAGAGCGCCACTGATCCGACTGAAGTCGAAGTCCCGGCCGTGGTCGACTTGATCATGGAGGTTTTGGTCATCACTCCCGACTGGACAGTGCCGTACATCGCGTACATTCTTAGGAAGGAACTCCCAGAAGACGAAGAAGAGGCCTGACAGATCGTCCGTCGATTCAAAGCCTTTACTGTGATAAGAGGACAGCTGTTCAGAGAAAGTGCAACTGGAGTCAGCCAGAAATGCATAACACCAGAAGAAGGTCGAGTGATCCTTAACGACATCCACTCGGGGACCTGTGGTCACCATGCATCCTCTCAGACCATTGTGGCCAAAGCATATCGAGTGGGATTTTATTGGCCACGAGCAAATGAGATGGCAAAAGAAATAGTCGACAAGTGTGAAGGTTGCCAATTTTACTCCAACATGTCTCACAAGCCTGCATCATCCCTGAAGACCATTCCACTCGTCTGGCCCTTCGCTGTTTGGGGTTTGGACATGGTTGGACCTCTGAGAATGGGTAGGAGCAGCTTCACTCATGCGCTCGTGGCAGTCGACAAGTTCACCAAATGCATTGAAGCCAAGCCTATCAAAAATCTTGAAGCCAGTACCGCTGCCAGCTTCATTAGAGATTTAACATTCAGATATGGTGTTCCGCACAGCATCATCATTGACAATGGGTCGAACTTCGATTCTGATGAGTTCAGAGCCTTCTGCGCTTCCCAAGGCACTCGAGTCGACTATGCTTCAGTCGCCCATCCCCAGTCGAATGGACAAGCTGAAAGAGCAAACGGATTGATTCTCAAAGGACTGAAACCCCGATTGATGCGTGATCTCAAGCATGCAACAGGCGCCTGGGTCGATGAACTTCCATCAGTGCTTTGGGGATTGAGGACAACTCCTAATCGGTCGACTGGCCGAACTCCATTACTCTTGGTCTATGGAGCTGAAGCTGTACTTCCAAGTGACTTGCTTCACAATGCACCCAGGGTCGAGCTTTTCTCAGAAGATGAAGCAGAACAGGCTTGGTAAGACATAGTTGATCTCCTGGAAGAGGAAAGAGAGATGGCCCTGATCCAGTCGACATTTATCAGCAAGACCTGCGTCGATTCCATGCCAGAAATGTGAGGGGTCGAGCATTTCAAGAGGGAGACTTGGTTCTTCAAGTGGATCAGTAGAAACCACACAAGCTCGCTCCTGCTTGGGAAGGCCCCATCATTGTCACCAGAGTGCTCCACAACGGAGCATACCACTTATACAATGTCGAGCACAAGAAAGACGAGCCACACGCTTGGAATGCGGAGCTGCTCCGCCCCTTTTACACTTAAGCATTCAGACTGTTGAGATGTAATAAGAAATACCTTCTAGTTCGATTATCAAATACATAGTTTTTACAGTCTCATAAATGATTGTTGTTCCTCTTATGCTCTAAATCCCCCAGTGGGTGGCTTAGCTGCGAACCCGTTTCGCCTAAGTTCGAAAAATCCTACCGAGTGGTGAGCAAGCCTCTCACTCGGGGGCTTAGCTGCAGTCCAGTACTCGCCTAAGTTTAAAATATCCTACTGAGTGGTGAGCAACCCTCACACTCGGGGGCTTAGTTGCAGTCCAGGACTCGCCTAAGTTTGAAAAATCCTACCGAGTGGTGAGCAACCCTCACACTCGGGGGCTTAGCTGCAGTCCAGTACTCGCCTAATTTTGAAACACATCCCTATCCGCAAGGACGACGAGGTGTAGGTCGACCGCAACCTTCTCTTCGAAGCTGCGCCACAAATACAACGTGTGCTCCATCTTCATCCGCAAGGACGACGAGGTGCAGGTCGACTGCAACCTTCTCTTCGGAGCTATGCCACAAATACAACGTGCGCTCCATCCTCATCCGCAAGGACGATGAGGTGCAAGTCGACTGCAACCTTCTCTTCAGAGCTATGCCACAAATACAACGTGCACTCCATCCTCATCCGCAAGGACGACGAGGTGCAGGTCGACTGCAACCTTCTCTTTGGGGGCTGCACCACAAGTACAACATGCGCTCCATCCTCATCCGCAAGGACGACGAGGCGCAGGTCGACTGCAACCTTCTCTTCGGGGCTGCGCCACAAGTATAACGTGCGCTCCATCTTGATCTGCAAGGATGACGAGGTGCAGGTCAACTGGGACCTCCTCCTCAGAGTTGCATTACAAATTCAAAGACTATTCTGAGTGAAGAAATAAGTTCCACTCGAAGGCAAACACATGCATATTCAGAAGATAAACCAAGTTCAGATAAATCCTAAAGTTCCAGAACACGGATAAAAGTACTCGGGCATCAGGCCCGAAGGAGTTTAACGGTTACAAAATCACTCGGCATTCGAAGGCAAATTTAAGGCAAGGTATAAAGTTTGTTCACTCCGCAGGAGGAGGGCTTGCAGGCTCGACGAACTCGTCCAGATCAATTCCGTCAGCGATCCGAGTGGCAGCAGCAATGAAGGTTTCCATGAAGGATTGGAAGTCATGCCTTTTGGTGTTGGCAACTTTGATCGCTGCCAGCTTCTCTTCTCGAGCTTCTTTGCAGTGGACCCGAACCAGTGACAGAGCCACGTCAGCACTGCATCGGGCATAAGACTTCTTCCATTCTTGCACTCGACCAGGGACCTCATTGAGTCGAGTCATCAGGGACTCGAGGTCATTTTGAAGCGTTGCCCTTGGCCAAAGTGCTGTATCGATGCGCGACACCGCCACCTTCAGGCGAGCAAGATAGCTCGTAACGCTGGCAACATGGGATTCCAGTCGGAGCACGTTCATGGCAGCCTCATCACCGACAGGAGAAAGAATGGGGTCCAAGCCTATCTCGATCCGTCCAGTTTCTTCTTCAAAGTTTTGGAAGAATTCTGCAGATTCAAGGAGTTAATGAGTCGACCGGTTCATGGTGACTTGCAAACAGTAAATCAATCGGATAAAGAAAAGTACCTTCGAGCATAAGGAAGAGCTTCTTGGCAAGTGCTTCCAGATAAGCTTCCAGGTCGTTTCTCCTACGAGAAATGCCTTCCAGCTTCTCGTTCAGAGTCACCTTATCTTTCTTCAGACAAGTCGCTTCTCGATTGGACTCGGTAAGAGACGCCTTCAGCTTGGTGATTTCCTCCTCTAGCGCACTGACCGAAGCCAGCTTCTTGTCAGCAAGTGCAGTCTTCTCCCGAGCCTCCTTTTGCGCAGCCGCAAGATTGAGTTCCTTCTTCGCCAGAGCCTGCCTCATTTTCTCTGCAAGATATACACTTGGGTCAGACAGAAGAACGAATAGATAACTTGAGGGATGTTCAAGATAAACAGTCGATAGGTCGTTACCTTCCGTACCAGCTACTTCGTCTTTAGCCTTTTTCAAGTTCTGATTGGCCAGCTCCAAGTCAAGGTTGAGTTGTCTCTGCTTTTCCTCAAATTCGGTGAACTTGGAGATAAGCTCGTAGGATTTCTATAGTCAGCAAAAGTACATCAATAAACAAGATCAAAGATCAGTCATCTCCGAGTGAAAAGACATTCTCAGACCCCAACCGACTGCTAGCAGCCGACCGTGGTCTTGGGGACTACACGCAGTGGGTGCACTTAGCGTGCCCCCACTGGTTCGGGTTCCACTCGACATGGTCCGACCAGACCGAGTGGAAAAAGAAGAAGACCGAGGTTATTTTTTGAAGTCAACAAAAGACATTCTCAGACCCCAACCGACTGCCAGCAACCGACTGTGGTCTCGGGGACTACACCCACTGGGTGCACTTAGCATGCCCCCACTGGTTCGAGTTCCACTCGACATGGTCCGACCAGACCGAGTGTAAGAGTGAAACAATAAAGACATTTTTTATTCCTAACTCAACTGAGAAAGCTACTCGACATAAATTCAAACACCCAGTGGGTGTGCAGATGCGAAGTGCAGAATAATAGGAGGATGCACGAAGAAAAGTTTTCACGTAGCGTATTCTAACAGAGCAAGCAACAAGATAAGAGTTCAGTCGAAAGCCAACTTACCTGGACGTTGGCTCGAAGGGCCGCACTAGCGTCATAAGTAGCCTGACTATTTTTGTGCACCACCTTCACTCGCTCCATCATTATGCCAGCTTGGCGAATGGCTTCTGCGGCGGTGTCTTCCTGACTTTCTGGAACGTGATGAGTGGTGAAGAATGGGGTTGACGGTGCAGACGCGACAGCTTGAAGTTCCGAGGCATGAGGCTGGACGGTTGAAGCAAACACTGGTGCAGTCGATGATGTGGGGCATTCACTTGATACTGGAACAACGAAAGTAACGGAAGCCCAAGTCACATCCTCAGGCTATTCAGTCGCCGGCTCTGTCACCGGCACCGATTGAGACGTCTTGCCAGTTGAGGCCTTCTTACTCCTCCTAGGCCTCAGCGGCACGTCCTCGTCGTCATCCAAAAGATCAATGACATGGGGAGGAGCTGCAAAAATAAGTAGTTGTCAGAATTCAGTCGGTCCACAAAATGGCTGAGAAAGCAAAAGCAAGTTTGTAAAAATCATACCCGGGTTGGAAGTAACCGCGTCTTCTACATCTTCATCACATCCCTATAAGAAGAAGTCCCAGAAGTGGCGGCTCTGCAAGTTTCAAGATTCACTCGGACAAATGAGAAAAAGAGTCGACAGTATAAATCCACGATTGAAAAGTGGAGATGAGACACTTACACAGAAGCGACGGGGACGTCGATCTTGATCTTGGGCAAGGCCTTCCAAGGTTTTGGTTCTGCAATCTTTTGCTGCTTTGGGGCCTTTTCAGTCAGCATAGGGGAAGAGGTCCGAGTGCGCTTGGGAGTTTGTCCAGTCGACCTAGCAACTTCTCCACGGACACTCGCCGGGTCATGCTTATGTTGGGAACACTTTTTCGTGCGAGGCGGTGACTCGACTTCTTCACCACTGCTCGAGTCCTCGCTTTCCTCCTCTTGTTCGCCTCCATCAGATTGCCAGTCCATGCTGTCGCCTCCGCTCGCCTCTCCTTCCGAGTCCTGCTCCTGCTCTCCGTTGGGCATCAAGTACATCTCAGTGAAGGCCTGAAAGACAACAAGTGGAACAAATATCAGTCGATTGGCAGAAGGCAATTACATGATAGATCAAAAAACACTCGGAAGATAGAATCGGACCTTGTCTGGTTCATATAAGTTGTCGAGTGGAGGGATTCTCCTGGATCCCCTGGGGTTGTCTTTGTTGCCAGTGATGCCCCTCAACCACTTCTCGACCGTATCCTCGTTGATATCTTCTGGATGGATCCGAGTGGTATCCTTGATGCCCGAATACATCCACATCTGATGGTCGCGAGCTTGAAGTGGTTGAATGCGTCGTCTGAGGAAGACCTCCAGCAGATCCATGCCGGTCACGCCATCACGAGCGAGTTGGACCACCCGCTTGACCAACACCTTTACCTCAGCTTTCTCCTCCAGAGTCACTTTCAAGGCAGGGGTCTTCTCGACTCGAGCCATAGAAAAGGGGGGAAGTCCAGTCGAGTGACCCGGAGTCGGCTGGTCTTTGCAGTAGAACCAGGTCGATTGCCACCCTCTGACTGACTCGGGAAGAATCATGGCTGGGAAAGTGCTTTTACCTCTCATTTGGATCCCAAGACCCCCACACATCTGGATCACATGTCTCCTCTCATCACTCGGATTGGCCTTTTTGACCGACTGAGAACGACAGGTGAAGATGTGTTTGAAGAGGCCTCAGTGTGGCCGACAACCCAAGAAATTCTCGCACATGGACACGAATGCAGCGAGGTACACGATAGTGTTGGGGGGGATGATGAAGTTGTGCTCCAAAGAAGTTCAAGAAACCTCGGAAGAAAGGGTGAGGAGGCAAAGAAAAACCATGGTCGATGTGGGTGGCGAGGAGCACACACTCACCCTCCCGCGGCCGTAGCTCGGTCTCATCCTCCGGGAGCCGTGCTGACTTGTGGGGAATCAGACCCC
Organism: Triticum urartu; assembly: GCF_056163025.1. Taxonomy (NCBI): domain Eukaryota; kingdom Viridiplantae; phylum Streptophyta; class Magnoliopsida; order Poales; family Poaceae; genus Triticum; species Triticum urartu. The sequence goes on from NC_141878.1 coordinate 91,994,150, forward strand.
CCTCGACCAGATCGTCGATGTCGTCCTGCCGGATCATCGACCGAATCCAATCTCCCTGGATCCAGCCGCGCGGCAGGCCGGATCTCGACGAGGATCCGCTCCGGCTGGTCTTCCTCCCCTTTGCCTTCGTCGTCGCCTTCTTCGTGCGTTCCACTGTCACCGTCTTTTCCTTCCCCATGATGGCAGAGCGGCGGCGGCGAGAGCGGGGGAGCCGGATGCGGTGGAGAAAACGGAGGAGAAAGGGGAAGAATGGGAACGCACTGTGCAAAAAAACCCAATCCGGCGCCTTATATGAGGTCGTTTCCGAGTTGCTGACCCGTGGGCCCAGGCGATCCTATCAAATCCCGCAACAGTCGCGTGCGCGATACGTGGCGAAAAAGGTGGCGCAGTGATCGAGGCGGCCCTGCCTAATCCAACCCGATTACTGCGGCCTCCTCCGCCCCGCGCGCTTCCCAAAATTCGAATCCCGCAAGATCCGCGAGCAGCAGAGCAACCTGTCAGACAAAAGATTTTTTCCATATCAACACTCGAAGCTTAGCAGTAAAAGTTCACTCGACAAAACCCAGAATGGATCAAGGCAACTGAAAAACAAGTTGAAGTCATCATGATTGTTCATTTGATCCCAGTAAGACGCTTCCGAGCGCAAAAATTGAATCGGAGGTATTCTCAACTCCTTCTCCACTCGAACCCTAAACCATTCGAGGGCTAATGATGAAGCTATGTACCTAGGGTAGGGTCATAGGCCTGACCTAGACACCCTCCCCTAGGACATCACCCTAAAACCAGAAGCATTCGAGGGATAGCATCGGCCACTCGACCACGAAGCATTCCACTCGGAAGACTCGAAGTCACTCGACCGCGACAACTATCACTCGACAGACAGAAGATCTAAAGTCACTCTGCACGGCAACGGTCGGACATTTACTTCATAGACTTAATGGACATTTATGTCACTTTATTACTAGTGTTACCAGTAATGCCCCTCTCTTGATGTACCTTAAACCCCTTGTAACGTGGGCTGGCTGGGGTCTGGGCGCACTCTATATAAGCCACCCCCTCCACTGGCACAAGGGTTCGCACCCCCTGTAACACACACACACACACATAATCCAGTCGACCGCCTCCGGGCACTGAGACGTAGGGTTGTTACTTCCTTCGCGAAGGGCCTGAACTCGTAAAACTCGTGTGTACAACTTCACCATAGCTATGATATTGCCTCCTCATACCTACCCCCCATTCTACTGTCAGTTTTAGATCCACGACAGTGCCGACGGAGTTCAAGCTCAGGAACAACACCGGTTGCTCCTGGAAGGTGACGGTCAAGCTGATGAACGACAGGGTGACCCTGGATCAGGGTTGGGCCACCTACGCAGCCGTTCATCAGATCAAGATCGGCTACATGGTGATGTTCAAGCTCCTCACTCCCGACACCCTCAAGGTCATCATCTTCGACGACGATGGCATTGAGATCGTCAACAAGTGCGGGAAGCACGACGAAGCCTTCGCCGCCAAGGAGTAGGGCCGGGCCACCTCTTTTCAGCGTACTATCGAGTCTGCTTTGAACATGTCTATGGTTTATGCATTGAACTGTTATGAAGTGTGGTACTGCTTATATCTGAATTATGCTAGTTGATGCTCTGTTTATACTCTGTTGTGCTTATGATGTGTGCTGCCGAAGTGTGGTGGTAACCTCACCAACTAGCCAAAGAGGTTACCACACACCAGGCGTTGCATACAACCAAACACCATGCCTTGTGTTTATCCACTAACATGCAGGAAACCAAACACCAGGCAGTGTGGTTCGTGCCATGCATGCAAGAGGGCATGCAGGCAACCAAACAACATGCATATGGTGCATTTGAGGCTGCATTTGCATATCCAGATTGGGTGAAGAAGTGTATGCAATGCGGGTACTGTAGCGCACGGCAACCAAACACGCCCTAGATGATGTGTGTGTACATCCCACGGCAGTTGCGCCCGCAACCGTGTTGTCGGCGTCGGTTGTGCACGTTGTGTGATGTAGATTGGCTGAGGTATGTGCGTGAACCATATGATGGGTGTAAAATTGCGAAAGAAATGTGTACCCAACAACAAACAAACAAATAATATTATAAAGCGTGTGTCATATGTGTTGTGAAGACTGTCAATGTAGCAACTCTGCTAGAGTTGCTCTAATTTTGAAGGCATGACATTTTACATATTACTGTAGCGGTATGAGCTGAATTTTAGGTATCACATTATGTTTCCTATAAATTCCCATAAATCATGGGATTTAGCATACACAACAAGAAATTTTAAAAAAAACTAGCTATTAATATTAGTTGCGTCGCTACTGTTCACAGATGAATTTACTATCTATTTGATCTTTTGAAATTGAAATTTTGGTTCACAAGTTCACAAGGCAGACCAAAAAGAGCCCCGTACACCACCCACCCACACCCACTACCGCCAGTCCACCGCGGTCCACGGCATCCCACGCCAGACCCCATTCCTTCAGCCTGCTCGCCTCGTGCCCGCCGACAAAACCCTAGCCGGGATCCGCCGCCATGGACGCCGCCGGAGGGGGAGGAGGAGGAGGAGGATTTGCGAACTACGCCGAAATCGCGGCGCACTTCAACAATCTGACACTGGCGGTCCTGTCCGCGCAGGACCGCATCGATTCCATCGTCCCCTACCTCATCTCCCTCCTGCCCGTACCCTTCGTCCCCGCGCCCGACGCCGACGACTCCTCCAACTCCGACGACGACCACTTCTCCCTCACCTCCTCCGACTCCGAGGACGACGTCGCCGACGACCGACCCGCTGCCGTTCCGGCGGCGCAGGACGATGACGGCCAGGACCACATCAGCCGCCTCCCGGACGACCTGCTCTCCAACATCATCTCCCGCCTCCCCACCAACGAATCCGCGCGCACCATGGTCCTCTCCACCCGCTGGCGCGGCGTCTGGGCGGCGACCCCGCTCCTCGTCGACGACGCTCACCTCAGGGCCGCCGACGGGCTCTGCGAGCTCCGCTCCGTCTCGCGCTGCGTGGCCGCTCACCCGGGCCCCGTCCTCGCCGCGCGCGTCACCCGCCTCTCCTTCGACCAGCACGAGTACGCGCTTCAGCAACTGATTGCCAACCTTGCCGCGAGGAACATCCAGGACCTCATCCTCTTCAACCGCCCCTGGCCGCTCGACCTGCCGCTCCCCGACGATATCCTCAGCTGCGCCTCCCTCACCCGCCTCTACATCGGTCTCTGGCGATGGCGCTTCCCAGACACGACCGCCAACTCGCCTGCCTTCCCCAACCTTCAGGAGCTCGGCCTTTTCCACTCCATCATCGAGGACAGGGAAGTCGATGCCTTGCTCGCGCATTGCCCCAAGCTGAAGATCCTCTCCTTTGCCATGGCGTACAACTTCCCTTCTTGCCTCCGCATCAGGTCCCGCAGCCTCCGTATCGTGGTCGAATGGCTATGCAGCTTCGACGAAGTCATCGTCGAGGATGCACCCTGCCTGGAGCGCCTGTTGTTCGAAAGCTTTTCCGACCGGAGGCCCGTCAAGATTGTCCACGCACCCAGGCTGGAGGTTCTCGGTTTCTTAGACCTCCAGCTCCATGCGCTCGAGATTGGCGGCATTGTCATCAGGGTAACTATGTCTTGTAACTTATGTGATCTGCACTTAACATTCACTACGGTATTGTGCTACCAAACGGATTTCTCATGTTATTTAATTTGCCTCAATGGCTCAATGGCAGGCTGGGATGAATGTGAGAGCTAGCGCCATGCTGCCAAGTTTGAAGATACTGGCTGTGAAGGTGCGGTTTTCGCATGCCACGGAGGCTAAGATGCTGCACACCCTACTCAGATGCTTTCCTCGCCTTCAGACGCTTCACGTCATGGTAGTATCCGCGTCATATTGATATCTGTTCACCCCTTATACTTGGTTATGGATTGCGAGTTGCGAGTTGCGAGTTGCGAGTTGCGACTCAAGACGATAATATGCATGGATGGATATCAGCTTATTCCAGTACTACTTGTTTATTGCTGTATATTGCACATTGATAATCTAGATATCTGTTCTAGCACTTCTAGTTGTACTTTGGTGCAATTTGAGGATTGATTTGCTAAACGCTGACATTTTTTTCTTGGCTCAGTTCCAGTCCATTGGATCCAGGTCACCTGATAGTGTTGATCGTGCTGACTTCTGGCAGCCCATGGGCACATGCGATTGCCTTGAATCTCATCTGGAGACGCTTGTCCTCCACGGCTTCCAGGGCCTTGAATGTGAGCAGCTGTTCGTCAGTTACATACTTGAGAAGGGGAAGGTGCTTAAGACCCTGAGCGTTGTTTGTGTTGACAGTGAGGATGTAGGAGTAGAGGAAGGCCCTGTCTCAGATTCTGCTGATGAGAGCAATGTGTCATCTGGCGGAAGAAGTAGCAGTGATGATGTGGTAATGGAGGGAGGCCTGATGTCAGGTTTTGTTGATGAGGGCGATATATCATCAGGCGGAAGCAGTGGCAGTGATGGTGTGGTAATGGAGGGAGGTCCGATGTCAGGTTCCATTGGTGAGGGCAATGCGCCATCAGGTGGAAGCAGTGGCAATGATATGATTTATTTTTGTCCGGCCGCCTCTCGCTGGAGCTTTCAGAACGCCATTGACTTGTCAGTGGAGGATCCTTTCTATGTGTTGTTGAGGCAGGCCCGGATCACTTATGTTGCTGTGGAATGAGACGGTGTGGTAGTTTCTGTTTTTGACGATGGTGCTTATGATGGCCGTATTTTGACACTTGTCTAGGATGTCTTAGTTACTTGTTTCCTCATCATTTTGTGGTGAACTGAGAAGGTAGACTGAGCCCATGAAGGCCTGGAAGCTAGTTTTACTAGTAGTATGTTGCACTCTTGAGTTCTCTATTGGGGAGACTAGTAGGATTCTGAGCTGTGGAAGCACCCTGGCTGCATATTGTTTTGAGTCTTTACTTTTCCCCTGTATAGAAGTACCTATCAGATGCACAATCTATATCAACTGATATCCTGATGTTATTCCACGTTTTTCCTTTGCTGCTAAGTTGATAATCTGCCTAGTTCCTGGAATGCAAACTGGTTTACTAACCCGATATTATTCATCTGTGCGACGAACCATACAAATGAGGTTGTTTTGTTGCTGATTCGGAAGCTATGGTGGAAAAAATCCACGCATTTTCAGGCTGGGTTTGGAATTTGTGGCTGCCACTGTTTTCCAAAACTATGCTTGCATTTACATTTGCATAAGCAACAAAGACACGGTGTGCTTCCCTGTTTTCTTTTTTCAAAATTTTAGTAAATAAGTTGGTGAACATTTTAAGGTACCACGAGTGTTGTGTGGTGCTGTCACTTGCGTGTACCCTCGAACCTATGTTAGCTCCGAAAATGAATGGAAACTGGAGTAGTTGTGATCACTCTGTCTAATCAAAGACAAGGATACAGTCCGAGTGGGAAATGCCAATTGTTCGAAAATACAGTTTGGGTGCCCAGGATATGTTGGCTACTTGCCCAGATCCTCCTCCGCTCAGGATTCAGGCCAGAGCAGCAACATAGCTGAGCTGCATTCACGAACGTGAAAAGACAGAGTAGAAGACAGAGGAGGCGAGCGTTGCGGCGGTGGCGGGCAGCAGGCGCACGTACAGCAAGGATATTCTGCAAAAATATGCTCAAGTGATCAAAAAGGGGTGGCCAACTCTCATCTGGTCCGCCCCCCTAACATCTGGTGGTTCTGGTTGGAAGTTTTCAGGTTTTCATAAAATTCATGCAGTGACTCATGTTTCATGCGCAGCAATTGCACCAAGTCTGTTAGAACAAGCAGCACGAGCACTATTATTTTACAGAACTGTAGTTACAGGTAAGAACTGACAAGTAAAATGACGGGGTCTTCATTTTCAACATTACAGGACGTTTCACATTTTCCAGTCGGGTGAACACAGCCACCCATGCATACAGCAGTTGTCTGGCATTTCTCCCCACACAAAGGGCGAATCTATGGCAAAGGCGGGAGGAAAAGGCTAAGCATCACATAGGCGCTCTTGAGTTCACACACTATTTACGAGGTTTTCTCCATAAGCTGGATGGGCGCCAATATGTTCTGTTTGCTCGTCTCCACGATGCAGCCATTCATCACCATCTCTTCGAGCATGAAGTGGACTTTCTCCAGATGGAACATGATGTCAAGCTCACACTGGCACGAACGGACGTAGCATTAGCGATAATAATTATGTGAGTGTATCTTCACAATACTGAATCATTGGGGTATTTGAGCTTACCACGTTGCCAAAGTGGCGGTCCATGGTTTCCACCAGAAGATGTATGAATTCGAGGATGGCTAACTCATTCTGTCAAAATAGATGCAGCCAAAATATTGTCAGCAGACTCGAGGTAGAGATACATAGGCAGAGTTGCCATCGTTCAGTATTGTTATTATCACAGATGCAGTAGAAATAACACCAATTAAGATGATATCTTTTGATGTAATTTTTTTGCTCCTTTCGGTTCAAATTTGCAATAGTCATCACTGCCAAATCGGGCAATCGAAGGATAATTCAATAGCAATACCATGGAATTCATGAAGAAAGATGACGCCAATTCACATATCTGTGCCAATGTGCAAACCCTACACTAACAGGTCTGCAACGATGCAGTTCAATAACCAGGATATGGCCATCTGCATGTTTGGAACTATATAAGAGAGAGTTAATGGTAAAATCTTTTATGACACTTTGTGCACTAAGGTGTGACTGGTTGGGTTGTATGCGCTTGGATTGCCACACTAAGTTAGTGCAAAATCCAACTTGTTTTCATCTGAAGGTAGTGTGTCATAACTTACTTCCCATTTTGTTGCAGTTAGAATCAGATTGGTGTTTTTTTTGTCGAGTTAGTTCTGAGTTCTGCCGACACACTAGGATCCAATCGAGTTCTACAGGCACCATATAGAACATGCCATGAGTTGGGTTCTAAGGTATCAACTTAAGGATAAAGATTGTACATTTTTCCCTAAGCAACTGAGCAATCCTAGCTTGAATATTACGTGGGGTGATTCTTCTAGTATATCTCTCGTTTCAGTGATTTAATTTCCTTGGGTTCAAGGCTTCTGCGCCTAGCCCACAGCATGACATTTCCCAATAAATTTCCAAAATAAAACCGATGCCTTCAAGATCTACAATTTCCTACCAAAGATATTTTGAAACATAGAAGATGGCAAGGGCCAAGCAAGTGTCAAATTTCCACTGATATAAGTTTAATAAAATACCTCTAATCATCCCTCAAAGCTTTCGACTAATACATTTGTTCATCAAAAGTGTCTTATATTTTGTTTTTGGATTAAGTGTGATCTCAGGAGATGTCCCCAATTGATAGGGCATTGAATGGATGAGATGATTCGCATTCTAATTTTGTGGAGGAACTTTTTAGGGAGTGTCCTTGGGGAAATGCACAATCGGGTGGCTTTAGAAGCATGTGTACAAGCTTGTAGTGAAGGACTTGATCTTGCTCGATAAGGAAATTAAATTATTCAGCAAGGTAGCAAATGGAACCCTGAACTAGCCACATCATGTGAAGTATGGAAGGCAATTTCCAGAAACTAGAAGGCGCTTGTTTTAACAATAGAGAAGAAGGAAGTGTCTGAATGTGCTGTCAATGGCATAAAACATATGCCATCAAAAGCTCGCGCATAAAAATGGTGTCCAAAATATGCTGCATAAGGGCAGGGAGCAACTACATCAGATGGCAAGGGAATCATTTAAAAGAGCACAGTGATGGGCTCCACCACTCCAATGAGGGATCAAGCAGGAGTGTAATTTCGAGGACGAAAGTGGTTACTAATGTTTTCCTTGCTATTCCTCCTGGTCGTAGCAATTAGCTTCTTTAGTCAATTGTTGGGAGTTGTCCTATTAGATATACTGATCTGATGGTACCTTTTGGTAGCCCGCCTAACTTCTCTTGTGTACAATTTCTTCCAATTAGCAACAAGGGATGCAATTAAGTTCCGTCTAGCAAAGCCAGATGATTAGAGCACAGCGAACAACACATTCTCCTGAATCGACTGCATCTAGATTCGCTAAGACTATCTAATTGGTATGACCGTAATATAATACAATAATAATAAAGTTAAGAACACGGGACAGAGTGCTGGCGGAATCCGCACCTCATCGTTGTCGACGCCGACGAGGAAGAAGAGGGAGGCGTAGCGCCGGTAGACGACCTTGTAGTTCCGGTGCTCCACGAATGAGCACTGCATTGGCACAGAGTTTCCGTGAGTCAGACATGAAAATCGAGGTCAACAGCAGCCCATCCTGATCCAGATCCAAAGGAACGTCGTTCTTGATTCGGGTTCAGGACGAAGCCAGGGTTCTTGGATCTAGGAAAAGAAGAGGGGGGCGAGGACTACAGGTAGGTGTTGGATTCAGCTGGTGGGAGGATGGGAGGGGGGAGCAGTACCTGCTGGTCGGTGCGGGCGAGGCACTTGCGGACGATCTCGCCCTCGAGGGCGCGGCGCTCGTCGAGGGAGAGGTGCTCGTAGTACTGCGCCAGCCGCGTCTGCCCCTGCTTGTTCACCAGCAGCACGAACCGGATCCCCATCTCTCCGCCCTCCCCCTTCCGATCGCTCCCCGCCCAAGGCTTCTCTGCTGTATCGTTCCGTCCGAGGCTTCGTCTACGGTTCCGCCTCTTTCTGTCACCTCCTCCTCTGTTTAGGTTCTTTTTGTGGAAAAAAAGGGGTTCTCTTTAGGTTATATTTTTTTTGGAAAAAAAATCTGCTTAGGTTCTTGTAGCAACATGAATAGTTTTTTTTCAAGATATGAATAGGTTTGGTAAATGATTCCTGACGGCCGATCGGCTAGAATTTGGGCCGGTCGCCTCGCACGTCACCCGTGTTGCACTCGCCATGTAGGTGTGGGGCATGCGCCACCGCTTCCTCTCTTACCTCTTTAGACTCGACAAGATCCACTCCGCGACGCGACCTGCCATTCCCTATCTATGTGCTTTGCCATTCCCTATCTATGTGCTCTGCCAACTTAGCCATCATGGGCAACAAACTGGCGAACCCGCACTGCTGCATCCAAAAAACCCAACGAGATCCACCCTTGCACGCCCGCCCCTCCTCTTTTCTTTTTTATCCACTCCCCTCCTCGTCATGGAGCATGTCTCCGTCGCTCGCACGTAGTGATGCGGCAAACCCCATGTCGCATGTTGCATGACCACCGAAGACGTGGTGCTAGAACCGACAAGGTGATGCGCTGCAAACAGTGGGCATAATGTTGGGGGGCGCGACGGTGGTGCATTGGTGGTTGCAACCGGGGGTGACGGCGACATGAAACTAGCAGCTTGTTTTTTGCTAGAATCGACCGGATCATGAACTGGAACCAACATTTTTTCACCGGGCCAAATCATTAGATTCAACAACCTGGAATACACCACGGACTCTCACGGAGCCAAACTTGTTTGTTATATTTTGAGATACTATCGTCACAAGTCAATCGTTATACCACAGAGAGTTAACGTATGCTTTTGTTCCTTAGACCATGACAGTATCGTAGTCACTTTTTGCCGTACAATGGACTTTGGGGTTGCTCAAACGTCATCTATAACACGGTGATCATAACAACAACTTACAGGTTCATCGGAAAGTTTGACAAGGGGCTAGATTGCTCAAGAGTGGGATTTGCTCCTCCGACGATGAAGAGATATTTTTAGGGTCCTCTCGGTGTGACAGAATTCATCATCGTTGGACAGACATAGGTGACTAGGCCACAGGGATGTTGGAACATGTCAAAGAGAAAGAAGAACAAAATCGGTAAAGAAGAGATCGTACAGTGAGCATCAGACTGACTCGATATCGATATATCTCACATGGGGTTCTATAAAGTATCACGAAGCAAAGGAAATAACACATGATAACCAAAGGTTCGCTTGAAAGACAAAGCAGGAGATGGAACCCAACCCGAGCGACCTCGCTCTCGCGAACGCGCCCGCGGCGGCGCCGCCGCCGCCCTGATCTCCTACCACCAGCCTCCCCTGCATCTGCTCTGTCCAGATTCGGGATCCTCTCCACCTCCTCTCTCCGCTTGCGTGCTTCTCTTCGCGGGGTGACGCCATGGCTACTGATCCTCGACCTCAACCTGCATGAAGGAAATATGCCCTAGAGGCAATAATAAAGTTATTATTTATTTCCTTATATCATGATAAATGTTTATTATTCATGCTAGAATTGTATTAACCGGAAACATAATACATGTGTGAATACATAGACAAACAGAGTGTCACTAGTATGCCTCTACTTGACTAGCCTGTTGATCAAAGATGGTTATGTTTCCTAGCCATAGACATGAGTTGTCATTTGATTAACGGGATCACATCATTAGGAGAATGATGTGATTGACATGACCCATTCCATTAGCTTAGCACCCGATCGTTTAGTATGTTGCTATTGCTTTCTTCATGACTTATACATGTTCCTATGACTATGAGATTATGCAACTCCCGTTTGCCGGAGGAACACTTTGTGTGCTACCAAATGTCACAACGTAACTGGGTGATTATAAAGGAGCTTTACAGGTGTCTCCAAAGGTACATGTTGGGTTGGCGTATTTCGAGATTAGGATTTGTCACTCCGATTGTCGGAGAGGTATCTCTGGGCCCTCTCGGTAATGCACATCACATAAGCCTTGCAAGCATTGCAACTAATGAGTTAGTTGCGAGATGATGTATTACGAAATGAGTAAAGAGACTTGCCGGTAACGAGATTGAACTAGGTATTGAGATACCGACGATCGAATCTCGGGCAAGTAACATACCGATGACAAAGGGAACAACGTATGTTGTTATGCGGTCTGACCGAAAAAGATCTTCGTAGAATATGTGGGAGCCAATATGAGCATCCAGGTTCCGCTATTGGTTATTGATCGGAGACGTGTCTCGGTCATGTCTACATTGTTCTCGAACCCGTAGGGTCCGCACGCTTAAGGTTTCGATGACAGTTATATTATGAGTTTATGAGTTTTGATGTACCGAAGAAGTTCGGAGTCTCGGATGAGATCGGGGACATGACGAGGAGTCTCGAAATGGTCGAGACGTAAAGATCGATATATTGGACGACTATATTCGGAGATCGGAAAGGTTCCGAGTGATTCAGGTATTTTCGGAGGTACCGAGGAGTTACGGGAATACGAGGAAGAAGCAATGGGCCTTAATGGGCCTTAGTGGGAAGGACTAGGAGGTGGCGCGCGCCCCTCCCAAGCCCAGTCTGAATTGGACAAGGGGTTTGGGGCGCGGCCCCTCTCTCCCTTCCTTCCCCTCTTCCCCCCTTCCCCCCTTCTCCTAGTTGGACTAGGAAAGGAGGAAACCTACTCCAACTAGGAGTAGGAATCCTACTCCCTGGCTCGCCCCTCCTAGGGCCGGCCTCCTCCCCCTTGCTCCTTTATATTCGGGGGCAGGGGGGTACCTCTAGACACAACAAGTTGATCTTCGTGATCGTTCTCTTAGCCGTGTGCGGTGCCCCCCTCCATCATAATCCTCGATAATATTGTAGCGGTGCTTAGGCGAAGCCCTGCGACGGTAGAACATCAAGATCGTCACCACGCCGTCGTGCTGACGAAACTCTTCCCCGACACTTTGCTGGATCGGAGTCCGGGGATCGTCATCGAGCTGAACGTGTGCTAGAACTCGGTGTTGGAAATATGCCCTAGAGGCAATAATAAAATGATTATTATATTTCCTTGTTCATGATAATTGTCTATTATTCATGCTATAATTGTATTATCCGGAAATCGTAATACATGTGTGAATACATAGACCACAATGTGTCCCTAGTGAGCCTCTAGTTGACTAGCTCGTTGATCAACAGATAGTCATGGTTTCCTGGCTATGGACATGGGGATGTCATTGATAACGGGATCACATCATTAGGAGAATGATGTGATGGACAAGACCCAATCCTAAGCTTAGCTCAAAGATCGTGTAGTTCGTTTGCTGTAGCTTTTCTGAATGTCAAGCATCATTTCCTTAGACCATGAGATTGTGCAACTCCCGGATACCGTAGGAGTGCTTTGGGTGTACCAAACATCACAACGTAACTGGGTGACTATAAAGGTACATTACAGGTGTCTCCGAAAGTGTCTGTTGGGTTGGCACGAATCGAGACTGGGATTTGTCACTCCGTATGACGGAGAGGTATCTCTGGGCCCACTCGGTAATGCATCATCATAATGAGCTCAAAGTGATCAAGTGGTTGATCACGGGATCATGCATTACGGTACGAGTAAAGTGACTTGCCGGTAACGAGACTGAACAAGGTATTGGGATACTGACGATCGAGTCTCGGGCAAGTAACGTACCGATTGACAAAGGGAATTGTATACGGGGTTGCTTGAATCCTCGACATCGTGGTTCATCCGATGAGATCATCGAGGAGCATGTGGGAGCCAACATGGGTATCCAGATCCCGCTGTTGGTTATTGGCCGGAGAGCCGTCTCGGTCATGTCTACGTGTCTCCTGAACCCGTAGGGTCTACACACTTAAGGTTCGGTGACGCTAGGGTTGTAGAGATATGAGTATGCAGTAACCCGAAAGTTGTTCGGAGTCCCAGATGAGATCTCGGACGTCACGAGGAGTTCCGGAATGGTCCGTAGGTGAAGAATTATATATAGGAAGTGCAGTTTCGGCCATCGGGAGAGTTTCGGGGGTCACCGGTATTGTACCGGCACCACCGGAAGGGTCCCGGGGGTCCACCGGGTGGGGCCACCCATCCCGAAGGGCCCCATGGGCTGAAGTGGGGAGGGGAACCAGCCCCTGGTGGGCTGGTGCGCCCCCCCTTGGGCCCCCCTGCGCCTAGGGTTGGGAACCCTAGGGGAGGGGGCGCCTCCACTTGCCTTGGGGGGTACTCCACCCCTTGGCCGCCGCCCCCTAGGAGATCCCATCTCCTAGGGCCGGTGCACCCCCTAGGGGGCCTATATAAAGGGGGGAGGGAGGGCAGCAACACCTCAAGTCTTGGCGCCTCCCTCTCCCCTGCTACACCTCTCCCCCTCGCAGAAGCTCGGCGAAGCCCTACTGCGATCACTGCTGCATCCACCACCACGCCGTCGTGCTGCTGGATCTTCATCAACCTCTCCTTCCCCCTTGCTGGATCAAGAAGGAGGAGACGTCATCCGCTCCGTACGTGTGTTGAACACGGAGGTGCCGTCCGTTCGACACTTGGTCATCGGTGATTTGGATCACGGCAAGTACGACTCCATCATCCCCGTTCTCTTGAACGCTTCCGCTCGCGATCTACAAGGGTATGTAGATGCACTCTCTTCTCGTTGCTAGTTGACTCCATATATTGATCTTGGTGAAACGTAGGAATTTTTTTTTGTTTTTTGCAACGTTCCCCAACAGTGGCATCATGAGCTAGGTCTATGTGTAGTTACTATGCACGAGTAGAACACAAAGTAGTTGTGGGCGTCGATATTGTCAATTTGCTTGCCATTACTAGTCTTATCTTGATTCGGCGGCATCGTGGGATGAAGCGGCCCGGACCAACCTTACATGTACGCTTACGTGAGACCGGTTCCACCGACTGACATGCACTAGTTGCATAAGGTGGCTGGCGGGTGTCTGTCTCTCCCACTTTAGTCAGATCGGATTCGATGAACAAGGTCCTTATGAAGGGTAAATAGAAATTGGCAATTCACGTTGTGGTTTTGGCGTAGGTAAGAAAACGTTCTTGGTAGAACCCTATTGCAGCCACGTAAAACTTGCAACAACAATTAGAGGACGTCTAACTTGTTTTTTGCAGCAAGTGTCATGTGATGTGATATGGCCATAGTTGTGATGAATGATGAATGATATATATGTGATGTATGAGATCATGTTCTTGTAATAGGAATCACGACTTGCATGTCGATGAGTATGACAACCGGCAGGAGCCATAGGAGTTGTCTTTATTTTTGTATGACCTGCGTGTCATTGAGAAACGCCATGTAAATTACTTTACTTTATTGCTAAACGTGTTAGCCATAGTAGTAGAAGTAATAGTTGGCGAGCAACTTCATGGAGACACGATGATGGAGATCATGATGATGGGGATCATGGTGTCATGCCGGTGACAAGATTATCATGGAGCCCCAAGATGGAGATCAAAGGAGCTATATGATATTGGCCATATCATGTCACTATTATTTGATTGCATGTGATGTTTATCATGTTTTTGCATCTTGTTTACATAGAACGACGGTAGTAAATAAGATGATCCCTCATAATAATTTCAAGAAAGTGTTCCCCCTAACTGTGCACCGTTGCGACAGTTCGTTGTTTCGAAGCACCACGTGATGATCGGGTGTGATAGATTCCAACGTTCACATACAACGGGTGTAAGACAGATTTACACATGCAAACACTTAGGTTGACTTGACGAGACTAGCATGTATAGACATGGCCTCGGAACACAAAAGACCGAAAGGTCGAGCATGAGTCGTATAGAAGATACGATCAACATGAAGATGTTCACCGATGTTGACTAGTCCGTCTCACGTGATGATCGGACATGGCCTAGTTAACTCGGATCATGTTATACTTAGATGACTGGAGGGATGTCTATCTGAGTGGGAGTTCATTAAATAATTTGATTAGATGAACTTAATTATCATGAACTTAGTCTAAAATCTTTACAATATGTCTTGTAGATCAAATGGCCAACGTTGTCCTCAACTTCAACGCGTTCCTAGAGAAAACCAAGCTGAAAGACGATGGCAGCAACTATACGGACTGGGTCCGGAACCTGAGGATCATCCTCATAGCTGCCAAGAAAGACTATGTCCTATGAGCACCGCTAGGTGAAGCACCTGCTTTCCCTGCAGAACAAGACGTTATGAACGCTTGGTAGACACGTGCTGATGATTACTCCCTCGTTCAGTGTGGCATGCTTTACAGCTTAGAACCGGGGCTCCAAAAGCGTTTTGAGCGACACGGAGCATATGAGATGTTCGAAGAGCTGAAAATGGTTTTCCAAGCTCATGCCCGGGTCGAGAGATATGAAGTCTCCGACAAGTTCTTCAGCTGTAAGATGGAGGAAAATAGTTCTGTTAGTGAGCACATACTCAGAATGTCTGGGTTGCATGACCGCTTGACTCAGCTGGGAGTTAATCTCCCGAATGACGCGGTCATTGACAGAATCCTTCAGTCGCTTCCACCGAGCTACAAGAGCTTTGTGATGAACTTCAATATGCAGGGGATGGAAAAGACCATTCCTGAGGTATATTCAATGCTGAAATCAGCAGAGGTAGAAGTCAAAAAGGAACATCAAGTGTTGATGGTGAATAAAACCACTAAGTTCAAGAAAGGCAAGGGTAAGAATTACTTCAAGAAGGACGGCAAGGGAGTTGTCGCGCCCGGTAAGCAAGCTGTCGGGAAGAAGCCAAAGAATGGACCCAAGCCCGAGACTGAGTGTTTTTATTGCAAGGGAAGTGGTCACTGGAAGCGGAACTGCCCCAAATACTTAGCGGATAAGAAGGCCGGCATCACGAAAGGTATATGTGATATACATGTAATTGATGTGTACCTTACCAGTACTCATAGTAGCTCCTGGGTATTTGATACCGGTGCGGTTGCTCACATTTGTAACTCAAAGCAAGAGCTGCGGAATAAGTGGAGACTGGCGAAGGACGAGGTGACGATGCGCGTCGGGAATGGTTCCAAGGTCGATGTGATCACCGTCGGCACGCTACCTCTACATTTACCTACGGGATTAGTTTTAAACCTCAATAATTGTTATTTAGTGCCAGCTTTGAGCATGAACATTGTATCAGGATCTCGTTTAATTCGAGATGGCTACTCATTTAAATCCGAGAATAATGGTTGTTCTATTTATATGAGAGATATGTTTTAGGGTCATGCTCCGATGGTGAATGGTTTATTCTTAATGAATCTCAAGCGTAATGCTACACATATTCATAGTGTGAATACCAAAAGATGTAAGATTGATAATGATAGTCCCACATACTTGTGGCACTGCCGCCTTGGTCACATAGGTGTCAAACGCATGAAGAAGCTCCATGCAGATGGACTTTTAGAGTCTGTTGATTACGAATCATTTGACACGTGCGAACCATGCCTCATGGGTAAAATGACCAAGACTCCGTTCTCAGGAACAATGGAGCGAGCAACCAACTTATTAGAAATCATACATACTGATGTGTGCGGTCCAATGAGTGTTGAGGCTCGCGGTGGCTATCGTTATGTTCTTACCCTCACTGATGACTTGAGTAGATATGGGTATGTCTATTTGATGAAACACAAGTCTGAGACCTTTGAAAAGTTCAAGAAATTTCAGAGTGAGGTTGAGAATCAACGTGACAGGAAAATCAAGTTCTTGCGATCAGATCGTGGGGGAGAATACTTGAGTCACGAATTTGGCACACACTTAAGAAAATGTGGAATAGTTTCACAACTCACGCCGCCTAGAACACCTCAGCGTAATGGTGTGTCCGAACGTCGTAATCGCACTCTATTAGATATGGTGCGATCTATGATGTCTCTTACCGATTTACCGCTATCATTATGGGGCTATGCTTTAGAGACTGCCGCATTCACTTTAAATAGGGCTCCATCGAAATCCATTGAGACGACACCGTATGAATTATGGTTTGGGAAGAAACCTAAGCTGTCGTTTCTAAAAGTTTGGGGATGCGATGCTTATGTCAAGAAACTTCAACCTGAAAAGCTCGAACCCAAGTCGGAAAAATGCGTCTTCATAGGATACCCTAAGGAAACCATTGGGTATACCTTCTACCTCAGATCCGAAGGCAAGATCTTCGTTGCCAAGAATGGATCCTTTCTAGAGAAGGAGTTTCTCTCGAAAGAAGTAAGTGGGAGGAAAGTAGAGCTTGATGAAGTACTGCCTCTTGAAGCAGAGAGTAGCGCAGCTCAGGAAAATGTTCCTGTGGTGCCTGCACCTATTAGAGAGGAAGTTAATGATGATGATCAAGATACTTCGGATCAAGCTCCTACTGAACTTCGTAGGTCCACAAGGACACGTTCCGCACCAGAGTGGTACGGTAACCCTGTCTTGGAAATCATGTTGTTAGACAATGGTGAACCTTCGAACTATGAAGAAGCGATGGCGGGCCCAGATTCCGACAAATGGCTGGAAGCCATGAAATCCGAGATAGGATCCATGTATGAAAATGAAGTATGGACTTTGACTAACTTGCCCGTTGATCGGCGAGCCATAGAAAATAAATGGATCTTTAAGAAGAAGACATACGCGGATGGTAATGTGACCATCTATAAAGCTCGGCTTGTCGCTAAGGGTTATCGACAAGTTCAAGGGGTTGACTATGATGAGACTTTCTCACCCATAGCGAAGCTGAAGTCTGTCCGAATCATGTTAGCAATTGCCACATTCTATGATTATGAGATATGGCAAATGGACGTCAAAACGGCATTCCTTAATGGTTTCCTTAAGGAAGAATTGTATATGATGCACCCGGAAGGTTTTGTCGATCCTAAGAATGCTGACAAGGTGTGCAAGCTCCAACGCTCGATTTATGGGCTGGTGCAAGCATCTCGGAGTTGGAACATTCGCTTTGATGAGATGATCAAAGCGTTTGGGTTTATGCAGACTTATGGAGAAGCCTGCGTTTACAAGAAAGTGATGGGAGCTCTGTAGCATTTCTCATATTATATGTAGATGACATACTTTTGATGGGAAATGATATAGAACTTTTGGACAACATTAAGGCCTACTTGAATACGAGTTTTTCAATGAAGGACCTTGGAGAAGCTGCTTATATATTAGGCATCAAGATCTATAGAGATAGATCAAGACGCCTCATAGGTCTTTCACAAAGCACATACCTTGATAAGATATTGAAGAAGTTCAATATGGATCAGTCTAAGAAGGGGTTCTTGCCTGTGTTGCAAGGTGTGAAATTGAGCTCAGCTCAATGTCCGACCACGGCAGAAGATATAGAAGAGATGAGTGTCACCCCCTATGCCTCAGCCATAGGGTCTATTATGTATGCCATGCTGTGTACCAGACCTGATGTAAACCTTGCCGTAAGTTTGGTAGGAAGGTACCAAAGCAATCCCGGCAAGGAACACTGGACAGCGGTCAAGAATATCCTGAAGTACCTGAAAAGGACTAAGGACATGTTTCTCGTTTATGGAGGTGACGAAGAGCTCGTCGTAAAGGGTTACGTCGACGCTAGCTTCGACACAGATCTGGATGACTCTAAGTCGCAAACCAGATATGTGTATATTTTGAATGGTGGGGCAGTAAGCTGGTGCAGTTGCAAGCAAAGCATTGTGGCGGGATCTACATGTGAAGCGGAGTACATGGCAGCCTCGGAGGCAGCACACGAAGCAGTCTGGGTGAAGGAGTTCATTACCGACCTAGGAGTCATACCCAATGCGTCGGGGCCGATGACTCTCTTCTGTGACAACACTAGAGCTATTGCCCTTGCCAAGGAGCCCAGGTTTCACAGGAAGACCAGGCATATCAAGCGTCACTTCAACTCCATTCGTGAAAGTGTTCAAAATGGAGACATAGAAATTTGTAAAGTACATACGGACCTGAATGTCGCAGATCCGTTGACTAAACCTCTCCCTAGAGCAAAACATGATCAACACCAGAATTCCATGGGTGTTCGATTCATCACAATGTAACTAGATGATTGACTCTAGTGCAAGTGGGAGACTGTTGGAAATATGCCCTAGAGGCAATAATAAAATGATTATTATATTTCCTTGTTCATGATAATTGTCTATTATTCATGCTATAATTGTATTATCCGGAAATCGTAATACATGTGTGAATACATAGACCACAATGTGTCCCTAGTGAACCTCTAGTTGACTAGCTCGTTGATCAACAGATAGTCATGGTTTCCTGGCTATGGACATGGGGATGTCATTGATAACAGGATCACATCATTAGGAGAATGATGTGATGGACAAGACCCAATCCTAAGCTTAGCTCAAAGATCGTGTAGTTCGTTTGCTGTAGCTTTTCTGAATGTCAAGCATCATTTCCTTAGACCATGAGATTGTGCAACTCCCGGATACCGTAGGAGTGCTTTGGGTGTACCAAACGTCACAACGTAACTGGGTGACTATAAAGGTACATTACAGGTGTCTCCGAAAGTGTCTGTTGGGTTGGCACGAATCGAGACTGGGATTTGTCACTCCGTATGACGGAGAGGTATCTCTGGGCCCACTCGGTAATGCATCATCATAATGAGCTCAAAGTGATCAAGTGGTTGATCACGGGATCATGCATTACGGTACGAGTAAAGTGACTTGCCGGTAACGAGACTGAACAAGGTATTGGGATACTGACGATCGAGTCTCGGGCAAGTAACGTACCGATTGACAAAGGGAATTGTATACGGGGTTGCTTGAATCCTCGACATCGTGGTTCATCCGATGAGATCATCGAGGAGCATGTGGGAGCCAACATGGGTATCCAGATCCCGCTGTTGGTTATTGGCCGGAGAGCCGTCTCGGTCATGTCTACGTGTCTCCCGAACCCGTAGGGTCTACACACTTAAGGTTCGGTGACGCTAGGGTTGTAGAGATATGAGTATGCAGTAACCCGAAAGTTGTTCGGAGTCCTAGATGAGATCCCGGACGTCACGAGGAGTTCCGGAATGGTCCGGAGGTGAAGAATTATATATAGGAAGTGCAGTTTCGGCCATCGGGAGAGTTTCGGGGGTCACCGGTATTGTACCGGGACCACCGGAAGGGTCCCGGGGGTCCACCGGGTGGGGCCACCCATCCCGAAGGGCCCCATGGGCTGAAGTGGGGAGGGGAACCAGCCCCTGGTGGGCTGGTGTGCCCCCCCTTGGGCCCCCCTGCGCCTAGGGTTGGGAACCCTAGGGGAGGGGGCGCCTCCACTTGCCTTGGGGGGTACTCCACCCCTTGGCCACCGCCCCCCTAGGAGATCCCATCTCCTAGGGCTGGCGCACCCCCTAGGGGGCCTATATAAGGGGGGGGGGGAGGGAGGGCAGCAACACCTCAAGTCTTGGCGCCTCCCTCTCCCCTGCTACACCTCTCCCTCTCGCAGAAGCTCGGCGAAGCCCTGCTGCGATCACTGCTGCATCCACCACCACGCCGTCGTGCTGCTGGATCTTCATCAACCTCTCCTTCCCCCTTGCTGGATCAAGAAGGAGGATATGTCATCCACTCCGTACGTGTGTTGAACGCGGAGGTGCCGTCCGTTCGGCACTTGGTCATCGGTGATTTGGATCACGGCGAGTACGACTCCATCATCCCCGTTCTCTTGAACGCTCCCGCTCGCGATCTACAAGGGTATGTAGACGCACTCTCTTCTCGTTGCTAGTTGACTCCATAGATTGATCTTGGTGAAACGTAGGAATTTTTTTTGTTTTCTGCAACGTTCCCCAACACTGGGAGGTGCCGTAGTTTCGGTGCTTGATCGGTCAGGCCATGAAGACGTACGACTACATCAACCGCCTTGTTGTAACGCTTCCGCTATCGGTCTACGAGGGTACGTGGACAACACTCCCCCTCTCGTTGCTATGCATCACCATGATCTTGCGTGTGCGTAGGAATTTTTTTAAAATTACTACGTTCCCCAACAGTGGCATCCGAGCCTAGGTTTTATGTGTTGATGTTATATGCACGAGTAGAACACAAGTGAGTTGTGGGCGATATAAGTCATACTGCTTACCAGCATGTCATACTTTGGTTCGGCGGTATTGTTGGATGAAGCGACCCAGACCGACATTACGCGTACGCTTACGCGAGACCGGTTCTACCGACATGCTTTGCACACAGGTGGCTGGCGGGTGTTAGTTTCTCCAACTTTAGTTGAACCGAGTGTGGCTACTCCCGGTCCTTGTGAAGGTTAAAACAGCACCAACTTGACAAACTATCGTTGTGGTTTTGATACGTAGGTAAGATTGGTTCTTGCTTAAGCCTGTAGCAGCCACGTAAAACTTGCAACAAACAAAGTAGAGGACGTCTAACTTGTTTTTGCAGGGCATGTTGTGATGTGATATGGTCAAGACATGATGCTAAATTTTATTGTATGAGATGATCATGTTTTGTAACCGAGTTATCGGCAACTGGCAGGAGCCATATGGTTGTCGCTTTATTGTATGCAATGCAATCGCACTGTAATGCTTTACTTTATCACTAAGCGGTAGCGATAGTCGTGGAAGCATAAGATTGGCGAGACGACAACGATGCTACGATGGTGATCAAGGTGTCATGCCGGTGACGATGGTGATCATGACGGTACTTCGGAGATGGAGATCACAAGTACAAGAAGATGATGGCCATATCATATCACTTATATTGATTGCATGTGATGTCTATCTTTTATGCATCTTATCTTGCTTTGATTGACGGTAGCATTATAAGATGATCTCTCACTAATTATCAAGAAGTGTTCTCCCTGAGTATGCACCATTGCCAAAGTTCGTCGTGCCCAGACACCACGTGATGATCGGGTGTGATAAGCTCTACGTCCATCTACAACGGGTGCAAGCCAGTTTTGCACACGCAGAATACTTAGGTTAAACTTGACGAGCCTAGCATATGCAGATATGGCCTCGGAACACTGAGACCGAAAGGTCGAGCGTGAATCATATAGTAGATATGATCAACATATTGATGTTCACCATTGAAAGCTACTCCATTTCACGTGATGATCGGTTATGGTTTAGTTGATTTGGATCACGTGATCACTTAGAAGATTAGAGGGATGTCTTTCTAAGTGGGAGTTCTTAAGTAATATGATTAATTGAACTTAAATTTATCATGAACTTAGTCCTAGTAGTATTAGCATATCTATGTTGTAGATCAATAGCTCGCGTTTAGCTCCCCTATTTTATTTTTTGATATGTTCCTAGAGAAAACTGAGTTGAAAGATGTTAGTAGCAATGATGCGGATTGGATCCGTGATCGGAGGACTATCCTCATTGCTGCACAGAAGAATTATGTCCTTGATGCACCGCTAGGTGACAGACCTATTGCAGGAGCAGATGCAGACATTATGAACGTTTGGCTAGCTCAATATGATGACTACTTGATAGTTTAGTGCACCATGCTTAACGACTTAGAATCGGGGCTTCAAAGACGTTTTGAACGTCATGGACCATACGAGATGTTCCAGGAGTTGAAGTTAATATTTCAAGCAAATACCCGAGTTGAGAGATATGAAGTCTCCAACAAGTTCTATAGCTAAAAGATGGAGGAGAATCACTCAACTAGCGAGCATGTGCTCAGATTGTCTGGGTACTACAATCACTTGAATCAAGTGGGAGTTAATCTTCCAGATAAGATAGTGATTGACAGAATTCTCTAGTCACCATCACCAAGTTAGTAGAACTTCGTGATGAACTATAGTATGCAAGGGATGACGAAAACAAATCCCGAGATTTTCATGATGATGAAATTGATGAAGGTAGAAATCAAGAAAGAGCATCAAGTGTTGATGGTTGACAAGATCACTAGTTTCAAAAGGGCAAAGGAAAAAAAAGGGAACTTCAAGAAAAACAGCAAGCAAGTTGCTGCTCAAGTGAAGAAGCCCAAGTCTGGTCCTAAGCCTGAGACTAAGTGCTTCTACTACATAGGGACTGGTCACTCGAAGCAGAACTGCCCCAAGTATTTGGCGGATAGAAGGATGGCAAAGTGAACATAAGTATATTTGATATACATGTTATTGATGTATGCTTTACTAGTGTTTATAGCAACCCCTCAGTATTTGATACTAGTTTAGTTGCTAAGATTAGTAACTCGACATGGGAGTTGCAGAATAAACAGAGACTAGTTAAGGGTGAAGTGACGATGTGTGTTGGAATTGGTTCCAAGATTGATATGATCATCATTGCACACTCCCTATAATTTCGGGATTAGTGTTGAACCTAAATAAGTGTTATTTGGTGTTTGCGTTGAGCATGAATATGATTTGATCATGTTTATTGTAATACGGTTATTCATTTAAGTAAGAGAATAAATTGTTGTTCTGTTTACATGAATAAAACCTTATATGGTTACACACCCAATGAAAATAGTTCGTTGGATCTCGATCGTAGTGATACATATAATCATAATATTGAAACCAAAAGATGCAAAGTTAATAATGATAGTGCAACTTATTTGTGGCACTGCCATTTAGGTCATATTGGTGTAAAGCGCATGAAGAAACTCCATCCTGATTGGCTTTTGGGATCACTTGATTATGAATCAGTTGATGCTTGCGAACCATGCCTCATGGGCAAGATGACTAAGACTCCGTTCTTCGGAACAATGGAGCGAGCAACAGATTTGTTGGAAATCATACATACTGATGTATGTGGTCCGATGAATATTGAGGCTCGCGATAGGTATCATTATTTTCTGATCTTCACAGATGATTTGAGCAGATATGAGTATATCTACTTGATGAAACACAAGTCTGAAATATTTGAAAAGTTCAAATAATTTCAGAGTGAAGTGGAGAATCATCGTAACAAAAAATAAAAGTTTCCACGATATGATCGCAGAAGTAAAATATTTGAGTTACGAGTTTGGCCATCAGTTAAAACAATGTGAAATAGTTTCACTACTCATGCCACCTGGAACACCATAGCATAATGGTGTGTCTGAATGTCATAACCGTATTTTATTAGATATGGTGCAATCTATGATGTCTCTTACCGATCTACCACTATTGTTTTGGGGTTATGCATTAGAGACAGCTACATTCACGTTAAATAGGGAACCATCTAAATCCGTTGAGACGACACCATATGAACTATGGTTTGGCAAGAAACCTAAGTTGTCGTTTCTTAAAAGTTTGAGGTTGCAATGCTTATGTGAAAAAGTTTCAACCTAATAAGCTCAAACCCAAATCGGAGAAGTGCGTCTTCATAGGCTACCCAAAAAGAAAAATGTTGGGTACACCTTCTATCACAGATCCGAAGGCAAGCTATTCATTGCTGGGAATGGATCCTTTCTAGAGAAGGAGTTTCTCTCGAAAGAAGTGAGTGGGAGGAAAGTAGAACTTGATAAGGTAATTGTACCTTCTCCCTTATTGGAAAGTAGTTCATCATAGAAATCTGTTCCTGTGACTACTACACCAATTAGTGAGGAAGCTAATGATGATGATCACGTAACTTCAGATCAAGTTACTACCAAACCTCGTAGGTAAACTAGAGTGAGATTCGCACCAGAGTGGTACGGTAATCCTGTTCTGGAAGTCATGTTACTTGACCATGACGAGCCTACGAACTATGAGGAAGCGATGATGAGCCCAGATTCCGCGAAATGGCTTGAGGCCATGAAATCTGAGATGAGATCCATGTATGAGAACAAAGTATGGACTTTGGTTGACTTGCCCGATGTTCGGCAAGTCATTGAGATTAAATGGATCTTCAAGAGGAAGACGGACGCTGATAGTAGTGTTACTATCTACAAAGCTAGAATTGTCGCAAAAGGTTTTCGACAAGTTCAAGGTGTTGACTACGATAAGAGTTTCTCACTCGTATCTATGCTTAAGTCTGTCCGAATCGTGTTAGCAATTGCCGCATTTTATGAAATCTAGCAAATGGATAAACAAAACTGCATTCCTTAATGGATTTATTAAAGAAGAGTTGTATATGATGCAACCAGAAGGTTTTGTCAATCCTAAAGGTGTTAACAAAATGTGCAAGCTCCAACGATCCATCTATGGACTGGTGCAAGCATCTCAGAGTTGGAATATATGCTTTTATGAGTTGATCAAAGCATATAGTTTTATACAGACTTGCGGTGAAGCCTGTATTTACAACAAAGTGAGTGGGAGCACTACAACTTTTCTGATAAGTATATGTGAATGACATATTGTTGATCGGAAATAATGTAGAATTATTCTGCAAAGCATAAAGGAGTGTTTGAAAGGAGTTTTTTTCAAAGAAAGACCTCGGTGAAGCTGATTACATATTGAGCATCAAGATCTATAGATATAGATCAAGACGCTTGATAAGTTTTTTCAATGAGTACATACCTTGACAAGATTTTGAATTAGTTCAAAATGGAACAGTCAAAGAAAGAATTCTTGCCTGTGTTACAAGGTGTGAAATTGAGTAAGACTCAAAGCACGACCACGGCAGAAAGTAGAAAGAGAATGAAAGTCATTCCCTATGCCTTGGCCATAGGTTCTGTAAAGTATGCCATGCTGTGTACCAGACCTATTGTATACTCTACACTGATTTTGGCAAGGGAGTACAATAGTGATCTAGGAGTAGATCACTGGACAGCGGTCAAAATTATCCTTAGTGGAATAAGGATATATTTCTCGATTATGGAGGTGACAAAAGGTTCGTCGTAAAAGGGTTACGTCGATACAAGTTTTGGCATTGATCCGGATGACTCTAAGTCTTCATCTGGATACATATTGAAAGTGGGATTAATTAGCTAAAGTAGCTCCGTGCAGAGCATTGTAGACATAGAAATTTGCAAAATACTTACGGATCTGAATATGACAGACCCGTTGACTAAAATTATCTCACAAACAAAACATGATCACACCTTAGTACTCTTTGGGTGTAAATCACATAGCGATGTGAACTAGATTACTGACTCTAGTAAACCCTTTGGGTGTTGGTCACATGTGGATGTGAACTATGGGTGTTAACCACATAAAGATGTGAACTATTGATGTTAAATCACATGGCGATGTGAACTAGATTATTGACTCTAGTGCAAGTGGGAGACTGAAGGAAATATGCCCTAGAGGCAATAATAAAGTTATTATTTATTTCCTTATATCATGATAAATGTTTATTATTCATGCTAGAATTGTATTAACCGGAAACATAATACATGTGTGAATACATAAACAAACAGAGTGTCACTAGTATGCCTCTACTTGACTAGCCTGTTGATCAAAGATGGTTATGTTTCCTAGCCATAGACATGAGTTGTCATTTGATTAACGGGATCACATCATTAGGAGAATGATGTGATTGACATGACCCATTCCATTAGCTTAGCACCCGATCGTTTAGTATGTTGCTATTGCTTTCTTCATGACTTATACATGTTCCTATGACTATGAGATTATGCAACTCCCGTTTGCCGGAGGAACACTTTGTGTGCTACCAAACGTCACAACGTAACTGGGTGATTATAAAGGAGCTCTGCAGGTGTCTCCAAAGGTACATGTTGGGTTGGCGTATTTCGAGATTAGGATTTGTCACTCCGATTGTCGAAGAGGTATCTCTGGGCCCTCTCGGTAATGCACATCACATAAGCCTTGCAAGCATTGCAACTAATGAGTTAGTTGCGAGATGATGTATTACGAAACGAGTAAAGAGACTTGCCGGTAACGAGATTGAACTAGGTATTGAGATACCGACGATCGAATCTCGGGCAAGTAACATACCGATGACAAAGGGAACAACGTATGTTGTTATGCGGTCTGACCGAAAAAGATCTTCGTAGAATATGTGGGAGCCAATATGAGCATCCAGGTTCCGCTATTGGTTATTGACCGGAGACGTGTCTCGGTCATGTCTACATTGTTCTCGAACCCGTAGGGTCCGCACGCTTAAGGTTTCGATGACAATTATATTATGAGTTTATGAGTTTTGATGTACCGAAGGAGTTCGGAGTCCCGGATGAGATCGGGGACATGACGAGGAGTCTCGAAATGGTCGAGACGTAAAGATCGATATATTGGACAACTATATTCGGACATCGGAAAGGTTCCGAGTGATTCGGGTATTTTCGGAGGTACCGGGAAGTTACGGGAATACGAGGAAGAAGCAATGGGCCTTAGTGGGAAGGACCAGGAGGTGGCGTGCGCCCCTCCCAAGCCCAGTCCGAATTGGACAAGGGGTTTGGGGCGCGGCCCCTCTCTCCCTTCCTTCCCCTCTTCCCCCCCTATCCCCCCTTCTCCTAGTTGGACTAGGAAAGGAGGAAACCTACTCCAACTAGGAGTAGGAATCCTACTCCCTGGCGCGCCCCTCCTAGGGCCGGCCTCCTCCCCCTTACTCCTTTATATACGGGGGCAGGGGGGCACCTCTAGACACAACAATTTGATCTTCGTGATCGTTCTCTTAGCCGTGTGCGGTGCCCCCCTCCACCATAATCCTCGATAATATTGTAGCGGTGCTTAGGCGAAGCCCTGCGACGGTAGAACATCAAGATCGTCACCACGCCGTCGTGCTGACGAAACTCTTCCCCGACACTTTGCTGGATCGGAGTCCGGGGATCGTCATCGAGCTGAACGTGTGCTAGAACTCGGAGGTGCCATAGTTTCGGTGCTTGATCGGTCGGGCCGTGAAGACGTACGACAACCGCGTTGTTATAACGCTTCCGCTATTGGTCTACGAGGGTACGTGGACAACACTCTCCCCTCTCATTGCTATGCATCACCATGATCTTGCATGTGTGTAGGAATTTTTTTGAAATTACTATGTTCCCCAACACTGCATCCATGTCGGTCGCGACAGCGGCAGCCTCTCCTGCCGTGCCGTGCGCCGGCTCCCGGCTGCCCACTGCTG
The DNA here is from genome assembly GCF_056163025.1 of Triticum urartu. NCBI lineage: Eukaryota > Viridiplantae > Streptophyta > Magnoliopsida > Poales > Poaceae > Triticum > Triticum urartu. The sequence goes on from NC_141878.1 coordinate 92,021,626, forward strand.
CCGCACCCCCGCCGCTCTTGCCGTGGCCGCCCTCGCCTCCCACTGTTGGGGAACGCAGTAATTTCAAAAAAATCCTACGCACACGCAAGATCTACCATGGTGATGCATAGCAATGAGAGGGGATGAGTGTTGTCCATGTACCCTCGTAGACCGTAAGCGGAAGCGTTATGACAACGCGGTTGATGTAGTCGAACGTCTTCACAATCCGACCGATCCTAGCACCGAAGGTACGGCACCTCCGCGATCTGCACACATTCACCTCGGTGACGTCCCGCGAACTCTAGATCCAGCTGAGTGTTGAGGGAGAGTTTCGTTAGCACGACGGCGTGATGACGGTGATGATGAAGCTACCGGAACATGTTTTCTCCTAAGCACTGCAACGATATGACCGAGGTGGATTATGGTGGAGGGGGGCACCGCACACGGCTGAACAATGTCAACTTGTGTGTTCTAGGGTGCCCCCTACCCTCGTATATAAAGGAGCAAGGGGGAGGCCGTCCGGCCCTAGGGCGCGCCAAGGAGGGGAGGAATCCTCCTCCTAGTAGGAGTAGGATTCCTCCTTCCCTAGTCCTACTAGGAGGGGGAAGGAAGGAGTGTGAGAGAGGAAGGAAAGGGGGCGCCACCCTCCCTCCTAGTCCAATTCGGACCCAAGGGGGAGGGGCGTGCGGCCTGCCCCGATAGCCCCTCTCTCTCTCTCTCCACTAAGGCCCATCTAAGCCCACTAGTTCCTCGGGGGGGGGGGGGGTCCGGTAACCATTTCGAGACTCCTCGTCATGTCCGTGATCATATCCGAGACTTCGAACTACCTTTGGTACATCAAAACACATAAACTCATAATACCGATCGTCACCAAATGTTAAGCGTGCGGACCCTACGGGTTCGAGAACTATGTAGACATGACCGAGACTGATCTCAGGTCAATAACCAATAGCGAAACTTGGATGCTCATATTGGTTCCTACATATTCTACGAAGATCTTTATCGGTCAAACCACATAACAACATACGTTGTTCCCTTTGCCATCGGTATGTTACTTGCCCGAGATTCGATCGTCGGTATCTCAATACCTAGTTCAATCTCGTTATTGGCAAGTCTCTTTACTCGTTCCGTAATGCAACATCCCATAACTAACTCATTAGTCACATTGCTTGCAAGGCTTATAGTGATGTGCATTACCGAGAGGGCCCAGAGATACCTCTCCGATACACGAAGTGACAAATCCTAATCTCGGTCTATGCCAACTCAACAAACACCATCATAGACACTTGTAGAGCATATTTATAGTCGCCCAATTATGTTGTGACGTTTGATAACACACTAAGTGTTCCTCTGGTATTTGGGAGTTGCATAATCTCATAGTCATAGGAACATGTATAAGTTATGGAGAAAGCAATAGCAGTAAACTACATGATCATCGTGCTAAGCTAACGGATGGGTCAAGTCAATCACATCATTCTCTAATGATGTGATCCCGTTAATCAAATGACAACTCATGTCCATGGTTAGGAAACATAACCATCTTTGATTAATGAGCTAGTCTAGTAGAGGCATACTAGTGACACTCTGTTTGTCTATGTATTCACACATGTACTAAGTTTCCGGTTAATACAATTCTAGCATGAATAATAAACATTTATCATGATATAAAGAAATATAAATAACAACTTTATTATTGCCTCTAGGGCATATTTCCTTCAGTCTCCCACTTACACTAGAGTCAATAATCTAGATTACATTGTAATAATTCTAACACCCATGGAGTCGTGGTGCTGATCATGTTTTGCTCGTGAGAGAGGCTTAGTCAACGGGTTTGTAACATTCAGATCTGTATGTATCTTGCAAATCTCTATGTCTCCCTCCTTGACTTGATCGTGGATGGAATTGAAGCGTCTCTTGATGTGCTTGGTTCTCTTGTGAAATCTGGATTCCTTTGCCAAGGCAATTGCACCAGTATTGTCACAAAAGATTTTCATTGGACCCGATGCACTAGGTATGACACCTAGATAGGATATGAACTCCTTCATCCAGACTCCTTCATTTGCTGCTTCCGAAGCAGCTATGTACTCCGCTTCACATGTAGATCCCGCCACGACGCTCTGCTTGGAACTGCACCAACTGATAGCTCCACCATTTAATAAAAATATGTATCCTGTTTGTGACTTAGAGTCATCCGGATCAGTGTCAAAGCTTGCATTGACGTAATCATTTACGACGAGCTCTTTGTCACCTCCATAAACGAGAAACATACCCTTAGTCCTTTTCAGGTATTTCAGGATGTTCTTAACCGCTGTCCAGTGATCCATTCCTGGATTACTTTGGTACCTCCCTGCTAAACTAATAGCAAGGCGCACATCAGGTCTGGTACACAACATTGCATACATGATCGAACCTATGGCTGAAGTATAGGGAATGACTTCCATTTTCTCTCTATCTTTTGCAGTGGTCGGGCATTGAGTCTAAATCAACTTCACACCTTGTAACACATGCAAGAACCCTTTCTTTGCTTGATCCATTTTGAACTTCTTCAAAACTTTATCAAGTTATGTGCTTTGTGAAAGTCCAATTAAGTGTCTTGATCTATCTCTATAGATCTTGATGCCCAATATATAAGCAGCTTCACCGAGGTCTTTCATTGAAAAATTCTTATTCAAGTATCCTTTTATGCTATTCAGAAATTCAGTATCATTTCCGATCAGCAATATGTCATCCACATATAATATCAAAAATTCTACAGAGCTCCCGCTCACTTTCTTGTAAATACAGGCTTCTCCAAAAGTCTGTATAAAACCATATGCTTTGATCACACTATCAAAGCATATATTCCAACTCTGAGAGGCTTGCACCAGTCCATAAATGGATCGCTAGAGCTTGCACACTTTGTTAGCACCTTTTGGATCGACAAAACCTTCTGGTTGCATCATATACAACTCTTCTTTAAGATATCCATTAAGGAATGCAGTTTTGACATCCATTTGCCAAATTTCATAATCGTAAAATGCGGCAATTGCTAACATGATTTGGACGGACTTAAGTATCGCTACGGGTGAGAAAGTCTCATCGTAGTCAACTCCTTGAACTTGTCGAAAACCTTTTGCAACAAGTCGAGCTTTGTAGACAGTAACATTACCGTTAGCGTCAGTCTTCTTCTTGAAGATCCATTTATTCTCTGGCCTGCCGATCATCGGGCAAGTCAACCAAAGTCCACACTTTGTTCTCATACATGGATCCCATCTCAGATTTCATGGCCTCAAGCCATTTTGCGGAATCTAGGCTCATCATCGCTTCCTCATAGTTCGTAGGTTCATCATGGTCAAGTAACATGACTTCTAGAACACGATTACCGTACCACTCTGGTGCAGATCTTACTCTAGTTGACCTATGATGTTCGGCAGTAACTTGATCAGAAGTTTCATGATCATCATCATTAGCTTCCTCGCTTACTGGTGTAGGAATCATTGGAACTGATTTCAGTGATGAACTACTTTCCAATAAGGGAGTAGGTACAATTACCTCGTCAAGTTCTACTTTCCTCCCAGTCACTTCTTTCGAGAGAAACTCCTTCCCTAGAAAGGATCCATTCTTAGCAACGAATATCTTTCCTTCGGATCTGTGATAGAAGGTGTACCCAACAGTCTCCTTCGGGTATCCTATGAAGACACATCTCTCCGATTTGGGTTCGAGCTTATCAGGTTGAAGCTTTTTCACATAAGCATCGCAGCCCCAAACTTTAAGAAACGACAACTTGAGTTTCTTGCCAAACCACAGTTCATAAGGTGTCGTCTCAACGGATTTTGATGGTGCCCTATTTAACGTGAATGCAGCTGTCTCTAAAGCATAACCCCAAAACGATAGCGGTAAATCAGTGAGAGACATCATAGATCGCACCATATCTAATAAAGTGCGGTTACGACGTTTGGCACACCACACACCATTACGTTATGGTGTTCCAGGTGGTATGAGTTAAGAAACTATTCCGCATTTGTTTCAAATGAAGACCAAACTCATAACTCAAATATTCACCTCCACGATTAGATCGCAGAAACTTAATTTTCTTGTTACGATGATTTTCCACTTCACTCTAAAATTCTTTGAACTTTTCAAATGTTTCAGACTTATGTTTCATCAAGTAGATATACCCATATCTTCTCAAATCATCTGTGAAGGTAAGAAAATAACGATACCCGCCGCGAGCATCAACACTCATCGGACCGCATACATCAGTATGTATTATTTCCAATAAGTCTGTTGCTCGCTCCATTGTTCCGGAGAACGAAGTCTTAGTTATCTTGCCCATGAGGCATGGTTCGCAAGCATCAAGTGATTCATAATCAAGTGATTCTAAAAGCCCATCAGTATGGAGTTTCTTTATGCGCTTTACACCAATATGACCTAAACGGCAGTGCCACAAATAAGTTGCACTATCATTATTAAACTTATATATTTTGGCTTCAATACTATGAATATGTGTATCACTACTATCAAGATTTAGTAAAAACAGACCACTCATCAAGGGGGCAAGACCATAAAAGATACTATTCATATAAATAGAACAACCATTGTTCACTGATTTAAATGAATAACCGTCTCGCATCAAACAAGATCCAGATATAATATTCATGCTCAACGCTGGCACCAAATGACAATTATTTAGGACTAAAAATAATCCCGAAGGTAGATGTAGAGGTAGTGTGCCGACGGCGATCACATCGACTTTGGAACCATTTCCCACATGCATCATCACCTCGTCCTTAGCCAATCTTCGCTTAATCTGTAGCCATTGTTTCGAGTTGCAAATATTAGCAACAGAACCAGTATCCAATACCCAGGAGCTACTGCGAGCATTCGTAAGGTACACATCAATAGCATGTATATCAAATATACCTTTCACTTTGCCATCCTTCTTCTCCGTCAAATACTTGGGGTAGTTCCGTTTCTAGTGACCAGTCCCTTTGCAGTAGAAGCATTCAGTATCAGGCTTAGGTCCAGACTTGGGCTTCTTCACTTAAGCAGCAACTTGCTTGCTGTTCTTCTTGAAGTTCCCCTTCTTTCCTTTACCCTTTTTCTTGAAACTGGTGGTCTTGTTGACCATCAACACTTGATGCTCCTTCTTGATTTCTACCTCCGCAGCCTTTAGCATTGCGAAGAGCTCGGGAATCATCTTATCCATCCCTTGCATATTATAGTTCATCATGAAGCTTTTGTAGCTTGGTGGCAGTGATTGAAGAACTCTGTCAATGACACCATCATTGGGAAGATTAACTCCCAGCTGAGTCAAGTGGTTGTGGTACGCAGACATTTTGAGTATATGTTCACTGACAGAACTATTCTCCTCCATTTTGCAGCCGCAGAACTTATTGGAGACTTCATATCTCTCAGTCCGGGCATTTGCTTGAAATATTAACTTCAACTCCTGGAACATCTCATATGCTCCATGACGTTCAAAACGCCGTTGAAGTCCCGGTTCTAAGCTGTAAAGCATGGCACACTGAACTATCGAGTAATCATCAGCTTTGCTCTGTCAGGTGTTCATAACATCTTGCGTTGCTCTTGCAGCGGGTTTTTCACCTAGCGGTGCTTCCAGGACGTAATTCTTCTATGCAACAATGAGGATAATCCTCAAGTTACGGACCCAGTCCGTGTAGTTTCTACCATCATCTTTTAACTTAGCTTTCTCTAGTAATGCATTAAAATTCAACGGAACAACAACACGTACCATCTATCTGCAATGACATAGACATGCAAAATACTATTAGGTACTAAGTTCATGATAAATTAAAGTTCAATTAATCAAATTACTTAAGAACTCCCACTTAGATAGACATCCCTCTAATCATCTAAGTGATCACGTGATCCATATCAACTAAACCATATCCGATCATCACGTGAGATGGAGTAGTTTTCAATGGTGAACATCACTATGTTGATCATATCTACTATATGATTCATGCTCGACCTTTCGGTCTCAGTGTTCCGAGGCCATATCTGCATATGCTAGGCTCGTCAAGTTTAACCCGAGTATTCCACGTGTGCAAAAATGGCTTGCACCCGTTGTATGTGAACGTAGAGCTTATCACACCCGATCATCACTTGGTGTCTCGGCACGACGAACTGTAGCAATGGTGCATACTCTGGGAGAACACCTGTACCTTGAAATTTCGTGAGAGATCATCTTATAATGCTACCGCCGAACTAAGCAAATTAAGATGCATAAAGGATAAACATCACATGCAATCAATATAAGTGATATGATATGGCCATCATCATCTTGTGCCTTTGATCTCCATCTCCAAAGCACCATCATGATCACCATCGTCACCGGCTTGACACCTTGATCTCCATTGAAGCATCATTGTCGTCTCGCCAACTATTGCTTCTACGACTATCGCTACCGCTTAGTGATAAAGTAAAGCAATTACATGGCGATTGCATTTTATACAATAAAGCAACCATATGGCTCCTGCCAGTTACCGATAACTCCGTTACAAAACATGATCATCTCATACAATAAAATTTAGCATCATGTCTTGACCATATCACATCACAACATGCCCTGCAAAAACAAGTTAGACGTCCTCTACTTTGTTGTTGCAAGTTTTACGTGGCTGCTATGGGCTGAGCAAGAATCGTTCTTACCTACGCATCAAAAATCACAACGCGGTATAATGATTGCTTTTTGATATTTAGAAAGAACCATGTTCATTGAATCCGATTCAACTAAAGCTGGAGAAATAGACACCCACTAGCCACCTGTGTGCGAAGCACGTCGATAGAACCAGTCTCGCATAAGCGTACGCATAATATCGGTCTGGGCCGCTTCATCCAACAATACCGCTGAATCAAGAATCAACTAGTGACGGCAAGCAATATGTATATACCCACACCCACAACTCCTTTGTGTTCTACTCGTGCATATAACATCTACGCATAGACCTGGCTCTGATACCACTGTTGGGGAACGCAGTAATTTCAAAAAAATTCCTACGCACATGCAAGATCTATCATGGTGATGCATCGCTACGAGAGGGGATGAGTGTTGTCCACGTACCCTCGTAGACCATAAGCGGAAGCGTTATGACAATGCGGTTGATGTAGTCGAACATCTTCACGATCCGACCGATCCTAGCACCAAAGGTACGGCACCTCCGCGATCTGCACACGTTCGGCTCGGTGACGTCCCGCGAACTCTAGATCCAGCTGAGTGTCGAGGGAGAGTTTCGTCAGCACGATGGCGTGATGACGGTGATGATGAAGCTATCGGAACAGGGCTTCGCCTAAGCATTGCAGCGATATGACCTAGGTGGATTATGGTGGAGGGGGGCACCGCACACGGCTAAACAATGTCAACTTGTGTGTTCTAGGGTGCCCCCTGCCCCCATATATAAAGGAGCAAGGGGGGAGGCCGGCCGGCCCTAGGGCGCGCCAAAGAGGGGAGGAATCCTCCTCCTAGTAGGAGTAGGATTCCTCCTTTCCTAATCCTGCTAGGAGGGGGAAGGAAGGAGTGGGAGAGAGTAAGGAAAGGGTGCGCCACCCTCCCTCCTAGTCCAATTCGGACCCAGGCCCGGACCCGATGGGGGGGGGCAGGGGGGCGGCCGCCTCGAAGCCCCCGGAGTGGATGGGTCCCGACCTAGGGACGTATGTAGGCCTGCTGCTAAGTTGAAATCATGCATGGGCGGAAGAAATGTGCTGCTAAATTGGCCCAAGTTACTACGATTGTTAGCCACTAACTAGTAAGCCTGCACGTGCAACGCACGTCTCAAATGTTGAGGGTGATATTTGGAGATATTTCAGATGTAGAGTAGGAAAGATTTGTTTTCAAAACAATAATCGTGATGTCAAAAAGGACACGTTTCATGTTAAATGGAAGTAGCTTATAGACAATGTAGCTTATCTTGCATAATTTACTCCGCTGATGTGAATACACACTATTTTACAGGAATGCTCACTGGATTTGAAAAAAGATAATGTTTATAATAGAAGAAGAAATAGTTACATATCAATCTCAATATAGAACCATGAAGAAAGGCAAGGATACCATCAATAGCATAGTACACCTAAGAGCTATCACCCGCCATGCGACCAGTAGATATAAAATATAAAAAAAATGCTAAAAAAATAACATTATGCCATCTTTTTTTTGAAGCAGATAAATTCCATGTTGAAGTACCAATAGCTCACTATTGAGTAGGCGTACATATTAGAGGCCATATTCTTCAACATCCTGTCATAACCCGATGGCCTCTCACACACATCAGATTTTGCATGTTGCGGTAGCAAAGCCAGTAATAATCTGCCGAGATATAAAACAAATACATGAAAGAGCTTTATTTTCTCATACATGAATTCTTGACCAAATACAAAAAAAAAGAATTGTGTATCCACCGCAAGTTTACCTAGAGCATATAGAGAGTGCCATGTTACTCTTAATAACACTTTAAATGCTTGATCGTACATGGTACTATAAATGCATTCAGTAATACAATATTTTATATAGGTTGCAAACAAAGCATCATGATTGTAACATCAAGTCGCACAAAGTACGGACCAAAATGATCCTCATAAATGTCTTTATGAACAACAACCTTTTTCTTAACTTCCTCCTCTCTTGCCAGTACATGTTTCAAGATTTGTTATGTAATGATCTGTAGAAATATATATTTACAATGGTAATAAATAAATATTCGATCAACAGTTGCACATTCTAAATATATGTAAAGGTAGAAAGACATACAAGTCAGCGCTGTTACACTGCTTCTAAAGGCATCTCTTCTTGTGTCATACATTTTTCTCCTACCTATCTTCTCTTCTTAATTGGCTGGACCATTAGGAGAAGCGGTAAGAAATTTAATCAGAATGAAGAGGAGATCAAATAAATCAATTTGAAAGATAGGAAGGAGCAGAAGGAGAGATTTCACAATCTCACTAAATCACTATCGAATTCATGAACAACATCTTGCGCTTCTGGGTAGTTATCATCCTGTCCTTCGTGCGAGAAAGAAGGCCACTAACCTATAGATAAGAAAAAGGATTGGCGGTGAAAAGAGAAGATTATATTTGTCCTTACAGCGAGATTAGGAAGTACACCTGAGATGTATTTGTTTCAGTAGTTCATGAACTGAATATAGCCTCGATCTGATTTCCTGATAGTCATGAAAACAATGAGCCTGGGAATAAATGATGCAAAATCCTGGAGAGAAAACTTCTACAGAAATAAACATAGCACCTGCAAGACATCTTAAAGCAAACATGCCATGAAGTTGTAATATGGATAAGTAATTTCTAAATGGAGATGAAAATTTGCGAAGTTGAATACCAGATAGAGATATTGTAGGACAGAATTTGAGCTCCTGAAATCGCTCTCACCAACCATGGTGACCCTGGAATGTGGGGTTCGGAGCTGTCCGGCCCAACAGTACTGCTAATTGACATGGAGAGGACTCATGTCTCCATTCCGTGTCTCTTCGTGTCCTCCTAATCTGGAGAGGACACACAGAGAGTTCCTATCAATTTATTTCTCATGTCATGTCTGCCATGTAACTCCATGCTAATAAACACTGAGTGTGCCCTAAAACAGCATCATACGTACAAAACCATAACTTTCACTGAAAACAGGGTAGCATATACTCCCAAAATGACCAGCCAATAAGTCCATGCACAACACGCAATTGCTATCTTCAGTTTTCCAGATTTCTTTGCACAAATGAATCTAGTGGCAGCATCAGCAATCCAACTGAAGCTCTCATGGAAGGTACACAGACAATCCGATCAAAAAATCTTCTAGTTTCCAGCTTGCATCATACACATAATACACCAACAGTCTGATCAAAACTCAAGTATTAGAAAAGAAGGTTGTCAATTACCTGTACTGCGACAATATGGGACCGCGTGGGGAAGAACTTCAGAGGTCACACTTCAGAACCTTCATCAACATAAACTAAACAAAGACATCAGGAAAGATGCTTGATTCCATTGTGTTAGTGACAGCGAGCAACATGAAAAAATGCCGTACATGAGGAAGAGGTTACCTTAGAGGAGGTTGATGATGAGGGCGAGGTGGAGCTTGCCGAAGCGAGACGTTGGAATTCGAGAGGCAGTCGAGGTTGGCGACGCGGCCACGAGGCGGGCGAGGTCAGCGAGTCGTCCAGAGAGCGTGAGGATTGGAAGGCATGCCGCCCCCAGCGAGGAGGGCTTGCGTTCGCCGCCGCCGGACGACCAGCCCCGCCTGTTCGTCGCGCCTCTCTCCCTTTCCTCCTGCTGCCAGGGAGGAGGACCCGCGTCCGCCACCGATCTCGCTCCTCCGTCGGCTGGTGAGTCGCGCCTCTCGCCCTCTCCTTCTTCCATTCCTCTCTTCTCCTTTCCCCATCTTCCCATCTTCTCCCTCGCCGCCCTCTGCGTGTGGGTGAACGCCGCCGGGTGCGCGGGTTTCTCTAGGAGGGGGCGGCGGCTGCAAGCGCGTGGGGGCGTGCGAGGAGGCAGGGGTTGTTTTTGTTAGCGGTGGAGTACGGCCCGTCATTGGAATTTGATAAGTCCACACCATAACACTATTAGATGAATGATGGCTGTTAGATTGTGTTTTGCGGGACTAATCGTGTGGTGCTGATTGATTCGTGCCTCTTTGTGGGACTAATTGCTGGGTGCACTTAAGAAAATTCTTGTTTGATTGTTTAATAGTAGTGGAGACTAATCGTGTGGTGCTGATTGATTCGTGCCTCTTTGTGGGACTAATTGCTGGGTGCACTTAAGAAAATTCTTGTTTGATTGTTTAATAGTAGTGGAGAAGATGGAGATTACGCACAAGCTTGTCTAAAAAAAACTAATTATGCACAAGCGTGGTTCATGGATCTGAGTCAGCAATCTTGGAGAGGCGAGTCACTTTACGACTTCTTGCACGCAAGGCACGGTCGGCGGCTGCCGCAGGATGGATTCTTGCCTCGCCACCGCCGGAATCTGTTGACGACGGCGGGCGAGGGACCTCCACTGAGCATGCCCCATGATGTGCTACTACTCTAACAGGCGTTTCTCATCAGCCATCAAGGAGATGAAAAACTGATTCTAGACAAGGTATTGTGCCTCAACTATTTTGCTTTTCCCATTATAATTAATAAAAAAGTTACAAATGATCATTAATATTCGATCTTCATAGATAATTGATTGATTGGCCGTGGTTACTTAACTGATTGAATTACGTGGCATCTTTCTAGGAGTCACTACGTCTGGTGCTAATTGCAACGTACAGATCCTTTCTCATTTAACTGATTGAATTCTCCCATTAAAAAAATTAATTGGGTCGCATCTGGTCTTTGCAATGTTCTATGAACACATAGATGCTAGCACTAGTCAGGGAAAAGAAACTAGTCCATGATTATGGTTAATTTACTTTTCTCTAAAAATGCACTGGATGTGATAGTACTTCCAATTCAGCCTCCTAAGCCAATTCATCGGGAGATAGATGCAAGATTAACACTTGGGATTGAATAGGAAGCAGGAAAGACGACTAGAAAATTAGTCCCGATGGCACGCTCTAAGGGGCCCCGAGCTCTACTCTTGCCCCGGGCCCCTAAAATCCCAGGCTCGGCCCTGTTCAGACCCAAGGGGGAGGGGGAGCGCGGCCTACCCTGGCAGCCCCTCTCTCTCTCTCCGCTAAGGCCCATCTAGGCTCACTAGTTCCGGGGGGGGGGGGGGGTCCGGCAACCCTCCGACACTCCGGTTTTCTCCGAAATCATCCGGAACACTTTCGGTGTCCGAATATAGCCGTCCAATATATCAATTTTATGGTTCGACCATTTTGAGACTCCTCGTCATGTCCGTGATCATATCCGGGACTCCGAACTACCTTCGGTACATCAAAACACATAAACTCATAATATCGATCGTCACTGAACGTTAAGCGTGCAGACCCTACGGGTTCGAGAACTATGTACACATGATTGAGACTCATCTCCGGTTAATAACCAATAGCGGAACCTGGATGCTCATACTGGTTCCTACATATTCTACGAAGATCTTTATCGGTCAAACCACATAACAACATACGGTGTTCCCTTTGTCATCGGTATGTTACTTGCCTGAGATTCGATCATCGGTATCTCAATACCTAGTTCAATCTCGTTACCGGCAAGTATCTTTACTCGTTCCGTAATGCAACATCCCGTAACTAACTCATTAGTCACATTGCTTGCAAGGCTTATAGTGATGTGCATTACCGAGAGGGCCTAGAGATACCTCTCCGATACACAAAGTGACAAATCCTAATCTCGATCTATGCCAACTCAACAAACACCATTGGAGACACTTGTAGAGCATATTTAAGTTGGGGAACGCAGTAATTTCAAAAAAATCCTACGCACACGCAAGATCTATCATGGTGATGCATAACAACGAGAGGGGAAGAGTGTTGTCCACGTACCCTCGTAGACCGTAAGTGGAAGCGTTATGACAACGCGGTTGATGTAGTCGTACGTCTTCATGATCCTACCGATCCTAGTACCGAAAGTACGGCACCTCCGCGGTCTGCACACATTCGGCTCGATGACGTTCCACGAACTCACGATCCAGCAGAGTGTCGAGGGAGAGCTTTGTCAGCATGACGGCGTGATGATGGTGATAATGATGCTACCGGAACAGGGCTTCGCCTAAACACCGCTACGATATGACCGAGGTGGATTATGGTGGAGGGGGCACCGCACACAGCTAAGATATCAATGATCAACATGTGTGTCTATGGGGTGCCCCCTGGCCACGTATATAAAAGATGGAGGGAGGAGGAGGCCGGCCCTCATAGGGCATGCCCAAAGTGTGGAGTCCTACTAGGACTCCCTAGTTTCCCACAAAAAAACACTAGGACTCCCTAGTCCTAGTAGGATTCCACCTCCCACATGGAATAGGAAAAAGGGAAGGGAGAAGGACGGACGGGCGCCCCCTTTCTCTAGTCCAATTCAGACCAGACCATGGGGAAGGGGCGCGACGACCCTTGAGGCCTTGCTCTCCTTTCCCGTATGGCCCATTAAGGCCCAATACGAATTCCTGTAACTCTCCGGTACTCCGAAAAATACCCGAATCACTTGGAACCTTTCCGATGTCCGAATATAGCCTTCCAATATATCGATCTTTACGTCTCGACCATTTTGAGACTCCTCGTCATGTCCCCGATCTCATCCGGGACTCCAAACAAACTTCGGTCATCAAATCACATAACTCATAATACAAATCTTCACAGAACATTAAGCGTGTGGACCCTATGGGTTCGAGAACTATGTAGACATGACCGAGACTCATCTCCGGTCAATAACCAATAGCGGAACCTGGATGCTCATATTGGTTCCTACATATTCTATGAAGATCTTTATCGATCAAACCGCATAACAACATATGTTGTTCGCTTTGTCATCGGTATGTTACTTGCCCGAGATTCGATCGTCGGTATCATCATACCTAGTTCAATCTCGTTACCGGCAAGTCTCTTTACTTGTTCCGTAATGCACCATCCCGCAACTAACTCATTAGTCACATTGGTTGCAAGGCTCATAGTGATGTACATTACCGAGAGGGCCCAGAGATACCTCTCCGATAGACGGAGTGACAAATCCTAATCTCGATCTATGCCAACTCAACAAACACCATTGGAGACACCTGTAGAGCATCTTTATAATCACCCAGTTACATTTTGACGTTTGATAGCACACAAGGTGTTCCTCCATTATTCGGGAGTTGCATAATCTCATAGTCAAAGGAACATGTATAAGTCATGAAGAAAGCAATAGCAATAAAACTGAACGATCATTATGCTAAGGTAACGGGTGAGTCTTGTCCATCACATCATTCTCTAATAATGTGATCCCGTTCATCAAATGACAAAACATGTCCATGGCTAGGAAACTTAACCATCTTTGATTAATGAGCTAGTCAAGTAGAGGCATACTAGGGACACTCTATTTGTCTATGTATTCACACATGTACTAAGTTTCCGGTTAATACAATTCTAGCATGAATAATAAACATTTATCATGATATAATGAAATATAAATAACAACTTTATTATTGCCTCTAGGGCATATTTCCTTCAGTCTCCCACTTGCACTAGAGTCAATAATCTAGTTCACATCATCATGTGATTTAACACCAATAGTTCACATATTTATGTGATTAGTTCACATCTCCATGTGACTAACACCCAAATGGTTTACTAGAGTCAATAATCTAGTTCACATCATTGTGTGATCAACACCCAAAGAGTGATCATGTTTTTCTTGTGAGAGAAATTTAGTCAACGAGTCTGCCACATTCAGAGCCATATGTATTTTGCAAATTTTCTATGTCTACAATGCTTTGCACGGAGCTACTATAGCTAATTGCTCCCACTTTCAATATGTATCTAGATTGAGGCTTAGAGTCATCGAGATCGGTGTCAAAGCTTGCATCGATGTAACTCTTTACGATGAACTCTTTGTCACCTCCATAATTGAGAAACATTTCCTTATTCCACTAAGGATATTTTTGAATGCTGTCCAGTGATCCACTATGGATCACTATGGTACCCTCTTGCCAAACTTATGGTGAGGTACACAATAGGGCTGGTACACAACATATCATACTTTATAGAACCTATGACTGAGGCATAGAGAATGCCTTTTCATTCTCTTTATATTTTTTGCCGTGGCTAGGTTTTGAGTCTTTACTCAACTTCACACCTTGCAACACAGGCAAGAACTCCTTCTTTGACTGTTCCATTTTGAACTACTTCAAAATCTTGTCAAGGCATGTACTCATTGAAAATATATCAAGCGTGTTGATCTATCTCTATAGATCTTGATGCTCAATGTGTAAGTAGCTTCACCGAGGTCTTTCTTTGAAAAACTCATTTCAAACAATCCTTTATGATTTCTAGAAAATTCTACATTATTTCCAATCAACAATATGCCATTCACATATACTTATCAGAAATGATGTAGTGCTCCCACTCACTTTCTTGTAAATACAGGCTTCATCGCAAGTCTGTATAAAACCATATGCTTTGATCACTTTATCAAAGCATATATTCCAACTCCGAGATGCTTGCACCAGTCCATAGATGGATCGCTGGAGCTTGCTCACTTTGTTAGCACCTTTAGGATCGACAAAACCTTCTGGTTGCATCATATACAACTCTTATTTAAGAAATCCATTAAGGAATGCAGTTTTGACATCCATTTGCCAGATTTCATAAAATGCGGCAACTGCTAACATGATTCGGACAGACTTTTAAGCGTCGATACGAGTGAGAAAATCTCATCGTAGTCAACACCTTGAACTTGTCGAAAACCTTTTGCGACAATTCGAGCTTTGTAGATAGTAACACTACTATCAGTGTCCGTCTTCCTCTTGAAGATCCATTTATTCTCAATGACTCACCGATCATTGGGAAAGGCAATCAAAGTCCATACTTTGTTCTCATACATGGATCCCATCTCAGATTTCATGGCCTCAAACCATTTTGCGGAATCTGGGCTCATCATCGCTTCCTTATAGTTCGTAGGTTCATCATGGTCTAGTAACATGACTTGCAGAACAGGATTACCGTATCACTCTGGTGCGGATCGTGCTCTGGTTGACCTACAAAGTTCTGTAGTAACTTGATCCGAAGTTTCATGATCATCATCATTAACTTCCTCTCTAGTTGGTGTAGGCATCACAGGAACAGATTTCTCTGATGAACTACTTTCCAATTCGAGAGAAGATACAGTTACCTCATCAAGTTCTACTTTCCTCCCACTCACTTCTTTCGAGAGAAACTCCTTCTCTAGAAAGGATCCATTCTTAGCAACAAAATATCTTGCCTTCGGATCTGTGATAGAAGGTGTACCCAACAGTTTCTTTTGGGTATCCTATGAAGACACACTTCTCCGATTTGGGTTTGAGCTTATCAGGCTGAAATTCTTTCACATAAGCATCACAACCCCAAAGTTTAAGAAATGACAGCTTAGGTTTCTTGCTAAACCATAGTTCATACAGTGTCGTCTCAAAGGATTTAGATGGTGCCCTATTTAATGTGAATGTAGTTGTCTCTAATGCATAACCCCAAAAGATAGTGATAAATCGGTAAGAGACATCATAGATTGTGATATGTCTCCAACATATCTATAATTTTTGATTGCTCCATGCTATTATATATTCTGTCTTGGATGTTTAATGGGCTTATTTATACACTTTTATATTATTTTTGGGACTAACCTATTAACCGGAGGCCCAACCCAAATTGTTGTTTTTTGCCTATTTCAGTGTTTCGCAGAAAAAGAATATCAAACGGAGTCCAAACGGAATGAAACTTTCGGGAGCGTGATTTTTTGGAACAAACGTGATCCAGAGGATTTGGAGTGGACGTCAAGCAACCAACGAGGAGGCCACGAGGCAGGGGGCGCGCCTACCCCCTGGGCGCGCCCTCCACCCTCGTGGCTCCACCGACCTACTTCTTCCTCCTATATATACCTACGTACCCTGAAAACATCGGGGAGCACCACCAAAACCTAATTCCACCGCCGCAACCTTCTGTACCCAAGAGATCCCATCTTGGGGCCTTTTCCGGAGCTCCGCCGGAGGGGGCATTGATCACGGAGGGCCTCTACATCAACTCCATGGCCCCTCCGATGATGTGTGAGTAGTTTACCTCAGACCTTCGGGTCCATAGTTATTAGCTAGATGGCTTCTTCTCTCTCTTTGGATCTCAATACAAAGTTCTCCTTGATTCTCTTGGAGATATATTCGATGTAATCTTCTTTTGCGGTGTGTTTGTCGGGATCTGATGAATTGGGGGTTTATGATCAAGATTATCTATGAACAATATTTGAATCTTCTCTGAATTATTTTATGTATGATTGGTTATCTTTGCAAGTCTCTTCGAATTTTCAGTTTGGTTTGGCCTACTAGATTGATCTTTCTTACAATGGGAGAAGTGCTTAGCTTTGGGTTCAATCTTGCGATGCTCGATCCCAGTGACAGAAAGGGAAACGACACGTATTGTATTGTTGCCATCGAGGATAAAAAGATGGGGTTTATATCATATTGCATGAGTTTATCCCTCTACATCATGTCATCTTGCTTAAAGCGTAACTCCGTTCTTATGAACTTAATACTCTAGATGCATGCTGGATAGCGGTCGATGTGTGGAGTAATAGTAGTAGATGCAGGCAGGAGTCGGTCTACTTGTCACGGACGTGATGCCTATATACATGATCATACCTAGATATTCTCATAATTATTCACTTTTCTATCAATTGCTCGACAGTAATTTGTTCACCCACCGTAATACTTATGCTATCTTGAGAGAAGCCACTAGTGAAACCTATGCCCCCCAGGTCTATCTTCCATCATATAAGTTTCCAATCTATTTTACTTTGCAATCTTTACTTTCAATCTATATCATAAAAATACCAAAAATATTTATCTTATTATCTCTATCAGATCTCACTCTCGTAAGTGACCGTGAAGGGATTGACAACCCCTTGATCACGTTGGTTGCGAGGTTCTTATTTGTTTATGTAGGTGCGTGGGACTTGAGCGTGATCTCCTACTGGATTGATACCTTGGTTCTCAAAAACTGAGGGAAATACTTACGGTGCTTTGCAGCATCACCCTTTCCTCTTCAAGGGAAAACCAACGCATGCTCAAGAGGTAGCAAGAAGGATTTGTGGCGCCGTTGCTAGGGAGATCTATGCCAAGTCAAGACATACCAATTACCCATCACAACTCTTATCCTTCGCATTACATTATTTGCCATTTGCCTCTCGTTTTTTTCTCCCCCACTTCACTCTTACCGTTTTATTCGCCCTCTTTCCCGTTTGCCTCTTTTTCCTTCCTGCCTTCTATGTGCTCGTTATTTTTGCAATTTGTTGCCCTCATGTCTGAAACTAGGGAGGTTATCGTTGATAAGAATAATAATATGGAAAACTTTGATGCTATTGATGATCCTCTTGAAAATCCTACTATTTTACACACTAAAAGGTTTCGGATTGGTAGCGGTAATATTATTGGGAAGGGAGTTATTCAAGATTTCTTTACTTGTGTCGGTGCTTTGACATGAGCGGGTCTATTCTTCATAAAACTAGTAGTCTCGCGGATGCTATATCTTTGCTCATAGTTGAACTTGAAATACAATTTTTACATATGCATCCTTCCATATAAAGGATTTCCCTAGAATTTTTTAATATTGAGCATTCTTCTGTTAAGCGAGCAGCGACCATCTTTTTAGCTCATGAGTTCAGATTTATAATAAAAGAAGCCAATGAAATTTTTGCGCATTATAGGGTGGATGCCGGCCGTCCTCCCATAGAAGAAATCCTTTTTTATCAAGAAGACATTATGCGTTTACAATCCTTAGATCATGCTGCTTTTAATGAAAACCTTAGAAAAAAGGTTCCTACCAATGTTCTTGTTGATAGGATCTGTGAATTTAATGATAATTTTGCTATCCAGAATAATGGGTTGGGTTTTTCCCTTGAACAAAGAATCATGACTTTTTTTGCCAAAAGAATGCTTATAATGATGAATTGGTTGTGCAATATGAGGGGCCAAAGGAGGAACCAATACCTCCCGAGCTTGATCTTGGGGACTTTTGTCTCATTAAATTTAGCCCTTTTGATTACTTTTTCTTGCCACAAAGAAAACTTGCTGCTGAACATAGGGAGTATGAGATGAGTTTTCGCGATCTACCTTATCATTACCATGGCAACACCTAGATCTATCTTCGCTTTTATGCCTAGCTAGGGGCGTCAAAAGATAGCGCTTGTTGGGAGGCAACCCAATTTTATTTTTGTTCCTTGCTTTTTGTTCCTGTTTAGTAATAAATAATTTATCTAGCCTCTGTTTTGGTTGTGTTTTTTGTGTTTAATTAGTGTTTGTGCCAATTAGAACCGTTGGGAAGAATTGGGGAAAGTCTTTGCGATCTTGCTGTAAAAAACAGAAACTTTAGCGCTCATGAGAATTGCTGCCATTTTTTATTGGAGAGTTCTATTTAGTTAATTCTTTTTCAGATGATTAATAGATAAATTCCTCACGTCCAGCAATTTATTTTAGAATTTTTGGGGTTCCATAAGTTTGCATTAGTTACAGATTACTACAGACTGTTCTGTATTTGACAGATTCTGTTTTTCATGTGTTGTGTGCTTATTTTGATGAATCTATGGCTAGTAACGGAGTTTATAAACCATAGAGAAGTTGGAATACAGTAGGTTTAACACCAATATAAATAAAGAATGAGTTCATTACATTACCTTGAAGTGGTGATTTGTTTTCTTTCGCTAACGGAGCTCATGAGATTTTCTGTAAGTTTTGTGTTGTGAAGTTTTCAAGTTTTGGGTAAAGATTTGATGGATTATGGAGCAAGGAGTGGCAAGAGCCTAAGGTTGGGGATGCCCAAGGCACCCCAAGTTAAAATCCAAGGACACCAAAAAGCCTAAGCTTGGGGATGCCCCGGAAGGCATCCCCTCTTTTGTCTTCGTTCATCGGTAACTTTACTTGGAGCTATATTTTTATTCACCACATGATATGTGTTTTGCTTGGAGCGTCTTGTATGATTTGAGTCTTTGCTTTTTAGTTTACCACAATCATCCTTTCTGTACACACCTTTTGAGAGAGACACACATGAATGTGAATTTATTAGAATACTCTATGTGCTTCACTTATATCTTTTGAGCTATATAGTTTTTGCTCTAGTGCTTCACTTATATCTTTTAGAGCACGGCGGTGGTTTCATTTTATAGAAATAATTGATCTCTCATGCTTCACTTATATTATTTAGAGAGTCCTTTAGAACAGCATGGTAATTTGCTTTTGATATTATAATAAAAACTTTCATATAAGTGCATTGAATACTAAGAGAAGTTTGATAATTGATGATTGATTTGAGATATGGAGATAGTGATATTAAAGTTGTGCTAGTTGAGTAGTTGTGAATTTGAGAAATACTTGTGTTGAAGTTTGCAAGTCCCGTAGAATGCACGTATGGTAAACGTTGTGTAACAAATTTGAAACATGAAGTGTTATTTGATTGTCTTCCTTATGAGTGACGGTCGGGGACGAGCGATGATCTTTTCCTACCAATCTATCCCCCTAGGAGTATGCGTGTAATACTTGGTTTTTGATGACTTGTAGATTTTTTCAATAAGTATGTGAGTTCTTTATGACTAATGTTAAGTCCATGGATTATACACACTCTCACCCTTCCATCATTGCTAGCCTCTTCGGTACCGTGCATTGCTGTAGCGACCAGACCTCAAACGGTCCAATCTCTGTGCTCAGGTGTCATCCCTGGATCAGTAATGCTGACACCACACAGTACTTGAAGGATTTATAACAGAGTAGCAATCACACACTTATTACATCGAGTGTCTCAGAAGAGAACTTATTACAATAAATATGGCTTAAGGTCATCTAATTACGATAACAGCGGAAGGCTTGGAAGATAAGTGAGTCCATCAACTCCAACGGCATAACTAAGTATAGAACCACGACCTAAAACACCTTAATCATCGTCTGAAAAGTCTGCAGCATTAACGTTGCAGCCCGAAATGGGTCAGCACATGGAATATGCTGGCAAAATAACACATAGAGAGTAATGGAATGAAATAGGCTAATCTATATGCATATTTGGCTGGTGGAAAGCTCTATGGTTACAGTTTTGCGTAAAGCCAATTTTCCCTACTGCAAAGGAATAAATTTTATTTAACTATCATGGTAGTTGTTAAACATTGAGAATGGTTGACAGCATTCTCAATCCCAATTAAGCATCATCATTAAACATAACCCAACAAAATTACATTTTAGAGTAACATGTTGAGATTCACATTATAATCCAGGTACTAGATACTCAAGATGTCCATAACCGGGGACACGGCTAATCATGATTAGTTTATACACTCTGCAGAGGTTTGTGCACTTTTCCCCACAAGACTCGATCGCCTCCGTTTGGTTTCTCGCACTACATGATGTTTGAGAAGATGGATGACCGAGACATAGTCTTTCAGAAGCGCTAGCACCTTACGATCGGGTAGACCGTTACACCTACTTTCCCCTACATCTGCTAGTCTACCACTATAAGAGTTCGCACAACTTAATCAACTATGCTAGAGCCCATAATAGCTTATGGCTGCACACGGAAGTTTCTACCATGAATAATCTCATGATCCCTTTGAGGCTGGGTGGCGGTCCATAAAGAAAAACAGGCAATCGCTGGAATACCCAGGTGCCTCAATCCACCCAGATGTGTATTTAAGTTTCCACCTTAAGTAAACAACTAATTAACAATCTCACATCTGTCATGGATACACTCACCCAATCCACGTCTACTAGCATAGCATGGCATAATAAGCAAACGTAGAAGTAACTCCCAAAGGTTTGATAATAACAGGTAATAGGTTCTACCTCATCTACTTACCAAACCCACA
Organism: Triticum urartu; assembly: GCF_056163025.1. Classification (NCBI taxonomy): domain Eukaryota; kingdom Viridiplantae; phylum Streptophyta; class Magnoliopsida; order Poales; family Poaceae; genus Triticum; species Triticum urartu. The sequence goes on from NC_141878.1 coordinate 92,043,036, forward strand.
ATTTAATTAGATCCTAATCATGCAATGTGTGAGGATTGATCTAATGCAATAAAACTGGGTAGATGGAAAGCATGATCAAAGTGTTACTTGCCTTACTGATGATCCGGGAAACCTACCGATTCGAAGTAGCAAGCGGCGCACTCCGGGTACTCTATCGCAAACAAACAAGCATACAATAAGTACTCAACTAATGCACAGGTAAAACTCAAATAAAATATCTAACCATAAAGTTCAACTTAAGAACTCCGGTTGGCAAAAAGAATCAAACCGAACGAAGCAACGAAAGACAAACGACAAAAGAAACAGGCTTCGTTTACTATTCTGGATCTAGGGAAATTTTTACAGTGGCAAAAACTTGTTTAAGTTGGTTAAACGGAAAGAGGGTTTCGAGACGAAACTCCAGGCGCTTGAATCGCCTGATTCCGATAAACGAGCGAAAAGTTAGACTAAAACGAAAATCGGATCAGAAATCGCGATCAGAAAAATCGCGGATTTAATCCGAGAAAAAGAAAAACGACGAACGTTCGTAAAAACGAACGCTCGCTCGCTAATTAAATAAACCGGAAAACCGATCTTTAAAGAAAACCAAAACTAAAAAAAAACGAACAAAACCGTCGGAAAACCGAACGGTTTTTCGAGAAAAACCGGAGGCGGAAAAAAAACTATCTTCGGCGACTCCGGCGAACGGCGGCGGCGGTCCGGTGGCGGTGGGGCGGCGGCGCGGGTGGGCGGCGGCGGCTGGCTAGGGTTAGGGTTTGGGCGGGGCGCGACTTGGGCTTTGGCCGGGGCCTCGGGGCGCTATAAAAAGGCCCGGCCAAGAGGAGTCCTGGACGGTTACGGCCCAAGGTCGGTTCGGACCTTTGTTTTTTATAGTTACGCTCGGAAAAAAACAAAAGAAATACTAAACGAACTCCAAAAATCTCGAAATAAATTTTCCGTGGCTTCTAAAATCAAGCCGCACAGGATGAACATTTATTTGGGGCCTAAATGTAATTTTGAAAAACACGCATTTTTCCTAAATTCAAATAAAATAGCAAATAAAACCAAAATAAAATCTTATTTGATTTTTTTATTAAATCCTCAATATTTCTTTATTTTGGGAAAGTCATTTTATTCCCTCTCTCATATTTTTGTAATAGAAATAATTGAAGATAAAATAAATAAAATCAAATGATCCTATTTTCAAAATTTGAGACAACTCAAATATGAAAATAACGAAATCCCCAACTCTCTCCGAGGGTCCTTGAGTTGCGTGAAATTTCTAGGATCAACCGAAATGCAATAAATATGATATGCAATGATGATCTAGTGTATAACATTCCAAATTGAAAATTTGGGATGTTACAAACCTACCCCCCTTAAGATGAATCTCGCCCTTGAGATTCGGGTTGGCTAGAAAATAGGTGAGGGTGGTCCTTCAGCAAATCTTCCTCTCGTTCCCAAGTGGCTTCGTCCTCCGTGTGGTGGCTCCACTGAACCTTGCAAAACTTGATAACCTTGCTGCGGGTGACTCGACGGGCATACTCTAGAATCTTAACTGGTTTCTCCTCATAGGTCAAATCACTATCCAACCGAATCGCTTCCAGTGGTACCGTGTCTCTCAGCGGTATATCAGCCATCTCTGTGTGGCACTTCTTCAACTGGGATACATGGAACACGTCGTGAACTCCTGACAGTCCCTTGGGCAATTCCAACTTATAGGCAACTTCTCCCATACGCTCCAAAACTTTGTATGGGCCTACAAAACGTGGCACTAACTTTCCCTTAACTCCAAAGCGCTTAGCTCCCCGAAGTGGAGATACTCGAAGATAAACTCGGTCTCCCACTTCGTAAACTGTCTCCTTGCGTTTTGAATCTGCGTAGCTCTTCTGCCTAGATTGGGCTACCTTGAGCCTATCGCGAATCAATTTCACTTTCTGTTCAGACTCCTTTATCAGATCCGGTCTGAACAACTGGCGATCTCCAACTTCATCCCAGGACAGTGGGGTCCTGCACCTCCTTCCGTACAAGGCTTCGAAAGGGGCCATCTTCAAACTAGATTGATAGCTGTTGTTGTAAGAGAACTCTGCATACGGCAAATTCTCTTCCCAACTAGATCCGTAATCTAGCGCACAAGCTCTTAGCATATCCTCCAAAATCTGATTGACTCTCTCAGTCTGTCCATCTGTCGCGGGTGGAAAGCTGTGCTAAACTCCACTCTAGTACCCAAAGTTTCATGCAACTGATTCCAGAACTTTGAGGTAAATTGGGTTCCTCTAGCTGATACTATGCTCCTTGGAACTCCATGCAGACAAATGATTCTAGTCATGTATATCTTTGCCAACTTTGCACTGGTATAGGTAGTCTTTACTGGAATGAAATGAGCTACCTTTGTCAAACGATCGACTACAACCCATATCGAGTCATAGCCTGAACGTGTTCTGGGCAATCCTGTAATAAAATTCATGCCTAACTTATCCCACTTCCATTCGGGTATCGGCAATGGTTGTAGCAATCCTGCTGGCTTCTGATACTCTGCCTTTACTCTCTGACATACATCACAAACTGCTACATATTTTGCAACATCCTTCTTCATTCCGGTCCACCAGAAAATATCCTTCAAATCCAAATACATCTTGGTATTTCCTGGGTGAATCGAATACGGTGAATCATGGGCCTCTTGTAAAATTAACTTCCTGATCTCCGAATCATTTGGTACATAGACACGGTCTTCAAACCATAAGGTATCGTGCTCATCCTCACGAAATCCCTTAGCTTTTCCTTTGCTCATTTTCTCCTTAATAGAGGCAATCTCCTTGTCAGTCTTTTGGGCTTCTCTGATCTTATCCATCAACGTAGACTGAATCTCCAATGCTGCTACATAGCCTCTTGGAACTATTTCCAAACATAGCTCTCGAAGATTTTCGGCTAACTCCCTGGGTAAATCTCCCGTCATTAGGGTGTTGACATGGCTCTTACGGCTTAACGCGTCAGCTACTATGTTAGCCTTTCCGGGGTGATAATGCAATTTCATATCATAATCCTTGATGAGCTCCAACCATCTCCTTTATCTGAGGTTCAACTCCTTCTGTGTGATAATATACCTCAAACTCTTGTGATCCGTGTACACCTCGCAATGGTTTCCAATCAGAAAATGTCTCCAAGTCTTCAATGCATGCACTACGGCTGCTAACTCCAAATCATGCATAGCATAATTCAACTTATGGGGCTTAAGCTGTCGTGAGGCATATGAAACAACTCTTCCTTCCAGCATAAGCACTGCTCCAAGTCCTCGACGTGAAGCATCACAATACACCTCATAATCCTTGGTCCGATCCGGTAAAATCAACACTAGTGAGGTAACCAAACGTTTCTTCAACTCCTGGAAACTAGCCTCACACTCCTCAGTCCATTTGAACTTGGTATCCTTCTTCAACAATTCCGTCATAGGCTTCGCAATCTTTGAGAAATTATCAATAAACCTACGGTAATATCCTGCGAGTCCAAGAAAACTCTGGATCTCTCCAACTGTTGTTGGCGCTTCCCACTTGGTCATAGTATCAACTTTAGTGGGATCTACTGCTATACCTTCTCTGGATATAACGTGTCCGAGAAATCCAACTTCTTTCAACCAAAACTCACATTTGCTAAATTTGGCATATAATTGATGTTCTCTGAGCTTTCCAAGAACCAAACGCAGATGCTCCTTATGCTCCTCTTCATTCTTCGAGTAAACCAGGATATCATCAATGAACACTATGACGAACTTATCCAAGAACTCCATAAACACTTTGTTCATCATGTTCATAAAATATGCAGGTGCGTTAGTCAGACCAAATGACATAAGTATACTCGTACAGCCCATACCTGGTGGTAAAAGCCGTCTTAGGTATATCCTTTTCTCGAATCTTCAACTGGTGGTATCCTGATCGCAAATCGATCTTGGAAAATACCTTAACTCCTTGCAATCGATCAAACAAATCGTTGATCATCGGTAGTGGGTACTTGTTCTTGATGGTTACTTCATTCAATCCTCGATAATCAACAACCATCCTTAACGATCCATCCTTCTTTTCCACTGGAAGTACTGGCGATCCCCAAGGCGAAGAACTTGGGCGAATATATCCTTTATCCAGTAACTCCTTAATTTGCTTCTTAATTTCCACCAAATCCTTTGCAGGCATCATATATGGTCTCTTTGATATTGGCCCTGTGCCTGGCAAAAGCTCAATCAAAAACTCAATATCTCTATCCGGTGGCATGCCTGGCAACTCTTCTGGAAATACTTCGGGGAAATCCTTCACTACTGGTACTTCCTCCCGCACAACTCCTGTTAAACAATTTACTTGAGTCCTCTTCGGCACATGCCGGGATACATACTTGATCCTTCTCCCTTCTGGGGTGGTAAGCAAGACCGACTTACTGGCGCAATCGATGTTTCCTCCATACATCGACAACCAATCCATACCCAGAATTACATCCAAACCTTGTGATTCCAATATTATCAAATCCGAGGGGAACACATGCCTACCTATACTTAATGGCACTTGAAAACATCCTTGGCTAGCCATATACTCCGCTCCTAGTGAGCTTACTAACATAGGTGTTCTAAGAACTTTGGTGGGCAGGTTATACTTATCCACAAATCCCCTTGATATGTATGAATGCGATGCATCAGTATCGAAAAGAACGAGTGTAGTAAATGACTTAACCAAAAACTTACCGATTACTGCATCCGGCTGCTCTTCAACCTCCTCCACGTTAACGTGGTTCACCTGTCCCCTGTTGAAAGGGTTCGGCTTCTTCCCAGAGCTTCCATTGCCATTTCCATTCTGTGATTCAGGACATTCATTGGCATAATGTCCGGTCTTCTGGCACTTAAAACAAGTGACTTGGCTCAGGTCTCTCTTGGCTGGGGTTGATGGGTCGGTGCGGTTCAGGCCGTTGCTTCCTCCATTCCCATTACCATTCTTGGTGCCATTATGGTTGTGCGAGCTACCTCCTCCATGGGTATGCTGAAAATGTCCTCCCGGTCTAGGGGTAAAACGTGGCTTCTGCTGAGCTCCTGAATTGTGCTTCCCTTGTCCATACTTCCTCTTACGATTCTCAATCTGCTGCTGCTTCCCTTCAATCATGAGAGCATGATCTACCAACTCCTGGTAGTTGTTGAAGGTTGCTACCATCAACTGCATGCTCAACTCATCATTCAGTCCTTCCAGAAACTTCTCCTGCTTAGCTGCATCCGTAGCAACGTCATCTGGGGCATAACGTGCTAGTTTACTAAAGTCCTCCACATACTGGCCAACTGTCCGTCCTCCTTGGCGCAAGTTGCGGAAGTCTCGCTTCTTCATGGCCATAGCTCCTGATGAAACATGGGCAGTTCGAAAAGCCTGCTGAAACTGGTCCCACGTGACAGTGTCGACATGGAAAGTGGCTGTGAAATTCTCCCACCATGATGCTGCGGGTCCTTCAAGCTAATGTGCGGCAAACTTCACCTTTTCCGCATCCGTGCATCCTGCTGTGGTCAACTCTCTAGCTGTCTTGCGGAGCCAATCATCTGCTACTATCGGCTCGGTGCTACTGGAAAACACCGGCGGATTCAGCCTAAGAAAACGGCTAAGTGATCAATAGGTGGTGGTGGTGGGTTGTTGTTGTTGTTGTTCCCCTGATTCCGATTCTGGACTAACAACTGCATCAATGTGTTCTGCTGCTGGATCAACTGGGTGAGCTCCGGTGGGAAGGTAAATCCGGGGTCACGTCTCAGAGGCATCTAAGGTTTTAGAAAAGGTGAGATTTTAGAATAGAGGGGGTCTAAAGAGAAAACACTACCCATATGCACATGAGGCAAAAGCAAACAATTCACTTCATTCAATCAATCAAACAAGGGCATACAATTGATCTAACTATCGCAAAAGTGCTCAGACTACTATATTTACATGGTGGACTACTACTACTGATGAGGTGGTCTACTAGAAATATTCTTCGGTTGCAGACTCCATTATATCTGCTCCAGCTTCATCAACATAGTCATCATCGCTATCATCTGGATCCGAGTCGGTGTCGTCGATGATGATGTAGTCTTCCGGGCGAATCTCCTTGGGTTCTTCGTCTTCTTCTACTGGTGTAGGGCCTCCCATAAATATTCTGATCTTCTTAATCAGATCGTCATTCTTCTCCACTAATACTTCGATTTCCTCTTCATAATCTTCACGTGTAGCCTTGAGTTCTTCCTCCAGTTCCTTGATTCTTGTCCTCGCCTTCTTCAGATCTATCATGTCGGCACACATCTGGTTCTCCTGACGTCGAATGTGCCGGTTTAACTCTTGGATAAATGTTGCGACTGATCTATCCTTTCTGGTGCTGATCATCTCCCAGTGCTCATCTCGGCGCCCGCAAATATGGTAGATAGTATCCTTGAGATCATTGTGGTAGACTTCTCCAATGCGTCCCATGGCGATGTGAGCTACCATGCTCTTTCCTAGACTCCAAGTTGGTGCATCAAAAGAAAACTCTATGGGCTCAGTGACTGGCATGAACGTCCTTCCTGGAACTTGAACTTGAATCATCCAGCGCTCTTCTTCAGGTAAAGTGGCGTTGTAGGTTCCGGTGAAGCTTGGTGCTCCTATGTTCAGGTATCTAGTGACTTCCTTCAAGTGACGTCCAAAGGGTGTATCTTCATCCGGTTGCGTGAACTTGTTCCTTGCATCCGCCATCCTAAAAGAGTAGAAAAGATGAGAAGTCAGAAAGAGAAGAGAGTGAGTAGTGATCTAGGTCTTTAACTTAGCGATCGTCTCCTACAGTCAGCGTGTGCTCTGATACCATCTTGTAGCGACCAGACCTCAAACGGTCCAATCTCTGTGCTCAGGTGTCATCCTTGGATCAGTAATGCTGACACCACACAGTACTTGAAGGATTTATAACAGAGTAGCAATCACACACTTATTACATTGAGGGTCTCAGAAGAGAACTTATTACAATAAATATGGCTTAAGGCCATCTAATTACGATAACAGCGGAAGGCTTGGAAGATAAGTGAGTCCATCAACTCCAACGGCATCACTGAGTATAGAACCACGACCTAAAAACACCTTAATCGTCGTCTGAAAAGTCTACAACATTAATGTTGCAGCCCGAAACGGGTCAGCACATGGAATATGCTGGCAAAATAACACATAGAGAGTAATGGAATGAAATAGGCTAATCTATATGCATATTTGGCTGGTGGAAAGCTCTATGGTTACAGTTTTGCGTAAAGCCAATTTTTCCCTACTGCAAAGGAATAAATTTTATTTAACTATCATGGTAGTTGTTAAACATTGGGAATGGTTGATAGCATTCTCAATCCCAATTAAGCATCATCATTAAACATAACCCAACAAAATTAAATTTTAGAGTAACATGTTGAGATTCACATGATAATCCAGGTACTAGATACTCAAGATGTCTATAACCGGGGACACGACTAATCATGATTAGTTTATACACTCTGCAGAGGTTTGCGCACTTTTCCCCACAATACTCGATCGCCTCCGTTAGGTTTCTCGCACTACATGATGTTTGAGAAGATGGATGACCGAGACATAGTCTTTCAGAAGCGCTAGCACCTTACGATCGGGTAGACCGTTACACCTACTTTCCCCTACATTTGCTAGTATACCACTGTAAGAGTTCGCACAACTTAATCAACTATGCTAGAGCCCATAATAGCTTGTGGCTGCACACGGAAGTTTCTAGCATGAATAATCTCATGATCCCTTTGAGCCTGGGTGCCTCAATCCACCTAGATATGTATTTAAGTTGCCACCTTAAGTAAACAAGCAATCGCTTGTGGCTGCACACGCTTGGGTGGCGGTCCATAAAGAAAAACTGGCAATCGCTGGAATACCCAGGTGCCTCAATCCACCCAGATATGTATTTAAGTTGCCACCTTAAGTAAACAATTAATTAACAATCTCACATCTATCATGGATACACTCACCCAATCCACGTCTACTAGCATAGCATGGCATAATAAGCAAACCTAGAAGTAACTCCCAAAGGTTTGATAATAACAGGTAATAGGTTCTACCTCATCTACTTACCAAACCCAAAATTTAATTAGATCCTAATCATGCAATGTGCGAGGATTGATCTAATTCAATAAAACTGGGTAGTTGGAAAGCATGATCAAAGTGTTACTTGCCTTGCTGATGATCCGGGAAACCTAGTGATTCAAAGTAGCAAGCGGCGCACTCCGGGTACTCTATCGCAAACAAACAAGCATACAATAAGTACTCAACTAATGCACATGTAAAACTCAAATAAAAGATCTAACCACAAAGTTCAACTTTAAGAACTCCGGTTGGCAAAAAGAATCAAACCGAACGAAGCAACGAAAGACAAACGGCAAAAGAAACAGGCTTCGTTTACTATTCTGGATCTAGGGAAATTTTGAAGTGGCAAAAACTTGTTTAAGTTGGTTAAACGGAAAGAGGGTTTCGAGACGAAACTCCAGGCGCTTGAATTGCCTGGTTCCGATAAACGAGCGAAAAGTTAGACTAAAATGAAAATCGGATCAGAAATCGCAATCAGAAAAATCGCGAATTTAATCCGAGAAAAAGAAAAACGACGAACGGTCGTTAAAACGAATGGACGGACGAACGCTCACTAATTAAATAAACCGGCAAACCGATCTATTAAAAAAAACCGAAACTAAAAAAAATGAACAAAACCGTCGGAAAACTGAACGGCTTTTCGAGAAAAACCGGAGGCGAAAAAAAACTACCTCCGGCAGGCGGCGGCGCGGGCGGGCGGCGGCGGCGCGGCGCGCGGGTGGCGGCGGTGGCCGGCTAGGGTTAGGGTTTTGGCGGGGCGCGACTTGGGCTTTGGCCGGGGCCTCGGGGCGCTATAAAAAGGCCCAGCCAGGAGGAGTCCTGGCCGGTTACGGCCCAAGGTCAGTTTAGACCTTTTTTTATAGTTACGCTCGAGAAAACAAAAGAAATACTAAACGGACTCCAAAAATCCCGTAATAAATTTTCCCCGGCTTCTAAAATCAAGCCCACAGGATGAACATTTATTTGGGGCCTTAATGCAATTTTGAAAAACACGCATTTTTCCTAAATTCAAATAAAATAGCAAATAAAACCAAAATAAAATCTTACTTGATTTTTTATTAAATCCTCAATATTTCTTTATTTTGGGAAAGTCATTTTATTCCCTCTCTCAAATTTTTGTAATAGAAATAATTGAAGATAAAATAAATAAAATCAAATGATCCTATTTTCAAAATTTGAGACAACTCAAATATGAAAATAACGAAATCCCCAACTCTCTTCAAGGATTCTAGGATCAACCAAAATGCAATAAATATGATATGCAATGATGATCTAGTGTATAACATTCCAAATTGAAAATTTGGGATGTTACAAGTGCCCTTTCTCACCTTGAGAGTTGGTGCAAACTTTGTCGGTGCATCCAAACCCCATGATACGATACGCTCTATCACACATAAACCTCCTTATATCTTCCTCAAAACAGACACCATACCTACCTATTATGGCATTTCCATAGTGTTGGGGAACGTAGTAATTTCAAAAAATTCCTACGCACACGCAAGATCATGGTGATGCATAGCAACGAGAGGAGAGAGTGTTCTCTACGTACCCTCGTAGACCGAAAGCGGAAGCGTTATAACAACGCGGTTGATGTAGTCGTACGTCTTCACGACCCGACCGATCAAGCACCGAAACTACGACACCTTCGAGTTTTTGCACACGTTCAGCTCGATGACGATCCCCGGACTCCGATCCAGCAAAGTGTCGGGGATGAGTTCCGTCAGCACGACGACGTGGTGACGATCTTGATGTTCTACTGTCGTAGGGCTTCGCCTAAGCACCACTACAATATTATCGAGGATTATGGTGGAGGGGGGAACCGCACACGGCTAAGAGATCAATGATCAATTGTTGTGTCTCTGGGGTGCCCCCCGCCCCCGTATATAAAGGGGTGGAGGAGGGGGTCGGCCAAGGAGGGTGGCGCGCCCAAGGGGGGGGGGAGTCCAACTCCCACCAGGAGTAGGACTCCCCTTTTTCCTATTAGGAGTAGGAGAGGGAAGGAAGAGGAAGGAGGGAGGAAGGAAAGGGGGGGCTGGCCCCCTTCCCAATTCGGATTGGGCTTGGGGGGGGGGCGCCCCCTCCCTTGCTCCTTTCCCCTCCTTTCCACTAAGGCCCAATAAGGCCCATATACCTCCCGGGGGGTTCCGATAACCTCCCGCTGATCCGGTATTGTCCCAATCTTACCCGGAACCTTTCCGGTGTCCAAATATAGTCGTCCAATATATCGATCTTTATGTCTCGACCATTTCGAGACTCCTCGTCAAGTCCGTGATCACATACGGGACTCCGAACAACCTTCGGTACATCAAAATATATAAACTCATAATGAAACTGTCATCGTAACGTTAAGCGTGCGGACCCTACGGGTTCGAGAACAATGTAGACATGATCGAGACACGTCTCCGGTCAATAACCAATAGCGGAACCTGGATGCTCATATTGGCTCCTACATATTCTACGAAGATCTTTATCGGTCAGACCGCATAACAACATACGTTGTTCCCTTTGTCATCAGTATGTTACTTGCCCGAGATTCGATCGTCAGTATCTCAATACCTAGTTCAATCTCGTTACCGGCAAGCCTCTTTACTTGTTCCGTAATACATCATCTTGCAACTAACTTATTAGTTGCATTGCTTGCAAGGCTTAAGTGATGTGTATTACCGAGAGGGCCCAGAGATACCTCTCCGACAATCGGAGCGACAAATCCTAATCTCGAAATACGCCAACCCAACATGTACCTTTGGAGACACCTGTAGATCACCTTTATAATCACCTAGTTACGTTGTGACGTTTGGTAGCACACAAAGTGTTCCTCCGGTAAACGGGAGTTGCATAATCTCATAGTCATAGGAACATGTATAAGTCATGAAGAAAGCAATAGCAACATACTAAATGATCGGGTGCTAAGCTAATGGAATGGGTCATGTCAATCACATCATTCTCCTAATGATGTGATCCCGTTAATCAAATGACAACTCATGTCTATGGTTAGGAAACATAACCATCTTCGATTAACGAGCTAGTCAAGTAGAGGCATACTAGTGACACTTTGTTTGTCGATGTATTCACACAAGTATTACGTTTCCGGTTAATACAATTCTAGCATGAATAATAAACATTTATCATGATATAAGGAAATAAATAATAACTTTATTATTGCCTCTAGGGAATATTTCCTTCAGTCTCCCACTTGCACTAGAGTCAATAATCTAGATTACACAGTAATGATTCTAACACCCATGGAGCCTTGGTGCTGATCATGTTTTGCTCGTGGAAGAGGCTTAGTCAATGGGTCTGCTACATTCAGATCCGTATGTATCTTGCAAATCTCTATGTCTCCCACCTAGACTAGATCCCGGATGGAATTGAAGCGTCTCTTGATGTGCTTGGTTCTCTTGTGAAATCTGGATTCCTTTGCCAAGGCAATTGCACTAGTATTGTCACAAAAGATTTTCGTTGGACCCGATACACTAGGTATGACACCTAGATCGGATATGAGCTCCTTCATCCAGACTCCTTCGTTTGCTGCTTCTGAAGCAGCTATGTACTCCGCTTCACATGTAGATCCCGCCATGACGCTTTGTTTAGAACTGCACCAACTGACAGCTCCACCGTTTAATGTAAATACATATCTGGTTTGCGATTTAGAATCGTCCGGATCAGTGTCAAAGCTTGCATCAACGTAACCATTTACGATGAGCTCTTTGTCACCTCCATATACGAGAAACATATCCTTAGCCCTTTTCAGGTATTTCAGGATGTTCTTGACCGCTGTCCAGTGATCCACTCCTGGATTACTTTGGTACCTCCCTGCTAGACTTATAGCAAGGCACACATCAGGTCTGGTACACAGCATTGCATACATGATAGAGCCTATGGCTGAAGCATAGGGAACATCTTTCATTTTCTCTCTATCTTCTGCAGTGGTCGGGCATTGATTCTTACTCAACTTCACACCTTGTAACACAGGCAAGAATCCTTTCTTTGCTTGATCCATTTTGAATTTCTTCAAAACTTTGTCAAGGTATGTGCTTTGTGAAAGTCCAATTAAGCGTCTTGATCTATCTCTATAGATCTTAATGCCCAATATGTAAGCAGCTTCACTGAGGTCTTTCATTGAAAAACTCTTATTCAAGTATCCCTTTATGCTATCCAGAAATTCTATATCATTTCCGATTACAATATGTCATCCACATATAATATCAGAAATGCTACAGAGCTCCCGCTCACTTTCTTGTAAATACAGGCTTCTCCAAAAGTCTGTACAAAACCAAATGCTTTGATCACACTATCAAAGCGTTTATTCCAACTCCGAGATGCTTGCACCAGTCCATAAATGGATCGCTGGAGCTTGCACACTTTGTTAGCTCCTTTTGGATCGACAAAACCTTCCGGCTGCATCATATACAACTCTTCTTCCAGAAATCCATTCAGGAATGCAGTTTTGACATCCATCTCCAAATTTCATAATCATAAAATGCAACAATTGCTAACATGATTCGGACAGACTTAAGCATCGCTACGGGTGAGAAGGTCTCATCATAGTCAATTCCTTGAACTTGTCGAAAACCTTTTACGACAAGTTGAGCTTTGTAGACAGTAACATTACCGTCAGCGTCAGTCTTCTTCTTGAAGATCCATTTATTTTCAATTGCTTGCCGATCATTGGGCAAGTCAACCAAAGTCCACACTTTGTTCTCATACATGGATCCCATCTCAGATTTCATGGCTTCAAGCCATTTTGCGGAATCTGGGCTTACCATTGCTTCTTCATAGTTCGTAGGTTCATCATGATCTAGTAGCATGACTTCCAGAACAGGATTACCGCACCACTCTGGTGCGGATCTTACTCTGGTTGATCTACGAGGTTCAGTAGTAACTTGTTCTGAAGTTTCATGATCATCATCATTAGCTTCCTCACTAATTGTTGTAGGTGTCACAGAAACCGGTTTCTGTGATGTACTAACTTCCAATAAGGGAGCAGGTACAGTTACCTCATCAAGTTCTACTTTCCTCCCACTCACTTCTTTCGAGAGAAACTCCTTCTCTAGAAAGGATCCATTCTTAGCAAAAAATGTCTTGCCTTCGGATCTGTGATAGAAGGTGTACCCAACAGTCTCCTCCGGGTATCCTATGAAGACACATTTCTCCAATTTGGGTTCGAGCTTATCAGGTTGAAGCTTTTTCACATAAGCATCGCAGTCCCAAACTTTCAGAAACGACAACTTTGGTTTCTTGCCAAACCATAGTTCATAAGGCGTCGTCTCAACAGATTTTGATGGTGCCCTATTTAATGTGAATGCGGCCGTCTCTAAAGCATAACCCCAAAACGATAGCGGTAAATCTGTAAGAGACATCATAGATCGCACCATATCAAGTAAAGTACGATTACGACGTTCGGACACACCATTACGCTGTGGTGTTCCGGGTGGCGTGAGTTGCGAAACTATTCCGCATTGTTTCAAATGTAAACCAAACTCGTAACTCAAGTATTCTCCTCCACGATCAGATCGTAGAAACTTTATTTTCTTGTTACGATGATTTTCAACTTCACTCTGAAATTCCTTGAACTTTTCAAATGTTTCAGACTTATGTTTCATTAAGTAGATATACCCATATCTGCTTAAATCATCTGTGAAGGTGAGAAAATAACGATATCCGCCACGAGCTTCAATATTCATTGGACCACATACATCTGTATGTATGATTTCCAACAAATCTGTTGCTCTCTCCATAGTACCGGAGAACGGCGTTTAGTCATCTTGCCCATGAGGCACGGTTCGCAAGTACCAAGTGATTCATAATCAAGTGGTTCCAAAAGTCCATCAGTATGGAGTTTCTTCATGTGCTTTACATCGATATGACCTAAACGGCAGTGCCACAAATAAGTTGCACTATCATTATCAACTCTACATCTTTTGGCTTCAACATTATGAATATGTGTATCACTACTATCGAGATTCATCAAAAATAGACCACTCTTCAAGGGTGCATGACCATAAAAGATATTACTCATATAAATAGAACAACCATTATTCTCTGATTTAAATGAATAACCATCTCGCATCAAACAAGATCCAGATATAATGTTCATGCTCAACGCTGGCACCAAATAACAATTATTTAGGTCTAATACTAATCCCGATGGTAGATGTAGAGGTAGCGTGCCGACCGTGATCACATCGACTTTGGAACCATTTCCCACGCCCATCGTCACCTCGTCCTTCGCCAGTGTTCGCTTAATCCGTAGTCCCTGTTTCGAGTTGCAAATATTAGCAACAGAACCAGTATCAAATACCCAGGTGCTTCTGCGAGCTCTAGTAAGGTACACATCAATAACATGTATATCACATATACCTTTGTTCACCTTGCCATCCTTCTTATCCGCCAAATACTTGGGGCAGTTCCGCTTCCAATGACCAGTCTGCTTGCAGTAGAAGCACTCAGTTTCAGGCTTAGGTCCAGACTTGGGTTTCTTCTCCTGAGCAGTAACTTTCTTTCTGTTCTTCTTGAAGTTCCCCTTCTTCTCCCCCTTGCCCTTTTTCTTGAAACTAGTGGTCTTGTTGACCATCAACACTTGATGCTCCTTCTTGATTTCTACCTCCGCAGCTTTTAGCATTGCGAAGAGCTCAGGAATTGTCTTATCCATCCCTTGCATATTATAGTTCATTACGAAGCTCTTGTAGCTAGGTGGAAGTGATTAGAGAATTCTGTCAATGACGCAATCATCCGGAAGATTAACTCCCAACTGAATCAAGTGATTATTATACCCAGACATTTTGAGTATATGCTCACTGACAGAACTGTTCTCCTCCATCTTGCAGCTATAGAACTTATTGGAGACTTCATATCTCTCAATACGGGCATTTGCTTGAAATATTAGCTTCAACTCCTGGAACATCTCATATGCTCCATGACGTTCAAAACGTCGTTGAAGACCCGGTTCTAAGCCGTAAAGCATGGCACATTGAACTATCGAGTAGTCATCAGCTTTGCTCTGCCAGACGTTCTTAACGTCGTCAGTTGCATTAGCAGCAGGCCTGGCACCCAGCGGTGCTTCCAGGACATAATTCTTCTGTGCAGCAATGAGGATAATCCTCAAGTTACGGACCCAGTCCGTATAGTTGCTACCATCATCTTTCAACTTTGCTTTCTTAAGGAACGCGTTAAAAATTCAATGGAACAACAGCACGGGCCATCTATCTACAATCAAACATAAACAAGCAAGATACTGTCAGGTACTAAGTTCATGATAAATTTAAGTTCAATTAATCATATTACTTAAGAACTCCCACTTAGAAAGACATCCCTCTAATCCTCTAAGTGATCACATGATCCAAATCAACTAAACCATAACCGATCATCACGTGAAATGGAGTAGTTTTCAATGGTGAACATCACTATGTTGATCATATCTACTATATGATTCATGCTTGACCTTTCGGTCTCAGTGTTCCAAGGCCATATCTGCATATGCTAGGCTCGTCAAGTTTAAACTGAGTATTCTGCGTGTGCAAAACTGGCTTGCACCCGTTGTAGATGGACGTAGAGCCTATCGCACCCGATCATCACGTGGTGTCTGGGCACGACGAACTTTGGCAACGGTGCATACTCAGGGAGAACACTTTTATCTTGAAATTTAGTGAGAGATCATCTTATAATGCTACCGTCAATCAAAGCAAGATAATATGCATAAAAGATAAACATCACATGCAATCAATATAAGTGATATGATATGGCCATCATCATCTTGTGCTTGTGATCTCCATCTCTGAAGCATCGTCATGATCACCATCGTCACCGGTGCGACACCTTGATCTCCATCGTAACATCGTTGTTGTCTCGCCAATCTTATGCTTCTATGACCATCGCTACCGCTTAGTGATAAAGTAAAGCATTACAGGGCGATTGCATTGCATACAATAAAGCGACAACCATATGGCTCCTGCCAGTTGCCGATAACTTGGTTACAAAACATGATCATCTCATACAATAAAATTTAGCATCATGCCTTGACCATATAACATCACAACATGCCCTGCAAAAACAAGTTAGACGTCCTCTACTTTGTTTGTTGCAAGTTTTACGTGGCTGCTATGGGCTTAGCAAGAACCAATCTTACCTACGCATCAAAAACCACAACAATAGTTCATCAAGTTGGTGCTGTTTTAACCTTCGCAAGGACCGGGCGTAGCCACACTCAGTTCAACTAAAGTTGGAGAAACTGACAGCCGCCAGCCACCTGTGTGCAAAGCACGTCGGTAGAACCAGTCTCGCGTAAGCGTACGCGTAATGTCGGTCCGGGCCGCTTCATCCAACAATACCGCCGAACCAAAGTATGACATGCTGGTAAGCAGTATGACTTATATCACCCACAACTCACTTGTGTTCTACTCGTGCATATAACATCAACACATAAAACCTAGGCTCGGATGCCACTATTGGGGAACGTAATAATTTCAAAAAATTTCCTACGCACACGCAAGATCATGATGATGCACACCAACGAGAGGGGAGAGTGTTGTCTACGTACCCTCGTAGACCGAAAGCGGAAGCGTTATAACAACGCGGTTGATGTAGTCGTACGTCTTCACGACCCGACCGATCAAGCACCGAAACTACGGCACCTCCGAGTTTTTGCACACGTTCAGCTCGATGATGATCCCCGGACTCCGATCCAGCAAAGTGTCGGGGATGAGTTCCGTCAGCACGACGGCGTGGTGACGATCTTGATGTTCTACTGTCGCAGGGCTTCGCCTAAGCACCGCTACAATATTATCGAGGATTATGGTGGAGGGGGGCACTGCACACGGCTAAGAGACCAATGATCAATTGTTGTGTCTCTGGGGTGCCCCCTGCCCCGTATATAAAGGAGTGGAGGAGGGGGCCGACCAAGGAGGGTGGCGCGCCCAAGGGGGGAGTCCATGAAGGAAATATGCCCTAGAGGCAATAATAATGTTATTATTTTATTTCCTTATATCATGATAAATGTTTATTATTCATGCTAGAATTGTATTATCCGGAAACATAATACTTGTGTGAATACATAGACAAACTAAACGTCACTAGTATGCCTCTACTTGACTAGCTCATTAATCAAAGATGGTTATGTTTCCTAACCAAAGACATGTGTAGTCATTTGATTAACGGGATCACATTATTAGGAGAATGATGTGATTGAAATGACCCATTCCATTAGCTTAGCACCCGATCGTTTAGTATGTTGCTATTGCTTTCTTCATAACTTATACATGTTCCTATGACTATGAGATTATGCAACTCCCGTTTGCCGGCGGAACACTTTGTGTGCTACCAAACGTCACAACGTAACTGGGTGATTATAAAGGTGCTCTACAGGTGTCTCCAAAGGTACATGTTGGGTTGGCGTATTTCGAGATTAGGATTTGTCACTCTGATTGTCGGAGAGGTATCTCTGGGCCCTCTCGGTAATGCACATCACCTAAGCCTTGCAAGCAATGCAACTAATGAGTTAGCTGCGAGATGATGTATTACAGAACGAGTAAAGAGACTTGCCGGCAACGAGATTGAACTAGGTATTGAGATACCGACGATCGAATCTCGGGCAAGTAACATACCGATGACAAAGGGAACAATGTATGTTGTTATGCGGTCTGACCGATAAAAGATCTTCATAGAATATGTGGGATTCAATATGAGCCTCCAGGTTCCGCTATTGGTTATTGACCGGAGACGTGTCTCGGTCATGTCTACATTGTTCTCGAACCCGTAGGGTCCGCACGCTTAAGGTTTCGATGACAGTTATATTATGAGTTTATTAGTTTTAATGTACCGAAGTTAGTTCGAAGTCCCGGATGTGATCACGGACATAATGAGGAGTCTCGAAATGGTCGAGACATAAAGATTGATATATTGGATGGCTATATTCGGACACCGGAAGTGTTCCGGGGAAGTTTCGGATAAAACCAGAGTACCGGGGGTTACCGGAACCCCCCGGGGGGTTAATGGGCCTCATGGGCCTAAAGTGGAGAAGAGGAGGGGCAGCCAGGGCAGGCCGCGCGCCCCCTCTCCTCCTAGTCCGAATTGGACAAGGAGGGAGGGGTGGCGCCCCCCCTTTCCTTCCTCTCCTCTCTCCCTTCCTTCCCCCTCTCCTACTTGGACAAGGAAAAGGAGGGAGTCCTACTCCCGGTAGGAGTAGGACTCCTCCCTGGCGCGCCTCATCATGGCCGGCCGCCCCTCCCCCTTGCTCCTTTATATACGGAGGCAGGGGGGCACATCTAGACACAAGAATTGATCCTTGAGATCTCTTAGCCGTGTGCGGTGCCCCCCTCCACCATAATCCTCGATAATATTGTAGCGGTGCTTAGGCGAAGCCCTGCGATGGTAGAACATCAAGATCGTCACCACGCCATCGTGCTGACGGAACTCTTTCCCCGACACTTTGCTGGATCGGAGTCCAGGAATCGTCATCGAGCTGAACGTGTGCAGAACTCGGAGGTGCCGTACGTTCGGTACTTGGATCGGTCGGATCAGGAAGACATATGACTACTTCCTCTACGTTGTGTCAACACTTCCGTTGCCGGTCTACGAGGGTACGTAGACAACACTCTCCCCTCTCGTTGCTATGCATCACCATGGTCTTGCGTGTGCGTAGGAATTTTTTTGAAATTACTACGTTCCCCAAAAGTGGCATCCGAGCCTAGGTTTTATGTGTTGATGTTATATGCACGAGTAGAACACAAGTGAGTTGTGGGCGATATAAGTCATACTGCTTACCAGCATGTCATACTTTGGTTCAGCGGTATTGTTGGATGAAGCGGCCCAGACCGACATTACGCGTACGCTTACGCGAGACCGGTTCTACCGACGTGCTTTGCACACAGGTGGCTGGCGGGTGTTAGTTTCTCCAACTTTAGTTGAACCGAGTGTGGCTACTCCCGGTCCTTGCGAAGGTTAAAAGAACACCAACTTGACAAACTATCGTTGTGGTTTTGATACGTAGGTAAGATTGGTTCTTGCTTAAGCCCGTAGCAGCCACGTAAAATTTGCAACAACAAAGTAGAGGATGCCTAACTTGTTTTTGCAGGGCATGTTGTGATGTGATATGGTCAAGACATGATGAGTTATAAGTTTTTGTATAAGATGATCATGTTTTGTTTAAGTTATTGGCAACTGGCAAAAGCCTTATGGTCGTCTCTTTATTGCATAAGATGCAAGCGCCAAATAATTGCTTTACTTTATCGCTATGCGATAGCAATAGTTGCAAGAGCAATAGTTGGCGAGACATCCACGTGACGACACATTGATATAGATCAAGATGATTAAAATCATGGTGTCATGCCGGTGACGATAGAGATCATGACAGTACTTTGGAGATGGAAATCAAAGGCGCAAGATGATGATGGCCATATCATGTCACATATTTTGATTACATATGATGTTTATCTTTTATACATCTTATTTTTGCTTTGTTTGACGGTAGCATTATAAGACGATCTCTCACTAAATTTCAAGATAAAAGTGTTCTCCCTGAGTATGCACTGTTGCCAAAGTTCGTTGTGCCCAGACACCACGTGATGATCGGGTGTGATAAGCTCTACGTCCATCTACAACGGGTGCAAGCCAGTTTTGCACACACAGAATACTCAGGTTAAAACTTGATGAGCCTAGCATATGCAGATATGGCCTCGGAACACTGAGACCGAAAGGTCGAGCGTGAATCATATAGTAGATATGATCAACATAGCGATGTTCACCATTGAAAACTACTCCATTTCACGTGATGATTGGTTATGGTTTAGTTGATTTGGATCACGTAATCACTTAGAAGATTAGATGGATGTCTTTCTACGTGGGAGTTCTTAAGTAATATGATTAATTGAACTTAAATTTATCATGAACTTAGTCCTGGTAGTATTTTGCAAATCATGTTGTAGATCAATAGCTCGCGTTGTTGCTTCCCTGTGTTTATTTTGATATGTTCCTAGAGAAAATTGTGTTGAAAGATGTTAGTAGCAACGATGCGGATTGGATCCGTGATCTGAGGTTTATCCTCATTGCTGCACAAAAGAATTGTGTCCTTGATGCACCGCTAGGTGACAGACCTATTGCAGGAGCAGATGCAGACATTATGAATGTTTGGCTAGCTAAATATGATGACTACTTGATAGTTTAGTGCACCATGCTTAACAACTTAGAATAGGGACTTCAAAGACGTTTTGAACGTCATGGACCATAAGAGATGTTCCAGGAGTTGAAGTTAATATTTCAAGTAAAATACCCGAGTTGAGAGATATGAAGTCTCCAGCAAGTTCTATAGCTAAAAGATGGAGGAGAATAGCTCAAGCAGTGAGCATGTGCTCAGATTGTCTGGGTACTACAATCGCTTGAATCAAGTGGGAGTTAATCTTCCAGATAAAATAGTGATTGATAGAATTCTCTAGTCACCATCACCAAGTTAGTAGAACTTTGTGATGAACTATAATATGCAAGGGATGACGAAAGTAATTCCCAAGCTCTTCGTGATGCTGAAATCGACGAAGGTAGAAATCAAGAAAAACATCAAGTGTTGATGGTTAACAAGACCACTAGTTTCAAGAAAAGGGCAAAGGGAAAGAAAGGGAACTTCAAGAGGAACGGCAAGCAAGTTGCTGCTCAAGTGAAGAAGCCCAAGTCTGGACCTAAGCCTAAGACTATGTGCTTCCACTGCAAAGGGACTGGTCACTAGAAGCGGAACTACCCCAAGTAATTGGCGGATAAGAAGGATGGCAAAGTGAACATAGGTATATTTGATATACATGTTATTGATGTGTACTTTACTAGTGTTCGTAGCAACCCCTCGGTATTTGATACTGGTTTAGTTGCTAAGAGTAGTAACTCGAAACGGGAGTTGCAGAATGAACAGAGACTAGTTAAGGGTGAAGTGACAATGTGTGTTGGAAGTGGTTCCAAGATTGATATGATCATCATCGCACACTCCCTATAATTTCGGGATTAGTGTTGAACCTAAATAAGTGTTATTTGGTGTTTGCGTTGAGCATGAATATGATTTGATCATGTTTATTGTAATACGGTTATTCATTTAAGTAAGAGAATAAATTGTTGTTCTGTTTACATGAATAAAACCTTATATGGTTACACACCCAATGAAAATAGTTCGTTGGATCTTGATCATAGTGATACACATAATCATAATATTGAAACCAAAAGATACAAAGTTAATAATGATAGTGCAACTTATTTGTGGCACTGCCGTTTAGGTCATATTGGTGTAAAGCGCATGAAGAAACTCCATGCTGATGGGCTTTTGGAATCACTTGATTATGAATCAGTTGATGCTTGCGAACCATGCCTCATGGGCAAGATGACTAAGACTCCGTTCTTTAGAACAATGGAGCAAGCAACAGATTTGTTGGAAATCATACATACTAATGTATGTGGTCCGATGAATATTGAGGCTCGCGACATGTATCATTATTTTCTGATCTTCACAGATGATTTGAGCATATATGAGTATATCTACTTGATGAAACATAAGTCTGAAACATTTGAAAAGTTCAAAGAATTACAGAGTGAAGTGGAAAATCATCGTAACAAGAAAATAAAATTTCTACGATCTGATCATAGAGAAGAGTATTTGAAGTTACGAGTTTGGCCTTCAGTTAAAAACAATGTGAAATAGTTTCACTACTCGTGCCACCTGGAACACCACAATGTAATGGTGTGTCCGAACGTCATAACCGTACTTTATTAGATATGGTGCGATCTATGATGTCTCTTATCGATCTACCACTATCGTTTTGGGGTTATGCATTAGAGACAGCTGCATTCACGTTAAATAGGGCACCATCTAAATCCGTTGAGACGACACCGTATGAACTATGGTTTGGCAAGAAACCTAAGCTGTAGTTTCTTAAAGTTTGAGGTTGCAATGCTTATGTGAAAAAGCTTCAACCTGATAAGTTCAAACCCAAATCGGAGAAGTGCGTCTTCATAGGACACCCAAAAGAAAATGTTGGGTACACCTTCTATCACAGATCTGAAGGCAAGATATTCGTTGCTTTGAACGGATCCTTTCTAGAGAAGGAGTTTCTCTCGAAAGAAGTGAGTGGGAGGAAAGTAGAACTTGATGAGGTAACTGTACCTGCTCCCTTATTGGAAAGTAATTCATCACAGAAATCTATTCCTGTGACTACTAGACCGATTAGTGAGGAAGCTAATGATGATGATCATGTAACTTCAGATCAAGTTACTACCGAACCTCGTAGGTAAACCAGAGAGAGATCCGCACCAGAGTGGTACGGTAATCTAGTTATGGAGGTCATGTTACTTGACCATGACGAGCCTACGAACTATGAGGAAGCGATGATGAGCCCAGATTCCGCAAAATGGCTTGAGGCCATGAAATCTGAGATGAGATCCATGTATGAGAACAAAGTATGGACTTTGATTGACTTGCCCATTGATCGGCGAGCCGTTGAGATTAAATGGATCTTCAAGAGGAAGACGGACGCTGATAGTAGTGTTACTATCTACAAAGCTAGAATTGTCGCAAAAAGGTTTTCGACGAGTTCAAGGTGTTGACTACGATGAGAATTTCTCACTCATATCTATGCTTAAGTTTGTCCGAATCATGTTAGCAATTGCTGCATTTTATGAAATCTGGCAAATGGATAAACAAAACTTCATTCCTTAATGGATTTATTAAAGAAGAGTTGTATATGATGCAACCAGAAGGTTTTGTCAACCCTAAAGGTACTAACAAAATATGCAAGCTCCAGCGATCCATCTATGGACTGGTGCAAGCATCTCGGAGTTGGAATATGCGCTTTGATAAGTTGATCAAAGCATATAGTTTTATACAGACTTGCGGTGAAGCCTGTATTTACAAGAAAGTGAGTGGGAGCACTACAACATTTCTGATAAGTATATGTATGACATATTGTTGATCGGAGATGATGTAGAATTATTCTACAAAGCATAAAGGAATGTTTGAAAGGAGTTTTTTCAAAGAAAGACCTCGGTGAAGCTGCTTGCATATTGAGCATCAAGATCTATAGAGATAGATCAAGACGCTTGATAAGTTTTTCAATGAGTACATACCTTGTCAAGATTTTGAAGTAGTTCAAAATGGAACAGTCAAAGAAGGAGTTCTTGCGTGTGTTACAAGGTGTGAAGTTGAGTAAGACTCAAAACCCGACCACGGCAGAAGATAGAGAGAGAATGAAAGTCATTCCCTATGCCTCAGCCATAGGTTCTATAAAGTATGCCATGCTGTGTACCAGACCTATTGTATACCCTGCCCTGAGTTTGGCAAGGGAGTACAATACTGATCTAGGAGTAGATCACTGGACATTGGTCAAAATTATCCTTAGTGGAATAAGGATATGTTTCTCGATTATGGAGGTGAAAAAAGGTTCATCATAAAGGATTACGTCGATGCAAGTTTTGACACTGATCCAGATGACTCTAAGTCTCAATCTGGATACATATTGAAAGTGGGAGCAATTAGCTAGAGTAGCTCCATGCAGAGCATTGTTGACATAGAAATTTGCAAAATACATACAGATCTGAATGTTGCAGACCCGTTGACTAAGCCTCTTCCACGAGCAAAACATGATCAGCACCAAAGCTCCATGGGTGTTAGAATCATTACCGTGTAATCTAGATTATTGACTCTAGTGCAAGTGGGAGACTGAAGGAAATATGCCCTAGAGGCAATAATAATGTTATTATTTTATTTCCTTATATCATGATAAATGTTTATTATTCATGCTAGAATTGTATTATCCGGAAACATAATACTTGTGTGAATACATAGACAAACTAAACATCACTAGTATGCCTCTACTTGACTAGCTCATTAATCAAAGATGGTTATGTTTCCTAACCATAGACATGTGTTGTCATTTGATTAACGGGATCACATTATTAGGAGAATGATGTGATTGACATGACCCATTCCATTAGCTTAGCACCCGATCGTTTAGTATATTGCTATTGCTTTCTTCATAACTTATACATGTTCCTATGACTATGAGATTATGCAACTCCCGTTTGCCGGAGGAACACTTTGTGTGCTACCAAACGTCACAACGTAACTGGGTGATTATAAAGGTGCTCTACAGGTGTCTCCAAAGGTACATGTTGGGTTGGCGTATTTCGAGATTAGGATTTGTCACTCCGATTGTCGGAGAGGTATCTCTGGGCCCTCTCGGTAATGCACATCACCTAAGCCTTGCAAGCAATGCAACTAATGAGTTAGTTGCGAGATGATGTATTACAGAACGAGTAAAGAGACTTGCCGGCAACGAGATTGAACTAGGTATTGAGATACCAACGATCGAATCTCGGGCAAGTAACATACTGATGACAAAGGGAACAACATATGTTGTTATGCGGTCTGACCGATAAAAGATCTTCGTAGAATATGTGGGAGCAAATATGAGCATCCAGGTTCCGCTATTGGTTATTGACCGGAGACGTGTCTTGGTCATGTCTACATTGTTCTCGAACCCGTAGGGTCCGCATGCTTAAGGTTTTGATGACAGTTATATTATGAGTTTATTAGTTTTGATGTACCGAAGTTAGTTCGAAGTCCTGGATGTGATCACAGACATAACGAGGAGTCTCGAAATGGTCGAGACATAAAGATTGATATATTGGACGGCTATATTCGGACACAGGAAGTGTTCCGGGGAAGTTTCAGATAAAACCGGAGTACCGGGGGGTTACCGAAACCCCTCGGGGGGTTAATGGCCCTCATGGGCCTAAAGTGGAGAAGAGGAGGGGTGGCCAGGGCAGGCCGTGCGCCCCCTCTCCCCCTAGTCTGAATTGGACAAGGAGGGAGGGGCGGCGCCACCCCTTTCCTTCCTCTCCTCTCTCCCTTCCTTCCCCCTTTCCTACTTGGACAAGGAAAAGGAGGGAGTCCTACTCCTCCCTGGCGCGCCTCATCATGGCCGGCCACCCCTCCCCCTTGCTCCTTTATATACGGGGGCAGGGGGCACCTCTAGACACAAGAATTGATCCTTGAGATCTCTTAGCCGTGTGCAGTGCCCCCCTCCACCATAATCCTCGATAATATTGTAGCGGTGCTTAGGTGAAGCCCTGCGATGGCAGAACATCAAGATCGTCACCACGCCGTCGTGCTGATGGAACTCTTTCCCCGACACTTTGCTGGATCGGAGTCCGCGGATCGTCATCGAGCTGAACGTGTGCAGAACTCGGAGGTGCCGTACATTCGGTACTTGGATCGGTCGGATCGGGAAGACGTACGACTACTTCCTCTACGTTGTGTCAACACTTCCATTGCCAGTATACGAGGGTACGTAGACAACACTCTCCCCTCTCGTTGCTATGTATCACCATGGTCTTGCGTGTGCGTAGGAATTTTTTTGAAATTACTACGTTCCCCAACAGTCCAACTCCCACCGGGAGTAGGACTCCCCTTTTTCCTATTAGGAGTAGGAGAGGGAAGGAAGAGGAAGGAGGGAGGAAGGAAAGGGGGGGGGGGCTTCCCAATTCGGATTGGGCTTGGGGGGGGGGGCGCCCCCTCCCTTGCTCCTTTCCCCTCCTTTCCACTAAGGCCCAATAAGGCCCATATACCTCCCGGGGGGTTCCGATAACCTCCCGGTGATCCGGTATTGTCCCAATCTTACCCGGAACCTTTCTGGTGTCCAAATATAGTCGTCCAATATATCGATCTTTATGTCTCGACCATTTCGAGACTCCTCGTCAAGTCTGTGATCACATCCGGGACTCCGAACAAACTTCGGTACATCAAAATATATAAACTCATAATGAAACTGTCATCGTAATGTTAAGCTTGCGGACCCTACGGGTTCGAGAACAATGTAGACATGACCGAGACACGTCTCAGGTCAATAACCAATAGCGGAACCTGGATGCTCATATTGGCTCCTACATATTCTATGAAGATCTTTATCGGTCAGACCGCATAACAACATACGTTGTTCCCTTTGTCATCGGTATGTTACTTGCCCGAGATTCAATCATCGGTATCTCAATACCTAGTTCAATCTCGTTACCGGCAAGTCTCTTTACTCGTTCCATAATACATCATCTCTCAACTAACTTATTAGTTGCATTGCTTGCAAGGCTTAAGTGATGTGTATTACCGGGAGGGCCCAGAGATACCTCTCCGACAATCAAAGCGACAAATCCTAATCTCGAAATACGCCAACCCAACATGTACCTTTGGAGACACATGTAGAGCACCTTTATAATCACCCAGTTACGTTGTGACGTTTGGTAGCACACAAAGTGTTCCTCCGGTAAACGGGAGTTGCATAATCTCATAGTCATAAGAACATGTATAAGTCATGAAAAAAGCAATAGCAACATACTAAATGATCGGGTGCTAAGCTAATGGAATGGGTCATGTCAATCACATCATTCTCCTAATGATGTGATCCCATTAATCAAATGACAAGTCATGTCTATGGTTAGGAAACATAACCATCTTCGATTAACGAGCTAGTCAAGTAGAGGCATACTAGTGACACTTTGTTTGTCTATGTATTCACACAAGTATTACGTTTCCGGTTAATACAATTCTAGCATGAATAATAAACATTTATCATGATATAAGGAAATAAATAAAAACTTTATTATTGCCTCTAGGGCATATTTCCTTCACATAGCCATTCCGAGATATATTGCCATGCAACTTTCCACTGTTCCGTTTAATATGACACGCATCATCATTGTCATATTGCCTTGCATGATCATGTAGTTGACATCGTATTTGTGGCAAAGCCACCGTTCATAATTCTTTCATACATGTCACTCATGAGCCATTGCACATCCTGGTACACCGCCAGAGGCATTCATATAGAGTCATATCTTGTTCTAGTATTGAGTTGTAATCATTGAGTTGTAAATAAATAAATAGAAGTGTGATGATCATCATTAATAGAGTATTGTCCCAAAAATAAAAAAGGAAAAAAGGAAGAGAAAGGCCAAAAAAAGAAGGCCCAAAAAAAGGGGCAATGCTACTATCCTTTTTTCCACACTTGTGCATCAAAGTAGCACCATGATCTTTATGATAGAGAGTCTCTTGTTTTATCATCTTCATATGCTAGTGGGAATTCTTCATTATAGAACTTGGCTTGTATATTCCAACAATGGACCTCCTCAAGTGCCCTAGGTCTTCGTGAGGAAGCAAGTTGGATGCACACCCACTTAGTTTCTTTTGTTGAGCTTTCATACATTTATAGCTCTAGTGCATCTGTTGCATGGCAACCCCTACTCCTTGCATTGACATCAATTGTTGGGCATCTCCCTAGCCCATTGATTAGCCGCGTTAATGTGAGACTTTATCCATTCTTGTCTTCTCCACATAACCCCCTTCATTATATTCTATTCCACCCATAGTGCTATATCCATGGCTCACGCTCATGTATTGCGTGAAAGTTGAAAAAAGTTTGAGATTACTAAAGTATGAAACAATTGCTTGGCTTGTCGTCGGGGTTGTGCATGATGAGAGCATTCTTGTGTGACGAAAATGGAGCATGACCAAACTATATGATTTTGTAGGGATGAACTTTCTTTGGCCATGTTATTTTGAGAAGACATGATTGCTTAGTTAGTATGCTTGAAGTATTATTATTTTTATGTCAATATTAAACTTTTATCTTGAATCTTTCGGATCTGAACATTCATGCCACAATAAAGAAAAATTACATTGATAAATATGTTAGGAAGCATTCCACATCAAAAATTCTGGTTTATCATTTACCTACTCGAAGACAAGCAAGAATTAAGCTTGGGGATGCTTGATACGTCTCTAACGTATCTATAATTTTTGATTGCTCCATGCTATTATATATTCTGTTTTGGATGTTTAATGGGCTTATTTATACACTTTTATATTATTTTTGGGACTAACCTATTAACCTGAGGCCCAGCCCAAATTGCTGTTTTTGCCTATTTCAGTGTTTCGCAGAAAAAGAATATCAAACGGAGTCCAAACAGAATGAAACCTTTGGGAGTGTGATTTTTGGAACAAACATGATCCAGAGGACTTGGAGTGGACATCAAGCAACCAACGAGGAGGCCACGAGGCAGGGGGCACGCCTACCCCTTGGGCGCGCCCTCCACCCTCGTGGGCCCCTCGTGGCTCCACCGTCCTACTTCTTCCTCCTATATATACCTACGTACCCTGAAAACATCGGGGAGCACCACGAAAACCTAATTCCACTACCGCAACCTTCTATACCCAAGATATCCCATCTTGGGGCCTTTTTCGGAGCTCCGCCGGAGGGGGCATTGATCACGGAGGGCCTCTACATCAACTCCATGGTCCCTCCGATGATGTGTGAGTAGTTTACCTCAGACCTTCGGGTCCATAGTTATTAGCTAGATGGCTTCTTCTCTCTCTTTGGATCTCAATACAAAGTTCTCCTCGATTCTCTTGGAGATCTATTCGATGTAATCTTCTTTTGCGGTGTGTCTGTTGAGATCTGATGAATTGTGGGTTTATGATCAAGATTATCTATGAACAATATTTGAATCTTCTCTGAATTCTTTTATGTATGATTGGTTATCTTTGCAAGTCTCTTCAAATTTTAAGTTTGGTTTGGCCTACTAGATTGATCTTTCTTGCAATGGGAGACGTGCTTAGCTTTGGGTTCAATCTTGCAGTGCTTGATCCCAGTGACAGAAAGGGAAACGACATGTATTGTATTATTGCCATCGAGGATAAAAAGATGGGGTTTATATCATATTGCATGAGTTTATCCCTCTACATCATGTCATCTTGCTTAAAGCGTTACTCCGTTCTTATGAACTTAATACTCTAGATGGATGCTAGATAGCGGTCGATGTGTGGACTAATAGTAGTAGATGCAGGCAGGAGTCGGTCTACTTGTCACGGACGTGATGTCTATATACATGATCATACCTAGATATTCTCATAATTATTCGCTTTTGTATCAATTGCTCGACAGTAATTTGTTCACCCACCATAATACTTATGCTATCTTGAGAGAAGCCACTAGTGAAACCTATGCCCCCCCGGGTCTATTTTCCATCATACAAGTTTCCAATCTATCTTATTTTGCAATCTTTACTTTCAATCTATATCATAAAAATACCAAAAATATTTATCTTATTATTATCATCTCTATCAGATCTCACTCTTGCAAGTGGCCGTGAAGGGATTGACAACCCCTTTATCGCGTTGGTTGCGAGGTTCTTATTTGTTTGTGTAGGTATGAGGTGACTCGCGCGTGGTCTCCTACTGGATTGATACCTTGGTTCTCAAAAACTGAGGGAAATACTTACGCTGCTTTGCTGCATCACCCTTTCCTCTTCAAGGGAAAACCAATGCATGCTCAAGCGATAGCAG
Organism: Triticum urartu; assembly: GCF_056163025.1. Taxonomy (NCBI): domain Eukaryota; kingdom Viridiplantae; phylum Streptophyta; class Magnoliopsida; order Poales; family Poaceae; genus Triticum; species Triticum urartu. Next base: position 92,072,460 of record NC_141878.1, read on the forward strand.
ATTGCACCATATCTAATAAAGTACGGTTATGACGTTCGGACACACCATTACGCTGTGGTGTTCCAGGTGGCGTGAGTTGTGAAACTATTCCGCATTGTTTCAAATCAAGACCAAACTCATAACTCAAATATTCACCTCCACGATCAGATCATAGAAACTTAATTTTCTTGTTACGATGATTTTCCACTTCACTCTGAAATTCTTTGAACTTTTCAAATGTTTCAGACTTATGTTTCATCAAGTAGATATACCCATATATGCTCAAATCATCTGTGAAGGTCAGAAAATAACGATACCCGCTGCGTCTAGTATGAGAAAAATCCTCCTTACTGGTAGACAAATTCTTGATACAATAAGCCAGTAGCATAAAATATATTACAGGGTCGAGCTACGGTTGCTCAACCAAATTATTACAAGCACGCCAATAATTATACATAATGGCGGACATGACACAGTGGTGTGGAGGCATACTACTGACTCGAGGATAGGGTGGTGGTGGAAAAACACAGCGGGGAGTGAGATACATGACTCTAAAACTGGCATCTCATCGAGCGTCGAGGTGAGGCTCGATGAATTTATTTGGTAGCGGAAGCGGATATAATACAGTGACCAAATCCAGGGTCGCACGAGACTGACTGGGATTCCTCTAGGCGTCGGACTCGCTATCAAATTCTTCATCCATGAGATCGCCTTCGTCAGCATCTGGCCAAATCAACAAGCCAGGTGAGTACTTTGAAAGTACTCGCAAGACAGTTCGGACGTAAGATATAACAAATGCATGCATGGATGCGTCATGAGTATTTTAACAGTGGCACATTAATTCGTAAAAACAAGACAAGTAAAAAGGGGGTCGGCGGTAGTCCGCTCGAAAACCCAACAAAATAACTGTAAACCCAATCGGGTGTCTGAAGCGACACCTCGATAGGAAGATAAATAAATCAAGCACGCCGTAGTCGGGCGTCTAGGTGACACCACATAAAGGGCTTTAAAAGAAATGCGACAGTCGGGCGTCTGAGCGACGCCACATAAAGGGCTTTAAAAGAAATGCCACAGTCGGGCGTCTGAGCGACGCCACATAAAGGGCTTTAAAAGAAATGCCACAGTCGGGCGTCTGAGCGACGCCACGTAAAGGGCTTTAAAAGAAATGCCACAGTCGGGCATCTGAGCGACGCCACATAAAGGGCTTTAAAAGAAATGCCACAGTCGGGTGTCTGAGCGACGCCACATAAAGGGCTTTAAAAGAAATGCCACAGTCGGACGTCTGAGCGACGCCACATAAAGGGCTTTAAAAGAAATGCCACAGTCGGGCGTCTGAGCGACATCGCAGAAAGGGCTTTCATTGAAAGTAAAATATAATAATGCCACAGTCGGACGTCTGAGCGACATCGCAGAAAGGGTTTTTATTGAAAGTAAATAATAACAATGCCACAGTCGAACGTCTGAGCGACATCGCAGAAAGGGCTTTTATTCACAAGTAAGTAATGCTCATAATAAATATTCAATTCATGATAATAAACAGGTTAGTCCATCCACAGGAATAAACATTTAACCGGACTTAGCACTCATGTGATTCACCGGAGTCTCTGTCATCAAAACTGACATTTGTCAGGATAAGATAATACCAAACTTGGACATGGAATAGACGATTCAAAGGAATATATGACTCTGCAGAGTTTGTACGAAATTTTTTCCCACAGCCAACGGATTTCCGTAGTCACGAAGGACTAGTTCCGTTTACGGTATTTCGGAAGAAAACATAGCTAACCAGTACACACCCATCCTACCTCTTGATGCCAGGAATCACCCTAGACATCGTCCAAGAAAAACTTTTGAGACGGGGAGATCACAATCTCGAATAGCATGGGATCAAATTTATATACGCGCGCTCTAAGGGGTGCCCCCCTCTCGGTCCCAACCGGAAACACCCATGCCCCCTGACCGGATGACTAGCTTTAATCCAGGGCCATGGAACCATCATCACGGCCTCTCCTTTTGGTGTGTACCAAGAAAGCGGTTTGCAACTTACTAGGACATATTCCTTGCGGAAAACATGTGGTAGTACAGGGAAGGAAAAGTGGAAGGAACTGGATCGATACGGTTTGACACTGAAGTCATATAGTCTGGCATAAGACTGGCATGCTGCAACACTGCCATCTTACCCATCCTCATGCCAACACATGGCCATGCATACTCACATCCATCCACTTATGGATTATCGAAACTCACTTGCCTCATCGTTGCATGTAACATGACATTCGTCAGTATGCTCATCAACATGCCATGAAACTACTTAATGCAACATGCCAAAACAATCATCATATCAAAAGTTCAAACATGCTTGCCTGGTTCAGAGTAGTCGGAGCCTAGCTCGGTGAAGTTCGCGGTCCCGTCACCTCCTTTGGTATCTACGGCATAAAGAAAATATACGCGCTATCGTGAATACCATGAGGTGCACAAAAATTTCTCCAAATATTTTTCAAATAAATCTGATAAAAAACTAGACAAAATTTTAAGGAGGACAGAAAAATAATCAATCAAAAATACTTTTCTGTTAAAAAGTTATAAGGGTTTTAGTCCAGGGACTCATCTGTAATGAAACAGAAAGTTCCCAGGGGCTAACTTATAAAAACAGAAAACGATTCGATAAAGAATACGCCGGCCCAGCGGGAAAACGCATTTGGCAGAAGACGCTTTCAGAAAACGGTTCGTTTAGAAAGGACAGAGAGGTTGACAGGCGGGTCCCGCCCATCAGGTTTGAATTTTCAAAAAGAGGTGGCAGAGCTCGACGGTGCCCGATAGCCGCGGTGGTTGCCGGCGGCGATCCACGGCGAGGCAGGGGGATCGGGTGGTACCTCTGTGTTCAGTGCGTCCTTCCGCGTCGGTGGGTGGTGGTGGTGGTCGCCGACGAGTACCACTTCGGCGGCGACGCTGGCTCCGGCGGACGGCGATTCGGGTGGTTGTGGACCTCGTCGGAGAGAGCTGTGAAGATCAAATTGGAGTGGGGGTTATACTCTTGGGTGCTCGAGGAGGCTACTGAGGAGGTTTGGGCATCGGGGATGGCCTCACCGGAGTGAATCGAGTTGGTGGCCGAGGCGGAATGAGGCGGCCGGAGTTGGGGGAGGAGACCTCCTCGAGGTCCTCCTAGTGGCCTGGCGGGGTGTCTGTGGGGTGTAGTGAGGGTGTGTTCTCAAGGGTGAGCTCGGGGTCCCCTTTTATAGGCGATCTGAGGCGGTGGCCGTGAACGGGGTTCTCCGGCGATGGATTACGGCGGCGCAGTGCTCGGTTGGGGAGTTTAGGAGGTTGGGCATCAACGTGGAGGTCCACTGGTTCCATTCAGATGCTAAACGGACTTGGATTAGGAGCTTGGGGTGGGTTTCGACGGAACGGGGCGACGCGGGCCCGTCGGCGTCAGGGAGCACGCTCTGTGTGTGCCGCGCCACGGCGACGGTGCCGCATGCGTGCGCTGGCAAGGAGATGGCCACGCGGAGCTACCAGGAGGATTGGGCGGCGCCGAACGGCGTTGAGCCGCCGTTCTGCTCCCTGTCGGCCGCTACGGTGGTTCGGCCGCCGCAAGACACGCCGGCGCAGGCGGGCCAGGGTACCACCGACGCCAGGAAGACGCCAAGCGCGCGTGTGGAGCTCCGGACAAGCAGGCCAGGCGGTGAGCAACGTGCCAAGGGCACTGTGGCCGCGTGACCGAAATCTGATGAAGAGAAACGACACTGAACCCTGAAGTTTCTCTGAATTTTCTGAATGTGCAAAGGAACAGTGCAGCTTAGGTGTTCGACAGAATGTTTTTGGTATGAGGGAGGCTCTGCTTGAGCTGATTTTTGGTGGAGTGGCCTCTCATTTCACCAGGAGACTGCCTGAATTTTTGTGGAATTTTTGGGGAAGTGTAGATATGAATTTCACCAAAATTGGAAAATCTGGTCCAAACTTGCAGTGAGTGAAATTTGAAAAATTTGAAAAGAAGAAGAGTGGATCAAGATGGTTCTAGGTTGTGGGTGCTAAGGACAATCCAGAGGAGTTGGTTTGAGATAAAAACTCAAAGGCAATGAGGTACTTGCTTTGAAAATCACTCAGGCTCAAAATAATTTGCAGAAATGATTTGAGAGATAAAATAATTGAAATAAAATCCAAAACTTGTTTGGACTTGTTGAGACAGAGGATTTAGATTGTTCAAAGGTGGAGGGAGGGATTTTGAGAAGATTTACTATAAGAGACATGGTAAAACCATGGGTGGTTTTTAAGATAAGAAAAACCTCAAAATTCACAGAGTTCTTTTTATAAGAAAAAGAATAATTTCCAAAAATATACTTTGAGAAGGGAACCATCAGGGAAAGAGTTTTAAATGATCAAACACCATAGTTTGAAGAAGATACAAAAATAAAAACCCTTGCCAAAGAAGTTTTTAAGAGGAAGGTTTTCTGGAAAAATTTTAAATGGCCTCTTTTCAAAAACCAACAAAGTTTTTGCTGAAAACCAAATAAAAATTTTGGAGTGTCACACTCAACACTCATTGGACCGCACACATCAGTATGTATTATTTCCAACAAGTCTGTTGCTTGCTCCATTGTTCCGAAGAACGGAGTCTTAGTCATCTTGCCCATGAGGCATGGTTCGCAAGCATCAAGTGATTCCAAAAGTCCATCAGCATGGAGTTTCTTCATGCGCTTTACACCAATATGACCTAAACGGCAGTGCCACATATAAGTTGCACTATCATTATTAACTTTGCATCTTTTGGCTTCAATATTATGAATATGTGTATGACTACGATCGAGATTCAATAACCATTTATATTGAGTGTACGACCATGGAAGGTTTTATTCATGTAAATAGAACAACAATTATTCTTTGACTTAAATGAATAACTGTATTGCAATAAACATGATCCAATCATATTTATGCTCAAGACAAATACCAAATAACATTTATTTTAGGTTCAACACTAATCCCGAAGGTAAAGGGAGTGTGCGATGGTGATCTTATCAACCTTTGGATCTCTTCCAACACACATAGTCACTTTTCCCTCAACTAGTCTCTGTTCATTTTGTAACTCTTGTTTCGAGTTACTAATCATAGCAACTGAATCGGTATCAAATACCTAGGGGTTACTATGAACACTAGTAAAGTACACATCAATAACATGTATATCATATATACTTTTGTTCACTTTGTCATCCTTCTTATCCGCCAAGTATTTAGGGCAGTTCCGCTTCCACTGACCATTTCCTTTGCAGTAGAAGCACTCAGTTTCAGGCTTGGGTCTAGCTTTGGGCTTCTTCATGGGAGTGGCAACTTGCTTGCCATTCTTCTTGAAGTTTCCTTTCTTTCCCTTGCCCTTTTACTTGAAGCTGGTGGTCTTGTCAACCATCAACACTTGATGCTTTTCTTGATTTCTACCTTCGCCGATTTCAGCATCACGAAGAGCTCGGGAATTGTTTTTTTGATCCCTTGCATATTATAGTTCATCACAAAGTTCTAGTAACTTGGTGATAGTGATTAGAGAAGTTTTGTCAATTACTATCTTATCTGGAAGATTAACTCCCACTTGATTCAAGCAAGTGTAGTACCCAGACAATCTGAGCACATGCTCACTGGTTGAGCTATTCTCCTCCATCTTGCAGGCAAAGTACTGTCAGAGGTCTTATACCTCTTGACATGGACATGAGTATGAAATACCAATTTCAACTCTTGGAACATCTTATATGCTCTGTGGCGTTCAAAACATTTTTGAAGTCCCGGTTCTAAGCCGTAAAGCATGGTGCACTAAACTATCAAGTAGTCATCATACCGAGCTTTGCCAAACGTTCATAACGTCTGCATCTGCTCCTGCAATAGGTTCGTCACCTAGCGGTGCATCAAGGACATAATTCTTCTATGCAGCAATGAGGATAATCCTCATATCATGGAGCTAGTCTGCATCATTGCTACTAACATCTTTCAACATAGTTTTCTCTAGGAACATATCATAAATAAAACGGGGAAGCTATATGCGAGCAATTGATCTACAACATAGATATGCAAATACTATCAGGACTAAGTTCATGATAAATTAAAGTTCAATTAATTATATTACTTAAGAACACCCACTTAGATAGACATCCCTCTAATCATCTAAGTGATCACGTGATCCATATCAACTAAACCATGTCCGATCATCACATGAGATGGAGTAGCTTTCAATGGTGAACATCACTATGTTGATCATATCTACTATATGATTCACGCTCGACCTTTCGGTCTCAGTGTTCCGAGGCCATATTTTCATATGCTAGGCTCGTCAAGTTTAACCCGAGTATTCTATATGTGCAAAACTGGCTTGCACTCGTTGTATGTGAACGTAGAGCTTATCACACCCGATCATCACGTGGTGTCTCGGCACGATGAACTGTAGCAATGGTGCATACTCAGGGAGAACACTTATACCTTGAAATTTAGTGAGAGATCATCTTATAATGCTACCGCCATACTAAGCAAAATAAGATGCATAAAGGATAAACATCACATGCAATCAATATAAGTGATATGATATGGCCATCATCATCTTATGCCTTTGATCTTCATCTCCAAAGCACCGTCATGATCACCATCGTTACCGGCATGACACCATGATCTCCATCACCTTGATCTTTATCAACGTGTCATCACATGGTCGTCTCGCCAACTATTGCTTTTGCAACTATTGCTATCGCGTAGCGATAAAGTAAAGCAATTATATGGTGCTTGCATATTATGCAACAAAGAGACAGCTATGAGGCTCATGCCAGTTGCCGATAACTTTAACAAAACATGATCATCTCCTACAACAATTTATATCTCATCACGTCTTGACCATATCACATCACAACATGCCCTGCAAAAACAAGTTAGATGTCCTCTACTTTGTTGTTGCAAGTTTTACGTGGCTGCTACGGGCTGAGCAAGAACCGTTCTTACCGATGCATCAAAAACCAAAACGCAGTATAGTGATTGCTTTTTGATCTTCAAAAAGAACCCTATTCATTGAATCCGATTGAACTAAAGTTGGAGAAACAGACACCCACTAGCTACCTGTGTGCGAAGCACGTCAGTAGAACCAGTCTCGCGTAAGCGTACGCGTAATGTTGGTCCGGGCCGCTTCATCCAACAATACCGCCGAATCAAGAATCAACTAGTGATGGCAAGCAATATGTATATACCCACGCCCACAACTCCTTTGTGTTCTACTCGAATGCCACTGTTGGGGAACGAGTAATTTCAAAAAAAATCCTACGCACATGCAAGATCTATCATGGTGATGCATAGAAATGAGAGGGGAAGAGTGTTGTCCACGTACCCTCGTAGACCGTAAGCGGAAGTGTTATGACAACGCGGTTGATATAGTCATACGTCTTCACGATCCGACCGATCCTAGTACCGAAAGTACGGCACCTCCGTGATCTACACACATTCGGCTCGGTGATGTCCCATGAACTCACGATCCAGCAGAGTGTCGAGGGAGAGCTTCATCAGGACGACAGCGTGATGACGGTGATGATGATGCTACCAGAACAGGGCTTCGCCTAAGCACCGCTACGATATGACCGAGGTGGATTATGGTGGAGGGGGGCACCGCACACGGCTAATAGATCAATGATCAACTTGTGTGTCTATGGGGTGCCCCCTAGCCACGTATATAAAGGATGGAGGGAGGATGAGGCCGGCCCTCATAGGGCGTGCCCAAAGTGTGGAGTCCTACTAGGACTCCCTAGTCCTAGTAGGATTCCACCTCCCACATGGAATAGGAAAAAGGGAAGGGAGAAGGGGAAGGAAGGAAGGAAGGGGGCACCCCCTTTCCCTAGTCCAATTCGGACCAGTCCATGTGGAAGGGGCGCGACCACCCTTGAGGCCTTTCTCTCCTTTCCCTATGGCCCATTAAGGCCCAATACAAATTCCCGTAACTCTCCGATACTCCGAAAAATACCCGAATCATTCGGAATCTTTCCGATGTCCGAATATAGCCTTCCAGTATATCGATCTTTACTTCTCGACCATTTCGAGACTCCTCGTCATGTCCCCGATCTCATATGGGACTCTGAACAAACTTTAGTCATCAAATCACATAACTCATAATACAAATCGGCATAGACCGTTAAGTGTGCTGACACTACGGGTTCGAGAACTATGTATACATGACCGAGACTCATCTCTGGTCAATAACCAATAGTGGAACCTGGATGCTCATATTGGTTCCTACATATTCTACGAAGATCTTTATCGGTCAAACCGCATAACAACATACGTTGCTCCCTTTGTCATCGGTATGTTACTTGCCCGAGATTCGATCGTTGGTATCATCATACCTAGTTCAATCTCGTTACCGGCAAGTCTCTTTACTCGTTCCGTAATGCATCATCCCGCAACCAACTCGTTAGTCACATTGCTTGCAAGGCTCATAGTGATGTACATTACCGAGAGAGCCCAGAGATACCTCTCCGATAGACGGAGTGACAAATCCTAATCTCGATCTATGCCAACTCAACAAACACCATCAGAGACACCTGTAGAGCATCGTTATAATCACCCAGTTATGTTGTGATGTTTGATAGCACACAAGGTGTTCCTACGGTATTCGGGAGTTGCATAATCTCATAGTCAGAGGAACATGCATAAGCCATGAAGAAAGCAGTAGCAATAAAACTGAACAATCATTATGCTAGTTGGGGAATGTAGTAATTTCAAAAATTTCCTATGCACACGCAAGATCATGGTCATTCATAGCAACGAGAGGGAAGAGTGTAGTCCACATACCCTCGTAGACCGTAAGAGGAAGCGTTTATCAACGTGGTTGATGTAGTCATACACCTTCACGATCCGTCCCGATCAAGTACCAAACGTACGACACCTCCGCGTTCAGCACACATTCAGCTTGATGACGTCCTCGCCTTCTTGATCCAGCAAGACGGGCGAAGTAGTAGATGAGTTCCGGCATCACGACGGCGTGGTGACGGTGTTGGTGAAGAACAATCTTTGCAGGGCTTCGCCTAAGCACTACGAAAACTATGACAGAGGATAAACTAGAGGGGGTGGGGTTGCCGGCACACGGCTTGGTGTTTCTTGATGTGTCTTGAGTGCTAGCCCTACCACTGTACTTATATGTTGAGCCTTGGGGTCGAAACTTGGAGTAAAATCCTACACAAAGTTGGTTTCACCCGAAAGGCAAGAGTCCTTCTCGTACTCCAGGACCAGACGCCAGGGATCCCGACATCTGGATCCAGACGCTAGGGACCCTAGCGTCTGGCCCCTGGACTCCGCAAAACTTCCGTTTTCTCTTTCCAAAAACCTTGTGGGCTTTCCCCTTTGGCCCAGATAAAGTGTTCTCGTACCCAAACATTTCGGGAAACATCCGGAACCCATTCCAGTGAATTCCGGAACCCTTCGGGAGACCAAACACCACTATCCCATATATCAATCTTTATCTCCGGACCATTCCAGAGTTCCTTGTCATGTCCGTGATCTTATCCGGGACTCCGAACAACATTCGGTCACCAACATACATAACTCATATAGTACTATATCATCAACGAACGTTAAGCATCTGGACCCTACAGGTTCGAGAACAATGTAGACATGACCGAGACACCTCTTTGGTCAATAAGCAATAGCGGAACCTGGATGCCCATATTGGCTCCTACATATTCTACGAAGATCTTTATCGGTCGAACCGCATAACAACATACGTTGTTCCCTTTGTTATCGGTATGTTACTTTCCCGAGATTCGATTGTTGGTATCTCAATACCTAGTTCAATCTCGTTACTGGCAAGTCTCTTTACTTGTTCCGTAATGCATTGATATGTCTCCAATGTATCTATAATTTATGAAGTATTCATGCCATGTTTACAATATTTTTATATGATTTTGGTATGATTTGATAGAACTAACACGGACTGACGCTGTTTTCAGCAGAACTACTGTGGTGGTGTTTTTGTGCAGAAATAAAAGTTCTCAGAATGCGATGAAAATCAACGGAGATTTTTTCAAGAAAATATGAAAAATACTGGAACGAAAATCTACCGGAGGGGAGTCATGGGGCCCCGGCGAGGGTGGGGGGCGCGCCCCCTGCCTCGTGGACTCCCCGAGGGCCCCCCTGACGTGAAACCAACGCCAACTTCTCCTATAAATATAGAAACCTCCAAAAATTAACCTAGATTGGAAGTTCCGCCGCCGCAAGCCTCTGTAGCCACGAGAAATCAATCTAGGCCCTCTCTGGCACCCTGCCGGAGGGGGCCATCACCACCGGAGGGCATGGACGAGGATCCCGGAGGGGCCATCATCACCATGAAGGCCAAGGACCAGAGGGGGAACCTCTCCCCATCCAGGGGGAGGCCATGGCGGAGGAAGCACAAGGGGGAGAACCTCTCCTCCTCTCTCTTGGTGGCACCAGAGTGCCATCGAGAGGGGAATCATCACCGCGGTTATCGTCTTCATCCACATCATGATCCTCATCACCATCCTCATCTCTTTTACACGGTCCACTCTCCCGCACCCCGCTGTAATCCCTACTTGAACATGGTGCTTTATGGCACATATTATGATCCAATGATGTGTTGCCATCCTATGATGTTTTGAGTAGATATTCTTTGTCTTTGGGTTGGTTGATGATCTAGATTGGTACGAGTTGTATGTTTTATTTTGGTGCTGTCTTATTGTGCCCTCTGTGTCATGCAAGCGTGAGGGATTCCGTTGTAGGGTGTTGCAATATGTTCATGATTCGCTTATAGTGGGTTGCGTGAGTGACAAAAGCATAAACCCGAGTAAGGGGATCCTTGCGTATGGGATAAAGGGGACTTGATGCTTTAATGCTATGGTTGGGTTTTACCTTAATGATCTTTAGTAGTTGCGGATGCTTGCTAGAGTTCCAATCATAAATGCATATGATCCAAGAAGAGAAAGTATGTTAGCTTATGCCTCTCCCTCATATGAAATTGCAATGATGACTATCGGTCTTGTTAACAATTGCCTAGGACAATTCCGCACACCGACCCACCATTATTCCACATTCGCTATTTATAATATTTAGTAATATATTCTAACTTTATGATAACAGCACCTACTTTTATATTTTAGCTCTTCGATATCATACAAATTTATCCACTTCATACCCACAACGTAGTTTTATTTCTCGTTTCTAGTTGGAAGCAAACGTTCGGTGTACGTAGAGTCGTATTAGTGGCAGATAGGGCTTGAGAAAATATTGATCTTACCTTTAGCTCCTTGTGGATTCGACACTCCATACTTATCATTTCCACCTTTGTAAATTGCTACGATGATTCCCTGCACTTGAGGATTATCAAGCTCTTTTCCTGGCGCCGTTGCCGGGGAGCAATAGCGTGGGGTTGATATTCTCGTGTGTGCTTGTTTGCTTTCTTCACTAAGTAGATTTTGTTTTTCCTTTTTGTTTCTGTTTAGTTGTGGGTGAAACATATTTTTTTTGAAAAATACAAAAAGAATTTACTTGCCTCTCATGCCTAAAAAGTTTTTCAAAAAGAGAAGTGATTGGAAAGTTATGCATTGAAGAAGTGAGGGTCGACCTTGAGCACTTGTGTTCATGCTCACGGAAACAATGTAGAATTTTTCATAGAAGTTTCTCTGTAAATAATTATCCCCTTATATATATATATATCCATTGTATTATAAAAATAATGTGCCAAGCTTTGGTTTTAGGATGATTAGATTGCTTGTTTACCATGTGCAGAACAAAAACAGAAACTTTGGCTGTAGCGCGTGATTTTACATTTTTACTGGAAAGTCAAATGGGTCTGAAACTTTTTGCACATTACTTTTGTATAAATTTTTCAAATTTTCAAATTTATTTCATAATTTTTGGAGTGACATAAGTTTACTAAACCTCCAGATTACTATAGACTATCCTATTTTAGACAGATTCTGTTTTCTATGTGTTCTTCGCTTATTTTGATGAATCTATGGGTAGTATCGGGGGGTATGAACCATGGTGAAGTTGGAATACAGTAGATATAGTTATAATATGAAATTTTAATGAGTTTTAAACAGTACCTAAAGGTAGTGATTTGCTTTATTATACTAACGGATCTCACAAAGTTTTTGTTAAAGTTTTGTGTGGATGAAGTGTTCGAAGATCGAGGAGCTATCAATATGAGAAAAATAAAGAGAGGCAAGAGTTCAAGCTTGGGGATTCCCAAGGCACCCCAAGTGAATATTTCAGAGGATACTCAAGCATCTAAGCTTGGGGATGCCTCGGTTGGCATCCCATCTTTCTTCTTCAACAAATATCGGTATACCTCGGTTTTTGTTTTATTCACATGAATTGTGTCCTTTTTGTTTTTCTTTTTATTTAAGAACCATGCTAGTATGAGATGTCCCTTCATAAATTTATAGAATACTTCATGTGCTTCACTTATATCTTCTACGTATGATCTTATAGAATTGCTCTTTGAGCTTCACTTAAATCTTTTGAGTATGGCTTTATAGAATGCTTCATGTGCTTCACTTATACATTTTGAGCTTGGATATTGGTTAGTCTATATTAGTTGTAGAATGCTCCATGAACTTCACTTATATATTTTGGAGTATGAATAATACTATCATCTAAAGCAGGTTTGGAAGAGTGTCAACTTTAGGAACTAGTAATCCCGCTATTCCGAATGAGGAGAATTTTGCTTATGTAGGATAGTAGTAAAATTTCTATGCTCGTAGATCATGAAAAGAATGCTTTATGTGATGGTAATATTGTTGAACTCATTCATGATGCTACTGAAAATTATTATGAGGTAGGAATACATGCTTGTAGGAGTTGCAATAATATCAAGTTTCCTCTCTATGTGCTTAAAGTTTTGAAGTTATACTTGTTTTGCATTCCTATGCTAGTTCATTCTTGTTCCCATAAATTGTGTGCTCACAAAATTCCTAGGCATAGGAAGCGGCTTAGGTTTAAATGTGCTAGTCATATTCTTCATGATGCTCTCTTTATGTTTTAATTCTTATCTTTTATATGAGCATCATTGAAATCATCATGCCTAGCTAAAAGGCATTAAAGAAAAGTGCTTGTTGGGAGACAACCCAATATTTACCCTTACTGTTTTTGTGTGTTCTCATGATTAAGCATGTATTAATCATGTATTATAGCTTTTGTTTCAATAAAGTGTCAAGTAAGACCTTTGGGAAGACTTGGGTGAAAGTTAATGTAATCTTGCTGTAAAAAACAGAAACTTTGTGCTCACGAGATTAGCTGCCATTTTTTTTACAGAAGAGTGCGATTGAGTTGATTATTTTTTCAGAAGATTAATAGACAAATTCCTCACGTCCACCAATTTATTTCAGAATTTTTGGAGTAGCAGAAGTATGGTTGGTGTTCAGATCATTACAGGCTGTTCAGTTTCTGACAGATTCTGTTTTCATTGCATAGTTTGCTTGTTTTCTAGTTTCTATGTCTTATATTTCTCAATATAAATTGTAGAAATGATATGGTACAATAGGCATTGTGTGAGAACAATTATGAGCCTTGTCTTTGACAGTACCAAAGTGAATGATTTACTCTTTATCATACTAACCTATCTCACGAAGTTCCGTTAAGTTTTGTGTGATTGAAGTTTTCAAGCTTTGGGTGAGATATCGATATGAGGAGAATAAGGAGTGGAAAGACCATAAGCTTGGGGATGCACAAGGCACCCAAATGTAATATTCAAGGAATACTCAAGCTCCTAAGCTTGGGGATGCCCCGGAAGGCATCCCCTCTTTCGTCTTCAAAATTATCGGTATACCTTACTCGGAGCTATATTTTTATTCATCACATGATATGTGTTTTGCTTGGAGCGTATTTTCAATTTTACTTGAATAAAATCATTGGATCTGAAATCTTGAATGAAAAAAAAGAATCCTCCCATGGCTAGTTGATTATTTGACTACTCAGTGTCCTTCACTTATATCTTTTTGGAGTAGTTTGTCATTTACTCACGTGCTTCACATATATCCTATGAGTAAATGGTTGAATGAATTAAATATCATGAATCTGAATTTATATATGTTTCATATGCTTATACCATGGGGAGTAATGACTTCACACATAATAAGTATAGGTAGTAAACTTATTGAAAGTTAGCAAACATAGAATTGGTCACTTGAACAATTCATGAAAGAATGTTGAAGGAAGAGAGATTTCACATATAAATATACTATCTTGGACATCTTTTGTAATTGTGACCACTCATTAAAATATGACATGCTAAAAGGTTGATGTCGGACAAGGAAGACAACGTAATGGGTTATGTTTTCTTATATCCGAAATAAAGTATATTGTCTTGGATCATCCAACATGTTGAGCTTTCTTTCCCCCCTCATGCTAGCCAAATTCTTGCACCAAGTAGAGATACTACTTGTGCTTCCAAACATTCCTTAATTTAGTTTTGCCATGAGAGTCCACCATACCTACCTATGGATTGAGTAAGATCCTTCAAGTAAGTTGTCATCAGTGCATGCAATAAAAATTGCCCTCTAAATATGTATGATCTATTAATGTGGAGAAAATAAGCCTTATACGATCTTGTGATGTGGAAGAAATAAAAGCGACGGACTGCATAATAAAGGTCCATATCACAAGTGGCAATATAAAGTGACGTTCTTTTGCATTAAGATTTTGTGCATCCAACCATAAAAGCGCATGACAACCTCTGCTTCCCTCTGCGAAGGACCTATCTTTTACTTTTATCTTCTACCCTTATGCAAGAGTCATGGTGATCTTCACCTTTCCTTTTTACATTTTATCCTTTGGCAAGCACATTGTGTTGGAAAGATCCTGATATATATATATATATATATATATATCTAATTGGATGTAAGTTATCATGAACTATTATTGTTGACATTACCCTTGAGGTAAAAGGTTGGGAGGCGAATCTATAAGCCCCTATCTTTCTCTGTGTCCGATTAAAACTTTGAACCCATAAATATCACATGAGTGTTAGCAATTGTGAAAGGTTAAAATATAGTTGACTATGTGGGGTTTGGTAAATCAAAGCTCTGACATAGACCCTTCCTGAAAATAAGATGAATTGCAATTGTTTGATGACTGAGAATATAGTTTGTTAGTTTCAAGAAAGTTTATGGTCTATACTTTAACATGTGAATAGCTTGTTACTTGATCATGAAAAGTTTTATGAAGATGAGCTACTGTTATGATATATAATGATGATAGAAAAAGTGATTGGAACTATCATTGATCAAACTTGTGCACTTGCTAGCATTCACACTTCATAAATTATTTCTTTTATCATTTACCTACTCGAGGACGAGCAGGAATTAAGCTTGGGGATGCTGATAAGTCTCCAACGTATCTATAATTTATGAAGTATTCATGCCATGTTTACAATATTTTTATATGATTTTGTTATGATTTGATTAGAACTAACCCGGACTGACGCTGTTTTCAGTAGAACTACCGTGGTGTTGTTTTTGTGCAAAAATAAAAGTTCTCGAAATCCGATGAAAATCAACGGAGATATTTTATGGAAAATATGAAAAATACTGGAACAAAAATCTACCGGAGGGGAGTCACGGGGGCCCCACGAGGATGGGGGGCGCGTCCACCCCCCTTGTGGACTCCCCGAGGGCCCCCCTGACGTGAAATCAATGCCAACTTCCCCTATAAATACAGAAACCTTCGAAAATTAACCTAGATCGGAAGTTCCGCCACCGCAAGCCTCTGTAGTCACGAGAAATCAATCTAGGCCCTCTCTGGCACCCTGCCGGAGGGGGCCATCATCACCGGAGGGCATGGACGAGGATCCTGGAGGGGCCATCATCACCATGAAGGCCAAGGACCAGAGGGGGAACCTCTCCCCATCCAGGGGAGGGCATGGAGGAGGAAGCACAAGGGGGAGAACCTCTCCTCCTCTCTCTTGGTGGCACCGGAGTGCCATCGAGAGGGGAATCATCGCCGCGGTGATTGTCTTCATCAACATCACCATCCTCATCACCATCCTCATCTCTTTTACACGGTCCACTCTCCCGCACCCCTCTGTAATCCCTACTTGAACATGGTGCTTTATGCCACATATTATGATGCAATGATGTGTTGCCATCCTATGATGTTTTGAGTAGATATTCTTTGTCTTTGGGTTGGTTGATGATCTAGATTGGTATGAGTTGTATGTTTTATTTTGGTGCTGTCCTATTGTGCCCTCCATGTCGCGCAAGTGTGAGGGATTCCTATTGTAGGGTGTTGCAATACGTTCATGATTCGCTTATAGTGGGTTGCGTGAGTGACAAAAGCATAAACTCGAGTAAGGGGATTGTTGCGTATGGGATAAAGGGGACTTGATGCTTTAATGCTATGGTTGGGTTTTACCTTAATGATCTTTAGTAGTTGTGGATGCTTGCTAGAGTTCCAATCATAAGTGCATATGATCCAAGAAGAGAAAGTATGTTAGCTTATGCCTCTCCCTCATATGAAATTGCAATGACGACTATCGGTCTTGTTAACAATTGCCTAGGACAATTCCGCACACCGATCCACCATTATTCCACACTCGCTATTTATAATATTTAGTAATATATTCTAACTTTATGGTAACAACACCTACTTTTATATTTTAGCTCTCCCATATCATACAAAGTTATCCACTTCATACCCACAATGTAGTTTTATTTCTCATTTCTAGTTGGAAGCAAACGTTCGGTGTACGTAGAGTCGTATCAGTGGCACATAGGGCTTGAGAGAATATTGATCTTATGTTTAACTCCTTGTGGGTTCGACACTCCATACTTATCACTTCCACCTTTGGAAATTGTTACGATGATTCCCTGCACTTGGGGATTATCATGCATCATCCCGCAACTAACTCATTAGTCACATTGCTTACAAGTCTCATAGTGATGTACATTACCGAGAGGGCCCAGAGATACCTCTCCGATAGACGGAGTGACAAATCCTAATCTCGATCTATGCCAACTCAACAAACACCATCGGAGACACCTGTAGAGCACCTTTATAATCACCCAGTTACGTTGTGACGTTTGGTAGCACACAAAGTGTTCCTCTGGTATTCGGGAGTTGCATGATATCATAGTCATAGGAACATGTATAAGTTATGGAGAAAGCAATAGCAACAAACTAAACGATCATCGTGCTAAGCTAACAGATGGGTCAAGTCAATCACATCATTCTCGAATAATGTGATCCCATTTATCAAATGACAACTCTTTGTCCATGGCTAGGAAACTTAACCATCTTTGATTGACGAACTAGTCAAGTAGAGGCATACTAGCGACACTCTGTTTGTTTATGTATTCACACATGTACTAAGTTTCCGGTTAGTACAATTCTAGCATGAATAATAAACATTTATCATGATATAAGGAAATATAAATAACAACTTTATTATTGCCTCTATGGCATATTTCCTTCACTTTATAGTCACCCAGTTACGTTGTGACGTTTGATAGCACACTAAGTGTTCCTCCGGTATTCAGGAGTTGCATAATCTTGTAGTTATAGGAACATGTATAAGTTATGGAGAAAGCAATAGCAGTAAACTAAACGATCACCATGCTAAGCTAACGGATGGGTCAAGTCAATCACATCATTCTCTAATGATGTGATCCTGTTAATCAAATGACAACTCATTACTATGGTTGGGAAACATAACCATCTTTGATTAATGAGCTAGTCTAGTAGAGGCATACTAGTGACACTCTGTTTGTCTATGTATTCACACATGTACTAAGTTTTCGGTTAATACAATTCTAGCATGAATAATAAGCATTCATCATGATATAAGGAAATATAAATAACAACTTTATTATTGCCTCTAGGGCATATTTCCTTCACCCGCCGCTCCGACCCAACCATTCATGGGAGGATGGTGACCCGCGCGCACCTCGCCAAGGAGGCGACGACGTCCACTACTTCAACCGTGCCCTTCGCTCTGGCTCCACTTGTTGCTGCCGCCTCCAGCCAAACACCGACATCACCAGTAGCGCCCCGCTTGGGCTTGCCCCCGGCACCGGCCCCGGTAGAGCCTTACTCCAACTCGTCCCCTGAAGCGACCCAGCTCCATCCGGAGCTCGCCTCGCCTCTCCAGCATGCGTCCAGTTCTTCAATGATGACGATCGTTGGTTTGAACTTGGCGCGGCCTGTGTCCTGGGCCTCCCTTGCCGACGAGGACAATGAGGATGACAAAGAAGAGTTGGCTCCGATGACGCCACCGGCTTCCAAAAGCCCGATCCCGGCTACTCACCCGACTATTCCATGTGTTGGGCATGAGGAGGAGACGAGTGGTGAATGGCAAGAGGTACTGCCTCGGCACGGTCGGCACTGTGAGGCCTCACCAGCACCGGCATTTTCTCCTCGTCCGATCCTTGCCTGGCTCCATGGTCATGTTTCGCCCCTGGACACCACGCATCAGTTTGCAGAGATCCTCTGCGATGCTCTGCTACCTCTTGAGCATGCGTTGGTTTTCCCTTGAAGAGGAAAGGGTGATGCAGCAAAGCAGCATAAGTATTTCCCTCAGTTTTTGAGAACCAATGTATCAATCTAGTAGGAGACTACACGCAAGTCGCCTAGTACCCGCACAAACAAATAAGAACCTTGCAACCAATGCGATAAAGGGGTTGTCAATCCCTTCACGTCCATTTGCAAAAGTGAGATCTGATAAAGATAATAAGATAAATATTTTTGGCATTTTTGTTGTAACCATTGCAAAATAAATAGTAAACTAGAATTGTTGATCGGAAACTTATATGATGTAAAGTAGACCCGGGGGCCATAGGTTTCACTAGTGGCTTCTCTCAAGATAGCATAAATTACGGTGGGTGAACAAATTACTGCCGAGCAATTGATAGAAAAGCGCATAGTTATGAGAATATCTAGGCATGATCATAAACATAGGCATCACGTCCGTGTCAAGTAGACCGAAACGATTCTGCATCTACTACTATTACTCCACACATTGACCGCTATCCAGCATGCATCTAGAGTATTAAGTTCATAAGAACATAGTAACACATTAGACAAGATGACATGATGTAGAGGGATAAACTCAAGCAATATGATATAAACCCCATCTTTTTCTCCTCAATGGCAACAATACAATACGTGTCGGTTCCCTTTCTATCACTGGGATCGAGCACCGCAAGATTGAACCCAAAGCTAAGAACTTCTCCCATTGCAAGAAAGATCAATCTAGTAGGCCAAACCAAACTGATAATTCAAAGAGACTTGCAAAGATATCAAACCATGCATATAAGAATTCATAGAAGAATCAAATATTGTTCATAGATAAACTTGATCATAAACCCACAATTCATCGGATCTCGGCAAACACACCGCAAAAAGTATTACATCGAATAGATCTCCAAGAACATGAAGGAGAACTTTGTATTGAGAACTGATACGTCTCCAACGTATCTATAATTTTTTATTGCTCCATGCTATATTATCTACTGTTTTAGGCAATATTGGGCTTTATTATCCACTTTTATATTATTTTGGGACTAACCTATTAACCGGAGGCCCAGCTCAGATTTGCTGTTTTATGCCTATTTCAGTGTTTTGAAGAAAAGGAATATCAGACGGAGTCAAAACGGAACGAAATCAACTGGAGAAGTTATTTTTGGAACGAAAGCCACCAGATAGACTTGGACCCCACGTCATGAGATACGGGAGGTGCTCACGAGGGTGGGGGGCGCGCCCCCTATCTCGTGGGGCCCCCGTGGCTCCTCCGACATCCTCCCTGCACCCATATATATCCACGTACCCTAAAACTTCTAGAACGCAACATAGATCAAGAGTTCCGCCGCCAGAAGCCTTCGTAGCCACCAAAAGTCAATCGGGACCCTGTTCCGGCACCCTGCCGGAGGGGGGAACCCTCACCGGTGGCCATCTTCATCATCCCGATGCTCTCCATGACGAGGAGGGAGTAGTTCTCCCTCGAGGCCGAGGGTATGTACCAGTAGCTATGTGTTTGATCTCTCTCTCTCTCTCGTGTTCTTGAGATGATACGATCTTGATGTATCGCGAGCTTTGCTATTTTAGTTGGATCCTATGATGTTTCTTCCCCCCTCTACTCTCTTGTAATGAATCGAGTTACCCCTTTGAAGTAATCTTATCGGATTGAGTCTTTAAAGATTTGAGAACACTTGATGTATGTCTTGCCGTGGATATCTATGGTGACAATGGGATACCGCGTGCCACTTGATGTATGTTTTGGTGACCAACTTGCGGGTTCCACCCATGAACCTATGCATAGGGGTTGGCACACGTTTTCATCGTGATTCTCCGGTGGAACTTTGGGGCACTCTTTAGGTCCTATGTGTTGGTTGAATAGATGAATCTGAGATTGTGTGACGCATATCGTATAATCATACCCACGGATACTTGAGGTGACATTGGAGTATCTAGGTGACATTAGGGTTTTGGTTGATTTGTGTCTTAAGGTGTTATTCTAGTACGAACTCTAGGGCTGTTTGTGACACTTATAGGAATAGCCCAACGGATTGATTGGAAAGAATAACTTTGAGGTGGTTTCGTACCCTACCATAATCTCTTCGTTCGTTCTCCGCTATTAGTGACTTTGGAGTGACTCTTTGTTGCATGTTGAGGGATAGTTATGTGATCCAATTATGTTAGTATTGTTGAGGGAACTTACACTAGTGAAAGTATGAACCCTAGGCCTTGTTTCAACGCATTGCAATACCGCTTACGCTCACTTTTATCACTTGCTACCTTTCTGTTTTTATTATTTCAGATTACAAAAACTATTATCTACTATCCATATTGCACTTGTATCACCATCTCTTCACCGAACTAGTGCACATATACAATTTACCATTGTATTGGGTGTGTTGGGGACACAAGAGACTCTTTGTTATTTGGTTGCAGGGTTGCTTGAGAGAGACCATCTTCATCCTACGCCTCCTACGGATTGATAAACCTTAGGTCATCCACTTGAGGGAAATTTGCTACTGTCCTACAAACCTCTGCACTTGGAGGCCCAACAACATCTATAAGAAGAAGGTTGTGTAGTAGACACCAAGCTCTTTTCTGGCGCCGTTGCCGGGGAGGTTAGCACTTGAAGGTATATCTTTAGATCTTGCAATCGAGTCTTTTAGTTTCTTGTTTTATCACTAGTTTAGTTTATAATAGAAAACTATAAAAAATGGAATTGAGTTTGTCTCATATGCTTCACCTTTTTAATATCTTTCGTGAGTATGATGGAAAGGATAATTGTGCTCAAGTGCTAGAAGAAGAAATCTATAAAATGTTTGGCACTAAATATTTGAATGTTGAGCATGATTGCAATGTTGTTAGTACGGATTCTTTGAATATCCATGATGCTAATGATGATTGCACTAGTTATGATAAAAATGCCTCCTATAAACATGTCAATTTTTGTGGAGTAGACTGGGTTTGCAAGTACACACCAAATAGGGAAGATAGATATTGCAAGAGGCATAAGTACTTAGAAACCAAATCGTCGCAAGAAAGCCTAGATGAATGTGCTGAAAGATTCAATATTTTTCGTGCCCCTTGTGAACTTTGCAATGAACATGGTCATTTAAAGCTCCAATGCTATTTGTTTCATGATCAAGTCGTGTCCAAACATTGTGATAATTTGATTACCCTTGAGCATCATAAAGAGCTTAGCCTTCTTTTGGGTTATGAAGAAATGAAACGTATAATTGAGTGTATTCCAAAGTTTAATCTTGATAGAGTTCTTGATTTTGATCTAGAAAATATTTATATGTATTGTGCGGTGAATTGCATTGAAAATCCTTATATTGCCAATTACATAAAGAAAAGAAAACAAATAGAAGATGAATAGAATACTAATGAAAGGGAAGAGACTTCCCAATATCCTCCTATTATTTCTTATGATGAATCAGGTAACGAGGAGGAGCCTCCTATTCAACCAATCTCATTAATAAGGAGCTCCAAAAATAGGATTGAACCCACCCATGATGTGGTGAAGAAGAAGAAGAAAAGAAAAAGGAAGAGAGGTAAAAAGATATCGCTCTCAAATAATGCTGCTCCTATTACTATTGTGCCTCATGAAAATATAATTGTTGAAGATAATGAAACTTCTTATGATCTTGAAAATCTTTTTGGCACTTGCTTGGAAGAATATAATAATTGCTATACTATTGGTGCTATCCATGCTATTAATGATGAGAGTGATTATGCTTATGATACGAAAAGGCCCAAGCTTGGGGAAGCTATGTTTGATGAGGATGACATATTTGAGAATATATTTGCTGAAATTAATGTTTGTCCCAAGCTTGGGGATGCTATGCTTAATGAATATTATATTTTTAGTCCCCCAAGTTTTGATATGCAAATTCATAATGATAATAACATGCCTCCTACTTATGATAATTATTGTGATGATACATATGCTATAAAAAGTAGTGAGGCTTATATTTATAAAACTTGTCATGATTATGGTTACCGCTTTTCTGAACATTACTCTTTTAATGTGGAAACAATTTATAATATTCAAGTCTCTTATGATACTCCCACTATTATTCATGAGAAGAATTTTGCTTATGTGGAGAGTAGTAAAATTTCTATGCTTGTAGATCATGAAAAGAATGCTTTAGGTGCTGGTTATATTGTTGAATTCATTCATGATGCTAATGAAAATTATTATGAGGGAGCAACATATGCTTGTAGGGATTGCAGTAATATTAAGTTTCCTCTCTATGTGCTTAAAGTTTTGAAGTTATGTCTGTTTTACCTTCCCATGCAAGTTGATTCTTGTTCCCACAAGTTGTTTGCTCACAAAATCCCTATGAATATGAAGCATGTTAGACTTGAATGTGCTAGTAATATTATTCATTATGCTCTCTTTATGTTACAATTCTTATCCATTATGTGAGCATCATTGAAATCATCATGCCTAGCTAGGGGCATTAAACGATAGCGCTTGTTGGGAGGCAACCCAACTTTATTTTTGTTCCTTGCTTTTTTGCTCCTGTTTAGTAATAAATAATTCATCTAGCCTCTGTTTAGATGTGGTTTTATGCTTTTAATTAGTGTTTGTGCCAAGTAGAACCTTTGGGAAGACTTGGGGAGAGTCTTGTTGATCATGCTGTCAAAAACAGAAACTTTAGCGCTCACGAGAATTGCTGCAATTTTTATTTGGAGAGTGCTATTTAGTTAATTATTTTTGAAGATGATTAATAGATAAATTCCTCAGGTCCATAAATTTATTTGAGAATTTTATGAGTTCCATAAGTATACGTTTGATCCAGATTACTACAGACTGTTCTGTTTTTGACAGATTCTGTTTTTCATGTGTTGTTTACTTATTTTGATGAATCTATGGCTAGTAAAATAGTTTATAAACCATAGATAAGTTGGAATACAGTAGGTTTAACACCAATATAAATAAAGAATGAGTTCATTACAGTACCTTGAAGTGGTGATTTATTTTCTTATACTAACGGAGCTTACGAGTTTTCTGTTAAGTTTTGTGTTGTGAAGTTTTCAAGTTTTGGGTAAGGATTCGATGGACTACGGAATAAGGAGTGGCAATAGCCTAATCTTGGGGATGCCCAAGGCACCCAAAGGTAATATTCAAGGACAACCAAGAGCCTAAGCTTGGGGATGCCCCGGAAGGCATCCCCTCTTTCGTCTTTGTCCATCGGTAACTTTACTTGGAGCTATATTTTTATTCGCCACATGATTTTGTTTTGCTTGGAGTGTCAATTTATTTTGTTTGGATTTGATTGCTGTTATTTAGAACAATGTTTTGCATCTTTTATTTCAATAAAAGTGGCATTGATAGCCTTTACTATGCCTATTCTAGAAGTCCACATGTTGCTGTTTGAAAACAGAAAGTTTACCGCTGTTGCAATAATTCCCTAGAAAAGTCAGAATGTGATAAAATGTTGAAACATTTTGAATATTAAGCTCTGATAAATTTACTACAGTGGTAATTTTCTTTCATAATTTTTGGAGCTAGGGAAGTATGGATGTTGCTGCATTCTTTACAGACTATCCTGTTTAGGCAGATTGCTGTTATGTTTGCATTGTTTGCATATGTTTGCTTATTTAATGATTCTATTTGAGGATAGGACTATTAAATATGCAGAGGCATTTAGTATGCAATGTTGAATAATAATTTTAGTGATTTTCTATAGTAGAGTATGAAAAGGTTTTTGCAATGGTTTATACTAACTTATCTCATGAGTCCTTGTTGAGTTTTGTGTGGATGAAGCTTTTGAGATTTAGGGAGACCGTGATATGAGAGGAATTAAGGAGACACAAAATCTCAAGCTTGGGGATGGCCAAGGCACCCCAAGATAATATTTCAAGAAGTCTCAAGCGTCTAAGCTTGGGGATGCCCCGGTAGGTATCCCACCTTTCTTCTTCAACAACTATCGGTTAGTTTCGGTTGATCCTAAGTTTTTGCTTCTTCACATGATGTTTGCTATTCTTAGAATGTCATTTTATGTTGCTTTGATTGCTGTTTGAATAAAGTACCAAGATCTGAAATTATTAAATGTTAGAGAGTCTTCACATAGTTGCATAATTATTCGACTACTCATTGATCGTCACTTATATCTTTCGGAGTAGTTTGTCATTTGCTCTAGTGCTTCACTTATACCTTTTAGAGCATGGTGGTAGTTTTATTTTGAAGAAATAGATGAACTCTCTTGATTCACTTATATTATTTTGAGAGTCTTAAATAGCATGGTAATTTGCTTAAAATCCTAATATGCTGGGTATTCAAGAATAATAAAATTCTCTTATGAGTGTGTTGAATACTATGAGAAGTTTGAAGCATGATAATTTTTTTGAGATATGGAGGTGATAATATTAAAGTCATGCTAGTTGAGTAGTTGTGAATTTAAAGAATACTTGTGTTGAAGTTTGTGATTCCCGTAGCATGCACGTATGGTGAACCGTTATGTGATGAAGTCGGAGCATGATTTATTTATTGATTGTCTTCCTTATGAGTGGCGGTCGGGGACGAGCGATGGTCTTTTCCTACCAATCTATCCCCTAGGAGCATGCGCGTAGTACTTTGCTTTGATAGCTTCTAAATTTTTGTAATAAGTATAAGAGTTCTTTATGACTAATGTTGAGTCCATGGATTATACGCACTCTCACCCTTCCACCCTTGCTATTCTCTCTAATACCGCGCAACTTTCGCCGGTATCATACACCTACCATATACCTTCCTCAAAACAGCCACCATACCTACCTAATATGGCATTTCCATAGCCATTTTGAGATATATTGCCATGCAACTTTCCACCATCTAGTTCATCACGACACATTCATCATTGTCATATTGCATATCCCGGTACACCGCCGGAGGCATTCATATAGAGTCATATCTGGTTCTAAGTATTGAGTTGTAATTCTTGAGTTGTAAGAAAAATAAAAGTGTGATGATCATCATTATTAGAGCATTGTCCCAGTGAGGAAAGGATGATGGAGACTATGATTCCCCCACAAGTCAGGATGAGACTCCGGACAAAAATAAATAAATAAAAGAGGCCAAAGAAGCCCAAATAAAAAAAGAAAGAAAAGAGGCCATAAAAAAGGAGAAAGGCCCAAATAAAAAAAATAAAAAAATAAAAATAAAAAATGAGAGAAAAAGAGAGAAGGGGCAATGCTAGTATCCTTTTACCACACTTGTGCTTCAAAGTAGCACCATGATCTTCATAGTAGAGAGTCTCTCATGTTATCACTTTCATATACTAGTGGGAATCTTTCATTATAGAACTTGGCTTGTATATTCTAATGATGGGCTTCCTCAAATTGCCCTAGGTCTTCATGAGCAAGCAAGTTGGATGCACACCCACTTAGTTTCTTTTTGAGCTTTCATACACTTATAGCTCTAGTGCATCCGTTGCATGGCAATCCCTACTCACTCACATTGATATCTATTGATGGGCATCTCCATAGCCCGTTGACACGCCTAGTTGATGTGAGACTATCTTCTCCCTTTCGTCTTGTCCACAACCACCATTCTATTCCACCTATAGTGCTATGTCCATGGCTCACGCTCATGTATTGCATGAAGATTGAAAAAGTTTGAGAACATCAAAAGTATGAAACAATTGCTTGGCTTGTCATCGGGGTTGTGCATGATTTAAATATTTTGTGTGGTGAAGATGGAGCATAGCCAGACTATATGATTTTGTAGGGATAGCTTTCTTTGGCCATGTTATTTTGAGAAGACATGATTGCTTAATTAGTATGCTTGAAGTATTATTATTTTCTATGTCAATATAAACCTTTGTCTTGAATCTTTCTAATCTGAATATTCATACCGCAATTAAGAAGAATTACATTGAAATTATGCCAACTAGCATTCCACATCAACAATTATCTTTTTTATCATTTACCCACTCGAGGACGAGCAGGAATTAAGCTTGGGGATGCTTGATACGTCTCCAACGTATCTATAATTTTTGATTGCTCCATGCTATATTATCTACTGTTTTAGGCAATATTGGGCTTTATTATCCACTTTTATATTAATTTTGGGACTAACCTATTAACCGGAGGCCCAGCCCAGATTTGCTGTTTTATGCCTATTTCAGTGTTTTGAAGAAAAGGAATATCAGACGGAGTCGAAACGGAACGAAATCAACTGGAGAAGTTATTTTTGGAACGAAAGCCACCAGATAGACTTGGACCCCATGTCAGGAGATACGGGAGGTGCTCACGAGGGTGGGGGGCGCCCCTCCTAGGGCGCGCCCCCTGTCTCGTGGGCCCCCCGTGGCTCCTCCGACGTCCTCCCTGCACCCATATATATCCACGTACCCTAAAACTTCCAGAACGCAACATAGATCAAGAGTTCCGCCGCCAGAAGCCTCCGTAGCCACCAAAAGTCAATCGGGACCCTGTTCCGGCACCCTGCCGGAGGGGGGAACCCTCACCGGTGGCCATCTTCTTCATCCCGATGCTCTCCATGACGAGGAGGGAGTAGTTCTCCCTCGAGGCCGAGGGTATGTACCAGTAGCTATGTGTTTGATCTCTCTCTCTCTCTCTCTCTCGTGTTCTTGAGATGATACGATCTTGATGTATCGCGAGCTTTGCTATTTTAGTTGGATCCTATGATGTTTCTTCCCCCCTCTACTCTCTTGTAATGAATAGAGTTACCCCTTTGAAGTAATCTTATCGGATTGAGTCTTTAAAGATTTGAGAACACTTGATGTATGTCTTGCCGTGGATATCTGTGGTGACAATGGGATACCGCGTGCCACTTGATGTATGTTTTGGTGACCAACTTGCGGGTTCCACCCATGAACCTATGCATAGGGGTTGGCACACGTTTTCATCGTGATTCTCCGGTGGAACTTTGGGGCACTCTTTAGGTCCTATGTGTTGGTTGAATAGATGAATCTGAGATTGTGTGACGCATATCGTATAATCATACCCATGGATACTTGAGGTGACATTGGAGTATCTAGGTGACATAAGGGTTTTGGTTGATTTGTGTCTTAAGGTGTTATTCTAGTACGAACTCTAGGGCTGTTTGTGACACTTATACGAATAGCCCAACGGATTGATTGGAAAGAATAACTTTGAGGTGGTTTCGTACCCTACCATAATCTCTTCGTTCGTTCTCCGCTATTAGTGACTTTGGAGTGACTCTTTGTTGCATGTTGAGGGATAGTTATGTGATCCAATTATGTTAGTATTGTTGAGGGAACTTACACTAGCGAAAGTATGAACCCTAGGCCTTGTTTCAACGCATTGCAATACCGTTTACGCTCACTTTTATCACTTGCTACCTTTCTGTTTTTATTATTTCAGATTACAAAAACTATTATCTACTATCCATATTGCACTTGTATCACCATCTCTTTGCCGAACTAGTGCACATATACAATTTACCATTGTATTGGGTGTGTTGGGGACACAAGAGACTCTTTGTTATTTGGTTGCAGGGTTGCTTGAGAGAGACCATCTTCATCCTACGCCTCCTACGGATTGATAAACCTTAGGTCATCCACTTGAGGGAAATTTGCTACTGTCCTACAAACCTCTGCACTTGGAGGCCCAAAAACGTCTACAAGAAGAAGGCTGTGTTGTAGAGATCAAGAACCAAAGAGAGAGAAGAAGCCATCTAGCTAATAACTACTCACACATCATCGGAGAGGCTATGGTGTTGATGTAGAAGCCCTCCATGATCGAATCCCCCTCCGGCAGATCGCCGGAAAAGGTCCCCAGATGGGATCTCATGGGTACAGAAGGTTGCGGGGGTGGAGAAGTGGTTTCATGGCTCCCCTGGATGTTTTCAGGGTATAAGAGTATATATAGGCGAAATAACTAGGTCGGTGGAGCTCCATGGGCCCCACGAGGGTGGGGGCGCGCCTACCCCCTGGGCGCGCCGCCCTACCTCGTGGCCGCCTCGCTGCTTCCTTGACCTCCACTCCAAGTCTCCTAGATTGCGTTTGTTCCAAAAAAGATCCTCGCGAAGGTTTCGTTCTGTTTGATATTCTTTTTCTGTGAAACACTAAAATAGGCAAAAAAACAACAATTTTCACTGGGCCTTCGGTTAATAGGTTAGTCCCAAAAATAATATAAAAGTGCATAATAAAGCCCATCAAACATCCAAAACAGATAATATAATAGCATGGAACAATAAAAAATTATAGATACGTTGGAGACGTATCAAGCATCCCCAAGCTTAATTCCTGCTCGCCTTGAGTAGGTAAATGATAAAAACAGAATTTTTGATGTGGAATGCTACCTAACATAATTTTCAATGTAATTCTCTTTATTGCGGCATGAATGTTTAGATCCAAAAGATTCTAGACAGAAGTTTAATATTGACATAAAAATAATAATAATACTTCAAGCATGCTAACCAAGCAATTACGTCTTATCAAAATAACATAGCCAAAGCAAAGCTTATCCCTACAAAATCATATAGTTTGGCCATGCTTCATTTTCGTCACACAAAATGCTCCCATCATGCACAACCCCGATGACAAGCCAAGTAATTGTTTCATACTTAGCCTTTTCAAACTCTTTCAACTTTCACGCAATATATGAGCACGAGCCATGGACATAGCACTATGGGTGGAATAGAATATGATGATGGAGGTTGTGTGAGAAGACAAACGGGAGAAAGTCTCACATTGACGCGGCTAATCAACGGGCCATGGAGATGCCCATCCATTGATGCCAATGCAAGGAGTAGGGATTGCCATACAACGAATGCACTAGAGCTATGAATATATGAAAGCTCAATAAAAGAAACTAAGTGGGTGTGCGTCCAACTTGCTTGCTCATGAAGACCAAGGGCATTTTGAGGAAGCCCATCATTGGAATATACAAGACAAGTTCTATAATGAAAAATTCCCACTAGTATATGAAAGTGAGAAAATATGAGACTCTCTATCATGAAGATCATGGTGCTAGTTTGAAACACAAGTGTGGAAAAAGGATAGTAACATTGCCTTCTCTCTTTTTCTCTCATTTTCCTTTTTTTATTTGGGCCTTTTTCTCTTTTTTATGGCCTCTTTTTTTTGTCCGGAATCTCATCCCTACTTGTGGGAGAATCATAGTCTCCATCATCCTTTCCTCACATGGGACAATGCTCTAATAATGAAAATCATCACACTTTTATTTACTTACAACTCAAGAATTACAACTCGATACTTAGAACAAAATATGACTCTATGTGAATGCCTCCGGCGGTGTACCTGGATAGGCAATGATTCAAGAGTGACATGTATGAAAGAATTATGAAGGTGGCTTTGCCACAAATACGATGTGAACTACATGATCATGCAAAGCAATATGACAATGACGGAGCATGTCATAATAAATGGAACAGTGGAAAGTTGCATGGCAATATATCTCGGAATGGCTATGGAAATGCCATAATAGGTAGGTATGGTGGCTGTTTTGAGGAAGATATAAGGAGGCTTATGTGTGATAGAGCGTATCATATCACGGGGTTTGGATGCACCAGCGAAGTTTGCACCTACTCTCGAGGTGAGAAAGGGCAATGCACGGTACCGAAGAGGCTAGCAATGATGGAAGGGTGAGAGTGCGTATAATCCATGGACTCAACATTAGTCATAAAGAACTCACATACTTATTGCAAAAATCTACAAGTCATCAAAACCAAGCACTACGCGCATTCTCCTAGGGGGGAATATATTGGTAGGAAAAGACCATCGCTTGTCCCCGACCGCCACTCATAAGGAAAGCAATCAAAGAACACCTCATGCTTCAAATTTGTCACACAACGTTTACCATACGTGCATTCTACAGGACTTGCCAACTTCAACACAAGTATTTCTCAATTCCACAATTACTCAACTAGCACGACTCTAATATTACCACCTTTATATCTAAAAACAACTATCAAGTATCAAACTTCTCATAATATTTAATGCACTCTATATGAAAGTTTTTATTATACCCATCCTGGATGCCTATCATATTAGGACTAATTTTATAGCCAAAGCAAATTACCATGCTGTTATAAAATATTCTCAAAATAATTTAAGTGAAGCATGAGAGATCAATAATTTCTATAAAATAAAACCACCACCGTGCTCTAAGAAGATATAAGTGAAGCACTAGAGAAAAATTTATCTAGCTCAAAAGATATAAGTGAAGCACATAGAGTATTCTAATAAATTCCGATTCATGTGTGTCTCTCCCAAAAGGTGTGTATAGCAAGGATGATTGTGGTAAACTAAAATGAAAAGACTCAAATCATACAAGATGCTCCAAGCAAAACACATAGCATGTGGCGAATAAATATAGCCTCAAGTAAAGTTACCGATAGATGAAGACGAAAGAGGGGATGCCTTTCAGGGCATCCCTAAGCTTAGGCTTTTGGTTGTCCTTGGATTTTACCTTGGGGTGCCTTGTGCATCCCCAAGCTTAGGATCTTGCCACTCTTTGTTCCAAAATCCATCAAATCTTTTACCCAAAAACTTGAAAACTTCACAACACAAAACTCAACACAAAATCTCATGAGCTCCATTAGTATAAGAAAACAAATCACCACCTTAAGGTACTATAATGAACTCATTATTTACTTATATTGGTGTTAAACCTACTGTATTCCAACTTCTCTATGGTTCATACCCCCCGATACTAGCCATAAATTCATCAAAATAAGCAAACAACACACGAAAAACAGAATCTGTCAAAAACAGAACAATCTGTAGTAATCTGTAGGTTTGAATACTTATGTAACTCAAAAAATCCTGAGAAATTAGGAAGTCCTAAATAATTTGTACATTGATCTACTGCAGTTGGAATTGGTATTTTATCGCTCTCTGGTAAAAAATGAAAATTATTCTCGTGAGTGCATACTTTCTGTTTTTTTCCAGCAAGATCAAACAACAATCATCCAAGAAGATCCTAAAGGCTTTACTTGGCACAAACACTAATTAAAACATAAAAACACAATCGTAACATAGGATAGATGATTTATTTTTTACTAAACAGGAACAAAAAACAAGGAACAAAAATAAAATTGGGTTGCCTCCCAACAAGCGCTATCGTTTAACGCCCCTAGCTAGGCATAAAAACAAGAATAGATCAAAGTATTGTCATCTTTGGTATGCAATCCATATGTGTCTCTCATAATAGATTCATAAGGTAATTTAATTTTCTTTCCAGGAAAGTGTTCCATGCCTTTCCTTAACGGAAATTGGAATCTAATATTTCCTTCTTTCATGTCAATAATCGCACCAGTCGTTCTAAGGAAAGGTCTACCAAGAATAATAGGACATGTAGGATTGCAATCTATACCAAGAACAATGAAATCTACGGGCACATAATTCCTATTTGCAACAATAAGAACATCATTAATCCTTCCCATAGGTTTTTTAATGGTGGAATCCGCAAGATGCAAATTTAAAGAACAATCATCAAATTCACGAAAACCTAACACATCACACAAAGTTTTTGGAATCATGGAAACACTAGCACCCAAATCACATAAAGCATAGCATTCATGATCTTTAATCTTAATTTTAATAGTAGGTTCCTACTCATCATAAAGTTTTCTAGGGATAGAAACTTCTAATTCAAGTTTTCCTTCATAAGATTGCATTAAAGCATCAATGATATGTTTAGTAAAAGCTTTGTTTTAATCATAAGCATGAGGAGAATTTAACACGGATTGCAACAAGGAAATACAATCTATCAAAGAGCAATTATCATAATTAAATTCCTTGAAATCCAAAATAGTGGGTTCATTGCTATGTAAAGTTTTGACCTCTTCAATCCCACTTTTGCCAATTTTTGCATCAAGATCTAAAAACTCCGAATCATTGGGACACCTTCTAACTAAATTTGACTCATCTCCAGTCCCATCTTTATCAAGATTCATATTGGCAAACAAAGATTTAATAGGAGACACATCAATCACTTTTAAATCTTCATCTTTATTATCCTCTAGATCTTCCGGTTTAGCGGCCATCTTATTAACTAAGGTGGCTTGCTTATCCGAAATTTGGCCTACTAAATTTCCAAGATGGGCAAACTGAGATTTCAAACCATAAAATTCCTTATACATATCAACAAGCTCTTTATTCATGTACTCCATAAAGCCTTTCTGTTCTTTAAGCTCGTTTCTAAAGAAATTATTATGCTCAAATTGCAAAGACATAAAGCTTCTAACATTGTTTTAAATTTCTTCCAATCTTCTAAGGTGAGGATCAACGCTTTTAGGCAAGACCATCAGGGCAAATAAACGATCTAACACACGGACACACAAGAGGCAAGCGAAAAGAGATGAACGGAAAAAGGGTGAATAAAACGGCAAAGGTGAAGTGGGGAAGAGGAAAACGAGAGGCGAATGGCAAATAATGTAATGCGAGGGATAAAAGTTTGTGATGGGTACTTGGTATGTCTTGACTTGGCGTAGATCTCCCCGGCAACGGTGCCAGAAATCCTTCTTGCTACCTCTTGAGCATGCGTTGGTTTTCCCTTGAAGAGGAAAGGGTGATGCAGCAAAGTAGCGTAAGTATTTTCCTCAGTTTTTGAGAACCAAGGTATCAATCCAGTAGGAGACTACACGCAAGTCTCCTAGTACCTGCACAAACAAATAAGAACCTTGCAACCAACGCGATAAAGGGGTTGGTAATCCCTTCACGGCCACTTGCAAAAGTGAGATCTGATAAAGATAATAAGATAAATATTTTTGGTATTTTTGTTGTAAAGATTGCAAAATAAATAGTAAACTAGAATTGTAGATCAAAAACTTATATGATGTAAAGTAGACCCAGGGGCCATAGGTTTCACTAGTGGCTTCTCTCAAGATAGCATAAATTACGGTGGGTGAACAAATTACTGCCGAGCAATTGATAGAAAAGCGCATAGTTATGAGAATATCTAGGCATGATCATAAACATAGGCATCACATCCATATCAAGTAGACCGAAATGATTCTGCATCTACTACTATTACTCCACACATCGACCGCTATCCAACATGCATCTAGAGTATTAAGTTCATAAGAACAGAGTAACACATTAGGCAAGATGACATGATGTAGAGGGATAAAGTCAAGCAATATAATATAAACCCCATCTTTTTATCCTCGATGGCAACAATACAATACATGTCGGTTCCCTTTCTGTTACTGGGATCGAGCACCGCAAGATTGAACCCAAAGCTAAGCACTTCTCCCATTGCAAGAAAGATCAATCTAGTAGGCCAAACCAAACTGATAATTCGAAGAGAGTTGCAAAGATATCAAATCATGCATATAAGAATTCAGAGAAGAATCAAATATTGTTCATAGATAAACTTGATCATAAACCCACAATTCATCGGATCTTGGCAAACACACCGCAAAAAGTATTACATCGAATAGATCTCCAAGAACATCGAGGAGAACTTTGTATTGAGAACCAAAGAGAGAGAAGAAGCCATCTAGCTAATAACTATGGACCCGAATGTTGGGTAACGTAGTAATTTCAAAAAAATTCCTACACACACGCAAGATCATGGTGATGCATAGCAACGAGAGGGGAGAGTGTTGTCTACGTACCCTCGTAGACCGAAAGCGGAAGCATTAGCACAACGTGGTTGATGTAGTCGTACATCTTCACGATCCGAGAGATCAAGTACCGAACGTACGGCACCTCCGAGTTCAGCACACGTTCAGCCCGATGATGTCCCTCGAACTCCGATCCAGCTGAGTGTTGAGGGAGAGTTTCGTCAGCACGATGGCGTGGTGACGATGTTGATGTTCTACCGACGCAGGGCTTCGCCTAAGCACCGCTACAGTATTATTGAGGTGCACTATGGTGGAGGGGGGCACCGCACACGGCTAAAAGATCAAACAGATCAATTGTTGTCTCTATGGGGTGCCCCCTGCCCCCGTATATAAAGGAGCAAGGGGGGGGGGTTGCAGCCGGCCAGGGAGAGGGCGCACCAGGAGGAGTCCTACTCCCACTGGGAGTAGGACTCCCCCCCTTTCCTAGTTGGAATAGGATTCGGGAGAAGGAAAGAGAGAGGAGAAGAAGGAAAGAGGGGGCCGGCCCCTTTGCCCTAAACCAATTCGGTTTGGGCCTTGGGAGGGCGCGCCCCACACTCCCCTTGCTTCCCTCTATTTCCACTAAGGCCCATATAGGCCCATTAAGCTCCCGGGGGGTTCCGGTAACCTCCCGGTACTCCGGTAAAATCCCGATTTCACCCGGAACACTTTCGACATCCAAACATAGGCTTCCAATATATCAATCTTCATGTCTCGACCATTTCGAGACTCCTCGTCATGTCCTTGATCACATCCGAGACTCCGAACAACTTTCGGTACATCAAAACATACAAACTCACAATATAACCGTCATGGTAACGTTAAGCGTGCGGACCCTACGGGTTCGAGAACTATGTAGACATGACCGAGACACGTCTCCGATCAATAACCAATAACGGAACCTGGATGCTCATATTGGCTCCCACATATTCTATGAAGATCTTTATCGGTCAAACCGCTCAACAACATACGTTGTTCCCTTTGTCATCGGTATGTTACTGGCCCGAGATTCGATCGTCGGTATCTCAATACCTAGTTCAATCTCATTACCGGCAAGCCTCTTTACTCGTTTCATAATACATCATCCCGCAACTAACTCATTAGTTGCAATGCTTGCAATGCTTAAGTGATGTGCATTACTGAGAGGGCCCAGAGATACCTCTCCGACAATCGGAGTGACAAATCCTAATCTCAAAATACGCCAACCCAACAAGTACCTTTGGAGACACATGTAGAGCACCTTTATAATCAACCAGTTACGTTGTGACGTTTGGTAGCACACAAAGTGTTCCTCCGGTAAACGGGAGTTGCATAATCTCATAGTCATAGGAACATGTATAAGTCATGAAGAAAGCAATAGCAGAATACTAAATGATCGTGTGCTAAGCTAACGGAATGGGTCATGTCAATCACATCGTTCTCGTAATGATGTGACCCCGGTAATCAAATGACAACTCATGTCTATGGTTAGGAAACATAACCATCTTTGATCAACGAGCTAGTCAAGTAGAGGCATACTAGTGACAATCTGTTTGTCTATGTATTCACACATGTATTATGTTTCCAGTTAATACAATTCTAGCATGAATAATAAACATTTATCATGATATATGTAAATAAATAATAACTTTATTATTGTCTCTAGGGCATATTTCCTTCAGTCTCCCACTTGCACTAGAGTCAATAATCTAGATTACACATTAATGATTCTAACACCCATGGAGCCTTTGTGCTGATCATGTTTTGCTCGTGGAAGAGGCTTAGTCAATGGGTCTGCAACATTTAGATCCGTATGTATCTTGCAAATTTCTATGTCTCCCACCTGGACTAAATCTCGGATGGAATTGAAGCGTCTCTTGATGTGTTTGGTTCTCTTGTGAAATCTGGATTCCTTCGCCAAGGCAATTGCACCAGTATTGTCACAAAAGATTTTCATTGGACCCGATGCAGTAGGTATGACACCTAGATCGGATATGAAATCCTTCATCCAGACTCCTTCATTTGCTGCTTCCGAAGCAGCTATGTACTCCACTTCACATGTAGATCCCGCCACAACGCTTTGTTTAGAACTGCACCAACTGACAGCTCCACCGTTTAATGTAAACACGTATCCGGTTTGCGATTTAGAATGTCTGGATCAGTGTCAAAGCATGCATCAACGTAACCGTTTACGATGAGCTCTTTGTCACCTCCATAAACGAGAAACATATCCTTAGTCCTTTCAAGGTATTTCAGAATGTTCTTGACCGCTGTCCAGTGATCCACTCCTGGATTACTTTGGTACCTTCCTGCTAGACTTATAGCAAGGCACACATCAGGTCTGGTACACAGCATTGCATACATGATAGAGCCTATGGCTGAAGCATAGGGAACATCTTTCATTTTCTCTCTATCTTCTGCAGTGGTCGGGCATTGAGTCTTACTCAACTTCACACCTTGTAACACAGACAAGAACCCTTTCTTTGCTTGATCCATTTTGAACTTCTTCAAAACTTTGTCAAGGTATGTGCTTTGTGAAAGTCCAATTAAGCGTCTTGATCTATCTCTATAGATCTTGATGCCCAATATATAAGCAGCTTCACCGAGGTCTTTCATTGAAAAACTCTTATTCAAGTATCCCTCTATGCTATCCAGAAATTCTATATCATTTCCAATCAACAATATGTCATCCACATATAATATTAGAAATGCTACAAAGCTCCCACTCACTTTGTTGTAAATACAGGCTTCTCCAAAAGTCTGTACAAAACCAAATGCTTTGATCACACTATCAAAGTGTTTATTCCAACTCTGAGAGGCTTGCACCAGTCCATAAATGGATCACTGGAGCTTGCACACTTTGTTAGCTCCCTTTGGATCGAGAAAACCTTCCGGTTGCATCATATACAACTCTTCTTCCAGAAATCCATTCAGGAATGCAGTTTTTACATCCATTTGCCAAATTTCATAATCATAAAATGCGGCAATTGCTAACATGATTCGGACATACTTAAGCATTGCTACAGGTGAGAAGGTCTCATCATACTCAATCCCTTGAACTTGTCGAAAACCTTTCACAACAAGTCAAGCTTTGTAGACAGTAACATTACCGTCAGCGTCGGTCTTCTTCTTGAAGATCCATTTATTCTCAATTGCTTGCCGATCATCGGGCAAGTCAACCAAAGTCCACAATTTGTTCTCATACATGGATCCCATCTCAGATTTCATGGCCTCAAGCCATTTTGCAGAATCTGGGCTCACCATCGCTTCTTCATAGTTCGTAGGTTCATCATGATCTAGTAGCATGACTTCCAGAATAGGATTACCGTACCACTCTGGTGTGGAACTTACTCTGGTTGATCTATGAGGTTCAGTAGTAACTTGATCTGAAGTTTCATGATCATCATCATTAACTTCCTCACTAATTGGTGTAGGCGTCACAGAAACCGGTTTCCGTGATGAACTACTTTCCAATAGAGGAGCAGGTACAGTTACCTCATCAAGTTCTACTTTCCTCCCACTCACTTATTTTGAGAGAAACTCCTTCTCTAGAGAGGATCCATTCTTAGCAACGAATGTCTTGCCTTCGGATCTGCGATAGAAGGTGTACCCAACAGTCTCCTTTGGGTATCCTATGAAGACACATTTCTCTAATTTGGGTTCGAGCTTATCAGGTTGAAGCTTTTTCACATAAGCATCACAGCCCCAAACTTTCAGAAACGACAACTTTGGTTTCTTGCCAAACCACAGTTCATAAGGCGTCGTCTCAACGGATTTCGATGGTGCCCTATTTAACGTGAATGCGGCTGTCTCTAAAGCATAACCCCAAAATGATAGCGGTAAATCTGTAAGAGACATCATAGATCGCACCATATCTAGTAAAGTACGATTACGACGTCCGGACACACCATTACGCTGTGGTGTTCCGGGTGGTGTGAGTTGCAAAACTATTCCGCATTGTTTCAAATGTAGACTAAACTCGTAACACAAATATTCTCCTCCACGATCAGATCGTAGAAACTTTATTTTCTTGTTACGATGATTTTAAACTTCACTCTGAAATTCTTTGAACTTTTCAAATGTTCAGACATATGCTTCATTAAGTAGATATACCCATATCTTCTTAAATCATCTATGAAGGTGAGAAAATAACGATATCCGCCACGAGCCTCAATATTCATCGGACCACATACATCTGTATGTATGATTTCCAACAAATCTGTTGCTCTCCCCATAGTACCGGAGAATGGCGTTTTAGTCATCTTGCCCATGAGGCACGGTTCGCAAGTACCAAGTGATCCATAATCAAGTGGTTCCAAAAGTCCATCAGTATGGAGTTTATTCATGCGCTTATAACGATATGACCTAAACGGCAGTGCCACAAATAAGTTGCACTATCATTATCAACTCTGCATCTTTTGGCTTCAACATTATGAATATGTATATCACTACTATCGAGATTCATCAAAAATAGACCACTCTTCAAGGGTTGATAACCCACAAGTATAGGGGATCGCAACAGCTTTCGAGGGTAGAGTATTCAACCCAAATTTATTGATTCGACACAAGGGGAGCCAAAGAATATTCTCAAGTATTAGCAGCTGAGTTGTCAATTCAACCACACCTGGAAACTTAGTATCTGCAGCAAAGTGTTTAGTAGCAAAGTAGTATGATAGTGGCGGTAGCGGCAACAAAAGTAAAGACAACAAAAGTAATGTTTTTGGTATTTTCTAGTGATTGTAACAGTAGCAACAGAAAAGTAAATAAGCGTAAACCAGTATATGGAAAACTCGTAGGCACCAGATCAGTGATGGATAATTATGCCGGATGCGGTTCATCATGTAACAGTCACAACATAGGGTGACACAGAACTAGCTCCAGTTCGTCAATGTAATGTAGGCATGTATTCCGTATATAGTCATACGTGCTTATGGAAAAGAACTTGCATGACATCTTTTGTCCTACCCTCCCGTGGCAGCGGGGTCCTATTGGAAACTAAGGGATATTAAGGCCTCCTTTTAATAGAGAACCGGAACAAAGCATTAGCACCTAGTGAATACATGAACTCCTCAAACTATGGTCATCACCGGGAGTGGTCCCGATTATTGTCACTTCTGGCTTGTCGGATCATAACACATAGTAGGTGACTATAGACTTGCAAGATAGGATCTAGAACTCTCATATATTGATGAAAACATAATAGGTTCAGATCTGAAATCATGGCACTCGGGCCCTAGTGACAAGCATTAAGCATAACAAAGTCATAGCAACATTAATCTCAGAACATAATGGATACTAGGGATCAAACCCTAACAAAACTAACTCGATTACATGATAAATCTCATCCAACCCATCACCGTCCAACAAGCCTACGATGTAATTACTCACGCATGGCGGTGAGCATCATGAAATTGGTGATGGAGGATGGTTGATGATGACGACGGCGACGAATCCCCCTCTCCGGAGCCCCGAACGGACTCCAGATCAGCCCTCCCGAGAGGTTTTAGGGCTTGGCGGCGGCTTCGTATCGTAAAACACGATGATTTCTTCTCTCTCATTTTTTTCTCTCAGAAAGCAAATATATAGAGTTGGAGTTGGCGTCGGAGGGTCAACAGGGGGCCCACGAGGTAGGGGGGCGCGCCCTAGGGGGGTGCCCCCCACCCTCGTGGAAAGGGTGTGGGCCCCCTGGTCTTCATATTTGGCAAGGATTTTTTATTGTTTTTTTTAAGACCTCCCGTGGAGTTTTAGGTCATTCCGAGAATATTTGTTTTCTACACATAAAACAACATCATGGTAATTCTACTGAAATCAGCGTCGGTCTGGGTTAGTTCCATTCAAATCATACAAGATAGAGTCCAAAACAAGGGCAAACATGTTTGAAAAAGTAGATACGACGGAGACGTATCAACTCCCCCACGCTTAAACCCTTGCTTATCCTCAAGCAATTCAGTTGATGAACTGAAAGAAAGAAAGAAAAACTTTTACAAACTCTGTTTGCTCTTGTTGTTGTAACTATGTCAAGCCAGCATTCAAGTTTTCAACATAGATCATAACTAACCACATTTGCAATAATTCTCAAGTCTCATAATTACTCATATCAATAGAATAATCAACTAGCAAGCCATAATAATAAGTCTCGGATGACAACACTTTCTCAAAACAATCATAATATGATATAACAAGATGGTATCTCGCTAGCCCTTTCTGAGACTGCAAAACATAAATGCAGAGCACCCTTAAAGATCAATGACTGACTAGACACTGTAATTCATGGTAAAAGAGATCCAATCATAGTCATACACAATATAAATTAACAGTGATGAATGCAAATGATGGTTGTGCTCTCCAGCTAGTGCTTTTTAATAAGAGGGTGATGACTCAACATAAAAGTAAATGGATAGGCCCTTCGCAGAGGGAAGCAGGGATTTGTAGAGGTGCCAGAGCTCGGTTTTGAAATAGAGATAAATTGTATTTTGAGCGATATACTTTCATTGTCAACGTAACAACTAAGAGATGGCGATATCTTCCATGCTAAACACATTATAGGCGGTTCCCAAACAGAATGGTAAAGTTTATACTCCCCCTCCACCAACAGGCATCAATCCATGGCTTGCTCGAAACAACGAGTGCCTCCAACATACATCAGGTCCTAGGGGGAGTTTTGTTTGCAATTAATTTTGATTTAGTTTGCATAAAGCATGGGACTGGGCATCCCGGTGACTAGCCATTTTCTCATGAGTGAGGAGCGGAGTCCACTGATCTTGAGAATAACCTGCCTAACACGGAAGATAAGGACAACCTTTGTTGATACATGAGCTATTCGAGCATACAAAACAGAATGTTTATTTGAAGGTTTAGAGTTTGGCACATACAAATTTACTTGGAACGGTAGGTAGATACCGCATATAGGAAGGTATGGTGGACTCATCTGGAATAACTTTGGGGTTTAAGGAATTGGATGCACAAGCAGTGTTCCCGCTTAGTACAAGTGAAGGCTAGCAAAAGACTGGGAAGAGACCAACTAGAGAGCGACAACGGCCATGTACATGCATTAAAATTAATAAACATTGGATGCAAGCATGAGTAGGATATAATCCACCATGAACATAAATATCGTGAAGGCTATGTTGATTTGTTTCAACTACATGCGTGAACATGTGCCAAGTCAAGTCACTTAAATCTTCAAAGGACGATACCACCCCATCATACCACATCATAATCATCTCAATAGCATGTTGGCATACAAGGTAAATCATTATAACTCATAGCTAATCAAGCATGGCACAAGTGACTCTGATCTCTAATTGTCATTGCAAACATGTTTATTCATAATAAGCTGAATCAAGAACGCAGGACTCATCATATTTACAAAAGCAAAAGAGGTCAAGTTCATACCAGCTTTTCTCATCTCAGTCAGTCCATCATATATCATCATAATTGCCTTTCACTCGCATGACCGAACGGTGTGAATAATAATAAGAGTGCACGTGCATTGGACTAAGCTGGAATCTGCGAGCATTCAATAAACATGAGAAGACAAGGCAATAT
The DNA here is from genome assembly GCF_056163025.1 of Triticum urartu. Taxonomy (NCBI): domain Eukaryota; kingdom Viridiplantae; phylum Streptophyta; class Magnoliopsida; order Poales; family Poaceae; genus Triticum; species Triticum urartu. The sequence continues at coordinate 92,113,978 of NC_141878.1, forward strand.
GGGCTCTTGGTTAAATCAACAATAATGCATATGAGAGCCACTTCAACAATTTAATTATGGTCTTCTCCTACTGACCCCCAAATAAAAGAAAAGAAATAAAACTATTTACACAGGAAAGCTCCCAACAAGCAAAAGAAGAACGGGAAATATTTTTGGGTTTTCTTTTTAATTATTACTACTACAGCAGAAAAATAAACTACTACTAATTTTTTTGGTTTTTCTTAAGGTTTAACAAGCACACAAGAAGAAAGCAGGAAAAAGAAAATAAACTAGCATGGATGATACAATGAAAAAGTATGAGCACCGACATCTAGCAACGAGTGTGTGTGAACATAAATGTAATGTTGGTGAGAAATACGTACTCCCCCAAGCTTAGGCTTTTGGCCTAAGTTGGTCTATGGCCACGGCTGGCCTGGCGGATATCCATAATAATAGTTGTTGGGGTCGTACTATGATGAGGAGGAATAGTTGGGATCATATTGTGTTGAAGAAGAAGACTCTGACTGCTACTAGCTGACAGTCATCTCTGGATCCCAAGAATAAACAGATTGTCGTGGAGGCTCATCGTGTGGTTCCTGTTCTGGCTCCTCGGTAGGTGCAGGGTTCCGGTAGGCGTGAATAGCCATCCACGGAACAAGGTATGTGCGTGCAGTCAAATCAAACAAAGAAGGAGCAGGCAGGGTGATAGTCTCAAGATGATGTTTATTAAAGAACAATTGATATCTAAGCTCCCCTGCCCTATTTTTAACAATAAAATCATGTGCCACCATACTTTTACGATCTAGATAAACACTGGGTAGCACTTTTTCTTCCTTCTCAGCATGCCTAATAGGTATGTTAAAATGTGCGGCTAGGCGTGTGGCATAGATGCCTCCAAAGATGGGGCCCTTAGTACGGTTCATATTTAACCGTCTAGCAATAATACCGCCTAAACTAAAAGTGTTATCACTATATAAACCTTGGAGCAGAATAATTAAATCAGGGATACTAAGGTTTCCAGAATTTCCGCGTCCAATTAAAGAACGACTAGCAAACAATGCAAAGTAACGCAAAACAGGAAAATGTATGCTAGTGATTCGTGCATCAGAAACCATCCTGGTTTCTCCTACAGTGATATTATCAATAAATCCAGCCACATCATCATGATGTGGTTCTTCTGTCTTGCCTTCAAAAGGGACTAAACAAATCCCACAGAAATCATAAAGCGACATCTCCTTAGGCTCATCATATAAATGAAATACCACCGTAGGTGGTGAGTTCCTAGGATAAAAATAAAAGTTTTGCACAAAGGTATTTGTGAGTAAGAGATACTGATCGCATTGGTCGTGGAGGAAAGCGGTGAGGCCTGCATTGTGAGCCAATTCATGGAAATCTTCATAGATACCGGCTGCTCTCAAGAAATCTTCAGAAGGCCATTCACACGCCCGAATCTCCGCGGTGCGTGGCAAATTATACTTAGGCTTAGGTGCCTTTACCTTTGAGCTTTGGCTTGATGAGCCCCTCAATAATCTCCTCATCATTTTTCTGAAACAATCTGAAATTTTTAGTAACTTCAAAATAAAAGTAAACCAAACTCAATTAAACTGATAGCAACTACTCCTACAAGTGCCTAGAGCCTATATCAAGCATTAGAACTACTTGGAACCATATAAATTTGACATGTAAGCTCAAGAACATGGTCGCCTATGCAGCACAAATTTGCAATGAATAAAGCACTAGAACAAAAACTAATTGGACCAATGGAGGAGTCACATACCAAGGAACAATCTCCCCAAGCAGTTTTGCGAGAGGTGCTTTGAGCAAGGAGATCAAAAATCGCAGCAAAAGTGGCTGGAACTCATGCTTGAGTTGGTTTTTCGGGTTTGTGTGAGATAGAGGAAGAAGATGGGTGCTGGGATAAGTGGAGGAGGGCCACCGTGGGCCCACGAGGCAGGGGGCATGCCCTATAGGGGGGGGGGGGCGCCCACCACCCTCGTGGCCAGGTGACAGCTCCTCCCGGGGTAATTTTTGCACAGTAAATCCTCAAATATTCCTGAAAAAATCATATTAAATTTGCATGGCATTCTGAGGACTTTTATTTTCGGGATATTTTTATATTGCACGGATAAGTCAGGAAACAGACAGAAAAAACTATTTTTACTTTATTTAATATAAATAACAGAAAATATAAAGGGGGTACAGAAGTTTGTGCTTCTAGTTTCATCCATCTCATGCTCATCAAAAAGAATCCGCTAACAAGGTTGATCAAGTCTTGTTAAAAAACTCATTCCGATAATCATGAAACCGGAGAAATTTCGAATAACACTAAGTTACCTCAACGGGGATATGCACATCCCCAATAATAAGAATATCATATTTCTTCTTGATAGTAGGAAGAGGGAATTCAGAACCTCCAAATATAATCGATGGAATTTTTCCAATAGAGTTGATACTATGAACTTGAGGTTGTTTCCTCGGAAAGTGTACCGTATGCTCATTACCATTAACATGAAAAGTGACATTGCCTTTGTTGCAATCAATAACAGCCCCTGCAGTATTAAGAAAAGGTCTTCCAAGAATAATAGACATACTATCATCCTCGGGAATATCAAGTATAACAAAATCCGTTAAAATAGTAACGTTTGCAACCACAACAGGCACATCCTCACAAATACCGACAGGTATAGCAATTGATTTATCAACCATTTGCAAAGATATTTCAGTAGGTGTCAACTTATTCAAGTCAAGTCTACGATATAAAGAGAGAGGCATAACACTAACACCGGCTCCAAGATCACATAAAGCAGTTTTAATATAATTTCTTTTAATGGAGCAAGGTATAGTAGGTACTCCGGGGTCTCCAAGTTTCTTTGGTATTCCACCCTTAAAAGTATAATTAGCAAGCATGGTGGAAATCTCAGCTTTCGGTATCTTTCTTTTATTAGTAATGATATCCTTCATATATTTAGCATAAGGATTTGTTTTGAGCACATCAGTTAATCTCATACGCAAAAAGATAGGCCTAATCATTTCGGCAGAGCGCTCAAAATCCTCATCATCCTTTTTCTTGGATGGTTTCGGAGGAAAAGGCATGGGTTTCTGAACCCAAGGTTCCCTTTCTTTACCATGTTTCCTAGCAACAAAGTCTCTTTTATCATAACGTTGATTCTTTGATTGTGGGTTATCAAGATCAACAACAGGTTCAATTTCTACATCATTATCATTACTAGGTTGAGCATCATCATGAACATCATCATTAATATTTTTACTAGGTTCATGTTCATTACCAGATTGTGTTTCAGCATCAGACATAGAAATATCATTTGGATTATCAGGTGGTTCAGCAATAGGTTCACTAGAAGTTTGCACAGTTCTATCATTTTTCTTTTTCTTATTTTTAGAAGAACTAGGGACATCAATATTACTTCTCTGAGAATCTTGCTCGATTCTCTTAGGGTGGCCTTCAAGATACAAAGGTTCCTGATTCATTCTACCAGTTCTAGTAGCCACTCTAACAGCATAATAATTTTTCTTACTATTCATTTCATCAAGCACTTCTTTTTGAGCTTTAAGTACTTATTCTACTTGAGTGGTGACCATAGAAGCATGTTTGCGAATAAGTTTAAGTTCACCTTTAATATCAGCCATATAACCACCCAAGCGTCCAATCATATAAGCATTTTGTTTTAATTATCTACCAAAATAAGCATTGAAGTCATCTTGCTTATACATAAAGTTATCAAACTCATCCAAGCATTGACTAGCAATTTTAGTAGGAGGGACTTCAGCTTTATCATATCTATAGAGAGAATTTACCTTTACTACCTGTGTCGGGATATCGGGATCAGGAGGTTCTTCAGTAAATAAATAATTGAGATCATAAGTTTCTTCAACAGGCGATGAATTAAGACCATGTATTTCTTCAATAGGAGGTAAATTCTTAACGTCTTCAGCTTTAATACCTTTTTCTTTCATAGATTTCTTTGCCTCTTGCATATCTTCGGGACTGAGAAATATAACTCCATAAACACTTTGTTCATAATGTTCCTAAAATATGCAAGTGCGTTAGTCAGACCAAATGACATAACGGTATACTCGTACAGCCCGTACCTGGTGGTAAAAGCCGTCTTAGGTATATCATGTTCTCGAATCTTCAACTGGTGGTATCCTGATTGCAGATCCATCTTGGAAAATACCTTAGCTCCTTGCAATCGATCAAACAGATCATTGATCATCGGTAGTGGGTACTTGTTCTTGATGGTTACTTCATTCAATCCTCGATAATCAACAACCATCCTTAACGATCCATCCTTCTTCTCCACTAGAAGTACTGGCGATCCCCAAGGCGAAGAACTTGGGCGAATATATCCTTTATCCAGTAACTCCTTAATCTGCTTCTTAATTTCCACCAAATCCTTTGCGGGCATCCTATATGGTCTCTTTGATATTGGCCCTGTGCCTGGCAAAATCTCAATCAAAAACTCAATATCTCTATCCGGTGGCATGCCTGGCAATTCTTCTGGAAATACATCGGGGAAATCCTTCACTACTGGTACTTCCTCCTGCACAACTCCTGTTAAACAATTTACTTGAGTCCTCTTCGGCACATGCCGGGATACATACTTGATCCTTCTCCCTTCTAGGGTGGTAAGCAAGATCGACTTACTGGCGCAATCGATGTTTCCTCCATACATCGACAACATATCCATACCCAGAATTACATCCAAACCTTGTGATTCCAATATTATCAAATCCGAGGGGAACACATGCTTACCTATACTTAATGGCACTTGAAAACATCCTTGGCTTGCCATATACTCCGCTCCTGGTGAGCTTACTAACATAGGTGTTCTAAGAACTTTGGTGGGCAGGTTATACTTATCCACAAATCCCCTTGATATGTATGAATGCGATGCACCAGTATTGAAAAGAACGAGTGTAGTAAATGACTTAACCAAAAACTTACCGATTACTGCATCCGGCTGCTCTTCAACCTCCTCCACGTTAACGTGGTTCACCTGTCCCCTGTTGAAAGGGTTAGGCTTCTTTCCAGAGCTTCCATTGCCATTTCCATTCTGTGATTCAGGACATTCATTGGCATAATGTCCGGTCTTCTGGCACTTAAAACAAGTGACTTGGCTCAGGTCTCTCTTGGCTGGGGTCGATGGGTTGGTGCGGTTCTGGCCGTTGCTTCCTCCATTCCCATTACCATTCTTGGTGCCATTGTGATTGTGCGAGCTACCTCCTCCATGGGTATGCTGAAAATGTCCTCCCGGTCTAGGGGTAAAATGTGGCTTCTGCTAAGCTCCTGAAGTGTACTTCCCTTGTCCATACTTCCTCTTGCGATTCTCAATCTGCTGCTTCCCTTCAATCATGAGAGCACGATCTACCAACTCCTGGTAGTTGTTGAAGGTGGCTACCATCAACTGCATGCTCAACTCATCATTCAGTCCTTCCAGAAACTTCTCCTGCTTGGCTGCATCCGTAGCAACGTCATCTGGGGCATAACATGCTAATTTACTAAAGTCCTCCACATACTGGCCAACTGTCCTTCCTCCTTGGCGCAAGTTGCGAAACTCACGCTTCTTCATGGCCATAGCTCCTGCTGAAACATGGGCAATTCGAAAAGCCTGCTGAAACTGGTCCCACGTGACAGTGTCGACAGGGAAAGTGGCTGTGAAATTCTCCCACCATGATGCTGCGGGTCCTTCAAGCTGATGTGCGGCAAACTTCACCTTTTCCGCATCCGTGCATCCTGCCATGGTCAACTCTCTAGCTATCTTGCGGAGCCAATCGTCTGTTACTATCGGCTCGGTGCTACTGGAAAACACCGGCGGATTCAGCCTAAGAAAACGGGCTAAGTGATCAACAGGTGGTGGTGGTGGTGGGTTGTTGTTGTTGTTCCCTTGATTCTGATTCTGGACTAGCAACTGCACCAATATGTTCTGCTGCTGGATCAACTGGGTGAGCTCCGGTGGGAAGGTAAATCCGGGGTCACGTCTCGGAGGCATCTGAGGGTTTAGAAAAGATGAGATTTAAGAATAGAGGGGGTCTAAAGAGAAAACACTACCCATATGCACATGAGGCAAACACAAACAATTCACTTCATTCAATCAATCAAACAAGGGCATACAATCGATCTAACTATCGCAAAAGTGCTCGGACTACTATATTTACATGGTGGACTACTACTATTGATGAGGTGGTCTCTAGAAATATTCTTCGGTTGCAGACTCCATTATATCTGCTCCAGCTTCATCAACATAGTCATCATCACTATCATCTGGATCCGAGTCGGTGTCGTCGATGATGATGTAGTCTTCTGGGAGAATCTCCTTGGGTTCTTTGTCTTCTTCTACTGGTGTAGGGCCTCCCAGAAATACTCTGATCTTCTTGATCAGATCATCATTCTTCTCCACTAATACTTTAATTTCCTCTTCATAATCTTCACGTGTAGCCTTGAGTTCTTCCTCCAGTTCCTTGATTCTTGTCCTTGCCTTCTTCTTATCATGTCGGCGCACATCTGGTTCTCCTGACGTCGAATGTGCTGGTTTAACTCCTCGATAAAAGCTGCGACTGATCTATCCTTTCTGGTGCTGACCATCTCCAAGTGCTCATCTCGGCACCCACAAATCTGGTAGATAGTATCCTTGAGATCATTGCGCTAGACTTCTCCAATGTGTCCCATGGCGATGTGAGCTGCCATGCTCTTTCCTAGACTCCAAGTTGGTGCATCAAAAGAAAACTCTATGGGCTCAGTGACTGGCATGAACGTCCTTCCTGGAACTTGAACTTGAATCATCCAGCGCTCTTCTTCAGTTAAAGTGGCGTTGTAGGTTCCGGTGAAGCTTGGTACTCCTATGTTCAGGTATCTAGTGACTTCCTTCAAGTGACGTCCAAAGGGTGTATCTTCATCCGGTTGCGTGAACTTGTTCCTTGCATCCGCCATCCTAAAAGAGTAGAAAAGATGAGAAGTCAGAAAGAGAAGAGAGTGAGTAGTGGTCTAGGCCTTTAGCTTAGTGGTCGTGTCCTACAGTCAGTGTGTGCTCTGATACCATCTTGTAGCGACCAGACCTCAAACGGTCTAATCTCTGTGCTCAGGTGTCATCCCTGGATCAATAACGCGGACACCACACAGTAATTGAAGGATTTATAACAGAGTAGCAATCACACACTTATTACATCGAGTGTCTCAAAAGAGAACTCATTACAATAAATATGGCTTAAGGCCATCTAAAAAGGATAACAGCAGAAGGCTTGGAAGATAAGTGAGTCCATCAACTCCAACGGCATCACTGAGTATAGAACCACGACCTAAAAACACCTTAATCGTCGTCTGAAAAGTCTGCAACATTAACGTTGCAGCCCGAAACAGGTCAGCACATGGAATATGCTGGAAAATAACACATAGAGAGTAATGGAATGAAATAGGCTATTCTATATGCATATTTGGCTGGTGGAAAGCTCTATGGTTATAGTTTTGCGTAAAGCCAATTTTTCCCTACTTCAAAGGAATAAATTTTATTTAACTATCATGGTAGTTGTTAAACATTGAGAATGGTTGACAGCATTCTCAATCCCAATTAAGCTTCATCATTAACAAAACCCAACAAAATTAAAATTTTAGAGTAACATGTTGAGATTCACATGAGAATCCAGGTACTAGATACTCAAGTTGTCCATAACCGGGGACACGGCTAATCATGATTAGTTTATACACTCTACAGAGGTTTGCGCACTTTTCCCCACAAGACTCGATCGCCTTCGTTTGGTTTCTCGCACTACATGGTGTTTGAGAAGACGGATGACCGAGACATAGTCTTTCAGAAGCGCTAGCACCTTATGATCGGGTAGACCGTTACACCTACTTTCCCCTACATCTGCTAGTCTACCACTGTAAGAGTTCGCACAACTTAATCAACTATGCTAGAGCCCATAATAGCTTGTGGATGCACACGGAAGTTTCTAGCATGAAAAATCTCATGATCCCTTTGAGCCTGGGTGGCGGTCCAAAAGAAAAATAGGCAATCGCTGGAATACCCAGGTGCCTCAATCCACCCAGATGTGTGTTTGAGTTGCCACCTTAGATAAACCATTAGTTAGCAATCTCACATCTGTCATGGATACACTCACCCAATCCACGTCTACTAGCATAGCATGGCATAATAAGCAAACATAGAAGTAACTCCCAAAGGTTTGATAATAACAGGTAATAGGTACTACCTCAACTACTTCCCAAACCCACAATGTAATTAGATCCTAGTCATGCAATGTGTGAGGATTGATCTAATGCAATAAAACTGGGTAGTGGGAAAACATGATCAAAGTGTTACTTGCCTTGCTGATGATCCGGGAAACCTAGCGATTCGAAGTAGCAAGCGGCGCACTCCGGGTACTCTATCGCAAACAAACAAGTGTACAATAAGTACTCAACTAATGCACAGGTAAAACTCAAATAAGAGAGCTAACTAGAAAGTTCAACTTAAGAACTCCGGTTGGCAAAAAGAATCAAATCGAACGAAGCAACAAAAGACAAACGGCAAAAGAAAAAGGCTTCGTTTACTATTCTGGATCTAGGGCATTTTTTATAGTGGCAAAAACTTGTTTGAGTTGGTTAAACGGAAAGAGGGTTTCGAGACGAAACTCCAGGCGCTTGAATCGCCTGATTCCGATAAACAAGCGAAAAGTTAGACTAAAACGAAAATCGGATCAGAAATCGCGATCAGAAAAACCGCGGATTTAATCCGAGAAAAAGAAAAACGACGAACGTTCGTTAAAACGAACGAATGGACGAACGCTCGCTAATTAAATAAACCGGAAAACCGATCTATTTAAAAAAACCGAAACTAAAAAATGACAAAACCGACGAAAAACCGAACGGTTTTTCGAGTAAAAACGACGGCGGATCCGGCGGGCGGCGATGTCGGCGGTGGCGGCGCTCCGGCGGGCGGCGACGGGGCGGCGGCGGCGGCGCGGGGCGGCGGCGGGCGGCTAGGGTTAGGGTTTTCGGGCGGGGCGGCTTGGGCTTGGCCGGGGCCTGGGGGTGCTTATCAGAAGGCCCGGCCAGGAGGAGTCCTGGCCGGTTACGGCCCAAGGTCGGTTCGGACTTTTTTTAGAATAATTACGCTCGAAAAAAAACGAAAAGGAATACTAAACGGACTCCAAATACCCCGAAATAAATTTTCCCCGGCTTCTAAAATCAAGCCACACAGGATGAACATTTATTTCGGGCCTAAATGCAATTTTGAAAACGCGCATTTTTCCTAAATTCAAATAAAATAGCAAATAAAACCAAATAAAATCTTATTTGATTTTTTATTAAATCCCCAATATTTCTTTATTTTGGGAAAGTCATTTTATTCCCTCTCTCATAATTTTTATAATAGAAATAATTGAATATAAAATAAATAAAATCAAACGATCCTATTTTCAAAATTTGAGACAACTCAAATATGAAAATAACGAAATCCCCAACTCTCTCCGAGGGTCCTTGAGTGGCGTGAAATTTCTAGGATCAACCAAAATGCAATAAATCTGATATGCAATGATGATCTAGTGTATAACATTCCAAATTGAAAATTCGGGATGTTACAGGCGGCTCCGTATCGTAAAACGCGATGATTTCTTCTCTCTCATTTTTTTCTCTCCGAAAGCAAATAAATAGAGTTGGAGTTGGCGTCGGAGGGTCAACAGGGGGCCACGAGGTAGGGGGCGCGCCCTAGGGGGGGCGCCTCCCAGCCTCGTGGAAAGGGTGTGGGCCCCCTGGTCTTCATATTTGGCGAGGATTTTTTATTGTTTTTCTAAGACCTCCCATGGAGTTTCAGGTCATTCCGAGAATATTTGTTTTCTGCACATAAAACAACATCATGGTAATTCTGCTGAAAACAGCGTCAGTCCGGGTTAGTTCCATTCAAATCATACAAGGTAGAGTCCAAAACAAGGGCAAAAGTGTTTGGAAAAGTAGATACGACGGAGACGTATCAAGGGTGCATGACCATAAAAGATATTACTCATATAAATAGGACAACCATTATTCTCTGATTTAAATGAATAACCGTCTCGCATCAAACAAGATCCAGATATAATGTTCATGCTCAACGCTGGCACCAAATAACAATTATTTACGTCTAATACTAATCCCGAAGGTAGATGTAGAGGTAGCGTGCCGACCGCGATCACATCGACTTTGGAACCATTTCCCACGCGCATCGTCACCTCGTCCTTTGCCAGTGTTCGCTTAATCCGTAGTCCCTGTTTCGAGTTGCAAATATTAGCAACAGAACCAGTATCAAATACCCAGGTGCTACTGCGAGCTCTAGTAAGGTACACATCAATAACATGTATATCGCATACACCTTTGTTCACCTTGCCATCCTTCTTATCCGCCAAATACTTGGGGCAGTTCCGCTTCCAGTGACCAGTCTGCTTGCAGTAAAAGCACTCAGTCTCAGGCTTAGGTCCAGACTTGGGTTTCTTCTCCTGAGCAACAACTTGCTTGCTGTTCTTCTTGAAGTTCCCCTTCTTCTTCCCTTTACCCTTTTTCTTGAAACTGGTGGTCTTATTGACCATCAACACTTGATGCTCCTTCTTGATTTCTACCTCCGCAGCTTTTAGCATTGCGAAGAGCTCGGGAATTGTCTTATTCATCCCTTGCATATTATAGTTCATCACGAAGCTTTTGTAGCTTGGTGGCAGTGATTGAAGAACTCTGTCAATGACACTATCAACCGGAAGATTAACTCCCAGCTGAGTCAAGTGATTATGGTACCCAGACATTTTGAGTATATGCTCACTGACAGAACTATTCTCCTCCATCTTGCAGCTGTAGAACTTATTGGGGACTTCATATCTCTCAATCCGGGCATTTGCTTGAAATATTAACTTCAACTCCTGGAACATCTCATATGCTCCATGACGTTAAAAACATCGTTGAAGTCCCGGTTCTAATCCGTAAAGCATGGCACACTGAACTATCGAGTAGTCATCAGCTTTGCTCTGCCAGGCGTTCTTAACATCTGCAGTTGCATCAGCAGTAGGCCTGGCACTTAGCGGTGCTTCCAGGACGTAATTCTTCTAAGCAGCAATGAGGATATTCCTCAAGTTACGGACCCAGTCCGTGTAATTGCTACCATCATCTTTCAACTTTGCTTTCTCAAGGAACGCATTAAAATTCAACGGAACAACAACACGGGCCATCTATCTACAATCAAACATAGACAAGCAAGATACTATCAGGTACTAAGTTCATGATAAATTTAAGTTCAATTAATGATATTACTTAAGAACTCCCACTTAGAAAGACATCCCTCTAATCTTCTAAGTGATCACGTGATCCAAATCAACTAAGCCATAACCGATCATCACGTGAAATGGAGTAGTTTTCAATGGTGAACATCACTATGTTGATCATATCTACTATATGATTCACGCTCGACCTTTCGGTCTCAGTGTTTCGAGGCCATATCTGCATATGCTAGGCTCGTCAAGTTTAACCTGAGTATTCTGTGTGTGCAAAACTGGTTTGCACCCGTTGTAGATGGACGTAGTGCTTATCACACCCGATCATCACGTGGTGTCTGGGCACGATGAACTTTGGCAATGGTGCATACTCAGGGAGAACACTTTTATCTTGAAATTTAGTGAGAGATCATCTTATAATGCTACCGTCTATCAAAGCAAGATAAGATGCATAAAAGATAAACATCACATGCAATCAATATAAGTGATATGATATGGCCATCATCATCTTGTGCTTGTGATCTCCATCTCCGAAGCACTGTCATGATCACCATCGTCACCGGTGCGACACCTTGATCCCCATCGTAGTATCGTTGTCGTCTCGCCAATCTTATGCTTCCACGACTATCGCTATCGCTTAGTGATAAAGTAAAGCATTACAGGGCGATTGCATTGCATACAATAAAGCGACAACCATATGGCTCCTGCCAGTTGCCGATAACTCGGTTACAAAACATGATCATCTCATACAATAAAATTTAGCATCATGTTTTGACCATATCACATCACAACATGCCCTGCAAAAACAAGTTAGACGTCCTCTACTTTGTTGTTGCAAGTTTTACGTGGCTGCTACGGGCTTAGCAAGAACCGTTCTTACCTATGCATCAAAACCACAACGATAGTTTGTCAAGTTGGTGCTGTTTTAACCTTCACAAGGACCGGGCGTAGCCACATCGGTTCAACTAAAGTTGGAGAAACTGACACCCGCCAGCCACCTGTGTGCAAAGCACGTCGGTAGAACCAGTCTCGCGTAAGCGTACGCGTAATGTCGGTCTGGGCCGCTTCATCCAACAATACCGCCGAACCAAAGTATGACATGCTGGTAAGCAGTATGACTTATATCGCCCACAACTCACTTGTGTTTTATTCGTGCATATGACATCTACGCATAAAACCTGTCTCGGATGCCACTGTTGGGTAATGTACTAATTTCAAAAAAAATCCTACGCACACGCAAGATCATGGTGATGCATGGCAACAAGAGGGGAGAGTGTTGTCTACGTACCCTCGTAGACCGAAAGCAGAAGCGCTAGCACAACACAGTTGATGTTGTCGTACGTCTTCATGATCCGACCGATCAAGTACCGAACGTACGGCACCTCCGAGTTCAGCACACGTTCATCCCGATGACATCCCTCGAACTCCGATCCAGCCGAGTGTGAGAGTTTCGTTAGCATGACGGCATGGTGAAGATGTTGATGTTCTACCAACGCAGGGCTTCGCCTAAGCACCGCTACAGTATTATCGAGGTGGACTATGGTGGAGGGGGGCACCGCACACGGTTAAAAGATCAAACAGATCAATTGTTGTCTCTATGGGGTGCCCCCTGCCCCCGTATATAAAGGAGCAAGGGGGGGTGCGGCCGGCCAGGGAGAGGGCGCGCCAGGAGGAGTCCTACTCCCACCGGCAGTAGGACTCCCCCCTTTCCTTGTTGGAATAGGATTCGGGAGAAGGAAAGAGAGAGGAGAAGAAGGAAAGAGGGGGCCGACCCCCTTTGCCCTAAACCAATTCGTTCTGGGCCTTGGGGGGCGCGCCCCACACTCCCCTTGCTTCCCTCTATTTCCACTAAGGCCCATATAGGCCCATTAAGCTCCTGGGGGGTTCCGGTAACCTCCCGGTACTCCGGTAAAATCCCGATTTCACCCGGAACACTTCCAACATCCAAACATAGGCTTCCAATATATCAATCTTCATGTCTCAACCATTTCGAGACTCCTCGTCATGTCCTTGATCACATCCGGGACTCTGAACAACCTTCGGTACATCAAAACATACAAACTCATAATATAACCGTCATCGTAACGTTAAGCGTGCGGACCCTACGGGTTCGAGAACTATGTAGACATGACCGAGACACGTCTCCGGTCAATAACCAATAGCAGAACCTGGATGCTCATATTGGCTCCCACATATTCTACGAAGATCTTTATCGGTCAAACTGCACAACAACATACGTTGTTCCCTTTGTCATCGGTGTGTTACTTGCCCGAGATTCGATCGTCGGTATCTCAATACCTATTTCAATCTCGTTATCGGCAAGTCTCTTTACTCATTCCGTAATACATCATCCCGCAACTAACTCATTAGTTGCAATGCTTGCAAGGCTTAAGTGATGTGCATTAGAGAGGGCCCAGAGATACCTCTCCGACAATCGGAGTGACAAATCCTAATCTCGAAATACGCCAACCCAACAAGTACCTTTGGAGACACCTGTAGAGCACCTTTATAATCACCCAGTTACGTTGTGATGTTTGGTAGCACACAAAGTGTTCCTTCGGTAAACGGGAGTTGCATAATCTCATAGTCATAGGAACATGTATAAGTCATGAAGAAAGCAATAGCAGAATACTAAACGATCGTGTGCTAAGCTAACGGAATGGGTCATGTCAATCACATCATTCTCCTAATGATGTGATCCCGTTAATCAAATGACAACTCATGTCTATGGTTAGGAAACATAACCATCTTTGATCAACGAGCTAGTCAAGTAGAGGCGTACTAGTGACAATCTGTTTGTCTATGTATTCACACATGTATTATGTTTCCGGTTAATACAATTCTAGCATGAATAATAAACACTTATCATGATATAAGGAAATAAATAATAACTTTGTTATTGCCTCTAGGGCATATTTCCTTCACCGAAGGTCTATGGTAAACTACTCACACATCATCGGAGAGGCTATGGTGTTGATGTAGAAGCCCTCCGTGATCGAATCCCCCTCCGGCAGATCGCCGGAAAAGGTCCCCAGATGGGATCTCACGGGTACAGAAGGTTGCGGCGGTGGAAAAGTGGTTTCGTGGCTCCCCTGGATGTTTTCATGGTATAAGAGTATATATAGGCGAAAGAAGTAGGTCGTTGGAGCTCCATGGGGCCCACGAGGGTGGGGGCGCTGTCGGTTTCAAAACCGGTGGATCTTGGGTAGGGGGTCCCAAACTGTGCGTCTAAGGTCGATGGTAACAGGAGACAAGGGACGCGTTGTTTACCCAGGTCCGGGCCCTCTCTATAGAGGTAATACCCTATGTCTTGCTTGATTGATATTGATGAATATGAGTGTTACAAGAGTTGATCTACCTCGAGATCATAATGGCTAAACCCTAGAGGTCCAGCGTGTATGGCTTTGATAATGAGTATCCTCTATCCGGACTAAGTCCTCCGGTTTATATAGACACCGGGAGGATCTAGGGTTACACAAGGTCGGTTACAAAGAAAGGAATCTACATATTCGGTCGCCAAGTTTGCCTTCCGCGCCAAGGAGAGTCCCATCCGGACACGGGTGCAGTCTTCGGTCTTCGTATCTTCACAGCCCATCAGTCCGGCCCATGGCTAACAGGCCAGACGCCCGAGGACCCCTTAGTCCAGGACTCCCTCAGTAGCCCCTGATGTCGGTGTCAAAACCAACGGATCTCGGGTAGGGGGTCCCGAACTGTGCGTCTAGGATCGATGGTAACAGGAGATAGGGGACACGATGTTTACCCAGGTTCGGGCCCTCTCTATGGAGGTAATACCCCACTTCCTGCTTGATTGATCTTGATGAATATGAGTATTACAAGAGTTGATCTACCACGAGATCATAATGGCTAAACCCTAGAATTCTAGCCTATGAATATGGTAATGAGTATATGTGTGTCCTTTCCAAACTATCCCTTTCGATTTATATAGACACCGAGGGGATCTAGGGTTTACATGGAGTCGGTTACATAAAAAAGGAATCTTTGGTCTCCAAGCTTGCCTTACACGCCAAGTAGAGTCCAAACCAGACACGGTGCAGTCTTCGGCCTTCATGTCTTCACAGCCCATCAGTCCGGCCCATGGATAATAGGTCGGACGCCCGTGGACCCCTTAGTCCAGGACTCCCTCAGTAGCCCCTGAACCTGGCTTTCAATGACGAGGAGTTTGGAGCATTGATTGTCTTCGGCATTGTAAGGCGGGTTCCCCTTTCTCCGAACTCCAAGGTAGTCTTCGGATGCAATGATAGTATCCTGACCTATTATGCACACCATACACAACCACAGAGAAAATATAATATTTACACAAATCTAATCTGTTGACAGCTTTTATCCAACACGACATCACGTCTGTCGAGTTATAATTTCGAACCGTTTTTCTTCTGCCATCCCACGCTTCGAGACGCGGTTGCTATTGTCACGTCTTGTCGAAACAGAGATCGTGCCCCCTTATTGCGGGATTCTCATCAATGCGGGCATGGGTAACTCAACCGTGCCGTTTATACAGTCCTAGGGAACATGCGAACCCTAAGGCGAGTGAGGAGGCATTTAATATTTGCTGCCTTTATAAGGGGATAAGGATTCGCTCCTCCTCTCCTCACGCTCTCTCTCTGTCTCCACCTTTCCGATCTCAAGCTCTAGCGCCCAAGTTCTTGTCTCCTTTCCACTCAAGCAACCATGTACGGATCTGGTGGTCAGGGCAAGTGGATGGTCTCGTCCGTCACGGAGGAGGACATTACTAAGCTCCGGGCGGCCGGATATTTGGCGAAGGAGATTGCCCATCGCCAGCCAGCCGAGGGACAAGTTGTCCCCATGCCGGAGCCCACAGAGAGGGTAGTATTCATCCCCCATTTCCGCGGGCTAGGGTTTCCACTCCACCCTTTTGTCCACGGGCTGATGTACTACTACGGGATAGATTTCCATGATCTGTCCCCGAATTCCTTCCTCAACATCTCGGCGTTTATCGTCGTGTGCGAGGCCTTCCTCCACATTCATCCCCACTTTGGGCTGTGGCTCAAAGTCTTCAACGTGAAGCCGAAGGTGGTGGATGGCCAGCATGGGAAGTGCGGAGGGGCCATGGTGAGCAAGCTATCCAATGTCTCCTGGCCCAAAGACACCTTTGTGGAGACAGTAAAGGATTGGCAGAAGCAATGATTCTACATCACAGAACCTCGCGGCACCACCTAGGCCGCGGCTGCCGAATTTCACCCCAATGCTCCCATGCGACTCACCTCCTGGGTCGAGAAGAGTCCGGATTGGCGTTCACCTGACGAGCTGATAGCGCTGCAGACGCGCATTCAAAGCATGGTGACCAAGGACGTCAAGCTCGTTGACGTTATCCAGGTGATGCTAATCCGCCGAATTCTTCCGTGCCAGCGCCGAAGCCGCCCTTTATGGGAGTTCAATTCGAGGAAGCACCAGACCCTAAGAAGGCTCTTCGACACTTCTCATGAAGGGGCCTGGAAGTTGCTCTTTAAGGGCAACGAGAAGCCACCGGCCATGGACTCAGACCGTGGTCACAATTGTAACCGCCCCGCCAGCGATATATGTTACTTTTGACTTATTCCCAACTTAAATGTTTTGAGGATGATGTCTGAGATCTTAGTATTGCTCTCTCAGGACTGGGTAGAGAGGGGGAAGCGGATCCAGTGTCCGGCTCCGTTGCCCGAAGAACCAGTCATCCCACGCTTGGCGAGGATGCTGGCACCGGCGCTGTAAGTGCATCTAGTGCCCCTTAGTGATTTTGGTGTGTTGAAGACTTATAGGTTAAGGGACTAATGCATTTGTGAGTGTACATAGGTCTATAAGTCTATGAGGAGTTTGATATTTACAGATAAAGTCAACCCCTAAAAATGAAGTTCTTCGACTGAAGACTTTGGATTTCTGAAGACTTTCTGAAGACTTTGAAAGTGAAGAAATTGGTGTGATCTTGAAGACTTGGTATTCATTCAAGGAACATGAAGCATGAAGACTTTTGTTTTCGTAGTTTCATTTTCTCTTTCTTGAGTCATAGGCAACACCGTACTGTTAAAGGGGGTCGAGGAAATACTAAGGAAAAATTTCCATGTGATGCTCAACTCAAAATCCTACACCAACCAATCCCTTCGAGTGAAGACTTTGGAAATCTCATACAGTCCAGTCATATTCTTCAGTGACAGAGATGAAGTTCTTCTGGTCTCTCAGGAATTTGTTCTGACTGAGGAGTTAGGAATTCGCCAATGCGGATTTCCTACACAGTGAGGAACATGATAGCCCTGAGGATTTTGCTACTCAAAATTCCGACCGTTGCTGTGCTATGCGCCAGCTGTCCCAAAATATCTATCCACCTAACGGTCATATCATTGAAGGTCATTTATGTCTTATCATGTCGGGCTGCTCCCTAGGCTATAAATAGCCCCCCCTACAACCACTAGCTGGTTGGCTGCTCCGAGAGAAACTGACACTTGTCATTTGAGAGCAACCCATCCTCCGAGGACTTTGAGAGAAAATCATCAAGTGAGGAAAAACCCAAACCCAAACACCTACGAACCCCAAGTGACTGAGCATCACTGAAAATATTGATCCTGTGTGGATCCGACACTTGTTACCTTTGAAGACTGTGCTTCTTCCAGACGGTTAGGCGTCATTGTCTAGAGCATCCAAGAGGAATTGTGGATCGCCGAGTGACCAAGTTTGTGAAGGTTCGGAAGTCACCTGAAGACTTACCACGAGTGATTGGACGAGGTCTGTGTGACCTTAGTTCAAGGAGAATACGGTGAGGACTTGGTGTCCTGAGCTACGTGTTCAGGACTGGGTGTCTGGGACTGTGTGTCCTTGAGTTTAAATACTCAGCCGCTCCAACCAGACGTACAACTGAGACAGCAGTTGGAATTGGTCCACCAAATCATTGTCTTCACCAAGCTTACTGGTTCTATTCCCTCAACTCCTTCATTTCCTCATAACTGTGTTGTGTGTTTGTTCATATCTGTGTTTGAAGACTTTGACTGAAGACTTTCTCAATTTCCTCAGTTCAATTTCTTCAGTCTGTTTGTCTTCATCCTGTGTTATCCTGTGCTTACGCTTCCTGTACTCTGTGCCTGTCTTCATTTCATCATGATGACTATGCTTGTATTCTATTATGTTTACTTTTGAGTACTTATTCCGCTGCTAGTAGTTCTTCGCTAAGGAATTTCCTCACTGGCAAATTCCTCAGTGAACAATTTCATAAAAATGACCTATTCACCCCCCCTCTAGTCGATATAACGCACTTTCAATTGGTATCAGAGCAAGGTACTCCCTTGTTCTGTGTGATTTTGGTTTAACCTCTTGGAGTTTTAGTTATGTCGACCGCAGGTATGATCAAGGTCTCTGCTGGGTGTCCTACCTTCGATGGGACGGACTACCCCTACTGGAAGAATAAGATGCGAATGCATCTTGAGGCAATTGATAACGATCACTGGTATGTTGTGGAAAATGGTGCTCCCTCTGTCACACCTTCTCTGAATGCTGCTGATGTGAAGAGATTCAAGCAACTCGATTCTCAAGCGAAGAATATCATATGTGGCCATCTGAGCAAAGGACAGTATGGAAGAGTGAGTGCTTTGGAAACTGCTAAGCTTATCTAGGATAGACCGTCCAAGGTGAATGAAGGAGTCTCAACACAGCGTGACTCACGAGTTGATGTTCTTCGCAATTTCTTCAACCGCTTCAAAAGACTCGACAATGAAAATGTTCAACAAACCTTTGATCGCCTCACTGACATCTCAAATGAGCTTCAAGCACTTGGTGCCACTGACATCACCGACCATGAGGTGGTGAAGAAATTGCTGAGATCGCTTGATTCCTCATTTGACACTCTGGCATTGATGATACAAGAACGTGCTGATTACAAGTCACTTGATCCCGCTGATATTCTCGAGAGGCTAAATACTCATGAGTTCCAACTTGCTGAAAAAAGAGATCTCTATGGTTCGAGCTATGGCAGATCACGTGCACTGAAGGCCAAGGCAGTATCTGAGTCCAAAGATGAAGACTCTGGTAGCAGCCTTGGTGATTATGAAGAACTAAGCCATGATCTAGGTCTGCTCATGAAGAAGTTCCAAAAGTTCTCAAGACATGGTCGCCTTGGAAGACCCTCAAGGAGCAATGATTCCTTATCCAGTGACTACAAGAGGAGGCTCTGTCACAAGTGCAAGAAACCTGGACATTACATTCAAGATTGTCCTCAGTGGGAAAAGGAATCAAAGAAGAAGAAATACAAGGATTACCGTTCTGATGATGCGAAGAAAAAGAAGAAATCCAAAAAATCTTCATCATCAAAATCCTCAAAGTCTTCATATCACAAGAAGAGCAGCTCCAAGAAGGCTAGGGCATTCATTGGCAAGGAAATGGACTCTGAGGCTGAATCTGAAGAAAATGAGGAAGAGGAGACATCTGAGGAGTCCGAATCCAGAGTGGCGAGCCTAGCTCTCGCTACTGCATTCGTCAGCAAGTCTATCTTCAACAGTGAAGAAAATGACCTCACCAACAAGGCTGATGAAGGCGATGATGACTACGCTCCCACCTATTGCTTCATGGCAAAGGGTGCCAAGGTACTCAAATATACCTCCTCTGAATCAAGTGAGCATGAATCTGATGAAAACCTTAAGCCCAGCTATTCTAAACTTGCTAAGATTGCTGTAAAACAACAAAGGGCTCTTGAAAAGGTTCAAAACATGCTAGACAAAAGTGATATGTTGGGTGAAGAAATGGATCGTACTAAAGCCTTGACTGAAAATCTTCAGAGACTTCAGACTAGGTTTGACAATCTTCAAGGTCATCATAACACTCTCTTATCTGATCATGAGAAGCTTTCTTATGAATTTCTTCAAAGAAAGCAAGACCTTGAGATGCTAAGAGTGAGTTATGAAGATCTTCAGAAGGAGCGCGATTCATTACTTGCTCAACAAATCAGCGCTTCTCAGGAAGAATTTGTTCCTCCTTGTTTGAAATGCATTGAATGTGAATCTGCTAATTCTTCACCCGAATGTTCAAATGCTGCTAATGTTTCAAATTCTTCACATGCCTCTGCTATCACTAATTCCTCATCTGAGGACACTGCTAGTATCACTGATGATGCAGGGCTGAAGGAATTGTACATGACAGGCATGTACAAAAGCCTCAAAGGGCATCAGGCTCTTTGTGATGTGCTTAAAAAGCAGATCCTCAACAGGAACCCTAGGAAAGAGGGTATTGCCTTTGAGAGGAAACTCAATGCTGATGGTACATATTGGAAGCCTGAGGAGTACCCCAAAACTACATGGGTTGCTGCAAAGGGACCTCCAGTTGATCCATCTAACTTATCTGGATTTGCATGTGAATCTCCTCATTCTAATGATGAATCATTTGACTCCAACTATAAACTGTTCAAAAATCAGAATGGTGAAGTATTTGCTAGATATGTTGGCACTAACTGCAGGAATGGTCCTCCTATGAAGAAAATCTGGGTTCCCAAAAGATGCCTTGAAAATCTTCAGGTGAATGTCATCATGACGCCACCTGTGAAGAATAGGAACCCCAGATCAAATTCTTCATATGGACCAAATTCTTCATATGGATCCAAGTCCTCATACGGACCAAACTCCTCACATGGATCATATTCCTCAAAAGGATCAAAGTCCTTATATGAACATCGTGCTAACCCATCTGTTTCGCAGGGAAGATCTAAGGACTGTGGATATGTGCATTATTCTTCAAATCATTATGTCCATGAGTCCTCAAAGAATTTCTCTGCTTACTCTTATCCTTACTCTAACCCCTCTTATGTGAAATGAAATGGACTGGCATCTATGCCACCCTTCTCGTATGGAGCTCGCAGAATGATGAACTCTTTGCCACCCCTTCAGATGTGGGTTGTGAAGAAAAAGAACTAATCTCTTCTGCAGGGCCAGGTCTCCAGACGTACGTAATCGTCTAAAGAATTTGCTGGAGACCTGAGTATGCTTGAAAGGACGCAGGCTAATCATGAAGAAATGAACTTTCATTTCTCACGTCCTCATACTGCTTTATCTGTTCTGTTGCTTGATGAAATTGATCTGATGAATGGATGTCATATTCTTCACTGATGAAGTATATGAGTTTGTAAGCTGCACTTATTCATCTGCAGGATGATCAACCCAAAGCCACTGAGTGGGTCCTCGATAGTGGATGTACAAATCACATGACTAGTGACAAGAATCTATTGATGGACGCTCCATTATCTCCGTCGCATTTGAAGCATATCATCTTTGCCGGCAAAGGCAAAAGTCAGGTATTGGGTCTAGGTAAGGTTGCGATCACAAAGGATCGACACATGGACAAAGTCATGCTTGTTGAGTCCTTAGGATACAACCTTATGTCTGTCTCAATGCTTTGTGATCTTGATATGGTTGTTGTCTTTGGCAAGTACCGTTGTGTTGTGGTTATGGAAGCTGACAATTCCAAAGTCTTCGAAGGCTTTAGGAGAGGAGACCTGTATATTGTTGATTTCTCTACAAGACCACAACCAGCCGTGTGCCTACTTGCAAAAGCTTCAGAAGGCTGGCTCTGGCATAGACGACTTGGTCATGCAGGCATGAGGAATTTGCACACGCTTGCGAAGAAGAAGCATGTCATCGGCATCGAGAATGTCAAATTGCTCAAGGATCACCTATGCGGAGCCTGTGAAGCTGGAAAGATGACAAAGGCCAAGCATCCAGCGAAGACTATCATGACCACTACTCGTCCATTTGAATTGCTTCACATGGATCTCTTCGGTCCTAACCATTATTCTGCTGTTTCAAATGATGCATCTCAATATGGCTTTGTTATTGTTGATGATTACTCTCGATACACATGGGTACACATTGTTACTTACAAACATGAAGTGCAGGAAGTCTTCAAACAATTTTCCTCGAGGGCTTCAACCAACTTTGGTGTGAAGATCAAGCACATCAGAAGTGACAATGGAACTGAGTTCAAGAATTTTGGTCTAGATGACTACCTTGATGAACTTGGTATTACTCATGAGTTATCTGCTCCTTACACTCCTCAGCAGAAGGGCGTCGTGGAGCGCAAGAACAGGACTCTTACTGAGATGGCTCGCACTATGCTTGATGACTACAAAACGCCTCCTCGGTTCTGGATTGAGGCAATTGATACTGCGTGCCACATCATCAATAGAGTATATCTTCACAAATTCTTCAAGAAGACTGCCTATGAACTCCTCACTGATAAGAAACCCAATGTAAGTTATTTCAAAGTCTTCGGTGCTAAATGTTGGATTAGAGATCCTCATCACAACTCAAAATTTTCACCGAAAGCACATGAAGGTTTTATGCTTGGTTACAGAAAGGACTCGCACACCTACAGAGTCTTCAACAACGTTCTTCACAAGGTTGTTGAAACTGTAGATGTGCGGTTCGATGAAACTAATGGCTCGTAAAGAGAGCACCTACCTACTGGGATAGATGAACCAGCACCTGAGGAAACTATCAAGTTCAAGGCTACTGAGGATGTCATTCCTACTGAAGAATCTGCTGAAGAATTCATTCCAGAACATGAAGAACGTCGAGCTAATGCACCTGAAGAAAATACTGAAGAAAATGGTGCTGAAGAGAATGCTGATCAAATTCCTCAACGACAACCAGCTCATCCTCGCATTGCAAAAGAAGTGCAAGTTGAAAAGATCATCAATGACATCAAAGCGTCAGGTCCTCTCACACGCTCAAAAGCTTCACATTTATCTAACTTTTGTGGGCACTATGCCTCTGTCTCTATCACAGATCCCACTAAGGTAGATGAAGCATTTCTAGAGCCTGAGTGGATTCAGGTCATGCAAGAAGAATTACATCACTTCGAGCTCAACAATGTCTGGGAACTGGTCAAACGTCCAGATCCTCACAAGCACAATATCATTGGCACAAAGTGGATCTACCGCAACAAGCAAGATGAAAATGGCCTTGTGGTGAGGAATAAGGCACGGCTCGTAGCTCAAGGCTACACACAGGTTGAAGGAATTGATTTCAGTGAAACTTTTGCACCTGTTGCTAGACTTGAGGCTATTCGCATATTACTTGCTTATGCTAACCATCATGATATCACTTTATATCAAATGGATGTGAAAAGTGCATTCCTCAATGGTAAGCTTGAGGAAGAAGTATATGTTGCTCAACCCCTAGGTTTTGAAGATCCAAATAATCCTGACAAAGTATTCAGACTCAACAAGGCCCTCTATGGCCTCAAGCAGGCCCCACGGGCGTGGTATGATACCTTGAAGGAATTCTTCATGAAGAAAGGCTTCAAAACTGGTTCACTCGACCCTACTCTTTTCACTAAATATTATGATGGTGAATTGTTTGTGTGCCAAATATATGTTAATGATATTATCTTTGGCTGTACTGACCAACATTATAGTGATGAATTTGCCTATATGATGAGTGAAGAATATCAAATGTCTATGATGGGAGAGTTGAAATTCTTCTTAGGTCTTCAAATTCGTCAACAACGCAATGGCATATTCATATCTCAGGAGAAATACCTCAAGGATGTACTGAGGAAATTCGGCATGCAAGATTGCAAAGGTGTCAAAATTCCTATGCCCACAAATGGCCATCTGTGCACTGATGAAAATGGTATTGACTTCGATCATAAGGTATACCGCTCCATGATTGGTTCTTTATTGTACTTATGTGCATCTAGGATAGATATAATGCTTAGTGTTTGCATGTGTGCCCGATTTCAAGCTACACCGAAGGAATCACACCATAAGTCTGTGAAGCATATTCTTCGATATCTAGCTCACACACCAACACTTGGATTATGGTACCCCAAGGGCTCGACTTTTGATCTCATTGGATATTCCGACTCTGACTATGCTGGTGATCGTGTGGACCGCAAGTCAACATCTGGTACATGTCATTTCCTTGGATGATCTTTGGTCTGTTGGTCCTCGAAGAAACAGAACTGCGTATCACTATCTACTGCTGAAGCTGAGTACATTGCCGCTGGTTCTTGAAGTGCTCAATTGCTATGGATGAAGCAAACTCTCAAGGACTACGATGTCAACATGAAGAATGTGCCTCTCTACTGTGACAATGAGAGTGCCATCAAGATTGCTCACAACCCAGTTCAGCAGTCGAAGACTAAGCACATTCAGATTCGTCATCATTTTCTTCGTGATCATGTGTTGAAGGGCGACATTTCTATTGAGCATGTGAAGACTGAAGAACAGCTAGCCGATATCTTCACAAAGCCCTTGGATGAGAAGAGATTTAGCAAGTTGCAGTGTGAGCTAAATATCCTAGAATCTTTGAATGTTCTTTGAAAAGGACACTCATCCTAACACTTATGCAAAATTGATGACTTAGATGTGCAACACATGAAGAAACGTTTTTCTTCAATCAATGAAGAATAACACTCTAAGTGTGAAGAAATTAACGAAGAATTGATTCTCAGAACCCTACGATAATTGTACGCGGTGTCTGAAATCATCATTCTTATATGGTGGGTCACGCCACCACCAAAAGTTGAAATTCCTCAATTGTTCATTTTCTTCAACTTTGCAGTGTCTTCACTGTTTCCATCATTTTTCTTCATTGACTATATATATATATATCTATACCTACTATTGAAGGGAGGTGATATTCTTGGTTTTGTCCCGCTTCGTTTGGTCCCGTTTCAATTAATTTCACATACGCTATTTGGTTTTGTTACTTGCCACCCGTTTTGGCCCAATGGAGGAAGCCCATCCGGCGGCGCACTGTTGCGCAGTTCCGGAGAGCTGGCAAAAATAAAATTGCTGATGGGAGGGTTCGATCTCATAGCCTGCCAATCGGCCACACACAGTTTGTCCAACTGACCCAGCTAAAGATATGAGCGAATTTTTCCCCCGTTGCAACACACGGGGATTTTTGCTAGTATATATATATATATACCAGTTTATGTCCTCTACAACATTCACTTATTGCTAATTCTTCAAGTTGGGTTTTCTGCTAAGTGAATGTGATCGGACCCTTTCCCCCTCTATGCTATACTCAACCCAATCTGTTCACAAATTCTTCATGTGCGTTCTATTTGAAACTCGTTCAAAATCTTCACTGTGTCCTTGTCAGCTAAAGAAATTGTGAACGAAACTTTAAAACCTATCTTATCTAAATTTTCGGCTTTGCTGCTCACACCATTCCGCATCCCACGATACATTTATCCTTTCACCCACGATCGCACACGATCTCCACCTCTTAGTACGTGGGTGACACATGTCAAGCGAAGGAGAAGGGTCAGGGGCACGTTCGTCCAATTTCTTCGGGCGAACAGTTTTTCACTGTGGCTATAAATACCCCTCTTCCCCTTCCTCACTTCTTTTACTCCGCTAGACCTCTCTCCAGCTCAAGCTTCTCAAACCCTAGCGCCGCCGCTACTTCATCATTGCCGGTGAGGAAGAGCTTCACTGCCTCGACCTCGTCACCGCCGTTCTCGCGCCGATCGCGGAAATATTCACTCCGCCGCCGCCGTAGTCGTCTTCCTCCGCCGAGTTAGGGCGTGGAAGATCTACACAGACGAACTTCACCTCTCCACCTCACTGTTCGTCGTGTTCTTCATCCAGGGTAATTAAAAGTTACTTTTACTGCCCTCGTTGATTCGAATGATTATCTACAAAATCTTCAAAGGTGTTTTTCTTCATATCTTCTCACACTAAAACACCTCTCATATCATCTGTTCTTGATTCGTTTCTCTAAGCTATGTTTTTCTTCAAGATTCCTCAAATGTGTGGATTTTTGATCTACACATTTATGGAACCTAAGACAAAGAATGCTTAGTGAAATTCTTCAAGACTCATCTGGTCAAATTCCTCAAACTTGTTACTTTTGCAAAACCTTCTAAGAATGCATATGACCTCTCCAAATTCCTCGCAACTATACTCTGTTCACAGGTACTCATGTCAGCTGCTGAATCACTAGGTTCTCATCAACTTAACTCATTTGCAGCGTTCCTCGAAGAAAAGTTGCATACTTCTTCAGAGAATTCAATTGTTCAAATTCCTCAACTGAAGAAAATGGCTGACGGTAAAAAGCCACAGAAAGGAGGAAAGAGGGCTGAGGTCAACACAACGTTTGAAATCCCTGATGACATATACAAGGATTACTGCACTCCTGATGAGGCCAAGTTTGGAAAAGAGGACAAAAATCAGCGCAAGGTGCACATACAGAGGATAGAAAGGAGATGGGAAAGAGAGTGGAGGGAGTACAGGTATGTTACTCCCAAGTACATGAAGAAATTCGCACTCAATCCTCCATGCCCAAGACCTCCATTGGCACCTGGCCAAATAGCTAATTCCACCAGCCTCAAACGCGGTGAGGACTATCCTGATGAATGGGCCAAGCGCCAAGCCAAGTTGGCTAAGCAAGCCAGAGAAGCAGTGAGGAAATTCAATGAAGATTCTGCTGCTGCTGCTGCCTCTGCTAAGGCCTCTGCTGTCAAGCCAAAGAAGGCTATGTCAAAGAAGCCTGCGCGCAAGCCAAGTGCTTCACCAACAGTGCCCTCAAGGGCAAGTTCCTCAGCAATGCCCTCACGGCCAGAATCCTCAAATCCCTCACGGTCAATTCCTCATGCTACTCCTTCTCCTCCAAAGTCCTTAGCTCCTCACAAGTCCTCAGCTGCTTCGACAAAGTCCTCTGCACCTGTGCATCTTGCCACGTGTCAAAGGACCACAGGCGTCTCAATTGCCTCAGGAGTTTCAGCTAGTTCTTCAGCTGCACCAAATTCCTCAATGGGACCCTCTCTACTGAAGACAAAGGCTACTGCTAGACGAGGTCCTCGCCCTAGTCCTCAGAAGAAGCAGGTCGCCTTCCAAGTGCCGTCTGAAGAAGACGAAGCTGATGATGAACTTGCAGAAATCATCAGAGATAGGCAAGTCAGGGCTGCTAGAGCCAAGGGAACAGATGTGCCACTGCTTTTGGATCTCAAGTTGATCCTCGAATACATTGATGTTTGGCACAAGAACCCCCACACTCCCATGCCTGATTTCAAGCTGACTCCTGGCCAAAGTCACATGCTAACCCATTTCATCCAAGAAGAAAAATGGAAATATGAGAAGGCCAGGCAGATCAAGAAAGCGCAATACAAGAAGGAGAAATTTATGAATAACAACATTGTCACTATGACAACTGATGAACTTGTAAAAATCCAATCTGAAATCAAAACCCTCAGCGATGACTTCAAAGCCTACTATGCTAATGGGCAAGGAGCCAAAGTCAGATTTGTAAAGATAACCAAACAGTTCACTTCGAATGTTGCTGCCCCAACACAACAGGAAATTCCTCAGGCTGAAGCATCTGCTTAGCCGACTGAAGAACATGCCAGCACCGCTGATGAAAATCAGGCTGCTGAAGAAAATGTGAGTTCCAGGGCTGATGACTGCATTCCATCCGCTGAAAAAATTGCCAGGGCATCCTCTTGTGGTGCGCCTGAAGAAACTGGAGAAATCAGGGCAACTGCATCAGTTGTGCCTGAAGAAAATCAACCAGATTCTTCTGCTCCTCCTGCGCCAACACCAACTCTGATCCTTCCATCTGCGTCAGATGTGAAGAAGACCAAGGCTGCAGAGCGTGCAGCAGTGAAGAAAAGGAAAGCATCAGCTACTTCAGATTCTTCAGCTCCGAAGAAGATGAAGCCTTTGACCAGTTCATTTGCTAATCCCATTGATGCTGTTCCAATCTCAACCATGCCAACAAAGGACCTTGTTCCTTTTGGTGAAGAATATGAGATCCCTAGCGGATCTGATGAAGAAAATCATTCTGCTGCTTCATCAGAGCAGATTGATGAAGAAATTGAAGTGGATGCGATCCCTTCAACACCCGTTATCTCCTCGCCAATGCCTCAGTTCACACCTGAAGAGGCTGGCATTGAAGAAATGGAAGATGAAGATGTGGACGTTGGCAGCTCCACACCAGTGATGAGTGATGAATTCTGGGAAAGGCAGCATCCAAACTCTCCAATGTTCACACCGTTGCAGCAGATACCTCAATCCCCCGCACAAACAGTTCAAATGGGCTCTGAAGAAACTCACCCCACTTCATCTGTACATGAGGAAATTCCAGCCACTAGTGCTGAAGAAACTGCTGCTGCTGAACATCTAAAGACACAAACTGCCGCTGAAGAGGAACCAGAAATTCCTCAGCCTGTAGAACCTAAGATTGCGATTCCTAAGGTCGTGCTGCAACTCACTGACACTCCTCTGCCCAAGCCAAAGGATCCATTCCCACGCAAGTAAAAGTCAAGGCTGATGATTTCTTTGGCGAGCACATATTCTTCGAAGACTACAACCCATATAATTCTGTTCGTATAAGGAAGAGGCGTTTCTAGACTGCTAGTCAAGAAAATTTCTATTCCTCAGTGCTGTTCAACAAAGAGAAAATCTTCTACCATGAGCACATTCCTCACGTGGATATGGAATCTCTACCGTGTTTCGTGCCAGTCCTCAGTGTTCTTCATGATGCTGGACTGTTAAACTTTTGCTCTGACATCTGTGATTGGAATGAAGAACTGATTCTTCAATTTTATGCAACGCTGCACATCACAGGAGATTCTGAAGATGTGAATTCATGGGTGCTGGACTAGATGTCTGAGAACACTCACTACATAGCACCAGCTACTGAATTGCTTCGTGCCTTACCACTCAGTCCTCCCCTTGAAGAAGCTCGTTGCATCTACAGTGAACCTGAGGTTACAAATCACTACATGCAAGTTTTGATGAAACCTTTGAAGCCAGGTTAGGCCCCACAAACCAAATTCCTCGTGAAGGAATTACTCTATGTGCCCAAAACTGTCTATCGTATTCTTACGAGGACAATGAGTCCTATCAAAAGCCACGACTCATCTGATGAGGAAATTGTTGGCATCATGAAGAATCTTGTATTCAATATCGTTCATGGCATTCCTGTCAATTATCACGATTTCTTCATGAGGACTCTGGCAAATGTTGCACTGTCTTTGTTTGAGCTGAAGCCTTATGCACCTTGGATTATGAGATTCCTCAGGACAAGGTCTTCACTCAACTACAAAGCTGATTTTCAGAATCACCTCAGCTACTTGCCCCCAATTGAAGTCCTCAAGCGGACCTATTCCTTAGTTGATGAAAAGGGCAAGGCACCAGCTGTTATAGATGAAGGCATTCGTCCATTGGATGGACAGTTTCGCAAAGCTGCCTCTTATTCCACCAATGATGACTCTGCCACACATGACTCTGCCAATGCACCCAAGTCTACTCCTCAAGCCACTGCTCCTCGTGTGATGACTGATCGTGAGCTTCTGCTTAGTCTTCACCAGAAGGTGGATCGAAATCATAAATGGGTTAAGCGTTAGTTTGGTTCATTTCTTCACAACATGACTGCTACACACAATGCAGTGAAGAAAAACCATTACTACCTCCATGAAGTCTTCAGTCGCACCTGGGAAATACTGTCACATCTATGTGGTGAAGAAGATCTGAAGAAAATGGGTCTCAAGGAAGATTTTGACTGGTCTGCACCTCCACCAAAGAAATTCAAGAAGGTCCAGGTTCCTTCCTTGGTGGCCATCTCATATTCTTCATCGCATGACACTCATTAGAATGAAGACTTGGACGACACTGCGGCATGCCCTACTACGACAAACGACCCCAACAACGCTGGCGCTCCTTCATCAACTTGATATTTTTAGGGATGTTAGTCCTCATATTCGATCCTTTTGGTGTAGCGACCCGACCCGAATGGATCAAGTCTCTGTGCTTAAGTGTCATCCCTGGATCGGTATGCTGACACATACAGTACTCGAAGGATTTATAACAGAGGTAAATCACATGTATAAAGTAACGTAAATACTATTACCTCAATCCAAAATAGCGGAAGCAACAAGGTTGTGGTTTCCCATCAACACCAGCGGCAAAGTTGAGTGTAGAAATCGTAACCCTAACGTATCACTTACTTGTCGTAAGAAAACCTGCAACATGAGACGTTGCAGCCCGAAACGGGTCAGCACATGGAATATGCTGGCAAGGTAACACATAGAGAATAATGGAATGAAACAGCTATACTATATGCATATATGGCTGGTGGAAAGCTCTATGGTTACAGTTTTGCGTAAAGCCAGTTTTTCCCTACTGCAAAGGAATAAATTTATTTTACTATCATGGTGGTTGTGAAACATCGAGAATGGTTGACAGCATTCCGATCCCAATTAAGTGAACAATTAAAACCCAACAATATTAATTAGAGTAACATGTTGAGATTCACATGATATTCAAGTACTAGATACTCAAGTTGTCCATAACCGGGGACACGGCTAATCATGACTAGTTTGTACACTCTGCAGAGGTTTGCGCACTTTTCCCCACATGACTCGATCGCCTCCGTTTGTTTCCTCGCACTACATGGTGTTTGAGAAACGGATGACCGAGACATAGTCTTTCAGAAGCGCTAGCACCTTACATGTGGGGTAGACCGTACCACCTACAACCCCTACATCTGCTAGTCCACCCCGTAAGAGTTCGCACAACTTAGTCAACTATGCCAGAGCCCATAGTAGCATGTGGCTGCACACAGAAGTTTCCAGCATGAAAGATCTTATGATCCCTTTGAGCCTGGGTGGCGGTCCGAAAAAAAAGAGGCAAGTCCTGATAGACATCAGGTGCCTCAATCCACCCAGATGTGTGTTTAAGTTGCCACCTTAGATAAACCATTAAAATTAACAACTCACATCTGTCATCGATATCACTCACCCAATCCACGTCTACTAGCATAGCATGGCATAATAAGCAAACGTAGAAGTAACTCCCAAAGGTTTCATAATAAACAGGTAATAGGTACTACCTCATCTACATCCCATCCCAATTTAATTAGATCCTAATCATGCAATGTGAGAGGATTGATCTAATGCAATAAAACATGGGTTGTAGAAAAGGTATGATCAAAGTGTGAACTTGCCTGCAATGAAGATGATTCGCACTTAAAACTCTTGATAGATCTACTCGTCACACTCCGGTCAATCTATCGTAAGCAAACAATAGTAACCACACAATAAGTACTCATCTAATGCACAAGTAAAACTCGAACGAGAGAATGAACCAGAAAGTTCAACTTAAGAACTCCGGTTGCAAAGAAAGAACGAACCGAACAAACGACGGAAAACAAACGGCGGAAGAAAACAACTCGGTTCTAGCAAGTTGAAACTAGGTCAAATTTTACCATAGAAAAAACTTGTTCAAGTTGATTAGACGGAACGGCGGTTTCGAGACGAAAATCCAGGCACTTGAATCACCTGATTCTGATAAACGGGCGAGAAGATAAACTAGAACGAAGATCGGATCTGAGATCGCGATCGCGGAATAAATCCGACGAAAAGAAAGAGACGAACGGTTAAACGAACGGGCGTCGTTAACCGGGAATAATCAGTGATCACGTTCGTTGAGACGAATGGTCTGAAAGAAGAACGAAAACCGATCTAGGGTTTTCGGAAAAGAAACCGAAAAATAAAATGGAAAACCGATCTAGGGTTTCGGAAAAGAAACCGAAACGAAGAATCGGAGAGAAAAACCGGAAAAGAAAACCAGAACGGTTTCTTTTAAAAGGACCGAACCGCGGGGAAGAAAAAGAGAGGCGCGGGGCTACCTCCGGCGAGGCGGGGCGAACGGTGGCCACGGCGGCGTGCTAGGGCGGCGGCGGCGGCGCTATAGGGGCGGCGGCGGCGGGTGAGGGGCGCGGGGTGGGGCGCGGCTTGGGGAGGAGAGGGGGTTTGGGTTTTTGGTGTGAGGAGAGGGGGGGGGGGTTCTATGGGGGTACTTATATAGGAGAGGGGAGAGATTACTTGGGGTAGGGGACAAGAAATAGAGTAGGAAAAGGAAAAATGAAACAAGGAAAAGGTGCTAGCCTAGAATCCTAATAGGATTCGGCCAGGGAAGAGGCGGCGGCTGGCCTGGCGCCTGGCGCTGCGCGCGGCTGGGGTGGAGCGGCGGCTGGCTGGGCCTTTGGCCCGGCTGGCCTGCGGAATTTTTTTTGACTGGTTCCGCGCGCAGAAAAACAAGAAAAAGAAAAACTAAACGGTCTCCAAAATTTCTAAAGTAAATTTTCCCCGACTCCTAAAAATGAGTCGAACAAAATGAACTTTTCTCCGGACCTAATATGCAATTTTCGAAAACGCGCATTTTTCCCTATCCAAATAAAAAGCAAACAAAACTCCGGCAAAACCAAAATTTGGTTTAGTCATTAGATCTTCATTTTTCCTAACTTTTGGGAAAGTCATATTATTCCCTCTCTCATATTTTTGATATTGGAAAAATAATTGAAGATGGAATAAATAAATCAAATGATCCTCTTCTCAAATTCAAGAAACTCTCAAATATGAAAATAACGAAATCTCCAACTCTCTCCAAAGGTCCTTGAGTTGTGTGAAATTTCTAGGATCGACCAAAATGCAAGAAAATACGATATGCATGATGATCTAACGTATAACATTCCAAATTGAAAATTTGGGATGTTACAAACCTACCACCCTTAAAAGGAATCTCGTCCTCGAGATTCGGAGAGGCTAGCAAGAAATAGGTTAGGGTTTGGGGGTCTCCTCAAAATCCATTGATCATCACAGGGGTCTGGGATGCTACCACCCTTAAAAGCATGGTTACTGTTCCATCAAAACTCATATACTCCATCCTTATTCTTGACAGTGTCGGTCTTCTCAGATCCTCGAGAAAATTTCTCCTCTGAGCTCTTCCGGTAACGGCATAACCTTTTCCTCAATTCTTTTGTCCTTTCATCTTGGTAAGGTTATTCCAAGACTGGGTCTTCTTAGCTAACGGTCTGGCGCCAAGACTAAACAACTATCGATATCTCATGGTGGTCAAAAGTTTATGGTTTCCCCTGCAGGAAATGGGTCTGGGTTGATCCTCACCGTATAACCTACGGTTGGCACAACTGCCGTGTACAAGGGAAAAATACTTATACCATTCTAAGGTTTAAACAAGGTTTAATATCGCCGTCTCTCTACTATAGGTAAGTCACTCAGATTTACCATCCCATATAGCAAGGCGAATAATAAGAGTAAGTCGGTATGGTGATCAATCCATCCCGCACCCAAATCATTACCATGTACACAGTTTAGCGAATCTCGCATACTAACACTCAGTCATCCTCACAAGCGTTGCAGAATTTCTCTTGTCGACGAACCAAGTTCGAATAAATCCATAGATTCTGCAAGCCAAACAACCATCTATCGTTCCTTCACAACTCTCAGGTTTTGCGTAACTCCTATAAGATCGTCTGTCGATATAATCGTAACTTCTTTCAGGGTTTTTCCTTCAGCAAGAATGTGCTTGCTTCTTGGCAGGTCCTGGCGCCTGTGGGTTATGCCCCATCTCATCAGTTGTAGTCCTTGAACTTATCATCGGGCAACTGATCATTGTTCCAACTTCCTAGTATTCTTAAATCCATCCAATTGTACTATCTTCCTTCCTTCTATTGGCACCAAACTAGGACATGATTACTCAGACTCATCATGGAATTTTCATTGACACATATTTCCAACATCATACCTCCTTTATATCCAATAGTAATTTATCTCTTCATGCCCGTGGGATATCCCTCATACCGAGATAAAAACCTATACTTATGAAGTTCATATTCCACTTCATGGAACATCATTATCCTTTCCAGGGTCAAGCGTCCTTACTGGGGAATATTGGCCATCTCTGCATGGCACTTCTTCAACTGGGAAATGTGAAACACATCATGAACTCCTGACAGTCCTTTGGGTAACTCAAACTTGTAGGCCACTTCTCTCATACGCTCCAAAATTCGGTATGGTCCTACAAATCTCGGGGCTAACTGTCCCTTAACTCCAAATTGTTTAACTCCTCGTAGAGGGAACACATGAAGACATGCTCGGTCTCAAATTTCATAGACTACCTCCTTGAGTTTTTTTTGAGTCTACATAACTCTTCTGCCTGGACTGAGCTACCTTCAGTCTATCTCGAATCAACTTAACATTCTCTTCCGACTCCTTGATCACATTTGGTCCTAACAATTGCCGGTCTCCAACTTCATCCCACATACTCTTGGGGCATCATACATATCGAGACAAAACTCGTATTCATTTTGTCCAAAATCCATGCAGTGGAGTATCCTTATCTTTTCCAAGAGTCAAGGGTTCTTTACAGGGTACTACCACCCTTAAAATGCACAAATCTTCCATAGACCATATTTCTCTTATCCTCAAAAATGGTCAAAATCCTTCTTCATAGAGTAACAACTCATAAAATCCATATCAGTACCAACGATGCTAACTTTATTCACTCTCAATTAATTACAATCTCTCGCTTTTCCATTACATGTCTCAACTCAACACCTCAATATAAAATAAAATGTTCTCACTTCTACTGCTCCATTTCTTTTGTTGAAAACTCAACTATCTAGCACAAGTTTCCTTCTCCTTGGGGCATTCTCTAGCAAAGTGCCCTGCTCCTTTACAACTAAAACATATTACTTCTGACAAGTTTCGAGGTTTCCTTGTGATTACGTAGCCTACTTGGGTCCTTGGCTTCCTTTTTGGGCAATTGCTGAGGTAGTGCCCTGACTCCTTGCACTTATAACAGGTGACATGACTCAGATCCTTCCTGGAATCCAATCTACTTCTCTTTGTGGACTTTTCCATTCCAATCAGGGCTTCTATTTCCTGTGGGTCATACTCTATTTCCACCGTCGGGAATTCTACTAGATCCCCATTCATACAATTCTGGGAGAGGTGTCCTTCTTCTCCACATGAATAACATGACTTGGTGCAGGGTTTAATTGGCTCTTCTTTGGGTGTGTCCTCCACCTCTTTCTTCATCACAGGTTCTTCTAAACTTTCCATAAGGGCTCCTTTCATTGCTTCTTCCTTCTGCTGGATGGTTCTTTGTACCAAGGGGTATATGAGACACTGAGCAGGGTAGTGGGTAGTCCCTTCACACAAGAAACAAGTGATCTGCCTAGTTGGGCATTCTTTAGCTGGGTGACTTCCTTCGCAATTAGGTCATTCATCCTTGTGTTCTTTATGGGTGTGTCCTATTTCTCCACAAATCTTGCATGCACAAGGTTTCTTCATATCCTTTCCATAAGGCTTCAATTTCTGGGACACAAACCGAGACTTTGGCAAAGTCAACTTAAATTCTTTCCAAGTGGTTACTCCTTGCCATCCATTGATGGTTTGGTACATCCTCCACCAAGTAGCAGCACCTCTTTCAAAGCATTGAAGAGCATGCTGGGCCATATCCTTTCCGACTATAGGGTTGTTCTCCATATGATCCTCCATGTTCTGAATCCATCGGTCTGTCTCCAATTGACTCATTGGTCCCAAAAATACAAGCTCATCTCCATTCATCCTCTATTGGGTCCATGGGTTTGGGGTGAGATAAGAGAGATCAAGAGGGATGCACACAATACAAACAAAAGTTTTTGAAAAGACAGATTTTATTGTGGCTGTCGGAAAAACAACAAACAAATGACAGCTCACAAACATCGCATCTAACGTAGGTATATAACAGGGGTTTGGTCTTCTAAAGGTCAACATCGCCAAACTCTTCAAGTCTTGTTCATGTCTCCGATGGCTTCTTCCCATCGTACCTGTCCTTCTTAAGTTCTTTTGCCAGATCATCTCTATTGACGTGAAGTCTCTCACGATGTCCTTCAATATTTCTGGAGTTGCATTCCAAACTTCTGGGTTTCATTATCCTTGGCATGAACCATGGTCCTACTGTCCTTCAGTTCCTGACAAATCTCCTGTATCTCAAGGTTTTACTTCTCTAGCTTGGCTGCTTTAAGCTTTTGGTTCCTGAGTTCTTCATGAAATGCTTCCTTCTCTAATACGGCTTCATGGAGCTCCACCTTAAACTTCTTGATGTACTACTCCAGATCTTGGTGATACACCAGCTAAGTTTAAAACTGCATCCTTTGCTGATAGATGCTCCATCAGCCTTCTACCATCCAATCCTTCCGAAGGAATGCATGCTTAGCTCAGCTCGGTGACCACAGTATCAATGGTGATGACATCATGGATAACCGTGTTTCTGCCCTTGTCATTGCCATGAGCTATCTTGCCAGTTGATGTCTCCTGCCTTAGGGTTTTCTTGACAAAACTTTGAGTTCTCAGCTCTCCATGTTTTGGTCTTTCTCCAATACACCTTGATCTCGGGTATTGACAACTTCCATAGTCTGCCAAGTTGCATAAGGGTAGCCTTCCTAGGTCATATAAATCTGGGAATTCTTCAGAGCCTTCAAATTCTACTTGTCTTCGGCCTTCAACCATTGTAGTTTCCATTATTCAGAGGCATGGAAAAATACTCTTCATTCCGAAGTGGTCTTAGCTGTCCGATATCTTGTACTTCTTGGAGTGGTCTCATCAGTCGAATCTTCATGTGGTCAAAAGGGGAAAGGGGTATGGTCTCACTAACGGGAATTTTGAATAAGCTCAGAAGAGAAGAGAGGTAAAAGGTCTTTTTGAAAGGGAAAGTTGTAGAGAAAAGTCTTTGCTATGGGCTTGCCAATTTCTAGGGTCACGTCCTACAGTCAACATGTGCTTTGATACCATCTTGTAGCGACCCGACCCGAATGGATCAAGTCTATGTGCTTAAGTGTCATACCTGGATCGGTATGCTGACACACACAGTACTCGAAGGATTTATAACAGAGGTAAATCACATGTATAAAGTAACGTAAATACTATTACCTCAATCCAAAATAGCGGAAGCAACAAGGTTGTGGTTTCCCATCAACACCAGCGGCAAAGTTGAGTGTAGAAATCGTAACCCTAACGTATCACTTACTTGTCGTAAGAAAACCTGCAACATGAGACGTTGCAGCCCGAAACGGGTCAGCACATGGAATATGCTGGCAAGGTAACACATAGAGAATAATGGAATGAAACAGCTATACTATATGCATATATGGCTGGTGGAAAGCTCTATGGTTACAGTTTTGCGTAAAGCCAGTTTTTCCCTACTGCAAAGGAATAAATTTATTTTACTATCATGGTGGTTGTGAAACATCGAGAATGGTTGACATCATTCCGATCCCAATTAAGTGAACAATTAAAACCCAACAATATTAATTAGAGTAACATGTTGAGATTCACATGATATTCAAGTACTAGATACTCAAGTTGTCCATAACCGGGGACACGGCTAATCATGAATAGTTTGTACACTCTGCAGAGGTTTGCGCACTTTTCCCCACATGACTCGATCGCCTCCGTTTGTTTTCTCGCACTACATGGTGTTTGAGAAATGGATGACCGAGACATAGTCTTTCAGAAGCGCTAGCACCTTACATGTGGGGTAGACCGTACCACCTACAACCCCTACATCTGCTAGTCCACCCCGTAAGAGTTCGCACAACTTAGTCAACTATGCCAGAGCCCATAGTAGCATGTGGCTGCACACGGAAGTTTCTAGCATGAAAGATCTTATGATCCCTTTGAGCCTGGGTGGCGGTCCGAAAAAAAACAGGCAAGTCCTGATAGACATCAGGTGCCTCAATCCACCCAGATGTGTGTTTAAGTTGCCACCTTAGATAAACCATTAAAATTAACAACTCACATCTGTCATGGATATCACTCACCCAATCCATGTCTACTAGCATAGCATGGCATAATAAGCAAACGTAGAAGTAACTCCCAAAGGTTTCATAATAAACAGGTAATAGGTACTACCTCATCTACTTCCCATCCCACAATTTAATTAGATCCTAATCATGCAATGTGAGAGGATTGATCTAATGCAATAAAACATGGGTTGTAGAAAAGGTATGATCAAAGTGTGAACTTGCCTGCAATGAAGATGATTCGCACTTAAAACTCTTGATAGATCTACTCGTCACACTCCGGTCAATCTATCGTAAGCAAACAATAGTAACCACACAATAAGTACTTATCTAATGCACAAGTAAAACTCAAACGAGAGAACAAAACAGAAAGTTCAACTTAAGAACTCCGGTTGCGAAGAAAGAACGAACCGAACAAACGACGGAAAACAAACGGCGGAAGAAAACAACTCGGTTCTAGCAAGTTGAAACTAGGTCAAATTTTTCCATAGCAAAAACTTGTTCAAGTTGATTAGACGGAACGGCGGTTTCAAGACGAAACTCTAGGCGCTTGAATCACCTGATTCCGATAAACGGGCGAGAAGATAAACTAGAACGAAGATCGGATCTGAGATCGCGATCGCGGAATAAATCCGACGAAAAGAAAGAGACGAACGGTTAAACGAATGGGCGTCGTTAACCGGGAATAATCGGTGATCACGTTCGTTGAGACGAATGGTCCGAAAGAAGAACGAAAACCGATCTAGGGTTTTCGGAAAAGAAACCGAAAAAGAAAACGGAAAACCGATCTAGGGTTTCGGAAAAGAAACCGAAACGAAGAATCGGAGAGAAAAACCGGAAAAGAAAACCGGAACGGTTTCTTTTAAAAGGACCGAACCGCGGGGAAGAAAAAGAGAGGCGCGGGGCTACCTCCGGCGAGGCGGGGCGAACGGTGGCCACGGCGGCGTGCTAGGGCGGCGGCGGCGGCGCTATAGGGGCGGCGGCGGCGGGTGAGGGGCGCGGGGTGGGGCGCGGCTTGGGGAGGAGAGGGGGTTTGGGTTTTTGGTGTGAGGAGAGGGGGGGTCTATGGGGGTATTTATATAGGAGAGGGGAGAGATTACTTGGGGTAGGGGACAAGAAATAGAGTAGGAAAAGGAAAAACGAAACAAGGAAAAGGGGCTAGCCTAGAATCCTAATAGGATTCGGCCAGGGAAGAGGCGGCGGCTGGCCTGGCGCCTGGCGCTGCACGCGGCTGGGGTGGAGCGGCGGCTGGCTGGGCCTTTGGCCCGGCTGGCCTGCGGATTTTTTTTAACTGGTTCCGCGCGCGGAAAAACAAGAAAAAGAAAAACTAAACGGGCTCCAAAATTTCTAAAGTAAATTTTCCCTGACTCCTAAAAATGAGTCGAACAAAATGAACTTTTCTCCGGACCTAATATGCAATTTTCGAAAACGTGCATTTTTCCCTATCCAAATAAAAAGCAAACAAAACTCCAGCAAAACCAAAATTTGGTTTATTCATTAGATCTTCATTTTCCTAACTTTTGGGAAAGTCATATTATTCCCTCTCTCATATTTTTGATATCGGAAAAATAATTGAAGATGGAATAAATAAATCAAATGATCCTCTTTTCAAATTCGAGAAACTCTCAAATATGAAAATAACGAAATCTCCAACTCTCTCCGAAGGTCCTTGAGTTGCATGAAATTTCTAGGATCGACCAAAATGCAAGAAAATATGATATGCATGATGATCTAACGTATAACATTCCAAATTGAAAATTTGGGATGTTACATTTGGTCATTTGATGACAAAGGGGGAGAATTTTGAGTTAGTATTCAAGCGGGTCTTTCTATATGGGCGTTTTTTTCAAGTTACAACTCTCGTTCTTCTGAGACTTTATTGGATCGAGTTGTAAACTTAAACCCGATGGTGCTCTGATACTTTTGATATGTTTTTCTGCATGCTTATTCCTCATATATGCTAATGCACACATGCTGAATTACATCAGTCACCATATTTCATCATGCATTTCAAATTCTTCACTGTTATATGTCAAATGCATGTATGAATTACAAGATATAGGGGGAGATCTCCATGATTCAACTCTTCAAGTATGCATTGCTTCAAAAGCAAATTCCTCACTATGCACATCTTCAGGGGGAGTTCTTCTATATCTTGCAATCAAATTCCTCAATATCAGTACTTACACTTCATATGTTTATCCCCGTTGAAAACTTAACCTATATTGTCATCAATCACCAAAAAGGGGGCGATTGTAAGTGCATCTAGTGCCCCTTAGTGATTTTGGTGTATTGAAGACTTATAGGTTAAGGGACTAATGCGTTTGTGAGTGTACACAGGTCTATAAGTCTATGAGGAGTTTGATATTTACAGAGAAAGTCGACCCCTAAAAATGAAGTTCTTCGACTGAAGACTTTGGATTTCTGAAGACTTTGAAAGTGAAGAAATTGGTGTGCTCTTGAAGACTTGGTGTTCATTCGAGGAACATGAAGCGTGAAGACTTTTGTTTTCGTAGTTTCATTTTCTCTTTCTTGAGTCATAGGAAACACCGTACTGTTAAAGGGGGTCAAGGAAATACTAAGGAAAATTTTCCATGTGATGCTCAACCCAAAATCCTACACCTACCAATCCCTTCGAGTGAAGCCTTTGGAAATATCATACAGTCCAGTCATATTCTTCAGTGACAGAGATGAAGTTCTTCTGGTCTCTCAGGAATTTGTTCTGACTGAGGATTTAGGAATTCGCCAGTGCGGATTTCCTACACAGTGAGGAACATGATAGCCCTGAGGATTTTGCTACTCAAAATTCCGACCATTGCTGTGCTATGCGCCAGCTGTCCCAAAATATCTATCCACCTAACGGTCATATCATTGAAGGGCATTTATGTCTTATCATGTCGGGCTGCTCCCTAGGCTATAAATAGCCGCCCCCTACAACCACTAGCTGGTTTGCTGCTCCGAGAGAAACTGACACTTGTCATTTGAGAGCAACCTATCCTCCGAGGACTTTGAGAGAAAATCTTCAAGTGAGGAAAACGCAAACCCAAACACCTACGAACCCCAAGTGATTGAGCATCATTGAAGAGATTGATCCTGTGTGGATCCGACGCTTGTTACCTTTGAAGATTGTGCTTCTTCCAGACGGTTGGGCGTCATGGTCTAGAGCATCCAAGATGAATTGTGGATCGCCGAGTGACCAAGTTTGTGAAGATTCGGAAGTCACCTGAAGACTTACCACGAGTGATTGGATGAGGTCTGTGTGACCTTAGTTCAAGGAGAATACCGTGAGGACTTGGTGTCGTTAGCTGCGTGTTCAGGATTGGGTGTTCGGGACTGTGTGTCCTCGAGTTTAAATACTCAGCCGCTCCAACCGGACGTACAACTGAGACAAGAGTTGGAACTGGTCTACCAAATCATTGTCTTCACCAAGCTTACTGGTTCTATTCCCTCAACTCTTTCATTTCCTCATAACTGTGTTGTGTGTTTGTTCATATCTGTGTTTGAAGACTTTGACTGAAGACTTTCTCAATTTCCTCAGTTCAATTTCTTCAGTCTGTATTTCTTCATCCTGTGTTATCCTGTGCTTACTCTTCCTGTACTCTGTGCCTGTCTTCATTTCATCATGATGACTATGCTTGTATTCTGTTGTGTTTACTTTTGAGTACTTATTCCGCTGCTAGTAGTTCTTCGCTAAGGAATTTCCTCATCGGCAAATTCCTCAGTTAAGAATTTCATAAAAAATCGCCTATTCACCCCCTCTAGTCGATATAACACACTTTTAGGCGTCATATACGGCGCTGGATAAGAAGGCCAAGAAGAAACCCAAGGGGGCCAAGAGTGGCACCCGTCGCAAGGGCACTTCGGACGCGACGTTCGAAGACGACGAGGCCCATTCCTCTGTCCCTGAGGACAACGACGAGGAAGAGGAGGAGGAGGAAAACAACCCTCCTCCTGAGGAGAAGAAGAAGAAGAAGAAGAGGGTGGCCTCGACACATTTGGAGGCACAAGCGCCCAAAAAGGGGAAGGGCGCCCCAGCAGTCGACACCGCGTGGGACGTTGATAGCAGTCCGGAACGTCGCGCCCGCACTAGGCCCCAGGCCACATCGTAAGTGACATGGCTTATTTACGCGCACATCTAGCCCTTCCTTTTTATTATTTTAACATGGTTAATCCACACTATCGCAGTCCGGCCCGTGACCTTATCCAGCGATCCTCATCTGGAGGTCCGTTGGCTCCGTCAGAGATGGCGAGCATGTCGCCACTGCCTGCTTACTCCCCCGGGGCCAGGGACGAAACCAAAGTGTTATCCCAGAGGACCGCTCCGAAGGGAGGAGCCCAGGACGTTGTCTGGGAGGCGCCACAAGGCGGGACCTCCACGGCCGGACACATGGGGGAATCAATCCCCATGGAGACCGGCAAAGAGGGCCGTATCCAGT
Organism: Triticum urartu; assembly: GCF_056163025.1. Taxonomy (NCBI): domain Eukaryota; kingdom Viridiplantae; phylum Streptophyta; class Magnoliopsida; order Poales; family Poaceae; genus Triticum; species Triticum urartu. The sequence goes on from NC_141878.1 coordinate 92,156,219, forward strand.
TCGGCCCTCAGCTGAATACGATTCTGGAGACCAATGTTGCTCCGGAATCGGGCGAGCAGCCTCCTTTAAGGAGGGGGGTGCGTCGCTTCCACCGGTGGCTCCTGTCCATCCAGGAGCACCAGATGACCTGATGGGGGCGCTACGAAGCGCCTCCGTCGTGGACGAGCACCGTATCCTTATGGGTGCGGTGATCGAGAAGGTTCAGTCCGCCAAGAGCGGACTGAATGAAGCCTGCAGCAGCCTGTTAATAGGTTTCAAGGTAATAAGAGAAAAACCTCGTATAGTCCGTAGCCCCTGAGACGCTGTCCGGTGTTCGGTGGGGAGAACCGGACAGGGGATCAATCCTTAATTATAAGAGGCTGACTGAATATGTCTCGATAAGCAGGCGTCCCTGTTGGCTACGACCTCGCATGCTGCCGAGGTCTCCGAGCTGAAGCGGAGGGTGGAGCAGACCGAGAACGAGCTCGGCGAGGTTAAGGTTCGGCTCCAGGAGAAGAAAGGTAAGGAACGACTTGCTATATGTTCGGGAAAGGATAAGCGATGTATATTGATAGCGGTATTGTGATATGTGCAGAGGCCGCGACCGAGGTCGAGGCCCTGAGGAAGGCCCTGGGCGAGGCTGAGGAGCAAGCTGTCTAGCAGCAAGTCACCCGCAAGAAGCTAAAGGCCCGGGTAAAAGAAGTCCACCAGGAGCTCCAGGATGCGGTGAAAAAATGTGAGGCCTTGGAGCGTGATGCGTCGGTTCGAGGGACCGAACTTGCCAAGGCTCGTCAGAGCATGGAGACCGCACGAAATGAGGCCCAGGACGCCCGCCAGGAGATCAAGGAGGCCAAGAAGATCACTGCGGGTAAGGCATTTAAGATGCAAAGCAAGTATGCAGAGAAGCAGTACCTTTTACTAACCCAGGTTCGGAGTTCCCTAGGGGATTTTGCGGATTTGCCATGCAGTGTATCAGACGTCGTGGAGTTCTATCGAGCCGAAGGAGGGGGTTCTTTGGAGAGGCTCTTCTGGTCGCAGTATGCGGCACCAGAGCATCCCGTGCCTTTCACCGATCAGCTGAAACAGCTGGTGGAGCTGCTTAGGGTGGCCGAACTAGCCATTAAGGATGTGACAATCCAGCTGTGGCCAGCCGAAGCTATGCCTAGTAGCTACTTCGGACTCATGAGGCGGATGGTGAACGCCTGTCCTCAGCTGGACGTTATCAAGCGCTCCGTCTGTGTTGAAGGTGCCCGCATGGCCTTCGCTCGCTGCAAGATGTGGTAGGCGAAGATGAACGCCGTTGAAGTCGCCAGCGGGCCGCCGGAGGGCAAGGAGCACTGCACACTGATGTCTACTACACAACCTTCTTCTTGTAGACGTTGTTGGGCCTCCAAGTGCAGAGGTTTGTAGGACAGTAGCAAATTTCCCTCAAGTGGATGACCTAAGGTTTATCAATCCGTAGGAGGCATAGGATGAAGATGGTCTCTCTCAAGCAACCCTGCAACCAAATAACAAAGAGTCTCTTGTGTCCCCAACACACCCAATACAATGGTAGATTGTATAGGTGCACTAGTTTGGCGAAGAGATGGTGATACAAGTGGTATATGGATGGTAGATAAAGGTTTTTGTAATCTGAAAATATAAAAACAGCAAGGTAACTAATGGTAAAAGTGAGCTTAAACGGTATTGCAATGCTAGGAAACAAGGCCTAGGGTTCATACTTTCACTAGTGCAAGTTCTCTCAACAATAATAACATAATTGGATCACATAACTATCCCTCAACATGCAACAAAGAGTCACTCCAAAGTCACTAATAGCGGAGAACAAACGAAGAGATTATGGTAGGGTACGAAACCACCTCAAAGTTATTCTTTCAATCCGTTGGGCTATTCCTATAAGTGTCACAAACAGCCCTAGAGTTCGTACTAGAATAACGCCTTAAGACACAAATCAACCAAAACCCTAATGTCACCTAGATACTCCAATGTCACCTCAAGTATCCTTGGGTATGATTATACGATATGCATCACACAATCTCAAATTCATCTATTCAACCAACACATAGAACCTCAAAGAGTGCCCCAAAGTTTCTACCAGAGAGTCAAGACGAAAACGTGTGCCAACCCCAATGCATAGGTTCATGGGCGGAACCCGCAAGTTGATCACCAAAACATACATCAAGTGAATCACGTGATACCCCATTGTCACCACAGATACGCACGGCAAGACATACATCAAGTGTTCTCAAATCTTTAAAGACTCAATCCGATAAGATAACTTCAAAGGGAAAACTCAATCCATTACAAGAGAGTAGAGGGGGAGAAACATCATAAGATCCAACTATAATAGCAAAGCTCGCGACACATCAAGATCGTACCACCTCAAGAACACGAGAGAGAGAGAGAGATCAAACACATAGCTACTGGTACATACCCTCAGCCCCAAGGGAGAACTACTCCCTCCTCGTCATGGAGAGCTCTGGGATGATGAAGATGGCCACCGGAGAGGGATTGCCCCCTCCGGCAGGGTGCCGGAACGGGTCTAGATTGGTTTTCGGTGGCTACAGAGGCTTCTTGCGGCGGAACTCCTGATCTATTGTGCTCCCCGATCGTTTTAGGGTATATGGGTATATATAGGAGGAAGAAGTACATCAGGGGAGCCACGAGGGGCCCACGAGGGTGGAGGGCGCGCCAAGGGGGGGTGGGCGCGCCCCCTACCTCGTGGCTTCCTCGAAGCTTCCTTGATGTGGACTCCAAGTCTCCCGGGTTTCTTTCCTTCCAAAAATAAGGTCCGTGAAGTTTCAGGTCAATTGGACTCCGTTTGATTTTCCTTTTTTGCGATACTCTAAAACAAGGAAAAAACAGAAACTGGAACTGGGCTTTGGGTTAATAGGTTAGTCCCAAAAATCATATAAAATAGCACATAAATGCATATAAAACATCCAAGGTTGATAACATAATAGCATGGAACAATCAAAAATTATAGATACGTTGGAGACGTATCAGCATCCCCAAGCTTAATTCCTGCTCGTCCTCGAGTAGGTAAATGATAGAAACAGAATTTTTGATGTGGAATGCTACCTAACATATTCATCATGTATTTCTCTTTATTGTAGCAAGAATATTCAGATCCATAAGGTTCAAGACAAAAGTTTAATATTGACATAATAAAAAATAATAATACTTCAAGCATACTAACCAAGTAATCATGTCTTCTCAAAATAACATGGCCAAAGAAAGCTATCCCTACAAAATCATATAGTCTGGCTATGCTCTATCTTCACCACACAAAATATTTAAATCATGCACAACCCCGATGACAAGCCAGGCAATTGTTTCATACTTTTGATGTTCTCAAACTTTTTCAATCTTCACGCAATATATGAGCGTGAGCCATGGATATAGCACTATAGGTGGAATAGAATGGTGGTTGTGGAGAAGACAAAAAGGAGAAGATAGTCTCACATCAACTAGGTGTATCAACGGGCTATGGAGATGCCCATCAATAGATATCAATGTGAGTGAGTAGGGATTGCCATGCAACGGATGCACTAGAGCTATAAATGTATGAACGCTTAGCAAAAGAAACTAGTGGGTGTGCATCCAACTCGCTTGCTCACAAAGACCTAGGGCATTTTGAGGAAGCCCATCATTGGAATATACAAGCCAAGTTCTATAATGAAAGATTCCCACTAGTATATGAAAGTGACAACATAGGAGACTCCCTATCATGAAGATCATGGTGCTACTTTGAAGCACAAGTGTGGTAAAAGGATAGTAGCATTGCCCCTTCTCTCTTTTTCTTTCATTTTTTATTATTTTTATTTTTATTTGGGCCTTCTCCTTTTTTATGGCCTATTTTTCTTATTTGGGCTTCTTTGGCCTCTTTTTTTTGTCCGGAGTCTCATCCCGACTTGTGGGGGAATCATAGTCTCCATTATCCTTTCCTCACTGGGACAATGCTCTAATAATGATGATCATCACACTTTTATTTTCTTACAACTCAAGAATTACAACTCGATACTTAGGACAAGATATGACTCTATATGAATGCCTCCGGCGGTGTACCAGGATGTGCAATGATGCATGAGTGACATGTATGAAAAAATTATGAACGGTGGCTTTGCCACAAATACAATGTCAACTACATGATCATGCAAAGCAATATGACAATGACGGAGCGTGTCATAGTAAACGGAACGGTAGAAAGTTGCATGGCAATATATCTCGGAATGGCTATGGAAATGCCATAATAGGTAGGTATGGTGGCTGTTTTGAGGAAGATATATGGTGGGTTTATGGTACCGGCGAAAGTTGCGCGTTACTAGAGATGCTAGCAATGGTGGAAGTATGAGAGTGCGTATAATCCATGGACTCAACATTAGTCATAAAGAACTCACATACTTATTGCAAAAATTTATTAGTTATCGAAACAAAGTACTACACGCATGCTCCTAGGTGGATAGATTGGTAGGAAAATACCATCACTCATCCCCGACCGCCACTCATAAGGAAAACAATCAATAAATAAGTCATGCTCCGACTTCATCACATAACGGTTCACCATATATGCATGCTACGGGAATCACAAACTTTAACACAAGTATTTCTCAAATTCACAACTACTCAACTACCATGACTCTAATATTACCATCCTCATATCTCAAAACAATCATCAAGTATCAAACTTCTCATAGTATTCAATGCACTCTATATGAAAGTTTTTATTATATCCCTCTTGGATGCCCATCATATTAGGACTAGTTTCATAACCAAAGAAAATTACCATATTAGGACTATCAAAATAATATAAGTGAAGCATGAGATTTCATCTATTTCTTCAAAATAAAACCACCACCGTGCTCTAAAAAGATATAAATGAAGCACTAGAGCAACAACAAACTACTCCGAAAGATATAAGTGAAGATCAATGAGTAGTTGAATAATTATGCAACTATGTGAAGACTCTCTAACATTTAAGAATTTCAGATCTTGGTATTTTATTCAAACAGCAAGCAAAACAAAATAAAATAAGATGACGCTCCAAGCAAAACACATATCATGTGGCGAATAAAAATATAGCTCCAAGTAAAGTTACCGATGAACGAAGACGAAAGAGGGGATGCTATCCGGGGCATCCCCAAGCTTAGGATTTTGGTTTTACTTGAATATTACCTTGGGGTGCCTTCGGCATCCCCAAGCTTACGCTCTTGCCACTCCTTATTCCATAGTCCATCGAATCTTTACCCAAAACTTGAAAACTTCACAACACAAAACTTAACAGAAAACTCATAAGCTCCGTTAGCGAAAGAAAACAAAACACCACTTCAAGGTACTGTTGTGAACTCATTATTTATTTATATTGGTATTAAACCTACTGTATTCCAACTTCTCTATGGTTTATAAACTCTTTTACTAGCCATAGATTCATCAAAATAAGCAAACAACATACGAAAAATAGAATCTGTCAAAAACAGAACAGTCTGTAGTCATCTATAGGTTTCAACCACTTCTGGAACTCATAAAATTCTCAAATAAATTGGTGGACCTGAGTCATTTATCTATTAATCATCTACAGAAATAATTAACTAAATATCACTCTCCAATAAAAAAATGGCAGCAAGTCTCTTGAGCGCTAAAGTTTTTGTTTTTTTCAGCATGATCAACAAGACTTTCCCCAAGTCTTCCCAACGGTTCTACTTGGCACAAAAACTAATTAAATAAAAACTACATCTAAACAGATTCTAGATGAATTATTTATTACTAAACAGGAGCAAAAAGCAAGGAATAAAAATAAATTTGGGTTGCCTCCCAACAAGCGCTATCGTTTAATGCCCCTAGCTAGGCATGATGATTTCAATAATGATGCTCACATAAAAGATAAGAATTGAAATATAAAGAGAGCATCATGAAGAATGTGACTAGCACATTTAAGTCTAACCCAATTCCTATGCATAGGGATTTTGTGAGCAAATAACTTGTGGGAACAAGAATCAACTTGCATAGGAAGGTAAAACAAGCATAACTTCAAAACTTTAAGCACATAGAGAGGAAACTTGATATTATTGCAATTCCTACAAGCATATATTCCTCCCTCGTAATAATTTTCAGTAGCATCATGAATTAATTCAACAATATAACTATCACATAAAGCATTCTTTTCATGATCTACAAGCATATAAATTTTATTACTCTCCACATAAGCAAAATTCTTCTCATGAATAATAGTGGGAGCAAACTCAACAAAATAATTATCATGTGAGGCATAATCCAATTGAAAACTAAAATCATGATGACAAGTTTCATGGATATAATTATTCTTTATAGCATAAAAGTCATCACAATAATCATCATAGATAGCAACTTTGTTTTCATAATCAATTGGAACCTCTTCCGGAATAGTGGAATAATTACTAAATAAAGTCATGACCTCTCCGAAACCACTTTCATCAACATAATCATCATAAATAGGAGGCATGCTATTATCATAATAAATTTTCTCATCAAAACTTGGGGGACAAAAAAATATCATCTTCATCAAACATAGCTTCCCCAAGCTTGTGGCTTTGCATATCATTAGCATCATGGATATTCAAGGAATTCATACTAACAACATTGCAATCATGCTCATCATTCAATTATTTAGTGCCAAACATTCTAATGCATTCTTCTTCTAACACTTGAGCACAATTATCGGAATCCTTATTTTCATGATAGATATTAAAAAGATGAAGCATATGAGGTATCCTTAATTCCATTTTTTTGTAGTTTTCTTTTATAAACTAAACTAGTGATAAAACAAGAAACTAAAAGACTTGATTGCAAGATCTAAAGATATACCTTCAAGCGCTAACCTCCCCAGTAACGGCACCAGAAAAGAGCTTGATGTCTACTACACAACCTTCTTATTGTAGACGTTGTTGGGCCTCCAAGTGCAGAGGTTTGTAGGATAGTAGCAAATTTCCCTCAAGTCACTACAAAAAAATACGCTTCTGTGATGATACATGTTTGTCACAGTAGGTCGCTTTTTTGTCATGCATGTACATCCATGACAAATTTATGACAGAATCAAGATAGTCATACCTGTGCCGTTGTAGAAGTGTTCCATGACATTACCAAAATTATCATCACGGAAGTGTCCACTTCCATGATGATAAATCGCGCGTCACATAAGTGCTTTCGTCAAGGGTGACCGACACATGGCATCCACCGTAACGGAACGCCGTTAAGCTATCGGGTCGGGTTTTGGATTCGATAACCCGTTAATAGCCCCCACCAATGGGGATTTTCCATGTGTAAAATCATCATTGGCTAGAGGAAACACGTGTCAGCTCGTCAGTGGGTCAGATAGGCGCCTATGATATGTCAACACGTGGCACAGCCCAACAGTGGCCCATTTAGCTTACAAAGCCGGCCCGTTTGACTTGGTCAAAAGTTAACGGGCTGGCCCATGAAAAGCCTGTTAATGGTCTCTTTGCAAATAGCCCATTTTACGGCCCGTTAACTCATGACCCGTTAGGCCCTAAAGGAAATCGGCCCAACAACGTCATGTGGGCCGTCGAATATAATTCCAGCCCATTTCACTTTCGGCCCATGTATGGCCCACGACGTCTTTCGGCCCATATGAGGCCTTTGTATCTTTCGGCCCATTACAGGCCCACGGTGACTCTAGCCCATAATGAACAATAATTTTCTTTATACCCGTTAACGGCCCGTGATTTACATGGGCCGTTTCCAGCCCGTGTTAGCTTTCGGCCTATTGACGGCCCATACGTTCTTGGGCTCCTTTTCGGCCCTCGATTACTTCCGACCCGTTACTGGCATGTTCCCCTAATGGGCCAAATTTGGCCCATGGCAAGAGTCGGCCCGTTACTGGCCTGTTCCCCTAATGGGCCAAATTCGGCCCATGGCAAGAGTCGGCCCGTTACTGGCCTGTTACCCTAATGGGCCAAATTCGGCCCATGGCAAGAGTCGGCCCGTTTCTGGCCTGTTAACCCGTTGCGCCGTTTCTGGCCCATCCTATATTCTGGCCCATTAATGACCCGTTATGCCCGTGACAGAATTAAGCCTTTGCTGTACAACAGCCTGTTAACGGCTTGTTACCGTGCTGGGCCGATACCAATTACGCCTGATTATGGCCCATGTAGACCCATTTATCCGACGGCCCGAGGCCCACCGATTATAGGCCCATTTATCGACGGCCTGTAGGAGACCCATGGATCCTACGACCCGTATATGGCCCATGGTAGTTGCGGCCACTAGCAAACCAGGGAAAAAGAAGACTAGGAAATAAATAAGGCCGAAACTAACGCTAGGCTATTAAGGCGATTGCACAGATTACATCCACTCGGCATCAAAGATCGCCACCAGTGCAAATATAGGGAACACCCTACACTATACAAAAATGGCTTGCTGTTTTCTTCAGGCGGTGGCTGCACGTTAAGAATAAATTTTGTATTGCACCAAAACAAATTAAAACTATATAACAAAAGGAAGGTTGGCATAAAACTTAACAGTCTAGCAGATAAATGCACCACCAGAAGTTCAGAAGCTCAGTTCATTTGACCTGACTGTTACGTTTTCATGCTGTATTGTCCGATGGAGCACCATAACCCTCGCCTTCATTTCCCCTAGGCTCCTGAACAACATAGCAAATGTCTGATAGTCTAGTTTCAAAACCATGCATATCTTGACGACATTGAGCAATGTTTCTCCTTATTTCACAAAGGGTCTTTGTTAGGGAATGGACTTGTGTCTGGAGCGCAGATACAACATTGCTTTGAGCTTGCATATCTTGATCATGAGGCAGTTTGGACGATATAGCCTTAACAACCAACCCAGTATTACGTAGGAACGTGCTTTTGGCACTGTTAGTGGACAGGTACTGACCCACTACAGCAAGAGCTGACATTGCGGTTATAGTTGCCTCGCCACCTTCAGAAGGTGGCGGTTCCACCATTTTTTCCATAGCTTGCTGAAAAGTTGAGGTTTTACATTAGTAGTACCAGAACAAAAGATATTAAGGAGGCAGCAAAACCAAACAAAATAGTTTGGTCTATATACAGAACTTATTCTGGTGAACCCATGTAAAATATTAGTTGTATTTTATTGCAAAGTACATAATAAAACCAGGTTCCAAACATATGACCATGTACCATCGCTAATGTATTGTCTATTTCTTCACATTGTATTGAGGGCTAAGGATAAAGAGATGAAGTTTATAATACGGTAAGCATAGTATGACGTCATTCATATCACAAAACAACTGAGAACAGACAAACATGCAATTGTAACATTGTGTGGGCAAGTACAGCACGGGACTAGATTACGGGTCAAGATCAAAGGAACATCACTCCTCTCTTTTAAACCTTGTAAGGTACAATGATACGCTACGACAATTGTGTATAAAATTGAAAAGAGTAATAGACATTGGCTGCAAACCATGCAGTTCAAGGCACAAGTCAGAGTAAGTAGTAGTTAAAAGGCATGAGGATTAAGGACTTACAATAGCGGCTTTGACTGGTGTAGTCATGCCCTTCTTCTTGCTGGTGTGACAGTCCTTGAAGATTTCCACAGCATTTGGTTCAGGTACTTTTTGGTCCTTGCAGGCTTTCCTCTGCATTTGGAACAAGTCAATATAGATCTGATAATATGGTACGGCGAAAAGAGTGAAACAACAGCTAATTACAAGAGCCTCGCAGTGTGCAATATAGCTACGATATCCTGTCGTCTGTTGGAATTTCACTTTCGTATGGTCGGCCTTGTTCTTTGAACAGTTCACCTACAAGAAGATAGATTTGTGTGGCACATGCGTAAATAGGACTTCAACATGTGATCTGATGACATATATATAATGTACCTGATACTTCGGATCGGACCAGTGTTTAACGAGGCCTCTCCAGTCTTCATCAGATATATTTTCCACTGGAGATGTTTGGGCAAGTTCACTATTAGCCTTGCCTTCAAAGTGAGTTTTCCTCAAGTTATACTGTCGTAGAGCAGACTTGAAAACATGGGTGCAAGCTTGTCTAGTTGCATCATCTTGGCTATCCAACTTGAACCTCATCTGTTGAAAATTATGGGAGTCTCATTATCAGCAACCTAGAAAGTATTGGACAGAGCAAGACGATATTACTAGTTTCCATACATAACCATACTTACAGATAAATGGTCGAGGAAGATGTTGAACTGGGTTTTGTCTTTGTCATTCCTGTACTAAATCCATGTTGGGAGGATACGTACATGACACCTAACAACAACCGCTGCCTCTGATACTAACTTGGCTAACTCTGTAGCATCACGTGGCCTTTTTAAACCTGCCTCAAAATGGATCTCCATTCTTCCTCCTCTAGATTTAGTTAACCTATCGAGCATTATCCCTGATGTTTGTTTCCTCTTGCGCCTAGGTGCTAGTCCAACAACAAACATAGGAAGTGTTAGTGTACATCAAACTGTGAGACTACATATAAAGAAGCATGCAACTGTAACTTGACTCCAGCAACTACCTTCTTGCTATTGAAGCTCACAAGGTTCATCTGATATTGCCAACTCGTCTTGTGTCAAGAGTGCCTGGGAAGTAGTGTCAGCTGGCAAGGGAGCTTGGGAACGTGCTGCTAGCTCAGTTGACGCACGAATACGTCATGCAGCTGGTAGTACTGTGGTAGGTGTTGCAAGAACTAGGGCTGTCTCTGCTTGTTTGGTGGCAGCTATTTGTTTTTGTTTGTCTTTTTTTGCAACTCGGGTAGCATTGGATGCCGTGTTTGTAGAATTTTCTGCTGGACTTTGACCTTCTATTGCACCATCAGTACTAGCAGAATCTGCAGGATTCATCCACTTCTCATTCCCTGCCATTCTGTGTTTCTTCCTCTTTCTCTGTGCCATGTTAAGTCAAGCCGACAAGAAAAATGAATAATAATTTAGTTCTTCAGAACAAATTGATGCGTGATGCAGACGAACTGAACTTGGATGTTAGACAACCACATGATAGGAGGATGTAATATGTATGAAAAACATGATGGAAGAGATAACCAGAACTATGATGTGTAAACTAAGAAGAAGACATTTCACCAAATTAGAAGCAATGCAATGGAAGGTAGACACCATATGAAAGATGCTACAAATATCGCTGTGCCAAGTTAATAGTGTCTCATCATAAATGGCGTTTAAACAAATGTGAAGCAATACAAGAAATAAATCATATGCAAGATGCAAACAACATCACACTACCATGTTAGAGGTCTCTCATCATTAGTGCCATTGCATATTCACAGCATTGCATATTCACAGCTTATGATGTGTAAACTAAGGCGAAGGCATTTCAACAAATAAGAAGCAATGAAAGCTAGACACCATATGAAATATGCAACGAATATCACTCTACCAAGTTAAAATTGTCTCGTCATAAGTGCCATTTCAACAAATTAGTAATACAAGCTAGAAAAGAATGTGAGATGTAACCTATATCACACTCCAAAGTCGAACGTGTCTTATGATAAGTGATTGTTGCAGGTTACACAATAGTAGTAATTTTATGTAAGAACATGGTGTGATAGACAGATATTTTATGTTCCAGAAACATGAACATGTGTCTTATTCAAGTATAATGTGTAAAGTAAGCAGATGGAATTCAACAAAATTAGAAGCAATACAAGCTAGACATCACACGTAACATGCAACCACATATAACAATGCTATGTTAGAGGGAGCACCGGTGATGCTGCACTAGGGGAGACGTGCTCATCATAAACACAACTTTGTTGAGTGTCTATGCATGTGTTGTCTTGGAAATCATCTTGGGGGTGTGGAGGAGTAGAAACTGTAGAGGCCCTCCATTCGGAAGGAGCACCTTTATCCGCTGCCTTGCTAACTTCCTTCTGCTTTATTGATTTTGAATTGTCAAGTAAAACCGACAAGAAAAAGCAATAAAATTCTCTCTTCAGAACTCATTCATGCATGATACTGACAATCACTACTTTGATGTAAGGCAAACACATGATACCATGATGGAATATGTACGAAAAACAGGACGACATGGCATGTTCACAACTGTTTGTGTAAACTAAGCAGAAACCATTCCAGCAAATAAGAAGTAATGCAAGCTAGACACCACATGAAAGATGCAACCAATATGACTCTGCCAAGTTAAAAGCATCCCATCATAAATGGAATTTGAACAAATTAGAAGCAGCGCATGCTATAAATCATATGAAAGATGCAACTAATATCGCACTGCATATACTAAAGGTGTCTCGTCATGTTGATTGATGCGGGATATAAAAAACAATAGTTTTATGTAAGGACATGCTTAATAGACAGATGTACTATGTACTAAATACAGGAAGGCATTTCACATTAACAGGTATAATGTATAAGCTAAGCAGACTAGCACATGTAGTTTAACCAGATTGGAAGAATTACAATCTAGAAACCATATGCAACATGCAACCACATATCATGCTGCCAAGTTAGAGCAAGCACCTGCGATGCTAGTGTAGGGGAAATGCTGTAATCAACTACAGAGCTACGTTCACTATCTTCATCTAGCATTTCTGTTTCTTGAGAATCATGTCGGGAGGCTGACGCTGCATTCTTTAAATGAGGAGTAGTCCCCTTGCCTGCCTGCCTCGTCATAAGTGATTGATGAGGGATACACAAGAACATTAGTTTGATGTAAGAACATGGTTAATACACAGATGTACTAGTATGTACCAAAAACAGAAAGGCATGTCATATTCAAAGGTATAATGTGTAAGCTAAGCAGATGCAATTTAACCAAATTGGAAGCAATACAAGCTAGACATCCGGCTGGAGTGGTGAGCATGATCATCTAGGACCTGAGAGCCTGGTGGGAGACGGGCTGCTTCGCCACCATCGCAGCTTTTTAGTTGGCTTCCAAGTGATGCCTATCTTTGCTGGGTTTGTCACTGGCTCGGCCAGTGCCCTGACTAGCTATTTGTCTTCTAGTGCTCACGGGATGGTGGTTCATGTAAAAAATATCTTTCCTTATCTTACCGACTTCGGCCTTTCGAATACAAGCTAGACACCATATGGAACATGCAACCACATATGACACCGCGAAGTTAAAGCAAGCACCTGGGATGGTGGTTCATTGCGAGCGAGGTCATCAACTTCAGAGCTATGTTCCCTGTCTCCATCTGCTGACACTACACCCTTTAAAGCGTTGAAACGTGTCTTGCCTAGCCGCACACCAAACTAGAGCGACTTCTCTCTTTCCTTTTTGGCTTCTCTCATGGCAGCAGAGTCTGAAATACCCTTGCATAAAAACACAACAGTGAGAGTAAGGGTGAAGTGTGTGCAGAACTAGTGCACTGTAAAAGTAGCAGATAGCAGGTGGCTGAAAAATAAATGGCAGGACACATATGATAGCTCTACAACATTGCATGGCAAACAAAATTAGATTCTACTCTGTATGATTTTGTAATATATGAGCACAGGAAATGCAGGTACTCCTCCAGCACACCACCACATGTGGTCATATCTAAGATAACAGTCGACTGAAAATAAATAGGTCAGTCGATTTTTTTAATGGACCGTCCGATCGGTAAGGAACGGGCAGATGGCCTTCGTCTACCTCCCGCCAGTCACTGTTGACGATCTTTCTCGAACCGCCAGCGACCATCGGCCCAAACCCCTGCCTCCGCCGCCCCGCCCTCCCATCGACCTCACACCACCGCCGTGCTTGGCAGCGCCCCCAGGCCATCCCTTTAATCCCGGCCAACCTCCAGATCAGGCGCCAGTAGCTATAGGCCGCACACGCCCCTAAGATAAACACCAAGGCGCTGCTTCCCTAGCGTAATAGGCGTATAGCGCCTGTTACGCCGGGGAATGCTTCCGTTAATTGGGAATCAAGTGGCCAGAAATTGAAATTCAGGGGGGCGACGGACCTCTAGCCAAGGTGAAATAGTATACGAGGAGAAACCTTGTGCATCGCGAGTTACTAGGAACATCTAGTATCAAGAAGAAGCGGTCAACTAGTGTCTTCTGTGGGATGAATACCGTGCAAGCAGAGACGTAAGATTTGCACGAATAAGGGAAGAGGAGTACCTTTTTCGGTTGCCGGTGTGGTCACCTCCACAGGTCGCGCCGATTTTCTTCTTTCTATCGGGGAAACCGATGTTCTGGAGGGTGCAGGCTTGGACGAACCCATGGCCAAATTGTTGACTATGTTGCCATGGCCGTATGTCGGCGGAGGGGAAGCAGATCCAAGGCGGCGAAGGACGGCGTAGCAGGAACAGCTCCGGTGCGGTGGAGGGTGGCGAAGTTGGAGCAGCAGCGGTGAGGCGCAGGACGACGTGGTTGAACTGGCTCGGGTACGGACGGCTCGGCCTCGGCTTCAACTACTAACCGTGGAGGGCGTTGCGGTTGAGGTTGCGGTGCACGACGACGTCCACTACAAAAAAATACACTTCCGTGATGATACGTGTTTGTCACAGTAGGTCGCTTTTTTTTTCATGCATGTACATCCATGACAAATTTATGACAGAATCAAGATAGTCATACCTGTGCTGTCATAGAAGTGTTCCATGACATTACCAAAATTATCATCACAGAAGTGTCCACTTCCATGATGATAAATCGTGCGTCACAGAAGTGCTTTCGTCAAGGGTGACCGACACGTGGCATCCACCGTAACGGAACGCCGTTAAGCTATCGGGTCGGGTTTTGGATCCGATAACCCGTTAACAGCCCCGACCAATGGGGATTTTCCACGTGTAAAATCATCATTGGCTAGAGGAAACACGTGTCGGCTCATCGTTGGGACAGATGTCATCCACTCACTGGACTGAAGGCGCCTATGATACGTCGACACGTGGCACGGCCCAACAGTGGCCCATTCTTGTGAAAAGGCCGGCCCATTTGCCTTGGTCAAAAGCTGGCGGGCCGGCCCATGGAAATCCTGTTAATGGCCTGTTCACATATAGCCCATTTACAGCCCGCTAATCCAAGGCCCGTTACGCCCTATCCGAATTAGGCCCAGTAGCGTCATCTGGGCCGTTCAATATGATTCCAGCCCATTTTCACTTCTGGCCCATGTATAGCCCATGACGTCTTTCGGCCCATATGAGGCCCTTTGTAACTCTTGGCCCATTAGCGGCCCGTGCTGAAACTGGCCCGTAATGAACAGTGTATTACTTTACACCCACTAACGGCCCGTGGTGAAACTGGCCCGTAATGAACAGTGTATCACTTTATACCCATTAACGGCCCATTATTCCGTTGGGCCGTTTCCAGCCCAAGTTAACTTTCGGCCTTCTGAGGGCCCATTTATTCTTGGGCTCATTTGCAGCATTCGGTTACTTACGGCCCGTTACTGTCATTTTCTGTTTGTGGGCCAAATTCAGCCTGTCGTTACGGTCGGCCCGTTTGCGGACCGTTAGTCTGTTGGGCCATTTCATAGCATCACCAAATACGGCCTATTAACGACCCATTATGGTTAGCCCATAAAACATACGATTTCCATTAAAGGCCCATTTACGACCCATTAAAGGCCCGTACAAGACCCATAAATGAGCCGGCGGCCCATGGATCCTACGAGACGTAGAAGGCCCATGGATCCTACGAGACATAGAAGGCCCATGGATCCTACGAGATGTAGAAGGCCCATGGATCCGACGGCCCGTGAAGGGCCATGGTCGGGCGAATTGGCCCCCGTTTGAACGATATAGCATATTCAAAGAATTATCCTACTCAATACTATCACCTCTAAAAAGCCTACACTATTACAACAAAGAGATCAAGGCATAGAAAGTAGAATAATCCTACACTATACAATAAAGAAATTACAGCCGATTATACCCACTGGGCATTATGGTTCGGCACAGGTGATAATAAAGCATACACAAACAGCAAATTACATACACTGGGCAAATACAGCTCATACATCATGGATGCGCATCAACTTAACTCCAATTAAACTATAATCTCTTCAGAAAATAGGATTCGCCGGATTCAGATAGCACAAATTTCAGTCTGCAAAATCTCCAATTCCTTCATGGTTACCTCAGTGTCTTGTTTCATTTTTTTGATTCCTGCATCTAATACCTGCATGTCCAGTCTCAACTTGTTGATTATACGTTGACAATCATGTACACGTTGTCTTGCCACCTCTAGTTGATGCTCGAGAACATCAGCACCTTCCAATTCCAATCCATAATCATTCGGTAATGGCCATGTCGCACTGCTCGCAGATCTTTGTGTTGATGTCACTTCATCCTGAAATGTTTCTGTAAGTACACATGACTAGGGCAAAAATATAGTTACAACAGTGAAGCGAACAAGACACTATTTTGTACTACATGGCAAAACAGGACTAACAATAATGTTACACGTCACTTTCAAAAAAATGTTACACATCATGAAACATAAGTAGGTGATATTTTAAAAATTATAAAAAAGATAGTCTGTGCAGCCTGCATACAGAAATCCCTCTTAGCTCACCAGAGGAGCATGATGTTGGGGCCCAGTCAAAAACACAGACAAGTTACAAATTTAAACAGCACATTGCGTATAAGTAAGCAAGCAGTTGGCCATTCTATGCCTCAATTAAAGTCTTAGGGAGCATAATGAACAGCAGAGGGTTTCATACAAACATACTACAACAGGCAAAACTATGCAATCATTAGCATAGTATAAACTAGATTGTGAGCCTCATGCAATAATAGTTGGTTAATAGACTTCAAAGCTTCATGCACACTTCAGCAGAGTAATTAAATGGTAAGGCCTTTAATTATGTCAACTAATAGTGATATAAGTACCGAACATTAGGCATGATTATTTGGGCATCTCATTAACTGAGGACAAATAAAGCAATTGAAAAGAGAAAATTAACTATGCCTGAAACAAACAAGGAATTGAACTGTTGAGTTGCATACAGTGACTTACCTTAGCAGGTTGAAGAGGCTCAGCGCAGCTCCTACTTCTCTTGCAAGGCTCCTTCCTAACATCTTGTACTTGGAAATCCTCAATCTTATCTTCATTGCACCCCCTCTGCAAGGTGACACAAACTAGTTACTTGTCTCCTTGGAAGATAAATATGCATACTTTCCAGTCTGTGAACACAAAAGAATGAGATTATAACAAAACAACACCATAATGAAACATGCCGCATCTCTTGCACTTGCACACAATGAAATGAGCATTTACTATGTCTGCACTATGTAAAAACTAGGCATACCTTCGAACTGGATCTCCAGGTACTCTTGGAGAGCCTACTGTAGTGTACAACCAAACCTTTATGTCACCTATGAGTTAGAAAAGGCCCCACTACAGCAGCCCTTAGTGTTTAAATTGTTGACAAGCTCTGTTAGAGTGTTATGTCAAGAACAACAAGTAATCAAAGCAAACAGTCCTAGTATGGTTGCCTGATGCAAACAAGCAATTGAACAGATGTGTGAGAAAATCTTACATATCAAGAAAAGAAGCAAATAAGGAGGCTTAAAGACCATCAATTGACTGACCAGATTTAAGGGGCATTTAAACATCACGTGCAACGTATGACCTAACATAAACATTGCATATTTCCAGATTCTACAATGGAATGCACATGTATTAGCTTATGCCATGTATGATGATGCCTAAATGTACAGATAGCAGGCAGGAGTGATTCATCATTGCACGCACAATTGAATTGCAGGTTAAGGGCCAATTTGATTCTGCCTTTTCAGTGTTGGAAATATGACCTAGAGGCAATAATAAAATGATTATTATATTTCCTTGTTCATGATAATTGTCTATTATTCATTCTATAATTGTAGTATCCGGAAATCGTAATACATGTGTGAATACATAGACCACAATGTGTCCCTAGTGAGCCTCTAGTTTACTAGCTCGTTGATCAACAGAGAGTCATGGTTTCCTGGCTATGGTCATGGGGATGTCATTGATAACGGGATCACATCATTAGGAGAATGGTGTGATGGACAAGACCCAATCCTAAGCTTAGCTCAAAGATCGTGTAGTTCGTTTGTTGTAGCTTTTCTGAATGTCAAGCATCATTTCCTTAGACCATGAGATTGTGCAACTCCCGGATACCGTAGGAGTGCTTTGGGTGTACCAAACGTCACAATGTAACTGGGTGACTATAAAGGTACATTACAGGTGTCTCCGAAAGTGTCTGTTGGGTTGGCACGAATCGAGACTGGGATTTGTCACTCCGTATGACGGAGAGGTATCTCTGGGCCCACTCGGTAATGCATCATCATAATGAGCTCAAAGTGATCAAGTGGTTGATCACGGGATCATGCATTACAGTACGAGTAAAGTGACTTGCCGGTAACGAGACTGAACAAGGTATTGGGATACCGACGATCGAGTCTCGGGCAAGTAACGTACCGATTGACAAAGGGAATTGTATATGGGGTTGCTTGAATCCTCGACATCGTGGTTCATCCGATTAGATCATCGAGGAGCATGTGGGAGCCAACATGGGTATCCAGATCCTGCTGTTGGTTATTGGCCGGAGAGCCGTCCCGGTCATGTCTACGTGTCTCCCGAACCCGTAGGGTCTACACAGTTAAGGTTCGGTGACGCTAGGGTTGTAGAGATATGAGTATGCAGTAACCCGAAAGTTGTTCGGAGTCCCGAATGAGATCCCGGACGTCACGAGGAGTTCCGGAATGGTCCGGAGGTGAAGAATTATATAGGAAGTGCAGTTTTGGCCATCGGGAGAGTTTCGGGGGTCACCGGTATTGTACCGGGACCACCGGAAGGGTCCCGGGGGTCCACCGGGTGGGGCCACCCATCCCGGAGGGCCCCATGGGCTGAAGTGGGGAGGGGAACCAGCCCCTGGTGGGCTGGTGCGCCCCCCCTTGGGCCCCCCTGCGCCTAGGGTTGGGAACCATAGGGGAGGGGGCGCCTCCACTTGCCTTGGGGGGTACTCCACCCCCTTGGCCGCCGCCCCCCTAGGAGATACCATCTCCTAGGGACAGCGCACCCCCCTAGGGGGCCTATATAAAGGGGGGGGAGGGAGGGCAGCAACACCTCAAGTCTTGGCGCCTCCCTCTCCCTCTCATAGAAGCTCGGCGAAGCCCTGCTGCGATCACTGCTGCATCCACCACCACGCCGTCGTGCTGTTGGATCTTCATCAACCTCTCCTTCCCCTTGCTGGATCAAGAAGGAGAAGACGTCATCCGCTCCGTACGTGTGTTGAACGCGGAGGTTTCGTCCGTTCGGCACTTGGTCATCGGTGATTTGGATCACGGCGAGTACGACTCCATCATCCCCGTTCTCTTGAACGCTTCCGCTCGCGATCTACAAGGGTATGTGGATGCACTCTCCTCTCGTTGCTAGTTGACTCCATAGATTGATCTTGGTGAAACATAGGAATTTTTTTTGTTTTCTGCAATGTTCCCCAACAGTGGCATCATGAGCTAGGTCTATGCGTAGTTACTATGCACGAGTAGAACACAAAGTAGTTGTGGGCGTCGATATTGTCAATTTGCTTGTCGTTACTAGTATTATCTTGATTCTGCGGCATCGTGGGATGAAGCGGCCCGGACCAACCTTACACGTACGCTTACGTGGGACCGGTTCCACCGACTGACATGCACTAGTTGCATAAGGTGGCTGGCGGGTGTCTGTCTCTCCCACTTTAGTCGGATCGGATTCGATGAACAGGGTCCTTATGAAGGGTAAATAGAAATTGGCAATTCACGTTGTGGTTTTGGCGTAGGTAAGAAAACGTTCTTGCTATAACCCTATTGCAGCCACGTAAAACTTGCAACAACAATTAGAGGACGTCTAACTTGTTAATTGCAGCAAGTGTCATGTGATGTGATATGGCCAAAGTTGTGATGAATGATGAATGATATATATGTGATGTATGAGATCATGTTCTTGTAATAGGAATCACGACTTGCATGTCGATGAGTATGACAACCGGCAGGAGCCATAGGAGTTGTCTTTATTTTTGTATGACCTGCGTGTCATTGAGAAACGCCATGTAAATTACTTTACTTTATTGCTAAACGTGTTAGCCATAGTAGTAAAGTAATAGTTGGCGAGCAACTTCATGGAGACACGATGATGGAGATCATGATGATGGAGATCATGGTGTCATGCCGGTGACAAGATGATCATGGAGCCCCAAGATGGAGATCAAAGGAGCTATATGATATTGGCCATATCATGTCACTATTATTTGATTGCATGTGATGTTTATCATGTTTTTGCATCTTGTTTACATAGAACGACGGTGGTAAATAAGATGATCCCTCATAATAATTTCAAGAAAGTTTCCCCTCTAACTCTGCGCCATTGCGACAGTTAGTTGTTTCGAAGCACCACGTGATGATGGGGTGTGATAGATTCCAACGTTCACATACAATGGGTGTAAGACAGATTTACACATGCAAACACTTAGGTTGACTTGACGAGCCTAGCATGTACAGACATGGCCTCAGAACACAGAAGACCGAAAGGTCGAGCATGAGTCGTATAGAAGATACGATCAACATGAATATGTTCACCGATGTTGACTAGTCCGTCTCACGTGATGATTGGACACGGCCTAGTTAACTCGGATCATGTTATACTTAGATGACTGGAGGGATGTCTATCTGAGTGGGAGTTCATTAAATAATTTGATTAGATGAACTTAATTATCATGAACTTAGTCTAAAATCTTTACAATATGTCTTGTAGATCAAATGGCCAACGTTGTCCTCAACTTCAACGCGTTCCTAGAGAAAACCAAGGTGAAAGACGATGGCAGCAACTATACGGACTGGGTCCGGAATCTGAGGATCATCCTGATAGCTGCCAAGAAAGATTATGTCCTACGAGCACCACTAGGTGAAGCACCTGCTTTCCCTGCAGAACAAGACGTTATGAACGCTTGGCAGACACGTCCTGATGATTACTCCCTCGTTCAGTGCGGCATGCTTTACAGCTTACAACCGGGGCTCCAAAAGCGTTTTGAGCGACACGGAGCATATGAGATGTTCGAAGAGCTGAAAATGGTTTTCCAAGCTCATGCCCAGGTCGAGAGATATGAAGTCTCCGACAAGTTCTTCAGCTGTAAGATGGAGGAAAATAGTTCTGTTAGTGAGCACATACTCAGAATGTCTGGGTTGCATGACCGCTTAACTCAGCTGGGAGTTAATCTCCCGGATGATGCGGTCATTGACAGAATCCTTCAGTCGCTTCCACCGAGCTAGAAGAGCTTTGTGATGAACTTCAATATGCAAGGGATGGAAAAGACCATTCCTGAGGTATATTCAATGCTGAAATCAGCGGAGGTGGAAATCAAAAAGGAACATCAAGTGTTGATGGTGAATAAAACCACTAAGTTCAAGAAAGGCAAGGGTAAAAAGAACTTCAAGAAGGACGGCAAGGGAGTTGCCGCGCCCGGTAAGCAAGCTGCCGGGAAGAAGCCAAAGAATGGACCCAAGCCCGAGATTGAGTGTTTTTATTGCAAGGGAAGTGGTCACTGGAAGCGGAACTGCCCCAAATACTTAGCGGACAAGAAGGCCGGCATCACGAAAGGTATATGTGATATACATGTAATTGATGTGTACCTTACCAGTACACATAGTAGCTCCTGGGTATTTGATACCGGTGCGGTTGCTCACATTTGTAACTCAAAGCAGGAGCTGCGGAATAAGCGGAGACTGGCGAAGGACGAGGTGACGATGCGCGTCGGGAATGGTTCCAAGGTCGATGTGATCGCCGTCGGCACGCTACCTCTACATTTACCTACGGGATTAGTTTTAAACCTCAATAATTGTTATTTAGTGCCAGCTTTGAGCATGAACATTGTATCAGGATCTCGTTTAATTCGAGATGGCTACTCATTTAAATCCGAAAATAATGGTTGTTCTATTTATATGAGAGATATGTTTTATGGTCATGCTCCGATGGTGAATGGTTTATTCTTAATGAATCTCGAGCGTAATGCTACACATATTCATAGTGTGAATACCAAAAGATGTAAGATTGATAATGATAGTCCCACATACTTGTGGCACTGCCGCCTTGGTCACATAGGTGTCAAACGCATGAAGAAGCTCCATGCAGATGGACTTTTAGAGTCTCTTGATTATGAATCATTTGACACGTGCGAACCATGCCTCATGGGTAAAATGACCAAGACTCCGTTCTCAGGAACAATGGAGAGAGCAACCAACTTATTGGAAATCATACATACTGATGTGTGTGGTCCAATGAGTGTTGAGGCTCGCGGTGGCTATCGTTATGTTCTCACCCTCACTGATGACTTGATTAGATATGGATATGTCTATTTAATGAAACACAAGTCTGAGACCTTTGAAAAGTTCAAGGAATTTCAGAGTGAGGTTGAGAATCAACGTGACAGGAAAATCAAGTTCTTGCGATCAGATCGTGGGGGAGAATACTTGAGTCACGAATTTGGCACACACTTAAGAAATTGTGGAATAGTTTCACAACTCATGCCGCCTGGAACACCTCAGCGTAATGGTGTGTCCGAACGTCGTAATCGCACTCTATTAGATATGGTGCGATCTACGATGTCTCTTACCGATTTACCGCTATCATTTTGGGGCTATGCTTTAGAGACTGCCGCATTCACTTTAAATAGGGCTCCGTCGAAATCCGTTGAGACGACACCGTATGAATTATGGTTTGGGAAGAAACCTAAGCTGTCGTTTCTAAAAGTTTGGGGATGCGATGCTTATGTCAAGAAACTTCAACCTGAAAAGCTCGAACCCAAGTCAGAAAAATGCGTCTTCATAGGATACCCTAAGGAAACCATTGGGTATACCTTCTACCTCAGATCCGAAGGCAAGATCTTCGTTGCCAAGAATGGATCCTTTCTAGAGAAGGAGTTTCTCTCGAAAGAAGTAAGTGGGAGGAAAGTAGAGCTTGATGAAGTACTGCCTCTTGAAGCAGAGAGTAGCGCAGCTCAGGAAAATGTTCCTGTGGTGCCTGCACCGATTAGAGAGGAAGTTAATGATGATGATCAAGATACTTCGGATCAAGCTCCTACTGAACTTCGTAGGTCCACAAGGACACGTTCCGCACCAGAGTGGTACAGTAACCCTCTCTTGGAAATCATGTTGTTAGACAACGGTGAACCTTCGAACTATGAAGAAGCGATGGCGGGCCTAGATTCACACAAATGGCTGGAAGCCATGAAATCCGAGATAGGATCCATGTATGAAAACGAAGTATGGACTTTGACTGACTTGCCCGTTGATCGGCGAGCCATAGAAAATAAATGGATCTTTAAGAAGAAGACAGACGCGGATGGTAATGTGACCATCTATAAAGCTCGGCTTGTCGCTAAGGGTTATCGACAAGTTCAGGGGGTTGACTACGATGAGACTTTCTCACCCGTAGCGAAGCTGAAGTCCGTCCGAATCATGTTAGAAATTGCCGCATTCTATGATTATGAGATATGGCAAATGGACGTCAAAACGGCATTCCTTAATGGTTTCCTTAAGGAAGAATTGTATATGATGCAGCCGGAAGGTTTTGTCGATCCTAAGAATGCTGACAAGGTGTGCAAGCTCCAACGCTCGATTTATGGGCTGGTGCAAGCATCTCGGAGTTGGAACATTCGCTTTGATGAGATGATCAAAGCGTTTGGGTTTATGCAGACTTATGGAGAAGTCTGCGTTTACAAGAAAGTGAGTGGGAGCTCTGTAGCATTTCTCATATTATATGTAGATGACATACTTTTGATGGGAAATGATATAGAACTTTTGGACAACATTAAGGCCTACTTGAATAAGAGTTTTTCAATGAAGGACCTTGCAGAAGCTGCTTATATATTAGGCATCAAGATCTATAGAGATAGATCAAGACGCCTCATAGGTCTTTCACAAAGCACATACCTTGATAAGATATTGAAGAAGTTCAATATGGATCAGTCTAAGAAGGGGTTCTTGCCTGTGTTGCAAGGTGTGAAATTGAGCTCAGCTCAATGTCCGACCACGGTAGAAGATATAGAAGAGATGAGCGTCATCCCTATGCCTCAGCCATAGGGTCTATTATGTATGCCATGCTGTGTACCAGACCTGATGTAAACCTTGCCATAAGTTTGGTAGGAAGGTACCAAAGTAATCTCGGCAAGGAACACTGGACAGCGGTCAAGAATATCCTGAAGTACCTGAAAAGGACTAAGGACATGTTTCTCATTTATGGAGGTGACGAAGAGCTCGTCGTAAAGGGTTACGTCGACGCTAGCTTCGACACAGATCTAGATGACTCTAAGTCACAAACCGGATACGTGTATATTTTGAATGGTGGGGCAGTAAGCTGGTGCAGTTGCAAGCAAAGCGTTGTGGCGGGATCTACATGTGAAGCGGAGTACATGGCAGCCTCGGAGGTAGCACACGATGCAGTCTGGGTGAAGGAGTTCATTACCGACCTAGGAGTCATACTCAATGCGTCGGGGCCGATGACTCTCTTCTGTGACAACACTGGAGCTATTGCCCTTGCCAAGGAGCCCAGGTTTCACAGGAAGACCAGGCATATCAAGTGTCGCTTCAACTCCATTCGTGAAAGTGTTAAAAATGGAGACATAGAAATTTGTAAAGTACATACGGACCTGAATGTCGCAGATCCGTTGACTAAACCTCTCCCTAGAGCAAAACATGATCAACACCAGAATTCCATGGGTGTTCGATTCATCTCAATGTAACTAGATGATTGACTCTAGTGCAAGTGGGAGACTGTTGGAAATATGCCCTAGAGGCAATAATAAAATGATTATTATATTTCCTTGTTCATGATAATTGTCTATTATTCATGCTATAATTGTATTATCCGGAAATCGTAATACATGTGTGAATACATAGACCACAATATGTCCCTAGTGAGCCTCTAGTTGACTAGCTCGTTGATCAACAGATAGTCATGGTTTCCTGGCTATGGACATGGGGATGTCATTGATAACGGGATCTCATCATTAGGAGAATGGTGTGATGGACAAGACCCAATCCTAAGCTTAGCTCAAAGATCGTGTAGTTCGTTTGTTGTAGCTTTTTTGAATGTCAAGCATCATTTCCTTAGACCATGAGATTGTGCAACTCCCAGATACCGTAGGAGTGCTTTGGGTGTACCAAACGTCACAACGTAACTGGGTGACTATAAAGGTACATTACAGGTGTCTCCGAAAGTGTCTGTTGGGTTGGCATGAATCGAGACTGGGATTTGTCACTCCGTATGACGGAGAGGTATCTTTGGGCCCACTCGGTAATGCATCATCATAATGAGCTCAAAGTGATCAAGTGGTTGATCAGGGGATCATGCATTACGGTACGAGTAAAGTGACTTGCCGGTAACGAGACTGAACAAGGTATTGGGATACCGACGATCGAGTCTCAGGCAAGTAACGTACCGATTGACAAAGGGAATTGTATAAGGGGTTGCTTGAATCCTCGACATCGTGGTTCATCCGATGAGATCATCGAGGAGCATGTGGGAGCCAACATGGGTATCCAGATCCCGCTGTTGGTTATTGGCCGGAGAGCCGTCTCGGTCATGTCTACGTGTCTCCCGAACCCGTAGGGTCTACACACTTAAGGTTCGGTGACGCTAGGGTTGTAGAGATATGAGTATGCAGTAACCCGAAAGTTGTTCGAAGTCCCGGATGAGATCCCGGACGTCACGAGGAGTTCCGGAATGGTCCAGAGGTGAAGAATTATATATAGGAAATGCAGTTTCGGCCATCGGGAGAGTTTCGGGGGTCACCGGTATTGTACCAGGACCACCGGAAGGGTCCCGGGGGTCCACCGGGTGGGGCCACCTATCCCGGAGGGCCCCATGGGCTGAAGTGGGGAGGGGAACCAGCCCCTGGTGGGCTGGTGCGCCCCCCCTTGGGCCCCCCTGCGCCTAGGGTTGGGAACCCTAGGGGAGGGGGCGCCTCCACTTGCCTTGGGGGGTACTCCACCCCCTTGGCCGCCGCCCCCCTAGGAGATACCATCTCCTAGGGCCAGCGCACCCCCCTAGGGGGCCTATATAAAGGGGGGGAGGGAGGGCAGCAACACCTCAAGTCTTGGCGCCTCCCTCTCCCTCTCATAGAAGCTCGGCGAAGCCCTGCTGCGATCACTGCTGCATCCACTACCACGCCGTCGTGCTGCTGGATCTTCATCAACCTCTCCTTTCCCTTGCTGGATCAAGAAGGAGGAGACGTCATATGCTCCGTACGTGTGTTGAACACGGAGGTGCCGTTCGTTTGGCACTTGGTCATCAGTGATTTGGATCACGGCGAGTACGACTCCATCATCCCCGTTCTCTTGAACGCTTCCGCTCGCGATCTACAAGGGTATGTAGATGCACTCTCCTCTCGTTGCTAGTTGACTCCATAGATTGATCTTGGTGAAACATAGGATTTTTTTTTGTTTTCTGCAACGTTCCCCAACATTCAGGGCATATTGTCAAAATAAGCCATAAAAGATGTAAAGAAGTCATTTTTGAGTTATGGGCTTGGGCTTAACTAATTTCGCTTTGGAGGGGGGGTGTTCCGGGTAGAACCTCACTAAAAATTGAAGGGAAGGGGAACAGTGAAATGACTCTGTTGTCTGCCTATATTACACTCAAAATGCAACTACTGACGCCCGTGTCACACCTGACCCTCAAGTAAAAACAAACACGCAAGCATTCATTGCCCTGCCCGCTTGCATCTCCTCTCCCCTTTCCACTATACGATGAATTGCTATGAGCTGCTTCTGCTGCTGCTATATGATGCATTGCTATGAGCTGCTCCTGCTGCTGCTATATGATGAATTTCTATGAGCTGCTGCTGCTGTATGATGAGTTGCTATGAGCTACTGCTACTGCTATATGATGAATTGCTATGAGCTGCTGCTGCCATATGATGAGTTGCTACAAGCTGCTCCTGCTGCTGCTATATGATGAGTTGCTACAAGCTGCTCCTGCTGCTACTATATGATGAATTGCTATGAGCTGCTCCTGCTGCTGCTATATGATGAATTGCTATGAGCTGCTCCTGCTACTGCTATATGATGAATTGCTATGAGCTGCTGCTGGTATATGATGAATTGCAGACTACTGCTGCTGCTTTACGATGAGTTGCTATGAGCTGCTGCTGCTATATGATGCTTTCAGGTGGTGCTGGTATACGATAATAACCAGCCACTTGGACCATCGAATTTCAATAAATAATTGTTCTTAATTTAAATGTGGGTCATGTGTTCTTCGTTTAAATTAAGCAATGGGATCTCTATGGAAAACATTGACCAAAGTAGATTGTGCCAAGTAGATGGTATCTTTGTATTTACATTTTGAGCAAATAGTGATGGTCTATTTTCCTATCATATTAATTACTGCACTGGGTTCAATTTGTGATGTTTGCAAGTCAAATTAATTTCCATATGGGCAGCAAAATGAAAAAATATAATGCAATCTAGACTTTCCACTGATCATACCAAAGATAAGCTGAAAACACAATGAAAATAACTGGTTGGCTTATTACATGGAGCTTATATTCATAGGTGCTTATTTTCTTAGGATAACTCGTAATAACTGTCCATAATAGAACTGGCATACAAATAACATGTCACGATGATTGCAATGGAGGAGTGACGTACCATGGCACACTGTATAGGCTCACCGCTGCCTCTCCTTTTTTTGCGATGTTCCATGAAATTGCCACATACATCTTGTACTTTTTCATTGTGTAACCCTATCTGCAAGTTGACACGGCTAATTTTAGACATCTCTACATGATACCACATTGCATATCCCTAGCGCATATTTAAACCACCAATTGACGATTGTGTGCGTACCATAAACTAGCCATGACTCTATGCTGGACTAGCAGGCACTCTAAGGGAGCCTAATGTAGTGCACTGGAATTCCTACATGCCACCTATGATTTTGTGTAATGTACTGCCCCTGTTCCTAAATATATGTCTTTGTAGAAATGCCAGTATGGACCATATACAGATGTATATAGATGCATTTTCGAGTGTAGATTCACTCATTTTGCTCCGTATGTAGCCTATAGTGGAATCTCTAGAAAGACTTATATTTAGGAATGGAGGTACGAGGTAGTATCATGTATGACATCTATATATCTAATTTAGCAGCCAGTAGTAGAAATCATTGTTTGCACAAAGGGATTACTGGTCGAAAATCCTAGCAAAGCACACTGGCAGGCACAGAACAATACAAGAGAGAGAGAGACGCGCTTACAAGATCATAGCAATGCCTTAGTCCAGGATCTTGGTTGGACAAGCTGTTAGATCCAGAAGAAACATCATCCTTGTAGTTTTTGCCAGTTGCATAACAGGTAACAGTGACCGGTTAGTATATTTGAAGTACATCGGGCAGGTGATGCTGGACGGGTTTAAAGGTGACAAGTACCTAGGCCGTGGCGGGTGCTTGGCATCTCTCCAGACTGTGGGAATCAGGTTAGAAACATCGAGGGTGATGACGCTGCGCTAGCTGTTGGGGTCCAGTAAGGAGATCTAGAACCGTCGAGTAGGGTGTTTGTGGAGCGGCTCCGGTAGGGTGGACTACGGTGTGGGCGAAGCGGATCTATGACCGTGGACGAGGGCGTAGGTGAAGCTGCTCCGGTGGTTGGGTTAAGGATGGTGTCGATGATGCGGATCTGCGGCCGTGGACGGGGCGTCAGAAGCTGCTCCGGTGGTTGGGTTAAGGGTGGTGTCGATGATGCGGATCTGCGGCCATGGATGGGGCGTCAGAAGCTGCTCCGATAGGTTGGATGAGGGTGCGAGGAAGAGGATCTGAGGTCGTGGACTTGTGAGTTGGCAAAGCGGCCCCGGTAGGGTTGAGGAAGGTGTCGGCGAAGCGGCTCCGGTAGGGTTGAGGAAGGTGTCGGCGAAGAGGATCAAAGGCCGTCGACAGGGGCGTCGGTGGGGCGGCTCCGGGGGGTGTGCACGAAGTGTCTCCGGTGGGGAGTACGAATGAGCTGTTGCAGATGCGCGGCGGTTGACGAGAGTACCGACGAAGCAGATCCGCCGCCGTGGACAAGGCCGACACTGAATGGGCTGTGGTACAGTAGTGGATGAGCAGTCTACTTGTTTCTAGGGGAGGTGGGAGGGTAGATGCGGCCGCAGAAGCAGATCCGGCAAGGTGGACGCCGCTGGCAGTGAATGGGCTATGGTACGCTGGTGGATGAGCAGTCTAGGGTTTTGAGAGGGGAGGGGAGAAAGGGCGATGAAGTACGGACGACGTGATGTAAGATGCTCTGGTGCTGTGGAGTTAGTCATTTTTGCGGGAGGGGGAGAGGAAATGGTGGTGCCGTGTAGTGGGGGAACCAGAAGTTACCAAAGCAGCCCCGACCTATCATGTAGATGAGGGCGGTATTGTAACTGTTGGTCTCCGTGCACCAAGGACAAAAGGGGGGTTTCACATGCTAAAGACTAAGGTGGCGGAAATTTTAGAAGGAGGCGGGAGATTTTGCCGCCCACGGGATCGTTCGTATCCAGTTTCAACTAATTTTGGACCGTGCTAGTAGGAAGGTCATGCTAGACTGTGTACATGGGGCACGCGTCAGCAGTTAATAACTGGTGTGAAGTCCACCCCAGAAAAAAGACAATAACTCGGGATGATGTGCCGATAACTTGGACGTTCACACGGGCGCGACCAATCGTACGGGTGTAGTGGCGCGTTCACAAAAAAAGGGATCAAATGCTCAGCCTATGTATTTCTTGTGTAAATAGATAATTTAGTGCGATTGGTTATTTACTTTAAACATAATGCATTGACGTGTTAGTGTAGAGGCGCACAAAAAGAAATGGATATTGTAGTCAGCTACTTAAAAGTGTTACCTCATATGATTACATAGCCTCCATTTCATAAATTGCATACCCGTTGAATTCATATATGAATATTACATATATTACTTCAAAATAGAAACTTAAATCATCCAAGACTAATGAATTTGAATGCAAGAGTAACAATGGTGCATGTTCATGATAGCTACATTGGTTGTTTGAAGAAACATCACTGTAACTTTGGCATGCACAACTAAAAAGGCTTATTTAAATAGAAAAAAATGTGATATGTGAGTGTCCAATCTTTATAGCGTTGAATCGATATTGTACCTTTGGCCACGATATGATGTAGATATTGACTTATGTTCAAGCGATGCACGTCCATGATCACTAGATAGTGATACGTGAATGAATGTTGCAATCTCTCTCACACGCATACATATCTCATTTCCCTGTGGGCATCGGAATCACACACGCGCACTTAGTGTATTTCTCTCCCTCCGTCAGGGTTAAATTCATCTTTCTACCCCATCCTACAAGTCTCTCACAGAGAAACACACATGCTCTCTATGTCTAACACGCCCACCCCTTTAATTCCGCCCACCCACAGCCACTAATGTCTCTCACACATATACTATCAACCTATCCCTTAATATAGCTAGATATGTGTCACACAAACTTCTTCTCCCTACTAGCAAGATGCCCATGCGTTGCACGGAACATCAAGATGCATTTGTATGAGAAGTTTATCTTGTGGGAGAAAAGGATGAACGAGCGAATGCCTTATTTGTAAATGCGGAGAGGGGTGTGGGTATCTTTTTGCAAAATTGCCATAGTTTCCTTCCTGTCCGTCGGATATAAACTGGATGGCCTATATTGCAGGATGGCAGGAACACCATCATCACCAACTCTGTTTTTATAAGAGTAGAGATATGTGAGTGTCACTGCCCCCCTCCCCACACACCCACACTTCCCAACACCGAAGGAGTAGGGTGACACCTCGATCTTGATGCTAATCTATCGACTGGCTTCTCTCTCAAACATACACACACACACTACCCGGCACCGAAGGAGCTAGTAGGGTGGCACATCGATCTTGATAATAATCTATCTACTCCTCTTTCAAACACACACACACACACACACACTCGCTAGTTGTGCCTCTGTGCCTACCGCACACACACTCGATACATCTTTCTCTCCCTCCCCCCAACAATGATAGCGAAAGGGTGAGAACTTGATCTGATCATAATCTGTCAATTGGTTTCTCTCTCAAACATTGTGTCTCGTTGCCTCGCTCGGTAGCCCCCTCGATATGTAGACTTCTCGCGCGCACACAGCTGTAGTGACGATGACGCTGAACCCAGTGTGCCTTGTTTATACCGGCCTCATGTGATAGTTTTCACCCTGTTTTCTGTTAATTAACAAGGCAACCTTTTCTTTGTTACTACTAGTGATTCTGAAATCATTCGGGGCAGACATAAAATATATCGCTTCAACCCAATTATCGCAGCAACTATTTTAAAATAAATAAGCTAGCTGCTCGTGCGTTGCACGGAACATCAAGATGCATTGTATGAGTAGTTTATCTTGTGAGAGAAAAGGTTGAACGAAGGAAGGCCTTATTTGCGAACGTGGAGAGACGTGTGGGTATATTTTTGCAAAATTGCCATAGTTTCTTTCCTATCCATTAGATATAAATCCGACGGCCTATATTGCAGGATGGCACGCACACCATCATCACCAACTCTGTTTTCTACTCCCTTCGTCCGAAAATACTTGTCATCAAAATGGATAAAAAGAGATGTATCTAAAACTAAAATACGTCTAGATACATTTCCTTTTATCCATTTTGATGAAAAGTATTTCCGGACGGAGGGAGTATTTGTCTTTTTAGAGATTTCAACAAGTGACTATGACTGGACCTTACCAACATACTCAAAAAAGTAGTCCATAATTTTGATGTTCCCTCTTTTCTTGGCGGTGCAGTGCCATCTGGATACCTCATAAATAAATAAAGTACTACATGATACTAATATATGATACATGGCGCAGGAGTACTAAGTATTATTAATACAGTTTTGCTAGAACTCATCTAGATGAGATATAATTTGGTTTCATTCATCTTTTATAGCCATTGGATGTGATTCTATATAAGATGCGTGTGTGCTGACATGGGTTGTATTTGTTCTTGTGCAATGAACTGATCACTTCATGTCATGTTTGATAGTCTCAAGTCATTAAATGCATACAAGCCCCACATCTCTTCTTGGTTGATTCCTCTATTTATGTCAAAAAACAAGAAACAACGTGAGAGTTAATGCACCACGCCTATGTGTTTACTATTTGGTTTTCGTAAGATGACTTAATACTCACCTAGATGGAGGGAGTATTCGATCTGACAGCGGGCAGCGCAGTTCCCGATACGGCTTTAATGCAGACAAGGGAGGGAGTAGCGGTTCCCGATATGTTGAACGGCCAATGCATCCTTCTTCAATTAATGCATGAGGGAAGTAATGGGAGGAGGTCCGAGAAAAGAGGCTGCACGATGTGAATGAAACGCAGTTTGCCCTCACTGCCCTCATATAAAGGCGCCCCTCCATTTCAATGCATCTACCACATCGTACGCACGTAAGCATTTGCCTAAGCACCTACACTAAGCGCAAAAGAGCTCACTCTAGACCCATGGCGGCGATGCTCATGAGTGGCCAGCGGCTGCGCCAGATGGTCCACGACGCCGGCCTACGGCATGGCGCCGAGGATCGTCTCCAGACGGTGTTGGAGACCGGCTGGTGGATGGCCGCCTTTGACGCCAACTACGACTCTCAGTTGGACCAGATGATCGTTGCCACCACCAACAA
The DNA here is from genome assembly GCF_056163025.1 of Triticum urartu. Lineage (NCBI taxonomy): Eukaryota > Viridiplantae > Streptophyta > Magnoliopsida > Poales > Poaceae > Triticum > Triticum urartu. The sequence goes on from NC_141878.1 coordinate 92,188,767, forward strand.
GTTCACCGTCCTCAAGAAGCTTGCGGACGACATCGCCGTACTCCTCCAGCCTGCGCGCCCGGGCTCCTCATTGCCTGCCACCCTAATCGGCCTCCATGGCCGGAACCTCTTTCAAGCACTGGTGGCCCTAGGACGCCACAAAGAATATCCACCTGGAAGTCGCGCTCGCCGCGAGGCGCCTCGCCCTGCAAGAATTCATCGACCTACACATCCACATGTACGAGGAAATCGTGTACATAGGTATCTACAAGGCCAGTGAGGACGCTACGACGTTGGCCTTCCTCAACCGGCTGGAAGCCTTGGATGCCTTTGCTGAGAAGCACCTCGACCTCGCCAGAAAAGCCGCCGCTCCTTAGCCGCCGGTCGGTGGCCCGGCGCACTAAGTTGAGGAGGAGGAGGTCGTATGTTCATGGATCCATCTTTCTTCTTGCCTTCTGTAACCACCACTGCGATCGCATCATCGTGGCCTTAATTCTGTGTCGTTGCATTCTCGTTCCAGTCAATACCGACATGTGCGATCCCTTTGCTTAATTATATGCATCACTGTAACTAGTACTCCACCCATCAATTTATAAGTTGTGCTTACCTTTTCCATCAACTTCGTGCAACGCGCGGGCATCTTGCTAGAAACACTAGAATATGTCTATATAGTCCGTATGTGATAGTCCATTTGAAATCTCAAAAAAGACAAATATTTAGGTACGGAGGGAGTAATATATTAGGAGTATATCAAAACAATAGTGATTTCTTTCAAATTTGTGAAAAAAAACTACTATTCTACTACTTTGGATCCGTCGCAACGCACGAGCACATTGTTGGTAAAAGGAAAAGGCCTGTCGCGTTCGCGTCGCACCCCCACACACGCGGGAATCGGGAGTATAACACGGCCCGTCCGACATGACACATGGCTTAGGGATGGCGTGTTGCCTAGCATTTTCACTTTCATGTGGGACCGCCATTGAGCAAACTGACACCCCGCCCACCGCCGGGTTGGAAAAAAGAAACGAGGGGAAGATCTAGCTGTAGCACGGAAGCCAAGAAATTTGGTGTCAGACGGGGCTCGTTGATAGAGTAGGAGCATTCCGTACTAACTACTCCTACTATTACCAAGTTTGTACTCCTAATACTATATTACTAGTACTACCACTATACAACTAGTAGGTACGTGCACGGCACAACATCATAGGAACAAAAAACGGGAAGATCTTGTTTTGGGTGATTTATCTATTTTTGAATCAACGTAGTATGAATAATATGATGTGGGGGGCACCCTTGAAGCTTATGTGGCTTGGTTGCATGGCTACGGAAGGTTAGAGAAAAATAAATAGATAATGTGTTTAGAGTGCACTCCACTAAATAGATATATATACTTTGGATCCATTGCAACGGACCGGCACATCTATATCTATACCACCTATATAGTGTGTGAAAAACTTTGAAAGTTGGTCGTTGGATGAAGCCAATCCGACGGTACAAAGATGGAAAATCCGAGCACTACTGGCCGTTGGATATCATCCACCAGATTCTGCCACATGTATAATCTAGAAGACTCCATGGTTGAACTTAATTCTTGACTAAGGGCCTATTTGATTCATAGGATTGCAGAAACACGGGAATAGGAAAAAAGTAGGATTGGAATGGCATGTTCATTGGATCCCTATAGGATTTGAGTTTGTTTGATTGTGTCACATGAAAAACAAATGATTTCTTTCAAGAGGTTGGAGTGCATGTTACAATTTCTGTGAAACATAGTACAAATGAATCCTTAGGAAAATATTCTACATGATTCAATCCTACGAATCAAACGACCAACGTAGGAAAAATTCCTAAGGATTCTAATCCTTCAAAGATCCTATGAAAATCCTTTGAATCAAACAGACACTAACTTTGCCACAACTAAGCTTAGGCAAAGTTATTTGTTCTTCAAAATGACAGAAACAAGTTGGCAAGCGTAAGGGAATCTTGCCACATTTTGTGTGTGTATGTCATGTGGGGCCTTAGTGTGGCTTGCCTAAGGTGTGGCTTGAATCAAACACTCGCCTAAGTTAATCAAACTTTCCTAACCTTACATTCCACCAGATTTTGCCACATGTTAGAATCCAGAAAGCTCCACATGTAGAAGCATAATGCACAAACCACCAGAATCTCATGCGTGCAATGCACGTGTACCTTACTAGTACTAGTTGGTAGTAGTAAGAAACAAATTCCAGTTTTGGCACGAGCTCATACCGCGGGAGCACCACAAGGCCTCCCGTAGGAGTTACATTTCCCTCTCAGGGCCCACGGGACCGAACTTCAGTGGCTTAGTGGTAGAAACAAGAAACGTGATGGTCGATGTGGTTCAACTTCCATGGACAAGCTGTCATGTATGCTGACACATGTATATCAAAACTAGAGTGTTTATATTTCAAGCACGTGAACAAGTATTATTCTACTACTTTGGATCCATTGCAACGCACGGGCCAGCACATTGGTAGTAGTAGTGTCCATCTCTATCTCTAGAGGCCTTCCCTCGTTCATCCTTTTCTCTCACAAGATAAACTACTCATACAAATGCCTTGATGTTCCGTGGAACGCACGAGGATGTTTCCTTGGGGGTCTCTCCAGCGCGGCGTGGCCGTAGTTGCAAGTTGACGCCCCTTGAGATGCCGATGTTGAGGGGCACTCGGATTTACTCCGATGAGCAGGTAAGATGAATTTGATCACGTAGTAAATGCATTCTAAAGACTACTTCCGTTTCCATTTCCTAATTCTCCCCTGCCCACTGTTTCACAGGTTAGGCTCGGTGCGAGTGGAGATTGGCTTGCATATGTACGGGAGGGTACCAACATCAATTTGCACAACATTTACAATGGTGAAACCGTTCCCGTAGAACCTTTGTCAAACATTGGGATCAGCCATGCAACGGGCCACCGCATGAATTGGTACGATGAAACCATGGTGAGATTGAATAAGATAGCACGAACCTTGCACATGGCGGTCAAAGGCGGACCATGTTGTCTGCGGCCGATTTGTTGCCGTACGAGTAGGAAGACGATGTGCTCCTTTCTAACCGCATTTGCGCGGTGACAAACCAGGGGACTTATTTTGTATGGGACACATCCTACGATATACTCCCTCTCTCCTAGTTTATTTGTTTTGAATCTTTTCATTTTATAAGTTTCAAATTCAAATTTAGAGCTCCCCATCACATGTTGAGATTACAATGTCCATTAAATCGTTGCGTGCATCTATAGTAAAGAAACAAATCTCGAGTTTGGCACAAGTTCGTGCTGCGGGAGCACCACAAGCCCTGGCGCAGGAGTTACATTTCCCTCTCAGGGCCGTCGGGACTGAGCTTCAGCGCCTTACTACACCTACCTTTGAGTCAATAACATGTGGACCCGATAGGTGACTGGTCCACATGTAATGCTCCCGTAGGCAGAGGGGCAGTGGGGCCAAGAGGGGTGAGCCGCAGGTCGGGGGACGTGTGTTGGCGAACATAGCAGAATTTTAAAATTTTCTATGCATCACCAAGATCAATCTATGGAGTCATCCAGCGACGAGGGAGAGAGGAGTGCATCTACATACCCTTGTAGATCGCGCGCGGAAGCGTTCAAGAGAACGGGGTTGATGGAGTCGTACTCGTCGTGATCCAAATCACCGATGACCAAGTGTCGAACGGACAGCACCTCCGCGTTCAACACACGTACGGTTGGGAAGATGTCTCCTCCAACTTGATCCAACAAGGGGGAAGGAGAGGTTGATGAAGATCCAGTAGCACGACGGCGTGGTGGTGGAAGCAACGGTGATCTTGATAGGGCTTCGCCAAGCGCAGGGAGACGGTGGAGTGTCACGGGAGGGAGAGGGAGAGGCCAGGGGCTTGAGTGCGGCTGCCCTCCCTCCCCCCACTATATATAGGGTCCCTAGGGGGGTCGGCGGCCCTAGGAGATCCAATCTCCTAGGGGGGCGGCGGCCAAGGGGGTGGCTTGCCCCCCAAGGCAAGGGTGGCGCCCCCCACCCCTAGGGTTTCCAACCCTAGGCGCAGGGGGAGACCCAAGGGGGGTGCACCAGCCCACTAGGGGCTGGTTCCCCTCCCACTTCATCCCATGGGGCCCTCCGGGATAGGTGGCCCTACCCGGTGGACCCCCGGGACCCTTCCGGTGGTCCCGGTACAATACCGATTACCCCCGAAACTTTCCCGATGGCCGAAACTTGACTTCCTCGTGACCATTCCGGAACTCCTCGTGACGTCCGGGATCTCATCCGGGACTCCGAACAACTTTTGGGTTACCGTATACTAATATCTCAACAACCCTAGCGTCATCGAACCTTAAGTGTGTAGACCCTACGGGTTCGGGAGACATGCAGACATGACCGAGACGACTCTCCAGTCAATAACCAACAGCGGGATCTGGATACCCATGTTGGCTCCCACATGCTCCTCGATGATCTCATCGGATGAACCACGATGTCGAGGATTCAATCAATCCGTATACAATTCCCTTCGTCAATCGGTACGTTACTTGCCCGAGACTCGATCGTCGGTATCCCAATACCTCGTTCAATCTCGTTACTGGCAAGTCACTTTACTTGTACCGTAATGCATGATCCCGTGATCAACCACTTGGTCACATTGAGCAAATTATGATGATGCATTACAGAGTGGGCCCAGAGATACCTCTTCGTCATGCGGAGTGACAAATCCCAGTCTCGATTCGTGCCAACCCAACAGACACTTTTGGAGATACCTGTAGTGTACCTTTATAGTCACCCAGTTACGTTGTGACGTTTGGCACACCCAAAGCACTCCTACGGTATCCGGGAGTTGCACAATCTCATGGTCTAAGGAATGATACTTGACATTCAGAAAAGCTACAACAAACGAACTACACGATCTTTGAGCTATGCTTAGGATTGGGTCTTGTCCATCACATCATTCTCCTAATGATGTGATCCCGTTATCAATGACATCCAATGTCCATAGTCAGGAAACCATGACTATCTTTTGATCAACGAGCTAGTCAACTAGAGGCTCACTAGGGACGTGTTGTGGTCTATGTATTCACACATGTATTACGATTTCCGGATAACACAATTATAGCATGAATAATAGAAAATTATCATGAACAAAGAAATATAATAATAACCATTTTATTATTGCCTCTAGGGCATATTTCAAACAACGTGTGGTTTCATGTGTTCGAGCGGCGTCGTGGGAATCGCGGGTGGCTGTGGTAGAAACTTGATGCTCGCCGCATTTTAGGTGGCCCACATGTCATGCACACAAAGGCAGAGGGGCGATGCGGCCAAGCGGGGTGAGGCGCACGTCGGGGGGCGTGGTGCCGTGGGTTGGAGAGGCGTCGTGGGAATCGCGAGATGAAACATGATGGTCGTCGTAGTTGAACTTCCATGTACAAGCTGTCATGTCTATGGACACATGCACTGCATATCGATCACTGGAAGGACTAGCAGAGAAAGCTATATATGCGGATAAATAGTTCCTTATTGTCAAGCGGACCCACGCTACTAGTCTGTTCCAAAGACATGCACACCATCGAAATAGTCCATCTATATCAATATACACCGAGAGGGAATAATTTTTTTACAAGAGAGGAAATAGTTCATCCATCCATAATGCCCTCCTGATGGTGCAGCCTTTTCTTCTTCTTCTTCTTCTTCTTCTTCTTCTTCTTCTTCTTCTACTTCTTCTTCTTCTTCTTCTTCTTCTTCTTCTTCTTCTTCTTCTTCTTCTTCTTCTTCTTCTCATTCTTTGTGGGAGACGGCTTCGCAACAAGCTCTTTGGACCTTGAAGCTATCTCGAAACTCGCACGGGCATCGAGGGCAACATATTTTATCCGCTCGTACATCAAGGGATAATTCTCCCATCCAGACGACCTTAATGCCACCGTCTCGTCACCCTTCTGAAGATTTGTACCGAGCACAAAATTTGCTACGTCGAATAGGGATGGTGTCTATTTATCACAAACTTCTACAGGAATATTGATTCTGGTTTGTAGGTCAGCGATGCTATTCAAATAAAGCTTGTACGACTCCAGCTTCTGTTTGTCCCCTTCGATGGCTGCCCCACAAAAGTATACGTCCTCCCGAGACAATAAATCATGAAGCTCACCTGGTATGGAGGGCGAGTGTATGATGTGGTACACCAAAACATCATCTTCAAAGCACAGCTAAAGGACGGCGGCGCGCTAGATCTTCCCAGGGGCACACTCCGTGTACTCTGCGTCGAGACCGATGACCCTCGTCTCTACCTTTTCGAGGGAGTTGGATACATTGTTGATCCATTGCCGAACAACCCTTGGGTGGACGGTGACGGTGGCAACTATGTGCATCGAGCCTTCCACGAGGACATGTTGGACGCTAAAAACCTGCATCTCGATCTCTATCGCCATTTGGAACCGCTGGAACGGAGGGCTATGGTTTGGAGAATTAGGATTAGATGGCTAGTCTAACTGAAGTAGTAGATGATTATTTAAAGAGGTTAAAATAATGTGAACGCAGTGGGGTTTGGATGCAAATGAAGACAAAGGGGAGGTGAAGAAGCCGAGGAGAATCGGTTCCCGATGGAGAAGTAAATGGGAGAAGTGGCGTGCAGGTGGTTGATTAGACGGCTAGGTAGACTAAACAAAAAGGCTATGCGAGTAGACTGATGAGTCGTACCTGTTCGTGTACGTGCCCATCCTGGGACCTATGCCAACAGATAAAAAATGTGTCGTAGTTTTTTTTGAGCGCGTGAGTGGGAGACACAACATTCTCTGGTTAAGGAATACTCCCTCCGTTTAGGTGAGTATAAGTCACCTTATGAAAATCAGGTTTTCCCAAAACCTTTAGGCGTGGAGCATTAACTTCCTGCTCGATCCCCTCCCAGCCTCGTTAGCCAGCGTTCTCTTCCTCTGCTGCCGCGTTCTACCTTTCCATTTTTCCTCTTCTCAAGTGTGGAACGATCTGCATGCCGTCCTTGATGCACCAGAACGACCACTGCATGCATCGCGACAGAGCGTTGATTGGGCATGCACAAGAATTTGGTTCTGCTCGCAATATGGATGATACCTGGACGATGAAGTGAACAGGCATGCTAGCACGGGAGACCTATTTACGCTGTACAATACTGGAGTACTCATGTACCTACTTGTAGTAGTAGTAGTAGTAGTAGTAGTACAACTGTAGTACACTTGATGGTCAAAATACTATTCATCCGGTCCTCACAGTGAAGTGACAACACCCTGCGCCTGACACTAGTCCAGGCGGCGTGTTCGGGTTACCAAAGTCAGCCTCACCCTGTGCAGAGTGCAGTCTGTCACCGCCGCTGTATAGCACATTGGCACCTCGCCTCGTCTCCCTCTCCGCTCCCATAGCACCACTCCATCTCCATCTCCTTTTCCGTCTCCATCTCACTGTGCCCCCGTGTACCGTCGCCTCACTCGCCTCCCCCAGTACCACTATTCCCTCGCTTGCCGCTCCAGCACCGACATCCTTCTCCCCCGTAAATCAAGCCCCCTTCCAAACTCCACCATGGCCGAACGCGAACCGCGCAGCATCCATATGAGCCGCGATTGGAGCAATCTCCCTAGTGACATCCTCGACCTCTGTTGTTCGTGTATGGATATGTTGAGCGCCCTGCAGCTGGCTGCATGCTCGAGGGACATGCACACGGCCATCGTCGAAGCGAGGCCTAAGCTTTTCAAGACACCCTGCTTGCTGCTATCTGGTCTTGCGAGATTGGCTCACCATGATACGGAGGCGTGCATGATGCCTCTCGACTTCAATCCTATCTCCATTAGCCGAAACTTCTTTGCAGGTATGTAGTGGGTCGCCGTACATCATTTCCCTCGACATCGATCCGATCACCATCGCCCAAAACTTCTTGGCAGGTATGTACTGGGTCGGCATGAGCTCCCACCGGATGGCTGCCTTCAGAGAAGACGGTAAAAAGTTGCTGCTCGTGAACTTCCAGACCTCCCATGAGATTATCCTTCCTCCGTTGGATTATATAGAGTATTACCATCGCGGTCCAAGTCATCTAGATTACTACGTCAGTTGGACGGACCTTGTTTTGAAGAAGATTGTAATCCGCCAAGTGCCCACACGACATGCGAATTACGCAGACTTCAAGATAATTGCCTTGTTCGACCGCGGACTCGCCTATCTTTACGCTGGTGCCTTCTTTAGCTGGAGACAACTCGGCTCGTAGTGGATCATCGTCAAAGCTGATACACACTTTTGTGATGCTATTGAACACAATGGCATCATCTACGCGATCGACAAAGCAGATGGCACCACGTATTGCTGGGACGGCGCGTGTAAGTTGTTTCCTCTCATGTTAATGATGACGCCATGACACTGTTTGAACTTTTTGTGATGATTGGCATATCTCTGTTTGAGCAGAATTTGAGTAGAACTATGGCAATGTGTTAGAGACGCCGTAAATCAGCTATATTTGGAATGAGTTAATTCATGCGATTGTGACCATGTCATTATAGCCAATTTGTACCCTGAATAATCAAACGGTTAGGAATATATGGATATTATCCTTATTTTACAGTAATCTATATACTACTACTAAATATGAGTGTGTATCATTGGCCATGTTAGTTTCCTCATTTTCATGATGTAGAAACATGCACCACACTGTTAGTTTCATCTAACCATACATTAGGGAAGTAAATGTGCATATGGAGAACTCTATATTCGGAAGTAGTGAAATCCTGCAATGCTTACCATGTGTACATACCTATATTCGCCCTTCAGCAATCAATGGCTGGAATAATATCCTCACAAAAATTTTGCCCACAGAACATGAGTATATAACAATGCATGGTCTGTTAGTTACCTTGAAGAATTTGTTTGTGAGGACAGAACATGATTACATAACATGCATGACATGGTAGTTTCCTATGAAGAATCGATTGCGAGATAACATGAGTATAACCATGCATGGCACTTCTATATTTTCGAACCCAGTATACATTTCCCTGTATTTTCCTCCCAGTTCCAACAGGGACATATCAATGCTGTTTCTTGCATTATCCTACTCTGAACAATGCTGATCTTACATTAACAATGCCTGTCCTTTTTGATATGATGCAGTGTCCCTACAGTTACTGCCCTTTGTAATCACACCACCTTTGCCAAAAACAGGAAAGCACAACTGGTTCCTCGCTCGATCAGACGACGACAAAAGACTGATGATCATTCGGACACATGAGCCGGAAACGTTATATTGCAAAAAACCCACTGTATACAAGCACCGTGTAATACGTGAGTATCCAGACAGTGGCTGTTATGTCTATGAGCAGGATACCAGCTTCTTGGGGCCTTTAGGATTTTTTTAGTTGGAGGCGGGTAAACAACCTTGGTTCACACTCTCTGTTTCTCGGACTCAATTATCCGATTAACTAGGAGATCATCGTTGGTAAGGACCTTGATGGCAGAGAGGCTCTGTTTGCTATGGAAAACTGTGTCTACACGGCAAGCCCTAGGAGTTCGGGAGCAAACTCCCCTGATTGTCAACGATACAACCTGCAGCCAAAAGAAGGTGAGAATGACAAAGGCATCCGGATTAACTTTGATCCTTGGATGTCTCAATTACGACAGGCAGTGATGTGGTTCGAGCCTTCAGGTTGATAGGTAATTGGGCTATTGCATCGAAAGGGTGGAGTACTAGTGTCTCGGGATCACTGGTCGCTGAAGCGGGGCTGCAAATTATGCTGGTGTTGGATCATCTCTTCGAATGACTTTATTGTCTTTGCTGCTGGTTCTAGATGGGTAGTTCTTTCTTTTGTTATGCATATTCCTTGTCATTTGGTCATCCTCGTCTATGTCACTCTTACTATGTAATAGTTGCTTCTGTTTAGAATGTCATTCTCGTCTGGATCATGAGAGTCTGAGCGCTGCAGATGGGTGCGTTTTGATGGTGTAGCAAGACTTCTTATGAACTATCATGTCTTGCTGTTTATGTCAGTAGTAGTCATTAGTCAGTGTTTGAATGTTGTATATATCGTTGTTTTGAACTGTTTATTGTCTCGAACTACTGGTGGGGTAAATGAGGGCATCACCATTCTCCAGTGTTCAGAGTATATCTCCTGTTTTCAAGTTATATATTTTGAGCTCAGTGTCTTTTCGATGATGTACACTTGTTTGGGCCAGTGAGGTGTCGTTGAATATGGGCCAAGTAGTAACGCAATGCCAAACAGGTCAATTATGACTCTCAGGCTGGGCTCTCAAAAGATCCTGAAAAAAAGGCCGGGCTCTCCAAAAAAGAATGAATAAGGACTCTTAGGCCGACATGTGGGCGCCACCGGTGTTTTTGTGTGCTTGCGCGCCGAGAGCATATTGGCGCGTGCTCAAAATTCATGCTACCTTTTCATCCGCAGTCTCCCGCCCCGCCCCCACCTCTGGAATCTCGATTCCTACTCCAGTTCCCCCAAATCCCCCTCCTGTACTCCCTGTACTCAAGCGCATTATCATGTCGCCGGTCAACGCGGATCTCCGAGCCGGAGATCCTGAGGTCCGTCCTGCCTTCGGTCGCTGCGTGCTGTCGCTCAACAGTGGCATGGCGGCGCTTGGGGACCAGTTTGCCGGCAAAGTGCCATCAACGGCGACTGGCCTCCTGTCTCGTCGGATGACCTTATCAAAGCTCTTAGCATTGCGCACGGCATCCAAATAAGTGACTTGCTCATCGAAGTCTGTCCGCCACCGGCTAATTTCTTCATCACGTTCTGGACAACTTTCGACTGCAGTCGTGTGTTCGAATCTTCCCGGCGTTTGTTTTGCGATGGCGTGCTGGTGAGCTTTGATCGATGGCACCCAGGATGGGGCTCGGTGCCCTCTGAGCTTGAGTTTTTAACAAAGCTTACCTTCCACGGCATGCCTCGACGTGCTTGGAACAGCGAGTCCATGAACGAGCTTATCAACGACCTTGGAGGTGAGCTCGTAAGTATGTTTGTTCCTCCAGACAGCTGGGCTCTGACGGTTATGGCATGGATGAAGAAGCCGTCCACCATACCGAAGGTGATTGGTGTTGAGATACCGGTGCAGGAACCGGGGTTGTACTATTCGTCGCCACCAAGGCCGCCGCGGACCACGTTAGGGATGTACCTGTATCGAGTGTTCGTGCATGTCGAAGAAGTGGTCAATCCATCAATCGAAGTCCTGCCGCCGCCGCTGGTGCCAGGGTCCGTCGACGACGTCCATTACAGGAGTCAACGTCACACTTTCCCCGTGTTGCTCGGAACGATGGATGGCACAGGGCCTACTCCATCGTGCGGCGGAGGCCACTGCTTCTTTGGGAGAAGAGGCAGGGCTGGCTGCCTGGATGTGCTCTAATTTGAGGTAACAACTGAATCTTGTCAGATACTAGTTAAATCCGAGCTATGGGTGTGAAGCACTGATATGCCAGTACATTTGATTGTGACCTGTTCTAATTTTGTACCTAAACTTTTTTTAGAAAGGGTTGTACGTCAACTTAATGTGCTAGGAGAACTTATTGTGTTGTTTGTCTGTTTTCTTTGCACAACATTCAAGATATTTCCCCATCATTGATAAAGACGATGAACCGTTATGTACGACTTCGTTGGTTTCAACATGGCCCTTCCCGTAGCGATCCACTGCTTCCATCCTGATTGTGCCGCCTGCGTGAAATTTTTGTATGCAAGTTCAGTGTGCTATGATGTTCTATATGATTGTGTCAACTATATAAGTTTTTACTAAGCATCAGCAATGCATATGGCTGAAAGATGTATTTATGAGCATCGGCCGATGGGTCTCTCTCTATCTCTCTCTCCCTCCCTCTCTCTCTCTCTCTCACACACACGCGCGCGCACACGCACAAGTGGGACCCATTGAATTATTTATTTGCTCGTGACAGCTTTTAATTAGGTTCCACTCTAATCTAACTTTTTTCTTAAGTTATTAGTTGAGCTTAGTGACTTCAAAAAGTTGTACAGAAGCCTTGTTTGGGCCTTTCCGGCGTCGCTGAATGTGGGCTGAGTAACCATGTTAGGTTGTACTATACTACACAGACCTTTTTTCGCTATTTTTTCTTAAATAATACATTTTTTAATTAATTTTCATAAATATTACGCTGGGTAATTTTTTTTCAAAAATAATACACCGTCCGCCCGCTGCAGGCCGACTGGGCCTAGTCGGCCCATAGCAGGCCGATTGGATTCCAATCGGCCTACAGCTGGCCGACTGGAGCTAATTGGCTCGCTGTGGGCTAATTGTTTTTGCAAAAGTGTTAATCATGTATTTAAAAAATATGTATATTGTGACCTCCTCCGCTTGCTGTGGGCCCACTGTTGACTAAAAAATATGTTTTAAAAAGTGTTAATCATGTATTTAAAAATTGTTAAATGTGTGTATAAAAAATGTTCCTTATCTATACAATTTTTTAATGTGTGTATAAAAAATAGCTTTTTTTCAACATCAACAATGCAATTGGGCCGACAGTTGTACACAATATCCGGGTCAACTTGTTATTTTCCGCCCCGCTGGGTTGCAAACTTTCCTAGGAGGTATGCATTAGGCTTAACAAGAAAATGGACTTTAAGAAATAATAAATGGGATGTAACTATAATAACTGGACAGTTACTATGCACCAAACACGTAATTAGTTTGAAAAATATATTATTTTTGGAATTTGAAAATTTTAATTTCATTACTTGTTGCGCGCGCAATATTTCGTTGGATTTTAACGTAATACAACTTTATTTTGAAATTATATTTAACCTGACTAGAAATTTCGGATACAAATATTTCAGATCCCATCAAAATGTGGGAATTTTTTTGAATTCTATTTTGAGCGGTTGTTTGAAATTATTAATCATTGTCCTAGCTAGAAGTTGGGCTGTACTTTTAACAAACTATAAATGGGCTGTAGTAAATTTCATTAGAATTAAAAAATGGGCTGTACATTCTTACAAATCGTGAATGGGCTATATGTTCTCTGCCAAATCCGAGCTGTGGGCCTCCTAAGTTAACGCGTACCAAGGGATTTGTCAACTTAGTCAATATAAATGATTCTAGCTGCAGTGATCGTATGATGTCCATCCAACGACCGTAGTGCTTAGTCAACCTCTGGTCTTCTTGCTCCAGCCGCCCAAAGCAGCGCCGGGCGTGTCGCGTGCTCCTGCCTCCCGTGGCCGGCTGTGATGCCGCGGAGGCCTCACCGCCCCGTACTACTCCCACCGCTAGACAGGCCATCCCTCTACTCACCCACACCCCCTGTTATTCTGCGACGACGGTAGCCTCACACCGCAGCCGAACCAGTGAACCCTCGTACTCCTCTCCGCGCGGGCTTCCACTACCGCGTCTTCCCCGGCTCCGCGTCGTCCCCTTCCTAGGCCTCGCCGTCGTCCAGACCACCGCCCTGGTGCTCTCGGCGCGGCGTGGTCTACGTGGTCAACGACCGACTTCCATCAAAAGAGTACTGTACGTGGAGAGGCTGACAGCTGGGTCCACGACAGCCGCAAGGAAGTGCCTCCTTATTATGCGCAAAATAATTATTCCTCCACCTGATAGCAGGGACCCACCAGACGGGCCACCGTATTTCGCGAAAAAAATGATTCGCCCCCTGACTGCTGGGACCCACGAGCTACATCTTCGCACGCAAGGAAGTGCGTCCAAAAAATGATTCGCCCCTGACTGCTGGGACCCACCAGCTACATCTTCGCACGCAAGGAAGTGCGTCCGGGCAAAAAAAACAAAACAATTCGCCCCCTGACTGCTGGGACCGACCAGCTACATCTTCGCAGGCAAGGAAGTGCCTGACAGTCGGGACCCACCTGGTTGAAGCGTACATAGCGTTGTCATTCTGGTCGCGAACGTGTACGTACATACTGGTCGATGTAGAGGCGCGCACGTGTCGTAGTAGAGGCCCGCACGTAACATGTACACGTAGGTACAGTGGCCAGGGTGCAAGAAAGAAAATACGGCCACGTATGTGTACATACGGGCGGGGTCTCGAACGCCTACTCGCGCATACGTACAGCGAGGGCTCGTGTACATGGCTGGGTCGGAACGGAGAAACAGCGTCGTCGTCGTGTTCATGGGGAGGAAACGGAATGCGTCGTGTTCATGGGGAGGCAACGGAATGCGCCGTGTTCATGGGGAGGCAACGGAATGCGTCGTGTTCATCGGGAGGGCTTGGACGGAACAAGCGATGGAAACGAGGTCTGGTGTACCACAGAATGGAGGAAACGGCCTTGTATTCGACCGGCCACGTTCGAAACGGGATCCTGTTGATCGGGAGGGGTCTGGCGTACCGCAAAACGGAGGAAACGGACCTCCTACGGTCGAAACGGGGGTCCTGTTGATCGGGATGGGTGTGGCGTACCACAAAACTGAGGAAACGAACTTGTGTTGGAGTGCTACGGTCGAAACGGGGGTCCTGTTCATCAGCAGGGGTGTGGCGTACCGCAAAACGGGACTCCATGGGATACTGTTCATCTCCATCGTCGACCCCCTCCAACCTTGCTACGTCTTGAGCTTGCGTTGGTTTTCCCCGAAGAGGAAGGGATGATGCAGCAGAGTAGCATAAGTATTTCCCTCAGTTTTTGAGAACCAAGGTATCAATCCAGTAGGAGCCCATGCTCAAGTCCCTCGTACCTGCACAAAGCAATAGCTACTCACAACCAACGCGATTAGGGGTTGTCAAGCCCTTCATGGTCACTTACGAGAGTGAGATCTGATAGATAGAATATTTTTGGTATTTTTGATATAAAGATGCAAAGTAAAAAGTAAAGGCAAAGTAAATAGAAAACAATATAAAAGTGATGGAGATTGATATGATGAGAATAGACCCGGGGGCCATAGGTTTCACTAGTGGCTTCTCTCAAGAGCATAAGTATTCTACGATGGGTGAACAAATTACTGTTGAGCAATTGATAGAATTGTGCATAATTATGAGAATATCTAGGCATGATCATGTATATAGGCATCACGTCCGTGACAAGTAGATCGAAACGATTCTGCATCTACTACTATTACTCCACTCATCGACCGCTATCCAGCATGCATCTAGAGTATTAAGTTAAAAACAGAGTAACGCCTTAAGCAAGATGACATGATGTAGAGAGATAAATTCATGCAATATGAAATAAACCCCATCTTGTTATCCTCGATGGCAACGATACAATACGTGCCTTGCTGCCCCTTCTGTCACTGGGTAAGGATACCACAAGATCGAACCCAAAGCTAAGCACTTCTCCCATGACAAGAACTACCAATCTAGTTGGCGAAACCAAACGGATAATTCGAAGATACTTGCAAATATAACCAATCATGCATAAAAGAATTCAGAGAAGATTCAAATATTATTCATAGATAGACTTGATCATAAACCCACAATTCATCAGTCTCAACAAACACACCGCAAAAAGAAGATTACATCGAATAGATCTCCACAAGAGAGGGGGAGAACTTTGTATTGAGATTCAAAGAGAGAGAAGAAGCCATCTAGCTACTAACTTTGGACCCGAAGGTCTGAGGTAAACTACTCACACTTCGGCGGAGGGACTAGGATGATGTAGAAGCCCTCCATGATGACGACCCTCTTCCGGCGGAGCTCCGGAACAGGCTCCAAGATGGGATCTCGTGGATACAGAAAGTTGCGGCGGTGGAATTAGGTTTTTGGATCCTGTTCTGATCATTTGGGGGTATGTGTGTATATATAGGAGGAAGGAGTACGTCGGTGGAGCACCGAGGGGCCCACGAGGCTGGGGGGGCACGCCCTAGGGGGGGCCCCCACCCTCATGACCACCTATTTTATCCCTTGCAGTAGGGTCCAAGTTTCCTGGATCACGTTCGGTGAGAAAATCACGTTTCCGAAGATTTTATTCCGTTTGGACTCCGTTTGATATTCTGTTTATCCGAAACACTGAAATAGGCAAAAAACAGTAATTCTGGGCTGGGCCTCCGGTTAATAGGTTAGTCCCAAAAATAATATAAAAGTGGAAAATAAAGCCCAATATAGTCCAAAACAGTAGATAATATAGCATGGATCAATCAAAAATTATAGATACGTTGGAGACGTATCAGGCATCCCCAAGCTTAATTCTTGCTCGTCCTCGAGTAGGTAAATGATAAAAAGAGAATTTTTGATGCAGAGTGCTACTTGGCATAATTTCAATGCAAATCTTCTTAATTGTGGTATGAATATTCAGATTAGAAAGATTCAAGACAAAGGTTTATATTGACATAGAAAATAATAATACTTCAAGCATACTAACTAAGCAATCATGTCTTCTCAAAATAACATGGCGAAAGAAAGCTATCCCTACAACATCATATAGTCTGGCTATGCTCCATCTTCACCACACAAAATATTTAAATCATGCACAACCCCGATGACAAGCCAAGCAATTGTTTCATACTTTTGATGTTCTCAAACTTTTTCAATCTTCACGCAATACATGAGCGTGAGCCATGGATATAGCGCTATAGGTGGAATAGAATGGTGGTTGTGGAGAAGACAAAAAGGAGAATATAGTCTCACATCGACTAGGTGTATCAACGGGCTATGGAGATGCCCATCAATAGATATCAATGTGAGTGAGTAGGTATTTCCATACAACGGATGCACTAGAGCTACAAATGTATGAAAGCTCAACAAAAGAAACTAGTGGGTGTGCATCCATCTTGCTTGCTCACGAAGACCTAGGGCAATTTTGAGGAAGCCCATCATTGGAATATACAAGCCAAGTTCTATAATGTAAAATTCCCACTAGTATATGAAAGTGACAACATATGAGACTCTCTATATGAAGGACATGGTGCTACTTTGAAGCACAATATATGAGACTTGATATATCATGGTGCTACTTTGAAGCACAAGTGTGGAAAAAAGGATAGTAGCATTGCCCCTTTTTTGGGCCTTCTTTTTTTTTCTTTGGCCTTTCCCCCTTTTTTTGGGACAATGCTCTATTGAATGATGATCATTACACTTCTATTTATTTACAACTCAATGATTACAACTCGATACTAAAACAAAGTATGACTCTATATGAATGCCTCCGGCGGTGTACCGGGATATGCAATGAATCACGAGTGACAAGTATGAAAGAATTATGAATGGTGGCTTTGCCACAATTACTATGTCAACTACATGATCATGCTAAGCAATATGACAATGATGGATATGTCATGATGAACTAGATGGTGGAAAGTTGCATGGCAATATATCTCGGAATGGCTATGGAAATGCCATAATAGGTAGGTATGGTGGCTGTTTTGAGGAAGGTATATGGTAGGTGTATGATATCGGCGAAAGTTGCGCGGTATTAGAGGGGCTAGCAAGGGTGGAAGGGTGGGAGTGCGTACAATCCATGGACTCAACATTAGTCATAACGAACTCATATACTTATTGCAAAAATTTAGAAGTTATCAAAGCAAAGTATTATGCGCATGCTCCTAGGGGGATAGATTGGTAGGAAAAGACCATCGCTCGTCCCCGACCGCCACTCATAAGGAAGACAATCAATAAATAAATCATGCTCCAACTTCATCACATAACAGTTCACCATACGTGCATGCTACGGGAATCACAAACTTCAACACAAGTATTCTTTAAATTCACAACTACTCAACTAGCATGACTTTAATATTATCACCTCCATATCTCAAAACAATTATCATGCTTCAATCTTTTCTTAGTATTCAACACACTCAAAAGAAAGTTTCACAAATCTTGAATACCAAGCATATTATTATTAGGCAAATTACCATGCTATTACGAGACTCTCAAAATAATTTAAGTGAAGCATGAGAGATCAATAGTAACGAATCCACCACCGTGCTCTAAAAGATCTAAGTGAAGCACATAGAGCAAAATTACCTAGCTCAAAATATATAAGTGAAGCACATAGAGCAAAATTATCTAGCTCAAAAGATATAAGTGAAGCACGTAGAGCAAAATTATCTAGCTCAAAAGATATAACTGAAGCACATAGAGTATTCTATCAAATTTTAATTCATGTGTTGCTCTCTCAAAAGGTGTATACAGAAAATATGTTTGTGGCATACAAACAAACAAAGACACAAATAACACAAGACACTCCAAGCAAAACACATATCATGTTGGTGAATAAAAATATAGCTCCAAGTAAATTACCGATGGAAGTGGACGAAAGAGGGGATGCCTTCTGGGGGCATCCCCAAGCTTTGACTTTTTGGTGTCCTTGGATTATCTTGAGGGTGCCATGGGAATCCCCAAGCTTAGTCTCTTTCCACTCCTTGTTCCATGATCCATCAAAAGAATTCACCCAAAACTTGAAAACTTCACAACAAAAAACTCAAAATAGAAAATTCGTGAGCTCCGTTAGCGAAAGAAAACAAAAGACCACTTCATGGTACTGTAATGAACTCATTATTTATTTATATTTGTGTTAAACCTACTGTATTTCACATTCTCTATGGATTATAAACTATTTTACTAGCCATAGATTCATCAAAATAAGCAAACAACACACGAAAAACAGAATCTGTAAAAACAGAACAGTCTTTAGTAATCTGTAGCTAGCGCAAGATCTGGAACCCCAAAAATTCTAAAATAAATTGCTGGACGTGAGGAATTTATCTATTAATCATATGAAAAAATAATTAACTAAATATTACTCTCTAAATAAAAATGACAGCAGTTCTCGTGAGCGCTAAAGTTTCTGGTTTTTTACAGCAAGTTCAACAAGACTTTCCCCAAGTCTTCCCAACGGTTCTACTTGGCACAAACACTAATTAAACACAGAAAAACACAACCAAAACAAAGGCTAAATAATTTATTTATTACTAAACAGGAGCAAAAAGCAAGGAATAAAAATAAAATTGGGTTGCCTCCCAACAAGCGCTATCGTTTAACGCCCCTAGCTAGGCATAACGAGCAAGAATAGATCTAAGTATTGCCATCTTTGGTAGGCAATCCATAAGTGGCTCTCATGATAGTTTCATATGGTAATTTTATTTTATTTCTTTGAAAGTGTTCCATGCCCTTTTTAATGGAAATTTAAATCTAATATTCCCTTCCTTCATATCAATAATCGCACCAACCGTTCTAAGGAAAGGTCTACCAAGAATAATAGGGCAAGAAGGATTGCAATCTATATCAGGAACAATGAAATCTACGGGCACATAATTTCTATTTGAAACAATAAGAACATCATTAATTCTTCCCATAGCTTTCTTAATAGTGGAATCCGCAAGATGCAAGTTTAGAGAGCAATCATCAAAATTACGGAAATCTAGTAAATCACACAAAGTCTTGGGAATAGTAGAGACACTAGCACCCAAATCACACAAAGCATAAAAATCATGATCTTTAATTTTAATTTTAATAGTTGGTTCCCACTCATCATAGAGTTTTCTAGGGATAGAAACTTTCAACTCAAGTTTTTCTTCATAAGATTGCATCAAGGCATCAACAATATGTTCAGTGAAGGCTTTATTTCGACTATAAGCATGTGGATAATTTAGCACGGATTGCAACAAGGAAATACAATCAATAAAAGAGCAATTTTCATAATTAAATTCCTTTAAGTCCAATATAGTGGGTTTAGCAACATCTAGATTTTTATTTCTTTCAATCCCACTTTCATCAATTTCATCATTAAGATCTAAACACTCCGAATTTTTAGAACGCCTTCTAGGTAAAGGAAGATCATATTCAGTTTCATCAAGATTCATATTGCAAAATAAAGATTTAATTGGAGACACATCAATAACTTTTAGATCTTCATCCTGATTTTCATAGGAATTGGAAGAACACGCTTTAATAAAGGCATCTTTGGAAGCACGCATCCTAGCGGTTCTTTCTTTACACTCATCAACTGAAATTCTCATGGCTTTTAGAGACTCATTAATATCATGATTAGGTGGAATAGATCTAAGTTTCAAAGCATCAACATCAAGAGCAATTCTGTCAACGTTCCTAGCCAAATCATCAATCTTAAGCAAATTTTCTTCAATCATAGCATTAAAATTCTTTTGCGAAGAAATAAATTCTTTAATATTAGATTCAAAATCAGAGGGCATCTTATTATAATTTCCATAAGAGTTGTTGTAGGAATTCCCATAATTATTAGAAGGATTACTAGGATATGGCCTAGGATTGAAATTCCCTCTATAAGCGTTGTTACCAAAATTATTCCTACCAACAAAATTCACATCCATAGATTCATTGTTATTCTCAATCAAAGTAGACAAAGGCATATCATTAGGATCAGAAGAAACACACTTAGTAGAAAATAATTTCATAAGTTCATCCATCTTTTCACTCAACACATTAATTTCTTCTATCACATGCACTTTTTTATTAGAAGTTCTTTCAGTATGCCATTGAGAATAATTAACCATAATATTATCTAGGAGTTTAGTAGCATCTCCTAAAGTGATTTCCATAAAAGTGCCTCCCGCGGCCGAATCTAAAAGATATCTAGAAGCAAAATTCAATCCGGCATAAAATTTTTGTATAATCTTCCACAAATTCAATCCATGAGTAGGGCAATTACGTATCATTAATTTCATTCTCTCCCAAGCTTGTGCAACATGTTCATGATCAAGTTGTTTAAAGTTCATTATATCATTTCTAAGAGAGATGATCTTAGCGGGAGGAAAATATTTAGAGATAAAAGCATCTTTGCATTTGTTCCATGAATCAATACTACTCTTAGGCGAAGACGAAAACCAAGCTTTAGCACGATCTCTAAGCGAAAAAGGAAATAGCTTCAATTTAGCAACATCATTATTGACATATTTTTTCTTTTGCATATCACATAAATCGACGAAGCTATTCAGATGAGTAGCGGCATCTTCACTAGGAAGGCCGGCGAATTGATCTTTCATAACAAGATTCAACAAAGCAGTATTAATTTCACAAGATTCAGCATCGGTAAGAGGAGTAATCGGAGTGCTAAGGAAATCATTATTATTGGTATTGGTGAAGTCACACAATTTGGTAGTATCTTGAGCCATCGTGACAAACAAGCAATCTAACACACGTGCAAACAAAAAGCAAGCGGACAAAAAGAGGCAAACAAAGAGGGAGGATAGAGAGAGAGGGCGAATAAAACGGCAAGGGTGAATTGGGGGAGAGGAAAACGAGAGGCAAATGGAAAATAATGTAATGCGAGAGATAGGGATTGTGATGGGTACTTGGTATATTGACTTTTTGCATAGACTCCCCGGCAACGGCGCCAGAAATCCTTCTTGCTACGTCTTGAGCTTGCGTTGGTTTTCCCCGAAGAGGAAGGGATGATGCAGCAGAGTAGCGTAAGTATTTCCCTCAGTTTTTGAGAACCAAGGTATCAATCTAGTAGGAGCCCACGCTCAAGTCCCTCGTACCCGCACAAAGCGATAGCTACTCGCAACCAACGCGATTAGGGGTTGTCAAGCCCTTCACGGTCACTTATGAGAGTGAGATCTGATAGATAGAATATTTTTGGTATTTTTGATATAAAGATGCAAAGTAAAAAGTAAAGGCAAAGTAAATAGCA
Source organism: Triticum urartu (assembly GCF_056163025.1). Taxonomy (NCBI): domain Eukaryota; kingdom Viridiplantae; phylum Streptophyta; class Magnoliopsida; order Poales; family Poaceae; genus Triticum; species Triticum urartu. The sequence continues at coordinate 92,210,246 of NC_141878.1, forward strand.
AAACAATATAAAAGTGATGGAGATTAATATGATGAGAATAGACCCGGGGGGCATAGGTTTCACCAGTGGCTTCTCTCAAGAGCATAAGTATTCTACGGTGGGTGAACAAATTACTGTTGAGCAATTGATAGAATTGTGCATAATTATGAGATTATCTAGGCATGATCATGTATATAGGCATCATGTCCGTGACAAGTAAATCGAAACGATTCTGCATCTACTACTATTACTCCACTCATCGACTGCTATCCAGCATGCATCTAGAGTATTAAGTTAAAAACAGAGTAATGCCTTAAGCAAGATGACATGATGTAGAGAGATAAATTCATGCAATATGAAATAAACCCCATCTTGTTATCCTCGATGGCAACGATACAATACGTGCCTTGCTGCCCCTTCTGTCACTGGGTAAGGACACCGCAAGATCGAACCCAAAGCTAAGCTCTTCTCCCATGGCAAAACTACCAATCTAGTTGGCCAAACCAAACGGATAATTCGAAGAGACTTGCAAAGATAACCAATTATGCATAAAAGAATTCAGAGAAGATTCAAATATTATTCATAGATAGACTTGATCATAAACCCACAATTCATCGGTCTCAACAAACACACCGCAAAAAGAAGATTACATCGAATAGATCTCCACAAGAGAGGGGGAGAACTTTGCATTGAGATTCAAAGAGAGAGAAGAAGCCATCTAGCTACTAACTATGGACCCGAAGGTCTGAGGTAAACTACTCACACTTCATCGGAGGGGCTAGGATGATGTAGAAGCCCTCCGTGATGACGGCCCTCTTTCGGTGGAGCTCTGGAACAGGCCCCAAGATGGGATCTCGTGGATACAGAAAGTTGCGGCGGTGGAATAAGGTTTTTGGCTGCTGTTCTGATCGTTTGGGGGTACGTGTGTATATATAGGAGGAAGGAGTACGTCGGTGGAGCACCGAGGGGCCCACAAGGCAGGGGGGCGCTCCCTAGGGGGGGCACCCCCCACCCTCGTGACCACCTCTTTGATCCCTTGCAGTAGGGTCCAAGTTTCCTGGATCACGTTCGGTGAGAAAATCACGTTTCCGAAGATTTTATTCCGTTTGGACTCTGCTTGATATTCTGTTTATCCAAAACACTGAAATAGGCAAAAAACATCAATTCTAGGCTCGGGCTCCGGTTAATAGGTTAGTCCCAAAAATAATATAAAAGTGGAAAATAAAGCCCAATATAGTCCAAAACATTAGATAATATAGCATGGAGCAATCAAAAATTATAGATACGTTGGAGACGTATCACACACCCGAGCGGTATTTCGAGGAAGTTGTAGAAGGGTCTCGACTTGTAGCGGCGTAATGTTCGCAGGACATTATATTTGAATAAATGTATTCATGTTGCCTTTGTCTTGTATTATGGGAACAAAGCCAGTTCTTGTAAAGTAATTTTATTATGCTTTGAATTGTTTCCTCCTGTGCGGCCGTGTTGTGCGTAATCTGAGGGTTGGCCAGTCGTCGGCTTCTGCCCTCACGTAGATAGTACGGAGGTGTTCGGGATGGAATCTAAACAATCTTAATCCAATTATATGGTCCTTGAAGGAGTTGTTTAGCGCAACGAACAAGGCAATCAGACTTTATGGCTTTAACGCCCTCACTTAGCCATAGGAGTTTTATAATAAAGCATGAGCACAGCCCTTGGTTTAAGCCAGAGTGCTGTCAGCATTTGATCGGGAAGTGTCGATCTCTCGCGTTACGCGGAAAAAATCTCCAACGATTTGTAACCCTCGAGTAGCTGACCAGCTCTCGCCACATCATGACAGTCAGTTTTCAGCTTTCTCTACGCAGGTGCTCGTCTGGTCAAAGCCAGGGCACAATCGCAATAGTTCTCCCTTTACTACCCTAGCCGATGGAGCGGAACTTAGGGTAGCAAGCACAGGAGCCGGGCAACCCAACTATTGACCAAAGACATGGTTCGGAGCTAATGCATATAATGTTAAATTCGGGGTGCCGAACACATATATAAGAAGTGTTCGGACTGTGCTACTGTATTGTGGGGCGACAGATAGCCCCTGGCGAATATTAAACATAAAAGAGTGTCGATGCAGCAAATAAGCAGATCAAAATAAAAACGAAGTAAGAGGCAAAAACCACAGGAACTGGGCCATGAACCATTTTATTATAACTGGATGGATACGTGAAGGCGTATTTTGTACAGATGGTGCGAGAAGTGTCCGGCCATTTAACATGTCGGAATGGGGCGTAGCATGCGGGTCCTGAGAAATAAGTATGAATACCATCAAGAAGAACGTATAAAGGTTACCCTACACACCTGTGTTGCTTGCCTCCGTTGTACTTCAGTCCTTCTAAAGGACTTGACATCAGGCCTACAGAAAAAGGTGCTTGAAACAAGAAAAAGAGGTAAAAGTATGTGTGTCCGGGATCGGTCTGGCCGAACTGTAGACCCCGGGTTATCTCGTGCCTCCGTCGATGTCCATGGAATTTTGAGTGCGTAATTGTGTACGCGTGGTACGAATGCCACTACCTCATTGGGGCTGGGACGGAGGCCGAATTGCTAGTCAAGCTCTTGACGAGCCACGCTGTCCTATTGCAGTGTAGTCTGGACCTGCTTGATGGTGTTCAAGGGCTCGGCAGCTGGATTATAATGCAGCTTGAGAAGGCCGCTCTGTACTTCTGCTGCTAGGGCGGCGGTTTGCTCCTCTGTTCGGATGGAGCGTTCCGTATTGCCATTGACTGTTATGACGCCGCGTGGACCGAGCATCTTGAGCTTGAGATAAGCATAGTGTGGCACTGCGTTAAATCTAGCAAACATAGTTCGTCCGAGCAGTGCGTGGTAGCCACTGCGGAAGGGGACGATATCGAAGATTAACTCTTCGCTTCGGAAGTTGTCCGGAGAGCCGAAGACCACCTCCAGCGTGATTGAACCCATGCAGCGGGCCTCTACACCTGGTATGACTCCTTCAAAGGTAGTCTTTGTTGGTTTGATTCGTGAGGGATTAATGCCCATCTTCCATACTGTATCCTAGTACAACAGGTTGAGGCTGCTGCCGCCATCCATCAGGACTCGTGTGAGGTGGAATCCGTCGATGATTGGGTCAAGGACCAGTGTGGCCGAACCGCCGTGGCGGATACTAATTGGATGATCTCGTCGATCGAAGGTGATCGGAAATGATGACCATGGATTGAATTTTGGGGCGACTGGCTCTACCGCGTAGACGTCCCTGAGCGCTCGTTTGCGCTCCTTTCTAGGGATGTGCGTGGCGTATATCATGATCACTGTCTTGACTTGGGGGGGGGGGGATTTCTTCTGTCCCCCCGTGTTCTGCTGCCGGGGCTCTTCATCCTTGTCCTCAATTTGTGATCCGTTTTCTTTGTTTTCGGCATTTAATTTGCCAGCCTGCTTGAAGACCCAACAATCCATGTTGGTATGATTGGCTTGCTTATCCGGGGTGCCGTGAATTTGGCACGGACGATTGATACGTCTCCATCGTATCTACTTTTCCAAACAATTTTGCCCTTGTTTTGGACTCTAACTTGCATGATTTGAATAGAAATAACCCGGACTAACGCTGTTTTTAGCAGAATTACCATGGTGTTATTTATGTGCAGAAACAAAAGTTCTCCGAATGACCTAAAACTTCACGGAATGTCTTTTTGGAAATAATAAAAAATCCTTGCAAAAGATGAAGACAAGGGGCCCAAACCCTAGCCACGAGGGTGGGGGGCGCGCCCCCTACCTCGTGGGCCCCCTGGAGCTCCTCCGACCTCAACTCCAACTCTATATATTTGCTTTCGGGGAGAAAAAAATCAGAGAGAAGGAGTCATCGCGTTTTACGATACGGAGCCGCCGCCAAGCCCTAAAACCTCTTGGGAGGGCTGATCTGGAGTCTGTTCGGGGCTCCGGAGAGGGGAATCCGTCGCCATCGTCATCATCAACCATCCTCCATCACCAATTTCATGATGCTCACCACCGTGAGTGAGTAATTCCATCGTAGGCTTGCTGGACGGTGATGGGTTGGATGAGATTTATCATGTAATCGAGTTAGTTTTGTTAGGATTTGATCCCTAGTATCCACTATGTTCTGAGATTGATGTTGCTATGACTTTGCTATGCTTAATGCTTGTCACTAGGGCCCGAGTGCCATGATTTCAGATCTGAACCTATTATGTTTTCATCAATATATGAGAGTTCTTGATCCTATCTTGCAATTCTATAGTCACCTACTATGTGTTATGATCCGGCAACCCCGAAGTGACAATAATCGGGACCACTCCTGGTGATGACCGTAGTTTGAGGAGTTCATGTATTCACTATGTGTTAATGCTTTGGTCCGGTACTCTATTAAAAGGAGGCCTTAATATCCCTTAGTTTCCGCAAGGACTCCGCTGCCACAGGAGGGTAGGACAAAAGATGTCATGAAAGTTCTTTTCCATAAGCACGTATGACTATATTCGGAATACATGCCTACATTACATTGATGAATTGGAGCTAGTTCTGTGTCACCCTATGTTATGACTGTTACATGATGAACCGCATCCGGCATAATTATCTATCACCGATCCATTGCCTACGAGCTTTCCATATATTGTTCTTCGCTTTTTTACTTTTCCGTTGCTATTATTGCAATCACTACAAAATACCAAAAACATTACTTTTGTTATCATTACCTTTTGCTACCGTTACCACTATTATCATATTACTTTGCTACTAAATACTTTGCTGCAGATATTAAGTTTCCAGGTGTGGTTGAATTGACAACTCAGCTGCTAATACTTGAGAATATTCTTTGGCTCCCCTTGTGTCGAATCAATAAATTTGGGTTGAATACTCTACCCTCGAAAACTGTTGCGTTCCCCTATACTTGTGGGTTATCAAGACCATTTTCTGGCACCGTTGCTGGGGAGCATAGCTCTATTCTTTGAGTCATTTGGGATTTATATCTGTTGGTCACTATGAAGAACTTGAAAGATGGGAAAACAAAAATGTATCCCTCAACTACGAGGGGAGGTAAGGAACTGCCATCTAGCTCTGCACTTGATTCACCTTCTGTTTTGAGTAAGCTTGCGACACCTAAACCTGCTTCTACTATTCGTTCTGATATGTCGCATGTTATTGATGATGCCACTTCTGCTATGCATGATACTTATGATGAAACTACTTCTATGCATGATACTATTGTGCCACTTGGTGAATTTCTTGATGAACAACTTGCTAGGGTTAGAGAGAATGAAATTATTGAAACTGATAACATTGATGAAAGTGATGATGAAGACTCTCCCCCTAATAAATATGAATCACCTGTTATTCCTGAGGGTTATATTTTGGAAAAAGAAGTTGGTTTAGCTATTTTGGCTTACAAAGATAGATACAAGCTCAAGAGGTTATTAGCTAAATGGAAGCAACAATCTCTTAATGCTAGAATGAAACCTGACCCTGCTTTTGCTACTTCACCTATCTGTGTTACTGATAAGGATTATGAATTCTCGGTTGATCCTGATATAATTACTTTGGTTTAATCTGATCCTTTTCATGGTTATGAATCTGAAACTGTTGTGGCTCATCTTACTAAATTAAATGATATAGCCACCCTATTCACTAATGATGAGAGAACTCGTTACTTTTATATCCTTAAAATATTTCCATTCTCATTAAAGGGTAATGCTAAGATATGGTTTAATTCTCTGGATCCTCGTTTTGTGCGTAGTCCCCAGGATATGATTTATTACTTCTTTGCTAAATATTTCCCTCATAAGAAACAAGCTGCTTTGAGGGATATATATAATTTTGTGCAAATTGAAGAAGAGAGTCTCCCACAAGCTTGGGGAGGCTTCTCAAGTTACTTAATGCTTTGCCTGATCATCCTCTTAAGAAAAATGAAATACTTGATATCTTTTATAATGGACTAACCGATGCTTCCAGAGATTACCTAGATAGTTGTGCTGGTTCTGTTTTCAGGGAATGAACACCGGATGAAGCTGAAATTATATTGAATAATATGTTGACAAATGAAAATAATTGGACACTTCTTGAGCCAGCTCCTGAGCCTGTTCCTAAACCAACTCTGAAGAAAAGAGGTGTTCTATTTCTCAGTCCTGAAGATATGCAATAGGCAAAGAAATCTATGAAAGAAAAAGGTATTAAAGCTGAAGATGTTAAGAATTTACCCCCTATTGAAGAAATACACGGTCTTAATTTACCGCATGTTGAAGAAACATATGATGTTAATCCATTACCTATTGAAGAAATACATGGTCTTGATAACCCTACACAGGTAGTAAAGGTAAATTCTCTCTATAGATATGATAAAGCTGAAATCCCTCTTACTAAGTTTGCTAGCCAATGCTTAGATGAGTTTGATAATTTTATGGTGAAGCAAGAAGATTTTAATGCTTATTTTGGTAGACAATTGAAATACGATTCAAATATGATTGAACACTTGGGTGATTATATGTCTAGAGTTAAAGGTGAACTTAAACTCATTAGTAAACACGCTTCTATGGTTACCACTCAAGTAGAACAAGTACTTAAAGCTCAAAATGATTTGCTCAATGAATTGAATAGTAAGAATAATGACTATGCTGTTAGAGTGGCTACTAGAAACGGTAAAATGACTCAGGAACCTATGTATCCTGAAGCCACCCTAAGAGAATTGAGCAAGATTCTCAGAGAAATAATATTTATGCACCCAGTCCTTCTAAAAAGAAGAAAAAGAAAAATGATAGGACTTTGCATGCTTCAAGTGAACCTATTGCTGAACCACCTGAGAATCCAAATGATATCTCTATTTCTGATGCTAAAACACAATCTGGTAATGAACATGAACCTAATGAAAATGTTAATGATGATGTTCATGATGATGCTCAACCTAGCAATGATAATGATATAGAAATTGAACCTGCTGTTGATCTTGATAACCCACAATCAAAGAATCAACGTTATGATAAGAAAGACTTTGTTGCTAGGAAACATGGTAAAGAAAGAGAACCATGGGTTCAGAAACCCATGCCTTTTCCTCCCAAACCATCCAAGAAAAAGGATGATGAGGATTTTGAGCGCTTTGCTGAAATGATTAGACCTATATTTTTGCGTATGCGATTAACTGATATGCTTAAAATGAATCCTTATGCTAAGTACATGAAAGAAATTGTCACTAATAAAAGAAAGATACCAGAAGATGAAATTTCCACCATGCTTGCTAATTATACTTTTAAAGGTGGAATACCTAAGAAGTTAGGAGATCCAGGAGTACCCACTATACCATGCTCCATTAAGAGAAACTATGTTAAAATTGCTTTATGTGATCTTGAGCCGGTGTTAGTGTCATGCCTCTCTCTTTATATCATAGACTTGATTTGAATAAGTTGACACCTACTGAAATATCTTTGCAAATGGCTGATAAATCAACTGCTATACCTGTCGGTATTTGTGAGGATGTGCCTGTTGTGGTTGCGAACGTTACTATTTTAATGAACTTTTGTTATTCTTGATATTCCCGAGGACGATAGTATGTCTATTATTCTTGGAAGACCCTTTTTGAATACTGCAGGGGTTGTTATTGATTGCAACAAAGGCAATCTCACTTTTCATATTAATGGTAATGAGCATACGATACACTTTCCGAGGAAACAACCTCAAGTTCATAGTATCAACTCTATTGGAAAAATTCCATCGATTATTTTTGAAGGTTTTGAATTTCCTCTACCTACTGTCAAAAACAAATATGATATTCTTATTATTGGGGATGTGCATATCCCGGTTGAGGTAACATAGTGCTATTCAAAATTTCTCCGGTTCCATGTTATTCGGAATGAGTTCGTTAACAAGACTTGATCAACCTTGTTAGTGGATTCCTTTTGATGAGCATGAGATGGATGAAACTAGAAGGCACAACCTTTTTGTACCCTCCTTTTACTTTCTGTTATTTATTTTAAATAAAGCAAAAATAGTATTTCCTGTCTGTTATCTGAATTATCCGTGTAATATAAAAATACCTCGAAAATAAAAGTTCTCCAAATGCCCTGAAATTTAAATATGATTTTTTCTGGAATATTTGAGAATATCTGGCACTGAGAACACAACAGGAGGGGCAAGCACCTGGCCACGAGGGTGGAGGGCGCGTCTGTAACGCCCTCGATGCGGCTATATCTCCTACGTAGTTGGCTTACACTCGCCACGTCACACAAATATCATAAATAGCATTACATTCATCCAATACAATCAGGGTCCGACTACGGTACCAAAATAAAGATCAACCCCCAAATGCGACAAAGTCCCCGATCGCCCCAACTGGGCACCACTACTGATCATCTGGGAAAGACACATAGTAACGACGAGAGTCTTCATCGAACTCCCACTTGAGCTCAAGCGCATCATCTAGAACGGTATCATCGGTCCCTGCATCTGGTTTAGGAAGGAATATGTGAGTCACAGGGACTCAGCAATCTCACACCCTCGTGATCAAGACTATTTAAGCTTATAGGTAAGGCAAGGTATGATGTGGAGCTGCAGCACGCGACTAGCATATATGGTGGCTAACCTATTCGCAAAAGAGAGCGAGAAGAGAAGGCAAAGCACGGACGAACAACTATGATCTAGAAGTGATCCTAGAACAACCTACGTCAAGCATTACTCCAACACCGTGTTCACTTCTCGGACTCCGCCTAGAAGAGAGCATCACGGTAACACACGCGGTTGGTGCATTTTAATTAAGTTAAGTTTCAGGTTATCTACAACCGGACATTAACAAATTCCCATCTACCCATAATCGCGGGCACGGCTTTCGAAAGTTCAAAACCCTGCAGGGGAGTCCCAACTTAGCCCATCACAAGCTCTCACGGTCAACGACGGATATTCCTTCTCCCGAGACAATCCGACCACACTCGGCATCCCGGTTACAAGACATCCTCGACAATGGTAAAACAAATCCAGCAACACCGCCCGAATGTGCCGACAAATCCCGATAGGAGCTGCACATATCTCGTTCTCAGGGCACTCAGATTGTCCAAACTTTCGGTAGGCCAAGGGAAAAAGGCTAGGTGGCAAATGGTAAAACCAAGGTTGGGCATTGCTAGAGGAGTTCTATTCAAGGCGAACTGTCAAGGGGTTCCCATTATAACCCAACCGTGTAAGGAACGCAAAATCCGGGAACATAACACCGATATGACGGAAACTAGGGCGGCAAGAGTGGAACAAAACACTAGGAATAAGGCCGAGCCTTCCACCCTTTACCAAGTATATAGATGCATTAAGATAACAAGATAATATGGTGATATCCCAATAATAAACATGTTCCAAAAAGGAACGATCTCCAATCTTCACCTGCAACTAGCAACGCTATAAGAGGGGCTGAGCAAAGCGGTAACATAGCCAAACAACGGTTTGCTAGGACATGGTGGGTTAGAGGTTTGACATGGCAATTTGGGAGGCAGGATAAGCAACTGGTAGGTATTGTAGCATAGGCATAGCAAAAGAGCGAGCATCTAGCAAGCAAAGATAGAAGTGATTTCGAGGGTATGGTCATCTTGCCTGCAAAGTACTCAGAGTTGCCTTGATCCTCGTAAGCGAAATCAACGGGATCCCCATTCACGAACTCGTCTCCTGGCTCTACCCAAGCAAAAACAACAAGCAAAAGAACACAATCAACGACGTGCAATGCTCAAGCAATATGATGCAAACATGGTATGATATGCGGGATGCGATATGTGATGCATATGCAAGATTTGGAAAGGAATGATTGAACCTTGCCTCAACATGGAAATCCAAGAGTGCCACTGGAAAGTTGAGGTGATTTCGGTTGAAATCGATATAAAGATCACCGGAATCGGATGCACGATTTGGAAATGGCAAGCAAAACAAATATGGCACCGGACTGCGATAATCAGCAAGTGACCAACTAAATGCATCAAGATAAATATGCTGCAGCACTCAAACATGGCAACAAAATACATGGCAGGGATGCACTCATGATGCTTGACAAAAGATGAACACTGAGCTATGGCTAATTCCTCCATTAACAGGTTCAAACAAGCATGGCAAAAGTGCAAATGATAACAGGTTTCAGACTTGGTGAAATTAACACAAGTCTGGAATTTATCATCAGGAAGCAATCTTTAGAGCATGAAAACTACATGCTACAGGAACTTAACATGGCAAAGCAAGGCATGACATGAAGCTAATCAAAGAACGTAACAAAAATCCCTTAGTGACCTTGAGCCAAAAGGGATCAAAAAATATAATTGCAAGCATGTGAACATAGCAAAAACATAAACAGATTCAGACTTAGTGAAAAACTGGAGCAGGCAAAACAGTTAATGAGTAGGCATGTTTACGAGCTCGATGCACTCACTACAGAGCATGGTATGACAAACTAAGCATACACCCATGAAGAAAACATGGCATAGAAGCTAGACATGGAAATAACAACAACATAGCATGCACGGATCAATAGCAACATCCTCGGCAAAATCACTAAACATGTAATAATCTGCCAGGATCATTTTATAGCAAAAGTAGAGCTCGATTGACTCAAGCTAGGGTTCTCCATAATTGCAAACAAAGACATAGATGGATAGAGCACAACAATATTAATAAAACAACCTTACTGATCATCCTCAAAAGAGGCACGGATCACTAGGAAACAACATGAACATATGGCATAAAAACAAAAACAGAACAAGGACTTAGTGAAATTTTAAGTCCCTGAAATCAGCATCACCGAGTAGGCTACTTTGCATGCTTGTGCTAGTCACCACAAAGATCACAAAAATACATGGCAAGCACCTCTGTAAAGATAACATGTCATTCTACAAAACACATGTAGAGCTCAGGATCATAGCATACACACATCAATCATGGCAAAAATGACAAAATGCCATTTGCTGAAACAGATCTGACATATTCCTCACATAGTCCTCTTCCAACAGCATTTCGGGCATCAAGATGAGCTCAAATGAAAATGACGCAATGAGATAAAATGATGTACTCGTCGATATGAACATTTTGATATGCTACATGCACGAATCGGAGCTACGGATGCAGAGTTATGGCATGTGAAAGAATGCAAAAAATTAGGGTTACGGGGGAAAGTCAACCGAGGTGGATCTCAGATCTGGATCCAGATCCGCACGAAAACTGAGGTGCTTGCCAGAGTTGCTGTAGCTGGCCGGAGTGTGGGCTTGAGGCCGCCGGAGAAGGAGAGGAGGCCGGGGCGGCGCTTGCCGGCGACGAGGGGCGGCGAGGAGGCGGCGCCGGCAGGCTCGGACGACGAGGTGGCCGCGGGCGGCGCGGGCGTGGTCGCCGGAGCAGAGCGGTGCTTGCGGGCGACGAGGTGCTCGCCGACCGGAGCAGGTGGCGGGCGGCGGCACCGGTGCGGTGGCGGGCGGCGCGGCGCGCGGTAGGTGACGGCGGGTCGCGCGTCCCGGGAGGCGGCGGAGAGGGCCCGCCCTGGGCTTCGGCGGGCCGGCGGCGGGGTGCCAACGTGGCGGCGGCGGGGCAAGTCGGACACGTCCGTCCCGAATTGGACGTGTCCGGCGGCGAGAGGTGGGAGACTAGGCTAGGGTTGGAAATGACCCGAAATTTCAGGGGAAGACCTATTTATAGAGGTAGAGGGAGCTCCAAATTTAGCACGGTTTTCGGCCACGCGATCGTGATTGAACGACCGAGATGATGGAGAGGTCTTAGGTGGGTCTTGGGCCAGTTTGGAGGGGTGTTGGGCTGCAACACACACGAGGCCTTTTCGGTCCCTCGGTTAACCGTTGGCATATCAAACGAAGTCCAAATGGTACGAAACATGATAGGCGGTCTACCGGTAGTAAACCAAGGCCGCATGACAAGTCTCGGTCCAATCCGGAAACGTTTAACACCGGCACACGAAAAGAGGTAGAAAGGACCACCGGAGGAGATAGGAGCGCCGGAATGCAAAAACGGACAACGGAGAAAATGCTCGAATGCATGAGACGAACACATATGTAAATGCAATGCACATGATGACATGATAGGAGATGCATGACAAAGACAACAACGCACGAGACAAAAACCCGACAACAAGGAAAATAAAATAACTTAGTGCCAGAAACGGCAAGAGTTGGGATACATATAAGGTAAATTACATCCGGGGTGTTACAACACTCCACCACTATGAAAAGATCTCGTCCCGAGATCTAGGACTGGAAAAACTCCGGGTACTCAGAACGGAGGTGATACTCGCGTTCCCAGGTGGCTTCACGGTCGGAATGATGTGACCACTTGACTTTGAAGAATTTGATTGACTTGTTGCGAGTCTTGCGCTCAGTTTCTTCAAGGATAGCAACGGGGTGCTCACGATAAGAAAGGTCTTCTTGGAGATCAATGTCTTCGAAGTTGACGGTGCGGTCAGGGGTCTTGAAGCACTTGCGGAGTTGAGACACGTGAAACACATCGTGCACGTTTGTAGAATTGGATGGAAGCTCAAGTTGATAGGCGAGATCGCCTCTTTTGCTGACGATTTTGAAAGGACCCACTTATCTAGGGGCAAGCTTCCCTTTGATACCGAAGCGACGAGTACCTTTCATTGGAGAGACGCGGAGGTAAACATGGTCTCCGATCTCGAAAGCCAAATGACAATGCTTACGATCATAGTAGCTCTTCTGGCGCGATTGTGCTGCTTTGAGATTATCACGAATGACTTTGCACATCTCTTCTGCCTCTGTGATCAAGTCATTGCCAAGAAGTTGACGTTCACCAGTCTCTGACCAGTTAAGAGGAGTATGGCACTTCCTGCCATAGAGAATTTCAAATGGGGCCTTTCCCGAACTTGCTTGGAAGCTATTGTTGTAGGAGAACTCGGCATATGGAAGGCAATCTTCCCACTTCATACCGAAAGAGATGACGCAAGCCCTGAGCATATCTTCAAGAATCTGATTGACACACTCGACTTGGCCACTAGTTTGGGGATGAAAAGTTGTGCTGAAACGGATGTTGGTGCCCATGGCCTTCTAAAAAGAATCCAAAAACTTGGAGGTGAAGATGCTGCCACGATATGAAGAAATCAACTGTGGAATGCCGTGCAGAGAGACAATCCGAGAGGTATAAAGCTCCGCCAATTGAGCTGCAGTGATGGATTCTTTGATAGGAAGGAAATGAGCCACTTTAGTGAGTTTGTCAATGACAACGAATATAGCATCATTGCCACGCTTGGACTTTGGAAATCCAGTCACGAAGTCCATCTCAATGTGGTCAAACTTCCATTCTGGAATGGCAAGAGGTTGGAGGAGACCAGCTGGTTGTTGGTGTTCTGCCTTCACTCTTCTGCAGACATCACATTCATTCACGAACTGAGCAATCTCGCATTTCATTCGAGTCCACCAATACGACTGCTTGAGGTCCTGGTATGAAGGCCACCTTTAGGCACAACAATGCGATCCTCGAAGAATAGAGTATCCTTGTCATCAAGGCGATAGCACTTGTACTTGGGTTGACTCTTGGCAATCCCAATCTTCACCTTCTTCTCCATAGCATCAAGAAGTTGAGCCTCGCGAATCTGATCTTCCAAAGTAGGAGAGACTTGAAGGTTGGCCAGAAAACCTTGAGGAACAACTTGCAGATTGAGTTTGCGGAAAGCTTCACAAAGCTCGGGTTGGTAAGGCTTGAGAATCAAACTGTTGCAGTAAGCCTTCCTGCTCAATGCATCAGCAATTACATTGGCCTTGCCTGGAGTATATTTGATACTCGGATTATACTGTTGAATCATTTCGACCCAACGAGTCTGCCTGAGGTTGAGATTAGGCTGAGTGAAGATGTACTTGAGACTCTTATGATCAGTGAAGATGTCCACTTTTCTTCCCAATAAGAGATGTCTCCAAGTTAAAAGAGCATGCACAACTGCCGCCAACTCGAGGTCATGAGTGGGGTAGTTCTTCTCGTTGGGCCGCAACTGGCGAGAGGTATAAGCCACAACTTTCTTCTCTTGCATCAACACTGCACAAAGACCTTGAAGAGAAGCATCACAGAAGACCTCGAACGGTTTGGATTCATCAGGAGGAGTCAGAACTGGAGCAGTGACCAATTTCTCTTTCAGGGTGTTGAAAGCGATGTCACATTCAGGAGACCAAACGTACTTGACGTGCTTCTGGAGAAGGTTGGAAAGAGGCTTCGCGATCTTAGAGAAGTTCTCAACGAACCTTCGACAATAGCTTGCGAGACCAAGGAAGCTGTGGAGTTGCTTCACGTTTTGAGGTGGTTCCCAATTCACAATTGCAGACACCTTCTCAGGATTAACCGCTGTGCCCTTGGCAGAGATGATATGCCCAAGGTAGAGAACCTCATCGAGCCAAAACTCACACTTTGAAAACTTGGCATAGAACTGATGTCCTCTGAGCTTATCCAGCACCAAACGCAAGTGCTTGGCATGATCCTCCTTGTTCTTGGAAAAGACCAAAATGTCATCGAGGTAGACCAAGACGAAGTCATTTGTGTAGGGGTTGAAGATGAAGTTCATCATGCGAGAGAAAGTTGGCGGAGCGTTGACGAGGCCAAAAGACATCACAGTATATTCATATGAACCATAGCTTGTTCTGAAAGCTGTCTTGGGGATATCTTACTCACGAATGCGAATCTGATGATAGCCCATAGGGAGATCAAGCTTGGAGAATACTTGGGCACCTTTGAGTTGTTCAAACAACTCGTTGATGTTGGGACGTGGGTACTTGTTCTTTATAGTCTTCTTGTTCAATGGGCGGTAGTTGACACAAAGTCGGTCCGTTCCATCCTTCTTCTTCACAAAAAGAACTCCACAACCCCACGGAGAAGAACTAGGTCAGATGAGACCCATACGCTCTTGTTCATCGAGTTGCTTCTTCAGCTCCTTCAACTGTTTAGGTCCCAGCTTGTAAGGACGTTTGCAAACAGGTTCCGTGCCAGGCTCAAGATCGATGACGAATTCAACTGGCCGGTGCGGAGGCATTCCTAGAAGCTCTTCTGGAAAGACGTCTTGATATTCGCAAACGACCGGAATATGAGAGATGGCATCCAGCTCATCCTTCTCATTGAGAGAAAACAGACAGATGGTATTATCCCTTGCGGTAAAGACAATTATATCCTCAGACGAACGAGTCAATTGAATCTGCCTGGCAACACAATCAAGCTGAGCCTTGTGCTTAGAAAGCCAGTCCATTCCGAGAATAAGATCAATATCCGAGTTACCAAGGACCATTGGAGAAGCCAGAAACTTGAAATCACCCATCATGATAGAAATATCTGGAACCTCGTAGTTTGCGAGCAAACATTTACCCGGTGAGACAACTGCTAACGGTTTATGCAAAACTTGAGAAGACAACTCATGCTTAGATGCAAAAGGTCTCGAGATGAAACAATGCGATGCACTAGTGTCAAAAAGTACTTTTGCAGGAACATCGTTAACATGAAGGTTACCCATGATGACATCTGACGAGTCCTCTGCCTGAGCTGCATTCATCAAGTTGACCTTGGCATGCTTGGGGTTATGCTTGACCACAGCTGTACTTGCAGATCTCACAGGAGGAGGAGGAGGAAGGCGCCTCTGATTGAAGCATTTGTTGGCATAGTGACCCTTCTGTTGGCACTTGTTGCACATGACCTCTGAAAGCGGACGGTGATACGGAGCACTTGATCTTGGAGCTTGAGACAAAGTCTTGTTCTGAAAGCCAGGGTTGGGTGGGTGGGAAGATCCACCGCCACTCTTGTTCTTCTGCAGATAAGGCTGACGGAATGGAGGAGGAGGCAGCCAATACTTTTGCTGCTTAGCCACTTGAGTTAAGGAAGAAGGAGTTGCATCTCTGACTCCCTTCTTGGAAGCATCGCACTTCAGTTGGGCAGCCTCTTGCTTCATTTCCATGTTGTAAAACTCATCGTACTTCTTGGGCTCAAAGAGGACGAGAGCTAGCTGGAGTTCTTCTCTGAGACCACCCCTGAAATGGTATATCATGCTCTTCTCATCAGGGACGTCTTGCTTAGCAAAACGGGCGAGCTTCTGAAACATGATGTTGTACTAGTAAATAGACATAGTGCCTTGCTTCAGGTTGCGGAATTCCTCACGCTTGCTTTCAACCGTCTGAGGAATATGATGAGCTTTGAAGTCTTGATGGAATTCATCCCAGGTAACCACACGGCCTCCTCTGGAATCTTTGTACTACTGAAACCATTCTGCAGCTTGGTCTTTGAGTTGGAAGGAGGCAAACTTGACAAAGTCCTCAGGCCTGACGTTACTGCACTCGAAATGCTTGCATATGTCCACGAGCCAATCATCAGCGTCTGTTGCCTCAACACAATTGCTGAAGGTCTTTAGCTGGTTAGCGAGGAACTGGTTGAGTGTAGCAAACTGATTCTGATTGTTGCCATGGCCATGATTCCCTTGGTTGCGCTCTTGTAGAATTTGCATGATCAGCTGCGTGTTTGCATTGGTAGCGGCCATCACAGCTTGCCATGCCTCCGGAGGTGGAGGTGGTGGTGGCGGATCCTGATTCTGATTCTGATTGTTGCCCTTAGCAGGAGCCATCCTGAAGAGGGTGACATACATTAGCATATTGACAGGCAAATATGAAGCTGAATCAAAAAGGTTTGAAATTGCAACAAAAAGTCTTCACATCTGAACAAAATGAACGAATGCATTCCAATTGAAATGGTCACATTTCCATAAATTGAGAAGTCACTTAGAATTGAGGTAGAAGAATAAAACAACAAGGTACGGACAAGAACGAATACTCGGTAAGGATTACCCAATCTCAAACAAAATATCTGTGGAAGAATTACTAGAGCTACAAGAATTCCCACCTATGAAACTCCCGAACCTTTTCGGTTATGCAATCAGGTGTTGGGGATACAGGGGAAGCATAATATCTCACCCAAAGCTAGCAAATCCTACATCCAGCTGTATCCCTCGTTCAACACATAACCGAGAAAAACTTCGGAAATCATTTACCTCAACCTTCGAAAAGCATCCGTTATACAAGTTATGGCAATACTCCCAAACTCCCGCCCCAGTACTGGGTGGCGTCGAGGTTATCTCACCAACAACTGCATAAAAGAGATTTTCGATGTCGGCGAAACTCAGGTATTCCAGAATCTCAACGATAAAATTGTGACGACAACACCTTGGAGCTCAACTCCCCGAGACACTGCCACAACCCCTAAATGTCAGGAGGCACCAAGAACAATGTTCTCGTCACAAAACCATCAGAACGATTCCAAGATACCCGCGTGATCCTAAAAATTTTTTAGTGAAATTTGAGAAGAGAAGAATCAAAACTCTACGTCAGGATGCCTCACCAGAGCGACGAAGGGACTAAGGAGTAAAAAGAATTCCTAACTCTCCGATATATATAATTCCTAAATGACTCAAAACATTTTTCTAGACTCAACAACGCCAACGATTCGATCAAGCAGGGGGCTCCTAAGGTCGGGGAAGGCTCTGATTACCAACTTGTAACGCCCTCGATGCGGCTATATCTCCTACATGTCAAAGCACGACTTAGAGGCATAACCGCATTGAAAGCAATGTCACAAGTGAGGTAATCTTCACAACAACCCATGTAAATAAATAAAGGGGAAAGGATACATAGTTGGCTTACACTCGCCATGTCACACAAATATCATAAATAGCATTACATTCATCCAATACAATCAGGGTCCGACTACGGTACCAAAATAAAGATCAACCCCCAAATGCGACAAAGTCCCCGATCGCCCCAACTGGGCACCACTACTGATCATCTGGGAAAGACACATAGTAACGACGAGAGTCTTCATCGAACTCCCACTTGAGCTCAAGCGCATCATTTGGAACGGTATCATCGGTCCCTGCATCTGGTTTAGGAAGGAATATGTGAGTCACGGGGACTCAGCAATCTCACACCCTCGCGATCAAGACTATTTAAGCTTATAGGTAAGGCAAGGTATGATGTGGAGCTGTAGCACGCGACTAGCATATATGGTGGCTAACCTATTCGCAAAAGAGAGCGAGAAGAGAAGGCAAAGCACGGACGAACAACTATGATCAAGAAGTGATCCTAGAACAACCTACGTCAAGCATTACTCCAACACCGTGTTCACTTCCCGGACTCTGCCGAGAAGAGACCATCACGGTAACACACGCGGTTGGTGCATTTTAATTAAGTTAAGTTTCAGGTTATCTATAAAACCGGACATTAACAAATTCCCATCTGCCCATAATCCAAGGGAAAAAAGGCTAGGTGGCAAATGGTAAAACCAAGGTTTGGCATTGCTGGAGGAGTTCTATTCAAGGTGAACTGTCAAGGGGTTCCCATTTTAACCCAACCGTGTAAGGAACGCAAAATCCGGTAACATAACACCGATATGACGGAAACTAGGGTGGCAAGAGTGGAACAAAACACTAGGCATAAGGCCGATCCTTCCACCCTTTACCAAGTATATAGATGCATTAATATAACAAGATAATATGGTGACATCCCAACAATAAACATGTTCCAAAAAGAAATGATCTCCAATCTTCACCTGCAACTAGCAACGCTATAAGAGGGGCTGAGCAAAGCGGTAACATAGCCAAACAACGGTTTGCTAGGACATGGTGGGTTAGAGGTTTGACATGGCAATTTGGAAGGCAGGATAAGCAAGTGGTAGGTATCATAGCATAGGCATAGCAAAAGAGCGAGCATCTAGCAAGCAAAGGTAGAAGTGATTTCGAGGGTATGGTCATCTTGCCTGCAAAGTACTCAGAGTTGCCTTGATCCTCGTGAGCAAAATCAACGGGCTCCTTGTTCACGAACTCGTCTCCTGGCTCTACCCAACCAAGAACAACAAGCAAAAGAACACAATCAACCACGTGCAATGCTCAAGCAATATGATGCAAACATGGTATGATATGCGGGATGCGATATGTGATGCATATGCAAGATTTGGAAAGGAATGATTGAACCTGGCCTCAACATGGAAATCCAAGAGTGCCACTAGAAAGGTGAGGTGATTTCGGTTGATATCGATATAAAGATCACCGGAATCGGATGCACGGTTTGGAAATGGCAAGCAAAACAAATATGGCACCGGTCTGCGATAATCAACAAGTGACCAACTAGATGCATCAAGATAAATATGCTGCAGCACTCAAACATGGCAACAAAATACATGGCAGGGATCCACTCATGATGCTTGACAAAAGATGAACACTGAGCTATGGCTAATTCCTCCATTAACAGGTTCAAACAAGCATGGCAAAAGTGCAAATGATAACAAGTTTCAGACTTGGTGAAATTAACACAAGTCTAGAATTTATCATCAGGAAGCAATCTTTAGAGCATGAAAACTGCATGCTACAGGAACTTAAAATGGCAAAGAATGGCATGACATGAAGATACTCAAAGCACTTAAGAAAATTCCCTTATTGACCTTGAGCCAAAAGGGATCAAAAAATACAATTGCAAGCATGTGAACATAGCAAAAACATAAACAGATTCAGACTTAGTGAAAAACTAGAGCATGCAAAACAGTAACGAGTAGGCATGTTTACGAGCTCGATGCACTCACTACAGAGCATGGCATGACAAACTAAGCATACACTCATTAATAAGACATGGCATAGAAGCTAGAAATGGCAAGAACAACAACATAGCATGCACGGATCAATAGCAACATCCTCGGCAAAATCGCTAAACATGTCAACAATCTGCCAGGATCATTTTATAGCAAAAGTAAAGCTCGGTTGACTCAAGCTAGGGTGCTCCATAATTGCAAACAAGGACATGGATGGATAGAGCACAACAATATTAACAAAACATCCTTACTGATCATCCTCAAAAGAGGCATGGATCACTAGGGAACAACATGAACATATGGCATAAAAACAAAAACAGAACAAGGACTTAGTGAAATTCTAAGTCCCTGAAATCAGCATCACCGAGTAGGCTACTTTGCATGCTTGTGCTAGTCACCACAAAGATCACAAAAATACATGGCAAGCACCTCTGTAAAGATAACATGTTATTCTACAAAACACATGTAGAGCTCAAGATCATAGCATGCACACATCAATCATGGCAAAAATGACAAAATGCCATTTGCTGAAACAGATCTGACATATTCCTCACATAGCCCTCTTACAACAGCATTTCGGGCATCAAGATGAGCTCAAATGAAAATGATGCAATGAGATGAAATGATGTACTCGTCGAGGCAAACATTTTGATATGCTATACGCATGAATCGGAGCTACGGATGCAGAGTTATGGCATGTGAAAGAATGCAAAAAAATTAGGGTTACGGGGGAAAGTCTACCGAGGTGGATCTTAGATCTGGATCCAGATCCGCACGGAAACTGAGGTGCTCGCTGGAGTTGCTGTAGCTAGCCGGAGTGTGGGCTTGAGGCCGCCAGAGAAGGAGAGGAGGTTGGGGCGGCACTTGCCGGCGACGAGGGGCGGCGAGGAGGCGGTGCCGGCAGGCTCAGACGACGAGGTGGCCGCGGGCGGCGCGGGCGCGGTCGCCGGAGCGGAAAGGCGCTTGCGGGCGACGAGGTGCTCGCCGACCGGAGCAGGTGGCGGGCGGCACCGCCGGTGCGGTGGCGGGTGGCGCGGCGCGCTGTAGGTGGCGGCGGGGCGCACGGCCCGGGAGGCGGCGGAGAGGGCCCGCCCTGGGCTTCGGCGGGCCGGCGGCGGGGGAGGCGGCCGAGCCAACGGGGCGACGACACGTGGCGGCGGCGGGGCAAGTCGGACACGTCCGGCCCGAATCGGACGTGTCCGGCGGCGAGAGGTGGGAGGAGACTAGGCTAGGGTTGGAAATGACCCGAAATTTCAGGGGAAGACCTATTTATAGAGGTAGAGCGAGCTAGGGAGCTCCAAATTGAGCACGGTTTTCGGCCATGCGATCGCGATCGAACGACCGAGATGATGGAGAGGTCTTAGGTGGGGTTTGGGCCAGTTTGGAGGGGTGTTGGGCTGCAACACACACGAGGCCTTTTCGGTCCCTCGGTTAATCGTTGGCGTATCAAACAAAGTCCAAATGGTACAAAACTTGACAGGCGGTCTACCGGTAGTAAACCAAGGCTGCATGACAAGTCTCTGTCCAATCGGAAAACGTTTAACACGCGCACATGAACAGAGGTAGAAAGGACCACCGGAGGAGATAGGAGTGCCCGAATGCAAAACGGACAACGGAGAAAATGCTCGAATGCATGAGACGAACACGTATGCAAATGCAGTGCACATGATGACATGATATGAGATGCATGACAAAGACAACAACACACGAAGACAAAAACCCGACAACGAGGAAAATAAAATAACTTAGTGCCGGAAACGGTAAAAGTTGGGATACATATAAGGTAAATTACATTCGGGGTGTTACAGCGTCCTACCCCCCTGGGCGCCCCCCTGCCTCGTGGGCCCATGATGGCCCTCCTCCACTTATTTCTACACCCACACACTTCTTCTTCCTCCCACAAACACCAATATCCAGCTCAAGCACGAGTTCTAGCTCATTTTGCTGCCATTTTCGATCTCCTTGCTCAAAGCACCTCTCACAAAACTGCTTGGGGGGATTGTTCCTTGGTATGTGACTCCTCCATTGGTCCAATTAGTTTTTGTTCTAGTGCTTTATTCATTGCAAATTTGTGCTGCCTAGGTGACCCTGTTCTTGAGCTTTCATGTCAAATTTATGTGGTTCCAAGTAGTCTTGATGCATGATATAGGCTCTAGGCACTTGTAGGAGTTGTTGCTATCAATTTTGTTGAGCTTGGCTCACTTTTATTTGACGTTACTAAAAATTTCAGATTTTTTCAGAAAATAATGAACAGATTTTTGAGGGGATCATTGAGTCGAAGCTCGAAGGAAAAGCAAAATGAAAAAGCAGAGAGGCCCAAATATAATCTGCCTCGCACCACGGAGGTTCGGCCGTGTGAATGGCCTTCCGATGATTTCTTGAGAGCAGCCGGGATTTATGATGATTTTTATGAATTGGCTGAGAATGCAGGCCTCACCGCCTTCCTCCACGACCAACACGAACAGTATCTCTTACTCACCAATATCTTTGTGCAAAACTTTCATTTCCATGCTATGAGCTCACCACCTACGGTGGAGTTTTATTTCTATGATGAGCATAAGGAGATGTCACTTTATGATTTTTGTCGGGTTTGTTTGGTCCCTTTTGAGGGTACAATAGAGGAACCACACCACGGTGATGTGGATGGGTTTATTGATACCATCACTGTAGCGGAAACGAGGAAGGTTTTCGATGCATGAATCACTAGCATACATTTTCCTGTTTTATGCTACTTTGCAATATTTGCTAGTCATTTCTTAATTGGTCGTGAAAACTGTGGAAACCTTAGTGTTCCTGATATTATTATTTTGTTTCACGGTTTATTCTATGATAACTCTGTTAGTGTGGGCGGTATTATTGCTAAACGGTTAAGTCTGAACCGTACAAAGGGCCCATCTTTGGAGGCATCTATGCTTCACGCCTAGCTGCACATTTTAACATACCTATTAGGCATTATGAGAAGGAAGAAAAATTGCTGCCCCCTGTTTATTTAGATTATAAGAGTATGGTGGCACATGATTTTATTGTAAAGAATAGGGAAGGGGAGCTTAAATACGAATTGTTCTTCGATAAACATCATCCTGAGACTATTACTCTGCCTGCTCCTTCCTTGTTTGATTTATCTGCAGGCAAGTACCTTGTTCCGTTAGAGGCTATTCACGCCTACCGGAACCCTACATCAGCCACAGAGCCAGAGTCGGAACCACAAGTTGATCCTCCACGAAAGTCTAATTACCAGTGGGATCCGAAGATGATTGCCAATCAGTGGCAATCGGAGTCTTCTTCTTCACAGTACGACCCCAACTATTATTATGGATATCCGCCAGGCCAACCGTGGCCATAGACCAACTTAGGCCAAAATCCTAAGCTTGGGGGAGTACGTATTTCTCGCCGACATTATATTCATGTTCACACACTCATTGCTAGATGTCGATGCTCATACTTTTTCATTGTAATATCCATGCTAGTTTATTTCCTTTTTATGCTTTCTTCTTGTGTGTTTAATAAACCTTAAGAAAAACCAAAAAAATAGTTGTAGCTTTTAGCTAGTTTAAATTTCCATGCTTGTAGTAGTAATTAAAAAGAAAATCCAAAAAGATTTCATGTTCTTCTTTTGCTTGTTGGGAGCTTTCCCGTGTAAATAGTTTTATTTCTTTTCTTTTCTTTAGGGGTTGATAGGAGAAGACCATGATTAAATTGTTGAAGTGGCTCTTATATGCACTATTCTTGATTTAACCAAGATCCCATATTGCCTTGACTTTTCCTGTTTATTGAATGCTCGCAGATTCCAGCTTAGTTCAATGCACATGCACTCTTAATATTATTCACATCGTTCGGTCATGCAAGTGAAAGGCAATTATGACGATATATGATGGACTGACTGAGATGAGAAAAGCGGGTATGAACTCGACCTCTCTTGTTTTTGTAAATATGATTAGTTCATCGTTCCTGATTCAGCCTATTATGAATAAACATGTTTGCAATGACAACTAGAGATCATAGTTTCTTGTGCCATGGTTGATTAACTAGGAGCTTATAGTGGTTTACCTTGCGTGCCAACATGCTATTAAAATGGTTGTGATGTGGTATGATAGGGTGGTATCCTCCTCTGAATGATTTAAGTTACTTGACTTGGCACATGCTCACGCATGTAGTTGAAACAAAATCAATATAGCCTTCACGATATTTATGTTCATGGTGAATTCTATTCTACTCATGCTTGCATTCTGTGTTGATTAATTTTAATGCATGTTCATGACTGTTGTCGCTCTCTAGCTGGTCGCTTACCAGTCTTTTTCTAGCCTTCACCTGTACTAAGCGGGAATACTGCTTGTGCATCCAATCCCATAAACCCCAAAGTTATGCCATATGAGTCCACCATACCTACATATATACGGTATCTACCTGCCGTTCCAAGTAAATTTGTATGTGCCAAACTATAAACCTTCAAATAAATGTCCTATTTTGTATGCTCGAATAGCTCATGTATCAACTAAGGTTGTCTGTATCTTCCATGTTAGGCGGGTTATTCTCAAGAGGAGTGGACTCCGCTCCTCACTCACAAGAAAATGGCTGGTCACTGGGATGCCCAGTCCCATGCTTTATGCAAACTAAATCAAAATAATTGCAAACAAAACTCCCCTTGGGACTCTTGTTAGTTGGAGGCACTCGTTGTTTCGAGCAAGCCATGGATTGATGCTTGTTGGTGGAGGGGGAGTATAAACTTTACCATTCTGTTTGGGAACCGCCAATAATGTGTGTAGCATGGAAGATATCGCCATCTCTTGGTTGTTATGTTGACAATGGAAGTATACCGCTCAAAATATTATTCATCTCTATTTTAAAACCGAGCTCTGGCACCTCTACAAATCTCTCCTTCCCTCTGTGAAGGGCCTATCTATTTACTTTTATGTTGAGTCATCATCCTCTTATTAAAAAGCAGCAGTTGGAGAGCACCATTGTCATTTGCATTCATTACTGTTAGTTTACATTGAGTATGACTTGACTGGATCTCTTTTACCATGAATTACAATATCTAGACAGTCCTTGATCCTTAAAGGTGCTCTGCATTTATGTTTTGCGGTCTCAGAAAGGGCTTGCGAGATACCATCTTGTTATATCATATTATGATTGTTTTGAGAAAGTGTTGTCTTCCGAGATTTATTATTATTGCTCGATAGTTGATTATGCCATTGATATGAGTAAACATGAGACCTGGGAGTTATTGTGAATATGGTTAGTTCATAATCTTTGCTGAAAACTTGAATGCTGGCTTTACATATTTACAACAACAAGAGCAAACAAAGTTTGTAAAAGTTTTTCTTTATCACTTTCAGTTTGTCAACTGAATTGCTTGAGGACAAGCAAAGGTTTAAGCTTGGGGGAGTTGATACGTCTCCGTCGTATCTACTTTTCCAAACACTTTTGCCCTTGTTTTGGCCTCTAACTTGCATGATTTGAATGGAACTAACCCGGACTCACGCTGTTTTTAGCAGAATTACCATGGTGTTATTTATGTGCAGAAACAAAAGTTCTCAGAATGACCTGAAACTTCACGGAACGTCTTTTTGGAAATAATAAATAATCCTTGCAAAAGATGAAGACCAGGGGGCCCACACCCTAGCCACGAGGGTGGGGGCGCGCACCCTACCTCGTGCGCCCCCTGGAGCTCCTCCGACCTCAACTCCAACTCTATATATTTGCTTTCGCGGAGAAAAAATCGGAGAGAAGGATTCATCGCGTTTTACGATACGGAGCCACCGCCAAGCCCTAAAACCTCTCGGGAGGGCTGATCTGGAGTCCGTTCTGGGCTCCGGAGAGGGGAATCCATCGCCATCGTCATCATCAACCATCCTGCATCACCAATTTCATGATGCTCACTGTTGTGCGTGAGTAATTCCATCGTAGGCTTGCTGGACGGTGATGGGTTGGATGAGATTTATCATGTAATCGAGTTAGTTTTGTTAGGGTTTGATCCCTAGTATCCACTATGTTCTGAGATTGATGTTGCTATGACTTTGCTATGCTTAATGCTTGTCACTAGGGCCCGAGTGCCATGATTTCAGATCTGAACCTATTATGTTTTCATCAATATATGAGAGTTATTGACCCTATCTTGCAAGCCTATAGTCACCTACTATGTGTTATGATCCGGCAACCCCGAAGTGACAATAATCGGGACCACTCCCGGTGATGACCGTAGTTTGAGGAGTTCATGTATTCACTATTTGTTAATGCTTTGGTCCGGTACCCTATTAAAAGGAGGCCTTAATATCCCTTTGTTTCCACAAGGACCCCGTTGCCACGGGAGGGTAGGACAAAAGATGTCATGCAAGCTCTTTTCATAATCACGTATGACTATATTCGGAATACATGCCTACATTACATTGATGAATTGGAGCTAGTTCTGTGTCACCCTATGTTATGACTGTTACATGATGAACCGCATCCGGCATAATTCTCTATCACTGATCCATTGCCTACGAGCTTTCCATATATTGTTCTTCACTTATTTACTTTTCCGTTGCTATTGTTACAATCACTACAAAATATCAAAAACATTACTTTTGTTATCATTACCTTTTGCTACCGTTACCACTATTATCATATTACTTTGCTACTAAATACTTTGCTGCAGATATTAAGTTTCCAAGTGTGGTTGAATTGACAACTCAACTGCTAATACTTGAGAATATTCTTTCGCTCCCCTTGTGTCGAATCAATAAATTTGCATTGAATACTCTACCCTCAAAAACTGTTGCGATCCCCTATACTTGTGAGTTATCAACGGTCGAGTATGCGGTCTAGGCTGGAAGGTCCTTCGTTGTTTCTTTTGTCGGGTTTCTTCCGTTGGCCGGACTTGGAGCCACTGAATCCGGCATTGACTATGGTGTCCTTGGTGTTGTCGCCATTGCTTCTACATTTGTGTCTATTGCGCTGGAGTCTGCCGGTGCTTTTCTTGGCCTCTGTGGGGCCTGCCTCGCTGGCTGTGTTTTTCCTATGAGCCAGCTAGCTGTCCTCACCTTCGCAAAAGCGGGTCATGAGACTTGGAGCCACTGAATCCGGCATTGACTATGGTGTCCTTGGTGTTGTCGCCATTGCTTCTACATTTGTGTCTATTGCGCTGGAGTCTGCCGGTGCTTTTCTTGGCCTCTGTGGGGCCTGCCTCGCTGGCTGTGTTTTTCCTATGAGCCAGCTAGCTGTCCTCACCTTCGCAAAAGCGGGTCATGAGTGCCGTAAGGGCTGCCATTGAGTTCAGCTTTTCTTGTCCGAGGTGGCGTGCTAGCCATTCGTCATGGATGCTGTGTTTGAAGGCTGCTAGGGCCTCAGCATCCGGACAGTCAACGATCTGGTTCTTTTTGGTTAGGAATCTAGTCCAGAATTTCCTGGCCGATTCTCTGGTTTGTTGAACTATGTGGCTTAGGTCATCGACATCTGGTGGCCGGACATAAGTTCCTTGGAAGTTGTCGAGGAAAGCCTCTTCCAAGTCCTCCCAGCTGCCGATTGAGTTCTCAGGTAGGCTATTTAATTAGTGCCGAGATGGTCCTTTGAGTTTTAATGGGAGGTATTTGATGGCGTGGAGGTCGTTTCCTCGGGCCATGTGGATGTGGAGAATGAAATCCTCGATCCATACTGCAGGATCGGTTGTACCGTCGTATGATTCCATATTGACGGGCTTGAACCCCTCGGAGAATTCATGATCCAGTACTTCATCTGTGAAGCAGATGGGGTGTGCGGCGCCTCTATATTGGGCCGCATCGTGGCGGAGCTCTGAAGGAGTCCGTCTGCGGCATTCGGCCCGAGCGTGGTTAGGTTTATCACGTCCGAATAAGTAGTCGTCGTCGCGCCTCGAGGCACGTCCTCATGATCCGTAGATCAATCTTGTGTGTCCTGCTCTACTATCCAGAGTCTGTCGGAGGTCGTACGTATAACTCCGGACTCTTCCCTCCCTATTTTGACGGGGTGGTGGGGCGGTCTGCTGTTCGGCCTGAGTTGCCGCTTTATCTCAACCGTGGGGTGGCCGTTCCGCCGCCCTGTCCCGACCACATGGTGGTCGATCCGCATTACGCGAGGGGGGTATATGCCCCGGCGCCTCCTCATCGAATTGAGGTAGCAGTCTGCCTTTTGGGTAGCTCTTGGCTGGGCGGTTGAGGCCGTATTCTTCAGCTGTCAGGACATCAGTCCATCTATCAACGAGCAGATCTTGTTCATCTTGAAGCTGCTGTTATTTCTTTTTCAGGCTCCTTGAAGTGGCTATGAGCTGAAGCATAAAGTGCTCCTGCTCGAGAGGATCCTCAGGCACGATGAGGTCTTTGTTTCCAAGGCTTGTCTCCTCCTCGGAGGGCGGATGGTAACTATCATCCTCCGGGTCATCTTCTATGGCCTGTTCGTCAAGGTTGTCTTGCCTGCTGTCGTGTTCCTGTTCGGATGTAGCCCCGGTGGGGTCTTCAGTGTTTTCGGCGTCGCCCGGAGTACTATTTTCTCCGGTGCCAGTGTTGCCGTCCTTTGAGCGGCGGGGCTTGGGCGGCGTTTGGGCCGCCGACGCTTGGACTGTGTCTCGGAGGTTTTGTTCGTATCCGGCTCTTCTTTGTCGTCGCCAGATCCTTTAGGTGTATCAACCATGTACACATCGTATGAAGAGGTGGTCGTCCAACGTCCAGTGAATGGCGGGTCTTGGCCGTGCTCCTTGTCAGCATCGTCGTCCATACCATCGATGTCTTCTGAGCCATAGTCAAGCACGTCGGTTAAGTCATCGACGGTGGCTATGAAGTGGGTGGCGGGTGGGAAGCGAAATTCCTCATCATCCGTCTCTAGCTCGAACCGGACATAGTTCGGCTGTGAGTCCTTTTCCAAGGACAAATTCTTTAAAGATTTTAGCACATCACCCAAAGGCGAGTGCTGTGACATGTCAACGGCGCTGAACTCGAAGATCGATAACCGATCTAGCTCCGTGTCCACGGGTGTACCCCGTCCAGAACTTATAGCCGGAGACGAGTCCGAAGTTCCGTTAAAGCGAATATCGCAGGGCGTCGCGTCCATGTGCGGCTCCAACCCCGCGAACTCTGAGGCCTCGGATGGCTCGATCTGCTTTGGCTCTAAGGTCGTTGCAGCCGCAGGAACCATCTCCTGGGTGTGATCCGATGATAGATTTAAGTCATGTTCATCGGGATGAGGGGGAGCGATCACCGCGGGCTCAAGTCCCTCGAAGATCAAGTCTCCACGGATATCCACGGCATAGTTCAAGCTTCTGAATCCGACCTGATGGCCAGGGGCATAACTGTCGATCTGCTCCAGATGGCCAAGCGAGTTGGCCCGCAGTACGAAGCCGCGGGATACGAGGATCTGTCCGGGGAGGAAGGTTCCTCCTCTGACAGCGTCATTATTAATGATTGAGGGGTCCATCGAACCTTTTGTCGACGACATAGTGGAACTCTCAATGAAAGCACCAATGTCGGTGTCAAAACCGGCAGATCTCGGGTAGGGGGTCCCGAACTGTGCATCTAGGATCGATGGTAACAGGAGACAGGGGACATGATGTTTACCCAGGTTCGGGCCCTCTCTATGGAGGTAATACCCTACTTCCTGCTTGATTGATCTTGATGAATATGAGTATTACAAGAGTTGATCTACCACGAGATCGTAATGGCTAAACCCTAGAAGTCTAGCCTATGAATATGGTAATGAGTATATGTGTGTCCTTTCCAAACTATCCCTTTCGGTTTATATAGACACCAAGGGGATCTAGGGTTTACATGGAGTCGGTTGCATAAAAATGAATCTTTGGTCGCCAAGCTTGCCTTCCACGCCAAGTAGAGTCCAATCCGGACATGGTACAGTCTTCGTCCTTCATGTCTTCACAGCCCATCAGTCCGGCCCATGGATAATAGGCTGGACGCCCGAGGACCCCTTAGTCCAGGACTCCCTCACCTGAACCTGGCTTCAATGACAAGGTATTCGACGCGTAGTGTTGTCTTCGGCATTGCAAGGCGGGTTCCTCCTTCTGAACTCCAAAATAGTCTTCGGACAAATTGATCGTGTCCGGACCTATAACACACACCACACACAACCGTAGAGAGAATATAATAATACACAAGTCCAATCTGCAGAAAACTTTTACAACATGACATCACGTCCATCCGGTCCTAATTTCGAACCGTTTTTTACCTGCCGCTCCATGTTTCGAGACGCGGTTGCCATTGGCACATCTTGCCGAAGCAGAGATCGTGTCCCCTTATTACGGTATTCTCATCAATACAGACATGGGTAACCCAACCGTGCCGTTTACACAACCCTCGGAAGCAGGCGAATTTTGAGGCGAGTGGGGTGGCGTTCAATATTCACTGCCTGTATAAGGAGATAAGATTCCCCTTTCTTCTCCCACGCCTTCTCTCTACTCCTGCCTTTCCACTCTTGAGCTCCAGTGCCCAAGTTCTCATCTGTTTCCCACTCGAGAAAGCACTCCAACCATGTCTGGATCAGGAGCTGGTGGCAAGTGGATGCCTTCTTCTGTCAAGAAGATAGACATCAAGGAGCTTCAAGAGGCCGGATACCTAGCCAAGGAGATCATTCACCATCTCCCGGCCGAAGGACAGATCGTCCATACCCCAGAGCCCCATGAGAGGGTTGTATTTCTCGCACACTTCATCCGTGGACTGATGTTTTACTACAGGCTAGATTTCCATGATCTAGCCCCCAATTTTATCCTCAACATCCCAGCATTCATAATCGTTTGCGAGGCCTTCCTCCGTATCCCGCCTCACTTCGGCCTATGGCGGAAGACGTTCAATGTAAAGCCGAAGGTGGTGAGAGGCCAACAAGCAGAGTGCGGAGGCGCCATGGTGGGCAAGATGCCCAACGTGATATGGACCGAAGGTTCCTTCGTTGAGATGGTGAAGGGGTGGCAATTGGGGTAGTTCTACATCACCGAGCCGCATGACACCAACTAGGCAGCGGCCCCTGAATTTCGATCCAGAACTCCGCTGCGGCTTATCTCCTGGCAAGAGAAGGGCCTCACCTGGGGATCTTCGAGCGAGATGACTAGCTCCAGATGTGCGTTCAAAACATGCTAACCAAGAGGATCGAACTCGTCAACATGATCCAGGTTATCCTCATTCGCCGGATCCTTCCATGCCAACACCAGACTTGCTTTTTGTGGGAGTTCAATCCGGCCAAGCATCAGACGCTATGAGCTCTTCGGCACAACGCACGAAGATATCTGGAAAGTGCTCTTCAAGGCCGGTGAGATACCACCGCCCACGACCGAAGATCGCGGGCTCAACTTAAAGCGCCAGGCCAATTTGGTAAGTTCTTTCATGTATTCAAGGTATAGGATTTACTGGCATATTTTGGGAAGGAGTCTAAGCCTTCCTATCAATTTTTCAGGCCTGGATCGACATAATAGAGCGGATTAATTGTCCCGCTCCACTTCCCGAAGACGAGGAGACCCCACTCCTAATGAAGATGCTATTCCCGACGCCTTATGATGTGCCGGAGAAGAAGGCCAAGAAGACGGCCAAAGGGAGCAGGAGCGGCCTTCACCGAAAGGGTGCTTCGGACATGTCGTCCAAAGACGAGACTGACTCTTCGGTCATCGAAGACGACGGTGAGGAGGAAGAAGAAAGCGGCTTCCCCCCGGAGGGGGAAAGAAGAAAAGAGAGGCCTCCATGGATCTGGAGGCGAAAGCGCCCAAGAGGGGGAAGGGCTCCCTTGCGGATAACTCCGCATGGGATGCCGAAAGCAGTCCGAAGCGAATGCCCCGGACCAAGCCTCGGGCTGCCTCATAAGTACCAAAACCCTATGCACCTCCCGATACCTGGCCTTCCTAGTTTATAATATTAACATGTTTAAACTATGCCATTGCAGTCCGGCCCGCGACGGCTCCCCGCGATCCTCGACATAGGATTCGCTAGACTCAAAGGAGATGGCTAGCATGTCTCCACCGCCCACTCATTCTGCCTCACCCAAGGGTGATGATGAGGTGGCCTCCCAAAGGATCTTCCCCAACCAGGGGGAGATTCCGGAAATCATTAAGGTGGCGCCGCAGGATGACTCCTCGGCTGCCGGACACATGGTGGAGAAAGCCCCCATGGAGACTGGCAATGGGGGCCAAATTCCCATCGGCCCTTTGCCAGATACCGTTCTGGAGACCTACACGGCTCCGGAGTCCAGCGAACGGCCTTCCCCAAAAGGAGGAAGCATGCCTGTTCCACCGGTGACCTCTGTCCAACCAGAGGCACCGGATAATCTTCTAGAGGCGCTGCGAGGCGCCTCCATTGTGGATGAGCACCTATCCTTATGGGTACCGTGATCGAAAAGGTTCAATCCGCCAAAAAGCGGACTGACCGATGCCTGCACTAGCCTTTTAACGGGCTTTGAGGTAACCACTGTAGAAAAAATATCACAATGTGGACAGTAGCCCTCGATGCTCTGTTCGGTGTCCGGAAAGGAAAAGCCGAACAGGGGATCAAAATAATCTTCGTAGGAGTCTAACATAATATGTCTTTGTGATTAAGCGGGCATCGCTGCTGGCTGCTACTAACTGCGGAGGTCTTCAGACTGAAGCAGAACCTGGAGTGGGCCGAGAAAGAGCTCGGCCTCGTGAAGAAGCAACTGGAGGACAGTAAAGGTATGCCGTGATCTGCGTGTATGTTTAGGAAGAATGAATACTTCGTGCTTGATTAAAGTGCCATGAACTTTATTAGGGGCCACGACCAAGGTGGTGGCTCTTAAGAAGGCATTATTAAAGGCCGAGAACAAAGTGGCCATGGAACGCACCGCGCGCGAGAAGCACGAGGCCCGGGTCGGCAAGGTTCAACAAGAGCTCCAGGACGACGTCAAGAAGTGCAAGTCCTTGGAGCGTGATTCTAAGATGCAAGCGTACGAACTTGCGAAGGCCCTCCAGAGCGTGCAGGAGGCTCGAGCCGAAGCCCAGAGTGCCCTCCAAGAAATCCAGGCAGCCCGGAAGATCGCGGCAGGTAAGGCTTTCAGTATGCAAAGCAAGTCTGTGGAGGAAGCGTTCCTTTTACTTACCCGGATTTGGGGCTCTCTAGGGGCGTTTATGGATTTGTCGCGCAGCGTATCAGACGCTGCTGAGTTCTATCGTGCCGAGGAAGACAGTTCGATGGAGAAGCTGTTCTGGTCCCAATATCTTGGACCCGAACATCCGGTGTCCTTCAGCGGCCAGCTGAAACAGCTGGTCGAGCTGCACAAGGCGGCCGAGCTAGCCATGAAGGAGTTGATAGTCCGACTATGGCCTGCTGTGCTGATACCTAGCAGCTACTTCAGACTTGTGAAGCGGCTTGTTGATGCCTGCCCCCGGCTTGAGGTGATAAAGTGGTATGTCTGCATCGAAGGTGCATGGATGGCCTTTGCCCGCGTCAAAATGCACTGGGCGAAGATGGATGCCAAGAAGGTAATGACCAAGGGGCCACCTGAGGGCAAGGAGCACCGCCGACCCGAGATGTATTTTGATGGTGTCCTAGAAGAGTCCCGCATTGTTGGGGATCACTTTGCGAAAGACATTATCTTTGAGCGAATGTCCTTGAGCTCCCTCTGCCTTGTATAAAACAAGTTGTTTATGCAATATGATGCTTGAGATGTTTTTAAATTTTTACTTCCTGTGCGGCCGTATTGTATGAAATCTGAGGGTTAACCAGTCGTCGGCTTCTGCCCCCACATAGGTAGTACGGGGGTGTTCGGGATGGAATCTAAACAATCTTGATCCAATTAAATGGTCCTTGAAGGAGTTGTTTAGCGCAATGAACCAGGCAACCAGACTATGCGGCTGTAACGCCCTCACTTAGCCATAGGAGTGCGATAATAAAAACATGGGCGCAGCCCCTAGTATCCGAACTAGGGTGCTATAGGCATCTGATCGGGAAGTACCAATCCTTCACGTAATGCACAAGAAATCTCCAATGATTTGTAACCTCCGAACAGCTAACCAGCTCTCGCCGCATCATGACAGTCAGTTTTCGGCTTTCTCTACTGAGGTGCTCCTTTGGATAAACCAAGGCAGAATCGCAGTAGTTCTCCCTTTACTATCTTAGCCGATATAGCGGAATGTATGGTAGCAAGCACAGGAGCCCGGGAACCCAACTATTGACCAAAGACATGATCCGGAGCCAATGCATATAATGCTCAATTCGGGGTGCCGAACTATACTTATAAAAAGTGTTCGGACTTTTGTTGCCATAGTGTGGGGTGCTATGCAGCCCCTGGCGAACATGAAAACATACCAGAGTGTACGGGTGCTACCTGATAGGGTTATCCACAGGGGAGCTGGAAAAAAAATAAAGAAAACAGAAAAGGTACGAAGGTAAAATGCTGGAGTCCTACAGCTCTAGCCGCAGACTGTTCTCATTGTAATTTAATTAGTATGTCGAAGCGCATTGATACATGTAGTGCTATAAGCAATAGGCTATTTGACATGCCGAAACCAAGAGAGAGCTGCATGCGGGTCCTGAAAACAGGTAAAGCTATTGTTAACAGAATCACCTAAAAAGTCCCCCATATGTCTGTGTTTCTCGTCGTCTTGGTGTGTTTATCCTTCCAGAGGACCAATGATCAGACCACCAGATGGTGCCTGTGGGATTGAGGCCTGTTAAGGAAACAAGTAAAAGTGAAAGTATGTGTGTATCCGACGTCGGTTGAGCCGTACTACGGACCACAAGCTAGCTGTGCCTTCGTCGATGCCCATGGGATTTTGAGTAGTTAATTATGTACGCGCAACACGAATGCCATTACTTGATCAGAACTGCGACGGAGGCTGGATTGCTAGTCGAGCTCCTAACGAGCTGAGCTCTCCTGCTGCAGAGTAGTTCGGACCCTCTTAATGGTGTCCGTAGGCTCGACAGTCGAATTAAGGCTCTGCCTGAGAAGGCCGCACTGTACTTCTGCTGCTAGGGCAACTGTGTGCTCTTTTGTACGGAGGGAGCGTTCCGTGTTTCCGTTGACTGTTATGACACCGAGTGGACCGGGCATCTTGAGGTTAAGATAAGAATAATGTGGTACTTCATTGAATCGAGCAAACACAGTTCGTCCGAGCAGTGCGTGATAGCCGCTGTAGAAAGGGACGATATTGAAGATTAACTCCTCGCTTCGGAAGTCGTCCGGAGATCCGAAGACAACCTCTAGTGTGATTGAGCCCGTACAGCGGGCCTCGACACCTGGTATGACTCCTTTGAAGGTAGTCCTGGTGGGCTTGATCCGAGATGGGTTAATGCCCATTTTTCGCGTTGTATCCCGATAGAGCAGATTAAGGCTGCTACCTCCATCCATGAGGACGCAGGTCAAGTGGAACCCATCAATTATTGGGTCTAGGACAAGTGCGGCTGAGCCACCGTGACGGGTACTGGTCGGATGATCCCGGTGATCAAAGGTGATCGGCATGACGACCATGGATTAAATTTTGAGGCGACTGGCTCTATCGCATAGATGTCCCTAAGTGTGCACTTGCGCTCCCTCTTGGGGATGTGGGTAGCGTATATCATGTTCACCGTTTGGACCTGAGGGGGAAACTTCTTCTGTCCCCCTATGTTCGGTTGCTGGGGCTATTCGTCACAGTCCTTGCTTTGCGATCCTTTATCCCTGTTCTCGGTGTTTCATTTGCCGGCCTGTTAAAAAACCCAGCAATCTCTATTTGTATGATTGGGTGGCTTTTCTGGGGTGCCATGAATCTGGCACGGACGATCAAGTATGCAGTCCAAGCTGGATGGGCCTGAATTATTCTTTTGGAACGGCTTCTTCCGCTGACCGAACTTAGAGTCCCTGAATCCGGCATTGACTGTCGTGTCCTCGGTGTTATCGCTGTTGTTTTGACGTTTGTATCTGTTGCGTCGAGACTTGTCTTTGCTAGTTTTAGCTTCAGGGGTACCGACGTCGCTTGCATTGTTTTTGCTACGGGCCAACCAAATGTCCTCACCCAAACAAAAGAGGGTCATGAGTGTCGTGAGGGCTACCATGGATTTTGGCTTTTCTTGGCCGAGGTGGCGAGTGGGCCATTCGTCGCCGATGCTGTGTTTGAAGGCTGCTAGGGCTTCGGCATTCGGACAATCGATGATTTGGTTCTTTTTAGTTAAGAACCTAGTCCAGAATTTCCTGGCGGACCCTCTGGGTTGTTGGACTATATGGCTTACGTCATCAGCATCCGGAGGTTGAACATATGTACCTTGGAAGTTATCGAGGAAGGCCTCTTCCAAGTCCTCCCAGCTGCCAATAGAATTTGCAGGCAGACTGTTGAGCCAGTGCCGAGCTGGCACCTTGAGTTTTAAAGGGAGGTATTTGATGGCGTGGAGGTCATCGCCGCGGGCCATATGAATGTGGAGAATGAAGTCTTCGATCCACACCGCGGGGTCCGTGGTTCCATCGTATGATCCTATGTTCACAGGTTTGAACCCTTCTGGGAATTCATGATCCAGGACCTCATCGGTGAAGCAATGAGGGTGTGCGGCGCCTCTATATCGGGTCGTATCGCGATGTAGCTCTGATGGAGTCGTCTGCGGTTTTCGGCCCGCGCGTGACTAAGTTTGTCACGTCCGAATAGGTGGCCGTCGTGTACGAAAACGGAGTCCGGAGAGCACATGAGGTGCCCACGAGGTAGGGGGCGCGCCCAGTAGGGTAGGGCGCGCCCTCCACCCTCGTGGATCCCTCGTGTCCTTCCCGGACTACTGCTTATTTTTCTATTTTTCTAAATATTCCAAAACGGAGAAATATTGCTTTAAAAACTGTTTTGGAGTCGGTTTACTTACCGTACCACATACCTATTCCTTTTCGGAGTCTGAAACGTTCCTGAAAGTGCCCCTTATATATTCCTCCGGGGTTACAGTTTCAATAACATTGGTCTCAACATTTATGGGATTACCTGAGATATAGTGTTTGATTCTTTGACCGTTCACCACCTTCGGATTGGTACCTTCAAAGTTGTTGATTTTTATGGCACCGGAACGGTAGACCTCCTCGATAACATAAGGGCCTTCCCATTTAGAGAGAAGTTTTCCCGCAAAAAATCTTAAACGAGAGTTGTATAGCAATACATAATCACCTACATTAAACTCACGCTTTTGTATCCTTTTGTCATGCCATCTTTTAACTTTTTCTTTAAACAACTTGGCATTCTCGTAGGCTTGGGTTCTCCATTCATCAAGTGAGCTCATATCAAATAGCCTCTTCTCACCGACAAGTTTAAAATCATAATTAAGTTCTTTAATAGCCCAATAAGCCTTGTGTTCTAGTTCGAGAGGCAAGTGACATGCTTTTCCATAGACCATTTTATACGGAGACATACCCATAGGATTTTTATATGCAGTTCTATAGGCCCATAATGCATCATCAAGTTTCTTGGACCAATTCTTTCTAGACCTATTAACAGTCTTTTGCAAAATTAATTTGAGCTCTCTATTACTCAA
Source organism: Triticum urartu (assembly GCF_056163025.1). NCBI lineage: Eukaryota > Viridiplantae > Streptophyta > Magnoliopsida > Poales > Poaceae > Triticum > Triticum urartu. The sequence goes on from NC_141878.1 coordinate 92,247,163, forward strand.
TTCTACTTGACCACTAGACTGAGGGTGATAAGGAGATGAAATTCTATGATTAACATCATATTTAGCAAGCATTTTACAGAAGGCACCATGAATAAAATGTGAACCACCATCAGTCATTAAATATATAGGGACTACAAATCTTGGGAAAATAACTTCTTTAAGCATTTTAATAGAAGTGTTATGATCAGCACTACTAGTTGGAATAGCTTCTACCCACTTAGTAATGTAATCAACAGCAACTAAAATATGTGTATAACCATTAGAGGAAGGAAAAGGTCCCATATAGTCAAAGCCCCAAACATCAAATGGTTCAATGACAAGTGAATAATTCATAGGAATTTCTTGACGTCTACTAATATTACCAATTCTTTGACATTCATCACAACATAAGACAAACTTACAGGCATCCTTGAAGAGAGTAGGCCAATAAACACCAGATTGCAGTACCTTATGTGCAGTTCTATCTCGAGCATGGTGTCCTCCATAAGCTTCGGAGTGACACTTGCGTAGGATCTGTTCCTGTTCATGCTCAAGTACACAACGTCTAATAACACCATCTACTCCTTCCTTATAAAGATGTGGGTCATCCCAAAAGTAATGCCTCAAATCATAGAAGAACCTTTTCTTTTGCTGGTATGTGAAACTAGGTGGTATAAACTTAGCAACAATGTAATTAGCATAATCAGCATACCATGCAGCAGTATGAGAAGCATTTATGACATTTAATTGCTCATCAGGAAAACTATCATCAATAGGTAGTGGGTCATCAAGCACATTTTCTAACCTAGACAAGTTGTCTGCAACGGGGTCCTCAGCTCCTTTTCTATCAACAATATGCAAATCAAATTCTTGTCGCAAGAGAACCCATCTAATAAGTCTAGGTTTAGCATCTTTCTTTTCCATAAGATATTTAATAGCGGCATGATCAGTGTGAATAGTTACTTTAGAATCAACAATATAAGGTCTAAACTTATCACAAGCAAATACAACTTCTAAGAATTCTTTTTCAGTAGTAGCATAGTTTCTTTGAGCATTGTCTAGAGTTTTACTATCATATTGAATAACATTTAGTTTCTTATCAACTATTTGTCCTAGAACAGCACCTACAACATAATCACTAGCATCACACATAATTTCAAAGGGTAAATTCCAATCAGTTGCTGAACAATAGGTGCAGAGATCAATGCTTTAATAAGTATTTCAAATGCTTCTACACAATCATCATCAAAAAGAAATGGTATATCTTTTTGTAATAAATTAGTCAGAGGCCGAGAGATTTTTGAGAAGTCCTTAATGAACCTCCTATAAAAACCGGCACGACCAAGGAAACTTCTTATACCTTTGATGTCCTTGGGACATGGCATCTTTTCAATAGCATCAACCTTGGCTTTATCAACTTCAATACCTCTTTTAGAAACTTTATGCCCCAAGACAATACCTTCATTAACCATAAAGTGGCACTTTTTCCAATTCAAGACAAGATTAGTTTCTTCACATGTCTACAAAACTCGATCAAGGTTGCTCAAGCAGTCATCAAAAGAAGATCCATAGACGGAAAAGTCGTCCATGAAAACCTCACAAATCTTTTCACAAAAGTCAGGGAATATAGCCATCATGCATCTTTGAAAGGTAGCAGGTGCATTACATAAACCAAAAGGCATACGTCTATAAGCAAAAGTACCAAAAGGGCATGTAAAAGTAGTCTTTCATTGATCTTTAGCTGACACAGGTATTTGAGAGAAACCGAAATAACCATCTAGAAAGCAAAAATGTGTATGTTTAGATAATCTTTCTAGCATTTGATCGATAAAAGGTAATGGGTAATGATCTTTTTTAGTAGCCTTATTTAATTTGCGGAAATCAATTACCATACTATAACCTGTAATAATTCTTTGAGGAATCAATTCATCTTTATCATTAGGAACAACAGTAATACCTCCTTTCTTAGGGACACAATGGACAGGGCTTACCCACTGACTATCAGCAACGGGATAAATTATACCTGCCTCAAGGAGCTTTAGTATCTCCTTTCTTACCACTTCTTTCATTTTAGGATTCAGCCGGCGTTGATGATCACAAACTGGTTTAGCATCTTCTTCCAAATTAATTTTATGTTGACATCAAGTGGGACTAATGCCCTTAAGATCATCAAGAGTATACCCAATAGCAGCACGGTGCTTCTTCAGAGTTTTCAATAATCTCTCTTCTTCATGTTCTAAAAGGTTAGCACTAATAATAACAGGATATATCTTTTTCTCATCAAGATAAGCATATTTAAGAGTATCAGGTAACGGTTTAAGCTCAAACACGGGATCACCCTTTGGTGGAGGAGGATCCCCTAGGATTTCAACAGGTAAATTGTTTTTCAGCATAGGTTCCTGTTTAAAGAATACTTCATCTAATTCCCTTCTTTCATTCATAAACATATCGTTTTCATGGTCTAGCAAATATTGTTCTAAAGGATCACTAGGGGGTATGACAATAGAAGCAAGAACAATAATTTCATCCTTACTAGGTAATTCTTCTTCACGGTGTTGTCTACTAAATTTAGAAAAATTAAATTCATGAGTCATATCTTCTAAACAGATAGTAACAACATCTCTTTTGCAATCTATGGTAGCATTAACAGTATTTAAGAACGGTCTACCAAATATAAAGGGACAAAAGCTATCTTATGGGGAACCAAGAACAAGAAAATCAGCAGGATATTTAGTTTTCCCACACAAGACTTCAACATCTCTAACAATTCCCATTGGTGAAATAGTATCTCTATTGGCAAGTTTAATTGTGACATCAATATCTTCCATCTCAGCAGGTGCAATATCATGCATAACTTCTTTGTATAAGGAATAAGGTATTGCACTAGCACTGGCACCCATATCACATAAGCCATGATAACAATGATCTCCTATTTTAACAGAAATAACAGGCATGCCTACCACAGGTCTAGGTTTATCTTTATCGCGGGGTTTAGCAATTCTAGAAGTTTCATTACAGAAATAAATAACATGCCCATTTATATTATTAGACAAGAGATCTTTAACAATAGCAATATTAGGTTCAACTTTAACTTGCTCAGGAGGGGTATATGTTTTAATATTGCTTTTACGAACTACAGTTGAAGCTTTAGCATGATCCTTTATCCTAACAGGGAAAGGTGGTTTCTCAATGTAAGAAGTAGGAACAATAGGATCATTATAAGTGATAGTCTTTTCTTCAACTTTAATAGGTGCAGCTACTTTTAATTCTATGGGAGGATGATATTTAATCCACTTCTCCTTGGGGAGATCAACATAGGTAGCAAAAGATTCACACAAAGAAGCTATTATCTCAGAGTCTAGTCCATATTTAGTGCTAAATTTATGAAAAATATCAGTATCCTTAAAAGATTTAACACAATCAAAACTAGGTGTCATACCTGACTCCTTACCATTGTCAAGGTCCCAATCTTCAGAGTTGCGTTTAATTCTTTCCAATAAATCCCATTTGAATTCAATAGTCTTCATCATAAAAGAGCCAACACAAGAAGTATCAAGCATGGTGCGATTGTTACCAGAAAGCCGAGCATAAAATTTTGAATAATCATTTATCTTGAGAGCTCATGATTGGGGCATGAATATAACATTGATTTAAGCCTCCCCCAAGCTTGAGCGATGCTTTCTCCTTCGCGAGGCCAAAAATTATATATATAATTGTGATCACGATGAACACGATGCATAGGATAAAACTTCTGATGAAATTCCAATTTCAATCGTTTGTAATTCCAAGACCTCATATCATCACATAGCCTATACCATGTCGATGCATCTCCCCTCAAAGATAAGGGGAAGACCTTCTTCTTAACAACATCTCTGGGTACACCTGCAAGCTTAAATAATCCACAAACTTGCACATATATCAGATGTTCATCAGGATGTTTTGTTCCATCTCCTAGAAAAGGATTAGCTAGCAGTTTTTCTATCATACCTGAAGCAACTTCAAAGCAAGCATTTTCATTTTCAATAGGTTCAGTAGGTTGAGGGGCAACTCTTTTCTCTACTGGTTGGGGTGAAGATACCCCGAACAAGCCCCTCAGAGGGTTACCTTCCATGGTAACAAGTGATAGTAAATTTCAGCATAGTATATAAATTTTTCCTTACCAGATTCCACCTACCAAAGGCGCTTCACTCCCCGGCAACGGCGCCAGAAAAGAGTCTTGATGACCCACAAGTATAGGGGATCTATTGTAGTCCTTTCGATAAGTAAGAGTGTCGAACCCAACGAGGAGCAGAAGGAAATGATTAGCGGTTTCCAGCAAGGTATTCTCTGCACGTACTGAAATAAGTGGTAACAGATAGTTTTGTGATAAGATAATTTGTAATGAGCAACAAGTAACAAAAGTAAATAAGGTGCAGCAAGGTGGCCCAATCCTTTTTGTAGCAAAGGACAAGCCTGGACAAACTCATATATGATGTAAAGCACTCCCGAGGACACATGGGAATATCGTCAAGCTAGTTCTCATCACATTCATATGATTCGCGTTCGGTACTTTGATAATTTGGTATGTGGGTGGGCAGGTGCTTGGGTGCTGCCCTTACTTGGACAAGCATCCCACTTATGATTAACCTCTATTGCAAGCATCCGCAAATACAACAAAAGTATTAAGGTAAACCTAACCATAGCATGAAACATATGGATCCAAATCAGCCCCTTACGAAGCAACGCATAAACTAGGGTTCAAGCTTCTGTCACTCTAGCAACCCATCATCTACTTATTACTTCCCAGTGCCTTCCTCTAGGCCCAAATAATGGTGAAGTGGCATGTAGTCGACGTTCACATAACACCACTAGAGGAGAGACAACATACATCTCAACAAAATATCGAACGAATACCAAATTCACATGACTACTAATAGCAAGACTTCTCCCATGTCCTCAGGAACAAAAGTAACTACTCACAAAGCATAAACATGTCCATAATCAGAGGGGTATTAATATGCATATAGGATCTGAACATATGATCTTCCACCAATTAAACCAACTAGCATCAACTATAAGGAGTGATTAACAATACTGGCAACCTACTAGCACCAATCCCGGACTTGGAGACAAGAATTGGATACAAGAGATGAACTAGGGTTTTGAGATGAGATGGTGCTGATGAAGATGTTGATGGAGATTGCCCTCTCCCGACGAGAGGAGCATTGGTGATGACGATGGCGATGATTTCCCCCTCCGAGAGGGAAGTTTCCCCGGCAGAACAGCTCCGCCAGAGCCCTAGATTGGTTCGGCCAAGGTTTCGCCTCGTGACGGCGGAGTTTCGTCTGAGAAGATGGCTTCTGATTTTTTTTCCATCGAAAGACACCATATAGCAGAAGATGGCCACCAAAGGGCCACCAGGGGGCCCACGAGGTAGGGGGCACGCCCAGGGGGTAGGGCGCACCCCCCACCCTCGTGGGCAGTGTGTGGCCCCTAGTGAAGTTCTTGCTCTCAATATTTTTTATATATTTGGAAAACATCTTCCGTGAAGTTTCAGGACTTTTGGAGTTGTGCAGAATAGGTCTCTAATATTTTCTCCTTTTCCAGCCCAGAATCCCAGCTGCTGGCATTCTCCCTTCTTTATGTAAACCTTGTAAAATAAGAGAGAATAGGCATAAGTATTGTGACATAATGTGTAATAACAGCCATAATGAAATAAATACTGATATAAAAGCATGATGCAAAATGGACGTATCAATGCATTACGGAACGAGTAAAGAGACTTGCCGGTAACGAGATTGAACTAGGTATTGAGATTCCGACGATCGAATATCGGGCAAGTAACATACCGATGACAAAGGGAACAACATATGTTGTTATGTGGTTCGACCGATAAAGATCTTTGTAGAATATGTAGGAGCCAATATGGGCATCCAGGTTCCGCTATTGGTTATTGACCAGAGAGATGTCTCGGTCATGTCTACATAGTTCTCGAACCCGTAGGGTCCGCACGCTTAACGTTCATTGATGATATAGTACTATATGAGTTATGTATGTTGGTGACCGAATGTTGTTCGGAGTCCCGGATAAGATCACGGACATGAAGAGGAACTCCAGAATGGTTCGGAGATAAAGATTGATATATGGGATAATAGTGTTTGGTCTCCTGAATGGTTCCGGAATTCACCGGAAGGGGTTCTGGATGTTTCCCAAAATGTTTGGGTACGAGAACACTTTATTTGGGCAAAAGGGGAAAGCCCACAAGGTTTTTGAAAAGAGCAGAAGGAAGTTTTGCGGAGTCCAGGGGCCAGACGCCAGGGTCCCTGGCGTCTGGGTCCAGATGCCGGGATCCCCGGCGTCTGGTCCTGGAGTCCGAGGACTCTTGCCTTTCAGGTGAAACCGACTTTGTGTAGGCTTTTACTCCAAGTTTCGACCCCAAGGCTCAACATATAAATAGAGGGGTAGGGCTAGCACCCAAGACACATCAAGAAACACCAAGCCGTGTGCCAGCAACCCCGTCCCCTCTAGTTTATCCTCCGTCATAGTTTTCGTAGTGTGCTACCTCTTGAGCACTGCGTTGGATTTCCCCGAAGAGGAAGGGATGATGCAGCAAAGTAGCGTAAGTATTTCCCTCAGTTTTTGAGAACCAAGGTATCAATCCAGTAGGAGGCTACGCTCGAGTCCCTCGTACCTACACAAAAACAATAGCTCAACGCAACCAATGCGCTTAGGTGCTGTCAATCCCTTCACGGTCACTTACGAAACTGAGATCTGATAGAGATGATAAATAATATTTTTTGGTATTTTTGGTATAGAGATGCAAAGTAAAAAGTAAAAGAAAAGTAAAGCAAAGCAATAATAAAGTGATGGAGATTGATATGATGAGAAAGAGACCCGGGGGCCATAGGTTTCACTAGTGGCTTCTCTCAAGAGCATAAGTATTCTACGGTGGGTGAACAAATTACTGTTGAGCAATTGATAGAATTGTGCATAATTATGAGAATATCTAGGCATGATCATGTATATAGGCATCATGTCCGTGACAAGTAAATCGAAACGATTCTGCATCTACTACTATTACTCCACTCATCGACCGCCATCCAGCATGCATCTAGAGTATTAAGTTAAAAACAGAGTAATGCCTTAAGCAAGATGACATGATGTAGAGAGATAAATTCATGCAATATGAAATAAACCCCATCTTGTTATCCTCGATGGCAACGATACAATACGTGCCTTGCTGCCCCTTCTGTCACTGGGTAAGTACACCGCAAGATCGAACCCAAATCTAAGCACTTCTCACATGGCAAGAACAACCAATCTAGTAGGCCAAACCAAACTGATAATTCGAAGAGACTTGCAAAGATAACCAATCATACATAAAAGAATTCAGAGAAGATTCAAATATTATTCATAGATAAACTTGATCATAAACCCACAATTCATTGGTCTCAACAAACACACCGCAAAAAGAAGATTACATCGAATAGATCTCCACGAGAGAGGGGGAGCCATTGTATTGAGATCCAAAAAGAGAGAAGAAGCCATCTAGCTACTAGCTATGGACCCGTAGGTCTGAAGTAAACTACTCACACTTCATCGGAGGGGCTTGGATGATGATGTAGAAGCCCTCTGTGATCAATGTCCCCTCCGGCGGAGCTCCGGAACAGGCCCCAAGATGGGATCTCGTGGATACAGAAAGTTGCGGCGGTGGAATTAGGTTTTTGGCTCCGTATTTGATCGTTTGGGGGTACGTGGGTATATATAGGAGGAAGAAGTACGTCGGTGGAGCAACAGGGGGCCCATGAGGGTAGGGGCGTGCCTGGGGGGGGTAGGGCGCGCCCCCTACCTCATGGCCTCCTGTTACGTGCCTTGACATAGGGTCCAAGTCTCCTGAGTTGTATTTGGTGAGAAAATCACGTTCCCGAAGGTTTCATTCCGATTGGACTCCGTTTGATATTCCTTTTCTTTGAAACCCTAAAACAGGCAAAAAACAGCAATTCTGGGCTGGGCCTCAGGTTAATAGGTTAGTCCCAAAAATAATATAAAATTGGATAATAAAGCCCAATAATTTCCAAAACAGTAGATAATATAGCATGGAGCAATCAAAAATTATAGATACGTTTGTGACGCCCTCGATTCAATCGTACACTAATCATACATGCAAATGTGTACAATCAAGATCAAGGACTCACGGGAAGATATCACAACACAACTCTAGACACAAATTAAAATAATACAAGCTTTATATTACAAGCTAGGGGCCTCGAGGGCTCGAATACATAAGCTCGAATACACAAGAGTCGGCGGAAGCAACAATATCTGAGAACAGACATGAGTTAGACTAGTTTGCCTTAAGAAGGCTAGCACAAAAGCAATAACGATCGAAAAGGCGGCCTCCTTCCTGGGAGCATCCTAACTACTCCTAGTCATCTGCGGTCTTCACGTAGTAGTAAGCATTCTCCGGGTAGTAGTAGTCATCAGTGGCGTCGTCTGGCTCCTGGGATCCGTCATCTGGTCGCAACAATCGGGTATGGGGAAAAAGGAGTAGCAAAGCAACCGTGAGTACTCATCCATAGTACTCGCAAGACTTACATTAAATCTAAAATAAGTATGCATCTGTATCAAAGGAATGGGTTGTATCTGTGGACTAAACTACAGAATGCTAGAAGGGAAGGGGAAAGCCTAGCCTATCAAAGACTAGCATCTTCTGGAAACCACCATCTTGCAGCAACAGGAGAGAGTAGAGTAGCATAAAGTAAAGTAGCAGTAATGTTATCAACCTCGGCCAGAGATCCTTTCACGACTCCCTGCGAGAAAGCAATCCCAGAGCCATACTATCCAGTTATCATCTCATATCCAAGTCTCATCTCCAGGTATCATCTCAAGTATCCAGTTCTAGTTGTATCGATCGGGATACAACTCCAAGTGTCCGTTACCATAGGACAGGCTATCGATAGATGTTTTCTTTCCTGCAGGGGTGCACCAACTTACCCACCATGCTCGATTAACTCCGGCCGGACACACTTTCCTGGGTCATGCCCGGCCTCGGCCAAACAATACGCCGCAAACCGACCTAGGCTTAATAGAGAGGCCAGCACGCCAGACTAAACCTATGCCCCCGGGGGTCATCAGCCATCTCCCCGGGAACTCCTGCACGTTGCGTGGGCGGCCGGTGAGCAGACCTAGCTACCTCCTTCAACAAGGCAAGTGCTTACGCACTCCAACCCAGCGCGTGCCGCTCAGTCGCTGACGTCTATTAAGCTTCGGCTGATGCATACGACGCAGAACGCCCATACTATGCCCACGTGATGGTTAGTGCTATCAGGCCAGAGGCCCCTCGGATCAAATATCCAAATCATAGTGGATTGGGAACGCACGGTAACAAGCAGAGACTCACGAAAGATGTGACCCCGTTGCCCCGTCTCGAGTACTTGCGGCAAGGGCTAAGAATGCCCGGCCACGCCTCGTAAGTATCTCGCGGGCACCTTCCAGGTCAACCCGACTCCACATCACTCGCAATTAAGCTCGCGCGGGTACCGCTCAGGGCCGACCCGTCTTTAATAACATGGCTTAGTGCAAAGTCATAGTAACCATAGTAACTGTGTGTCTAACACCAAGGGGAAAACCCGAGGAATCACCCCCGATGAATTCCACTAGATGTAATCATCAAGGTGAATGTAAGAGGAATCACCCCCAAGGTTCACACTTGAGGGGTTGCATGACAGAGTCGTATTGGAAGTGGTTAAGGAGGAAATCACCCTCGATGACCACGACCGAATGACTACACTATAGGGTTAACATCAGAAGTGCTGTAGAGGTCTCACCCTCGGTACTCGATAGTAACCTAGTAGTGTCGAACAACTAAGGGGAAAGTGATGTGCGGTGCCAGGGCCTGGTCTTCGATCCCGTTGATCGGGTCTTCAATGATGAAGCAGGGGCAACAAGGACAAGGTGGGGGTCACTGATGGATCACTAACCAACCTATACTAAGCAGTTTAGGATAAACGGGTAAGGTATAAAAGCAGGTAACAACAACAGGCGATGCATCGGAGTAGGATCATACAGAAAGAAGTAGCAGTTCTAATGCAAGCATGAGAGGGAAAGAAATAGGCGATATCGGAATTCTCAAGGGGGGTTTGCTTGCCTGGTTGCTCAGACAAGAAGGAGGGGTCGTCGGTGACGTAGTCGATCACAGTGGCAGCATCGGTCTCGGGGTCTACCGGAGAGAAGAGGGGGAACAGTAAATATAAAGCAAACATAGCATCACAAAGCATAACGTGGCAATATGATGTTCCAGGTGTGACCTAACGTAAGGCTACACGAAAAAGGTGAAGAGGGAATTCAACCGGGAATGTATTCCCGGTTCCGGACCTGTGTCAGACAGATGACCGGAGGGGGAATGTTCCATGTTCAGCATGCTAGGGGCATGTGACAGATGAACGGACCGTGTATTCGGATTTGTTGGATTTTTCTGAGCAATTTTCATGTAGAAAACATTTCCATCGGAGTTACGGTTTATTTTCTATGAATTTTCAAAGATTAAACCATATTCTGGATTTATTTATTAATAGAAAAGATAAAATGACATCAGCATGACGTGCTGATGACGTCAGCAGTCAACAGAACGGCTGACCAGGTCAAACTGACCAGTGGGGCCACTGGGACCCACATGTCAGCCTCTGTTGGCTTAACAGTTGATTAACTAATCTAGCAGGATCAATTAGGGGTGTGGGCCCCAGGTGTCAGTGAGTGTTTTAGGTTAATCTAATTACTTTTATTAATAAAACGTTATTAGACTAAATAACAGAGGGGGCCCACATGTCAGAGGCTGGGGCTGCCCAGTCAGCACGGTTGACTGGTCAAACCAGTCAACAGGGGGTCAGCGGGTCCACTGGGGGCCACGGGTCAGTGACCTAGGTGGTGGCCCGGGGGTGGCCCACACGGCGCCAGCTCAGCGGAGCTGCCGGAGTAGCTCCGGCGAGCTCGTGCGTGGCGGCCAAACGCCGACGAGGTCGGAAAACGCCTACGGGTCACCATTTCGCGTGCCACTACTTGCGTTCGAAAGCTATGAGGGAGCCGCGTCGAGTGGTGGTGCTAGACTACACCGGGGAGGCCGGAAACGTCACCGGCGTCGAGCTTGGCAGCGGTGGCTTTCGGGCGTGCGTGGAAACGGCGCTAAGAGGAACGGGGAGGCGCGCTAGTGGTGGCGTTGGACTCGCACGAGCTCCCGGAGCCCGATGCGAGGCTCAGCCGCGCGTTACAGTGGCGAAGGCCACGACGGCGAGCCCGTCGGCCGCGATGCGTGCGGGTGCTAGAGGAGCAGCGGCTACGGCGCGTTCGCAGGCTGAAAGGAGGGGAGCAGGAGGCGGAGGAGCTCACCTAGCGGCACGCACGGCGGCCCTTGACGGCTTAGGAGCAGCAGGGGTGTTGGTGGAGCAACGGCGACGTCGCAGTGGCCGGAGATGGGGACGAGGACGAACGGCGGCTGCGGTGCCTCCCAGCTCCAGCTGAGGCCACCAGTCGACATAGTCGACCCCAGCGGAGGTCACCGACAGGGTCAGCGGGCGCGGGGCCGCCGGTGGCCGAGACAATGACGGAGGGCGGCGGCGACTGCTCTCGGGCCGCGTATCTAGAGGGAAAGAGGAGAGGAGGATCAGGCAGAGTGGGAGAGGGGAGTGGGTGGTGCAAGTGGAGACGGGAATCGCTGAGGCGAGGACGCGCAGGCCTTATCCCCTTGCCCGGGCGTCGCCGGCGAGGCGGGTCTGGCGGGGACGGCGCCTGTAGCGACTCGGGTCGGGGAATAGGAAGGGGGGGAGGAGAGCGACCGGGGGAGGTGGGCTGCCTAGGATGGGGGGTTGGGCCGGCCCTGGGGGGTTCGGTCCAGGGAGGGGGCACTTCCCTCTCTCTTTCTTTTCCTTTTCCCTTTTCCTTTTTCTTTCTTTTTTTAGCTTTTCTGTTTTAGCCATTTTAGGCCACCTTCACATTTTGCAAAAATGCTGGTTCACCACCAATATTACCAGAAGAATACTTCACGCATGATGAACATTTTAGTTTTCATGTTGGAGTATTTTGAATTCCACACAAAATTTGAATTTGAATTCAACTGGAATTTGAAAGAGAGAGGAGACAAAGATGATCAGGCACTTGTTTAGCAAAATAATTAACTGAACCCCAGGGGTTACTGTAGCATCATTACACCGGGGTGTTACAACTCTCCTCCTCTAAAAGAAATTCTCGTCCCGAGAATTAAGAGGTAGAAGGGAACAGGTCGGGGTACTCAGCACAGAGGTTATCCTTGCGTTCCCAAGTGGCTTCATCTTTAGAATGATTTCACCATTGCACCTTGAGGAACTTGGTAACCTTCTGGCGTGTTCGATGTTCAGCTTCTTCAAGAATGCAGATCGGATGCTCCTTGTATGTGAGATCATCTTGAACTTCAATCAATTCTGGATCCACTTCACGTTCTGGATCCTTGAAGCATCGACGAAGTTGCGACACGTGGAAGACATCATGAACATGAGAGAACTGAGGTGGCAACTCCAGTTGATAAGCCACCAGTCCACGACAGGACAGAATGCGGAAGGGACCAATGTAGCACGGAGCTAGCTTGCCCTTGACTCCAAACCGATGAGTGCCTCTCAAAGGAGTGACATGCAGATAAGCTTGTTCACCAGGTTGACAAGTTGAACCCCAGTGTTTCCGGTCATAGTTGCTCTTCTGGCGGGACTGGGCCGCCTTGAGATTATCCCGGACAATGCGAACCTGCTCTTCAGCTTGTTGAATAATGTCTGGACCAATGAGCGTCCGTTCCCCAGTTTCTGACCAATTCAGAGGGGTTCGGCACTTACGTCGATAAAGCACTTCAAATGGTGCCATTTTCAAGCTGGCTTGATAGCTGTTGTTATAAGAGAACTCCGCATAAGGGATAGATTCTTCCCACTTCTTACCGAAAGAAATAACACAAGCTCGAAGCATGTCTTCAAGAATTTGATTAACTCGCTCGACTTGGCCCTGGGATTGGGGATGATAAGCAGTGCTCCAGGTAATATGAGTTCCCATTGCCCCTTGGAAACTATCCCAGAACTTTGAAGTGAATATACTGCCACGGTCTGAACTGGTCTCCTTCGGAATGCCATGGAGTGACACAATTTGGGAGATATACAAGTTTGCTAATTGACTAGCAGTGATGGTCTCCTTGACTGGCAGAAAGTGAGCAACCTTTGAGAATTGGTCGATGACGACAAAGATAGCATCATTACCTTTCTGAGACTTGGGAAGGCCTGTGACGAAGTCCATCTGAATCTTATCCCACTTCCATTCAGGACACACTTTCCATAGGGGTGCACCAACTTACCCACCATGCTCGATTAACTCCGGCCGGACACACTTTCCTGGGTCATGCCCGGCCTCGGCCAAACAATACGCCGCAAACCGACCTAGGCTTAATAGAGAGGCCAGCACGCCAGACTAAACCTATGCCCCCAGGGGTCATCAGCCATCTCCCCGGGAACTCCTGCACGTTGCGTGGGCGGCCGGTGAGCAGACCTAGCTACCTCCTTCAACAAGGCAGGTGCTTACGCAGTCCAACCCGGCGCGCGCCGCTCAGTCACTGACGTCTATTAAGCTTCGGCTGATGCATAGGACGCAGAACGCCCATACTATGCCCATGTGATGGTTAGTGCTATCAGGCCAGAGCCCCCTCAGATCAAATATCCAAATCATAGGGGATTGGGAACGCGCGGTAACAAGCAGAGACTCACGAAAGATGTGACCCCATTGCCCCGTCTCGAGTACTTGCGGCAAGGGCTAAGAATGCCCGGCCACGCCTCGTAAGTATCTCGCGGGCACCTTCCAGGTCAACCCGACTCCACATCACTCGCAATTAAGCTCGCGCGGGTACCGCTCAGGGCCGACCCCTCTTTAACAACATGGCTCAGTGCAAAGTCATGGTAACCATAGTAACTGTGTGTCTAACACCAGGGGGAAAACCCGAGGAATCACCCCCGGTGAATTCCACTAGATGTAATCATCAAGGTGAACGTAAGAGGAATCACCCCCGAGGTTCACACTTGAGGGGTTGCACGATAGAGTCGTATTGGAAGTGGTTAAGGAGGAAATCACCCTCGATGACCACGACCAAATGACTACACTACAGGGTTAACATCAGAAGTGTTGTAGAGGTCTCACCCTCGGTACTCGATAGTAACCCAGTAGTGTCGAACAACTAAGGGGAAAGTGATGTGCGGTCCCAGGGCCTGGTCTTCGATCCCGTTGATCGGGTCTTCAATGATGAAGCAGGGGCAACAAGGACAAGGTGGGGGTCACTGATGGATCACTAACCAATCTATACTAAGCAGCTTAGGATAAACAGTTAAGGTATAAAAGCAGGTAACAACAACAGGCTATGCATCGGAGTATGATCATACAGAAAGCAGTAGCAGTTCTAATGCAAGCATGAGAGGGAAAGAAATAGGCGATATCGGAATGCTCAAGGGGGGGTTTGCTTGCCTGGTTGCTCAGACAAGGAGGGGTCGTCGATGACATAGTCGATCACAGTGGCAGCATCGGTCTCGGGGTTTACCGGAGAGAAGAGGGGGAAACAGTAAATATAAAGCAAACATAGCATCACAAAGCATAACGTAGCAATATGCTGTGCCAGGTGTGACCTAATGTAGGGCTACACGAAAAAGGTGAAGGGGGAATTCAACCGGGAATGTATTCCTGGTTCCGGACCTGTGTCAGACAGATGACCGGAGGGGGAATGTTCCATGTTCAGTATGCTGGGGGCATGTGACAGATGAACGGACCACATATTCGGATTTGTTGGATTTTTCTGAGCAACTTTCATGTAGAAAATATTTCCATCGGAGTTACGGTTTATTTTCTATGAATTTTCAAAGATTAAACCATATTCTGGATTTATTTATTAACAGAAAAGATAAAATGACATCAGCATGACGTGCTGATGACATCAGCAGTCAACAGAATGGCTGACCAGGTCAAACTGACCAGTGGGGCCACTGGGACCCACAAGTCAGCCTTTGCTGGCTTAACAGTGGATTAACTAATCTAGCAGGATCAATTAGGGGTGTGGGCCCCAGGTGTCAGTGAGTGTTTTAGGTTAAACTAATTACTTTTATTTATAAAACGTTATTAGACTAAATAACAGAGGGGGCCCACATGTCAGAGGCTGGGGCGGCCCAGTCAGCACTGGTCAAACCAGTCAACAGGGGGTCAGCGGGTCCACTGGGGTTAGAAAGCTAGGAGGGAGCCGCGTCGAGTGGTGGTGCTAGACTACACCGGGGAGGCCGGAAACGTCACCGGCGTCGAGCTTCGCGGCGGTGGCTTTCGGGCGTGCGTAGAAACAGCACTAGGAGGAACGGGGAGGCGCGCTAGTGGTGGCGTTGGACTCGCACGAGCTCCCGGAGCCCGATTCGAGGCTCATCCGCGCGTTGCAGTGGCGAAGGCCACGACGGCAAGCCCGTCGACGACGATGCGTGCAGGTGCTAGCGGAGCAGCGGCTAAGGCGCGTTCGCGGGCTGAAAGGAGGGGAGCAAGAGGTGGAGGAGCTCACCTAGCGGCACGCACGGCGGCCCTTGACGGCTTAGGAGCAACAGGGGTGTTGGTGGAGCAATGGCGACGTCGCGGTGGCCGGAGATGGGGACGAGGACGAACGGCGGCTGCGGTGCCTCCCAGCTCCAGCTGAGGCAACCAGTCGACCCCGGCGGAGCTCACCGACAGGGTCAGCAGGCGTGGGGCCGCCGGTGGCCGTGACAACGACGGAGGGCGGCAGTGACTGAGCTCGGGCCGCGGATCTGGAGGGAGAGAGGAGAGGAGGATCAGGCAGAGTGGGAGAGGGGAGTGGGTGGTGCAAGTGGAGGCGGGAATCGTGGAGGCGAGGAGGCGCAGCCTTATCCCCTCGCCTGGGCGTTGCCGGCGAGGCGGGTCCGGCGGGGACGGCGCCTGTAGCGACTCGGGTCGGGGAATAGGAAGGAGGGGAAGAGAGCGACCGGGGGAGGTGGGCCGCCTAGGATGGGGGGGTTGGGCCGGCCCAGGGGAGTTCGGTCCCGGGAGGGGGCACTGCCCTCTCTCTTTCTTTTCCTTTTCCCTTTTCCTTTTTCTTTCTTTTTTTAGCTTTTCTATTTTAGCCATTTTAGGCCACCTTCACATTTTGCAAAAATGCTGGTTCACCACCAATATTACCAGAAGAATACTTCACACATGATGAACATTTTAGTTTTCATGTTTTAGCATTTTGAATTCCACACAAAATTTGAATTTGAATTCAACTGGAATTTGAAAGAGAGAGGAGACAAAGATGATCAAGCACTGGTTTAGCAAAATAATTAACTGAACCCCAGGGGTTACTGTAGCATCATTACACCGCGGTGTTACAACGTTGGAGACTTATCAAGCATCCCCAAGTTTAATTCCTGCTCGTCCTCGAGTAGGTAAATGATAAAAACAAAAAATTTGATGCGGAGTGCTACTTGGCATAATTTCAATGTAAATCTTCTTAATTGTGGTATGAATATTCAGATTCAAAAGATTTAAGACAAAAGTTCATGTTGACATAAAAATAATAATACTTCAAGCATACTGACAAAGCAATTATGTCTTCTCAAAAATAACATGGCCAAAGAAAGCTATCCCTACAAAATCATATAGTCTGGCTATGCTCTATCTTCGCCACACAAAGTATTTAAATCATGCACAACCCCGATGACAAGCCAAGCAATTGTTTCATACTTTTGATATTTTCAAAAAAAAATTGATATTCACGCAATACATGAGCGTGAGCCATGGATATAGCACTATAGGTGGAATAGAATGGTGGTTGTGGAGAAGACAAAAAGGGAGAAGATAGTCTCACATCAACTAGGCGTATCAACGGGCTATGGAGATGCCCATCAATAGATATCAATGTGAGTGAGTAGGGATTGCCATGCAACGGATGCACTAGAGCTATAAGTATAAGAAAGCTCAAAAGAAACTAACACTACAAAGGAAAGACACATCCGTGACATTTTGGGCCGAACGAAAAAAAAATTCTGCCATACATATGACACTTCTATGATGATAATTGTGACAAAACCCGGTATCATCATAGATGTGGTGGGCTCCTACTTCTATGACAAAAAATCATGACAGAAAATGGGCTTTTCGTCCTGGGCGGGCCGGAGACGCAGCTGCATGACATTCTTTGGGCCGTCCATGACGGAAAAAACCATGGTAGAAGCGAGGGCGAGGAAAATTTTGGGGAGTTCCCGGTTATGGTGGGAGGTCGGGGGCCGAGCGATGCGCGTTTCTCTCATACACGTACGCGCGTGTGTGCGAGGCGTTGGCTCTAACTTAACCCGAGTTAGGCGTTGGGCTCTAACTGAACCCTAGCGATTGCACTGCAGGCTACGCGTTACTAAACCCGAGCGATCAATCGATGGCTGTTAACTGAACCCGATCGAGCGATTCCTTCGCTACTGCTACTAACTGAAGCCGGTCGATGGGATGAACAGTGAGCGTTGCGGGGGGGTTTGGATGAACAGTGAGCGGTGGCGTTGCCTCTGGATGAACAGGACCCCGTGGTGTGGTGGAGGGCTGGATGAACATTAGACGGTGGAGGGGTGCCCGTGGAGGGGTGGATGAACAGGACCCCATGGTGTGGAGGGCTGGATGAACAGTAGACGGTGGAGGGGTGCCCGTGGAGGGGTGGTTGAACAGGACCCCGTGGTGTGGAGGGCTGGATGAATAGTAGACGGTGGAGGGGTGGTTGAACAGGACCCCGTGGTGTGGAGGGCTGGATGAACAGTAGACGGTGGAGGGGTGGTTGAACAGTAGCCGGTGGAGTAGCGCGCGGTGGAGGCTGGATGAATAGGAGCCCGTGGAGGCTGGATGAACAGGAGCCCGTGGAGGTTGGATGAACAGGAGCCCGTGGAGGCTGGATGAACAAGGCCCGTGGAGGCTGGAGGAGGTCGACGGTGGAGATGAACAGTATCCCGTGGAGTCCCGTTTTGCGGTACGCCACACCCCTCCCGATGAACAGGACCCCCGTTTCGACCGTAGCGCTCCAACACAAGTCCGTTTCCACCGTTTTGCGGTACGCCACACCCCTCCCGATCAACATGACCACCGTTTCGACCGTAGGAGGTCCGTTTCCTCCGTTTTGTGGTACGCCAGACCCCTCCCGATGAACAGGACCCCGTTTCGAACGTGGCCGGTCGAACACAAGGCCGTTTCCTCCGTTCTGCGGTACGTCAGGCCTCGTTTCCATCGCCTGTTCCATCCTAGCCCTCCCGATGAACACGACGCATTCCGTTGCCTCCCCATGAACACGATGCATTCCGTTGCCTCCCCATGAACACGACGCATTCTGTTGCCTCCCCATGAACACGACGACGACGTTGTTTCTCCGTTCCGACCCAGCCATGTACACGAGTCCTTGCCGTACGTATGCGCGAGTAGGCGTTCGAGACCCCGCCCGTATGTACACATACGTGGCCGTATTTTCTTTCTTGCACCCTGGCCGCTGTACGTACGTGTACATGCTACGTGCGCGCCTCTACTACGACACGTGCGTGCCTCTACATCGACCGGTATATATGTACGTACAGGTTCGCGACCAGAATGACAACGCTATGTACGCTTCGACCAGGTGGGTCCCGACTGTCAGGCCTTCCTTGCGTGCGAAGATGTAGCTGGTGGGTCCCAGCAGTCAGGGGGCGAATCGTTTTGTTTTTTTGCCCGGACGCACTTCCTTGCGTGCGAAGGTGTAGCTGGTGGGTCCCAGCAGTCAGGGGGAAAACGTTTTTTTCACGAAATACGGTGGCCCGTCCGGTGGGTCCCCGCTGTCAGGTGGAGGAATAATTATTTTGCACGTAATAAGGAGGCACTTCCTTGCTGCGGCCGTGGACCCAGCTGTCAGCCTCTCCACATACAGTCCACGTCCGATGGAAGTCGTTCCTTGACCACATTGACCACGCCGCGCCGAGAGCACCAGGGCGGTGGACGACGGCGAGGCCTAGGAAGGGGACGATGGGGAGCCAGGGAAGACGCGGCAGTGGAAGCCCGCGCGGCGAGGAGTACGATGGTTCACTGGTTCAGCTGCGGTGTGAGGCTGCCGTCGCCGCAGGGCCTGGCCAGCGGTGGGAATAGTAGGGGCGGTGAGGCCTCCGTGGCAGGACAGCCGGCCACGGGAGGCAGGAGCATGCGGCACGACCGGCGCTGCTTTGGGCGGCTCGAGCAAGAAGACCAGAGGTTGAAGAAGCACTACGGCCGTTGGATGGACATCGTACAGTCACTGGAGCTAGAATCGTTCATATTGACTAAAGTTGATAAAGGCCCCCATCCCAGTCAACTTAGTAGGCCCACAAGTCAGCCTCCCACCATGGTGGGTCCCAGCTAGTAGGGGGAGTATTCATTTTTTTGTGTGTAATAAGGAGGCACTTCCGGTGGGTCCGAGCTGACAGCGGGGGGAACTTTTTTTCAGGAAATACGCTGGCCCGTCCGATGGGTCCGAGCAGTCAGGGCAGAAACATTTTTTTCGCGAAATAAGGTGGCCCGTCCGGTGGGTCCCTGCTGTAAGGTGGAGGAATAATTATTTTGTGCGTAATAAGGAGGCACTTCCTTGCGGCCGCCTGGACCCAGTTGTCAGCCTCTCCACGTACAATACTCTTCCGATGGAAGTTGGTCGTTGACCTTGTTGACCACACCGCGCTGAGAGCACCAGTGCGGTGGTCTAGACGACGGCGAGGCCTAGGAAGGGGACGACGTGGAGCCGGGGAAGACGCAGTAGTGGAAGCCCGCGCGGAGAGGAGTACGAGGGTTCAGCGCTTCGGCTGCGGTGTGAGGCTGCCGTCACCGCAGAATAACAGGGGGTGTGGGTGAGTGGACGGATGGCCTGGCCAGCGGTGGGAGTAGTATGGGGGCGGTGAGGCCTCCGCGGCAGCACAGCCGGCCACGGGAGGCAGGAGCAGGCGGCACGACCGGCGCTGCTTTGGGCGGCTGGACCAAGAAGACCAGAGGTTGAAGAAGCACTACGGCCGTTGGATGGACATCGTACGGTCACTAAAGCTAGAAACGTTTATTATTGACTAAGTTGACAAAGGCCTTGGTACGCTCCAACTTAGTATGCCCACATGTCAGCCTCCGAAACGGTGCGCCCCAGATGTCAGGGGGAGGAATCATTTTTTGGGCGGCCGAAGCTAAGAATATCCGAGATTGAAGAAGAAGCACGACATCCGTTGGATAGACATCCAACGGCCACTGCTGCTAGAACCGTGTGTTGACTATAATAAGTTGGCAAAGCCTTGCATACGCGTCAACTTATTTTTTTAGGGGATGCATCACTTAGTAGGCCCACAAGTGTGTGGCAGAGAACTTATAGCCCATTTGTGTTTTGTAAGAATGTATAGCCCATTTTGGAATTCTAATGGAATTTACAATAGCCCATTTACAGTTTGTTAAAAGTACAGCCCAGTTTCTAGCTAGGACAATGATTAATAATTTCAACCAACCGTTGAAGACAGAATTCAATAAAAATTTCCCACATTTTGATGGGCTCCGAAATATTTTTATCCCGAAATTTCTAGTCAGATTAAATATAAATTTGTATTACGTAAAAATCAACGAAACATTGCGCGCGCAACAATGAAAAATTAAGATTTTCAAAATCCATAAATAATATTTTATAAACTAATTTCGTGTTTGGTGCATTTTTTTATAGTTACTGCCCAGTTTTTATAATTACATCCCATTTATTATTTTTTAAAGCCCATTTTCCTGTTAAGCCTAATGCATCCCTCCTAGGAAAGATTTGCAGCCCAACGCGGCGGAGAATAACAAGTTGAATTTGCCTGGGTATTCCTCAAAAAGACGTATAGCTGGGCTAGCCATTTTCATCTTGAAAAAATTAGTATCTGGGCTGGATATCTGGCTTGGGCTAGACGGGCCACAGCCCGCCCAGTTAATACCCTGCTCTCCTCTGAACAACAATCAAATCATCGCCAAGAAAAACTCTGCAGTGCTCACGCCTCAAAAACACAAATACTGCTCGAGCTGCTTGGTCCCAGCTGTCGGCCGCACCTTGTGCAATTCTCTCGTTTATATTGACTACATAGGTTGACAATGGTGTGGGACCGTGATGTCAGGAAACCAGGAGAAAGCAAAAAAATAGTTGTACATAATAAGGAGGCACTTGCGTACGTACGGCTATGGCCCTAGTGGGTCCCTAGTTTCATCTAGTCAAAATAAAGTCATCTCCTGAATCCTCATGTTCGTTGACGATGTTAACAATGCTCGGCGCCACGGCGAGCGCAACAACTCGAAGGACAACGGAGAGGGCCTCGCGGGCCCTACGGATGGTATGATACAGCGCCCTCTACTCATTCAGGAAGCCAGGATCATCAGAAACCTATGAGCACCTTCGAGAAACTGAGACGGCATGAAACGGTAAGGCCGCGCTTCGGAGCTCTGGTTTATTTCAAACCTGTATTAACATACAAGTGTAATTTACTCGTCATCGAAAACAACGCGTAAAATACAGGCGTAATGAAACCGAGGGCCTCAGGCCTGTAAGTAAAACCGGCGGGTTACGCGTCTAATTTGAGAGACCAGTGTATATTTTACGAGCACTGCTATATGGACGACATTACCAGACGATACATGCACGACATGTGTATCATGCCATCCATGGGCAAGGCTAAAACAGCAGCTAACGGCTGGATTAGCAATCGTCCGGGTGTCGTTCAGCGTTTTTATCGTGTGTCAAGTACTTCGCCCGAGACCATCTGCTTTAATTTACAAGCATCAGTTTTACAAGCGGTTTTGGTTGGAAAACAACGAACCAATCACGGCCTAATATCATGAGTTGGTCGGAAGATCATATGGTTTCACGTCTAACCTACCCGACTTGTCGTATAGGCTATGAATGAAACATCAGACGATGAACTTCTTAAGCACGGAAACAACAGAAGAGGATGATCTTCTTAGAAAGGAAATCACTGGCATTAGATCGACATGCAAAACAATACGAGGCATTATTCTCAGGAGGCACGGTGAACAGCTCGTGATGCCACATGCCACAAGATTCCAAGCTCAACTTTGCAATCAAACAGAAGGTCTGGCATTACATAGACAGAACAAACTCTTAACACAGGAATATCTCAGCAAAGTAACTATTTACTTCTAAACTGAACACAGGAATAGGAAAAAACACTCGACGCTGCTCACAGCAAGGGAGTCCCACTCAAAAATATCAAATGCATGTCTTCTGGCTAACATCAATGAGCAAATTTTGACAAGGTTTTCCAATTCCAATATATTAAACTAACGTCTTCTTGCTAACATCAATGATTAAACTTTGACAAGCTTTTCCCATTCAAAATATGTAATGCCTATGATCATGGAGTCCTGTCGCTTCTTGCTAACATCAATGATTAAACTTTGAGAAGCTTTTCCCATTCAAAATATGTAATGCCTATGATCGTGGAGTCTTGTCGCTTCTTGTACTTGTTTGGGCACTTCTTTCCCAGGGCACTCCACGTGTTGTTAAATTGCCAATGGTCTCTGCAGACTAGGCATGTCACCGGTGTCTAATATTTATGGCACCGGCTGTAGCAATGGAGGGATTCGGTGCCAAACTAAGAAATGGTGAAATTGGCACCTCTTTTGTCCTACATAGTGGAAGGCCTAATACTTTGTAAAGCTTCTCGGTCATTCCTTCTGTAATGTAGCGCAAACAATAACTGCTTCTTTCTGCAAAGTGGAATGACCAACTGGACCCAGTAATGCAGCAGTTTGCCTTGGACACATTATCTTAACAATGCCTTGCTTCAAGATGTATAAAGAACGAAAAGGCAGAAAAGTATCATTGCTAAAACAATGCGACTGATTCATTTTAACAGAGACATTATCTTAACAATACCTTGGTTAAACATGTAGAAAGAACTACAAAGCAGGATAGTACCATTTGTAAAACACTGTAAGTTTGTAACTTATATATAATAACAGAGACATTATCTGAATAATACATTTCTTAAACATGTACTCCTACCGATCCCTAACAAAAATGGTACTCCTGCCGATCCCTAACAAGTGTTTGCAGTGTTGAACTAAGATTCAGTTCCAGGGTAGAGTGGGCGCAACAATAGTATGTGCTTCCATCTACTTATAAAGGGGGTGATGTAGAGTTTGTTGTAACAAAGCAATAAGCATCATGTCTGGGTTGGTTCCATTTTTGTTCACTACTTAATGGGAAAAGACAGCAATACAATTGCTTCAATTCAACATTTATTTAAAACAGTACCAATACAAGTAGCACAACATCTCAAATCACACTGCACAATCATGTGGATGAAGGCCTGTATTGACCTTTCATGAGACCGACAACGACAAAATATGAATCTGCCAACACGAATAGGAAATCCAATCTTGTTTTGTGCAGTTGCACTGAAATCAAGCAAAGTGTTTCGCGTAGCAAAGCAAAATGTCGCAATAGAAACAAGTTGAATAGATATCCCTGTATAAATAGAGGCAAAAAAGGAATCAATTACTGGCTAATAAAGGAGGATGAAACATGTGGCCACAAAAATGGTAATCCCGCCAATCCCTAACAAGTGTTGCAGTTTTGAAATAAGATTCAGTAGTTAATTCTGAGAGTGGCATCAATTATTGGCTTATAAAGGGGGTGATGCTAAATTTGTTGTAACAAAGTAACAAGCATCATGTCTGGGTTGGTCCCATTTTTGTTCACTACTTAATGGGAAAAGACAGCAATACAATAGCTTCAATTCATCATTTATTTAAAACAGTACCAATACAAGTAGCACAACATCTCAAAACACACTGCACAATCATGTGGATGAAGGCAAGTACCAATCTGTCATGACGCACACAAGATCACGTACGAATCTGCCAGCAAGAATAGGAAATCCAATCTCGTTTTGTGCAGTTGCACTGAAATCAAGCAAAGTGTTTCGCGTAGCGAAGCAAAATGTCACAATAGCAACAAGTTGAATAGATATCCCTGTATAAACAGAGGCAAAAAAGGAATAAATTACTGGCTAATAAAGGAGGATGAAACATGCGGCCACAAAAATGGTAATCCCGCCAATCCCTAACAAGTGTTGCAGTTTTGAAATAATATTCAGTAGTTAATTCTGAGAGTGGCATCAATTACTGGCTTATAAAGGGGGTGATGCTGAATTTTTTGTAACAAAGCAACAAGCATCATGTTTGGGTTGGTCCCTTTTTGTTCACTACTTAATGGGAAAAGATAGCAATACAATAGCTTCAATTCATCATTTATTTAAAACAGTACCAATACAAGTAGCACAGCATCTCAAAGCACATTGCACAATCATGTGGATGAAGGCCTGTACTGACCTTTCATGAGACGACCAACATAAAATATGTATCTACCAACACGAATAGGAAATCCAATCAAGTTTTGTGCAGTTGCACTGAAATCAAGCAAAGTTGCCGGTGTGACATTTAAGTTTTCTATAGCAACAAGTTGAATAGATATCCCTGTTTTAAGAGGCAAAAAAGAAAACAATTACTGGCTAATAAAGGAGGATGAAACATGCGGCCACAAAAAGAAGCATCTACCTTATCTTGATGGAAAACAAAGTATAGGACAGTAGCATTTCTAAAACGGTTGCATTGATTCATATTAACAGAGAAATTCTTTAAAAATAGACCAGTAGTTAATTCTGAGATTAACAACAGCAAAATAGCTGCATGGGACATGCCAGCACCATGTGCGTCCACACGTATAAATGGGTGATGCAGAGTATGTAGCCAAGCAGCATATATGCGCTGGTCCCATATTTGTTCTCTTTGAACCTTCTTCCTATGTGAGGGCAGCAAATCTAGTCGTGCACAAACTACCCGACCCCCCAGTTTCTTTCCCTTTTCAACAAAGAGATCGGTTCCTTACAGATGTGTGTACTGGGTTACCCCCTTTTCCCTATTCGACCTACAAAGCGGCTGGATGGCCAGTCTATACTACTTTCCGCCCCTCCTTTCCTCATTGAACCACGTCCTAGATTCTTGCTCCAGCCCACCGCACCCTTCTTTCCTCTTTGAACCAAGACCTAGATTTGACTAGAGATCGAAAAAGATCCACATGCATCTAGAGCAACGACGGTTTCAAAGAAACTTATACCTTAGGGTCGTCGGGATGTGGCAAGGCGTGCGGTGAGAGGCCGGATCTGCCCACACTACGTACGGCAGCGAGGAAGAAGGGGTTGGTGGCCCTCCCGCACAGGCGCTGGGTGAATGAGAACAACGCAGTCGATAGTGGATTGCCTCCCTCGCCGAAGGCGATAGACTGAACGATGCACCTCCTCCCCTTCCCGGTGCGACGGGATACGGATGCCTCCTTCACCAGCTGTGAGGGGGGAGAGAGAGACAAGAGGCCAACGCAGTCTTGTTTAGATCTGGTGAAGAGAGGGTGAGAGACTGCGAATATAGCAAACCCTAGCAAATGAACGCTGAGCCTCCAGCGTGTAACATATATGTAGTGCGGCGAACGTGTGGAGGGTGCAAACCCTAGCGAACAAGCGCTGAGGCTCCCGCTTATATATATACTACTGTAGTATGGACTGAGCTCCGGTGCCTTCACTGCACCTGCTTTTGGTTGTATGACAGGTGAGCCAGCCACATTTTGGGCCCACCTGTCGTAAAACCCTAGCGAAAATTGCACCAACGTGAAATACGACTGCGTCTCCAACGCAACCAAGGTGAACTGACGAAGGATATCATCTTTGTGCGTAACAAGCAAAGAGCACTGATGGAAGACAGCTTGTTTTTCGTTGAAAATCGATCAGCTTCACCAACCGACGCAACCATGAGGCGCAACCATGAGCATCGATAGGTCATCGTGGTGATGCATCATCCATTTGGCATCAAGTTTGGGTGAGGCACCTAAGAAGTTCGACAAATCCTGAAAGTGCGTTATATCGACTAGAGGGGGGTGAATAGGCGATTTTTATGAAATTCTTCACTGAGGAATTTGCCGGTGAGGAAATTCCTTAGCGAAGAACTAATAGCAGCGGAATAAGTACTCAAAAGTAAACATAACAGAATACAAGCATAGTCATCATGATGAAATGAAGACAGGCACAGAGTACAGGAAACGTAATCACAGGATAACACAGGATGAAGACAAACAGACTAAAGAAATTAAACTGAGGAAATTGAGAAAGTCTTCAGTCAAAGTCTTCAAACACAGATATGAACAAACACACAACACAGTTATGAGGAAATGAAAGAGTTGAGGAAATAGAACCAGTAAGCTTGGTGAAGACAATGATTTGGTAGACCAGTTCCAACTATTGTCTCAGTTGTACGTCTGGTTGGAGCGGCTGAGTATTTAAACTCGACGACACACAGTCCTGGACACCCAGTCCTGAACACGCAGCTCAGGACACCCAGTGCTCACCGTATTCTCCTTGAACTAAGGTCACACAGACCTCGTCCAATCACTCGTGGTAACTCTTCAGGCGACTTCCAAACCTTCACAAACTTGGTCACTCGGTGATCCACAATTCCTCTTGGATGCTCTAGACCATGATGCCTAACCGTCTGGAAGAAGCACAGTCTTCAAAGGTAACAAGCGTCGGATCCACGCAGGATCAATCTCTTCAGTGATGCTCAATCACTTGGGGTTTGTAGGTGTTTGGGTTTTGGGTTTTTGGTTTTTCCTCAATTGATGATTTTCACTCAAGGTCCTCAGAGGATGGGTTGCTCTCAAATGACAAGTGTCAATTTCTCTCGGAGCAGCCAACCAGCTAGTGGTTGTAGTGGGTGGCTATTTATAGCCTAGGGAGCAACCCGACATGATAAGACATAAATGCCCTTCAATGATATGACCGTTAGGTGGATAGATATTTTGGGACAGCTGGCGCATAGCACAGCAACGGTCGGAATTTTGAGTAGTAAAATCCTCAGGGCCATCATGTTCCTCATTGTGTAGGCAATCCGCACTGGCGAATCCTAACTCCTCAGTTAGGACAAATTCCACAGAGACCAGAAGAACTTCGTCTCTGTCACTGAAGAAATTGACTGAACTGTATGAGATTTCCAATGGCTTCACTCGAAGGGATTGGTAGGTGTAGGATTTTGAGTTGAGCATCACATGGAAATTTTGCCTTAGTATTTCCTCGACCCCCTTTAACAGTACGGTGTTTCCTATGACTCAAGAAAGAGAAAAACAAAACTATGAAAACGAAAGTCTTCAAGCTTCATATTCCTCACATGAATATCAAGTCTTCATGGACACACCAATTTCCTCACTTTCAAAGTCTTCATGAAAGTCTTCAGAAATACCAAAATCTTCAGTCGAAGATATTCATTTTTAGGGGTCGACTTTTCCTGTAAATATCAAACTCCTCATAGACTTATAGACCTGTGTACACTCACAAACGCATTAGTCCCTTAACCTATAAGTCTTCAATACACCAAAATCACTAAGGGGCACTAGATGCACTTACAATCTCCCCCTTTTTGGTGACTGGTGACAATATAGGTTAAGTTTTCAACGGGGATAAACATATGAAGTGTAACTACTGATATTGAGGAATTTGATTGCAAGATATAGAAGAACTCCCCCTGAAGATGTGCATAGTGAGGAATTTTCCTTTGAAGCAATGCACACTTGAAGAGTTGAATCATGGAGATCTCCCCCTATATCTGGTAATTCATACACGCA
The DNA here is from genome assembly GCF_056163025.1 of Triticum urartu. Classification (NCBI taxonomy): domain Eukaryota; kingdom Viridiplantae; phylum Streptophyta; class Magnoliopsida; order Poales; family Poaceae; genus Triticum; species Triticum urartu. The sequence goes on from NC_141878.1 coordinate 92,274,833, forward strand.
TTTAACATATAATATGAAGAATTTGAAATGCATGATGAAATATGGTGCCTAATGAAATTCAGCATGCGTTCAATAATATTAACGAGGAATAAGCATGCAGAATAGTGCATCAAAAGTATCAGAGCACAGTGCATCAAAAGTATCAGAGCACCATCAGGTTTAAGATTACAACTCGATCCAATAAAGTTTCAGAAGAACGAGAGTTGTAACTTAGCAAATAAAAAACGCCCATATAGTAGACCCGCTTGAAGACTAACTCATATTTCTCCCCCTTTGTCATCGAATGACCAAAAGGATCGAAAATGAGGACTAACGCCCCTGAAGATAATCATGTTGATGAAGGAGCGCTAGCGTTGTTGGGGTCGTTTGTTGATGTAGGGCCTGCCGCAGTGTCGTCCAAATCTTCATGTTCATCAGTGTCGCGCGATGAAGAATATGAGCTAGCCACCAGAGAAGGAACCTGGACCTTCTTGAATTTCTTCGGTGGAGGTGCAGACCAGTCAAAATGTTCTTTGAGACCCATGTTCTTCAGATCTTCTTCACCATACAGATGTGACAGGATTGCCCAGGTGCGACCGAAGACTTGATGGAGGTAGTAGTGGTTTTTCTTCACTGCGGTGTGTGTGGCAGTCATGTTGTGAAGAAGTGAACCAAACTGACGCTTAACCCATTTGTGATTTCGATCCACCTTCTGGTGAAGACTAAGCAGAAGTTCACGGTCAGTCATCATGCGCGGAGCAGTGGCTTGAGGAGTGGACTTAGGTGCATTGGCAGAGTCATGTGTGGCAGAGTCATCATTGGTGGAATAAGATGCAGCTTTGCGAAACTGACCATCCAATGGACGAATGCCTTCACCTATTACAGCTGGTGCTTTGTCCTTTCCATCAACTGAGGAATATGTCTGCTTGAGGACTTCAATTGGGGGCAAGTAGCTGAGATGATTCTGGAAATCAGCTTTGTAGTTGAGTGAAGACCTTGTTATGAGGAATCTCATAATCCAAGGTGCATAAGGCTTCAGCTCAAACGGTGACAGTGCAACATTTGCCATAGTCCTCATGAAGAAATCGTGATAATTGACAGGAATGCCATGAACGATGTTGAATACCAGATTCTTCATGATGCCAACAATTTCCTCATTAGATGAGTCGTGGCCTTTGATGGGACTGATTGTCCTCATAAGAATACGATAGACAGTTCTGGGCACGTACAGCAATTCCTTCATGAGGAATTTGGTTCTTGGTGCTTGACCTGGCTTCAAAGGTTTCATTAGCACCTGCATGTAATGATGTGTGAGCTCAAGTTCACTATAGATGCAGCGAGCTTCTTCAAGGGGAGGACTGAGTGGTAGAGCTCGAAGCAATTCAGAGGCTGGTGCAGTGTAGTGAGTGTTTTCAGACATCCAGTCCAGCACCCATGAATTTACATCTTCAGCATCTCCGGTGATGTGCAGCATAGCATAGAATTCAAGAATCAGTTCTTCATTCCAATCGCAGATGTCAGAGCAAAAGTTTAGCAGTCCAGCGTCGTGAAGAACACTGAGGACTGGTGCGAAGCACGGCAGAGATTCCATATCCACGTGAGGAATATGCTCATGGTAGAAGATTGTCTCCTTGTTGAACAGCACTGAGGAATAGAAATTTGCTTGACTGGCAGTCCAGAAACGCCTCTTCCTAATGCGAGCAGAGTCATATGGGTTGTAATCTTTGAAGAATACGTGCTCGCCGAAGAAATCATCAGCCTTGAACTTTTGCTTGTGTGAGAAAGGATCCTTTGGCTTCGGCAGAGGAGTGTTAGTGAGTTGCATCACGACCTCAGGAATCTCAATCGCAGGTTCTTTAGGCTGAGGAATTTCTGGTTCCTCCTCAGTGGCAGTCTGCATCGTTGGTTGTTCAGCAGCAGCAGTTTCTTCAGCGCTAGTGGCTGGAATTTCCTCATGGACAGATGCAGTGGGATGAGTTTCTTCAGAGCCCATGTGAACAGTTTGTGTGGGGGACTAAGGAATTTGCTGTAGAGGGGTGAACATTGGAGAGTTTGGATGCTAACTTTCCCAGAATTCATCACTGATTATGGGTGTGGAGCAGCCAATGTCCACATCTTCATCTTCCATTTCTTCAATGCCAGCCTCTTCAGCTGTGAACTGAGGCATAGGCGAGGAGATGATAGGTGTTGAAGGGATCGCATCCACTTCAATTTCTTCATCCAACGGTTCAGACTAAGCAGCAGAAGGAGTTTCTTCATCAGATCCACTGGGGATCACATATTCTCCATCAAAAGGAACAAGGTCCTTTGATGGCTTGGTTGAGATGGGAACAGCATCAATCGGATTTGCAAATGAACTTGTCATAGGCTTCATTTTCTTCAGAGCTGAAGAATCTGAAGCAGTTGATGCTTTCCTTTTCTTCACTGCAGCACGCTCTGCAGCCTTGGTCTTCTTCACATCTGATGCAGATGGAAGGATTGGAGTTGAAGTTGGTGCAGGAGCAGCTGAGGAATCTGGTTGATTTTCTTCAGGCACAACTGATGCAGTTGCCCTGAGTTCTTCAGTTTCTTCAGGCACACCACTAGTGGGTGCCCTGGCAATTTCTTTAGCGGCTGGAATGCAGTCATCAGCCCTGGAACTCACATTATCTTCAGCAGCCTGATTGTCATTAGAGGTGCTGGCATTTTCTTCAGTAGGCTGAGCAGATGCTTCAGCCTGAGGAATTTCCTGTTGCGTTGGGGCTGCAACATTGGAAGTGAAGTTATTCGCAAGTTTCACAAAACGAACCTTGGCTCCAAGCCAATCAGAGCGATATGCGTCAAAGTCATCACTGAGTTTCTTAATCTCAGTCTGAATAGTGACAAGTTCTTCAGTTGTCATAGAGACAACGTTTCTCTTCAGATAGCGCTCTTTCTTGTGCTGCGCTTTCTTGATCTGTCTGGCCTTCTCAAGTTTCCACTTTTCTTCTTGAATGAAGTGGGTCAGCATGTGACTCTGGCCAGGAGTCAGCTTGAAGTCAGGCAAGGGAGTGTTGGGGTCCTTGTGCCAATCATCAATGTAGTCGAGGATCAGCTTGGGATCCAAAAGCAATGGCACTTCTGATCCTTTGGCTCTAGCGGCCCTGACTTGCCTGTCTCTGATGATTTCTGCAAGTTCATCATCATCAGCTTCGTCTTCATCAAACGGCACTTGGAAAGCGACTTGCTTCTTTTGTGGACTTGGGCGAGGACCTCGTCCAAAAGTGGCCTTTGTCTTCAGCAGTGAGGGGCCAGCTAAGGAACTTGGTGCAGCTGAGGAACTAGCTGAGACACCTGAGGCAATGGAGATGCCGGCAGTCCTTTGGCACGAGGCGAGATGCATAGGTGCTGAGGATTTAGGCGGAACAGCTGAAGGCTTTGGCGGAGGAGCTGAGGACTTGGGAGGAACAGGAGCAGCATGAGGAATTGGCCATGAGGGCTTTGATGATTCTGGCCATGAGGGCATTGCTGATTCTGGCCGTGAGGGCATTGCTGTGGAACTTGGCCTGCACGCAAACTTCTTAGACATAGCCTTCTTTGGCTTGACAGCAGAGGCCTCAGCAGAGGCAGCAGCAGCAGCAGAGTCTTCATTGAATTTCCTCACTGTTTCTCTGGCTTGCTTAGCCAACTTGGTTTGGTGCTTGGCCCATTCATCAGGATAGTCCTCACCGCGCTTGAGGCTGGTGGGATCTACTCTTTGGCTAGGTGCCAATGGAGCTCTTGGGCATGGAGGATTGAGTGCGAATTTCTTCATGTACTTAGGAGTGACATATCTGTACTCCCTCCATTCTCTTGCCCATCTCCTCTCTATCCTCTGTTTGCGCACTTTGCGCTCATTCTTGGTTTCCTCAGTAGGTGTGCATTACCCAGCATATATGTCATCAAGGATCTCAAACACTGTATTTACCTCAGGCCTCTTTCCTCCTTTCTCTGGCCTTTTACCATCAGCCATTTTCTTCAGTTGAGGAATTTGAACAATCGAATTCTCTGAAGAAGTATGCAACTTTTCTTCGAGGAACGCTGCAAATGAGTTAAGTTGATGAGAACCTAGTAATTCAGCAGTTGACATGTGTACCTGTGAACAGAGTATAGTTGCGAGGAATTTGGAGAGGTCATATGTGTTCTCAGAAGGTTTTTCAAAAAGAACAAGTTTGAGGAATTTGACCTGATGAGTCTTGAAGATTTTCACTAAGCGTTCCTTGTCTTAGGTTCCAGAGTTGTATATATCGAAGATCCACACAATTGAGGAATCTTGAAGAAAAATGATGCTTAGAGAAACGAATCAAGAACAAATGACTTGTGAGGTGTTCAGTGTGTGAAGATTGAAGAAAAACACTTTTGAAGATTTTGTAGATAATCATTCGAATCAACGAGGGCAGTAAAAGTAACTTTTAATTACCCTGGATGAAGAACAGGACGAACTGGAGTGAGGAGATGTGAAGTTCGTCTGTGCAGATCTTCCACGCCCTAACTCGGCGGAGGAAGATGGCTACGGCAGCGGCGGAGTGAAGATTTCCGCGGTCGGCGCGAGTACGTCGGTGACGAGGTCAAGGCAGTGAAGCTCTTCCTCACCGGCGGCGATGAAGTAGCGGCGGCGCTAGGGTTTGAGAAGCTCGAGCTGGAGAGAGAGGTCGAGCAGAGTAAAAGAAGTGAGGAAGGGAAGGAGGGGTATTTATAGCCACGATGAAAAACTGCTCGCCCGAAGAAATTGGACGAACGTGCCCCTGACCCTTCTCATTCGCATGACATGTGTCACCCACGTAGTGCGAGGTGGAGATCATGTTAGATCATGGATGAGTGGATAAGTGTATCGTGGGATGCGGAACGGTTTGAGCGGCAAAGCCGAAAATTTCGATAAGATAGGTTTTAAAGTTCCGTTCGCAATTTCTTCAGCTGACAAGGACATAGTGAAGATTTTGAATGAGTTTCAAATAGAACGCACATGAAGAATTTGTGAATAGATTGGGTTGAGTACAGCATAGAGGGGGAAGGGTCCGATCACATTCACTTAGCAGAAAAACCAACTTGAAGAATTAGCAATAAGTGAATGCTGTAGAGGACATAAACTTATATATATATAGTAAATGAAGAAAACCGACGGAAGCAGTGAAGACAATGCAAAGTTGAAGAATATGAATAATTGAGGAATTTCAACTTTTGGTGGTGGCGTGACCCACCGTATAAGAATGATGATTTCAGACACCGCGTACAATTATCGTAGGGTTCTGAGAATCAAATTCTTCATTAATTTCTTCACACTAAGAGTGTTATTCTTCATTGATTGAAGAAAAACGTTTCTTCATGTGTTGCACATCTAAGTCATCAATTTTGCATAAGTGTTAGGATGAGTGTCCTTTTCAAAGAACATTCGAAGATTCTAGGATATTTAGCTCACGCCGCAACTTGCTAAATCTCTTCTCATCCAAGGGCTTTGTGAAGATATCGGCTAGTTGTTCTTCAGTCTTCACATGCTCAATAGAAATGTCGCCCTTCAACACATGATCACGAAGAAAATGATGACGAATCTGAATGTGCTTTGTCTTCGAGTGCTGAACTGGGTTGTGAGCAATCTTGATGGCACTCTCATTGTCACAGAAGAGAGGCACATTCTTCATGTTGACACCGTAGTCCTTGAGAGTTTGCTTCATCCATAGCACTTGGGCACAGCAAGAACCAGCGGCAATGTACTCAGCTTCAGCAGTAGATAGTGATACGCAGTTCTGTTTCTTCGAGGACCAACAGACCAAAGATCGTCCGAGGAAATGGCATGTACCATATGTTGACTTGCGATCCACACGATCACCAGCATAGTCAGAGTCAGAATATCCAACAAGATCAAAAGCCGAGCCCTTGGCATACCATAATCCAAGTGTTGGTGTGTGAGCTAGATATCGAAGAATATGCTTCACAGCCTTATGGTGTGATTCCTTCGGTGTAGCTTGAAATCGGGCACACATGCAAACACTAAGCATTATATCTGGCCTAGATGCACATAAGTACAATAAGGAACCTATCATGGAGCGGTATACCTTATGATCGAAGTCAATACCATTTTCATCAGTGCACAGATGGCCATTTGTGGGCATAGGAATTTTGACGCCTTTGCAATCTTGCATGCCGAATTTCCTCAGTACATCCTTGAGGTATTTCTCCTGAGATATGAATATGCCATTGCGTTGTTGACGAATTTGAAGACCTAAGAAGAATTTCAACTCTCCTACCCTAGACATTTGATATTCTTCACTCATCATATAGGCAAATTCATCACTATAATGTTGGTCAGTACAGCCAAAGATAATATCATCAACATATATTTGGCACACAAACAATTCACCATCATAAGATTTAGTGAAAAGAGTAGGGTCGAGTGAACCGGGTTTGAAGCCTTTCTTCATGAGGAGTTCCTTCAAGGTATCATACCAAGCCCGTGGGGCCTGCTTGAGGCCATAGAGGGCCTTGTTGAGTCTGAAGACTTTGTCAGGATTCTTTGGATCTTCAAAACCTGGGGGTTGAGCAACATATACTTCTTCCTCAAGCTTACCATTGAGGAATGCACTTTTCACATCCATTTGATATAAAGTGATATCATGATGGTTAGCATAAGCAAGTAATCTGTGAATAGCCTCAAGTCTATCAACAGGTGCAAAAGTTTCATCGAAATCAATTCCTTCCACCTGTGTGTAGCCTTGAGCTACAAGCCGTGCCTTATTCCTCACCATAAGGCCATTTTCATCCTGCTTGTTGCGGTAGATCCACTTTGTGCCGATGATATTGTGCTTGCGAGGATCTGGACGTTTGACCAGTTCCCAGACATTGTTGAGCTCGAACTAATGTAATTCTTCTTGCATGGCCTGAATCCGCTCAGGCTCCAGAAATGCTTCATCTACCTTAGTAGGATCTGTAATAGAGACAAAAGCATAGTGCCCACAAAAGTTAGACAAATGTGAAGCTTTTGAGCGTGTGAGAGGACCTGGCGCTTTGATGTCATTGATGATCTTTTCAACTTGCACTTCTTTTGCAATGCGAGGATGAGCTGGTTGCCGTTGAAGAATTTGATCAGCGTTTTCTTCAACACCATTTTCTTCAACATTTTCTTCAGGTGCATTAGCTTGACGTTCTTCATGTTCTGGAATGAATTCTTCAGCAGATTCTTCAGTAGGAATGACATCCTCAGTAGCCTTGAACTTGATAGTTTCCTCAGGTGCTAGTTCATCTATCATAGTAGGTAGGTGCTCTCTTTGCGAGCCATTAGTTTCATCGAACCGCACATCTACAGTTTCAACAACTTTGTGAAGAACGTTGTTGAAGACTCTGTAGGTGTGCGAGTCCTTTCCGTAACCAAGCATAAAACCTTCATGTGCTTTCGGTGCAAATTTTGAGTTGTGATGAGGATCTCTAATCCAACATTTAGCACCGAAGACTTTGAAATAACTTACATTGGGTTTCTTATCAGTGAGGAGTTCATAGGCAGTCTTTTTGAAGAATTTGTGAAGATATACTCTGTTGATGATGTGGCACGCAGTATCAATTGCCTCAGTCCAGAAACGATGAGGTGTTTTGTATTCATCAAGCATAGTGCGAGCCATCTCAGCAAGAGTCATGTTCTTGCGCTCCACGACGCCATTCTGCTAAGGAGTGTAGGGAGCAGATAACTCATGAGTAATACCAAGTTCATCAAGATAGTCATCGAGACCAGAATTCTTGAAATCAGTGACATTGTCACTTCTGATGTGCTTGATCTTCACACCAAAGTTGGTTGAAGCCCTCGAGGAAAATCGTTTGAAGACTTCCTGCACTTCATGTTTGTAAGTAACAAGGTGTACCCATGTATAGCGAGAATAATCATCAACAATAACAAAGCCATATTGAGATGCTTCATTTGAAATAGCAGAATAATGATTAGGACCAAAGAGATCCATGTGAAGCAATTCAAACGGGCGAGTGGTGGTCATGATAGTCTTTGCTGGATGCTTGGCCTTCATTATCTTCCCAGCTTCACAGGCTCCGCATAGGTAATCCTTGTGGAATTTGACATTCTCGATGCCAATGACATGCTTCTTCTTCGCAAGCGTGTGCAAATTCCTCATGCCTGCATGACCAAGTCATCGATGCCAGAGCCAGCCTTCTGAAGCTTTTGCAAGTAAGCACACGGCTGGCTGTGGTCCTGTAGAGAAATCAACAATATACAGGTCTCCTCTCCTAAAGCATTCGAAGACTTTGGAGTTGTCAGCTTCCATAACCACAACACAACGGTACTTTCCAAAGACAACAACCATATCAAGATCACAAAGCATTGAGAAAGACATAAGGTTGTATCCTAAGGACTCAACAAGCATGACTTTGTCCATGTGTCGATCCTTTGTAATCGCAACCTTACCTAGACCCAATACCTGACTTTTGCCTTTGTCAGCAAAGATGATATGCTTCAGATGCGACGGAGATAATGGAGCATCCATCAATAGATTCTTGTCACCAGTCATGTGGTTTGTACATCCATTATCGAGGACCCACTCGGTGGCTTTAGGTTGATCATCCTGCAGACGAATTAGTGCAGCTTACAAACTCATATACTTCATCAGTGAAGAATATGGCATCAATTCATCAGATCAATTTCATCAAGTAAAAGGATTGATAAAGCAGTATGAGGACGTGAGAAATGAAAGTTCATTTCTTCATGATTAGCCTGCGTCCTATCAGGCATGCTCAGGTCTCCAGCAAATTCTTCAGATGATTACGTGCGTCTGGAGACCTGACCCTGCAGAAGAGATTAGTTCTTTTTCTTCACCACCCACATCTGAAGGGGTGGCAAAGAGTTCATCATTCTGCGAGCTCCATACGAGAAGGATGGCATAGAAGCCAGTCCATTTCGTTTCACAGGGGTTAGAATAAGCATAAGAGTAAGCGGAGAAATTCTTCGAGGACTTATGGACATAATGATTTGAAGAATAATGCATATATCCATAATCCTTAGATCTTCCCTGAGAAACAGACAGGTTAGCACGATGATGTTCATATGAGGACTTTGATCCTTTTGAGGAATTTGGTCCGTATGAAGAATTTGATCTGGTGTTCCTATTCTTCACAGGTGGCGTCATGATGACATTCACCTGAAGATTTTCAAGGCATCTTTTGGGAACCCAGATTTTCTTCATAGGGGAGCCGTTTCTGCAGTTAGTGCCAACATATCTAGCAAATACCTCACCATTCTGATTTTTTAACAGTTTATAGTTGGAGTCAATTGACTCATCATCAGAATGAGGAGTTTCACATGCAAATCCAGATAAGTTAGATGGATCAACTGGAGGTCCCTTTGCAGCAACCCATGTTGTTTTGGGTACTGCTCAGGCTTCCAATATGTACCATCAGCATTGAGTTTCCTCTCAAAGGCGATACCCTCTTTCCTAGGGTTCCTGTTGAGGATCTGCTTTTTAAGCACATCAAAAAGAGCCTGATGCCCTTTGAGGCTTTTGTACATGCCTGTCGTGTACAATTCCTTCAGCCCTGCATCGTCAGTGATACTAGCAATGTCCTCAGATGAGGAATTAGTGATAGCAGAGGCATGTGAAGAATTCGAAACATTAGCAGCATTTGAACATTCGGGTGAAGAATTAGCAGATTCACGTTCAATGCACTTCAAGCATGGAGGAACAAATTCTTCCTGAGATGCGCTGATTTGTTGAGCAAGTAATGAATCGCGCTCCTTCTGAAGATCTTCATAACTCACTCTTAGCTTCTCAAGGTCTTGCTTTCTTTGAAGAAATTCATAAGAAAGCTTCTCATGGTTGGATAAGAGAGTGTTATGATGACTTTGAAGATTGTCAAACCTAGTCTGAAATCTCTGAAGATTTTCAGTCAGGGCTTTAGTGAGATCCATTTCTTCACCCAACATATCATCACTTTTATCTAGCATGTTTTGAACCTTTTCTAAAGCCCTTTGTTGTTTTACAACAATCTTAGCAAGTTTAGAATAGTTGGGCTTAAGATTTTCATCAGATTCATTCTCACTTGATTCAGATGAGGTATATTTGAGTACCTTGGCACCCTTTGCCATGAAGCAGTAGGTGGGAGCGTAGTCATCATCCCCTTCATCAGCTTTGTTGGTGAGGTTATTTTCTTCAGTGTTGAAGATAGACTTGCTGACGAATGCAGTAGCGAGAGCTAGGCTCGACACTCTGGATTCGGACTCCTCAGATGACTCCTCTTCCTCATTTTCTTCAGATTCAGCCTCAGAGTCCATTTCCTTGCCAATGAATGCCCTGGCCTTCTTGGAGCTGCTCTTCTTGTGATGTGAAGGCTTTGAGGATTTTGATGATGAAGATTTTGAGGATTTCTTCTTTTTCTTCGCATCATCATAACTGTAATCCTTGTATTTCTTCTTCTTTGATTCCTTTTCCCATTGAGGACAGTCTTGAATTTAATGACCAGGCTTCTTGCATTTGTGGCAGAGCCTCCTCTTGTAGTCACTTGATGAGGAATCATTGCTCCTTGAGGGTCTTCCAAGGCGACCACGTCTTGAGAACTTTTGGAACTTCTTCACGAGCAGAGCCAGATCATGGCTCAATTCTTCAGGATCACCAAGGCTGCTATCAGAGTCTTCATCTTCGGACTCAGATACTGACTTGGCCTTTAGTGCACGTGATCTGCCATAGCTTGAACCATAGAGATCTCTCTTTTAAGCAAGTTGGAACTCATGAGTATTTAGCCTCTCGAGAATATCAGCGGGATCAAGTGACTTGTAATTAGCACGTTCTTGTATCATCAATGTCAGAGTGTCAAATGAGGAATCAAGCGATCTCAGCAATTTCTTCACCACCTCATGGTCGGTGATGTCAGTGGCACCAAGTGCTTGAAGCTCATTTGAGATGTCAGTGAGGCGATCGAAGGTTTGTTAAACATTTTCATTGTCGAGTCTTTTGAAGCGGTTGAAGAGATTGCGAAGAACATCAACTCGAGAGTCACGCTGAGTTGAGACTCCTTCATTCACTTTGGACAACCTGTCCCAGATAAGCTTTGCTGTCTCCAAAGCACTCACTCTGCCATACTGTCCTTTGCTCAGATGGCCACACATGATATTCTTCGCTTGAGAGTCGAGTTGCTTGAATCTCTTCACATCAGCAGCATTCAGAGAAGGTGTGACTGAGGGAACACCATTTTCAACAACATACTAGAGATCGTTATCAATTGCTTCAAGATGCATTCGCATCTTATTCTTCCAGTAGGGGTAGTCCGTCCCATCGAAGGTAGGACACCCAGCAGAGACCTTGATCATACCTGCGATCGACAACATAACTAAAACTCCAGGCGGTTAAACCAAAATCACACAGAACAAGGAAGTACCTAGCTCTGATACCAATTGAAAGTGCGTTATATCGACTAGAGGGGGGTGAATAGGCGATTTTTATGAAATTATTCACTGAGGAATTTGCTAGTGAGGAAATTCCTTAGCGAAGAACTACTAGCAGTGAAATAATTACTCAAAAGTAAACATAACAGAATACAAGCATAGTCATCACCAATGTTGGGGATATCGCTTATCGAGAACTTATCGGTCGACCCACGATAAGGGGTAAATCGGCCAGTTTATCGGCATATCGGCCGATTTATCGCCATATCGGCTGATTTATCGGCCGATTTATCTTATCGGTCTGACAGCGGTAAGCGATAAATCGACCGATTTATCGGCATATCGGAAGATATCTTGAACAGTGGTCATCATGATGAAATGAAGACAGGCACAGAGTACAGGAAACATAATCACAGGATAACACAGGATGAAGAATAACAGACTGAAGAAATTAAAATGAGGAAATTGAGAAAGTCTTTAGTCAAAGTCTTCAAACACAGATATGAACAAACACACAACACAGTTATGAGGAAATGAAAGAGTTGAGGAAATAGAACCAGTAAGCTTGGTGAAGACAATGATTTGGTAGACCAGTTCCAACTGCTATCTCAGTTGTACGTCTGGTTGGAGCGGCTGAGTATTTAAACTCGAGGACACACAGTCCCGGACATCCAGTCCTGAACACGCAGCTCAGGACACCCAGTCCTCACCGTATTCTCCTTGAACTAAGGTCACACAGACCTCGTCCAATCACTCGTGGTAAGTCTTCACGCGACTTCCAAACCTTCACAAACTTGGTCACTCGGTGATCCACAATTCCTCTTGGATGCTCTAGACCATGACGCCTAACCATCTTGAAGAAGCACAGTCTTCAAAGGTAACAAGCGTCGGATGCACGCAGGATCAATCTCTTCAGTGATGCTCAATCACTTGGGGTTTGTAGGTGTTTGGGTTTTTGGTTTTTCCTCACTTGATGATTTTCGCTCAAGGTCCTCAAAGGATGGGTTGCTCTCAAATGACAAGTGTCAATTTCTCTCGGAGCAGCCAACCAGCTAGTGGTTGTAGGGGGCGGCTATTTATAGCCTAGGGAGCAGCCCAACATGATAAGACATAAATGCCCTTCAATGATATGACCGTTAGGTGGATAGATATTTTGGGACAGCTGGCGCATAGCACAGCAACGGTCAGAATTTTGAGTAGTAAAATCCTTAGGGCTATCATGTTCCTCACTGTGTAGGCAATCCGCACTGGCGAATTCCTAACTCCTCAGTCAGGACAAATTCCTTAGAGACCAGAAGAACTTCGTCTCTGTCACTGAAGAAATTGACTGAACTGTATGAGATTTCCAATGGCTTCACTCGAAGGGATTGGTAGGTGTAGGATTTTGAGTTGAGCATCACATGGAAATTTTTCCTTAGTATTTCCTCAACCCCCTTTAACAGTATGGTGTTTCCTATGACTCAAGAAAGAGAAAAACAAAACTATGAAAACGAAAGTCTTCAAGCTTCATATTCCTCGCATGAATATCAAGTCTTCACTGACACACCAATTTCTTCACTTTCAAAGTCTTCATGAAAGTCTTCAGAAATACCAAAATCTTCAGTCGAAGATATTCATTTTTAGGGGTCCACTTTTCCTGTAAATATCAAACTCATCATAGACTTATAGACCTGTGTACGCTCACAAACGCATTAGTCCCTTAACCTATAAGTCTTCAATACACCAAAATCACTAAGGGGCACTAGATGCACTTACAAATCCTCACTGTGGTCTGTTTCTTCTCAGTAATCAAGCTCGAGGAAGGAAGAACCACGTGGCAGAGGACAGTGAGGCGGAACAACAATGGCCATCCAATTTTGTGCAGTTCCACTAAAATTGAGGAAGACATGCCCGGGTATGGAGACACGCATCGCTGTTTCCAAAAATATAAAAAAGGGTTAGCAATGACATCTCAATTGTCAATAAGAATTAATGAAAAGTACACCAACAAACAGAAGCATCATAATTATCTTGATGAGAACTAAACCAGGATACCCGAGAAAAAAAGCATTTCTTCATTTAACCAGTGATAGTACTACCACCATATGGACAATGACCGCACAACCACCATGTACTTTTTGTCGAAACAACATGTATACCTCCACCGAGGCATAAATCAAGACAACTTTTTGAGTGGCAGTTCCTCTATAATAGTACTAGTAGGTGATGTTGGACCAGCCGACGAACCCTAGCTACTATGCATGGGGAGCTGGGGAGTAGTCGCATAGAAGAAAACCCGCACGCAGCGACCTGGGGAGCTAGACCAGTACAAGAAGCTATACCTCAGGTGGGCGAGATGTCGTTTAGGCGGGCGGGCAAGATCTGCCCACATGACAGCAGCGAACAAGGGCGCGGAGGATCTTCGTCCGCGCCAGCGCCGGCTCCGAGAGGACGGTGCGCATCGGCTTCCTCCATCGCCGACGGCGACAACGTCAACGCTGCACCTCCTCACCTCCCGCAGCGGACGGGATTTGGCCGGATCTGTGACCATCGGTGAGGAGAGAGATAGAGTGGACATTGTCATCTTGTTTTGATATGGAGAGGGTGAGAGAGCGAGACGCGAGAAACTCTATCAAACAAGAGGCTATAATGGAGTAAAAAATCTCTCCATAGCAGTGGTTTTAAATAGAATACGCGCGTTCCCGGAAAAAAGAAACGAAAACTGGCGGACAATTTTTTAAGGGTCTGTCTAGGACACATCTAGATGTGACATAGTTATGTCACATATAAGTTGATGTCCACTCTGTTTGTGGTCTTTTCCTAGTTTTTTTTTGTTTCTTGTTGCTACATTATATACTTGTGGGAGCTTAGATTTGATATCCTTAAATAACATCTAGATGTGAATTAGACAAACTGATTTTCTAACGTACCAAGAAAGAAAATTCGATCAAAAACACGCCCCCGCTTCCAGGTCGCGAGAGTCGTCGCGCACACACACATAGACATAGACATGCATATCCGTGTTTACATAAAATTCCATTTTCATCTCCATCTCCAATCATATTTGTCCAACTGGCACATTATTTACGTTGTTAATTATATACGCAGCAATATTAACATACAACATCTCTTGTTTGCGCACGTCCGGACCGCTGCCACGGCCGGTCCTGACCAACCCGAACCCTCTTCATCACCCGCGCGTGCTTCCCGCCTGAAACGGTCAGTGCCGCATTCATGCCCGGCCAGAGCGGACGCGACCTCTCACTGGCGCTGGCATTGAAGCGGCGCGCCGGCCGAGAGAGCGTCGCCCGCGCGCGCTTCCGGGTGCACGCGGCTGCTCCGTGTTCAAAGGTCGCAATAGCCGGCTACAACATGCGCGATCTCTTCAAGTAGTAAGTTCTTGGGAGTCTGTGCTACAGCTAGCTGTCCTCCCCAACTCATCAATCTCTTCCAGTAGTGCTAGTACTCCATGGCGCGATCCATCGACAAGCAGGCGGGAAAGTTATGGTATACTACTCGGTTTGCGGTGAGTGGCATGCCGAGCGACCGTGTGGGGTCGAGCCGTGGAGGAGGGTGAGACACGAACACGACAGACGTGATTTAAATGTTGGTTTTGCACGATGGCGCGATCCAACGAAACGAAATGTTGGATTCTCTCCGTTTCCATTTTTTCTCCGGAAAAACGGAAACTTCTCCACTCCATTTTCATTCCTATTCCAAGGTTGCCCCGTTACAACATTCCATCAAATACAAAGGAAAACTAACATGCATGCTGATGCATCTCAATGATTCACATATCATAGCCAATATTTACTTCACAACTAAAGAAAAAAGTTGTGAGAGCGTGTACGATAGAAAAACTACTGATGGGGTCAACTACGACTTAAACCCTAAACCCTAAACATGATTTAGTTTCCTGGCCAGGTAGAACCTGTCGAAGGAAAGATGGCTGGCACCCTCGGATCATACGATGCTTTTGTGTAGTTCCACTAAAATCGACCTGAGCATCCCTGATGGCAAATATATTGGAGAAGTGTGATTAGAATAATAGTACTGGCATTAGTTCATGAGACATAAACTCATCACAAGTAGAAGCCGGTAGAAGTAGAGAAAGATCGACATGGAGATGGAGCTACGGCAGTGGAGCAAGCCGGCTCCAAAAGGAAGATGGACTACCTGGGACATCAGGCTGTAGCTAGAAGGGCGGTTGGGACGCGGCATCGGCCCATACCGCGGTGACCCCCGATTGGGACGCACCGACTGTGGGTTTTCTCCCTCGCCGATGTCGACCGCGTCTACGCAGAACATTGTTCCCTTCCCCCAGCTGCGGGATCAGGCCCGTCGTTCTATGCTTGTGAAGAGAGCAACCTAAGCAAGAAGGCTTGTAGCTTAGGCTCCTGCTAGTGTGTATATAGGGGTTTTCTTTTTATCTCCATATCAACCATTTTATATTGCGTACGTGTCATTCAAGAGTGAAATGATGGTTGCTTCTTCCGACTTACTTACTGTGTGATTTGACTGCTCCTTAGTGGCCCCTACACGTACTCCCCCTACGTGTATGCAACAGTCACACGTACACATGGACGCAAAAACACGCGCGACGCCCTAATGCATGCATGTCCGAGCACACGACGGAACACACACGGTCACGCTCAAGTGCTCAACCTACAAGTGCATGCACACACATACTCAGTCAGGGTGAGCTAGTGACCGTATGAACACCGGAAAATATATATATATTGAGCGCAATGAGCGTATTATGAAGTCCACTGACCGTATTTTTACAAATATACAGTGACAGACAGTGTATTTATCTCGTTTGAAATTAAGCCATATTAACCGGAGAGCAGGCAGCATGGACTAGCATTACTTTGTTGTGTCCCGTCAACTTGCCGAACGAGGAGAAGGTTGCAGGACGGGAGAAGCTTGCGCGCGGTGGCTCGCAGGACAAGGAGAAACTTTTGACTAATGCAAGCTCTCCCTCGCTCAGGCGGTGGACGTGCAACAGTTAGTTCGGTGCCAGATTGCCAGAAGCATACACTATACTACTAGTGCTATTATTGTTCGACTTCCCGAACAGCCAAGCGCAAAGTTTACTATAGTACTACTACTATAGTCCATCAAGGTACGTACTATACTAGTACTAGGAACCGGATGGATGAGCGTCTGCACTCTTATTATAATTTTAAAATGTGATAAAGCAATCTTCAACACATTTGGTTCTCTTCGAGGGTTCTCGCATGTGATAATGGAAGTTGATTGCATGTAACACTCGCCACAATTCTCGCTTAATTCTGGCTCATATCCTGTTACAAATAGTAGCGCTCAGTAATATTTCCTCTTTTCTTGTTATTCAGCATGTAAACAGGTCAGCAAACCTTGCGACGCATCTTCGTGTGAACCGTGCTTGCTGCACTTTGAATGTGGCCGAGAGCTGGCTTGATGAAACACCTCGCTTCCTACTTCTTTTTTGTGGGGTACCTCGCTTCCTAGTGACCAGTGTCTTGGCTGATCGTCCTAAGAATGCTTATATATGAATAAAGCTCTCTTATTTACCCGCAAAAAAAATTAAGCCATATTAACCGGAAAGGAGGGAGTATGGACTAGCACTACTTTTTGGTGTGTCCCGTCAACTCGCAGAATGAGGAGAAGCTTGCAGGACAAGGTGAAGCTCGCTTACGCCTTTTGACTAATGCAACCTACCCTCGGTGGACATGCATCAGTCCATTCGGTGTCAGATTGTCAGAGGCATACACTGTAGTACCCAACATGCGGAGTACCATCATTGTTTGACTTCACGAAGGGGCGAAGAGCCAAGCGCAGTAGTACGCGTACTTGGTTTTGCACCTTCATACTACTCCACCCTTCGTCACAGTTTACAGGGTGCACTTCATTATGATGCATTTCTCTCAATGCATTTCCACCACCAGAGAGACTTTAGACGCGTTTGGTTTAATGCTCAATTAATTAGGGCGTGGTAACCGCAATCAAGTCCACAATTTTCTCTCCATGTACTGTACTACTACAGAGTGCATGCATGTGTGTACCCGGGGTGGAAGCACTGCATGCATGTGTGTACGCATTATTCCCTCTAGTAATAGACGCCATGCTATAACTACCAATGCTATTTTTCAGGCCGATCGCTAGTCGCCTTGGTCCCACAGATTTTTTTCTTTTTTCTGAAGCACGCTGTATAAACAGTGACGGATGGAGTAGTATGACCGGATTCAAAGAAGAGCGTATTGATGGTTGCTTCTTCAGAGCAACTTACAATGGGAAAGGTGGGGCTTATGATTTGACTGCTCATTACTCACTATTAATGCGGCGCAAGGACCGGGCTGAGTCTCGCATGCGGTTGTGCACTCCCCCTTGGTTCTTAAATATACTCCGGAGTATTTGTCTTTCTAGAGATTTCAATGAGTGACTACTCAAATATTTGTCTTTTTAGAGATTTCAAATGGACTGGCACATATGGATGTATATAGACATATTTTAGAGTGTAGATTCACTCATTTTGCTCCGTATGTAGTCACTTGTTGAAATCTCTGTTAAGACGAATAGAATATTTAGGAACGGAGGGAGTACATATACGAAGCAAAATGAGTGAATCTACACTCTAAAATATGCCCATTTGAAATTTGTAAAAAGATAAATATTTAGGAACGAAGGAGTATAATTTTGTGCATGGCACATGGACTCGGATGATGAAGAGGCTTCTGGCAATGTTATCAAGCTTCCATCATTTGTTTACATAATTGATGTACTATACAAATAATTTTCCAGCGACATGAAATTGTACGATGGTGTGAGCTTTCAGCTTTTGTTTCGCGTGTCTTGCCATCGATGCTCTTTCGGAAACAATAAAAAACTAACTTCCTTGCTAATGCATGTCAATTATTAGCAGATCAGAGCTAATAATTACATCACAACTAAAGACAAAGTTGTGAGAAGGTGTTAAATTAAATTTGGCAGCAACGTCCCCCCAGCTCTGTCTAAATCAACAAGGCATGTTGGGAAAAAAGTAGCTGTCTGGAGCATGCAACATTCTGATCATTTTATGCAGTTCCACTAAAATAGAGCTGAGCATCCCTGTTCCAAAGATATCAAGTGTGATTACGATAATAGAGGACTGCTGATGAAACAATAAACACACAAATAGAAGCCGGTCACCTTTGCAGTCTCTCTTAAGACTAACTAGCTGGAGAAGATTAGGCTCGGAGTTGGATGAGGAGGATAGAGCAAAACCAATCTCCCTTTGTGCAGTCGCACTGAAATGTAGAGACGTTACCCGTGTGACATTTTAGTACAACTGCACAAAACACTCTTAAGAAAAAAGTGATTTGTGCAGTTCACCAAAAGGTCACAATAGCAACGAGGTGAAATGGATAGCCCTGTTTGCAAAAAAGAGGTAGAAAGGAAACAATTACTGGCCAATAACAGTTGATGACACATGCGACGACAAAAAAGAAGCATATTCCTTGTCCTAAGGGAAGACAACAACACGGTTGTGTTTGTCATTGAGCGCTATAACTTTATTTAAAAATAACATGGCAACGCGTCAAGTCGAACTTTGTTTCGTGCACGCGTGGCACACGACCTCCCTAGGTAAACAACCACTACATGCGTTCAAATTAGCATGTGGGTTGCCATTTCATAAAGAAATGAGCTCCACCGTGTACCCGCGCGGGTGTGGCTGGGCACGAAGCGTGAGTACATGCACGGTGCACCTATTCTCCTCTTGTATACGTACACCACCTACGTGGGGTTGTCTGAGAGAGATACAAACCTAGAGAGATATAGTGTGTGGGTTCTTGAGAGTTTTTTTTGTGGGGGGTCAATCAAAATATTTAACATATGCAATGTGTGTGAAATAGAGACCTGGATATAACATATATATAGAGGGGGCGATCCACGAGAAGAGAGTGGAGGTATCATCGGCTTGAGGTGTCCATAGAATCGAAGAGAGGGATGATGTGTGTGTGCGTGCGCGCGCGCGATCGATAAAGAGTGCCATCGAATTTGTGTGTGCCCACGTCAAAGATATAGAGTGGCTGGCCTACTGGAACGTGAGATGGGACATGTGCAGTTTGTCTCTGTGGCATGGATACCTACCTGCAGCGCTCGACTATCGGTGTATGGTGGGGAAAGAGGGAGGCCCAATTAACTATAGAGGTACAATGGCTGGTATATGTGTGGAGGAGGAGAGAGGCCTACCTCATGTATTAAGGAGATCGATCTGCCTCATGTATTAAGGAAGATCGATCGGAATCCATGCATATGTGCAGGAGATGAATAAGGTTGGGAGAGAGACAGAGCTAGAGTGTTGGAGGGGGTGGTAGTGGAGTTGCTTCTAACAAATGGTGGGATAGGCTTGCTAGACAAACGGAGGGCACGCCCGCAATATCAATAAGAGAGGAGATGGCTGCTTGTTGTCTGTGCACGTGCGTGTGAGAGACGGGTCAGGAGGCATGTACGAATGATGAGGGGGGGCGATGTGGCTGTGGTAAGCAGACGTAACTACATATAGGAAGATCAATCTCCCTTTGTAAGAGAAAGGAGAGACATAACTTGTGAGGTACGTCGATCGATGGGGGGTAGTTAAAGTCGATCTAGGTATATGTTGGGAGATCGATCGGTATACATGCATGTGTGTGTTAGAAGCAAATGAGGCACAAGGAGAAGGATAGAGAGAGAGGGATGCATGTAGGAGGTGGTACGAGAGGCATACTATATCGAGGTGGAGGAGTGTGCGACTACGAGAACGATGAAAAGAGTGGTGGGAGTGAGGCATGGACGGTGACAAGAGAAGAGGGGAAGCTTGTGTTTGTGCTAGGCACACCTGGCTAGAGAGGCATATCGATCGATGTGTGCCGTAAAGAAAGAGCTGGGGGGGCTACACACACCGTGGGTGAACGACCTAAAGTGAGAAGACGAATTTGCGCTATGGAGCTAGAGAATTCTGAGGGAGGGTGAGAGGGATGCGTGCGTGTGCATGCACAAGAGAAAGTTAGCGCTAGCTACAAAGATAAGAGGGTTGTGTGGGTGTAAAAGACGAATAGAGATCATATATACTTCATTATAAAAAGTGAATTCAGATATTTGAAGAATTTATCATAGTGTTTCAAACCGACGGATGTGTGAATATATATAACGGTGATACACATGGTGTGGTTATGAACATGGTATACTACATTTAATATATTTTATCTCTACTCTTATAAAAAACGGAGTTGTTGATGATGGTGTGCCTGCCATCCTGCATTATAGGCCGTCTGATTTATATCTTGAGGATATCAAGGAAACTATGATGGTTGAAGTTGGCAACAATCATGATTGTAGATTCATATTGAAATAGAGAAATGAATTCAAATTTAGTTCGAATTGCAGAGCGGTAGTATAGACATTTGGAATGCACTAAAATGTTGGTATGAGTAGGTTACATGCATTATACAGCAAGCAAAAAAATTTAATCGGACATAACATGGATTCATACTCCCTCCTTCCATCTATATAGGGCGTAATGAGATTTTTAAGACCGCCTTTGACTATTGACAAGATTAATAGTACATGACATGCACAATGTGAAAATTTTATCATTGAAAGAACCTTTCACGGACGAATTTAACGGTGTGCTTTGTGTAAGTTGCATGTCATATATCATTGCTCTAATATTTGGTCAAAGTTAGCATTGAAAAACGCATTAGGCCCTATATAGATGGAAGGAGGGAGTACTAGCTTTGAATAGCATTTGTATAGTAAAACGGGGCAAGACTCTCTCTTTGTGTGGTGTGAATAGTTTTATCTTTTTGTTTTCTTTTTGGTTGAGGGAAATGCGAATTGATTTGGTACGTACAAGTACAATATTACTACACGTTAGGCTTGTCCCTAAAATTCAACCCGCGTCTTTTTATATCCCGAAAATTCAGATATCGTGCTCCCAAAACTTGCGCCTTCACAACCCACGCCTTGCTATCCCGAAACTACAACGCGCGCGAACACTTCCTCCGGCTGCCAAATCCCGACACGCAAAATCCCCCTTCTAACCCTGAGCCGAAAGGGCCGCTAGTTCAAATCAGTGGGGGGTACTTTTGTAACACACCCTACATTTTGGACAAGCGCGTTCCTAAGTCATGCTTCACCCCCTCCCATTGCCCCCTTTTCGCCATTCGAAATCCCAGGCCGCCATAACCTCTCCGCTCCAGCCACGAAACCACACCCTCCTCCATCCGCCATGTCACCGCTGCCCAGCCGGAGCCTCTTCCCCGACGACGTCGTCCACCGCAACAGCTCGACGTCCCTCGTCCACCTCCCCGGATGAGGATTCGTCGTCCATCTCGCCGTCCCGCCGGTTCAACCGCCCCGTCCTCCACCTCCAAGGAGCTGCTCCGATGATCGCCTCGTCTATCGCGATTGCTCCATCCCCATAGCATCGCCTTAACCTACTCCACCGGACACGCAGCATCCTCACCGACTCCTCGGACGAAGCCGAGGCCTACTCGGCGCCACCAAAGAGGTTGTACACTCATCGCATCGCACCTTCTCCTTAACTCGACCTCCCGGCGCCAACGGTGCTCCATCCCGCACCACCATGGAGCAGCTACCTTGAAGCCGGCGTCGCGGGCGACATCTCCACGGCGTCTCTCCCCCAGTGCGAGGCCCCTTCGGCGGCGGCGTCCATACTAGCCGGATCTGCTGGTGCTGCTCCGGCTCTCACTCGATCGCTCGCTCGCCCAGCTGCTGCTGCTGCTCTCCCCCTTGCTCATGCTGCTGCTCTGCTTCGATTAAGCCACACTTCAGTCGACTGAATCGACTTTTGGGTCAGTCGATTTTCAGGGGTTGGGGGGCTCGCTGAAGTTAAGGAAGAACCACCCGTAGCGGGGACGGGGGATCGCTGGAGAGGTACCCCACTATCTATCTTAGGGTTCAGGGTGGGGAGGGGGGGCCTAGAGGGCTGGTTGGGGTGGCGGTGGCGAGTTGTTTCGGGGCGGTGAGGCGGCGCTGGGGCCGGCGGTTCGGCCGGTGGTGGCTGGCGGCTCAGGGGGGTGCAGGTTGAAGATGAACTGCAGGCCCTCCCTAAACTACATGTCAAGTGCCTCTCTGCTACCATTGCGTTCAGTTTCGACAGTAGCATTCAGATTCCACAGTAAATTTCAGTTTCGACAGTTAAGTTCAGAGTCAACAGTTTTTACCTCATCTGTTGTAGTCAGGTGGTTTTTGGTGATGTTAATTTTACATCCATTTTACATCATCTATTGGAGATGCTATTAGAATCCCACTTGAGATTGACGATGTCTGTCTTGTGCTGCTTCAGCCTTGACATCTTACGGCTCACCGGAGCTGCTCCAACAACAGAACGATCCATCACAACAGAGCGGTGCCCTGGACGCCGTCTACAGATTCCTCGGATCTTCCTCCACACCTCCGACAGCCACCTCTGCCTCAACTGCTTCAGCGACCAACCCAATGATGCTGAGGTCGACACGGCTACGGCAAAGAGGTTGTACACTTGTTGCATCACTTATTACTATACATTCACGTCGATCCATTAGGGCTATTTTGGTTCAACAGAAAAACATCGATCCACTGGTTGTTACCATCACTCTAAATTTCTGCATGCTCTCCTTACATAATCTCACCATATTTTTTTCGTATGCATGTCAGATATTGTACACAGTCATGCTGAACATGTAGAGAAAAAGAGAAGAGTTTTGCGCGGCAATACAATGTCATGCAGACATCGCTCCATGGTGGGTTCAATGGCAAACCCTCCCCACCCCTCTCCAGATTGTAATCCAGAGGAAGATATCTGTTCTGAGGCGGATTCGGACGCCGCTGACCACTCCTATTTACCCCCCAAGGTGTTTGCTCTACCTTGGCATGATGATGTTAGTCATATCATGCATATGTTGCCTTGTAGTGCCTACTTTTGACATCATATATGTCATCTGCTTAGTTTAGACATGTTCTGTAATGCCACCTGTTTAGTTTCTATATCATATATGGGAATTATGCAGTCTCATGTCTTTTAGCCAGCCATAATATATGTGAAATGTGCAATGCCATCATGTTTAACCAGGCATCATATATTTGAATGATATCTTGCCCATCCTTTTCTTCATTACATTTCCATTTGTCAACAATGTTTGTACATTAAACTACTCTTCCTGTGAATCAGCCATTTGGGTGGGAGATGGAAAAATCTGGAGTGAAAACAAGGCCTTCAGAGCAGACAGTGCTACCTGTCGAAGCAGATCTCTTGTTGGGTCCCGATAGCTCCTCAGAGATGGATTCAGAGACAGATGACCAGTCTTATTCCCCCACTGAGGTGTATGCTCTAACTTGGCACGGTTATACTGCTCATATCATGCATACGGTGTCTTGCATTGCATAGTTTAGACATCATATACACAATATTCAACACCATGTTCTTAGTTCAGACATCATATCGAATGCCCTCTATTTAGCATATAAATCACATATGTGAATTAAATGATGTGATCCTGATTACTTAGATAACATGTAGGTGAATTATGTCATGCGACCCTGTTTAGTTATTCATCATATCTTTGAATTATGTTATGCTATGCTATCCAGTTTAGATAGACATCATATATGTGAAATTATGTCATGCTATCCGTTTTAGTTAAACAATATACATATCAACTATTTCATGCCCTCTTTTTTCCACACTATCTATTGCATCTGTCTCTCATACAATGTCTGTACATTCAACTATGTTTCCTGTTTATCAGCCATTTGAATTGGAGCGGGTGATGCTAGTATCTAGCAGACTAAAAACACGGTCTTCAAATAAAACAGTGCTACCTCTTGGTGGAGATAGCACCCTGGTTGTACATGCACAAGAACCAGCCCTACCACACATAACCCAAACTCTCGCAGATTGTACCCCTACTACGATGGACAGAGAACCAACTTCACCCAATCTAACCCCAACCCCAGCCGATATTAACCCAATTCCTGTTGACACAGCACCATCTCCACCATAGAGCTCCCAAACAAGAGCAGTTAGTAAGGCAGCTCCAGTGCCCAAAGGGCCAGTACTATCACAGCGAACCCCAACTCCACCAGTTAGTACGCCTATTCCTGTGGAGGAAGCACAACCAGCTAGTCGTAGTTTAGCATCTATCGCATTTGATGTTGTTAAATCGTATGTGCGTATCTTCCCATCTTGGAAATATTATACTGAAGATGAAGGAAAATGCCAGTTGCAGGTGTTTGTCCAGGAGTTATGTGTAAGTAATGTTATTCATGGCAATTACTTTGCTTCGTCCCATACATCCTACCTCCATGATGGTTATAATACAGCAAATTTTCCCATTTTTCTCTATAGAGAAGGACCGATTTGGAAACTCAGGATGAGGTAACCTGTGCTAATACCTCTGCTATCTTCAAGAATGCTTGGTGGCAGTATCAGAATTACCTGAAGAAAATGTACTCCACCGACAAAGAAACTCATCAAATTCCCTTACGTTCTCCTGAGACACATTTACTGGACGATGAATGGGAATGCCTTGTTCTGTACTGGTCCGAACCAAGAATGTGGTAAGGTCTATGAGCTCATTTTCTATTTTAAGTATTATATTCGTGTGTCTTACTGTACTCTGTTCATGTAGAACAAGTGCCTAAACCTGAAGAACAGCTGTTCTAATTTAAGATTCCATTGCTACCATAGGACATAGATATATGTTTGTTTGATGCTTTTATTATGTACTAGTACTTGGCAATAGAAGACTTGGTAGTTTAATCCTGTCCACCTTACTAATGAACTGGTTCACCGAAATGAGTTTCATATACTAGTACATGCTAAACTTGTTATGTGTTTGCTTGTTTCTTCTTTTAGAATACTGACAGAATATTGGGGAAGAGTGCCTTATTAAGCAACAGTAAAGGAATTAATGCAGATAAGGTTCAGGATAGTGACACATCCTGTATTGGTTTAGTGTTGGAGTTACTGGCCACTACCGCTTGCACAAGCTATTCAAACTCACTGTCTGAATCAGTTCGGTTTCTTGAGTCTCAACTACAAGCTGAAAGACATCGATCAACTGTGCTGCGACAAGAAGCGGAAGGACTGCGAAAGTCCCTGGAGCATTCAGATGCATACTTTCTGGTGCAACAGCAAGCATTGGAGGATTTTAGCGCCAAACAGGACAAATCTAATCAGCTTGCTAAGCTTATTGCCAGCATGGTGGATACCCAGGATAACGTTTCTTGAGCCCTTCTGAAGTTGCTTCAGTTATGCTCTTGTTTTGCTGCCGCGTTTATTTGCATTGGTGGCCAATTTTGATGGCCAGTGTATAAGATATGCTGCTTTGTTCCCTATATTTGCACTGGTAGCGAACTTTGATGCCCAGTGGATGTAATATGTGTAATAGCCGTGATAGCCTAGCGTTAGTTGCTTGCTTATTTATTTCCTTGTTGTCTTGTTTATTTGTTTGCTTGTAGTCATTGCAGTTCTTTTTCCGCGGTTAACTAGTGGCTGCAATAACCTATTTTTTAAAACTAGGCCACAATAACCATGGGCTAATATTTACTGTAGTGACACTGGGCCTCCTACGGGCCGTAGAAATAGTGGGCCTTCTACGAGCCGTAGAAACAGTAGGCCTTCTACGGGCCGTAGGAACAATGGGCCTTCTACGGGCCGTATCATCAATGGGCATTATACGGGCCGTATGATCGATTGGCCAAACATGGGCCAATAACAGGCCGCATTATGGCCGTAAACAGGCTAGAGTTGGAATCGTCCGTTCATGGGCTGACCATAACGGGCCATCGTTCATAGTCCGTATTTGATGACGCTATGAAAACGGCCCAACGTATTAACGGACCACAAACGGGCCAACTGTAACCACGGGCTGAATTTGGCCCACAAGCAGAAAATGACAGTAACGGGCCGTAAGTAAACGAATGCTGGAAATGAGCCCAAGAATAAATGGGCCCTGAAAAGGCCGAAAGATAACATGGGCTAGAAACGGCCCAACGGAATAGCGGGCCGTTAATGGGTATAAAGTGATACACTGTTCATTATGGGCCAGTTTCACCACGGGCCGTTAATGGGTGTAAAGTGATACACTATTCATTACGGGCCAGTTTCACCACGGGCCGTTAATAGGCCAAGAGTTACATAGGGCCTCATATGGGACGAAACACGTCATGGGCCATACATGGGCCAGAAGTGAAAACTGGCTGGAATCATATTGGATGGCCCGGATGACGCTACTGGGCCTAATTCGGATAGGGCGTAACAGGCCTTTGCACTACAAAAAAATACACTTCTGTGATGATACGTGTTTGTCACAGTAGCTCGCTTTTTTTGTCATGCATGTACATCCATGACAAATTTATGATAGAATCAAGATAGTCATACCTGTGTTGTCGTAGAAGTGTTCCATGACATTACCAAAATTATTATCACAAAAGTGTCGACTTCCATGACGATAAATCACGCGTCACAGAAGTGCTTTCATCAAGGGTGACCGACACGTGGCATCCACTGTAACGGAACGCCGTTAAGCTATCGGGTCTGGTTTTGGATCTGATAACCCGTTAACAGCCCCGACCAATGGGGATTTTCCACGTGTAAAATCATCATTGGCTAGAGGAAACACATGTCGGCTCATCGTTGGGACAGATGTCATCCACTCATTGGACAGGAGGCGCCTATGATAGGTCGACATATGGCACGGCCCAACAGTGGCCCATTCCGGTGAAAAAGGTCGACCCGGTAAAAAATAGTAGGCCGGCCCATATAAGGCCTACTTGTGTCAAGTCCATTTAAGCCCATGGCCCATACGAGATGTGCCAATTCGGCCCGTTAAAGATTTGACACCATTGCAGCCCATCGTTAGTTCGAGCCCGTTAACAGCCCGCTATATATTTGGGCTCAATATCGGCCCGATGAGATTTCGGCCTGTTAACGGCCCATTTAATGGATGGGCCAATTTTCAGGATGTACATCTTTCGGCCTTTTAGCGACCCATTTAAATGTTGGGCTAATTTCCGGCCCGGTGTGGCTTTCAGCCTGTTGACGGCCCATAAATCTGATGGGCCATTTGTAGTCGGACCTGAGTTTCGTCCTTTTAGCGGCCCATTTAAGTGTTGGGCCAATTTCTGGCCCGGTGTCACTTTCAGCCTGTTGACGGCCCATAAATCAGTTGGGCCAATTGTAGTCGGACCTGAGTTTTGGCCTTTTAGCGACCCATTTAAGTGTTGGGCCAATTCCCGGCCCTGTGTGCCTTTCGGCCTGTTAACGGACCATCAATGAGTTGGGCCATTTGTAGTCGGACCTTAGTTTTGGCCTCTTAACGGCCCATGCCCTTCATGGTCCAATACCAGCCCGGTTTCTCTTTCGGCCTGCTAAAGGCCCACAACACAGTTGGGCCGTTTACAATACGACCTGACTTTCGGCCACTTAGCGGCCCATGCTCTTCACGGTCCAATACAAGCCCGCTGTCTCTTTCGGACTGCTAAAGGCCTACAGTATAGTTGGGCCATATGTAGCCCAAACTTAGTAATGGCCTGTTAACGGCCCGTGAAATAAATTGGGGCCACCTGTTGCCCGCTTCGATGTCGGCCTGTTAACGACCCGGGAGGTAAGAGGGCCAACCATTAACTTTCGGCCTATTAACGGCCCATTAACTTAATGGGCCCACTAAAGTTTGTTCATGTCTTTAGGCCAAATTAGATAATTTGATCCCATTACGACGAGCAAAGGTACGACATACAGGGAATAACGTTGCACATCCAGAATATATTACAGGAAATTACATCCATTGGGCAATCAAAGATTGATGCCAGTGCAAATAAATGAGCAGAACCTAACCATCTACAACGTCACAATCTGCAACCTCGGCACAGATGATGCCCATAAGCATGTGGGCAAGTTCTTGCTGCTTTGCCACACTGTCTCTGAAAACATTGATCAGTTGTTGTGTCGCACGACTCTGCACCTCTGATTCATCCACCATTTCCATCATTGCTTCAGCCATTAATTGGTTCACAAACATACATTTATTCCGTCGCATTCGAGATAGAGGATACTGAACAGATTCAGATGGCGATTTTGGAAGGCTTGTATTACTGATAATGGAGAGTGTCTTGAGCACTGCATCATAACATAAATTAGGACGGGAACCAAACAGATTAATCATGAGTTATTGCCATATTACCTGGCCTAGATTTACTGGAAAGAAACAATGGGGTTGCCTTGTTGTTTTCAGAGTTTGTCTTCTTATCTTTAGCAGCCTGCACAAAATTAACACACTAGCATTGCTATCATTGGCCAAGTCAGATAATAGGAAAGCAACATTGACACAACGAACGTTTGGGCAACTAGCCTACACCAAATTAACACAATATGGCACAGCTATCATCAGCCACGTAAGGTAATATGAAAGCAACATTGACACAATGAATGAATGGGCAACCAGAGAAGCACTACAATTCAGTAATGTGCGTGATATGAGATAGCACATTCATGCAGCTCAGTACGCAAAACTAC
This sequence comes from Triticum urartu, assembly GCF_056163025.1. NCBI lineage: Eukaryota > Viridiplantae > Streptophyta > Magnoliopsida > Poales > Poaceae > Triticum > Triticum urartu. Next base: position 92,303,674 of record NC_141878.1, read on the forward strand.
CAGGCAGTTTTCCTTACAAAAATCAACATTGGCGCCTTTAACATTTTTCTACAACTAATTTTAGATCAGATAAAGGTTAGATTCAGGCCGATTAACAAAATACATGCTGATGTAAAAATATAGTGATATACAACAGGTACTTACATCAGCACTGGAGCACAGAGAATTCCCGCAAGATATTTTCCTCGAATACGATCCCAATGGAGGAAGTCTTGTATCATTTAACCTTATTTTCTAAAAGAGAGACGGGTAAGAAACATGTAGAAAATATGATCAGAATGCTATAAAATTTCATGATGCAAGGATACGCACACGCTTCTTAGAATGGAGTTGACACTCTTTTGCTGGACTGGAGCGGACTAGTTCTTTGGCCACTGGAATCTGCTTATTATCAGTGGGAGTTGGGTTTCTCTGTGCTGGAGTAGTATCTATGAAAAATGGAGTTGGTTTATTATCTCCTGGCATTTGGATCTTTTGCAAAGACCTGGTTTGTAACCCTTCAGATTCTAACATAGCCGTCTTCCCCTTGCATGCCTTATATAGAATAATGGTGCTTCAATTATAAAACATGCTATAGAAGAGATGGAATAGGTACTGAAGAATAGAAAGGCATGACATATTGACATGTATTCCCTCCATCCAGAAATAAATGGATGGGTCTAGGCATATTTCAGTTCTAGATACATCCAGTTTGATCCATTTATGCGACATGTAATCCGGGCGGAGGGAGTATGACGTAAGAGCTAGGGATACGACAGGACAACATAGTACAAAAACACTGAAAACCCACTGCAGAACCAAAGTAATCAAACCCACTGATATGAGATAGTACACTCATGCCGCTCAGGATGCAAAACTACCAAGCAGTTTTCCTTACAAAAATCAACATTGTGGCCTTTAATAATACATTTTGCTACAACTAAATTTAGATCCGATAAAGGTTGGATTCACGCCAATTAACAAAATACATGCTGATGTAAAAATATAGTGATATACAACAGGTACTTACATCTGCATTGGAGTACAGAGAATTCCTGCAAGAATCTTTCCTCACAGACGATACCAGTGCAGAAATTCTTCTATCTGTTAAGTTTATTTTCTAAAAGAGAGATGGGTAAGAAACATGTAGAAAATATGATCAACATGCTATAAAATTTCATGATGCAAGGATACGCACATGATGTAAAAATATTTTTGCTGGACTGGAGCGGACTAGTTCTTTGGCCACTGGAATCTGCTTATTATCAGTAGGAGTTGGGTTTCTCTGTGCTGGAGCAATATCTTTAAAAACTAGAGTTGGTTTATTATCTCCTGGCGTTTGGATCTTTTGCAAAGGCCTTGTTTGTAACCCTTCAGATTCTAACATAGTCGTCTTCCCCTTGCATGCCTTGTATAGAAGAATGGTGCTTTAATTATAAAACATGCGGCAGCAGAGATATGGAATAGGTACTAAAGAATAGAAAGGCATAACATAGTGACATGTATTCCCTCCATCCGGAAAAAAATAGATGGGTCTAGGCGTATTTCAGTTCTAGATACATCCTTTTTATCCATTTCGGCAACATGTAATCTGGACGGAGGGAGTATGGTGTAAGAGCTAGGGATACGACAGGACAACACAGCAAAAAAACACTAGTTGAATGTAAAACTGTATGCTAGAGGAATACATACAGAAATAACTAAGGCAACATACACGTGTATGATTGGGAAAATAAGATGGCATTGCAACAGAGCACTAGAACATCACTTCAATGTAAAAAACATGGTATGGTAGACAGATGAAGTACATACTGATGAATAACAATGCATAAGATATTCAGAAGCATGATGTCCAAATTAAGCAGATGGCATTGCGATAGAGTAGAATGGCAGTACTTAAATTTGAAAACATGTTATCATGAATGGAATAGGTACTGAAAAACAGGAAGGCATGACATATTTACATGCATGATCAGCATGCTAAGCACATGGCATTGTAACAGAGTAGATACACTCCAGGATATTATATGCATGTTGTACCCATATCACAGGCCAAGTTAGAGCAAGGACCTTGTGGGGTGAAGAGGATTCATCATCTTTCTGCAAGTATTCTGAAGAATTGCCTTTACATGTTCCATCATATTGGGTATCATTGACATCAAGTTTATTGGCCTTTACATTGCTCCGTGAGGTTCTTGTGGATATATCAGTGTGTGCAATTATATCTGACATGCATGGAAGACAACTAGTAGTTAGATTTATGTAATGAGTGCCTGTAGGAGACGACATAAATAGTAGGACTGGGGTTAACTAGCAGCAATAGGTCTCATAAACTAAAGGGAGAACACAGATGAAAGCTACAGAATATGTATCGTTTGTACTCGAATTAACTAGATGGCACACAAAAGTATTAAAGAACAACATAGGAAATACTAGAAGTGGTATAATACTATAATCACCAGCCTGTGGGATAGCATTGGCTGATGGATGATAACTATGGAACAGTGTTACCTAAAGAACAAGTATCTTAGCTGAACTATGGAACAGCGTTAACTCCTGAACAAGACCCGTAAGAGATCAGCATGAATATACAGTGAAATGTGATGATCTATTTTCCATGCTTAGATGAATAACAAAGCCATAAATGTTGCACACAAGTAAGATGAGGGTACAACCTATCTGGCTGCCATCCATAGGAGTGAGCACCATGTGCTGACTTGTGGATGGCCTTGCAGTTGTTGTGGTTGTGCATGTCGGGCACGCGCATTCGATGTAGGGAACTGTTGAGTGGGGACTATAGCTCCCTTCTGGTGTGTGCTTCCCTTGTTGGAGCAGCTGCGGTGAGTCGGAAGACGGTGTGTCTGAAGATGCAGATAACGCATAATGTTAAGAATGACATATCTCTTTGATCTGAAGAAATACACTAAGAGATCAACAGCAAGGTACGAGAGTGGTCACACGTCTATTGACTGAAGACTAAATTGGGGTCACATGATTTTATTTTATTTTGGTACCGTCCGATCTATGACGGATGGCTGGCTGTCTTGTGCCTCCCGGCTGACACTGTTCGGAATCTTCCTTGAAGAGCCAGCGACCAACGGCAGAGCAGCCTGCCTCCGCCGTCTGTGGCCCCGGCCAAAACCCCGCTCCCCGCCCCACCGCACTGCCGTGGTTGCGCTGCCCCCGGGCCAATCCACAAAGACTCCCCGTCATCCAGATCCGGTGGCGGCAGTACCTTCAACCCACACAACTCTAAAAGATAGCCATCTAAGTGCTGCTTCTGCGGCAAACTTTGCGGCCCCGCACCCTTACGTTAGACACCAGCCAACCGGCAGCCTAGGAGCTCCGCCGCCTCGAGGGGTGCTGCTTCCCATTGCAAATCGATTGGCCCAGAATAAAAATTCAGACAACTGACGCCTAAATAAAGTGATTTCAGATGAGGGTGCGACCTATCTGGCGGCATGGTGAAGTAGGCGGGTCCAGCTGCCAAGTCGGTGAGGCCGGCGCGGTTGCGGTGGCGACCGGCGGCAGGGAAAGAGTGATGTCGCGACGGTCGACGGCTACAGCGAAGCAGTGCTAGGACTCTGGACGGATCCAAAGTTGGAGCCGCTCCGGCGCCGTGAACAACGGCGGGGGTGAATTGGCTCCGGTATGGTTCACGCGGCCGTCGTCGAGGCAGCACCAGTAGCACGGAGTAAGAGGCACACGGCCCAGTGCACGACGGCAAATGGACAGCGTCTCCGGCATTAGGGAGGAGGGCGGCTGTGAAATTCGTGCGGTGGGGGCGCCATGGGGGTGGGGCTGAGGTTTCGCGGCTCAGGAGAAGGGAGCTTCCCGGGGAGAAGGTGATTTGGCGCCCACGAGGTATGAATGGGGGCGGGCGGGGGAAATTAGGAGGGGAGTGGAACCATGTCTTATGGACGCATTTGTCTGAAATGTGAGGGGGAGTTACAGTTCTACCCTTGCCTATAGGCTTCTCGGCTTGGGTCTGTGTACTGAGGGTCAGGGATAGTAGAGTAACTTTGCTTCTCTGGGCGGGAGCGAGGAGGGCGTGTTTTGAACTATAGTGCGCACGAGCGATTTCGGGCGAGGAGAGCGTGTTTTGAAATAGTGGGCGCGAGCTATTTCGGGCGAGGAGAGCGTGTTTTGCCGACCATGGTTTATGAATTATTCGGCACATGTCATTTTAGCCGAGGAGAAGGCGCGCTTGGATGAAGTTACGAACCTGCCCTCGATGTACAACGGGCCAATTGATGCGTGTCCCACATAGGACGGTAATTTTGCATCTCCCATTTATTTGCTCGGGCGAATTCCACCGAGCAGAGAGGATGTTTAACGGTTCGTTCAAATTTTGGGAGAATGAGCATCCACATCTACCTTACCAAGTCGATTCAGATCAAATTTTGAAATATTAGCTTGCCACTTATTTTTTAGATGGAGAGATGATGCTCGAGAGTAATGTGTTTTTACATGCTCGTTGCTAGTGATTTACTATATGACAAATAGTTGACCCACTCAAAAACGCGAATCAAACCCAAAATGAAATATCTCGATTCAATGAAATAGCTCGTTCAGTAGGTCAAAATAGTGAACTAAATCCAAAGTTGAACACCTCAATCGAGTAGCATGTTGTACAGTATTACAGTACTCCATGAACATGTTGAAAGTCAAATTAATGAACTTGTTTGATATACGCATATATCTGTTCATGTGTGGATTGCAGACAACATGTTCTCCAATTTAAATATTTGAATGCAAGTTTATATCGAAACATGGTTTATATCAGTCTTTGATGCATAAAACGTGACCTCCCCCTCTCCCGGACTCCTGTTCTCTCTCTCTCTCTCTCTATCTCTATCTCTCTCTCTCACTCGCCGACAATCTTCAATTCTGTCGCAGGCATCCGACACAAAAACCTTGTTCGTCCCTCTCCCTTTCTCTCCATCTCTCTCTCTCTATGTGTGGGGGGGTCTTTCTAGTTCGCATGCATATATACACCATCTATAGGTCTCTCTCGCATACTATGTATGATACTCTAGCTAGTCCAAGCTAGATATCTTGGGTGCACTCATCGTACGCACACAGATTCCTTGGCTCTTTGCCTGTAACTCTCTCACGCACCACTATGTCGTCTCGGAGCTCTTCCCCCCTCCCTCAAACTCTCCATCCACCTGGGTCACACATACACATGCATATCTCACTCGCACTCGATAGGCCCATCTAAAACTCTATCTCTCCCCCTCGTTCTCTCTCCATCTCACACGCGCACACACACAATCTCATGCCCAGCTAGCCAAGTATGATGGTCTCTCACTCAATTGTAGGCACACGCAGTCCCCCCTATATGTATATGACTAGCTAATCTTAGTCTCCATCACAAACATGTGCATGGTCTATCTCGGTTTCTCTCAGGGCATCTTTCTACCGCGCACGCACTCCCTCGATCTCCCACCCATATAGTCCCCTCACGATCTCGACGGGATCTCTCTATCACAAACACACCCTCTCTCCCTCCTCATGCGTCCATGCCATCCATGTGTCCCTCTCGACCTTTGTTCCTTGTTGGCCACACCTCTATTGGACATGTGCTACAGGGGTGTCTCTCTCCGTTGCAAACAATCACACACTAGCTATCTTCGTGTATCTCCTCGCCTCGCTTTTCCATCTCGGAGATGCATGCGTGATATGTTCGCATAAGAAACGAAACAACACACACTCTCTCTCTAATTTATTGTTTGTTGTCACTTTCTCTTTAACACACATACTCTTTTTGCACACTTACTCATTCTCCTTCACACGCACTTGATCTGTCTCGACTGAGGCACTCTCCTCGGTCCATAGCATATAGATTTATTGAAAAGTCAAACATCACAATGTTTGACCATGTACGTGGAGAAAAAGAATTACATCTAGTATGGCAAACATATGCCATTAGATTCACCATGAGATGTAGTTTTGTATGATGTATCTTTGGTATTGTAGATATAAATAACATTTGCGTAAACCTGATCAAAGTTTCCAAAGTTTGACTTCTAAAAAATTTACATGCACTGCATTATCGAGCGGATGGAATATCTCTTTCCCCCTCTCAGCTATCTGACGCACCACTCAGCCTTATCGGGGCTCCTCAATCTCTCTCAAACTTTATTGATCAGTTTGGTTTGTGACCTCACCCTCATGCCTTGATGGCTGGTACTACCTAGTGTGGACGTGAGATGTAAAATATTTCTTCCTGGCCAGGCTTGTGTGGTGCTGAAGCGTTTGGTTCATGCTTGGGCCAAGCAAAGCATCAACGTCCCATCAATCAATCCATGCATCAATTATTTAATGCTAATATCCATCCATGTTGCTGTTAGCCTCGTGGCCACACGACCAGGCACGACCAGGCGTTCGAAATCGGTCGCCTGGGCCAGGCTACTTGCAGTGTCTGGAGTTCAGCCAGGCTAATTAAAGTGCAAGGGAACCCAGGCCAGGCGGGCTTTCTTTTTCACAGGGTAGCAACCAAACAAGCGTGCATGAAATCCAGCCACAACCCCAGGCCAGGCAAAAGATGCTCAGGACGCAAGCCAAACTAGCCTTATATCTCCCTGGTTCACACATACACATGTCTCGCTCGCGCTATACATATAGACCCATCCAACACTCTCCGCCCGTGTTCTCTCTCCATATGACACGCACCACCCTAAGTACCATAATCCCTCAATCCATCATAGGCGCAAGCACTCCCCCCCCCCTCCTAAGTATGATTATCTCTTACTAGCCAACAGGAACACACGTATTGTCTCCTTCCATCCATACGTCTATCTCGATATCTCTCAGGGCATCTTCTATCGCGCACACACCTTGTCACTCGATCTCCCACCCATGTAGTCCCATCACGATCTCCAGGGGATCTCTCTATGACAAACATACACTCTCTCCTCCCCATGTCTGCATTTTCTCCGTACGTCTCTCTCGACCTCTCTCCCTTGTTTGTCAGACCCCTCTTGGCCACGTGCTAGCTTAGGGGTCTTGCTCTCTCGGTTCCAAACAACCACACACTATCTCTTCACCTTGCCTCCGTTGTCAAAGATGCATGTGTGATATGTTTGCGTAAGACACACACGCTTTTTCTCTACTTTTATCGTGTGTTGTCCATGTCTCTTTCACACACGCACACACACTTTTTTCACTCTCTCTCTCTCTTGCTCTCTCTCTCTCTCTTGTTAGGGACTCTGTCACGTCCATAAGCATATGGATGTTTTGAAAAGTCAAACCTCAGAAACGTTTGACCAGGTATATGTGGAGAAAAACATTTACATCTGGAACGATCATTAGATTCATCACAACATGTACTTACTTCATACTATCATTTATCTTTGATATTGTAGATATAAGTAATTTCTTTATAAACTTGGTCAAAGTTTCAAAAGTTTGACTTAAAAAATGTTGGAACTACATTATCGAACGGAGGGAGTAGCTCTTTCTCTCTCTCTCTGCTATCTCTCACGGGCCTCCCCTCTCACTCGAACTCTCTATACCGACGGATTATACGCTCACTGTGTCAGCGTATAGCTCCGTATATTGTTTAGTTGACCGGTCAACCAATCCACATGCTGCCTTGTCAGCTCGTGTTCTGTATCTCCGTGTGCTGGCCCATGTGGCAGTGGGTGAAAATAAGTAAACTAGAGGCCCATCTGACACGCGCGGTGAAGTAAACAAAGTTGAAACCACTCGGGGTAGCACCCCACATGCTAGTAAATTGAGGGCGCATTGAGGACAAACTTCTTGCGCGCGAAGGACGCACTCGCGCACAATTCACCATTGCGCGGCGGCATGCACAGAAGGACGCACTCGCGCACACCCAGCACACAACACACACCAGCACACGTGTACACATCTAGGAGTAGAAGGTCGTGGAAAAATCTGGCGTGATGGCCGCTGCCGGAGCCGTCCACCCCCAATCTTGGTGTTCCGTGCAATGCACGGGCATCTACGGACGGGAAATTATGTCGAACAGGGCTAGTTGTAAGCAGGCTAGCTCTACAGCCATGATGATAGTGACTACAGACGGTGAGGCTGACTATGTTATGCCGAACACGGCGCCTATACTCATGTGTCATCTCTGGCGCAGGGTCTTGTCACTTCACTGTGAGGAGCAGCACGTAATAATTTGACCAACGGGTAGTACAGTGCTAGTACTCCTACTACTACATTGGTAGTACTACTACTAGTACTAGTAGCACCACCGTCTGGATTTAGGAGTACTACCACGTCCACCGGCACCGAGGAACGTCTCCAGGTAGTATTGCTTGAGGCCGCCAGGGCGAGGGGCCGCTTGGACGACAGCTTCGTCTCCTTGTTCGACGAGGTCCTCGTCGGTTTCCTCGACAAGTTCACCGTCGTCAAGAAGCTTGCGGATGACTTTGACGTAAGCCTCCAGCCAACGCGCCCAGGCTCTGTGATGCCCGCCACCCTCAACAGCCACTATGGTAACAACCTCTTCGACGCACTGGTGGCCCTGCGACTGCCCGCCGTTGCACCGGAGAATGTCCACCTCGAGGTCGCGCTCGCCGCGCAGCGCCTGGCGTAGCAAGACACCATCGACATAATCACCCACGTCTACGCGCAAATCATCCACAAGGACTACTACATGCAAGAGGAGGACAATAGGACGCTGGCCTTCCTGGAGCGCAGGGCAACCTTGGACGGCACTGTTCGGAAGCACGTTGAGCTCGCCGCCAACGCCGCTGCTCCTCACACGTCGGTTGGTGACCCAGCGCACTAGGGCATGAGGATGTCGTTGAACGTTGATGGATCCGTATGTATTTTTATCTTTCCGTCAAATCCATGTAGTAGTATATGATACTACAGTAATTATCTTACCTTTCGCATCAACTTTATAATTTTCGTACGTACTCCATGCATGAACGGCACCAGAACCAAACTTATCATTACTCTAGGCAAAATCGTTATTTTCTATCTATCGGTCGCGCCATGGAGCAGAACCAAATTTTACAAGTTACGAGTTCAAAAGGAAAAGCCTGTCATGTTCGCGTCGCACCCCCACACGGTTGGTCCGGCAGGCCGCTCAAGCGGGAATGCGTGCGGTGTTGCATTTTCACTTACAAGTGGGACCGTAGTTGAGCAAACCGACTATCGGCAAACCTCCACCCCGCCCACTGCACGATGGCTGAGAAAACAGGAGGGAGAAGAGATGGCTGTAGCACGGACTCCAAGAAAATTGGTGTCGGATGGGACTCGTGTAGGTGGCGTGTGCCGTACTGCTAGACATGAATGCTAGTTATGGCCCATGCCACCCCACTATATCGAGGTACGTAGAACAAATTTCCTGCAGTCCGTGCTTAGCCCTCCTCTATCTCTCTTCTCAGCCAGCCAGCGGACGCGCTGAGCCCATCATCTGTTTGCTCACATGCGGCCCCACATGTCAGTGAAAACGCAAGAGGACCCACTGAACCTGCACATCTTTCACCTCGACGTGCTGGTGATGAAAAACAAATCCAATAAAGATCTTCGGTGGCCGCTTTTGGAGTTACTCAAGAGTAGTAAGATTCTATTTACAGTTTAACCCAAGATGCACATCTCGTGGCTTCAACTACCACTCTATTTTCTTTCATGACACAACCTGGATGCTGGATGTCCCACGTGTCGACAAAAGGAGGAAGAACCCGACCAAATCTTCGGTTCTGCTCTCGGATTAGACTAGTTGTGCTAACTTAAAAATTTTATTGTGTACTCCCTCCGTTCCAAAATACTTGACTTCCATTTGTCCAAAAATGGATGTACCTATATACTAAGACATGTCTAGATACATATATATTTTGACAAATAGAAGGCATCTATTGTGCAACGGAGGGAGTAGAATGGATGCAAGTTTTTGTATTGGGAAGAAGAGTACATCCATATATTGATAGAGCGCAATTTAGTAGATGTTCTATCACTTTTAGCTAGCACAGACGCAAGATCGAGCCTCCGCAGATCAACAATCAATGCATCGAGAAGGCACTAATCCAACTTACAGGAGTAGCAAAATGTATTCTTGTGGTTCTTGTTTTCTTTGGTCTTGCTTTTCTAGTCAAAATTATCATTGGAGTCCGTGCAAGGAGAGTTGGAGTGGTTTATAAGGGATTCTCTCCCTCATGCTATTGGAGCTTGAGAAGAGATGAGGCCTCCCCTCACCCCCCGCAAAAACCAGATCTACAATCTCGCACTCCCTCCTCGTGGCATCGACTGAGACGCGACGAGGTTTTCTGTTTTGGGCAAGTTCCTTTGCATTGTAGTGGTGTTGTCGTAGGTGGCTGTCTTTGGACTAGCCGGATGTGGAGTTCATGCTACACTTGTTGTTCGCAGCGAGTTGTAGTCATCTTGTATTTGTAATTCTCTCTTCTTCTATAAAGCTACGGTACGCAATTTGCGTACTCTCGGCAAAAAGAAGAGATGAGGCCCTTGCGCACTCCTCCTCCTCCGCTCGCCACGCCTCGTCATGACACGCCGCGGGTTGTGGGATTGAGCCGAGCCGATATTGTCCATGTCATGCTCATGATTTATTCATGGATTAATTTAATCGAAACACTGCCTATTTACTTATCACGCCCCAGACGTCTCGCGGATGTGGCTCATGGCCTCCATGTTGCAGTCATTCACGAAGACTATCAGGTCCGGGTGAGTCATGCAGCATGTCGTAGTGACAAAACTTCCCCCTGGGCTGGCGGAGCAGCCCTGTTGACTCGGTTCTTCACTTCCCCCTCAAAAAAGCCGTAGGTGGCCAGGCGAAATTCGCGTGTGGAAATAAACTAGCTATGATAGGCATGTTGGAATTTTGCTAGTAGGTCTTTGGCCCAAAGCCCAACTAAAATTCAGAAATTCTCTTGGCCCATTCATGCACACATGTGAGTGGAGTGAGTGAGGCTAAAGTTTAGTCCCACCCCGAAAGTTGAGAGAGAGTTGGACCTCTTTATAACGTGAGCTCTTCTACCACTTGTATGAGCATGAGAAGAGGAGACCTACACGCGCGCTCCTCCTCCTCCTCGCACGCGACGCGACGCGGGTTGCGGGATTGAGCCGAGCCGAGGACAGAACTATGCACGTTGGGTTTACTCCCACGACTTGCGCTCCCCCTCTCTCTCGTAATCCTGTATGGGAGAGGGGTGATCAGGTTTTTGGGGAGCGCACTCGCGTGACTGCCCTCGACGACATGGGCGACAACGTCAACACCGGCGGTGCTGCTCCCACTGCACCGTATGTGATTCTATCCTTCCTGTTCGAGATCATTGATGACCTACAAGTATAGGGGATCTATCATAGTCCTTTCGATAAGTAAGAGTGTATCGTAGTCCTTTCGATAAGTAAGAGTGTCAAACCCAACGAGGAGCAGAAGGAAATGATAAGCGGTTTCCAGCAAGGTATTCTCTGCAAGTACTGAAATAAGTGGTAACAGATAGTTTTGTGATAGGATAATTTGTAACGAGCAACAAGTAACAAAAGTAAATAAAGTGCAGCAAGGTGGCCCAATCCTTTTTGTAGCAAAGGACAAGCCTGGACAAACTCTTATATAGAGAGAAGCGCTCCCAAGGACACATGGGAATATCGTCAAGCTAGTTTTCATCACGTTCATATGATTCGTGTTCGGTACTTTGATAATTTGGTATGTGGGTGAACCGGTGCTTGGGTACTGTCCTTCCTTGGACAAGCATCCAACTTATGATTAACCTCTATTGCAAGCATCCGCAACTACAACAAAAGTTTTAAGGTAAACCTAAACATAGCATGAAACATATGGATCCAAATCAGCCCCTTACGAAGCAATGCATAAACTAGCTGGTTTAAGCTTATATCACTCTAGCAACCCATCATCTACTTATTACTTCCCAATGCCTTCCTCTAGGCCCAAATAATGGTGAAGTGTCATGTAGTCGACGTTCACATAACACCACTAGAGGAGAGACAACATACATCTCATCAAAATATCGAACGAATACCAAATTCACATGACTACTAATAGCAAGACTTCTCCCATGTCCTCAGGAACAAACGTAACTACTCACAAAGCATAATCATGTTCATAATCAGAGGGGTATTAATATGCATATAGGATCTGAACATATGATCTTCCACCAAATAAACCAACTAGCATCAACTACAAGGAGTAATTAACACTACTAGCAACCTACTAGTACCAATCCCGGACTTGGAGACAAGAATTGGATACAAGAGATGAACTAGGGTTTTGAGAGGAGATGGTGCTGGTGAAGATGTTGATGGAGATTGCCCTCTCCCGATGAGAGGAGCGTTGGTGATGACGATGGCGATGATTTCCCCCTCCCGGAGGGAAGTTTCCCCGGCGGAATAGCTCTGCCGGAGCCCTAGATTGGATCCGCCAAGGTTCCGCCTCATGGCGGCGGAGTTTCGTCCGAGGAGATGGCTTATGATTTTTTTTCCTCATCGAAAGACTCCGTATAGCAGAAGATGGGCATCGAAGGGCCACCACGGGGCCCACGAGGTAGGGGGCGCGCCCAGGGGGTAGGGCGCGCCCCCCACCCTCGTGGGCATGGTGTGGCCCCCCTGGTGAACTTCTTACGCTCAGTATTTTTTATATATTCTGAAAACGTCTTCCGTGAAGTTTCAGGACTTCTGGAGCTGTGCAGAATAGGTCTCTAATATTTGCTCCTTTTCCAGCCCAGAATCCGAGCTGCTGGCATTCTCTCTCTTTATGTAAACCTTATAAAATAAGAGAGAATAGGCACAAGTATTGTGACATAATGTGTAATAACAGACCATAATGCAATAAATATCGATATAAAAACATGATGCAAAATGGACGTATCAACTCCCCCAAGCTTAGACCTCGCTTGTCCTCAAGCGAAAGCCGAAATCGAAAAATATGTCCACATGTTTGGAGATAGAGGTGCCGATAAAAGTAAAATACGGACATGAGGGCATCATGATCATTCTTAGAACAGCAACTTACATAATTCTTGTCATATGATTTCTTATGCTAGAGTAATAATTCAATCACAATTTCAAGTATGAATCGTAAACTTCATTGAAAACTAATAAATTATAATCTCAGTCATTGGAGCAATTGCAATTTATCATAACATAGGAAAGAGTCAATATATAAGAGCTTTTCAGCAAGTCCACATACTCAACTATCATATAGTCTTTCACAATTGCTGACACTCACGCAATACTTATGGGTATGGAGTTTTAATCGGACATAGAGAAAGATAGGGGCTTATAGTTTTGCCTCCCAACGTTTTACCTCAAGGGTAATGTCAACAATAATAGTTCATGAAAACTCACATCCAATTATCCATATATACCAGGATCTTTCCAACATAATGTGCTTGCCAAAGGATAAAATGTAAAAAGGAAGGGTGAAGATCACCACGACTCTTATGCAAGGTAGGAGGTAAAAGTAAAAGATAGGCCCTTCGCAGAGGAAAGCAGAGGTTGTCATGCGCTTTTATGGTTGGATGCACAAAATCCTAATGCGAAAGAACGTCACTTTATATTGCCACTTGCGATATGGACCTTTCTTATGCAGTCTGTCGCTTTTATTTCTTCCATATCACACGATCGTATAAAGCTTATTTTCTCCCACACTAATAAGTCATACATATTTAGATAGCAATTTTTATTGCTTGCACCGATGACAACTTACTTGGAGGATCTTTCTCAATCCATAGGTAGGTATGGTGGACTCTCATGGCAAAACTGGTTTAAGGGTATTTGGAAGCACAAGTAGTATCTCTACTTGGTGCGATGAATTTGGCTAGCATGAGGGGGAAAGGAAAGCTCAACCATGTTGGATGATCCATGACAATATAATTTATCTCAAATGTAAGAAAACATAACCCATTATGTTGTCTTCCTTGTCCAACGTCAACTCTTTAGCATGTCATATTTTAATGAGTGCTCACAATCATAAAAGATGTCCAAGATACTATATTTATATGTGAAGACCTCTCTTTCTTTATTACTTCCTATTAATTGCAACGATGACCAAAACTATGTTAGTCAACTCTCAACAACTTTTATTCATCATACTTTTTCTATGTGAGCTCATTACTCTCCATAAGATCCATTTGATCTATTTGTTTCCTTTTTTATTTATTTCTCTTTTCTTTTATTCACTTAGGATCATGGCAAAATAATCAAGCCCTTGACTCAACACTAATCTTTATTATATATAGCTAACAGACTCGATTATATAGAGGGATCATAAAGCAAAACTCAAAACTAGATCATGTCGTAAACTTTATTCTAATAGATCAAGATATTACCAAAAGGATCGAACTAAGAAAAACGGTAAAGATAAAAGTGATGGTGATACGATACCGGGGCACTCCCCCAAGCTTGGCAGTTGCCAAGGGGAGTGCCCATACCAGATACTCAATTCTTCTCTGTTGGTGGAGGCTTCTTCCTTAATTTGCGCTTGAGGACAGAATTTTGGTCCCTTAGGTCATCGATCTCCTGTTCCAAGCTCAGTAGCTTTTTGCATCGTTCCTGCTTGTTTTCCTGCAAGAGGCGAAAAGGGATAAACTCGATATTAGGTTTCTTTACTCTATTCGGGAGGCTTGACTTTTTGAACTCCACATGCATGTCCACGAGTTGAGGTAGTGGGACTTCATCTTCATCTGAGCTCGTCTCCTCCTTTCCCTTAGGTTCATAGTCCTATTCTTCTTCCGTAGTCCAACCACAATGCTCCACATCCCCATAGACTTTAGGATCCACAAGGTACTCAGCCACATAGCTCTCTCCTTCCGAATCCTGGGATGACATGTTGCTCAAATCTGCAGCGGGATAGCTCGAAATAAAGACAGGAGATATTTGCGTGATACGGTGGTCAAAACCTTTGGGAGATTATATAATGAATTTTTACCGACCAAAATACGTATTGTGCAAGAAAACGGAGTCCGGAGAGCGCACGAGATGCCCACGAGGTAGGGGGCGCCCAGTAGGGTAGGGCGCGCCCTCCACCCTCGTGGAGGCCTCATGTCCTTCCCGCATTGCTTCTTATTTTTCTATTTTTTTCTAAATATTCCAAAACGGAGAAATATTGCCTTAAAAACTGTTTTGGAGTCGGTTTACTTACCGTACCACATACCTATTCCTTTTCGGAGTCTGAAACGTTCTGGAAAGTGTCCCTTATGTATTCCTCCGGGGTTACGGTTTCAATAACATTGCTTTCAACATTTATGGGATTACCTGAGATATAATATTTGATTCTTTGACCGTTCACCACCTTCGGATTTGTGCCTTCAAAGTTGTTGATTTTTATGGCACCGAAACGATAGACCTCCTCGATAACGTAAGGACCTTCTCATTTAGAGAGAATTTTTCCTGCAAAAAATCTTAAACGAGAGTTGTATAGCAATACATAATCACCTACATTAAACTAACGCTTTTGTATCCTTTTATCATGCCATCTTTTAACATATTCTTTAAACAACTTGGCATTTTCGTAGGCTTGGGTTCTCCATTCATCGAGTGAGCTAATATCAAATAACCTCTTCTCACCGGCAAGTTTAAAATCATAATTGAGCTCTTTAATAGCCCAATATGCCTTGTGTTCTAGTTCGAGAGGTAAGTGACATGCTTTTCCATAAACCATTTTATACGGAGACATACCCATAGGATTTTCATATGCAGTTCTATAGGCCCATAATGCATCATCAAGTTTCTTGGACCAATTCTTTCTAGACCTATTGACAGTCTTTTGCAAAATTAATTTGAGCTCTCTATTACTTAATTCTACTTGACCACTAGACTGAGGGTGATAAGGAGATGCAATTCTATGATTAACATCATATTTAGCAAGCATCTTACGGAAAGCACCATGAATGAAATGTGAACCACCATCAGTCATTAAATATCTAGGGACTCCAAATCTTGGAAAAATAACTTCTTTAAGCATTTTAATAGAAGCGTTATGATCAGCACTACTAGTTGGAATAGCTTCTACCCACTTAGTAATGTAATCAACAGCAACTAAAATATGTGTATATCCATTAGAGGCAGGAAAAGGTCCCATATAATCAAAGCCCCAAACATCAAATGGTTCAATAACGAGTGAATAGTTCATAGGCATTTCTTGACGTATACTAATATTACCAATTCTTTGACATTCATCACAAGATAAGACAAACGTACGGGCATCTTTGAAGAGAGTAGGCCAATAAAACCCATATTGCAATACCTTATGTGCAGTTCTATCTCCAGCATGGTGTCCTCCATAAGCTTCGGAGTGACACTTGCGTAGGATTTGTTCATGTTCATGCTCAGGTACACAACGTCTAATAACACCATCTACTCCTTCTTTATAAAGATGTGGGTCATCCCAAAAGTAATGTCTCAAATCATAGAAGAACTTTTTCTTTTGCTGGTATGTGAAACTAGGTGGTATGAATTTGGCAACAATGTAATTAGCATAATCAGCATACCATGGAGCAGTATGAGAAGCATTTATGACATTTAATTGCTCATCAGGAAAGCTATCATCAATAGGTAGTGGGTCATCAAGTACATTTTCTAACCTAGACAAGTTGTCTGCAACGGGGTTCTCAGCTCCCTTTCTATCAACAATATGTAAATCAAATTCTTGTAGCAAGAGAACCCATCTAATAAGTCTAGGTTTAGCATCGTTCTTTTCCATAAGATATTTAATAGCAGCATGATCAGAGTGAATAGTTACTTTAGAATCAACAATATAAGGTCTGAACTTATCACAAGCAAATACAACTTCTAAGAATTCTTTTTCAGTAGTAGCATAATTTCTTTGAGCATTGTCTAGGGTTTTACTAGCATATTGAATAACGTTTAATTTCTTATCAAATCTTTGCCCTAGAACAGCACCTACCGCATAATCACTAGCATCACACATGCTTTCAAAGGGTAAATTCCAATCAGGTGGCTAAATAATAGGTGCAGAGATCAATGCTTTCTTAAGTATTTCAAATGCTTCTACACAATCATCATCAAAGAAAAATGGTATATCTTTTTGTAATAAATTAGTCAAAGGCCAAGAAATTTTTGAGAAGTCCTTAATGAGCCTCCTATAAAATCCGGCGTGACCAAGGAAACTTCTTATACCTTTGATGTCCTTGGGGCATGGCATCTTTTCAATAGCATCAACCTTGGCTTTATCAACTTCAATACCTCTTTCAAAAACTTTATGCCCTAAGACAATACCTTCATTAACCATAAAGTGGCACTTTTCCCAATTCAAGACAAGATTAGTTTCTTCACATCTCTGCAAAACTCAATCAAGGTTACTCAAGCAATCATCAAAAGAAGATCCATAGACGGAGAAATCGTCCATGAAAACCTCACAGATCTTTTCACAAAAGTCAGAGAATATAGCCATCATGCATCTTTGAAAGGTAGTAGGTGCATTACATAAACCAAAAGGCATACGTCTATAAGCAAAAGTACCAAAAGGGCAAGTAAAAGTAGTCTTTGATTGATCCTTGGCTGACACAGGTATTTGAGAGAAACCAGAATAACCATCTAGAAAGCAAAAATGTGTATGTTTGGATAATCTTTCTAGCATTTGATCGATAAAAGGTAAGGGGTAATGATCCTTTTTAGTGGCCTTATTTAATTTGCGGAAATCAATTACCATCCTATAACTTGTAATAATTCTTTGAGGAATTAATTCATCTTTATCATTAGGAACGACAGTAATACCTCCCTTCTTAGGGACACAATGGACAGGACTTACCCACTGACTATCAGCAACGAGATAGATTATACCTGCCTCAAGGAGCTTTAGTATCTCCTTCCTTACCACTTCTTTCATTTTAGGATTCAGCCGTCGTTGATGATCACGAACTGGTTTGGCATCTTCCTCCAGATTTATTTTGTGTTGACATAGAGTGGGACTAATGCCCTTAAGATCATCAAGAGTATACCCAATAGCAGCACGGTGCTTCTTCAGAGTTTTCAATAATCTCTCTTCCTCATGCTCTGAAAGGTTAGCACTAATAATAACAGGATATATCTTTTTATCATCAAGATAAGCATATTTAAGAGTATCAGGCAACGGTTTAAGCTCAAACACGGGATCACCCTTAGGTGGAGGAGGATCCCCTAGGATTTCAATAGGCAAATTGTGTTTCAGAATAGGTTCCTGTTTAAAGAATACTTCATCTATTTCCCTTCTTTCATTCATAAACATATCATTTTCATGGTCTAGCAAATATTGTTCTAAAGGATCACTAGGAGGTATGGCAATAGAAGCAAGACCAATAATTTCATCCTTACTATGTAATTCTTCTTCACGGTGTTGTCTACTAAATTTAGAGAAATTAAATTCATGAGACATATCATCTAAACCGATAGTAACAACATCCTTTTTGCAATCTATCTTAGCATTAACAGTGTTTAAGAAGGGACTACCAAATATAATGGGACAAAAGCTATCTTGTGGGGGAACCAAGAACAAGAAAATCAGCATGATATTTAGTTTTCCCACTCAAGACTTCAACATCTCTAACAATTCCCATTGGTGAAATAGTATCTCTATTGCCAAGTTTAATTGTGACATCAATATCTTCTATCTCAGCAGGTGCAATATCATGCATAATTTCTTTGTATAAGTCGTAAGGTATTGCACTAGCACTAGCACCCATATCACATAAAGTCATGATAACAATGATTTCCTATTTTAACAGAAATAATAGGCATGCCTACCACAGGTCTAGGTTTATCTTTAGCACAAGGTTTAGCAATTCTAGCAGTTTCATCACAGAAATAAATAACATGCCCATCAATATTATCAGCCAAAAGATCTTTAACAATAGCAATATTAGGTTCAACTTTAACTTGCTCAGGAGGTGTATATGTTCTAATATTGCTTTTACGAACCACAGTTGAAGCTTTAGCATGATCCTTTATCCTAACAGGGAAAGGTGGTTTCTCAACATAAGAAGTAGGAACAATAGGATCATTATAAGTGATAGTCTTTTCTTCAACTTTAATAGGTGCAACTACTTTTACTTCTATGGGAGGATGATATTTAAACCACTTCTCCTTGGGGAGATCAACATAAGTAGCAAAAGATTCATAGAAAGAAGCTACTATCTCAGAGTCAAGTCCATATTTAGTGCTAAATTTACGAAAAACATCAGTACCCATAAAAGATTTAACACAATCAAACTTAGGTTTCATACCTGACTCCTTACCTTCGTCGAGGTCCCAATCTTCAGAGTTGCGTTTAATTCTGTCCAATAAATCCCATTTGAATTCAATGGTCTTCGTCATAAAAGAGCCAGCACAAGAAGTATCGAGCATGGTGCGATTGTTATCAGAAAGCCGAGCATATAAATTTTGAATAATCATCTCTCTTGAGAGCTCATGATTGGGGCATGAATACAACATTGATTTAAGTCTCCCCCAAGCTTGAGCGATTCTTTCTCCTTCACGAGGCCAAAAATTATATATATAATTGCGATCACGATGAACAAGATGCATAGGATAAAACTTCTGATGAAATTCCAATTTCAATCGTTTGTAGTTCCATGACCCCGTATCATCACATAGCCTATACCATGTCAATGCATCTTCCTTCAAAGATAAAGGGAAGACCTTCTTCTTAATAACATCTCCGGGTACACCTGCAAGCTTAATAATCCACAAACTTCATCCACATATATTAGGTGCTCATCAGGATGCATTGTTCCGTCTCCTGCAAAAGGATTAGCTAGCAATTTTTCTATCATACCAGAAGGAATTTCAAAGCAGACATTTTCATTTTCAGTAGGTTTAGTAGGTTGAGGAGCAACTCTTTGCTCTACTGGTCGGGGTAAAGATACCCCGAACAAGCCCTCAGAGGATTACTTTCCATAGTAACAAGTGATAGTAAATTTCAGCACACTATATAAATTTTCCTTACCAAATTCCACCTACCAAAGGCGCTTCACTCCGCGGCAACGGTGCCAGAAAAGAGTCTTGATGACCCACAAGTATAGGGGATCTATCATAGTCCTTTCGATAAGTAAGAGTGTCGAACCCAACGAGGAGCAGAAGGAAATGATAAGCGGTTTCCAGCAAGATATTCTCTGCAAGTACTGAAATAAGTGGTAACAGATAGTTTTGTGATAGGATAATTTGTAACGAGCAACAAGTAACAAAAGTAAATAAAGTGCAGCAAGGTGGCCCAATCCTTTTTGTAGCAAAGGACAAGCCTGGACAAACTCTTATATAGAGAGAAGCGCTCCCAAGGACACATGGGAATATCGTCAAGCTAGTTTTCATCACGTTCATATGATTCGTGTTCGGTACTTTGATAATTTGGTATGTGGGTGAACCGGTGCTTGGGTACTGTCCTTCCTTGGACAAGCATCCAACTTATGATTAACCTCTATTGCAAGCATCCGCAACTACAACAAAAGTTTTAAGGTAAACCTAAACATAGCATGAAACATATGGATCCAAATCAGCCCCTTACGAAGCAATGCATAAACTAGCTGGTTTAAGCTTATATCACTCTAGCAACCCATCATCTACTTATTACTTCCCAATGCCTTCCTCTAGGCCCAAATAATGGTGAAGTGTCATGTAGTCGACGTTCACATAACACCACTAGAGGAGAGACAACATACATCTCATCAAAATATCGAACGAATACCAAATTCACATGACTACTAATAGCAAGACTTCTCCCATGTCCTCAGGAACAAACGTAACTACTCACAAAGCATAATCATGTTCATAATCAGAGGGGTATTAATATGCATATAGGATCTGAACATATGATCTTCCACCAAATAAACCAACTAGCATCAACTACAAGGAGTAATTAACACTACTAGCAACCTACTAGTACCAATCCCGGACTTGGAGACAAGAATTGGATACAAGAGATGAACTAGGGTTTTGAGAGGAGATGGTGCTGGTGAAGATGTTGATGGAGATTGCCCTCTCCCGATGAGAGGAGCGTTGGTGATGACGATGGCGATGATTTCCCCCTCCCGGAGGGAAGTTTCCCCGGCGGAACAGCTCTGCCGGAGCCCTAGATTGGATCCGCCAAGGTTCCGCCTCATGGCGGCGGAGTTTCGTCCGAGGAGATGGCTTATGATTTTTTTTCCTCATCGAAAGACTCCGTATAGCAGAAGATGGGCATCGAAGGGCCACCACGGGGCCCACGAGGTAGGGGGCGCGCCCAGGGGGTAGGGCGCGCCCCCCACCCTCGTGGGCATGGTGTGGCCCCCCTGGTGAACTTCTTACGCTCAGTATTTTTTATATATTCTGAAAACGTCTTCTGTGAAGTTTCAGGACTTCTGGAGCTGTGCAGAATAGGCCTCTAATATTTGCTCCTTTTCCAGCCCAGAATCCGAGCTGCTGGCATTCTCTCTCTTTATGTAAACCTTATAAAATAAGAGAGAATAGGCACAAGTATTGTGACATAATGTGTAATAACAGCCCATAATGCAATAAATATCGATATAAAAACATGATGCAAAATGGACGTATCAATCGTGGTGCCCTAGATGTGATCTGTTCATCTGTTCGAGATCGTGGTGCCCTAGATGTGATCTGTTCATCTGCTCTGCTAGTTCGCATGATTAGTTTAATCTCTGCTACTGTAGTCATGATTTATCTTCTATTTATTCGGATTAAATCTTGTAGTAATTTGCTCATATACAATCCAAAAACCTGATTATAGGCAATTTACTCCGAGTGGTTTTGCTGCGCATCTGAAGCCGCCCGCCTTTAAGGGGGCGCAATATAAGAGGTGGCGCACGAGAGCAGTCTACTGGTTTCAGACCATGGGCTGCTATGACGCCACCAAGGGCAAGCCTGAGGGCTATCTTAATCCAGCACAACTGAAAGCTTTTGAGAAGATCGATACTCTCTTTAAAGGCGCTCTTCTAAGTGTTCTGGATGATTCCATTGTGGATTCGTATATGTCCTTTGAAAACGGCAATGACATGTGGGCTGCGCTCAAGGCCAATTGGTGCCTCAGACGCCAGCAGTGAGTTGTACGTCATGGAGCAATTCTATGACTACAAGACAACTGATGAGCGCTCTGTTGTACAACAGGCTCATGAGATACAGTCACTCGTAAAAGAATTTGAGTACTTCAAGTGTGTGTTGCCAGACAAATTTGTTGCCATAGGCATCATTGCCAAACTTCCACCTTCGTGGAACAATTTTGCTACTTCCCTGAAACACAAGAGACAGGAGTTTTCCGTTGCGGATCTCATTGGTACTCTTGATGTTGAAGAGAAGGCGAGAGCAAAGGACACACATGCTCGAGTTGCTGAGGGAGCTTCTAGTGCCCACATGGTACAGAAGAACTCCCAGCCCAACAAGTTCAAAAACAACAAGAACAAAACTCAGGGCAAAGGCAAGTTTGATACAAAGAACAAGCCATCACATTCTACCAACTTCAAGAAGAAATCTCATAAGAAGGGGAAGGGACTTTGCCATGTCTGCGGTGATCCTAATCACTGGGCTCCGAAGTGTCCTAACCATTTTGAAGAGCGCGAACATGAGAAGAGCGGCAAGTCCGCTAATGTTGTCATCAGTGATATTGATATGAAGGAATCAGGGTATGGTATTTTTTCTACCATCCTTTCAGTATTTCAATCCCCTGATTGGTTAATTGACACCGGTGTCAATGTACATATTTGTGCTGGCGCCTCCATGTTTTCTTCTTACCAGGCAACAGGGGCTTTACCCGTACTGATGGGGAACGGGTCACATGCCATCATTCGAGGTGTTTGTGCGGTCGATCTGAAGTTTACTTCGGGGAAGACTGTGCGTCTGAAGAACGTTCATCATGTACAGTCCATAAATAAAAATCTCGTTAGCGGTTCCCGTTAATCAGGGTGAAGGCACGGGTCTTACATTGCCATGGCAGCCCGTTTCGGCCCAGTTTTGCTGCCATGGTAGCGGGTCAATTTAGTCCGCGTTTTTTCTGGCATTTTAGTTGGAAAAATCGTGTGATTCTCAACAAAAAAAGGTTGGAAATCGCTTGAGGACCCGGATGTGCATTTGAGGCTTATGCTGCTTGTTCTCGGTCGTAAGATGGCAACACGAAAACTTTGTACTCTTTCTTCTGTTCATCTTCTTTAGTGGCGGAGCTAGCCAGAAATCTCTAGGGGAGCGAAACACAAATCATCAGTGTTGGGGGGGGGGGCAAATGCTAAAAATGTTCTAATCTAAGTCTTCCTAAAAAAAATTCTTCAGAAATTGGTTGAAGGCTTGGGGGCAGTGCCCCCCTTGCCCCAACATAGCTCCGCCACTGATCTTCTTCGTACGGGAGAGTGAGAGAGTTAAAAGAGAGGAGAATTGAGTGTGTTGACAATTGGCATCAGAGTTTGGTTGAGACATGAGTGATGACGACAAGCTGAAGGCTCAACGGTCCCCAATAGCACATTGCGGGCTCCAATTACCGACGTCAACGATGAGCCGGGGCAGATCGTGCAGACATGGGTGGTGTGCGATGACGCTGGCAACCGTTGGCCGATGCTCACCTATACCAATTATGGGGACTGGGTCTGCTCGCGCAAGTCATACTTGAGGGGCGCCATCTCTGGGAGGCCATCGAGAAGGGCACCATGATTCATGCTGATGACTGGCCGGCCCTTGAGGCCATCCCGCAAAGGCGTCGGCCAAGGACGTGTGGGATCTCTTCAAGACCATGCAGATCCGAGGAAAGACGTGTGCGAGAGGCGAAGGCGGTGACCCTCAGCATGCAGTACATTGCCGTCCACTTCAACGACGGCGAGAACATCGGCCATTTTGCCTTGCAGCTCATTGGTATGGTGAATCAGCTCAACCTTCTCGCCGAGCAAATTCCGAAAATAAGGTTGTTCGTAAGTTCCATTCGGTTGTGCCACACAAATTCTCACATACCACAATGTTCATTGAGACATTGGTTGATATGGACACGCTCTTGAACATTGGGCAATACACTCATACACGCAGCAGGGGCACGGGCCTGTTCACGCTGCACCGCATCGACCCGTCCCGCCTCTTCTACCCCAGGGGCACGCCGACCCCCGCGTCACCGCCGTCGCTGGAGAACGAGCTCCTGCCTGACCCCGCCATGAGCTTCTACCCTCCCCACTCGGCGCACGACGCCGGGAGCATGGAATTCGCGCTCCTCGGCGGCCGCGGCAGGGACAGGGTCGTCGCTGTGGACCACACGGGGCGCGTCGTCCTCTACGACGACTACTCGCACGCCGTGCACCCGCTGCCCCCCATGACATCGCCCAAGTGGTGCCCCGCGCTGTCCCTCGCCGTCGACGGCCAAGACGGCGCCTACATCATCGAGGCCAACCCCCAAGCGGACTGCCCCGGCCGGCGATCCGTCGAGGTGCTCGCGTACGACCACAAGCCCGCGGAGGACGACGAGGACGAGGGCTGTGTGTCGACTAAGTGTTTTTACCGGAGCAGGGAGCTACCGGCGAAGAATCCACCACACATGATTACTTTGAGATTCGCGGCCATATAAATAAGCCAATCTCTTTCACACTTCAATACGTGAAAATACAAACCTGTTATGGACCCCTATGCATGCCAGACAACATTTGTCAGGAATCTACATGTAGATAGTTGTACGGCGATTAATCATTCACAAGCCTCTCTCCCAAGGAAAGACTAGTATTAAATTTGATAGCCAAAATTTTGGAGATTGCTATATTTTAAACAATAAATTTAATTGCTGATATTTTTATATATTTGAATTGCTTGAGGCAAGACCTTTAAAATAAGATCAAAATTGGATACATTTCGACTAATTTCATTTCACAGATTCCAAATAGACGAGCGATAGACGCCGGTGCGCCGGCCGAAATTTCGGCCGGTCACACCGCACCAGTACGATTTGCTCTTAATAGCCGCAGGATACCTTTCCCCAACTGCTTCACTAGTTAAAATAGAAAAAAGAAACCATGGCCGATGACGCTTGTTCATCCTGAGGTAGCCCCGTGATCCTCCTGCTCGCCGGCCGTCCACGTCGGCGCCAGCCGCCGCCCTCGTCGCCGCCGACCGCCGCCCTCATCGCCGGTCGTCGCCGCCGGCCGCCGCCTTCGCACAACCTCCTCCTCTCGTTCGAAAAAAAAAACGCTCCATGGAGCTTGTACCACGAATCCTCGCTGGTTCCAGCACAAAAAAAACCTCGTCTGCAATCTCACAGCTACCACGGCATCGCCGTCCTTGTCCCCGGGCAGCCGCTCGTCGTCGCAGCATCTGCCGCCCCATCGTCCCAGTACAGTGCTTATTTCCGCCATTGCAGCATCCGCCCCTATCCTACAGTGCTCGTATCAATTTGTGTAGCTGGTTGTATCATTTTCCATCCACCATTGTAGCATCTTCATTGCTCCTCCTTCCATCTAGTACTAGTACCGCTGCCGGTTGTAGCATTTCGCAGTATGTTTGTGGCAAAGCATGATGCTGCTTGTAGCAAAAATCAAAACATCATTGTGCGATGCAGCAAATCATGACGGCGGTTTTAGCTAGACGAGACGATGGTGGTAGCAATTTTTAATGCCGGTTGTAGCATGTAGCACAAATTCGTGACGCCCATCCTCACCAAATATTGCTTGGAGAAGCGCTGCCCGTCCTCATTGCCCGCGGTCACCACGCTCTCCAGCGTCTGTTGTAGCAAAAAATGAAGCCGGACGTAGCAAGAAACGAAGTCGGTTGTAGCAAAAAATAAGCTGTTGTGGTGACCCACGCACGCTCGCCATTCTCGGTTTGTAGCAAAAAAGAAGCCGGTTGCAGCAAAAGATAGAGCCGGTTGTAGCAAAAACGGAACCGGGAGGTGGACGAAGTAGCTTGTGGTCATGGAGTAGCTCACGGTGGTCCCAGCCAAATGGCTGGAGGTGGTGTTTTCACGATGGTCTCAGCCAAATGGCTGGAGGTGGTGTTTGGACTAGCTTGTAGCGGTGCCATTAGAGCCTGCTGGATGGAGTTGAGAATAAAGAGAAGGGGGAAGATAGCGTAAGACATCAGGTGAAGAAAACGATTGGAGGGGTAGCCTCGCGAGTGGCGTGCGACCGGCCCAGCGTTCGGCCGGCGCACCGATGTAAAACGTTTCCTTTCAAATAACATATTTCACTCAACTAAAAAAACTATTTCACCTATCTTGAACAAGAGAACTGATTTAAATCATTTTGAATATATATATTTAACTCATTTCAATAAACGATTTCACATATATTATTTATAAAAGATAGGTTTCACACATTTTTCAAAACACATTACACTCACTCAATTGAAATAATATATTTCACTCATTTTCGAAAAAACTGATTTCACATTTTCGTTACATTCAAAATCCAGTTTCACTCAGTTCCAAAAAATGATTTCCCTAAAAATTTAATAAGTTCAATGAAATAACTTTCACATGTCGACAAATGTAAGTTTCACATTTTGTAAACAATAATTTGACATATTTTCACACACCGCAATAACATATTTTCACACTCAGTTCCACTCATTTTAGAAAACGGATTTCACTCATTTGAAAGAACACATTTCACTCAAAATTTAACCACATTTCACTCATTCGAAACAACCAAATTTACTTATTTCAAATGATTTCACTCATTTCAAAAACATATTTCATTAATTTCAGTGAAAAGTTACGTTATAATAACACAAAAAATATCCTCACTATGTTCCAAAAAATGATTTCCCTGAAATTCAA
This sequence comes from Triticum urartu, assembly GCF_056163025.1. Taxonomy (NCBI): domain Eukaryota; kingdom Viridiplantae; phylum Streptophyta; class Magnoliopsida; order Poales; family Poaceae; genus Triticum; species Triticum urartu. The sequence goes on from NC_141878.1 coordinate 92,330,321, forward strand.
ATAAATTTGAAATATGTTTCATAAGTTAAAAAAATACCATTTCATATATTTGAAATATTCAATTTCATGCATTGAAACAATCAAATTCACATGTTTGAAAGAACACGTTTCACATATTTTCACTCATTTCGAATAACAGATTTCGCCCGGTATATGCGTGAAATTAGACGTAAAATTTAAATGTGTTTGAAATCTGTCCAATATTGATCTTGTTATAAAGATCTTAGTGTCACGAGTTCAAATATATAAAATATTTCAAAAATGAAATCACTGTTTAAAAGATATAAACGATTGGAAATTTCAAAGAGAAAATAAAAGCCATGAAATTTACAGGATGGGAGATTAGATAGATGGGTCGCTTTCATGCATTTGCAGCACGGAGTAGATGTCTTTTGCATGCATGCATGAGTGAGACCTACACATGATTTGACCTAATGACAGATACAGACATGAAAAGTTGAAATACACAAAGATACAATGATGTGGGCAACCAAACATCACAAATCTTAAAACTACATCAACGAAGGATGCTTGACCGGTACCTCCATCCACCGGTAAAAAGAGGTTTGCGGGCTGGGTGTGGCGTCCGCTAGCTCGAGCCGCCGCCCTACGCGCAGGTCCCCGGCTATGGCGACGACGAAGGCGGCCGCTCCGGCAAGATCACATGCCACGCGGCGGAGGGCGCTCATATCTGGGTCTCCACGGCAGACCGCGGCACATACTGCCTGGACACGGCTAGCGACGGGTGAAGCAAGGCCGGCGACTGGGCGCTCCCTGGACGCGCCGTGCCCGTCCCAGAGTATGTCAGCCGCCTCCGGTTCGGCGTATCGGCCTCGGACGCCGGCTATGTTGGAACCATCAGTCCCTCGCAGCTGCCCTCCTCTCTTTCTCTGTTGTCGTGGCTTGAACCAGCGAGGAAGAAAGGGAAAGAGGAAGAAGAATAGGGACACGGCAAGGTGGTTTTTCCCGTGCACGAACACCTTTTCAGAGCACGAACTCAATCCACACACTACACTACACAGCTGTTACAACGGCCCTCGCGTGGCTTTATAGCCCCGAGCTGGCGCACCGGGAACGCACCGCACCCAACACCTTCACTCGCTCCTGATCGCCCGCGCTCCGCTCGCTCCGCACGTGCCCGCGTCGCGCTTCGACGCGCACGCCTCACGGTGAGCTCCAACGGCCACGCCCTCGATCACCCACGCAACTCGCTCAACAGTTACTCCTAAACCCACGCACATGACGCATACCCGCATGGACATGCCCCGTGCTGCACCTGCACGCACACACTCCCGCGGCCCCGACGCGCCCGACCCGGCCAGCTCGCGCCCATACACGCGCTGGTCGCGTCCAGTGCGTCGCCGCGGCTTATTTTCCTTAACATTCGCGTCCTAAGCCGCGGCTCAGAGCAGCCCAGCGTCCTCGACGTCGCCGTCCGCCAGTAGTGCCCGCTCCGCCGTCGGCGCCTTCTTTCACTACGGGCAGTCACGCTTGAAGTGACCCCGCTCACCGCACTTGTAGCACCGGCCTCGTCTGTTGCTGCCGAAGCCCGACGCCTCGCTGCGCGCCCTGTCGTCGTCGTCATCCCGAGCTCCGCCTCGCTGCCGCTCGCGCGCCCGCCACTATGCCGCGGTGAACATCAGCTGCTCGCCGCCGTGGTTGCCTTCGTCCTGCCCGCGCCGACGCAGCCTCTCGTCGAAGGCTTTCAGCCGCCCCAACGCGTCCTCGAACACCATTGTGTCGATGTCACAGAACTGCTTGATCCCAGCCACCGCCGAGTACAGGCGATTCGACACCGAGTCGAGCAGCTTCTTGACGAGGGCAGCGTCCTACAGGGTCGAGTCCAACACCGCGTAACGCGCCGCCATCCCACCGAGCCTGCCGTCGAAGTCATCCAGGGTCTCGGCGTCCGCCATGCGCAGGAGCTCAAACTCCCCGCGCAACGTGCCCAGCCGAGCCGCCCTGACTTGATCGGCCCCGACGAAACGCGCCTTGAGGCTGGCCCAGACCTCCGCCGCCGTCTTCTTCGAGGCCACCTGCAGGAGCAGGTTTTCCGCGAGCGCGCCGAGCAAGTACGCCCTCGTCGGCTTATCCTTCTTGGCGATCACATCCGCCGACGCGTCCTCCGACACGACCACCGCCTCCCACAGCCCGGCCGCGTCGAGGTTCGCCTCGACCTTGATGGCCCACGCCGTGTAGTTGTCGCCAGTGAGCTGCGGCACCGACTGCGGCAGCGATCCGCCCGCTCCGCCGGCGTACGGGACGATGGGCATCGCCAATGCGCCCTTATCTCCACGTGGCTCTGATGCCAATTGTTGGAACCGCCAGTCCCTCACAGCTGCCCTCCCCTCTCTCTCTCTCTTTCTCTCTCTGTTGCCGTGGCTCGAACCAGCGAGGAAGAAAGGGAAGGAGGGAAGAAGAACAGGGACACGGCGATGTGGTTTTTCCGGTGCATGAACACTTTTCCAGAGCACGAACTCAATCCACACACTACACAGCTGTTACAACGGCCCTCGCGTGGCTTTATAGCCCCGAGCTGGCGCACCGGGAACGCATCCAACGCCTCCACTCGCTCCTGATTGCCCGCGCTCCACTCGCTCCGGTCGTGCCCGCGTCGCGCTCCGACGCCCGCGCCCCACGGCGAACTCCAACGGCCACGCCCTCGATCACGCACGCAACTCGCCCAACAGCTACTCCTAAACCCACGCACACGACGCACATGACGCACGGACACGCCCCATGCTGCACCTGCACGCACGCACGCACACACTCCCGCGGTCCCGACGCTCACGACCCGGCCAGCTCGCGCCCATACACGCGCTGGTCGCGTCCGGTGTGTCGCCGCGGCTTATTTGCCCTAACAGGCTACGTCTGCGCGTCCGATCTGGACGCGGCCGCCAAGAAGGGACGAGCGCCGGCGGTGGACCAGGTGTGGGACGGCTTCGCGGTGCCCGAGGGATTCCACGACCTGGAGTCGCACTTGTACGTGGTGCACCTGGGCGACGGCCGGCTCTGCGTCGCCAAGTTCTTCGAGACGACGCGCCAGGAGGCGTGCGACGATGACTGCATGTGCCGCTGCTGCTGCCATGGCTACGTCAGCGAGTGCGCGTTCGCGATGATCACCCGCGTCGAGGTGGAGCCCGGCGCCGGCAGATGGCATCGCTTGATCAAGCACAGGTCGCTCCGGTACGGCTTGGGTACAGACAGGGTGCCCGTGTGTGTACTCTAGTTGGAGAATAGTCCTATACTTTATCACTGGCTTGCGAATTTGAAAATCAGTATCGATTGATTTACTCGTTCCTCTATCAAGCCGAGCTCGTTCTGAGACTGTCCTAACGATGCCCCAAGATGGTTTTTTACCCTGGTGGATATGCACTTGGTATGCCTTACTTACAGATATACTATCTCAATATTCGTGTGTTGCAACGGGGGCAATTTGGTCTGAAATTGAGATATACCTATTGTGCAAAGAAATCCTTAGGCAAAGGCAAGAAAAGATATGGCGTGATTGAGATTGCCTAGGTAGAACAACGGGATTTCTTTCTCCATAAGGCCTCATTTGGTTTCACACGATCCCGGGGGGATCCCTGCCGATTACCCGGGCCGAGAAACCTCAGAACAATTTATCCCCGGGCGATCTGCCGTCGCATTTGGAGGCCCATGAGATCGGGGCAGCCTTGCCCTATCCACGACTTTTCCTCGGATGAGGCTTCCACGCCCGACGAGGTCGAGGAGGAAACCCTCGTCGCTCTGTCTCGCGAACGAGAGGTGGCGGCGACAAGGTCGAGCGCTCCCCCTTCTCGCACTCACACTCCCACCCACATCCGCCACACCCACCCCCCACCCCCCCCCCCACCCCCCCCCCCCCCCCCCCCCCCCCCCCCCCCCCCCGCGTACAAAAATGTGTTTTTTTTCAAAAGATAATACACATGTTGTCATGCCATAGCATGCATGTATCATTGTAGAATTTGGTGCAGAACAGACATTGCGCTTCTTTATCATTTATGTTTTTTTTTCAGAATTCAAACTTTAAACTCGGCGAGTTCTTGGGTTTTGAGTTTCATATGCACTCTGGAGATATCATGGAATGTACCATGCTTAACTTTTTTATCTATAATTACACAATTAATAGGGAAAGTGTGAAATTGGGCAAACAACAAAAAGAGAAGGCGATTCAGGTGGCGAACCGTAGCCGCCACCAACTGAGCTCCTTCTTATAGCCTCCTCCATCACCATCGGGAAAATCCTACACCATACAGTCATCTTCCTCATGTCTTGCACACTTATGTGGAGGTGGGCCGTCACATCTTACTCTGGTAGGCAGGGCAGTAATAGCGGCGTTCCGACTCGACAATGATGCAATGCAACTACTCGTTGAGGGTGTGTGTGGTAGGGGTTTGGTCAACGTCGCAAACCTGAAATGTGTTCCCATCCACCTCGAGATTTAGGGTGTGTAATATACTTTTTTCTATATATAGAAATTGTTTTGGAAAAGAGAGGTGCACGACTACAAGTTTTTGCCCTTGCACATCAACAATATTCAGGGTTTCCCCGCAAAAAAAACAATATTCAGGGTAGACAAAAACGTTAAAATAAATAGGGATTTGAATTTGTATGTGTAAATATAAAGGAAATAGTTTCTTTTCGTACTTCGTTTTTGGGGATTTTCATATTTCATTTTTGTTTGGTCATTATTATGTTATAGTCGAAGTTGCAGTGTTGCATAGTTACTTTTCATTTTCACAATTTGTCTTCTGCCAAATAGGAACGTGGACCTTGTATTTACCGATTTTAACATGATCACTTTTTAGGGGAAATTTTGAACATGATCTTATTTTTTGAGGTTTTTTAAAGATGATCTAATGCCCAAACACTTGTTTTTTAGGCCAAGATGCTCACACGCTCTTTTTTTTAGGTTTAGACGCACACACACTTTTTTTTGAGTAAAGACGCGCACACACTTTTTTTTAGTAAAGACGCGCACACACTTGTGCCATGCATTCTGCAAAACCCCCGGTAGCTCTCGTTCGGCCCATGGGCCATCGTCCCTAGATGGTTACTTCAATAGAAATCGTCGGCGAATACCTCAAAAAAAAAATAGAAATCGTCGGCGACCAAATTTCTGATCTGCAGCGAGGATCGAGGAGAGGTTTTTGCCGGAGACGATGAGCCGGCGGTTTCTGTACATGGCGGTCGAGAACTTGTGCGCTTCTCCCGTCTCACACACGCTCCACCGCATCAACCCCTCGCGCCTGTTCTACCCCAAGGGTTCGCCGGAGCGGGCGGCGGCGGCGGCAGCGCCGGCTGCGAGGGCGATGACGATGGAGGCGGCAGAGGCGAATACGAGGGCTAAGACGGAGGTGGCTGCGGCCGATGCAGTGAAGGCTCGCCTGCCTCCCCCCTCCATGACCTTCTCCTCTCCCGACGTGGACAACGTGGTGGAGACGGACTTCGCGCTCATCGGCCGGAGCAAGGTCAAGATCGTCGCCCTGCACCGCGCCCATTTCGATGACACAAAATATTACCGGGTCACGACTCAGGGCAGCGCCGTACTCTACGACGATGCGCCGCACTCCTTCCGCGCGCTGCCCGACATCACAGCCACATTGCCCCACGGCGAGGTCGCGCCTGTCGCGGTCGGCGACGACCTGTACTTCATACACTCCACACGGTTTGCGCCGAACGACAAGGACAGGTACGTCCATGCGTTTATTCGTGATCCCGCCGGAGACGATGGCTGGCATTGGCATTCCTTTCCGCCGCCTCCCGTCGAGGGAGGCGCCGCGGGAGCCTACGCGGTGGTGGACAGGTCGCACATCTGGGCGTCCACGCGTGGTCACGGGACCTACTCCATGGACACGGCGACCGGCGTGTGGAGCAAGGCCAGCGACTCACCGCTGCCGTTCATGGGACGCGCCGAGTACGCTCCGGAGCTCGGCCTCTGGTTCGGCTGGGACAGAGGACTCCTCTGCGCGTGGGACCTGAAATCTGCCGGCGCCGGCGCAGCGCCGATGGAGTGTAAACTATCGATGGGAAGCATATCTCCACCCGTAGGTGGCCGCGTTGTATATATTGAACGAGGCAACAGCCAGCCGTGACGTACAAGTTAGGGACGATCGCAAGGATCTGTTCCAGGAGAGTTACAGGAGATTGAGATGGAGAAGTTACAGAAGAAAGGATAAAAGTTTGAACATGACTCTATCTCTATCAATCTATCTAACACTCCCCCTCAATCTAAATCCTATGAAACTTTACCTAGGTTAAGATTGTACTTGAAGTCATCTAACCTTCGCATGGTGAGAGGTTTTGTAAATGCATCAGCTAGCTGATCCCCTGTTGGAATGAACTTGATATCAAGCAATTTGCGAGCTACTCTTTCTTTGACAAAATGAAAGTCCACTTCAATGTGCTTGGTACGTGCATGAAACACATGATTAGCTGAGAGGTAAGTAGCACCAATATTATCACACCACAACCTTGCAGCTTGTGGAGCTTTAATTCCAAGTTCATAGAGCAATATTTGTATCCACATTATTTCAGCAGTAGCATTTGCCAGAGCTTTATACCCAGCCTCAGTACTTGACCTAGAGACCGTAGCTTGTTTCCTTGCACTCCATGACACAAGATTTGTTCCCAGGAACACAGCAAAGCCACTTGTAGATCTCCTATCATCAACACACCCTGCCCAGTCTGCGTCAGAATAAGCACTGACAAGCATAGATGGAGACTTGACAATCTGAAGTCCAAGCCCTTCTGTAAACTTTAGATACCTCAAAATTCTTTTATCTGTAGTCCAGTGTGCTGAACTAGGGGCATGTAGATATTGACATACCTTATTCATAGAATATGAAATATCAGGACGAGTAAGAGTAAGATATTGCAGTGCACCTACAACACTTCTATAATTTGTTGCATCCTCTGGTCCCAGTACTTCACCACTCTCAATTGTAAGTTTTTCTGAAGTTGAGATTGATGTACTTACTGGTTTGCAATGTTCCAGCCCTACTCTCCTGAGTATATCAGTGGTATATTTTTCCTGTGTAAGAAGTATACCACCATTTACCTGTTTGACCTCTATGCCAAGGAAGTAATGCAAATCTCCCAAGTCCTTTAAAGCAAATTCCAGCTTCAAATCCTTAAGCAAACAGGTAGTAGCATCTGGACTAGAGCTGGCCACAATAATATCATCAACATAGACAAGAACAAATATGGTGTGACGCCCCCGATTCAATCGTACACTAATCATACACGCAAACGTGTACGATCAAGATCAGGGACTCACGGGAAGATATCACAACACAACTCTACAAATAAAATAAGTCATACAAGCATCATATTACAAGCCAGGGGCCTCGAAGGCTCGAATACAAGAGCTCGATCATAGACGAGTCAGCGGAAGCAACAATATCTGAGTACAGACATAAGTTAAACAAGGTTGCCTTAAGAAGGCTAGCACAAACTGGGATACAGATCGAAAGAGGCGCAGGCCTCCTGCCTGGGATCCTCCTAAACTACTCCTGGTCGTCGTCAGCGGGCATCACGTAGTAGTAGGCACCTCCGGTGTAGTAGGAGTCGTCGTCGAAGGTGGCGTCTGGCTCCTGGGCTCCAACATCTGGTTGCGACAACCAGGTAGAAGGGATAGGGGGAAAAGAGGGAGAAAGCAACAGTGAGTACTCATCCAAAGTACTCGCAAGCAAGGAACTATACTACAGATGTATGCATTGGTATCAAATGGAATAAGGGTATCATATGTGGACTGAACTGCAGAAAGCCGGAATAAGGGGGGATAGCTAGTCCTTTCGAAGACTACGCTTCTGGCAGCCTCCGTCTTGCAGCATGTAGAAGAGAGTAGACTGAAGTCCTTCAAGTAGCATCGTATAGCATAATCCTAACCGATGATCCTCCCCTCGTCGCCCTGTGAGAGAGCAATCACCGGTTGTATCTGGCACTTGGAAGGGTGTGTTTTATTAAGTATCCGGTTCTAGTTGTCATAAGGTCAAGGTACAACTCCAAATCGTCCTGTTACCGAAGATCACGGCTATTCGAATAGATTAACTTCCCTGCAGGGGTGCACCACATACCCCAACACGCTCGATCCCATTTGGCCGGACACACTTTCCTGGGTCATGCCCGGCCTCGGAAGATCAACACGTCGCAGCCCCACCTAGACCAACAGAGAGGTCAGCACGCCGGTCTAAACCTAAGCGCACAGGGGTCTGGGCCCATCGCCCTTAGCACACCTGCACGTTGCGTACGCGGCCGGAAGCAGAACTAGCCCCCCTTAATACAAGAGCAGGCTTACGTTCCAATCCGGCGCGCGCCACTCAGTCGCTGACGTCACGAAGGCTTCGGCTGATACCACGACGCCGGGATACCCATAACTACTCCCGCGTAGATGGTTAGTGCGTATAGACCAAATGGCCAGACTCGGATTAAATATCCAGATCTCGTTAAGCGTGTTAAGTATTCGCGAACGTCGACCAGGGCCAGGCCCACCTCTCTCCTAGGTGGTCGGAACCTGCCCTGTCGCTCCGCCTCAAAGATCCACTCGCGGGTGCTCCTCAAGCCGACCCGTCTTTAGTCACCACATGTATCATGTATAAAGTATATAGTATATACCCGTGATCAACTCCCGAGTGATCACGGCCCGATAGTATAGCATGGCAGACGGACAAGGATGTAGGGCCACTGATGAAAAACTAGCATCCTATACTAAGCATTAGGATTGCAGGTAAGGTAACAACAGTAGTAGCAAGGACAGGCTATGCATCAGTATAGGATTAACGGGAAGCAGTAACATGCTACACTACTCTAATGCAAGCAGTATAGAGAAGAGTAGGCGATATCTGGTGATCAAAGGGGGGGGCTTGCCTGGTTGCTCTGGCAAGAGAGAGGGATCGTCAACTCCGTAGTCGTACTGGGTAGTAGCGGCGTCGGTCTCGGTGTCTATCGAGAGAAGAGGGGGGGAGAAACAATAAATATATAAGCAAGCATATGCATAGTGATGCATGACATGACAAGTAACGACGTTAGAGGTGCCCTAACGCGGTATTAGGTGATACCGGTGAAGGGGAATAACATCCGGGAAAGTATCCCCGGTGTTTCGCGTTTTCGGACAGATGAACCGGAGGTGAAATGTTGCAGGTTCACTATGCTAGGGACGTGTGGTGGATAAACGGGCTGCGTATCCGGATTCGTCTCGTTGTTCTGAGCAACTTTCATGTACAAAGTTTTTCCATCCGAGCTACGGTTTATTTTATATTAATTTTTAAAGATTTTAAATCATTTTCTAGAAATTAGCATAATTAAATTAATTTAGAAATTGCAATTATGATGTCAGCGGGACCAAAGGTTGACTGGGTCAAACTTGGCAGGTGGGACCCGTTCGTCATTGACTATGACTACCTAATCAGGTTTAGTTAGTCTATCTAAAATGATTAGGTTTATTAACTACAATTAATTAGGTTAACTAATTAAATTAATTAATTAATTCCTTTTTTATATATTTTTTTTCTTCTCTTTTTTTTTTGGCGTGGGGCCCATATGTCATAGGCTCTGGGGAGCCTAGCGGGTTAGCGGGCAGGAGGGCGACGGGCGCCTGGGCGAGCGCTCACCCGCACGGTGTGCAGCGAGGCGAGGCCAGCGGCCAGGGCGACCGCGGTGGTCGGCCGGCATGGGGAGGAGTGCGGGGCCGGCGACGAGCGAGCCCGCGGGCGGCAGAGGAGCAGCAACATGGGAACCGGGGCGCAGCGGCGCACCAGCAGCAGGGGGACGCGCGCGGCAACGGCAGCGCAGCAACACAGCGATGGGGCGTGGGCGCGCGCCGTCGAGCCGTGGCACGGGGGCGGCCATGCACGCACTGGAGGCGGCAGAGGCGTGGTCTAGGGGCCTCGGGCGTGGACGCGAGACGGCGCCGACGGACGCGGGACGCCGCCGGCGGGCGCGTGCAGGGAAGAGAGGAGGAGGGGGGCCTCACAAGGGGATTGTAGGGCCAGGGCAGCGGGGGTCGAGGGGGGGGACGTCGGGGACGGCGCGACGGAGAGGGGCAGGCCGACGAGGAAGCGCTCCGGGCGGCGGCGGCCAAAGGCGACGGGCGGCGCGGTCGTCGGGGTGGTCTTCGGGCCGCGCCGGCGAGAGGCTTCGACACCGAGCGAAGGGCGAGCCCCCCCGGTCTCGATCCAGATCGAGGGAGGGAAGAGAGCGAGGAGTGGGGGGGGGGGGGTTCGTGCGGGAGGAGTGACGTGCGGCGCGAAGTGGGGAATGAGGGAGAGATGGGGATCGGTCTAGGGTTTGCTACGGTGGGGGGGGGGGGGTTATGCAGGGGTGAGGGGCCGATTGGGCCAGTGGCTGGCCGGCTGGGCCGTTGGCCCAGTAGGCCGGGGGGCTTTTATTCTTTTTTTTTTGGTTTTGTTTTCTGTTTTTGTAGTTTCTTTTATTATTTCTTTCCTGTTTAATTCATCTAAAAGTATTTAGGCATTTTATAAAAAGGTGTTTACCTCACCATAATTACCGGTGTAATATTTGGCAACCACCGAACATTTTTGTTTCAAATTTTAAAAACTTTTATTGCCGACATTAATTTTAATTTTGAATTTGAAGTTAACGCGGTTTGAACTAACGGGCGTTTAGCAACAGTAATCGGGATGACATGGCATGATTAGCGTGGGATTTCTGTAGCAAGATTATCCGGGCGTTACAAATCTCCTCCACTACAAGAAATCTCGTCCCGAAATTTAGGAGGTAGAAGGAAACAGTGCAGGGTATTCATCGCGAAGACGATCCTCGCGTTCCCAGGTGGCTTCGTCTTCAGAGTGATGCGACCACTGGACCTTGAGGAATTTGATCGCCTTCTGACGTGTGCGGCGTTCAGCTTGGTCAAGAATGCGGACCGGATGCTCTTTATACGAGAGGTCCTGTTGCAATTCGAGCACTTCATGATCCACCGCTCGGATTGGATCCTTGAAGCAACGGCGGAGTTGTGACACGTGGAACACATCGTACGCCTTTCGAGAATAGTGAAAGGACCAATATAGCGGGGAGCTAACTTTCCTTTGATCCCGAAGCGGTGTGCACCCTTCATTGGTGTAACTCGAAGATAAGCCTTTTCGCCAGGTCGATAGACCATGTCTTGGTGATGACGGTCATACTGACTTTTCTGACGTGACTGAGCAGTCTTGAGATTCTCGCGAATAATGTGGACTTGTTCTTCGGCCTGTTGGATAATATCCGGACCAAAGAGTGGACGCTCCCCAGTTTCTGACCAGTTCAGAGGGGTTCGACACTTTCGTCCATATAGCACTTCGAAGGGGGACATCTTCATACTAGCTTGATAGCTATTATTATAAGAGAACTCGGCATATGGAAGAGATTCCTCCCATTTCTTGCCGAATGATATTACACAAGCTCGAAGCATGTCTTCGAGAACTTGGTTGACACGTTCAACCTGTCCTTGCGACTGAGGATGAAACGCAGTACTGAACGACAGATGAGTTCCCATAGCTTCTTGGAAACTCGCCCAAAACCTTGAAGTGAATAAGCTGCCACGGTCTGAACTGATAACCAGTGGAATACCGTGAAGTGAAACAATTCTGGCCATGTAGAGAGTAGCAAGCTGACTAGCCGTGATTGTCTCTTTGACCGCCAGAAAATGGGCAACTTTGGAAAGCCGGTCAATGACGACAAGAATAGCATCATTACCTTTCTGCGATTTGGGAAATCCAGTGACGAAGTCCATTTCAACATGGTCCCATTTCCATTCAGGAATAGAGATAGGTTGCAGAGTTCCAGCAGGCCTTTGATGCTCTGCTTTGATTCGGCGACAAACGTCACACTCAGCAACATAACGAGCAATGTCCTGCTTCATATTAGACCACCAGAATCTTTGACGAATATCCTGGTACATCTTTGTACTACCAGGATGGATGGACAGAGGCGTATCATGGGCTTCTTGCATAACCCTTTTAGTCTTATCCAGGTTTTTCTTCGAACATGGTACCACTAGGCGGCCTTTGAAATACAAGGCGCCATCGTCGGCGATCGTGAAGAATGAGGGCTTTCCTCTTTTGAGGTCGCGCTTAATCTTGAGGACTTCATCGTCACATTTCTGTATCCATTTGATGGTGTCCACAAGATCTGGTTTCGCAACCAGGGTATTGAGAGAACCCTTGGAAACAACATGGAGGTTCCGTTTGGGAAAACCTTCGGGAGGGGGAGCGAGTGATCCCGGGGGAACAATATGGAGGTTCAGCCTTCTAAATTCTTCGGTAAGCGAGGGCTGAACTTTGTGGACCTGGAGGTGGTTGCAGTAAGACTTGCGGCTCAGGGCATCAGCCATTACATTAGCCTTGCCGGGGGTATATGATATATCCACGTCAAAGTCTGCAACAGTCTCCATCCATCTTTGCTGACGGAGGTTCAGGTCTGGCTGAGTAAACAGATACTTCAGACTTTGATGGTCGGTGAAGATCTCGCAACGATTACCGAGAAGGTAATGTCGCCACTGCTTCAGTGCATGAATGACAGCATCAAGCTCGAGGTCATGAACCGGGTAGTTTTCTTCGTGAGGGCGCAGTTGACGAGAGGCATAAGCAATCACTCTGCGCTCTTGCATTAGGACACAGCCTAATCCTTGACGGGAAGCGTCGCAGTAAATGACGAAGTCCTTCTTAGCATCAGGTGGTGCAAGCACGGGGGCAGAAGTCAACTTGTCTTTGAGCGCCTGGAAACTTTCCTGACACTTGTCTGTCCAGTCGAACTTGACACCCTTATGCAACAAATTAGTCAGAGGCCTGGCAATCTTGGAGAAGTTCTCGACGAATCGACGACAATAGCTGGCGAGACCGAGAAAACTTCGAACTTGCTTCACATTCTTCGGAGGAGTCCAATCGAGAATAGCCTGAACTCGTTCAGGGTTGACGGCAATACCATCTTTGGAGATGACATGCCCAAGATAGGTTACTTCGGGAAGCCAGAATTCACACTTGGAATACTTAGCATACAGTTGATGTTCTCGAAGCTTCTCTAGCACAAGACGCAGATGTCCAGCATGTTCTTCCTCGTTCTTGGAAAATACAAGGATATCGTCCAGATAAACCACGACGAACTTGTCGAGGTAATCCATGAATATATAATTCATCAGACGAGAGAAGGTGGCTGGAGCATTCGTTAAACCGAATGACATGACGGTGTACTCGTATGATCCATACCGAGTCACGAAGGCAGTTTTTGGGATGTCCTCTTCACGAACACGGATCTGGTGGTAACCCAACCTCAAGTCGAGTTTGGAGAACACTGATGAGCCAGCCAGTTGATCATAAAGATCATTGATCCGAGGAAGAGGATATTTATTCTGAATGGTAGCTTGGTTTATAGGACGGTAGTCTTGGACTAATCGGTTTGTCCCATCCCTTTTCTTAACAAAGAGAGAAGGTGCTCCCCAAGGAGAGCAACTAGGACGAATGAAACCTTTGACAAGAGATTTGTCGATTTCCTCCTTAAGCTCAATGAGTTCATGCGGCGGCATCTTATAGGGTCGTTTGGCTATAGGGGTGGTGCCGGGTTTCAAGTCGATGATGAATTCGACAGCTCTAGCAGGGGGAATCCCTGGAAGTTCTTCTGGGAAGACATCTTGGAATTCACGAACGACGGGAATGTTTTCAATGCCCTCGAGTGGTGCAGCGTTCAACGCATTCAAGGCATAAAGACGTGCCTCGGCGTTCTGAACTAGATGAGCTTGGTAAGCTATTATTTCGTCAGAAGGGTGTAGCAGATGGACGACCTTAGTGGCGCAAACTATAGAAGCAGTATGCGCTTTCAACCAATCCATTCCCAGAATGAGGTCGATGTTAGACGACTTCAGGATAATGGGAGAGGCATAGAATTCCAGCCCTTCGATTTCCACGGGGACATCGATGCCAACCAGTGAGGTTTGACATTGTCCCACGGGGGTTTTTACCAATACCGAAGCGTTCATCTCCTCACATTTAACGTCATGCTTGTATGCAAAATCTTCTGACATGAATGAATGCGATGCCCCTGAATCGAATAAAACAGATGCAGGTACTGAGTTTACGAGGAGTGTACCCATCACGGTAGCAGGCTGGTCTAGAACTTCATTGAGATCAACATGGTTGGCATGAACACGACCATAGGACTTGGCACTGTTGTTGCGAGGCTGGTTGCTTCCACGGCCAGTTGCTGGGAGGGCCAGTTGATTCTGGTTTTGATTGCAATCCCTAGCACGGTGACCTGGCTGACCACACTTGTAGCAGAGGCCATTATTGGGAGTGGGAACAGGAGCTTGTGGTGGTGGAGCTGGAAGTCTTGTCTGCCTAGTTGGAGGAGCAGGCAGATGAGGTGCAGCATAGGACTGCCTTGGGGCAGGTGCATCCGGCTGGTACATGCTGTTGGGGATCCATATCTTGCGCTTCTGCGAGGACGGGCCCGAAGATGAGCCCGTGTCACGGTTGCGCCTGTGAAGCTCTGGTATTCCTGCAGACCAGTTTCGACATTGATGGCTTTGTTCACCAGAGTGGCGAAATCAGCAAAATCATGCACTAGAAGTGCGAGTTTGATGTCAGCTTGAAGGCCATCCCGGAACTTCTCCTGTCTGCGTGCATCAGTTGCAATGTCCTCTTCAGCATAGCGGGACAAGTCAAGAAACTCCCGCTGATAAGCTTCCACAGTTTTGTTGCCTTGGGTGAGGTTGCGGAACTCACGCTTCTTCCGGTCCATAACTCCCTGAGGAATGAAGCGAGCACGGAAGGCAGCTTGGAAGTCTGGCCAGGTGATGATTGTTCCAGCTGGCAGTGTACGCCTGTGGCTGTCCCACCATTGAGCTGCGGGTCCCTTCAGGAAGAAGGAAGCAAAGGTGACATAGCTGGCAGGGGCTACATCAGCAGACTCCATCTCATAGGTGATGTCTCAGAGCCAGTCATCAGCATCCAGAGGCTGAGTTGAGCTGCGGTACACAGTTGGGTTCAGGCGCATGAAATCCTGCAGAGTTACTGGGGCTGGCTGCTGGTTCATATTGGGGCGAGGAAACTGAGCCATAATATTCTCCATGAACTGACGATTCAGCTCAAACTGTTGCATCATCCCAGCCATGTACTCAGGTGGTGGTGGGGCGTTGCCACCACGACCACGACCACGACCACCTGGTCTAACCATCCTGCTAATATATAACAGGGGTAGTTCAGTATTGAGAAATGTGCAAAGACGAGAATCATTCATGATGAAACATGCACAACGAAAGCAGCACGATAGATACTACATAGTAGTCGGCATATCTTACAAAAGAGATCATGCATGGAGTTCGTTACACAGAGTCTGGTACATAGACTAAGACATCATAGGTGGCACACAGGCTCGCGGCGAATGCAGCTAACACTAACAAACAAGTCTACGTCAGTCCCATGCGGTACTGCGGAGGTAGGTGTAGCCCGACAGCTGGTAGTGACGCGAAGGGAAGACCTCCACGCGAGTAGCCTGGGGCCCACGGATACTCTGGTGCGGAACCCGATGCGCAGGTGGCAGGAGAGGACCCAATGCAGGAGAGTAGCCTCCCACATCTGGCCAGCCGACGCCCTGGGGCATCACGGTCCGGGCAGGGTAGATCGCAGAACGTGACAGCTCCCCAGATCCGACGAAGGGGTGCAGCATCGTCAGAGCACGGTAGAGGTGCTGACGAGTGGTGTACAACTCGTGGCGAAGAGCTCGGTTAGCTCGATCCAGCCCATCAGCATGCAGAACCAGGTTCTGATGGTAGAAGGGCTCTCGGGTGACAGTGGAGTAGGCAGCAGTGTAGTATCCCTCCGCACCAACATCGGATGCGATAGCAATGTGCCTGAAGGGGGAGGTATCCAACTCCTGACACTCTCCACGAAGACGTGTCAGAGCAGCATAAGCAGCATCGTGGACCGCCATATCGATAGTCACTCCAACACCATGAGCAGTGTGCAGCACGGTAGTGGAGTCATACTCCCGAGAGTAGAGGTGGACGATGGCACGGTACTGCTCCTGGTTGAAGTCCTGATACTCCTCATAGACGGTGTACTCAGGGTGCCAGCGATAACCCAGATAGGTCATCATCTCAGCTAGCACGGCAGGTGATCCTGAGGCACCAATGGCCGTCGTGTGGCGCACGACCTGCCTCGTGGGTTCCATCTGAAAACAAAGATGTTTTCACAGGAGTCAAATGACAATGTGGATAATGTTCAAGTACTACTCTAAAGAATAACTAGGGCTTATCCAACTTTGGGGTGAATGTCGTAACGGGATCCTAGTGTCAGAGTTAGTAAATTCGTTTAACCCGAGTAGAAGGGCGTTCAGAGTCCCAGAGTAAAGGTCGAGGAGTAAAAGATCCTAATACCACCCAGATGGCGACGTGGGCCCGTAATGCACACAGCCAAATTAGTAAAAGTTTTTGCAATGTCTAGACTCGTCTTCGGCCAAGGAGTGTGGAAGGGGAGTTCCTACAGGCAGTCGGCTCTGATACCAACTTGTGACGCCCCCGATTCAATCGTACACTAATCATACACGCAAACGTGTACGATCAAGATCAGGGACTCACGGGAAGATATCACAACACAACTCTACAAATAAAATAAGTCATACAAGCATCATATTACAAGCCAGGGGCCTCGAAGGCTCGAATACAAGAGCTCGATCATAGACGAGTCAGCGGAAGCAACAATATCTGAGTACAGACATAAGTTAAACAAGGTTGCCTTAAGAAGGCTAGCACAAACTGGGATACAGATCGAAAGAGGCGCAGGCCTCCTGCCTGGGATCCTCCTAAACTACTCCTGGTCGTCGTCAGCGGGCATCACGTAGTAGTAGGCACCTCCGGTGTAGTAGGAGTCGTCGTCGAAGGTGGCGTCTGGCTCCTGGGCTCCAACATCTGGTTGCGACAACCAGGTAGAAGGGATAGGGGGAAAAGAGGGAGAAAGCAACAGTGAGTACTCATCCAAAGTACTCGCAAGCAAGGAACTATACTACAGATGTATGCATTGGTATCAAATGGAATAAGGGTATCATATGTGTACTGAACTGCAGAAAGCCGGAATAAGGGGGGATAGCTAGTCCTTTCGAAGACTACGCTTCTGGCAGCCTCCGTCTTGCAGCATGTAGAAGAGAGTAGACTGAAGTCCTTCAAGTAGCATCGTATAGCATAATCCTAACCGATGATCCTCCCCTCGTCGCCCTGTGAGAGAGCAATCACCGGTTGTATCTGGCACTTGGAAGGGTGTGTTTTATTAAGTATCCGGTTCTAGTTGTCATAAGGTCAAGGTACAACTCCAAATCGTCCTGTTACCGAAGATCACGGCTATTCGAATAGATTAACTTCCCTGCAGGGGTGCACCACATACCCCAACACGCTCGATCCCATTTGGCCGGACACACTTTCCTGGGTCATGCCCGGCCTCGGAAGATCAACACGTCGCAGCCCCACCTAGACCAACAGAGAGGTCAGCACGCCGGTCTAAACCTAAGCGCACAGGGGTCTGGGCCCATCGCCCTTAGCACACCTGCACGTTGCGTACGCGGCCGGAAGCAGAACTAGCCCCCCTTAATACAAGAGCAGGCTTACGTTCCAATCCGGCGCGCGCCACTCAGTCGCTGACGTCACGAAGGCTTCGGCTGATACCACGACGCCGGGATACCCATAACTACTCCCGCGTAGATGGTTAGTGCGTATAGACCAAATGGCCAGACTCGGATTAAATATCCAGATCTCGTTAAGCGTGTTAAGTATTCGCGAACGTCGACCAGGGCCAGGCCCACCTCTCTCCTAGGTGGTCGGAACCTGCCCTGTCGCTCCGCCTCAAAGATCCACTCGCGGGTGCTCCTCAAGCCGACCCGTCTTTAGTCACCACATGTATCATGTATAAAGTATATAGTATATACCCGTGATCAACTCCCGAGTGATCACGGCCCGATAGTATAGCATGGCAGACGGACAAGGATGTAGGGCCACTGATGAAAAACTAGCATCCTATACTAAGCATTAGGATTGCAGGTAAGGTAACAACAGTAGTAGCAAGGACAGGCTATGCATCAGTATAGGATTAACGGGAAGCAGTAACATGCTACACTACTCTAATGCAAGCAGTATAGAGAAGAGTAGGCGATATCTGGTGATCAAAGGGGGGGGCTTGCCTGGTTGCTCTGGCAAGAGAGAGGGATCGTCAACTCCGTAGTCGTACTGGGTAGTAGCGGCGTCGGTCTCGGTGTCTATCGAGAGAAGAGGGGGGGAGAAACAATAAATATATAAGCAAGCATATGCATAGTGATGCATGACATGACAAGTAACGACGTTAGAGGTGCCCTAACGCGGTATTAGGTGATACCGGTGAAGGGGAATAACATCCGGGAAAGTATCCCCGGTGTTTCGCGTTTTCGGACAGATGAACCGGAGGTGAAATGTTGCAGGTTCACTATGCTAGGGACGTGTGGTGGATAAACGGGCTGCGTATCCGGATTCGTCTCGTTGTTCTGAGCAACTTTCATGTACAAAGTTTTTCCATCCGAGCTACGGTTTATTTTATATTAATTTTTAAAGATTTTAAATCATTTTCTAGAAATTAGCATAATTAAATTAATTTAGAAATTGCAATTATGATGTCAGCGGGACCAAAGGTTGACTGGGTCAAACTTGGCAGGTGGGACCCGTTCGTCATTGACTATGACTACCTAATCAGGTTTAGTTAGTCTATCTAAAATGATTAGGTTTATTAACTACAATTAATTAGGTTAACTAATTTAATTAATTAATTAATTCCTTTTTTATATATTTTTTTTCTTCTCTTTTTTTTTGGCGTGGGGCCCATATGTCATAGGCTCTGGGGAGCCTAGCGGGTTAGCGGGCAGGAGGGCGACGGGCGCCTGGGCGAGCGCTCACCCGCACGGTGTGCAGCGAGGCGAGGCCAGCGGCCAGGGCGACCGCGGTGGTCGGCCGGCATGGGGAGGAGTGCGGGGCCGGCGACGAGCGAGCCCGCGGGCGGCAGAGGAGCAGCAACATGGGAACCGGGGCGCAGCGGCGCACCAGCAGCAGGGGGACGCGCGCGGCAACGGCAGCGCAGCAACACAGCGATGGGGCGTGGGCGCGCGCCGTCGAGCCGTGGCGCGGGGGCGGCCATGCACGCACTGGAGGCGGCAGAGGCGTGGTCTAGGGGCCTCGGGCGTGGACGCGGGACGGCGCCGACGGACGCGGGACGCCGCCGGCGGGCGCATGCAGGGAAGAGAGGAGGAGGGGGGCCTCACAAGGGGATTGTAGGGCCAGGGCAGCGGGGGTCGAGGGGGGGACGTCGGGGACGGCGCGACGGAGAGGGGCAGGCCGACGAGGAAGCGCTCCGGGCGGCGGCGGCCAAAGGCGACGGGCGGCGCGGTCGTCGGGGTGGTCTTCGGGCCGCGCCGGCGAGAGGCTTCGACACCGAGCGAAGGGCGAGCCCCCCCGGTCTCGATCCAGATCGAGGGAGGGAAGAGAGCGAGGAGTGGGGGGGGGGGGTTCGTGCGGGAGGAGTGACGTGCGGCGCGAAGTGGGGAATGAGGGAGAGATGGGGATCGGTCTAGGGTTTGCTACGGTGGGGGGGGGGGGTTATGCAGGGGTGAGGGGCCGATTGGGCCAGTGGCTGGCCGGCTGGGCCGTTGGCCCAGTAGGCCGGGGGGCTTTTATTCTTTTTTTTTTGGTTTTGTTTTCTGTTTTTGTAGTTTCTTTTATTATTTCTTTCCTGTTTAATTCATCTAAAAGTATTTAGGCATTTTATAAAAAGGTGTTTACCTCACCATAATTACCGGTGTAATATTTGGCAACCACCGAACATTTTTGTTTCAAATTTTAAAAACTTTTATTGCCGACATTAATTTTAATTTTGAATTTGAAGTTAACGCGGTTTGAACTAACGGGCGTTTAGCAACAGTAATCGGGATGACATGGCATGATTAGCGTGGGATTTCTGTAGCAAGATTATCCGGGCGTTACATATGGTGACATTGCCTTTATTGTAGATAAACAGTGAGATATCTGCCTTAGATGGCGTAAACCCAAGTTGTTGTAACTGAGTGCTCAATTTTGAATACCATGCCCTTGGTGCCTGCTTTAATCCATAAATAGCTTTATCCAATTTACAAACATAATCTGGTGTGCTTCTGTTTTCATAACCTGGTGGCTGCCGCATGAACACTTCTTCCTCCAGAACACCATGAAGAAACGCGTTCTGAACATCTAGCTGTCGCAAACTCCAACCTCTAGAAACTGCAATTGACAGTACAAGTCTAATGGTAGCTGATTTGACAACTGGACTAAAAGTGTCATCGTAATCAATCCCAAACCTTTGTTTAAAACCTTTTGCAACCAATCTAGCCTTGTACCTGTCTAGACTTCCATCCGACTTTCTTTTGATCTTGTAAACCTATTTGCAATCAATGACATTTTTACTCCTTCCTGGTGGGACTAAATGCCAAGTTTTATTTTTCATGAGTGCATGATATTCACTATCCATGGCGTTTTTCCATTCCTCATGAGCAAGAGCATCATTCAAATGAGTTGGTTCACCCGTACTGGTAAGAAAAGCACGTTTAATCTTATCATACCTTATCGTACCATCTGTGTACTTTTTTGGTTGGAAGACACCAGTTTTTGATCTGGTAGTCCGTTTGGGAATTTCTGAAACGTGAGGAGCTGCTGTTACCGCTACAGGAGATCTGGGTGTGACAAGATCAGCAGCTGAAGTATCATTCGCAGAAGATCCCGCCTCTGACGTCTCCTGACCCGAGGGCGGCATCCGCCTCGTGATCCCTTCGCCACTGGGCGCGCGCCATGTGGGACTGACGGGCGTGGGCGTGCGGCTCGGGGAGTGGATAGCGGGCCCCGCCTCGGTCTCTTTGTCCCCCGCCAGCCCAGCCCGCTCGGTCGTGGCGAGAGGCGAGCCGCGCGGACTCGCGTCGGCTGGGCCGCCGGGCCCCGCCCTGTCGGCCACCGCATCCTCCTATGTTGCGGTGCGTGCTGCTGCATGCCAATCGCGAGGATCTTCCTCGGATCGAGCGCTGGCAGGTACAGGCACATCAGCTTCGGATCTGGTGTTGTCTCCTTTGTCTGTATTTCCACACATAAAATGTTGGCCTGCACACTTAGCAACAGAATTAAAATTGTCTTGTCCCGTTTCTTTTTCTGACTGAATCACATGATCAATATTATTTAATTCACCCCCGTGATTTGGATTAGGCATATATTCAGGGAGAAGTGCTATTTCGGCATGAAGAAGAGCGCCCGCATTTGGGTGAAGCTTTGCAAAAGGGAACAGGGTTTCATCAAAAACAACATCCCGAGAGATATAGATGCGTCCGGATGCAACGTCAAGACATTTGTATCCTTTATGGAGATTGCTATAACCAATGAAGACACACTGAGTTGAGCGAAGCTCAAGTTTGTGGCGATTGTAAGGGCGTAGATTGGGATAACACGCACACCCAAATATTTTGAGAGAGTTATAGTCGGGTGTTTGATGAAACAATCGTTCTAAAGGAGTGGAATTTCCAATCACTTTACTAGGTAAACGATTTATGAGATAGGTGGCCGCAATGAAAGCTTCATCCCAATATTTAAGGGGCATTGATGCATGAGCAAGAAGGGAAAGGCCAACTTCTACAATATGGCGATACTTACGTTCGGCCGAGCCGTTTTGTTGATGAGCATGTGGGCATGATACATGATGTTCTATGCCTATATCTCGAAAGAAAGAGTTGAGTTTCTCATACTCCCTTCCCCAGTCACTTTGGACTGCAAGAATTTTTCTATCAAATTGTCGCTCAACAAGTTTTTGGAATTCTTGGAAAATAGAGAAAACTTCAGATTTCAACTTGAGCAAGTATATCCAAGTGAATTTACTAAAATCATCGATAAAACTAACATAGTATTTCTTTCTTCCAAAAGAATCTCTTGCATGACCCCATACATCACTAAAAATAAGCTCTAAAGGAGCATGAGACACACTAGTTGACTTAGGATAAGGGAGTTGATGACTCTTCGCACATTGGCAAGCATCACAAACAGACTCTTCACTTTGACTATGAGACAACATAAGATTGCCTTTATTCACTACTTGCTTAACTATGATCGATGACGGATGTCCTAATCTTTGATGCCATCTTGCCAAGGAGGGCTTGACGACGGAGTAGACTTGACGATGATGAAGACGACTAAGGGCTCTCGACGTGATGGGGTAGAGGCCTCCAATGCATCTACCGTGATGGATGAGCTCCCTCATTGTCCGATCCTTAATGAAAAAATATTTAGGATGAGTTTCAAAGAAGACATTGTTATCGGCAGTTAGGCGAGACATAGATGCAAGATTTTTGTCGGCTTGGGGAACATGAAGGACATCATTTAAGAAAAGATCACGTTTGCAAGTAGGGGAATTAATAATGGCTTGACCAATGTGATGTATATCCATACCTCCACCGTTTGCGGTGTGAATTTGATCGCCACCGTAGTACTTCTCACGAACAGCAAGTTTCTCAAGCTTGCTAGTAACATGATCTGTCGCACCGGAATCGACATACCAGACCACGCCTGCATCTTCTTGCTGTTCCCGGATCGCCGCGGCTACATGACGTTCATCAGGGACGAAGTTTTTATCAAACCTGTGCCAGCAGTCCATTACCTCATGCCCGGGCTTCTTACAAAGCTAGCAATGAGATCGACGAGTGTTGGAGGAGGAAGCGCCGCTGCCTGCATGCTGACCATAGCCAGCGCTGCCTCCACTTGTATTATGACCATAGCCGCCGCCTGCGTGCCGGCCATAGCCACCGCTCCCTGCACCTGAATTTGGACGAGCATACTGGGGCATGCCGCGCCCGCGGCCACTGCTGCTGTTGGCACGGCCGCGACCCTGGTGACCGCGCCCTCGGCCACCTATTGCGCGCCCGCGAGATGCAGCATAGGCCGAAGACTGTCTCGGGTTCAGGCCGTGAAGCATATTGATGCGGGCGTCGAAGGAGAGGAGTTGGCTGTAGAGCTCTTGGACCGTTACTAGTTCCACACGGGCAGCAAGGGCGGAGACGACGGGGTTGTAGTCCAGGTTGAGGCCGGCGAGGATGTGGGACGTGATCTCGCCATCGGAGAGGGCTGGTCCAGCACAGGCGATCTCATCCATGAGGGACTTGATGTTGGCGAGGTAGTCCGCCATGCTTGAGTTACCCGTCTTCAGGTTATGCAGCACAATTCGAGTATTGATCGATTGAGCTTGGGTTTGAGCAGCGAACATGGCGTTGATGGCTGCCCAAACCTCGGCCGGCATCTGGAGGGTGACAACCTGGGCGAGGATTTCTCGGGAGAGGGACCCCATGAGGTACCCTTGCAGCTGCTGTTGCTGCGCATACCAGAGAACACGCGCCATATTGACGCATTGCTCTTCTTTCCCGTCCTTGGTGACGGTGATGGTGGGCGGCGGCACGGGGCTCGCCGGATCAAGGAAGTGCTGCATCTGTGCGCCCTTGATTTGCGGCAACACGATGGCCTTCCATAGGAGAAAGTTGCTCCTGGTTAGCTTCTCTTGTGGTGGAGATCCTCCAATGGACGGGGCGAAGGTAGTGCTGGATGATGGGGCGAAGATGGAGGCGGATGAATCGGTGGTAAGGGCACTCATGGTGCTGGCAACGGCGGAGGAGGTAGTTCCGGTCATGGCTTTCGCTAGGGCTAGATGGATTTTCGATCTAGGAGGAAAAGGCTCTGATGACCATGTAAACTATCGATGGGAAGCGTATCTCCACCCGTAGGTGGCCGCATTGTATATATTGAACGAGGCAACAGCCAGCCATGGCGTACAAGTTAGGGACGATCGCAAAGATTCGTTCCAGGAGAGTTACAGGAGATTGAGATGGAGAAGTTCCAGAAGAAAGGATAGAAGTTTGAACATGACTCTATCTCTACCAATCTATCTAACATGGAGGCGCGCCGAGTGTGGGAAGGCTTCACGTTGCCCAGGGGAAGTTATGTGAGGTCGCAGTACCTCATGCACCTGGGAGACGGTGGCCGGTTCTGCGTCGCCAAGCTCTTTGAGATGATAAAGCCGCCGCCGGCGTCGTGCTGTGCTCGCTGTTACTATGACAATTGCCCCCCTGAAATTGGGTTCGCCGTGCTCACCAGCGTGGAGGTGGAGCGCTGCGACAGCGGGGAGCTCCGAATGATCAAGCACAGGTCGCGCAAATATAGCTTAGGTGAAACGAGGATCTCCCATGCTGTACTTTAGATTAGATGGGTATCTGATGACTACACGCATATGCATCATTATCCCTAAAACTAAATTCATTTTAAATTAGTTTTTACGTGCTACTCCCTCCGTTCACTTTTATAAGTCATTTCAGACAACTGAAAATAGGCTATTTTGCACATTGTTTGAAATGTCTTTAAGGCCTTATAAAAGTGAACAGAGGGAGTATCTGCATTTGTTTGGCATAGTTGTCGTCGATGTTCTGTTTCGTTTTTCATTTTTTTCATTAATTCAGTAAATACTTAAGTCTGACGGGCTCTGTTTTTTCAGTCGTTAATTAGTACATCTTGTTTACTATTTCAGTAATTCAGTGTATAATTCTTCATTCATCTCTCTTGAAATTCTCAGCCTTGTCATTTCTCATTTCTCAGTTATTGTCATCCATCAGTACTTCTTCCTCAGGAATCAGTCATGGTTATTTATTTGTATTCTTCAGTTCCCCTTTGCAGACATCTTTTTATCTTCAGTTTCTCAAATCGTTCTTCTTCATTATTCATTGAACATCAAGAAAAGACCAGTTTTCTCTGTTTGTTAGTTTAATGTTCAGTCATTTGTTTCTCAGTTTGCACAACTTTTTTAGAATGACAACTGCCTTTTTCAGTAATTATTACTATATAGTGTCAAAAAACGTCCTACATTATGGGACGGAGGGAGTACCAAGTATTTAGTGTTCATTCTTTTAAAAGTATGAATGTAGGTCTGGAGACTGCTAGATAGCTAAACTAGCTTCTTTTCCTCAGGTTTTCTTAATACTCCCCTTCGGTATCTTACTCTTGCTTTGACTTTATTTTTCTTTCCCGATAGTTTTCAGTACCTTAAATTTTTACCTGGATGCCATTGAGGAAAGAAAATGAGTGTTGCAATACTCTTTTACGGAAACTCCAGACCTTGATTAAATGGCAATCTATGATGTGGAAGAGGAGAGCAAAATTAATTGGTGCAAACTTGCTGAAGAGAGTAGCATATTCTTTTATACTGTGTCATTTTTTTATTCTAGAAGAAACACCATCGGGTTTTCTTCATTCGATTTCTTCAGACCCTCAGTGCTGCCTTTCTCTTTGCATTTTTTATCATACATTTTCCGATTCAAAATGAATCAAACCATTGTATAAGCCCTGATATTACAGCAAATTTTCATTTTTGTACTTGGATTTTTCTTTTTGTGATATTTTTGTCCTTTACCACTTGACTTTAACTTCAGTCCTTTTTTGCATTAACATGTTCAGTTTTGTGTGTGTATGTTTTAACTGTTATTATTAGTCATTTAAGGACTATATAACTTTAAAAAAAGTGCACAGATGCCATGCACAGTGTGCAAAACCTCATGGGCAAATAAGTATGCAACCAGCAAACCATATGCTGTTTTTCTAGTACAGGGATTCAGAACATCATCGGTAGCAATCTATGGGCATCCTCATTTTTCCCATTTAGTTCCATGTTTTTTGTAGTTCTCACCCATGTCTTTTTTCATCCTTTTTATTTTTTATTTTCTATCAAATCATCCCATGCTATGAGAGGGATTTCATGGATGTCGCGCTGCCGAAAGTATGTGCTTTCAAGCAACAGAGAGACACACATATGTCGTCAAGCTCAATAAAGGACCAGCAAAGAGAGCTTCAAGAGGACTGAGTATGACACCTCACTCGACGGCCCCATATTCTTCAAGCAAGGATGGAAGAAGTTCCTCACAAGAACATGGCTTGGAGTCAGCACAGATGTACTACTTACATTCAAGACCATCCCCATAACGGAGTCAATTGCAAGAAACCACCACATTTGCAGTTAGGTTTGCAGGAAACCACCAACTCGTTAATCCATCGCAAAAAACACCGAAAAATTTGTTAAATCGTTGCAAAAAGCACTGATCGGGTGATTTAGCCCATTTGATCACTTTCTGACAAGTAAGACAGGATAGTAACAAGCCGACTTGGCAAAGAATTGACACAAACACTCCTGGAATCCAAAACAAAAAGCAATCAACCCCCCTATGGACAACTACCAGGGAGCTCCTCCATGCCGCGCACTCTCTCTTCATCCCCTTCTTGTTGCTGCTCGCCGCAGTTCGTCGCCTCCCGCCCGACCTGCAGCGCCTCCGCCCTTGCCTCCCTTGCAGCCCCATCGGACGACCACCTCCGCCACTTGCCTCAAGACGTCCGCCGTCCTATACGACCACAACCCGGTTTGCCAACCACCATGGCCGCCTGCGCCGGTGACCCTGCCTGCAGCCTCCCATGGCGCCCCTCGCTGGAGGTCAACGACAAGCTCACGGGGCGTGCTGCTTCTCGTCCTTGCCCAGGAGCGACGACGTCCGCTCCATGGACTGGCCGCAGAGGTCGGGCAGCCGAGGCCACTCGGATCCTGGCGGCGCACGCAATCGTAAGGTAGGAGAAGGGCGTGGCGGCTCAGGGCGTCCGGTTCATCGCGCATGAGGAGGAACTGCTGCGGTAAAAAGCCTGCTGGCAGAGGGACGACACCTCGCCGGAGGTCAGGGGCGCGAGCTCTACCGGAGGTCCTGGCCGGCATCGTGGACGACGCATGGCGTGGAGGAGGAGAAAAGGCGTGGCTGGCGGTGGGCTTTCGGCCGCGGCGACAGGAGCCGGTGGGGGCGGCGCGGTCGGGTGCAAGGGGTGGCGGCTGTAGCCTCCTCCCGATCGGATCCAGAGAAGGGGATCAAGAGCAGGGGGTTGATTGCTTTCTATTTTTGGATCCAGAGGTGTGTATGTAATTATTTTGCCAACTCAGCTCCTTACAAATTGGCCCTACCTGTCAAAAAGTGATTAAATGGGCCAAATCATCCGATCAGTGCTTTTTGCAACGAGTTAACAGATTTTCCAGTGTTTTTTGCAACGGATTAGCGAGTTGGTGGTTTCCTGCAAACTTAGCCGCAAATGTGGTGATTTCTTGCAATTGACTCCCCATGACGAGCTGGCAATGATACTCGTCCTTCATGTTTTCTGAGAGGTTGAAGATGATGTTCGACAAGTTTTGGGCATTGATGAGTTTTTCTAGTCACTCTTCATGTCCTCTGAGAGGTTGAAGATGATGTTCGACGAGCTCTGGTGGTTTTTCTAATCGTTTCTTAGGTTTTTGTAACTGAAGACATTGCATGTGTGTGCATGCTTGCACATGACTAGAAGCCGCTGGAAGCATTTTATAATTTTCTGTCAACCTTAGTAATGATTATCAGTGTTGAAGTTGTTAGTGTTCTTTTTCTTATTATTTTCTTGGTTCTCTGTTTTAGGCTGCTGTGCCTAGCTATTAGTTGCCCCTATAGCTTGAGTGTTCTTCTACAACAAATCTGAGGAGGTTTTGTTCTCTTCTATATATTGTTGGTTCTTTAGACAATTTGTAATATCTCTCATTTGAGTGTTTGTGTGCAGGAGATAATCCGCCTTTCACTGGTTAGTGTTCAGTTCATTGACACACTTTTCAAGGGAGCAGAAGGTACCTAATTCACTTATTTTTGGACATACTTCCATTTTTGAAGGGCTCAAGGAAAAGTTTGTTTTACTTAAAAAAATTGTGTTAAACAATAGAGGGAGATGAAATTACACTATTTCTTTCTTCAGTTTCCTAGAAGAAAATCATCTACTGTAGTTACCAGGCTTGTATCCATCATTACTCATGTGTCTGCTTTTGTGTGGCTTGTAGCAACTTGAACCTCCTTTTACTTTAAGAATATTCAGTTTATTACCAGTTTGACAGTGGTCTTCAGTTTGTTTTAGCAGGAACTGGTGCAGAGTTTCATGGGAAGTTTTTCCTTGTTGTTTTTGTTACTGTGCTGGGTGCTAACGGGTTCGCAAGCCGCGCGTTAGGGGCAGGCTTTGGCTGGTGTAAAAACAATCCTTTCAGGCTTCATTCGGTTTGGAGGATTTTCATAGAAAAAATATAGAAACAAATATTCTAGAGGAAATTTTTCTATAGATGCATTCGGTTTGTAGGAAAGGCGTACGGGAATATCGTAGGAATACTACTCATTTTCTGTGTTTTTGGAGGAAACTAGACATCCACTCAAAACTCATTTTACGCGTAGGAACGAGGCAAATCAATTCCTTAAGATGGCAAGTGCCATCCTATTAAATTCCTATACTAGTCATAATTCCTAGGTTTTAGTTTCCTCCAAACCGAATGAGCCCTGCAAAAGGGGAGAGGGGATTCGACCTGAATCAAAATGAAAGAAAACCATCTTTTCTCAGGCTGAACCGGGATTGAAAAATACTTACAAGACACGTGTCAAAATTGGACTGGACAAAAAAGGCAACCTAAACCAAATCGAAAAGCAGATGTCTGGAAAATAGACACTCCCAAAATATATCATTGAGTTATTTTTTATCCAAAGTTTTTCTACATGGTCCGTTATATGCACCACAAAAAAATTTCATGACTGTCATTTCATGGGTTGAGAGTTTGCCGAAGTCCACTTTGAACATACCTTCCGTGAGGCCAATTCCGTTGCACATGAGTCGGCAAATATGGCTAAAACTATGTGCTCAACTGGTTGGTTAGATTCCCCACCCCCTAGCATTGTACCTCTCTTTATTAAGGATGTAAATTTGATTGGTAATGAATAAAAAGGTATTTTAGTCGTGAGAAGAAATGTTATCATAAAATATCTTAGCTAATTACTGGACTGTTGATTACCGCAATAGCTATTGATAAGTTGCCTGTTTTTAAAATTTAGGCCACTCAATTCGAGAGAGTAGGAGATGCACTGAGACTGAAGACAGTGGCCCTACAGTGAGGCCTCGAACATGAGCGACCCGGAGCCTGTGACAACACGACAATGGTGTCGTGTGTGGAGAGGAGGTAGAGGTTGACGGTTCAGGTACGGGTGGGGTTGCCATCATTAGAGAAGAACACGAGCTGAAGAGATTTAAAGGGACAACCAGGGTGGATGCACGGCGGCGGGCGGAGGCCAGTGGAGGGCGAGGCGGCAGGCGGCTCGGACGGCGGTAGATCTGACGGATACAAGACAAGATCAACCATTTGATTTAGATCCAGACTCAAAATTGACTTGCTCCAAATGTTTTCTCAAGCAACTTCTGGATAGTCGGTCCCTAAGATTATATTAATCTTGGATTTGTCAGCCTAGTTCTAAGTTACCCCATATACACTAAGGGTGATCAAGCCATAGAATTTTCATTTGAATTTAGTTATTCTTAAAAATATGTTTTCCTATAATATAGTATAGTTTAGAGGAAAATATCAGGGTGTCCATGCAATTGTTGATAAGACGGTCTTTTATTCTGAACTGACACAATACTCGTGCGTTGCTACGGAACCATAGAAAGATGATGAGATACTACTAGCCCGGAGATCATTAAAAGATGATGGTGCCTTACTACTACTGCATAGTTTATGATTAAAAAGAGGGTGTAAAATAACGAAATTTCATGTTGTACCTTGATGATTTTTAAGTCACCATTGTAGGTCCTTTTGCAAGTTTTACAGTGAGATAACATTTTAATTTTAAAACATAGGAGAATGGGCATGAGTAATTTAAATGCACAAGATCGTGGATTCGGTAGAAGGACAACGTCTATGACCACATTAAATTTGCAATGCGTTCGATGTCTTATGCTATGCTATAGAACTGGAAGAGTTGGGCGGGCAAAGAAATTAAACTCAAATGATTTTGAATTGGAGTTCTATGCGTTTATAATATGTGTTTTTATGAGAGTATTGTTCTCGTATTACAAATATAAGATTTTGAACCAGATGTATATAGACATGTGTTTGTGTGTTTGTTCACTCATTTCAGTCCCGAAGTAGTACATATTGAAATATCAAAACATCTTATATTTGTGAGCGGAGGGAGTAATAAATGTGTTGCATCCTCCTAGAATTACGGTGAAAAAAATGAAAAAAATAGAACCTACCTAGGAAATTATTGTCTAGAAACTTGGTTTCGAAAATTCGAGGATGAGAGAGAGGGAGACAGAGAGAGAGAGTTTTCTTTGATCTACTTTATAAGAGGTGGTCGGTGAACCGGGGTCAGCGTGGTGGGGTGTGCATCGGCGTCGTAGGCCACATCAACGTCTGTGTCAGTCCGCGGTGTCAGGGTTGACGGTGGTCGGTGTGGGGGTCGTCGTCAGGAAGGGATTAGGAACGATGGACTCCGTGTCGAGTTGGTTGGGCCTGGGCATTGCGGGAGCTTTGTGGCAGCCATTGCATGGAGTGCTCAAATCATAACGAGATTATGTGATGGACTAAACACTTGAACTTTCCTCGCCTTTAGATTTTGAATATTCACGGCGGCACACCGAGTTGACAAACAAGGCCCGCTGCCAGAAAGCAGGCCCGCCAAGAGGTGGAGTTAATTGCATAAAACAACTACTTTGGAGGCTAGTTTTGCAGGAAACATGGATCTACGGGTTTGTGTCCAAAACCACTGATTGCAGCTATTTGTTCTTTTGCAAAAAGCGCTGACCAACGGCTTAGGACGTTTTAAGCATGCATAAAAACTTTTTTTTGAAAAACTATTGATCATGTATAAGAAAAATATTAATCATATATTTTAAAAATGTTAACCATGTACAATGTTTTTCCTGATATATACTGAAAAGGTACAATATGTACGAAAAAATCATCAAACCCAGGAATTTGAAAAAAATGTTAATAATTTGTATAAAAATAGTGTTAAATGTGTACGAAAGTTGTTCCTGATGTATACGAAATATTTAGAACATGCATTAAATTTTTTGAACATAAAAACATCAAAATTTAAAAATATTGATCATGTAAAAAATGTTAATAATGTATTTTAGAAATGTTAAATATGTATTAAAAAATGTTCCTGATACATACCGAAAATGTACAATATGAATGGACATCAAAATTATTATTTTTAAAATGCTAATTATGTTTTAGAAAATGTTAAACTTGTATAAAAAATATTCCTGATGTATACCTAAAATGTATAAACATACATAAAAATGTAGACATATGTCGAATAAAAGGAAAATAAATAAAGAAAAACGACAAAGACAAAAAAACGAAAGAAAGAAACAAAAGAAACACCTTAGAAACGAAGAAAAACATGAACCTGAAGAAAACCGTAAAAATCCATGATGAAATGAAGAAAAACAAAAAAAATCGAAGTAAAACAAAGAAAATTGACGAAAACAAAGAAATAAAAAATAAAGGAAAAATAATAGAAAAGAAAAACCAATAACAATGGAGAAAGGAACAAAAGAAAGGCCGAAGAAGAAAGAAAGGAAAGAAAATACCAGAATAAGACAAAGAAAATGGTGAAAAAACAAAAAACTATGAAGAAAAAAAAACCCGAAAGAAAAGCGCGAGCAAAACGCAGCGCTACCAAACAGGTTGGCCAAATACTGAAGAGAACACGAGAAAGCTTCAGGCGAGACAGACCCTAGCGAAAATGCATCTTGTGTATAGGGCGTGTAGCATTGTGCTAAAGTCCGGTTCTCGTTCGGCCCATGGGCCATGGTTTCGGCCGGCGGCCGGTGACTATGAACCGGCGGTTTCGGTCCACGCCCGCCGCCCGTACACTGCATGCACCGCATCAATCCGTCACGCTGAATGCTTTGGAACAGTCAACACAGCTACTGGCACCGTTACTTCATAACCGCCGCACTCTGTAAAATACCCAACAAAACTGGCACATACTCTCAAAATAGATGACCCAACCAAAGTTAATACAAAGAAGGAGTAATAAGCAAGATAGAGGCCGAAACTCAAATAGCAATTCACCAGACATGGTTCCGATCAATTGACTGACATTCATACGCATGCCAAAATAAGTTGAACTTCATACGAGCATCCTGCATCCAGTATCATTATTTTGATTCCCATCAGAACTGTCAAGCTAAGCCAAGTGTACTCAGGACCCGGCATATTAGACGTAGGATTTGTGGGAACTGGCTCAACCCTCTAGGGGTGGCCTATCACATATATTTATAATGATACACGATATACATATTACACAGTTGGGCTATGTTATAAAGTCTAACACCCTTCCTCAATCTCAACTCACTCCTGATGCATCTAGGAGGTTGAGATTGCGCCTACAGACCTCAAACATGGGAGAAGGTAGAGGCTTGGTGAAGACGTCAGCAAGTTGATCCTTTGAGGAGATAAACTTGATCTGTAGTAGCTTCTGTGCAACACGTTCCCTCACAAAATGATAGTCAATCTCAATGTGCTTGGTTCGTGCATGGAACACCGGGTTTGTCGAAAGAAACGTAGCACCGATGATGTCACACCAAAGAACTGGAGGATGTGACTGGGAGATTCCCAGCTCTCGAAGCAAAGACTCAATCCAGATAAGCTCAGCACTCGCATTGGCAACTGCTTTGTACTTAGCCTCTGTGCTGCTGCGAGAAACAGTGGCTTGCTTGCGCGCACTCCAGGCGATCAAATTAGGACCCAGAAATACAGCATGTCCCCCCGTGGATCGCCTGTCATCTGGACACCCAGCCCAATCAGCATCTGAGAATGCAGAGAGAACAGTAGAAGAACTAGGTCGCAGATGAAGACCATAGGAGACAGTGAGACGCACATAACAAAGAATGCGCTTCACAGCAGACCAGTGCACATCTGTAGGAGCATGAAGATACTGACATACCCTGTTAACCGCAAATGAAAGATCAGGACGGGTGATAGTCAGATACTGCAAGCCACCAACAATACTCCGATACTCCGTAGTATCCGTAGAAGAAAGAGGAGAACCAGCAGTGGCCGAGAGCTTATCCGTAGAGGACATGGGCGTGGGTGACGGCTTACACTTGAGCATACTAGCACGGCGCAAGAGATCAAGGGAGTACTTTTTCTGGGTGAGAGCCAAGCTGCCACGAGACTGATGTGCAACCTCAATGCCCAGAAAGAAGTGTAGCTGTCCCAAGTCTTTAATCGCAAAATCTCTGCCAAGAGCAGTCACAAGAGCATCAGCAGCCATGACAGAAGAACTGACCAGAATAATATCGTCCACGTACACAAGCAAATACACAGTCAGACTGGGGCGCTGAAATAAGAACAGCGAACTGTCAGCTGTCGACGGAACGAATCCATGAGTACGAAGAGCCGAAGCAAGACGAGCATGCCAGGCACGAGGTGCCTGTTTCAGTCCGTAGAGCGCCTTCGTCAGACGACAGAGATGATGAGGCTGATCTGGATCAACAAACCCTGGTGGCTGCCGCATGTAAACCTCCTCTTCAAGCAACCCATGGAGAAAAGCATTCTGCACATCAAGCTGTCGAAGAGACCAACCACGAGAGACTGCAAGAGACAAAAGAAGCCGGATGGTAGTAGGTTTAACAACCGGGCTGAATGTGTCCTCATAGTCCAGACCTTGTCGCTGCTTAAACCCTCTAGCCACGAGACGCGCCTTGTAGCGCTCAATAGACCCGTCCGCATGTCTCTGACTTTGAAAACCCACTTCAAATCAATAACGTTGACACGAGGCGGAGGAGGAACAAATGTCCATGTCTCATTATGAAGAAGAGCGTTGTACTCTTGCTCCATAGCTGCCCGCCAGTGAGGAATACTCATAGCAACCTCATAGTGGCGTGGTTCATCAGTGGGATCTGCAACAGAATGAGCAAGACAGGCAGCCAAATATGTGACAGTACCATCATGCGCTGCTTGGGTTTGACAATACCGCTGCGGCTGCGAGTATGCGGGCGTTGCGGTGCAACGGGAACGGGAGCCGGCGGCGCCAACATGGGAGAGGATGACGACAGAGCAGGCGACGGGAGCCCAGGCGAGGGCTCAGGCAAGTCGACTGTAGGCCCAGCCGACCCATGAGAAAGGGGCGGAAGGGACATACGAGTGGTCGACGAAGGCGACGACGGAGGCGAGTCCAGGCGTGGAGGCGGGGACGGAGACCGCTCGAGCCGCCCAGGGGAGAGCGGCGGGGTCGTGGGCCGTGCCTCAACTGTCGTGGACCGTGCCTCGGATGACACCAGCCCAGTGTCGGAGACCAGCGCCGGTCCAGTTGCATGGACGGGCACGGCGCCAGAGACGGGGTCGGCGACGGGTGCATGCACGTGCACTGACCGGTCAACATGCGCGACAGGAGTTGTATCCGAAAGAAGTTCCAGGCGAGCACCACGTCCAACACCTGCACCATGGTTAGGTAACAACACAGGCGAATATGCAACATCTTCAAATTGGCCAAGCATAAGAGGAGATGAATGCATAGATGGTGGTGTGGAAGGTTGCTGCGGCATGAAGGAAAAGGGGAAGATGTTCTCATCAAAGACAACATCACGAGATATATAGACACGATTTGTTGGCACATAAAGGCACTTGTAGCCTTTATGAAGAGAGCTATAACCTAGAAACACACATTTCTTAGACCGAAATTCAAGCTTTCTAGAATTATAGGGACGAAGATGAGGCCAACAAGCACACCCGAACACCTTAAAGAAGGTATAATCAGGAATTTCATGTAAAAGGAGCTCAATAGGAGTTTTCATATTAATGATATGCGTAGGTAGACGGTTAATGAGAAAACATGCTGTAGCAAAGGCATCACTCCAAAAACGAAAAGGTACAGACACATGAGCCAGGAGTGTGAGTCCGGTCTCAACTATATGTCGATGCTTGCGCTCAACAGCGCCGTTCTGCTGATGTGTATGAGGACATGATAAACGATGAGAGATCCCAAGCTTATTAAAGAAAGCATTGAGGTTGCGATATTCGCCCCCCCCAATCAGACTGAACATGAATAATCTTATGCTTGAGAAGACGTTCTACATGCACTTGAAACTGAATGAATATATCAAACACATCAGATTTGCGCTTAAGAAGATAAAGCCAGGTAAAGCGACTATAGGCATCAATAAAGCTAACATAATAGTTGTGACCACTCACAGAAGTTTGAGCGGGACAACACAAGTTCAAGAGGACTCGTTACTTGACGAGTAGAAGAAACAAATAGTAACTGATGACTTTTGCCTTGTTGACATGCATCACACACGAACATCTCCTTATTACTAGACTCAATAGGCAGCTCATGACGGTGAAGTATATGACGAACTATGGGAGTGGCAGGGTGACCAAGGCGAGAGTGCCACTGGGACGGCGACACACGAACACCACTGAAGACGCGCGGGGCGGATGAATCCTCCAAGCGGTATAAGCCATGGCTGAGACGACCACTAAGCAGAATTTCCCGGGTGGCTCGATCCTTAACAAAAAGATCAAACGGGTGAAATTCACATAGGACATTGTTATCAAGAGTGAGTTTTGGAACAGATAACAGATTAAGAGTCACCGAGGGGACCCGTAAAATATTACGAAGATGAAGCTGCCTAGATGGATGACTAGTTAAGAGAGATGCTTGACCAACGTGAGAGATGGGCATACCTACATAGTTGGCGGTGTGAACCTTGTCGGGACCGTAATATGGCTGATGGGTGGACAGCTTGGTGAGCTCGTTCGTCATATGATTCGTGGCGCCAGTGTCCATATACCACGCAGGATCAATCGGATATGATGGTGTATAGCCGGGGTCGACGCGTGTATCCTTGCTCTTGGCGGCAACATGAGCAGCAGGAGGGCCAGAGTCCGCCATGGCAAACTATCGCTCATTACCTTTTCCATCGTTGCCAATACCCAGGAAGCTCCGCTGAAACCTCTTGTGGCACCTGGAGGCGACATGCCTCTCACGCCCGCAAAGCTGACAGCATACAGGGCCTCCGCCCGAGGGTGGCGCTGGCGGGTTGGTGACGCAGGCAGGCGGCGAAGACGCAGGGGAGCGCTGGCCACGCGAGGCCCAGAAGGCCGCGGGCTGGTCGGCGATGGAGTTGGTGGAGCGGCGAGCTTCGATGCGTTGCTCGGTGAAGAGCAGCCGGGAGAAGAGCTCGTGCGGCGGAAGTGGCGGCTTGGCGTTGTGGACGGCCTCGGCAAGGTTGTCGTAGTCAGCATCAAGGCCCTTAATCACATAGCTGGCGAACTCCTCATCACTCAATGGTCGACCGATAGAGGTCAATGTATCCGCCAGGACCTTGAGTTTGTTGAAGTATGTTGTGGCCGAGGAGTCCAGTTTCTTGACATCATCAAGCTTGCTGCGAAGAGCCATCGCGTGAGCAGTGGAGGTCTGGGCAAACGCATGTTCCAGAGTCGTCCACACATCCAAGGAGGAGGCAGCAAAGAGACAAAGGCCAGCGACCCCGTCTCCAAGGGAACCCTGGATGGCGGAGAGGATCGCTTGGTCCTGCTGCACCCACAAACGGTGCGCCGGGTTGATGGCCGGGCCGTGGACGGTGTGAAGGACCTGCGGTGGACACGGCAGAGAGCTGTCGACATAGCCAAGGAGGGAGCGGCTGCGGAGCAGCGGTAGAACCTTGGCGCGCCAAAACAGGTAGTTGTCCGGCGTGAGACGAGTCGTGATGAGGTTGTCGAAGTGGAACGGCCCGGAGTTCAGGGCAGTGTCGGTGGCAGCTACCGCGGAGACCGCCGGGGCTGGGGGTGTCACACCCGCACGCTGATCGTCAGAGCCCCCCGAGGCCGCCGGCATGATGGCGAGTGTCGGGGACGAGCCAGCGGTAGCCGCCGGTGGCGCGAACATCGCGGCGGGGGAGGCCGCCACGGTCGATGGCACAGGAGACGGCGGGATCGGGGCGGAAAACAGCGAACCCACCGCCGCGGTGCCGAAGAAGTGCGGCGTCGGCGAGGCACCAGTGCGGGCAGGAAGATTCAGCAGGGCGGCCAGCGTTGCGGGTATGGTCCCGGAGCTGGCAGAGTTAGAGGCGGAAGCAGTCATTGCAGCGGCGGCCCTAGGGTTTGGGGCGCGGCGGCGGCGGCGGCTGAGACGGAGGTGGAGTAGGTCCTAGGTTTATGCTGATACCATATTAGACGTAAGATTTGTGGGAACTGGCTCAACCCTTTAAGGATGACCTATCACATATATATTTATAATGATACACAATATACATATTACACAATTAAGCTACGTTACAAAGTCTAACACGGCATTAATCAGCAGCTTTGCGCGGGCCTCCGGCCGACATCACGGCGGAGACCTGCAGCACCGACATGTCGCCAGGCGCTTCGTGCACGGACCTGACGAAGAAGGCGGCTTGCCAGAAGCCGGGGCCGGAGCCCATGGGCAGGAACCTCGCTCGCCCCTCGTCACCGAGCCCGAGCCCGGGCATGACGATCTTCACCATGCCG
Organism: Triticum urartu; assembly: GCF_056163025.1. Lineage (NCBI taxonomy): Eukaryota > Viridiplantae > Streptophyta > Magnoliopsida > Poales > Poaceae > Triticum > Triticum urartu. The sequence goes on from NC_141878.1 coordinate 92,367,733, forward strand.
TCGGCCCCGGCCCCGGAGCGGGAGGCCGGGAACAGGGTGGACGCCACCGCGGAGCCGCCTGGCGGGAGGCTACGCAGCCTGGCGCCGTCGTAGTCGGTGAGGACGTGGAGCGAGAGGCGGCGCCGTATCGCCGCGCGTGGCATGCGACGCGCCCTGAGCGGAGCCATGCCGGCGTTGTCGACGGCGAGGACCGTGATGGGGGCGTTGCGCCGGTTGATGTCGTGCGCGAGGCCGGTGGACGCCAGCAGGCTGGTGAACTCGCCGAGGTCCGGGCGCGCCGCGAGGATGGCGGTGATGTTGTGGGCGGCGCCGTGGCACGCCGCCAGGGGCACGGACAGGCCGAACAGGAGGAGCAGGGCGGACGAACACTTGGCGGTGAGGAATGCCATTGTGTACTGCACTACTGCACTTCTGGTGTATGAAAGAGGCGAGCGAGGATCTGAACCGTACCCCTGCTTTTATAGCAAATGGTGGTGGCTTAGCTTGACACACGAGTCCAGTACAAGCTAGTAGTTGCTACTTGGTGTGGAAATTAGTCACCGCTCAGGCTTAGGCTAGTCACAGTGGGAGTAACTCCAATAAAATTTTGCTTATATGACAAGTAGTTAATGAGAGATGGTAACATAATATGTTATTATAACATAGCGTTTTTCAAGATAAGATGAGTCTACAAGTTAATAAATAAAGCCATTTATGATATTATTATTATGTTATTTTGCATTATGAATGTAGTAACTTAGACTAATGTCATGTATATGATACTAGTCTAAGTTACTCCCCACTATGACCAGTCTTTTAGTGTCGTGTTTACTTAGTGCGAATCATGGGTCGCTTGGCGCTTCGACTTTCGTACCGATAATAGAAGCGGATCATATGGATTGGAGGGAAAGCACGCTCATTTAGGGCGACATATGATGTGATGTAGAACCACAACATAGTAGCAAAGGGATCAAATTTAGAAATTTAAATCTGTTCCAAACTTAACTTGAAAATAAAGTATTTTCAAGTTAAGTTTGAAACAGACCTACAGGTACGGTCAGACAACAATGTCCCATTAAGCATGCACTGTGATCTATCAAGGGATGGCCTCATGACCGAGGAAGTGAGGTGAGTTTCATCTACTCCCTTCGTTCTAAATTACTCGCCGCAGAAATAGATGTATCTAGAACTAAAATATATCTAGATACATTCATACATGCGACAAGTAATTTGAAACGAAAGGAATAGCTGAACTGGATTTCTTGGCGGTACACCGGCCTTTCAGCAGGTGTACCCAGTAGGAATATGAATGATCCATGTCGTCATGTGCAATTGGAACCAGGCAATGCCGAGAGAACGAAGCAACCAGACCGACCATATGGCAGGCAGACCTCCGAGTCTCCGAGGAATGCTATTACGTGCATGTTCGGTTCAAGGTCTGTTCTAAACATTGTTGGACACTCTGAGTCTCTCACTGCACACAGGACCCGCACACTATCCGCGTTTAGGTATTCTTCGGGGGAAAAAAGAACTTGAACGAGCACCACTACTCCACTAGCTACACGTACCAAAATGGACTAGGCAACTTCCGGATACTAACATAGTAGTAGTGCTATATCTTTAGTCCACCACCTAGTGTCTAGCTATTTTCATCTCAGAGCAGTTAGGTTCAACCCTCAAAAGTAATAACATAAAAAGAACAGTCAGTTTCGGGAGCTTTTCCATCGCAGTGATAGCAATTTATTCAAGATCGACCATTACATGGCAGGCAAACCTCAAGAGATCATGGACATATCGAGGTCGTCGATGGTACAAAACCTCACACACGTCACAACCTCCGGGCCCAGTTTCTATGCAGTGTACGTCACAAGATTTGTGAAACATTCTTAAATTTTGACCACGACATGTTGATGTCATATGAAGTCATCATGCCTTCGTGTTTCAAGACTTTATTTTCATTTATTGGAATTAAAAAACCAATTAACTCCATGTTTAGTGTCGAATCTTGGCACCCAGATGTCTGCAATTCCTTTTTTTTCATGGATAAGGCCTAAACATAAACTAAAGAACATAAACAGTAATTTCAATTTTTCTAACCTTTTCATGCACTTGTAGTTCAAAATTTTATTTATATTGATAAAATGCCTAGAAATGCAATAAACAACTTAAATATAACAAACGAATCGCGAAAAATGACAAAATTTGACATGGAACATGCATGTAATGGTGTATGTTCAGTGTAGAAAACATTTCAAGCTCAACCGATGAAGCAGTGGTCGCTTTGTCTTCAAACCTGACCAGTGGATCCCTCTTGAAACCTAGATTCTTCATCGGAGAGTGCCCAGTTTCTAAGCATTGTACGTCACAAGAATTGTGAAACCTTCTGAATTTTCACCACAACATGTCAATGCCATATGAGGGCACCATGACAATTTTCATGTTTTCCAAGCTTTGTTTGCATTTTTGGGAATTAAAAGGCCAATAAATTCCAGGTTCGGCGTTGAGCCTTGGCAACCAGATGTTAGGAGTTTCTTCCCTTTTCTTGGATAAGGCCAAAATATGGCCTAAAGAACACAAATATTATTTTTCAACCCAATTTTGCCATTTGTTTCATGCACTTGCGGTTCAAATTTGAATTATATGTAGTAAATGCATGAAAAGTACAATAAGTGATTTACTTATAGCAAAGGAACTTCTTAAAATTCCAAATCTTGACATAGACATTCTAATGGTGTATCTTGAGTGTACAAAAAAAATCAAGGTTAACTGATGAAGCAACCACCACTTTTTCTTCAAACCTGAGCCCCTGTCTCTCGAAACCTGGATTCTTACCTGGAGATGGCCCTATTCCTAAGTAGTATACATCACAACTTCTGGGAAGCTTCTAATTTTTTGCCACAATATGTTGAAGCAATATAAGGGCATCATGCAAAGTTTCATGTTTTCAGATTTTGTTTGCATTTTCCATAATGAAAGAACTAATAAACTCCATGTTCACGGTCGAGTCTTGGCACCCCAATGTTTGAAATTTGTTCCATTTTCTTGGATATGGCCCATACATAGACTAAAGAAAACAAATATGATTTTTCAACTCAACTTTGCCATTTTTTCATCCACTTACAGTTCAAATTTGAATTATATTCGCTAAATGCCTAAAAATGCACTAGATGACTACATAAGGGAATTGAGAGGGGGGGGGGGAGAAAATAAAAGAACACTGCAAAAAAAGAAGATGGCATAAAATGTAGAAGAGTAAACTCATAAGGTACGAAAGAAATTAAACAAAAGAATGGAGTACAAAAAGGAAAGGAACAAAAGTGGTTGCCAGTGCCACGTGGCAGGAATTCCACAAATCATGTGTTTACCGAGGGACACGTGGCAAGAGCTCAGTAAGCATGTGTTTGTCGAGTGCCACATGTCAGGAGTCGGAACACGTGTGATTCGCCGAGTGTCGTCCTTTTGCTTGGTGTTTTCTTTGACAAAGGTCATGTTTACCTAGTACCCCAATGGTATGCATTCAGCAAACAACCTAATAGTGGGATAGTTTTAGAATCCACTTGACACTGTTGCAATTGTTCTAAAGACATGTTTCCATCCCACAATAAAACCATTTCATAGATGTTATAGTCCCTAGTCACCACCTTCAAATATTATGAGCAGTCATACAACCGAATGCAAAGAAGATTCACCCTATGGTGAAGTATATATTCACCCTTTGCAATTTGAATGTATAGAATGTCCAAATCCTACATCATCGGAACACACTCAAAATTATATTTACAAAACTATAGCTATTTTCAGCCCGTGACACATTAATTACTACTCACCATGTCTGTTGGTGATGATGACTCGATGATACTCGGATTTATGTCGAAATATCCTGGTTGGCTGGGCATAGGTAATATTATGTTACCATTATTTAACATCATGTTAATTTCACGCATTGTTGGTCGGTCATCTGCACTTTCTTGAACACACAAAAGTGCAATTTGTGTGCACCTAATCATCTCCACCTTTTGGTACTCCTCACTCAATGATGGATCGATGAGCTCTTTGCATTTTTCATCTCTCCATAGTAGCCAAGCCTGAAAGTAAATTTTATTTAGGGGCGATAGGGAGCATTACGATTCTAAGCAACCAAGTTAAAAAAACTGTTGAAGATGTTAGATGTTTACTCACATATCTCCTGAGATCATATGATCTTCCATTTATTTTGTAGGACCCAAAAGCTACCTTTCCGCTTATGATCTCCAACAGCAATATTCCAAAGCTAAAAATGTCTGATTTTGTGGAATAAATTTTTTGGGAGAAATATTCTGGTGCCATGTAACCACTACAAATATGCCACAATTAAGAAAATATTAGGCTCATACAGTTCCTGCAACAGTCAAGTTTGATAATTGGAAAGCACCTATTTGTCATAGACATAGTTTTGCAGCCATGATCAATTATACAACAACAAAAACCATTCTTTAGAGTCAATCAACAACAAAGATGTTGTGGATATTAAATATTTACTTATGATATTATAATATCTTCACATGGTTATTAATTGTAGCATTCCATGAATATGCATGTTTAGTGTAAAACATATTCAACCACTTCAATATGATTGCATCTGCATGATAGTACATCATATATATAGCAGCACAAATGTAGGACTGCAGTAGTACATCCTTTAATAAGCTAGCGAAAGAGAAGAATTTTAGAAAGAGTGGTGTCTCCATTGTAGCATCATTTTGGTGGAAGTAACATCATTTTCTTTTGAATTATTATATAATTGAGAATACTTACATTGTGCCAACCACAGTCGTGGTATTGGATTCTACTATGTTGGAAGGGCATACTCTTGCAATGCCAAAATCAGATATCTTTGGGTTCATTTCACTGTCCAGAAGAATGTTACTCGGTTTCAAGTCTCTATGGACAACACATAAATGTGATTGTTCATGAATGTAGAGAAGTCCTTGAGCTATCCCTTCTATTATTCGGGCACGAACATGCCAACTGAATTTTCCGCTCGATCCTGAGTAGACACACCATACAAATATCATGGTTAAGTTCTTGAAACTTAAACAATTAAACATGCATGAGTACCTAGTGAAGTAAACATCTATACCAATAATAAATGAGTCCAAGCTTCTCTCGGGCATGTACTCATATACAAGCATCCTTTCATTGCCTTCAATACAACACCCAAGAAGCCTCACTAGATTTATATGCTGAAGCTTAGCTATCAGCCTAATTTCATTCTTGAACTCAACTAGACCTTGGACAGAATTTAGCTTCAGTCTTTTGACAGCTATCTGTTCTCCATTAGGTAATTTTCCCTGAAATAAGGCTGTTGTTAAATATTGTACTCTTTTTTTGCCAATGCTTGGTAAAACAAAATCATAATGTTTCTGAAAATGATATCTACTTGTCTCTATTTTGGGAGTGTTAATACCATAAAATGTTAGTAATGTGAGTCCCTAACATATGCGTCACTGCATGTATTATCACGGACTCCAAATTATCTATTAATTTGCATTATTGCTCTAATGAATCGTAAAAATCTGCATAGTGAGAGTACCATAGAAAGTATCATGCATGTGAGCTAGACAATTTTGATGAGGTGAAATAGAATTAAATTAAAAAAGGGCCGAGTATCATATTATGATACTATATCATAATAAATGTTATGCTACTATGTGTCATACATGTCAATGAATGCAATCATCTAAAATACTAACATAGTATAATATTATACACTACGGAGGTAGTATCATACACTTTTTTTTATGCTAGATAGTATCATACATTAGTATAATATGCATGATACCAATGTATGATACTCCCCACTATGAAGTAGCCTTAAACTAAAATTTCAACAAGTGTGTTGCCTTCTGCAACTAAAGAGAATGCAATTTACTACACTAGTAGCACTGATGTGGACGCTATAGTTGACATTTAGTTTTTGGAGCTTGTTTATTGAATGGAATAATAATATACTCCATCCTCCAAAATATAAGTCTTTCTAGAGATTTTAAAACGGACTACATACGGATCAAAATGAGTCGGTGAATCTATACTCCAAAATATGTCTATATACATTGGTTGTTAGAATCAGTAGAAAGACTTATATTTAGAAACACAGGGAGTAGACAACTTCCTATTCAAAATACTTGCCTCAAAGACTGGACCAAATCCACCTTCTCCTACTCTTTTTGAGAAGTTCTCCGTAGCATCATTTACCTCAGCAAATGTATATAATGAAAATCCCGAGTTACTTTCGCTCATGATCTCTTTCTCCCATAATGCGAGCTCCCTCTGCAACTCCGATTCTGTTCTCGCAGAAGTGAAAGAAAATCAGGATTATAAGCTTATGCACGAACAGACCTGTCATGATTCGGGGATGGGTTTGTTAATTTACCTCTAATTCGTTTGAGAACTAAAAGAAGACACAAGATAAGCAGTACAACGAAGGGCACTGCTCCAATTATGATGATCTTGTTCACCGTACTCATCCTCCCTAGTATAATAAACAGTATCAGCAGCATCCTTTCACTGCCCCTAATGATAGCACCCATGTACGTATAATTGTACATACCTCTAGGCTTATGGAGCTCGAGCGTGCTGCTCGTTTCCTCGAAGAAGAGCACCCTCTCGTACCGCAAGCTACACCGCACTCCAACGAGCCTCCCCCCATACTGGCTGGTTGGGACCTTGTCGTGCATGGACGACGTCTGCAGCTTGCTGCGGGTGTCGTTGAGGCAGCTCCAGCACTCGGCCTCCGTGAGGTCGGGCGTGCACTGCGCCAGCACGTACTCCATGTCCGCGGCCTCTGCTCTGCCTCTCACCCACACCTTGCCGGTCCCGTACCGCTTAGCCGTCGCCGCCGCGTGCTTGATAGTCTCGCTCATCAGCTCCTCCACCCTCTCCGCGAGCAGCTGGGCGGCGTCCCAGCCAGACTCGCCGGAGTCGCTCCACCCGGAGCATCTCGGCTGCTCCGTGAGGGCGGAGAGGAAATCCTCGCCGGAGAAGCGGAGCGTGTAGTTGTCGTAGTAAACGGTCGCGTCCCTTCTGGACGGACAGTACAGCTCGGCGGCGTCGCTGAAGGCGGCGGCGAGGCTGCCGGTGCAGTTGGGCCCGGCGTAGTCGCCTCGGCACAGCGCCAGGCCGTAGACGGCGTCGGGTGCCACGCCGATACTCGCCTTGGCGAAGCCGCCGTTAGCGCCGGCCCCGGCGACGAGCGCCGCACCGAGGGTCTCCAGGTTGGACCTGTACGTGCTGTTGGGCTCGTACAGGCCGCCGGTGCAGACCGTGCACTTGTGGAACGGTTCCACTGATCCCTCCGGTGACGCGGACACGGCCGACTGGTCTCTGCCGGAAGTTAGTAGCGTAACGAGGAGGAGGAGGAAGAGCATGATGTGGTTGCGCACCATTTGCTCGGTAATTCGACAGTTGACGAGTAACTCTTCCAAGTCTACTAGAGCAGCCGATTTATTCAGCTGCCATTTTGACAGCCATATGCGTCGACTTTCTGGCATGCATGCGCTTTGCAGCTCGCTGTAAACTGACTGGATCAAATGTACTGTGGAATAATTGGGTTGTTTGCAGGTAAATGTGTGTTAATTAACTGCAAGTAGGAGCATCATGAATGACTCGATCAAACATGTTCCCTGACACTGAGCCAACCATAGCCGTATGTTAAGATACCGGAAGAGCAATCCCCGCGACATTTCCACTAAAATATGTACATAACTAAACCTAATAGGACACAGTCATTACCGATTACTTTCGGAGACGGCGTATTTTTCGAACGAGGTCCTCAAATATCCGTACCAACATGCGCAAAGAAAGACAGCAAACTACGTGAATAAATCATCAAATAGTTGCACAGTTTGCTGTTACAAATTCATTCAGACTGAGATGTAATAACAAGCAGGCCACTGACCACAATGCATGGGAACCTTCTAGGGTGTTCTTAACCCGGTTTTTAGTGTAACGGGAACCTTCTAGGAGGTTGCTTAACCGGGTTTTTTCCCGGTTTCTTTATTTTTATTTTTTGATTCTTTTTGTCTTTTCATTTATTTTTTACAAAAATACGAAAAATTCAAAAATAGTTTGGTGTATTAAAATTTTGTTTTTTAAAACGTGTTAAAAATACTAATTTTAGAAATTGTTTGTGTTTTTTTAAGTACAGATTTCGAAAAATTGTTCAGTATTTGGAAAACATGTTAATTATTTGAATTTTTTTGGAACTATAAAAATGTCCACAATTTTTAAAATTATTCTCCGTATTTGGGAAAAATGTTCGGAATCAAATATAGGTTGTTTTTAAAAAATCTCACATTTTTAGAAACATTTCGGCATTTTTAAAAAGTTCACTTCTCTGAAGGTTTTTCCCCTAAAAATGAAGGACAAAATTAAAAAAAGGAACTATTATGGTGCCAGGCTGGTACAATAAGAAACTGCTACAGTATGACACCGCTACATTAAGTCGCTCGTGGCAGATTGCTACATGGGTCGGTCCAGTTGGAAGTTGTCCGTGCGTTGGGGTCACTATTTGTGCAGCAAGCGGCAAGTAAGAGCTCCCTTGGATGGGGGCCGGGCCGGCTTGGGCAGCGCAGAGACTAATAATCTTATTTTACCGTTTTCAAGTCTACATGTGCATATGAGTTTTTCTCTGAACCTTTTGATTTTCGTATGTTTGAGAGCTATATAGTTATAACATAAAATATAAACATTAATTACAAATTTAAAAATAAATAATAACACAAATTGTTATTGCCTCTAGGGCAATTCCAACATATTTTCCGGCCCAAGTACTTTCAACATCACGACATCCATTCCTTTTGGATGGGTGACTGAAGAGAGTTTCTGAAACTCATGAAGCTAATCAAGTTTGTGCATTTGTAAAAGTGGCGGTGTCACTACTCCCATATTACCGCGGTTTCTGTACCGAAGCCTCGGCAGGATTTCACGACGCAAAGATTGATAACATGGAGATGTTTCTTAGAAATTTCAATGTAGTTCTCAATTATAGATGTTACTTTTTAGTTTGTTGGATGTATGATCCGAAGCATTGTAATAGTGACGTTTGTCAAGTTTGAATAAAGTTATAGGACATTCTAAGAGAAGTAGTGCTACCAAATCTTGAAGGCAGAGTAGCCGAAACAGGCAATCCTGAATTGAAATGTTAAAGCAGTTTATGAAACAACAATGCACACACATTTCTAAGTCTATGATATCATCACGACTCAGAGGTTAAGTTCGACTCGACATAAAAGCCTCAAATGTAATCGACCGACAACTTCTACTACGCCCATCAAAGGTTTGCAGCATTCCATCTTAGTCAGAGAGCCAAACCATTATCTCTGACACCGCCAGCTTGTATATGTCGTCACATGCCACAGTATCTCCGAACTGGTTGCTCATTCCATTTATCTGTTTGCAAAAAAAAAACACCTAATGTCAAAGGATGCTCCTGTGAAATAGCTACAATTTATTAATTGATTTGTTTTGTCAAGAATTTATCCTGCCATTCCCCAAAAAATATGAAATAATGACATTGCACCAAATATAGGAACGTGTGCACACGGAAGTACCGACACTAAATGCAATGATGTATTTTTTTGGGGTTGGATAAGTGATGTATTTCGGTTAGAGTGGCTAATTAGGGCAGGAACGACCTGTGCTTTTCATCCTGTTAGCGTGATAGAAGCAACGGGCTTTTATTCCTAGCCCATTTGTTAGGCACGGCTTACGTTTCTGCTTGATGGAGTCAGAGGGGATAACTACGTAGTGGGTGTGGATAGCTAGAGTGCGAATGATCCATGCTGTACACATAAACCCTTGTGTATATACCTTCCGTCGTTCTTGGCTATCACTACTGGAATCGCAGAATTTTCCGAGAGGGACTCGGCAAAGCCTAGAAACAACTTATTCACGTCCTTATTCTTAGCCCCCCTTTTTACATTGTAAGCTTAATTGTTCCCCTTCCATATGTGCATCACTAATAACTAAACCATGCTGCGATGTAATTCAAAAATGAAAGGAAACACAACTAAAGTTCTAAAAAGTTTTCCTAAAAAAAGATCTAAGAAGTTAACATCTAGCTAGATTTGCTTTCATAGATATTATTCCAAAATATATGATTACCACATTCATCTTGGCAAGTTACTATTCTAAATTTAGTATTTTTACTTTACATAAGATCAATGCTTCAATCTGACAGGAATCACCTCTTGTTCTGAATTTTAGAATGAATTCAAAGACATTAGTTTAAGTATAACATCCAAATACTATTCTACAAAAAGAGGTACATGAAGTAAAAAAATTACCATATTAAGCGTTCACAAGCTTAAGAAAATTGTATTAAAATTACCACTCTTGAACCCCTAAGTTATTGTCCGTGTTTCGATAAATTATGAACGCAGTCTAGATTTTTTTTACACCTTTACATCTTACATTGTAGGTTTAGTGTATTCCGTTTTTCCATGTAAACCCAAGCAGAACGTATTAGGGCACCTTATCCTATGTTGTCCCAAGAAAGTTCGCTACGACCGCTCTCTCCCACAACCCAGTTCCAGGCACTAGTTTTGGCGACGAGTGTGGTGAGTTGGGCCATTTTCAAATGGAAGTGATTGTGGATTTATGGAGGCATTGACCCAAGTTAGGTTTAGCTAGTTTCATGTGGACACAATATTTAAAGGCTAGAAGAAGACAAGGGCGAAGAAGGTGAACATAAACCATATGACTATAATGAGTTCATTTATAGTGTTGGTTGAAGGGAAAAGGCATTATGCTACCCTTTCTATGAAAATGGGTGGTTATGGCAATGGTTGATCTTTGGGAAAAATAAGGCCAAAAAAGGAGGGGGGAAACCAGGAGATGTGAAGAACTGCTACAGAATTAATCATGGATTAATGTTAATATAGAAACACAATACCAGTGATAGAAATAAAGGATGTGTGTGTTGGATACAATGTTTTCGCAATCTCCCACATGCACAATGATGGTAATAATGTTTCAAAAGAAAAGAAAAAGGTAGCATGATAATTAAACATCTACCTTTTATTCGTGTGTACTCGCTAAATGTCTGCACTTGCCAGATCGATTCTTAAGATATAGTATGTCCGCATAGAAACAAAAGGCAAGAATGATCACCCAACATCCCTCATAGTCTTTTCCATCTAATGGTCATGTGCATTTAGACAATGATTTTCGTATATGTAAAATGGACACATTTAGTGCTTCTAGGAAATGAACTTATATCTACTTGGGAGGTTTTGCTGCAACTAGAGCAGCCTCAAGTTTATAGTGTGTCCAACTAGAAATTAGAAAATCTATGAAGAGGATGTCATCCTAGTATATTGAACAGGCAAACACCATGTTACTATTTGATTGGAGGTTGTAAACTTGATGGAGCAAGGCAGCAGTAGAAGGACAGAACGAAGCAAGATAAGGAGGAACACTCAGATGAGAACTAGGATGCATGAAGAAGTACTCCCTCCGTTCCAAGGGAGGGAGTAACAGTTAAGGTTGACAAGGTGATTTGGAGATTGTGTTCCTATGAGGTGGCTCATGAGTTATATGTAAGCGCAAAAACAAGTTACATGCAATTGCACGCGTTTGGGTTCTCCCACTTTACCGAACAACCGTTTCGACGTTAGGGGATACTACGGTTTCTGATATGACGCATGTGTATCCTATGCAGATCTGATCCTGCCACTTAACTTACTGAGCAGTTTCGAGAATGTAATATTGTAGTATGTTTCTAATCCGCAGATATACACTACTAACTCCGTATCAAACTAGCCTACAAAAACATCTTATATTTTGATACAGAGGTAGTATCAAATAAGACCGACAAATTATAGTGTGGTAAAAATATGACCCTCCTGCAGGGAGGATATACCCCCCTGCAAAGATATGCACCACCACAACAAGATAGCACATGTTCCCCTTTCCCCTCATGTTCATAATGTGAATTTAGTTGTTTTCGGCCTCAATCATATTATGACTACTAGTAGTAATCTTGCACCTATGTATAAGCCTGGCAAACCGTCATCCCTGACCAAAACAGCAGAAGCTAGCTAGATCGAGAGCATGGGTTTACTTACACGAGCTTGGATGGTGTACATGCACTGGGAACGGTCAGACGAGATCCCCGTCGTGACCACGTCGATGCCGTGCTTCTCCAGCACGGCCGTCACCATGGTGAGCACTCCCGGACGCCGCGCCACGGACATGTGGATGTACGCGTAGTTGCCGGACAGGCTCAGGACGACGTTCGGCCCTGACCACGTCTGTAGCGGCACCGGTGCCGGCGCCGCGGTCACCGCGCCCAGAGCCATGGATGGCGCTTGCGCCGCCCCAGTCTGCCAGATCCCACCACCCGACAGCCCAGTCACCGGCGTCGCCATGCCCATAGGCATGGCCGCTGCCACTGAGGAGGAGACCCCGCCATTGGCTGCGGCGGCGAGCTTGCCTCCTGCTGCGAAATCCCTCTCTAGCTTTTGCTTCTCCAGCTCGCTCACCGTCCCCTCCAGGCTCTTGATGTAGTGTATGGCTTCCATCACTATGCTCGACTTGTCAACCTGAAACACCAAAACACTAAGCGAGTGACGATCTGACGATCGACTAGCCCTAATATACGACCCTAGCTAGGTATCTGCTGATCTCATCACCTTGTCGGGGAGGGTGGGGAGGAGGCCGTGCAGCTTGGTGAACATCTCGCTCATCCGCCTCCGCCTCTCGCGCTCCGTGATGATGTGCAGTTCTCTGTCGCCGCGGCGGCCGCCTGATCTGCCATCCCTGCGAGCAGCTACCACCGGCGCTGTCATGATCTTACCCTTAGATCTACAACCCTCCTCTTGTTCTTCAACCTTGGGGACGCCCTTCCCCTTGTCAATAGCGCCGCCGAGGACCATCCGGCTGCTGGCCTTGGATCCCTTGCTGCCCTTGCCGGAGCTCATGGAGTCGGAGCTGGTCGCCGGTGGAGCGTTGTCTTTCGCCATGGCACAAAACTTAAACACAAAGCAAGGTGTGTGGAATTTGGATGTGGAGAGAAGGCGTTTTCTGCTCGCTTCAAGGAAGGATGCGCAAAGCTTTTGCGTCTTCTCAAAATATGTCACGGGGTTTCGTGTTTTTCAGGATGTACAAAATTAATTGCCATGATATTGTGCTAAAATTCTCTTTCTATCTCTAGCTATCTCCAAACAGTTGCTGCCAAAAATGTGTAATGTCTCGTAGCTAGCTTGCTCATTCTAACACTACTGGCACATCCATTGAATTTACGGCCTGCTCATTTATTTCAGTAAAATTGGAAGGAAAGCAAACAAACTTTTCTGCATGACGATCTTTATTCTGATTGGCCAGTCAGTTGATCTGATCAACACAATTATGAACCATTTAGTACTACTCCGTAAATCCATATACTAGCATTTTACTAAAAATATTGTAATATTGCCGAGTATTTAACTAGTACTAATAGTCACACGGTTTTGAACTGGTCCGTGCAGGGCGGTCGCACACAGTAACTCCATTTTCCGGGAAAGTAGAAATAACGGAACCAAACATTTCTTTTGCCCACGTTTTGAGCAACATACGCAACTGCAAGAACACAAATTCTGTTCACTGCTAACACAAAGCAGCATGTTAAGCATGTATGGCATCCAACTATTTGATCACCTTTTTGTAGGCATCTCACCAAACACTTAACGTATTTCACCGGGTAATCCAAAAGGCTATCACATTTCCATTTGACCTGGAGTATAATTGATAAAAAGCTAGCTTGTACGTACATAGCACAAGCTAGCAAGGATTACATATGAAGTGTTGGCAAAAACACGAAAGCTTATCACCAAATTTATGGAGTTAGCCAAATAGCTAGCCAGCCAGCCAAGTGTGCATCGGCCGTATAAAAGGCTGCTTTTGAACGAAAGCATAGCTAGCTAGCTGTTGTTGGCATTGTTGGCTGGAGAATGCAGCAACACAAGCTGTGGTTTGTCGTAGTCTGTTGATTCATCCTTGAATCAATGGAGGGTAGATAGATAGTTTCTATAGAACGGTCAGAGCACTAGTAGAAAACAGGGCTTTGGTTCAGGCCTGACCAGCCCATTAGTCCCGGTTCAGTCACGAACTGGGACCCATGGGGTCATACGTCCTGGTTTGTGAGCCCAGGGGGTTGGCCGGCCTCGTGGGACATTGGTCCCGGTTTGTCTGGACCCATTTGTCCCGGTTTTAACACGACCCGGGACAAACCGAGACTAATGGGCCTCGCTCCTGGCCCACATCAATTGGTCCCGGTTCGTGGCTGGAACCAGGACCAAAGGATGGCCTTTAGTCCCGGTTCCAGCCACGAATTGGGACCAATGAGGTGGCTATATATATCCCTCGCCCATGAGTAGAGCACTCCATTGCTCTATTTTTTCTGGCCGGCGAGGGGAGGGCTTTGTGGTGCCCTAGCTCACCTCCTATGCACATGAGGTGTTCGATGAAATGCCCGAGCCACACTACTTAAGCTTTCTCCTCTCCAAACTCGACCTCCAAGCTTCATTTTCCTCAAGATTTGTCTAGGTTTAGCGGTCCGTCACGTCCCGTCCCCGTCTTCATCGCCGTCGATCGCTCGCGCCGATCTCGTCACCGGCACCACCGTGGTGAGCCTGTTGTTCTTATCTTCTTTGTAAAAGAAAAAACTTCTTACTTGTATGATTAGATAGATACTTGTCTAATTTTCTTACTTTTATTATTGTTTGTTATTATATAGTGCGATGGTTTTGGTATCCGCCCCCGTCGGCCCTCGTCCTGTCTATGATTCGGATGTGGTATATATTATCTTTTATAACTATTTGGTTCATTTATTGTTTATGACAATTATGCCAACCAACGTGACATAGATTTGATTTATCTAGGAGGTATGTGAACCGGAAATTCCAACCGACCCTATTGTCGAGAGGTTAAATTTAGTTGAAGAAGAAAACAATTACTTAAAGGAAAAAATAAAAAAAATTGAGGTGGAGAAGATGATATTGGAATTGCATGTTGCGGATGTCGTCGATGATCACAAGATCAAGATGGATGCAATGCGCTTGAAGATTAGAAAATATGGCATTCATACCGAGGCTTGGTATCATTATGCCGCTGGATCAATTGTTACCTTGGTTGCGATTATTATCGCATTTGTTGTTGCACTGAAATGTTTTACATAGTTTCAATGTATGGTTTAACTAGATGCTCCGGAGAGCTATATGTTGTTCAAATGTGATGATGAACTTCTATTAATTTGGTCACTTATCTATTCATGATGTTTTGTAATGGTTTTTGACACACTTAATTATATATAATGCACGCAAATGAACCGACAATGGATGTACGGTGACAGACACACCTCCGAGTACATTAAGGGCGTGCATAATTTTCTCGAAGTGGCTGAGGCAAACAAGTAGAATGGTTTTATGTGCTGTCCATACCCTATATGTGGGAATACGAAGTCTTACTCTGACCGGAAAATCCTTCACACCCACCTGCTTTATAAGAGTTTCATGCCACACTATAATGTTTGAACCAAGCACGGATAAATATGGGTTATGATGGAAGACAACGAAGAAGAAGAGGACGATGACAACTATGTGCCCCCTGAATACGGTGATGCTGCAACGGGGGAAGCTGAAGATCAATAGGAACCAGACGATGTGCCCGATGATGATCTTCGTCGGGTCATTGTTGATGCAAGGAGATAGTGCGAAAGTGAAAAGAAGAAGCTGAAGTTCGATCGCATGTTAGAGGATCACAAAAAACGGTTGTACCCCAATTGCGAAGATGGCAACACAAAGCTCAGTACCGTACTGGAATTGCTGCAGTGGAAGGCAGAGAATGCTGTGCCTGACAAAGGATTTGAGAAGGTACTGAAAATATTGAAGAAGAATCTTCCAAAGGATAACGAATTGCCCGACAGTACGTACGCAGCAAAGAAGGTCGCATGCCCTCTAAGATTGGAGGTGCAGAAGATACATGCATGCCCTAATGACTACATCCTCTACCATGGTGCGTACGAGGATTTGAACGCATGCCCGGTATGCGGTGCATTGCGGTATAAGATCAGACCAGATGACCCTGGTGATGTTGACGGCGAGCCCCCCAGGAAGAGGGTTCCTGCCAAGGTGATGTGGCATGCTCCTATTATACCACGGTTGAAACGTCTGTTCAGAAACAAAGAGCATGCTGCTACCTGTTGAGCAATGTGTTGGTTTTCCCTTGAAGAGGAAAGGGTGATGCAGCAAAGTAGCATAAGTATTTCTGAGGGAGTCCTGGATTAGGGGGTCTCCGGACAGCCGGACTATATCCTTTGACCGGACTGTTGGACTATGAAGATACAAGATTGAAGACTTCGTCCCGTGTCCGGATGGGACTCTCCATGGCGTGGAAGGCAAGCTTAGCAATACGGATATGTAGATCTCCTCCCTTGTAACCGACTTTGTGTAACCCTAGCCCCCTCCGGTGTCTATATAAACCGGAGGGTTTAGTCCGTAGGACAACATACAATCATACCATAGGCTAGCTTCTAGGGTTTAGCCTCTACGATCTCGTGGTACATCAACTCTTGTAATACTCATATCATCAAGTGTTGGAAATATGCCCTAGAGGCAATAATAAAATGATTATTATATTTCCTTGTTCATGATAATTGTCTATTATTCATGCTATAATTGTATTATCCGGAAATCGTAATACATGTGTGGATACATAGACCACAATGTGTCCCTAGTGAGCCTCTAGTTGACTAGCTCATTGATCAACAGATAGTCATGGTTTCCTGGCTATGGACATGGGGATGTCATTGATAACGGGATCACATCATTAGGAGAATGGTGTGATGGACAAGACCCAATCCTAAGCTTAGCTCAAAGATCGTGTAGTTCGTTTGCTGTAGCTTTTTTGAATGTCAAGCATCATTTCCTTAGACCATGATATTGTGCAACTCCCGGATACCGTAGGAGTGCTTTGGGTGTACCAAACGTCACAACGTAACTGGGTGACTATAAAGGTACATTACAGGTGTCTCCGAAAGTGTCTGTTGGGTTGGCACGAATCGAGACTGGGATTTGTCACTCCATATGACGGAGAGGTATCTCTGGGCCCACTCGGTAATGCATCATCATAATGATCTCAAAGTGATCAAGTGGTTGATCACGGGATCATGCATTACGGTACGAGTAAAGTGACTTGCCGGTAACGAGACTGAACAAGGTATTGGGATACCGACGATCGAGTCTCGGGCAAGTAATGTACCGATTGACAAAGGGAATTGTATACGGGGTTGCTTGAATCCTTGACATCGTGGTTCATCCGATGAGATCATCGAGGAGCATGTGGGAGCCAACATGGGTATCCAGATCCCGCTGTTGGTTATTGGCCGGAGAGCCGTCTCGGTCATGTCTACGTGTCTCCCGAACCCGTAGGGTCTACACACTTAAGGTTCGGTGACGCTAGGGTTGTAGAGATATGAGTATGCAGTAACCCGAAAGTTGTTCGGAGTCCCGGATGAGATCGCGGACGTCATGAGGAGTTCCCGAATGGTCCGGAGGTGAAGAATTATATATAGGAAGTGCAGTTTCGGCCATCAGGAGAGTTTTGGGGGTCACCGGTATTGTACCGGCACCACCGGAAGGGTCCCGGGGGTCCACCGGGTGGGGCCACCCATCCCGGAGGGCCCCATGGGCTGAAGTGGGGAGGGGAACCAGCCCGCCCCCACTTGGGCCCCCCTGCGCCTAGGGTTGGGAACCCTAGGGGAGGGGGCGCCTCCACTTGCCTTGGGGGGTACTCCACCCCCTTGGCCGCCGCCCCCTCTAGGAGATCCCATCTCCTAGGGCCAGCGCACCCCCCTAGGGGGCCTATATAAAGGGGGGGGGAGGGAGGGCAGAAACACCTCAAGTCTTGGCGCCTCCCTCTCCCCTGCTACACCTCTCCCTCTCGCAGAAGCTCGGCGAAGCCCTGCTGCGATCACTGCTGCATCCACCACCACGCCGTCATGCTGCTGGATCTTCATCAACCTCTCCTTCCCCTTGCTGGATCAAGAAGGAGGAGACGTCATCCGCTCCGTATGTGTATTGAGCGCGGAGGTGCCGTCCGTTCGGCACTTGGTCATCGGTGATTTGGATCACGGCGAGTACGACTCCATCATCCCCGTTCTCTTGAACGCTTCCGCTCGCGATCTACAAGGGTATGTAGATGCACTCTCCTCTCATTGCTAGTTGACTCCATAGATTGATCTTGGTGAAACGTAGGAATTTTTTTTGTTTTCTGCAACGTTCCCCAACAATGGCATCATGAGCTAGGTCTATGCGTAGTTACTATGCACGAGTAGAACACAAAGTAGTTGTGGGCGTCGATATTTTCAATTTGCTTGCCGTTACTAGTCTTATCTTGATTCACGGCATCGTGGGATGAAGCGGCCTGGACCAACCTTACACGTACGCTTACGTGAGACCGGTTCCACCGACTGACATGCACTAGTTGCATAAGGTGGCTGGCGGGTGTCTGTCTCTCCCACTTTAGTCGGATCGGATTCGATGAACAGGGTCCTTATGAAGGGTAAATAGAAATTGGCAATTCACGTTTTGGTTTTGGCGTAGGTAAGAAAACGTTCTTGCTAGAACCCTATTGCAGCCACGTAAAACTTGCAACAACAATTAGAGGACGTCTAACTTGTTTTTTTGCAGCAAGTGTCATGTGATGTGATATGGCCAAAGTTGTGATGAATGATGAATGATATATATGTGATGTATGAGATCATGTTCTTGTAATAGGAATCACAACTTGCATGTCGATGAGTATGACAACCGGCAAGAGCCATAGGAGTTGTCTTTATTTTTGTATGACCTGCGTGTCATTGAGAAACGCCATGTAAATTACTTTACTTTATTGCTAAACGTGTTAGCCATAGTAGTAGAAGTAATAGTTGGCGAGCAACTTCATGGAGACACGATGATGGAGATCATGATGATGGAGATCATGGTGTCATGCCAGTGACAAGATGATCATGGAGCCCCAAGATGGAGATCAAAGGAGCTATATGATATTGGCCATATCATGTCACTATTATTTGATTGCATGTGATGTTTATCATGTTTTTGCATCTTGTTTACATAGAACGACGGTAGTAAATAAGATGACCCCTCATAATAATTTCAAGAAAGTGTTCCCCCTAACTGTGCGCCGTTGCGACAGTTCGTTGTTTCGAAGCACCACGTGATGATCGGGTGTGATAGATTCCAACGTTCACATACAACGGGTGTAAGACAGATTTACACATGCAAACACTTAGGTTGACTTGACGAGCCTAGCATGTACAAACATGGCCTCGGAACACAGAAGACCGAAAGGTCGAGCATGAGTCATATAGAAGATACGATCAACATGAGGATGTTCACCGATGTTGACTAGTCCGTCTCACGTGATGATCGGACACGGCCTAGTTAACTCGGATCATGTTATACTTAGATGACTGGAGGGATGTCTATCTGAGTGGGAGTTCATTAAATAATTTGATTAGATGAACTTAATTATCATGAACTTAGTCTAAAATCTTTACAATATGTCTTGTAGATCAAATGGCCAACATTGTCCTCAACTTCAACGCGTTCCTAGAGAAAACCAAGCTGAAAGACGATGGTAGCAACTATACGGACTAGGTCCAGAACCTAAGGATCATCCTCATAGCTGCCAAGAAAGATTATGTCCTACGAGCACTGCTAGGTGAAGCACCTGCTTTCCCTGCAGAACAAGACGTTATGAACGCTTGGCAGACACGTGCTGATGATTACTCCCTCGTTCAGTGCGGCATGCTTTACAGCTTAGAACCGGGGCTCCAAAAGCGTTTTGAGCGACACGGAGCATATGAGATGTTCGAAGAGCTGAAAATGGTTTTCCAATCTCATGCCCGGGTCGAGAGATATTAAGTCTCCGACAAGTTCTTCAGCTGTAAGATGGAGGAAAATAGTTCTGTTAGTGAGCACATACTCAGAATGTCTGGGTTGCATGACCGCTTGACTCAGCTGGGAGTTAATCTCCCAGATGACGCGGTCATTGACAGAATCCTTCAGTCGCTTCCACCGAGCTACAAGAGCTTTGTGATGAACTTCAATATGCAGGGGATGGAAAAGACCATTCCTGAGGTATATTCAATGCTGAAATCAGCGGAGGTGGAAATCAAAAAGGAACATCAAGTGTTGATGGTGAATAAAACCACTAAGTTCAAGAAAGGCAAGGGTAAAAAGAACTTCAAGAAGGACGGCAAGGGAGTTGCCGCGCCCGGTAAGCAAGCTGCCGGGAAGAAGCCAAAGAATGGACCCAAGCCCGAGACTGAGTGTTTTTATTGCAAGGGAAGTGGTCACTAGAAGCGGAACTGCCCCAAATACTTAGCGGACAAGAAGGCTGGCATCACGAAAGGTATATGTGATATACATGTAATTGATGTGTACCTTACCAGTACTCGTAGTAGCTCCTGGGTATTTGATACTGGTGCGGTTGCTCACATTTGTAACTAAAGCAGGAGCTGCGGAATAAGCGGAGACTGGCGAAGGACGAGGTGACGATGCGCGTTGGGAATGGTTCCAAGGTCGATGTGATCGCCGTCGGCACGCTACCTCTACATTTACCTACGGGATTAGTTTTAAACCTCAATAATTGTTATTTAGTGCCAGCTTTGAGCATGAACATTGTATCAGGATCTCATTTAATTCGAGAAGGCTACTCATTTAAATCCGAGAATAATGGTTGTTCTATTTATATGAGAGATATGTTTTATGGTCATGCTCCGATGGTGAATGGTTTATTCTTAATGAATCTCGAGCGTAATGCTACACATATTCATAGTGTGAATACCAAAAGATGTAAGATTAATAATGATAGTCCCACATACTTGTGGCACTGCCGCCTTGGTCACATAGGTGTCAAACGCATGAAGAAGCTCCATGCAGATGGACTTTTAGAGTCTCTTGATTACGAATCATTTGACACGTGCGAACCATGCCTCATGGGTAAAATGACCAAGACTCCGTTCTCAGGAACAATGGAGCGAGCAACCAACTTATTGGAAATCATACATACTGATGTGTGCGGTCCAATGAGTGTTGAGGCTCGCGGTGGCTATCGTTATGTTCTCACCCTCACTGATGACTTGAGTAGATATGGATATGTCTATTTAATGAAACACAAGTCCAAGACCTTTGAAAAGTTCAAGGAATTTCAGAGTGAGGTTGAGAATCAACGTGACAGGAAAATCAAGTTCTTGCGATCAGATCGTGGGGGAGAATACTTGAGTCACGAATTTGGCACACACTTAAGAAAATGTGGAATAGTTTCACAACTCACGCCGCCTGGAACACCTCAGCGTAATGGTGTGTCCGAACGTCGTAATCGCACTCTATTAGATATGGTGCGATCTATGATGTCTCTTACCGATTTACCGCTATCATTTTGGGGCTATGCTTTAGAGACTGCCGCATTCACTTTAAATAGGGCTCCGTCGAAATCCGTTGAGACGACACCGTATGAATTATGGTTTGGGAAGAAACCTAAGCTGTCGTTTCTAAAAGTTTGGGGATGCGATGCTTATGTCAAGAAACTTCAACCTGAAAAGCTCGAACCCAAGTCGGAAAAATGCGTCTTCATAGGATACCCTAAGGAAACCATTGGGTATACCTTCTACCTCAGATCCGAAGGCAAGATCTTCGTTGCCAAGAATGGATCCTTTCTAGAGAAGGAGTTTCTCTCGAAAGAAGTAAGTGGGAGGAAATTAGAGCTTGATGAAGTACTGCCTCTTGAAGCAGAGAGTAGCGCAGCTCAGGAAAATGTTCCTGTGGTGCCTGCACCGATTAGAGAGGAAGTTAATGATGATGATCAAGATACTTCGGATCAAGCTCCTACTGAACTTCGTAGGTCCACAAGGACACGTTCCGCACCAGAGTGGTACGGTAACCCTGTCTTGGAAATCATGTTGTTAGACAATGGTGAACCTTCGAACTATGAAGAAGCGATGGCGGGCCTAGATTTCGACAAAATGGCTGGAAGCCATGAAATCCAAGATAGGATCCATGTATGAAAACGAAGTATGGACTTTGACTGACTTGCCCGTTGATCGGCGAGCCATAGAAAATAAATGGATCTTTAAGAAGAAGACAGACGTGGATGGTAATGTGACCATCTATAAAGCTCGGCTTGTCGCTAAGGGTTATCGACAAGTTCAGGGGGTTGACTACGATGAGACTTTCTCACCCGTAGCGAAGCTGAAGTCCGTCTGAATCATGTTGGAAATTGCCGCATTCTATGATTATGAGATATGGCAAATGGACGTCAAAACGACATTCCTTAATGGTTTCCTTAAGGAAGAATTGTATATGATGCAGCCGGAAGGTTTTGTCGATCCTAAGAATGCTGACAAGGTGTGCAAGCTCCAACGCTCGATTTATGGGCTGGTGCAAGCATCTCGGAGTTGGAACATTCGCTTTGATGAGATGATCAAAGCGTTTGGGTTTATGCAGACTTATGGAGAAGCCTGCGTTTACAAGAAAGTGAGTGGGAGCTCTGTAGCATTTCTCATATTATATGTAGATGACATACTTTTGATGGGAAATGATATAGAACTTTTGGACAGCATTAAGGCCTACTTGAATAAGAGTTTTTCAATGAAGGACCTTGGAGAAGCTGCTTATATATTAGGCATCAAGATCTATAGAGATAGATCAAGACGCCTCATAGGTCTTTCACAAAGCACATACCTTGATAAGATATTGAAGAAGTTCAATATGGATCAGTCTAAGAAGGGGTTCTTGCCTGTGTTGCAAGGTGTGAAATTGAGCTCAGCTCAATGTCCGACCACGTCAGAAGATATAGAAGAGATGAGTGTCATCCCCTATGCCTCAGCCATAGGGTCTATTATGTATGCCATGCTGTGTACCAGACCTGATGTAAACCTTGCCGTAAGTTTGGTAGGAAGGTACCAAAGCAATCCCGGCAAGGTACGCTGGACAGCGGTCAAGAATATCCTGAAGTACCTGAAAAGGACTAAGGACATGTTTCTCGTTTATGGAGGTGACGAAGAGCTCGTCGTAAAGGGTTACGTCGATGCTAGCTTCAACACAAATCTGGATGACTCTAAGTCACAAACCGGATACGTGTATATTTTGAATGGTGGGGCAGTAAGCTGGTGCAGTTGCAAGCAAAGCGTTGTGACGGGATCTACATGTGAAGCGGAGTACATGGCAGCCTCGGAGGCAGCACACGAAGCAGTCTGGGTGAAGGAGTTCATTACCGACCTAGGAGTCATACCCAATGCGTCGGGGCCGATGACTCTCTTCTGTGACAACACTATAGCTATTGCCCTTGCCAAGGAGCCCAGGTTTCACAGGAAGACCAGGAATATCAAGCGTCGCTTCAACTCCATTCGTGAAAGTGTTCAAAATGGAGACATAGAAATTTGTAAAGTACATACAGACCTGAATGTCGCAGATCTGTTGACTAAACCTCTCCCTAGAGCAAAACATGATCAACACCAGAATTCCATGGGTGTTCGATTCATCACAATGTAACTAGATGATTGACTCTAGTTCAAGTGGGAGACTGTTGGAAATATGCCCTAGAGGCAATAATAAAATGATTATTATATTTCCTTGTTCATGATAATTGTCTATTATTCATGCTATAATTGTATTATCCGGAAATCGTAATACATGTGTGAATACATAGACCACAATGTGTCCCTAGTGAGCCTCTAGTTGACTAGCTCGTTGATCAACAGATAGTCATGGTTTCCTGGCTATGGACATGGGGATGTCATTGATAACGGGATCACATCATTAGGAGAATGGTGTGATGGACAAGACCCAATCCTAAGCTTAGCTCAAAGATCGTGTAGTTCGTTTGCTGTAGCTTTTCTAAATGTCAAGCATCATTTCCTTAGACCATGAGATTGTGCAACTCCCGGATACCGTAGGAGTGCTTTGGGTGTACCAAACGTCACAACGTAACTGGGTGACTATAAAGGTACATTACAGGTGTCTCCGAAAGTGTCTGTTGGGTTGGCACGAATCGAGACTTGGATTTGTCACTCCGTATGACGGAGAGGTATCTCTGGGCCCACTCGGTAATGCATCATCATAATGAGCTCAAAGTGATCAAGTGGTTGATCACGGGATCATGCATTACAGTACGAGTAAAGTGACTTGCCGGTAACGAGACTGAACAAGGTATTGGGATACCGATGATCGAGTCTCGGGCAAGTAACGTACCGATTGACAAAGGGAATTGTATACGGGGTTGCTTGAATCCTCGACATCGTGGTTCATCCGATGAGATCATTGAGGAGCATGTGGGAGCCAACATGGGTATCCAGATCCCGCTGTTGGTTATTGGCCGGAGAGCCGTCTCGGTCATGTCTACGTGTCTCCCGAACCCGTAGGGTCTACACACTTAAGGTTCGGTGACGCTAGGGTTGTAGAGATATGAGTATGCAGTAACCCGAAAGTTGTTCGGAGTCCCGGATGAGATCCCAGACGTCATGAGGAGTTCCGGAATGGTTCGGAGGTGAAGAATTATATATAGGAAGTGCAGTTTCGGCCATCGGGAGAGTTTCGGGGGTCAGCGGTGTTGTACCGGGACCACCGGAAGGGTCCCGGGGGTCCACCGGGTGGGGCCACCCATCCCGGAGGGCCCCATGGGCTGAAGTGGGGAGGGGAACCAGCCCCTGGTGGGATGGTGCGCCCCCCCTTGGCCCCCCCTGCGCCTAGGGTTGGGAACCCTAGGGGAGGGGGCGCCTCCACTTGCCTTGGGGGGTACTCCACCCCCTTGGCCGCCGCCCCCTAGGAGATCCCATCTCCTAAGGCCGGCGCACCCCCTAGGGGGCCTATATAAAGGGGGGGGAGGGAGGGCAGCAACACCTCAAGTCTTGGCGCCTCCCTCTCCCCTGCTACACCTCTCCCTCTCGCAGAAGCTCGGCGAAGCCCTGCTGCGATCACTGCTGCATCCACCACCACGCTGTCATGCTGCTGGATCTTCATCAACCTCTCCTTCCCCTTGCTGGATCAAGAAGGAGGAGACGTCATCCGCTCCGTACGTGTGTTGAACACGGAGGTGCCGTCCGTTCGGCACTTGGTCATCGGTGATTTGGATCACGGCGAGTACGACTCCATCATCCCCGTTCTCTTGAACGCTTCCGCTCGCGATCTACAAGGGTATGTAGATGCACTCTCCTCTCGTTGCTAGTTGACTCCATAGATTGATCTTGGTGAAACGTAGGAATTTTTTTGTTTTCTGCAACGTTCCCCAACATCAAGATCAATCAAGCATGACGTAGGGTATTACCTCCATCGAGAGGGCCCGAATCTGGGTAAACATCGTGTCCCCTGCCTCCTGTTACCATCCGCCTTAGACGCACAGTTCGGGACCCCCTACCCGAGATCCACCGGTTTTGACACCGACATTGGTGCTTTCATTGAGAGTTCCACTGTGTCGTCATCATAAGGAGGGATGGCTCGTCTGTTGTCAAGGACAACATCACCTCTGGGGGAGCCCTGGCTGTAGGCCAAACTCTCCGACTAGGCGGCTTCGTCATGACCGCCCGCTCGGCTGCTGTGCCGACGATGACTTCTCAGGTCATCGAAAATAGCCTCCACATCGGCTCGAAATTCACCAAGCAGATGGATCCAATGGAGCTCTCCTCTTTGAACGAGCTCTTGGATCACATCGCCGCTCTGGGAGTCGCTACCGACTACAATCGGATTGGGCTTAAACCCGACCAAAGGGAGATTAACTCTCCGCCGGTCACCCATCAGATAGCAGTGGTGGAGGAACAATGCGGCAATTCTTCCTCTATCCTGAGGATGAACTATGTCCGGATTCCCGAGCTCTCCGAGCCAGATACCCGTCCACGGGAGGACATCGCCCTAACCCTGAACCTAGAATCAGGCTGCATGCCGAACCTGTGGGGCAACATCCCGGAGCCCGAACTTCCAAGATCAGAAATTACTCCCCCACCCCTAGGTCTCAGATTGGGTCAAGGACTGGACTTAAATCCACCCACCCACCCAGATATAAACGATCTTTCCCACATTAGGCAAGAGCCCCGAGAGACAGTACATCACTATTGGGCCAGATTCCTCCTTGTAATGAACAAGGTCAAGGACTATCGTGAGGAAGATGCAATTTCGTTCTTTTGCAACAATTGCACGGACAAGGGAATCCTCAAAGCCATAATTTGCCGTGACATTGCACACTTCACTGACTTGGCGGCCATAGTACGGAAGTACTGTGCAATGGAAAGCACCTGGAAAACCCAAACAAAATTTTGGGATAATCCGACTCTGACAAAACCCCCAGTACGAATTAAAAGGGTGCACTCTCATAAGTCGCCCCACTCAATTACAAATAAGCAAAATCCCACTACAGGGCGTGGAACCGTATTGGAGGGATGGCTTAACGGGCCCTGCAAAATTCATAGTACAGAGGATACCATACCAACACACAGCCTTAGAGCATGTTGGGTACTCCAGCAGGTGGCCAAGAGCGGTGAGGATCTCCTCATTCAAAACACCGCAGAGCATCATCCCATAGATAACAATAGAGTATTGACAGTCTTCGAGACCTTCGCCTCAAATAATATGCGTGAGCGGGCACTCCGTAGCCTTGCCGAAGTCTGCCACATGGCAGCAATAAATCCATGGAGCGACACGGCTATCACCTTCAATGCCAGTGACGAACCTAAATTCCGAACAGCCCGAGCACCAGCCGCCTTGGTCCTCAGTCCAATTGTGGATGGCTTTCGGCTTACTAAAGTGCTCATGGACGGCGGCAGCGGATTAAACCTCATTTATGAGGAGACTCTTCAAAAAATTCAAATAGACAGAAATCACATTGAGCAAAGCAGCACGACCTTCCGAGGAATCATCCCCAGTCGGGAGGCACGTTGTGCTGGGAAAATCACACTAGATGTGGTATTCGGCACTCCGAAGAATTACAGGTCTGAAGAAATTACATTCCAAGTGGCCCCGTTCAGCAGCGGATACGACACCCTTCTAGGGCGGGAGGCATTCACGATCTTCCAAGCCACACCCCATTACGGGTACATGAAGCTCAAAATGCCCGGGCCCAATGGAATCATCACTCTAGCTAGTGATCCGGACATAGCACTCCGCGCCGAGAACAAAACAGCCGCATTGGCCCTCGAGGCATTATCCGAAGCCCTTGTGGCGGAGGAATTAACCGCACTGTGCTCCATAGTGGACAGGGACGACGTGATACTCGACAAAAGATCCAAGTCCACCTCTTTTAAACCAGCGGATGAAATAGTCAAATTCCAAGTCCATCCAATGGACCCCACAAAAACAGCATCCATCGGGGCACAGTTAAACCCTGCCGTAGACGCCGCACTACGGGAGTTCCTGTGCGAGAATTGGGACATATTCGCCTGGCATCCTTCAGACATGCCAGGAATCCCACGCAGGCTGGCCGAGCATAGCCTTAACATTCTAAAGGGATTCAAGCCGGTCAAGCAGACTCTTCGGCGTTTCTCCGAACCTAAGCGACAAGCCATGGGAGAGGAGCTAGCCAAGTTACTGGAGGCCGCATTCATTAGAGAAATAAAACATCCGGACTGGCTAGCAAACCTGGTAATGGTACCAAAGAAGGACAAATCCCGGCGCCTATGCGTCGACTTCAAGGACCTTAATAAGGCTTGCCCAAAGGATCCCTTCCCCCTCCCTCGCATCGATCAAATTATCGACGCCACCGCAGGACATGACTCATTGTGCTTCCTCGACGCATACTCCGGTTACCACCAAATTAAGATGGCAGAGTCCGATCAAGCCGCAACGGCATTTATCACTCCATATGGCCCCTTTTGTTTTAACACAATGCCCTTCGGGCTCAAAAACGCCGGCGCAACATATCAGCGCATGATTCAGACATGTCTAGAAAAGTAGATCGGCAAAACAGTGGAGGCATACGTAGACGATGTGGTCGTTAAAACCAGACATGTTGACTCTTTAATAGACGACTTGAGGCTCACGTTCGACAATCTCCAAACATACGACATTAAGCTCAATCCAGAAAAATGCGTTTTCGACGTACCCGCGGGAAAGCTCCTGGGCTTCATCGTCTCCAGTAGAGGAATTGAAGCAAATCCAGCTAAAATCCAAGCTCTGTCGCAGTTGGCTATCCCAACTGACCTCCGCCGCTTTATCTCCCGATTAGGAGAAAATTCACCCCCCCTTTATCGCCTTCTTCGGCGCACCGAACACTTCGAGTGGACGGACACAGCCACGGCCGAATTGGAAGAAATAAAAGCCATCCTGGCCACCAACCCAATCTTGGCCGCGCCAAATGCCGGCGAACCAATGCTGTTATATATAGCGGCAACTCACCAAGTTGTAAGCGCAGTGTTCGTCGTCGAACGAGAGACGGACGGACATAAATTCCCATTTCAAAAGCCGGTATATAATGTATCCACTGTCCTCACTCCATGAAAATCATGGTACCCGCATTATCAAAAGATAGCATACGCGATATTCATGGCATCCTGGAAATTACGACACTACTTTCAAGAGTGTTCAATTACGGTGGCCTCAGAAGTACCACTCAATGACATAATAAACAACCGCGATGCCACGGACCGGATTGCCAAATGGGCTATCGGCTCCTCCCGTTCGACATAACATATAGACCACGGTGAGCCATTAAGTCACAAGTACTGGCCGATTTCGTCGCCGAGTGGACAGTAGCCGAACTCCCTAAAGAGTATGACGCGTACTCCAATTGGATCATGAACTTTGACGGCTCTAAAATGCTGGCTGGTCTGGGGGCTGGCGTCGTCCTGATATCCCCCACCAGAGATACAGTTCAATACGTACTCCAAATACTATACACAGACTCCAACAACGCAGCCGAATACGAGGCCCTATTACACGGTCTCCGGATGCCAGTTTCCATGGGCATTCAACGCCCGGAGGTGCGTGGGGACTCGAACCTCGCAATATCTCAAATAAATGGAGACTTCGATGCCAAGGATCCGAAAATGGCGGCATATCGCAACGCCGTCCTCAAAATGTCAGCTCGATTCGAGGGGCTTGAATTCCACCATGTGGCTCGGGAAAACAATCAGGTGGCGGATATCCTCGCCCGTATCGGCAATAAGCACGATCATGTCCCACCTAACATCTTCTTGGAAAGGCTATTTAAGCCATCCATGGTATGGGAAGGGGACACCGGTAACAATATTCCGGACCCGGCCACAACACCAAATACCGAACACTCTGACATAATCGGAGGCTCTGCCATCGAAATAACACCTTCAATCCACGTGATAATGGCTGTCATCGCCCCGTGGACAGAACCATTCCTGGCCTACCTAACCAGGCAGGAACTACCCGAGGACCAAAATGAGGCACACTGCATAGTGCAGCGATCTAAAGCCTACAAGGTCCACAAGGGAGAGCTTTATAAGAAAAGCACTACCGGAGTCCTTCAAAGGTGCATCTCCGAAGAGGAAGGGCGGAAGCTTTTGGCAGAAATCCATGCTGGACTCGGCGGCCACCACGCCGTAGCCCGGGCCCTTGTAAGCAAGGCCTTCCGTACAGGTTTCTATTGGCCGACGGCCCAAGAAGATGCACAGTATCTGGTCCAACATTGCATCCGTTGCCAGCTATTTGCAAACCAAAGCCATATGTCGCCTACTGCCCTCCAAACAGTCCCCATTACTTGGCCCTTTGTAGTCTGGGAGCTTGATATGGCCGGACCCCTAAAAGGGGGAACCCATAAGAAAAAAAATACTTACTGGTCATGGTGGATAAATTCACCAAATGGATAGAAGCCAAACCCGTTAAAACGACTGCATCCGGACCGGTGTTAGACTTCATATCGGGGGTTGTACACCATTATGGCATCCCCCACAGCATCATCACTGACAATGGCACGAAATTTACAGCCGACAAGGTCAAACTTTGGTGCAGCAACATGGGCATCAAGCTCGATTATGCTTCTGTCTATCACCCGTAAACTAACGGTCAAGTCGAGCGAGCAAATGGTCTTATCATGAGCGGCATTAAACCCAGATTAGTGCGGTCCTTAAAGGAATCAAACACGCACTGGGTAGAGGAGCTCGACTTCGTACTATGGGGGCTGCGGACCACGCCGAATCGCACTACCGGATATACACCGTTCTTCATGGTGTACGGCGTAGAGGCGGTTCTGCCCTGCGACATAATTCATGACTCACCTTGAGTGTGCATGTAAGAAGAAAAAGAGGTCGAGCTCGATCGGCAGGACAGTTTGGACGCCCTGGAGGAGGAGCGCGACGTAGCAAAAGCCCGTTTCACATTCTATCAGCAACAGGCTCGAAGGTATCAAAGCAGAGAAGTACGGGCCAAAACCTATAACGTTGGCGAACTAGTTCTACGCCTGCCGGAGAAGAAAAAGAACAAGCTCAAGCCCAAATGGGAAGGTCCCTTCATTATTGACCAGGTTCTGACTGGTGGAGCGTACCGTCTGCGGGATGCATCGGACAATCGCCTCGAGCCAAACCCATGGAACGCAGCCAGACTCCGAAGATTCTACGCCTAGTGCCGGACTCTATGTTCGTCTCCTTACCCCCGTCAATTTTTTGCGTATCAATTATCTGTCTTTTATCTCTTTCTCTCTTCTTTTTTCTTCTCCTCAAGGCCTTAAAAGGCTAACTTGTGTCTTGGTTACACAGTCTTGACGCGCTAACCGCGCTCATTATACCTGGGGGCTTCTTATACAGAAGCTTAATATAACTATTTTTTTGGGCTTTATGCCCCACACATGTGTTATTCTTCCACATGTACCTTTTTTTTCGCCATTATATGCATCGATATGACTTAAGTTTTGGCCAAGCTGGGTTTCCTAGATCTTGTATTTATACCCTACGTTCCCGTTAATTCGGCTAGGGCATAAGGGGAGCACCTCTACGATTGTTACTGCCGGGTCAGCTGGATGTGTACCTTAGACTGGGTGAAGCTGAAAGCTAGCGTTCTTAAGGGAATATTCGGTCGGTGAACAAAATATGACTTTTATTTATTTTGATACATGCCCCCAGATGTTATAGCCCACGTCTCTTTTCACTGTTCGGACATGCACATTAGGGCATGCGTACCCAGGGAAAGGAACCCTTAACGGAACTATTCTCCCTGGAAGATGTTTCTTACTATCCATGTAATATAACATAGCTAGCTGAGTACTTGTCTGTTCAAGCACTTATGACCCCTACGCCTGGTTTCCACGCATACCCCGGTTTTTACATAATCGAGCGGGTATTCGGATATACTCCAGACTATTGGGTCCAGAGGTCGAAGCGAAAAGGTCCGCCATGACAAATGATTTACAATCCGGCTAGGGACACTATATATGTCACTTAAAGTACACAGACACTTAGACTGACTAAATTCTTCTTCTATACCATCCAACAGGCTGTCTAGCCTACAATCCTGTTGGGAATACTTTGCGGCTAATTCTACTTGGTCATACACCAAACTGACGGGGATCTCTTTCCCATCGAGCCCCACAGGTCCGACCTCGGCCATGTGGTTTGGGTCAGCTTTGGTATATCGCGTCTTCACCATGGCCCAGGCTTCCCTTGCACCTTGTCGGCAGGCTGATATCTTCCATAATCGGAAGCGCTGCTGCGCTCCCTTGAGCTTCTCTATAAGCTCCCCCATGCCTAATGGCGGGGAGATGGATGGACACAAGGCTTGGGCAATACCCTGCATCACCTGCCGAACTTGTTCGTGCAGTTGTGAGAGCTCTGGTAGAAGATCACCCGCAGACCCGGGCATCTCCTCCGCGGGACAACCCGTCAGCATACCTGCAGACATAACTCTGTTAGCCGGCTTCTTCGCCGAACTCTTTGAAAAGTTCGTTCAAGCACTTACTAAAAATGCCGCGTCGAAGCCGCTTATTCTCCTTCACGGAGTCCGCAAGCTGGACTCGAACATCTTTCAGTTCCACGCCCAGCCGGATATTGGCGTCCTGGAGATTATTTTTCTCCTGCCCGACCCGCGTAAGCACGCGCTTGCCGGCATTTAGCCGTCGATTAGCACGTTGCGCATTCTCCGGCACGGCCTCCGGATTCACTCCGGAGTCATCTGCAACACCTATTGTTAGATTTGCATGCATGCCGCATACTATATGGTACCTGTCATTCTTTGTAATGGAAACAAGTGTTACCAGCGGGGGCCTTCTCAGACTCCTTCAACGCGGCAACCGCGGCCCGTACCTGGGCTTTGCACTCTTCCAGCTCTTGAAACAATTGGGTATTCTTCTCTGTAAGAACCTGCACAAATAATGATCCTTAAATTAGTTGTGTCAACTGTTTCAAGTCTCAGGGGCTACTGATATATATAATCGTCAGATTTTTACCCGTATATCCTTTACATATTGGTCCGTGTCTCTGGCAAGACCATTTTGAGCAGCACGGATGTATGCGTCTCCTGAGTTGAAGGCATCAAACGCCTCTTGGGAGAAACAAGCGTCACGGAGTACGGCCCGGCGACGCCTGTGATTCATGGCGCTCTCCACTTTGGAATTTGTAGCGGATAGTCTATCCGCATGCTCTGTAGGAGGAGCATCCGGCGTTCGCCCCGTGTTAGCTTCCGCCTCTATGTCCGGCCCTGCAGCCCGACTGGTGGAGGCGTGATCGGCAACCTCTCTGGATATAGTTTGGCGAGCGTTTTTCCTACTAGGAAACATGGACGTCATTATATTTTAAGAAAGACGACAACCACGGAGCGAGGTTCTATATCATACCTCTGCGCCGGCGTCTCAGTCCTGACCGCCTTCCTTTTTGGCCTACCCAGCTTCAGTGTCCCTTGTTGGCGAGTCACTGCGGGTTCGGCATGGCGTCCCGAGGGCCTTCCCTGTAAAACACAATATGTGTACAGTAGGTGAAGTGTATAAAAGGGGATCCTTCTCGGAAGTTGGGGCTCCAGTTTTTCTTACATGCGATGCAGGGAGTAGCCCAGGATAGTCGGCTGTGATGGCCACCATGGCATCATCGCAGCTCAGCTGATAGAATGTCCTGTCGATCAGCTCCACAAATATGTCCGGATCCTCTTCGAGTCCGGGATCGAGGGCCTGGTCAGGGTCCTCCGGTTGTGGAGGTGGGATGTTGACCTCCCTTACAGCTTTTCGCAGTTCCTGCCAT
Source organism: Triticum urartu (assembly GCF_056163025.1). Taxonomy (NCBI): domain Eukaryota; kingdom Viridiplantae; phylum Streptophyta; class Magnoliopsida; order Poales; family Poaceae; genus Triticum; species Triticum urartu. The sequence continues at coordinate 92,400,908 of NC_141878.1, forward strand.
GAAACGGCAAGGTGAGTATTTATGACGAAGAATGTGGGAAGGTTGGGAGTAAAAAGTGACAACTCACCCAGCTTGGAGGGTTGTACATGGAGAATCCATCCCGTGGCTTAATACGGATGAACTCCTCTTCTTCTCCCTTGAACAACTCGGACAGAATTTTTGCTAGAGCAGCAGCGGAGTCTGGTCCCTTACGCTCGCAGCGGGTGGCATCGTCTTCCCCGTTAAAATGCCACATTGGGTGCCCTCGATATTGAAGTGGTTGCACCCCCCGCATTATACATATTGACATAAACTCGATTATTCTCAATCCTGATTGAGCCAGCGCTTTTATCCGGCCCATCAGGTAAAGGACTTCTCCATTATCTTCCTCCTGAGGGCTCTGTGGGCGCCAGCTTTGGCGTTCCTTCAAAGGGGCATTGTCGAACTCGGGAAGACCCCTTCGAATAGGATCTGGAAGGGGGACGTCCTCCATGTAAAACCACTCCGAAGGCCAGTCTTCGGACGTCTTCTTCGGGGTACCAGAAAAGTATCCGGTCCTGGCGATGCGCCATATTTCGGCTCCGCCCACTTGATATATTGACCCCTCCTGTGTACGGGGCACAAGGCAGAATGGCCTCTTCCACAACTCAAAATGAGCTTCGCAGCCCAGAAACAGCTCACAAAGGCAACATAACCAGCGATGTGTAATATGGAAGCGGGGGTGAAATTATGCAAGTGGAGGCCGTAAAACTCCAGGAGCCCGCGGAGGAACAGATGGATTGGAAATCCAAGTCCCCTTAGTAAATAAGGGACAAGGCATACCCGCTCCCCCTTGGAAGGATTGGGGAATTTCTCCGCTTGCTCCCCGCCATTATAGGTGGCGAGCCCGTCTCGGACGGGGACCATATATGCTGGAGGGAGAAATCCCTGGGTCTGTAACTCTACTAATTGGCTGTGCGGGATGGAACACTTCTCCCAATCACCGGGCTTAGGGCTACGGGAGCGGGAGGAGGAGCTGCGATGGCCGGCCATGTTGGAATGGATTTTTTCCGAGCGCGCTCCGATGGATACTCGCCGTGGGAGGATGGTGTGGTTTGGATCTAAGAATCCACGTCCCTTTAATAGACAGTTAACTTACATGGCTAGGGTGGCGAATGTAAAATGCCCTGGCTCCTCGCATTCGCTCGACACGTGGAAGATAGCCCTTATTGGGCACAGAAGCCAAGAAGGGCAACATTTATGGGGAGCCAGACACTACTCAACAGATATTCAGAATTTGGAGAAGAACCCGCCTTGCAATGCTGTAGACAATCTGCGCGCCGGACTCATCGTCATTGAAGCCTGGTTCGGGGGCTACTGAGGGAGTCCTGGATTAGGGGGTCTCCGGACAGCCGGACTATATCCTTTGGCCGGACTGTTGGACTATGAAGATACAAGATTGAAGACTTCGTCCCATGTCCGGATGGGACTCTCCTTGGCGTGGAAGGCAAGCTTGGCAAAACGGATATGTAGATCTCCTCCCTTGTAACCAACTTTGTGTAACCCTAGCCCCCTCCGATGTCTATATAAACCGGAGGGTTTAGTCCGTAGGACAACATACAATCATACCATAGGCTAGCTTCTAGGGTTTAGCCTCTATGATCTCATGGTAGATCAACTCTTGTAATACTCATATCATCAAGATCAATCAAGTAGGACGTAGGGTATTACCTCCATCGAGAGGGCCCAAACCTGGGTAAACATCGTGTCCCCTACCTCCTGTTACCATCCGCCTTAGACGCACAGTTCGGGACCCCCTACCCGAGATCCACCGGTTTTGACACCGACAATTTCCCTCAGTTTTTGGGAACCAAGGTATCAATCCAGTAGGAGGCCACGCACGAGTCCCTCGCACCTACACAAACAAATAAATCCTCGCAACCAACGCGATAAGGGGTTGTTAATCCCTACACGGTCACTTACGAGAGTGAGATCTGATAAGATAATATTTTTGGTATTTTTTATGATAAAGATGCAAAGTAAAATAAAAGGCAATAAAAATAACTAAGTGTTGGAAGATTAATATGATGGAAGATAGACCCGGGGGCCATAGGTTTCACTAGTGGCTTCTCTCAAGAGCATAAGTATTCACGGTGGGTAAACAAATTATTGTTGAGCAATTGACAGAATTGAGCATAGTTATGAGAATATCTAGGTATGATCATGTATATAGGCATCACGTCCGAGACAAGTAGACCGACTCCTGCCTGCATCTACTACTATTTCTCCACACATCGACCGCTATCCAGCATGCATCTAGAGTATTAAGTTCAAGAGAACAGAGTAACGCTTTAAGCAAGATGACATGATGTAGAGGGATAAACTCATGCAATATGATATAAATCCCATCTTGTTATCCTCGATGGCAACAATACAATATGTGCCTTGCTGCCCCTACTATCACTGGGAAAGGACACCGCAAGATTGAACCCAAAGCTAATCACTTCTCCCATTGCAAGAAAGATCAATCCAGTAGGCCAAAACAAACTCATAATTTGAAGACACTTGCAAAGATAACCAATCATACATAAAAGAATTCAGAGAAGATTCAAATATTGTTCATAGATAAACTTGATCATAAACTCACAATTCATCAGTCTCAACAAACACACCGCAAAATAAGATTACATCGAATAGATCTCCACAAGAGAGGGGGAGAACTTTGTATTGAGATCCAAAAAGAGAGAAGAAGCCATCCATCTAATAACCATGGACCCGTAGGTCTGAAGTAAACTACTCACACTTCATCGGAGGGGCTATGGTGTTGATGTAGAAGCCCTCCGTGATTGATGCCCCCTCCGGCGGAGCTCCGGAAAAGGCCCCAAGATGGGATCTCGTGGATACAGAAAGTTACGGCGGTGGAATTAGGGTTTTTTCTCCGTATATGGTAGTTTGGGGGTACATAGCTATATATAGGAGGAACGGGTACGTCGGTGGAGCAACAGGGGGCCCACAAGGGTGGAGGGCACGCCCAGGGGGTAGGCGCACCCCCCTACCTCGTGGCCTCCTGTTTGATGTCTTGATGTAGGGTCCAAGTCCTCTGGATCACGTTCATTCCGAAAATCACGTTCCCGAAGGTTTCATTCCGTTTGGACTCCGTTTGATATTCTTTTTCTGTGAAACTCTGAAATAGGCAAAAAACAGCAATTCTGGGCTGGGCCTTCGGTCAATAGGTTAGTCCCAAAAATAATATAAAAGTGTATAATAAAGCCCAATAATTTCCAAAACAGAATATAATATAGCATGGAACAATAAAAAATTATAGATACGTTGGAGACGTATCAAGCATCCCCAATGTCGGTGTCAAAACCGGCGGATCTCGGGTAGGGGGTCCCGAACTGTGCGTCTAAGGCGGATGGTAACAGGAGGCAGGGGACACGATGTTTACCCAGGTTCGGGCCCTCTTGATGGAGGTAAAACCCCAAGTCCTGCTTGAATGTTCTTGATGATATGAGTATTACAAGAATTGATCTACCATGAGATCAGAGAGGCTAAACCCTAGATGCTAGCCTATGGTATGATTGTATCTTGTCCTACGGACTAAAAGCCTCCAGTTTATATAGACATCGGAGGGGGCTAGGGTTACACAAGGTCGGTTACAAAGGAGGGGATATACATATACGTATTGCCTAGCTTGCCTTCTACGCCAAGTAAAGTCCCATCCGGACACGAGACAAAGTCTTCAATCTTGTGTCTTCATAGTCCAACAATCCAGCCAAAGGATACAGTCCGGCTGTCCGAAGACCCCCTAATCCAGGACTCCCTTAGTAGCCCCCAAACTAGGCTTCAATGACGTCAAGTCCTGCACGAAGTATTGTCTTCGGCATTGCAAGGCGGGTTCTTCTCCAAATTTTGAATGTTTGTTAAGTAGTGTCCGGCCCCATAAATGTTGGACTTCTTGGCTTGTGCGCCCAATAAGGGCTATCTTCCACGCATCAAATGAATACGAGGAGCCAGGGCGTTTTTACATTCGCCCCCTAGCCAGATAGATAAATTGTCTATTAAAGGGATGGGGATTCTTAGATCCAATCCATACCATCCTCCCACAGCGAGAATCCATCGGAGCGCGCTTCGGAAAAATCCACTCCAACATGGCCGACCACCGCAGCTCCTCTTCTCGCCCCCGTAGCCCTAAGCCCGGTGATTGGGAGAGGTGTTCTGTCCCACACAGTCGATTAGTCGAACTGCAGACTCAGGGATTTCTCCCTCCAGCGTATATGGTTCCCGTTCGAGCCGGGCTCGCCACCTACAATGGCGGGGAGCAAATGGAGAGCTTCCCCAGCCCCTCTACGGGGGAACGGGTGTGCCTTGTTCCTTACTTACTAAGGGGACTCGGATTTCCAATTCATCCGTTCCTCCACGGGCTCCTGGGTTTTACGACCTCCAACTGCATAATTTCACCCCTCCTTCCATATTACACATCATCGGCTACGTTGCCCTTTGCGAGTTATTCCTGGGCTGCGAGGCTCATTTCAAGCTGTGGAAGAGGTTATTTTGCCTCGTCCCCCGCACACAAAAGGGTCACTTTATCACGTGGGCGGAGCCGAGATATGGCGCATCGCCGAAAACGGATACCTGTCCGGTACTCCAAAGAAGACGTCCGAAGACTGGCCTTCGGAATGGTTTTATATGGAGGACGTCCCCCTTACGGACCCTGTTCGGCGGGGTCTTCCTGAGTTCAACAATGCTCCTCTGAAGAAACGCCGAAGCTAGCGCCCACGGAGCCCCCAGGAGGAAGACAACAGAGAAGTCCTTTACCTGATGAACCGGATTAAAGCGCTGGCTCAATCAGGATTGACAGTAATCGAGGTTATGTCAATATGCATAATGCGGGGAGTGCAGCCACTTCAATATCGAGGGCACCCCCTGTGGTGTTTTAACAGGGAAGATGATGCCACCCGTTGCGGGCGTAAGGACCGGACTCCGCCGCTGCTTTAGCAAAAATTCTGTCCGAGTTGTTCAAGGGAGAGGAAGAGGAGTTCATCCGCATCAAGCCACGGGATGGATTCTCCATGTACAACCCTCCAAGATGGGTGAGTTATATCTCCTTACTCCCATTCTTCCCGCATTCTTTGTCGTAGGTACTCACCTTGCCATTTTACGGCAGGAACTGCGAAAAGCTGTAAGGGAGGTCAACAACCCATCTCCACAACTAGAGGATCCTGACCGGGCCCTTGGTCCCGGACTCGAGGAAGATCCGGACATATTCGTGGAGCTGATAGACAGGCAGTTCTATCAATTGAGCTGTGATGACGCCATGGTGGCCATTACGGCCGACTATCCCGGACTGCTCCCTGCGTTGCACGTAAAAAAAACCAAAATCCCAACTCCAAAAACTAGGATCCCCTTTTAGACACTTCACCTACCATATACATATGGTGTTTTACAGGGAAGGCATTCGGGACGCCATGCCGAACCCGCAGCAACTCGCCAACAAGAGGCACCGAGGCCGGGTAGGCCAAAAAGGAAGGCGGCCAGGACGGAGACGCCGGTGCGGAGGTATGATAAAAAACCCCGCTCCGTGGTTGTCGTCTTTCTCAAAATGTAATGACGTCCATGTTTCTTTAATAGAAAAATGCTCGCTGGAATATGTCCGGAGAGGTTGCCGATCACGCTTTCACCAGTCGGGCTCCAGGGCCGGACATAGAGGCGGAAGCTGACATGGGGCGGACGCCGGATACTCCTCCTACAGAGGATGCGGATAGACTGTCCGCTACAAATTCAGAAGTGGAGAGCGCCATGAACCATAGGCGTCGCCGGGCCGTACTCCGTGACGCTTGCTTCTCACCAGAGGCATTTGATGCCTTCAATTCTGGAGACGCGTACCTCCGTGCTGCTCAAAATGGTCTAGCCAGAGCCATAGACCTGTATGTAAGGGATATACGGGTAAGTGAATATGACGATTATATGTATCAGTAGCCCCTGAGACTTGAAACAGCTGACACAACTGATTTAAGGATCAATATTTATGCAGGTTCTTACGGAGAAAAATTCCCAACTGTCTCAGGAGCTGGACGAGTGCAAGGCCCAGTTGGAAGCCACTATTGCCGCATTGAAGGAGTCCAAAAAGGGTCCCCCTGGTAACTCTTTTGTCTATTGCAAAGAATATCAGTACCAGGTAGTATGCGGCGTATATGCACACCTAACAATAGATGTTGCAGGTGGCCCCGGAGTGAATCCGGAGGCCGTGGAGGCGGATACGACACATGATGATCGACAGCGAAATGCTGGCGAGCGCGTGCTGACGCGAGTCAGGCAGGAGAAAAATGATCTCCAAGATGCCAATATCCGGCTGGGCGTGGAACTGAAGGATGTCCGAGCCCAGCTTGCGGACTCCGTGAAGGAGAATAAGCGGCTTCAGCATGACATTTTCAGTAAGTGCTTGAACGAACTTTTTAAGGGAGTTCGGTGAAGAAGCCTGCTAACAACATTATGTCTGCAGGTATGCTGACGGGTCGTCCCGCAGAGGAGATGCCCGGGTCCTCGGGCGATCTGCTGCCAGAGCGCTCACAACTGCACGAACAAGTTCGGCAGGTGATGCAAAGTATTACCCAAGCCTTGTGGCCGTCCGCGTCTCCACCAGGAGGCATGGGGGAGCTTATAGAGAAGCTGAAGGGAGCGCGGCGACGCTTCCGGTTATGGAAGATATCAGCCTACTGACAAGGTGCACGGGAAGCCTGGGCTATGGTGAAGACACGATACACCAAGGCTAACCCAAACCACATGGCCAAGGTCGGACCTATGGGGCCCGATGAGAAAGAGATCCCCGTCAGTTTAGTGTATGATCAAGTAGAATTAGCCGCAAAGTATTCCCAATAGGATTGTAGGTTAGACAGCCTGTTGGATGGTATAGAAGAAGAATTTAATTAGTCTTAGTGGCTGTGTACTTCAAGTGACATATGTAATGTCCCTAGCCGGATTGTAAATCATTTGTCATGGCGGACCTTTTCGCTTCGACCTCTGGACCCGATAGTCCGGAGTGTGTCCGAATACCCACTCAGCTATATAAAAACCGGGGCATGCATGGAAACCAAGCGTAGGGGTCATAAGTGCTTGAACAGACAAGTACCGAACTAGCTATGTTATATTACATGGGTAGTAAGAAACATCTTCTAGGGAGAATAGTTCCGTTAAGGGTTCCTTTTCCTGGGTACGCATGCCCTAATGTGCATGTCCAAACTGCGAGACGCAGGTTAAAAACATCTAGGGGCGTGTAGTAATTTAAATGAAAGTCATCTTTTATTCATCGACCGAATATTCCCTTAAGAACGCTAGCTTTTGGCTTCACCCAGTCTGAGGTACACATCCGGCTGACCCGACAGTAACAATCGCAGAGGTGCTCCCCTTATTCCCTAGCCGAATTAACGAGAACGTAGGGAATAAACACAAGAGATAGGCAACCCAGATTGGCCAAAACTTAAGTCATATCGATGCATATAATGGCGAAAAAGGTACATGCGGAAGAATAACACATGTGCGGGGCATAAATCCCGGAAAGATAATTAGATTAAGCTTCTGTATAGGAAGCCCCCAGGTATAGTGAGTGATGAAGCCATGTACCTAGGGTAGGGGCATGGACCTGTCCAAGAAGCCCTACCCTAGGACATCCCTAGAAGAAGTCACCTTTCAATCGACTTGAAGGTATCCCACTCGATGGGTTCAAGACACTCGACCAAGAAGCTATCACTCGACCATGAAGCCAACCACTCGACCGCCAGGAGACCTAAAGTCACTCCGCAGGCAAACGGTCGGCTATTAAGTAGTCTTTATGGTCATTATAGCACTTTATTTAGGGGCGTTACCAGTAACGCCCAACCTTAAATGTACCTTAAACCCTGCATTACTGAGGGCAGGAGGGGGCCGGCGAACTCTATATAAGCCACCCCCTCCTCAGTATGAAGGGTTCGCACCCCTGTTATTCACACGCCAGTAATCCAGTCGACCGCCTCCGGGCACCGAGACGTAGGGCTGTTACTTCCTCCGCGAAGGGCCTGAACTCGTACATCTTGGTGTGTTTACAACTTCCCAATAGCTGAGATCTAGCCTCTCCATACATACCCCCCTACATCACTGTCAGATTTAGAACCACGACAGTTGGCGCCCACCGTGGGGCCGGAATCTTAGCACCTGATTGGAGAAGTTGCGGTTTTTCCGATCCCTTTGATCATGGTTTCGTGCGGAGTTTTGGTGGAGGGCCGCGAGATCCGCCTCGGCGCGCTCACGTTCATCGCCGACGACTCCGCCTGGCTTCAGGAGGCGCCACTCGACATCGACGCGCTCCCCGTCCGCGGTGCACCGCATTTCCGCGCATGCGTTCGTGGCGTCCTCCTGCGGCAGCCGTCGACCCAGTATCGGTCGGCCCCCGTATCGTCTCCCCGCTCTGTCTCCCACCGGCGCAAGCGCTCCGGTCGGTCGAGACTTCAGAGGTGGGTGAGGCATGCCGTGGCTCACCAGTCGGCTGCCCCGCAAGTCGCGGCAATCGAGCCCGACGAATCCCTCTGCGGCCTGTTCGACTGGCTCCGCGGAGACCGCATCCGAGTGCGACAGCAGCGACCCAGCGGCTGAGATCCTGGCGGTCGATGGAACACACAGTCCTCCCGGTTTCCCTCGCGCTGATGGAGGCGCGGGTGGGGGCGACCCGTCGCATCCCCACGATGAGTATCTCCCCGAACCTCTCACGTCATTACAGCGAGAGGAGCTTCGCCGCCGGAACACGGACGCACTTCGCACTCCTATCGTCGGAGAGTCCCCCGAGGCCCGGGCCTTGGAGGATGCGCGCTTGGCTAATTTGGCCGAGCGCACTCGATTGGAGAATCTCCAGCGAGCACTCGACGAGCAAGCGCGTCAGCGGGCTCCCGAGTCTAGTCGACGCCAGCTCTTCCCGCCGACGCAGGTATACCGAACCCCAGTTCAGAATTTGGCCGCCGCGGCCCGTATAGCAGAATCGATTCAGCCCTCCCAGTCGGAGGCTGGCAGGGGCTTGTTACAGATCAGAGCGTTGCTCCGGGCGGCGGGAAACCAGAATTCCGCTGTTTCTCAGTCACGGAATAGGATCCACAGTCGATCCGTTGCAACAGATACAGTCCAGTCGGCTCACATCCCGCGGTCACCCCGAGGCGTGAGGGACGTGGCGACCGGCATGATCAGTACAGAAGGAATGAGCAGTATGATCACCGATCCGATCGTGATGATCGACGTCGAGTGCCAACCCCTCCCCCGAGGAGTGGGTCATATGCGCCTCGACATCGAGATGATAGGCGCCATCATAGCGTTGGGCAGAGGATTCCCGTCGACCCCAGGGACCCAGGCTTTGACGCGAGATCTGTCCTCGTTCAAGGCTTGGTTGACAGGAACAGGGCTCATCAGGAAGGCCAGAACAGAGATGCGCCCGCCAGCAGCAGAATACGTGTTTCAGGGCCAGAGTGTTTCAGTCGAGCCATCAGGGCCGCGGTGATTCCTCCCAACTTTCGGTTGGCGACTGGAGTCAGCAAGTTCACCGGTGAGTCTAAGCCTGACACTTGGCTCGAAGATTACCGAGTGGCTGTATAGATTGGCGGTGGCAATGATGAGGTGGCTATGAAGCATTTGCCTCTCCTGTTAGAGGGCTCGGCCAGAGCGTGGCTGAATCAGTTAGCACCCAGCAGCATCTACACTTGGGAGGATCTCTCTCGAGTGTTTGTCACAACCTTTGAGGGAACATGCAAGCGACCCGCAGGCCTTACATAATTGCGGTCTTGCGTGCAGAAGCCGAGCGAAACTCTGAGGGATTACATCCAGAGGTGGATCACTTTGCATCACACAGTTGAGAACGTACCGGATCACCAAGCAGTTTGTGCCTTTAAAGAAGGCGTCAAGAACAGAGAGTTGAACCTGAAGTTCGGTCGGACCGGAGAAATGTACCTGAATTGGATGATGGAAATTGCCACCAAATACGCTAACGGAGAAGATGAAGATCGACTCCGGAGTGGCAAGCAGAAAGCAGTCGCCCAGGAAACCGGAGGCAATTCCAGTCGGAAGCAGAAGCGGAAGGCCGAGCCAGCCGCCCCTGGGGAGGCCCTGGCCGCAACCCAGGGAAATTTCAAGGGAAAACCCAAAGGCCCCTGGAAGCCCAAGAAAGTCAAGGTTCAAGATGGAAATGATGTTTTGGATCTGCCATGTCACATCCACACCAAGAAAGATGAAGAGGGTAATTTCATTTACCCAAAGCACACCACTCAACAGTGCCGGCTCCTGATCCAGCAGTTTCAGGGCAAACGGCCCAAAGATAAGGAAAAAGAGTCGGACAGAGTCGGGGACAAGGAAGATAGCGACGACGGATACCCCCAAATCAATTCCACCCTGATGATTTTTGCTGATGTCGAAAGCAAAAGTCGACTGAAAGTCATTAACCGTGAGGTGAATATGGTTGCTCCGGCGACACCCAGTTATCTGAAGTGGTCTCAGACTGCCATCACATTCGACCAGTCCGATCACCCTACGCACATTGCCACCCCTGGGAGGCAAGCTTTGGTGGTCGACCCAGTTGTCGAAGGCACTCGACTGACCAAAGTCCTGATGGATGGTGGCAGTGGCCTGAACATATTGTATGTTGAAACATTGAAAGGGATGGGCATTCCGATGTCCAGGCTCAGTTCCAGCAACATGTGCTTCCATGGAGTCATTCCTGGAAAGAAAGCCGAGTCACTCGGCCAGATTGCTCTCGACGTGGTTTTCGGTGATTCAAAGAATTACCGCAGGGAAAAGTTGACATTTGAGGTTGTGGACTTCCAAAGTGCTTATCATGCTATTCTGGGCCGGCCAGCTTATGCATGCTTCATGGCTCGACCATGCTACGTGTATCTCAAGTTGAAGATGCCCGGCCCCAGAGGTGTGATCACCGTTACCGGCAATCGGAAGAAAGCAGAAGAGTGTTTTCAGAAAGGATCGAAGATTGCTGATGCTCAGATGGCAGTTGTTGAGCTACAAGAGTACCAGAAGACTGCTGATCCGAGTGAATTGCTACGAGCCAAGAAGCCTGCTTCAGAATCTGCTTTTCAGTCGTCCGGTGAAACTAAGCCAGCTCTCATTCACCCGACCGATCCCGACGCTGCTCCGACTCACATCTCGACGACGCTCGACTCCAAATAGGAAGAAGCGCTCATCCAGTTCCTCCGTGAGAACTGGGACGTCTTCGCATGGAAGCCTTCTGACATGCCTGGAGTTCCCAGGGGGCTGGCTGAGCACCGTCTATGAGTCGACCCGAAGTTCAAGCCTGTGAAAGAACATCTTCGATGGTCCGCCGTCCAGAAGAGGAAAGCTATTGGCGAGGAGGTGGCTCGGCTCTTAGCAGCGGAGTTCATCCGAGAGATTTACCACTCCGAGTGGCTCGCCAATGTAGTCATGGTCCCGAGAAAGGACAAGTCACTTCGCATGTGCATTGACTTTAAACACATCAATCGGGCCTACGCGAAAGATCATTTCCCTCTCCCCCGCATCGACCAGCTAGTGGACTCGACCGCGGGGTGTGAGCGTTTGTCTTTTCTAGATGCTTATTCAGGGTACCATCAGATCCGTCTGTATGGACCCGACGAGATCAAAACGGCCTTCATCACCCCATTTGGGTGCTTCTGTTATGTCACCATGCCCTTCGGCCTCAAGAATGCTGGAGCCACGTTCATGAGGATGATTCAGAAGTGTTTACTCACTCAGATCAGTCGGAACGTAGAAGCATACATGGATGATATTGTGGTTAAGTCACGGAAAGGTTCCGACCTACTGACTGACCTTGCCGAAACCTTTGCTAACCTCAGGGGATACGATATCAAGCTCAATCCATCAAAGTGCACATTCGGAGTTCCAGGTGGAAAGTTACTCGGTTTTCTCGTTTCCGAACGAGGAATCGACGCCAATCCCGAGAAAGTTGGCACCATACTCCGGATGAAGCGCCCTGTACGTGTACACGATGTCCAGAAACTTACAGGTTGCTTGGCCGCTCTAAGTCGATTCATTTCTCGTCTCGGTGAAAAGGCGTTGCCTCTTTACCGACTGATGAAGAAGTCTGACAAGTTCGAGTGGACTCCAGAAGCTGACGCAGCGTTTGCAGAGCTCAAAGCTCTGCTCTCCACCCAGCCGGTGCTTGCTGCCCCAATCAGTAAAGAGCCTCTGCTGCTGTACATTGCGGCCACGGGACAAGTTGTCAGTACAGTACTCACGGTCGAGCGGGAAGAAGAAGGAAAGGCCTTCAGAGTTCAGCGCCCAGTATATTATGTGTCTAAAGTTTTGACCCCTTTGAAGCAAAGATATCCCCATTACCAGAAGCTTGTATATGGGATCTACATGACCACGAAGAAGGTTGCACACTACTTCTCTGACCATTCCATTATAGTCGTCAGTGACGCTCCACTGTCAGAGATCTTGCACAACAGAGATGCAACTGGTCGAGTGGCTAAGTGGGCGATTGAACTCCTCCCCCTAGATATCAAGTTTGAAGCAAAGAAGGCTATCAAGTCCCAAGCAATTGCAGATTTCGTCGCCGAGTGGATTGAACAGCAACTCCCGACTCAAGTTCACTCGGAGCACTGGACCATGTTCTTCGATGGATCTAAGATGCTGAACGGTTCCGGTGCTGGGGTAGTATTGGTCTCCCCCGAGGAGATAAGCTCAGATACGTTCTCCAGATTCACTTCGATTCCTCCAACAATGAAGCAGAATATGAAGCACTCTTGTACGGGTTGCGCATGGCCATTTCACTCGGCGTCCGGCGCCTCATGGTCTACGGCGACTCAGATTTGGTGGTTAATCAGGTGATGAAGGAGTGGGACGTCAGAAGCCCAGCTATGACTGGCTATTGCAACGCAGTAAGAAAGCTAGAAAAGAAATTCGAGGGGTTAGAGCTTCATCATATCCCCCGACTGAAAAATCAAGCAGCAGATGATCTGGCAAAGATAGGCTCCAAGAGAGAAGCCATTCCCAGCAATGTGTTTTTGGAGCACATCCGCTCGCCGTCAGTCCAGGAGGATCCCTTCGCAGAAGAAGCCCCGCAACCGAAAAGTGCCACAGATCCGATTGAAGTCGAAATTCCTGCTGTGGTCGACCTAGTCATGGAGGTCTTGGCTATCACTCCTGACTGGACGGTACCATACATCGCGTATATCTTGAGGAAAGAACTCCCGGAGGACGAGGAAGAGGCTCGATAGATCGTCCACCGATCCAAGGCCTTCACAGTCATAAAGGGACAGTTGTATAGGGAAAGCGCGACTGGAATCGGTCAGAAATGCATAACACCAGAAGAGGGTCAGATGATCCTTAATGATATCCACTCGGGGATCTGTGGTCACCATGCGTCCTCTCGGACCATTGTGGCTAAAGCATACCGAGCAGGATTTTACTGGCCAAGAGCAAATGAGATGGCAAAAGAGATAGTCGACAAGTGTGGAGGTTGCCAGTTCTACTCCAACATGTCACACAAGCCTGCATCAGCCCTGAAGACCATTCCACTCGTCTGGCCCTTTGCTGTCTGGAGACTGGACATGGTCGGTCCACTGAGAATAGGCAGGAGCGGATTCACGCATGTGCTTGTGGCAGTCGACAAGTTCACCAAATGGATTGAAGCCAAGCCTATCAAGAATCTCGATGCTTGCACTGCTATCAGTTTCGTCAGAGGGCTGACGTTCAGATATGGGGTCCCGCATAGCATCATCACCGACAATGGGTCAAACTTTGATTCAGACAAGTTCAGAGCTTTTTGCGCCTCTCAAGGCACGCGAGTCGACTACGCGTCGGTCGCGCATCCTCAGTCGAATGGACAAGCTGAAAGAGCAAATGGTCTGATTCTCAAAGGATTGAAGCCTCGATTGATGCGTGATCTCAAGCACGCAGTAGGCGCTTGGGTCGATGAACTTCCGTCGGTTTTGTGGGGGCTGAGGACCACCCCGAACCGATCAATCGGAAGAACGCCATTTTTTCTGGTTTACGGAGCCGAAGCCGTCCTGCCGAGTGATCTACTTCACAACGCCCCCAGAGTCGAGCTTTATAACGAAGACGAAGCAGAGCAAGCCCGGCAAGACACAGTCAACCTCCTAGAGGAGGAGAGGGAAATGGCTATGATCAGATCGACCATCTATCAGCAAGACTTGCGTCGATTCCATGCCAGAAATGTGAAGAGCCGAGCCTTCCAGGAAGGAGATTTGGTCCTCCGAGTGGATCAACAGAAACCACACAAACTTGCTCCTACTTGGGAAGGTCCCTTCATTGTCACTAGAGTCCTCCACAATGGAGCATATCACCTCTACAATGTTGATCACCAGACTGACGAGCCACGAGCTTGGAATGCGGAACTACTCCGCCCCTTTTACACTTGAGTTCTCCCTTGGACGAGATGTAATAAGAAAAAATTTCTGCAGTTCATTTTTACCAAAGACAAGAGCGTCCCAATAATTGCTGTCACTCTTGTTTGCATATGAAATCCCCCAGTGGGTGACTTAGCTGTGAATCCATTTCGCCTAAGTTTGAAAAAATCCTACCGAGTGGAGAGCAATCCTCCCACTCGGGGGCTTAGCTGCAGTCCAGTACTCGCCTAAGTTCTCTCACTTAGAGACTTAGCTGCAGTCAGGCACTCGCCTAAGTTTGAAAAAATCCTACCGAGTGGAGAGCAATCCTCCCGCTCGGGGGCTTAGCTGCAGTCCAGTACTCGCCTAAGTTCTCTCACTTAGAGGCTTAGCTGCAGTCAGGCGTTCGCCTAAGTATATAAAAATCCTACCGAGAGGAGAGCAAACCTCCCACTCGGGGGCTTAGCTGCAGTCCAGTACTCGCCTAAGTTCTCTCACTTAGAGGCTTAGCTGCAGTCAAGCGCTCACCTAAGTTTGAAAAAATCCTACCGAGTGGAGAGCAATCCTCCCACTCGGGGGCTTAGCTGCAGTCCAGTACTCGCCTAAGTTCTCTCACTTAGAGGCTTAGCTGCAGTCAGACACTCGCCTAAGTTTGAAAAAAAATCCTACCGAGTGGAGAGCAATACTCCCGCTCGGGGGCTTAGCTGCAGTCCAGTACTCGCCTAAGTTCTCTCACTTAGAGGCTTAGCTGCAGTCAGGCGCTCGCCTAAGTATATAAAAATCCTACCGAGTGGAGAGCAAACCTCCCACTCGGGGGCTTAGCTGCAGCCCAGCGCTCGCCTAAGTGTTTAAAAATCCTACCGAGTGGAGAGCAAACCTCCCACTCGGGGGCTTAGCTGCAGCCCAGCGCTCGCCTAAGTGTTTAAAAATCCTACCGAGTGGAGAGCAAACCTCCCACTCGGGGCTTAGCTGCAGCCCAGCGCTCGCCTAAGTGTTTAAAAATCCTACCGAGTGGAGAGCAAACCTCCCACTCAGGGGCTTAGCTGTAGCCCAGCGCTCGCCTAAGTGTTTAAAAATCCTACCGAGTGGAGAGCAAACCTCCCACTCGGGGGCTTAGCTGCAGCCCAACACTCGCCTAAGTGTTTAAAAATCGTACCGAGTGGAGAGAAAACCTCTCACTCGAAGGCTTAGCTGCAGCCCAGTGCTCGCCTAAGTACAAGACATAACCCAATCCGCGAGTCAACTGCTATCTTCCCCTTCGGAGCTGCGTCGCAAATACAAGGTTATTCCGAGTGAAGATCAAGATCCACTCGACGAATCAAACCATGAAGATATTCAACGAGAAATCAAGATCAGATAAAGCCTAAAAGGTCCCAGACCTCAGATGAAAGTACTCAAGCCCTCGGCTCAGCGGAGTTTAACGGTTAAAAATCCACTCGGCATTCCGAGGCAAATTTAAAGTGAAGCATAAAAGTTTTTCATTCCTCAGGAGGAGGACTGGAAGGGGTGACGAACTCGTCCAAGTCGATCCCGTCTGCAATACGAGTGGCAGCAGTAATAAAAGTCTCCATGAAGTCCTGAAAGTTGTGCTTCCTGGTATCGGCAACTTGGATGGCGACCAGCTTTTCTTCTCGCGCCTCCTTGCAATGGACGCGGACCAGAGACAGAGCGACATCAGCACCACATCTAGCAGAAGATTTCTTCCATTCCGCCACTCGACCCGGGACTTCATTCAGTCGGACCATCAGGGACTCGAGGTCGTTCTGAAGTGTCGTTCCGGGCCAGAGTGATGTGTCGATCCGCGACATCGCAACCTTCAGCCGAGCAAGATAATCAACAACGCTGGTAACACGAGACTCCAGTCGGAGCACGTTCATAGCAGCCTCGTCCTTCACGAGAGAATTGGCGGGATCCAAGCCTGGCTCCACTCGACTGGTTTCCTCTTTGAAGCTCTGGTAGAATTCTGCAAACACGATTCAAGAATAAGACAGTGGCTGTACGCGGGCTCGGCAACTACAAGACAGCCGGGTTGGAATAATTACCTTCGAGCATGACGAACAGCTTCTTGGCGAGTCCACCGAGATAAGCCTCCAGATCTTTTACCTTCCCCGCCAGCTCACCCGCCTTGTCGTGCAGAGCCATCTTTTCTTTCTTCAGTCGACTAGCATCTCGATTAGCTGTCTCGAGAGCAGTTTTCAGTCTGGAGTTCTCCTGTTCAAGAGTTCCGACCGAAGCCAGTTTCTCTTCTGTGAGCTTCATTTTGCTCGAGGCCTCCTTCTGTGCCTCTGCAAGGTCTTGATACTTCTTCTTCAGAGCTTCCTCCAGTTTATCTGCGGCGCGTCAAGTGGAACCAACATCAAGAATGGACAAGAAAGAAAAGCCACCCGTTAAGAATGGAGAACCTCACCAGCCATACCTTTTGCTTCTTCTTGCGCCTTCTTCAAATTCTCCTGAGCAAGCTTCAAGTTAAGATTGAGCTGGATCTGCTGATTCTCCAACTCAGTATAGCGAGCTACAAGTTCGCAAGATTTCTGTAAAAAGAAAAATCAGTCGACAGACGTCCAAGACAAGTTGCTTCCGAGCAACCAAGAGACAATGATGACGTTTCTAAGACTACAGCCGAATCAAGAACATTCAACAGTAGCCTCGGGGACTACACCCAGTGGGTGCACTCAGCGTGCCCCTACTGTAAAAAAAAGAAGAAGTCGACTGCCCGCAGTCGACCGGATACAGTCCCATTCGACATGGCCTGACCAGACCGAATGAAGAAATACAGCTACAGCAACACAATATAAAGACTACAGTCGACTGCCCGCAGTCCACCGTAGTCTCGGGGACTACACCCAGTGGGTGCACTTAGCGTGCCCCCACTCGTCCAAGAATTGGCAGACACACCCAGTGGGTGTACAGATACAAAGATCTTCGGAAAAGAGATTCTTCAAACAGCATATCATAACAGACCAAACGTTGAGTCGACTGACCTGGACGTTGCTCTGAAGAGCCGAGCTCGCGTCATAAGCTGCTTGGCTGGCCTCCCGAGCCAACTTCACTTGCTCCATCATGATCCCCGCCTGACGTATAGCCTCTTTTGCAGCAGCCGCTTGGTCCTCAGGGACGGGGTATGCGGCAAAAAGCGAAGACGGATCCGCAGTCGACGACGAGGGTCGCGCACTCGCCAGAGGAACGACGAAGGTCACAGAAGCCCGAGTGGTGTCACCACCATCCCGAGCCACGGCCTCGGACGCCGGAGCGGACTGGGGGGGTCTTGTCAGCCGACGCCCTCTTGTGCCTCCTCACTCTCAACAGACCGTTGTCGTCGTCATCCGGGAGGTCGATAACATGAGGAGGGGCTACAAAGGAAACGTTCAATCGACCAGAGTTGCAATAAATGTTTAGTAGACTCAAAGCGGAACGTCAGTAATCGTACCAGGGTTGGAGGTAACAGCATCCTCCATCTCTTGGTCGTCGTCCTTGGCGGAGATCTCAGAAGTAGCAGCACTGCAAGCCTCGAAAGTCAGTCGGTTGGCTCAATGGATCGACCAAGGATCCGTCCACGGTCGACAAAGGAAAACAAGTTTTATTATTACCCAGAAATGGTGGGGACGGCCATCTTCATCTTGGGCAGAGCCTTGGGCGGCTTGGACGGCGCTGCGCCCGGGTGCTTGGGAGCCTTTCCAGTCGGCGTAGGAGAAGAGGTCCGAGGGCGTTTCGACGACTGCCCAACAGGAGCAGTCGCACTACCACGCTCCCGCACTGGATCGTGTGTGAGCTTGGATCGCCCCTCCGGGCGGGGGGGGGGGGGGGGGGGGGTCAACCTCCTCCTCCTCCTCTTCGCTGGAGTCGACGTCGTCGCCTCCCTCTCCTTCACCGTCGAACTCCCACTCGCCTTGATCGTCCCCGCTCTCACCTCCGCTCGCCTCCCCTTCCTCAGTTGGCCCCTGTGCCCCATTGGACGTCGAGTACATCTCAGTAGTCGCCTGAAAAACAACAGACAAGACAAAGGTCAATCGACCAACTCAAAGAAGACCAATGAAGAAAAACAAGATCTCAGTCAGGAGCATAGAGACATACCTGGTCCACGTCGTACGAGTTGTCGAGTGGAATTACCCTCCTGGCTCCTCGGGGGTTGTCCTTGTTTCCTATGATGCTCGACAGCCACCCCTCCAGCATCTCATCAGTGACCTCCTCCGGGTGGATCCGAGTGGTGTCGTCAAGACCCGAGTACAGCCACATCGGGTGGTCACGAGCCTGGAGTGGTTGGATGCGCCTCCGGAGGAAGACCTCCAGCAAATCCATGCCCGTCACGCCCTCACGGACAAGCTCAACCACTCGACCGGCCAGCACTTTGACTTGGGCCCTTTCCTCCGGTGCCACTTTCAGAGAAGCAGGTTTTTCAGCTCGGTCGAGTGAGAAAGGGGGGAGACCAGTCGACTGTCCTGGGGTCGCCTGGTCTTGATAGTAGAACCAGGTCGCCTGCCAACCACGGACCGACTCCGGGAAAGTGATAGATGGAAAACAACTCTTTCCCCTCGTCTGGATCGCCAGGCCCCTGCACAGCTGGATCACCTGCGTCCTCTCGTCACTCGACTTGGCCTTCTTGACCGATTGAGAACGGCAGGTAAAGATGTGCTTGAAGAGTCCCCAATGGGGGCGACAACCCAAGAAAGCCTCACACATGGAAATGAAAGCAACAAGGTATACGATGGAGTTGGGAGTGAAGTGGTGGAGCTGCGCTCCGAAGAAGTTCAGGAAACTCCGGAAAAAGGGATGGGGCGGCAGAGAAAACCTACGGTCGATGTGGGTGGCTAGGAGCACGCACTCACCGTCACGGGGTTGAGGTTCGATCTCTCCCCCCGGGAGACGCGCAGCTTCGTGGGGAATGACCCCCCCTCGACCATGTCGTCGAGATCCTCTTGCCGGAGCACCGACGGCATCCAGTCGCCCTGGATCCAACCTTTGGGCAGAGCGGTCCTGGAGGAAGATCCGCCCCGAGCAGACCTCTTCCCATTCCCCCCCGCCGCCGCCTTCTTCACGCGCTCCAGAGCAGACGTCTTGCCCTTCACCATCATCGCCGGCAAAGTCTCGAGCGGGCTTGCGGCACTAGGGTGAGAGTGGAGGTGGCGGAGGAACTTGCGAAGGGAGAGAAGAAGAAGAAAGCGGAAGGAAGCGCACTGTTTGGAAACCCCGAGCCGGCAACTTATAAGGGGCCGCTTCCGAGTGGCTGACTGGTAGGCCCAGGCTATCCAGTCAAATCCCGCAGCAGACGCGCGCGCGGTACATGGCGAAAAAAGCGATGCGGGGATCGAGGAGCTTCCGCTTTATCGCTTCCGATTACTGCGGCCGCTCCCGTCCCGCGCGCTTCCCGAAATTTGAATCCCGCGACATCCGCGGGCCGCAGAACAACTTGTCAAAACGGAAGACCCCGCTCGCGCTGGCACTCGGTATGTCACAAGTAAAGAAATTCACCCGACGAGAGGCCTGGAATGGATCAAGGCGACTGAAAGAGGTTGATGACGTCATCCGTGACGGTTGGCCCAAAACGAGGCACTCGCGTAGCCCAAAGAACCAGTCGGAAAGATCTCCAACTCTTTCCCCACTCTAACCTCGATCCATTCAGGGGCTAATGATGAAGCCATGTACCTAGGGTAGGGGCACGGACCTGTCCAAGAAGCCCTACCCTAGGACATCCCTAGAAGAAGTCACCTTTCAATAGACTTGAAGGTATCCCACTCGACGGGTTCAAGACACTCGACCAAGAAGCCAACCACTCGACCATGAAGCCAACCACTCGACCGCCAGGAGACCTAAAGTCACTCCGCAGGCAAACGGTTGGCTATTAAGTAGTCTTTATGGTCATTATAGCACTTTATTTAGGGGCGTTACCAGTAACGCCCAACCTTAAATGTACCTTAAACCCTGCATTACTGAGGGCAGGAGGGGCCCGGCGAACTCTATATAAGCCACCCCCTCCTCAGTATGAAGGGTTCGCACCCCTATTATTCACACGCCAGTAATCCAGTCGACCGCCTCCGGGCACCGAGATGTAGGGCTGTTACTTCCTCCGCGAAGGGCCTGAACTCGTACATCTTGGTGTGTTTACAACTTCCCAATAGCTGAGATCTAGCCTCTCCATACATACCCCCCTACATCACTGTCAGAGTTAGAACCACGACAGTGAGCGCGGTCAGCGCGTCAAGATTGTGTAACCAAGACACAGGTTTAGTCCTTTAGGGCTTTGAAGAGAAAAGAGAGAAAGAAAGACAGAAAAAACAGATGTGCAAAAATACATGGAGGTAAGGAGACGAACATAGAGTCCGGCACTAGGCGTAGAATCTTCGGAGTCTGGCTGCGTTCCATGGGTTTGGCTCGAGTTGATTATTCGATGCATCCCGCAGACGGTACGCTCCACTGGTCAGAACCTGGCCGATAATGAAGGGACCTTCGCATTTGGGCTTGAGCTTGTTCTTTTTCTTCTCCGGCAGGCGCAGAACTAGTTCACCAACGTTGTAGGTTTTGGCCCGCACTTCTCTGCTTTGATACCTTCGAGCCTGTTACTGATAGAATGCGGAACGGGCTTTTGCCACGTCGCGCTCCTCCTCTAGGGCATCCAAACTGTCCTGTCGATTGAGCTCGGCCTCTCTTTCTTCATACATGCGCACTCGAGGTGAGTCATGAATTATGTCGCAAGGCAGCACCGCCTCAGCGCCGTACACCATAAAAAATAGTGTGTATCCGGTAGTGCGATTTGGCGTGGTCCGCAGCCCCCATAGTACGGAGTCGACCTCCTCTACCCAATGGGTGTCTGATTCCTTTAAGGACCGGACTAATCTGGGTTTAATGCCACTCATGATAAGACCATTTGCTCGTTCGACTTGACCGTTAGTTTGCGGATGATAGACATAAGCATAATCGAGCTTGATGCACATGTTGCTGCACCAAAGTTTCACCTCGTCGGCTGTAAAGTTCGTGCCGTTGTCTGTGATGATGCTGTGGGGACACCATAACGGTGTACAACCCTGGATATGAAGTCTATCACCGGCCCGGATTCAGCCGTTTTGACAGGTTTGGCTTCTATCCATTTAGTGAATTTGTCAACCATGACCAGTAAGTATTTTCTCTTATGGGTTCCCCCTTTGTGGGGTCCGGCCATATCGAGCCCCCAGACCGCAAAGGGCCAAGTAATGGGGATTGTTTGGAGGACGGTAGGTGGCATGTGGCTTTGGTTTGCAAAAAGCTGGCAACCGACACAATGTTGTACCAGATGCTGTGCATCTGCTCGGGCCGTTAGCCAATAAAAACCTGTACGGAAGGCCTTGCTTACAAGGGCCCGGGCTGCTGCGTGGTGGCCGCCGAGTCCGGCATGGATTTCTGCCAGAAGCTTCCGCCCTTCCTCTTCGGAGATGCACCTTTGAAGGACTCCGGTTGTGCTTTTCTTATAAAGCTCTCCCTCGTGGACCTTGTAGGCTTTAGATCGCCGTACTATGCAGCGAGCCTCATTTTGGTCCTTGGGTAATTCCTGTCTAGTTAGGTAGGCCAGGAATGGTTCTGTCCACGGGGCGATGACGGCCATTATCACGTGGGCTTAAGGTGTTATTTCGGTGGCAGAGCCTCCGATTGTGTCAGAGTGCTCGGTATCTGGGGTTGTGGCTGGGTCCGGATTATTTTTGCCGCTGTCCCCTTCCCATACCACGGATGGTTTAAACAGTCTTTCCAGGAAGATGTTCGATGGGACAGGGTCGCGTTTAGCGCCGACACGGGCTAGGATGTCCGCCGCCTCGTTGTTTTCCCGAGCCACGTGGTGGAATTCCAGCCCCTCGAACCAGGCTGACATTTTGAGGACGGCGTTGCGATATGCCGCCATTTTCGGATCCTTGGCATCGAAATCTCCATTTATTTGGGATATTGCGAGGTT
This sequence comes from Triticum urartu, assembly GCF_056163025.1. Lineage (NCBI taxonomy): Eukaryota > Viridiplantae > Streptophyta > Magnoliopsida > Poales > Poaceae > Triticum > Triticum urartu. The sequence continues at coordinate 92,423,144 of NC_141878.1, forward strand.
TGAGTCCCCACGCACCTCTAGGTGTTGGATGCCCATGGAGACTGCCATCCGGAGGCCGTGTAGTAGGGCCTCGTATTCGGCTGCGTTATTGGAGTCCGTATATAGTATTTGGAGCATGTATTGCACCGTGTCTCCGGTGGGGGACGTCAGGACGAAGCCAGCCCCTAGACCAGCCAACATTTTAGAGCCGTCGAAGTGCATGATCCAATTGGAGTACGCGCCGTACTCTTTAGGGAGTTCGGCTTCTGTCCATTCGGCTACAAAATCGGCCAATACTTGCGACTTAATGGCTCGTCGTGGCTCATATGTTATGTCGAACGGGAGGAGCTCGATGGCCCATTTGGCAATCCGGCCCGTGGCATCACGGTTGTTTATTATGTCATTCAGTGGTACTTCGGATGCCACCGTAATCGAACACTCTTGAAAGTAGTGTCATAAATTCCGGGATGCCATAAATACTGCGTATGCTATCTTTTGGTAATGTGGGTACCGTGATTTACATGGAGTGAGGAGAGTGGATACATAATATACCGGCTTTTGAAGCGGGAATTTATGTCCGTCCATCTCTCGTTCGACGACGAGCACTGCACTTACAACGTGGTGAGTTGCCGCTATATATAATAGCATTGGTTCGCCAACAGTTGGCGCGGCCAGGATTGGGTTGGCGGCCAGGATGGCTTTGATTTCTTCCAGTCCGGCCATGGCTGCGTCCGTCCACTCGAAGTGTTCGGTGCGCCGAAGAAGGCGATAAAGGGGAAGTGCCTTTTCTCTAATCGGGAGATAAAGCGGCTTAAAGCCGCCACGCATCTAGTCAATTTCTGGATTTGCTTGAGGTCAGTTGGGATAGCCAACTGTGACAGAGCTCCGATTTGCTTCAATTCCTCTATTGGAGACGATGAAGCCCAGGAGCTTTCCAGAGGGAACGCTGAAAACACATTTTTCCGGATTGAGCTTAATGTCGTATGTTTGGAGATTGGTGAACGTGAGCCTCAAGTCGTCTATTAAAGAGTCGATGTGTCTGGTTTTAATGACCACATCGTCTACATATGCCTCCACAGTCTTGCCGATCTGCTTTTCCAGACATGTCTGGATCATGTGCTGATATTTTGCGCCGGCGTTTTTGAGCCCAAAGGGCATTGTGTTAAAGCAGAAGGGGCCGTATGGTGTTATAAATGCCGTTGCGGCTTGATCAGACTCCGCCATCTTAATCTGCTGGTAACCGGAGTATGCGTCGAGGAAGCACAATGATTCGTGTTCTGCGGTAGCGTCGATGATTTGATCGATGCGAGGGAGTGGGAAGGGATCCTTTGGGCAAGCCTTGTTAAGGTCTTTGAAGTCGACACATAGGCACCAGGATTTGTCCTTCTTTGGTACCATCACCAGGTTTGCTAGCCAATCCGGATGTTTTATTTCTTTAATGAATCTGGCTTCCAGTAGCTTGGCCAGCTCCTCTCCCATGGCTTGTCGCTTAGGTTCAGAGAAACGCCGAAGTGTCTGCTTGACCGGCTTGAATCCTTTTAGAATATTAAGGCTATGCTCGGCCAATCTGCGTGGGATTCCTGGAATGTCTGAAGGATGCCAGGCGAATATATCCCAATTCTCGCGTAGAAACTCCCGTAGTGCGGCGTCTACAGCGGGGTATAACTGTGCCCTAATGGATACTGTTTTTGTAGGGTCCGTTGGATGGACTTGGAATTTAACTATTTTGTCCGCTGGTTTAAAGGAGGTGGACTTGGATCTTTGTCTAGTATCATGTCGTCCCTGTCCACCGTGGAGCGCAGCGCGGTTAACTCCTCCGCCACAAGGGCTTCGGATAATGCCTCGAGGGCTAGTGCGGCTGTTTTGTTCTCGGCGCAGAGTGCTATGTCCGGATCACTAGCTAGAGTGATAATTCCCTTGGGTCCGGGCATTTTGAGCTTCATGTACCCGTAATGGGGTATGGCTTGAAAAATCGTGAATGCCTCCCTCCCTAGAAGGGCTTGGTATCCGCTACTGAACGGGGCCACTTGGAATGTAATTTCTTCGGACCTGTAATTCTCCGGAGTGCCGAATACCACATCAAGTGTGATTTTCCTAGCGCAACATGCCTCCCGACTAGGGATGATTCCTTGGAAGGTCGTACTGCTTTGCTCAATACGGTTGTTGTCTATGTCCATTTTTTAGAGAGTTTCCTCATAGATGAGGTTTAATCCGCTGCCGCCATCCATGAGCACCTTAGTGAGCCGAAAGCCGTCCACAATTGGACTGAGGACCAAAGCAGCTGGTGCTCGGGCTGTTCGGAATTTAGGTTCGTCACTAGCGTTGAAGGTGATAGCCATGTCGCTCCATGGATTTATTGCTGCCACGTGGCAGACTTCGGCAAGGCCGCGGAGTGCTCGCTTACGCCTATTATTTGAGGCGAAGGTCTTGAAGACCATTAATACTGTGTTGTTATCCGTGGGAAGGTGCTCTGAGGTATTTTGGGTGAGAAGATCCTCACCGCTTTTGGCCACCTGCTGGAGTACCCAACATGCTCTAAGGTTGAGTTGATATGGTATCCGCTGTACTATGGATTTTGCAGGGCCCATTGAGCCATCCCTCCAATAGGGTTCCACACCCTGTAGTGGGCTTTTGCTTCTTTGTAATTGAGTTGGGAAACTTATGAGAGTGCACCCTTTTAGTTCGGACTAGGGGTTTTGTCATAGCTGGATTATCCCAAAATTGCGTTTGGGTTTTCTAGGCACTTTCCATCACACAGTATTTCCGTACTATGTCCGCCAAGTCAGCGAAGTGTGCTACGTCACGGCGACTTATGGCGTTGAGGACTCCCTTGTCCGTGCAATTGTTGCAAAAGAACGAAATTGCATCTTCCTAGCGACAGTCCTTGACCTTGTCCATTACAAGGAGGAATCTGGCCCAATAGTGATGTACTATCTCTTGGGGCGCTTGCCTAATGTGGGAAAGATAGTTTGTATCTGGGTGGGTGGGTGGATTTAAGTCCAGACCTTGACCCAATCTGTGATCCCGGGGCAGGGGAGTTTCCGATCTTGGAAGTTCGGGCTCCGGGATGTTGCCCTGCGGGTTCGGTATGCGGCCTGATCACTACTAGGAAAAGGGCTATAGATGAAATGGATACTAATGGCGCACCTGGCATGTGGTGCCCCACTACAATATAGGAGTGGAGCACCATGTGCAGGTGCTCCATTAGTGTGGAAGACACTAATGGCGCACCGGATACATGGTGCGCCACTAGTAACATTTTTTTTTCATTTTTCCAAACATACTAATGGCGCATCAAGTAGACAGTGCGCCATTACTAGTTAAAACTAGTAATGGCGCACTGTCCACAGGTGCGCCATTACTAAGTTTTTTTTCAAAAAAAATTCATTTTTTTTTCAAAACTAGTAATGGCGCACCATGGGTGTGGTGCGCCATTACTAGTTTAACTAGTAATGGCGCACCACTCCCACAGTGCGCCATTACTAACTTTCCCCCCTCTATCCCTTTTCCCCTGAGCGCCGCCTCCTCCCCGGTCGAGCCCAATCCCCAATCCCTCGAGCCCTCGACCTGCTGCTCCGCCGCCGCCCCGACCCACTACGTCGCCACTGCTGCCCTACCACCCATCGTCGTCTTCGAGGAAGGGCTCGGGGAAGCAAGAGACTGAGCAAGAAGGCGCCGCCGCCTCCTCGACGCGCCGCCTCCTCCTCGACGCGCCGCCGCCCGCCGCCTCCTCGACACCGGCGCCCTCTTACGGCAGCCTGCTGTTATCGCACAGGTGATTCCTCACCTCGCCCCCTTCCCCTCCTTCCCCTAGGCTACCTCCCGCGAGTACCACAACCCTCTTCCCCCGTGTTCTAGGGTTAGCAAAAGTCAGCAAATTGATTTCAGTGTGGATTTGTGGTCTATATCGGTGGGGGTTGTGCTTCTTCATGTTGATTATTGTGACAATTCTTTCTAAAATTGTGATCTAGTTAAGTGGAGTGCAGGTAGTGTTTTAGCCACCCCCCTCTGAACTCATCTATTTAGTCATATATATGAAGCAACCAAATCTCTTTGGATGTGTGTGTGTGTGTTTGCTGGTTTGCCTTTTTTGCTTAGTTAATGTGTCTTTCAGTTAGGAGCTACTGTCAAAAACTTGAGCTACTTTCAAAAATTCAGTTATGGCATCTAGAATTATGCCATTTTTGTTTTAACTAGAAGACCAAAGTGTTAGGAATTCTGTCCAAACTGTAGTTTTTAGTATTCTGTCCAAACTGAAAACTGTTAAAAAGACCATGTGTTTTTTGGTCAAAATCTGCATGTAAAACTGAAATAATCAGTCATAAAGAATATCCTCAAGACCATGTGTTTCTTGGATTTCTTGATTGTATTTTGTGCTTGCAGGAGTAAATTTCTTGGAGTGATTTTGTGCTTGCAATGTTTGAGTTCTTAAGCCTTTTTTCTGAAAATCAAACAGAAATGTTTTCTTAACTCAGAAGCCTGTTACTGCACCTGTACTGCACATTATAAAGTCTCCTAGTACTTAGCCCACCCAAGCTATGAGGCAAAAATTTCAGTTAACTATTATGGACAATTGTCAATTTTCTGTAATGATGATGGAACATTATAAAGCATTGTACTCCAGTGTATATGAAGGATACAAAAAATTTAGCAACTTCTCTGATTTTATAAAGTTGTTCTTATATGGGTGAAACTTCACTTGTTTTTAGGCTAGTGCAGGGTGTTGCTTTATTCTGTCATCATTTGTAACTATGTCACACATAAATTGTTCCTTCTTCTGTATTTGACAAGTAATAACTTGCAAAGATGATGATCATCTTTTACAGAAAACAATTTCTGTAAAAACGTCAGTAACTTTACTAGTTTGCTGGGTTTTGTCTCCGACCATTGTGTCGTGATGAATTTGCAGGTACCCCGAGAGGCCCTTGAGTTTGCCGGAATGTTGATTAACTTCCGTTCTGGCAAATTTGGGTACTCCATATGTCCTATTTTCAGCAAAGGTCATGCTGAAATTTTCCGTGAATTTTAGCATGACTTTGCTAAAAATAGGACATATGGGGTACTTGCGACTAATGCATGGGCCGGGGTATCTTAGTACTTAGTTAAGTAGGATCAACTGCCCCGCCATTCTTGCTGCATTAAACCATACGTGGCAATAGAGCCAAGTGATTGGGCCCAACATAGAATTCTCCTTAGCATCGATAAACCCTAGATGATAAACCCCAACATAGGTGGCAATAAAGCCAAGTGATTACTGCCAAGTGATTAGGCCCAACCTAGGGTGCCTCGGCATCGATAAACCCTAAATGATGAAAACTTAACTTAGCATTTAGGGTGCCTCGGCGTCGACAAACCCTAAATGATGAAACCTTGGCTTCTATAGAATCGGTGATATAGAAGTGTGATATCAACTCATAGTTATTACTAATGTCAGCTGCTCGTCATCGATAAACCCTAATCTGGAAGAGGAACCACTCATCCTATGTAGTTTTGAATTATGAACATAGGAAATGTCGTCATCGAACGACGAAAGTCTCCCGGGGGAGTGTGACTGGTGCCACGACGATCAAGGTCTGTGTGACAGGCCTCACCTGGACGATGATCGGTGCTTCAACATTAAGCTCGAGGAGACCTTCAAATTTGAAACGGTACGCAACGACGACAATTGTTTTTTCATAATTAAGCATGACTTCAACTATTTCAACGTGTATTTTTCATCTTTTACAATTCGAGTATAGCTTATCCCATGCCATGCAAGACGCTATATCTTGGAGAGGATGGATTTTGAAGACAATGAAATTTCTAAAACAAAGAAAATTCACCTAAGGACTCATCACGATGTGGACTTTGAAGTAAATCTGTATAATTCTGAGAGCGTAACCCATTTTGGTTGCATAAATTGGGAAGCATTTTGCAAGATGTATGGTTTTGATGAGGGTATGCTTATCACCATGGATCTTGGTAATCCTGACATCGACCAAGACAATATGGACATTTGGGTCCTTGTTGATACGCCTCTAGTTCTACCGCCATGTGAGTTTCTCAAACATAGTTATTAGCTAATTTATATTGTTTATTTCAAAATAGTTGACAACTTATTTCCATTGACAGTTTATTTTTATTGTTCAAAGAATGTGCGGGAGATGGTAGACAAAACCCACTACACCGATGGCTCCGAATTAAGAACTTACAAGGAGAAAAATCATCTGGTCGTATTTTGTACTAACATTGAGAATTACAATATCTACAATCAAACTCCTCAACATTATGGTCAATACGTTCCACTAGTGCATGTGTTCAACTACGGTAACTACCATGGAGATACCCTGGTAAGATTTTTACTATTACGACATCCGTGCATCTTTTGCATACTTCTAAAACTAGTACATCATTGCTAACTATGAAGTTATTACTATGTTTTTCAACAGATAATCCCAGAGAATTGTGTGCCTCATTTGATGTATCAGAAAGGTAGTCTTAATGTTTTGAACATACAACCAGGTCATCCTACGAATCTCAACTATCCATACGAGATTTCTAAAAGGAGTGGAGACATGAAAATTGAAGGATGGAAAAAATGTATGGACAGTCGTAAGGAGGTTCTTGGAAGCAAAAGGAAGCGAAGCGCAAGAATTGGAGAGAGGATGTTCTCCATTCTCCATAATGGAGAGTCAGGGTCTATATTGTTTTATGCTATTTTACCTTAAATAGGGTATTTAGGTCCTGCCTAATACTGATGATCATGTGCTAAGAACAATTAAGTAGGGTTGGTTCGATGACTATCAAGATGATGATCGTAGGACTTGTTATTAATAACGAGTAGAAGTTGTATGATGATGATTAGTAGGACTTGTTAGGATTAGTATTACTTCCGAGAAACTCACTACTCGCGGTCTCGAGACTTGTAATGTTCTATCTTTGTTCGGTCTTTTGAATTCGGAGACTAATATGATGAATTGTATTCGGAGACTAATCTTCTATTGTATTTGATGAATCTGCTGTTGCTGTGTGGTGCTGTCTATATTCTGTCCAATAATATATTTCGTAACCTGTGCAAAAATCAAAAAAGTAAAAAAAAATAAAACCTAATATTCATACTAATGGCGCATCACCCCACAGTGCGCCATTAGTATGCCAAAGCACATGGGTAAATATGGCCCCTGGGAGGCATACTAATGGCGCATGTTGGTCTATACTAATGGCGCACGGCGTGGTGCGCCATTAGTATACCAGATAATAATGGCGTACCAGTGGTGCGCCATTAGTATATAATACTAGTGGCGTGGTACTAGTGGCGCACTAGTAGTGCACCATTAGTAGGCAAAACTGGTGCGCCACTAGTAGGTCTTTTCCTAGTAGTGGATTCTGGATTCAGGGTTAGGGCGGCATCCTCCCGCGAGCGCGTATCCTGTTTGGAGAGCTCGGGAATCCGGACATAGTCTGTCCTCAGGATAGAGGGAGAATCGCCGCATTGCTCCTCCACCACCGTTATCTGATGGGTGACCGGCGGAGAGTTAATCTCCCTTTGGTCGGGTTTAAGCCCGATCCGATCGTAGTCCGTAGTGACTCCCAGAGCGGCAATGCGATCCAAGAGCTCATTCAAAGAGGAGAGCTCCATTGGATCCATCTGCTCGGAAAATTTTGAGCCGATGTGGAGGTTATTTTCGATGACCCGAGAGGTCATCGTTTGCGCACTCTCAATGAATAACAGCGGCCGAGCGGGTGGTCACCACGAAGCCGCCTAGTCGGAGAGTTTGGCCTACAGCGAGGGCTCCCCCAGAGGTGATGTTGTCCTTGACAACAAGGCGAGCCATCTTCCTTATGATGAAGACACGGTGGAACTCTCAATGAAAGCACTAATGTCGGTGTAAAAACCGACGGATCTCAGGTAGGGGGTCCCAAACTGTGCATCTAAGGCAGATGGTAACAGGAGGAGAGGGACACGATGTTTACCCAGGTTCGGGCCCTCTTGATGGAGGTAAAACCCTACGTCCTGCTTGATTGTTCTTGATGATATGAGTATTACAAGAATTGATCTACCACGAGATCAGAGAGGCTAAACCCTAGAAGCTAGCCTATGGTATGATTGTATCTTGTCCTACGGACTAAAACCCTCCGGTTTATATAGACACTGGAGGGGGCTAGGGTTACACAAGGTCTGTTACAAAGGAGGAGATATACATATCCGTATTGCCTAGCTTGCCTTCTACGCCAAGTAAAGTCCCATCCGGACACGAGACGAAGTCTTCAATCTTGTATGTTCATAGTCCAACAGTCCGGCCAAAGGATATAGTCCGGCTGTCCGGAGACCCCCTAATCCAGGACTCCCTCACCCAAGCTTAATTCCTGCTCGTCCTCGAGTAGGTAAATGATAAAAACATAATTTTTGATGTGGAATGCTACTCGGCATAATTTCAATGTAATTCTTCTTAATTGTGGTATGAATATTCAGATCTGAAAGACTCAAGACAAAAGTTCAATATTGACATAAAAATAATAATACTTCAAGCATACTAACTAAGAAATTATGTCTCTTCAAAATAACATGGCCAAAGAAAGTTATCCCTACAAAATCATATAGTCTGGCTATGCTCTATCTTCACCACACAAAGTATTTAAATCATGCACAACCCCGATGACAAGCCAAGCAATTGTTTCATACTTTTGGTGTTCTCAAACTTTTTCAATCTTCACGCAATACATGAGCGTGAGCCATGGACATAGCACTTTAGGTGGAATAGAATGGTGGTTGTGGAAGAGACAAAAAAGAGGGAAGATAGTCTCACATCAACTAGGCGTATCAACGGGCTATGGAGATGCCCATCAATAGATATCAATGTGAGTGAGTAGGGATTGCCATGCAACGGATGCACTAGAGCTATAAGTATATGAAAGCTCAACAAAAGGAACTAAGTGGGTGTGCATCCAACTCGCTTGCTCACGAAGACCTAGGGCATTTTGAGGAAGCCCGTCATTGGAATATACAAGCCAAGTTCTATAATGAAAAATTCCCACTAGCATATGAAAGTGATAACATAGGAGACTCTCTATTATGAAGATCATGGTGTTACTTTGAAGCACAAGTGTGGTAAAAGGATAGTTGAATTGTCCCTTCTCTCTTTTTCTCTCAGAGTTTTTTATTTGGGCCTTTCCTTTTTTATGGCCTCTTTTTTTTGTCCGGAGTCTCATCCCGACTTGTGGGGGAATCATAGTCTCCATCATCCTTTCCTCACTTGGGACAATGCTCTAAAACTGATGATCATCACACTTTCATTTACTTACAACTCAACAGTTACAACTCAATACTTAGAACAAAATATGACTCTATGTGAATGCCTCCGGCGGTGTACCGGGATATGCAATGAATCAAGAGTGACATGTATGAAAAAATTATGAACGGTGGCTTTGCCACAAATACAATGTCAACTACATGATCATGCAAAGCAATATGACAATGATGGAGCGTGTCATAGTAAATGGAACGGTGGAAAGTTGCATGGCAATATATCTCGGAATGGCTATGGAAATGCCATGATAGGTAGGCACGGTGGCTGTTTTCAGGAAGGCATATGGTGGGTGTATGATACCGGCGAAAGGTGCGCGATATTAGAGAGGCTAGCAATGGTGGAAGAAAGAAAAGTGCGTATGATCCATGGACTCAACCTTAGTCATAAAGAACTCATATAATTATTGCAAAAATCTACAAATTATCAAAGCAAAGTATTACGCGCATGCTCCTAGGGGGATAGATTGGTAGGAAAAGACCATCGCTCGTCCCCGACCACCACTCATAAGGAAGACAATCAATAAATAAATCAGGCTCCGACTTCATCACATAACGGTTCACCATACGTGCATGCTACGGGAATCACAAACTTTAACACAAGTATTTCTCAAATTCACAACTACTCAACTAGCATGACTCTAATATCACCATCTCCATATCTCAAAACAATTATCAAGTATCAAACTTCTCATAGTATTCAACACACTCATAAGAAATTTTTTATTAATCATGAATGCCTAACATAATTAAAGCAAATTACCATGCTGTTTTGTAGGACTCTCAAAATAATCTAAATGAAGCATGAGAGAACAATAGTTTCTATAAAAAAATCCACCGACGTGCTCTAAAAGATATAAGTGAAGCACTAGAGCAAAAACTATATAACTCAAAAGATATAAGTGAAGCACATAGAGCATTCTAACAATTTCCGAATCATGTGTGTCTCTCTCAAAAGGTGTGTACAGCAAGGATGATTGTGGAAAACTAACAAATAAAGACTCAAATAATACAAGACTCTCCAAGCAAAACACATATCATGTGGTAAATAAAAATATAGCTCCAAGTAAAGTTACCGATGGAAGTAGACGAAAGAGGGGATGCCTTCTGGGGCATCCCCAAACTTTGGCTTTTAGGTGTCCTTATATTATCTTGGGGTGCCATGGGCATCCCCAATGTTAGGCTCTTTCCACTCCTTGTTCCATAATCCATCAAATCTTTTACCCAAAACTTGAAAACTTCACAACACAAAACTTAAAGTAGAAAATCTCGTGAGCTCCGTTAGAGAAAGAAAACAAAACACCACTTCAAGGTACTGCAATGAACTCATTATTTATTTATGTTGGTGTTAAACCTACTGTATTCCAACTTCTCTATGGTTTATAAACTATTTTACTAGCCATAGATTCATCAAAATAAGCAAACAACACACGAAAAATAGAATCTGTCAAAAACAGAACATTCTGTAGTAATATGTAGCTAACGCAAGATCTGGAACCCCAAAAATTCTAAAATAAATTTATGGACGTGAGGAATTTATCTATTAATCATCTTAAAAAATAATTAACTAAATAGCACTTTCCAAATAAAAATGGCAGCAATTCTCGTGAGCGCTATAGTTTCTGTTTTTTACAGCAAGATTAAAAAGGCTTTCCCCAAGTCTTCACAACGGTTCTACTTGGCACAAACACTAATTAAACACAAAAAACACAACAAAAACAGAGGCTAGATAAATTATTTATTGAAGAACCGCAAGGAAAAATATTGGATTATCTCCCAACAAGCACTTTTCTTTAAAGCCCTTTTAGCTAAGCATTGATAATTTTAATGATGCTCACATGAAAGACAAGAATTGAAGCACAAAGAGAGCATCATAAAACATGTGACAAACACATCTAAGTCTAACATACTTCCTATGCATAGGCATCTTATAGGCAAACAAATTATCATGGCAAGCAAAAACTAGCATATGCATGGAAGAGGAAAGAAACAATAGCAATCTCAACATAACGAGAGGTAATTTAGTAACATGAAGATTTCTACCACCATATTTTCCTCTCTCATAATAATTACATGTAGGATCATAAGCAAATTCAACAAAATAGCTATCACATGAAATATTTTCAACACGATCCACATGCATGCAAATTTGACACTCTTCCAAAATAGTGGGATTACATTAACTAAAGTCATGACTTCTCCAAACCCAATTTTATCAATTTTTTTATAAGATTGAACATTCTCCAAATATGTGGGATCTAAAGTTGACACTCTTCCAAACCCACTTTCAATAACATTTCAAACACTATTATCAATCTCATATTCATCATGGGGCTTAAATAAATTTTCAAGATCAAAAGAAGAATCACCCCAATCATGATCATTGCAACAAGTTGTAGACATAGCAAAACTAGCATCCCCAAGCTTAGGGTTTTGCATATTATAAGCACAATTGACATTAATAGGATTTATACCATCATCATTGCAATCATTCTTTTTATTGAAAGATTCACCGTGAATCACTCCATAAAGTACTTTATCACAATTTTTAGATTCACTAATTTTAAGAAAAATTTCATAAAGATAATCTAGTGCACAAGACTCACTAGCAATTGGTTCATCATAATTTGATCTCTTAAAAAGATTAACAAGTGGATGAGGATCCATAGATCTTAGGTTCTCTGCTTAGTAATAAATAAACAACTATTCCAACCATACGAGCAAACAAGAGAAGGACAAAAAGAGGCAAACGGAGAAAGAGAGGGAGGATGGAGAGAGAGGGCAAATAAAACGACAAGGGTGAAGTGGGGGAGAGGAAAACGAGAGGCAAATGGAAAATAATGTAATGCGGGAGATAAGGGTTTGTGATGGGTACTTGGTGTGTTGACTTTTGCGTAGACCTCCCCGGCAACGGCGCCAGAAATCCTTCTTGCTACCTCTTGAGCACTGCGTTGGTTTTCCCTTGAAGAGGAAAGGGTGATGCAGCAAAGTAGCGTAAGTATTTCCCTCAGTTTTTGAGAACCAAGGTATCAATCCAGTAGGAGGCCACGCATGAGTCCCTCTTACCTACACAAACAAATAAATCCTCACAACCAACGCGATAAGGGGTTGTCAATCCCTACACGGTCACTTACGAGAGTGAGATCTGATGGATATGATAAGATAATATTTTTGGTATTTTTTATGATAAAGATGCAAAGTAAAATAAAAGGGAATAAAAATAACTAAGTGTTGGAAGATTAATATGATGGAAGATAGACCCGGGGGCCATAGGTTTCACTAGTGGCTTCTCTCAAGAGCATAAGTATTCACGGTGGGTAAACAAATTACTGTTGAGCAATTGACAGAATTGAGCATAGTTATGAGAATATCTAGGTATGATCATGTATATAGGCATCACATCTGAGACAAGTAGACCGACTCCTGCCTGCATCCACTACTATTACTCCACACATCGACCACTATCCAGCATGCATCTGGAGTATTAAGTTCAAGAGAACAGAGTAACGCTTTAAGCAAGATGACATGATGTATAGGGATAAACTCATGCAATATGATATAAACCCCATCTTGTTATCCTCGATGGCAACAATACAATACGTGCCTTGCTTCCCCTACTGTCACTGGGAAAGGACACCGCAAGATTGAACCCAAAGCTAAGCACTTCTCCCATTGCAAGAAATATCAATCTAGTAGGCCAAACCAAACTGATAATTCAAAGAGACTTGCAAAGATAACCAATCATACATAAAAGAATTCAGAAAAGATTCAAATATTGTTCATAGATAAACTTGATCATAAACCCACAATTCATCGGTCTCAACAAACACACCGCAAAAGAAGATTACATCGAATAGATCTCCACAAGAGAGGGGGAGAACTTTGTATTGAGATCCAAAAAGAGAGAAGAAGCCATGTAGCTAATAACTATGGACCCGTAGGTCTGAAGTAAACTACTCACACTTCATCGGAGGGGCTATGGTGTTGATGTAGAAGCCCTCCGTGATCGATGCCCCCTCCGGCGGAGCTCCGGAAAAGGCCCCAAGATGGGATCTCGTGGATATAGAAAGTCACAGCGGTGGAATTAGGGTTTTTTCTCCGTATCTGGTAGTTTGGGGGTACGTAGGTATATATAGGAGGAAGGAGTATGTCTGTGGAGCAACAGGGGGACCACGAGGGTGGAGGGCGTGCCCAGGGGTGGTAGGCGCGCCCCCTACCTCATGGCCTCCTGGTAGATGTCTTGACGTAGGGTCCAAGTCCTCTGGATCACGTTCGTTCCGAAAATCATGTTCCCGAAGGTTTCATTCCGTTTGGACTCCGTTTGATATTCTTTTTCTACGAAACTCTGAAATAGGCAAAAAACAACAATTCTGGGATGGGCCTCCGGTTAATAGGTTAGTCCCAAAAATAATATAAAAGTGTATAATAAATCCCAATAATGTCCAAAACATAATATAATATAGCATGGAACAATAAAAAATTATAGATTCGTTGGAGACGTATCACATGCCAAGTTGATCCGATGGCACAGAGAGGACTGTAAGAAAGAGGGGAAGTTGAGAGCACCCGCTGACGTGTCGCAGTGGAGAAAAATCGAGAGAAAGTACCGGGTTGAGTTTGCAGGTGACCCAAGGAACATATGGTTCGGTTTAAGCGCGGATGGCATTAATCCTTTCGGGGAGCAGAGCAGCAATCACAGCATCTGGCCCGTGACTTTATGTATGTATAACCTTCCTCCTTGGATGTGCATGAAGTGCAAGTTCATTATGATGCCAATTCTCATCCAAGGCCCTAAGCAACCCGGCAACGACATTGATGTGTACCTAAGGCCATTAGTTGAAGAACTTTTACAGCTGTGGAATGGAAACAATGTACATGTGTGGGATGAGCACAAACAGGAGAAATTTAACCTGAATGCGTTGCTATTTGTAACCATCAATGATTGGTCTGCTCTCAGTAACCTTTCAAGACAGACAAACAAGGGATACCATGCATGCACGCACTGTTTAGCTGATACCAAAAGTATATACCTGGACAACTGCAGGAAGAATGTGTACCTGGGGCATCGTCAATTTCTTCCGACCAACCATCAATGTTGAAAGAAAGGCAAGCATTCCAAAGGCGAGGCAGATCACCGGAAGAAGCCCGCCATGCGTAGCGGTGATCACGTACTTGCTATGGTTAATGATTTACACGTAATCTTTGGAAAGGGTCCCGGCGGACTATCTGTTCCGAATGAACTAATATAAAAAAGAATGAACTAGAAAACTTTTATAAAACTCTAATAGCAAAAACAATAAACTAAAAGAATGATCTAGAAAACTTTAATGAAACTCTAATAGAAAAAAGAATGAACTAGAAAACTTTAATGAAACTTCAATAGCAAAAGGAATCAACTAAAAAGCTTTTGTAAAGCTGTAATATTATTGAAACTAAAACTATATAAAATTTATGCAACTAAAATTATCAAAGTTTTTTCCGTTCAAACATTAAAAGCAATTTGTTATAAAGAACTTTATTTGTTAGAAACTTTAATAGCAAAAAGAATTATCATAAAGATTTTTTTGTTAGTAACTAAAATAACAAAAAATGTTTTTGAATATAATGATAAAACACAGTAATAGCAGGAAAAAGAATCACTCCAAAATTTATTTTTATAGTAAAGTTAATCACAAACTTGCGATTCACACTAATTTCAAAGAATTCAAATTTGAAAACTAATGGCACTAACACCAAGTTTCTAATTTTTCTGACCTAAAAGCAAAAAAGCAAAGAACAAAAGAAAATAAATAATGCAAAAAACAAAACAAAAATACTGGAAAAAATTAAAAAAATGCACACAAATTTCAAAGAATTCAAATTTAAACTATTCAAATTTGAAAACTAATGTCACTAACAGAAAGTTTATAATTTTTCTGACCTAAAAGCAAAAAGAATTAAAAAATAAAGCAAAAAACAAAAGAGAATAAATATTGCAAAAAACAAAACAAAAAACTGGAAAAAAAATAAAAAAATGCCGCCTACTAGGCCACCACGGCCTGAATACAACTAGAAACCCAGCCATACAGGTGGGCCAGGATTCAGGCCCGTAGAAGGCCAGTAGGCCCACAGGCATGTACAAAGAGGTTAGACCCGTAAGTCTGTTTTAGAGAGGAGATCGATAGCTCAGGCACACTGCACCTTATAAACAGGTGTGGCTCTCTCTCAGCTAGCGAGATGGGACTAAACTCCCACCACCACGCGGCTGTGCAAGGCAATTGGTCCCTGTTGGTGGCACGAACCGGGACCAATGCCCCCCTTTGGTCCCGGTTCATGCCACAACCGGGACCAAAACTCCCCTTTGGTCCCGGTTCGTGCCACCAACCGGGACCAAAGGTCTCTGTTTCCCGCCCTTTGGGCTGCTGAAAAGAGACCTTTGGTCTCGGGACTAAAGGGGGCATTGGTCCCGGTTGGTGCCACGAACCAGGACCAAAGACTTTGCTATATAAGCAACACTTGGGAATTTTTAGATTTCCATCGTCAATTCGTGCCCGATGCCGCAGCGCTGCTCCTCGTCACCGTCGCCGCACCGCCCTGCTCCACCGCGTCGTCGCCGACGCCGTCAGGCTGCTCCACCGCAACGTCGCCGCCGGCAACGCCCACCCCGACGCCGCCCAGGCCGCCCCTGTCTGCCCCGACGCCGACGTCGCCCCGGCCCGACGCCGCCGCCCCGACGCCGCCCGGCCCGCCCCAACGCCTCCTATGTGAGCACCGCACTGCCCTGCCCCGCCGCCGCCGCGTTGCTTTTTTTGTTATGTATGCTTTCTTCTTATATCTGTGTATGTATGAATGTATTTTTTAGACTTTTTATATGTATGAAAAATAGGAAGAAGGAAGAAGGGATGAAGGTAAGAAAAAGAAGGAGAGGAAAAAGGGGAGAACAAAGAGAAGAATAGGAGAAAAAAAAGAAGAGAAAGAAGGAGAATAAGAGAAGAAGAGGAGAGGAAGAAGAGGAGAAAAAAATAAGAAGAGGAAGAAGAAGAAAAAAAGGAGAAAAAAAATAGATTTCTCCTCTTTTTTTCTTCTTCCTCTTCTTAATTTTTATCGGGAACGAGGGTGTCGAGTATTGCTGAGCGGTCGAGGGTCGGGAACTAGGGTAGAGGGTCGAGGGTCACCAGGGGTCGAGGGTCACCGATGGTTCGAGGGGCGAGGGTCATCGAGGGGTCGAGGGTCAAGGAACGCCGAGGGGTCGAGGGTCACTGAGGGTTCGAGGGTTGTCGAGGGGTCAAGGGTCGAGGATCGCCGAGGGGTCGAGAGGTTGCCTTCTGTCAAAGTATTGAAGAAATCCATGGCCTCATCATTAGTCGAAAGTAATTGGGGCATGATGGTACGAAGTTCTCCAAAGTGATTCTGGAACGGAGTCCCGGATAGGATAATTCGCCTTTTGGTATGAATTTCAGCAAAGGCCTTCCAAATAGCGATATTCGGAAGGCTCTTGCTGAACTTTGTACCAAAAAGCGAATTATCCTATCCGGGACTCCGTTCCAAAATAACTTTGGAGAGCTTCGTACCATCATGCGCCTGTTACTTTCGCCTAATGATGAAGCCATTGTTTTGTTGAATCCTTTGACACTAGACAAACATGACATGAGGGGGTCGAGGGTCAGGAACTAGGGTAGAGGGTCGTGGATCGCCGAGCAGTCGAGGGTCGTGAACTAGGGTAGAGGGTTGCCGAGGGGTCGAGGGTCGAGGAGGGGTCGAGGGTCGCCGAGGGGTCGAGGGTCGAGGGTCATCGAGGGGTTGAGGGTCGCCGAGGGTCGAGGGTCGCCGAGGGTTCGAGGGTAGAGGGTCCTCGAGGGGTCGAGGGTCGAGGATCGCCGAGGGGTCAAGGGGTTGCCTTGTGTCAAAGTATTGAAGAAATCCATGGCTTCATCATTAGCCGGAAGTAACCGGGGCATGACGGTATGAAGTTCTCCAAAGTTATTCTGGAACGGAGTCCCAGATAGGATAATTCGCCTTTTGGTATGAATTTCAGCAAAGGCCTTCCAAATAGCGATATTTGGAAGGCTCTTGCTGAACTTTGTACCAAAAAGCGAATTATCCTATCTAGGACTTCGTTCCAAAATAACTTTGGAGAGCTTCGTACCATCATGCGCCTGTTACTTTCGCCTAATGATGAAGCCATGGTTTTGTTGAATCCTTTGACACTAGATAGCGTGACATTTAGAAGGGTAGATGAGATCAGGAAAAATATGGACCATTTTCTGCACATCCAGAATGGCGCCATTTTGTTAAATCCCTTGTCGGTCCAGACGTCGGACAATCATGAGAGAGGTGGTCTGGCCCAAACCCTAGAAGCATTGTCGAGGCCACCCAAATTTACCAAGTTAAAAGAGCATTGTCGTTGAGGCCACCCCAAACCATAGAAGCGTTGTCGAGGCCACCCCAAACCGTAGAAGCGTTGTCAAGGCCACCCCAAACTGTAGAAGCGTCGAGGCCACTAATATGATTCCTTGTTGTGATTAGCTATCTAGGTATACGCGTCTACCACTAATGTATCCATCTATCATGTTTGTATATTAATTGCGTTGTAATATTTGCAGAAACTATGGAGCACCGAGACTTGGATGCAGAACAGTTGTTGGGGGACATAATCCACAACGGAGGTGATGTCTTGTCATATCTCAACGACACTGATGGTCTAGAAGGAGAGGGTGAAGCAGGCTCTGGTGATCTAACAATGGAGGTGGAAGGACATGATTATGATGGCTCCGGTGACGGAATGCCGGTGTGGAATCTTGATTCCTACTCTAGTTCCAAATCCCCCTCCTGTACTCCCTGTACTCAAGCGCACTATCATGTCGCCGGTCAACGCGGATCTCCGAGCCGGAGATCCTGAGGTCCGTCCTGCCTTCGGGCGCTGCGTGCTCGCTCAACAGTGGCATGGAGGCGCTTGACGACTAGTTTGCCAGCAAAGTGCTGATGGTAACCATCAACGGCGACCGGCCTCCCGTCTTGCCGGACGACCTTGTCAAAGCTCTTGGCATTGCGCACGGCATCCAAATAAGTGACTTGCTCATCGAAGTCTGTCCGCCACAGGCTGATTTCTTCATCAGGTTCCGGACAACTTTCGACTGCAGTCATGTGTTCGAATCTTCCCAGCATTTGTTCTCCGATGGCACGCTGGTGAGCTTTCATCGGGGGCACCCAAGATGGGGCTCGGTGCCCTCTGAGCTTGAGTTTTTAACAAAGCTTACCTTCCATGGCATGCCTCGACATGCTTGGAACAGCGAGTCCATGAATGAGCTTATCAACAACCTTGGAGGTCAGCTCGTAAGTATGTTTGTTCCTCCAGACAGCTAGGCTCTGACGGTTATGGCATGGATGAAGAAGCCGTCCACCATACCGAAGGTGATTGGTGTTGAGATACCAGTGCAGGAACCGGGGTTGCACTATTTGTCGCCAGCGAGGCCGCCGCGGACCACGTTAGGGATGTACCTGTATCGAGTGTTCATGCATGTCGAAGAAGTGGTCAATCCATCAATCGAAGTCCTGCTGCCGCCGCTGGTGCCCGGGTCCGTCGATGACGTCCATTATAGGAGTCAACATCAGACTTTCCCCGTGTTGCTCGGAACGATGGATGGCACAGGGCCTACTCCATCGCGCGGCGGAGGCCACTTCTTCTTTGGGAGAAGAGGCAGGGCTAGCTGCCTGGATGTGCTCTAATTTGAGGTAACAACTGAATCTAGTTAAATCTGAGTTATGGGTATGAAGCACTGATGTGCTAGTACATTTGATTGTGACCTGTTCTATTTTTTTATCTGAACTTTTTTTAGAAAGGGTTGTACGTCAACTTAATATTCTAGTAGAACTTATATATTCTATTGTCTGTCTATTTTCTTTGCACAACATTCAAGATATTTCCCCGTCATTGATAAAGACGATGAACCACTACTAGGAAAACGGCTATAGCTAATATGGACATTAATGGCGCACCATGTATGTGGTGCGCCACTGATATATAGCAGTGGCGCACCAGAATCAGGTGCGCCATTGCTATGTTTTTACTAATGGCGCACCACATGAGCAGTACACCATTGCTATTTTTTTGGATCCACCCCCCCACCAGACATAGCAATGGCGCACCACACCTAGGTGCGCCACTGCTATGCTACACAGTAGTGGCGCACCTAGGTGTGGTGTGCCATTGCTATGTCTCACACACATAAACACCCCTCCCGGTGGATCACCTTTTAGGTTTTTTAAAACATAAAATAAAATGATAAAAGATTCAAAAAAAATTCAAAAAAATAGATGCCCATGTGTTATGTGTTATAGCTGTTAGGAAAATTAACAAACATGAATTTTGAATTTTTTGCAAAAGGCCACCGTGTTTCGGTAAAATGGCCGTACCTTTTGCATACGACCTCCGATGAAAAAGTTTTTTATATGAAAAATTGTCTACTCGAAAAGTTACATCCGAATTTTGCAGGCGACCTCTTCATTTTTCTCCTCCTTACCTCTTCATTTTTCTCCTCCTCTCCTCCACTCCATCTCCCCTCCTCTCCTCCACCATACTCCCCTCCTCCTGTCCGGCGACCTCCTCCTTGTCCTCCTCTCCGGCGACCTCCTCCTCCCTCTTCTCCTCCCCTCTCCTCACGGTTTCTCCTCCCTCCTCTCCGGTGAGCTCCTCCACCCTCCTCTCCGGTGAGCTCCTCCTCCCTCCTCTCTTCTCCTCCCCTCCCCTCACGGTTTCTCCTCCCTCGTCTCTGGTGAACTCCTCTCCGGTGACCTCCTCCTCCTCTCCCGCGATGTAGGCGAGCTGCTCTTCGGTGACCTCCTCCTCCTCCTCTCCGACGATGTAGGCGAGCTCCTCTCCGGCAAAGGAACGTACAAGATCCAAGAACGAGAACAAAATTTGAAAAAATATCTTGCAAAAAAACGAGCAAAAAAGGGCAAAAAAAATCGCGATCCAGATCCAAATTCAAAATTCAAAACTAGCAATGGCGCACGGTGGGGGTTAGACGGTGCGCCACTACTATTTTCCCACCTTCAAAATTCAGAAAAAAAATCTAAAAAATTCAAAAAAAAAGTTACCAGTGGCTCACCTATAGCAATATTAATGGCGCACTACAAGGAGGTGCGCCATTAGTATTTGTTACTAGTGGCGTGGTAATAGTGGCATACCTATAGTGTGCCATTAATAGCCAAAATAGGTGCGCCACTAACAGCCTTTTTTCTAGTAGTGAACCGTTATGTACGAGTTCGTTGGTTTAAACATAGCCTTATCCATAGCGATCCACTGCTTCCACCCTGATTGTGCCGCATGCGTGAAATTTTTGTATGCAAGTTCAGTGTGCTATGTTGTTCTATATGATTGTGTCAACTATATAAGTTTTTACTGAGAATCATCAATGCATATGGCTGAAAGATGTATTTACAAGCATCGACCGATGGGTCTCTCTCTCTCTATCTCCCACACACACACACACACAAACACACACACACGCACACGCACAAGTGGGACCCGTTGAATTATTTCTTCGCTTGTGACAACTTTTAATTAGGTTCCACTGTACTCTAACTTTTTCTTAAATTATTAATTGAGCTTTGTAACTTCAAAAGGTTGTACAGAAGCCTTGTTTGGGCCTTTCCGGCGTCGTTGAATGTGGGCTGAGTAGCCATGTAAGGTTGTACTGTACTACACAAGCCTTTTCTTCAACATCAGCAATGCAACTGGGCCGACAGTTGTACACAATCCGGGTCAACTTGTTATTCTCCGCCCCGCTGGGCTGCAAATCTTTCCTAGGAGGGATGCATTAGGCTTTACAAGAAAATGCGCTTTAAGAAATAATAAATGGGATGTAATTATAAAAACTGGGCAGTAACTATAAAAACATGCACCAAACACGTAATTAGTTTATAAAATATTTCTTTTGGATTTTGAAAATTTTAATTTCATTAATTGTTGCGCACGCAATGTTTTTTTTGGATTTTTATGTAATACGAAATTATATTGAAATTGTATTTAATCTAACCAGAAATTTTGGGATAAATATATTTTGGATCCCATCAAAATGTGGGAAATTTTATTGAATTCTGTTTTGAACGGTTGGTCAAAATTATTAATCGTTGTCCTAGCTAGAAAATGGGCTATACTTTTAACAAACTATAAATGGGCTGCAGTAAATTCCATTAGAATTCAAAAAGGGATGTACATTCCTACAAATCACAAATGGGCTATAAGTTCTCTGCCACACACTTGTAGGCCTACTAAGTTGACGCGTCCCCTAAAAAAATTAGTTGACGCGCATGCAAGGCTTTGTCAACTTATAGTTAACACACGGTTCTAGCAATAGTGGCCGTTGGATGTCCATCCAACGGATGTTGTGCTTCTTCTTCAATCTCGGATATTCTAGCTTCAGCTGCTCAAAAAATGATTCCTCCCCCTGACATCTGGGGCACACCGTTTCGGAGGCTGACCTGTGAGCCTACTAAGTTGACGCATACCAAGGGCTTTTTCAACTTAGTCAATATAAACGATTCTAGCTGCAGTGACTATACGATGTCCATCCAATGGCCGTCGTGATTCTTCAACCTCTGGTCTTCTTGCTCCAGATGCCCAAAGCAGCGCCGGTCGTGCCACCTGCTCCTGCCTCCCGTGGTCGGCTATGCTGCCGCGGAGGCCTCACCGCCCCTACCACTCCCATCGCTGGCTAGGCCCTGCGGCGACGGCAGCCTCACACCGCAGCCGAACCAGTGAACCCTCGTACTCCTCTTCGCGTGGGCATCCACAGCCGCGTCTTCCCCGACTCCGTGTCGTCCCCTTCCTATAGGCCTCGCCGTCGTCCACCGCCCTGGTGCACTCGGCACGGCGTGGTCAACGTGGTCCAGGAATGACTTCAATCGGAAGAGTACTGTACGTGGAGAGGCTGACAGCTGGGTCGATGGCCGCAGCAAGGAAGTGCCTCCTTATGACGCGCAAAATAATGATTCCTCCACCTGACAGCGGGGACCCACCGGACGGGCCACCGTATTTCGTGAAAAAAACGTTTCTCCCCTGACTGCTGGGACCCACCAGCTACATCTTCACACGCAAGGAAGTGCATCCATATTACGGGAAAAAAGAATCATCCCCCCTGACTGTTGGGACCCACCAGCTACATCTTCGCACACAAGGAAGTGCCTGACAGTCGGGACCCACCCGGTCGAAGCACACGTAGCGTTGTCATTCTCGTCGTGAACGTGTATGTACATACTGGTCAATCGATCTGTCTGCAGGCTCCAGCGATGAACCGTGGCCCTGTAACGAAGGGCACGTGTGGTAGTAGAGTGTGGCACCCCGGCTCAGAGCAACCGGTTTACCTTGCATTAACAGCCCAGATACCATGTCTTCTGGCAACACACAACATCATTGTACAGAAAACAACTGCTTTATTGATGCTAGCGGATCTAAGTTTACATTACAACATGTAACGAGGCCGAGCGGCACACACGGTGTGGCTGGACAATATGTACATTATTCAGTGAACATAAAGGCCTCGATCATAACAACTACGCGGCAGCGGAACAACGTTGTAGCGGAAGCTCCATAGCACATGGACACCGATGTCGACATGATCTAGACTCGAACGGCACTCCTTTCCACGGGACTTTCCTGAAAACTGGCATGACACGCCAGGTCGGTAGATTGAATGTACTTGCAAGCTCACAACAAGCATAAACATAATGATAAACAATATCATGATAATTAACCAATTATTAGTAATGCAACAATATAACCAACATGCTGTGATCACGCTCTTATGAGAGCAGACCGTCAGACTAGCTTACCAACGGTGATCGCTTCTGGATCACAAATGTACCAACCACCTGATCTTATCTATGGATACCTCATGATCATTCCGGCGATCACAACCACGACCAATATTTGGTCTCAAATAGTGATCCTTCCGGCGATCACAACCACGACCAACACTTGGTCTCAACCGACAGGATGACCTTCCCGCCATCCTCAACAGTGCAAAGTTCATGACTTACTGTGCAAGATTAATTCAATGTTGACCCACGGTGTGACCTACTTTCGAGGTGTCCGTAACCGTGGACTCGGCTATCGATAGATTAATACACTCTGCAGAGGTAGCGCACTGTACCCACACCATGGAACCCATGGCCTCGTACTCCCATTCAGGTGGACCAATGGCATTCTGACGAAACCCCTCCATTGCCATGACACTGTCTCGGCCACTCCGACCCATTCCCAACTGGGCTAGTCCTGGGTGGCCCCGTGTCTACCAAAGACACAACGACCACCGTCGTGGCCAAACGTCCCTCATGGGGACCGTCCCTCACGGGGACCGGTACCAAAATCTCAACAACGGGCTCACAAGGTTATGT
This sequence comes from Triticum urartu, assembly GCF_056163025.1. Classification (NCBI taxonomy): domain Eukaryota; kingdom Viridiplantae; phylum Streptophyta; class Magnoliopsida; order Poales; family Poaceae; genus Triticum; species Triticum urartu. The sequence continues at coordinate 92,446,782 of NC_141878.1, forward strand.
CCTCTTACCGGGCCAGGGTACCACACGCCCATAACCTTCCCTAGTTGGAGGCACCGACCAGAGGCATGACAACGGACGGGATAAAGGCCTTCCCATACAGGCAAATGTGGTTGCACTGGGAAAAAACTCGATTCGGGGGCACCATGACCCGGTCAACGATATATTCAAGTTGTATTATTATCAGGTTCAACTTAAAAAAAACAAGCGGTGTCATATTATGCCATGAAATGCAACACTAAGATAGGCACCACACATTAACGGAAATAACTGAGTCAACTAAATCCACACTAAGCATAACAACAACAACTCCTCATACTTCTCTGGTTAGGATTAACTTCACATTAAACATAATCTTTTCTAACCAATTTTATCGTTTTTCTCATGCAAGAAAATAATTCCAATTAATTACTTATATCCATAACCATATTATTTCTATCATAGGAAAGATTAATCCTAGTTTCTATCTCAACTTAGTTAGCTACAAACTTTCTGATAATATAAGCATATAAACTTAAACAAACACTTAACAGAATATAATTAACATAATAATGATGATTTAAATGCATGGATTAATTCATTCATTCAAGTAGGAAAATCACAAATATTGAAGTGGCATCATGAAAATGTTGCTGTGGCTTGCCTTAGTGCAGATGAGGCTCACAAGCCCTCTGGTGTTCCTCAAGACAAGCTTCACTCTCTGAAAATAATTTTAAACACAAAAACAAAACATCAAGAACCCTTCTGAAAATCACCAGAAAATCTAGATAGCAAGAAAAAATCCGATTTTTGGTGGGCTGCTAGATTTCTTTGCAAATAACACAATGCAAAAAGAATCAATTCATTTGGACTTGTGGTTGAAAAGTTATAGCTGTTTGAATCTCTCTGGATATAAATGAAATTTGAATTTAAATAAAGAGAGACTGGGGGGGGGGGGTGACATCGAAGACGTAAAGCCTCGGGGCGCCACCACTCGTACCGCTTCGCACCCGTACTGAGTGGCTAACTAGCGGGCCCCGCTAGTCAGGTGAGGGGGAGAGGGAGAAGGAAATAGAGGAGGTCGCGGCTTCGCTAGCGCTCACACCGGCGATGAGGGCTCCTTGGCCAAAACGAGAGGGAGGGATCGAGAGAGGGGATGGAGGCGCACCTGCCCGTACCCGTAGCGTAGCGAGGGGTGGTCGGACAGCGTCAGAATCGACCTCGCAAGCGGAGGCAGAGAGCGGAGGTCGCCGGAGATGAAGACGATGGTGAACAGCAGCGACTCTAGGGGCTCCAACCAGGCGGAACAGCACCACCGGAGAGTGGCGGAGGCCCTGGAAGGGTTGCCCAGGCCTGGGAGGGGCTGGAGCTACCGTGACGACCTGAGAGGATCGCCGGGGAGCTCGAGCTCGGGGACGGTGACCCGCGGCCTACCCGGCCGGGCTACAGTTCTCTACGATGTTGTGGGGTGTGTGGGACTGGAGGATGGTGCTCGAGGAGGCTGGGGGTGGCTCCATTTATAGGCAAGCAGGGAGGGGGCAATCGGGCTCCGCCGTTTACACCTGGACACGGCGCCCGGCGACGAGCGGCGTCAGTGAGAGGGGGAGAAGGCGACGCGTCTCACACGGGGACTCAGGGTGAACGGGGACGAGCACATGATCGAGGAGAAGGCGATGAGCACAGTGCACCCCGCACTGTTACATTGGCCGGACCGTGCCCGTGCTCACTGCGGCGAGCTCCGGTGTTGGCGAGTGCCAGGGGGAGTTAAGGGGGTTTGGACGAAGATGGTGGCAAGGTTTGGCACGCTTTGGCAGTCGAGAAGCGAGCACGCACGAAACAGAGCGCTCGGCGGCACTCAGAGAGCGTCGACACGCAGACTGGCATCGTGTACCCGCGTGGTCACCGCGTGAACTTTGCCCTCAGGCCGACCTATGTCCAAAGTTCATGTCTGGCTTGTTGTTCATGGTAGTTTTGAAGATTACTATGATTTGGTTTGGACCCAGACGCAGTAGAAATGATTTTACAAGCCAAATAAGTTTCTGATCAGTAACTTTGAGAGTTTACTGAGGTCAAACGGCTGGGAGTTTGGGGCTGGTTTTTGGAGGCTAGCAATCATCTACTAAGGTGATGATGCACAAGAAAAATCAGCCTCATTGGAGCGAGTAAAATGGTAGTTGCTATAGAAACCACCATTTCTGTCTAGAACAGGAAATATTTTCTGTAGCAAAAATATTCTAAAAAGTGGTGCAATATTTTTGCTCAGGAAGGTGCCCTAGGGTTCAAAGAATATTTGTGAATTTTCTCAGATTTTTGTGGGCAAGAAAAATTGGGGTTGCTTTGGAGCACATTGATCTAGCTAGGGTTTAAGAGAAGGAAATGAATATTTTTCATTAAAGAAAAATATTCCAAATATTATTATGAGGTGAACCAGAGAGGAAATGATGATTAGGGAGGGATATGAGGCACTTGGGTGAAAGCCAAGGGTACCCAAGTGTTTAAGTCCACATGAAAAGATTCAAAAACTCCAAATTTCAGAATCAATTCAAATGAAAATCAGGCAAATAAAAGAGGGCAAAAACCAGGCTGTCACAACCCCCCCCCACTTAAAATGAATCTCGTCCTCGAGATTCGGTTGCTTGGGAAAACCATTCGGGATAATGTGCCCTTAGAAATTCTTCTCGTTCCCAGGTTGATTCTGACTCGGTGTGATGCTCCCTCTGGACATTGTAGAACTTTCTCACTTTACTGCGAGTGACCCTTTCCATTTGATCCAAGATTTTGACCGGCCTTTCTTCGTATGTTAAATCCTTTGCCAACTCTATTTCAGCCATAGCAGTCCTTTTCTCAGGCGGCGATATGCATCACCTCAACTGTGAGACATGAAACATGTTTTGCACGTCTGACAATTCTGGGGGGTAGTTCCAACTGATAAGCAACAGTACCCACTCGGGACATGACTGGAAATGGACCAGTAAATCTAGGTGCCAATTTTCCACGAGTCCGAAATCTCTTGACTCCTTTCATAGGAGTGACTCGGAGGTATACATGTTCTCTGGGTTCAAAACTGATCTGTCGGTGCTTTGCATCATAATAACTCTTCTGTCGAGTTTTGGCCAATGCAATCTATCTCTGATATCCCTAACTTGTTTCTCATCTTCCATCATGAGATCTGTTCCGAAAATGCGGCTATCTCCAGTTTGAGACCAATTTAAAGGAGTGCGGCACTTACGGCCATACAAAGCCTCGTATGGTGACATCTTTAGACTGGTTTGGAAGCTGTTGTTATGAGAGAACTCGGCATACGGTAGACAGTCTTCCCATTTAGATCCTTGGGCCAAAGCACAGGCTCGCAGCATATCTTCGAGTATTTGGTTTACCCGCTGTGTCTGTCCATCAGTCTGAGGATGATAAGCGGTACTGTATTTCAGCGTTGTCCCCAAGGCTTGATGGAGACGTGACCAAAAAGTGGAGGTAAAAAGTGAACCTCGGTCAGAAGTGATGGTTCGAGGTACTCCATGCAGACTGACTATCCTGGATACATACAGCTGTGCGAGTTGGTCTACTCGATATGTGGTTCTAATTGGGATAAAGTGAGCAACCTTGGTTAAGGCGTCCACTATGATCTAGATTGCATCATTGCCTCGCTGAGTCTTGGGCAGTCCTGTTATGAAATCCATGCAGACATCATCCCATTTCCATTGTGAGACTGGTAGTGGTTGGAGAAGTCCGGCTGGCTTCTGATGCTCTGCCTTTACCTTGTTGCATATGTCGCAACATGCCACAAAATAGGCAATGTCTTTCTTCATTCCATCCCACCAAAATATTTGTCGGAGGTCTTCATACATTTTTGTACCTCCCGGGTGAATGGAATACAAAGATTCGTGTGCTTCAGACATGATTTTTTGCTTTAAATCTTCTTGATTGGGTACACAAATCTTTCCCCAGAAACGGAGAGTAGCCCATTGATCCTTCGAGAAGTCTGAAGTCTGTCCTGCTACCATACTCTTGGCACATTTTGGTAGAATGGTGTCAGTTGGCTGGGCCTTGCGGATCTCTTCCTCAAGTGTGGGGTCAACTTCCAAAATATTGGCAAGGCCAGCATCAACTATGACCAGATTGAGCTGAGCAATCTCCTCTTGAAGTTCAGGAGGCAAGGATTCCAATATGACATTCAGGCTGACAGGCTTTCGACTGAGCGCATCAGCGATCACATTGGCCTTACCTGGGTAGTAATTTATTCCAAGATCATAATCCTTGACTAACTCAAGCCACCTTCGCTGACGGAGATTTAAATCTGGCTGAGTAAATATATACTTGAGGCTTTTGTGATCGGTAAAAATTTGGCACCTCTTCCCGATGAGATAGTGCCTCCAAATTTTTAGAGCATGAACCACCGCGGCCAATTCCAAATCATGAGTGGGATAATTTCCCTCGTGGGGTCATAGCTGTCGTGATGCATAATCTACTACCTTGCCGTCTTGCATAAGTACGCATCCAAGTCCTTGTCTGGAGGCATCACAATACACATCAAAACTGCGATAGATATTTGGAAGGGTTAACACAGGTGCGGTCGTCAGTCGTATCTTTAGCTCATTAAAAATTTTCTCACAGTCCTCGGTCCATTCAAACTTCTTATCCTTTTTGAGCAGCTCTGTCATGGGCTTAGAAATCTTGGAAAACCCTTCAATGAAATGACGGTAATACCTGGCTAATCCAAGAAAACTCCGGATCTGTGATACGGTTGTGGTTGGTAACCAATCGAGCACATCCTTTGCTTCTCTTGGGTCCATGGCTATGCCTTCGACAGATAGAACGTGTCCAAGAAATCCAACTTGCTTGAGCCAAAACTCACACTTACTGAATTTGGCGTATAGCTGATGGTCGCGGAGTCGTTGTAGTACTGCTCGGAGATTTTCTTTGTGATCTTCTTCACTTCTTGAGTAAATAAGTATGTCATCGATGAAGACTACCACGAACTTATCGAGGAAGTCCATGAATACTTTGTTCATCATATGCATGAAGAAAGCTGGGGCACTGGTGAGACCAAAGGACATAACTGTATATTCATAAAGACCTTACTGAGTAGTGAATGCGGTCTTAGGAATATCTTCCTTTTTAATCTTGACTTGATGATATCCCGTCCTTAGATCAATCTTGGAGAATACTTTGGCCCCACTGAGCTGATCAAGCAGATCATCAATCCTTGGCAGTGGATATTTATTTTTGATGGTGACATCGTTCAGCTGACGGTAATCCACACACATGCGGAGGCTACCATCCTTTTTGTCCACGAAGATAGCAGGTGATCCCCATGGTGACGAGCTGGGACGGATATATCCTTTCTGGAGCATTTCATCAAGCTGTTTCTTTAGCTCCACTAATTCTGATGAGGGCATCCGGTAATACTTCTTGTATAACGGTGCGGTTCCGGGCACAAGATCTATTGCAAACTCAAGCTTGCGATCTTGTGGCATGCCTGGCAACTCTTCGGGAAATACATCTGGAAACTCACTGACCACAGGAATTAATTCCAATTCAGCCACAACGGTGAAGGCCATTTGTTTCTTGGGTATTCTTCTGCGAGCATAGAATTTGGTAGTCTGCCCTTCGGACTGGTCAAAGTAACTTCTCAAGTCACGCAATTTATGCATACTTGATATTGAGTCAGCTAATTCATACCCAAGATAACATCCAACTTATCAGACTCAATGATTATCAAAGAAGTTGGAAAACAGACTTCGTTGATATTGATTTCCAGAGTACGGCAGACCAGATTGCTCCTGATTAATGATCCCGGGGTTTGTACCAGCATATTCTTGCCCAAAAGCGAATAGGGAAATTTGTTTTGGGCAACAAAACTCCGAGAAATAAAAGAGTGGGAAGCCCTAGAGTCAAATAAAATTACTGAAGGTATGTTATTAACAGAGAACATACCAATGACGACTTCGGGGTTCTCTTGGGCTTCATCGGCAGGGAGGTGATGAACGTGCCCAATGATGTTTTGCTGGGTCGAGCATGACTCCATATAGTTGACTTGTGGCTTGAATAGAGCATTTGCCTTGCTGTTCTTGGGACACTGTCTGGCATAATGTTCGGTTTGCCACAACTAAAGCAAGCATTGATGCGCTGGTGCTCCTCGTGCACTGGGTTGGACACAACATTCTTGACTTGGGTGGTGGTCTTGTTAACATTCTGTTGCCAATTGGGCTTGTATTCCACCTGAGTCTGCTGCCAGTTACGGGCCTTTTGCACGGGTTGCCCATCCTTCTTTGGCTCGAACTTGCGCTTGTGATCGTTATTGACAGTCCTGTTGTCTGATACGAGCTTGTGCTCCCTTTCAGCAATGAAAGCTTTGTTCACCAAAGTTTGGAAATCTGGGAAATCAAACATGCTGAGTGTACACCGGAGTTGCAGGTTTAATCCACCAAGAAATCTGTCAATCTTTCTCTCTTCGGTGGCCACGTCATGAAGGGAGTAACGGGCCAGGTGATTGAATTTTTGCAGATATTCACCCATAGACTGATTTCCTTAGAGGAGCGAGAGAAATTCGTGCTGATTAGTCTTCATAATTCCAGTAGGGATATGATATTTCCAGAATTGATCCTTGAATTTTGTCCAGGTAATTTCTTCATCAGCGGGCCACATGGCTTTTCCATTTTCCCACCATATGGCAGCAGTGCCTTCAAGATAATGAGTTGCAAATAGAACTTTATCATCTTCTTCCGTACGAGCAATCTCAAGCTTTCTCTCAATGGTTCGTAACCAATCGTCAGCATCCAAGGGATCAAGGACCTGACTAAAACTGGGAGGCTTGGTCCTTTGAAAATCTGACAGCTTGGAGTGGTGACCATATTGATTTCCATTCTGACCAACCATGGCTTGCACACTTCTTAATATTTCAATCAGATCATTATTCCATCTTTCCTCAAACATTCGCAGAATTTGCTTGATAGAGGGCGGATTTGGCGGTGGAGGCGGTGGTGGAACGTACGGCTCGGGGGAGTGTCCTGCCTGTCGTGCGGAACGATGAACAGGGGTACCCTCGCGAACATTGCTACTGCTGCCTCCCCGTGGCATCCTATTATGATTTTCCCAAGGCAACACAACCGAGATGAGAAACATTCAAAATAAATTGGGGAAAAGCTAGCAACAAAAGCCTGAGAAAAACCAAAATGACGAAGAAAACACGGCGAATAAAATAGAGTTCCAACATAATTATACATAGACTCATACATGAAAGATAACCAACATGCCAGGTTCAACTACTCTCATACAGAAAACGAAACATCATGACTCACACTACTTCATCTGGACATCATCCCGACGACTGCGGATACTCAGGGGCTCTACTGCTCTGCTGGTGCTGCGGGGTCCTCTCCTGAAGCGGACTCGGATCCGGAACTGACGAGGTTAACTAAGACCTCTGGGTAAAGGTAACACGACGATGCTGCCTAGAGGGCTCTCCCTTAGGGACAAGTGAAGTATGAATCATCGGGGCTATAGGAGTAGTGAGGAGTGCACCCCACTCAGCAGGGGCACTGAGAGGGTTCACCATCGAGGCGCTCGAGCTACTTGGGGGAGTAACCGGTGAAACAGGGGAACTAGAACTGGCTAGAATATAAGGAGTAAATCCCAGAGAGGATGGAGTTGTGGTAGATCTAGTAGTGACTAAAGCAGTGGCTAAAGCAGTACGAGCACGAGCCAGCTCTCGAGCCAGCTCGTGGATCATAAGATAGCTAGCAGTGATGTAATGAGCAAGATGACTAGCAACACTATCAGACTCCGGATCAATGGTAGGGAAACAGACACGACCATTGTCGTGCAGTGAAGGATAGTAGTAGAAACCTAGGTGATTCTGCATCCGGACCTCGTTGTAACGAAGCTCAACAAGGACCGCAAATGTAGCAAACTGGACAACCTGAGAAGCGGTTGAAGCGTAACCGCTCCGAGAGGTACAAGTGTAAGTGCTGGAATCGGAATTGGTGCACAGAGTAACCACTGCGTGATACTCATACACTGAGGCACCTAGACGCTCCTGGTACACGCGATAGACTGGATCATCACCGAGGGGGTACAATGGACGCCACACGCTACGAAGAAGATGCGGCGACGTGAACGGCATAAGCTGCAACTAGCACAGATACGGCATCCGAGCCATCTACACTCACAACCATTAGCAGGTTAGCAAAATAAAACAAGTGCATGCAATGCAACAACCAGCAATAAATGCTACCGACAGTCAACTAAGACTCATATCTAACGTCCAGTTATCACATCGAAGTCTAGCATGGCCTACGGTCAGCGCGGCTCTGATACCAAGCGTTGTGGCACCCCGGCTCAGAGCAACCGGTTTACCTTGCATTAACAGCCCAGATACCATGTCTTCTGGCAACACACAACATCCTGGTACAGAAAACAACCGCTTTATTGATGCTAGCGGATCAAAGTTTACATTACAACAGGTAATGAGGCCGAGCGGCACACACGGTGCGGCTGGACAATATGTACATTATTTAGTGAACATAAAGGCCTCGATCATAAAAACTACGCGGCAGTGGAACAACGTTGTAGCGGAAGCTCCATAGCACATGGACAACGATGTGGACACGATCTAGACTCGGACGACACTCCTTTCCGCGAGACTTTCTCGAAAACTGGCATGACACGCCAGGTCGGTACATTGAATGTACTTGCAAGCTCACAACAAGCATAAACATAATGATAAACAATATCATGATAATTAACCAATTATTAGTAATACAACAATATAACCAACATGCTGTGATCACGCTCTTATGAGAGCAGACCGTCAGACTAGCTTACCAACGGTGATCGCTTCTGGATCACAAATGTACCAACCACCTGATCTTATCTATGGATACCTCATGATCATTCCGGCGACCACAGCCACGACCAATATTTGGTCTCAAACAGTGATCCTTCCGGCGATCACAACCACGACCAACACTTGGTCTCAACCGACATGATGACCTTCCCGCCATCCTCAATAGTGCAAAGTTCATGACTTAGTGTGCAAGATTAATTCAATGTTGACCCATGGTGTGACCTACTTTCGAGGTGTCCGTAACCGTGGACTCAGCTACCGATAGATTAATACACCCTGCAGAGGTAGCGCACTGTACCCACACCACCGAACCCATGGCCTCGTACTCCCATTCAGGTGGACCAATGGCATTCCGACGAAACCCCTTCATTGCCATGACACTCTCTCGGCCACTCCGACCCATTCCCAACTAGGCTAGTCCTGGGTGGCCCCGTGTCTACCAAAGACACAACGACCACCGTCGTGGCCAAACATCCCTCACGGGGACCGTCCCTCACGGGGACCGGTACCAAAATCTCAACAACGGGCTCACAAGTTTATGTCTGCTTACCGGGCCAGGGTACCGCACACCCATAACCTTCCCTAGTTGGAGGCACCGACCAGAGGCATGACAACAGATGGGATAAAGGCCTTCCCATACAGGCAAATGTGGTTGCACTGGGAAACAACTCGATTCGAGGGCACCATGACCCGGTCAACGATATATTCAAGTTGTATTATTATCAGGTTCAACTTAAAAAGAATAAGCGGTGTCATATTATGCCATGAAATGCAACACTAAGATAGGCACCACACATTAATGGAAATAACCGAGTCAACTAAATCCACACTAAGCATAACAACAACAACTCCTCATACTTCTCTGGTTAGGATTAACTTCACATTAAACATAATCTTCTCTAACCAATTTTATCATTTTTCTCATGCAAGAAAATAATTCCAATTAATTACTTATATCCATAACCATATTATTTCTATCATAGGAAAGATTAATTCTAGTTTCTATCTCAACTTAGTTAGCTACAAACTTTCTGATAATATAAACATATAAACTTAAACAGACACTTAACAGAATATAATTAACATAATAATGATGATTTAAATGCATGGATTAATTCATTCATTCAAGTAGGAAAATCACAAATATTGAAGTGGCATCATGAAAATGTTGCTGTGGCTTGCCTTAGTGCAGATGAGGCTCACAAGCCCTCTGGTGTTCCTCAGGACAAGCTTCACTCTCAGAAAATAATTTTAAACACAAAAACAAAACATCAAGAACCCTTCTGAAAATCACCAGAAAATCTAGACAGCAAGGAAAAATCTGATTTTTGGTGGGCTGCTAGATTTCTTTGCAAAGAACACAATGCAAAAAGAATCAATTCATTTGGACTTGTGGTTGAAAAGTTATAGCTGTTTGAATCTCTGTGGATATAAATGAAATTTGAATTTAAATAAAAACAGATTGGGGGGGGGGGTGACGTCGAAGACGTAAAGCCTCGGGGAGCCACCACTCGTACCACTTCGCGCGTGTAGTGAGTGGCTAACTAGTAGGCCCCGCTAGTGAGGTGAGGGGAGAGGGAGAAGGAAACAGAGGAGGTCGTGGCTTCGCCAGAGCTCACGCCAGCGACGAGGGCTCCTTGGCCAAAACGAGAGGGAGGGATCGAGAGAGGGGATGGAGGCGCACCTTCCCGTACCCGTAGCGTAGCTAGGGTGGTCGAACAGCATCGGATTCGACCTCGCAAGCGGAGGCAGAGAGCGGAGGTCGCCGGAGACAAAGACGACGGCGAACAGCGCCGACTCTAGGGGCTCCAACCTGGCGGAACGGCACCACCGGAGCGTGGCAGAGGCCCTGGAAGGGTTGCCCAGGCCTGGGAGGGTTGGAGCTACCGTGACAACCCGAGAGGATCGCCGGTGAGCTCGAGCTCGGGGACAGCGGCCCGCGGCCTGCCTGGCCGGGCTACGGTTCTCTACGATGTTGTGGGGTGTGTGGGAGTGGAGGATGGTGCTGGAGGATGCTGGGGGTGGCTCCATTTATAGGCGAGCAACAAGGGGGGAATCGGGCTCCGCCATTGACACCTGGACACGGCGCCCGGAGACGAGCGGCGTCAGTGAGAGGGGGAGAAGGCGACGCAGCTCACACGGGGACTGTGGGCGAACGGGGACGAGCACAGGATCAAGGAGAGGGCGACGAGCATAGTGCACACCGCACTGTTATGTTGGCCGGACCATGCTCGCTGCGGCGAGATCCGGCGTTGGAGAGTGCTAGGGGGAGTTAAGGGGGTTTGGACGAAGATGGTGGCGAGGTTTGGCACGCTTTGGCAGTCGGGGAAGCGAGCACACGCGAAACAGAGCACTCGGTGGCACTCAAGAGCGCGTCGACATGCAGGAGTGCATCGTGTACACGCGTGGTCACAGCATGAACTTTTCCCTCAGGCCGACCTACATCCAAAGTTCATGTCCGGCTTGTTGTTCATGGTAGTTTTGAAGATTACCACGATTTGGTTTGGACCCAGACGCAGTAGAAATGATTTTACAAGCCAAGTAAGTTTGTGATCAGTAACTTTGATAGTTTACTGAGGTCAAATGGCTGGGAGTTTGGGGCTGGTTTTTGCAGGCTAGCAATCATCTACTAAGGTGATGATGCACAAGAAAAATCAGCCTCATTGGAGCGAGTAAAATGGTAGTTGCTGTAGAAACCACCATTTCTGTCCAGAACAGGAAATATTTTCTGTAGCAAAAATATTCCAAAAAGTGGTGCAATATTTTTTGCTCAGGAAGGTGCCCTAGGGTTGAAAGAATATTTGTGAATTTTCTCAGATTTTTGTGGGCAAGAAAAAATGGGGTTGCTTTGGAGCACATTGATCTAGCTAGGGTTTAAGAGAAGGAAATGAATATTTTTCATTAAAGCAAAATATTCCAAATATTATTATGAGGTGAACCAGAGAGGAAATGATGATTAGGGAGGGAGATGAGGGACTTGGGTGAAAGCCAAGGGTTCCCAAGTGTTTAAGTCCACATGAAAAGATTCAAAAACTCCAAATTTTAGAATCAATTCAAATGAAAACCAGGCAAATAAAAGAGGGCAAAAACCAGGCTGTCACATAGAGGTGCGCACGTATCGTAGTAGAGGCACGCACATAGCATGTACACGTACGTACAACGGCCAGGGTGCAAAAAAGTAAATATGGGCACGTACTTACATACGAGCAGGGTCTCATACACCTAATCGCGCATACGTATGGTCAGGGCTCGTGTATATGGCTGTGGCTGGGTCGGATCGGAGAAACTGCGTCGTCATCGTGTTCATGAGGAGGCAACGGAACGCGTCGTGTTCATAGGGAGGCAACGGAACACATGCTGTTCATTGGGAGCTAACCGGCTTCGATGGAATACCTGATGGAAACGAGGCCTGGTGTACCGCAGAACGGAGGAAACATCCTTGTGTTCGACCGACCACGGTGGAAACTGGATCCTGTTCATTGGGAGGGGTCTGGTGTACCGCAAAATGGAGGAAACGGACCTCCTACGGTGGAAATGGGGTCCTGTTGATCGGGAGGGGTGTGGCGTATTGCAAAACGGAGGAAACGGATTTGTATTGGAGCGCTACGGTCGAAACGGGGTCCTGTTCATCGGGAGGGGTGTGGCGTACCGCAAAACGGGACTCCACGGGATACTGTTCATCTCCACCGTCGACCTCCTCCAGCCACCACAGGCTACTATTCATCCACCGTCGACCTCCTCCAGCCTCCACCTCCTACTGTTCATCCACGGGCTCCTCTTCATCCAGCCTCCACCGGCTACTGTTCAACCAACCCTCTCCATGGGGTCCTGTTCAACCATGCCTCCACAGGCTACTATTCATCCAACCCTCCACCGGCTACTGTTCAACTAGCCCTCCACCGGCTACTGTTCATCTAGCCCTCCACGGGGTCCTGTTCATCCAGCCCTCCACGGGGTCCTGTTCATCCACCGGTTTGATCGATCGGTGTCCTGTTCATCCAGCGGCAACGGCCTCTACTACCACGGGGTCCTGTTCATCCAACCCCCCCACTGGGAGCTGTTCATCCAAACCCCCCAACAACACTCACTATTCATCTAGAGGCAGCATCGATCGGCTTCAGTTAGCAGCAGTAGAGAAGGAATCACTCGGGTTCAGTTAAGTTGATCGATCGCTCGGGTTCAGTAATGTATAGCCTTTAGTGCAATCGCTCGGGTTCAGTTAGAGCCCAACGCCTCGCTCGGGTCCAGTTAGAGCGCAACGTGTCGCACACACACGCGTACACACGAGAGAAATGCGCATCGCTCGGCCCTCGACCACCCACCGTAACCGGGAACTCCCCCGATATTTTCCTCGCCCTCGCTTCTACCATGGTTTTCTCCGTCATGGACGGCCCAAAGAATGTCATGCAGCTACGTCTCTGACTCGCCTAGGACGAAAAGCCCATTTTCTGCCATGATTTTTTTTCATAGAAGTAGGATCCCACAACATCTATGATGATACTGGGTATTGTCACAATTATCGTCATAAAAGTGTCATAAGCATGACAGAAAAAAAATCGTTCGGCCCAAAATGTCACAGATGTGTCTTTTTTTGGTAGTGCAAATATGTTGCACTACCATTATCAACTTTGCATCTTTTGGCATCAATATTATGAATATGTGTATCACTACGATCGATATTCAATAAACCATTCACCTTGGGTGTATGACCACAGAAGGTTTTATTCATGTAAACATAATAACAATTATTCTTTGACTTAAATGAATAACCGTATTGCAATAAACATGATCCAATCATATTGTGCTCAACGCAAACACCAAATAACATTTATTTTAGGTTCAACACAAACCCGAAGGTAAAAGGAGTGTGCTATGGTGATCTTATCAACCTTGGAATCACTTCCAACACACATCGTCACCCTTCCCTCAACTAGTCTTTGTTCATTTTGTAACTCCTGTTTCGAGTTACTAATCATAGCAATTGAACCAGTATCAAATACCTAGGGGCTCCTATGAACACTAGTAAAGTACACATCAATAACATGTACATCAAATATAGCTTTGTTCACTTTGCCATCCTTCTTATCCGCCAAGTATCTAGGGCAGTTCCACTCCCAGTGACCATTTCCTTTGTAGTAGAAGCACTAGTTTCAGGCTTGGGTCTAGCTTTGGGCTTCTCCATGGGAGTGGCAACTTGCTTTCCATTCTTCTTGAAGTTCCCTTTCTTTTTCTTTGCCCTTTTTCTTGAAACTAGTGGTCTTGTTAACCATCAACAATTGATGCTTTTTTTATTTCTACCGTCACCGATTTCAGCATCGCGAAGTGCTTGGGAATCATTTTTATCATCCCTTGCATATTATAGTTCATCACAGAGTTCTAGTAACTTGGTGATAGTGACTAGAGAACTCTGTCAATCACTATCTTAACTGGAAGATTAACTCCCACTTGATTCAAGTGATTGTAATACTCAGAAGCTCTAAGCATATGCTCACTAGCTGAGCTATTCTCCTCCATCTTGTAGGCAAAGTACTTTGTCAGAGGTGTCATACCTCTTAACATGGGCATGAGTCTGAAATACCAATTTCAACTCTCGGAACATCTTATATGCTCCATGTAGTTCAAAACATTTTTGAAGTCCCAGTTCTAAGTTGTAAAGCATGGTGCACTAAACTATCAAGTAGTCATCATACCGAGCTTTGTAAAACGTTCATAATGTCTGCATCTGCTCCCGAAATAGGCCTGTCACCTAGTGGTGCATCAAGGACATAAGTCTTCCATGCAGCAATGAGGATAACCCTCATATCACGGATCCATTCCGCATCATTGCTACTATCATCTTTCAACTTATTTTTCTCTAGGAACATATAAAAAATAAATGGGGAGCTACATCGCAAGATATTGATCTACAACATAGATATGCAAATACTATCAGGACTAAGTTCATGATAAATTTAAGTTTAGTTAATCATATTACTTAAGAACTCCCACTTAGATAAACATCCCTCTAGTCATCTAAATGATCACGTCATCCATATCAACTAAACCATGTCCGATCATCACGTGAGATGGAGTAGTTTTCAATGGTGAACATCACTATGTTGATCATATCTACTATATGATTCACGCTCGACCTTTCGGTCTCAGTATTCCGAGGCCATATCTGCATATGCTAGGCTCGCCAAGTTTAACCCAAGTATTCTGCATGTGCAAAACTGGCTTCACCCGTTGTATGTGAACGTAGAGCTTATCACACCCGATCATCACGTGGTGTCTCAGCACGAAGAACTGTCGCAACGGTGCATACTCAGGGAGAACACTTATACCTTGAAATTTAGTAAGGGATCATCTCATAATGCTACCGTCGTACTAAGAAAAATAAGAAGCATAAAATAATAAAAGTTCTCGGAATGACCTGAAACTCCACGGAGCGTCCTTTTGGAAATAATAAAAAATACTGGCAAAAGATCAAGACCAGGGGGCCCACACCCTAGCCACAAGGGTGGGGGGCGCGCCCCTACCTCGTGGGCCCCCTGGAGCTCCTCCGATATCAACCCCAACTCTATATATTCACTTTCGGGGAGAAAAAAATAAAGGAGAAGGATTCATCGTGTTTTACAATATGGAGCCGCCGCCAAGCCCTAAAACCTCTCGGGAGGGCTGATCTGGAGTCCTTTCGGGGCTCCGGAGAGAGGAATCCATCGCCATCGTCATCATCAACCATCCTCCATCACCAATTTCATGATGCTCACCGCCGTGCATGAGTAATTCCATCGTAGGCTTGCTGGACGGTGATGGGTTGGATGAGATTTATCATGTAATCGAGTTAGTTTTGTTAGGGTTTGATTCCTAGTGTCCACTATGTTCTGAGATTGATGTTGGTATGACTTTGCTATGCTTAATGCTTGTCACTAGGGCCCGAGTGCCATGATTTCAGATATGAACCTATTATGTTTTCATGAATATATGTGAGTTCTTGATCCTTTCTTTCATGTCTATAGTCATCTACTATGTGTTATCATCTGGCAACCCCGAAGTGACAATAATCGGGACCACTCTCGGTGATGACCGTAGTTTGAGGAGTTCATGTATTCACTATGTGTTAATGCTTTGGTCCGGTATTCTATTAAAAGGAGGCCTTAATATCCCTTAGTTTCCGCTAGGACCCTGCTGCCACGGGAGGGTAGGACAAAAGATGTCATGCAAGTTCTTTTCCACAAGCACGTAGGACTATATTCGGAATACATGCCTACATTACATTGATGAATTGGAGCTAGTTCTGTGTCACCCTAGGTTATGACTGTTACATGATGAACCGCATCCGGCATAATTCTCTATCACCGATCCATTGCCTACGAGCTTTCCATATATTGTTCTTCGCTTATTTACTTTTCCGTTGCTATTGTTACAATCACTACAAAATACCAAAAACACTACTTTTGTTATCATTACCTTTTGCTATCGTTACCACTACTATCATATTACTTTGCTACTAAATACTTTGTTGCAGATATTGAGTTTCTAGGTGTGCTTGAATTGACAACTCAGCTGCTAATACTTGAGAATATTCTTTGGCTCCCCTTGTGTCGAATCAATAAATTTGGGTTAAATACTCTACCCACGAAAACTATTGCGATCCCCTATACTTGTGGGTTATCAAGACTATTTTCTGGCGCCGTTGCCGAGGAGCATAGCTCTGTTCTTTGAGTCACTTGGGATTTATATCTTCTTATCATTCTGAAGAACTTGAGAGATCCAAAAACCAAGATTTATCCCTCAACTACAAGGGGAGGTAAGGAACTGCCATCTAGCTCTGCACTGGGCAATCAAAGATTGATGCCAGTGCAAATAAATGAGCAGAACCTAACCATCTACAACGTCACAATCTGCAACCTCAGCACAGATGACACCCATAAGCATGTGGGCAAGTTCTTGCTGCTTTGCCACACTGTCTCTGAAAACATTAATCAGTTGTTGTGTCGCACGACCCTGCACCTCTGATTCATCCACCATTTCCATCATTGCTTCAGCCATTAATTGGTTCACAAACATACATTTATTCCGTCGCATTCGAGACAGAGGATACTGAACAGATTCAGATGGCGATTTTGGTAGGCTTGTATTATTGATAGTGGAGAGTGTCTTGACCACTGCATCATAACATAAATTAGGACGAGAACCAAACAGATTAATCATGAGTTATTGCCATATTACCTGGCCTAGATTTACTGGAAAGAAACAATGGGGTTGCCTTGCTGTTTCCAGAGTTTGTCTTCTTATCTTCAGCAGCCTGCACAAAATTAACACACTAGCATTGCTATCATTGGCCAAGTCAGATAATAGGAAAGCAACATTGACACAACGAACGTTTGGGCAACTATCCTACACCAAATTAACACAATATGGCACAACTATCATCAGCCAGGTAAGGTAATACGAAAGCAACATTGACAAAATGAATGAATGGGCAACTAGAGAAGCACTACAATTCAGTAATGTGCGTGATATGAGATAGCACATTCATGCAGCTTAGTACGCAAAACTACCAGGCAGTTTTCCTTACAAAAACCAACATTGGCGCCTTTAACATTTTGCTACAACAAATTTTAGATCAGATAAAGGTTAGACTCAGGCCGATTAAAAAAATACACGCTGATGTAAAAATATAGTGATATACAACAGGTACTTACATCAGCACTGGAGCATAGAGAATTCCCGCAAGATATTTTCCTCGAATACGATCCCAATGGAGGAAGTCTTGTATCGTTTAACCTTATTTTCCAAAAGAGAGACGGGTAAGAAACATGTAGAAAATATGATCAGAATGCTTTAAAATTTCATGATGCGAGGATACGCACACGCTTCTTAGAATGGAGTTGACAATCTTTTGCTGGACTGGAGCAGACTAGTTCTTTGGCCACTTGAATCTGCTTATTATCAGTGGGAGTTGGGTTTCTCTGTGCTGGAGCAGTATCTATGAAAAATGGAGTTGGTTTATTATCTCCTGGCGTTTGGATCTTTTGCAAAGACCTGGTTTGTAACCCTTCAGATTCTAGCATAGCCGTCTTCCCCTTGCATGCCTTATATAGAAGAAAGGTGATTCAATTATAAAACATGCTACAGCAGAGATGGAATAGGTACTGAAGAATAGAAAGGCATGACATATTGACATGTATTCACTCCATCCGGAAATAAATGGATGGGTCTAGGCGTATTTCAGTTCTAGATACATCCAGTTTTATCCATTTCTGCGACATTTAATCCGGACGGAGGGAGTATGGTGTAAGAGCTAGGGATACGATAGGACAACACAGTAAAAAACACTAAAAAACCCACTGCAGAACCAAAGTATTCAAACCCACTGATATGAGATAGTACACTCATGCAGCTCAGGATGCAAAACTACCAGGCAGTTTTCCTTGCAAAAATCAACATTGTGGCCTTTAATCATACATTTTGCTACAACTAAATTTATATCAGATAAAGGTTGGATTCACACCTATTAACAAAATACATGCTGATGTAAAAATATAGTGATATACGGCAGGTACTTACATCTACATTGGAGCACAGAGAATTCCTGCAAGAATCTTTCCTCATAAACGATACCATTGCAGAAAATCTTCTATCTGTTAAGCTTATTTTCTAAAAGACAGATGGGTAAGAAACATGTAGAAAATATGATCATCATGCTATAAAATTTCATGATGCAAGGATACACACATGCTTCTTAGAATTGAGTTGACATAATTTTTGCTGGACTGGAGCGGACTAGTTCTTTGGCCACTGGAATCTGCTTATTATCTGTAGGAGTTGGGTTTCTCTGTGCTGGATCAGTATCTATAAAAACTGGAGTTGGTTTATTATCTCCTGGCGTTTGGATCTTTTGCAAAGGCCTTGTTTGTAACCCTTCAGATTCTAACATAGTCGTCTTCCCCTTGCATGCCTTGTATAGAAGAACGGTGCTTTAATTATAAAACATGCGGCAGCACAGAGATGGAATAGGTACTAAAGAATAGAAATCATGACATATTGACATGTATTCCCTCCATCCAGAAAAAATGGATGGGTCTAGGCGTATTTCAGTTCTAGATACATCCTTTTTATCCATTTCGGCAACATGTCATCCGGACGGAGGGAGTATGGTGTAAGAGCTAGGGATACGACAGGACAACACAGCAAAAAAACACTAATTGAATGTAAAACTGTATGCTAGCGGAATACGTACAGAAATAACTAAGGCAACATACACGTGTATGATTGGGAAAATAAGATGGCATTGCAACAGAGCACTAGAACAACACTTCAATGTAAAAAACATGGTATGGTAGACAGATGAAGTACATACTGATGAATAACAATGCATAAGATATTCAGAAGCATGATGTCCAAATTAAGCAGATGGCATTGCGATAGAGTAGAATGACAGTACTTGAATTTGAAAACATGTTATCATGAATGGAATAGGTACTGAAAAACAGGAAGGCATGACATATTTACATGCATGATCAACATGCTAAGCACATGGCATTGTAACAGAGTAGATACACTCCAGGACATTATATGCATGTTGTACCCATATCACAGGCCAAGTTAGAGCAAGGACCTTGTGGGGTGAAGAGGATTCATCATCTTTCTGCAAGTCTTCTGAAGAACTTCCTTTACATGTTCCAGCATATTGGGTATCATTGACATCAAGTTTATTGGCCTTTACATTGCTCCGTGAGGTTCTTGTGGATATATCAGTGTGTGCAATTATATCTGACATGCATGGAAGATAACTAGTAGTTAGATTTATGTAATGAGTGCCTGTAGGAGACGACATAAATTGTAGGACTGGGGTTAACTAGCAGCAACATGTCTCATAAACTAAAGGGAGAACACAGATGAAAGCTATAGAATATGTATCGTTTGTACTCGGATTAACTAGATGGCACACAAAAGTATTAAAGAACAACATAGGAAATACTAGAAGTGGTATAATACTATAATCACCAGCCTGTGGGATAGCATTGGCTGATGGATGATAACTATGGAATAGTGTTACCTAAAGAACAAGTATCTTAGCTGAACTATGGAACAACGTTAACTCCTGAACAAGACCCGTAAGAGATCAGCATGAATATACAGTGAAATGTGATGATCTATTTTCCATGCTTAGATGAATAACAAAGCCATAAATGTTGCACACAAGTAAGATGAGGGTACAACCTATCTGGCTGCCATCCATAGGAGTGAGCATCATGTGCTGACTTGTCGATGGCCCTGCAGTTGTTGTGGCTGTGCATGTCGGGCACGCGCATTCGATGCAGGGAACTGTTGAGTGGGGACTATAGCTCCCTTCTGGTGTATGCTTCCCTTGTTGGAGCAGTTGCAGTGAGTCGGAAGATGGTGTGTCTGAAGATGCAGATAACACATAATGTTAAGAACAACATATGTCTTTGATCTGAAGAAATACACTAAGAGATCAATAGCAAGGTATGAGAGTGGTCACACGTCTATTGACTGAAGACTAAATTGGGGTCACAAGATTTTATTTTATTTTGGTACTGTCCGATCTACGCCGGATGGCTGGCCGTCTTGTGCCTCCCTACTGACATTGTTCGGAATCTTCCCGGGAGAGCCAGCGACCAATGGCAGAGCAGCCTTCCTCCGCCGTCCGTGGCCCCGGCCAAAACCCCGCTCCCCGCTCCACCGCACTGTCGTGGTTGCGCCGCCCCCGGGCCAATCCACAAAGACTCCCGTCATCCAGATCCGGCGGCGGCAGTACCTTCAACCCACGCAACTCTAAAAGATAGCCATCTAAGCGCTGCTTCCGCGGCGAACTTGCGGCCCCGCACCCTTACATTAGACACCAGCCAACCAGCAGCCTAGGAGCTCCGCCGCCTCGAGGGGTGCTGCTTCCCATTGCAAATCGATTGGCCCAGAATAAAAATTCAGACAACTGATGCCTAAATAAAGTGATTTGAGATGAGGGTGCGACCTATCTGGCGGCATGGTGTAGTAGGCAGGTCTAGCTGCCGAGTCGGTGAGGCCGGCGTGGTTGCGGTGGCAACCAGCGGCAGGGAAAGAGCGATGTCGCGACGGTCGACGGCTACGCCGAAGCAGCGCCAGGACTCTGGACGGATCCGAAGTTGGAGCCGCTTCGGCGCCATGAACAACGGCGGGGGTGAATTAGCTCCGGTACGGTTCACGCGGCCGTCATCGAGGCAGCACCAGAAGCACGGAGTAAGAGGCACACGACCCAGTGCACGACGGCAAATGGACAACGTCTCCGGCATTAGGGAGGAGGGCGGATGGGAAATTGGTGCGGTGGGGGTGCCATGGAGGTGGGGCTGAGGTTTCGTGGCTCGGGAGAAGGGAGCTTCCTGGGGAGAAGGTGATTTGGCACCCACGAGGTATGAAGGGGGCGGGAGGGGGAAATTGGGAGGGGAGTGGAACCATGTCTTACGGACGCATTTGTCTGAAATGTGAGGGGGAGTTACTGTTCTACCCTTTCCTATAGGCTTCCCGACTTTGGTCTGTGTACTGAGGGTCGGGGATAGTAGAGTAACTTTGCTTCTCTGGGCGGGAGCGATTTCAGGCAAGGAGGGCTTGTTTTGAACTATAGTGGGCGCAAGCGATTTCGGGCGAGGAGAGCGTGTTTTGAAATAGTGGGCGCGAGCTATTTCGGGTGAGGAGAGCGTGTTTTGCCGACCATGGTTTATGAATTATTTGGCACATGTCATTTCGACTGAGGAGAAGGCGCGCTTGGATGAAGTTACGAACCTACCCTCGATGTACAACGGGCCAATTGATGCGTGTCCCACATAGGACGGTAATTTCACGTCTCCCATTTATTTGCTCGGGCGAATTCCACCGAGCAGAGAGGATGTTTAACGGTTCGTTCAAATTTTGGGAGAACGAGCATCCACGTCTATCTTACCAAGTCGATTCGGATCAAATTTTGAAATATTATCTTGCCACTTCTTTTTTAGATGGAGAGATGATGCTCGGGAGTAATGTGTTTTTACATGCTCGTTGCTAGCAATTTACTATATGACAAATAGTTGACCCACTCAAAAACGTGAATCAAACCCAAAATGAAATATCTCGATTAAATGAAATAGCTTGTTCAGTAGGTCAAAATAGTGAACTAAATCCAAAATTGAACACCTCAATCGAGTAGCATGTTGTACAGTATTATAGTACTCCATGAACATGTTGAAAGTCAAATTAATGAACTTGTTTGATATACACATATATCCGTTCATGTGTGGATTGCAGACAACATGTTCTCCAATTTAAATATTTGAATGCAAGTTTATATCGAAACATTGTTTATATCAGTCTTTGATGCATAAAACGCGACCTCCCCCTCTCCCAGACTCCTGTTCTCTCTCTCTCTCTCTCTCTCTCTCTCTCTCTCTCGCCGACAATCTTCAATTCTATCGAACGCATCCGACACAAAAACCTTGTTCGTCCCTCTCCCTTTCTCTCCATCTCTCTCTCTATCTCTTTGTGTGTGTGTGTGTGTGTGGGGGGGGGTCTTTCTAGTTCGCATGCATATATACACCATCTATAGGTCTCTCTCGCACACTATGTATGATACTCTAGCTAGTCCAAGCTAGATATCTTGGGTGCACTCATCGTACGCACACAGATTCCTTGGCTCTTTGGCTGTAACTCTCTTACGCACCACTATGTCGTCTCGGAGCTCTTCCCCCCTCTCTCAAACTCTCCATCCACCTGGGTCACACATACATATGCCTATCTCACTCGCACTCGATAGGCCCATCTAAAACTCTATCTCTCCCCCTCTTTCTCTCTCCATCTCACACGCGCACACACACAATCTCATGCCCAGCTAGCCAAGTATGATGGTATCTCACTCAATTGTAGGCACACGCAGTCACCCTATATTTATATGACTAGCTAATCTTAATCTCCATCACAAACATGTGCATGGTCTATCTCGATTTCTCTCGGGGCGTCTTTCTATCGCGCACGCACTCCCTTGATCTCCCACCCATATAATCCCCTCACGATCTCGACGGGATCTCTCTATCACAAACACACCCTCTCTCCCTCCCCATGCATCCATGCCATCCATGTGTCCCTCTCAACCTTTGTTCCTTGTTGGCCACACCTCTATTGGACATGTGCTATAGGGGTGTCTCTCTACGTTGCAAACAATCACACACTAGCTATCTTCGTGTATCTCCTTGCCTCACTTTTCCATCTCGGAGATGCATGCGTGATATGTTCGCATAAGAAACGAAAAAACACACACTCTCTCTAATTTATCGTTTGTTGTCACTTTCTCTTTCACACACATACTCTTTTTGCACACTTACTCATTCTCCTTCACACGCACTTGATCTGTCTCGACTAAGGCACTCTCCTCGGTCCATAGCATATAGATTTATTGAAAAGTCAAACATCACAAAGTTTGACCATGTACGTGGAGAAAAAGAGTTACATCTAGTACGACAAACATATACCATTAGATTCACCATGAGAGGTAGTTTTGTATGATGTATCTTTGGTATTGTAGATATAAATAACATTTGCGTAAACCAGATCAAAGTTTCCAAAGTTTGACTTCTAAAAAATTTACATGCATTGCATTATGGAGCGGATGGAATATCTCTTTCCCCCTCTCAGCTATCTGACGCACCACTCAGCCTTATCGGGGCTCCTCAATCTCTCTCAAACTTTATTGGTCAGTTTGGTTCGTGACCTGACCCTCGTGCCTTGATGACCGGTACTTCCTGGTGTGGATGTGAGATGTAAAATATTTCTTCCTAGCCAGGCTTGTGTGGTGCTGAAGCATTTGGTTCATGCCTGGGCCAGGCAAAGCATCAACGTCCCATCAATCAATCCATGCATCAATTATTTAATGCTAATATCCATCCATGTTGCTGTTAGCCTCGTGGCCACACAACCAGGCACGACCAGGCGTTCAAAATCGGCCGCCTGGGCCAGGCTACTTGCAGTGTCTAGAGTTCAGCCAGGCTAATTAAAGTGCAAGGGAACCCAGGCCAGGCGGGCTTTCTTTTTCACAGGGTAGCAACCAAACAAGTGTGCATGAAATCGAGCCACAACCCCAGGCCAGGCAAAAGATGCTCAGGACGCAAGCCAAACTGGCCTTATATCTCCCTAGTTCACACATACACATGTCTCGCTCGCGCTATACATATAGACCCATCCAACACTCTCCGCCCTTGTTCTCTCTCCATGTGACACGCACCCCCCTAAGTACCATAATCCCTCAATCCATCATAGGCGCAAGCACTCCCCCCTCCTAAGTATGATTATCTCTTACTAGCCAACAGGAACACACGTATTGTCTCCTTCCATCCATACGTCTATCTCGATATCTCTCGGGGCATCTTCTATCGCGCACACACCTTGTCACTCGATCTCCCACCCATGTAGTCCCATCACGATCTCCAGGGGATCTCTCTATGACAAACATACACTCTCTCCTCCCCATGTCTGCATTTTCTCCGTACGTCTCTCTCGACCTCTCTCCCTTGTTTGTCAGACCCCTCTTGGCCACGTGCTAGGGGTCTTGCTCTCTCGGTTCCAAACAACCAGACACTATCTCCTCACCTTGCCTCCGTTGTCGAAGATGCATGTGTGATATGTTTGCATAAGACACGCATGCTTTTTCTCTACTTTTATCGTGTGTTGTCCATGTCTCTTTCACACACACACACACACACACTTCTCTCTCTCTCTCTCTCTCTTGTTAGGGACTCTGTCATGTCCATAAGCATATGGATGTTTTGAAAAGTCAAACCTCAGAAACATTTGACCAGGTATATGTGGAGAAAAACATTTACATCTGGAACGATCATTAGATTCATCACAACATGTACTTACTTCGTACTATCATTTATCTTTGGTATTGTAGATATAAGTAATTTCTTTATAAACTTGGTCAAAGTTTCAAAAATTTGACTTAAAAAAATGTTGGAACTACATTATCGAACGGAGGGAGTAGCTCTTTCTCTCTCTCTCTGCTATCTCTCACATGCCTCACCTCTCACTCGAACTCTCTATACTAACGGATTATACGCTCACTGTGTCAGCGTATAGCTCCGTATATTGTTTAGTTGACCGGTCAACCAATCCACATGCTGCCTTCTCAGCTCGTGTTATGTATCTTCGTGTGCTGGCCCATGTGGCAGTGGGTGAAAATAAGTAAACTAGAGGCCCATCTAACACGCGGTGAAGTAAACAAAGTTGAAACCACTCAGGGTAGCACCCCGCACGCTAGTAAATTGAGGGCGCATTGAGGACAAACTTCTTGCGCGCGAAGGACACACTTGCCCACAATTCACCACTGCGCGGCGGCATGCACAGAAGGACGCACTCGCGCACACCCAGCACAAAACACACACTAGCACACGTGTACACCGACGTCGCTGCCGGTTGAGATGGACGGTGAGGCAGCCAACAAGCGGAGGCGGCTCGAGCCAAAACCGCATCCGGCGAGCCTGGACTTCATCAGCAGACTCCCCGATGACACGCTGCTCGTCATCATCGACCTCCTCCCCACCAAATCTGCCGTGCAGACCGCCCTGCTCTCCCGGCGATGGCGCCCCCTCTGGCGCTGCGTCCCCCTCAACCTCACTATCGACAGCTGCCTCTGTGATGGGGATTGCAAACGCATGGCCGCAGTCTCCAAGATCCTTTCATCGCACCCTGGGCCAGTCAAACACCTTGACATCCGCATGTTCAGTACCAGCTGCAAGGTCCAACCCAAGTTCGGCAAGTGGTTCTTATCCCCCGCCCTAGATCAGCTCGAGGAGATCAGCTTTGAAGCTGGACGATGTCGCTCTCTGCCGCCATCCGTGCTTCGCCTCATGCCAATGCTGCACCGCGCCAGCTTCAGCTCCTGCTATCTTCCCTAGATTAATGTCGCGCCCGCTCTTCTTCTCCCTCAACTCAAGAAGCTCGACCTCTTCGACGTTGTCATCTCGAAGAAGGCTATGGAGCACCTGATCCGCAGTTGTACTGCGCTCGAGTACCTTCGTCTTGAGCAGATCCACGGGTTCATTAGGCTCCACATCGCCTCGACGAATCTCCGATGGATTTATGTGTCTTGCTGGCCCCGCAACAAGACATCAATTGGGAAGAGATCACTCCAGCCGTTCCATGTTATGGTCATTGAGAATGCGCCTTTCCTTGAGAGATTGCTTGTATCGGATCTAGAAGGTCCAACAAAAATCAGGGTCATTGACGCGCCGAAATTGACAACGTTGGTGTACTCGTCTGCCAAATTCTCCTGGTTTACTCTTCCAATTTTGTAGTATCAAAATTTGACCATAGATTTAACTGAAAAAATGTTAATGCAGGTCACTAAGAACTATATCGTTGGATTTGTATTTGAACATAATTTCAAATGGTGTAATTTTTAGTGACATGCATTGGCATTTTCGTAGGTAAATCTATGGTCAAAATTTTATACTAAATACGAGGTAGTATTACAAAAGTGGGCTATGTAGGCCAAAACATGTGCCAAATTCACTTGTGATGCATTTGGCATCGATGCACCTCCATTGCTCACCTGGTGTCCCAATCTGGATCACCTACTTTGCTCCGGTGCCAAATTAACTCACGCAATGAAAAAACACTGCGTGGGAGAGAGAGAGAGAGAGGATCGAGGCAATAAAAAACACTTGTTTGGGAGAGTGAGAGGCTGGTGTGGTTGGTTTGATTGATTTGTTTATACATGTGGGTCTGTGTGCACAGTAGTGCCAACTCTCTCACATCGCGAGAGCGGTGCCAAAATCTTTTGATTTGACATCGATGCGTGTTATGTGGCATACTTTTGCGAAATATGGCATCGGCCACATAGTGGAAAGCAACAAATGCCCAAGCTCTTCACGTGCTCCTAGTTAAATGAGAGGAAACAGAAAGAGAGAGAGAGAGAGAGAGTGAGTGAGTGAGTGAAAAAATATCACTAGCTAGCCAACCCTATCGTATGAGCGAATGATATTGGTACCTATTGATGACACAACAATCTTATGCAGCCAGCTGCTCTAATATGTTCTCTTCTTTTGCAGATAAAAAAGACCCAAAAGTGAAAAATGTGCTGCACTATAACAATCTCATCGAATGCCTTGATCTCCATCTTACATAAATTGATTTGATCGACTACCGAGGCAGCACATCTCAGATTAAATTGGCCAGGTTCTTTGTTATGGAGGAAAGTGTGCTCAAGGTAATGAGGTTTGGCGTTCTCTGGCGCAACAATGAATGGCGTGCTGATCACCGCAAGCGTCTAAGCCTAAATGACAAAGTCTCCGTAGAAGCTGAATTTGTTTTTGAAACATCAAGTGGCCAGAGACTCAAAAACTTATTTGCCCATTAGTGACTTGTCAGGGAGGTGGATTTTAGTTTGTACGATAATGCTGCATCCACCTAAAGTAACGAAAGTTCTTACGTAAACTTCCTAGTAATTCTCTCTTCGTAGGTGCAGCATTACTACTAACATTTGTAATATCAGTTTGAAACTTGTAATATTGCCGTGTCCTATTCCTGTGTTTTCAAAATCCTGCGAATCAAACAGGTCCTGAGTTGGTGATGATGTTGTGCCTCCCATCTTTCACCAATAGCCGTCGGATCTAGATCTGACGCATATAAACCAAGCTCCTCCATTTTTGCAAAAAGATGCCCGCACTTGTTCCCTATTTACAAACAACTCCTTGTCTCTCACAATCAGCCTCATCTCCTCCGCACCACATCTAGGAGTAGAAGGCCGTGGAAAAATCTGGCGCGATGGCCGCTGCCGGAGCCGTCCACCCCCAATCTTGGTGTTCCGTGCAATGCACGGGCATCTACGCATGGGAAATTATGTCGAACAGGGCTAGTTGTAAGAAGGCTAGCTCTATAGCCATGATGATAGT
Source organism: Triticum urartu (assembly GCF_056163025.1). Lineage (NCBI taxonomy): Eukaryota > Viridiplantae > Streptophyta > Magnoliopsida > Poales > Poaceae > Triticum > Triticum urartu. The sequence goes on from NC_141878.1 coordinate 92,474,502, forward strand.
GACTGCAGATGGTGAGGCTGACTATGGTATGCCGAACACGGCGCCTATACTCAGGTGTCATCTCTGGCGCAGGGTCTTGTCACTTCACTATGAGGAGCAGCACGTAATAATTTGACCAACGGGTAGTACAGTGCTAGTACTCCTACTACGGAGTACTACATTGGTAGTACTGCTACTAGTACTAGTAGCACCACCATCTGGATTTAGGAGTACTAGCACGTCCATCTGGATTTTAGTATTTGACTAGCAATATCTAGCAATGCATGTCACCAGAAATGTACTACTCCCTCTATAAATAAATACATGGTGTTTTATTCCTATCGGCGAGATAACTTAATGTTTTTTTGCTACTCCTAACTAGAGTACTAATAGGATTACATGCAATGAACTAAACAATGCATGTCATGTTTGGTAGTCTCAAGTCACTGAAAGCATGCACGGCCCACATCTCTCATTGGTTGATATGTCACGAAATAAGAAACAAGGAGGAAGTTAATGCACTGTGCCTAAGTATTTTCGAATTATTTGGTTTTCGTAAGGTGACTTACACAACATTTTTGTTTACATGCATTAACATTTTATTAGTTAAATCAAAGGTCAAAACTTGGCGCAAAATGCAAAGGGACCAATAAACCAGTAAACATCCAACTTCTCTCGTTTGGCCCCAACTAGAGGTCCGGTGAGATGACTATACTGCACCGGCATGGAGGGGGACGCAGCTTCATTAACTTACGGCAACTGCCTTTGGGTGAATGACACGTGGCCCCAGGGGGTGGCTGGCCCACCTATCATACAGCCAAAGGCAGGTGCAGTAGAGGGCCGAGGAGTAGTACGAAATCCTATTCACCTACGCATGCTAAGCAAGGGCTGAGTGATCACTTGAATCGCAAGATCGGTTGACTAGAAGCTACGCTAGACCCATGGAGGCGATGAGCGCGAGCATCAGCCGGCTGTGCCAGATGGTCCATGACGCCGGCCTGCAGCTCGGCACCGAGGAACGTCTCCAGGTAGTATTGCTTGAGGCCGCCAGGGCGAGGGGCCGCTTGGACGACAGCTTCGTCTCCTTGTTCGACGAGGTCCTCGTCAGTTTCCTCGACAAGTTCACCGTCGTCAAGAAGCTTCCGGACGACTTTGACGTAAGCCTCCAGCCGACGCACCTAGGCTCTACGATGCCCACAACCCTCAACGGCCACTATGGTAACAACCTCTTCGACGCATTGGTGGCCCTGCGACTGCCCGCCGTCGTGCTGGAGAATGTCCACCTCGAGGTCGCGCTCGCCACGCAACGCCTGGCGCAGCAAGACACCATCGACATAATCACCCAGGTCTACGTGCAAATCTTCCACAAGGACTACTACATGCAAGTGGAGGACGATATGACGCTGGCCTTCTTGGAGCGCAGGGCAACCTTGGACGGCACTGTTCAGAAGCACGTTGAGCTCGCCGCCAACGCCGCTGCTCCACACACGTCGGTTGGTGACCCGGCGCACTAGGGCGTGAGGATGTCGTTGAATGTTGATGGATCCTTATGTATTTTTATCTTTCCTTCAAATCCAGGTAGTAGTATATGATACTACAGTAATTATCTTACCTTTCGCATCAACTTTATAATTTTCGTACGTACTCCATGCATGAACGGCGCCAGAACCAAACTTATTACTCTAGGAAAAATCATTATTTTCTATCTACCGGTCGCGCCATGGAGCAGAACCAAATTTTACAAGTTACGAGTTCAAAAGGAAAAGCCTGCCGTGTTCGCGTCGCACCCCCACATGGTTGGTCCGGCATGCCGCTCAAGCGGGGATGCGTGCGGTGTTGCATTTTCACTTACAAGTGGGACCGCAATTGAGCAAACTGACTATAGGCAAACCCCCACCCTGCCCACCGCGCGATAGCTGAGAAAATAGGAGGAAGAAGAGATGGCTGTAGCATGGACTCCAAGAAAATTGGTGTCGGATGGGACTCGTGTGGGTGGCGTGTGCCGTATTGCTAGACGTGAATGCTAGTTATGGCCCATGCCACCCCACTATATTGAGCCTATATCGAGGTACGTAGAACAAATTTCCTGCAGTCCGTGCTCAGGCCTCCTCTATCTCTCTTCTCAGCTAGCCAGCGGACGCGCGGAGCCCATCGTCTATTTGCTCACATGCGGCGCCACATGTCAGTGAAAATGCAAGAGGACCCACTAAACCTGCACATCTTTCACCTCGACGTGCTGGTGATGAAAAACAGATCCACTAAAGATCTTCAGTGGTCGCTTTTGGAGTTACTCAAGAGTAGTAAGATTCTATTTACAGTTTAACCCAAGATGCACATCTCGTGGCTTCAACTACCACTCTATTTTCTTTCATGACACGACCTGGATGCTGGATGTCCCACGTGTTGGCAAAAGGAGGAAGAACCCGACCAAATCTTTGGTTCTTCTCCCGGATTAGACTAGTTGTTCTAACTTAAATTTTTTATTGTGCACTCCCTCCGTTCCAAAATACTTGACTTCCATTTGTCAAAAAATGGATGTACCTATATACTAAGAAATGTCTAGATACATATATATTTTGACAAATAGAAGGCATGTATTGTGCAATGGAGGGAGTAGAATGGATGCAAGTTTTTGTATTGGGAAGAAGAGTACATCCATATATTGATAGAGCGCAATTTAGTAGATGTTCTATCACTTTTAGCTAGCATAGACGCAAGATCGAGCCTCCGCAGATCAACAATGAATGCATCGAGAAGGCACTAATCCAACTTACAGGAGTAGTAAAATGTATTCTTGTGGTTCTTGTTTTCTTTGGTCTTGCTTTTCTAGTCAAAATTATGGTTGGAGTTCGTGCAAAACGGAGGTGCATTTGGGGTCGTGCGTTGGAGTTGGCCTTACAAGTGGGACCGCAGTTAAGGAAACTGACTATCGGCAAACCCCCACCTCGCCCGCCACGCGATGGCTGAAGTTAGAGAAACGACGAGGTTGAAGAGATTGATCTAGCATGGACTCCAAGAAATAATATGGTGTCAGATGGATGTCGTGGTGGTGGCGTGTGCCGTACTCCTGGACATGAATGCTTGTTCTGGCCCATGCCACCCTACTACTCCTACTACTTACTCCTACTATATAGTACTAGTATCGAGGATTCGAGGTGCTGGTTACGTACAACGAACACATTAACATATGGCTACAGTAAAAAGACCCGCCGGACGCGCGAAGCATGTGAAGCTAGTACAAATAGTGTACTACTATTGTTGATTGGCCTCATCTGATAACCTATTGCAATGCACGTACAATTATGTATTCGGAAAATATTTTTTTTCCTCGTCGCACCACTCACTCAGAGAAGCGACTCGAAAGCCATTCATAAATTTAGTAAGTTTATCATAGGCATATCATTTTATTACATACAATAGGTCATCAACCCACATCGACAATGAGGATACATTATAAATACTAAAGTTTTCACCACACAACAAATAACAAGCAATGAAATGAACTTCAACTCAACCATTGCTCAGTGTTGGAAATGCTTGCTTTGAACCACAAGTGATTATCTGGGATGGGCCATCGATTGTCAATCTAGAAACCAATGCAGGACTGATCATCCAGGCTGAAGCGACCTACTATGTCCCTACCAGGGTAGGGAACTACACAAATGTCCAAGGTATAGACATAGTTGCTTCTCATAAATGGAACTGTTAACGTTGTGTCAACAGCAGTTGGATCGCCTTTCACCATCATCAGATAGTTTTGTCCAAGGAAGAGCGAGTTTTCTCCAAGACTATCAATTCTGTACCAGGGAGAAGGAGTTGGCGCTAGCACACTAGTATCCATCCCGAATACCATGCAACGGGTGTTGGAATAGGTCCAGAGAGTGTGACCATGGGAGACTACACCTGCTTCCTTAGCAGTAACATCATCAGTGGGCTGTATACACACAAGAAGAGGTGATCCATCGGAATTAGTTGCCAGGCGCCACAGAGTATATGGGCGCTGCTCGTCCTCATGCTCGTGATCATCACCAGCGTCATCTCCCCCTTGGTTATAATTTTTTTCAAGAATAGGTGGTGGGATGTTCACAGGACCTTGGAAACACAAGGAGAAGGTTAATTAGTAAAGGGAAACTTGCTATCCCGCATGCATGTGGATGAAACAATTATAATTACGGTGGAAGACAAACGTACCGAACCATGAGGATGCCATGGAAAAATAGTGCCACTAGTGGTGGCAGGAAACACAAGGCCCTCGTATTGAATTGCATCAGAGTACTCATCCGTGTACAGAAACTGATTTTTGAGCAATGTCCATCGAGTCGAACCACAAAGGACGGCAACAAGCTTGTCGAAGATAGCAACAACTTGATAGTTGTTGTAATTCCAAGAGCGGTTGGGAACTCAACAAATTGCTATCTTTCGTAGAAGACAGTCACCATGATCGTATTTGAACGTGCGTACAATACCGGTGTGCTCAACCTCTGGCAGTCTGCTGAGATTTTTGGAAGTGGAACCCGGTCACGAGTGTAGACATTCACAAGTTCCCACTCGCAGTTGGACCCAATGTAAACAACCCAATCTCCATTTGCGCCGGCCCAAGCCTTGCCCTCAAGCGATGGCATCTTAACATCATACGTATCATTATCAAGCGGCATCAACTTGCACAGGGCGAGGCCTCCGTCGTGCCGGCGCCAGTCATCATCAGGGTCATGCTGAAGAAGATAGGGGAGATCAAACCGCTCCTTGACTCTTGGGTTCTTTATAATGATGTTATTAGTTGAGTCGAGAATGGTCTTGAACGAACCTGCCATGCTAGCCGAGGTGATGACGTCGCACCGATCAATGAGTTCCTCCACCACGCCATCTTTCAGATCGGGGCAAGAATAACGGGGTCGTTTCCAGCCTATTCCCTCCATGGAGAAGACAATCGAACAATGGCAGAAGAAAGGGTGCAGGGCTGATGGAAAATGGAGGAGGGAGAGGAAGAGCGTGCAACAGCATTTCCAAATCGAGAGGGAAAGGCGAAGAGTCGGTGGACGGTTGCGAGTTTGCCACGGTTCACGAAGAGGCGCCCCGGCCTACACGTCCGTTCGGAAATACTCCTACTACTCGCTATCGTCTCACTAATATGTTGGAATGGGACCACATGTCAACGAAACATGGTGTGTAATTTCTCGTGCAAAATGCGATCTGGCCGCGTTGGCCCAATGTGCCACATTGGTTATCGACCTTTATTTTTTTAATGCCGTGCCGATCAGTTTTGAAGCACGACTAACTGGTCTTGTACGCAGAGAAAATATAAACTACTCTACCACTACTCCACCTCCAGTACTAGTAGTATAAAAAAGATATATAGGCTGGAGCTTGAGCGCTTTCTTGCTAAGGGCTGCCCACTTGCTTCTCACACTACCACCCTCTCTCCAGATCTAAAAAAGACGGCCCCTCTCTCCCTCCTCACCAGTGGTCACAGATCCGTCGGGGAAGAAAAGGACGCGTAGCGTTGACGCACTCGTCGTCGGCAAGTTAGGTCATGCACTGACGACAAGGCCGTCCTCTCAGACCTAGCGCCCGCGGGGGATGGCCTCCATCCCCAAGCTCACTGCCGTAGTGTGTGCGGAGGACGACGACCATGAGCGAAGCCACTTCCCGCCGACCCTCAGGTATGCTACCTCTTTTCAAACCATAACCTTATTCTATTGCCCCATCTGCTACGTCGTTGCATGTGGATCTTTTTCCACTCCACCATCTTCCCAATTTGCTATCCTCTGCTCTGCTGGCCACGCAGACGAAAAACATAATTTGCACTATTAAAGGAAACCCTACTTCATGCAGACTAATCCATGTCTGGGTTGAATAAGGAAAGGAAGGGAGACTGTACTGCCCAAGAGAGTAGGCATCGAACCCGCATCTAGGTTGAAAAGGGGAAAATCAGTAGCTAAGGAACGAGTCTCGTGTCTCTTGGTTGAAGAAGGGTAGAAAGGCATGACAACGCAATAGAGAATGACCAGGTCGATCGGTTTGTTGTCCTTGCATAGGAAAAAGGTGGCTAAAGAGAGCAAAAATGGGACGTAATCCACATATGCTGCCTGGATATTTGTTGCTCTGGGAAACCATACCTCCCTCACCACTCTGCGTCTGTGGAGGTACATCGTACTGGTGCGGCCACTGTCCGAATGGGCCTCCCATGCTCTTATTGCCACTTTTTTTGCTGTTAGTATAACGCCAGCAGTCAAGTCAAGCAATGCTACCGCTAAAGTGATGCCACATTTAACTAATGCCGCTCTCAGTCTAATGCCACCGATAAATTTAAGCAATGCCATTTAATGTCACTGGATTATTTCAGGGTTAGCTGTTGATTGTGGATGTATTAAAGATTTTTCAGCTAGGGCATTCTAATGCTGTTTCACAGCCAGTATACCAACGATGAAACTTGTTACTACCTTCAGATTTTTGCACTGTTAATGCTTATATATTACATACCTCACTTTCATGAGATAAGTTATTTTTTTGTACAGTGTCACCAAAATGCCAAGGCGCTGATGTCATTTTATTTTGGTTAAACTGCACAGAAAATTATGAAGACAAGAGGAAAGGTCAAGAGTGGGCACCTCCTCCTCCGGCTGTTCTCTTGATTCGTTCGATCAAGTTTTTATGTTTGATCGATTGTCAAGATTGGGATAGCAATTTTTAAGGTCCCCCCGAGTTCGAAATGATATTACCTTGGAGGTACATGGTTTGCAATTTTTTTTATACTGCCATTAGTTAATAATGCTACTTACCTTCAGACTTTTGTATTTGGTTTAATGCTCATGCAGAGCTAGTATACCAATGCTGAAACTTGTTACCTTTACATTTTGTATTGTTAATTCTTATAGAAACCTTCCAGTGCTAGAGTTTATTGAAATCTGTTCAGTGAAACCATTGTATTGTACCCTGTAATAAACTAACTACTCTACTGTTGCACTAGCCACTGGATTATTGTATACTTGTAGTATTCGAATGGTGTTGCATTAGCGTATGGACATAAATAAAGTGTGGCAAGCTTTCCCAGATATGTGCTCAAGAAAACTACTACCTGTTTTTCTAAATACTAGACGTTTGGGTACCTTAAATTGAACCGCGAAAATGTCTTATATTAAGGAACAAAGGGTGTAGAGTTCACTCAAATTATCCCGGTAAAGCTAGTCACACCTTTGTTAAAATTAATGTTCATTATGTTATCGGAGGAGGTCTGTATGTTTGTCTCTAATGCCTGTTGACTACATACCTGACATCATGAGGTATTGTTAAGTCATTTCCTTTTGTACAGTGTCACTGAATTGTCAAGGCAGTGATGGCATTTTATTTTAGTAGAACTGCACAAAATTTGCTTAAAAGAAGAGGAAAGGTTAGGAATGGCTTAGTTTTTCAGAAAAAAACTATGTATGCCTTCCTGACATCAGCCACTATTGCTTTATTTATTCCTTCAAACAGATGGCTAGAAATAGTCTTCTACCTTTTCCCATTATGAAATTGGAATGCTTATATTTGTGAGTCTATGCTTCAACTATTGCCACTTTTAGAGTAATCACACTTTCAATATCTATGCAATCAGGGATGCTCGATTTTAGTGGAACTGCACAAAAAGTCCAAGTGGTTCAACATTAGGAGCATGTTTTTTTTCCAAAGCTTTATATCCAATTGGTGGCACTATGAGCTGTTCATTACGAAGGTACATGGTTTGCTACTATCTTGCTACTCTTTTTGTACTATCATTAGATAGTAATACTAGTGGATTGCATGTGAATTTATTGGTAGGGTGGACCTACATTGGAGGTGCAGGACATGATTCAATGATTGGATGCTCAATTTCGGTTGTATTGATTTCACCTCTTCCATCACTGCGAACATGGATATCCTTGGTCTGATGAAGAATATGCGCTATATTTCTGCTCTGAACCAGCAAATCAATTCAGTATGAAATTTTCCAGGGCAAAACATAACTGTATCAGATTGTCCAGTGCAGAACATGACAGATGCTAAGCGGAAGAGACATGTTTAAACCGAAAATACAAGGTGTGGTATATGTTTACTAGCTTCTTGATATTTGTGCAGACAGAGATGTCTGCCTGTTGCTATTTGGCAAACAAACAAAGTGTCCGCAATTTTGGTTGAACTGCACAAGAGAATAGTATAGTCACTGCATGCAGTGCCATTTGAAAATAGACACAGAAAGATTGGATAGTCACTTCATGGACTGCAGAAAAGTAGTACTGTACTATTTATTGGCCAACACTAGGTGCTTCATTGCTTTGTCTGATTATATAATGGGCATAATTTTGCCCAAGTTAAAGTTTTTATTCCAAAAATAGTCTCGCGGTGTGATCGAGAGAAGACCAAATCATATTGCAGTGGATGTTCCTCCATCATGTGTGGTTCATTCTCATGGTTCCAGCTGTTGGTGAAACCACTTACATTTGCAAGAGGAATTGTAGACTTCACAAACAAATTTGTCTTTCAGTCTGTACTGAATGTTGGCCAAGAGAAGCATCCATGTTAGTAGGAAGAACAGATGTTTTTTCTAGATCTCTGCTTTTGGAGCTACATATTTGTATATGATCTGTGAATCATTGAGATGTATTAACATGTTGATCTTATGTATGGGAATCGTACTAGTTAGTTTTAGTTGCAACGCAAGATCCAAAGTGGCTGATCTTTGCTTTTGGAGCTACATATTTGTATATGATCTGTGAATCATTGAGATGCATTAACAGTTACTTATTTCTGTTCGCTCAGTGTTTACAAGTTACTGATCGATCACTAGCTAGCCTACAAATGCGCCCCTGACAGTTTTATTTGCGACGCAAGATGCAAAGTGGCAGTTTTTTGAATAAAAATGCCTACCTCTGAAGAAACTGACAGGCTACACTATCAATCCTACACGGATAAAAATGCCTACCTCTGAAGAAACTGACAAGCTACACTATTGATCCTACACGGATAAATAGCGGATCCCACACGTACTACCTCCTTTCCGGTTTGCAGGGCTCAATTCAAGAAACGACCTACTCGATCCTACACGAATAAATAGTGGATCACGCACGTACTAGTTTGCAGGGCTTAATTCAAATGTCTCACCAACCAAGGTACTCCCTCCGTCCGGGATTTATTAGTCCCGTGAGCAAAGCAGCAAGACCAAGGCATGGCAATAATCAATGGCATGCAGAAGTTTAAGCCTAATTAATTCCAGCGATTTAAGTGGCTGCATGCGTGCCCTCGGCTGCGACTCGTTGCATGCTGCTTCACGTACTGCCTGCAAGTGATTCTCAGTGCCTGCATGCAGCCGGCCGTAATTAAGGTAGCTAACTAATGCGAAAAAAGATACATTCTAAATCCGTGGAATCATTATTGACAAGGAGGGAGATGATTCGAGTGCACTCGTTTGACCGGTATGCCGGCGTGCGACCCAGACGGGATGGGACGACAAAATCATAATTTAAGTTTCTCTAGTTTTCCACGGCAAGCTGGCGCGCTAAGCCATTATGCATTGAATTCCGATGACCGTCACGCTACCTTCCGCCTATAAGTACTGTTTCCCGGCCTTCTCAGGTGCCACCGTGACCCAACTCGCCATATCCTCATAAGCCCCCACTAGCCGGACGTCGCTCGCCACGTCCGCCATGCCCCCACCTGTCCGCGGTAGGCGATGCCGGAGGCGATCACCGCCGGAACTAGTGTTCGGGTTTTCACCGGAAGGTAGACGGACGGAGGAGGCATTCTATCTGTCTTTAGATGGCAATGCGGAGATCTAGGAGTTGTTGGAGCGCGACCGCATGGCGGAGGAGCAGGAGTTGTTGGAGCGTGACCGCCTGGCGGAGCAGCAGCGTATCGCTGATTTGCGCCGCCAGCGGGACATGGAGTAGCAGCACACCGACGCTCTGAGTCGCGAGCAGAGCGCCCGCAACTGGGCCGACTACGTGGAGGCCGGCGCCCGGCAAATAGCCCTGGAGGCTGTCGGGCACGCACGCGTTCACGATGCCGATTTTTACTACCAGCTCATCAAGTGGGTTTCCCGCTTGGAAGCCGAAGCTTCGGTGGACCACGCCGGCATGGAAAGGGCCGACGTGTGCGAGCAACGCGCCCTATCGCACCTCTGGCAAGTCCGAGGCGAGGCGGAGGACGCTGGTGCCGGCGTTTAGCATGGACAACAGATGGCGGCCGGCATCGTCTAGTTAGCTAAGAGTAAGTTAGTACTTGTACACTACTAGAGTGTTAGTGGGAGTAGATAGTTAACTTGGCTATGATGGTTGTCAACGTGGAAGTTCAGTACTCTATATGTGGATCAGACCTGTTACTTTCCTCTGAATGTTGAACTTTCCGTTTGAATGTATGGAATGGGCTGTTATCTTTTTTAAATGGGTTGTATTTGTCCTCCACGGTTTAGAGGCTGACTTATGGGCCTAGCAAGTTGACGCGTACACAATCAGGAGATGATTGTACGTGGAGAGGATGACACCAGGGACCCGCCAAGGTCATGGCAGTACGCAAGCAAGTGCCTCCTTATTTCAAGCCAATTAAAAAAATGGCTCCTCCTAGTGGATTTCTGACATCTGGGTCCCATGCCATTGTCAACGTAGTCAATAGACGAGAGAATTGCACAACGAGCGGCTGACACCAGGGACCTAGCAGCTCGCCCAGTTATTTTTATTTTGGGTTAATTTGATAAATGCCACTCCAAATCTGGTGTATCCGAGAAATGCCACTACAATTTCCAAACTTTGAAAAATGCCATTTCATGCCATTTCTAGTGGCATTTTTCGAAGTCTCGAGTGGCGTTTTTCAAAGTTTGCAAACTGCAGTGGCATTTTTCAAAGTTTGCAAAAATTGCAGTGGCATTTTTCAAAGTTTGGAAATTGAAGTGGCATTTTTATGAATCGCCATAATTGGAGTGGCATTTATCTAATTCATTTTTGAGACGGAAGCAGGGTGTCAACTGGGCTGTGCGGGACACTCTGGCCTGTCTAAACAGCCTTTTCTTTTATGTTTACCACAGACTAGCCCAGTAGTTTTTTTTCTTTCTGAAAATGGCTAGCCCAGTTCTTTTGTGATTTGTTAAGTAAGTCGCTTTATCAGGCCTGTTGGGCTGCAAATCTTTCAAGACGAGGAGAGCTTCATTCGGCTGGCCAAGAAAATGGCCTATCAGTAATCAGAAATGGGCTGTACATTTTTAAAACACATCAAACCGGCAATTATTTTCAAACATCTTTTTTTCTTTTCGAGATTTTAAATTGCATTGATTTTATGCATGGACAATTTATTGGATTTTATATTGATATACATTTATTTTTAAAATCAGTCTGAACGTGACTCAAAATTTCAGGATTAAAAACAGTTCAGACCGCACCGACATATGCAAAATTTCGTATAATTTTTTAACCGTGGCCACAATATGGGCTGTAATGCTAACATAAAGAATATGGGCTCCAAAAAAACCCGTAAGAATTAGCAAATGGGCTGTAAATTATTTGAAATAATGGCAGATGTGATGTATGCTGTTTTCCACAGATTTGAGGCTTTCCACAGATGGCCTGTATATTGTTGGATGTCCATCCAACGGCCGTCGTGCTTCTTCAATCTCTGCTCTTCCTGCTCCAGCCGCTCAAACAAGCACCGGCGGGACTGCCTGCTCCCTCCTCCCCGCGGCCACCTGTGTTGCCGCACATGCCTCACCGCCCACCGTACTCCCATCGCTGGCCTAGCCCTCTACTCACCCACACCTTCTGTTATTCTCCGGCGATGACAGACAAACCAGTACACCCTCGTACAGTCGTACTCTCCTCCGTGTGGGAAACAAAAACAACGGCCGAGTCTTCCCTGCGTCCGTGTCGTTCCCTTCCTAGGCCTTGCCGTCGTCCACCGCCCTGGTGCTCTCGGCGTGGCGTGGTCAGCGTGGTCAACGACCGACATGCATCTGAAGTGGACTGTACGTGGAGAGGCTGACAGCTGGGTCCATGGCCGCACGCAAGGAAATGCCTCCTTATTACGCGCAAAATAATGATTTCCTCCACCTGGCATCTGGGACCCACCGAAACGGCCTCTGTATTCGTGAAAAAACCGTTACCGCCGCTGACAGCTCGGACCCACCAGCTATATCTTCACACACAAGGAAGTGCCTCCTTATTACGCACAAAAAATGAATACTCCCCCTGCTAACTGGGACCCAGTATAGTGGGCCTACTAAGTTGACAGGGACGAAGGGCTTTGTCAACTTAGTCAATATGCACGATTCTACATCGACTGACCGTACGATGTCCATCCAACGGCCGTAGTGCTTATTCAACCTCTGGTCTTCTTGCACCAGCCGCCCAAAGCAGCGCTGGTCGTGCCGCTTGCTCCTGCCTCTCGTGGCCGGCTATGCTGCCGCAGAGGCCTCACCGCCCCCATACTACTCCCACCGCTGGCCAGGCCATCCCTCCACTCCACTCACCCACACCCCCTGTTATTCTGCGGCGACGACAGCGCAGCCGAACCAGTGAACCCTCGTACTCCTCTTTGCATGGGCATCCACTGCCACATCTTCCCCGGCTCCGCGTCGTCCCCTTCCTAGGCCTTGCCGTCGTCCACCGCCGTGGTGCTGTCGGCGCGGCGTGGTTAATGTGGTCAACGACCGAATTCCAACGGAAGAATACTGTACGTGGAGAGGCTGACAGCTGGGTCCACGGCAGCCGCAAGGAGGTGCCTCCTTATTACGCAAAAAATAATTATTCCTCCACCTGACAGCAGGGACCCACCGGAAGCCCACCAGTATATCACGAAAAAAAGGTTTGCCCCTGACTACTGGGACCCACCCGACGGGCCACCGTATTTTGCGAATAAACGTTCCCCCCTGTTGTCAGCTCGGACCCACCGGAAGTGCCTCCTTATTACGCACAAAAAAATGAATACCCCCCTGCTAGCTGGGACCCACCTTGGTGGGAGGCTGACTTGTTGTGGGCCTACTAAGTCGACGGGGACGGAGGGCTTTGTCAACTTAGTCAATATGCATGATTCTAGCTCCAGTGACCGTACGATGTCCTTCCAACGGTCGTAGTGCTTCTTCAACCTCTGGTCTTCTTGCTCCAGCCGCCCAAACTAGCGCCGGTCGTGCCTCGTGCTCCTGCCTCCCGTGGCCGGTTGCGATGCGGCGGAGGCCTCACCGCCCCCTACTACTCCCACCGTTGGCCAGGCCATCCCTCTACTCACCCACACCCCCTGTTATTCTACGGCGACGGCAGCCTCACACCGCAGCGAACCAGTGAACCCTCGTACTCCTCTATGCGTGGGCATCCACTGCCGCGTCTTCCCCGGCTCCACGTCGTCCCCTTCCTAGGCCTCGCTGTCGTCCACCGCCCTGGTGCTCTCGGCGCGGCGTGGTCAACGTGGTCAATGAACGGCTTCTATCGGACGTGGACTGTACGTGGAGAGGCTGACAGCTGGGTCCACGGCCGCAGCAAGGAAGTGCCTCCTTATTACGTGCAAAATAATTATTCCTCCACCTGACAGCGGGGACCCACTGGACGGGCCACCGTATTTCACGAAAAAAAACATTTTCCCCTGACTGCTGGGAGTCACCAGCTACATCTTCGCATGCAAGGAAGTGCCTGACAGTCGGGACCCACCTGGTCAAAGCGTACGTAGCGTTGTCATTCTGGTCGCGAACGTGTACGTACATATATACTGGTGGATGTAGAGGCATGCACGTGTCGTAGTAGAGGCGCGCATGTAGCATGTACACGTACGTACAGCGGCCAGGGTGCAAGAAAGAAAATGCGGCCACGTATGTGTACATACGGGCGGGGTCTCGAACGCCTACTCGCGCATACGTACGACCAGGGCTCGTGTACATGGCTGGGTCGGAACGGAGAAACAACGTCGTCGTCGTGTTCATGGGGAGGCAACGGAATGCGTCGTGTCCATGGGGAGGCAACGGAATGCATCGTGTTCATGGAGAGGCAACGGAACGCGTCGTGTTCATCGGGTGGGCTTGGACGGAACAAGTGATGGAAACGAGGCCTGGCATACCGCAGAATGGAGGAAACGGCCTTGTGTTCGACCGGCCACGTTCGAAACAGGATCCTGTTGATCGGGAGGGGTCTGGCATACCGCAAAATGGAGGAAACGGACCTCCTACGGTCGAAACGGGGGTCGTGTTGATCGGGAGGGGTGTGGCGTACTGCAAGACGGAGGAAACAGACCTCCTACGGTCGAAACGGGGGTCCTGTTGATCGGGAGGGGTGTGGCGTACCACAAAACGGAGGAAACAGACTTGTTTGGAGCTCTACGGTCGAAACGGGGTTCCTGTTCATCGGGAGGGGTGTGGCGTACCACAAAACGGGACTCCACGGGATACTGTTCATCTCCACCGTCGACCTCCTCCAGCATCCATGGGCTCCTGTTCATCCAGCCTCCACGGGCTCTTGTTCATCCAGCCTCCACCGCGCGCTACTCCACCGGCTACTGTTCAACCACCCCTCCACCATCTACTGTTCATCCAGCCCTCCACACCACGGGGTCCTGTTCAACCACCCCTCCACGGTCTACTGTTCATCCAGCCCTCCACACCACGGGGTCCTGTTCAACCACCCGTCCACCGTCTACTGTTCATCTAGCCCTCCACACCACGGGGTCCTGTTCATCCACCCCTCCACGAGCACCCCTCCACCATCTACTGTTCATCCAGCCCTCCACCACACCACGGGGTCCTGTTCATCTAGAGGCAACGCCACCGCTCACTGTTCATCCAACCCCCCCCTCAACGCTCACTGTTCATCCCATCGGTCGGCTTCACTTAGCAGCAGTAGCGAAGGAATCGCTCGATCGGGTTCATTTAACAGCCATCGATCGATCGCTCGGGTTCAGTAACATGTAGCCTGCAGTGCAATCGCTCGGGTTCAGTTAGAGCCCAACGCCTCGCTCGGGTTCAGTTAGAGCCAACGCCCCGCACACACGCGCGTATGTGTACGAGAGAAACACGCATCACTCGGCCCCCGACCTCCCACCATAACCGGGAACTCCCCGAAATTTTCCTCCCACTCGCTTCTACCATGGTTTTTTCCGTCATGGACGCCCCAAAGAATGTCATGCAGCTGCGTCTCTGGCCCGCCTAGGACGAAAAGCCCATTTTCTGTCATGATTTTTTGTCATAGAAGTAGGAGCCCGCCACATCTATGATGATACCGGGTTTTGTCACAATTATCGTCATAGAAGTGTCATATGTATGACAGAAAAAAATTTCGTTCAGCCAAAAATGTCACGGATGTGTCTTTTTTTGTAGTGTTATAAATATGAATTGCCTGTTGTTCCTGAGGGTTATGTTATGGATGAAGAAGCTACTAGAGCTATTTCAGCTTGCACTGATAGATATGATCTAAAGAGGTTATTAGCTAAATGGAAGCAGCAATCCCTTAATGCTAGAATGAAACCTGACCCTGCTTTTGTGACTTCACCTATCTGTGTTACTGATAAGGATTATGAATTCTCTGTTGATCCTGATATAATTACTTTGGTTGAATATGATCCTTTTTATGGTTATGAATCTGAAACTGTCGTGGCACATCTTACTAAATTAAATGATATAGTCACCCTGTTCACAAATGACGAGAGAACTCACTACTTTTATATCCTTAAAATATTTCCGTTCTCATTAAAGGGTGATGCTAAGATATGGTTTAATTCTCTCGATCCTGGTTGTGTGCGTAGTCCCTAGGATATGATTTATTACATCTCTGCTAAATATTTCCCTGCTCATAAGAAACAAGCTGCCTTAAGGGATATATATAATTTTGTGCAAATTGAAGAAGAGAGTCTCCCACAAGCTTGGGGGAGGCTTCTCCAATTACTTAATGCTTTGCCTGATCATCCTCTTAAGAAAATGAAATACTTGATATCTTTTATAATGGACTAACCGATGCTTCCAGAGATTACCTGGATAGTTGTGTTGGTTCTGTTTTCAGGGAAAGAACATCAGATGAAGCTGAAATTCTATTGAATAAATTGTTGACAAATGAAAATAATTGGACACTTCCTGAGACAACTCTTGAGCCTATTCCTAAACCAACTCCGAAGAAGAGAGGTGTTCTATTTCTCAATCCTGAAGATATACAAGAGGCAAAGAAATCCATGAAAGAAAAGGGTATTAAAACTGAAGATGTTAAGAATTTACCTCCTATTGAAGAAATACATGGTCTTAATTTACCGTCTGTCGAAGAAATGCATAATTTTAGTCCATCTCCTATTGAAGAAATACATGGTCTTGATAACCCGACACAGGTAGTAAAGGTAAATTCTCTCTATAGATATGATAAAGCTGAAATTCCATTTACTAAGTTTTCTAGCCCATGCTTAGATGAGTTTAATAAATTTATGGTTAAGCAAGAAGACTTCAATGCTTATTTTGATAGAGAATTAAAATGCAGTGCTGATATGCTTGAACACTTTGGTGATTATATGGCTAATGTTAAAGGTGAACTTAAACTTATTAGTAAACATGTGTCGGGGGTTAGGTGCGACATATGCCAAAGGATGGCTTTTCATGGTGGGGGCGAGTAGAATGTCGCCGATGCCTGGAAACGGGATGAGGCGAAGACATGCACGCCGGCGAATCTTACCCAGCTTCAGGGCTCTCCGGGGAGATAATACCCCTACCGCTGCTCTGCAGGGTCTCCGCATGATCACTATGGCAAAGTGCTTACACGATTGCTCCTTGAGCTGTTTCCTGGAGGTAGGAGAGGGCAAGGCTAGCTCTCTCCCTCCTATATGATCTGGTCTAGAACTAATGGATTCCAACCCTTTGCATGGGTGCCCTGGGGGGTTTATATAGGCCTACCCCCCCAGGGGTACAATGGTAATCCGGCTGGACGCGGGCCCAGTCGTCAGTGCCCCTGGCCTCCGTCTTCCCCGCCAATTGCTGGGGCCCGCCGACTGGTGGGCCCCGCCGACTGGCCTGGTACGGAGCCGACAGGCCGCGTCCGCCGCGGGCGGGTCTTGCCGGCTGCTGATTACTATAGCCGTGCTTCTGATGACGCGAGCTTGATCATGGCATCATGGCAACAGCCCCGCTGCCTGGCGGGCGATCACTATTACCACTCTTCATCACATCTTGATTAATGGCGCGTGGGCCTCGGGGGAGGGCTCGGCCAACTCCCCGGGGCCGGCTCCCGACGGGTCCGACTGGTGGTCCTCTTGCCGTCTCCTAGGGTCTCACTGACTGGTGGGACCCGCTGCCTCTGGGTCATACAGACAAGCCGTCGTGGGTGTAGGGTTCGGTCCTGTGGTGCTGATGTTAGGGCCGGCATGGCAATAGTGCCATGCTGCACGGAGATCTTCCGGGGTACGGCGTGCTGTGGCCATGCCTGCCCTTGGTAAGGGGCGGGAGTGGGCTTCACTGTAGCCACTCCCCTGCCCCGTCCCACTTGATGAGGTCATGGGGTTTGTTGGAGTCGCAGGACGACTCCCCAAAGCCGGCTTCTCTGGAAGTCGCCAGTCAGGAGTCAGTTTTCCCTGAAGTTGTCCCTGGGACTCGACCGTGAGTGGTCAGTCGGCCATCTTGCCGTCGACTTCTCGAAGGCGGCTCATCGTCCTGGGGTCTTGAGGGGCGCAGCCTGCCCCGATGTCTTGAAAGGTTCTGGGGCTCGGGTTGGCCTACCCGTGGCCCATTACTCCAACAGTAGTCCCCGAAGCTGGTGAGGCGCCGTGGACGATCGGCCGAGAAGCCTCAGCAGTTTCTCTTTCCGGGTGCTCAACACATGGTTCTTGGTTGACTTCTGCCGGGCCGACTAGAAGGAGTCGGACTCGCCCAACTATGACTCGCACAATATTTCGAACGTCGTGGCGGGATCCAAGTAGCATGCTGGCTTAGCCTTCGGGCCGCCGCCCGTGCTAGGCCTGTCATGCGATAACACGTGGCTGGGCCATACTGCCAGCCTACGCGCGCGATGGAACAGGCCCGTAGGCGGGGCCAGCCACTACCGCGCCTCGGCGCCTGAGCGGATCCGCTGCGGCCCCGGTGAACGGTTGGGATTCCCATGGAGTTACTGTGCGCAGTAACTTTGTCGTGGAACGTGGGGGTCGTGGGGCCATGGACGCAGTAAATCCCACAACTGCCCCCTCGGCTTCGCAGCCCGCGAGGCTATAACTAGGGGAGAGAGGGGGGCACGGCGGAGCACCCGCGCCCCTCCTTCCCACTACTCCTCGCTCTCCTCCTTCTCCTTCCTCTTCGCACCGCCGCGCGCCCAAGCTTCGACGAACGCCGCGGCGATCAGCTCGCGATGAGCTCTTCCTCTGCCGCCGCGCCTCCCCCGGTGCGCTCCGGCACCTGGGACGGCTCCGAAGTTCACGACGACCACATCGAGTTCCTCTGCAAGACTCGTCGGCTCCCCGGCGAGGATCACGTGTGGGTGCGTCTTGCACCAAGGGGGGAGATTTCCCCCGCTCTGCAGGAGGGCGAGCGGGTCATCTTCCGCTCGCACTGCCTGCGCGGGTTGGGGCTGCCGGCGAGCAGCTTCTTCCGCTCCTTCTTGGAGTTCTACGGCCTCCGGCCGCACCACCTCACGCCCAACACGGTGGTGCTGCTGTCCGCCTTCGTGGCCTTGTGCGAAGGCTTCCTCGGAGTCCTCCCCACCCTCGAGCTCTGGGGGAGTTCTTCTTCTCCAAGCTCGGCACCCAGGCTGCAGGCGTGCCGGCTCAATGCGGTGCTTTCATTGCCGTGCGAAGGTCGGGGGCCGACAACCACTTCCCCTCCATCTCGCTGATAAAGTCGATGAAGATGTGGCACAGATCGTACTTCTACGTCAGGAGCGTCGCCGCGAGGGGTGACTGGGTCAACCTGCCAGCTTTCGAAGCCGGCCCGTCGGCTGGGAGATTGCCCAACTGGTCGTACCGGGCCAAGTCGCTGACGCTTGCGGGAGCCGGCGCCATCACGCGACTCCGAGTGCTGACGTAGTCGGAGGGCTTGACTGGTCCAGACCTGCTGGCCGCCTTCGTGGCGCGCTGAGTTCTCCCGCTCCAAGGCCGCCCCCATATGATATGCCAAATGAGCGGGCACCGCGACCCGAGTCGGATGTGCACCAAGGACATGCCTCACGAGGAGGTGGCCTTCATGGTGAACTACCTCTCGGACAGCAAGCTCCTGGAGGATTGGTGGTTCAGTAAGGAGCCGTACTCCCGCGCCAACCCCCCGCCCGTGGTGAGTTGCCTTTTCTTTCTTTCTTTGGATTGTCTTCTTTCTCGCCGAGTTTGTTTTGACCAGTCGGCTTTTTTCGGAATCCCCTCCACCATCCACCAGCCGGCACCTCGGGGCCGGCCCGCGAGTTCCTTGCCGACAGGGCGGAGAGCGACGTCGACGACCCTGATCTGGGGGTGGTGGCTCTGGAGGACGACGCCGAGGGAGGAGGAGGAGCAGCAGATGGCTCCAGGCCTTCGGCCACTTTCGCCGACTGGCCTGACGACGATGCCGAGGGAGAAGTCGCCCCCCGCCATCGGCCAGGAGCCAGCCAGCCAGCCTGGCACGGGCTCCTCTGCCGCGCCAGGCGCTCCGGGCGGCGGGAAGAAGCGTAGAGCCGTGCTGACTTTGTTCGACGGTCGGCCGAAGAAGCCCAAGGGTTCGGCTGCGGCGACGCGGCGGGACGAGGCGGCTGCGAAGGCCAGCCGCTTCCGTAAGGAAGTGAAGAAGCCGCCATTGGTCTCCGCGTGAGTATTCTATCTCAATGCTTTATTCTTTCTTTGTGGCTTTGTCTGAGTCTTTTGCTTGCTTCCCTTGCTTCAGGGCTCCCCTCACTCTTGAGAGGGTCACCGCCGCCTCCGTCATGGGGTCAGCGGCGACGTCCGCGACCACTCGGCGGATTGACCCCACTACTGACCTCCGGGAGGCGACAGAGCGGAATGCGCAGGAGAAGCGCAATGAAGAAGAGGCCGCTCACCTGGAGAAGGCGGAGGCCGATAGGGCGGAGGCCTCCGCCAAGAAAAAACTGGCGGAGGCCGAAGCCGCCACCGCGACGAAGCGGCAGGCTGAGGAGGCTGCACGCCGCCAATCGGCGGTATTCGTCACCCCGCTGAACTCTGTGCCGCCGCCTCCGGAGTTCCCGGGGAAGACTGGGGAAGCCGGCGGCGAGAGCCCCATCATGGAGAGGGAGGGAGGCGACCCCTCTACGCTGGACGTGATCGTTCGGCCGCCGCCTCCGCCGCCGTCTGGGAGCGCGCAAGGCAAGCAGCCAGCGGACCCTCTAGTGCCGCTGACCGAAGACGAGGCCGTGGCGAGGCTACTCCTCCAAGTCGGCTCACCAACGCGCCGCCGTCTGGAGAAGGCGACTTCGGCACCCTGCCCCCTGGAGGCCGGCACCACCAGCTCGGCGATCCCAGACGCCGAAGCGACGAGCGCCGTGCCCATTGGATGAGTGCGAGGAGGCGGCACAGGGCCACTGAACCAGGCGCTCCTGGACGTCCAGGCGAAGCTTCATGCTGAGGGCAACGCTCTCCAGAATTGCACCAAGGCATACCTGGCATCGCGAGCAGCCGTCCGGGTATGTTTTTTCCTTTGGTCTTTGTTTTCTTGTTCCTCTCTATGGGGGCGCACCAGCGCACCCACTGGGTGTAGTCCCCGAGATTCAGGCTAGCTGCTGAGCAGGCGGCCCTGAACTCCAATTGATGAACTCTGGGTATTAACTTTTTGTCTGAAACGCTTGATGCAGGATTACCACAACCTCCGCGTCACTACCTTCAACAGTAACGTTGAAGAGCTGGGCAAGCGGACCGCCGATTTGTCGGAGAGTTGGAGTAAGTCCTTTTTCTTCTTTGCGGGGGTGCGCTCGCGCACCCGCGGGCTGTAGTCCCCGAGATTCGGGCCGACTGCTGAGCAGTCGGGCCGGATCTCCCCGGCGACCTTCTTTATTGATGACTTAACGCCTTCTTTCTTCCTTCTTTTCAAGAGCCAACGCTGCTCTTCAACAGCAGCTGAGTGAAGCCAACTCCGCATTGCGCGCCAAAGGGGAGGAGTGCAGCAAGCTCGCCACAGAGCGTGATCTGCTGGCCACTCAATTGGCAGAGCAGAGGGAGCTGCTTGCGAAGACGCAGAGGGAGGCGGAAGAGACGGAAACCGCCCTCCTGGCCGAGTTCGCGAGCGAGCGCTCCTCCTGGTCTGACAAGGAGGCGATGTTGGCCTCCGACTTCCATGAGATTGAAGACATCATTGATGGTGAGTTTCTTTACTTTCTTTCTTCGAGCTACCGATTATAAGTCGTGCTGACTCCTGGTTTTTGACTTGCTTCTTCGTTTCTTCCGTCTTCGCAGACTTCTTTCCGGGGCACTCGCAGGCCGCCATCCAAGCCATCGAGGCTGACCGTGAAGGTCGGAGTGCGGAGGGCACAGAGATCGCCGCCAACGCCCCCCGAACCCTTGACGAGCACATCCTGAGCATCGAGGCTTGCCTTCGGCCGACTCACCGGATGCTGCGCCGGCTTCAGCGTGTCGGTGCCCAGGCGATTGCCGCCCTGTGGCCGGACATGCAGGCTCCGCGCACCCCCAACCTGACGGCCGACTGGCTAGAGGTCGTGGCTGGTCGTCTTGAGGCCTGGAAGGGTTCTTTGGCCCGAGCTGGAGCGCGCCGAGCCTTGGAGTTCGTCAAGGCATGGTATCCGGGGCTGGATCTAGAACGGCTGGCCACACTTTGTTCGGAGGCCCAGCCGGAGCTGGCAGCTGCAAAAGACGCCCTCGTCAAGCGTGCTGCAGCGATCGCCGAGTACACCGACACCAGCATCTTCGTCCCCGAGCGGTCTGAAGACGGCGAGGAGGTACCGCCGGAGTGGTTTGGGATGAACCCAGACTACGGCGAGGACTCGGCGGAGGTGATTGGCTCCAGCGTCGAGGAGGAAGGCGAGGCGGAGGACGGAGGCGAGACGGAGGCACCAGAAGACGGAGCAAACGGCCAGCCTCAGCTCGACCGCGCCTCCAGCAACGAGCCGCGTGCCATCGAGCCGACTGCCGCCGGAGGCGATCAAGCCGAGACTACCCAGCCGGCCACCCCGACGCCTGACGCTGCCGCCTCCTCCGACCCTCCGAATCCGTCTGCTGCTTCCTAAGCTGCCACTTTATCTTTATTTTATCTGCTTCAGTAGTCTTTGAAGAACTTGTTAATTCGCACAATTCCACCCGCGGGGTGTATTTTGAACTTCTGCTCGAAGATTCGGCCAAGGGCCTACATTATGTAAATATATTTATCTGAGTTCTATCTTTTCTTGCTCATTGCTCTTTTGGCTTTTTTCCTTTGCCGCTTTCTCTTAGTTGCCTTCCTTGCCAATCGGACAGCCGCTCTGCGGACTGTCGCTGGATCAAATGCTTGGCTACTTTGGGAAGGCAAGTAATTAGCCGTTTTTAAGAGTTTTTGAGCAAGTTGAATAGAAGGCGGCAATCCGACTATTCGAGAGTCGGTTTGCGAAAAAAGGCTGGAAGCCGTCTTGAGCTATGTTTTATGCTTTGAGTCCTTAGCCATTTTTCATGCGAACGCCCATTCTACCTTACCTCTGCCCACCGTACAGTCGCTCTGCGAGCTGCGGCTTCTGACAGGAGACGGTTTAGGTGTTACACACTACTTGTCCGGCTGCAGGAAGCATTTCACAGTGCAAGGCGGCAAGTCCCCGGGCCGACATGTCGAGCCCGGTGCCAAGCAGCATAACAAAGAGTAACATACTTGTAGGCATGATTTTTATCATACAGACAAAAGAGGGCAGTCCCCGAGCTTGTCTCGGGGGGCCCGAAGTCTTGGTACTTTAATACAAAAGGTAGCGTGGTACATACTGCATCAACTGTAAAATCTTCGGAGGAGATTTGCATTCCATTGCCGCTCTGTCTCCTTGCCGGAGTCGTCCCTCTTGCGTGCTCGGGGCTTCTGAGCGTCGATCAGGTAGTAGGAGTCATTGCCGAGCACCTTGCTGATGATGAAAGGGTCTTCCCAAGGCGCCGACAACTTGTGCTGGCCGGCTGTTCGGTGGATCAGCCGAAGCACAAGGTCGCCTTCTTGGAAAGATCTTGGCTTGACCTTCCTGTTGTGGTATCGGCACAGGCTCTGCTGGTAAATGCTGGACCGGCTGAGTGCCAGCAGCTGGCCCTCTTCCAGCAGATCGACGCCGTCTTGTCGTGCTTCTTCTGCTTCCTCCTTGGTGTACATGGTGACTCGTGGGGAGTCGAACTCTATGTCCGTTGGGATGTTGGCTTCGGCACCGTAGACGAGGAAGAAAGGCGTGAAGCCGGTTGACTTGTTTGGAGTCGTGCGCAGACTCCAGAGGACGGTTGGTAGCTCGCCGAGCCAGCAGCCAGCCGAGCGCTCCAGAGGCTCGATCAACCAGGGTTTGATGCCGGACAGGATGAGGCCGTTTGCTCGCTCCACCTGGCCATTTGACTGTGGATGGGCGACGGACGCTAGGTCCAGTCGGATGCCATGTGTTGCGCACAAACGGGCCAAGGCGCCTTTGGCAAAATTTGTGCCGTTGTCAGTGGTGATGCTGTGTGGTATGCCGTACCGAATTGTGATATCGGAGATGAAAGTCACGGCAGTCGGACTGTTCAGCTTCTTGATTGGCTTCCCTTCTATCCACTTGGTGAACTTGTCCACTGCGACAAGTGAGTTAAGCCACCTCGTGCTGTCTTGAATGGTCCCACCATGTCTATACCCCAAACTGCGAAAGGCCAGGCAATGGGGATGGTCTTGAGTGCAGAAGCCGGCTGGTGCGGCTTGGAGCTGAACTTCTGGCACCCATTGCATTTTTGGACCAACTCCTTGGCCTCTTCTAAGGCAGTCGGCCAGAAGAAACCGTGTTGAAAGGCTTTGGCGACGAGTGCTCTTGAAGCTGCATGGTGGCCGCACTCGCCTTGATGGATGTCTTTGAGAATTGCTTGGCCTTGCTCTGGCTCTACGCAGCGCTGGTAGACACCAGTGACGCTGCGCCCGACCAGCTCTCTGTTGATTATGGTGTAGGCTGCCGCTCGGCGTTGTATTTTCCGGGCTAAGGTCTCATCAGTCGGTAGCTCTTTGCTCACCAGGAATTTGAGGATGGGCTGGGCCCATGAGGGTGCTGCTATTTCTTCGACTGCTAGAACTGCGACTTGGACGAGGGAGGTTGGGCTGGCAGGCGGCGGGTTGGAGTCAACAACCGCTTGCTGGGTTAATGAAGTCCCCAGGCCGACTGGCACGGCCCTTGGGTCGAGGTCTGGAGTCTTCGAGTCCGCCGCCGTAGTCCCCGGGCCGGGTTCGACTGTGGCGGCTTTGGAGCCATCTGCCAAAATCCCCGTACCGTCTGCCGGGGCTCTGGAGTCGGATTCGACGTCTCCGGGAGGAGCCGGCACAAAGATGGAGTCTGATTCTGGTGAAGGCTTGACAGACGGCTTGAGGAGGCGTTGAAGGGCGACACCGGATGGTATTGCTTGGCGGGTATAGCTGATTCGTGCCAAGGCGTCTTCTTGGTCGTTGTCGTTTCTTGGCACATGGAGGAACTCGCACCCTTTGAAATACCCGCTGAGTTGCTGCACGAGGAAACGGTAACTCGCCATGTTTGCATCTTTCGCGTCCCAGTCGCCGGATGACTGCTGGACCACTAAGTCCGAGTCGCGATAACACAAGATCCGGCGGATGCCAAGTTCTTTGGCAAGCCGGAGCCCGTGAATGAGCGCCTCGTACTCGGCGATGTTGTTGGAGGCGGCCAAATGGATTTGCAGTGCATATTTGAGCTTGTCGCCTTTAGGAGAGGTGAGGACGACGCGGGCTCCCAAGCCGGTGCGCATCTTGGAGCCGTCAAAATGCATCCGCCAATGGGTGGAGTCAGGCACTGGAGGTAGGTACTGGGTCTCGGCCCAGTCGACGAGGAAGTCGGCCAGTGCTTGTGACTTGATAGCGGTGCGGGGCTGGTAGTGGATGGTGTAGGGAGCCAGCTCTATGGCCCACTTGGCCACTCGGCCAGAAGCATCTTGGCTACCAATGATCTCGGCAAGCGGGGCCGTGCAGACCACCGTGATTGGATGCTCTTGAAAGTAAGGCTTCAATTTCTTGGCAGTAAAGTGTATGCCATAGCACATCTTCTGGTAGTGGGGGTAGTTCTGCTTGGAGGTCGACAGTACCTCGCTCAGGTAATATACCGGTCTCTGGATAGGTAGTGCCTTGCCTTCCTCCTTGCGTTCCACTACAATGACCGTGCTGACTACCCGACTGGTGGCGGCGATGTACAGGAGCATAGGTTCCTTGGGAGTCGGAGCCGCCAGGACGGGTGGAGTAGTCAGCATCTTCTTTAACTGGAGAAAAGCTTCGTCTGCCTTATGGTTCCATTCGAAAAAGTGGTCTTCTTCATGAGTTGGTATAAGGGGAGAGCTTTCTCGCCCAGCCGACTGATGAATCGGCTGATTGACGCCAAGCAGCCGGTGAACTTTTGCACATCCAACAGTCGGCTGGGTTGCAGTATATGCCGCATTCAGAGACCAGGAAGCCAAGGAGCTGGCCGGCTGGTACTCCGAAGACACACTTCTCGGGATTGAGCTTGATCTGGAATCGGCACAGGTTCTCAAAGGTCTCCTTGAGGTCTTCCAGCAGTGTTCCACGCTTTTCCGTCTTCACCACCACGTCATCCACGTAGACGTGGGCGTTCCTGCCGAGCTGCTTGAGGAGGCACTTCTGCATGCAACGCTGAAAGGTGGTGCCGACATTCCTTGAGCCGAACATCATGGTGAGGTAGCAGAAGGCTCCACACGGCGTGATGAAGGCGGTCTTCAGTCTATCAGCTGGGTTCAGCTTGATCTGGTGATATCCTGAGTATGCATCCAAAAAACTCAACAGCTCGCATCCGACTGTGGAGTCTATCACCTGATTGATTCTTGGTAGAGCAAATGGGTCCTTGGGGCAGGCCTTGTTGAGGCTCGTGTAGTCAATACACATTCGCCACGGCTTGTTTTTCTTCAATACCAGGACCGGATTTGCTAGCCATTCTGGAAAGAACACATCCATAATGAAGCCGGCTGCTAGGAGTCGGGCTATCTCTTCTCCGACAACTTTTCTCTTTTCTTCTGATAGGCGGCGCAGGGGCTGCCTGACCGGCTTTGCATCAGATCGGACATGTAACTTGTGCTCGGCGAATTCCGTCGGTACACCTGGCATGTCTTTGGGGGACCATGCGAAGATGTCCCGATTCTCACGGAGGAAATCGACGAGCTCGCCTTCCTATTTGCTGTCAAGGTTTGTACCTACGACAGCGTACCTCTCTGGGTGCTCCGGATCCAAGGGTATCTTCTTTGTCTCTTTGGCCGGTTTGAACGAACCTTCAGCCTCCGACTCCATCGGGTTGGGCGATACCTCTGGCTGCTTGCAGGCCATCGCCACAAATCGCTCAAGGAGCCGCTTCTCGGCCGCAATCACCAGGGACTCGGCCAGCCGACTGCTCTCAGCCGCGCAGGCAGACGACTTCCGGTAGTCGCCGGCCACAGTCAGAATTCCCCTGGAACCGGGCATCTTCATCTTGAGGTAGGCGTAGTGGGGGACCGCCATGAACTTGGGCAAGGCGGGTCGGCCGACTAGCGCATGGTATGGGCTCTCGAGGTCTACCACCTCAAACCAAACAGACTCTTGGCAGAAGTGATCTTTGTCTCCAAAGAGGACGTCCATCAGGATCTTGCCGATTGGTGAGCAGGAAAGCCCAGGAACAATGCCGTGGAACACAGTCCGGCTGTTCTGAAGCTGTCTTTGCTTGATTCCTAACTTCTCCATGGTGTCCTTGTACAGGATATTGATGCTGCTGCCTCCGTCTATCAGAACCCGCGAGAAACGCGCGGCTCGTCTGTCCGTAGCAAAGGTGGTGTCCAAGACCAAGGCATAGGAGCCCGGACTTGGCATCACCTCTGGGTGGTCAGCCCTGCTCCAGCTGATGAGCTTCTCGGACCAGTGCATGAACTCTGGTGTCTCTGATGCTACCGCATTCACCTCTTGTCGCTGCAGCCGCCTGCTGCGTCGATCACAGCCATACTGGTAAACACCATGTAGGCTCTGTGTTCTTCAGGGTATTCATCTTGTACTGTGCCGACTGGCCTGACAGGTGGCTGCTGGGGCAGAGGCGGAGGCGGCTGCCCAGCAGGCGGGGGAGGCAGGAGGCCGTCTCCCTTGGTGATCCTGGTGAGCCAGTGGCACTTCCGGGTGGTGTGATTCGACGGCTTTGCGCCGCTATGGAACTTGCAAGGTCCATCCAGAGTCTGCTCGTAGGAGAAGGCCGGCAACCAGTTTGGCTTGCCGCCCTTCTGTCACTTGGGTGGAGGCTGCCCATCCGGCTGCTGGGCTTCAACGGTCATGACCTGCAGGCTGCTGGAAGCCGGCTGCGGGGCCTTGCGCTTGTGGTCGCCCTGCTGTTGTCGCCGGTTGGCGTCTCCCGCCGGAGTTCTTGGAGCTTGAGGGGCCACTTTGCCAGTTGTGCTGATTTGAATCTCCGCCTTCATGGAGGAGTCGGCCGTGGTGTATTTGTCCGCTAAGATCAGCAGCTCGTCGAGGGTTTCTGGCTCGTCGCAGAGGAGCTTATGCTTGAGGAGGGTGCCTTCTCTGCACCCGGCTGTGAAGTACTCGATGGCCTGCACCTCGTGCACGCCCTCGCAGGAGTTCCGAAGCTTGGCCCAACGCGTGAGGTAATCGCAAGTCAACTCGTCGGGGCCTTGCACGCACAAGGAGAGCTAACGAGGCTTGGGAGGACGCTTGTACGTGCTGGTGAAGTTGCGGATGAATGCTTCGGTGAAGTCGACACAGCTGTTGATGCTGTGGGGCTTCAGGCTGTTCAGCCATGTCCCGGCCGTGCCCTGGAGCATGAGCGGAACGTACTTTACGGCGACACGCTTGCTGCTGTTTGCTATGCTGACAGCCGTGGAGTAGTCGACTAGCCAGTCTTCCGGCTTCACGGAGCCGGTATACTTGGGCGTGTCTCTTGGGAGCGTGAACCCTCTGGGAAAGGGCTCGTCTCGAATGCGGGGCCCAAAACAAGGCGGACCAAACTCGTCTTCTTCTTCCAGCGCCAGGGATCGGTGAAGCCGGTCGATCCGGTGGCAGGCGTCATTCTCTCCAACTCCCTCTCGCAGGCCAAGGCGGTCGCCGAGAGTCGGATGATCAACAGGCGGCGGGGAGACTCACCTCTCCCTTCGAGGAGGGGGAGGCGGACAGTCGTCCCGTCGTTCCACTGCTCTCGGGCGGCCATCTCGGTCGCGCTCTATGGTAATGCGAGTCCGACTGTGGCTGACAGCCGGATCCTTGTCTCTTCTTCCTCGGGTGCCGCCAGTCGGCGTCCGAGACGTCACGCCCTGATCTCGGCGAAGGTCATTGTTTTGCTGCTACGGCGCCTCCGTGCGGCAGCCGGCCTCGTTCTGTGCGGCAGCCGCGTCGAGGAGCCGCTGGACTCGCTCCATCATCAGGCGGCGTTCTTCGCCCTCGAAATTGTCCAGCTCGTCCGCCGCTGCCTGGGCGGCTCGGATGTTCTCCGCTGGTGTAGCGTACACAGGGCGGCTTGCCCCAAACAGGTTGGCGATGGCTACGCCGCGTTGCTGGACCGCGCCAAGGTGTCTGGGCCCCGCCGGGGCCGGTGACCCGCCGACGGCGCGATCCATCTCCCGCTGGTAGGCTTCTGACAAGCGTCTCATGCTGGACAGCTTCTTCGCGCCTTCAATGAGCTGAAGGCGGCGCGCCTCCAACGTCTCTGCGTCAGCGTGTTCCGGAATGGGCGCAGTTAGGTCTTGTAGCGCCGCGCCGAGTGAGTCATGCGCTCCTCCACCCGGGAGCTCATCATGACTCATGACGAGCACCTCGGTGACGGTGCTTCCGTCGCTCTCCGTGCGAGGGAGAGGTTCATCGTAGACCACCACATTAGTGGGGAACGCGTCGAGCGACGCGGTGTCGGAGTCGACCAGCATCGGGTCGGTGGATCCTACAGACTCCAAGTCTACGGCAGGCTCGCCGGAAACGTGGAGTTGATCGAGGAGGCTCGCGAGGAGGCTCTCGGAGCCACCCGTGCTTGCGTTGGATGCAGGTTCATCGGAGAGGCGAACCTCACCGACAAGTTCGGCCAGGCAGCTAGCTGCGCAGGCGATCTCAACGCCGCGCAGCGCGTCGGCGTAAACTCCGTCTGGCATGCCTGGCTGGCTGCGCTCGCCAGGGAGGAAAAGGGTTCCCGTCCAGAATAGGTCTTCGGACGGCGGTGCACCAGGCCCCACGGTGGGCGCCAAATGTCAGGGGTTAGGTGCGACATATGCCAAAGGATGGCTTATCATGGTGGGGGCGAGTAGAACGTCGCCGGTGCCTGGAAACGGGATGAGGCAAAGACATGCACGCCAGCGAATCTTACCCAGCTTCAGGGCTCTCCGGGGAGATAATACCCCTACTGCTGCTCTGCGGGGTCTCCGCATGATCACTATGGCAAAGTGCTTACACGATTTCTCCTTGAGCTGTTTCCTGGAGGTAGGAGAGGGAAAGGCTAGCTCTCTCCCTCCTATATGATCTGGTCTAGAACTAATGTATTCCAACCCTTTGCATGGGTGCCCTGGTGGGGTTTATATAGGCCTACCCCCCAGGGGTACAATGGTAATCCGGCTGGACGCGGGCCCAGCTGTCAGCGCCTCTGGCCTCCGTCTTCCCCGCCAACTGTTGGGGCCCGCCGACTGGTGGGCCCAGCCGACTGGCCTGGTACGGAGCCGACAGGCTGCATCCGCCGCGGGCGGGTCTTGCCGGCTGCTGATTACTGTAGCCGTGCTTCTGATGACACGAGCTTGATCATGGGGTCGTGGCAACAGCACCGCCGCCTGGCGGGCGATCACTATTGCCACTCTCCATCACATCTTGATTAATGGCGCGTGGGCCCCGGGGGAGGGCTCGGCCGACTCCCCGGGGCCGGCTCCCGACGGGTCCGACTGGTGGTCCTCTTGCCGTCTCCTAGGGTCTCACTAATTGGTGGGACCCGCTGCCTCTGGGTCGTACAGACAAGCCATCGTGGGTGCAGGGTTCGGTCCTGCGGTGCTAATGTCAGGGCCGGCATGGCAACAGCGCCACGCCGCACGGAGATCTTCTGGGGTACGGCGTGTTGTGGCCATGCCTGCCCTTGGTAAGGTGCGGGAGTGGGCTTCACTGTAGCCACTCCCCTGCCTCGTCCCACTTGATGAGGTCATGGGGTTTGTTGGAGTCGCAGGCCGACTCCCCAAAGCCGGCTTCTCTGGAAGTCGCCAGTCAGGAGTCGGTTTTCCCTGAAGTCGTCCCTGGGACTCGGCCGTGAATGGTCAGTCGGCCATCTTGCCGTCGACTTCTCGAAGGCGGCTCATCGTCCTGGGGTCTTGAGGGGCGCAGCCAGCCCCGATGTCTTGAAAGGTTCTGGGGCTCGGTTGGCCTACCCGGGGCCCATTACTCCGACAACATGCTTCTATGGTTACCACTCAAGTAGAACAAGTACTTAAAGCTCAAAATGATTTGCTCAATGAATTGAATAGTAAGAATAATGACTATGTTGTTGGAGTGGCTACTAGAAGTGGTAAAATGACTCAGGAACCTTTGTATCCTGAAGGCCACCCTAAGAGAATTGAGCAAGATTCTCAGAGAAATAATCCCTGTTCAAGAATTCATCCGATTAACTAGTTAACTTGCCGATTAATCCCTACTCATAGGGTCCCCGAGTAGCCGATTACCCGATAAATCGTCCGATTAATTGATTAAATGGCCGATTAACTTGCCGATTAGCCTATTAATCCCCTACTCACCAGCCGACTAAGCAGCTACCAGTTAACGATTTCCTCAACAATGGAAATAATATAGATGCACCTAGTCCTTCTAAAAGGAAGAAAAAGAAAAATGATAGGACTTTGCATGCTTCTAGTGAACCTGTTATTGATACACTTGAGAATCCAAATGATATTTATATTTCTGATGCTGAAACGCAATCTGGTAATGAACCTGAAACTAGTGATAATGTTAATGATAATGTTCATGTTGATGCTCAACCTAGCAATGATAATGATATAGAAATTGAACCTGCAGTTCATCTTGATAACCCACAATCAAAGAATCAATGTTATGATAAGAGAGACTTTGTTGCTAGGAAACATGGTAAAGAAAGAGAACCATGGGTTAAAAAACCCATGCCTTTTCCTCCCAAACCATCCAAGAAAAAGGGTGATGAGGATTTTGAGCGCTTTGCTGAAATGATTAGACCTATCTTTTTGCGTATGTGATTAACTGATATGCTTAAAATGAATCCTTATGCCAAGTACATGAAAGAAATTGTTACTAATAAAAGAAAGATACCGGAAGCTGAAATTTCCACCATGCTTGCTAATTATACTTTTAAAGATGGAATACCAAAGAAACTTGCAGATCCAGGAGTACACACTATACCATGCTCCATTAAAAGAAACTATGTTAAAACTGCTTTATGTGATCTTGGAGCCGGTGTTAGTGTTATGCCTCTCTCTTTATATCGCAGACTTGATTTGAATAAGTTGACACCTACTGAAATATCTTTGCAAATGGCTGATAAATCAACTGCTATACCTGTCGGTATTTGTGAGGATGTGCCTGTTGTGGTTGCAAACGTTACTATTTTAACAGACTTTGTTATTCTTGATATTCCCGAGGACGATACTATGTCTATTATTATTGGAAGACCATTTTTGAATACTGCAGGGGCTGTTATTGATTGAAACAAAGGCAATGTCACTTTTCATGTTAATGGTAATGAGCATACGGTACACTTTCCGAGGAACAACCTCAAGTCCACAGTATTAATTCTATTGGAAAAATTCCATCGATTATTTTTGGAGGTTTTGAATTTCCTCTTCCTACTGTCAAGAAGAAATATGATATTCTTATTGTTGGGGATATGCATATCCCCGTTAAGGTAACCTAGTGTTATTCGAAAATTCTCCGGTTCCATGTTATTCGGAATGAGTTTGTTAACAAGACTTGATCAACCTTCTTAATGGATTCCTTTTGATGATCATGAGACAGATGAAGTTAGAAAGCACAACCCCCTGTACCCTCCTTTTACTTTCTGTTATTCATATTAAATAAAATAAAAAATAGTATTTTCTATCTGTTATCTAAATTATCCGTGCAATATAAAAATACCCCAAAAATAAAAGTTCTCCAAATGCCCTGAAATTTAAATATGATTTTTTCTGAAATATTTGAGAATATTTGGCACTGAGAACACAGCAGGGGGGCATCCACATGGCCACGAGGGTGGAGGGTGCGCCCCCTGCCTCGTAGGCCCACGGTGGCCCTCCTCCACTTATTCCTGGACCCACACACTCCTTCTTCCTCCCTCAAACACCATTATCCAGTTCAAACCCGAGTCCAAGCTCATTTTGCTGCCATTTTCGATCTCCTTGCTCAAAGCACCTCTCACAAAACTGCTTGGGGCGATTGTTCCTTGGGATGTGACTCCTCCATTGGTCCAATTAGTTTTTGTTCTAGTGCTTTATTCATTGCAAATTTGTGCTGCCTAGGTGACCCTGTTCTTGAGCTTGCATGTCAAATTTATATGGTTCCAAGTAGTTTTGATGCATGATATAGGCTATAGGAACTTGTAGGAGTAGTTAATTTTGTTGAGTTTGGTTTACTTTTAATTGAAGTTACTAAAAATTTCAGAAATTTTTCAGAGGAAGAAATATGTTTAGGAAAATGTACCAAGGTGGTCCTTCAAGGAAGCAAGGACCCAGGCTTGCAATGTGTGATGCTAATGATGAGCCACCGAGGGATGCTCCAGTGTGGTCTTGTGAATGGCCTTCGGAGGACTTCATGGATCAAGCGGGAATTAAGGAAGAATTTAAGGCATATTTGCGTGACGCTGATCTTGTGAGCTTCGAGGAAGAAAAATGTCGTCAGTACCACTATCTCACTAGTTCCTTTGTGAGGAGGTTTGAATTTTCATCTTCACGTAATTCTCAAACTGTCATGTTTGATCTTTATGAAAATTCTTACACTATGGACTTAGAGGACTTTACCACTGCTTGCAAACTTCCACAATGGGGTAGTACTAGTGAACCTCGTAAATCTAAATTTATAGATTTTCTTGGTAGTATAACTGTGGGGGAATCTAGAGATATAGAACAAGCCACCATAGGGAGCATTCACTTTCCTGCTATACATTATTTTGCTCTCTTCATAGGTAGATGCATTAACGGTAAAGATGAAGCATGTCACATGTGTGTCCCTGACCTCAGCATTCTTAGGAGTGCTGTGTTAGGAGATAAATCTTATAATTTGGGAGCCATTGTTGCACGTAGGTTGCATCTTAATAGATTTAATGGAGATTTCTTTGGTGGAATTTATGCAACCCACATAGCTAATTTTCTTGGTATAACCATACATGAGGATGATATTGAGTTGCCTCCTGCTTATTTGGATTATGAGGCTATGGTTCATCATCAATCATCTTGCGCCTTTGATCTCCATCTCCAAAGTACCATCATGATGTCCATCGTAACCGACATGACACCATGATCACCATCATATTGATCTTTATCAACGTGTCATCACATGGTTGTCTCGCCAATTATTGCTTTTGCAACTATTGCTATCGCATAGCGATAAGTAAAGAATTATATGGCGCTTGCATCTTATGCAATATAGAGACAACCATAAGGCTCCTGCCAGTTGCCGATAACTTTAACAAAACATGATCATCTCATACAACAATTTATATATCATCACATCTTGACCATATCACATCACAACATGCCCTGCAAAAACAAGTTAGACGTCCTCTACTTTGTTGTTGCAAGTTTTACGTGGCTGCTACGGGCTTCTAGCAAGAACCGTTCTTACCTACGCATCAAAACCACAATGATTTTTCGTCAAGTGTGTTGTTTTAACCTTCAATAAGGATCGGGCATAGCCACACTCGATTCAACTAAAGTTGGAGAAACAGACACCCACTAGCCACCTGTGTGCGAAGCATGGCGGTAGAACTAGTGTCATGAACGCGGTCATGTAATGTCAGTCTGGGCCGCTACATCCAACAGTACCGCCGAATCAAAGTATGACATGCTGGCAAGCAGTATGACTATTATCGCCCACAACTCTTTGTGTTCTACTCGTGCATATAACATCTACGCATAGATCTGGCTCGGATGCCACTGTTGGGGAACGTAGTATTTCAAAAAAACTCCTACAATCATGCAAGATCTATCTAGGAGATGGATAGCAACGAGAGGGGAGAGTGTGTCTACGTACCCTCATAGACCGAAAGCGGAAGCGTTTAGTAACGCGGTTGATGTAGTCGAACGTCTTCGCGACCCAACCGATCCAAGTACCGAATGCACGGCACCTCCGTGATCTACACACGTTCAGCTTGGTGACGTCCCTCGAACTCTTGATCCAGTTGAGGCCGAGGGTGAGTTCCGTCAGCATGACGGCGTGGTAACGGTGATGATGAAATTACCGGCGCAGGGCTTCGCCTAAGCACTACGATGATATGACTGAGGCGTGTAACTACGGAGGGGGCATGGCACACGGCTAAAAGATCTTGGTGTGTCTTTGGGGTGCCCCCCTTCCCACGTATATAAAGGAGGGGGGAAGAGGAGGCCGACCTAGGAGGGGCGCTGAGGGAGTCCTGGATTAGGGGGTCTCTGGACAGCCGGACTATATCCTTTAGCCGGACTGTTGGACTATGAAGATACAAGATTGAAGACTTCGTCCCGTGTCCGGATGGGACTCTACTTGGCGTGGAAGGCAAGCTAGGCAATACGGATATGTACATCTCCTCCTTTGTAACCGACCTTGTGTAACTCTAGCCCCCTCCGGTGTCTATATAAACCGGAGGGTTTAGGTATGTAGGACAAGATACAATCATACCATAGGCTAGCTTCTAGGGTTTAGCCTCTCTGATCTCGTGGTAGATCAACTCTTGTAATACTCATATCGTCAAGAACAATCAAGCAGGATGTAGGGTATTACCTCCATCAAGAGGGCCCGAACCTGGGTAAACATCATGTCCCCTGCCTCCTGTTACCATCCCCCTTAGACGCACAGTTCGGGACCCCCTACCCGAGATCCGCCGGTTTTGACACCGACATTGGTGCTTTCATTGAGAGTTCCACTGTGTCGTCACCATAAGGCTTGATGGCTCCTTCGATCATCGCTAGCGATGCGGTCCAGGGTGAGGCTTTCCTCCCCGGATAGATCTTCGTATTCGGCGGCTTCGCACTGCGGGCCAATTCGCTTGGCCATCTGGAGCAGATCGAAAGCTATGCCCCTGGCCTTCAGGTCAGATTTGGAAACTTGAACTACACGGCTGACATCCGCGGAGACTTGGTCTTTGACGGATTCGAGCCCATGCCAGACGCGCCGCACAATCACGACGAGCTAGACGTAACTCTGCTGTCGGACAGTGTTCGGGAGATTGCATCCGCAGCTACTCCGGCCTTTAATCCAGAGCAAATCGCGCCGTCCGAGAGCGGAGGGATATACCCCGCCATAGAAGCCGCACTCTCAGTGGTGATAGAGCCAGATACTGACTTCACCCCTTACGAGAGCCGTGTCGCCGAACCACTGGATTCATCTCTGGCCACGGACTCCGAGCCGCCTACATCCGTGCATGTCAAATCCGACGTGGCGCTGATCATGGAGTTCACCTCCGCGGATATCTTTCAGCACTGACCTTTCGGAGATGTGCTAAATTCATTAAGGTCTCTCTCCCTGTCAGGAGAACCTTGGCCGAACTATGTCTGGCTAGAATGGGTTGCGGACGACGAAGAAATTCACTGCCCACCCACCACCCACTTAGTAGCCACTGTCGACGACTTAACCGACATGCTCGACTTCGACTCTGAAGACATCGACGGTATGGACGATGATGCAAGGGACGAACAGGAACCACCGCCCACATGGCGCTGGACCGCTACTTCATCACATGACGTATACATGGTGGATGCACCCAGAGAGGGCAATGGCAAAGAGATAGTGGAGGATGCACCCTCCAAGCAACCCAAGTGCCGACGTCAGCGGCGACGCTCTAAGTCCTGCCATAGCAAAAGCAGCGATAACAGCGCAAGAGGAAATAATAGTCCACGCGACTCCGGAAGAAACGACAACTGCACCACCCCGGTGGCAGAACACGATCAAGATGCAAACCGCAAACATCATACGGATCCGACGTCCGAACATGATGACGCCAAAGATAAGCCTCATCAATCCCCGTCTAGGGAAGAAAACAGTCCGGACAAAGATGCATGCATCATCCCGGAAACACACTTGGAGCAAGAGAACCTCCGCACAAGGCTTATTGCCACAGCGAGAAGCCTGAAGAAATAGAAGCAAAGGCTCAAGGTCGCACACGATACGCTCAACAGCAAGTGGAACAAAGTAACAAAGTACGGGGAAGTTACCATAAAAATAGCTATCCAAAGCGCAAGCTATTACCGGAATTCGACGATGAGGCCTTAGAGCCCATACAGCCGAAAAGTGATACGGCCAACCGGCCGGATCCACCACCTTGTGAGCGTGATAGAGCGGCTAACAAGGCGCGCACAAGTCAACACACGATTTACGTGAGAACTTGCACCAAAAATCCGGTGCCACTAGATCCATCTACGGATCTAGGAAGCGTGCTATAGTACACAACCAACACCGAATACTATAACCGTCCGAACACCATGGCGCATCCCAATACAGGGGTGCCGCACACCCCTTATGTTTCACTGATGAGGTGCTAGATCACGAATTCCCAGAGGGATTCAAACCGGTGAACATAGAGGTGTACGACGGAACCGCAGGCCCTGGAGTCTGGATAGAGGACTTCATCCTCCACATTTCATATGGCTCGTGGAGACGATCTCCATGCCATTAAATACTTGCCCCTCAAGCTTAAAGGGCCAGCTCGACACTGGGTGAAAAGCCTCCCCGAAAACTCAATTGGAAGTTGGGAGGAGCTCGAGGACGCTTTTCGGGCCAATTTTCAAGGGACTTATGTCCGACCTCCGGATGCATACGATTTAAGTCATATAATCCAACAGTCCAGAGAGTCCGCCCGAAAGCTTTGGAACAGTTTCCTCACCAAGAAGAACCAAATTGTCGACTGTCCGGACGCCGAAGCCTTAGCAGCTTTTAAACATAGCGTCCGAGATGAATGGCTCGTGAGAAACCTTGGTCAAGAAAAACCGAGAACAATGGCAGCCCTAACAAGCCTCATGACCCGCTTTTGTGCGGGTGAGGACAGCTGGTTGGCCCATAGCAGCACCAGCGACCCAAGCACATCCGAAGTCAGGGATGGCAATGGTAAACCACGACGCAACAAAAACAAGCGTCGAAATAAAGAAGGTAGCCCAGATAACACGGCGGTAAACACCAGATTCAGGGGCTGACACCAGGCCAGCGGAAAAAGCCTTCCAAAGGCAGCAGAGAAGGACAATCTGGCCTAAACAAAATTCTTGACAAACTCTGTCAAATTCACGGCACCCCAGACAAACCTGCAAATCATACCCATCGAGAATGCTGGGTCTTCAAGCAGGACGGTAAGGTAAACGCCGAACACAAAGGGGAAGAGACACCAAGCGAAGAGGAGGATGAACCTCGCCAGCAAAACGCCGGACAGAAAAAGTTCCCACCAGAGGTTAAAACACTAAACGTGATCCATGTGACAAAGAGGAGAAGCAATCATGCACTCCGATGCACACACGCCATAGAGCCCGTCACCCCTAGGTTCAACCCCTGGTTGGCTCGCCCGATCACTTTTGATCATAGGGATCACGTTACAAATATCCGGCGCAAGGGATTGATGGACTTGGTGTTAGACCCAATAATAAATGGGTACTAGTTCACACGGGTCCTCATGGACGGCGGCAGTGATCTAAATCTGATATATTAGGACACAGTCCGCAAAATGGGGATAGACCCGACACAAATAAGCCACAGTAATACTACCTTCAAGGGAGTAATACCAGGCCAAGAGGCCCGCTGTATGGGCTCTCTACTACTAGAGGTGGTATTCGGTTCTCCCGATAACTTCCGAAGCGAAACATTAACTTTTCACATTGCTCCATTCCGAAGTGATTATCAAGCACTACTCGGAAGGGCGGCTTTCGCTCGTTTTAACGCAATACCGCATTATGCTTTTCTCAAGCTCAAGATGCCCGGTCCACGTGGCATCATCACAGTTAGCGGAAATACCGAACGTTTTCTATGCACGGAAGAGGACGCGACGGCTCTAACAGCCGCACACTAGACGGCCTCACCAACCAGAAAAATGGCAGGTTGTCAAGAGCACAGACATGGTCAAACAAGTCCGACGTTCCATCATATATGCATGAGATTGGTCTTCAAACCCTCATAAACGATACCAGGGGCTTCCCGCGTATAACCAGGGCCAGCCCAACTCAATTTGGCTTCTCTTGAATTTTGATAGTTCATTGATAATAACCAATTCTTCTTTTTGGCACGGCAACTTTCACTTAAGTTCTTTCCTTTTGCAGATGAAAATCGTGCTACACCCATCCAGGACACAGCACAATGGAGACACAGGCGCAGACATGCAGCAGGGACCCGCCCAAATGATTCTTTTTAGATTAAGACCCTGCGTAAACCTTTTTTACTGTCTCTTGTTGCTCACATCCTCTGGATACTCCACAAAACCGAGAAGGATGCTGGCGTTATTGGCATGTGGCCACGCCAGAATTTTGCACGTACCTGGACACATGGGGTTTCTTATTAAGGGCATTGTTTAGCCCGGCATATGTTATATAGACCGAACACCTTAGGGAGTGTTCGGCGTCGCGAGTTTGGCCCTATATGCATCAGCTCCGAATCATGTCTTTGGTCAAAGGTTGGGTTTACCCGGCTCCCACGTTTTGGTACCTTACGTTCTGTTATATCGGCTAAGGTAGCACTCGGAGAACTACTGCGATTGTGCCCTGGTTCATCCGGATGAGCAGCTCAGTAGAGAAAGCCAAAAACTGACTGTCATGATATAGCAAGAGACCGGTCAACCACTTGATGAGTCATCAGAATCTTCGGGATTCCTCCGCATTAATGAAGGGCCGTTTCCCGGTCATGTACGCACGCGCCCCGTATTCGGACGAGCGTAGAAGTACCAGGCGCTATATAGTAGTCCCACTGTCAAACTCCTATGGCTAAGTGAAAGTGTTAAAGCAATATAGTCCGATTGCCTCGTTCGCTGTGCTATCACCTCCTTAACGGACCAAGATGTTGGATCAAGTGTGGATATGCATCTTTTGCAAACACCCCCGCATTATATGTGTGGGGCAGAAGCCGACGACTGCAAACTTCCAGGTTATACACATATATATATATATATATATATATACATAAACGGCCGCACAGGAGGCACCATAGTACTTTCAGGCAAAAATATAAATACAACCTTGATAATTCAATAAAACATTGTTTTTACAAATGGAATACATGTCACTTGAACATAACATTCTTCGAGCACTGAGACTCTATTGAACGAGTGCCTTCAAGAACTTATTCAAAGTAGTGCTCGGCAGCCACTCGGCCTACGGCCGAACCCTGTGTCGCAACAGTGGTGGCCTCCATCTTCGCCCAGTATGTCTTGACACGGGCAAAGGCCATCCGCGCACCCTCTATGCACGCCGATCTCTTTACAGCATCGAGGCGTGGCACAACACCAAGGAATTGTTGCACTAAGCTAAATTAGCTATTCGGCCTTGGCCCTCCCGGCCATAGGTGATCCACAACGCACCTCATGGCAAGTCTGGACAACCTATGGAGCTCGGCCCACTCGGCCAATCGCTCATTCAACAACAGCGGATGGACTGGAGCATGGAACTGTGACCAGAACAGCTTCTCCACTTCGGGACCTTTTTGCTCCTTGAAGTACTCGGCCGCATCAGCAGCACTTGCAGGCAAATCCATGTACGCGTCCGCAGAACTCCATAGCCGGTCCAGAGGAGCACACTTTGGATCTCCGAACTTAGTCCGCAACAAGAAGGGCTTCCCAGACACGATATCTGCAGCTTGATTCAGCTCCTCCTT
Organism: Triticum urartu; assembly: GCF_056163025.1. Lineage (NCBI taxonomy): Eukaryota > Viridiplantae > Streptophyta > Magnoliopsida > Poales > Poaceae > Triticum > Triticum urartu. Next base: position 92,514,484 of record NC_141878.1, read on the forward strand.
CGTCGCTCTAATTTTGGAGCGGGCTTCCTTGGAAGCCACCCGGGCCTTCTCCAGGTCCGTCGCCTTCGCCCGGTTTTCTTCTTCAAGAAGCTGGTAACGGTCAGCGGCATCTTTTAACTCTACAACCATCTTGGCTATTTTTTCCTTGCCCTCGCAATGCGCGGCCTATTCGGCCCTTCAATCTTCGGCCGCCTTTAAAGCGGCCGCATTGCTACTCCTGTCTTGCTCCTTGGCTCGGGCAAGCTCCGCCCGAAGGGTCTCCATGGTGGCAGCTCCATCTGCAGTCACAACATATTAAAGATACTGGCATCATGCTACTCTTATTATGTGACGATCACCAGAAACATCACTCACCCTGTGCCTCGTCAAGCCGCTTGTTGACAAGCACGATGTCGGCATCTGCCGCATCAGGTTGCCGCTTTAGCTCGGCAAACCCGTCAGTCCGGCTAGCCACCGGAGCTTCAGCCACCTACACATAAGTGCAGTCTGGTTATTACCTAGGACTATGATCCTTTGTTTGCCGCCGTTTTCGACGACAACCAGAGTCTCAGGGGCTACCATCTGCACAGGGCATATCTAACATATGCGGTACTATTAAAACCATATATTATTTCACGTATCTCGAAGCCTTTCAGCAGACTCATAAAGGCTTCATGCAAACCGCTTTTAGCGGATGAAATCCTTTCAATTACCGTACCCATTAGTGTACGATGCAATTCCGAGACGGCATCTTGCCCCAGAAGATCCTTCAGCATGCCCGACCGCACACTGTACGGACCCTTGCTGTCGCTCTCCTTAGGAGCCGGATACTGGGGACTCCAGGAAGCCAATGGGTTATCCTCTGGCCCTAGTGGATCCGGAGATACCCTTCGCGACGACACTTCAAGGTCGCCCGCTTCTTGAGCCAGGGTGTCCGGGGGAGGCGTTTCGCTCTCCATCATCTCCGGAAGAAGATGCCCCGAAGATGAGCTCTGTCGAGAAGGGCTGCGATCCGGACTACAATTTATAAGCATCGGTTATTGTCTTCGGAAATAAGGTAGGATGTTTTCACTATTAAGTACTTTTTGATTACTTACGGCTCGGTAGAGGGCTGATCCCCGCGCGGACATTGTGCGGCAAGAATACCCTCCGAGGCAGGACCCTCTGATGAAGATTTCTTCTCCCGTTTGGAAACCTTGGTTTCCGGATCTTCAGAGGTAGTCCTCTTCCTTCCCCGGGGAGAGAGGATGTCAGCTTCTTCCTTCTGATTGTCCTCCCTTGCGGAGGTGCTCATTCCCCCGTCTGGAATAAGTAGCGAGTGAGGCCCGCTCTCGCCCTCTTTATTCCCCCCATCATCTTCCTTTGAGGACACTGGATAAGGCACCGGCTCGAGCATCTTGTCCAATACCGGATTGTCTAAGCCCTAAGGAAAGGGGGCCGAACATCTAATCATCATCGCCTTTGTTATCTAGTCCTGGTCAAAAGGCGGCTCTTTAGAATGATACCATGATAAATAAAAGGACAACATGTTCGGCATGGGATTACTTACTTGGGCAGCTGGGCGGTTGCAGCTCAGGCCCACGTCCTCAGTGGTGTCCGGACACTCTATTTGGGGTCTAAAGAACGATTTGTACATCTCTTCGTGCGTCATGCCAAGGAAATGTTGAATAGCACGCGGTCCTTCCGGGTTGAATTCCCACATGCGGAGGGGCCAGCGTTTGCAAGGCTGGACTCGACGAACCAGCATAACTTGCATTACCATAACCAGACTGAAATCTTCCTCGAAGAGATCTCAGATACGGCTCTGCTGTATTGGCACGTCCTTGGCTGGACCCCAGCTCAGCCCCCTGCTGATCCATGACATCAATTGTGGTGGGGGGCCTGAGCGAAAGGTGGGGGCAGCTACCCACTTGGCACTTCGGGGAGCTGTGACGTAAAACCACTCCCGCTGCAACAATCCAGACACCTCCGGAAAGGAACCCTTCGGCCATGGAGCGTCAGCAATTTTGCTTATTAAAGCACCTCCGCACACTGCGTACTGCCCCTCGACCGTCTTCGGCTTCACATTGAAGGTCTTGAGCCATAGGCCAAAGTGAGGGGTAATGCGGAGGAGGGCCTCACATACGACAATAAATGACGAGATGTGAAGAAGGGACTCTGGGGCCAGATCATGAAAATTCAGCCCGTAATAGAACATAAGACCCCTACCAAAGGGATCCAGAGCGAGGCCTAGTCCTCGGAGAAAGTGGGAGATGAACACATCGCTCTCGTTGGGTTCGGGAGTAGGGACGACCTGCCCTTGGGCGGGCAGCCTATGCGAAATTTCGGCGGTCAGATATCTGGCTTCTCTCAACTTCTTGATGTCCTCCTCTGTGATGGAGGAAGGCATCTACTGACCTTGAAGGTTGGATCCGGACATAGTTGAAGGTCCGAAGCACCTGACTTGAGCTTTGGGTGTTAGAACTCGAGCCGGGGGAAGGATTCGATTGAGCGCGGGAGAGAAAAAGGAAAAATCCTTGTCCCCTTTATAAAGAGGGTGAATATCAGGTGTCCTCCTCCTGGCCATTTGGGACTTACCTAAGATCTAGGAGTCATACCAACAGGCATGGTTGGGTTACCCACGTTTTTATTGATGAGAATCCCGTGATAAGGGGAACACGATCTCCGCTTTGACAAGACATGTCAAGGAAACCGCCTCGCATTATGTGCGGAGCTGGTTAAGAAAAATGGTTGTAATAATGACCGGGCCGTGGCGTGATGTCATGCTGTCAAAACGTGTTAGCAGATTAGATTTGTGGAAATATTATTCTCTCTATGGCGGTATGTGGAACTTATTTTATAGGGTCAGACACTATCCTTGTATTCAAACTCTTCCATGGTGTATTTGGAGGAGGAACCCTCCTTGCAATGCCAAAGACAACACTGCGCGCCGGACTCATCGTCATTGAAGCCTGGTTCAGGGGCTACTGAGGGAGTCCTGGATTAGGGGGTCTCCGGACAGCCGGACTGTTGGACTATGAAGATACAAGATTGAAGACTTCGTCCCATGTCTGGATGGGATTCTACTTGGCGTGGAAGGCAAGCTAGGCAATACGGATATGTACATCTCCTCCTTTCTAACCGACCTTGTGTAACCCTAGCCCCCTCCGGTGTCTATATAAACCGGAGGGTTTAGGTCCGTAGGACAAGATACAATCATACCATAGGCTAGCTTCTAGGATTTAGCCTCTCTGATCTCGTGGTAGATCAACTCTTGTAATACTCATATCGTCATGAACAATCAAGCAGGATGTAGGGTATTACCTCCATCAAGAGGGCCCGAACCTGGGTAAACATCGTGTCCCCTGCCTCCTGTTACCATCCGCCTTAGACGCACAGTTCGGGACCCCCTACCCGAGATCCGCCGGTTTTGACACCGACATGCGCTGTTGGGGATATAACTATTGAGTATAAACCGCCCAGGAGGTGCCGGGTTATGCTCGTGATGACTACCAATATTGAAGCCCATGAAGACATAAGAGGATGGCGACTTACGAGTGAGACTTAGTAAGAAGGCCTAAAGCCCGAAGGCGGATTACGGCCCATAAATGTAAACCGCCATATGAGTATGACTTGTATTGTAAGATAGGAAAGAGTAGATACGAGCCGGACTTGTTTATGAGCCTGCCGGGAATCTATGAACCGTCGGGCGTCAACGTGTGTATATAAAGGGACGACCCGGCGGCGGTTTGACGACAAGAAACAACAGATCGAGAGCCGGGTCAAGCGTATTCACACCCTGCTCATTGAAACCCTAGCAATACCACCTCTAACTGGATTAGGCTTTTACCTTCACCATAAGGGGCCGAACCAGTATAAAATCCTTGTGTCCTTTGTCCTGATTAACCCCTTTAAGCTAACCTCATCGTGATGGCTCCACGAATAAGTCCTCACACTAGAACATCTGCCGTGACAATTCCATGACAGTTGGAGCCCACCGCGGGCCTATCACACGATGGTTTCAAGTTCTTAGAGGGCAACTTCGAAGGGATGAAGGGATACACCATGGGCCGGATGACCAAGAGTCGCCGCGAAAAGCTCTACATCGACGACGCAGGCTAGGGCCCCGAGGCCGGCTCAATTGTGTACGGGTACCGGGTCCCATTCGGCGGAATTCACGTCTTCATAGGCAAGATCGGTGAACCGGGCCATGAGCCGGACATCTGCACTAACATCATCGAGACGGCTCAGTGTGCGAGACCAGCCCGGGTTCGGCCCGCCATGAATCATGCCTTCATGGGATTCATCCATGGAGCGGAATCTGACGATAGATCGGCATCTGGTGGTGAGACCGTCATTTACTCTGATGGCGAGTCATCCACCGGTGAGACCGAGTCATTGTATCAACTGCCAATACGGCCGGCTTGGGGACTGTTCCGATGGCAATAGTATTCCGGACCCCTGCGAGCCACTGAACTGGGTTGCAATCTTCATGGCTGGCACACAGCCCGTACAACACTCATCGAGTGTAGTGGATCTGATTTTTGAGTCAGCAACGGCAGCGGCTGTCGGGGCAGGAGGCCCTGAGCGCCCGCCGGCTCAGGTCTTAACCGATTTACTAGATAAGATGATAGCGCTGTTAACAGCGGTGGTTAACCCGGTGGAGCAAGATCAGCATAATGTGGAGGTTGTGAAGTTGCGTGATGAGATAGCACATGCCAAGGAGGAGCCAAACGTAGAAAACGCTAGGATGGCCAAGGAGCGGGCTGCTTTGGATGCTCAGGCACAACGAATTCAGTCACAGTCTTACCAGCTCATGCTAGATCAGAACGCTTCAAACAAAGTCATGAGGAGGAGACATCAAACTCGGCTGTCGTCGGTTTATGAGGCAAGAAATCTCTTTAACATGCCAGGAGCAGGAACCAGTAACTCGGTAGTGGTAAATCGAGTCGAAGCACCTGGAACGGGTTTGCCGGTTCAGCCACGCACGATGGACCCACCTATTTAGAACAATAACCCGCCGCAGCACGTGCCGACGCCACCGGGTCATTATTCTAACCCTTTGGATAACATGATCGCTATGGCGTCACTATTGGCGGCTCTCCCGGTTGATGGCGAGTCGCCGACGGCGGTTGAAACACAGAGGGCTAGAGAGCTTCTTCAAACAGCACTGACTCAGCAGCAGGCTTATTCTTACAGTAGTGACAGGATTCACTCCACCCCTCACTCGAGTCAGAGTTACAGCAGACATATTGATGAGCCGGCTGTCTCAAGCAGTGGACGGAACCATAACCCGCCTCATGGACATAACCCGGCGGGCGAAGGTGCTGATGCACAAAATGTAGTGGATCAAAGAAGAGCACGCCGAGAGGCTGAGCTGGCGACACAGTATGCGGCCCATCAACCTACTCCGGTTCGTCCAACCACTTCTGTGGAGCCAGGTGTGACCTTTAGAAATTTGGGCGTGCCATGCTTAGTACCGGATCTACGTAATGAGCGTCTGCCCAAGGATTTCAAGGGTCCTCGCAAGGTGCCTAACTATATAGCTGATTTAACTCCCGAGGCATGGATTGAGAGTGATGAGATGGCCATGGAATTGCTAGATGTCAGCAAGGTTGCATGTGCTAAATATTTCCCCTGATGTTGGAGGGAACGGCCCGCACTTGGTTGAACGGGATCCCTGCCAATTCCATCGGGTCATGGGCCGAGTTAAAGGCCCGGTTCATCCAGAACTTCAAGGATACATGTAAGGAGCCTATGTCAATTGTGGATTTAGCCTCCTGTGTCCAAGAAGAAGGTGAGTCGACAACCCATTGGGTGCGCCGGGTCTCAACAATCCTGCACTCGTCGGATCGTATCAATGCAGACTCAGCGGTGTTGATGTTAGAGAACAATTGTCGTTTCACGCCCCTAAAGCAGAAACTAGGGCGGCTCAAACGCCACTGCAATGACATGGGGACACTCATGGCGGCTCTGGTCAATCTTGAGGATCCGGTGTCAATCTTGAAAAGAGGTTAAATCAGCCCTGCCCAAGACATGGTACGCGAGGAAGACCATCCGGGCACCTCTGGAAGGATTGTTACATGATGTAGGAGTACAAGAATTCCAATCTTTTTCAAGACAATCATGGGCCAGGCGGTGGTTCAGGATCCGGCTCTCACGGACCGGGTTATCGCAGTGGCGGTTCTAACTCTGGATTTCAAGGAAATCAAGGTAATCACGGCAACCAGGGTGGTTACGGCCAGCAGAATAATCAGGGGAGTCAACAGTAGCAACAGTCTGGTCATCAGAGTAACCCGAAGTAGTTGAATAGTGGGCAGTACCACGTCTTCACCAAAAGTTTATACAAATGGGATCAGAAGCTTCATAAGAGGGAGGTGAACGCTGTTGAACCGGCAGTTCCTCGTTACTTGCCCTGGTCTGAGCAGCCCATCATGTGGAGTCGGGAAGATCACCCGCCCCAAGTTGATAATCCGGGTCACTTGGCTTTGGTGGTCGCACCTCAGATCGGAGGGTATAAGTTTACCAAGGTACTCATGGACGGAGGGATCAGTATCAATATCCTTTATTATGAAACTATCCGTCGCATGGGGTTGACTGATAAAAATCTTAAGCCGTCAAACACTGTTTTCCATGGCGTGGTGCCTGGTAAGTCGGCGTATCCAGTTGGTAAGATAGCTCTGGAAGTTGCTTTTGTTGATGACCATGACTCTAGGTCAGAGACATTGACCTTTGAAGTGGTCAAGATCCACAACCCATATCACGCTCTGTTTGGACAGCTGGCTTATGCTAAGTTTATGGCGCGGCCTTGTTATGTGTATCTGCAGCTCAAGATGCCGAGTCACAAGGGAACCATTACAGTGCATGGGAGTCATAAGATAGCTCTGGAATGCGAAGAAGGTGATGCGGCTTATGCTGAGTCGGTTTGTGCAACAGAGGAGTTAAAATTTTATAAGGAAAATGTTGATCCGGCAGATATGACGTCTTTGAAAAAGCCAACTACAGAGCTTGATCCGGTCTTGAAGTTTAAATCGGCAGATGATACCAAGATGGCACTACTAGGGAAAAGGCTAGCAGCAGCGCGGGTTTTAGACCTATCAGTAGTGCGGGGTGGTGCGCTACTGATAAGGCGCTACAACTAATGAATAGCAGTAGCGTGCCTCCACCCACACTACGGCTAAATCGACTTATTAGCAGTGAGTTTCAGGAGGAGCGCTGCTGGTAATTAGTAGTAGCGCTTCTCTCTGCCCGCGCTGCTACTATTATTTCGTATTTTATTTCTTTTTTATTTCATGTTGTTTTCGTACACCTTTACACAAATTTTCATACAACAGGAATTTACAAATTGTTTTTACATCATAATGAGTTATTACATCACGGGGTGAAAGAACCGTGTGGACTAGTTTCTAGTGGACGGACATCCACTTGAAACTAGTCCGTGGTTCTTTCACCCAATGATATAATAAATATTATCATCATCATCATCATATCATTAACAACTTATCATCATCATCATATCATTGTTCACTAGTCGTAATCACAAGTACTCCTCACATCTTCAACTCTAACACATTGTATCACATAATAAACATATTGTACCTCATAGGACCTACTACATTCTCTTAGGACCTACTATATTCTCTAAGGTAAAATAGCAAAAAACAAGATAGCCCCTCGCTCTCCATTATGGAGAATGCAGATTATCCTGTCTCCAATTCTTGCCTTTCGCTTAATGTTGCTTCCAAGAACCTCCTTACGAATGTCCAAACATTTTTTCCACTCTTTGATTAGCATGTGTTCATCGGTTTCAGAAATTCGATATGCATAGGTGAGATCCATAGGATGACCTGGCTATAGGTTCATAACTTCAAGGCGACCATTGTAATACATTAGATGAGGCACACAATCCATCGGGATTTTCTGTTGAAAAACATAGTAATAACTTCGTAGTTAGCAATGATGTACTAGTTTTAGAAGTATGCAAAAGATGCATGGATGTCGTAATAGTAAAATATCTTACTAGGGTATCTCCATAGAAGTTATCGTGGTTCAACACGTGCACTGGTGGCACGTATTCACCATAATTTGGAGGAATTCGATAATAGGTATTGTAATTCTCAAAAAAAGTACAATAAGCAATCAGATGATTTTTCTCCTTATAAGTTAATTCGGAGCCATCAGTGTAGTGGGTTTTGTCTACCATCTTCTGCACGTTCTTTGAAGATTCAAAATAAGCTGTCAATGGAAATAAGCTGTCAACTATTTTGAAATAAACAATATAAATTAGTTAATAACTATGTTTGAGAAAGTCACATTGCGGTAGAATCGGAAGCGTATCAACAAGGACCCAAATGTCCATATTGTCTTGCTCGATGTCAGGATCACCAAGATCCATGCTGACAATCATACCCTCATAAAAACCATACATTTTGCAAAGTGCTTCCCAATTTTGGCAACCAAAATGGGTTACGCTCTGAGAATTGTACAGATTTACTTCAAAATCGATATCATGATGGGTCCTTAGGTGTATTTTCTTTGTTTGAAAATTTTCATGGTCTTCAAAACCCATCCTCTCCAAGACATAGCGTCTTGCATGGCATGGGATAAGCTAGTCGAATTGTAAAAGATGAAAATTAGACATTGAAATAGTTGAAGTCATGCTTAATTATGAAAAAAACATTTGTCGTTGTTGCGTACCGTTTCAACATCGAAGGTCTCCTCGAGCTTAATGCTGAAGCACCGATCTTCATCCAGCTGAACGAACCTGTCGCACATACCTCGATCATCGTGGCACCAACTGCACTCCCCCGGGAGACTGTCGTCATCCGAGTACAACATTTCCTACATTCATAATTCAAAGATTAAACTTGTACATATTCTAGCACAAGTCATGCCAGAATTCGTGGAAAAATCCGGCATGACCTTTGCTAAAAAAGGACATATCGAGCGCCTGAAATTTGCCGGAATGGAAATTAATCAACACTCCGGCAAAACATAGGCCACTCAGAGGTGTAACCAAAACATGAAATAATTGCTTAAACTAAAAAATAACACCAAATATGGCATGTTCAACTAGTTCTATTAATTCAACTAGTTCTATTAATTCAACTAGTTCTTACTAAATATAAACTTAGTATAAAAAGAAAAAAACTAGTTCTTTCTAAAAATGAAGTAGTTCAACTAGTTATTAATTTACTTACTATACTAGTTCAACTAAAACTTAACTAGTTCAACTAAAACTAAACTAGTTCTATTAATTCAACTAGTTCTTACTAAATATAAACTTACTATAAATAGAAAGAAACTAGCACATCTAATTAACATCTAACTACTACATCTACTACTAATTAACATGTACTACTGCTAATTATACAACTAGTTTACCATCACTACTAGTAATTAATATCCACTACTTCTAAAAATCATTATCTATGAACCCTAAATTAACATCTACTACTACTAAAATCATCTACTAACTAAGCAAAGAGAGAGGGGGTTGGGGAGGGGTGGGGGGCTTACAGAGGGAGAGACGGTGGCGGGGAGGTGCTCGGCGACGGAGGGGCGGCGAGGGCGGGCTCGGGATCGGGAGGGCGGCGGTCCTGGGCGGTGGGCTCGGCGGGCTCGGTCGAGGACGGCGGCGGTGAGGTCGAGGGCGGTGATAGTGTGGTCGAGAGCGGTGGCGGTGAGGTTGAGGGCGGGCGGCGGCGGCGGCGGTGAGGGCACAGGCGCGCTCGGGCTCGAGCGGCGGCGACAGGGAGTAGGGGAACAGGCCGGTGGGGGGGGAAAGGAGGACTTAGCGAAATTTTGATGCGGGGGGTGGTTAACTCGAACTAGCAGCAGCACACGTACAGAAAACGCGCTATAGCTAACTTATCTACAACATGTTTTGGGGAAAACCGCTACTGCTAATGGAAGCAGTTATTTCTTTTGTTTAGTAAAAACATCAAAAATATACATTGGTCATCATTGATCTTTTTGTGTATAATCTAAATAGTCAACATGAATCCTCACTATACCTGTATAGGTACAGGCGAGGATTCATATTGCAACCACAAATCATACACATATAGTTCAATGAAGACCAAGTGCTTGAGATAGGTTGAGAAGCAACATATTTAAGGTGGTAAACACCTTGTTCGCTTAGCAGTATGGGACTAAACTTAATTAGTTGCGGTCATACTTAGCAGCAGCGAGTTTTGAGCAAAACCGCTGCTACTAAGTTCTTTAGCAGTAGCGCGTCCACGGGAAGGGCGCTACTACTATATCTAGCCTGGAGGCAACACCGTGGCAATTATAGTAGTAGCGCTCTTTTCACCTAGAGCGCTACTGCTACTCAGTCATTAGCAGCGCTCTTTTCTAAAGCTCGTTGCTGCTAATTAGCAGTAGCGTCTGTTTTTAGACCGCGCTGCTGCTAAGATTCTTTGTATAAGGTTTTCCCTAGTAGTGTGGTTGATTTTGTTCCTGGCGATTCATCCAAGTTGTTCAACATCAGTGCTAACCTGGATCCGAAATAGGAAAGTGCACTCATCGAGTTCATCCGTGAGAACCAGGACATCTTTGCATGGAAACCTTCAGACATGCTAGGTGTATCGAGGGAACTCGTTGAGCAAACTCTTAATATTGATCCCAAGTTTAAACCGGTCAAGCAGTTTCTTCGTCGCTTCAACGAAGAGAGGCATAAGGCCATTGGTGAAAAGGTAGCCCGGCTCTTGGTGGCTGGGTTTATCATCGAGGTGTTTCATCCTGAGTGGTTGGCTAACCCAATGCTGGTACTTAAAAAGAACGACACTTGGCGTATGTGTGTGGATTACATGGATTTAAACAAGGCTTGTCCGGCTGATCCGTTTGCTCTCCCTCGTATTGATCAGATTATTGATTCTATGGCGGGTTGTGAGCGTTTGAGTTTTTTGGATGCTTATTCTGGTTATCATCAAATCAAGATGGCAGTTAAGGACCAAGAGAAGACAGCCTTCTACTATGTGTCTATGCCTTTTGGGCTCAAGAGTGTCGAGCAACTTATCAGAGGTGTGTGCAGAATTGCCTTCATGATCAAATTGGGCGCAATGTTCATGCTTATGTGGATGATATTGTGGTAAAATCCAGAGAGAAGGAGACATTGATAGACGATTTGAAGGAAACCTTTGATAATATCCGGGTTTATAAAACGAGGCTTAACCCGGCCAAGTGTGTTTTTGGTGTACCGACAGGCAAGCTCTTGGGTTTTCTGGTGTCTAACAGGGGCATTGAAGCTAATTCGGAGAAGATCAAGGCCATCACTTCTCTAGCTAAATCGGCATGTCTCAATGATGTGCAATGTCTAGCGGGTCATATTGCGGCGTTAAGCCGGTTCATAAGACGGTTGGGAGAGAAGGCTATCCCCAAGTATCAGATGATGAAAAAGACTGATAATTTTGTCTGGAGTGATGCTGCTAATGCGGTGTTTGAGGAGTTGAAGAAGCAGCTGGCTGAACCACCTGTTCTGGTTGCTCCTGTTGATAAAGAGCCATTGTTGTTGTACGTGGCTGCCAATGCCCGGGCTGTTAGCGTAGCTATTGTGGTGTAACACAAGGAGGCATGCAAGGAATATCCGGTTCAAAGGCCAGTTTACTACATCAATGAGGTGCTTATTGAGTCCAAGCAGAGATATCCGCACTGGCAGAAGCTTGTATATGGGGTGTTCATGGCCAGCCAGAAGCTTAAGCAATATTTTCTGGGTCATCCCATCACTATGGTTAGTTCTGCTCCTTTAGGGGACATTATTCAGAATAGAGAAGCCACAGGTCGAGTAGCCAAGTGGGCTATTGAGCTTGTGAAGGAAATATGCCCTAGAGGCAATAGTAAAGTTATTATTTATTTCCTTATTTCATGATAAATGTTTATTATTCATGCTAGAATTGTATTAACCGGAAACATAATACATGTGTGAATACATAGACAAACAAAGTGTCGCTAGTATGCCTCTACTTGACTACTCGTTAATCAAAGATGGTTATGTTTCCTAACCATAAACAAGGAGTTGTTATTTTATTAGCGGGATCACATCATTAAGTGAATGAACTGATTGACATGACCCATTTCATTAGCTTAGCACCCGATCGTTTAGTATGTTGCTATTGCTTTCTTCATGACTTATACATGTTCCTATAACTATGAGATTATGCAACTCCCGTTTACCGGAGTAACACTTTGGGTGCTACCAAACGTCACAACGTAACTAGGTGATTATAAAGGAGTACTACAGGTGTCTCCAAAGGTACATGTTGGGTTGGCGTATTTTGAGATTAGGTTTTGTCACTCCGATTGTTGGAGAGGTATCTCTGGGCCCTCTCGGTAATGCACATCACTTAAAGCCTTCCAAGCATTGCAACTAATAAGTTAGTTGCGGGATGATGTATTACAGAACGAGTAAAGAGACTTGCCAGTAACGAGATTGAACTAGGTATTTGGAATACCGACGATCGAATCTCGGGCAAGTAACATACCGATGACAAAGGGAACGACGTATGTTGTTATGCGGTCTGACCGATAAAGATCTTCGTAGAATATGTAGGAGCCAATATGGGCATCCAGGTCCCGCTATTGGTTATTGACCGGAGACGTGTCTCGGTCATGTCTACATTGTTCTCGAACCCGTAGGGTCCGCACGCTTAAGGTTACGATGACAGTTATATTATGAGTTTATGCATTTTGATGTACCGAAGGTTGTTCGGAGTCCCGGATGTGATCACGGACATGACAAGGAGTCTCGAAATGGTCGAGACATAAAGATTGATATATTGGAAGCCTATGTTTGGATATCGGAAGTGTTCCGGGTGAAATCGGGATTTTACCGGAGTACCGGGAGGTTACCGGAACCCCCCCGGGAGCTATATGGGACTTAGTGGGCTTTAGTGGAAAAAAGAAAGGGCAGCCCAAGATGGGCCGCGCGCCTCCCCCCTCCCCTAGTCCTATTAGGACAAGGAGAGGTGGCCGGCCCCCCTCTCTCTTTTCCCCCTCCGCGAATCCTATTCCAACTAGGATTGGGGGGGGGGAATCCTACTCCCAGAGGGAGTAGGACTCTCCTGGCGCACCCTCCTTGGCCGGCCAGCCTCCCCCCTTAGTCCTTTATATACGGAGGCAGGGGCACCCCAGAGACACACAAGTTGATCCACGTGATCTATTCCTTAGCCGTGTGTAGTGCCCCCTTCCACCAAAGTCCTCGATAATATTGTAGCAGAGTTTAGGCGAAGCCCTACTGCAGTAGTACATCAAGATCGTCACCACGCCGTCGTGCTAACGAAACTCTTCCCCGACACTTTGCTGGATCGGAGTCCGGGGATCGTCATCGAGCTGAACGTGTGCTAGTACTCGGAGGTGCCGTAGTTTCGGTGCTTGATCGGTCGGGCCGTGAAGACGTATGACTACATCAACCAAACGCTTCCGTTGTCGATCTACTAGGTATGTATATCATACTCTCCCCTCTCGTTGCTATGCATCACCATGATCTTGCGTGTGCGTAGGAATTTTTTTGAAATTACTACGTTCCCCAACAGTGGCATCCGAGCCTAGGTTTTATATGTTGATGTTATATGCATGAGTAGAACACAAGTGAGTTGTGGGCGATATAAGTCATACTGCCTACCAGCATGCCATACTTTGGTTCGGCGGTATTGTTGGATGAAGCGGCCCAGACCGACATTACGCGTACGCTTACGCGAGACTGGTTCTCCCGACGTGCTTTGCACAGAGGTGGCTTGTGGGTGACGGTTTCTCCAACTTTAGTTGAACCGAGTATGGCTACGCCCGGTCCTTGCGAAGGTTAAAACGGAGTCAAATTGACAAACTATCGTTGTGGTTTTGATGCGTAGGTGAGATTAGTTCTTACTTAAGCCCGTAGCAGCCACGTAAAACTTGCAACAACAAAGTAGAGGACGTCTAACTTGTTTTTGCAGGGCATGTTGTGATGTGATATGGTCAAGGCATGATGCTGAATTTTATTGTATGAGATGATCATGTTTTGTAACTAAGTTATCGGCAACCGGCAGGAGCCATATGGTTGTCGCTTTATTGTATGCAATGCAATCGCGATGTAATGCTTTACTTTATCACTAAACGGTAGCGATAGTCATGGAAGCATAAGCTTGGCGAGACGACAACGATGCTACGATGGAGATCAAGGTGTCACGCCGATGACGATGGTGATCACGACGGTGCTTCGGAGATGGAGATCACAAGCACAAGATGATGATGGCCATATCATATCACTTATATTGATTGCATGTGATGTTTATCCTTTTATGCATCTTATCTTGCTTTGATTGATGGTAGCATTATAAGATGATCTCTCACTAAATTATCAAGAAGTGTTCTCCCTGAGTATGCACCATTGCGAAAGTTCTTCGTGCTGAGACACCACGTAATGATCGGGTGTGATAGGCTCTACGTTCAAATACAACGGGTGCAAAACAGTTGCACACGCGGAATACTCAGGTTATACTTGACGAGCCAAGCATATACAGATATGGCCTCGGAACACGGAGACCGAAAGGTCGAGCGTGAATCATATAGTAGATATGATCAACATAGTGATGTTCACCAATGAAACTACTCCATCTCACGTGATGATCGGACATGGTTTAGTTGATTTGGATCACGTGATCACTTAGAGGATTAGAGGGATGTCTATGTAAGTGGGAAGTTCTTAAGTAATATGATTAAATTGAACTTCAATTTGTCATGAACTTAGTCCCGGTAGTATTTTGCAAATTATGTTATAGATCAATAGCTCGCGTTGTTGCTTCCCTGTGTTTATTTTGATATGTTCCTAGAGAAAATTGTGTTGAAAGATGTTAGTAGCAATGATGCGGATTGGATCCGTAATCTGAGGTTTATCCTCATTGCTGCACAGAAGAATTATGTCCTTGATGCACCGCTAGGTGACGGACCTATTTTTAGGAGCAGATGCAGACGTTATGAACGTTTGGCTAGCTCAATATGATGACTACTTGATAGTTTAGTGCACCATGCTTAATGGCTTAGAATCGGGACTTCAAAGACGTTTTGAACGTCATGGAGCATATGAGATGTTCCAGGAGTTGAAGTTAATATTTCAAGCAAATACCTGAGTTGAGAGATATGAAGTCTCCAACAAGTTCTATAGCTAAAAGATGGAGGAGAATCGCTCAACTAGTGAGCATGTGCCCAGATTGTCTAAGTACTACAATCGCTTGAATCAAGTGGGAGTTAATCTTCCAGATAAGATAGTGATTGACAGAATTCTCTAGTCACCATCACCAAGTTAGTAGAACTTCGTGATGAACTATAATATGCAAGGGATGACAAAATAATTCCCAAGCTCTTCGTGATGCTGAAATCGACGAAGGTAGAAATCAAGAAAAACATCAAGTGTTGATGGTTAACAAGACCACTAGTTTCAAGAAAAGGGCAAAGGGAAGAAGGGGAACTTCAAGAAGAACGGCAAGCAAGTTGCTGCTCAAGTGAAGAAGCCCAAGTCTGGTCCTAAGCCTGAGACTAAGTGCTTCTACTGCAAAGGGACTGGTCACTAGAAGCGGAACTACCCCAAGTGATTGGCGGATAAGAAGAATGGCAAAGTGAACATAAGTATATTTGATATACATCTTATTGATGTGTACTTTACTAGTGTTTATAGCAACCCCTCAGTATTTGATACTGCCGGGGTGCTGATCCACGTGCACCTATGGGACCGGCGGGCCGGGTCCCTTTCGGTTCGGCGGGGGCGGAGATCGTATAAAGAGCAAATCGAGGCAAGCACGCGAGCGATTTACCCAGGTTCGGGCCGCACGGATGCGTAAAACCCTACTCCTGCTTTGTGGTTTTGTATTGATTTCGAGCTCGGGAGCGCGGAGTGCTACAGTACACACCAGCGGGTAGCAAGACCGAGCGTGAGTGTTCGAACTGGCTCTCCCCCCCCCCACGTTGCACACGGGCCTCCTTTTATATGCTCAAGGGGCTACCGACAGGTGGCAATGGAGGTATAGGGCAAAAATGGAAAGGTGCTGTGGTAGGCACAGCTACCTGCTACAGTGTATCATACCTAACCTTGACGGCAGGGGACAAGGGCCTTAAATGCCCGTCTGTGTCGCCTAAACAGTGCGAAAAGGGACCGCCAGGGACGCCACCGTTCACCACGATGGCGATCTTGTCAGCGCCGCTTGCCACCGCATGTCCCTAGCTGCACAGCCTTCCGCCACGTACGCCTGGAAGGGCCCCAGAGCGACACGTTGGTGGATGCGCTGGAGCGCGGGCGCGAAGAGGTGGCTTGCCGCGGCAAGCGCCTTGCCGCGGTTGTTGTCTTGTTGCGTCCGGGAGCTTGTCGCTCACCGGGTCTTGCCGGAACGCGTGGTGCGCCGCGGCAAGTTCCTTGAAATGCCTTGAGTGGCCTTCCCGGCAAGCTCCTCTTGCCGGGGTCTTGGGATGCTTTTGTTAGCCTTCCCGGCAAGCTCATCTTTCCGGGGTCTTGTCTTCTTGGCTTGGACACTTTGTTCTTGAATGGCTCCAAAGGAACCATGGAGGATCTTGGCGGTCACCCGGCAAGCCTTGCCACGGGACGCTGCGACTGCCCGTGCACAAGTTCGGGATACTAGGGTACCCCTACTCTAGTACACCGACAGGAGCCCCCGGGCCTGGGCCATACACGGTGCCGAGCGCTGTTAGGCCAGGCCCAAAGCAGGGCACGGGCACGCGCGGCCTAGGTTACGCCGTATCTCACTCCGTATCCACCGCGTCCTCCCCGAATGGCACGCGTTGAATGCGGCGTCGTGGGAGAGGTCGTGGGGGTTTCTTTATTCGGAAATGCGGAACGTCCGCCCCCTCCCCCTTTATAAGCAGGGGAAACAGGGGCAGTTGGCCCACTTGCCCGTTGCCGTTCCCAATCTCAGAAATCTCGGCCGCTCCCTTGCCTCCCCAAAGCTGAGAGAGAGAGAAGCGCTCCGCCCCCCATCGCCACTAGCACCACCAACGCCGTCGACCTCCTCCACTACTTCCGCCATGGCTCCAAAAGCCGACAAGGGGAAGACCGTGAAGACGACCGAGGTGCAGCGGCTCGCGGCGCTGCGGAAGGAGCGGTCCGTTTCCCCCCCAAGCTCGGCGCAAAGGAGCTGAGGGAGAACTAATATCTGTTCTGGTCGGCGGAGACGCGCGCGCATCCGCGCACAAAGGTTCTCCCCGCCGCCGCTTGGAAGAAGGCTCCGAATGGGTACCCCTTCTTCGCATTGTTCTTCTATTGCGGGCTCTGCCCGCCCTTCTATGATTTCTTCTGCGACATCATGAACACCTACAGATTCCATCTCCTTGACTTCACCCCCAACGCCGTCCTGACAATGGCAGTTTTCGCACACCTCTGCGAAAACTTTGTCGGAGTCCTTCCCAACGTAGCCCTCTTCCGCCACTTTTTCATACCCCGAGTAGAGAGAGGAGAGCCTCTATCCGGCGGGATTGCCTGGATCTCAAGGCCCGGCTAGAAAGAGACCTATCTGGAGGGAGAATTCCGCGGCAAGTGGGAGGAGTGGAGAGCTGATTGGTGCTGGATTGACGAGGAGAGCCCGCAGCCATTTACCGTCCAACGCCGAACCCCAGTAGCACGCGGCAGCGATTGGAGTGACATGGCTCCGGAGGACGCCAGGCTGAAGATTGCCGTCACCAGGATCCTGCGCCTGAGGCTTGCCGGGCTTACTGTTCGCGCTGTTGGCGCAGACTTCCTTCGCCGCCGCATCGCCCCCCTGCAGGAACGGGGGAGGCCCACTTGGGAGTTCAAGAACGCGGCAGACATCATGAGGCTGCGGCCAGGCCTCAATTACAACTTCACAGTCCTGGAGCTCAACGCGATGCTGCAGGAGCTGTTCAAATATGACCCCCAGCATCCCGAGGTGTTCAGGTTGCCGGGGGGCGTCGTTCCTTTGTGCAACAATTCCGCGCTCGACCGCATCCGTGCAATGATGCCGGAGTGCGACTCGCACGGGATTGTGCCAACTTGGCAGGAGCCTGCAGACGAGGTCGTGCAGCAATTCTTCGATGACTTGGTGGAAGTGCCAATCCGCCTCGACGAGAAGGACGGCCTCACCCGCGACACCACGGATGCGGAGATGGCGCTCATCGCCACTAGGCTGGAGGAGGCAGCGGCAGCCGCAGCCGCAGGCGAGTTCGGGTTCACTGTGGAGGAGGCCGATGCAGCAGAAGCGGCAAGCCGTGCCGAGCGAGGGGAGCCTGCCGGCAAGAAGGGGCTTGCCGGGCAAGACACCGAGCCGAGCGAGCCCGCCAAGGACGCGAGCAGCTCGTTGCAAATCGACTCTTCTTCCACCTCGTCTTCAGACAGCCCACCAGAAGCAGAGCCTCCATCCCCACCAAGAAGGCGTCTCCGCAAGGTTGGTGATGTGGCGGAGCGGCAAGTGGGCCAACAGTCGCCACGCCGCGTGACACGCTCGACCACGGCAAACACCGTTGCCGCGGGAGCGCCTCATGCTACGACGGCAACTGGAGCGGAGTCTAGCCGAAACACCGCTTCAGTCCCTGCCGCTACTCACGCCGCGCCGACAGCCGGAGCAGGGTCGTCTCAAACCGCCGCCACTGCTCCCGCCAAGCGGCCAAGGGAAGCTTCTCCTCCGCCTCCTCGCTCCGGGCGCGCGCCAGGCTTCGACTTCTCCGCGTTAAGCTCCGACGAGGAAGAAGAAGAAGAGTAAGCTTCTCTTGTTGTACTTGCATTTCTTCAGTTCTTGCTGTTGGTCTTGTTTCTCACTTGCTTTTCCCTGAATCTGTTCCTCTTTAGGACTCTGGCCCAGAGAGCGGCAAAGAGAGCTAAGGCCCCTGTGATTATCATCGAGGACGAGCCCACTGCGACAACAGGTGGCGCGCCCGAGAAAACCTTGCCGGAGCCGGCGACTTTCCTCCATGGCAGCCCCTAGCGTAACTGTGTGAATTATTTGCCGCGGCGAGGCGCGCATGGGTACTTGTCTTTGCTGATATCTGCTTGTTGACTTGTGTAGGAGCCGAGCAGCCCCACCAGGAGCCAAGGGAGAATCCCCCGACAAGGGAGAATTCTCTGACAAAGTAAGGGCGCTAGCGGCTCACTTAAGTTGCTGAGCGGACTCGAAGCAAAGTAAGGGCGCTAGCAGCTCACTTAAGTTGTTGAGCGGACTCGAAACAAAGTAGGGGTGCAACTAGCTATCAGTTGGTTCCTCCGCACACAGGTTTCCCATACAAAGTGTGGTCGTTCAAGGGAGATAACTTAAAATTTAAAAAATTCGATTGCTCAAACTTTGGCAACTTAGCTTTTCTGTTGTTTGCTTCCCGGCAAGGCGAAACTTTCTTGAACGACGACTGGCCCATACCATCCATCGTCTTCTCCTTTCCCCCCGGCAAACTTGTGGGCGAAGGGAACCTTGCTTTCAAAAGGAAGAAGAGACAATACAGATATGGAGCTTTATGGCTCGTTATTGCTTACCGTGGAGTAGGTGCTGCACAAAGTGTCAGATCATATATGCCAGAAAATAGAAAGCATAAAATTGACAAAATGTGCGGAGCACATGAGCTTTACTTATGCACGGGATCTGCGCCCGGCTTTGTACAAAGGATTACATGCAAAAGCGGCAAGACTTGTACAAAAGGTGGTTGCCGGAACAGGTTCCGACAACCGCGCCTTACGGGTAAAACTTACGAAGATGCTCAATGTTCCAGGAGTTGCTCACCGGAATGCCATCTTCGGTCTCAAGGCGGACAGCGCCAGGCCTAGTGACTCGTTTCACCCGGTAAGGGCCTTCCCACTTCGGCGTCAACTTGTTGGAATTCTTGGCGGACTGAACGCGCCGAAGAACAAGGTCGCCTTCCTCGAGACTTCTGACGTTAACTTTGCGGCTATGGTAGCGGCGCAAAGCTTGCTGGTAGCGAGCAGCTCGCACAGCAGCCTGAAGACGGTCTTCCTCAAGGAGCAGCGCGTCATCTTGTCGCAGCCGCTCTTGCTCGACCTCATCATAAGCGAGCACTCGAGGTGACCCGTATACGAGTTCCGTGGGGATAACTGCCTCTGCTCCATAGACTAGAGCAAAAGGTGTTTGTCCAGTGGCTCGATTTGGCGTCGTTCTGATCGACCAAAGAACCACCGGCAGCTCCTCGATCCAGTTTCTTCCGCACTTGTGCAGCCTGTCGAAATTTCTGGTCTTGAGCCCGCGCAGCACTTCAGCATTTGCCCTCTCCGCTTGACCGTTCCTTCTCGGGTGAGCAACAGAAGCGAAGCAGACCTTGGCGCCAAGATCTTGGACGTACTGCGTGAAGGTGCGGCTCGTAAATTGCGTGCCGTTGTCGGTGATTATCCTGTTAGGGATCCCGAAGCGGCAAACAATCGACCTGAAGAACTTGACTGCTGACTGTGCTGTTACCTTCCTCACTGGTTCCACTTCCGGCCACTTTGTGAACTTGTCGATTGCAACGTACAAGTACTCAAAGCCCCCGACAGCTCGGGGAAAGGGGCCGAGGATGTCGAGCCCCCAGACCGAAAATGGCCAGGATAAAGGGATCGTCTAGAGAGCTTGAGCTGGTTGGTGTATCTGCTTGGAATGAAACTGACATGCTTCACACTTGGTTACTTGTGCAGTTGCATCCTGGAGGGCTGTTGGCCAGAAGAAACCTTGCCGGAAAGCTTTACCGACAAGTGCTCTTGCGCCAATGTGGTGACCACATATGCCTCCATGTATTTCTGCCAACAGCTTTTGTCCATCTTCCCGGGAAATACACTTCAATTTCACACCGTTGAGTCTTCTTCTGTACAGTGTCTTGTCGACAAACTGGTACATACTTGACTGCCGGGCTACTCTCTCCGCTTCTTCTTGCTCTTCGGGAAGTCCTCCTGTCTGAAGGAAATGGACAATCTGCTGTGCCCATGCTGGAGCCTGTGGCTCGACAACAAGGACTAAAGGCAAATCTGCTGCTGCGGGAACATACGCTTCCACGGCAAGAACCTGCGGCTCTGCCGGAGCTTGACGTTCCCCAACAAGCTTGCCGGAGCAAAACTTGTCGGGAGCTTCTGCTTCAACGGAACAAACCCCAGGGCTTGCCGGAGCATCTTGCTCCTCAGCGCTCTTGGTGTTGATCTTGGAGACTGCTGCGGGAATATCCGCTTCTACGGCAAGAACCTATGGCTCTGCCGGAGCGTGACGTTCCCCGGCAACCTTGCCGGAGCAAAACTTGTCGGGAGCTCCTGCTTGAACGGAACAAACCCTAGGGTCTGCCAGAGCAGACTGCTCCTCAGCACTCTTGGCGTTGATCTTGGGGACCTTCTTGGCGGCGGCTTCGGGAAGCCCTGCCGGCAAATAGTCACCAGAAACCAACTTCCTCTTCTTGCTCTGTCCAGTTGAAGGCGTTACGGACGGCTGAGTCAGCTTGAGCACAAAGATCCCTGGTTCCACAGGTAACTTAAGTGCGGCACACTTTGACAGGCCATCTGCAATTGCATTTTGAGCTCTTAGGACATGCTCCATTTGTAGGCCGTCAAAGTGTTCTTCTAGCTTTCTCACTTCGTCGATGTAAGCTTCCATCAACGGACTCTGATAACTCTTGTTTACTTGGCGGACGACAAGCTGTGAGTCACCCCTGACAATGAGCTTCTTGATCCCAAGGTCTGCCGCGATCCGGAGACCGGCAAGCAAGCCCTCATATTCTGCAGTATTGTTCGTTGCTTGCTCCTTGGGGAAGTACATCTGGACTACGTACTTGAGGTGCTCACCGGTGGGTGCGGCAAGCAGCACGCCAGCGCCGGCGCCTTGCAGCGAAAAGGCACCATCAAAGTACATCAGCCACTCTTTGCCTGCTTCCTTGTCGGGGATGCTCGTTTCTGGAATTTCTTCATCTGGTGTTGGCGTCCATTCCGCTATGAATTCTGCCAATGCTCTGCTCTGGATAGTTGACGTGCTTTCAAACTTGAGGCCAAATCTTGACAGTTCCAGTGCCCACTCAACAATCCTGCCTGTCACTTCTGGATTCTGCAGTATCCTCTTCAGCGGAAAGCGAGTGACAACTGTGATCTCATGTGCTTGGAAGTAATGGCGCAGCTTTCTCGAGGCCATGAGAAGGCCGAAAAGCAATTTCTGCACACCAGAGTACCTTGACCTAGCCCCCTGCAGAAGGGAACTGACAAAGTAAACTGGGCGCTGCACCATCTTCTTGTGTATCTCGTCGTGTATCTGCGCAGATCCATCTTTGTCGGGACCAGAGCTTGTCGGGGAAGCTCCCTGCTTGTCGCTAGATGCGCTTGCCGCGGTTGCTGGCTCATCATCTGCCTCCCTCTCTGCTACTAACGCAGCACTAACCACTTGATTGGTTGCCGCTATGTACAGCAGCAACTTCTCTTGTGGCTTAGGTGCGACAAGTATTGGAGGGGAGGACAGGTATCTCTTCAGGTCTTGTAGCGCAGCCTCCGCTTCCGGAGTCCATTTCATTGGACCTGCCTTTTTCAATAATTTGAAAAACGGCAGGGCGCGCTCAGCAGACCGAGAGATAAACCTGCTGAGAGCAGCCATGCAACCGGCAAGTTTCTGTACATCCTTGACGCGCTTTGGTGCTTGAATCTGCTCAATGGCCTTGATCTTGTCGGGATTGGCTTCAATTCCCTGCTGAGACACGAAGAACCCGAGAAGCTTGCCGGAGGGAACTCCAAACACACACTTCTCTTTGTTGAGCTTGAGGCTGATCTTGCGTAGATTTGCAAAGGTCTCGTCTAAATCTTGAATCAGGGTTGCTCTGTCCTTGCTCTTGACCACTATATCATCCATGTAGGCTTCCACATTTCTGTGTATTTGTGGCTCAAGAGCAACATGGACTACTCTTGCAAATGTCGAACCAGCATTTTTTAATCCGAAAGGCATCCGTACAAAACAGTACGTGCCACATGGAGTAATAAATGCGGTCTTCTCCTCATCCTCTTCTGCCATGAAGATCTGATGATATCCTGAGTATGCGTCAAGAAATGAAAGCAAATCACATCCGGCTGTGGAGTCAACAATCTGGTCAATGCGCGGCAAAGGAAATGGGTCTTTGGGACAAGCTTTGTTAACATCGGTAAAATCGATACAAAGTCTCCATTTCCCGTTTGCCTTGCGCACGACTACAGGATTGGCCAACCACGTGGGATGGAGCACTCCTCTGACAAGGCCTGTTGCTTCCAGTTTCTTGATCTCTTCTGCAATGAATTCTTGGCGCTCCACTGCCTGCTTCCTGACTTTCTGCTTGACGGGCCGCGCATGGGGACAAACGGCAAGGTGGTGCTCAATCACTTTCCTGGGAACACCAGGGATGTCAGACGGCTGCCATGCAAACACGTCGACATTTGCCCACAGGAAAGCAACGAGCGCGCTTTCCTATTTAGGGTCGAGCGTGGCACTGATGGTGAAAGTACCACCGGTGCCGTCCTCCTTGGCGGACACTTTCTTCGTCTCTGGCGGAGCTGCCATCGTCTTCTTACACTTGCCGGTGGAGCTCGATGGTGCGTCCTCGACGGCAGCGCAGCACTCCGAAGAGGTGCGCTTGCCGGAGTGGGCATCAGAACTCTTGCCAGACTTGGTCTTCTTCCCCCCGGGAGCTTCAGCGGCAAGTGGATTGCGATCTGCCGTGGCTGCTGCTTCTCGGTAGATCTTGTCGGCACAGATAAGAGCATCCTTCTTGTTGCCGGGGACAGAAATGACGCTTATCGGGCCTGGCATCTTCAGCATGTTATATGCGTAGTGAGAGGCTGCCATGAACTTGGCGAGTGCTGGACGGCCAAGTATCCCATTGTAAGGCAATGGAATATCGGCAACGTCGAATGTGACCTTCTCAGTCCTGAAGTTTAGCTCGCTGCCAAATGTTACCGGCAGCGTGACCTTCCCCTTCGGCTTGCTCCTTCCCGGATTGATTCCTTGGAATGTGCCGGTCTCTTCGAGCTCGCTGTCAGGGATTTGGAGTTTCTGGAGTACAGCGGAGGAGATCAGGTTTAAGCCGGCCCCGCCATCAACTAGCATCTTGGTGACTTTGAGGTTGCGGATAGTTGGTGATACCAACATCGGCAAACACCCGACCGCAGTTGTGCGATCAGGGTGATCCTCAATGTCGAAGATGATAGGCGTGCTGGACCACTTCAGAAGCTTGCGTGATTCGATAGGTGGTTCTGTTGCATTAACTTCCCGCACCCACTGTTTGAGTTGGCGGTGTGAGGTATGCAGAGAAGCACCACCGTCAACGCACAAGACCTCTGTGGCTTTCTGAAACTCCTGCTCACTGGTCTCAACATCATCCATGTCTTCGTCGTCGTCGTCGTCTTCATCGTTGTCACGGCCGCGGGGAGGTCTGTCTCCTTGCCGCTACTTGGCCTTACCGCGGCGTCCTCCTCGGCCGGTGCGCTTCTTGCCAGATTCTGCAGTGCCACCTTGGGCCCTCTCCTTGTCTCGCCGCTCGTACTCAGCCTTTTGCTGCTGGACAAGCTGCTCGACCTTTTTGCAGCTCTGGAGGTCATGGCCCTTGGTGCGGTGAATCTTGCAGTATTGCTTATCGGAGCCGTCCTGCTTGTCGGCGGTCGCCACAGCCTGGCAGTTGGCGCACGCGGCAATCTCCTTGCCGGAGCTACCAACTTTGGCCTTCTTGGCGCCACCTTCGTTGCCGGACTGCTCAACGACTAGCACCTCTTTGCCTTTCTTCTTCCTGTTCCGCCGCCGGTTCTTCTTTGCCGGGGCAGCGTCCTCACTGTCAGATCCTTCTGCTCCGATCTTCTCTCCGGGGAGTCGCCTCCCTTCCCTAGCGCGTGCACACTTCTCGGCCAGGGCATATAGCTCGCTGACATCTCTGATCCTGCACATCGCCATCTCCTCCCGCATCCTGCGGTTACGCACGTTCTGACGAAACGCGCTGATGACCGCAGCGGGGTGGACGTCTGGGATGTTGTACTGTACACGGCTGAACCTCTGAATGTACTTTCACAGGGGCTCTCCTTCCTTCTGGGCGAGCAGATGAAGGTCGCTCTCTTGGCCATGAGGTTTGTGGCCGCCTGTAAAGGCACCGACAAACTGATGGCACAGGTCAGCCCAGGAGGATATGGAGTTGTCCGGCAAGTGCATGAGCCAGGACCTGACGTTGGGCTTGAGCACCAACGGGAAGTAGTTGGCAAGGATCTTGTCGTCCCGCCCCCCGGCAGCCTGCACCGCGATGGCGTAGATGCTGAGGAACTCCGACGGATGCGTCTTGCCGTCGTACTTCTCGGGTACATCTGGTTTGAAATTTTTCGTACTGGGCCACTGGACTTGCCGCAGCTCAAGAGTGAACGCAGGGCAACCTACCGCGTACGGCAAGCCGCCTGGTTCCCCTGGCGCATGCATGTCAACAGAGGGCCCAGCGCGCTGGTCTGATTGACGCCGCGCTTCTCTCCGGCGCTCGAGGCGAGTACGAGCGTCTTCTTGTTGTCGTTCTTGAAGAACTTGGCGCTGATCGCGACGAGCTCGCGGATCTGATGACGCGGTGGAGTCGCTGTCGAGGTGGATCCGGCGAGTCGGCGATCTTGGCCTTCGGGGTGGGGAGTGCACAGAAGTTGTACCCCCACCGGTCTTGTCGCCACCGGCTCGTGCCTGGCTAACTCGCTGCGGCTGCGTCGTGCTCGGCTGCCAAGGAGTATCGCCGTTGGCGAAGCCGATGAGACTCTGGATGGAGGCCCTCCAGTCGTCGATCTTGTCCGCCGCTGGAGGGTAGTCTAGGAGCAGCTGAGCTCGCGCCAAAGCTTCTGCTGCAGTGGCGGGTGGCGGTGGCAAACGGTGCGAGGAGCGGGATATGCTCGGACTTCTAACTATGTTAGAAGGAGCAGTACCCCGTCCATGCGACCGTGTCTCGCTCGCGCCAGTAGGTTGACGTGCATGGTGATCCTGAGCGCTCCGAGATCCACCAGCTCGATCCTGGTCTAGCGAACGCATGGTACCATGAGTACCATGACGCTGCCAGTCCCGCGCCTCCTGAGATGGGCGCGGTGCATGCACAGACGCCGAGGCCTTGGAGTGCGCCCGGTCATTGTGAGAGCCGGCTACGCCGCCGATGGGCAGCGCAACCTTGTCCTTGGACCTGGCAGCACCGCGAGCTCCCTCGTCGACGCCCGTTCTCCCACCGCCGTCTGCCCCACCAACCGTTAGCTCCGGCGGTGGTTGGCTCGGCGCGGAAGGAGCAGCTGCCTCCGAAACCTTCTTCTTCAGCGGCATGTTGATGAAGATGATGAAGATCTAGCTTGCGAGAACGCCGGATCTGGTTCACACAACTTCAACGCCCCCTACCTGGCGCGCCAAAGATGCCGGGGTGCTGATCCACGGGCACCTATGGGACCGGCGAGCCGGGTCCCTTTCGGTTCGGCGGGGGCGGAGATCGTGCAAAGAGCAAATCGAGGCGAAGCACGTGAGCGATTTACCCAGGTTCGGGCCGCACGGATGCGTAAAACCCTACTCCTGCTTTGTGGTTTTGTATTGATTTCTAGCTCGGGAGTGTGGAGTGCTACAGTACACACCAGCAGCTAGCAAGACCGAGCGTGAGTGTTCGAACTGGCTCTCCCCCCCCCCCCCCCCCCCCCGCGTTGCACACGGGCCTCCTTCTATATGCTCAAGGGGCTACCGACAGGTGGCAACGGAGGTAAAGGGAAAAAATGGAAAGGTGCTGTGGTAGGCACAGCTACCTGCTATAGTGTATCATACCTAACCCTGACGGCAGGGGACAAGGGCCTTAAATGCCCGTCGGTGTCGCCTAAATAGTGCGAAAAGGGACCGCCAGGGACGCCACCGTTCGCCACGATGGCGATCTTGTCAGCGCCGCTTGCCACCGCACGTCCCTAGCTGCACAGCCTTCCGCCACGTACGCCTGGAAGGGCCCCAGAGCGACACGTTGGTGGATGTGCTGGAGCGCGGGCGCGGAGAGGTGGCTTGCCGCGGCAAGCGCCTTGCCGCGGTCGTTGTCTTGTCGCGTCCGGGAGCTTGTCGCTCACCGGGTCTTGCCGGAACGCGTGGTGCACCGCGGCAAGTTCCTTGAAATGCCTTGAGTGGCCTTCCCGGCAAGCTCCTCTTGCCGGGGTCTTGTCTTCTTGGCTTGGACACTTTGTTCTTGAATGGCTCCAAAGGAACCACGGAGGATCTTGGCGGTCACCCGACAAGCCTTGCCGCGGGACGCTGCGACTGCCCGTGCACAAGTTCGGGATACTAGGGTACCCCTACTCTAGTACACCGATAGATACTAGTTCAGTTGCTAGGATTAGTAACTAGAAACGGGAGTTGTAGAATAAACAGAGACTAGTAAAGGGTGAAGTGACGATGTGTGTTGGAAGTGGTTCCAAGATTGATATGATCATCATCGCACACTCCCTATAATTTCGGGATTAGTGTTGAACCTAAATAAGTGTTATTTGGTGTTTGCGTTCAGCATGAATATGATTTGATCATGTTTATTGCAATGCGGTTATTCATTTAAGTAAGAGAATAAATTGTTGTTCTGTTTACATGAATAAAACCTTATATGGTTACACACCCAATGAAAATAGTTCGTTGGATCTCGATCGTAGTGATACACATAATCATAATATTGAAACCAAAAGATGCAAAGTTAATAATGATAGTGCAACTTATTTGTGGCACTGCCGTTTAGGTCATATTGGTGTAAAGTGCTTGAAGAAACTCCATGCTGATGGGCTTTTGGAAACACTTGATTATGACTCAGTTGATGCTTGCGAACCATGCCTCATAGGCAAGATGACCAAAACACCGTTCTCCGGTACTATGGAGAGAGCAACAGATTTGTTGGAAATCATACATACAGATGTATGTGGTCCGATGAATATTGAGGCTCGTGGCGGATATCGTTATTTTCTCACCTTCACAGATGATTTAAGCAGATATGGGTATATCTACTTAATGAAACATAAGTCTGAAACATTTGAAAAGTTCAAGGAATTTCAGAGTGAAGTTGAAAATCATCGTAACAAGAAAATAAAGTTTCTACGATCTGATCGTAGAGAAGAGTATTTGAGTTACGAGTTTGGCTTTCAGTTAAAAAACAATGTGAAATAGTTTCACTACTCACGCCACCTGGAACACCACAATGTAATGGTGTGTCCGAACGTCATAACCGTACTTTATTAGATATGGTGCGATCTATGATGTCTCTTACCGATCTACCACTATCGTTTTGGGGTTATGCATTAGAGACAGCTGCATTCACGTTAAATATGGCACCATCAAAATCCGTTGAAGCGACGCCTTATGAACTGTGGTTTGGCAAGAAACCTAAGCTGTTGTTTCTTAAAGTTTGAGGTTGCAATGCTTATGTGAAAAAGTTTCAACCTGATAAGCTCAAACCCTAATCGGAGAAATGTGTCTTCATAGGATATCCAAAGGAAACTATTGGATACACCTTCTATCACAGATCCGAAGGCAAGACTTTTGTTGCTAAATTCAGAAACTTTCTAGAGAAGGAGTTTCTCTCGAAAGAAGTGAGTGGGAGGAAAGTAGAAAACTTGATAAGGTAATTGTACCTTCTCCCTTATTGGAAAGTAGTTCATCACAGAAATCTGTTCTTGTGACTACTACACCAATTAGTGAGGAAGATAATGATGATGATCATGTAACTTCAGATCAAGTTACTACCGAATCTCGTAGGTAAACCAGAGTAAGATCCGCACCAGAGTGGTACGGTAATGCTGTTCTGGAAGTCATGTTACTAGACCATGACGAACTTGCGAACTATGAGGAAGCGATGATGAGCCCAGATTCCGCAAAATGGTTCGAGGCCATGAAATCTGAGATATGATCCATGTATGAGAACAAAGTATGGACTTTGATGGATTTGCCCGATGATCGGCAAGCCATAGAAAATAAATGGATTTTCAAGAGGAAGAAGGACGCTGATAGTAGTGTTACTATCTACAAAGCTAGAATTGTCGCAAAAGGTTTTCGACAAGTTCAAGGCGTTGACTACGATGAGATTTTCTCACTCGTATCTATGCTTAAGTCTGTCCGAATCATGTTAGCAATTGCCGCATTTTATGAAATCTGGCAAATGGATAAACAAAACTGCATTCCTTAATGGATTTACTAAAGAAGAGTTGTATACGATGCAACTAGAAGGTTTTGTCGATCCTAAAGGTGTTAACTAAATATGCAAGCTCCAGCGATCCATCTATGGACTGGTGCAAGAATCTCGGAGTTGGAATATACGCTTTGATAAGTTGATCAAAGCATATAGTTTTATACAGACTTGCGGTGAAGCCTGTATTTACAAGAAAGTGAGTGGGAGCACTACAGCATTTCTGATAAGTATATGTGTATGACATATTGTTAATCGGAAATAATGTAGAATTATTCTGCAAAGCATAAAGGAGTGTTTGAAAGGAATTTTTCAAAGAAAACCTCGATGAAGCTGCTTACATATTAAGCATCAAAATCTATAGAGATAGATCAAGACGCTTGATAAGTTTTTTCAATGAGTACATACCTTGAAAATATTTTGAAGTAGTTCAAAAATGGAACAGTCAAAGAAATAGTTCTTGGCTGTGTTACAAGGTATGAAATTGAGTAAGACTCAAAGCCCGACCACGGCAGAAGATAGAAAGAGAATGAAAGTCATTCCCGATACCTCAGACATAGGTTCTATAAAGTATGCCATGCTGTGTGCCAGATCTATTGGATACCCTACACTGTGTCGAGCAAGGGAGTACAATAGTGATCTAAGAGTAGATCACTGGACAGCGGTCAAAATTATCCTTAGTGGAATAAGGAAATATTTCTCAATCATGGAGGTGACAAAAAGATTCGTCGTAAAAGGTTACGTCGATGCAAGTTTTGACACAGATCTGGATGACTCTAAGTCTCGATCTAGATACATATTGAAAGTGGGAGCAATTAGCCAGAGTAGCTCTGTGCAGAGCATTGTAACCATAGAATTCGCAAAATACTTACGGATCTGTGTGTGACAGACTCGTTGACTAATATTATCTCACAAGCAAAACATGATCACACCTTAGTACTCTTTGGGTGTTAATCACATAAACAATGTGAACTAGATTACTGACTCTAGTAAAACCCTTTGAGTGTTGGTTACATATCGATGTGAACTATGGGTGTTAATCACATGGTGATGTGAACTATTGCTGTTAAATCACATGGCGATGTGAACTAGATTATTGACTCTAGTGCAAGTGGGAGACTGAAGGAAATATGCCCTAGAGGCAATAGTAAAGTTATTATTTATTTCCTTATTTCATGATAAATGTTTATTATTCATGCTAGAATTGTATTAACCGGAAACATAATACATGTGTGAATACATAGACAAACAAAGTGTCGCTAGTATGCCTCTACTTGACTAGCTCGTTAATCAAAGATGGTTATGTTTCCTAACCATAAACAAGGAGTTGTTATTTGATTAACGGGATCACATCATTAAGTGAATGATCTGATTGACATGACCCATTTCATTAGCTTAGCACCCGATCGTTTAGTATGTTGCTATTGCTTTCTTCATGACTTATACATGTTCCTATAACTATGAGATTATGCTACTCCCGTTTACCGGAGGAACACTTTTGGTGCTACCAAACGTCACAACGTAACTGGGTGATTATAAAGGAGTACTACAGGTGTCTCCAAAGGTACATGTTGGGTTGGCGTATTTCGAGATTAGGTTTTGTCACTCCGATTGTCGGAGAGGTATCTCTAGGCCCTCTCGGTAATGCACATCACTTAAAGCCTTGCAAGCATTGCAACTAATAAGTTAGTTGCGGGATGATGTATTACAGAACGAGTAAAGAGACTTGCCAGTAACGAGATTGAACTAGGTATTTGGAATACCGACGATCGAATCTCGGGCAAGTAACATACCGATGACAAAGGGGACGACGTATGTTGTTATGCGGTCTGACCGATAAAGATCTTCGTAGAATATGTAGGAGCCAATATGGGCATCTAGGTCCCGCTATTGGTTATTGACCGGAGACATGTCTCGGTCATGTCTACATTGTTCTCGAACCCGTAGGGTCCGCACGCTTAAGGTTACGATGACAGTTATATTATGAGTTTATGCATTTTGATGTACCGAAGGTTGTTCAGAGTCCCGGATGTGATCACGGACATGACGAGGAGTCTCGAAATGGTCGAGACATAAAGATTGATATATTGGAAGCCTATGTTTGGATATCGGAAGTGTTCTGGGTGAAATCGGGATTTTACCGGAGTACCGCGAGGTTATCAGAACCCCCCCGGGAGCTATATGGGCCTGAGTGGGCTTTAGTGGAAAAAACAAGGGGCAGCCCAAGATGGGCCGCGCACGTCCCCCCTCCCCTAGTCCTATTAGGACAAGGAGAGGTGGCCGGCGCCCCCTCTCTCTTTTCCCCCTCCGCGAATCCTATTCTAACTAGGATTGGGGGGGGGATCCTACTCCCAGAGGGAGTAGGACTCTCCTGGCGCAACCTCCTTGGCCGGCCAGCCTCCCCCCTTAGTCCTTTATATACGGAGGCAGGGGCACCCCAGAGACACACAAGTTGATCCACGTGATCTATTCCTTAGCCGTGTGTAGTGCCCCCTTCCACCAAAGTCCTCGATAATATTGTAGCAGAGTTTAGGCGAAGCCCTGCTGCAGTAGTACATCAAGATCGTCACCACGCCGTCGTGCTGACGAAACTCTTCCCCGACACTTTGCTGGATCGGAGTCCGGGGATCGTCATCGAGCTGAACGTGTGCTAGTACTCGGAGGTGCCGTAGTTTCGGTGCTTGATCGGTCGGGCCGTGAAGACGTACGACTACATCAACCAAACGCTTCCGTTGTTGATCTACTAGGTATGTAGATCATACTCTCCCCTCTCGTTGCTATGCATCACCATGATCTTGCGTGTGCGTAGGAAATTTTTTGAAATTACTACGTTCCCCAACAGCTTGGTCCTCATGGTTTGAAATATATGCCTCGCACGACCATCAAGTCTCAGGTGTTGGTGGATTTCATCAATGACTCGACAGAGCTGCAGATGCCTGAGGAAAATCCATATAACACGTATTCTACTATTCACTTTGATGGATCCAGGCAATTGGAGGGCTTAAAAGCCAGGCTTGGAAGCCAGGTGTATTCACCTAAAACCCTGGGTTATCCTGCCTTTTTTAAGTAAGCCACTCCGCCCAGGTAATCCTAGAATGATGCGCCAAACGTTTGACAAGTCAATCTTATGCAGACCCTGAACTTGTCAAAGTTAAAACGATGATTGGTTATGTGAGGTCCATCTTATAAGGTTTGTAAAATGGTTTAACTCAGTGGCCTGGCAGCCCATGAAAACCCTCGTATTTTGGCCTGGCAGCCCATGAAAAGCCTCGTTTTCGTTGGTTTTTTATTTCGACAGATTGTTTTTGAGGTTCATTTGATGAGTCTTATTAAACTTTATCCTTATAATTCACCGGTGTTTATTAACCTGGCCTGGTTTTTGACTATAAGTCACCAGTTTAAGATAAGATAATATCCGGTGTTTATTAACCCGGCCTGGCTTTGTTTGTAAACTGGCCATCTCTGATAATTACCAGTGCTAAAATTTTTGTTTATCACCCTTACTGCACTGGCTTGGTAAACCAATAGTGTGATCAAATATCACAGGTATGACATATTTTCAATCATATATGGTTATCATTCAGTCCAGCCTTGGTTATAAACTGTGATAGTTTCCTATGGTTTATATCAGGCATTACAACCCGTCCAGCGGTAAACCGCCAGGACACTTTTCACCTGTTGTATGCAGGAACAGATTCACAATTTCTAATATTATAAAGCATACATGGCATATCTTAACATGGCAGATGAACAGTGTCATGCACAGCAAATATGCACGATGCCATAGCAGAACAAGAGTTTCAAACTAGCCTATTATAAGGCGCTTGGTGCCCAAAAGAATAATTATTTTTTAAG
Source organism: Triticum urartu (assembly GCF_056163025.1). Taxonomy (NCBI): domain Eukaryota; kingdom Viridiplantae; phylum Streptophyta; class Magnoliopsida; order Poales; family Poaceae; genus Triticum; species Triticum urartu. The sequence continues at coordinate 92,547,367 of NC_141878.1, forward strand.
TCTTGGAGAAACCAGATGATAAAACCAGCCCCGATTTATGAATCTTGGCCTGGCTGACTTGACGGTTGCGGATCATCCTGCGCCGGTTCATCTTCCTCTTCTCTACCTAGTGGCTGGAAGTCAATGGTTGTCCAATCGATCCCCGTTAAGGCTTCAAATATAGCTTCATCACTTATGAGTGTGGAGGGGTCAACATCAGGGGCATAGGTATGCTTACGGATTGGAGGAATAAGTGCTGGAACATTATGAGTCGGCGCTTTAACTCTCTTGTTGTTGGCCTCATAAATCGACTGATAATGTGAAAGATTGGTCTCTTCAGCCAATTTGCTAGCCAACGGGCGCATTTCCCTCATCAGGGCTCCGAGGTCATCAGCATCAAAGTCTGACCCATCCTCCTTTTTGCTTGGATAGCCATTTGATAAACCGGCCGGATCAAGATCAGATATCCATGCTTTGGTTCGGGTTAGTGCAGTAAGAGCACCCGCCCTAGCAGCTGATTTCTTTAGCTCTTCAAGTCATGCAGGTATCATGGCCAGCTTTTCCAATGACTCCTTGATCAAAGTTGGGGGCGCTTTGTTATAAGAAGCGGTGCAGATAACCCGTTGCATGCCGGTATATAGCTGCTCTATAAGTGTATAGGCGGCTTTCAGTTTTTGCCGCATATCTGAGCCAAGAAGAGTAACACGGCTTCCTGCATCATCAAAAACCTCTATAAGCCGGCGTGGTATTAGATAATACATGTTTCAAACTTATGATGAATCTATTTACCAAAAACAGCAGCAGTCATGGCATTTATTTGTTGCTTCAAGCCAGTCAGTTCCTCTGCTACCGGATTAAGGGCCGCTTCAGCATCCTCAGCCCTCTTCAGCAGAGTTGATTTTTCTGTAGCCCAGCCTGCCCATTCATTCTTGAAACTTTCCTTCAGTTTTTCCATTACTGCTAAGGCACTGGATAGTTCATCCTTGGCCTTGGAAGTTTCTTCTTGTTGAGATTTGATATTTTCTTGAAGATCGGTGATTTGGGATTCCTTCTTGCTAAGCTCAGCCTGCAAGAAACAAGCAACTTATGAGATATCAATGCATATTCAAAGTCCCAAGCACATAACAAGTATTATCCTTGGCACTTGGGCGCTAATGTATATTGCTTCTTATCAAATTTTTCACAAGTCCCAAGCTCAATACAAGTATTATTCTTGGCACTTGGGGGCTAATGCATATTTTCTCTAATTAACATTATGGATTTTTTTCTTCCACTATCAGCTTGGTGGTTAGCCGGTTTACCAAGGTTCTAAAACAAGAATTTTGTGCCTTACAGCATAATTAGTCCCAAATTCGCATATTTGTTAAAGTCGGCCCTTGGGGGCTACACAGGCAAATTTGAAGAGTTGTTATTTTAAAGTCCCGATTCATCTTGAAAGTGTAAACCGACCCTTGGGGGCTATACAGGAAAAATTGAAGAGTTGTTATTCTACAGGTCCCGGTTTATATTGACAATATAAACCGGCCCTTGGGGGCTACTAGAGTTGTTCTATATAGTTCTTGGAAGTCTACAGAACATTCTATTCTATCATGTTCGATAAGCTTGGAGGCTAAGGGAAGAATATTTATGCAGAGTTAACAGCATTTACCTCATATCGTTCCTTCATCATATTCAGTAAACCGGCTTCATAGTTACGGCTTGTGTACAAACGATTTAAAAACCCAGAATGAATATCTTGGGCGTTGAGGTGGCATACCTTTCCAAATCTACCTTCCACTTGCCTTTGTCAATAGCAGACAATTCTTCTTTGGCACTATGTTTTGACAGAACAGTGGGATTGCCTGGAGCTGTGTAACCAACACCAGTGACTATAACATCTTCAGTCTTGCCATCAGTAACTTTGGTGGGGCTTGATGGATTATCAGTATGAGGCATCGGATCAACTTCCATATGGTCAACTGAGATTTCATGGTCTTGCAGTGGCGGATCATCAAGAATAGCCTCTGTATGTGGGTTAGACTGTTCCGGAGTCTCTTCCGGATTAGTGGGAATGTTGTCCTCGGCCAGTTTATTTGGTTTGGCCCTTTTACTGGCTCTGGCTTGGGCCCTGAAAATAATAAGTGTAGGTCAGGTCAGTATAAAGATGAAGTATATGATATGAAGGGTCAGTTAAATATGCTCACCCAGGAACCGTTTTAAGGGTTGGAATCTGTGTTCCTGTTGACTCGCCAGAGGAAGAATGGGAAGTTCCCTAATAATTTTAATCAGACGGATTAAGAGGCTGATGGAAATAACCCGCCTTGGGATAACATGGGTCAGAAGTATAAGAGACCTCTGGGCGGCGTTTACGAACCAGCATGTTCAGTAAACCGGAAGAAGTCACCACATGGCCGCTGTGCCGGGTTGTGCTACGAGCTTCGTGTTGTTGTTTCTTCAAAAGAAAGTTTGGTTCCAAGTAAGCAAGAGGGTGAGAAAATCTTACTTTCTGGTTTGCTTGTCGGGTTTTCAGTGTGGGCAGAGGTTCTAAGCCGGACAAGAGAGTAATTACCTCTATGTCATTTACACAGTTGGCTTCTGCATCGTCCTGATAATAATCATTGTCAATGAGGTGTACGAAAAAGGAGCCAAGTGAGTCATGTTCTACCTCTGCCTCCGGGTTATCATCGTCATCGTCAAGGTTTAACTCGGCGGTCTTCTTCTTGGCGGGTTTCTTGGCCTTGGTCTTGGGACGAGCTATTTTGTCCGGTTTATCCAGTGGTTTCTTCTTCCAGAATGGATCATCACCCTGTTAAAAATTGAAAAGATTATAAGGGAGTATTGAGAGTATGGATTAAAACAAGAGTTGGGCAGTTCTTACAGCTGGTGGTTTATTGGCAGCGCAATAAGGACTAAGTCCTGTTTTGCTGCACTCGGCCACCGGTTCATTCAACATTTTCTTGACAGCTTCAGTAATTTCAACATCAGTCAGCTGAATATCTATATGGCGTTGAGGGTCGGTCACATCCCCTGTATATTCACACATTAACCTGGGGCGACGGCTTAAGGGTAAAACACTCCAAGACACCCAGCAACGGACAAAGTCAATGCCTGTGAAACCATTTGCCATAAAGGCTCTGAGCTTCAAAAGTTGTGGGGCATACTTCGCACGTTCCTTTGCAGTAAGTCTTTGGGGGAGTGGATGTGTGCTGGTAAGCCGGTGAGCACGATAACCCGGCAGAGGATTCCCACGAGCTGGAGATGTATCTTGGCAATAGAACCAAGTTTGATTCTAGTCTTTAGGGTGGCTATGATGATTAGCATGAGGGAAACTGACATCTTTTCTATTTTGGATTGAAACCCCACCCAGTTCAGTGTTGGGCCCGTCCACAAATTCTGTATGGCGGTTTAAGTAGCAGAAATCTCTGAACAGTTTGACCGTCGGCTCCTCTTGCAGATAAGCTTCACAGAACACTTAAAAGTTGCAAATATTGGACACGGAGTTTGGTCCAATATCTTGAGGGTGAAGTTGGAGGAAATGAAGCACATCACGGAAATGTTTTGTTCCGGGAGGGCTGAATCCTTGACTCAGGTGATCAACAAACACGATCACTTCACCTTCCTTGGGTTCAGGCGGATTTTCCGGACCAGGGACACTCCAGTGGATGTCTTCCTTTTTGGCTAAAGCGCCAGTGGCAACATACCTATTCAATTCTTCTCCTGTAACCCGGGACTGAACCTAGTTACAGGAATAAAAGGACTTGGCCATTTGTTTAAATGATCTGAAAGAAGATTTGGGCTGGTTTAAAGATTCATGGTTAATCCGTTAAAGGTTAAGATGCAGAAAGTGTTGAGGCATGCATAAGTGTTAAACCGGAGATCGATATTATCAAGTTACGGAGATGAGCAATTGGAGGTTTAAGAAGGGACTAATGGTACCTAGCAGGTTATTATTTTCTGAGTTAAACCGCTTACACAGACATTGAAAGGATAGATCTGAAAACGGAAGATTTGCTAAGTGGTGAAAAACATATTTCACAGACTGATCTTATAATTTGGATCAACCGCATGACAGGGAATGACAATATATTTAGGCCTAAATATTGGTGCTAAGGTAGTTCGTGTGAGCCAGATTAGATTTTTTACTCCAGAAGAGGTGCTCTGATGATGAAAAAGGAGCTATAATCATTACCGCACAAGGAAGATAACATGTTTGGATCAAATATCAGAGCTACGGTGAATAACAGCACCGAACCTATATGAGCTCGTACGAACCCTAATGATATCTATGGAGGGGGAAGGAGGAAGAACTTACTGAGGCTGCTGGAGCGGCGGAGGCACGCGAGCGAGATCTGGACCAAATTAGGTTGATGTAGCGGCCAAGGGTGATGTAGAGGAGAGGGTCGACAGTGGCAGTTGAGCTTGAGAAGACCGCTTCGCGAGGAAGATGATGGAGACGAGGAGGCAACGGGGGAAAGTGAAAAGGACCCCTGGCCCTATTTATAAGGAGAATGGATAAGTGGCATGCATGGGAATCGAGGAGCTCAAAATTGGATATGTAACCAGGCCAGTGCCTCGATTGTCGGAGCTTCATTAAAAATGAAGGTTCATAAATGATTTTGGATTTGTATATAATTAATGACAGGTGACGTCATGGCAAGTTATCATGATTTCATAAGATGACATCACGGCGAGTTACAAGTTTTCGCGAAGGTAATGGAGAAGCAATTTTCTTAAGTGTTGAAGATTGACGTGAACAAGTTCAAATCAACCTGGGGCCTAATGTTGGGGATATAACTATTGAGTATAAACCGCCCGGGAGGGGCCGGGTTATGCTTGTGATGATTACCAATATTGAAGCCCATGAAGACATAAGAGGATGGCGACTTACGAAGGAGACTTAGTAAGAAGGCCTAAAGCCCGAAGGCGGATTAGGGCCCATAAATGTAAACCGCCATATAAGTATGACTTGCATTGTAAGATAGGAAAGAGTAGATACCGAGCCAGACTTGTTTATGAGTCGGCCGGGAATCTATGAACCGCCGGGCATCAACCTGTGTATATAAAGGGATGACCCGACGGCAGTTTGAGGACAAGAAACAACATATCGAGAGTCGGGTCAAGCGTATTCGCTCCCTACTCATTGAAAACCCATCAATACCACCTCTAACTGGATTAGACTTTTACCTTCACTGTAAGGGGCCGAACCAGTATAAAATCCTCATGTCCTTTATCCTGATTAACCCCTTTAAGCTAACCTCATCGCGATGACTCCATGTCTAAGTCCTCACACTAGGACATCTGCCGTGACAATTCCACGACAGGCGCGCCTATAGGGGGAGTCCAACTAGGATTCCCAATCCTAGTTGGAGTCCCCTTCCTTTTCCAAGAGGGGAGAGAAGGAAGGAGTAGGAGAGGGAGAAGGAAACCCTAGTCCAATTCGGACTTTCCATGGGGGGCGCGCAGCCAACCCTTGAGGCCCTTCTCTCCTTTCCCGTATGGGCCATTAAGGCCCACTACTTCCCCCGGTGAATTCCCGTAACTCTACGGTACTCCGAAAAATACTTGAATCACTCGGAACCTTTCCGATGTCCGAATATAGCCTTTCAATATTTCAATGTTTACGTATCGACCATTTAGAGACTCCTCGTCATGTTTGTGATCTCATCCGGGACTCTGAACAACCTTCGGTACATCAAATCACATAACTCATAATACAAATTGTCATCAAATGTTAAGCGTGCGGACCCTATGGGTTTGAGAACTATGTAGACATGACCGAGACACATCTCTAGTCAATACCAATAGCAGAACCTGGATGCTCATATTGGCTCCTACATATTCTACCAAGATTTTTATCGGTCAAACCACATAACAACATACGTTGTTCCTTTTGTCATCGGTATGTTACTTGCCCGAGATTCGATCATCGGTATCACCATACCTAGTTCAATATCGTTACCGGAAAGTCTCTTTACTCGTTCCGTAATGCATCATCCCACAACTAACTCATTACTCACATTGCTTGCAAGGCTTATATTGATGTGCATTACCGAGAGGGCCAGAGATACATCTCCGACAATCGGAGTGACAAATCCTAATCTCGATCTATGCCAACTCAACAAACACCATCGAAGACACTTGTAGAGCATCTTTATAATCACCTGGTTACGTTGTGACGTTTGATAGCACACTAAGTGTTCCTCCGGTATTCGGGAGTTTCATAATCTCATAGTCATAGGAACATGTATAAGTCATGAAGAAAGCAATAGCAATAAACTAAACTATCATAGTGCTAAGATAACGGATGGGTCTTGTCCATCACATCATTCTCTAATGATGTGATCCCATTCATCAAATGACAACACATGTCTATGGCTAGGAAACTTAACCATCTTTGATTAACGAGCTAGTCTAGTAGAGGCATACTAGGGACACTTTGTTTGTCTATCTATTCACACATGTACTAAGTTTCCAGTTAAAACAATTCTAGCATGAATAATAAACATTTATCATGATATAAGGAAATATAAATAACAACTTTATTATTGCCTCTAGGGCATATTTCCTTCAATTTGATTTTTCAACCAATTTATATGCACTGGAGCATGTGCATGTAGTTCAAATTTGAATTATGCACATAAATGCATTGAAAACTCACTTAATGCATAAAAATGTCCAAACGAACCCCGAAAAATCACAAAAATTGACACAACACTCCTATTGTTCTATGTTGACACGAGAAAAAATTTGAAAGCAATAAGAGGCATTGGATGTCGTTTCATACCCAAAGGTGGGATGTTCCCTATCGAAACCATCATGCTTGTTGTGAGAAGCTCTGGTTCATGAGAAGATTATACCCAAACCTGCCCCAATTGGGACAAGAAAATTACCACGGCATGTTGATGCCGCTCCATGATACCATGCCAAGTTTCATGAATCTCAGACGGGTTTTGGATCTACTAGAATATAAATACCAGGTATATCAACGTTTTGCCAGCAATCAACGGTGCCCTGGTGTTTGAAATTCATTCCCATTTCTTGCATGGGACCTAATCATGCACCCAAGGACATAGATTTGATTTTTCAACCAATTTATATGCACTGGATCATGTGCATGTAGTTCAAATTTAAGTTATACACATAAATGCATTGAAAACTCACCTAATGCATAAAAATGTCAAAACAAACCCCGAAAAATCACAAAAATTGACACAACACTCCTGTTGCTCTATGTTGACACGAGAAAAAATTGGAAAGCAATAAGAGGCAATGGATATCGTTTCTTCCCCAAAGGTGGGACATTCCCTATCAAAACCATTAGGCTTGTTGCGAGAAGCTCTGGTTTGTGAGATGCTTATACCCAAATCTACCCCAAATGGGACAAAAAATTTACCACGACATGTTGATGCCGCTCCATGATACCATGCCAAGTTTCATAAATTTCAGATGCGTTTTGGATTTACTAGAATTTAAATACCAGGTATCTCAATGTTTGCGGTCGACTAACGGTGGTAGGGTGTTTGACATTCATTCCCATTTCTTGTATGGGACCTAAGCATGCATCCAAGGACAAAGATTTGATTTTTCAACCAATTTATATGCACTGGAGCATGTGCATGTAGTTCAAATTTGAATTATGCACATAAATGCATTGAAAACTCACTTAATGCATAAAAATGTCCAAACGAACCCCGAAAAATCACAAAAAATAACACAACACTCTTGTTGCTCTATGTTGACACGAGAAATTTTTTGAAAGCAATAAGAGGCAATGGATATCGTTTCGTCCCCAAAGGTGGGCCGTTCCCTACTGAAATCATCATGCTTGTTGTGACGAGCTCTAGTTTGTGAGAAGCATATACCCAAACCTGCCCCAAATGGGACAAAAAAATTATCACGACATGCTGATGCCGCTCCATGAGAGCATGCCAAGTTTCATGAATTTCAGATGAGTTCTGGATTTACTAAAATTTAAAAACTAGGTATCTCAATGTTTGCGGCCGAGTGACGGTGGCAGGGTGTTTGACATTCATTCCCATTTCTTGCATGGGACCTAAGCATGCACCCAAGGACAAAGATTTGATTTTTCAACCAATTTATATGCACTGGAGCATGTGCGTGTAGTTCAAATTTGAATTATGCACATAAATGCATTGAAAACTCACTTAATGCATAAAAATGTCCAAACGAACCCTGGATAATTCCAATTCTTTTATGACACACATATAGTTGCATGTTCACTGCAGATAAAAGGTCTAGTAATTCAAACACCGTCCATGGCCACTGTGACCCCATTATGTAATTCAAATCAAGACGAAAAATCAAGTAGATCCCACATAGTTTATTATAACCAACCGTGTAAGATGCAGCAGAAAATATCCTAGAGCACTGTCGGAGTATAGTACGCATATGGCTTACGCGAGAAGGTGCGATGGCTACAGTCCACAGCCCACTCTGAATAAGGGACCGTGTCTGGTGACACATTGCACGCCAGTTTTTTCGCTGAAGCGATTCCAAATTTTCGGCTTCCACGGAAATATCTACCTCCCCGCCCCTCCCCCTTACCAAAAGCCACAATTCCCATACTTTCACCTTCCTTTCCAAGTTGTAACCTTCACTCCTTGCTTGCAGCGTCGCCTCCTTGCTGGCAACCCTCCTTCATGCTGCTCGGCCTCGCCTATCCAGGCAGGTAATCCACACCCGACCCCCATCCTCCTCCTCCTTCCACATCCTACATGCCCCGACCGCCGGCGCGAGCGCGACACCTTCCACCCAAATCACCGACCCTTCCACCAAATAAGTGCCGGCCTAAGCCATGGTGCATGTAGTATAGCTAGGATCTCAAGGAGCATTTGGCAGCGGAGAAGCAAATCGCGGCCGCACGTGCGGATGAGGTCGCGATGGCTGCCATTCGTGCCGACCCCCAGATCTTGGAGGAGCACCTCGCCGTAGAGGCCACCATTGACGCCTCGTGTGCCGACGCCGCGACGCGGTTGGCTGCTTTAAACGATAGTTCGTGGCATTTTCTCGAGGCCACCGTCGGTGCCTTCGACGAAGACTACGAGGTGTTTTCTCAGCGTGAACGTGCTTACCTCATCTCGAGAGCCAGCAGGTTGGTGCCCGGAGCGGCTCCGGCAACTCACCACTACAACGAGGGAACCCACGATGCGGAGGCCTCGCCCTCTTCCATGTCCAAGGAGCCAATCATCATCGATATCTCCGGCAATGAGGAGTAGCTTGTCTTATTAGCTCACTATAAGGACCCATGTTCAGTTTGCTAGCTACTGCCTTTCCTTAACAAATTCTTGTGAATTGTGCTATCTACTTTTACCATGCAATCTTGTGTTATAGTGTATATGTTCTATATGTCGTGCAATGTGGTCTTCAGTTAACTGCTTGGTTCAATTCTGCAAAATGTGATGTTCAATTCTTCAGGGTGCAATATTTCCAAGTTGTTAAGCATGCTTGGTTTGGTTAACTATCTGATCTTCTATTATGAGTATGTTATATTGTGAAATGTGGTGCTCAATTAACGTTTGGTTCATTTGTTGTGGTGTTTAGTTAACTGCCTGGTTCAATTCTGCAATGCGATGTTCAATTGTTGTGGCTGCATTCTGTTACTATATACCACATGAGGAATAAATTGAATTTGTCTGCACTTAATACATGAGAAACATATACAAGTGCTATATTTCCTAGTTCTTAATCATGCTTGGTTTGGATAAATGGGTTTTCCATGTGGCCTAAATTAATCTGATGAATCTGCAATGTGCTTATTTATCATCAACATATTTTACTGATAGCATGTGAACCCTTACTTAACCTGATGACTAACTACCTTATATGTGTTGCAGGAAAACAATGGGAAGCACTGAGGTTTACAAGATGGTACTAACTATTATACCTTGCCTTTTTTATTCCTTTGCCCCATTTCCAATATAGAGAAGATATTTATGCACATCCTTGTTTTCAGGGTTCACTGATGATTACCTCGCAAACCACCTCTGTGTTCAGGAGGCGAGGAAAGTTTTCATACAACACCCACAGTTCAATATTGAAGTGTTCCTGAAGAGGCCAATGGATGGACGGTCAATCATCCACAGGCGCTGGCCTAAAGTTGCAAATACCTTCAACACGAATGAAGGTTCAATATTCGCCTTGCACTTCAGCAGTTTTTCCAGATGAGATGCATCTCTCTATGTACTGTCTATGATCCTAATTTCGAAAGGTTCTGGATGTTGCATTTGAAACTTGCTGTTGGTGTAGTTGTGTAATGGGGTAGCTGAGTGCTCAAGCTATATCATGTTTTACTCCGATGTATTTCAATTATGAAATCCTGATTCCTTAATATGGAAATGGAAATGGAATATATTATGTGCTTAATATGAATGTCAATTACATTAGTAAATGGATTATTAATAATATGGCAATTAGCCTGCTAATTGGCCAATTACTTAGCTAATTGGGTTTTCCTATTGTAAACGGTTATTGAGAAAACACCATGGGCGATGACCTCAGGTGTAACGCCCCGAGACCGTTGTTGGGGAACGTAGCATAAATTCAAAATTTTCCTACGTGTCACCAAGATCTATCTATGGAGTCATCTAGCAACGAGGGAGGAGTGGATCTACATACCCTTGTAGATCGCGCACGGAAGCGTTCAAGAGAACGGGGTTGATGGAGTCGTACTCGTCGTGATCCAAATCACCGATGATCCTAGCGCCGAACGGACGGCACCTCCGCGTTCAAAACACGTACGGAGCAGCGACGTCTCCTCCTTCTTGATCCAGCAAGGGGGAAGGAGAGGTTGATGGAGATCCAGCAGCACGACGGCGTGGTGGTGGAAGTAGCGGGATTCCAACAGGGCTTCGCCAAGCGCTGCGGGAGGAGGGAGATATGTCATGGGAGGGAGAGGGAGGCGCCAGGGCTTAGGTGCGGCTGCCCTCCCTTTCCCCCACTATATATAGGGCCAAGGGAGAGGGGGGGCGCAGCCTTGGCCCTTCCTCCAAGGAAGGGTGCGGCCAGGGAGGAGTCCATCCTCCCCAAGGCACCTAGGAGGTGCCTTCCCCCTTTAGGACTCTTTCTTTCCCTTATCTCTTGGCGCATGGGCCTCTTGGGGCCGGTGCCCTTGGCCCATATAGGCCAAGGCGCACACCCCTACAGCCCATGTGGACCCCCTTGGGGGACCCCCGGACCCCTTTCGGCACTCCCGGTACAATACCGATAATGCGCGAAACATTTCCGGTGACCAAAACAAGACTTCCCATATATAAATCTTTACCTCCGGACCATTCCAGAACTCCTCGTGACGTCCGGGATCTCATCCGGGACTCTGAACAACTTTCGGGTTACCGCATACTAATATCTCTATAACCCTAGCGTCACCGAACCTTAAGTGTGTAGACCCTACGGGTTCGGGAGACATGCAGACATGACCGAGATGACTCTCTGGTCAATAACCAACAGCGGGATCTGGATACCCATGTTGGCTCCCACATGTGCCACGATGATCTCATTGGATGAACCACGATGTCAAGGACTTAATCAATCCCGTATACAATTCCCTTTGTCTAGCGGTACGATACTTGCCCGAGATTCGATCGTCGGTATCCCGATACCTTGTTCAATCTCGTTACCGGCAAGTCTCTTTACTCGTTTCATAACACATCATCCCGTGATCAACTCCTTGATCACATTGTGCACATTATGATGATGTCCTACCGAGTGGGCACAGAGATACCTCCCCGTTTACACGGAGTGACAAATCCCAGTCTCGATTCGTGCCAACCCAACAGACACTTTCGAAGATACCTGTAGTGTACCTTTATAGCCACCCAGTTACGTTGTGACGTTTGGCACACGCAAAGCACTCCTACGGTATCCGGGAGTTGCACAATCTCATGGTCTAAGGAAATGATACTTGACATTAGAAAAGCTTTAGCATACGAACTACATGATCTTGTGCTAGGCTTAGGATTGGGTCTTTGTCCATCACATCATTCTCCTAATGATGTGATCCCGTTATCAATGACATCCAATGTCCATGGTCAGGAAACCGTAATCATCTATTGATCAATGAGCTAGTTAACTAGAGGCTTACTAGGGACATGGTGTTGTCTATGTATCCACACATGTATCTGAGTTTCCTATCAATATAATTCTAGAATGGATAATAAACGATTATCATGAACAAGGAAATATAATAATAACTAATTTGTTATTGCCTCTAGGGCATATTTCCAACAGTCTCCCATTTGCACTAGAGTCAATAATCCAGTTCACATCGATATGTGATTAACACTCAAGGTCACATCCCCATGTGACTAACACCCAAAGAGTTTACTAGAGTCAATAATCTAGTTCACATTACCATGTGATTAACACTCGATGAGTTCTGGGTTTGATCATGTTATGCTTGTGAGAGATGTTATAGTCAACGGGTCTGAATCTTTCAGATCCGTATGTACTTCGCAAATCTCTATGTCATCTTGTAGATGCAGCTACTTACGCTATATTTGGAGCCATTTCAAATAACTGTTCTACTTGGAGCTATTCTAAATTGTTGCTCCATTATACGTATCCGGTATCTCTACTCAGAGCTATCCGGATAGGTGTTAAGCTTGCATCAACGTAACTCTTTACGTCGAACTCTTTATCACCTCCATAACCGAGAAACATATCCTTATTCCTCTAAGGATAATTTAGACCGCTATCTGGTGATCTACTCCTAGATTACCTTTGCACCCTCTTGCCAGATATGTGGCAAGGCACACATCAGGTGCGGTACTCAGCATGGCATACCGTATAGAGCCTACGACAAAAGCATAGGGGACGACATTCGTCCTTTCTCTTTCTTCTGCCGTGGTCGAGCTTTAAGTCTTAACTTCATACCTTACAACTCAGGCAAGTACTCCTTCTTTGACTGATCCATCTTGAACCCCTTCAAGATAAGGTCAAGGTATGTGCTCATTTGAAAGTACCATTAAGCGTTTTGATCTATCCTTATAGATCTTGATGCTCACTGTTCAAGTAGCTTAATCCAGGCTTTCCATTGAAAAACACTTTCCAAATAACCCTATATGCTTTCCAGAAATTCTACATCATTTCTGATCCATAATATGCCAACAACATATACTCATCAGAAATTCTATAGTGCTCCCACTCACTTCTTTGGAAATACAAGTTTCTCATAAACTTTGTATAAACCCAAAATCTTTGATCATCATCAAAGCATACATTCCAACTCCGAGATGCTTACTCCAGTCCCTAGAAGGATTGCTGGAGCTTTGCATACTTATTAGCATCTTTCAGGATTGACAAAACCTTCCGGTTTGTATCACATACAACCTTTCCTCAAAAAAAACGTCGAGGAAACAATGTTTTGACATCCTATCTGCAAGATTTCATAAATAATGTAGTAATCGCTGATATAATTCCAACAGACTCTTAGCATCGCTACGAGTGAGAAAGTCTCATCGTAGTCAACTCCTTGAACTTGTCGGAAAACATCTTAACGACAAGTCGAGCTTTCTTAATGGTGACATTTACCATCATTGTCCGTCTTCCTTCTAAAATCCATCTGTACTCAACAGCCTCACGACCATCGAGCTGTTTTGTCAAAGTCTACACTTTGTTTCCATACATGGATCCTCTCTCGGATTTTATGGCCTCGAGCCATTTATCGGAATCCGGGCCCACCATCGCTTCTCCATAGCTCGTAGGTTCATTGTTGTCTAGCAACATGACTTCCAAGACAGGATTATGTACCATTCTGAAGTAGTACGCGTCCTTGTCATCCCACGAGGTTTGGTAGTGACTTGATCTGAAGTTTCATGATCACTATCATAAGCTTCCACTTCAATTGGTGTAGGTGCCACAGGAACAACTCATGTGCCCTGCCACACACTGGTTGGAGAGACGGTTCAATAACCTCATCAAGTCTCCACCATCCTCCCACTCAATTCTTTCGAGAGAAACTTTTCCTCGAGAAAGGACCCGATTCTAGAAACAATCCCTTATTGCTTTCGGATCTGAGACAGGAGGTATACCCAACTGTTTTGGGTGTCCTATGAAGATGCATTTATCCGCTTTGGGTTCGAGCTTATCAGCCTGAAACTTTTTCACATAAGCGTCGCAGCCCCAAACTTTTAAGAAATGACAGCTTAGGTTTCTCTAAACCATAGTTCATATGGTGTCATCTCATCGGAATTACGTGGTGCCCTATTTAAAGTGAATGTGGTTGTCTCTAATGCCTAACCCACAAACTATCGTGGTAATTCGATAAGAGACATCATGGTATGCATCATATCCAATAGGGTGCAGTTATGATGTTCGGACACACCATCACACTATGGTGTTCCAGGCTGTATTAGTTGTGAAACAATTTCCACAGTGTCTTAATTCTGTGCCAAACTCGTAATTCAGATATTCATCTCTATGATCATATCATAGATATTTTATCCTCTTGTCACGACGATCTTTCAACTTCACCCTGAAATTACTTGAACCTTTCAATAATTTAGACTCGTGATTTATCAAGTAAATGTACTCAACATCTACTCAAATCATCTGTGAAGTAAGAACATAACGATATCCACTACACACCTCAGCACTCATTGGACTGCACACATCAAAATGTATTTCTTCCAACAAGTTGCTTTCTAGTTCCATTTTATTGAAAACGAGGATTTCAGTCATCTTGCCCATGTGGTATGATTTGCATGTCTCAAGTGATTCAAAATCAAGTGAGTCCAAACGGTCCATTTGCATGGAGTTTCTTCATGCATATACACCAATAGACATGGTTCGCATGTCTCAAACTTTTCAAAAATGAGTGAGTCCAAAGATCCATCAACATGGAGCCTCTTCATGCGTTTTATACCGATATGACTTAAGTGGCAGTGCCACAAGTAGGTGGTACTATCTACTATCTTATATCTTTTGGCATGAACATGTGTATCACTATGATCGAGATTCAATGAACCATTCATTTTAGGTGCAAGACCATTGAAGGTATTATTCAAATAAATAGAGTAACCGTTATTCTCCTTAAATGAATAACCGTATTGCGATAGACATAATCCAATCATGTCTATGCTCAACGCAAACACCAATCTCGATGGTAGATGGAGCGTGCGATGCTTGATCATATCAACATTGGAAACACTTCCAACACATATCGTCAGCTCACCTTTAGCTAGTCTCCGTTTATTCCGTAGCTTTTATTTCGAGTTACTAACACTTAGCAACCGAACCGGTATCTAATACCCTGGTGCTACTAGGAGTACTAGTAATGTACACATCAACACAATGTATATCCAATATACTTCTATCGACCTTGCCAGCCTTCTCATCTACCAAGTATCTAGGGTAATTCTGCTCCAGTGGCTGTTCCCTTTATTACAGAAGCACTTAGTCTCGGGTTTGGGTTCAACCTTGGGTTTCTTCACTAGAGCAGCAGCTGATTTGCCATTTTATGAAGCATCCCTTTTTGCCCTTGCCCTTCTTGAAACTAGTGGTTTCACCAACCATCAACAATTGATGCTCCTTCTTGATCTCTACTTTTGTGGTGTCAAACATCACGAATATCTCAAGGATCATCATATATGTCCCTGATATATTATAGTTCATAACGAAGCTCAAGCAGCTTTGTGGTAATGACTTCGGAGAACCATCACTATTTCATCTGGAAGATCAACTCCCACTCGATTCAAGCGATTGTTGTACTCAGATAATCTGAGCACAAGTTCAATAATTGAGCTTTTCTCCCTTAGTTTGCAGGCTAAGAAAATCGTCGGAGGTCTTATACCTATTGACGTGGGCACGAGCCTGAAATCCCAATTTCAGCCCTCAAAACATCTCATATGTTTCGCGATGTTTTAAAACGTCTTCGGTGCCTCAACTCTAAGCCGTTTAACTGAACTATCACGTAGTTATCAAA
Organism: Triticum urartu; assembly: GCF_056163025.1. Lineage (NCBI taxonomy): Eukaryota > Viridiplantae > Streptophyta > Magnoliopsida > Poales > Poaceae > Triticum > Triticum urartu. Next base: position 92,563,265 of record NC_141878.1, read on the forward strand.
ATGTGTATGTCAGATGTTCGCAACATCCATAGACAACGTTCGAGGTTCAGCACACTGAGCGGTGCATTAAGGACATAAGCCTTCTATGAAGCAATGAGGACAAACCTCAGTTTACGGACCTAGTCCGCATAATTACTACTATCAACTTTCAAGTAAATTTTCTCGAGGAACATATCTAAACAGTAGAACTGAAGCGCGAGCTACGACATAATTTGCGAAGACCTTTTGACTATGTTCAGGATAATTAAGTTCATCTTGTGAACTCCCACTCAGATAGACATCCCTCTAGTCATCTAAGTGATTACATGATCCGAGTCAACTAGGCCGTGTCCGATCATCACGTGAGACGGACTAGTCATCATCGGTGAACATCTTCATGTTGATCGTATCTACCATACGACTCATGCTCGACCTTTCGGTCTCTTGTGTTCCGAGGCCATGTCTGTACATGCTAGGCTCGTCAAGTCAACCTAAGTGTTTCGCGTGTGTAAATCTGTCTTACACCCGTTGTATGTGAATGTTAGAATCTAACACCCGATCATCACGTGGTGCTTCAAAACAACGAACTGTTGCAACGGTGCACAGTTAGGAGGAACACTTTCTTGAAATTATTATGAGGGATCATCTTATTTACTACCATCGTTCTAAGTAAACAAGATGCATAAACATGATAAACATCACATGCAATCAAATAGTGACATGATATGGCCATCATCACTTTGCTCCTCTTGATCTCCATCTTCGGGGCTCCATGATCATCATCATCACCGGCATGACACCATGATCTCCATGATCATGATCTCTATCATCGTTTCTTCATGAAGTTGTCTCGTCAACTATTACTTCTACTACTACAGCTAACTGTTAGCAATAAAGTAAAGTAATTACATGACGTTTATGTTGACACGCGGGTCATAAATAAATTAAGACAACTCCTATGGCTCCTGCCAGTTATCATACTCATCGACATGCAAGTCGTGATTCCTATTACAAGAACATGATCAATCTCATGCATCACATATATCATTCATCACATCCTTTTGGCCATATCACATCACATAGCATACCCTGCAAAAACAAGTTAGACGTCCTCTAATTGTTGTTTACATGTTTTACGTGGCTGCTATGGGTTTCTAGCAAGAACGTTTCTTACCTACGCAAAAACCACGACGTGATATGCCAATTGCTATTTACCCTTCATAAGGACCCTTTTCATCGAATCCGATCCGACTAAAGTGGGAGAGACAGACACCCGCTAGCCACCTTATGCAACTAGTGCATATCAGTCGGTGGAACCAGTCTCATGTAAGAGTACGTGTAAGGTCGGTCCGGGCCGCTTCATCCCAAAATGCCACTGAATCAAGATTGGACTAGTAACGGTAAGCATATTGAACAAAATCAACGCCCACAACTACTTTGTGTTCTACTCGTGCATAGAAACTGCGCATAGACCTAGCTCATGATGCCTCCGTTGGGGAACGTAGCATAAATTCAAAATTTTCCTATGTGTCACCAAGATCTATCTATGGAGTCATCTAGCAACGAGGGAGGAGTGGATCTACATACCCTTGTAGATCGCGCGCGGAAGCGTTCAAGAGAACGGGGTTGATGGAGTCGTACTCGTCGTGATCCAAATCACCGATGATCCTAGCGCCGAACGGATGGCACCTCCGCGTTCAACACACGTACGGAGCAGCGATGTCTCCTCCTTCTTGATCCAGCAAGGGGGAAGGAGAGGTTGATGGAGATCCAGCAGCACGATGGCGTGGTGGTGGAAGTAGCGAGATTCCAACAGGGCTTCGCCAAGCGCTGCGGGAGGAGGGAGATGTGTCATGGGAGGGAGAGGGAGGCGCCAGGGCTTAGGTGCGGCTGCCCTCCCTTTCCCCCACTATATATAGGGCCAAGGGAGAGGGGCGCAGCCTTGGCCCTTCCTCCAAGGAAGGGTGCGGCCAGGGAGGAGTCCATCCTCCCCAAGGCACCTAGGAGGTGCCTTCCCCCTTTAGGACTCTTTCTTTCCCTTATCTCTTGGCGCATGGGCCTCTTGGGGCTGGTGCCCTTGGCCCATATAGGCCAAGGCGCACACCCCTACAGCCCATGTGGACCCCCGGGGCAGGTGGACCCCCTTGGTGGACCCCCGGACCCCTTTCGGCACTCCCGGTACAATACCGATAATGCGCGAAACTTTTCCGGCAACCAAAACAAGACTACCCATATATAAATCTTTACCTCCGGACCATTCCGGAACTCCTCGTGACATCCGGGATCTCATCCGGGACTCCGAACAACTTTCGGGTTACCGCATACTAATATCTCTATAACCCTAGCGTCACCGAACCTTAAGTGTGTAGACCCTACGGGTTCGGGAGACATGCAGACATGACCGAGATGACTCTCCGGTCAATAACCAACAGCGGGATCTGGATACCCATGTAGGCTCCCACACGTTCCACGATGATCTCATTGGATGAACCACGATGTCAAGGAGTTAATCAATCCCGTATATAATTCCCTTTGTCTAGCGGTACGATACTTGCCCGAGATTCGATCGTCGGTATCCCGATACCTTGTTCAATCTCGTTACCGGCAAGTCTCTTTACTCGTTTCGTAACACATCATCCCGTGATCAACTCCTTGATCACATTGTGCACATTATGATGATGTCCTACTGAGTGGGCCCAGAGATACCTCTCCGTTTACACGGAGTGACAAATCCCAGTCTCGATTCGTGCCAACCCAACAGACACTTTCGAAGATACCTGTAGTGTACCTTTATAGCCACCCAGTTACGTTGTGACGTTTGGCACAACCAAAGCACTCCTACGGTATCCGGGAGTTGCACAATCTCATGGTCTAAGGAAATGATACTTGACATTAGAAAAGCTTTAGCATACGAACTACATGATCTTGTGCTAGGCTTAGGATTGGGTCTTTGTCCATCACATCATTCTCCTAATGATATGATCCCATTATCAATGACATCCAATGTCCATGGTCAGGAAACCATAACCATCTATTGATCAACGAGCTAGTCAACTAGAGGCTTACTAGGGACATGGTGTTGTCTATGTATCCACACATGTATCTGAGTTTCCTATCAATACAATTCTAGCATGGATAATAAACGATTATCATGAACATGGAAATATAATAATAACTAATTTATTATTGCCTCTAGGGCATATTTCCAACAACCGTTGCGTCAGGTGTCTTCCATTTATGTGCCATCGTTGCCATGTCATTTGCTTGCGTGTTGCATCTTGTCATGTCATCATGTGCATTGCATCATCATGTTTTCAAAACTTGCATACGTCCGGGTTCCCCCAGTTTCGTTCGTTGTCCGTTCTGAGCCCAGACACACTCGCACGCGCCCGCGGCATGTCTGACATAGTATTTTATAAGTGGCAGGAAAATGTTCTCGGAATGGGTTGAAAGTTGGCATGCGATGTTGTTATGTTGTCAGTAGGTCGCCTGCCAAGTTTCATCGCATTCGGTGTTCGTTTGATAGCCCAACCATTAAACATATCATTCTTTTTCCTTCTCTATCTTGTTTCAACCGGAGTGTTGCGGCTATCATTCCTCTTCTAACCGGAGTCTCATCCAAGTGCTTTCATTTGGCCAAGTTCATGTTCTTTACTTTCCATTTCCAACTGGAGTGTTGTCGTAATTGATCTTTATCGTTCCTTGTACATCTCGTTTCTACCGGAGTGCTTGCATGTACGTCTTGTCCATTGCAACCCTTTTGCTTATGTCTTTCAACCTACAAGGTTCTAGTAATGTTCCTTGTTCCTCTTTTCTACCGGAGTGTTTTCAACATTGTTCATCTTCGTTGTATTCCTCTTTCAATTTGTTCAACCTCGCAAGGTTCTTTGGTTTCACTCATTTGTCAAAGAAGCAACTTAGTTTTACCTTTTCCCCTTCCTCTTCCTTTCCCCCCAGTGCCATCCTAGATCTCGGACGAGATCATCTTGTAGTGGTGGAGTTTTGTAATGCCCCGAGACCATTGCGCCAGGTGTCTTCTAGTTATGTGCCGTCGTTGCCATGTCATTCGCTTTCATGTTGCATCTTGTCATGTCATCATGTGCATTGCATCATCATGTTTTCAGAACTTGCAGCCATCCAGGTTCCCTCAGTTCCTTTTGTTGTCCGTTATGAACCCAGACACACTCGCACGCGCCCGCGACACGGCCGAAATAGTATTTTATAAGTGGTTGGAAAATGTTCTCGGAATGGGTTGAAAGTTGGCATGCGGTATTGTTACGTTGTCAGTAGGTCGCCTGCCTAGTTTCATCGCATTCAGAGTTCATTTGGTAGCCCAACCGTTAAACATATAACAGCATTATAGCCAGTCGAACGTCGGATGTTTTCGGTCTCCGAAAACCCATGCCGGGCCGCTTTCTCTTGTCTCCTCTCAATCCAAGCCTTTCTTCACAGCCCACCTACCTATCCTCTCCGCTCCGGACCATCCGATGCCAATCGAACGGCTCCGAAACAGCCTCAAACCCCTCCTAACCCTAATTCCAACCCCCTTTCCTATTTAAACCTCTCCCCTTGCCATTTTGGGCAGCAGCCATCCTCCTCCTCATATTCCGCGCCGCCCAATCATCAGCGCCACCGCCCACCTCCTTTTCCGCGCCTGGCCACCTCCCCGCCGCCACTTGGCGCCGTCCGAGTGGCCGCGCTAGTGCCGCTCCTGCCCACTCAGAGGTAGCGATGTCGCGCCCGCCTCCCCCCACTTCGCTGCGGCCCAGGAGGCCCATTGCGGGCCCGCCCGGGCCCGAGCCGCCCGTCGCCGCAGCCCACAAGCGCCCGCGAGCACCTGAGCCAAGGGCTCGTCCTGCGCACCTAAGCTCCTCCCGAGTGCCGCCGGTGGCCGTCGTCCGTGCTGAAGACCACCAGCGCACGCGACCCTTCCTCCTCGCGCCATCCAGTCGACCTCGTCGACCCCCTGCACCGCCATCCGTCGCCGCCGCCGCCCACTGACCCGCTATTCCGCCCGGGTCGTCCTCCACTCACCGAAGCTCGCCGGCCTCGCCATCCCCATGGCGGATCCACTCACCTCCGCCTAGATCCGGCCGGAGTTGGGGTCCCTACACCACCCGCTCCCGGATCTGCTGCCCTCAGGCGCCTCCCCGTCGTTCCTTGCCTCGCCAGAGATCCTCCTCGTGGCGCGTCGCCGCCATGTTTCCCTGCTCGAGCGAGAGCGCTCGAGGAGGACGGGGGCTTCCTCCTCCTGCGCGAGGGCCCCGCTGCCCGGCCCAATTGCCCCGAGCCCAGCGCCGGCCCGTCTGCCTCGCCTCTCCTTCGAATTGGGGTTGGCCAATGTGAGCAACTCCCCTTAGCCCAGTACAACTCAGTTTCGGCCCAACAATGTTTTTTCTTGTCACTGGCGCTTTTTTCATTTTGCCAGGGAATTGCTGTTTTACAGAAAAGTCCCTAGAGTTCATGCATTTCATAACTCATCAACCATGCATCATTTTAAAATGTTTCATATATGAAAAATGCTTAGAGTTTCATCTAGTTCCACAATATCCAACTTTCATGCATGTTTAAAATGTTGTTTGATTAAATTTGCTCATATGCCATGTTAAAATGATTTATTTCATAACTTAATAACCGTAGCTCCAAATTTAATAAACTTTATATGTAAATGGGGTAGAAAAATGCCTAGTTTAAGATGGTGGCTTTACTTTGCAAGCTTAATAACTCTAAAATTCTGTATAGGGCAGAACAGTACCAACTTTAAAATATGCACATGAGGATATTGCCGGATTTGTTGTTCGTTGTTCTGGCCTCATTTAAATTGCTTAGATAGTATAGTTTTGTTATGCTTCACCCTCTTGCCATGTTTAAACAAAATTTAATTTTGTTGGGTAGCATAAACGGGAGTGAACTAAATAATGGAATGTGGTGTTTTGTCAATATGCATCCCAATGCATATTGAGCTCCACTTAACTTGTAGTGTTGTTTGTGCACTTTGCCATGCCATGCATATTTAAACCGGACATGCACCATACTTGGTTGTGCATCATGTGTAATACCCACGATGCGGCTATATCTCCCACGTGTCGAGGCATGACTTAGAGGCATAACCGCATGGTGGTTTAGTTGCAAGTGAGTTAATCTTCACACAATCCCATGTGCTGAATAAGAAAGGGATAAAGAGTTGGCTTACAATCGCCAGTTCACACAAATAACAAGTTAAACGATCATCATCCAGAGTACAATCAAGGTCCGACTATGGAACCAAAATAAAATAAGACAACCCCAAATGCTAGATCCCCGATCGTCCCGACTGGGCTCCACTACTGATCAACCGGAAAAAAACACATAACAACGATCAAGATCTTCATCGGGATCCCACTTGAGCTCAGTTGCGTCACCTGCACTGGTATTATCGGCACCTACAACTGTTTCGAAGTATCCGTGAGTCACGAGGACTCAACAATCTCACACCCGCAAGATCAAAACTATTTAAGCTTACGGGTAGGATAAGGTAATGAGATGGAGCTGGAGCAAGCACTAAGCACATATGGTGGCTAACATACGCAAATAAGAGCGAGAATAGAAGCAACGCAATGGTCGAGAAGCTAGAAGTGATCAAGAAGTGATCTTGAAACTACTTATGTTCAAGCATAACACAAGACCGTGTTCACTTCCCGGACTCCGCCGAGAAGAGACCATCACGGCTACAAATGCGGTTGATGTATTTTAATTAAGTTAAGTGTCAAGTTATCTACAACCGGATATTAACAAATTCCCATCTTCCACATAACCGCGGGCATGGCTCTCGAAAGTTTATACCCTGCAGGGGTGTCCCAACTTAGCCCATCACAAGCTCTCACGGTCAACGAAGGATATTCCTTTTCCCGAGAAGACCCGACCTGTTTCAGAATCCTGGTTACAAGACATTTCGACAATGGTAAAATAAGACCAGCAAAGCCTCCCGATGTGCCGACAAATCCCGATAGGAGTCATGCGTATCTCGTTCTCAGGGCACACCGGATGGGCCAGACGTCGGGTTGGCATAGACCCTGGTTGCCCAGGGGGCGCCGGACATCGCCAAGTTTGGACCAACACTCAGAGGAGCATTGGCCCGGGGGTTTAAAATAAAGATGACCCTTGAATCTGCAGAACCCAAGGGAAAAAGGCATAGGTGGCAAATTTAAAACCAAGGTTGGGCCTTATTGGAGGAGTTTTATTCAAAGCGAACTGTCAAGGGGTTCCCTTAACACACAACCGCGTAAGGAACGCAAAATCAAGGAACATAACACCGGTATGATGGAAAATAGGGCGGCAAGAGTGGAACGAAACACCAGGCATAAGGCCGAGCCTTCCACCCTTTACCAAGTATATAGATGCATTAATTAAATAAGAGATATTGTGATATCCCAACATATCCATGTTCCAACATGGAACAAACTTCAACTTCACCTGCAACTAGCAATGCTATAAGAGGGGCTGAGCAAAAGCGGTAACATAGCTAAACAACGGTTTGCTAGGAAGGTGGGTTAGAGGCCTGACAAGGCAATATGGGAGGCATGATATAACAAGTGCTAGGTAGCGCGACATAGCGATAGAACGAACAATTAGCAAGCAAAGATAGAAGTGATATCGAGGGTAGGTCATCTTGCCTGAGATCCCGCAAGGAAGAAGAACGAGTCCATGAAGAAGACAAACGGACGTGGTCGAACGGATCCTCACAAGCTCAACGTTACCGGAACTAACATGAAGAAGCAACACCGGAAAGAACAACCAACATGGTAAACACACAAGCATAACCATGGCATGATGCACAAACAAGTATGATGCATGTCCCGTTTAAAGAGGCATGGCATGGCAAAGTGCACAAACAATACTACAAATTAAGTGGATCTCAATATGTAACAAGTTGCATATTGACGAAACACCACATCAATTATTTAGTTCTCTCTTGGTTATGTACTCAACAATATTAAATGTTGGTTAACATGGCAAGAGGTGAAACATAATTAAAATAACTGTTTAGCCAATTTTAAATGAGGCCGAAAACATCAGACAACAATTTTGATAAATCCTCATGTGCGTTAGCAATTTTTAAACAAACAAAAATTTAAACATTTTAAATGTTGTTATCATGATGCGGATGACATGTGCAAGTTTTGTGCAATTTTTGTTAAAAGTTGACATGAGCATTATGAAGCAGTTGTCACCGTGGTGGAAAGAAAGGGTGCCACGGCGACGATAACGAAAACAGTGCCACGGCAACGTTCCGGTTCCAGTAACTCTATTGAGATGTCGGTGCAAAAGAGAGTGTGACGGGAGCATGTTATGCAAAGAAGGTGGGGTGATCCCGGTTACCGGGTTCCCACGAGTTGGTGGCAAGGCAACAAGGAACGCGCAAGGAACAACTCGGACACGGTGCAAACAAGTGGTGCATCTCATACAACACATGCATTCGTTCACGGGTGTCGTCTCGACGTTATACCTACGAAGTGTGCACTCAGGGTGGTTTGGGTCAAGCGGTGTAGTCATTCACGGTCGTCGTGGGAAGAAGTGGTACATGGCGATGGTAGTGGGAGTAGTTGTTCGCGGCGTCGGCAGTTGTACATGGCAATCATGGACGAACTTGGAGGGTCATCGATAGTCGTTCACGGGTCTTCAGCGATGGTTGTGGTACATGTTCTATAGATGTTCGGGCGGCGGTAGTGGTACATGTTTCGAAGGTGAACTTGACGAATTCGAATCCCTTCGGGGTTGTCATGTTACTTGGGGTCTTCGGACCTGCCGGTCTCCTTCTTGCGACGTTAGTTGAACTTGACATATTCGAGGGCTCCGGATGTCATGGTACTTGACGAATCCTTGTAGTCGTACACGTTCAAGAAGATACTCATGCAACGTCGTGGAACTTGACGCATCCAAAGGGTACTTGATGATCGACGGACGTCGTGGTACTGGTCGGTCCAGGTCTTGGCGTATCCATGCGTACATCTACTTGGCGGATCCGTGGTGCTTGCGAACTTGATCACACCGAAAGAGGCACTTGGTGACTCCGATCGAGGAGGAAGCAATGGATTGATGCTAGCAACTGGTGGAACTCCATGTATAGACTAGGAGCCGTTGAGGAGCTGTTCAAGGTAGCGGCCTGGGTGGTGATTGACGAGCCCACCGATGGTGACTTGGCCGTGCAGCACGGGCTCGGGAGGTGCGCAGGGAAGCCGGAGCAGGCAGCAGACAACGACTGCAGGTTGTCTGGGGATTCGAGTTGACCATGGTGACTCGTGGCAGGAGGCAGGCTGATCCATGGTGGTTGTGTAGGAGCGAGCAACAGAGCAAAGGGGACTCAGAAGACGACGTGCAGGCAGTGGAGACATGCAAGACGAGGTTGGCGGCGCCTCCGTCGGGCTGCTTGATGTGACAGAAGCAGGGCACGAAGGAGGATGCATAGGAAGCGTCCGAGCAAAAGGACGGGCTCCCGCATGGGACACGGACACGGGCAAGATGAGGCGCGTGGCTTACTGGACGGGGCGCCGGTAGGCAGTAGCGGCACTGTGGAAGGCGATGAGAAGAGGAGGCGCGCGGACATGGCAAGAAGGTGACGGTGTGAGGTGGAGGTTGGGTAGAGCAGAGCGAGGCGACGAGCATGGGGATGGCAGGGGCGCGGGGTTCCGCAGGTTCCAGTCGGAGGAGGAGAAGGGGCGCGCCGGGGGGAGGCTTAGTCGTCGTCGAGGGCGCTGGGGAAACGGGCGCGGGGGCTCCTCTACTGGCTCGAGGTGGAAGAGAAGAGGAGTGGGGATCTAGAGGAGGCGGTGCTGGGGATGGAGAGGGAGTTGGGTTCGGTCGGGTTAGGGTTTAGATGGGATTAGGTGGGTCTTAGAGGACATGGGCCTTGGCAGGGATGGCCTAGGGAGGCCGGCCTGGGCTGGGCTTCTCTCTCCTTCTCTCTTCTTTTTTCTAAAAACAGAAGAAAAGAAAAGAAAAAAACAAAGAAGAAAAGGAGAAGAGATAGGATAAGAATTTGCGCAAGCGGGTAATTTTCCCGGACTCATAAAATTGAGTTTGTTCCGAGAAAATAGAAAAGGCCAAGATTGAAAGATGTAAATTCAAACTCATTCGAATTTAATTCAAATGGGTTTGAACTAGGACTTGGTAAAAAGAAGGTCCAAAAAATGTTCGATTTTTTAGAGGAGCCTCGATAAAAGAGATAAAGAATTGTGGACAAGATTTGAAGGTCAAACTCGAAGTGGAATAGGCATGGGGACTACTTGCAAGTGTGTTATGGTTAATTCCAAAAGAATGGAATATTTATTATAGCTCCCTAATATTGGGAGGATATGTTGTAAAGAGAATCACCATGTGAATTCCCTCGTTTTAAATGGATCGAAGAAAAAATCCATGCAATTTATTTAGTTGAGTTTTAAAATTAAAAGACATGCTGGCATGATGGCACGATGCAATGCAAAAATAAATAGAGCAAGCACAAATGAAACACACGGAGGCAACGAAACTACTGGAAGGCATCTGGAGCACCGGTCTCGGAGCGTCACAACACTCCACCACTACAAGAGGATCTCGTCCCGAGATCTAGGATGGCACCGGAGGGAAACGGAAGAGGAAGAGAAGAGGTAAGTCTAAGTTGCTTCTTTGAAAAATGAGTGAAACCAAAGAACCTTGCGAGGTTGAACAAATTGAAAGAAATAATACAACAAAGATGAACAAAGTTGAAAACACTCCGTTAGAAAAGAGGAACAAGGAACATTACGGGAACCTTGTAGGTTGACAGACATAAGAAAAAGGGTTGCAATGACCAAGAAGTACATGCAAGCACTCCGGTTGAAACGACATGTACACGGAACGATAAAGATAAATTATGACAACACTCCGGTGAAAACAAGATAGAGAAGGAATACAAATGATATAATTTGGACAGCACTCCGACTGTAAATGGAAGGAATTGAACATGATCTTGACAAAACAAGATGATGGGTCGAAGAGAGCAACATCACAATGCCTCCGGAACAAATGTGAGAATGGAATCGAAAGAACGGAGGAGAAAACAACATCTTCTACCTCAAATGAGCTTGAAAAAGCATCTTTAGGAGAAGGGTCAAACGGAGTTCTTGGAAAACCAACAACGAAAAGAGTAAGCTTGTTGTGGGCTTATGGAAAACATCCCAAAACTTGAGGCGAAATTCTGCCACTAACGGAAACAGTAGATTGGATTGATATCAACAAGGAGACAAGAAAGTTATTTCACTGGGAGGATAAATGAAGAGCTTGGGTCATTTATAAGCACCATAAATAGCAACAATTCTTAGGGAAAGCTTTAGGTGAAATATAACCTAAGATAACTCCAATGAAGAGATTGATGGGTTGCAAAGGATCTCATGAATGAATTGAAAATAATCGGTTTAAAATATGTCATTCCGGACAACTTGTGAATCATGAGGCATGAAGGGAAATTGTCAAGAATGACATAACACCACCTCAATAGATAAGATAGAAAGAGTTGCATTTCGGAATGCAAGATGAAGAATGCTTGAACTCGTCAAAACAAGACATGTGTTGAGCACCATGTTTATTTGAGTGTATAGGTTGGCGGATCATAACTTCGAGAGAAATCTTAAGGACAATTGAAGAATGAAAAGAACCCTTGACGAACCACCATGAAGAAAAATCTCGAAGAACTCCGGATAGATAAAAAGAAGGTCGCAAGGAAAAGAAGCTTGAAAAGAATAAGATGAATCCTTGCATTGATTAGATGGAGCTTCATGATGACATAACCGAGAAAACTTGGAATTCTGGAAAGAAAGACAGACAAATGAAATCAAGAATTTTGATGAACCTCTAGAATAAGGAATTAATCACTTGGATGAAACAAGAATAAGAATTATGTTATGCGTATCCTTCACCAATTTAGATTGATGACAAGCAACGGATTTGCATACTACTTATTCTAGTAGAAAGGATTAAGATAGATATAGCGTCACTTGGGAAGGTCTTCAACGAACCGCCGATTGTATTGGAAAGAACGAATGAATCTGTATGATAACAAAGGAAGAGAACTCTTGAAGGAACCACCATAAGAATTGAAAATGAACTAACAAAAGATAAGGGAAACACCGGGAAAAATTAGAGAACGAATGAAGATACTTGAGGGAATTTAGATACATGAGAACAAAGAGATCATGAGCTGATTAGAGAATACTTGAATGATGCCCCAGAAGAATTTGAGAATGAGAGCTGAAAGCTGGAATGAATAAATCTTCTGAAATGATGGTCTTTGGGTAAAAAGAATTCTCACAATCGAAAACAATTATGAGAGGATGGCAACAAGTTTGAAGTTCGCATCTTTGCAAGAATGGGTAAGATTTGGAGGAGAAACTCTTCTTCGGCCTTCAAAATGCAGAGAATGGCGATGAGAAACACCACCATGAATTGTTGAGGCACCCCAGAATGAAAAATACAAAGGTTGAACCAACGCTGAAAATAATTTGAAAACGATCTAGGAGAAATTTGTATGACTGATGATAATTCATTCTTACGTCAAACTTTGAAAAAGAATTTGAGAATACCTCCGGAAAACTAGAAGAGTCAGGTAAGATCCTGGGAAAAGACCTATGGGTTAGGGTCCACTCAAAAGATGCACCGTTGAACAATTTAAAAGAGAGATTGCGCCGTTGAATTAAATGGCTTGAATGAGATAACATCCTCGAAAAAGATTGAACGAATGCAGAGTGGAAACATGAATCTTCGAGATATCTTGAGCACTCCAGAACAATTGAATAGCGAGAAGTGGATGATTAAGAGGTGCACTGGCATGAAAAAATATTTGAAACGAGGAAAGGATATTACCGACAACGCTTGAATTGAATCCACCGGAGAAGAAAAAGAATGAAGAATGATGAACTTGAATCTCCGTTAGTATCTTCCTAAGAATCACCAGGTAAGAACAATGAAGGAAAAGGATGAAGAGTCTTCACATGAATGAAATTGACACTTGATTAAGAAATCTGAGTCCTTGAAGAAAAAGGGTGGGAGGGCGGGAAAACAAAGACAACTTGGGGACGGATGAAACAAACACCGGTTTGAAAGAATTTAAAAGACAACCTCGATGATCCAGAAGGATTGGTATTCACATAGATGTATGAGAACACCGCTTAGGAAAAGGTATGGAATCAACACTTGACATTGAAGCAACTTGAATACCACAACTGAAAACAAAACAAGGATTTGGCTCGCAGAATAAGCCGGAAACAAACATATGATAGGTCCCATATCGTATCATGTGTCTGTTGGGAGGATATCCTACGAGATACTTGAATTCCCACTTATAAACTCCCGAAACTTTCTGGTTACGCAATCATGTGTTGGGGATACAGGGGAAGCGTAATAGCTCACCCAAACTAACAGTCCCTACATCCAGCTGTATCCATCCTTCAACACATAACCAAGAAACCTTCGGAAATCATGTACCTCAACCTTCGAAAAGCATCTGTTATACGAGTTATGGCAAGACTCCCGAACACCCGCCCCAGTACTGGGTGGTGTCAAGGTTATCTCACCAACAACTGCATAAAAGAGATTTTTGATGTCGGCGAACTCAGGTATTCTAGAATTGCAACGATAAAATTGTGACAACGACACCTCGGAGATCAACTCCCCGGGATACTGCCACAAGCCCTAAATGTCAGGACGCACCAAGAATAATGTTCTTGCCACAAGAATATGGGAACGATTACAAGATACCCGCGTGATCCAAAAATAAAATTCGTGAAATTTGAGGAGAGGAAAGTCAAAACTTCTATGTCATGAAGACCTCACCAGAGTGACGAAGGGACTGAGGAGTAAAAAGAATCCTACTCTCCATTATATATAATCCTCAGACTCAAAACATTTTGTTCTAGCTCAACAACATCAGCGATTCCATCAAGCAGGGGGATCCTAAGTAGGGATGGCTCTGATTACCAACTTGTAACGCCCATGATGCGGCTATATCTCCCATGTGTCGAGGCATGACTTAGAGGCATAGCCGCATGGTGGTTTAGTCGCAAGTGGGGTAATCTTCACACAATCCCATGTACTGAATAAGAGAGGGATAAAGAGTTGGCTTACAATCACCACTTTACACAAATAACAAGTTAAACAATCATCATCCAGAGTACAATCAAGGTCCGACTACGGAACCAAAATAAAAGAAGACAACCCCAAATGCTAGATCCCCGATCGTTCCGACTGGGCTCCACTACTGATCAACCGGAAAAAACACGTAACAACGATCAAGATCTTCATCGAGCTCCCACTTGAGCTCGGTTGCGTCACCTGCACTGGTATCATCGGCACCTGCAACTGTTTCAAAGTATCTGTGAGTCAAGAGGACTCAAAAATCTCACACCCGCGAGATCAAAACTATTTAAGCTTATTAGTAGGATAAGGTAATGAGGTGGAGCAGCAGCAAGCACTAAGCACATATGGTGGCTCATATACGCAAATAAGAGCTAGAAGAGAAGCAACGCAACGGTCGGGAAGCTAGAAGTGATTCTAAAACTACTTACGTTCAAGCATAACACAAGACCATCATGGCTACACATGTGGTTGATGTATTTTAATTAAGTTAAGTGTCAAGTTATCTACAACCCGATATTAACAAATTCCCATCTGCCACATAACCGTGGGCATGGCTCTTGAAAGTTTATACCCTGCACGGGTGTCCCAACTTAGCCCATCACAAGCTCTCACGGTCAACGAAGGATATTCCTTCTCCCGAGAAGACCCGACCAGTCTCGGAATCCCGGTTACAAGACATTTCGAAAATGGTAAAACAAGACTAGGAAAGCCGCCCGATGTGCTGACAAATCCCGATAGGAGTCGCACGTATCTCGTTCTCGGGGCACATCGGATGGGCCGGACATCGGGTTGGCATAGACCCTGGTTGCCTAGGGGGCGACGGACATCGCCCAGTTTGGATCAACACTCAGAGGAGCACTGGCTCGGGGGTTTAAAATAAAGATGACCCTTGAGTCTGCAGAACCCAAGGGAAAAAGGCTTAGCTGGCAAATGTAAAACCAAGGTTGGACCTTGTTGGAGGAGTTTTATTCAAAGTGAACTGTCAAGGGGTTCCCCCATAACACCCAACCGCATAAGGAACGAAAAATCGAGGAACATAACACTGGTATGACGGAAACTAGGGCGGCAAGAGTGGAACAAAACACCAGGCAAAAGGCCGAGCCTTCCACCCTTTTCCAAGTATATAGATGCTATAATTAAATAACAGATATTGTGATATCCCAACATATCCATGTTCCAACATGGAACAAACTTCAACTTCACCTGCAACTAGCAACGCTATAAGAGGGGCTGAGCAAAAGCGGTAACATAGCCAAACAACAGTTTGTTAGGAAGGTGGGTTAGAGGCTTGACATGGCAATATCAGAGGCATGATATAACAAGTGGTAGATAGCGCGGCATAGCGATAGAACGAACAACAAGCAAGCAAAGATAGAAGTGATATCAAGAGTATGGTCATCTTGCCTGAGATCCCGCAAGGAAGAAGAACGAGTCCATGAAGAAGACAAATGGACGTGGTCGAACGGATCCTCGCAAACGCAACGTTATCGGAACTAACACGAAGAAGCAACACCGGAAAGAAGCAAACAACATGGTAAACACACAAGCATAACCATGGCATGATGCACAAACAAGTATGATGCATGTCCTGTTTAAAGAGGTATGGCATGGCAAAGTGCACAAACAATACTACAAATTAAGTGGAGCTCAATATGTAACAAGTTGCATATTGACGAAATACCACATCAATTATTTAGTTTGCTCTTGGTTATGTACTCAACAATATTAAATGTTGGTTAACATGGCAAGAGGTGAAACATAATTAAAATAACTGTTTAGGAAATTTTAAATGAGGCCGGAAACATCAAACAACAATTTCGATAAATCCTCATGTGCATTAGCAATTTTTAGACAAACAACAATTTAAAAAATTTAAATGTTGTTATCATAATGCAGATGACATGTGCAAATTTTATGCAATTTTTGTTAAAAGTTGACATGAACAGTATGAAGCAGTTGTCATCGTGGTGGAAAGAAAGGGTGCCATGACAACAATAACGAAAACGGTGCCGCGGGAACGTTCCGGTTCCTGTAACTCGATTGAGATGCCGGTGCAACAGAGAGTGTGAGGGGAGCTTGTCATGCAAGGATGGTGGGGTGATCCCGGTTACCGGTTTCCCACGAGTTGGTGGCAAGGCAACAAGGAAAGCGCAAGGTTCAGACCTGCTGGTCTCGTTCTTGCGACGTTAGTTGAGCTTGACATATCCGAGGGCTCCGGATGTCGTGTACTTGATGAATCCGCGTAGACATACACGTTCAAGAAGAAACTCATGCGACGTCGTGGAACATGGCGCATCCAAAGGGTAGTTGACGATCGACGGACATCATGGTACTGGTCGGTGCAGGTCTTGGCGTATCCGTGCGTCGAGCTACTTGGCGGATCCATGGTGCTTGCGGTCTTGGTCACACCGAAAGAGGAACTTGGTGACTCCGTTCAGGCAGGAAGCAATGGATTGATGTTAGCAACTGGTGGAACTCCACGTACATACTAGGAGCTGTGGAGGAGCTGTACAAGGTAGCGGTCTCGGTGGTGATTGACGAGGCCCCCGATGGTGAGTTGGCCGTGCAGCATAGGCTCGGGAGGTGCGCAGGGAAGCTGGATCAGGCAACAGACCACGACTGCAGGTTTTCTGGGGATTTGAGTTGACCATGGTGACTCGTGGCAGGAGGCAGGCTGATCCATGGTGGTTGTGTAGGAGCGAGCAACAGAGCAAAGGGGACTCAAAAGACGACGTGCATGTGGTGGAGACATGCAGGACGAGGTAGGCGGCGCCCCCGTCGGGCTGCTTGATGCCGACAAAACCAGGGCACGGAGGAGGATGCATAGGAAGCATCTGGGCGAAAGGACGGGCTCCCGCATGGGACACGCACACGGGCGAGATGAGGCGCGTGGCTTACTGGCCGGGGCGTCGGTAGGCAGCAGCGGCACTGGGGAAGGCGACGAGAAGAGGAGGCGCGCGGACATGGCAAGAAGGCGACGACGTGAGCTGGAGGCGGGGTAGAGAAGAGGGAGGCGACGAGCGTGGGGATGGCAGGAGCGCGGGGCTCCATAGGTTCCAAGTAGAGGAGGAGAAGGTGCGCGCCGGGGGGAGCTTGGTCATCGCCGGCAGTGCTGGGGAAACGGGCGCGGGGGCTCCTCCCCTGGCTCGAGGTGGAAGAGAAGAGGAGTGGGGATCGAGAGGAGGCGGCGCTAGGGATCAAGAGGGAGTGGGGTTCGGTCGGGTTAGGGTTTAGACGGGATTAGGTAGGCCTTAGAGGACATGGGACTTGGCAGGCATGGCCTAGGGAGACCGGCCTGGGCTGGGCTTCTCTCTCCTTCTCTCTTATTTTTCTAAAAATAGAAGAAAAGAAAAGAAGAAAAAGGAGAAGATATAGGACAAGAATTTGCGCAAGCGGGTAATTTTCCCGGACTCATAAAATTGAGTTTGTTCCGAGAAAATAGAAAAGGCCAAGATTGAAAGATGTAAATTTAAACTCATTTGAATTTAATTCAAATGGGTTTGAACTAGGACTTGGTAAAAAGAAGGTCCAAAAAATGTTCGGTTTATTAGAGGAGCCTCGATAAAAGAGATAAAGAATTGTGGACAAGATTTGAAGGTCAAACTCGAAGTGGAATAGGCATGGGACTACTTGCAAGTGTGTTATGGTTAACACCAAAAGAATGGAATATTTATTATAGCTCCCCAATATTGGGAGGATATGTTGTAAAGAGAATCCCCATGTGAATTCCCTCGGTTTAAATGGACCGAAGATCCATGCAATTTATTTAGTTGAATTTTAAAATTAAAAGACATGCTGGCATGATGGCATGATGCAATGCAAAAATAAATTGAGCAAGCACAAATGAAACACATGGAGGCAACGAAATTACTGGAAGGCATCTTGAGTACCAGTCTCGGGGCGTCACATCATGCCATGTTTATGTGATGGTTGTTTACTATGTTGCTTTCTTCGTTCCGGGTTGCTTCTCTCGTTAGCTTCGGTTTCATTCCAGAGTTGTGAGGATTCGTTCAACTACGTCCGTTTGTCTTCTTCATGGACTCGTTCTTCTTCCTTGCGGGATCTCAGGCAAGATGACCATACCCTCGAAATCACTTCTATCTTTGCTTGCTAGTTGTTCGTTCTATCTCTATGTCGCGCTACCTACCACTTGTTATATCATGCCTCCCATATTGCCGTGTCAAGCCTCTAACCCACCTTCCTAGCAAATCGTTGTTTGGCTAAGTTACCGCTTTTGCTCAGCCCCTCTTATAGCGTTGTTAGTTGCAGGTGAAGCTGATGTTTGTTCCATGTTGGAACATGGATATGTTGGGATATCACAATATCTCTTATTTAATTAATGCATCTATATACTTGGTAAAGGGTGGAAGGCTCGGCCTTATGCCTGGTGTTTTGTTCCACTCTTGCTGCCTTAGTTTCCGTCATACCAGTGTTATGTTCCTTGATTTTGCGTTCCTTACGTGGTTGGGTGTTATGGGAACCCCTTGACCGTTCGCTTTGAATAAAACTCCTCCAGCAAGGCCCAACCTTGGTTTTACATTTGCCTAACAACCTATTACCCTTCCCTTGGGTCGGCCAACCCGAGGGTCGTCTTTATTTTAACCCCCCCCCCCCCCCCCCCCGGGCTAGTGCTTCTGTAAGTGTTGGTCCGAACTAAGCTTCCTTCAGGGCCACCTCGGGGAAACTTGAGGGCTGCTTTGGCTCGTAGCTAGTCTCATACGGTGTGCCCTGAGAACGAGATACGTGCGACTCCTATCGGGATTGTCGGCACATCAAGCGGCTTTGCTGGTCTTGTTTTACCATTCTCGAAATGTCTTGTAACCGGGATTCCAAGACTGGTCGGGTCTTCTCGGGAGAAGGAATATCCTTCGTTGACCGTGAGAGCTTGTGATGGGATAAGTTGGCACACCCCTGCAAGGTAACTTTTAAGAGCCGTGCCCGCAGTTATGTGGCAGATGGGAATTTGTTAATATCCTGTTGTAGAGAACTTGACACTTAACTTAATTAAAATGCATCAACTGCGTGTGTAGCCGTGGTGGTCTCTATTCGGCGGAGTCCGGGAAGTGGACACGGTTTTGTGTTATGCTTGAACGTAAGTAGTTTCAGGATCACTTCTTGATCACTTGTAGCTTCTCGACCATTGCGTTGCTTATCTTCTCACTCTTTTTTGCGTATGTGAGCCACCATATATGCTTAGTGCTTGCTGTAGCTCCACCCCATTACCCTTTTACTACCCATAAGCTTAAATAGTCTTGATCTCGCGGGTGTGAGATTCCTGAGTCCTCATGACTCACAGATACTTCCAAACAGTTGTAGGTGCCGATGATACGAGTGAAGGTGGCGCAACCGAGCTCAAGTGGGAGCTCGATGAAGATCTTGATCTTTGTTTTGTGTCTTTTCTGGCTGATCAGTAGAGGTGCCCAGTTGGGACGATCGGGGATCTAGCATTTGGGGTTGTCTTCTTTTATTTTGGTTCTGTAGTCGGACCTTGATTGTACTCTGGATGATGTATGTTTAACTTGTTATTTGTGTGAAGTGGCGATTGTAAGCGAACTCTTTATCCCTTTCTTATTCAATACATGGGATTGTGTGAAGATTACCCCACTTGTGACTAAACCACCATGCGGTTATGCCTCTAAGTCGTGCCTCGACACGTGGGAGATATCGTCGCATCGTGGGCGTTACAAGTTGGTAATCAAAGCCATCACCGACTTAGGAGCCCCCTTCTTGATCGAATCGCTGACGTTGTTGAGTCTAGAACAAAATGTTTTGAGTCTTAGGATCATATATATCGGAGAGTAGGATTCTTTTTACTCCTCAGTCCCTTCGTCGCTCTGGTGAGGTCTCCTGACGTACAAGTTTTGACTGCCCTCTCCTCAAATTTCACGAATTTTTTTTAGGATCATGCGGGTATCTTGGAATCGTTCCGATATTCTTGTGATGAGAACATTGTTCTTGGTGCCTCCTGACATTTAGGGGTTGTGGCAGTGTCCCGGGAGTTGAGCTCTGAGGTGTTGTCATCACGATTTTATCGTTGCAGTTCTGGAATACCTGAGTTTGCCGACATTGAAAATCTCTTTTATCCAGTTGTTGGTGTGATAACCTCGACGCCACCCAGTACTGGGGCGGGAGTTCGGGAGTATTGCCATAACTCGTATAACGGATGCTTTTCGAAGGTTGAGGTACATGATTTCCGAAGGTCTCTTGGTTATGTGTTGAAGGATGGATACAGCTGGATGTAGGGATTGTTAGTTTGGGTGAGATATTGCTTCCCTTGTATCCCCAACACTTGATTGCATAACCAGAAAGTTTCGGGAGTTTATAAGTGGGAATTCAAGTATCACGTAGGATATCCTTTCAACAGACACATGATACGATATGGGGTCTATCATATGTTTGTTTCCGGCTTATTTTGCAAGCCAATCCTTTGTTTTGTTTGGAGTTGTGGTATTCGAGTTGCTTCATGGCCAAATGTGGATTGCATACCTTTTCTAAACGGTGTTCTCATATTTCTATGGGAGTTCTAATCCTTTCGATCCTCAAGATTGTCATGTTAATTCTTTTCTAACCTGCGTGCTTCCCTTCAAGTGGATCTGATCATTTTCAACATCCGCAAGATCAAGTCTAAGTTTTCTCAATGGTGTTTGTTTCATCCGTCCCCAAGTTGCCTTTGGTTTCCCACCCTCCCACCCTTTTCTTCAAGGACTCAGATTTCTGAATCAAGTATCCATCTTATGGACGTGAAGCCTCTCCATTCTTTTCCGTCAATGTTTTTATCCGGTGATTCTAAGGAAGATACTGACGGAGCTTCAAGTTTATTATTCTTCATTCTCTTTTCTTCTCCTGTGAATTTAATTCAAGCTTTGTCGATCATATCCTTTCCTCGGTTCAAATGCTTTCTCATGTCGGTGCATCTCTTAATCATCCACCTCTCGCTATTCATTTGTTCTGGAGTGCTGAAGATATCTCAGAAGATTTGAGTTTCCATTCCTAATGCGTTCAAGATATCTTGAGGTTGTTATCTCATTCAAGACATTTAATTCAATCAGTGCAATCTTTCTTTTAAATTGTTCAACGGTGTATCTTTTGAGTGGGCCCTAACCCATAGGTCTTTTCCCAGGACCTTACCTGACTCTTCTAACTTTCCCGGAGCTATCCTCAAATTCATTCAAAGTTGATGTAAGAATGAATTATCATCAGTCATATGTCTTTCTCCAAGATCTTTCAAATTCTTTTCATCGTTGGCTCAACCTTTCTATTCTTCATTCCGGAGTGCCTCAATAATTCATGGTGGTGTTTCTCATCGTCATTCTCAACATTTGAAGACCGAAGAAGAGTTTTTCCTCCAAATCTTATCTGTTCTCTCAGATATGTGTGGTTCTAGCTTGATGCCATCCTCTCATAATTGTTTTCGATTGTGAGATTTCTTTTCACCCATCCGGAGCATTTCATGAGTTGCTTCCATTTCTTTCCTCCGAAGGCCATCATTTCATAATTCTTCATTCTCAGTGTGTAGCTATCTTTCTCCAATTCTTCGCGGTGAATTGTGCCTTTGCTACGTTCATTTTCAATTCTTACGGTGGTTTGTTCAAGAGTTCCCTTCCTTTTATCATATCAATTCATTCCTTCTTCCCAATCCTACCGGTGTATCATTGAAGACCCTCCCAAGTTTGCGCCATATCTATCTTAATCCTTTCTATGAGAATAAGTAGTATGCGAAATCCGTTGCTTGTCATCAATTTAAATTGGTGAAGGATGCGCATAACATAATTCTTATTCTTGCTTCATCCAAGTGATTGATTCATTCTTCCGGAGTTTGTTCACGATGAGTAAATTCTCGGTTCAAGCGCTTCATACTTTTCCTGGAGTTCCAATTTCTCTCAATTATATCATCATGAAGATCCATCTAAATCTTTGCAAGGATCCACCTTGTGTTTTCAACTTCTCTTTCTTTCTATCATCCTTTATTACCGGAGTCTTCATGGAGGTTCTACATGGTGGTGCATCATGGATTATTTTCAATCTTCAATTATTCTTCCATATTTCTCTCAAAGTTATGATCCGCCAAGGTATACTCAAAGATAAACATGGTGCTCAACACATGTTTTGTTTTGAGGAGGTCAAGCATTGTTCATCTTGCATTCCGAAGTGCAATTCTTTCTACCTTATTATTTGAGGTGGTGTTATGTCACTCTTGACAATTTCCATTCGTGTTTCATGATTCACATGTTGTCAAGAATGAGGTATTTTAAATCCATCAATCTCTTCATTGGAGTTATATTGGGTTATTTTTCACCTAAAGCTTTCCCTAAGGATTGTTGCTGTTTATGGTGCTTCTAAATGACTCAAGTTCTTCATTTATCCTCCCGGTGAAATAAGTTTCTCGTCTCCTTGTTGATATCAATCCAATCTATTGTTTTCGTTAGTGGCATAATTTCACCTCATAGTTTTGAGGTGTTCTCCATAAGCCCACTACAAGCTTGTTCTTTTCATTGTTGGTTTTCCAACAACTCTTTTTTAACCTTCTTCGAAGGGTGCTTTCCAAGCTCATTTGTGGAAGAAGTTGTCATTTTCTTCTCCATTTTGTTATTCCAATGATATATCTTCTATTCTTCCTTCTGGAGGCATTGTGATGTTGCTCTCTTCACTCATCATCTCAGATTGTGAGGACCATGTTCTTTTCGTGCTTATCCATTCAACCGGGGTGTCGTGCCCGCTTTTCAAGTTCTTCCCATTCTGTCAAGTTTTGCCTCCCTTCTCAACAGGAGTGCTCTCTGAAATATTTCTTAGCCCTTGTGCCATTCTTTCAATAGTTCTGGAGGCAGTGTGTTTTTTATTTCATCAAGTATCCTCTCATCTTGTCAAACTCATGTTCAATTCCGTCCATTTGAAGTTAGAGTGTTGTCCAAATTATATCATTCTTTTTCCTTCTCTATCTTGTTTTAACCGGAGTGTTGTGGCTATCATGCAGTCCTCTTCTAACCAGAGTCTCATCCAAGTGCTTTCATTTTGCCAAGTTCATATTCTTTACTTTCCATTTCCAACCGGAGTGTTGTCATAATTGATCTTTATCGTTCCTTTTACATCTCGTTTCTACCGGAGTGCTTGCATGTACGTCTTGTCCATTGCAACCCTTTTTCTTATGTCTTTCAACCTACAAGGTTCTAGTAATGTTCCTTGTTCCTCTTTTCTAACAGAGTGTTTTCAACTTTTTTCATCTTCGTTGTATTCCTCTTTCAATTTGTTCAACCTCGCAAGGTTCTTTGGTTTCACTCATTTGTCAAAGAAGCAACTTAGTTTTACCTTTTCCCCTTCCTCTTCCTTTTCCACCGGTGCCATCCTAGATATCGGGACGAGATCCTCTTGTAGTGGTGGAGTGTTGTAATGCCCCGATACCATTGCACCAGGTGTCTTCCAGTTATGTGCCGTTGTTGCCATGTCATTTGCTTGCATGTTGCATCTTGTCATGTCATCATGTGCATTGCATCATCATGTTTTCAAAACTTGCATCCGTCCGAGGTCCCTCAGTTGTGTCTGTTGTCCGTTCTGAGCCTAGACACACTCGCACGTGCCCGGGGCACGTCCGAAATAGTATTTTATAAGTGGCCGGAAAATGTTCTCGGAATGTGTCGTGGAATTGTCACGGCAGATGTCCTAGTGTGAGGACTTAGTCATGAGGCCGACGCATCTTTGTAGTAGCTTGAGAGGGGTTGAGCGGAATCGAGAGACGCAACACAAGACAAGGACTTAGATAGCTTCGGGCCCCGGGAAACATCATCCGGAATAGCCCTACATGCTGTTTGTGGCAAGATCTTATTATGCTCATGAGATAGTCGGCACATAAGCCGGCTCCCCCTTTGTGTCTACCCCTAGAGATTGTTTCTTGCTCCTCCCTCTTGGGGTGCCCTGCCCCTCCTTATATATGTTGAAGGGGCGGGTTACATGACTAGTCCTATTAGGATTAGGATTATTCTATTACAAGTGGAGTCCTAGTCTTGCTTCCTTTGTAGTAGAATATTCCTTATGCCTGATACGTCTCCAACGTATCTATAATTTTGGATTGCTCCATGCTATATTATCTACTGTTTTGGACTATATTGGGCTTTATTTTCCATTTTTATATTATTTCTGGGACTAACCTATTAACCGGAGGCCTAGCCCAGAATTGCTGTTTTTGCCTATTTCAGTGTTTCAGATAAACGGAATGTCAAACGGAGTCCAAACGGAATAAAATCTTCGGGAATGTGATTTTCTCACCGAACATGATCCAGGAGACTTGGACCCTGCTCCAAGGAACAAAAGAGGCGGTCATGAGGGTGGGGGGCGCCCCCCCTACGGCGCGCCCCCCTACCTCGTGGGCCCATCGTTGATCCTCCCGCGTACGTCTTCCTCCTATATATACACATGTACCCCCAAACGATAAGAACAGGAGCCAAAAACCTAATTCCACTGCCGCAACTTTCTGTATCCACGAGATCCCATCTTGGGGCCTGTTCCGGAGCTCCGCCGGAAGAGGGCCGTCATCACGGAGGGCTTCTACATCATCATAGCCTCTCCGATGAAGTGTGAGTAGTTTACCTCAGACCTTCCGGTCCATAGTTAGTAGCTAGATGGCTTCTTCTCTCTCTTTGAATCTCAATACAAAGTTCTCCCCCTCTCTCGTGGAGATCTATTCGATGTAATCTTCTTTTTGCGGTGTGTTTGTTGAGACCGATGAATTGTGGGTTTATGATCAAGTCTATCTATGAATAATATTTGAATCTTCTCTGAATTCTTTTATGTATGATTGGTTATCTTTGCAAGTCTCTTGAAATTATCCGTTTGGTTTGGCCAACTAGTAGTTCTTGCCATGGGAGAAGTGCTTAGCTTTGGGTTCGATCTTGTGGTGTCCTTACCCAGTGACAGAAGGGGCAGCAAGGCACGTATTGTATCGTTGCCATCGAGGATAACAAGATGGGGTTTATTTCATATTGCATGAATTTATCTCTCTACATCATGTCATCTTGCTTAAGGTGTTACTCTGTTTTTAACTTAATACTCTAGATGCATGCCGGATAGCGGTCGATGAGTGGAGTAATAGTAGTAGATGCAGAATCGTTTTGATCTACTTGTCACGGATGTGATGCCTATATACATGATCATGCCTAGATATTCTCATAATTATGCACAATTCTATCAATTGCTCAATAGTAATTTGTTCACCCACCGTAGAATACTTATGCTCTTGAGAGAAGCCACTAGTGAAACCTATGGCCCCCGAGTCTATTCTCATTATATCAATCTCCATCACTTTAATATTGTTTTGCTATTTACTTTGCCTTTACTTTTTACCTTGCATCTTTATATCAAAAATACCAAAAAATATTCTATCTATCAGATCTCACTCTCGTAAGTGACCGTGAAGGGCTTGACAACCCCTAATCGCGTTGGTTGCGAGTAGCTATCGTTTTGTGCAGGTACGAGGGACTTGAGCGTGGCCTCCTACTGCATTGATACCTTGGTTCTCAAAAACCGAGGGAAATACTTACGCTACTCTGCTGCATCATCCCTTCCTCTTCGGGGAAACCAACGCAAGCTCAAGACGTAGCAAGAATGATTTATGGTGCCGTTGCCGGGGAGTCTACGCAAAAAGTCAATATACCAAGTACCCATCACAATCCCTATCTCTCGCATTACATTATTTGCCATTTGCCTCTCGTTTCCCCCTCCCCCCAATTCACCCTTGCCGTTTTATTCGCCCTCTCTCTCCGTTTCCTCCCTCTCTATTTGCCTCTTTGTTTGCTCGTGTGCTAGTTTGCTTGCTTGTCGTTATGTCTGAAATTGGGGAAGTTATCGCCAATATGGGCGATAACAATATCATGGAAAATTCCGATGCTCTTGCTAAAGAACCTACCATCTTTCATACAAAAAATTCCGTGTTGGTAGTGGTAATATTATTGGAAAAGGAGTTATTCAAGATTTCTTTACTTTTGCCGGTGCTTTACCTTCTATGGGTAGTTCTATCCTTCACAGAACTAGTAGTCTTGCGGATGCTATTGCCATGCTTGTAGTTGAACTTGAAAGACAATTCATGCACATGCATCCTTCCATACAAAGGATTTTACTGGAATTTTCTAATATTGAACATTCATCTGTTAAGCGTGCCGCTACTATCTTTTTGGCTCATGAGTTTAGATTTATAATAAGAGAAGCCAAAGAAATCTTTGCACATTATAGGGTGGATGCTTGCCGTCCTCCCATAGAGGCTATCCTCTTTGATCAAGAAGAAATAATGCATTTTCAATATCTAGATTATGTTGCTTTTAATGAAAATCTTAGAAGAAGGGTTCCTACCAATGTTTTAGTTGATAAAATTTCGGGACTTAATGATGATTTGGATATTCGAAATGATGAACTAGGATATTCTCTTGAATATAGGCTCACAAAGTTCTGTCAAAAGAATGCTTATAATGATGAATTGGTTGTGCATTATGAAGGACCAAAGGAGGAACCTATACCTCCCAAGGTTGACTAAGGGAGTCCTGGATTAGGGGGTGTCCGGATGACCGGACTATACCTTCAGCCGGACTCCTGGACTATGAAGATACAAGATTGAAGACTTCGTCCCGTGTCCGGAAGGGACTTTCCTTGGCGTGGAAGGCAAGCTTGGCGATACGGATATGCAGATCTCCTACCATTGTAACCGACTCTATGTAACCCTAACCCTATCCGGTGTCTATATAAACCAGAGGGTTTTAGTCTGTAGGACAACATTCATACAGAACAATCATACCATAGGCTAGCTTCTAGGGTTTAGCCTCTCCGATCTCGTGGTAGATCTACTCTTGTACTACCCATATCATCAATATTAATCAAGCAGGACGTAGGGTTTTACCTCCATCAAGAGGGCCCGAACCTGGGTAAAACTTCGTGTCCCTTGCCTCCTGTTACCATCCGGCCTAGACGCACAGTTCGGGACCCCCTACCCGAGATCCGCCGGTTTTGACACCGACATTGGTGCTTTCATTGAGAGTTCCTCTGTGTCGTCGCCGTCAGGCTCGATGGCTCCTACTATCATCAATAGCGATGCAGTCTAGGGTGAGACCTTCCTCCCCGGACAGATCTTCGTCTTCGGCGGCTTCGCACTACGGGCCAATTCACTTGGCCATCTGGAGCAGATCGAAAGCTATGCCCCTGGCCGTTAGGTCAGAGTTGGAAGTTTAAACTACACGGCTGACATCCGCGGGGACTTGATCCTCAACGGATTCCAGCCACTGCCGAGCGTGACACACTGTCACGACAAGCATGATCTAGCTCTGCCGCCGAGCAGTGCCCTGGAGGCCGCACCCGTATCGGCTTCGACCCTTAATTCGGAGCCAACTGCGCCTATCGAGGACGGGTGGTTGGACGCTGCCTCAGGGGCTGCGATCCCAACGACGATCGAGCCGAACACCAGCCCTGCACTCTGCGAGACTCGTGACTCCAAGGAGCCAGACTCCTCTCTGGACTCCGAACCCTCTGCGCCCCCGCCGATCGAATCCGATTGGGCGCCGATCATGGAGTTTACCGCCACTGACATCATTCAGCACTTGCCTTTCGGCGATATTCTGAAGACACTAAAGTCTCTCTCTTTATCAGGAGATCCCAGGCCGGATTACGGTCAGCAAGGTTGGGATACGGACGATGAAGAAATTCAAAGCCCACCCACCACCCACTTTGTAGCCACTGTCGACGATTTAACCAACATGCTCGACTTCGACTCTGAAGACATCGACGGTATGGACGCCGATGCAGGAGACGATGAAGAACCAGCGCCTATTGGGCCCTGGAAAGCCACCTCGTCATATGACATATATATGGTGGACACCCCAAAAGAAGGAGATGGTGATGGAACAGCGGAGGATGACCCCTCCAAGAAACAGCCTAAGCGTCGGCATCAGCGGCGCCGCTCAAAATCCCGCCAAAACAAATACGGCGATTCCAGCACGGGAGATAATAATACTCCGGAGAGTGCTGAAGAAAACCCCCTCCAGCAAGATTCAGCACAGGAGGATGGAGAAGCCAGCCCTCATGAGAGAGCGGGAGACAGAGAGGTCAAGGACGATAATTATGTGCCTCCCTCCGAAGACGAGGCAAGCCTTGACGACGATGAATTCGTCGTTCCAGAGAATCCCGTCGAGCAAGAGCGTTTTCAACGCAGGCTTATGGCCACGGCAAGAAGCCTCAAGAAAAAACAGCAACAGCTTAGAGCTGATCAAGATTTGCTAGTCAACAGATGGACTGAAGTCCTTGCGGCCGAAGAGCATAAACTCGAACGCCCCTTCAAGAGCTACCCAAAGCGCAGGTTGCTACCCCGATTAGAGGAGGAAGCACTTAAACCTACATCACCAGATACGGCCGACCGGCCACCTCGTGGCCGTAACAGAGAAGCCTCTCGGCCCTCCACTCAAACCGCACCCCGTACCAAGGGACGGGAAAATACGCCAGACCTACGAGATATGTTGGAGGACAAGGCAAGGCAAAGAAGATCGATCTACGGATCACGTGGGTGCCCCACAACTCGAGATGATAACCGTCACGCCGGACACAAATCCGGTAGGGCCGAACACAGTAGACAAAGCCCATTGGAGCTACGTTGTGATATAGCCCAGTACAGAGGCGCCGCACACCCACTATGCTTCACAGACAAAGTAATGGATCATCAAATCCCTGAGGGTTTCAAACCCTTCAACATCAAATCATACGATGGCACAACAGATCTTGCGGTATGGATCGAGGATTATCTCCTTCATATCCACATGGCCCGCGGCGATGATTTCCACGCCATCAAATACCTCCCACTCAAGCTTAAAGGACTAGCTCGACACTGGCTTAACAGCTTGCCAACAGGATCAATCAGTTGTTGGGAGGACCTAGAAGCCGCATTCCTCGACAATTTCCAGGGCACTTATGTGCGACCACCAGACGCCGATGACCGAAATCTATGGCAGCACTCACGACATTCATGACCCGCTTTTGCGCGGGAGAAGACAGCTGGCGTCCTCGTAGCAACAATATGACCAAGAACCCTAGTAATTCGGATACCAGGGACAGTAGTGGCAGGTCGCGTCGCAACAAGTCGAAGCGCCGCATTAACGACGACAATGCTGAGGATACGACAGTCAATGCCGGATTCAGAGGCTATAAATCCGGTCAGCGGAAAAAGCCATTCAACAGAAATCCTAGGGGCCTGTCCAGTTTGGACCGAATACTCGATCGCTTGTGCCAGATACATGGCACCCCCGAAAAGCCGGCCAATCACACCAACAAGGATTGTTGGGTGTTCAAGCAGGCAGGCAAGCTAAATGCCGAAAATAAAGACAAGGGGCTGCATAGCGATGACGACGAAGAGCCCCAGCCGCCGAACAATAGTGGACAGAAGGGTTTTCCCCCACAAGTGCGGACGATGAACATGATATACGCAACCCACATCCCCAAGAGGGAGCGGAAGCGCGCGTTAAGGGACGTATACGCGGTAGAGCCAGTCGCCCCAAAGTTCAACCCATGGTCCTCCTGCCCGATCACCTTTGATCGAAGGGACCATCCCACTAGCACCCGTCATGGCGGATTCGCCGCATTGGTTCTAGACCCAATTATTGACGGATTTCATCTCACTAGAGTCCTTATGGACGGCGGCAGTAGCCTGAACCTGCTTTACCAGGATACAGTGCGGAAAATGGGCATAGATCCCTCGAGGATTAAGCCCACCAAAACGGCCTTTAGAGGCGTAATACCAGGTGTAGAGGCCAACTGTACATGCTCAGTCACACTTGAAGTGGTCTTCGGATCTCCGGATAATTTCCGAAGCGAGCAGTTAATCTTCGACATAGTCCCATTCCGCAGTGGCTATCACGCACTGCTCGGGTGAACCGCATTCGCCAAGTTCAATGAGGTACCGCACTATGCATACCTTAAGCTCAAGATGCCAGGCCCTCGAGGAGTAATTATGGTCAATGGAAACACCGAACACTCCCTCCGAACGGAGGAGCACACGGCGGCCCTTGCAGCGGAAGTTCAAAGCAGCCTCTCTAGGAAGTTCTCCAGTCCGGCCATTAAACGTCCGGACACCGTCAAGCGCGCCCGGAGTAACCTACAACAAGACTGCCTGGCAAGTTCCGAGTAGGCGTAGCAATGCGGCCCCAACCCCAGCCTTCGCAAAAATGCGACACCAGAGCTTCGCATACATAACTATGCTCTAGAAATACCATAGGTACAGGGGGAGGGGCACCATCACGGCACGCCCGAAACACGGCTTAAACCGCACCAGGGGCTGCCGATTTTTTAATTTTCTCCTACTTTTAGGACTCCAGTCTTAGGAAGGCCTATTCGGCAGTTCAATCGCCGCACAAACGATGCAAGAACCAGGGAAGTAGACAAGCCATGCCGCATTACGGAACTCCCAGGTGGTCTCTATCACGAGCAGTATACCTGTCTCGCATACCATTCCGCAGCCTGCCCCTAGAACGGACATGTTAAATGGTCCAACCTTTTGCTTATCGCATTATTTGTATCGTTCTGCTTTGATCGCAGCTCTCTTTAATAAACAATGCATAGCTTTTGTCTATTTTTGCATTACTCTTTTTTTACAAATATATGTTCCTTAACGACATGTTGCACCTGTACACTTTGGTATGGCCAAAATACGCCAGGGGCTTCAGTACCCCTCAATATGGTGTGAGAAGTCTGAACACTTTAACAAGTGCGGCACCCCGAACTTATAGCATTATATGCATCGGCTCCAAATCATGTCTTGGGTCAATAGTTGGGTTTGCCCGGCTCCTATGTTTTGGTGCCTTACGTTCCGCTATATCGGCTAAGGTAGCACTAGGAGAACTACTGCGATTGTGTCCCAGTTGAGCTAGGTTGAGCACCTCACTAGAGAAAGCTAAAACTGACTGTCATGATGAAGCGAGAGCTGGTCACTGTTCGAGAGGTTTTTTCGAGTCCCTAAAGACTTATGCCGCTTAGAGCGAGGAGTCGGCTCTGTCCAGCCAAGGCGTGGATAGCGCCCCGAACTCGGTGTTCCGAATACCAGGGGCTTCGCCGAAATTTAAAATTACAGAATTCTATGGCGAAGTGAGAGTGTTCAAGCATTATAGTCCGATTGCCTTGTTCGGTGTGCTGAGCGCCTCCCTCGAAGGACCCAAACATGGGAAAAAGAGCGCTCAGGTTTATCCCCAAACACCCCAGCACTAGCGGCACGGGGGCAGAAGCCGACGACTCGCCATCTCTCAGAATTGATAAACATCCGCACAGAAGGTAATATTTTAAATTCCAACAGCATTGCTTAGCGCATATGAACAAGTTTTCAGCGCACATGACAAAATGAGCGAGTTTTACTCAAAAATTACATCCCTGGAACATTCATCCGCCACAAGGCAGGCACCCTTCAGAACATCCTTATAATAATTCTCGGGCTTGTGATGCTCTTTCCCCGGCGGTGGCCCATCCTTCACAAGCTTCTCAGCATCCAGCTTGCCCCAGTGCACCTTAGCACGGGCAAGGGCCCTACGGGCACCTTCAATGCAGACGGAGCGCTTGATGACTTCGAGCCTTGGATAGGCCTCCACCAGCCGCCGCACCAGCCCGAAATAGCTCCCAGGCTGAGCCTCTCCAGGCCACAGCCGAACTATAAGGCCCTTCATGGCCTGTTCGGCCGCCTTGTGGAGCTCGACCAGTTGCTTCAGCTGGTCGCTCAGGGTGTCCGGCCTCAGCATACTGAGACCAGAACACCTTCTCTGTCGAGCTGCCCTCCTCGGCTCGATAGAATGCGGCGGCATCAGACACGCTATGGGGAAGATCTGCGAATGCTCCTGGAAAGCTCTGGATTCGGGTAAGTAACAATTAACTCACGTTTATGTGTTTGCTTTGCATAAAGAATGCCTTACCTGCCACTATCTTTTTCACCGCATCCAACTCCTAGAGGGTCCTCTGGGATTCAGCCTTGGCAGACTTGGCATTTTCAATAGCCACCGCGAGCTCGGACGCTCGCGTCTTTGAGTCAAGCTCCAAACTCTCATGTTTTTCCATGAGAGCCTAGAGCTCTTGCCGCACCTTGCCAACCTCGGCCTCATACTTCTCCTGCTCGGTGCGCTCCGCGGCCGTCCTCTTCTCGGCCTCGAGCAGCGCTTGCTTAAGGGTCGCCACCTCAGACGTGGCCCCTACAATAGCCACGATAATCCTGTCATTGTTTGCAATTGCACTTTTTTATATGTATATATATTTAAACAAGGTATTTCTTACCTTCCTCGTCCTCGAGCTGCTTCTTGGCACGTCCGAGCTCTTGCTCGGACTGCTCGAGGTTCTGCTTTAGCGTGTCCACTTCCGAAGTCAGTGCGGCGGACGCCAGCTGAGAAGCCTGCATACGCATATTGACTCCTTTTTGTTAGACTCCTGCGAATTTTATTTGATCCTCTATTCGGCTTTTCTTCCCGAACGCCAAATAGTGCATCAGGGGCTCCTGTCTATGCGGTAATATTATTTACACATTCTTTACTCACCTCAAAGCCTGTTAAAAGGCTAGCACAAGCTTCAGTCAGTCCGTTCTTGGCGGAATGAACCTTCTGGACCACCGCACTCATAATGGTGCGGTGCTCCTCGTTGATGGAGGCGCCTTTGAGCGCCTCCAACAGATTGTCCGGCGCCTCCGGTTGGACGGGGGTCACCGGCACGGAGGGCTTGGTCCTCTTCGAAGGAGGTCGCCCGCCGGACTCTCAAACCTTTGAAGGTTCTGGAGCGGTGTCTGGCCTAGAGCCGGACTTGGAGCCCTGGGGGTGTTATCCCCTTTACTCCTGGAGTCCGGGAGGTCGCCTTGCGGCGCCTCCAGGACCACTTCCTCCCGGCTTGGAACCTGTTGGGACAACACTTCGGCGTCGTCCGTAGGGTGGGGGGAGGAAGCCGTCGGAAGCGAATTCACATCCGACGAGTCCAGTGAACCGCTCGACAATGCGTCGAGCCGGTCTTTGGGTGGGTTGCATAATCATATTCGACATAAGGGAAAGCTGTGCAATAAAGGAATACTACGAATTACTCTGGTATCCGGATACTTACGATTTTGCCAGGGGCTTGGCCCTGAGCAGCCACTCCTCTTCGCCGTTGTCGGCGTTGGTGGAGTAGTCCGGAGGAAGGGTTTTCCCCTTCTTGGACCCTTCGGCCTCCCCAGTTGGGGCGGCCTTCCTTTTCTTCCCTTCCCCCGCTGGAGGGGGAGAGGTCTCTTCTTCCTCCTTCTCGTCTTCGTGGGAGGAGTGCGTCTTGGAGTCGTCGGATGATGAATCCGACACCTTCGGGCGCCAGGCACTCTTTCGAGTCCCCTTGGCCTTTTTCTTGGCCTTCTTCTCCGGCACCACATAGGGTGCCGGAACCAGCAGCTTCACCAAACGAGCGTCCACTGGGCCTTTGGGCAAAGGAGCCGGACAGTTGATTTGTTCGGACGTCTCCTGCCAATCCTATCAAAGGTAAGGGAGCTTAGATCCCGCATGGAGTCAAACTATGAAAAACTAATACCCTATAAAAGGTAAAAACGGCTTACCGCATGAGTGTGACGCTGCGTGCTGAATCTGCGATCCTCGGTAGCGGATGCGGGGGCCTCGGCGCCCTTGAAAAGCACCTTCCAGGCATCTTCGTACGTCGAAGAGCCTGCTCAGAGTTCGGTGTCGCGCCGGGTCGAACTCCCACAGATTGAAAGCCCGTTGTTGACACGGGAGGATCCGACGGATGAGCATAACCTGGACTACATTGGCAAGCTTGAGCTGCTTGTCCACCAGGGTTTGGATGCATGTTTGGAGTCCGGTCAGCTCTCCTTTTTTACCCACGACAGGCCCGTCTCTTTCCAGGACGTGATCCGCATTGGGGGTCCGGACCGAAACTCGGGGGCTGCAACCCACTTAGGGTCACGCGGCTCGGTGATGTAAAACCACCCCGATTGCCACCCCTTTAGGGTCTCCACAAAGGAGCCCTTGAGCCATAAGACATTGGGCATCTTGCCCACCATGGAGCCTCCGCATTCCGCCTGGTTGCCGCGCACCACCTTCGGCTTGACACTAAAAGTCTTGAGCCACAGGACGAAATGGGGGAGGATGCGGAGGAAAGCCTTGCACATGACGATAAACGCCGAGATGTTGAGGACAAAGTTCGGGGCCAGATCGTGGAAATCCAGTCCGTAGTAGAACATGAGCCCCCGGACAAATGGGTGGAGAGGGAAGCCCAGTCCGCGGAGGAAATGTGGGAGGAACACCACCCTCTCATGGGGCCTAGGGGTGGGGATGAGCTGCCCCTCTTCGGGAAGCCGGTGCGCAATGTCGTTAGACAAGTATCCGGCCTTCCTTAGTCTTTTGATGTGTCCCTCCGTAATGGAGGAGACCATCCACTTGCCTCCCGCTCCGGACATGGCTGGAGAAGGTTGAGGTGGGGAGTGCGGACTTGGGCGCTGGAGCTCGGCTGCGCGAAAATGGATAGGCAAAGGAGGAAGAAGGCATAGGTGAAAAGGTGGATCCTTATCCCCTTATATGGGTGGGCGCGACTATGCGTCCCCACCGGCCTGGTAAAACTCACTTATCTCCCAAGCGCCATAATCAATGGCGCGGTTGGGCTACCCACGCCCGTATTGATGAGAATCCCAGAATAAGGGGACACGATCTCTGCTTTAACATGACGTTGTCGGATTTCTGGTTCCGGCAGACCCTTGAGGTTCGATCACTGGGGTGCGCACGGAGATTTCGCCTCCTACCTACCTGCGCCCCTCCGTCGTGCTAGGATTTAAAACTAAGGAAAGAACAACATGAGAGACGCAGGGTTTATACTGGTTCGGGCCACCGTTGTGGTGTAATACCCTACTCCAGTGTGTGGTGTGGTGGATTGCCTCTTGGGCTGATGTTGATGAACAATACAAGGAAGGAAAGCCTCGCGAGGGTCTGTTCTTGGCTGGGGGATGAACTGCTTGGAGGAGTTCAGTCACCTTTCTCTCTCTCTCTCTCTCTCTCTCTCTCTCTGCTTCCAGCCAACCGACCTCCGACCCCTTGCTATGTGGGTGGCTGGTCCTATTTATAGAGGCCCTGGTCCTCTTCCCAAATATCGAGCAAGAAGGGAGCCAACAATGGCGGGCTAATTTGAAGGGGGACAGCAAGTATCAGCTATCCTGACAAAAGTAGTCTTCGCCTGCGCAAAGCTCTGGTGGTGACGCCGTCTTGGGCTCCACGGTGACCTCCGTCTCGTAGTCCTCCTGGTCTTGGTCTCGTTGCACCGAAATGGCAACCTTTGCCTGATGCCTCGGTACTCCGCGGCTACGCTTGCCTCCTTTGCACCAAAGAGGAAAGGAGGACGCTGCGTGGGCTGGCACCCGCCTGGCACCCTGAGTCGTCATGGCTTGCGTCACGGGCGCCTCGTGAGGTACCCTGCCTTGATCTCTCCACCTCCTCGTGAGCCAGCCTAACGAGGCCGTGCCTGATGAAGCTCCGCGTCGTCCGCCCCACGAGGCTTGGCCCCTCGTGAGGGTCTTGGGTTTGTGTTGGTGAAGACGGGCCGTGCTGGGCCCCCCTTTGAGCCACGCCGCAGGCCGCAGGCAGGAAAGTCTGGGGACCCCCATTCCCAGAATGCCGACAGTAGCCCCCGGGCCCATGGCGCGCCCGGACTTGGCCGTGTAGGGAGGCAGAAGGGCAAGAGCGAAGCGCCGCGGGCCCTAACAGCCTGCGGCCTTGGGCGCCGCGTGGCGGTTGACTGGACGTGGGTGCCCCCACTTCCCCATGATGCCTCGGCAACTGCACAGATGGGACAAGTCCCTGCATGCAAAAACGGGTCATGATTACCTGCGATCGTGGAGGTCGGCGGTTGGCCTTCGCCGGCCATAAGTATGGAACGGCGCGCACCCTTCCAGTCCATCCCTCCTTGCTACTCCTTCTTCCCGATCCTTGCTCCATCTTGCCGCGATGGCTCCGATCCGCCGGTTCTCGATGGCAGAGAAGGGAAAGGCTCCCCGAGAGGGGCCAGACCCACTCCCGCCGAAGAAACGGCTCATCCCCCATGGCCCGGACGAAGGGGCCCTTCAGGTGGTGCCGAGGCCTTGGGGCGAGCGGGCGCCGCCGGGGTTCCCTCTTCCATTGTACGCCCACGTCGAGGGCCCCGAAGGAGTTGATGCTGACCGCCGCGGGTGGCACCGCCGTCGGCGCCGCCGGGTCACTAAGGTGTGGGTCGTCCCCCTGGGGTCCACACCGAGGGCTCCTTCCAAGAGTTCGTGCTCCACGTCGCCATTCCCCTTCAGTCTTGGATCCGCCTTCCTCCCTTCTTCGCCTCCATCATCCCGTAGGGGGAGCCCCTGGAGCTTTGGCTGCAGCACGCTGGCTGCAGCACCCTCGTGACCGAGGCAGAGGTCGTGGTTGTCGCCCCGGGCGAGGTCTACATGACCCGGGGCTGGAGGGAGATCGCTCGGGTTTGCAGGACAAGGGGAGTCTTCGCGATCCACATGGACTACGACGGTGCTTCGGTGATGCTCTTCAAGGTCTTCGATGCGAGCGGGCACCGGCTGGAGTGCTGCCCCGGGGAGGGTGGCCAGGGCCCTGCTGTGACGAGGACTGGGCACGCCACCCGCTCCCTTGGAGGCTCCTCAGGCGGTGGAGGCGTCGAAGGTTCCAGCGACTCCGGCGAGCTCTTCGCGACTCCGGAGACAAGCGACGACAGCTACGAGCCCCCGAGCCGGCGCCGCTCCGGGAGCAGGGCGGGCTCATCAGGCCGCCGCCGGCTCTGATCTGGATGGGGTTGGCGTCGGTGCTTGACGGCCCACTGTTGATGATGGCGTCTTTTGCAGGGACGCGCATAGTTTATGTCCCTTTAGGATCCGTTCCCTGCGAGGAATCAAAAACGCGTCCCGTAGGGGCTTGTAAGGTGCCTGTGATCCTGTCTTGTATATATAACCCTTGTCGTAGAATTGCGCGAGTTGCTCATTCCATCTTAGCTCAGTCCTCCCTTTCGAACCTCACGAGGGCTTGGTGCTCTGCACCGACAGGTCCCAGTCCCAAGGCGGCTTCAGCCGTCGCTGGTATGCCAGGTCGTGATGCCGTGGTCAAGGCCAGGAGGTGAGCGACCCGGAGTTCGGTAAGAGCCCCTGAGTCGCGATGCTCAGGAGGTCCCCTTTGGTGCCCAAGCAGCCGTCCTTCGGTGAGAAAGGAGAGCAGCGTCGCTAACATGGGATAGCATTAGGTGCGGGGATGGTGCCACGATAGCTGGTGCTTCCGGGCAATGACTTATCTCAAGGATCAGGGGCCGCTCTCTGGTGTGTCGCCGGGTCCGTGCATCGGCAGGCGCGAGGTTGCTTGGCGAGGTCCTCATGTGTCTCTCCCCTCTCGCTTTTGCTCCCCTTTCTGCTCTATGTCCTCGGGTCCCGGCCCTCGAGCGAGTCTTAGCCGTCGCTGGTATGCCAGGTCGCGATGCCGTGGACAAGGCCAGAGGGTGAGGGCTGGAGAGCCAGTAAGAGCCCTGAGTCGCGATGCTCAGGTACCCCCTCCCTTTAACGTGCAAGGGGTTCACGCGGACGAGAGCGAAGGAGACACCACAAGGGCCTCGCCTGACGCAGCTCCTTCGGTAGGTCCTGCAGGTCCATCATAGAAAAAGCAAAGGGTTGCCATGACAATTGACGGTCAGCCATGGGTTGCTTCCGAGGGGTAGTGAGGCACTGAAGGCTTGACGATGTGACGCTATGCGGGGCTGCCGCGGCCAGAGCTCAGCCATCCAGGTTTGTCGGTGTTGCAGGGATGGACCCATGCGCAACCGTCGTGCCGTTTGGGAGCAGCTTCGTTAGTTTGCGTCAGCTGAGCAGGCAACTGGGTAAAACTCATTAGCTACGAAGGAGTGGATTCGTTCAAAGAGATGTTGGGAATGCGGACATCACTGGGTCAGGCCCGAGCGACTTGGGGGGTCATGCAGCCCGAGGGGCGCCCCCAACAAGGTAAGCTAACAACATGGAATAAAGGGGATACACGCCGCAGGGACGGACCCACGCGGCCTGGGAATAATGCAACCCTGGGGGGCTCCCAGCCGGAAGTAAAACTTGAAAGATGTCACCTGATGATGTTGAGGACGAAGGGGTGTTGGTGTAGCAGGCTCGGTGGGCTGCGGAAGCCGATCCTCATGAGCCCCTAGGCCCAGGAGCCTTGGGGAGGCTCCGGAGGCGCTGGCGGCTCCTCGCGGGCCATCTCCATCCCTGCCAGGGCAGCGGAACGCCCGGCCTCTCGTGCCTCCGTGATGCCCCTCATGAGGCGCTAGTACGCGTCAGCCGCGTTCGGCAAGCCATAAGGCATGCGAACGTAGCTGTGGGGTGGACCTCCGCAGCGCCCCACTCGCGAGGGCCAGAGGCGCTCCAGAGAGGCGACTCGGTTGAGCCCTGGTATGTCGATGCAGACGCGCAGCCCACCATCCTCGCCTGGATGGGGGGCCACTGCTGGCAGGCGGCCGCCTCCTTTCATGACTCTTGACTCCTGTAGCTCCTGAATGGCCTTGCTGACGAACTCCTG
Source organism: Triticum urartu (assembly GCF_056163025.1). NCBI lineage: Eukaryota > Viridiplantae > Streptophyta > Magnoliopsida > Poales > Poaceae > Triticum > Triticum urartu. The sequence goes on from NC_141878.1 coordinate 92,601,883, forward strand.
AGGGTGCGGATCTCCCTGCCTTGCTCCTCCACGAGGGAAACGTGCTTCAAAACATGCCTCCAGGTGGTGCCCAAGCGGCTCCCTCGTTACCCTAGCTAGGTCGGTGGCCCTCCAAGGGAGAGCCCCTGAGCCCTGCCTGAGGAGGGCGCCGGGCGCGCTTTCTTATGTGATGGAGGGAGGCTCCCCCTGGGTAGGCGCGGGCCCAGAGGGGCCTACCTCCTGAGTGGTCGGGCCGGACGATGTCTTCTTCTTCTTGGGGGTGGTCTCGGGAGGCCTCCTGCTTCAACGATCCGGGTCTTCCAGTGACGCGGCCTGAAAGGCTCGTTCCAGGGAACACACCGTGTCCTTCTCTTCACAGGGCACCGTGATGACTCTGCCACTTCCTGGCATCTTGAGGACGTTGTAGCCGTGGTGAGTTACGGCCATGAACTTGGCCAGCGCTGGGTACCCAAGGATGGTGTTGTACGGCAGGCGAATGTGAGCGACGTCGAAGTCGATGAGCTCGGTGCGGTAGTTGTCGCGTGCCCCGAAGGTGACAGGGAGGCGGACCTGCCCAATCGGGACCGTGGAGCCGTCGGTGATACCGGAGAAGGGCTTGGTTGGCTGAAGCTGGCTGTAGGGCACTTGGAGGTTGTTGAATGTTTCCACGGACAGGACATTGAGCCCTGCCCCGCCATCGATGAGGGTCTTGGTGACCACCACGTTGATGATGATTGGGGAGCAAAGCATCGGGAGAACTCCGGCTGTAGTCGCACACTTGAGCTGATCCGCTGAGTTGAACGTGATGGTGCACGCCGACCACCTGAGAGGGTGCATGGCTTCGAGCCTGGGGGGGACTGCATTCACTTCACGGGCGAACTGCTTGAAGATGCGCTGAGAGGCAGGGGCTTGTGCTCCGCCCAAGATGCAGGCGATCGTGCGCGGCTCCTGGAAGCCCCCAGCCTCCTCGTCCTGGTGGCGGTCCTCGTTTCTCCTTGGCTGCAGCGGCAGCGGTGGGTGGCCTGCGTTGCCTTGCGGGCGATCCTCGCGAGGCTGATCCCTCTAGTCTCCCTCGCGAGGCTGATCCCTCCATCCTCTCTCGTGAGGCGGGTCTTCCCAGCGATCTTCGCGAGGTTGGTCGCGCCACCCTTGGCGCGGGCCATGGTCTTCCAGCGTCCTGCGTTCCTTCCTCCTCCTTGACCGTAGCCCCGGTCACCACGGTCAGGGCGACGGCCGATCCTTCCTTCATGCACGTCTCGGAGTTCTTGACATTCGTTGGTGTTGTGGGTGTGGAGGTCGTGGTACACACAGTACCGGCTGCCCTTGGAAGGTTCGGGCTGATATCTGCCCCGCTTGGTGTCTGGTTCTGCCGCGAGCACGGCAGCCCCCTTGCGCTTCACATCCTTGGCCTTGAGCTTCTTCTCTTCTGGGTCTGCGGCAGGCAGCTCGAAGAGGGAGAGATGCCCTTCCTCAGCCCTGGCGCACTTGTTTGCCAGGTTGAACAGCTCCAAGGAAGTACACAGGTCTTCATGCATCATCAGCTCCTCCTTCATCTTGACGTCGCGCACGCCGTCGGAGAAGGCCGAGATGATGGCCTCCTCAGTCACCTTGGGAATCTTGAGGCGTGCGTTGTTGAAGCGCTGGATGTACTTCTGCAGGGTTTCCCCAGGCTGTTACTTGATGCGGCGCATGTCGCTCACGGCGGGTGGCCGGTCGCGAGTGCCTTGGAAGTTGGCGATGAAGCGGGTGCGCATCTCGTCCAAGGAGGAGATTGTGCCTGGTGCCAGGTTCAGGAGCCAGGTGCGGGCCCCGTCCTTGAGTGCCATGGGGAACCAGTTCGCCATGACCTTCTCGTCTCCGTTGGCAGCTTCGATGCCCATCTCATAGAGCTGGAGGAACTCTGCAGGGTCAGCCGTGCCGTCATAGCGAGGAGGCAGGTCTGGCTTGAACTTGCCAGGTCACGCTACACTGCGTAGTTCGGTGGTGAAGGCGCGGCAACCTGCTGTGGCCATGGGAGGCCTTGGGTGACGGAGACCCTGGTCTTGCATGTCCCCATGCGCTGCAGCTGGGAGCAGCGCGGGGTCTTGACGCGCGGGAGTAGGAGCATGGTCGCGACGTGCGGGAGCAGGGAGCGCCGGGGCAGCTTCTTGCGGGCGAGGGACTTCCTGGCAGCTCTGCTCTTGCCGCGCTGGCGCCTGACGGAGCGGGTTTCGCCCAGGGTCCACGCGCCTTGGGGTCATGGCGTCCTCTTGAGGAGGAGGCGGCCGGGGCGCCGCCGGAGCCTCGTCGCCCGCGCGGGGCGGGGTGCGGTGCAGTGGAACGGACGGCGCAGGAGAGCCCCCTGCGGCGCGGACGAGCTCGGCGACGCGGTCGAGCCATTCTTCATAGACGTCGTCGACGGGACGGTAGCGCAGGAGCTCGTTCGCCACGCTGAGCGCAGCTCGAGCCTCCATGGGTGCGCGGAGCGTGCGGGACGAAGAACCATCTGGGGTGAGCGAGGGAGTTGCGGTGCGGCCGTCTTGCCGCACGGACGGATGCTGAGACGATGCTTGCCGCTCGTCTCCCGCCGGGCCGGTGGCGGCGTTGACGGTAGGTGACGGGGAACGGCATGGATTCCCGCCGACAGGGGCCGTCTGGGCGACGCGGGAAGCGAGTGCGGCCTGGCGCTCGGCGCGGGCCCGACGAGCGTCAGACATGGGCGTGATGGTCGGAGGAGAACGGGGCGGTGGAAGACGAATTCCGGCGCACCCCTACCTGGCGCGCCAAATGTCGGATTTCGGGTTCTGGCAGACCCTTGAGGTTCGAACACTGGGGTGCGTGCGGAGATTTCGCCTCCTACCTACCTGCGCCCCTCCGCCGTGCTAGGATTTAAAACTAAGGAAAGAACAACACGAGAGACGCAGGGTTTATACTGGTTCGGGCCACCGTTGTGGTGTAATACCCTACTCCAGTGTGTGGTGTGGTGGATTGCCTCTTGGGCTGATGTTGATGAACAATACAAGGAAGGACAGCCTCGCGAGGGTCATTTCTTGGCTGGGGGGATGAACTGCTCGGAGGAGTTCAGTCACCTTTCTCTCTCTCTCTCTCTCTCTCTGCTTCCAGCCAACCGACCTCCAACCCCTTGCTATGTGGGTGGCTGGTCCTATTTATAGAGGCCCTGGTCCTCTTCCCAAATATCGAGCGGGAAGGTAGCCAACAATGGCGGCTAATTTGAAGGGGGACTGCAAGTATCAGCTATCCTGACAAAAGTAGTCTTCGCCTGCGCAAAGCTCTGGTGTTGACGCCGTCTTGGGCTCCACGGTGACCTCCGTCTCGTAGTCCTCCTGGTCTTGGTCTCGTTGCACCGAAATGGCAACCTTTGCCTGATGCCTCGGTACTCCGCGGCTGCGCTTGCATCCTTTGCACCAAAGAGGAAAGGAGGACACTGCGTGGGCTGGCACCCGCCTGGCGCCCTGAGTCGTCATGGCTTGCGTCACGGGCGCCTCGTGAGGTACCCTGCCTTGATCTCTTCACCTCCTCGTGAGCCGGCCTGACGAGGCCGTGCCTTTGGAAGCTCCACGTCATCCGCCCCACGAGGCTTGGCCCCTCGTGAGGGTCTTGGGTTTGTGTTGGTGAAGACGGGCCGTGCTGGGCTCCCCTTTGAGCCACACCGCAGGCCGCAGGCAGGCAAGTCTGGGGACCCCCGTTCCCAGAACGCCGACAGACGCGCCAAGGAAACCGCCTCGCATAACACGCTGAGGTGGGACAATAAAACGATTCGAATAAAGGCTTGGCCGTGGTGCGATGTCACACTACGGAATACGTCAGCAGATTAGATTTGTGTAAATATTATTCTCTCTATGGCAATATGTGGAAATTTATTTTACAGAGCTGGACACTATCTTTGTGTTCAAAATCTTCTATGAAGTACTTGGAGGAGGAACCCGCCTTGCAATGCCGAAGACAACCTACGCGCCGGACGCATCGTCATTGAAGCCTGGTTCAGGGGCTACTAAGGGAGTCCTGGATTAGGGGGTGTCTGGATGACCGGACTATACCTTCAGCCAGAATCCTGGACTATGAAGATATAAGATTGAAGACTCCGTTCCGTGTCCGGAAGGGACTTTCCTTGGCGTGGAAGGCAAGCTTGGCGATACAGATATGCAGATCTCCTACCATTGTAACCGACCCTATGTAACCCTAACCCTATCCGGTTTCTATATAAACCGGAGGGTTTTAGTCCGTAGGACAACATTCATACACAACAATCATACCATAGGCTAGCTTCTAGGGTTTAGCCTCTCCGATCTCGTGGTAGATCTACTCTTGTACTACCCATATCATCAATATTAATCAAGCAGGACGTAGGGTTTTACCTCCATCAAGAGGGCCCGAACCTGGGTAAAACTTCGTGTCCCTTGCCTCCTGTTACCATCCGGCCTAGACGCACAGTTCGGGACCCCCTACCCGAGATCCGTCGGTTTTGACACCGACATTGACCTTGAGGACTTTTGTCCCATTAAATTTAGTCCTTTTGATTACTTTTGCTTGCCTCAAAGAAAACTTGCCGCCGAACGTAGAGAATATGAAATGAGTTTCACCAATCTATCTTATTACGATGGCAATACCTAGATCTATTCTTGCTTGTTATGCCTAGCTAGGGGCGTTAAACGATAGCGCTTGTTGGGAGGCAACCCAATTTTATTTTTATTCCTTGATTTTTTCTCCTGTTTAGTGATAAATAAATTATTCAGCCTCTGTTTAGTTTGTGTTTTTTTGTGTTTAATTAGTGTTTGTGCCAAGTAGAACCGTTGGGAAGACTTGGGGAAAGTCTTGTTGAACTTGCTGTAAAAAACATAAACTTTAGCGCTCACGAGAACAGCTGTCATTTTTATTTGAAGAGTGCTATTTAGTTAATTCTTTTTGCAGATGATTAATAGATAAATTCCTCACGTCCAGAAATTTATTTTAGAATTTTTGGGGTTACAGATCTTGCGCTAGCTACAGATTTCTACAGACTGTTCTGTTTTTGACAGATTCTGTTTTTCGTGTGTTGTTTGCTTATTTTGATGAATCTATGGCTAGTAAAATAGTTTATAATCCATAGAGAAGTTGGAATATAATAGGTTTAAAACCAATATAAATAAATAATTAGTTCATTACAGTGCCTTGAAGTGGTCTTTTGTTTTCTTTCGCTAACGGAGCTCACGAGTTTTCTATTTTGAGTTTTGTGTTGTGAAGTTTTCAAGTTTTGGGTGAATTCTTTTGATGGATCATGGAACAAGGAGTGGCAAGAGCCTAAGCTTGGGGATGCCCATGGCACCCCCAAAATAATCCAAGGACACCAAAAATTTAAAGCTTGGGGATGCCCCAGAAGGCATCCCCTCTTTTCGTCCACTTCCATCGGTAATTTACTTGGAGCTATATTTTTATTCACCAACATGATATGTGTTTTGCTTGGAGCGTCTTGTATTATTTGTGTCTTTGTTTGGTAGTATACCACAATCATCCTTGCTGTACACACCTTTTGAGAGAGCCATACATGAATTAAAATTTGATAGAATACTCTATGTGCTTCACTAATATCTTTTGAGCTAGATAATTTTGCTCTATGTGCTTCACTTATATATTTTGAGCTAGATAATTTTGCTCTGTGTGCTTCACTTATATCTTTTGAGATAGATAATTTTGCTCTATGTGCTTCACTTTATCTTTTGAGCGTCATAGTTTTGCTCTATGTGCTTCACTTATATCTTTTGAGCGTTACAATTTTGCTCTATGTGCTTCACTTAGACCTTTTAGAGCACGGTGGTGGATATGTTTTAAAGAAACTATTTATATCTCATGCTTCACTTAAATTAATTTGAGAGTCTCTTAAATAGCATGGTAATTTGCCTAATAATAATATGCTTGGTATTCAAGATTTGTGAAACTTTCTTTTGAGTGTGTTGAATACTAAGAAAAGATTGAAGCATGATAATTGTTTTGAGATATGGAGGTGATAATATTAAAGTCATGCTAGTTGAGTAGTTGTGAATTTAAAGAATACTTGTGTTGAAGTTTGTGATTCCCGTAGCATGCACGTATGGTGAACCATTATGTGATGAAGTCGGAGCATGATTTATTTATTGATTGTCTTCCTTATGAGTGGCGGTCGGGGACGAGCGATGGTCTTTTCTACCAATCTATCCCCCTAGGAGCATGCGCGTAGTACTTTGCTTTGGTAGCTTCTAAATTTTTGCAATAAGTATATGAGTTCTTTATGACTAATGTTGAGTCCATGGATTATACGCACTCTCACCCTTCCACCCTTGCTAGCCTCTCTAATACCGCGCAACTTTCGCCGGTATCATACACCTACCATATACCTTCCTCAAAACAGCCACCATACCTACCTATTATGGCATTTCCATAGCCATTCCGAGATATATTGCCATGCAACTTTCCACCATCTAGTTCATCATGAAGCATTCATCATTGTCATATTGCATATCCCGGTACACCGCCGGATGCATTCACATAGAGTCATATTTTGTTCTAAGTATCGAGTTTTAATTGTTGAGTTGTAAGAAAAATAAAAGTGTGATGATCATCATTATTAGAGCATTGTCCCAGTGAGGAAAGAATGATGGAGACTATGATTCCCCCACAAGTCGGGATGAGACTCTGGACGGAAAATAAGAAAAAGAGGCCAAAGAAGCCCAAATAAAAAAAGGAGAAAGGCCATAAAAAAAGAGAAAGGCCATAAAAATATATATAAAAAATTAGAGAAAAAGAGAGAAGGGACAATGTTACTATCCTTTACCACACTTGTGCTTCAAAGTAGCACCATGATCTTTATAGTAGAGAGTCTCTCATGTTATCACTTTCATATACTAGTGGGAATCTTTCATTATAGAACTTGGCTTGTATATTCCAATAATGGGCTTCCTCAAATTGCCCTAGGTCTTCATGAGCAAGCAAGTTGGATGCACACCCACTAGATTCCTTTGTTGAGCTTTCATATATTTATAGCTCTAGAGCATCAGTTGCATGGCAATCCTGTCGGATTTCGGGTTCCGGCAGACCCTTGAGGTTCGAACACTGGTGTGCGCGCGGAAATTTCGCCTCCTACATACCTGCACCCCTCCGCCATGCTAGGATCTAAACTAAGGAAAGAACAACGCAAGAGACACATGGTTTATACTGGTTTGGGCCATCGTTGTGGTGTAATACCCTACTCCAGTGTGTGGTGTGGTGGATTGCCTCTTGGGCTGATGGTGATGAACAATACAAGGAAGAATAGCCTCGCGAGGGTCTGTTCTTGGCTGGGGGGATGAACTACTCGGAGGAGTTTAGTCACCTTTCTCTCTTTCTCTCTCTCTCTGCTTTCGACCCCAGCTTGTTTCTGGGTTGGCCGATTCTCGATCCCCTCTACCCTGGGGGTGGCTAGTCCTATTTATAGAGGCACTGGTCCTCTTCCCAAATATTGAGCGGGAAGGGATCCAACAATGGCGGGCTAATTTGAAGGGGGACAACAAGTATCAGCTATCCTGACAAAGGTAGTCTTCGCCTGCGCAAAGCTCTGGTGATGACGCCGTCTTGGGCTCCACGGTGACCTCCGTCTCGTAGTCCTCCTGGTCCTGGTCTCGTTGCACCGAAATGGCAACCTTTGCCTGATGCCTCGGTACTCCGCGGCTGCGCTTGCCTCCTTTGCACCAAAGAGGAAAGGAGGATGCTGCGCGGGCTAGCACCCGCCTGGCGCCCTGAGTCGTCATGGCTTGCGTCACGGGCGCCTCGTGAGGTACCCTGCCTTGATCTCTTCCCCTCCTCGTGAGCCGGCCTGACGAGGCCGTGCCTTTGGAAGCTCCACGTCATCCGCCCCACGAGGCTTGGCCCCTCGTGAGGGTCTTGGGTTTGTGTTGGTGAAGACGGGCCGTGCTGGGCTCCCCTTTGAGCCACACCGCAGGCCGCAGGCAGGCAAGTCTGGGGACCCCCGTTCCCAGAACGCCAACAAATCCCTACTCACTCACATTGATATCTATTAAGGGGCATCTCCATAGCCTGTTGATACGCCTAGTTGATGTGAGACTATCTTATCCCTTTTTGTCTTCTCCACAACCACCATTCTATTCCACCTATAGTGCTATATCCATGGCTCACGCTCATGTATTGCGTGAAGATTGAAAAAGTTTTGAAAAAGTTAGAGTATGAAACAATTGCTTGCCTTGTCATCGGGGTTGTGCATGATTTAAATACTTTGTGTGGGGAAGATGGAGCATAGCTAGACTATATGATTTTGTAGGGATAACTTTCTTTAGCCATGTTATTTTGAGAAGACATAATTGCTTTGTTAGTATGCTTGAAGTATTATTATTTTCTATGTCAATATAAACCTTTGTCTTGAATCTTTCTAATCTGAATATTCATACCACAATTAAGAAGATTTGCATTGAAATTATGCCAAGTAGCACTCCGCATCAAAAATTCTCTTTTTATCATTTACCTACTCAAGCACGAGCAGGAATTAAGCTCGGGGATGCCTGATACGTCTCCAACGTATCTATAATTTTTGATTGCTCCATGCTAAATTATCTACTGTTTTGGGCTTTATTTTCCACTTTTATATTATTTTTGGGACTAACCTATTAACCGGAGGCCGAGCCCAGAATTGCGGTTTTTTGTCTATTTCAGTGTTTCAGATAGACGGAATATCAAACGGAGTCCAAACGGAATAAAATCTTCGGGAACGTGATTTTCTCACCGAACGTGATCCAGGAGACTTGGACCCTGCTCCAAGGAACAAAATAGGCGGTCAGGAGGGGGGGCGCCCCCCCCCGTAGGGCGCGCCCCCTGCCTCGTGGGACCCTTGTTGCTCCTCCGGCGTACTTCTTCCTCCTAAATATACACATGTACCCCCAAACGACCAGAACAGGAGCCAAAAACCTAGTTCCACCGCCGCAACTTTCTGTATCCATGAGATTACATCTTGGGGCCTATTCTGGAGCTCCGCCGGAAGAGGGCGGTCATCATGGAGGGCCTCTACATCATCATAGCCTCTCCGATGAAGTGTGAGTAGTTTACCTCAGACCTTCGGGTCCATAGTTAGTAGCTAGATGGCTTCTTCTCTCTTTGAATCTCAATACAAAGTTCTCCCCCTCTCTCGTGGAGATCTATTTGATGTAATCTTATTTTTGCGGTGTGTTTGTTGAGAACGATGAATTGTGGGTTTATGGTCAAGTCTATCTATGAATAATATTTGAATCTTCTCTGAATTCTTTTATGTATGATTGGTTATCTTTGCAAGTCTCTTCGAATTATCCGTTTGGTTTGGCCAACTAGATTGGTAGTTCTTGCCATGGGAGAAGTGCTTAGCTTTGGGTTCGATCTTGCGGTGTCCTTACCCAGTGATAGAAGGGGAAGCAAGGCATGTATTGTATCGTTGCCATCGAGGATAACAAGATGGGGTTTATTTCATATTGCATGAATTTATCTCTCTACATCATGTCATCTTGCTTAAGGCGTTACTCTGTTTTTAACTTAATACTCTAGATGCATGATGGATAGTGGTCGATGAGTGGAGTAATAGTAGTAGATGCAGAATCGTTTCGATCTACTTGTCACGGACGTGATGCCTATATACATGATCATGCCTAGATATTCTCATAATTATGCACAATTCTATCAATTGCTCAACAGTAACTTGTTCACCCACCGTAGAATACTTATGCTCTTGAGAGAAGAAACTAGTGAAACCTATGGCCCCCGGGTCTATTCTCATCATATCAATCTCCATAAGTTTAATATTGTTTTGCTATTTACTTTGGCTTTACTTTTTACCTTGCATCTTTATATCAAAAATACCAAAAATATTCTATCTATCAGATCTCACTCTCGTAAGTGACCGTGAAGGGCTTGACTACCCCTAGTCGTGTTGGTTGCGAGTAGCTATCATTTTGTGCAGGTATGAGGGACTTGAGCGTGGCCTCCTATTGGATTGATACCTTGGTTCTCAAAAACCTAGGGAAATACTTACGCTACTCTCCTGCATCATCCCTTCCTCTTCGGGGAAAACCAACGCAAGCTCAAGACGTAGCAATGCCTTTCTTCTTAATCCGGCCCATCATAACATGAACCGGCCTTCTAGGCCTTGGGCCTTGTCATCCATGTGACCCGCCATTGGGGTCATCAGTAAGTCACCAAGTACTCGCCGGGTCTCTGTGAGCCACCAAGTCTGGACGGGTCATACTTCCGGCCGGGTCATACCGTGGGGTATATCCCCGACATTAGCCCCTAGTTTAATTTGCATTTATCCATGTTAAACTGATCCTCCAAATCAAGACCAACTTTGATAGATTACACACCGGGTCGAAGGTTCTTCTAGGCCGACATTTGATCATCGTTAAGTCCTTGTCATTTACTTGTTAATATGCACATGTCCATGATCTCATAGCAAATCTTCTTTAGCAGATATGTTTCAACTTTGTCAATGCAAAAAATCCAAATACTTCTTTTGAAAAGTCCAGGTCAATAGGCCAGCTTCAGAGTCAAATTGGTCTCCTGTAGAGAAATATTGTGAAGAATAATCCACTTGAGTCGGCTTCCAAAGCGCCGGCTTAAGAAATATTGGTCTTGAAATACCAATCTGATATTCAGCCGGTTTGAAGATGTAGAACTTGCCGGTGTAATATTACCAAAATTGCTGGTTTGTAAATATTGATGGCACCGAGTCATAATTGTTGCCGACGCCTGGTCATAATTATTGATGACGCCGGGCTATGATTGTTGCAGACACCAAGTCATAATGATTGGGGACGCCGAGTTAATCTGATTTGCTCAAAACTGAGAATTCAGAAGTATTTCTCCTTATATCCGTGTTACCTGTAGCCCCCAAGTGTCGGGTTGTAATGCTTGCATCAACCTGGGACTTGTAATTGTCTTATGCTCACAAAAACTTCAACCGGTGTAGCCTGCAAGGGCCGGGTCATTATGCAATAATGAGCAGGGACTTTGTAGATGTAGACTTGAGCAGCAACATGTAGCCCCCAAGGGCCGGCTCAGTAAGATAATATTGAGCTGGGACTTTATATATATTTCCTTGAAAATAATACCATATGTTGTAATCATCTCCATGGGGCTCGAACCCACGTCCATAAGGTGAAGAGCTTTGTACTCTTCCAATTGAGTAGTGGACCTTTCAATATAATGGATTTAAACTTGTGTACCTTGAATTGTTGACAGGAGCAACTGGTAGCCCCCAAGGGCCGGCTCATTACAATGTGATGAGTCGGGTCTTCAATAAGGCCAGTAAAAATGACTTTGCATTAGCCCCCAAGTGCCATGGTGCATGCTGGTAGTGACATGGGACTAGCATATTTGATGTAATCTCAACTTGAATAATGTAGCCCCCAAGTACCGGGTCGTAAGCCTGCAGCGACTCGGGACTATTCCTTCCATTGTAGGATAAATTATATCCATTGATAAAATAATATCCATTGTGCTGAAGCGACTTTGAAAACCTCAATCATAATATTGGTTATTGATAACCATAATAAAAATCCAGCCATGTTGGCTATTAAAGATTTGAATAATATAACCCGGTTTGAAAAACCGGTTCCTGTGATATTGAATCGTACTGCCGGTTTAGGATACCTGTGCAGTAAGGGTGATAACCCAATCTTTAGAAGCCAAAAACTTCCAAATATTTATGATTGTCATATAACTTATCATCCAAAGTCAAGCCGGGTTAATCGAAACCAGATGTATGCTTCATATATGAACAAAAAGTCTCAAGACAAACCCAAAAGACTGTTTTCAAAAAACTTAAGAAAAATAGAAAGAAGAATTTGAGGCTTCTGATTCGAATACGATCAGTAAACCATACCAAAGGGGTTAATCTAGGATTCGAATACGATCATGTAGCCCCCAGTGGCTTTGGCGTTGCGCCGATCAAGAGGGTACCGACAACTATGTTCTCTTTGGTTCGAATACGACCTATGTTTGAACAGGAAGCCCCCAAATGACCTTGAGAGGTTTTTAGCGACCCTGATTCGAATACAATCGAAGTCGGACCCAAAAGGGGTTAAGCTATGATTCGAATACGATCAAGAAGCCCCCTAGTAAGTTTGGCATTGCGCCGATCAAGAGGGTACCGATAGCTATGTTCTCTTTGGTTCGAATACGACCTATGTTTGAACAGGAAGCCCCCAAATGACTTGTAAATGTGGCTATGAGCCGGATCAAAGGGTAATCATAGCTTAGCTCAATAAGCCGGAAGCCCCCAAGTGATATATTTCTAAGTTGTGCTCGCCGGGTGCCTATGTTTGAGTTCTGCTGTGCAACAAACTCTCTTTGGTCCCTGTAACTTTTTTTGAAAACTCGAACTTGCGAGAGGTGAATTCTTTTTAAACCGGAATTTCAAACCGGATATTTAGAGCTTCAAAGCTTTGTGGGAGACAGGTTTACCTTGAGCCGGATTGTAAACCGAAGCATCATTGTGAGCCGGAAATTCTCTGACGGCCTTTAAATTTTTACCAATATGGCGGTAGCCTCCGGGACCGGGTTATCTTCCCTCCAATGACCCGGGGTCTTGAATCTCACGATATTTGCTAAGTCATGTCATCATAGCCCCCGAGTCTTAAGACTACTCGAGGAGTTGTCTTGATATTCTCCATTTTTGATCGTGATATAAACCGGTATGAGTCATTCAATAGCTCAGTGTTATAATAATCCCTAGACAACTTGTCATGCATTGGAGAACTTGTAAGCCAGAGTAATTGCACTTTTTTTAAATAAAGCAATATGTAATATAAAAAATATACTGAATGGATATCACCTGATACATCAAGCCAATAGCCATCCGCCGCAGAGTTGATGATCCCGATGGTGAAGCTGAAATCAATCATGGGCGAGTTGGCCGCGGGAGCACACAGATGAGCCGGCCACGGCGTTGTAAGCCAGCTCGGACGGGCGAGCCAATCACAAGGTTTGTAAACCGGCACGGACGCTCGAGCCGGTCGCAGATGCGGATGAATGTAAACTGAACAACGGGGGCGGCAATTTGCACATGTATCTGTCGAATAGCATCGCACGATCAGATGCTAGCGCCTGATGGTGGAGCAAGCTATATATCCATGACACGGCCATCGCTCTTGCAGTGAACAATTGTCCTGCAATAAAAATATCACAACAAGAGTGACTGCTTCAATGAATTAATATTGAAAAATAGATAGGGCAAATAGCACCTGGTAATATCATGTAGTGGACGTAGCCATTCTCAACCCAACTAGTACTAGTACTTCTGTAGCAACAGTAGCAGCACTAGCAAGTAGCAACCAAAATATACATTATCCTTGATCTCACATGGAGTCGGTAGCACCAGTGGTTCATCCGTAGCCCCTTCCCCTCATCCGTGAGTTACAGGTTCAGCTCCAGTAATCGCAACCTAACTTCCCTCGTGAACTCCAACAGCCCTAGTATGGGACGTGGCGGGCCAGCCCAGCGGCTCACCAGTCGGGGCGGCTTGGCGCATCAGGCGGCTCACGCCGCTGCTGAAGGCAAGGGACGGGCAGCGCGTGGAGGAACGACTGACCCGGAGAAAAGGAGGTTCAAAGTATATAGTGGAAATCATGACGGCGGCTCACAGGCGTTGAGGTAGAGATGGTCGGCGATTGATTTGACCGCGACAACAGCTTTTCGAAGCGACTGCGGGTTAAGGGTAGTGCAAGGGTTGTCGTGGTTCTAAGACGGATAGTAGAATGGGGGTAGGTATGAAGAGGCAAGATCCTAGCTATGGAGTAGTTGTACACACGAGTTTACGAGTTCAGGCCCTTCTCGGAGGAAGTAATAGCCCTACGTCTCGATGTCCTGGGGCAGTCGACTGGATTATATGTCTATGTATGTTTACAAAAGATGTGAACCCTTGTCTTGGAGGAGGGGGTGGCTTATATAGAGTGCGCCAGGACCCCAGCTCCCCTCCGTTATGCGGGGTTCAATGTACATAAAGGTGGAGCGTTATAGGTAACGTCCGTATTAAAGTGCTATAAATGGTAGTTAAGGCTATGAGTAAACGCCTGACCGTTGCTGTGTAGAGTGGCTTCAGATCTTCTGTTTGTCGAGTGACTTCTGTGATGGTCGAGTGACATTGATTCTTCCGAGTGGAATGTCTCCGGTCGAGTGGATGATGGTACCCTTTGAATGCTGCTGGCTTTAGGGTGATGTCCTTGGGGAGGTAGTCTAGGTCAGGCCTATGACCCTACCCTAGGTACATAGCTTCATCATTAGCCCCCGAATGGTTCGGGGCTTGAGTGGAGAAGGAGTTGAGAATTTCTCTGATTCAATTTTTGTGCTTCGGTAGTGACTTATCGTGACCAAGCAAACAACCATAATGATCTCAACTCCTTTTCAGTCGCCTTGATCCACTCTTGAATCTGCCGAGTGAACTTTACTGTGGTGTATTGAGTACTCGTATGGAGAAGATATTCCATCTGACAGATTTCCCTACTTCACGCGGATATCGTGGGATTTGGATTTTGGGAAGCGTGCGAGACGGGGGAGGCCGCAGTAATCGGAAGGGATTAGGTGCGGCCGCCTCGATCACTGCGCCACCTTTTTTTGCCACGTACCTCGCGCGTGACTGTTGCGGGATTTAATTGGGTCGTGCGGACCCACAGGTCAGCCACTCGGAAGCGGCCCCATATAAGGCGTTGGGTCGGGGTTTTCTTTGAAAAGTGCGTCTTTGTTCTTCTCTTTTCCTCTCAGTTTTCTCCGCTGCATCTACTCCTGCTCCAGTGCCACCGCCCCGTTCGAGCTCTGCTCGCCGCGATGGGGAAGGAGAAGACGGTGACATTGGAGCGCGTGAATAAGGTGATGGCGAAGGCGAAGGGGAAGAAGTCTGGCTAGGGCGGATCTTCTTCGAGGGTCGGCCTGCCGTCGGGCTGGATCCAGGGTGACTGGATCCCCTCGACGATCCGCCAGGACGACATTGACGACGTGGTTGAGGGGGGTATGATCCCCCACGAATCGGCGCGACTCCCGGCGAACGAGACGGAGCCACAGCCACAGGAGGGTGAGCGCGTTCTCCTCGCTACTCACGTCGACCGCGGGTTTTCCTTGCCTCCCCACCCTTTCTTTTGAGGTTTTTTGAACTTCTTCAAGGTGCAACTCCACCACTTTACTCTGAATACCATCGTGTACCTTGCTACTTTTGTGTCCATGTGTGAGAGCTTCCTGTGCTGTCGGCCACACTGGGGGCTCTTCAAGCAGGCCAACCCGAGTGATGAGAGGACACAAGTGATTCAGATGTGCGGGGGTCTTGGGATTCAGATGAGGAGTAAAAGTAGTTTCCTAGCCATGATCCTGCCTGAGTCGGTCCAAGGGTGGTAGTCGACCTGGTTCTACTGCAAGGACCAGCCGAATCCCGGTCAGTCGACTGGACTTCCCCCCTTTTCCATGGCCCGAGTGGAGAAGCCCTCTGCTTTGAAAGTGATCCCAGAGGAGAGGGCGCAAGTGAAAGTGATGGTTGAGTGAGTAGTTCAGCTTGTCCGTGACGGGGTAACCGGTATGGTTCTGTTGGAGGTCTTCCTCAGGTGACGCATCCAACCCCTTCAAGCTCGTGACCATCCGATTTGGATGTATTTGGGCACCGACGACTCCACTCGGATCCATCGAGAGGAAGTCGACGATGCCACATTGGAAGGGTGGCTGAAGAGCATCACTGGCAACAAGGACAACCCCAGGGGATCTCGGAGGATTCCTCCGCTCAACAACTCCTACGAAACCGACAAGGTATGACTCCAAGTGGTCGAGTGTCTTCTTGATTTATCCAGTAGCTGTTTGCTGTCATCCGACTGTCTCCTATCTTGGTTGTTGTCTTCTAGGCTCTGACTGAGATGTACTCGATGCCCAACGGGGAGCACGAGCAGGACCCGGAGGGGGCAGCGAGTGGATGTGAAAGCGGCGAGTGGCACTCTACGACGAAGAGGATGAGGACATCGACGACCTGAGTGATGAAGAAGAGGTCAACTCTCCTCCTCGTAGGGAAAAACGATCCAAGATTTCTCACGATCCAGCAAGTGCCCGCGGCAAAGCGACCGTGCAAACTGGGCAGTCATCGAAGCACCCTCGAACGTCTTCTCCGGCGCCGACTGAAAAGGCGTCGAAGCAACCGAAAGCTACACCGTCCAGACCACCAAAGGCCTTGCGGAAGATCAAAGTGGCCATCCTCATTTCTTCTGGGTATTAGTTGGACTTGATTTCTTGTTTTAGTATGAATCTGGATTCGAGTCGAGTCATTTCGTCAAACATGACCGACTGAATTCTGAAATTTGTAGTGCTGCTACTTCTGGGACTTCCACCCGCCAGTATGAAGATGAGGACATGGAAGATGCGGTCACCTCCAACCCGGGTACAATCCTCGTGATCTTGTTCTCGATTGTATAGTAGGTTAAATTCGGGCGACTCATTTAGGGTCGACTGATTTCTTTGCAGCCCCTCCCAATGTCATTGAGCTTCCGGATGATGACGAGGACGTGCCGCTGAGGCCCAGGAAGAAGAAGGCAACAGCTAGCAAGACATCCCAGTCGGAGCCAGCGACGGAGCGAGTAGTTCAACGGCCCGAAGATGTGAGTAAGGTTTCTGTAACCGTTGCTGACCTAGTGTCGAGTGTGCGTCCCGCATCGTTGACTGCTCTAGAGCTTGCTTCAACCATCCAACCTCATGCCTCGGATCTCCAAGCCGCTGCGTCTGGACTGTCCGTCCCCTTCTTTCCTACTCATCATGCTCCAGAAAGCTAGTTGGACACCGCTGCGGAGGCTATTCGTCAAGCTGGCATAATGATGGAGCGGGTGAAGGTGGTGGACGAAAGCAGTCAGGCTGCTTATGGCGCCAGCGCGGCTCTTCGAGCCAATGTCCAAGTAAGTCAACTTCCGACTGAATTTGTTCTTTTAGGATATGTTACCCGAATATTTTCCTTCGTGCAATCTTTCATTCTCTTGCACTTAGAGATTGTACACCCACTAGGTGTAGTCGAGTGGAATCCGAACCAGTGGGGGCACGCCAAGTGCACCCACTGGGTGTAGTCCCCGAGACCGCGGTCGATTGCTGGCAGTCGGTTGGGGCCAGAGCACTTCTTTCTCTCTCTCTCTCTCTCTCTCTCTCTCTCTCTCTCTTTTACTCGGCCTAGGCGGACCGGCCGAGGGGAATCCGAACTAGTGGGGGCATGCTTAGTGCACCCACTGGGTGTAGTCCCCGAGACCGCAGTCGACTGCTGGCAGTCGGTTGGGGTCTGAGTAGTCTTGAAGTTTTATTCATTCAGAAATAAATAATCTTTGATCTTGTCGATTGATATGTCTTTTACTCACTGTAGAAATCTTGTACGCTGATCTCCAAGTTCGCCGAATTTGAGGAAAAGTAAAGGCAACTCAACCTTGACCTGGAGTTGGCTCAGCAGAACTTGAAGAAGGCTTAAGATGGAGTCGCTGGTGCGGAAGGTAACAGCCTGTCGACTGCTTATCTTGACCATCTCTCAAGTTATCTCTTCATTCTTCTGTTTGATCTAAATGTGTATTTTGTAGAGAAAATGAGGCTGGCCCTGGAGAAGAAGGATCTGGACCTTGCAGCTGCGCAAAAGGAGGCTCAGGAGAAGACTGCCCTTGCTGACCAGAAACTGGCTTCGGTCGGAGCACTGGAGGAAGAAATCAACAAGCTGAAGTCGTCTCTCACTGAATCCAATCGAGAGGTGACTCGTTTGAAAAAAGATAAAGTGGCTCTGACCGACCAGCTGGAGAGCATGACTCGCAGGAGGAATGATTTGGAGGCTTATCTGAAAGCTCTCGCCGAGAAACTCTTTATTATGCTTGAAGGTACCTCTTTTTTACTCGACTGTTTTACTATTTGCAGGTTGGACCCGACCAGTCGACTCATTAACTCCATGACTCTGCAGAATTCTGCCAAAACTTTGAAGAGGAGACTGGACGGGTCGAGACAGGCTTGGACCCTATCTTTTCTCCAGTCAGTGACGAGGCTGCCATGAATGTGCTTCGACTGGAATCTCGCATCGCCAGAGTTACAAGTTATCTTGCTCGTCTGAAGGTTGCAGTTTCATGCATCGACTCATCGCTCTGGCCGAGGGCAACGCTTCAGAATGATATCGAGTCTCTGATGGCTCGACTCAACGAGATCCCTGGTCGAGTGCAGGAATGGAAGAAGTCCTCTGCCCGATGTGGTGCTGACGTGGCCCTGCCACTGGTCAAGGTCCACTGTCAAGAAGCTCGAGAGGACAAGTTGGCGGAGATCAAGGTCGCCAACACAAAAAGGCACGACTTCCAATCCTTCATGGAGACTTTTATTGCTGCTGCCACTCAGATCGCGGACGGGATTGATTTGGACGAGTTTGTCGAGCCTGCAAGTCCTCCTCCCGCCGAGTGAACAAACTGGATACTTAAACTTGCTTTAAATTTGTCTTGTAATGTCGAGTGGTTTTTGTAACCGTTAAATTCCTTTGGGCCTGACGCCCAAGTACTTTTAACTTCGTTCTGAAACTCTTGAGATTTTATCTGATCTTGGTTTATCTTCTGCATGTGCTTGCGTTTGCCTTCGAGTGGAATTTAATCTTCACTCGGAATATTTTTTGAGATGCAAATCTGAGGGAGATATCCCAGTTGACCTGCACCTCGTCGTCCTTGCGGATAGGGATGGAGTGGACATTGTACTTGTGGCGCAGCTCCGTGGAGAGGATTGCAGTCGACCTGCACCTCGTCGTCCTTGCGGATAGGGATGGAGCGGACGTTGTACTTGTGGCGCAGCTCTGTGGAGAGGATTGCAGTCGACCTGCACCTCGTCGTGCTTGCGGATGGGGATGGAGCGGACATTGTACTTGTGGCGCAGCTCCATGGAGAGGATTGCAGTCGACCTGCACCTCGTCGTCCTTGCGGATAGGGATGGAGCGGACGTTGTACTTGTGGCGCAGCTCCGTGGAGAGGATTGCAGTCGACCTGCACCTCGTCGTCCTTGCGGATAGGGATGGTTTTTCAACTTAGGCGAGTACTAGACTGCAGCTAAGCCCCCGGGCGTGAGGTTTTCTCATCACTCGGTAGGATTTTTGAAACTTAGGTGAGCACTGGGCTGCAGCTAAGCCCCCGAGTGTGAGGTTTGCTCATCACTCGGTAGGATTTTTGAAACTTAGGCGAGCACCGGGCTGCAGCTAAGCCCCCGAGTGTGAGGTTTGCTCATCGCTCAGTAGGCTTTTTGAAACTTAGACGAGCACTGGGCTGCAGCTAAGCCCTCGAGTGTGAGGTTTGCTCATCCCTCGGTAGGATTTTTGAAACTTAGGCGAGCATTGGGCTGCAGCTAAGCCCCCAAGTGTGATGTTTTCTCATCACTCGGTAGGATTTTTGAAACTTAGGTGAGCACTGGGCTGCACCTAAGCCCCCGAGTGTGAGGTTTGCTCATCACTCGGTAGGATTTTTAAAACTTAGGCGAGTACTGGACTGCAGCTAAGCCCCCGAGTGAGAGATTTGCTCATCAATCGGTACGATTTTTTCAACTTAAGCGAGTACTGGACTGCAGCTAAGCCCCCGAGTGAGAGGCTTGCTCACCACTCGGTAGGATTTTTTCAACTTAGGCGAGTACTGGACTGCAGCTAAGCCCCCGAGTGAGAGGCTTGCTCATCACTCGGTAGGATTTTTTCAACTTAGGCGAGTACTAGACTGCAGCTAAGCCTCCGAGTGAGAGACTTGCTCACCACTCGGTAGGATTTTTTCAACTTAGGCGAGTACTGGACTACAGCTAAGCCTCCGAGTGAGAGACTTGCTCACCACTCGGTAGGATTTTTTCAACTTAGGCGAGTACTGGACTGCAGCTAAGCCCCTGAGTGAGAGGCTTGCTCATCACTCGGTAGGATTTTTTTCAACTTAGGCGAGTACTGGACTGCAGCTAAGCCTCCGAGTGAGAGGCTTGCTCACCACTCGGTAGGATTTTTTCAACTTAGGCAAGTACTGGACTGCAGCTAAGCCCCCGAGTGAGAGGCTTGCTTTTTCAACTTAGGCAAGTACTGGACTGCAGCAAAGCCTCCGAGTGAGAGACTTGCTCACCACTCGGTAGGATTTTTTGAACTTAGGTGAGTACTGGACTGCAGCTAAGCCCCCGAGTGAGAGGCTTTCTCATCACTCGGTAGGATTTTTTCAACTTAGGCGAGTACTAGACTGTAGCTAAGCCTCCGAGTGAGAGACTTGCTCACCACTCGGTAGGATTTTTTCAACTTAGGCGAGTACTGGACTGCAGCTAAGCCCCCGAGTGAGAGGCTTGATCATCACTCGATAGGATTTTTTCAAGTTAGGCGAGTACTGGACTGCAGCTAAGCCTCCGAGTGAGAGACATGCTCACCACTCGGTAGGATTTTTTCAACTTAGGCGAGTACTGGACTGCAACGAAGCCCCCGAGTGAGAGGCTTGCTCATCACTTGGTAGGATTTTTTCAACTTAGGCCCTGTTTGTTTCATAAGTCCTAGGACATTTTTAAGTCCCAACTTATAAGTTATAAGTCCCTAACTGTTTGTTTACAGGGACTTATAAGTCCCAAGTCCCTACCTGTTTGTTAGCAGGGACTTATAAGTTGATAAAACACTTGTTCACATAACCCTTGTTCATACAAACGAATTACAGAATAGTGACAACCGAAATAACACTTGTTCACAACACTTGTTCATACAAACGATTAACACTTGTTCATAAGAACCAGAATAAGAGAGAGTACATAAGAACTGAGATAAAAGAAATTACATAAGCAAACAACACTTGTTCATAACACTTGTTCATACAAACGATTAACACTTGTTCATAAGAACAAAAATAAGAGAGATTACATAACAATCGAGATAAAAGAAATTACATAAGCGAACAACACTTGTTCATATCATTGTTGTTTGAAGGACCACAACCCATCAGCGACCCAAGCTCTGAATTGATTCATAGCAGCACTGTCCATCTCATTTGTTGAATCATTTGTTGTGGTCGTTGGCATAGACAATGGTACATAATTTTCATCTTGATCACACTTGTCGAATTCTATATTGGGGAGTTGACTTTGTCTAATAAAATTGTGCAGTGCAATGCAAGCCACAATGATTTTGCTTTGTTTCTGCTGTGGATAACTAGGCAAGTGAAACAAAATCCTCCACTTGTTCTTCAAGACTCGAAAACACCTCTCGACGACATTTCTAAGTGAAGAATGGGTGAAATTGAAGTGTTCCTTTTTTCCTCTAGGCATTGTGCCATCACGGTACTCCTGGAAATGATAGGTTAAACCCTTGAATGGTGCAAGATAACCCGGTCTATTTGGGTACCCTGAGTCCACAAGATAAAACTTATTAGGTGGAGGTTTTGGAAACTTGTCACCAAATCTGGATCGGGCATCATTGAAGACCCTCATGTCATGCACTGATCCTAGCCAACTAGCTAGGACAAATGTGAATCTCATATCAAAGTCACACACACACATCACATTCTGACTCTTCTCCTTATGTCTATTCCTATGCTGGGCAGCAGTGGCAAGTGGTACCACAACTTGTATGTGTGTCCCATCTATTGCACCAATGCAATTATCCATAAATGGTGCATACTTTCTAGATCTTAATTTGGAATGCACAGTTCTGAATTGACGATCTACTGGCCTGATGATGTCTTTTGCAAGCTTGATCAGACATAACAAAACCTTATCAAACTTACTTACAATTGTCTCCAATGACCTAACAAATCTGTTTTCTGCTTGTCTTACAGATTGAGGGGAACCTACTATCCAAAGAAACAGGCCTAGAGACTCAACTGATGACATTTTTTAGTGGACTTCAAACCATAGGAATCAACAAGCACACTATGCAATTTCTCAAACACTGGTCTGTGCATTCTAAACATGTTGTAACAAGCAGTTTCGTTGCCTAGTGTTGTCATAACCCAATGATGCCCAGTCTGTATTGGTACTCTTCTAGGTCCTTTGTTACCGTAAGAGTCCAAGTAGTACATACCAATCAAGCAGGCCATCTGCATCATTCTTCTCTTCCTTTTTTGGTGAATGAATAACATCAGTGCTTCATCATCACTGCTGCTCCCATCATCACTGCTGATTCCATCAACACTGATGTCATCATCTTGAAACATGCAAACATTAGTGTAACTTCTTCATCATGCACCACCTCTTCAACTTGAAAACATTAGTACATGCATGAAAAAGGACACACAGTAACATGCAATGATCATTTAAAAAGGACACACAGTCACACAGTACAGGTCCATTACATAAATTAGAAAAAGGACAAACAAGATCACTACTACACTAGGACAACTTCTTCATCATGCACCACCTCTTCAACCAAGTCAGTCTAGCCTGATCACTTGAAATGTTCTGAAATATGACTCTGCTTGCCTCATCTGCAAACAGTTGAGTTGCCATGAAGTACTCAACACTTGTTTCTTCTGCACCACATTTAACTACCAACATTTGACAATGAGTAATGGATTCCTTAGTGTTGTTTGCTTTCTTCTCCTTTGCCTTGTCCTTTGCTTCCTGCCTTTTGTTTGCATATTTAGTGATCATGTCAGAAGTGTTCTCACTATTCATAGTATTGATGAGCCCTGTCATTAGTTTCACCATTGGGCTCTTGTGTTTCTTGCTGACTGTTCACCGCCATTGCTTCCCCTCTTCCTGCTGGTGGTGCTCATTGGACTCTCCTCATTCCCATCATCGGCAACAACATATTCTTCTTCATCTTCATCTATGGGCACATAAGCTGATGATCCATCAACTACCACACCTTGAAATAGCTCTATTAGCATATCCAAATACTCAGGATTGCCACCCTTGACTCTTCTGACATCTGGTCTCTCCTGCAACATTAGTTAGGTAATTAGGACAAGGCTAAATAATGTAACCACGTGTGAGCAATTCAGATGTATTTTGCAGAATAATGTATGTACCTTAATTACTTTTTTCCACCACTCATTCGATGCGGTTATAGCTCCATCTCTAGTACGGCCACAACCTGTTTGCTGCCCCAACCACACCCAAGCAGTATAGTGGCTCTTGAGTCTAGTTATGCAATTTTTGAATTGCTTGGTAGTATGGAGGAGGCCAGCACGCTGATAAATTTTTTTCTTCATGTTATTGTAGGCTCTACTTGTCCAAGTACCATTCACACAGTGCCCATCCCTAGATTCCTCACAGGCGATGTTACAAAATACAGTAATATGCTCGTCTCTCCAATCAGCCTTGGCAATGTTTTTCTAAACAAAAAAATAACAAGTACACAATTCAAACAAAAGTAGAATCAAGCTGGTTCAAATTCTACACCAAGGTATACCATTATACACACAATTAGCTAGCATATAAAGAAGATGAATTTGCACCCTGTGACAGAAAGCTAACTATGTATACCAATCAGAATTTTACCTCTCCAAAAGCAAAATCCTCATCTTCAATCTTCAAAGCCTTCATTCTCATCGACATCTTCTGAAGATGCAGCAGTTGACGACACACGTTGCTTCCCCGCAGCTTTTCCTCTACTGCCGGCCAACGAGGACCCATGGGCTTGACCTACACCGCATCCGGTGACCTGTGACACGGCCCTCCCACGCCCTATCATGCCTCCCTCAACAGCAGATGCGCCCGGGGCGACGAACGGACGTAGGTGAGAGCCAGCTCGGCCTCCGAAGTTCAGAGACCGTGCTCGGCCTCCTCCGCCCTGAGACACGGGCCTCCCACCACCAGGTCCAGTAGGAGGAATACCATGGCCGACGGACTGGCCGAAGAGGAGTTGCTGGTACGAGCCCAACTCCGGGAAGTCGTCGACGTTGTGGTTGAGATCCAAGAATCCCATTCCCCTCCCGAGATTTCCCCCAGCGGATGAGCCTTGCGATGCCTGATGATGCACGTGGAACTGAGACGAGAAGGGGATCTGGTCCTCCTCATCGTTGGCCATGGCGGCGGCGCTTCTGGGTACTGGGGGCGGCGGTGATTTTGGTTGCTGGGGGCGGCGGCGGAAGGAGCAAAGGGGGGCAGGAGCGATGCGGGGTAGGAGCGATGTGGGATGGGGCAGGGGAATCGATGGATAAGTCCCAATAAGCTCCTCCCTGAGAGTCTTTTTTGATAAGTCCCAAATCACCACTTTAAGTCCCTATAAGTCCCTCCTGATTGGTTTAGATGGGACTTATAGGGACTTAAATAAGTCCCAAAAGCAATAACTCCCTTGAAACAAACAGGGTCTTAGGTGAAACGGATTCGTAGCTAATCCACCCACTGGGGGATTTCAGAAACAAACGTAAGCAATCGACAATCATTTTCAGAAGACTGTAAAAACTCTTGTCTTTGATAAAAAAACTACAAAGGTGCTTCTTATTACATCTCAACAGACTGAGTGTTTAAGTATAAAAGGGGCGAAGCAGCTCCGCATTCCAAGCGTGCGGCTCGTCTTTCTTGTGCTCGACGTCGTAGAGGTTGTACGCTCCATTGTGGAGCACTCTGGTGACAACGAAGGGGCCTTCCCAAGAGGGAGCAAGCTTGTGTTGTTTCTGCTGATCCACTCGGAGAACCAAGTCTCCCTCTTGAAATGCTCGACCCCTCATGTTTCTGGCATGGAATCAACGCAGGTCTTGTTGATAGACGGTTGATTGGACCAAGGCCATCTCTCTTTCTTCTTCCAAGAGATCAATGCTACCTCTTTTAGCACTGCGTTGGTTTTCCCCGAAGAGGAAGGGATGATGCAGCAAAGTAGCATAAGTATTTCCCTTAGTTTTTGAGAACCAAGGTATCAATCCAGTAGGAGGCTACGCGCAAGTCCCTTGTACCTGCACAAAACAAATAAATCCTCACAACCAACGCAAATAGGGGTTGTCAATCCCTATGAGGCCACTTACGAGAGTGAGATCTGATAGATATGATAAAGGTAATATTTTTGGTAAAGATGCAAAGTAAAATAAAAGAAAAGTAAATAGCAAAGTAGTAGGAGAACAACATGATGAAGATAGACCCGGGGGCCATTGGTTTCACTAGTGGCTTGTCTCGAGAGCATAAGTATTCTACGGTGGGTGAACAAATTACTGTTGAGCAATTAACAGAATTGAGCATAATTATGAGAATATCTAGGCATGGTCATGTATATAGGCATCACGTCCGAGACAAGTAGACCGACTCCTGCCTGCCTGCATCTACTACTATTACTCCACTCATCGACCGCTATCCAGCATGCATCTAGAGTATTAAGTTAAAAACAGAGTAACGCCTTAAGCAAGATGACATGATGTAGAGGGATAGACTCATGCAATATGAAGAAAACCCCATCTTGTTATCCTCGATGGCAACAATAAAATACGTGCCTTGCTGCCCTTACTGTCACCGGGAAAGGACACCGCAAGATTGAACCCAAAGCTAAGCACTTCCTCCCATTGCAAGAAAGATCAATCTAGTAGGCTAAAGCAAACTGATAATTTGAAGAGACTTGCAAAGATAACCAATCATACATAAAAGAATTCAGAGAAGATTCAAATATTATTCATAGATAGACTTGATCATAAACCCACAATTCATTGGTCTCAACAAACACACGGCAAAAAGAAGATTACATCGAATAGATCTCCACAAGAGAGGGGGAGAACATTGTATTGAGATCCAAAAAGAGAGAAGAAGCCATCTGGCTACGATGGACCCGTAGGTCTGAGATAAACTACTCACACTTCATCGGAGGGGCTATGGTGTTGATGTAGATGCCCTCCGTGATCGATCCCCCTCCGATGGAGCTCCGGAACAGGCCCCAAGATGGGATCTCATGGATACAGAAAGTTAAGGCGGTGGAATTAGGGTTTTTGCTCCTGTTCTGATTGTTTGGGGGTACGTGGATATATATAGGAGGAAGAAGTACGTCGGTGGAGCAATAGGGGGCCCATGAGGGTGGCGGGTGTGCCTGGTAGGTTAGGGCGCACCCCCCTACCTCGTGGCCTCCTGTTACGTGCCTTGACATAGGGTCCTAGTCTCCTAAGATGTATTCGATGAGAAAATCACGTTCCAGAAGGTTTCATTCCGTTTGGACTCCATTTGATATTCCTTTTCTTCGAAACCCTGAAACAGGAAAAAACAGCAATTCTGGGCTGGGCCTCGGGTTAATAGGTTAGTCCCAAATATAATATAAAAGTGGATAATAAAGCCCAATAATGTTTAAAACAGTAGATAGTATAGCATGGAGCAATCAAAAATTATAGATACGTTGGAGACGTATCAATCAACTGCATCTTGTCATGCTTGTTCTGCTTCTTCCTCTGAGAAAAGCTCAACTCGGGGCGCATTGTGGAGCAAGTCACTCGGAAGTACAGCTTCGGCTCCATAAACCAAGAAAAATGGGGTTCTGCTAGTCGACCGATTGGGAGTTATCCTCAATCCCCACAATACTGATGGAAGTTCATCGACCCGGGCTCCTGCTGTGTGTTTGAGGTCACGCATCAGTAGGGGTTTCAGTCCTTTGAGAATCAATCCATTTGCTCTTTCAGCTTGTCCATTCGACTGGGGATGGGCGACTGAGGCATAGTCGACTCGAGTACCTTGTGAAGCACAGAAAGTTCTGAATTCATCAGAATCAAAGTTTGATCCGTTGTCAGTGATGATGCTGTGTGGAACACCATATCTGAATGTTATCTCTCTAACGAAGCTGACAGCAGTACTGCCATCAAGGTTCTTGATAGGCTTGGCCTCAATCCACTTGGTGAACTTGTCGACTGCTACAAGCACATGAGTGAATCCACTCCTACCAGTCCTCAGAGATCCAACCATGTCCAATACCCAAACAGCAAAGGGCCAGATGAGTGGAATGGTCTTCAGGGCCGACACAGGCTTGTGAGACATGTTGGAGTAAAACTGGCAACCTTCACATTTGTCGACTATTTCTTGTGCCATCTCATTTGCCCGTGGCCAGTAAAATCCCGCTCGGTATGATTTGGCCACAATGGTCCGAGAGGACGCATGATAATCA
Source organism: Triticum urartu (assembly GCF_056163025.1). Lineage (NCBI taxonomy): Eukaryota > Viridiplantae > Streptophyta > Magnoliopsida > Poales > Poaceae > Triticum > Triticum urartu. Next base: position 92,628,824 of record NC_141878.1, read on the forward strand.
CAGGTCCCCGAGTGGATGTCGTTGAGGATCACTCGACCTTCTTCGGGCGTTATGCATTTCTGGCAAACTCCAGTCACACTTTCTCTGAACAATTGTCCTCTTCTAAGTAAAGGCTTTAGATCAATGGACGATCTGTCGAGCCTCTTCTTCATCTTCTGGGAGTTCCCTTCTAAGAATGTTTGCGATATATGGTACTGTCCAATCGGGGGCGATGACCAAAACCTCCAAAATCAAATCGACTACGGCTGGAACCTTGATTTCAGTCGGATGGGTGGCACTCTTCGGCTGTGGGGGCTCTTCAGTGAAGGGATCTTCTTGAACTGAAGGTGTATGAATGTGCTCCAAGAACACATTGCTGGGGATGGCTTCTCTCTTGGCACTACAAGAAATATGTAAACTTGTGACCTTGACTATTGGTCACTGAAAGGTCATTGTTTTTCATTTGTGACCTTTTTGTGACCAAAAACAGAAGGTCAAAAGCTGGCGGTCGTAAACTGAAATTAACGACCTTCTCTCTGAGAAGGTCGTAGACATTTACGGCCAAAACAGAAGGTCGTTGAACCCATGACCTTTTGTTTTGGTCACTGGTTGTCTGCCCAGGCCACGTCGGATCCAACGTGGCAATCTGACGTGGCAAAATTGCGACCAATTGAAAAGGTCGTTAATTAGAATCAGTTCGGTCCATTTCGGTGCTTTAAATGGGCCGAGCCCATTAATTCAGCCTTTTTAATATATATATATATATATATATATTGTTAATTTTCGCTAACTACATGGGCCTGGCCCAACATTTGCTGCCTTTTTTATTTTTATGAAATTTGACATTCAATTTCTTGTTGGGCCACGGCCTTTTACAGTCCAGTATTTTTTTGGCCCTCGGCCTTTTACGGTCCTGTTTTTCTTTTCTTTTTTGCCTCTGCCTTTTACAGTCTAGTTTTATTGGCACTCAGCCATGGCATTTTAATTTAGGACTCATCACTCTTAAGTTCTGTACATGCGTCATTTTGAGTCAATTTCCAGTTCAAATATATGCTATAAATGTAGAATATTTCTCAATACAGCCAAACTTGGTATGTTACAATAATACATAGTATCCAGTTTTCTAATACACAAAAAGATCAAAAATAACAAGCTCCAATGAGGTACTCGTTGCTGGGTGCTTCTTCATCATGGGACTTGCTGGGTGCTTCAACACTTGAACAAAGGACATCTACAGCTTATAAATAGAACAATTAGGAACAAAATAAAAACAGAACATTCTGCATTTGGTGCGAAAATGGTTAGAGCAAAGAGGAGCTTCAGCAACAGAGAAAACATTTTCAGATGGATATTTTTGTTTGACTCATGTACTACTACTCCCTTTAATTTTCAGGACTACATATTCTGAATCTACTAGTAGTGGTGGTGCTCAATTGCCACTGTTCAGGTCAATGGTAGATGCAGGCAGGTAATTAAATGTAGAAAATTAGCTAGCCTGCTCTCATGGAAGTTTTCAAAAGACCACACTGATCACGCAAGGACTCTTGCTAGCATGAACCATGAAAACTGTTGAAAATAGAACAGTTCACAGGAGAGCAAGAAAATTCTAAAGTAGCACATAGGACCACACCTAGAAAGCCTAATACACACACGTAGGCTACTTCCAAGGTAGAAGCTTGAGAAGTTGTTCAATTCTCAAATTTAAGGAATTAGAAGAAACAACAATCTAGCTTACATGCTGCCTACATTGTGTCTTATATCAGGGTCTAAATGAAACACAGGAACATGGTTCCATGTATGAGTAGAGAGGGGAGACGGTTCAGCTATACCAGAAGCGGCCCAGTGTCGATGCATGCGTCGCAAACACAGCACGACATAGCAGTGTCCTATACATGATGTTGCAAAAAAAGTCGTGCCAATTTATGGCGTGATTACACAAGTCAACAACTGAATCCCCAACTGTATTTGCATATACTGTAGCAAACTAGATTGATATTATTTTTTCTTTTTCGTTGAGCTTGTGATTCAGTTAGGCATCCATGAGTGGCAGGAATGCAAAGTGCAGGTAGCAGCAGTGTACAACTAGCTAGAAGAGGACTAGGAGGAGCAAAACCAAACCTTTTTCTGCTGGATTTTGAGGCGTTGGAGGTGCATCTCAGATTCTCCTGCAGAATAGCAGTGAGGAGGCTTCACCAACAGAGCAAAACCAAGGACAGAACTTGCTTCTCTAGATTAACATTGGCCTTCACCACACACTCATACTTGTCTTGCAAATAATGCCATCATGAGTTCAACATCAGCTATCCACCTGCCTTTCAAATTAGTAACCATATACAACAAAATAATAAGTTGTGAGGAGCAAATTAGAAACCATCATCCATTGACTCGTTGATTTGTTTGAAATGAAGCAGATGCTATGATTTGTTTGATACACACAGTTCTGCAATACAGGAGAGAAAAACATAAGAGTGTATCCTAAATTGCAAGTAAAGTGGTACAAAGCATGTGAATTGCAGCAAATTTTAATTCTTATTCTGCATAACTCGTAAATGGTGATGCATAGTAGCATACTATCAGCTCTATAGTCCTACTGAGAATCAACTACCAAGAGGATATTAAAAAAACAGACCCTGACATATTTTAGGACAAACAACCACAACCTGAAATAAGCTTGCAAAAGATAGCATGTCCACTTGGATTTACGGCTGTACACATGTATGTAAAAATGCAGAACCAGTTAAAACAGTGTAGAATAGTTGATGATCCTAAGATCCTACCTACCCAGCACAGAAATGCAAAACTTTTAGTAGTAACCGCTAAATATACATGTTACAAGGGGTGATAAAAAATTACACGGCAAAAGCATCATCCTCCATGTTCCCATCAAAAATTCTTCACCACACACTCACACTAGTATTGATCATGCATGCATCACCTTAGGAGTATATATGCAAGTAGAACCTAAAACAACGGGCACTGAAATTAAGAACAATTCTCTCTCTGTATATGCATACGCTCCTCCTCGTGGGTACTATAGCACCGAGGTCTTGTGCCAATAGCGGAGCCTTTGATGCCGTAGAACTGTTGTTACTGATGATATGATGATGCAAGTTATACAGAATTATGCTATGTTCACCGCTACAGTATAGATACATGATACTACTAGCCACAAGGAAGTTCAAGCAGTGAAACTTGAATAATGCTGCTTGAGAACAGTAGTAAGAAAATGCAACTTAGATACACTGTCATAAGAATAACCCGATAGATCGCTCAAATCTGACAAATCTAGATACCATCCCCATACTGTAAGTGTGGACTAGCATCATGAAACAACCAGAGATACAGAACAAGTCCTGGCTCTGAAATCCTTATAATCGAGGGAGGGGTGAATAAACAGCAGTAGCGAAGAGGAGGTAGCCTGTGTTTCGGCCTTTCCTTTCGTTCTTTCAAGTACTGTACTTTATTTTCCCTAAAGAAAAAGCATCGCCTTCTACCTCTTCAAGCATAGATGCAGAGAGAGACAGTTTGCAAGTTGCGATGTGTTTGGCATTTGGACATTGGAGACTATACCCACTGAACTACACTACATATTTAGGGTCAGTCGTGTAGAAGAAAAGAAAAGAAAAGGAAACAGAGCTAGACAAGCGAACATACAACACAGGAATCTGTACTACTGGTAGTAGCTAGTAAAACACTAGAGGCAAACAGGTATGCAATCTGCGGCTCTGCACAATGTAGCGACCAGACCTCAAACGGTCTGATCTCTGCGCTCCGGTGTCATCCCTGGATCAGTAATGCTGACACCACACAGTACTCGGAGGATTTATAGCAAAGTAGCAATCACACACTTATTACATCGAGTGTCTCATAAGAGAACTTATTACAATAAATATGGCTTAAGGCCATCTAATAACAATAACAGCGGAAGGCTTGGAAGATAAGTGAGTCCATCAACTCCAACGACATCACTGCGTATAGAACCACGACCTAAAACTCCTTAATCATCGTCTGAAAAGTCTGCAACATTAACGTTGCAGCCCGAAAACGGGTCAGCACATGGAATATGCTGGCAGGGTAACACATAGAGAGTAATGGAATGAATAGCTATACTAAATGCATATCTGGCTGGTGGAAAGCTCTATGGTTACAGTTTTGCGTAAAGCCAATTTTTCCCTACTTCAAAGGAATAAAATTTATTTAACTATCATGGTAGTTGTTAAACATTGAGAATGGTTGACAGCATTCTCAATCCCCATTAAGCATCATCATTAAACATAACCCAACCAAATTAATTTAGAGTAACATGTTGAGATTCACATGATAATCCAGGTACTAGATACTCAAGATGTCCATAACCGGGGACATGGCTAATCATGATTAGTTTGTTACACTCTGTAGAGGTTTGCACACTTTTCCCCACAAGACTCGATCGCCTCCGTTTGGTTTCTCGCACTACATGGTGTTTGAGAAGACGGATGACCGAGACATAGTCTTTCAGAAGCGCTAGCACCTTACGATCGGGTAGACCGTACCACCTACATCCCCTACATCTGCTAGTCTACCACTGTAAGAGTTCGCACAACTTAGTCAACTATGCTAGGGCCCATAATAGCTTGTGGCTGCACACGGAAGTTTCTAGTATGAATAGTCTCATGATCCCTTTGAGCCTGGGTGGTGGTCCAAAAGAAAACAGGCAAGTCTTGGAATACCCAGGTGCCTCAATCTACCCAGATGTGTGTTTAAGTTGCCACCTTAGATAAACCATTAATTATCAATCTCACATCTGTCAATGGATTTCACTCACCCAATCCACGTCTACTAGCATAGCATGGCATAATAAGCAAACGTAGAAGTAACTCCCAAAGGTTTGACAATAACTGGTAATAGGTACTACCTCATCTACTTCCCATCCCACAATTTAATTAGATCCTAATCATGCAATGTGTGAGGATTGATCTAATGCAATAAAAATGGGTAGTAGGAAAGGTATGATCAAAGTGTTACTTGCCTTGCTGATGATCCGGGAAACCTAGCGATTCGAAGTAACAGGCGGCGCACTCCGGATATTCTATTGCAAACAAACAAACAAGCACACAATAAGAACTCATCTAATGCACAGGTAAAACTCAAATAAGAGATCTAACCAGAAGGTTCAACTTAAGAACTCCGGTTGGCAAAAAGAATCGAATCGAACGAAGCAATGAAAGTCTAGCGGCGAAGGAAAACAACTTCGTTCTAGAAATCTGGATCTAGGGCAATTTTTATAATAGCAAAATCTTGTTTAGGTTGGTTAAACGAATAGAGGGTTTCGATACGAATCCCTAGGCACTTGAATCGCCTGATTCCGATAAACGAGCGAAAAGTTAAACTAAAACAAAAATCGGATCAGAAATCGCGATCAGAAAAATCGCGGATTTAATCCGAGAAAAGAAAAACGAAGAACAGATTAACAAATGAACGTTCGTTATCTGAAACTAAACGATGAACGCGATCGTTAAAATGAACGAATCGGTGAACGTTCACTAATTAAGTAAACCAGAGAAATAAACCGATCTAGGGTTTTCAAAAAAAAACCGAGGCGGTTTCTTAAAAAAAACGAACGGCAAACGGCGGCGGCTATACCTCCGGCGAGGTATTCCGGCAGGCGGGGCGGGGCTCCGGTGGCGGCAGCTATGCGGGGCGGCGGGGCGGTGGTGAGGTGAGGGCGACGGGGTGGCTTGGTATTTAAGAGAAGGGGGGTGCTGCCTTGGGGAGGGGGTCGGGCGGCGGCGAGGCGGCTCCGGCTCGGACTCCTCCTGAGTCCGGCGGCTGCTCGAGCGGGAGGCGACGGCGGCTGGGCCGGCCTGGCTCGGCTGGGCCCTTGGCCCAGTCGGGCGCGGTTTTTTTTTTAAATATTCCGCTCGGAAGAAAAAGAAAAAGAAATACTAAACGGACTCCAGAAATTCCGAAATAAATTTTCACGGGCTTCTAAAATCAAGCCTCACAAAGTGAACATTTATTTGGGACCTAAATGCAATATTGAAAAACGCACTTTTTTTCCTAATTCAAATAAAACACCGAAAAAAAACTCCGAAATAAAATCTTATTTGATTTTATTATTAAATCCTCAATATTTCTTTATTTTGGGAAAGTCATTTTATTCCCTCTCTCATATTTTTATAGTAGAAATAATTGATGATAAAATAAATAAAATCAAATGATCCTATTCTCAAAATTTGAGAGAACTCAAATATGAAAATATCGAAATCGCCAACTCTCTCCATGGGTCATTGAGTTGCGTAGAATTTCTAGGATCAACCAAAAATGCAAAAGAAATATGATATGCATTGATGATCTAATGTATAACATTCCAAATTGAAAATTTGGGATGTTACAAACTTACCCCCCTTAAGATGAATCTCGCCCTCGAGATACGGGTTGGCTAGAAAATAGGTGAGGGTGGTACTTGAACAAATCTTCCTCTCGCTCCCAGGTGGCTTCATCCTCTGAGTGGTGGCTCCACTAGACTTTGCAAAATTTGATAACCTTGCTGCGAGTAACTCGGTTGGCAAACTCGAGGATCTTAACAGTCTTCTCCTCGTAGGTCAAATCGTTATCCAACTGAATAGTTTCCAAAGGCACTGTATCTCTCAACGGTATATCAGCCATCTCTGCGTGACATTTCTTCAGCTGAGAAACGTGGAACACGTCATGTACTCCTGACAATCCTTCGGGCAATTCCAACTTGTAGGCTACTTCCCCCATACGTTCCAATACTCGATATGGTCCTACAAATCGTGGTGCTAACTTTCCTTTGACTCCAAAACGTTTTGTTCCCCGAAGTGGGGATACTTGAAGATAAGCTCTACAACTTTGTAAACTGTCTCCTTGCATTTAGAATCCGCATAACTCATCTGTCTGGACTGGGCTACCTTAAGCCTATCGCGAATCAACTTCACCTTCTGTTCAGACTCTTTAATCAAGTCAGCACCAAACAACTGACGGTCTCCAACTTCGTCCCATGACAAAGGTGTCCTGCACCTCCTTCCGTACAAGGCTTCGAAAGGGGCCATCTTCAAACTGGTTTGGTAACTATTGTTGTAAGAGAACTCTGCATATGGCAAATTGTTGTCCCAACTAGATCCATAATCTAGCGCACAAGCTCTCAGCATATCCTCCAAAATCTGATTTACCCTCTCGGTCTGTCCATCTGTCTGTGGATGAAAAGATGTGCTGAATTCTAGCCTGGTACCCAAAGTTTCATGCAACTGCTTCCAGAACTTTGAGGTTAATTGGGTTCCTCTATCTGATACGATACTCCTTGGAACTCCATGCAGACATACGATCCTGGTCATGTATATCTTTGCCAACTTAGCACTGGTGTAAGTGGTCTTTATTGGGATGAAATGAGCTACTTTCGTCAATCGATCAACTACAACCCAAATTGAGTCATAGCCTGAATGAGTCCTGGGTAATCCCGTGATAAAACCCATGCCTAGCTTATCCCACTTCCATTCGGGTATCGGCAATGGTTGTAACAATCCTGCTGGCTTCTGATGCTCTGCCTTTACTCTCTGGCATACATCACAAACTGCTACATACTCCGCTATATCCTTCTTCATTCCGGTCCACCAGAAAATATCCTTCAAATCCAGATACATCTTGGTATTTCCTGGATGAATTGAATATGGTGAATCGTGTGCCTCTTGCAAAATCAACTTCCTGATCTCCAGGTCATTGGGCACGTAAACACGGTCTTCAAACCATAGGGTGTCGTGCTCATCCTCACAAAATCGTTTAGCTTTTCCTTTGCTCAGTTTCTCTTTTATAGCGGCAATCTCTTTGTCAGCTTTCTGAGCTTCTCTGATTCTATCCATCAAAGTTGACTGAATCTCCAATGCTGCTACATAGCTTCTCGGAACTATTTCTAAACATAGTTCATGAAGATTTTCTGCTAACTCCTTGGGTATTTCTCCCGTCATTAATGTATTGACATGACTCTTGCGGCTTAATGCGTCAGCTACTACATTAGCCTTTCCGGGGTGATAATGCAATCTCATATCATAATCCTTGATAAGCTCCAACCATCTCCTTTGTCTGAGATTCAACTCCTTCTGGGTGAAAATGAAATTCAAACTCTTATGATCCGTGTAAACTTCGCAATGGTTTCCAATGAGGAAATGTCTCCATGTTTTCAAAGCGTGCACTACGGCTTCTAACTCCAAATCATGCGTAGCATAATTCAACTCATGGGGCTTCAATTGTCTTGAGGCATATGAAACAACTCCCCCTTCCTGCATAAGCACTGCTCCAAGTCCTTGACGTGAAGCGTCGAAGTACACCTCATAATCTTTGGTCTGGTCTGGCAAAATCAACACTGGTGAGGTAACCAAGCAATTCTTCAACTCCTGAAAACTAGCCTCACACTCCTCTGTCCATATGAACTTGGTATCTTTCTTCAACAACTCAGTCATAGGCTTCGCAATCTTTGAGAAATTCTCAATAAATCTCCGGTAGTATCCTGCGAGTCCAAGAAAACTCCGGATCTCTCCAACTGTTGTTGGGGCTTCCCACTTGGTCACGGTTTCAACTTTAGCGGGATCTACTGCTATACCTTCTCCGGATATAACGTGTCCGAGGAATCCTACTTCCTTCAACCAAAACTCACATTTGCTGAACTTGGCATATAATTGGTGTTCTTTGAGCTTTCCAAGTACCAAACACAAATGCTCCTTATGCTCCTCTTCATTCTTCGAATAAACCAGGATATCATCAATGAACACTACGACGAAATTATCCAAAAACTCCATAAACACTTTGTTCATCATGTTCATAAAATACGCAGGTGCGTTAGTCAGACCAAATGACATAACGGTATACTCATACAGCCCATACCTGGTAGTAAAAGCTGTCTTCAGAATATCTTGTTCTCGAATCTTCAACTGGTGGTATCCTGATCGCAGATCGATCTTGGAAAATACCTTCACTCCTTGCAATCGATCAAACAGATCGTTGATCATTGGTAGTGGGTACTTGTTCTTGATCGTTACTTCATTCAATCCTCGATAATCAACAACCATCCTTAACGATCCATCCTTCTTCTCCACTAGAAGTACTGGCGGTCCCCAAGGTGAAGAACTTGGGCGAATATATCCCTTATCCAGTAATTCCTTAATCTACTTCTTAATTTCCACCAAATCCTTTGCTGGCATCCTATAAGGTCTCTTTGATATTGGCCCAGTGCCGGGCAATAGCTCAATCAAGAACTCAATATCTCTATCCGGTGGCATGCCTGGCAACTCTTCTGGAAATACATCAGGGAAATCCCTTACCACTGGTACTTCCTCCTGCACAACTCCTGTTAGGCAATTTACTTGGGTCCTCTTTGGCACATGCCGGGATACATACTTGATCCTTCTCCCTTCTGGTGTGGTAAGCAAAATTGACTTACTAGCACACTCAATATTCCCTTCATACTTTGATAACCAATCCATGACTAATATCACATCCAATCCTTGAAATTCCAATACTTTTAGGTCTGAGGGAAAAACATAGTTACCAATCCTTAATGGTAACCGATCACACCATAGACTAGCCACATACTCTGCTCCGGGCGAGGTTACTAACATGGGTGACCTAAGGGCTTGGGTTGATAGGTTATACTTATCCACAAATTTCCTTGAGATGTATGAATGCGATGCTCCAGTATCAAAAAGAACGAGTGCAATAAATGACTTAACCAAAAACTTACCTATTACTGCATCGGGCTGAGCTTCAACCTCCTCCATGCTAACGTGGTTTACCTGTCCCCTGTTGAAAGGGTTCGGCTTCTTCCCAGAACTTCCATTTCCATTTTGGCCTTCAGGACATTCATTGGCATAATGTCCGGTCTTCGAACACTTATAGCAAGTGACTTGGCTTAGGTCCTTCTTGGCTGGGGTCGAGGGGTTGGTGCGGTTCTGGCCGTTGCTTCCTCCATTGCCCTTACCATTCTTGGTGCCATTGTGACTGTGCGAGCTACCTCCTCCATGGGTACGCTAAAAATGTCCTCCTGGTCTAGGGGTAAAACGTGGCTTCTGCTAAGCTCCTGAATTGTACTTTCCTTGTCCATACTTCCTCTTGCGGTTATCAATTTGCTGCTGCTTCCCTTCAATCATAAGAGCATGATCTACCAACTCCTGGTAGTTGTTGAAGGTGGCTACCATCAACTGCATGCTCAACTCATCATTCAGTCCTTCCAGAAACTTCTCCTGCTTAGCTGCATCCGTAGCGACGTCATCTGGGGCATAACGTGCTAACTTACTAAATTCCTCCACATACTGGCCAACTGTCCGTCCTCCTTGGCGCAAGTTACGACACTCACGCTTCTTCATGGCCATAGCTCCTGCTGAAACATGGGCAGTACGGAAAGCCTGCTGAAACTGGTCCCATGTGACAGTGTCGACTGGGAAAGTGGCTGTGAAATTCTCCCACCATGATGCTGCGGGTCCTTCTAGCTGATGTGCGGCAAACTTCACCTTGTCCACTTCTGTGCATCCTGCTGTGGTCAACTCCCTAGCTGTCTTGCGGAGCCAATCATCTGCTACTATCGGCTCGGTGCTACTGGAAAACACCGGCGGATTCAGCCTGCTAAGTGGTCAACAGGTGGTGGTTGTGGTGGGTTGTTGTTGTTGTTCCCCTGATTCTGATTCTGGACTAGCAACTACATCAATGTGTTCTGCTGCTGGATCAACTGGGTGAGCTCCGGTGGAAAGGCAAATCCGGGGTCACGTCACGGAGGCATCTGAGGGTTTAGAAAAGATGAGATGTAAGAACAGAGGGGGTCTAAAGAGAAAACACTACCCATATGCACATGAGGCAAAAGCAAACAATTCACTTCATTCAATTAAACAAGGGCATACAATCGATCTAACTATCGCAAAAGTGCTCAAACTACTTTATTTACATGGTGGACTACTACTAATGATGAGGTGGTCTACTAGAAATATTCCTCGGTCGTTGACTCCATAATATCTGCTCCAGCTTCATCAACATAGTCATCATCGCTACTATCTGGTTCCGAGCCGGTGTCGTCGATGATGATGTAGTCTTGCGGGTTAATCTCCTTGGGTTCTTCGTCTTCATCTACTGGTGTCGGGCCTCCCATAAATATTCCAATCTTCTTGATCAGGTCGTCATTCTTCTCCACCAATACTTCAATTTCTTCTTCATAATCTTCACGTGTAGCCTTGAGTTCTTCCTCCAGTTCCTTGATTCTAGTCTTAGCCTTCTTCAGATCTATCATGTCGGCACACATCTGGTTCTCCTGTCGTCAAATGTGCTGGTTTAATTCCTGGATAAAAGCTGCGATTGATCTATCCTTCCTGGTGTTGATCATCTCGCAGTGTTCATCTCGGCGCCCACAAATCTGGTAGATAGTATCTTTGAGATCCTTGCGGTAGAATTCTCCAATGCGTCCCATGGCTTTGTGAGCTGCCATGCTCTTTCCTAGACTCCAAGTTGGTGCATCAAAAGAAAACTCTATGGATTCAGTGACTGGCATGAACGTCCTTCCTAGAACTTGAACTTGAATCATCCAGCGCTCTTCTTTTGGTAAAGTGGCGTTGTAGGTTCCCGTGAAGCTTGGTACTCCTATATTCAGGTATCTAGTGACTTCCTTCAAGTGGCGTCCAAAGGGTGTATCTTCATCCGGTTGCGTGAACTTATTCCTTGCATCCGCCATCCTAAAGAGTAGAAAAGATGAGAAGTCAGAAGAGAAGAGAGTGAAAAGTGATCTAGGTCTTTTAACTTAGTGGTCGTGTCCTACAGTCAGCGTGTGCTCTGATACCATCTCTGTAGCGACCAGACCTCAAACGGTCTGATCTCTGTGCTCCGGTGTCATCCCTGGATCAGTAATGCTGACAACACACAGTACTCGGAGGATTTATAGCAGAGTAGCAATCACACACTTATTACATCGAGTGTCTCATAAGAGAACTTATTACAATAAATATGGCTTAAGGCCATCTAATAATGATAACAGCGAAGGCTTGGAAGATAAGTGAGTCCATCAACTGCAACGACATCACTGAGTATAGAACCACGACCTAAAACTCCTTAATCATCGTCTGAAAAGTCTGCAACATTAACGTTGCAGCCCGAAAATGGGTCAGCACATGGAATATGTTGGCAGGGTAACACATAGAGAGTAATGGAATGAACAGCTATACTAAATGCATATCTGGCTGGTGGAAAGCTCTATGGTTACATTTTTGCGTAAAGCCAATTTTTCTCTACTTCAAAGGAATAAAATTTATTTAACTATCATGGTAGTTGTTAAACATTGAGAATGGTTGACAGCATTCTCAATCCCCATTAAGCATCATCATTAAACATAACCCAACCAAATTAATTTAGAGTAACATGTTGAGATTCACATGATAATCCAGGTACTAGATACTCAAGATGTCCATAACCAGGGACACGGCTAATCATGATTAGTTTTTTACACTCTGCAGAGGTTTGCGCACTTTTCCCCACAAGACTCGATCACCTCCGTTTGGTTTCTCGCACTACATGGTGTTTGAGAAGACGGATGACCGAGACATAGTCTTTCAGAAGCGCTAGCACCTTACGATCGGGTAGACCGTACCACCTACATCCCCTACATCTGCTAGTATACCACTGTAAGAGTTCGCACAACTTAGTCAACTATGCTAGAGCCCATAATAGCTTGTGGCTGCACATGGAAGTTTCTAGTATGAATAGTCTCATGATCCCTTTGAGCCTGGGTGGCGGTCCAAAAGAAAATAGGCAAGTCCTGGAATACCCAGGTGCCTCAATCCACCCAGATGTGTGTTTAAGTTGCCACCTTAGATAAATCATTAATTATCAATCTCACATCTGTCAATGGATTTCACTCACCCAATCCACGTCTACTAGCAAAGCATGGCATAATAAGCAAACGTAGAAGTAACTCCCAAAGGTTTGACAATAACTGGTAATAGGTACTACCTCATCTACTTCCCATCCCACAATTTAATTAGATCCTAATCATGCAATGTGTGAGGATTGATCTAATGCAATAAAACTGGGTAGTAGGAAAGGTATGATCAAAGTGTTACTTGCCTTGCTGATGATCCGGGAAACCTGGCGATTCGAAGTAACAGGCGGCGCACTCCGGATATTTTATCGCAAACAAACAAACAAGCATACAATAAGCACTCATCTAATGCACAAGTAAAACTCAAATAAGAGATCTAACCATAAGGTTCAACTTAAGAACTCCTGTTGGCAAAAATAATCGAATGGAACGAAGCAACGAAAGTCAAACGGCGAAAGAAAACAACTTCGTTCTAGAAATCTGGATCTAGGGCAATTTTTATAGTAGCAAAATCTTGTTTAGGTTGGTTAAACGGATAGAAGGTTTCGAGACGAATCCCTAGGCACTTGAATCGCCTGATTCCGATAAACGAGCGAAAAGTTAAACTAAAATGAAAATCGGATCAGAAATCGCGATCAAAAAAATTGCGGATTTAATCCGAGAAAAGAAAAACGAAGAACAGATTAATGAACGAACGTTCGTTATCTGAAACTAAACGATGAATGCGTTCGTTAAAACGAACGAATCGGTGAACGTTCACTAATTAAGTAAACCAGAGAAATAAACCGATCTAGGGTTTTAAAAAAAACCGAGGCGGTTTCTTAAAAAAACCGAACGGCGAACGGCGGCGGCTATACCTCCGGCGAGGTATTCCGGCGGGCGGGGCGGTCCTCCGGCGGCGGCGGCTATGCAGGGCGGCGGGGCGGTGGTGAGGTGAGGGCGGTGGGGTGGCTTGGTATTTAAGAGAAGGGGGGTGCTGCCTTGGGGAGGGGGTCGGGCAGCGGCGAGGCGGCTCCGGCTCAGACTCCTCCCGAGTCTGGCGGCTGCTCGAGTGGGAGGCGGCAGCGGCTGGGCCGGCCTGGCTCGGCTGGGCCCTTGGCCCAGTCGGGCGCGGGTTTTTTTTAAATATTCCGCTCGGAAGAAAAAGAAAAAGAAATACTAAACGGACTCCAAAAATTCCGAAATAAATTTTCACGGGCTTCTAAAATCAAGCCTCACAAGGTGAACATTTATTTGGGACCTAAATTAGTATATTTATATTTGAAGAACTCTCTTTCTTTATTACTTCCTATTAATTGCAACGATGACCAAAACTATGTTTGTCAACCCTCAACAACTTTTATTCATCATAATTTTTCTATGTGAGCTCATTGCTCTCCATGAGATCCAGATGATCTCTTCGTTTCTTTTTACTTCTTTCTCTTTCTCTTTTATTTACTTAAGATCATGGCAAAAGAATCAAGCCCTTGACTCAACACTAATCTTTATTATATAGCTCACGGGCTCGATTACATAGAAGGATAATAAAGCAAAACTCACAACTAGATCATACTAAGAACTTTTATTCTACTAAATCAAGATATTACCAAAAGGATCGAACTAAGAAAAACGGTAAAGATAAAAGTGATGGTGATACGATACCGGGGCACTCCCCCAAGCTTGGCAGTTGCCAAGGGGAGTGCCCATACCCGATGCTCAGTTCTTCTTTCTTGGTGAAGAAGGTGGAGTTGTTGATGATGGATAGTCACACATCGAGCGTAGGAGGTCTTCAACTTACGGATAATGCCTTTGAGTGCAATGATATGCTCCTTCAACAAAATATTTTCACGTGTGAGATACTTATTTTGTATACGAGCTAACTCAATCATCTTGAAAGCTTCGATCTCAGTTGGGGTAAGAAGATTGTGATCAAGTTGAAGGATGTCCGCTATTGCTGGAACTTGGTCCTCCATTGTCTTCTTGATCCCTTCATCCTTGCTGATCTCCATGGGTTCTCCTCTCTTCAGCTCTATCTTCATTAGCCAAGCATCGTTGCCCTCATGGTTGGAGGAGGAGGGAGATGACATAGTGCCTGGCCTTGACAACCCTGACAGAAAACAGCTCGAAACAAAGATAGGAGATTTTTGCGTGATAGAGGAGTCAAAACCCCTGAGAGATTATATAATGAATTTTTACCGACCAAAATATGTGTCGTGTACGAAAACGGAGTGCAGAGAGCACACGAGGTGCCCATGAGGTAGGGGGCATGCACAGGGGGTAGGGTGCGCCCTCCACCCTCGTGGAGCCCTCGTGTCCTTCCCGGACTGCTTCTTATTTTTCTATTTTTCTAAATATTCCAAAATGGAGAAATATTGCCTTAAAACTATTTTGGAGTAGGTTTACTTACCGTACCACATACCTATTCCTTTTCGGAGTCTGAAACATTCCGGAAAATGTCCCTTATGTATTCCTCCGGGGTTACGGTTTCAACAATATTGGTTTCAACATTTATGGGATTACCTGAGATATAATGTTTGATTCCTTGACCGTTCACCACTTTCAGATTTGTGCCTTCGAAGTTGTTGATTTTTATGGCACCGGAACGATAGACCTCCTCGATAACGTAAGGACCTTCCCATTTCGAGAGAAGTTTTCCTGCAAAAAATCTTAAACGAGAGTTGTATAGCAATACATAATCACCTATATTAAACGCATGCTTTTGTATTCTTGTGTAATGCCATCTTTTAACTTTTTCTTTAAACAACTTGGCATTTTCATAGGCTTGGCTTCTCCATTCATCAAGTGAGCTAATATCAAATAGCCTCTTCTCACCGGCAAGTTTGTAATCATAATTGAGCTCTTTAATAGCCCGATATGCCATGTGTTCTAGTTCGAGAGGTAAGTGACATGCTTTTCCATAAACCATTTTATACGGAGACATACCCATAGGATTTTTATATGCAGTTCTATAGGCCCATAATGCATCATCAAGTTTCTTGGACCAATTCTTTCTAGATCTATTAACAGTCTTTTGCAAAATAAATTTGATCTCTTTATTACTCAATTCTACTTGACCACTAGACTGTGGGTGATAAGGAGATGCAATTCTACGATTAACATCATATTTAGCAAGATTTTACAGAAAGCACCATGAATAAAATGTGAACCACCATCAGTCATTAAATATCTAGGGACTCCGAATCTTGGAAAAATAACTTCTTTAAGCATTTTAATAGAAGTGTTATGATCAGCACTACTAGTTGGAATAGCTTCTACCCACTTAGTAACGTAATCAACAACAACTAAAATATGTGTATATCCATTAGAGGAAGGAAAGGGTCCCATATAGTCAAAGCCCCAAACATCAAATGGTTCAATAACGAGTGAATAGTTCATAGGCATTTCTTGACGTCTACTAATATTACCAATTCTTTGACATTCATCACAAGATAAGACGAACTTACGGTCATCCTTGAAGAGAGTAGGCCAATAAAAACCAGATTGCAATACCTTATGTGTAGTTCTATCTCCAGCATGGTGTCCTCCATAAGCTTCGGAGTGACACTTGCGTAGGATCTGTTCCTATTCATGCTCAGGTACACAATGTCTAATAACACCATCTACTCCTTATTTATAAAGATGTGGGTCATCTCAAAAGTAATGCCTCAAATCATAGAAGAACTTTTTCTTTTGCTGATATGTGAAACTAGGTGGTATAAACTTAGCAACAATGTAATTAGCATAATCAGCATACCATGGAGCAGTATGAGAATCATTTATGACATTTAGTTGCTCGTCCGGAAAGCTATCATCAATAGGAAGTGGGTCATCAAGAACATTTTCTAACCTAGACAAGTTGTCTGCAACGGGGTTCTCAGCTCCCTTTCTATCAACAATATGTAAGTCAAATTCTTGTAGCAACAGAACCCATCTAATAAGTCTAGGTTTAGCATCTTTCTTTTCCATGAGATATTTAATAGCAACATGATCAGTGTGAATAGTTACTTTAGAATCAACAATATAAGGTTTGAATTTATCACAAGCAAATACAACTGCTAAGAATTATTTTTCAGTAGTAGCATAATTTCTTTGAGAATTGTCTAGGGTTTTACTAGCATATTGAATAACATTTAATTTCTTATCAACACTTTGTCCTAGAACAGCACCTACAGCATAATTACTAGCATCACACATAATTTCAAAGGGTAAATTCCAATCAGGTGGCTGAACAATAGGTGCAGAAATCAATGCTTTCTTAAGTATTTCAAATGCTTCTATACAATCATCATCAAAAACAAAAATGGTATATCTTTTTGTAATAAATTAGTCAGAGGCCGAGAAATTTTTGAGAAGTCCTTAATGAACCTCCTATAAAATCCGGCATGACCAAGGAAACTTCTTATACCTTTCATGTCCTTGGGACATGGCATCTTTTCAATATCATCAACCTTGGCTTTATCAACTTCAATAACTCTTTCAGAAACTTTGTGCCCCATGACAATACCTTCATTAACCATAAAGTGGCACTTTTCCCAATTCAATACAAGATTAGTTTCTTCGCATCTCTGAAAAACTTGATCAAGGTTGCATAAGCAATCATCAAAAGAAGATCCATAGACGGAAAAGTCGTCCATGAAAACCTCACAAATATTTTCACAAAAGTTAGAGAATATTGCCATCATGCATATTTGAAAGGTAGCAGGTGCATTACATAAACCAAAAGGCATACTTCTATAAGCAAAAGTATCAAAAGGGCATGTAAAAGAAGTCTTTGATTGATCTTTGGCTGACACAGGTATTTGAGGGAAACCAGAATAACCATCTGGAAAGCAAAAATGTGTATGTTTGGATAATCTTTCTAGCATTTGATCGATAAAAGGTAAGGGGTAATGATCCTTTTTAGTTGCCTTATTTAATTTGCGGAAATCAATTACCATCCTATAACATGTAATAATTCTTTGAGGAATCAATTCATCTTTATCATTAGGAACGACAGTAATACCTCCCTTCTTAGGGACACAATGGACATGACTTACCCACTGACTATCAGCAACGGGATAGATTATACCCGCCTCAAGGAGCTTTAGTATTTCCTTTCTTACCACTTCATTCATTTTAGGATTCAGCCGTCGTTGATGATCATGAACTGGTTTAGCATCTTCTTCCAAATTAATTTTATGTTGACATAGAGTGGGACTAATGCCCTTAAGATCATCAAGAGTATACCCAATAGCAGCACCGTGCTTCTTCGGAGTTTTCAATAATCTCTCTTCCTCATGCTCTGAAAGGTTAGCACTAATAATAATAGGATATATCTTTTTCTCATCAAGATAAGCATATTTAAGAGTATAAGGTAACGGTTTAAGCTCAAACACGGGATAACCCTTGGGTGGAGGAGGATCCCCTAGGATTTCAACTGGTAAATTGTTTTTCAGAATAGGTTCTTGTTTAAAGAATACTTCATCTATTTCCCTTCTTTCATTCATAAGCATATCATTTTCATGGTCTAACAAATATTGTTCTAAAGGATCACTAGGAGGTACGACAATAGAAGCAAGACCAATAATTTCATCCTTACTAGGTAATTCTTCTTCACGGTGTTGTCTACTAAATTTAGAGAAATTAAATTCATGAGTCACATCATCTAAATCGATAGTAACAACATCTCTTTTGCAATCTATGGTAGCATTAACAGTGTTCAAGAAGGGACTACCAAATATAATGGGGCAAAAGCTATCTTGTGGGGAACCAAGAACAAGAAAATCAGCAGGATATTTAGTTTTCCCACAAAAGACTTGAACATCTCTAACAATTCCCATTGGTGAAATAGTATCTCTATTGGTACGTTTAATTGTGACATCAATATTTTCCATCTCAGCAGGTGCAATATCATGCATAACTTCTTTGTATAAGGAATAAGGTATTGCACTAGCACTAGCACCCATATCACATAAACCATAGCATGAAACATATGGAACCAAATCATCCCCTTATGATGCAACGCATAAACTAGGGTTTAAGCTTCTGTCACTCTAGCAACCCATCATCTACTTATTACTCCCCAATGCCTTCCTCTAGGCCCAAACAATGGTGAAGTGTCATGTAGTCGACGTTCACATAACACCAGTAGAGGAGAGACAACATACGTCTCATCAAAATATCGAACGAATACCAAATTCACATGACTACTAATAGCAACACTTCTCCCATGTCCTCAGGAACAAAAGTAATTACTCACAAAGCATAAACATGTTCATAATCAGAGGGGTATAATATGCATATAGGATCTGAACATATGATCTTCCACCAATTAAACCAACTAGCATCAACTACAAGGAGTAATTAACACTACTACCAACCTACTAGCACCAATCCTGGACTTGGAGACAAGAATTGGATACAAGAGATGAACTAGGGTTTTGAGAGGAGATGGTGCTGATGAAGATGTTGATGGAGATTGCCCTCTCCTGATGAGAGGAGCGTTGATGATGATGATGGCGATGATTTCCCCCTCCGGGAGGGAAGTTTCCCCGGCAGAACAGCTCCGCCAGAGCCCTAGATTGGTTCCGCCAAGGTTCCGCCTCATGGCGGCGGAGTTTCGTCCGAGAAGATGGATTCTTATTTTTTTCCCATCGAAAGACTTCATATAGCAGAAGATGTCCACCGGAGGGCCACCAGGGGGCCCATGAGGTAGGGGGCATGCCCCCCACCCTCGTGGGCAGGGTGTGGCCCCCCTTGGTGAAGTTCTTGCTCTCAATATTTTTTATATATTTGGAAAACGTCTTTCGTGGAGTTTCAGGACTTTTGGAGCTGTGCAGAATATGTCTCTAATATTTGCTCCTTTTCTAGCCCAGAATCCCACCTGCCAGCATTCTCCCTCTTTATGTAAACCTTGTAAAATAAGAGAGAATAGGCATAAGTATTGTGACATAATGTGTAATAACAGCCCATAATGCAATAAATATCGATATAAAAGCATGATGCAAAATGGACGTATCAGGAACCAAGAACAAGAAAATCAGTAGGGTATTTAACTTTCCCACACAAGACTTCAACATCTCTAGCAATCCCAACTGGTGAAATACTCTATTGGCAAGATTAATTGTAATGCCAATATCTTCTATCTCAGCTGGTGCAATATCATGCATAATTTGTTTGTATAGAGAATGAGGTATTGCACTTGCACTAGCACCAATATCACATAAGCCATGATAGAAATGATCTCCTATTTTAACAGAAATAGCAGGCATGCCTACAACAGGTCTATGTTTATTTTTAGTATCAGGTCTAGCAATTCTAGCAGCTTCATCACAGAAGTAAATAATATGCCCATCAATATTATCGGCCAAGAGATCTTTAACCATAGCAACACTAGGTTAAACTTTAATTTGCTCAGGGGGTTTGGGTGTCTTAATATTACTTTTTTGACCAGAGTTGAAGCTTTAGCATGATCCTTTATTCTAACAAGGAAAGGTGGTTTCTCAATATAAGCAGTAGGAACAACAGGATCATTATAAGTGATAGTCTTTTCTTCAACTTTAATAGGTGCAACTACTTTTACTTCAATGGGAGGATTATATTTAAACCACTTCTCCTTAGGGAGATCAACATGAGTAGCAAAGGATTCACAGAAAGAAGCTATTATCTCATAGTCAAGTCCATATTTAGTGCTAAATTCACAAAAAGCATTGGTATCCATAAAAGATTTAACACAATCAAACTTAGGTGTTATACCTGACTCCTTACCTTCATCGAGATCCCAATCTTCAGAGTTGCTTTTAATTCTTTCCAATAAATCCCATTTGAGTTCAATAGTCTTCATCATAAAAGATCCAGTACAAGAAGTATCGAGCATGGAGCGATTACTGAGAGAAAGCCGAGCATAAATTTTTTGAATAATCATTTCTTTTGAGAACTCATGATTGGGGCATGAATATAACATTGAATTAAGCCTCCCCAAGATTGAGCGATGCTTTCTCCTTCGCGAGGCCAAAAATTATATATATAATTCGATCACGATGAACAAGATGCATAGGATAAAACTTCTAATGAAATTACAATTTCAATCAGTTGTAGTTCCATGATCCCATATCATCACATAGCCTAAACCATGTCAATGCCTCTCCCTTCAAAGATAAAGGGAACACCTTCTTCTTTATAACATCCTCGGGCATACCTATAGGCTTAAATAATCCACAAACTTCATCCACATAGATTAGGTGCAAATCGGGATGTAATGTTCCATCACCTGTGAAAGGATTAGCTAGCAGTTTCTCTATCATACCTAAAGTAATTTCAAAGTAAAAAAATTTAGTAGGTTCAGTAGGTTGAGGAGAAACTCTTTGCTCTACTGGTTGGGGTGAAGATGTTGGGGAACGTAGTAATTTCAAAAAAATTCCTACGCACACGCAAGATCATGGTGATGCATAGCAACTAGAGGGGAGAGTGTAGTCCATGTACCCTCATAGACCATTAAGCGGAAGCTTTATACAACACAGTTGATGTAGTCGTACATCTTCGCGATCGACCGATCCTCAGTGAGGGAATCCTGGATTAGGGGGTGTCCGGATGGCCGGACTATACCTTCAGCCGGACTCCTGGACTATGAAGATACAAGATTGAAGACTTCGTCCCGTGTCTGGGAGGGACTTTCCTTGGCGTGGAAGGCAAGCTTGGCGATACGGATATGTGGATCTCCTACCATTGTAACCGACTTTGTGTAACCCTAACCCTCTCCGGTGTCTATATAAACCATAGGGTTTTAGTCCGTAGGACAACATACAGAACAACAATCATACCATAGGCTAGCTTCTAGTGTTTAGCCTCTCTGATCTCGTGGTAGATCTACTCTTGTACTACCCATATCATCAATATAAATCAAGCAGGACGTAGGGTTTTACCTCCATCAATATGGCCCGAACCTGAGTAAAACTTCATTACCCTTGCCTCCTGTTACCATCCGGCCTAGACGCACAGTTCGGGACCCCCTACCCGAGATCTGCCGGTTTTGACACCGACATTGGTGCTTTCATTGAGAGTTCCTCTGTGTCGTCGCCGTTAGGCTTGATGGCTCCTACGATCATCAATAGCGATGCAGTCCAGGGTGAGACCTTCCTCCCCGGACAGATCTTCGTCTTCGGCGGCTTCGCACTGCGGGCCAATTCACTTGGCCATCTGGAGCAGATCGAAAGCTATGCCCCTGGCCTTCAGGTCAGATTTGGAAGTTTAAACTACATGGCTGACATCCGCAGGGACTTGATCTTCGACGGATTCGAGCCACTGCCGAGCGCGCCGCACTGTCACGACAAGCATGATCTAGCTCTGCCGCCGAACAATTCCCTAGAGGCCGCATCCGCATCGGCTTTGACCCTTAATTTGGAGCCAACTGCACCGATCGAGGATGGGTGGTTGGACGCCGCCTCGGGGGCTGCGATCCCAATGGCGATCGAGCCAAACACCAGCCCCGCACTCCGCGAGACTCGTGACTCCAAGGAGCCGGACTCCTCTCCGGACTCCGAACCCTCCGCGCCCCTACCGATCGAATCCGATTGGGCGCCGATCATGGAGTTTACTGTCGCGGACATCTTTCAGCACTCGCCTTTCGGCGATATTCTGAAGACACTAAAGTCTCTCTCTTTATCAGGAGAGCCCTGGCCGAACTACGGTCAGCAAGGTTGGGATACGGACGATGAAGAAATTCAAAGCCCACCCACCACCCACTTTGTAGCCACTATCGATGATTTAACCTACATGCTCGACTTCGACTCTGAAGACATCGACGGTATGGACGCCGATGCAGGAGACGATGAAGAACCAGCACCTATTGGGCCCTGCAAAGCCACCTCGTCATATGACATATACATGGAGGACACCCCAAAAGAAGGAGATGGCGATGGAATAGCGGAGGATGACCCCTCCAAGAAACAGCCTAAGCGCCGGCGTCAGCGGCGCCGCTCAAAATCCCGCCAAAGCAAATATGGTGATTCCAGCACGGGAGATAATAATACTCCGGAGAGTGCCGAAGAAAACCCCCTCCAGCAAGATTCAGCACAGGAGGATGGAGAAGCCAGCCCTCATGAGAGAGCGGCAGACAAAGAGGTCGAGGACGATAATTATATGCCTCCCTCCGAAGACGAGGCAAGCCTCGACGATGACGAATTCTTCGTGCCAGAGGATCCCGTCGAGCAAGAGCGTTTTCAACGCAGGCTTATGGCCACGGCAAGAAGCCTCAAGAAAAAACAGCAACAGCTTAGAGCTGATCAAGATTTGCTAGTCGACAGATGGACTGAAGTCCTTGCGGCCGAAGAGCATAAACTCGAACGCCCCTCCAAGAGCTACCCAAAGCACAGGTTGCTACCCCGATTAGAGGAGGAAGCACTTAAACCTATATCACCAGTACTTGATACGGCTGACCGGCCACCTCGTGGCCGCGACAGAGAGGCCTCTCGGCCCTCCCCTCAAGCTGCACCCCGTACCAAGGCACGGGAAAATGCGCCAGACCTGCGAGATATGTTGGAGGACAAGGCAAGGCAAACAAGATCGATCTACGGATCGTGAGGGCGCCCCATGACTCGAGACGATAACCGTCATGCCGGACACAAGTCCGGTAGGGCCGAACACAGTAGACAAAGCTCATTGGAGCTACGTCGTGATATAGCCCAGTACAGAGGCGCCGCACACCCACTATGCTTCACAGACGAAGTAATGGATCATCAAATCCCCGAGGGTTTCAAACCCGTAAACATCGAATCATATGATGGCACAACAGATCCTGCGGTATTGATCGGGGATTATCTCCTTCATATCCACATGGCCTGCGGCAATGATCTCCACGCCATCAAATACCTCCCACTCAAGCTTAAAGGACCAGCTCGGCATTGGCTTAACAGCTTGCCAGCAGGATCAATCAGTTGTTGGGAGGACCTGGAAGCCGCATTCCTCGACAATTTCCAGGGCACTTATGTGCGACCACCAGACGCCGATGACCTCAGCCACGTAATTCAGCAGCCAGAGGAATCGGCCAGGCAATTCTGGACACGGTTCCTAGCAAAGAAAAATCAAATAGTCGACTGTCCGGACGCAGAGGCCCTAGCAGCCTTCAAGCACAATATCCGTGATGAGTGGCTTGCCCGGCACCTTGGACAGGAAAAGCCGAAATCTATGGAAGCACTCATGACACTCATGACCCGCTTTTGTGCGGGAGAAGACAGCTGGCTTGCTGGTAGCAACAATATGACCAAGAACCCTGGTAATTCAGATACCAGGGATAATAGTGCCAGTTCGCGTCGCAACAAGCAGAAGCGCCGCATTAACGGCGACAATGCCAAGGATACGACAGGTAATGCCGGATTCAGAGGCTATAAATCCGGTCAGCGGAAAAATCCATTCAAAAGAAATCCTAGGGGCCCGTCCAGTTTGGACCGAATACTCGACCGCTTGTGCCAGATACATGGCACCCCCGAAAAGCTGGCCAATCACACCAACAGGGATTGTTGGGTGTTCAAGCAGGCAGGCCAGTTAAATGCCGAAAATAAAGACAAGGGGCTGCATAGCGATGACAACGAAGAGCCCCAGCCGCCGAACAACAGTGGACAGAAGGGTTTTCCCCCACAAGTGCGGATGGTGAACATGATATACGCAACCCACATCCCCAAGAGGGAACGGAAGCGCGCGTTAAGGGACGTATACGCGGTAGAGCCAGTCGTCCCAAAGTTCAACCCATGGTCCTCCTGCCTGATCACCTTTGATCGAAGGGACCATCCCACTAGCACCCGTCATGGCGGATTCGCCGCATTGGTTCTAGATCCAATTATTGACGGATTTCATCTCACTAGAGTCCTTATGGACGGCGGCAGCAGCCTTAACCTGCTTTACCAGGATACAGTGCGGAAAATGGGCATAGATCCCTCGAGGATTAAGGCCACCAAAACGACCTTTAAAGGCGTAATACCAGGTGTAGAGGCCAACTGTACAGGCTTAGTCACACTTGAAGTGGTCTTCGGATCCCCGGATAATCTCCTAAGTGAGGAGTTAATCTTCGACATAGTCCCATTCCGCAGTGGCTATCACGCACTGCTCGGGCGAACCGCATTTGCCAAGTTCAATGCGGTACCGCACTACGCATACCTTAAGCTCAAGATGCCAGGCCCTCGAGGAGTAATTACGGTCAATGGAAACACCGAACGCTCCCTCCGAACGAAGGAGCACACTGCGGCCCTTGCAGCGGAAGTACAAAGCAGCCTCTCCAGGCAGTTCTCTATTCCGGCCATTAAACATCCGGACACCGTCAAGCGCACCCGGAGTAACCTACAACAAGACCGCCTGGCACGTTCCGAGCAGGCGTAGCAATGCGGCCCCAACCCCAGCCCTAGCAAAAATGCGACACCAGTGCTTCGCGTACATAACTACGCTCTAGAAATACCATGGGTACAGGGGGAGGGGCACCATCACGGCACGCCCGAAACACGGCTTAAACCGCACCAGGGGCTGCCGATTTTTTAATTTTCTCTTACTTTCAGGACTCCATTCTTTGGAAGGCCTGTTCGGCAGTTCAATTGCCGCACAAACGATGCAAGAACCAGGGAAGCAGACAAGCCATGCCGCATTACGGGACTCCCAGGTGGTCTCTATCACGAGCAGTATACCTGTTTCGCATACCATTCCGCAGCCTGCCCCTGGAACGGACATGTTAAATAGTCCAACCTTTTGCTTATCGCATTATTTGTATCGTTCTGCTTTGATCGCAGCCCTTTTTAATAAACAATGCATAGCTTTTGTCTATTTTCGCATTACTTTTTTTTTACAAATATATGTTCCTTAACGACATGTTGCACCCGTACACTTTGGTACGGCCAAAATACGCCAGGGGCTTTAGTACCCCACAATATGGTGTGAGAAGTCCGAACACTTTAACAAGTGCGGCACCCCAAACTTATAGCATTATATGCATCGGCTCCGAATCATGTCTTGGGTCAATAGTTGGGTTTGCCCGGCTCCTATGTTTTGGTGCCTTACGTTCTGCTATGTCGGCTAAGGTAGCACTAGGAGAACTACTACGATTGTGCCCCAGTTGAGCTGGGTCGAGCACCTCAGTAGAGAAAGCTAAAACTGTCTGTCATGATGAAGCGAGAGCTGGTCGCTGTTCGAGAGATTTTTCGAGTCCCTAAAGACTTATGCCGCTTAGAGCGAGGAGTCGGCTCTGTCCGGCCAAGGCATGGATAGCGCCCCGAACTCGGTCTTCCGAATACCAGGGGCTTCGCCAAAATTTAAAATTATAGAATCCTATGGCTAAGTGAGAGTGTTCACGCATTATAGTCCGATTGCCTTGTTCATTGTGCTGAGCGCCTCCCTCGAAGGACCCAAACATGGGAAAAAGAGCGCTCAGGTTTATCCCCGAACACCCCAGTACTAGCGGCACGGGGGCAGAAGCTGACAACTCGCCATCTCTCAGAATTGATAAATAGCCGCACAGAAGGTAATATTTTAAATTTTAAATTCCAACAGCATTGCTTAGCGCATATGAACAAGTTTTCAGCGCACAGGACAAAACGAGCGAGTTTTACTCAAAAATTACATCCCTGGAACATTCATCCGCCATAAGGCGGGCACCCTTCAGAACATCCTTATAATAATTCTCGGGCTTGCAATGCTCTTTCCCCGGTGGTGGCCCGTCCTTCACAAGATTCTCAGCATCCAGCTTGCCCCAGTGCACCTTAGCATGGGCAAGGGCCCTACGGGCACCTTCAATGCAAACGGAGCGCTTGATGACTTCGAGCCTTGGACAAGCCCCCACCAGCCGCTGCACCAGCCCGAAATAGCTCCCAAGCAGAGCTTCTCCAGGCCACAGCCGAACTATGAGGCCCTTCATGGCCTGTTTAGCCGCCTTGTGGAGCTCGACCAGTTGCTTCAGCTGGTCGCTCAGGGGCACGGGGTGTCCGGCCTCAGCATACTGAGACCAGAACACCTTCTCTGTCAAGCTGCCCTCCTCGGCACGATAGAATGCGGCGGCATCGGACAGGCTACGGGGAAGATCTGCGAACACTCCTGGAGAGCTCCGGATTCGGGTAAGTAACAAGTAACTCACGTTTATGTGTTTGCTTTGCATAAAGAATGCCTTACTCGCCGCTACCTTTTTCACCGCATCCAACTCCTGGAGGGTCTTCTGGGATTCGGCCTTGGCAGACTTGGCATTTTCAATAGCCACCGCGAGCTCGGACACTCGCGTCTTTGAGTCAAGCTCCAAACTCTCATGTTTTTTCATGAGAGCCTGGAGCTCTTGCCGCACCTTGCCAACTTAGGCCTCATACTTCTCCCGCTCGGTGCGCTCCGTGGCCGCCCTCTTCTCGGCCTCGAACAGCGCTCGCTTAAGGGTCGCCACCTCAGACATGGCCCCTACAATAGCCACGATAATACTGTCATTTTTTGCAATTGCACTTTTTATATATATATATATATAAACAAGGTATTTCTTACCTTCCTTGTCCTTGAGCTGCTTCTTGGCATCCCTGAGCTCTTGCTCGGACTGCTCGAGGTTCTGCTTTAGCGTGTCCACTTCCGCAGTCAGTGCGAGGACGCCAGCAGAGAAGCCTGCATACGCATATTGACTCCTTTTTGTTAGACTCCTGTGAATTTTATTTGATCCTCTATTTGGCTTTTCTTCCCGAACGCCAAACAGAGCATCAGGGGCTACTGTCTATGCGGTAATATTATTTACACATTCTTTACTTACCTCAAAGCCTGTTAAAAGGCTAGCACAAGCTTCAGTCAGTCCGCTCTTGGCGGACTGAACCTTCTGGGCCATCGCACTCATAATGGTGCGGTGCTCCTCGTCGATGGAGGCGCCTTTGAGCACCTCCAACGGATTATCTGGTGCCTTCGGTTGGACGGGGGTCACCGGCACGGTGGGCTTGCTCCCCTTGGAAGGAGGTCGCCTGCCGGACTCTGGAACCTTTGAAGGTTCCGGAGCGGTGTCCGGCCTAGAGCCGGACTTGGAGCCCTGGGGGTTTTATCCCATTTACTCCTGGAGTCCGGGAGGTCGCCTTGCGGCGCCTCCAGGACCACCTCCTCCTGGCTTGGAACCTGTTGGGACAACACTTCAGCGTCGTCCGTAGGGCGGGGGGAGGTAGGCGTCGAAAGCGAATTCACATCCGACGAGTCCAGTGAACCGCTCGACGACGCGTCGAGCCGGTCTTTGGGTGGGCTGCATAATCATATTCGACATAGGGAAAGTTGTGCAATAAAGGAATACTATGAATTACTCTGGTATCCGGATACTTACGATTTTGCCAAGGGCTTGGCCTTGAGCGGCCACTCCTCTTCGCCGTCGTCGGCGTTGGTGGAGTAGTCCGGAGGAAGGGTTTTCCCCTTCTTGGACCCTTCGGCCTCCCCAGTGAGGGCGGCCTTCTTTTTCTTCTCTCCCCCAGCTGGAGGGGGAGAGGACTCTTCTTCCTCCTCCTCGTCTTCACGGCAGGAATGCGCCTTGGAGCCGTCGGATGATGAACCCGACACCTCCTGGCGCCGGGCACTTTTTCGAGTCCCCGTGGCGTTCTTCTCCAGCACCACATAGGGTGCCGGAACCAGCAGCTTCGCCAAGCGGGCATTGGCTGGGTCTTCGGGCAAAGGAGCCGGACAGTCGATGTGTCCGGACTTCGCCTGCCAATCCTGTCAAAGGTAAGGGAGCTTAGATCCCGCATAGAGTTAAACTATGAAAAACTAATACCCTGTAAAAGGTACAAACAACTTACCGCGCTAGCATGACACTGCGCGCTGAATCCGCGATCCTCGGTAGCGGATGCGGGAGCCTCGGCGCCCTTGAAAAGCACCTTCCAGGCATCTTCGTATGTCGTGTCGAAGAGCCTGCTCAGAGTTCGGTGTTTCGCCGGCTGGAACTCCCACAGATTGTTGACACGGGAGGATCCGGCGGATGAGCATAACCTGGACTACGTTGACAAGCTTGAGCTGCTTGTTCACCAGGGTTTGGATGCATGTTTGCAGTCCAGTGACCTCTCCTTTGTTGCCCCACGACAGGCCTGTCTCTTTCCAGGATGTGAGCCGCATTTGAGGTTCGGACCGGAACTCGGGGGCTGCGACCCACTCAGGGTTGCGCGGCTCGGTGATGTAAAACCACCTCGATTGCCACCCCTTCAGGGTCTCCACAAAGGAGCCCTCGAGCCATAAGACGTTGGGCATCTTGCCCACCATGGCGCCTCCGCACTCCGCCTGGTTGCCGCCTACCACCTTCGGCTTGACATTGAAAGTCTTGAGCCATAGGCCGAAATGGGGGCGGATGCAGAGGAAAGCCTCGCACACGACTATAAACGCCGAGATGTTGAGGATGAAGTTCGGGGCCAGATCATGGAAATCCAGGCCGTAGTAGAACATGAGTCCCTGGATGAATGGGTGGATAGGAAAGCCCAATCCACGGAGGAAGTGGGGAAGGAACACTACCCTCTCATGGGGCCTTGGGGTGGGGAGGAGCTGCCCCTCTTCGGGAAGCCCGTACGCGATGTCATTAGACAAGTATCTGGCCTTCCTTAGTTTTTTGATGTGTCCTTCCATGACGGAGGAGACCATCCACTTGCCTCCCGCTCCGGACATGGCTGGAGAAGGTTAAGGCGGGGAGTGCGGACTTGGGCGCTGGAGCTTGAGTGCATGAAAATGGATAGGCAAAGGAGGAAGAAGGCGTAGGTGAAAAGGTGGATCCTTATCCCCTTATATGGGTGGACGCAACTACGTGTCCCCACCAGCCTGGTAAAACTCGCTTATCTCCAAGCGCCGTAATCAATGGCGCAGTTGGGTTACCCACGCCCGTATTGATGAGAATCCCGGAATAAGGGGACACGATCTCTGCTTCGACGAGACGTGCCAAGGAAACCGCCTCGCATGACACGCTAAGGTGGGACAATGAAACGATTCGAATAAAGGCTTGGCCATGGTGCGATGTCGCACTACAGAATACGTCAGCAGATTAGATTTGTGTAAATATTATTCTCTCTATGGCAATATGTAGAAACTTATTTTGCAGAGCCGGACACTATCTTTGTGTTCAAAATCTTCTATGAAGTACTTGGAGGAGGAACCCGCCTTGCAATGCCGAAGACAATCTGCGCGCCGGACTCGTCGTCATTGAAGCCTGGTTCAGGGGCTACTGAGGGAGTCCTGGATTAGGGGGTGTCCAGATGGCCGGAATATACCTTCAGCCGGACTCCTGGACTATGAAAACACAAGATTGAAGACTTCGTCCCGTGTCCGGGAGGGACTTTCCTTGGCGTGGAAGGCAAGCTTGGCGATACGGATATGTGGATCTCCTACCATTGTAACCGACTTTGTGTAACCCTAACCCTCTCCAGTGTCTATATAAACCGGAGGGTTTTAGTCCGTAGGAAAACATACAGAACAACAATCATACCATAGGCTAGCTTCTAGTGTTTAGCCTGTCCGATCTCGTGGTAGATCTACTCTTGTACTACCCATATCATCAATATTAATCAAGCAGGACGTAGGGTTTTACCTCCATCAAGAGGGCCTGAACCTGGGTAAAACTTCGTGTCCCTTGCCTCCTATTACCATCCGGCCTAGACGCACAGTTCGGGACCCCCTACCCGAGATCCGCCGGTTTTGACACCGACACTCAGTACCGAACGTACGACACCTCCGCGTTCAGCACACGTTCAGCTCGGTGACGTCTCGCGAACTCACGATCTAGTAGAGCTCGAAGGAGAGTTTCATCAGCACGATGGTGTGGTGACGATGTTGATGAAGCTACCATCGCAGGGCTTCGCCTAACCACCGCTACAGTATGACCGAGGTGGATTATGGTGGAGGTGGGCACCGCACACGGGTGGGAGAGATCAATGATCAACTTGTGTGTTCTAGGGTGCCCCCTGCCCCCGTATATAAAGGAGCAAGGGGGGAGGCCAGCCGGCCCTGTAGGGCGCGCCAGGAGTAGGAGTCCTCCTCCTAGTAGGAGTAGGACTCCCCTCTTTCCTACTCCTACTAGGAGGGGAAAAGGAAGGGGGAGAAGGAGAAGGAAAGGGGGGTGCCGCCCCCCTCCCTTCCTAGTCCAATTCAGACCAGAGGGGGAGGGGGCACGCGGCCTGCCCTGGCCGGCCCCTCTCTCTCTCCACTAGGGCCCAACAAGGCCCATTAACCCCTGGGGGGTTCCGGTAACCCCTCTGGCACTCCGGTAAAATACCGATTTCACCCGGAACTCTTCCTATGTCCAAATGTAGGCTTCCAATATATCAATCTTTATGTCTCGACCATTTCGAGACTCCTCGTCATGTCCGTGATCATATCCGGGACTCCGAACTACCTTCGGTATATCAAAACATATAAACTCATAATACCGATCGTCATAGAACTTTAAGCGTGCGGACCCTACGGGTTCGAGAACTATGTAGACATGACCGAGACACGTCTGCGGTCAATAACCAATAGCGAAACTTGGATGCCCATATTGGTTCCTACATATTCTACGAAGATCTTTACCGGTCAAACCGCATAAGAACGTACGTTGTTCCCTTTGTCATCGGTATGTTACTTGCCCGAGATTCGATCGTCGGTATCGCAATACCTAGCTCAATCTCGTTACCGGCAAGTATCTTTACTCGTTCTACAATGCATCATCCCGCAACTAGCTCATCAGTTGCATTGCTTGCAAGGCTTATAGTGATGTGCATTACCGAGAGTGTCCAGAGATACCTCTCCGACAATCGGAGTGACAAATCTATTCTTGATCTATGCCAACTCAACAAGTACCATCGGAGACACCTGTAGAGCACCTTTATAATCACCCAGTTACGTTGTGACATTTGGTAGCACACAAAGTGTTCCTCCATAATCGGGAGTTGCATAATCTCATAGTCATAGGAACATGTATAAGTCATGAAGAAAGCAATAGCAGTAAACTAAAACGATCAAGTGATAAGCTAACAAAATGGGTCAGGTCATTCACATCATTCTCTAATGATGTGATCCCGTTTAATCAAATGACAACTCATGTCTATGGTTAGGAAACATAACCATCATTGATTCAACGAGCTAGTCAAGTAGAGGCATACTACTGACAATCTGTTTGTCTATGTATTCACACATGTATTATGTTTCCGGTTAATACAATTCCAGCATGAATAATAAAAATTTATCATGATATGAGGAAACAAATAATAACTTTATTATTGCCTCTAGGGCATATTTCCTTCAGTCTCCCACTTGCACTAGAGTCAATAATCTAGATTACACAGTAATGTTTCTAACACCCATGGAGTCTTGGTGCTAATCATGTTTTGCTCGTGGAAGAGGCTCAATCAACGGGTCTACAACATTCAAATCCGTATGTATCTTGCATATCTCTGTGTCTCCCACCTGGACTTGATCCCGGATGGAATGGAAGCGTCTCTTGATGTGCTTGGTTCTCTTGTGAAATCTGGATTCCTTTGCCAAGGCAATTGCACCAGTATTGTCACAAAAGATTTTCATTGGACCCGATGCACTAGGTATGACACCTAGATCGGATATGAACTCCTTCATCCAAACTCCTTAATTTGCCGCTTCTGAAGCAGCTATGTACTCTGCTTCACGTGTAGATCCCACCACGACGCTTTGTTTAGAACTGCTCCAACTGACAGCTCCACCGTTCAATATAAACACGTATCCGGTTTGCGATTTAGAATCATCTGGATCAGTGTCAAAGCTTGCATCGACGTAACCATTTACGACGAGCTCTTTGTAACCTCCATAAATGCGAAACATATCCTTAGTCCTTTTCAGGTATTTCAGGATGTTCTTGACCATTGTCCAGTGATCCACTCCTGGATTATTTTGGTACCTCCCTGCTAAACTAATAACAAGGCACACATCAGGTCTAGTACACAGCATTGCATACATGATAGAGCCTATGGCTGAAGCATAGGGAACACTTTTCATTTTATCTCTAGCTTCTGTAGTGGTCGGGCATTGAGTCTTACTCAACTTCACACCTTGTAACACAGGCAAGAACCCTTTCTTTGCTTGATCCATTTTGAAATTTTTCAAAACTTTATCAAGGTATGTGCTTTTTGAAAGTCCAATTAAGCGTCTTGATCTATCTCTATAGATCTTGATGCCCAATATATAAGCAGCTTCTCCGAGGTCTTTCATTGAAAAACTCTTATTCAAGTATCCTTTTATGCTATCCAGAAACCATATGCCATTTCAAATCAGCAATATGTCATCCAGATATAATATTAGAAATGCTACAGAGCTCCCACTCACTTTCTTGTAAATACAGGCTTCTCCAAAAGTCTGTATAAAACCATATGCTTTGATCACACTATCAAAATGTTTATTCCAACTCCGAGAGGCTTGCACCAGTCCATAAATGGATCACTGGAGCTTGCACACTTTGTTAGCTCCCTTTGGATTGACAAAACCTTCTGGTTGCATCATATACAACTCTTCTTCCAGAAATCCATTCAGGAATGCAGTTTTGACATCCATTTGCCAAATTTCATAATCATAAAATGCGGCAATTGCTAACATGATTCGGACAGACTTAAGCATCACTACGGGTGAGAAAGTCTCATCGTAGTCAACTCCTTGAACTTGTAGAAAACCTTCCGCAACAAGTCAAGCTTTGTAGTCAGTAACATTACCGTCAGCACCAGTCTTCTTCTTGAAGATCCATTTATTCTCGATGTCTTGCCGATCATCGGGCAAGTCAACCAAAGTCCATACTTTGTTCTCATACATGGATCCCATCTCAGATTTCATGGCCTCAAGCCATTTTGCGGAATCTGGGCTCACCATTGCTTCTTCATAGTTCGTAGGTTCATCATGGTCAAGTAACATGACTTCCATAACAGGATTACCGTACCATTCTGGTGCGGATCTTACTCTGGTTGACCTACGAGGTTCGGTAGTAACTTGATATGAAGTTTCACGATCATCATCATTGTCTTCCTTACTAATTGGTGTAGGTGTCATAGGAACCGGTTTCTGTGATGAACTACTTTCCAATAAGGGAGCAGGTACAGTTACCTCATCAAGTTCTACTTTCCTCCCACTCACTTCTTTCGAGAGAAACTCCTTCTCTAGAAAGGATCCATTCTTAGCAACAAATGTCTTTCCTTCGGATCTGTGATAGAAGGTGTACCCAACAGTCTCCTTTGGGTATCCTATGAAGACACATTTCTCTGATTTGGGTTCGAGCTTATCATGTTGAAGCTTTTTCACATAAGCATCGCAGCCCCAAACTTTAAGAAACAACAACTTTGGTTTCTTGCCAAACCCCAGTTCATAAGGCGTCGTCTCAACGGATTTCGATGGTGCCCTATTTAACGTGAATGCAGTCGTCTCTAAAGCATAACCCCAAAATGATAGCGTTAAATCAGTAAGAGACATCATAGATCGCACCATACCTAGTAAAGTACGATTACGGCGTTCGGACACACCATTACGCTGTGGTGTTCCAGGTGGCGTGAGTTGCGAAACTATTCCGCATTGTTTCAAATGTAGACCAAACTCGTAACTCAAATATTCTCCTCCGCGATCAGATCATAGAAACTTTATTTTCTTGTTACGATGATTTTCCACTTCACTCTGAAATTGTTTGAACTTTTCAAATGTTTCAGACTTATGTTTCATTAAGTAGATATATCCATATGTGCTCAAATCATCTGTGAAGGTGAGAAAATAACGATACCCGCCGCGAGCCTCAATATTCATCGGACCACTTACATAAGTATGTATGATTTCCAATAAATCTGTTGCTCGCTCCATTGTTTCGGAGAACGGCGTTTTAGTCATCTTGCCCATGAGGCATGGTTCGCAAGTACCAAGTGATTCCAGAAGTCCATCAATATGGAGTTTCTTCATGCGCTTTACACCAATATGACCCAAACGGTAGTGCCACAAATAAGTTGCACTATCATTATCAACTCTGCATCTTTTGGCTTCAACATTATGAATATGTCTATCACTACTATCGAAATTTAACACAAATAGACCACTCTTCAAGGGTGCATGACCATAAAAGATATTATTCATATAAATAGAACAACCATTATTCTCGGATTTAAATGAATAACCGTCTCGCATCAAACAAGATCCATATATAATGTTCATGCTTAATGCTGGCACCAAATAACAATTATTCAGGTCTAAAACTAATCCCGAAGGTAGATATAGAGGTAGCGTGCCGACGGCGATCACATCGACTTTGGAACCATTTCCCACGCGCATCGTCACCTTGTCCTTAGCCAGTCTTCGCTTAATCCCTAGTCCATGTTTTGCATTGCAAATATTAGCAACAGAACCAGTATCAAATACCCAGGTGCTACTGCGAGCTCTAGTAAGGTACATGATACGTCTCCAACGCATCTATAATTTTTGATTGCTCCATGCTATTATATTATCTATTCTAGATGTGTAACATCCCAAATTTTCAATTTGGAATGGTATACATTAGATCATCATTGCATATCATATTTATTTGCATTTTGGTTGATCCTAGAAATTCTATGCAACTAAAGGACCCTCGGAGAGAGTTGGGGATTTCGTTATTTTCATATTTGAGTTTTCCCAAATTTTGAAAATAGGATCATTTGATTTTATTTATTTTATCTTCAATTATTTCTATTACCAAAATATGAGCGAGGGAATAAAATGACTTTCCCAAAATAAATAAATATTGAGGATTTATTAATAAAATCAAATAAGATTTTATTTTGGTTTTATTTGCTATTTTATTTGAATTTAGGAAAAAATGTGCGTTTTTCAAAATTGCATTTAGGCCCCAAATAAATGTTCATCCTGTGCGGCTTGATTTTAGAAGCCAGGGAAAATTTATTTCGGGATTTTTTGAGTCGGTTTAGTATTTCTTTTGTTTTTTTCTGAGCGTAATTATTTAAAAAAAAATCCAAACCGACCTTGGGCCGTGTCCGGCAAGGACTCCGCCTGGTCGGGGGCTTTATATAGCGCTCCACCCGGGCTGCCTCAGCCCAAACCCTAGCCGCCCGCACCACCTGCTGCCGCCGTCGCCGCCTGCGCCGCCGCCCCGCCGCCAACGAGGTCGAACCGCCGCCGCCCGCCAGTTTTTTTAGAAAACCGTTGGTTTTCACCGGTGTTATCGGTTTTTTTTAGATTCGTTTTTTAGATAGATCGGTTTTTTTCTCGGTTTAGTTAATTAGAGAGCGTTCGCTAGTTCGTTCGTTTTAATGAACGCATTCATCATTTAGTTTAACTGTTCGTTCGTTAATCTGTTCGTCATTTTCTTTTTCTCGGATTAAATCCGTGATTTTTCTGATCGCGGTTTCTGATCCGATTTTCATTTTAGTTTAACTTTTCACTCGTTTATCGAAATCAGGGGATTCAAGCGCCTGGAGTTTCGTCTCCAAACCCTCTTTCCATTTAACCAACTCAAACAAGTTTTTGCCTCTGTAAAATTTGACCTAGATCCAAAATAGTAAACGAACCTCGTTTCTTTTGCCGTTTGTCTTTCGTTGCTTCGTTCGATTTGATTCTTTTTGCCAACCGGAGTTCTTAAGTTGAACTTTCTGGTTAGATCTCTTATTTGAGTTTTACCTATGCATTAGTTGAGTACTTATTATATGCTTGTTTGTTTGCGATAGAGTACCCGGAGTGCGCCGTTTCCTACATCGAATCACTAGGTTTTGCGGATCATCAGCAAGGCAAGTAACACTTTGATCATACTTCGTATTACCCAGTTTTTATTGCATTAGAACAATCCTCACACATTGCATGATTCGGATCTAATTAAATTGTGGTTTGGGAAGTAGATGAGGTAGTACCTATTACCTGTTATTTATCAAACCTTTGGGAGTTACTTCTACGTTTGCTTATTATGCCATGCTATGCTAGTAGACGTGGATTGGGTGAGTGAAATCCATGACAGATGTGAGTTTGTTAAATTAATGGTTTATCTAAGGTGGCAACTTAAATACACATCTGGGTGGATTGAGGCACCTGGGTATTCCAGCGATTGCCTGTTTTTCTTTTGGACCGCCACCTAGGCTCAAAGGGATCATGAGATTATTCAAACTAGAAACTTTCGTGTGCAGCCACAAGCTACTATGGGCTCTAGCATAGTTGACTAAGTTGTGCGAACTCTTACAGTGGTAGACTAGCAGATGTAGGGGAAAGTAGGTGTAACGGTCTACCCGTTGGTAAGGTGTGAGTGCTTCTGAAATACTATGTCTCGCTCATCCATTTCTCAAACACCATGTAGTGTGAGAATCCCAACGGAGGAGATCGGGTCTTGTGGGGAAAAGTGTGCAAACCTCTGCAGAGTGTATAAACAAATCATGGTTAGCCGTGTCCCCGGTTATGGACATCTTGAGTATCTAGTACTTGGATTATCATGTGAATCTCATCATGTTACTCTAAATAATTTTGTTGGGTTTTAATGATGATGCTTAATTGGGATTGAGAGGGTGTCTACACTCTGAATGTTTAACAACCACCATGATAGTTAAATAAAATGTATTCCTTTGCAGTAGGGAAAAATTGGCTTTACGCAAAACTGTAACCATAGAGCTTTACACCAGCCAAATATGCATGTAGTATAGTCTTATTGTTTCATTGCTCTCTATGTGTTACATTGCCAGCATATTCCATGTGCTGACCCATTTCGGGCTGCAATGTTCATGTTGCAGACTTTTCAGACGACGAGTAAGGTGCTTTTAGGTCGTGGTTCTATACTCTGTGATGTCGTTGGAGTTGAGGGACTCACTTATCTTCCAAGCCTTCCGCTGTTATCGTTATTAGATGGCCTTAAGCCATATTTATTGTAATAAGTTCTCTTTTGAGACACTCGATGTAATAAGTGTGTGATTGCTACTCTGTTATAAATCTTTCAAGTACTATGTGGTGTCAGCATTACTGATCCAGGGATGACACCAGAGCACAGAGATTGGACCGTTTGAGATCTGGTCGCTACAAGATGGTATCAGAGCACACGCTGACTGTAGGACATGACCACTAAGCTAAAGCCCTAGATCTCTACTCACTCTTCTCATTCTGACTCCTCATCTTTTCTACTCTTTTAGGATGGCGGATGCAAGGAAAAAGTTCACACAACCGGATGAAGATACACCCTTTGGATGTCACTTGAAGGAAGTCACTAGATATCTGAACATAGGAGTACCAAGCTTCACCGGAACCTACAACAACACTTTACCGGAAGAGGAGCGCTGGATGATTCAAGTTCAAGTTCCAGGAAGGACGTTCATGCCAGTCACTGAGCCCATAGAGTTTTCCTTTGATGCACCAACCCGGAGTCTAGGAAAGAGCATGGCAGCTCACATCGCCATGGGACGCATTGGAGAAGTTTACCGCAATGATCTCAAGGATACTATCTACCAGATTGTGGGCGCCGAGATGAGCATTGGGAGATGATCAGCACCAGGAAGGACGGATCAATCGCAGCTTTTATCCAGGAGTTAAACCAGCACATTTGACGTCAGGAGAACCAGATGTGCGCAGACATGATAGATCTGAAGAAGGCGAGGACAAGAATCACGGAACTGGAGGAAGAACTCAAGGCTACATGTGAAGATTATGAAGAGGAAATCGAAGTATTAGTGGATAAGAATGCCGACCTAACAATGAAGCTAGCAATATTCATGGGAAGCCCTACACCAGTAGAAGAAGATGAAGAACCCAAGGAGATTCGCCTAGAAGACTACATCATCATCGACGACACCGACTCGGATCCCGATGATAGCGATGATGACTATGTTGATGAAGCAGGAGCAGATATCATGGAGTCTGCAACCGAAGAATATTTCTAGTAGACCACCCCATCAGTAGTAGTAGTCCACCATGTAAATATAGTAGTCCGAGCACTTTTGCGATAGTTAGATCGATTGTATGCCCTTGTTTGATTGAATGAAGTGAATTGTTTGCTTTTGCCTCATGTGCATATGGGTAGTGTTTTCTCTCTAGACCCCTCTCTATTCTTAAATCTCATCTTTTCTAAACCCTCAGATGCCTTCGAGACGTGACCCCGGATTTACCTTCCCACCAGAGCTCACTCAGTTGATCTAGCCGCAGAACACGTTGATGCAGTTGCTAGTCCAGAATCAGAATCAGGGGAACAACAACAACAACCCACCACCACCACCACCACCCGTTGATCACTTAGCCCGTTTTCTTAGGCTGAATCCACCGGTGTTTTCTAGTAGCACCGAGCCTATAGTAGCAGATGATTGGCTCCGCAAGACAGCAAGGGAATTGACCACGGCAGGATGCACAGATGCGGAAAAGGTGAAGTTTACCGCACATCAGCTTGAAGGACCCGCATCATCATGGTGCGAGAATTTCACCGCCACTTTCCCTATCGATACTATCACATGGGACCAGTTTCAGCAGGCTTTCCATACTACCCATGTTTCAGCAGGAGCTATGGCCATGAAGAAGCATGAGTTTCGCAACTTGCACCAAGGAGGACGGACAGTTGGCCAGTATGTGGAGGACTTTAGTAAGCTAGCACGTTATGCCCCAGATGACGTTGCTACGGATGCAGCTAAGCAGGAGAAGTTTCTGGAAGGACTGAATGACGAGTTGAGCATGCAGTTGATGGTAGCAACCTTCAACAACTACCAGGAGTTGGTAGATCGTGCTCTTATAATTGAAGGGAAGCAGCAGCAGATTGAGAATCGCAAGAGGATGTATGGACAAGGGAAGTACAATTCAGGAGCTCGGCAGAAGCCACGTTTTACCCCTAGACCGGGAGGACATTTTCAGCATACCCATGGAGGAGGTAGCTCCCACAATCATAATGGCCCCAAGAATGGTAATGGGAATGGAGGAAGCAACGGCCAGAACCGTACCAACCCATCAACCCTAGCCAAAAGAGACATGAGCCAAATCACTTGCTTTAAGTGCCAAAAGACCGGACATTATGCCAATGAATGTCCCGAATCTCAGAATGGAAATGGTAATGGAGGCTCTGGGAAGAAGCCGAACCCTTTCAATAGGGGACAGGTGAACCACGTTAATGTGGAGGAGGTTGAAGAGCAGCCAGATGCAGTAATCGGTAAGTTTTTGGTTAAGTCATTTACTGCAATCGTTCTTTTTGATACTGGTGCATCGCATTCATACATATCAAGGGGATTTGTGGATAAGTATAACTTGCCCACCAAAGTTCTTAGAACACCTATGTTAGTAAGCTCACCAGGAGCGGAGTATAGGGCTAGTAAGGGATGTTTTCAAGTGCCATTGAGTATAGGTAGGCATGTGTTTCCCTCGGATTTAATCATTTTGGAATCACAAGGTTTGGATGTCATTCTGGGTATGGATTGGCTATCGATGTATGGAGGAAACATCGATTGCATCAGTAAGACAATTTTGCTTACCACCCCAGAAGGGAGAAGGATCAAGTATATATCCCGACATGTGCCTAAAAGGACTCAAGTAAATTCGTTAACAGGAGTTGTGCAGGAGGAAGTACCAGTAGTGATGGATTTCCCTGATGTATTTCTAGAGGAGTTGCCAGGCATGCCACCGGATAGAGATATTGAGTTTTTGATTGAGCTTTTGCCAGGCACAGGGCCAATATCTAAGAGACCATATAGGATGCCCGCAAAGGATTTGGAGGAGATTAAGAAGTAGATTAAGGAGTTACTGGATAAAGGATATATCTGCCCAAGTTCTTTGCCTTGGGGATCTCCAGTACTTCTAGTGGAGAAGAAGGATGGATCGTTAAGGATGGTTGTTGATTATCGAGGATTGAATGAAGTAACCATCAAGAACAAGTACCCACTACCGATGATCAATGATCTGTTTGATCGATTGCAAGGAGCTAAGGTATCTTCCAAGATCGATCTGCGATCAGGATACCATCAGTTGAAGATTCGAGAATAGGATATACCTAAGACGGCTTTTACCAGCAGGTATGGACTATATGAGTATACGATCATGACGTTTGGACTGACTAACGCCCCTGCATATTTTATGAACATGATGAACAAGGTGTTTATGGAGTTTTTGGATAAGTTCGTCGTAGTGTTCATTGATGATATCCTGGTTTACTCGAAAAATGAAGAGGAGCATAAGGAGCATTTGTGTTTGGTACTTGGTAAGCTCAGAGAACATCGGTTATATGCCAAGTTTAGCAAATGTGAGTTTTGGTTGAAGGAAGTTGGATTTCTCGGACACGTTATATCCGGAGAAGGTATAGCAGTAGATCCCACCAAGGTTGACACTGTGACAAATTGGGAAGCGCCAACAAAAGTTGGAGAGATCCGGAGTTTTCTTGGACTTGCAGGATACTACCGAAGATTCATTGAAAATTTCTCGAAGATTGCGAAGCCTATGACGGAGTTGTTGAAGAAGGATACCAAGTTCATATGGACTGAGGAATGTGAGGCCAGTTTCCAAGAGTTGAAGAAATGTTTGATTACATCACCAGTGTTGATTCTGCCAGATCAGACTAAGGATTATGAGGTGTATTGCGATGCTTCACGTCGAGGACTTGGAGCAGTGCTTATGCAGGAAGGAAGAGTTGCTTCATATGCCTCACGACAGCTAAAGCCTCATGAGTTAAATTATGACACCCATGATTTGGAATTAGCAGCCGTAGTGCATGCATTGAAGACTTGGAGACATTTTCTCATTGGAAACCATTGTGAGGTGTACACGGATCACAAGAGTTTGAAGTATATTTTCACGCAGAAGGAGTTATATCTCAGGCAAAGGAGATGATTGGAGCTCATCAAGGATTGTGATATGAGATTGCATTATCACCCCGGAAAGGCTAACGTAGTAGCCGATGCGCTGAGCCGTAAAAGACATGTCAAAACCCTAATGACGGGAGATTTACCGAGGGAGTTAGCCGAAAATCTTCGTGAGCTATATTTGGAGATATTCTCGAGAGGCTATGTAGCAGCATTGGAGATTCAGTCTACTTTGATGAATAAGATCAGAGAAGCCCAGAAGACTGACAAGGAGATTGCTTCTATTAAGGAGAAAATGAGCAAAGGAAAAGCTAAAGGATTTCGTGAGGATGAACACGATACCTTATGGTTTGAAGACCGTGTTTATGTGCCCAATGACCCAGAAATCGGGAAGTTGATTCTGCAAGAGGCCCATGAGTCACCATATTCGATTCACCCAGGAAATACCAAGATGTATTTGGATTTGAAGTATACTTTTTGGTGGACCGGAATGAAGAAGGATATTGCGGAGTATGTAGCAGTTTGTGATGTATGTCAGAGAGTAAAGGCAGAGCATCAGAAGCCAGCGGGATTGCTACAGCCATTGCCGATACCCGAATGGAAGTGGGATAGGTTAGGCATGGATTTTATTACAGGATTGCCCAGAACTCGTTCAAGCTATGACTCGATTTGGGTTGTAGTCAATCTTTTGACAAAGGTAGCTCATTTCATTCCAGTGAATACTACTTATACTAGTGCCAAGTTGGCAAAGATATACATGACCAGGATCGTATGTCTGCATGGAGTTCCAAGGAGCATTGTATCAGATAGAGGAACCCAATTTACCTCAAATTTGTGGAATCAGTTGCATGAAACTTTGGGTACCAGGCTAGAGTTCAGTACAGCTTTCCATCCGCAGACAGATGGATAGACCGAGAGAGTCAATCGCATTTTGGAGGATATGCTAAGAGCTTGTGCGCTAGATTATGGATCTAGTTGGGACGAGATTTGCCATACACAGAGTTCTCTTATAACAACAGTTATCAATCCAGTTTGAAGATGGCCCCTTTCGAAGCCTTGTACGGAAGGAGGTGCAGGACCCCATTGTCGTGGGATGAAGTTGGAGACCGCCAGTTGTTTGGACTAGATTTGATTAAAGAGTCTGAACAGAAGGTGAAATTGATTCGCGATAGGCTCAAGGTAGCCCAGTCCAGGCAGAAGAGCTACGCAGATTCTAAACGCAATGAGACAGTTTACAAAGTCGGAGACCAAGTTTATCTTCGAGTATCTCCACTTCGAGAAGTTAAGCGCTTTGGAGTTAAGGGAAAGTTAGCGCCACGTTTTGTAGGACCATACAAGGTTTTGGAGCGTATGGGAGAAGTAGCCTATAAGTTGGAATTGCCCGAAGGATTGTCAGGAGTTCACGATGTATTACACGTTTCCCAGATGAAGAAGTGCCACGCAGAGATGGCTGATATACCGCTGAGAGATACAGTGCCGCTGGAAGCGATTCAGTTGGACAGTGATTTGACTTGTGAGGAGAAACCAGTCAAGATTCTTGAGTATGCCAGCCGAGTCACCCACAGCAAGGTTATCAAGTTTTGCAAAGTTTAGTGGAGCCACCACACGAAGGATGAAGCTACCTGGGAGCGAGAGGAAGATCTGCTGAAGGACCACCCTCACCTATTTTCTAGCCAATCCGAATCTCGAGGGCGAGATTCATATTAAGGGGGGTATGTTTGTAACATCCCAAATTTTCAATTTGGAATGTTATACATTAGATCATCATTGCATATCATATTTATTTGCATTTTGGTTGATCCTAGAAATTCTACGCAACTCAAGGACCCACGGAGAGAGTTGGGGATTTCGTTATTTTCATATTTGAGTTTTCTCAAATTTTGAAAATAGGATCATTTGATTTTATTTATTTTATCTTCAATTATTTCTATTACAAAAATATGAGAGAGGGAATAAAATGACTTTCCCAAAATAAAGAAATATTAAGGATTTACTAATAAAATCAAATAAGATTTTATTTTTGTTTTATTTGCTATTTTATTTGAATTTAGGAAAAAATGCGCGTTTTCCAAAATTGCATTTAGGCCCCAAATAAATGTTCATCCTGTGCAGCTTGATTTTAGAAGCTGGGGAAAATATATTTCGGGATTTTTGGTGTCCGTTTAGTATTTATTTTGCTTTTTTCTGAGCGTAATTATTAAAAAAATCCGAACCGAGCTTGGGCCGTGTCCGGCCAGGACTCCACCTGGCCGGGGGCTTTATATAGCATGCCACCCGGGCCGCCTCAGCCCAAAGCCGCCGCCGCCCAAACCCTAGCCGCCCGCGCCGCCTGCTGCCGCCGCCGCCGCCGGAGCCCCGCCGCCGCCCGCCGGTTTTTTTAGAAACCGTTGGTTTTCACCGGTTTTTTTCAGTTTCTTTTAGATTCATTTTTTTAGATAGATCGGTTTTTTTCTTGGTTTAGTTAATTAGCGAGTGTTCGCTCATTCGTTCGTTTTA
The DNA here is from genome assembly GCF_056163025.1 of Triticum urartu. Lineage (NCBI taxonomy): Eukaryota > Viridiplantae > Streptophyta > Magnoliopsida > Poales > Poaceae > Triticum > Triticum urartu. Next base: position 92,672,795 of record NC_141878.1, read on the forward strand.
ACGAACGCGTTCATCTTTTAGATCCAGATAATGAACATTCGTTCGTTAATCTGTTCGTCGTTTTCTTTTTCTCGGATTAAATCCGCGATTTTTCTAATCGTGATTTCTGATCCGATTTTCATTTTAGTTTAACTTTTCGCTCATTTATCGGAATCAGGCGATTCAAGCGCCTGGAGTTTCGTCTCGAAACCCTCTTTCCGTTTAACCAACTCAAACAAGTTTTTGCCTTTGTAAAATTTGACCTAGATCCATAATAGTAAACAAAGCTTGTTTCTTTTGCCGTTTGTCTTTCGTTGCTTTGTTCGATTTGATTCTTTTTGCCAACCGGAGTTCTTAAGTTGAACTTTCTGGTTAGATCTCTTATTTGAGTTTTTCCTGTGCATTAGTTGAGTACTTATTGTATGTTTGTTTGTTTGCGATAGAGTACCCGGAGTGTGCCGCTTGCTACTTCGAATCGCTAGGTTTTGCGGATCATCAGCAAGGCAAGTAACACTTTGATCATACTTCCTATTACCCAGTTTTTATTGCATTAGAACAATCCTCACACATTGCATGATTAGGATCTAATTAAATTGTGGGTTTGGGAAGTAGATGAGGTAGTACCTATTACCTGTTATTTATCAAACCTTTGGGAGTTAATTCTACGTTTGCTTATTATGCCATGCTATGCTAGTAGACGTGGATTGGGTGAGTGAAATCCATGACAGATGTGAGTTTGTTAAATTAATGGTTTATCTAAGGTGGCAACTTAAATACACATCTGGGTGGATTGAGGCACCTGGGTATTCCAGCGATTGCCTGTTTTTCTTTTGGACCACCACCCAGGCTCACAAGGATCATGAGATTATTCAAACTAGAAACTTTCGTGTGCAGCCACAAGCTACTATGGGCTCCAGCATAGTTGACTAAGTTGTGCGAACTCTTACAGTGGTAGACTAGCTGATGTAGGGGAAAGTAGGTGTAACGGTCTACCCGTTCATAAGGTGTGAGCGCTTCTGAAAGACTATGTCTCGGTCATCCGTTTCTCAAACACCATGTAGTACGAGAATCCCAACGGAGGAGATCGGGTCTTGATGGGAAAAGTGCACAAACCTCTGCAGAGTGTATAAAGTAATCATGGTTAGCCGTGTCCCCGGTTATGGACATCTTGAGTATCTAGTACTTGGATTATCATGTGAATCTCATCATGTTACTCTAAATAATTTTGTTGGGTTTTAATGATGATGCTTAATTGGGATTGAGAGGGTGTCTACACTCTCAATGTTTAACAACCACCATGATAGTTAAATAAAATGTATTCCTGCAGTAGGGAAAAATTGGCTTTATGCAAAACTCTAACCATAGGGCTTTCCACTAGTCAAATATGCATATAGTATAGTCTTATTCTTTCATTGCTCTGTATGTGTTACATTGCTAGCATATTCCATGTGCTGACCCGTTTCGGGCTGCAACTTTCATGTTGCAGACTTTTCAGACGACGAGTAAGGTGCTTTTAGGTCGTGGTTCTATACTCAGTGATGCCGTTGGAGTTGATGGACTCACTTATCTTCCAAGCCTCCTGTTGTTATCGTTAGTAGATGGCCTTAAGCCATATTTATTGTAATAAGTTCTCTTTTGAGACACTCGATGTAATAAGTGTGTGATTGCTACTCTGTTATAAATCCTTTCAAGAACTGTGTGATGTCAGCATTACTGATCCAGGGATGACACCGGAGCACAAAGATTGGACCGTTTGAGGTCTGGTCACTATAGGATGTTAATGGGCTTTATTCTACACTTTTATATCATTTTTGGGACTAACCTACTAACCGGAGGCCCAACTCAAATTGTTGTTGTTTTGCCTATATTAGGGTTTCGAAGAAAAGGAATATAAAATGGAGTCCAAACGGAATGAAACCTTCGGGAACATGATTTTCTCAACAATCGTGATCCAGGAGACTTGGAGTGGGCGTTAATAAATGATCGAGGAGGGCATGAGGCAGGGGGCGCGCCTACCCCCCTGGGCACGCCCTCCACCCTCGTGGGCCCCTCGATGCTCCACCGACGTACTTCTTCCTCCTATATATATCCACGTATCCCCCAAACATCCAGGAGCACCACGAAAACCTAATTCCACTGCCGCAACCTTGTGTACCCGAGAGATCCCATCTCGGGGCCTTTTCTGGAGCTCCGCCGGAGGGGGCATTGATCACGGAGGGCCTCTACATCAACTCCATGGCCTCTCCGGTGATGTGTGAGTAGTTTACTTCAGACCTACGGGTCCATAGTTATTAGCTAGATGGCTTCTTCTCTCTCTTTGGATCTCAATACAAAGTTCTCCTTGATCTTCTTGGAGATCTATTCGATGTAATCTTCTTTTGCGGTGTGTTTGTCGAGGTCTGATGAATTGTCGGTTTTTGATCAAGTTTATCTATGAACAATATTTGAATCTCCTCTGAATTCTTTTATGTATGATTTGTTTATCCTTGCAAGTCTCTTTGAATTATCAGTTTGGTTTGGCCTACTAGATTGATCTTTATTGCAATGGAAGAAGTGCTTAGCTTTGGGTTCAATCTTGCTGTGTCCTTTCCCAGTGACAGCAGGGGCAGCAAGGCACGTATTTTATTGTTGCCATCGAGGATAAAAGATGGGGTTTATATCATATTGCATGAGTTTATCCCTCTACATCATGTCATCTTACTTAAAGCATTACTTTGTTCTTATGAACTTAATACTCTAGATGCATGCTGGATAGTGGTCGATGTGTGGAGTAATAGTAGTGGATGAAGAATCGTTTCGATCTACTTATCGCGGACGTGATGCCTATATACATGATCATACCTAGATACTCTCATAACTATGCTCAATTCTAGCAATTGCTTTATAGTAATTCGTTTACCCACCGTAATACTTATGCTCTTGGGAGAAGCCACTAGTGAAACCTATGGCCCCCGGGTCTATCTTCCATCATATTAATCTTCCAACACTTAGTTATTTCCTTTGTCGTTTATTTTACTTTGCATCTTTATTTATCTTTATCATAAAAATACCAAAAATATTATCTTATCAATCTATCAGATCTCACTCTCGTAAGTGACCGTGAAGGGATTGACAACCCCTTTATCGCGTTGGTTGCGAGGTTCTTATTTGTTTGTGTACGTGCGTGGGACTCGAGCGTGATCTCCTACTGGATTGATTCCTTGGTTCTCAAAAACTAAGGGAAATACTTACGCTACTTTGCTGCATCACCCTTTCCTCTTCAAGGGAAAACCAATGCAATGCTCAAGAGGTAGCAATTAGGATTTCTGGCGCCGTTTCCGGGGAGATTCGCGCCAAGTCAAGTAAAGATTTGACTCCTAACAATGAGTCGTTTTTAGCACCGTTGCCGGAGTCTACGCACAAGTCAAGACATACCAAGTACCCTCGCTTTACATTATTTTCTATTTGCCTCTCGTTTTCCTCTCCCCCACTTCACCCTTGCCGTTTTATTCGCCATCTTTTCCTTTCGCCTTCTCTTTTCGTTCCCCTCCTCTTTTCCAGTTTTCCTCTTTTGCTTCTTCGCTTGTTTGCTTGTGTGTTGGATTGCTTGCTTGTCACGACTCATGATGGCTCAAGATAATAATAAATTGTGTGACTTTACCAATACCAAAAACAATGATTTTCTTAGCACTCCAATTACTCCTCTTACCGATGCTGAATCTTGTGAAATTAATGCTGCTTTGTTGAATCTTGTCAGGAAATATCAATTCGCTGGCCTTCCTAGTGAAGATGCCGCTACCCATCTAAATAGCTTTGTTGATTTGTGTGATATGCAAAAGAAGAATGATGTGGATAATGATATTGTTAAACTTAAGCTATTTCCATTTTTGCTTAGAGATCGTGCTAAAGTTTGGTTTTCGTCTTTGCCTAAAAATAGTATTGATTCATGGAATAAGTGCAAAGATGCTTTTATCTCTTAGTATTTTCCTCCCGCTAAAATCATCTCTCTTAGAAATAATATTATGAATTTTAAGCAACTTGATCATGAACATGTTGCACAATCTTGGGAGAGGATGAAATTAATGATACGTAATTGCCCTACACATGGTTTGAATCCTTGGATGATTATACATAATTTTTATGCCGGATTGAATTTTGCTTCTAGAAATCTTTTAGATTCGGCCGCGGGAGACACTTTTATGGAAATCACTTTAGGAGAAGCTACTAAACTCCTAGATAATATTATGTTTAATTATTCTCAATGGCACACCGAAAGATCTACTAGTAAAAAAGTGCATGCGATAGAAGAAATTAATGTTTTGAGTGGAAAGATGGATGAACTTATGAAATTGTTTCCTAATAACAGTGCTCCTACTGATCCTAATAATATGCCTTTGTCTACTTTGATTGAGAATAATAATGAAGCTATGGATGTGAATTTTGTTGGTAGGAACAATTTTGGTAACAACGCGTATAGAGGTAATTTTAATTCTAGGCCATTTCCTAGTAATTCCTCTAATAATTATGGTAATTCCTACAACAACTCTTATGGAAATTTTAATAAGATGCCCTCTGAATTTCAGACTAGTGTTAAGGAGTTTATGAATTCGCAAAAGAATTTCAATGCTTTGCTTGAAGAAAAATTGCTTAAAGTTGATGAATTGGCTAGGAACGTTGATAGAATTTCTCTTGATGTTGATTCTTTGAAACTTAGATCTATTGCACCTAAGCATGATATCAATGAGTCTCTCAAAGCCATGAGAATTTCCATTAATGAGTGCAAAGAAAGAACCGCTAGGATGCGTGCTAAGAAAGATTGCTTTGTGAATGCATGTTCTTCTAGTTTCTATGAAAATAAAGATTAAGACCTAAAAGTTATTGATGTGTCTCCTATTAAATCTTTGTTTTTCAATATGAATCTTGATAATGATGGGACTGAATATGAGCCACCTTTACCTAGAAGGTGTTCCAAAAATTCGGAGTTTTTAGATCTTGATGCAAAAATTGATAAAAGTGGGATTGAAGAGGTCAGAACTTTAAATAGCAATGAACCCACTATCTTGGATTTCAAGGAATTTAATTATGATAATTGCTCTTTGATAGATTGTATTTCCTTGTTGCAATCCTCCTAAATTCTCATCATGCTTATAGTCAAAATAAAGCTTTTACTAAACATATCGTTGATGCTTTGATGCAATCTTATGAAGAAAAACTTGACTTGGAAGTTTCTATCCCTAGAAAACTTTATGATGAGTGGGAACCTACAATAAAAATTAAAATTAAAGATCATGAGTGTTATGCTTTGTGTGCTTTGGGTGCTAGTGTTTCCACGATTCCGAAAACTTTATGTGATTTGCTAGGTTTCAGTGATTTTGATGATTGTTCTTTAAACTTGCACCTTGCGGATTCCACTATTAAAAAACCTATGGGAAGAATTAATGATGTTCTTGTTTTTGCAAATAGTAACTATGTGGCCATAGATTTCATTGTTCTTTATATAGATTGCAATCCTTCATGTCCTATTATTCTCGGTAGACCTTTCCTTAGAACGATTGGTGCAATTATTGATATGAAGGAAGGGAATATCAAATTCCAATTTCCATTAAAGAAAGGCATGGAAAACTTACCTAGAAAGGAAGTTAAATTACCATATGAATCTATTATGAGAGCCACTTATGGATTGCCTACCAAAGATGGCAATACCTAGATCTATCTTTGCTTTTATGCCTAGTTAGGGGCGTTAAACGATAGCGCTTGTTGGGAGGCAACCCAATTTTATTTTTATTCCTTGCTTTTTGCTCCTGTTTAGTAATAAATAATTTATCTATCCTCTGTTTTGGTTGTGTTTTTTGTGTTTAATTAGTGTTTGCGTCAAGTAGAACCGTTGGGAAGACTTGGGGAAAGTCTTTTTGATCTTGTTGTAAAAACAGAAACTTTAGCGCTCACGAGAATTTCTGCCATTTTTATTTGGAAAGTGATATTTAGTTAATTATTTTGAAGATGATTAATAGATAAATTCCTCACGTCCAGCAATTTATTTTAGAATTTTGGGGTTTCTAGAAGTTGCGTTAGCTACAAATTATTACAGACTATTCTATTTTTGATAGATTCTGTTTTCCTTGTGTTGTTTGCTTATTTTGATGAATCTATGGCTAGTAAAAGAGTTTATAAACCATAGATAAGTTGGAATAAAGTAGGTTTAACACCAATATAAATAAATAATGAGTTCATTACAGTGCCTTGAAGTGGTGTTTTGTTTTCTTTCGCTAACGGAGCTCACGAGATTTTCTATTTTGAGTTTTGTGTTGTGAAGTTTTCAAGTTTTGGGTAAAGATTTGATGGATTATGGAACAAAGAGTGGAAAGAGCCTAATATTGGGAATGCCCATGGCACCCCAAGGTAAAATTCAAGGACACCAAAAATCCTAAGCTTGGGGATGCCCCGGAAGGCATCCCCTCTTTCGTCTTCGTCCATCGGTAACTTTACTTGGAGCTATATTTTTATTCACCACATGATATGTGTTTTTCTTGGCGCGTCTTGTATGATTTGAGTCTTTGCTTTTTAATTTACCACAATCATCCTTGCTGTACACACCTTTTGATACACACTCACATGATTTGAAATTTATTAGAATACTCTATGTCCTTCACTTATATCTTTTGAGCTATGTAGTTTTTGCTCTATTGCTTCACTTATATCTTTTAGAGCATGGTGGTTGATTTGTTTTATAGAAACTATTGATCTCTCATGCTTCACTTATATTATTTTGAGAGTCCTTTAGAACAACATGGAAATTTGCTTTAATATAAAAACTTTCATAGAAGTGCATTGAATACTATGAGAAGTTTGATACTTGATAATTGTTTTGAGATATGGAGATGGTGATATTAGAGTCATGCTAGTTGAGTAGTTGTGAATTTGAGAAATACTTGTGTTGAAGTTTGTGATTCCCGTAGCATGCACGTATGGTGAACCGTTATGTGATGAAGTCGGAGCATGATTTATTTATTGATTGTCTTCCTTATGAGTGGCGGTCGGGGACGAGCGATGGTCTTTTCCTACCAATCTATCCCCCTAGGAGCATGTGCGTAATACTTTGTTTCGATAACTAATAGATTTTTGCAATAAGTATGTGAGTTCTTTATGACTAATGTTGAGTCCATGGATTATACGCACTCTCACCCTTCCACCATTGCTAGCCTCTCTAGTATCGCGCAACTTTCGCCGGTACCTTAAACCCACCATATACCTTCCTCAAAACAGCCACCATACCTACCTATTATGGAATTTCCATAGCCATTCCTAGATATATTTCCACGCAACTTTCCACCGTTCCGTTATTATGACACGCTTCATCATTGTCATATTGCTTGCATGATCATGTAGTTGACATCGTATTTGTGGCAAAGCCACCGTTCATAATTCTTCATACATGTCACTCATGCATCATTGCACATCCCGGTACACCGCCGGAGGCATACACATAGAGTCATATTTTTGTTCTAAGTATTGAGTTGTAAGTAAATAAAGTGTGATGATCATCATTATTAGAGCATTGTCCCAAGTGAGGAAAGGATGATGGAGACTATGATTCCCCCACAAGTCGGGATGAGACTCCAGACGAAAAAAAAGAGAGGCCAAAAATAAAAAATAAATAAGGCTCAAATAAAAAAATGAGAGAAAAATAGAGAATGGACAATGCTACTATACTTTTTCCACACTTGTGCTTCAAAGTAGCACCATGATCTTCATGATAGAGAGTCTCCTATGATATCACTTTCATATACTAGTGGGAATTTTTCATTATAGAACTTGGCTTGTATATTCCAATGATGGGCTTCCTCAAAATGCCCTAGGTCTTCATGAGCAAGCAAGTTGGATGCACACCCACTTAGTTTCTTTTGTTGAGCTTTCATATACTTATAGCTCTAGTGCATCCGTTGCATGGCAATCCCTACTCACTCACATTGATATCTATTGATGGCCATCTCCATAGCCCGTTGATACGCCTAGTTGATGTGAGACTATCTTCTCCTTTTTTTTCTTCTCCACAACCACCATTCTATTCCACATATAGTGCTATATCCATGGCTCATGCTCATATATTGCATGAAGATTGAAAAAGTTTGAGAACATCAAAAGTATGAAACAATTGCTTGGCTTGTCATCGGGGTTGTGCATGATTTAAATATTCTGTGTGGTGAAGATAGAGCATAGCCAGACTATATGATTTTGTAGGGATAACTTTCTTTGGCAATGTTATTTTGAGAAGACATGATTGCTTAGTTAGTATGCTTGAAGTATTATTATTTCTATGTCAATATTAAACTTTTATCTTGAATCTTTCGGATCTGAACATTCATGCCACAATAAAGAAAAATTACATTGAGAAATATGTTAGAAAGCATTCCACATCAAAAATTCTTCTTTTCTCATTTACCTGCTCGAGGACGAGCAGGAATTAAGCTTGGGGATGCTTGATACATCTCCAACGTATCTATAATTTTTTATTGCTCCATGCTATTATATTATCTATTTTGGATGTTAATGGGCTTTATTTTACACTTTTATATAATTTTTTGGGACTAACCTACTAACCGGAGGCCCAGCCCAAATTGTTGTTTTTTTGCCTATTTTAGGGTTTCGAAGAAAACGAATATCAAACGGAGTCCAAACGGAATGAAACCTTCGGGAACGTGATTTTCTCAACAAACGTGATCCAGGAGACTTGGAGTGGGCGTCAAGAAATGATCGAGGAGAGCACGAGGTAGGGGCGCTCCTACCCCCCTGGTCACGCCCTCCACCCTCGTGGGCCCCTCGATGCTCCACTGACGTACTTCTTCCTCCTATATATATCCACGTATCCCCCAAACATCTAGGAGCACCACGAAAACCTAGTTCCATCGCTGCAACCTTCTGTACCCGAGAGATCCCATCTCGAGGCCTTTTCCGGAGCTCCGCCAGAGGGGGCATTGATCACGGAGGGCCTCTACATCAACTCCATGGCCTCTCCAGTGATGTATGAGTAGTTTACTTCAGACCTACGGGTCCATAGTTATTAGCTAGATGGCTTCTTCTCTCTCTTTGGATCTCAATACAAAGTTCTCCTCAATCTTCTAGGAGATCTATTCGATGTAATCTTCTTTTGCGGTGTGTTTTTCGAGATCCGATGAATTGTGGGTTTATGATCAAGTTTATCTATGAACAATATTTGAATCTCCTCTAAATTCTTTTATGTATGATTGGTTTATCTTTGAAAGTGTCTTCGAATTATCAGTTTGGTTTGGCCGACTAGATTGATCTTTCTTGCAATGGGAGAAGTGCTTAGCTTTGGGTTCAATCTTGCGGTGTCCTTTCCCAGTGACAGCAGGGGCAGCAAGGCACATATTGTATTGTTTCCATCGAGGATAAAAAGATGGGGTTTATATCATATTGCATGAGTTTATCCCTCTACATCATGTCATCTTACTTAAAGCATTACTCTATTCTTATGAACTTAATACTCTAGATGCATGCTGGATAGCGGTCGATGTGTGGAGTAATGGTAGTAGATGCAGAATCGTTTTGGTCTACTTTTCGCGGACGTGATGCCTATATACATGATCATACCAAGATATTCTCATAACTATGCTCAATTCTATCAATTGCTTGATAGTAATTCGTTTACCCACCGTAATACTTATGCTCTTGAGAGAAGCCACTAGTGAAACCTATGGCCCCCGGGTCTATCTTCCATCATATTAATCTTCCAACACTTCATTATTTCCTTTGCCGTTTATTTTACTTTGCATCTTTATTTCTCTTTATCATAAAAATACCAAAAATATTATCTTACCATATCTATCAGATCTCACTCTCATAAGTGACCGTGAAGGGATTGACAACCCCTTTATCCCGTTGGTTGCGAGGTTCTTATTTGTTTGTGTAGGTGCGTGGGACTCGAGCATGATGTCCTACTGGATTGATACCTTGGTTCTCAAAAACTGAGGGAAATACTTACGCTACTTTGTTGCATCACCCTTTCCTCTTCAAGGGAAAACCAACGCATTGCTCAAGAGGTAGCAGTACACATCAATAACATGTATATCACATATACCTTTGTTCAATTTGCCATCCTTCTTATCCGCCAAATACTTGGGGCAGTTCCGCTTCCAATGACCAGTCTGTTTGCAGTAGAAGCACTCAGTCTCAGGCTTAGGTCCAGACTTGGGTTTCTTCTCCTGAGAAGCAACTTGTTTGCCGTTCTTCTTGAAGTTCCTTTTCTTCTTCCCTTTACCTTTTTTCTTGAAATTGGTGGTCTTGTTGACCATCAACACTTGATGCTCCTTCTTGATTTCTACCTCCGCAGCTTTTAGCATTGTGAAGAGCTCGGGAATCGTCTTATCCATCCCTTGCATATTATGTTCATCACGAAGCTCTTGTAGCTTGGTGGCAGTGATTGAAGAACTCTGTCAATAACACTATCAATAGGAAGATTAACTCCCAGTCGAGTCAAGTGGTTATGGTACCCAGACAATCTGAGTATATGTTCACTGACAGAACTATTCTCCTCCATCTTGCAGTTTTAGAACTTATTGGAGACTTCATATCTCTCAATCCAGGCATTTGCTTGAAACATTAACTTCAACTCCTGGAATATCTCATATATATGCTCCATGACGTTCAAAACATTGTTGAAGTCCCGGTTCTAAGCTGTAAAGCATGGCACACTGAACTATCGAGTAGTCATCAGCTTTACTCTGCCAGACGTTCTTAACATCATCAGCAGCATCTGCAGCAGGCCTGGCACCTAGCAGTGCTTCCAGGACGTAATTCTTCTGTGCAGCAATGACGATAATCCTCAAGTTACGAACCCAGTCCGTGTAATTGCTACCATCATCTTTCAACTTTGCTTTCTCAAGGAACGCATTAAAATTCAACGGAACAACAGCACGGGCCATCTATCTACAATAACATAGACAAGCAAAAATACTATCAGGTACTAAGTTCATGATAAATTTAAGTTCAATTAATCATATTACTTAAGAACTCCCACTTAAATAGATATCCCTCTAATCATCTAAGTGATCACATGATCCATATCAACTAAACCATAACTGATGATCACGTGAGATGGAGTAGTTTTCAATGGTGAACATCTCTATGTTGATCATATCTACTATATGATTCACGCTTGACCTTTCGGTCTTAGTGTTCCGAGGCCATATCTGTATATGCTAGGCTCGTCAAGTTTAACTCGGGCATTCTACGTGTGCAAAACTGTCTTACACCCGTTGTAGATGAACATTGAGCTTATCACACCCGATCATCACGTGGTGTCTCGGAACGACGAACTTTGGCAATGTTGCATACTCAGGGAGAACACTTTTACCTTGAAATTTAGTGAGAGATCGTCTTATAATTCTACCGTCAACCAAAGCAAAATAAGATGCATAAAGGATAAACATCACATGCAATCAATATAAGTGATGTGATATGGCCATCATCATCTTGTGCCTTTGATCTCCATCTCTAGAGCATCGTCATGATCACCATCGTCACTGGCGCGACACCTTGATCTCCATCGTAGCATCATTGTCGTCTCGCCATCTATTGCTTCTATGACTATCGCTACCGCTTAGTGATAAAGTAAAGCAATTACAGGGCGATTGCATTGCATACAATAAAGTGACAACCATATGGCTCCTGCCAGTTGCCGACAACTCCGTTACAAAACATGATCATCTCATACAATAAATATAGCATCATGTCTTGACCATATCACATCACAACATGCCCTGCAAAAACAAGTTAGACATCCTCTACTTTGTTGTTGCAAGTTTTACGTGGCTGCTACGGGCTGAGCAAGAACCGTTCTTACCTATGCATCAAAACCACAACGATAGTTCGTCAAGTTAGTGTTGTTTTAACCTTCACAAGGACCGGGCGTAGCCACACTCGGTTCAACTAAAGTTGGAGAAAATGACACCCGCTAGCTACTTGTGTGCAAAGCACGTCGGTAGAACCAGTCTCACGTAAGCGTACGCGTAATGTCGGTTCGGGCCGGTTCATCCAACAATACCGCTGAACCAAAGTATGACATGCCGGTAAGCAGTATGACTTGTATCACCCACAACTCACTTGTGTTCTACTCGTGCATATAACATCTACGCATAAACCTGGCTCGGATGCGACTGTTGGGGAACGTAGTAATTTCAAAAAAATTCCTATGCACATGCAAGATCATGGTGATGCATAGCAACGAGAGGGGAGAGTTTCGTCTATGTACCCTCGTAGACCGTTAAGTCGAAGTGTTATGACAACGCGGTTGATGTAGTCATACGTCTTCACGATCAACCGATCCTCAGTGCCGAACGTACGACACCTCCGCATTCAGCACACGTTCAGCTCGGTGACGTCCCGCTAACTCACGATCCAGTAGAGCTCGAAGGAGAGTTTCGTCGGCACGACGGCGTGGTGACGATGTTGATGAAGCTACCGTCACAGGGCTTCGCCTAAGCACCGCTACCTTATGACCGAGGTGGATTATGGTGGAGGGGGGCACCGCACACGGGTGGGAGAGATCAATGATCAACTTGTGTGTTCTAGGGTGCCCCCCGCCCACATATATAAAGGAGCAAGGGGGGAGGCTAGCCGGCCCTGTAGGGCGCGCCAGGAGTAGGAGTCCTCCTCCTAGTAGGAGTAGGACTCCCCTCTTTCCTACTCCTACTAGGAGGGGAAAAGGAAGGGGGAGAAGGAGAAGGAAAGGGGGGTGCCGCCCCCCTCCCTTCCTAGTCCAATTCAGACCAGAGGGGGAGGGGGCACGCGGCCTGCCCTGGCCGGCCCCTCTCTCTCTCCACTAGGGCCCAACAAGGCCCATTAACCCCTGGGGGGTTCCGGTAACCCCTCTGGCACTCCGGTAAAATACCGATTTCACCCGGAACTCTTCCTATGTCCAAATGTAGGCTTCCAATATATCAATCTTTATGTCTCGACCATTTCGAGACTCCTCGTCATGTCCGTGATCATATCCGGGACTCCGAACTACCTTCGGTATATCAAAACATATAACTCATAATACCGATCGTCATAGAACTTTAAGCGTGCGGACCCTACGGGTTCGAGAACTATGTAGACATGACCGAGACACGTCTGCGGTCAATAACCAATAGCGAAACTTGGATGCCCATATTGGTTCCTACATATTCTACGAAGATCTTTACCGGTCAAACCGCATAAGAACGTACGTTGTTCCCTTTGTCATCGGTATGTTACTTGCCCGAGATTCGATCGTCGGTATCGCAATACCTAGCTCAATCTCGTTACCGGCAAGTATCTTTACTCGTTCTACAATGCATCATCCCGCAACTAGCTCATCAGTTGCATTGCTTGCAAGGCTTATAGTGATGTGCATTACCGAGAGTGTCCAGAGATACCTCTCCGACAATCGGAGTGACAAATCCTATTCTTGATCTATGCCAACACAACAAGTACCATCGGAGACACCTATAGAGCACCTTTATAATCACCCAGTTACGTTGTGACGTTTGGTAGCACACAAAGTGTTCCTCCGGTAATCGGGAGTTGCATAATCTCATAGTCATAGGAACATGTATAAGTCATGAAGAAAGCAATAGCAGTAAACTAAAACGATCAAGTGATAAGCTAACAAAATGGGTCAAGCCAATCACATCATTCTCTAATGATGTGATACCGTTTAATCAAATGACAACTCATGTCTATGGTTAGGAAACATAACCATCATTGATTCAACGAGCTAGTCAAGTAGAGGCATACTAGTGACAATCTGTTTGTCTATGTATTCACACCTGTATTATGTTTCCGGTTAATACAATTATACCATGAATAATAAACATTTATCATGATATGAGGAAATAAATAATATCTTTATTATTGACTCTAGGTCATATTTCCTTCAGAACATACCCCGAACAAGCACCTCAAAGGATTATGTTCCATAGTAACAAGTGACAGTAAATTTCACCACATTATATAAATGTTTCCTGACCAAATTCCACCTACCTAAGGCACTTCACTCCCCAACAACGACGCCAGAAAAGAGTCTTGATGACCCACAAGTGTAGGGGATCTTTCGTATCCTTTTCGATTAGTAAGAGTGTCAAACCCAACAAGGAGCAGAAGGAAATGATAAGCGGCTTTCAGCAAGGTATTCTCTGCAAGCACTGAAATTATCAGTAACAGATAGTTTTGTGATAAGGTAATTTGTAATGGGTAGCAAGTAAAAAAGTAAATAAGTTGCAACACGATGGCCCAATCCTTTTTGTAGCAAAGGACAAGCCTGGACAAACTCTTATATAAAGGAAAGTGCTCCCGAGGACACATGGGAATTATCATCAAGCTAGTTTTCATCACGCTCATATGATTCGCGTTCGGTACTTTGATAATTTGATATGTGGATGGACCGGTGCTTGGGTACTGTCCTTCCTTGGACAAGCATCCCACTTATGATTAACCCCTTACGAAGCAACGCACAAACTGGGGTTTAAGCTTCTGTCACTCTAGCAACCCATCATCTACTTATTACTTCCCAATGCCTTCCTCTAGGCCCAAATAATAGTGAAGTGGCATGTAGTCGGCGTCCACATGACACCACTAGAGGAAAGACAACATACATCTCATCAAAATATCGAACGAATACCAAATTCACATGACTACTTCTAGCAAGACTTCTCCCATGTCCTCAGGAACAAACGTAACTACTCACAAATCATATTCATGTTCATAATCAGAGGGGTATTAATATGCATAATGGATCTGAACATATGATCTTCCACCAAGTAAACCAACTAGCATCAACTACAAGGAGTAATCAACACTACTAGCAACCCACAGGTACCAATCTGAGATTTGGATTCATAGATTGGATACAAGAGATGAACTAGGGTTTGAGATGAGATGGTGTCGGTGAAGATGTTGATGGAGATTGACCCCCTCACGATGAGAGGATCATTCGTGATGACGATGGTGATGATTTCCCCCTCCCGGAGGGTTTCCCCGGCAGAACAGCTCCGCCGGAGCCTAGATTGGTACTTGCTTATTATTTTTTCCTCCACGAAAGACCTCATATAGCAGAAGATGGGCATCAGAGGGCTGCCAGGGGGCCCACGAGGCAGGGGGGCGCGCCCCCCACCCTCGTGGACGGTGGATGGCCCCCCTCTGGTACTTCTTTTGCCCAATATTTTTTATATATTCTGAAAATAATTCTTGTGGAGTTTCAGGACTTTTGGAGATGTGCATAATAGGTCTCTAATATTTGCTCCTTTTCCAGCCCAGAATTCCAGCTGCCGGCATTCCCCCTCTTCATGTAAACCTTGTAAAATAAGAGAGAAAAGGCATAAGTATTCTGACATAATGTGTAATAATAGCCCATAATGCAATAAATATCAATATAAAAGCATGATGCAAAATGGACGTATCAACCTGCCTTACGAGGTGGGTTGTCCGGCCTTTACCCGAGAGTTACAGCAGTTCCAATGGCCCTCCCACCGCACGTTCAAGCTCGATGTTGGCGAGAAGTACAATGGCAAGACCCACCCGTCTGAGTTCCTTAGCATCTACACCATCACGATGCAAGCTACTGGAGCTCGCGACGACAAGGTGCTTGCCAATTACTTCCCGTTGGCACTCTGTAAGTGCATCTAGTGCCCCTTGGTGATTTTGGTTTATTAAAGACTTATAGGTTAAGGGACTAATGTGTTTATGAGTGTACACAGGTCTATAAGTCTATGAGGAGTTTGATATTTGCAGAAAAAGTCGACCCCTAAAAATGAAGTTCTTTGACTGAAGACTTTGAATTTCTGAAGACTTTCTGAAGACTTTGAAAGTGAAGAAATTGGTGTTACCTTTGAAGACTTGGCATTCATTTGAGGAACATGAAGCATGAAGACTTTTGTTTTCGTAGTTCCTTTTTCTTTTTCTTGAGTCATAGGAAACACCGTACTATTAAAGGGGGTCGAGGAAATACTAAGGAAAAATTTCCATGTGATGCTCAACTCAAAATCCTACACCTAGCAATCCCTTCGAGTGAAACCTTTGGAAATCTCATACAGTTCAGAAATATTCTTCAGTGACAGAGACGAAGTTCTTCTGGTCTCTGAGGAATTTGTTCTGACTGAGGAGTTAGGAATTCGCCAGTGCGGATTGCCTACACAGTGAGGAACATGATAGCCCAGAGGAATTTGATACTCAAATTTCCGACCGTTGCTGTGCTATGCGCCAGCTGTCCCAAAATGTCTATCCACCTAAAGGTCATATCATTGAAGGGCATTTATGTCTTATCATGTCGGGCTTCTCACTAGGCTATAAATAGCCGCCCCCTACAACCACTAGCTGGTTGGCTGCTCCGAGAGAAACTGACACTTGTCATTTGAGAGCATCCCATCCTCCGAGGACTTTGAGCAAAAATCATCAAGTGAGGAAAACCCAAACCCAATCAACTACAAAACCCAAAGTGATTGAGCATCACTGAAGAGATTGATCCTGCGTGGATCCGACGCTTGTTACCTTTGAAGATTGTGCTTCTTCCAGACGGTTAGGCGTCATGGTCTAGAGGATTCAGGAGGAATTGTGGATCGCCGAGTGACCAAGTTTGTGAAGGTTCGGAAGTCACCTGAAGACTTACCACGAGTGATTGGGCGAGGTCTGTGTGACCTTAGCTCAAGGAGAATACGGTGAGGACTGTGTGTCCGGGACTGTGTGTCCTCGGGTTTAAATACCTAGCCGCTCCAACCAGATGTACAACTGAGACAGTAGTTGGAACTGGTCTACCAAATCATTATCTTCACCAAGCTCACTGGTTCTATTTCCTCAACTCTTTCATTTCCTCATAACTGTGTTGAGTGCTTGTTCTTATCTGTGTTTGAAGACTTTGACTGAAGACTTTCTCAATTTCCTCAGTTCAATTTCTTCAGTATGTTTGTCTTCATCCTGTGTTATCTTGTGTGTACGCTTTCTATACTCTGTGCTTGTCTTCATTTCATCATGATGACTATGCTTGTGTTCTGTTATGTTTACTTTTGAGTACTTATTCCGCTGCTAGTAGTTCTTCGCTAAGGAATTTCCTCACCTGCAAATTCCTCAATGAAGAATTCATAAAAATCGCCTATTCACCCCCCTCTAGTCGATATAACGCACTTTCAATTGGTATCAGAGCAAGGTACTCCCTTGTTCTGTGTGATTTTGGTTTAACCGCCTGGAGTTTTTGTTATGTCGACCACAGGAATGACGACTGTGTCATGCCCCATCTTTGACGGTCACGAGTATCCCAAGTGGAAGGCCATGATGAAAAAGCGCCTCATGGCGATGAACAGGGAGCTGTGGACCATCACTGAGATTGGTCTGACCGATCTGTGCAAGATGGCGGAAGCTGATGACATTCGCAAGTACACTCTTCTCAACCTCACGGCGAAGGACGTCATCTACTCCTGTCTGTCTCAAAATCAGTTCAGGAATATCATGCATCTCGATCATGCGAAGCTTATCTGGGACCGTCTCTCTGAGGTCTATGAAGGTCATCGAACCCGTCATGATCCTTGGTTTGAGGACTTCAAGGAACCTCTCAAAGCGATGACATTCGAACCAGAATCATCATCTTCTGCATCATGCCTTATGGCAAAAGATGCTAAGGTAATTGAATGCTATCTATCTAAATCCAGTGATGAATTTCGACCTAGCTATGTCAAACTTGCTTCCCTTGGCACTAAACAACAAAGAGCTTTGGAAAAAGTTCAATACATGCTAAATAAGAGTGATGATATGTTGGGTGAAGAAATGGATCAGTCCAAAGCTTTGGCTGAGAGTCTTCAGAGGCTTCAGTCTAAGTTTGACACCCTTCAAGGTCATCATAACACTCTCCTATCTGATCATGAGAAGCTTTCATATGAATTTCTTCAAAGAAAGCAAGATCTTGAAAAGCTAAGAGTGAGTTATGAAGATCTTCAGAAGGAGAGTGATTCATTACTTGCTCAACAAATCAGCGCTTCTCAAGAAAAATTTGTTCCTCCATGCTTGAAGTGCATTGAACATGAATCTGCTAATTCTTCACCTGAATGCTCAAATGCTGCTAATGTTTCAAATTCTTCACCTGCCTCTGCTATCACTAATTCCTCATCTGAGGACACTGCTAGTATCACTGACGATGCAGGGCTGAAGGAATTGTACATGAAAGGCATGTACAAAAGCCTCAAAGGGCATCAGACTCTTTGTGATGTGCTTAAAAAGCAGATCCTCAACAGGAACCCTAGGAAAGAGGGTATTGCCTTTGAGAGGAAACTCAATGCTGATGGTACATATTGGAATCCTGAGCAGTACCCCAAAACCTCATGGGTTGCTGCAAAGGGACCTCTAGTTGATCCATCCAACTTATCTGGCTTTGCATGTGAATCTCCTCGTTTTGATGATGAGTTATTTGACTCCAACTATAAACTGTTCAAAAATCAAAATGATGAAGTATTTGCTAGATATGTTGGCACTAACTGCAGGAACGGTCATCCTATGAAGAAAATCTGGGTTCCCAAATAGTGCCTTGAAAGTCTTCAGGTGAATGTCCTCAGGACACCACCTGTGAAGAATAGGAACCCCAGATCAAATTCTTCATATGGACCAAATTCCTCAAAAGGATGAAAGTCCTCATATGAATATCATCGAGCTAACTACTCTGTTTTGCAGGGAAGAGCCAAGGGCTACGAATATGAGCAGTATTCTTCTAATCATTATGTTCATAAGTCCTCGAAAAATTTCTCTGCTTATTCATATGCTTATCCTAACTCCTCTTTTGTGAAAGGGAATGGATTGGCTTCTATGCCAGCTTTCTCGTATGGAGCTCGCAGAGTGATGAACTCTTTGCCACCCCTTCAGATGTGGGTGGTGAAGAAAAAGAACCAATCTCTTCTGTAGGGTTAGGTCTCTAGACGTACGTAATCATCTGAAGAATTTTTTGGAGACCTGAGTGTGCCTAAAAGGACACAGACTAATCATGAAGAAATGAACTTTCATTTCTCACGTCCTCATACTGCTTTATCTGTTCTGTTGCTTGATGAAATTAATCTGATAAATTGATGTCATATTCTTCACTTATGAAGTATATGAGTTCATAAGTTGCACTAATTCATCTAAAGGATGATCAACCCAAAGCCACTGAGTGGGTCCTTGATAGTGGATGTACAAATCACATGACTGGTGACAAGAATCTATTGATGGATGCTCCCTTATCACCATCGCATCTGAAGCATATCATCTTCACTGACAATGGAAATGTCAGGTATTGGGTCTAGGTAAGGTTGCGATCACAAAGGATCGACACATGGACAAAGTCATGCTTGTTGAGTCCTTAGGATACAACCTCATGTCTGTCTCAATGCTTTGCGATCTTGATATGGTTGTTGTCTTTGGCAAGTACTATTGTGTTGTGTTTATGGAAGCTGACAATTCCAAAGTCTTCGAAGGCTTTAGTAGAGGAGACCTGTATATTGTTGATTTCTCTACAGGACCGCAACCAGCCATGTACCTACTTGCAAAAGAATCAGAAGGCTGGCTCTGGCATTGACGACTTGGTCATGTAGGCATGAGGAATTTGCACACGCTTGCGAAGAAGAAGCATGTCATTGGCATTGAGAATGTCAAATTCCTCAAGGATCACTTATGCGGAGCCTGTGAAGCTGGGAAGATGACAAAGGCTAAGCATCCAGCGAATACTATCATGACCACCACTCGTCCATTTGAATTGCTTCACATGGATCTCTTCGGTCCTAACAATTATTCTGCAGTCTCAAATGATGCATCTCAATATGGCTTTGTTATTGTTTATGATTACTCTCGATACACATGGGTACACATTGTTACTTACAAACATGAAGTGCAGGAAGTCTTCAAACGATTTTCCTCGAGGGCTTCAACCAACTTTGGTGTGAAGATCAAGCACATCAGAAGTGACAATGGAACTGTGTTTAAGAATTCGGGTCTTGATGACTATCTTGATGAACTTGGTATTACTCATGAGTTATCTGCTCCTTATACTCCTCAGCAGAATAGTGTCGTGGAGCACAAGAACAGGACTCTTGCTGAGATGGCTCGCACTATGCTTGATGAATACAAAACGCCTCGTCGTTTATGGATTGAGGAAATTGATACTGCATGCCACATCATCAACAGAGTATATCTTCACAAATTCTTCAAGAAGACTGCCTATGAACTCATCACTGATAAGAAACCCAATGTAAGTTATTTCAAAGTCTTCGGTGCTAAATGTCGGATTAGAGATCCTCATCACAACTCAAAATTTACACCGAAAGCACATGAAGGTTTTATGCTTGGTTACGAAAAGGACTCGGACACCTACAAAGTTTTCAACAATGCTCTTCACAAGGTTGTTGAAACTGTAGATGTGCGGTTCGATGAAACTAATGGCTCGCAAAGAGAGCACCTACCTTATGTGATAGATGAACCAGCACCTGAGGAAACTATCAAGTTCAAGACTACTGAGGATGTCATTCCTACCGAAGAATCTACTGAAGAATTCATTCCAGAACATGAAGAACGTCGAGCTAATGCACCTGAAGAAAATACTAAAGAAAATGCTGATCAAATTCCTCAATGACAACCAGCTCGTCCTCGCGTTGCAAAAGAAGTGCAAGTTGAAAAGATCATCAATGACATTAAAGCACCAGGTCCTCTCACACGCTCAAAAGCTTCACATTTATCTAACTTTTGTGGGCACTATGCTTTTGTCTCTATCACAGAGCCCACTAAGGTAGATGAAGCATTTCTGGAGCCTGAGTGGATTCAGGCCATGCAAGAAGAATTACATCAGTTCGAGCTCAACAACGCCTGGGAACTGGTCAAACGTCCAGATCCTCGCAAGCACAATATCATTAGCACAAAGTGGATCTATCGCAACAAGCAAGACGAAAATGGCCTTGTGGTAAGGAATAAGGCACGGCTTGTAGCTCAAGGCTACACACAGGTTGAAGGAATTGATTTCAATGAAACTTTTGCACCTGTTGCTAGACTTGAGGCTATTCACATATTACTTGCTTATGCTAACCATCATGATATCACTCTATATCAAATGGATGTGAAAAGTGCATTCCTCAATGGTAAGCTTGAGGAAGAAGTATATGTTTCTCAACCCCTAGGTTTTGAAGATCAAAAGCATCCTGACAAAGTCTTCAGACTCAATAAGGCCCTCTATGGCCTCAAGCAGGCCCCTCGGGCGTGGTATGATACTTTGAAGGAATTCCTCATGAAGAAAGTCTTCAAACCTGGTTCACTCGACCCTACTCTTTTCACTAAATCTTATGATGGTGAATTGTTTGTGTGCCAAATATATGTTGATGATATTATCTTTGGCTGTACTGACCAACGTTATAGTGATGAATTTGCCTATATGATGAGTGAAGAATATCAAATGTCTATGATGGGAGAATTGAAATTCTTCTTAGGTCTTCAAATTCGTCAACAACGCAATGGCATATTCATATCTCAGGAGAAATACCTCAAGGATGTACTGAGGAAAATTCGGCATGCAAGATTGGAAAGGCGTCAAAATTCCTATGCCCACAAATGGCCATCCGTGCACTGATGAAAATGGTATCGACTTCGATCATAAGGTATAATGCTCCATGATTGGTTATTTATTGTACTTATGTGCATCTAGGCCAGATATAATGCTTAGTGTTTGCATGTGTGCCCGATTTCAAGCTACACCGAAGGAATCACACCCTAAGGTTGTGAAGCATATTCTTCGATATCTAGCTCACACACAAACACTTGGATTATTGTACCCCAAGGGCACGGCTTTTGATCTCATTGGATATTCTGACTCTGACTATGCTGGTGATCATGTGGACCGCAAGTCAACATTTGGTACATGTCATTTCCTCGGACGATCTTTGGTCTGTTGGTCCTCGAAGAAACAGAATTGTGTATCACTATCTACTGCTGAAGCTGAGTACATTGCCATTGGTTCTTGCTGTGCTCAATTGCTATGGATGAAGCAAACTCTCAAGGATTACGGTGTCAATGTGAAGAATGTGCCTCTCTTCTGTGACAATGAGAGTGCCATCAAGATTGCTCACAACCCAGTTCAGCACTCGAAGACAAAGCACATTCAGATTTGTCATCATTTTCTTCGTGATCATGTGTTGAAGGGCGACATTTCTATTGAGCATGTGAAGACTGAAGAACAGCTAGCCGATATCTTCACAAAGCCCTTGGATGAGAAGAGATTTAGCAAGTTGCGCTGTGAGCTGAATATCATAGAATCTTCAAATGTTCTTTGAAAAGGACACTCATCCTAACACTTATGCAAAATTGATGACTTAGATGTGCAACACATGAAGAAAACGTTTTTCTTCAATCAATGAAGAATAACACTCTAAGTGTGAAGAAATTAATGAAGAATTTGATTCTCATAACCCTGAGACAATTGTACGCGGTGTCTAAAATCATCATTCTTATATGGTGGGTCACGCCACCACCAAAAGTTTAAAATATTCAATTTGATTTTTTCCTCAGTTTTGAAATTCCTTAGTTGTTCAAATTCTTCAACTTTGCATTGTCTTCACTGTTTCCGTCGTTTTTCTTCATTGGCTATCTTTTCAAGTTGGCTTTTCTGCTAAGTGAATGTGATCGGGCCCTTCCCCCTCTATGCTATACTCAACCCAATCTGTTCACAAATTCTTCATGTGCGTTCTATTTGAAACTCATTCAAAATCTTCACTGTGTCCTTGTCACCTGAAGAATTGCGAACGCAATGTTAAAACTTATCTTATCCAAATTTTTGGCTTTGCCGCTCAAACCGTTCCGCATCCCATGATATACTTATCTATTCACCCACGATCGCACACGATCTCCACTTCTCGGTACGTGGGTGACACATGTCAAGCGAATGAGAAGGGTCAGGGGCACGTTCGTTCAAATTCTTCGGGCGAACATTATTTCACCGTGGCTATAAATACCCCCTTCCCCTTCCTCACTTCATTTACTCCGCTCGACCTCTCTCCAGCTCGAGCTTCTCAAACCCTAGTGCCGCCGCTACTTCATCATTGCCGGTGAGGAAAAGCTTCACTGCCTCAACCTCATCGCCGTCGTACTCGCGCCGGCCGCGGAAATCTTCACTCTGCCGCCGCCGTAGCTGTCTTCCTCCGCCAAGTTAGGGTGTGGAAGATCTGCACTAACGATCTTCACATCTCCACATTCCAGTTCGTCGTGTTCTTCGTCCAGGGTAATTAAAAGTTACTTTTACTGCCCTCTTTGATTCAAATGTTTTCTACAAAATCCTCAAAGGTGTTTTTCTTCATATCTTCAGACACTAAAACACCTCACATGTCATCTGTTCTTGATTCGTTTCCCTAAGCTATGTTTTTTTCTTCAAGATTCCTCAAATGTGTGGATTTTCGATCTATACATCTCTGGAACCTAAGACAAAGAATGCTTAGTGAAATTCTTCAAGACTCGTCTGGTCAAATTCCTCAAACTTGTTCTTTATAAAAACCTTCTGAGAACGCATATGACCTCTCCAAATTCCTCGCAACTATACTCTGTTCACAGGTACTCATGTCAGCTACTGAATCACTAGGTTCTCATCAACTTAACTCATTTGCTGCGTTCCTTGAAGAAAAGTTGCATACTTCTTCAGAGAATTCAATTGTTCAAATTCCTCAACTGAAGAAAATGGCTTATGGTAAGAAGCCACAGAAAATATGAAAGAGGCCTGAGGTCAACACTGCCTTTGAAATACCTGAGGACATCTATGTTGGGTACTGCACACCCCCCGAGGAACATAAAAATCAGCGCAAGGTGTGCATTCAAAAGATTGAGAGGAGATGGGCAAGAGAGTGGAGGGAGTACAGATATGTCACTCCCAAATATATGAAGAAATTTGCACTAAATCCTCCATGCCCAAGACCTCCGTTGGCACATGGTCAAATAGCTGATCCCACCAGCCTCAAGCGTGGTGAGGATTATCCTGATGAATGGGCCAAGCGCCAGGCCAAGTTGGCCAAACAAGCAAAAGATGCAGTGAGGAAATTCAACAAAGACTCTGCTGCCGCTGCTGCTGTTGAGGCCTCTGTAAAGCCGAAGAAGGCCATGCCAAAGAAGCCAGCTCACAAGCCCAGTGCTTCACCAGCAATGCCCTCACGGCCGAGTTCCTTAGCTATGCCCTCACGGCCAGATTCCTCACAGCCCTCACGGCCAATTCCTCACGCTGCTCCTGCTCCTACAAAATCTTCAGCTCCTCCACCAAGGTCTTCGGCTGCTCCGACCAAATCCTCAGCACCTATGCATCTCGCCACGTGCCAAAGGACCATAGGCATATCTATTGCCTCAAGAGCCTCTGCAAGTTCCTCAGCTGCTCCTACTCTTCTGAAGAAGAAGACCACTGCTGGACGAGGTCCTCGACTAAGTCCTCACAAGAAACAAGTTGCTTTCCAAGTGCCCTCTGATGATGATGAGGCTGATGATGAAGAACTAGCAGAAATCATCAGAGACAGGCAAGTCTGGGCCACTAGAGCCAAGGGCACAAGTGTGCCTCTGCTTTTGGATCCAAAGTTGATCCTTGATTACATTGACTTATGGCACAAGGACCCAAATACTCCCATGCCTGATTTCAAGCTGACACCTGGCCAAAGTCATATGTTGACTCATTTCATACAAGAAGAAAAGTGGAAGTTTGAGAAGGCCAGGTAGATCAAGAAAGCGCAGTACAAAAAGGAGCGCTACCTGAAGAAAAATGTTGTCTCTATGACAACTGAAGAACTCGTCAATATACAGTCTGAGATCAAGAAACTCAGTGATGAATTTGACGAATACCATACTGATTGGCTGGGAGCCAATGTTCGTTTTGTGAGACTTGCTGACAACTTCACCTCAAATGTTGCAGCCCCAACGCAACAGGAAATTCCTCAGGCTGAAGCATCTGCTCAGCCGACTAAAGAAAATGCCAGCACCGCTGATGACAATCAGGTTGCTGAAGAAAATGTGAGTTTCAGGGCTGATGACTGCATTCCAGCCGCTGATGAAATTGCCAGGGCATCCACTAGTGGTGCGCCTGAAGAAAATGAAGAAGTCAGGGCAACTGCATCAGTTGCGCCTGAAGAAATTCAACCCAATTCCTCTGCTCCTGCGCCTACACCAACTCTGATCCTTCCATTTGCATCAGATGTGAAGAAAACTAAGGCTGCAGAGCGTGCAGCGTAGAAGAAAATAAAGGCATCAACTCCATCAGATTCTTCAGCTCGGAAGAAGATGAAGCCACTGACTAGCTCGTTTGCAAATCTAATTGATGATGTTCCTATCTCAACCATGCCATCAAAGGACCTTGTTCCTTTTGATGAAGAATATGTGATTCCAAGTGAATCCGATGAAGAGAATCCCTCTGCTGCTTCGTCAGAGCAGATGGATGAAGAAATTGAAGTGGATACAATCCCTTCAACACTAGTTGTCTCCTCGCCTATGCCTCAGTTTACTGCTGAAGAGGCTAGCGTTGAAGAAATGGGAGATGAAGATGTGGACATTGGCTGTACCACACCCGTACTAAGTGATGAATTTTGGAAAATTCAGCACCCCAACTCTCCACTCGTCACACCATTGTAACAAATTCCTCGGTCCCGAGTAACTACTGTACAAATGGGAACTGATGAACCACATGCCACACCGTCTGTCCACGAAGAAATTCCAGGCACTAGTGTTGAAGATCATGTAAATGAAGAATTGAAGTCCCAGGCTGCCACTGAAGTAGTACCTGAAATTCCTCAGCATGTGGAACCTGAGATCAAGATTCTAGAGGTTGTGATGCAATTGACTGAAACTCCTCACCCCAAGCAAAAGGATCCATTCTCAAAGAAGGAGAAATTCAAGGCTGATGATTTCTTCGGCGAGCACGTGTTCTTCACTGACTAGAATCCTTATGACTCTACTCGTCTAAGGAGGAAGCGTTTCTGGACTGCAAGCCAGGCCAACTTCTATTCTTCACTGCTTTTCAACAAAGACAAAATCTTCTACCATGAGCATATTCCTCACGTGGACATGGAATCATTACCTTGCTTCTCTCCTGTGCTCAGTGTTCTTCATGATGCAGGCCTCCTCAACTTTTGCTCTGACATTGTTGATTGGAATGAAGAGCTTATTCTTCAGTTCTACGCTACATTGCATATCACAGGTGATCCTGAAGATATCAACACCTGGGTCTTGGACTAGATGACCGAAAACACTCACTATAAGGCATCGGCCTCTGAATTGCATCACGCCCTGCCCATTAGTCCACCCAGTGAAGGAGCTCGCTGCCTGTATCATGAACCACAACTCACAGCTCATTACATGCAAGTGCTAATGAAGCCTTTAAAGCCCGGTCAAGCCCCAAGGACCAAATTCCTCGTGAAGGATTTACTCTATGTGCCCAGAACCGTCTATCGCATTCTGACAAGGACAATGAGTCCCATCAAAGGCCATGACTCATCTGATGAGGAAATAGTTGGGATCATGAAGAATCCACTATTCAACATCATTCATAGCATTCCTATCGATTATCACGATTTCTTCATGAGGACTCTAGCAAATGCTGCACTTTCTCCGTTTGAGTTGAAACCTTATGCACCTTGGATTATGAGATTCCTCAGGACAAGGTCTTCACTCAACTACAAGGCTGATTTTGAGAATCACCTTAGCTATCTGCCCCCGATTAAAGTCCTCAAGCAGGCTTTTACTTCAACTGATGAAAAGGGCAAGGCTCCTGCTGTCATTGATGAAGGCGTTCGTCCATTGGATGGTCAGTTTCGCAAAGCTGCATCTTATTCCACCAATCATGACTCTACCACACATGACTCTGCTGCCAATGCACCCAAGTCTACTCCTCAAGCCACTGCTCCTCGTGTGATGACTGACCGTGAGCTTCTGCTTAGTCTTCACCAGAAGGTGGATTGAAACCATAAATGGGTTAAGCGTCAGTTTGGTTCATTTCTTCACAACATGACTGCTACACACAATGTAGTGAAGAAAAACCATTACTACCTCCATGAAGTCTTCGGTCGCACCTGGGCTATTCTATCACATCTATATGGTGAAGAAGATTTCAAGAAAATGGGTCTCAAGGAAGATTTTGACTGGTCTGCACCTCCACCGAAGAAATTCAAGAAGATCAAGGTTCCTTCTTTGGTGTCTAGCTCATATTCTTCATCACGCGATATCGACGAGTATGAAGACTTGGAAGACACTGTGGCAGGCCCTTCCATGACAAACAAGCCCAACAACGCTGGCGCTCCATCATCAACTTGATATTCTTCAGGGGCGTTAGTCCTCACTTTCGATCCTTTTGGTCATTCGATGACAAAGGGGGAGAATTTTGAGTTAGTCTTCAAGCGGGTCTGTCTATATGGGCGTTTTTTATAAAGTTACAACTCTCATTCTTCTGAAACTTTATTGGATCGAGTTGTAAACTTAAACCTGATGGTGCTCTGATACTCTTGATGCATTTTTCTACATGCTTATTCCTCATATATGTTAATGCACGCATGCTGAATTACATCAGTCACCATATTTCATCATGCATTTCAAATTCTTCATTATGATATGTCAAATGCGTGTATGAATTACAAGATCTAGGGGAGATCTCCATGATTCTATTCTACAAAGTGTGCAATGCTTCAAAAGCAAATTCCTCACTATGCACATCTTCAGGGGGAGTTCTTCTATATCTTGCAATCAAATTCCTCAATATAAGTATTTACACTTCATTTGTTTATCCCCGTTGAAAACTTAACCTATATTGTCATCAATCACCAAAAAGGGGGAGATTGTAAGTGCATCTAGTGCCCCTTAGTGATTTTGGTGTATTGAAGACTTATAGGTTAAGGGACTAGTGTGTTTATGAGTGTACATAGGTCTATAAGTCTATGAGGAGTTTGATATTTACAGAAAAAGTCGACCCCTAAAAATGAAGTTCTTTGACTGAAGACTTTGAATTTCTGAAGACTTTCTGAAGACTTGAAAGTGAAGAAATTGGTGTGACCTTTGAAGACTTGTCATTCATTCGAGGAACATGAAGCAGGAAGACTTCTGTTTTCGTAGTTCCTTTTTCTCTTTCTTGAGTCATAGGAAACACCGTACTGTTAAAGGGGGTCGAGGAAATACTAAGGAAAAATTTCCATGTGATGCCCAACTCAAAATCCTACACCTACCAATCCCTTAGAGTGAAGCCATTGGAAATCTCATATAGTTCTGTCATATTCTTCGGTGGCAGAGACGAAGTTCTTCTGGTCTCGGAGGACTTTGTTCTGAATGAGGAGTTCGGAATTCGCCAGTGCGGATTGCCTACACAGTGAGGAACATGATAGCCCTGAGGAATTTGATACTCAAATTTCTGACCGTTCCTGTGCTATGCGTTAGATGTCCCAAAATGTCTATCCGCCTAACGGTCATATCATTGAAGGGCATTTATGTCTTATCATGTCGGGCTACTCCCTAGGCTATAAATAGCCGCCCCCTACAACCACTAGCTGGTTGGCTGCTCCGAGAGAAACTGACACTTGTTATTTGGGAGCATCCCATCCTCCGAGGACTTTGAGCGAAAATCATCAAGTGAGGATAACCCAAACCCAATCAACTACGAACCCAAAGTGATTGAGCATCACTGAAGAGATTGATCCTGCGTGGATCCGATGCTTGTTACCTTTGAAGACTGTGCTTCTTCCAGACGGTTAGGCATCATGGTCTAGAGGATCCAGGAGGAATTGTGGATCGCCGAGTGACCAAGTTTGTGAAGGTTCGGAAGTCACCTGAAGACTTACCACGAGTGATTGTGTGAGGTTTGTGTGACCTTAGCTCAAGGAGAATATGGTGAGGACTGTGTGTCCGGGACTGTGTATACTCAGGTTTAAATACCTAGCCGCTCCAACTAGATGTACAACTGAGACAGTAGTTGGAACTGGTCTACCAAATCATTGTCTTCACCAAGCTCACTGGTTCTATTTCCTCAACTCTTTCATTTCGTCATAACTGTGTTGAGTGCTTGTTCTTATCTGTGTTTGCAGACTTTGACTGAAGACTTTCTCAATTTCCTCAGTTCAATTTCTTCAGTCTGTTTGTCTTCATCATGTGTTATCCTGTGTTTACGCTTTCTGTACTCTATGCTTGTCTTCATTTCATCATGATGACTATGCTTGTGTTCTGTTATGTTTACTTTTGAGTACTTATTCCACTACTAGTAATTCTTTGCTAAGGAATTTCCTCACCTGCAAATTCCTCAGTGAAGAATTCATAAAAATCGCCTATTCACCCCACCTCTAGTCGATATAACGCACTTCCACACTCCAACCCAACGTCATGTCGTGGTTGATGCACTTGCCAGTAGATTCCATTTCTTCTTGGTCGGATTTGTGTCATGAGTTTGTTGGCGCTTTCACTGGAGGCCACCAAGATCATGGCCAGACAAGCGATTTGCACATCATCCCCTAGAAAGAAGGAGAAAACCTGTGCAAGTACATATAGAGGTTCAGCCCGGCGCAGTTATCAGCAAATTCCTTGAGAATGTGCGCAACCGCAAGATGCGTGAAGAGTTGGCGATGAACAAGGTCAAGGATGTAGCCGAACTTTATGTTCTAGCCGATAGATGTGCTCGAGCTAAAGAGGGGAGGAAGTACCCCGGCGAGGACGCCGGTGTGGAAACCGACTCCACAGACGAAGACACCGCCGCCCCGACAAAGAAGGGCCGGCGCCGCAACAGGAAGCGCAAGGGAAAGACTTTGCTTGCTGTTGAGGGATTCGGCGAGCTCGGCACCACCAAAAAGGCCAAGGCTGGCGACCCCGGCAAGGAGGTTGCTGGGTGTGCCGCCTGCTTGGCCCTAGCGGCCGCCGGCAAGCCAGGAGGCTCCGACAAGAGGTACTACAAGATCCACCGCACCACGGGCCATGACCTCCAGAACTGCTGACAAGTTGAGCTGCCTGCTGAAAAACAGAAGGCTGAATATGAAAGGCGAGGCAAGGAGAAGGGTCAGGATGGTACTGAGGGATCCGGCAAGAAGCGTGGCGGCCAAGGGGGTCACCGCGGCAAAGATAACCAACAAGAGAGGCCCACTCGGGGCCGCGACAAGAAAGAGTAAGATGATGATCACGACAAGGATGACGAGTCCAGCGAGAACGAGTTCAGAAGCCTACAGAGGCCATGCACTTCGACGGTGGCGCCTCGTTGCACACCTCACACCGCCAGCTGAAGCAGTGGGCGCGTGAGGTCGTTGCGGCAGAGCCGTCGTTCGATGCCCAGAAGCCCCTGAAGTGGTCCCGCATGCCCATCGTTTTTGACAGCGAGGATCACCCTGATCGCACAACTGCGGTCGGGTGTTTGCCGTTGTTGGTCTCGCCAACAATACGCAACCTCAAGGTGACGAAAGTGCTGGTTGAAGGTGGGGCCGGTCTGAATTTGATCTCACCCGCTGTGTTCAA
Source organism: Triticum urartu (assembly GCF_056163025.1). Classification (NCBI taxonomy): domain Eukaryota; kingdom Viridiplantae; phylum Streptophyta; class Magnoliopsida; order Poales; family Poaceae; genus Triticum; species Triticum urartu. Next base: position 92,703,206 of record NC_141878.1, read on the forward strand.
GAAGCTGCAGATTCTTGATGGAGACCTCGAAGAGATGGGCACGTTGCAAGGGGTCAACCCAGGAAGGAGCCAGCCTAAACGTAAAATCACGCTGCCCATTACATTTGGAGGCGAGCTGAACTATAGGACGGAGAAGATCGCCTTCTATGTCGCCGAGATCCCCTTGCCATACAATGGGATCCTTGGCCGCCCACCCCTGGCCAAGTTCATGGTGGCGTCCCACTATGCCTACAACACGTTAAAGATGCCGGGGCCGCTGACCATCATCACCGTCCCCTCCGACAAGAAAGATGTGCTCATCTGCACCGATCAACTTTACTGAGAGGCAGTTGCAGCAACTGCCGCGAAGACACTTGTCCCTGCCATTGAAGCTCCTGGGAGGAAGAAGGCCGGCAAGACCCCTTCTGGAAAGATCTGTTCCGGCGAGACCTCTTGCACCCACTCCGGCAAGCGCACCTCTTTGGAGTGTTGCGCTCCCGTTGAGAACGTGCCAGAGAGCTCCACCGGCAAGAGCAAGAAGTCCAAGGCTGCACCGCCAGAAACCAAGAAGGTGTCCATCAAGGAGGATGGCACGGGCAGGGCTTTCACCATAAGCTCCACCCTTGACAGCAAATAGGAAAGCGCGCTCGTCGCCTTCCTGAGGGCAAATGTCGATGTGTTTGCATGGCAAGCATCCGACATCCCCGGCGTACCCAGGCAGGTGATTGAGCACCATCTTGCTATCTGTCCTCATGCGCGGCCCGTCAAGCAAAAGGTTGGGAAGCAAGCTTTGGAGCGATAAGAGTTCATCATAGAAGAGATCAGGAAGTTGGAGGAGGCAGGCCTGGTTAGAGGAGTACTCCACCTCACGTGGTTGGCCAATCTGGTGGTGGTGCGTAAGGCAAATGGGAAGTGGAGGTTGTGTATTGACTACACAGACATCAATAAAGCTTATCCAAAGGATCCTTTCCCCCCGCGACGCATCGACCAGATTGTACACTCCACTACCAGGTGTGACCTACTGTCATTCCTCGACGCCTATTCAGGATACCACCAGATCTTCATGATGAAAAAGACGAAGAGAAGACTGTGTTCATCACCCCATGTGGTACGTACTATTTTGTACAGATGCCTTTCGGGTTGAAGAGCGCCGGTTCGACGTTTTCCCGAGCGGTCCAAATTGTTTTTGAGCCCCAGCTACATAGAATATTGAAGTCTATGGATGATATAGTGGTCAAAACCAAGGACAGGGCCACGCTCGTACAAGACCTAGAAGAAACATTTACAAATCTACGTAAGATCAACCTCAAGCTCAACCCAGAGAAGTGTGTGTTCGGTGTCCCATCCGGTAAACTTCTTGGGTTCTTTGTGTCTCAGCACAGAATTGAAGCAAATCCCGACAAGATCAAGGCGACCGAGCAGATTGAAGCACCGAAGTGGGTCAAAGACGTTTGTAGTCTCGTCGGCTGCGTTGCCGCCCTGAGTAGATTCATCTCCAAATCTGCTGAGGGCGCCCTCCCCTTTTTCAAAGTTTTGAAAAAGGCGGGTCCACTAAAGTGGACTCCGGAGGCAGAGGTTGCACTGCAAGATTTGAAGAGGTATCTCTCCTCCACACCGATACTAGTCGCGCCCAAACCGCAAGAGCCATTGCTGCTATACTTGGCAACAACGAATCAAGTGGTTGGTGCCGCACTGGTGGCGCAGAGGGAACTTGAGGAAGAGGCAGCAGTAACAGTGGAGCCATCCAGTGGCGGGCCGGGGCCCTCCCCAGCAGAGTCTGACATCGGCAAGATAGAACCCCCAGCGAGAACCGATCCCGTCAAGGCGGAGTCTGAGCAGATGAGAAAAGTAGAACAGAAGAAGAAGATGGTGCTGCACCCAGTCTATTTTGTCAGTTCCCTCTTGCAGGGGGCTAGGTCAAGATATTCTGGTATGCAGAAGCTACTTTTCAGCCTCCTCATGGCCTCAAGAAACCTGCGCCACTATTTCCAAGCACATGAGATCACCGTCATCACTGGCCTCCTGTTGCAACGAATCTTGCACAACCCAGATGCAACTGGGAGGATTGTGGAGTGGGCGTTGGAGTTGTCGAGCTTTGGCCTCAAGTTTGAAAGTACTTCAACAATCAAGAGCCAAGCCTTGCCGGAGTTCATAGCAGAATGGACCGCAACGCCCGACAAGGACATTCAAGAGACCACCCTCCCTGGCAAGGAGACGAGCAGTGAGTGGATTATGTACTTTGATGGAGCTTTCTCCCGAGGTGCTGGTAACGGCGTATTACTCGTCGCGCCCACCAGAGAGCGCCTCAAGTATGTAATCTAGATGCACTTTCCTCGGGAAAAATCAACGAACAACACGGCGGAGTACGAGGGGTTGTTGGCCGGTCTTAGGATCGCAGCAGACCTTGGAATCAGAAAGCTCATCGTCAGAGGTGATTCGCAACTCGTAGTCAAGCAAGTAAACCAGGACTACCAGAGCCCATTGATGGAGGCCTATGTGGATGAAGTGAGGAAATTGGAAGATCACTTTGACGGATTGCAAGCAGAGCATGTTCCCCGAGCAGAGAACGGCATTGCTGATGACCTGCCAAAGCGTGCTGCCCTCAAGTTGCCTGTGGAATCAGGTACCTTTGTGCTTTAGTTAACTCACCCATCTGTTGAACCATTAGCAGGACAGAACAAACGAAGGAAGGCGGGCCCTGGAAAGTACTTTCTCCTGAGCTCCCAGGAGCCGTCGGCAAGGACGTTGTCGGGAGTCCCAAGCTTGCCCGAGAGCAGCAACCCTCGGCAGGGCCTCACGCCCTGGCCATAGAAGCAGTTACCCTTATGGCCGAAGATGAGCCTTTAGTCCTTGTCGTCAAGCCCCAAGCTCCGGCATGGGCGCAGCCCACCGTCCGTTTCCTCCAAATAGGAGAGCTCCCCGAGGAGCAGGAAGAAGCAGAGAAAGTAGCCCGTTGGTCCAGCATGTACCGGTTTGTGGATGATGCCCTCTATAGAAGAAGACCGAACGGTGTGAAATTGAAGTGCATTCCTCGGGAGGACGGACTGAGGTTGTTGGTGGAGATACGTGGAGGCATGTGTGGCTCCCACATAGGCACAAGGTCTCTAGCCGGCAAAGCATTCCGGCAAGGTTTCTTCTGGCCCACCGCCCTCCAGGATGCCACTGCACTAGTAACCAAGTGTGAAGCGTGCCAGTTCCATTCAAAGAAGTTTCATCAACCCGCCCAAGCTCTTCAGACAATCCCTCTTTCCTGGACATTTTCGGTCTAGGGGCTCAACATACTGGGCCCCTTTCCCCGTGCTGTCGGGGTCTTTGAGTACTTGTACATCACGATCGACAAGTTCACAAAGTGGCCGGAAGTGGAGCCAGTGAGCAAGCTAACAGCACAGTCAGCCTTCAAGTTCTTCAAGGGACTAGTCTGCCATTTCGGTGTGCCGAACAGAGTCATCACCGACAACGGCACGCAGTTCACGAGCCGCACGTTCATGCAGTACATTCAAGACCTCGGCAGCAAGGTCTGTTTTGCTTCTGTTGCCCATCCTAGAAGTAACGACCAGGCTGAGAGGGCGAATGCAGAAGTGCCGCAGGGCCTCAAGACCAGAACTTTTGACAAGCTACACAAGTGCGGAAGGCGCTGGATTGATGAGTTGCCAACGGTTCTTTGGTTAATCAGGACGACACCAAATCGAGCCACTCGCCAGACACCCTTTGCCCTAGTATACGGGGCAGAAGCAGTTCTCCCCACTGAACTCATATACGGGTCACCTCGAGTGCTCCCTTATGATGAGCTTGAGCAAGAGCAGTTGCACCAAGATGATGCGACGCTCCTTGAGGAAGATCGTCTTCGGGCTGCTGTGCGGGCCGCTTTCTATCAGCAGCCTTGCGTCGCTATTATAGCCGCAAGGTTAAAGCCCGAAGCCTTGAGGAAGGCGACCTTGTTCTTCGGCGGATCCAATCCCCCAAGATTCCAAACAAGTTGATGCCGAAGTGGGAAGGCCCTTTATCGGGTAATACGTGTCACTAGGCCTGGTGCAGTCTACCTGGAGACCGAAGATGGCATTCCGGTGAGCAACTCCTGGAATATGGAACATCTTCGCAAGTTTTACCCCTAAGGCACGGTTGCCGGGAGCCCCGGCAACCCCCGTTTCGTACTAGCCTTGCCGCCAAGGCATGTAACCCTATGTACGGAGCCAGGCGCAGACCCTGTGCGCAGTCAGGGAAAAGGAATCCCTTAGTATGTATAGTTTCCCGTCGATTTCCATGTTTATGTATATACGTATATGCATGCTTGTCGAGGGTACTATACTGCTTTTTGATTCCAGTAAATGTTTGTGAACCACCGAGGTTTCGTGCTTTTTCCCTCTCTTCTTTCCAGCAATGGCAAGGATGCGCGATCCCGCCAAGGACCCGGCTCCGGCAAGAATTTGAGAAGACCGCCCGGCACAACGATCCTCGGCAAACCAAACAGATAAAGTTTACCTCTTGCCCATTCGTATTTGTAACCTCTGACTTGTGCATTAGAAATCCTCGCCACTCTTCTTTAAGGACTCGAGGGATCCCATCTCCTACTCGAACGCTGCTTCGGTCAGAGTGGTCGTGCTGACCCTTGTCAAAAAGAGGTGGACGGGGGGCTGGGCCCTTTGTCTGTAACCCGGCAGATGTGATTCTCCGGCAGGCGCAAGGGGCGCCGGCAAGGTGGCTTGCCAGAAGGACTCATTTATTTACACTAAGGAGGCATTTCACCTCCGTACGAACATACACGTGCATGAGTTACCGGTAGGGCTATACTTTTTCATTAATATGCTGATGCGAGTACAAAGGTTACAGGATACAAGCATGGGATCGAGAGATTACATTATATAGAAATTAAGATTTGGCAAGTGCCTACAATTTAAAAAGAAAGATAGGTTCCCCGTGATCTCCGTTCTTGCCCCTTTCCACCCAGGTGCGGCAGGTGAAGGAAAAAAGGAAGCGGCGGGGAACGCGCCGATGGAGAGCTTGATGAGGAAGACCCTCGGCAGGGCGCGGAGCCAAGGGAGGGGGGTGGCGCAGTCAGTGGGAGTCAGAGTCGGCGTCCTCCCGCTTGACGCCCTCATCGTCATTGTCACTGTCCTCCACGTCACTCCCGCTCGAGGAGGAGGTTTCGCCGTCAGAGGAGCTCTCCACACAACACCTTAAGTGAGTTCCCAAGAGCCCGAAGACCTTGACGGAGAGCAGGTCGTTCTCCATCAATTTGAATTGGAGGACGAGCCCCACCGATAGGCTATGGGCACAAGCAAAGGTCTTCCATCCATGGTAGAGATACATAACATGAGGGGCGGGGAAGTCGATGTCAACCCGCATGCTGCCATTCCCGCAGCCCCTCATATGCAGCCTCAAGGCCTGAGGCGGGTCAAGCTCCATCTCTCGAGCAAACGGAGTGGGGAGACGAAGATGGCCGCGCACCGGCCAATGCAGCCTGACGTAGAACTCGCGGGGCTGGTCTCCGACATGGCCCTCCATTGGTAGAGGGGCCGCTGGCGGAGGCGAAGCCGGTGCGCCGCCCTGTCCTCCTCTTTCCCGAGCGCCACGGCGGCCTCGGCCTCGCTGAGGGAGTCCTGGATTAGGGGGTGTCCGGATGGCCGGACTATACCTTCAGCCGGACTCCTGGACTATGAAGATACAAGATTGAAGACTTCGTCCCGTGTCCGGGAGGGACTTTCCTTGGCGTGGAAGGCAAGCTTGGCGATACGGATATGTGGATCCCCTACCATTGTAACCGACTTTGTGTAACCCTAACCCTCTCTGGTGTCTATATAAACCGGAGGGTTTTAGTCTGTAGGACAACATATAGAACAACAATCATACCATAGGCTAGCTTCTAGGGTTTAGCCTCTCCGATCTCGTGGTAGATCTACTCTTGTACTACCCATATCATCAATATTAATCAAGCAGGATGTAGGGTCTTACCTCCATCAAGAGGGCCCGAACCTGGGTAAAACTTCGTGTCCCTTGCCTCCTATTACCATCCAGCCTAGATGCACAATTCGGGACCCCCTACCCAAGATCCGCCGGTTTTGACACCGACATTGGTGCTTTCATTGAGAGTTCCTCTGTGTCGTCGCCGTTAGCCTTGATGGCTCCTATGATCATCAATAGCGATGCAATCCAGGGTGAGACCTTCCTCCCCGGACAGATCTTCGTCTTCGGCGGCTTCGCACTGCGGGCCAATTCACTTGGCCATCTGGAGCAGATCGAAAGCTATGCCCCTGGCCGTCATGTCAGATTTGGAAGTTTAAACTACACGGCTGACATCCGCGGGGACTTGATCTTCGACGGATTCGAGCCACTGCCGAGCGCGCCGCACGGTCACGATGAGCATGATCTAGCTCTGCCGTCGAACAGTGCCCTGGAAGCCGCATCCGCATCGGCTTCGACCCTTAATTCGGAGCCAACTGCGCCGATCGAGGATGGGTGGTTGGACGCCGCCTCGGGGGCTGCGATCCAAACGGCGATCGAGCCAAACACCAGCCCCGCACTCCGCGAGACTCGTGACTCCAAGGAGCCGGACTCCTCTCCGGACTGTGAACCCTCCGCGCCCCTGCCGATCGAATCCGATTGGGCGCCGATCATGGAGTTTACTGCCGCGGACATCTTTCAGCACTCGCTTTTTGGCGATATTCTGAAGACACTAAAGTCTCTTTCTTTATCAGGAGAGCCCTGGCCGGACTACAGTCAGCAAGGTTGGGATACGGACGATGAAGAAATTCAAAGCCCACCCACCACCCACTTTGTAGCCACTGTCGACGATTTAACCGACCTGCTCGACTTCCACTCCGAAGACATCGACGGTATGGACGCTGATGCAGGAGACGATGAAGAACCAGCGCCTATTAGGCCCTAGAAAGCCACCTCGTCACATGACATATACATGGTGGACACCCCAAAAGAAGGAGATGGCGATGGAACAGCGGAGGATGACCCCTCCAAGAAACTGCCTAAGCGCCGGCGTCAGCAGCGCCGCTCAAAATCCCACCAAAGCAAATATGGTGATTCCAGCACGGGAGATAATAATACTCCGGAGAGTGCCAAAGAAAACCCCCTCCAGCAAGATTCAGCACAGGAGGATGGAGAAGCTAGCCCTCATGAGAGAGCGGCAGACAGAGAGGTCGAGGACGATAATTATATGCCTCCCTCCGAAGATGAGGCAAGCCTCGACGATGACGAATTCATCGTGCCAGAGGATCCCGTCGAGAAAGAGCATTTTCAACGCAGGCTTATGGCCACAGCAAGAAGCCTCAAGAAAAAACAGCAATAGCTTAGAGCTGATCAAGATTTGCTAGTCGACAGATGGACTGAAGTCCTTGCGGCCGAAGAGCATAAACTCGAATGCCCCTCCAAGATCTATCAAAAGCGCAGGTTGCTACCCTGATTAGAGGAGGAAGCACTTAAACCTACATCACCAGTACTTGATACGGCCGACCGGCCACCTCGTGGCCGCGACAGAGAGGCCTCTCGGCCCTCCACTCAAGCCGCCCCTCGTACCAAGGCACGGGAAAATGCGCCAGACCTGCGAGATATGTTGGAGGACAAGGCAAGGCAAACAAGATCGATCTACGGATCGCGTGGGCGCCCCACGACTCGAGATGATAACCGTCACGCCGGACACAAATCCGGTAGGGCCGAACACAGTAGACAAAGCTCATTGGAGCTACGTCGTGATATAGCCCTGTACAGAGGCGCCGCACACCCACTATGCTTCACAGACGAAGTAATGGATCATCAAATCCCCAAGGGTTTCAAACCCGTAAACATCGAATCATATGATGGCACAACAGATCCTGCGGTATGGATCGAGGATTATCTCCTTCATATCCACATGGCCCGCGGCGATGATCTCCACGCCATCAAATACCTCCCACTCAAGCTTAAAGGACCAGCTCGACATTGGCTTAACAGCTTGCCAGCAGGATCAATCAGTTTTTGGGAGGACCTGGAAGCCGCATTCCTCGACAATTTCCAGGGCACTTATGTGCGACCACTAGACGCCGATGACCTAAGCCACGTAATTCAGCAGCCAGAGGAATCGGCCAGGCAATTCTGGACACGGTTCCTAACAAAGAAAAATCAAATAGTCGACTGTCCGGACGCAGAGGCCCTAGCAGCCTTCAAGCACAATATCGGTGACGAGTGGCTTGCCCGGCACCTTGGACAGGAAAAGCCGAAATCTATGGCAGCACTCACGACACTCATGACCCGCTTTTGCACGGGAGAAGACAGCTGGCTTGCTCGTAGCAACAATATGACCAAGAACCCTGGTAATTCGGATACCAGGGACAGTACTGGCAGGTTGCGTCACAACAAGCAGAAGCATCGCATTAATGGCGACAATGCCGAGGATACGGCAGTTAATGCCGGATTCAGAGGCTATAAATCCGGTCATCGGAAAAAGCCATTCAAAAGAAATCCTAGGGTACCGTCCAGTTTGGACCGAATACTCGACCGCTTGTGCCAGATACATGGCACCCCCGAAAAGTCGCCCAATCACACCAACAGGGATTGTTGGGTGTTCAAGTAGGCAGGCAAGTTAAATGCCAAAAATAAAGACAAGGGGCTGCATAGAGATGACGACGAAGAGCCCCGGCCACCGAAAAAAGTGGACAGAAGGGTTTTCCCCCACAAGTGCGGACGGTGAACATGATATACGCAACCCACATCCCCAAGAGGGAGCGGAACCGTGCGTTAAGGGATGTATACGCGGTAGAGCCAGTCACCCCAAAGTTCAACCCATGGTCCTCCTACCCGATCACCTTTGATCGAAGGGACCATCCCACTAGCACCCGTCATGGCGGATTCGCCGCATTGGTTCTAGACCCAATTATTGACGGATTTCATCTCACTAGAGTCCTTATGGACAGCGGCGGCAGCCTGAACCTGCTTTACCAGGATACAGTGCGAAAAATGGGCATACATCCCTCGAGGATTAAGCCCACCAAAACGACCTTTAAAGGCGTTGTCGGTGTCAAAACCGGCAGATCTCGGGTAGGGGGTCCCAAACTGTGCATCTAGGCCGAATGGTAACAGGAGGCAAGGGACACGAAGTTTTACCCAGGTTCGGGCCCTCTTGATGGAGTTAAAACCCTACGTCCTGCTTGATTAATATTGATGATATGGGTAGTACAAGAGTAGATCTATCACGAGATCGGAGAGGCTAAACCCTAGAAGCTAGCCTATGGTATGATTGTTGTTCTGTATGTTGTCCTACGGACTAAAACCCTCCGGTTTATATAGACACCGGAGAGGGTTAGGGTTACACAAAGTCGGTTACAATGGTAGGAGACCACATATCCGTATCGCCAAGCTTGCCTTCCACGCCAAGGAAAGTCCCTCCCAGACACAGGACGAAGTCTTCAATCTTGTATGTTCATAGTCCAGGAGTCCGGCTGAAGGTATAGTCCGACCATCCGGACACCCCCTAATCCAGGACTCCCTTAGTAGCCCCTGAACCATGCTTCAATGACGACGAGTCCGGCGCGCAGATTGTCTTCGGCATTGCAAGGCGGGTTCCTCCTCCAAGTACTTCATAGAAGATTTTGAACACAAAGAATAGTGTCTGACTCTGCAAAATAAGTTTCCACATATTCCCATAGAGAGAATAATATTTACACAAATCTAATCTGCTGACGTATTCTGTAGTGTCACATCGCACCACGGCCAAGCCTTTATTCGAATCGTTTTATTGTCCCACCTCAGCGTGTCATGCAAGGCGGTTTCCTTGGCACGTCTTGTTAAAGCAGAGATCGTGTCCCCTTATTCCGGGATTCTCATCAATACGGGTGTGGGTAACCCAGCCGCGCCATTGATTACAGCGCTTGGAGATAAGCGAGTTTTACCAGGCTGGTGGGGGCACATAGTTGCGTCCACCCATATAAGGGGATAAGGATCCACCTTTTCACCTACGCCTTCTTCGTCCTTTGCGTATCCATTTTCGCGCACTCGAGCTCCAGTGCCCAAGTCCGCACTCCCCACCTCAACCTTCTCCAGCCATGTCCGGAGCGGGAGGCAAGTGGATGGTCTCCTCCGGGACACATCAAAAAACTGAGGAAGGCCGGATACTTGTCTAACGACATCGCGTAGCGACTTCCCGAAGAGGGGCAGCTCCTCCCCACCCCAAGGCCCCATGAGAGGGTAGTGTTCCTTCCCCACTTCCTCCGCGGACTGGGCTTTCCTATCCACCCATTCGTCCGGGGACTCATGTTCTACTATGGCCTGGATTTTCATGTTCTGGCCCCGAACTTCATCCTCAACATCTCTGCGTTTATCGTCGTGTGCGAGGCTTTCCTCTGCATCCGCCCCATTTCGGCCTAAGGCTCAAGACTTTCAATGTCAAGCCGAAGGTGGTGCACGACAACGAGGCGGAGTGCGGAGGAGCCATGGTGGGCAAGATGCCCAATGTCTTATGGCTTGAGGGCTCCTTTGTGGAGACCCAGAAGGGGTGGCAATCGGGGTGGTTTTACATCACCGAGCTCCGCGACCCTGAGTAGGTCGCAGCCCCCGAGTTCCGGTCCGGACCCCTAACGCGGCTCACATCCTGGAAAGAGACGGGCCTGTCGTGGGGCAGCAAAGGAGAGGTGACTGGACTGCAAGCATGCATCCAAACCCTGGTGAACAAGCAGCTCAGCCTTGTCAACGTAGTCCAGGTTATGCTCATCTACCGGATCCTCCCGTGTCAACAACGGGCCATCAATCTGTGGGAGTTCAACCCGACGCAGCACCGAACTCTGAGCAGGCTCTTCGACACGACGTACGAAGTTGCCTGGAAGGTGCTTTTCAAGGGCGCCGAGGCTCCCGCATCCTCTACCGAGGATCGCGGATTCAGCGCGCAGCGTCATGCCAGCGCGGTAAGTTGTTTGTACCTTTTATAGGGTATTAGTTTTTCATAGTTTAACTCTATGCGGGATCTAAGCCCCCTTACCTTTGACAGGATTGGCAGGCGAAGTCCAGACAGATCGACTGCCTGGCTCCTTTGCCCGAAGACCCAGCCGATGTCCGCTTGGCGAAGCTGCTGGTTCCGGCACCCCACCTGGTGCCGGAGAAGAAGGCCACGGGGACTCGAAAAAGTGTCTGGCGCCAGGAGGTGTCGGGTTCATCATCCGACGGCTCCAAGGCGCGTTCCTCCCGTGAAGACGGGGAGGAAGAAGAGACCTCTCCCCCTCCAGCAGGGGGAGAGAAGAAAAGGAAGGCCGCCCTCACCGGGGAGGCCGAAGGGTCCAAGAAGGGGAAAACCCTTCCTCCGGACTACTCCACCAACGCCGACGACGGCGGAGAGGAGTGGCCGTTCAGGGCCAAGCCCCTGGCGAAATCGTAAGTATCCGAATACCAGAGTAATTAATAGTATTCCTTTATTGCACAGCTTTCCCTTATGTCGAATATGATTATGCAGACCCCCCAAGGCCGGGCTCGACGAGTCGTCGAGCGGCTCCCTGGATTCGTCGGATGTGAATTCACTTCCGCCCGCTACCTCCCCCCACCCAACGGACGACGCCGAGGTGCTGTCCCAATAGGTTCCAAGCCAGGAGGAGGTGGTCCTGGAGGCACCGCAAGGCGACCTCCCGGACTCCAGGAATCAAGTGGATAAAACCCCCCAGGGCTCCAAGTCCGGCTCTAGGCCGGACACCGCTCCGGAACCTTCAAAGGTTCCAGAGTCCGGCGGGCGACCTCCTTCCAAGAGGAGCAAGCCCACCGTGCCGGTGACCCCCGTCCAACCGGAGGCGCTGGACAATCTGTTGGAGGTGCTCAAAGGCGCCTCCATCGATGAGGAGCACCGCACCATTATGAGTGCGGTGGTCCAGAAGGTTCAGTCCGCCAAGAGCGGACTGGCTGAAGCTTGTGCTAGCCTATTAACAGACTTTGAGGTAAGTAAAGAATGTGTAAATAATATTACCACATAGAGAGTAGCCTCTGATGCTCTGTTTGGCGTTCGGGAAGAAAAGCCGAAGAGAGGATCAAATAAAATTCGCAGGAGTCTAACAAAAAGGAGTCAATATGCGTATGCAGGCTTCTCTGCTGGCGTCCGCCGCACTAACTGTGGAAGTGGACACGCTAAAGCAGAACCTCGAGCAGTCCGAGCAAGAGCTCGGGCGAGCCAAGAAGCAGCTCGAGGACAAGGAAGGTAAGAAATACCTTGTTTAAATATATATAAAAAAGTGGAATTGCAAAAAATGACAGGATTATCATGGCTATTGTAGGGGCCACGTCTGAGGTGGCGACCCTTAAGCAAGCGCTGCTCGAGGCCGAGAAGAGGGCGGCCACGGAGTGCACCGAGCGGGAGAAGTATGAGGCCCACGTTGGCAAGGTGCAGCAAGAGCTCCAGGCTCTCATGAAAAAACATAAGAGTTTGGAACTTGACTCAAAGACGCGAGCGTCCGAGCTCGCGATGGCTATTGAAAATGCCAAGTCTTCCAAGGCTGAATCCCAGAAGACCCTCCAGGAGTTGGATGCGGTGAAAAAGATAGCGGCGGGTAAGGCATTCTTTATGCAAAGAAAACACATAAACATGAGTTACTTGTTACTTACCCGAATCCGGAGCTCTCTAGGGGCATTCGTAGATCTTCCCCGTAGCATGTCCGATGCCGCCGCATTCTATCGAGCCGAGGAGGGCAGCTCGACAGAGAAGGTGTTCTGGTCTCAGTATGCTGAGGCCGGACACACTGTGCCCCTGAGCGACCAGCTGAAGCAACTGGTCGAGCTCCACAAGGCGGCCGAACAGGCCATGAAGGGCCTCATAGTTCGGCTGTGGCCTGGAGAGGCTCTGCCTGGGAGCTATTTCAGGCTGCTGCGGCGGCTGGTGGGGGCCTTTCCAAGGCTCGAAGTCATCAAGCGCTCCATCTGTATTGAAGGTGCACGTAGGGCCCTTGCCCGTGCTAAGGTGCACTGGGGCAAGCTGGATGCTGAGAAGCTTGTGAAGGACGGGCCACCGCCGGGGAAAGAGCATCGCAAGCCCGAGAATTATTATAAGGATGTTTTGAAGGGTGCCTGCCTTATGGCGGATGAATGTTCCAGGGATGTAATTTTTGAGTAAAACTCGCTCATTTTTGTCCTGTGCGCTGAAAACTTGTTCATATGCGCTATGCAATGGTGTTGGAATTTAAAATATTGCCTTCTGTGCGGCTATTTATCAATTCTGAGAGATGGCGAGTCGTCGGTTTCTGCCCCCATGCCGCTAGTGCTAGGGTGTTCGGGGATAAACCTGAGCGCTCTTTTTCCCATGTTTGGGTCCTTCGAGGGAGGCGCTCAGCACAACGAACAAGGCAATCGGACTATAATGCGTGAACACTCTCACTTAGCCATAGAATTCTATAATTTTAAATTTCGGCGAAGCCCCTGGTATTCGGAAGACCGAGTTTGGGGCGCTATCCATGCCTTGGCCGGACAGAGCCGACTCCTCACTCTAAGCGGCATAAGTCTTTAGGGACTCAAAAAACCTCTCGAACAGCGACCAACACTCGCTTCATCATGACAGTCAGTTTTAGCTTTCTCTACTGAGGTGCTCGACCCAGCTCAACTGGGGCACAATCGTAGTAGTTCTCCTAGTGCTACCTTAGCTGATATAGCGGAACGTAAGGCACCAAAACATAGGAGCCGGGCAAACCCAACTATTGACCCAAGACATGATTCGGAGCCGATGCATATAATGCTATAAGTTCGGGGTGCCGCACTTGTTAAAGTGTTCGGACTTCTCACACCATATTGAGGGGTACTAAAGCCCCTGGCGTATTTTGGCCGTACCAAACTATACGGGTGCAACATGTCGTTAAGGAACATATATTTGTAAAAAAGGAGTAATGCAAAAAATAGACAAAAGCTATGCATTGTTTAATAGAAAGGGCTGCGATCAAAGCAGAACGATACAAATAATGCGATAAGCAAAAGGCTGGACTATTTAACATGTCCGTTCCAGGGGCAGGCTGCGGAATGGTATGCGAAACAGGTATACTGCTCGTGATAGAGACCACCTGGGAGTTCCGTAATGCGGCATGGCTTGTCTGCTTCCCTGGTTCTTGCATCGTTTGTGCGGCAATTGAACTACCAAACAGGCCTTCCGAAGAATGGAGTCCTGAAAGTAAGAGAAAATTAAAAAAATCGGCCGCTCCTGGTGCGGTTTAAGCCGTGTTTCGGGCGTGCCGTGATGGTGCCCCTCCCCCTATACCCATGGTATTTCTAGAGCGTAGTTATGTACGCGAAGCACTGGTGTCGCATTTTTGCGAGGGCTGGGGTTGGGGCTGCATTGCTACGCCTGCTCGGAACGTGCGAGGCGGTCTTGTTGTAGGTTACTCCGGGCGCGCTTGATGGTGTCCGGACGTTTAATGGACGGACTGGAGAACTGCCTGGAGAGGCTGCTTTGTACTTCCGCTGCAAGGGCAGCCAAGTGCTCCTCCATTCGAAGGGAGCGTTCGGTGTTTCCATTGACCGTAATTACTCCTTAAGGGCCTGGCATCTTGAGCTTAAGGTATGCGAAGTGCGGTACCGCATTGAACTTGGCGAATGTGGTTCGCCCGAGCAGTGTGTGATAGCCACTGCGGAATGGGACTATGTCGAAGATTAACTCCTCACTTAGGAGATTATCCGGGGATCCGAAGACCACTTCAAGTGTGACTAAGCCTGTACAGTTGGCCTCTACACCTGGTATTACGCCTTTAAAGGTCGTTTTGGTGGCCTTAATCCTCGAGGGATCTATGCCCATTTTCCGCACTGTATCCTGGTAAAGCAGGTTAAGGCTGCTGCCGCCGTCCATAAGGACTCTAGTGAGATGGAATCCGTCAATAATTGGGTCTAGAACCAATGCGGCAAAATCCGCCATGAGGGGTGCTAGTAGGATGGTCCCTTCGATCAAAGGTGATCGGGCAGGAGGACCATGGGTTGAACTTTGCGGCGACTGGCTCTACCGCGTATACGTCCCTTAACGCGCGCTTCCGCTCCCTCTTGGGGATGTGGGTTGCATATATCATGTTCACCATCCGCACTTGTGGGGGAAAACCCTTCTATCAACTATTGTTCGGCGGCCAGGGCTCTTCGTCGTCATCGCTATGCAGCCCCTTGTCTTCATTTTCGGCATTTAAGTTGCCTGCCTGCTTGAACACCCAAAAATCCATGTTGGTGTGATTGGCCGGCTTTTCGGGGGTGCCATGTATCTGGCACAAGCGGTCGAGTATTCGGTCCAAACTGGACGGGCCCCTAGGATTTCTTTTGAATGGCTTTTTCCGCTGACCGGATTTGTAGCCTCTGAATCCAGCATTAACTGCCGTATCCTCAGTATTGTCGCCGTTAATGCGGCGCTTCTGCTTCTTGCGACGCGATCCGCCACTACTATCCCTGGTATCGAAATTACCAGGGTTCTTGGTCATATTGTTGCTACGAGCAAGCCAGCTGTCTTCTCCCGCGCAAAAGCGGGTCATGAGTGTCGTGAGTGCTGCCATAGATTTCGGCTTTTCCTATCCAACGTGCTGGGCAAACCACTCGTCATGGATATTGTGCTTGAAGGCTGCTAGGGCCTCTGCGTCCGGACAGTCCACTATTTGATTTTTCTTTGTTCGGAACCGTGTCCAGAATTGCCTGGCTGATTCCTCTGGCTACTGAATTACGTGGCTTAGGTCATCAGTGTCTGGTTGTCGCACATAAGTGCCCTGGAAATTGTCGAGGAATGCGGCTTCCAGGTCCTCCCAAAAACTGATTGATCCTGCTGGCAAGTTGTTAAGCCAATGCCGAGCTGGTCCTTTAAGCTTGAGTGGGAGGTATTTGATGGCGTGGAGATCATCGCCGCGGGCCATGTGGATATGAAGGAGATAATCCTCGATCCATACTGCAGGATCTGTTGTGCCATCGTATGATTCGATGTTTACGGATTTGAAACCCTCGGGGATTTGATGATCCATTACTTCGTCTGTGAAGCATAGTGGGTGTGCGGCGCCTCTGTACTGGGCTATATCATCACGTAGCTCCAATGGGCTTTGTCTACTGTGTTCGGCCCTACCGGATTTGTGTCCGGCGTGACGGTTATCGTCTCGAGTCGTGGGGCGCCCATGCGATCCGTAGATCGATCTTGTTTGCCTTGCCTTGTCCTCCAACATATCTCGCAGGTCTGGCGCATTTTCCCGTGCCTTGGTACGGGGTGCGGCTTGAGTGGAGGGCCGAGAGGCCTCTCTGTCGCGACCACGAGGTGGCCGATCGGCCGTATCAAGTGCTGGTGATGTAGGTTTAAGTGCTTCCTCCTCTAATCGGGGTAGCAACCTGCGCTTTGGGTAGCTCTTGGAGGGGCGTTCGAGTTTATGCTCTTCGGCCGTAAGGACTTCAGTCCATCTGTCGACTAGCAAATCTTGATCAGCTCTAAGTTGTTGCTGTTTTTTCTTGAGGCTTCTTGCCGTGGCCATAAGCCTGCGTTGAGAACGCTCTTGCTCGACGGGATCCTCTAGCACGACGAATTCGTCATCGTCGAGGCTTGCCTCGTCTTCGGAGGGAGGCATATAATTATCGTCCTCAACCTCTCTGTCTGCTGCTCTCTCATGAGGGCTGGCTTCTCCATCCTCCTGTGCTGAATCTTGCTGGAGGGGGTTTTCTTCGGCACTCTCCGGAGTATTATTATCTCCCCTGCGGGAATCACCGTATTTGCTTTGGCGGGATTTTGAGCGGCACCGCTGACGCCGGCGCTTAGGCTATTTCTTGGAGGGGTCATCCTCCATTGTTCCATCGCCATCTCCTTCTTTTGGGGTGTCCACCATGTATATGTCATATGACGAGGTGGCTTTCCAGCGCCCAATAGGCGCTGGTTCTTCATCGTCTCCTGCATCGGCGTCCATACCGTCGATGTCTTCGGAGTTGAAGTCGAGCATGTCGGTTAAATCGTCGATAGTGGCTACAAAGTGGGTGGTGGGTGGGCTTTGAATTTCTTCATCGTCCGTATCCCAACCTTGATGACCGTAGTCCGGCCAGGGCTCTCCTGATAAGGAGAGAGACTTATGTCTTCAGAATATCGCTGAAAGGCGAGTGCTGAAAAGTGTCTGCGGCAGTATACTCCATGATCGACGCCCAATCGGGTTCGATCGGCAGGGGCGCGGAGGGTTCGGAGTCCGGAGAGGAGTCCGGCTCCTTGGAGTCACGAGTCTCGTGGAGTGCGGGGTTGTTGTTCGGCTCGATCGCAGTTGGGATCGCAGCCCCCGAGGTGGCGTCCAACCACCCATCCTCGATCGACGTAGTTGGCTCCAAATGAAGGGTCGAAGCCAATGCGGGTGCGGCCTCCAGGGCACTGTTCGGCGGCAGAGCTAGATCACGCTCATCGTGACAGTGCGGCGCGCTCGGCAGTGGCTCGAATCTGTTGAAGATCAAGTCCCCGCGGATGTCAGCCGTATAGTTTAAACTTCCAAATTTGACCTGACGGCCAGGGGCATAGCTTTCTATCTGCTCCAGATGGCCAAGTGAATTGGCCCGCAGTGCGAAGCCGCCGAAGACGAAGATCTGTCCGGGGAGGAAGGTCTCACCCTGGACTGCATCGCTATCGATGATCGTAGGAGCCATCAAGCCTAACGGCGATGACACAGAGGAACTCTCAATGAAAGCACCAATGTCGGTGTCAAAACTGGCGGATCTCGGGTAGGGGGTCCCAAACTGTGCGTCTAGGCCGGATGGTTACAGGAGGCAAGGGACACGAAGTTTTACCCAAGTTCGGGCCCTCTTGATGGAGGTAAAACCCTACGTCCTGCTTGATTAATATTGATGATATGGGTAGTACAAGAGTAGATCTACCGCGAGATTGGAGAGGCTAAACCCTAGAAGCTAGCCTATGGTATGATTGTTGTTCTGTATGTTGTCCTACGGACTAAAACCCTCCGGTTTATATAGACACCGGAGAGGGTTAGGGTTACACAAAGTCGGTTACAATGGTAGGAGATCCACATATCCGTATCGCCAAGCTTGCCTTCCACGCCAAGGAAAGTCCCTCCCGGACACGGGACGAAGTCTTCAATCTTGTATCTTCATAGTCCAGGAGTCCGACTGAAGGTATAGTCTGGCCATCCGGACACCCCCTAATCCAGGACTCCCTCAGGCATAATACCAGGTGTAGAGGCCAACTGTACAGGCTCGGTCACACATGAAGTGGTCTTCGGATCTCCGGATAATTTCCGAAGCGAGGAGTTAATCTTCGACATAGTCCCATTCCGCAGTGGCTATCACGCACTGCTCGGGCGAACTGCATTCGCCAAGTTCAATGCGGTACCGCACTACGCATACCTTAAGCTCAAGATGCCAGGCCCTCGAGGAGTAATTACGATGAATGGAAACACCGAACGCTCCCTCCGAACGGAGGAGCACAGGGCGGCCCTTGCAGCGGAAGTACAAAGAAGCCTCTCCAGGTAGTTCTCCAGTCCGGCCATTAAACGTCCGGACACCGTCAAGCACGCCCGGAGTAACCTACAACAAGACCGCTTGGCACGTTCCGAGCAGGCGTAGCAATGCGGCCCCAACCCCATCCCTCGCAAAAATGCGACACCAGTGCTTCGCGTACATAACTACGCTCTAGAAATACCATGGGTACAGGGGGAGGGGCACCATCACGGCACGCCCGAAACACGGCTTAAACCACACCAGGGGCTGCCGATTTTTTAATTTTCTCTTACTTTCAGGACTCCATTCTTCGGAAGGCCTGTTCGGCAGTTCAATTGCCGCACAAACGATGCAAGAACTAGGGAAGCAGACAAGCGATGCCGCATTATGGAACTCCCAGGTGGTCTCTATCACGAGCAGTATACCTGTTTTGCATACCATTCCGCAGCCTGCCCCTGGAACGGACATGTTAAATAGTCCGCAGGTGGTCTCTATCGCATTATTTGTATCGTTCTGCTTTGATCGCAGCCCTTTTTAATAAATAATGCATAGCTTTTGTCTATTTTTGCATTACTTTTTTTACAAATATATGTTCCTTAACGACATGTTGCACCCGTACACTTTGGTACGGCCAAAATACGCCAGGGGCTTTAGTACCCCTCAATATGGTGTGAGAAGTCCGAACACTTTAACAAGTGCGGCTCCCCGAACTTATAGCATTATATGCATCGGCTCTGAATCATGTCTTCGGTCAATAGTTGGGTTTGCCCGGCTCCTATGTTTTGGTGCCTTACATTCTGCTATGTCAGCTAAGGTAGCACTAGGAGAACTACTGCGATTGTGCCCCAGTTGAGCTGGGTCGAGCACCTCAGTAGAGAAAGCTAAAATTGACTGTCATGATGAAGCGAGAGTTGGTCACTGTTCGAGAGGTTTTTCGAGTCCCTAAAGACTTATGCCGCATAGAGCGAGGAGTCGGCTCTGTCCGGCCAAGGCGTGGATAGCGCCCCGAACTCGGTCTTCCGAATACCAGGGGCTTTGCCGAAATTTAAAATTATAGAATTCTATGGCTAAGTGAGAGTGTTCATGCATTATAGTCCGATTGCCTTGTTCGTTGTGCTGAGCGCCTCCCTCGAAGGACCCAAACATGGGAAAAAGAGCGCTCGGGTTTATCCCCAAATACCCCAGCACTAGCGGCACGGGGGCAGAAGTCGACGACTCGCCATCTCTTAGAATTGATAAACAGCCGCACAAAAGGTAATATTTTAAATCCCAACAGCATTGTTTAGCGCATATGAACAAGTTTTCAGCGCACAGGACAAAACGAGCGAGTTTTACTCAAAAATTACATCCCTGGAACATTCATCCGCCATAAGGCGGGCACCCTTCAGAACATCCTTATAATAATTCTCGGGCTTGCGATGCTCTTTCCCCGGCGGTGGCCCGTCCTTCACAAGCTTCTCAGCATCCAGCTTGCCCCAGTGCACCTTAGCACGGGCAAGGGCCCTATGTGCACCTTCAATGCAGACGGAGCGCTTGATGACTTCGAGCCTTGGACAGGCCCCCACCAGCCGCCGCACCAGCCCAAAATAGCTCCCAAGCAGAGCCTCGCCAGGCCACAGCCGAACTATGAGGCCCTTCATGGCCTGTACGGCTGCCTTGTGGAGCTCGGCCAGTTGCTTCAGCTGGTCGCTCAGGGGCACGGGGTGTCCGGCCTCAGCATACTGAGACCAGAACACCTTCTCTGTCGAGCTGCCCGCCTCGGCTCGATAGAATGCGGCGACATCGGACACGCTACAGGGAAGATCTGCGAACGCTCCTAGAGAGCTCCGGATTCGGGTAAGTAACAAGTAACTCACGTTTATGTGTCTGCTTTGCATAAAGAATGCCTTACCCGCCACTATCTTTTCCGCCGCATCCAACTCCTGGAGGGTCTTCTGGGATTCGGCCTTGGCAGACTTGGCATTTTCAATAGCCACCGCGAGCTCGGACGCTCGCGTCTTTGAGTCAAGCTCCAAACTCTCATGTTTTTTCATGAGAGCCTGGAGCTATTGCCGCACCTTGCCAACCTGGGCCTCATACTTCTCCCGCTCGGTGCGCTCCGTGGCCGCCGTCTTCTCGGCCTCGAACAGCGCTTGCTTAAGTGACGCCACCTCAGACGTGGCCCCTACAATAGCCACGATAATCCTGTCATTTTTTGCAATTGCACTTTTTATATATATTTGAACAAGGTATTTCTTACCTTCCTTGTCCTCGAACTGCTTCTTGGCACACCCGAGCTCTTGCTCGGACTGCTCGAGGTTCTGCTTTAGCGTGTCCACTTCCGCAGTCAGTGCGGCAGACGCCAGCAGAGAAGCCTGCATACGCATATTGACTCCTTTTTGTTAGACTCCTGAGAATTTTATTTGATCCTCTATTCGGCTTTTCTTCCCAAACGCCAAACAGAGCATCAGGGGCTACTGTCTATGCGGTAATATTATTGACACATTCTTTACTTACCTCAAAGCCTGTTAAAAGGCTAGCACAAGCTTCAGTCAGTCCACTCTTGGCAGACTGAACATTCTGGACCATCGCACTCATAATGGTGCGGTGCTCCTCGTTGATGGAGGCGCCTTTGAGCACCTCCAACAGATTGTCCGGCGCCTCCGGTTGGACGGGGGTCACCGGCACGGTGGGCTTGCTCCCCTTGGAAGGAGGTCGCCCGCCAGACTCTGGAACCTTTGAAGGTTCCGGAGCGGTGTCCAGCCTTGAGCCGGACTTGGAGCCCTGGGGGGTTTTATCCCCTTTACTCCTGGAGTCCGGGAGGTCGCCTTGCGGCGCCTCCAGGACCACCACCTCCTGGCTTGGAACCAGTTGGGACAACACTTCGGCGTCGTCCGTAGGGCGGGGGGGGGGGGGGGGGGTAGCCGTCGGAAGCGAATTCACATCCGACGAGTCTAGTGAAGCGCTCGACGACACGTCGAGCCGGTCTTTGGGTGGGCTGCATAATCATATTCGACATAAGGGAAAGATGTGCAATAAAGGAATACTATGAATTACTCTAGTATCCGGATACTTACGATTTCGCCAGGGGCTTGGCCCTGAGCGGCCACTCCTCTCCACCGTCGTCGGCATTAGTGGAGTAGTCCGGAGGAAGGGTTTTCCCCTTCTTGGACCCTTTGGCCTCCCCGGTGAGGGCGGCCTTCCTTTTCTTCTCTCCCCCCGCTGGAGGGGGAGAGGACTCTTCTTCCACCTCCTCGTCTTCACGGGAGGAATGCGCCTTGGAGCCGTCGGATGATGAACCCGACACCTCCTGGCGCCGGGCACTTTTTCGAGTCCCCGTGGCCTTCTTCGTGGCCTTCTTCTTCGGCACCACATAGGGTGCCGGAACCAGTAGCTTCGCCAAGCGGGCATCGGCTGGGTCTTCGGGCAAAGGAGCCGGACAGTCAATCTGTCCGGACTTCGCCTGCCAATCCTGTCAAACATAAGGGGGCTTAGATCCCGCATAGAGTTAAACTATGAAAAACTAATACCCTGTAAAAGGTACAAACAACTTACCGTGCTAGCATGACGCTGCATGTTGAATCCGCGATCCTCGGTAGAGGATGCGGAAGCCTCGGCGCCCTTGAAAAGCACCTTCCAGCCATCTTCGTACGTCGTGTCAAAGAGCCTGCTCAGAGTTCGGTGCTGCGCCAGGTTGAACTCCCACAGATTGAAGGCCCGTTGTTGACACGGGAGGATCTGGCGGATAAGCATAACCTGGACTACGTTGACAAGCTTGAGCTGCTTGTTCACCAGGGTTTGGATGCATGTTTGCAGTCCAGTCACCTCTCCTTTGTTGCCCCATGACAGGCCCGTCTCTTTCCAGGACGTGAGCCGCGTTGGAGGTCCGGACCGGAACTCGGGGGCTGCGACACACTCAGGGTCGCGCAGCTCGGTGATGTAAAACCACCCCGATTGCCACCCCTTCAAGGTCTCCACAAAGAGCCCTCAAGCCATAAGACGTTGGGCATCTTGCCCACCATGGCGCCTCCGCACTCCGCCTGGTTGCCGCGCACCACCTTCGGCTTGACATTGAAAGTCTTGAGCCATAGGCCGAAATGGGGCGGATTCAGAGGAAAGCCTCGCACACGACGATAAACGCCGAGATGTTGAGGATGAAGTTCGGGGCCAGAACATGAAAATCCAGGCCATAGTAGAACATGAGTCCCCGGACGAATGGGTGGATAGGAAAGCCCAGTCCGCGGAGGAAGTGGGGAAGGAACACTACCCTCTCATGGGGCCTTGGGGTGGGGAGGAGCTGCCCCTCTTCGGGAAGTCGCTACGCGATGTCGTTAGACAGGTATCCGGCCTTCCTCAGTTTTTTGATGTGTCCCTCCGTGAAGGAGGAGACCATCCACTTGCCTCCCGCTCTGGACATGGCTGGAGAAGGTTGAGGTGGGGAATGCGGACTTGGGCGCTGGAGCTCGAGTGTGCAAAAATGGATAGGCAAAGGAGGAAGAAGGCGTAGGTGAAAAGGTGGATCCTTATCCCCTTATATGGGTGGACGCAACTACGTGTCCCCACCAGCCTGGTAAAACTCGCTTATCTCCAAGCGCCATAATCCATGGCGCAGCTGGGTTACCCACGCCCGTATTGATGAGAATCCCGGAATAAGGGGACACAATCTCTGCTTCGACGAGACGTGCCAAGGAAACCGCCTCGCATGACACGCTGAGGTGGGACAATAAAACGATTCGAATAAAGGCTTGGCCGTGGTGCGATGTCGCACTACGGAATACGTCAGCAGATTAGATTTGTGTAAATATTATTCTCTCTATGGCAATATGTGGAAACTTATTTTGCAGATCCGGACACTATCTTTGTGTTCAAAATATTCTATGAAGTACTTGGAGGAGGAACCCGCCTTGCAATGCCGAAGACAATCTGCGTGCCGGACTCGTCGTCATTGAAGCCTAGTTCAGGGGCTACTGAGGGAGTCCTGGATTAGGGGGTGTCCGGATGGCCAGACTATTCCTTCAGCCGGACTCCTGGACTATGAACATACAAGATTGAAGACTTCGTCCCGTGTCCGGGAGGGACTTTCCTTGGCGTGGAAGGCAAGCTTGGCGATACGGATATGTGGATCTCCTACCATTGTAACCGACTTTGTGTAACCCTAACTGTCGGTGTCAAAACCGGCGGATCACGGGTAGGTTGTCCCAAACTGTGCGTCTAGGCCGGATGGTAACAGGAGGCAGGGAACACGATGTTTTACCCAGGTTCGGGCCCTCTTGATGGAGGTAAAACCCTATGTCCTGCTTGATTAATATTGATGATATGGGTAGTACAAGAGTAGATCTACCATGAGATCAAGGAGGCTAAACCCTAGAAGCTAGCCTATGGTATGATTGTTGTATATGGAGTTGATTGCCTACGGACTACAACCCTCCG
Source organism: Triticum urartu (assembly GCF_056163025.1). NCBI lineage: Eukaryota > Viridiplantae > Streptophyta > Magnoliopsida > Poales > Poaceae > Triticum > Triticum urartu. The sequence goes on from NC_141878.1 coordinate 92,726,948, forward strand.
GTTTATATAGACACTGGATAGGGTTAGGGTTACATAGAGTCAGTTACAATGGTAGGAGATCTTGAATATCCGCATCGCCAAGCTTGCCTTCCACGCCAAGGAAAGTCCCATCCGGACACGGGACGAAGTCTTCAATCTTGTATCTTCATAGTCCAGGAGTCCGGCTGAAGGTATAGTCCGGCTACCCGAACACCCCCTAATCCAGGACACCCTCAGTAGCCCCTGAACCAGGCTTCAATGACGACGAGTCCGGCGCGCAAATTGTCTTCGGCATTGCAAGGTGGGTTCCTGCTCCAAGTCCTTCATAGAAGATTGTAAACACCAAGAGTAGTGTCCGGCTCTGCAAAATAAGCTTCCACATATTGCCATAGAGAGAATAATATTAACACAAATCAAATCTGCTGACGTATTCCGCAGTGCGTCATCACACTACAGCCAAGTCCTTCACTCGAATCGTTTTCACTTTTCCACCTCAGCGTGTTTTGCGAGGTGGTTTCCTTGGCACGTCTTGTCAAAGCAGAGATCGTGTACCCCCCTTTTACGGGATTCTCATCAATACGGACGTGGGTAACCCAACCGCGCCACTTATCACGGCGCTTGGGAGGCAAGCGAGTTTTACTAGGCAGGTGGGGATGCACAACCGCATCCGCCCATATAAGGGGACAAGGATCCACCTTTTTACCTACGCCTTCTTCCTCCCTTGCCTATCCATCTCCTGCGCACCCGAGCTCCAGCGCCCAAGCCCGCACTTCCCACCTCAACCTTCTCCAGCAATGTCCGGAGCAGGAGGCAAGTGGATGGTCTTCTCCGTCACGGAGGGCAAAGTCAAGAAGCTAAGGAAGGCCGGATACCTGTCCAAGGACATCGCGCACCGGCTTCTCGAAGAGGGGCAGCTTCTCCCCACCCCAAGGCCCCATGAGAGGGTAGTATTTCTCCCCCACTTCCTCCGCGGACTGGGTTTTTCACTCCACCCATTTGTCCGGGGGCTCATGTTCTACTACGGCCTGGATTTCCACGATCTGGCTCCGAACTTCATCCTCAACATCTCGGCGTTTATCGTCGTGTGCGAGGCTTTTCTCCGCGTCCGCCCTCATTTCGGCCTCTGGCTCAAGACCTTCAACGTCAAGCCCAAGGTGGTGCGTGGCAGCCAGGCGTTGTGCGGAGGCGCCATGGCGGGCAAGATGGCCAATGTCCTATGGTTCGAGGGCTCTTTCGTGGAGACCCTAAAGGGATGGCAATTCGGGTGGTTTTATATCACCGAGCCGCGCGATCCGAGATGGACCGCAGCCCCCGAGTTCCGATCCGGACCCCCCATGCGGCTTATGTCCTGGAAAGAGACGGGCCTGTCGTGGGGTGACGGAAAAGAGGTGACCGGATTGCAAACATGCATCGAGTCCCTGGTGAACAAGCCAGTCCGGCTTGTTAATGTAATCCAGGTTATGCTCGTCCGCCGGATCCTCCCGTGCCAACAACGGGATTTTAATCTGTGGGAGTTCGACCCAGTGCAGCATCAAACCCTCAGCAGGCTCTTCGACATGACGTACGAAGACACCTGGAAGATGCTATTCAAGGGCGCTGAGGCTCCCGCATCCGCTTCCGAGGACCGCGGATACAGCTCGCAGCGTCATGCTAGCGAGGTATGCCATCTACACCTTTTACATGATGTTATGCTTTTTTTTATAGTTTGACTCTATGCGGGATCTAAACTCCCTTACCTTTGACAGGTTTGGCGGGCGATATCCGGACAGATTAACTGTCCGGCTCCGCTGCCCGAAGACCCAGCCCCAGCTCTACTAGTGAAGCTGCTGGTTCCGGCGCCTGATGTGGTGCCGGAGAAGAAGGCCAAGAAGAAGAAGACCACGGGGACTCGAAAGAGTACCTGCAACATGGTGGTGTCGGACTCGTCATCTGACGAGTCCGAGACGCCCTCCTCCCGCGAAAACGAGGAGGAGGAGGAAGAAGAAAACTCTTCCCCCCAGTGGAGGGAGGAGAGAAGAGGAAGGCCACCCCAACAGGGGAGGCCGAGGGGTCTAGGAAAAGGAAGACCCCTCCGCCGAACTACGCCCCTAACACCGAAGAGGGCGAAGAGGAGTGGCCAAACAGGGCCAAGCGTCCGGCGAAATCGTAAGTTCGGATATCAGAGTAACTCATGATGTTCCTTTGTTGCACAGCTTTCCCTAATGTCGAATGTAATTATGCAGTCCGCCCCAGGCTGAATTCGACGAATCGTCGGGCGGCTCCCTGGACTCATCGGACGTGAACTCAGTTCCGCCCACTGTCTCCCCCCGCACTACAGACGACGCCGAAGTGGCGTCGCAACAAGCTCCGGGGCAGGAGGAGGTGGTCCCGGAGGAGCCGCAAGGCAACCTCCCGGACTCCAGGAGTGAAGGGGATAAGGCTCCCCAGGGCTCTAAGTCCGGCTTTGTGCCGGACACCGCGCCGGAATCAGTTCCGGACCGCGGTAGGCGAACTCCTTCCAAGAGGAGCAAGCCTTCTGAGTCGGCGGCCTCCGTCCAACCGGAGGTGCCGGACAATCTGCTGGAGGTGCTTGACGACGCCTCCATCGACGAGGGGCACCGTACTATTATGAGTACGGTGATCCAGAAGGTTCAGTCCGCCAAGAGCGGACTGACTGAAGCTTGCGCTAGCCTTCTAACAGGCTTCGAGGTAAGTAAAAATATGTAAAAATATTACCGCATAGACAGTAGCCCCTGATGCTTTGTTTGGCGTTCGGAAAGAAAAGCCGAATAGAGGATCTATTAAATTTCGCAGGAGTCTAAAAAAAGAGTCAATATGCGTATGCAGGCTTCGCTGCTATCCACCGCCGCACTGACTGCGGAGGTGGGTGTCCTGAAGCAGGACCTCGAGCGGACTGAGCAAGAGCTCGGCCTTGCCAAGCGGCGGCTCGAGGAGGAAGAAGGTAAGAAATACCTTACAGAAAAAAGTGCCTATAAAAAGGCTTGATTGCAAAAAAGAGTAACAGGATTGTACTGCTTATTGTAGGGGCCACGACTGAGGTGGCGACCCTTAAGCAGGCACTGTCTGAGGCCGAAAAGAAAACGGCCACGGAGCGCACCGAGCGAGACAGACTTGGGGCTCAGGTCGGCGAGGTGCAGCAAGAGCTGCAGGCTCTCATGAAAAAACATGAGAGTTTGGAGCTGGAGTCGAAGGCGCAAGCATCCGAGCTTGCAACAGCCCTAGAGGCTGCCAAGTCTGCCAAGGCCGAAGCCCAAAAGGCCCTCCAAGAGTTGGAGGAGATGAGGAACATAGCAGCGGGTAAGGCATTCTTTATGAAAAGCAGAAATATAAAAGTGAACTACCTGTTACTTACCCGAATCCGGAGCTCTCTAGGGACATTCGCAGATCTTCCCCGCAGCGTATCCGATGCCGCCGCATTCTACCGAGCTGAAGAGGGCAGCTCGACGGAGAAGGTGTTTTGGTCTCAGTATTCTGAGGCTGGACACCCTATGCCCTTGAGCGACCAGCTGAAACAGCTGGTCGAGCTCCACAAGGCGGCCGAGCAGGCCATGAAGGGCTTCATAGTTCGGCTGTGGCCCGGAGAAGCCCTGCCTGGGAGCTATTTCGGGCTGGTGCGGCGGCTGGTGGAGGCCTGTCCGAGGCTTGAGGTCATCAAGCGCTCCGTCTGCATCGAAGGTGCCCGTCGGGCCCTTGCCCGTGCAAAGGTGCACTGGGGTAAGCTGGACGGTGAGAAGCTTGTGAAGGACGGGCCGCCGCTGGGGAAGGAGCATCGCAAGCCCGAGAACTACTACAAGGATGTTCTTGCAGGTGCCCGCCTTGTGGCGGATGAATGTACCAAGGATGTGATATTTGAATGAACTCAGTCGTGTTTATCCTGTGCGCTGAAAACTTGTTCATATGCGCTAAGCAATGCTTATTGAATTTAAAATATTACTTTCTGTGCGGCCGTTTATCAAAAATTGAGAGATGGCCAGTCGTCGGCTTCTGCCCCCGTGCCACTAGTGCTGGGGTGTTCGGGATAAACCTGAGCGCTCTTTTTCCCATAGTTGGGTCCTTCGAGGGAGGCGCTCAACACAACGAACCAGGCAATCGGACTATGATGCTTGAACACTCTCACTTAGCCATAGAACTCTATAGTTTTAAATTTCGGCGAAGCCCCTAGTTCGGAAGACCGAGTTCGGGGCGCTATCCACGCCTTGGCCGGACAAAGCCAGCTCCTCGCTCGAAGCGGCATAAGCCTTTAGGGACTCGAAAAACCTCTCGAACAGCGACCGGTCTCTCGCCACATCATGACAGTCAGTTTTAGCTTTCTCCACTGAGGTGCTTAACCCAGCTGAACCGGGGCACAATCGCAGTGGTTCTCCTAGTGCTACCTTAGCCGATAGAGTGGAACGTAAGGCACCAAAACATAGGAGCCGGGCAAACCCAACTATTGACCCAAATCATGATTCGGAGCCGATGCATATAGTGCTATAAGTTCGAGGTGCCGCACTTGTGAAAGTGTACGGACTTCTGACACCATTATGAGGGGTACTGAAGCCCCTGGCGTGTTTGCCGTATCACGGTGTACGGGTGCAATCATGTCATTTAATAAACATAAATGTGAAAAGAAGACAATGCAAAAAATAGACAAGAAGCTAAGCATTGTTTATAGAGAGGCTATTTATCAAAGCCGAACGATACAAATAGTGCGGTAAGCAAAAGATATTGGACTATTCAGTATGTCCTGACCAGGGGCAGGCCACGGAATTGTATTTAAAACAGGTATACTGCTCGTAACAGAGACCACCTGGGAGATCCATAATGCGGCATGGCTTGTCTGCCTCCCTAGATCTTGCATCGTTTGTGCGGCAGTCGAATTGCCGAACAGGTCGTCCGAAGTATGGAGTCCTGAAAGTAAGAAAAAATTAAAAAAAGAATCCGGCAGCCCCTAGTACGTTTTAAGCCGTATTTTGGGCGTGCCGTTATTGTGCCCCTTCCCCTGTGCCCATGGTATTTCAAGGGCGTAGTTATGTACGCGAGGTACTGGTTTCGCTATGTCGCGAAAGCTGGGGTTGGGGCCGCATTGCTACGCTTGCTCAGAGTGTGCCAGGCGGTCCTGCAGTGGGTTACTCCAGGCGCGCTTGGCAGTGTCTGGCTTTTTAATGGCCGTACTGGAGAATTGCCTGAGAAGGCTACTTTGTACCTCCGCTGCGAGAGCCGCCGTATGCTCCTCTATACGGAGGGAGCGTTCGGTGTTTCCGTTGACTGTAATTACTCCTCGAGGGCCTGGCATCTTGATCTTGAGATATGCGTAGTGCGGCACCGCATTGAACTTTGCGAATGCGGTTTGTCCGAGAAGGGTGTGATAGCCACTGCGAAACGGGACTATATCGAAGATTAACTCTTCGCTTCAGAAATTGTACGGGGATCCAAAGACCACGTCAAGTGTTACTGAGCCTGTACAGTTGGCTTCTACACCTGGTATAACGCCTTTAAAGGTCATTCTTGTGGGCTTAATCCTTGAGGGATCTATGCCCATTTTCCACACTGTATCCTGATAAAGCAGGTTCAGGCTACTGCCGCCGTCCATGAGGACTCTTGTGAGATGAAATCCGTCGATGATTGGGTCGAGAACCAATGCGGTGAAGCCGCCATGACGGATGCTAGTAGGATGGTCCCTTCGATCAAAGGTGATCGGGCAGGAGGACCATGGGTTGAGCTTTGGGGCGACTGGCTCCATCGCGTATACGTCCCGTAGCGCACACTTCTGCTCCCGCTTGGGAATGTGGGTTGCGTATATCATGTTCACCATCCACACTTGTGGGGGAAAGCCCTTCTGTCCATTGTTGTTCGGCGGCTTGGGCTCCTCGTCGTTGCTGTGCAGCCCCTTGTCTCTGTTTTCCGCCCTTAACTTGCCTGCCTGCTTGAACACCCAACAATCCCTGTTAGTGTGATTGGCTGGCCTTTCGGGGGTGCCATGTATCTGGCACAAGTGATCGAGTATTCGCTCCAAACTGGACGGGCCCTGAGTATTCTTTTTGAATGGCTTTTTCCGCTGACCGGATTTATAGCCTTTGAATCCGGCATTGACTACCGTGTCTTCATTGCTGTCGCTGCTAACGCGGCGTTTTTGCTTATTCTGACATGTCCTGCCACTTTTGTCCTTGGTATCCGAATTACCAGGGTTCTTTGATAAGTTGTTACTGCGAGCTAGCCAGCTGTCTTCTCCCGCGCAAAAGCGGGTCATGAGTGTCGTGAGGGCTCCCATGGATTTCGGCTTTTCTTGTCCCCGGTGCCGGGCAAGCCACTCGTCGTGGATGTTATGCTTGAAGGCTGCTAGGGCCTGTGTGTCTGGACAGTCGACTATCTGGTTATTCTTTGTTAGGAACCGTGTCCAGAATTGTCTGGCCGATTACTCTGGCTGCTGAATTATGTGGCTTAAGTCGTCGGCATCCGGTGGTCGCACGTAAGTGCCCTAGAAGTTGTCGAGGAATGCGGCTTCCAGGTCCTCCCAAGAACCGATTGAGTCTTCTGGCAAGCTGTTAAGCCAATGCCGGGTCGGTCCTTTAAGTTTGAGTGGGAGGTATTTGATGGCGTGTAGATCATCGCCGCGTGCCATGTGGATGTGAAGGAGATAATCCTCAATCCATACCACCGGATCTGTTGTGCCATCGTATGATTCGATGTTTATGGGTTTGAAACCCTCTAGGATTTTATGATCCATTACTTCATTCGTGAAGCATAGCGGGTGTGCGGCGCCTCTATACTAGGCTATATCACGACGTAGGTCGGAAGAGCTATGTCTGTTGTGTTCGGCCCGGCCGGATTTGTTGTATCCGGAGTGAAGATCATTGTCACATGTCGTAGGGCGCCTGCGCGATCCGTAGATCGATCTTGTTTGTCTTGCCTTATCCTCCAGTATGTCTCGCAGGTCGGGCACATTTTCCCGTGCCTTAGTTGAGCGGCGTCGGGGCATGGCTTGGGTGGAGGGCCGAGAGGCCTCTCTGTCGCGGCCGCGAGGTGGCCGGTTTGCCATGTCATGCGCTGGTGATGTAGGTGCTTCCTCCTCTGATCGGGGTAGCGGCCTGCGCTTGGGGTAACTCTTGGAGGGGCGTTCAAGTTCATACTCTTCGGCCGCAAGGACTTCAGTCCATCTGTCAGCTAGCAAATCTTGGGCAGCTCTAAGTTGTTGCTACTTTTTCTTGAGGCTGCTTGCCGTGGCTAAAAGCCTGCGTTTAAAACGCTCTTGTTCGGCGGGGTCTGATGGTATGACGAATTCGTCGTCATCGAGGCTTGCCTCGTCTTCGGAGGGAGGCATATAGTTACCATCCTCGACCTCTCGGTCTGCCGCTCTCTCATGAGGGCTGGCTTCTCCATCTTCCTGTGCTGAATCTTGCTGAGGTGGGTGTTCTTCGGTGCTATCCGGGGTAGTATTCTCTCCCGTGCCGGAATCACCCTTTTTGCTTTGGCGGGATTTAGAGCGGGCCGCTGACGCCGGCGCTTTGGCTGTTTCTTGGGGGCGTCATCCCCCACTGTTCCATCGCCATCTCCATCTTTTGGAGTATCCACCATATATATGTCATATGACGAGGTGGCCTTCCAGAGCCCTACAGGTGCTGGTTCCTGTTCGTCTCCTACATCGTCGTCCATGCCGTCGATGTCTTCGGAGCTGAAGTTAAGCATGTCGGTTAGATCGTCGACAGTGGGTACAAAGTGGGTGGTGGGTGGGCTTTGAATTTCCTCATCGTCCGTATCCCACCCTCGCTGACCGTAGTCCGGCCAGGGCTCTCCTGATAAAGAGAGAGACTTAAGAGAATTCAGGATGTCGCCAAAAGGCAAATGCTGAAAGATGTCTGCGGTGGTGAACTCCATTATCGGCGCCTAATCGGATTCGATTGGCAGGGGCGCGGGGGGTTCGGAGTCCGGATCCTCGGAGTCACGGGTCATGCAGAGTGTGGGGCTAGCGTTCGGCTCGATCGCTTTTGGGATCACAGCCCCCGAGGTGCGTCCAACCGCTCATCCTCGATTGGCGCAGTAGGCTCCGAGTTAGGGGTCGGAACCGATGCATGTGCGGCCTCCAGGACACTGTCCGGGGGCAGAGCTAGATCATGCCCCTCGAGGTAGTGCGGCGCGCTTGGCCGTGGCTCGAACCCGTCGAAGATCAAGTCTCCGCGGATGTCAGCCGTGTAGTTTAAGCTTCCAAACCTGACTTGATGGCCAGGGGCGTAACTTTCGATCAGCTCCAGGTGGCCGAGCGAATTGGCCCGCAGAGCGAAGCCGCCGAAGACGAAGATCTATCCGGGGAGAAAAGTCTCACCCTGGACCGCATCGTTGTTGATGATCAAAGGAGCCATCGGGCCTAAAGGCGACGACACAGAGGAACTCTCAATGAAAGCACCAATGTCGGTGTCAAAGCCGGCAAATCTCGGGTAGGGGGTCCCGAACTGTGCGTCTAGGCCGGATGGTAACAGGAGGCAAGGGTAATGAAGTTTTACTCAGGTTCGGGCCATCTTGATGGAGGTAAAACCCTACGTCCTGCTTGATTAATATTGATGATATGGGTAGTACAAGAGTAGATCTACCACGCGATCAAGGAGGCTAAACCCTAGAAGCTAGCCTATGGTATGATTGTTGTATATGGAGTTGATTGCCTACGGACTACAACCCTCCGGTTTATATAGACACCGGATAGGGTTAGGGTTACATAGAGTCGGTTACAATGGTAGGAGATCTTGAATATCCGCATCGCCAAGCTTGCCTTCCACGCCAAGGAAAGTCCCATCCGGACACGGGACGAAGTCTTCAATCTTGTATCTTCATAGTCCAGGAGTCCGGCTACCCGAACACCCCCTAATCCAGGACTCCCTCACTAACCCTATCCGGTGTCTATATAAACCGGAGGGTTTTAGTCCGTAGGACAACATACAGAACAACAATCATACCATAGGCTAGCTTCTAGGGTTTAGCCTCTCCGATCTCGTGGTAGATCTACTCTTGTACTACCCATATCATCAATATTAATCAAGCAGGACGTAGGGTTTTACCTCCATCAAGAGGGCCCGAACCTGGGTAAAACTTCGTGTCCCTTGCCTCCTGTTACCATCCAGCCTAGACACACAGTTCGGGACCCCCTACCCGAGATCCGCCGGTTTTGACACCGACACTCGCCCCCTCCCTCTTCCTCTCATGGTCGGCTCCACCGCCACGAGCTCTTGGGAAGGAAGGGCATGGTGTCGAGTGGAGGCCCTTGTCGCCGCCATCGGAGCACCAGCGTGCCCTCTCGCCATGACGAAGGGAAGAAAGGAGTCAAGGCGGAGGAGATGAGCGCTGAAGGATCGAAGGACGCCGTCCCCCTCCCCTTCTTCTTATAAAGGGGGCGGGGCCGAGGCTCGGCCGCCCCGCTCAACCAATCCGACCACCAAGGGCCGTAGGGAATCGGGACCGACCCGCTGCTCCAATCAGCGACGAACCAGTTTCCCACCTCCACATTATGGCCCGTGCCCTCCGCGTCCACTACCTACCCTCCTCGGGGCATGGAGGACACGTGGCAAGCGAACCGGAATCAAGAGAACGACTGAAGCGACCACATTCCACCCCGTGACCATGGGGCGCGGGCACCTTGAAGGCCGCGCCCCTGTGTTTTCCTCCCTTTATGGGGAAGGCATGGGCTGCCTCTTTACCATTTACCATGATGTGATGCATGAGGGCAGCAACCGCCCCATGCATGACCCCCACGTCGCGCACGACCCCCATGTCGCACATTCAATGCAGGTCGTGGGGAAGTGCAACTTGCGAGGGAGTTACTGTGGTACAACTCGGCCACGCATGCCCGCGCACCATTTTGGGCCTAGCCCAACAACGCGTCGCTCTTATGTGTGGCCCAGGCCCAGGGTCTCCTGTCGGTGGACAAATGGAGGGGTCCTATTTTTTCCCCTTTACTTGTGCGCAGGTAGTTGGAGCCGCGCCTGCACCCACATCTAGCGGGGAAGAGGAAGGAAGCAAAGCCATAAGACAACCGGAGCAACACCAAGCCAAAAACACGAAGAGCAGAAGGGCGAGGTGAACTCCCTTGGCAAGGCCCTTGCCGGGGCGGCCTCCACAGCCCCGGCAAGAACCTTGCCGGGGCAACTTGCCCAACACCAGCAGAGCCGCCACCCTTGAGCCCGAGAGTTCCAACACCACCAACCACTTCGGAACCGAAGCTCAGGAGGCACCTCCATGGTGGTCTGCAGATCTTTGTGAAGACCAAGAACATGCAAGACTAGATGATAACCAGAAGAAGACGATCCTCGGCAAGATCCTTGCCGAGGATACCCACGAGACCCCCCCCCCCGGCAAGACCCTTGCCGAGGATACCCATGATGCCACAGCAAGACCCTTGTCGGGCCCCCGGCAAGACCCTTGCTGAAGACATCCGCGGGGCCGCAGCCAGGCCCACATCTGCCAAGACTCCACCACCGTTCCCATGCAGCTGCCAGCCCACTAGCTAGGCGAGAACCTGTGTGGCAACATGCGTCCTCTAGGCCAACCAGCGAGCACCTGTGTGGTGGCATGCAAATCTTCGTGAAGACTCTGCCACCGCACCAACTCAGCAGCCAGCCAGCCAGCGTGGCACTACACGCCTCGTCAGTGCAGACGCGCGTCGAAGCCAGGCAAGGCGGCGACAGCTGGGATGAGCTTCCTTGCCGTCCCCGATAAAGCAAGAAGGGCACGTCGGCAGCGCATTAAATGCGTTTATCCTACGGTGCCAGGAGATAGACTCGACTACTGTATAGCTTTCCACCTCATGGGTGCCACTGTGGCAGCCCCTTCAGCCCCTTGGACTATAAAAGGAGGCCTGCGGTGTACTGAGAGAGGATTCGGATTTTTTGGACCCTGCATGCTTTGTAGCAAGTCCAAGGACACCCGATAAACATAAACCAGCAGGAGTATGGTATTACGCATCACTTGCGGCCCGAACCTGGATAATCCCCCTGCGTTGATCTCTCAATCCCGCTCTTTCCATAGCCCCGCGCCTGCCAACCGTAGAAAAAGGGATTCCTCGTGATCCCGTAGGTGTCGTTTCCCCCGACAACGAGCATCGGGTCGGTAGAGCCAACAGACTCTATGTCGGAGGCGGGCTCGTTGGTGATGTGGATCTTGCCAAGGAGGTCGATGAGGCAGCTTTCGGAGCAGCCTGCTCCCATGTTGGGCGCCGGCTCATCGGAGAGGCGGATCCTGCCGACGAGGTCGGCGAGACTGCTCGCGGCGCAAGCGGCTTCTGCGCCACGCAGCATGTCAGTGCAAACGCCATCCGGCGTGCCTGGCTGGCTGCGCTCGCTGGGAAGGAAGAGGTTTCCCATCCAGAATGTGTTTCTGTAGGACGGTGCACCTTGCCCCATGGTGGGCACCAAATGTCGAGGTTGTGTAGCGACATATGCCAAGGGGTGGCTAATCAGAGGGACAAGAGTACGTCGCCGGGCTCTAGAAGCGGGAGTGAACAAGACCGCATACACCTACGAATCTGACCCAGGTTCAGGGCTCTCCATGGAGATAACACCCCTAGTCCTGCTCTGCAGGGTCTCTGCATGATGACAATGATCAATAGAGTAGCTACAGGTTGCTCCTTGAGCTGTTTGGCTAGAGGAGGAAGAAGAACAAGGCTAGCTCTACTCCTCTCTCTATGTGTGTGTGTGATCTCTAGGCCCCAATGGTACAATGGTAATCCGGCCGGGTGTAGGACCCGACTGTCAGTGTCTCTAGACACCAGCTTCTCCGTCGGCTGCTGGGGCCCGCTACTTGGTGGGGCCCGCCGGTTGTTGCGTACTCGGTCGACAGGCTGCGCCCGCCGCTTGCGGCTCTGGTCGATCGCTTCGCACTGTAGCCTTGCTACGGATGATGGGTGATTTGTCGGGGTGACTGTGGCTACAGTCCCGTCGCCTGGCTGGCGTTCACTGTAGCCAGTCCCTGTCTCTTCTGGTTAATGACGCACAAACTTTGAGGGGGAGCGGGCCGCCTGCTAGGAGGCGGGCCGCCCCTGTCGCCGCCTGCTAGGGTTTTGCTGCCTTTTGGGGCTCGCCGATAGGTAGGGCCCGCCGCCAGCGGGCCGTACCGACCGGCCATCGTGGGAGCGTAGCTCCCTAGATAGTAGGTGATGTCACGGGCAGCATGGCTACAATACCCCACCGGGTGAGGGGCGTCCGCTGGGTATGCCCGTACTGTAGTCGCGCTCAGCCCTGGATTCGGGGGTGGCAGTTCACACTGTAGACATGCCCCGTCTTGTCGTAGTTACGCGGGTGCAGACTTTGAGGGCATGAGGGGCCGCCTGCCAAAAGTCGGCCCTCTATGGCCACCTTTTGAGCTCTTGCCATCTTCTAGCAGCCGGCCTCCCAGACCAGCCAGCCCAAGAAGCCGGCCGTTCGTCCAGGAGGTGTGAGGGGCGCAGCTTGCCCCGAAGTCTTGAAATACCAAAGGGAGCCGAAGAGACTACCCATGGTCATTTATTCTGACACAACGCATGGCGCTTGATGTGACGTGGGCATCTCCGATTCCCCACGCGGCCTCGGCAACTGTCACGGGCTAACAAAAATGTTAGCGCCTGCCGCTAAGCCCTCATTGCCTTCCTTTCGTCTTGCCCCAGATCCCCTTCTTCCTCTGCTTAGAGAGCCTCTAGATCTGCCGAATCTTTTCCCCGAGCTCACCACCGGTGGCCACCAACAAGGCGAGGCCTACTGCTCCTTCTGCGCGCCAGGCTCCCTCATTCGAACCAGCCGTTGGTGCATCCCCCGTCACTAAGGAGAAGCATCTTGTTCCCGCGCTCCCGCTGACGGCGGGCAGCGCCAACGATGGAGGGGAGACGGTGCTCCGGGTCGGCTCTGCCGATCCGGAAACTTTGGGGAAGAACTTCTACCCCTTCTTCCTGCACAACGTCTTTCCTAGGCTTGTTCCCCCTTCTCCAGTTTCTTCTATGCCATCCTCAACCATTACGGGCTCCATGCCCTCCATCTTCAGACCAACTCCATCCTCCTCCTGTCGATCTTTGCATTCTATTGCGAGGCGTTTGTGGGAGTGATGCCCTCCGTCGCGCTTTTCTGCCACTTCTTCTACCTCGTTGGGCGGCTCCCAGTGCTCCGGGTGCGCCAGCTTCATTATGGCTCACAGCAGCAACGCGATCTCGAGGGTTGGGAAGAAAGTGGAAGACTTCCGGCACAAGTGGATCTTCATGGACGTCAAGCGCCGCACGCTCTGCTGGAGCCGCCGACCGCGTTGCCGGTGAAGCTGGATCGGTGGGCTCACAAGAAGCTCACAAATCCTGGGGAGGAGCAGCTGCTGGAGAAGATCACACCAGACCTGAAGGCAGAAAAGCTGACAGGGGCCATCATTGTCAAGGAGTTCCTGACGCAGTTCCTGGCTCCGCTATAGGCGCACTCGCGCCCCCTGTGGAGCTTCAAGGATGCGGAAGACGACCTCCGATTGTGCCTGGACAATTTGTCTGATGAGGAGCTAAGCAAGGCCATGCGCACCTTGCTCGAGAAGGACTAGGGCGGCCCCCTGAAGCCCATCTCCAGCTGTACTGCCGTGATGACAGGGAGAAGGTGGCCACCGCCATGCCTATCTTCAATGAACAGGGACTCGTGTGCTGAAGCCTTCCCAGCTCCCGGGCTCCCCAGTGCCGGTGTCCTCCGGCGAGTCTGGTGAGGGGAGAAGGCGGACTCGGAGGTGACCTGGGAAGGGGTGGGAGAGACCTCTCCCCTGTGACAGAACGATCTCCTCCACGCCCTTTCCGATGACGACGATGCCAGCGAGCACCCAGTCAGGGAGTCGTCGCGCTCCACTAGGATCACCACGAGGTCCAGGGGCACCGCCCCTGAGGAAGTCAAAGCAAGGGACCCCAAAGAAGGGCGGGGCCATGTCACTTCCTCGCGGCGATGGCTCCAGCCTGCCGCCGGCCGATGCGCGATCGTCCGCCCCTGAAAGCACGGTGATGCCCGTTCCCAGGAAGCTTGGGGGCGTTGCGCTCCTGGGTAGGAAGAGGGACTATGTCACCGAGGACCAGTAACTATATGTCCTTGCCTTTGCTCTTTGCTCTTGACGCACTAATCAACACCTTCATCTTGATGGCCAGGCTGACGTCGGCGGCGAAGAGGAAGGAGGATGCCAGAGCCGCCAAGGCCAAGCGGCCTGCCGTGGTCACGACGACTCCGGCGCAAAAGGACGAGGCTGCCTCACGTACTCCTGTGGCAGGGTTCCCCTCCCGAGGCTCGGGGGCCCAGCCTCAGGAGAATACTGCCCCTGCTGCTGAGCCAACTCCGGAGGCACTCGCCTTCAGCATGCCTGCTGACGACCCGAGGACCCCAGAACCCCCGGCCATCCTTGCTGCTACTGCTTTGCCAGTCTTGATGCCAGCGCCATCTCCTCCCCCAGTTCTCACGGCGGTGGGCCGTGGTTCTTCTGCCATGCCCGATGCTCTGGAGGAGGCCTTCTCCATGTTGGACCGGCTTCAGGACGATCTTCAGGGCCTCGATCGGCAGGGCGTCGGGGCACCTAGAGCTGGTCTCGGGGTGGCTCCAGGCGGACTCGTCCGTCAGAGTGGCCTGGGGCCAGGCAAGAGGCTGCCGCCGAGGAGGGCAAGAAGGTGGCCGGTGTGGCTGCAGCTTCTCGCGACGTGGCGTTGAAAGACATCGCAGCCGCCGAGGGGCATTGCCGTACGGTGGAGGCCGATCTGAAGGCCCTTCGCGACGAGCAGGCCACCCACACCCGCCAACTAGAGGAGCAGAAGGAGGAGTTGGAAGCCCGGGAGGGCTGCCCGAGAACAGGCCACGGAGCGCAACCGCCTAGAGAAGCTGAAGGAGGAAGTGGAGGCAGCCCAGGCATCTCACGCCAAGCTCGTCTCCGAGGAAGAAGCTCGGCTGGAGACCCGGGAGAAGCTCCTCGCCACTGCTGAGGAGGCAGCCACCGCGGGGCGTGCCACCTTCGACTCCCTCGAGCTAAGGTCCCACAAGGCACTACAGGATCTCTACAGGAGCGGGTACGAGAAGCTGCTGGCGACTACGGTGGAAGGCCCCGCCAGGCTGCTCCCCAAGCTTGTCACGACTCTCAAGGGCATCGTCATCGGAATGGGCCCCATGGTGGAGGGAGAGGCCCGCACACTTTCTACCTCAGCCGCAATGCGTGTCTTCGGGACCCCAGCTTCGACCTTGGCGCCTTGCTTGAACCCGTGGACCCTGAGCTCCATGACACCTCTACCAAGTCCGTGAAGGATCAGGTGGAGGCCTTGCTGTGGAAGTTCCTCTGCGTCGACCCCGTGACCACAGCTGCTGGCAAGGATGGCGGCGACATCGTCAATGGCGGGCCTCCCTAGGCGGGTAACGACAATGCCCAAGGCTGAGGAAGAAGCTCGAGGGCGGCGCTTCCCCCTGCTTTAGTCCTGCAACATGTATCGTGCCTCATGGAGGCGTAAGAACTTATGCTTGGAACTTGAAGAGACAATATGTTTTGTAATAATTTGCCAGGGTTCCGCAATTTCCTTTCCTGATTGCTTTAGCGTTCTGCATCGGCAGGGCCCATCCCCGTGCATACCTCAGCCGCCTTTGGGGCATCCTGATAACTAGGACGGGACCAAGGGGTGAGGGGCTATGTGACCAGTTAGGCTCCTGAGTCGCGATGCTCAGGAATCCGCCTTGACGTATGAACAACCCTTATGAGGGAGATGCGGGTGTAGGTCTTAGCATTTTGCGTCGGCAAGGCCCGGCCCCACGCATACCTCAGCCGCCATTGGGGCGTCCGGATCACCAGGCCGAGACCAAGGGGGGAGGGGCTACGTGACCAGTTAGGCTCCTGCGTCACGATGCTCAGGAGTCCCCCTTGACGTACGAACAAACCTCAATATCTTTCCTCGCTGAGCTCTCGCTCGGGAGAGGCGTGCGAAGACCAGGTCCGAGATGGACCTAGAGAGGTGGCGTATGCCAGGCGTGAGCTAAGCATAGCCCCTGTTCCCAACCCGCTCGCGTGACTCCCGAGGGGAAAGCGGCACAGGGAGGCTGAACACCGAGCCTGGTGGCTCGCCTGAGGTTACTGCAGCCATAAGGCTACCCTCGGTTGTTTATCACTAGTGCGGAGCATGGCGCTTCCGCTCTTGCACGGGCATAGCCGCTGCTCGACCGTGTCGTCTGCCAGCACAGAGCATGCTGCTTCCATTGGTATGTGGGTGGGAGCTCCCTCTAAGGGGAGACTCTGGGGCATGTACAGCCCCACCCTGGCACGTGGCTTGCACAACAGGGCTAGGGGAGGTCTGTATGGGCACTTGTGAGCCAGCGCGGGACTCACGAGGCCCTACCTTAAGGCGGGTTGCGCCTGAATTTGATTCAGAACACTTGAGATGGTCCTGCGAGATGGTTACGCAACCTGCACTGAGTGAATCTCCTGAGGTTATCGCATGAGAAGGCCGAACACCAACGACCCCAGGGTGTGACGTGAACGGGGCCAGCCTGCCTGACAGAGCTCAGCCATTGGGTTTGTCAACGCCTATAGGGACGGACCCGAGCACAGACGTCGTGCCCAGTCTCCTCATGTGAAAGTACTGAAGAAAGACAACCGGCGCGCGGCTCCCATGGTAGCAAGGCACCGGGTCACGCGCCCTAACTCATCCGCCCTTGATTAGCTCATGCGAGAACAAGGCACCAAGGACCATGGGAGGTGACGTGCACAGGAGCCGGCCCGCGAGCCAGCTCAGCCACTTCGGTTTAGCGACGCTACAAGGACGGGCCCGAGCATTGACGCCGTGCCAGTCCTTAATCATGAGGCATTCGAGGGTGGGTTTGCAAGGGCGTACGACGTTCATGGTGACGAAGCACCGGACAGACAGGTGATAGTCATAAAGCAACTCATGATCAAAGGGTAGAGCCATTTCTGATAGATGCAAAGAATGATACATGCCGCAGGGATGGTGTAGGATCTAAAGTATGTCTAGAGGGGGGGTGATTAGACTACTTGACCAAATAAAAATCTAGCCGTTTCCCAATTTTAGTTCTTGGCAGATTTTAGCAACTTTGGACAAGTCAAGCAATCTTAACACAATTCAAGCAAGCATGCATAGAGTATATGAGCAGCGGAAAGTAAAGCATGTAACTTGCATTTATGTAAAGGGAAGGGTTTCGAGGATTCAAACGCAATTGGAGACACGGATGTTTTTGTCGTGGTTCCGATAGGTGGTGCTATCATACATCCACGTTGATGGAGACTTCAACCCACGAAGGGTAACGGTTGCGTGAGTCCACGGAGGGCTCCACCCACGAAGGGTCCATGAAGAAGCAACCTTGTCTATCCCACCATGGCTATCACCCACGAAGGACTTGCCTCACTAGCGGTAGATCTTCACGAAGTAGGCGATCTCCTTGCCCTTACAAACTCCTTGGTTCAACTCCACAATCTTGTCGGAGGCTCCCAAGTGACACCTAGCCAATCTAGGAGACACCACTCTCCAAGAAGTAACAAATGGTGTGTTGATGATGAACTCCTTGCTCTTGTGCTTCAAATGATAGTCTCTCCAACACTCAACTCTCTCTCTCAGGATTTGGATTTGGTGGAAAGAAGATTTGAGTGGAAAGCAACTTGGGGAAGGCTAGAGATCAAGATTCATATGGTAGGAATGGAATATCTTGGTCTCAACACAAGTGTAGGTGGATCTCTCTCAGAAAAATAGGTTGGAAGTGTAGGTTTGTTCTGATGGCTCTCTCCACGAATGAAGAGGAGGTGGAGGGGTATTTATAGCCTCCACACAAAATCTAACCATTACACATAACTTCCCAAACTCGGTGGGACCGAATGGTTAAACTCGGTCTGACCAATTTAGCGAAGCTAGTGACCGTTAGGGTTTTCGGTGGGACCGACATGCAACTCGGTAGGACCGATATGGTTAGGGTTAGGGCATAACGTAACCTCGGTGTGACCGATTACACAAACTCGGTGGGACCGATTTTGGTAATAAGCTAACCAGAGAGTTGGTCAGGTAAACTCGGTGGGACCGATCGCTCATTTCGGTGAGACCGAGACGTTACGAAGGGAAAATAGAGAGTGTACATTGCAATCTCGGTGGGACCAATCGCTCATCTCGGTGAGACCGAAATTTTATGAAGGGAAACAGAGAGATTACAACCCCATCTCGGTGAGACCGAGATCCCTATCGGTGAGACCGATTTGCCTAGGGTTTGTGGCAGTGGCTATGACATTTGAAACTCTGTTGCGCCGGATAGGAAAAATCGGTGGGGCCGAGTTTGACTTTTGGTTTAGGTCATATGTGGATGTGAGAAAGTAGTTGAGGGTTTTGGAGCATATCACTAAGCATTTTGAGCAAGAACCTAATTAAGCAACACCTCATCCCTCCTTTATAGTATTGGCTTTTCCTATAGACTCAATGTGATCTTGGATCACTAAAATGGAAAATGTAGAGTCTTGAGCTTTGAGCTTGAGCCAATCCTTTGTCCTTAGCATTTTGAGGGGTCCACTTTTCTCATCCATGCCATGCCAATCATTGAGCTTTCCTGAGATATTAATCTTGAAATAGCATTAGCTCAATGAGCTATATGTTTTTAGGAATTAGCAAAACCACCTAGGGATAGTTGCACTTTCAATCTCCCCCTTTTTGGTAATTGATGACAACATATAGATCAAAGCTTCGACAAATGATAATAAGAGTGAAAAACATTGTCGCTTTGAGAAGTATGTGCAAAGCAAGAGCTCCCCCTAAATTTGTGCATAGTTTAAGATTTTCTTTGGACTGCAAATGCACAAAGAGTTAGGATCATGGGTTACTCTTCCATGTCACATACATCTTGGTGGAGCGCTCAAAATGATAATAATTAAAATGCATGCACTCATCACCAAGCAAAGTGAATGATCATATGGAATATAAAAAGGATAATGTCATCCAACAAGCATTAAGGTATAATATGATCAAACACATGATCATCCAAGCAAGCACAAAGTAAAAAGTATCTCAACCAAGCAAATAAACGAAGTTTAACCACCAAACAAAAAGAGAGAATAAAAAAGCAAACACTCTCTCTCGAAGCCTATGATCTATACATTTTCTCCCCTTTGGCAACAAGTTACCAAAAAGTTCATAAAAAATGCATAGTGCTAGATCGATACTCAGGCTTGGTCTTCAGGTGGTGGTGTAGACAGAACTCCAAGAACGAAGGCATCAGTCGGTGTAGATGGAGCTGGTGGAGTAGATGCTGGAGCCGGCGGCACTGAAGCTGTAGCTGGTGCAGATGAAGTAGCTCTGGTGTCTGGAATAGGCACTACAGCAGACCTCTGACCTCTGGGCACTCTAGCAAAAGCATCAGTGGTTGTCTTGCCCTTCTTCTCCTGCACTTCATCCTGAAGTTTCTCAATGGCTGACTGGATCTCAGTGACCTTCACATCTAAGTCATAGAACTTTTGCTCCATGATCCTCTCCAAGCTCTCCTAGTTTTGAGTCAGGGTAGCCAGTCCCTTCTCAATCCTCAGAGTGGAGGCAATCATGTAGCCAAGCTGATCTTGCTTGCTCTTCAGAAGATACTGAGATGCTTCTTTAGTAGTTGGCATCCTTGCAGCCTTTTTGAGCCTTTGCCTTCTCCTTCTTGGCTTGTGCGTGCACAGAAGATGGTTCATTTTCGTCCATCACCACTGTGTTGTCCTCAAAGTCTGGGTAGATGGGCAGGTGCTCCTTGTCCAGCAGATATGTGCCAGTGCCCATCTTGGAGTTAATCAGCTCCTGGATCTGTGGGGCATACCCACAACTCCTCTTCTGATCTGCAGCTGTCCTCTTTATGGTTTCCACTATTAGGCTCATGACTTTGAACTTCTGTGGAACATCAAAGATGTGAAGCAAGTTAATTGCATGGCCTCTGATCATCTTGTGATGACCTAACTTTGGCAAGAGAATGTGCTTGAGGATCCAGTTGATAGTTGGCAAGCCTGACAGAAGGTAATGTACAGATCCAAACTTGTGTGTCTCAAGAGCAGCATCCGGGATCTCCTTGTACATGTGTGCCATGGTGTTGTGATCCTTCTTCTTCTTGGCATAGACATCCAAGTCATGTTCACTCTCTTCTGGTGCATTGATAAACTTATCCCATTCTGCAACTGTGGACTGGTACATAGTACCTTCAAACATCCAGACGATCCTTCCATCTGGGTAGAAGTGAGATGTGGAGTAGAACTGCATGATGAGCTCATCATTCCATTTTGTGAGCTTCTGAGCCACAAACTCATCAACTCCACAAGCCTTGAAGCTGTCATATACACCAGGGAAGTGATCCTCATTTTCCTTATGAATGTCCAATCGACCCATCTCATGTCACACACTATGGGCTTCTTGTCAAGCAAGATGGTCTCATAGAAGTCCCGATGTTCCTTTGTATGGAACCTGTAGTCCACAGTAGTCCATCTCCTGGTGCATATGGATCAGACTCTCTCCATAGCCTTAGACCAGAGTCCTTCCTGACTTTCATGTTCTCTGCAACTGGATGAGCATCATTGTGGTCTGGAATTTTTGGCTACAATTTCCTCAAGACAACAGAATCATCTTCTTCTATTTCAACTTTAGGCATTGGGGCCTTGTTCTTCTCTGCTGCTGGGATGTTCCTGGTGCTCCTCTTAGGTGCAGTTTTGGCTTTTGGAGCAGCTGGCTTAGAAGATCCTTTGGGCTTAGATGGAGCAGCCCCTGATCTTATGGCATCTCCCATAAGCTTCTGAGCTTTGGGTGCTGGTGCTGCATCCTCTTCCTCTTCTTCAGAGTCATTCATGATTGAAGATCTCCCAAGCACTCTGGTAGTGGTCTTCTTGACCCTTTCCTTTCTTTTATTTTCTGCCACAAACTGCTCTTTGGGTGCATATCCCAAAGTCTCTTGAGTAGATGTTCTGGCTTTAGACATTGGAGCCTCTTGGCAGGAACCTTTTGCCTCATCCCTGGCTTGCTGGTAGCAGCTGTGCCATATTCCTTTTTCAGGACTTTCCTGTTTGAGGTGGTTTCTTCTTCCTCAGCCACATAGTCCTCATCCTCTGACTCTGAGGTTCTTTTCTTGCTGGCCCTGGTGGCAGCCTTTGGCAGATTGCTGGGTGTGCTCCTGCTTCCATCATCTGAGATGCTAGAGGGACTAGTGCCCTCACTCATCTGAACTTGCTCCTCAGATTTGTTCTGACTGTCACTCTGATCTGACATGATGCAAACACTGACAGCAGACCCTGTGAATAGATTATAGATGAGGTAGAGTGGATAAGCATCACAAAGTACAGAGGTTTTTGCAAATGAATGAATTAAAAACTTAGTTTTAGTTTTCCATAGAAAGCATTTCGGATCTACCGATTTGCAAACTCGGTGATACCGAAGCAGCTTTTGGAACCTAAACTAGTGAACTCAGTCAGACCGAGTCACAGTCCGGTGGCACCGAGACTGCTAGGGTTTCACAAAGTGCTGAACTCGGTCACACCGATTTGCAATTCTCGGTCAGACCGAGAATCACATGTGCAATGGCCTGAGCCAAATCGGTGGAACCGATTTCATCAACTCGGTTGGTCCGAGATGGTTTCGGCGGAAACCTAACCCTAAATTTTCAATTCACGACTAAACTACAGAGTGTTTTCGATGGATAGAATGATCTCAATCGTGGCAAGATACATGGCAAAGCAATGTGCTGGGGAATTGGAGTTAGAACAGCACAAAGTTCAAGTCCATACCCTAGTTCGACGATGAACTTGGTACGGCGGCAACGGCGGAGACGATCCCGTTGACGGCGGCGAAGACCAGCGACAGGAGGCGGCTGGCGACGAGGAGGATGATCCGGAGACCCAGGGAGGTAGAGCAGGCTAAGCGCGGGCGAGGAGGTTCGGAAAGTTTTCCAAATTTTGACCCATGGATATATATAGCCTGACCCTGTCGGTGTGACCGAGTGGAACAACTCGGTGTCACCGAGATTCTAACTGCAAGCAGTTACTGATCCAAACCATCTTGATGGGAATCCTCAGAGTTGTGATTGTACTTGATGAAGTGGAGCTTGATGTAGTATTGGGAACCCACTTGACCAAGGCCTTAGGAGCTTCTTTAAATGCATCAATTTCCTCTTGAAGCTTGTCCTTGCCTTTTTGCTTGTGGTCTTGTGCTGGAAGATCATCTTGAGCTTGTGTCCCTTTGAAAGAAGTAGGATCATACTTCTCTTATTGAGGAACAAACTTCGTCTTGGGGTATTGATCTTCTTCCCACTCAACTCCATTGGCATTGAACTTTCATTCAAAACCAATGCCTTGATTCTTCCGGTGCCTTCCTTGCTTGCGTACAATTTCCTCGAATTGCTTACTCCAGGCAAGGCTCTTGTAAACACCTTTCTCTATGATTCCCTTCAATAAGCTATTTTCTAGCTCAAGTGTAACTTGGCTAAGAGAATCATTAGTGGAATCAAGAGAACTACTAGAAGCAACAACATTGGATTTAGCATGATTATTGTTACTACTAGAGGAAGAGTCCTTCTTGTTCTTGTTACTAGACTTTGAAAGTGCATCTATCCCTAGGTGGGTTTGGTAATTCCTAACAACATATAGCTCATTGAGCTAATGCTATTCCAAGATTAATATTTCAGGAAAAGCTCAATGAATGGCATGGCATGTATGAGGAAAGTGGACCCCTCAAAATACTAAGGACAAAAAGATTGGCTCAAGCTCAAAGCTCAAGACTCTACATTTTATATTTTAGTGATCCAAGATCACATTGAGTCTATAGGAAAAGCCAATACTATCAAGGAGGGATGAGGTGTTGCTTGATGAGGTTCTTGCTTCATAGTGCTTAGTGATATGCTCCAAAACCCTCAACTACCTTCCCACATCCACATATGACCTAAACCAAAAGTCAAACTCGGCCCCACCGATTCTTTCTATCCGGCGCCACCGAGTTCAGATGTCATAGCCACTGCCACAAACCCTAGGCAAATCGGTCTCACCGATAGGGATCTCGGTCACACCGAGATAGGGTTGTAATCTCTCTGTTTCCCTTCGTAACGTTTCGGTCCTACCGAGATGAGCAATCGGTCCCACCGAGATTGCAATGTAAACTCTCTGTTTCCCTTTTGTAACATTTCAGTCCCACCGAAATGAGCAAATCGATCCCACCGAGTTTACCTGACCAACTCTCTGGTTAGCTTATTACCAAAATCGGTCCCACCGAGTTTTTGTAATCGGTCACACCGAGGTTACGTTATGCCCTAACCCTAACCATATCGGTCCTACCGAGTTGCATGTCGGTCCCACCGAAAACCCTAACGGTCACTAGCTTTGCTAAATTGGTCAGACCGAGTTTAACCATTCGGTCCCACCGAGTTTGGGAAGTTATGTGTAATGGTTAGATTTTGTGTGGAGGCTATAAATACCCCTCCACCTCCTCTTAATTCGTGGAGAGAGCCATCAGAACAAACCTACACTTCCAACCTATTTTTCTGAGAGAGATCCACCTACACTTGTGTTGAGACCAAGATATTCCATTCCTACCATATGAATCTTGATCTCTAGCCTTCCCCAAGTTGCTTTCCACTCAAATCTTCTTTCCACCAAATCCAAATCCTGTGAGAGAGAGTTGAGTGTTGGAGAGACTATCATTTGAAGCACAAGAGCAAGGAGTTCATCATCAACACGCCATTTGTTACTTCTTGGAGAGTGGTGTCTCCTAGATTGGCTAGGTGTCACTTGGGAGCCTCCGACAAGATTGTGGAGTTGAACCAAGGAGTTTGTAAGGGCAAGGAGATCGCCTACTTTGTGAAGATCTACCGCTAGTGAGTCAAGTCCTTCGTGGGTGATAGCCATGGTGGGATAGACAAGGTTGCTTCTTCATGGACCCTTCGTGGGTGGAGCCCTCCGTGGACTCACGCAACCGTTACCCTTCGTGGGTTGAAGTCTCCATCAACATGGATGTACGATAGCACCACCTATCGGAACCACGACAAAAACATCCGTGTCTCCAATTGCGTTTGAATCCTCCAAACCCTTCCCTTTACATAAATGCAAGTTACATGCTTTACTTTCCGCTGCTCATATACTCTATGCATGCTTGCTTGTATTGTGTTAAGATTGCTTGACTTGTCCAAAGTTGCTAAAATATGCCAAGAACTAAAATTGGGAAAAGGCTAGATTTTTATTTGGTCAAGTAGTCTAATCACCCCCCTAGACATACTTTCGATCCTACAAGTGGTATCAGAGCTTTGGTCTCCATTTCCCTTGATTTTCATAGCTTTTGGAAGTCATAGCCTTGGTTTCACAACCTAGGAGATTATGGCGTCTAGCAAGGGAAATTACCACCGTAGAGGTCCTTACTTTGTTGGTACTAATTTTGCTAGTTGGAAGCATAAGATGAAAATGCATATTCTTGGACATAACCCCGCCTTTTGGGCTATTGTGTGTGTTGGCTTGCAAGGTCAATTCTTTGATGGGAGAGAACCGAATCGTGAAGCTACCGTGGAAGAGTTGAAGATGCTACAATACAATGCTCAAGCTTGTGATATCCTCTTCAACGGATTGTGCCCCGAAGAATTCAACAAAATCGGCTGTCTTGAGAATGCAAACGAAATTTGGGATACTTTGATTGATATGCACGAAGGTACTGACTCCGTCAAGGAATCCAAGTTGGATGTGCTTCAAAGTCAACTTGACAAGTTCAAAATGAAGGATGGTGAAGGTGTCGCTGAAATGAACTCTAGGCTTGCTATTATCACAAATGAGATTGCCGGCTTAGGAAGTGAAGAGATGACCGACAAATTCATCATCAAGAAGATCCTAAGAGCCTTGCATGGAAAATATGATACCGTATGCACATTGATCCAAATGATGCCAAATTACAAAGATCTCAAGCCAACGGAAGTCATTGTAAGAATTGTTGCTCATGAGATGTCACTCAAGGATAAGGAGGAGCTCCATAACAAGTCAAGTGGTGCTTACAAAGCCTCAGGTGAAGCTCCCACATCACCAAGTGAGAAACAAACCTTCAATGAAGAATTGAGCCTAATGGTGAAGAACTTCAACAAGTTCTACAAGAATAGAAGCAAAGAGAGAAGTTCCAAGTCAAGGTCCTACAATGACAAAAGATCTTCTAGTCGAGAGCGAAACTGCTACAATTGTGGAAGACCCGGACACTACTCCAATGAGTGTATGGCTCCCCACAAGAGAAGAGAAGATTCTCCCAAAAGAAGAAGTAGAAGAGAAGAATCACCATCAAGGGGGAGAAGGAGTAGGGATGATCGATATGAACGAAGACCCTCTCGGAGAAGCAAGGATTCGGAAAGGAAGGACAAGTCATCAGGGAGCTACACAAAACGAAGACATCAAGCTCATGTTGGTGAATGGGTATCCGGCTCCGACTCCGACAATGACTCCGAGAGAAGCTATCACTCAGACTCCAAATATACTCAAGATGAAGGTGTTGCCGGTCTAGCACTTGTGTCAACCAACTCCTACGACATACTTGATTCACCAAATGAAGGAATTGGAAGATTCTTCATGGCCAAAGGTCCAAAGGTATCACAACCCGAGTATGTTGATTTCAATAGTGATGAAGATGACTTGTTAGGTGATGATGATTTACTTTTTGACAATTATAGTGATGAATACTATGATGAAACGTCAATTAATCATGCTAATCAAGATGAAAAGAATGACAATGATAAGCAGAAGATTGAGTCTCTAACTAAAGAACTAAACACTCTTAAGTTAGCTCATGAAACTATCTTACAAGATCATCGAGAACTTTTAAGGACTCATGAGAAATTACGTTTAACTCAATCTTGAGCAAGAGCATGAGTTCTTGAAGGCAATCAATGATGATCTTCGCAACAAAAGTTCTTCTTACATTGCCAAGCGTTTACTCTTATCCACTTATATGCCTCAACTCAAGTCTAGTAACAAGAACAAGAAGGATTCTTCCTCTAGTAGTAACAATAATCATGCTAAATCCAATGTTGTTGCTTCTAGTAGTTCTCTTGATTCCACTAATGATTCTCTTAGCCAAGTTACACTTGAGCTAGAAAATAGCTTATTGAAGGGAATCATAGAGAAAGGTGTTTACAAGAGCCTTGCCTGGAGTAAGCAATTCGAGGAAATTGTACGCAAGCAAGGAAGGCACCGGAAGAATCAAGGCATTGGTTTTGAATGAAAGTTCAATGCCAATAGAGTTGAGTGGGAAGAAGATCAATACCCCAAGACGAAGTTTGTTCCTCAATAAGAGAAGTATGATCCTACTTCTTTCAAAGGGACACAAGCTCAAGATGATCTTCCACCACAAGACCACAAGCAAAAAGGCAAGGACAAGCTTCAAGAGGAAATTGATGCATTTGAAGAAGCTCCTAAGGCCTTGGTCAAGTGGGTTCCCAAGACTACATCAAGTTCCACTTCATCAAGTACAACTACAACTCCGAGGATTCCCATCAAGATGGTGTGGATCCCGAAGAAGAAGAACTAGAGAGTTCTTGAGGGTGACTCCGCCAACATACTTCACTCTTATCATTTTGGCAAGAACAAGTGCAATCAACTTCCACATCTTGCACTAGTTCAAGGAGTCACAAACCCTCTTGTTGGTAAGACAAGGGACAAGGTAACCTAATGCTCTCATAGACATCATCTTGTGTGTGCATCACTCTATGTCTATGGATATCCTTGTTTGTTCCTTATGGGACTAACTCGTGTAGGTATTGAAAGTGCAACTCACTCCAAAGGATAGCCCCGAATGATCTACATCAACTTAGAGCATCCACATCTTCAACACCTACATGAAGTCATCATCGACAAAACCCAAGGTTAGTTCATCCCTCTTAGGGGGGATCTTACATCTAGGGGGAGCTTTACTCTAAGAATTGAGCTAAAGCAACTATAATGGTGTGAAAACAACAACGCTTTATGTAAAAGTGGTAACCCCACTTGTGATTAAACGATGAGTATGACCTATGATCAAATGTTCTCATTTGACTCCTAAGTCAATATACTCATATATAGATGACCTAGTCATCGCCAATTGCTTGATAGATGCTAGAATTGTTTGTGCATGCTTTGCCACATATTTCATTTGTCATTTTATTGTGTGAGCATGTTGGTTGCATAATTTACTCATTCGAGGACATCCACTTGTTGTTTTGATTGATTGGTTTTCTTTTATTTTGGCCAAGTGGATGGACAAGAATGCCTAAGAACCTTCTCTAGCTATCTATGCTTTTCTCGTCTAAAACTCTATTCATGCTGCATCACAAAGTTTGATCAAGTCAGATTCGAACCACTCTGTGTGAGGAGCACTCGGAGTCCCTGATTCGTCATAGACTTAAACTTCCAAAACTTCTTTGTGTGTTTCGGTCTGACCGATTCATCCATTTCGGTCATACCGAGATCACTAAGTCGATCTAGGTTTTCAATCTCGGTGCAACCGATTCGAACTTTTTGGTCACACCGAGTTTCAGTAACTGCTTGCAGTTATGAATCTCGGTGCCACCGAGTTGTTCCACTCGGTCACACCGATAGGGTCAGGCTATATATATCCACGGGACAAATTTTGGAAAAATTTCCGAACCTCCTTGCCCGCGCTTAGCCTGCTCTGCCTCCCTGGGTCTTCGAATCATCCTCTTTGTCGCCAGCCGCCTCCTGTCGCTGGTCTCCGCCGCCGTCAACGGGATCTTCTCCGCTGTTGCCACCGTAGCAAGTTCATCGCCGAACTAGGGTATGGACTTGAACTTTGTGCTGTTCTAACTCTGATTCCCCAGCACATTGCTTTGCCATGTATCTTGCCACGATTGAGATCATTCTATCCATCGAAAACACTCTGTAGTTTAGTCGTGAATTGAAAATTTAGGGTTAGGTTTCCGCCGAAACCATCTCGGACCAACCGAGTTGATGAAATCGGTTCCACCGATTTGGCTCAGGCCATTGCACATGTGATTCTCGGTCTGACCGAGAATTGCGAATCGGTGTGACCGAGATCAGCACTTTGTGAAACCCTAGCAGTCTCGGTGCCACTGAACTGTGACTCGGTCTGATCGAGTTCCCTAGTTTAGGTTCCAAAAGCGGCTTCGGTATCACCGAGTTTGCAAATCGGTAGATCCGAAATGCTTTCTATGGAAAACTAAAACTAAGTTTTTAATTAATTCTTTTGCAAAAACCTCTGTACTTTGTGATGCTCATCCACTCTACCTCATCTATAATCTATTCACAGGATCTGCTATCAGTGTTTGCATCATGTCAGATCAGAGTGACAGTCAGAACAAGTCAGAGGAGCAGGTTCACTTGAGTGAGGGCACTAGTCCCTCTAGCATCTCAGATGATGGCAGCAGGAGCACACCAAGCAATCTACCAAAGGATGCCACCAGGGCCAGCAAGAAAAGAACCTTAGAGTCAGAGGGTGAGGACTATGTGGCTGAGGAAGAAGAAACCACCTCAAAGAGGAAAGTCGTGAAGAAGGAATATGGCACAGCTGCTGCCACCAAGCCAGGAATGAAGCAAAAGGTTCCTGCCAAGAGAGCTCCAATGTCTAAAGCTAGATCATCCACTCAAGAGACTTTGGGATCTGCACCCAAAGAGCAGGTTGTGGCAGAAAAGAAAAGGAAGGAAAGGGTCAAAAAGACCACTGCCAGAGTGCTTGGGAGATCTTCAATCATGAAAGACTCTGAAGAAGAGGAAGAGGAAGAAGATGTTGCACCAGCACCTGAGGCACAGAAACTTATGGGAGATGCCATAAGATCAGGGGCTGCTTCATCTAAGCCCAAAGGAACTTCTAAGCCAGCTGCTCCAAAACCCAAAACTGCACCAAAGAGGAGTACCAGGAACATTCCAGCTGCTGAGAAAAACAAGGCCCCAGTGCCTGAAACTGTTGTTGAAGAAGAAGATGATGAGACACATGTTTTGAGGAAGTTAAAGCCAAAAATTCCAGATCATAATGATGCTCATCCTGTAGCAGAAAACATGAAGATCAGGAAGGACTCAGGATTGAGGCTATGGAGAGAGTCAGATCCATATGCCACCAGAAGGAGAACTATTGTGGACTACAGGTTCCATACCAAGGAACAGCAGGATTTTTATGAGACAGTGTTGCTTGACAAGAAACCAATAGTATGTGACATGAGATGGGTCAACTGGGAGTACATCAAGGAGAATGAAGAACACTATCCAGGAGTATATGACAGTTTCAAGGCTTGTGGAGTTGATGAGTTTGTGGCTCAGAAGCTCACAAAGTGGAATGATGAGCTTATCATGTAGTTCTACTCCACAGCTCACTTCTACCCAGATGGCAAGATAGTCTGGATGTCTGAAGGCACTAGATACAAGTCAACAGTAGCAGAATGGGCTCAATTGATCAATGCTCCTGAGGAGAATGAAGATGACTTGGATGTCTATGCCAAGAAGAAGAAGGATCACAACTCCATGGCTAGCATGTACAAGGAGATTCCTGATGCAGATTTTGATACTCACCAATTTGGATCAGTGAAACACCTGCTATCAGGACTGCCTACCATCAATTGGATCCTCAGGCACACTCTTCTGCCCAAGTCTGGTGATCACAGGATGGTCAGAGGCCACTCCATCAATCTGCTACATATATTTGATGTGCCACAAAAGTTCAAGGTCATGAGTCTTATAGTTGAAACTATCAAGAGGACAGCTGCTGACCAAAAGAGAAGTTGTGGGTATGCACCATAGATCCAGGAGTTGATTAACTCCAAGATGGGCACTGGCACATACTTGTTGGACAAGGAGCACATGCCTATCTATCCAAACTTTGAGGACAACCAAGTGGTTATGAATGAGGATGAACCATCTTCTGTGCACGTTCAAGCAAAGAGGGAGAAGGCAAAGGCTGAGAAAGTTGCAAAGATGCCAACCATGGAAGAGGCATCTCAGTATGTTTTGAAGAGCAATCAAGATCAGCTCGGCTACTTGATTGCATCCACTCTAAGGATTGAGAAAGGGATGGCCACCCTAACTCAAAACTAGGAGAGCTTGGAAAGGATCGTGGAGCAGAAGTTCTATGATATGGATGTGAAGGTAACTAAGATCCAGTTTGTTGTGGAGCAACTTCAGGATGATATGCAGGAGAGGAAGGGCAAGTCTACCACTGATGCTTTTTCTAGAGTGCCCAGAGGACAAAGATCTGCTGCAGTGCCTGTTCCAGACACCAGAGCAACTTCATTTGCACCAGCTATAGCTTCAATGCCACCAGCTCCAGCACCTACTCCATCAGCTCCATCTACATCGACTAAAGCCTTCGTTCTTGGAGTTATCCGGACACCACCACCTGAAGACCAAGCCTGAGAGACGATTTAGTGCTATGCATTTTCTACGAACTTTTTGGTAACTTGTTTCCAAAGGGGGAGAAAAATGTATAGATCATAGGCTTCGAGAGAGAGTGTTGCTTTTTTATTCTCTCTTGCTTTGGTGGTTGAACTTTATTTGCTTGATTGAGATACTTTCTGTCTGTGTGATACTTGGATGATCATGTGTGTTTGATCATATGCTACATTAATGCTTGTTGGATGACACTATCATTTTATCCCTATATGATCATTCACTTTGCTTGGTGATGAGTGCATGTATTTAATTATTATCATTTTGAGCGCTCCACCAAGATGTATGTGACATGGAAGAGTAACCCATGAGCCTAACTCTCTGTGCATTTGCAGTCCAAAGCAAATCATAAACTATGCACAAATTTAGGGGGAGCTCTTGCTTTTCACATACTTATCAAAGCGACAATGTTTTTCACTCTTATTATCATTCGTCGAAGCTTTGATCTGTATGTTGTCATCAATTACCAAAAAGGGGGAGATTGAAAGTGCAACTATCCCTAGGTGGTTCTGGTAATTCCTAACAACATATAGCTCATTGAGCTAATGCTATTCCAAGATTAATATTTCAGGAAAAGCTCAATGAATGGCATGGCATGGATGAGGAAAGTGGAACCCTCAAAATACTAACGACAAAAAGATTGGCTCAAGCTCAAAGCTCAACACTCTACATTTTATATTTTAGTGATCCAAGATCACATTGAGTCTATAGGAAAAGCCAATACTATCAAGGAGGGATGAGGTGTTGCTTGATGAGGTTCTTGCTTCATAGTGCTTAGTGATATGCTCCAAAACCTTCAACTACCTTCCCACATCCACATATGACCTAAACCAAAAGTCAAACTCGGCCCCACCAATTCTTTCTATCCGGCGCCACCGAGTTCGGATGTCATAGCCACTGCCACAAACCTAGGCAAATCGGTCTCACCGATAGGGATCTCGGTCACACCGAGATGGGGTTGTAATCTCTCTGTTTCCCTTCATAACATTTCGGTCCTACCGAGATGAGCGATCGGTCCCACCGAGATTGCAATGTAAACTCTCTGTTTCCCTTCTGTAACATTTCGGTCCCACCGAAATGAGCAAATTGGTCCCACCGAGTTTACCTGACCAACTCTCTGGTTAGCTTATTACCAAAATCGGACCCACCGAGTTTGTGTAATCGGTCACACCGAGATACGTTATGCCCTAACCCTAACCATATCGGTCCTACCGAGTTGCATCTCAGTCCCACCAAAAATCCTAAGGGTCACTAGGTTTGTTAAACCGGTCCGACCGAGTTTCTCAATTCGGTCTCAGCGAGATTGGTAAATTGTGTGTAACGGTTAGTTTTTGTGTGGAGGCTATATATACCCCTCCACCCACGCTTCATTCATGGAGAGAGCCATTAGAACATACCTACACTTCCAATACACATTTTTTGAGAGAGAATCACCTACTCATGTGTTGAGGCCAAGATATTCCATTCTCACCATATGAATCTTGATCTCTAGCCTTCCCCAAGTTTCTTTCCACTCAAATCTTCTTTCCACCAAATCCATATCCTGTGAGAGAGAGTTGAGTGTTGGGGAGACTATCATTTGAAGCACAAGAGCAAGGAGTTCATCATCAACACATCATTTGTTACTTCTTCGAGAGTGGTGTCTCCTAGATTGGCTAGGTGTCACTTGGGAGCCTCCGACAATATTGTGGAGTTGAACTAAGGAGTTTGTAAGGGCAAGGAGATCGCCTACTTCATGTAGATCTACCGCTAGTGAGTCAAGTCCTTCGTGGGCGATGGCCATGGTGGGATAGACAAGGTTGCTTCTTCGTGGACCCTTCGTGGGTGGAGCCCTCTGTGGACTCGCGCAACCGTTACCCTTCGTGGGTTGAAGTCTCCATCAACATGGATGTACGATAGCACCACCTATCAGAACCACGACAAAAACATCCGTGTCTCCAATTGCGTTTGAATTCTCCAAACCCTTCCCTTTACATTCTTGCAAGTTGCATGCTTTACTTTCCGCTTCTCATATACTCTTTGCATGCTTGCTTGAATTGTGTTAAGATTGCTTGACTTGTCCAAAGTTGCTAAAATCTGCCAAGAACTAAAATTGGTAAAAGGCTAGATTTTTATTTGGTCAAGTAGTCTAATCACCCCCCCCCCTCTAGACATACTTTCGATCCTACAAACTTGACTTGAGGAATGTATGTGGATAAGAGTAAACGCTTGGCAATGTAAGAAGAACTTTTCTTGCGAAGATCATCATCGATTGCCTTTAAGAACTCATGCTCTTGTTCAAGATTGAGCTTCTCAAAACGTAATTTCTCATGAGTCCTTAAAAGTTCTTGATGATCTCCTAAGATAGTTTCATGAGCTAACATAAGAGTGTTTAGTTCTTTAGTTAGAGACTCAATCTTCTCATTATCATTGTCATTCGTTTCATCTTTATTAGCATGATTAATTGACGTTTCATCATAGTAATCATCACTAGAGTTGTCAACAAGTAAATCATCATCACCTAACAAGTCATCTTCATCACTATTGAAATCAATATACTCGAGGTGTGATACCTTTGGGCCTTTAGCCATGAAGCATCTTCCAATTCCTTCATTTGGTGAATCAAATATGTCGAAGGAGTTGGTTGACACAAGTGCTAGACCGGCAACACCTTCATCTTGAGTATATTCGGAGTCGGAGTGATAGCTTCTCTCAGAGTGACTGTCGTAGTCGGAGATGGATACCCATTCACCAACATGAGCTTGATGTCTTTGTTTTGTGTAGCTCATTGATGACTTGTCCTTCCTACTCCTTCTCTCCCTCGACGGTGATTCTTATCTTCTACTTCTTCTTTTGGGAGAATCTTCTCTTCTCTTGTGGGGAGCCGTACACTCATTGGAATAGTGTCCAGGTCTTCCACAATTGTAGCAGTTTCACTCTCGACTAGAAGATCTTTTGTCATTGTAGGACCTTGACTTGGAACTTCTCTCTTTGCTTCTATTCTTGTAGAACTTGTTGAAGTTCTTCACCATTAGGCTCAATTCTTCATTGAACGTTTGTTTCTCACTTGATGATGCGGGAGCTTCACATGAGGCTTTGTAAGCACCACTTGACTTGTTATGGAGCTCCTCCTTATCCTTGAGCGACATCTCATGAGCAACAATTCTTCCAATGACTTTCGTTGGCTTGAGATCTTTGTAATTTGGCATCATTTGGATCAATGTGCATATGGTATCGTATTTTCCATCCAAGGCTCTTAGGATCTTCTTGATGATGAATTTGTTGGTCATGTCTTCACTTTCTAAGCCGGCAATGTCATTTGTGATAAGAGCAAGCCTAGAGTACATTTAAGCGACACCTTCACCATCCTTTGTTTTGAACTTGTCAAGTTGACTTTGAAGCACATCTAACTTGGATTCCTTGACGGAGTCGGTACCTTCGTGCATATCAATCAAAGTATCCCAAATTTCCTTTGCATTCTCAAGACGGCTGATGTCGGTGTCAAAACCGGAGGATCTCGGGTAGGGGGTCCCGAACTGTGCGTCTAGGCCGGATGGTAACAGGAGGCAAGGGACACGAAGTTTTACCCAGATTCGGGCCCTCTCGATGCAGGTAAAACCCTACGTCCTGCTTGATTAATATTGATGATATGGTAGTACAAGAGTAGATCTACCACGAGATCGGAGAGGCTAAACCCTAGAAGCTAGCCTATGGTATGATTGTTGTTGTATATGTTGTCCTACGGACTAAAACCCTCCGGTTTATATAGACACCGGAGAGGGTTAGGTTACACAGAGTCGGTTACAATGGTAGGAGATCTACATATCCGTATCGCCAAGCTTGCCTTCCACGCCAAGGAAAGTCCCTTCCGGACACGGGACGAAGTCTTCAATCTTGTATCTTCATAGTCCAGGAGTCTGGCTGAAGGTATAGTCCGGCCATCCGGACACCCCCTAATCCAGGACTCCCGTAGTAGCCCCTGAACCAGGCTTCAATGACGATGAGTCCGGCGCGCAGATTGTCTTCGGCATTGCAAGGCGGGTTCCTCCTCCAAGTACTTCATAGAAGATTTTGAACACAAAGATAGTGTCCGGCTCTGCAAAATAAGTTTCCACATATTGCCATGGAGAGAATAATACTTACACAAATCTAATCTGCTGACGTATTCTGTAGTGTGACACACCACGGCCAAGCCTTTCTCCGAGTCGTTTCATTATCCCACCTCAGCTCGTCATGCGAGGCGGTTTCCTTGGCACGTCTTGTTAAAGGAGAGATCGTGTCCCCTTATTCCGGGATTCTCATCAATACGGGCGTGGGTAACCCAACCGCTTCTAGGACTCCTAGATTATAGGCAAGTCCAAACGGACATGGAGAGGTCGCTTGATGTTCACCCTCTTTATAAAGGGACAAGGCTTTTATTTTTCCCTCCCGTGCTCAATCGAATCCTTCCCCCACCTCAAGCTCAAGCGCCCAAAGTTCAGGTCAGGTGCTCCGAACCTTCAGTCATGTCCGGATCTAGCCTTCAAGGCCGATGGGTGCCTTCCTCCGTCACGAAAGAAGACATCAAAAATTTGAGGGAGGCTAGATATCTGACCGCCGAGATTTTGCATCGGCTGCCTCCCCGAGGGCAGGCCGTCCCCACCCCCGAACCCAACGAGAATGTCGTGTTCGTCTCCCACTTCCTCCGAGGTCTTGGCCTTGCTCTGGATCCTTTTGTCAGGGGTTTGATGTTTTATTACGGGCTAGACTTCCATGACCTAGCTCCAGACTCCTTTCTTCACATCACGACATTTATAGTTGTGTGCGAGGCCTTCCTCCGGGTTACCCCTCACTTTGGCCTATGGCTCAAGACCTTTCAAGTGAAGCCGAAGATGATCGAGGGGCAACATGCAGCGTGTGGAGGCGCCTCAGTACCTAAGATGATGGGAACTCCGTGGCCCAAAGGTTCCATCCCAGAGGTGTCTGAATTGTGGCAACAGGAGTGGTTCTACATCACGGCTCCTAGAAGTGCCAAGTGGGCAGCCGCCCCAGTTTTCCACTCGGGCCCTCCACCACAACTGATGTCATGGATCAGCAGAGGTCTGAGCTGGGGTCCAGCCAAGGACGTGCCTACACTGCAAAGCCGCATTCAAGATCTCTTCAATGGAGATTTCGGTTTGGTTGCGGTAATACAAGTTATGCTGGTTCGTCAAGTCCAGCCTTGCAAACGCCGGCCTCTTCGCCTATGGGAGTTCAATCCCGAGGGACCGCATGTCATTCAAAATTTTCTCGGCCTGACGCACGAGGAGATGTAGAAGTCATTCTTCGGACATCAGGTGGAGTGTCCGGAAATCACCGAGGACGTGGGCCTGAGTAGTAACCGCGTCGCCGAACAGGTAAGGCATCTTCCAGCTGAACATACTATCTCTCCTTTGTTACGAAGTTATTTCTGAGAGTTTGCTTTTTGACCAGGACTGGCTAACAAAGGAGAAGTTGATTCGGTGTTCGGCCCCCCTCCCCGAGGGTTTCGAAAATCCGGTATTGGAAAAGATGCTCCAGACCGCACCTTGCTCGGAGCCCTTAAAGGAAGATACTGCGGAGGATAATGCGGGCGGACGCGGGCCCCCAACGCTGCCCATTCTAACCGAGGGAGCGAGCGTCTCCATGAAGGAAGACGACCAGAAGAGGAAAAGGACTGTGCTCGGGGATTCGGAAGCCGAAGCTTCCAAACGGGAGAAGAAGTCTCCCACAGAGGGTCCTACCTTGGGGGGCGCTGCTGCCGCACAAAGTCCGCGGGGGGATCAATTCTCCCGCGAGTCGTAAGTGACCTGAAATACTTTAATAGTACAGATATGCCATCTTTTTCTTCTGAGAAGATAACCACCGCATATATTTCTGCAGTTCGGGCCTTAGCCCCTCTCAAATGAGCTCGTCTTCGGGGGATCTTCTTCCAGAGATGATGGAGAGCGAAATGCCTCCTCTAGACTCCTCCGCTCCGGAAGCGGGCGACCCTGAAGTGTCGTCGCGGAGGGCCTCTCCGAGTCCGGTGAGGCCAGAAGATAATCCCATTGACCCCCGAAGCTCCCAGTGTCCGGCTCCCGAAGAGAGCAGACAGAAGAGTCTGGCACCGTCTAGCGTGCGATCGGATGTTCTGAGGGAGTTGGTGGGGCGAGCAGCCATCTCAGATGAACACCGTGTGCTGATGAATACGGTGATGGAGAGAATATCGTCCACCGAAAGCGGATTGCATGAAGCTTTTATGAGTCTACTGACAGGCTTTGAGGTACGTAAAAGAATGTATGATAGTCCTGCACATGCTAGGTGTGCCCTGTGTAGACAGTAGCCCCTGAGACTCTGGTTGTCGTCGGAAACGATGACGAACAGAGGATCATATTCCTAGGTAATAACCATACTGCCTCTATGTGCAGGTGATGGAAGCTCCGGTGGCTAGCTGGACTAGCGAATTTGCCCATTTAGAGCGGTAGTTGGATGCGGCAGACGCCGACATCGATCTTGTTAACAAAAGGCTTGACGAGGCACAGGGTAAGTGTCATTATCTGGTAAACGCCACATAGGAAGAGCAGCATGATGCCAGTATCTTTAATATGTTGTGACTGCAGATGGAGCTGCCACTGTTGAAGCCTTGCGGGTAGAACTTGCCCGAGCCAAGGAACAAGCGAGGTTGGGTAATGCGACTGCTTTGAAGGCAGCCAAAGAGTTGCAAGCCAAGAAGGCCGAACATGGCGAGAGCCCAGACAAGATGGCCAAGATGGCCATAGAATTAAAAGCCGCCACCGACTATTGTCGGGTTCTTGAAAAGGAAAACCAGGGGAAGGCATCGGACCTTGAGAAGGCTGCTGCGACGAGGAAAGACCTCCGCTCTGCTATGAGGGCAAAGAAGGAGGAGCTGTGGGAAGCCGGGGATATTGTAGCTGGGAAATCCTTTATGTTGCGGAGGAAGTTCGGAGATCCACGGTATGCCCCTCTGGATCGGCTGTGGAGTTCGGAGGATGTGTATATGGATTTGGCGGCGAGCGCTGCCGATGCGGCCAATTACTTCCAGGGTCAGATGGACCGTGAAGTAGACCATCTATTTTGGAGACAATTCCATTCTCCCGAGCGTCCGCTTTCATTGACTGACCAATTAGCTGAATGGGCCGAACTAAATAGGTTGTCCGGACTCTCCATGAAGTCTGTTGTGGATCAGCTATGGCCGGAAGGGTCAAAACTGAACAGCTATTTCAGCTTGGTGCAGCAATTCCTTGATGTGGTGCCGCGCATTGATGCGATGAAGAGGTCGGCGTGCATAGAGGGCGCACGGATGGCCCTTGCCCGTGTTAAGGCATACTGGGCGGAGATGGATGCTACCAATGTTGCAGCGCGGGATTCGGCCATAGGTCGAAAGGCTGCTGAGCACTACTTTGAAGAAGTTCTTGAGGGTGCCCATTTGATAGAGACCTAGTGCTCAAAAAATATTATGTTTGAGTGATATGTAATCTCATTGTAAGCGAAATGCTTTTATAAATTTTTATAAGGCTATTTTTATACTTTTGCCTGAAAGTAATATGATGCCTCCTGGGCGGCCGTTTATGTATACATGTGTATAACCTGAAAGATTGCAATCGTCGGCTTCAACCCCCACGCATATAATGCGAAGGTGCTCGCAAAAACACGCGTTCACACTTAACCCAACATCTTGGTCCTATTAAGGAGGTGATAGTAGAGCGAGCGAGGCAACCGGACTATAATGCTTTAGCACTTTCACTTAGCCATAGGAGTTTGACAGTGGGGCTACTAGATAACCCCTGGTGGCTCCGCACTCTCCCAATTCCGGGGTGCGTACATGCCTGGCCGGAAAACAGCCCTTCGTTAAGGCAGAGGAATTCTAACATTCCCACAGGTCATCAAGTGGTTGACCAGTCTCACGCTATATCATGACAATCAGTTTTCGGCTTTCTCTACTGAGGTGCTCATCCAGATGAACCAGGGCACAATCGCAGTAGTTCTCCTGGTGCTACCTTAGCCGGTAAAGCGGAACGTAAGGCACCAAAACGCAGGAGCCGGGCAAACCCAACATTTGACCAAAGACAATGATTCAGAGCTGATGCATATAGGGCCTAACTCGCGACGCCGAACACTCCCTAAGGTATTCGGTCTTTGTGGTATAAACCGGGCCTAAATAATGGCCTTTGTAAGAAGCCCCTTGTGTCTAGGTACGTGCATTGTTCTGGCGTGGCCACATGCCAAGACGTCAACATCCTTCTCAATGGTGGAAATGTATCAATAAGAGACAGTAAAAAAGGTTTACGCAGGGTCTTAATCTGAAAAGAATCCTTGGAGCGGGTCCCTGCTGCACGTCTGCGCCTGTGTCTCCGTTGTGCCGTATCCTGGACGGGTGTAGCACGATGATCGTCTGTAAAAGAGAGGAAGTTAAGTGAAAAAGTTGTCGTGCAAAAAGATAGTTTTTAAAGAAACCATGTATAATTGAAGATGATAAGAAATTGCCACTTGTCTGCGCGCGTTGAGCCCCTTGTATTGACAAATAGGGGTGTGACCACTTATTCGGTATAAACAGCGACGCCGGACTTGATTAGTTGTGTCTGAGGTCTTGACGGCCTATTGGATGCTTTCACTGGTCCGGGCGCCTTTAATGTGCAGCTGCCAAGGCAGCCTCACTCTCTTTGGCGCAGAGATCGCTTGATATTTCCGTGCACTGTAATGATGCCACATGGACCGGGCATCTTGAGTGTGAGGGAGGCGTAGTGTGGTATTGCATTAAAGCGAGCGAAAGCTTCGCGTCCGAGCAGTGCTTGATAGCCACTTTGAAACGGAGCAATGTGGAAAGTTAAATGCTCGCGACGGAAGTTATCAGGGGAGCCGAATATAACTTGTAGTAAGAGGGAGCCCATAGAACGAGCCCCTGGGCCTGGCGTTACTCCTTTAAAGGTAGTATTGCTATGGCGAATTTGTGTTGGGTCTAACCCCATCCCGCGGATTGTATCCTGATGTATTAGGTTTAGGCTACTGCCGTCGTCCATCAAGACTCGTGTGAAGTGATATCCGCCAATTACTGGGTCTAATACCAGGGCAGCCCATCCTTCGTGTCAGATACTTGCTGAGTAATCGCAATGGTCGAAAGTGATCGGTTGAGACGACAAGTGGCAGGACTTCGCGGTGACAGGCACTTGGGTATATTTTCCTAGGAGTGCCGCGTTGTTTTTTCCCTTGATCACGTGTAACACATTTACTGTTTTGACTTCTGGTGGAAATTTCTTTTGTTCCCCCGTGTCTTGCTTGGGGGGCTCGTCCTCGTCTTCACTTGGTGTATCCTCCCCCTTGTGTACGACGTTGAGCTTGCCGGACTGCTTGAAGACCCAACATTCTCTGTGGGTATGATTAGCGGGTTTACCAGGGGTACTATGGATCTGGCACACTTGGTCCAGAATTTTGTTGAGGCTGGACAGTTCATCCCTGGTGCCTTTAGGGGGCAGCTTTTGACCTGGCCGAGAGCTTTTGAATCCGGCATTTACTGCCGTGCCCTTCGTGTTGTCTTCTTTAATCCGGCGTTTGTTATTGATGTTGCGCCGTGATTTCTCATTTCCATCTCTAACTTCAGATGTACTGGGGTCGCTGGTGCTGCATCTGGCTAGCCAGCTGTCCTCACCCGTGCAAAAGCGGGTCATGAGGTTTGTTAATGCGGCCATCGTTCTCGGCTTATTTTGGCCGAGGTGTCTGGCGAGCCATTCATCACGGATGCTATGCTTGAAGGCTGCCAAGGCTTCGGCGTCCAGACAGTCGACAATCTGGTTCTTTTTAGTAAGAAACTTGTTCCAAAGCTTTCGGGCTGACTCTCCGGGCTGTTGAGTTATATGACTCAAATCGTCCGCATCCGGAGGTCAGACATAAGTCCCTTGAAAATTTGCCCGAAAGGCATCTTCGAGCTCCTCCAACTTCCAATGGAGCTTTCGGGGAGGCCTTTGAGCCAGTGACAAGCTCATCTCCTCGAGCCATATGGATGTGAAGGATGTAGTCCTCAATCCAGACCCCAGGGTCTGTTGTTCCATCGTATGCCTCTATGTTTACGGGCTTGAATCCCTCTGGAAATTCATGGTCCAGCACCTCATCGGTGAAACATAGGGGGTGTGCGGCATCCCTGTAGCTGGGTGTACCGCATTGTTCGAATGTTTGTTGTGTTGCATTGTATGCTGGGGCACGCTTGCATGGTCCATAGATGGATCTTGTTGCGCCGTCCTTTGGGTGCGAGCCCTCGCATGGGTCGCGTATTGTATTGTGAGCGGCATTGTATGTCGCTCTGTGTTGGTAGAGGGGTCGTCTATCCGACCAGGTGGCTGCTTTGACATCTGGTTGTGGGGGGTCTGAGGCCTCCTCATCGAATTCGGGTAGCAGCATCTGCTTTGGGTAGCTCTTGGAGGGGCGATTGTTGCCGTACCTCGCTGTTGTGTTGAGTATTTTGCTCCATCTGAAGTGGAGTGTGTCTTGCACAGCCTTGAGCCTTTGCTTCTGCTTTTTCAGACTCCTCGCGGTGACAACAAGCCTTTTACGGGCAGTCTGCTGCTCCGGGTTCCTGTCCGACGTTACGTCGTCCGGACCATTATCCTTGATAGGATTTGTTTGTTCGGTTTGATTATCCGGATTGCCATTGTCCGGCAGCGGTTCGCCGTGCTCCAGCGCTGGGTCTGTGTGCTTGCTATTTCTGTCGAGGCGGGATTAGGGGCAGCGCTTGCGTCGCCGCTTTGACTGCTTTTCGAGGGAACAAGCCTTCGGTGCATCCTTCCGCTCCTCGTCATCATCTTTTGGTGCGTCCACCATGTATACGTCATATGACGAGGTGGCGTTCCACGGCCCGATAGGCGCTGGTTCTTTATCATCTCCTTCATCGGCGTCCATATCGTCGATGTCTTCAGAGTCGAAGTCGAGCATGTCGGTTAAATCGTCGACAGTAGCTACAAAGTGGGTGGTGGGTGGGCTTTGAATTTCTTCATCGTTCGTATCCCAACCTTGCTGACCGTAGTCCGGCCAGGGCTCTCCTGATAAAGAGAGAGACTTTAGTGATTTCATAATATCGCCAAAGGGAGAGTGCTGAAAGATGTTCGCGGCCGTAAACTCCATGATCGGCGCCAAATTGGATTCGATCGGCGGAGGCGCGAATGGTTCGGAGTCCGGAGAGGAGTCCGGCTCCTTGGAATCACGAGTCCTGCGGAGTGCGGGGCTGGTGTTTGGCTCGATCGCCGTTAGGATCGCAGCCGCCGCGGCGGCGTCCAACCACCCATCCTCGATCGGCGCAGTTGGCTCCGAATTAAGGGTCGGACCCGATGCGGGTGCGGCCTTCAGGGAACTGTTAGGCGGCAGAGCTAGATCATGCTCGTCGTGGCAGCGCGGCGCGCTCGGCTGTAGCTCGAATCCGTCGAAGATCAAGTCCCCGCGGATGTCAGCCGTGTAGTTTAAACTTCCAAATCTGACCTGACGGCCAGGGGCATAGCTTTCGATCTGCTCCAGATGGCCAAGTGAATTGGCCCGTAGTGCAAAGCCAGAGGGGAGACAAGTTTCACCCTGGACTGCATCACTATCGATGATCGTAGGAGCCATCAAGCCTGACGGCGATGACACAGAGGAACTCTCAATGAAAGCACCAATGTCGGTGTCAAAACCGGTGGATCTCGGGTAGGGGGTCCCGAACTATGCGTCTAGGCCGGATGATAACAGGAGGCAAGGGACACAAAGTTTTACCCAGGTTCGGGCCCTCTCGATGGAGGTAAAACCCTACGTCCTGCTTGATTAATATTGATGATATGGGTAGTACAAGAGTAGATCTACCACGAGATCGGAGAGGCTAAACCCTAGAAGCTAGCCTATGGTATGATTGTTGTTGTATATGTTGTCCTATGGACTAAAACCCTCCGGTTTATATAGACACCGGAGAGGGTTAGGGTTACACAGAGTCAGTTACAATGGTAGGAGATCTACATATCCGTATTGCCAAGCTTGCCTTCCATGCCAAGGAAAGTCCCTTCCGAACACGGGACGAAGTCTTCAATCTTGTATCTTCATAGTCCAGGAGTCCGGCTGAAGGTATAGTCCGGCCATCCGGACACCCCCTAATCCAGGACTCCCTCAGCTGATTTTGTTGAACTCTTCGAGGCACAATCCTTTGAAGAGGATATCACAAGCTTGAGCATTGTATTGTAGCATCTTCAACTCTTTCGCGGTAGCTTCACAGTTCGGTTATCTCCCATCAAAGAATTCACCTTGCAAGCCAACACACACAATAGCCCAAACAGCGGGTTATGTCCAAGAATATGCATTTTCACCTTATGCTTCCAACTTGCAAAATTAGTGCCATCAAAGTAAGGACCTCTATGGTGCTAATTTCCCTCGCTAGACGCCATACTCTCCTAGGTTGTGAAACCAAG
Organism: Triticum urartu; assembly: GCF_056163025.1. NCBI lineage: Eukaryota > Viridiplantae > Streptophyta > Magnoliopsida > Poales > Poaceae > Triticum > Triticum urartu. Next base: position 92,769,610 of record NC_141878.1, read on the forward strand.
GCTATGACTTCCAAAAGCTATGAAAATCAAAGAAAATGGAGACCAAAGCTCTGATACCACTTGTAGGATTGAAAGTATGTCTAGAGGGGGGTGATTAGACTACTTGACCAAATAAAAAACTAGCCTTTTCCCAATTTTAGTTCTTGGCATATTTTTGAAACTTTGGACAAGTCAAGCAATCTTAACACAATTCAAGCAAGCATGCATAGAGTATATGAGCAGCGGAAAGTAAAGCATGTAACTTGCAAGAATGTAAAGGGAAGGGTTTGGAGGATTCAAACGCAATTGGAGACACGGATGTTTTTGTCGTGGTTCCGATAGGTGGTGCTATCGTACATCTATGTTGATGGAGACTTCAACCCACAAAGGGTAACGGTTGCACGAGTCCACGAAGGGTCCACGAAGAAGCAACCTTGTCTATCCCACCATGGCCATCGCCCACAAAGGACTTGCCTCAGTAGCGGTAGATCTTCACGAAGTAGGCGATCTCCTTGCCCTTACAAACTCCTTCGTTCAACTCCACAATCTTGTTGGAGGCTCCCAAGTGAGACCTAGCCAATCTAGGAGACACCACTCTCCAAGAAGTAACAAATGGTGTGTTGATGATGAACTCCTTGCTCTTGTGCTTCAAATGATAGTCTCCCCAACACTCAACTCTCTCTCACAGGATTTGGATTTGGTGGAAAGAAGATTTGAGTAGAAAGCAACTTGGGGAAGGCTAGAGATCAAGATTCATATGGTAGGAACGGAATATCTTGGTCTCAACACATGTGTAGGTGGTTCTTTCTCAGAAAAATAGGTTGGAAGTGTAGGTTTGTTCTGATGGCTCTCTCAATGAATGAAGAGGAGGTGGAGGGGTATTTATAGCCTCCACACAAAATCTAACCGTTACACATAACTTCCCAAACTCGATGGGACCGAATGGTTAAACTCGGTCTGACCGATTTAGCAAAGCAAGTGACCGTTAGGGTTTTCGGTGGGACCGACATGCAACTCGGTAGGACCGATATGATTAGGGTTACGGCATAACGTAATCTCGGTGAGACCGATTACACCAACTCGGTGAGACCGATTTTGGTAATAAGCTAACCAGAGAGTTTGTCAGGTAAACTCGGTGGGACCGATCGCTCATTTTGGTGAGACCAAAACGTTACGAAGGGAAAACAGAGAGTTTACATTGCAATGTCGGTGGGACCGATCGCTCATCTCGGTGAGACCAAAATGTTACGTAGGGAAACAGAGAGATTACAACCCCATATCGGTGAGAACGAGATCCCTATCGGTGAGACCGATTTGCCTAGGGTTTGTGGCAGTGGCTATGACATTTGAAACTCAATGGCGCCGGATAGGAAAAATAGGTGGGGCCGAGTTTGACTTTTGCTTTAGGTCATACGTGGATGTGAGAAAGTAGTTGAGGGTTTTGGAGCATATCACTAAGCATGTTGAGCAAGAACCTCATTAAGCAACACCTCATCCCTCCTTGATAGTATTGGCTTTTCCTATAGACTCAATGTGATCTTGGATCACTAAAATGGAAAATGTAGAGTCTTGAGCTTTGAGCTTGAGCCAATCCTTTGTCCTTAGCATTTTGAGGGGTCCACTTTTCTCATCCATGCCATGCCAATCATTGAGCTTTCCTGAGATATTAATCTTGAAATAGCATTAGCTCAATGAGCTATATGTTGTTAGGAATTACCAAAACCACCTAGGGATAGTTGCACTTTCAGATGGACCCACACAGCTTGGGGATAATGTAGCCCGAGGGGCACCCCTAACTAAACAAACCAAAAAATGTCACCTGGCACCGTTGCTGAAGAAGTGTTGAGGTAGCCGAAGACGCGCGCTGCAGAAGCTGCTACTCACGAGTCGCCTAGGCCTTGAACCTCGTGAGGCTCTGGAGGCTCGGGGGGCTCACGAGGATTCATCGCCACCTCCGATAGGATCGCCTGGTGCCTGGCCTCCTGAGCTGCCAGGACGCTCCGCATGTTGAGCTGGTGCATGACAGCCCTGTTCAGCAAACCAAAAGGCATGCAAGCGTAGTTGTGAGGGGGGCCCTCACACCGGCCAACGCGGGATGGCCAGGAGAGCTCCTGAGACGCGGCCATGTTGAGCCCAGGGATGTTGATGCAGGCGTGCAGCTCACTGTCCTCGACGGGGCAAGGAGCCGCGCCGGGTGGTGGGCGACGGTCGCCTCGCATAGCTATTGCCTCCTGAAGCTCCTCGATTGCCTTAGTGATGAACTCCTGAGCGCCTGGCGCTCCGCGCCCTGCACTTTCCTCACGGAAGCGTGCGTTGAAGTACGCCTCCACATGGTGCCCGAGCACCTCCCTCGTGACGCTGACCAGGTCAGAGGCCCTCCATAGGAGAGCCCCCGCGCCCAGCCTAAGAGGGGCGCCGGGCACGCCTTCCTATGCGAGAGGGGAAGGCGCCCCGTCAATGGGCACAAGGCTTGAGGCAGCGCCGCCGAACACCCCACCCTCCTGAGGTCCTTGGCGGAGTAGCTACGTCTTCTTCTTGGGGATAGCCTCAGGAGGGTAGGCAGCGCCCTTGTCATCTAGGTCCTCGACTGCCGCAACCTGCTAGGCGCGCTCGAGAAAGCACACCGCGTCCTTCTCCTCGCAGGTGACCATGATGATGTCGCAGCTTCCTGGCATCTTGACGATGTTGTAACCATGATGAGTCACTACCATGAACTTGGCCAGGGCCAGATACCCAAGGATGGCGTTGTACGGGAGGCGAATGTGGGCGATGTCGAAGTCGACGAGCTCAATGCGGTAGTTGTCGCGCTTGCCGAAGGTGTTAGGGAGGCGGATCTTCCCTATCGGGGTGGTGGAGCCGTCGGTCACTCCTGAGAAGGGCTTGGTAGGCTGCAACTGTTCGTAGGGCCCATGCAGTCGGTCGAACATCTCAACAGAGAACATTGAGCCCCGCACCGCCATCAATGAGTGTCTTGGTGACGAGGATGTTGCTGATGGTAGGCGAGCAGAGCATCGGGAGGGCACCGGCAGTTGCCGCACACTTGAGCTGGTCAGAAGAGTTGAAGGTGATGGTGTACTTGGACCACCTGAGCAGACGCGTTGCCTTGAGTTTGGGGAGGGCCGCGTTCACCTCACGCGTGAACTGCTTGAAGATGCGATGGGAGGCTGGGGCCCAAGTGCCACTTAGGATGCAAGTGATGGCACGAGGCTCTTGGAAGCCCCCAACCCCCCCCCCTCCCCCTCCCCCCCCCCCCCCCCCCCCCGTCCTGGTGGTGGTCATCATTCCTTCTTGGTGGTGGAGGCAGCAGAGGAAGGCCGGCGTTGCCCTAAGGGCGGTCCTCGTGAGGCTGATCTCTCCAGGCGCCCTCACAAGGCTGACCCCGCCAGTGGTCCTTGCGAGACTGGTCGCGCCAGTCTTGGCAGGGGTCGCGGCTGTCCTAGCGTCCTCCGCCTTGGCCACCTCCACGGTCGTAGCCTCGGTCGTTGCACTCGGGGCGACAACCGAGGCGCCCGTCGCGGATGGCCCTGAGCTCCTGGCAGTCATTGGTGTTGTGGTTGTGCATGTTGTGGAAGACTCAGAACGGGCGGCTGCCCTTGGATTACTCTGAGTGGTCGTAGACGTGCTTCATCTCTGGTTCGGCCGCGAGCACGGACGGTCCCTTGTGCTTCACGTACTTGGCCTTGGTCTTCTTATCTTCTGGGTCAGCCTCCAGAAGTTCCAGGAGGGAGAGGCGACCTTCCTTAGCTCTCGCACACTTGGTTGCCATGTTGAACATCTCGAGAGCCGTGCACAGGTCCTCATGTATGGCGATCACCTCCTTCATCTTGACGTCACAGATGCCATCAGTGAACGCCGAGATGATGGCCTCATCCGACACCTTGGGGATCTTGAGTCGAACAATATTGAAGCGTTGCATGTACTTTTGCAAGGTCACTCCTGGCTACTGCTTGATGTGCCAAGGGTCACCCACAGCCAGCACGCGGTCACGACTGCCCTGGAAGTTGGCGACAAAATGTTCTCGCATCTCGTCACGGGAGGAGATCGATCCCGCGGGGAGGATGAGGAGCCACGAGCGTGTGCCATCTTTGAGGGCCATGGGAAACCAATTTTCCATAACCTTCTCATCACCGTTGGCCACCTCAATGCTCATCTTGTAGAGCTGCAGGAACTCAGCGGGGTTGGGGGTGTCATGTAGCGTGGCGGCAGGTCGGGCTTGAACTTCCCTGGCCAGACGACGCTACGCAGCTCCGGTGTGAACGTGCGGCATCCCACTGTGGTCACGGGAGCCCGCCGTAGAAGTGGAGCCTGATCTTGGTGCTCATGTGCCACCACCACAAGCGGCGTGCGGTCTTGACGTGGCGGTGCTGGGAGCACGCGCACATCTCCTTGCGGCCGCTGCACCACCTGGCAGCTTTCCTCGTCAGGCGTCGGCGCCCTGCACGGCGGGTCGCGACGTGGAGCCTCATGCCTTGCGCTCGAGGGCGACGTCTTGTCTGGGAGGTGGAGGAGGCGCGTCGTGGGCCACATCACCTGTGAGAGGCGGCGGGGGAAGCAGCGAGCGGGACGGCGCAGGGGTCTCTCCGGCGGCGCTGACAAGCTCGGCGATGCGGTCTAGCCAGTCCTCGTAGAGGTCGTCGATGGGGCGATAGCGCAGGAGCTCGTGTGCCATGAGCAACGTAGCCTGTGCATTCGACGGCCCGCGACGAGCATGAGATGATGAAGTGGCTGTCGGGGTCAGCCACGGAGTGGCGGTGTGCCCATCCCAACGCATAGAGGGTTGCATTAACGAAGCCTGCTGCTCGTGGGTCGCCGGGCCGATGGCAGTGTTGGCCGCGGGCAAGGGGGATTGGCAGGGAACACCATCGCCTACGGGTGCCGTTTGGGCGACGTGGGTGACGTGGGCGGCGAGGGCAGCCCGGCGCTCATCACGAACTCGACGAGCGTCAGCCATGGGGACGGCGAAATGGTGGTGAATCGACTGGAGGAAGAGAGGCTCCGACGCACCCCTACCTGGAGCACCAAATGTCAAATTTCGGGCTTCCTAGACCCTGGATAGATTTGAACTCTGGGGTGTGTGTGAAGAAATCAACCTCCCCAGTCTGCCTACTTGCCAATCTCACGGCCTAGCTCGATGAACGAGAAGGAAATGGGACACGGCAGTTTACCCAGGTTCGAACTACCTTGCGGTGTAAAACCCTACTCCTGCTTTGTGGTGGATTGGCCTTGCGGTGGGTTGAGGGTGAACTAGTATACTGGAAGAACGACCTCAGGAGGTGTGTTCTTGAGCTGGTGGGGGAGAGGATGATCTCTAGGATCCGATCCCTCTCTACGGTGGTGGTGTTGCCCTATTCATAGTGGCTTTTGTCCTCTTCCCAAATGAAGGTGGGAAGGGATCCCACATGGCCAAATTCTAAGGGAGACAACTAGTACATCTTATCCTGACAAAGGTAGTCTTCGCCTGCAAAGCTTCTGGTCATGACATCGTGGTGGGCTCAACGATGACCTCTATCCTGCCATCCTGGCGGTCTTGATCGTGTTGCATGGGAATGGAAACCTTTGGCTAATTCCTCGGGACGCCGCGTCTGCGCATGCCTCCTTAGCACCAAAGAGGAAACTGTTGTCATGTGCCCGCTGGCACCCCCCTATCCTTGGTCGTCATGGCTCACGCCATTTGAGCATCACGAGGTGAGGCTTGCATAGAAATTTCTGCCCCTCAAGAGCCAGCCTGAGGAGGCCGCTCCTTCTGGAGGTCTTGGTGTCATCCGCCTCGCGAGGCTTGGCCCCTCGCGAGCGTCTTGAGTTGTCAATGCTGAAGATGGATCGTACCAGGCCGTTGATGGAGCCATGCCGTGGGCCGCAGGCAGGCAAGTCTTGGTACCCCCATTCCTAGAACGCCGACAAATTCATTTTCCATTTTTTGAGTGCCCAAAATGAGTTTTTTTTGCGAAGGACCTACCATATATTTGTTGCAAAATGGCACCAAATCATTTATATAAAATATTAGGCCATATTTAATGTACAATTGATCAAATGGTTGGGTGTCAAAAACTTTGAGCCGCCTGTAGTGAAAAAGACAAATTTCCACATATTCAATAGGAAATGGGTCAAATTTGAACTGCAGTTATCTCATAGTTTGCTCATGATTTTTTTTTTTGAAAAAACATTTTTTGGTACAAAGGTATCTATTTAATCAGAGAAACACCAAAAGTTTTCCAAGATTCAATCACTAGCTAGGAATGGTCATGCCCGCCTGTCGGTTCTATATCCGACGTATCTCGTAGTAGGGGTCCTAAGCTAGCCGTCTTGGAGCGATGGTAACATGGACACGGGATTTTACCCAGCTTCGAAGAGATAATACCCTACATGTTGCTTTTGATTGTTTTCATATGGGGTGTAGTACAGAGTACATATATCTACCATGAGATTGTTCTCATGGATATAAGATTGTCTATTGACTAGCCTGGCCTCGGTTTATATAACACACTAGAGGCCTAGGGTTTTAGGAGAGTCCTCGTCTTGGGCGCCAAGTCTTGTGGGATCTCCCATGTATCTGGCATGGGCTTCCCGAAGTGGCCCATGAGTGAACCGCCATGGGAATCCTCGGCCCGATCCAGCTGGTCGGGAGACGAGCGGTGAGTCCCCCCTAGTCCAGGACACCGTTAGTAGCCCCTTGAACCGGTCTTCAAGTTGGGGACGCTCCTCGATTCTTCCGAACTGTTCTTCATCTTCGGTCGTCGGTCTTGAAAACTGGTTCAACAAATCTTCCCATCTTCGACCTTGAGGATTTCCAAAGAGGATCCGAAGAGTTTATACGTTGGGTATCCGAGGAGCCCCTTTAAGTTATCGGCCTCTATCAATGCCTTGTTATTTTTACTCCCACCTCGGGTTTTGAAGTGTTTCCTGTCCGGCGGTGTCCTCTTGCATCCGAGCTCCAACACCGGACTGGATTCAAGGTATCTTTCGCAGCCGAGCACCAACGTCGGACTATATCCGAGCTCCAACGCCAGACTGTACCCGAGCTCCAACGCCGGACTATATCCGAGGTGTCATAGATCACCTTGGCTTGAAAGGGTTTGAAGGGGGTTATTCGAGCTTAACACTGAAAAGATCTCTATGGAACCAGCCGCTCGCAGGCGAGCTTTACGCCGGACTGCTTCCGAGGTGATGCACAACCTCCGGCTCAGGCTGATTGTTTGTGGATTTTATTTCTGATTGACGCAATTTATTTACTGACGAGATATATAGCCAGTAGCCCTCAAGGTGTGTGTCAGCCTAAAATCCGAGATGCACATTAGAGGAGATAGTGATCGGCGGACGGGCCCTTAAGAGAGGGATTTGAGAAGTCGCCGTAATATATTAGCTTGATGCTGGATAAGCCCCAGTTGTTACCTACTGTTGTCCAGAGACGCGTTTGCCCATAGTTCGGTCAAGCCGAACACTAAGCACTTTGAATTTGTTGTATTGAATAGGCAATGTAGTAGCCCCCGAGCCACTGGTCGGGTGGCAACACCAGATCAGGGGACCGATGTGCCCCTTAAATATTTGTAAATAATGAGCGCAAAGCCCAGTAACCCCCGAGCCTTACTGTGGGCACGGGTGGCCGAATTAAGGATCGATATCCATTTGACAGAAAATTTTGTTGTGTTTAACACAAACTTTTCAAAAAGAGAATAAAGATCTCTCAAAGGAGCTTAGAGTTGGTTGAAATCAAAGCGCACCAAGGTTGGCCCAAGGGGTTTTTAAAAGATGGGTTGCAGTAAATGGATTTTACTGCAATTTTTATGTGTAATGATTCTATGTATCCAAGTACTTGACATCATTAATGCTCGGATCCGCATTGTATAAAACTTTGTTGACCGACCATCGGCTTCAATCTCCTCGGCCAGTAGTCGGGGAGTGTTTGTCCCACTTTATAAAGCGTTTATGAGGGCAAAGATTTATGGAAAACAAGGCAATCTGGCCATACGGTTTTATGAACAAAGGCATGCGGAGAGTTTGTTATACTAATGTAAGAAACATCTTCCAAAGAAAATAGTCCCGCTATCGGTTCCTTTCTTTGGGTTGTCATGCCGACCATGATCATGAAACCTCACCTCCGATCAATGCAGGAGAAAAATATTGAGGATTTAGTTTGGGAAAAGTTCCTAAACTATGTGGTCTTTAGCGGACCTAAATTTTCACTTCCGTCGTTGCCGACCAATTATGTCCTTGAAGATCGCTAGCTTTCGGCTTCACACAGTCTGAGGTACTAACTCGGATGACCCGGTAGTAACGATCACAGAGGTGTTCCCTTTACCGCCTAGCCGAACAATCGGGAACGTAGGGGTAAGAACAGGAGCCAGGCAACCCAGCTTGGCCAAAATCTTGAGTCAAATTGATACATATTTAGGGCTTTATAACGATGATTACGGAAGGCAGCCCTCATATATTAAATACATACGTCGATGATGTGTTTATTTTGACTCCGTTGCGACCGTTTATCATTTGAAAGTGGCCCATCGTTGGCTTCCACCCCCTTGTAGATGCTATGTAGGGTGTTTCCGCAATAGCAAAACAACCCTTCGCCAATGTCTCAGCCCCCGAAGGCGGTTGTGTTAGTGGAAACGAGGCAATCAGATATCCAGGATTTATAACTTTCACTTAGTCATAGGAGCTTAAAGTTGGGAGGCCAGCTACTAGCCCCCGGCTAGTGTTCGGCGTCAACCAAGGTCAAGTTATTAACACTGCGGCCAATGTTATGAACGGCCCATCGTTTAACACGGGGTGACATCCATCGATCTTGACACAGTCATTGGATCGCTGACCAGTTTACGCTTATTGTGACAGTTAGTTTTCGACTTTCTCCACTGAGGCACTTAACCATGCAAGCTGGAAGCACAATCGCAGTGGTTCTCCCTTTGCACACCTAGCCGAATAAAGCGGAATGTAGGAGGCAAGCACAGGAGCCGGGCAACCCAACTATTGACCGAAGACACAATTCGAAACTGATGCATATATAGCAATATCCGAGAATGTTTTTGCCGAATCTCTAAAGGTGTCCGGTGTTGCACTGCGAGACTAATGCTGGAAACACATAAATATTCTAAAAGTGTCATAGGCTTGGAAAACCAAAAAACTTCAGTAAAAACTGTACGCCTGAACTAAATTAATTCATTTGGTGCCAATCCAAAAATTGGTCTTAAATTTTTTGTGCTTCTGTCATGCTTTAACATGTCACATCCGATCTCTAGACTGCAAGTAGGTCAGCATCGGCTTCAATCTCCTTATCCCGAAGGCGGAGTGCTTCTTCGAGGCCTGTTTAGCGAACTAAACTCGCGCAGCTTTAGAGAGAAACCAGGCTATCCAGCTATTGACCATACACTCGAGTCGAAAAAGGAGTGATAGAAAAAGACTTTGCAATGACTGAGAAGAAAACACATTTACTATAAAACGGCTCATATAAATTTAAAAGCCCCTGGTTAACATGGAAAAATGGAGTGTTTTTAGCAAACAACTTTTTGTTTAAAACAGATATAATGCTTGGTCGAACTGAACAAAAATTTAAAATTTTAAAAGTGTGAGCATGAAAGCAACTTAGCTGGTTAATGTGCTCGATGTAGATGACGCGGTTGAGCCTGCTGCCGGACTAGGTCCAAGCCCCCGAGCTGGCCCTAAGGTGGCCGGGCGAAGAGCTCGACGCTCCTAAGTGGAAACGCAACATCATTGATGTGGCGAGGTGGAGCCCCCTGCCCCGCTAATGTGACGAAGCAGGTCAACGTATCAAGCACCGCCTTAATGTTGGCACGAACAGTGCACCGAAGTGACAACACAATTCGGTTGATGAAAGTGGGATGACAACGTAGGCATGCTGAGGTGACCATATATCGCAGTCAAAATCGATTTCCTGCACAAACAAATTAGTGCAAGCAAGAAACAACAATAATTGAAATAAAGATATAATGCATAATTAATATATGCAAAGCGAATAATCAGGTAAATTTGGCCCGGGTGCCGAGGTCAGTTCAACGGAGTGGCAGTGCGAATATGTTGATGTAGGTCGGCATGCGTGGGGAGAAACATCGGCCTGGCATCATCCGAACTCATTGTGCAGAGGTGTTGGTCGGTGCGGTGGCTGTCGGCCGCATAAGATAGCTTGTTGCATCAATCCGATATTGATGCACGCGCAACAACTAGTAGTGCTAATGGCATCAGGGAAGCACATGAAAGAGAGACCATTAATGAAAAATGTAGATGGCCTCCAAACTTAATTAAATAATAGGGAAAAACAAAGATCAAATCTCCCTATGACTGAGCTGAGCCGAACTATCGTCGGTCTCACATGCATGTTGTGTACGGTACTGCGTCATCTCCACGGCTGAGCCGAACTATCGCCGCTCTCACAGGCATGTTGTGGCGCAGTCAAAGTTGATTACATGCACACATAAAATAGTGCAAGCCAATAATAATAGTAGTAGTAATAATAATATAATTAAAAAAATTGCTGCACAATTAATAATTTATGCAAAGTGAATAATAAAAGAGATAACGCCCGTGCGCCGAACATCCGACGAGGTAGAGCTCTCTCGGCGATGCCGAAGTCCTTGAGGCAACCGAACATGTAGGTATGGCAATGCGACCAATAAGGTGATCACGTGAGTCAATTTATGCCGATTGGGATGACGGCGTCGGCTTGCCGAATTGACCGCGTGACGCGGTTGAAATCGATTACCTACACACGTAAAATAGTGCAGTCCGAAAAGATCTTCTACTTAATTGTCATAAATGAAATAAACAATTAAAGGAATACGGCTTGAGAGCCGAGGTCGGCCTGGTGGAGCGCCAAGGTTCGTGTGCCGCGTCCGAAGTGACCCCACGACTTGGTCGGTGGAGGTGGGACGATGACGTCGGCTTGCCGGCGGCGGGGCATAGTCGAGGTTAATTATATGCATGCATTAAGTAGCACAAGCTAGGTAATAATAACAAAGTAAAGGAATAATGAAAAAATTGCAGAATTATTACTGCGAAATAAATTATTAAAAGAAATTTGGCCTGGTGCGAGGACGATGTCGACACAAGGCGTTGGAACGCCAAGGTGACAGAATCTGAATTCGCAGGGTCACCCAAGTTGCAGACACAATGTGTGCGGGACAGTGACGACATATCGAGTTGCCCTAAAACGACGACCTTAAAGTGGACCAGGCTGCAAAACCTGCAGTACCAAAAATCGCTAACGAGCAGAAAATACTCTTTGAAATATTATTAGTATGTGCAACACGAATAATTAAAACAATTGGACCTGTCGACTTATCCGACGATGTGGAAACTTGCTAGTAGATGGAGACAACGATGGACGAGAGACTTCCTGGCCGGAGTGCATCAGGCTGGACAATATATGGAACTGCCGATCCAAATGCGGAGGTCGGTTTGATGAAGGGTCTGACGCGTACGTCGGTCGGCCAGATCGATGCAGACGGAAAAAACATGTACAAGTGTCGGCAAAGTATCTCTGCAAAAAATAATGCAGTACAAACCAACAGAAAACAATCTCTGTGTTATAATTTTACATGCTAAGCAATTAGCCAAGAAAAATAAAATCTGACCACGATGACCACAGCAGACCGAAGTAGATAAAAACGATCTGGATCAGTAATCAAATCACTTTGGCCTTCATCTTTTCAGGAGGATTCACCAATACATGAAATAGCAGTACTAACAATTGAATTAAAATTAGTGGTACTTTTAGTCTATGCACTTATCAACAAAAAGTAATACTAGTAGAGGACAAGCTGCAGCCAAGTACTGGATCTAAAAAAGGGAGAGAGAGAGAGAGAGAGAGAAAGGAGCCTCCCTAGTGCATGCAATCCTGCTCCCTGTGTGCTTGGGTGCCTCAAAAGGTGGCTTGGTCGGCCGATGTTGCTGTCGAAAGGCCTCGGGATTTGTGTTGCATCTAGTACTAATTGATGTAGTACTTTGACACTAGTACAGATAGTTAAATCTTGGGGACGCATCAAGGTTGGACATCCAATTTGTTTACTAGTACGGATAAAGTCCTCCGCATGTGGAACCCTGCCGTCGCCCGCCAAGGAGTGCAGATTATATAGATCATCCGTGTCCGTGCACAAATCCATGAACACGACAACGTAAAATCAGAAAAAGTAATCCTTAAAGAAATTAAGTGATGATGAATAGATCTAATCGGAAAGACATCACCTGATCATCCCATCGAACCGCGGCGATCACCCAGCTGGCTCTCAATGAAAGCATCAATGTCGGTTCTATATCCGGCGTATCTCACAGTAGGGGTCCTAAGCTAGGCGTCTTGGAGCGATGGTAACATGGACACGTGATTTTACCCAGCTTCGGGCTCTCTCGAAGAGATAATACCCTACATGATGCTTTTGATTGTTTTCATATGGGATGTAGTACAGAGTACATGTATCTACCACGAGATTGTTCTCATGAATATAAGATCGTCTATTGACTAGCCTGGCCTCGGTTTATATAACACACTAGAGGCCTAGGGTTTTAGGAGAGTCCTCGTCTTGGGTGCCAAGTCTTGTGGGATGTCCCTTGTATGCAGCATGGGCTGCCCGAAGTGGCCCATGAGTGAACCGCCATGGGGTCCTCGGCCCGATCCAGCTGGTCAGGAGATGACGCGGTGAGTCCCCCCTAGTCCAGGAGACCGTCACCGCCGTTTTGACAGCATGAAAAATCGACATGAAAAATTCAAAAAGATCAAAAAGTTGGAAACCTTTGCATTGTGTCATTATATGTGACCAAGTTACCAGTAAAAATAATAAACTTGTAATTTGGAAATTATTTTTAAGAAGTGTTCTCGGAAATGATTTATCATGTGTGAAGATTCATGGCTTTCAAGCCAAAGGATCAATCTTATGGCCACATCCATGTCATAGTTTGTTCAAATGATCTCATATTGAGCACAAGGGTGCATCTTCTAATGGAAAAGAATGTTGGCTAAGGAAGTTTTCTTTTTATTTGGACGAAAATTTCATTTTCCATTTTTTGAGTGCACAAAATGAGTTTTTTGTGAAGGACCTACCATATATTTGTTGCAAAATTCAACCAAATCATTTTTATAAAATGTTATTCCATATTTAATGTACAATTTACCAAATGGTTGGGTGTCAAAAGTTTTTATCCACCTCTCGCAAAAAAGACAAATTTCTGCCGATTCAGTAAGAAGCGGGTCAAATTTGAACTGCAGTTGCCTTATAGTTTGCTCTTTATTTTTCCAAAAATCATTTCTAGGTACATAAGTATTATTTAATCAGAGATAGATGGTGTGGTGGCAAGACGTCGAGGTTTGGATGGTGTCCGAGGACCCCAACTCCAGAGCACATAAACCAGCATGCCACCGCGTGGTCACTGCGTGCCTGTGGCGTTACCACGCGTTCTGGGTAGCCTAGGCATGTCTGGTGGGTTGTTCACTCCCCTGATAGGTGTTAGGAGGAATAATACGACATAAGAATCTCACGAGGAGACTGAACTAAGCTCAAACATGAATTAGCAGCTAAGTTTTGATTAGTGGTGGGGGAAATGCACATGGCCAATGGGCATGAGTTTTTACTGAGGATGATTGTCGGTGTCAAAACCGGCGGATCTCGGGTAGGGGATCCCGAACTGTGCGTCTAGGCCGGATGGTAATAGGAGGCAAGGGACACGAAGTTTTACCCAGGTTCGGGCCCTCTTGATGGAGGTAAAACCCTATGTCCTGCTTGATTAATATTGATGATATGGATAGTACAAGAGTAGATCTACCACGAGATCGGAGAGGCTAAACCCTAGAAGCTAGCCTATGGTATGATTGTTGTTCTGTATGTTGTCCTACGGACTAAAACCCTCCGGTTTATATAGACACCGGAGAGGGTTAGGGTTACACAAAGTCGGTTACAATGGTAGGAGATCCACATATCCGTATCACCAAGCTTGCCTTCCACGCCAAGGAAAGTCCCTCCCGGACACGGGACGAAGTCTTCAATCTTGTATCTTCATAGTCCAGGAGTCCGGCTGAAGGTATAGTCCGGCCATCCGGACACCCCCTAATCCAGGACTCCCTCAGTAGCCCCTGAACCAGGCTTCAATGACGACGAGTCCGGCGCGCAGATTGTCATCGGCATTGCAAGGCGGGTTCCTCCTCCAAGTACTTCATAGAAGATTGTGAACACAAAGAATAGTGTCTGGCTCTGCAAAATAAGTTTCCACATATTGCCATAGAGAGAATAATATTTACACAAATCTAATCTGCTGACGTATTCCATACTGTGACATCGCACCACGGCCAAGCCTTTATTCGAATCGTTTTATTGTCCCACCTCAGTGTGTCATGCGAGGCGGTTTCCTTGGCACGTCTTGTGAAAGCAGAGATCGTGTCCCCTTATTCCGGGATTCTCATCAATACGGGTGTAGGTAACCCAACCGCGCCATTGATTACGGTGCTTGGAGATAAGCGAGTTTTACCAGGCTGGTGGGGACACGTAGTTGCGTCCACCCATATAAGGGGATAAGGATCCACCTTTTCACCTACGCCTTCTTCCTCCTTTGCCTATCCATTTTTGCGCAGTCGAGCTCCAGCACCCAAGTCCGGACTCCCCACCTCAACCTTCTCCAGCCATGTCCGGAGCGGGAGGCAAGTGGATGGTCTCCTCCGTCACGGAGGGACACATCAAAAAACTGAGGAAGGCCGGATACCTGTCTAACGACATCGCATACCAACTTTCCGAAGAGGGGCAGCTCCTCCCCACCCCAAGGCCCCATGAGAGGGTAGTGTTCCTTACCCACTTCGTCCGTGGACTGGGCTTTCCTATCCACCCATTCGTCCGGGGACTCATGTTCTACTACAGCCTGGATTTTCATGATCTGGCCCCGAACTTCATCCTCAACATCTCGGCGTTTATCGTCATGTGCGAGGCTTTCCTCTGCATCCGCCCCCATTTCGGCCTATGGCTCAAGACTTTCAATGTCAAGCCGAAGGTGGTGCGCGGCAACCAGGTGGAGTGCGGAGGCGCCATGGTGGGAAAGATGCCCAACGTCTTATGGCTCGAGGGCTCCTTTGTGGAGACCCTGAAGGGGTGGCAATCGGGGTGGTTTTACATCACCGAGCCGCGCGACCCTAAGTGGGTCACAGCCCCCGAGTTCCGGTCCGGACCCCCAACGCAGCTCACGTCCTGGAAAGAGACGGGCCTGTCGTGGGGCAGCAAAGGAGAGGTGACTGGACTGCAAACATGCATCCAAACCCTGGTGAACAAGCAGCTCAGGCTTGTCAACATAGTCCAGGTTATGCTCATCCGCCGGATCCTCCCGTGTCAACAACGGGACTTCAATCTATGGGAGTTCAACCCGGCGCAGCACTGAACTCTGAGCAGGCTCTTCGACACGATGTACGAAGATGCCTGGAAGGTGCTTTTCAAGGGCGCCGAGGCTCCCGCATCCGCTACCGAGGATCGCGGATTCAGTGCATAGCGTCATGCCAACGCGGTAAGTTGTTTGTACCTTTTACAGGGTATTAGTTTTTCATAGTTTAACTCTATGCGGGATCTAAGCTCCCTTACCTTTGACAGGATTGGCAGGCGAAGTCCGGACAGATCGACTATTCGGCTCCTTTGCCCGAAGACCCAGCCGATGCCCGCTTGGCGAAGTTGTTGGTTCCGGCACCCCATGTGGTGCCGGAGAAGAAGGCCACGAAGAAGGCCACGGGGACTCGAAAACGTGTCCGGCGCCAGGAGGTGTCGGGTTCATCATCTGACGGCTCCAAGGCGCATTCCTCCCGTGAAGACGAGGAGGAAGAAGAAGAGACCTCTCCCCCTCCAGCGGGGGGAGAGAAGAAAAGGAAGGCCGCCCTCACTGGGGAGGCCGAAGGGTCCAAGAAGGGGAAAACCCTTCCTCCGGACTACTCCACCAATGCCGACGACGGCGGAGAGGAGTGGCTGCTCAGGGCCAAGCCCCTGGCGAAATCATAAGTATCCGAATACCAGAGTAATTCATAGTATTCCTTTATTGCACAGCTTTCCCTTATGTCGAATATGATTATGCAGACCCCCCAAGGCCGGGCTCGACGAGTCGTCGAGCAGCTCCCTGGATTCGTCGGACGTGAATTCACTTCCGCCCGCTACCTTCCCCCACCCAACGGACGACGCCGAGGTGCTGTCCCAACAGGTTCCAAGCCAGGAGGAGGTGGTCCTGAAGGCGCCACAAGGCGACCTCCCGGACTCCAGGAGTCAAGGGGATAAAACCCCCTAGGGCTCCAAGTCCGTCTCTAGGCCGGACACCGCTCCGGAACCTTCAAAGGTTCCAGAGTCTGGCGGGCGGCCTCCTTCCAAGAGGAGCAAGCCCACCATGCCGGTGACCCCCTCCAACCGGAGGCGCCGGACAATCTGTTGGAGGTGCTCAAAGGCGCCTCCATCGACGAGGAGCACCGCACCATTATGAGTGCGATGGTCCAAAAGGTTCAGTCCGCCAAGAGCGGACTGACTGAAGCTTGTGCTAGCCTTTTAACAGGCTTTGAGGTAAGTAAAGAATGTGTAAATAATATTACCGCATAGACAATAGCCCCTGATGCTCTGTTTGGTGTTCGGGCAAAAAAGCCGAAGAGAGGATCAAATAAAATTCGTAGGAGTCTAACAAAAAGGAGTAAATATGCATATGGAGGCTTCTGTGCTGGCGTCCGCCGCACTGACTGCGGAATGGACACGCTAAAGCAGAACCTCGAGCAGTCCAAGCAAGAGCTCGGGCGTGCCAAGAAGCAGCTCGAGGACAAGGAAGGTAAGAAATACCTTGTTCAAATATATATAAAAAGTGCAATTGCAAAAAATGACAGGATTATCGTGGCTATTGTAGGGGCCACGTCTGAGGTGGCGTCCCTTAAGCAAGCGCTGTTCGAGGCCGAGAAGACGGCGGCCACGGAGCGCACCGAGCGGGAGAAGTATGAGGCCCAGGTTGGCAAGGTGCGGCAATAGCTCCAGGCTCTCATGAAAAAACATGAGAGTTTGGAGCTTGACTCAAAGACGCGAGCGTCCGAGCTCGCGATGGCTATTGAAAATGCCAAGTCTGCCAAGGCCGAATCCCAGAAGACCCTCCAGGAGTTGGATGCGGTGAAAAAGATAGCGGCGGGTAAGGCATTATTTATGCAAAGCAAACACATAAATGTGAGTTACTTGTTACTTACCCGAATCCGGAGCTCTCTAGGGGCATTCATAGATCTTCCCCATAGCGTGTCCGATGCCGCCGCATTCTATCGAGCAGAGGAGGGCAGCTCGACAGAGAAGGTGTTCTGGTCTCAGTATGCTGAGGCCGGACACCCCGTGCCCCTGAGCGACCAGCTGAAGCAACTGGTCGAGCTCCACAAGGCGGCCGAACAGGCCATGAAGGGCCTCATAGTCCGGCTGTGGCCTGGAGAGGCTCTGCCTGGGAGCTATTTCGGGCTGGTGCGACGGCTGGTGGGGGCCTGTCCAAGGCTCGAAGTCATCAAGCGCTCCGTCTGCATTGAAGGTGCCCGTAGGGCCCTTGCCCGTGCTAAGGTGCACTGGGGCAAGCTGGATGCTGAGAAGCTTGTGAAGGACGGGCCACCGCCGGGGAAAGAGCATCGCAAGCCCGAGAATTATTATAAGGATGTTCTGAAGGGTGCCCGCCTTATGGCGGATGAATGTTCCAGGGATGTAATTTTTGAGTAAAACTCGCTCGTTTTGTCCTGTGCGCTGAAAACTTGTTCATATGCGCTAAGCAATGCTGTTGGAATTTAAAATATTACCTTCTGTGCGGCTGTTTATCAATTCTGAGAGATGGCGAGTCATCGGCTTCTGCCCCCATGCCGCTAGTGCTGGGGTGTTCGGGGATAAACCTGAGCGCTCTTTTTCCCATGTTTGGGTCCTTCGAGGGAGGCGCTCAGCACAACGAACAAGGCAATCGGACTATAATGCGTGAACACTCTCACTTAGCCAGAGAATTCTATAATTTTAAATTTCGGCGAAGCCCCTGGTATTCGGAAGACCGAGTTTGGGGCGCTATCCACGCCTTGGCCGGACAGAGCCGACTCCTCGCTCTAAGCGGCATAAGTCTTTAGGGACTCGAAAAACCTCTCGAACAGCGACCAGCTCTCGCTTCATCATGACAGTCAGTTTTAGCTTTCTCTACTGAGGTGCTCGACCCAGTCAACTGGGGCACAATCGCAGTAGTTCTCCTAGTGCTACCTTAGCCGATATAGCGGAATGTAAGGCACCAAAACATAGGAGCCGGGCAAACCCAACTATTGACCCAAGACATGATTCGGAGCCGATGCATATAATGCTATAAGTTCGGGGTGCCGCACTTGTTAAAGTGTTCGGACTTCTCACACCATATTGAGGGGTACTAAAGCCCCTGGCGTATTTTGGCCGTACCAAAGTGTACGGGTGCAACATGTCGTTAAGGAACATATATTTGTAAAAAAAAGAGTAATGCAAAAATAGAAAAAAGCTATGCATTGTTTATTGAAAAGGGCTGCGATCAAAGCAGAACGATACGAATAATGCGATAAGCAAAAGGTTGGACTATTTAACATGTCCATTACAGGGGCAGGCTGCGGAATGGTATGCGAAACAGGTATACTGCTCGTGATAGAGACCACCTGGGAGTTCCGTAATGCGGCATGGCTTGCCTGCTTCCCTGGTTCTTGCATCGTTTGTGCGGCAATTGAACTGCCGAACAGGCCTTCCGAAGAATGGAGTACTGAAAGTAAGAGAAAATTAAAGAAAAATTGGCAGCCCCTGGTGCGGTTTAAGCCATGTTTCGGGCGTGCCGTGATGGTGCCCCTCCCCCTGTACCCATGGTATTTCTAGAGCGTAGTTATGTACGCGAAGCACTGGTGTCGCATTTTTGTGAGGGCTGGGGTTGGGGCCGCATTGCTACGCCTTCTCGGAACGTGCCAGGCAGTCTTGTTGTAGGTTACTCCGGGCGCGCTTGATGGTGTTCGGACGTTTAATGGCCGGACTGGAGAACTGCCTGGAGAGGCTGCTTTGTACTTCCGCTGCAAGGGCCACCATGTGCTCCTCCGTTCGGAGGGGGCGTTCGGTGTTTCCATTGACCATAATTACTCCTCAAGGGCCTGGCATCTTGAGCTTAAGGTATGCGTAGTGCGGCACCGCATTGAACTTGGCGAATGCGGTTCGCCCGAGCAGTGCGTGATAGCCACTGCGGAATGGGACTATGTCGAAGATTAACTCCTCGCTTCGGAAATTATCCGGAGATCCGAAGACCACTTCAAGTGTGACTGAGCCTGTACAGTTGGCCTCTACACCTGGTATTATGCCTTTAAAGGTCGTTTTGGTGGGCTTAATCCTCGAGGGATCTATGCCCATTTTCCGCACTGTATCCTGGAAAAGCAGGTTTAGGCTGCTGCCACTGTCCATAAGAACTCTAGTGAGATGAAATCCGTCAATAATTGGGTCTAGAACCAATGCGGCGAATCCGCCATGACGGGTGCTAGTGGGATGGTCCCTTCGATCAAAGGTGATCGGGCAGGAGGACCATGGGTTGAACTTTGGGGCGACTGGCTCTACCGCGTATACGTCCCTTAACGCACGCTTCCGCTAACTCTTGGGGATGTGGGTTGCGTATATCATGTTCACCATCCGCACTTGTGGGGGGAAACCCTTCTGTCCACTGTTGTTCGGCGGCCGGGGCTCTTCGTCGTCATCGCTATGCAGCCCCTTGTCTTTATTTTCGGCATTTAACTTGCCTGCCTACTTGAACACCCAACAATCCCTGTTGGTGTGATTGGCCGGCTTTTTGGGGGTGCCATGTATCTGGCACAAGCGGTCGAGTATTCGGTCCAAACTCGACGGGCCCCTAGGATTTCTTTTGAATGGATTTTTCCGCTAACCGGATTTATAGCCTCTGAATCCGGCATTAACTGACATATCCTCGGCATTGTCGCCATTAATGCAGCGCTTCTTCTTGTTGCGACGCGACCTGCCACTACTGTCCCTGGTATCCGAATTACCAGGGTTCTTGGTCATATTGTTGCTACGAGCAAGCCAGATGTCTTCTCCCGCGCAAAAGCGGGTCATGAGTGTCGTGAGTGCTGCCATAGATTTCGGCTTTTCCTATCCAAGGTGCCGGGCAAGCCACTCGTCACGGATATTGTGCTTGAAGGCTGCTAGGGCCTCTGCGTCCGGACAGTCAACTATTTGATTTTTCTTTGTTAGGAACCGTGTCCAGAATTTCCTGGCCGATTCCTCTGGCTGCTGAATTACATGGCTTAGGTCATCGGCGTCTGGTGGTCGCACATAAGTGCCCTGGAAATTGTCGAGGAATGCAGCTTCCAGATCCTCCCAGCAACTGATTGATCCTGTTGGCAAGCTGTTAAGACAATGCCGAGTTGGTCCTTTAAGCTTGAGTGGGAGGTATTTGATGGCGTGGAGATCATTGCCGCGGGCCATGTGGATATGAAGGAGATAATCCTTGATCCATACCGCAGGATCTGTTGTGCCATCATATGATTCGATGTTTACGGGTTTGAAACCCTCAGGGATTTGATGATCCATTACTTCGTCTGTGAAGTATAGTGGGTGTGCGGCGCCTCTGTACTGGGCTATATCACGACGTAGCTCCAATGAGCTTTGTCTACTATGTTCGGCCCTACCGGATTTGTGTCTGTCGTGACGCTTATCGTCTCGAGTCGTGGGGCGCCCACGCGATCCGTAGATCGATCTTGTTTGCCTTGCCTTGTCCTCCAACATATCCCGCAGGTCTGGCGCATTTTCCCGTGCCTTGGTACGGGGTGCGGCTTGAGTGGAGGGCCGAGAAGCCTCTCTGTCGCGGCCACGAGGTGGCCGGTCGGCCGTATCAAGTGCTGGTGATGTAGGTTTAAGTGCTTCCTCCTCTAATCGGGGTAGCAACCTGCGCTTTGGGTAGCTCTTGGAGGGGCGTTCGAGTTTATGCTCTTCGGCCGCAAGGACTTCAGTCCATCTGTCGACTAGCAAATCTTGATTAGCTCTAAGTTGTTGCTATTTTTTCTTGAGGCTTCTTGCCGTGGCCATAAGCCTGCGTTGAAAACGCTCTTGCTCGACAGGATCCTCTGGCACGACGAATTCTACGTCGTCGAGGCTTGCCTCGTCTTCGGAGGGAGGCATATAATTATCGTCCTCGACCTCTCTGTCTGCTGCTCTCTCATGAGGGCTGGCTTTTCCATCCTCCTATGCTGAATCTTGCTGGAGGGGGTTTTCTTCGGCACTCTCCAAAGTATTATTATCTCCCGTGCTGGAATCACTGTATTTTCTTTGGCGGGATTTTGAGCGGCGCCGCTGACGCTGGCGCTTAGGCTGTTTCTTGGAGGGGTCATCTTCCGCTGTTCCATCGCCATCTCCTTCTTTTGGGGTGTCCACCATGTATATGTCATATGACGAGGTGGCTTTCCAGGGCCCAATAGGCACTGGTTCTTCATCGTCTCCTGCATCGGCGTCCATACTATCGATGTCTTCGAAGTCGAAGTCGAGCATGTCAGTTAAATCGTCGACAGTGGCTACAAAGTGGGTGGTAGGTGGGCTTTGAATTTCTTCATCGTCCGCATCCCAACCTTGCTGACCGTAGTCCTGCCAGGGCTCTCCTGATAAAGAGAGAGACTTTAGTGTCTTCAGAATATCGCCGAAAGGCGAGTGCTGAAAGATGTCCGCGGCAGTAAACTCCATGATCGGCGCCCAATCGGATTCGATCGGCAAGGGCGCGGAGGGTTTGGAGTCCGGAGAGGAGTCTGGCTCCTTGGAGTCACAAGTCTCGCGGAGTGCGGGGCTGGTGCTCGGCTCGATCGCCGTTGGGATCGCAGCCCCCGAGGCGGCGTCCAACCACCCATCCTCGATCGGCGCAGTTGGCTCCGAATTAAGGGTCGAAGTCGATGCGGGTGCGGCCTCCAGGGCACTCTTCGGCGGCAGAGCTAGATCATGCTCATTGTGATAGTGCGGCGCGCTCAGCAGTGGCTCGAATCCGTCGAAGATCAAGTCCCCGCGGATGTCAGCCGTGTAGTTTAAACTTCCAAATCTGACCTAACGGCCAGGGGCATAGCTTTCGATCTGCTCCAGATGGCCAAGTGAATTGGCCCGTAGTGCGAAGCCGCCGAAGACAAAGATCTGTCCAGGGAGGAAGGTCTCACCCTGGACTGCATCACTATTGATGATCGTAGGAGCCATCAAGCCTAACGGCGACGACACAGGGGAACTCTCAATGAAAGCACCAATGTCGGTGTCAAAACCGGCGGATCTCGGGTAGGGGGTCCCGAACTGTGCGTCTAGGCCGGATGGTAATAGGAGGCAAGGGACACGAAGTTTTACCCAGGTTCGGGCCCTCTTGATTGAGGGAAAACCCTACGTCCTGCTTGATTAATATTGATGATATGGGTAGTATAAGAGTAGATCTACCACGAGATCGGAGAGGCTAAA
Organism: Triticum urartu; assembly: GCF_056163025.1. Lineage (NCBI taxonomy): Eukaryota > Viridiplantae > Streptophyta > Magnoliopsida > Poales > Poaceae > Triticum > Triticum urartu. Next base: position 92,791,992 of record NC_141878.1, read on the forward strand.
CCCTAGAAGCTAGCCTATGGTATGATTGTTGTTCTGTATGTTGTCCTATGGACTAAAACCCTCCGGTTTATATAGACACCGGAGAGGGTTAGGGTTACACAAAGTCGGTTACAATGGTAGGAGATCCACATATCCGTATCGCCAAGCTTGCCTTCCACGCCAAGGAAAGTCCCTCCCGGACACGGGACGAAGTCTTCAATCTTGTATCTTCATAGTCCAGGAGTCTGGCTGAAGGTATAGTCCGGCCATCCGGACACCCCCTAATCCAGGACTCCCTCAATGATCATATACTAAGGAGACAGTCTTGGGCAAATTTTCAGCTCAAATGGAGGAGCCTAGGTGGCACTTGCTTTGCAAAGTACCATGCTGGACAGAAATATGGATGTTGAAGCTTGGCTCAAATTAATTAATGGGTTGAGCTGAAATTTAGTGGAGGGTGGTCATTTGGGTATAGGAAAGCACTGTAAAAATTTGATGCCATTTGGACATGCCAAAGTGGTACTTCCTTCACAATGCTCTTCTCTGGAGAGAAACTTGGGAAAATTATTGAGATAAATTGGATAAATGAAATGATCTTAAATTTGGTGGAGGGAAGTTATATAGGTAGAAACATGCCTTGGTAAAGTTTCAGCAATAATTAAGTAATATAAAATATAGTTTCTTCACAAACTGAAAATATGACCAGAATAAAAGATTGGATGATGAGCTCACACGGATTGCTGGATAGAGATCAAATTTTGTGGAGAGTGATGATTTGAGCATATGGAAGATTTGGAAAAATCTCATATAATTCGGATAGTCCTAGCTAGTACTTATTTCAAAAAGCTTCTCTCTGGATAGAAAGTTTGGAAATTTGTTGAGGAAGATTTACTAGGCAAATGGATCTGGACATTGGCATGTGGCAATGATTTGGATTTCGAAGAGTGCCAAAAAAATTTGAGGGCAATAGGAGGGTCTAGATAGCACTTGCTTTGCATTGTGCCAATCTAGCCAGAAAATAGAAATTGAAGCCAGGCTCACATAGATGATTGGATTGAGCTGCAGTTTGGAGGATGATGATAATTTGAGCATATGAAGGCACTATAAAAATTCCATACCATTTGGATTAAATTTGTAGTTCCTTCACAATGCTCTCCACTTAACAGAAAATTGGGAAATATATTGAAGGAAATTGGCTGAATTAAATGAACTAAAATTTGGTGGAGGGAGGTTCTATGGGCAGAGTCATGTCCTGGTAAATATTCAACAATTATAAAGCAATATCAAATGCAACTGCTTCAGAAACTGAAAATATTACCGGAAACAAAGATTGGATGGCTAGCTCACATGGATTGTTAGATGGGGATCAAATTTTGTGGAGAGCTATGATTTGGGCATATAGAAGATGTGGCAAAAATTCAACTCATTAGGGTATTCCTAGCTAGTACTTCCTTCACAAAGCTTCTAGCTGAACAAAAACTTTGGAAATGAAGGAAATATGCCCTAGAGGCAATAATAAAGTTATTATTTATTTCCTTATATCATGATAAATGTTTATTATTCATGCTATAATTGTATTAACCGGAAACTTAGTACGTGTGTGAATACATAGACAAACAGAGTGTCACTAGTATGCCTCTACTTGACTAGCTCGTTGAATCAAAGATGGTTAATTTTCCTAGCCATAGACATGAGTTGTCATTTGATTAATGGGATCACATCATTAGAGAATGATGTGATTGACTTGACCCGTTCTGTTAGCTTAGCACGATGATCGTTTAGTTTGTTGCTACTGCTTTCTTCATGACTTATACATGTTCCTCTGACTATGAGATTATGCAACTCCCGAATACCAGAGGAACACTTTGTGTGCTACCAAACATCACAACGTAACTGGGTGATTATAAAGGTGCTCTACAGGTGTCTCCGATGGTACTTGTTGAGTTGGCATAGATCGAGATTAGGATTTGCCACTCCAATTGTCGGAGAGGTATCTCTGGGCCCTATCGGTAATGCACATCACTATAAGCCTTGCAAGCAATGTGACTAATGAGTTAGTTGCGGGATGATGCATTATGGAATGAGTAAAGAGACTTGCCGGTAACGAGATTGAACTAGGTATTAAGATACCGGCGATCGAATCTCAGGCAAGTAACATACCGATGACAAAGGGAACAATGTATACCGTTATGCGGTTTGACCGATAAAGATCTTCGTAGAATATGTAGGAGCCAATATGAGCATTCAGGTTCCGCTATTGGTTATTGACTGGAGATGAGTCTCGGTCATGTCTACATAGTTCTCGAACCCGTAGGGTCCGCACGCTTAACGTTCGGTGATGATCGGTATTATGAGTTTATGCGTTTTGATGTACCGAAGGTAGTTCGGAGTCCCAGATGAGATCGGGGACATGACGAGGAGTCTCGAAATGGTCGAGACGTAAAGATCGATATATTGGACGACTATATTCGGACATCGGAAAGGTTCCGAGTGATTTGGGTATTTTTCGGAGTACCGGAGAGTTACGGGAATTCACCGGGAGGGTCAATGGGCCTTCGTGGGCTTTAGTGGAAATAGAGGGCAGCAAGGAAGTGTGGGGTGCGCCCCCCTAGGCCCAAACCGAATTGGTTTAGGGCTTTGGGAGCCGGCCACGTCTTTCCTTCTCCTCTCCTCCTCTTTCCTTCCTCTCCTAGTAGGAGTAGGATTCCCTCCTTGGGGCACACCCTATGAGGCCGCCGGCCCCCTCCCCTTGCTCCTTTATATACGTGGCCAGGGGCACCCCATAGACACACAAGTTGATTGTTCCAAGCCGTGTGCGGTGCCCCCGTCCACCATAATCCACCTCGATCATATCGTAGCAGTGCTTAGGTGAAGCCCTGCGTCGGTAACAACATCATCACCGTCATCACGCCGTCGTGCTCACGGAACTCTCCCGTGAAGCTCTACTGGATCGGAGTTCGTGGGACATCATTGAGCTGAACGTGTGCTGAACTCGGAGGTGCCGTATGTTCGGTACTTGGATCCGTCGGATCGTGAAGACGTACGACTACATCAACCGTGTTCTCATAACGCTTCCGCTTACGGTCTACGAGGGTACATGGACGATACTCTTCCCTCTCGTTGATATGTATCACCATGATCTTGCGTGTGCGTATGAATTTTTTTGAAATTACTATGTTCCCCAATAGGAAATTTGCTGAGGAAGATTTACTAGGAAAATGGAGCTAATTTTTTCACGAGCCAATGATGTGGATAGGAAAGAGTGCCCAAAAATTTTTAGGACAACCAAGGAAATATAAATAGCACTTCCTTCACAAAGTGTTGTTCTGAACAGAATAGGAAAATGAATATTGCTAAATTATTTTTGAAGTAGGGAAGGAAGGGTTTTGAAATATTTGAGGAATATATTATCCAAATAATTTATGATTATTTTTTGGGAATTTTGGGAATGACATAAATATAGGCTGCTTCACAACCTAGGGCAAAAATTGACACATGGACATGACACATAGGCAAAAATTGACACATGGACATGACACATAGGCAAAACTGATGAGGTGGCACCTAGTCATTGCAATGCACCACAATTTACAAGGCTATGACCATCTACATTGGTCGTGATCGGCTAGAAATAAGGCGGCGGACTAGTGTTGTCTGCTTTACGACAATTTCGTGTAAGGAAATTACGAACTTTCTAACCAAAATGGTCATTATGGTTTAGGGTTTGGAGCCCCCCGGATAACTTATGACCAATTGGTCTCAAATGGCCGTAGATTTACGAACATTTCTTCTAGGGTCACTGATAGAAGGTCACAAGTTGACATATTTCTTGTAGTGAAAGGGGTTAAAAACCATTTGTATAACAGCTCGTTGTACCAGTGCAATAGGGGTAGGTTTGTAACTTCACTCAGACATGACATGACCGCCCCTGACCCCATTCATACATGGTGGGCACCAAAACTCATTTGGCCCAAGCTCGTCCCAAAGACCTCTCTCTCCCTCCATTTCCCCATTCAGACACGGCGGGCGCCAGACAAACTTTGATCGTCTGAAAGCGATCTCGACAAATATTTTAAATAGGGCCAGGTTTGTAACTTCACTCATATGTGACACAACCGCCCTACTTGTCAGCCATGTTTATATGGACATAAGATACAAGGAAATACAAAGTAACTCCTATCACTACTAGGGGAAAAGCCTATAGGTAGATGATTAGGAGTAGCACAGGTCAAGTGGGTGCACTGCTCATAATTAGTAGTAGTGCGTTGTGGGCCGCCGCGCTTAGGTAAAAAGTAGCAGCGGTGCAGGTTAAACAGACTGGCGCTACTGCTAAGGGGGGCACAGTGCTGTAACATCCCAAATTTTAAGTTTGGATGTTATCATTAAGATCATTCATATGCATTCATAATTTGTACATTTTTGGAATTTTGTTTTGTTGGAATTTGATCCAAGGGGCCTTAAGCAACTCAAGGACCAATTGAGAGAGTTGGAGGTTTTCCCAAAAATCCATTTTTGAATTTTCAAATTTTGGCAAATTGGATCAAATTGTTTTATTCAAAATTCTTTTCCCAATTATTTCAAATAAATAGAATAAAGAGAGAAGATAAAAGGACTTCTTAAAAAACAGCAAAGAAATATTGGAAATTGAATTTTGAATAAAATATATTTATTTGATTTTATTTGAAGATTGTTTATTTTTATTGCGGAGTTTATTAGTAATAAAATGTTTGTTCTTATTTTAGGCATTTAGGTCCAGAAAAATGTTCACAAGGTCAATAATAAGGCCCTAGTTATTTGTGAATTTTTCTGTGATTAAAAATATATTTATTGTGTTTTTCTGATTTTTCGTATTTCTAGAAAATTGTTTCAAAAAATAATAAGTTCGGGCCGACCAAACTGGGTCGCGCTCAGCCCAGCCGGGCGCTCGCCTCCGTCCCCCAGCGGGACTCCCGCAGGAGTCCGCCGCCGTGACCGAGGAGGACTCCTCCTGCCCCTTGCCCAAGCCACAACTGCCCCCTCCCCTGGCCTTTAAAAGCCAGACCCCGGCCCCTCTCCTCCTCACAAGCCGCCACCGCAGCAGCTATCTTCTCTGCCGTCCGCAACTGCCGCCGCCGGAGCCACCGTTCGCCGCCCCATGCCGCAAGCCACCACTGTCGGAGCCGTCGTCCCCGCACGTCGCCGGCGACCTCCCCGCCGCGGTAACTCCCCGCCCTCTCTCGCCCGTCCATTAACAAACTGAGCGTCCAGATCGTTTTACACGTTGTTATTTTATTTTATGAGCGCTGCTAGTTTAGCCTCTGTAGCAAACGATTTTCGTCGGATTAGGTTCTGTAGCGAACGTTCGTTCGGTAGATTTTTCTTTTTCTTTTATTTTTTGCCAGGCACCTATTCGCTAGTTTTCATTTACAGTTTAGCCCATGTTTTTCAAACGATCACAACTTTTAAACCGTTTATCCAAATCCAACGAAACCAACGCCCACTTCTTCGTTATGATCTCCTCTATACATATAACCAATTCAACCTTATTTTTGAAAGTTTTAAAATCTGAATTCAAACAGATTTGAATTTGAACTTCTTTTGATCATAACTTGAGTTTCGTAACTCCGATTTAGTTGATTCTTTTTGCAAATCGAAGCTCATTGCATGTACTTTCTGTTAAGATCTAATCCACACAATTTTAGTACTGTTGAAAATTGTTTTCTATTCTCAAGAGCTATTTGCTTGTTTTTGAAGTTTTCCGAGATCTTTTCTTTGAATCTTGTGCATGACTGCTTATGTATGTTATTGCTTGCTCATGCTAGATTGTCCGGAGTGCCAAGAGTAGAATTGTCAGGACTTTGAGTGCGGAGTACTTCATCAACTTTAATAGGCAAGTTTGCACTTTTGATCATACCAATCCTATGTTTTTACTTTGCATGTAGTTCCCTCTATCAACACAGTAGTATGCATGTGTAGGACTACTATGATGTGTTAAACCCAGATGGGATAGCCATATGCTTAGCCTGATCCTGATAGTCTTTTCTGCCACTTTGGGAATCGTTATAGTGTAGTTATTGCTTAGCCATGCTATGGTAGACGTGGATTGGGTATCATGTGATTCATGAAAGTTGTGCATTAATAACTTACATGTATTGTATTTCCTCGAAGGCTCTGCAATAGCAATTAATCAATCATCTGGGTGGAAAGTTTTGTCGGGACCAGTCGACAAGTATGTAACCTTCGGGAGGCTCTGCATTACTCAGGAAAAGGTGGGGAATGCCGCCCAGGTTCAAAAAGGTTGGACATGTTTCATATCAAGTAGCTTCCGTGTGCAGCCACACGTCATTATGGGCTCTGGCATAGTTGAGTAAGTTGTGGGAAACCTTTCCATGATAGGCTAGCAGATGTGGGGAAATTGGGTGTACCGGCCTATCTGTCGGGTTAAGGGGACCTCTTCGGAAAGACTATGTCTCGATCATCCGGTTCTCAAACATCAGGCAGTGCGAGAAATTCAACGGAGGAGATCGAGTCTTGTGGGGATAAGTGCGCAAACCTCTGCAGAGTGTACAAACTAATCATGATTAGCCGTGTCCTCGGTTACGGACAACTTTGAGCAACTGCACTTGAAACCTCTAGAAGATCTTCTCATCCCAAATAATTATTCTGATGTGGGTTTTATTAAACCATGATCCCTGGGGGCTCTCATGGAAATAACAATTTGTGAACCTATGATCCTCGGAGGCTCTCATAGGTGGGTTAAGTTGGAGGCGGTCCAATTTAACAAAGGTTAATAAAAATGTAAAGGAATAAAATTTGGTTAGTGAGTAGAAGTAGGACAAAATTGGCTTTATGCAAAATAAACCTTAGAGCTATCCACTTGTTATATCCTTGCATGTAGACGATAGGTCTGTTTTTTACTTTGGGTGTGACTTGCCAATACATTCAATGTATTGACCCTTTGTGGCTGCAATGTTTCATGTTGCAGATTTTTCAGACACAGAGTAAGGTGCGATGGGTCGTTGTTCTGCAATCAGTTTTGCCGTGGAGTTGGATGGACTCATTTACCTTCGAAGCTTCCGCATTTATTTATTTAGATGGCCTTCAGCCATATTATTATAATAAATACTCTTTATGAGGACCTCGATGTAATAAAGTGTGTGATTGAACTCTGTTATAATTCCTCGAGTACTATGTGTGTCAGCATACCGATCCAGGGATGACACTTAAGCACAGAGACTTTGATCCATTGGGATCGGGTCACTACAAGTGCCCCCCGGGCTAGCCGTAGTAGCAGCGTGTGATGTCGGGCCCCACTACCACTAACGTGATAGCAGCAGCGCATGGAAAGTGGCCTGCACTGCTACTATCGTTAGCCTCAGGGGCACGGTGGGCCAGGCTTAGTAGTAGTGCCTTGTGCGATGCCCGCGCTACAGCTAACGGGATTAGCAGTAGCGCTGGCCCGTGCCTTGCGCTATTGCTAAGCCAACCTTATCCTATTCCTATGCGGCCCATCCACCTCTCCCTCACTCTTCTCTCACACTCGCTCGCTCTCTCTGTCCGCGTCGGCGTCCGCTGCAGCCGTCGCCCCGAGGTATCTCCCTCCTCTCGCCGCCCTCCTCTCTTCTCCCTCCTCTCGCCACCTGCCATACTCCTCCAGACGCCCTCCTCTCTCCTCCCTCCTCCCTCCTCTTGCCACCTGACGTCCTCCTCCTCCGGGCCCCCTTCTCTCTTCACCCTCCTCTCGCCGCACGCCCTCCTCCTCCGGACACCCTCCTCCCTCCCTCCCTCCTGCCTCCCTCCATCCCTGCTCCCTGTGCTCTTGTAGAATGTATGTATTTTTAATGTTTTTCGAATACAATAGAATGCAGATTATTTGAATGGAATATAAAATTTTCTTTAAATGTAGGTCTTTTGAATAGAATAGAAAATTTCCAGTAAATGTATGTTTTTTGAATTGAATAGAAAATTAGTAAATGTATGTCTTTCGAATAGAATATAATAGAATAGTAAGTGTAGAATAGAATAAAAAATTAGAAACTGTTCAGTAAATGTAGGTCTCTTGAAGCAAATACCTTTAAGTATTTTAGGTATCAAATAAAATATAAAAATGTTGTTGCCAATTATACTGTGAATTTTTTTATGTCATTCTCACATTGTCATCAAAGTTATGTTGCTGAATTTAGAGACGGAGAGAGAGAGAGAGACCTACTTTCTTGAAGAACCAGGGTATTTAGTTCTTCTTGTGTCTAAATGAAATGTTAGGATTATAGGATATATTGCAATGTTTTTGTCAAAATTGAACCACTGAAATTCAATGGGCATACTAAGTTTGAAATTTTCTATATAAATGCTCATGTGGCGCAGGGTAGATCACCAACGAGCTGGTCGATGACGCCCAGAAGATCACCAATGACATATGCATTCTCGACAACCATCGTCTATAGTGAGTAAACATGGTCTATGTGGTTGCTTAAATATGAAAATGAAGGATATGTGCTTGCCCAAGTGGCCTATGTTTGCAGGGAACACCTTCGAGTGGCCTATGTTTTGCCGAAATGTTGAATCATTTTTATTCCGAAAAATTTCACGCGCTCGATATCCTATTTTAGCAAAGGTAATGCTGGAATTTTCCGTGGATTTCAGCATGACTTGTTCTATAAGGAGTAAATATCGAGTGCCTGTGATTTGCCGGAACATGAACTAATGACATTCCAGCAAACCATAGGCCATTTTTATGTCATTACTCAATATATGTAACGGGTTGACTATCATTCTGTCGGGACTCCTTGTGTGTCTTTTAGAGAGGAAGAATATTGACTGTTGTCGTTCTTCTTTCCTAGGTGCTAGACATTTTCGTGTAATGCACTTTGGAATGAAAGGAGGAGCGACCATCACCGACGGTCGAAATATCTATGAGGGGTGTCCATCATATACTGTTGAAATATCATAGAGGAAGAATCCTAACTGTTGTCGTGGGGGTCGTTTCCTCTCCTTTTTCTCATGATATACCTCAGTAATGCATGAGAGAAGGAGGGGAAGCGGCCAACACCGACGGTTGAAATATCTATGAGGGAGTGTCCACCATATACTGTCAAAAAATTGTAGAGGAAGAATCCCGATTGTTGTCGTGGGGGTCGCTTCTCCTTCATTCTCGTGTGTTAGAAATTTCGGTGTAATGCAATCGGGAATGAAGGGAGGAGCGATCATCACCGACGATCGAATATATTAGACGAGGAGTGCCCATCATATACACCATGTGAGATGAGAGTTTTCAAGTAAGACTCGACAGACCAAAAGTCAACCCGTACTGAATAGTGATTTGTGTATTGAGTTCCTGCTAATTGTTGTCGTTTACAATCTTTGAATTATGAACACAGGAAATGTCTGACGATGATAGGATTCCTGAGTGCGATTACCGTGGCAACGACCGGGGTATGTGCCACATGCATCACCTAGAAAACGACATGTTCTTCACCATCAAGCTGGACGAGACCTGCGATGTTTTTACGGTACGTAATTAATGAAGACAAGTATTTTTTTCGTAATTAAGCATGACTTGTGCTTCTTTGCTTCAACGTGTAATTTCCAAAAAAATTACAATTCAACTAATGCATCCCCTGCCATGCAAGACTGTATGTCATGGAGAAGCTCAGTTTCCAAGATAGTGACAATATGAAAACGAAGATAGCTCACCTTAGGACTCAACATAGTTATGCTTTTTGGGTTAAGCTCTATAATGCAATTAATCACTCACATCTTGGTTGCTCAAATTGGAGAGTTCCATGCAAGGCCTCTGAATTTCAGGAGGATACGCAAATAACCTTCGATATTAGTCTTGAAGATGATATTGAAGATAATATCGACATTTGGGTGGATGGGGATATGCTTCCAGTTATACCTCTATGTGAGTTTGTCAAATAAACTTGTTAAGTAATTTATATTGTTTATTTAAAAGTAGTTGACAAATTATTTCCATTGACAGCTTATTTTCATTCTTCAAAAAATGTATGAAAGGCAGTAGACAAGACCTACTATAGTTATGGCTCTGAACTAACTTCCGAGGAGAAAAATCATCTTGTCTCCTTTATTAGTGATGTTGAGACTTTCAAGAACAATTATGAAATTAACCCAAATTATGCTCAATACGTGCCACTAGTCCACCTGTTGAACTACGGTAACATCCATGGAAATAGCATGATAAGTTTTTTTTATATTATGTCACGAGTGCATCTTTCACATACATTTTTCTTAAGCTAAACTACATTGCTAACTGTGTTATTATTAAACTCCGAAAGGATTGTGTGCCTCATATGATGTACTAGATGATACCCCGCGTGTTGCTACGGGAATTTGAAGCACCATATGAGTAGAATTATATGCGGTGATAAATATTAATAAATAATAAAAAGAGATACAAATATTTATTATTATACCATTGATTATATGATATGATATTAAAAGTCCAAAAATAACTATATAACATAGTATCTTCATATCATATATACCTAGGAGACTAATGTCGTTCTCCACATGCAAATATTATGTTCTTCCCCAATGGCTCTCACAGCTTCCGTCGAATCTGTTGTTGTACTTCGCCGTTCCAACTCCCTCGATCTCGCTCAAAATGAAAATCCCCAGATCTCCCTATGCTATCCCGTGTGCAATGTTGTCCCCTCTACAGCCCCATACTCCATGTGTGTGCTTTCCTGAAGAATCAGTTGATTGGAGTTCTTGGCATAAAAGCACGAGTATCTTGTTTGCTTGAGTACAATATCATAAAGAAAAGGTATTCTAGTCAGCCATTCAGTCATCGACACACCACAACCTGAAGTAGCATAAGAAATTTCAAGATGAATTGCAGTAGAGGGCACAGCAACCACTCGGCACCATATTGAAATGTACACAATAAGATTCCATTCCCATATTTAGACAATTTGCAAGTAAATATCCTAAATGTTCTGTTTGCAAATTTGCTATACTAATGTGTACCAAAGAAATGAAAAAAATCTAATTTAATCATAGCGATTCACTTTGAACTAAAAGAACACCAAAAACATAGCTCAAAATTACTTCTCAAATGTGCAAACATATGTTAGATGGATTTGTAAGGACCATATTGTACTTGACAGGAAAATGTAAATAAATAAGATGTGAGATTAATACTTTGTGAATTATATAAATAGAGACCCTGAAGGATAATGACAAATCAAGTGCTTTCATGTGTAACGGACAGTATCATGTATCTCTCCTACGGATGATATAGTGTTGCTGCAGCTGAGTCACCAATTTGAAGTTGGAGATTAGGATTCTATCAGTCCACCCTACATGGTATTATTTAGAGAAAAGTATACTTTTTGTCCCTCAACTCTTGGCCGAGTCTAAATTTGGTCTCTCAACTTCGAAACCAGACAACTTGCACCCTCAACTATTGAAACCGGACAAGATTCGTCCCTGGTCTTGGTTTTGACCGGTTTTGGAGCTGACTCACCCCGGTTTTGACCGGTGCTGACTCAAATTCGCGTAGTTTTTTCAAATCTGTGATTTTTTTAAATTCACGTACATTTTCATATGTGCCCACTCATTGAAATTCGTGTACTTTATTCAAAAACTATTATTTTTAAATCTGTAAACCTTTCTGAAATTCATGTACCTTTCTCAGTTCATGTAATTGTTTCAAATTCGCGTACTTTTTTCAAACCCTTTATTGTTTCTAATCCATGAACTTTTCTACAATTCATGTGCTTCCAAAAATCCATGCACCTTTTCCAAGTTAGCCTATTTTTCAATATTTGTGTAATGTTTTCATGTTCGCGTACTTTTTTTGAAATTCACGAATCTTTCAACAATATTCGTGTAAACCTTTTTGAAATTCATGAATATTTTTCAACTTTGCATTTTTTTCAAATTCGCGTACTTTTATTCTAGTTCGTGTACTTTTTTCAAAATTCAGATATTTTTCTACAAACCCACGTACATTTTTCAAGTTCGCATATTCTTTCAAATTCACATACCTTTCTTATAGTTCGCATACTTATTTAAATTCACATGTTTTTCTACAAAACCACTTACATTTTTCAAGTTTACATATTTTTTAAAATTCGTGTATTTTTATTCTAGTTCACGCACTTATTTAAATTCATGTATTTCTCTACAAAACGCGTACATTTTTCAAGTTCGCGTATTTTTTTCAAATTTGCTTACTTTTATTATAGTTCGCATACTTATTTAAATTCACATGTTTTTCTAAAAAATATTATGCGGATTTGGAAAAAGTATGTGAATTTGAAAAAATTACGCAAACTTAAAGAAAGTACGTGGATTTGGATAAAGTATACTGATTTGAAATATACACAAATTTAAGAAAATGTGCGTTTGGAAAAAAATACAGGAATTTGAGTAAGCTCAGTCAAAACCGGGTGACTCGGCTGCAAAACCGGTCAAAATAGAGTCCAGGGACGAACCTTGTCCGGTTTCAATAGTTGAGGGTGCGTGTTGTCCGGTTTTAAAGTTGAGGGACCAAATCTAGACTCCGTGAAAAGTTGAGGGACGAAAAATATACTTTTCTCTATTATTTATCATATGTATTTGATGAATCGTAGGTATGTGCCCATCAGATTAAGGTAAACTGTGAAAACTATTTACCAAGTGGCATCACTAAATATGAACTTGCATATTCCCAATGTAAAAGAGCAACACTCTTCGGAGCATCCGATAACCCGATAAAAAGAGAATAAACGTAAACTGAAAGATATGAAACACATGCAAAAAAAACTGTGTGTAGTTTAAGATCAAAAAGGAAGTGAAGTTGTTACCTCAACTGACAAACAAAAGGCTATAAATAGACACTGAACGTCGTATGTATAGTTAGTAGATACAGATTTATTGTCAAATAAACCCAAGAAATGTAATTGTTGTCAGTCCATAAAGTAATCAATTGAACTTACATGTTGAACTACATACCACAGTTTCTAACACATAAAACAAATAATGTTGCAAGATAACAATCTAACAGTAAAGAAAAAGCAAGACATGGATTGGAGGAATCAAGACAACCGTATCAGGAAGGACCCTGAGCCACCGGGAGGGCTGCAGATGTGTCCGCCCAGCAACAGGCAACGAAAGGCGATGGATTTCAAGCTTGTTGACTCTCCAGCAGGGTGGAATCTGGCGATTCTCTAGCAGAAGCGTCAACAAAAATTGGAGAGACGACAGACATGTACAGCTCTATTGTTTCAGTTGTTACCAGATCCAAAAATTGCTTAACACTGTCCCAACACGAACAAAAGCAGGGAGAAAGCAAAAATACAAGGATGCACTTACCCGTCAATACAACATAGTTCCAAAAATACAGGGGGGGTTCAGGGTAGCAACGAATTAAAAGCAAAGAGAAGAAACTGAATCCTGATGGGAACCGAATGACATCTACTCCTTTAAAGTTAATTAGTACAAAGTTGAGTTATCTATTTTGAAACGGAGGGAGTATCTGTTATTGGCAACATAGACACCTATGGTGATGGAGTTTCCAACCAAGCTTCTTCATAACAAACATGGCGAAGGTTGGATGGGAAGTAAATTCTAGCAAAACTATGGCCTCCTTGTATGCCAATAGTTAGCCAAAACACACAGCGGTAAAAACTGTAAGATGGTGAAGATTGGTGGCGTACCTGGATGAAGGAGTAGTACGCGGTGCGCTGTTGAATGGAAAGAAGACCGAGGATTTATGGGATGAAGCCCAAGGGAGACGAGCACCATCACCGGTAACTCGTCCTCTACCACGGTCACCCCTGGATCCTCGGCCACCACCGGAACCTCGGCCACCACCAAGGCCATCACTGGAACCTCGGCCACTGCCAAATCCATCACCGGAACCTCGGCCACCACCAAGGCCATCACCGGAACCTCGGCCACCACCAAGGCCACCACCAAGTCCATCACCGGAACCTCGGCCACCACTTAGGCCACCACCAAGTCCATCACCGGAACCTCGGCCACCACTTGAAGAAGCATTGTGCCCTTTTGAAGTTTTGTTTGTTTTGCAAGTCCTTTTGTTGTGTGTCATTTCATTGCAACCACCGCATTGGTTCCTATCACGTGGCTCCATGAAATGTCCACTACCAAACTCTTTGGTGCTCGTGAGGTCATCCATATCATTCCTGTATCGCTTTGTTCTCCTTCTACCCTTGGGTTGTACCATCATCTCCGGATCGGGCCACTGCGATGCGTCCAGAAAAGGGTGGAATATAGACGCCCATGTTAACTTATGAGTTTGCAAGTTGAATTCATGCAACCTCACAACTACTCCATCGGAGATATCCACATTCCTGATGCGGGCCGCCGACATCGTGTGTGAGCATGGCCAGTGGTACTTACTAGGCTGCTCACAAGTGCAATGTCTTGTCCTAAGAGCCACCTTAAATGAGCGACCACCATATGATTGTCCATCTCTAGTTGTCCCACCTGGCACATCCACTTGGTATTTCATTTCTACATTATCGAAACAAGTGACTCACTAGATGGCTGACTTGTCTCTCTGAAACTCCAGCCACTCGGCAACTGTCGTGGTTTTGTCACGGCAGATGTCCTAGAGAAAGGACTTAGTCGTGGAGCCATCGCGACGGGTTAGCTTGAAGGGGTTAAAGCGGACACAAGGACGCAAGAGAGTTTATACTAGTTCGGCCCCTTCGATGAAGGTAAAAGCCTACGTCTAGTTGTTATGGAATTGATGGGGTTTCGACGACTAGGGAGCAAACAAGCTTCGCCTATGTCTCGAGTTGTTGTCTGTTGTCCTTGAACCGCCGCCGGGTCGTCCCCTTATATACACGGGTGACACTCGTCGGTTCACAGAGTCCCAACACCGGTCGATATTCGTATCCGGGTTGGTCTCTCCTTATTCCTAACTTACAATACAAGTTTATATACAAATTCCGGTTTACCTCTACAAGTCTTGAACCGGCTACGGGCCTTAGGCCCTCATCTGCCTTCTTGGGCTTTATCACTTCTGGAACTACTGATGAAGTTGACCCGGCCCAGATAGGCCGGTTTACGCCTAGCAGTAATATCCCCAACATTAGGCCCCAGATTGATTTGAACGGGTTCATGTCAATCCTTTAACAAAAACTTCATCTTCAACGTCTTCTCATAAATCGGTAAACCGCCATGATGTCATCTTCTCTGATTACTGTAAACCGGAGTGACGTCACCTGTCATAACGAAGATATCCATTATGCTTCTTTATTTAATATATCTGCGGAAATCGAGGCGACAGCTCCGTTTCGTGGCCCCTTGATTGTCGCGCCTGACACATGTCTTTTTGCCTTATAAATAGGACCGAAGGGTCATTTCCTTTCTCTTTCCCTTCTTCCCCTTCTGCTTCGTCTTCCTCGCATCGCCTGACTTCAGGGCTCCGCCGCCACCGTCGACCTCTGCCTCAACCTTGGCCGCTGCATCAACCTGGGCGCACCAGAGCATCGCGGCCACCTTCCGCGTCTTCCGAAGCTCCGGTAAACCTTCTATCCTTTCCCCTGCAGATCTGTTTTAGGGTTTCACAGTTCTTCCGTATTCATCGTCTGCTTCTTGCTCCTGCAACAGATCTTTTAGATGAATCCGCAAATCTTTATTCTGTGCAATGATAGTTGTTTGACCTTCGCCTTCACTTATGCATCTCAAAATTATAGATCTATATGAACGCTTTGCTTATAGGTTCGGTACTGCTCCTTTTGAACTTCTAAGTATTTATCTCTTTTCTGAACTTGCTTCAGATCCAATGCCGTAAAGAAATCTTGTAAAACCTGTTTCTGCGTACTTGTCCATCCGCAATCTCAGCTTTTCAATGCTTAGATCAGGCGGTTTAACCTTATAGAAAAATTTTCCAAACCGGTATATGACATTAGTCCCCTTGTTGAACCGCCAGATGTTGGTTGCTTCATGAAACTCCGGTTCAGATAGTTCTGTCTCTGGTTTAACAGTGCATATACCAACGTACCTTGATCAAATACATTTTTGAACTAGGATCTTCTACCTTGTAGATTCCATCATGGCCAAGCAAGTATATGAGTGCAATTGGGTTCCTTCTCGCGTCACAGAGGCTGAACTGGACGATTTAGTCCTGATTGGCGCTTTAGGCAGCAAAGATACCATCCATTGGAGGGCTCCTGGCAAAGAATGCCCTCCCACACCTCGAGAAGGAGAGGTTGTTGTTTTCGTAGATCACTTAGCCCGGGGCTTTAAGCCGCCCGGTTCTAAATTTTACCGGGATGTTTTAGCCGATTTCCAACTCCATCCACAAGACACCGGCCCCAACTCTGTTACAAATATGTGTCACTTCCAAGTGCTCTGTGAGGTGTTCTTTCAAGAGGAGCCCACAGTGGAATTGTTCAGAGACCTTTTCCATTTAAACCGCCGTACTGAATTTACTGATGGCTCTAATACGGAGTTGGGTGGTGTGGCGATTCAGAAAAGGAAAGAGGTCACATACCCTCACGCCAAGCTGCATAGCCACCCTAAAGAGTGGAATCAGACATGGTTCTACTGCAAAGACACCTCCCCTGCTGGTGAGAACCCCTTGTCTGGCTTTCGTCCGGAACGGCTCAGCCTTTATGGCTTTCGTCCTCAAAGATTGACCGCCCAGGAGAGAAGCAAATATGCTCCCCAACTATCAAAGCTCCAAGCCTTTATGGCCAACGGTTTAACAGGGGTTGATCTTGCTCGCTGTTGGATATCATGGAGCATACTGCCCCTTAGTCAGTGCTCCGGTTTGATGTGCGAGTATACTGACAGTGTTGATGATCCACTGCGACATTCAAAAATCCAGCTCTCCGATGAAGAAATCACAGAGGCTGTGAATAAGATGCTGAATGAACCGGAACATGTCTGCGCTAGAACCGGCCTGCTTCCCTTCTGTGCCACCAACAAACCGCCAGCTGTAAGACTTTGATTTTTCTCTTTGCTGAATCTGTTATTGATATGTCTGGTCATTGTTTAATATCAGGGTCTGCATAATCAGGGCAATGATCCATTTTGGAGCAAAAAACTGCCGTAGGAGAAACCAGAAAAACCAGACAAACCGGAAAGAGCAACCCGGCAAAAGACTAAAGCTGTGAAGAAGACTGCCCACAGGAAAAGAACCACTGCATCTTCTAATCCAGCCCCTGATGATGATGTGGATAATCCAGACTTTGAGGTAGAGCTTGACTCACTTGGTTTATTTTTCATGCGTCTTATTGATGATGATATTTGTCAGGATGATGCCGAAGCCAGCCACGCGGATGTTGCAGAGGTAATTATTCTCTCTTCCGATTCAGAAACTTTGCCTTCACAAAAAATCCGCCAGGCAAACCGGAAAGTTAAATTTTCTCATCCTCTTGCTTATTTGGATCCTAAATTTCTTATGAAGACCCAACAACACGAAGCTCGTCGCACAACCCGACATAGCGGCCAGGTAGTTACCTCCGCCGGTTTACCGAATAGTCCGGTTTGGAAACGCCATTCAGAGGTCTCTAATTTGCTTGTCAGTGCTTATCCTAAAGCGGGCTGCTTTCGTCAACCTCTTAATCCGTCTGACTCTGATTACCAGGTTACTTCCCACTCATCTTCTGGCGAGTCATCGGCTACTCAGCTCCCACCACTTAAAACGGTGCTTGGGTAAGCTATACTTATTGTGATGTTTGCAGTACATCGCTTTAGAACATATGATGTATTTGATTTATTATTCTTCTCAGGGCCAAACCTAGGCCAAGCAAGAAGGCCCGCCTGGACAAAACGGCCGAAGAAGATGTCGTTCTTGAAGCAGGCAAGACACCCAATGCTGAAGCGGCTATTCCTGAGGATATTCCCAACAATCCACCGCAGCAAGATGATGATCTTATTGCTGAAGAGAGACCTACTGATACCTCAGGTCCTATCCATCAGTCCAAAGGTTCCATCCGGATTGAAAGCTCCACCAGTCCAGCAAAACCTACTGACAAGCCAACAGCTCCAGTGCAAACCGGCGGTACCAAGGATGATGAGGTTGTCATTACTGGCACTGGCCATACTGAGCCAAACAATCCTGTCGCTTTATCCAAACATTCTGCCAAGGAAGAATTTGCTGCCTTTGGCAAAGGCAAGTGGAACGCTGATCTGACGACTTACGCTGCTCTGAACGCCCAAGATATCCATTCCGGCTATCTGAACCGGCTGTATACCAGTCGTGACTATGAAGCCGGTCTGGTTAATATGATGAAAGATAAATATGAGGTAACTTCCATATGCTTCTTCCTGCTTGTATGCTTCCATTCTTGCTGACTCTCCTAGCCCCCAAGGGCCGGTTTGAAATATTCTTTCAAACCGAGACTTAATAATATAAATCTTGATGCTTTGAAATTCGCTGATGTAGCCCCCAAGGGCCGGTTCAACTTAGCGTAGTTAAACTGGTACTTTAAGTAATCGAAACTACCACATCAGAATATATATGATCAAATAGCCATTAGCCCCCAAGTGCCAAGCTGAATACTTGTATTGATCTTGGGACTTTGTAAACAATTGAAAGATGAAGATCGAATATGCATTAGCCCCCAAGTGCTAAGCGCATAACTTGTTATGTGGTTGGTACTTGAATCCTTATAGCGATTTGTTGAAGCATATATCTGTATGCATGCAGGCGGAGCTGAAGACGAAAGAAAACCAAGTCATCGATCTTCAAGAAAACCTGAAAACCCAACAGGCTGAAACCTCCAAAGCAAAAGAGGAATTGGCCAGCGCTTTAAGCGCCATGAAACAACCTAAGGAGAACTTCAAGAAGAAACGGGCGGATTGGGCCACTGAAAAGTCCGCTTTGATCAAATGAGCAGAGGATGCCGAGGCTGCACTAAAACCAGTGACGGATGAACTGACCAGCATAAAGCGGCACGTGCATGCCATGACCACTGCTATCTTTGGTACCAGCTTGCCTTCTGAATTGGCTCTGCCTTCTTACAGAGTCGCCGGTTTATTAACCCTTTATGGTATTTCAGGGACACGCATTGGTCACTTGGGGTCAGATGTGCGGAAGAAATTGAAAGCCGCCTATACATTGGTTGAACAATTGTATACTGGTGCCTAGCGGATCATCTGTACCGCGTCTCATAACAAACCGGCGCCCACTTTGATTCAAGATACTCTGATGAAACTGTCAGTGCTTCCTGCCCGGGTTGAAGAGCTGAAGAAATCTGCTGCTTGAACCGGTGCAATCAATGCCTTAATCCGGGCAAAAGTCTGGGTGCCGGATTTTGATCCTATTGAAGCGGCTCAGGGCTATCCCAGCTTGAAGGAAGACGGGTCAGAATTTGGTGAAGCGGATCTGTGAGCAATAAACCGGGAGGTACGTCCGCTAGCTTGTCAGTTGGCTGAGGAAGCAGACTTATCTCATTATCAAGCGCAATATGACAGTCAGAACAAGCGAATAGCTGCACCGATCCATGAATCAGAAAATCTGATCCCTCCAATCCGTAAGCATACTTACGCTCCCGATATTGACCTGTCATTGCTGATCCATGATGAAGCTGTTTTTCAAGCATTAATGGGAATCGACTGGACAACTGTGGATTTCCAGCCGCTGGGTAGAGAAACGGAGGCTGAAGCGGCGCGGGATGACCCACAACCATCAGGCCAGGCTGGTGACCAAGCTTGAACCGGAAGCCGGTTTTAAAACTGCCTCTCCTTTGTGAAAAACAATTATATTATTATGGGCACCATGTTGCCTTGTAATAGGCTAGCTGATACCTTTGATGTTGATATGCCTTCGTGCATAATTTGTTCTTCCTGTGGTAATGAACTTTCCAAAACACTTAGTGAAATGAGAAATTCATCAAGTGCCACCGCGGTTGTACCGTCAGGCGGAATATGATGTCTGTATATATGAAATCAAAACATCCAAAACAAAATTTTAAGTATATGATCAAATTTTTGAGATACATAATACCTGCCATCGTTGAGTGTGAAGTTGGCTTGGCCAATCTTGAAACAGAGTTTTGCAAACCCACACTGTTGGAGGAGATAACAACTCTTGTATATATATATATATATGACGCTGGTTTACCATGTAAACCGTGCCGGGTTATAATAAACACCGTGTTACTCCATAAGAGGATGTTAACAACAAGGATCAAACCGGGCAAATAGTCTCCGGATTGACGTGAACTGTGTTCCATCAATTGATTGGTTAAAAAACTTTGTCGGTTTAAAAAACGCAATAAAAAGCAAAAAAACCCTTCAAAGAAAAGTGTGAAGCAAAAGCAATGACAAAACCGTTTGCCAAAAAAGGTTTATTTAAGCTGATCAAATGGCGTTACCATGGCCAAACACGACCAAGCTCCCGTTAGGTGTAACTATGGTTCTAGTCAGCCAGGTCCCCAAATGAAACCGTGGCATTTATGCCGACCAAATGGCATGGTCATGGTTCGGGTTCGACCAAGCCCCCAAGTGATTCTGTGGCCTTAGGCCGATCAAGAGGCATGACTGGTTCAGACATGACCAAGTCCCCAAGTGATCTGGTGGCTCTCGCCTATCAAGAGGCATGGTATTGGTTCGGACACGACCAATCCTCCAAGTGATATAACATGATGCTTTTAGCAAAGCGAACTCAAGGGGTAAACCGGAAGCCGCTTTAAAACAACTCCGTGTAACCACACATGATGTAAAAGAACAGATACCCCGCTTTAGCTGAGGTTCCAGTTTATTATAGTTAATATATACATCGCTGTAATATGTACATAAGTAGAACCAATGGTTCAGGTATAATAAGGCCGAAGATGAGCTATGTTCCACGGCCTGTTGGTCTCCTCCTCCGATGTATGTGAGTCCTTATGTTCTCGAATATCGATGAGATAGTATGACCCGTTGTGCAGATTCTTGCTGACCACGAAAGGCCCCTCCCAAGGTGGGGATAACTTATGCATACCAGTCTGATCTTGGATGAGCCGAAGCACCAAATCTCCCTCCTGAAAGGTTCTGGTTCTGACCCGGCGACTGTGATAACGACGAAGATCCTGCTGGTAAATCGTCGATCGGGCGGCTGCGATGTCACGCTCTTCATCCAACCGGTCCAAAGCATCTTGCCGTGTTGTCTCGTTGTCCGCTTCAACATAAGCCCTTACACGAGGTGAATCATGACGGATATCACTGGGGAGAACCGCCTCCGCTCCATAAACCATGAAGAACGGTGTGTATCCTGTTGATCTGTTGGGTGTTGTATTGATGCTCCATAGCACAGATGGTAATTCTTCTACCCAACAACCCGGCGTTCTCTGCAAAGGAACCATGAGCCGGGGCTTGATGCCTCTCAGGATCTCTTGATTAGCTCTTTTTGCTTGACCATTGGACTGTGGATGTGCCACTGATGAAACGTCGAGCCGGATGTGCTCCCGTTCGCAGAACTCCTTCATAGCACCTTTGGACAAATTGGTACCATTATCTGTGATAATACTGTGTGGAAAGCCAAACTGGAAAATCACCTTTTTTGAAGAACTAAAACGCCGTGGCCGCATCACACTTGCTAACAGGTTCTGCCTCCACCCACTTTGTAAACTTGTCAACCGCCACCAGGAGGTGGGTCTTCTTATCTTTGGACCTTTTGAAAGGCCCAACCATATCCAGCCCCCAAGTTGCAAACGGCCAAGTAATTGGAATCATTCTCAATTCTTGAGCCGGTACATGAGCACGTCTTGAAAACCTTTGGCAACCATCACATCGTCTGACCAGATCCTCTGCATTAGCATGAGCAGTTAACCAATAGAAGCCATGGCGAAACGCTTTAGCCACCAGAGACTTTGAACCGGCGTGGTGACCACAATCTCCTTCGTGGATCTCACGCAAAATTTCACAGCCTTCTTTAGGAGACACACAACGTTGAAAAGCTCCTGATACACTGCAATGATGCAACTCGCCGTTGATGATAGCCATGGACTTGGATCACCGGATTATCTACCGGGCCAGAATCTCATCCTCTGGCAACTCGCCCCGGTTCTTGTACGCCAGGTAAGGAAGCGTCCAATCCGGAATAACATGAAGAGCTGCCACCAATTGAGCCTCCGGATCAGGAATAGCCAAATCCTCTTCACCAAGGATCTTCACCGACGGGTTGTGCAGCACATCCAGAAAAACATTGGGCGGGACCGGTTTGCACTGAGAGCCCAGCCGGCTTAAAGCGTCCGCCGCTTCATTTTTCCGCCGGTCCACGTGGTCCACCTGATAGCCTCTGAAATAACCTGCAACAATATCCACCTCACGACGATATGCTGTCATGAGTGGGTCCTTGGAGTCCCAAGTGCCAGACACCTGCTGAGCCACAAGGTCCGAGTCACCGAAGCACTTAACTCGACTTAGATTCATCTCCCTAGCAATCCGGAGACCATGGAGCAAGGCTTCATACTCAGCTGCATTGTTAGTACAAGGGAACATTAAGCGAAGAACATAACAAAACTTATCACCTCGTGGGGAAGTTAATACGACTCCAGCCCCCGAGCCTTCCAATTGCCTGGATCCGTCAAAATGGATGGTCCAATACGTATGATCCGGCTTTTCTTCAGGTGCTTGCATTTCCGTCCAATCATTGATGAAATCAACAAGTGCTTGAGACTTAACCGCTGCCCGAGGCACATACTTCAAACTGTACGGCCCTAGCTCTATAGCCCACTTGGCAATCCGGCCAGTTGCTTCCCGGTTCTGGATGATATCTCCCAAAGGAGCAGAACTGACCACTGTAATTGGATGCCCTTGGAAGTATTGTTTAAGCTTCCGACTTGCCATAAAAACTCCATACACCAGCTTCTGCCAATGCGGATACCTTTGCTTGGACTCAATGAGCACCTCGCTGATATAATAGACCGGACGTTGAACCGGATGCTCCTTACCTGCCTCCTTTCGCTCTACCACAATAGCCACGCTGACCGCCCGAGCATTAGCAGCAACATATAGCAGCAATGGCTCCTTGTCAATGGGAGCAGCGAGCACAGGCGGATTGGCCAATTGCCGTTTTAAGTCTTCAAATGCTTCATCAGCAGCAGAACTCCAGACAAACTGATCCGTCTTTTTCAACATCTGATACAAAGGGATTGCCTTCTCACCGAGGCGACTGATAAACCGGCTTAACGCAGCAATCCGGCCTGCCAAGCGCTGAACATCATTGATACACTTCGGTTTAGCGAGGGAGGTGATGGCTGTGATCTTCTCCGGATTAGCCTCAATTCCCCTATTGGACACCAAGAAGCCTAATAACTTGCCCGCCGGTACACCAAAGACACACTTGTCCGGATTAAGCATCATCTTGTATGTCCTCAGGTTATCAAAGATTTCCTTCAAATCATCAATCAGAGTCTCCTTCTCCCTGGACTTAACCACGATATCATCCACGTAAGCATGTACATTATGGCCAATCTGGTTGTGAAGACAATTTTGTACACACCGTTGGTAAGTCGCTTGGGCACTCTTGAGCCCGAAGGGCATAGACACATAGCAGAAGGCTCCAAAGGGAGTTATAAATGCTGTCTTCTCCTGGTCCTTAACTGCCATTTTGATCTGATGATAGCCAGAATACGCATCCAAAAAACTTAAACGCTCACAGCCCGTCGTAGCATCAATAATTTGATCAATACGGGGGAGAGCAAAAGGATCTGCTGGACAAGCCTTATTAAGATCTGTGTAATCCACACACATGCGCCAGGTGCCGTTTTTCTTGAGGACCAGCACCAGATTGGCAAGCCACTCTGGGTGAAAAACTTCAACAATAAAGCCAGCTGCTAAGAGCCTGGCTACTTCTTCTCCAATTGCCTTGCGTCTTTCTTCGTTAAACCGGCGGAGGAACTGTTTCACTGGTTTATATTTAGGATCCACATTAAGTGTGTGCTCAGCGAGTTGCCTCGGTACACCTGGCATGTCAGAGGGCTTCCATGCAAAAATGTCCCGATTCTCACAGATGAACTCGATGAGCGCGCTTTCCTATTTCAGATCCAAGTTGGCACTGATGCTGAACTGCTTGGACGAATCACCAGGTACGAAGTCAACAAGCTTAGTTTCTTCTGCCGATTTGAACTTCAGGGCCGGATCATGCTCCGTAGTTGGCTTCTTCAACGGAGTCATGTCCGCCGGATCAACATTGTCTTTATAGTACTTCAACTCCTCGGTGGCACAAACCGACTCTGCATAAGCCGCATCTCCTTCCTCGCATTCCAAAGCGATTTTGCGGCTTCAGTGAACCGTTATTGTCCCCTTGTGACCCGGCATCTTGAGCTGCAAATACACATAACAGGGCCGAGCCATAAACTTGGCGTAGGCCGGTCGCCCAAACAGGGCATGATATGGACTTTGGATTTTCACCACTTCAAACGTCAATATCTCCGACCGGGAATCATGATCATCCCCAAAGGCCACTTCCAGAGCTATCTTACCAACGGGATATGCTGATCTGCCAGGCACTACACCATGGAATACTATATTAGACGGTTTGAGATTCTTATCTGTTAGTCCCATACGACGGAAGGTCTCATAGTACAGGATGTTAATGCTGCTCCCTCCATCCATGAGCACCTTGGTGAACTTGTAACCTCCCACCTGAGGCGCCACCACCAAAGCCAACTGACCCGGATTATCAACCTGGGGAGGGTGATCTTCTCTGCTCCATATGATTGGCTGTTCAGACCAACGTAGATAACGGGGTATGGCCTGTTCAACAAAGTTGACCGCCCGCCTCTGAACTTTCCGGTCTCGCTTGTCCAAGCTAGTGGCAAAGACATGGTACTGCCCATTACTCAACTGCTTTGGGTTGCTCTGGTAACCTGACTGTTGCTGCTGTTCGTTGTAACCACCCTGGTTGTTCTGACTATTTTGACCATTATGTCCGCCCGGATTACCATTGAAGCCTGAACCAGAACTTCCTCCTCCGTAACCCGGCCCGGATCCCGAGCCACCACCAGATTCGTGATCATACCGGAAATTATTAGAATTCTTGAACTCCTACATAATAAAGCAATCCTTCCAAAGGTGGTTTGCCGGCGCCTCCTTCGTCCCATATGTTGGACAGGGCTGGCTTAGCAGATAGTTTAGGCGGTTTGGGTTAGGGTTGGGCACTCCATTACGATTTTTCGGCCTACCCTTGCGTCGCTGGCCATTGTCCTGTGCGTTGGTATTAGCCACAAAGTCCATGTTACCATCCGCTTTACGCTTGCCTCCTCCACCATTGCCTGCCCAGTGATGCTGCTGACCTTTGGAGCTGCTGTTCTTCTTCCCTTTCCCTGTCTTGTCATCATCAGATTCGGGATCCTTGGTCCTATCAGAATCAGCATATTTCACCAAAGCGGCCATGAGGGTCCCCATGTCGGTGCAATGACGCTTCATCCGTCTCAACTTCAGCTTCAGGGGCCCAAACCGGCAGTTGCCTTCTAGGGTTAATACTGCGGTGTCAGTGCTAATGCGGTCTGAGGAGTGCAACACTTGTGAAACCCGGCATACCCAATGAGTCATTGATTCTCCTTCCTCCTGGACGCATGCAGCCAAGTCCACTATCGACATAGGTTGTTTACAGGTATCTTTGAAATTGTTGATAAATCGGGCTCGTAATTGGGCCCATGAACTGATAGAATTAGCCGGCAAGCTTTTTAACCAAGTCCAGGCCGTTCCTTCGAGCATCATGGTGAAGTATTTCGCACACGTCGCGTCATCCACATCAAGCATCTCCATGGCCATCTCATA
The DNA here is from genome assembly GCF_056163025.1 of Triticum urartu. NCBI lineage: Eukaryota > Viridiplantae > Streptophyta > Magnoliopsida > Poales > Poaceae > Triticum > Triticum urartu. The sequence goes on from NC_141878.1 coordinate 92,817,648, forward strand.
ACTCTCCACCCATGTCTCTGGAGGTTGATCCGCCGTGTAATTTGGTACCTTGCGTGGGCCTTTAAAATCCTTGGGCAGGCGCACGTTGCGTAAAGCGGGGATAAGGCAAGGCACCCCCAAAGAACTAGAAGTAACACCAGGTTCAGTCAAGGTGGTTGGACGAACCGGCGTGAGCTGCCGAGCCTGATGCTGTGTGGCTAACTCGGCCTCCCTGCGCGCGCGGGCCCGGTCCACCACTCCCTGAGCGTCATCAGCACCACCCGCCGGGTTGTTGTCACGGGGTGCCCCACGTCATTCATTACTCGACACTTCCGGTTCATCCATGTGTCTGCTATAGCTCCGGCTTGGACGGGGGGTTGAGTGGATCCGGTCACGGCTGTACGAGTACGCTTCTTGTTGGGCCAAAGCTGTCCTCAGAAGTTCCTTGACCCGTCGCGTCTCTATTGCTTGCGGCGAGTCACCTTCAATTGGAATGGCCTCCAGCCATGCAGCAGCGGCAACAAGATTGTCCATTGGGTTGGAGTAGTGACCCAGAAGTGTTAAAGCAGCCTGAGGTACAATGGTGTTTTGACGAGGCGGGTCCATCTGACGAGGCTGAACCGGTACACCGATCCCAGGGGCTTCTGCTCGGTTTCCCTCCAGCGGATTGCCGGCTCTTGTTCCTGGAGTGTTGAAAAGGTCTCTGGCCTCGAAAACCGGAGGTAAGAGGGATCGGTGCTTCCTCCTCATGACTTCATGTGACGCGCTCTGGTCCAACATAAGCTTGTAGGCCTGTGCATCTAAAGCGGCCCGCTCTGCGGCCATCCTGGTGTCCTCAGCCGCCAGATCCGCCTTGGCATGGGTGATATGTTCCTTTACCTTTGCAATCTCCGCGTTGTGAACGTCCTGATCCGGCGGATTAACTTCCGCCATAAGCACAGCCAACACATCAAATAGTTCTGATAGAACCTGAGCCGGCGGGCGCACAGGGCCTCCTGCCCCGGCAGCCATCGCCGCTGCTGAACCGGAGACCGTTGCCGCAGCTGTCGAAGAATGAAGCACTACTTGTGTTCCGGCCATGAATATTCCAACCCGGTTGGGCAGATCAGAGGGGTCTGGAATACTATCGCCATCGGAACAACTCCCAATCTGGCCATCTTGTAGCTGATAAAGAGATTCGGTTTCTCCGGTCGAAGATTCGTCACCGGAACAAATGACGGTCGCGCCGCGAAATTCCGATCCATCCTCATAACTTCCTCCATGGATGACTCCCACGAAGGCATGCTTCATGGCCGGTTTAACCCGGGTGGATCGCGCACGCTGAGCCGTCTCGACGAGGTCGGTGCAGATGTCCGGCTCAGGGCCCGGTTCACCGATCTTGCCAATGAAAACGTGAATGCTACCAAAGGGGACCCGGTACCCGTACTCAACTGAGCCGGCCTCGGGGCCCCAACCTGCGTCGTCGATGTAGAGCTTACCGCGACGACTCTTAGTCATCCGGCCTACAGCGTAGCCCTCGAGTCCTTCAAAGCGGCCCTCCAAGAACCGGAAACCATCGTGCGACAGCCCCACGGTGGGCGCCAACTGTCGTGGTTTTGTCACGGCAGATGTCCTAGAGAAAGGACTTAGTCGTGGAGCCATCGCGACGGGTTAGCTTGAAGGGGTTAAAGCGGACACAAGGACGCAAGAGAGTTTATACTAGTTCAGCCCCTTTGATGAAGGTAAAGCCTACTCTAGTTGTTATGGAATTGATGGGGTTTCGACGACTAGGGAGCAAACAAGCTTCGCCTATGTCTCGAGTTGTTGTCTATTGTCTTTGAACCGCCGCCGGGTCATTCCCTTATATACACGGGTGACACCCGTCGGTTCACAGAGTCCCAACACCGGTCGATATTCGTATCCGGGTTGGTCTCTCCTTATTCCTAACTTACAATACAAGTTTATATACAAATTCCGGTTTACCGCTACAAGTCTTGAACCGGCTACGGGCCTTAGGCCCTCATCTGCCTTCTTCGGCTTTATCACTTCTGGAACTACTGATGAAGTTGACCCGGCCCAGATAGGCCGGTTTACGCCCAGCAGTAATATCCCCAACAGCAACCTTCTTCGGATAAATTTCGTTGGGAAGCTTCTCACTATCAGCAATCAACTTGTCGATTTCATCGAAGTGCTTCAAAAAAAATACTAATTTAGCTTGTAAAAGGTATATTCCGCTATTACCGTCACCGGCAACTGACGGGCACCCTTCAAGACAAAGTTGAAGCACTCAACAAGATTTCTTGTCATGTCACCATATCTCATGCCTCCTTCATCACATGACCGTGACCACTTGTGTCTCTCATCAATATTCCTTTCTAAGAAATCTTTCCCACCTTCGTTTGCCTTCTCATAGATTTTGTTCAAGCGTGTCGTGAATGACTTAACGGAGAAGGCTACACATGCGGAGTTAAGATCCTTGCAAAGATCCTTGTTCTTACAAGCCCTGTAAAAGTTTGCAACGAAGTGCCTCATACACCATTGGTGGTGAAGCCTCGCATGCCCTGGAATATGAATATCCACGGTCTTCAATATGCCTTGGTGCCGATCGGATATGATGCATACCTCCCTATTGGGAGGAATGACCATGCTCCTAACAAGTCTCATGAACCATTCCCAGTTGTCTTGGTTCTCCATGGAGACCAAAGCAAATGTCATAGGCAACACCTGATCATTAGCATCATGTGCCATTGCTATCATGAGTGTGCCCTTGTATTTCCTTGTCAAGAATGTCCCATCTATAGACAGAACCGGCCGACAATGCTCAAAAGCTGCAATGCATGGGCCAAACGTCCAAAAGGCACGACGGAACACTCTTTCAATATCTTGGACATAGTGGTACATTCCTGGGTTTCTATACGACATCGCTCCCAGCAACCTGGGTAGCATGTTGTAAGCCTTTTCCCATCCACCGTACAACATTCTGAGAGCGACTTGCTTGGCCTTCCATGTCTTCCCGTACTTGATCTTATATCCGAACTTATCTTCAATTCAACTCATCAACACCTTCACTTTAATGGTTGGATCCTCGGCTATATGTTTCTGGTATTTATAACCATTGAATTCTGAGGTTAGTTGACAGTGTGTCTTCCGTGCTTCTACGGCCGGCAGTGTGCATTGGTGAGTGGCTTTGCAACTAGTTATCTTCCACCAACCATCTGAAGGAAATATGCCCTAGAGGCAATAATAAAGTTATTATTTATTTCCTTATATCATGATAAATGTTTATTATTCATGCTAGAATTGTATTATCCGGAAACATAATACTTGTGTGAATACATAGACAAACTAAACGTCACTAGTGTGCCTCTACTTGACTAGCTCGTTAATCAAAGATGGTTATATTTCCTAACCATAGACATGTGTTGTCATTTGATTAACGGGATAACATCATTAGGAGAATGGTGTGATTGACATGACCCATTCCATTAGCTTAGCACCCGATCGTTTAGTATGTTGCTATTGCTTTCTTCATGACTTATACATGTTCCTATGACTATGAGATTATGCAACTCCCATTTGCCAGAGGAACACTTTGTGTGCTACCAAACGTCACAACGTAACTGGGTGATTATAAGGCAGCTCTACAGGTGTCTCCAAAGGTACATGTTGGGTTGGCGTATTTCGAGATTAGGATTTGTCACTCCGATTGACGGAGAGGTATCTCTGGGCCCTCTCGGTAATGCACATCACATAAGCCTTGCAAGCATTGCAACTAATGAGTTAGTTGCGAGATGATGTATTATGAAACGAGTAAAGAGACTTGTCGGTAACGAGATTGAACTACGTATTCAGATACCGACGATCGAATCTTAGGCAAGTAACATACCGATGACAAAGGGAATAAAGTATGTTGTTATGCGGTCTGACCGATAAAGATCTTCGTAGAATATGTGGGAGCCAATATGAGCTTCCAGGTTCCGCTATTGGTTATTGACCGGAGACATGTCTCGGTCATGTCTACATTGTTCTCGAACCCCTAGGGTCCGCATGCTTAACGTTACGATGACAGTTTCATTATGAGTTTATATATTTTGATGTACCGAAGTTTGTTCGGAGTCCCGGATGTGATCACGGACATGACGAGGAGTCTCGAAATGGTCGAGACATAAAGATTGATATATTGGACGGCTATATTCGGACACGGGAATTGTTCCGGGTGATTTCGGAGAAAACCGGAGTGTCGGAGGGTTACCGGAACCCCCCCCCCCCCCCCCGGAGAAGTAATGGGCTTTATGGGCCCTAGTGGAGAAAGAGAGGGGCGGCCAGGGTGGGCCGCGCGCCCCCTCCCCCTCTGGTCCGAATTGGACTAGGAGAGGGGGGGCGGTGCCCCCCTTTCCTTCTCCCTCTCCCCCTTCCTTTCCCCCTCCTAGTAGGAGTAGGAAAGAGGGGAGTCCTACTCCTACTAGGAGGAGGACTCCTCCTCCTTGGCGTGCCCCAAGGGCCGGCCGACCTCCCCCCTTGCTCCTTTATATACGGGGGTAGGGGGCACCTCTAGACACACAAGTTGATCTTCGTGATCGTTCTCTTAGCCGTGTGCGGTGCCCCCCTCCACCATAATCCTTGATAATATTGTAGCGGTGCTTAGGCGAAGCCCTGTGATGGTAGAACATCAAGATCGTCACCACGCCATCGTGCTGATGGAACTCTTCCCCGACACTTTGCTGGATCGGAGTCCGGGGATCGTCATCGAGCTGAACGTGTGCTAGAACTCAGAGGTGCGGTAGTTTCGGTGCTTGATCAGACGGGCCGTGAAGACGTACGACTACATCAACCGCGTTGTCATAACGCTTCCGCTGTTGGTCTACGAGGGTACATAGAAAACACTCTCCCCTCTCGTTGCTATGCATCACCATGATCTTGCGTGTGCATAGGAATTTTTTTGAAATTACTACGTTACCCAACAGTGGCATCCGAGCCGGTTTTTATGCATTGATGTTGTGCACGAGTAGAACACAAGTGAATTGTGGGTGATATAAGTCATACTGCTTACCAGCATGTCATACTTTGGTTCGGCGGTATTGTTGGATGAAGCGACCCGGACCGACATTACGCGTACGCTTACACGAGACTGGTTCTACCGACATGCTTTGCACACAGGTGGCTGGCGGGTGTCAGTTTCTCCAACTTTAGTTGAACCGAGTGTGGCTACGCCCGGTCCTTGCGAAGGTTAAAACAGCACCAACTTGACAAACTATCGTTGTGGTTTTTGATGCGTAGGTAAGATTGGTTCTTGCTTAAGCCCGTAGCAGCCACGTAAAACTTGCAACAAACAAAGTAGAGGACGTCTAACTTGTTTTTGCAGGGCATGTTGTGATGTGATATGGTCAAGACATGATGCTAAATTTTATTGTATGAGATTATCATGTTTTGTAACCGAGTTATCGGCAACTGGCAGGAGCCATATGGTTGTCGCTTTATTGTATGCAATGCAATCGCCCTGTAATGCTTTACTTTATCACTAAGCGGTAGCGATAGTCGTAGAAGCATAAGATTGGCGAGACGATAACGATGCTACGATGGAGATCAAGGTGTCGCACCGGTGACGATGGTGATCATGACGGTGCTTCGAAGATGGAGATGATGATGGCCATATCATATCACTTATATTGATTGCATGTGATGTTTATCTTTTATGCATCTTATCTTGCTTTGATTGACGGTAGCATTTTAAGATGATCTCTCACTAAGTATCAAGAAGTGTTCTCCCTGAGTATGCACCGTTGCGAAAGTTCTTCGTGTTGAGACACCACGTGATGATCGGGTGTGATAGGCTCTACGTTCAAATACAACGGGTGCAAAACAGTTGCACATGCGGAATACTCAGGTTATACTTGACGAGCCAAGCATATACAGATATGGCCTCAGAACACGGAGACCGAAAGGTCGAGCGTGAATCATATTGTAGATATGATCAACATAGTGATGTTCACCAATGAAACTACTCCATCTCACATGATGATCGGACATGGTTTAGTTGATTTGGATCACGTGATCACTTAGAGGATTAGAGGGATGTCTATCTAAGTGGGAGTTCTTTAGTAATATGATTAATTGAACTTAAATTTATCATGAACTTAGTACCTGATAGTATCTTGCTTGTTTATGTTTGATTGTAGATAGATGGCCCGTGCTGTTGTTCCGTTGAATTTTAATGTGTTCCTTGAGAAAGCAAAGTTGAAAGATGATGGTAGCAATTACACGGATTGGGTCCGTAACTTGAGGATTATCCTCATTGCTGCACAGAAGAATTACGTCCTGGAAGCACCACTGGGTGCCAGGCCTGCTGCTGGAGCAACACCAGATGTTATGAACGTCTGGCAGAGCAAAGCTGATGACTACTCGATAGTTTAGTGTGCCATGCTTTACGGCTTAGAATCGGGACTTCAACGACATTTTGAACGTCATGGAGCATATGAGATGTTCCAGGAATTGAAGTTAATATTTCAAGCAAATGCCCGGATTGAGAGATATGAAGTCTCCAATAAGTTCTATAGCTGCAAGATGGAGGAGAACAGTTCTGTCAGTGAGCATATACTCAAAATGTCTGGGTATAATAATCACTTGATTCAATTGGGAGTTAATCTTCCAGATGATTGCGTCATTGACAGAATTCTCCAATCACTTCCACCTAGCTACAAGAGCTTCGTGATGAACTATAATATGCAAGGGATGGTTAAGACAATTCCCGAGCTCTTCGCAATGCTTAAAGCTGCGGAGGTAGAAATCAAGAAGGAGCATCAAGTGTTGATGGTCAACAAGACCACTAGTTTCAAGAAAAAGGGCAAAGGGAAGAAGAAGGGGAAATTCAAAAAGAACAGCAAGTAAGTTGCTGCTCAGGAGAAGAAACCCAAATCTGGACCTAAGCCTGAAACTGAGTGCTTCTACTGCAAGTAGACTGGTCACTGGAAGCGGAACTGCCCCAAGTATTTGGCGGATAAGAAGGATGGCAAGGTGAACAAAGGTATATATGATATACATGTTAGTGATGTGTACCTTACTAATGCTCGCAGTAGCACCTGGGTATTTGATACTGGTTCTGTTGCTAATATTTGCAACTCGAAACAGGGACTACGGATTAAGCGAAGATTGGCTAAGGACGAGGTGACGATGCGCGTGGGAAATGGTTCCAAAGTCGATGTGATTGCGGTCGGCACGCTACCTCTACATCTACCTTCGGGATTAGTATTAGACCTAAATAATAATTATTTGGTGCCAGCGTTGAGCATGAACATTATATCTGGATCTTGTTTGATGCGAGACAGTTATTCATTTAAATCAGAGAATAATGGTTGTTCTATTTATATGAGTAATATCTTTTATGGTCATGCACCCTTGAAGAGTGGTCTATTCTTATTAAATCTCGATAGTAGTGACACACATATTCATAATGTTGAAGCCAAAAGATGCAGAGTTGATAATGATAGTGCAACTTATTTGTGGCACTGCCGTTTAGGTCATATCGGTGTAAAGCGCATGAGGAAACTCCATACTCATGGACTTTTGGAACCACTTGATTATGAATCACTTGGTACTTGCGAACCGTGCCTTATGAGCAAGATGACCAAAACACCGTTCTCCAGTACTATGGAGAGAGCAACAGATTTGTTGGAAATCATACATACAGATGTATGTGGTCCGATGAATGTTGAGCCTCGTGGCGGATATCGTTATTTTCTCACCTTCACAGATGACTTAAGCAGATATGAATATATCTACTTAATGAAACATAAGTCTGAAACATTTGAAAAGTTCAAAGAATTTCAGAGTGAAGTTGAAAATCATCATAACAAGAAAAAAATATTCCTACGATCTGATCGTGGAGGAGAATATTTGAGTTACGAGTTTGGTGTACATTTGAAACAATGCGGAATAGTTTCGCAACTCATGCCACCCGCAACACCACAGCGTAATGGTGTGTCCGAACGTCGTAATCGTACTTTACTAGATATGGTACGATCTATGATGTCTCTTACTGATTTACCGCTATCGTTTTGGGGTTATGCTTTAGAGACGGTCGCATTCATGTTAAATAGGGCACCATCAAAATCCGTTGAGACGACGCCTTATGAACTGTGGTTTGGCAAGAAACCAAAGTTGTCGTTTCTGAAAGTTTGGGGCTGCGATGCTTATGTGAAAAAGCTTCAACCTGATAAGCTCGAACCCAAATCGGAGAAATGTGTCTTCATAGGATATCCAAAGGAAACTATTGGATACACCTTCTATCACAGATCCGAAGGCAAGATTTTTGTTGCTAAATTCGGAAACTTTCTAGAGAAGGAGTTTCTCTCGAAAGAAGTAGTGGGAGGAAAGTAGAACTTGATGAGGTAACTGTACCTGCTCCCTTATTGGAAAGTAGTACATCACAGAAACAGGTTTCTGTGACACCTACACCAATTAGTGAGGAAGCTAATGATGATGATCATGAAACTTCAGAACAAGTTACTACTGAACCTCGTAGATCAAGCAGAGTAAGATCCGCACCAGAGTGGTACGGTAATCCTATTCTGGAAGTCATGCTACTAGATCATGATGAACCTACGAACTATGAAGAAGCGATGGTGAGCCCAGATTCCGCAAAATGGCTTGAAGCCATGAAATCTGAGATGGGATCCATGTATGAGAACAAAGTGTGGACTTTGGTTGACTTGCCCAAAGATCGGCAAGCAATTGAGAATAAATGGATCTTCAAGAAGAAGACTGATGTTGATGGTAATATTACTGTCTACAAAGCTCGACTTGTCGCAAAAGGTTTTCGACAAGTTTAAGGGATTGACTACGATGAGACCTTCTCACCCGTAGCGATGCTTAAGTCTGTCCGAATCATGTTAGCAATTGCCACATTTTATGATTATGAAATTTGGCAGATGGATGTCAAAACTGCATTCCTGAATGGATTTCTGGAAGAAGAGTTGTATATGATGCAGCCGGAAGGTTTTGTCGATCCAAAGGGAGCTAACAAAGTGTGCAAGCTCTAGTGATCCATTTATGGACTGGTGCAAGCCTCTCGGAGTTGGAATAAACACTTTGATAATGTGATCAAAGCATTTGGTTTTGTACAGACTTTTGGAGAAGCCTGTATTTACAAGAAAGTGAGTGGGAGCTCTGTAGCATTTCTGATATTATATGTAGATGACATATTACTAATCGGAAATGATATAGAATTTCTGGATAGCATAAAGGGATACTTGAATAAGAGTTTTTCAATGAAAGACCTCGGTGAAGCTGCTTACATATTGGGCATTAAGATCTATAGAGATAGATCAAGACGCTTAATTGGACTTTCACAAAGCACATACCTTGACAAAGTTTTGAAGAAGTTCAAAATGGATCAAGCAAAGAAAGGATTCTTGCCTGTGTTACAAGGTGTGAAATTGAGTAAGACTCAATGCCTAACCACTGCAGAAGATAGAGAGAAAATGAAAGATGTTCCCTATGCTTCAACCATAGGCTCTATCATGTATGCAATGCTGTGTACCAGACCTGATGTATGTCTTGCTATAAGTCTAGCAGGGAGGTACTAAAGTAATCCAGGAGTGGATCACTGGACGGCGGTCAAGAACATCCTGAAATACCTGAAAAGGACTAAGGATATGTTTCTCGTATATGGAGGTGACAAAGAGCTCATCGTAAATGGTTACGTTGATGCAAGCTTTGACACTGATCTGGATGATTCTAAATCGCAAACCATAGACATGTGTTATATTTCCTAACCGTCACTAAACGTCACTAGTGTGCCTCTACTTGACTAGCTCGTTAATCGAAGATGGTTATATTTCCTAACCATAGACATGTGTTGTCATTTGATTAACGGGATCACATCATTAGGAGAATGATGTGATTGACATGACCCATTCCATTAGCTTAGCACCCGATCGTTTAGTATGTTGCTATTGCTTTCTTCATGACTTATACATGTTCCTATGACTATGAGATTATGCAACTCCCATTTGCCGGAGGAACACTTTGTGTGCTACCAAACGTCACAACGTAACTGGGTGATTATAAAGGAGCTCTACAGGTTTCTCCAAAGGTACATGTTGGGTTGGCGTATTTCGAGATTAGGATTTGTCACTCCGATTGTCGGAGAGGTATCTCTGGGCCCTCTCGGTAATGCACATCACATAAGCCTTGCAAGCATTGCAACTAATGAGTTAGTTGCAAGATGATGTATTACGAAACGAGTAAAGAGACTTGCCGGTAACGAGATTAAACTAGGTATTGAGATACCGACGATCGAATCTCGGGCAAGTAACATACCGATGACAAAGGGAATAAAGTATGTTGTTATGCGGTCTGACCGATAAAGATCTTCGTAGAATATGTGGGAGCCAATATGAGCATCCAGGTTCCGCTATTGGTTATTGACCGGAGACATGTCTCGGTCATGTCTACATTGTTCTCGAACCCGTAGGGTCCGCACGCTTAACGTTACGATGACAGTTTCATTATGAGTTTATATATTTTGATGTACCGAAGTTGTTCGGAGTCCCGGATGTGATCACGAACATGACGAGGAGTCTCGAAATGGTCAAGACATAAAGATTGATATATTGGACGGCTATATTCGGACACCGGAATTGTTTCAGGTGATTTCGGAGAAAACCGGAGTGCCGGAGGGTTACCGGAACCCCCCCGGGAGAAGTAATGGGCTTTATGGGCCCTAGTGGAGAAAGAGAGGGGCGGCCAGGGTGGGCCACGCGCCCCCTCCCCCTCTGGTCTGAATTGGACTAGGAGAGGGGGGGCAGCGCCCCCCTTTCCTTCTCCCTCTCCCCCTTCCTTTCCCCCTCCTAGTAGGACTAGGAAAGAGGGGAGTCCTACTCCTACTAGGAGGAGGACTCCTCCTCCTTGGCGTGCCCCAAGGGCCGGCCGGCCTCCCCCATTGCTCCTTTATATACGGGGGCAGGGGGCACCTCTAGACACACAAGTTGATCTTCGTGATCGTTCTCTTAGCCGTGTGTGGTGCCCCCCTCCACCATAATCCTCGATAATATTGTAGCGGTGCTTAGGCGAAGCCCTGCGACGGTAGAACATCAAGATCGTCACCACGCCATCGTGCTGACGGAACTCTTCCCCGACACTTTGCTGGATCGGAGTCCGGGGATCGTCATCGAGCTGAACGTGTGCTAGAACTCGGAGGTGCCGTAGTTTCGGTGCTTGATCGGACGGGCCATGAAGACGTACGACTACATCAACTGCGTTGTCATAACGCTTCCGCTGTTGGTCTACGAGGGTACGTAGACAACAGTCTCCCCTCTCGTTGCTATGCATCACCATGATCTTGCGTGTGCGTAGGAAATTTTTTGAAATTACTACGTTACCCAACACCACCTTTCATGAGTCTTCCATTGACTTTCCATTTGCATCTTTCTACCTCACATTTCACGGTGTATCACTTGTTGCAGCCGAGTGAACAACTATGAAAGGCATGTGGTGTTTGACAGCATACTCACACAACCACATCCTGAATTCTAGCATGTGCTCTAACATCAAACGTTTCCTCACGTACGACATCGAAATTGCGTCGGGTGTACTACTTAGGAACTGTCTAGCCTCAATTGTCTTGCTCATGCCACCGTCGACTATAGCCTTATCTGCAAAGCTAACATCACAAAACAAGGGAACTTTGTGATCCCTACTGGTGATTTTTGTGTACCACTCTACTTCTTTCTCAGTCAGGCCATCCTCGTCCAACTCATTCACCGGGCCTTCATCATCCGAGTCATCCACACAATCATGCTGATAGATAATGTCAGGATCCATGTCCTGATGCCTTACTTCAGCCTCTACGTCAGCAACAATGTTGTGGTGCCTCTCATACTCTTCGTCGGAGTAATCGCCATCATCTTTCATCGGTGCACTACCTCTGAACTCATATTGGGGATACTCATTGGCTTCCGCTTCAACTTTATGCTCAACAATAGGCGGCACACTACTAACCGGGCTCACATCATCTACTAAGATTTGGTTCAAGTCAACATGAAAGAGAGGAGCCTTGACCACCTTACTTGCAAAGACTTCGAGTGACTTAACTGTCGAGGATGCAACAACCTCCTTATATGCAACCCAATGCAAATTGGACTTGATAGGCATTGTCTTCATTCGACACTTGTGTGCCGACCCAACATCATATCTTCCTACTAATTCAACTTGGTCACTTGCATCCACCCACTTTAATCTTATCCGTGTTTCTTCCACAATCTCTTCATAACTAGGAGTCTCAAGAAATATCAACACTTCCTCATACTTGTCAACAATATCCACATTCATGAATGCCTCTTTGTCAACATAATGAATATTCACAATCTTGTCCATCTAAAAAATGGTAACATAAGTATAAGAAATGTACAATGCTAAATATACCACATTGCTAACAAAACCCCTAACTCTAACCCTAAATCTTAACATTAGCCATAACCCTAACCCTAAATCTTAACATTAGCCATAACCACAATAAGGTATGCTCAACAACATCACAAATGCAACACTATTGGAACAACAATACTCAAAACATCACATTATAGATTCATGTTCAAAACTAGGGTTAGGAACAACAAGAACAAATCAATCCAAATGGACAAATCCAACCAATAAAAATTTGTGAGATGAAGGAGGTTTCCTCAACGAACGGAAATGACGCCGGATCCACGGAACAACCCAATCGATTTGCAAGGATTTGAGAGGGGCTAAGTGAGGGACGCAAAGGGGGAAAAGGGCAAGAGCTCGGGATAGGCCAATGGGGGAGAAGAGGGTGAAAGGTGAGTGGTGGGTGAAAGCCCCACGACCACCTAAAATATCTGCACCAGAAACGCCAAGAACGATGGCGTTTCTAGAAACGCTAGCTTGCTTGGCGTTTCCACCATGCCACGTCAGCAAACAACGCGTCCTCGGCCTGGCAGTGGGCCAGGTCGGAAACACTAGCTGCCTCGGCGTTTCGTAGTTGACCAGAAACGTCGCGGGCCTTGGCGTTTCCAAAAGGGTCAAATCGTGAAATACTTTCACGTGGGGTTCAGTTTGTGAGAATAATCTCTGACAAGGTCAGAACAGTGATTTCGTCCTCTCGTTGGGAGAATAACTCGGATGATCCGGGAGGGCTCGTTGCGCATCCGTTTCTGCTGCAAGATTTGATGGAGATTAGAGAAGGTGAAAAGAGAGGGGAATCAGAAGGCGCATGATCCAGAAGGGCAAGTGGCAAAATCCCCGGGATCTCCCTATGCTATCCTACGCGCAAGATTGCCCAGTGCAACACGGGCTATCCTTTGTTTCTATGGGCTTCTAACGACGTACAATCGATTTGACACTTGGCCCAGCCCACCTCCTTGCTTTGCTTCTCATCTAGCCCAGTTTGGGCTCGTCTACCTTCCGCACACGCACTAACAAACAGAGGCGCATAGCTACTGTCAAATCCTATCACATTGGAAAATATAGGCCACGGATTGCATTAACTTCAAACATAAAATTTGTTGTCCTATTCGTCATGAACACATTCCACCAAAGTCCAGAAGATATTGTATAATAACGAAGGAGATCGAGAAAAGGAGGCAGGCTATGGGGAACGACCGGTGACACTATCGACGGAGCCACCCGAGGGACGCACTATCGAGGGAACCATGCGAGGGGGCAGAAGAGTCCGACCGGGGCGCCACCATAGTTGGAGTGATTTCACCGCGAGCTAGGTCAAGAAGCCACGGGACGACCCGTTGCTAGGGATGAATGGATGTGCTTTTGTATATCATTCGGTTGAAGAAGAAAGCAGGGAGAAGGAAGGAACGAAGCGTTATTTCACTTAGCGGTGGCAGCTCTTTGTAATTTTGGCCAACACTTAATCAGACGGCTATAGAAAGCTGAGCTATACTGCACCAATGGCTGGAACAATTCGGGCAACGTGGCTCATTGTGGTTCCAATAAAATCAGGTAGTGGGGATGAACTTCTTAAGTATATAGGATATGAAAGGTGACATGAATATTATAAGCTTACAACCAAGTCTGCCTACAATTCACCCATAGTCCATACTAGATTTCTCGAAGAGATGAAGACCTCACAATCAAAGGATGGAGAAAAGTTATGAATGATCGTAGGAAACTACTTGGAGGCAACATGGTGTGCAACCCACAAATTGGGGACATGTGGATCTCTACTCTTCACAATGAAGATTCAGAACCTATTCTGGTTTATGCTATTTTACCTTAGAGAGAGTACCAGATCCTAGCTAGTAGTCACCATGTGCTAAGAATAATTAGCTAGTGTTGGTTATGACTATGATGATGGGGAGGAGTTGTTATGATGATGATGATGATTTATGTGCTAGAATGATGAGTTGTTATATAACTATGACAATGATCGATGGACTTGTTCTTACGATATGATGATGATGAGTTGTTATGATGATGATGATGAGTGACCAAGTTCAAACTTGGTCACTTTAGATCCATTCACTTGAATTTAATCTGTTTTTCTTCCATCCAGTGGTATAATAACTCATCATGATCATAGTGATATAACAATCTCCTAACTGCTACTGTATCAAAACTTATATAATGATATATAAATACAATATAAAACAAAACAAATGAAATATATATGAATAATAGTAGCGCGGGGCAAAGGCACACGCTGCTAGTACTTAGCAATAGCACCGGTTTGAACCCATGCAAGTGATAACTGACTTAGCAGTAGCGGAGGTAGGATAAGCGATACTGCTAAAAGTTAGTTGTAGTGCCCCAGCAGTGTGCGCTAATGCTAGGCAAAAACCCCACACTACTACTAGGATTTTCCCTAGTAGTCTATGACTAAGAATTACGATGAAATCTTTTGGAAACGGCGCTAAGAGCAACTCCAATGGAGTGACCCATTTCGTCCGCGGCCGTCCGTTGGGGTCGGCGTGGACAAAAAAGTCGGCCCAACGCGCCGACCCAAACGGACGCGCATCCGCTTTCATCCTCCTGCCGACCCATTCCCGACCCATTTTTGAGCCGGACTTGCGTCGGCGCGGACACAGGACGGACGTGCGCGCGCTCGCCCTCTTTCCTCACCGGCCCCGCTGGTCAGTGGCACATTGGATTGGCCTCTCCACATCAAACATCACACCCCTCGCCCGCCTGCTTCCACTACTAGAGAAAACCCTATACACAGAATCTTAGCAGCAACGCGGCTCAAAAAGGAGCGCTGCTGCTAATTAGCAGTAGCGCGGGTGTGGAAAACCTGCTACTGACAAGTGCTTAGCAGTAGCGCACTCGGCGTAACCCGCGCTGCTACAAATATGGACCGATAGTGCCCACCCAACTCCATTTAGCAGCAGCGCTGTGCTGTGTGCCATGCTACTGCTATAGCTGTAGCAGTAGCGCGGTTTTTTTAGGGCGCTGCTGCTAATTTTCAAATTTGGCACACTTTTGGTCCTGGTTAGCAGTAGCGCTTGTACCTAAAGCACGCTGCTGCTACTTTCTTAGCAGCAGCGCGGTTTACGTCCCGCGCTACTGCTAACCCGCACCCACCACCTTTTCTCCCCACCCACCCTCCCCCTCCCCATACTCTCCCTTTCCCCTACCTCTCCCACTCTCACTCTTCTTCTTCCTCAATACTTCTCCCCCATTACTCTCCCTCTTCTACCTACCTTTCTCTCTCTTCATTACTCCTACCTAACTACACCACCTCCATTAATGCATCTCATTTCTCTTTTTCCTTTCCCCTCCACTAGTTGAAGTTGTCTCCTCCCAAATTAGGTAGCTAGGTAGATGTAGTATTTAGTTCAGTGACCTATTTGCCCCCTAACTAGATCTATCTTTGTTAAGAAGAGCTTTGTGCACTTTTGATCTCCCTACATCATCATCTCCACCGTGTGCTCGATCTCGAGATATAGGTGATTAAAATTTCATGCTTTTGAAAAATGGAAATATGTTTATGTGTGTGTGATATGTTTATGGAAATTGTGTGTGTGGCATGAGTTGATGCCAAATTGTGCTTTTGAGTTGCCTATGTTTTGCCAAAATGTCGATTTATTTCCGTTTCGGTGAATTCCGGGCAAACTCTAGATCTATATATGTCCTATTTTTAAGGAAGGTCATGCCGAATTTTTGTATGACTTTGATGCATGCACGCATTTTTATAATCAATTTGTTTATTATACTACCATGCAGAGTTGACGATGGTCAGTGGAACGATGGTGGACAGGTGGTTGCGGTCGGTGGTGCAGGACATGAAAGAAAATAACCGGACAGAGGTTTTATGTCCGTGTCGAAAATGCAAAGGAATAGTTTGGCTCGACCCCTATGACGATGGTCATGTCGAAGCGCACCTGCTCATGACTGGTTTCATGGATGGCTATACTCAGTGGATAATTGAAGATGAGGATGACGATGTTGAGGATGCCGACGGGGCATGCAATGATGACACGGGGCAAGACGAAGAGATGATCGATAATGGCGGCGGGGAAGAGGCCAGACATGGCGGCGGAGAAGGGGTCGGACATGGCGGCGGAGAGAACGACATTGACTCCACGCAGCAGAGTTCGTCAGTACTAAGTTCAATCATGCGGGACCCTCATGTTCAAGCATTGCTTCGCAAGGAGATGAGTACTGAGAGAGCTGCTTCTAGAGAGGAGGCTAAGCTGGAGCAACTGGTGGTAGACTCGAACACTCCATTGTATGATGGTTGCAATCCTGAGGTGACCCGCTTGAGTTTCACGCTCCAACTTCTGAAGACGAAGGCTAAAAACAAATGGACCAACACTAGCCTCGATGAGCATCTCAAGTACCTAAAGGATGTTCTTCCCGCGGGTAATCTATATCCTAGTAGTGTTGATGGGGCCAAGAAGATTGGGTGCCCTATTGATCTGCCACACGTTAGATACCATGCATGCATCAACGATTGCATAATTTATCGGAAGGAGCACGCGGAAAAAACAAGTTCTCCAGTGTGCAATGCTTCTCGATACAAGAAGGCCAGGAAGAAATGTCCCCAGAAAGTGGTATGGTACTTACCGATCACTCCCTGTCTCCAGAGATATTTTGTAGATCCCAAGGAAGCAAAGCTAATGCGCTGGCATGCGGAGAGGAAGAAGCCCGATGATGGAGATGATCCGAAGCTAAGACACGTCAAGGATGGAAGCCAATGGAGAGCGTTGAACAGTTTCTATCGGTATTTTGAATGTGATGCAAGGAACATCGTGCTTGGCGCGTGTACCGATGGCATGAACCCGTTTGGCAACCAGAACACCAACCATAGCACATGGCCCGTGTTTGTATGGATGTACAACCTCCCCCCTGGTTGTGCATGAAATCGAAGTACATTCACATGAGCATGCTTATTCAAGGGCCGAAACAACCAGGAAATAATATTAATTTGTATCTGGGGCTACTTCAAGAGGAGTTAGACACGTTATGGAAAACACCGGCTAAGACATGGGACGCCAGCAAAGGCGAGTATTTCAACATGAGAGTCGGGCTGATCACGACAGTGCGGGACTATCTTGGTTACAGATATGTGGCAGGCCAGGTGTGCCATGGATATTGCGGATGCACGCGGTGCATGGATGATACGACGTCTCAGCAGCTAACATCAAGGAAAGATGGCGGGTCTGGGAAAATCGTGTACATGGGGCATCGAAGATGGCTTGAACAGGACGACCCGTGGAGAAACCGTGGAGATCTATTCAATGGTCACGCTGAGCATCGAGGACCTCCACGTAAGCGGAGCAGTGCCGAAATCGATGAGCTGTTGAAAAACTGGAAGGAGTGCCCCACGCGCGGGAAAGACGATGAGAAAGGCGCCGGAGCCGCTGCTGAAGGTATGGAAGACAAGGTCTGTATTCTGGGACTTGGAGTACTGGCACAAACTCGATACACCTCATTGCCTTGATCAAATGCATATCTGTAAGAATGTCCTTGAGAGCTTGCTCGCAACACTGATGAACATGCCGGATAAGACCAAGGATGGGCCGAAGGCAAGAAAAGACTTGCAAGATTTGAAAATCAGGGAAGATCTGCACATGTCGCCCCGTAAAATGTCAGACGAGACAGAGACGGAGACAGAGGCACGGGAGAAGAAGGGCAAGAAAATAAAGAAAGAGGATTATTGCCCCCCTTCTTGCTTCACCTTAAGTCAGGCTGAGATCCATCAATTCTTTAAGTGCCTTACCGGAGTCAAAGTTAGTTCCGGTTACTGTGGCAAGATAAACAGATATCTAGACACAGACAAGAAAAAGTTCAGCGGGATGAAGTCCCATGACTGTCATGTGATGATGACGCAGATACTACCTGTTGCCCTTAGAGGGATAATGGACAAGCACGTCCGTGACACGCTTATTGGTCTCTGTAACTTTTTCGACGTCATCTCTCAAAAGTCAATCAGTGTGAAGCAGCTCCGAAGTCTACAGGAAGAGATCGTTGTGATACTGAATGAGCTTGAGATGTACTTCCCGCCCGCGTTCTTTGACGTGATGGTGCATCTGTGTGTCCATATTGTGGATGACATAATAGACCTGGGGTCGTCATTCCTGCACAACATGATGTCGTTTGAGAGGATGAATGGGATCATCAAAGTATTCGTTAGTAACATGTCCCGTCCGGATGGAAGCATCGTCCAGGGCTATGTGACACAAGAGTGCATCTCTTTTTGTGAGAATTTTCTATATGGCGCAGACCAGCCGCCTGGTTTTAGTGTTGGTTTGCCTGTTAACAAGCACGATGGGAGGCTCGAAGGAGAAGGTCACTGCAACGGTCGCAGGGAACTGCACGTGGCATACTCAGATCGACACAGCGACTTTGACAGAGCAAACTTGGTAGTGCTACAACACCTAGACAAGGTAGATCCTTTCGTGGCACTGCACAAAGAAATTATCGCAAAGAAGTATCGTGACCGGGGGGTATGCAGGACGGACGCTGAAGTTACTAGAGAGCACAACTCCACTTTCCTGCATTGGTTCAAAGAGCATATTATTGCTAATCCCCCGGAGGAGGGCTCTAAGGACGGATTGCTCATATACGCCTTAGCACATGGCCCCTCGCCCAACCTTGTAACCTATCAGGCATATGATATCAATGGATACACGTTCTACACGGAGGCCAAAGATATGGATAGTGATGATCAGAAATCAGGGGTGACGATGGAATGCATGACCGGCAGCGACAACGGCGCAACTGAACGATTTTATGGAAGGGTCGAGGAGATCTGGGAGCTTGACTACTCTGGACTGCACAACACGACGATGTTCCGTGTCAGATGGGCTAAGAATGTCGAAAGAGAAAACCGGATTTTCACTACCGTGACTATACCCGACGCCAAGAGCGCTACCGTGAACGCTATCGCCAAAAACGAGCCATGGGTACACGCTAAGCATGTGACACGATGCTTCTTCATAAACAACCCATGCAATCCCAGTCGTGTTGTCGTGAGGAGAGGCAAAAGGAACATCATTGGAATGGATGGAGTCGCCAACGAGGAAGACTATGATCAGTACGGCAACCCAATGAGGGAAGATGACGATGATGATGAAGTATACGTCAAGAGAAGAATCAATACTACATTACCTAAGAAAAATCGTACTCCATGGAAAAGGCAAAGTCACAATGAGGGGCTCAATTATTGTTCGATGAACAAGAGGGAAAGAAGCTGACTCAAAAACGAAAACGTCAGCGCTGAGGAATATATGTTCCTATTTTGTATGTTATCGGTCAAATGATGTAATATATATATATAGGATAACACTATTCTAATCATGGTATTAGAATAGTTATTCTGATCACAGCACCCCTATAAGGCCGCGATCGAGATGCTCTCGAACTTCCGAACCAACTGCTAAAAAAATAAAAAATCCCACCCCCTCCGCCGGCGGCGCGACCTCCCTAGATCCACTACTAGGGAAAAGCCTATACACAGAATTTTACCAGTAACGCTGTACAAAATCAAGCGCTGCTGCTACTTAGTAGCAGCGCGCGTAAATAAACCGCGCTACTGCTATGACTTTAGCAGTAGCGCGTACTAGCGAAAAGCGCTGCTGCTACGTTTGAACTGGGCGCACATGGCTAGCCCAACCTAGCAGTAGTGCGTATAATGGCCCAGCGCTACTGCTAATCTCCTTAGCTGCAGCGCGCTTACGTGTAAAGCGCTGCTGCTAACGGAAATAAAATAAAGTGAAAAACAAGTAGAAAAGTAAATGAAAATGAAAGAAATAGAAAAAGGAGAAAGGGAAAAAATAAAATGTAAAGAAAAATAAAAGGAAAAAAGGAAAAAAGGAGAAAGGAACAGCAGTAGCGGGTTCTGCAGAAAATCGCTATAGCTGCAGCGTGTATTCCAGAATGCGCTGTAGCTAACGTAGCAGTAGCGCCCTTTCTGGAACGCGCTACTGGTACTTCTGACTTAACCACGCGCGCGGTTCGTCCTTCCCCACGGCCACTTCATCCCCCAAATCAACTCCACTCTCGCCGCCGCCGTCGCCCCTCGGCCGCCGCGCGCTCTCCCCACGCCGCCCCTGACCCCAGATTCAACACCGGCCCCGCCCCCGACCTCAACGCCGCCCGAAACGCCGCCCCCGACCCCGACCTCAACGCCGCCCCGGACGCCGCCCCCGCCCCCTGGCCTCAACGCCGCCCCGGAGCCCCGACCACGACCTCGACACCGCCTGCCCCTCCCTCGTCGCAGGCACCCGAGGTGAGCACGCCTGCTCCTTCCTCTCCCCTACCTCTGCCTAGGGTTTCTACCTCCATCAAATTAGTTAGGGTGGAAACGAATCGGATGCGGATGCGGCTCAAATGAGTTAGGGTTCATGTAAGGGTGGAAACGAATCAAATTTCTAAGATGAATCATAAAACGAGTAAAATTTGACCACTTATTTCACTTTATAGTTGGATAATTGGAATATCCGCTACCACTTTCCACCCCTATAGGTTCATCAAATTAGATGATAATTAGGGCAGTAGTTCTTAGGTACTAATTAGTTAGTAAGAACTAGGTACTAATTAGGTACTAGAATATTTTTATTTATAGTAAGTTTATTTTTAGTAAGAACTAGTTGAATTAATAGAACTAGTTAGTAAGAACTTGTTGCTATTTTTTTAGTTAAAGCAATTTTCCCGCATCGACGTGGACGATGCCTATCCCACATCCTCGTCGTCGAGTCGGCGGAGGACGACACCTGCTTGACCAGATGGGCCATGTCCGGGACTGGGCTCCGACGGGGTGGTACTAGGAGGCGCTACCTACCGGGGGGCGCAGGTTGGTGAGGAGCCAGCCTGTCGTTGACCCGAACCTTCTTTGGTGGTGGTCGCGTGGGCCAGTGACGGTCCAGAGGCTCGAGGACTCCGCGGAGGTGGTGCGTCACCATGTCAGTGAGGAGGACGTGCACGTCCGTCGCTACTTGTTTGCGTTGGAGCACAGGTTCTCCAATACCTGGCAGGTTCTCCAGGGATCTCACTAGAGCTATGATCCCGTGATGGTTCCTTCTCTGTGGGTGTCCACCGCCCACGTCGATACCCGTCGTGTGCTAGGGTTTTAGTTGTACTAGTGATGTTATATGTATGACACTATTCGGGATGTATTAGTGATAATATTTGACGATGTACGGACGCATGAGATGATTTACTTTTGCTTATTGAATGCATGCTAATTTGAGTCTTATAAGATATTTTGAAATGTATATCTTGTGTTGCTCAATATCCAAGTGGCCGATCATGTTTGCAGGTTACACCTCCGAGTGGCCTATGTTTTGCCGGAGTGTTGATTCATTTCCGTTCCGGCAAATTTCAGGCGCTCGCTATATCCTATTTTAGCAAAGGTCATGCCGGATTTTTCCATGAATTTTGGCATGACTTTTGCCAGAATATGTAGGAAATATCAAGTGCCCCGGATTTGTGTGTTGAGTATCCTGGTAGTTGTCTTCTATCGATTTTCAATTAATGTTTTAACTATGAACATAGGAAATGTCTGACGACAAAAAGGATTTCGGTATTTGCAAATACTGCAAAGACGAGCGCGGCCTGTGCGACGGAATCTTCCTAGATGATGATAGGCGCTTCAGCATCAAGTTGGACGAGAACTTCGAAGTGGATACAGTAAGTCACAACAACAAGTCTTTTTTCGTAATTAAGCATGACATCTGCTTCATTTGCTTCAACTTATATTTTTTTTACTATTCTACTAGCGTATCCCCTGCCATGCAAGAGTTTTTGTATTGGATAAGATAGGTTTCAGTCATACTATGGAGGTAAAGAAAGTTTTTTTTGAAGACCGAGCATGGTTATATTTTACACGCAAAATTATACAATTCAGACGATTACACCTATTTTGGATGCAAAACATGGCGAGCACTATGCAAGACTTATGCATTTCAGCCTGATATGGTTATCACCTTTGATATTCGTCCGGAAGATGATATTGAAGGTAATACCGACATCTGGGTCGATGTGCAGACGCCTCCAGTTACACCAAAATGTAAGTTTCTCAACCATATTTATGTCTTTGATATTGTTTATTCAAACACAGTTGACAACTAATTTGTATTGTCAGCTTATTTCGGTGCAAGCAAACATGTCCAGCGCTTGGTAGACAGGACCTACTACTGTCCCGGGGCTGAACTAAACTGCGAGGAGCTAAGTCATTATGTTTCAAGGCTTGAGGATCTTGATACTGTCAAGACAAATTTTCTTCCTGGACTTAGAAATCTTAGTACTGAAAACGTGCGACCAATAGTGTTCGTCATGAACTACGGTCACATCTATTTAGGAAGGATGGTAAGATTTTTACTATTTGTCCTCAGTGCATCTTTTCCATACATTATTTGTGAAGCTAAACTTCATTGCTAAGTATGTGACCATACGATGTTCTTCAATAGGGACTCCCGATGAATGTTGTGCCTTATGGGATCGAGACTAAAGGTACCATGAGTATTATTAGCTTACGACCAAGATATCCTACATGTTACTTTAGTGCATTCAAGATCAGCGATGAATGCTTAATAGTGCAAGATTGGACCAGATATGTGATGGGGGAGCGCATACAAGTACTAGGGGGCAGCAAACAGATGTGCTACCCAAAATTAGGAGACAGGTTCATCTGCATGCTCCAACTTGATCAAGGAGGAGAGCTACACATGTTTTATGTTGTTTTACCTAAGAGAGAGCAGCAGGAGTGATTAGCTAGAAATGAGTTTGAGGATGATGATGTGCTACACTATTATTATGATGATAAAATAGCTAGTGTTGGTGGTAATGACTGATGATTATTATTAGCTAGTGTTAGTGGTGATTAAATAAATATTGTTGGTGCTAATGATTATGATGATGATTAAATAGCTTGTGCTGGCGGATTAGATTCAAGTGGAGGCAACATGTGGTGCACATCGAAAGTACTACTAGTCCAAACTAGATCAAGTTTGGATTAGTAGTATACTTTTGACATGCACCACATATTGCCTCCACTTGAACCTAATCCACCTTCATTTGACACACTGTTATGGACATAATGATGTAAACCTCATAACTGGTATTGTACCAATATTTGTACGATGGCGCATAAATACACTAAAAATAAAAAAATAAAAAAAAATACTAGTAGCGATGGAAAGAAAACACGCTGCCAGTAGTTACATTAGCAGTAGCGTGGGAGTGAACAAGCGTTGCAGCTATTTGTCCTAGCAGTAGCGCGTGCGGCACGCATTACTGCTAAGCAATAGCTGTAGCGCCTTATTAGTAGCGCGCCTACCCGCGCTACTAGTGAGCACAAAACCAGCGCTACTGCTAGGGTTTTCCCTAGTAGTGATCCTCTGACGGCGCGACCTCCCCAGATCCTCGCCGCCGTGCCCAAGCTTGGGCGCCGACCTAGCAGCCCCGTGCGCCGCCCTGCCACTTCCCTGCGCCACCGCCTGCGCACAACCGCCGTCGCGACCCACCTCCCCGCACCGCCACCTTCCCACCAGCGCCACCACGGGATCCATGCACCTCCACACGTCACCGGTGCCTGTGCTCGTCGGCGTGCCCGCGTTCTTCCCCGTTGACGAGATCGAGCGAGTGCCTCCGGTTCCTCCGCCAAGTCTCCTCCCCCATGCGATGCAGGCCTCCCCGAGGTGCCGCACGCCAGAAACGCACAACTGTGTCTCCCACCCTCCGGCTCTTCCTGACTTCCCCCGGTGAGGCTTCACAGCCACCGCATCGCCTCATCCCGGTGGGGCTCTTCCACCGCGGTGCCTAGGCTGTTCAATGACAAAGCCCAGGTAAGTTCATAGGCGCAATGTCCATCGGATCCCGTTGCAACCATGCTATTCTCGCCAGCGCACCATCCATGATGGGCGCCATTTTCTGTTTCTTCACTACATATGTGAATCCTTTCCTCAAATGGACAGTTGATGTAGACCGCGGCATCTTAAAGGAAAGCCAGTGACAGTCTGTCGAATGAAACCGGTGCACTGCCAAGCGAACATACCTGTGCAGCTGACAATTTGGCCGGCGGCAGCAACATTTCTTGGCACGTGGGTGTTGGTTTTGGCGGGCAAACAAGTAGCAACAAGCAGCTGCAGGCAAAAGGTACTAGCAGTTGAAAAAAGAATTCTAGATCAACAATGTTTTACATCGCGACCTCACTTGTTTATAATTTGATGGTAGGCTGTTAGATTTAGTCAATAGTTGATGGTGTCATGTCGTTCCTACTATTAAATGCACTCTAAATTGTATGGTCAATGCTATGAATTATTGAAGCGGATGGACAGGTTTGTTGAATACTCAACTAGATTTGTTAGTCTTCAAACATCAGCAGAGTTCGTTTTCAAACAACAATACCAATGTACATCTTCTACAAACAAACAAAAAGGGGAAATATGCTAGTCTTGCTGCTTATCTACTCTTAATTTTGAAGTGACAAAAAATTATTGATCTGAATTGGCAGGTGTTTGATTGGCTGCTCTGACTCCCTTCGCCATGCCACTCACCTCGTGTCGCTGGACCACCGCGGTCACAGGAAGAATCCTTTCGTTCAGTATCCAGCGCAAGCAAATCTGAATCCGCACGCGCAAGCCTTCCGTTGCGGAGTCAGTAGCCCTCCTTCTGCTGACTGCTTCTGCAGTAGCAAGTCGCGCCACCTGCACCTGTTATCACCACAAGACATTCTACTACACCTATATGTTCTACTACGACTAAACGCCGGTGGTGGTGAAGTTCTACTACGTCTATACGCTACGTTCTACTACAGTTGTATGTCAGCGACCATGAAACTTCTACTACAAATGTATGCCAAGTTGTACTACAGTTATACACGGGCCGTCACAATGGTTCACATAACTCCTGTGTGGTTACAGGACATGTGTGTGCGTGTGTGTGTGTGCTTGTAGGATTGCTGGACGTGTGTTGGCCTAAGCAATAGGATTGCTCTCAACACCATATCCTTATATTTTTCTCTCTAGCTATTTACTTCACAAAAATGTACGCATACTTTATTCTCTCTAAAAAATGTGCGCACACGAGTGAAAAACCTAGAATTTCGAATAAAAAAATGATCATTTCAAAAACTATAAAAAGAAGGATTTCCCCGTTTCAAGAAAAAACCTTGGGGTTCAAATTTAAAACACAAAGAAGTTCAAAGTTTATTAGAAACCCAAGAACGTAGAATGAAAAAAAAGCATCTCATTTTTTAAATAAAAACGGGATACTCTCCATTAGAAAAAACCCTAGAAGTTTGATTAAAAAATGGAGCAGTACGATGTTTATACAAAAATCAAAATTTCTTGCCTATTAAAGAATGAAAACAAGAAGTTCAAAATAAAATAACGTGGTATTTCAAAATCTTAAAATAGAACATTTCGAAATTCATAAAAAGGATTTCACCATTTCTAAAGAAAAAAACTTTCGAACTTCAAATTTAAATAACAAACCGGTTTAATACTTATTACAAAACTAGGAAACCAAGAAGTCCAATTTAGAAAAATAGAGCAGTTCAGTATTTATAAAAAATATATTTCCTTGCTACCAAAGAAATAAAATCATGAAGTTAAATTTAAATCAAGATATAAAAAATCGATGTATATGGAAAATCCAAAATTCTTTCCATTTCTAGGGAAAATAAAAGTATGAGGTTCGATTTAAAATATTTGATGCTTATTTAAAAACATATTTTTTCGTTGAAATAAGACTAAGAAGTTCAATTTTAAATAACATAGAAGTTCGAAGTATATAAAAAACTCAGACTTGTTGCAAGAAGTTCACGTGCACCTCCGTGAACGATTCAGAATTTATATTGCGGGACGTCCGACCTCCAATTACATGTTTTCAAAAATGGCAAAAAATGACGTCTGACCTTCAATTGTGTGTATTTGACGTATACACAAAAATGTGATAGAAGTTCAAGATGAAAACAACGACAATTTTAAGTACGGAAAAAATGCATTTCAGGTGAGAATAAAATTATTAAAATGTAAAAGCTTAAAATGTTTGTTGAAAGAAGTTCAAGTGCTCTATTTGGGGAGGTTCAAAAATTCTTGCGAGAGAGGTTCACCTTGTATTTCCATGTTTGATTTTTTCCGTATAAAAATCAAATACAATTTTTTACTCAAAATATAAAAAGGTGAAGTTCAAATTGAAATAACAGAGAAGTTCGGAGTTTATTAAAACCTAGGATTTACCTGTTCAATAAATAAAAAACACAACGCCATTTTTGCACTTTTAAAAACAACTCATACACGAAAAAAATGGTTGCTAGAAGTTCAAGTGCTCGGCGAGGAAAAGTTCAAAAAATTCTTGTGAGAGAGATTCACCGTGTATTTAGATGTCCAAATACATAAAAAATATGTTGCTTTATAATTCTCTCAAACTAGAGAGAAGTTCAAAAGTGATAACAACCGGAAGTTCACGTACTACATGGTGTGTGTTTCATATAAGAAAACTACAATAAAGTGAAACAGAGTTAAGTTCAAACAAACATGCCCCAGAAGTTCAACCACTTCACGCAGTGCAAAAAACAGCACGTCAAAAACAGACTGAAGTTCAAACAGACATGCCCGAGAAGTTCAACTACTTCACACAGTGCATTTCCATTCGCGATGAAGGCAGAAATCATGATCTCGTCATTTTCTAATTTATTTCAAAACGGCAGGAAAATCATTTGTGTAAGTTCAAAGTCCTCGGTCGGAGAAAGTTAAAAAAATATTGTGAGAGAGGTTTGTACAAAAAGAACATCATTTGTGTAGCACTAACGAAATGGATAAGAAAATTACAAATGGAAAATATGTCACAGAAGTTCAACGTGAAAACAGCACGAAGTTCAACTACTACGTTGAATGAATTTTAGATGAAAAACTTTTAAAGTCGTCGCGAGTATGAAAAGATGATCAACACAGGAAACTTGCGTGCTTACAGCAGCTTTCCATCGGTATATCACCTGCTCAATTCCGGTGAATGGATGGAGAGTTACGAGCAGTGGATGGAGACCTGCGAGCAAAAAAATCACGTGAAAAACAGAGTGAAGTTCAGGTACACGCGCCGAGAAGTTCAGGTTCTTCACGCGGTGCATTTTCGAAGAATCTGTTTTGCGATAAAGGCAGAACGCATGAGCCCGCCGTTTTCAAAATTACTTGAAAACGGCTAGGAATCAGAGAAAACCATCAACATGAAAAAGTTTCGCATTTTCCGTAGCTTTTCAGTGGTATATTATTTGCCCCATTCCGATAAAGTTTGTAGAAATTACGGTGAAAATACGTTTTTCGCCATTTTCGAAACTAACTTAAAACTATAAAGAATTGGGAGAAACAATACATACCAAAAAGTTTCGCATTTTTTCAAGCTTTCCAACGCCATATCATTTGCTGCATTCGGATGCATGGTTAAAAAATTACCTCGAAAATACGAACTCGGTAGGACTTGGACCATTTTCTAAATTACTCTTAAACAATTCAAAATTAGAAAAAAAAAACTTTCAAGATGAAAAAGTAGCGCATTTTCATAAGCTTTCCAACGCCGTATCATACGCCTCCATTGGATTAGCCGTTTAGAAATGACATCGAAAAAACGAACTCAGCTGTTCGGTTTACGAAATTTTACATTTTTTCAAATTATTCTTTAACCACAGGGAATTAGAGAAAACTTTCAACATGTGGAAGGAGCGGTTTTGCAGCAGCTTTCCAACGCCATATTATATGCCTCATTCCGATAAATGGTTTAGAAATATGATCAAAAATACGATTCATGTTTTTTGTGCGAAGAAAAAATGGTTTTCAAAACTACTCCTAAACCGCTTTTATTTTGCCAAAAATTTAAGTTGGGTCATGATATTGGTGTCCATAGCTTTCCAACGGTATATCGCAAGCCCCATTTGGGCAATGTTGGCCGAAGTTCAACCTAGTTCATAGGGAAGTTCAACGTAATACTAGCGGGGCAGGTCAGGTTGTGATCAGAATAGTATTCTGATCCCATGATCAGAATAATATTTATGTATGTATATATATACACACACACACACTTAGCCATTATTATGCATGTGTCCAATGATGTAATATATATGTTCCTATTTTGTATACATATTTAACCGTCAAATGATGCAATATATATCGCCTTCCCTTCGTTCACTACTCTCGGGAAATAAAAGTGGGAGAAACATCTACAGTCAAGCTAGTAGTAGCGATTTCCTTATAAAACAGCTACAGTCAAGCTAGCAGTAGCGATTTCCTTATAAAACCGCTACAACTAGTGAAGGTAGTAGCAGCGTGTTTTATCTAAACCACTACAGCTAGTGAAGGTAGTAGCAGCGCGTTTTGTCTAAACACGCTACAACTAGTGAAGGTAGTAGCAGCGCGTTTTGTCTAAATGCGCTACTGCTACGTCCACTTAACCCAAAATTCTCACTCTCCCTACTTCATCCCGCCTCTTTTCCCCCCAAATCCCCACTCTTTCCCCCGTCGCACCGCCGCGCCCCGACGCTCACCCCCGACCCCGGCGCTAGGCCCCGAGCCGGCGCTCGCCCCCGACCCCGGCGTGCTTGCCCCCGACCCGTCGGCCCTCGCCTCCCTCCTCTGCTTCCTCCCCTCCCAACCTCGACCGTCGTCGAGCCTGCCTCCTCGCCCCTGCACCCTCTGTAAACCCCCCTCTCTCTGCTAGCTAGGGTTCTTTGGTTAATTTACTTAGGTTTTAGTTAGGGCAGTAGGTTAATTAGGTTATCTATTTAGTTATGAATTTAGCAATTGTCCAAATCAACATCCCTTGTTAAAGAAAATTTAGGTAGGCTAAATTTATATGCAAATTTGAACTGGACATGTGATATGTGGATATGTCATGTTTTGGACATGTCATGTTTGGAATTTGAACATGTCATTTGGACATGTGGTGTTTTGGTTCAATTTTGGTAAATGATCCGAGTGGCCTATGTTACGCCGGAATGTTGATTCATTTCCGTTCCGGTGAATTTCAGGCGCTCGATATGTCCATTTTTTTAGCAAAGGTCATGCCAAAATTTGCCGTGAATAAAGGCATGATTTGTGCTACATAGTTGGCATATCGAGTGCTGGCACATAGATTTCTTTTTTATGTCATTTCTCATTTATTCATAATTTTAGAAATAAACGAGGACACTTAATCATAGGAAACATGTCGAACAACGAAGAAACTGAGCCTTCTGACCAAGATGCAGACGAGATGGATTATGAGGGTGAACAAGAGTACCTCGACTATTTGACTGCTAAGCAAGGTTTGCAGGTCGGCTTCGATGATGGTACTGACGCCGACATCGACACCGACGGCGCCGGCACCGATGG
Organism: Triticum urartu; assembly: GCF_056163025.1. NCBI lineage: Eukaryota > Viridiplantae > Streptophyta > Magnoliopsida > Poales > Poaceae > Triticum > Triticum urartu. The sequence continues at coordinate 92,847,380 of NC_141878.1, forward strand.
CGGCGCCGAGACCGGCGGGGAAGGTACGGGCGCCGATGCCGCTACCGAAAAGAGGAAGCATAAGAAGCAGAGGATACGAAAACCTAACAAACTAGGGATTGGACGACTTGTGATCACAAAGATGGCACCTGGCAAGTTTGAGCCATTAGAGCCGGAAGAACCTCGCAAGTGCTATGGGAACCAATTAGGATGCATCCTACGGGAATGTGCGAGCATCAACGACGATGACTTAAGGAGTCAAGAACATTTGACGCAATTGCTCCTAACGAAGATGCACAAGAGATTCAAGTTCCCCGACCGGGATGATAACATAGAACAACCGTGGGATGATCTGAAGATGAAAAAGATTAACAATCACGCCATGGGCATGTTTAGCAATGATTTGGCCTCCTGGAAAGGGAGGGTGAAACGAGCTATTGAGGCTGACGAACCCCTGTCCAAGATTCTGGAGGAAAATCCGACACTTACGGAAGATTGTACATCCTCTTCATGAACATCCATCTCTAATACGTACCTAGTTTCTTGATGGCGAGATGGAAGTGCTATGTCGTGTACAAAGGGAAGGTTCCGGAGGTGTACAACGAGTGGCATGAGTGTCAGGCGCAAGTGAATGGGTTCTCGGGCGCCAGCCATAAAGGCTTCAAAAGCAGACAAGAAGGAGAAGCTAGTTACTTGAGGTTCACGCTAGCGCGAGAGAGGACTCGTAACCGCCACCTCATGTACTGCATAGTTCCGCTCTCACTCATAGTGATAGCTCTTCTCGCGTATACCTTTGTTTAGATGGATGACGTTGTAGTTGCAAGTATTCGAGACTTGCATGTATCGCTATTTTCAAGATGATGACAAGATACCACTTTGTGTTGGATGATGATTATGATGAGACTATTTGTATGTATATGCTATGATTACATTTGTGGTCTCGCAGACATTTGTATGTGCTAAAGATTCTTCTATAAAGTCTGTTCAAATACAGAACAAATATGCCAAAAAACAAAAAACTACTAAAATTAGCAGTACCGAGTGGAGAACAGTTAGCAGCAGCGCGGTAGTAGCAGTAGCGTGCACAGGAGAAGCGCGCTATAGCTATTATCAGTAGCGAGTTTCCATTAAGCGCGCTGCTGCTACACTTGTGTAGCAGTAGCGCTGGTGAGCACGCGCTACTGCTACGTGTTAGCTGTAACGCCTTATTAGTAGCGCCGGTCACCGCGCTACTGATACACCTAAAACCCGCGTTGCTGCTAGCCTTTTCCCTAGTAGTGTTCGTTGCCAACGCCGCCGGCCATTTTTTCCGATAAAATGGATACATAGATAGTTCTAGCGTACACAGATAAAAGAAAAGACCACTACTCGTCGCTTTCTGACTCCGACTCGGTAATGTCCTCCTCCGACGTCTGAATGCAGGCGTCAGCATGCTGCTTGTCTTTAAAGTCCCAACCCGACATTTCTCGTAGCTTTAGTTTCAATTGAACGGCCTGCTTTCGCGAACACTTGTCCTCCCGATAGGCGGCTTGCTCCGTCCTCCTCGCGTGCCTCTCCAACCTCCTTTGCTTGTAGAACTGGCACTCGTCGACGATGTCCCGCGGGAAGTGTTCGCGCCACACCACCATGGCTTCCACGTCCATCTCGGCGATGGCGAGGCGACGTTGCTGCCTCCGGTGGACACGACGATCCTCGTCGGTGAAAAGCCGCGGGAGAGGCATCAGATCCTGCGCCCGCTGGCTCGACACGTCAGGAAAATTCATATCCCGACGAGGCCTCAGGGAGGCGCCACGCCGCTGCGTCGTGCGCGCGGGCCGCCTCCTCTGCGGTGTCGAAGGTGCCGAGGATGAGACGTTTCTTGCGAAACCAGATCTCGGAGAAGAAGGCGCCGGAGCGGCGCTCGCGGACTCCGCGAAAATCAGAAGCGCCCAGGCGGCGGATCAGCATGGTGGCGCAGAGGCGAGACGAGTGGGCGGCGGACAACGAGCGGGGCAGAGTCTGGAGGGAGCGCCTTCTTATAACGAGCGCCGACCGCGGCGCGCGCAAACCATTCCTGCACACTAGGCCGCTTTCCCCCGCGCGCGAACCTTTCCCGCGCGCTGGAGCGCTAGCTGGCATAATCTAAAATGCGCACGCGGTCATGAAATGGGTCGGCCCGTTGGGCGCACTGCCGACCCAAAACTAAAAGAGGACAGACGGCGGGCGGACCGCCGACCCAAACAGACAAAAAACGGATAAAAACACCGTCCATTTGAATCGCCTCATTAAAGTTGCTCTAGTGAGACGGCGGCGCACGGGCCACGAGAAGCCCACGAAGGACCAAAGCCCGTGCGCTTCGTAACCACCACCAGGCGGCGAGTTAATTGACAGACATCGCGGTCCCGTGCGCTTCTTCCTGCCCCCCCCCCCCCCCCCCCCCCCCCAAATTTCCCCGCTCCCGCGCGCGCGATTCGTCCCCTTCCCCGCCAAATCCCGCGCCCCCGGCCCAAACCTCCCGCGACCTGCGGCTCGCTGGCCACCTTAAATCCCCAGGCGCCTCCCCCTTCGCCTCCCCTCCTCGCCGCTCGCCTCCCTGCAGCCCCCAGAACCTCCTCGGTCCACGCCGCCGGCGGCCCCCCGGGAGCATGTCTCACCGGGAGAAGCCCGCACCGGCAGCGGTAAGGGCGGATCGTCAAGCCCTAGCGCCGCCGCCTCCGCGTCGCGTCCCGATGCTGCCGAGCTACTGGGTTCACCTTACCCCCGGCGGCAGCTCTACACCGAACCCGCGGTGAGGATCTGAGCAATCCTCCATTCCATGGCTGTTTATAGATGGCACTGTCGATCATGTTAGAGTAACCGTAGATGTGGTTATTAATCCACTATGGATTAGATGCCACTGATCAAATTCTGCTAACGAGAAGAGAAATTAACACTGCATCAGAACGTAACCGCTGGTTGTGTTGCATTCATTTTGGCTCGTGCCTGCCTAACCAACATCGTCTCATCTGTACTAGATGCCACTGTCGATCCGTGCTGTCTGAATTGTTCGTTCCATCCACCATTAGTTGACTGTTCATTGTGCTGTGCTAGCAACATCAAGTAGTAATAGCTAGATTACCAAATGATACACGATGCTGATCTGTGCCAGTTATTACTTATTGCTCGTACGAAATGATAAACCATGCAGATGCATCTGGTTTTGATCTAGCAGACTGTGTGTACCATGTTCTCCTATCGCATCATTACTTTCTCCTGCTATCTTGCTCACAAAAATCATTACATATTTGAACCATGTGAGAAGTGACGAAGTATTAAGCGGGCATATGCATCCAATGAAGCTGACCAGCCGTAGCTATCTTCTTGCTAAGCACTGGAGTGCACCATGTCAGTAACTCCACGTCAGCTATGTGCTTAGTTGGTCCATGGAGAACATGTTTGAAGAATTTGTGTGTAGAATATGTTTGAATCTTTTTATTCTTACTTGACTCATGTTGAAGACTTTGTAATGCATTACTCCACTAGGAACTGGGAATCCTTTGGACATGTTAATCTCTTATTGTAACAATGGTTTGCTCCTGTTGATAGGCAAATGGAGTCAACCACTGAGTCATCTTGCTCTCTCACTGCTGTTGGTGGCCGGAGCAAAGTAGCAACCGACTGTCGAGTTGAGGTGATGCGACCCTAATTCCACATATTTTCTCTCATCTCTCTCTCTCTCTCTCTTGGTCCCTGCTCATTATTTTCTGGCTCCTGCAGAACCGCTGTGCTGCCCGCAACCGCAACCAGTTTGAAGGAATGCGGAAGAAGGCTGTGGTGACCAGTGAGGACCGCATCAGTGAACTCCCAGATGTGCTCCTCCACCATGTGCTCTCCTTGTTGCCGGTGCATGAGGCCGTGCAGACATCTGTGCTGGCCCGCCGGTGGCGATACCTCTGGAAGCACATACCTGTCCTGCGCCTCCTAGGTCCCAACAAGAAGAGGTTCACCAGCGCCGAGGATTTCGACAAGTTTGTGAACCATCTCATTTCCCTCCGTGGCCATTTACCTCTTGTCAGCTGCGAGATCCAAGCCTATCCAACCAGTGATGATTATGCTGGTGAACCTGATGAACCCTTGCCAAACATATACTTTGATTCGTGGATCCAATATGCTCTATTGCAAGGTTCAGGTTCTCAAAATCATCGGTGATGATGTGGGAGCGGAAACTGAGCTCATCGTGCCTCTCATCTCCCAGCACCTGAGGAGCCTGGAAGTTCATCATGTTCTGGTGGAAAAGGATTTTGTTGATTTTTCAAGCTGTCCAATGTTAGAAGAACTGAAGATGCAGCACTGTGGCCTTTGGGTGTGCAAGATGTCGTTTCCATCGCTAAAGCGTTTGTGGCTTACTGAATGCAACTTCCCTGAGGCGTATCGTGTTTGTATTTCTGCACCCAGTCTTGTTTCACTGCGTCTGCATGACAGTGGAGGCAAGACTCCTTTGCTTGAAAGCATGCCATTGCTTGATACAGCGTCCCTTGACCTTTCTGGTCGATGCAATGATAAGTGTCGGGGTTGTGGTGGTGATCCAAGCTGTGAAGGTTGTCATGGTTATCCTGCTGGGAGTTATCATAGTGTCCTTTTGAATACTTTGTCCAATGCTGTAAATTTGGAGTTGAAAGATCAACCTGAAGTGGTATGCTTTGCTTTCACTTCTTCTGTATCTTCTTTTCCTGTCATTTGCAACCCACAGTTTCTCTTATAAACCAATATCTCTATTGATTGTTAGACATGCATAAACGCGTACTTAAATAACCTGGTACTTCCTTTAATTAGTTTCTAATGACATACATTTTTATTAGTTTCTGTTGATTAGGATAAATTATCTTACACTGCTGATTATACCTGCATTTTCTTACAGCATTGCAGTTTTGAAATGTTAGGCTGAGTACTTGTCAATTTCTTATATCCATGTTTAGATGCAGAAAAACTTAGACATAATGGGTTATGAACACTTCTCATTGCATGTCAAAACTACACTTTTAAGGCACTAACTGTTGTAGTACTTTGTCCAGTCAAGCCCTTATAGTGTTGTTTTCTTGATACGATCCCTCAACTAATTATTTTTATTGAAGTGCACCTTTAGATCATTGGGTTTAATTAAATGGATGCATGATTATACAAATTGGATAGTTTAGAGACTTGAGGTGTAATTCTGTGATCTTTCTTTTTATTTGTGAATTTAAAATATCTGCCCAGAGTTTCTAGTAAACTCAATTATTTTCCTTTAAAATCTTGAAAACTTAATTTCTGATTTCTTGTACTTGTGCAATTTGTCCAGTATATCTACAAAAGGGATTTGGAATGTTGCCCCATATTTGGCAGATTGAAGACTCTTTTACTCGACATGTGGTGCAGGGCTACTGACCTGCATGCACTAGTTTGCATTCTGCAGCACACGCCAGTTCTTGAAAAGCTCACTCTCCAGCTTCGTAGCGACTGGGTAGATTCTCTGGACCACTCTACTAATGAATAGATCATGTGTATTTTATTGATCTTACTAAAATGGCTTGTGTCCTGCAGAATTTGTTAAGTGCAGCCCGAGGTGAAAGAAAACATGTTCGAATAGAGCAATCATTTTCATGTGTGCATCTTCAGGAAGTCAGCATTGAATGTGAAGAGAAACTAAGGGTCAAGGATAAGGTCAACCAAATTGTGAAGATCATGACTAGAAATGGCGTACTTACTGAGAACATCAGTTTCAAGAAGATCCCAAGGCCAGAAGGTTGTAAGCTAACTTATTGGTGTTCTTCATGCTTCATACTCCTTGCTTTTGTACATCAGTTGCTCTCTGCTTTGCTTTTATGCTCCTATTACTGGCTTCCATTTTAATATGAATCTCCTATTGTTGACTGTTTTAGTTTTGTATGGAATTTGTGACCAATTTGCTTATCAGAGAATCTCTTGTTCTCGCATAATAAAACTGGGCAAACCAACATGTCAGCCGCAACTCTTAACTGAAAGCTGAGTCTTTTTAGTATTGAGGTCTGTCAATGGTACACTTGGAAGTCTATGTACTTGGATAATTAAACAAAAGTTTCAGCTAACCTCCTGGTCTATGTTCTCTGATAAATACATTCATGTTATGTTAGTTCTCTCTGTTTCAAAAAAAATAATCCTGTCCAGTCAACCAGAAATTCCTATTGAATTAATGAAGGTATCAATCATAAAATCAAACTGATGTTTTGTTTTCAATTTTGTGCAGTCTATCATCTTGTGTGTGTATCACCTAGGGCCTTTGATCCCTACTGGTCCGGTGAAGACTAAATTGGTGTGTTGAACCAGTGATAAAAATTGTTTCAAGCCTTGTGTTGTTTTGTCCAAACCTTTTTAACAGTGGCCCTGTGCTGGCAGCTGGTACAACTCAGGAAACAGTTTCCAGTTGGGTAGTATGTTTTTTTTTCTAAGTTAAATTGGGCAGTATGTAAAGATGTTACTGGTGCTATTTATATTTTGTCAGTACTGAAAATTGTGTCGTCAGGACCTTGAGCATTCCAAAAAGTTGCGTGTGTGTGCTTGTTGCCTGTTTGCACAAGAAATGAGATGTTGGCTGAACCAGTAAGAAGGATTAGGTTAACCCTGAACTGTCATCAATACAAACGCCTCCAAGTCACTGCAGTGGAGCCCATTAAAGGTAATAAGGTTGCTTTAGATTTCCAAATTGCACGAACACACTTAGCAGGTGCTTTAGATTTTGATAGAATGGTAGACTCCCAGCCAAACTGTTCTACACTTCTACTACATTTATGCCATTTTTCTCAGGTTCTCAATTTTCACCCTTCTTGGCTTGTATGTTTCCCTTTTCACTCTTAATTTTGTCACTTCTATGTTTGTGCATTTTATTTATCTATCCATACATTGCTGCATTTGCTTGCCTTGGCACTACATGAATGTGTGCATTTATTCTTGCTCCATCAGAATCCTCTACATGCTCTTGTTACTTTACACATATGTGGAAAACCAAAGAGATGAAATTTGGAAAGAAAAACTATACACAACAAAAACGAATTTCAATTAATCATTAACATTCTCTCTGTTTCAAAGTACAGGAGAGGTTTGAGTTAGCATAGTCTCCAAAACTGACCATTCTTAACCAACCTTAGTCGACAGTGATCAAACTCAAAAAAATAGACAGTGATAAATTTCCAAATTCTCAAGCCAGTAACAACCCAGAGAAGTGTTCACCCAAGTAGTACTGGAGAGATCTGTGCTTCATCATGTGATGCCATTTGCCGGCGTGGTCGCCGCCCGCAACCTCCATGCCGGTGAGCGTTGCGAAACACTTCTCCTTGGGATCATTGCAGCAGCGGCAGCCGCAGCAGCCCCTGCCTTGGCGGCGGTTCGTCATCCTGAAGAGCTTGGCGACGTAGTACTGGTGGTTGCCCAGGTGATGCAGGTTCACTTGAATTTGCCCACACTCATGATTCTGTAGGCAAATGAGTGCCCCAGTCAGAACTCTTGAAATTATACCTAGATCACTTGGCTACAGATAAACACCACCAATCTATCACAAACAAGTTTCAATGACACTAGCGTTGAGTTCCCAAACAAATTATGCTTTGTGGATCCTCCTGGCTATATGTGTTATCTTTGACGTACAGAGCAATGACACTAGTGATTTGAGCTATTGCTATAACAACTACGTGGCCACGATAGTTTTCATCTTGCTGTATGGCGAGGTTTTCTAGCTTTTGCTTCAGTTAAGTTTGGATATTTAAAGAATAGCTGCTGTAATAATCTGCCCGACCTGAGGCTCCATAATTCCAAAACACAAAATCTACTAGTAGGTTTCTTTTGTAAGAAGGCAACCATGTTGCTTTCCCTTACCATCAACGTAAGAACGCAATGCATTACCCCACTATTATTTCCACACTGGTACGCATAAAGACAGGTGACCATGTCAGCTTGTTCCAACACATCAAGCGCACTTGGTTCTAACCTCTAAACGGAGCCGCGTATCTATGAACTTATCCTAAAGGAAGCATTCACAAATGCCAGAATACTCAGAAAATTTACTAAATATTTCCTCCATTAGCCAACAGTTCACATAGCTTCAATTTAAGAGGAAGCAAGAGTACAAGCGCAATAACTACTGAAATTACTGAGTTCAGAGGGCTTACAAACAGCATTTTTTTTTTCCAATTACGACAGGAAGCGAACCATAGCAGGCAAAGACATCCCCAATTCTTCAATGATCTGCACGTGCTCATCAGCGTTCCATGGATATCTCGATGGGCACTTCATCTTGGGATCCAAGTCACCACAGTGCAGACACACCTTCCTGTCATGCAGGGATATCTCTGCCATATTAACTGCATGTTTTATGACACACCTGATGAATCGCACAAAGATGTCGTCTGCTTGGAAGCCGTAGATGGTGAGCTTAACCAGGTTCTTGTGCTTGAAATCAGGGGCATGTGGCTTCCACTCCATGTCTGCCTTTTCACAGTAACCATTTCTCTCCTGATACTCTTTGTTTCTCATCACCCTATTGCACCAATGTTCCCATACCGTGATGCACATCTCTTTTAGGGACAGTGCAGCTTCAAGAATAAACATTGTCCAAGCTAAATCACATCCTTCAGGAAGATTATCCAGATTGAAACGCTGTAGTTTGTTGAGCACAGGCTTGAGCAGCTTCGGGCTTTCTGGCAGAACCCAAATCTGGGAAACAAGAAACAATTTACAAACTGTGAGTGCAAGTTGCATAAATCACATTCTCAAGCGGCGGAGAAGACCAACTTAAGCTACTATTGTCATTTACATATATATAATTCAAATGATTAATCAGTACCTTTTCACTTTGAAAATCCAGATGCAGATCGCTTATGGAAGGAACATTACCAAGGAGCTGGCTTAACTGAAGAGTCCTAGTCGATCGGCGGCCCGTTTTAGCAAGCCACAACTTTGAAAGCTGTGGTACAAAACCAAAATACAGGGGATCTTTATGAGAGTTGAACCAATTGTTATAGCTCACCTGTTGGAGTTTTGGTAGACATGCCAGCTCAACTATCTCAAATTTCCCAACCTCGACCTTGAGCTCAGTAAGCTGATCATGTTCTACCCGCAGCACGGAATTCTTCCCCGAGTCGCAGTGGGTCAGATGCAAAGACTCCAAGAGCTTGCAAGCGCTGAGGATATTGGGTATGTCCGGTTCAGCAAACCTCATGTTGCGCAGACGCAGGCGCCTGAGGCCAGCGAACGCATCCGGGCAAGCACCGAGAAAACCATTGAACTTCTTGGCATGGTCGAGAAGATCGGCAGGAGAGCACTCCAAATAAGCCTTCTCTGTCAAGATCTGAAACTCAGCCGCATCAACCTTCTGCGTTGCCATGGCGCGGGCGACGGATTCGCCAATCATGTAAGAATCACGTTGCGTCAGGATGAATCTGATTTGGAGCTTGCTGATGGTGATCTCCGGGCTCCTTGTGCGCAAGATGTTATCCGTCACATGAGCCATGGCACTGTTGATTCTGAAAAATTCAGCGGGGTCGAAAATACGAGCACTGTCATGGTGGCCTGGAACGGAACTGCAGCTCAGGAAGAACCGCGAGAGCATGGTGATGAGCTTCATCATTCGCCTCGAGAGGACGCAGGCCCTTACTGCGTCCAGCGTGTCCGCCCTCTCCAGAATGTTGAGCAGAAGGTCGTTGGGCAGCTCGCTAAGCCTGTCTCCGTCTTCTTCCGCACTGCCGGCGGCGTCTTTGTTGCGAGTTGCTTGCTGTGCTGCGTTTACCCGGAACAACGGATAATCGGCCCTTTTAGGAAGAACCTTTCCTTTCGTGTGAAGTACGTATGTACAAATACCAATCAGGCACAACAGTAATAACAGTACTTACATTGCGACGTCTGCGACGACGTCTTTTCTTTGTCATGGCTGATCGGACCAACAACTAGGCTTCTTGATGATCCGGCTGCACTGCACTATTTGGATCGACCTTACTGGATCTGCCCCTGTTCGAATCCCTCCTCCTCCTCTGCTTAATTAGGCCGGCCGGCGCAAGAAAGCAGACTAATCGCCGGCGAAAGTAAAATCAGGGACGCAAACGTATTCGATCTTGTCTGTTTAATAGCATCCGACGGCCGTGGCCGATCAAGTAAAATACTGTAGTCCGTATCTGCCTCTTCTTCCTCCCCATCCTTTTCCATCCCTGTCCACGGGAAGGAAACCCTAGATCAGTCAGACCGGGGTCATCTCTGCGAGAACTTTGAAGCCGAGGCACGATCAGAGCGCTCCTTGCGTTTGGACGACACGGGGAAGAAGTAGATGGAGGCCAAGCGCAGGCGTTTGGACGACTTCTCGAAGAAGCAGATGGAGGCCAAGCGCAGGAAAGAAGAGGCAGATACGAACTATTTTACTAGTATGATCAAGGAGATGGAGGAGGATAAGAAGGACGGTAGATACAGGAAGGAGAGGCCGCCGTCAAGTATTATCAAGTACCATGGTAATTGAAGTTTAGCATTCCTTCGACCTTCACTCTCCTTGCTTGCTATTGTAGTGATTATTTTATTTCCTTCCTTGTTATTTTTTCATCTGTTCGACAAACATAAATCAAGTTTATGCCACCATATCTGACGATGATTTCTACTTGTCTGAAAGTTTTCTTGGAGAAATTATGGGGATGGGACAGACTGCTAGCAAAAGATCGTTCCATTTTGTGCTCTGACTATATAGCACCTACCTTGAGGAGTATAACCGTCGCAACATTGCCGCAGTTGGAAGCATGGCTGCTCTCACTGAGACTGTAAGTACCCCCCCCCCCCCCCCCCCTCTCTCTGGCAACCCGTTTACCAAACCACCAATCACATCCTGCTCCTTTTAATTTTTACTTGGGCTGTGTTGTATGCTAACGTAAATTTTGATGATTGTCTGATGGTTTGAAGCAGTGTATCAGCAAGGAAAAGCAACTTGTGTCTGAGTGGACGTACCGGACGAAATCTCAAAAGCCGATGATCTTACCGACGAGGAAAGCAATCATCCTGAGTTGCCTGATCCACAAGCGTGCACACGCACTTTGCAGCATTTCTGATGTTTCCAAAGCTGCTTTATTTGTAAGTTCCTCACCTGGCAGCAATGCCCCAAACTTTTTTGCTTGCATTTGACCATGAAATGTTATGTGGTCCTTTCTCTGCATCCTAATTACCTAATGTTACTGACACAGACAACTAGCTTCAGTGAAAAGAGGGAAAACATCCTATCTGGTTTCATTTTAGTCAAAACATTGCTAAAGTATTTGTTTACTGTGTTGGAGTAGGGAGTAGCTGCAAGACAGTAAATGTATCCTGGTTCGTCAATTCTTATTGTTTCCTTTGTGATTCATGTGGGTAGGTTGGACTGGCACTATCCAACATGGTGCATAGACCTTAATTAAACTAATACTTGAGATATTTGGGTACATTATAGAGGAGGCATGGTTTTCAATTTCAGTTTTCGGAAAATTTCAGCACCAACCGGAATCACCGAAAATCCAGTGATTTCAATTTGCATTTCGGCCAAAGGGCCGAAATATTCACTTGAATTCAATTAGATATTTGAAATTTTCAAAAAATATTTTGAAAAATATTCGAACTCCAGTATACTACTAAAATTGCCGAAATATTTTGGCTGAAACGTAAATATTTCAGTGTCTGCTGAAATGAATGAAATTCAGTAAATTTCATTGAAATCTCACTGAAAGTGAAAACCATGATAGGAGGTACTTGGCGGTTTTTTGTTTATATATAAAGGTTAAATTGGCACCCAAATTCGCTTTGACGAGTTAGATGTCATACTGGTTGTTTTGCTTGGATTTTTAATGGTCATCATACTAACGCAAAACAATGATTTTCAAGTGTATTGCCAAGGTGGCTGACCTGTTGCATGAGTTGCTGAATGGGTGTGGCGCTGATCCCAGTGATGATTACTTAGTCGATCAGTGCATAGAGATACGCATGTGTGCCTTGGGCCTTATGAACTGCACTTAGGAAAATTCTGTTGCTGCCTCCGCTGCCATGTTGGTATGTGCCCTCCTTAAATAAACACCTTATATTATCATCTATATATCCATCTTTCAAAATGGCAATGACCTATGAACCTTACGAGCTATCTGTCAAACTTAATATTATTACCCATCAATTCTCGAGCCTTATGAACTGCGCTTTCCGTAATTTTGTTCTTACTAGTAGCTTGTAGGCACCATCTGCAAACTGATGGGTTTCTTCAATTTTAAGGGTATGGCAAAGGAGGCTGAAATGATGTCTGCTTGGTTGATTGAAAATAAGCCTGTTAATTTCTCTGATGATGTTGAACCTGAGGAGTTTGTGGACAGCCGCATGGTCCGTTACAGTACCTTGAGTCTTATGATCAACATACTATAAGAGTGTTCTGCTGCTGCTGCTGCTGCTTCTAGGCACAAGATTGATAAGGAAGAACCTGCTAATAGTAATGGTTCTGGTGGTGATGGGGACGATGTTGCTGCTGATGCAGCAGCAAACACCACCGGGTATGGATTTTCCACCCTTTTTTTCTCCTTTCTTGATGCAGCTATATGATGTTTAAGAAAATTAGTTTGTTACTTGCTGATAAGCATTGTGATATACTGTACCATTTCACTGTATTATTATCAGCAGGGCTGGCATTGCAGATGTATTGAATTCTCAGTATCAGAGAAAGATTAAAGGTGGTGAAAAGAGTAAGAGGAAAGAAGGTAACAGAGAAGCTAATCACCAAAATTGTGGTTACTATGGGCTCTTCATATTACCCTTGCAATATGCTTTATATGTAATGTTTTCGGGTATTGTTTTGTTTCAGAAGATCTTAGGGTGAAACTATTGGGGTGGGAAGGGCTGCTACCACCGTATGGTTCCGCTAAGTGGCCGGACTACTGCAGCCATCTTGAGGAGTATTACAAACACAATGCTTATGACTTTGTTGCCGATGCTTCTTCCAACCTAAATCATGTGGGATCGCAAATTGCCACTGCTGCCGACATGGGTGCTGCTGTTGTCAAATTTGTAAGTAACCCTCTTGCTTCCTTACTAAACCATCGATTATCTAACTGAAACTGCTTGCACTAACATATTTCAAACTCGCTTTTTTTCCATGTAGTGTCTCAAGATGGAGGATGATCTCCTATCCGAGTGGAAAACTCGAGTGCAATGGAGTGTGGATGACACCTTACAAGTCAGCACTATCATTCAGAGTAGCCTTATCAAGGAGTTTGCACTTTCAATCTGTGGCACCGGGAGTGAATTGTCTCTTCCTTCTGCAGTTGATATTGTGGTATGTGCCTTCCCTTGCCTGAACTAACCAAATAAATATATTTTTTATGTATTGTACCACTGGAGTGGTATTCCTCTCTGAATGCTAGTGGCCGAATGTGTGCTGCTTTCTGCTATTAAGAAAATAATGTCAAATGAGAAAGGGTGAGGGTGGGAGTGGGGGTGCTGAAATAACTTTTTTCATCCCACTGTCCTGTTATCATGGTGACGTATACTCACTCGTCACAAGTTTAGGGCAATCCATCTCGTCTCTCATGTAATCTTGAAAATACTACTTCCCGGATGGTGTTTGTATTTTGGCAGCTACGCAACAAATTTTGGTAACTGCTACTCCTTCCGTTCCAAAATAGATGAACCAACTTTGTACTAGCTTTGTACTAAAGTTAATTCAAAGTTGAGTCATCTATTTTGGAACGGAGGGAGTAGTTGTAAGAGTTAATTGCATGTTTCAAGGTTTCCCGTCTTTGGCTCCACACTTCTGTTTTATCGTAGTTGAAATCCTTGTCCATCTGACACATTTCATGGCCAATATATGTTGATTTTTTTTGCAAGTTGACAAGCAACATATCTAGCAATACACCATGAACCTGAGTTCGTGATCTGTTGCTTTTAAAACAATGGTTACCCTGGAAGTCTTAAACTGTGAGCATTAGTTGTTGTTTTGGGTAGAACCATAGGGTATTTTCTTTGATTCTTTCTATGGTCTTTTGACTAATGCAAAACGTTGGTTTCAAGTGTGTATCACCAATGAGGCCGACCTGATGTGTGAGCTGCTGAAGCATGGCGCCAAGCCTTTTGATGACATCGTCCAGCACCTGCCAAGAGCTTGACATACCTTACGCCAGACCTTTCTTGCAAACACACATCCCGATAGTAGGTGGCTAATCATTTCATCGCACTGGTTGCAGAAGGGGCAAGAGTCCTGGTGTGGCAAACCTCGTCTCGCCAGCCGATCGGTGGTCCAGCATCGGTTCTTCAACGCCAACCAGATCAAGAAACAGCACTACAATGGTACTCTAGATTTCCACGTGAACACCGTAGATGGATTAATCTCCCTACCCACATACTTTCCCGCGTACGCCGATCTCACTAAGAACTCACCTTCTCTTTCACAGGCGCAGCATAGTCTGTTCGGAGTGTCCGGGTCAAGCTCCACTACCGCAATTACGTGGCACAGACCCAAGTACTCGCGTAGGGTGTCCATGTCCAAGTTCGGGCCAATGTTCAGACACAGTGTGATTACTGCCCCCCCCCCCCCCCCCCCACACACACATCATGGAGAAGGAGGCCACCATGGCGGGAACCAGCACTGCGGGAGCCTATAAAGACTGATTGTCAGGTTGACTCGGCGGCGCGAGAAATTGCTGGATTGACCTTGTGGTGAGGCAGCGCGGTCTGGCGGCGGGCGTCATTGTTGTAGCGGTATGACGCCGGCAACCATTCGGTGTTGAAGCGTTGGGTTAGAGGAGTGTTAGATTGGATAGGGTGCATGACCTTCATCCTTACAACATGGATTTGTTAGTGTTCATAACTTCCCTTATTTTCTTATGTTGATTTCCGAGATCTGGCAAGTCAGATCTAAATAAACTAAAGAACTATACTTATCTGACCCAAATAAATACTACGCTGCATTTTTTTTTGTTGAGAATCACAGGGGGGAGCTCCCCACCTGAATATATTACTCAAAGGCCGCCGAAGCAGCAAGTACAGAATTACATAGGCATGATGCAGCGTGCAAAGAGGTAGGAACGCCACGAGAAGACGTCCTCCTTGTCACTTGTCTCCATGAGACGGTGTGACCAAAGATCCAAATCAGCAATAAGGGCCTAAGGGTTATTACAGAACATTGATCAACACTCCTAAACAACATATCATTACATGCTTCCCAGATCTTCCATAGTAGTGACATGAGGACCAGGGAGCATGCTTTTTGGGGGAGGTGATGGGGTAGAGGAGTATCCCAAAGCTCAGTGATGTCGTCGGTCTGTGGCAGGACACCGATTCGTTGCCATATCCTATTGGCAAGTGGGCATGTGACGAAGAGGTGCATGGAGTCTTTGGGTAGCCTATCACACCGGGGGCATATGTCAGAGGAGATGATATGCTTGTGGGCAAGGTTAACCCTAGTGTTGAGGCGGTCCTTGAAGAGTAGCCAAGCAAAAAAAATTAGCTTGCGAGGAGCCTTGGAGCACCAGATGAGAGGGGCAATGGGATCGTTTTCTGGCCTAGCCATGAGGGCGCCGTACGCGTGCTTGGTGAAGTCATGACCTCGATGTAGGAACCTTTGATCTTCCTTCGCCGAAGGCACGAAGTCCTGCAAAATAGCCAAAAGCGAAACAAGCTCTTGTTCTGCCGTAAGGGAGAGATGATTACGGAGGTTAGCTTCGATACCGGAACGCAAGATATTAGCCACGTTAACCAGCTCTAGGTTGGACTGTGAGAAGAGGTGGGGAAAGGTGGTAGCTAGAGGTTTTGGGGTCAACCAAGTGTCAAGCCAGAAATACGTATGAGAGCCACTGTTTGTCAGAACAAAAGAAATTGTCTAAAGGGTGGGGATTTGCTGTGAAATTGTGCGGCAAAGAAAACAGGTTTATGGGGACGAGGAGACTAGAGCGCGTTTGGGTGTTGAAGGTCTAGCCATTCTAGCCAAGGTGCCGGTGCAGAAGAGAGGGCTTTGGCTGCAAATTTCACGAGTAAACAATTGTTTTGGACATGCAGGTTTTTTAGCCCTAAACCACCAAATTTTTTAGGTAAGCAGAAATTTTCCATGCAATGAGGCATTGAGCTCCTGAGCAAGCATCTTCCCCCGCCCAAAAGAAAGCCCTTCTTAGGGAGTCGATGGTTTCAAGTTTTTTTTGAATGCGAAACACCGACATGAAGTAGGTAAGGAGGGAGTCTAGAACCGCGAAGATGAGAATGAGACGATCACCTTTGTCAAGCAGTTTAGCATGCCAGCCCGTCATTAATTTGCGAGATCATTCTATCAACGAAGCGAAGGCATTGGGAGGAGGTTTAGTTGGGGCAAGAGGTAGGCCGAGGTATGTTTGAGGGAAGGGTGCGCGGGAGGAGTGTTGGAAATATGCCCTAGAGGCAATAATAAATTGATTATTATTATATTTCCTTGTTCATGATAATCGTTTATTATCCATGCTAGAATTGTATTGATAGGAAACTCAGTTACATGTGTGGATACATAGACAACACCATGTC
The DNA here is from genome assembly GCF_056163025.1 of Triticum urartu. Lineage (NCBI taxonomy): Eukaryota > Viridiplantae > Streptophyta > Magnoliopsida > Poales > Poaceae > Triticum > Triticum urartu. The sequence continues at coordinate 92,863,844 of NC_141878.1, forward strand.
CCTAGTAAGCCTCTAGTTGACTAGCTCGTTGATCAATAGATGGTTACGGTTTCCTGACCATGGACATTGGATGTCGTTGATGACGGGATCACATCATTAGGAGAATGATGTGATGGACAAGACCCAATCCTAAGCATAGCACAAGATCGTGTAGTTCGCATGCTAAAACTTTTCTAATGTCAAGTATCATTTCCTTAGACCATGAGATTGTGCAACTCCCGGATACCGTAGGAATACTTTGGGTGTGCCAAACATCACAACATAACTGGGTGGCTATAAAGGTGCACTACGGGTATCTCCGAAAGTGTCTGTTGGGTTGGCACGAATCGAGACTGGGATTTGTCACTCCGTGTAAACGGAGAGGTATCTCTGGGCCCACTCGGTAGGACATCATCATAATGTGCACAATGTGACCAAGGAGTTGATCACGGGATGATGTGTTACGGAACGAGTAAAGAGACTTGCCAGTAACGAGATTGAACAAGGTATCGGGATACCGACGATCGAATCTCGGGCAAGTATCGTACCGCTAGACAAAGGGAATTGTATACGGGATTGATCGAATCCTCGACATCGTGGTTCATCCGATGAGATCATCGTGGAACATGTAGGAACCAACATGGGTATCCAGATCCCGCTGTTGGTTATTGACCGAAGAACGTCTCGGTCATGTCTGCATGGTTCCCGAACCCGTAGGGTCTACACACTTAAGGTTTGATGACGCTAGGGTTATAAGGAATAGATATACGTGGTTATCGAATGTTGTTCGGAGTCCTGGATGAGATCCCGGACGTCACGAGGAGTTCCGGAATGGTCCGGAGGTAAAGATTTATATATGGGAAGTCCTGTTTTGGTCACCGGAAAAGTTTCGGGTTTTACCGGTAGTGTACCGGGACCACCGGAGGGGTCCGGGGGTCCACCAAGTGGGGCCACCAGCCCCGGAGGGCTGCATGGGCCAAGTGTGGGAGGGGACCAGCCCCAGGTGGGCTGGTGCGCCCCCCACCAAGGCCCAAGGCGCCTCCAAGAGGGAAGGGGGGCAAACCCTAGGGCAGATGGGCCCTAAGGCCCACCCCAGGTGCGCCTTTCCCCCTCCCCTTGTGGCTGCCACCCAGATGGGATCTGGGGGCTGCCGCCACCCCTAGGGAGGGAACCCTAGGTGGGGGCGCATCCCCTCCCCTCCCCCTATATATACTTGAGGTTTGGGCTGCCTAAGACACACGAGTTCCTCTCCTTCTTGGCGCAGCCCTACCCCTCTCCCTCCTCGTCTCTTGCGATGCTTGGCGAAGCCCTGCTGGAGTACCACGCTCCTCCACCACCACCATGCCGTTGTGCTGCTGCTGGATGGAGTCTTCCTCAACCTCTCCCTCTCTCCTTGCTGGATCAAGGCATGGGAGACGTCACCGGGCTGTACGTGTGTTGAACGCGGAGGTGCCGTCCGTTCGGCACTAGGATCTCCGGTGATTTGGATCACGACGAGTACGACTCCCTCAACCCCGTTCTCTTGAACGCTTCCGCTTAGCGATCTACAAGGGTATGTAGATGCACTCTCCTTCCCTCATTGCTGGTTTCTCCATAGATAGATCTTGGTGACACGTAGGAAAATTTTGAATTTCTGCTACGTTCCCCAACAAGGAGCCCATGGCAAGGGTAGTGGCAGTGGCCATGGTATCATTTGTGTGGAGAGTGGCTAGAGTGGTTTTTGAGAAGTTGATGGTGAGGTGATAACCCACAAGTATAGGGGATCGCAACAGCTTTCGAGGGTAGAGTATTCAACCCAAATTTATAGATTCGACACAAGGGGAGCCAAAGAATATTTGAAGGTATTAGCAGTTGAGTTGTCAATTCAACCACACCTGGAGATTAATTATTTGCAACAAAGTGGTCAGTAGCAAAGTAATATGAAAGTTTTGATAATAGTAACGGTAACTGTTGGGGATATAACTATTAGGTATGACCCGCCCAGGAGGGGCCGGGTCATCCCTATGAAGACTCAACACAATGAAGCCCAAAGGCACATGGCGATTCATAGATAGCCTTAGTAGAGGGCCCAGACCCGAAGGCGGCTTAAAGCCCATGAGTATAAACCGCCATGTAAGTAAACTTGTATTGTAAGGCATATGTGAAAGGTCACCGAGCCGGATACGTTGTATAAGCCGGCCGGGACTTTGAGGGCCGCAGGGCGTCAACCCGTGTATATAAGGGGACGACCTAGCGGCGACTTAGGACAAGAAACAACAGATCGAGAGCCGGGTCAAGCGTATTCGCTCCTCGCTCATCGAAACCCTAGCAATACCAACCTCAAACTGGATTAGGCTTTTACCTTCATCGTAAGGGGACCAACCAGTATAAACTCCTCGTGTCCTTTGTCATGATTAACCCCTTTAAGCTAACCTCAACGCGATGTCTCCACGACTAAGTCCTTTCACTAGGACATCTGCCGTGACAATTCCACGACAGTTGGCGCTCATCGTGGGGCTATCACCTGATGGTTTCGAGTTCTTAAAGGGTAGCTTCGAAGGGATCAAGGGATACGCCGTGGGCCGGATGACCAAGAGTCGCCGCGGCAAGCTCTACATTGACGACGCAGGTTGGGGCCCCGAGGCCGGCTCAATTGAGTACGGGTACCGGGTCCCCTTTGGTGGAATCCACGTCTTCATCGGCAAGATCGGCGAACCGGGCCCTGAGCCGGATATCTACACCGACATCATCGAGACGGCTTAGCGTGCGAGACCCGCCCGGGTTCGGCCTGCCATGAAGCGTGCCTTCGTGGGATTTATCCATGGAGTGGAATCTGAAGATAGGCGGGCATCTGGTGATGAAACCTTCGTTTATTCTGATGGCGAGTCATCCACCGGTGAGACAAAGTCTTTGTATCAACTGCCAGACGGCCGGCTTGGGGGCTGTTCTGATGGCGGCAGTATTCCGGACCCTCGTGAGCCGCCGAATCGGGTTGCAATTTTCATGACTGGTACACAGCCCGTACATCGCTCATCAACCGCGGCGGAGCTGGTTTCCGGGTCAGGGGCGGCAGCGGCTACCGGGGCAGGAGGCCCTGAGCGCCCGCCGGCTCAGGCTTTAACTGATTTGCTGGATAAATTGACGATGCTGTTAACAACGGTGGTTAGCCCGGCGGATCAAGATCAGCACAATGCGGCGATCACAAAACTGCGTAATGAGATAACACAGGCCAAGGAGGAGTTAAACGCTGAAAGTGCCATGATGGCCGAAGAGCGGACCGCTTTGGATGCCCAGTCACAACGGATTCAGGCGGAGTCTTACCGGCTCATGTTGGATCAGAATACTTCAAACGATGTCATGAGGATGAGGCATCAGGCCCGTTTGCCGTCGGTTTACGAGGCAAGAAATCTTTTTAACACGCCAGGGGCAGGAACCAGTAACCCGGCGGGGGTAAACCGGGCCGAGGCACCTAGGATGGGGACGCCGGTTCAGCCGCGCATGGTGGATCCACCTCGTCAGAACAATAACCCGCCACAGCACGTGGCGACGCCACCGGTTCATTATTCCAACCCTTTGGATAACATGATCGCTGCAACATCTCGATTGGCAGCTATCTCGATTGAAGGTGAATCGCCAACGACAGTTGAGACACGGAGGGCTAGAGATCTTCTTCAGACAGCGCTGGTTCAACAGCAGGCTTATTCTTACAGCCGCAATCAAGTTCATTCTACCCCTCGTCCGAGCCGGAGTTACAGCATGCATCTCGATGAGCCGGCCGTATCAAGCAGTGGGCAGAACCGTAACCCGCCCCGTGGGCATGACCCGACGGGCGGTGGTGCAAATGCTCAGGATGTGGTGGATCAAGGTAGAGCTCGTCGAGAGGCTGAGCTGGCGGCTCAATATGCAGCTCGTCAGCCAACTCCGGTTCGTCTGACCACCTCTGTGGAGCCAGGTTTAACCTTTAGAAACTTGGGCGTGCCATGCTTGGCGCCGGATCTACGTAATGAGCGTTTGCCCACAGATTTCAAAGGACCTCGCAAAGTGCCAAACTATACAACGGATTTAAGTCCTGAGGCATGGATAGAGAGTTATGAGATGGCTATGGAGTTGCTGGACGTCAGTGAGGCTGCGTGTGCTAAGTATTTTCCCCTGATGTTAGAAGGAGCGACCCACACCTGGTTGAAAGGGGCTTCCTGCCAATTCCATCGGGTCATGGGCCGAGTTGAAAACCCGGTTTATCCAGAACTTCAAAGATACGTGTAAACAGCCCATGTCGATTGTGGATCTGGCTGCTTGTGTTCAGGAAGAAGGCGAATCAACAACCCATTGGGTCCGCCGGGTCTTAACAATCTTACACTCGTCAGATCGCATCAATGCCGACTCAGCGGTGTTGATGTTGGAGAACAACTGCCGTTTCACGCCCTTGAAGCAGGAATTAGGGCGGCTCAAACGCCACTGTAATGACATGGGAACGCTCATGGCGGCTCTGGTTAAATATGCTAACTCTGATAGTACCAAAGAGGCAAAGACCCCGAGTCTGATGATGATAAGGCGGGGAAGGGGAAGAGGAGCATCAACGCTAAGGGGCAGCAGTATAACCCGGGAGGCAACGGTAAGCGCAAAGCTGATAATAGTTTTGACTTTGTGGCTAACACAAATGCGTAGAGTAATGGTCAGCATCGTAAGGGTAAACCGCCCCCACAAACTGGCGGATCCGGTATCAATCTTGAGCGTATGTTGAATCAGCCCTGCCCACGACATGGTACGAAAGAAAGACCATCTGAGCATCTATGGAAGGATTGTCACATCATGAAGGAGTACAAAAATTCAAATCTTTTCCATGACAGCCATGGGCTAGGTGGCGGTTCTGGGCCCGGCTCTCACGGTCCGGGTTATGGTGGTGGCGGTTCTAACTCTGGTTTTCAGGGAAATCAAGGTAATCACAACAACCAGGGTGGTTACAACCAGTAGAGTAATCAAGGGGTTCAGCAACAACAACAATATGGTTAGCAGAGCAACCCGAAGCAATTGAATAGTGGGCAATATCATGTGTTTACCACTAGCTTGTGTAAGCGTGACCAGAAGCTTCATAAGAGATTAGACAATGCTGTTGAGCCGGCAGTTCCTCGCCATCTACGTTGGTCCGAGCAGCCCATCGTGTGGAGTCGGGAAGATCATCCACCCCGGGTTGATAATCTGGGTCATTTGGCTTTGGTGGTTGCACCGCAGGTCGGAGGGTATAAGTTTACCAAGGTACTCATGGACGGAGGGAGCAGCATCAATATCCTTTATTATGAAACTTTCCGTCACATAGGGTTGACTGATAAAAATCTTAAGCCATCAAACACTATTTTCCATGGCGTGGTGCCTGGTAAGTCGACATATCCAGTCGGTAAGATAGCTCTGGAAGTTGTTTTTGGAGATGATCATATTCTAGGTCAGAAACATTGACCTTTGAAATGGTCAAGATTCACAGCCCATATCACGCTCCGTTTGGACGGCCGGCTTATGCCAAGATGCCGGGTCACAGAGGAACCATTACAGTGCATGGGAGCCGTGGGATAGCTCTGGAGTGTGAAGAGGGGGATGCGGCTTATGCTGAGTCAGTTTGTGCAACGGAGGAGTTAAAATTTTACAAGGACAATGTTGACCCGGCAGATATGACGTCCTTAAAAAAGCCAACCACAGAGCATGATCCGGTGTTAAAGTTTAAATCAACAGATGATACCAAGATGGTTGATTTTGTTTCTGGCGACTTATCCAAGCAGTTCAGCATCAGTGCTAATTTGGATCCGAAATAGGAAAGCGCGCTCATTGAGTTCATCCGTGAGAACCGAGACATCTTTGCATGGAAGCCTTTAGACATGTCGGGTGTACTGAGAGAACTCGCTGAGCACACTCTTAATATTGATCCAAAGTTTAAACCGGTCAAACAGTTTCTTCGCCATTTTAATGAGGAGAGACGGAAGGCCATTGGAGAGGAAGTAGCCCGGCTCCTGGCAGCTGGGTTTATCATTGAAGTTTTCCTCCTGAGTGGTTGGCTAATCCGGTGCTGGTACTTAAGAAAAATGGCACTTGGCGTATGTGTGTAGACTACACAGATTTAAATAAGGCTTGTCCGGCTGATCCTTTTGCTCTCCCTCGTATTGATCAGATTATTGATGCTACAACAGGTTGTGAGCATTTGACTTTTTTCGATGCTTATTCTGGTTATCATCAGATCAAGATGGCAGTTAAGGACCAGGAGAAGACGACTTTCATAACTCTCTTTGGGACCTTCTGCTATGTGTCTATGCCTTTTGGGCTCAAGAGTGCCCAGGCAACTTATCAGAGGTGTGTGCAAAATTGCCTTCATAACCAAATTGGGCGTAATGTTCATGCCTATGTGGATGATATTGTGGTGAAATCCAGAGAGAGACAGACACTGATAGATGATTTGAAGGAAACCTTTGACAATCTCCGGGTATACAAAATGATGCTTAACCCGGCCAAGTGTGTTTTTGGTGTGCCGGCAGGCAAACTCCTGGGATTTTTGGTGTCTAACAGAGGAATTCAAGCTAATCCGGAGAAGATCAAAGCTATTACCTCTCTGGCTAAGCCGGCATGTATTAATGATGTACAACGTCTGGCGGGTCGTATCATAGCGTTAAGCCGGTTCATAAGCCGGTTGGGGGAGAAGGCTATCCCTCTGTATCAGATGATGAAAAAGACAGATAACTTTGTCTGGAGTGAGGCTGCCGATGCAGTGTTTGAGGATTTAAAAAAGCAGCTGGTTGAGTCGCCAATACTCGCAACCCCTATTGATAAGGATCCTTCGTCGTTATATGTGGCTGCTAATAGCCGGGCTGTCAGTGTTGCTATTGTGGTAGAAAGAAAGGAGGCAGGAAAGGAACATCCGGTTCAAAGGCCGGTTTACTATATCAGTGAAGTTCTTATTGAGTCCAAGCAGAGGTATCCACACTGGCATAAGCTTGTATATGGGGTGTTCTTGGCCAACCGGAAGCTTAAACATTATTTCATGGGCCATCCCATTACCGTGGTCAGCTCTGCTCCTTTGGGAGATATCATCCAAAACAGGGAAGCAACTGGCCGGGTCGCCAAGTGGGCCATTGAGCTTGGGCCTCACGGGTTAAAATATGTGCCTCGCATGGCCATCAAGTCTCAAGTGCTGGTGGACTTCGTCAACGATTGGACAGAGCTGCAGATGCCTGAGGAAAAGCCAGATAACACATATTGGACTATTCACTTTGATGGGTCCAGGCAATTGGAGGGCTCGGGGACTGGAGTTATTCTTGCTTCCCTCGAGGTGATAAATTTTGCTATGTTCTTCGTTTGATGATTCCTTGTACTAACAATGCAGCTGAGTATGAGGCCTTACTCCACGGTCTTCGAATGGCTAAGGAAATGAACTTAAGCCGGGTTAGATGCTTCGGCGACTCGGATTTGGTGGCTCAACAAGTCTCTAGTACTTGGGATTCTAAGGATCCACTCATGGCGGCTTATCGGCGAGAGGTGGACGTTATTGCTGGTCACTTCAAAGGTTATCAAGTTGAGCACGTTGATCAGAGGAAAAACGAAGCAGAAGACGCTTTAAGCCGGCTGGGCTCTCAACGTAAGCCGGTGCCACCTAATGTCTTTCTGGACGTATTGCATAACCCCTCGGTTAAGATTCCTATAGAGGAGGATTTGGCTGTTCCTGACCCGGAGGCTCAGTTGTTGGCGGGTCTTCATATAATCCCAGATCGGACAGTCCCTTATCTGGCCTATATGACCTGGGGCGAGTTACCTGAGGTTGAAACTTTGGCCAGGCAGATAACCCGGTGATCTAAGTCAATGACGATTGTTAATGGAGAGTTACATCATCGCAATGTCACAGGGGCGTTTCAGCGTTGTGTTTCTCCAGAAGAGGGCTGTGAGATCTTACGAGAAATTCATGAAGGAGATTGTGGTCATCATGTCGGTTCAAAGTCCCTTGTGGCTAAAGCTTTCCATCATGGGTTTTATTGGCTAACAACTCATGCTGATGTAGAGGACCTCGTTGGTAGGTGTGATGGATGTTAGAAATTTACACGTCGAGCCCATGTGCCGGCTCAAGAATTGAGGATGATTCCAATTACTTGGCCGTTCGCAGTTTGGGGGCTCGATATGGTTGGGCCTTCCAAAAGATCCAAGGATAAGAAAACCCATCTTTTGGTGGCGGTTGATAAGTTCACTAAGTGGGTAGAGGTAGAGCCGATCAGTAAGTGTGATGCCATAATGGCGGTTCAATTCATGAAGAAGGTGATCTTCCGTTTTGGCTTTCGACACAGCATTATAACAGACAATGGCACTAATCTCTCTAAAGGTGCTATGGAAGAATTTTGTCAATGTGAGCACATCCGGCTTGATGTATCATCAGTACCTCACCCTCAATCCAATTGTCAAGCTGAGAGAGCAAACCAAGAGATCCTGAAAGGCATCAAACCCCGGCTTATGGTTCCCCTGCAGAGGACGCCGGGTTGTTGGGTGGAGGAGTTACCTTCCGTGTTATGGAGCATCAATACCACCCCGAACAGATCTACGAGATACACACCTTTCTTCATGGTTTATGGAGCAGAGGCAATTCTCCCTAGTGACATCCATCATGACTCACCTCGTGTGGCAGCTTATGTTGAAGCTGACAATGAAAAAGCACGACAAGAAGCACTTGATCTGTTGGATGAGGAGCGTGACATCGCAGCAGCTCGATCAGCGATTTACCAGCAAAATCTACGTCGTTATCATAGCCGCCGGGTTAAAACCAGAACTTTTCAAGAAGGTGACCTGGTGCTCCGTCTTATCCAGGATTAGACTGATATGCACAAGTTATCCCCAGCTTGGGAAGGACCCTTTGTAGTCAGCAAGAATCTAAACAACGGGTCATATTACCTTATCAATGTTCGAGACCACAAGGACTCACGCACGTCGGAGGAGGAGACCTGCCGGCCCTGGAATATTGCTCAGCTTAGGCCATACTACACCTGAGCCACCATCTCATCCAATGTACATATTTTTTATGATGTATATATTATGATTAAAATAATAAAGCTGGCATCCCTGCTAAAGCATGGCCTCTGTCGTTTGTTCTCTCTAAATTAATGAGTCTTCGATTACTTGGGGGCTTTTGCTTTATACAGCAAAGTTATAATTACCCTTTGATCCGGCTTATAGGCCATACAAAAAACCTGGGACCAAAGAGAGTCTGTAGCGAAAGCATGACTCAAACATAGGTACCCCCTGAGCCCAGCTCAAAATGTCACTTGGGGGCTCTTTTGTTCTAAAGAAGGAAGAGTTCATAACCTTGTGATAGGCTATAAAAGCCATGCTTGGAAGCCAGGTGTATTCACCTAAAACCCCGTGTTATCCTGCCTGTATGCCAGATGCTTCTCCATCAGGTAATCCTGATTGACCCGCTGAACTCTTAATAGTTAATCTTTTAAACAAGACCCTGAACTCGTTAAGGTTAAAACTCCGGTTTGTCATGAGAGGGCATGGTTTTACGGATAGCAAGGAGAAGCTCAAGCTGTAAAGCCGCCTTCCTTGAAACCTGGATAAATCGGCCTATGATGCACGATGCTGCTCTAACCCCGCGTACTCCTGATAAGTCTATCTTTAAATAAGAACTGAACTTATCCGGGTTAAAATGTCGATTGGGTCAATGAGGGCCGGCTCACGGAAAGCGCGTACCTTCCAGTGGCTAATGCTAGTTTCATTGAAGAAGATATTTTGGCTTGGCGGCCTATGAAAGCCTCGGATTTTGTTGTTGTTTTGATTTGAATGTCTTTTTGAGGTTTTTTCTTCTGTGACATAGTAATATGAGGTTGAAAAACAATAAGGCTTATAATGCCTTCTGAGTCATATATGACATTCACTGGTGTTTAATAACCCGGCCTGGTCTTTGATTATAAATCGCCAGTATAAAATAAAGGTGAATATCCGGTGTTTATTAACCCGGTCCGGTTTTTGTTCATAAGCCAGCAATCTCTGATAATTACCAGCATCCAAAGCCTTGGGTTATCACCCTTACTACACTGGCTTGGTAAAATCAACAAGCGCGATCAAATATCACAGGTATGATATATTTTCATATATGATTATTCTCTTGACCGGCATTGGTTATAAATCATGATAAGTCCATGTTAGGGGCATTATAACCCGTCCAGCAGTAAACTGCTAGGACACTTTTAAATGTTGTATGCAGGAACAGATTCAAGGGATATATATAGCACATCTTCACATAAACGAATAAATAAGTGTTATAAGCAGCACAATATGCACGATGGCATAGCAGAGCAAGAAGTTTAACACTAGCCTATCACAAGGCATTTGGAGCCTAACATGATACTGTTTTTTAGTCTCCAATACAGCAGACGATAAACCGGAGCCGATTCAGGAGTCTTGGCCTGGCTGACTTGATGGTTGCGCCTCATCCCTTGCCGGTTCATCCTCCTCCACCGTCTGGAAGTTGGGTTTGGACCAGTCAAAGCCGTGAAGGGCGACGAATTCAGCCTCATCATCAATCAGACCAGACGGGTCAATCTCAGGGGCAAAAGTGTGCTTACGAATCGGCGGGATTAAGTCCATCACTTTATATGAAGGAGTCGCCATCTTCTTATTGTCTGCATCAAAACCCGACTGATACTTGGCGAGGTTGGTTTCTTCACCAATGATGGTAGCATGAGGACAAATTTCCTTGACACAAGCAGCAAAATCTTCTTGGTCGAAAGGCGTTCCATCTTCTTTAAGGCTGGGATACCCACTGGCTACGTCCGCCGGGTGTAATTCTGGCACCCAGGCTTTAGCACGGCTTAAAGCTGTTACAGCTCCGGCTCTAGCACACGATCGCTTGATTTCTTGAAACCGAGCGGGAAAGATGGACAACTTCTTCAAGATGTCACTTAATAGAGTCGGCCCTTGATTCACGGGGGAGATGGTGGCAAGAGTCCATTGGGCTCCGGTGTACAACTGTTCAACCAGAGTGTAAACCGCCTTCAGCTTTACTACGGTATCTCGGCTCAGATTACTGCTTCTGGGACCTGTAAAGATTACACAACGACTTAAGTAGCGGCTTATAATGGAAAAATACTCACTTTGAGTACGTAACAAGGTGATTTACCGAAGATTGCAGAAACCATCTGAGACACACGGTTCTTTAAACCGGTGAGTTCAGCGGTAACCTCTTCCAAAGCTGCCTCAGCCTTCTCAACATGCTGTGTCAAAGCAGTCTTCTCATTGGCCCAAGCCTCTTTTTCCGCAGTAAAGCTGGTCTTCAGTTTTTCTACTTCAGACACACTCAATTGGAATTTAGATTCAGCTTTCTTTGTTTACGTCTCTTGAGTCGCCAGCTGGGTCTTGGCCTCAAACAATTGGGATTCCAGTTCTGCGGTCGCAGCCTGCATACAACATAATGTTGTTCAGTTTCATGGCAGATTATAAAAGACAAGTCCCAAGTGCTTTGCAAGCAATAACACTTGGCACTTGGGGGCTAATGTCTGTCAGCGCAAATTTTTCAAAGGAAACAACTCTTTCTAAAAAGTCCCAAGTGTTTTGCAGGCAACAACACTCGACACTTGGGGGTTAATGCATATTGCTTGACTTTTTTCTACAAATGAACCGGATAAGCTGTCAACAGTCTCAGCCGGCTCATGAGGGCTATACGGTTCAGTTCTATGCAATAATTAGTAGGATCAGCTCATTCATGTTGATTAAGCTGGCCCTTGGGGGCTACACATGCAAATTGAAATACTATAAGCATCTGGTTTAGTTGCAAACCGGACTTGGAGGGAGTCTAAGATAGAGGTTTCTAAGGTATTCTAAGTCTACAGATCATTCAATATTTTCGTAATCAGAAGACTTGGAGGCTGGCAGGGTATATAACTTATATAAGCTGGAGAACGTACCTCATCTTTTTGGTGCATCTGCTTGACCATCTCAATTTCTGAATCACGACTGGAGTGCACTTGACTCAGATAACCAGATAACACTTCACTAATACTCAGGTGAGCATAGTGGGAGATGTCAAACCTCACCTTCTGCCTTTCCATAACTTCTTGTTTAGCAGAGTGTCTGGCCAGAATAGTTGGGTTCCTCGGTTCAACAAATCTGGTACCAGTGATTAAAACATCATCACTACGTTTCTCCGGCGGGTTAGCTGAGCTTGACGGCTCAATACTTGATGGATCGATAACAGTTTCATCCGCAGACGGTTCAGGTACATCCGGTTGAACGTTGAAGGCAGGGCCCTCTGGTTTTTCAGCGTGTTCTGGCACAAAAGTTGAGTGCTCCGGTTGTTGGGGAACGTTGCAGAAAACAAAAAAATTTCCTACGTTTTCACCAAGATCCATCTATGAGTTCATCTAGCAACGAGTGATCGGATGCATCTACATACCTTTGTAGATCGCGAGCGGAAGCGTTCAAAGAACGGGGATGAGGGAGTCGTACTCTTCGTGATCCAAATCACCGGAGACCCTAGCGCCGAACGGACGGCACCTCCGCGTTCAACACACGTACGGTCAGCGTGACGTCTCCTCCTTCTTGATCCAGCAAGGGGGAAGGAGAGGTTGATGAAGATCCAACAGCACGACGGCGTGGTGGTGGATGCAGCAGTCACCGCAGTAGGGCTTCGCCGAGCTTCTGCGAGATGGAGAGGTGTAGCAGGGGAGAGGGAGGCGCCAAGGCTTCAGGGTGCGGCTGCCCTCCCTCCCCCTTTATATAGGCCCCCTAGGGGGGTGCGCCGGCCCTAGGAGATGGGATCTCCTAGGGGGGGCGGCGGCCAAGGGGGTGGAGTGCCCCCCAAGGCAAGTGGAGGCGCCCCCTCCCCTAGGGTTCCCAACCCTAGGCGCATGGGGGGCCCAAGGGGGGGCGCACCAGCCCACTATGGGCTGGTTCCCTCCCCACTTCAGCCCATGGGGCCCTCCGGGATGGGTGGCCCCACCCGGTGGACCCCTGGGACCCTTTCGGTGGTCCCGGTACAATACCGTTGACCCCTGAAACTCTCCCGATGGCCGAAACTGCACTTCCTATATATAATTCTTCACCTCCGGACCATTCCGGAACTCCTCGTGACGTCCGGGATCTCATCCGGGACTCTGAACAACTTTCGGGTTACTGCATACTCATATCTCTACAAACCTAGCGTCACCGAACCTTAAGTGTGAGACCCTACGGGTTCGGGAGACATGTAGATATGACCGAGACGACTCTCCGGTTAATAACCAACAGCGGGATCTGGATACCCATGTTGGCTCCCACATGCTCCTCGATGATCTCATCAGATGAACCACGATGTCGAGGATTCAAGCAATCCCGTATACAATTCCCTTTGTCAATCGGTACGTTACTTGCCCGAGATTCGATCGTCGATATCCCAATACCTCGTTCAATCTCGTTACCGGCAAGTCACTTTACTCGTACCGTAATGCAAGATCCCGTGACCAGACACTTGGTCACTTTGAGCTCATTATGATGATGCATTACCAAGTGGGCCCAGAGATACCTCTCCGTCATATGGAGTGACAAATCCCAGTCTTGATCCGTGTCAACCCAACAGACACTTTCGGAGATACCCGTAGTATACCTTTATAGTCACCCAGTTACGTTGTGACGTTTGGTACACCCAAAGCACTCCTACGGTATCCGGGAGTTACACGATCTCATGGTCTAAGGAAAAGATACTTGACATTGGAAAAACTCTAGCAAACGAACTGTACGATCTTGTGCTATGTTTATGATTGGGTCTTGTCCATCACATCATTCTCCTAATGATGTGATCTCGTTATCAATGACGTCCAATGTCCATAGTCAGGAAACCATGACTATCTGTTGATCAACGAGCTAGTCAACTAGAGGCTTACTAGGGACATGTTGGTATCTATGCATTCACACATGTATTACGATTTCCGGATAACACAATTATAGCATGAATAAAAGACAATTATCATGAACAAGGAAATATAATAATAATCCTTTTATTATTGCCTCTAGGGCATATTTCCAACAGTCTCCCACTTGCACTAGAGTCAATAATCTAGTTACATTGTGATGAATCGAACACCCATAGAGTTCTGGTGTTGATCATGTTTTTCCCTAGGGAGAGGTTTAGTCAACGGATATGCGACATTCAGATCCGTATGTAATTTACAAATATCTATGTCTCCATCTTGAACATTTTCACGAATGGAGTTGAAGCGACGCTTGACGTGCCTGGTCTTCTTGTGAAACCCGGGCTCCTTGGCAAGTGCAATAGCTCCAGTGTTGTCACAGAAGAGTTTGATTGGCCCCGACGCATTGGGTATGACTCCTAGGTCGGTGATGAACTCCTTCACCCAAATTGCTTCATGCGCTGCCTCCGAGGCTGCCATGTACTTCGCTTCACATGTAGATCCTGCCACGACGCTCTGCTTGCAGCTGCACCAGCTTACTGCTCCACCATTCAACATATACACGTATCTGGTTTGTGATTTAGAGTCATCCAGATCTGTGTCGAAGCTAGCGTCGACGTAACCCTTTACGGCGAGCTCTTCGTCACCTCCATAAACGAGAAACATGTCCTTAGTCCTTTTCAGGTACTTCAGGATATTCTTGACCGCTGTCCAGTGTTCCTTCCTGGGATTACTTTGGTACCTTCCTACCAAACTTACGGCAAGGTTTACATCAGGCCTGGTACATAGCATGGCATACATAATAGACCCTATGGCTGAGGCATAGGGGATGACACTCATCTCTTCTATATCTTCTGCCGTGGTCGGACATTGAGCTGAGCTCAATTTCACACCTTGCAACACAGGCAAGAACCCCTTCTTAGACTGATCCATATTGAACTTCTTCAATATCTTATCAAGGTATGTGCTTTGTGAAAGACCTATGAGGCGTCTTGATCTATCTCTATAGATCTTGATGCCTAATATATAAGCAGCTTCTCCAAGGTCCTTCATTGAAAAACTTTTATTCAAGTAGGCCTTAATGCTGTCCAAAAGTTCTATATCATTTCCCATCAAAAGTATGTCATCTACATATAATATGAGAAATGCTACAGAGCTCCCACTCACTTTCTTGTAAACGCAGGCTTCTCCATAAGTCTGCATAAACCCAAACGCTTTGATCATCTCATCAAAGCGAATGTTCCAACTCTGAGATGCTTGCACCAGCCCATAAATCGAGCGTTGGAGCTTGCACACCTTGTCAGCATTCTTAGGATCGACAAAACCTTCCGGCTGCATCATATACAATTCTTCCTTAAGGAAACCATTAAGGAATGCCGTTTTGACATCCATTTGCCATATCTCATAATCATAGAATGCGGCAATTGCTAACATGATTCGGACGGACTTCAGCTTCGCTACGGGTGAGAAAATCTCATCGTAGTCAACCCCTTGAACTTGTCGATAACCCTTAGCGACAAGCCGAGCTTTATAGATGGTCAAATTACCATCCGCGTCTGTCTTCTTCTTGAAGATCCATTTATTTTCTATGGCTCGCCGATCATCGGGCAAGTCAGTCAAAGTCCATACTTCGTTTTCAAACATGGATCCTATCTCGGATTTCATGGCTTCCAGCCATTTGTCGGAATCCAGGCCCGCCATCTCTTCTTCATAGTTCGAAGGTTCACCGTTGTCTAACAACATGATTTCCAAGATAGGGTTGCCGTACCACTCTGGTGCGGAACGTGTCCTTGTGGACCTACGAAGTTTAGTAGCAACTTGATCTGAAGTTTCATGATCATCATCATTAACTTCCTCTCTAGTCGGTGCAGGCACCTCAGGAACATTTTCTTGAGTTGCGCCACTTTCCGGTTCAAGAGGTAATACTTCATCAAGTTCCACTTTCCTCCCACTTACTTCTTTCGAGAGAAACTCTTTCTCTAGAAAGGATCCATTCTTGGCAACAAAGATCTTGCCTTCGGATCTGAGGTAGAAGGTATACCCAATAGTTTCCTTAGGGTATCGTATGAAGACACATTTTTCCGACTTGGGTTCGAGCTTTTCAGATTGAAGTTTCTTCACATAAGCATCGCATCCCCAAACTTTTAGAAACGACAGCTTAGGTTTCTTCCCAAACCATAATTCATGCGGTGTCATCTCAACGGATTTCGACGGAGCCCTATTTAAAGTGAATGCGGCAGTCTCTAAAGCATAGCCCCAAAATGATAGCGGTAAATCATAGATCGCACCATATCTAATAGAGTGCGATTACGACGTTCGGACACACCATTACGCTGAGGTGTTCCAGGCGGCGTGAGTTGTGAAACTATTCCACATTTTCTTAAGTGTGTGCCAAATTTGTGACTCAAGTATTCTCCCCCACGATCTGATCGCAAGAACTTGATTTTCCTGTCACGTTGATTCTCAACCTCACTCTGAAATTCCTTGAACTTTTCAAAGGTCTCAGACTTGTGTTTCATTAAATAGACACACCCATATCTACTCAAGTCATTAGTGAGGGTGAGAACATAACGATAGCCACCGCGAGCCTCAAAACTCATTGGACCGCACACATCAGTATGTATGATTTCCAATAAGTTGGTTGCTCGCTCCATTGTTCCTGAGAACAGAGTCTTGGTCATTTTACCCATGAGGCATGGTTCGCACGTGTCAAATGATTCGTAATCAAAAGACTCTAAAAGTCCATCTGCATGGAGCTTCTTCATGCGTTTGACACCTATGTGACCAAGGCGGCAGTGCCACAAGTATGTGGGACTATCATTATCAACCTTACATCTTTTGGTATTCACACTATGAATATGTGTAGCATTACGCTCGAGATTCATTAAGAATAAACCATTCACCATCGGAGCATGACCATAAAACATATCTCTCATATAAATAGAACAACCATTATTCTCGGATTTAAATGAGTAGCCATCTCGAATTAAACGAGATCCTGATACAATGTTCATGCTCAAAGCTGGCACTAAATAACAATTATTGAGGTTTAAAACTAATCCCGTAGGTAAATGTAGAGGTAGCGTGCCGACGGCGATCACATCGACCTTGGAACCATTCCCGACGCGCATCGTCACCTCGTCCTTCGCCAGTCTCCGCTTATTCCGCAGCTCCTGCTTTGAGTTACAAATGTGAGCAACTGCACCGGTATCAAATACCCAGGAGCTACTACGAGTACTGGTAAGGTACACATGAATTACATGTATATCACATATACCTTTTGTGATGCCGGCCTTCTTGTCCGCTAAGTATTTGGGGCAGTTCCGCTTCCAGTGACCACTTCCCTTGCAATAAAAGCACTTAGTCTCGGGCTTGGGTCCATTCTTTGGCTTCTTCCCGGTAGCTTGCTTACCGGGCGCGGCAACTCCCTTGCCGTCCTTCTTGATGTTCTTCTTACCCTTGCCTTTCTTGAACTTAGTGGTTTTATTCACCATCAACACTTGATGTTCCTTTTTGACTTCTACCTCTGCTGATTTCAGCATTGCAAATACTTCAGGAATGGTCTTTTCCATCCCTGCATATTGAAGTTCATCACAAAGCTCTTATAGCTCGGTGGAAGCGACTGAAGGATTCTGTCAATGACCGCGTCACCGGGAGATTAACTCCCAGCTGAGTCAAGCGGTTATGTAACCCAGACATAGTGAGTATGTGCTCACTGACAGAACTGTTTTCCTCCGTCTTACAGTTGAAGAACTTGTCGGAGACTTCATATCTCTCGACCCGGGCATGAGCTTGAAAAACCATTTTCAGCTCTTCGAACATCTCATATGCTCCGTGTCTCTCAAAACGCTTTTGGAGCCCCGGTTCTAAGCTGTAAAGCATGCCGCACTGAACGAGGGAGTAATCATCAGCATGTGTCTGCCAAGCATTCATAACGTCTTGTTCTGCAGGGAGAGCAGGTGCTTCACCTAGTGGTGCTTGTAGGACATAATCTTTCTTGGCAGCTATGAGGATGATCCTCAGGTTCCGGACCCAGTCCGTATAGTTGCTGCCATCGTCTTTCAGCTTGGTTTTCTCTAGGAACACGTTGAAGTTGAGGACAACGTTGGCCATTTGATCTACAATACATGTTGTAAAGATTTTAGAATAATTTCATGATAATTAAGTTCATCTAATCAAATTATTCAATGAACTCCCACTCAGATAGACATCCCTCCAGTCATCTAAGTATAACATGATCCGAGTTAACTAGGCCGTGTCTGATCATCACGTGAGACGGACTAGTCAACATCGGTGAACATCTTCATGTTGATCGTATCTTCTATACGACTCATGCTCGACCTTTCGGTCTTCTGTGTTCCGAGGCCATGTCTGTACATGCTAGGCTCGTCAAGTCAACCTAAGTGTTTGCATGTGTAAATCTGTCTTACACCCGTTGTATGTGAACGTTGGAATCTATCACACCCGATCATCATGTGGTGCTTCGAAACAACGAACTATCGCAACGGTGCACAGTTAGGGGGAACACTTTCTTGAAATTATTATGAGGGATCATCTTATTTACTACCGTCGTTCTAAGTAAACAAGATGCAAAAACATGATAAACATCACATGCAATCAAATAATAGTGACATGATATGGCCAGTATCATATAGCTTCCTTTGATCTCCATCTTGGGGCTCCATGATCATCTTGTCACCGACATGACACCATGATCTCCATCATCATGATCTCCATCATCGTGTCTCCATGAAGTTGCTCGCCAACTATTACTTCTACTACTATGGCTAACATGTTTAGCAATAAAGTAAAGTAATTTACATGGCGTTTCTCATCGACATGCAAGTCGTGATTCCTATTACAAGAACATGATCTCATACATCACATATATATCATTCATCACAACTTTGGCCATATCACATCACAAAACACTTGCTGCAAAAACAAGTTAGACGCCCTCTAATTGTTGTTGCAAGTTTTACGTGGCTGCAAGAGGGTTCTAGCAAGAACGTTTTCTTACCTACGTTAAAGCCACAACGTGATTTGTCAACTTCTATTTACCCTTCATACGGACCCTTTTCGTCGAATCCGCTCCAACTAAAGTGGGAGAGACAGACACCCGCCAGCCACCTTATGCAACTAGTGCATGTCAGTCGGTGGAACCGGTCTCACGTAAGCGTACGTGTAAGGTTGGTCCGGGCCGCTTCATCCCACAATACCGCTGAAGCAAAATAAGACTAGTAGCGGCAAGAAAGTTGACAACATCTACGCCCACAACAAATTGTGTTCTACTCGTGCAAAGAGAACTACGCATAAACCTAGCTCTGATCCCACTGTTGGGGAACGTTGCAGAAAACAAAAAATTTTCCTACGTTTTCACCAAGATCCATCTATGAGTTCACTAGAAACGAGTGATCGGATGCATCTACATACCTTTGTAGATCGCGAGCGGAAGCGTTCAAAGAACGGGGATGAGGGAGTCGTACTCGTCGTGATCCAAATCACCGGAGACCCTAGCGCCGAACGGACGGCACCTCCGCGTTCAACACACATACGGTCAGCGTGACGTCTCCTCCTTCTTGATCCAGCAAGGGGGAAGGAGAGGTTGATGAAGATCCAGCAGCACGACGGCGTGGTGGCGGATGCAGCAGTCACCGCAGCAGGGCTTCGCCGAACTTCTGCGAGATGGAGAGGTGTAGCAGGGGAGAGGGAGGCGCCAAGGCTTCAGGGTGCGGCTGCCCTCCCTCCCTCCTTTATATAGGCCCTCTAGGGGGGTGCGCCGGCCCTAGGAGATGGGATCTCCTAGGGGGGGCGGCGGCCAAGGGGGTGGAGTGCCCCCCAAGGCAAGTGGAGGCGCCCCCTCCCCTAGGGTTCCCAACCCTAGGTGCATGGGGGGCCCAAGGGGGGGCGCACCAGCCCACTATGGGCTGGTTCCCTCCCCACTTCAGCCCATGGGGCCCTCCGGGATGGGTGGCCCCACCCGGTGGACCCCCGGGACCCTTCCGGTGGTCCCGGTACAATACCGTTGACCCCCGAAACTCTCCCGATGGCCGAAACTGCACTTCCTATATATAATTCTTCACCTCCGGACCATTCTGGAACTCCTCGTGACGTCCGGGATCTCATCCGGGACTCCGAACAACTTTCGGGTTACTGCATACTCATATCTCTACAACCCTAGCGTCACCGAACCTTAAGTGTGTAGACCCTACGGGTTCGGGAGACATGTAGACATGACCGAGACGAATCTCCGGTCAATAACCAACAGCGGGATCTGGATACCCATGTTGGCTCCCACATGCTCCTCGATGATCTCATCGGACGAACCACGATGTCGAGGATTCAAGCAATCTCGTATACAATTCCCTTTGTCAATCGGTACGTTACTTGCCCGAGATTCGATCGTCGGTATCCCAATACCTCGTTCAATCTCGTTACCGGCAAGTCACTTTACTCGTACCGTAATGCAAGATCCCGTGACCAGACACTTGGTCACTTTGAGCTCATTATGATGATGCATTACCGAGTGGGCCCAGAGATACCTCTCCGTCATATGGAGTGACAAATCCCAGTCTTGATCCGTGTCAACCCAACAGACACTTTCGGAGATACCCGTAGTATACCTTTATAGTCACCCAGTTACGTTGTGACGTTTGGTACACCCAAAGCACTCCTACGGTATCCGGGAGTTACACGATCTCATGGTCTAAGGAAAAGATACTTGACATTGGAAAAACTCTAGCAAACGAACTGTACGATCTTGTGCTATGTTTAGGATTGGGTCTTGTCCATCACATCATTCTCCTAATGATGTGATCTCGTTATCAATGACATCCAATGTCCATAGTCAGGAAACCATGACTATCTGTTGATCAACGAGCTAGTCAACTAGAGGCTTACTAGGGACATGTTGGTGTCTATGCATTCACACATGTATTACGATTTTCGAATAACACAATTATAGCATGAATAAAAGACAATTATCATGAACAAGGAAATATAATAATAATCCTTTTATTATTGCCTCTAGGGCATATTTCCAACACCGGTTCCTCAGGATGTTCTGGTACAAGGTTTGGCTGCTCCGATTCAGTGGCTTTTTGGATTCTCAGCCGGCTTTGTCACCTTTGCTTTCTTGGGCTTTGCTTGACTGCTAAAAAAAGGATTTAGACAAGTCAGTATAATGATGCATATGTAAAGATATATAAGAACGGTAGTTATCTTTACCCGGGGGCGGTCTTGAAGGCCGGCAATTGAGTTTGTGATGAATCGCCAGAGGAGGAACGGGAAATCTCTTGCAAGGATATAATCGAAAATGAGTAATGAAGGTAATTTATTGAACAAATACAAAGGTTAAAAGATCAAAAGGAACCTCATTCTGGCGTTTTCGAGGAGTTTTTGGTAAGCCGGAGGGTAAATTGTCATCTCCATCGGTCCGGGTCTGCCGGCGGCTCTCATGTTGCTGTCGTTTCAAAAGAAAATAAGGATCTAAATAAGCCAAGGGGTGTGAAAACCTTACTTTCCGGGTTACCCGCCGAAGTTTCTGCCTTGGTAAAGGTTCTAAGTCGGAGGAAATAAGATTTACCTCTTCTTTGACTGCTTGGCTGGTCCCCGTGTCATCCTGGCAATAGTCAGTGTCAATGAGGTTGTTAAAAAACAGGCCAAGAGAGTCAAGGGCTACCTCCGACTCAGAGATGTCATCCAGCTTGAGTAAATCAGAGGTAGTTTGTTTCTTCTTAGATTTTCTGACGGTTTTCTTGGCAGCTATTGCAGCAGCTCTGGCTTTTTGGGCAGCCTCATGGTCGTATTTTGCTTTCCAAAAGTCAGATTTGGCCTGTGGAAAGATAACATGTTGAAATTCATACAAATACTTAACTACTGAGGAAAAAGAAGTCAAGAAGATTTACCTCTAGCGCCGGGTTAACCTTGCAGAAAGGATTCAACACTACTATGCTGTAGTCTTCATACTTGCTATTGACAAGAGTGGTTGCCATTTCAACAATAGCCTCTTCATTCAAACGCACAGAGCTATGACGTAAAGGATCATCAGTTCCTCCGGTGTATGAACACATCAAGCCGGATCGGTGGCTTAAAGGTATAATCCGCCATGCGACCCAGCAGCGGATGAAGTCAACTTCGGTCAAGCCATTTCCTAACAAGTCTTGGACTTTTCTGATTTTGGAGACAAGCTTCTTGCATTCGGCAGTGGTGAGTTTATCAGGAAGTGGGTGCTTTGTGTCAAGACGATCAGCTCGATAACCCGACATCGGATTTTCATCAGACAGCGAGGTATCTTTGCAGTAGAACCATGTTTGATTCCAGTCCTTGGGATGGCTTGGCAGGACTACTAGAGGGAAGACGACATCTCGTCTGCGTTGAATTGAAATCCCGCCATGTTCCAAACTGGGACCATTGGTGTACTCATTCTGGCAGTTCAGGTAGAAGTATTCCGTGAAGAGTTCAACGGTAGGTTCTTCTTGAAGGCAAACTTCACAAAAAACTTGGAAGTTACAGATATTAGATACGAAATTGGGTCCAATATCTTGCGGATGGAGTTTGAAAAAGTGTAGAACATCCCTGAAGAATTTTTGAGCCGTGCGGTGAGAAGCCCCGGGTCATATGGTCAGTAAAAACAATGATTTCACCATCTTTTGGCTGAGGTTTCTCTTCAAGGTCAGGAACACGATAATGCATGACACTCTTCTCTGGTAAGAATCCCACAGTGACAAAATCCTTCAAAGTACTCTCGGCGACTGTGGAAGGAACCCAGTTGCAAGTTGTCATCGTCTTTGGCGGCATGGTGAAAGGACAGTCTAAAAAGAAAATAATTGGCTGGTTCAAATCAGTTGATGGGATTGCAAATTAAACAATTAGAGTGTATATTTATGATGGCGGCTTAATCAAGGGCTAATGATACATGAAGAAAGGATAAGTCGGCAGGGTAAGCCGCCATGACTAAGATGTTCAAAGAATTGCCAGAAGCAACATTGGCTAAGTACTGGGACAAACAAGTTCTGCAAATGGAGGTTAAAAATTTGGATCTACCGCTGTTTAGAAAAAGGGATAAATTCATCTACAAAAGGCGACAGTAGAAAAATAGAGAAGCCCTAGAGGAGATCTGTCACGGTGGGGATGTGACCTAGTATTAAAACAGGTGCTAAAACTACGGCCACGCAAGATTCCCATATCTTTTGGATCTGATACGTGGATCTAAACAGAGGAAAAGAAGTACGATGATGAATGCGGATGAACACCGAAGAACACCGATGAAACCCTAATGGTAGATTAGTAACGAACAAAGGAAGACTTACTGGAGCTGTAAGAGAAGTGGAGCAGCACCGCAGTTCTCTGGTCTTCTCAGGGCGATGCAGAGGCCGGAGTCGAGGACGAGGACGGAGGTCGACGGTGGCAGGGTTTGTACAGGGATGAGGCTTTGTGAGGAAGGAAGGAGAAGGAGAAGAATGGAAGATGGCTTTCGGGTCCTATTTATAAGGAGATAGGAAACAGGCATGCGCGAAAGACGAGGAGGCCAAATGATGGTTATCCAGCTAATTGGACGCCTCGATTTTTGGGAAGAGATTAAGATAAAGATCCGTTAAAGATGACGTCGTGGCGGGTTTCCAAAATTCCTGGAGATGACGTCATGGCGGGTTACAAAATTTTTTACAGCGGACATGGAAGGATTTTTCTAAGTCTTGAAGGTTGACATGAGCAACTCCAAATCAACCTGGGGCCTAATGTTGGGGATATAACTATTAGGTATGACCCGCCCAGGAGGGGCCGGGTCATCCCTATGAAGACTCAACACAATGAAGCCCAAAGTCACATGGCGATTCATAGATAGGCTTAGTAGAGGGCCCAGACCCGAAGGCAGCTTAAAGCCCATGAGTATAAACCGCCATGTAAGTAAACTTCTATTGTAAGGCATATGTGAAAGGTCACCGAGCCGTATATGTTGTATAAGCTGGTCGGGACTCTGAGGGCCACAGGGCGTCAACCCGTGTATATAAGGGGATGACCTAGCGGCGGCTTAGGATAAGAAACAACAGATCAAGAGCTGGGTCAAGCGTATTCGCTCCCCGCTCATCGAAACCCTAGCAATACCAACCTCAAACTAGATTAGGCTTTTACCTTCATCGTAAGGGGCCGAACCAGTATAAACTCATCGTGTCCTTTGTCCTGATTAACCCCTTTAAGCTAACCTCAAGGCGATGGCTCCACGACTAAGTCCTTTCACTAGGACATCTGCCGTGACAATTCCACGATAGTAACAGTGATAACAATAATTTTGTAGCAAGTGTAACAGTGATGATAACAGTAGTAACTTAGCAAGAACAATATAAGATAAATTCGTAGGCATTGGATCGGTGACTTGTTGGATGATATTCACCATGAGACAGTTGTAACCTAGGGCGATATGACACTAGCTCCAGTTCGTCAATATAATGTAGGCATGTATTCCATAAATAGTCATATGCGCTTATGGAAAGAACTTGCATGACATCTTTTGTCTTACCCTCCCGTGGCAGCGGGGTCCATATTGAAAACTAATGGATATTAAGGCCTCCTTTTAATAGAGAACCGGAACAAATCATTAACACATAGTGAATACATGAACTCCTCAAACTACGGTCATCACCGGGAGTGGTCCCGACTATTGTCACTCCGGGGTTGCCGGATCATAACACGTAGTAGGTGACTATAACTTGCAAGATCGGATCTAGAACATGGATATAATGGTGATAACATAAACGGTTCAGATTTGAAATCATGGCACCCGGGCACAAAGTGACAAGCATTAAGCATGGCAAAGTCATAGCAACATCAATCTAAGAACATAGTGGATACTAGGGATCAAGCCCTAACAAAACTAACTCGATTACATGACGAATCTCATCCAACTCATCTTTGACCAGCGAGCCTACGAAGGAATTACTCACTCCCGGTGGGGAGCAGCATGAAATTGGCGATGGAGAAGGGTTGGTGATGACGAAGAACGAAGATCCCCCTCTCCGGAGCCCCAAACGGACTCCAGATCTGGCCTCTGGGTGAAGAACATGAGGTGACGGCAGCTCCGTCTCATGGATCGCGATAATTCTTTCTCCCTGATTTTTTCTGGGAAAATAGGATTTTATAGTGTCAGTTTCAGGGTCTGCGGGGCCACCAGGTGGGGACAACCCACCTGGGCACGCCAGGAGAGGGGGGTGCGCCCTGGTGGGTTGTGCCCACCCAGGTGCCCCTCTCCGGTGGATCTTGGCTCTAGAAATTTTTATTTATTGCATAAAAATTCCTCACAAAGTTTCGCTCCATTTTGAGAACTTTTATATCTGCACAAAAACAACACCATGGTAGTTCTGCTGAAAACAACATCAGTCCGGGGTTAGTTTCATTCAAATCATGCAAATTAGAGTCCAAAACAAGAGGAAAAGCGTTAGGAAAAGTAGATACGTTGGAGACGTATCAACTCCCCCAAGCTCAAACCTTTGCTTGTCCTCAAGCAATTCAGTTGATAAACTAAAAGTGAAAAAGAAAAACTTTTACGAACTCTTTTGCTCTTGTTTGCATAAATAAGCTTAAACAACACCGATGTTTTCAGCCAACATTATAACTAACCACTTCGTCGGTCCTAAACAAACGGTTTTTAATGCCTTTCCCCAACGGCATTCGGAACCTTCGCCAAGTGAGTGTGGGCGATAGGGGGGTCCTTCCCACACGACCCAGAAACCGTTGGGGATATGCCCTCCTGGCACACACGCTTGACAAAATGAGGTCGTGTGCGACCGGCGAGCGCTCAAATATGGAAATACGTACAATAGTGCTAAAAAATACAATTATACGGCAAAATTGTTTCCGGTCGCAAGTACATCCCACAGTCAGTCCCCGCTAAACGTTTCTATTCGTATATACATCCCACACAGTCGCTACAAGGAAAACGTTTGCGCAAGGTGGCGTAACACAAACAGTTTTAAAAAGAATGTCGTGTGTGATTGTTCATTGATCCAACACGGTTTATTCCTAGAAACTGTGTGCGTTGCCTGAGGTCATCGCTCACGGTGTTTTCTCATTAACCATTTGCAATAGAAAAATCCAATTAGCTGGCTAATTGCCCTATTATTAATAATCCATTTACTAATCTAATTGACATTCATATTAAGCACATAACATATTCCATTTCCATATTAAGGAAGCATGATTTCATAATTGAAATACATCGGAGTACAACATGATATAGCTTCAGCACTCAGCTACCCCATTACACAACTGCACCAGCAGCAAGTTTCACATGCAACATCTAGAACCTTTCAAAATTAGCATCATAGACGGTACATAGAGAGATGCATCGCATCTGGAAAACTGTTGAAGTGGAAGGCGAATATTGAGCCTTCATTCATGTTGAAGGACTTTGCAACTTTAGGCCAGTGTCTGTGGATGATTGACCGTCCATCCTTCAACCTCTTCAGGAACACTTAAATATTGAACCATGGGTGTTGTATGAAAACTTTCCTCGCCTCCTGACCACAGAGGTGGTTTGAGAGGTAATCATCAGTGAAGCCTGAAAACAAGGATGCGCATAAATATCTTCTCTATATTGGAAATGAGGCAAAGGAATACAAAAATGCAAGGTATAATAGTTAGTACCATCTTGTAAACCTCAGTGCTTCCCATTGTTTCCCTGCAACACATATAAGGTAGTTAGTAATCAGGTTAAGTAAGGGTTCGCATGCTATCACTAAAATATGTTGATGATAAATAAGCACATTGCAGATTCATCAGATTAATTCAAGCCACGTGGAAAACCCATTCATCCAAACCAAGCATGATTAAGAGTTAGGAAATATAGCACTTGTATATGTTTCTCATGTATTAAGTGCAGCCCAATTCGATTTATTCCTCACATGATATACAATAACAGAATGCAGCCACAACAATTGAACATCGCATTGCAGAATTGAACCAAGCAGTTAACTAAACACCACAACAAATGAACCAAACGTTAACTGAGCACCACATTGCACAATATAACATACTCCTAATAGAAGATCAGACAGTTAACCAAACCAAGCATGCTTAACAACTTGGAAATATAGCAATTGTATTTTTTTCTCATGTATTTAGTATAGCCAAATTCGATTTATTCCTCACATGGTATACAATAAAAGAATGCGGCCACAACAATTGAACATCGCATTGCAGAATTGAACCAAGAAGTTAACTAAACACCACAACAAGTGAACCAAGCCACAACAAATGAACCAAGCAGTTAACTAAACACCAATTGAACAATATAACATACTCCTAATAGAAGATTAGACAATTAACCAAACCAAGCATGCTTAACAACTTGGAAATATTGCACCCTGAAGAATTGAACATCACATTTGCAGAATTGAACCAAACAATTAATTGAACACCACATTGCACGACATATAGAACATATACACTATAGCATAAGATTGCATGGTAAAAGTAGATAGCACAATTCATTAGAATTTGTTAAGGAAAGGCAGTAGCTAGCAAACTAAACATGGGTCCTTATAGTGAGCTAATAAGACAAGCTGCTCCTCATTGTCGGAGATGTCGATGATGATTGGCTCCTTGGACATGGAAGAGGGCTAGGCCTCCGCATCATGGGTGCCCTCGTTATAGTGGTGAGTTGCCTGAGCCGCTCCGGGCACCAACCTGCTGGCTCTTGAGATGAGGTAAGCACGTGCACGCTGAGAAAACACCTCGTAGTCTTCGTCGAAGGCACCAACGGTGGCCTCGAGAAAACGCCCAAACTATCATTTAAAGCAGCCAACCACATCGTGATGTCGGCGCGCGAGGCATCAACGATGGCCTCGATGGCGAGGTGCTCCTCTCAGATCTAGGGGTCGGCACGAATGGAAGCCATCACGACCTCATCCGCGCGTGCGGACGCGATTTGCTTCTCCGCTGCCAAATGCTCCTTGAGGTCCTGGCTATACTACGTGCACCATGACTTAGGCCGACGCTTATTTGGTGGAGGGGTTGGGGATTTGGGTGGAAGGTGTTGCACTCGCGCCGGCGGTTGGGGCATGTGGGATGTGGAAGGAGGAGGAGGATGGGGGTCGGGTGTGGATTACCTGCCTGGATAGGCGAGGCCGAGCAGCATGAAGGAGGGTCGCCGGCGAGGAGGCGAAGGCACTGCAAGCAAGGAGTGAAGGTTTCAACTTGGAAAGGAAGGCGGAAACAGGGGAAATGTGGCTTTTATTAAGGGGGAGGGGGCGGGGAGGTAGATATTTCCGCGGAAGCCGAAAATTTGGAATCGCTTCAGCCAAAAACTGGCGCGCAATGTGTCATCAGACACGGTCCCTTATTCAGACACGGTCCGAAGATATTTTGTGCTGCATCTCACATGGTTGGTCATAATAAATTGTGTGGGATCTACTTGATTTTTCGTCTTGATTTGAATTACATAATGGGGTCACAACACCCATGGACGGTGTTTGAATGGCTAGACCTTTTATCTGTAGTGATCATGCAAGTATATGTGTGTCATAAAAGAATAGGAATTATTCAAGGTTCATTTGGACATTTTTATGCATTAAGTGAGTTTTCAATGCATCTATGTGCATAATTCAAATTTGAACTACATGCAAATGCTCTGGTGCATATAAATTGGTTGAAAAATCAAATCTTTGTCCTTGGGTGCATGCTTAGGTCCCATGCAAGAAATGGGAATGAATTTCAAACACCAGGCACCATTTATTGCCGGCCAAACATTGAGAAATTTGAGATACCTGGTTTTTAAATCCTAGTAAATCCAAAACTCGTTTGAAATTCATGAAATTTGGCATGCTATCATGGAGGGGCATCAACATGCCGTGGTAAATTTTTTGTCCCATTTGGGGCAGGTTTGGGTATATGCTTCTCACAAACCAGAGCTTCTCACGACAAGCATGATGGTTTCGGCAGGGAACGCCCCACCTTTGGGGACGAAACAATATCCATTGCCTCTTATTGCTTTCAAAAAAATTCTCGTGTTAACATAGAACAACAGGAGTGTTGTGTTAATTTTTTGTGATTTTTCGGGGTTCGTTTGGACATTTGTATGCATTAAGTGAGTTTTCAATGCATTTATGTGCATAATTCAAATTTGAACTACATGCACATGCTCCGATGCATATAAATTGGTTGCAAAATCAAATCTTTGTCCTTGGGTGCATGCTTAGGTCCCATGCAAGAAATGGGAATGAATTTCAAACACCAGGGCACCGTTGATTGTCGGCAAAACATTGAGATGCTTGGTTTTTCAATTCTAGTAAATCCAAAACTCGTCTGAAATTCATGAAACTTGGCATGCTATCATGGAGTGGCATCAATATGCCGTTGTAAATTTTTTGTCCCATTTGGGGCAGGTTTGGGTATATGCTTCTCACAACAAGCACGATGGTTTCGGTAGGGAACGCCCGAGCTTTGGGGGCGAAACGATATCCATTGCCTCTTATTACTTTCAATTTTTTTTCTCGTCTCAACATAGAACAACAGGAGTGTTGTGTTATTTTTTGTGATTTTTCGGGGTTCGTTTGGACATTTTTATGCATTATGTGAGTTTTCAATGCATTTATGTGCATAATTCCAATTTGAACTACATGCACATGCTCCGACGCATATAAATTGGTTGAAAAATCAAATCTTTTGTCCTTGGATGCATGCTTAGGTCCCATGCAAGAAATGGGAATGAATGTCAAATACCCTACCACCGTCACTCGGCCGCAAACATTGAGATGCCTGGTTTTTAAATTCTAGTAAATCCAAATCTCGTCTGAAATTCATGAAACTTGGCATGCTATCATGGAGCGGCATCAACATGTCGTGGTAATTTTTTTGTCCCATTTGGGGTTGGTTTGGGTATATGGTTCTCACAATCCAGACCTTCTCACAACAAGCATGATGGTTTCGGTAGGGAACGCCTCAACTTTGGGGGCGAAACGATATCCATTGCCTCTTATTGCTTTCAAATTTTTTCTGGTGTCCACATAGAACAACAGGAGTGTTGTGTTATTTTTTGTGGTTTTTCGCGGTTCGTTTGGACATTTTTATGCATTAAGTGAGTTTTCAATGCATTTATGTGCATAATTCCAATTTGAACTACATGCACATGCTCCGGTGCATATAAATTTGTTGAAAAATCAAATGTTTTGTCCTTGGGTGCATGCTTAGGTCCCATGCAAGAAATGAGAATGAATGTCAAACACCCTGCCACCGTCACTCGGCCGCAAACATTGAGATGCCTGGTTTTTAAATTCTAGTAAATCCAAAACTCGTCTGAAATTCATGAAACTTGGCATGCTATCATGGAGCGGCATCAACATGCCATGGTAATTTTTTTGTCCCATTTGGGGCAGGTTTGGGTATATGCTTCTCACAATCCAGAGCTTCTCACAACAAGCATGATGGTTTCGGTAGGGAACGCCCCAACTTTGAGGGCGAAACGATATCCATTGCCTCTTATTGCTTTCAAAATTTTTGTCGTGTCAACATAGAACAACTGGAGTGTTGTGTTATTTTTTGTGATTTTTCGGGGTTCGTTTGGACATTTTTATGCATTAAGTGAGTTTTCAATGCATTTATGTGCATAATTCAAATTTGAACTACATGCATATGCTGCGGTGCATATAAATTGGTTGAAAAATCAAATCTTTTTCTTTGGGTGCATGCTTAGATCCCATGCAAGAAATGAGAATGAATGTCAAACACCCTACCATCGTCACTCAGCCGCAAACATTGAGATGCCTGGTTTTTAAATTCTAGTAAATCCAAAACTCGTCTGAAATTCATGAAACTTGGCATGCTATCATGGAGCGGCATCAACATGCCATAGTAAATTTTTTGTCCCATTTGGGGCAGGTTTGGGTCTATGCTTCTCACAATGCAGAGCTTCTCACAACAAGCATGATGGTTTCAGATAGAACACCCGTATGCAAAGTGAGAGCAGGATTTGTGCATCTCTTAAACACTAATGGTTCTTTTGGATGACCCGTGTGAACCACTTACAAAAAATTTGGTGCGATTTGCATCTGTCATATTGGGTATGTTGCCATTTGTCAAACTAGAAAGATTGACATTTGTTGATCTAGTAACATTGCCATTTGCCAACCTTGTAACACTGCGTTTGTCAAAATATGAAGCTAAAAATCACTACCAGTATCTAATTTTTGCAACTAAAATTCAGTAATTAAGCATAGATGGAGGCGAGGAGGCGTGTTCAACCAGGCGTGCAGCAGACGGCGCAGTACTATTCGATTTGACAGCGGGCGATGCAGTACTCGATACGGCTTTAATGCATACGAGGGAGAGGGTAGCTGTTCCCAAAATGTTGAACGGCCAATGATGCATCCTCCTTCAATTAGCATCGTGTAAATGCATGAGGGAAGTAATGGGAGGACCGGGAAAGGAGAGGCAACACGATGTGAATGCAACATAGTTTGCACTCATATAAAGGTGCCCCTCCATTCCAATGCATCTACCACATCGTACGCGCCTAAGCATTTGCCTAAGCACCTACACTAATAAGGGCAAAAGTGCCCACTCCAGACCCATGGCGGCGATGCGCGCGAGCAGACAACAGTTGTGCCAGATGGTCCACGATGCCGGCCTGCGGCATGGCACCGTGGATCGTCTCCATACGGTGTTGGCGACCGGCTGGTGGATGGCCACCGTCGACGCCAGCTACGACTCTAAGTTGGACCAGATAATCGTTCACACCACCAACAGGTTCGCCGTCATCAAGAAGCTCGCGGACGACCTCCCCATACTCCTCTAGCCCGCGCGCCCGGGCTCCTCATTGCCTACCACCCTAATCGGCCTCCGTGGTCGGAACCTCTTTCAAGCACTGGTGGCCCTGCGACTGCTCGCCGACGCCATGAAGAATATCCACCTGGAGGTCGCGCTAGCCGCGAGGAGCCTCGCCCTGCAAGAAACCGTCGACCTACACATCCATGTGTATGAGCGAATCGTGTGCATAGGTATCTACAAGGCCAGTGAGGACGCTACGACGTTGGCCTTCTTTAACCGGCTGGAAGCCTTGGATGCCTTTGTTGAGAAGCACCTTGACCTCGCCACAAAAGCCGCCGCTCCTTAGCCGCCGGTCGGTAGCCCGGCCGGTGCACTGAGTTGAGGAGGAGGAGGTCGTACGTTGATGGATGCATCTTTCTTCTTGCCTCCTGTAATCACCACTGCAATCGCATCATCGTGGCCTTAATTCTTATTTTGCTACTGCATTCTCGTTCCAGTCAATCCAGACATGTGCGATCCCTTTGCTCAATACAGACATGTCCGTTCCAGTCTTATTTTGATTGGTTGAATGAAGGTCTATCCCGCCGTTAGGTGCCACAGCACGCTCTACTCGCTGTTAGGCGCCGCGGCTGTTGGGGATCGTTGCAGAAATTAAAAAAATTCTACGCATCACCAAGATCAATCTATGGAGTTTACTAGCAATGAGAGGGGAGTGCATCTTCATACCTTTGAAAATCGCCATGCGGAAGCGTTTCAAGAACGCAGTCGGTGGAGTCGTACACGAAGCGATTCAGATCGCGGTCGATTCCGATCTAAGCACCGAACAACGGTGCCTCCGCGTTCAACACACGTGCAGCCCGGTGACGTCTCCCGCGCCTTGATCCAGCAAGGAGAGAGGGAGAGGTTGGGGAAGACTCCGTCCAGCAGCAGCACGACGGCGTGGTGGTGGTGGAGGAGCGTGACACTCCAGCAGGGCTTCGCCAAGCACTGCGAGAGACGCGGAGGGAGAGGGGTAGGGCTGCGCCAGGGGAAGGGGTGCGATTGCCCTCCCACCCCCCACTATTTATAGGGGGAACGGGAGAGGCGGCTGGCCCCCTAGATCCATATAGGGAGGGGGAAGGCGGCGGCCCCTCGGGGGGGGGGCAGCGGACCCCTTAGGTTTTCCAACTAGGGGGGCGCCCGCCCCCCGGGGAGGGGCAGCGCCCCCCTAGGGTTTCCAACCCTAGGCGCCTTGGGCCCTTGGGGGGGAGGGGCGCACCAGCCCACTAAGGGGCTGGTTCCCACCCAACTACAGCCCATTAGGTCCTTCGGGGCAGGTGGACCCCCAGAACCCCTTCGGTGGTCCCGGTACAACACCGATAAACCCCGAAACCTTTCCGATGACTGAAATTGGACTTCCCATATATAAATCTTTACCTCCGGACCATTCCGGAACTCCTCGTGACGTCTGGGATCTCATCCGGGACTCCGAACAACATTTGGTAACCACGTACATCTATTCCCTGTAACCCTAGCGTCATTGAACCTTAAGTGTGCAGACCCTACGGGTTCGGGAGGCATGCAGACATGACTGAGACATCTCTCCGGCCAATAGCCAACAACGGGATCTGGATACCCATGTTGGCTCCCACATGCTCCACGATGATCTCATCGGATGAACCACGATGTCGAGGATTCAATCAATCCCGTATACGATTCCCTTTGTCTACCGGTATAGCACTTGCCCGAGATTCGATCATCGGTATACCGATACATTGTTCTATCTCGTTACGGCAAATCTCTTTACTCGTTCCGTAACACATCATCCCGTGATCAACTACTTGATCACACTGAGCTCGTTATGATGATGTCCCACCGAGTGGGCCCAGTGATACCTCTCCGTCATACGGAGTGACAAATCCCAGTCTCGATTCGTGCCAACCCAATAGATACTTTCGGGGATACCCGCAGTGTACCTTTATAGCCACCCAGTTACGTTGTGACATTTGGCACACCCAAAGTACTCCTACGGTATCCGGGAGTTGCATAATCTCATGGTCTAAGGAAAAAGATACTTGACATTAGAAAAGCTTTAGCAGACGAACTACACGATCTTGTGCTATGCTTAGGATTGGGTCTTGTCCATCACATCTTTCTCCTAATGATGTGATCCCGTTATCAATGACATCCAATGTCCATGGTTAGGAAACTGTAACCATCTATTGATAAACGAGCTAGTCAACTAGAGGCTCACTAGGGACATGTTGTGGTGTATGTATTCACACATGTATTACGATTTCCGGATAACACAATTATAGCATGAACAATAGACAATTATCATGAACAAGGAAATATAATAATAACCATTTTATTATTGCCTCTAGGGCATATTTCCAACAGTCTCCCACTTGCACTAGAGTCAATAACCTAGTTACATTGTGATGAATCGAACACCCATAGAGTTCTGGTGTTGATCATGTTTTGCACGTGGAAGAGGTTTAGTCAACGGATCTGCGACATTCAGGTCCGTATGCACTTTACAAATCTCTATGTCTCCATCTTGAACATTTTCACGAATGGAGTTGAAGCAACGCTTGATATGCCTGGTCTTCTTGTGAAACCTGGGCTCCTTGGCAAGGGCAATAGCTCCAGTGTTGTCACAGAAGAGAGTCATCGGGCCCGACACATTGGGAATAACTCCTAGGTCGGTAATGAACTCCTTCATCCAGATTGCTTCATGTGCTGCCTCCGAGGCTGCCATGTACTCCGCTTCACATGTGGATCCCGCCACGACACTTTGCTTGCAACTGCACCAGCTGACTGCCCCACCATTCAAAATATACACGTATCCGGTTTGTGACTTGGAGACATCCAGATCTGTGTCGAAACTAGCATCGACGTAACACAGCATGGCATGCATAATAGACCCTATGGCCGAGGCATAGGGGATGACACTCATCTTTTCTCTATCTTCTGCCGTGGTCGGACATTGAGCCGTGCTCAATCTCACACCTTGCAATACATGCAAGAACCCCTTCTTGGACTGATCCATATTGAACTTCCATATTGAACTTCTTCAATATCTTGTCAAGGTACGTGCTTTGTGAAAGACCAATGAGGCGTCTCGATCTATCTCTATAGATCTTGATGCCTAATATGTAAGCAGCTTCTCCAAGGTCCTTCATTGAAAAACACTTATTCAAGTAGGCCTTTATGCTTTCCAAGAGTTCTATATCATTTCCCATCAATAGTATGTCATCCTCATATAATATGAGAAATGCCAGAGAGCTCCCACTCACTTTCTTGTAAACACATGCTTCTCCATAGACCTGCGTAAACCCAAACGCTTTGATCATCTCATCAAAACGAATGTTCCAACTCCGAGATGCTTGCACCAGCCCATAGATCGAGCGTTGGAGCTTGCATACCTTGTCAGCATTCTTAGGATCGACAAAACCTTCCGACTGCATCATATACAATTCTTCCTTAAGGAAACCATTAAGGAATGCCATTTTGACATCCATTTGCCATATCTCATAATCATAGAATGCGGCAATTGCTAACATGATTCGGACAGACTTCAGCTTCGCTACGGGTGAGAAGGTCTCATCGTAGTCAACCCCTTGAACTTGTCGATAACCCTTAGCGACAAGCCGAGCCTTATAGATGGTTACATTACCATCCGTGTCTATCTTCTTCTTAAAGATTCATTTATTTTCTATGGCTCACCGATCATCGGGCAAGTCAGTCAAATTCCATACTTCGTTTTCATACATGGATCCTATCTCGGATTTCATGGATTCAAGCCATTTGTCGGAATCCGGGCCCGCCATCGCTTCTTCATAGTTCGATGGTTCACCATTGTCTAACAACATGATTTCCAAGACAGGGTTGTCGTACCACTCTGGTGCGGAACGTGTCCTGGTGGACCTACGAAGTTCAGTAGCAACTTGATCTGAAGTTTCATGATCATCATCATTAACTTCTTCTCTAGTCGGTGCAGGCACCACAGAAACATTTTCTTTAGCTGCGCTACTCTCCGGTTCAAGAGGCAATACTTCAGCAAGTTCTACTTTCCTCCCACTTACTTCTTTCGAGAGAAACTCTTTCTATAGAAAGGATCCATTCTTGGCAACAAAGATCTTGCCTTCGGATCTGAGGTAGAAGGTATACCCAATAGTTTCCTTAGGGTATCCTATGAAGACGCATTTTTCCGATTTGGGTTCAAGATTTTTAGGTTGAAGTTTCTTGACATAAGCATCGCATCCCCAAACTTTTAGAAACGACAGCTTAGGTTTCTTCCCAAACCATAATTCATACGGTGTCCTATCAACGGATTTCGACGGAACCCTATTTAAAGTGAATGCGGCAGTCTCTAAAGCATAACCCCAAAATGATAGCGGTAGGTCGGTAAGAGACATCATGGATCGCACCATATCCAATAGAGTGTGATTTCGACGTTCGGACACAACATTACGCTGAGGTGTTCCAGGCGGCGTGAGTTGTGAAACAATTACACATTTCCTTAAGTGCGTGCCAAATTCGTGACTCAAATATTCTCCCCCACGATCTGATCGTAAGAACTTGATTTTTCCTGTCACGTTGATTCTCAACCTCACTCTGAAATTCCTTGAACTTTTCAAAGGTCTCAGACTTGTGTTTCATTAAGTGGATATACCCATATCTACTTAAGTCATCAGTGAGAGTGAGAACATAATGATATCCACCGCGAGCCTCAACGCTCATTGGACCGCACACATCAGTATGTATGATTTCCAATAAATTGGTTGCTCGCTCCATTGTTCCAGAGAACGGAGTCTTGGTCATTTTGCCCATGAGGCATGGTTCACACGTGTCAAATGATTCATAATCAAGAGACTCCAAAAGTCCATCTGCATGGAGTTCCTTCATGCGTTTGACACCAATGTGACCAAGGCGGCAGTGCCACAAGTATGTGGGAATATCATTATCAACCTTACATCTTTTGGCATTCACACTATGAATATGTGTAACATCACGTTCGAGATTCAATAAGAATAAACAATTGACCAGCGGGGCATGACCATAAAACATATCTCCTATATAAATAGAACAACCATTATTCTCAGATTTAAATGAGTAGCCATCTCGCATTAAACGAGATCCAGATACAATGTTCATGCTTAAAGCTGGTACTAAATAACAATTATTGAGGTTTAAAACTAATCCCGTAGGTAAATGTAGAGGTAGCATGCCGACGGCGATCACATCGACCTTGGAACCATTCCCGACGCGCATCATCACCTCGTCCTTCGTCAGTCTCCGCTTATTCCGTAGCTCCTGTTTTGAGTTACAAATATGAGCAACCGCACCGGTATCAAATACCCAGGAGCTACTACGAGCGCTGGTTAGTTACACATCAATAACATGTATATCACATATACCTTTGGTATTGCCGGCCTTCTTATCTGCTAAGTACTTGGGGCAGTTCCGCTTCCAATGACTGTTTCCCTTGCAATAAAAGCACTCAGTCTCAGGCTTGGGTCCATGCTTTGGCTTCTTCCCGGCAACTGGCTTACGAGGCGCAGCAACTCCCTTGCCATCCTTCTTGAAGTTCTTCTTACCATTGCCTTTCTTGAACTTAGTGGTTTTATTCACCATCAACACTTGATGTTCCTTTTTGATCCCCACCCCCGCTGATTTCAGCATTGAATATACCTTAGGAATGGTCTTTTCCATCCCCTGCATATTGAAGTTCATCACAAAGCTCTTGTAGCTAGGTGGGAGCAACTAAAGGATTCTCTCAACGACCGCATCATCCGGGAGATTAACTCCTAGCTGAGATAAGCGGTTGTGCAACCCAGACATTTTGAGTATGTGCTCACTGACAGAACTATTCTCCTCCATCTTACAACTGTAGAACTTGTCGGAGACTTCATATCTCTCGACCCGGGCATGAGCTTGGAAAACCATTTTTAGCTCTTGGAACATCTCATATGCTCCGTGCTGCTCAAAACACTTTTGGAGCCCCGGTTCTAAGCTGTAAAGCATGCCGCACTGAACCAGGAAGTAATCATCACTACGCGACTGCCCGACGTTCATAACGTCTTCAGTTGCTGGTAAAACAGGTGCATCACCTAGCGGTGCTTCACGGATATATGCTTTCTTGGCAGCTATGAGGATAATCCTCAGGTTATGGACCCAGTCCGTGTAGTTGCTACCATCGTCTTTCAGCTTGGTTTTCTCTAGGAACGTGTTGAAGTTGAGGGCAACATTAGCGTGGGCCATTTGATGTACAAGACATATTGCAAAGTTTTAGACTATGTTCATGATAATTAAGTTCATCTAATCAAATTATTTAATGAAATCCCACTCAGATAGACATCCCTCTAGTCATCTAAGTGATACATGATCCGAGTCAACTAGGCTGTGTCTGATCATCACATGAGAGGGACTAGTCATCATCGGTGAACATCTTCATGTTGATCGTATCTTCTATACGACTCATGTTCGACCATTCGGTCTTCCGTGTTCCGAGGCCATGTCTGTACATGCTAGGCTCGTCAAGTCAACCTAAGTGTATTGCGTGTGTAAATCTGGCTTACACCCGTTGTATGCGAACGTTAGAACCTATCACACCCGATCATCACGTGGTGCTTCGGAACAACAGACCTTAGCAACGGTGCACAGTTAGGGGGAACACAATTCTTGATATTTTAATGAGGGATCATTTTATTTATGCTACCGTCGTTCTAAGCAAATAAGATGTAAAAACATGATAAACATCACATGCAATCAAATAGTGACATGATATGGCCAATATCATTTTGCTCCTTTTGATCTCCATCTTCGGGGCGCCATGATCATCATCGTCATCGGCATGACACCATGATCTCCATCATCGTGTCTTCATGAAGTTGTCTCGCCAACTATTACTTCTACTACTATAGCTAACGGTTAGCAATAAAGTAAAGTAATTACATGGCGTTTTCATTGACACGCAGGTCATACAATAAATCAAGACAACTCCTATGGCTCCTGCCGGTTGTCATACTCATCGACATGCAAGTCGTGATTCCTATTACAAGAACATGATCAATCTCATACATCACATATATCATTCATCACATCCTTTTGGCCATATCACACCACACGGCATATGCTGCAAGAACAAGTTAGACGTCCTCTAATTGTTGTTGCAAATTTTTTCGTGGCTGCTATAGGTTTCTAGCAAGAACATTTCTTACCTATGCCAAAACCACAACGTGATATGCCAATTTCTATTTACCCTTCATAAGGACCCTTTTCATCAAATCCGATCCGACTAAAGTGGGAGAGACAGACACCCGCTAGCCACCTTATGCAACTAGTGCATGTCAGTCGGTGGAACCTGTCTCACGTAAGCGTACGTGTAAGGTCGGTCCGGGCCGCTTCATCCCACGATGTCGCCGAATCAATATAAAACTAGTAACGACAAGTAAATTGGCAAAATCGACGCCCACAACAATTTGTGTTCTACTCATGCATAGAAACTACGCATAGACCTAGCTCATGATGCCACTATTGGGGATCGTTGCAGAAATTAAAAAATTCTACGCATCACCAAGATCAATCTATGGAGTTTACTAGCAATGAGAGGGGAGTGCATCTTCATACCTTTGAAGATCGCGATGCGGAAGCGTTGCAAGAACGCGGTCGGTGGAGTCGTACACGAAGCGATTCAGATCGCGGCCGATTCCGATCTAAGCACCGAACAACGGTGCCTCCGTGTTCAACACACGTGCATCCCGGTGACGTCTCCCGCGCCTTGATCCAGCAAGGAGAGAGGGAGAGGTTGGGGAAGACTCCGTCCAGCAGCAGCACGACGGCGTGGTGGTGGTGGAGGAGCGTGGCACTCCAGCAGGGCTTCGCCAAGCACTGCGAGAGATGAGGAGGGAGAGGGGTAGGGCTGCACCAGGAGAAGGGGTGCGGTTGCCCTCCCACCCCCCACTATTTATAGGGGGAAGTGGAGAGGGGGCCACCCCCCTAGATCCATCTAGAGGGGGGGGGCCCTCGGGGGGGCAGCGGCCCCTAGGGTTTCCAACCCTAGGCGCCTTGGGTCCTTGGGGGGGGGGGCGCACCAGCCCACTAAGGGGCTGGTTCCCACCCAACTACAGCCCATTCGGTCCTTCGGGGCAGGTGGACCCTCCCGGTGGACCCCCGGAACCCCTTCGGTGGTCCCGATACAATATCGATAAAGCCCGAAACCTTTCCGGTGACTGAAATTGGACTTCCCATATATAAATCTTTACCTCCGGACCATTCCGGAACTCCTCGTGATGTCCGGGATCTCATCCGAGACTCCGAACAACATTCGGTGACCACGTACATCTATTCCCTATAACCCTAGCGTCATCGAACCTTAAGTGTGCAGACCCTACGTGTTCGGGAGGCATGCAGACATGACTGAGACATCTCTCCGGCCAATAGCCAACAGCGGGATCTGGATACCCATGTTGGCTCCCACATGCTCCACGATGATCTCATCGGATGAACCACGATGTCAAGGATTCAATCAATCCCGTATACGATTCCCTTTGTCTACCGGTATAGCACTTGCCCGAGATTCGATCGTCGTTATACCGATACCTTGTTCAATCTCGTTACGGCAAATCTCTTTACTCGTTCCGTAACACATCATCCCGTGATCAACTCCTTGATCACACTGAGCTCATTATGATGATGTCCTACCGAGTGGGCCCAGAGATACCTCTCCGTCATACGGAGTGACAAATCCCAGTCTCGATTCGTGCCAACCCAACAGATACTTTCGGGGATACCCGCAGTGTACCTTTATAGCCACCCAGTTACGTTGTGACGTTTGGCACACCCAAAATACTCCTACGGTATCCGGGAGTTGCACAATCTCATGGTCTAAGTAAAAAGATACTTGACATTAGAAAAGCTTTAGCAGATGAACTACACGATCTTGTGCTATGCTTAGGATTGGGTCTTGTCCATCACATCATCTTATATTTACTAATTGGAGGCATCATTGAAAGCTCCACGTTAATCCTCAGACATTAAGCAAAATTATCCATTCGATCTCCTATTAGCTTTTTTACAGCTGTCGGATGAATTACCTCAAGAGTCCTTGCCCACCATCCCACCTGAACTTCTCTTTAAGAAAAAAATACACATCCACGGGCTACCAAGAAAACAACTCCCTCAAAAAAAAAACTCCATCAAGAGTCATCACCCTGCCGATCCTTCCTCATGAGGCACCGAAGAATTGATGAGGTAACCCTAGCGCTACTCCACCTGTTGCTCCTCCTCGCATGTTCCCTCCGTAGTTTCCATGCCATCCTATGCTTCCATGTTGTGATCCATATTAAAAAGATGCAAACATCCTCTCCTGATCCTCTTCCTCTCCAGCAGCTGAAATCGGGGGTCATTGCAATCTCAACTTCCATCTGCAAGTAGTACATGTCCTGATCTAAATCAACCAACACAACGTGTGCTAGCTACCTGCGTATGTGTGTCAGCTTTCCTATATCCATCAAGTACGTGCATGCCTGTTATTCCCAGCGAGAATCAAGTACATGCATGGCTGTTGTGTCCAGCGAGAAGCTTTCTCATATCCACAAGTACGTGCATGGTTGTTGTGTCCAGCGAGAAGCATCGGCGACAAGCGGCGGGCTATTTTACCAACAACATGAATATTCAGATCAGTAGAAAAAGGATGCTCGCTGACAGCATATTTATACATTACTCGATGAAAGCCCAAGTAATGAAGTGGATAATCAAACAGATAGCCCATGGTGAGGACTGAACCTGTGCCTCCAAATGCATGTTTTGCCTTCATGAATTATTTATACATGTACGTACTGAACCATAACTTTTATTCTTAGGATGAATTCTTCTCACAATTTTACTCCTTTTGACATGATGCCAACGGTGACATCATATAATTTTGGAGTGCTTGGAATCATATGATTTTACTGCTTTTCACATGACGCAGATGGTGAGGTCATATAGTCTTGGACAGCTTGGAATAATATGATTTGTCGCTGGAGCTAATCTAACGGAGGATTGTGGATGTTTACGTGCATATATACAAAGACATGCACGCACATTGTGATATTGGTATGTATAACTGGTATATGTATTTATGTTGACCATATATTGAAGAGAGCAAATTCCTTATCAAATAGAGTAGACAGCTTATTAAATCCTGGACTTGCCAAAAATTAAGCCATATGTAGGAATCGTGCATGTATTAAAAGATCTAATATACATATGCATGTGTTTAGCCTTACAATGTGATATCTCAAACAATCTTCATCAATAAATGTATAAATAAAAATATATAGCGAAAGAAATATAACCAGTCATATGTTCTGAGTTATCACCATCACATTTTGACTGATTTGTTAAAAATCCTCTTATCATCCTAAAAACATATGCATGTCTGATTCGTAGTTGTTAAGATAATCAACAAAAGTTGGTCATAAAAACCTAGCAAAATTTATTACACGTGGAAGAGAGAGGTTATGATCTTGCGGTGTTTTAAACATACTTTTGCCACAAAAAGGACAAGCAAATACTAGAATAGAGCTGAAAGCAATTAGATTTCACTAACACAACCACCCGTACACACAAAATATTGATTCACCCACATTTATTTCTTGAATTTTTATAAACATGCACTTGATTTCTCTCATATACCACCGTATTGCCTAAATTACATCCTAAATAAAGTTTTCTGCTGTTCTTGCATATATTATGAATTTTAATTTACATTACACAAGTAGAATGTCATATGTATATATAGTTATCCTGAACTGATCTAGGGGATACAATTATTTTTTGCAATTTAACTAACCAGGAAAAATGATTTCATGTTATAGTGATAGTTTCTAATCTTAAGTTAGTTCATGTACTCTTTAAATGGTGCGAGGAATTATGCGTATAATAAATGGCAATTGTCCCTTGCCAAAAGATGTTTTAGTTAGTGGACTGCGACTGTTAGATCTTCATATTGTTCGTAAGAAATTGCTATTGTTAGATGTTCATAACGACACCTCAAAGAATCATATATAACTGATAGGTAGAATCTTTATATTTACAGTACTTAGATGCATCATACAAGCCCCCACGTAATCCTCGCATCTAATAGTTATCTAACGTTGGATGAAAAGATGAACGACCCAGATGGCTCCTCCACCGTATTTTCCATCCGAGAGTCCGGAAATATATCAATTTGTCACTCTGTCCCGATCTACCTCTTTTTTCTGCGTCCATGCATGTCACGCCGCCGCCATCTCTCGAATCTCGATTTCATCTTCCAGCCACACAGGATGTTGTGTACGTGGATGCTCACATCAAACGAGCCAACTTTCTATGCTTATCTAGCCAGCCGAGCTATGGGCTAGCTTCATACAGGGTCGCGTCAGGAACAAATCAAGGAAGCTTGCCTCCTCGCTTTCATGCAGGATTGGATTGCTTCCTCGCCGTTCATAGGTCGATGCTGCATATATGTCAGTACGGCCACCTCTTGATTTTCTATATGTAGCCAAAGCAATTGGAGTGTTCGTCTTGAATAGGTTTTGAAGGTAGCCTTGGCATGGACATGCACAGATCCCATTGGAGAGGTGACGTGCGACCCGGTAAAAACAATCACTAATGTGCAGTACACACACAAATGAAGATCAGGCTGCTATTTGTCACACTTTTTTTGTTGGCGTACATGCACACACATCTCACAATGTGTGTGGTCCGTGTCATTATTGCAGGTTGTGTAGATAATGACGTACATGCACACACATCTCACATGCATCTATGGGAAGACATTGTTTCCGGCCGATCGAACTACAGGTCGCACAATGCAACTCAATGAAACAAGGTTATAAAGTGAATCCATCACGTGGTGGGTAACTTTCTATCTATATATAATACGAAGGGTTCAAAAAATATTATCATTTACTAATTATTGTGCACCTGGAATTAAATTTAGGTTGGCCTGGAAACAAAATATTGGATTGGTTTTGGTTATAGATTATAATATGCAGAAAAAGAATAATCCGAGCCATCTAATTTGTGGACATACAGCGCCAGTGGCGGGGTTTAATGGATTACATTGTGGAGAAACCAAAATCCGCCGGTTAGAAGAC
The DNA here is from genome assembly GCF_056163025.1 of Triticum urartu. Taxonomy (NCBI): domain Eukaryota; kingdom Viridiplantae; phylum Streptophyta; class Magnoliopsida; order Poales; family Poaceae; genus Triticum; species Triticum urartu. Next base: position 92,907,567 of record NC_141878.1, read on the forward strand.
ATAACTAGGTCCCGCGACTTTTCACCTTCTTCAACCAGACATTCCAAATATTTGCAGATTTCTAGATGTTTTGAAAATAGTTTGTTGTAAATATTTTAGCATGGTACATTGCAAATATATATACTAGCGACCAATTGATTCCTGTTCATAGCTATCCGTTGTAAATACCAGCTTTTTGATAGATGAAAAATGATGCGGTAGGGACTTTCCCCTGTTCCCCACTGTCTTTTACGGAAACAGACAATTCTTGATCGTGTGTCTTTGTTCAAAAAAAAAAAAGATCGCGTGTCACGTTAGTTAATATCAGGGTCTCCGAGATACATCTTTCACTGATACTTTCTATTTTAATAACATAGTATTTAAAAACAAAGCGAGGGGGTATGTATGATTGTATAAATATACATAAAGAAAGTTATGTAACTATTTTTTAAGAAGGTGTTGATTATCAGATAATAGGGGTGAGAATACAATTGGATAAAATTTGAAATATACCACAATAACTATTTGTGGTATAAATGCACGGAACTACATTTGTGAGTAAACCATGATACCTTTTTTCTAAACTTCTTTACTAAACCATGATACCTACCTTTTTTTGAGGGGTACCATCATACCTACTATAACAGAATAAACACATCCAATCAATGTTCTACCATAAAAACACTTTAATATATATTACAAATTCCACCAATACGTTGGCACTCTATAATGAAAAATTTATAATTTACCAACATTAAACTTGGAAATAATAAAGTATAAGTTCCCATAATTCTACATGATCCCTATTTATAGTAGTGGGGATTAATCAAACATCATAGTACCATTTTTTAAATTGTTTTAAAGGGGAAAAATAAAATATTATATACGTCATTAAATTAAGTAGTGAAAATATATTTAAAGTATTTTGTACTCAGTATTATATAAAATTTCTATGTATGGTTTTTCTTTTGAATTACTAGCCCGTGCCGAAGCACGGCTTGATGACTAATTCTTCTAATGATGTGATCCCGTTATCAATGACATCCAATGTCCATGGTTAGGAAACCGTAACCATCTATTGATAAACGAGCTAGTGAACTAGAGGCTCACTAGGGACATGTTGTGGTCTATGTATTCACACATGTATTACGATTTCCGGATAACACAATTATAGCATGAACAATAGAAAATTATCATGAACAAGGAAATATAATAATAACCATTTTATTATTGCCTCTAGGGCATATTTCCAACAGCGGCGCGCTCTGCTCGTGTTCGTCGGCGCGCTCGGCATGTGGACAACTTTTCCTTGCGTGTTCAACTGCTATATGCGGAGCGCTCTGCTCGCGTCCCTCCGCGCGCGCTCTGCCAACGGTTGGGCGTGCGCACGATCACGTCGGGGGCCCCGTATGCATGCGGTTGCACCGCGCGCATTGCCACACGATGCAGTTACGTGCGACACGATGGAGTTATGCGCTGCAAATTAGAACTGCCATCAGGGCCTGTCGATATTCCTGGCCGTCCGGCTTCCCCTTTAATTCCCGCGACCATTATAACCTTAGTCTCTTCAACCTTTCGATCGCGCCCCACAACACAACAGGCACATTGATAACCCACAAGTATAGGGGATCAATTGTAGCCTCTTTCGATAAGTAAGAGTGTCAAACCCAACGAGGAGCTAAAGGCAGAACAAATATTCCCTCAAGTTCTATCGACCACCGATACAACTCTACGCACGCTTGATGTTCGCTTTACCTAGAACAAGTGTGAAACTAGAAGTACTTGAAGGAAATATGCCCTAGAGGCAATAATATAGTTATTATTTATTTCCTTATATCATGATAAATGTTTATTATTCATGCTAGAATTGTATTAACCGGAAACATAATACATGTGTGAATACATAGACAAACTTAGTGTCACTAGTATGCCTCTACTTGACTAGCTCGTTAATCAAAGATGGTTATGTTTCCTAACCATGAACAAAGTGTTGTTATTTGATTAACGAGGTCACATCATTAGTTGTGTTCCTATGACTATGAGATTATGCAACTCCCGTTTGCCGGAGGAACACTTTGGGTGCTACCAAACGTCACAACGTAACTAGGTGATTATAAAGGAGCATTACAGGTATCTCCAAAGGTAGATGTTGGGTTGGCGTATTTCGAGATTAGGATTTGTCACTCCGATTGTCGGAGAGGTATCTCTGGGCCCTCTCGGTAATGCACATCACATAAGCCTTGCAAGCATTGCAACTAATGAGGTAGTTGCGAGATGATGTATTACGGAACGAGTAAAGAGACTTGCCGGTAACGAGATTGAACTAGGTATTGGAATACCGACGATCAATCTCGGGAAAGTAACATACCGATGACAAAGGGAACAACGCATGTTGTTATGCGGTCTGACCGATAAAGATCTTCGTAGAATATGTAGGAGCCAATATGGGCATCCAGGTCCCGCTATTGGTTATTGACCGGAGACGTGTCTCGGTCATGTCTACATTGTTCTCGAACCCGTAGGGTCCGCACGCTTAAGGTTACGATGACAGTTATATTATGAGTTTATGCATTTTGATGTACCGAAGGTTGTTCGGAGTCCCGGATATGATCACGGACATGACGAGGAGTCTCGAAATGGTCGAGACATAAAGATTGATATATTGGAAGCCTATGTTTGGATATCGGAAGTGTTCCGGGTGAAATCGGGATTTTACCGGAGTACCGGGAGGTTACCGGAACCCCCCGGGGAGCTATATGGGCCTTAGTGGGCCTTAGTGGAAAAGAGAAGGGGCCGCCCTAGATGGGCTGCGCGCCACCCTCCCTCCCCTAGTCCTATTAGGACAAGGAGAGGTGGCCGGCCCCCCCTCTCTCTTTTCCCCCTTCGCGAATCCTATTCCAACTAGGATTGGGGGGGGGGGAATCCTACTCCCAGAGGGAGTAGGACTCTCCTGGCGCGCCAAGCTTGGCCGGCCAGCCTCCCCCCTCTAGTCCTTTATATACTGAGGCAGAGGCACCCCAGAAACACACAAGTTGATCCACGTGATCTATTCCTTAGCCGTGTGCGGTGCCCCCAGCCACTATATTCCTCGATAATACTGTAGCGGAGTTTAGGCGAAGCCTTGCTGCTGTAGTACATCAAGATCGTCACCACGCCATCGTGCTGACGGAACTCTTCCCCAACACTTTGCTGGATCGGAGTCCGGGGATTGTCATCGAGCTGAACGTGTGCTCGAACTCGGAGGTGCCGTAGTTTCGGTGCTTGATCGGTCGGATCGGAAAGACGTACGACTACTTCCTCTACGTTGCGTCAACGCTTCCGCAGTCGGTCTGTGTGGGTACGTAGACAGCACTCTCCCCTCTCGTTCCTATGCATCACATGATCTTGTGTGAGCGTAGGAACTTTTTTGAAATTACTACGAATCCCAACAGTGGTATCAGAGCCTAGGTTATTTATGTTGATGTTATATGCACGAGTAGAACACAAGTGAGTTGTGGGCGATATAAGTCATACTGCCTACCAGCATGTCATACTTTGGTTCGGCGGCATTGTTGGACGAGACGACCCGGACCAACATTACGCGTACGCTTACGTGAGACCGGTTCCCCCGACGTGCTTTGCACATAGGTGGCTTGCGGGCGACTGTCTCTCCAACTTTAGTTGAACCGAGTATGGCTACGCCCGGTCCTTGCGAAGGTTAAAACGGAGTCTATTTGACAAACTATCGTTGTGGTCTTGATGCGTAGGTGAGATTGGTTCTTGCTTAAGCCCGTAGCAGCCACGTAAAACTTGCAACAACAAAGTAGAGGACGTCTAACTTGTTTTTGCAGGGCATGTTGTGATGTGATATGGTCAAGGCATGATGCTGAATTTTATTGTATGAGATGATCATGTTTTGTAACCGAGTTATCGGCAACTGGCAGGAGCCATATGGTTGTCGTTTTATTGTATGCAATGCAATCGCGATGTAATGCTTTACTTTTATCACTAAGCGGTAGCGATAGTCGTAGAAGCATAAACTTGGCGAGACGACAATGATGCTACGATGGAGATCAAGGTGTCACGCCGGTGACGATGGTGATCACGACGGTGCTTCGGAGATGGAGATCACAAGCACAAGATGATGATGGCCATATCATATCACTTATATTGATTGCATGTGATGTTTATCCTTTTATGCATCTTATCTTGCTTTGATTGACGGTAGCATTATAAGATGATCTCTCACTAAATTATCAAGAAGTGTTCTTCCTGAGTATGCACCGTTGCGAAAGTTCTTCGTGCTGAGACACCACGTGATGATCGGGTGTGATAGGTTCTACGTTCAAATACAACGGGTGCAAAACAGTTGCACACGCGGAATACTCAGGTTATACTTGACGAGCCAAGCATATACAGATATGGCCTCGGAACACGGAGACCGAAAGGTCGAGCGTGAATCATATAGTAGATATGATCAACATAACGATGTTCACCATTGAAAACTACTCCATCTCACGTGATGATCGGTTATGGTTTAGTTGATTTGGATCACGTAATCACTTAGAGGATTAGAGGGATGTCTATCTAAGTGGGATTTCTTTAATTAATTTGATTAACTGAACTTAAATTTATCATGAAACTTAGTACCTGATTAGTATCTTGCTTGTTTATGTTTGGTTGTAGATAGATGGCTCGTGCTGTTGTTCCGTTGAATTTTAATGAATTCCTTGAGAAAGCAAAGTTGAAAGATGATGGTAGCAATTACACGGACTGGGTCCGTAACTTGAGGATTATCCTCATTGCTGCACAGAAGAATTACGTCCTGGAAGCACCGCTGGGTGCCAGGCCTGCTGCAGGAGCAACGCCGGATGTTATGAACGTCTGGCAGAGCAAAGCTGATGACTACTCGATAGTTCAGTGTGCCATGCTTTACGGCTTAGAATCGGGACTTCAACGACGTTTTGAACGTCATGGAGCATATGAGATGTTCCAGGAGTTGAAGTTAATATTTCAAGCAAATGCCCGGATTGAGAGATATGAAGTCTCCAATAAGTTCTATAGCTGCAAGATGGAGGAGAACAGTTCTGTCAGTGAGCATATACTCAAAATGTCTGGGTATAATAATCACTTGATTCAATTGGGAGTTAATCTTCCAGATGATTGCGTCATTGACAGAATTCTCCAATCACTGCCACCAAGCTACAAGAGCTTCGTGATGAACTATAATATGCAAGGGATGAACAAGACTATTCCCGAGCTCTTCGCGATGCTGAAAGCTGCGGAGGTAGAAATCAAGAAGGAGCATCAAGTGTTGATGGTCAACAAGACCACTAGTTTCAAGAAAAAGGGCAAAGGAAAGAAGAAGGGGAACTTCAAGAAGAACGGCAAGCCAGTTGTTGCTCAAGAGAAGAAACCCAAGTCTGGACCTAAGCCTGAAACTGAGTGCTTCTATTGCAAGCAGACTGGCCACTGGAAGCGGAACTGCCCCAAGTATTTGGCGGATAAGAAGGATGGCAAGGTGAACAAAGGTATATGTGATATACATGTTATTGATGTGTACCTTACTAATGCTCGCAGTAGCACCTGGGTATTTGATACTGGTTCTGTTGCTAATATTTGCAACTCGAAACAGGGACTACGGATTAAGCGAAGATTGGTTAAGGACGAGGTGACGATGCGCGTGGGAAACAGTTCCAAAGTCGATGTGATCGCAGCCGGCACATTATATCTGGATCTTGTTTGATGCGAGACGGTTATTCATTTAAATCAGAGAATAATGGTTGTTCTATTTATATGAGTAATATCTTTTATGGTCATGCACCCTTGAAGAGTGGTCTATTCTTGTTGAATCTCGATAGTAGTAACACACATATTCATAATGTTGAAGCCAAAAGATGCAGAGTTGATAATGAGAGTGCAACTTATTTGTGGCACTGCCGTTTAGGTCATATCGGTGTAAAGCGCATGAAGAAACTCCATACTGATGGACTTTTGGAACCACTTGATTATGAATCACTTGGTACTTGCGAAACGTGCCTCATGGGCAAGATGACTAAAACACCGTTCTCCGGTACTATGGAGAGAGAAACAGATTTGTTGGAAATCATACATACAGATGTATGTGGTCCGATTAATATTGAGGCTCGTGGCGGATATCGTTATTTTCTCACCTTCACAGATGATTTAAGCAGATATGGGTATATCTACTTAATGAAACATAAGTCTGAAACATTTGAAAAGTTCAAGGAATTTCAGAGTGAAGTTGAAAATCATCGTAACAAGAAAATAAAGTTTCTATGATCTGATCGTGGAGGAGAATATTTGAGTTACGAGTTTGGTGTACATTTGAAAAATTGTGGAATAGTTTCGCAACTCACGCCACCCGGAACACCACAGCGTAATGGTGTGTCCGAACGTCGTAATCGTACTTTACTGGATATAGTGCGATCTATGATGTCTCTTACTGATTTACCGCTATCGTTTTGGGGATACGCTCTAGAGACGGCCGCATTCACGTTAAATAGGGCACCATCAAAATCCGTTGAGACGACACCTTATGAACTGTGGTTTGGCAAGAAACCAAAGTTGTCGTTTCTAAAAGTTTGGGGCTGCGATGCTTATGTGAAAAAGCTTCAACCTGATAAGCTCGAACCCAAATCGGAGAAATGTGTCTTCATAGGATATCCAAAGGAAACTATTGGATACACCTTCTATCACAGATCCGAAGGCAAGACTTTTGTTGCTAAATTCGGAAACTTTCTAGAGAAGGAGTTTCTCTCGAAAGAAGTGAGTGGGAGGAAAGTAGAACTTGACGAGGTAACTGTACCTGCTCCCTTATTGGAAAGTAGTACATCATAGAAAAACTGTTCCTGTGACACCTACACCAGTTAGTGAGGAAGTTAATGATAATGATCATGAAACTTTAGAACAAGATACTACTGAACCTCGTAGATCAACCAGAGTAAGATCCGCGCCAGAGTGGTACGGTAATCCCGTTCTGGAAGTCATGATGCTTGATCATGATGAACCTATGAACTATGAAGAAGCAATGGTGAGCCCAGATTCCGCAAAGTGGCTTGAAGCCATGAAATCTGAGATGGGATCCATGTATGAGAACAAAGTATGGACTTTGGTTGACTTGCCCGATGATCGGCAAGCAATTGAGAATAAATGGATCTTCAAGAAGAAGACTGACGCTGACGGTAATATTACTGTCTACAAAGCTCGACTTGTCGCAAAAGGTTTTCGGCAAGTTCAAGGGATTGACTACGATGAGACCTTCTCACCCGTAGCGATGCTTAAGTCTGTCCGAATCATGTTAGCAATTGCCGCATTTTATGATTATGAAATTTGGCAGATGGATGTCAAAACTGCATTCCTGAATGGATTTCTGGAAGAAGAGTTGTATATGATGCAACTAGAAGGTTTTGTCGATCCAAAGGGAGCTAACAAAGTGTGCAAGCTCCAGCGATCCATTTATGGACTGGTGCAAGCCTCTCGGAGTTGGAATAAACATTTTGATAGTGTGATCAAAGCATTTGGTTTTATACAGACTTTTGGAGAAGCCTGTATTTACAAGAAAGTGAATGGGAGCTCTGTAGCATTTCTGATATTATATGTGGATGACATATTATTAATTGGAAATGATATAGAATTTCTGGATAGCATAAAGGGATACTTGAATAAGAGTTTTTCAATGAAAGACCTCGGTGAAGCTGCTTACATATTAGGCATTAAGATCTATAGAGATAGATCAAGACGCTTAATTGGACTTTCACAAACAACATACCTTGACAAAATTTTGAAGAAGTTCAAAATGGATCAAGCAAAGAAAGGATTCTTGCCTGTGTTACAAGGTGTGAAATTGAGTAAGACTCAATGCCCGACCACTGCAGAAGATAGAGAGAATATGAAAGATGTTCCCTATGCATCAGCGATAGGATCTATCATGTATGCAATGCTGTGTACCAGACCTGATGTGTGCCTTGCTATAAGTCTAGCAGGGAGGTACCAAAGTAATCCAGGAGTGGATCACTGGACAGCGGTCAAGAACATCCTGAAATACCTGAAAAGGACTAAGGATATGCTTCTCGTATATGAAGGTGATAAAGAGCTCGTCGTAAATGGTTACGTTGATGCAAGCTTTGACACTGATCCGGACGATTCTAAATCGCAAACCGGATACGTGTTTACATTAAACGGTGGAGCTGTCAGTTGGTGCAGTTCTAAACAAAGCGTCGTAGCGGGATCTACATGTGACACGGAGTACATAGCTGCTTCGGAAGTGGCAAATGAAGGAGTCTGGATGAAGGAGTTCATATCCGATCTAGGTGTCATACCTAGTGCATCGGGTCCAATGAAAATCTTTTGTGACAATACTGGTGCAATTGCCTTGGCAAAGGAATCCAGATTTCACAAAAGAACCAAGCACATCAAGAGACGCTTCAATTCCATCCGGGATCTAGTCCAGGTGGGAGACATAGAGATTTGCAAGATACATACGGATCTGAATGTTGCAGACCCGTTGACTAAGCCTCTTCCACGAGCAAAACATGATCAACACCAAGGCTCCATGGGTGTTAGAATCATTACTTGGTAATCTAGATTATTGACTCTAGTGCAAGTGGGAGACTGAAGGAAATATGCCCTAGAGGCAATAATATAGTTATTATTTATTTCCTTATATCATGATAAATGTTTATTATTCATGCTAGAATTGTATTAACCGGAAACATAATACATGTGTGAATACATAGACAAACTTAGTGTCACTAGTATGCCTCTACTTGACTAGCTCGTTAATCAAAGATGGTTATGTTTCCTAACCATGAACAAAGTGTTGTTATTTGATTAACGAGGTCACATCATTAGTTGAATGATCTGATTGACATGACCCATTCCATTAGCTTAGCACCCGATCGTTTAGTATGTTGCTATTGCTTTCTTCATGACATATACATGTTCCTATGACTATGAGATTATGCAACTCCCGTTTGCCGGAGGAACACTTTGGGTGCTACCAAACGTCACAACGTAACTGGGTGATTATAAAGGAGCATTACAGGTATCTCCAAAGGTAGATGTTGGGTTGGCGTATTTCGAGATTAGGATTTGTCACTCCGATTGTCGGAGAGGTATCTCTGGGCCCTCTCGGTAATGCACATCACATAAGCCTTGCAAGCATTGCAACTAATGAGGTAGTTGCGAGATGATGTATTACGGAACGAGTAAAGAGACTTGCCGGTAATGAGATTGAACTAGGTATTGGAATACCGACGATCGAATCTCGGGCAAGTAACATACCGATGACAAAGGGAACAACGTATGTTGTTATGCGGTCTGACCGATAAAGATCTTCGTAGAATATGTAGGAGCCAATATGGGCATCCAGGTCCCGCTATTGGTTATTGACCGGAGACGTGTCTCGGTCATGTCTACATTGTTCTCGAACCCGTAGGGTCTGCATGCTTAAGGTTACGATGATAGTTATATTATGAGTTTATGCATTTTGATGTACCGAAGGTTGTTCGGAGTCCCGGATATGATCACGGACATGACGAGGAGTCTCGAAATGGTCGAGACATAAAGATTGATATATTGGAAGCCTATGTTTGGATATCGGAAGTGTTCCGGGTGAAATCGGGATTTTACCGGAGTACCGGGAGGTTACCGGAACCCCCCGGGGAGCTATATGGGCCTTAGTGGGCCTTAGTGGAAAAGAGAAGGGGCCGCCCTAGATGGGCTGCGCGCCACCCTCCCTCCCCTAGACCTATTAGGACAAGGAGAGGTGGCCGGCCCCCCCTCTCTCTTTTCCCCCTTCGCGAATCCTATTCCAACTAGGATTGGGGGGGGGGGGAATCCTACTCCCAGAGGGAGTAGGACTCTCCTGGCGCGCCAAGCTTGGCCGGCCAGCCTCCCCCCTCTAGTCCTTTATATACTGAGGCAGAGGCACCCCAGAAACACACAAGTTGATCCACGTGATCTATTCCTTAGCCGTGTGCGGTGCCCCCAGCCACTATATTCCTCGATAATACTGTAGCGGAGTTTAGGCGAAGCCTTGCTGCTGTAGTACATCAAGATCGTCACCACGCCATCGTGCTGACGGAACTCTTCCCCAACACTTTGCTGGATCGGAGTCCGGGGATCGTCATCGAGCTGAACGTGTGCTCGAACTCGGAGGTGCCGTAGTTTCGGTGCTTGATCGGTCGGATCGGGAAGACGTACGACTACTTCCTCTACGTTGCGTCAACGCTTCCGCAGTCGGTCTGCGTGGGTACGTAGACAGCACTCTCCCCTCTCGTTGCTATGCATCACATGATCTTGCGTGAGCGTAGGAATTTTTTTGAAATTACTACGAATCCCAACAGCACTTTGTAGGTGTTGTTGGATAGGTTTGCAAGAATATAAAGAGCAAGTAAATAAAAAGTAGGGGCTGTTTAGGTAAAGACACAATTAAATTAGTTTTAGTAGAGAGCTTGTTGCTACGAGAAAGTTATTTGTCCCTAGGCAATCGATAACTAGACCGGTAATCATTATTGCAATTTTATTTGAGGGAGAGGCATAAGCTAACATACTTTCTCTACTTGGATCATATGCACTTATGATTGGAACTGTAGCAAGCATCCGCAATTATTAAAGATCATTAAGGTAAAACCCAACCATAGCATTAAAGCACCAAGTCCTCTTTATCCCATACGCAACAACCCCCTTACTCGGGTTTGTGTTTCAGTCACTAACGCAACCCACTATAAGCGAATCATGAACGTATTGCAACACCCTACAACAGGGATCCCTCACGCTTGCGCGACATGGAGAGCACCATAGGACAACACCAATAATAAAACATGCAACTCAAACCAATCACGATCATCAAATAACCCATAGGACAAAACAGATCTACTCAAACATCATAGGATAGCCATACATCATTGGGAAATAATATATAGCGTTGAGCACCATGTTTAAGTAGAGATTACAGTAGGTAAGAGAGAGGTTACACCGCTGCATAGAGGGGGGAAGAGTTGGTGATGATGGCGGTGAAGTTGTTGGTGAAGATTGTGGTGATGATGATGGCCCCCGGTGGCACTCCGGTGCCACCGGAAGCGAGGGGGAGAGAGCCCCCCCTCCTTCTTCTTCTTCTTCTTCTTCTTCTTCCTTGACCTCCTCCCTAGATGGGAGAAGGGTTTCCCCTCTGGTCCTTGGTCTCCATGGCATGAGAGGGGCGAGAGCCCCACCGAGATTGGATCTGTCTCTCTGTCTCTGTCTGTTTCTGCGCTCTTAGATTCTACCCTTTCACCGTTTCTTATATTTCCGAAGATCCATAACTCCGACTGGGCTGAAATTTTAACACGATCTCTATCCGGATATTAGCTTTCTTGTGGCGAAAGAAGGGCATCAAGCGCCTTACGAGGTGGCCACGAGGGTCAGGGGCGCGCCCCCTGCCTCGTGGCCCCCTCGGGCATCGTCTCGCGTGGATTTTTCTTCCCAAAAATCATATATATTCCAAAAAAATCTCCGTCAGCTTTTATCCCATTTGGACTCCGATTGATATGGATATTCTGCGAAACAAAAAACATGCAACAAACATGAACTAGCACTGGGCACTAGATCAATATGTTAGTCCTAAAAATAGTATAAAAAGTTGCCAAAAGTATATGAAAGTTGTAGAATATTGGCATGGAAGAACAAAAATTATAGATACGACGGAGACGTATCAGCATCCCCAAGCTTAATTCCTGCTCGTGCTCGAGTAGGTAAATGATGAAAAGATAATTTTTGATGTGGAATGCTACCTGATACGTCTCCAACATATCTAAAATTTTTGATTGCTCCATGCTATATTATCTACTATTTTGGACTATATTGGGCTTTATTTTCCACTTTATATTATTTTTGGGACTAACCTATTAACCGGAGGCCCATCCCAGAATTGCAGTTTTTTGCCTATTTCAGTGTTCCGGAGAAACAGAATATCAAACGGAGTCCAAACGGAATGAAACCTTCGGGAACGAGATTTTCTCATCAGATAAGATCCAGGAGACTTGGACCCTCCGTCAAGAAAGCCACGAGGCGGCCACGAGGGTGGAGGGCACGCCCCCTGCCTCGTGGCCCCCTCGAAGCTCCACCGACATACTTCTTCCTCCCATATATATCCACGTATCCCCAAACGATCAGAACAGGAGCCAAAAACCTAATTCCACCGCCGCAACTTTCTGTATCCACGAGATCCCATCTTGGGGCCTATTCCGGAGCTTTGCCGGAGGGGGCATCGATCACGGAGGGCTTCTACATCATCATCCAAGCCCCTCCGATGAAGTGTGAGTAGTTTACTTCAGACCTACGGGTCCATAGTTAGTAGCTAGATGGCTTCTTCTCTCTTTTTGGATCTCAATACAATGTTCTCCCCCTCTCTTGTGGAGATCTATTCGATGTAATCTTCTTTTTGCGGTGTGTTTGTTGAGACTGATGAATTGTGGGTTTATGATCTAGTCTATCTATGAATAATATTTGAATCTTCTCTGAATTCTTTTATGTATGATTGGTTATCTTTGCAAGTCTCTCGAATTATCAGTTTGGTTTGGCCTACTATATTGGTTGTTCTTACCATGGGAGAAGTGCTTAGCTTTGGGTTCGATCTTGCGGTGTCCTTTCCCAGTGACAGAAGGGGCAGCAAGGCACATATTGTATCGTTGCCATCGAGGATAACAAGATGGGTTTTTTTATCATATTGCATGAAACTATCCCTCTACATCATGCCATCTTGCTTAAGGCGTTACTCTGTTTTTAACTTAATACTCTAGATGCATGCTGGATAGCGGTCGATGAGTGGAGTAATAGTAGTAGATGCAGAATCGTTTCGGTCTACTTGTCTCGGACGTGATGCCTATATACATGATCATACCTAGATATTCTCATAACTATGCTCAATTCTGTCAATTGCTCAACAGTAATTTGTTCACCCACCGTAGAATACTTATGCTCTTGAGAGAAGCCACTAGTGAAACCTATGGCCCCGGGTCTCTTTCTCATCATATCAATCTCCATTACTTTATTATTGCTTTGCTTTTACTTCGCTTTTACCTTTTACTTTGCATCTCTATACCAAAAATACCAAAAATATTATTTATCATCTCTATCAGATCTCACTTTCGTAAGTGACCCTGAAGGGATTGACAACCCCTAAGCGCGTTGGTTGCATTGAGCTATTGTTTTTATGTAGGTACGAGGGACTCACGTGTAGCCTCCTACTGGATTGATACCTTGGTTCTCAAAAAACTGAGGGAAATACTTACGCTACTTTGCTGCATCATCCTCTCCTCTTCGGGGAAATCCAACGCAGTGCTCAAGAGGTAGCAAGAAGAATTTCTAGCGCCGTTGCCGGGGAGTCTACGCAAAAGTCAACATACCAAGTACCCATCACAATCCCTATCTCCCGCGTTACATTATTTGCCATTTGCCTCTTGTTTTCCTCTCCCCCACTTCACCCTTGCCGTTTTATTCGCCCTCTCTCTCTCTATCCTCCCTCTCTATTTGCCTCTTTTGCTCGTTTGCTTTTTGTTTGCTTGTGTGTTAGTTTGCTTGCTTGTCGTCATGGCTAGTCTCATATCTTCTCCGTTGTCTCCTGAGAATGAAGTTCTAAATTTTAAACAAAGGGTGGGAGAAAATCTAAAAGATGCTTGGTATAGAATTTGCAATGCTCAAAATAGATCTACCAGGAAGCAATCTACTTCAGTTCTTCTCCGCAATTTTTATGTAGGTGCTAATCCTTGGTATAGATATATCCTTGATACCATTACCGGAGGGAATTTCTTGGGTAGCCATACTTTTGATTCTTATAATGTTATGTTAGATTTATTTGGCTCACCACCTCTTTTGGTTAATGGAACTATGTTAACTTTGGAGCATGTTATGCAAAGACTTGAAATTATTGAAAATAAAGTAGCTACTATTGAATTAATTGAAAATCTAGATAAAAAGATCCACAATCAAATTACCCAATACGGATCTAAGGCAGGAATGACTTTGAAAAATATTAAGGAAAAGGAACCCATAGTTAATGAGAAAATAAACTTAGATTCTACTCGAATCGATAAACTTGAGGGTATCATTACGAACTTGGGAACCGCTTTTTCTTCTGTAAAGAATACTCCAAGTCCTCCTACTAAAATTTCCAAGCTTATGTATGTTCCTAAAAATAAGGGTGAATCATCTAGTAAGGAAACTGCGGATCTTAAATCTATAAGTATTCATCCCAATCTTTTTGCTATCATTAAGGAACCAATTGCTACAAATGAATTTTTTGATCTTGTGCCTAAGAGTTTGATAATCACTAGAAAGAAAGAAATTCCTAAGGGAGATAGATGCCTCATTGAAGAATTGCCTACCAAAGATGGCAATACCTAGATCTATTCTTGCTTGTTATGCCTAGCTAGGGGCGTTAAACGATAGCGCTTGTTGGGAGGCAACCCAATTTTTTTATTCGTTGCTTTTTGCTCCTGTTTAGTAATAAATAAATTATTTCGCCTCTGTTTTGTTTGTGTTTTTTCTGTTTAATTAGTGTTTGTGCCAAGTAGAACCGTTGGGAAGACTTGGGGAAAGTCTTGTTGAACTTGCTGTAAAAAACAGAAACTTTAGCGCTCACGAGAACTGCTGCCATTTTTTTTGGAGAGTGATATTTAGTTAATTCTTTTTGCATATGATTAATAGATAAATTCCTCACGTCCAGCAATTTATTTTAGAATTTTTGGGGTTCCAGATCTTGCGCTAGCTACAGATTACTACAGACTGTTCTGTTTTTGACAGATTTTGTTTTTCGTGTCTTGTTTGCTTATTTTGATGAATCTATGACTAGTAAAATAGTTTATAATCCATAGAGAAGTTGGAATACAGTAGGATTAACACCAATATAAATAAAGAATGAGTTCATTACAGTACCTTGAAGTGGTCTTTTGTTTTCTTTCGCTAACGGAGCTCACGAGTTTTCTACTTTAAGTTTTGTGTTGTGAAGTTTTCAAGTTTTGGGTAAAGATTTAATGGATTATGGAACAAGGAGTGGCAAGATCCTAAGATTGGGGATGCCCATGGCACCCCCAATATAATCTAAGGACACCTAAAAGCCAAAGCTTGGGGATTCCCCGGAAGGCATCCCCTCTTTTTCGTCTACTTCTATCGGTAACTTTACTTGGAGCTATATTTTTATTCACCACATGATATGTGTTTTGCTTGGAGCGTCTTTTATGATTTGAGTCTTTTCTATTTAGTATACCACAATCATCCTTGCTGTACACACCTTTTGAGAGAGCCCTACATGATTTGGAATATTGTTAGAATACTCTATGTGCTTCACTTATATCTTTTGAGCTTTATAGTTTTCCTCTAGTGCTTCACTTATACCTTTTAGAGCACGGTGGTGGATTTGTTTTATAGAAACTATTGATCTCTCATGCTTCACTTAGATTATTTTGAGAGTCTTATTAGCATGGTAATTTGCTTAAAATCCTAATATGCTTGGTATGCAAGATTAATAATAAAACTTTCGTATGAGTGTGTTGAATACTAAGAAAAGTTTGATGCTTGATGATTGTTTTGAGATATGGAGGTAATAATATCAAAGTCATGCTAGTTGAGTAGTTGTGAAATTGAGAAATACTTGTGTTGAAATTTGCAAGTCCCGTAGCATGCATGTATGGTAAACGTTATGCAACAAATTTGAAACATGAGGTGTTATTTGATTGTCTTCCTTATGAGTGGCGGTCGGGGACGAGCGATGGTCTTTTCCTACCAATCTATCCCCCTAGGAGCATGCGTAGTGCCGAGGTTTTTGATTACTTGTTGATTTTTGCAATAAGTATGTGAGTTCTTTATGACTAATGTTGAGTCCATGGATTATACGCACTCTCATCCTTCCATCCTTGCTAGCCTCTTCGGTACCGTGCATTGCCCTTTCTCACATTGAGAGTCGGTGCAAACTTCGCCGGTGCATCCAAACCCCGTGATATGATACGCTCTTTCACACATAAACCTCCTTATATCTTCCTCAAAACAGCCACCATACCTACCTATTATGGCATTTCCATAGCCATTCCGAGATATATTGCCATGCATCTTACCATCATTCCGTTCATCATGATACATTCATCATTGTCATATTTCTTAGCATGATCATGTAGTTGACATAGTATTTGTGGCAAACCACCGTCCATAATTCTTTCATTGGATCATTGCATATCCCGGTACACCGCCGGAGGCATTCATATAGAGTCATCTTTGTTCTAGTATCGAGTTGTAATCATTGAGTTGTAAATAAATAGAAGTGTGATGATCATAATTATTAGAGCATTGTCCCAAGTGAGGAATATAAAAAGAGAGAGAGAGAGAAAGGCCATAAAAAAAGAGAAGGCCCAAAAAAAGAAATAGAAGGGCCATAAAAAAAGAAAAGGCCAAAAAATGAGAGAAAAAGAGAGAAGGGACAATGTTACTATCCTTTACCACCCTTGTGCTTCAAAGTAGCACCATGATCTTCATAGTAGAGAGTCTCTCATGTTGTCACTTTCATATACTAGTGGGAATTTTTCATTATAGAACTTGGCTTGTATATTCCAACAATGGGCCTCCTCAAGTGCCCTAGGTCTTCGTGAGCAAGCAAGTTGGATGCACACCCACTAGTTTCTTTTGTTGAGCTTTCATATATTTATAGCTCTAGTGCATCCGTTGCATGGCAATCCCTACTCCTTGCATTAACATCAATCAGTGGGAATCTCCATAGCCCATTGATTAGCCTCGTTGATGTGAGACTTTCTCCTTTTTTGTCTTCTCCACATAACCCCCCTTCATTATATTCTATTCCACCCATAGTGCTATGTCCATGGCTCGTGCTCATATATTGCGTGAAAGTTTATAGGTTTGGGATTACTAAAGTATGAAACAATTGCTTGGCTTGTCATCGGGGTTGTGCATGATGAGAGCATTCTTGTGTGACGAAAATGAAACATGACTAAACTATATGATTTTGTAGGGATGAACTTTCTTTGGCCATGTTATTTTGAGAAGACATAATTGCTTAGTTAGTATGCTTGAAGTATTATCATTTTTATGTCAATATGAGCTTTTGTCTTGAATCTTTCGGATCTGAATATTCATACCACAATTAAGAAGAATTACATTAAAATTATGCCAAGTAGCACTTCGCATCAAAAATTCTGTTTTTATCATTTACCTACTCGAGGATGAGCAGGAATTAAGCTTGGGGATGCTTGATACGTCTCCAATGTATCAATAATTTTTGATTGCTCCATGATATATTATCTACTGTTTTGCACTATATTGGGCTTTATTTTCCACTTTTATATTATTTTTGGGACTAACCTATTAACCGGAGGCCCAGCCCAGAATTGCTGTTTTTTGCCTATTTCAGTGTTTCGGAGAAACATAATATCAAACGGAGTCCAAACGGAATGAAACCTTCGGGAACGTGATTTTCTCATCAGATAAGATCCAGGAGACTTGGACCCTCCGTTAAGAAAGCCATGAGGCGGCCACGAGGGTGGAGGGCGCCCCCCTAGGGCGCGCCCCCTGCCTCGTGGGCCTCTCGAAGCTCCACCGACGTACTTCTTCCTGTTGGGGAACGTTGCAGAAAACAAAATTTTTCCTACGGTTTCACCAAGATCCATCTAGGAGTTCATCTAGCAACAGTGATTGGATTGCATCTACATACCTTTGTAGTCACGCGCGGAAGCGTTCAAAGAACGGGGATGAGGAAGGCGTACTCGACGTGATCCAAATCACCGAAGATCCTAGCGGCGAACGGACGGCACCTCCGCGTTCAACACACGTACGGTCAGCGTAACGTATCCTCCTTCTTGATCCAACAAGGGGAAGGAGAGGTTGAGGAAGATGGCTCCAGCAGCAGCACGACGGCGTGGTGGTGATGGAGCTGCAGTACTCCGGCAGGGCTTCGCCAAGCTCTATGGAGGAGGAGGATGTGTTGGAGAGGGAGAGGGAGGCACCAAAGGCGTGGTGTGAGAGGCCCTCCTTTCCCCACTATATATAGGGAGTCCAAGGGGGGGGGGCGCCGGCCCTAGGAGATCCAATCTCCTAGGGGGGGTGCGGCCAAGGAAGGAATCCCTCCTCCCCAAGGCACCTAGGAGGTGCCTTCCCCCTTTGGGACACTTCCCTTCCTTGAACCCTAGGCTCATGGGCCTCTTGGGGCTGGTGCCCTTGGCCCATGTAGGCCAAGGCGCACCCCCTACGGCCCATGTGGCCCCCCGGGGCAGGTGGCCCCACCCGGTGGACCCCCGGGACCCTTCCGGTGGTCCCGGTACAATACCGGTGACCCTGAAACTTGTCCCAATGGACGAAATAGCACTTCCTATATATAATTCTTTACCTCTGGACCATTTCGGAACTCCTCGTGACATCCGGGATCTCATCCGGGACTCCGAACAACATTCGGGTTACTGCATATACATATCCCTACAACCCTAGCGTCACCGAACCTTAAGTGTGTAGACCCTTCGGGTTCGGGAGACACGTAGACATGACCGAGACGACTCTCCGGCCAATAACCAACAGCGGGATCTGGATACCCATGTTGGCTCCCACATGTTCCTCGATGATCTCATCGGATGAACCACGATGTCGAGGATTCAAGCAACCCCGTATACAATTCCCTTTGTCAATCGGTATGTTACTTGCCCGAGATTCGATCGTCGGTATCCCAATACCTCGTTCAATCTCGTTACCGGCAAGTCACTTTACTCGTACCGTAATGCATGATCCCGTGACCAGACACTTGGTCACTTTGAGCTCATTATGATGATGCATTACCGAGTGGGCCCAGTGATACCTCTCCGTCATACGGAGTGACAAATCCCAGTCTTGATCCGTGTCAACCCAACAGACACTTTCGGAGATACCCGTAGTATACCTTTATAGTCACCCAGTTACGTTGTGACGTTTGGCACACCCAAAGCACTCCTACGGTATCCGGGAGTTACACGATCTCATGGTCTAAGGAAAAGATACTTGACATTGGAAAACTCTAGCAAACGAACTATACGATCTTATGCTATGTTTAGGATTGGGTCTTGTCCATCACATCATTCTCCTAATGATGTGATCTCGTTATCAATGACATCCAGTGTCCATAGTCAGGAAACCATGACTATCTGTTGATCAACGAGCTAGTCAACTAGAGGCTTACTAGGGACATGTTGGTGTCTTTTATTCACACATGTATTACGATTTCCGGATAACACAATTATAGCATGAATAAAGACAATTATCATGAACAAGGAAATATAATAATAATGCTTTTATTATTGCCTCTAGGGTATATTTCCAACAGTCTCCCACTTGCACTAGAGTCAATAATCTAGTTACATTGTGATGAATCGAACACCCATGGAATTCTGGTGTTGATCATGTTTTGCTCTAGGGAGAGGTTTAGTCAACGGATCTGCTACATTCAGGTCCGTATGTACTTTACAAATATCTATGTCTCCATCTTGAACATTTTCACGAATGGAGTTGAAGCGACGCTTGATGTGCCTGGTCTTCTTGTGAAACCTGGGCTCCTTGGCAAGTGCAATAGCTCCAGTGTTGTCACAGAAGAGTTTGATTGGCCCCGACGCATTGGGTATGACTCCTAGGTCGGTGATGAACTCCTTCACCCAAATTGCTTCATGCGCTGCCTCCGAGGCTGCCATGTACTCCGTTTCACATGTAGATCCCGCCACGACGCTCTGCTTGCAACTGCACCAGCTTACTGCCCCACCATTCAAAATATACACGTATCCGGTTTGTGACTTAGAGTCATCTAGATCTGTGTCGAAGCTAGCGTCGACGTAACCTTTTACGACGAGTTCTTCGTCACCTCCATAGACGAGAAACATTTCCTTAGTCCTTTTCAGGTACTTCAGGATATTCTTGACCGCTGTCCAGTGTTCCTTGCCAGGATTACTTTGGTACCTTCCTACCAAACTCACGGCAAGGTTTACATCAGGTCTGGTACACAGCATGGCATACATAATAGAACCTATGGCTGAGGCATAGGGGATGACACTCATCTCTTCTATATCTTCTGCCGTGGTCGGACATTGAGCTGAGCTCAATTTCACACCTTGCAACACAGGCAAGAACCCCTTCTTAGACTGATCCATATTGAACTTCTTCAATATCTTATCAAGGTATGTGCTTTGTGAAAGACCTATGAGGCGTCTTGATCTATCTCTGTAGATCTTGATGCCTAATATATAAGCAGCTTCTCCAAGGTCCTTCATTGAAAAACTCTTATTCAAGTAGGCCTTTATGCTGTCCAAGAGTTCTATATCATTTCCCATCAAAAGTATGTCATCTACATATAATATGAGAAATGCTACAGAGCTCCCACTCACTTTCTTGTAAACACATGCTTCTCCATAAGTACGTGTAAACCCAAACGCTTTGATCGTCTCATGAAAGCGAATGTTCCAACTCCGAGATGCTTGCACGAGCCCATAAATCGAGCGTTGGAGCTTGCACCCCTTGTCAGCATTCTTAGGATCGACAAAACCTTCCGGCTGCATCATATACAATTCTTCCTTAAGGAAACCATTAAGGAATGCCGTTTTGACGTCCATTTGCCATATCTCATAATCGTAGAAAGCGGCAATTGCTAACATGATTTGGACGGACTTTAGCTTCGCTACCGGTGAGAAAGTCTCATCGTAGTCAACCCCTTGAACTTGTCGATAACCCTTAGCGACAAGCCGAGCTTTATAGATGGTCACATTACCATCCGCGTCTGTCTTCTTCTTAAAGATCCATTTATTTTCTATGGCTCGCCGCTCAATGGGCAAGTCAGTCAAAGTCCATACTTCGTTTTCATACATGGATCCTATCTCGGATTTCATGGCTTCTAGCCATTTGTCGGAATCCGGGCCCGCCATCGCTTCTTCATAGTTCGAAGGTTCACCGTTGTCTAACAACATGATTTCCAAGACAGGGTTGCCGTACCACTCTGGTGCGGAACGTGTCCTTGTGGACCTTCGAATTTCAGTAGGAGCTTGATCAGAAGTATCTTGATCATCATCATTAACTTCCTCTCTAGTCGGTGCAGGCACCTCAGGAACATTTTCTTGAGTTGCGCCATTTTCCGGTTCAAGAGGTAATACTTCATCAAGTTCTACTTTCCTCCCACTTACTTCTTTCGAGAGAAACTCTTTCTCTAGAAAGGACCCATTCTTGGCAACAAAGATCTTGCCTTCGGATCTGAGGTAGAAGGCATACCCAATAGTTTCTTTAGGGTATCCTATGAAGACGCATTTTTCCGATTTGGGTTCGAGCTTTTCAGGTTGAAGTTTCTTCACATAAGCATCGCATCCCCAAACTTTTAGAAACGACAGCTTAGGTTTCTTCCCAAACCATAATTCATGCGGTGTCATCTCAACGGATTTCGACGGAGCCCTATTTAAAGTGAATGCGGCAGTCTCTAAAGCATACCCCCAAAAAGATAGCGGTAAATCGGTAAGAGGCATCATAGATCGCACCATATCTAATAGAGTGCGATTACGACGTTCGGACACACCATTACGCTGAGGTGTTCCAGGTGGCGTGAGCTGTGAAACTATTCCACATTTTCTTAAGTGTGTGCCAAACTCATGACTCAAGTATTCTCCTCCACGATCTGATCGCAGGAACTTGATTTCCTGTCACGTTGATTCTCAACCTCACTCTGAAATTCCTTGAACTTTTCAAAGGTCTCAGACTTGTGTTTCATTAAGTAGACATACCCATATCTACTCAAGTCATCAGTGAGGGTGAGAACATAACGATAGCCACCGCGAGCCTCAACACTCATTGGACCGCACACATCAATATGTATGATTTCCAATAAGTTGGTTGCTCGCTCCATTGTTCCTGAGAACGGAGTCTTGGTCATTTTACCCATGAGGCATGGTTCGCACGTGTCAAATGATTCGTAATCAAGAGACTCTAAAAGTCCATCAGTATGGAGCTTCTTCATGCGTTTGACACCTATGTGACCAAGGCGGCAGTGCCACAAGTATGTGGGACTATCATTATCAATCTTACATCTTTTGGTATTCACACTATGAATATGTGTAGCATTACGCTCGAGATTCATTAAGAATAAACCAGTCACCATCGGAGCATGACCATAAAACATATCTCTCGTATAAATAGAACAACCATTATTCTTGGATTTAAATGAGTAGCCATCTCGAATTAAACGAGATCCTGATACAATGTTCATGCTCAAACTTGGCACTAAATAACAATTATTGAGGTTCAAAACTAATCCCGTAGGTAAATGTAGAGGTAGCGTGCCGACGGCGATCACATCGACCTTGGAACCATTCCCGACGCGCATCGTCACCTCGTCCTTCGCCAGTCTCCGCTTATTCCGCAGCTCCTGCTTTGAGTTACAAATGTGAGCAACTGCACCGGTATCAAATACCCAGGAGCTACTACGAGTACTGGTAAGGTACACATCAATTACATGTATATCACATATACCTTTTGTTTTGCCGGCCTTCTTGTCCGCTAAGTATTTGGGGCAGTTCCGCTTCCAGTGACCACTTTCCTTGCAATAAAAGCACTCAGTCTCGGGCTTGGGTCCATTCTTTGGCTTCTTCCCGGCAGCTTGCTTGCCGGGCGCGGCAACTCCCTTGCCGTCTTTCTTGAAGGCTTTCTTTCCCTTGCCCTTCTTGAACTTAGTGGTTTTATTCACCATCAACACTTGATGTTCCTTTCTGACTTCTACCTCTGCTGATTTCAGCATTGCAAATACTTCAGGAATGGTCTTTTCCATCCCCTGCATATTGAAGTTCATCACAAAGCTCTTGTAGCTCGGTGGAAGCGACTGAATGATTCTGTCAATGACCGCGTCATCCGGGAGATTAACTCCCAGCTGAGTCAAGCGGTTATGCAACCCAGACATAGTGAGTATGTGCTCACTGATAGAACTATTTTCCTCCATCTTACAACTAAAGAATTTGTCAGAGACTTCATATCTCTCGACCCGGGCATGAGCTTGAAAAACCATTTTCAGCTCTTCGAACATCTCATATGCTCCGTGTCTCTCAAAACGCTTTTGGAGCCCCGGTTCTAAGCTGTAAAGCATGCCGCACTGAACGAGGGAGTAGTCATCGGTACGTGCCTGCCAAGCGTTCATAACGTCTTGTTCTGCAGGGAGAACAGGTGCGTCACCTAGCGGTGCTTGTAGGACATAATCTTTCTTGGCAGCTATGAGGATGATCCTCAGGTTTCGGACCCAGTCCGTGTAGTTGCTGCCATCATCTTTCAGCTTGGTTTTCTCTAGGAACGCGTTGAAGTTGAGGACTACGTTGGCCATTTGATCTACAAGACATATTGTAAAGATTTTAGACTAAGTTCATGATAATTAAGTTCATCTAATCAAATTATTCAATGAACTCTCACTTAGATAGACATCCCTCCTGTAATCTAAGTATAACATGATCCGAGTTAACTAGGCCGTGTCCGATCATCACGTGAGACGGACTAGTCAACATCGGTGAACATATTCATGTTGATCGTATCTTCTATACGACTCATGCTCGACCTTTCGGTCTTCTGTATTCCGAGGCCATGTCTGTACATGCTAGGCTCGTCTAGTCAACCTAAGTGTTTGCACGTGTAAATCTGTCTTACACCCGTTGTATGGGAACGTTAGAATCTATCACACCCGATCATCACGTGGTGCTTCGAAACAACGAACTGTCGCAACGGTGCACAGTTAGGGGGAACACTTTCTTGAAATTATTATGAGGGATCATCTTATTTACTACCGTCGTTCTAAGCAAACAAGATGCAGAAACATGATAAACATCACATGCAATCAAATAATAATAGTGACATGATATGGCCAATATCACATAGCTCCTTTGATCTCCATATTGGGGCTCCATGATCATCTTGTCACCGGCATGACACCATGATCTCCATCATCATGATCTCCATCATCGTGTCTCCATGAATTTGCTCACCAACTATTACTTCTACTACTATGGCTAACGCGTTTAGCAATAAAGTAAAGTAATTTACATGGCGTTTCTCAATGACACGCAGGTCATACAAAAAATAAAGACAACTCCTATGGCTCCTGCCGGTTGTCATACTCATCGACACGCAAGTCGTGATTCCTATTACAATAGCATGAACATCTCATACATCACATATATATCATTCATCATTCATCAGAACTTTGGCCATATCATATCACAAAGCACTTGCTGCAAAAACAAGTTAGACGTCCTCTAATTGTTGTTGCAAGTTTTACGTGGCTGAAATAGGGTTCTAGCAAGAACGTTTTCTTACCTACGTTAAAGCCACAACGTGATTTGTCAACTTCTATTTACCCTTCATAAGGACCCTTTTCATCGAATCCGCTCCAACTAAAGTGGGAGAGACAGACACCCGCCAGCCACCTTATGCAACTTGTGCATGTTAGTCGGTGGAACCGGTCTCACGTAAGCGTACGTGTAAGGTTGGTCCGGGCCGCTTCATCCCACAATACCGTTGAAGCAAGATAAGACTAGTAGCGGCAAGAAAGTTGACAACATCAACGCCCACAACAAATTTGTGTTCTACTCGTGCAAGAGAACTACGCATAGACCTAGCTCATGATGCCACTGTTGGGGAACGTTGCAGAAAACAAAAAATTTCCTACAGTTTCACCAAGATCCATCTAGGAGTTCATCTAGCAACGAGTGATTGGATTGCATCTACATACCTTTGTAGTCACGCGCGGAAGCGTTCAAAGAATGGGCATGAGGAAGGCGTACTCGACGTGATCCAAATCACTGAAGATCCTAACGCCGAACGGACGGCACCTCCGCGTTCAACACACGTACGGTCAGCGTAACGTCTCCTCCTTCTTGATCCAGCAAGGGGAAGGAGAGGTTGAGGAAGATGGCTCCAGCAGCAGCACGACGGCGTGGTGGTGATGGAGCTGCAGTACTCCGGCAGGGCTTCGCCAAGCTCTATGGAGGAGGAGGATGTGTTGGAGAGGGAGAGGGAGGCACCAAAGGCGTGGTGTGAGAGGCCCTCCTTTCCCCACCATATATAGGGAGTCCAAGGGGGGGGGACGCCGGCCCTAGGAGATCCAATCTCCTAGGGGGGGTGCGGCCAAGGGAGGAATCCCTCCTCCCCAAGGCACCTAGGAGGTGCCTTCCCCCTTTGGGACTCTTCCCTTCCTTGAACCCTAGGCGCATGGGCCTCTTGGGGCTGGTGCCCTTGGCCCATGTAGGCCAAGGCGCACCCCCTACAGCCCATGTGGCCCCCCGGGGCAGGTGGCCCCACCCGGTGGACCCCCGGGACCCTTTCGGTGGTCCCGGTACAATACCGGTGACCCCGAAACTTGTCCCGATGGCCAAAATAGCACTTCCTATATATAATTCTTTACCTCCGGACCATTCCGGAACTCCTCGTGACGTCCGAGATCTCATCCGGGACTCCGAACAACATTCGGGTTACTGCATATACATATCCCTACAACCCTAGCGTCACCGAACCTTAAGTGTGTAGACCCTACGGGTTCGGGAGACACGTAGACATGACCGAGACGACTCTCCGGCCAATAACCAACAGTGGGATCTGGATACCCATGTTGGCTCCCACATGTTCCTCGATGATCTCATCGGATGAACCACGATGTCGAGGATTCAAGCAACCCCATATACAATTCCCTTTGTCAATCGGTATGTTACTTGCCCGAGATTCGATCATCGGTATCCCAATACCTCGTTCAATCTCGTTACCGGCAAGTCACTTTACTCGTACCGTAATGCATGATCCCGTGACCAGACACTTGGTCACTTTGAGCTCATTATGATGATGCATTACCGAGTGGGCCCAGTGATACCTCTCCGTCATACGGAGTGACAAATCCCAGTCTTGATCCGTGTCAACCCAACAGACACTTTCGGAGATACCCATAGTACACCTTTATAGTCACCCAGTTACGTTGTGACATTTGGCACACCCAAAGCACTCCTACGGTATCCGGGAGTTACACGATCTCATGGTCTAAGGAAAAGATACTTGACATTGGAAAACTCTAGCAAACGAACTATACGATCTTATGCTATGTTTAGGATTGGGTCTTGTCCATCACATCATTCTCCTAATGATGTGATCTCGTTATCAATGACATCCAGTGTCCATAGTCAGGAAACCATGACTATATGTTGATCAACGAGCTAGTCAACTAGAGGCTTACTAGGGACATGTTGGTGTCTTTTATTCACACATGTATTACGATTTCCGGATAACACAATTATAGCATGAATAAAGACAATTATCATGAACAAGGAAATATAATAATAATGCTTTTATTATTGCCTCTAGGGCATATTTCCAACACTTCCTCCCATATATATATCCACGTATCCCCAAACGATCAGAACAGGAGCCAAAAACCTAATTCCACCGCCGCAACTTTCTGTATCTACGAGATCCCATCTTGGGGCCAGTTCCGGAGCTCCGCCGGAGGGGGCATCGATCACGGAGGGCTTCTACATCATCATCCAATCCCCTTCGATGAAGTGTGAGTAGTTTACTTCAGACCTAGGGGTCCATAGTTAGTAGCTAGATGGCTTCTTCTCTCTTTTTGGATCTCACTACAATGTTCTCCCCTCTCTTGTGGAGATCTATTCAATGTAATATTCTTTTTGCGGTGTGTTTGTTGAGACTGATGAATTGTGGGTTTATGATCCAGTCTATCTATGAATAATATTTGAATCTTCTCTGAATTCTTTTATGTATGATTGGTTATCTTTGCAAGTCTCTTCGAATTATCAGTTTGGTTTGGCCTACTAGATTGGTTGTTCTTGCCATGGGAGAAGTGCTTAGCTTTGGGTTCGATCTTGCGATGTCCTTTCCCAGTGACAGAAGGGGCAGCAAGGCACATATTGTATCGTTGCCATCGAGGATAACAAGATGGGGTTTTTATCATATTGCATGAAACTATCCCTCTACATCATGTCATCTTGCTTAAGGCGTTACTCTGTTTTTAACTTAATATTCTAGATGCATGCTGGCTAGCGGTCGATGAGTGGAGTAATAGTAGTAGATGTAGAATCGTTTCGGTCTACTTGTCTCGGACGTGATGCCTATATACATGATCATACCTAGATATTCTCATAACTATGCTCAATTCTGTCAATTGCTCAACAGTAATTTGTTCACCCACCGTAGAATACTTATGCTCTTGAGAGAAGCCACTAGTGAAACCTATGGCCCCCGGGTCTCTTTCTTATCATATCAATCTCCATTACTTTATTATTGCTTTGCTTTTACTTTTTACTTTGCATCTCTATACCAAAAATACCAAAAATATTATTTATCATCTCTATCAGATCTCACTTTCGTAAGTGACCGTGAAGGGATTGACAACCCCTAAGCGCGTTGGTTGCGTTGAGCTATTGTTTTTATGTAGGTACGAGGGACTCGCGCGTAGCCTCCTACTGGATTGATCCCTTGGTTCTCAAAAAACTGAGGGAAATACTTACGCTACTTTGCTGCATCATCCTCTCCTCTTCGGGGAAATCCAACGCAGTGCTCAAGAGGTAGCAAGAAGAATTCCTGGCGCCGTTGCTACGGAGTCTACGCAAAAGTCAACATACCAAATACCCATCAGAATCCCTATCTCCCGCATTACATTATTTGCCATTTGCCTCTCATTTTCCTCTCCCCCACTTCACCCTTGCCGTTTTATTTTCCCTCTCTCTCTATCCTCCCTCTCTATTTGCCTCTTTTGCCCATTTGCTTTTTGTTTGCTTGTGTGTTAGTTTGCTCACTTGTCGTCATGGCTAGTCTCATATCTTCTCCGTTGTCTCCCGAGAATGAAGTTCTAAATTTTAAACAAAGGGGGGGAGAAAATCTAAAAGATGCTTGGTATAGAATTTGCAATGCTCAAAATAGATCTACCAGGAAGCAATCTACTTCAGTTCTTCTCCGCAATTTTTATGTAGGTGCTAATCCTTGGTATAGATATATCATTGATACCATTACCGGAGGGAATTTCTTGGGTAGCCATACTTTTGATTCTTATAATGCTATGTTAGATTTATTTGGCTCACCACCTCTTTTGGTTAATGGAACAATGTTAACTTTGGAGCATGTTATGCAAAGACTTGAAATTATTGAAAATAAAGTTGCTACTATTGAATTAATTGAAAATCTAGATAAAAAGATCCACAATCAAATTACCCAATACGGATCTAAGGTAGGAATGACTTTGAAAAATATTAAGGAAAAGGAACCCATAGTTAATGAGAAAATAAACTTAGATTCTACTAGAATCAATAAACTTGAGGGTATCATTACGAACTTGGGAACCGCTTTTTCTTCCGTAAAGAATACTCCGAGTCCTCCTACTAAAATTGCCAAGCTTATGTATGTTCCTAAGATAAGGGCGAATCATCTAGTAAGGAAACTGCGGATCTTAAATCTATAAGTATTCATCCCAATATTTTTGCTATCATTAAGGAACCAATTGCTACAAATGAATTTTTCGATCTTGTGCCTAAGAGTTTGATAATCACTAGAAAGAAAGAAATTCCTAAGGGAGATAGATGCCTCATTGAAGAATTGCCTACCAAAGATGGCAATACCTAGATCTATTCTCGCTTGTTATGCCTAGCTAGGGGCGTTAAACGATAGCGCTTGTTGGGAGGCAACCCAATTTTATTTTTATCCCTTGCTTTTTGCTCCTGTTTAGTAATAAATAAATTATTTAGCTTCTGTTTTGGTTGTGTTTTTTGTGTTTAATTAGTGTTTGTGCCAAGTAGAACCGTTGGGAAGACTTGGGGAAAGTCTTGTTGAACTTGCTGTAAAAAACACAAACTTTAGCGCTCACGAGAACTGCTTCCATTTTTATTTGGAGAGTGCTATTTAGTTAATTATTTTTTCAGATTATTAATAGATAAATTCCTAACGTCCAGAAATTTAGTTTAGAATTTTTGGGGTTCCAAATCTTGCGCTAGCTACAGATTACTACAGACTGTTCTGTTTTTGACAGATTCTCTTTTCCGTGTGTTGTTTGCTTATTTTGATGAATCTATGGCTAGTAAAATAGTTTATAATCCATAGAGAAGTTGGAATACAGTAGGTTTAACACCAATATAAATAAATAATGAGTTCATTACAGTACCTTGAAGTGGTCTTTTTTTTTCTTTCGCTAACGGAGCTCACGAGTTTTCTACTTTAAGTTTTGTGTTGTGAAGTTTTCAAGTTTTGGGTAAAGATTTGATGGATTATGGAACAAGGAGTGGCAAGAGCCTAAGCTTGGGTATGCCGATGGAACCCCCAAGATAATCTAAGGACACCTAAAAGCCAAAGCTTGGGGATGCCCCGGAAGGCATCCCCTCTTTTTCGTCTACTTCTATCGGTAACTTTACTTGGAGCTATATTTTTATTCACCACATGATATGTGTTTTGCTTGGAGCATCTTTTATGATTTGAGTCTTTGCTTTTTATTCTACCACAATCATCCTTGCTGTACACACCTTTTGAGAGAGCCACACATGATTTGGAGTATTGTTAGAATACTCTATGTGCTTCACTTATATCTTTTGAGCTTTATAGTTTTGCTCTAGTGCTTCACTTATATTTTTTAGAGCACGGTGGTGGATTTTTTTATAGAAACTATTGATCTCTCATGCTTCACTTAGATTATTTTGAGAGTCTTATTAGCATGGTAATTTGCTTAAAATACTAATATGCTTGGTATGCAAGATTAATAATAAAACTTTCGTATGAGTGTGTTGAATACTAAGAAAAGTTTGATGCTTGATGATTGTTTTGAGGTATGGAGGTAATAATATCAAAGTCATGCTAGTTGAGTAGTTGTGAAATTGAGAAATACTTGTGTTGAAGTTTGCAAGTCCCATAGCATGCACGTATGGTAAACGTTATGCAACAAATTTGAAACATGAGGTGTTATTTGATTGTCTTCCTTATGAGTGGCGGTCGGGGACGAGCGATGGTCTTTTCCTACCAATCTATCCCCCTAGGAGCATGCGCGTAGTGCCGAGGTTTTTGATAACTTGTAGATTTTTGCAATAAGTATGTGAGTTCTTTATGACTAATGTTGAGTCCATGGATTATACGCACTCTCACCCTTCTATCCTTGCTAGCCTCTTCGGTACCGTGCATTGCCCTTTCTCACATTGAGAGTCGGTGCAAACTTCGCCGGTGCATCCAAACCCCGTGATATGATACACTCTTTCACACATAAACCTCCTTATATCTTCCTCAAAACAGCCACCATACCTACCTATTATGGCATTTCCATAGCCATTCCGAGATATATTGCCGTGCAACTTTCCATCATTCCGTTCATCATGACACATTCATCATTGTTATATTGCTTAGCATGATCATGTAGTTGACATAGTATTTGTGGCAAAGGCACCGTTCATAATTCTTTCATACATGTCATTCTTGGATCATTGCATATCCCGGTACACCGCCGGAGGCATTCATATAGAGTCATCTTTGTTCTAGTATCG
Source organism: Triticum urartu (assembly GCF_056163025.1). Lineage (NCBI taxonomy): Eukaryota > Viridiplantae > Streptophyta > Magnoliopsida > Poales > Poaceae > Triticum > Triticum urartu. The sequence goes on from NC_141878.1 coordinate 92,938,061, forward strand.
AGTTGTAATCATTGAGTTGTAAATAAATAGAAGTGTGATGATCATCATTATTAGAGCATTGTCCCAAGTGAGGAATATAAAAAAAGAGAGAGATAGGCCATAAAAAAGAAAAGGCCCAAAAAAATGAGAGAAAAAAGAGAGAAGGGACAATGTTACTATCCTTTTACCACACTTGTGCTTCAAAGTAGCACCATGATCTTCATAGTAGAGAGTCTCTCATGTTATCACTTTCATATACTAGTGGGAATTTTTCATTACAGAACTTGGCTTGTATATTCCAACAATGGGCCTCCTCAAGTGCCCTAGGCCTTCGTGAGCAAGCAAGTTGGATGCACACCCACTAGTTTCTTTTGTTGAGATTTCATACATTTATAGCTCTAGTGCATCCGTTGCATGGCAATCCCTACTCCTTGCATTAACATCAATCGGTGGGCATCTCCATAGCCCATTGATTAGCCTCATTGATGTGATACTTTCTCCTTTTTGTCTTCTCCACATAAACCCCCTTCATTATATTCTATTCCACCCATAGTGCTATGTCCATGGCTCGCGCTCATATATTGCGTGTAAGTTTATAGGTTTGAGATTACTAAAGTATGAAACAATTGCTTGGCTTGTCATCGGGGTTGTGCATGATGAGAGCATTCTTGTGTGACGAAAATGAAACATGACTAAACTATATGATTTTGTAGGGATGAACTTTCTTTGGCCATGTTATTTTGAGAAGACATAATTGCTTAGTTAGTATGCTTGAAGTATTATCATTTTTATGTCAATATGAACTTTTGTCTTGAATCTTTCGGATCTGAATATTCAAACCACAATTAAGAAGAATTACATTAAAATTATGCCAAGTAGCACTCCGCATCAAAACTTCTGTTTTTATCATTTACCTACTCGAGGACGAGCAGGAATTAAGCTTGGGGATGCTTGATACGTTTCCAACGTATCTATAATTTTTGATTGCTCCATGCTATATTATCTACTGTTTTAGACATTATTGGGCTTTATTATCCACTTTTATTTTATTTTTGGGACTAACCTATTGACCGGAGGCCCAGCCCAGAATTTCTGTTTTTTGCCTGTTTTAGGGTTTCGAAGAAAAGGAATATCAAACGGAGTCCAAACGGAATGAAACCTTTGGAAACATGATTTGCTCATCAGATAAGATCCAGGAGAGTTGGACCCTCTGTCAAGGAATCCATGAGGTGGTCACGAGGGTAGGGCGTGCCCCCTGCCTCATGGGCCCCTCGAAGCTCCACCGACATACTTCTTCCTCCCATATATATCCACGTATCCCCAAATGATCAGAAGGGGAGCCAAAAACCTAATTCCACCGCCATAACTTTCTGTATCCATGAGATCCCATCTTGGGGCCTGTTCCGGAGCTCCGCCAGAGGGGGCATCGATCACGGAGGGCTTCTACATCATCATCCAAGCCCCTCCAATGAAGTGTGAGTAGTTTACTTCAGACGTACGGGTCCATAGTTAGTAGCTAGATGGCTTCTCCTCTCTTTTTGGATCTCAATACAATGTTCTCCCCTCTCTTGTGGAGGTCTATTCGATGTAATCTTCTTTTTGCGGTGTGTTTGTTGAGACCGATGAATTGTGGGTTTATGATCCAGTCTATCTATGAATAATATTTGAATCTTATCTGAATTCTTTTATGTATGATTGGTTATCTTTGCAAGTCTCTCGAATTATCAGTTTGGTTTGGCCTACTAGATTGGTTGTTCTTGCCATGGGAAAAGTGCTTAGCTTTGGGTTCGATCTTGCAGTGTCCTTTCCCAGTGACGGAAGGGGCAGCAAGGCACGTATTGTATCGTTGCCATCGAGGATAACAAGATGGGTTTTTTTATCATATTGCATGAAACTATCCCTCTACATCATGTCATCTTGCTTAAGGCGTTACTCTATTTTTAACTTAATACTCTAGATGCATGCTGGATAGCGGTCGATGAGTGGAGTAATAATAGTAGATGCAGAATCGTTTCGGTCTACATGTCTCGGACGTGATGCCTATATACATGATCATACCTAGATATTCTCATAACTATGCTCAATTCTGTCAATTGCTCAACAGTAATTTGTTCACCCACCGTAGAATACTTATGCTCTTGAGAGAAGCCACTAGTGAAACCTATGGCCCCGGGTCTCTTTCTCATCATATCAATCTCCATTACTTTATTATTGCTTTGCTTTTACTTTGCTTTTAATTTTTACTTTGCATCTCTATACCAAAAATACCAAAAATATTATTTATCATCTTTATCAGATCTCACTTTCATAAGTGACCGTGAAGGGATTGACAACCCATAAGCACGTTGGTTGCGTTGAGCTATTGTTTTTATGTAGGTACGAGGGACTCGCACGTAGCCTCCTACTGGATTGATACCTTGGTTCTCAAAAAACCGAGGGAAATACTTACACTACTTTGCTGCATCATCCTCTCCTCTTCGGGGAAATCCAACACAGTGCTCAATAGGTAGCACTACCTATCATAATATTGATCACATATCTAATCATGGCAGGAATATTAAGACACGAGTGATTCAAAGCAATAGTCTATCATTTGACATAAAAACAATAATACTTCAAGCCCACTAATAAAGCAATCATGTCTTTTCAAAATAACAAGGCCAAAGAAAGTTATCCCTACAAAATCATATAGTCTGGCTATGCTCCATCTTCACCACACAAAATATTCACATCATGCACAACCCCGATGACAAGCCGAGCAATTGGTTCATACTTTTTAACGCGCTTCAGCATTTTCAACCCTCACGCAATACATGAGCGTGAACCATGGATATAGCACTATAGGTGGAATAGAATGGTGGTTGTGGAGAAGACAAAAAGGAGAAGATAGTCTCACATCAACTAGGCGTATCAACGGGCTATGGATATGCCCATCAATAGATATCAATGTGAGTGAGTAGGGATTGCCATGCAACGGATGCACTAAGAGCTATAAGTGTATGAAAGCTCAAACTGAAACTAAGTGGGTGTGCATCCAACTTGCTTGCTCATGAAGACCTCGGGCATTTGAGGAAGCCCATCATCGGAATATACAAGCCAAGTTCTATAATGAAAATTCCCACTAGTATATGAAAGTGATAACTCAAGAGGCTCTCTATATGAAGAACATGGTGCTACTTTGAAGCACAAGTGTGGTAAAAGGATAGTAACATTGCCCCTTCTCTCTTTTTCTCTCATTTTTATTTTTTCATTTATTTTTTTATTTTTTGGGCCTTATCTTTTTTTGGCCTTTCTCCTTTTTTTCTTCCTTTTTTTATTTTTTCGTCCGGAGTCTCATCCTGACTTGTGGGGGAATCATAGTCTCCATCATCCTTTCCTCACTGGGGAAATGTTCTAATAATGATGGTCATCACACTTTTATTTACTTACAACTCGATACTAAAACAAAGATATGACTCTATATGAATGCCTCCGATGGTGTACCGGGATGTGCAATGATCTAGCGTAGCAATGGCATCAAAAAACGGACAAGCCATGAAAATATCATGCTAGCTATCTTACAATTATGCAAAGCAATATGACAATAAATGCTCAAGTCATGTATATGATGATGATGGAAGTTGCATGGCAATATATCTCGAAATGGCTATGGGAATGCCATGATAGGTAGGTATGGTGGCTGTTTTGAGGAAGGTATATGGTGGGTTTATGGTACTGGCGAAAGTTGCCGGTACTAGAGAGGCTAGCAATGGTGGAAGGGTTAGAGTGCGTATAATCCTTGGACTCAACATTAGTCATAAAGAACTCACATACTTATTGCAAAAGTTTATTAGCCCTCGAAGAAAAATACTACTACGCATGCCCCTAGGGGGATAGATTGGTAGGAAAAGACCATCGCTCGTTCCCGACCGCCACTCATAAGGAAGACAATCAATAAATACCTCATGCTCCGACTTCGTTACATAATGGTTCACCATACGTGCATGCTACGGGAATCACAAACCTCAACACAAGTATTTCTACTAATCCACAACTACCCACTAGCATGACTCTAATATCACCATCTTTATATCGCAAAACTATTGCAAGGATTCAAACATATCATATTCTGTGATCTACAAGTTTTATGTAGGATTTTATGATTAACCATGTGAATGACCAGTTCCTGTCATCTCTCTAAATGGATATAAGTGAAGCAAGAGAGTTTAATTCTTTCTACAAAAGATATGCCCATGCTCTAACAAATATAACTTAAGCAAAAGAGCATTCTACAAATGGAGGTTTTCTATGTAAAGAGAAACATGCAATCCAAGCTTCAAATGATATAAGTGAAGCACATGAAGCATTCTATAAAGCCATACTCAAAAGATATAAGTGAAGTGCATAGAGCATTCTATAAATAAACCAAGGACTATCTCATACCAGCATGGTGCATAAAATAAAAATGAAAACTAAATGCAAAAGACGCTCCAAGATTGCACATATCACATGAACGAAACAAATCCGAAAACATACCGATACTTGTTGAAGAAAGAGGGGATGCCTTCCGGGGCATCCCCAAGCTTAGACGCTTGAGTCTCCTTGAATATTTACTTGGGTTGCCTCGGGCATCCCCAAGCTTCATCTCTTGCCTCTCTTCCTTCTTCTCACATTGAGACCTTATCGATCATCGAACACTTCATCCACACAAAACTTCAACAGAAAACTCGGTAAGATCCGTTAGTATAATAAAGCAAATCACTACTCTAAGTACTGTTGCAAACCAATTCATATTTTGTTTTGGCATTGTGTCTACTGTAGTATAACTTTTCCATGGCTTAATCCACTGATATAAATCGATAGTTTCATCAAAACAAGCAAACTATGCATCAAAAACAGAATCTGTCTAAAATAGAACAGTCTGCAATAATCTGAACATTCACCATACTTCTGATACTTGAAAAATTCTTCCAAAATTAGGAAAAATAAAAAAAATTATATAAAGACAGTGCAAAAAGAATCAGAACCATTTGATGTTCCAGCTAAAAATGTAAAATCGCGCACTACAGCCAAAGTTTCTGTCCTGCACCGTACAAACCAACAAGCAAAGTAAACATCCTAAAGGAAAACCTTGGCACATTATTTTTATAATAAAATGGAATTGTACAAGGGGATAATTATTTTTATTGAAAAGTTTATGTAATCAAGATTCACAAAGTTTCCGTGAGCATGAACAAAGTTCAAGGAGCTCTCCCACTTCAACAATGCTTGTCTTTCTCACTTTCACTTTCCTTTTTGAAAAAGTTTCGGTGTCGGTGTCAAAACCGGCGGATCTCGGGTAGGGGGTCCCAAACTGTGCATCTAGGCCGGATGGTAACAGGAGGCAAGGGACACGAAGTTTTACCCAGGTTCGGGCCCTCTGGATGGAGGTAAAACCCTACGTCCTGCTTGATTAATATTGATGATATGGGTAGTACAAGAGTAGATCTACCACGAGATCGGAGAGACTAAACCCTAGAAGCTAGCCTATGGTATGATTGTTGTTGTGTATGTTGTCCTACGGACTAAAACCCTCTGGTTTATATAGACACCGGAGAGGGTTAGGGTTACACAAAGTCGGTTACAACGGTAGGAGATCTACATATCCGTATCGCCAAGCTTGCCTTCTACGCCAAGGAAAGTCCCTTCCGGACACGGGACGGAGTCTTCAATCTTGTATCTTCATAGTCCAGGAGTCCGGCTGAAGGTATAGTCCGGCCATCCGGACACCCCCTAATCCAGGACTCCCTCAGTAGCCCCCGAACCAGGCTTTAATGACGATGAGTCCGGCGCGCAGATTGTCTTCGGCATTGCAAGGCGGGTTCTCCTCCAAATTCCGTGTACCCGTTGAATAAAGTCTGGTTTCTTGTAGATGTTGTGCTCCTTGGCTTCTACGCCCAATAATGGCCGCTTCCCACGTGTCAAACGAATATGAAAAGTCTGAGTGTTTTTACATTCACACCCCTAGCCGCGTAAATGAGCTGACCTATTTAAGGGGACGAGGATTTAGATCCAAACCACATCTTCCCCCCTTCGCGAGTGTTCATCAGAGCGCATCCGACAAAGGTCCATTCCACCATGGCCAGCCGTCGCGACTCCTCCTCTCGCCCTTCCAGCCCTCAGCCTGGATATTGGGAGAGATGCTCCGTCCCGCATAGCGGGCTAGTGACGCTCCAGACCAAGGGATTTCTTCCTTCGGCCTATATGGTCCCGGTTCGAGCCGGCCTTGCCATCTATAATGGCGGAGAGCAAGCGCAGAGTGCCCCTAATCCCTCCAAAGGAGAGCGGGTGTGCCTCGTCCCTTATTTAATAAGGGGGCTTGGATTTCCAATCCATCCATTTCTCCAGGGGCTCCTGGAGTTCTATGGCCTCCAGCTACACAATCTCACGCCTGCCTTCGTATTGCATATCGCGGGCTTCGTAGCCCTCTGCGAGCTGTTTTTGGGTATCGAGGCTCATTTCGGGCTATGGAAAAGGTTATTCTACCTTGTGCCCCGCTCTAAGGAGGGGTCAATGTATCAAGTGGGCGGAGCCGAAGTGTGGCGCATCGCCGGGACCGGATATCTGTCCGGAACCCCAAAGAAGGCGTCCGAAGATTGGCCCTTGGAATGGTTTTATATAGAAGACTTCCCGCTGCCGGATCCTGTCCGGATCGGCCTCCCTGAATTCGACAGTGCTCCCTTAAAGAAGCGCCTAAGCTGGCGTCCACGGAGCCCTCAGAGGGAAAGTGACAGGGACATCATTTACCTAATGGGCCGAATAAGATTGTTAGCCCATTCCGGACTAACCATGATTGGGGTTATGGCCGAATGCATTATGCGGGGGGTGCAACCGCTTCAGTATAGAAGCCACCCCATGTGGGACTTCAACGGGGAGGACGACGCCACCCGCTACGGCCGTAAGGGGCCGGATTCAGCTGCCGCTCTACTAAAGATCTTGTCCACTTTGTATAAGGGAGAAGAGGAGGAATTTCTCCACGTCAATCCACAGGGTGGATTCTCTATGCACAATTCCCCAAGCTAGGTAAGCGATCGCATTTACTGGCCCATCCGTTTTGCATTCCCATTGTTAAATATTCAGTCTGACGACTTCAACGCAGGAACTACGCCGGGCTGTTAAGGAAAAAGCAGCCCTCCTCCACAACCCGAGGACCCAGGACGGTCCCTCGACCCGGCCTCTCAAGAGGATCCGGACATATCTGTGGAGCTGATTGATGGAGTGTTCCATCAATTGAGCAAGGACAAAGCCTTGGTGGCCATTACGGCCGATTACCCAGGGCTAATCCCGGCCTCCCAGGTAACTGAGATCGAAGTCCCACTACCCTGAATAGGTGTCCACCCTCTCGTGTTTTCAGTTTCCTGATTACAACCAAACTTTGCAGGGGATGTTTTTGAGGCGGAAGGCCGAACCTGCGCGACAACCCAACGAGGGGCCGCAGGGCCCCGTGGGCAGAAAAGAAGTGCAGTCCGGACCGAGGCGTCAGCGCAAAGGTATGGCGCGCCCCCTTATCCCAGGTGTTATACCTTCGAGGCACATTGACACTCGTTCTCTCTTCAGGACAAAGAGACCTCGCCGGACTATATCCGGAGAGGCTGCCAATCGCGCCTCCACTAGCCAGGCTCCAAAGCCTGGTCCGAAGGCGGAGGCGAACGCAAGGCGCGCGCCAGACGCTCCCCCGACGGAGGATGTGGATGGGTTGTCTGCCACCAACTCTGAGGTGGAGAGTGCCATGAACCACAGGCGTCGCCGGACAATCCTTCGCGATGCTTGTTTCTCCCAAGGGGCGTTAGATGCCTTCAATTCGGGAGATGCGTACCTCCGTGCTGCTCAAAATGGTCTAGCCAGAGCCACGGAGCAATATGTAAAAGACATACGGGTAAGAAAATTTTGGTAATTATATATATATATACCAGTAGCCCCCGAGACTTGAAATAGTTAGAATGACTGATTTAAGGATCATTTGTTATGCAGGTTCTTACAGAAAAGAATTCCCTACTGTCCAAGGAGCTGGAAGAGTGCAAAGCCCAACTTGAGGCCGCACTAGCCGCGGCAGGGGAGCCCAAGGAGACCCCCTCTGGTAATATACACTTCGAAAGATAATTATTTTGTGAAGCACGGCATGGGTGTGAATCTGACAAATGAAATTGCAGATGGCACCGGATTGAATCCAGAAAGGCAACACCTCCTACGCCAGCTAAAGGCTGGTGAGAAGGTGCTGACAAAGGTGAGGCGGGAGAAGAATGATCTCCAAGATGCCAGCACCAAGCTGGGCGTCGAGCTGAAAGATGTTCATGCCCAGTTGTCAGACTCCGTGAAGGAGAACCAGCGGCTTCGGCACGGCATATTTAGTAAGTGTTTGAATGAACCTTGGAAAGAAAGTTCGGCGGGGAAGTCGACTAACAGAGCAATGTCTGTAGGTGTGCTAACAGGTCGTCCTGCATAGGAGATGCCCGGTTCTACGGGTGACCTTCTTCCCGAGCTCTCACAACTGCTCGAGCGAGTTCAGCAAGCGATGCAAGGCGTCGCCCAGGCCCTGTGGCCATCCGTCTCCATGCCCGAAGGTCTTGGAGAGCTTGCGGAGAAGCTAAGGGAGCACGGCGGCGCTTCCGATTGTGGAAGATATCGGCCTACCTTCAAGGCGCTAGGGAGGCCTGGGCCATGGTGAAGACGCGGTACGCAAAGGCTGACCCCAACCACATGGCCGAGGTCGGTCCTGTAGGGCCCGATGGGAAGGAGATCCCTGTAAGCTTAGTATACGGCCAAGTAGAGTTGGCCGCAAAGTATTCCCAGCAGGACTGTAAATTAGACAGCCTGTTAGATGGTATTGAAGAGGAATACAATCAGTCAAAATGACTATGTAATTTAATTGACATTTATAATGCCTTCTAGCTGGATTGTAGATCATTTGTCATGGCCGACCTTTTCGCTTCAGCCTCGGGACCTGACGGTCCGGAGTGTGTCCGAATTCCCATGCGGTTATATAGGAACCGGGGAATGCATGGAGACCAGGCGTAGGGGTCATTAGTGCGTGAACAGACAAGTGCCCGACTAGTTATGTTATATTACATGGTTAGTAAGAAACATCTTCCAGGGAGAATAGTTCCGTTAGGGGTTCCTTTCCCTGGGAGGCATGCCCTAAGGTGCATGTCCATGCTGCGAAAAGAAACGCAGGAAAAACATCTGGGGGCGTATAGATAAAAATAAATAAAGATCATCTTTAGTTCACCGACCGAATATTCCCTTAAGAACTCTAGCTTTCGGCTTCACCCAGTCTGAGGTACACGTCCGGCTGACCCGGCAGTAACAATCGCAGAGGTGCTCCCTTTACCACCTAGCCGAACAATCGGGAACGTAGGGGTAAGCACAGGAGCCAGGCAACCCATCTTGGCCAAAACTTAAGTCATATCGATGCATATAATGGTGAGTAAAAGGTACATGCGGAAGTGTGACACATGTGTTGGGCCTGAAGCCCGTATGAATAAGCTTCTGTTTAAAGAAGCCCCTAGGTTTAATGAGCGCGGATAGCGCATCACTTTATGAGCCTTTAAAGGCTATAAGAGAGAGAGAGAGAAGAGAAATGTAAGCCAGAAAATATATAAAAAATGGACAGAGGAAGGATACAAACACAGAGTCCGGCGCTAGGCATAGAATCTTCGGAGGCGGGCTGCGTTCCATGGGTCCGGCTCGAGTCGGTTATCCGATGCATCCCGCAGGCGGTACGCTCCACCAGTCAGGACTTGGTCAATTATGAAGGGACCTTCCCACTTGGGCTTGAGTTTGTCCTTTTTCTTGTCTGGTAGTCGTAGAACTAATTCGCCAACGTTGTAATTTTTGGCGCGTACTTCTCTGCTTTGGTATCTTCGAGCCTGCTGTTGATAGAATGCGGAACGGGCTTTTTCCACGTCACGCTCCTCTTCCAATGCGTCCAAGCTGTCCTGCCGATCGAGGCCCCCAGAGTACGGAGTCGAGCTCCTCTACCCAGTGCGTGTTAGATTCCTTGAGGGACCGCACTAATCTGGTTTTGATGCCGCTCATGATAAGACCATTTGCACGTTCGACCTGGCCGTTAGTTTGTGGGTGATAGACGGAAGCATAATCAAGCTTGATGCCCATGTTTTTGCACCAGAGTTTTACCTCGTCGGCCGTGAAGTTCGTGCCGTTATCAGTGATGATGCTGTGGGGGACGCCATAACAGTGTACGACCCCGGATCTAAAGTCTATCACCGGTCCGGATTCGGCCGTCTTAACAGGCTTGGCTTCTATCCATTTGGTGAACTTATCCACCATGACCAGTAAGTATTTTTGCTTGTGGGTTCCGCCTTTAAGGGGTCCAACCATGTCAAGCCCCCAGACTGCGAAGGGCCAAGTAATGGGGATAGTTTGGAGGGCGGTGGGTGGCATATGGCTTTGGTTTGCAAAGAGCTGGCAACCGGTGCATCGTTGGACTAAGTCCTGAGCGTCTGCCCGGGCTGTCGGCCAATAAAAGCCTGTATGGAAGGCCTTGCTTACAAGGGACTGAGCTGCAGCGTGATGACCGCCGAGTCCGGAATGAATTTCAGCCAGGAGGTTCCGCCCCTCCTCTTCGGAGATGCACCTTTGAAGGACTCTGGTAGTGCTTTTCTTATAAAGCTCTCCCTCGTGGACTCTGTAGGCTTTGGATCACCGCACTATGCAGCGTGCCTCATTTTGGTCCTCGGGGAGTTCCTGCCTAGTAAGGTAGGCGAGGAATGGTTCTGTCCACGGGGCGATGACGGCCATTATTACGTGGGCTGAAGGTGTTATTTCATTGGCAGAGCCTCTGATTGTGTCAGAATGTTCGGTGTCGGGCAGTGCGTTTGGGTCCGGGCTGTTATTGTTCGGCTCCCCTTCCCATGCTACGGATGGCTTGAACAGCCTTTCCAAAAAGATGTTGGGGGGGGGGACTACATCGCGTTTTGCACCGATGCGTGCCAGGACATCTGCCGCCTGATTATTTTCCCAGACTATATGGTGAAATTCAAGCCCCTCGAACCGAGCTGACATTTTTAGGACGGCGTTACGGTAAGCTGCCATTTTTGGATCCTTGGCATCGAAGTCTCCATTTATTTGGGATATTGCGAGGTTCGAGTCCCCGCGCACCTCTAGGCGTTGAATGCCCATGGATACTGCCATCCGGAGACCATGTAAAAGGGCCTCATATTCGGCTGCATTGTTGGAGTCCGTGTACATAATCTGGAGTACATATTGAACTGTGTCTCCTGTGGGGGACGTCAGAACGACGCCAGCCCCCAGTCCGGCCAACATCTTGGAGCCATCGAAATGCATGATCCAATTTGAATATGTGCCGTACTCTTTAGGGAGTTCGGCCTCCGTCCATTCTGCGACGAAGTCGGCCAAGACTTGCGACTTGATGGCTCGCCGTGGCTTATAAGTTATGCCAAATGGGATGAGCTCAATGGCCCATTTTGCAATCCGGCCCGTTGCGTCACGGTTGTTTATAATATCGTTAAGTGGTACTTCCGAGGCTACTGTTATTGAACACTCTTGAAATTAGTGTCGTAGCTTCCGGGATGCCATGAATACCGCGTACGCAATCTTTTGATAATGCGGGTACCGTGATTTGCGGGGAGTGAGGACAGTGGACACATAATAAACCGGCTTTTGAAGGGGGAATTTGTGTCCGTCCGCTTCTCATTCGACGACGAGCACTGCGCTTACAACCTGATGTGTTGCTGCAATGTATAATAGCATTGGTTTACCAATGGTTGGCGCGGCCAGGACTGGGTTTGTTGCCAGTATGGCTTTTATTTCGTCGAGTCCGGCCGTGGCTGCATCCGTCCATTCGAAGTGTTCGGTGCACCGGAGGAGGTGGTAAAGGGGTAGGGCCTTTTCTCCCAAGCGGGAGATAAAGCGGCTTAGGGCCGCCACGCATCCGGTTAACTTTTGTATTTGTTTGAGGTCCTTTGGGATATCCAGTTGCGACAGAGCTCGGATCTTGGCTGGATTTGCTTCAATTCCTCTACTGGATACAATGAAGCCCAAGAGCTTTCCGGCTGGAACGCCAAAAACACATTTTTCCGGGTTGAGCTTGATGTCGTATGTTCGGAGGTTATCAAATGTGAGCCTCAAGTCGTCTACTAGAGATTCGACATGTCTTGTTTTGACGACCACATCATCTACATATGCCTCCACTATTTTGCCGATCTGGTTTGCCAGACATGTCTGAATCATGCGCTGATGTGTTGCGCCGGCGTTTTTGAGCCCGAAGGGCATCGTGTTGAAGCAGAATGGGCCGTATGGTGTGATAAATGCCGTTGTGGCTTGGTTTGGTTCTGCCATCTTGATTTGATGGTAGCCAGAATATGCGTCGAGGAAACACAACGAATCATGTCCTGCGGTAGCGTCGATAATTTGATCGATGCGGGGAAGGGGGAAGGGATCCTTTGGGCAAGCCTTGTTAAGGTCTTTAAAATCAACACACAGGCGCCAGGATTTGTTCTTCTTTGCTACCATCACCAGGTTTGCTAGCCAGTCCGGATGTTTTATATCTCTGATGAATCCGGCCTCCTATAGCTTTGCTAGCTCCTCTCCCATGGCCTGTCTCTTAGGTTCAGAAAAACACCGAAGAGCTTGTTTGACAGGTTTGAATCCTGTTTGGATATTTAAGCTGTGCTCGGCCAGCCTGCGTGGGATTCCTGGCAAGTCTGAAGGGTGCCAGGCGAAAATGTCCCAGTTTTCTTGTAGGAACTCTCGCAGTGCGGCGTCTACATTAGGGTTTAGCTGTGCCCCGATGGAAGCTGTTTTATTGGGGTCCATTGGATGGACTTGGAATTTGACTATTTCATCCGCTGGTTTAAAGGAGGTGGACTTGGATCTTTTGTCGAGTACCACATCGTCCCTATTCACCGTAGAGCGCAGCGTAGTCAGTTCCTCAGCCGCTAGGGCTTCGGATAGTGCCTCGAGGGCCAGTGCGGCTGTCTTGTTTTCGGCGCGGAGTGCTATGTCCAGATCACTAGCGAGAGTGATGATCCCGTTAGGCCCAGGCATCTTGAGCTTCATGTACCCGTAATGGGGTATTGCTTGGAAGATTGTAAATGCTTCCCGTCCTAGCAAAGCGTGATAACCACTGCTGAACGGAGCCACATGGAACGTGATCTCTTCAGACCTGTAATTATCCGGCGTGCCGAACACCACATCTAGTGTGATTTTTCCTGTACAGCGCGCTTCCCGATTGGGGATTATTCCTCTAAAGGTTGTGCTGCTTCGCTCAATGCGGTTCCAATCTATTTCCATTTTTTGAAGGGTTTCCTCATAAATGAGGTTCAATCCGCTGCCGCCGTCCATGAGTACCTTGGTAAGGCGAAAGCTGTCCACTATTGGACTGAGGACCAATGCGGCTGGTGCTCGGGCCGTTCGGAATTTAGGTTCATCACTGGCGTTAAAGGTAATAGCCGTGTGACTCCATGGGTTTATTGTTGCTACTTGGTAGACTTCGGCAAGGCTGCGGAGTGTCCTTTTTCGCATATTATTTGATGTGAAAGTCTCGAAGACCGTTAATACCGTATTGGTGTCTCTGGGGTGGCTTTCTGTGGCTTCCGGAATTAGGAGATTTTTGCCAATTTTGGCCACCTGCCGGAGTATCCAACATGCTCTAAGGCTGTGAGTTGGTGTGGTGTCCTCTGTACTGTGAATTTTACAGGGTCCATTAAGCCATCCTTCCAGTATGGTTCCATGCCCTGTAGAGGGTTTTTGTTTTTTGGTGCTTGACCCGGGTGTCTGGTGATGGTGCACCCTTTTATTTCGGACTGGGTTTGTATTCAGGGCCGGATTGTCCCAAAATTTGATTTCGGTTTTCTAGGTGCTTTCCATCGCACAGTACTTTGGATGCCAAGTCAGCGAAGTGTGTAATATCATGGCGACTTATGGCGTTGAGTATTCCCTTGTCCGTGCAATTATTGCCGAAGATTGAGATTCCGTCTTCCTCGCGGCAGTCCCTTAGCCTGTTCTTAACCAGGAGGAATCTGGCCCAGTAATGATGTACATCGGGCTCTTGCCTGATTTTGGATAGATCGCTTATGTTGGGGTGGGTGGGTGGAATTAAATCTGAAGCCTCACCCCATCTGAGGCTCAGAGGCCAAGGAATTTCCGAACTCGAAAATTTGGATTCCTGGATGTTGTCCAATGAATCCAGCCCGTCGCCTGACTTTAAGTTTGGGTCTTGAGTGATATCCTCCCCTTCGCATGTATCCGGCTTGGAGGGATCGGGAATCCGGACGTAGCGAGTCCTTAAGATAGATGAAGGGTCGCTGCACTGTCCCTCTACCACGGCAACGTGATGGGTGACTTGGGGAGAGTTAATCTCTCTCAGATCGGGTTTAGGCCCAATCAGGTCGTAATCCGTAGCGACTCCCAGGGCAGCGAAGCGATCCAAGAGCTCGTTTATGGAGGAGAGCTCCATTGGATCTAACTACTCGGCGAGTTCCGAGCTGACATGAAGATTGTTTTCGATGGCTCGAGAGGTCATCGTCGGCGCAGAAGCTGAACAGGCGGTCATAAAAAAACCACCTAGCCAGAGGGTTTGGCCGACAGCCAAAGCTCCCTTAGCAATGGTGCCGTCTTTAAAGACGGGGCGAGGCATCCTTCCTGATGGCGACGACACAGAGGAACTCTCAATGAAAGCACCAATGTCGGTGTCAAAACCAGCGGATCTCGGGTAGGGGGTCCCGAACTATGCGTCTAGGCTGGATGGTAACAGGAGGCAAGGGACACGAAGTTTTACCCAGGTTCGGGCCCTCTCGATGGAGGTAAAACCCTACGTCCTGCTTGATTAATATTGATGATATGGGTAGTACAAGAGTAGATCTACCACGAGATCGGAGAGGCTAAACCCTAGAAGCTAGCCTATGGTATAATTGTTGTTGTGTATGTTGTCCTACGGACTAAAACCCTCCGGTTTATATAGACACCGGAGAGGGTTAGGGTTGCACAAAGTCGGTTACAACGGTAGGAGATCTACATATCCGTATCACCAAGCTTGCCTTCTACGCCAAGGAAAGTCCCTTCCGGACATGAGACGGAGTCTTCAATCTTGTATCTTCATAGTCCAGGAGTCCGGCTGAAGGTATAGTCCGGCCATCTGGACACCCCCTAATCTAGGACTCCCTCATTCGGGTTCCCCTCTTTATTTTTGTTGTTTTTAAACTATATGAAAGCACTCAAGAGAAATAAATGACTCTCTAAAACTTCCGGGTTGTCTCCCTGGCAGTGCTTTTTTTAAAGCCATTAAGCTAGGCATATAGTGCTCAAGTAATGAATCCACCCGGATCCCAAGGTATATCAAAGCCAATTTTAATTAACAATGATTTGTAATTTAGTAGTGAGCACAAAGTAACATATATCATGCAACAATGAAGTCTAACTCTCTTCCTATGCATCAGCATGTCATAAAAGAACAATTCATGCACACATAGTAAAGGCCAATGCATAGTATAAACAGTTTCTTGCAATTTTATCGTATTGGAAACATAGAGAGGTGGAGATATAGTTCCTCTCTCATAATAATTGCAAGCAGGAGCAGCAAGCACATGCATATTATATTCATCAAAATCATCATGTGTAATAGTAAGACGCAACCCATCAATATAATCCTTAATAAGTGCAAACTTCTCCGATATAGTGTAGTCGGGAGAATTCAAAAAGATAATAGGACTATCATGCGTGGATGCAATAGCAACAATTTCATGTTTAACATAAGTAACTATAGCAAGTTCATCTCCATAAGCATAATTCATATTGGCATCTTGGCCACAAGCATAGCAAGCATCATCAAAAAGGGATATTTCAAGATAATCAAAGGGATCATAACAATCATCATAGCAATCATCCTTCGGTAAGCATGAAGGGAAATTAAACAATGTATGAGTTGAAGAGTTACTCTCATTAGAAGGTGGGCATGGGTAGCTAATCCTCTCTTCCTCCTTTTGTTCTTCGCTCTCCTCCTCATCTTTTTCATCCAATGAGCTCACAGTTTCATCAATTTCTTCTTCCATAGACTCCTGCAAAATATTAGTCTCTTCTTGGACAACGGGGTAGTCCTCAATATATGGTTCAACATAGGCATTAGAAGCATAATTATCATAGCAATATTTAAGTATGGCAAAATTTTCAGATTTGTAAAGAGTAGCATCATACGTTTCAATCAAAGAAGCAATTTCATAAGCACCCTTAAAAGCAACAAATTCTTCAATTTGTTGAACATCATAGTAACTATAAACACCCTTAGCATACGAAGATACGATTCCATTATCACTAAACTCACATTGATAGGGAAGGTGTTTCTTAGGGTTTTCAAAACAACAAGTAATATCATATATTTCGCATAAATTCCAAGCATAGCATTGCAAACGATGAATTTGACCCAGTAAAATTTTCCCTTTTTCAGATATTCGGTGTCGCACATAACAAGCATGCTCATCTAAGGATTTGCCCTCAACTAAGCTAGTTGGGGTTTCAGCACGAGCACATAGGGATCGAAGATGATCCAAGTAATAAGCTTCGGCAGTGTGATAGATATTGAGTGGTTCTTCAACCATTGGTTTAGTAGGTACAACTAATTTTTTTGGTATTTTGCGTTTCCTACCCATAACTAAAGATAGAAAACAAACAAGAACAGCAAATAAAAATTACTTAGTGATAAAGCAAACAAGCACACAGGAGAATATTCACCCCACGCTATGTCTCCCCGGCAACGGCGCAGAAAAAGGTCTTGATAACCCACAAGTATAGGGGATCAATTGTAGCCTCTTTCAATAAGTAAGAGTGTCGAACCCAACGAGGAGCTAAAGGCAGAACAAATATTCCCTCAAGTTCTATCGACCACCGATACAACTCTACGCACGCTTGATGTTCGCTTTACCTAGAACAAGTGTGAAACTAGAAGTACTTTGTAGGTGTTGTTGGATAGGTTTGCAAGAATATAAAGAGAAAGTAAATAAAAAGTAGGGGCTGTTTAGGTAAAGACACAACTAAATTAGTTTTAGTAGAGAGTTTGTTACGAGAAAGTTATTTGTCCCTAGGCAATCGATAACTAGACCGATAATCATTATTGCAATTTTATTTGAGGGAGAGGCATAAGCTAACATACTTTCTCTACTTGGATCATATGCACTTATGATTGGAACTCTAGCAAGCATCCGCAACTACTAAAGATCATTAAGTTAAAACTCAACCATAGCATTAAAGCACCAAGTCCTCTTTATCCCATACACAACAACCCCCTTACTCGGGTTTGTGTTTCAGTCACTCACGCAACCCACTATAAGCGAATCATGAATGTATTGCAACACCCTACAACAGGGATCCCTCATGCTTGCGCGACATGGAGAGCACCATAGGACATCACCAATAATAAAACATACAACTCAAACCAATCATGATCATCAAATAACCCATAGGACAAAACAGATCTACTCAAACATCATATGATAGCCATACATCATTGGGAAATAATATATAGCATTGAGCACCATGTTTAAGTAGAAATTACAGCGGGTAAGAAAGAGGTTACACCACTGCATAGAGGGGGGAAGAGTTGGTGATGATGGCGGTGAAGTTGTTGGTGAAGATTGCGGTGATGATGATGGCCCCCGGTGGCACTCCGGTGCCACCGGAAGGGAGGGGGAGAGAGCCCCCCTCCTTCTTCTTCTTCCTTGACCTCCTCCCTAGATGGGAGAAGGGTTTCCCCTCTGGTCCTTGGTCTCCATGGCATGGGAGGGGCGAGAGCCCCTCCGAGATTGGATCTGTCTCTCTGTCTCTCTTTGTTTCTGCGTTCTCAGATTCTACCCTTTCACTGTTTCTTATATTCCCGGAGATCCGTAACTCCGATTGGGCTGAAATTTTAACACGATCTCTATCCGGATATTAGCTTTCTTGCGGCGAAAGAAGGGCATCAACCGCCTTAATGGGTGGCCATGAGGGTCAGGGGCACGCCTGCCCCCGTGGGGCGCGCCCCCTGCCTCGTGGCCCCCTCGGGCATCGTCTCGCGTGGATTTTCTTCCCAAAAATCATATATATTCCAAAAGAAATCTCTGTCAGTTTTTATCCCGTTTGGACTCGGTTTGATATGGATATTCTGCGAAACAAAAAACATGCAACAAACAGGAACTGGCACTGAGCACTGGATCAATATGTTAGTCCCAAAAATAGTATACAAAGTTGTCAAAAGTATATGAAAGTTGTAGAATATTGGCATGGAACAATCAAAAATTATAGATACGACAGAGACATATCACACACCCACGACGACACATAGAGAGGGGATGTCTAGCGGCGCTCCAATGGAGTTCGACGAGCATAGAATGGTGAGCCACGTGAGGGAGACAGATCTCTCGGTGGTGTACACCATCGACACAGCCGTGGTGGACGACTACATCAACAGCGTTGAGTAGTTGCTTGCTCGAGACAAGTACAAGGTGGTTGGCATCGACCTCTAGTGCACCACCGGTCATCCCGGCATAGATCAGAAGGTTGCCGTCGCCCAGTTGTGTGTGGGCCATCATGTCCTCATCTACCACTACTGCATGGCCACAGAGCCTTGCGACCGTTTCAACAGGTTTGTTAACAGTTCCGACTACAAGTTCGCCACAGTGGAAACCACCAACGATGTAAACGCGCTCCGTGTTACGGGCTTGGCCTGCAAGAACCTTGTCGAAATCTGTGACCACTACAGGATCTGGGGCAACATGAAGAAGGACTCCCTAGTAGAACTCGCCTCAGCCATCATCGAAGTCGACCCCTACTACGAAAAGATGAAGCAGGATGCCCAGAGAACAAGTCATGTATCCTGGCATGGGGCCTGGATGCGGCAACTAGATGAACCTCACCTTAGGTTCACGGCCAAGAGCGTGTAAACATGCTACGAGATGCACATGCAGATCGTTGAGATGAGGAAGTGCCTCATTACCAAAATCGACAAGCCCGGATCGAGCCACAAGCAAAGCAAGCGTCACAAGAAGTAGATGATGATCAGATGATCGTTTATGCTAGTTAATCATGCATGTAATATATAGTTTACTTTATTGTTGGTGTGTGGAAATGTCATGTGTGTAGTAGCCACCTATGTAATTATGCATGTAATAGTTTACTTTGGTGTGTGCAAATACCATGGTTGTAGTAGCCACCTATGTAAGTGGATGTTTAATTTGGCTATGCAAGCATGTCCTTATAAGTGTGTGTGTGTGTGTGTGTGTGTGTGTGTATGTTGTTGTCCTACATGCAATCCCATCGCACAACACACACGTCTTGTTAAGTTGAACCGTTTCTGTTCTCTTGTGTTAACGCAAACAGTTCATCCGAGTGAACCGCATGCCATATATCGCACACACCTTGATCTGGCTGGCCGTTTCTTTTGTGTTGCCTAATCACAAACAGTTCATCCAAGTGAACCGTATGCTGTATATCGCACACACCTTCATCTGGCTGCCCATTTCTTTTGTTTTGCCTAATCACAAACAGTTCATCCGAGTGAACCGTATGCTGTGTATCGCGCATGCCTTCATCTGGTTGCCCGTTTCTTTTGTTCCTCCTCATCGCAAATAGTTAATTGAACTGAACTGTATGCCCTTCATCGCACGCACAACTAAAATCTAAACCATGTTTGATGCATCCTCCATCGCAAATGTTTTGCACCTTTTTTGACGGTTTTCATACACCACCGTTTGTGATTATTGCATTGCACACAGTTTATCGAAGGGTCTCTAATCGTAGTGTCGCGTTAGCAGCATCCTGCAGTAGTGAACTATGCCGACAATAACTCTTAAAGATTATATTAACTCATATCAATGACATAATCAGCTAGTGAGCAATAATAAGACATCTCAAACGGCAACACATTGTCAAAACAACCATGATATAATATGACAATAGTGGTATCTTGCTAGCCCTTTCTGAGACCGCAAAACATAAATGCAGAGCACCTCCAAAGTTCAAGCAACGACTAAATGTTATAATTCATGGTAGAAAAGATCCAGTCATGATGCACCCAACATTAGCTACACACAATGCATAAGTCATGACAGCTGTGCTCTCAGGTTCTACACTACTGCAGGATGCTGCTAACGCGACACTACGATCAGAGACCCTTTGACGAAACTGTGTGCGATGCATTAATCGCAAATGGTGATGTAAAAAACCGTCAAAAAAGATGCAAAACGTTTGTGGTGACTGATACATCAAACACGGTTCATATTTTAGTTGCATGTGCGATGAGGGGCATACAGTTGATCTGCATGAACTGTTTGCGATGAGACAGAACAACAGAAACGGGCAGCCAGATTAAGGTGTGTGCGATATACGACATACAATTCACTCTGATGAATCGTCTGCGATGATTGAGGTGAACACAAACGATTCGGTGTAACAAGATGTGTGTGATACCCGGCAAACAAGTCGGTAATCAGAATTGTGTGCGGTCATTATAGACAGCCCATACGGTCTATTTTTGTGAATTATGTGCTCGTCAGGGCACACAGTTCAACAAACCAACCTGTTGGTGATAATGTAGAAGATCTTTGTCGAATACATATTTCTAACCATTTGCGATGAGATTGACAGGATAAACAGATATATATATACAATCTGCCTAATTTAGTCCTTCTTATCGTTGTTGTTGTTGTTGCATGGCCCCGCGACATCGTCTTGGTGAGGATGCTTCTTGCTGCTGACCGTTGGCTTTTCATCGCCGCCACCGTCGTCATCGTCATTGTTGTCATCGTCGTCCTCCTCCTCGTTCGACCATTCCTCCTCCTCCTCCTCATCGTCGTCCTCTTCTTCATCCTCCGACGGCTCTTCATCCATCTGGTTGTCGTCTGATGACTCCGGAGGCGGCGTCCCTTCCATGAACTGGATATAATCAAGGTCTGGGCTCGACGCCGGACTCATGGAAGACGAGCAGGATGATTCCGATGTGGACCTATCATCGGGCGCCCGACTGCTAGCTGAACTATCATCCTCGCTGTTGCTCGACATGGTTGCAGAGTGTGTGCCAGTGTGTAGCGTGGCTTGCCGGGGACGATGAAGATGGTGGACACTTAAGCGGGGTATGTAGAGAAGAGGAACTGCCAATTGAAGTGGGGGTTGACGTATTATCTAACCGCTGATATAATCAACCGTAATTATTTGTACCCAGTCGCTCCAAATTCCCGAGGTTGCGCAGGACTCCTATTGACTATTTGGTTGGTTTCCTTTTCGAGGACAAAACAAGGAACGAGTTTTGGGATTATGCATCGGTACCGGTATGAACGGAGTAGGACAGTTGGCAAGCAATACATTGAGCTCTTCTTATTGATAAAGCCAGTAATAATCAAACTAGAAAGGAAAAGGAAAAAGACAAAGAAAAATATCTACACGAAACTTCGCGTAACATCAATGGCATAGGACCTAGATGTGCATTACTTAGAGCACATCTAGATGTGCTTTAGCAATACTGTCAAACAAAACCCCTAATCATCATTGCAAATAGCGCATAGAACATGGCTAATGCGACAACCACAACTATACATGCTAGTTCCTTCTTGTCTCTTGCTTTCATCTGTTGCCTGTGATTGATTCTTTCTTGCTTCATCGTACTGATTGTACATTCCAGATCAGCCAATTTCTTCTTCATCTTTACGTTATACTGAGAAACCGCCTGCCAATGTCGAATCCCTCCGTGCATACATGTCGAGCGGGAGTGTGCCCATGCACACAACTCGGCTTTTGGTACATCTCGGTGGCGCAAAACTCAGAGTCGAACTCGTGTTGCGGGAGTCTGGAGTCAAGCTCCGGATCCGTTGGCATATCGCTTTCCTGGGGGGGGGTCATTAAGGACGGATTCAGCAAGGAGCTATACTTTGGACATGCTAAAAAAGATCAGGATAGATTGGAACCTGACAGGACGATTCAGATCCATAGTACACCTGCCCTCTGATGAAGGCAAGTGCTCGGCGGCGACCGTCGTTGTGGCGGCGATACGAGCAGGAGCAGCCGCACCGAAACCATCAGCACAACTCGTCGGCATTCCCCCAATGTCAGCACCACGCGAGGGAATTTGGAGGCTATGTAGGGATTTGGGGGAAATGGGGAAACTGTGGAGATAAGCTAACGGTCGGGAACTACTTATGGCACTATATGTTGTATACGACACACTGTTTATACATGTCGTCTGTGTTAGGTATTACAAATCACACACGATTTCCGCACCAAATCGTGTGAGAAGACAACGTAGGTTAGACATGGTTGTCGTTACATAACCGTATGTGATGTACTACCCTATCCATATAATTGAGTTACAGTGAGATACCGTGTAAACAGCCGCTCTACAGATATCTGTAAAAAACAACTGCTCTACATATAGAGATGGCGGCGGTGGCCTAGGTAGTGACTACCGGAGAAGAGGTCAATCCTCGGTCGGTGGGCGGTGGCGACGTCATAGGAGGTCAATCCTCGGTCTGTGGCGGGAGATAGGAGGAGCTCAACTATCGAGGTCGGCGGCGGCGTGATTCGAGCACATCCATCACGGTCGATGGCGGGATGGTGGAGGTCGAACTTCAGGCGGCAGCCGCACTAAGCTTTGCTCCTTGGCCCTGCTGTCTCCGCGTGCTGGCGCATCACGCTTGTCTGTCTGCTGGGTGGAGGTCGCTGCGCGGCTAATTAATTAAGGTATTCTTTCCGTGAGTGGCTTAATTAAGGTATTCAATTCCTAAGGGTAGTGTTGCACTAGTACTCTGCGTGTAAATTGACTGGCATTAATTTTTGTCATTGCACGCCTGGATAACAACATGGAGCGCCCTCAGTAATTATTAAAATAAAACCTTGTGATTTATGCACGCATCTTTGGGCAGCAGTTAATCCGTATATTAATATTGTTGTTTTGTTTTTAATTACCATTCGTGTGCTGCAGATGGAACAATCTCGATGGATGAAGAATCACAAAACCGCAGATTTTATCAGTGGCGTGATAGAGTGCATGAATTTGGTTGAAAGTAAAAAGAAGTGAATTGGTGATGCGGATTACATCCTATGTCCATGTACTGATTGTGCCAATGCAGATGTCCAGATGCACTTAGTCTCTAGGGGATTCATGGATGGATATACACGTTGGACCAGTCATGGTGAAGAGGAGGTCATGGATGAAGATACCCAGGGCAGCGAGATGCCAAACCCCGATCAGTGTCACATGGATGTTGAATCTAACATCGGGGCAGAGGCGTCAAGTTACCAATGGAACACCGGAAAGCCGAAATGCCCACTGGAAAACCAAGATGTCGACGCAGATGACGACAATCTTGATATGCCAGATTTTGCTGCTATGATTGCAGATTTCGAGGGCCCAAAAAGGATATGATTGGGTACAAGGATCTGCCCCAACATTGATGCGGACTCCAAGAAAGAGTTGTATCCAGGTTGCAAAAATATATATTCCAGGTTGAGTGCCACCCTGGCGCTTCTCAGATTTAAAGCAGCAAACGGTCTATCAAACAAGGGCTTGACAGAGATGTTAGGTATTTTCAAATAAATTCTTCCAGAAGATAATGTGCTCCCCAGAAGCACGAATGTAGTGCAAAAAATTGTTTGCCCATTGGAACTTGAAATACATAATATACACGCTTGTGTGAATGATTGTATATTGTACCGTGGTGAGTACAAAGATTTGCATGCATGTCCCACATGCAAGCATGCACAATACAAGTGCAGGAGAGAAAAGGACAAGTACAAATTGGACGATGAGATCAAAACAGGAATCCCGTTCAAGGTTGTTTGGTACTTGCCTTTAATTCCAAGGTTGAGGCATTTGTTTGCAAACCCTAGAGAGGCAAAGAGGTTGTGGTGGCATCATGATGAGAGAATTGCGGATAGGTTCATGAGGCACTCTAAAGGTGGGGCTCAGTGGGAACTAATCGACAAAAAGTTTGTAAAATTTGCCAAGGATCCTAGAAGTATAAGGCTCGGGGAGTGTACTGACGAGATGAATCCTTTTGGCGATATGAGCACCAATCACAGGACATGGTCGGTGCTTCTATGCATATATAACCTAGCACCTTGGTTGTGTATGAAGAAAAAATACATTATGATGTCAATGATTATCCAAGGCCCAAAGCAACCTGGAAATGACATCGACATTTACTTTCAGCTACTGGTAGAAGAACTGCTGACAGTGTGGATAGATGTGCTTGCTGTAAAATGTTATGATGCTTACAAAAAGGAGATTTTCGATCTACATGCGATGCTGGTGCACACCATTCAAGATATGCCGGCATTAGGCAACACATCAGGGCAGAAAACAAAGGGAGATGTAGGGTGTGTCACATGCATGGATAGGACAGCTAGCAGAAGACTTCCCAACTCGTGCAAAACAGTGTATTTGCGTCATTGTTGGTTCTTATGGAAAAATCACCCATACCGAAAGATGAAAGCTGAATTTGATGGTACTGCAGAGGCAGGTGCAGGACCAAGACCCTATGACAGGGAGGTGGTCCACAACATGGCTAAAAAATTAATCTTGTGCTTGGCAAGAACCACCCTTTGACGATGAAACAAACACCCAAGGGTCAAGTGTTTAAGAAGAAATAGGTGTTTTGGAAATTACCTTACTGGGACACATTTGTTGTCAGTTAAGACACCCTCTTCCTACTCCGCAAACATCAGAAGTCTCGTGGATGTGAGCTCAGGTAAAATGAAGTTGGGACACATGAAGTCACATGATTGCCACGTAATGTTGACACAAATCCTCCCGGTGGCCATCAGGGATTTGATGGACAAATATATAAGAAACACACTCATTGACCTCTGTGATTTCTTCAACCAACTATGGCAGAAAGTTGTAAATCCTAAAGAGTTGGATCATATGCAAGATGATATTGCAATAATATTTTCCAACCTAGAGATGTTTTTCCCACCGTCATTCTTTGATGTCATGGTCCATCTCACTGTGCACCTTGTCGACGAGATAAATTATTGTGGTCCTGTGTTTCTTCGCAACATGTATCCCTTCGAGCGGTTCATGGGAATACTGAAGCGCTTTTGTCGGAACCGAAACCATCTAGAGGCAAGCATCCTACAAGGTTATACCACGGAGGAGGTGGTTGAGTTTTGCACCGAATACATGAAACAAAGACCTATAGGTTTGCCCCTCTCCCGCCATGAGGGAAGGCTGAAAGGTAAGCCTGTTGGGGAATGTAGTAATTTCAAAAAATTTCCTACGCACACGCAAGATCATGGTGATGCATAGCAATGAGAGGGGAGAGTGTTGTCTACGTACCCTCGTAGACCGACAGCGGAAGCGTTATGACAACGCGGTTGATGTAGTCGTACGTCTTCACGGCCCGACCGATCAAGCACCGAAACTACGGCACCTCCGAGTTTTAGCACACGTTCAGCTCGATGACGATCCCCGGACTCCGATCCAGCAAAGTGTCGGGGAAGAGTTTCGTCAGCACGACGGCATGGTGACGATCTTGATGTTCTACCGTCGCAGGGCTTCGCCTAAGCACCGCTACAATATTATCGAGGAGTATGGTGGAAGGGGGCACCGCACACGGCTAAGAAAACGATCACGAGGATCAACTTGTGTGTCTAGAGGTGCCCCCTTGCCCCCGTATATAAAGGAGCAAGGGGGTGCGGCCAGCCCTAGGAGGAGGCGCGCCGGAGGAGTCCTACTCCTACCGGGAGTAGGACTCCCCCCTTTCCCTAGTTGGATTAGGACTTGGGGGGAAGGAGGAGAGGGAAGAAAGGAAAGGGGGGGGGGCGCCACCCCCCTCCTTGTCCAATTCGGACTTGGGGGGGGGAGGGGCGCGCGGCAGCCCCTAGGCCTCCTCTCCTCTTCCTCCACTAGGCCCATTAAGGCCCATTAGGTTACTGGGGGGTTCCGGTAACCTCCCGATACTCCGGTAAAATGCCGATTTCACCCGGAACACTTCCGATGTCCAAACATAGGCTTCCAATATATCAATCTTTATGTCTCGACCATTTCGAGACTCCTCGTCATGTCCGTGATCACATCTGGGACTCCGAACATGCTTCGGTACATCAAAATAACAAAACTCATAATGAAACTGTCATCGTAACGTTAAGCGTGCGGACCCTACGGGTTCGAGAACAATGTAGACATGACCGAGACATGTCTCCGGTCAATAACCAATAGCGGAACCTGGATGCTCATATTGGCTCCCACATATTCTACGAAGATCTTTATCGGTCAGACCGCATAACAACATACTTTGTTCCCTTTGTCATCAGTATGTTACTTGCCCGAGATTCGATCATCGGTATCTCAATACCTAGTTCAATCTCGTTACCGCTAAGTCTCTTTACTTGTTTCGTAATACATCATCTCGCAACTAACTCATTAGTTGCAATGCTTGCAAGGCTTATGTGATGTGCATTACTGAGAGGGCCCAGAGATATCTCTCCGACAATCGGAGTGACAAATCCTAATCTCGAAATACGCCAACCCAACATGTACCTTTGGAGACACCTGTAGAGCTCCTTTATAATCACCCAGTTACGTTGTGACGTTTGGTAGCACACAAAGTGTTCCTCCGGCAAACGGGAGTTGCATAATCTCATAGTCATAGGAATATGTATAAGTCATGAAGAAAGCAATAGCAACATACTAAACGATTGGGTGCTAAGCTAATGGAATGGGTCATATCAATCACATCATTCTCCTAATGATGTGATCCCATTAATCAAATGACAACACATGTCTATGGTTAGGAAACATAACCATCTTTGATTAACGAGCTAGTCAAGTGGAGGCATACTAGTGACTTTTAGTTTGTCTATGTATTCACACAAGTATTATGTTTCCGGATAATACAATTCTAGCATGAATAATAAACATTTATCATGATATAAGGAAATAAAATAATAACTTTATTATTGCCTCTAGGGCATATTTCCTTCAAAGCCGGTCCTTGCTGGCACGCAAATGGCTGCACCCGGAGAATTGGCAGAGAAAACCCATTTGACGTTACTGCTTAACAACCCAGTTCTCATCGCTTATGCCGAAGAACACTTGGCAGAGATATGCCAAAGCTTCTTACCAATGGTGCCTTCATCAGATGTGGAGATGAAGGAGCACACTAGGAACTACGCCGAATGGCTGAAGAATCATTTGGCACAAGGATCCATCAATCACATTGCTATGTGTTCGGCACAAAAGCCATCACCTACGGTGTTGACATACCAAGCATATAACATAAAGGGATACATGTTCTACACTAAGGAACGTGATCAGAAGACCTCATATTAGAACAACTCTGTTTGAATAGAATGCATGACTGTAAATGAAGCTGATAAAAGGGTATACTATGGAACCATCAAAGAGATTTGGGAGCTTGACCATGTGAAAGTTAAGGTGGCATTATTCAGGTGCGCATGGATCCCTCTTGGTCAGGTAAGGATTATGAGTACAGGAAGACCTGTGTTAACAGGACAACGATGGCATATCACGCGGACCCATTCATTCTTGCCAACGATGCTACCCAGATTTTCTTTGTGGAAGACCCCTTGCATAAGAACTGCCATTGAGCGATGCATGGGAAGAGAAGGGTACTGGGTGTCGACGATGTTGCCGATGAGGACAAGTACGATGAATTTGATGAGTTGCCAGCCAAGGGATCACGCACCCTTGTAACAGAGCAGCGTAAAATCATCAAAAACCCCAAGTTCATTCGGGGTCAACTTAATGATCCCAGTTCCCCCATGTACATGGGAATTAAGCCATAAGACTAGTATTTATGCCTACCCTGCAACTTAATTCGTTCAATTTAGAACTATCGCATGTACTGAATTTGTGAGTTGTGGCCGGTTTTCTGTTGATGTAAGAACCGTTAATATGTTAACCTTGAAATGATGTCAGCTCAGGCAATGAATATGAACTGTTTTTTGTTATTATTATTGTTATATCATAGAGGTTAGCACACTCGATTGATCTCACTACAGTATGTGTGAACAAAAATATGCAATCTAGTTTGCGAATAGCACACGGTTCCTTGATGAAGGCCGTGTGCCGACCAAACCCCGCCACCCCACCCATGATCTGAGTCGTGCTTTCAGATTGGCCAGAACCCGAACCCCATGGATCATACGTATGCACCGTTGGATGCTCCCAGATCAAATGGCGGTCCTCATCCCTTTCGACAACACATGCAGTTTCGGTAGTAATTTTATTTTTACGCACAAAATGCACGTTAATCTCAAAAAAATATAGCTAACGATACCTGAAATGCGCCAGAAAATCAAACCCGTGGTATAATGGTGATTTCGGACAGTGGAAATTTTTATGAGGCCAAATGATGAAGTCACCGGCCACAGGAGTTTGAATTGACACGTCTCCTTTTGGAAAACCATGATCCTTCATGTGAGATGCTCCGGTTTGGAAGGAGCGGTCATCAAAACTTGTGCCAAACTTTACCAATTTTTTTCCACGGGGTCGTGAGAGCACGCACATCGATTTTGATGATGTCCGAACTCCATCTGAATTTCATGTAATTAAAATACCAACTAGCACTAGTGCGCGTCGGTCCTAAACAAACGGTTTTGAACCCCTTTCCCCGACGACATTTGAAACCGTCGTCAAGTGAGTGTGATCGATAGAGGGGTCCTTTCCACATGACCCAGAAACCGTCGGGGATATGCCCTCCTGGCACGCACACTCAACAAATGAGAACGTGTGCAATCGGCGAGTGCTCAAATACGGAAATACATACAGTAGAGCTAAAAATACAATTATACGGTGAAATTATTTCCGGTCGCAAGTACATCCCACACAGTCAGTCCCCGCTAAACGCTTCCATTCATATGTACACCCCACACAGTTGCTCCAAGGAAAACGTTTCTGTTCACAGGTACATCACACATAATTTTCCCGTTAAATCGTTTGCGTTATTGTATGTATCACACACGGTCCGTAGAAGAAATTGTGTGGCAAAGGCTGTCCATCACACACGGTTTTTATGTGATAAACGTTTGCGCAAGGTGGCCTAACACAAACAGTTTTCAAGAGAAAGTCGTGTGTGATTGTTCATTGATCCAACACGGTTTATTCCTAGAAACTATGTGCGTTGCCTGAGGTCATCGCCCATGGTATTTTTTCAACAACTGTTTGGAATAGCAAAACCCAATTAGCAGGCTAATTATCTGATTATTCATAATCCATTTATTAATCTAATTGACATTTCATATTAAGCACACAATATATTTCATTTTCATATTAAGGAAGCAGAATTTCATAATTTAAATACATCAGAGTACAACATGATATAGCTTCAAAACACTCAGCTACCCCATTACACAACTGCACCAGCAGCAAGTTCCACATGCAACATGTAGAACCTTTCGAAATTAGCATCATAGACGATATATAGACAGATGCATGTCCTCTGGAAAACTGCTGAAGCGGAAGGCGAATATTGAGACTTCATTCATGTTGAAGGTGTTTGCAACTTTAGGCCAGTGCCTGTGGATGATTGACCGTTCGTCCTTCGTCCTCTTCAAGAACACTTCAATATTGAACCGTGGGTGTTGTATGAATACCTTCCTCGCCTCCTGACCATAGAGGTGGTTTGAGAGGTAATCATCAGTGAACTGCTTTGGAAAGGCCTGAAAACAAGGATGTCATAAATATCTTGTCTATATTGGAAATGGGGCAAAGGAATAAGGCAAGCTATAATAGTTAGTACCATCTTGTAGTGAACTGATGTCTTCTTCATTATGCAGACAAAGATCTTGTTGTTTTTTGTCGCTAATTTCTTTGTCCTAACAATCTTTCTGAGTTTCTTGATTTGATTGATATTCATGGACAACTCATTTCCCCATATGCAAAAAGGGCCGAACTGTGGGTCAAAACCACTGACAGCATGACCTACATGTGCAAGACCAAATTGTTAAAAACCAAAATATTAGAATGGTTCCTGCAATTGCACAATAATGTGCTATTAGAGAACGGACCATGCACGTGCTAACCTCGATTGTAAACCTTAGTGCTTCCCATTGTTTCCCTGCAACACATATAAGGTAGTTACTCAATAGGTTAAGTAAGGGTTCGCATGCTATCAGTAAAATATGTTGATGAAAAATAAGCACATTGCAGATTCATGAGATTAATTCAAGCCACACAGAAAACCCATTTACTCAAACCAAGCATGATTAAGAACTAGGAAATATAGCACTTGTATATGTTTCTCATGTATTAAGTGCAACCAAATTAGATTTATTCCTCACATGCACAACAATACAAAATTCTACCCACGACAATTGGACATCGCATTGCAAAATTGAACCAAGTAGTTTACTAAAAACCACAACAAATGAACCAAACAATAACTGAGCACCACATTGCACAATATAACATACTCCTAATAGAAGATCAGACAGTTAACCAAACAGTTAACTACAACCAATTGTAGCAATTGTATTTGTTTCTCATGTATTTACTATAGCCAAATTCAATTTATTCCTCACAGGGTATACAATAACAGAATGCACAACAAGTATTGGACATCGCATTGCAGAATTGAACCAAACAGTTAACTAAACACCACTACACAAATGAACCAAACATTAACCGAGAACCACATTGCACAATGTATAACCAAACCAAGCATGCTTGACAACTTGGAAATATAGCAATTTTATTCGTTTCTCATGGATTTTGTAAAGATAAATGATGTCTACTACACAACCTTCTTCTTGTAGACGTTGTTGGGCCTCCAAGTGAAGAGGTTTGTAGGACAGTAGCAAATTTCCCTCAAGTGGATGACCTAAGGTTTATCAATCCGTAGGAGGCATAGGATGAAGATGGTCTCTCTCAAGCAACCCTGCAACCAAATAACAAAGAGACTCTTGTGTCCCCAACACACCCAATACAATGGTAAATTCTATAGGTGCACTAGTTTGGCGAAGAGATGGTGATACAAGTGCAATTTGGATAGTAGATAATAGTTTTTGTAATCTGAAATAATAAAAACAGCAAGGTAGCAAGTGATAAAAGTGAGCGTAAACGGTATTGCAATGCATTGAAACAAGGCCTAGGGTTCATACTTTCACTAGTGTAAGTTCCATCAACAATACTAACATAATTGGATCACATAACTATCGCTCAACATGCAACAAAGAGTCACTCCAAAGTCACTAATAGCGGAGAACGAATGAAGAGATTATGGTAGGGTACGAAACCACCTCAAAGTTATTCTTTCCAATCAATCCGTTGGGCTATTCCTATAAGTGTCACAAACAGCCCTACAGTTCGTACTAGAATAACACCTTAACACACAAATCAACCAAAACCATAATGTCACCTAGATACTCCAATGTCACCTCAAGTATCCGTGGGTATGATTATATGATATGCGTCACACAATCTCAGATTCATCTATTCAACCAACACATAGAACCTCAAAGAGTGCCCCAAAGTTTCTACCGGAGAATCACGACGAAAACATGTGCCAACCCCTATGCATAGGTTCATGGGCGGAACCCGCAAGTTGATCACCAAAACATACATCAAGTGAATCACGTGATATCCCATTGTCACCACAGATATCCACGGCAAGACATACATCAAGTGTTCTCAAATATTTAAAGACTCAATCCGATAAGATTACTTCAAAGGGGAAACTCAATTCATGACAAGAGAGAAGAGGGGGAGGAGAAACATAGGATCCAACTATAATAGCAAAGCTCGCGATACATTAAGATCGTGCCAAATCAAGAACACGAGAGAGAGAGAGAGATCAAACACATAGCTACTGGTACATACCCTCAGCCCCGAGGGACAACTACTCCCTCCTCGTCATGGAGAGCACCGGGATGATGAAGATGGCCACCGGTGAGGGTTCCCCCCTCCGACAGGGTGCCGGAACAGGGTCCCGATTGACTTTCGGTGGCTACGGAGGCTTCTGGCGGCAGAACTCCCGATCTATCTTGTGTTCTAGAAGTTTTAGGGTATATGGAGTTATATAGGCATAAGAAGCACGTCAAGGGAGCCACGGGGGCCCGACTAGGTAGGGGGCGCGCCCTAGGGGGGTGGGTGCGCCCCCCACCCTCGTGGGCAGCTCCCATATCTTCTGACGTGGGGTCCAAGTCCATCAGGTGTGTTTCATTCCAAAAATAACTTCTCCAGTTGATTTCGTTCCGTTTCGACTCCGTCTGATATTCCTTTTCTTCAAAACACTGAAATAGGCATAAAACAACAAATCTGGGCTGGGCCTCCGGTTAATAGGTTAGTCCCAAAAATAATATAAAAGTGGAAATAAAAGCCCAATATTGCCCAAAACAGTAGATAATATAGCATGGAGCAATCAAAAATTATAGATACATTGGACACGTATCAAGCATCCCCAAGCTTAATTCCTGCTCGTCCTCGAGTAGGTAAATGCTAAAAAAGAATTTTTGATGCGGAGTGCTACTTGGCATAATTTCAATGTAATTCTTCCTACTTGTGATATGAATATTCAGATCCATAAGATTCAAGACAAAAGTTCATATTGACATAAAAACAATAATACTTCAAGCATACTAACAAAGCAATTATGTCTTCTCGAAATAACATGGCCAAAGAGAGCTATCCCTACAAAATCATATAGTCTGGCTATGCTCCATCTTCACCACACAAAATATTTAAATCGTGCACAACCCCTATGACAAGCCAAGTAATTGTTTCATACTTTTGATGTTCTCAAACTTTTTCAATCTTCACGCAATACATGAGCGTGAGCCATGGACATAGCACTATAGGTGGAATAGAATGGTGGTTGTGGAGAAGACAAAAAAGGAGAAGATAGTCTCACATCAACTAGGCGTATCAATGGGCTATGGAGATGCCCATCAATAGATATCAATGTGAGTGAGTAGGGATTGCCATGCAACGGATGCACTAGAGCTATAAGTGTATGAAAGCTCAACAAAAGAAACTAGTGGGTGTGCATCCAACTCGCTTGCTCACGAAGACCTAGGGCAATTTGAGGAAGCCCATCATTGGGATATACAAGCCAAGTTCTATAATGTAAAATTCCCACTAGTATATGAAAGTGACAACATATGAGACTCTCTATATGAAGAACGTGGTGCTACTTTGAAGCACAATATATGAGACTCGCTATATCATGGTGCTACTTTGAAGCACAAGTGTGAAAAAAGGATAGTAGCATTGCCCCTTTTTATTTATTTTCTTTTTTTATTTGGCCTTTCCTTTTTTATTTGGCCTTTCTTTTTTTGGCCTTTCCCTTTTTTTGGACTTTCTTTTTTTTCTTTTTTTGGGACAATGCTCTATTGAATGGTGACCATCACACTTCTATTTATTTACAACTCAAGAATTACAACTCGATACTAGAACAAAGATGACTCTATATGAATGCCTCCGGCGGTGTACCGGGATATGCAATGAATCAAGAGTGACATGTATGAAAGAATTATGAATGGTGGCTTTTCCACAAATACAATGTCAACTACATGATCATGCAAAGCAATATGACAATGATGAAGCGTGTCATAATAAACGGAACGGTGGAAAGTTGCATGGCAATATATCTCGGAATGGCTATGGTGGCTGTTTTGAGGAAGGTATATGGTGGCTGTTTTGAGGAAGGTATATGGTGGGTTTATGGTACCGGCGAAAGTTGCGCGGTACTAGAGAGGCTAGCAAAGGTGGAAGGGTGAGGGTGCGTATAATCCATGGACTCAACATTAGTCATAAAGAACTCACATACTTATTGCAAAAATCTATTAGTTATCAAAACAAAGTACTACGCGCATGCTCCTAGGGGGATAGATTGGTAGGAAAAGACCATCGCTCATCCCCGACCGCCACTCATAAGGAAGACAATCAATAAACACTTCATGCTCCGACTTCGTTACATAACGGTTCACCATACGTGCATGCTACAGGAATCACAAACTTCAACACAAGTATCTCTCAAATTCACAAATACTCAACTAGCATGACTCTAATATCACCATCTCCATATCTCAAAACAATTATCAAGCATCAAACTTCTCTTAGTATTCAACACACTCATAAGAGAATTTTATTATTCTTGAATACCCAGCATATTAGGATTTTAAGCGAATTACCATGCTATTTAAGACTCTCAAAATAATCTAAGTGAAGCATGAGAGTTCATCTATTTCTTCAAAATAAAACTACCACCATGCTCTAAAATATATAAGTGAATCACTAGAGCAAATGACAAACTACTCCGAAGGATATAAGTGAAGATCAATGAGTAGTTGAATAATTATGCAACTATGTGAAGACTCTCTAACATTTAATAATTTCAGATCTTGGTACTTTATTCAAACAGCAAGCAAAGAAAAATAAAATGACATCTAAGAATAGCAAACATCATGTGAAGAAGCAAAAACTTAGGATCAACCGATACTAACCGATAGTTGTTGAAGAAGAAAGGTGGGATGCCAACCGGGGGATCCCCAAGCTTAGATGCTTGAGACTTCTTGAAATATTATATTGGGGTGCCTTGGGCATCCCCAAGCTTGAGCTTTTGTTTCTCCTTAATTCCTCTCATATCACGGTCTCCCTAAATCTCAAAAGCTTCATCCACACAAAACTCAACAAGGACTCGTGAGATAGGTTAGTATAAACCATTGCAAAAACCTTATCATACTCTACTGTAGCAAATCACTAAAATTATTATTCAACATTTCATACTAAATGCCTCTGCATATTTAATAGTCCTATCCTCAAATAGAATCATTAAAGAAGCAAACATATGCAAACAATGCAGCAATCTGCCTAAACAGGATAGTCTGTAAAGAATGATGCAACATCCATACTTCCCTAGCTCCAAAAATTATGAAAGAAAATCCCACTGTAGTAAATTTATCAGAGCTTAATATGAAAAAGGTTTCAACATTTTATCACATTCTTACTTTTCTAGGGAATTATTGCAACAGCGGTAAACTTTCGGTTTTCAAACAGCAACATGTATACTTGTAACATAGGCATAGTAAAGGCTATCAATGCCACTTTTATTGAAATAAAAGATGTAAAACATTATTATAAATAACAGCAAGAAAATCCTAACAAAATAAATTGATTCTCCAAGCAAAACACATATCATGTGGCGAATAAAAATATAGCTCCAAGTAAAGTTACCGATGAACGAAGACGAAAGAGGGGATGCCTTCCGGGGCATCCCCAAGCTTAGGCTCTTGGTTGTCCTTGAATATTACCTTGGGGTGCCTTGGGCATCCCCAATATTAGGCTCTTACCACTCCTTGTTCCATAGTCCATCGAATCCTTACCCAAAACTTGAAAACTTCACAACACAAAACTTAAAGTAGAAAACTCGTAAGCTCCGTTAGTATAAAAAAAAATCACCACTTCAAGGTACTATAATGAACTCATTCTAAATTCATATTGGTGTAATATCTACTGTATTCCAACTTATCTATGGTTCATACCCTCCGATACTACTCATAGATTCATCAAAATAAGCAAACAACACATAGAAAACAGAATCTGTCAAAAACAGAACAGTCTGTAGTAATCTGGATCAAACGTATACTTATGGAACCCCAAAAATTCTAAAATAAATTGCTGGACCTGAGGAATTTATCTATTAATCATCTTCAAAAATAATTAACTAAATAGGACTATCCAAATAAAAATGGCAGCATTTCTCGTGAGCGCTAAAGTTTCTGTTTTGGACAGCATGATCAACAAGACTTTCCCCAAGTCTTCCCAATGGTTCTACTTGGCACAAACAATAATTAAAAGAATAAAAACACATCTAAAAAAAGGCTAGATGAATTATTTATTACTAAACAGGAGCAAAAAGCAAGGAACTAAAATAAAATTGGGTTGCCTCCCAACAAGCGCTATCGTTTAACGCCCCTAGCTAGGCATGATGATTTCAACGATGCTCACATAAAGGATAAGAATTGTAACATAAAGAGAGCATCATGAAGAATATGACTAGCACATTTAAGTCTAACATACTTCCTATGCATAGGGATTTTGTGAGCAAACAACTTGTGGGAATAATAATCAACTAGCATAGGAGAGCAAAACAAGCATAATTTCAAGATTTTGAGCACGTAGAGAGGAAACTTGATATTATTGCAATTCCTACAAGCATATGTTCCTCCCTCATAATAATTTTCAGTAGCATCATGAATGAATTCAACAATATAACCAGCACCTAAAGCGTTCTTCTCATGATCTACAAGCATAGAAAATTTACTAATCTCCACACAAGCAAAATTCTTCTCATGAATAATAGTGGGAGCAAACTCAACAAAATAACTATCATGTGATTGAAAATTAAGATCAAGATGACAAGTTTCATGGTTATAATTATTATTTAAAGCATACATGTCATCACAATAATCATCATAGATAGGCATGCTTTCATCATAATAAATTTGCTCATCAAAACTTGGGGGACAAAAAATATCATCTTCATCAAACATAGCTTCCCCAAGCTTGTGGCTTTGCATATTATTAGCATCATGGATATTCAAGGAATTCATACTAACAACATTGCAATCATGCTCATCATTCAAATATTTAGTGCCAAACATTTTATAGATTTCTTCTTCTAACACTTGAGCACAATTATCCTTTCCATCATACTCACGAAAGATATTAAAAAGGTGAAGCGTATGAGACAAACTCAATTCCATTTTTCCATTTTTTATAGTTTTCTTTTATAAACTAAACTAGTGATAAAACAAGAAACTAAAAGACTAGATTGCAAGATCTAAAGATATACCTTCAAGCACTCACCTCTCGACAACGGCGCCAGAAAAAAGCTTGATGTCTACTACACAACCTTCTTCTTGTAGACGTTGTTGGGCCTCCAAGTGCAGAGGTTTGTAGGACAGTAGCAAATTTCCCTCAAGTGGATGACCTAAGGTTTATCAATCCGTAGGAGGCGTAGGATGAAGATGGTCTCTCTCAAGCAACCCTGCAACCAAATAACAAAGAGTC
Organism: Triticum urartu; assembly: GCF_056163025.1. NCBI lineage: Eukaryota > Viridiplantae > Streptophyta > Magnoliopsida > Poales > Poaceae > Triticum > Triticum urartu. The sequence continues at coordinate 92,975,028 of NC_141878.1, forward strand.
TCTTGTTTCCCCAACACACCCAATACAATGGTAAATTGTATAGGTGCACTAGTTTGGGGAAGAGATGGTGATACAAGTGCAATTTGGATAGTAGATAATAGTTTTTGTAATCTGAAATAATAAAAACAGCAAGGTAGCAAGTGATAAAAGTGAGCGTAAATGGTATTGCAATGCGTTGAAACAAGGCCTAGGGTTCATACTTTCACTAGTGTAAGTTCCCTCAACAATACTAACATAATTGAATCACATAACTATCCCTCAACATGCAACAAAGAGTCACTCCAAAGTCACTAATAGCGGAGAACGAATGAAGAGATTATGGTAGGGTACGAAACCACCTCAAAGTTATTCTTTCCAATCAATCCGTTGGGCTATTCCTATAAGTGTCACAAACAGCCCTAGAGTTCGTACTAGAATAACACCTTAACACACAAATCAACCAAAACCATAATGTCACCTAGATACTCCAATGTCACCTCAAGTATCCGTGGGTATGATTATATGATATGCGTCACACAATCTCAGATTCATCTATTCAACCAACACATAGAACCTCAAAGAGTGCCCCAAAGTTTCTACCGGAGAATCACGACGAAAACATGTGCCAACCCCTATGCATAGGTTCATGGGCGGAACCCGCAAGTTGATCACCAAAACATACATCAAGTGAATCACGTGATATCCCATTGTCACCACAGATATCCACGGCAAGACATACATCAAGTGTTCTCAAATCTTTAAAGACTCAATCCAATAAGATTACTTCAAAGGGGAAACTCAATTCATTACAAGAGAGAAGAGGGGGGGGGGACATAGGATCCAACTATAATAGCAAAGCTCACGATACATCAAGATCGTGCCAAATCAAGAACACGAGAGAGAGAGAGAGGTCAAACACATAGCTACTAGTACATACCCTCAGCCCCGAGGGAGAACTACTCCCTCCTCGTCATGGGGAGCACCGGGATGATGAAGATGGCCACCGGTGAGGGTTCCCCCCTCCGGCAGGGTGCCGGAACAGGGTCCCGATTGACTTTTGGTGGCTACGGAGGCTTCTGGTGGCGGAACTCCCGATCTATCTTGCGTTCTGGAAGTTTTAGGGTATATGGAGTTATATAGGCAGAAGAAGCACGTCAGGGGAGCCACGGGGGCCCAAAAAGGCAGGGGGCGCGCCCCCCACCCTCGTGGGCAGCTCCCGTATCTTCTGACGTGGGGTCCAAGTCCATCAGGTGTGTTTCCTTCCAAAAATAACTTCTCCAGTTGATTTCGTTCCGTTTCGACTCCGTCTGATATTCCTTTTCTTCAAAACACTGAAATAGGCATAAAACAACAAATCTGGGTTGGGCCTCCGGTTAATAGGTTAGTCCCAAAAATAATATAAAAGTGGAAAATAAAGCCCAATATTGCCCAAAACAGTAGATAATATAGCATGGAGCAATCAAAAATTATAGATACGTTGGAGACGTATCAAGCATCCCAAGCTTAATTCCTACTCGTCCTCGAGTAGGTAAATGATAAAAAAGAATTTTTGATGCGGAGTGCTACTTGGCATAATTTCAATGTAATTCTTCCTACTTGTGATATGAATATTCAGATCCATAAGATTCAAGACAAAAGTTCATATTGACATAAAAACAATAATACTTCAAGCATACAAACAAAGCAATTATGTCTTCTCAAAATAACATGGCCAAAGAGAGCTATCCCTACAAAATCATATAGTCTGGCTATGCTCCATCTTCACCACACAAAATATTTAAATCATGCACAACCCCGATGACAAGCCAAGCAATTGTTTCATACTTCTGATGTTCTCAAACTTTTTCAATCTTCACGCAATACATGAGCGTGAGCCACGGACATAACACTATAGGTGGAATAGAATGGTGGTTGTGGAGAAGACAAAAAAGGAGAAGATAGTCTCACATCAACTAGGTGTATCAATGGGCTATGGAGATGCCCATCAATAGATATCAATGTGAGTGAGTAGGGATTGCCATGCAACAGATGCACTAGAGCTATAAGTGTATGAAAGCTCAACAAAAGAAACTAGTGGGTGTGCATCCAACTCGCTTGCTCACGAAGACCTAGGGCAATTTGAGGAAGCCCATCATTGGAATATACAAGCCAAGTTCTATAATGTAAAATCCCCACTAGTATATGAAAGTGACAACATATGAGACTCTCTATATGAAGAACGTGGTGCTACTTTGAAGCACAATATATGAGACTCGCTATATCATGGTGCTACTTTGAAGCACAAGTGTGAAAAAAAGGATAGTAGTATTGCCCTTTTTATTTATTTTCTTTTTTTATTTGGCCTTTCCTTTCTTTATGTTGCCTATGAGGACAAGTACGATGAATTTGATGAGTTGCCAGCCAAGGGATCACGCACCCTTGTAACAGAGCAGCATAAAATCATCAAAAACCCCAAGTTCATTCGGGGTCAACTTAATGATCCCAGTTCCCCCATGTACATGGGAATTAAGCCATAAGACTAGTCTTTATGCCTACCCTGCAACTTAATTCGTTCAATTTAGAACTGTCGCATGTACTGAATTTGTGAGTTATGGCCGGTTTTCTGTTGATGTAAGAACCGTTAATATGTTGACCTTGATATGATGTCAGCTCAGGCAATGAATATGAACTGTTTTTTGTTATTATTATTGTTATATCATAGAGGTTAGCACACTCGATTGATCTCACTACAGTATGTGTGAACAAAAATATGCAATCTGGTTTGCGAATAGCACACGGTTCCTTGATGAAGGCCGTGTGCCGACAACACCCCGCCACCCCACCCATGATCTGAGTCGTGCTTTCAGATTGGCCAGAACCCGAACCCCACGGATCATACGTATGCACCATTGGATGCTCCCAGATCAAACTGCGGTCCTCATCCCTTTCGACAACACATGCAGTTTCGGTAGTAATTTTATTTTTACGCACAAAATGCACGTTAATCTCAAAAAATATATAGCTAATGATACCTGAAATGCACCAGAAAATCAAACCCGTGGTATAATGGTGATTTCATACAGTGGAAATTTTTATGAGGCCAAATGATGAAGTCACCAGCCACAGGAGTTTGAATTGACACGTCTCCTTTTGGAAAACCATGATCCTTCATGTGAGATGCTCCGGTTTGGAAGGAGCGGTCATCAAAACTTGTGCCAAACTTTACCAATTTTTTTCCATGGGGTCGTGAGAGCACGCACATCGATTTTGATGATGTCCGAACTCCATCTGAATTTCATGTAATTAAAATACCAACTAGCACTAGTGCACGTCGGTCCTAAACAAACGGTTTTGAACCCCTTTCCCCGACGACATTTGAAACCGTCGCCAAGTGAGTGTGATCGATACAGGGGTCCTTCCCACATGACCCAGAAACCGTCGGGGATATGCCCTCCTGGCACGCACGCTCAGCAAAATGAGAACGTGTGCAACCGGCGAGCGCTCAAAAATGGAAATACATACGGTAGAGCTAAAAATACAATTATACGGTGAAATTATTTCCGGTCAAAAGTACATCCCACACAGTCAGTCCCCGCTAAACGTTTCCATTCATATGTACGTCCCACACAGTTGCTCCAAGGAAAACATTTCCGTTCACAGGTACATCACACACAATTTTCCTGTTAAATCGTTTGCGTTATTGTATGTATCACACACGGTCCGTAGAAGAAATTGTGTGGCAAAGGCTGTCCATCACACACAGTTTTTATGTGATAAACGTTTGCGCAAGGTGGCCTAACACAAACAATTTTCAAGAGAAAGTCGTGTGTGATTGTTCATTGATCCAACACGGTTTATTCCTAGAAACTATGTGCGTTGCCTAAGGTCATCACCCATGGTATTTTTTCAACAACCGTTTGGAATAGCAAAACCCAATTAGCAGGCTAATTCGCCATTAGCAGGCTAGTTATCCGATTATTCATAATCCATTTATTAATCTAATTGACATTTCATATTAAGCACACAATATATTTCATTTTCATATTAAGGAAGCAGAATTTCATAATTTAAATACATCAGAGTACAACATGATATAGCTTCAAAACAGTCAGCTACCCCATTACACAACTGCACCAGCAGCAAGTTCCACATGCAACATGTAGAACCTTTCGAAATTAGCATCATAGACGATATATAGACAGATGCATCTCCTCTGGAAAACTGCTGAAGCGGAAGGCGAATATTGAGACTTCATTCATGTTGAAGGTCTTTGCAACTTTAGGCCAGTGCCTGTGGATGATTGACCGTTCGTCCTTCATCCTCTTCAGGAACACTTCAATATTGAACCGTGGGTGTTGTATGAATACCTTCCTCGCCTCCTGACCATAGAGGTGGTTTGAGAGGTAATCATCAGTGAACTGCTTTGGAAAGGCCTGAAAACAAGGATGTCATAAATATCTTGTCTATATTGGAAATGGGGCAAAGGAATAAGGCAAGCTATAATAGTTAGTACCATCTTGTAGTGAACTGATGTCTTCTTCATTATGCAGACAAAGATCTTGTTGTTTTTTGTCGCTAATTTCTTTGTCCTAACAATCTTTCTGAGTTTCTTGATTTGATTGATATTCATGGAAAACTCATTTCCCCATATGCAAAAAGGGCCGAACTGTGGGTCAAAACCACTGACAGCATGACCTACATGTGCAAGACCAATTGTTAAAAACCAAAATATTAGAATGGTTCCTGCAATTGCACAATAATGTGCTATTAGAGAACGGACCATGCACGTGCTAACCTCGATTGTAAACCTTAGTGCTTCCCATTGTTTCCCTGCAACACATATAAGGTAGTTAGTCAATAGGTTAAGTAAGGGTTCGCATGCTATCAGTAAAATATGTTGATGAAAAATAAGCACATTGCAGATTCATGAGATTAACTCAAGCCACACAGAAAACCCATTTACTCAAACCAAGCATGATTAAGAACTAGGAAATATAGCACTTGTATATGTTTCTCATGTATTAAGTGCAACCAAATTAGATTTATTCCTCACATGCACAACAATACAAAATTCTACCCACGACAATTGGACATCGCATTGCAAAATTGAACCAAGCAGTTTACTAAAAACCACAACAAATGAACCAAACAATAACTGAGCACCACATTGCACAATATAACATACTCCTAATAGAAGATCAGACAGTTAACCAAACAGTTAACTACAGCCAATTGTAGCAATTGTATTTGTTTCTCATGTATTTACTATAGCCAAATTCAATTTATTCCTCACAGGGTATACAATAACAGAATGCACAACAACTATTGGACATCGCATTGCAGAATTGAACCAAACAATTAACTAAACACCACTACACAAATGAACCAAACATTAACCGAGAACCACATTGCACAATGTATAACCAAACCAAGCATGCTTGACAACTTGGAAATATAGCAATTGTATTCGTTTCTCATGGATTTTGTAAAGATAAATGATGTCTACTACACAACCTTCTTGTAGACGTTGTTGGGCCTCCAAGTGCAGAGGTTTGTAGGGCAGTAGCAAATTTCCCTCAAGTGGATGACCTAAGGTTTATCAATCCGTAGGAGGCATAGGATGAAGATGGTCTCTCTCAAGCAACCCTGCAACCAAATAACAAAGAGTCTCTTGTGTCCCCAACACACCCAATACAATGGTAAACTGTATAGGTGCACTAGTTCGGCGACGAGATGGTGATACAAGTGCAATTTGGATAGTAGATAATAGTTTTTGTAATCTGAAATAATAAAAACAGCAAGGTAGCAAGTGATAAAAGTGAGTGTAAACGGTATTGCAATGCGTTGAAACAAGGCCTAGGGTTCATACTTTCACTAGTGTAAGTTCCCTCAACAATACTAACATAATTGGATCACATAACTATCCCTCAACATGCAACAAAGAGTCACTCCAAAGTCACTAATAGCGGAGAACGAACGAAGAGATTATGGTAGGGTACGAAACCACCTCAAAGTTATTCTTTCCAATCAATCCGTTGGGCTATTCCTATAAGTGTCACAAACAGCCCTAGAGTTCGTACTAGAATAACACCTTAACACACAAATCAACCAAAACCATGATGTCACCTAGATACTCCAATGTCACCTCAAGTATCCGTGGGTATGATTATATGATATGCGTCATACATTCTCAGATTCATCTATTCAACCAACACATAGAACCTCAAAGAGTGCCCCAAAGTTTCTACCGGAGAATCACGACGAAAACATGTGCCAACCCCTATGCATAGGTTCATGGGCGGAACCCGCAAGTTGATCACCAAAACATACATCAAGTGAATCATGTGATATCCCATTGTCACCACAGATATCCACGGCAAGACATACATCAAGTGTTCTCAAATATTTAAAGACTCAATCCGATAAGATTACTTCAAAGGGGAAACTCAATTCATCACAAGAGAGAAGAGGGGGAGGAGAAACATAGGATCCAACTATAGTAGCAAAGCTCGCGATACATCAAGATCGTGCCAAATCAAGAACACGAGAGAGAGAGATCAAACACATAGCTACTGGTACATACCCTCAGCCCCGAGGGAGAACTACTCCCTCCTCGTCATGGAGAGCACCGGTATGATGAAGATGGCCACCGGTGAGGGTTCCCCCCTCCGGCAGGGTGCCGGAACAGGGTCCCGATTGACTTTTGGTGGCTACGGAGGCTTCTGGCGGCGGAACTCCCGATCTATCTTGCGTTCTGGAAATTTTAGGGTATATGGAGTTATATAGGTAGAAGAAGCACGTCAGGGGAGCCACGAGGGGCCCACGTGGCAGGGGGCGCGCCCTAGGGGGTGTGCGCGCCCCCACCCTCGTGGGCAGCTCCCGTATCTTCTGACGTGGGGTCCAAGTCCATCAGGTGTGTTTCCTTCCAAAAATAACTTCTCCAGTTGATTTCGTTCCGTTTCGACTTCGTCTGATATTCCTTTTCTTCAAAACACTGAAATAGGCATAAAACAACAAATCTGGGTTGGGCCTCCGGTTAATAGGTTAGTCCCAAAAATAATATAGAAGTGGAAAATAAAGCCCAATATTGCCCAAAACAGTAGATAATATAGCATGGAGCAATCAAAAATTATAGATGCATTGGAGACGTATCAATAAATTCAATTTATTTCTCACATGGAAGACAATACAAAATTGCAGCCTGAAGAATTGAACATCACATTTCCACAATTGAACCAAACAGTTAACTGAAGACGACAACTAATTAACAAAACAGTTAATAAGTGAGCACCACACTGCACGACATATAGAACATATACACTAGAGCAACAGATTGCATGGTAAAATTAGATGCACAATTCATTAGAATTTGTGAAGGAAAGGCAGGAGCACCACATGTAACGGGTAAACCGAGCATGCTTAACCGGCGTAGCTAGCAAATGGTAAGGTGCTCCTCCATGTTCTGGGGGCCGGCACGAATGACAGCCATCGCGACCTCATCCGCGCGTGCGGCCGCAATTTGCTTCTTCACTGCCAAATGCTCCTTGAGATCCTGGCTATACTGCGTGCACCATGGCTTAGGGCGGCGCTTATTTGGTGGAGGGTCGGTGATTTGTCTGGAAGGTGTCGCGCTCGCACCGGCGGTCGAGGCATGTGGGATGTGGAAGGAGGAGGAGAATGGGGGTTGGGTGTGGATTACCTGCGTGGATATATAGACGAGGCCGAGCAGCGTGAAGGAGGGTCGCCGACGAGGAGGCGGCGCTGTAAGCAAGGAGTGAAGCTTTCAACTTGGAAAGGAAGGCGGAGGGTTGGGGCGGCGCGGGGAGGCAGATATTTCCGCGGAAGCTGAAAATTTGGAATCGCTTTAGCCAAAAAACTGGTGCATAAAGTGTCAGCAGACACGGTCCCTTATTCAGAAATGTGTACGATATGTGGACATCACAAACAATTCAGATAGCTTCACCCGTGTGTGATGAGTTTGAACGTCAAAAGTTTTGGTTTGAATTTCCATGGTTACAGTGGTCATCCACATCATTGCATAATTTGGGTACAGAAAGGAGACTACAGGACACCTACACTTCTTAATCGAGCAAGTTCAGCAATTAAACAGATCTAGCTGACCTAAACATTACTCTAACAAATTAAAGATCAACGCTCTTAATTAAACAAAACAAAGAGTACTACTACGGCTGGTGCTCGTCGATCTCCGCCGCCGCCTCCATGTCTAGCTCACGCCCGACGGTCTCCTGGGGAAGGGGCTCCATGGCATCCATCGCACCATACTCGGCAAGCATCTCGCCATCCACATCCGCCATCTCTTTGGAAAAGGCCACGACCTGGGCGTGGGTGGACGCAATCTGGGCTTGGACGGGCTCCGTCATCGCAAGGTATGCGGCGGAGGAACGGACGGCTGCTCGAACGCTCTCGGTGATTGCCAGCTCTTCGGCCGTGGATTGCCGACCATTGTCGGAGAAGCTTCGTTTGATTTGTGCGGTGACCGCTAGGAGCTGAGTGTGGGCGGCCTCGACATGGTCGTGGGCGGCCTCCATCGGGGCTAAGGCTGCCGCTGCGGAACGGACAGCTGTTGTGCCACTCTCGCCAGTTGCTATCCCCGAGGCAGATGTTGCTGCCACCACCTGAGAAGCAACAGCGGCCGTTTGGGCTGCCTTTGCCGCCCGATCACAGATTGCGGCCGCGCTCATGCACCTTGTTAGCACGCGGATGGCGGCTACGGCCGCGCTCTCGCCAGAGTGGGCTACCGAAGTTTCCCTGACGACGCGGGTCCACGTGCCCATCTTTCACCGGCGACGATTGGACAGTGAAATGATATTTGGGGAGCAAGCTAGTGTGCTTGAGACGCCAGCTATGGACTTTAGCCGACGCACCTTCTTGCGTAAGCCATAGGTGTACTATACACCGACGGTGCTCCAGGATATTTTGTGCCGCATCTCACACGGTTGCGGATAATAACTATGCACGATCTACTTGATTTTTCATCTTGATTTGAATTACATAATGGGGTCACAGCGGCAATGGACGGTGTTTGAATTGCTAGACCTTTTATCTAGAGTGAACATGCAACTATATGTGTGTCGTAAAAGAATTGGCATTATTCAGGGTTCGTTTGAACATTTTATACATTAAATTGGTTTTCTAGCAATTTCAGGTGCATAATTCAAATTTGAACTACATGCACATGCTCGAGTGCATATAAATTGGTTGAAAAATCAAATTTGTGTCCTTGGGTGCATGCTTAGGTCCCATGCAAGAAATGGGAATGAATTTCTAACACTAGGGCCCCATTGATTGCCGGCTAAACATTGAGATGCCTCGTTTTTAAATTCTAGTAAATCCAAAACCCGTCTGAAATTCATGAAACTTGGCATGCTATCATGGAGCGGCATCAACATGCTGTGGTAAAAAAATTGTCCCATTTGGGGCAGGTTTGGGTATATTCTTCTCACAAACCGGAGCTTCTCACAACAAGCATGATGGTTTTTGATAGGGAACGTCCCACCTTTGGGGACGAAAAGATATCCATTGCCTCTTATTGCTTTCAAATTTTTTTTCTCGTGTCAACACCGAACAATAGGAGTGTTGTGTGAATTTTTGTGATTTTTCGGAGTTCGTTTGGACATTTTATGCATTAACTAAGTTTTCCATGCATTTATGTGCATAATTCAAATTTGAAATACATGCACATGCTCCAGTGCATATAAATTGGATGAAAAATCAAAGATGTGTCCTTGGGTGCATGCTTAGGTCCCATGCAAGAAATGAGAATGAATTTCAAACACCAGGGCACAATTGATTGCCAGCAAAACATTGAGATGCCTGGTTTTTAAATTCTAGTAAATCCAAAACCCGTCTGAAATTCATGAAACTTGGCATGCTATCATGGAGCGGCATCAACATGCCGTAGTAAAAAATTTGTCCCATTTGGGGCAGGTTTGGTATATGCTTCTCACAAACCGGAACTTCTCACAACAAGCATGATGGTTTTCGATAGGGAACGTCCCACCTTTGGGGACGAGACGATATCCATTGCCTCTTATTGCTTTCAAATTTTTTCTTGTGTCAACATAGAACAACAGGGGTGTTGTGTGAATTTTTGTGATTTTTCAAGGTTCATTTGGACATTTTTATGAATTAACTGAGCTTTCAATGCATTTATGTGCATAATTCAAATTTGAACTACACGCACATGCTCCAGTGCATATAAATTGGTTGAAAAATCAAATCTGTGTCCTTGGGTGCATTCTTAGGTCCCATGCAAGAAATGGGAATGAATTTCAAACACCAGGGCACCGTTGATTGCCGGCAAAACATTGAGATGCCTCATTTTTAAATTCTAGTAAATCCAAAACCGGTCTGAAATTCATGAAACTGGGCATGCTTTCATGGAGCGGCATCAATGTGTTGTGGTAAAATTTGTGTCCCGTTTGGGGCAAGTTTGGGTATATGCTTCTCACAAACCAGAACTTCTCACAACAAGCATCATGGTTTCGGTAGGAAATGTCCCGCCTTTGGGGACAAAACGATCTCCACTACCTCTTATTGCTTCCAAAAATTTTCTCATGTCAACATAGAACAATAGGAGTGTTGTGTCAATTTTTTGTGATTTTTCCGGGGTTCGTTTGGACAATTTTATGCTTTAACTGGGTTTTCAATGCATTTATGTGCATAATTCAAATTTGAACTACATGCACATGCTCCATTGCATATAAATTGGTTGAAAAATCAAATTTGTGGCCTTGGGGTGCATGCTGAGGTCCCATGCAAGAAATGGGAATGAATTTCAAACACCATGGCACTGTTGATTGCCGACAAAACATTAAGATGCCTGGTTTTAAAATTCTAGTAAATCCAAAACCTGTCTGGAATTCATGAAACTTGGCATGCTATCATGGAGCGGGATCAACATGCCGTGGTAAAAAAATTCCCATTTGGGGCAGTTTGGGTATATGCTTCTCACAAACCGGAGCTTCTCACAACAAGCATGATGGTTTTCGGTCGGGAACGTCCCACCTTTGGGGACGAAACAATATCCATTGCCTCTTATTGCTTTCAAATTTTTTCTCGTGTCAACATAGAACAACAGGAGTGTTGTGTGAATTTTTGTGATTTTTTGGGGTTCGTTTGGACATTTTTATGCATTAACTGAGTTTTTAATGCATTTATGTGCATAATTCAAATTTGAACTACATGCACATGGTCGAGTGCATATAAATTGGTTGAAAAATAAAATATGTATCCTTGGGTGCATGCTTAGGTCCCATGCAAGAAATGGGAATGAATTTCAAACACCAGGGTACCGTTGATTGCTGGCAAAACATTGAGATGCCTCATTCTTAAATTCTAGTAAATCCAAAACTCGTCTGAAATTCATGAAACTTGGCATGCTTTCATGGAGTGGCATCGTCGGTGTCAAAACCGGCGGATCTCGGGTAGGGGGTCTCGAACTGTGCGTCTAAGGCGGATGGTAATAGGAGGCAGGGGACACGATGTTTTACCCAGGTTCGGGCCCTCTTGATGGAGGTAAAACCCTACATCCTGCTTGATTATTCTTGATAATATGAGTTGTACAAGAGTTGATCTACCACGAGATCAGAGAGGCTAAACCCTAGAAGCTAGCCTATGGTATGATTGTATGTTGTCCCACGGACTAAAACCCTTCGGTTTATATAGACACCGGAGGGGGCTAGGGTTACACAGAGTCAGTTACAAGGAAGGAGATCTACATATCCGTATTGCCAAGCTTGCCTTCCACGCCAAGGAGAGTCCCATCCGGACACGGTACGAAGTCTTCAATCTTGTATCTTCATAGTCCAACAGTCCGGCCAAAGGATATAATCCGGCTGTCCGGATACCCCCTAATCCAGGACTCCCTCAATAGCCCCTGAACCAGGCTTCAATGACGATGAGTCCGGCGCGCAGATTGTCTTCGGCATTGCAAGGCGGGTTCCTCCTCCGAAGACTTCATAGAAGATTTTGAACACGAGGATCGTGTCCGGCTCTGCAAAATAAGTTCCACATACCACCGTAGAGGGAATAATATTTACACAAGTCTAATCTGCTGACATTCCCCATGGTGTGACATCACACCACAGCCAGGTCTTTATTCGAATCATTTTTCATAACCTGTCTCAACGTGTTTCGCGAGGCGGTTTCCTTGGCATGTCTTGTCGAAGCAGAGATCGTGTCCCCTTATTACGGGATTCCCATTAATACGGACATGGGTAACCCAACCGCGCCATCAATTACGGCGCCTAGGGGATAAGCAAGTTTTAGCAGGCTGGTGGGGGCGCATAGTTTTGTCCGCCCTTATAAAGGGATAAGGTCTCACCTTTTTCTACCCACGCCTTCTTCCTCCTCGCTCATCCATTCTTGCGCACTCGAGCTCCAGCGCCCAAGTCCACATCCTTCTCCTCAACTCTCTCCAAACATGTCTAGAGTGGGAGGCAAGTGGATGGCCTCCTCCGTCACGGAGGGACACATCAAAAAACTACATGGAGCCGGATACTTAGTCGCGGATATCGCGCACCAGCTGCCAACCGCGGGGCAGATCGTCCCTACCACGGAACCTCGCGAAAGGGTGGTTTTCCTCCCCCACTTCGTCCGTGGACTGGGGTTTCCCCTCCATCCATTCGTCCGTGGCCTTATGTTCTATTATGGGCTGGACTTTCATGATCTGGCCCCGAATTTCATCCTCAACATCTCGGCATTCATCGTCGTGTGCGAGGCTTTCCTCCGCATCCGGCCTATGGCTGAAGACCTTCAATATCAAGCCGAAGGTAGTAGGCGGCCAACAAGTGGAATGCGGCGGAGCCATGGTGGGAAAAATGCCCAATGTTACATGGCTCGAGGGCTCCTTCGTGGAGACCATAAAGGGGTGGCAATCGGGGTGGTTCTACATCACTGAGCCGCGCGACACCAACTGGGTGGCAGCCCCCGAGTTTCGATCTGGAATCCCAACGCGGATCACTTCCTGGAAGGAGAAGGGTCTGTCTTGGGGCTCATCGGTGGAGCTGGACGGACTCCAGAAGTGTATCCGGAACATGACAAGCAAGAAACTTAAGCTTGTCAACATAGTCCAGGTCATGCTCTTCCGCCGGATCCTCCCGTGTCAACAACGGGCTTTCAACTTATGGGAGTTCGAACCGGCCCAGCACCAGACTCTGCGCGAGCTCTTCGACATGACGCATACGGACGTCTGGAAGGTGCTGTTCAAAGGCGCCGAGGTCCCCCCTTCTCTTACCGAGGACCGTGGGCTAAGCGCGAAGCGCCCTGCGAATCCGGTAAGCTCTGTACACCGGGTAGGGTATTTATTTCCCATAGCTTAACCATGTGCGGGGTCTGAGCTCCCATGCCTTCTACAGGACTGGGTGGAGACATCGGAGTAGATTAACTGTCCGGCCTCTCTGCCCGAAGACCCTGCAGACGCTCTCCTGACGGAGATGTGGACTCCGGCTCCTTATGAGGTGCCAGAGAAGACCAAGAAGAAGGCCACGGGAACTTGAAAGAGTTCCCGACACCAGGTGGTATCGGACACATCATCCGATAACTCCGAGACGCACTCCTCCCGTGAAAACGAGGAGAAGGAAGATGAAGATTCTCCCCCTCCAGCCGGGGGAGACAAGAAAAGGAAGGCCGCCCCAACCGGGGAGGCCGAAGGGTCCAAGAAGGGAAGGACTCTCCTTCCGGACTGCTCCACCACCGCTGTCGACGGCGAACACGAGTGGCTGCTCAGGGCCATGCCCCTGGCGAAGTCATAAGTATTCGGATACCAGAGTAACTCATAGCATATTTTGTTGCACTGCTTCTCCTAACGTCGAATATGATTATGCAGCCCTAGAGTTCGTACTAGAATAACACCTTAACACACAAATCAACCTAAACCATAATGTCACCTAGATACTCCAATGTCACCTCAAGTATCCGTGGGTATGATTATATGATATGCGTCACACAATCTCAGATTCATCTATTCAACCAACACATAGAACCTCAAAGAGTGCCCCAAAGTTTCTACCGGAGAATCACGACGAAAACATGTGCCAACCCCTATGCATAGGTTCATGGGCGGAACCCGCAAGTTGATCACCAAAACATACATCAAGTGAATCACGTGATATCCCATTGTCACCACAGATATCCACGGCAAGACATACATCAAGTGTTCTCAAATCTTTAAAGACTCAATCCAATAAGATTACTTCAAAGGGGAAACTCAATTCATTACAAGAGAGAAGAGGGGGGGGGAACATAGGATCCAACTATAATAGCAAAGCTCACGATACATCAAGATCGTGCCAAATCAAGAACACGAGAGAGAGAGAGAGAGGTCAAACACATAGCTACTAATACATACCCTCAGCCCCGAGGGAGAACTACTCCCTCCTCGTCATGGAGAGCACCGGGATGATGAAGATGGCCACCGGTGAGGGTTCCCCCCTCCGGCAGGGTGCCGGAACAGGGTCCCGATTGACTTTTGGTGGCTACGGAGGCTTCTGGTGGCGGAACTCCCGATCTATCTTGCGTTCTGGAAGTTTTAGGGTATATGGAGTTATATAGGCAGAAGAAGCACGTCAGGGGAGCCACGGGGGCCCAAAAAGGCAGGGGGCGCGCCCCCCACCCTCGTGGGCAGCTCCCGTATCTTCTGACGTGGGGTCCAAGTCCATCAGGTGTGTTTCATTCCAAAAATAACTTCTCCAGTTGATTTCGTTCCGTTTCGACTCTGTCTGATATTCCTTTTCTTCAAAACACTGAAATAGGCATAAAACAACAAATCTGGGCTGGGCCTCTGGTTAATAGGTTAGTCCCAAAAATAATATAAAAGTGGAAATAAAAGCCCAATATTGCCCAAAACAGTAGATAATATAGCATGGAGCAATCAAAAATTATAGATACATTGGACACGTATCAAGCATCCCCAAGCTTAATTCCTGCTCGTCCTCGAGTAGGTAAATGCTAAAAAAGAATTTTTGATGCGGAGTGCTACTTGGCATAATTTCAATGTAATTCTTCCTACTTGTGATATGAATATTCAGATCCATAAGATTCAAGACAAAAGTTCATATTGACATAAAAACAATAATACTTCAAGCATACTAACAAAGCAATTATGTCTTCTCGAAATAACATGGCCAAAGAGAGCTATCCCTACAAAATCATATAGTCTGGCTATGCTCCATCTTCACCACACAAAATATTTAAATCGTGCACAACCCCTATGACAAGCCAAGTAATTGTTTCATACTTTTGATGTTCTCAAACTTTTTCAATCTTCACGCAATACATGAGCGTGAGCCATGGACATAGCACTATAGGTGGAATAGAATGGTGGTTGTGGAGAAGACAAAAAAGGAGAAGATAGTCTCACATCAACTAGGCGTATCAATGGGCTATGGAGATGCCCATCAATAGATATCAATGTGAGTGAGTAGGGATTGCCATGCAACGGATGCACTAGAGCTATAAGTGTATGAAAGCTCAACAAAAGAAACTAGTGGGCGTGCATCCAACTCGCTTGCTCACGAAGACCTAGGGCAATTTGAGGAAGCCCATCATTGGGATATACAAGCCAAGTTCTATAATGTAAAATTCCCACTAGTATATGAAAGTGACAACATATGAGACTCTCTATATGAAGAACGTGGTGCTACTTTGAAGCACAATATATGAGACTCGCTATATCATGGTGCTACTTTGAAGCACAAGTGTGAAAAAAAGGATAGTAGCATTGCCCCTTTTTATTTATTTTCTTTTTTTATTTGGCCTTTCCTTTTTTATTTGGCCTTTCTTTTTTTGGCCTTTCCCTTTTTTTGGACTTTCTTTTTTTTTCTTTTTTTGGGACAATGCTCTATTGAATGGTGACCATCACACTTCTATTTATTTACAACTCAAGAATTACAACTCGATACTAGAACAAAGATGACTCTATATGAATGCCTCCGGCGGTGTACCGGGATATGCAATGAATCAAGAGTGACATGTATGAAAGAATTATGAATGGTGGCTTTTCCACAAATACAATGTCAACTACATGATCATGCAAAGCAATATGACAATGATGAAGCGTGTCATAATAAACGGAACGGTGGAAAGTTGCATGGCAATATATCTCGGAATGGCTATGGTGGCTGTTTTGAGGAAGGTATATGGTGGCTGTTTTGAGGAAGGTATATGGTGGGTTTATGGTACCGGCGAAAGTTGCGCGGTACTAGAGAGGCTAGCAAAGGTGGAAGGGTGAGGGTGCGTATAATCCATGGACTCAACATTAGTCATAAAGAACTCACATACTTATTGCAAAAATCTATTAGTTATCAAAACAAAGTACTACGCGCATGCTCCTAGGGGGATAGATTGGTAGGAAAAGACCATCGCTCATCCCCGACCGCCACTCATAAGGAAGACAATCAATAAACACTTCATGCTCCGACTTCGTTACATAACGGTTCACCATACGTGCATGCTACAGGAATCACAAACTTCAACACAAGTATCTCTCAAATTCACAAATACTCAACTAGCATGACTCTAATATCACCATCTCCATATCTCAAAACAATTATCAAGCATCAAACTTCTCTTAGTATTCAACACACTCATAAGAGAATTTTATTATTCTTGAATACCCAGCATATTAGGATTTTAAGCGAATTACCATGCTATTTAAGACTCTCAAAATAATCTAAGTGAAGCATGAGAGTTCATCTATTTCTTCAAAATAAAACTACCACCATGCTCTAAAATATATAAGTGAATCACTAGAGCAAATGACAAACTACTCCGAAGGATATAAGTGAAGATCAATGAGTAGTTGAATAATTATGCAACTATGTGAAGACTCTCTAACATTTAATAATTTCAGATCTTGGTACTTTATTCAAACAGCAAGCAAAGAAAAATAAAATGACATCTAAGAATAGCAAACATCATGTGAAGAAGCAAAAACTTAGGATCAACCGATACTAACCGATAGTTGTTGAAGAAGAAAGGTGGGATGCCAACCGGGGGATCCCCAAGCTTAGATGCTTGAGACTTCTTGAAATATTATATTGGGGTGCCTTGGGCATCCCCAAGCTTGAGCTTTTGTGTCTCCTTAATTCCTCTCATATCACGGTCTCCCTAAATCTCAAAAGCTTCATCCACACAAAACTCAACAAGGACTCGTGAGATAGGTTAGTATAAACCATTGCAAAAACCTTATCATACTCTACTGTAGCAAATCACTAAAATTATTATTCAACATTTCATACTAAATGCCTCTGCATATTTAATAGTCCTATCCTCAAATAGAATCATTAAAGAAGCAAACATATGCAAACAATGCAGCAATCTGCCTAAACAGGATAGTCTGTAAAGAATGATGCAACATCCATACTTCCCTAGCTCCAAAAATTATGAAAGAAAATCCCACTGTAGTAAATTTATCAGAGCTTAATATGAAAAAGGTTTCAACATTTTATCACATTCTTAATTTTCTAGGGAATTATTGCAACAGCGGTAAACTTTCGGTTTTCAAACAGCAACATGTATACTTGTAACATAGGCATAGTAAGGGCTATCAATGCCACTTTTATTGAAATAAAAGATGTAAAACATTATTATAAATAACAGCAAGAAAATCCTAACAAAATAAATTGATTCTCCAAGAAAAACACATATCATGTGGCGAATAAAAATATAGCTCCAAGTAAAGTTACCGATGAACGAAGACGAAAGAGGGGATGCCTTCCGGGGCATCCCCAAGCTTAGACTCTGGGTTGTCCTTGAATATTACCTTGGGGTGCCTTGGGCATCCCCAATATTAGGCTCTTACCACTCCTTGTTCCATAGTCCATCGAATCCTTACCCAAAACTTGAAAACTTCACAACACAAAACTTAAAGTAGAAAACTCGTAAGCTCCGTTAGTATAAAAAAAATAAATCACCACTTCAAGGTACTATAATGAACTCATTCTAAATTCATATTGGTGTAATATCTACTGTATTCCAACTTATCTATGGTTCATACCCTCCGATACTACTCATAGATTCATCAAAATAAGCAAACAACACATAGAAAACAGAATCTGTCAAAAACAGAACAGTCTGTAGTAATCTGGATCAAACGTATACTTATGGAACCCCAAAAATTCTAAAATAAATTGCTGGACCTGAGGAATTTATCTATTAATCATCTTCAAAAATAATTAACTAAATAGGACTATCCAAATAAAAATGGCAGCATTTCTCGTGAGCGCTAAAGTTTCTGTTTTGGACAGCATGATCAACAAGACTTTCCCCAAGTCTTCCCAATGGTTCTACTTGGCACAAACAATAATTAAAAGAATAAAAACACATCTAAAAAAAGGCTAGATGAATTATTTATTACTAAACAGGAGCAAAAAGCAAGGAACTAAAATAAAATTGGGTTGCCTCCCAACAAGCGCTATCGTTTAACGCCCCTAGCTAGGCATGATGATTTCAACGATGCTCACATAAAGGATAAGAATTGTAACATAAAGAGAGCATCATGAAGAATATGACTAGCACATTTAAGTCTAACATACTTCCTATGAATAGGGATTTTGTGAGCAAACAACTTTTGGGAATAATAATCAACTAGCATAGGAGAGCAAAACAAGCATAATTTCAAGATTTTGAGCACGTAGAGAGGAAACTTGATATTATTGCAATTCCTACAAGCATATGTTCTTCCCTCATAATAATTTTCAGTAGCATCATGAATGAATTCAACAATATAACCAGCACCTAAAGCGTTCTTCTCATGATCTACAAGCATAGAAAATTTACTAATCTCCACACAAGCAAAATTCTTCTCATGAATAATAGTGGGAGCAAACTCAACAAAATAACTATCATGTGATTGAAAATTAAGATCAAGATGACAAGTTTCATGGTTATAATTATTATTTAAAGCATACATGTCATCACAATAATCATCATAGATAGGCATGCTTTCATCATAATAAATTTGCTCATCAAAACTTGGGGGACAAAAAATATCATCTTCATCAAACATAGCTTCCCCAAGCTTGTGGCTTTGCATATTATTAGCATCATGGATATTCAAGGAATTCATACTAACAACATTGCAATCATGCTCATCATTCAAATATTTAGTGCCAAACATTTTATAGATTTCTTCTTCTAACACTTGAGCACAATTATCCTTTCCATCATACTCACGAAAGATATTAAAAAGGTGAAGCGTATGAGACAAACTCAATTCCATTTTTCCATTTTTTTTATAGTTTTCTTTTATAAACTAAACTAGTGATAAAACAAGAAACTAAAAGACTCGATTGCAAGATCTAAAGACATACCTTCAAGCACTCACCTCTCGACAACGGTGCCAGAAAAAAGCTTGATGTCTACCACACAACCTTCTTCTTGTTGACGTTGTTGGGCCTCCAAGTGCAGAGGTTTGTAGGACAGTAGCAAATTTCCCTCAAGTGGATGACCTAAGGTTTATCAATCCGTAGGAGGCGTAGGATGAAGATGGTCTCTCTCAAGCAACCCTGCAACCAAATAACAAAGAGTCTCTTGTTTCCCCAACACACCCAATACAATGGTAAATTGTATAGGTGCACTAGTTTGGGGAAGAGATGGTGATACAAGTGCAATTTGGATAGTAGATAATAGTTTTTGTAATCTGAAATAATAAAAACAGCAAGGTAGCAAGTGATAAAAGTGAGCGTAAATGGTATTGCAATGCGTTGAAACAAGGCCTAGGGTTCATACTTTCACTAGTGTAAGTTCCCTCAACAATACTAACATAATTGAATCACATAACTATCCCTCAACATGCAACAAAGAGTCACTCCAAAGTCACTAATAGCGGAGAACGAATGAAGAGATTATGGTAGGGTACGAAACCACCTCAAAGTTATTCTTTCCAATCAATCCGTTGGGCTATTCCTATAAGTGTCACAAACAGCCCTAGAGTTCGTACTAGAATAACACCTTAACACACAAATCAACCAAAACCATAATGTCACCTAGATACTCCAATGTCACCTCAAGTATCCGTGGGTATGATTATATGATATGCGTCACACAATCTCAGATTCATCTATTCAACCAACACATAGAACCTCAAAGAGTGCCCCAAAGTTTCTACCGGAGAATCACGACGAAAACATGTGCCAACCCCTATGCATAGGTTCATGGGCGGAACCCGCAAGTTGATCACCAAAACATACATCAAGTGAATCACGTGATATCCCATTGTCACCACAGATATCCACGGCAAGACATACATCAAGTGTTCTCAAATCTTTAAAGACTCAATCCAATAAGATTACTTCAAAGGGGAAACTCAATTCATTACAAGAGAGAAGAGGGGGGGGGGGACATAGGATCCAACTATAATAGCAAAGCTCACGATACATCAAGATCGTGCCAAATCAAGAACACGAGAGAGAGAGAGAGGTCAAACACATAGCTACTAGTACATACCCTCAGCCCCGAGGGAGAACTACTCCCTCCTCGTCATGGAGAGCACCGGGATGATGAAGATGGCCACCGGTGAGGGTTCCCCCCTCCGGCAGGGTGCCGGAACAGGGTCCCGATTGACTTTTGGTGGCTATGGAGGCTTCTGGCGGCGGAACTCCCGATCTATCTTGCGTTCTGGAAATTTTAGGGTATATGGAGTTATATAGGCAGAAGAAGCACGTCAGGGGAGCCACGAGGGGCCCACGTGGCAGGGGGCGCGCCCTAGGGGGTGTGCGCGCCCCCACCCTCGTGGGCAGCTCCCGTATCTTCTAACGTGGGGTCCAAGTCCATCAGGTGTGTTTCCTTCCAAAAATAACTTCTCCAGTTGATTTCGTTCCGTTTCGACTCCGTCTGATATTCCTTTTCTTCAAAACACTGAAATAGGCATAAAACAACAAATCTGGGTTGGGCCTCCGGTTAATAGGTTAGTCCCAAAAATAATATAAAAGTGGAAAATAAAGCCCAATATTGCCCAAAACAGTAGATAATATAGCATGGAGCAATCAAAAATTATAGATACGTTGGAGACGTATCAAGCATCCCAAGCTTAATTCCTACTCGTCCTCGAGTAGGTAAATGATAAAAAAGAATTTTTGATGCGGAGTGCTACTTGGCATAATTTCAATGTAATTATTCCTACTTGTGATATGAATATTCAGATCCATAAGATTCAAGACAAAAGTTCATATTGACATAAAAACAATAATACTTCAAGCATACAAACAAAGCAATTATGTCTTCTCAAAATAACATGGCCAAAGAGAGCTATCCCTACAAAATCATATAGTCTGGCTATGCTCCATCTTCACCACACAAAATATTTAAATCATGCACAACCCCGATGACAAGCCAAGCAATTGTTTCATACTTCTGATGTTCTCAAACTTTTTCAATCTTCACGCAATACATGAGCGTGAGCCACGGACATAACACTATAGGTGGAATAGAATGGTGGTTGTGGAGAAGACAAAAAAGGAGAAGATAGTCTCACATCAACTAGGTGTATCAATGGGCTATGGAGATGCCCATCAATAGATATCAATGTGAGTGAGTAGGGATTGCCATGCAACAGATGCACTAGAGCTATAAGTGTATGAAAGCTCAACAAAAGAAACTAGTGGGTGTGCATCCAACTCGCTTGCTCACGAAGACCTAGGGCAATTTGAGGAAGCCCATCATTGGAATATACAAGCCAAGTTCTATAATGTAAAATCCCCACTAGTATATGAAAGTGACAAAATATGAGACTCTCTATATGAAGAACGTGGTGCTACTTTGAAGCACAATATATGAGACTCGCTATATCATGGTGCTACTTTGAAGCACAAGTGTGAAAAAAAGGATAGTAGTATTGCCCTTTTTATTTATTTTCTTTTTTTATTTGGCCTTTCCTTTCTTTATGTTGCCTATGAGGACAAGTACGATGAATTTGATGAGTTGCCAGCCAAGGGATCACGCACCCTTGTAACAGAGCAGCATAAAATCATCAAAAACCCCAAGTTCATTCGGGGTCAACTTAATGATCCCAGTTCCCCCATGTACATGGGAATTAAGCCATAAGACTAGTCTTTATGCCTACCCTGCAACTTAATTCGTTCAATTTAGAACTGTCGCATGTACTGAATTTGTGAGTTATGGCCGGTTTTCTGTTGATGTAAGAACCGTTAATATGTTGACCTTGATATGATGTCAGCTCAGGCAATGAATATGAACTGTTTTTTGTTATTATTATTGTTATATCATAGAGGTTAGCACACTCGATTGATCTCACTACAGTATGTGTGAACAAAAATATGCAATCTGGTTTGCGAATAGCACACGGTTCCTTGATGAAGGCCGTGTGCCGACAACACCCCGCCACCCCACCCATGATCTGAGTCGTGCTTTCAGATTGGCCAGAACCCGAACCCCACGGATCATACGTATGCACCATTGGATGCTCCCAGATCAAACTGCGGTCCTCATCCCTTTCGACAACACATGCAGTTTCGGTAGTAATTTTATTTTTACGCACAAAATGCACGTTAATCTCAAAAAATATATAGCTAATGATACCTGAAATGCACCAGAAAATCAAACCCGTGGTATAATGGTGATTTCATACAGTGGAAATTTTTATGAGGCCAAATGATGAAGTCACCAGCCACAGGAGTTTGAATTGACACGTCTCCTTTTGGAAAACCATGATCCTTCATGTGAGATGCTCCGGTTTGGAAGGAGCGGTCATCAAAACTTGTGCCAAACTTTACCAATTTTTTTCCATGGGGTCGTGAGAGCACGCACATTGATTTTGATGATGTCCGAACTCCATCTGAATTTCATGTAATTAAAATACCAACTAGCACTAGTGCACGTCGGTCCTAAACAAACGGTTTTGAACCCCTTTCCCCGACGACATTTGAAACCGTCGCCAAGTGAGTGTGATCGATACAGGGGTCCTTCCCACATGACCCAGAAACCGTCGGGGATATGCCCTCCTGGCACGCACGCTCAGCAAAATGAGAACGTGTGCAACCGGCGAGCGCTCAAATACGGAAATACATACGGTAGAGCTAAAAATACAATTATACGGTGAAATTATTTCCGGTCAAAAGTACATCCCACACAGTCAGTCCCCGCTAAACGTTTCCATTCATATGTACGTCCCACACAGTTGCTCCAAGGAAAACATTTCCGTTCACAGGTACATCACACACAATTTTCCTGTTAAATCGTTTGCGTTATTGTATGTATCACACACGGTCCGTAGAAGAAATTGTGTGGCAAAGGCTGTCCATCACACACAGTTTTTATGTGATAAACGTTTGCGCAAGGTGGCCTAACACAAACAATTTTCAAGAGAAAGTCGTGTGTGATTGTTCATTGATCCAACACGGTTTATTCCTAGAAACTATGTGCGTTGCCTAAGGTCATCACCCATGGTATTTTTTCAACAACCGTTTGGAATAGCAAAACCCAATTAGCAGGCTAATTCGCCATTAGCAGGCTAGTTATCCGATTATTCATAATCCATTTATTAATCTAATTGACATTTCATATTAAGCACACAATATATTTCATTTTCATATTAAGGAAGCAGAATTTCATAATTTAAATACATCAGAGTACAACATGATATAGCTTCAAAACACTCAGCTACCCCATTACACAACTGCACCAGCAGCAAGTTCCACATGCAACATGTAGAACCTTTCGAAATTAGCATCATAGATGATATATAGACAGATGCATCTCCTCTGGAAAACTGCTAAAGCGGAAGGCGAATATTGAGACTTCATTCATGTTGAAGGTCTTTGCAACTTTAGGCCAGTGCCTGTGGATGATTGACCGTTCGTCCTTCGTCCTCTTCAGGAACACTTCAATATTGAACCGTGGGTGTTGTATGAATACCTTCCTCGCCTCCTGACCATAGAGGTGGTTTGAGAGGTAATCATCAGTGAACTGCTTTGGAAAGGCCTGAAAACAAGGATGTCATAAATATCTTGTCTATATTGGAAATGGGGCAAAGGAATAAGGCAAGCTATAATAGTTAGTACCATCTTGTAGTGAACTGATGTCTTCTTCATTATGCAGACAAAGATCTTGTTGTTTTTTGTCGCTAATTTCTTTGTCCTAACAATCTTTCTGAGTTTCTTGATTTGATTGATATTCATGGACAACTCATTTCCCCATATGCAAAAAGGGCCGAACTGTGGGTCAAAACCACTGACAGCATGACCTACATGTGCAAGACCAAATTGTTAAAAACCAAAATATTAGAATGGTTCCTGCAATTGCACAATAATGTGCTATTAGAGAACGGACCATGCACGTGCTAACCTCGATTGTAAACCTTAGTGCTTCCCATTGTTTCCCTGCAACACATATAAGGTAGTTAGTCAATAGGTTAAGTAAGGGTTCGCATGCTATCAGTAAAATATGTTGATGAAAAATAAGCACATTGCAGATTCATGAGATTAACTCAAGCCTCACAGAAAACCCATTTACTCAAACCAAGCATGATTAAGAACTAGGAAATATAGCACTTGTATATGTTTCTCATGTATTAAGTGCAACCAAATTAGATTTATTCCTCACATGCACAACAATACAAAATTCTACCCACGACAATTGGACATCGCATTGCAAAATTGAACCAAGCAGTTTACTAAAAACCACAACAAATGAACCAAACAATAACTGAGCACCACATTGCACAATATAACATACTCCTAATAGAAGATCAGACAGTTAACCAAACAGTTAACTACAGCCAATTGTAGCAATTGTATTTGTTTCTCATGTATTTACTATAGCCAAATTCAATTTATTCCTCACAGGGTATACAATAACAGAATGCACAACAACTATTGGACATCGCATTGCAGAATTGAACCAAACAATTAACTAAACACCACTACACAAATGAACCAAACATTAACCGAGAACCACATTGCACAATGTATAACCAAACCAAGCATGCTTGACAACTTGGAAATATAGCAATTGTATTCGTTTCTCATGGATTTTGTAAAGATAAATGATGTCTACTACACAACCTTCTTGTAGACGTTGTTGGGCCTCCAAGTGCAGAGGTTTGTAGGACAGTAGCAAATTTCCCTCAAGTGGATGACCTAAGGTTTATCAATCCGTAGGAGGCATAGGATGAAGATGGTCTCTCTCAAGCAACCCTGCAACCAAATAACAAAGAGTCTCTTGTGTCCCCAACACACCCAATACAATGGTAAACTGTATAGGTGCACTAGTTCGGCGACGAGATGGTGATACAAGTGCAATTTGGATAGTAGATAATAGTTTTTGTAATCTGAAATAATAAAAACAGCAAGGTAGCAAGTGATAAAAGTGAGTGTAAACGGTATTGCAATGCGTTGAAACAAGGCCTAGGGTTCATACTTTCACTAGTGTAAGTTCCCTCAACAATACTAACATAATTGGATCACATAACTATCCCTCAACATGCAACAAAGAGTCACTCCAAAGTCACTAATAGCGGAGAACGAACGAAGAGATTATGGTAGGGTACGAAACCACCTCAAAGTTATTCTTTCCAATCAATCCGTTGGGCTATTCCTATAAGTGTCACAAACAGCCCTAGAGTTCGTACTAGAATAACACCTTAACACACAAATCAACCAAAACCATGATGTCACCTAGATACTCCAATGTCACCTCAAGTATCCGTGGGTATGATTATATGATATGCGTCATACATTCTCAGATTCATCTATTCAACCAACACATAGAACCTCAAAGAGTGCCCCAAAGTTTCTACCGGAGAATCACGACGAAAACATGTGCCAACCCCTATGCATAGGTTCATGGGCGGAACCCGCAAGTTGATCACCAAAACATACATCAAGTGAATCATGTGATATCCCATTGTCACCACAGATATCCACGGCAAGACATACATCAAGTGTTCTCAAATATTTAAAGACTCAATCCGATAAGATTACTTCAAAGGGGAAACTCAATTCATCACAAGAGAGAAGAGGGGGAGGAGAAACATAGGATCCAACTATAGTAGCAAAGCTCGCGATACATCAAGATCGTGCCAAATCAAGAACACGAGAGAGAGAGATCAAACACATAGCTACTGGTACATACCCTCAGCCCCGAGGGAGAACTACTCCCTCCTCGTCATGGAGAGCACCGGTATGATGAAGATGGCCACCGGTGAGGGTTCCCCCCTCCGGCAGGGTGCCGGAACAGGGTCCCGATTGACTTTTGGTGGCTACGGAGGCTTCTGGCGGCGGAACTCCCGATCTATCTTGCGTTCTGGAAATTTTAGGGTATATGGAGTTATATAGGCAGAAGAAGCACGTCAGGGGAGCCACGAGGGGCCCACGTGGCAGGGGGCGCGCCCTAGGGGGTGTGCGCGCCCCCACCCTCGTGGGCAGCTCCCGTATCTTCTAACGTGGGGTCCAAGTCCATCAGGTGTGTTTCCTTCCAAAAATAACTTCTCCAGTTGATTTCGTTCCGTTTCGACTTCGTCTGATATTCCTTTTCTTCAAAACACTGAAATAGGCATAAAACAACAAATCTGGGTTGGGCCTCCGGTTAATAGGTTAGTCCCAAAAATAATATAGAAGTGGAAAATAAAGCCCAATATTGCCCAAAACAGTAGATAATATAGCATGGAGCAATCAAAAATTATAGATGCATTGGAGACGTATCAATAAATTCAATTTATTTCTCACATGGAAGACAATACAAAATTGCAGCCTGAAGAATTGAACATCACATTTCCACAATTGAACCAAACAGTTAACTGAAGACGACAACTAATTAACAAAACAGTTAATAAGTGAGCACCACACTGCACGACATATAGAACATATACACTAGAGCAACAGATTGCATGGTAAAATTAGATGCACAATTCATTAGAATTTGTGAAGGAAAGGCAGGAGCACCACATGTAACGGGTAAACCGAGCATGCTTAACCGGCGTAGCTAGCAAATGGTAAGGTGCTCCTCCATGTTCTGGGGGCCGGCACGAATGACAGCCATCGCGACCTCATCCGCGCGTGCGGCCGCAATTTGCTTCTTCACTGCCAAATGCTCCTTGAGATCCTGGCTATACTGCGTGCACCATGGCTTAGGGCGGCGCTTATTTGGTGGAGGGTCGGTGATTTGTCTGGAAGGTGTCGCGCTCGCACCGGCGGTCGAGGCATGTGGGATGTGGAAGGAGGAGGAGAATGGGGGTTGGGTGTGGATTACCTGCGTGGATATATAGACGAGGCCGAGCAGCGTGAAGGAGGGTCGCCGACGAGGAGGCGGCGCTGTAAGCAAGGAGTGAAGCTTTCAACTTGGAAAGGAAGGCGGAGGGTTGGGGCGGCGCGGGGAGGCAGATATTTCCGCGGAAGCTGAAAATTTGGAATCGCTTTAGCCAAAAAACTGGCGCATAAAGTGTCAGCAGACACGGTCCCTTATTCAGAAATGTGTACGATATGTGGACATCACAAACAATTCAGATAGCTTCACCCGTGTGTGATGAGTTTGAACGTCAAAAGTTTTGGTTTGAATTTCCATGGTTACAGTGGTCATCCACATCATTGCATAATTTGGGTACACAAAGGAGACTACAGGACACCTACACTTCTTAATCGAGCAAGTTCAGCAATTAAACAGATCTAGCTGACCTAAACATTACTCTAACAAATTAAAGATCAACGCTCTTAATTAAACAAAACAAAGAGTACTACTACGGCTGGTGCTCGTCGATCTCCGCCGCCGCCTCCATGTCTAGCTCACGCCCGACGGTCTCCTGGGGAAGGGGCTCCATGGCATCCATCGCACCATACTCGGCAAGCATCTCGCCATCCACATCCGCCATCTCTTTGGAAAAGGCCACGACCTGGGCGTGGGTGGACGCAATCTGGGCTTGGACGGGCTCCGTCATCGCAAGGTATGCGGCGGAGGAACGGACGGCTGCTCGAACGCTCTCGGTGATTGCCAGCTCTTCGGCCGTGGATTGCCGACCATTGTCGGAGAAGCTTCGTTTGATTTGTGCGGTGACCGCTAGGAGCTGAGTGTGGGCGGCCTCGACATGGTCGTGGGCGGCCTCCATCGGGGCTAAGGCCGCCGCTGCGGAACGGACAGTTGTTGTGCCACTCTCGCCAGTTGCTATCCCCGAGGCAGATGTTGCTGCCACCACCTGAGAAGCAACAGCGGCCGTTTGGGCTGCCTTTGCCGCCCGATCACAGATTGCGGCCGCGCTCATGCACCTTGTTAGCACGCGGATGGCGGCTACGGCCGCGCTCTCGCCAGAGTGGGCTACCGAAGTTTCCCTGACGACGCGGGTCCACGTGCCCATCTTTCACCGGCGACGATTGGACAGTGAAATGATATTTGGGGAGCAAGCTAGTGTGCTTGAGACGCCAGCTATGGACTTTAGCCGACGCACCTTCTTGCGTAAGCCATAGGTGTACTATACACCGACGGTGCTCCAGGATATTTTGTGCCGCATCTCACACGGTTGCGGATAATAACTATGCGCGATCTACTTGATTTTTCATCTTGATTTGAATTACATAATGGGGTCACAGCGGCAATGGACGGTGTTTGAATTGCTAGACCTTTTATCTAGAGTGAACATGCAACTATATGTGTGTCGTAAAAGAATTGGCATTATTCAGGGTTCGTTTGAACATTTTATACATTAAATTGGTTTTCTAGCAATTTCAGGTGCATAATTCAAATTTGAACTACATGCACATGCTCGAGTGCATATAAATTGGTTGAAAAATCAAATTTGTGTCCTTGGGTGCATGCTTAGGTCCCATGCAAGAAATGGGAATGAATTTCTAACACTAGGGCCCCATTGATTGCCGGCTAAACATTGAGATGCCTCGTTTTTAAATTCTAGTAAATCCAAAACCCGTCTGAAATTCATGAAACTTGGCATGCTATCATGGAGCGGCATCAACATGCTGTGGTAAAAAAATTGTCCCATTTGGGGCAGGTTTGGGTATATTCTTCTCACAAACCGGAGCTTCTCACAACAAGCATGATGGTTTTTGATAGGGAACGTCCCACCTTTGGGGACGAAAAGATATCCATTGCCTCTTATTGCTTTCAAAATTTTTTTCTCGTGTCAACACCGAACAATAGGAGTGTTGTGTGAATTTTTGTGATTTTTCGGAGTTCGTTTGGACATTTTATGCATTAACTAAGTTTTCCATGCATTTATGTGCATAATTCAAATTTGAAATACATGCACATGCTCCAGTGCATATAAATTGGATGAAAAATCAAAGATGTGTCCTTGGGTGCATGCTTAGGTCCCATGCAAGAAATGAGAATGAATTTCAAACACCAGGGCACAATTGATTGCCAGCAAAACATTGAGATGCCTGGTTTTTAAATTCTAGTAAATCCAAAACCCGTCTGAAATTCATGAAACTTGGCATGCTATCATGGAGCGGCATCAACATGCCGTAGTAAAAAATTTGTCCCATTTGGGGCAGGTTTGGTATATGCTTCTCACAAACCGGAACTTCTCACAACAAGCATGATGGTTTTCGATAGGGAACGTCCCACCTTTGGGGACGAGACGATATCCATTGCCTCTTATTGCTTTCAAATTTTTTCTTGTGTCAACATAGAACAACAGGGGTGTTGTGTGAATTTTTGTGATTTTTCAAGGTTCATTTGGACATTTTTATGAATTAACTGAGCTTTCAATGCATTTATGTGCATAATTCAAATTTGAACTACACGCACATGCTCCAGTGCATATAAATTGGTTGAAAAATCAAATCTGTGTCCTTGGGTGCATTCTTAGGTCCCATGCAAGAAATGGGAATGAATTTCAAACACCAGGGCACCGTTGATTGCCGGCAAAACATTGAGATGCCTCATTTTTAAATTCTAGTAAATCCAAAACCGGTCTGAAATTCATGAAACTGGGCATGCTTTCATGGAGCGGCATCAATGTGTTGTGGTAAAATTTGTGTCCCGTTTGGGGCAAGTTTGGGTATATGCTTCTCACAAACCAGAACTTCTCACAACAAGCATCATGGTTTCGGTAGGAAATGTCCCGCCTTTGGGGACAAAACGATCTCCACTACCTCTTATTGCTTCCAAAAATTTTCTCATGTCAACATAGAACAATAGGAGTGTTGTGTCAATTTTTTGTGATTTTTCCGGGGTTCGTTTGGACAATTTTATGCTTTAACTGGGTTTTCAATGCATTTATGTGCATAATTCAAATTTGAACTACATGCACATGCTCCATTGCATATAAATTGGTTGAAAAATCAAATTTGTGGCCTTGGGGTGCATGCTGAGGTCCCATGCAAGAAATGGGAATGAATTTCAAACACCATGGCACCGTTGATTGCCGACAAAACATTAAGATGCCTGGTTTTAAAATTCTAGTAAATCCAAAACCTGTCTGGAATTCATGAAACTTGGCATGCTATCATGGAGCGGGATCAACATGCCGTGGTAAAAAAATTCCCATTTGGGGCAGTTTGGGTATATGCTTCTCACAAACCGGAGCTTCTCACAACAAGCATGATGGTTTTCGGTCGGGAACGTCCCACCTTTGGGGACGAAACAATATCCATTGCCTCTTATTGCTTTCAAATTTTTTCTCGTGTCAACATAGAACAACAGGAGTGTTGTGTGAATTTTTGTGATTTTTTGGGGTTCGTTTGGACATTTTTTATGCATTAACTGAGTTTTTAATGCATTTATGTGCATAATTCAAATTTGAACTACATGCACATGGTCGAGTGCATATAAATTGGTTGAAAAATAAAATATGTATCCTTGGGTGCATGCTTAGGTCCCATGCAAGAAATGGGAATGAATTTCAAACACCAGGGTACCGTTGATTGCTGGCAAAACATTGAGATGCCTCATTCATAAATTCTAGTAAATCCAAAACTCGTCTGAAATTCATGAAACTTGGCATGCTTTCATGGAGTGGCATCGTCGGTGTCAAAACCGGCGGATCTCGGGTAGGGGGTCTCGAACTGTGCATCTAAGGCGGATGGTAATAGGAGGCAGGGGACACGATGTTTTACCCAGGTTCGGGCCCTCTTGATGGAGGTAAAACCCTACATCCTGCTTGATTATTCTTGATAATATGAGTTGTACAAGAGTTGATCTACCACGAGATCAGAGAGGCTAAACCCTAGAAGCTAGCCTATGGTATGATTGTATGTTGTCCCACGGACTAAAACCCTTCGGTTTATATAGACACCGGAGGGGGCTAGGGTTACATAGAGTCAGTTACAAGGAAGGAGATCTACATATCCGTATTGCCAAGCTTGCCTTCCATGCCAAGGAGAGTCCCATCCGGACACGGTACGAAGTCTTCAATCTTGTATCTTCATAGTCCAACAGTCCGGCCAAAGGATATAATCCGGCTGTCCGGATACCCCCTAATCCAGGACT
Source organism: Triticum urartu (assembly GCF_056163025.1). NCBI lineage: Eukaryota > Viridiplantae > Streptophyta > Magnoliopsida > Poales > Poaceae > Triticum > Triticum urartu. Next base: position 93,006,402 of record NC_141878.1, read on the forward strand.
CCCTCAATAGCCCCTGAACCAGGCTTCAATGACGATGAGTCCGGCGCGCAGATTGTCTTCGGCATTGCAAGGCGGGTTCCTCCTCCGAAGACTTCATAGAAGATTTTGAACACGAGGATCGTGTCCGGCTCTGCAAAATAAGTTCCACATACCACCGTAGAGGGGATAATATTTACACAAGTCTAATCTGCTGACATTCCCCATGGTGTGACATCACACCACAGCCAGGTCTTTATTCGAATCATTTTTCATAACCTGTCTCAACGTGTTTCGCGAGGCGGTTTCCTTGGCATGTCTTGTCGAAGCAGAGATCGTGTCCCCTTATTACGGGATTCCCATTAATACGGACATGGGTAACCCAACCGCGCCATCAATTACGGCGCCTAGGGGATAAGCAAGTTTTAGCAGGCTGGTGGGGGCGCATAGTTTTGTCCGCCCTTATAAAGGGATAAGGTCTCACCTTTTTCTACCCACGCCTTCTTCCTCCTCGCTCATCCATTCTTGCGCACTCGAGCTCCAGCGCCCAAGTCCACATCCTTCTCCTCAACTCTCTCCAAACATGTCTAGAGTGGGAGGCAAGTGGATGGCCTCCTCCGTCACGGAGGGACACATCAAAAAACTACATGGAGCCGGATACTTAGTCGCGGATATCGCGCACCAGCTGCCAACCGCGGGGCAGATCGTCCCTACCACGGAACCTCGCGAAAGGGTGGTTTTCCTCCCCCACTTCGTCCGTGGACTGGGGTTTCCCCTCCATCCATTCGTCCGTGGCCTTATGTTCTATTATGGGCTGGACTTTCATGATCTGGCCCCGAATTTCATCCTCAACATCTCGGCATTCATCGTCGTGTGCGAGGCTTTCCTCCGCATCCGGCCTATGGCTGAAGACCTTCAATATCAAGCCGAAGGTAGTAGGCGGCCAACAAGTGGAATGCGGCGGAGCCATGGTGGGAAAAATGCCCAATGTTACATGGCTCGAGGGCTCCTTCGTGGAGACCATAAAGGGGTGGCAATCGGGGTGGTTCTACATCACTGAGCCGCGCGACACCAACTGGGTGGCAGCCCCCAAGTTTCGATCTGGAATCCCAACGCGGATCACTTCCTGGAAGGAGAAGGGTCTGTCTTGGGGCTCATCGGTGGAGCTGGACGGACTCCAGAAGTGTATCCGGAACATGACAAGCAAGAAACTTAAGCTTGTCAACATAGTCCAGGTCATGCTCTTCCGCCGGATCCTCCCGTGTCAACAACGGGCTTTCAACTTATGGGAGTTCGAACCGGCCCAGCACCAGACTCTGCGCGAGCTCTTCGACATGACGCATACGGACGTCTGGAAGGTGCTGTTCAAAGGCGCCGAGGTCCCCCCTTCTCTTACCGAGGACCGTGGGCTAAGCGCGAAGCGCCCTGCGAATCCGGTAAGCTCTGTACACCGGGTAGGGTATTTATTTCCCATAGCTTAACCATGTGCGGGGTCTGAGCTCCCATGCCTTCTACAGGACTGGGTGGAGACATCGGAGTAGATTAACTGTCCGGCCTCTCTGCCCGAAGACCCTGCAGACGCTCTCCTGACGGAGATGTGGACTCCGGCTCCTTATGAGGTGCCAGAGAAGACCAAGAAGAAGGCCACGGGAACTTGAAAGAGTTCCCGACACCAAGTGGTATCGGACACATCATCCGATAACTCCGAGACGCACTCCTCCCGTGAAAACGAGGAGAAGGAAGATGAAGATTCTCCCCCTCCAGCCGGGGGAGACAAGAAAAGGAAGGCCGCCCCAACCGGGGAGGCCGAAGGGTCCAAGAAGGGAAGGACTCTCCTTCCGGACTGCTCCACCACCGCTGTCGACGGCGAACACGAGTGGCTGCTCAGGGCCATGCCCCTGGCGAAGTCATAAGTATTCGGATACCAGAGTAACTCATAGCATATTTTGTTGCACTGCTTCTCCTAACGTCGAATATGATTATGCAGCCCTAGAGTTCGTACTAGAATAACACCTTAACACACAAATCAACCTAAACCATAATGTCACCTAGATACTCCAATGTCACCTCAAGTATCCGTGGGTATGATTATATGATATGCGTCACACAATCTCAGATTCATCTATTCAACCAACACATAGAACCTCAAAGAGTGCCCCAAAGTTTCTACCGGAGAATCACGACGAAAACATGTGCCAACCCCTATGCATAGGTTCATGGGCGGAACCCGCAAGTTGATCACCAAAACATACATCAAGTGAATCACGTGATATCCCATTGTCACCACAGATATCCACGGCAAGACATACATCAAGTGTTCTCAAATCTTTAAAGACTCAATCCAATAAGATTACTTCAAAGGGGAAACTCAATTCATTACAAGAGAGAAGAGGGGGGGGGAACATAGGATCCAACTATAATAGCAAAGCTCACGATACATCAAGATCGTGCCAAATCAAGAACACGAGAGAGAGAGAGAGAGGTCAAACACATAGCTACTAATACATACCCTCAGCCCCGAGGGAGAACTACTCCCTCCTCGTCATGGAGAGCACCGGGATGATGAAGATGGCCACCGGTGAGGGTTCCCCCCTCCGGCAGGGTGCCGGAACAGGGTCCCGATTGACTTTTGGTGGCTACGGAGGCTTCTGGTGGCGGAACTCCCGATCTATCTTGCGTTCTGGAAGTTTTAGGGTATATGGAGTTATATAGGCAGAAGAAGCACGTCAGGGGAGCCACGGGGGCCCAAAAAGGCAGGGGGCGCGCCCCCCACCCTCGTGGGCAGCTCCCGTATCTTCTGACGTGGGGTCCAAGTCCATCAGGTGTGTTTCATTCCAAAAATAACTTCTCCAGTTGATTTCGTTCCGTTTCGACTCTGTCTGATATTCCTTTTCTTCAAAACACTGAAATAGGCATAAAACAACAAATCTGGGCTGGGCCTCTGGTTAATAGGTTAGTCCCAAAAATAATATAAAAGTGGAAATAAAAGCCCAATATTGCCCAAAACAGTAGATAATATAGCATGGAGCAATCAAAAATTATAGATACATTGGACACGTATCAAGCATCCCCAAGCTTAATTCCTGCTCGTCCTCGAGTAGGTAAATGCTAAAAAAGAATTTTTGATGCGGAGTGCTACTTGGCATAATTTCAATGTAATTCTTCCTACTTGTGATATGAATATTCAGATCCATAAGATTCAAGACAAAAGTTCATATTGACATAAAAACAATAATACTTCAAGCATACTAACAAAGCAATTATGTCTTCTCGAAATAACATGGCCAAAGAGAGCTATCCCTACAAAATCATATAGTCTGGCTATGCTCCATCTTCACCACACAAAATATTTAAATCGTGCACAACCCCTATGACAAGCCAAGTAATTGTTTCATACTTTTGATGTTCTCAAACTTTTTCAATCTTCACGCAATACATGAGCGTGAGCCATGGACATAGCACTATAGGTGGAATAGAATGGTGGTTGTGGAGAAGACAAAAAAGGAGAAGATAGTCTCACATCAACTAGGCGTATCAATGGGCTATGGAGATGCCCATCAATAGATATCAATGTGAGTGAGTAGGGATTGCCATGCAACGGATGCACTAGAGCTATAAGTGTATGAAAGCTCAACAAAAGAAACTAGTGGGCGTGCATCCAACTCGCTTGCTCACGAAGACCTAGGGCAATTTGAGGAAGCCCATCATTGGGATATACAAGCCAAGTTCTATAATGTAAAATTCCCACTAGTATATGAAAGTGACAACATATGAGACTCTCTATATGAAGAACGTGGTGCTACTTTGAAGCACAATATATGAGACTCGCTATATCATGGTGCTACTTTGAAGCACAAGTGTGAAAAAAAGGATAGTAGCATTGCCCCTTTTTATTTATTTTCTTTTTTTATTTGGCCTTTCCTTTTTTATTTGGCCTTTCTTTTTTTGGCCTTTCCCTTTTTTTGGACTTTCTTTTTTTTTCTTTTTTTGGGACAATGCTCTATTGAATGGTGACCATCACACTTCTATTTATTTACAACTCAAGAATTACAACTCGATACTAGAACAAAGATGACTCTATATGAATGCCTCCGGCGGTGTACCGGGATATGCAATGAATCAAGAGTGACATGTATGAAAGAATTATGAATGGTGGCTTTTCCACAAATACAATGTCAACTACATGATCATGCAAAGCAATATGACAATGATGAAGCGTGTCATAATAAACGGAACGGTGGAAAGTTGCATGGCAATATATCTCGGAATGGCTATGGTGGCTGTTTTGAGGAAGGTATATGGTGGCTGTTTTGAGGAAGGTATATGGTGGGTTTATGGTACCGGCGAAAGTTGCGCGGTACTAGAGAGGCTAGCAAAGGTGGAAGGGTGAGGGTGCGTATAATCCATGGACTCAACATTAGTCATAAAGAACTCACATACTTATTGCAAAAATCTATTAGTTATCAAAACAAAGTACTACGCGCATGCTCCTAGGGGGATAGATTGGTAGGAAAAGACCATCGCTCATCCCCGACCGCCACTCATAAGGAAGACAATCAATAAACACTTCATGCTCCGACTTCGTTACATAACGGTTCACCATACGTGCATGCTACAGGAATCACAAACTTCAACACAAGTATCTCTCAAATTCACAAATACTCAACTAGCATGACTCTAATATCACCATCTCCATATCTCAAAACAATTATCAAGCATCAAACTTCTCTTAGTATTCAACACACTCATAAGAGAATTTTATTATTCTTGAATACCCAGCATATTAGGATTTTAAGCGAATTACCATGCTATTTAAGACTCTCAAAATAATCTAAGTGAAGCATGAGAGTTCATCTATTTCTTCAAAATAAAACTACCACCATGCTCTAAAATATATAAGTGAATCACTAGAGCAAATGACAAACTACTCCGAAGGATATAAGTGAAGATCAATGAGTAGTTGAATAATTATGCAACTATGTGAAGACTCTCTAACATTTAATAATTTCAGATCTTGGTACTTTATTCAAACAGCAAGCAAAGAAAAATAAAATGACATCTAAGAATAGCAAACATCATGTGAAGAAGCAAAAACTTAGGATCAACCGATACTAACCGATAGTTGTTGAAGAAGAAAGGTGGGATGCCAACCGGGGGATCCCCAAGCTTAGATGCTTGAGACTTCTTGAAATATTATATTGGGGTGCCTTGGGCATCCCCAAGCTTGAGCTTTTGTGTCTCCTTAATTCCTCTCATATCACGGTCTCCCTAAATCTCAAAAGCTTCATCCACACAAAACTCAACAAGGACTCGTGAGATAGGTTAGTATAAACCATTGCAAAAACCTTATCATACTCTACTGTAGCAAATCACTAAAATTATTATTCAACATTTCATACTAAATGCCTCTGCATATTTAATAGTCCTATCCTCAAATAGAATCATTAAAGAAGCAAACATATGCAAACAATGCAGCAATCTGCCTAAACAGGATAGTCTGTAAAGAATGATGCAACATCCATACTTCCCTAGCTCCAAAAATTATGAAAGAAAATCCCACTGTAGTAAATTTATCAGAGCTTAATATGAAAAAGGTTTCAACATTTTATCACATTCTTAATTTTCTAGGGAATTATTGCAACAGCGGTAAACTTTCGGTTTTCAAACAGCAACATGTATACTTGTAACATAGGCATAGTAAGGGCTATCAATGCCACTTTTATTGAAATAAAAGATGTAAAACATTATTATAAATAACAGCAAGAAAATCCTAACAAAATAAATTGATTCTCCAAGAAAAAACACATATCATGTGGCGAATAAAAATATAGCTCCAAGTAAAGTTACCGATGAACGAAGACGAAAGAGGGGATGCCTTCCGGGGCATCCCCAAGCTTAGACTCTGGGTTGTCCTTGAATATTACCTTGGGGTGCCTTGGGCATCCCCAATATTAGGCTCTTACCACTCCTTGTTCCATAGTCCATCGAATCCTTACCCAAAACTTGAAAACTTCACAACACAAAACTTAAAGTAGAAAACTCGTAAGCTCCGTTAGTATAAAAAAAATAAATCACCACTTCAAGGTACTATAATGAACTCATTCTAAATTCATATTGGTGTAATATCTACTGTATTCCAACTTATCTATGGTTCATACCCTCCGATACTACTCATAGATTCATCAAAATAAGCAAACAACACATAGAAAACAGAATCTGTCAAAAACAGAACAGTCTGTAGTAATCTGGATCAAACGTATACTTATGGAACCCCAAAAATTCTAAAATAAATTGCTGGACCTGAGGAATTTATCTATTAATCATCTTCAAAAATAATTAACTAAATAGGACTATCCAAATAAAAATGGCAGCATTTCTCGTGAGCGCTAAAGTTTCTGTTTTGGACAGCATGATCAACAAGACTTTCCCCAAGTCTTCCCAATGGTTCTACTTGGCACAAACAATAATTAAAAGAATAAAAACACATCTAAAAAAAGGCTAGATGAATTATTTATTACTAAACAGGAGCAAAAAGCAAGGAACTAAAATAAAATTGGGTTGCCTCCCAACAAGCGCTATCGTTTAACGCCCCTAGCTAGGCATGATGATTTCAACGATGCTCACATAAAGGATAAGAATTGTAACATAAAGAGAGCATCATGAAGAATATGACTAGCACATTTAAGTCTAACATACTTCCTATGAATAGGGATTTTGTGAGCAAACAACTTTTGGGAATAATAATCAACTAGCATAGGAGAGCAAAACAAGCATAATTTCAAGATTTTGAGCACGTAGAGAGGAAACTTGATATTATTGCAATTCCTACAAGCATATGTTCTTCCCTCATAATAATTTTCAGTAGCATCATGAATGAATTCAACAATATAACCAGCACCTAAAGCGTTCTTCTCATGATCTACAAGCATAGAAAATTTACTAATCTCCACACAAGCAAAATTCTTCTCATGAATAATAGTGGGAGCAAACTCAACAAAATAACTATCATGTGATTGAAAATTAAGATCAAGATGACAAGTTTCATGGTTATAATTATTATTTAAAGCATACATGTCATCACAATAATCATCATAGATAGGCATGCTTTCATCATAATAAATTTGCTCATCAAAACTTGGGGGACAAAAAATATCATCTTCATCAAACATAGCTTCCCCAAGCTTGTGGCTTTGCATATTATTAGCATCATGGATATTCAAGGAATTCATACTAACAACATTGCAATCATGCTCATCATTCAAATATTTAGTGCCAAACATTTTATAGATTTCTTCTTCTAACACTTGAGCACAATTATCCTTTCCATCATACTCACGAAAGATATTAAAAAGGTGAAGCGTATGAGACAAACTCAATTCCATTTTTCCATTTTTTTTATAGTTTTCTTTTATAAACTAAACTAGTGATAAAACAAGAAACTAAAAGACTCGATTGCAAGATCTAAAGACATACCTTCAAGCACTCACCTCTCGACAACGGTGCCAGAAAAAAGCTTGATGTCTACCACACAACCTTCTTCTTGTAGACGTTGTTGGGCCTCCAAGTGCAGAGGTTTGTAGGACAGTAGCAAATTTCCCTCAAGTGGATGACCTAAGGTTTATCAATCCGTAGGAGGCGTAGGATGAAGATGGTCTCTCTCAAGCAACCCTGCAACCAAATAACAAAGAGTCTCTTGTTTCCCCAACACACCCAATACAATGGTAAATTGTATAGGTGCACTAGTTTGGGGAAGAGATGGTGATACAAGTGCAATTTGGATAGTAGATAATAGTTTTTGTAATCTGAAATAATAAAAACAGCAAGGTAGCAAGTGATAAAAGTGAGCGTAAATGGTATTGCAATGCGTTGAAACAAGGCCTAGGGTTCATACTTTCACTAGTGTAAGTTCCCTCAACAATACTAACATAATTGAATCACATAACTATCCCTCAACATGCAACAAAGAGTCACTCCAAAGTCACTAATAGCGGAGAACGAATGAAGAGATTATGGTAGGGTACGAAACCACCTCAAAGTTATTCTTTCCAATCAATCCGTTGGGCTATTCCTATAAGTGTCACAAACAGCCCTAGAGTTCGTACTAGAATAACACCTTAACACACAAATCAACCAAAACCATAATGTCACCTAGATACTCCAATGTCACCTCAAGTATCCGTGGGTATGATTATATGATATGCGTCACACAATCTCAGATTCATCTATTCAACCAACACATAGAACCTCAAAGAGTGCCCCAAAGTTTCTACCGGAGAATCACGACGAAAACATGTGCCAACCCCTATGCATAGGTTCATGGGCGGAACCCGCAAGTTGATCACCAAAACATACATCAAGTGAATCACGTGATATCCCATTGTCACCACAGATATCCACGGCAAGACATACATCAAGTGTTCTCAAATCTTTAAAGACTCAATCCAATAAGATTACTTCAAAGGGGAAACTCAATTCATTACAAGAGAGAAGAGGGGGGGGGACATAGGATCCAACTATAATAGCAAAGCTCACGATACATCAAGATCGTGCCAAATCAAGAACACGAGAGAGAGAGAGAGGTCAAACACATAGCTACTAGTACATACCCTCAGCCCCGAGGGAGAACTACTCCCTCCTCGTCATGGAGAGCACCGGGATGATGAAGATGGCCACCGGTGAGGGTTCCCCCCTCCGGCAGGGTGCCGGAACAGGGTCCCGATTGACTTTTGGTGGCTACGGAGGCTTCTGGTGGCGGAACTCCCGATCTATCTTGCGTTCTGGAAGTTTTAGGGTATATGGAGTTATATAGGCAGAAGAAGCACGTCAGGGGAGCCACGGGGGCCCAAAAAGGCAGGGGGCGCGCCCCCCACCCTCGTGGGCAGCTCCCGTATCTTCTGACGTGGGGTCCAAGTCCATCAGGTGTGTTTCCTTCCAAAAATAACTTCTCCAGTTGATTTCGTTCCGTTTCGACTCCGTCTGATATTCCTTTTCTTCAAAACACTGAAATAGGCATAAAACAACAAATCTGGGTTGGGCCTCCGGTTAATAGGTTAGTCCCAAAAATAATATAAAAGTGGAAAATAAAGCCCAATATTGCCCAAAACAGTAGATAATATAGCATGGAGCAATCAAAAATTATAGATACGTTGGAGACGTATCAAGCATCCCAAGCTTAATTCCTACTCGTCCTCGAGTAGGTAAATGATAAAAAAGAATTTTTGATGCGGAGTGCTACTTGGCATAATTTCAATGTAATTATTCCTACTTGTGATATGAATATTCAGATCCATAAGATTCAAGACAAAAGTTCATATTGACATAAAAACAATAATACTTCAAGCATACAAACAAAGCAATTATGTCTTCTCAAAATAACATGGCCAAAGAGAGCTATCCCTACAAAATCATATAGTCTGGCTATGCTCCATCTTCACCACACAAAATATTTAAATCATGCACAACCCCGATGACAAGCCAAGCAATTGTTTCATACTTCTGATGTTCTCAAACTTTTTCAATCTTCACGCAATACATGAGCGTGAGCCACGGACATAACACTATAGGTGGAATAGAATGGTGGTTGTGGAGAAGACAAAAAAGGAGAAGATAGTCTCACATCAACTAGGTGTATCAATGGGCTATGGAGATGCCCATCAATAGATATCAATGTGAGTGAGTAGGGATTGCCATGCAACAGATGCACTAGAGCTATAAGTGTATGAAAGCTCAACAAAAGAAACTAGTGGGTGTGCATCCAACTCGCTTGCTCACGAAGACCTAGGGCAATTTGAGGAAGCCCATCATTGGAATATACAAGCCAAGTTCTATAATGTAAAATCCCCACTAGTATATGAAAGTGACAAAATATGAGACTCTCTATATGAAGAACGTGGTGCTACTTTGAAGCACAATATATGAGACTCGCTATATCATGGTGCTACTTTGAAGCACAAGTGTGAAAAAAAGGATAGTAGTATTGCCCTTTTTATTTATTTTCTTTTTTTATTTGGCCTTTCCTTTCTTTATGTTGCCTATGAGGACAAGTACGATGAATTTGATGAGTTGCCAGCCAAGGGATCACGCACCCTTGTAACAGAGCAGCATAAAATCATCAAAAACCCCAAGTTCATTCGGGGTCAACTTAATGATCCCAGTTCCCCCATGTACATGGGAATTAAGCCATAAGACTAGTCTTTATGCCTACCCTGCAACTTAATTCGTTCAATTTAGAACTGTCGCATGTACTGAATTTGTGAGTTATGGCCGGTTTTCTGTTGATGTAAGAACCGTTAATATGTTGACCTTGATATGATGTCAGCTCAGGCAATGAATATGAACTGTTTTTTGTTATTATTATTGTTATATCATAGAGGTTAGCACACTCGATTGATCTCACTACAGTATGTGTGAACAAAAATATGCAATCTGGTTTGCGAATAGCACACGGTTCCTTGATGAAGGCCGTGTGCCGACAACACCCCGCCACCCCACCCATGATCTGAGTCGTGCTTTCAGATTGGCCAGAACCCGAACCCCACGGATCATACGTATGCACCATTGGATGCTCCCAGATCAAACTGCGGTCCTCATCCCTTTCGACAACACATGCAGTTTCGGTAGTAATTTTATTTTTACGCACAAAATGCACGTTAATCTCAAAAAATATATAGCTAATGATACCTGAAATGCACCAGAAAATCAAACCCATGGTATAATGGTGATTTCATACAGTGGAAATTTTTATGAGGCCAAATGATGAAGTCACCAGCCACAGGAGTTTGAATTGACACGTCTCCTTTTGGAAAACCATGATCCTTCATGTGAGATGCTCCGGTTTGGAAGGAGCGGTCATCAAAACTTGTGCCAAACTTTACCAATTTTTTTCCATGGGGTCGTGAGAGCACGCACATTGATTTTGATGATGTCCGAACTCCATCTGAATTTCATGTAATTAAAATACCAACTAGCACTAGTGCACGTCGGTCCTAAACAAACGGTTTTGAACCCCTTTCCCCGACGACATTTGAAACCGTCGCCAAGTGAGTGTGATCGATACAGGGGTCCTTCCCACATGACCCAGAAACCGTCGGGGATATGCCCTCCTGGCACGCACGCTCAGCAAAATGAGAACGTGTGCAACCGGCGAGCGCTCAAATACGGAAATACATACGGTAGAGCTAAAAATACAATTATACGGTGAAATTATTTCCGGTCAAAAGTACATCCCACACAGTCAGTCCCCGCTAAACGTTTCCATTCATATGTACGTCCCACACAGTTGCTCCAAGGAAAACATTTCCGTTCACAGGTACATCACACACAATTTTCCTGTTAAATCGTTTGCGTTATTGTATGTATCACACACGGTCCGTAGAAGAAATTGTGTGGCAAAGGCTGTCCATCACACACAGTTTTTATGTGATAAACGTTTGCGCAAGGTGGCCTAACACAAACAATTTTCAAGAGAAAGTCGTGTGTGATTGTTCATTGATCCAACACGGTTTATTCCTAGAAACTATGTGCGTTGCCTAAGGTCATCACCCATGGTATTTTTTCAACAACCGTTTGGAATAGCAAAACCCAATTAGCAGGCTAATTCGCCATTAGCAGGCTAGTTATCCGATTATTCATAATCCATTTATTAATCTAATTGACATTTCATATTAAGCACACAATATATTTCATTTTCATATTAAGGAAGCAGAATTTCCTAATTTAAATACATCAGAGTACAACATGATATAGCTTCAAAACACTCAGCTACCCCATTACACAACTGCACCAGCAGCAAGTTCCACATGCAACATGTAGAACCTTTCGAAATTAGCATCATAGATGATATATAGACAGATGCATCTCCTCTGGAAAACTGCTAAAGCGGAAGGCGAATATTGAGACTTCATTCATGTTGAAGGTCTTTGCAACTTTAGGCCAGTGCCTGTGGATGATTGACCGTTCGTCCTTCGTCCTCTTCAGGAACACTTCAATATTGAACCGTGGGTGTTGTATGAATACCTTCCTCGCCTCCTGACCATAGAGGTGTTTTGAGAGGTAATCATCAGTGAACTGCTTTGGAAAGGCCTGAAAACAAGGATGTCATAAATATCTTGTCTATATTGGAAATGGGGCAAAGGAATAAGGCAAGCTATAATAGTTAGTACCATCTTGTAGTGAACTGATGTCTTCTTCATTATGCAGACAAAGATCTTGTTGTTTTTTGTCGCTAATTTCTTTGTCCTAACAATCTTTCTGAGTTTCTTGATTTGATTGATATTCATGGACAACTCATTTCCCCATATGCAAAAAGGGCCGAACTGTGGGTCAAAACCACTGACAGCATGACCTACATGTGCAAGACCAAATTGTTAAAAACCAAAATATTAGAATGGTTCCTGCAATTGCACAATAATGTGCTATTAGAGAACGGACCATGCACGTGCTAACCTCGATTGTAAACCTTAGTGCTTCCCATTGTTTCCCTGCAACACATATAAGGTAGTTAGTCAATAGGTTAAGTAAGGGTTCGCATGCTATCAGTAAAATATGTTGATGAAAAATAAGCACATTGCAGATTCATGAGATTAACTCAAGCCTCACAGAAAACCCATTTACTCAAACCAAGCATGATTAAGAACTAGGAAATATAGCACTTGTATATGTTTCTCATGTATTAAGTGCAACCAAATTAGATTTATTCCTCACATGCACAACAATACAAAATTCTACCCACGACAATTGGACATCGCATTGCAAAATTGAACCAAGCAGTTTACTAAAAACCACAACAAATGAACCAAACAATAACTGAGCACCACATTGCACAATATAACATACTCCTAATAGAAGATCAGACAGTTAACCAAACAGTTAACTACAGCCAATTGTAGCAATTGTATTTGTTTCTCATGTATTTACTATAGCCAAATTCAATTTATTCCTCACAGGGTATACAATAACAGAATGCACAACAACTATTGGACATCGCATTGCAGAATTGAACCAAACAATTAACTAAACACCACTACACAAATGAACCAAACATTAACCGAGAACCACATTGCACAATGTATAACCAAACCAAGCATGCTTGACAACTTGGAAATATAGCAATTGTATTCGTTTCTCATGGATTTTGTAAAGATAAATGATGTCTACTACACAACCTTCTTGTAGACGTTGTTGGGCCTCCAAGTGCAGAGGTTTGTAGGACAGTAGCAAATTTCCCTCAAGTGGATGACCTAAGGTTTATCAATCCGTAGGAGGCATAGGATGAAGATGGTCTCTCTCAAGCAACCCTGCAACCAAATAACAAAGAGTCTCTTGTGTCCCCAACACACCCAATACAATGGTAAACTGTATAGGTGCACTAGTTCGGCGACGAGATGGTGATACAAGTGCAATTTGGATAGTAGATAATAGTTTTTGTAATCTGAAATAATAAAAACAGCAAGGTAGCAAGTGATAAAAGTGAGTGTAAACGGTATTGCAATGCGTTGAAACAAGGCCTAGGGTTCATACTTTCACTAGTGTAAGTTCCCTCAACAATACTAACATAATTGGATCACATAACTATCCCTCAACATGCAACAAAGAGTCACTCCAAAGTCACTAATAGCGGAGAACGAACGAAGAGATTATGGTAGGGTACGAAACCACCTCAAAGTTATTCTTTCCAATCAATCCGTTGGGCTATTCCTATAAGTGTCACAAACAGCCCTAGAGTTCGTACTAGAATAACACCTTAACACACAAATCAACCAAAACCATGATGTCACCTAGATACTCCAATGTCACCTCAAGTATCCGTGGGTATGATTATATGATATGCGTCATACATTCTCAGATTCATCTATTCAACCAACACATAGAACCTCAAAGAGTGCCCCAAAGTTTCTACCGGAGAATCACGACGAAAACATGTGCCAACCCCTATGCATAGGTTCATGGGCGGAACCCGCAAGTTGATCACCAAAACATACATCAAGTGAATCATGTGATATCCCATTGTCACCACAGATATCCACGGCAAGACATACATCAAGTGTTCTCAAATATTTAAAGACTCAATCCGATAAGATTACTTCAAAGGGGAAACTCAATTCATCACAAGAGAGAAGAGGGGGAGGAGAAACATAGGATCCAACTATAGTAGCAAAGCTCGCGATACATCAAGATCGTGCCAAATCAAGAACACGAGAGAGAGAGATCAAACACATAGCTACTGGTACATACCCTCAGCCCCGAGGGAGAACTACTCCCTCCTCGTCATGGAGAGCACCGGTATGATGAAGATGGCCACCGGTGAGGGTTCCCCCCTCCGGCAGGGTGCCGGAACAGGGTCCCGATTGACTTTTGGTGGCTACGGAGGCTTCTGGCGGCGGAACTCCCGATCTATCTTGCGTTCTGGAAATTTTAGGGTATATGGAGTTATATAGGCAGAAGAAGCACGTCAGGGGAGCCACGAGGGGCCCACGTGGCAGGGGGCGCGCCCTAGGGGGTGTGCGCGCCCCCACCCTCGTGGGCAGCTCCCGTATCTTCTAACGTGGGGTCCAAGTCCATCAGGTGTGTTTCCTTCCAAAAATAACTTCTCCAGTTGATTTCGTTCCGTTTCGACTTCGTCTGATATTCCTTTTCTTCAAAACACTGAAATAGGCATAAAACAACAAATCTGGGTTGGGCCTCCGGTTAATAGGTTAGTCCCAAAAATAATATAGAAGTGGAAAATAAAGCCCAATATTGCCCAAAACAGTAGATAATATAGCATGGAGCAATCAAAAATTATAGATGCATTGGAGACGTATCAATAAATTCAATTTATTTCTCACATGGAAGACAATACAAAATTGCAGCCTGAAGAATTGAACATCACATTTCCACAATTGAACCAAACAGTTAACTGAAGACGACAACTAATTAACAAAACAGTTAATAAGTGAGCACCACACTGCACGACATATAGAACATATACACTAGAGCAACAGATTGCATGGTAAAATTAGATGCACAATTCATTAGAATTTGTGAAGGAAAGGCAGGAGCACCACATGTAACGGGTAAACCGAGCATGCTTAACCGGCGTAGCTAGCAAATGGTAAGGTGCTCCTCCATGTTCTGGGGGCCGGCACGAATGACAGCCATCGCGACCTCATCCGCGCGTGCGGCCGCAATTTGCTTCTTCACTGCCAAATGCTCCTTGAGATCCTGGCTATACTGCGTGCACCATGGCTTAGGGCGGCGCTTATTTGGTGGAGGGTCGGTGATTTGTCTGGAAGGTGTCGCGCTCGCACCGGCGGTCGAGGCATGTGGGATGTGGAAGGAGGAGGAGAATGGGGGTTGGGTGTGGATTACCTGCGTGGATATATAGACGAGGCCGAGCAGCGTGAAGGAGGGTCGCCGACGAGGAGGCGGCGCTGTAAGCAAGGAGTGAAGCTTTCAACTTGGAAAGGAAGGCGGAGGGTTGGGGCGGCGCGGGGAGGCAGATATTTCCGCGGAAGCTGAAAATTTGGAATCGCTTTAGCCAAAAAACTGGCGCATAAAGTGTCAGCAGACACGGTCCCTTATTCAGAAATGTGTACGATATGTGGACATCACAAACAATTCAGATAGCTTCACCCGTGTGTGATGAGTTTGAACGTCAAAAGTTTTGGTTTGAATTTCCATGGTTACAGTGGTCATCCACATCATTGCATAATTTGGGTACACAAAGGAGACTACAGGACACCTACACTTCTTAATCGAGCAAGTTCAGCAATTAAACAGATCTAGCTGACCTAAACATTACTCTAACAAATTAAAGATCAACGCTCTTAATTAAACAAAACAAAGAGTACTACTACGGCTGGTGCTCGTCGATCTCCGCCGCCGCCTCCATGTCTAGCTCACGCCCGACGGTCTCCTGGGGAAGGGGCTCCATGGCATCCATCGCACCATACTCGGCAAGCATCTCGCCATCCACATCCGCCATCTCTTTGGAAAAGGCCACGACCTGGGCGTGGGTGGACGCAATCTGGGCTTGGACGGGCTCCGTCATCGCAAGGTATGCGGCGGAGGAACGGACGGCTGCTCGAACGCTCTCGGTGATTGCCAGCTCTTCGGCCGTGGATTGCCGACCATTGTCGGAGAAGCTTCGTTTGATTTGTGCGGTGACCGCTAGGAGCTGAGTGTGGGCGGCCTCGACATGGTCGTGGGCGGCCTCCATCGGGGCTAAGGCCGCCGCTGCGGAACGGACAGCTGTTGTGCCACTCTCGCCAGTTGCTATCCCCGAGGCAGATGTTGCTGCCACCACCTGAGAAGCAACAGCGGCCGTTTGGGCTGCCTTTGCCGCCCGATCACAGATTGCGGCCGCGCTCATGCACCTTGTTAGCACGCGGATGGCGGCTACGGCCGCGCTCTCGCCAGAGTGGGCTACCGAAGTTTCCCTGACGACGCGGGTCCACGTGCCCATCTTTCACCGGCGACGATTGGACAGTGAAATGATATTTGGGGAGCAAGCTAGTGTGCTTGAGACGCCAGCTATGGACTTTAGCCGACGCACCTTCTTGCGTAAGCCATAGGTGTACTATACACCGACGGTGCTCCAGGATATTTTGTGCCGCATCTCACACGGTTGCGGATAATAACTATGCGCGATCTACTTGATTTTTCATCTTGATTTGAATTACATAATGGGGTCACAGCGGCAATGGACGGTGTTTGAATTGCTAGACCTTTTATCTAGAGTGAACATGCAACTATATGTGTGTCGTAAAAGAATTGGCATTATTCAGGGTTCGTTTGAACATTTTATACATTAAATTGGTTTTCTAGCAATTTCAGGTGCATAATTCAAATTTGAACTACATGCACATGCTCGAGTGCATATAAATTGGTTGAAAAATCAAATTTGTGTCCTTGGGTGCATGCTTAGGTCCCATGCAAGAAATGGGAATGAATTTCTAACACTAGGGCCCCATTGATTGCCGGCTAAACATTGAGATGCCTCGTTTTTAAATTCTAGTAAATCCAAAACCCGTCTGAAATTCATGAAACTTGGCATGCTATCATGGAGCGGCATCAACATGCTGTGGTAAAAAAATTGTCCCATTTGGGGCAGGTTTGGGTATATTCTTCTCACAAACCGGAGCTTCTCACAACAAGCATGATGGTTTTTGATAGGGAACGTCCCACCTTTGGGGACGAAAAGATATCCATTGCCTCTTATTGCTTTCAAAATTTTTTTCTCGTGTCAACACCGAACAATAGGAGTGTTGTGTGAATTTTTGTGATTTTTCGGAGTTCGTTTGGACATTTTATGCATTAACTAAGTTTTCCATGCATTTATGTGCATAATTCAAATTTGAAATACATGCACATGCTCCAGTGCATATAAATTGGATGAAAAATCAAAGATGTGTCCTTGGGTGCATGCTTAGGTCCCATGCAAGAAATGAGAATGAATTTCAAACACCAGGGCACAATTGATTGCCAGCAAAACATTGAGATGCCTGGTTTTTAAATTCTAGTAAATCCAAAACCCGTCTGAAATTCATGAAACTTGGCATGCTATCATGGAGCGGCATCAACATGCCGTAGTAAAAAATTTGTCCCATTTGGGGCAGGTTTGGTATATGCTTCTCACAAACCGGAACTTCTCACAACAAGCATGATGGTTTTCGATAGGGAACGTCCCACCTTTGGGGACGAGACGATATCCATTGCCTCTTATTGCTTTCAAATTTTTTCTTGTGTCAACATAGAACAACAGGGGTGTTGTGTGAATTTTTGTGATTTTTCAAGGTTCATTTGGACATTTTTATGAATTAACTGAGCTTTCAATGCATTTATGTGCATAATTCAAATTTGAACTACACGCACATGCTCCAGTGCATATAAATTGGTTGAAAAATCAAATCTGTGTCCTTGGGTGCATTCTTAGGTCCCATGCAAGAAATGGGAATGAATTTCAAACACCAGGGCACCGTTGATTGCCGGCAAAACATTGAGATGCCTCATTTTTAAATTCTAGTAAATCCAAAACCGGTCTGAAATTCATGAAACTGGGCATGCTTTCATGGAGCGGCATCAATGTGTTGTGGTAAAATTTGTGTCCCGTTTGGGGCAAGTTTGGGTATATGCTTCTCACAAACCAGAACTTCTCACAACAAGCATCATGGTTTCGGTAGGAAATGTCCCGCCTTTGGGGACAAAACGATCTCCACTACCTCTTATTGCTTCCAAAAATTTTCTCATGTCAACATAGAACAATAGGAGTGTTGTGTCAATTTTTTGTGATTTTTCCGGGGTTCGTTTGGACAATTTTATGCTTTAACTGGGTTTTCAATGCATTTATGTGCATAATTCAAATTTGAACTACATGCACATGCTCCATTGCATATAAATTGGTTGAAAAATCAAATTTGTGGCCTTGGGGTGCATGCTGAGGTCCCATGCAAGAAATGGGAATGAATTTCAAACACCATGGCACCGTTGATTGCCGACAAAACATTAAGATGCCTGGTTTTAAAATTCTAGTAAATCCAAAACCTGTCTGGAATTCATGAAACTTGGCATGCTATCATGGAGCGGGATCAACATGCCGTGGTAAAAAAATTCCCATTTGGGGCAGTTTGGGTATATGCTTCTCACAAACCGGAGCTTCTCACAACAAGCATGATGGTTTTCGGTCGGGAACGTCCCACCTTTGGGGACGAAACAATATCCATTGCCTCTTATTGCTTTCAAATTTTTTCTCGTGTCAACATAGAACAACAGGAGTGTTGTGTGAATTTTTGTGATTTTTTGGGGTTCGTTTGGACATTTTTTATGCATTAACTGAGTTTTTAATGCATTTATGTGCATAATTCAAATTTGAACTACATGCACATGGTCGAGTGCATATAAATTGGTTGAAAAATAAAATATGTATCCTTGGGTGCATGCTTAGGTCCCATGCAAGAAATGGGAATGAATTTCAAACACCAGGGTACCGTTGATTGCTGGCAAAACATTGAGATGCCTCATTCTTAAATTCTAGTAAATCCAAAACTCGTCTGAAATTCATGAAACTTGGCATGCTTTCATGGAGTGGCATCGTCGGTGTCAAAACCGGCGGATCTCGGGTAGGGGGTCTCGAACTGTGCATCTAAGGCGGATGGTAATAGGAGGCAGGGGACACGATGTTTTACCCAGGTTCGGGCCCTCTTGATGGAGGTAAAACCCTACATCCTGCTTGATTATTCTTGATAATATGAGTTGTACAAGAGTTGATCTACCACGAGATCAGAGAGGCTAAACCCTAGAAGCTAGCCTATGGTATGATTGTATGTTGTCCCACGGACTAAAACCCTTCGGTTTATATAGACACCGGAGGGGGCTAGGGTTACATAGAGTCAGTTACAAGGAAGGAGATCTACATATCCGTATTGCCAAGCTTGCCTTCCATGCCAAGGAGAGTCCCATCCGGACACGGTACGAAGTCTTCAATCTTGTATCTTCATAGTCCAACAGTCCGGCCAAAGGATATAATCCGGCTGTCCGGATACCCCCTAATCCAGGACTCCCTCAATAGCCCCTGAACCAGGCTTCAATGACGATGAGTCCGGCGCGCAGATTGTCTTCGGCATTGCAAGGCGGGTTCCTCCTCCGAAGACTTCATAGAAGATTTTGAACACGAGGATCGTGTCCGGCTCTGCAAAATAAGTTCCACATACCACCGTAGAGGGAATAATATTTACACAAGTCTAATCTGCTGACATTCCCCATGGTGTGACATCACACCACAGCCAGGTCTTTATTCGAATCATTTTTCATAACCTGTCTCAACGTGTTTCGCGAGGCGGTTTCCTTGGCATGTCTTGTCGAAGCAGAGATCGTGTCCCCTTATTACGGGATTCCCATTAATACGGACATGGGTAACCCAACCGCGCCATCAATTACGGCGCCTAGGGGATAAGCAAGTTTTAGCAGGCTGGTGGGGGCGCATAGTTTTGTCCGCCCTTATAAAGGGATAAGGTCTCACCTTTTTCTACCCACGCCTTCTTCCTCCTCGCTCATCCATTCTTGCGCACTCGAGCTCCAGCGCCCAAGTCCACATCCTTCTCCTCAACTCTCTCCAAACATGTCTAGAGTGGGAGGCAAGTGGATGGCCTCCTCCGTCACGGAGGGACACATCAAAAAACTACATGGAGCCGGATACTTAGTCGCGGATATCGCGCACCAGCTGCCAACCGCGGGGCAGATCGTCCCTACCACGGAACCTCGCGAAAGGGTGGTTTTCCTCCCCCACTTCGTCCGTGGACTGGGGTTTCCCCTCCATCCATTCGTCCGTGGCCTTATGTTCTATTATGGGCTGGACTTTCATGATCTGGCCCCGAATTTCATCCTCAACATCTCGGCATTCATCGTCGTGTGCGAGGCTTTCCTCCGCATCCGGCCTATGGCTGAAGACCTTCAATATCAAGCCGAAGGTAGTAGGCGGCCAACAAGTGGAATGCGGCGGAGCCATGGTGGGAAAAATGCCCAATGTTACATGGCTCGAGGGCTCCTTCGTGGAGACCATAAAGGGGTGGCAATCGGGGTGGTTCTACATCACTGAGCCGCGCGACACCAACTGGGTGGCAGCCCCCGAGTTTCGATCTGGAATCCCAACGCGGATCACTTCCTGGAAGGAGAAGGGTCTGTCTTGGGGCTCATCGGTGGAGCTGGACGGACTCCAGAAGTGTATCCGGAACATGACAAGCAAGAAACTTAAGCTTGTCAACATAGTCCAGGTCATGCTCTTCCGCCGGATCCTCCCGTGTCAACAACGGGCTTTCAACTTATGGGAGTTCGAACCGGCCCAGCACCAGACTCTGCGCGAGCTCTTCGACATGACGCATACGGACGTCTGGAAGGTGCTGTTCAAAGGCGCCGAGGTCCCCCCTTCTCTTACCGAGGACCGTGGGCTAAGCGCGAAGCACCCTGCGAATCCGGTAAGCTCTGTACACCGGGTAGGGTATTTATTTCCCATAGCTTAACCATGTGCGGGGTCTGAGCTCCCATGCCTTCTACAGGACTGGGTGGAGACATCGGAGTAGATTAACTGTCCGGCCTCTCTGCCCGAAGACCCTGCAGACGCTCTCCTGACGGAGATGCGGACTCCGGCTCCTTATGAGGTGCCAGAGAAGACCAAGAAGAAGGCCACGGGAACTTGAAAGAGTTCCCGACACCAGGTGGTATCGGACACATCATCCGATAACTCCGAGACGCACTCCTCCCGTGAAAACGAGGAGAAGGAAGATGAAGATTCTCCCCCTCCAGCCGGGGGAGACAAGAAAAGGAAGGCCGCCCCAACCGGGGAGGCCGAAGGGTCCAAGAAGGGAAGGACTCTCCTTCCGGACTGCTCCACCACCGCTGCCGACGGCGAACACGAGTGGCTGCTCAGGGCCAAGCCCCTGGCGAAGTCATAAGTATTCGGATACCAGAGTAACTCATAGCATATTTTGTTGCACTGCTTCTCCTAACGTCGAATATGATTATGCAGTCCGCCCCAAGCCCGTATCGACGTATCCTCGTCGGACGGTTCCTTGGACTCGTCGGACATGAATAGTGATACACTTCCAACCGCCTCCTCTCCTTGCCCTACGGACAATGCCGAGGTATTGTCTCAAGGGGCACTGAGCCGGGGGGAGATAATCCCGGAGGCGCCTCAAGGCGACCTTCCAGACTCCAGGAGCAAAGGGAGCAAGGCTCCTAGGGGCTCCAAGTTCGGCCCTCAGCCAAACACCGCGCCGGAACCTCCAGTGGTTCCGGACTCGGGCAGGCAGCCCCCTTCCAAGAGGGGCAAGCCGTCCGTGCCGGTGACCTCTGTCCATCCAGAGGCACCAGACGACCTGTTGGGAGCGCTTCGCGGCGCTTCCATCGACGAAGAGCACCGCACTATTATGAGTGCAGTGATCAAGAAGGTTCAGTCTGCCAAGAGCGGACTGACTGAAGCCTGTGCCAGCCTTCTAACAGGCTTTAAGGTAAGTATTTGAAATATAGGAAAAATATTACCGCATAGACAGTAGCCCCTGATGCTCTATTTGGTGTTCACAAAGAAAAGACAAATAGAGGATCAAATAATATCTGCAGGAGTCTAATATAAGTATGTCTATATGCGTATGCAGGCTTCGCTGCTGACCTCTGCCGCACTGACTGCAGAGGTCGCCGCACTGAAGTAGAACCTCGAGTGGTCCGAGAAAGAGCTCACCTTGCCAAGAGGCAGCTCGAGGAGAACAAAGGTAAGTAATACCTTGTATATATAAAAAAGAAAATGTGGTTGCGAAATGACAGGATCATCATGAATGTGCCAGGGGCCACGACCAAAGTGGCGACCCTGAAGCAAGCGTTGTCCGAGGCCGAAAACAAAGCGGCCAAGGAGCGCACCGAGCAGGAGAAACAAGAGGCACGGGTGGGCGAGGTGCAGCAAGAGCTCCAGGCTCTTGTGAAGAAACATGAGACTTTGGAGCTTGACTCGAAGACGCGAGAGTCCGAGCTTGCTGTGGCCCTCGAGAGCACAAAGCATGCCAAGGCTGAAGCCCAAAAGGCCCTCCAGGAAATTGAGGCGATGAGGAAGATAGCGGCGGGTAAGGCATTCAATATGCAAAGCAAGCATGTGAAAGTAAAGTACTTGTTACTTACCCGAGTCCGGGGCTCTCCAGGAGCATTCGCAGATTTGCCCCGCAGCGTGTCGGATGCCGCGAAATATTACCAGGCCGAGGAGGGAAGCTCGACGGAGAAGTTGTTCTGGTCTCAGTATACTGGGACCGAACACCTGATGCCTATGAGCGACCAGCTGAAGCAACTGGTCGAGCCGCACAAGGCGGCTGAACAGGCCGTGAGGGGCCTTATAGTCCTGATGTGGCCTAGCGACTCCCTTCCCAACAGCTACTTTGGCCTGGTGAGGCGGCTTGTGGACGCCTGCCCCTGGCTGGAAGTCATCAAGCGGTCCGTCTGCATCGAAGGTGCCCGCCGGGCTTTTGCCCATGCGAAGGTGCACTGGGCCAAGATGGACGCTGATAAGCTGGTGAAGGAGGGGCCGCCGCAGGGCAAGGAGCATCGCCACCTCGAAATGTATTATGAGGGTGTCCTGAAGGGTGCCCGTCTTGTGGCGGACGAGTGTGCGAAGGATGTAATTTTTGAATGAACTTGCTCGTGTGACCCTGTATTATGAAAACTTGTTCGTATGCCCTATGCAACGCTTGTTTGAATTTAAAATATTACCTTCTGTGCGGCTGTTTATTAAATCTGAGAGATGGCCAGTCGTCGGCTTCTGCCCCCATGCCATGAGTGCTGGGGTGTTCGAGATAAATCTGAGCACTCTTTTTCCCATTCTTGGGTCCTTCGAGGGAGGTGCTCAGCACAATGAACAAGGCAATCGGACTATAATGCTTTATCACTCTCACTTAGCCATAGAAGTCTACAATTTTAAATTTTGGTGAAGCCCCTAGTATTTGGAAGGCCGAATTTGGGGCTCTATACACGCCTTAAGCCGTACAAAACCGACTCCTCGCTCTAAGCGGCATAAGTCTTTAAGGACTCGAGACCTCTCGAACAGCGACCAGCTCTCGCCTTATCATGACAGTCAGTTTTAGCTTTCTCTACTGAGGTGCTTGCCCAGATGAACCAGGGCACAATCGCAGTAGTTCTCCCAGTGCTACCTTAGCCAATATAGCGGAACGTAAGGTACCAAAACATGGGAGCCGGGCAAATCCAACTATTGACCCAAGACATGATTCGAAGCTGATGCATATAATGCTATAAGTTCGGGGTGCCGCATTGTTGAAAGTGTTCGGACTTCTCACGCCGTATTACGGGGTACGCTTAAGCCCCTGGCATATTGGTTGTACCAAAGTGTACGAGTGCTAAATGTCGTGAATGAACATATATAAAAAAAGAATAGAGAATGCGGAAATAGTCTAGTGTTATGCATTGTTTATTCAAAAAGGTGCGTCGAAGCAGAATGATACAAGTAGTGCAATAAGCAAAAAGTAGGACTATTTGATATGTCCCTTCCAAGGGCAACCTGAGGAATGGTATTTTAAGCAAGTATTTCACTCGTTATCAAAGACCACCTGGGAGTTCCATGGTGTGACGTAGCTTTCTGCCTCCTTGGTTGTTGCATCGTGTGTCCGGCAATCGTACTGCCAGACGGGGTTTCCAGAGAGTAAAGTCCTAAAAGAGAGAAAAATAACAAAGTGGGAAGCCCCTAGTGCGGTTGAGCCGCGTCTTGGGGCATGCCGTAGTAGTGCCCCCCTCCCCACCTGTGCCCATGGTATTTTCAATGCGTAATTATATACGCGTGGCACGGATTTCGCCGTTTGGCTGGGACTGGGGTGGGGGCCGCATTGCTATAAGAGCTCAGAACTTGCCAGGCAGTCTTGTTGTTGATTACTCCGAGCACGCTTGAAGGTGTTCGGGTCTTTAATCACCGAACTGGTGGATTGCCTTAAGAGACTGCTTTGCGCTTCTGCTGCAAGGGCCGCAGTGTGCTCCTCTGTGCGGAGAGAGCGCTCTGTGTTTCCATTGACTGCGATGACCCCCCGAGGTCCTGGCATCTTGAGCTTGAGGTATGCATAGTGCGGTACCGCATTAAATCTCGCAAACGCGGTTCGCCCGAGCAGTGCGTGATAGCCACTATGGAACGGGACTATATCAAAGATTAACTCCTCGCTTCAGAAGTTATCTGGAGATCCGAAGACCACTTCCAGTGTGACAGAGCCTGTGTAGTGGGCCTCTACACCTGGTATGACGCCTTTGAAGGTCGCTTTTGTGGGTTTGATCCTTGAGGGGTCTATACCCATTTTGCGCATTGTATCCTGATAAAGCAGGTTCAGGCTGCTGCCGCCGTCCATAAGGACTCGAGTGAGGTGAAATCCGTTGATGATTGGGTCTAGGACCAGTGCGGCGAATCCGCCATGACGGATACTAGTGGGATGGTCCCTGCGATCGAAGGTGATCAGACAGGAGGACCATGGGTTCAACTTTGGGGCGACTGGCTCCAACGCATATACATCCCTTAACACACGCTTCCGCTCCCTCTTGGGGATGTGGGTTGCGTATATCATGTTCACCATCCGCACTTGGGGGGGGGGACCTCTTCTGTCCTCCGGTGTTCGGCTGCCGAGGCTCTTCCTCATCATCGCTATGTAGCCCCTTATCTTTGTTTTTGGCGTTTAACTTGCCGGCCTGGTTGAACACCCAACATTCCCTGTTGGTGTGGTTGGCTGGCTTGTCAGGGGTGCCATGTATTTGGCACGAGCCATCGAGTATACGGTCCAAACTGGACGGGCCCGGAGTGCTTCTTTTGAATGGCTTTTTCCGCTGACCGGGTTTAGAGCCTCTGAATCCGGCATTGACTGTCGTATCCTCGGTATTGTCGCTGTTAACGCGGCGCTTATGTTTGTTGCGACGTGACCTGCCATTGCTATCCTTGGTATCTGAAGTACCATGGTTCTTTGATATGTTATTGCTGTGAGCCAGCCAGTTGTCTTCTCCCGTGCAAAAGTGGGTCATGAGTGTCGTGAGGGCTGCCATAGATTTCGGCTTTTCCTGGCCAAGGTGTCGGGCGAGCCACTCATCGCGGATGTTGTGCATAAAAGCTGCTAGGGCCTCTGCATCCAGACAGTCGACGATTTGATTTTTCTTTGTCAGGAACCATGTCCAGAATTGCCTGGCCGATTCCTCTGGCTGCTGAATTATGTGGCTCAAGTCATCGGCATCTGGTGGTCGCACATAAGTGCCCTGGAAATTGTCGAGGAATGCGGCTTCCAGATCTTCCCAACAGCCAATGGATTCTGCTGGCAGGCTGTTGAGCCAATGCCGAGCTGGTCCTTTGAGCTTGAGTGGGAGGTATTTGATGGCGTGTAGATCGTCACCGTGGGCCATGTGGATGTGCAAGAGGAAGTCTTCGATCCATACCGCAGGATCTGTTGTGCCGTCGTATGATTCGATATTTATGGGTTTAAAACCCTCTCGGATTTGGTGATCCATTACTTCGTCTGTGAAGCATATGGGGTGTGCGGCGCCTCTATAGTGGGCTATGTCGCGACGCAGCTCGAATGAGTCTTGTCCGCTGTGTTCGTCCCAGCCGGATTTACTTTTACTGTATCCGGCGTGACGGTTATTGTCTCGCGTAGTGGCGCGCCCTCGTGATCCGTAGATTGATCTTGTGTGTTTTGCTTTGTCGTCCAATACGTCTCGCAGGTCTAGCGTGTTTCCCCGTGCCTTGTCATTTTATTTGAGTGGCCTCGGGGTGCGGGCTGAGTTTTTGGCTGAAATGCCTCTCTGTCGCAGCCACGAGGTGGCCGATCAGCCGCGTCATATGCTGGAGATGTAGGTTTTAATGCTTCCTCCTCCAGTCGGGGTAGCAAACTGCGCTTTGGGTAACTCTTGGAGGGGCGTTCGAGTTCATATTCCTTGGCCGCAAGGACTTTTGTCCATCCATCAGCTAGCAAATCTTGATCAGCTTGAAGCTGCTGCTGCTTTTTCTTAAGGCTATTTTCCGTGTCTATAAGACGGCGCTTGAAGCGCTATTGCTCGGCGGGATCCTCTGGCACGACAAATTCGTCATCGTCGAGGCTTGCCTCATCTTCGGAGGGAGGCATGTAATTATTATCCTCCGCCTCTCCATCTGCCGCTCTCTCGGGAGGGCTGGCTTCTCCATCCTCCTGCTCTAAATCTTGCTGGAGGGGATTGTTGTCGTCTTCGGCACTGCTCGGAGTGCTATTATCTCCTGTGCCGGTGTCACAGCTTTTGCTTTGGCGAGACTTAGAGCGGCGCCGCTGACGTCGGCGCTTGGGTTGCTTCTTGGAGGGGTCATCCTCCGATGTCCCGTCGCCATTGCCTTCTTTGGGTGTGTCCACCATGTATATATCATATGATGAGGTGGCTGTCCAGTGCCCTGTGGGCAGTGGTTCCTCTTCGTCTCCCGCATCGGCGTCCATACCGTCGATGTCTTCGGAGTCGAAGTCGAGCATGTCGGTCAAATTGTCGATAGTGGCTACTAAGTGGGTGGTGGGTGGGTGGCGAATTTCTTCGTCATCCGCATCCCAATCCTGCCGAACATAGTTTGGCCAGGACTCTCCTGACAGGGAGAGAGAGACCTTAATGAGTTTAGCATGTCGCCGAAGGGCGAGTGCCGAAAGATATCCGCGGAGGTGAACTCCATGATCGGCGCCTAGTCGGATTCGATAGGCACGGGCGCAGCCAGTTCGGAGTTCGTGGTCGGGGAAGAATCCGGCAATTTGGCGTCACGGCTCTCGTGAAGGGTAAGGTCGATACTCGGCTCGATCGCCACTGAGAATGCGGCCTCCGTGGCGGGGTCTATCCCCCCGTCCGTGGATGGCGCAATCGTCTCTGAATTGAGGGTCGGAGCGGTTGCCGGTGCGATCCCCTGCACATTGTCCGATGGTAGAGCTAAATCATGCTCATCGTGACCGTGGGGCGTACTCGGCAGGGGCTCGAATCCGTCGAAGATCAAGTCTCCACGGATGTCGGCCGTGTAATTTAAGCTTCCAAACTTGACCTGGTGGCCAGGGGCGTAACACTCGATCTGCTCCAGATGGCCAAGCGAGTTGGCTCACAGTGCGAAGCTGCCGAATACAAAGATCTATCCGGGGAGAAAAGTCTCACCCTGGACTGCATCGCTATCGATGATCGAAGGAGCCATCAAGCCTAATGATGACGACACAGAGGAACTCTCAATGAAAGCACCAATGTCGGTGTCAAAACCGGCGGATCTCGGGTAGGGGGTCCCGAACTGTGCGTCTAAGGCGGATGGTAAGAGGAGGCAGGGGACACGATGTTTTACCCAGGTTCGGGCCCTCTTGATGGAGGTAAAACCCTACGTCCTGTTTGATTATTCTTGATAATATGAGTAGTACAAGAGTTGATCTACCACGAGATCAGAGAGGCTAAACCCTAGAAGCTAGCCTATGGTATGATTGTATGTTGTCCCACGGACTAAAACCCTCCGGTTTATATAGACACCAAAGCGGGCTAGGGTTACACAAAGTCGGTTACAAGGAAGGAGATCTACATATCCGTATTGCCAAGCTTGCCTTCCACGCCAAGGAGAGTCCCATCCGGACACGGGATGAAGTCTTCAATCTTGTATCTTCATAGTCCAACAGTCCGGCCAAAGGATATAATCTTGCTGTTCGGATACCCCCTAATCCAGGACTCCCTCAGGCATCAACATGTCGTGGTAAAAAATTTGTCCCGTTTGGGGCAGGTTTGGGTATATGCTTCTCACAAACCAGAGCTTCTCACAACAAGCATCATGGTTTCAGTAGGGAACGCCCCACCTTTGGGGACGAAACGATATCCACTGCCTCTTATTGCTTCCAAGAATTTTCTCGTGTCAACATAGAACAAAAGGAGTGTTGTGTCAATTTTTGTCATTTTTCGAGGTTCGTTTGGACATTTTTATGCATTAACTGAGTTTTCAATGCATTTATGTGCATAATTAAAATTTGAACTACATGCACATGCTCCGGTGCATATAAATTGGTTGAAAAATCAAATATGTGTCCTCGGGTGCATGCTTAGGTCCCATGCAAGAAATGGGAGTGAATTTCAAACACCCGGGCACCGTTGATTGCCGGCAAAACATTAAGATTCCTGGTTTTTAAATTCTAGTAAATCCAAAACTCGTTTGAAATTCATGAAACTTGGCATGCTATCATGGAATGGCACCCGACATGTTGTGGTATTTTTTGTGTCCATTTTGAGAGAAGGCGCACTCGAATAATGACATCCAACAAAGGCATTTTGAAAAAATAGTTGCCACTTAATATCTCAAATGTTTGTATAATTCAAACCGTGTGTGTTCTGTTAACCATTCACATGACGCCATGTGTCTTGGTTTTAATGGTTGTAGGAGGTGTCGTGCGGACAGCTGCTTGACCTTTACTGAACGGGAGGCGTGCGAGCGTTTTCCAGTGCGCAGGCTAACCGAGAGGCGTGCAAGCTGTCCTCGAATGTGCAGGCTCACCAGGAAGCATGCGAGCTGTACGCTACGCAGGCTCACTAGGAAGCGAGCCCTTTGACTTCCATGGCCGACTGCCTTGCTCGCATCCTCTCCATTAATGGCGCCCAAGCCGTAGTTTAATTCGCTTTTTAAATATAAAACAATCATCGCAAACATTTTAGTTAGAACACCCATATGCAAACCGTCAGCTTCCCCAGGAAGCCAAATGAAAATGTGCCGAGCAGGATTCCTGCTGCTATTGATCGCAAACGTTTTAGATAGAACACCCGTACGCAAAGTGAGAGCAGCGCAGGATTTGTGCATCCCTTCAATGCAAACGGTTGTTTTGGATGACCCGTGTGCAACCATGTACAAACAATTTGGTAAGATTTGTCAATCCTTGTAACACTGCGATTTGTCAAAATATGAAGCTAAAAATCACTAGCAGTATCTAATTTTTGCAACTAAAATTTAGTAATTAAGCATAGATTTCATTCATAGATTAAGCAGTCATTCTTAATTTAAACAAACAGTTCAACTCGACAGCTGAGCTGACCAAAATTTTCCCCAATTGTTGCCAATCACGTTCTGAAATAGCTAGTTCAACTATATATACTAGCTAATTTTAAGTACGTTGTACAGTTCCACCACATCTATAGTCAGATGAACTGAACAAAATAGCCTCTAAATACAACTACTACTACTGCGGAGGGGCTTTGTACTACTTCCGGCTGCCTCTCCTCTGCCGAGCACACTCAGTAAGAGGCGGCAGAGGAGGAGCCTACCGATGAGCTGGGCAACCGCAATACGGTGCCTGCCGTTGTTGCAGCTTCAGCGACGCTCACCTCGAATGCCCTCTGCCGCTCTAGACTACCCCTCTCAAAGCGGTGGTTCTCCTTGTAGATCTCCTGATTCCTCGCCTTTGAGGCAGCGTGTGCCGCGGCCACGGCGGCGGTAAGGCTCTTTGCATGCTCGACGAGGCGCTCCTCCTTCTCCCGTAGGAACTCGGTGTTGCGCGCAAGGTCGCTCACGCACGTGCGGGCATAGATCTCTGCCTCCCGCCTTCGGGCGGTGGTGGTGGAGCGGGTGATGACCCCGGCGGTCGATGGTGGGCTGGCGGCCACGGTGGCCGATGACGGGGTGGGTGATGGCCATAGTGGCCGGCAGTGGGGTGGAGGCCATGACGTCCACCTCCCGCCTTCGGGCCGCGGCGGCGGAGCACGCAATGGCCCTGGCTTTCGACGGTAGTGTGGCGGCAACGGTGGCCGGCAACAGCTGCCGACGGGCACTGGCGGCGGAGTGTGTGGTGGGTGTTCCACGCACACCCAACAGGGACGCCACGCGCACTACACTACGTCAGGGACTGCGCCGCCGCTGCGGTGTAGCCTCCCAGTCCCAGGTGGAGTTGTCCTCTGATGACGGCGAAGTGGTTGAGCGACGATGACGGACCGGTGCCATTGGCGATTGTGGGAGAAGCAGACGAGATAAGCTACAAGGAGGGAGGGGGAAATGCGATGTAGGACTCACCGGCCATGAGGGTTTTTCTAGCAGGCCGGTAAGCATTGGGATTTTGGGAGATTTCACCGAGTCAGGCGGGAAGCTTGCGTGGGAACCTGCGAGGTTGCGCGAGAACGGGCTCACCGACGATTCATTGGCGCCACCGTTTGACATGCGGCAGCGGGGTGACAAGACATGCGAGAGGAGGACGAAAGGCCATGTACACATACGGTTAATAAAAAAATGTTTGCGATTTAATTACCTACTATATCACCGTCCTAGTTTATAAGTATGATTTAACTAATAAAATACGAATGCATGTCACCAAAGATTATATAGTTGGATTTGTATTTGAACATAGTTTTCAATTATATAATTTTTAAAACATGCATTAACATTTTTGTTGGTTAAATTTGAGGGAAAGTATGGCACATAATATAAAGGAGACTATAGACTAGACGGAGGTGGTAGCACACGGCCACTCTCTACGCAGCGACGCAACTGTCAGTCGGCTTGTAGGCGACCATTTCCTGCATATTCAACTTCTCTATGCGTGTGGTTGCTGGCGGTTCAGGCGGCCGCAGCGCACTCTGCTCGCGTCCCGCCGCGCACATTCTACTCTCGCGTCCCTTCGGGTGCTCTGCCCTCATCCCTCCATGCGCGCTGCCAGTGTTTGGGGCCGGCGCACGATCACGCACGTTCGTGTGCAAGCGGTTGCACCAGGCGTGGCGCGACGATGCAGTTACCCGCTGCAAAAACTGCCATGCGGACGCGCCGAGAATCCACGCCTCCCGGCCCCCTTTTATTCCTGTGGCCATTTACCTTCATCTCTCGTCTCACACGACACAATAAGCACACCCATGAGGACACATACAGAGAGGACATCCAGCGGTTCCAATGGCGCTCCCCGTGGCTCCAATGGCGGTCCTAGCGGCCACCGAGGACAACGGTGGGCAGTTCACCATGCATCACGTAGTGGACACCCACGTGAGGGGGAAGGCCCTCTCGGTGGTGTACATGAACAATCCGGTCTCGGTGGAGAGCTCCATCCAAACTATGGAGCAGTTCCTTGCCGAGGACAAGTACCGAGTGGTCGGCTTTGACCTCGAGTACACCATCGGTCGTGTCAGGCACGATTAGAAGGTTGCCGTCGCCCAGTTGTGCATGCGACATAACGTCCTCGTCTACCACTACCACCTTGCC
This sequence comes from Triticum urartu, assembly GCF_056163025.1. Taxonomy (NCBI): domain Eukaryota; kingdom Viridiplantae; phylum Streptophyta; class Magnoliopsida; order Poales; family Poaceae; genus Triticum; species Triticum urartu. The sequence continues at coordinate 93,038,047 of NC_141878.1, forward strand.
ACAAGGCCTTGTGAGCGTTTCTCCAGGTTTATCCACAGCTCCGACTACAGTTTCGCTACGGTGGACACCACCAACGATCTAAAAGCGCTCAAGGTTTCGGACTTGAAATGCCTGAATCTTGTCAACATCCAAAGCCACTACAAGGTCTAGGGCAGCGACAAAAACAAACTGAACTCCCTGGTTGACCTCGCCTTGGCCATCATCGGTCCCTACTACATGAAGGTGAAGAAGGGGAGCAATAAGGACAGGAACGCCTGGCACAGTGTGTGGCATAAGAGACTGGATGAACAACATGTCAAGTACGTGGCCATGGATGCGTACACAAGCTACGAGATGTACAGGCGAATCGTTGACATGAGGAACTGTCTTCTTCCTGACCCAGACGAGGGATCAAGCCACATAGAAGTGGCGGGAGCGTCACAAGAAATAGATGACTAGACGATCATTTCTCCTACTTTAGAATGCATGCAATTGTTTATTGAGGTGTGTGTGAATGATCTATATAGTCACTTATGTAATAGGATGTTTATTTCAGTTATATATATATACATGTTATTCTACTGTAGACAGAGCAAATCACACAGCTTATTAGCAGCAATCGTCTGTGTTATTATTGGTCTTCGCACACATTTCTAATTACGGACCTGTTTGTCGCGTATCACACACACCTTGATCTGGCTGACCATTTCTTTTGTGTTGCCTAATCACAAATAGTTCATCCGAGTGAACCGTATGCTCTATATCGCACACGCCTTCATCAGGCTGCCCGTTTCTTTTGTTCCGCCTCATCGCAAACAGTTCATTGAGCTGAACCGTATGCCCTGCATCGCACACGCAACTAAAATCTGAACCATGCTTGATAGCTCCGCCATCGCAAAAATTTTGCACCTTTTTTGACGGTTCTTTTACACCACCATTTACGATTATGGCATCGCACACAGTTTCGTCGAAGGGTCTCTGATCATAGTGTCGCGTTTGGACCATCCTGCAGTAGTGTAGGACTACGCCAGTGGCCGCAACTCACGGCCGAAATGTTTGAAACTCCTCCCCGTTTCTCGAACAAACAGATGAAAACTCACAAAGCGACACTCAAATGATCTGTACACCTTCTTTGCTAGGCTGATAGTAAGGGGTATCATAGCTAGTATCATGCATGCCAACTAGGCAATTTTGATGAGCTGTCATAGAATTAATTAAATGAAGAAAAGGAGGGTTAAGTACCATATCATGAAACCGTATCATAATAAATGCTATGCTACTATGTGTCATGCATGACAATATAAATAAAGTACTACATATGATACTAGCTACTCTATGATACTATGCATTAGAGCAAGTACAATAGAGTGACATAAGACTAGCCACAATGGGTAGTAACATAGAATGTTACTAGTCTATATTACTACCTCTATAGTGGGGAGTAACATATGTGTAGTAACATGCAACACTTCATTTATTAGGCTATAGACTCATCTTGCCTTGAGATGTGTGACGTTACTCATACTAGTAGTAACTAGCTATGTTACTACTTTCCTCTCTTTCTTCATTTATTGCTTGCCACATCATCTATTTTATCTAGATACATGTGATGTTACTACCTATATATGTTACTCCCACTGTGGGTAGTCTAAGCAGGCTATAAGGAATAAAATAATATATATGTGCTTTAGTTGGAGGAAAGAGAAGAGGAGAGAGAAGAGAAGCGGGCTCTTGGTTAGTAGAGCTAGCTGCAACACGAGACCCAAGACAATTTGTGAGGATGTAAGGTGGGCCAACTATTGATAAACTAGTATGTATTTAAAACTTATTATTGTACATGCCCGCTAAGAGGTAGGCTGTATATGACATGGCAACTTCTTATAGCCGACCCTTGGATGTATTATTAATCATGCTCTTAGTGAGGTAGCTAGTATATCATAGACTAGCTAGTATTACGCCCTCCTTTCCGGTTTAGGCTGGTTGTAATGGTAGTATCATAAGCGGTATCATGCATGCCAACTAGACTTTCTGAATGATGTGGCACAAAATTAAATCAGGAAAGAGAGGATGTGGTATCATATCATGATACCGTGTCATATTAAATGTTGTACTACTTTGTGTGATGCATGACAATTAATAAGGCAACCTAAGATACTAACTTATGATACTATGCATGCGCGCATTACGGAGGTATTGCCGATCATATACCAGGTGGAGCTGAAGGAAATATGCCCTAGAGGCAATAATAAATATGTTTTTTATATTTCATTATATCATGATAAATGTTTATTATTCATGCTAGAATTGTATTAACCGAAAACTTAGTACATGTGTGAATACATAGACAAACAGAGTGTCCCTAGTATGCCTCTACTTGACTAGCTTGCTAATCAAAGATGGTTAAGTTTCCTGACCATAGACATGTGTTGTCATTTGATGAACGGGATCGCATCATTAGAGAATGATGTCATGGACAAGACCCATCCGTTAGCTTAGCATTATGATCGTCTAGTTTTATTGCTATTATTTTCTTCATGACTTACACATATTCCTCTGACTATGAGATTATGCAACTCTCGAATACCGGAGGAACACCTTGTGTGCTATCAAACATCACAACGTATCTCGGTAATTATAAAGATGCTCTACATGTGTCTCCGAAGGTGTTTGTTGAGTTGGCATAGATCGCGATTAGGATTTATCACTCCGTGTATCGGAGAGGTATCTCTGGGCCCTCTCGGTAATGCACATCACTATAAGCCTTGCAAGCAATGTGAGTAATGAGTTAGTTATGAGATGATGCATTACGGAACAAGTAAAGATAATTGTCGGTAACGAGATTGAACTAGGTATGATTATACCGACGATTGAATCCCGGGCAAGTAACATACCGATGACAAAGGGAATAACGTATGTTGTTGATGACCCAAAAGTGTAGGGGATCTATTGTAGCCATTTCGATAAGTAAGAGTGTCGAACCCAACGAGGAGCAGAAGGAAATGATAAGCGGTTTCCAGCAAGGTATTTTCTGCAAGCACTGAAATTATCGGTAACAGATAGTTTTGTGTTAAGGTAATTGGTAACGGGTAACAAATAGTAAAAGTAAATAAGGTGAAGCAATATGGCCCAATCCTTTTTGTAGCAAAGGACAAGCCTGGACAAACTCTTATATAAAGGAAAGCACTCACGAGGACAAATGGGAATTATCGTCAAGCTAGTTTTCATCATGTTCATATGATTCGCGTTCGGTACTTTGATAATTTGATAAGTGGGTGGACCGGTGCTTGGGTACTGCCCTTACTTGGACAAGCATCCCACTTATGATTAACACCTATTGCAAGCATCCGCAACTACAACAGAACTATTAAGGTAAACCTAACCATAGCATCAAACATATGGATCCAAATCAGCCCCTTACGAAGCAACGCATAAACTAGGGTTTAAGATTTTGTCACTCTAGCAACCCATCATCTACTTATTACTTCCCAATGCCTCCCTCTAGGCCCAAACAATGGTGAAGTGTCATGTAGTCGACGTTCACATGACACCACTAGAGGGATGACAACATAAATCTCATCAAAATATCGAACGAATACCAAATTCACATGACTACTTATAGCAAGACTTCTCCCATGTCCTCATGAACAAACGTAACTACTCACAAATCATATTCATGTTCATAACCAGAGGGGTATTAATATGCATAATGGATATGAACATATGATCTTCCACCAAGTAAACCAACTAGCATCAACTACAAGGAGTAATCAACACTACTAGCAACCCACAGGTACCAATCTGAGGTTTGGATACAAAGTTTGGATACAAGAGATGAACTAGGGTTTGAGATAAGATGGTGCTGGTGAAGATGTTAATTGAGATTGACCCCCTCCCGATGAGAGGATCGTTGGTGATGATTTCCCCCTCCCAGAGGGAAGTTTCCCCGGCAGAACAGCTTCGCCGGAGCCCTAGATTGGTTCCGCCAAGGTTCCGCCTCGTGGCAGCGGAGTTTCATCCCGTGAGCTTGCTTATGATTTTTTCCTCGACGAAAGACTCCATATAGCCAAAGATGGGCATCAGAGGGCCACTAGGGGGCCCACGAGGCAGGGGGCGCGCCTAGGGGGTAGGACGCGCCCCCAACCCTCATGGATGGTGGGTGGCCCCCCTCTGGTACTTCTTTCGCCCAATATCTTTTTTATTCTGAAAATAATTCTCGTGGAGTTTTGGGACTTTTGGAGATGTGCAGAATAGGTCTCTAATATTTGCTCCTTTTCCAGCCCAGAATTCCAGCTGCCGGCATTCCCCCTCTTCATGTAAACCTTGTAAAATAAGAGAGAATAGGCATAAGTATTGTGACATCATGTGTAATAACAACCCATAATGCAATAAATATCGATATAAAAGCATGATGCAAAATGGACGTATCAACTCCCCCAAGCTTAGACCTCGCTTGTCCTCAAGCGAAAGCCGAAATCGAAAAATATGTCCACATGTTTAGAGATAGAGGTGTCGATAAAATAAAATACGGACATGAGGGCATCATGATCATTCTTAGAACAACATATATATATATTGTCATATGATCTCTTATGCTAAAGTAACAATTCAATCACAATTTCAAGTATGAATAATAAACTTCATTTCGAATCAACAAACTATAATCTCAGTCATTGAGGCAATTGCAATTTATCATAACATCAGAAAGAGTCAATGAGAGCTTTTCAGCAAGTCCACATACTCAACCATCATTTAGTCTTTCACAATTGCTAACACTCACGCGATATTTATGGTTATGAAGTTTTAATCGGACACAGAGAAAGATAGGGGCTTATAGTTTTGCCTACCAACCTTTTACCTCAAGGGTAATGTAAACAATAATAGTTCATGAAAACCCACATCCAATTAGCCATATATATCAGGATCTTTCCAACACATTGTGCTTGCCAAAGGATAAAATATAAAATGGAAAGGTGAAGATCATCGTGACTCTTGCATGAAGTATAAGACAAGAATAAAAGATAGGCCCTTCGCAGAGGGAAGCAGAGGTTGTCATGTGCTTTTATGGTTGGATGCACGAAGTCTTAATGCAAAAGAACGTCACTTTATATTGCCACTTGTGATATGGACCTTTATTATGCAGTCCGTCGCTTTTATTTCTTCCACATCACAAGATCGTATAAAGCTTCTTTTCTCCGCACTAATAAATCATACATATTTAAACATCAAGTTTTATTGCTTGCAACGATGACAACTTACTTGAAGGATCTTACTCAATCCCTAGGTAGATATGGTGGACTCTCATGGCAAAAATGGGTTTACGGATATTTGGAAGCACAAGTAGTATCTCTACTTGGTGCAAAGAATTTGGCTAGCATGAGAGGGAAAGGCAAGCTCAACATGTTGGATGATCCATGACAAGATAATTCATCTCAGATGCAAGAAAACATAACCCATTACGTTGTCTTCCTTGTCCAACATCAACTCTTTAGCATGTCATATTTTAATGAGTGCTCACAATCATAAAAGATGTCCAAGATAATATATTTACATGCGAAACTCTCTTTCTTTATTACTTCCTATTAATTGCAACGATGACCAAAACTATGTTTGTCAACTCTCAACAATTTTTGTTCATCATACTCTTTATATGTGAAGTCATTACTCTCCATAAGATCCATATGATCTCTTTATTTCTTTTTATTTCTTCTCTTTTAGTCTATTCCCTCAAGATCATAGCAAAATAATCAAGCCCTTGACTCAACACTAATCTTTATTATATAAAGCTCACGGACTCGATTACATAGAAGGATCATAAAGCAAAACTCACAACTAGATCATACTAAAACTTTATTCTACTAGATCAAGATATTACCAAAAGGATCGAACTAAGAAAACCGATAAAGATAAAAGTGATGGTGATACGATACCGGGGCACTCCCCCAAGCTTGGCAGTTGCCAAGGGGAGTGCCCATACCCGATGCTCAGTTCTTCTTTATTTGTGAAGAAGGTGTTGGTGATGATGGATAGTCGCACATCAAGCATAAGAGATCCTCCAATTTGCAGATAATGCCTTTGAGTGCGATGATATGCTCCTTCAACAATTTTTTTTCACTTGTGAGGTACTTATTTTGAATGCGAGCTAACTCAATCATCTTGAAAGCTTCGATCTCCATTGGGGTAAAGAGATTGTGGTGAGGTTGAAGGATGTCTTCTTCTACTACTGTCGTAACTTGATCCCCCGTGGCCTTCTTGATCCCATCATCCTTGTTGATCTCTCTGGGCTCTTCTATCTTTAGCTCTATCTTCATTATCCAAGCATCGTTGCCCTCATTGTTGGAGGAGGAGGGAGACGACATGATGCTTGGCGTTGACAACCCTGGCAGAAAATAGCTCGAAACAAAAACAGGAGATATTTGCGTGATATGGTGGTCAAAACCTTTGAGAGATTATATAGCAAATTTTTACCGACCGAAAGAAGTATCGTGCAAGAAAACGGAGTCCGGAGAGCACACGAGGTGTCCACGAGGCAGGGGTGCTCCTGGGGGGGTAGGGCGCGCCCCCCACCCTCGTGGAAGCCTCGTGTCCTTCCCGGTCTACTTCTTATTTTCCTAATTTCTTAAATATTTCAAAATGGAGAAAAATTGCCATTAGAACTGTTTTGGAGTCGGTTTACTTATCGTACCACGTACCTATTCCTTTTCGGAGTCTGAAACGTTCTGGAAAGTGACCCTTAAGTATTCCTTCGGGGTTACGGTTTCAATAACATTAGTTTCCACATTTATGGGATTACCTGAGATATAATGTTTGATTCTTTGACCGTTTACCACCCTCGGATTTGTGCCTTCGAAGTTGTTGATTTTTATGGCACCAGAACAGTAGACCTCCTCGATGATGTAAGGACCTTCCCATTTGGAGAGGAGTTTTCCTGCAAAAAACCTTAACCGAGAGTTGTATAATAATACATAATCACCTACATTAAACTCGCGATTTTGTATTCTTTTATCATGCCATATTTTAACTTTTTATTTAAACAGTTTGGCATTCTCATAGGCCTGGGTTCTCCATTCATCAAGTGAGCTAATGTCAAAAAGCCTCTTCTCACCGGCAAGTTTGAAGTCATAGTTGAGCTCTTTAATAGCCCAATATGCCTTATGTTCTAGTTCAAGAGGTAAGTGACATGCTTTACCATAAACCATTTTATATGGAGACATACCCATAGGATTTTTATATGTAGTTCTACAAGCCCATAATGCATCATCAAGTTTCTTGTACCAATTATTTCTAGATCTATTAACAGTCTTTTGCAAAATTAATTTAAGCTCTCTATTACTAAGTTCTACTTGACCACTAGACTGTGGATGATAAGGAGATGCAATTCTATGATTAACATCATACTTAGCAAGCATCTTACGAAAGGCGCCATGAATAAAATGTGAACCGCCATCAGTCATTAGATATCTAGGGACTCCAAACCTTGGAAAATAACTTCTTTAAGCATCTTAATAGAGGTGTTATGATCAGCACTACTAGTTGGAATAGCTTCTACCCACTTAGTAACGTAATCAACAGCAACTAAAATATGAGTATACCCATTACAATAAGGAAACGGTCCCATATAATCAAAGCCCCAAACATCAAATGGTTCAATAACAAGTGAATAATTCATAGGCATTTCTTGACGTCTACTAATATTACCAATTCTTTGGCATTCATCACAAGACAATACAAACTTACGGGCATCCTTGAAGAGAGTAGGCCAATAAAAATCGGATTGCAATACCTTATGTGCAGTTCTGTCTCCAGCATGGTGTCCTCCATAAGCTTCGGAGTGACACTTGCGTAGGATCTGTTCCTGTTCATGCTCAGGTACACAACGTCTAATAACACCATCTACTCCTTCTTTATAAAGATGCGGGTCATCCCATAAGTAATGTCTTAAATCATAGAAGAACTTTTTCTTTTGCTGGTATGTGAAACTAGGTGGTATAAACTTAGTAACAATATAATTAGCATAATCAGCATACCATGGAGCAATACCAGAAGCATTTATGACAGCTAATTGTTCATCAGGAAAGCTATCATCAATAGGTAGTGGGTCATCAAGAACATTCTCAAACCCAGACAAGTTGTGTGCAATAGGGTTCTCAGCTCCCTTTCTATCAATAATATGCAAATCAAATTCTTGTAGCAAGAGAACCCATCTAATAAGTCTAGGTTTAGCCTCTTTCTTTTCCATAAGATATTTAATAGCAGCATGATCAGTGTGCACAGTTACTTTAGAATCAACGATATAAGGTTTGAACTTCTCACATGCAAATACAACTGCTAAAAATTCTTTTTCAGTAGTAGCATAATTTCTTTGAGCACTGTCTAGAGTTTTACTAGCATATTGGATAACATTTAATTTCTTATCAACTCTTTGTCCTAGAACAGCCCTGAGGGAGTCCTGGATTAGGGGGTGTCCGGATGGCCGGACTATACCTTCAGCCAGACTCCTGGACTATGAAGATACAAGATTGAAGACTTCGTCCCATGTCCGGAAGGGACTTTCCTTGGCGTGGAAGGCAAGCTTGGCGATACGGATATGCAGATCTCCTACCATTGTAACCGACTTTGTGTAACCCTAACCCTCTCCGGTGTCTATATAAACTGGAGGGTTTTAGTCCATAGGATAACATACAGAACAACAATCATACCATAGGCTAGCTTCTAGGGTTTAGCCTCTCCGATCTCGCGGTAGATCTACTCTTGTACTACCCATATCATCAATATTAATCAAGCAGGACGTAGGGTTTTACCTCCATCAAGAGGGCCCGAACCTGGGTAAAACTTCGTGTCCCTTGCCTCCTATTACCATCCGGCCTAGACGCACAGTTCGGGACCCCCTACCCGAGATCCGCCGGTTTTGACACCGACATTGGCGCTTTCATTGAGAGTTCCTCTGTGTCGTCGCCGTTAGGCTTGATGGCTCCTACGATCATCAATAGCGATGCAGTCCAGGGTGAGACCTTCCTCCCCGGACAGATCTTCATCTTCGGCGGCTTCGCACTGCGGGCCAATACACTTGGCCATCTGGAGCAGATCGAAAGCTATGCCCCTGGCCGTCAGGTCAGATTTGGAAGTTTAAACTACACGGCTGACATCCGCGGGGACTTGATCCTCGACAGATTTGAGCCACTGCCGAGCGCGCCACACTGTCACGACGAGCATGATCTAGCTCTGCCGCCGAACAGTGCCCTGGAGGCCGCACCCGCATCGGCTTCGACCCTTAATTCGGAGCCAACTACGTAGATCGAGGATGGGTGGTTGGACGCCGCCTCGGGGACTGCGATCCCAACGGCGATCGAGCCGAACACCAGCCCCGCACTCCGCGAGACTCGTGACTCCAAGGAGCCGGACTCCTCTCCGGACTCCGAACCCTCTGCGCCCCTGCCGATCGAATCCGATTGGGTGCCGATCATGGAGTTTACCGCCGCGGACATCTTTCAGCACTCGCCTTTTGGCGATATTCTGAAGACACTAAAGTCTCTCTCTTTATCAGGAGAGCCCTGGCCGGACTACGGTCAGCAAGGTTGGGATACGGATGATGAAGAAACTCAAAGCCCACCCACCACCCACTTTGTAGCCACTGTCGACGATTTAACCGACATGCTCGACTTCGACTGTGAAGACATCGACGGTATGGATGCCGATGAAGGAGACGATGAAGAACCAGCGCCTACTGGGCCCTGGAAAGCCACCTCGTCATATGACGTATACATGGTGGACGCACCAAAAGATGACGACGAGGAGCGGAAGGACGCACCGAAGGCTTGTTCCCTTGAGAAGCAGTCAAAGTGGCGACGCAAGCGCCGCCCCAAATCCCACCTCAACAAAAATAACGATCACACAGACCCAGCGCTGGAGCAGGGCGAACCGCTACCGGACAGCGGCAATCCGGATAATCAAACCGAACAAACAAATTCTATCAAGGATAATGGTCCGGACGATATAACGCCGGACAGGCACCCGGAGCAGCAGAATGCCTGTAAAAGGGTTGTTGCCACCGTGAGGAATCTTAAAAAACAGAAGCAAAGGCTCAAGGCTGCGCAAGACACACTCCAAATCAGATGGAGTAAAATACTCAACACAGTAGCGAGGTACGGCGACAATCGCCCCTCCAAGAGCTACCCAAAGCGGAAGCTGCTACCTGAATTCGATGAGGAGGCATCAGACCCCCCCCCCACAACCAAATATCAAAGTAGCCACCTGGCCGGATAAACGACCCCTCTACCAACACAGAGCGGCATACAACGCCACTCACAATACAACACGCGACCCATGCGAGGGCTCGCACCCAAAGGACGGCGCAGCAAGATCCATCTATGGACCACGCAAGCGCGCCCCAGCATACAATGCAACACAACAAACATCCGAACAACGCGGTACACCCAGCTACAGGGGTGCCGCACACCCCTTATGTTTCATCGGTGAGGTGCTGGACCATGAATTTCCAGAGGGATTCAAACCCGTAAACATAGAGACATACGACGGAACAACAGACCCTGGGGTCTGGATTGAGGACTACATCCTTCATATCCATACGGATCGAGGAGATGATCTCCACGCCATCAAGTACTTACCCCTCAAACTCAAAGGGCCAGCTCATCACTGGCTTAAAGGCCTCCCTGAAAGCTCCATTGGAAGTTGGGAAGAGCTCGAAGACGCCTTTCGGGCAAATTTTCAAGGGACTTATGTCCGACCTCCGGATGCTGATGATTTGAGTCATATAACTCAACAGCCCAGATAGTCAGCCCGAAAGCTTTGGAACAGGTTTCTTACTAAAAAGAACCAGATTGTCGACTGTCCAGACGCCGAAGCCTTGGCAGCTTTTAAGCATAGCGTGCGTGACGAATGGCTCGCCAGACACCTCGGCCGAAATAAGCCGAGAACGATGGCCGCAGTAACAAGCCTCATGACCCGCTTTTGCGCGGGTGAGGACAGCTGGCTAGCCAGATCCAGCACCAGCGACCCCAGTATATCTGAAGTTAGAGATGGAAACGGGAAATCACGGTGCAACAATAACAAACGCCGGAATAAACAAGACAGCACGAAGGGCACGGCAGTAAACGCTGGATTCAAAAACTCTCGGCCAGGTCAGCAAAAGCCACCCTCTAAAGGCACCAGGGATGAACTGTCCAGCCTCAACAAAATTCTGGACCAAGTATGTCAGATCCATAGTACCCCTGGTAAACCGGCTAATCATACCCACAGAGAATGTTGGGTCTTCAAGCAGTCCGGCAAGCTCAACGCCATACACAAGGGGGAGGATATACCGTGTGAAGACGAGGACGAGCCTCCCAAGCAAGACACTGGGGAACAAAAGAAATTTCCACCAGAAGTCAAAACAGTAAACGTGTTACACGTGATCAAGGGAAAAAACAACGCGGCACTCCCAGGAAAATATACCCAAGTGCCTGTCACCGCGAAGTCCTGCCACTTGTCGTCTCAACCGATCACTTTCGACCATCGTGATTACTCAGCAAGTATCTGACACGCAGGATGGGCCGCCCTGGTATTAGACCCAATAATTGGTGGACATCACTTCACACGAGTATTGATGGACGGTGGCAGCAGTCTAAACCTAATATATCAGGATACAATCCGCGGGATGGGGTTAGACCCAACAAAAATTCGCCATAGCAATACTACCTTTAAAGGAGTAACGCCAGGCCCAGGGGCTCGTTGTACGGGCTCCCTCCTACTACAAGTTATATTCAGCTCCCCCGATAACTTCCGTCGCGAGCATTTAACCTTCCACATCGCTCCGTTCCAAAGTGGCTATCAAGCACTGCTCGGACGCGAAGCTTTCGCTCGCTTTAATGAAATACCACACTACGCCTCCCTCACACTCAAGATGCCCGGCCCACGTGGCATCATTTCAGTGAAAGGAAATATCAAGCGATCTCTGTGCACCGAAGAGAGTGTGGCGGCCTTGGCAGACGCACAGTAAAGGCGTCCGGACCAGCGAAAGCATCCAATAGGTCGTCAAGACCTCAGACACAATTAACCAAGTCCGGCGCCGCTATTTATACCGAATAAGTGGTCACACCCCTATTTGTCAATACAAGGGGCTCAACATGCGCAGACAAGTGGCAATTTTTCTCATCTTGAATTATACATGGTTTCTTTAAAAACTATCTTTTTGCATGACAACTTTTTCACCTAAATTCCTCTCTTTTACAGACGATCATCGTGCTACACCCGTCCAGGATATGGCACAACGGAGACACAGGCGCAGACGTGCAGCAGGGACCCGCTCCAAGGATTCTTTTTAGATTAAGACCCTGCGTAAACCTTTTTTACTCTCTTGTTGATACATATCCACCGTTGAGAAGGATGCTGACGTCTTGGCATGTTGCCACGCCAGAACAATGCACGTACTTGGACACAAGGGGCTTCTTACAAAGGCCATTATTTAGGCCCAGTTTATACCACAAAGACCGAATACCTTAGGGAGTGTTCGGCGTCGCGAGTTTGGCCTTATATGCATCAGCTCCGAATCATTGTCTTTGGTCAAATGTTGTGTTTGCCCGGCTCCTATTTTTTGGTGCCTTATGTTCCACTTTACCGGCTAAGGTAGCACCAGGAGAACTACTATGATTGTGCCCTGGTTCATCCGGACGAGCACCTCAGTAGAGAAAGCCGAAAACTGACTGTCATGATATAGCGTGAGACTGGTCAACCACTCGATGACCTGTTGGAATGTTAGAATTCCTCCGCCTTAACGAAGGGCCGTTTTCCGGCCAGGCATGTACGCACCCCGGGATCGGGAGAGTGCGGAGCCGCCAGGGGCTATCTAGTAGCCCCACTGTCAAACTCCTATGGCTAAGTGAAAGTGCTAAATCATTATAGTCCGGTTGCCTCGTTCACTCCGCTATCACCTCCTTAATAGGACCAAGACGTTGGGTTAAGTGTGAACGCGTGTTTTTTGCGAGCACCTCCGCATTATATGCGTGGGGGTTGAAGCCGACGGTTGCAATCTTTCAGGTTATACACATGTATACATAAACGGCCGCCCAGGAGGCATCATATTAATTTCAGGCAAAAGTATAAAAATAGCCTCATAAAAATTTATAAAAGCATTTCGCTTACAATGAGATTACATATCACTCAAACATAATATTTTTTGAGCACTGGGTCTCTATCAAACGAGCACCCTCAAGAACTTCTTCAAAGTAGTGCTCAGCAGCCATTCGACCTATGGCCGAATCCCGCGCTGCAACAGTGGTAGCATCCATCTCCGCCCAGTATGCTTTAACACGGGCAAAGGACATCCGTGAGCCCTCTATGCACGCCGACCTCTTCATCGCATTAATGCACAGCACCACATCAAGGAGCTGCTGCACCAAGCTGAAATAGCTATTCGGTTTTGGCCTTTCCGGCCATAGCTGATCCACAACAGACCTCATGGCGAGTCCGGACAACCTATTCAGTTCGGCCCATTCGGCTAATTGGCTAGTTAATGAAAGCGGACGCTCGGGAGAATGGAATTGTGTCCAAAACAGCTGGTCCACTTCACGGCCCATCTGACCCTGGAAGTACTTGGCTGCATCGGCAGCGCTCGCCGCCAAATCCATATACACATCCTCCGAACTCCACAGCCGATCCAAAGAGGCATAGCATGGATCTCCGAACTTCCTCCACAACATAAAGGATTTCCCAGCTACAATATCCCCGGCTTCCCGCAGCTCCTCCTTCTTCGCCCTCGTAGCAGAGCGGATGTCTTTTCTCGTCGCAGCAGCCTTCTCAAGGTCCGATGCCTTCGCTAGGTTTTCCTTTTCAAGAACCCGGCAACGGTCGGCGGCGGCTTTTAATTCTATGGCCATCTTGGCCATCTTATCTCGGCTCTCGCCATGCACGGCTTTCTCGGTTTTCAACTCTTCGGCCGCCTTCAAAGCAGCCGCATTACTAAACCTCGCTTGTTCCTTGGCTCAGGCAAGTTCTGCCCGCAAGGCTTCAACAGTGGCAGCTCCATCTGCAGTCACAACATATTAAAGATACTGGCATCATGCTGCTCTTACTATGTGGCGTTTAACAGATAATGACACGTACCCTATGCCTCGTCAAGCCTTTTGTTAACAAGCTCGATGTCGGCGTCTGCCGCATCCAACTGCCGTTTTAAATGGGCAAACTCGCCAGTCCGGCTAGCCACCGGAGCTTCCATCACCTGCACATAGAGGCAGTATGGTTATTACCTGGGAATATGATCCTCTGTTCACCGTCGTTTCCGACGACAACCAGAGTCTCAGGGGCTACTATCTACACAGGGCACACCAAGCATGTGCAGGACTATCATACGTTATTTTACGTACCTCAAAGCCTGTCAGTAGACTCATAAAAGCTTCATGCAATCCACTTCCGGCGGACAAGATTCTCTCCATCACCGTATTCATCAGCACACGGTGTTCATCTGAGATGGCCGCTCGCCCCACCAACTCCCTCAGAACATCCGATCGCACACCAGACGGTGCCAGACTCTTTTTTCCGCTCTCTTAGGGAGCCGGACACTGGGATCTTCGGGGGTCAATGGGATTATCTTCTGGCCTCACCGGACCCGGAGAGGCCCTCCGCGACGACACTTCGGGGTCGCCCGCTTCCGGAGCGGAGGAGTCCGGAGGGGGCGTTTCACTCTCCATCATCTCTGGAAGAAGATCCCCCGAAGACGAGCTCATTTGAGAGGGGCTAAGGCCCGAACTGCAAAGATATATGCGGTGGTTATTTTCTCAGAAGAAAAAGATGGCATACCTGTACTATTAAAGTATTTCGGGTCACTTACGACTCGCTGGAGAATTGATCCCCCCGCGGACTTTGTGCGGCAAAAGCACCCCCCAAGGTAGGACCCTCTGTGGGAGACTTCTTCTCCTGTTTGGAAGCTTCGGCGTCCGAATCCCCGGGCGCAATCCTTTTCCTCCTCCGGTCGTCTTCCTTCATGGAGACGCTCGCTCCCTCGGTTAGAATGGGCAGCGTTGGGGGCCCGCGTATGCCCGTATTATCCTTCCCAGTATCTTCCTTCAAGGGCTCCGGGCAAGGTGCGACCTGGAGCATCTTTTCCAATACCGGATTGTCCAAACCCTCAGGGAGGGGGCCCGAACACCGAATCAACTTCGCCTTTGTTAGCCAGTCCTGGTCAAAAAGCAAACTCTTAGAAATAACTTCGTAACAAATGAGAGATAGTATGTTCGGCCGGAAGATTCATTACCTGTTCGGCGGCGCGGTTACTGCTCAAGCCCACGTCCTCGGTGATTTCTGAACACTCTACCTAGGGTCCGAAGAATGACTTATACATCTCCTCGTGCGTCGGGCCGAGGAAATTTTGGATGACACGCGGTCCCTTGGGATTGAACTCCCACAAGCGAAGGGGCCGGCGTTTGCAAGGCTGGACTTGACGAACCAGCATAACTTGTATTACCGCAACCAGACTAAAATCTCCATTGAAGAGATCTCGAATGTGGCTTTGCAGTATAGGCACGTCCTTGGCTGGACCCCAGCTCAGACCTCTGCTGATCCATGACATCAGTTGTGGTGGAGGGCCCGAGCGGAAAACAGGGGCGGCCGCCCACTTGGCACTTCTAGGAGCTGTGATGTAGAACCACTCCTGTTGCCACAATTCAGACACCTCTGGGATGGAACCTTTGGGCCACGGAGCTCCTGTCATCTTGCATATTGAGGCACCTCCACACGCAGCATGTTGCCCCCCGATCATCTTCGGCTTTACTTCGAAGGTCTTGAGCCATAAGCCAAAGTGAGGGGTAACCTGGAGGAAGGCCTCACACACGACAATAAATTTTGTGATATGAAGAAAGGAGTCCGGAGCTAGATCATGGAAGTCTAGCCCGTAATAAAACATCAAACCCCTGACGAAAGGATCTAGAGCAAGGCCTAGACCTCGGAGGAAGTGGGAGACAAACACGACGCTCTCATTGGGTTTGGGGGAGGAGACGGCCAGCCCTCGGGCAGGCAGCCGATGCACAACCTCGGTGGTCAGATATCTGGCCTCCCTCAACTTTTTGATGTCTTCTTCCATGACGGAGGAAGGCACCCATCGGCCTTGAAGGCTAGATCCGGACATGATTGAAGGTTCGGAGCACCTGACCTGAACTTTGGGTGTTTGGTCTTGAGGTGGGGGAAGGATTCGATTGAGCCCGGGAGGGAAAAAATAAAAGCCTTGTCCCTTTATAAAGAGGGTGAATATCAAGTGTCCTCTCCGTGGCCGTTTGGACTTGCCTATAGTCTAGGAGTCGTAGAAGCGGTTGGGTTACCCACGCCCGTATTGATGAGAATCCCGGAATAAGGGGACACGATCTCTTCTTTAACAAGACGTGCCAAGGAAACCGCCTCGCATGACGCGCTGAGGTGGGATAATAAAACGATTCGAATAAAGGCTTGGCCGTGGTGTGATGTCGCACCACGGAATACGTCAGCAGATTAGATTGGTGTAAATATTATTCTCTCTATGGCAATATGTAGAAACTTATTTTGCAGAGCCGGACACTATCTTTGTGTTCAAAATCTTCTGTGAAGTACTTGGAGGAGGAACCCGCCTTGCAATGCCGAAGACAAACTGCGCGCCGGACTCGTCGTCATTGAAGCCTGGTTCAGGGGCTACTGAGGGAGTCCTGGATTAGGGGGTGTCCGGATGGACGGACTATACCTTCAGCCGGACTCCTGGACTATGAAGATACAAGATTGAAGACTTCGTCCCGTGTCCGGAAGGGACTTTCCTTGGCGTGGAAGGCAAGCTTGGCGATACGGATATGCAGATCTCCTACCATTGTAACCGACTTTGTGTAACCCTAACCCTCTCCGGTGTCTATATAAACCGGAGGGTTTTAGTCCGTAGGACAACATACAGAACAACAATCATACCATAGGCTAGCTTCTAGGGTTTAGCCTCTCCGATCTCGCGGTAGATCTACTCTTGTACTACCCATATCATCAATATTAATCAAGCAGGACGTAGGGTTTTACCTCCATCAAGAGGGCCCAAACCTGGGTAAAACTTCGTGTCCCTTGCCTCCTGTTACCATCCGGCCTAGACGCACAATTCGGGACCCCCTACCCGAGATCCGCCGGTTTTGACATTTAATTTCTTATCAACTCTTTGTCCTAGAACAGCCCCTACAGCATAATCACTAGCATCACACATAATTTCAAATGGTAAATTCCAATCAGGAGGCTGAACAATAGATGCAGAAACCAAAGCTTTCTTAAGTATTTTAAATGCTTCTGCGCAATCATCATCAAAGACAAAAGGAAATCTTTTTGTAAGAGATTAGTCAGAGGCCGAGAGATTTTGGAGAAATCCTTAATGAACCTCCTATAAAAACCGACATGACCAAGGAAACTTCTTATACCTTTAATGTCCTTGGGACATGGCATCTTTTCAATAGCATCAACCTTAGCTTTATCAACTTCCTCTTTTAGAAATCTTATGCCCCAAGACAATACCTTCATTAACCATAAAGTGGCACTTCTCCCAATTCAAGACAATATTAGTTTCTTCACATCTCTGCAAAACTCGATCAAGGTTGCTTAAGCAATCGTCAAAAGAAGTTCCGTAAACGGAGAAACTATCCATGAAAACCTCAACAATCTTTTCACAAAAGTCAGAGAATATAGCAGTCATACATCTTTGAAAAGTAGCATGTGCATTGCATAAACCAAAACGCATACATCTATAAGCAAAGGTACCGAAAGGGCAAGTAAAAGTTGTCTTTTCTTGATCCTCTTTTGATACAGGTATTTGAGAGAAACCAGAATAGCCTTCTAGAAAGCAAAAATGTGTATGTTTGGATAATCTTTATAGCATTTGATCAATAAAAGGTAAAGGGTAATGATCCTTTTTAGTGGGTTTATTTAATTTCTGGAAATCAATTACCATTCTATAACCTGTAACAATTCTTTGTGGTATCAATTCATCTTTATCATTAGGAACAACAGTAATACCTCCCTTCTTAGGGACACAATGGACATGACTTACCCACTGACTATCAGCAACGGGATAAATTATACCTGCCTCTGAAAGCTTTAGTATTTCTTTTCTTACCACTTCTTTCATCTTGGGATTTAACCATCGTTGGTGATCAACAACAGGTTTAGCGTCTTTCTCCAATTTTATTTTGTGCTGGCATAAAGTGGGACAAATGCTCTTAAGATCATCAAGAGTATATCCAATAGCAGCATGGTGCTTCTTCGGAGTTTTCAATAATTTCTTTTCATCATGCTCTGAAAGGTTAGCACTAATAATAACAAGATATATCTCTTTCTCATCAAGATAAGCATATTTGAGAGTATCAGGTAAAGGTTTAAGCTCAAACACGGGATCATCCTTGGGTGGAGGAGGATCCCCTAGAATTTCAACAGGAAAGTTGTGTTTCAAAATAGGTCCCTGTTTAAAGAATACTTCATCTATTTCCCTTCTTTCATTCATAAACATATCATTTTCATGGTCTAGCAAATATTGTTCTAAAGGATCACTAGGAGGCACGGCAATAGAAGCAAGACCAATAATTTCATCTTTACTAGGAAATTCTTTATCATGGGGTTGTCTACGGAATTTAGCAAAATTAAATTCATGAGACATATCCCCTAAACCAACAGAAACAATATCCTTATTGCAGTCTATCTTAGCATTAATAGTGTTCAAGAAGGGTCTACCAAATATAATGGGACAAAAGTCATATTGTGGGGAACCAAGAACAAGAAAAACAGCAGGATATTTAACTTTCCCGCACAAGACTTCAACATCTCTAACAATCCCAATTGGTGAAATAGTATCTCTATTGGTAGGCTTAATTGTAACATCAATCTCTTCTATCTCAGCAGGTGCAATATCATGCATAATTTCTTTGTATAAGGAATGAGGTATTGCACTTGCACTAGCACCCATATCACATAAGCCATGATAGCAATGATCTCCTATTTTAACAGAAATAACAGCCATGCCTACAACAGGTCTATGTTTATTTTTAGTATCAGGTCTAGCAATTCTAGCAGATTCATTGCAGAAGTAAATAACATGCCCATCAATATTATCGTCCAAGAGATCTTTAATCATAGCAACACTAGGTTCAACTTTAATTTGCTCAGGGGGTTTAGGTGTCTTAATATTACTTTTGTTAACCACAGTTGAAGCTTTAGCATGATCCTTTATTCTTACAGGGAAAGGTGGTTTCTCAATGTAAGCAGTAGGAACAACAGGATCATTATAAGTGATAGTCTTTTCTTCAACTTTAATAGGTGCAACTACTTTTACTTCAATGGGAGGATTATATTTAAACCACTTCTCCTTAGGGAGATCAACATGAGTAGCAAAGGATTCACAGAAAGAAGCTACTATCTCAGAGTCAAGTCCATATTTAGTGCTAAATTCACGGAAAGCATCGGTATCCATAAAAGATTTAACACAATCAAACTTAGGTGTTATACCTGACTCCTTACCTTCGTCGAGGTCCCAATCTTAAGAGTTGCGTTTAATTCATTCCAATAAATCCCATTTGAATTCAATAGTCTTCATCATAAAAGATCCAGTACAAGAAGTATCGATCATGGAGCGATTACTGAGAGAAAGCCGAGCATAAATTTTTTGAATAATCATTTCTTTTGAGAGCTCATGATTGGGGCATGAATATAACATTGACTTAAGCCTCCCCCAAGCTTGAGAGATGCTTTCTCCTTCGCGAGGCCAAAAATTATATATATAATTACGATCACGATGAACAAGATGCATAGGATAAAACTTCTGATGAAATTCCAATTTCAATCATTGGTAGTTCCATGATCCAATATCATCACATAGCCTAAACCATGTCAATGCATCTCCCTTCAAAGATAAAGGGAAGACCTTCTTATTGATAACATCCTTGGGCATACCTGCAAGCTTAAATAATCCACAAAATTCATCCACATAGATTAGGTGCAAATCGGGATGTAATGTTCCATCACCTGTGAAAGGATTAGCTCGCAGTTTCTCTATCATACCTGAAGGAATTTCAAAGTAAACATTTTCAGTAGGTTCAGTAGGTTGAGGAGCAACTCTTTGCTCTACTGGTCGAGGTGAAGATACCTCGAACAAGCCCCTCAAAGGATTATGTTCCATAGTAACAAATGACAGTAAATTTCAGCACACTATATAAAATTTTCCTTACCAAATTCCATCTACCAAAGGTGCTTCACTCCCCGGCAACGGCGCCAGAAAAGAGTCTTGATGACCCACAAGTGTAGGGGATCTATCGTAGCCTTTTCGATAAGTAAGAGTGTCGAACCCAACGAGGAGCAGAAGGAAATGATAAGCGGTTTCCAGCAAGGTATTTTCTGCAAGCACTGAAATTATCGGTAACAGATAGTTTTGTGATAAGGTAATTGGTAACAGGTAACAAATAGTAAAAGTAAATAAGGTGCAGCAATATGGCCCAATTCTTTTTGTAGCAAAGGACAAGCCTGGACAAACTCTTATATAAAGGAAACACCCCCGAGGGCACATGGGGATTATCGTCAAGCTAGTTTTCATCACGTTCATATGATTCGCGTTCGGTACTTTGATAATTTGATATGTGGGTGGACCGGTGCTTGGGTACTGCCCTTACTTGGACAAGCATCCCACTTATGATTAACCCCTATTGCAAGCATCCGCAACTACAACAGAAGTATTAAGGTAAACCTAACCATAGCATCAAACATATGGATCCAAATCAGCCCCTTACGAAGCAACGCATAAACTAGGATTTAAGCTTCTGTCACTCTAGCAACCCATCATCTACGTATTACTTCCCAATGCCTCCCTCTAGGCCCAAACAATGGTGAAGTGTCATGTAGTCGACGTTCACATGACACCACTAGAGGGATAACAACATACATCTAATCAAAATATCGAACGAATACCAAATTCACTTGACTTCTTATAGCAAGACTTCTCCCATGTCCTTGGGAACAAACGTAACTACTCAAAAATCATGTTCATGTTCATAATCAGAGGGGTATTAATATGCATAATGGATCAGAACATATGATCTTCCATCAAGTAAACCAACTAGCATCAACTACAAGGAGTAATCAACACTACTAGCAACCCACAGGTACCAATATGAGGTTTGGATACAAAGATTGGATACAAGAGATGAACTAGGGTTTGAGATAAGATGGTGCTGGTGAAGATGTTGATGGAGATTAACCCCCTCCCGATGAGAGGATCGTTGGTGATGACGATGGTGATGATTTCCCCCTTCTGGAGGGAAGTTTCCTCGGCAGAACAGCTCCGCTGGAGCCCTAGATTGGTTCCGCCAAGGTTTCGCCTCGTGGCGGTGGAGTTTCGTCCCGTGAGCTTGCTTATGATTTTTTTCGTCGACGAAAGACTCCATATAGCCAAAGATGGGCATCAGAGGGCCACCAGGGGGACCACGAGGCAGGGGGCGGGCCCAGGGGGGTAGGGCGTGCCCCCACCCTAGTGGACGGTGGGTGGCCCCCATCTGGTACTTCTTTCGCCCAATATTTTTTATCTATTCTGAAAATAATTCCCGTGGAGTTTTAGGACTTTTGGAGATGTGCAAAATAGCTCTCTAATATTTGCTCCTTTTCCAGCCCAGAATTCCAGCCGCCGGCATTCCCCCTCTTCATGTAAACCCTGTGAAATAAGAGAGAATAGGCATAAGTATTGTGACATAATGTGTAATAATAGCCCATAATGCAATAAATATCGATATAAACGCATGATGCAAAATGGATGTATAAGTTGTTATGCGGTTTGACCGATAAAGATCTTCGTAGAATATGTAGGAGCCAATATGAGCATCCAGGTTCTGCTATTGGTTATTGACCGGAGATGTGTCTCGGTCATGTCTACATAGTTCTCGAACCCGTAGGGTCCACACGCTTAACGTTCGATGACGATTTGTATTATGAGTTATGTGTTTTGGTGACCGAAGTTTGTTCGGAGTCCCGGATGAGATCACGGACATGACAAGGAGTCTCGAAATGGTTGAGAGGTAAAGATTGATATATTGGACGAAGGTATTCGGACACCGGAAAGGTTTCGGGACATTTCAGATATTTATCGGGGAACTAAGGGGTTACCGGAACCCCCCCCCCCCCCCCCCCCGAGGGAAGTTATGGGCCCTAATGGGCCATAAGGGAGTAGGAGAGGCAGCCAAAATTGGACTAGGGGGAGGGGGTGTGGCCCCCTCTTTTCTTTCCCTCTCCCTCTCCTTCCTCCTTCCCCCTCTTGGAATAGGAAAGGGAATCCAACTAGGATTGGGAATCCTAGTTGGACTCCCCCCTTGGCGCGCCCTCCTTGGCCGCCGGCCTCCTTCTCCCTCTTCTTTATATACGAGGGCAGGGGCACCCCAAAGGCACATCAATTGTTCCTCAGCCGTGTGCGGTGCCCCCCTCCACAGTTTACCACCTCGGTCATATTGTCGTAGTGCTTAGACGAAGCCCTGCGTGGATCACATCACCAACACCATCACCACGCCATCGTGTTGAAAGAACTCTCCCTCGATCCTATATTGGATCAAGAGCTCGAGGGACGTCATCATGCTGAACGTGTGCTAAACATGGAGGTGTCGTACGTTCGGTACTTGGATCGGTTGGATCGTGAAGACTTTCGAGTACATCAACCGTGTTACATAACGCTTCCTCTTTCGGTCTACGAGGGTACATGGACACACTCTCCCATCTTGTTGATATGCATCTCCTAGATAGATCTTGCGTGATCGTAGGAAATTTTTTGAAATTGCATGCTACGTTACCCAACAGGAGTGTTTCCGGATACTATTGTGGAATGAAAGAAGCATTTCATTATGTCTGCTAACTAGGCAACCCCGTCATTGTGCTCGAACAGACAAAAAGAGTTCTAGTTCAGGAGGTATGTTATATTACATATGTAAGAAACATCTTCCAAGGAGAATAGTTGTCACTTTCATAAACTAGTGGGGATTTTTCATATGGAGAGTCTCCTATGTTGTCACTTTCATAAGCTAGTGGGAATTTTTCATTATAGGATTAGATTCACACCCACTTAGTTTTCATATTGAGCTTTCATACACTTATAGCTCTTAGTGCATTCGTTGCATGGCAATCCCTACTCCTCATGTTGATATTAATTGATGGGCATCTCCATAGCCCATTGTTTAGCCGCGTCGATGTGAGACTTTCTTACTTTTTTTTCTTCTTTATATTTACCCCTATCATCATACTCTATTCCACCCGTAGTGCTTTATCCATAGCTTGCGCTCATGTATTACGTGAGGGTTGAAAAAGCTGAAGCGAGTTAAAAAGTATGAACCAATTGCTCGGCTTGTCATCGGGGTTGTGCATGATAAATACTTTGTGTTAAGAAGACAGAGCATGACAATACTATATGATTGTGTAGGGATAGCTTTCTTTAGCGTTGATATTATGAAAGACATGATTGCTTATTGGGATGCCTGAGTATTGATGTCTTTATATCAAATTATAGAGTATTGCTTTGAATCACTTATGTCTTAATATTCATGCCATGATTAGATATATGATCAAGTTTATGCTAGGTAGCATACCACATCAAAAATTATCTTTTTTACCATTTACCTACTCGAGGACGAGCAGGAATTAAGCTTGGGGATGCTGATATGTCTCCGTTGTATCTATAATTTTTGATTGTTTCATGCCAATATTATACAACTTTCACATATTTTTGGCAACTTTTTATATGATTTATTGGACTAACCTATTGATCCAGTGCCCAGTGACAGTTCCTGTTTTTTGCATGTTCTTTGTCTCGCAGAAAATCCATATCCATATCAAACGAAGTCCAAATGCAATAAAATTTTACGGAGAATTATTTTGGAATATATGTGATTTTTGGGAGTTGGAATCACCGCAAACGAAGGCCCATACAACCCACAAGACACCAGGGTGCGCCCCAGGCCCCTGGCGCATGGTGGTGGGTTGTGCCCTCCTCTAATGTCGGTTGGACCTCTATTTTGGGTGCAAGGAAGCCTATATCCAGAAAAAAATCATGTTAAAATCTCAGCGCAATCGGAGTTACGGATCTCCCGGAATATAAGAAACGGTTTTCAGCCAGATCTGGGAACGTGAAATAGAAGAGAACAGAGAGGGAAATCGAATCTAGGAGGGGCTCCCGCCCCTCCACCGCCATGGAGGCCATGGACCAGAGGGGGAACTCTCCTCCCATCTAGGGGGGGGGCAAGGAAGAACAAGAAGGAGGGGGCTCTCTCCCCCTCTCTCCCGGTGGCGCCGGAGTGCCGCCGGGGCTAGGATCGTGACGGCGATCTACATCAACAATCTTGCTACCGTCAACACCAACTTTATCCCCCTCTATACAGCGGTGTAACACCTCTTCTCCCCGCTGTAATCTCTACTTAAACATGGTGCTCAACTCCATATATTATTTCCCAATGATCTATAGTTATCCTATGATGTTTGAGTAGATCTGTTTTGTCCTGTGGGTTAATCGTGATCTTGGTTGGTATGATTGTATATTTTATTTATAGTGCTGTCCTACGGATCCCTCCGTCTCGCGCAAACGTGAGGGGCCCCCGCTGTAGGGTGTTGCAATACGTTCATGATTCGCTTATAGTGTGTTGCGAGAGTGACAGAAGCTTAAACCCGAGTAGGTGCGTTGTTGCATATGGGATAAAGAGGACATGGTACTTAATGCTATGGTTGGGTTTCATGACATTAATGATCTTTAGTAGTTACGGATGCTTGCTAGGGGTCCAATCATAAGTGCATATGATCCAAGTAGATAAAGTATGTTAGCTCATGCCTCTCCCTCATATAAAATTGCAAGAATGATTACCAGTACTTGTTATTGATTTCCTAGGGACAAATGACTTTCTTGTTGACAAAAGCTATCTAGTTTTATTACCTTGCAATTTATTCTTTTTTTATTCCCGCAAAGTATCATAGATTTATTCTTGCAAAATAGTCGCATACTTGTTTTAGATAAAGCAAACGTCAAGTGTGCGTACAGTTGTATGGGTGGTCGATAGAACTTGAGGGAATATTTGTTCTACCTTTAACTCCTCATTGGGTTCGACACTCTTATTTATCGAAGAAGGCTACAAACGATCCCCTATACTTGTGAGTTATCAGAAATCAATGCACAACATGATCGTCAAAGATGAGGGTGAGGATGTTGTTGTAGGTCTTGAAATTTAGAACATGGGTGATCTTATCGAACTTCCTGACCAGAATCCGGCCACATTTGATGAGTTTGTTAAAATGCATCAACATATTCGGCATCAAGCATCTCATTAGCAACTGAAGGAAGACCTGATTGAGCATCTATGGGCGGTTAACAGGGACAACATTGTGGGAGTATAATATTTAAATTAGAACCACTACTGCGTTTGAACATTTTTAGCTAAATTGGAATTAGATATGTAGCTATTTTGAGCGTGTGGATGTATGCGAACTTCTAAAAAAATTGGGGAGGATGTATGCAACTAGTTTTGGATAAACCGACTATTGCATCGGTGTCTGTGGACTGCCCTACCTCCCCACCCCTGTCCACGGACGGAAGCGGTATTCGGTTCGCGGGTCAGCGTTGGAGATGCCCTTAGGGGAGGTCACGGGATGAGGGAGTCCTGGATTAGGGGGTCTCCGGACAGCCTGACTATATCCTTTGGTCGGACTGTTGGACTATGAAGATACAAGATTGAAGACTTCGTCCCATGTCCGGATGGGACTCTCCTTGGCGTGGAAGTCAAGCTAGGCAATACGGATATGTAGATCTCCTCCCTTGTAACCGAATCTGTGTAAACCTAGCCCCCTCCGGTGTCTATATAAACCGGAGGGTTTAGTCCGTAGGACAACATACAATCATACCATAGGCTAGCTTCTAGGGTTTAGCCTCTACGATCTCGTGGTAGATCAACTCTTGTAATACTCATATCATCAAGAACAATCAAGCAGGACGTAGGGTATTACCTCCATCAAGAGGGCCCGAACCTGGGTAAACATCATGTCCCCTGCCTCCTGTTACCATCCGCCTTAGACGCACAGTTCGGGACCCCCTACCCGAGATCCGCCGGTTTTGACACCGACATTGGTGCTTTCATTGAGAGTTCCACTGTGTCGTCACCATAAGGCTTGAGGGCTCCTTCGATCATCGATAGCGATGTGGTCCAGGGTGACGTTTTCCTCCCTAGACAGATCTTTGTAGTCGGCGGCTTCGCACTGCGGGTCAATTTGCTTGGCCATCTGGAGCAGATCGAGAGCTACGCCCCTAGCCATTAGGTCAGGTTCGGAAATTTAAACTACACTGCTGACATCCGCGGAGACTTGATCTTCGACAGATTCGAGCCCGTGTCAGGTGCGCCGCACAGTCGCGATGAGCACGACGTAACTCTGTTGTCGGACAGTGTTCGGGAGATCGCATCTGCAACTACTCCGGTCGTCAATCTGGAGCAAATCGCGCCATCCGAGAGCGGAGGGATAGACCCTGCCATGGAGGTCGCACTCTCAGTGGCGATAGAGCCGGATACTGACTACACCCCTTACGAGAGCCGTGTCGCCGAACCAATGGATTCACCTCCGGCCACGGACTCCGAGCCGCTGACATCCGTGCCCGTCAAATCTGACTAGGCGCCGATCATGGAGTTCACCTCCGTGGATATCTTTCAGCACTCGCCCTTTGGTGATGTGCTAAATTCATTAAGATCTCTCTCCCTATCAGGAGAACCTTAGCCAAACTATGTCCGGCTAGAATGGGATGCGGACGACGAAGAAATTCGCTGCCCACCCACCACCCACTTAGTAGCCACTATCGACGATTTAACCGACATGCTCGACTTCGACTCCGAAGACATTGACGGCATGGACGACAATGCAGGAGACGAGCAGGAACCACCGCCCACAGGGCGCTGGACCGCTACCTCATCATACGACATATACATGGTGGACATCCTAAAGAAGGCAATGGCGACGAGACAACAGAGGATGACCCCTCCAAGAAGCAACCCAAGCGCCGACGTCAGCGGCGCCGCTCTGAGTCCCGCCACAGCAAAAGTAGTGATACCGGCACAGGAGATAATAACACTCCAGATAGTGCCGAAGACAACCACAATCCCCTCCAGCATGATGTAGAGCCGGAGGATGAACAAGCTAGCCCTCCAGAGCAGGCAGCAGATAGAGAACCGGAGGAGGACAATTACATGCCTCTCTCTGAAGACGAGGTGACCCTCGGCGATGAAGAATTTATCGTGCCTGAGGACCCCGTCGAGCAGGAGCGCTTCAAGCGCCGGCTTATGGCCACAGCAAATAGCCTGAAGAAAAAGCAACAACAGATTCAAGTTGACCAAGACTTGCTAGCAGACAGATGGACCAAAGTCCTTGGGGCCGAGGAATATGAACTCGAGCGCCCCTCCAAGAGTTACCCAAAACGCAGGTTGCTACCTCACCTCGAGGAGGAAGCATTGAAACCTCATTCACCAGTGTACAATGCGGCTGACCGTCCACTGCGTAGCCGAGCCAGAGAGGCGTTTCAGCCTGAAGTTCAGCCTGCACCCCGCCGCCACTCAACCAAAAATACCAAGGCCCGGGGCAACACACGGGACCTGCGAGACGTATTGGACCGTAAGGAAAAACTTGCAAGGTCAATATACGGGTCACGGGCACGCGCGCCAACACGGGACGATGATCGTCGCGCCGGATACACCAAAAGCAAATCCGGCCGGTCCGAATACAACAGACAAGACTCATATGAACTGCATCGTGATATAGCCCGGCACAGAGGCGCCGCACACCCCCTATGCTTCACTGATGAAGTTATGGATCACGAATTCTCGGAGGGTTTCAAACCCGTAAATATCGAATCATATGATGGTACAACAGATCCCGTTGTATGGATAGAGGATTTCCTCCTTCACATCCACATGGCTCGCGGTGATGATCTACACGCCATCAACTACCTCCCACTAAAACTCAAAGGACCAGCTTGGCATTAGCTGAATAGCTTGCCAGCAGACTCCATGGGTAGTTGGGAGGATCTGGAAGACGCATTCCTTGACAACTTCCAGGGCACTTATGTGCGACCACTGGATGCTAATGACTTGAGCCATATAACTCAGCAGCCAGGGGAATCGGCCAGACAATTTTGGACTCGGTTCCTGACTAAGAAAAACCAAATTGTCGACTGTCCGGACACAGAGGCCCTAGCGGCATTCAAGTACAACATCTGTGACAAGTGGCTAGCCCGCCACCTTGGCCAGGAGAAGCCGAAGTCTATGGCAGCCCTCGCAACACTCATGACCCGCTTTTGCGCGGGCGAGGATAGCTGGTTGGCTCGCAGCAATAACACATCGAGGAATCCGGGCACTTCGGATACCAAATATGCCAACGGCAGACAACACCGTAACAGACCAAAGCGCTGCAATAACGGCGATAACACCGAGGATACGGCGGTCAATGCCGGATTCATAGGCTCTAGATCCGGTCAGCGGAAGAAGCCATTTAAAAGAAGTACTCCGGCTCCATCCAGTTTGGATCGCATACTGGATCGCTCGTGTCAAATCCACGGCACCCCCGACAAGCCAGCCAATCACACCAACAGAGAATGCTGGGTGTTCAAGCAGGCCGGCAAGTTAAATGCCAAAAACAAGGACAAGGGGCTGCATAGTTATGACGAGGAGGAGCCTCGGCCGCCGAACATGGGAGGACAGAAGGGGTTCCCCCCACAAGTGAAGATGGTGAACATGATATACGCAACCCACATTCCCAAGAGGGAGCGGAAGCATGCACTAAGGGACGTCTATGCGATGGAGCCCGTTGCCCCAAAGTTCAACCCATGGTCTGCTTGCCCGATCACCTTTGATTGCAGGGACCACCCAACTAGTATCCGTCATGGCGGATCCGCCGCACTGGTCCTAGACCCCATCATCGACGGATTTCACCTTACTCGAGTCCTTATGGACGGCGGCAGCAGCCTAAACCTGCTCTATCAGGATACAGTGCGAAAAATGGACATCGATCCCTTGAGGATCAAACCCACCAAAACCACCTTTAAGGGCGTCATCCCAGGTGTAGAGGCCCATTGCATGGGCTCAATCACACTGGAAATGGTCTTCGGATCACCGGACAACTTTTGAAGCAAGGAGTTAATCTTCGACATCGTCCCGTTTCGCAGTGGCTATCATGCACTGCTCGGACGAACTGCATTTGCAAAATTCAATGCAGTACCACATTACGCATACCTCAAGCTCAAGATGCCAGGACCTCGGGGGGTCATAACAGTGAATGGAAACACAAAACGCTCGCTCCGCACGGAAGAGCACACTGTGGCCCTTGCAACAGAATCACAAAGGAGCCTTTCAAGGCAAACCACTAATTCGGCAATACAACCCCCGAACACCTTCAAGTGTGTCCGGAGTAAACTGGAACAGGATCACCTGGCATGTTCAGAGCTCGCCTAGCAATTCGGCCCCCATCCCAGTCCCAGTCAAGCAACGAAATCCGTGCCACGCATACATAATTACGCACTGAAAATACCATGGACATAGGCGGTGGCACGATCAGGGCACGTCCCTCAATGTAGCTTAACCGCCCTAGGGGCTGTATATCTTTATCATTTCTTTTGTCTTTCAGGGCCTAACTTTCTGGAAGCCCTTTCCGGCAGTATGATTCCTGGACACATTACTGGAAGGAACAACCAAGGCGGCAAGAAGCTAAGATGTACACGGGAACCCCCAGGTGGTCTCTAATAATAATACCCGTTTTCTACTATCTATACGCAGCTTGCCCTTGGATAGGACATTTCGAATAGTCCTACTTTCTGCTTATTGCACTACCTGTACCAGTACACTTCGACGTATTATTTAAATAACAATGCATAGCATTAGTCTATTATTGTATTATTCATTCTATTTTTCCTTTATGTCCATTTACGACAATCCGCACCCGTAAACTCGGGTACGGTCAGTACGCCAGGGGCTTTCGTTTACCCCATAATACGGCACGATAAGTCCGAACACTTTCGACAGTGCGGCACCCCGAACTTATAGAATTATATGCATTAGCTCCGAATCATGTCTTGGGTCAATAGTTGGGTTTGCCCGGCTCCCATGCTTTGGTACCTTACGTTCCGCTATATCGGCTAAGGTAGCGGTGGGAGAACTACTGCGATTGTGTCCCGGTTCTTCCGGACGATCACCTCAGTAGAGAAAGCCGAAAACTAACTGTCATGATAAGGCGAGAGACTGGTCGCTGTTCAAGAGGTCTCAAGTCCTTAAAGACTTTTTCCGCTTCGGGCGAGGAGTCGGCCTTGTCCAGCTTAGGCGTGTACAGCGCCCCAAATTCGTCCTTCCGAATACCAGGGTGTCGGTGTCAAAACTGGCGGATCTCGGATAGGGGGTCCCGAACTGTGTGTCTAGGCCGGATGGTAACAAGAGGCAAGGGACACGAAGTTTTACCCAGGTTCGGGCCCTCTCAATGGAGGTAAAACCCTACGTCCTGCTTGATTGATATTGATGATATGGGTAGTACAAGAGTAGATCTACCACGAGATCGAAGAGGCTAAACCCTAGAAGCTAGACTATGGTATGATTGTTGTTGTGTATGTTGTCCTATGGACTAAAACGCTCCGGTTTATATAGACACCGGAGAGGGTTAGGGTTACACAAAGTCGGTTACAATGGTAGGAGATCTGCATATCCGTATCGCCAAGCTTGCCTTCCACGCCAAGGAAAGTCCTGTCCGGACACAGGGCGAAGTCTTCAATCTTGTATCTTCATAGTCCAGGAGTCCGGCTGAAGATATAGTCCGGCCATCCGGACACCCCCTAATCCAGGACTCCCTCAGTAGCCCCTGAACCAGGCTTCAATGACGACAAGCTCGGCGCGTAGATTGTCTTTGGCATTGCAAGGCGGGTTCCTCCTCCAAGTACTTCATAGAAGATTTTGAACACAAAGATAGTGTCTGGCTCTACAAAATAAGTTTCCACATATTGCCATAGAGAGAATAATATTTACACAAATCTAATCTGCTGACGTATTCCATAGTGTGACACACCACGGCCAAGCCTTTATCCGAATCGTTTCAATATCCCACCTCAGCGCGTCATGCGAGGCGGTTTCCTTGGCACGTCTTGATAAAGCAGAGATCGTGTCCCCTTATTCCGGGATTCTCATCAATACGGGCGTGGGTAACCCAACCGCTTCTAGGACTCCTAGATTATAGGAAAGTCCAAACGGGCACGGAGAGGACGCTTGATATTCACCCTCTTTATAAAGGGACAAGGCTTTTATTTTTCCCTCCCGTGCTCAATCGAATCCTTCCCCCACCTCAAGCTCAAGCGCCCAAAGTTCAGGTCAGGTGCTCCGAACCTTCAGCCATGTCTGGATCTAGCCTTCAAGGTCGATGGGTGCCTTCCTCCGTCACGGAAGAAGACATCAAAAAGTTGAGGGAGGCCAGATATCTGACCGCTGAGATTTTGCATTGGCTGCCTCCCCGAGGGCAGGCCGTCCCCACCCCCGAACCCAGCGATAACGTTGTGTTCGTCTCCCACTTCCTCCGAGGTCTAGGCCTTGCTCTGGATCCTTTCGTCAGGGGTTTGATGTTTTACTGCGGGCTAGACTTCCATGATCTAGCTCCGGACTCCTTTCTTCATATCACAACATTTATTGTCGTGTGCGAGGCCTTCCTCCGGGTTGCCCCTCACTTTGGCCTATGGCTCAAGACCTTTGAAGTGAAGCCGAAGATGATCGAGGGGCAACATGCAGCGTGTGGAGGTGCCTCAATACGCAAGATGACAGGAGCTCCGTGGCCCAAAGGTTCCATCCCAGAGGTGTCTGAATTGTGGCAACAGGAGTGGTTCTACATCACGGCTCCTAGAAGTGCCAAGTGGGCGGCCCCCCTGTTTTCCGCTCGGGCCCTCCACCACAGCTGATGTCATGGATCAGCAGAGGTCTGAGCTGGGGTTCAGCCAAGGACGTGCCTGTACTGCAAAGCCGCATTCGAGATCTCTTCAATGGAGATTTCAGTTTGGTTGCGGTAATACATGTTATGCTGGTTCGTCAAGTCCAGCCTTGCAAACGCCGGCCTCTTCGCCTGTGGGAGTTCAATCCTGAGGGACCGCGTGCCATTCAAAATTTTCTCGGCCTGACGCACGAGGAGATGTACAAGTCATTCTTTGGACCTCAGGTGGAGTGTCCGGAAATCACCGAGGACGTGGGCCTGAGTAGTAACCGCGCTGCCGAACAGGTAAGGCATCTTTCGGCCGAACATACTATCTCTCCTTTGTTACGAAGTTATTGCTGAGAGTTCGCTTTTTGACCAGGACTGGCTAACAAAGGTGAAGTTGATTCGGTGTTCGGCCCCCCTCCCTGAGGGTTTGGAAAATCCGGTGTTGGAAAAGATGCTCCAGACCGCACCTTGCCCGGAGCCCTTGAAGGAAGATACTGTGGAGGATAATGCGGGCGGACGCAGGCCCCCAACGTTGCCCATTCTAGCCGAGGGAGCGAGCGTCTTCATGAAGGAAGATGATCAGAAGAGGAAAAGGACTGCGCCCGGGGATTCGGAAGCCGAAGCTTCCAAATGGGAGAAGAAGTCTCCCACAAAGGGTCCTACCTTGGGGGGCGCTGTTGCCGCACAAAGTCCGCGGGGGGATCAATTCTCCCGCGAGTCGTAAGTGACCCGAAATACTTTAATAGTACAGATATGCCATCTTTTTCTTCTGAGAAAATAACCACCGCATATATTTTTGCAGTTCGGGCCTTAGCCCCTCTCAAATGAGCTCGTCTTCGGGGGATCTTCTTCCAGAGATGATGGAGAGCGGAACGCCTCCTCCGGACTCCTCCGCTCCAGAAGTGGGCGACCCTGAAGTGTCATCGCGGAGGGCCTCTCCGAGTCCGGTGAGACCGGAAGATAATCCCATTGACCCCCGAAGCTCCTAGTGTCCGGCTCCCGAAGAGAGCAGACAAAAGAGTCCAGGATCGTATAGTGTGCGATCGGATGTTCTGAGGGAGTTGGTGGGGCTAGAGGCCATCTTAGATGAACACCGTGTGCTGATGAATACGGTGATGGAGAGAATATCATCCACCGAAAGCGGATTGCATGAAGCTTTTATGAGTCTACTGACAGGCTTTGAGGTACGTAAAAGAATGTATGATAGTCCTGCACATGCTAGGTGTGCCCTATGTAGATAGTAGCCCCTGAGACTCTGGTTGTCATCGGAAACGACGGCGAACAGAGGATCATATTCCTAGGTAATAACCATACTGCCTCTATGTGCAGGTGATGGAAGCTCCGGTGGCTAGCCGGACTAGCGAATTTGCCCATTTAGAACGGCAGTTGGATGCGGCAAATGCCGACATCGAGCTTGTTAACAAAAGGCTTGACGAGGCACTGGGTAAGTGTCATTATCTGGTAAAGGCCACATAGGAATAGCAGCATGATGCCAGTATCTTTAATATGTTGTGACTGCAGATGGAGCTGCCACTGTTGAAGCCTTGCGGGCAGAACTTGCCCGAGCCAAGGAACAAGCGAGATTGGGTAATGCGGCTGCTTTGAAGGCGGCCGAAGAGTTGCAAGCCGAGAAGGCCGCACATGGCGAGAGCCGAGACAAGATGGCCAAGATGGCCATAGAATTAAAAGCCGCCGCCGACCGCTGTCGGGTTCTTGAAAAGGAAAACCAAGCGAAGGCATCGGACCTTGAGAAGGCTGCTGCGACGAAAAAGGACCTCCGCTCTGCTATGAGGGCAAAGAAGGAGGAGCTGCGGGAAGCCGGGGATATTGTAGCTGGGAAATCCTTTATGTTGCGGAGGAAGTTCGGCGATCCACGGTATGCCCCTCTGGATCGGCTGTGGAGTTCGGAGGATGTATACATGGATTTGGCGGCGAGCGCTGCCGATGCGGCCAAGTATTTCCAGGGTCAGACGGACCATGAAGTAGACCATCTGTTTTGGAGACAATTCCATTCTCCCGAGCGTCCGCTTTCCTTGACTGACCAATTAGCCGGATGGGCCGAACTAAATAGGTTGTCCGGACTTTCCATGAGGTCTATTGTGGACCAGCTATGGCCGGAAAGGTCAAAACCGAACAGCTATTTCAGCTTGGTGCGGCAGTTCCTTGATGTGGTGCCGCACATTAATGCGATGAAGAGGCCGGCGTGCATACAGGGCGCACGGATGGCCTTTTCCCGTGTTAAAGCATACTGGGCGGAGATGGATGCTACCACTGTTGCAGCGCGGGATTCGGCCATAGGTCGAAGGGCTGCTGAGCACTATTTTGAAGAAGTTCTTGAGTGTGCTCGTTTGATAGAGACCCAGTGCTCAAAAAATATTATGTTTGAGTGATATGTAATCTCATTGTAAGCAAAATGCTTTTATAAATTTTTATAAGGCTGTTTTTATACTTTTGCCTGAAAGTAATATGATGCCTCCTGGGCGGCCGTTTATGTATACACGTGTATAACCTGAAAGATTGCAGCCATCGGCTTCAACCCTCACGCATATAATGCGGAGGTGTGCGCAAAAACACACATTCACACTTAACCCAACGTCTTGGTCCTATTAAGGAGGTGATAGCGAAGCGAGCGAGGCAACCGGACTATAATGCTTTAGCACTTTCACTTAGCCATAGGAGTTTGACAGTGGGGCTACTAGATAGCCCCTGGTGGCTCCGCACTCTCCCGATCTCGGGGTGCGTACATGCCTGGCGGGAAAACGGCCCTTCGTTAAGGCGGAGGAATTCTAACATTCCCACAGGTCATCGAGTGGTTGACCAGTCTCACGCTATATCATGACAGTCAGTTTTTGGCTTTCTCTACTGAGGTGCTTGTCCAGATGAACCAGGGCACAATCGCAGTAGTTCTCCTGGTGCTACCTTAGCCGGTAAAGCGGAACGTAAGGCACCAAAACACAGGAGCCGGGCAAACCCAACATTTGACCAAAGACAATGATTCGGAGCTGATGCATATAGGGCCAAACTCGCGACGCCGAACACTCCCTAAGGTATTCGGTCTTTGTGGTATAAACCGGGCCTAAATAATGGCCTTTGTAAGAAGACCCTTGTTTCCAGGTACGTGCATTGTTCTGGCGTGGCCACATGCCAAGACGTCAGCATCCTTCTCAACGGTGGATATGTATCAACAAGAGACAGTAAAAAGGTTTACGCAGGGTCTTAATCTAAAAAGAATCCTTGGAGCGGGTCCCTGCTGCACGTCTGCGCCAGTGTCTCCGTTGTGCCGTATCCTGGACGGGTGTAGCACGATGATCGTCTGTAAAAGAGAGGAATTTAGGTGAAAAAGTTGTCGTGCAAAAAGATAGTTTGTTAAAGAAACCATGTATAATTCAAGATGAGAAGAAATTGCCACTTGTCTGCGCGTGTTGAGCCCCTTGTATTGACAAATAGGGGTTTGACCGTTTACTCTGTATAAGTAGCGGCGCCGGACTCGATTAGTTGTGTCTGAGGTCTTGACGACCTATTGGACGCTTTCGCTGGTTCGGGCGCTTTTAGTGTGCGGCTGCCAAGGCAGCCTCACTCTCTTCGGCGCGCAGAGATCGCTTGATATTTCCGTGCACTGTAATGATGCCATGTGGACCGGGCATCTTGAGTGTGAGGGAGGCGTAGTGTGGTATTGCATTAAAGAGAGCGAAAGCTCCGCGTCCGAGCAGTGCTTGATAGCCACTTTGAAACGGAGCGATGTGGAAAGTTAAATGCTCGCGAAGGAAGTTATCGGGGGGGCCGAATATAACTTGTAGTAGGAGGGAGCCCGTACAACGAGCCCCTGGGCTTGGTGTTACTCCCTTAAAGGTAGTATTGCTATGGCGAATTTGTGTTGGGTCTAACGCCATCCCGCGGATTGTATCCTGATATATTAGGTTTAGGCTACTGCCGCCGTCCATCAAGACTCGTGTGAAGTGATATCTGCCAATTACTGGGTCTAATACCAGGGCAGCCCATCCTACGTGTCGGATACTTGCTGAGTAATCGCGATGGTCAAAAGTGATCGGTTGAGACGACCAGTGGCAGGACTTCGCGGTGACAGGCACTTGGGTATATTTTCCTGGGAGTGACGCGTTGTTTTTCCCTTGATCACGTGTAACACGTTTACTGTTTTGACTTCTGGTGGAAATTTCTTTTGTTCCCCCATGTCTTGCTTGGGGGGCTCGTCCTCGTCTTCACTTGGTGTATCCTCCCCCTTGTGTACGGCGTTGAGCTTGCCGGACTGCTTGAAGACCCAACATTCTCTGTGGGTATGATTAGCGGGTTTACCAGGGGTACTATGGATCTGACATACTTGGTCCAGAATTTTGTTGAGGCTGGACAGTTCATCCCTGCTGCCTTTAGGGGGCGGCTTTTGACCTGGCCAAGAGCTTTTGAATCCGGCATTTACTGCCGTGCCCTTCGTGCTGTCTTCTTTATTCCGGCGTTTGTTATTATTGTTGCGCCGTGATTTCCCGTTTCCATCTCTAACTTCAGATGTACTAGGGTCGCTGGTGCTGCATCTGGCTAGCCAGCTGTCCTCGCCCGCGCAAAAGCGGGCCATGAGGTTTGTTAATGCGGCCATCGTTCTCGGCTTATTTTGGCCGAGGTGTCTGGCGAGCCATTCGTCACGGACGCTATGCTTGAAAGCTGCCATGGCTTTGGCGTCCGGACAGTCGACAATCTGGTTCTTTTTAGTAAGAAACCTGTTCCAAAGCTTTCGGGCTGACTCTCCGGGCTGTTGAGTTATATGACTCAAATCGTCCGCATCCGGAGGTCGGACATAAGTCCCTTGAAAATTTGCCCGAGAGGCGTCTTCGAGCTCTTCCCAACTTCCAATGGAGCTTTCGGGGAGGCCTTTGAGCCAGTGACGACCTGGCCCTTTGAGCTTGAGGGGTAAGTACTTGATGGCATGGAGATCATCTCCTCGAGCCATATGGATGTGAAGGATGTAGTCCTCAATCCAGACCCCAGGGTCTGTTGTTCCGTCGTATGCCTCTATGTTTACGGGCTTGAATCCCTCTGGAAATTCGTGGGCCAGCACCTCATCGGTGAAACATAGGGGGTGTGCGGCACCCCTGTAGCTGGGTGTACCGCGTTGTTCGGATGTTTGTTGTGTTGCATTGTATGCTGGGGCACGCTTGTGTGGTCCATAGATGGATCTTGTTGCGCCGTCCTTTGGGCGCGAGCCCTCGCATGGGTCGCGTATTGTATTGTGAGCAGCGTTGTATGCCGCTCTGTGTTGGTAGAGGGGTCGTCTATCCGACCAGGTGGCTGCTTTGGTATTTGGTTGTGGGGGGTCTGAGGCCTCCTCATCGAATTCGGGTAGCAGCTTCCTCTTTGGGTAGCTCTTGGAGGGGCGATTGTCGCCGTACCTTGCTGTAGTGTTGAGTATTTTACTCCATCTGATTTGGAGTGTGTCTTGCGCGTCCTTGAGCCTTTGCTTCTGCTTTTTAAGACTCCTCGCGGTGGCAACAAGCCTTTTACGGGCAATCTGCTGCTCCGGGTGCCTGTCCGGCGTTATGTCGTCCGGACCATTATCCTTGATAGGATTTGTTTGTTCGGTTTGATTATCTGGATTGCCGTTGTCCGGCAGCGGTTCGCCCTGCTCCAGCGCTGGGTCTGTGTGATCGTTATTTCTGTCAAAGTGGGATTTGGGGCGGCGCTTGCGTCGCCGCTTTGGCTGCTTTTCGAGGGAACAAGCCTTCGGTGCGTCCTTCCGCTCCTCGTCATCATCTTTTGGTGCATTCACCATGTATACGTCATATGACGAGGTGGAGTTCCAGGGCCCAATAGGCGCTGGTTCTTCATCGTTTCCTTGATCGCCGGCCATACCGTCGATGTCTTCGGAGTCGAAGTCGAGCATGTCGGTTAAATCGTCGACGGTGGCTACAAAGTGGGTGGTGGGTGGGCTTTGAATTTCTTCATCGTCTGTATCCCAATCATGCTGACCGTAGTCCGGCCAGGGTTCTCCTGATAAAGAGAGAGACTTTAGTGATTTCATAATATCGCCAAAGGGCGGGTGCTGAAAGATGTCCGCGGCAGTAAACTCCATGATCGGCGCCCAATCGGATTCGATCGGCAAAGGCGTGAATGATTCAGAGTCCAGAGAGGAGTCCAGCTCCTTAGAATCACGAGTTTGGCGGAGTGCGGGGCTGGTGTTCGGCTCGATCGCCGTTAGGATCGCAGCCCCCGAGGCGGCGTCCAACCACCCATCCTCGATCGGTGCAGTTGGCTCCGAATTAAGGGTCGAAGCCGATGCGGGCATGGCCTCCAGGGCACTGTTCGACGGCAGAGCTAGATCATGCTCGTCGTGACAGTGTGGCGTGCTCGGCAGTGGCTCGAATCCGTCGAAGATCAAGTCCCCGCGGATGTCAGCCGTGTAGTTTAAACTTCCAAATCTGACCCGACGGCCAGGGGCATAGCTTCCGATCTGCTCCAGATGGCCAAGTGGATTGGCCCGTAGTGCGAAGCCGCCGAAGACGAAGATCTGTCCGAGGAGGAAGGTCTCACCCTGGACTGCATCGCCATTGATGATCGTAGGAGCCATCAAGCCTGACGGCGACGACACAGAGGAACTCTCAATGAAAGCACCAATGTCGGTGTCAAAACCGGCGGATCTCGGGTAGGGGGTCCCGAACTGTGCGTCTAGGCCGGATGGTAACAGGAGGCAAGGGACACGAAGTTTTACCCAGGTTCGGTCCCTCTCAATGGAGGTAAAACCCTACATCCTGCTTGATTAATATTGATGATATGGGTAGTACAAGAGTAGATCTACCACGAGATCGAAGAGGCTAAACCCTAGGAGCTAGCCTATGGTATGATTGTTGTTGTGTATGTTGTCCTACGGACTAAAACCCTCCAGTTTATATAGACACCGGAGAGGGTTAGGGTTACACAAAGTCGGTTACAATGGTAGGAGATCTGCATATCCGTATCGCCAAGCTTGCCTTCCACGCCAAGGGAAGTCCCTTCCGAACACGGGACGAAGTCTTCAATCTTGTATCTTCATAGTCCAGGAGTCCGGCTGAAGATATAGTCCGGCCATCCGGACACCCCCTAATCCAGGACTCCCTCACAGGGGCTTCGCCAAAATTTAAAATTGTAGACTTCTATGGCTATGTGAGAGTGATAAAGCATTATAGTCCGATTGCCTGGTTCGTTGCGCTGAACACCTCCCTTGAAGGACCCAAAATTGGGGTAAAGAGTGCTCAGGTTTATCCCGAACACCCCAGTACTAGTTACATGGGGGCAGAAGCCGACGACTAGCCAACTCTCAGATTTTTTAAACGGACGCATAGAAGGTAATATTTTAAATTAAAAAAAAGCGTTGCATAGCGCAGATGAACTTGTTTCACATTACAGGATCACACGAGCATGTTCATTCAAAAATTACATCCCTGGCACATTCATCCGCCACAAGGCGGGAACCCTTCAGGACACTCTCATAATACATCTCGGGGCAGCGATGCTCCTTGCCCTCCGGCGGCCCCTCCTTCACCAGCTTCACGGCGTCCAGCTTCGCCCAGTGCACCTTCGCCCGGGCAAAAGCCCTGCGCGCACCCTCGATGCAGACGGACCGCTTTATGACTTCAAGCCGTGGGCAGGCGTCGACGAGCCGCCTCACCAGACCTAAGTAGCTGCCGGACAGGGGCTCGCCAGGCCACATCCGAACTATAAGAACCCTCATGGCTTGTTCAGCCGCCTTGTGAAGCTCGACCAACTACTTCAGCTGGTCACTCAAGGGCACGGGGTGTTCGGTCCCAGTATACTGATACCAGAACAACTTCTCCATCGAGATCCCCTCCTCAGCTCGGTAAAACTCCGCGACATCCAGTACACTGCGGGGAAGATCTGCAAACACTCCTGGAGAGCTCCGAACTCGGGTAAGAAAAAGGAAAGTCTCCTTCACATGCTTGCTTTACATAATGAATGCCTTACCCGCTGTTATCTTCTTCACCGCATCAATCTCCTGGAGGGCCTTGTGGGCTTCAACCTTGGCGATCCGGGCGCTTTCGAGCGCCTTCTCAAGCTCGGACTCTCGCGCCTTAGAGTCAAGCTCCAAGGACTCGTGTTTCTTGGCGAGAGCCTCGAGCTCTTGTTGCATCTCGCCCACTCGGGCTTCTTGTTTCTCCCGCTCAATGCGCTCCTCGACCGCTTTGTCTTCGGCCTCAGACAGTGCCTTCTTCAGGGTCGTCACTTCGGTCTTGGCCCCTGGAAAATTCATGATGATCCTATTACTTTACACCCAAATTTCTTTTATTTTATATAGACAAGGTATTGCTTACCTTTGCTCTCCTCGAGCTGCCTCTTGGTAAGGCCAAGCTCGCTCTCGGACCACTCCAGGTCCTGCTTCAGCGCAGAGACCTCCGCAGTACGTGCGGCAGCGGCCAGCAGTGAAGCCTGCACATATACATAGATATATTCTGATTAGACTCCTGAGTCATCATTTGATCCTCTATTCGGCCTTTCTACTCGAACGCCGAACAGAGCATCAGGGGCTACTATCTATGCGGTAAT
Source organism: Triticum urartu (assembly GCF_056163025.1). Taxonomy (NCBI): domain Eukaryota; kingdom Viridiplantae; phylum Streptophyta; class Magnoliopsida; order Poales; family Poaceae; genus Triticum; species Triticum urartu. The sequence goes on from NC_141878.1 coordinate 93,078,508, forward strand.
ATTTTCTTATATTTTGATTGCTTACCTGAAAGCCTGTTAGGAGGATGGCGCAAGCTTCAGTCAGTCCGTTTTTGGCGGACTGAACTTTCTCGATCACCGCACTCATGATAGTATGGTGCTCTTCGTCGATGGAAGCGCCGCAAAGCGCTTCCAGCAAGTTGTCCGGTGCCTCTGGATAGACAGAGGACACCGGAACAGGCGGCTTGCCCCCCTTAACGGGGGGTCGCCAGCTGGAGTCCGGAACCACCGAAGATTCCGGTGCAGTGTTCGACTGGGGGCCAAACCTGGAGACCATGGGAGTCCGGCTCCCTTTGCACCCAGGGTCCGGAAGGTCACCTCGAGGTGCCCCTAGGACTGCCTCCCCTTGGCCCGGTGCCTGTTGAGAAAACACCTCGACGTTGTCCGCATGGCAAGGGGTGGAGGCGGTCGGAAAAGAACCGCTGTTCATATCTGACGAGTCCAACGAACCGCTCGACGAAGATACGTCGAGATGAGCTCGGGACGGACTACATAATCATGTTCAGCATGAGGAGAAGCAGTGCAATAAAACATACCATGAATTACTATGTTGTCCGAATAATTACGACTTCGCCAGGGGCTTGACCCTGGGTAGCCCCTCGTCGCCGCTGTAGGCGGCCGTCGTGGAGTAGTCCGGAGGGAGGGTCCTGCCCTTCTTGGACCCTTCGGCCTCCCCGGTTGGGTCGTCCTTCCTTTTCTTGTCTCTCCCAGCTGGGGGGAGAACTTTCCTCTTCCTCCTCCTCGTTTTCATGGGAGGAGGGCGCGTCGGAGTTATCGGACGATGAGTCCGATACAACCTTGCGCCGGAGACCCTTTCGGGTCCCCGCGGCCTTCTTCTTGGCCTTCTTCACCGGCACCTCGTAAGGTGCCGGAACTAGCATCTCCGTTAGGAGAGCATCTGTAGGATCTTCCGGCAGGGGGGTGGGGCAATCGATCTGCTCCGCTGTCTTCACCCAGTCCTGTTAAAGGCATGGAAGTCTTAGATCCCGCACATAATTAAACTGGGGCAAATGGATACCCTGTGAAGTATAAAAACTTACCGGATTGGCGCGGCGCTTTGCGCTGAGTCCGCGGTCCTCGGTGAGGGAAGGAGGTACCTCGGCGCCCTTGAACAGCACCCTCCAGACATCCTCGTGCGTCGTGTCGTAGAGCTCTCGCAGCGTTTGGTGCTTGGTTGGGTCGAACTCCCACAAGTTGAATACCCGTTGTTGATACGGGAGAATCTGGCGGAAGAGCAAGACCTGGACCACGTTGACGAGCTTGATTTTCTTGCTCATCATGTTCTAGATGCAGGTCTGGAGTCCGGTCAGCTCTACCGAGGAACCCCAGGACAGCCCTTCTCTTTCCAGGAGGTGAGCCGTGTGGGGATTCCAGATCGGAATTCGGGAGCCGCCACCCAGTTGGTGTCGCGCGGCTCGGTGATGTAGAACCACCCCGATTGCCACCCCTTTATGGTCTCCACATAGGAGCCTTCAAGCCAAGTGACATTAGGCATCTTGCCCACCATGGCGCCTCCGCACTCCACTTGCTGGCCGACCACCACCTTCGGTTTGACATTGAAGGTCTTCAGCCACAGGCCGAAATGGGGCTTGATGTGGAGGAAGGCCTCGCACACGACGATAAACGCCGAGATGTTGAGGATGAAATTGGGGGCCAGATCATGAAAATCCAGCCCGTAGTAGAACATGAGCCCGCGGACAAATGGGTGGAGAGGAAATCCCAGTCCGCGGACAAAGTGGGTAAGAAAAACTACCCCCTCATGGGGTTTGGGCATTGGGATGATCTGCCCTTCATCTGGCAGCCGGTGCACGATATCCGCGGCCAGGTATCCGGCTTCCCGTAGCTTTATGATGTTCTCCTCCGTCACCACTTGCCTCCTGCTCCGGACATGCTTGGAGTGGTTTGAGAAGAAGAACGCGAGCTTGGGCGCTAGAGCTCGAGTGTGCGGGAATGGATAAGCGAGGAGGAAGAAGGCATGGGTGAAAAGAGTGAATCTTTGTCCCTTTATAAGGGCAGAGGAGGCGATGCACCTCCCCACTTGCCTGGTAAAATCTCTTATTCCCCAAGCGCCGTAATTGATGGCGCGGTTGGGTTACCCACGTCCGTATTAATGAGAATCCCGTAATAAGGGGAACACGATCTCTGCTTTGACAAGACGTGTCAAGAAAACCGCCTCGCGATATGTGCGGTGCTGGTTGAGAAAAACGGTTCGAATAATGATCGGGCCATGGCGTGATGTCATGCTGTCAAAATGTGTCAGCAGATTTGATTTGTGGAAATATTATTCTCTCTACGGTGGTATGTGGAACTTGTTTTGCAGAGTCGGACACTATCCTTGTGTTCAAAATCTTCCACGAAGTATTTGGAGGAGGAACCCGCCTTGCAATGCCGAAGACAATACTGTGCGTTGGACTCATCATCATTGAAGCCTGGTTCAGGGGCTACTGAGGGAGTCCTGGATTAGGGGGTCTCCGGACAGCCTGACTATATCCTTTGGCCGGACTGTTGGACTATGAAGATACAAGATTGAAGACTTCGTCCCGTGTCCGGATGGGACTCTCCTTGGCATGGAGGGCAAGCTAGGCAATATGGATATGTAGATCTCCTCCCTTGTAACTGACTCTATGTAAACCTAGCCCCCTCCGGTGTCTATATAAACCGGAGGGTTTAGTCTGTAGGATAACATACAATCATACCATAGGCTAGCTTCTAGGGTTTAGCCTCTACGATCTCGTGGTAGATCAACTCTGAAGGAAATATGCCCTAGAGGCAATAATAAAGTTATTATTTATTTCCTTATATCATGATAAATGTTTATTATTCATGCTAGAATTGTATTAACCGGAAACATGATACATGTGTGAATACATAGACAAACGGAGTGTCACTAGTATGCCTCTACTTGACTAGCTCGTTGATCAAAGATGGTTATGTTTCCTAGCCATAGACAAAGAGTTGTCATTTGATTGACGGGATCACATCATTAGGAGAATGATGTGATTGACTTGACCCATTCCGTTAGTTTAGCACTTGATCGTTTACTTTGTTGCTATTGCTTTCTTCATGACTTATACATGTTCCTATGACTATGAGATTATGCAACTCCCGTTTACCGGAGGAACACTTTGTGTGCTACCAAACGTCACAACGTAACTGGGTGATTATAAAGGTGCTCTAAAGGTGTCTCCGAAGGTACTTGTTGGGTTGGCTTATTTCGAGATTAGGATTTGTCACTCCGATTGTCGGAGAGCTATCTCTGAGCCCACTCGGTAATACACATCACTTAAGCCTTGCAAGCATTGCAACTAATGAGTTAGTTGCGGGATGATGTGTTACGGAACGAGTAAAGAGACTTGCCGGTAACGAGATTGAACTAGGTATTGAGATACCGACGATCGAATCTCGGGCAAGTAACATACCGATGACAAAAGGAACAACGTATGTTGTTATGCGGTTTGACCGATAAAGATCTTCGTAGAATATGTAGGAGCCAATATGAGCATCCAGGTTCCGCTATTGGTTATTGACCGGAGACGTGTCTCGGTCATGTCTACATAGTTCTCGAACCCGTAGGGTCCGCACGTTTAAAGTTCGATGACGGTTATATTATGAGTTTATGAGTTTTGATGTACCGAAGGTAGTTCGGAGTCCCGGATGAGATCGGGGACATGACGAGGAGTCTCAAAATGGTCAAGACATAAATATCGATATATTGGACGACTATATTCAGACATCGGAAAGGTTCCGAGTGATTCAGGTATTTTTAGGAGTACCGGGGAGTTACAGGAATACGGGGGAAGAAGTATATGGGCCTTATTGGGCTTTAGGGGAGAGAGAGAGGCAGGCTGCCCCCCCCCCAATGACTCATCTGAATTGGACTAGGGGGAGGGGCGGCGCCCCCTCCTTCCTTCTCTTCCCTCTTCCCCTTCCTTGTCCCCTACTCCTACTACATGGAAAGGGGAGGAATCCTACTCCCAGTGGGAGTAGGACTCCTCCAGGGCGCGCCATAGGGGTCGACCCTCTCCTCCTCCTCCACTCCTTTATATACGGGGAGGGAGGCACCCCTTGGAGACACAAAAATTGATCCCTTGGATCTCTTAGCCGTGTGCGGTGCCCCCCTCCACCATAATCCGCCTCGGTCATATCATAGCGGTGCTTAGGCGAAGCCCTGCGTCGGTAGAACATTATCATCGTCACCACGCCGTCGTGCTGATGGAACTCTCCCTCAAAGCTCGGCTGGATCGGAGTTCGAGGGACGTCATCGAGTTGAACGTGTGCAGAACTCGGAGGTAACGTGCGTTCGGTGCTTGATCGGTCGGATCGTGAAGACGTACGACTACATCAACCGTGTTGTGCTAACGCTTCCGCTTTCGGTCTACGAGGATACATGGACACACTCTCCCCTCTTGTTTCTATGCATCACCATGATCATGCGTGTGCGTAGGGAAATTTTTGAAATTACTATGTTCCCCAACAGTGGTATTAGAGCCAGGTTTTATGCGTAGATGTCATATGCACGAGTAGAATACAAGTGAGTTGTGGGCGATATAAGTCATACTGCTCACCAGCATGTCATACTTTGGTTCAGCGGTATTGTTGGATGAAGTGGCCTGGACCGACATTACGCGTACGCTTACGCGAGACTGGTTCTACCGACGTGCTTTGCACATAGGTGGCTAGCGGGTGTCAGTTTCTCAAACTTTAGTTGAACCGAGTATGGCTACGCCTGGTCCTTGAGAAGGTTAAAACAGCACTAACTTGACGAACTATCGTTGTGGTTTTGATGCGTAGGTAAGAACGGTTCTTGCTCAGCCCGTAGCAGCCACGTAAAACTTGCAACAACAAAGTAGAGGACGTCTAACTTGTTTTTGCAGGGCATGTTGTGATGTGATATGGTCAAGACATGATGAGATATAAGTTGTTGTATGAGATGATCATGTTTTGTTGAAGTTATCGGCAATTGGCAGAACCCTTATGATTGTCTCTTTATTGCATAAGATGCAAGTGCCAAATAATTGCTCTACTTTATCGCTATGCGATAGCAATAGTTGCAAGAGCAATAGTTGGCGAGACGACCATGTGACGACACATTGATATAGATCAAGATGATGGAGATCATGGTGTCATGCCGGTGACGATGGAGATCATGATGATGCTTTGGAGATAGAGATCAAAGGCACAAGATGATGATGGCCATATCATGTCACATATTTTGATTGCATGTGATGTTTATCTTTTATACATCTTACTTTGCTTAGTTATGACGGTATCATTATAAGATTATCCCTGAGTATGCACCGTTGCCAAAGTTCGTCGTGCCCAGACACCACGTGATGATCGGGTGTGATAATCTCTACGTCCATCTACAATGGGTGCAAGCCAGTTTTGCACACGCAGAAATACTCGGGTTAAACTTAACGAGCCTAGCATATGCAGATATGGCCTCGGAACACTGGAGACCGAAAGGTCGAGCGTGAATCATATAGTAGATATGATCAACATAATGATGTTCACCATTGAAAACTACTCCATTTCACATGATGATCGATTATGGTTTAGTTGATATGGATCACGTGATCACTTAGATGATTAGAGGGATGTCTATCTAAGTGGGAGTTCTTAAGTAATATGATTAACTGAACTTTAATTTATCATGAACTTAGTCCTGATAGTATTTGCATATCTATGTTGTAGATCAATAGCTCGCGTTATTGCTTCCCTGTGTTTTATATGTGTTCCTAGAGAAAACTAAGTTGAAAGATGATAGTAGCAATGATGCGGACTGGGTCCGTGATCTAAGGTTTATCCTCATTGCTACACAGAAGAATTATGTCCTTGATGCACCGCTAGGTGACTGACCTATTGCAGGAGCAGATGCAGACATTATGAACGTTTGGCTAGCTCAATATGATGACTACTTGATAGTTCAGTGTGCCATGCTTACGGCTTAGAACCGGGACTTCAACGACGTTTTGAACGTCATGGAGCATATGAGATGTTCCAGGAGTTGAAGTTAATATTTCAAGCAAATGCCCGAATTGAGAGATATGAAGTCTCCAATAAGTTCTACAGTTGCAAGATGGAGGATAATAGTTCTGTCAGTGAACATATACTCAGAATGTCTGGGTACCATAATCACATAACTCAGCTAGGAGTTAATCTTCCGGTTGATAGTGTCATTGACAGAGTTCTACAATCACTGCCACCAATCTACAAGAGCTTCATGATGAACTATAATATGCAAGGGATGGATAAGACAATTCCCGAGCTCTTCGCAATGCTAAAGGCAGCGGAGGTAGAAATCAAGAAGGAGCATCAAGTGTTGATGGTCAATAAGACCACCAGTTTCAAAAAAAGGTAAAGGGAAGAAGAAGGGGAACTTCAAGAAGAACAGCAAGCAAGTTGCTGCTCAAGTGAAGAAGCCCTAGTCTAGACCTAAGCCTGAGACTAAGTGCTTCTACTGCAAAGGGACTGGTCATTGTAAGCGGAAATGCCCTGAATATTTAGTGGATAAGAAGGATGGCAAAGTGAACAAGGGTATATTTGATATATAGGTTATTGATGTGTACCTTACTAGTATTTATAGTAGCCCCTGGGTATTTGATACTTGTTCGGTTGCTAAAAAATTAGTAACTCGAAACAGAAGTTACAAAATAAATAGAGACTAGTTAAGGGTGAAGTAACGATGTGTGTTGGAAGTGGTTCCAAGATTGATATGATCATCATCGTACACTCCCTATACTTTCGGGATTAGTGTTAAACCTAAATAAATGTTATTTGGCGTTTGCGTTGAGCATGAATATGATTTGATCATGTTTATTGCAATACAGTTATTCATTTAAAATCAGAGAATAATTGTTGTTCTATTTACATGAATAAAACCTTCTTTGGTTATACACCCAATGAAATTGGTTTGTTGGATCTCGATCGTAGTGATACACATATTCATAATGTTGAAGCCAAAAGATGCAAAGTTAATAATGATAGTGCAACTTATTTGTGGCACTGCCGTTTGAGTCATATTGGTATAAAGCGCATGAAAAAAACTCCATGCTGATGGGCTTTTGGAATCACTTGATTATGAATCAGTTGATGCTTGCGAACCATGCCTCATGGGCAAGATGACTAAGACTCCGTTCTCCGGAACAATGGAGCAAGCAACAAACTTGTTGGAAATAATACATACTGATGTATGCAGTCCAATGAGTGTTGAGGCTCGCGGCGGGTATCGTTATTTTCTGACCTTCACAGATGATTTGAGCAGATATGGGTATATCTACTTGATGAAACATAAATCTGAAACATTTGAAAAGTTCAAAGAATTTCAGAGTGAAGTGGAAAATCATCATAACAAGAAAATAAAGTTTCTATGATCTGATCGCAGAGACGAATATTTGAGTTACGAGTTTGGTCTTCAATTAAAACAATGTGGAATAGTTTCACAAACTCATGCCACCTGGAGCAGCACAGCGTAATGGTGTGTCCGAACGTCATAATCGTACTTTACTAGATATGGTGCGATCTATGATGTCTCTTACTGGTTTACCACTATCATTTTGGGGTTATGCATTAGAGACAGCTGCATTCACATTAAAAAAAGGGCACCATCTAAATCCATTGAGGCGACACCGTATGAATTGTGGTTTAGCAAGAAACCTAAGTTGTCGTCTCTTAAAGTTTGGGGTTGCAATGCTTATGTGAAAAAGTTTCATATTGATAAGCTCAAACCCAAGTTGGAGAAGTGCATCTTCATAGGATACCCAAAAGTAACTGTTGGGTACACCTTCTATCACAGATCCGAAGGCAAGATATTTGTTGCTGAGAATGGATCATTTCTAGAGAAGGAGTTTCTCTCGAAAGAAGTGAGTGGGAGGAAAGTAGAACTTGATGAGGTAACTGTACCTGCTCCCTTATTGGAAAGTAGTTCATCACAGAAATCTGTTTCTGTGACTCCTACACCAATTAGTGGGGAAGCAAATGATGATGATCATGTAACTTCAGATCAAGTTACTACCGAACCTCGTAGGTCAACCAGAGTGAGATCCGCACTAGAGTGGTACGGTAATCCTGTTCTGGAGGTCATGTTAATTGACCATGACGAACCTACAAACTATGAGGAAGCGATGATGAGCCCAGATTCCGTGAAATGGCTTGAGGCCATGAAATCTGAGATGGGATCCATGTATGAGAACAAAGTGTGGACTTTGGTTGACTTGCCCGATGATCGGCAAGCCATAGAAAATAAATGGATCTTCAAGAGAAAGACGGACGCTGATAGTAGTGTTACTATCTACAAAGCTAGACTTGTTGAAAAAGGTTTTTGACAAAGTTCAAGGTGTTTACTATGATGAGATTTTCTCACTCATAGCGATGCTTAAGTCTGTCTGAATCATGTTAGCAAATTGCCGCATTTTATGAAATCTGGCAAATGGATAAACAAAACTGCATTCCTTAAAGGATTTATTAAAGAAAGAGTTGTATATGATGCAACCAGAAGGTTTTGTCAATCCTAAAGGTGCTAACAAAATATGCAAGCTCCAGCGATCCATCTATGGACTGGTGCAAGCATCTCGGAGTTGGAATATACGCCTTGATAAGTTGATCAAAGCATATAGTTTTATACAGACTTGTGGTGAAGCCTGTATTTACAAGAAAGTGAGTGGGAGCACTACAACATTTCTGATAAGTATATGTAAATGACATATTGTTGATCGGAAATAATGTAGAATTATTATTCAAAGCATAAAGGAGTGTTTGAAAGGAGTTTTTCAAAGAAAGACCTCGGTGAAGCTGCTTACATATTGAGCATCAAGATCTATAGAGATAGATCAAGACGCTTGATAAGTTTTTTCAATGAGTACATACCTTGACAAGATTTTGAAGTAGTTCAAAATGGAACAGTCAAAGAAAGAGTTCTTGACTGTGTTACAAGGTGTGAAATTGAGTAAGACTCAAAGCCCGACCACGGCAGAAGATAGAAAGAGAATAGAAGTCATTCCCTATGCCTCAGCCATAGGTTCTATAAAGTATGCCATGCTGTGTACCAGATCTATTGTATACCCTACACTGTTTTTTTGGCAAGGGAGTACAATAGTGATCTAGGAGTAGATCACTGGACAGCGGTCAAAATTATCCTTAGTGGAATAAGGAAATGTTTCTCGATTATGGAGGTGACAAAAGGTTCATCGTAAAGGGTTACGTCGATGCAAATTTTGACACTGATCCAGATGACTCTAAGTCTCAATCTGGATACATTTTGAAAGTGGGAGCAATTAGCTAGAGCAGCTCCGTGCAGAGCATTGTTGACATAGAAATTTGCAAAATACATACGAATCTGAATGTGGCAGACCCGTAGACAAAACTTCTCTCACAAGCAAAACATGATCACACCTTAGTACTCTTTGGGTGTTAATCACATAGCGATGTGAACTAGATTGTTGACTCTAGTAAACCCTTTGGGTGTTGGTCACATGACGATGTGAACTATGGGTGTTAATCACATGGTGATGTGAACTATTGGTGTTAAATCACATGGGGATGTGAACTAGATTATTGACTCTAGTGCAAGTGGGAGACTGAAGGAAATATGCCCTAGAGGAAATAATAAGTTATTATTTATTTCCTTATATCATGATAAATGTTTATTATTCATGCTAGAATTGTATTAACCGGAAACATGATACATGTGTGAATACATAGACAAACAGTGTCACTAGTATGCCTCTACTTGAATAGCTCATTGATCAAAGATGGTTATGTTTCCTAGCCATAGACAAAGAGTTGTCATTTAATTAACGGGATCACATCATTAGGAGAATGATGTGATTGACTTGACCCATTCCGTTAGCTTAGCACTTGATTGTTTAGTTTGTTGCTATTGCTTTCTTCATGACTTATACATGTTCCTATGACTATGAGATTATGCAACTCCCGTTTACCGGAGGAACACTTTGTGTGCTACCAAACGTCACAACGTAACTGGGTGATTATAAAGGTGCTCTAAAGGTGTCTCCGAAGGTACTTGTTGGGTTGGCGTATTTCGAGATTAGGATTTGTCACTCCGATTGTCGGAGAGGTATTTTTGGGCCCACTCGGTAATACACATCACTTAAGCCTTGCAAGCATTGCAACTAATGAGTTAGTTGCGGGATGATGTGTTACGGAACAAGTAAAGAGACTTGCCGGTAACGAGATTGAACTAGGTATTGAGATACCGACGATCGAATCTCGAGCAAGTAACATACCGATGACAAAAGGAACAACGTATGTTGTTATGCGGTTTGACCGATAAAGATCTTCGTAGAATATGTAGGAGCCAATATGAGCATCCAGGTTCCGCTATTGGTTATTGACCGGAGATGTGTCTCGGTCATGTCTACATAGTTCTCGAACCCGTAGGGTCCGCACGCTTAAAATTCGATGATGGTTATATTATGAGTTTATGAGTTTTGATGTACAAAGGTAGTTTGGAGTCCCGGATGAGATCGGGGACATGACAAGGAGTCTCGAAATGGTCGACACGTAAAGATCGATATATTGGACGACTATATTCGGACATCAGAAAGGTTCCGAGTGATTCGGGTATTTTTCGGAGTACCGGAGAGTTACGAGAATACGGGGGAAGAAGTATATGGGCCTTATTGGGCTTTAGGGGAGAGAGAGGCAGGCTGCGCCCCCCCCCCCCAATGACTAGTCTGAATTGGACTAGGGGGAGGGGCGGCGCCCCCTCCTTCCTTCTCTTCCCTCTTCCCCTTCCTTGTCCCCTACTCCTACTACTTGGAAAGGGGAGGAATCCTACTCCTAGTGGGAGTAGGACTCCTCCAGGGCGCACCATAGGGGCCGGCCCTCTCCTCCTCCTCCACTCCTTTATATACGGGGAGGGAGGCACCCCTTGAAGACACAACAATTGATCCCTTGGATCTCTTAGCCGTGTGCGGTGCCCCCCTCCATCATAATCCACCTCGGTCATATCATAGCAGTGCTTAGACGAAGCCTTGTGTCGGTAGAACATCATCATCGTCACCACGCCGTCGTGCTGACGGAACTCTCCCTCAAAGCTCGGCTGGATCGGAGTTCGAGGGACGTTATCGAGTTGAACGTGTGCAGAACTCGGAGGTGCCGTGCATTCGGTGCTTGATCGGTCGGATCGTGAAGACATACGACTACATCAACCGCGTTGTGCTAACGCTTCCGCTTTCGGTCTACGAGGGTACGTGGACACACTCTCCCCTCTCGTTGCTATGCATCACCATGATCTTGCGTGTGCGTAGAGAAATTTTTGAAATTACTACGTTCCCCCAACAAACTCTTGTAATACTCATATCATCAAGAACAATCAAGCAGGACGCAGGGTATTACCTCCATCAAGAGGGTCCAAACCTGGGTAAACATCATGTCCCCTGCCTCCTGTTACCATCTGCCTTAGACACACAGTTCGGGACCCCCTACCCGAGATCCGCCGGTTTTGACACCGACAGGGGACAATTTCAACGACAGTCCTGACATTAGTGGCAATGCTACTAGTAGCGCCTACCGGTTGTTCTGTCAGGCTAACACTCTTCATGCATGTTTAAGCACAATGACCCATCATCTATCGGTCTATCCTATCCAACGGCCTATTCAGCATTATGAGGAGTTTGGACTTGCCCCATTCAGTAACCTTAGATTTAGTAGGCCCTTTTCTCTCTTAGGTTTTGGTTCCCTAGGAGGACCAACGAAGTGTTTGCGATAATGATATGTTGGAATAATGTCTCTTTGGTCTATCCCTACCTTGACGACCTTTGATTTGACATCAATGAAGGGAATGCCAGGGTAGGTGTTGTCGGGTATGTCATCTTTGGCAGTTAGTTTGTCAAGCAGGGGAAATAGTTGAATGGCTTTTGGTGTGAAGATTTTGACCCCTTCTTCTGATTTATTCGGCATCATGGTTTGATTTCTCGAACCCTCGGGATTGACAGGTAAGGATTGCAAGTATGCGCTACTTGGAATGTTTCCCCGATCGTTGTTTTACATACGTTACTAGATATCTTTCCTAATGATGAATGGCTATTGTGGTCTTCAAAGTATTGTGATGAGGGTGTTAGTAGGTTTCCCTTTCTGTTCAGTGCAAGTTTAGAGTTCTAGGGGGCAGAAAACAATTGAAGGAAATGAGATGACCATTTTTTTTCAAGGTCATCTTGTGTCGAGTTATCCTTCTTCTGTAGTTGTTATGGTTTTGCTTGTTGAAAATTATATAGGAGATGTCCTATGGGTGTTTAAAAAACACTAATACGGTTTATTAAGAAAATCTAATATGGCTTATAAAAAATTGTTTTTGTTCTAAAATAGATTACCAATACATTATTTCACCATGTCACATTAGGTACGAATACAATTATGAAATACAGATAGTCGATGAGACAACATGATTCAAACACGTGTCCATAAATATGCAGGAAACAAAATGAACACATTAAGATATAGTATGAACATATTTTTACTTACTAAAATTGCAAGTATGAGTAAACCTATATTAAGACCGATGGGTATATTTGTTAACACCAACCCCTTTTCCTAGCTCTTGCTGCAGCTAGAGTTTCTCATGCGCGTCCTACCGCCGGCTTCACCCCGATCCCTTTCCTCCTATTGTCGAGAAGTTGGGGAGAATCCTAGTGGGGTTGTCCATGCACATATGGAGTCCCTATCTTTGGCTTGGTTCAGGTCTAGGAGTTCGACCAAAGGTGGCGTGGTTGGTACCCTGGAATAAGATATCACTGGCATGCCTTCATTGCAGTTATCGAGGGTGTCACTCTACATTCAGAGAGGGCACGTGGAGCTTCAGTATGGGGGATATTCAGGTTTTGGGATCTGTCTTCATTTCGTGTAGGTGGTCTTCAGTAGCTTCGGTTTGTCGAGTGGACGTTGACACTTCGTGTTTTGGCCCTCCGACTTCTTCTCCATTCGGTGAGGCATGGCTAACTTTGGTTGTGTCGGCAGCTAGTGAGGTGAGGACTCCTCGCTCTGTCTGGACGGATCTAGAATGGTTGTGTCGCTCTGCCTTCTTCTCCAAGATATCATCCCCATATTGATGTTGTGACCATCTTCTGGCTCTGACACGTTGCTATCAAATTTAATAGGAAGACAACGACTATTTTCGCAATGACATGTGTGTTGTTTTCCATTTTCTGAAGGGTGGTCTTGTAAGGATTGGACATACTTGTAAAAAAATGAGAATGCATGATGGTGAATTTTTGTAGTATTGTTTATGTTACACTAGATTTAAACTACGTTATACTAACAGTTTTGCTAAAGCACATCTAGATGTGTTATAAGTATTGCACATCTAAGTCATATGTCATTCATCTTATGTTGAGATTTGTCTAGATATTTTCTTTTTCTTTTTTCTCTTTCTCTCTATACTTAATTCACTCACTTAGATGTGCAATAATTAGAGCATATCTAGATGTGTTCTAAACACATCCTTATACTAATATTTTTTTAGATTTGTTATTTCACATCTAGATGTAATATACTTATCTCACATCTAACTCCATCACCGTTTGATTTGTTTGTGTTTGATTTTTCATGCGAGCCTCTGATCCCGTCGAGCGTGCGTGTCTTGCGTCTGCGTCGCTCTTGTCGGCCCATTGCCATCGTTTCTCTACGTTTTTCTTTTGGCCCGTTATGGCACTCCAGGTTGGGCCTTTTTTTTGTCTCCGAGTTTTGTTTCCCCATGGACTGCCGACTGGGAAGACCCAGGAGAGATAAAAGGAGAAGCAGCGTTGTCCATTTTTATTTTTCAGTCCTTAGGAGCGACTAAAGAGGCTCCGGTGTTCATTTCTTTTTAACTTACTAGCAAAAAGGCCCGTACGTTGCAACGGGAAAAAAATACTATACGCTCTTAATTTACAAAAAATGTCTATAATCTAAGAATTTGTAGTTGCGGCCTAAATAAAGATGGTCTTAACTTATAAAAGCAATGTTTAAGATTTTACATGTGTTCTATTTCAACACAGCTTGCATGTAGATTTAATCTGTAAAAAAACAAACAAGCGATCATGCATTTATTCATGTCATGTTCGTTATGGGGTGTTGCTATAGGCGAGTAAAGAAAAATGACAAAAAACAAACGATGACACATTAGCACACTACGGAGACATGTGTACATCAATGGCATTTTTAGTTTAAATGGCATTTTCAGTTTAAAAATCATCAACTTAGGGTAACTCTTGAACACTTTTTTCACATGCAGATTTCTTAAATACATGAAGAGTTGTTAAAAAGATTGTTAAAAGGTACAGGATTTTTTTTGTCTGGAAAAGAACATTTTTGTATGGTCTTCTGTGGACGCAGGTACTTGTGCCCCTATTTCATCACTATTCCTTGCCATACATGTCATAGGTATTGGTCCATGTTTCATCACTATATACAAGACATCATATTACATTCTGGACCCTCTCTATTTGTTTTCTTCGTTTCTTTTACAGTAATATATACACAAAAAAGCTACAGCTCATACAACTACACGCTCAAAAGAATTTGGCCGTTGCCGCTAAAAAAAAAGCTACACGTGCATATCTTGGTAGCTACTCCCTCCGTCCCACAATATAAGAGCGTTTTTGACACTACACTAGTGTCAAAAACAATAGTGTCAAAAACGCTCTTATATTATGGGACAGAGGGAGTACTATAGATCAAACCGAGCTGCTTGCTTGTGTGTTTGGTCTGAGACTTTGCTTTTACGAATGGCAGGGATGGTAGCGTGCTGGAACTATTGTGTGCGGACGTTTAAATATCAGATTTTCTTTTCAAAAAATTTGATCAATTTTACAATTTTTGAAATTATGAATAAATTTCGAATATTTTCTGAAAAGGGAACAAATTCTGAAATTTTAATATTTTCTGGAAATTGTGAACATTTTTTCAAATTATGAACACTTTTTGAAATATGAACAATTTGTTAACATATTTCGAAATTTTGAACAAAATTTTGTTTCTGAACATTTTTGGAAAATGCAAACAATTTTCAAAAGTGTTTTTTTACAAACTTTTGAGTCGTTTTGAAAGTTGTGATTCCTAACATTATTTTTCTTTTGTTTATCTTGGGTTTGTTTGTTTGTCTCATTTTTTTTGTTTGGTTGTGCTTGTGCAGTTGCCAGGAGTTGCATCTGACTGTCACGCGCCGCACCGCACAGGGAGCACCTGACTGGGCTGGCTCATTAGCAGGCGTGGTGCGATGGTGGATAGTGCATCGTAGAAACTCCAAAAAATGGAAATGCGGCTGCTCAGAATCAAACACAAGACCTCTTCTAGATGCATGCCTATAGCTAGCCACAAGAGCTATTGGGCGTTGGTGACTTCTTATCACCGCCGAACACTAAAAACTATATTCAGCGGCAAATCAAACAATTTTAAAAAACAAACATTTCTTGAATTGTGATTTTTAAGTTGAGACGAACAATTTTTGAAATTAAGATATGGTTTTGCAAAAATGAGAACAAATTTTAAAATTGGGAAACATTTTCTCAGAAAAAAGAATATTTATACAAAGTTCCAACCATTTTCTGAAAAATGTGGACGTTTTTTCAAAATGTGTACACTTTTTAGAGGGTGAACATTTTTTGACTTTGCAAACAATTTTTGAAAATGTGTTTTAAACATTTGAACTTGTTCCGAAAAAACATGAACATGTTTTATAACTCACAGAAAGTTTTTGAAAAACATGAACACATTTTGAAATTTTCATTTTATTTTGATAAACATGAATAATTTTGGAAAAATGAACAAATATATGAATTTTGTAACAGTTTTTGAAACTTGTGTATTTACAAAAAATGAAAAAGAATCAGAAAAAATGAAAAATGAAAATAAAAATGTGATCCACTTTTAGAAAATTGAAAAACTAAAAGGAAAGGAAAACCAGTGAAAACAATGACAAAAGAAACAAAAAGAAAAATCATGAAGAAAACAAAACAAAACAAAAATCGTATCCTAGCTACTTGGGCCGGCTCATCTGCGGTTTGTCATGTCGAGGGTGGACTTGCAATTGGGAATTAAAAAAGTCGGACCCTGAGTTGCGAGTCTAGGGTGGACTCATAATTGGGACTAAAAAGCTCGAGCCCAATTTCGAGTCGAGTTTGGTCTCGCACCTAGGACAAAAAAAGGTTGGGTCCCAGTTGCGAGTCGAGAGTGGACTTGCAACTATGATAAGAAAAGGTCAGACCCCAGTTGCAAGTCGAGGGTGGACATGCAACTGGGACAAAAAAGATCGGACCCTAGTTGCATGTCGAGGATGAACTTGCAAATGGAACTAAAAAACTCGGACTCTAATTGCGAGTCGAGGATGGACTGGCAACTCTGACAAAAAAAAGGTTGGATCCCGGTTGCGAGTCGAGGATCAGTCCCGAGTTGTGAGTTAAGAGTGCACTTACAACTAGGAAAAAAGGTTGTGCCCCAGTTGCGAGTCAAATGTGAAATTACAAGCGGGACAAAAAGAGGTCGGACCCAGTTGTGAGTCGAGGATGGACTTGCAAATAGGACAAAAAAGTTGGGGCCCAGTTGTGAGACAAGAGAGGGATTGCAACTGAGAGAAAAAATGTCGAGCATCAGTTGCGAGTTGAAGGTGGACATGCAACTGGGACAAAAAAAAGGTCGTGTCCTAGTTACGAATCGAGTATGAGATTGCAATTGGGAGAAAAAAGGGTCGACCCAGTTGCGAGTCGATGGTGGACCTTTGCTCAGGCCCCGGTTATGAGTAGAGGTGGACTTGCAAGTAAGATAAAAAAGGTCGGACCCCAATGACGACTCGAGGGTGGACTTGCAGCTAGGACAGAAAAAAGGTGAGCCGGAGTTGCGAGTCGAAGGTGAACTTGCAACTAGGACAAAAAGAATGGGCCCTCATTGCGAGTCAAGGGTGAACTCGCAACTGAGATAAATAAGGTCGTGCCTAAGTTACGAGTCAAGGGTGAACTTGCAACTGTGACAAAAAAAAGAGTTGGGCTCTAGTTGCGAGTCGATGATAAACTTGCAACAAGGATTACACAAAATTATAATGCTAGTTGCGAGTCGATAATGACCTTGCTACTGGTACGACTACAAACTATGAGCGCTAGTTGCGACTCCAGGATGAAGCTGAAGCTGCAACTAAGATGAAAAACAAACAATTGTCTCAGTTGGCAGCACGCGCGTGATAAAACAACACACAATCAAGATTTGCATAATATTTAAAGTGGTATACGGATCTGGATGTAATTTTTATTATTTTTAGTGTTCGTTATACTACCATGATTGAAGATGAATAGACTGAAAGTTTTTCCCGCAAAAAAAAACTTATACCATATATTACTAATTTTCATATAGATTCGATGTAGCAAATCTGTTTTAAGAAGTCAATGAATTTTAAACAAATAAATTAATGTAGAAAAAGGAAAAAAAATAAGAAATGAAAAATAAAAAACCATGAATTTTAAAGATTTAATAAAATTTAGAAAAATAAAAGAAAAAGAAAAACAACAAGATAGATTCATCCGAGCGACAAACACGAAAAACATGACAAGAATCCACCCCGAGTGAAAAACAGGAATCAGGTTGTGTAGATTGTTTTAGTACATTGTTCTGGTCCAATAGAACAACATATTACCCCGATGATAATATAAGGGCATAGAAATGTTATTTTACATGAGACTGAAGCACTGCTAAAAAAACATGAGACTGAAGTCACGAAAAATGAAAATAACTGAAAAGAAGAGAAAAATGTGCAGCCATCACCTCCCGATATCTATACCTACTAATAAAAGAAATAGATATTCTTAGTCCATTTTGCTATTTTATAGAAAACCCCCTAATATTTTTAACATTAAACCCATAGTACATATCAAATATTTTTAAAATATTCATATCTTCTAAACCATAACTCTAAATTTAACATGTTATATATGGGCTGCAATGTTAATCAACAACGCATTATCCGGTTTTTTTCATACCGGTACTGATTCTGATTGGGGACGAACACCTCAGCAAAATCAGGATTGGACATGAAATTAAAGATAAATTTGCTAAAGACACCCAATAAATAAGGACATGCATGACAAAAAATAAAAAAAAAGCCCCAATAAAGATGGGAAGTCTGCTATAAAAGAAATAAAAAAGAAAATACAGAGGAGATCCGATAAAGATGAGATGTTGCGCTATATTCTCCTATATATAAAAAGAAGAAAAGAGAGGACATGCATGAACAAAAGTACTAAAAAAGAGGCATGTATGGAAAAAAAAAGACAAGATTGACAAGATAGATGTGAAGTATTATCTCACATCTAAATGTAACATAGACGGATTCATATTTTTTTGCTAGATTTGCTAATTTTCCTAAGTCCCACCTTACCCTTATGCGGTTTATGCCATTTGATTTTGTGTGGAGATTCATGCGATTTTTTATTTCTTTCAACTTTTTCCTACCATTACTCTATCCTTGATACGGGTGGCAAGATATGCATTTGTGAGAAGGAAACCCTAGACGCGTACAGAAGAGGCAAGAGCAAAACGAATCTGTACGGCGGACGACGATGCGGTTGAGCCGGCGGTTTCTCTACCTCGTCGTCGACACGCACAGCTTCTCCTCCAGCCCCAGGTACACGCTGCACCGCATCGATCCTTCCCACCTCTTCTACACCAATGGCGCAGCCAACAGCGCTGCGTTGGCGGCGGCGGCGGCGGACACGCCTCTCCCTGAACCCACCATGAGCTTCAGCTCATCCGAGGACATGCAGTTCACGCTCCTCGGCCGCCGCATGGACAAGATCCTCGGTATGGACTGCAAGGGCCGCGGCATCCTCTACGAGGACGACACGCACGCGGTCCGCCCGATGCCCGGCATGACGGCGCCCGAGCGTTACCGACCCTTGTCAGTCGCCGTAGACGGCGTCGGCCCCGAGGGCGAGGGCAGCCTGTACGTCATCGAGGCGGAGCCGACGCGCGACCTCCCGAGCCAGCCACAGTCCGTCGAGGCGCTCGTGTACGAAGGCAGGCACTCCTGTAACCAGAAGGATGACTGGGTATGGCGCTCGCTCCCGCCGCCGCCGTACGTGCACGAATTGCCAGGCTTGGGCACGGACGAACGGTCCGGCGAGATCATCTGCCACGGGATGGAAGGCAACCGCGTGGTCAACGGCTCCCTGGTCTGGGTGTCCACGGCGGGTCGCGGCACGTACTGGCTGGACACCGGGAGCGGCATGTGGAGCGAGGCCAGCGACTGGGCGCTGCCGTTCCGGGGACGCGCGTCGCCTGTGTGGGAGTACGGCCTCTGGTTCGGCTTCTCTGCCGTAGACAGCGGCCACATCTGCGCCACCAACCTGTACCTCGCCGCCGAGGATGGCCGGCCGCCGGTGGCGGAGCAGGTTTGGGAGGGATTCGCGGTGCCGGAGGGGTGCCGCAAGATGGGGTCGTACCTCATGTACCTGGGCAACTTCCGGTTCTGCGTCGCCAAGCTCTTCAGAATGACGACCCGCCGCCAAGGCGGGGGCTGCTGCTGGGATGTTCCCAAGGAGGAGTGTTTCGCAACGCTCACCGGCGTGGAGGTTGTGCGCGGCGACCACGCCGGCAAATGGCATCAGATGATGAAGCACAGATCTCTCCAGTACTACTTAGGCGAATACTTCTCCGGCTGTGTACTCTAGTGTCTATTCGCGCGGCACTAAGAGCATCTCCAACAGCCGTGCTAAACTAGCGTCGCACCGTAAATTAGGCCGTTTTAGCGCGCGTACAACGCGGTGGGTCGCTCCAGCGGGCGCGCAAAAACGACGCGCGCGCTATAACGGGTTGGGCGCGCGGTCGAAAGCACTTAGCCGCGCGGTGTATTTCGGGCGTCCGCTGCAGCGCGCGGCACACTCCAGCGCTCGCGCCCGCACTTCCTCTCCCACTTCCACCCCCCGTCCGGCCGCGCCGCCGCCGCCGCCCGCGCCCCCCGGCGACCGTTCAGACTTCCCCGGCCTATCCCCGCGCGCCCGCGCTTCCGCCCCATCCCCGAACTATTTGTTGTGTTTATTGCATTTGTTGTACTGAACGATAAACTATTTGTTTGAGTTGTAATGATAACGAAATTGAACTATTTGTTGTTGATTTATTTTGTTTGTTTAATCATTTTTGCTCATAATACATGTATATGTGGTTTATGCGGCGCGCGCACGCTGTATTTTTGCGCTCTGCTGAAGCGGCGCACGCGCGCTGCATTATAGCGCGGCTGCTGGAGCCAGCGCAGGCGGGCGCGCTAAACCAGCCGAAGCGCGCGCGGCAAACAGGTTTTTTGTGCGCGGCGTTTAGCGCGGCTGTTGGAGATACTCTAAATACGTTGATTTTTTACAGTATCTCACTTGAAAATCTGAAAGCCTGGCTTGAGAATTATTCCCTCCATTTCATAATATAAAAACATTTTTTATAGTAATGTAGTGTCAATTTTTTACACTAGTGCAGTGCAATAAACGCTCTTATATCATTATGTGACAGAAGGAGTAGGAAATTGATCACTGCCGACTTAAGGGTTGCTACCTATGCAAATGGTCAGTTTGGAGACTATGCAAAATCAAACATAGTATGCTTTGAACGTAGCTAATGCAAATGGTATGGAGAGAATTCTAGTCGTTAATTGATATTCATTTTTGTTGAGGTTTTATTTTCCAAATTTCATCTAGTGTCTAGTCGCGGCATTAAGTATACGTTGATTTTTTTACAGTATCTCATTAGAAAATCTGAAAGCCTGGCTTGAGAACTAGGGCATGTACAATAGTTCATAAGATAGTCTTATCTTAAATCTTGCATGTAATTTAGAGTTGACAAAAAAGATTGTCTGCAATGGGTCATCTTGTCTTGTCTTCAATAACTAGTTATTCCTAAAAATGTGATGAGACATATGGTGCTAAGAGATCATCTCTTGTCTTCTCTTATGAGTTCTCTCTCATCTACCTTATCGTTTATCCTACATGGCACACCTAAGATAGCACCATTGTAGATGCCCTTAGAAAATTGATCACTGCCGACTTAAGGGTTGCTAGCTCAAGATGCAAATGGTCGGTTTGGAGACTATGCAAAAGCACACCTTGGTATACTTTGAATTGGAGAAAGTCATTAACTGAAATTCGTTTTTCTTGAGGTTTTCTTTTCCAAATTTCATCTCTTTGGTATTCCTGATACGTGTAAACATGAGCAGATGGTTGAGCTCGCTACCTTCAGAGGAATTATGGCCCCGCTAGCAAGTAAAGGGGAATGGAACACTGCCTCTTGATGTTCGCCAACGATGTCATGATTTTCGTCAAACCAAATGGCCAAGAAGACATACATGCTTTCTCTTCAATGCTACAGATCTTTGGTGGAGCTTCGGGATTGCATGTTAATCTCAGCAAGAGTGTGGCCTACCCAATCCGTTGCCCCACGGATACTTGGGTGAGGGTGGTGGCGACACTAGGATACTCGAGTGGCACCTTTCCATGCAAGTATCTCAGGCTGCCTCTCACCATTGCAAGCAATCGGCCACCCAACTCTCGAGATTGGTAGGTCAGCTGGCTGTTGCCTTGCCAAAATGGAAGGCGGCCAACATGCCCAAGAGTGGACGCCTCCTCTTAGTCAAATTGGTCCTATGTGCCATTCCACTCCATGCAATGCTTGTGCTCGATATTCCACAGGAGACGATCTCGGTGATGAACAAGATCTGCCACGGCTTCCTTTGGAGCGCTAAGGCTAAGGCAAATGTTGGACAATGCTCCGTAGCATGGGAACCGGTCTATACGCCTATGTGGGCAGGAGGTCTTGGCGTCCCGAACCTTGGGTGGCTGAATATAGCTAGCGATGCAATCAAGATGGCCATGGCTGCAACGATCCGACCCCTCTAGGCCATGGGCAGAATTCAACATCGGCGTACCAAAGGAATCATACAGTTGTGCAGGGCTGCCACCATGTCTAAGGTGGGAATGGAAAGGACACATTGTTCTAGGAAGATAGATGGATGCAGGGACAAAGGATCCAAGAGATAGCACCAAACCTCTATGCGCGAGTGAGAAGAAGGATATGTGATGCGCGCACAGTACATTAGGCGCTCTTATAGGACACTTTGGCAAGTGATATTGGCCCGGAGCTCACGCCAACCCTGATACAGGAGTACTTAACCCTCTGGACAACTCTCACAAGGAAAACACTACACGACGACCAACAAGACTCCATTGCATGGGCCTGGGAGACGAACAGTTGTTTCTCGACTAGCTCCGCCTACGCAACCAAGTTCTAGAGCCGGGAAGTGGTTCCCACCGTGACGTTCATGTGGTAGTCCGGGGCCCCACTGCAATGTTGATTTTTTTGCCTGGCTTGCGCTCAGAAACAGGCATTGGACTTATGGGAAGTGTGGAAACACCGTAACGCAATTGTATTTGCTGGGGCTGCACCATCGATAAATCATGAATCGATAGGATAGAAGGGGAAGGACGGACGTGGAAGCAGGCCGGCCTAATCAAAGGGGATGTAACCTCCTTCTTAGGAGCGCTAGCAACGTGGGCTACGACGAGAAGTTAGACTAGTTAGCGTTGTAGGTCCAGGCGGAGTAGGGTTCATGTAATATGTAACTCCAACGCAAGACCGGCAATGGACGCAATGGAAAGGGCATTAGAGCTATACTCATTCTTGTCCTATGGGAAGTGTGGAAACACCGTAACGCAATTGTATTTGCTGGGGCTGCACCATCGATAAATCATGAATCGATAGGATAGAAGGGGAAGGACGGACGTGGAAGCAGGCCGGCCTAATCAAAGGGGATGTAACCTCCTTCTTAGGAGCGCTAGCAACGTGGGCTACGACGAGAAGTTAGACTAGTTAGCGTTGTAGGTCCAGGCGGAGTAGGGTTCATGTAATATGTAACTCCAACGCAAGACCGGCAATGGACGCAATGGAAAGGGCATTAGAGCTATACTCATTCTTGTCCTATGGGAAGTGTGGAAACACCGTAACGCAATTGTATTTGCTGGGGCTGCACCATCGATAAATCATGAATCGATAGGATAGAAGGGGAAGGACGGACGTGGAAGCAGGCTGGCCTAATCAAAGGGGATGTAACCTCCTTCTTAGGAGCGCTAGCAACGTGGGCTACGACGAGAAGTTAGACTAGTTAGCGTTGTAGGTCCGGGCGGAGTAGGGTTCATGTACTATGTAACTCCAAAGCGGAGGCGCTCTCTACCCCATTCCCTTCTTTAATATATAGTACGGACATTCATGCGTATTCAAGAAAAAAAAACATGAGCAGCTGCAGCAAATTCTGATGGAGCAAAAAAAAGTGCACAAATTGATCAATGGAGCAAACCTAGTACTAAGGAATGCAAATGCCGTAAAGTATGGATGGATCACAAAATTGCACAAATACTAATCAAATTAGGAGTCAGATGGGAAAGATATAAACCAAGAACGATGGAAATTGAGAACCAGAGAAAATGGCGTACATGTAGTAGGATGTGCGCGTATGCAGTGGGGTTTGCGGAGGACAATTCCGGTTACAGACCTGACATTTGCGGCGATGTTGTCTGGCACTTGACCGAATTAATGGGGCTTTCTCTGCTAGCAGCGCCAACCGGATGTTCTTCCAGGCAAACACTCAGTTTGCATGTGCTGGCGCATTAGTATTCCTTTTAACTTAATATAAGACCTTTTTTTTACACTGTCATGGATTCTAAAAACATCTTATAAAAAGTTAGAGACGGATTACCTGCTATATAAGTTAAAGCTTTTGTCGTGGCTAGTGGTTCATCAGCAATGTCTGACCACGGACAATCTTCAACGCCGTAGATGGCCTATTGGCCTTGTGCGGTGGTTCACTGGGAAGCTGCACCCGTCTATTTGTTCATTGTCGATTCACCCAAGTGTACAGAGAATCATGTGCGAGCATGGACAGCCGCTGAGCATCAACGATTCGAACCTCTGAAGGATGGTATTTGCATTTCTTGTCCATTGCCGAGTTCGGAAGGAACGTGACTTTTCTACTCCCTTTGATGCATAATACTTGTCGCTCAGTTAGTACAACTTTAGAGGCCGTATTACCTTGACATGGATGCGTTTGACTTGATGAGGGAGTTGTGAGTGAGATCATGGAGAGCAACTGGTGTACAAAAGCAAGAGTTAACTTACAACCTTCTGGCCTTGGGATCTCTTGAAATTTGTATAATCATGGTCCCATTTAATTAAACCCAATAATCTAAAGGAACATATCGCCGACGGACGGTACTTACCATGGTTAACACTTATCTCTTTCAGCTGAGACTGCAATGAATCTCCATGCAGCATGCCTTCTGATGGCACTGTCCTTTCAGCTTCTTCCTCAGTGATGAATCTCCAAGCAGCCCTATCGATATTGCCATTGTCAGCTTCTTCCAACAATATTCTCTGCAGGGTCCATAAAGGCCACGACAAACATCAGTTCGGTCAGGGACGAGAGAGGATTTTCTACCATGCATGGGACCTCCCTTGCATGCATACATCGCCTTGTTTATTACTATGTGGGATCACTGACATCACCTATAACATTTTCTCTTTCATCTAGCATACATTCACATGTTATTCTATTCATCAAGTTTCATCCAAATAAACAGATGCATACTCTATGTTGAAATAAAAGTTTGATTTACATTCTGTTTGCATAATTGTGTTTTTTCTGACAAGATCTTTCAAACAAGACCAATATTGAATATATTTTTAGGAATATTTTTTACAAGTAAACTACCATGCTTCAAACTTGTTTCATACATATTTATTAATTCGATGCAAAAATTCAACAGTAAGTTATTCGAACAAAACTTTGAACTTTAATAGTATTTCACAAAGTATTTCATAGTTTTGTGTACTTTTAATATAGCGTTTCAGTGTGTTCTAAAATTTGATTATTTTTAGAACATGTTGAAACACATTCAAAAGTGGTATCGTTTTAAGGTTCTCCTCGTCATAAACACAAATATGCAAAAGGATCATAAATTGTACTTTGGTTTAAAAGATAAAATAGTTTTAAACTTAGAAATAAAAAAACAAAGCATGGGATGGTGAAGCATAGGCTTGCATGTGGTCAGAGAAAAATCTGACAAACTACAAAGAGCATTAATGCATAACATCGAATCTCTAAGAAAAATGAACAGCCCTCCCATGCACCTCCCGTGCATGGGAGAAATGATTTTCTCGGTCAGGGACTCCGCTTATGCATCAATGCACTATTACAGTGCGGAATTCATTTCCAGAAACATTATTCTACGCGTATGTTTCGGCTATCGTACGCCCGGCTCCGGCGAGTTGTTCTGTGGGCTCTTTTCCTTTTTGTTCAGTCTCCAGAATACTGCAGATGGGGGGCCTAGACCCGCTCCAACGTTTTATGGGCGCACGCACAATCACTTGGATTTCCTGCACGCCATGCTACAGGTCCATTTGATTGTCGGTCGCTGATGCTGTCAGGTCCAGTAGTTTGATGACTAATTACTTTGACTTGGCACGCCGCGTGCAGCTCCTCCCAATGTGTGGCTGAAGTAAAGGACGACCGAAAATATTTTGACTTTTTGCCCATTCTTATAGTTTTGTGATGCAGTTTGCGTTTATTTCGTCGCGCAAGCACTTAATCCAATGAATTTTGTTTGAATAAACAGTTAAAGGCTTTGACAGTAGGCCATGGCTCGGCTCAAGTTAAATGTCGAAGTTGTCGGTAAGTTCTTTCCCAACTTTGAGTTGTCTCAAGTAAAAAAGAAGATGACCAGAATACCGTGACTTTGTCCGTCATCGACTGCTGTAATGTAGATTCGACATGTTGGATTCGACATGTTTTGACTCATTTCATTCTAAGTTTTGCTTATAATTTTTTCGTCGTCCATTGACTTTTTATTTGGGAATGAGTCAAGCTAGGCTCTAAGTAGATCGAACACTAGCATTAATTTTTGAAAATGGAAGAAAAAAAATACAATCTAGTCCTCGGAGAATCTTCCATCTCTCCATCCTGCGCATGCATGCTGATGGTACCCCAAAGTTGCCGCCGGTGGAGTTCCGGACAATAGATTAGTATCCACACATGCAATTGGGAAAGTCACCGATCTCTGCTAAAAAGCTCTAGCAATGTCGATCGCAAAGATTCCACGACTCGGAGAAGAAGAAGATGTTAGGTTGACCACACTTAGACGCCCGCGCGAGTCTACAAAATATTCAAATTGGCCCTAGTGCGCTGAAGAACTACTTGCCCAACGAGGGCAGATTCAACTCCTCCTGCATTGATCACACAGGGAAAGGCAACCATGTTCATTCGATCCAGTTGCTCGATCCACAATGCACACACCGCCAAAGTCGGAGAAGAGTTGGGGGATATCTTATTGCGCAAAGCCGACTCCATCGCTTGAAAAAATGAAGCGATAGACAACAAAGACCTACCTCCACATTTGATCTCGTCACGAGACCCAACGTCTCATGAGCAGTTGGAACCGTATAAGAAGCCGAAGGGGGCCATTATTAAGCATCCCTGTCACCACCGTTGAAAGGGCCAAAGCGTCGAACATCAGAGAACTACTTGAGGCTCCAAGAAAGGGAAAAGCTACAACTCCCATCGTAGATTAATTGTGGCTTCTCCGCACTCCCCATCAGCATAACCGACATAATACGACGAATATGACAGGGTGTGGGAACCCTAGATCTCCTGGGAGGGGTGGCGGCTCAAGATGGCAACGAGGATGAAACCCGCCAGGTTTTACTTGCCCAAACCCGCCCCTGTGAGAAAATCGCAAACCCGTCCTCGTCCCTGTTCACGGGGCCAGTTTTTTGCATGTCCTCTAAATCCGTCGGGTTTTCTGAACCAGCGGGGACCCGTTCCCGTGAGTAGTCAGCGAAAATAGCAACTTTTCAAAAAAAAAAACAGGAGCATATTACAACAATAGCAGCCGCAAAAATCAACATATTTAAGCAGCAAAACATGATGCTAGGTATTTTGAAGGGCATGGCGGGTTTTGGGGCCCTAGGACTGGGCAACTGGGCCAGTCGTGTACGAGGCAGGTGTTGAGCTGGATCAGTGGAGTGGATGGGTGGAAATCGATGGATCATTGGATGCTAGGTATTTTGACGGGTATGGCGGGTTTCAGATTCGATTATTGCTAAAACGGATTCGAACCTGCGAAACATGTTGAGTTTTATATTTTACCTAACAGCAGCCCTACGGAGTTAGAAAGACGTCCATCCCCGTGCTCTAATAGAGTAAAAACCCGTGGTGGTCTAGGTTTCGAGGGTCCATTGCCATCTTCAGCGGCGGCTGCTATAGCGTAGTCGCCGTGCAAGGTCTTACTCAAATGGACCTTGCTTGAATGAATAGGCTAGCTAGCTAGAATGGAGAAGCAGAAGAACACAAAGTCAATATTAGCGGGTGATGGACGAAGTCGTACCAATGCAAATCGAGACAGCACTTGAGATCAGACACCGGTGAGCTGGCTACGTTGCACGAAAAAGGAAGTCATCGGCCACGGCAGAAGATGTATACAGTGCAATTCTCACCTTAGGTCGCAGATGCCATCGGTCGGACGGTTATATATACGCGGCTGTATACAACCCTGATTGCCATTGATTGCATATTTGGCTTCATACCGTCTTTTTATTCTGGTTTGTTCTATCTAGCAGCTATCTGTCTGTGTGCTTTCTTTGCATTGTTTCCTTGATAATAGTTTAGCTAGTGTAGTTTATCTTCCATCGCATCCTGTTTAGATGTTATTTGGTTGTTGTCTTCAAAGGCATTGCTTGTTTCAAAGACTTTCAACAAAACTGCCTATTCACTCCCCCCCCCCTCCGCAGTCGATAACTAGCACTTACCCACCAGGAAGCTCTCTTTTATGGTATACTGTGCGCATGTATTTTTTTGCGAGAAACTTCTAATTTATTCATCTTTAGTGTTGACAGTACAAAGAACAACGAAGATAATAAAAATTACAACCATGTTCGTGGACCACCTAACGACGACTACAAGCACTCGAGCGAGCCGAAGGCGCGCTTTCGTCATCGCCCCTCCTTTACTGGAGCCGGACAAACCTTGTTACAGTAGACGGTCGGGAAGATATTGTGCTAAGACCTTATAAGACCAGCACATCAGAGCATAACCGTCGCCGATGAATTCTATCGGGGAGCTGGCCCAACGTATACTATACTAGTTCTCGATCACGACCACATATAAATCAATTAGCGATGGAGGTTAAGTATCGGTCGCTGATGCTGCAAGTCCAATAGTTTGACAACTAATCTTGCTCTCGCTTCTTTTAGTTTTGTTGATTGAAAATTCTCTTCCACTCCCTCTCAACTTTCAATTCCGAAGACGTGGAGAGACTGGAGATGGCGCACATCAGAGACGGAGGCTGCACACCAGTATACGTCGGCTATTGCAATTTACACAGAAGGTCATGACTCGGCTTACGTATATGTTTGCCTTGTGCGCCGTTTATTTCCTCCCCCAATACTTTGACTTGGCAGGCATGTGTGGCTGAAATAAAGGACGACCGAAAACATTTTGACCTTTGTGCCTTATTATCAGTTTTGTAATCCAGGTTGCCTTTATTTCGTCGTGTAAGGACTTAATCCAATGAATTTTGTTTGAATAAACAGTTAAATGTTTTGACAGTAGACCATATGACTCGGCTTAAGTTAAATGTTCAACTTGTCCGTAAGTTACTTCCCAACTTGACCTGTCTCAAGTAAGAAAAGACGACCAGAATACCGTGACTTTGTCCGTCGTTGACTGCTGTAAGACAGACTCAACATGTTTTGACTAATTAATTTCATTCTAAGTTTTGCTTATAATTTTTTCCTCGTCCATTGACTTCTTATTTGGGAACGAGTAAAGCTACGCTCTAAATAAATCAAACACTTGCATTATTTTTCTAAAACAGAAGGAAAAGAAATACCATCTAGTCCTGTGAGAATCTTCCATCTCTCCATCCTACGCGTGCATGCCGATGCCATCCCAAAGTCGTCCGGTGGAGTTTCGGGGCATCGCTAGAACAGTACATTAGCATCCACACATGCAACTGGGAGAGTCACCGATCTCTGCTGAAAAGCTCCAGCGTAGATCGTAAAGGTTCCATGACTCGGAGAAGAAGATGTCAGGTTGATCACACTTAGACGCCCGTCCAAATCAACGGAATATCAAAATTGGCGCTAGCGCGCCGAAGAACCACCCAAAAGGACAAATTCAACTCCCCCTGCATTGACCACACAGGAAAAGGCAATCATGTTCATTCTGTCCAGTTGCTCGATCCACAATGCACGCATCACTAAAGTCGGAGAAGAGTTGGGGAAGATCTTATTGCACACCGCCGACGCCACCGCCCAAAAAAAAAACGAAGCGATGGACAACACAGACCTACCTCCACATCCGATCTCGTCACAAGATCCAACATCTCATGAGCAGCTGGAACCGTATAAGAAGCTGGAGGGCAGGAGGGGGTCCATTATTAAGCATCCCCTGTCGTCACCGCCGTCGGAAGGGCCAAAGCGACAAAAAGATCAAAGAAGTACTTGAAGCTCTAAGAAAGAGAAAAACTACAGCTCCCACCCGTAGATTAAGGGGTTGTTTGGTTTCCAGTCACACCTTGCCACACTTTGACATGCCTAATCTTAGGCAAATTTGATCAAGTTAGGTAGGTATTTGGTTCTAGCCACACCTAAGGCAAAGATTTTTTATGAGCAGTGAACCCCACATATCATAGACACAAAAAGTGTGGCAAGATTCTCTTAGTCAAGCCAAAGTATGGCTAACAATTTGATCAACTCAACTAAGACAAGCGTGGCAAAAATTATGTGACAATATTTATGGTAACCCGCACAAGACGTAACCGGCACTCCCCATCGGCGTAACTGGCACAAGACTACGAAGGGTGACGGGGTGTGGGAACCCTAGATCTTCTGGGAGGGGTGGCGGCTGCTATAGCGTACTCGTCGGTCGTGGCGCAATGTCTTAGTCAAATGACCTTGCTTGAATGAACAGGCTAGCTAGCTAGAATCGCGAAACAGGAGCACAGAAAGTCAATATTAACTGGTGATGGACGAAGTCGTAGCAATGCGAAGCGAGAGCACTTGAGATCAGATACCCGTGAGCTGGCCACCACCTTGGTCGCAGTCTCGCAGATGCCATCGGGCGGTTATATATACGCGGCCGGATACACCCTGCTGCATGCCCAGAGCAGCTCGATCAAGTCCAAGTGTACACCTAGGCTAGGCACCAAGCTAAACAGTTCCAGCTCTAGACGGAAGGCCAGAGTGACCGGCCATGGCCGATCTCCTGTACCAGTCCATCATACTCTCCGTCGTCGCGGTGGTGCTACTCCAGGTCCTCAAGCTCCGCGTCCGGCCGAGGGCGAGGACGCCGCCGGGCCCGTGGAGGCTGCCGGTCATCGGCAGCATGCACCACCTCCTGAACGTGCTCCCGCACCGCGCCCTCAGGGACCTGGCGGCTGTGCACGGCCCGCTCATGATGCTCCAGCTCGGGCAGACCCCTCTGGTGGTGGTGTCGTCGCGGGAGATGGCCCGCGAGGTGCTCAGGACGCACGACGCCAGCTTCGCCACCCGCCCCAAGCTCCTCGTCGGCGAGGTCGTCCTCTACAGCTACACCGACATCCTCTTCTCGCCCTCCGGCACCTACTGGCGCAAGCTCCGGCAGCTCTGCGCCGCCGAGATACTCAGCCCGAGCCGCGTCCTCTCCTTCCGCCACATCAGGGAGCAGGAGGTACGTCAGCCGATCTTCACCAAATAATCGCATACACATGCATGCACGCGCACCACCAGCTACGAATTATGCCCTCCATTTTAGAATATAAGGTGCATCAATTTTTATGAAAAATAAACATTTATAAGTTTGATCAAGATTATATAGAGTGAAATATCAATACCTAATACTCCCTCCGTTCACTTTTATAAATCGTTTCAGACAACTAAAAATGAGCTAATTTGCATCCTGTCTGAAATGTCTTCAAGGCCTTATAAAAGTGGACAGAGGGAGTAGTAAATATGCAAATATTTTTTATGATGGATTAAACTATACAAATTTGATATTATAGATACTGATATTTTTTCCTAAAAACTTTGTCAAACAAGTACAAGTTTGACTTTTGAAAAAAAATCACACACCTTATATTATGTAACTGAGGGGTAGTTTTGATCTTGCATTTCTGCCGGTTTTGTACGTACCCTGACTGCTATATGTATGCTTTAGCTCTGAAAAAAATTGCTTTGCGTACCTAATAGGGAATCCTTTGTGGAGCCTTTTGCCATGCAAAAAATAAAAAATAGAAGAGAAGGTTGAAACCATCTTTTTTTTTGCGGGTGAAATCATCTAATGGTTCTCCTTGGTGCAAATAATCTTATGATTAAGTCAAGAGAACATTTTCAACAGCACATGGCTTTAAGGTTATTTTCACATGAGAAAACATTTAGATGAAGTCTCTTTGCAGGTGTTGTTTTCATCAAGTTTGCGTTGCTTACAATGTGTGCCACATGGTTATTTGCAAGTGTAGTTAAGCCATATTGCATGGATTGTTTTTTGATAGCACATGTGTGAAAACTTATTAATAGGCTGATAAATCTAATAAAATTAATTTGGTGTTGTAAACATTGGCACACTTTTCAGTAGACTTCATCAAATTTAATTATGTTTGACTAAAGATAAAACTAGGACTTTAATTCATTTGGATTGGAATGCAGAAAATAGTAATACAAATCATGGTGCTAGATAGGAGATTAAAAAGGAAAACGCCTCGGCAGACAATATCTCAAGCTACAAAATCTGGGTGCTACAAGTCAACAATAATGATTGCTCAAGTGCGACTACTAACTTACTACTCCCACCGTTTCACAATGTAGTCCATATTTGAATTTTCGAAAGTCAAAGATTGTTTAACCAAGATTTTGGGATAAAGGATCAACATGTAAAATACTGAACAAACAAAATACATAAGTATGCTTATGATGAATCTAATGATACTAATTTTGTATTGGGGATGCTGATAATTTTTTGTCTTAAACTTGATCAAACATAGACATGTTGACTTTTCGAAAACAAAATATGCACTTACTCTATTTTGGAACGTAGGGAGTACTAACGACCGGCCGCAAAGTAAAAGACACGTGGAAAAAGATCCAGCGTGACGTAGTACGTAGCAGACAAATTCAGACAGCTGCTTCAGTCTCGTTCAAACGTGTAAAGAAATAAATTAAGCTGCCGGTGCTGACTGCTGAGTGTATGACAAGTGACATCCACCACAGAGAACTAATATACTCTTCTGCCTGTTGTCCATGTACAGGTGAAGAATCAGGTAGAAGACATCCATGGGGTCGGGCCATCGACGCCGGTGGACGCCACCGCGATTTTCTCCGGCCTAGCAATCAGCATCATCTCCCGCGCGTCCTTCGGGAACAAGCAGAGGAACGCACGGGAGTTCCTGTCGGCGGTCAAGACCGGGGTCACGCTCGCCAGCGGCTTCAAGATCCCCGACCTCTTCCCGGCATGGCGGTCCGTGCTCGCCAGGGCGACCGGCATGCGCCGCGCCTTGGAGGACGTCCACGGGACGATCGACTCAAGCCTGGACGAGGTCATAGCAGAGAGGAAATGCGTCCGGCAGGACAAGGCCAGGTCCGGCGGCGCGCCGGCCGCCGTCGAGGAGAACCTCGTCGACGTTCTCATCGGCCTGCAGGAGAAAGGCGGGCCGCTGCACCGCCTGAGCACCAACAGCATCAAGGGCGTCATAGTCGACATGTTCGTGGCCGGGACCGGCACGATATCGTCGTCGCTAGACTGGGGCATGGCGGAGCTGATGCGGAGCCCGAGGGTGATGGGCAAGCTACAGCGCGAGCTCCGAGAGGCTTTTCCCGGCAGGACGGCCATCAGCGAGCGCGACATCGATGCAGGCAGCCTCCCCTACCTGAAGCTCGTCATCAAAGAGAACCTCCGGCTGCACCCGCCGGCGCCGCTCCTGGTCCCCCGGGAGAGCATCCACGCATGCGAGCTCGGCGGGTACGTGATTCCGGCGGGCTCGCGCGTCATCGTGAACGCGTGGGCCATCGGGAGGGATCCGAGGTACTGGGGGGACGACGCCGAGGAGTTCAAGCCCGAGCGTTTTGCGGACAGCTCCGTCGATTTCACGGGGAGCAGCTACGAGTTCCTGCCGTTCGGGGCTGGCCGGAGGATGTGCCCCGGCGTCTCGTACAGCCTCCCCTTCCTGCAGATGGCGCTCGTGCAGCTCTGCTACCACTTTGACTGGTCTCTGCCGGAGGGCGTCGCCGTGGTGGACATGACGGAGGCGGATGGCCTCGGCCTACGCCGTAAGTCGCCGTTGCGGCTCTGTGCCACACCATTCGTCCCCGAGTCTGCGTGTTAATATAGGAGTACCTGCGAGTTTTTTTTTTCCTTTTGATTTCGTTGTCTCTGTTATCTTTGTTCCCAAATTGTTTAGTTAATAACATGCTTCTCTAGGTAATAAAAGTCTAGTTCATAACATGCTTCTCTAGGTAATAAAAGTTTAGTTCATAACATGCTTCTCTAGGTAACTTACAGTTACACGGTTGTGCAATCCTGTATCACTGAACTTGCTTTCTGTAGCATGTTGTGCGCCTGGGTAGTTGAGTAAGCTCTTTACTGTCGACTGTTCCTGTTTCAGTAGAGAAAAATCATTTATAATTTGTTTGTCTTATGTTTCAACTGAACTATGTAGTTCAGTTTTGCATACTGTATGCATTACCTCAAAAGTCAAAACAGATATCTGATTGTAGCAACTCAGTGAATAAAATGTACCCTGCAGACAAATAGTTCTTGGTTACATAACAAACATCAAATTTTGTTATGTTTTGTGACCATTTCTACCAACGTGGTTGCTATTTTACTTGCATTGAGAAAAGGATCTTCACTGTCCCCATATGTCATGGCTCTTGTTATGTTTGGATGACTTGACTGATGCCCCAGTTGAGTTGGTGTCTGTTTATGTCTGGTCAAGTCATGGCCCTACATGTAAGAGAGGAATCTCATTTTTTTTATTTACAACTTTTTGTATTTCTATGTATGTAAGGTGAAGTCAGGCCCCTACATTCTAGTGAAGTATGGCTCCTAGTTTTTTTTATAGTTCTGTCCCTGTATTTGGGGTTAAGTCAGTGAAGAAGATCATTTCTGTGGTCCCTAGTAGTTTTCTGCTTGTCCTTTTGGTTTTTGATTGCTGGGTATCTTTTGCCTTCAACCTATTTTACAGTTGTATCCTCTACATTAATGCTAGTAGGTAAATATATTCTTGATGGATTTACTATCCTCTATGTTCCTGATTTTACTGTGTAGTACATATTGTAATCTCTGAATTCAGCAGTCATAGTACAGGTTTCATTGGTTGTTGTCTTTTTCTACAGTGCACAGATAAAGCAGTTACAGTCTTTATTAGGTTTAATATTCAGACCAAGTACAAAGTAATTTTTGCCTCTTTATTTTGTGTAATTTACTGTAGCTTAATGATGGATTTACAGTAGCCTCATGATGTATTTATTGTTTTCAAATTTTTGTATTACAGTATTGACTCTAGTGTTGCACAGAGCAAGAAACTTTCAATCCTTAGGTCAGTATTCTCATTCAGTTTGTTTACATGTTTTGCTTTGTTCTGATGGTGAATTTACAGTAGCCTGATGATGAATTTAGAGCACTGTAGTTATCTGAATTTCTGGTTGCTGAATGCTTGTGTTTAGGCCTTCCTTCCACAAGAATCTTCTTCAGATCTTTGATGATTCCATGGGGAACTCGGGTGTTTCTTCCACTGTTGTTCTAAAGAACAACAAACCTTCAAACTACCAAAGATCTCGAGGAGACATTTACCTGGACTTATTCTGTGTTGATTTGCTTCAAATATTTGTTAAGAACTTGAGAGCATTGGATCCTAGTGGGGCCACCGCTGCTCCACGATGAGGATGAGGCACCGCTGCAGCGAGGTAATGAAGGAGGCACTCGTGCACCTTCAAGATCGTCGGGGGCACCTCCTCCTTCATGAACTTGCAGCACGATACGCAACACGACAGTGACGCCGACGCATACTAGCTGTTCATGAACTTTTCTATTTGGAAAACTTCGCTAAATCAATAGATTTTCACTAATTTTAAAACTGTTCTGAATTTAAAAACATTAACTTAAAAACTGTTCATAGATTTCAAACAACATGCATGAATTTAAACATGTCCACAAATTTTAAAATGTTAACAAAATTTAAAAGTTCATGTACTCCAAACTAATATTGAATTTAAATACATTCATGAATTTTAGAAAATCTACACGAATTTTAATAAATATTCATGAATTAAAATGTGAAAAGAGAAAATAAAAAACGAAAAAGAGAAGAAAACAGAAAATAAATAATAATAAATGTAAAAACCATTTTTTTACTAACACCGGTAGAGGAAACTCAGAAAAGGAAGAAAAACAAAAAAGACAGGCAATACCTTCTAGAACCTTCTCAAAACCGAAAAAACCATCCGGCATATTACAACTATGTTTTTTTTGTGAAACGCATATATTACATCTATGTAGGTGTGCGTTACTCTCAACCAAGGACACACCCTTGCAAGCCGGCCCATAAGCCACCACGGACCACAACGCACCAGGAGGCTCAAAATGTGATGTAGCTTAGGAGCTGTTCGGCAGTCCACCAGCTTCTTGGATTTTAGGAATCTGGAGAGTACCGATTCACTCACTCCGCAGTTTTGAACTAAAACTCCGCCAGCTCCGGGAGCGGCAGCGTGGAGCAGAGGGACTCCGAACAGTCCCTTAGTATTTGAATAGACATCCACATTTGCTTCACAATATAGTTGCATATCTGATCTTTTTGTAAAATAAAGGACCACAGTATCTGTGGAACGTTCGCTAGGAGGGATGACATTTACAAATGTTTTCCCTGTCAGTTTTAGTTGTAGAGGGATGTCATTTTCTTCGGAAGAAGATGTCAGTTTTTAGCATAGAAGGCAAAAAAAACTGAAAAAAAAAAGCTGCCTATGTGTTGGATTTTTTTTAGCATTTTATCATCCACTTACATTTTAATTTGGATGTCTACTTT
This sequence comes from Triticum urartu, assembly GCF_056163025.1. NCBI lineage: Eukaryota > Viridiplantae > Streptophyta > Magnoliopsida > Poales > Poaceae > Triticum > Triticum urartu. The sequence goes on from NC_141878.1 coordinate 93,114,582, forward strand.
GTATATATAGGTGTTTTCTTAAGTACACATACCAGATATTTCGGCTTATTCACTGTCACTTTCCACACCCGTGGGTTGGAATTTTTGGTAGGAGATAGCTCTAAGATCTTTACATGCCCTGAGCAGCCGGATATCTTCTGCAGTTTACAGCGCATAGAGCTTGATATTTTTATAGCAGAAGGAAGATATTTGCTGCGACGGATTGAAAGGTGAAAGGGATGGGTGATGGGGCTGATGGCTACAGCATCTTCCGTCAAGCTATTTCTTCTTGTCTACCTGCAGGGTCCCTGCCTACACCAATTCCTTCAGCTTCCATTATTTCTTCATCAGGCCAACAGGGAGAAGAAGGTTCTGCATCATCAGGGTAAGCTTTTACTCTCTTCAATTCTCTTCATTTTCTTCTCCCCGTTGGGTTTTCTGGGCCTTTATTCAGGGCGATGCTTGCAGAAGGGAGGTGCCTCTCAGGTTGTGTTGCTCTTGGATGCGATGGTGCCATGGAAGATGGAAGCGCGCCTGGCGGAGACGGTGTGGGTGGTGCTCCTCGGCTGGGTCTCCTCCTGCCTCACCGTCGCCGGCGACGTCGCGCGCGCACTCAGAAGCAGCGACCTCTCCATCTAAAAGCAACTTCCGACATCGCCGGCTGCGAAGAACCGACGACTCTGCATCGCGCTCCGTTTGGCGCACAGGGGAAGAAGATTGCAGGGTAACCAGTCCGTGGACAGAGTTCATCCATAGAAGGACGGGTCTGATGTAAAAGTGAAATCTTCATGTAGCATAGACGTAAAATTTTGTGTCAAGCAGAGAAATAGCTATTGCTCAGAGTGTCCTGACTTTCTAACACAGATAGCACTGAAGGAACTAATATGGCTGCCGCATCTGACGAACTACCGAGAAAACTTTGTAACTAGCCTTTGCAAGGTGGAGTGGTATCTCGTATATATACGGATTGTAACACTGTTCGAGGCAGGAGGTTCTTCCAAGATGCTATCGCCGCCCTTTTGATTTCTTGAAAGACCTCGGTTTTCGGTGGCGACCTCTTGGAGCTTCCTCCTCTTCTTCATCCTCGTCCTCCGCTTTCCTCCTCCTCTTGTGACCACCGTCCTCCTTCAGTTTCTGTCAGATAATAACAAATCAATGGTAACTGGTGTCGGTGCAGCTGCCACAGCACTTAGGGAAGACAATTGTGGGCACTTTAAATTGATTGCTACGTGGAGTACATACCATCAGTGCAATCCTCTTTGAATCGGATATATGCTCACGAAGTATCAGGATCTCATCAGCGTCTGCCGTCCGGACAGGAATTTCCTTTCCTGCGAAAATAGGTGATGACTTCAGAAAGAAATCTCCAGTTATGTGTGCAAGGGATACAAGCAACAAGGAAAACTATTACCAAGGAGCGCCTCGATCATCTTAAACCACAGACCCTCATACTGATTCACAAAAGATACAGCATATCCTGATTGCCCTGCACGCGCAGTCCTACCGACCCGATGTACATAATCCTGCATTTGGTGCGGTACAAGATTTAGAATCAATGACAATACAAATGCATGATGTTCTCGACAATAAAGGCAATATCCGTTGAATAAGATAGAAAACCTTAGAATTCATTGGAATATCATAATTCATAACCACATCAACTCCTTGAATGTCAAGACCACGGCTTGCCACGTCGGTGCAAATAAGGATGTTGAATTCCTTTGCTTTGAACTTGTTTAAAGCGCCTAGTCTTTTGTCCTGATAAAGAGAATAAAAAAATAAATTATTTATGGTGGGAAAACTAACATGTCCAAGATGGATCTCACTTATATCTCCTCAAAAGGCTGCATAATTTGAATGGTGAAATCAAAATACTTTTGTTTGTCTAAAGAAAAGTTAAGAAAGAAAACCTGACTCATCTGGCCACTGATAGAGAGAGCTTTAAAACCAAGATTCCTTAAAGTGAGAGCAAGGAGTCTTGTTGACTCGCAGGTCCGCACGAAGATCATGGTCATGCTCCCTGGCAACTCATTCAGAACATGAACAAGATAATAATCCTGAAACCAAAAATGACAAACGAACAATAAAGGGAAATCAGTACTCCAACCACTGATGGTGAATAGAGAAATATAATCTCAAAAAAGAACATGTATTGTTCTTTCTGCTTTTTCTTTCTGTTTTTTCTTTCTTTTTCTCCTTTTCTTCCCTTTCTCCTTGTAACTTACTCACAATTATTAATAGAAAATTACCATAGAACAATTGCTCTACGGTCAGGGCTTCAAAAAAAACAGAGCATGTATGTAATAACTAATCTCCTGAAGTCAAGGGTATAAGCATCGGGATTCTTTATCAGGATTGTTTATTAAATGTAGGAGAATCTCGGTCCAAGGGTTTCAACATGGGCTTAATCATTACCGCGATTTTTCTGTTAAAAGAAGTCCAAAGAGATAACGCAGGCCTGCAATTTATCACACAGGTCCTGGTATTGAGAAAAAGAAACGGAACTTTGCACTTCTTAAATACAATATTATATTAATAAGTACAAGAACTAACCTTGTAATCTGCAGGAACGAAGTACCACTCTTCTTTAAGTGTGTCCACTGTAGAATATTTGGAGGATACTTCAATCTGTTCCCCAAAAAACCTCCTCTTCTATTAGTAAGAGTAAGAAGGCTCCGAAAAAGGTCCTTTTGTATTAACGTTTTGCTGCTTATTGAATGCCTAAACTACAAAGAAGAATGGTTACCTTGACAGGGTTTCTGAGACAAGCACGTTGCAGTTTGCTTACCTGCAAAGAAAACCCGTAAGCTATTCTGTATTCAGTCAAACAAAAATACATAGGTAGCAAAGCCGTGAAGCACCAATTAGAAAAATAAGGATATTCATGACTACAAACATCATTGCTGCAACTTGGAAGAGCATGTTCAAGTAGTAGTCCTAGAAATACAAAGAGATGCTCAGTTCAGCAGAATCAGTGCGATATATCACAAACTGTCAACTTTTGCAGTATATCTCAAGACTTCACAGTGTAATCACCAAACAAAGCGGTAAACAAGGCCACATCAATCTGATAAATACAAAAATGGCTGATTATTGATGTTTTTTCGTTCGTGTGGTTCACTGAATCAGAAAAACCATAAAAAAAACTGCCTTGGTATCCACCAACCTTTTTGGTCATTGTGGCTGAAAAAAGGTAGGTTATCCTTTCTTTAGGAATGACATTCAGAATCTCATCAAGTGATTCCTTGAACTCCAAATTAAGTAATTTATCAGCTTCATCAAGTACCTAGAAAACCAGAAGATTGGGCACACGTCAAAATAAAAGCATCGAGGATTAAACTAGTTGGTATTGTTGATCCAAATTGTGGAGGTATACGCTAGTTATGTCAAGAAATAGTTGACAATGAAGGTTCCGAAGAGTTTAATCACCACATTATGATCAGTAACTACAGCACATTGCTTCTACTTACAACGAAGAAACTATTACAACAACCAGTCAAGCATATGGAAAACTACTGATTCATTTATGTATTGCTAGTTTGTAACACATGCGTTGGGGTGGTTCAGTTTGACAAAACAGGCTTCAAGTAATTAAAATGAAAAAGTATCTGATTATATTGGATGGTTAGCATAATACAGGATAGCACTGCCTGGAAAAATGTAAGTTTCCACTTTAACAGGTGAGGAAGGATTTGTGAGAAGCCACCTTTATATATTACACATTGCACATTACTCCATTATATAATGCAAGGTTCTATCCGTAACAACCAGGTATGATTTTCATCTGTCAAAAGTGAAAATTCAACTTACCAAAATCATGTACGCGACATCCAACAATCAGAATGATATAGGTATAAATGCAACAGCAGGATAATGCAAATTAAAAAAAAAGGTAGAATGCAAAGAATGCGTACCAAGTATTTCAATTTAGTTAGGCTAAAACCTTTTGTATCTTTCAAATGGTCCAAAAGACGGCCAGGAGTTCCAACCTGCATTTTGGAGGAGATGATACATAAAACAAGCCAAGTCCTGATAAAGACAGTTTTCCAATGTCATGGAAGAGAATAAAAGCTCTTTTTGTCTGCTACTTGTGACTGGTGTATGCAATGGAAGGTCTTGGCCTTATCTTGAATACCCAAGTCCCATGTCTGCTAGACTCTAGAAGCCACATATACAAAATTCAGTGAAATGACGCATCTAGGGTCTATAAGGATGCACTTGTCATCACAGTGGCTTTCAAAACTAAAAGTGCTTATAATACTCCCTCTATTCCAAAATATAGTGCATATGGATATGGTATCTGTTAAAAAAATTCTAAAAACTGTCAAACTTGACAAAGTTGGACTTAGGAGTTAGGACAAAATCTATATGCATTATATTTTGGAATGGAAGGAGTATATTAACTTCAGATATATTATCGATCAATAAATCCCTGAAGTGTATTCACAAACAGAATTACTAGAGATGGTAACCTAAGTTAAAAGGCCCAATAAGCTGGCTAACTGGAGAAGGTTCAGGTTGGCCGAAAGGGTCTTTCTAAAGTCCAAAGAGTTAATACATGCTAATACTGATGTCAGAGCTTTTATGCTCTAGGATTAAAAGGAGCTGTGTTGATGATTGAGTGTGGATTTTTGCCCGAGCAAATCAACATGTATGTCCTACATATTCAACCTCGCTTGCAGTTTCAAAGCACAAAGCATCCTGAACCTATATTGTCTTAGGTTAGGATTGGGTAGAGAATACTCACCACAATATGTGGACGTTTTGCAATGGATAACACTTGCTGCATCCGGTCAACTCCTCCAACAAGCTGGGAAAGGGAAAATTCAACTGAAAATGATTAATGTAACTCAATATATAATCTCATGGACGATGATGGATACTTGATTTGAGTAAGTCGTAGCATGGTCACCAAGAAACATCTTAATGCAAAAGAAGACAGCAAATTTCATCAAATTATATTAAGCAGAAGTAAGCAATATCAAAGAGAATAGTGAAGCAGTCTTGTCATAGTGGAGGAGAAAGGTCATCAACAAACATTGAAATTGTCGGTATGCATGGGCTCGTACAGCAACAAGCTTATGCAATGAAGTTATGATCTTTAAAAGTTAAAACTATATAGATGCAACCATGATTCACTATGCTTTGGCTTCGCCAAACTTAAGTACCCTCAATCTAACCAAACCAAAGGGAGTAGCCAACAATTCACAACTAGCAATTACAACAGTTAGTTAAATGAGAAGTATGATCAGCACAAGGACACGAAGCATATTCCAGTATGTGCATCCCAATTAGTTGTTGAAAAATCATTCATATCAGAACAAATAAAGAGTGAGTTGTATCAACACCACTTACCACTGAGCAAACCAAGCCGATCGCTGACCCCAACGCCTCAAACTGCTCCGCAATCTGAATCGCTAGCTCCCTGAACCACCACAGCCGCACGGTAAGCTCCCACACAGACACAAGCTACCGAGAAGAAAATGTGTCACGAGAAGGAGAAAGGAAAGTAAGAAGTTGACCTCGTGGGCAACATGACGCAGGCGAAGAAGGGCTGGGGGTGCTGGATCAGCGCCTGGATAATCGGCAGCGCAAAGGCACCTGTCTTCCCCGACCCCGTCTGTCCCAGACCAATCAGGTCCCTGCCTGCACCCAAAACCAAACTCGAATATATCAGCGATCCGCGACCATCAAAATCGCACATATACATGGCTGAAGATGATGCTGGTACCTTTGAGAGCGTAAGGGATGGCCCCCGCCTGGATCTTCGTGGGCTGCTTCCACCCCATGGCGTCACACGCCTCCACCAGCTCGGGGCAGATGCCCAGCTCCGCAAACGTCGACGGCTCAGCAGCCGGTTCTGGCTCCGGCTGCGACTGCTGCACCTCGCCACCCCCGGCGACCACCTTATCCACCTTATCCATGGCTACGAGCGTGGTTTTGCTCTGCGAGGCGTGGCGTGGCGCACGGTAGATTTATGAAGTGGACATAACATGCAAGTGCTCTCGTATACATAACAAAAATGTGGACATTGCAAACCTAAACAAATGCTCGCATGATAGAAGTGGCCTGTCATATTCATATACAGGCATAGCAAAATAAGTGGACATGATGGTTTTATGAACATGTTTTATGTGTCGCTGTCATATAGATAGCAGTTTTATGTCGTTGATATAATATGCATAGCGGTGTGCTAGTTCTTGTTGCCATTAGCACGTGCTAGGCTAGCAGGAACATCACACACATCTACCGGCATGAACATAGACAGCCCAGAAGCACACACAGCCACAGCCGAATTGCACGCACATCCACATCCAGCACATGCTCAACTTGGGTTCTCTCAAAATAAAAAAGCACAGGCTCACCTTGGGCAGGCAGAGAACGAGCTCCGAAGAGGGAGAGGTCCAGCGCGGCGTCGCGGAGGTGCGGGTCGGGGGAAAGAGCGGTGTCGCGGAGTTCTGGTGCGCGCCGGTGGCAGAGATCGAGTCGTGGCGGCGGTCGGGTGGGGAATTTTGGAGGAGAAGGGCTGCCGCTCGCGGACGCAGTGGTTATGCGAGGGGAGAAAGAACTTGGCGCACACGGCGGCGGAGTCGGCGCGGCGGCATAAACCCCAGCGGACGAAGCGGAAGGGGTTGCCTTGCCTCGTGGACCGGCTTGATCGGCCCAGTCACTTGGGCAGGCTGGCCCTGTAATATGAGCAGCCACGGTCGTAGCATACTTTCAAAAAATGTTTATTCCTTTTTAAAAAATTCAAAGTACTTTCAACAAGTGTTTAATTAATTAACTAAATTATTCACGTAATGTGGAAAAGTTTTCTAAAAAATGTAATATAGAAAAATGTTCACCAACCTATAAAAAGTTTAGGACTGTGCTAACGACCGGACGGCAGGATTTTAGCTATAGGCATGAACGATCGCCGCAAAGACGCATGTATGCAGGATGAGTGATGACGACTTTGCATGTAAAGTCGTCGTCGCTAATCCTGCATACATGCGCGGTAGCTTGCAGCTGCATAGTTAAATATGCATGCATATAAAAACAAAACTGTTGATGTCATCAAAGATTTCTTTGAAATTCAAACTTTAAAATGTTTTGTAGCACAAACCATAGCTCTGATTGAAAAACTGTTTTCACATAAAAGATTCGTCGCGACGAGATCTTCGAATCTAGATCCCATGTTGGTATGTTTCGACGACTTTTTTCAGGGTCAAAAGTTATCAGGCCCAGGCTAAGTAAGTTATCACGTCTATGATACGTAAGTTGTTGAGGCATATCTCTCTCGATATAGTTTTGGTGATTGATGACAACATGTTTGCGGACTAATCGTGTGCTTTGAGTATTTCACAGATTCATCCTTGGCACGAGACGTTTTCTTCCCTTCGGAGTGTCATTCAAGACGGTGTAGCTCTTTCGTTTATCTTTCAGTGGACTAGTTGTGTAGAGGGCACCGTACTATCAAGAGGGGGTCCGCTGGGGTATTGCTTGGGTGGAATCAACGCGTACACATCAGCTTCTCATCCTCAAAGCTCTTCCACTTCGTTGGAGAGATCTCTTCTATTTTTGTGTCCTGTATGGGTTCCAGCGGTAGTACCGCGCAACCCAGCGGTAGTACCGTTGAGGAGTCACAAGCGGCAGTACCGCTCCGCAGCGGTAGTACCGCCGATGACTCCACAGCAGTATTACCGCTGGCCTGCCTGGCACCACCGCCTCGTCCTCAGCCTCGACGGAGAGATCTTCTCTCTCTTGTCTGTGTCCCAGCGGTAGTACCGCACTACCCAGCGGTAGTACCGCCGAAGGGTCACAAGCGGCAGTACCGCTCCGCAGCGGTAGTACCATCGGTGACCAAGCAGCTGTACTACCGCTGGGCTGTCTGGCTCCTACCGCCTCGACTCGAGGGCTCTTTTTCTCGTGTCGGGTTTTGCGGCACTAGTTGCGGCAGTAGAGGCGGTAGTACCGTTTCGAAGCGGTAGTACCGCCCTTACCACCATGGTAGTACCGCGCTGGGTCCAGATCCTTGCTGCTCTCCTCTGCGCGGCAGTACCGCTAGCTGGAGCGGCAGTACCGCTGGCTCAGCGGTAGTACCCCCCCCTTAGCGGTACTACCGCCCTGTGCGGGGCTGGTTGGTAGGGCAACGGTTGGATTGTTGCCCCTACTATAAAAGGGGGTCCCCTTCTTCCCCGTTGACTCACCTCTTTCCTCTCAACCTCCATTAATGCTCAAGCTCCATTAATGCTCCAAGCTCCATTTTTGCCCGATCTATCTCTCTAGCCAATCAAACTTATTGATTTGCTCGGGAGTGGTTGAGAAGGCTCTGATCTACACTTCCACCAAGGGATTTTCGATTCCCCCACTCATCCCTAGCGGATCTTGTTACTCTTGGGTGTTTGAGCATCCTAGACGGTTGAGGTCACCACGGAGCCATAGTCCATTGTGGTGAAGCTTCGTGGTATTGTTGGGAGCCTCCGATTAAGTTGTGGAGATTGCCCCAACCTTGTTTGTAAAGGTCCGGTTGCCGCCTTCAAGGGCACCAATAGTGGAATCACGGCATCTCGCATTGTGTGAAGGCGTGAAGAGAATACGGTGGCCCTAGTGGCTTCTTGGGGAGCATTGTGCCTCCACACCGCTCTAACGGAGACATACTTCCCCTCAAAAGGAAGGAACTTCGGTAACACATCCTCGTGTTCACCGGATCCACTCTTGGTTATCTCTTACCTTTACTTGTGCAAGCTCTTTAGTGTTACTTCTCTTGCTTGCTTGTTTACTTGTTGTTATTGCATCATATAGGTTGCTCACCTAGTTGCACATCTAGACAACCTACTTTGATGCAAAGTTTAATTTGGTAAAGAAAAGCTAAAAATTGTTAGTTACCTATTCACCCCCCCCTCTAATCAACCATATCGATCCTTTCAATTGGTATCAGAGCCTCATCTCTTTATTAAGGACTTTACCGTCCAAAGAGTATGGTTGATACCATAGACGGTGTGGAGGAACACTCCGGTGTGAATCCGACCTCGTCTACGGGCGATGGGGGAACCTCGGTCTCTCGTGAGGAGTTCAATGTGGCCTTGGAGACATTGAAAACCTCCATGACGACCGAGGTTGAAAGCATGTTTACTAAATTTCTTGAGGGGCTTAAACTATCCACCGCACCGTTGAAAGTGGGTGACCCCACCGACAAGGTGGCGGATGCTATCTCCGACAAGGGGGAAGCTAGTAGTGAAAAGGCTCCTTCTTCTAGTGGTAAAAATGGCACCGGCATCTTTGCTCATGTGGAACCACCACTTGTTTATGGTGGACCAGTTCCTTCCACTCATTTGAATCATGCCGGTCCTCCCCCTAAGATTGTGAAAAATGAGGACTTTGATTCTTGGGTTTACCGCTTTAAACGTCATTTAAATCATGTGAACACTAACCTTTGGAGAATCATTGAAGAAGGTTTCTATCCGCATGATCCAAGCAACTTCACTCCTCGAGAAGCCGTGAATAATCAATTCAATGAGAATGCTTTCTTCATCATTCAAGATGCAATCCCACCCAAAGACCTACCTCATCTTCGACCCTTCTCCTTGGCCAAAGACGCAGGGATTTGTGTTGTCTCCCTCTACCGGGGAAGCGCAAGCATTCAACGCTCCAACTATGAAGTGGTGCAAGATGAGGCCGATGAGTTTGCTATGAAAGAAGATGAAGAACCTCGTGAGCTTTATCGTAGAGTAACCAAACTTGCGGTCTCACTCCGAGATCACGGGAGCAAGGACACGGATGACAATTGGATCAAGCGCAAATTCCTCAAGGCAATGATGCCCTACCACAAGGCCATGTCCTCCGTCATTCGTCAAAGACCGGATTTCCACACTTTGACCTCAAGCGAAGTGTTGGATGAGTTTGTGTCCATGAACATTTTGGACAAGACCGCCGACAATGCGGTGCTTCGTTCTCAGAGGGCAAAGAAGCCCAATCTTGCATTGAAGGCCAAGGATACCGTTGAAGAAGAAGAAGAGGAAGAAGAGGAGAGCAACCCCGAGGATACGAAGTATGCATATCATGAACACATGGCACCCGCTTCAAGGCAATTTTGGAGCAATAAAAACTCGAGGCCAAACTTTAACAAGAACAACTCAAGTGGCACGAAGAGCAAGCAACGTGTAAGGACTTGCTAAAATTGTGGCAACGTGAGTCATTTTGTTGCGGAGTGCCCGTATGAGAAGAGGGAAGACAATGGTGGCAAGCTCATCCGAAAGGACAAGGCCAAGTCGTTCCTCAACAAGAGCAACTTCACCAAGAAGACTCCTCCCAAGGCATTGGTGGTAAAAGAAGAGTACAATAAGGATGACGACGATGATGAAGGTGATGAGTCAGTTCCCATGGCCTCCGTTGCCATTGCAACGACTCCACGGGTGTCCCTCTTCGACTCACCCAATGAGAGCATCACCGCGAAATGCCTCATGTCTAAAGCCACCAACAAGGTAACCCCCAACATCAAAACTACCATCATTAATCATCCTTCTTCGATGGATAGCATTAATGAACTTGAGGGAGCGAATGTGGAGGCAAATGAGTTTGAGGCCTTTATGGACAAACTTAAGGGAAAATCCAAGAAGCACTTTGTTGCTCTCTTGGAACAACTGGTGAAGCCAATGACATGATCGAGGCTCATGAAGACACCATCACTAAGATGGAAGGGCATAGTTGTGACTATGCCGATGAGATTTCAGATCTTTCCAATGCTCTTGAGGAAGAGTGTGGTCTTCGTGTGGCTCTTGAGGAGTCACACAACGTTGATCATGCTAAATTAAAGAAAGATTATGATCATGTCCTCATTGTTTCTCATGTGCTAAACTCCGAGAAGGCCGAACTTGAGGTTGATCTTGCTAGACTCAAAGAGGAGTTTGATCTACTTGACAAGGCTCACAAGGTCTTGAAGGGTGCTCATGCTAGCCTCAAAGAGTCTCATGATCAACTTCAAGTAAAGCTAACCAAGGAAAAAGCCACTTTTCCTCGCATGATGTTAATTGATAATGCAAATGCTACTAACCCGTGTTGTGAGCATGTGCATCTCATTGAGGAGAACGCTAAGCTAAAGGGGCAACTTGAGAGAGGTCTTGCGACTTGCATACAAGGCAAGAAGAACCTCAACGACCTCTTGATCAACCAAAAGGGAGTTGTGGCCAAGGAAGGGGTTGGGTACGTGCCCGACTCCAAGAACAAGAAGAAGAATGACAAGACCAAACGACCTCCTCCTCTCATGAAAACCTTTGTGAAGGAGGGAGAGAGTGCCTCCGAGGAGAAGAAGAAGAACAATGAGAAGGGTGGCATTGTCAAAAAGGGAAATGCCACTCCTCGCATCAAAGCCGGTGACTTTAATCCTTCTTATGTGTTATGCCGTGCTAGTGATGGGCATGTCTATGCCAAATTCGTTGGTTCTCCTCATGAATACATTGAATGGTCTATTTGGGTTCCAAAGACCCTTGTTACTAACATCAAAGGACCCATTACAAAATGGGTACCTAAAACCAAGCATTAATCTCTTGTAGGTGTTTGCTTCCGGTGGGGGATCATGGTTGCTCGATAGCGGAGCTACAAATCATATGACCGGAAGCAAGGACTTGGTGGTGGACGTGCACAACATTCCATCTATGCCCACCAATGTCGAGTGGGGTGACGCCTCATCCTCTAAGGTATTGGGACTTGGCAAGGTGGTCATCTCTCATGATCTCACGATCGAGAAGGTCATGCTTGTTGAGTCCCTTGCATACAATTTACTTTCCGTTCGTCAACTTGCAATCATGGGCTTTGCCACTTTCTTTGATATCAATACCGTGGCCCTCTTGTGGAGCAAGACTCTTAAAGTAGCCTTTGTTGGGCATGTCGAGAACGGTCTATATGTGATTAACTTTTCGGAGCGACCCACTAAGACCGCGACATGCCTAATGGCTAAAGTTGATGTGGGATGGCTTTGGCATCGCCGTCTAGCCCATGTCAATATGAGAACTTTGCAAAGTCTTCTCAAGGGGGACCATGTCCGTGGACTAACGAATGTTAGTTTTGCTAAAGATCGTGCTTGCAGTGCTTGTATCGAAGGAAAGCTACATGAGAAGGCTCACCCTCCCACGACTATCATTTACTCAAAGAGGCCTTTGGAGCTCCTTCACATGGATCTCTTTGGGCCTCCATCCTTCGGTAGTCTTGGAGGTAGGAAGTATTGCTTGGTGATTGTGGATGACTACTCAAGATACACGTGGGTGTATTTCTTCAAGAGGAAGAGCGAGACCCAACAAACCGTCATTGACTTTGCAAATGAAGCACAACGTCAACACAATGCAAAGATCTTGACAATAAGAAGTGACAACGGCACCGAGTTCAAGAACTACACCTTGGATGAGTTTCTTAGTGATGAGGGGATCAAGCATCAATATTCCGCACCTTACACCCCTCAACAAAATGGTGTTGCGGAGAGGAAGAACCGTACGTTGATGGATGCGGCAAGGACCATGATGGCGGAGTTCAAGTCTCCGTACAACTTTTGGGCCAAAGCCATCAACACCGTGTGTCATGCATCCAATCGGCTCTACCTCCGCAAGGGCTTGAACAAGACTCCATATGAGATAATCACCGGTAACAAGCCCAACCTCAAGTACTTTTGGGTGTTCGGGTGTAAGTGTTTCATTCTCAAGAAAGGTGTTCGGTTGTCTAAATTTGAGGCTAGAGCTTATGAGGGCATATTTGTTGGTTATGCTACAAACTCTTATGCTTACCGTGTCCTCAATAAATCTATGGGACTTATTGAGGAGACATGTAACGTGGAGTTTGATGAGAATAACGTCTCCCAAGTGGAGCAAAGTGGCACTTGTGATGTAAGTGATGAAATTCCTCCTCAAGCCATAAGAAGAATGGGTGTTGGTTTTATCCTACCCATTGAGGAACCCCTTGTGGCCGAAGGAGAAGGACAATGCTCCACTCAAGTGGAACCATCACCAACCCAAGGCCCACACGCTTCCGAAGAACAACATGGAGGCCCTCGTCCTCAAGAACATGACCAAGGGCAAGATCATTGAGGGAGTCCTGGATTAGGGGGTGTCCGGATAGCCGGACTATACCTTCGGCCGGACTCCTGGACTATGAAGATACAAGATTGAGGACTTCATCCCGTGTCCGGAAGGGACTTTCCTTGGCGTGGAAGGCAAGCTTAGCGATACGGATATGTAGATCTCCTACCATTGTAACCGACTTTGTGTAACCCTAGCCCTCTCCGGTGTCTATATAAACCGGAGGGTTTTAGTCCGTAGGAACAACAATCATACCATAGGCTAGCTTCTAGGGTTTAGCCTCTCTGATCTCGTGGTAGATCTACTCTTGTACTACCCATATTATCAATATTAATCAAGAAGGACGTAGGGTTTTACCTCCTTCAAGAGGGGCCGAACCTGGGTAAAAACATCGTGTCCCTCGTCTCCTGTTACCATCCGCCTAGACGCACAGTTCGGGACCCCCTACCCGAGATCCGCCGGTTTTGACATCGACATTGGTGCTTTCATTGAGAGTTCCTCTGTGTCGTCGCCATCAGGAAGGATGCCTCATCCCGTCTTTAAAGACGGCACCATTGCTAAGGGAGCTTTGGCTGTCGGCCAAACTCTCCGGCTAGGTGGTTTCCTTATGACCACCTGTTCGGCTGTTGCGCCGACGATGACCTCTCGGGTCATCGAAAGCAATCTTCACGTCAGCTCGGAATTCGTCGAGCAGCTGGATCCAATGGAGCTCTCTTCCCTAAACGAGCTCTTGTATTGCATCGCCGCCCTGGGAGTCGCTACGGATTACGACCAGATTGGGCCTAAACCCGATCTGAGAGAGATTAACTCTCCCCAGGTCACCCATCATGTTGCCGTGGTAGAGGGACAGTGCGGCGACCCTTCATCTATCTTAAGGACTAGCTATGTCCGGATTTCCGATCCCTCCAAGCCGGATGCCTGCGGAGGGGAGGACATCACTCAAGACCTGAACTTAAAGTCAGGCGACGGGCTAGATTCATTGGATAGCATCCAAGAATCCAAACTTCCGAGTTCGGAAACTCCTTGGCCTCTGGGTCTCAGATTGGGTGAGGTTTCGGATTTGATTCCACCCACCCACCCGTACATAAGCGATCTATCCCAAATTAGGCAAGAGCCCGAAGAAACAGTACATCATTACTGGGCCAGATTCCTCTTGGTTATGAACAGGATAAAGGACTGCCACGAGGAAAACGCAATTTCATTCTTCTGCAATAATTGCACGGACAAGGGAATCCTCAACGCCATAAGTCGCCGTGATATTACACGCTTCGATGACTTGGCGTCCATAGTACGAAAGTACTGTGCGATGGAAAGCGCCTGGAAAACCGAAATAAAACTTTGGGACAATCCGGCCCTGAATACAAACCCAGTCCGAAATAAAAGGGTGCATCATCGCCAGACACCCGGGTTCAACACCAAAAAGCAAAAGCCCTCTACAGGGCACGGAACCGTACTGGAAAGATGGCTTAATGTACCCTGTAAAATTCACAGTGTAGAGGGCGCCACACCAACCCATAGCCTTAGAGCATGTTGGATACTCCGGCAGGTGGCAAAAATTGGCGAAGATCTTCTAATTCCAGAAGCCACAGATAGCCACCCCAGAAACACCAGTACGGCATTAACAGTCTTCGAGACTTTCGCATCAAATAATATGCGAAAAAGAACACTCCGCAACCTTGCCGAAGTCTACCAAGTAGCAACAATAAACCCATGGAGTGACACGGCTATTACTTTTAACGCCAGTGATGAACCTAAATTCCGAACAGCCCGAGCACCAGCCACATTGGTCCTTAGCCCAATAGTGGACGGCTTTCGTCTTACCAAGGTACTCATGGATGGCGGCAGCGGATTGAACCTCATTTATGAGGAAACTCTTCAAAAAATGGAAATAGACTGGAACCGCATCGAGCGAAGCAGCACAACCTTTAGAGGAATAATCCCCAGTCGGGAAGCGCGTTGTACAGGAAAAATCACACTAGATGTGGTGTTCGGCACGCCGGATAATTACAGGTCCGAAGAGGTCACGTTCCAAGTGGCCCAGTTCAATAGCGGATATCACGCTCTGCTAGGGCGGGAAGCGTTTACAATCTTCCAAGCAATACCCCATTATGGGTACATGAAGCTCAAGATGCCCGGGCCTAACGGAATCATCACTCTCGCTAGTGATCCGGACATAGCACTCCGCGCCGAAAACAAGACAGCCGCACTGGCCCTTGAGGCGCTATCTGAAGCCCTAGCGGCTGAGGAACTGACTGCGCTGCGCTCCACGGTGAATAGGGACGATGTGATACTCGAAAAAAGATCCAAGTCCACCTCCTTTAAACCGGCGGACGAAATAGTCAAATTCCAGGTCCATCCAACAGACCCCAATAAAACAGCTTCCATCGGGACACAGTTAAACCCTGATGTAGACGCCGCACTGTGAGAGTTCCTACGAGAGAACTGGGACATTTTCGCCTGGCACCCTTCAGACATGCCAGGAATCCCACGCAGGCTGGCCGAATACAGCTTAAATATCCTAGAAGGATTCAAGCCAGTCAAACAGGCTCTTCGGTGTTTTTCCGAACCCAAGAGACAGGCCATGGGAGAGGAACTAGCCAAGCTATTGGAGGCCGGATTCATCAAAGATATAAAACACCCGGACTGGCTAGCAAACCTGGTAATGGTACCAAAGAAGGACAAATCCTGGCGCCTGTGCGTTGATTTTAAAGACCTTAACAAGGCTTGCCCAAAGGATCCCTTCCCCCTCCCCCGCATCGATCAAATTATCGACGCTACCGCAGGACACGATTCGTTGTGTTTCCTCGACGCATACTCCGGCTACAATCAAATAAAGATGGCAGAGTTAGACCAAGCCGCAACGGCATTCATCACACCATACGGCCCATTCTGCTTCAACACAATGCCCTTTGGGCTCAAAAATGCTGGCGCAACATATCAGTGCATGATTCAGACATGCCTGGCAAACCAGATCAGCAAAACAGTGGAGGCATACGTGTTGGGGAACGTAGCAGAAAACAAAAATTTTCCTACGGTTTCACCAAGATCCATCTAGGAGTTCATCTAGCAACGAGTGATTAGATGCATCTACTTACCTTGTAGATCGCGAGCGGAAGCGTTCAAAGAACGGGGATGAGGTAGTCGAACACGACGTGATCCGAATCACCGAAGATCCTAGCACCGAACGGACGGCACCTCCGCGTTCAACACACGTACGGTTAGCGTAACGTCTCCTTGTTCTTGATCCAGCAAGAGGGAAGGAGAAGTTGAGGAAGATGGCTCCAGCAGCAGCACGATGGCGTGGTGGTGATGGAGCTGCAGTACTCCGTCAGGGCTTCGCCAAGCGCTATGGAGGAGGAGGAGGTGTTGGAGAGGGAGAAGGAGGCAACCGAAGGCGTGGGAGAAAAGCCCTCCTTCCCTCACTATATATAGGAGGGCCAAGGGGGGGGCCAGCCCTAGGAGATCCAATCTCCTAGGGTGGGGCGGCGGCCAAGGGGGGTTTCCCTCCCCCCCAAGGCACCTAGGAGGTGCCTTCCCCTCCTAGGACTCTTTCCCCTTGTAACCCTAGGCGCATGGGCCTCTTGGGGCTGGTGCCCTTGGCCCATGTAGGCCAAGACGCACCCCCTACAGCCCATGTGGCCCCCTGGGACAGGTGGCCCCACCCGGTGGACCCTCGGGACCCTTCCGGTGGTCCCGATACAATACCGATTACCCCGAAACTTGTCCCGATGGCCGAAACAGGACTTCCCATATATAAATCTTTACCTCCGGACCATTCCGGAACTCCTCGTGACGTCCGGGATCTCATCCAGGACTCCGAACAACATTTGGGTTACTGCATATACATATCCCTACAACCCTAGCGTCACCGAACCTTAAGTGTGTAGACCCTACGGGTTCGGGAGACATGTAGACATGACCGAGACGACTCTTCGGTCAATAACCAACAGCGGGATCTGGATACCCATGTTGGCTCCCACATACTCCACAATGATCTCATCGGATGAACCACGATGTCGAGGATTCATGCAACCCCGTATGCAATTCCCTTTGTCAATCGGTATGTTACTTGCCCGCGATTCGATCGTCGGTATCCCAATACCTCATTCAATCTCATTACCGGCAAGTCACTTTACTCGTACCGTAATGCATGATACCGTGACCATAAACTTGGTCACTTTGAGCTCATTATGATGATGCATTACCGAGTGGGCCCAGTGATACCTCTCCGTCATACGGAGTGACAAATCCCAGTCTCGATCCGTGTCAACCCAACAGACACTTTCGGAGATACCTGTAGTGCACCTTTATAGTCACCCAGTTACGTTGTGACATTTGGTACACCCAAAGCACTCCTACGGTATCCGGGAGTTACACGATCTCATGGTCTAAGGAAAGGATACTTGACATTGGAAAAACTCTAGCAAACGAACTACACGATCTTTATGCTATGTTTAGAATTGGGTCTTGTCCATCACATCATTCTCCTAATGATGTGATCTCGTTATCAATGAAATCCAATGTCCAAGAGTATGACACTATAATAGAACCTATGGCTGAGGCATAGGGGATGACACTCATCTCTTCTATATCTTCTGCCGTGGTCGGGCATTGAGCCGAGCTCAATCTCACACCTTGCAAAACAGGCAAGAACCCTTTCTTGGACTGATCCATTTTGAACTTCTTCAAAATCTTATCAAGGTATGTGCTTTGTGAAAGACCTATGAGGCGTCTTGATCTATCTCTATAGATCTTGATGCCTAATATATAAGCAGCTTCTCCAAGGTCCTTCATTGAAAAACTCTTATTCAAGTAGGCCTTGATGCTGTCCAAGAGTTCTATATCATTTCCCATCAAAAGTATGTCATCTACATATAGTATGAGAAATGCTACAGAGCTCCCACTCACTTTCTTGTAAACGCAGGCTTCTCCATAAGTCTGCGTAAACCCAAACGCTTTGATCATCTCATCAAAGCGAATGTTCCAACTCCGAGATGCTTGCACCAGCCCATAAATCGAGCGTTGGAGCTTGCACACCTTGTTAGCATTCTTAGGATCGACAAAACCTTCCAGATGCATCATATACAACTCTTCCTTAAGGAAACCATTAAGGAACGCCGTTTTGACGTCCATTTGCCATATCTCATAATCGTAGAATGCGGCAATTGCTAACATGATTCGGACGGACTTTAGCTTCGCTACCGGTGAGAAAGTCTCATCGTAGTCAACTCCTTGAACTTGTTGATAACCCTTAGCGACAAGCCGAGCTTTATAGATGGTCACATTACCATCCGCGTCTGTCTTCTTCTTAAAGATCCATTTATTTTCTATGGCTCGCCGCTCAACGGGCAAGTCAGTCAAAGTCCATACTTCGTTTTCATACATGGATCCTATCTCGGATTTTATGGCTTCTAGCCATTTGTCGGAATCCGGGCCCGCCATCGCTTCTTCATAGTTCGAAGGTTCACTGTTGTCTAACAACATGATTTCCAAGACAGGGTTGCCGTACCACTCTGGTGCGGAACGTGTCCTTGTGGACCTTCGAATTTCAGCAGGAGCTTGATCAGAAGTACCTTGATCATTATCATTAACTTCCTCTCTAGTCGGTGCAGGCACCTCAGGAACATCTTCTTGAGTTGCGCCATTTTCCGGTTCAAGAGGTAATACTTCATCAAGTTCTACTCTCCTCCCACTTACTTCTTTCGAGAGAAACTCTTTCTCCAGAAAGAGTCCGTTCTTGGCAACAAAGATCTTGCCTTCGGATCTTAGGTAGAAGGTATACCCAATGGTTTCCTTAGGGTATCCTATGAAGACGCATTTTTCCGACTTGGGTTCGAGCTTCTCAGGTTGAAGTTTCTTGACATAAGCATCGCATCCCCAAACTTTTAGAAACGACAGCTTAGGTTTCTTGCCAAACCATAATTCATACGGTGTCGTCTCAACGGATTTAGACGGAGCCCTATTTAAAGTGAATGTAGCTGTCTCTAGAGCGTATCCCCAAAAAGATAGCGGTAAATCGGTAAGAGACATCATAGACCGCACCATATCCAATAGAGTGCAATTACGACGTTCGGACACACCGTTACGCTGAGGTGTTCCAGGCGGCGTGAGTTGTGAAACAATTCCACATTTCCTTAAGTGTGTGCCAAATTCGTGACTCAAGTATTCTCCTCCACGATCTGATCGTAGAAACTTGATTTTCCTGTCACGTTGATTCTCAACCTCACTCTGAAATTCCCTGAACTTTTCAAAGGTTTCAGACTTGTGTTTCATTAAGTAGACATACCCATATCTACTCAAGTCATCAGTGAGGGTGAGAACATAACGATAGCCACCGCGAGCCTCAACACTCATTGGACCGCACACATCAGTATGTATGATTTCCAATAAGTTGGTTGCTCGCTCCATTGTTCCTGAGAACGGAGTCTTGGTCATCATACCCATGAGGCATGGTTCGCACGTGTCAAATGATTCATAATCAAGAGACTCTAAAAGTCCATCTACATGGAGCTTCTTCATGCGTTTGACACCTATGTGACCAAGGCGGCAGTGCCACAAGTATGTGGGACTATCATTATCAACCTTACATCTTTTGGTACTCACACTATGAATATGTGTAGCATTACGCTCGAGATTCATTAAGAATAAACCATTGACCATCGGAGCATGACCATAAAACATATCTCTCATATAAATAGAACAACCATTATTCTCGGATTTAAATGAGTAGCCATCTCGTATTAAACGAGATCCCGATACAATGTTCATGCTCAAAGCTGGCACTAAATAACAATTATTAAGGTTTAAAACTAATCCCGAAGGTAAATATAGAGGTAGCGTGCCGACGGCGATCACATTGACCTTGGAACCATTCCCGACGCGCATCGTCACCTCGTCCTTTGCTAGTCTCCGCTTATTCCGCAGCCCCTGCTTTGAGTTACAAATGTGAGCAACTGCACCGGTATCAAATACCCAGGAGCTACTACGGGTACTAGTAAGGTACACATCAATTACATGTATATCATATATACCTTTTATTTTGCCGGCCTTCTTGTCCGCTAAGTATTTGGAGCAGTTCCGCTTCCAGTGACCCTTCCCTTTGCAATAAAAGCACTCCGTCTCAGGCTTGGGTCCATTCTTTGACTTCTTCCCGGCAGCTTGCTTGCCGGGCGCGGCAACTTCCTTGCCGTCCTTCTTGGAGTTCTTTTTACCCTTGCCCTTCTTGAACTTAGTGGTTTTATTCACCATCAACACTTGATGTTCTTTCTTGACTTCTACCTCTGCTGATTTCAGCATTGCAAATACTTTAGGAATGGTCTTTTCCATCCCCTGCATATTGAAGTTCATCACAAAGCTCTTGTAGCTTCGTGGAAGCGACTGGAGGATTCTGTTAATGACCGCGTCATCCGGGAGATTAACTCCCAGCCGAGTCAAGCGGTTATGTAACCCAGACATAGTGAGTATGTGCTCACTGACAGAACTATTTTCCTCCATCTTACAGCTGAAGAATTTGTCGGAGACTTCATATCTCTCGACCCGGGCATGAGCTTGGAAAACCATTTTCAGCTCTTCGAACATCTCATATGCTCCATGTCTCTCAAAACGCTTTTGGAGCCCCGGCTCTAAGCTGTAAAGCATGCCGCACTGAACGAGGGAGTAGTCATCAGCACGTGTCTGCCAAGCGTTCATAATGTCTTGGTTCTGTGGGACGGGTGGATCACCTAGCGGTGCTTGTAGGACATAATCTTTCTTGGCAGCTATGAGGATGATCCTCAGGTTCCGGACCCAGTCCGTATAGTTGCTGCCATCGTCTTTCAGCTTGGTTTTCTCTAGGAACGCGTTGAAGTTGAGGACTACGTTGGCCATTTGATCTACAAGACATATTCTAAATATTTTAGACTAAGTTCATGATAATTAAGTTCATCTAATCAAATTATAATGAACTCCCACTTAGATAGACATCCCTCTTCTAGTCATCTAAGTATAACATGATCCGAGTTAGCTAGGCCGTGTCCGATCATCACGTGAGACGGACTAGTCAACATCGGTGAACATCTTCATGTTGATCGTATCTGCTATACGACTCATGCTCGACCTTTCGGTCTTCTGTGTTCCGAGGCCATGTCTGTACATGCTAGGCTCGTCAAGTCAACCTAAGTGTTTTGCATGTGTAAATCTGTCTTACACCCATTGTATGTGAACGTTTGAATCAAACACCCAATCATCACGTGGTGCATTGAAGCAACGAACTGTCGCAACGGTGCACAGTTAGGGGGAGCACTTTCTTGAAGTTATTATGAGGGATCATCTTATTTACTACCGTCGTTCTAAGTAAACAAGATGCAAAACATGATAAACATCAAATGCAATCAAATTATAATAGTGACATGATATGGCCAATATCACATAGCTCCTTTGATCTCCATCTTGGGGCTCCATGATCATCTTGTCACCGGCATGACACCATGATCTCCATCATCATGATCTCCATAATTGTGTCTCCATGAAGTTGCTCGCCAACTATTACTTCTACTACTATGGCTAACGCGTTTACCAATAAAGTAAAGTAATTTACATGGCGTTTCTCAATGACACGCAGGTCATACAAAAAATAAAGACAACTCCTATGGCTCCTGCCGGTTGTCATACTCATCGGCATGCAAGTCGTGGTTCCTATTACAATAGCATGAACATCTCATACATCACATATAGATCATTCATTATTCATCACAACTTTGGCCATATCATATCACAAAGCACTTGCTGCAAAAACAAGTTAGACGTCCTCTAATTGTTGTTGCAAGTTTTACGTGGCTGAAGTAGGGTTCTAGCAAGAACGTTTTCTTACTTACGTGAAAGCCACAATGTGATTTGTCAACTTCTATTTACCCTTCATAAGGACCCTTTTCATCGAATCCGCTCCAACTAAAGTAGGAGAGACAGACACCCGCCAGCCACCTTATGCAACTTGTGCATGTTTGTCGGTGGAACCGGTCTCACGTAAGCATACGTGTAAGGTTGGTCCGGGCCGCTTCATCCCACAATACCGTTGAAGCAAGATAAGACTAGTAGCGGCAAGAAAGTTGACAACATCTACGCCCACAACAAATTGTGTTCTACTCGCGCAAGAAGAACTACGCATAGACCTAGCTCATGATGCCACTGTTGGGGAACGTAGCAGAAAACAAAAATTTTCCTACGGTTTCACCAAGATCCATCTAGGAGTTCATCTAGCAATGAGTGATTAGATGCATCTACGTACCTTGTAGATCGCGAGCGGAAGCGTTCAAAGAACGGGGATGAGGTAGTCGAACACGACGTGATCCGAATCACCGAAGATCCTAGCACCGAACGGACGGCACCTCCGCGTTCAACACACGTACGGTTAGCGTAACGTCTCCTTGTTCTTGATCCAGCAAGAGGGAAGGAGAAGTTGAGGAAGATGGCTCCAGCAGCAGCACGACGGCGTGGTGGTGATGGAGCTGCTGTACTCCGTCAGGGCTTCGCCAAGCGCTATGGAGGAGGAGGAGGTGTTGGAGAGGGAGAAGGAGGCAACCAAAGGCGTGGGAGAAAAGCCCTCCTTCCCTCACTATATATAGGAGGGCCAAGGGGGGGTGCCGGCCCTAGGAGATCCAATCTCCTAGGGTGGGGCGGCGGCCAAGGGGGGTTTCCCTCCCCCCCCCAAGGCACCTAGGAGGTGCCTTCCCCTCCTAGGACTCTTTCCCCTTGTAACCCTCGGCGCATGGGCCTCTTGGGGCTGGTGCCCTTGGCCCATGTAGGCCAAGGCGCACCCCCTACAGCCCATGTGGCCCCCTGGGACAGGTGGCCCCACCCGGTGGACCCCCGGGACCCTTCCGGTGGTCCCGGTACAATACTGATTACCCCGAAACTTGTCCCGATGGCCGAAACAGGACTTCCCATATATAAATCTTTACCTCCGGACCATTCCGGAACTCCTCGTGACGTCCGGGATCTCATCCGGGACTCCGAACAACATTCGGGTTACTGCATATACATATCCCTACAACCCTAGCGTCACCGAACTTTAAGTGTGTAGACCCTATGGGTTCGGGAGACATGTAGACATGACCGAGACGACTCTTCGGTCAATAACCAACAGCGGGATCTGGATATCCATGTTGGCTCCCACATACTCCACGATGATCTCATCGGATGAACCACGATGTCGAGGATTCATGCAACCCCGTATGCAATTCCCTTTGTTAATCGGTATGTTACTTGCCCGAGATTCGATCGTCGGTATCCCAATACCTCGTTCAATCTTGTTACCGGCAAGTCACTTTACTCGTACCGTAATGCATGATCTCATGACCAGACACTTGGTCACTTTGAGCTCATTATGATGATGCATTATCGAGTGGGCCAAGTGATACCTCTCCGTCATACGGAGTGACAAATCCCAGTCTCGATCTGTGTCAACCCAACAGACACTTTCGGAGATACCTGTAGTGCACCTTTATAGTCACCCAGTTACGTTGTGACGTTTGGTACACCCAAAGCACTCCTACGGTATCCGGGAGTTACACGATCTCATGGTCAAAGGAAAAGATACTTGACATTGGAAAAGCTCTAGCAAACGAACTACACGATCTTGCGCTATGCTTAGGATTGGGTCTTGTCCATCACATCATTCTCCTAATGATGTGATCCCGTTATCAATGACATCCAATGTCCATAGCCAGGAAACCATGACTATCTGTTGATCAACGAACTAGTCAACTAGAGGCTTACTAGGGACATGTTGGTGTCTATTATTCACACATGTATTACGATTTCCGGATAATACAATTATAGCATGAATAAAGACAATTATCATGAACAAAGAAATATAATAATAATGCTTTTATTATTGCCTCTAGGGCATATTTCCAACAATACGTAGATGATGTGGTCGTTAAAACAAGACATGTCGAATCTCTAGTAGACGACTTGAGGCTAACATTCGATAACCTTCGAACATACGACATCAAGCTCAATCCGGAAAAATGCGTTTCGGCGTTCCAGCCGGAAAGCTCTTGGGCTTCATTGTATCTGGTAGAGGAATTGAAGCAAATCCAGCCAAGATCCGAGCTCTGTCACAATTGGATATCCCGAAGGACCTCAAACAAATACAAAAATTAATCGGATGCGTGGCGGCTCTAAGCCGCTTTATCTCCCGCTTGGGAGAAAAGGCCCTACCCCTTTACTGCCTCCTTCGGCGCACCGAACACTTCGAGTGGACAGATGCAGCCACGGCCGGACTCGACGAAATAAAAGCCATCTTGGCAACAAACCCAGTCCTGGCTGCGCCAAACATTGGCGAACCAATGCTATTATACATTGCAGCAACCCATCAGGTCGTAAGCGCAGTGCTCGTCGTCGAACGAGAAACGGACGGACACAAATTCCCCCTTCAAAAGCCAGTCTACTATGTGTCCACTGTCCTTACTCCGTGCAAATCTCGGTACTCGCATTATCAAAAGATCGCGTACGCGGTATTTATGGCATCCCGGAAGCTGTGACACTACTTTCAAGAGTGTTCAATAACAGTAGCCTCAGAGGTGCCACTTAACGATATTATTAACAACCGCGACACGACGGGCCGGATCACAAAATGGGCCATTGAGCTCCTCCCGTTCGACATAACTTACAAGCCATGGCGAGCTATCAAGTCGCAAATTTTGGCCGAGTTCGTCGCAGAATGGACGGAGGCCGAACTCCCTAAAGAGTACGACACATATTCAAACTGGGTCATGCACTTTGACGACTCTAAAATGTTGGCCGGTCTAGGGGCTGGTGTCGTTTTGACGTCCCCCACAGGATACACGGTTCAATACATACTCCAGATAATGTACACAGACTCCAACAATGCAGCCGAATATGAGGCCCTTTTACATGGTCTCCGGATGGCAGTATCCATGGGCATTCAACGCCTAGAGGTGCGCAGGACTCGAACCTCGCAATATCCTAAATAAATGGAGACTTTGATGCCAAGGATCCAAAAATGGCAGCTTATCGCAACGCCGTCCTAAAAATGTCAGCTCGGTTTGAAGGGATCGAATTTCACCATATAGCCCGGGAAAATAATCAGGCGGCAGATGTCCTGGCACGCATCGGTGCAAAACGCGATGTAGTCCCCCCCCCCCAACATCTTCTTGGAAAGGCTGTTCAAGCCATCCATAGTATGGGAAGGGGAACCCGTCAATAACAGCCCGGACCCAACCGCACTGCCCGACACCGAACACTCTGACATAATTGGAGGCTCTGCCAATGAAATAACACCTTCAGCCCACGTAATAATGGTCGTCGTCGCCCCGTGGACAGAACCATTCCTCGCCTACCTTACTAGGCAGGAACTCCCCGAGGACCAAAATGAGGCACGTTGCGTAGTGCGTCGATCTAAAGCCTATAAAGTCCATGAGGGAGAGCTTTATAAGAAAAGCACTACCTGAGTCCTTCAAAGGTGCATCTCCGAAGTGGAAGGGTGGAACCTCCTGGCTGAAATTCATGCCGGACTCGGCGGTCATCACGCTGCAGCTCGATCCCTTGTAAGCAAGGCCTTCCGTACAGGCTTTTATTGGCCGACGGCCCGGGCAGACGCCCGGGACTTAGTCCAACGATGCGTCGGTTGCCAGCTTTTTGTAAACCAAAGCCATATGCCACCCACCACCCTCCAAACTATCCCCATCACTTGGCCCTTCGCGGTCTGGGGGCTTGACATGGTTGGACCCCTTAAAGGCGGAACCCACAAGAAAAAATACTTACTGTTCATGGTGGATAAGTTCACCAAATGGATAGAAGCCAAGCCTGTTAAGACGGCCGAATCCGGACCGGTGATAGACTTTATATCTGGGGTTGTACACCGTTACGGCGTCCCCCACAGCATCATCACTGATAACGGCACGAACTTTACGGCCGACGAGGTAAAACTCTGGTGCAAAAACATGGGCATCAAGCTCGATTATGCTTCCGTCTATCACCCACAAACTAACGGCCAGGTCGAACGTGCAAATGGTCTTATCATGAGCGGCATCAAACCCAGATTAGTGCGGTCCCTTAAGGAGTCTAATACGCACTGGGTAGAAGAGCTCGAATCCGTACTCTGGGGGCTGCGGACCACGCCAAATCGCACCACCGGATACACACCATTCTTCATGGTGTACGGCGCAGAGGCGGTTTTGCCCTGCGACATAATTCATGACTCACCTCGAGTGCGCATGTACGAAGAAAGAGAAGCCGAGCTCGATCGGCAGGACAGTTTGGACGCCTTGGAGGAAGAGCGTGACGTGGCAAAAGCCCGTTCCGCATTCTATCAACAGCAGGCTCGAAGATACCAAAGCAGAGAAGTACGGGCCAAAAATTACAACGTTGGCGAATTAGTTCTACGCCTGCCAGACAAGAAAAAGGACAAACTCAAGCCCAAGTGGGAAGGTCCCTTCATAATTGACCAAGTCCTGACTGGTGGAGCGTACCGCCTGCGAGATGCATAGGATAACCGACTCAAGCCGAACCCATGGAACGCAGCCCGTCTCCGAAGATTCTATGCCTAGCGCCGGACTCTGTGTTCGTCTCCTTCCTCTGTCCATTTCTTATATACTTTCTGTCTTACATTTCTCTCCTTCTCCCCTCCCTCTCTCTCTTATAGCCTTTAAAAGCTCATAAAGTGATGCGCCATCCGCGCTCATTAAACTTGGGGGCTTCTTTAAACAGAAGCTTGTTTATACGGGCTTCATGCCCAACACATGTGTCACACTTCCGCATGTACCTTTTATTCACCATTATATGCATCGATATGCCTTAAGTTTTGGCCAAGCTGGGATTGCCTGGCTCCTGTGCTTACCCCTACGTTCCCGATTGTTCGGCTAGGCAGTAAAGGGAGCACCTCTGCGATTGTTACTGCCGGGTCAGCCGGATGTGTACCTCAGACTGGGTGAAGCCGAAAGCTAGCGTTCTTAAGGGAATATTTGGTCGGTGAACTAAAGATGATATTTTTTCACTTATTTATCTATACGCCCCCAGATGTTTTTCCTGCATTTCTTTTCGCAGAATGGACATGCACTTTAGGGCATGCCTCCCAGGGAAAGGAACCCCTAACGGAACTATTCTCCCTGGAAGATGTTTCTTACTAATCATGTAATATAACATAACTAGTTGGGCACTTGTCTGTTCAAGCACTAATGACCCCTACGCCTGGTCTCCATGCATACCCCGGTTCTTATATGAAGGAAATATGCCCTAGAGGCAATAATAAAGTTATTATTTATTTCCTTATATCATGATAAATGTTTATTATTCCTGCTAGAATTGTATTAACCGGAAACATAATACATGTGTGAATACATAGACAAACAGAGTGTCACTAGTATGCCTCTACTTGACTAGCTCGTTAATCAAAGATGGTTATGTTTCCTAACCATGAACAAGGAGTTGTTATTTGATTAACGGGATCACATCATTAGGTGAATGATCTGATTGACATGACCCATTCCATTAGCTTAGCACCCGATCGTTTAGTATGTTGGTATTGCTTTCTTCATGACTTATACATGTTCCTATGACTATGAGATTATGCAACTCCCGTTTGCCGGAGGAACACTTTGTGTGCTACCAAACATCACAACGTAAATGGGTGATTATAAAGGTGCTCTACAGGTGTCTCCAAAGGTACATGTTGGGTTGGCGTATTTCGAGATTAGGATTTGTCACTCCGATTGTCGGAGAGGTATCTCTGGGCCCTCTCGCTAATGCACATCACATAAAGCCTTGCAAGCATTGCAACCAATGAGTTAGTTGCGAGATGATGTATTACATAACGAGTAAAGAGACTTGCCGGTAACAAGATTGAACTAGGTATTGAGATACCGACGATCGAATCTCGGGCAAGTAACATACCGATGACAAAGGGAACAACGTATGTTGTTATGCGGTCTGACCGATAAAGATCTTCATAGAATATGTAGGAGCCAATATGAGCATCCAGGTTCCGCTATTGGTTATTGACCGGAGACGTGTCTCGGTCATGTCTACATTGTTCTCGAACCCGTAGGGTCCGCACGCTTAAGGTTTCGATGACAGTTATATTATGAGTTTATGAGTTTTGATGTACCGAAGTTAGTTCGGAGTCCCGGATGTGATCACGGACACGACGAGGAGTCTCGAAATGGTCGAGACATAAAGATTGATATATTGGACGGCTATATTCGGACACCGGAAGTGTTCCGGGTGATTTCGGAGAAAACCGGAGAGCTGGAGGGTTACCGGAACCCCCCCGGGAGAAGTAATGGGCCATATGGGCCTTAGTGGAGAGAGAGAGGGGCAGCCAAAGGTGGGCCGCGTGCCTCCTCCCCCTGGTCCGAATTGGACTAGGAGAGGGGGGGCGGCACCCCCCTTTCCCTCTCCCTCCCCACTTCTTTCCCCCTCCTAGTAGGAGTCCTACTCCTACTAGGAGGAGGACTCCTCCTTGGCGCGCCATAGAAGGCCGGTCGGCCTCCTCCCCTTGATCCTTTATATATGGGGCCAAGGGGCACCCCTTGACACACAAGTTGATCCACGTGATCATATTCTTAGTCGTGTGCGGTGCCCCCTTCCACTATAGTCCTCGATAATATTGTAGCGGTGCTTAGGCGAAGCCCTGCGACGGTAGTGCATCAAGATCGTCACCACACCGTCGTGCTGACAGAACTCTTCCCCGACACTTTGCTGGATCGGAGTCCGGGGATCGTCATCGAGCTGAACGTGTGCTAGAACTCGGAGGTGCCGTAGTTTCGGTGCTTGATCGGTCGGGTCGTGGAGACGTACGACTACATCAACCAAACGCTTCCGTTGTCGATCTATAAGGGTACGTAGATCACACTCTCCCCTCTCGTTGCTATGCATCACCATGATCTTGCGTGTGCGTAGGAAATTTTTTGAAATTACTACGTTACCCAACATTATATAACCGCGAGGGTATTCGGACACACTCCGGACCGTCAGGTCCCGAGGTTGAAGCGAAAAGGTCGGCCATGACAAACGATCTACAATCTGGCTAGAAGGCATTACACATGTCAATTAAAATTACATAGTCAATCTGAATGATTGTACTCCTCTTCAATACCATCTAACAGGCTGTCTAGTTTACAGTCCTGTTGGGAATACTTTGTGGCCAATTCTACTTGGCCGTATACTAAGCTCACAGGGATCTCCTTCCCATCGGGCCCCACGGGTCCGACCTCAGCCATGTGGTTTGGGTCAGCCTTCGTGTACCGCGTCTTCACCATGGCCCAGGCCTCCCTGGCGCCTTGACGACAGGCCGACATCTTCCACAATCGGAAGCGCCGCCGCGCTCCCTTCAGCTTCTCTACAAGCTCTCCAAGGCCTTCGGGCATGGAAACGGATGGCCACAAGGCCTGGGCGACGCCTTGCATCACCTGCCGAACTCGCTCGTGCAGTTGTGAGAGCTCGGGAAGAAGGTCACCCGTAGAACCGGGCATTTCCTCTGCAGGACGACCTGTTAGCATACCTACAGACATTACTCTGTTAGTCGACTTCCTCGCCGAACTCTTTTTTCAAAGTTCGTTTAAGCACTTACTAAATATGCCGCGTCGAAACCGCTGATTCTCCTTATCGGAGTCCAACAGCCGGGCACGAACATCGTTCAGTTCAACGCCCAGCTTGGTGTTGGCATCTTGGAGATCGTTCTTCTCCCGCCTCACCTTTGTCAGCATGCTCTCACCAGCCTTCAGCTGGCGTAGGAGTTGTTGCTTTTCCGGATTTAATCTGGCGCCATCTGCAATTTCATTTGTCAGATTTGCACCCACGCTGCACTTCGCAAAATACTTATCTTTCGAAGCGTATATTACCAGAGGGGGTCTCCTTGGGCTCCCCTGCCGCGGCTAGTGCGGCCTCAAGTTGGGCTTTGCACTCTTCCAGCTCCTGGGACAGTAGGGTATTCTTTTCTGTAAGAACCTACATAACAAATGATCCTTAAATCAGTTATTCTAACTGTTTCAAGTCTCAGGGGCTACTGGTATATATATAATTACCAAAATTTTCTTACCCGTATGTCTTTTACATATTGCTCCATGGCTCTGGCTAGACCATTTTGAGCGGCACGGAGGTACGCATCTCCCGAATTGAAGGCATCCAATGCCTCTGGGGAGAAACAAGCATCGCGAAGAACTATCCGGCGACGCCTGTGGTTCATGGCACTCTCCACCTCGGAATTGGTGGCAGACGGCTTGTCCGCATCCTCTATCGGAGGAGCGTCCGGTGTGCGCCTTGTGTTCGCCTCCGCTTCCGGACCAGGCTTTGGAGCCTGGCTGGTGGAGGCGCGATTGGCAACCTCTCCGGATATAGTCCGGCGAGGTCTCTTCGTCCTAAAGAGAGCACAAGCGTTAATATGCCTTGAAGGAATAACACCTGGGAATAAGATGACGCGCTATACCTTTGCACCGGCGTCTCATTCCGGACCGCACTTCTTTTCAGCCCGCGGGGCCTTGCCGCCCCTCGTTGGCTAGTCGCCACAGGCTCGGCCTCCCGTCTCAAGGACCTCCCCTGCAAAACACGGTTGTCATACGGCAGTCGAAAACATGCGAGGATAGATCCCTTTTCAAAGTGCTGGGACTTCGGTCTTAGTTACCTGTGAGACTGGGAGTAGCCATGGGTAATCGGCCGTAACAGCCACCAAGGCGTTGTCCTTGCTCAATTGATGAAACACCCCATCAATCAGCTCCACAGATAAGTCCGGATCCTCTTGAGAGGCCGGGTCGAGGGACCGTCCCGGATCCTCTGGTTGTGGAGGAGGGCTGTTTATTTCTTTAACAGCCTGGCGCAGTTCCTACGTTGAAGTCGTTAGACTGAATATTTAACGATGGGAATATAAAATGGATGGGCAAGTAAAAGTGACCACTTACCCAACTTGGGGGATTGTACATAGAAAATCCACCCTGTGGGTTGACGCGGAGAAATTCCTCCTCTTCTCCCTTGTACAAAGAGGACAAGATCTTTATTAGAGCGGCAGCCGAATCCGGCCCCTTACGGTCGTGGCGGGTGGCGTCGTCCTCCCCGTTGAAGTCCCACATGGGGTGGCCTCTATACTGAAGCGGATGCACCCCTCGCATGATGCATGCGGCCATGACCCCGATCATGGTCAGTCCGGAATGAGCTAACAATCTTATCCGGCCCATCAGGTAAAGAACGTCCTTGTCACTTTCCCTCTGAGGGCTCCGTGGACGCCAGCTTAGGCGCTTCTTTAGGGGAGCACTGTCGAACTCAGGGAGGCCGATCCGGACAGGATCCGGCAGCGGGACATCCTCTATATAAAACCATTTCGAAGGCCAGTCCTCGGACGCCTTCTTTGGGGTTCCGGATAGATATCCGGTCCCGGCGATGCACCACACTTCGGCTCCGCCCACTTGATATATTGACCCCTTCTGAGAACGGGGCACAAGGCAGAATAGCCTTTTCCACAGCGCTAAATGAGCCTCGCAGCCCAAAAACAGCTCGCAAAGGGCTACGAAGCCCGCGATATGCAATATGGAGGCAGGCGTGAGGTTGTGCAGCTGGAGGCCATAGAACTCCAGGAGCCCCGGAGAAATGTATGAATTGGAAATCCGAGACCTCTTATTAAGTAAGGGACAAGGCATACCCGCTATCCTTTGGAGGGATTGGGGGCGCTCTCCGCTTGCTCTCCGCCATTATAGGTGGCAAGTCCGGCTCGAACCGGGACCATATAGGCCGAGGGGAGAAATCTCTTGGTCTGGAGCGTCACTAGCTCGCTGTGCGGGATGGAGCATCTCTCCCAATCTCCAGGCTGAGGGCTGGAAGGGCGAGAGGAGGAGCTACGGCGGTTGGCCATGATAGAATGGACCTCTGTCGGATACGCTCTGATGAATACTCGCGGAGGGGAGAAGGTGTGGCTTGGATCTAAATCCTCGTCCCCTTAAATAAGCGGCTCATTCATGCGGCTAGGGGTGTAAATGTAAAAACACCCTGACTTTTCGTATTCGTTTGACACGTGGAAGACGACCATTATTGGGCACAGAAGCCAAGGAGCGCTACATTTACAAGAAACCGTACATTATTCAACAGGTACACGGAATTCGGAGGAGAACCCGCCTTGCAATGCCGAAGACAATCTGCGCGCCGGACTCGTCGTCATTGAAGCCTGGTTCGGGGGCTACTGAGGGAGTCCTGGATTAGGGGGTGTCCGGATAGCCGGACTATACCTTCGGCCGGACTCCTGGACTATGAAGATACAAGATTGAGGACTTCGTCCCGTGTCCGAAAGGGACTTTCCTTGGCGTGGAAGGCAAGCTTGGCAATACGGATATGTAGATCTCCTACCATTGTAACTGACTTTGTGTAACCCTAGCCCTCTCCGGTGTCTATATAAACCGGAGGGTTTTAGTCCATAGGAACAACAATCATACCATAGGCTAGCTTCTAGGGTTTAGCCTCTTTGATCTCGTGGTAGATCTACTCTTGTACTACCCATATTATCAATATTAATCAAGCAGGATGTAGGGTTTTACCTCCTTCAAGAGGGGCCGAACCTGGGTAAAAACATCGTGTCCCTCGTCTCCTGTTACCATCCGCCTAGACGCACAGTTCGGGACCCCCTACCCGAGATCCGCCGGTTTTGACACCGACATTGGTGCTTTCATTGAGAGTTCCTCTGTGTCGTCGCCATCAGGAAGGATGCCTCATCCCGTCTTTAAAGACGGCACCATTGCTAAGGGAGCTTTAGCTGTCGGCCAAACTCTCCGGCTAGGTGGTTTCCTCATGACCACATGTTCGGCTGCTGCGCCGACGATGACCTCTCGGGTCATCGAAAGCAATCTTCACGTCAGCTCGGAATTCGCCGAGCAACTGGATCCAATGGAGCTCTCTTCCCTAAACGAGCTCTTGGATCACATCGCCGCCCTGGGAGTCACTGCGGATTACGACCAGATTGGGCCTAAACCCGATCTGAGAGAGATTAACTCTCCCCAGGTCACCCATCACGTTGCCATGGTAGAGGGACAGTGCGGTGACCCTTCATCTATCTTAAGGACTAGCTATGTCCGGATTTCTGA
The DNA here is from genome assembly GCF_056163025.1 of Triticum urartu. Classification (NCBI taxonomy): domain Eukaryota; kingdom Viridiplantae; phylum Streptophyta; class Magnoliopsida; order Poales; family Poaceae; genus Triticum; species Triticum urartu. The sequence goes on from NC_141878.1 coordinate 93,147,661, forward strand.
TCCCTCCAAGCCGGATGCCCGCGGAGGGGAGGACATCACTCAAGACCTGAACTTAAAGTCAGGCGACGGGCTAGATTCATTGGACAGCATCCAAGAATCCAAACTTCCGAGTTCGGAAACTCCTTGGCCTCTGGGTCTCAGATTGGGTGAGGTTTCGGATTTGATTCCACCCACCCACCCGTACATAAGCGATCTATCCCAAATTAGGCAAGAGCCCGAAGAAATAGTACATCATTACTGGGCCAGATTCCTCTTGGTTATGAACAGGATAAAGGACTGCCACGAGGAAAACGCAATTTCATTCTTCTGCAATAATCGCACGGACAAGGGAATCCTCAACGCCATAAGTCGCCGTGATATTACACGCTTCGCTGACTTGGCGTCCATAGTACGAAAGTACTGTGTGATGGAAAGCGCCTGGAAAACCGAAATAAAACTTTGGGACAATCCGGCCCTGAATACAAACCCAGTCCGAAATAAAAGGGTGCATCATCGCCAGACACCCGGGTTCAACACCAAAAAGCAAAATCCCTCTACAGGGCACGGAACCGTACTGGAAAGATGGCTTAATGTACCCTGTAAAATTCACAGTGCAGAGGGCGCCACACCAACTCACAGCCTTAGAGCATGTTGGATACTCCGGCAGGTGGCAAAAATTGGCGAAGATCTTCTAATTCCAGAAGCCACATAAAGCCACCCCAGAAACACCAGGTTCGGGCCCTCTCTGATCTCGTGGTAGATCTACTCTTGTACTACCCATATTATCAATATTAATCAAGTTGGACGTAGTGTTTTACCTCCTTCAAGAGGGCCCGAACCTGGGTAAAAACATCGTGTCCCTCGTCTCCTGTTACCATCCGCCTAGACGCACAGTTCGGGACCCCCTACCCGAGATCCGCCAGTTTTGACACCGACAATCATGCTCAAGAAGGTGTTGACACATCAAGTGATGCCCAAGGTCAAGCTCTCTCCTCCAAGCAAGTTCAAGAACAAGAACAAGCTCAAGACGACGCTCAAGATGATCAAGTGACCACTCCTCATCTCACCCCCGAGGAGGATTTGGAGCGTCGTGCCGCCAAGGTTGCTTCCAAGCTCTCCACCAAGGATCATCTCATGACGAATGTGCTTGGAAGCTTAAGAAAGGGGGTAAGCACTCGTAGACAAGTAGCAAACTATTGTGAGCATCACGCGTTTGTCTCTTGTGTCGAACCCCACAAGGTCTATGAGGCGCTAGAAGATCCGGATTGGCTCAATGCCATGCATGAAGAACTCAACAACTTCGAGCGGAACAAAGTGTGGAGATTGGTGCCAAGACCGACGGGGAACCACAATGTCATTGGAACCAAGTGGATTTTAAGAACAAGCAAGCTGCCCATGGAATTATCATTCGCAACAAGGCTCGTTTGGTAGCACAAGGCTACTCCCAAGTCGAGGGTATCGACTACGGTGAAACCTTTGCTCCCGTTGCTCGTCTTGAATCCATTCGCATGTTGATTGCATATGCTTCTCATCATAACTTTAAGTTACAACAAATGGATGTGAAGAGTGATTTTCTTAATGGTCCTATTAATGAATTGGTTTACGTCAAGCAACCCCCCGGGTTCGAGGATCCCTACTTTCCCGATCATGTGTATCAACTCGATAAGGCACTCTATGGCCTTAAACAAGCCCCACGTGCGTGGTATGACCACCTTACCGAGTTGTTACAAGACCGTGGTTTTGAAGTTGGGCTAATCGACCCCACTCTTTTTACTAAGAAGGTCAAAGGGGAGTTGTTTGTGTGCCAATTATATGTTGATGATATTATCTTTGGTTCACCTAACAAAGCTTTCAATGAGGAATTTGCCGCTCTCATGACCTCAAAGTTCGAGATGTCTTCCATGGGAGAGTTGAAGTTCTTTCTAGGGTTCGAAGTGAAGCAAAGAAGAGAAGGAACCTTCATCAACCAAGCCAAATACACTCAAGACATGCTCAAGAGATTCAAGCTAAGTGACGTCAAGCCGGCTTCCACTCCAATGCCCACCAAGTGCCAACTTGACATAGATCCCAATGGTAAAGCGGTGGATCAAAAGGTATATCGCTCCATGATTGGATCCTTGCTTTACCTTTGTGCATCTAGACTGGATATCATGTCGAGTGTGGGAATTTGTGCACGGTTTCAAGCCGCACCTAAGGAAAGTCACTATGTGGCGGTCAAACGAATATTTCGATATTTGGCTCATACCCCAAACTTTGGCTTATGGTACCCAAGAGGATCAAACTTCAAGCTTGTAGGGTACTCGGATTCCGATTGGGAGGGAGACAAAGTGGATAGGAAGTCCACTTCCGGAGGGTGCCAATTCCTTGCTTGCTCTTTGGTAAGTTGGTCTTCCAAAAAGCGAAGTTGTGTGTCTCTCTCGTCCACCAAAGCGGAGTATGTAGCGGCTGGTAGTTGTTGTGCACAACTCCTATGGATGAGGCAAACTTTGAAGGATTACGGTGTCACTTGTGACAAAGTGCCTCTTTGGTGTGACAATGAAAGTGCCATCAAGATCTCTCTCAACCCGGTGCAACACTTCAAGACGAAGCATATTGAGATTCGGTATCACTTCATCTGGGATCACATTAGGCGAGGAGAGATCGAGCTCAACTATGTCAACACTCATGATAACCTTGCAGATATTTTCACGAAGCCCTTGGATGAAGCAAGATTTCGTGAGTTAAGGCATGAGATAAATATCATTGATTCGAGCAATGTGGCTTGAACCCTTGCACACCCCACCACGCTCAATTTGTTGTCTAGTTTAGGTGTAGGCATGGACATAGGGGGAGTGTTGTTCTCTCAATGAACTCTCCCTCCCCCCATTATGCATAAATTGATCAAGTCTTTCACTTTAGCCATTGTTGATGGTACTTGTGTTTCAAAGACGAGTTTTGGTCATGGGCCCAAGGTTAAAATCTTCGCGGCGCCATACCTCTTGACTCAAACATAGGTGGCCTCGGCCACCGCCCTCTCTTGAAGAGGTGTGTCTTGGCCGTTTGCTGGTGTGCTCTCTCTTCTTGCCTTTTTGTTTTTTCTTCGAGCTAAGCCATGTTGTTTGGTTGCCGTGGCGTGCTGGGCGGTACTACCGCTGGTGGTGCGCAGTACTACCGCTTATAAGCGGTACTACCGCCCCCCAACGCGGTACTACCGCTGAGAGACGGGACCAGGGGGTTATATCGGGGCAGGGGGAGGTTTCTTCTCCCCCACACCCATTTGCTTTGCCCCCTCTTTCCTCTTCCTCTCTCCAGCCTCACCTCGCCACGGGAGGGCTCCGGCGGATCTTCGTCTGTGGGGCGTCCCTCTCCATTTCCTTCGGTGGAGTCGATCCCCACCTCGTTCTCTTGCCATGGATGCCGGTATTGCCCCCGTTCCTTCTCTCCTTTTGTCTCGTTTTCAGATCTTGTTTCTTAGGGGCAATGGTGGTTGCATCTCTAGATTTTTGGCTAAATCTAGGCTTGAGTAGGTTGGATAAGGCAACTAGACTATCTATATTAGAGTTTGGTAGGAATATTTTTGAATTTGGCAGGCCGGTAGTGCTGGATCTGACCACGGTAGTAGGAAACTGTTGTTTTCCCGCCTCGAGCGGTACTACCGCTCTTGTTGGAGCGGTACTACCGCTTGACCTCGAGCGGTACTACCGCCCTCTTTGGAACGGTACTACCGCTTGGGCGGTACTGCCGCGGGCATGTCACGGTACTATCGCTGCCTGCCAAGTTCCATCATGTTCCTGCCTTACCTTGATCCTTTTGGTGTGTTTGTTGGCTTATGCTCGTTCTTTCTGGTTGTTTTGCGTGTTCTTGTGTTTGGTTCCAGGTGATGAACATCCTGAGCATCAAGCTCGCCGTGTCAACCCCGGGCGTGCAACGTCAAAGCGCTACCGCACCTCTGACTCAGCAGGTGGTTCCTCTAGCACTCAACCGCCACCAACAGGTGCATCCGCAAGTGCTCCTCCACCACCTCAGCAGTCGAAGAGATCCGCGAACAAGCCAAAGGGAAAGACTGTGACTAAGATGACTGCCAAGGAGTTTTGGGAAAAGCATCGCCGCAATCCCTATGAGGTGGACCAAGATCCCACTTTGGTCAACCGCCCGTTCTAGAACCGCTTTCAGTTTTCCATCTATTTTGATGTGATCAAGGCCAAGAAGAATCTCTATGTTGATGTTCGCTCCATCGACACTGATGCCATGGAGAAGGACCCTGAGTACTTTGGCGAAGCCCTTCAGATGTGCACTCAGATGAACATTCTCAGGATCATGCAGTTCAACAAGGATTTCGATGCAGATTTGGTGGCTCAATTCTTTGCTACTGTTCATCTTGGAACGGATGCCGACAGGACTCTGACTTGGATGACCAACGGCAAGTTGCTTTCCGTCAAGTGAAAGGCCATCATGGAGTTACTTGATGTGGAAGATCACGGGCTTGAGACTTCAGTAGGTTTCCGCCCTCACCGCAATACTACATCCACTCACAAGCAAGCCCTTTAGCCCTACTGCACTCTGAAGGTTCACCCAGTGACTAAGAAGGAAACCTATGAGCTGTCTACATATCTAGACATTCTTCATCATGTCTTCCGTGAGACTCTCTTCCCTCGCATCGGGAATCTGGATATGGTCCACTCATATCTCGTGGACATGCTTCTTTTCTGTCAGCATGAGAAGGAAGCAAACACTGGAGAGAGCCTGGATATTTCTCAGGTTATGTGGTCTGAACTTCTCTCTGTCGTTTTTGAGCGCAAGTGCCCGATATATGGTCCATTCATCATGAGGCTCATTGAGAGGTCCTGGGCACAGGTTTATCCCAGAGTGATGCTGGAAACTGGAGACTTGGTTTCTCATGAGATCAAGCGTCTGAGGAAGAAGGACAATTGGGGCATCCCAGCGCCTAAACCCAGGGGTCCGTCTGCTACTGCTGCTGCCATGGAGACCGAGGGTGGGGCTGCCACTGATGATCACGAGGAGGGCTTTGGGCCCTCTAGTGCAGAACCTTCATGGGCAAAGAAGCTTAAACGCAAGATGAAGAAGCTTTTCTGCATGGAGTCTCATGGTCAGTACATGACTCGTGTGGCGCAGAAGCATGCCAGGGTGCGCCACAAGGAGCTCATGCGTCACCTGGGAGCGACAGTTGCCAGTGGTTCCGAGGGACAGGTCACTGAAGAGGAGGAATGGATTCACCAGCATTGCCCTTGGACCGACTCCGACGCCGAGCAGTTTCCGACCAACGACGGAGATGCAGACGATCACGCTGAGATGTGATGTTCCGCTTGCCATCACCTGGAGTCGTAGCATCGCTCTTTGCCCTTTTGGTGTCTCGATGCCAAAGAGGGAGAGAGTTTAGGGATTTGTGTTGTTGCCGTGCTACGAGTGTGTCTTTGTGTCGTCTTGTGTTTTCTTGTGTGTTCTCTCGTTGTCTTTGTTTGGTTTGGTTTGGTGCCTGTGAGACCTAAGTTCTAGACATATGGTGTGAGACATATGCTCCCTATCGCTACCTTATTACTTATGTCTATTCAGTACTGAAGTATATTGTGAGTTGCATGCTTGTCCTGTTTTATACTCTTCTCTCATATATCATGTGCTTAGAATTGTTGGACTATAAAATACAAGGGGAGTGTTGATCCGGATGTGTGTGTCTTGCATTCCAAAGGCTCCACTTACTAGGTGCACACACTCAGGGGGAGCCCGTCTATATTTTGTAGTTCTTAGTTCTCTTACTTTTATATCTTTTCCTTGTGCAAATCCCTAGTTGTCACCAATCCACCAAAAAGGGGGAGATTGTTGAGGCATATCTCTCTCGATGTAGTTTTGGTGATTGATGACAACATGTTTGCGGACTAATCGTGTGCTTTGAGTATTTCACAGATTCATCCTTGGCACGAGACGTTTTCTTTCCTTCGGAGTGTCATTCAAGACGGTGTAGCTCTTTCGTTTCTCTTTCGATGGACTAGTTGCGTAGAGGGCACCGTACTATCAAGAGGGGGTCCACTGGGGTATTGCTTGGGTGGAATCAACACGTACACATCAGCTTCTCACCCTCAGAGCTCTTCCACTTTGTTGGAGAGATCTCTTCCCTTTTTGTGTCATGTCTGGGTTCCAGCGGTAGTACCGCGCAACCCAGCGGTAGTACCGTTGAGGAGTCACAACCGGCAGTACCGCTCTGCAGCGGTAGTACCACCGGTGACTCCACAGCAGTACTACCGCTGGCCTGCCTAGCACCACCGCCTCGTCCTCAGCCTCGACGGAGAGATCTTCTCTCTCTTGTCTGTGTCCCAGCGGTAGTACCGCACTACCCAGCGGTAGTACCACCGAAGGGTCACAAGCGGCAGTACCGCCGGTGACCCCGCAGTTGTACTACCGCTGGGCTGTCTGGCTCCTACCGCCTCGACTCGAGGGCTCTTTTTCTCATGTCGGGTTTTGCAGCACTAGTTGCGGCAGTAGAGGCGGTAGTACCATTTCGGAGCGGTAGTACCGCCCTTACCACCGCGGTAGTACCGCGCTGGGTCCAAATCCCTGCTGCTCTCCTCTGCGCGGCAGTACCGCTAGCTGCAGCGGCAGTACCGCTGGCTCAGTGGTAGTACCCCCCCCCTTAGAGGTACTACCGCCCTGTGCGGGGCTGGTTGGTGGGGCAACGGCTGGATTGTTGCCCCCACTATAAAAGGGGGTCCCCTTCTTCCCCGTTGACTCACCTCTTCCCCCTCAAGCTCCATTAATGCTCAAGCTCCATTAATGCTCCAAGCTCCAATTTTGCCCGATCTATCTCTCTAGCCAATCAAACTTATTTATTTGCTCGGGAGTGGTTGAGAAGGCCTCGATCTACACTTCCACCAAGGTATTTTCGATTCCCCCACTCATCCCTAGCGGATCTTGTTACTCTTGGCTGTTTGAGCACCCTAGACGGTTGAGGTCACCACGGAGCCATAGTCCATTGTGATGAAGCTTTGTGATATTGTTGGGAGCCTCTGATTAAGTTGTGGAGATTGCCCCAACCTTGTTTATAAAGGTCCGGTTGCCGCCTTCAAGGGCACCAATAGTGGAATCACGACATCTCGCATTGTGTGAGGGCGTGAGGAGAATACGGTGGCCCTAGTGGCTTCTTGGGGAGCATTGTGCCTCCACACCACTCTAATGGAGACGTACTTCCCCTCAAAAGGAAGGAACTTCGGTAACACATCCTCGTCTTCACCGGATCCACTCTTGGTTATCTCTTACCTTTACTTGTGCAAACTCTTTAGTGTTATTTCTCTTGCTTGCTTGTTTGCTTGTTGTTATTGCATCATATAGGTTGCTCACCTAGTTGCACATCTAGACAACCTACTTTGATGCAAAGTTTAATTTGGTAAAGAAAAGCTAAAAATTGTTAGTTGCCTATTCACCCCCCTCTAGTCAACCATATCGATCCTCTCATAAGTTACCATCTTATTTATATGGAAATTACCGGGGCATAAAAGTGGTCCTCCAATTCTCCCCACATGAAAATGAATTAGAATACCCAAAAGTTGATGTCATCCTTGATTCCCCTTTATTTCGAAACTTCAAAATGTTTTGTAGTTCAAATCGTTGGTCCGATCGAAAAGATTCTCAAAGAAAGCATCAAAACTAGATACTATGTTGATTTGTTCAGATAACTTTTATTTCGGATCAAAAGTTACTACTTCTGGGCTAAGTAAGGTATCACGCCTGAGCTACATATGTTACTATGTTGTTTACAGATATATAAATTATCATGGTCTGCGATATGTGAGATACCATGCTATTCACACAAAAAGTTACTGAGGGGATATTTCATCAACCCCCCCCCCCCCACCCACATGCCAAAGTTATCAGGACCGAGGTACATAAGTTACTAGGTCCGCATATGTGAGTTACCATGATATTCATATAAAAGAAAAACTGCTGATGTCATCAAAGATTTCTTTGAAATTCAAACTTTAAAATGTTTTGTAGCACAAACCATAGCTCTGATTGAAAAACTGTTTTCACATAAAAGATTCGTCGCGACGAGATCTTCGAATCTAGATCCCATGTTGGTATGTTTCGTCGACTTCTTTTCAGGGTCAAAAGTTATCAGGCCCAGGCTAAGAGCATTGCTAGTAGAACCCTCAAACCCTCAAACCCTTATAGCTGTTTTAAGGGTTGAGAAGTGCCACTTTTTGACACTTTTAAGGGTTGAAAAACAGGGGCAAAGACTAGAACCCTCAAACCCAACCCTTAAACTGCTTTAAGGGTTGGATTTGAGGGTTCTAGTCTTTGCCTCAACCCCAACCTTTAAAACTGTCATTTCATATATCACATATTTCATCACATTTCATCATATGACATATCACAAATTCCATCACATTTGACATAAAACAATAATCATTCTAGTTATTATTACAACACCGAATAAAACAATAATCATTCAAATTATTACAACAATGTTTGAGCAAATTACACTAATTGTTCGAATCAAATAGGACATAGAAAAGTAAAACAAAGATACATCATGGGCCAATGCGCCGCCCATCCAACTGCCAGTGGTGCTCTATTAGATCATCCCGGAGCCAACCATGAGTGGTTGCATCCTCAATCTCATGATGTGCTTGAAGAAAAGCGTGTATGCAAGAAGGGTTTCTTTCCGGTTGCACACGGGTACCAACATTGTCATAGAAACAAGGGAGGTTTAACCCTCTTTCATCCTCTAGGATCATGTTGTGTAGAATCACACAACATTTCATGATGTTCATCAAGGTTTTTTTGTCCCAAAACCGAGTTGGACCATGAACTATGGCAAACCTTGCTTGCAAAACACCGAAAGCTCTCTCAATATCCTTCCAGGCTGCCTCTTGTGCCTTGGTGAAATGAGCCTCTTTTCTTGTTAAGGGCACCCCATTTTTCTCCTTGATGGACTTCACAAGAGTTGCCCATTCGGGATAGATGCCATCGGTGAGATAGTATCCCATTGAGTACTCATTGTCCATGATTTTGTAGTTGCAAGCTGGAGCATCCCCAGAAATTAATCTTTTGAACAAAAGAGATCTATTGAGGATATTGATATCATTGAGTGTTCCCGGCAACCCAAAGAATGCATGCCAAATCCATGTGTCCTGAGATGCTACGGCCTCAAGCACAATGGTGGCATCACGGCTTTTACCGCAATACATTCCGTGTCATGCCTTTGGACAATTTTTCCACCTCCAATGCATGCAATCAAGACTACCTAGCATCCCCAGCCATCCCCTTTTTTCATTCATTTCCATTAATCTCTTTGTATCTTCCTCGTTTGGTGCCCGAAGATACTGCTCACTGTACAACCGGATGACCAACTTGGCAAACCTACGGACTGACTCCGTGGTTGTATCTTGCCCAATGCGAAGATACTCGTCGGTATAATCCGCGGGCATGCCATAAGCGAGTACCCGCATTGCCGCCGATATCTTTTGATATGCACTAAACCCCATGATACCGGCGGCGGATCTACGACGTTTAAAGTAATAGGAGGCGGCCTCACAATCGGTGACAATCTTCACAAACAAACTACGCCACATTCGGTACCTTCTGCGGAAGAGACGAGGAGGGTATGTAGGTACCTCCGCCAAGTAGTCTTCCATCAAATGCTCGTGTCCGAGAGCGCGGTTCCGGTAGATGGTGACTCGCCCCATCTTCGACCCTCTCCTCTGATCCATCAGCTTCATGCAGTTTTCAAACGATTGCATGTCGATGAGGAGGCTCATCATCTCGACGTCGTCGTCTTGCAACAACTCGTCGATGTCCGAATCGTCGGATGACGACCAACCCGACGAATTGGACAACGAGTCCATGTCGTTGTTGTTCACCTCCATCTACACAATACAAAAAACAATAAATTGTGAGTGCCAACAATGAATCAAAAAGGAAAAAAATAAAACAAAAAGAAAGAAAAGGAAGCATACCTGCGGGGAGCTCGGGGCGGCGGCGCGGCTGCCTCTAGCCCGCCTGGCCTCTGGCGCGGCGGCTCGAGGAGGCCTGAGGCTGGCCTGCCTCTTGCCGCTGGGGGCGGGAAGCGGCTGGGGGGCGGGAGCCGACTCGGGGACGGGGGGCGGGGAACGACGGCTGAGGCGGGCGGCCGGGGGGCAGGGCGCGGCGGGGCGAGAGGCGGCGGGGCGGGAGGCCGGGGGGCGGGACGCTGGGGCGGGAGGCGGCGGGGAGGGAGGCCGGGGGGCAGGGCGCGGGGCGGGAGGCGGCGGGGAACGGCGGATCCGGCGGCGGGGAGTGTGGCGCAGGGGCGGGACGGCGGAGGCGTCGAGGGGAGGCAGGGGGGCGGCTGGATTGGCGGCGGGCGACGGCCGGCGGCTTGGGAGGGAGGAGGCGGGAGGTTGGGGACGGGAAACTTCCCTCCCGCGCGACGAGGGAAGGGAGTGCGGGCTGGGGTCGAGCGCCCCCCCCCCTCCAACCCTCACTTCTACAGTTTGAAATTGGGTTTGAGGGTTGGACCCTTACTTTTTTTGAGGGTTTGAGGGTGTAGGGGTTCTAGTCTTTGCATTTTTTTGTTGCAATCCGGATAAAAGCGGTTATTTTTTAGGGTTTGAGGGTTTAGGGGTACTACTAGTAATGCTCTAAGTAAGTTATCACGTCTATGATACGTAAGTTACCATCTTATTTATATAGAAAATACCGGGGCATAAAAGTGTTGGAAATATGCCCTAGAGGCAATAATAAATTGGTTATTATTATATTTCCTTGTTCATGATAATCGTTTATTATCCATGCTAGAATTGTATTGATAGGAAACTCAGTTACATGTGTGGATACATAAACAACACCATGTCCCTAGTAAGCCTCTAGTTGACTAGCTCGTTGATCAATAGATGGTTACGGTTTCCTGACCATGGACATTGGATGTCATTGATAACGGGATCACATCATTAGGAGAATGATGTGATGGACAAGACCCAATCCTAAGCCTAGCACAAGATCATGTAGTTCGTATGCTAAAGCTTTTCTAATGTCAAGTATCATTTCCTTAGACCATGAGATTGTGCAACTCCCGGATACCGTAGGAGTGCTTTGGGTGTGCCAAACATCACAACGTAACTGGGTGGCTATAAAGGTACATTACAGGTATCTCCGAAAGTGTCTGTTGGGTTGGCACGAATCGAGACTGGGATTTGTCACTCCGTGTAAACGGAGAGGTATCTCTGGGCCCACTCGGTAGGACATCATCATAATGTGCACAATGTGATCAAGGAGTTGATCATGGGATGATGTGTTACGGAACGAGTAAAAGAGACTTGCCAGTAACGAGATTGAACAAGGTATCGGGATACCGACGATCGAATCTCGGGCAAGTATCGTACCGCTAGACAAAGGGAATTGTATACGGGATTGATCGAATCCTCGACATCGTGGTTCATTCGATGAGATCATCGTGGAACATGCGGGAACCAACATGGGTATCCAGATCCCGCTGTTGGTTATTGACCGGAGAACGTCTCGGTCATGTCTGCATGGTTCCCGAACCCGTAGGGTCTACACACTTAAGGTTCGATGACGCTAAGGGTTATAAAGGAAGTTTGTATGTGGTTACCGAATGTTGTTCGGAGTCCCGGATGAGATCCCGGACGTCACGAGGAGTTCCGGAATGGTCCGGAGGTAAAGATTTATATATGGAAAGTCCTGTTTTGGTCACCGGAAAAGTTTCGGGTTTTATCGGTAACGTACCGGGACCACCGTGAGGGTCCTGGGGGTCCACCAAGTGGGGCCACAAGCCCCGGAGGCTTGCATGGGCCAAGAGTGGGAAGGGACCAGCCCCTGAGTGGGCTGGTGCGCCTCCCACAAGGCCCAAGGCGCAGCTAGGAGGAGAAGAGGGAAACCCTAGGCGCAGATGGGCCTAAGGCCCACCCTAGGGCGCGCCCCCCTCTCCCCTTCTTGGCCGCCCCCCTCAAACCCATCTAGGGCTGCCGCCCCTCTAGGGGTGGGAACCCTAGAGGGGGCGCACCCTCCTCCCCTCCTCCTATAAATAGTTGAGGGTGGGGCTGCCCAACATATGACGATTTGATCTCTCCCTGGCGCAGCCCTACCTCTCTCCTCCTCGTCTCTTGCGGTGCTTGGCGAAGCCCTGCTGGAGTACCACGCTCCTCCACCACCACCACGCCGTTGTGCTGCTGCTGGATGGAGTCTTCCTCAACCTCTCCCTCTCTCCTTGCTGGATCAAGGCATGGGAGACGTCACCGGGCTGTACGTGTGTTGAACGCGGAGGTGCCATCCGTTCGGCACTGGGATCTCCAGTGATTTGGATCACGACGAGTACGACTCCTTCAACCCCGTTCTCTTGAACGCTTCTGCATAGTGATCTACAAGGGTATGTAGATGCACTCTTCTTCCCCTTGTTGCTAGTTTCTCCATAGAAGATCTTGGTGACACGTAGGAAAATTTTGAATTTCTGCTACGTTCCCCAACAAAAAGTGGTCCTCCAATTCTCCCCACATGCAAATGAATTAGAATACCCAAAAGTTGATGTCATCCTTGATTCCCCTTTATTTTGAAACCTCAAAATGTTTTGTAGTTCAAATCGTTGGTCCGATCGAAAAGTCTCTCAAAGAAAGCATCAAAATTAGATACTATGTTGATTTATTCAGATAACTTTTATTTCGGATCAAAAGTTACTACTTCTAGGCTAAGTAAGGTATCACGCCTAAGCTACATATGTTACCATGTTGTTTACAGATATATAAATTAGCATGGTCTGCGATATGTGAGATACCATGCTATTCACACAAAAAGTTACTGAGGGGATATTTCATCAACCCCCCCCCCCCACATGCCAAAGTTATCAGGACCGAGGTACATAAGTTACCAGGTCCGCATATGTGAGTTACCATGCTATTCACACAAAACTTACCGAGGGGATATTTCATCAACCCCCCCCCCTCCCATGTCAAAGTTATCAGGACCGAGGTACATAAGTTATCAGGTCAGTGATATGTGAATTACCATGCTATCCACACAAAAGTTACCGAGGGGATATTTCATCAACCCCCCCCCCATGCCAAAGTTATCAGGACCGAGGTACATAGGTTATTGGGCCTGCGACATGTGAGTTACCATGCCATTCACACAAAAGCTACCGAGGGATATTTTGTTGGGGAACGTAGTAGAAAACAAAGATTTTCCTATGGTTTCACCAAGATCCATCTAGGAGTTCATCTAGCAACGAGTGATTAGATGCATCTACGTACCTTGTAGATCGCAAGCGGAAGCGTTCAAAGAACGGGGATGAGGTAGTCGTACTCGACGTGATTCGAATCACCGAAGATCCTAGCACCGAACGGACGGTACCTCCGCGTTCAACACACGTACGGTTAGTGTAACGTCTCCTTCTTCTTGATCCAGCAAGAGGGAAGGAGAGGTTGAGGAAGATGGCTCCAGCAGCAGCACGACGGCATGGTGGTGATGGAGCTGCAGTACTCCGTCAGGGCTTCGCCAAGCGCTATGGAGGAGGAGGGGGTGTTGGAGAGGGAGAAGGAGGCAACCAAAGGCGTGGGTGAAAAAGCCCTCCCTCCCTCACTATATATAGGAGAGCCAAGGGGGGGGCGCCGGCCCTAGGAGATCCAATCTTCTAGGGTGGGGCGGCGGCCAGGGGAGGTTTCCCTCCCCCCCCCCAAGGCACCTAGGAGGTGCCTTCCCCTCCTAGGACTCTTCCCCCTTGAAACCCTAGGCGCATGGGCCTCTTGGGGCTGGTGCCCTTGGCCCATGTAGGCCAAGGCACACCCCCTACAGCCCATGTGGCCCCCCGGGACAGGTGGCCCCACCCGGTGGGCCCCCGGGACCCTTCCGGTGGTCCCGGTACAATACCGATGACCCCGAAACTTGTCCCGATGGCCGAAACAGGACTTCCCATATATAAATCTTTACCTCCGGACCATTCCGGAACTCCTCGTGACGTCCGGGATCTCATCCGGGACTCCGAACAACATTCGGGTTACTGCATATACATATCCCTACAACCCTAGCGTCACCGAACCTTAAGTGTGTAGACCCTACGGGTTCGGGAGACATGTAGACATGACCGAGACGACTCTTCGGTCAATAACCAACAGCGGGATCTGGATACCCATGTTGGCTCCCACATACTCCACGATGATCTCATCGGATGAACCACGATGTCGAGGATTCATGCAACCCCGTATGCAATTCCCTTTGTCAATCGGTATGTTACTTGCCCGAGATTCGATCGTCGGTATCCTAATACCTCGTTCAATCTCGTTACCGGCAAGTCACTTTACTCGTACCGTAATGCATGATCCCGTGACCAGACACTTGGTCACTTTGAGCTCATTATGATGATGCATTGCCGAGTGGGCCCAGTGATACCTCTCCGTCATACGGAGTGACAAATCCCAGTCTCGATCCGTGTCAACCCAACAGACACTTTCGGAGATACCTGTAGTGCACCTTTATAGTCACCCAGTTACGTTGTGACGTTTGGTACACCCAAAGCACTCCTACGGTATCCGGGAGTTACACGATCTCATGGTCTAAGGAAAGGATACTTGACATTGGAAAAACTCTAGCAAACGAACTACACGATCTTTATGCTATGTTTAGAATTGGGTCTTGTCCATCACATCATTCTCCTAATGATGTGATCTCGTTATCAATGATATCCAATGTCCATAGTCAGGAAACCATGACTATCTGTTGATCAACGAGCTAGTCAACTAGAGGCTTACTAGGGACATGATGGTGTCTGTTATTCACACATGTATTACGATTTCCGAATAATACAATTATAGCATGAATAAAGACAATTATCATGAACAAAGAAATATAATAGTAATGCTTTTATTATTGCCTCTAGGGCATATTTCCAACAGTCTCCCACTTGCACTAGAGTCAATAATCTAGTTACATTGTGATGAATCGAACACCCATGGAATTCTGGTGTTGATCATGTTTTGCTCTAGGGAGAGGTTTAGTCAACGGAACCGCTACATTCAAGTCCGTATGTACTTTAAAAATCTCTATGTCTCCATCTTGAACATTTTCACGAATGGAGTTGAAGCGACGCTTGATGTGCCTTGTCTTCTTGTGAAACCTGGGCTCCTTGGCAAGTGCAATAGCTCCAGTGTTGTCACAGAAGAGTTTGATTGGCCCCGAGGCATTGGGTATGACTCCTAGGTCGGTGATGAACTCCTTCACCCATATTGCTTCATGTGCTACCTCTGAGGCTGCCATGTACTCCGCTTCACATGTAGATCCCGCCACGACGCTCTGCTTGCAACTGCACCAGCTTACTGCCCCACCATTCAAAATATACACGTATCCGGTTTGTGACTTGGAGTCATCCAGATCTGTGTCGAAGCTAGCATCGACGTAACCCTTTACGACGAGATCTTCGTCACCTCCATAAACGAGAAACATTTCCTTAGTCCTTTTCAGGTACTTCAGGATATTCTTAACTGCTGTCCAGTGTTCCTTGCCGGGATTACTTTGGTACCTTCCTACCAAACTTACGGCAAGGTTTACATCAGGTCTGGTACACAGCATGGCATACATAATAGAACCTATGGCTGAGGCATAGGGGATGACACTCATCTCTTCTATATCTTCTGCCGTGGTCGGGCATTGAGCCGAGCTCAATCTCACACCTTGCAAAACAGGCAAGAACCCTTTCTTGGACTGATCCATTTTGAACTTCTTCAAAATCTTATCAAGGTATGTGCTTTGTGAAAGACCTATGAGGCGTCTTGATCTATCTCTATAGATCTTGATGCGTAATATATAAGCAGCTTCTCCAAGGTCCTTCATTGAAAAACTCTTATTCAAGTAGGACTTGATGCTGTCCAAGAGTTCTATATCATTTCCCATCAAAAGTATGTCATCTACATATAGTATGAGAAATGCTACAGAGCTCCCACTCACTTTCTTGTAAACGCAGGCTTCTCCATAAGTCTGCGTAAACCCAAACGCTTTGATCATCTCATCAAAGCGAATGTTCCAACTCCGAGATGCTTGCACCAGCCCATAAATCGAGCGTTGGAGCTTGCACACCTTGTCAGCATTCTTAGGATCGACAAAACCTTCCGGCTGTATCATATACAATTCTTCCTTAAGGAAACCATTAAGGAATGCCGTTTTGACGTCCATTTGCCAAATTTCATAATCATAAAATGCGGCAATTGCTAACATGATTCGGACGGACTTCAGCTTCGCTACCGGTGAGAAAGTCTCATCGTAGTCAACCCCTTGAACTTGTCGATAACCCTTAGCGACAAGCCTAGCTTAATAGATGGTCACATTACCATCCGCGTCTGTCTTCTTCTTAAAGATCCATTTATTTTCTATGGCTCGCCGTTCAACGAGCAAGTCAGTCAAAGTCCATACTTCGTTTTCATACATGGATCCTATCTCGGATTTCATGGCTTCTAGCCATTTGTCGGAATCCGGGCCCGCCATCGCTTCTTCATAGTTCGAAGGTTCGCCGTTGTCCAACAACATGATTTCCAAGACAGGGTTGCCGTACCACTCTGGTGCGGAACGTGTCCTTGTGGACCTTCGAATTTCAGTAGGAGCTTGATCAGAAGTGTCTTGATCATCATCAATAACTTCCTCTCTAGTTGGTGCAGGCACCTCAGGAACATTTTCTTGAGTTGTGCCATTTTCCGGTTCAAGAGGTAACACTTCATCAAGTTCTACTTTCCTCCCACTTACTTCTTTCAAGAGAAACTCTTTCTCTAGAAAGAATCCATTCTTGGCAACAAAGATCTTGCCTTCGGATCTGAGGTAGAAGGTATACCCAACAGTTTCTTTAGGGTATCCTATGAAGACGCATTTTTCTGACTTGGGTTCGAGCTTTTCAGGTTGAAGTTTCTTGACATAAGCATCGCATCCCCAAACTTTTAGAAACGACAGCTTAGGTTTCTTGCCAAACCATAATTCATACGGTGTCGTCTCAACGGATTTAGACGGAGCCCTATTTAAAGTGAATGTAGCTGTCTCTAGAGCGTATCCCCAAAAAGATAGCGGTAAATCGGTAAGAGACATCATAGACCGCACCATATCCAATAGAGTGCGATTACGACGTTCGGACACACCGTTACGCTGAGGTGTTCCAGGCGGCGTGAGTTGTGAAACGATTCCACATTTCCTTAAGTGTGTGCCAAATTCGTGACTCAAGTATTCTTCTCCACGATCTGATCGTAGAAACTTGATTTTCTTGTCACGTTGATTCTCAACCTCACTCTGAAATTCCTTGAACTTTTCGAAGGTTTCAGACTTGTGTTTCATTAAGTAGACATACCCATATCTACTCAAGTCATCAGTGAGGGTGAGAACATAACGATAGCCACCGCGAGCCTCAACACTCATTGGACCGCACACATCAGTATGTATGATTTCCAATAAGTTGGTTGCTCGCTCCATTGTTGCTGAGAACGGAGTCTTGGTCATCTTATCCATGAGGCATTGTTCGCACGTGTCAAATGATTCATAATCAAGAGACTCTAAAAGTGTGGGGAACGTAGCATAAATTCAAAATTTTCCTACGTGTCACCAAGATCAATCTATGGAGTAATCTAGCAACGAGGGGAAGGAGATTGCATCTACATACCCTTGTAGATCGCTAAGCGGAAGCGTTCAAGAGAACGGGGTTGATGGAGTCGTACTCATCGTGATCCAAATCACCGGAGATCCTAGTGCCGAACGGACGGCACCTCCGCGTTCAACACACGTACAGCCCGACGATGTCTCCCATGCCTTGATCCAGCAAGGAGAGAGGGAGAGGTTGAGGAAGACTCCATCCAGCAGCAGCACAACGGCGTGGTGGTGATGGAGGAGCGTGGCAATCCCTGCAAGGCTTCGCCAAGCACCGTGAGATATGAGGAGGAAGAGAGGGAGGGCTGCACCAATAGGCAGAGATCAGATCGCATGTATTGGGCAGCCCCTAGGCCTCATATATATAGGGAGAGGGAGGAGGGTGCGCCCCCTCTAGGGTTCCCACCCCTAGGGGGGCGGCGGCCCTAGATGGGAAAGGGGAGGCGGCCAAGAGGGGAGAGGAGAGGGAGGCGCACCAATATGGGCCCTAAGGCCCATATCCCCTTAGGGTTTGCCCCCTTTCCACCTCTTAGGCACCTTGGGCCCTTGTGGGGGGGCGCACCAGCCCACCTGGGGCTGGTACCCTCCCACACTTAGCCCACGCAAGCCTCTGGGGTTGGTGGCCCCACTTGGTGGACCCCAGGGACCCTCCCGGTGGTCCCGGTACGTTACCGATAAACCCCGAAACTCTTCCGGTGACCAAAACAAGACTTCCCATATATAAATCTTTACCTCGGGACCATTCCGGAACTCCTCGCGACGTCCGGGATCTCATCCGGGACTCCGAACAACATTCGTAACCACATACAAACTTCCTTTACAACCCTAGCGTCATCGAACCTTAAGTGTGTAGACCCTACGGGTTCGGGAGACATGCAGACATGACCGAGACGTTCTCCGGTCAATAACCAACAGCGGGATCTGGATACCCATGTTGGCTCCCACATGTTCCACGATGATCTCATCGGATGAACCACGATGTCAAGGACTTAATCAATCCCGTATACAATTCCCTTTGTCTATCGGTACGATACTTGCCCGAGATTCGATCGTCGGTATCCCGATACCTTGTTCAATCTCGTTACCGGCAAGTCTCTTTACTCGTTCCGTAACACATCATCCCGTGATCAACTCCTTGATCACATTGTGCACATTATGATGATGTCCTACCGAGTGGGCCCAGAGATACCTCTTCGTTTACACGGAGTGACAAATCCCAGTCTCGATTCGTGCCAACCCAACAGACACTTTCGGAGATACCTGTAGTGTACCTTTATAGCCACCCAGTTACGTTGTGACGTTTGGCACACCCAAAGCATTCCTACGGTATCCGGGAGTTGCACAATCTCATGGTCTAAGGAAATGATACTTGACATTGGAAAAGCTTTAGCATACGAACTACACGATCTAGTGCTATGCTTAGGATTGGGTCTTGTCCATCACATCATTCTCCTAATGATGTGATCCCGTTATCAACGACATCCAATGTCCATGGTCAGGAAACCGTAACCATCTATTGATCAACGAGCTAGTCAACTAGAGGCTTACTAGGGACATGGTGTTGTCTATGTATCCACACATGTATCAGAGTTTCCTATCAATACAATTCTAGCATGGATAATAAATGATTTTCATGAACAAGGAAATATAATAATAATCAATTTATTATTGCCTCTAGGGCATATTTCCAACAGTCTCCCACTTGCACTAGAGTCAATAATCTAGTTCACATCGCCATGTGATTAACACTCATAGGTCACATCGCCATGTGACCAACATCCAAAGAGTTTTACTAGAGTCAATAATCCAGTTCACATCACTATGTGATTAACACTCAATGAGTTTTGGGTTTGATCATGTTGCTTGTGAGAGAGGTTTTAGTCAACGGGTCTGAACCTTTCAGATCCGTGTGTGCTTTACAAATCTCTATGTCATCTCCTAGATGTAGCTACCACGTTCTATTTGGAGCTATTCCAAATAACTGTTCTACTTGGAGCTATTCTAAATTGTCGCTCCATTATATGTATCCGGTATCTCTACTCAGAGCTATCCGGATAGGTGTTAAGCTTGCATCGACGTAACCCTTTACGACGAACTCTTTTACCACCTCCATAATCGAGAAAATTCCTTAGTCCACTAGTTACTAAGGATAACTTTGACCGATGTCCTGTGATCCATTCTTGGATCACTCTTGTACCCCTTGACTGACTCATGGCAAGGCACAATTCAAGTGTGGTACACAGCATAGCATACTGTAGAGCCTACGTCTTAAGCATAGGGGACGACCTTCGTCCTTCCTCTTTCTTCTGCCGTGGTCGAGCTTTAAGTCTTAACTTCATACCTTACAACTCAGGCAAGAACTCCTTCTTTGACTGATCCATCTTGAACACCTTCAAGATCATGTCAAGGTATGTGCTCATTTGAAAGTACTATTAAGCGTTTTGATCTATCCTTATAGATCTTGATGCTCAATGTTCAAGTAGCTTAATCCAGGCTTTCCATTGAAAAACACTTTCCAAATAACCCTATATGCTTTCCAGAAATTCTACGTCATTTCTGATCAACAATATGTCAACAACATATATTCATCAAAAATTCTATAGTGCTCCCACTCACTTCTTTGGAAATACAAGTTTCTCATAAACTTTGTATAAACCCAAAATCTTTGATCATCATCAAAGCACACATTCCAACTCCGAGATGCTTATTCCAGTCCTCAAAAGGATTGCTGGGGCTTTGCATACTTATTAGCATCTTTCAGGATTGACAAAACCTTTCGGTTGTATCACATACAACCTTTCCTCAAGAAAATCATCGAGGAAACAATGTTTTGACATCCTATCTGCAAGATTTCATAAATAATGCAGTAATCGCTAATATAATTCCAACAGACTCTTAGCATCGCTACGAGTGAGAAAGTCTCATCGTAGTCAACTCCTTGAACTTGTCGGAAAACATCTTAACGACAAGTCGAGCTTTCTTAATGGTGATACCTACCATCATTGTCCGTCTTCCTTTTAAAATCCATCTGCACTCAACAGCCTTACGACCATCAAGTAGTTCTTACAAAGTCTACACTTTGTTTTCATATATGGATCCTCTCTCAGATTTTATGGCCTCGAGCCATTTATCGGAATCCGGGCCCACCATCGCTTCTCCATAGCTCGTAGGTTCATTGTTGTCTAGCAACACGACTTCCAAGACAGGATTACGTACCACTCTAAAGTAGTACGCATCCTTGTCATCCCACGAGGTTTGGTAGTGACTTGATCTGAAGTTTCATGATCACTATCATAAGCTTCCACTTCAATTGGTGTAGGTGCCACAGGAACAACTCCCTGTGCCCTGCCACACACTAGTTGAAGAGACGGTTCAATAACCTCATCAAGTCTCCACCATCCTCCCACTCAATTCTTTCAAGAGAAACTTTTCCTCGAGAAAGGACCTGATTCTAGAAACAATCCCTTATTGTTTTCGGATCTGAGACAGGAGGTATACCCAACTGTTTTGGATGTCCTATGAAGATGCATTTATCCGCTTTGGGTTCGAGCTTATCAGCCTGAAACTTTTCCACATAAGCGTCGCAGCCCCAAACTTTTAAGAAATGACAGCTTAGGTTTCTCTAAACCATAGTTCATACGGTGTCATCTCATCGGAATTACGTGGTGCCCTATTTAAAGTGAATGTGGTTATCTCTAATGCCTAACCCATAAACTATCGTGGTAATTTGATAAGAGACATCATGGTATGCATTATATCCAATAGGGTGCAGTTATGATGTTCGGACACACCATCACACTATGGTGTTCCAGGCTGTATTAGTTGTGAAACAATTTCCACAATGTCTTAATTTTGTGCCAAACTCGTAATTCAGATATTCATCTCTATGATCATATCATAGATATCTTATCCTCTTGTCACGACGATCTTTCAACTTCACCCTGAAATTACTTGAACCTTTCAATAATTCAGACTCGTGATTCATCAAGTAAATCTACTCAAGTCATCTGTGAAGTAAGAACATAACGATATCCACTACATGCCTCAGCACTCATTGGACTGCACACATCAAAATGTATTACTTCCAGCAAGTTGCTTTCTAGTTCCATTTTACTGAAAACGAGGCTTTCAGTCATCTTTCCCATGTGGTAAGATTTGCATATCTCAAGTGATTCAAAATCAAGTGAGTCCAAACGATCCATCTGCATGGAGTTTCTTCATGCATATACACCAATAGACACGGTTTGCATGTCTCAAACTTTTCAAAAATGAGTGAGTCCAAAGATCCATCAACATGGAGCTTCTTCATGCGTTTTATACCGATATGACTTACATGGCAGTGCCACAAGTAGGAGGTACTATCATTACTATCTTTTGGCATGAACATGTGTATCACTACGATCGAGATTGAACAAACAATTCATTTTAGGTGTAAGACCATTGAAGGTATTATTCAAATAAACAGAGTAACCATTATTCTCCTTAAATGAATAACCGTATTGGGATAGACATAATCCAATCATGTCTATGCTCAACGCAAAAACCAATCTCGATGGTAGAGGGAGCTTGCGATGCTTGATCATATCAACCTTGGAAACACTTCCAACACATATCGTCGGCTCACCTTTAGCTAGTCTCCATTTATTCCGTAGCTTTTATTTCGAGTTACTAACACTTAGCAACTGAACCGGTATCTAATACCCTGGTGCTACTAGGAGTACTAGTAAAGTACACATCAACACAATGTATATCCAATATACTTCTATCGACCTTGCTAGCCTTCTCATCTACCAAGTATCTAAGGTAATTCTGCTCCAGTGGCTGTTCCCCTTATTACAGAAGCACTCAGTCTCGGGTTTGGGTTCAACCTTGGGTTTCTTCACTAGAGCAGCAGCTGAATTGCCGTTTCATGAAGCATCCCTTTGTTCCCTTGCCCTTCTTGAAACTAGTGGTTTCACCAACCATCAACAATTGATGCTCCTTCTTGATTTCTACTTTCACGGTGTCAAACATCGCGAATATCTCAAGGATCATCATATATGTCCCTGATATATCATAGTTTATCACGAAGATCTAGCAGCTTGGTGGTAATGACTTCGGAGAACCATCACTATTTCATCTGGAAGATCAACTCCCACTCGATTCAAGCGATTGTTGTACTCAGACAATCTGAGCACAAGCACAACAATTGAGCTTTTCTCCTTAGTTTGCAGGCTAAGAAAATCGTCGGAGGTCTTATACCTCTTGACGTGGGCACGAGCCTGAAATCCCAATTTCAGCCCTCAAAACATCTCATATGTTTTGCGACGTTTCAAAAACGTCTTCGGTGCCTCAACTCTAAACCGTTTAACTGAACTATCACGTAGTTATCAAAATGTGTATGTCAGATGTTCGCAACATCCACAGACGACGTTCGAGGTTCAGCACACTGAGCGGTGCATTAAGGACATAAGCCTTCTATGAAGCAATGAGGACAATCCTCAGTTTACGGACCTAGTCCGCATAATTCTACTATCAACTTTCAACTAAATTTTCTCTAGGAACATATCTAAACAGTAGAACTGAAGCGCGAGCTATGACATAATTTGCAAAGATCTTTTGACTATGTTCAGGATAATTAAGTTCATCTTATGAACTCCCACTCAGATAGACATCCCTCTAGTCATCTAAGTGATTACATGATCCGAGTCAACTAGGCCGTGTCCGATCATCACGTGAGACGGACTAGTCATCATCGGTGAACATCTTCATGTTGATCGTATCTACCATACGACTCATGCTCGACCTTTCGGTCTCTGTGTTCCGACGCCATGTCTGTACATGCTAGGCTTGTCAAGTTAACCCTAAGTGTTTTGCGTGTGTAAATCTGTCTTACACCCGTTGTATGTGAACGTAAGAATCTAACACCCGATCATCACGTGGTGCTTCAAAACAACGAACTGTCGCAACGGTGCACAGTTAGGGGAGAACACTTCTTGAAATTGTTGTAAGGGATCATCTTATTTACTACCGTCGTTCTAAGTAAACAAGATGTATAAACATGATAAACATCACATGTAATCAAATAGTGACATGATATGGCCAATATCATATTGCTCCTTTTGATCTCCATCTTCGGGGCTCCATGATCATCATCGTCACCGGCATGACACCATGATCTCCATCATCGTGTCTCCATGAAGTTGTCACGTCATCTATTACTTCTACTACTACAGCTAACGGTTAGCAATAAAGTAAAGTAATTACATGACGTTTATGTTGACACGCAGGTCATAAATAAATTAAGACAACTCCTATGGCTCCTGCCGGTTGTCATACTCATCGACATGCAAGTCGTGATTCCTATTACAAGAACATGATCAATCTCATACATCACATATATCATTCATCACATCCTTTGGCCATATCACATCACATAGCATACCCTGCAAAAACAAGTTAGACGTCCTCTAATTGTTGTTGCATGTTTTACGTGGCTGCTATGGGTTTCTAGCAAGAACGTTTCTTACCTACGCAAAAACCACAACGTGATATGCCAATTGCTATTTACCCTTCATAAGGACCCTTTTCATCGAATTCGATCCGACTAAAGTGGGAGAGATAGACACCCGCCAGCCACCTTATGCAACTAGTGCATGTTTGTCGGTGGAACCAGTCTCACGTAAGAGTACGTGTAAGGTCGGTCCGGGCCGCTTCATCCCATAATGCCACCGAATCAAGATTGGACTAGTAACGGTAAGCATATTGAACAAAATCAACGCCCACAACTACTTTGTGTTCTACTCGTGCATAGAAACTACGCATAGACCTAGCTCATGATGCCACTGTGGGGAACGTAGCAGAAATTCAAAATTTTCCTACGTGTCACCAAGATCAATCTATGGAGTAATCTAGCAATGAGGGGAAGGAGATTGCATCTACATACCCTTGTAGATCGCGCGCGGAAGCGTTCAAGAGAACGGGGTTGATGGAGTCGTACTCGTCGTGATCCAAATCACCGGAGATCCTAGTGCCGAACGGACGGCACCTCCGTGTTCAACACACGTACAGCCCGACGATGTCTCCCATGCCTTGATCCAGCAAGGAGAGAGGGAGAGGTTGAGGAAGACTCCATCCAGCAGCAGCACAACGGCGTGGTGGTGATGGAGGAGCGTGGCAATCCCTGCAGGGCTTCGCCAAGCACCGCGATATATGAGGAGGAAGAGAGGGAGGGTTGCACCAATAGGCAGAGATCAGATCGCATGTATTGGGCAGCCCCTAGGCCTCATATATATAGGGAGAGGGAGGAGGGTGCGCCCCCTCTAGGGTTCCCACCCCTAGGGGGGGCGGCAGCCCTAGATGGGAAAGGGGAGGCGGCCAAGAGGGGAGAGGAGAGGGAGGCGCACCAATATGGGCCCTAAGGCCCATATCCCCTTAGGGTTTGCCCCCTTTCCACCTCTTAGGCACCTTGGGCCCTTGTGGGGGGCGCACCAGCCCACCTGGGGCTGGTCCCCTCCCACACTTAGCCCACGCAAGCCTCCGGGGTTGGTGGCCCCACTTGGTGGACCCCCGGGACCCTCCCGGTGGTCCCGGTACGTTACCGATAAACCCCGAAACTCTTCCGGTGACCAAAACAGGACTTCCCATATATAAATCTTTACCTCCGGACCATTACGGAACTCCTCGTGACGTCCGGGATCTCATCCGGGACTCCGAACAACATTCGGTAACCACATACAAACTTCCTTTACAACCCTAGCGTCATCGAACCTTAAGTGTGTAGACCCTACGGGTTCGGGAGACATGCAGACATGACCGAGACGTTCTCCGGTCAATAACCAACAGCGGGATCTGGATACCCATGTTGGCTCCCACATGTTCCATGATGATCTCATCGGATGAACCACGATGTCAAGGACTTAATCAATCCCGTATACAATTCCCTTCCTCTATCGGTACGATAATTGCCCGAGATTCGATCGTCGGTATCCCGATACCTTGTTCAATCTCGTTACCGGCAAGTCTCTTTACTCGTTCCGTAACACATCATCCCGTGATCAACTCCTTGATCACATTGTGCACATTATGATGTTGTCCTACCGAGTGGGCCCAAAGATACCTCTCCGTTTACACGGAGTGACAAATCCCAGTCTCGATTCGTGCCAACCCAACAGACACTTTCGGAGATACCTGTAGTGTACCTTTATAGCCACCCAGTTACGTTGTGACGTTTGGCACACCCAAAGCATTCCTACGGTATCCGGGAGTTGCACAATCTCATGGTCTAAGGAAATGATACTTGACATTAGAAAAGCTTTAGCATACGAACTACACGATCTAGTGCTATGCTTAGGATTGGGTCTTGTCCATCACATCATTCTCCTAATGATGTGATCCCGTTATCAACGACATCCAATGTCCATGGTCAGGAAACCGTAACCATCTATTGATCAATGAGCTAGTCAACTAGAGGCTTACTAGGGACATGGTGTTGTCTATGTATCCACACATGTATCTGAGTTTCCTATCAATACAATTCTAGCATGGATAATAAACGATTATCATGAACAAGGAAATATAATAATAATAAATTTATTATTGCCTCTAGGGCATATTTCCAACAAAAAGTCCATCTGCATGGAGCTTCTTCATGCGTTTGACACCTATGTGACCAAGGCGGCAGTGCCACAAGTATGTGGGACTATCATTATCAACCTTACATCTTTTGGTACTCACACTATGAATATGTGTAGCATTACGCTCGAGATTCATTAATAATAAACCATTGACCATCGGAGCATGACCATAAAACATATCTCTCATATAAATAGAACAACCATTATTCTCGGATTTAAATGAGTAGCCATCTCGTATTAAACGAGATCCCGATACAATGTTCATGCTCAAAGCTGGCACTAAATAACAATTATTAAGGTTTAAAACTAATCCCGAAGGTAAATATAGAGGTAGCGTGCCGACGGCGATCACATTGACCTTGGAACCATTCCCGACGCGCATCGTCACCTCGTCCTTTGCTAGTCTCCGCTTATTCCGCAGCCCCTGCTTTGAGTTACAAATGTGAGCAACTGCACCGGTATCAAATACCCAGGAGCTACTACGGGTACTAGTAAGGTACACATCAATTACATGTATATCATATATACCTTTCGTTTTGCCGGCCTTCTTGTCCGCTAAGTATTTGGGGCAGTTCCGCTTCCAGTGACCCTTCCCTTTGCAATAAAAGCACTCCGTCTCAGGCTTGGGTCCATTCTTTGACTTCTTCCCGGCAGCTTGCTTGCCGGGCGCGGCAACTTCCTTGCCGTCCTTCTTGGAGTTCTTTTTACCCTTGCCCTTCTTGAACTTAGTGGTTTTATTTACCATCAACACTTGATGTTCCTTCTTGACTTCTACCTCTGCTGATTTCAGCATTGCAAATACCTCAGGAATGGTCTTTTCCATCCCCTGCATATTGAAGTTCATCACAAAGCTCTTGTAGCTTGGTGGAAGCGACTGGAGGATTCTGTCAATGACCGCGTCATCCGGGAGATTAACTCCCAGCTGAGTCAAGCGGTTATGTAACCCAGACATAGTGAGTATGTGCTTACTGACAGAACTATTTTCCTCCATCTTACAGCTGAAGAATTTGTCGGAGACTTCATATCTCTCGACCCGGGCATGAGCTTGGAAAACCATTTTCAGCTCTTCGAACATCTCATATGCTCCATGTCTCTCAAAACGCTTTTGGAGCCCCGGCTCTAAGCTGTAAAGCATGCCGCACTGAATGAGGGAGTAGTCATCAGCACGTGTCTGCCAAGCGTTCATAACGTCTTGGTTCTGTGGGACGGGTGGATCACCTAGCGGTGCTTGTAGGACATAATCTTTCTTGGCAGCTATGAGGATGATCCTCAGGTTCCGGACCCAGTCCGTATAGTTGCTGCCATCGTCTTTCAGCTTGGTTTTCTCTAGGAACGCGTTGAAGTTGAGGACTACGTTGGCCATTTGATCTACAAGACATATTGTAAATATTTTAGACTAAGTTCATGATAATTAAGTTCATCTAATCAAATTATTCAATGAACTCCCACTTAGATAGACATCCCTCTTCTAGTCATCTAAGTATAACATGATCCGAGTTAACTAAGCCGTGTCCGATCATCACGTGAGACGGACTAGTCAACGTCGGTGAACATCTTCATGTTGATCGTATCTGCTACCACGACTCATGCTCGACCTTTCGGTCTTTTGTGTTCCGAGGCCATGTCTGTACATGCTAGGCTCGTCAAGTCAACCTAAGTGTTTTGCATGTGTAAATCTGTCTTACACCCGTTGTATGTGAACGTTTGAATCAAACACCCGATCATCACGTGGTGCATTGAAGCAACGAACTATCGCAACGGTGCACAGTTAGGGGGAACACTTTCTTGAAATTATTATGAGGGATCATCTTATTTACTACCGTCGTTCTAAGTAAACAAGATGCAAAACATGACAAACATCAAGTGCAATCAAATTATAATAGTGACATGATATGGCCAATATCACATAGCTCCTTTGATCTCCATCTTGGGGCTCCATGATCATCTTGTCACCGGCATGACACCATGATCTCCATCATCATGATCTCCATCATTGTGTCTCCATGAAGTTGCTCGCCAACTATTACTTCTACTACTATGGCTAACGCGTTTAGCAATAAAGTAAAGTAATTTACATGGCATTTCTCAATGGCACGCAGGTCATACAAAAAATAAAGACAACTCCTATGGCTCCTGCCGGTTGTCATACTCATCGACATGCAAGTTGTGATTCCTATTACAATAGCATGAACAACTCATACATCACATATATATTATTCATCATTCATCACAACTTTGGCCATATCATATCACAAAGCACTTGCTGCAAAAACAAGTTAGACGTCCTCTAATTGTTGTTGCAAGTTTTACGTGGCTGAAGTAGGGTTCTAGCAAGAACGTTTTCTTACCTACGTGAAAGCCACAACGTGATTTGTCAACTTCTATTTACCCTTCATAAGGACCCTTTTCATCGAATCCGCTCCAACTAAAGTAGGAGAGACAGACACCCGCCAGCCACCTTATGCAACTTGTGCATGTTTGTCGGTGGAACCGGTCTCACGTAAGCATACGTGTAAGGTTGGTCCGGGCCGCTTCATCCCACAATCCCGTTGAAGCAAGATAAGACTAGTAGCGGCAAGAAAGTTGACAACATCTACGCCCACAACAAATTGTGTTCTACTCGCGCAAGAAGAACTACGCATAGACCTAGCTCTAATACCACTATTGGGGAACGTAGCAGAAAACAAAAAATTTCCTACGGTTTCACCAAGATCCATCTAGGAGTTCATCTAGAAACGAGTGATTAGATGCATCTACGTACCTTGTAGATCGCAAGCGGAAGCGTTCAAAGAACGGGGATGAGGTAGTCGTACTCGACGTGATTCGAATCACCGAAGATCGTAGCACCGAACGGACGGTACCTCCACGTTCAACACACGTACGGTTAGTGTAACGTCTCCTTCTTCTTGATCCAGCAAGAGGGAAGGAGAGGTTGAGGAAGATGGCTCCAGCAGCAGCACGACGGCGTGGTGGTGATGGAGCTGCAGTACTCCGTCAGGGC
Organism: Triticum urartu; assembly: GCF_056163025.1. NCBI lineage: Eukaryota > Viridiplantae > Streptophyta > Magnoliopsida > Poales > Poaceae > Triticum > Triticum urartu. Next base: position 93,176,842 of record NC_141878.1, read on the forward strand.
TTCGCCAAGCGTTATGGAGGAGGAGGGGGTGTTGGAGAGGGAGAAGGAGGCAACCAAAGGCGTGGGTGAAAAAGCCCTCCCTCCCTCACTATATATAGGAGAGCCAAGGGGGGGGGCGCCGGCCCTAGGAGATCCAATCTCCTAGGGTGGGGCGGCGGCCAGGGGAGGTTTCCCTCCCCTCCAAGGCACCTAGGAGGTGCCTTCACCTCCTAGGACTCTTCCCCCTTGAAACCCTAGGCGCATGGGTGTAACACCCTCGATGCGACTATATCTCCCACGTGTCAAGGCATGACTTAGAGGCATAATCGCATTGAAGGCATATGTCGCAAGTGAGGTAATCTTCACACAACCCATGTAATACATAAGGGAAAGAGATACATAGTTGGCTTACAATCGCCACTTCACACAATTACATGAATAAAGCATTACATCAACCAAATTCAAACAGGGTCCGACTACGGAACCAAAATAAAAGAAGAACCCCAAATGCGACAAAGGTCCCCGATCGACCCCAACTGGGCTCCACTACTGATCAACTAGAACGAAACCACACAAAGGACAAGATCTTCATCGAGCTCCTCCTGAGCTTGGTTGCGTCATCTGCACGGACTCATCGGCACCTGCAAGCTGGTTTTGGAAGTAATTGTGAGCCACAGGGACTCAGCAATCTCGCACCCTCGTGATCAAGACTATTTAAGCTTATGGGTAAGGTAAAGGTATGAGGTGGAGCTGCAGCAAGCGACTAGCATATATGGTGGCTAACATACGCAAATGAGAGCGAGAAGAGAAGGCAAAGCACGATCGATAAAGGTATGATCAAGAAGTGATCCTAGACTACCTACGTCAAGCATAACTCCAACAACCGTGTTCACTTTCCCGGACTCCGTCGGAAAGAGACCATCACGGTTACACACGCTGTTGATTCATTTTAATTAAGGTCAACTTCAGGTTTTCTACAACCGGACGTTAACAAATTCCCATCTGCCCATAACCGCGGGCACGGCTTTCGAAAGTTCAAATCCCTGCAGGGTGTCCCAACTTAGCCCATCACAAGCTCTCACGGTCAACGAAGGAATAGACCTCCACCCGAGACATTCCGATCAGACTCGGTATCCCGGTACAACAAGACATTTCGACAGGGTAAAACTAAACCAGCAACACCGCCCGAATGTGCCGACAAATCCCGATAGGAGCTGCACATATCTCTTTCTCAGGGCACACTCAGATGAGCCAGACGTCGGGTAAGCCAGCCCAGAGTTGCCCCTGGTAGCCTCGGACATCGCTCAGTTGGACCAACACTCAGAGGAGCACTGGCCCGGGGGGGTAAAATAATGATGACCCTCAGGAGCGCGACTCCCAAGGGAAAAGAAAAGGCTAGGTGGCAAATGGTAAAACCAATGTTGGGCATTGCTGGAGGAGCTTTACTTAAGGCGAACTGTCAAGGGGTTCCCATAATAGCCCAACCGCGTAAGGGACGCAAAATCCGGGAACATAACACCGATATGACGGAAACTAGGGCGGCAAGAGTGGAACAAAACACCAGGCATAAGGCCGAGCCTTCCACCCTTTACCAAGTATATAGATGCATTAATTAAATAAGATATATCGTGATATCCAAACAAGTAAATAAATACCCCAACAAGGAACGGCCTCCAATCTTCACCTGCAACTAGCAACGCTATAAGAGGGGCTGAGCAAAGCGGTAACATAGCCAATCAATGGTTTGCTAGGACAAGGTGGGTTAGAGGTTCAACATGGCAATTGGGAGGCTGGCAAGCAAAAGGTAGGCATCGTAGCATTGGCATAGCAAAGAGCGAGCAAACTAGCATAGCAAAGATAGTAGTGATTTCGAGGGTATGATCATCTTGCCTGAGATCCCGCAAGGAAGAAGAACGAGTCCATGAAGAAGACAAACGGACGTAGACGAACGGGTCCTCACATCTCGACGTTAACGGAACCCACCCGAAGAAGCAATCACCGGAAAAGAAGCACACAACATAGTAAACAACCACCACATAATCATGACATGATGCACAATCAAGTATGATGCATGTCCGGTTTAATAAGGCATGGCATGGCAAAGTGCACAAACAATCTTACAAATTAAGTGGAGCTCAATATGCAACTCCGTTGCATATTGACAAAACCCCACATCAATTATTTAGTTCTCTCTTGTTTATGTACCCAACAATATTAAATGTTGTTAAACATGGCAAGAGGGTGATGCAAATGAAAACTACCTATCTAGGCAAGTTTAAATGAGGCCGGAAGCAACGAACAACAATTCCGGAAACTCCCCATGAGCATATTATAGATTTGGTACTGTTCTGCCCTAAACACAATTTTAGAGTTGTTAAACATGCAAGATGATGCCACCATGTTAAACTAGGCAAAATTCTACCCCATTTACATATAAAGATTATTAAAATCCGAGTTACGGTTAATTAGTTATGAATTAAATCATTTTAACATGGCATAGGAGCAAATTAATGCAAACAACATTTTAAGCATTTTAAACATGGATGGAAATGACATATTATGAAACTAGATGCAATTCTAAGCATATTTCATATATAAAGTTTTTCCATATGATGCACGGATTGAGAGTTATTATATGCATGAAGTATAGGGTCCAATCTGTAAATATGCAGTCCGCTGGTAATTAGGAAAATCGCAGAACGGAAAAAAAACCCAATATGGGCCGAATCTGCTGGCTGGTCCAACAGGTAAGGGAAAAAAAAGAGGGCGCTGGGATGTGGGTGGCCTCACCCATGGGCTTCGGCCCGGTCAAAGGAGCAGGCTGCAGAGGGGTGCTGGCGCGCTGGGCCTTGCGCAAGGAGGCCCAGGAGCGGGCGTCGTGGAGGTCCATCGGGAGCCGATGCAGGCCGAGGCGAGGCCGGCCCGTGCGAGCGATGCAGTCAACACGTCGAGTGGAGCGGGCGCTCGCATTCGATTCAGAGGAAGCAGGGCGCGGCGCTGTTCTTCCTTGCGACAGAGGCAGCAGGGACATGGCGAAGATGCAACGGACGGGGTGCGGCTTGCTGGGACTTGGGCGGGTCGATGAAGAGGAGCAGTAGCAGACATGGCGGCACTGAGGACTCCGGCGGCGCAGGGGCGTCGAGGCACTGGGCGACGAGCTGCTCCTGCTCGATGCAGACAGCGGCAGCCAGGGGCGCGAAGGGGGCCGGCGACGATGGACTTGGCAAGGGCGGGAGGTGAAGCGGATCCGGGCGATGGCGCGGCGGAGCAGTCGCGAGGGCGCTCTCAGCGGTGGCGCTGATTAAGACGTCGACGAGGCGTCGCAGGGCATCCACGGCGGCGGGGTCTTCCTCGGCAGCGACGAGGAAGATGCAGGGAGCGGGCGCCTCGGGTGCCATGGGAGCAGAGGAGGCTGGGGAAGGTGGGATCTACTGCTCCGGCGAGGGAGCTGCATCAACAGGAGGGCAGGAGGCTTCGGCGCCGGGCATCCACGAGCTCGGGTGGCCTCCTGGACTCCTGGCTAGGCGACGACGACGGCAAGGCCGAGCAGGGTCCGGTCTCGGGGGGAGCTCGTCCCCCTGGTTGACGAGGAGAGCGAGGAGGGTTGGATCGATGGGCTTGGGTGGAGTCCGGTTGGGTGGCGCTGAAGTTGAGGAAGGTGGTCGGAGGCAGGATGGAATGGATTGGATCGGGGGAAAAGAAGCTGGTTGGTGGAAGGATCCCGAGGGGGATTTGGTGGAATGGCGGCGGCGGCTGGGAGGATGGGACATCTCTCCTCAGATTTAGGGTTGGAATATATATATACATTAAGTGGTTAGGTTAGGGGCTACCTCATTCCTACGATCGTAATCGGACGATCGCGAATAAAATAGCTAGGAAGTCCAAATGAGAAAACGGTGACGTTTTGTAGATGTTTGGGGATGATCCGGACACAACGATGGCGACACCTCGGGTCGGGTCCGGGACAACTTTCGGACGCTCACGTGAGGGGTTCGATGCACTGTGCAGAGAGGGTTTCGGACCGTGCGGTCGCATCGGACAACTCCGGAAGCGAAGAGGGGAAGGAGGATGGACTAGGTGGGCTATGGCGAGACTGCGAGGGGGAGAAGAGAGAGAGAGGGCCCGGCATCTGTTTCCGGAGACCGAAAACGTCCGACGTAGATACCGGTTATAATGCCGCTATAGTTTAATGTTTAGGATATCAAACGAACTCTGAACGCGATGAAACTTGGCAGGCGGTCTACCTACACTATAATAAGACTGCACGCCAACTCTCATCCCATTCCGAGAACATTTTTTTGGCCACTTATAAAATAGTATTTCGGATATGCCGCGGGCGCGTGCAAGTGTGGTTGGGCTCAGAACGGACAATAGAGAGAACGAGGAGACCGGAACAGATGCAAGTTTTGAAAACATGATGATGCAATGCACATGATGACATGACAAGATGCAACACGCAAGCAAATGACAAGGCAACAACAGCGAATAACTGGAGGACACCTGGCACATTGGTCTCGGGGCGTCACAACACTCCACCACTACGAGAGGATCTCGTCCCGAGATCTAGAATGGCACCGGAGGAAAAACGGAGGAGAAAGAGAATAGGTAAAACTAAGTTGCTTCCTTGACAAACGAGTGAAACCAATGAACCTTGAGAGGTTAAACAGTTGGAAAGGAGAATACAACGGAGATGAACGAAGTTGAAAACACTCCATTAGAAAAGAGGAACAAAGAACAAGGAAGAACAACTTTGGGCAGCACTCCGGTTGAAAAGAGATGCAAGGCTTGATAAGGTGAAAAGAACTTGAACAAAGGGGCACAATATTCCGGTTAAGCAAGATAGGGAAGGAATAAGAGTGATATAATTTGGACAGCACTCCGCCTGTAAATGGAAGGAATTGAACTTGACAAGATGAGAGGACACTTGAAAAGAGGACACAACACTCCGGTTAAAAGGATAGGCATGAAAAGAACATGATCTTAGGCAAACGAGATGATGGGTTGCGAAGAGCAACATCAGTAGACCTCCAGGAGAAAGAATAGAATAAAGATAATTGAGACAAACGAATATAGAAGACAATGCCAACTTCTGCTACAAAAGAGCTTGAAAAGGCATTTTTAGGACAAGGGTTGAACGGAGTTGTTGGAGAACCAACGACGAAAATAATAAGATTGATATGGCCTTATGGAATACATCTCAAATTATGAGGTGACAACCTGCCACTCACGGGAAAAGAATTGGATTGATAAGAACAAGGGGACGAGAAAACCTATTTCATCGGGAGGATAAATGAAGAACTTGGGTCATTGGTAAGCACTGTAAATAGCAACAATCCTTAGGGAAAGCTTAAGGGGAAATATAACCCAAGGTAACTCCAATGACGAGATTGATGGATTTAAAATACCTCATTCTTAACAACAAGTGAATCATGAAACATGAACTCAAATTATCAAGAATGACATAATACCACCTCAAATGATACGGTAGAAAGAATTGCACTCCGGATTACAGGATGAAGAAAGCATGAGCTCCTCAGAAAAGAATCTCAATGAAAAACTTCTAGACGGAATTAAATCCTTGATGAGCCACCATGAAGAAACTCTCGAAGAACTCCGGTAATAAAAGACTGATCAAACGAAAAGAAAGAGAAGTTGAAAACACAAGGTGAAGCCTTGCGATGATTAGATGGATCTTCGCGAAGAAATAATTGAAATAACTTTGAGCTCCGGAAAGAAATATGGACAACTTGAATCGAGAATTTGATGAACCTCTGGAATAAGGAATTAAGTTTACTCGATGAGACAAGAATAAGAATTACATTATGCGTATCCTTCACCAATTAAATTGATGACAATCAACGGATTTGACATATTACTTATTCTCGTGGAAAAGATTAAGAGAAATATAACATAAACTTGAGAAAGGTCTTCAATGATCCACCGGTAGGATTGAAAATAACGAAAGAGTTGATATGATGACGAATGACGAGAACTCTTGCATGAACCACCATAAGAATTGAAAACGATTGAAGAAAAGGTAAGGAAATACCGGGAAGAAGGAATTAAAGAACGAATGAAGATACTTGAGGGAATTTGATACATGAGAACGAAGAGATCACGAACTGATTAGAGATCACTTGCGTTATGCACCGGTAAGATTTGGAGAACCATCACTGAAAGTTGTGAATGAATAACCCTGAATTGATGAACTCCGGATAACAAACTGAGAAGACTCTTGAATTGCTTCGGATGGGTGAAAAGAATTTTCACAATCGAAAACAATTATGAGAGGATGGCAACACGCTAGAATCACGAATCTTGAAGAGGATGGAGCAAGATTGAGAGAAAATCTTCTTCGGTCTCCAAAATCTGAGAATTATGACGAGAAACACCACCATGAATTGTTGAGGCACCAGAATAAAGAAGAATATAAAAGTTGAATCAACGATGAAATGAATTTGAAAGATCTTGGAGAAAAACATAAGACTGATGATAATTCATTCTTACGTCAAACTTGGAAAAGAATTTAATAATATCTCCGGGAAAATAAGAAGAGTCAGGTAAGATCCTGGGAAAAGACCTGTGGGTTAGGGCCCACTCAAAATAAGCACCGTAAAATGATTGCTTGGAAGAGAGATTGCACCAGTTGAATTAAAATGACATGAATGAGGGGACATCCTCGAAAGAGCTTGAACGAAAGCAAAGTGGAAAACATGAATCTTCTAAGATATCTTGAGCACTCCGGAACAATTGACTAGTGAGAAGTGAATGATTAAGAATTGCACCGGCATGAGAAATCATTTGAAACGAGGGAAAAGGGATATGATCAACAAAGCTTGACTTGAAACCACCGGAGAAGATAAAAGAAAGAAGAATGATGAACTAGAAGCTCCGTTAGTATCTTCATGAGAATCACCGGATAAGAACATTGAAGGAAAAGAATGGAGAGACTTCACATCAATAATATGGATACTCGATTAAGAGATCTGAATCCTTGGAGAGAAAAAAACAAAAGGGAGGGAGGGTGGGAAAAACAAAGACAATTTTGAATGGGTGAAACAAACACCGTAGAGAAGAACTGATCATTGATCTTACTGATGTTGAAATGATCGGATCCACTTGAAGAGAAAACACACCGGTGAGAAGAAATTAAAATGACAAACTCTATGATCGAGGAGGATTAGTATTCACATAGGAATATGAGAACACCACTTAGGGAAGGTATGGAATCAACACTTGACATTGAAGCAACTCGAATACCACAACTCAAAACAAAAACAAAGGGTTGGCTTGCGGAATAAGCCAGAACAAACATATGATAGAGATTTCGCCCGAAGTTTTTGTGGTGGGGCCTACACGGGCTCGATCGTACAGCACCATCATGTACAAGGCAGTGCACATGACATACGAAGCGTCCCCGAGTAGGCATAGCCAAGGACTCTTTAAGACACAACGAGACCACTGTAAAACCGACCGTGAATAGGCGGACCACTAGACGTCGAACCCCAATTTCATATCATACATCCGTCAGAAAGATATCCTAAGAGCTACTTGAATTCCCACCTATGAAACTCCCGAAATTTTCCGGTTATGCAATCAGGTGTTGGGGATACAGGGGAAGCATAATATCTCACCCAATTCTAGCAAATCCTACATCCAGCTGTATCCATCCTTCAACACATAACCAAGAAACCTTCGGAAATCGTCTACCTCAACCTTCGAAAAGCATCCGTTATACAAGTTATGGCGATACTCCCAAACTCCCGCCGCGGTACTGGGTGGCGTCGAGGTTATCTCACCAATGAACTGCATAAAAGAGATTTTCGATGTCGGCGTACTAAACTCAGGTATTCCAGAATTGCAACGATAAAATTATGATGACAACACCTCAGAGCTCAACTCCCCGGGACACTTCCACAAAACCCCTGACAGGAGGCACCAAGACAATGTTCTCATCATAAGCCATCGGAACGATTCCAAGATACCTGCGTGATCCTAAAAATTTTTTAGTGAAATTTCAGAAGAGAAGAGTCAAAACTCTACGTCGGGATGCCTTACTAGAGCGATGAAGGGACTGAGGAGTAAAAAGAATTCCTAAACTCTCCGATATATAATTCCTAGAAGACTCAAAACATTTTTCTAGACACAACTCGGCTGCTAAAAACGATCAAGCAATGGGGGCTCCTAAGGTCGGGGAAGGCTCTGATACCAACTTGTAACACCCTCCATGCGACTATATCTCCCATGTGTCGAGGCACGACTTAGAGGCATAATCGCATTGAAGGCATATGTCGCAAGTGAGGTAATCTTCACACAACCCATGTAATACATAAGGGAAAGAGATACATAGTTGGCTTACAATCGCCACTTCACACAATTACATGAATAAAGCATTACATCAACCAAATTCAAACAGGGTCCGACTACGGAACCAAAATAAAAGAAGAACCCCAAATGCGACAAAGGTCCCCGATCGACCCCAACTGGGCTCCACTACTGATCAACTAGAACGAAACCACACAAAGGACAAGATCTTCATCGAGCTCCTCCTGAGCTTGGTTGCGTCATCTGCACGGACTCATCGGCACCTGCAAGCTGGTTTTGGAAGTAATTGTGAGCCACGGGGACTCAGCAATCTCGCACCCTCGCGATCAAGACTATTTAAGCTTATGGGTAAGGTAAAGGTATGAGGTGGAGCTGCAGCAAGCGACTAGCATATATGGTGGCTAACATACGCAAATGAGAGCGAGAAGAGAAGGCAAAGCACGGTCGATAAAGGTATGATCAAGAAGTGATCCTAGACTACCTACGTCAAGCATAACTCCAACAACCGTGTTCACTTTCTCGGACTCCGCCGGAAAGAGACCATCACGGTTACACACGCTGTTGATTCATTTTAATTAAGGTCAACTTCAGGTTTTCTACAACCGGACGTTAACAAATTCCCATCTGCCCATAACCGCGGGCACGGCTTTCGAAAGTTCAAATCCCTGCAGGGTGTCCCAACTTAGCCCATCACAAGCTCTCACGGTCAACGAAGGAATAGACCTCCACCCGAGACATTCCGATCAGACTCGGTATCCCGGTACAACAAGACATTTCGACAGGGTAAAACTAAACCAGCAACACCGCCCGAATGTGCCGACAAATCCCGATAGGAGCTGCACATATCTCTTTCTCAGGGCACACTCAGATGAGCCAGACGTCGGGTAAGCCAGCCCAGAGTTGCCCCTGGTAGCCTCGGACATCGCTCAGTTGGACCAACACTCAGAGGAGCACTGGCCCGGGGGGGTAAAATAATGATGACCCTCAGGAGCGCGACTCCCAAGGGAAAAGAAAAGGCTAGGTGGCAAATGGTAAAACCAATGTTGGGCATTGCTGGAGGAGCTTTACTTAAGGCGAACTGTCAAGGGGTTCCCATAATAGCCCAACCGCGTACGGGACGCAAAATCCGGGAACATAACACCGATATGACGGAAACTAGGGCGGCAAGAGTGGAACAAAACACCAGGCATAAGGCCGAGCCTTCCACCCTTTACCAAGTATATAGATGGATTAATTAAATAAGATATATCATGATATCCAAACAAGTAAATAAATACCCCAACAAGGAACGGCCTCCAATCTTCACCTGCAACTAGCAACGCTATAAGAGGGGCTGAGCAAAGCGGTAACATAGCCAATCAATGGTTTGCTAGGACAAGGTGGGTTAGAGGTTCAACATGGCAATTGGGAGGCTGGCAAGCAAAAGGTAGGCATCATAGCATTGGCATAGCAAAGAGCGAGCAAACTAGCATAGCAAAGATAGTAGTGATTTCGAGGGTATGATCATCTTGCCTGAGATCCCGCAAGGAAGAAGAACGAGTCCATGAAGAAGACAAACGGACGTAGACGAACGGGTCCTCACATCTCGACGTTAACGGAACCCACCCGAAGAAGCAATCACCGGAAAAGAAGCACACAACATAGTAAACAACCACCACATAATCATGACATGATGCACAATCAAGTATGATGCATGTCCGGTTTAATAAGGCATGGCATGGCAAAGTGCACAAACAATCTTACAAATTAAGTGGAGCTCAATATGCAACTCCGTTGCATATTGACAAAACCCCACATCAATTATTTAGTTCTCTCTTGTTTATGTACCCAACAATATTAAATGTTGTTAAACATGGCAAGAGGGTGATGCAAATGAAAACTACCTATCTAGGCAAGTTTAAATGAGGCCGGAAGCAACGAACAACAATTCCGGAAACTCCCCATGAGCATATTATAGATTTGGTACTGTTCTGCCCTAAACACAATTTTAGAGTTGTTAAACATGCAAGATGATGCCACCATGTTAAACTAGGCAAAATTCTACCCCATTTACATATAAAGATTATTAAAATCCGAGTTACGGTTAATTAGTTATGAATTAAATCATTTTAACATGGCATAGGAGCAAATTAATGCAAACAACATTTTAAGCATTTTAAACATGGATGGAAATGACATATTATGAAACTAGATGCAATTCTAAGCATATTTCATATATAAAGTTTTTCCATATGATGCACGGATTGAGAGTTATTATATGCATGAAGTATAGGGTCCAATCTGTAAATATGCAGTCCGCTGGTAATTAGGAAAATCGCAGAACGGAAAAAAAACCCAATATGGGCCGAATCTGCTGGCTGGTCCAACAGGTAAGGGAAAAAAAAGAGGGCGCTGGGATGTGGGTGGCCTCACCCATGGGCTTCGGCCCGGTCAAAGGAGCAGGCTGCAGAGGGGTGCTGGCGCGCTGGGCCTTGCGCAAGGAGGCCCAGGAGCGGGCGTCGTGGAGGTCCATCGGGAGCCGATGCAGGCCGAGGCGAGGCCGGCCCGTGCGAGCGATGCAGTCAACACGTCGAGTGGAGCGGGCGCTCGCATTCGATTCAGAGGAAGCAGGGCGCGGCGCTGTTCTTCCTTGCGACAGAGGCAGCAGGGACATGGCGAAGATGCAACGGACGGGGTGCGGCTTGCTGGGACTTGGGCGGGTCGATGAAGAGGAGCAGTAGCAGACATGGCGGCACTGAGGACTCCGGCGGCGCAGGGGCGTCGAGGCACTGGGCGACGAGCTGCTCCTGCTCGATGCAGACAGCGGCAGCCAGGGGCGCGAAGGGGGCCGGCGACGATGGACTTGGCAAGGGCGGGAGGTGAGGCGGATCCGGGCGATGGCGCGGCGGAGCAGTCGCGAGGGCGCTCTCAGCGGTGGCGCTGATTAAGACGTCGACGAGGCGTCGCAGGGCATCCACGGCGGCGGGGTCTTCCTCGGCAGCGACGATGAAGATGCAGGGAGAGGGCGCCTCGGGTGCCATGGGAGCAGAGGAGGCTGGGGAAGGTGGGATCTACTGCTCCGGCGAGGGAGCTGCATCAACAGGAGGGCAGGAGGCTTCGGCGCCGGGCATCCACGAGCTCGGGTGGCCTCCTGGACTCCTGGCTAGGCGACGACGACGGCAAGGCCGAGCAGGGTCCGGTCTCGGGGGGAGCTCGTCCCCCTGGTTGACGAGGAGAGCGAGGAGGGTTGGATCGATGGGCTTGGGTGGAGTCCGGTTGGGTGGCGCTGAAGTTGAGGAAGGTGGTCGGAGGCAGGATGGAATGGATTGGATCGGGGGAAAAGAAGCTGGTTGGTGGAAGGATCCCGAGGGGGATTTGGTGGAATGGCGGCGGCGGCTGGGAGGATGGGACATCTCTCCTCAGATTTAGGGTTGGAATATATATATACATTAAGTGGATTAGGTTAGGGGCTACCTCATCCCTACGATCATAATCGGACGATCGCGAATAAAATAGCTAGGAAGTCCAAATGAGAAAACGGTGACGTTTTGTAGATGTTTGGGGATGATCCGGACACAACGATGGCGACACCTCGGGTCGGGTCCGGGACAACTTTCGGACGCTCACGTGAGGGGTTCGATGCACTGTGCAGAGAGGGTTTCGGACCGTGCGGTCGCATCGGACAACTCCGGAAGCGAAGAGGGGAAGGAGGATGGACTAGGTGGGCTGTGGCGAGACTGCGAGGGGGAGAAGAGAGAGAGAGGGCCCGGCATCTGTTTCCGGAGACCGAAAACGTCCGACGTAGATACCGGCTATAATGCCGCTATAGTTTAACGGTTAGGATATCAAACGAACTCTGAACGCGATGAAACTTGGCAGGCGGTCTACCTACACTATAATAAGACTGCACGCCAACTCTCATCCCATTCCGAGAACATTTTTTTGGCCACTTATAAAATAGTATTTCGGATATGCCGCGGGCGCGTGCAAGTGTGGTTGGGCTCAGAACGGACAATAGAGAGAACGAGGAGACCGGAACAGATGCAAGTTTTGAAAACATGATGATGCAATGCACATGATGACATGACAAGATGCAACACGCAAGCAAATGACAAGGCAACAACAGCGAATAACTGGAGGACACCTGGCACATCGGTCTCGGGGCGTCACAATGGGCCTCTTGGGGCTGGTTCCCTTGGCCCATGTAGGCCAAGGCGCACCCCCTACAGCCCATGTGGCCCCCCGGGAGAGGTGGCCCCACCCGGTGGACCCCCGGGACCCTTCTGGTGGTCCCGGTACAATACCGATGACCCCGAAACTTGTCCCGATGGCCGAAACAGGACTTCCCATATATAAATCTTTACCTCCGGACCATTCCGGAACTCCTCGTGACGTCCGGGATCTCATCCGGGACTCCGAACAACATTCGGGTTACTGCATATACATATCCCTACAACCCTAGCATCATCGAACCTTAAGTGTGTAGACCCTACGGGTTCGGGAGACATGTAGACATGACCAAGACGACTCTTCGGTCAATAACCAACAGCGGGATCTGGATACCCATGTTGGCTCCCACATACTCCACGATGATCTCATCGGATGAACCACGATGTCGAGGATTCATGCAACCCCGTATGCAATTCTCTTTGTCAATCGGTATGTGACTTGCCCGAGATTCGATCGTCGGTATCCCAATACCTCGTTCAATCTCGTTACCGGCAAGTCACTTTACTCGTACCGTAATGCATGATCCCGTGACCAGACACTTGGTCACTTTGAGCTCATTATGATGATGCATTACCGAGTGGGCCCAGTGATACCTCTCCGTCATACGGAGTGACAAATCCCAGTCTCAATCCGTGTCAACCCAACAGACACTTTCGGAGATACCTGTAGTGCACCTTTATAGTCACCCAGTTACGTTGTGACGTTTGGTACATCCAAAGCACTCCTACGGTATCCGGGAGTTACACGATCTCATGGTCTAAGGAAAGGATACTTGACATTGGAAAAACTCTAGCAAACGAACTACACGATCTTTATGCTATGTTTAGAATTGGGTCTTGTCCATCACATCATTCTCCTAATGATGTGATCTCGTTATCAATGATATCCAATGTCCATAGTCAGGAAACCATGACTATCTGTTGATCAACGAACTAGTCAACTAGAGGCTTACTAGGGACATGATGGTGTCTGTTATTCACACATGTATTACGATTTTCGAATAATACAATTATAGCATGAATAAAGACAATTATCATGAACAAAGAAATATAATAATAATGCTTTTATTATTGCCTCTAGGGCATATTTCCAACATATTTCATCAACCCCCTCCCCCCTCCCCCCATGCCAAAGTTATTAGGACCGAGGTACATAGGTTATCAGGTTTGCGATATGTGAGTTACCATGCTATTCACATAAGAGCAGTGCTAACTTCCGACATAGCTCGTATCGTTTCCTTTTTATGTGTGTGTTCACTGTCCAGTAATAGTTAGTTTAATTAGCAGCTAATCACATGCATGCAGAAAAATGATGATGCCAGCCTAAATTCTTTTCAAAACTAAAAATTCAAAATGTTTTGTAGCTCAAACGTCCATGGAATTGAGAAATTATCTTCACATAAAGATTCATCGCGACGAGACCTTTGAAACTATATAACATGCCGATATGTTTCGATGATTTTTTTCCAGGTCAATACCAGGCATGTACTATATAATTATTACGTCTATGACACATAAGTTATCAAGTCGTTCCTCGGGGGCAGGACGTTCGACGCTGCATGGGTGACGTGGGGACCCGGGGACCCTGATTTTCTCGCGCGCGGGACATGTGGAAGGAGTAGTTTACTCGCTCGATCGTGACTGAGAGATGCCGATCGGACGGATACCGAATCGTTCGGATCTGTTAGCGAATTTCCAGTCGACTGGAAAATAGCTTTCTCGAGGTGACGTGGGGCATAAATTGCCATGCTATTTACACAGTAGTTATCATAGGACGTTTTCAACAATTTTTTCCTTGGGTCAATGTTATCATGGTGTTGTACATAAGTTATCAGGTCAACGGTGCTTATGTCATCATGTTATTTACACAGAAGTTATCGAGGTTTTTTTAATCTTTTTAACAACTTTTTTGCTCGATCAAAGTTACCGTGGTGTTTTTGTGTAAAATATCATGTGCATGGTGTATATGCTATTTACATAGAATTTACCGGGGTTTTGTTTTTAAGAATTTTTTTGCCGGATCCATAATTTTTTCAATCCGAAGACAAAATGAGCTTAGTTCACACAGAAAATCTACTTAGTTTGAGATGGTTAATGGACATCAACTTAGTTAGGTAGGGACCCCATGTACGAATCCTATGTACCATGCTATTTACACAACATTCTTTTCTTTGTTATTTTTTGGCTGGATATGTGAAGGTACAAAAGAAAAGAAAACTAAATTTGTCATCAAAGCCGAGCTAGCCCAAGTGGTTATTGAGTTCATAACTAACATATAGGGGTATGAGGTTCGACTCCAAGCTCCCTAGCTTTTTGCGAGAAATTGAACCAGATCGAGGGACCCAAAAAAGAAACTTGTGCGAGGGATTGATGGCCGAAAGAAAAAGGAAACTCCCTCGCGGTAATGATGGCCGAAAAAAAAAGGAAACTCCTTCGCGGAAATGATTCCTGAAAAATAAGGGAACTCCCTCGCGGGAATGATAGGAAAAAAAAAGAGATGCGAGATGAAACTTGCATGGGGCGTTCGATGCGGATCTAACGATGAGCGAACCATTCGGGTCTGTTGCAAACTGTCAGTCGGCAGGAATTTAGCATTCTCAAAAAGTTTAATGTCATTTATAAGTTGTTAATGTATTTTATATTCTTATTTTAACACATTGATGTGTGTCTGCAAAAAGAATCAATTTTGAATTTTAGAGGAAAACCTCTAAAAATGTAATATGTCAAACATTGCTGTGTGTCTGCAAAAAAAAAAGATTTTTTTAACATGTTTTATATTCTTATTTTAATATCTCATTGATCTTACCTAAAGCTAGATCTTATACTAGTTGCCCCATGTATGTATGGAAGTGTACTCCGTATTATTGTTTAATATAATATATATGTGGTCAAAAAAAAGGAAAAAGGATCGCAAAGAACGGGAGGCCTTTCATCATCGGTATTTGGTGGTGAAGGCATTTCGCTGCTGTATAAGCATGACACAATAATGCATCGGGTGCCCCAAGATTTGGGCTAGTACAGTGCACGTCAGTTTTATTTGGGATATGCTGACTGCTTTGGTTACTTATTGTGATGTTTTTTATCTACCAGAGTATTTGACAAACTGATAGAGGTTAATCTTTTTTTTAATTTGATGATGACTGGAAATAAATTCACCCATATAAATCAGGTTATTTTGGAATTTCAGAACAACAGAGCAGATTACAAAAGACATGCGTTAGTAGAAAACCCGAACAGATTACGAAAGTGAAATATGACCATTTCATATTGCAGCAATTCAACCCAACCAACTTGATATTTTGAGTATGAGACTATTTTATTATTACGATTAATGAGCACCTACGTACCATATACCACTAACATAATTGAAGCCGAAATATATGCATGCATATATCCCACCAACATAACTGAAGCAATTTTATTATATTTTTGCATTTCTCTTGAGATTTAGAATCTTTTACATGGTACCATGAATATGTATGTACTCAATCAAATTATAGAACCACAAGAAAATAATAAGCCTGTATATACCGGTCATTGTAGAGAGGTAGAGCATCATATATAATTAAAAAAACTGTACGGATATTTCCAGATAAGTATATGCATCTCAAGAGCAAAGGCATAAATCCACTAAAAATAACCATGTAGAAATAAATGTTGTAAAGCACATGAAAACAACAAATTCTCATGTTCATAAACAACCCCGCTGGTTATGCTCTACTAGATAGGGGATTGCTGAAATAGACCACCAGGCAATTCACAAACTCTCCCTGAAACAAGCTACAGATACGAGATCATATCAGGAATGCATGCTTCAGCAGAGCCTACTGCATTGCACAACTGTGTGTCTGCGAGGCGGGTGGTGAATGCAGGAGCCAGTCTTTGGCGCAAACAAGTGCCTCCACAATTTCAGGACGAAGCGAGCTTCTATAGTCATCGAGCATGCGGCTTCCTGTTACTGCAGAAAATATAGAACTAACCGTGCTCACTGTGGACACCGGAATGGCCAAGACATCACGCGCCATCTTCGAGAGCGTTGGAAACCTGAGCGTGTTAAGCTTCCACCAGTTGAGAATGTCAAACTCTTGGGTACTACGTGGCGTCAGGGATTCTTCCAGGTACTGCTCTAGTTCAGATTTTGAGGGCTGGGTTGTAGCAATCTCGGAAAGATACATGTCGAAGTCCACAAGACCATCACCGGTGGAAGCTGGAGTTGTTTGAGTATTATTCCCGCTGGCAGATTGTTCAACATAGACCGGTGGCTGTGCTACATACTCCTTATAAAGCTCATGCACTGAATCATTCACCGCCTTAACATACTTCGCTGCCTCGACGCCATAAATCTTCGAGTAACTGAACTCGACAAGCTTCATCTTAAAACGCGGATCCATCACAACAGCGACGGCTAACACGAGGTTGCAATCTTTCCAGTACTTGTCGAAACTCTCGTGCACATCTCTAGCAATGCTGCCGACAACTGGATCTTCATGTGCCGCGGCATTTGCCAGCTCTAGCTGAAGTTTCCAGGCTTCATGGAAAAAGATGTCTGAAGTTGGGTTTGCTACTGCCATGACGCTATGAGCCGAGTCATAGAGCAGCTTCAAACAATTGCTGGCAGCCTCAACCTTTTTCCAGTCCTCGGCTGAAGGCGCTTCGTTATAGTTATCATCACATGTTTCTAGTATAGTGAAAGCCTGCCTATAATCCAAGGCAGCCAAGAGCATCAGATAGGTGGTGTCCCACTGGGTTGTAACATCCAGACAAAGGGTCTTGGTACCAGGGATCTCCAGCTGCAGAGCAATCTCAGCAAACTTTTCGTCGTGACTATCAGAGGCTTTTATGAACTTTATGCTTTCACGGATACCAGAGATGACACCATGGACTGAAGCAATCACATCCTGTGCAGCTGCATTCAGGATATGTGCATAGCACCTTACAACAAATAGCTGGCCCTTAAGCATGACGCCGTTCGTATTGGAAAGATGATCTCTCAGGTTTGCACTGTAGATATCATGAGATGGGCAATCATTATCCAATGTGATGGCGAATAGCTTCTCTCTCATGCCCCAGTCAAAAAGGCTTCTGCTGATAGCTTCAGCAAGTGCATCCTGCGAATGAGGAGAAGCAACCATCGTGAAATTAAGCACTCTTCGATGCACTCTCCACTCCATGTCAATAAATTGCCCCGCAATTGACACATAGCCAAGAGTCTGACTAGTTATCCATAATCCTACGGTGAGGCTCATCCTTCCAGGCATAGTGCTTAATGCTTGCAGTAGGTTGTGTTTTTCTTTCAGATACACAGCATACACTTCTCCCTCCATTGCATCAACGTCTGACAACTTGAAACACGGTTGCAGACTACCAATAAGAGCGCTGAAGGCTGGCTGTTGAACAATATGAAGTGGGTAGTCATGCAAAATGATGAGCTTTGCCAGATACAAGCTGCTACGTTCTTGATCAAATGTAGCGTTTGCAGAGCCATTTCGCCTGTAACGCCTCTTAGAAGGGCGTTCTATGGTACCCTCACCATCATTGTCAGCCACTTCTGCTAAAGGCAATGCCAGTTCCCTCTCTTGGTTTTTGATAACAGGACATGAACCCTGTATAATGTGCCTTTTGAGATGACTAGTACCTGCAATTTTTGCGCCAGAACTATATGCAAAGGTTCCCTTGCATAGGTTGCAGCATGCAATTCGGCATCTCTTATCCCCAGGCACATGTTGAATGGTGAAGTGCTCCCAGACTGGTGACTTCTTTTTCCGGCGTCTTGATGAGGTTGGTGGGCTCACATCAGCACTGACCAATGGATTACCATGGGCCATCTCATCACCATTGACCATGTTGTTAACTTGAGCCATCTCATTACTATGGATCATGTCATTAACTTGAACCATCTCATTACCGTGGATCATCATCTCATTACTGTGGATCATCTCACTACCGTGGACCATCTCATTACCATTGATCACCATCTCGTCACCATGGACTATCTCGCTCTCTTGAACCATATTGTCACCATGGAGCATCACACTGCAATGAACCATTTCACTGCTACTGATCATCTTGTTCCTGACAATCATCTCCTCATCATGCACCATTGCAGTGTCATTGCTCTTTGGTTCACCCATGCTGAGAAACACTATCTGATCGAACCCAAAAGCCTGACAATTTGGAATGATTGATCAGATAAAATAATGTCAGATCTAATGTAGTCAAATTAGATCACTTGGATCATATCATAAATAAGGCTAAAATAACTCAATTTAGATTCAAAACATCACAGACAGACTAAGGGATCTTACATAACTTCTGTCAGACAGTTTCCAGTGCAACAAAAATTACTCTGCTTCAAACTGAATGTCTGAGATTTCAAGCAGAACCAAAATAAAAAACTAAAACAAGTTTGAATATGATGATAACATTTTCAGTCATCACTATTTCTCCTAGCAAGGCTGTCATTTTCTAGAAAAGAACTGTGACCACCAGTATAATGCATATAGAGACAACACAAGTGTGAATATATCATTGAAAATCAAATGGAAAAGGAGGATCTATTAAGAGCCAGGAAAAACACTGGAAGCGGATCAATAAATTTTCTAAAGGAAACAAGATTTAAGGTATAACTGGAGTAAGTAGACCACAACTCAAATGATAAACTTCCAGATTTGTACAAGACGGAGTTCATTGGTGTTAATTTATGAATTATGATCAATCAAACACTAGATAAAGGTGATACGCAGAATTTATATGTCTATAAGTGTGTACAATGAAAGTAACCAATATAATCAATCTAAAATATGTTTGGCCCTGATCGTTAAGAACTACATTTATTTATTTAGGCTCATAATAAGTTGGCATCTTTGTTCCCTATTTAACTGACAGAGAAGTTTGTTAGCCACAACTCAGTTCTTGAATACCAGTACAGCAGCTCAGTTTTCCTGGTTCCATATGAATGTGAACATCTACTTGAGTTGACTGGTAAGAAGGGATTAGTTGGTGAAACGTAAAACTTCAAATTCATGCGTATGCACATTGACTTAGCTTGGATAAACTTGTGCGGTTCAAACCCTGCACCGTATCAAGCATCTGTCCATACATCAGAATCAGAACCCCCAACAAAACACCAGCCATCACGGCGTCTCTGAGATAACGAACTACTCCCAAGTCCCTTAATCACGAACAACCCGGCCGCAGAATCGACGCCGGTGGCGAGGGGATTCCGGAACCGGCAACACATTGGGCAGGAGCGCACCGGCAAAACCTGCGCCCTAGACTCACAAACCCTAGACGAATCTGAGCTCCTGGCCGCGCAAGACGACGGGCGCTACAGAGAGGGGATTCTGAAAGGTTTGGAGAACTTACAGGAAGGAAGAGGAGGTGGTGGTGGTGGTGGCGGCGGCGTTCCGGACGGACCAGCGAGGGCTCGGCCCAAGAAGAGCCGAGGCCGAGCAAGACGTAGCAGATCTGGGCGACGCCACGGGGTGGCGGAGGTGTTGCGGGAGACGCTTTAATGGGCTCACGGGTCGCAGCCCATCGCATCTAGGGTTCCAACTTCCAACTTTTTTTAAGTTTCGGGCGCCGTGACGCACCGGCCTGACCGTGGGCTCCTGGGATTGGGTGGAATCTCTTTTCTTCTCTTTCTCGGAAAAAAAGAAACTGTTTTTGTACCTCTAAAAAAAACTGTTTTCGTCTCAGAATGTATCTTCATAAATTCTTTCTATTCATTATAAAAATTCTTTGTCTTCTTAAAGAGTTTTTCGTTTGTGAAACTTTGTGTAGATTTAGATACAACACGTATCTACAATGGTGCAAATTTTAATCCTAGATTTCAGACAAATCTCAAGAAAAAGAAACAAGACAAACCATAAAGTTTTGTGTAAAATGGCCACAGATCTGGCCGTTAATGTAGAGTGGGCCCTGAATTTCACCTATTTTCCTTTATCTTTTGGCAATTTCATTTTCTTCGATTGGATCAGAACTTTCATAGTTTGATGCTTGATGTCAATACTGTAATCTTTTCTCTCTATAAACTTGTAAATAGAATAATTTGTTTTTTTTTCGGAGAAACTTGCAATCTATTCATCATCTTGCCATGGCAATATAGAGAACACTTGAAGTAGCAAAAATTACAAACAAGTTCATGAACCACCTAGCGACGACTACGAGCACCAAAGTGAGTCAAAGGCGCGCCATCATAATGTTCTCATAGGACCACTGCACCAGAACAACACCCGTCGCTCATCAAGAGAAGGGTAGACCGAAAGGATCTAGACACAATACCAAAGTCTGAATCCAAAATCCATCGAAGGCCAGCACCGACTAAATCACGCGAGATACACGGAGATACACCTTCATACACCTCAAATGATGGTAGACGCATCATTGAAACGAGGATCAGCATGAAAGACATTATTCTTAGGACATCAACGTCGTCACACAGCCCAATCGAGACGTTAAACCAAACAAAAGAATCAGGGCCCGGAGCGAGTCATATTGCCTTGTAGATATAGTTAGCAATTTTTCCAATGTCAACTAATTACAGTCAGCATTACGGACCAACGTCTTAAAGAAACGAGAATTATACAACAACTAAATGTGAGCTACTTTGTTTTCTTTTTCTACATTCTATATATGTCAAGATGAGCTGCTCGACTCCGGTGAGGCAGGGACGATGAGGACGGCGCGCCTTCGGCTCGCTCTAATGCTTTTAATCGTTGTTAGGTGGTCTATAGATCTGGATGTATTTTTATTTTTGATATTCTTTGTACTACCTTGACAGTTGACGAATGAAAGAATTCCTTATTTAATATTGTTTTAAATTTTATTTTCTTATTTAACACTGGAAAAATGTTTCTTCCCTGTCTAATATCAACTTTAAATTTTGTTTCCAATGTAACACTTTAATCCATTTTTTGACCTAACGGTGTTAAATGGAATGTGAAAGGACAAGTTTACCCTTGGTTCTGGCTGCAAAAACTCCTCAAAGCAGGGTGGTGGGGATGGCTCAATTTGTACACATTCAATCACCAAGTTGTAGTTGTACGTACGTGGTTCGTGTCCTAGGCTGCTGCTATATATACATATGCTTTGTAAGACCGTGGATTGAAGCAATAAAGTAAAATCACCACTCAGGATACGTACATGTGGCAATCAGCCGAAGTTTCCTATGCGTGTGTGTGTTTGAGTATCCAGCTAAAGGTTGTTGTGTACATACGTGTTTATTTTTTATTTTTTGTTGTACGTACGTCGATACCTGCTTGGAGATCACTAGATCAGCAAGCTGAGGCCAACTTTGCATTGCAGTGCATTGGGCTTCGTAAGGTGAGTCTTGATGTAAAGTATCTCGTCGGGTTGAGCCGATTTGGGACAAAAACCAAGACAACCAACGTTGCTTCACTTAGTCGTCGTTCGACAGCGTCGCCGTAAAGTACTCGATGGCGGGTTTGGGCCAACAACGACCAAGGCGCAACGGACGGGAGCAGACGAGTGTTGAGCAAGCCCGTGATCGAGTGTTGGTTTTATGCCTTGTTTGGTTCAGCTTTTATCAACGGATTCCGCTGCCGTGCAGCAGAATCTGAACCAAAAGATGAACCCAGCAGAATCCGATTCCAGAGATCCGCTATTAAAATCTGAACCAAAATCGAAAGCAGCTCAAGACGTGCTTTCCAAAATCTGATTCCGCTGCGGGTCAAAATCTGAAAAAGTTGTATCAGCTGGTTTGCCAAATGTCCTACATCTTTTTCACATCAGATTTTCCACAACTGTTTTTCCATAGCAGATTTTCCACAGCTGCTTTTGTTGGGGAACGTTGCAGAAAACAAAAAATTTCCTACGGTTTCACCAAGATCCATCTAGGAGTTCATCTAGCAACGAGTGATTGGATTGCATCTACATAACTTTGTAGATCACGCGCGGAAGCGTTCAAAGAATGGGGATGAGGAAGTCGTACTCGACGTGATCCAAATCACCGGAGATCCTAGCGCCGAACGGATGGCACCTCCGCGTTCAACACACGTACGGTCAGCGTAACGTCTCCTCCTTCTTGATCCAGCAAGGGGGAAGGAGAGGTTGAGGAAGATGGCTCCAGCAGCAGCACAACGGCGTGGTGGTGATGGAGCTGCAGTACTCCGGCAGGGCTTCGCCACACTCTATGGAGGAGGAGGAGGTGTTGGAGAGGGAGAGGGAGGCACCAAAGGCAAAGGTAAGAGGTCCTCCATCCCCCCCACTATATATAGGGGGGCCTAGGGGGGCGCCGGCCCTAGGAGATGCAATCTCCTAGGGGGCGGCGGCCAAGGGGTGGGGGGCTTGCCCCCCAAGCAAGGCCCCCCCCCTTAGGGTTTCCCCCACCCTAGGCGCATGGGCCCTAGGGGAAGTGGCGCCCCAGCCCACTTTGGGCTGGATCCCTTCCCACTTCAGCCCATGGGGCCCTCCGGGATAGGTGGCCCCACCCGGTGGACCCCCGGGACCCTTCCGGTGGTCCCGGTACAATACCGGTGACTCCGAAACTTGTCCCGACGCCTGAAATAGCACTTCTTATATATAATTCTTTACCTCCGGACCATTCCGGAACTCCTCGTGACGTCCGGGATCTCATCCGGGACTCCGAACAACATTCGGGTTACTGCATATACATATCCCTACAACCCTAGCGTCACCGAACCTTAAGTGTGTAGACCCTACGGGTTCGGGAGACATGTAGACATGACCGAGATCGCTCTCCGGTCAATAACCAACAGCGGGATCTGGATACCCATGTTGGCTCCCACATGCTCCTCGATGATCTCATCGGATGAACCACGATGTCGAGGATTCAAGCAACCCCGTATACAATTCCCTTTGTCAATCGGTATGTTACTTGCCCGAGATTCGATCGTCGGTATCCCAATACCTCGTTCAATCTCGTTACCGGCAAGTCACTTTACTCGTACCGTAATGCATGATCCCGTGACCAGACACTTGGTCACTTTGAGCTCATTATGATGATGCATTACCGAGTGGGCCCAGTGATACCTCTCCGTCATACGGAGTGACAAATCCCAGTCTTGATCCGTGTCAACCCAACAGACACTTTCGGAGATACCCGTAGTATAACTTTATAGTCACCCAGTTACGTTGTGACGTTTGGTACACCCAAAGCACTCCTACGGTATCCGGGAGTTACACGATCTCATGGTCTAAGAAAAAGATACTTGACATTGGAAAACTCTAGCAAACGAACTATACGATCTTGTTCTATGTTTAGGATTGGGTCTTGTCCATCACATCATTCTCCTAATGATGTGATCTCGTTATCAATGACATCCAATGTCCATAGTCAGGAAACCATGACTATCTGTTGATCAACGAGCTAGTCAACTAGAGGCTTACTAGGGACATGTTGGTGTCTATTATTCACACATGTATTATGATTTTCGGATAACACAATTATAGCATGAATAAAGACAATTATCATGAACAAGGAAATATAATAATAATGCTTTTATTATTGCCTCTAGGGCATATTTCCAACACTCTCCCACTTACACTAGAGTCAATAATCTAGTTACATTGTGATGAATCGAACACCCATGGAATTCTGGTGTTGATCATGTTTTGCTCTAGGGAGAGGTTTAGTCAACAGATCTGCTACATTCAGGTCCGTATGTACTTTACAAATATCTATGTCTCCATCTTGAACATTTTCACGAATGGAGTTGAAGTGACGCTTGATGTGCCTTGTCTTCTTGTGAAACCTGGACTCCTTGGCAAGTGCAATAGCTCCAGTGTTGTCACAGAAGAGTTTGATTGGCCCCGACGCATTGGGTATGACTCCTAGGTCGGTGATGAACTCCTTCAGCCAAATTGCTTCATGCGCTGCCTCCGAGGCTGCCATGTACTCCGCTTCACATGTAAATCCCGCCACGACGCTCTGCTTGCAACTGCACCAGCTTACTGCCCCACCATTCAAAATATACACGTATCCGGTTTGTGACTTGGAGTCATCCAGATCTGTGTCGAAGCTAGCGTCGACGTAACCTTTTACGACGAGCTCTTCGTCACCTCCATAAACAAGAAACATTTCCTTAGTCCTTTTCAGGTACTTCAGGATATTCTTGACCGCTGTCCAGTGTTCCTTGCCGGGATTACTTTGGTACCTTCCTACCAAACTTACGGCAAGGTTTACATCAGGTCTGGTACACAGCATGGCATACATAATAGACCCTATGGCTGAGGCATAGGGGATGACACTCATCTCTTCTATATCTTCTGTCGTGGTCGGACATTGAGCTGAGCTCAATTTCACACCTTGTAACACAGGCAAGAACTCCTTCTTAGACTGATCCATATTGAACTTCTTCAATATCTTATCAAGGTATGTGCTTTGTGAAAGACCTATGAGGCGTCTTGATCTATCTTTGTAGATCTTGATGCCTAATATATAAGCAGCTTCTCCAAGGTCCTTCATTGAAAAACTCTTATTCAAGTAGGCCTTAATGCTGTCCAAAAGTTCTATATCATTTCCCATCAAAAGTATGTCATCTACATATAATATGAGAAATGCTACAGAGCTCCCACTCACTTTCTTGTAAACGCAGACTTCTCCATAAGTCTGCGTAAACCCAAACGCTTTGATCATTTCATCAAAGCGAATGTTCCAACTCTGAGATGCTTGCACCAGCCCATAAATCGAGCGTTGGAGCTTGCATACCTTGTCAGCATACTTAGGATCGACAAAACCTTCCGGCTGCATCATATACAATTCTTCCTTAAGGAAACCATTAAGGAATGTCGTTTTGACGTCCATTTGCCATATTTCATAAACATAGAATGCGGCAATTGCTAACATGATTCGGACGGATTTCAGCTTCGCTACTGGTGAGAAAGTCTCATCGTAGTCAACCCCTTGAACTTGTCGATAACCCTTAGCGACAAGCCGAGCTTTATAGATGGTCACATTACCATCCGCGTCTGTCTTCTTCTTAAAGATTCATTTATTTTCTATGGCTCGCCGCTCTACGGGCAAGTCAGTCAAAGTCCATACTTCGTTTTCATACATGGATCCTATCTCGGATTTCATGTCTTCCAGCCATTTGTCGGAATCCGGGCCCGCCATCGCTTCTTCATAGTTCGAAGGTTCACCGTTGTCTAACAACATGATTTCCAAGACAGGGTTGCCGTACCAATCTGGTGCGGAACGTGTCCTTGTGGACCTTCGAATTTTAGTAGGAGCTTGATCAGAAGTATCTTGATCATCATCATTAACTTCCTCTTTAGTCGGTGCAGGCACCTCAGGAACATTTTCTTGAGTTGCGTCATTTTCCGGTTCAAGAGGTAATACTTCATCAAGTTCTACTTTCCTCCCACTTACTTCTTTCGAGAGAAACTCCTTCTCTAGAAAGGATCCATTCTTGGCAACAAAGATCTTGCCTTCGGATCTGAGGTAGAAGGTATACCCAATAGTTTCTTTAGGGTATCCTATGAAGACGCATTTTTCCGACTTGGGTTCGAGCTTTTCAGGTTGAAGTTTCTTGACATAAGCATCGCATCCCCAAACTTTTAGAAACGACGGCTTAGGTTTCTTCCCAAACCACAATTCATACGGTGTCGTCTCAACGGATTTCGACGGAGCCCTATTTAAAGTGAATGCGCCAGTCTCTAAAGCATAGCCCCAAAAAGATAGCGGTAAATCGGTAAGAGACATCATAGATCGCACCATATCTAATAGAGTGCGATTACGACGTTCGGATACACCATTACGCTGAGGTGTGTTGGAAATATGCCCTAGAGGCAATAATAAAAGCATTATTATTATATTTCTTTGTTCATGATAATTGTCTTTATTCATGCTATAACTGTATTATCCGGAAATCGTAAATACACATGTGAATACATAGACCATAATATGTCCCTAGTAAGCCTCTAGTTGACTGGCTCGTTGATCAACAGATAGTCATGGTTTCCTGGCTATGGACATTGGATGTCATTGATAACGGGATCACATCATTAGGAGAATGATGTGATGGACAAGACCTAATCCTAAGCATAGCACAAGATCGTGTAGTTCGTTTGCTAGAGCTTTTCCAATGTCAAGTATCTTTTCCTTTGACCATGAGATCGTGTAACTCCCGGATACCGTAAGAGTGCTTTGGGTGTATCAAACGTCACAACGTAACTGAGTGACTATAAAGGTGCACTACGGGTATCTCCGAAAGTGTCTGTTGGGTTGACATGGATCGAGACTGGGATTTGTCACTCCATATAACGGAGAGGTATCACTGGGCCCACTCGGTAATGCATCATCATTATGAGCTCAAGGTGACCAAGTGGTTGATCACGGGATCATGCATTACGGCACGAGTAAAGTGACTTGCCGGTAACGATATTGAACAAGGTATTGGGATACCGACGATCGAGTCTCGGGCAAGTAACATACCGATTGACAAAGGGAATTGTATACGGGGTTGATTAATCCTCGACATCGTGGTTCATCCGATGAGATCATCGTGGAGCATGTGGGAGCCATCATGGGTATCCAGGTCCCGCTGTTGGTTATTGACCGGAGAGTCGTCTCGGTCATGTCTGCTTGTCTCCCGAACCCGTAAGGTCTACACACTTAAGGTTCGGTGACGCTAGGGTTATGAAGATATGTGTATGCAGTAACCCGAATGTTGTTCGGAGTCCCGGATGAGACCCCGTACGTCACGAGGAGTTCCGGAATGGTCCGGAGGTAAAGAATTATATATAGGAAGTGCTGTTTCGGGCATCGGGACAAGTTTCGGGGTTATCGGTATTGTACCGGGACCACCGGAGGGGTCCCGGGGGCCCACCAGGTGGGGCCACCTGTCCCGGGGGGCCACATGGGCTGTAGGGGGTGCGCCTTGGCCTACATGGGCCAAGGGCACCAGCCCTACTAGGCCCATGCACCTAGGGTTTCCACCAAGGAGGAGTCCAAGTGGTGGAAGGCACCCCGAGGTGCCTTGGGGGGGAGGGAAACCCTCCCCTGGCCGCCGCACCTAGGAGATCAGATCTCCTAGGCTGCGCACCACCCCCCTTTGGCCCTCCTATATATAGTTGAGGAGAGGGAGGACTTCATACCTCAACCTTTGGTGCTTCCCTCTCTCCCCGTTACGTCTCTCTCTCGTAGTATAGGCGAAGCCCTGCTACTGTGACGCCCTGCATCCACCACCACGCCGCCGTGCTGCTGGATCTTCGTCAACCTCTCTTCCCCCCTTGCTGGATCAAGAAAGGAGGAGACGTCATCCGTTCCGTACGTGTGTTGAACGCGGAGGCACCGTCCGTTCGGTGCTTGATCATCGGTGATTTGAATCACGTCGTGTTCGACTACATCATCCCCGTTCTTTGAACGCTTCCGCTCGCGATCTACAAGGTACGTAGATGCATCCGATCACTCGTTGCTAGATGAACTCCTAGATGGATCTTGGTGAAACCGTAGAAAATTTTTTGTTTTCTGCAACGTTCCCCAACAAGGTGTTCCAGGCGGCGTGAGTTGTGAAACTATTCCACATTTTCTTAAGTGTGTGCCAAACTCGTGACTCAAGTATTCTCCTCCACGATCTGATCGCAGGAACTTGATTTTCCTGTCACATTGATTCTCAACCTCACTCTGAAATTCCATGAACTTTTCAAAGGTCTCAGACTTGTGTTTCATTAAGTAGACATACCCATATCTACTCAAGTCATCAGTGAGGGTGAGAACGTAACGATAGCCACCGCGAGCCTCAACACTTATTGGACCGCACACATCAGTATGTATGATTTCCAATAAGTTGGTTGCTCGCTCCATTGTTCCTGAGAACGGAGTCATGGTCATTTTACCCATGAGGCATGGTTCGCACGTGTCAAATGATTCGTAATCAAGAGACTCTAAAAGTCCATCAACATGGAGCTTCTTCATGCGTTTGACACCTATGTGACCAAGGCGGCAGTGCCACAAGTATGTGGGACTATCATTATCAATCTTACATCTTTTGGTACTCACACTATGAACATGTGTAGCATTACGCTCGAGATTCATTAAGAATAAACCATTCACCATCGGAGCATGACCATAAAACATATCTCTCATATAAATAGAACAACCATTATTCTCGGATTTAAATGAGTAGCCATCTCGAATTAAACGAGATCATGATACAATGTTCATGCTCAAAGCTGGCACTAAATAACAATTATTAAGGTTTAAAACTAATCCCGAAAGTAAATGTAGAGGTAGCGTGCCGACGGCGATCATATTGACCTTGGAACCATTCCCGACGCGCATCGTCACCTCGTCCTTCGCTAGTCTCCGCTTATTCCGCAGCTCCTGTTTTGAGTTACAAATGTGAGCAACCGCACCGGTATCAAATACCCAGGAGCTACTACGAGTATTGGTAAGGTACACATCAATTACATGTATATCACATATACCTTTCGTGATGCCGGCCTTCTTGTCCGCTAAGTATTTGGGGCAGTTTCGCTTCCAGTGACCACTTCCCTTGCAATAAAAGCACTCAGTCTCGGGCTTGGGTCCATTCTTTGGCTTTTTCCCGGCAGCTTGCTTGCCGGGCGCGTCAACTCCCTTGCCGTCCTTCTTGAAGGCTTTCTTACCCTTGCCCTTCTTGAACTTAGTGGTTTTATTCACCATCAACACTTGATGTTCCTTTTTGACTTCTACCTCTGCTGATTTCAGCATTGCAAATACTTCAGGAATGGTCTTTTCCATCCCCTGCATATTGAAGTTCATCACAAAGCTCTTGTAGCTCGGTGGAAGCGACTGAAGGTTCTGTCAATGACCGCGTCATCCGGGAGATTAACTCCCAGCTGAGTCAAGCGGTTATGCAACCCAGACATAGTGAGTATGTGCTCACTGACAGAACTGTTTTCCTCCATCTTACAGCTGAAGAACTTGTCGGAGACTTCATATCTCTCGACCCGGGCATGAGCTTGAAAAACCATTTTCAGCTCTTCGAACATCTCATATGCTCCGTGTCTCTCAAAACGCTTTTGAAGCCCCGGCTCTAGGCTGTAAAGCATGCCGCACTGAACGAGGGAGTAGTCATCAGTACGTGCCTGCCAAGCGTTCATAACGTCTTGTTCTGCAGGGAGAACAGGTGCATCACCTAGCGGTGCTTGTAGGACATAATCTTTCTTGGCAGCTATGAGGATGATCCTCAGGTTTCGGACCTAGTCCGTGTAGTTGCTGCCATCGTCTTTCAGCTTGGTTTTCTCTAGGAACGCGTTGAAATTGAGGACTACGTTGGCCATTTGATCTACAAGACATATTGTAAAAAAAATTTAGACTAAGTTCATGATAATTAAGTTCATCTAATCAAATTATTCAATGAACTCCCATTTAGATAGACATCCCTCCAGTAATCTAAGCATAACATGATCTGAGTTAACTAGGCCGTGTCCGATCATCACGTGAGACAGACTAGTCAACATCGGTGAACATCTTCATGTTGATCGTATCTTCTATACGACTCATGCTCGACCTTTCGGTCTTCTGTGTTCCGAGGCCATGTCTGTACATGCTACGCTCGTCAAGTCAACCTAAGTGTTTGCATGTGTAAATCTGTCTTACACCCGTTGTATGTGAACGTTGGAATCTAACACCCGATCATCATGTGGTGCTTCGAAACAACGAACTGTCACAACGGTGCACAGTTAGGGGAAACACTTTCTTGAAATTATTATGAGGGATCATCTTATTTACTACCGTCGTTCTAAGTAAACAAGATGCAGAAATATGATAAACATCACATGCAATCAAATAATAATAGTGACATGATATGGCCAATATCACATAGCTCCTTTGATCTCCATCTTGGGGCTCCATGATCATCTTGTCACCGACATGACACCATGATCTCCATCATCGTGTCTCCATGAAGTTGCTCGCCAACTATTACTTCTACTATTACGGCTAACGCGTTTAGCAATAAAGTAAAGTAATTTACATGGTGTTTCTCAATGACACGCAGGTCATACAAAAAATAAAGACAACTCCTATGACTCCTGCCGGTTGTCATACTCATCGACATGCAAGTCGTGATTCCTATTACAATAGCATGAACATCTCATACATCACATATATATCATTCATCACAACTTTGGCCATATCACATCACAGAACACTTGCTGCAAAAACAAGTTAGACGTCCTCTAATTGTTGTTGCAAGTTTTACGTGGCTGCAATAGGGTTCTAGCAAGAACGTTTTCTTACCTACGTGAAAGCCACAACGTGATTTGTCAACTTCTATTTACCCTTCATAAGGACCCTTTTCATCGAATCCGCTCCAACTAAAGTGGGAGAGACAGACACCCGCCAACCACCTTATGCAACTTGTGCATGTTAGTCGGTGGAACTGGTCTCACGTAAGCGTACGTGTAAGGTTGGTCCGGGCCGCTTCATCCCACAATACTGTTGAAGCAAAATAAGACTAGTAGCGGCAAGAAAGTTGACAATATCTACGCCCACAACAAATTGTGTTCTACTCGTGCAAAATGAACTACGCATAGACCTAGCTCATGATGCCACTATTGGGGAACGTTGCAGAAAACAAAAAATTTCCTACGGTTTCACCAAGATCCATCTAGGAGTTCATCTAGCAACGAGTGATTGGATTGCATCTACATACCTTTGTAGATCACGCGCGGAAGCGTTCAAAGAACGGGGATGAGGAAGTCGTACTCGACGTGATCCAAATCACCGGAGATCCTAGCGCCGAACGGACGGCACCTCCGCGTTCAACACACGTACGGTCATCGTAACGTCTCCTCCTTCTTGATCCAGCAAGGGGGAAGGAGAGGTTGAGGAAGATGGCTCCAGCAGCAGCACGACGGCGTGGTGGTGATGGAGCTGCAGTACTCCGGCAGGGCTTCGCCAAGCTCTATGGAGGAGGAGGAGGTGTTGGAGAGGGAGAGGGAGGCACCAAAGGCAAAGGTAAGAGGTCCTCCATCCCCCCTACTATATATAGGGGGGCCTAGGGGGGAGGGCGCCGGCCCTAGGAGATGCAATCTCCTAGGGGGCGGCGGCCAAGGGGTGGGGGGCTTGCCCCCCAAGAAAGGGGGCGCCCCCCCCTTTAGGGTTTCCCCCACCCTAGGCGCATGGGCCCTAGGGGAAGTGGCGCCCCAGCCCACTTTGGGCTGGATCCCTTCCCACTTCAGCCCATGGGGCCCTCCGGGATAGGTCGCCCCACCCGGTGGACCCTCGGGACCCTTCCGGTGGTCCCGGTACAATACCGGTGACCCCGAAACTTGTCCCGACGGCCGAAATAGCACTTTCTATATATATAATTCTTTACCTCCGGACCATTCCGGAACTCCTCGTGACGTCCGGGATTTCATCCGGGACTCCGAACAACATTCGGGTTACTGCATATACATATCCCTACAACCCTAGCGTCACCGAACCTTAAGTGTGTAGACCCTACGGGTTCGGGAGACATGTAGACATGACCGAGATCGCTCTCCGGTCAATAACCAACAGCGGGATCTGGATACCCATGTTGGCTCCCACATGCTCCTCAATGATCTCATCGGATGAACCACGATGTCGAGGATTCAAGCAACCCCGTATACAATTCCCTTTGTCAATCGGTATGTTACTTGCCCGAGATTCGATCGTCGGTATCCCAATACCTCGTTCAATCTCGTTACCGGCAAGTCACTTTACTCGTACCGTAATGCATGATCCCGTGACCAGACACTTGGTCACTTTGAGCTCATTATGATGATGCATTACCGAGTGGGCCCAGTGATACCTCTTCGTCATACGGAGTGACAAATCCCAGTCTTGATCCGTGTCAACCCAACAGACACTTTCGGAGATACCCGTAGTATACCTTTATAGTCACCCAGTTACGTTGTGACGTTTGGTACACCCAAAGCACTCCTACGGTATCCGGAAGTTACACGATCTCATGGTCTAAGAAAAAGATACTTGACATTGGAAAACTCTAGCAAACGAACTATACGATCTTGTGCTATGTTTAGGATTGGGTCTTGTCCATCACATCATTCTCCTAATGATGTGATCTCGTTATCAATGACATCCAATGTCCATAGTCAGGAAACCATGACTATCTGTTGATCAACGAGCTAGTCAACTAGAGGCTTACTAGGGACATGTTGGTGTCTATTATTCACACATGTATTATGATTTCCGGATAACACAATTATAGCATGAATAAAGACAATTATCATGAACAAGGAAATATAATAATAATGCTTTTATTATTGCCTCTAGGGCATATTTCCAACAGCTTTTTTTTAAAGATCCACAGCTGCTTTTAGAAATCCACAGCCGAACCAAACAGGGCCTTAGAATGCCAGACCGATTCACCCAAGCAGTACGTGCATTGCTAGCTCAAAAACACATGCAGCTTGATTAACTTTTCCCTAGAAGCAGAACGTGCTCATCTCTAGCCGTGTATGTACGAACGTACTTGAGCGTTGAATCTTGCTTGTGCTAGCTTGGCGAATAGAACGAACATGTCAAAGAAAATGGTTGAATAGATGTTCAAGGGCAGAATTGTCATTTCATGTGCCATTTAACATTGTTTGCACAAAAAATGGATGTAGGTGTTATATTGAGAATAAAATTTAAAGGTTATGTTAGATAGGAAGAATTATTTTTCCAGTGTCAAATAGGGAATAAAGTTTTTGGACAGTGTTAAATAAGGAATTCTCTCTTGATAAATAGATTGAAAGTTTTCCTAAAAAAAGAAGCTACCAGTTCCCAAAAAAAAAGATGAGCTGCCAACTCATCTGCTACATAAACGAAGAAACGCTACAAAGGTGATAAAGCACTTAAATTTTATTTTAATAATATTCTACTACATTTTCTTAACTATACTCTGTGAAATTATGGACACTCATTTTCTTGTACTTATTAGGTTTAGCGTCTTGGTTGAGACTTCGTGTCGGCGACGATGTCCCTCATTAGGAATAATGTCTTTCACGTTTCATCACTGTCCCAATGTTGCATTAGCGTCATCGGAGTGCATATGGAGGTGTGTCTCAATCGAATCTCGTGGGATTCGGTCAGTGCTGGTCTTCGGTGGATGTGTTTGGATCTGGTCTTCGTTCGTCTTCGTTTGTGTGTTTATAGGTTTGATCCTTTGGATCTACAACTTTCTTCATCGGCGATGATTACTCTGGTGTGCTGGTCCCATAATGACTTAGCATGACGATTTTCTGATTATCTACTACAACAAGGTTTGTCCGGCTTCGATGAGGAAGGGACGATGAGGGCGACACGTCTTCGGCTCGCTTCAGCACTTGTAGTTGTCACTAGATGGTCTACGGATTTGGATGTATTTTTATTTTTAGTGTTCTTTGTACTATTTTAATAGTTGATGAATAGATTGAAAAATTTTCTTGAAAAAGAAAAACAAAGATAAGCTGCAGTGCTCACCAAAAAAAGAAAAAAGAGGAGCTGCCAGCTCATCTGCTACACAAATAAAGAAACGCTACAAAGGTGTCAAGATAAAGCACTTAAATTTTATTTTAATAATCTTCTACTACATTTTCTTAACTGTGATTGTATACTCTGTGAAATTATGGACACTCATTTTCTCATACTTATTAGGTTCAGCGTCTTAGTTGAGGCTTTGTGTCAACGACGATGTCCCTCAATAGGAATACTGTCTCTCACGTTCCATTTATGTCCCAATGTTGCGTCTAGCGTCATTGGAGTGCATATGGAGGTGTGTCTCAATCAGCTCCTGCGGGATTCGATCAGTGCTGGTCTTCGGTGGATATGTTTGGATTCAGTCTTCGTTTGGGTGTTTATAGGTTTGATCCTTCTGATCTACAACTTTCTTCATTGGCGATAATTACTGCTCTGGTGCGCTGCCCATGATGACTTAGCACGACGACTTCCCGACTGTCTACTATAATAAGGTTTGCTCGGCTCCAGTAAAGCGGGGGAAGGAGGAAGAGGGGGGGGGGGGGGGGGGGGAGGGCGACGAGGGCGGTGCGCCTTCGACTTGATCCATTGCTTGTAGTCGTCGCTAGGAGGTCCACGAAGGTAATTGTAATTTTTATTGCATCTGATGTTCTTTGTACTACAATATGATTAAAAATGAATAAATTGAAAGTTAAAGTTATATTTTTAATAATATTCTACATTTTGTTAGCTATGATGTTACACTCTTTACCATTAAGGAAACATCATCCAACGTGTTGTTGATTTCTAGGCCTTTTTCACTATTTTAACTTTTTCAGAAAACTTTCGCACAAATGAACTTCACGTAAAAACTATTCCACGACCTAATCTTTTTAATAACGCCATACACCGTGACATTTTTTCTTTATTTAAAAACGTCAAGCTACCTAGTGATGCTGCACTTCATAAATAAATGACAATGTACACAAGCTAGTAGAAACGCCAAACCCCTTGGCATTTCATGCTTGGGCAGCAACGCCACGCATCTTTGGCGTTTCCAGCAACACAATATATTTTGGCGTTCTGCCCTGTCACGTAGTGTCTCGACCAGGCCAGCAACACTAGCTAGCTCGGCGTTTTTAAATAGAGAAAAAACGTGATGGTTTGTAACGTTATCAAAAGGGTCAGATTATGAAATAGTTTTGTGCGGAGTTTATTTTGTGTGAAAGTTTTCTGAAAGGGTCAAAATAGTGAAAAGAGCCCTGATTTCTACTCCTTCCATTTCAAAATATAGTGCGCCCATGCTTATCGAGGTCCAATTTTCATCATAAATTTAATCAACGAGACCGACTGCGCAACCTTCCATCGTAGTCTGTATCGTTTGTTAAATTTATGGTCAAAGTTAAAGCACGAGGATAGAAGAAACACTATATTTTAGAAGGAGGGAGTATCAGGTTTCGTTGTGCTGACTGTTGAGTGTTGACTGTTGACTTGATTTTTCTGTATAGATTTATAGTGACCCGGACCGCGCCACCGCGACACTGTTTGGTTTTTGTTGACTGTGTGTGTAGAGAGAGAGGGAGCGAGATCGAGATCCATGGCGGAGGGGGTGCTTGCTTCCAGCATCGTGAAGGCGGTGCTAGCGAAGTTCGGGTCCTCGGTTTGGGGAGAGCTCGCGCTCCTGAGGAGCTTCAGGACTGACCTGAAGGCCATGGAGGAGGAGTTCGCCACCATCCGGAGCGTGCTCGCGGACGCCGAGGTGCGCGGCGGCAGCGGCGACAGCGCCGTCCGCGACTGGCTGCGCAGGCTCAAGAACCTCGCCCACGACATCGACGACTTCCTCGACGCCTGCCACTCCGACCTGCGCGCCGCCCGCCGCCGCCGGACCCGGGGCAGCCCGGCGTGCGGCTCCACGGCGACCTGCATCGTCAGCTCCGTCGTCATGGCGCACAGGCTGAGGTCCCTGAGGCGCAAGCTGGACGCCGTCGCCGCGGGGAGGGACAGGCTGCGCTTGAATCCCAACGTTTCTCCGCCGGCGCACCCCGTTGCTCCCCCGAAGCGTGAGACCATCTCAAAGGTCGACGAGGCCAAGACGGTGGGGAGGGCCGCCGACAAAGAGAAGCTCATGAAGCTGGTCCTCGACGCGGCGAGCGAGGAGGACGTGTCCGTGATCCCCATCTTCGGCTTCGGCGGCCTCGGCAAGACGACGCTGGCGCAGCTGGTGTTCAACGACCGGAGGGCCAACGACGAGGTGTTCGACCTCCGGATCTGGGTCTCCATGTCCGTGGACTTCAGCCTCAGAAGGCTCATCCAGCCGATTGCGAGCGCGACCAAGCTGAAGCGCGACCTGACCAGCCTGGAGGCCATCGCGAACTTCTTGTCCGAGACCTTCACGGGGAAGAAGTACCTGCTGGTTCTCGATGATGTGTGGAGCGAGAGCCAGGAGGAGTGGGAGCGGCTGAAGCTTCTCCTCAAGGATGGCAAGCGAGGCAGCAAGATCATGGTGACCACACGGAGCCGCAAGGTCGGCATGATGGTGCGCACCGTGCCGCCGTTCGTTCTCCAAGGCCTCTCCGACGATGATTGCTGGGAGCTGTTCAAGGGAAAGGCTTTTGAGGCAGGGGAGGAGGATCTGCATCCCAAGCTGGTGAAGCTAGGGAAGGGGATCGTCCAGAAATGCGGCGGCGTGCCGTTGGCCGCCAAGGCTCTTGGGAGCATGCTGCGGTTCAAGAGGAACGAGGAGTCATGGACTGCTGTCAAGGACAGTGAGATATGGCAGCTGGACAAGGAGGACACAATTTTGCCGTCTCTCAAGCTCACCTATGACCAAATGCCACCTGGTCTGAAGCAGTGCTTCGCGTACTGCGCATCACTACCTAGAAACTATGAGATTAACAGGGACAAGCTCATTCAGCGATGGATTGCTCTTGGCTTTATCGAACCCACAAAGTATGGCTGCCAATCGGTTCTCGATCAAGCCAACGACTATTTCGAGCACTTGCTGTGGATGTCTTTCCTTCAAGAAGTAGTGGAGCACGATCTGTCAAAGAAAGAACTAGAGGAAGATCGCAATGTCAAGTACAAGATTCATGACTTGGTGCATGACCTTGCACAGTCTGTTGCCGGGGATGAAGTCCAGATCATCAACTCTAAGAATGTGAATGCCAATGGGCGTGCCGAAGCATGCTGCCACTATGCATCATTGGCTGATGACATGGGGGCCTCTAAAGTTCTCCGGAGCACGCTCCGTAAAGTCCGCGCGTTGCATTCCTGGGGTTATGCTCTTGATGTTCAGTTGTTGCTTCACTCCAGGTGCCTGAGAGTGCTAGATTTGCGAGGCAGCCAAATTACGGAGCTTCCCAAGTCAGTTGGCAGATTAAAGCACTTGAGGTACTTGGACGTCTCTTCATCCCCTATCACAAGTCTGCCCAATTGCATCAGTGAC
Source organism: Triticum urartu (assembly GCF_056163025.1). Classification (NCBI taxonomy): domain Eukaryota; kingdom Viridiplantae; phylum Streptophyta; class Magnoliopsida; order Poales; family Poaceae; genus Triticum; species Triticum urartu. The sequence goes on from NC_141878.1 coordinate 93,214,175, forward strand.
CTCCACAACCTGCAAACACTTCATTTGGCCAGTTGTGGCAATCTATATGTGCTTCCCATGTCAATATGCAGCCTTGAGAATCTGGAAACCCTGAATCTTTCCTCTTGCCACTTTCAGACCTTGCCAGAGTCCATAGGGCATCTTCAAAACCTGCAAAGTCTGAACATGTCATTTTGCAGTTTCCTCTGTACATTACCCAGCTCCATCGGTGAACTCCAAAGTTTGCAATACTTGAATTTTAAAGGGTGTGTCAACCTTGAGATTCTGCCTGACACTATGTGCAGACTGCAAAATCTGCATTTCTTGAACCTCTCACGGTGTGGAATTCTCCGAGCACTGCCCAAAAACATTGGGAATCTCTCAAATTTGTTGCATCTGAATTTATCGCAATGCAGTGATCTTGAGGCAATCCCGGATTCAATAGGCTGCATTACAAGGCTGCATACTCTGGATATGTCTCACTGTAGCAACTTGTCGGAGTTACCTCGATCCATTTGTGGCCTTCTGGAGCTTCAAACTCTCATTTTATCGCATCATGCACGGAGTTTGGCATTGCCCATAGCAACCAGTCACCTACCAAACTTGCAGACCTTGGATTTCTCATGGAATATTGGCCTGGAGGAACTGCCCGAATCAATTGGCAATCTCCATAATTTGAAGGAGCTTATTTTGTTCCAGTGCTGGAATCTTCGGAAGCTACCTGAGTCTATAACAAACCTCATAATGTTGGAGAGGTTGAGCCTTGTTGGGTGCGCACATCTAGCCACGCTACCTGACGGCATGACAACCATCACCAACCTGAAGCACCTGAAAAATGACCAGTGCCCATCTTTGGAGAGACTGCCTGAGGGATTTGGGCAATGGACTAAACTTGAAACATTATCCTTGCTCATTGTAGGGGACACATGCAGCAGTATTGCGGAGCTAAAAGACCTCATTCTTCTGAGTGGCTGTCTTAGAATCGAATGCCGCTCACACAAGAAGGATTTGACAAATGATGCCAAGAGAGCAAACTTGAGGAATAAGAGGAAACTAAGCAACTTGACTGTGTCATGGACCAGTTCATGCTCTTCTGATGAGCTGAAGAACGTCGAAACATTTCTTGAAGTTCTCTTGCCACCTGAAAACCTTGAGGTCCTTGAAATAAATGGTTACATGGGCACTAAATTTCCCAGCTGGATGATGGAGAGCATGGAATCCTGGCTTCCAAATGTTACCTTCCTAAGTTTAGGCAACATCCCTAATTGTATATGCCTCCCACCTCTTGGTCATATTCCCAACCTCCATTCCCTTGAGCTCCGCTGCATTAGCGGTGTCCGTAGCATTGGACCTGAAATACTTGCCAAGGGACAGAAGAACACATCGTACCAGTCACTCAAGGAACTCCATTTAGAAGACATGCCTGATCTGGAGGTCTGGTCAACCTCATTGGCAGGGGACAGCGAAGAAAGTCAACAACAGGTATTCATGTTTCCAGTCCTTAAAACTGTCACTGCAAGTGGATGTCCAAAGATGAGACCAAGACCATGCCTCCCAGATGCTATCGCAGATTTGTCACTATCCAACACCAGTGAGATGTTATCAGTTGGTAGGGTGTTCGGGCCATCATCTTCCAAATCGGCGTCACTTCTTAGGAGACTCTGGATTAGAAAGTGCCATCCCTCGTCGTGTGATTGGAACTTGCTGCGGCACAGGCCAAAACTTGAGGATCTGACCATTGAGTACTGCGAAAGGCTACGTGTTTTGCCAGAGGCCATCAGGCACCTTAGCATGGTCCGGAAGCTGAAGATTGACAATTGCACTGATTTGGAAGTCCTTCCAGAATGGCTAGGTGATCTCGTAGCGCTTGAGCATCTGGAGATAAGCTGCTGCCGGAAGTTGGTCTCACTGCCAGAAGGTTTGCGATCCTTAACTGCACTGGAGGAGTTGATTGTCAGTGATTGTGGCTCTGCACTGACTGAGAACTGCAGAAAAGGGACAGGCAAGGATTGGTTCAAGATCTGTCATATCCCAAGTATCCTCATCTCGTGACAGGTAATAATGCATTATCTTTTGGTGAGGAATTACTTTTAGTTAACTCAAACAAAAAAGCTAGTTGTTCTTTAGAACTAAGTTTTTCTTCTTTGACATGGGCAGCAACAATGGAGAGGTCATTCTCCAAGGATTCTAGTGCAACACCTGTGCATGAATAGCATACCTGAATGAAAGTACTGGTTGTTACCTATCCAAAAGGTAAACCAGCCTAGCAACATGTCCCTTGCGTTCTTGGAAGGTTTGCTTGATTGTATCATCCTATTTGTAGGCAAGAACTTTTTTAAATCCAGAAACAAAAGCATATAACTTCGTGGAGCTGCAATTTTTATAATGGAATCTTTTGATATTTTTCCAGCTTCAGTGGCTGCACAGTAGTTCCTAGTAGGCTGAAAGGGTACATGTTTATGGTCCATTCATTTGAGCTTCATGCATAACACTAGAAGGGTTGGGCGCGCTTCGCTGCGCCATTGATGTTGTTGAGATTTCATAATTTTTTTAATTTGGTTGGCGCATGGGAGGAATGATGGTTGTGTTTTCTTTCCTTATAATTAGCACGGTGGCCTGCGCAATGCGCGGCACCATCTTTATCAAGTTAGAAAAAATTATTAAATTTTCTAATGCGTAATAGTTGTTTGTTAGTGTTATGTTCTTTAAAGAATACTATAATTGGAATTATATTGAATTTATTCTTCTTTACAACATGCCTCATAGTAGCTTGAACATTTAAGGTAATATTCTTATTTTCCCTTTCACAGCCGCCCATTCTAATTTCTTTAGAGGAAAGCAAAGGATTAGGTAAAAACTTTGGTGAAAATGTGAACTTAAAAATAAAGCAAGTCCTGAAGGACAAATCTTTGATTTGCATGAACCTAGATATAGAGCTACAGCATTTTAAGATATGATAATAAAAGAGTTGACCAATAGCGTTAACTGCTTTCCATGCAATTCTGTTACAGAGAAAATTTCTTAGGGCATGTACAATGGTTCTATCTTAAGAGTGCCACGTAGGATAAATGATGAGGTGGAGGAGAGAGAAATCATAAGAGAAGGCTTGTCTTATCTTATTTAAGAGAAGACAAGAGATGATCTCTTAGCACAATTTGTCTCACCATATTTTTAGGAACAACTAATTATTGAAGATAAGGCTAAGAGATGACCCATTGTAGACATATTTTCTTGTCATCTCTAATTTACATGCAAAACTTAAGATAAGACTATCTTATCAACCATTGTCGCCCTCGAGGTGCTAGAGGACGGCGTGGACAGTGGAGCCGGGGGCGCCCCACCACAGGTGGCGGCCCTCGCTGTTCTTGGTCCCCCGCACCACCGGCACCCCGTTGGTGGAGGCCAGCCGCTCCGCCTGCCGGCGCTGGAAGTACGCCGCCCACGCCTCGTGGTTGCCGGCGGTGCACTGCGAGAGGGCCCGCTGCTCCTCCTTCAGCGACGCCCGCACGCGGTCGACCTCGTCGGCGAAGTAGTCGGCGTGCGCGGTGACGTCGGGCAGCGAGGGAATGGGGACGCCACCGGCGCTGAGCTTCCACCGCCCCGGCGCGCACATGTCGGGAGGCGCTGGGACGTTGGCCTCGAATAGCAGGTAGGCTTCCCACTCGTGCAACGAGCGGCGGCCGAAGCCATTGGCCGCCACCCCATTGCCGAGGAACCTCTCGCCCATCATCGCAGCCAGGCACAGGGAGAGAGGGGAGGAACGTCGGCGGCGGCGGTGCACGGGGAGAGAGAGAGAGAGCTGTGGGCGGGATGCGGCCATAGGCGAGGGGAGGTGCTGCTTATATAGCGGTCGGGGGTGTGTGGGCGCCGTGTGTACGCGTGGCGGGAGGTGGTGCGTCGTCACGCCACGCCACCCGCGCCGCCCGCAAGAAATCAATGGAAGGCTGACCGGCGGTAGCCTTGGCATTGATTCCCCGCGGGAAACCGAGACGATGAGGACGACGAGGCGCGGGGGTCGCTGACTCGGCGGGCCCGCCATTCTTTTGCGCCAAAAACGATTGCACCGACGCCCCTGGGCGCTCCCCAGCGTGCCGGATTCGGCCTGGGTTCGCCGACGCCAGTTTCGACCCAAACCGGCAAAAAACAGGCTTCTAGGGGTGCGACTGGACCGATTTTTGAGCGCGGCCGCTAAAATTCACCTGGGGAAGGCCTGTTGGAGGCGCCGCTAGAGATGCTCTTAGACTGATTGTTGAGGACATGCCTCTTTGGAGTCCCGGGCTTAGAGCATCTCCAGCCGTTGGCCCCCCAAGGGGCATCTAAAATCGCCGCCTGGGGGTGAGCCGACGTAAAAATTAGGCCTGGGGGCGAGTTGGTCCCCAGCCGCCGGCCCCAGGGCCGCCCCCAGGCGCGTTTGAAAATAAAATTTGTTTAGCAAAGTTCGGCACAGTTCGACGAAGTTCGGCGAAACACGATAAATTTCGGCAAACTTGGGCATATATTAGACATGTTCGCCAGTTTTCATTACATAGGAAAATAGATAACTAATAAACTAAAAGAGAAACTGGCTGAACGCCGAGTAGTCGCCGTTGTCGCCGCCATCGTCGCCGTCGTCGTCGGACTTCTCCTCCTTGACGTGGCCGTCCCTGGTGGACCCCTGACCGGCGTCGCCAACGCGGGCTGGTGGCGGTGGCGCGTCGTCGTCGTCGCAGTCGCAGATGACGACGACCCCGCCTTCGTCGCGGCCGCGTCGGCGCTCCGCGAAGTGGCGCAGGGCGGCGCACTGGCACTCCTTCGCCTTCTCCATCGCTATGGAGTCCCTGCGCGCCCATTCCAGGGCCGCGTCGTCGTCGTCGAGCTCCGTCTTCACCGGCGCGGTCGGCTCCTTCTTCACCGGCGCGAGCCCCGGCTCCGTCTTTGGCTTGACGAAGCGCGGAGGAGGAGCCGACGAGGAGGCGCGCTGGCCGCCCTCGTTGATGACGATGTCGGCGCTGCGAGTGCGCCGGCCGAGCGGCGTCTCCGCCGCGGGCTCGGCCTTGACGCCGAGCAGGGTCGGGGCACCGGAGGAGTGCGAGGAAGATCGAGAGGAGAAAGAAGAGGAGGAGGACCCGAACCTCCTTGGCGCCCATGGCCCGACGCGTCAGTGGTGCGCCGGGGCGGCCGCCCTCGCCGGGTATGCCAACGGCGGGTTGTTGTCGCCCTCGAGGTGCGTCAGCACGCCCTCGAGTGTGCGGCCGGGGACGCCCCACCACAGGTGGCGCCCCTCGCTGTTCTTCTGGCTGCCGACCACCGGCGCGTCGTTGGTGAACACAAACCGCTGCCGCTGGCGGCGCTCGAAGTACGCCGCCCAAGCCGCGTGGTTGTCGGCGGCGTACTGGGGGAGGGAGAGCTAGGCGTCGGTGAGGGAGGCGCGGACGACCTCGACCTCCTCGGCGAAGTAATTTGGCTTGGTCACGGCGTCGGGCAACGGGGGAACGGGCACTCCCCCATCGCTGAGCCTCCACCCCGTCGGCCCGGCGCGCATGTCCGGCGGCGCCGAGATGTTCGCCTGGAACAGGAGCCAGGACTCCTGTTCGCGCAGCGAACGGCGGCCGAAGCTGTTGGCCGCCGCCTCGTCTCCGGGGAAACGCTCTGCCATGGCGACGGGCTCGGGAGAGGTAGAGAGGGAGAGGGAGGGGCTGGGCGGCGGCGAGGGGCGAGGCTGGTGTGGGCACAGGCAAGTGAGGTCGCCGGCTATATAGCTGCGCCGCGCCCGTGTGAACGCGTGCGAGGGAGGGGAGGCGTCGGCGCGCCGTCCCATGACACGCCGCCCGTGAGGAATCAATGGTAAGGCTGACCGGCGGCAGCCTTGCCATTGATTCCCCGCAGGAACCGAGGCCGTTGGGGAAGATGAGGCGCCGTGTCGCTGACGCGGCTGACCGGCGGCTTTTTCACGTCAAAACAGCTCGCCCCGGCGCCCCCGGGCGCCCCCCAGCGCACCGGGTTTGACCTGGGTCCGCCGCCACTGTTTTCGGCTCAAGTCGGCGAAAATCGGGCTCCTGTGACGCGACTGGGCCGTTTTTTCAACGCCAAAGCGAGAAAATCGCCTGAAAAGGCCTTCTTAAAGGCGCGGCTGGAGATGCTCTTAAAAGACAGGCCCAAAAGGGGTTGCCTTCTCGTGTCGTGTCGGTCATACCTCTCCGCACGATCTGCCGTGCCTTTGTAATTTATTTTTTTAATCATTTGTACCATGGTTACAACTTTTAAGCAATATATCAGGCGAGAGAACTCTCTCGATGATACCTAGAAAAAAAACTATGTAGCTTTTAGAATGATTTTTGTTCTTACAACGACAAAAGCTCGATCAGCCGACTAATATATTTTCTAAAAAGAAATCATCACCAAGGTGCTCACACAACTAGAGAGCACTGAACAAGCAGGCGGTGCGATTGCCCCTAGGTGTAGCGCGGAGGAGGCCTCCCACCATGGTCGCGCTCGTGCTCCTCCCTCTCATCTTCCGTGCTCCTCCCTCTCATGTTCCTCCTCATGCTCGCCTTGTCCTCCTGTGGTACAACTGCCGCTTTCGGGGCTCCGGTTGGAGAGGATTACACCCGGCCACCGGCCTGACACCGCGCCGACATGCTTGCTATCATGTTTTGATTATTTTGTGGGAAATTGGGTATGGACTTTACATGTAACTTGGGAAATTATTACAAACACCTTTTTGGACCCCCGAATACAAGTACGGTGACGCTCGATGAATTTGTAATTGATGATCTTTCTCAACTACATACAGCGGAGAATGATATTCTCTTTGCATCGTTTATTGAAAAAGAGGTTCTTCTGGCAATATCACAAATGAAGCCGACCGAGACTGGACGGGTTTCCAGCTGAATTCTATAAGAAATATTGGCATATTATTAAGGATGATCTTATGCCTATGTTTCATGATTTTTTTTAACGGTCATTTAGAGTTGTTTCATCTTAACTTCGGTACGATAACTCTGTTACCTAAGAAAGATGAGGCAGTTTGGATTGAACAATTCGGCCTATATGTCTGTTGAATGTGAGCTTCAAAATTTTCACAAAGGTTGGAACCAATAGATTGACACAAATTGCTCATTCAGTGATCCAACCCAACCAGACAACGTTCATGCCGGGGCGACACATACTAGAAGGGGTGGTCGTGCTGCATGAAACGCTTCATGAGATCCAGTCGAAGAAATTAGATGGGGCTATCTTCAAAGTGGATTTTGAGAAGGCGTATGATAAAGTAAAGTGGCCTTTTCTTCAGCAGGCAATGCGCATGAGGGCTTTAGTGAAGCTTGGAGGAATCAGGTGGATACTCAAGTCCAGAAGGGTAGTGTCGGAATCAAGGTGAACGATGATATCGGTCACTATTTTCAGACACATAAGGGGCTGAGACAAGGGGATTCCATGTCTCCTCTTCTGTTCAATATTGTGGCAGATATGTTGACCGTCATTATTGGCAGGGCCAAGCAGCATGGCCATGTAGAGGGTTTAGTTTCTCATCTAGTTGATGGAGGAGTATCAATTCTACAATATGCGGATGACACTATGTTATTCATGGAACATGACATGACAAAGACACGTAATATGAAACTTATCTTATGCCTCTTTGAAGAATTATCTGGTTTAAAAATTAATTTTCATAAAAACGAGTTGTTCTGCTTTAGGAAGGCTAAAGACGAAGAACACACTTACAGACAATTGTTCGTATGTGAATTAGGTGCTTTACCATTCAGTTACTTGGGTATTCCGATCCATCATCGTAAGCTATCCAATAAAGAATGAAAGTGTATTGAAGAACGAATTGAAAAAAACTTAGCTACTGGAAGGGCAAGCTTATGTCATATGGAGGTCGGTTAGTCCTGATTAACTCAGTACTGACTAGTATGTCGATGTTCCTATTTTCGTTCTTCGAAATTCCGGAAGGGGTTCAGAAGCGACTTGATTTCTTTAGATCTCGTTTCTTTTGACAGTCTGATGAGGCCAAGAGAAAATACCGCCTCGCGAGATGGGATATCCTTTGCCGACCTGAAGACCAAGGGGGGCTCGGTATTGAGAACTTAGAAATTAAGAATAAATGTATTATAAGTAAATGGTTATACAGGCTAGAGACTGAGCCGGAGGGTATGTGGTCACAAATCCTGCGCAATAAGTATTTACACTCGAAGACACTAGCTCAGGTTACCATGCGACCGACTGACTCGCCATTCTGGAAGGGACTTATGAGAACGAAGAACTTGTTTTTCGTAGGGTCAAATTCTTGGTGGGCAATGAGATGTCCATGATATTTTGGGAGGATACATGGTTAGGAGTGGCGCCCCTGGCCGTCCAATACCCTACCAATATTGTGCAACGTAAGGAGGATTCCGTAGGCACAGTCTTTCAAACTATTCCCTTAAATATCCAGTTCAGACTAGTGTTAGTTGGTGCGAGATGGACCGCCTGGATGCATTTGGTTCGGAAACTGATAAACGTTCAACTCTCCGACCAGCCGGGTGCGTCACAATGGAGGTTAACTAAGACTGGGATTTTTACGGTGAAATCATTCTATATGGATTTGATTAATTCTGGCCCACTCTCAAGATCGTTGCACATTTGGAAGGTTAAGGTTCCTTTTGCGTATTAAAATCTTTATGTGGTTTGTCCACAAGCTAGTGATACTCACAAAGGACAACTTAATTAAAAGGCGATGGGTAGGAAGTTCGCGGTGTTGTTTCTGTGATCATGATGAAACGATACAACACTTATTTCTTGATTGCCCACTTGCCAAGCTACTGTGAAGAAAGATTCATATAGCTTTCAACATTACTTCTCCAGTTGATATTGCGTCATTGTTTGGAACGTGGTTAGGTGGGGTTGAACATATTACTGCGGCCCGTATTCGGATTGGAATATATGCACTATTATGGGCTATATGGAACTGCCGGAATGATATATTTTTTAACAGACAACACACTTTAACTTTCTTGCAGGTCATCTTCAGAGCTACTGCCTGGATCCATACGTGGCCCTTACTCACATTTATGGACTCCAGGGAGTCTTTGGTTACTGGGTGTAACCAATGGGAGATGGTAGCTTGGGCTATATTCAACCGGTTCGGATGGCGCTCGCATAACATGATAGGAGTCTAGGGAGCTTATCCTTCTTATTACCGTATCGGTTGCCTTTGTCAGCTTGTAATTTTCCTTTTTCATTTTGTTCTGCTCCGTTTGCGAGCTGTAAGACTTTTATGACGATGCTTTCTGGATTTTTAATAAGATGGCTGTATGCATCATCATGATGCAGAGGCCGGGGCATGCCTCCATTTCTAAAAAAAAATGTAACTTGGTTTTATGTAGGGACATGTATGGAACTTGATTATATGAACTTCTGTGGTATATGCTAAAACTTCTTTATGTATAAATGTGCATGTCATGTCAGATATATGATTGAGTTGTCATGTTAAATTTTCTCTGACTTGTCATGCTGAAATTACAATGGAAATGCTGCCCGAATTTTCCATAAATAAGTTTCATGTTGTCACAAAGGAGAAAGAGGTTGGTTTTTCTCTACAGACATTTTCTTGTATGTCATGAGGGCATGACTATCATTTTACTCATAGATTTCACATGCTCTCCGGTTAGTTCATAGTTATGGCAGATATGACATTTGTCGAGTTTGATGGTGGCATATGAGCAAAGGGTGTTTGTTCGATGGCAATTCTGCAAGTTGCAAGTTTGTTGATGGCAAATAAGCAAATTCTCCACGCAATACTGCACCTGCTTCATAATCCAGGAGGATCGTTGTCTCTCAAACCCTGTAGGCATCCTCGCCACGAAGAGGATAATGATGACAAGAGTGTGATGCAAAGAGCACACGCAGCATGAGCCCCTGCCATCGGTTAATGGATGCCATGTTTGCGAGTGGTTCTACGAGGATGTAAAGTAGGGTCTAGTATATTGCCCTTATACATGAATTTTTATACGTATATAATTGTAATTGTGATCATTTATATATTGAGACGTAAGGCTGGATGTCAATCACCTACGCAAAATCCTAAACCCTGTGTTTCAACTTGGTATCAGCCAGGTTGGGCCGCCCCCGCAAGTCCCTCGCGCCGCCGCCCGATTCTCTCATCCGCGTCGCCGCTACGTCTTGCTACTTCACGTACGCGCATACGCAGGAATCCATCCAGCTGCTTGCTAGCTAGCTAGCTAGTTTTGCCCGTACGCTGCCGCCACTTCCGATCGCTGCTGCTGCGCGTGCCATCTTCCGCGCCGCCGCCGCGTCTTGCTCCGCTGCCGCCGTGCGCTGCTCCATCCGTGCCGCCGCTGCAATATCATCCTCCGCTATGTGCGTCGGCCAAACTGCCGACGCCCTCATCTATTCCCGCGTCGTCACGATCCCCGCCGCGCTCGCCGTCCCGACGATCTCCGTCCGCCTCGGTCGCCACAACTTCATGCTTTGGGTGGGCATCACCAGCACCGTTCTTGCCGATGCCAACCTCCACGGGCACCTCGATGGCACCAAGGCGGCACCGGTCAAAACACTCGTTGTCGGCACCGGCGACACTGCCACTACCGTCGCCAACCCGGAGTACCACCAATAATGGGTTCAAGATCAACGCGTCAAGGGGCTTCTTCTCACCTCCATGGATGAGGATATTGCATGCTAACTCATTGGCTGCGAGTCAGTGCATGCGGTGTGGACAGCCGTCGCCGCCATGTTCGACGCCCAGAGCCGCGCCAATGTCCGCCACATTCGGCGGCAACTTCAGTCGCTGAGGAAGGACGATATGTCCGCTGCGGAATACATGCACAAGATGAAGGCCCTGGCCGACACTATGGCCGCCGCCGGCTCTCCGATCCGTGATGATGAGCTTATCGATCACATCCTCACCGGCCTTGGCTCCGCCTACAACTCCATCGCCGCCTCCTTGGGCGTGAGTAACACACCCATGCCCTACTCCAGTTTTTACTCATTGGTTCTGTCCTTCGAGGCGCTGCAGGCACAACAGAGTGCGGTGGAGAGGTGGTCTTCCTTCGCGAACGTCGTGACCCGTTTGGGTTCGTACAGCACGGGCGGACGCGCGCCCTACTCCGGCCCTTATCCCTCCCAGGGGGGGGCGCCCGACTGATGGACATGGCCAGCCAGGGCAGAGCCGCCAGGGCGGTAATGGCGGCAACACCGGTGGTCGTGACCGCAACACTGGTTATGCCGGCAATGGCCGGCAAGGTGGAGGGGGCAATGCCGGCAACAACGGCGGAGGAGGTGGGCGTCGCAACCGCTGGCGTCCCCGATGCCAAATTTGCAAGAACTAGGGCCATGAAGCCGACGACTGCCGCAAGCGCTATGATCAGGATCACAACTCCCGCTCCGCCAACTCGGCCTCCACCAACACCGTCGACTTTCCTTGGGTGCTGGATGCCGGGGCTACGGATCACGTGACTAATGATCTTGAGCGCCTCCAGGTTCACGGGCGCTATGACGGCAAGGATCAGGTTCGGGTGGCCAATGGTGCAGGTTTGTCTATTTCACACATTGGTCATTTGCGTTTACCCGGTTCATCTCTTAAACTGCGTAACATCCTTCATGTTTCACACATCAGTCAGCATCTTCTCTCTGTTTATCGTCTTCTTTGTGATAATGACGTGTTTGTTGAATTTCACCGTCGTTTTTTCCTTGTTAAGGACAAAGCAACCATCCTTCACGGTAGAAGTTACCGGGGGGGGGGGGGGGGGTCTATCCGGTCCCCTTCGCTTGTGCATCATCTTCATCGTCTCGCCATATCTCCTCCAGTGTTCGAGTTTCATCGTCACAATGGCATAAACGTCTTGGTCATCCTACAAATAATGTGGTCACTTCCATTGTTCGGAGTCATGAACTTCCATGTTTTAGTTCAAATAATTCATCATTAGTTTGTGATGCCTGTCAGCGTGCTAAGAGTCATCAACTACCTTATTCTACTTCGTTTCATATCATTACTGTACCTCTTGAATTAATACATTCAGATGTTTGGGGTCCCGCTCTTGCCTCGTCGGGAGGGTACAAGTATTATGTTAGTTCTATTGATGACTATACGCGCTTCACCTGGATTTATTTGCTTAAACACAAGTCTGATGTTGAGCAAGTTTTCTACAACTTTCAGGCTCATGTCGAACGCCTTCTGGATTATAAAATCAAGGTCGTTCAGTCCGACTGGGGTGGTTAATACCACAAACCCCATCGCTACTTTCAACGCACATGCATCTCTCACCGATTGTCATGTCCATATACCTCTCAGCAGAACGGTATTGCCGAGCGCAAACACCGACATTTGGTTGAGACCGGCCTTGCCTTGCTTGCGCACTCCTCTCTTTCACTTCGGTTTTGGGATGAGACTTTTCTTACGGCATGTTACCTCATCAACCGTATGCCCACTCCGGTTCTCAACAAGGACACCCCTCTGTTTCGTCTGTTTCATGTTCAACCCAACTACTCCTCCCTTTGGATTTTTGGGTGTGCTTGTTGGCCTAGTCTCCGCAAGTACAATGCTCACAAGCTTGAGTTTCGTTCCAAGATGTGTGTCTTCCTTGGCTATAGTCCTTTGCATAAGGGCTATAAGTGTCCTGACCGTACCTTCGGTTGGATATACATCTCTCGTGATGTTGTTTTCGACGAGATTGTGTTTCCTTACTCCCTACCCGGCGTCTCGGTTGATCCTGCTTCTCTTGAACATGCCCTCACTTTTCCCTCTGATGAACCGGTTCCGGATATCCATGTGCGTAAATATGACTTGTCCTATTTGTCACCTAACTTGTCCTCTGCAGGTGCTATTGCTTTGAGTTCCCCTCAGGTACATGTTGTTGCTCCGCCGCCTCCTGATGAGCCCGACGTGCATGCTCAAGACATGCATGTCCCGCCGCCCGAGGCAGGCGCGGCTGCCTCGCCAGATGGCGCGACCGCGGATGCGGCTGGGTTGCAACCCTCGCCCGGTGCGTCGCCCGAGCCGCCACCTTTGCCTGGGCCGGTCTAGCCCACCGCCGTCTCTCGGCCCGTGTTGCCTCATGGTGAGGTCTCCTCAGTCGCGACACCCTCGGTCGAGCCCTCGTCGCCACCGTTTTCTCCTACTGGCGATGCATCTCTGGTGCATGCTATGGTTACACGCCATCGTGATCATATGCGCAAGGAGAAGTCTTACACTGATGGCACGGTTCGGTATGACTCTCGCCGCCGTGCCTTCTTCACCGCGCCAGTTTCCCATCGTGATGCTCTGGGTGAACCTTCCTAGCGTGCCGCCATGTCCGAGGAGTTTGCTGCTCTCTGTCACACTAACACCTGGGTCTTGGTGCCTCGGCCACCTGGTGTTAATATTGTGAGTTGCAAGTGGATTTTCAAAACCAAGCATCGTCCGGATGGGTTTGTTGATAAGCACAAAGCTCGTCTTGTTGCTCGCGGTTTCACTCAACAACATGGGATTGACTATGGAGATACATTTAGCCCGGTGGTGAAGCCTGCCACAGTTCACTTGGTTCTGTCTCTTGATGTGTCCCGTGGTTGGAGCCTCTCACAGATTGATATGAGCAACACCTTTTTACATGGGTTCTTGGCCGAAGATGTATATATGCAGCAGCTGTTGGGGAACGTAGCAATAAATCAAAATTTTCTACGTATCACCAAGATCAATCTATGGAGTCATCTAGCAACGAGGGAGGAGTGGATCTACATACCCTTGTAGATTGCGCGCGGAAGCGTTCAAGAGAACGGGGTTGATGGAGTCGTACTCGTCGTGATCCAAATCACCGATGATCCTAGCGCCGAACGGACGGCACCTCCGCGTTCAACACACGTACGGAGCAGCGACGTCTCCTCCTTCTTGATCCAGCAAGGGGAAAGGAGAGGTTGATGGAGATCCAGCAGCACGACGGCGTGGTGGAAGTAGCGGGATTCCAACAGGGCTTCGCCAAGCACTGCGGGAGGAGGGAGATGTGTCATGGGAGGGAGAGGGAGGCGCCAGGGCTTAGGTATTGCTGCCCTCCCCTCCCCCCACTATATATAGGGCCAAGGGAGAGGGGGGGCGCAGCCTTGGCCCTTCCTCCAAGGAAGGGTGCGGCCAGGGAGGAGTCCATCCTCCCCAAGGCACCTCTGAGGTGCCTTCCCCTTTTAGGACTCTTCCTCTCCCTTATCTCTTGGCGCATGGGCCTCTTGGGGCTGGTGCCCTTGGCCCATACAGTCCAAGGCGCATCCCCTACAGCCCATGTGGCCCCCCGAGGCAGGTGGCCCCACCCAGTGGACCCCCGGGACCCTTCTGGTGGTCCCGGTACAATACCGGTGACCCCGTAACTTGTCCCGATAGCTGAAATAGCACTTCCTATATATAATTCTTTACCTCCGGACCATTTCGGAACTCCTCGTGACGTCCGGGATCTCATCCGGGACTCCGAACAACTTTCGGGTTACCGCATACTTATATCTCTATAACCCTAGCGTCACCGAACCTTAAGTGTGTAGACCCTACGGGTTCGGGAGACACGTAGACATGACCGAGACGACTCTCTGGCCAATAACCAACAGCGGGACCTGGATACCCATGTTGGCTCCCACATGTTCCACGATGATCTCATCGGATGAACCACGATGTCAAGGACTTAATCAATCCCGTATACAATTCCCTTTGTCTAGCGGTACGATACTTGCCCGAGATTCGATCGTCGGTATCCTGATACCTTGTTCAATCTCGTTACCGGCAAGTCTCTTTACTCGTTTCGTAACACATCATCCCGTGATCAACTCCTTGATCACATTGTGCACATTATGATGATGTCCTACCGAGTGGGCCCAGAGATACCTCTCCGTTTACATGGAGTGACAAATCCCAGTCTCGATTCGTGCCAACCCAACAGACACTTTCGGAGATACCTGTAGTGTACCTTTATAGCCACCCAGTTACGTTGTGACGTTTGGCACACCCAAAGCACTCCTACGGTATCCGAGAGTTGCACAATCTCATGGTCTAAGGAAATGATACTTGACATTAGAAAAGCTTTAGCATACGAACTACATGATCTTGTGCTAGGCTTAGGATTGGGTCTTGTCCATCACATCATTCTCCTAATGATGTGATCCCGTTATCAATGACATCCAATGTCCATGGTCAGGAAACCATAACCATCTATTGATCAACGAGCTAGTCAACTAGAGGCTTACTAGGGACATGGTGTTGTCTATGTATCCACACATGTATCTGAGTTTCCTATCAATACAATTCTAGCATGGATAATAAACGATTATCATGAACAAGGAAATATAATAATAACTAATTTATTATTGCCTCTAGGGCATATTTCCAACAGTCTCCCACTTGCGCTAGAGTCAATAATCCAGTTCACATTGATATGTGATTAACACTCAAGGTCACATCCCCATGTGACTAACACCCAAGAGTTTACTAGAGTCAATAATCTAGTTCACATTACCATGTGATTAACACTCGATGAGTTCTGGGTTTGATTATGTTATGCTTGTGAGAGATGTTATAGTCAATGGGTCTGAATCTTTCAGATCCGTATGTACTTCGCAAATCTCTATGTCATCTTCTAGATGCAGATACCACGTTCTATTTGGAGCTATTCCAAACAACTGTTCTACTATACGAATCCAGTTTACTACTCAGAATAATCTGGATTAGTGTCAAAGTTTGCATCGGCGTAACCCTTTACGACGAACTCTTTTACCACCTCCATAATCGAGAAAATTCCTTAGTCCACTAGTTACTAAGGATAACTTTGACCGCTGTCCTGTGATCCATTCTTGGATCACTCTTGTACCCCTTGACTGACTCATGGCAAGGCACACTTCAGGTGCGGTACACAGCATAGCATACTGTAGAGAGCCTATGATAAAAGCATAGGGGACGACCTTCGTCCTTCCTCTTTCTTCTGCCGTGGTCGAGCTTTAAGTCTTAACTTCATACCTTACAACTCAGGCAAGAACTCCTTCTTTGACTGATCCATCTTGAACACCTTCAAGATCATGTCAAGGTATGTGCTCATTTGAAAGTACCATTAAGCGTTTTGATCTATCCTTATAGATCTTGATGCTGAATGTTCAAGCAGCTTAATCCAGGCTTTCCATTGAAAAACACTTTTCAAATAACCCTATATGCTTTCTAGAAATTCTATGTCATTTCTGATCAACAATTTGTCAATAACATATATTCATCAGAAATTCTATAGTGCTCCCACTCACTTCTTTGGAAATACAAGTTTCTCATAAACTTTGTATAAACCCAAAATCTTTGATCATCTCATCAAAGCATACATTCTAACTCCGAGATGCTTACTCCAGTCCTTAGAAGGATTGCTGGAGCTTTGCATACTTATTAGCATCTTTCAGGATTGACAAAACCTTCCGGTTGTATCACATACAACCTTTCCTCAAGAAAATCGTCGAGGAAACAATGTTTTGACATCCTATCTGCAAGATTTCATAAATAATGCAGTAATCGCTAATATAATTCCAACAGACTCTTAGCTTCGCTACGAGTGAGAAAGTCTCACCACAGTCAACTCCTTGAACTTGTCGGGAAACTTCTTAATGACAAGTCGAGCTTTCTTAATGGTGACATTTACCATCATTGTCCGTCTTCCTTTTAAAATCCATCTGCACTCAACAGCCTTACGACCATCAAGTAGTTCTTCCAAAGTCTACACTTTGTTTTCATACATGGATCCTCTCTCGGATTTTATGGCCTCGAGCCATTTATCGGAATCCGGGCCCACCAACGCTTCTCCATAGCTCGTAGGTTCATTGGTGTCTAGCAACATGACTTCCAAGACAGGATTACGTACCACTTTGAAGTAGTACGCATCCTTGTCATCCCACGAGGTTTGGTAGTGACTTGATCTGAAGTTTCATGATCACTATCATAAGCTTCCACTTCAATTGGTGTAGGTGCCACAGGAACAACTCCTGTGCCCTGCCACACACTAGTTGAAGAGACGGTTCAATAACCTCATCAAGTCTCCACCATCCTCCCACTCAATTCTTTCGAGAGAAACTTTTCCTCGAGAAAGGACCCGATTCTAGAAACAATCCCTTATTGCTTTCGGATCTGAGACAGGAGGTATACCCAACTGTTTTGGGTGTCCTATGAAGATGCATTTATCCGCTTTGGGTTCGAGCTTATCAGCCTGAAACTTTTTCACATAAGCGTCGCAGCCCCAAACTTTTAAGAAATGACAGCTTAGGTTTCTCTAAACCATAGTTCATACGGTGTCATCTCATCGGAATTACGTGGTGCCCCTTTTAAAGTGAATGTGGTTGTCTCTAATGCCTAACCCATAAACTATCGTGGTAATTCGATAAGAGACATCATGGTATGCATCATATCCAATAGGGTGCAGTTATGATGTTCGGACACACCATCACACTATGGTGTTCCAGGCTGTATTAGTTGTGAAACAATTTCCACAATGTCTTAATTCTGTGCCAAACTCGTAATTCAGATATTCATCTCTATGATCATATCATAGATATTTTATCCTCTTGTCACGACGATCTTTCAACTTCACCCAGAAATTACTTGAACCTTTCAATAATTCAGACTCGTGATTCATCAAGTAAATATACTCAACATCTACTCAAATCATCTGTGAAGTAAGAACATAACGATATCCACTACATGCCTCAGCACTCATTGGACTGCACACATCAAAATGTGTTACTTCCAACAAGTTGCTTTCTAGTTCCATTTTACTGAAAACGAGGCTTTCAATCATCTTGCCCATGTGGTATGATTTGCATGTCTCAAGTGATTCAAAATCAAGTGAGTCCAAACGATCCATCTGTATAGAGTTTCTTCATGCATATCTACCAACAAACATGGTTCGCATGTCTCAATCCTTTCAAAAATGAGTGAGTCCAAAGATCCATCAACATGGAGCTTCTTCATGCGTTTTATACCAATATGACTTAAGTGGTAGTGCCACAAGTAGGTGGTACTATCATTACTATCTTATATCTTTTGGCATGAACATGTGTATCACTACGATCGAGATTCAATGAACCATTCATTTTAGGTGCAAGACCATTGAAGGTATTATTCAAATAAACAGAGTAACCGTTATTCTCCATAAATGAATAACCGTATTGCGATAGACATAATCCAATCATGTCTATGCTCAACGCAAACACCAATCTCGATGGTAGAGGGAGCGTGCGATGCTTGATCATATCAACATTAGAAACACTTCCAACACATATCGTCAGCTCACCTTTAGCTAGTCTCCGTTTACTTCGCAGCCTTTTATTTCGAGTTTACTAACACTTAGCAACCGAACCGGTATCTAATACCATGGTGCTACTAGGAGTACTAGTAAAGTACACATTAACACAATGTATATCCAATATACTTCTATCGACCTTGCCAGCCTTCTTATCTACCAAGTATCTAGGGTGGTTCTGCTTCAGTGACTGTTCCCCTTATTACATAAGCACTTAGTCTCGGGCTTGGGTTCAACTTTGGGTTTCTTCACTAGAGCAGCAGCTGAATTGCTGTTTCATGAAGTATCCCTTTTTGCCCTTGCCCTTCTTGAAACTAGTGGTTTCACCAACCATCAACAATTGATGCTCCTTCTTGATCTCTACTTTTGTGGTGTCAAACATCGCGAATATCTCAAGGATCATCATATATGTCCCTGATATATTATAGTTCATCACGAAGCTCTAGCAGCTTGGTGGTAATGACTTCGGAGAAACATCACTATCTCATCTGGAAGATCAACTCCCACTCGATTCAAATGATTGTTGTACTCAGACAATCTGAGCACAAGCTCAACAATTGAGCTTTTCTCCCTTAGTTTGCAGGCTAAGAAAATCGTCGGAGGTCTTATACCTCTTGACGTGGGCACGAGCCTGAAATCCCAATTTCAGACCTTGGAACATCTCATATGTTCTGCGATGTTTCAAAAACGTCTTTGGTGCCTCAATTCTAAACCATTTAGCATTACGCACTGAACTATCATGTAGTCATCAAAACGTGTATGTCAGATGTTCGCAACATCCACAGACGACGTTCGAGGTTCAGCACACTGAGCGGTGCATTAAGGACATAAGCCTTCTATGAAGCAATGAGGACAATCCTCAGTCTACGGACCTAGTCCGCATAATTGCTACTATCAACTTTCAACTAAATTTTCTCTAGGAACATATCTAAACAGTAGAATTGAAGCGCGAGCTACGACATAATTTGCGAAGACCTTTTGACTATGTTCAGGATAATTAAGTTCATCTTATGAACTCCCACTCAGATAGACATCCCTCCAGTCATCTAAGTGATTACATGATCCGAGTCAACTAGGCCGTGTCCGATCATCACGTGAGACGGACTAGTCAACATCGGTGAACATCTTCATGTTGATCGTATCTACCATACGACTCATGCTCGACCTTTCGGTCTCTTGTGTTCCGAGGCCATGTCTGTACATGCTAAGCTCGTCAAGTCAACCTAAGTGTTTTGCATGTGTTCCGAGGCCATGTCTGTACATGCTAGGCTCGTCAACACCCGTTGTATTCGAACGTAAGAATCTATCACACCCGATCATCACGTGGTGCTTCGAAACGACGAACTATCGCAACGGTGCACAGTTAGGGGAAACACTTTCTTGAAATTTTAATGAGGGATCATCTTATTTACTACCGTCGTTCTAAGCAAATAAGATGTATAAACATGATAAACATCATATGCAATCAAATAGTGACATGATATGGCCAATATCATATTGCTCCTTTTGATCTCCATCTTCGGGGCTCCATGATCATCATCGTCACCGGCATGACACCATGATCTCCATCATCATGATCTCCATCATCGTGTCTTCATGAAGTTGTCTCGCCAACTATTACTTCTACTTCTATGGCTACCGGTTAGCAATAAAGTAAAGTAATTACATGACGTTTATGTTGACACGCAGGTCATAAATAAATAAAGACAACTCCTATGGCTCCTGCCGGTTGTCATACTCATCGACATGCAAGTCGTGATTCCTATTACAAGAACATGATCAATCTCATACATCACATATATCATTCATCACATCCTTTTGGCCATATCACATCACATAGCATACCCTACAAAAACAAGTTAGACGTCCTCTAATTGTTGTTTGCATGTTTTACGTGGCTGCTATGGGTTTCTAGCAAGAACGTTTCTTACCTACGCAAGAACCATAACGTGATATGCCAATTGCTATTTACCCTTCATAAGGACCCTTTTCATCGAATCCGATCCGACTAAAGTGGGAGAGACAGACACCCGCTAGCCACCTTATGCAACTAGTGCATGTCAGTCGGTGGAACCAGTCTCACGTAAGAGTACGTGTAAGGTCGGTCCGGGCCGCTTCATCCCACAATGCCACCGAATCAAGATTGGACTACTAATGGTAAGCATATTGAACAAAATCAACGCCCACAACTACTTTGTGTTCTACTCGTGCATAGAAACTACGCATAGACCTAGCTCATGATGCCACTGTTGGGGAACGTAGCAATAAATCAAAATTTTCTACGTATCACCAAGATCAATCTATGGAGTCATCTAGCAACGAGGGAGGAGTGGATCTACATACCCTTGTAGATCGCGTGCGTAAGCGTTCAAGAGAACGGGGTTGATGGAGTCGTACTCGTCGTGATCCAAATCACCGATGATCCTAGCGCCGAATGGACGGCACCTCCGCGTTCAACACACGTACGGAGCAGCGACGTCTCCTCCTTCTTGATCCAGCAAGGGGGAAGGAGAGGTTTATGGAGATCCAGCAGCACGACGGCGTGGTGGAAGTAGCGGGATTCCAACAGGGCTTCGCCAAGCGCTGCGGGAGGAGGGAGATGTGTCATGGGAGGGAAAGGGAGGCGCCAGGGCTTAGGTATTGCTGCCCTCCCCTCCCCCCACTATATATAGGGCCAAGGGAGAGGGGGGGCGCAGCCTTGGCCCTTCCTCCAAGGAAGGGTGCGGCCAGGGAGGAGTCCATCCTCCCCAAGGCACCTCGGAGGTGCCTTCCCCTTTTAGGACTCTTCCTCTCCCTTATCTCTTGGTGCATGGGCCTCCTGGGGCTGGTGCCCTTGGCCCATACAGGCCAAGGCCCACCCCCTACAGCCCATGTGGCCCCCCGGGGCAGGTGGCCCCACCCGGTGGACCCCCGGGACCCTTCCGGTGGTCCCGGTACAATACCGGTGACCCCGTAACTTGTCCCGATAGCTGAAATAGCACTTCCTAAATATAATTCTTTACCTCCGGACCATTCCGGAACTCCTCGTGACGTCCGGGATCTCATCCGGGACTCCGAACAACTTTTGGGTTACCGCATACTTATATCTCTATAACCCTAGCGTCATCGAACCTTAAGTGTGTAGACCCTACGGGTTCGGGAGACACGTAGACATGACCGAGACGACTCTCTGGCCAATAACCAACATCGGGATCTGGATACCCATGTTGGCTCCCACATGTTCCACGATGATCTCATCGTATGAACCATGATGTCAAGGACTTAATCAATCCCGTATACAATTCCCTTTGTCTAGTGGTACGATACTTGCCCGAGATTCGATCGTCGGTATCCCGATACCTTGTTCAATCTCGTTACCGGCAAGTCTCTTTACTCGTTTCGTAACACATCATCCCGTGATCAACTCCTTGATCACATTGTGCACATTATGATGATGTCCTACCGAGTGGGCCCAGAGATACCTCTCCGTTTACACGGAGTGACAAATCCCAGTCTCGATTCGTGCCAACCCAACAGACACTTTCGGAGATACCTGTAGTGTACCTTTATAGACACCCAGTTACGTTGTGACGTTTGGCACTCCCAAAGCACTCCTACGGTATCCGGGAGTTGCACAATCTCATGGTCTAAGGAAATGATACTTGACATTAGAAAAGCTTTAGCATACGAACTACATGATCTTGTTCTAGGCTTAGGATTGGGTCTTGTCCATCACATCATTCTCCTAATGATGTGATCCCATTATCAATGACATCCAATGTCCATGGTCAGGAAACCGTAACCATCTATTGATCAACGAGCTAGTCAACTAGAGGCTTACTAGGGACATGGTGTTGTCTATGTATCCACACATGTATCTGAGTTTCCTATCAATACAATTTTAGCATGGATAATAAACGATTATCATGAACAAGGAAATATAATAATAACTAATTTATTATTGCCTCTAGGGCATATTTCCAACAGCAGCCACCCGGGTTCGAGGATGCCACGTATCCCTCGCATGTCTGCAAACTTCAGCGATCTATTTATGGTCTCAAGCAGTCGCCCCGTGCCTGGTATGCTCGTTTGAGTCAGCGCCCTTCGCAACTCGGTTTCGTTGCCTCCCGATCAGATGCATCTTTGTTCATCTTCTCTCAGGGTGCTATACAGATATACATGCTGGTGTACGTTGATGATATTGTGATTGCTGGCTCTACCCCCGCCGTGGTGGATCGTCTTGTGCAGTCGTTGTCTGCTAGCTTTCCCATCAAAGATTTGGGTCGCCTCGAGTACTTTCTTGGTTTGGAAGCGTCCTTTCATTCAGGGGGCATGACCTTGACGCAAAAAAAGTATGCTTTGGACCTTCTTCATCGCGTCAACATGGAGAACTGCAAGGCCACTTCCACTCCGCTTGCTACATCCGAGAGTCTCTCACGTCATAGTGGTGCACTATTGGGTAGAGATGACTCCTTTCGGTATCGCAGTGTGGTTGGAGCACTTCAGTATTTGACCCTCACTCGTCCTGATATCTCCTTCGCAGTGAACAAAGTGTGTTAGTTCCTGTCTCAGCCAACGGAGGATCATTAGGAAGCAATCAAGCGTATTTTGAGATATGTCAAAGGTACGCTAGACATGGGACTACGGATTCGTAAGTCTAGATTTACTGGAGTGAGTATATTCACCGATGCAGACTGGGCAGTCTGTGTTGATGATAGGCGCTCTACTGGTGGTTTTGCTATATTTGTGGGACCCAATCTTGTATCTTGGAGCTCGAAGAAGCAACCCACGGTCTCGAGGTCAAGCACCGAGGCAGAGTATAAGGCATTGGCCAATGGCGCGGCTGAAGCCATTTGGATAGACTCAGTTCTCACAGAACTTGGAGTCCCATGGCAGCGCACTCCTATATTGTGGTGTGATAACTTAGGGGCAACTGTAACACTCCGGACACACCCGCCGGTGGTCGTTACTCCTGGCGGGATCTAGACTGGCCCCACAGATCAATACTAGTCTTTTCTGCGCACTTTGTCCTCACTCGTGCGCACGTCGCCCGAGGTTCGCCGGAGAATATGGGGTCGCTGGAGTAGAGGTCGCCGGGGCCGGAGCTCGGAGGTCGAGGAGGAGGTGCGCCGGCGACGGGGGAGTCCGGACGGCGGGGCGGCGCCCCCTACGACGGCTCCTCTGCGGTGGCGGCGAGAGGCGCGGCGGCGTCGGGCGGTCCCGGCGAGGCCGCGGGGGGAGCGGGGCGGCGCGGCGAGCCAGGCGGCGGGGAGGCGGCGTCTGGGCCCGGGGCCCCGCTACGGGCCTCTGCGGGCCGGCGGCGGAGAGAGTGATGATGTGGGCGCGCTGACACTTGGCGGCGCATGATTGGTGGCAGCGGGGTTGTCCGACGCGGACCGGACACGTCCGGCCCGTGGAGAGGGAAAATGGTTAGGGTTTCGCCCGTGATTTCGGGAAGGAGAGCTATATATATATATATGTAGAGTGAGCTAGCAGGCTCCAAATTGAGCACGGGTTGCGGCCACGCGATCGTGATCGAACGCTCTAGATGATGGAGGAGGTTTAGGTGGGTTTTGGGCCAGTTTGGAGGGGTGTTGGGCTGCAACACACACGAGGCCTTTTCGGTCCCTCGGTTAACCGTTGGAGTATCAAACGAAGTCCAAATGGTACGAAACTTGACATACGGTCTACCGGTAGTAAACCAAGGCCGCATGGCAAGTCTCGGTCCAATCCGAAAACGTTTAACACCCGCACACGAAAAGAGGTAGAAAGGGGCACCGGGTGACATAGGAGCGCCGGAATGCAAAATGGACAACGAGGAAAATGCTCGAATGCATGAGACGAACACGTATGCAAATGCAATGCACATGATGACATGATATGAGATGCAAGACAAAGACAAAACACACGGAGACAAAAACCCGGGAACGAGGAAAAATATCATAACTTAGTGCCGGAAACGGCAAGAGTTGGAGTACAAATAAGGTAAATTACATCCGGGGTATTACAACAACTTACCTGATGACGAATCCAGTGTTTCATGTTCGGACTAAACACATTGAATTGATTTCCATTTTGTGAGAGAACGAGTAACTGCTTGTGAACTGGAAGTCAGGTTTATTTCTACAGATGATCAGTTAGCGGATGTATTTACTAAACCCGCTACTAGACAGATGCTAGACCGTTTTAGAACCAATCTGAATCTTGTATGTAGTTCAGATTGAGGGGACATATAAAGTAGGGTCTAGTATATTGTCCTTGTACACGTATTTGTATACATATGTAATTATAATTGTGATCATCTATATATTGAGACGTGAGGCTGGATGTCAACCATCCACGTAAAACCCTAAACCCTGTGTTTCAACTAAGGAGACTTACGGCTACACGATATGAGATTCTTAGCTATCCGATTGTTTTCCAAAAATAAATATAAATAAAAAGTTTGTCAAAATAAAAATAAAAAGAAGAGCCATGTAATCATGGCCACCACGGTTTCAATGATTGGTTCCAAAAGTCCGGTCGGCGTCGAGCATAGATTTATTTGCGTATTTTACTAACTATATAATCCATCTTTTATGACATAACATGGTCTTGAAGATGATATTTTGACCATCAATTTATGGGCAACACAAGTTGCCTTTTCGCATAAATATAGTTATGCAATATGAAAGTATATTATTTAGATATTTTTCTTGTGATAGTAATAAGTGGCCAAACATACAAATGTTAACCTCATAAAATCCAAAACTAATCAATGTTATCATGAATAGGAGGTGGCACTAGTTAAAATCTTTTCGAAAAGCCAACCCTTTTTCTTTTTTTGACATGTTAAAAGGCAACCTTGAAATCATGGCAAACGCGCTCACACAGAATAGGAAAAGAAAAAAGAGAACCACCAGGTTGCTTGCAGCAGCGCCCCAAGCCTCCAACCACCAGAGAGCACTGAGCAAGCCAGGCGGTGCGATGGAACCCCCGGGCGCAGCGCGGAGGAGGCCTCCCATGGCGGCGCCCGTGCTCCTCCTCCTCATGCTCGCCCTGTCCTCCTGCGGCGCAGCCGCCGCCTCCAGGGCTCCGGTCGGGGAGGATTACGTCCGGCCGCCGGCCCGGCCCCGCGGGGGCCAGCGGAAGGCCCTCCTCGGCCTCTTCCCCTGGAGCAAGAAGAAGGCCTCCGCTTCCGCCTCCGACCCCCAGCAGGTGACGTGACCTCTCTTCGCCTGCCCGATTTCGTGCTCGTCGCTCTTGAATCGGTCCATCCCAAGGGGATTGGCGACGCTTTGGGAAGAAAAGAAATGGACTTTTTCTTTCTTTCTTTCTTGATTAGACTGCGAGCTAGCGGCTAGATCGTTCCGAGGTTATTTCTTCCTGTGATTGTAAGCTGAATGGACGATTCGGTGTTGTGGCTGGCCGTTTCTTGATTAAATTACAGGATCGAGCTGATCTATTGTATGGTGAATTTATTTAGCTCTGTTTCGTCGCCCAGAAAATAGTAGGACTACAATTCACCATAGATCAGCTCTGAACTAGTAGTACTAAACAGTGGGTGTCTTATTAGACCCCTAGTTGTCCTCAGATGTCTAGTTTGACAATTTGCTGGACATATCTTAATTTCAATCTTGGATGATAGTGTATTTTGATACTGAGGTTCAATGTTTTTGTGTGCCTATTGAGTATTTGAGACTACTGTGCGTGTGTGCTATTCTAATTATATATGCCATGTAGCCTGGATTGAACTGATCAATTTGTCATACACAAGTACAGATGATGGAACTATGCATACTGCAGGTTATGTTGAATTGGCAGCATCTTGATTTTGTATTTGATCGTGTCACATAGTAGTATTTTATCTATGTTTGTCCTTACACACAGACACAGGCTCATTTACCTTCCAGTTAATTTAATCTATCCCTGTCTCGGACAGATTTATTTCTTTGCGTTGGGGCCGATACCCGGAACGCGTCTAGTTCCACAATGTTCAGTTTCCTGAATTCACTTGATCCCAGAAGTTTACAGTTTTATGTACCAGATCCTGTGTGTTATCCTCCAGCACTTCCAAAGTCCTCATTCATAGCTTTGGTGTTAGACAATTTTTTGCTACTACAAGTTCATCAACCGCTGAACTCTATGCTATAATATGTTTTACAGGTGCACATTTCGCTATCTGGAGAGAAGCACATGAGAATTACATGGGTTACAGATGACAACTCTGTCCCCTCAGTTGTGGACTATGGAACTAAGTCCAACACATACACATCCTCATCTAATGGAGAAAGCACGTCCTACAGCTACTTGATGTACAGCTCGGGAAAGATCCACCATGTTGTTATTGGACCTCTTGAAGACAACACTATATACTACTACCGATGCGGAGGACGAGGTTCAGAGTTCCAACTTAAGACACCCCCTTCCCAGTTCCCGCTGTCATTGGCTGTTGTAGGCGATCTCGGGCAGACCAGTTGGACAACATCAACATTAAACCACATTAAGCAATGTGAATATGACATGCTCTTACTTCCCGGTGATCTCTCATATGCTGATTATATGCAACATTTGTGGGATTCCTTTGGTGAGTTGGTGGAGCCACTTGCTAGCACCCGGCCCTGGATGGTGACACAAGGCAACCATGAAAAGGAGAGGATACCATTTTTGAAGTCTGGATTTCAATCATATAATGCACGATGGAAGATGCCTTATGAAGAGAGTGGCTCCACATCAAATTTGTACTACTCATTTGAGGTTGCAGGGGTGCATGTTATAATGCTAGGCTCTTATACAGATTATGATGAGAGTTCAGATCAGTATGCTTGGCTTAAGGTTCGTAACTTCCTTACTCCATGTCATATTGCATTGCGGCTGCTGCTAGTTTCTGAATATCATTTAAGACGTTCTCCTAAAGAATTAAAGTATTTCTTTAGTACTTAGTACTCTGCTAGAAAGGTAGAGTGACCGCTCATAGTTACACCTACACTCGGAACTTATGTTAACCTTTTTGTCGGTGTATTCTTCCATTTTACGTTAAACACGATGTGCTTAGCTTAAAAGTTAAATCACCCTTGTCATTTTTACTGACAGAAGACCACCTTTTCTGCTTTACAGGCTGATCTTGCCAACATAGATAGAAAGAGGACCCCGTGGCTCGTTGTTCTGTTGCATGTGCCATGGTATAACAGCAACTGGGCTCATCAGGGTGAAGGTGACAGTATGATGAACGCGATGGAGCCTTTGCTACATGCTGCTCATGTGGATATTATAATCGCAGGTCACGTGCACGCCTATGAACGCACGGTATGACTCCTTGCAGATCACCAGTATCGCAGCACTGTTCAAATTTGTGCCTCTGGCCATGTAACTTATTTATGTAAAGGTTTCAGATGATCATTTCGCTGTTTGTGCAGGAGCGAGTCTACAAAGGTGGGGTTGATCCATGTGGCGCTGTTCATATAACGATCGGCGATGGTGGAAACCGGGAAGGCTTGGCCCGCAGGTACCTTTGCCCTCCTTGTTGTTAATGCATCTGAATCCAAATCGCCTTAGTGCCACTAGATTGATATGTCTATCTTGGTATCTATCTTCAGGTACCATAATCCGAAACCACTCTGGTCGGTCTTCCGAGAAGCGAGCTTTGGGCACGGTGAGCTGAAGATTGTCAACTCCACGCACGCGCGCTGGACTTGGCACAGGAACGACGACGAAGAGCCTGTGAGAACAGATGATGTGTGGATAACCTCGCTGGCTGGTTCGCAGTGCGTCCAGGACAGCAGCAGCCGCGAGTTCAGGAAGATACTCATGTCCCCTTGAGACGATCATTCGGGTCCATATATAACTTAGTCTGAAAAGGGCTTGCCATGTAGTAGTACTGTATGTGTATATATGTGTGTGTAAGACTACTTGCTAAACCATAACCTGATAAGCTTTTTGCTGTATATGGGTTAACCAATGAGAACATGTACCCTGTGTCATAGTTGGCATGTTTAACCGCTCAGTATGATACAAAATGGCGTCAAACCACACGCAGATGTCATAGTCGATCGTCCGCTCCCGCGAGCGGCCGGGCGAAAAACACAGCCCTCCTCCACCCTCGCCCCCCTCCCTCGCCGCCGCCAGGGGACGGCGCCGGACAAAGCCCGCGCGTACGTCGGCGGCGGCGGGGCCCTTCCCCTCCTCGTGAGGCGCCAGGACGGCGTGGGACGGCCAGCTTCGCGGCGGGCGCGGCCCGACGGCGGATCTCCTCGGGTCGGAGGCGTTCTATGGTTGGCTGCTGGAGGAGGCTTCGTCGGGCGGTGGGCGGTTGTTTCCGCGGCTTGCGGCTACGAGCGGCGCGCCCTTGTGAGCGGATCTGGTGCGGCGCCAGGGAGATGGCGAGGTGGAGGAGGAGGGCGCCGAGAGGGGTCGCGGTGAAGGAGGAGGAGGGCGCGGGGAGGAGGGCCGGTGCGGATCTGGCCGGCGGAGGGCTGGGCAGCGGTCCGGCGGTGGCAGTGGCGCGGATCTGGCGCGCTGCCTCCATGAGGGCCCGAGTTCCGCCTCGTGCTGCTCCTGGCCTGGCGCGGAGGTGGGCGCCGCGGAGGGCGACGAGTGGAGGGCGTCGAGGGCACTGACGGGCCGCGCTGGATCTGGGAGGGCTGTGCTTGCTGGAGCAGGGAGGCTCCAGCCGTGGTAGATGCGGGATGCAGGGCCCGCTCTGGCCTCTGCATGCTCGCCGTGGGGAGGTGGACCATGCCTTCACGACTTCAACAACAAGGTGCTGCGGCGGCGGCGGTGTGAGTCGGACATGGACGAGCTCCCAAGGGCTTGAGCGGAGGTGTGCGACGATACGGACGAAGGTCTTGCACAACAAGAGCCGGTGCTGATGGCGCTTGAGGGTGTCATTTTCCTCCTTGGAGGCGCCACCGAGGTGTGTCGGCATCTTCCTCGGGCTTGGTTGATAGTGTTTCTGGGCGAAAGCCTAGGTCCGGAGCCGGATCGGCGTGATGGCGGCGTCTCCGACGTCGTTCCTCTGTTGGGAGCATCACGTTTTTGAGACACTGCTTGGAGGTTCTATGTGGCGCTCCTCTGGTGCTCGCCGTTGTTTTTGGTGAAGCTTCAGGCGCAATGTACGCCATCGCTGATAAGTCCAAGACGAAGCTTTTTCTGGAATCGACTGAGTTCCGCCATCTGCCTGCACTCTGCTTCAAGGGTAGATGGTGCGTTAGAAAGTCTCAGTTGGAGCTGCTGCTGTCTTTGGAGGATATCGGCATTGGTTAAGAGACGCGGCAGTGATGCTTAGCCTAGGACAGGCCCTTTTTTCTTTGTAGTCATGTTGTCTATGATGGGTAGCTCGGCAGTTATTAGGGCTGTCGTTTTCTTTTTCTTTGATCTTCGAATCTTCATCATGTTGTTCTTCCGTTGCTTTCTGCTAAATCGAATCAAGCCAGCATTTTGCTGGATCTTTTAAAAAAAAATATGATACGAAATGTTGATTCAGAAAACAACATTTGGACTGAAACTGCATCCAGAAGAAGTCCAGAGAAATTACTACTATGACTCGAGCTTTGGTTTCCAGTTCTCATCCTTGCAGCGCCGCTGGTCGGCGATCATGGACTCGAAGACGGCGAGGACACGATCCAACTCCGTCTCGTCCTCCCCGAGCTGCTTCATGGCGACGACGATGCTCTCGATGGTCGACAGGCACCCGGCCGTCGGCTCATGCCTCACCTCGCCGTATAGGCTGACCCTATCTGCTTCCACCTTCACGTGCGGCACGAGCTGCAGCCATGGGTTCTCATGGTACATCCGGTGCGCCTTCGCCCAGGTGCCGTCCAGCACGATCAGATGCTTCACTAGTACCTGACAGTCTGAAGCTGCGTCGATGGTGGTCGCGCGCTGGCATGGGAACAGCAGGGCCGAGTGCGGCGGTATGGCGATGGAGTACTCATGTTGGAGCTCCGGCGACGGCGAGGCTTCTTCGCCTGTGCTGCGTGTGGGCTTGTTCTCCTGTGTCTTCGTCACGGTGAAGCCGTTCGAGACGGCGAGTGACAGCAATCTGATCTTGGGGTTCGCGCCGACGCCGCGCTCGATGTCGATCATGAGCTGCTTCTCCGTGTAAGCGATGGAGCACTTGTCCATGGCTTCCACCGTCCAAGCTTCTCCAGTGGCGGCACCGGCTTCAACAACATTTTCAGTTTCTCCGCCCTCAAGTCCAAGATTCGTCCTGAGGAGGAAGCTGGCGCGGTGGGCGACGTCGGCGACCTGGGTGACGGCGAGGTTGCGGAGGCCGAGGCGGGCGACGCGGACGGAGCTGAGCGGGTGCCGGGCCTCCGTGGGGTGCTGCAGCACGGTGACGCCCACGGCGGTGTCCAGCGGGGGCCCGCGGAGGCGGCCGCAGAGGCAGACGCGGAGGGGCTTCGTGCAGACGGCGCACACGGGGCGGCGGCGCCGGGGCTGGCCCGGCTCCAGGAGCTGCGGGTCGCTCGCCGCCGTGGCCATGGGTGGCGAGGTGGCCGGTGTTGCTGCTGCTCGGCAAGGGGTGCTGGCCGAGTAGGGGGGCTTTGGATGCGGTAGAAAAATGGAGGATTTGAACTGAGGCCCCGTTCGGATTGGCGAAATTCCAAGAGAATTAGCACAGAAGATCGGCATTTTTGCCAAAAAGAGATCTCAGCAGCATGCGGGAAGCTCGCTTTGCTTTTCTTTGCTGCTTCAAACGAGTGGATGGGGCGACAAGGAGATTTGTTCCTCACCTTCAAAAATGTGGGGTCCATTTGTCTGTGGGTGACATGAGATGAAATCATGAAACTAAGGAAACGGTGCTCCAATAGGAATTTAGGATGAGCAAATGAGAGTGTTAGGGCATCTCCAGCCGTTGGCCCTCCAGGGGTGTCTAAAATCGCCGCCTGGGAGTGAGCCGACGTAAAAATTAGGCCTGGGGGCGAGTTGGTCCCCAGCCGCCGGCCCCAGGGCCGTCCCCAGGCACGTTTTAAAATAAAAGAAGTTCGGCGAAGTTCGGTTTAAACACGATAAAATTCGGCCAAACACGATAAATTTCGGCACATTTCAGCAAAGTTCACGGATTTTCATTACATAGCACATATATATAAACTAATCTAAAGGAAAAACTGGCTGAAGTCGCCGCCGTCGCCGCCATCGTCGTCGTCGGCCTTCTCCTCCTTGATGCGGGCGCCCCTACTGGACCCCTGCCCGGCGTCGCCATGGCGGACTGGTGGCGGCGCATCGTCGTCGTCGTCTCGCTGTCGCAGATGACGACGACTCCGCCTTCGTCACGGCCGCGTCGACGCTCCGCGAAGCGAAGCAGGGCGGCGCGCTGGCGCTCCTTCGCCTTCTTCAGGCGCTTCTTCTCCATCGCTATGGAGTCCCTGCGCGCCCATTCCAGGGCCGCGTCGTCGTCGTCGAGCTCCTCGTCACCAGCACGGCCGGCTCCTTCTTCACCGGCGCGAGTCCCGGCTCCGTCTTCACCGGCGCGAGCCCCGGCTCCGTCTTTGGTTTGACGAAGCGCAGAGGAGGAGCCGACGAGTAGGCGCGCCGGCCGCCCTCGTTGATGACGATGCCGGCGCTGCGAGTGCGCCGGCCGAGCGGCGTCTCCGCCGCGGGCTCGGCCTTGACGCCGAGCAGGGCCGGAGTACCGGAGGAGTGCGATGAATATCGGGAGGAGGAAGAAGAGGAGGAGGACCCGAACCTCCTTGGCGCCCATGGCCCGGCGCGTCGGTGCTGCGCCGGGGCGGCCGCCCTCACCGGGTACGCCAACGGCGGGTCGTTGCCGCCCTCGAGGTACGTAAACACGCCCTCGAGTGTGCGGCCGGGGACGCCCCACCACAGGTGGCGCCCCTCGCTGTTCTGCCGGCCGCCAACCACCGGCGCGCCGTTGATGGACGCCAAGCGCTGCTGCTGGCGGCGCTTGAAATACGCCGCCCAAGCCGCGTGGTTGTCGGCGGCGTACTGGGGGAGGGAGAGTTGGGCGTCGGTGAGGGAGGCGCGCATGACCTCGACTTCCTCGGCGAAGTACTTCGGCTTCGCCACGGCGTCGGGCAACGGGGGAATGGGCACTCCCTCGGCGCTGAGCCTCCACCCCGTCGGCCCGGCGCGCATGTCCGGCGGCGCCGGGATGTTCGCCTGGAACAGGTGTCAGGACTCTTGTTCGCGGAGCGAACGGCGGCCGAAGCCGTTGGCCGCCGCCTCGTCTCCGGGGAAGCGTTCCGCCATGGCGACGGGCTCGGGAGAGGTAGAGAGGTAGAAGGAGGGGCTGGGCGGCGGCGCTCGGGAGAGGTAGGGAGAGGGAGGAGCTGGGCGGCGGCGAGGGGCGGGGCTGGTGTGGGCACAGGAGAGTGCAGGCCACCGGCTATATAGCCGCGCCGCACCCATGTGTACGCGTGCGAGGGAGGGGAGGCGTCAGTGCGCCGTCCCATGACGCGCCGCCCGTGAGGAATCAATGGCAAGGCTGACCGGCGGCAGCCTTGGCATTGATTCCCCACGGGAACCGAGGCCGTTGGGGGAAGACGAGGCGCCGTGCCGCTGACGCGGCGAGCCCGCGGCTGTTTCGTGCTAAAACAGTTTGCCGGCGGCGCTGTTTTCGGTTTAGACCAGTGAAAATCAGGCTCCTGAGGGCGCGACTGGGCCGTTTTTTTGACGCCGGCGCGAAGAAATTGCCTGAAGAGACCTTCATGGGGCGCGGCTAGAGATGCCCTTAGTCGCCACTTTCCTCCAGTGGAATAGGTTTGCGGTTTGTGTTTATGTCTTGGATTTTCATGTTGCACCTATGTCTCTTTCATCTGAAGTCTGTGTTATGTAAATCGAAAAACCCGATTCATTTTTTCTCGAGGAACCGGCACAAGCATTCATCATTGAAGATGTAACGGTATTCTTGGAGAAGGCCCTACACAAGTGAGGTTTTTCTCATGTGTGGATTTCTTGGATCATGGCATGTGTTTCCTCTGTGAAGTATTCGGTGAAATTGAATGGGAAATTATTGGAGTCTTTCACACCCTCTCGTGGCCTCAGACAAGGTGATCCATTGTTTCCGTTTTTATTTCTCTTTGTTGCTGATGCCCTATCTTGTTTGGTCAACAAAGCTATTACGGAGGAGGGGCTGGAAGGTGTTAAAATTTGTCGTCGTGCACCGATGATATCTCACTTACTATTTACGGATGATTCACTATTGTTTTTTTCGAGCCTCGGAACAGCAAGCAACAATTGTGAAAGGTTTGTTGAGCACTTATGCGCAGGCTACGGGACAACTTATAAACCCGTCAAAGTGTTTCATCATTTTCTCTAGTAACTGCACTGAGCTGGTATCTGGGGAAGTAAAGAGTATTTTGGAGATTACAAGTGAAGCGTTTGAACCCAAATATTTAGGTTTGCCGGTACCTGAGGGGAGAATGCATAAAGGGAGGTTTGAAACCACCCAGGAAAGATTGAGGAAGAGACTAGTGGACTGGAGCGAGCAGTTAATGTCTTCAGGTAACAAAGAGATTTTAATCAAAGCTGTAGCCCAGGCTATTCCCACATATATTATGAGCGTGTTTCGTTTACCTGCTTCGGTATGTGACGATCTGACAAGGATGATGAGGCAGTACTGGTGGGGAGTTGAAAGAGGCAAGAGAAAAATGGCATGACTGAGTTGGGATAAGCTGAGACTCCCTAAAAGCAAGGGGGTATGGGATTCAAGGATATGTGTGCTTTTAATCAAGCGTTATTGGCAAAACAAGCGTGGTGATTGATTGATTCCCCTGACAGTTTATGTACCCGTTTGTTGAAGGCAAAATATTTTCCACACGGCAGTATTTTGGATACGGTTTTCACTGGAAATTCATCGGCCGTATGGAAAGGAATAGCTCATGGTTTGGATCTCGTTAAGAAAGGAATAATATGGAGGATTGGTGATGGTGCATCGGTTAGAACATGGAGAGATTCTTGGATTCCTCGACGATACGATTTTCGACCAATTACACCTAAAAGGAACTGCCAGTTTAACCGTGTCTTTGATTTCTTAGATAATAATGCTGCTTGGATCAGAGACCGTGTCGAGAAGCATTTTTGGCCAATGGATGTTGCTGAGATTCTTAAGATACATACGTCTCCTAGGAACCGGTAGGACTTCATCGGCTGGTTTCTGGAGCCGCATGGGAATTTTACTGTCAAAAGTGCCTACAGGTTGGCGACAGAAACACATGATGAGATGTATTCAGGGGTCGCTTGCAGTACTAGACCGGACGGCGATGGATCAATTTGGAATTAGATTTGGAAATCTAACGTTCCACTCAAGATGCGTATTATGGCATGGAAGACGGCGACGGGTGCGTTGGCAACTAACCTAGGCAAAGCGCATCGTCGTATTCATATACAGAGATCATGTCCTATTTGTGGAGCGGAGATTGAAAGCAGTTTTCATGCATGCACGCCCGACGTGTTTGGGAGGGCTTACGTGCAATCTGGTCGTTGCCTAATGACTTACTACTAGTGGACTCTGGTAAGGATTGGGTACTGCAGCTACTTTCAAAATGTTCAAACAATACCATGGACTTGGTAATTATGACGATTTAGCGTATTTGGCAACTCCGAAATGATATAACTCACGGGAAGAATGAGACCCAGTTGAGGTAACTGTAGATTATCTTAACAGTTATTATAAGTCACTAAATTTGGTAAGGAACTATAGCATGGAGGAAATCATCAAAGGGAAGGTGTCGTTGTACGAGGACAGTCGACCAAAGTGCGTAAAAACTACAGAATACCCCACGCCTTGGCCTCCTCCGCCTATGGGATGGGTTGCGTTGTCAGTAGACGGTTCATTCTTGTGCCAGGATGGCCGCGCTTCGATTGGCATGGTGCTTCGCAGGGAGAACGGATCTATGATTTTTGCGGCATACAGGTACATTTTCCACTGTAATGATGCAATGATGCCCTGGAAGTGGAAATTCATGCTATTATGCAGGGTATGGCACTGGCCATTCAGCATTCGGACTGCCCAGTGATTGTTCAATCAGACTCTTCAAATGCTCTGGCCATTCTCTCGAGCGACAATCTCTCCAGGTCGGCCTATGGTCATCTTGCTGCTGAGATTAAAGCTCATTTGGTAGTCAGGAAGTTTGTTCCTCTAAAAGTTAGCAGATATCAAAATAGGGTAGCACATCAATTGGCACACTAGAGCCGCACTGAAGCTTGTACCGCGGTATGGTTGAACTCAGTTCCTCCGTCGTGTGAGGAATTGGTGTCTCGTGATTGTAACCCTCTCGTTGTGGAATAAAACATCCTTTCTCCCCGCAAAAAAAGAAGATGTAACGGTGAAATCAAGCCCAACAGGGCAACTCAGGCGGTCAAATCGGCCCACTACAAGCCCAGCAGCAGGAACCAAAGGGGCTGGAAGGATATGTAACATAGGAGTGTTGGGGAACGTAGTAATTTCAAAAATTTCCTACGCACACGCAAGATCATGGTGATGCATAGCAACGAGAGGGGAGAGTGTTGTCTACGTACCCTCATAGACCGTTCGCGGAAGCGTTATATCAACGCGGTTGATGTACTCGTACGTCTTCACGATCCGACCGATCCAAGTACCGAAAGCACGGCACCTCCGAGTTCTGCACACGTTCGGCTCGGTGACGTCCTCGCCTTCTCGATCCAGCAAGAGGGACGAAGTAGTAGATGAGTTCCGGCAGCACGACGGCGTGGTGACGGTGTTGGTGAAGAACAATCTCCGTAGGGCTTCACCTAAGCACTACGAAAACTATGACGGAGGATAAACTAGAGGAGACAGGGTAGCCGACACACGGCTTGGTGTTTCTTGATGTGTCTTTGGTGCTAGCCCTACCCCTCTATTTATATGTTGAGCCATGGGGTCGAAACTTGGAGTAAAAGCCTCATCAAAGTCGGTTTCACCCGAAAGGCAAGAGTCCTTCTCGGACTCCAGGGCTAGACACCAGGGTTCCCGGCGTCTACCCCCTAGACGCCAGGGTTCCTGGCGTCTAGCCTCTGGTCTCTGCAAAACTTCCTTTTGCACTTTCCAAAAGCCTCGTGGGCTTTCCCCTTTAGCCCAGATAAAGTGTTCTCGTGCCCAAACATTTCGGGAAACATCCGGAACCCCTTTCGGTGAATTCCGGAACCCTTCCAGAGATCAAAACACTACTATCCACATATCAATCTTTACTTCCAGACCATTCCGGAGTTCCTCGTCATATTTGTGATCTCATCCAAAACTCCGAACAACATTCGGTCACCAACATACATAACTCATAGTACTATATCGTCAACGAACGTTAAGCGTGCGGACCCTACGGGTTCGAGAACTATGTAGACATGACCGAGACACCTCTCTTGTCAATAACCAACAGCAGGACCTGGATGCCCATATTGGCTCCTACATACTCTACGAAGATATTTATCGGTCAGACCGCATAACAACATACGTTGTTCCCTTTGTCATCGGTATGTTACTTGCCCGAGATTCGATCGTCAGTATCTCAATACCTAGTTCAATCTCGTTACCGGCAAGTCTCTTTACTCGTTCCGTAATACATCATCCCACAACTAACTCATTAGTTGCAATGCTTGCAAGGCTTATAGTGATGTGCATTACCGAGTGGGCCCAGAGATACCTCTCCGACAATCGGAGTGACAAATCCTAATCTCGAAATACGCCAACCCAACAAGTACCTTTGGAGACACCTGTAGAGCACCTTTATGATCACCCAGTTACGTTGTGACGTTTGGTGGAACACAAAGTGTTCCTTCAGTAAACGGGAGTTGCATAATCTCATAGTCATAGGAACATGTATAAGTCATGAAGAAAGCAATAGCAACAAACTAAACGATCAAATGCTAAGCTAACGGAATGGTTCAAGTCAATCACATAATTCTCCTAATGATGTGATCCCGTTAATCAAATGACAACTCATGTCTATGGTTAGGAAACTTAACCATCTTTGATCAACGAGCTAGTCAAGTAGAGGCATACTAGTGACACTCTGTTTGTCTATGTATTCACACATGTATTATGTTTCCGGTTAATACAATTCTAGCATGAATAATAAACATTTATCATGAAATAAGGAAATAAATAATAACTTTATTATTGCCTCTAGGGCATATTTCCTTCAGTCTCCCACTTGCACTGGAGTCAATAATCTAGATCACATCGCCATGTGATTTAACATCAATATTCACATCACCATGTGATTAACACCCATAGTTCACATCGTCATGTGACCAACACCCAAAGGGTTTACTAGAGTCAATAATCTAGTTCACATCGCTATGTGATTAACACCCGAAGAGTACTAAGGTGTGATCATGTTTTGCTTGTGAGAGAAATTTAGTCAACGGGTCTGCAACATTCAAATCCGTATGTATTTTGCAAATTTCTATGTCAACAATGCTCTGCACGGAGCTACTCTAGCTAATTGCTCCCACTTTCAATATGTATCCAGATTGAGACTTAGAGTCATCTGGATCAGTGTCAAAACTTGCATCGTTGTAACCCTTTACGACGAACCTTTTGTCACCTCCATAATCGAGAAACATATCCTTATTCCAGTAAGGATAATTTTGACCAATGTCCAGTGATCTTCTCCTAGATCACTATTGCACTCCCTTGCCAAACTCAGGGCAGGGTATACAATAGGTCTGGTACACAGCATGGCATACTTTATAGAACCTATGGCTGAGGCATAGGGAATGACTTTCATTCTCTTTCTATCTTCTGCCGTGGTCGGGCTTTGAGTCTTACTCAATTTCACACCTTGTAACACAGGCAAGAACTCTTTCTTTGACTGTTCCATTTTGAACTATTTCAAAATCTTGTCAAGGTATGTACTCATTGAAAAACTTATCAAGCGTCTTGATCTATCTCTATAGATCTTGATGCTCAATATGTAAGCAGCTTCACCGAGGTATTTCTTTTAAAAACTCCTTTCAAACATTCCTTTATGCTTTGCAGAATAATTCTACATTATCTCCGATCAACAATATGTCATTCACATATAGTTATCAGAAATGCTGTAGTGCTCCCACTCACTTTCTTGTAAATATAGGCTTCACCGCAAGTCTGTATAAAACTATATGCTTTGATCAACTTATCAAAGCGTATATTCCAACTCCGAGATGCTTGCACCAGTCCATAGATGGATCGCTGGAGCTTGCATATTTTGTTAGCACCTTTAGGATTGACAAAACTTTCTTGTTGCATCATATACAACTCTTCTTTAATAAATCCATTAAGGAATGTAGTTTTGTTTATCCATTTGCCAGATTTCATAAAATGTGGCAATTGCTAACATGATTCAGACAGACTTAAGCATAGATACGAGTGAGAAACTCTCATCATAGTCAACACCTTTGAAAGGATCGATATGGTTGACTAGAGGGGGGGGGTGAATAGGCAACTACCAATTTTTAAATTTTCTTTATCAAATTAAACTTTGCATCAAACTAGGTTGTCTAGATGTGCAACTAGGTGAGCAACCTATATGATGCAATACCAACAAGCAAACAAGCAAGCAAGAGAGGTAACACTAAAGAGCTTGCACAAGTAAAGGTAAGAGATAACCAAGAGTGGATCCGGTGAAGACGAGGATGTGTTACCGAAGTTCCTTCCCTTTGAAGGGAAGTACGTCTCCGTTGGAGTAGTGTGGAGGCACGATGCTCCCCAAGAAGCCACTAGGGTGTAACGCCCTCGATGCGGCTATATATCCTACGTGTCGAGGCACGACTTAGAGGCATAACCGCATTGAAGGCGTTACAAGTTGGTAATCAGAGCCTTCCCCGACCTTAGGAGCCCCCACTGCTTGATCGTTTTTAGCAGCCGTTGTTGAGTCTAGAAAAATGTTTTGAGTCATTTAGGAATTATATATCGGAGAGTTTAGGAATTCTTTTTTACTTCCCAGTCTCTTCATCGCTCTGGTAAGGCATCCTGACGTAGAGTTTTGACTCTTCTCTTCTCAAATTTCACTAAATTTTTTTAGGACCACGTGGGTATCTTGGAATCATTTCGATGGTTTTGTGACGTGCCTCCTGTCTTTAGGGGTTGTGGCAGTGTCCCGGGGAGTTGAGCTCCGAGGTGTTGTCGTCACAATTTTATCGTTGCAGTTCTGGAATACCTAAGTTTAGTACGCCGACATCGAAAATCTCTTTTATGCAGTTCGTTGGTGAGATAACCTCGACGCCACCCAGTACTGGGGCGGGAGTTCGGGAGTATTGCCATAACTTGTATAACGGATGCTTTTCGAAGGTTGAGGTAGATGGTTTCCGAAGTTTTTTCTCGGTTATGTGTTGAAGGATGGATACAGCTGGATGTAGGATTTGCTAGATTTGGGTGAGATATTATGCTTGCCCTGTATCCCCAACACCTGATTGCATAACCGGAAAGGTTCGGGAGTTTCATAGGTGGGAATTCTTGTAGCTCTAGTTCTTCTTCCACGGATATTTGGTTTGAGATTGGTATTTCTTACCGAGTATTCGTTCTTGACCCGTACCTTGTTGATTTATTCCTCTACCTAAATTCTAAGTGGCTTCTCAATTTATGGATATGTGACCACTTCAAGTGGAATGCATTCGTTCTTTTGTTCGGATGTGAAGACTATATGTTGCAATTTCAACCCGTTTGATTCAGCTTCATTTTATCTGTCAATGTGCTAACGGTTGTCACCCTCTTCAGGATGGCTCCCGCTAAGAGCAGCAATCAAAATCGGAATCAGGATCCGCCACCACCTCCACCTCCTTTGGAGGCATGGAAAGCTGTGATGGCCGCAACCAATGCAAACACGCAGTTGACCATGCAAATTCTTCAAGAGCGCAATCAAGCGAACCAAGGCAACCAAGGCAACAATCAGAATCACTTTGCTACACTCAACCAGTTCCTTGCTAACGGGCCAAAGACTTTCAGCAATTGTGTTGAGGCAGCTGATGCTGACGATTGGCTCGTGGATCTGTGCAAGCATTTCGAGTGCAATAACGTTAGGCCTGAGGACTTTGTCAAGTTCGCTTCCTTCCAACTCAAAGACCAAGCTGCAGAATGGTTCCAGCAGTACAAGGATTCTAGAGGAGGCCGTGTGATTACCTGGGATGAATTCCGTCAAGACTTCAAAGCTCATCATATTCCTCAGAGCGTGGTTGAAAGCAAGCGTGAGGAATTCCGCAACCTGAAGCAATGCTCTTTGTCTGTCTATGACTACAACAAGTTGTTTTAGAAGCTTGCCCGCTTTGCTAAGCAGGATGTCCCTGACGAGAAGAGCATGATATACCAGTTCAGGGGTGGTCTCAGAGAAGAAATCCAGCTAGCTCTTGTTCTCTTTGAGCCCTTGAGGTACGATGAGTTCTACAACATGGCATTGAAGCAAGAGGCTGCTCAACTGAGGTGTGATGCTTCCAAGAAGCGAGTCAGAGATGCTACTCCTTCTTCCTCTACTCAAGTGGCCAAGCAGCAGAAGTATTGGCTTCCTCCTCCTCCGTTCCGTCAGCCGTATCAGCAGAAGAGCAAAGGTGGCAGTGGATCTTCCCACCCACCCAACCCTGGCTTTCATAACAAGACTTCGTCTCAAGCTCCAAGATCGAGTGCTCCGTATCACCGTCCGCTTTCAGAGGTCACGTGCAACAAGTGCCAACAGAAGGGTCACTATGCCAACAAGTGCTTCAACCAGAGGCGTCTCCCTCCTCCTCCTCCTATGAGATCGGCAAGTACAGCTGTGGTCAAGCATAACCCCAAGCACGCCAAGGTCAACTTGATGAACGCAGCTCAGGCGGAGGACTTGTCAGATGTCATCATGGGTAACCTTCCTGTTAACGATATTCCCGTAAGAGTTCTTTTTGACACTGGTGCATCACATTGTTTCATGTCAAAGCCATTTTTTTACCAAGCATGAATTCGTTTCTTCTCATTTGGGTAAACAAATGGATATCGTTTCTCCTGGCAAACGTTTGAGTGCAAGTCTGGAGGTGCCAGATGTTACTATCACCTTGGGCGACTACAAGTTCCTTTCTTCCCCAATGGTTCTTGGTAACTCGGATATTGATCTTATTCTCGGAATGGATTGGCTTTCTAAGCACAAGGCTCAGCTTGATTGTGCAGCAAGGTAGATTCAATTGACTCATTCGTCTAAGGATGTAATTGTCTTTGCCGCTCGTGATGATACCATCCGTCTGTTTTCTCTCAATGAGAAGGGTGAACTGGATGCCATCTCGCAAATTCCAGTTGTTTGCGAATATCAAGACGTCTTTCTAGAAGAGCTTCCAGGAATGCCTCCGCACCGGCCAGTTGAATTCGTCATTGATCTTGAGCCTGGCACGGAACCAGTGTGCAAGCATCCTTACAAGCTCGGACCTGAAGAGTTGAAGGAGCTGAAGAAGCAACTTGATATTCAAGAGCGAATGGGTCTCATCCGACCTAGTTCTTCTCCGTGGGGTTGTGGTGTTCTTTTTGTGAAGAAGAAGGATGGAACGGACCGACTTTGTGTTGACTACCGTCCATTGAACAAGAAGACTATCAAGAACAAGTACCCACTTCCCAACATCAACGAGCTGTTCGAACAACTCAAAGGTGCCCAAGTATTCTCCAAGCTTGATCTCTGCATGGGTTATCATGAGATTCGAATCTGTGAGCAAGATATTCCCAAGACGGCTTTCAGGACAAGCTATGGTTCATATGAATACACTGTCATGTATTTTGGCCTCGTCAACGCTCCTTCGACTTTCTCTCGCATGATGAACTTCATCTTCAACGCCTACACCAATGACTTTGTTTTGGTCTATCTCGACGACATTCTGGTCTTTTCGAAGAACAAGGAAGATGATGCCAAGCACTTGCGTTTGGTTCTCGATAAGCTCAGGGAACACCAGTTCTACGCCAAGTTCTCCAAGTGTGAATTTTGGCTCGATGAGGTTCTTTATCTTGGGCATATCATCTCTGCCAAGGGCATTGCGGTGAATCCTGAGAAGGTGTCTGCAATTGTTAATTGGGAACCACCTCAGAACGTGAAGCAACTCCGTAGCTTCCTCGGTCTCGCAAGCTACTGTCGAAGGTTCGTTGAGAACTTTTCAAAGATCGCGAAGCCTCTCTCAAATCTTCTCCAGAAGCACGTCAAGTACGTTTGGTCTCTGGAGTGTGACACTGCTTTCAACACCTTGAAAGAGAAATTGGTCACTGGTCCAGTTTTGACTCCTCCTGATGAATCCAAACCGTATGAGGTCTTTTGCGATGCCTCTCTACAAGGTCTCGGTGCAGTGTTGATGCAAGAGAAGAAAGTTGTGGCTTATACCTCTCGCCAGTTGAAGCCCAACGGGAAGAACTACCCTACTCATGACCTCGAGTTGGCGGCAGTTGTGCATGATCTTTTGACTTGGAGACATCTCTTATTGGGAAGAAAAGTGGACATCTTCACTGACCACAAGAGTCTCAAGTACATCTTCACTCAGCCTAATCTCAACCTCAGGCAGACTCGATGGGTCGAAATGATTCAAGAGTATAATCCAAGTATTGAGTATACTCCAGGCAAGGCCAATGTGATTGCTGACGCATTGAGAAGGAAGGCTTATTGCAACAGTCTGATTCTCAAGCCCTATCAACC
The DNA here is from genome assembly GCF_056163025.1 of Triticum urartu. Taxonomy (NCBI): domain Eukaryota; kingdom Viridiplantae; phylum Streptophyta; class Magnoliopsida; order Poales; family Poaceae; genus Triticum; species Triticum urartu. The sequence goes on from NC_141878.1 coordinate 93,256,920, forward strand.
CGAGCTTTGTGAAGCTTTCCGCAAACTTAATCTGCAAGTTGTTCCTCAAGGTTTCCTCGCCAACCTTCAAGTCTCTCCTACCTTGGAAGACCAGATTCGCCAAGCCCAGCTTCTTGATGCTATGGTGAAGAAGGTGAAGATTGGGATTGCCAAGAGTCAACCCAAGTACAAGTGCTACCGCCTTGATGACAAGGATACTCTCTTCTTCGAGGATCGCATTGTTGTGCCCAAAGGTGACCTTCGTAAAGTGATCATGAACGAGGCTCACAATTCTCTCCTCTCCATCCACCCTGGGAGCACGAAGATGTATCAGGACCTCAAGCAGGCTTATTGGTGGACTCGAATGAAGCGCGAGATTGCTCAGTTCGTGAATGAATGTGATGTCTGCAGAAGAGTGAAGGCAGAACACCAAAGGCCAGCTAGTCTCCTCCAACCTCTTGCCATTCCAGAATGGAAGTTCGACCACATTGAGATGGACTTCGTGACTGGGTTTCCAAAGTCCAAACGTGGCAATGATGCTATATTCGTTGTCATCGACAAACTCACTAAAGTGGCTCATTTTCTGCCTATCAAAGAGTCAATCACTGCAGCTCAATTGGCGGAGCTCTATACCTCTTGAATTGTCTCTTTGCACGGTATTCCACAAGTGATCTCTTCAGACCGTGGCAGCATCTTTACCTCCAAGTTTTGGGATTCTTTTCAGAAGGCCATGGGCACCAACATCCGCTTCAGTACAGCTTTCCATCCTCAAACTAGCGGTCAAGTCGAGCGTGTCAACCAGATTCTTGAAGATATGCTCAGGGCTTGTGTGATCTCCTTCGGCATGAAGTGGGAGGATTGTCTTCCATATGCTGAATTCTCCTACAACAACAGTTTTCAAGCAAGTTCGGGAAAGGCCCCATTCGAAATTCTGTATGGCAGGAAGTCCCGTACCCCTCTCAACTAGTCCGAAACCGGCGAACGTCAACTTCTGGGAAATGACTTAATCACAGAGGCAAAGGAAATGTGCAAAGTCATTCGAGATAACCTCAAAGTAGCCCAATCCCGCCAGAAGAGCTACTATGATAGTAAGCACCGTGATTTGACTTTCGAGATCGGAGATCATGTTTACCTCCGCGTCTCTCCTATGAAAGGTACTCGTCGCTTCGTTATCAAAGGGAAGCTTGCCCCTAGATACGTGGGACCTTTCAAGATCGTCAGCAAGAGAGGCAATCTCGCCTATCAACTCGAGCTTCCTTCAAACTTTGCAAATGTGCATAACGTGTTCCATGTCTCTCAGCTCCGCAAGTGCTTCAAGACTCCTGACCGCACCGTCAACTTCGAAGACATTGATCTCCAAGAAGATCTCTCTTATCGTGAGCAGCCCATTGCTATTCTTGAAGAGACTGAACGCAAGACTCGCAATAAGTCAATCAAATTCCTCAAAGTCAAGTGGTCACACCATTCCGACCGTGAAGCCACCTGGGAACGTGAGGATCACCTCCGTTCTGAGTACCCGGTGTTCTTCCATCCTAGATCTCGGGACGAGATCCTCTCGTAGTGGTGGAGTGTTGTAACGCCCCAAGACCGGAGCTTCAGATACCTTCCTTGGGTTCCGAGTTTCGTTGGAGTTTTGTTTGGTTCGTTGCATTCATCATTGCATCATGTGCATTGCATCATGTCATCATGCAACCCATTTTAAAAACTCAACTAAATTAAATGGCATGGATCTCCGATTCCATTTAAATCGAGGGAAGAGTGACTTCTCTTTATAACATATCCTCCCGATAGTAGGGAGCTATATTAAATATTTCTTTAATTTGAAATTCACCATAACACACTTGCAAAATCCCAATGCCTTTGTTATCACAACTCTTGGTCTCTAACTTTGCCATATATCCTTTCTTCATTTTCCGGAGCTCCACCTAAATTCTCAACATTTTTGGACACTCCTAAAACCTCATCCCAGTTCAAACCCATTTGAATTAAATTCAAATGAGTTTGAATTCTTTTGTTTGATCTGGCTTTTTCTATTTTTCTCGGAACGAGCATATTTTTGTGAGTTCGGGAAAATTAGCTCCATGCGCAAAATCCTTCCCTAACCCTCCTTTTCTTTTCCTCTCTCTATTTTTCTTTTCTGCTAGAGAGATAAGCTCTAAAGAGAGAGAGGGAGAAGAGAGTCCAGGCCCATCCTTTCCGCAGCCCAACCAGTCGCCGGCCTCCCTAAGGCGAATCTCTCCCTCTACTGGGCCGGCCTCCTAAGGCCCAACAATGCCCGATCCCTTCTAACCTAGCGAGCCTCTCGCTCGATCGCCCTCTCCCTCCCTCAGCGCCGCACTCGCACCAACGCCCGCTGCCACTCGCTCGATCTGAGCACCCTAGCACCAACGAGCACCGCCGCCTTGCGCCGCCCTCTCGCCTCCCACCTCCTTCATCTCCTGCATGCCCACACCGCCGCCCATCCATGTCCGTTGCGCAGCCCCGACGCCCGCGCACCCCTGCAGCCTCGCCTTCGGCCGCGCGGTCCCAACCGAAGCCGCTGCTACCGTTCAGGTCGACCAGCGCCGGCCTTGACCTTCTCCCTCGCCCTCGGCTCGCGCCTCCTTCCTCGCCCTGGATGTTGCAGGGAGCTCAAGCCCCGCAGTCGGTCGCCCGCAACCTCCTCCTCCTGGCTCTGCTCCGGCCCTCCATCGCCTCTGTCGCGCCTCCCTTTGCTTCTTCTGCTGCAGTGCGCGGCCACCGCGAGTTCCCCTTCCCTCGTCTCGCGCCAACAAACCCGGCCATCTTTGTCTCATGTACGAGCCCGAGACGCATGCTGCACGTCCACATCCTGATCGGCCTCCCCTTCCTTTTGCCTTCCCCTGCTCGCCTTCAAACTTTGGCTGCCGGATCCATGGTAGCCGCCGTGGGCTCATCGCCATGCTGCTGCTCTGCCTTTGCAGTCGGCCCTGCAACCTTTGCCTTCTCTGAACTTCCTGTACGAGGCCTCCACCACGCGTGTGCGTCCAGCGCCCCGTGTGTCTTCGTTGTTGTGTGAGCACGTGATCCTTTTCCACCTAGTTCAACTTCTTCGCTTCGCGCAACTGTGCCAAGGCATACCCCCCCGGGGTTCGCCAAGTTCCACCACCGACGACCATTTTGGATACGCCAAGACCCGGACCATCAAGTACCATGACGTCCGTCGATCGCCAAGTACCCCTTCGGATACGCAAGTCCCTCGAAGGTCCATCGATGCCTAGTACGACTACAGGACCGGAACATAGTACCACGATGACCGTTGACATGTACCACTACACCGCACCGAAACGCCAAGACCGTCCCGGATATTGCCAAGTACCACTTTAGTTCTGGAATGCGACGAGTACCATGACTACCCTCAAGGACATTGGTTCCATCAAGTTCGACTACAACATGTGTACAACTACCGCCGCCATGATTTTTGACAAGACGTCGTGTGCCTCTACTTCCACTACCGTCCCGATGATCACAGATGAACGATAGCACTACTACTTCCACTACGACTGTCGCAAGAACGGGACCGGCAAGTCCGAAGACCCCAAGTACCACGACACCGATGACATGAACATCTACGGAATGTGTACGACTACACGATGTGACGCCAAGTTCGATGACAACCGTGTACCACTACCGCTCCTCGAACATGGACGACTACTTCCTCTTTGACTCGTGAACCTCTACTTCCACTACGATCCGTGAGTACCACTACTTCCACTACGAACTCGAACCCCTCCGATAACGCACGCTTCGAAGGTATAACCTCGAGGCGACGTCCGTGAACGTATGTTTGCGATGTTTGAGAAGCTCGTGTTTTGCACCCTGTTCAAATTGTCACTCGTTTCCTTGTCGCCAACTCGTGGGACACCCAGAATCCGGGAGCGCCCCACCATCTTTTGCACGCATCCGCACACTTCTCCTTTGTATCGGTATCTCAATCGAGTTACCGGAACCGGAACGTTGTCGTGGCACCGTTTTCATTATCGTTGCCGTGGCACCCCTTTTGTTTCTGCCACGATGACAAATGCTTCATAATAATGCTCTTGTCAACTTTTAATAATAATTTCATAAACTTTTTCATGGCATCCGCATCATGATAACAACAATTAAAATGTTTAAATTGTTGTTGCACCAAATTGATAAATGCATATGGGGATTTACCGGATTCGTTATTTGTTATGTCCAACCCCATTTAAAATGTTTAGATGGTGTAGTTTTGTTATGCTTCACCTCTTACCATGTTTAACAACATTTAATATTGTTGGGTACATAAACGAGATCGAACTAAATAATTGATGTGGTGTTCCGTCAATATGCAACTTGTTGCATATTGAGCTCCACTTAATTTGTAGGATGGTTTGTGCACTTTGTCATGCCATGCATATTTAAACCGGACATGCATCATACTTGATTGTGCATCATGACATGTTTATGTGATGGTTGTTTACTATGTTGTTTGCTCTTTTCCGGTGTTGTTTCTTCGGGTTGGTTCTGGTAACGCTGCGCATGTGAGGATCCGTTGGCTACGTCCGTTTGTCTTCTTCATGGACTCATTCTTCTTCCTTGTGGGATCTCAGGCAAGATGACCATACCCTCGAAATCACTTCTATCTTTTCTTTCTAGTTGCTCGCTCTTTTGCTATGCCTATGCTGCGATACCTACCACTTGCTTATCATGCCTCCCATATTGTTGAACCAAGCCTCTAACCCACCTTGTCCTAGCAAACTGTTGTTTGGCTATGTTACCGCTTTGCTCAGCCCCTCTTATAGCGTTGTTAGTTGCAGGTGAAGATTGAAGCTTGTTCCATGTTTGGAACATGGATATTCTTGTTGGGATATCACAATATCTCTTATTTAATTAATGCATCCATATACTTGGTAAAGGGTGGAAGACTCGGCCTTATGCCTGGTGTTTTGTTCCACTCTTGCCGCCCTAGTTTCCGTCATATCGGTGTTATGTTCCCGAATTTTGCATTCCTTACGCGGTTGGGTTATAATGGGAACCCCTTGACAGTTCGCCTTGAATAAAACTCCTCCAGCAAGGCCCAACATTGGTTTTACCATTCGCCACCTAGCCTGTTTTTCCCTTGGGTTCTGCAGACTCAAGGGTCATCTTTATTTTAAACCCCCCCGGGCCAGTGCTCCTCTGAGTGTTGGTCCGAAATGGGCAGCCTGCAGGGCCACCTCGGGGCAACTCGAGGGTTGGTTTTACTCGTAGCTTGACCTATCTGAGTGTGCCCTGAGAACGAGATATGTGCAGCTCCTATCGGGATTTGTTGGCACATTCGGGCGGTGTTGCTGGATTTGTTTTAACTTGTCGAAGTGTCTTGTAGAACCGGGATACCGAGTCTGATCGGAATGTCTCGGGAGAAGGTCTATTCCTTTGTTGACCGTGAGAGCTTGTCATGGGCTAAGTTGGGACTCCCCTGCAGGGATTTGAACTTTCGAAAGCCGTGCCCGCGGTTATGGGCAGATGGGAATTTGTTAATGTCCGGTTGTAGATAACTTGAACCTAAACTTAATTAAATGAATCAACCATTTGAGTTACCGTGATGGTCTCTTTCCGGCGGAGTCCGGGAAGTGAACACGGTGTTGGAGTTATGTTTGACGTAGTTTGTTCTAGGATCACTTCTTGATCATAGTTGTTCGACCATGCTTTTGCCTTCTCTTCTCGCTCTCATTTGCGTATTTTAGCCACCATATATGCTAGTCCCTTGCTGCAGCTCCACCTCCTACCATTACCTTACCCATAAGCTTAAATAGTCTTGATCGCGAGGGTGCGAGATTGCTGAGTCCCCGTGGCTCACAGATACTTCCAAAACCAGGTTGCAGGTGCCGATGAGTCCGTGCCGATGACGCAACCAAGCTCAGGAGGAGCTCGATGAAGATCTTGTCCTTTATGTTGTTTCGTTCTAGTTGATCAGTAGTGGAGCCCAGTTGGGGTCGATCGGGGACCTTGTCGCATTTGGGGTTCTTCTTTTATTTTGGTTCCGTAGTCGGACCTTGATTGTATTTGGATGTTGTAATGCTTTATTCATGTAATTGTGTGAAGTGGAGATTGTAAGCCAACTATTTATCTCTTTCCCTTATGTATTACATGGGTTGTGTGAAGATTACCTCACTTGCGACATTGCTTTCAATGCAGTTATGCCTCTAAGTCGTGCTTCGGCACGTGGGAGATATAGCCGCATCGAGGGCGTTACATAAGGCCACCGTATTCTCCTCACACCCTCACACAATGCGAGATGCCGTGATTCCACTATTGGTGCCCTTGAAGGCGGCGACCGAACCTTTACAAACAAGGTTGGGGCAATCTCCACAACTTAATCGGAGGCTCCCAACAAAATCACGAAGCTTCACCACAATGGACTATGGCTCCGTGATGACCTCAACCGTCTAGGATGCTCAAACACCCAAGAGTAACAAGATCCGCTAGGGATGAGTGGGGGAATCGAAAATCCCTTGGTAGGAGTGTAGATCGGGGCCTTCTCAACCACTCCCGAGCAAATCAACAAGTTTGATTGGCTAGAAAGATAGATCGGGCGAAAATGGAGCTTGGAGCATTTAATGGAGCTTGAGCAATAAATGGAGCTTGGGGGAGGAAGAGGTAGGTCAAAGAGAAGAAGGGGACTCCCTTTTATAGTGGGGGCAACAATCCAACCATTGCCCCTCACCAACCAGCCCCGCACAGGGCGGTACTACCGCTGAGAGGGGGCGGTACTACCGCCAGGTCAGCGGTACTGCCGCGCCAGCCAGCGGCACTGCCGCGCAGAGGAGACTAGTAGGGAATATGACCCAACGCCGTACTACCGCTCCTGGAATGGTACTATCGCCTCTACAACCGCAACTAGTGCTGCAAAACCCGACACGAGAAAAAGACCCCTCGAGTCGAGGCGGTAGGAGCCACACAGCCCAGCGGTACTACGGCAGCGGGGTCACGGGTGGTACTTCCGCCGTGGAGCGGTACTGCCGCTTGTGACCCTTCTGCCATACTACCGCTGGTAGTGCGGTACTACCGCTGGGGCACAGAAGAGAGAGAGAGAGAATCTCTCCAAAGAGGCTGAGGACGAGGCGGAGGTGCCAGGCACCCCAGCGGTACTACTGCTGTGGAGCCACGGGCGGTACTACCGCTGTGGAGCGGTACTGCCGCTTGTGGCTCCTCAGCGGTACTGCCGCTTGTGCCTCCTCAGCGGTACTACCGCTGGGTTGCGCGGTACTACCGCTTGGATCTAGACAGGACAAGGAAGAGAGTAGAGATCTCTACAATGGAATGGAAAAGCTCGGAGGGTGAGAAGCTGATGTGTACGTGTTGATTCCACCCATGCAATACCCCAGCGGACCCCCTCTTGATAGTACGGTGCCCTCTACGCAACTAGTCCACCGAGAAAGAAACGAAAGAGCTACACCGTCTTGAAATACACTCCGAGGGGAAGAAAACGTCTCGTGCCAGGGGAGAATCTGTGAATTATTCAAAGCACAAGATTAGTCCGCAAACATGTTGTCATCAATCACCAAAACTACCTTGAGAGAGATATGCCGTAACAATCTCCCCCTTTTTGGTGGATTGATGACAACTAGGGATTTGCGCAAGGAAAAGTAATAAAAGAAGAAAACTCTGAACTATAAAATATAGACGGGCTCCCCCAGAATGTGTGCACCTAGATAGTGGAGCATTCGGAGCAAGACACACACATTCAGATCAACACTCTCCCTATATTTTATAGTCCAACAATTCTAAGCACAATTCTAAGCACAAGATATATGAGAGAAGAGAATATAACAGGACAAGCATGCAACTCATAATAAACTACAGTACTGAATAGACATAAGTAATAAGGTAGCGATAGGGAGCATATGTCTCACACCATATGTCTAGAACTTAGGTCTCACGGGCACCAAACCAAACCAAACAAAGACACCGAGAGAAAACACAAGACGACAAACACAAAGCACGACACAAATCCCTACACTCTCTCCCCCTTTGGCAGCGAGACACCAAAAAGGGAAAAGAGCGACGCTACAACTCCAGGTGATGGCAAGCTGAGGATCTCGAAACATCAAATCTCAGCGTGATCGTCTGCATCTCCGTCGTTGGTCGAAAACTGCTCGGCGTCGGAGTCGGTCCAAGGGCAGTGCTGATGAATCCACTCCTCCTCTTTAGTGATCTGACCCTCAGAACCACTGGCAACTGTCGCTCCCAACTGACGCATGAGCTCCTTGTGGCGCATCCTGGCATGCTTCTCCGCCACATGAGTCATGTACTAACCATGAGACTCCATGTAGAAAAGCTTCTTCAATTTGGTTTTAAGCTTCTTCGCCCATGAGGGTTCAGCACTAGAGGGGCCAATATCCTCCTCGTGATCATCAGTGGCTGCCCCACCTTCGGTCTCCATGGCAGCAGTAGCAGCAGCAGCAGACGGACCCCCTGTTTGAGGCGCTGGGGTGACCCAATTGTCCTTCTTCCTCAGACGCTTGATCTCATGAGAAACCAAGTCTCCAGTCTCTAGCAACACTCTGGGATAGGTCTGTGCTCAGGCCCTCTCAATGAGCCTCATGATGAATGGACCATATATCAGGCACTTGCGCTCAGACACGGCAGAGAGAAGTTCAGACCACATGACATGAGAAATATCCAGGCTCTCTCCAGTGCTTGCTTCCTTCTCATGCTGACAGAAAAGGAGCATGTCCACGAGGTAAGAGTGGACCATATCCAGATTCCCGATCCGAGGAAGGAGAGTCTCACAGAAGATGCGATGAAGAATGTCTAGATACGGAGACAGCTCATAGGTCTTCTTCTCAGTTACTGGGTGAACTTTCACAATGCAGTAGGGCCAAAGGGCTTGCTTGTGGGTGGACGTAGCATTGCGGTGAGGGCGGAAACCGACAGAAGTCTCAAGTCCGTGATCCACGACATCAAGTAACTCCATGAAAGCCTTCCACTTGACGGAAAGCAGCTTGCCATTAGTCATCCATGTCAGAGTCCTGTCGACATCCGTCCCAAGATGGACGGTGGCATAGAATTGAGCCACCAAATCCGCATCGAAATCCTTGTTGAATTGCATGATCCTGAGAATGTTCAGCTGAGTGCACATCTGAAGGGCTTCGCCAAAGTACTCCGGGTCCTTCTCCATAGCATCAGTGTCAATGGAGCGAACATCAACAAAGAGATTTTTCTTGGCCTTGATCACATCAAAGTAGATGGCAAACTGAAAACAGTTCCAGAACGGGCGGTTGACCAAAGTGGGTTCTTGGTCCACCGCATAGGGGTTGCGGCGACGCTTCTCCCAAAACTCCTTGTTGGTCATGTCAGTCACAGTCTTCCCTTTTGTCTTGTTGGCGGATCTCTTCGTTTGCTGAGGAGGTGGAGGAACACTTGTAGAAGCGCTTGCTGGAGGCGGTTGGGTGCTCGAGGAACCACCGGCTGGCTCAGAGGTGCAGTAGCGTTTTGATGTTGCACGCCCGGGGTTGACGGCGGGCTTTATGCTCAGAAGGGTCATCACCTGGAGCCAAACACAAGAACACGCAAAACAACCAGAAAGAACGAGCATAAGCCAACAAACACAACAAAAATAATCAAGGTAAGGTAGGAATTTGATGGAATTTGGCATGCAGCGGTAGTACCGTGACATGCCCGCGGTAGTACCGCCCAAGCGGAGAGGTAGTACTGCTCGAGCCCAAGCGGTAGTACCGCTCCAAGGAGAGCGGTAGTACTGCTCGAGGCGGAGAAACATCAGTTTCCTACATCACGAGGCGGAGAAACAGCGGTTCCCTACTACCGTGGTCAGATCCGGCACTACCGGCCTGCCAAATTCAAAAATATTCCTACCAAACTCTAATCGAGATAGTCTAGTTGCCTTATCCAACCAACTCAAGCCTAGATTTAGCCAAAAATCTAGAGATGCAACCACCATTGCCCCTAAGAAACAAGATCTGAAAACGAGAAAAAAGGAAAGAAGGAACGGGGGCAATACCGGCATCCATGGCAAGAGAACGGGGTGGGGATCGACTCCACCAAAGGAAATGGAGAGGGACGCACCGGAGACAGAGATCTGCCGGAACCCTCCCGCGGCGAGTGGAGGCTGGAGAGAGGAAGAAGAAAGAGGGGGCGAATGGGTATGGGGGAGAAGAAACCTCCCCCTGCCCTGATATAACCCCCTGGTCCCGTCCCTCAGCGGTAGTACCGTGCTGGGGGGCGGTACTACCGCTTATGAGCGGTAGTACCGCGCACCACCAGCGGTAGTACCGCCCAGCACGCCACGGCAACCAAACAAACAAGGCTTTTGCTCGAAGGAAAGACACAAACGGCAAGAAAAGAGAGCACACGAGCAAACGACCAAGACACACCTCTTCAAAAGAGGGCGGTGGCCGAGGCCACCTATGTTTGAGTCAAGAGGTATGGCGCCGCGAAGATTTTAACCTTGGGCCCATGACCAAAACTCGTCTTTGAAACACAAGTACCATCAACAATGGCTAGAGTGAAAGACTTGATCAATTTATGCATAATGGGGGGAGGGAGAGTTCATTGAGAGAACAACACTCCCCCTATGTCCATGCCTACACCTAAACTAGACAACAAATTGAGCGTGGTGGGGTGTGCAAGGGTTCAAGCCACATTGCTCTAATCAATGATATTTAGCTCATGCCTTAACTCGTGAAATCTGCAAGGTTGTCATGAGTGTTGACATAGTTGAGCTCGATCTCTCCTCGCCTAATGTGATCCTGGATGAAGTGATACCGAATCTCAATATGCTTCGTCTTGAAGTGTTGCACCGGGTTGAGAGAGATCTTGATGGCACTTTCATTGTCACACCAAAGAGGCACTTTGTCACAAGTGACACCGTAATCCTTTAAAGTTTGCCTCATCCATAGGAGTTGTGCACAACAACTACCGGCGGCAACATACTCCGCCTCAGTGGACGAGAGAGACACACAACTTTGCTTTTTGGCAGACCAACTTACCAAAGAGCAACCAAGGAATTGGCACCCTCCGGAAATGGACTTCCTATCCACTTTGTCTCCTGCCCAATCGGAATCCGAGTACCCTACAAGCTTGAAGTTTGATCCTCTTGGGTACCATAAGCCAAAGTTTGGGGTATGAGCCAAATATCGAAAGATTCGTTTGACCGCCACATAGTGACTTTCCTTAGGTGCGGCTTGAAACCGTGCACAAATTCCCACACTCAACATGATGTTCGGTCTAGATGCACAAAGGTAAAGCAAGGATCCAATCATGGAACGATATACCTTTGATCCACCACTTTACCATTGGGATCTAAGTCAAGTTGGCACTTGGTGGGCATTGGAGTGGAAGCCGGCTTGACGTCACTTAGCTTGAATCTCTTGAGCATGTCTTGAGTGTATTTGGATTGATTGATGAAGGTTCCTTCTCTTCTTTGCTTCACTTCGAACCCTAGAAAGAACTTCAACTCTCCCATGGAGGACATCTCGAACTTTGAGGTCATGAGAGCGGAAAATTCCTCATTGAAAGCTTTGTTAGGAGAACCAAAGATAATATCATCAACATATAATTGGCACACAAACAACTCCCCTTTGACCTTCTTAGTAAAAAGAGTGGGGTCGATTAGCCCAACTTCAAAACCACGGTCTTGTAACAACTCGGTAAGGTGGTCATACCACGCACATGGGGCTTGTTTAAGGCCATAGAGTGCCTTATCGAGTTGATACACATGATCGGGAAAGTAGGGATCCTCGAACCCGGGGGGTTGCTTGACGTAAACCAATTCATTAATAGGACCATTAAGAAAAGCACTCTTCACATCCATTTGTTGTAACTTAAAGTTATGATGAGAAGCATATGCAATCAACATGCGAATGGATTCAAGACGAGCAACGGGAGCAAAGGTTTCACCGTAGTCGATACCCTCGACTTGGGAGTAGCCTTGTGCTACCAAACGAGCCTTGTTGCGAATGATAATCCCATGGGCATCTTGCTTGTTCTTAAATATCCACTTGGTTCCTATGACATCGTGATTCCCGGTTGGTCTTGGCACCAATCTCCACACTTTGTTGCGCTCGAAGTTGTTGAGTTCTTCATGCATAGCATTGAGCCAATCCGGATCTTCTAGCGCTTCATAGACCTTGTGGGGTTCCACACAAGAGACAAACGCGTGATGCTCACAATAATTTGCTAATTGTCTACGAGTGCTTACCCCATTTCTTAAGCTTCCAAGCACATTCGTCATGAGATGATCCTTGGTGGAGAGCTTCGAAGCAACCTTGGCGGCACGACGCTCTAATTCCTCCTTGGGGGTGAGATGAGGAGTGGTCACTTGATCATCTTGAGTGTCGTCTTGGGCTTGTTCTTGTTCTTGAACTTTCTCGGAGGAGAGAACTTGACCTTGGGCATCACTTGATGTGTCAACACCGTCTTGAGCGTGATCTTGCCCTTGGTCATGTTCTTGAAGATGAGGGCCTTCATGTTGAACTTCGGAAGCGTGTGGGCCTTGGGTTGGTGATGGCTCCACTTGAGTGGAGCTTTGTCCTTCTCCTTCGGCCAAAAGGGGTTCCTCAATGGGTAGGATAAAGCCAACACCCATTCTTCTTATGGCTTGGGGAGGAATTTCATCACCTACATCACAAGTGCCACTTTGCTCCACTTGGGAGCCGTTATTCTCATCAAACTCCACGTTACACGTCTCCTCAATAAGTCCTGTGGATTTATTGAGGACACGGTAAGCATGAGAGTTTGTAGCATAGCCAACAAATATGCCCTCATAAGCTCTAGCCTCAAATTTAGACAACCGAACACCTTTCTTGAGAATGAAACACTTACACCCGAATACCCGGAAGTACTTGAGGTTGGGCTTGTTATCGGTGAGTATCTCGTATGGAGTCTTGTTCAAGCCCTTGCGGAGGTAGAGCCGATTGGATGCATGACATGCGGTGTTGATGGCTTCGGCCCAAAAGTTGTACGGAGACTTGAACTCCGCCATCATGGTCCTTGCCGCATCCATCAACGTCCGGTTCTTCCTCTCTGCAACACTGTTTTGTTGAGGGGTGTAGGGTGCGGAATATTGATGCTTGATTCCCTCATCACTAAGAAACTCATCCAAGGTGTAGTTCTTGAACTCGGTGCCATTGTCACTTCTTATTGTCAAGATCTTTGCATTGTGTTGACGTTGTGCTTCATTTGCAAAGTCAATGACGGTTTGTTGGGTCTTGCTCTTCCTCTTGAAGAAATACACCCACGTGTACCTTGAGTAGTCATCCACAATCACCAAGCAATACTTCCTACCTCCAAGACTATCGAAGGATGGAGGCCCAAAGAGATCCATGTGAAGGAGCTCCAAAGGCCTCTTTGAATAAATGATAGTCATGGGAGGGTGAGCCTTCTCATGTAGCTTTCCTTCGATACAGGCACTGCAAGCACGATCTTTAGCAAAACTAACATTCGTTAGTCCACGGACATGGTCCCCCTTGAGGAGACTTTGCAAAGATCTCATATTGACATGGGCTAAACGGTGATGCCAAAGCCATCCCACATCAACTTTAGCCATTAGGCATGTCGCGGTCTTAGTGGGTCGCTCCGAAAAGTTAATCACATATAGACCGTTCTTAACATGCCCAACAAAAGCTAATTTAAGAGTCTTGCTCCACAAGAGGGCCACGGTATCGATATCAAAGAAAGTGGCAAAGCCCATGATTGCAAGTTGACGAACGGAAAGTAAATTGTATGCAAGGGACTCAACAAGCATGACCTTCTTGATCGTGAGATCATGAGAGATGACCACCTTCCCAAGTCCCAATACCTTAGAAGATGAGGCGTCACCCCACTCAACATTGGTGGGCATAGATGGAACCTTGTGCACGTCCACCACCAAGTCCTTGCTTCCAGTCATATGATTTGTAGCTCCGTTATCGAGCAACCATGATCCCCCACCGGAAGCAAACACCTACAAGAGATCAATGCTTGGTTTTAGGTACCCATTTTGTAATGGGTCCTTTGATGTTAGTAACAAGGGTTTTTGTAAACCAAATAGACCACTCAATGTATTCATGAGGAGAACCAACAAATTTGGCATAAACATGCCCATCACTAGCACGGCATAACACATAAGAAGGATTAAAATCGCCGGCTTTGTTGGGAGGGGTGACATTGCCCTTCTTGACATTGTTCTTCTTCTTCTCCTCGGAGGCACTCTCTCCCTCCTTCACAAAGGTTTGCATGAGAGGAGGAGGTCGTTTGGTCTTGTCATTCTTCTTCTTGTTCTTGGAGTCGGGCACGTACCCAACCCCTTCCTTGGCCACAACTCCCTTTTGGTTGATCAAGAGATCGTTGAGGTTCTTCTTGCCTTGTATGCAAGTCGCAAGACCTCTCTCAAGTTGCCCCTTTAGCTTAGCGTTCTCCTCAACGAGATGCACATGCTCACAACACGGGTTAGTAGCATTTGCATTATCAATTAACATCATACGAGGGAAAGTGGCTTTTTCCTTGGTTAGCTTTACTTGAAGTTGATCATGAGACTCTTTGAGGCTAGCATGATCACCCTTCAAGACCTTGTGAGCCTTGTCAAGTAGATCAAACTCCTCTTTCAGTCTAGCAAGACCAACCTCAAGTTCGGCCTTCTCGGAGTTTAGCACATGAGAAACTATGAGGACATGATCATAATCTTTCTTTAACTTAGCATGATCAACATTGTGTGACTCCTCAAGAGCCAAACGAAGACCACGCTCTTCCTCAAGAGTATTGGAAAGATCCGAAATCTCATCGGCATAGTCATGACTATACCCTTCCATCTTAGTGATGGTGTCTTCGTGAGCCTCGATCATGTCATTAGCTTCACCAAGTTGTTCCAAGAGAGCAACAAAGTGCTTCTTGGATTTTCCCTTGAGTTTGCCCATAAAGGCCTCAAACTCGTTAGCCTCCACATTAGCTCCCTCAAGTTCATTAATGCTATCCGTCGGAGAAGGATGATTAATGAAGGTAGTTTTGATATTGGGGGTTACCTTGTTGGTGGCTTTAGCCATGAGGCACTTGGCGGTGATGCTCTCATTGGGTGAGTCGAAGAGAGACACCCGTGAAGTCGTCGCAATGGCAACAGAGGCCATGGCAACCGACTCATCATCTTCATCATCGTCATCGTCCTCATTGTACTCTTCTTGTACAACCAATGCCTTGGGAGGAGTCTTCTTGGTGAAGTTGTTCTTGTTGGGGAACGACTTGGCCTTGTCCTTTCGGATGAGCTTGCCACCATTGTCTTCCCTCTTCTCATATGGGCATTCCGCAACAAAATGACTCACGTTGCCGCAATTGTAGCAAGTCCTTACACGTTGCCTGCCCCTCGTGCCACTCGAGTTGTTTTTGCTAAATTTTGGCCTCAAGTTTTTCTTGCTCCAAAATTGCCTTGAAGCAAGTGCCATGTGTTCATGATATGCATACTTCGTATCTTCGGGGTTGCTCTCCTCGTCTTCCTATTCTTCTTCTTCAACGGTGAGCTTGGCCTTCAATGCAATGTTAGGTTTCTTTGCCCGTTGAGAACGGAGCACCGCATTGTCGGCGGTCTTGTCCAAAATGTTCATGGCCACAAACTCATCCAACACTTCACTTGAGGTCAAAGTGTGGAAGTCCGGTCTTTGACGAATGACGGAGGACATGGCCTTGTGGTAGGGCATCATTGCCTTGAGGAATTTGCACTTGATCCAATTGTCATCCGTGTCCTTGCTCCCGTGATCTTGTAGTGAGACCGCGAGTTTGGTTACTTTCCGATAAAGCTCATGAGGTTCTTCATCTTCTTTCATAGCAAACTCATCGGCCTCATCTTGCACCACTTCATAGTTGGAGCGTTGAATGCTTGCGCTTCCCCGGTAGAGAGAGACAACACAATGCCATGCATCTTTGGCCAAGGCGAAGGGACGAAGATGAGGTAGGTCTTCGGGTGGAATTGCATCTTGAATGATGAAGAGAGCATTCTCATAGAATTTATTATCCGCGGCTTCTCGAGGAGTGAAGTTGCTTGGATGATGCGGATAAAAACCTTCTTCAATGATTCTCCAAAGGTTAGTGTTCACATGATTTAAATGACGTTTAAAGCGGTAAACCCAAGAATCAAAGTCCTCATTTTTTATAATCTTAGGGGGAGGACCGGCATGATTCAAATGAGTAGAAGGAACCGGTCCACCATAAACAAGTGGTGGTTCCACATGAGCAAAGATGCCGGTGCCATTTTTACCACTAGAAGATGGAGCCTTTTCACTACTAGCTTCCCCCCTTGTCGGGGATAACATCCGTCACCTTGTTGGTGGGATCACCCACTTTCAACGGTGCGGTGGAAAGTTTAAGCCCCTCAAGAAATTTAGTAAACATGCTTTCAACCTCGGTCGTCATGGAGGTCTTCAATGTCTCTAAGGCCACATTGAATTCCTCACGAGAGACCGAGGTTCCCCCATCGCCCGTGGACGAGATCGGATTCACACTGGAGTGTTCCTCCACACCGTCTACGGTATCAACCATACTCTTTGGACGGTAAAGTCCTTAATAAAGAGACGAGACTCTGATACCAATTGAAAGGATCGATATGGTTGACTAGAGGGGGGGTTAAAAGGAAACTACCAATTTTTAACTTTTCTTTATCAAATTAAACTTTGCATCAAAGTAGGTTGTCTAGATGTGCAACTAGGTGAGCAACCTATATGATGCAATACCAACAAGCAAACAAGCAAGCAAGAGAGGTAACACTAAAGAGCTTGCACAAGTAAAGGTAAGAGATAACCAAGAGCGGATCCGGTGAAGACGAGGATGTGTTACCGAAGTTCCTTCCCTTTGAAGGGAAGTACGTCTCCGTTGGAGCGGTGTGGAGGCACGATGCTCCCCAAGAAGCCACTAGGGCCACCGTATTCTCCTCACGCCCTCACACAATGCGAGATGCCGTGATTCCACTATTGGTGCCCTTGAAGGCAGCGACCGAACCTTTACAAACAAGGTTGGGGCAATCTCCACAACTTAATCGGAGGCTTCCAACAAAACCACGAAGCTTCACCACAGTGGACTATGGCTCCGTGGTGACCTCAACCGTCTAGGGTGCTCAAACACCCAAGAGTAACAAGATCCGCTAGGGATGAGTGGGGGAATCGAAAATCCCTTGGTGGAAGTGTAGATCGGGGCCTTCTCAACCACTCCCGAGCAAATCAACAAGTTTGATTGGCTAGAGAGATAGATCGGGCAAAAATGGAGCTTGGAGCATTTAATGGAGCTTGAGCAATAAATGGAGCTTGGGGGAGGAAGAGGTAGGTTAAAGAGAAGAAGGGGACTCCCTTTTATAGTGGGGGCAACAATCCAATCGTTGCCCCTCACCAACCAGCCCCGCACAGGGCGGTACTACCGCTGAGAGGGGGCGGTACTACCGCCAGGTCAGCGGTACTGCCGCGCCAGCTAGCGGCACTGCCGTGCAGAGGAGACTAGTAAGGAATAGGACCCAACGCGGTACAACCGCGGTGGTAGGGGCGGTACTACCGCTCCTGGAACGGTACTACCGCCTCTACAACCGCAACTAGTGCCGCAAAACCCGACACGAGAAAAAGACCCCTCGAGTCGAGGTGGTAGGAGCCACACAGCCCAGCGGTACTATGGCAGCGGGGTCACGGGCGGTACTACCGTCGTGGAGCGGTACTGCCTCTTGTGACCCTTCGGTCGTACTACCGCTGGTAGTGCGGTACTACCACTGGAGCACAGAAGAGAGAGAGAGAATCTCTCCAAAGAGGCTGAGGACGAGGCGGAGGTGCCAGGCACCCCAGCGGTACTACTGCTGTGGAGCCACGGGCGGTACTACCGCTGTGGAGCGGTACTGCCGCTTGTGGCTCCTCAGCGGTACTACCACTGGGTTGCGCGGTACTACCGCTTGGACCCAGACAGGACAAGGAAGAGAGTAGAGATCTCTACAATGGAATGGAAAAGCTCGGAGGGTGAGAAGCTGATGTGTACGTGTTGATTCCACCCATGCAATACCCCAGCGAACCCCCTCTTGATAGTACGGTGCCCTCTACGCAACTAGTCCACCGAGAAAGAAACGAAAGAGCTACACCATCTTGAAATACACTCTGAGGGGAAGAAAACGTCTCGTGCCAGGGGAGAATCTGTGAATTATTCAAAACACAAGATTAGTCTGCAAACATGTTGTCATCAATCACCAAAACTACCTTGAGAGAGATATGCCGTAACAACCTTGAACTTGTCGAAAAACTTTTGTGACAATTCTAGCTTTGTAGATAGTAACACCACTATCAGCGTCCGTCTTCCTCTTGAAGATCCATTTAATCACAATGGCTCGCCGATCAATGGGCAAGTCAATCAAAGTCCATACATTGTTCTCATACATGGATCTCATCTTAGATTTCATGGCCTCAAGCCATTTCACAGAATCTGGGCTCATCATCGCTTCCTCATAGTTCGTAGGTTCGTCATGGTCAAGTAACATGACCTTCAGAACAGGATTACCGTACTACTCTGGTGCGGATCTCACTCTGGTTTACCTACGAGGTTTCGGTAGTAACTTGATATGAAGTTACATGATCTTCATCATTAGCTTCCTCACTAATTGGTGTAGTAGTCACAGGAACAGATTTCTGTGATGAACTACTTTCCAATAAGGGAGCAGGTACATTTACCTCATCAAATTCTACTTTCCTCCCACTCACTTCTTTCGAGAGAAACTCCTTCTCTAGAAAGACTCCGAATTTAGCAACAAAAGTCTTGCCTTCGGATCTATGATAGAAGGTGTACCCAACAGTCTCCTTTGGGTATCCTATGAAGACACATTTCTCTGATTTGGGTTTGAGCTTATCAGGATGAAACTTTTTCATATAAGCATCGCAGCCCCAAACTTTAAGAAACGACAGCTTAGGTTTCTTGCCAAAACATAGTCCATACGGTGTCGTCTCAACGGATTTAGATGGTGCCCTATTTAACGTGAATGCAGCTGTCTCTAATGCATAACCCCAAAATGATAGTGCTAGATTGGTAAGAGACATCATAGATCGCACCATATCTAATAAAGTATGGTTATGACGTTCGGACACACCATTAGACTGTGGTGTTCCAGGTGGCGTGAGTAGTGAAACTATTTCATATGTTTTAAGTGAAGGCCAAACTCGTAACTCAAATATTTTACTTCTGCGATCATATCGTAGAAACTTTTATTTTTGTTACGATGATTCTCCACTTCACTCTGAAATTCTTTGAACTTTTCAAATGTGTGAGACTTGTGTTTCATCAAGTAGATATACTCATATCTGCTCAAATCATCTGTGAAGATCAGAAAATAATGATACCTGCCGTGAGCCTCAATATTCATCGGACCACATACATCAGTATGTATGATTTCCAACAAATCTTTTGCTCGCTCCATTGTTCCGGAGAACGGAGTCTTAGTCATCTTGCCCATGAGGCATGGTTTGCAAGCATCAACTGATTCATAATCAAGTGATTCCAAAAGCCCATCAGCATGGATTTTCTTCATGCGCTTTACACCAATATGACCTAAACGGTAGTGCCACAAATAAGTTGCACTATCATTATTAACTTTGCATCTTTTGCCTTCAATATTATGAAAATGTGTATCACCGCGATCGAGATCCAACAAACCATTTTCATTGGGTGTATGACCATAGAAGGTTTTGTTCATGTAAACTGAACAACAATTATTCTCTAACTTACATGAATAACCATATTGCAATAAACATGATCCAATCATATTCATGCTCAACGCAAACACTAAATAACATTTATTTTAGGTTTAACACTAATCCCGAAAGTATAGGGAGTGTGCGATGATGATCATATCAATCTTGGAAGCATTTCCAATACACATAGTCACTTCATCCTTAGCTAGTCTCTGTTCATTCTGCAACTCCCGTTTCGAGTTACTATTCTTAGCAACTGAACTAGTATCAAATACCGAGGGGTTGCTATAAACACTAGTAAAGTACACATCAATAACATGTATATCCAATATACCTTTGTTCACCTCGCCATCCTTCTTATCCGCCAAATACTTGGGGCAGTTCCACTTCTAGTGACCAGTCCCTTTGCAGTAGAAGCACTCAGTCTCAGGCTTAGGTCCAGACTTGGGCTTCTTCTCTTGAGCAGCAACTTGCTTGCCGTTCTTCTTGAAGTTCCCCTTCTTCCCTTTGCCCTTTTTGAAACTAGTGGTCTTTGTCAACCATCAACACTTGATGCTTTTCTTGATTTCTACCTTCGTCGATTTCAGCATCACGAAGAGCTTGGGAATTACTTTTGTCATCCCTTGCATATTATAGTTCACCACTAAGTTCTAGTAACTCGGTGATAGTGACTAGAGAACTTTGTCAATTACTCTCTTATCTGGAAGATTAACTCCCACTTGATTCAAGCAATTGTAGTACTCAGATAATCTAAGCACATGCTCACTGGTTGAGCTATTCTCCTCCATCTTGTAAGCAAAGTACTGTCAGAGGTCTCATACCTCTCGACACGGGCATGAGTATGAAATACCAATTTCAACTCTTGGAACATCTTATATGCTCCATGGCATTCAAAAACGTCTTTGAAGCCCCGATTCTAAGCTGTTAAGCATGGTGCATTAAACTATCAAGTAGTCATCATATTGAGCTAGCCAAACGTTCATGACGTCTGCATCTGCTCCTGCAATAGGTCTGTCACCTAGCGGTGCATTAAGGACATAATTCTTCTGTGCAGCAATGAGGATAAACCTCAGATCATGGATCCAATCTGCATCATTGCTACTAACATCTTTCAACTTAGTTTTCTCTAGGAACATATCAAAAATAAAACAGGGGAGCTAAACGCTAGCTATTGATCTACAACATAGATATGCTAATACTACCAGGACTAAGTTCATGATAAATTAAAGTTCAATTAATCATATTACTTAAAAACTCCCACTTAGATAGACATCCCTATGATCATCTAAGTGATCACGTGATCCAAATCAACTAAACCATAACCGATCATCACGTGAAATGGAATAGCTTTCAATGGTGAACATCATTATGTTGATCATATCTACTATATGATTCATGCTCGACCTTTCGGTCTCAGTGTTCCGAGGCCATATCTGCATATGCTAGGCTCGTCAAGTTTAACCTGAGTATTCTGCGTGTGCAAAACTGGCTTGCACCCGTTGCAGATGGACGTAGAGCTTATCACACCCGATCATCACGTGGTGTCTGGGCACGACGAACTTTGGCAACGGTGCATACTCAGGGAGAACACTTTTATCTTGAAATTTAGTGAGAGATCATCTTATAATGCTACCGCCGAACTAAGCAAAATAAGATAAACATCACATGCAATCAAAATATGTGACATGATATGGCCATCATCATCTTGTGCCTTTGATTTCCATCTCCAAAGCATCGTCATGATTTCCATCGTCACCGGCATGACACCATGATCTCCATCATCTTGATCTATATCAATGTGTCGTCACATGGTCGTCTCGCCAACTATTGCTCTTGCAACTATTGCTATCGCATAGCGATAAAGTAAAGTAATTATTTGGCTCTTGCATCTTATGCAATAAAGAAACAACCATAAGGCTTCTGCCAGTTGCCGATAACTTCAACAAAACATGATCATCTTATACAACAACTTATATCTCATCACGTCTTGACCATATCACATCACAACATGCCCTGCAAAAAAAAGTTAGACGTCCTCTACTTTGTTGTTGCAAGTTTTACGTGGCTGCTACGGGCTGAGCAAGAACCGTTCTTACATACGCATCAAAACCACAACGATAGTTTGTCAAGTTGGTGCTGTTTTAACCTTCGCGAGGACCGGGCGTAGCCACACTCGATTTAACTAAAGTTGGAGAAACTGACACCCGCTAGTCACCTGTGTGCATAGCACGGCGGTAAAACCAGTCTCGCGTAAGAATACGCGTAATGTCGGTCCGGGCCGCTTCATCCAACAATACCGCCGAACCAAAGTGTGACATGCTGGTAAGCAGTATGACTTATATCGCCCACAACTCACTTGTGTTCTACTCGTGCATATGACATCTACGCATAAAACCTGGCTCGGATGCCACTGTTGGGGAACGTAGTAATTTCAAAAATTTCCTACGCACACGCAAGATCATGGTGATGCATAGCAACGAGAGGGGAGAGTGTTGTCTACGTACCCTCGTAGACTGTTCGCAGAAGCGTTATATCAACGCGGTTGATGTAGTCGTACGTCTTCACGATCCGACCGATCCAAGTACCGAAAGCACGGCACCTCCGAGTTCTGCACACGTTCGGCTCGGTGACGTCCTCGCCTTCTCGATCCAGCAAGAGGGCGAAGTCGTAGATGAGTTCCGGCAGCACGACGGCGTGGTGACGGTGTTGGTGAAGAACAATCTCCGCAGGGCTTCACCTAAGCACTACGAAAACTATGACGGAGGATAAACTAGAGGAGACGGGGTAGCCGGCACACGGCTTGGTGTTTCTTGATGTGTCTTTGGTGCTAGCCCTACCCCTCTAATTATATGTTGAGCCCTGAGGTCGAAACTTGGAGTAAAAGCCTCCTCAAAGTTGGTTTCACCCGAAAGGCAAGAGTCCTTCTCGGACTCCAGGGCTAGACGCCAGGGTTCTCGGCGTCTACCCCCTAGACGCCAGGGTTCCTGGCGTCTAGCCTCTGGTCTCCGCAAAACTTCCTTTTGCACTTTCCAAAAGCCTCGTGGGCTTTCCCCTTTGGCCCAGATAAAGTGTTCTCGTGCCCAAACATTTCGAGAAACATCCGGAACCCCTTCCGGTGAATTCCGGAACCCTTCCGGAGATCAAAACACTACTATCCACATATCAATCTTTACATCCAGACCATTCCGGAGTTCCTCGTCATATCTGTGATCTCATCCAAAACTCCGAACAACATTCGGTCACCAACATACATAACTCATAGTACTATATCGTCAACGAACGTTACGCGTGCGGACCCTACGGGTTCGAGAACTATGTAGACATGACCGAGACACCTCTCTTGTAAATAACCAATAGCGGGACCTGGATGCCCATATTAGCTCCTACATACTCTACGAAGATCTTTATCGGTCAGACCGCATAACAACATACGTTGTTCCCTTTGTCATCGGTATGTTACTTGCCCGAGATTCGATCGTCGGTATCTCAATACCTAGTTCAATCTCGTTACCGGCAAGTCTCTTTACTCGTTCCGTAATACATCATCCCGCAACTAACTGATTAGTTGCAATGCTTGCAAGGCTTATAGTGACGTGCATTACCGAGTGGGCCCAGAGATACCTCTCCGACAATCGGAGTGACAAATCCTAATCTCGAAATACGCCAACCCAACAAGTACCTTTGGCACCTGTAGAGCACCTTTATAATCACCCAGTTACGTTGTGACGTTTGGTGGCACACAAAGTGTTCCTCCGGTAAACGGGAGTTGCATAATCTCATAGTCATAGGAACATGTATAAGTCATGAAGAAAGCAATAGCAACAAACTAAACGATCAAGTGCTAAGCTAACGGAATGGGTCAAGTCAATCACATCATTCTCCTAATGATGTGATCCCGTTAATCAAATGACAACTCATGTCTATGGTTAGGAAACTTAACCATCTTTGATCAACGAGCTAGTCAAGTAGAGGCATACTAGTGACACTCTGTTTGTCTATGTATTCACACATGTATTATGTTTCCGGTTAATACAATTCTAGCATGAATAATAAACATTTATCATGAAATAAGGAAATAAATAATAACTTTATTATTGCCTCTAGGGCATATTTCTTTCAAGGAGTTCGATGTGTATGCCGCGCCCGGATATTTAAGCCGGTCAAGGCACCTCCCCGCTTCTGAGGTGGGACTAAACCTCACATGTGCGGGCGCCATGGCGTGCACGGGCCATGCACTGCCTTGTTCTTGGGCCGGCGCAAATTCAAAGCCCACCGCGGTTGGCCCCTCGCCCCGCGCGCGACCTCTCCCCCGCCAACTGGGCCGGCCCATGGTCCACCCGCATGGTTATGAATTTCCTCTGCCTTCTCCCTGCCCTAGAGCAAACAAACCGCATGAACCATATTATTCCTGAAGCACCCTTCCCTCGTTTCACCTTCTCTCTCCTCATGCTGAACCCATGTTCTTTGGCGTGCTTGTTGTAGAATATGTATGCATCCCCTTGTGACCGAAAAGTCATAGCCATGACCTTCCAATGTGTCTCCAACTTCTGCTGTTGGTATTGAGCCTCCTCAACGTCCATCTCTGCTTTGTCATCACCACCATCAGGACCATCTGAGCCCTCCTACAAAATTACATATGAAACTATGTCAGTTTTTATGATCTATTACAAACTACCATGCACGGTACAAAATGTTTGAACGAACCTGGATCAAGTTATCAGCCCACGATTCCTCATGATTATTTTGCTCATTCTCAACGTCCACATCTTCCTATAAATTAAAAACACAGACAAATTATTACACATACGATACTCTGCCAATTGAAAACTGGAATCAAATAGACTTCACTTACATTTTCACTGTTTGCACCATGTTCATCTTTTGCAAAATCCTCTGAAGGTAAGATATCATATGATGACCATGAATCGCTATCGTGCTGTCATCATCTTCATTACTAGGATCGTTATCGGTCCGACTGACATCATGTGTACCATTATCATCGGCCGTAAATGAGGTTCCTTCGTACACTTAAACACACGTTACTACCAACACTGCACATCATTGAAAAACACATTATCCCACGTTAAATTCTAAGTTCATGCACTGGGACATATAGATGAATAAATTGCAACATTTAACCTATGAGCATTTAAAACGATTTCTTTCTAAATCTAACTCATCTACATAGGTGCTACAATGAAATTTCTTCTGCTGGATTGTACTTTGTGTATAGTTGCATGACTTGCGTGTAAACTTTGGGACCAGTGATTTACATGACAATGTTATGTTGCTGGTCAATATTGTACACCACACAATGTCAATGCTAATGAAGATCCCTCTGATTTTGCCCCCAAAGAAGTTGCAGTGGTGGTGACAAACCTTCAGCGGTGGTGTTGATGTCATCCGTCAACGCCGATGGGGCCTTTAGGCATGGGCCTCCAGCGTGATTCAAGACGGCAGCGACGTGGAAGACGATGAATCCACAAGCGGGAGTACCTGATGGTTCCGCGACAGTGGACGAGTTAGGTCAACGTCGGTGTTTTGGACGAGTGTGGTAGGCGCCGTGGGACATCTGGACGGTTACAGCCGGCGGACGCGGCATCGTTGCGGAAGACGACGATGTCCAAGACGTGGCCGGCCACTTCCCTAACCGCCCACCGTGACGTGGGAGACGACGGGGTTGGAACCGCCGGTGTGGGAGATCGGGGTGGTTAGAGGCGGCCGTCGATGCGGAGAACGGCGACGTCCAACACCTGGCCAGCCACTGGCAACGGCGGTCTTCCACTCCTCAGCCCACCCACGACGATCCAGATCAGCTGCCGTGTGATCGTCGTGCGGCAAGCCTGATCGATCAGGGTTTTTTCCTCTAGTCCGGCGGCAGGCGGGATTGATTGTGCAAGTTTTTCTTCTTCTTCTTAGTCACGTGTATTCGTATGACCGGGATTGTACGTTTACGATACAAGGTGGGTATACGCTTCTTCCGTATGACCTTTCTACCCTTCTATGTTTTGTTGGGGGGGGGGGGTGTATCGAAGCACTTCTCTATATTCACATAAAGTGTAGGGGAGATGCCGCTGTGGTGGCTTCATATTTTCTTTGACTCCTTAGAAAACAGGTCCTCCCACCAATTGAGATAACCCCAAGGTCCATGATTGTTAGAGTAGTTATGTTATGCTCCCCACTTCAGGACCTAATATGCCTCCAAATTTGCGATCCTCCAAATGAGCAATCCTACCAAAGGTGGGTCATAGTCTTTGAGGCCTGGAGGCAAAGCTAACAACGAGGGGCATACGTTTGCCCCCTCGGCCCATGGCTCCTCCATGATTTTGGCTCAAGCTCCGCCACTGGTCAAGAGGTTATTCCCTCACCGCGACCATGTCAGTAGTGAGAATCCTTTCGTGGAGCACCAACCACGAGAAAAATTTGCATTTTCACTCAGCATGGGTGGACCAGATCCTGGAAGAGTCGAACTTTGGGTGGGAGCCATGGTCACGTCCCACTAGCAGATATTACGCATGATCACGTCCAACTTGTTCAAGGCCCATTTAGGAAAGTGAAGCGCCATGAGGTGATGTGTCATAGTTGCCAGTGAGACATATTTCGCGAGGATGATTCTCCAAGGGCACACTAGTTTTTTTCCCTTCCACCTAGCCATCCTAGTCGAGATCCTATTGAAGATGGGTTTTAGGTCCATTCAACGAAGGGACAGAAGTGCAGAGGCAGATATAGACACCAGCTCGACAATGAAGTGATCTTTATCAGGAAAGCCGAGAGAACATCATTCTATTCAGGGCGCGTTCGGATTCCCTCCGCTCCGCGGCTCCGTGCCAGAGTGAAGTGGCAATCCAGTTATAAATCGCGGAGCTGGTAAAACGGTGCTTCGCCCGCTCCGCTCCACGGAGGGCCGCCGAACAGGCGCTCAATGTCAGCACATCCGATTAGGAAAATCTCGGAACTCACCAGATCTGTAACCTGCCCACTCGCCGCGCCAAAGTAGTCATGGATGGCAGAAATGGAACGAACTTACTTCTTTTTAGGGTTCGCAAAATCTTCTCCAAGCTGTTGGAGAAGAGGTTGGCTTAGGGCATGCCTACCCTGGTCTCTAACTGACATGGTACCTTTGTGAAGAAGCTTTACATTTACAATAACTTCATGTTCGTTCGAAACCTCATCAAGCAGCTACACCGGTCGAGCACTCTGGACCTTTCCTCGCATTGGACAAGTCAGCTAGATGCATACTAATTTTTATTGGGTGTGTACACAGGCCGGTAGATCGCGCGATGGAGATAGCGTCGCGCGGTAGCACTTGGCATTGCACGTGGGCCTATTATTTTTCAATAAGCGGTGCTTATTTACTTAAAAAAGATAGTATAAGTATTACACCTGACCTCTGCATAATTAAAATGCACATAGTAAATCAAATCCAAACTCAAAAAGAAAAAAGGCGAAATACAAGTAAACATAAGATTGTATGACGCCTAATCCATGGGAGGGCCAACCCTAAAATCATGCTGCTATCCATGTCGGGTAAAAGTATCCCTCGCCGTGTTCTTCAATCGTGTACATTTGTAAACAGATCTCGATTCTAGACACATTGTAAAGACAACCATAAACGGAGTGTACCGGTACATCTGTAGATTACCTTAAAAATGTTTGTCTTGTATTAAAAATGTTCACAGTGTATCTTAAAAATGTTATCACGTAATTTATATTGTTCATTCTGTTTTAATAAAATGTTCATCTCGTCTTCAAAAATGTTTGTCTTGTATTAAGAAATTCCATAACGTATTGGAAAACAATTGATGTGCACTAAAATTGTTCCTAATGTATTTTAAAAATAGTCATCATGTCACTAAAAATAACTCATCATGTATTTCAATATATTTTTATCGTATACTGAAAATAGGTGTTTTAAAGAATTTCATGTAATTAAAAAAGTGGTCAGGTATTTTACAAATTATTCTTGCATTTTTAAGAAAGTGGTCAAGCATTTTTCAATAATTATTACTCATGTACTCTGAAAAGACATTTGTGTATTATAAAAGTCTTTGCCCATTATTATAAATATTTATGTACTTTTCAAAGAAAAAGAGAAGAAAACAGGAAAAATGATGGAATGGAAAACAGGAAAAGAACAAGAAAAACAAAAAACAAATGAAGACATGAAAAAGAAACAATATAAGAAAGATAGAAGATTCAAAAACCATGGATTTTTTTGCGAATGAAAAAACCATGGATTAACAGGAGAAAAAAAACCTAGATTCGGAAAATAAAGATGAAAAAAATGGTGAGAGAACCGCATGGGTGCAGTCCTAAGCAGGCCATATATAGTGTTCGTGGTTAAATGTACTGATCATACTCGAACTTTGTAGTGGCGTATAGCAGCGGATCACCAAAATTTCTTTCTATTCCGGCCTTCCGGGTCTTTTCACTTTTTCATTTATTTATTTTCTGGTTTTCAATTCATTCCGGTTCTCTGTTTCATTTTTCCTTTCCTATTTTTTGTTTTTGGTAACTTTTATGAAGTAATTATGATTTTGTCTGACAAATATATTAAACATATTTTTAAAGTACATATTTTTTTGAAAATTACTTGAATATTTTCTGTAAGATATGAACACCTTTTAAAATTTGACAAATATTTTTTCTAAGCAGGAATGACAATTCTATTTTCAGCATGGACAATAATTGTGGTGTATTAAGACATGGTAATTACAGTTAAGAGAACATAAGTATAAGATGTGTTATACTTCTAGCTTCTACTCTATATTGATCACTATGGTTAGTCCTAATAATATTGTTTTTGATGTACTTATATATACGTTGTCTTCATATTTGGTCGATTCTTGCGTAAAACGAGTATAAAGACTTGGTGAAGGTGGCATGTATACAACTATAGCTCGTGGTGGGACTTGTGTTTCCCAACATATGCTCTGTATTCCAACATATTGAGCCTTCTTTGGCTGTAGGGGGTTTACTTTTCCCTCTTCGTTATTAGCAACTAAAACTTTTTCATGTATATTTTTGTTTTCATGTTATTTGGTGTTGGTAGTCTGCTGCATCTATAATCCAAATAAGGCCAGAAGCAGAACACCATTTCTGGTTGCAAATGGACCCTTGTAGGCATTCAGAATATCTTCGGGTAATCAAGTCGATGGACGATGGGCAATACTACAGTGGTCCTATACATATGACCTACCATTAATTTCTCCAAGATTTCCTAAAAAAATTCTCCAAGAAAAAAGACCTTCGATTAGAAAAAGAATAACAATAGCTAAATGATGGTGTGCAATATCAATCAAATACCATTGGTTACTGGATTGGTTCCCTCCGTGAAAAGTCAAAAATACCGAGTATTTGGACGAATTTAAAGTGAATAGGAGGTTGCCCCTTTGACAAAAATAGGATAAAGTTGAGTCAAAAGGTCCCAATTCAAAATAAATTCATGAGGATGTGGTACCTCCTTAAGATCCATCTAACATGAAGAAATTGATTAATTGGTAATAATACATTATAATGAACTAATTATGATGAATTTAGTTTTATAGTTTTTTATCATTTGTGTCACTGTTTATGTCCCACTACTCAGTTTTGTCACTAGAAATTTCAACTGCTCAAAAGGGCCACCGCTTCGTTTGGCGCATGCTAAAAAATACCACTAGACGCCATTAGTGTTAGTTCAAAGCTCGTCTGTCATGTTATAATGACCAAAATACTTATGGACCAGCATATTAGCTCTCCCTCTATCTCACTACAGTAAAGTGTAGGTCCTACTTAATCCCAACAACATTTTTATTTTCCTCTAAAATTATTCGCTTGCTTACTCCTGACAAGTGGAGCCACACTTACCAGTGGAGCCACACTTACCATTGTGAGATAAAGAGAGTTGACATGTGGGTCTAGGGATATTTTTGTCATATAACATGATCAATGGAATTGACCTCACAATAATGATGCCTAATGACATTTTTGAGAAAATATCTAACGAAACGATGACACTTTTAAGATGTCTAATGACATTTTTAGTAGTTCTAATTTTTAATGGCAACTTAAGTAGTGAGACACAACAAGTGGCATAAACAATAAAACCTCTAGTTTTATTTCGTTATATGACGACAATGGGAGGAGTACAAATTGATGCAAGTGGCCCATACTCCCATCGATGGGGATATTTCTCGGGGAATAACGATGAACTCGTGTAGTCGTCACCCATCTAAAGAACAAGATGGGGAGATTTCTCGTCATCAAACCTATATTTGAACGACCGGTGCTTGATCATGCGGAGCTCCCCGCCGTCGCATCGCTCCACCTCCACGCCGGTGAGCACGGCGAGCTTGAACCTCTTCGACCACGATACATCATTCCGAAATAGCTTGGCGACGCAGAACCGACCGCCGTCGCCCAGGTGCACGAGGTGCGACTTAAGATTCCAGCTCCTTTGGGGCACCGTGAAGCCCTCCCACGCGCCGCGCGTCTCGACGGGCGCGCCCCCGGAGGCGTGCAGGTCCCACGCGGCGAGGAGGCTGCTGTCCGCGGCCGGGAAGCCGAACCAGAGGCCGTGCTCCGGGGCGCACGCGGCGCGCCCTTGGAACGGCAGCGCCCGGTCGCCGACCTTGCTCCACTCGCCGGTCACCGTGTGCATGGAGTAGGTCCCATGGCCGCGCGCGGACGCCCAGATGTGCCAACCGTCGACCGGCGCCGCGTAGGCGCCGTACGCGTCGCCGCTCAGGTAGGGAGGCGGCGACGGCGGGTAGGTGTACCAGTGCCAGTCATAGCGGCACGCGGGTTCACGGATTAACCCCCGGACGGGCGTCTCGTCCTCGCCGGCGGCGAGCGGCACGTCCTCGCGCTCGGGCGATGTGAGGTCGCGGGCGGACTGCGAGGCGTCGTCGTAGAGGACGGCGCGGCCCGGGGCCCGGACTTCGAACCTGTACTGGAAGTCGCGGCGCTCCGAGGCGACGATCTGGTCCTTGCGGCGGCCGGTGAGCGCGAAGTCCATGTACACGTAGGGGGATGGGAAGGTCATGATGGGGCACTCAAGTAGAGCCTTCTCCCCGGCAATCGCCGGCTCTCGCCACGTCGCCCTCTCCCTCGCCCTCGCCGCTGCCGCCGCCGCCGCCGCTGCCTTCATGGTTGTCGCCGTCGCGCCCGAGGCTGCTGCCGCCGCCGCGCGCTCCGGTGAGTCCTTGGGGTAGAAAAGGAGCGACGGGTCGATGCGGTGCAGCGTGTACGAGCGGGCAGCCGGCACCCTAACGTTCTGGAGCACCATGTACAGAAACCGCCGGCTCATCGTCGCTTTCTCCTCCTTATTTTTCGAGTGGGAAGACCTACCTCTCCTCCTCGATCCGCTATGGTGGTGATCCGTCAACACCATGGCCCATGGGCCGCACAAGGACTTGCTAGGTTCAGCAGAATGGTACTCCTCTGAAAAGGAAGATCACTATATATTTCTTTACGGAGGGAGTATAAGTTTATTATACTGTTATTAATAAATAAATTAAAATCAATTTAAAAAATGAAAATTAAAATCGGATACAAGCTCAGTCGTCATTCGTCATGTTTTTGGTTTATAAATACATGAAAGAATATACGAGTGAGTAGGCAACATATAGAAATATCCAAATTAAATTATGACAGCACCATGCAAAAGCTATCCCCTAAACTAAAAATTGCATCGCTCTTAAGCCAATTGGCCAAATCATAAAAAAATTCTCATAGTTGTGTTCCTCGCAACGAGATCTTCAAAACTAAATCATACATGGACGTGTTCCCATGTGTATTTCAGAAAAGCAAATTCCTGCAAGAAGTTTTTGATATGAACATGCTTTTCTAGTACTCCCTCCATCCATATTAATTATCACTGATTTAGTACAACTTATGGATCGGAGGGAGTACAAAAAATTAAGTTAATAATTATTTTAAATAAAACTAGGCCCACATGATTTTTTTCGGTTTCCTTCTACATTACTTTGAAGAAACTAGTGTATGCTCTATAAAGTTCACGGCGATGATTTAATTATATGCAAGCAACTACATTCACAGATGAAAAGGATGACATAAAAATGAGTGATGAAAAAACAGTTTTCTAATAAAAAAATAGTCTTCATACTAGTTTGCATTTGAGAAACTAGTGTATTCCCTGAAAGTTGTACGGAAGCAATTTGACGATATGCAAACATATATATACACAAGAAATTTGCCTTTTACCCTTGACTAGTCACAACATATGGTGGACTTATCAATTTCTGGTGGAAAAAATATGTTTGTAGCGCATATTTGATTTCCATAACACATTTAAAGAAAGAGCTGTTTTACGGTGATTGGGTTAGTACTCGGAGTACTTAGCAGTACTTACATGTCTGATCACGTCTGATTTTTATTAGCCGTCGGATCTTGCAGGGAATTTTAATTAATTAAATTTAATATGTTAATTGCGATAAGGGTATAATGGTCTAGGGGGAAATATCTTTTCTTGAAACCGATCACCTGAGGACCAGATCCATGTCTACTCGATCCAGTTCAGAATCCTCCTCCGATCTATTCGTCGCCGCTCGCCGCTCCTGACCTTCTCCGTCCTCGACCTGCCCGGCGAGAGGAATAAATTCATCGTCCTCGTCCTCCACCCAACCAACCCCAGCCCCCCACGCCGTCACCGAAGAAGAAGAAGGCCGGATTTGCGCCGGCTGAATCGGCGGCGACCGCGGCGGGCGATCCCATCTCTTCGCGCGTACCATCCTTAAGGTATGAATTCGGCTTGGCGTTCTGCTCGTTCTCTTGGCCGTTGCGCCCCTCCACCGTGCATGCAGTACAACCTCAACCCCACAAGATCCGGGTACGGACTAGAACAACGAATGGAAAGCTTCATCATGGCATAATTTCTCTTGAGCTACATCATGTTTGTTTAAGTAAGATGTTGAGGGCATTGCTTACTTCCTTTGGTACCGCAGAAAAAAAGTGACTTACTTGACGTTTGAGATGAGATATACTAAAGGAAGATGAGATACTGGTTCCATAGTTCACTTAATTTAGTTTATTAAAGTCATCATCACTTTAGGTTTGCATAGTGCATGGAATATAGTTTAAAGGAAGATGAGATACTACTTGTTGGACGTTGATGATTGGTTTCCCTCACATGTCAAACGAGCAAAGTCTTTTCCATGCACTTGTCTTTGCCTATGAGCTATTTTACACCTGCAACATTGATAAACAGAAAGATGTTGATGATTGGTTTCCCTCACATGTCATATGCAGGAAGACATGGCGTATGCAAGTGATGAGAGTATGTTCGAGTATGTAAATGTTGTCAGCAAGATGTTTGATAGTGAGGCTGAAGGCTATGAATTCTACAACAAATATGCTCTTGAAAAAGGTTTTAGTGTGAGGAAAAGCTACGTTGAGTGGGATGGATCCAACAAATACATAATTTTAAGGAAAATTGTGTGTAGTCATCAAGGGTTTCACGAAGAGAAGCACATGAAAATAAAGATGGAAGATAGAAAGAGGAGGCCACGAAGTTTAACTCGTGTTGGGTGTAATGCTAAATTGGTCATTACGAGACAGGAGGAAACCGGTCGGTGGTTTGTCAAGGATTTCATCGATGAGCACAGCCGTCCGCTAGCCCCACGGGATCTTTCTTGTCTGCTGCGTTCGCACAGATGAATTAGCGATGAGCAGAAAGCGGACATTGCGGACATGAAAAAATGTGGGATCCGCAAATACCGTATTATGGATATTTTGTGCTTTCAATACGGTGGATTTGATAAGGTTGGATGCATAAAGAGGGACGTTTATAATTTCTGCCATGCTAATAAGCAGGAGACAATCAGTGCCGGTGATGCTAATACGGTGATCATGCACATGATGGCGAGGCGAGAGCGAGATGTGGATTTTTTCTTCAAGTACTTGGTAGACGAGCATGGCCATCTGAAGGGACTGTTCTGGGCTGATAGTCAGTCGCGACTTGACTACGAGGCTTTCGGAAACATCATTGTTTCCGATAGCACATACAGAACCAACAAATACAATCTGCCATTCGTGCCGTTTGTCGGGTTGAATCACCACCGCATCACTGTTATTTTTGGTTGTGGTATAATTTCTCATGAAACAAGCCAGGCATACAAGTGGATGTTGCGGACCTTTTCTGATTGCATGGCACAGAAGCATCCGATATCTGTGATCACAGATGGGGACCTTGCAATGCAGAGAGCAATAAGGGTGGTCTGGCCAGACTCAAACCATAGACTATGTATATGGCACATTCAGTAGAACATTGTACGCCATCTGCATGATGACGACATAAAGGAGGAATTCAGATCTTTCATTTATGATACTTCTTCCATTGAAGAGCATGAGATAAAATGGATACAATTCTTACAACGGAATAAAGTAACCAGTGAGGAGTCTTGGCTGCATCATATGTATCAGATGAGAAAGTTGTGGTGTGCTCCATATCATGAGGGGCGTTGTTTCCTAGGATTGAGCAGCAATCAGAGGAGTGAGAGCTTGAACTCTGTGCTACATACGCATCATGAGGGTAAGATGTCGTTGTTTGAAATGCTAGAGCACTATGAGCGTTGCCTTGTGTCGCGACGGATTAACGAAGCTCTCCATGACGTCGAAGCCTTGTAGTCCGTTCCATTTACAGAGGAAAATGCTTCGCCGCTTGAGAAACACACCGCAACAGTTTTCACACCTAGTGTCTTTAAGATGGTCTTATAGAGCATAGATGCTGTCAGCAAATGTCAGATCAGAGAGATACTAGATGGATCAGAAGATTCCACTTATGTTGTGTCCAAGCAGGAAAGAATGGATAAAAAGTTTGGAGTGCGCATTGAAGAGCAAGGAGGTCTTTTGCACAGGGTGAGTTGTTCTTGCCGTAAGCTGGAATGCGCAGGCACACCATGTTCCCACATTTTTTACATATTGAGGATTTTAAAACAAACAATTCTGCCCGGTTGTTGCGTTCCCACTAGGTGGACTATGAATGCAAAATGTGCATACGCACCTACCAGAAAAAACCAGATGTATGACTATTCGGTAAGCCTGCAGAGGTACCGCGAGTTGCGGAATTGTAGTCACGCCGCAAGTTTCAAGGCATGCCACTCTGATGAGGACTATCACCGTCTAAAGATGCTTTTGCAAGCACAACATCATGGCAAGCAATCAAGTTTTGAACAAGCTGACAGCAAGGAGTCAACTAATGCTCAGCATAACAGCATTAGGTTTGGCCCGTTGATGCCGCACTCGGAGAAAGTTGATAAGGTTCTGGATCCCGTGCATGTGCCAGGACGAGGTGCACCGAAGAAAAGGCTGCAGGCAAAGACAAAGAAGTCAAGATCATAGAATATCTGTGGCTATTGCAAGAAACCAGGTCACAATCGACGTAAATGCACTAAATTGCTAGAGGTACGAAATATGTTCATATTATTTTTTGCATGTGTTTTACTCATAATTGATGTCCATGTGATTTATTGTATTCTTCTGTGTAGGATCTCGAGGCTAAACTGTGATACACTACTAGGAAAAGGGCTATAGATAGGATTGATACTAATGGCGCACCATGGAAGTAGTGCGCCACTACTATATACTAATGGCGCACCGGTTGGTGATGCGCCATTAGTGTCGCACCAGAAACAGGGTGCGCCACTAGTATTAATTTTTTTTCTTCCATTTTTCCATACAAACTAATGGCGCATCAGGTCGAAGTGCGCCATTACTAGTTCTAACTAGTAATGGCGCACCAGGAGACAGTGCGCCATTACTGTAAATTGTTTTTTGTTCTTTTTTTTGCAAAACTACTAATGGCGCACCGTTTCATAGCGCGCCATTACTAGTTTAAACTAGTAATGGCGCACTATTACCCGGTGCGCCATTAGTATATTTTTTTTACTTTTTTGCAAAACTACTAATGGCGCACATCAGGGTTACTAATGGCGCATTTGCTGGTGGTGCGCCATTAATAACCTGGGGCCCCAACAAGATATTTTGGACAGCCCCACAGCTATCCACTCACTTTCCCCACTTCATTCCCTCCACCTCCTCCAAGCTTTCGGCTGCCTCCTCCTCCTCACCTCATTTCCACCATAGATTCATCAAAATTAAGTGGTGAAATTACCTTTTTTTTGATAGGTAAGTAAGGGGAAAGCTATCTTCATGATGTAGATCTACTTTTTTCTCCGTAGCTCGCT
Source organism: Triticum urartu (assembly GCF_056163025.1). Lineage (NCBI taxonomy): Eukaryota > Viridiplantae > Streptophyta > Magnoliopsida > Poales > Poaceae > Triticum > Triticum urartu. Next base: position 93,292,735 of record NC_141878.1, read on the forward strand.
CCAACAACGTGCACATGCACTTTTTGTGGCCTAGCTAGATCTATGTATGTTTGTGGTGTTGCATGTGTTTGTGGTGTTGCATATATGTTTGTGTTTGAAGGTATCGGTATTTGAAATGCGATAGTTGCTAATATTTTGCCGGAATGTTTTGATTCATTTCCGTTTCGGCGAGAATTTTGGCACTATGCATTCTTTTTGGTCCTATTTTTAGGGAAGGTCATGCCAAATTTTTTCTTGGTTCTAAAATATCGTTTTGCTCTACCCTGCAGGCGACCATGGTCCACACGATGACTGAAGGCATCGTGAATAGATTTTTGAGATCCGCGAAAGCCGAGATGCTTCAAAAGAACGAGATGGAGATAAGATGTCCGTGTCGAAGATGCAAGCTGAAGAGCCTTATTGTGGACCCGGATTCCGGGCAGGTGCGGGACCACCTGCTCTTGCGTGGTTTCATGGATGGCTATCGGTGGCAAGGTGATGAAGATGACTATGAAGTCGTCCATGGGGGCCGGGCAAGAAATGAGGAAGGGCAACAAGACAAGTACCACCGTGGCGAGGGCGGGCGAGAAGACAAAGAATCTCCAGGACATGATCACGACGGTGATGCTGTACACAGTCATCATGTAGAAGATGTCGTACATGATGATGAGGAAGATCAAGACAAAGGGCATGATCATGAAGATGAAGATGCCGGAGCAGACGACGATGGAGGCCGGGTGCAGGACCCTCATATTCAAGAGCTGCTTCTCAAGCAGACGGATAACGCAAGAACTGCCGCCCGAGAGAAAGCCAAGCTGGATCAACTGGAGATAGACGCGGTTACTCCATTGTATGAAGGATGCAGGCCCGAGGATACCCGCCTGAAAGTAACGCTCATGGCTCTGGAGATGAAGGTAAAACACAAAATGACCGACGCATGCTTCGACGAGAACATGTCATTCTGGCACGAACGTCTTCCCAAGGGGAACAAGTGCCCGACCAGTTTCGAGGAGGCGAAGAAAATCGTGTGTCCTCTGGATTTTCCGCACGTGAAATACCATGTGTGCATGAACAATTGTATCATTTATCGGGACGAGCACGCGGAGTCTACCATATGTCCGGTGTGCGGCGTCACTCGATACAAGAAGAGGAAGAAAGCTCCTCGAAAATCGGTGTGGTACTTTCCGATCACTCCTCGTCTGCAGCGGTATTTCGCGGACCCTAAGGTAGCAAAGCTCCTGCGTTGGCACGCGGATAGGGAGGAGAAGAAGCGGGAAGATGACGGAAATGATCCGGAGATAAATAAAAAAGACAAGATGCTGAGTCACCCTAAGGATGTGAGCCAGTGGCAAGCGTTGAACTTCGAATACCCAGAATTTGGGAAGGATCCAAGGAACATCGTGCTGGGCACGAGCACCGATGGAGTCAATCCGTTTGGCAGCCAGAGAAGCACACATAGCACCTGGTTTGTGTTTGTGTGGATGTACAACCTCCCCCCTGGTTGTGCATGAAGAGGAAGTACATTCACATGAGTATGCTAATTGAAGGGCCGAAACAACCAGGGAACGACGTCAATCTGTATCTGGGGCTGCTGAAGGAGGAGCTAGACACGCTGTGGAAAACGCCAGCCAATACGTGGGACGCCGCAGAGAAAGAATATTTCCCTATGAGAGCCGCACTGCTCACGACGGTGCACGACTATCTCGGTTACGGATATCTCGCGGGGCAGGTAGTCCACGGATTTTCTGGATGCATAAGGTGCATGGATGACACAACGTATCGCCAGCTAGATAGAGATCCCGGGTCTTCGAAAACCGTGTTCATGGGACATCGAAGGTGGCTTTGCGACGATGACCCGTGGAGGAAACGCAAGGATCTGTTCGATGGTGAAACCGAACCGCGAAAACGCCCGTGTACGAGGAGCGGCGAGGAAATAGACAAGCTGTTGAAAAATTGGAAAGACTGCCCACTGCCGGGAAAGAAGCAAAAGGCACCAGAGCCGGGAAAGAAGCGAAAGGCGCCAGAGCCGCTGCTGAAGGTATGGAAAACGAGGTCTGTTTTCTGGGACTTGCCGTACTGGAAGATCCATCGTGTGCCTCACAGCCTTGATGTCATGCATATCACGAAGAACGTGTGCGAGAGTCTGCTTGGTACCCTGCTCAACATGCCAGAGAGGACCAAAGATGGGCCGAAAGCAAGGGCAGACTTGAAATCAATGGGCATCAGGCAGGAGCTTCACGCTAATGATGATGATGATGAGGTGAAGCAGGACACAGAAAGTCGTCGCAAAGGCAAAAAGGCCAAGAAGACCGGAAATGACTACCCTCCCGCGTGCTTCACTCTAAGTCAGGAGGAGATCGAGCAGTTTTTCACCTGCCTCCTAGGAGTAAAACTTCCTTACGGTTACGCGGGGAAGATAAGCAGATACCTAGACCCAGCGAAGCAGAAGTTCAGCGGGATGAAGTCTCACGACTGTCACGTGCTGATGACGCAGATACTTCCAGTTGCAATCCGTGGGATCATGGACGCGCACGTCCGTGAAACGCTATTTGGCCTATGCAACTTTTTCGACGTCATCTCTCGGAAGTCGATTGGCGTGAGGCAACTCAGAAGGCTACAGGAAGAGATCATGGTGATACTATGCGAGCTTGAGATGTACTTCCCGGCCGCATTCTTCGACGTTATGGTGCATCTGTTGGTCCATATCGTCGAGGATATCATCCAACTCGGGCCGACGTTCCTGCACATCATGATGCCGTTCGAAAGGATGAATGGTGTCATCAAAGGATACGTTCGCAACATGTCACGTCCAGAGGGAAGTATAGCCAGGGGCTTTCTGACCGAAGAGTGCATCTCCTACTGCACGAATTATCTAGGCATCGAGAACCCCGTTGGTCTGCCCGTCAACAGGCACCTCGGCAGGCTCGCTGGATGGGGTCACCGTGAGGGTCGCCGCGAAATGCATGTTGACTTCGAGGGTCGACTCACCGACTTTGAAAGAGCAAACCTAGTCATGCTACAACACATAGACGTGGTCGATCCTTGGGTGGTAGAGCACAAAACCTTTATTGAGAAGACGTACAATGACCGAGGCGAACAGAGGACGGACGAAGATATACTCAAAGAGCATAACTCATGTTTCACGCGTTGGTTCAAGCAGAAACTTCTGTTGTACCCTTTACATGAGGATTCTTCTGCGGAAGAACAACTCATATTCGCCTTGTCACAGGGCGCCGAGCACAACCTGATGACCTATGAGGCGTACGATATCAACGGCTACACATTCTACACCGAGGACAAGGACATGAAGAGCGATGGTTATCAGAACTCCAGGATAACGATGGAATCCTACACCGGCAACGACAAGGACAGATACTACGGAAGGATCGAGGAGATCTGGGAGCTGAGCTACGCTGGAGAGAAGGTCCCGATGTTCCGTGTCAGATGGGCCAAGAGCGTCCTAAAAGAAGACCGGTATTTCACCACCATGGTTATACCCGAAGCCAAATCCAAGACCGCGGGCGCAAACGTCACCGTGAAAAATGAGCCATGGGTATTGGCTTCCCAAGTGGACCAATGCTTCTTCATTACCGACCAGTCAAAGCCCAGTCGTGTTGTCGTGAGGAGAGGCAAAAGGAAGATCATCAGAATGGATGGAGTAGCCAATGAGCAAGACTTGGACAAGTACGGCGACCCGAAGATCGAACATGACGACGACGATGAAGTAGCAGCACACACCACAAGAAGAAGCAGGACCACCCTACCTAAAGGACGTCCGTTCCACAGAAGAACTCCATTTGCGAAAGAGAAGGGCAAGAAGATTGTGAACAGATAGCTAGCTAAGATCGATTGTATTTAAATCGTAGTCTTCATTTCTCGATTGTATTTCATGGGCACTTTTTGATATCATGAATATTTTTAAATTTCATGGGCACTTTTTGAATTCATGAGGACACTTGATCTCGATCCCCCTCCATCTCGATCTCGATTCCCCCTTCATCTCGATCTCGATCCCCCTCCATCTCGATCCCACCCGCACCCTCCCCCGCTAGCTCCACCGCCGCCGACGACCCACCACAACCCTCCCCCGCTCCACCGCCGCCGACGAGCACCCGGCCCCCCGCACCGTCCCCCACTCCACCGCCGCCAACGGGCACCCCCCGCACCCTCCCCCGCTCCACCGCCGCCGCCGATGATATTTTCAAGTAACAAATTTGAACATATTTTTAAAAAAATTATTACTGTTTTTATAAAAAAATATTACTGTTATGATTTAAACAAGTTTGAACATATTTAAACACAAATAAATATAAAAACAACATTTAAAATGCATAAAAAAATATTGGGGAGCCTGGGAATCAAACCCAGGACCTCCTGGTGTGTGTGCTTCGTGCTGACCAGTCGGGCTAGTGGGTGGGTTCTGTTGTAGATAGGGTTAGGTTGTAGATATGGCTAGTGGGCTAGATTAAAACAAAATTCTAATGGCGCACCGAGGGGTGGTGCGCCATTAGAATAGTCATACTTATGGCGCACGAGGGGGTGGTGCGCCATTAGAAAGCTTCCCCCCACACTAAATCCCCAATCTCTCTAATCTCTCCCCTGCCTCATCGATCTCACCCGCTGCCCCCCGTGTTCGCCGTCCCCCTCGCCGCCCCCTCGCCTCCTTCGCCGTCCCCGAGCAGCGTGGCCAGTCCGGACCAGGGAGGAGTGCCCCGACGGGCTGGGAAGCTGCTGCTGCCAAGTGACTCTCGGGCCGGGAGGACCGCCGCCGCAGATCGAGGAGGACCGCCACCGTAGATCGAGGACCGCCACACCGACCAACCTCCTTGCTCACGCCACCCGAACCCGCCCGCCTCTCCCCGACTCCGGCGCGCTAGCTAGCAGGTGAGTGAGGCGACCCTACCCCAATCCCATCTCCTCCCACCGGCAATCCCCATATCCTCGGCACCAGCCGGCAGCATGGTTCTTAGTGGAGCACCACCGATGGTTCTTTATACAGATAGTGGAACTGCATGACCCATATTTGATTCTCATATTTGATTCCCTGAGATTGAACTGTACTAAGAATTTTTCCCATTGAAATTCAGTACTGTGAAATCTGAAGAAAATTTCAGTGACAAGTATCTTGTTGTCTCTTAATAAGAAATCTGAAGAGAATTGTATTGTGAAAGCATGGAACTGCATTTTCTTTGTTTAGCTGTGTTGGATGGATGCCTAGGGCCTCTTTTGCTTCATGCAACAATATTCCAGTGAATTTGGATTCATGCAACAACATGAAACATGTAAGAAGTCCACAATGATAGATGTAACATGTAAGAAGTCCATAATTGATTAATGGATCTGTTAGTTTGATAGTTTTTTTAGTGTTGCACCTTTTCCTTCTACAACTTGCAGATGTGCACACAGTTTTTTGTGTTTAGTTTAGGAGTTGGTCCTTGGGAAGCATAAATAAAACATTATTGGCAAGTGCAGTCTTGTTACTCCTAGGTATCTACAAATGAGTAGATGAATATTTGTTACTCCAAGAATGTGAACACTTGTTCCATATTCATTTGCAGTGAACATACATTTTCACTGTTCTTATATTATTTGCTTGATGTCAGATTATGCTATGAGGATATTAGTCTAAGCCCAGTCTTGGATGCATTGTTTTATCCTGCGGTGGTTAAACCGGTTCTGAAAATTATCTAGTTTGACCTGTACTTGTCCAGCTATCATAATCTATTCTTTGACCATGGCAGTAGCTGGCATTTTGTTATGATAATTTCAGTATATATCTTACTGTCCTTTGCTGATCTCGTTGTATTTTCAATTCATAGGCAACTCTCCGACGAAGTCTCCTCCAGGTAATATATGTCTCATGCTTTCTAAAGAGTACTAGTATATTGACTAAACTATCCACTTGCTATGCTTAGCTGCTCTGTTGTCTGAATCGTGACACTTTGCCAGCTGAAACTTGCCTATCACACTGTCGCTGCATTACTCAACTAAAAACACAAATATTTGTAGTTTTTGCCTGTCATAATGCAACTAATCATACTAGTCTCAACTAAGCATACTAGTTTTTTGTAGTGAGACAGTAAGATAGTGAGACAATAAGAAGGAAACTTCCCAGATTATGTAGAAAGAAAATACTTGGTTTGACAGCAAGTACCATGACATGAATCAAAAAACATATACGGTGGGAAAAATAAAATGGCAGAAACCTGGGAGGTTCTGGTTTGCTGTATCTCCACCAGTTTGGGTTGGTGAATGTGGATGATTTTTTTATCCTGTGAACTCATTGTACTGCTACAAGAATTTGGTATCATCATGGTGTAATTTTGTTAACATTCTGGTTTTGTTAGATAGTGGCTACACTAATCTAGAGTGATACAATTTTCCTTCCCATTTGGTATCATCATGTTCAGTGTATACAGTTATAACATCATGTGGGTTTTTTTAAGTCTGTTTACAGATCATGTGGGTTTTAACATCATGTGGGTTGGTGAATGTGGATGATTTTTTTATCCTGTGAACTTGAATGTTGCAATGCTGTTTTCTTCAGAGGCTACTGTCAAAAACTTGAGCTACTGTCTTGCAAAGATGATGATCATCTTGCTAGTTTGCTGGGTTTTGTCTCTGACCATTGTGTCGTGATGAATTTGCAGGTACCCCGTGTTGCCCTTGAGTTTGCCGGAATGTCGATTAACTTCCGTTCCGGCAAATTCGCGTACTCCATATGTCCTATTTTCAGCAAAGGTCATGCTAAAATTTTCCGTGAATTTTAGCATGACTTTGCTAAAAATAGGACATATGGGGTACTTGCGACTAATGCATGGGCGGGGGTATCTTAGTACTTAGTTAAGTAGGATCAACTGCCCTGCCATTCTTGCTGCATTAAACCATAGGTGGCAATAGAGCCAAGTTATTAGGCCCAACTTAGAATTCTCCTTAGCATCGATAAACCCTAGATGATGAACCCAACATAGGTGGCAATAGAGCCAAGTGATTAGTGCCAAGTGATTAGGCCCAACCTAGGGTGCCTCGGCATCGATAAACCCTAAATGATGAAAACTTAACTTGGCTGCCCCGGATGCCTCGGTGTCAATGAGAACCTAAATGATGTACGCTTAGGCTTTTAGGGTGCCTCGGCGTCGACAAACCCTAAATGATGAAAACTTAGCATTTAGGGTGCCTCGGCGTCGACACACCCTAAATGATGAAACCTTGGCTTTTAGGGTGCCTCGGTGTCGATGAGAACCTAAATGATGTACGCTTAGGCTTTTAGGGTGCCTCGGCGTCGACAAACCCTAAATGATAAAAGCTTAGCTTTTAGGATGCCTCGGTGTCGACAAACCCTAAATGATGAGACCATGATCTTGTTCCTTGACAATAACCAACTTTTTGACCAAACTTTTTTCCTATTTAGAGCGAAACATGGCCCACAACGATGAGGCCGGCGGTTCGGGTGGCAAGCAATTCTGGGAGCTGTCCCAGGAGTTGGAGGAAGAACCTCACCGCTATGAGGACGCCGCGGAAGACACCGATCCTGACTACACAACCCCTAGTGGCGTCGGGGATGACACCACTGATGATGGCGCCGCGGATGCCACCACGGATGATGGCGGCGCACGCACAGATGGCAGCCAACCGAAGAGGCAACGGAAGGACCGACGCCCGAACGTGCTCGGCACCGTCAGGGAGGAATTTACTGAAGTGAACTCCGACGGGCATCCGACAACGCCCAAACACGTAGTCAAGGGGTACTCGATTCAGCTCGGGTGCATTCTCCGGAGCACCGCCTCGATCAACACCGAGAACCTAAGGCATAAGGACCGAGGGAATTTGCGCAGCCTTCTCTTCACGAAGCTACACGAACGATACAAGTTCCCCGCTGAGTTCGCAAACACACGCCTCTCGGGTAATAAAGTGAACGGTGCCGCCCTCACGACGATGAGCACGGCCCTGTCTACTTGGAAAAGCACGGTGAAGGCAATGATTGACAAAGGTGACAGTTATGAGAAGATTAAGGCAAAATATCCTTTGATGAGCGAAGATGACTACAAGGAGTTCAAGATCAAGTGCGAGAGCCCCGCAACCTCCGAATCAAGTAAGTGGGGGAAAGAAATGCGGCAGTTGAACATAGGGGTCCACCAACTCGGTCCCGGCGGTTATAGAGTGGCGGAGCCTATATGGGACAAGGAGGACGCGGAGCGTGCCGAGCAAGGCCTACCGCCCCGCTTCGAGAAATACAGTGACAAGCAGACCAGGAACTTTCTCAGGGCCCAGTACAAGGAGGACCCGGTAACAAAGGAGCTTACCACGGATCCGAAGACCAAGGAGCTTGAGCTTGTTCTGGTAAGGAATACACCCCCGCGTAATTAGCTCCATATGGTTGCATTCTAATTAATCCCCAATATTTCTAAATGGTTCACGTTCCTTCCGCAGGACAAACAAAGCAGTAGCGCGGGGTTGTCTCAGAGCTCCCCTTTCAACACCCCTTTGAATAGGGCGTTGAACGTAATGAAAAACAAGGATAAGCTCAGTAAGCCAACGTCAGCTGGTCGTGTGGCCGGCAAAGGCTTGTCCACAAAATGGTCGTCATACTATACCGCTGGTGGGCGAAAGGAGAAAAAGACCAGCTCGGAAAGCCAGTCGCGCGAGGTTCAAGCACTCAAGGCGCAAGTGGCGCGGATTCCGGAGATGGTCCAAGAGCAAGTGCAACAACAACTGGGATCGACGCTCACCGGCATTATGCCTACCTTGATTCATGGGATAACGACGTGGATTGCGGGTGGCCAACAGGGGCCGCCCCCGATTCCCAGCTTCACGGCCAGCAACTCGCACAATGCGCAGGCGGCGCCATTGGTGTCTCCGGCGGCGGCGGTATTGGTGTCTACGGCGGCGGTGCCATTGGTGTCTCCGGCGGCGGCGGTATTGGTGTCTCCGACGCCGGCATTGGAGCTTAATGCGCCCGGGTGTACGCCGGCCGGCACCTCGCCAGCAAGCGGCCCCCCCGTCAGTTGCACGCCTGCTGTTGGCGGTGCCTCGACATTAGCCAAGCTCGATGGCATCACGGTAACTAAGCCTCTCGGCCGAGGACTTCATCTCCTTGCCTTTGACTGGGCATCCCTGACGCCCTACATGTTTTCGCAGGGCGCCGCCGACGTTCCTTGCACTCTCCTGCACTTCGTGGGTGGCGAGTTGGTCGATGTTGCCAAGGACAGAATCGTTCAACCGGGCAACCCCATGTTCCACGGTAATCCGATGCCACCCACAATGTATAGGGTTGAAGTGGTCTGGGTGCTGCCAGGCTGCGACGAGTTGTTACCTCCGATTCGACCCGCTAGGGCCGACGAAGAAGATGAGATGACCCTCAGCGCCTGCGTAAGCTGGCCCCTGCTTAGGCCGAAGAGCCAGATTCGTTTGGGGGCGGGGGACACCACCCCACAGACAAGACCGCCAGTCATGCCGGCGCCAAGCCATGGCAAGAATGCCGCAACGCTACCGGACATGCCGGACATCCCTATGGCACAGGATCCGGACGACGACGACAACGACGATGGTACATTTACCAACGTCGATAAGTACTTTGCCGAACATGGGTACTGTGACGAGTTCTGCAGGCCTCCTTCTCAAGAACCCAAACAAGACGACCGTGATCTAGCTGGTACGGCGGAGAAACCCAATTGTAACAGGCGTCGTCTGGCGTTCAGTTCTCAGGAGACGCCTCCAGCTGCCGCCTTCACCGAGCCTCAGATAGCGGAGGTGCCAAATATTATCAGCCCCAACACGCTCAAGAAGGCGGTCTGTGAGCAGAACTCGGTCCCATTACAGCAGATCAAGAAGAAGGGCCGGAAACGGCCGACTAAAAAGGGCGCCGGTGCGAGCCAGCCGACACCGAGTACGATCCGTGCTCAGGACGGGCCACCTTCACCTAAGGATATCTCGAGGAGGGTGCATGTGGCGGGTAGGGCGATGCTACCGACAAATATGCTCAATGCTGCAACCAGTGCTATGCGAAGTCTGCACGACAGTGTTCTTTCTTTGGAGAAGCGGCGTCTCAGAGAGAATGATGTGGCATACCCGGTTTTCATGGCCAAGGTGCGAGAGGGCAAGGGCTTTGTGGATGGCGCCATCGGGGGTACGATCGTCCTGCAGTTTGATGACATCTTTGCTATGTTCAACCTTCATCCGCTGCACTACACCTTTGTTCGGCTGTTTTCGCTGAGTATGGAGATGCGGATCATTAGAGACAAGACCCCGGACATCGTGATCGTCGACCCCTTCTACATGCGTGCCAAGCTCTTGAGCAGCGCTGGGGACCGCCAAGTCGCGAGTTCACACCTCGAAGACGTCATTCTGGCAAACCCAGATAAGGATAACTTCCTTGTGGCTTACTTTCCCGAGTAAGTCATCCCTTAACCGCCCTGTAACATATGATTTCTTAGATTTCGATCGTTCTTTTTTTCCTAACATTCCGTGTTCTGTGCAGTGACACACATTGCACACTCATCCTCTTAAGCCCGAAATATTCCATGGCCACGTATTTCGACCCAAACCGTAACTCCAAGATAGACTACACAAATATTAAGAAAGTTCTTGATGATGTTCTCCCTGGCTACGCCAAATCTGGAGGCACCTTCATCAGGGCAGTTCGTAAGTACGGCAAGCACATGTTCGCCCACAATACGACGTTCTGCTGCGTCAAGCATCCGCCTGGCGGTCAGAAGGATGCCTACTACGCCCTCCATCACATGCGGGCGATCGTAAGGGACCATCATCACCTTCTGCTACCAAATAATCCCAAAGATTGGGCCGCGAGCTTGTCGGCAATCCAGGACGCGGACATCAGACAAGAATTCTTTCGCATCCAGTCGGAGTTTGCAGACATCATCCATCAAGATGTCCTTCATACCTCGGGGCAGTTCTTCCTCAGATATCAACCGTCCAACATTGAGATAGACGGAATGCTACAAATGCAGGCTGACAACGCCCGCGATTTCATGACCATCACGACAGACGGCGGCTTCATCCACACTCCTGTCCATGAGTCGAGTCGAAAGTAGTGATGTGTAGTTCTGAAACATTGATTGGCTCATGTTGTAATTAAACTTTAATGAATTGTATGTCTCTTTGGTTTGGACAGTCGTTCAACTTAGATGTAATCGATGCTATTTATTAGTAGGACCATGAATCGTGCTATTAATGTCTTGCTTTTCTCTTCCGATCCTTTTGTTGCATACTTATATATTGCTTATGTATGTATTGTCTGTTGTTTGGCTTGTGCATAGAGATGCCGTCGTATGTCGTGTACAAGGGTAAGGTTCCCGGAGTCTATGACGACTGGGAGGAGTGTCGGAGACAGGTTCACCGTTTTAGCGGTAACAGTTACAAAGGGTACACCACTAGGGCGGAGGCCGAATCTAGATACACCCGCTATCTAGCGGGAGAGAGGAGGGAGCATTGGAGGAACCGGATGAAGACCAGTTTGATCGCGATGATGCTCATCGTGATGACCGCAGCTCTCTTCTATGTGATGGTAGTTTAGATGATTGATATCGACTTGTAATGTGAAGACAAACTTGATACTCGCGGTCTCGAGACTTGTAATGTTTTATCTTTGTTCGGTCTTTTGAATTCGGAGACTAATATGATGAATTGTATTTGGAGACTAATCTTCTATTGTATTCGATGAATCTGCTGTTGCTGTGTGCTACTGTCTATATTCTGTCAAATAATATATTTTGTAACCTGTGCAAAAATCAGAAAAGTAAAAAAAACCAAATATTCATACTAATGGCGCATCACCACAAGGTGCGCCATTAGTATGCCAAAGGATACTAATGGCGCATCAAGACAGAGTGCGCCATTAGTATGCCAAGTATACTAATGGCGCATCTATCCGCAGTGCGCCATTAGTGTGCCAAAGCACATGGTTAAATATGGCCCCTGGGAGGCACACTAATGGCGCATGGTTTTATATACTAATGGCGCACTTGGTGGTGCGCCATTAGTATACCAGATACTAATGGCGCACCAGTGGTGCGCCATTAGTAAAAATTACTAGTGGCGTGCTAGTAATGGCGCACCAGTGATGCGCCATTAGTAGGCAAAACTAGTGCGCCATTAGTAGGTCTTTTCCTAGTAGTGATATCTACATATAGCATGAACCGACGATGAGCCAGAGAACGTCGTGTGCCATTCAGCTTTGTGTGACGTGGTCTTTACATTCTATTTCATCGTGATAGTAATTTAGTGAAGTGCGGTTGTACTGTCATGTTACTGTATTAGTTCGACATCTTTCGTTTCCATTTTCTGTGTGTATCATTTGATGTCCAACTTTAAGAATGATGATGTATTTCGAACAGGAATAAGGGCTAGCATGGAGCACTTGTTATTGTCGAGTGGAATAATTATTGTGATGTATTTCTGCACGCACACACGGCCACCAGACGGATCTCCCGCGCGATCCCACGGTCTGCATGGCTGGCTCGGTGCGTGTCCATCGTTTAGGCGAGACTACCGATGCCATGCATGCATGGCAGGCCATTTTCCTACGTCGACCCAAACACCGGCCCATCCGAGGTTGCAGCTCCGGACGGCCCACGTCGCATACGATCTCGCGCGTTGTTCTTGTCTAACTAAAAATGGTCCCACCTCGCCCCTCGAGCAGCTCCTTTACCTGCTTAAATACCTTCATCGAGGTGATTTTAGCAAGCGTTGGTCCTCATTGTAGGATGAATATGATTCTTCACCCTTACTATGGTTGTCATGCATATTCTTCATTTACAGAGCAATAATGACTGATGTATTTTTTAAATAAGCGGGGCCCACTGGGGTGTGCTTGGAAATCTTTGAGAAACCTCCATGCACGTTCATCTTCGCTGCATGCAAATCGGGCGGCAGCCGCTGTGCCAGTAGCTGTCAAGGCCTTGATGAATCACTATTCACATGCAGGTCCCCGACTCTTGCATGCAGGTCCCCGACTCTTGCATGCAGGTCCCCGACTCTTGCATGCAGGTCCCAAATTATCTTGTACATGGTGACCCACATGTGCCAAACATGTCTATGAAAGAAAATTTTGAAAAAAAATTATTTTACAATGCCCCCTTGAGGCGTAGACCGATGTTTTCAGCAGTCAGTCTAGAGGGCATTATAAATTCAAAAAATTAAAAAAATACAAAAACTTGGAAACCTAGTTTTGTTTGTGGAAAAGATCATGTGTGCCAAAATTGAAGTGATTTGGAGGTGGTCGAAAAAATGTCCGCATTCCGGAGGGACCATTTGGTTTAACTTAAGCCAGTTTTTTGAAAAAAGGTGAATTTTTCCACCACCTCCAAATCACCCAAATTTTCTTGTACATGGTGACCGACATGTGCCAAACATGTCTATGAAATAAAATTTTGAAAAAATTTATTTTACAATGCCCCCTTGAGGCATAGACTGATGTTTTCAGCAGTCAGTCTAGAGGGCATTATAAATTCAAAAAAATTCAAAAAATACAAAAACTTGGAAACCTAGTTTTGTTTGTGGAAGAGATCATCTGTGCCAAAATTGAGGTGATTTGGAGGTGGTCGAAAAAATGCCCGCATTCCGGAGGGACCATTTTGTCACTTAAGCCAGTTTTTGAAAAAAAGGTGAATTTTTCCACCACCTCCAAATCACCCAAATTTTCTTGTACATGGTGAACCACATGTGCTAAACATGTCTATGAAAGAAAATTTTGAAAAACTTTATTTTACAATGCCCCCTTGAGGCATAGACCGATATTTTCAGCAGTCAGTCTAGAGGGCATTATAAATTCAAAAAAATTCAAAAAATACAAAAACTTGGAAACCTAGTTTTGTTTGTGGAAGAGATCATCTGTGCCAAAATTGAGGTGATTTGGAGGTGGTCGAAAAAATGCCCGCATTCCGGAGGGACCATTTGGTCAACTTAAGCCAGTTTTTGAAAAAAGGTGAATTTTTCCACCACCTCCAAATCAGCCAAATTTTCTTGTACATGGTGACCCACATGTGCCAAACATGTCTATGAAAGAAAATTTTGAAATTTTTTATTTTACAATGCCCCCTTGAGGCATAGACCTATGTTTTCAGCAGTCAGTCTAGAGGGCATTATAAATTAAAAAAAATCAAAAAAATACAAAAACTTGGAAAATGCAGCATTAAATCAGGGTGTGTACAACTCTAGCTTGTTCTTGCCAACACTACTAGGAAAAGGCATGCTAGTGGCGCACCGATTTTTCCACTGGATGTTGTTTTGGCTGATGTTGTTTTGGTGTTGTTTTGGTGCCATTTTGGATGGCTGCAGTGACTGTTTTGGTGCTATTTTTGATCTCCTAATATGGTTGCAGTGATCATTAATTTTAGAGCAAAATATGGCTGTTATTTTTTGTTTTGTTTCAGAAACAGGAGAAACCAAAGGGCCCACGTCTCCCCTCCAGAGTTTTTGAGGGCCAAAGGGCAAGACGTTTGAGTTTTCGAGGCAACTCCCCACGTCTCCCCTCCACCGGCAACTCCCCACATCTTCCCTCCACTGGCAACTCCCCACGACCACGACGCAGGTAACTCCCCTCCTATTCCATTGCCGCTCCATCTTCCTCCCTCTGCCTCCCTCCTCATTCCATTGCCGCTCCATCTTCCTCCCTCTGCCTCCCTCTGCCTCCACCATCAAGCAACTCCCCTCTGCCTCCACCATCACTGGCCAGGAGGGCAATGGCGGAGGAATCGTGGAGCAACTCCCCTCCGTCTGCCAAGAGAATGGTGGAGGCATCGTGGAGCAACTCCCCTCCGTCTGCCAAGCATCACCATGGTGAGGCGTCTGGCAAGGAGCCGCTGGTGGTCGACGACGATGTTCCGGTCCCCGGGCAGAAGCAGGACTACACCGTGTCGCTCATGGTTGATATCCACTTGAAGCAGAAGCTGGATGTCGTATGCACCAGCAATCCAGACGAAGCCGACAAGAGGGTCCGCGACATGAGGAGGAGGCTCGGCGGCATGGTTTCTCGGTCGATCGGCGTTGATGTCAGGTATACCAGGGAAGACGAACCTTCGCAAATGGCTGAAGTTCTGCAGTTATGCATGGAGGCGTCCTAGTATACCACATCACCGCGGCAACCAAATGGCAAAAACATCCAGTTCTAAAGTTTTTGTCTAATTAGTAGTTTCCGAAGTTTCTGAAGTAGATGCAATAGTTCTGAAGTTCTGAAGTAGATGCAATACTAGTTCTGAAGTTCTGAAGTTTCTGTCTAATTAGTAGTTTCTGAAGTTTCTGAAGTAGATGCACTAGTTCTGAAGTTCTGAAGTAGATGCAATACTAGTTCTGAAGTTCTGAAGTTTCTGTCTAATTAGTAGTTTCTGAAGTTTCTGAAGTAGATGCAATAGTTCTGAAGTTCTGAAGTAGATTCAATACTAGTTCTGAAGTTCTGAAGTTTCTGTCTAATTTGTAGTTTCTGAAGTTTCTGAAGTAGATGAAATAGTTCTGAAGTTCTGAAGTAGATGCAATACTAGTTCTGAAGTTCTGAAGTTTCTGTCTAATTAGTAGTTTCTGAAGTTTCTGAAGTAGATGAAATAGTTTTGAAGTTCTGAAGTAGATGCAATACTAGTTCTGAAGTTCTGAAGTAGATGCAATACTAGTTCTGAAGTTTCTGTCTAATTAGTAGTTTCTGTAGTTTTCGAAGTAGATGAATTTGATGCACCAGATTAATTTGATGCAGGCCCAAGGAACTCCGCCCGCTCCTGCAGGAGAAGAAGCTGTACACCTTTGTTGGCTTCTCCATTAGAGGTGACAAGGAGAAGCTGAAGTTGTCTGGTTTGGAGATCAACCCCGACAAGTACGTCGACATGCAGCGCAAATGGAGAGTTCCAAACAATGGAAAAAAGTGGCAGTCTTTGGCTGAGTTTGCAGCCAGCCTCATCCACCCATCCTACAAGGAAATGAAGGGGAAGATCAACAAAAAATTGGACCACAAACGATGGGGGGACAGCCCACTGCCAAACAACCTCATCGAGTACGCAGCGAAAAATGCGTACGTCACCTACGAGGCATGGAAGAAAATCGAAACCGTCAAAGAAGGTTTGGAGCAATGGCAAGAGGCGGAGGATCATTGGGATGACCCCTACTACTGGGGATATTGAGTTGTTTGTTGTATTATGTGTCTCAGTTTGTAGTTATGTGGTTGAACAAGTTTGCTTTTGTTATGTTGAACAACTTTGCTTTTGTAATGATGAACAAGTTTGCTTTTGTTATGTTGAACAAGTTTGCTTTTGTAATGATGAACAAGTTTGCTTTTGTTATGTAGTTATGTGATTGTTATGATGCTGGTGCAGAACACTTATGGTTGTGATGTGATGCTACTGCTATATAGTAGTGGCGCACCACATGACAAGTGCGCCATTAGTGTCCATTCCATCTATAGCCTTTTTCCTAGTAGTGCAAAATGCAGCATGATGGACTGGCTGTAATGGAAATAATGGTGACAAATGCAAAAAATGAAATATGACAAAAAAGCCCGCCTACTTGCCGCTTAAATTTCACAATTCAACGACCTGCATATGACTAGTAACCCAATCATTTATTGGGCCAGGATGTAGAGGCCCGTGAGATTGTGATAACAGGTAGCAAGTAGGCCCACAGGGCAGGGACGGAGACGGTTAGGCAATGTGCTGCCCGCTTTAGAAAGGAACTTGAGAGGGAAAGCTCAGCCCGCTATATAAACCGGTGCTAGCTTCGCTCGCTCGACGAGGTGGGACTAAACTCCTTGCACCCCTGGGATGTGCCCGGCACGACGCTCGCTTGGGCCTAATTCGGATGGGTCGTCCCACACCAGCCTCACCCGCTGGGTCGCTGGATGGACCGTTGGGCCACCTTGTTGTCTGCGCCTGAGGCATGCATGCATGGGAATGGCGGCGACGTGGGTTTGCATGCGCGGGTGGCGGAGTGAACTTTATCTATCCGAACTATGTTATGATTTCTACCCGAAAACAAGCTCCCGTGCGACGCGCTCCCGTGCGACGCACGCCTCTCGCGTGATACGCGATTCCGATGCGACTGCGTGCCAAGTTTTATAGATGGAAACTTCTTTAGATGCAATGCCATCTCACAAACAACTCAGAAACAACTGTATGATTGATCGTAAAACACATGCATTGTTGTTCAAAGAACTGTCTCATGAATAAATTGTACCATAATTGCGAACATAGTGTGAAACAGAAAAAAATGTTTGTTTGCAACAAAATAATCCTGGTTTGAAGCTTAA
Source organism: Triticum urartu (assembly GCF_056163025.1). Classification (NCBI taxonomy): domain Eukaryota; kingdom Viridiplantae; phylum Streptophyta; class Magnoliopsida; order Poales; family Poaceae; genus Triticum; species Triticum urartu. Next base: position 93,309,956 of record NC_141878.1, read on the forward strand.
ACTGGTTGAAAAACAATTGAGCCTACTCCATATTGTCTTCTGCACTGCCAAAATCTAGTGACCTCTTGCGTTGCGTCGTTGGAGATTGCGTCGGGCTTGGCGACGACCCATGTGCTTCAATATTTTTCTCTTTAACATCAATGTAACAATACAACTTAAGTTGTTCTTGGTCTTTCTCTGCCAACTCTCTAGCAAGACCCTCCATTTCTTGGATTCTCACTTCCTGTAGAAAACCATAGGAATTGTATTAGGAAGAACTCAAAAAAGACGTAGCCATAAACTAGATGCATGTAACATGTAAAATTTGAACCTCTGAATCAATGTCATCCTCGGGGAAACAACCCGTAGTTCTATTGTACACAATGTACAGGTGACATGTCTTGCTGCCATTCAGATCAGAAAGCATTTTTTACATCATCTGGTCCTGCAATCAAGAACATTCCTTCTGGCAGCTTCCACGCAGACCCGGGTAAGAAGTAGTACAGTTCTGCTCCCAGTTTGCAACCAAAAGTATCTCTCATTTCACTCATAATGAGATCGTAGGTCACTTTGGCGGGTTCAAAAATTCTGACTTCTGTCGGGTGTTCATCAAAGTATGCTCTCGGGACATGTGACATCTCATCATCCCTACTAACAAAAAATTCCATGACCAGCACCTAGTATCTCACATCAGAGTTAATACATTCAATGAGTAAAGGAGCAAACATAATTTTTTATGTGCATAGCAACATTGCAGCGTTGTTACCTGCTTTTGTGGAATGTATCCTTCATGTGGAGTGACTGGGGATTGTGCCATCTCAAACCTTCTCACCTTGTTATGTGGAATGTATCCTTCATGTGGTGTGACTGGGGACTCTGCCATCACAGGTTTCTTATCCTGCGTATGAAACTTCGACAGTGGGTTTACACACAAGTTTTGAAAGGTCATACCATATCTTGGGTATGCATCGTTGCGAGGTACTTACAAGGGGAGAATTGACGATATGTTGTTGGGGTGGACTGATGTGGCATTGAACGGGTGACTCTATCGCAATGTCTCGAGTGAATGGCGACTGTGCCGTCTCATGATGCTTAGCCTACATACAATCGGCGACATAAGGTTGCCACAAATTGAAGATGTTTGTATCATAGAATACGTAGGTCCTTAATATATAGAATCGGTGCGAGATACTTACAGGGGGAGAATAATTGAAGACATGTTGTCGGGGTGGCCGTGAGATCGCACGGTCTTCTAACATATGTCCTTCCAAGCGGACCTTCTCCAGCATGGCCTTATAATCCATGTCCGACCGCTCCTGTAGCAGCTTACTGTCCATATCCGCACGTGCCTGCAACACATACGCATCCATCCTGACTCGCTCTGTCTGTATAATACTGTCCACAAGCTTCCGGTCCTTATGCAACGTTTGATGCATTTCCTTGTAGCCAAGGACAAACTTTTTTTCCATGTACTCACAGTCCCGCTTATACTTTTCTTCAATCTCAAGACGCATCTTCGCCATCTTACGAGAAAACTCCTGACGCTCCTCCTTTATCATCCTGTCCATGTATGAACGTTCTTTTTTCAGTTTCTTATCTACCTCATCGCGATCCTTTTGCACCTTCAAGACGATCTCCCGGTGCGCTTCATGCAAAGACTTGTCGTACTCCGCATGGTTGTTATGCGCCTCTGAGACCATGGTCCCTACAGCAACACATATACCCATAGTATGAAAACTGTATCCACAACCTCATCCAACTAATTCGAAACAATACGACCATGAAAAAATATTCAGAACCAGTTCGTACGATCAACTACTACAAACTATCAATCAAAAAGCTCTTGCATGACATCCTGTACTCGAATTACACCAGAACTAATCAACTATGGCAAAACCTGGATTTTCTAATCTCTTCGGAAATGACTTCTTGGTCGAATCAATGGAAAAAATAATCAGCACTACAATCGAAGATGGGAGGAGCCGTGGAGGAGACCTTTTTAATCCGGCGTCAGCGTGGTCGCTTGAGAAGCGATGGCGCGATCCCGGCGATGGCTATGTGAGGAGAAACAAGCTAGATGGGGGTGGTTAGGATAGGGTAGATATGCGGTATAATGGGAAGGTATATATCCGTGATTGTAGGGTTAATTAGTTATTTTGAAGTAATGCGCTTCGATGCAAGTTTTTTTAATGAGCGTGATCTTTTCGGGGCTTCCAAAACATGTGCACTGACCGCGGGTCCAACCACATATCACAGAAGCCCGAGCCATCGCTGTGCCCGTGCCAAGCCGCCGCCCACCATTGCCTCCCTTTCCCTTGCCCCACCAAATTGTTATTCTTCTCTGGCGACGAAGCCTGCCATCGCCGGCGGACGGTGAGAGACGAGAGATGTCCATGTCCAGTTCGGCCTCTCCGTCATCATGGCCGCGGTATGGTTCACTGCCGATGACCAGATGCCCCGACTGCCCACGCATCGCGCCACTGAAGCATTTGACAACCATATCGGAGAAGAATGGAAACCATGGGCGGGAATTTGTGAAATGCGAGAGCAAACCAGAAGCGGGGAAGGTTAAATCTATGTTCTCTTGTGTCTTTTTGCTATGAATTCTGACCCTAGATTTATATTTATTTCGTCAGAATTGGGATTTAGGGTTTCCCTTCCCTATTTCAGAAGCTGAAAACAGGCAAGCATTTTGAGTGGCTGGATGAATACGTTGAGAGGCTTCAAACGGATGGCTTAATTGATTTGCCCATTGATTTGAGGCACGGGGCAACCCTAGAGGCAGATCTGCCATCGGCGGTGGATAATAAGGGCTATGCCAATGTTCCTCTGATGGTGGCGGATGCGGAACTCAAGGTGGAATTGAAGAAGATGAACAATAACTTAAGGCAGTTGATCGATCTGAATAAGCACGCAAATCTGATGGCCGCGGGATTTTATTTGTCAATAATTGTTGTGGGATTTGTTTACTTGTTGATCATCACTCATTAGAAGTTGTTAACAAATTATTTCAGTCAGCTTCTGTATAAGCAATGTCATTTGTGCTTAATGCCTTGTATGACCAGACCAAGGAAAAGCTCATTTGTAATCTATTGGAAAGGACAAATAAAATTGAAAACTGATTTCTTGTTTCCAAAATAAAATTTAGCAAAGAGGATATAGCTCGAACATAACATAGTAGCCTGAACATAACATAGTACCACAAACATCAATATAGTTGATCTAACACAAATAGTACGATAATGATGATTTGTAAAGTAGCACATTACATCAAGGATTTATAAAGAACGCAAATTATTTTACTACGTTGTGATGTAACAACTCCAGAGGCACATGTGGAACATGGGAAACAAACAGATAAATCCCTTGATTTCCCAAGTATAGCAACATCATCAAAAGTTAGGATGAAAAACAATGGTTATGGCACCATATTCTGCCATGTCTTGGGGCACAACACGATGAGGCAGTTTCTGTTTGAACAACAAATTTGTTATGTTAGCAAATTTGTAACTTATTCTTCTCTAAAAAAGGACGAGCAATAAATTCATTCCAAGAATTTGCAGAAATAATTGTCAACCCATTTTCATTGGTAATTACGAGATATGTTTGGCGCAATTAGTGGCTAACTGGGTTTTTTTAGGAATAGTGGCTACTTGGTTTGATACATGCCAAACGTTACGTTCAGATTAGTTGCATTATTTCGTTCATTTTTTACCCAAAAAAACTATACAAAGTGTTAATTGGACAATGTGAACAATGTGGCACGAAGGTTGTCGGATGGTACCGGATGGAATCCATTGTAAACCAACCCTAAACCCTAAACCCAAAAAACCAAAAAACCCTGAACCCTAAATCCTGATAACCCTAACCCCCACCCCCCCACACACACGAAACCGTAAAAACATTCAAAAAATTTCCCCATGTGGAAACCATTATGCATGAATTCTCTATGGGGTCATGGGATGCCATGAAGAAAGTTAGGGATCATTAGTACATGTACACGCAAGTACGATCTCTGACACGCGCATTTCCGGTCCCTGTACATGTACATGTAAACCAACCCAACATCGATCCGGTTCAGTGGATGGATGCATGCTCTATGTGGCACGAAGTATGTCGGCCGAGCCAGTCGACGGACCAGATAGATGCTACCGGAGGGATCCCATTGTAGACCAACGCTCGACCTATGTCCGGTGTGTGTGATAGGTACACTGTAAGACAAACATAGTTCCGTCAACCCTAAAACCCTAAAAAGTGATAACCCTAACCCCCCCACTAAACCGTAAAAACATTCAAAATTTTGCCCCACATGGAAACCATTATGCATGCATTCTCTATGGGGTCATGGGATGCCATAAAAAAGTTTGGGATTATACACGCAAGTACGATCTCTGACACGCGCATTTCCGGCCTAGCATGTCAACACCCCGAAAGCACTAGCTGAGTTCCTCACCTGTATGAAACCAACCCAACATCGATCCGGTCCAGTGGACGGATGCATGCTCTATGTGGCACGAAGTTTGTTGGCCGAGCCAGTCAATGGAATGGATCGATGCTACCGAAAGGAATCCATTGTAGACCAACGCTCCATCAATGTCCGATGTGTGTGCTACGTCCACCGTAAGACAAACATAGCTCCGTCAACCCTAAAACCCTTAAACCCTAAACCCTAATAACCCTAAACACCCCCACTAAACCGTAAAAACATTCAAAATTTTGCCCCACATGGAAACCATTATGCATGCATTCTCTATGGGGTCATGGGATGCCATGAAAAAAGTTTGGGATTATACACGCAAGTACGATCTCTGACACGCGCATTTCCGACCTAGCATGTCAACACCCTGAAAGCACTAGCTGGGTTCCTCACCTGTATGAAACTAACCCAACATTGATCCGGTCCAGTGGATGGATGCATGCTCTATGTGGCACGAAGTTTGTCGGCCGAGCCATTCAACGGACCGGATCGATGCTACCGGAGGGAATCCATTGTAGACCAACGCTCCACCAATGTCCGGTGTGTGTGCTACGTCCGCCGCAAGACAAACATAGTTCCGTCAACCCTAAAACCCTTAAACCCTAAACCCTGATAACCCTAACCCCCCACTAAACCGTAAAAACATTCAAAATTTTTCCCCACATGGAAACCATTATGCATGCATTCTCTATGTGGTCATGGGATGCCATTAAGAAAGTTTGGGATCATTAATACATATACATGCAAGTACGATCTCTGACACGCGCATTTTCGGGCTTGCATGTCAACACTCAACCCTAAACCCTGATAACCCTAACCCACCCCCACTAAACCCTAAACCCTGATAACCCTAACCCCCCCACTAAACCCTAAACACTGAACCCCTAAACCCTAATAACCCTAAACCCCTAAACCCCTAAACGAGTTGACAAGATTTTCTTATTTCTTTATATCATTTATCCAAATCTCACATAACTCACGCGGCCCACCCCTCCCTAAATCCCGCGATTACAGCTCCGCATTCTAACCACCCGGGCCGTCCGCACCTCCCATGACTGCTGCAAGATCAGATCGGAGACGCCGGTCGCCCACGGAATACAGGAGTCGGTGGCCACCACTCGCCGCCCACCGCCAACGTGATCTGAGGGCTCGAGCGTTAGTGTTCTTCTCGCCGCCTCCTCCTCGCTGAACGCGCCGTTTTTCCTTTGCGCCGTCGACCGCGCTATACCGGCACTTATAGTTTCCCACGCACTAACCGCCGCCATCTACTCGGTGGCACCGTCTCCGAGATAAGGTATTACCTGATCATAATTCTTTATAATCATTGTCCGCCGCTCCTTTAGTAGTTGAACCCTCATAGGTTTTGCACCCAAATAGGTTATGTGCTTAAACCCATAAGTGGATCATATGTTAAATGACCCAGTTAATTTTGTGAAAATTAATTCTCTGCTAATTTTGTTATACATTTTCCAATTTTGTTCAGATTAATTGAGCAGATTTTATCATTGCATACGAGCCAGCAATGTCAGTTTCAGATACGAACCTTCATAATGGAGAAAAGCCCATCTCCGAAATTACCGATGCGGTAAGTAATTGACTATTTGTGTACAATCGTTTCGTACACATAATTCATGTGTACTCAGTATAATTTAATGGCATGTAACAGGAACTCGCCGAAAAGCATGGTCATATGAAGTTAGTATGCTCACAGACAAGGTTCGGAAAAACCATGTAACTGTTGTCACAAGACCACAAAAAGTACATCATATCAGAAACCAGTCTTGGCGGTCTAACCCAGATGCATGAAGTGACTCTACGGCGCATAATGTTGGTTAGACTAGCCAAGAGCATAGATATGGACACGCAATCCATTACCATCGGTAAAACGCCAATTCCTATAACAAAAGAGGACATGCAAGGTATATTTGGCTTTCCGATAGAAGGGGAGGATATAGAGCCACATCTGGAAATGCAAACCGACACAGAATTGTTTACCGCCTATGCAAACAATGGGCAAATTTTGATTTCTGACCTTGAAACGGCGATCCGAGCTTCCAAAGCCCTAGACGGAGATTTCCTGAGACGGTTCATTCTGTACGCAATTGGTACTGTTCTAGCACCAACAACACAACATTATGTGGACTCGAAATTTCTCAACCTTGTTACAGATCTTGAAAACCTTCGGAAATTTAACTGGGGATGTTTCACACTTAATCACTTCTTCAAGTCCGTTCACAAGTTTAGAAATCGAGATCACGTAAATCTACAAGGAAATCTAATTCTGCTCCAGGTTAGTGATAGATCACTACTTAATGTCCTTTAATTATTGTTCTGTTGCATATCTGTATGGTGATGAACTAATTTATTGTGTAGTATTGGTACTGGGAGCACGTGCGTAGTGGCCGATTAATGTATGCTTCTAGACCCCCTCCATTGATCGCACGATGGGACGAAATGATGGCTACTTTAAGAAGCGATGCTTACGAGAAAGGTGGTCTTCATAACGGGCTGGTACCTATCTACAATTGAACTTTCTATATCCGATTTTTTATTTGGTACAAATGGTTCATTATATTTTATAAAAATAGGCTGTCATGGAAATTTGTGCTCCTCAACGACCGTACGAGAATTCTAATAATTTTCCAAGAAAAAAAGATGAACATGTGCATCAACACGATTCGTATCGAGCACCATCACAAGGACAATAATTTAGTAGCCAGCAAGTATGTACTCCAAGGACTATTTGTTTTTGCAATATCACAAATAGGTGTCATGGAACCTCATTCATTTAGCTATTGTTATCAACAGGGTTTTATTTTGTTTACACAGATTGAAATGGTAGTTGAAGTCATGAATGCACGCATTGCTGATCATGAAAAGAAGGTAGGCAGGAAGTTAATGGAAATTGAGCACAGATTTGATGTCAAATACCTGACTCTAGGTGAAGACTTGATCGACATGAAGACTAAAACTGGCATTAATCCTAGGTTGTCGAAGGCTGAGGATGAAATTAAAGACTTAAGGAGGGAACTCCATGTATGTCATACTGTGCATTTTGTATTTTTTATGAATATGTTCCTTCATGTTCATTATTGTTTGCATTGTTACAGGAATTAAAATACGAATTTACAAGCAACCGACAATCAGTGTCACAGAAAGGAGGCGTGTAGGTGATCAATATGGCCCAACACGTCAATATCTAAAAGTAACAAACTAATGATGAACGACCTTTGTTCATTGTAGGATCAAGTCAATGTGTGCAATTCATCCCTAAGAGGAACTCCTAGGGCTAGCCAATTCACGACAGGGACTTCGAGTACACCAAGTGCAAGACATGTGACGGAAAACAATGAGGAACCACAATTAACTCTGATGAAGCTTGTCTTTGGTAATGATTACAAGTTCACGGATGAGGACATAGAGACAGCCGTTTACATCCGCGGAACATACGACCCTGTTGAAATAGCTAGAATCGGAGACATTTCCCTCACAGCAGAAAATCTGAAGCAAAATTTGGACGACAAATACATTTATGGTGATGTAAGCCCATTGTACTCTATTCTACATCATTACTGCAACAACTGTCTTATTATTGTATGATTGAAAATTTGGCAGGTTATTATGGCATATGCTCGCATTAGCCAAATTGAGAATGATACTACCTCAATCATATCCCCTCAAGAAACCGAAAAGCTGTTACAAATGAAGGGGGTGGTTCCTGTTGGACATGCAGCCTCATGGTTAGCTTGTGTAGCAGGAAAATTTGTAGGGCGCCGAAAGGTACACGTTTTCCACACTTTCATAGTTTACGTACACACTGTACACGACAAATTTCGGTTCTCAACCCAACCCAAATTTTACTGCAGGTGCATGTCCCACTCAATGTACAACCAAACCATTGGATGCTAATGATGTTTAATTTTGACAAAAAAGAAATTCAGATTCTGAACTCCATGAATTATCATTGCGACAAGACCAAGGAAGATTCTCTTGTAAGTGTTCTCTTGCTGCCTCTTTTGATCCGCATGGAACATGAGCTCCCAAAGTACCGTAACCCTATGTATAACTCGTCGTACCCTAGGTGGACTCGATTCAGTTCTGCATTGACGAAGCTGTCAAGAAAGGGTTGATATCACCAGCTAAGAACATCAATTTTGCCGAATGGACCAAAAAACGCTATCAGAACATACCACAACAGACCGATGGGTATGCATGGCCCCATAAATTATTATTTGCGTACGTGAATAAGATTACTGATCTTTAACTAAACATCGCAGGACTTCCTGTGCGGTTTGGACACTGCAGTACATGTTGTCATGGAACGGGGATGAAATGACCGATATTTTGAACCATGTAATTGAATGCCTAATTTAAATTTGTACTTTGTTTAGCTTGAAAGCTATGCTGACGTCAGTGTCGGTTATCCAATATAGGCAAGGATAGATATTTTCAGGTGGAAAATATGTACAGCCTTACTGCATTCAAATTGCAATGCGCTTCGTCTCGAATCATATAAGTTCCCCATAACGGTTAGCGCTACATGAAGAATATATCATTTATTTAATAAGTCTCATGATTAGAACTAATGCAGCACTCTCTCTTATACAGAAGGAAGTGTACGATGCCTAGCAAGCAGTTCTACCTGATGCTTCAGAAGAGGAGGTACAATTAGTCAACAATCCTGATGATTCCAACGAACCTGACACATCCAACTCCCAGAAGGATACCGGTGCACCCAACTCCCCCAAAAATGGTGCACCCAACTCCCCCAAAAGGAAGAGAGCACGTGGACGCCCGAGAAAGCTAGTCGATCCCGAGCAAGCAGCAAAAACAAAGAGTCTTAAAGAACTGAAACTTAAATTTGACAGCAAGACCATAGCCAACCAAGTGTCTTCGTTACCATCACAGTCACGCAGAGAGCATAAACCAGCACCAGCTTTATTGAGCCCATTCAAACACAAATAGGTAGCATCAATTGATCATCAATTGATACATGCTCATGCTCATGCTCTACTTCTAGCATCATTTGATACACGTTTTGTTCTTATCAGAAAGTGGAAATAGGTACTTTTGGCAATCATGAGCATCCTCTACTTATTGCAATATCTAATGCATTGATACATTCTCATGCTCATGCTCTACTTTTAGCATCATTTGATACACATTTAGTTCTTATCAAAAAGTGGAAATAGGTACTTTTGTCACTCATGAGCATCCTCTACTTATTGCAATATCTAATGCATTGATACATTCTCATGCTCATGCTCTACTTTTAGCATCATTTGATACACATTTAGTTCTTATCAGAAAGTGGAAATAGGTACTTTTGGCAATCATGAGCATCCTCTACTTATTGCAATATCTAATACATCATCAGTACAAAGCTTGATTTGGCAATAGGTGGAATCGGCAATCATTTGCATGCTTTAATTTTGTCAAAAAATAATGCATAGTTCAGTTGTAACTGCTCATAGATATGGCAGGAACATGCTGAGTTATACACTAAACATAGTCATGCCAAGCTATAACTACCATAGTCATATTATTAGAGTTCCTAACATGCATCACCGTACGGCAGAATAACACAGCAACCATAACATAGACCACCGTACGATACTTGAGTTGCTAAGGCCTTGTACAATGCAAGGTGCTTAGGAGAGTTGCTTATAGAAATAAACCAGGCTTTTCTTAAGCACATGTGCTTATTTATACAGGGTAGACGCATAACTAGGCGTCTCTCCTGTAGAAATAGGCACCGGTGCTTCAGAAAAACCCTGTTTATTTTTCTAAGCACCACCCTAAGTATCTAGCATTGTACAAGGCTTAAACATGCATCACCAAAATAGTATTATCAACTAGGAACACTAAACCAGAGTAGCAGCAAACTCTTAACATAAACGGCAGATCAACCACCGCTCAGCATAGGTTCAGACACACCATAGGACATCAGTTTTAGACTCGAACAACAAACAAACATAGATAACATAACAGGACACAGCGGTCCTAGGGCAGCAACAGCACTCTAGCAGCACATCACTTCTCTCCCTTCTTCAATGCATGTCGTAGGGCTCATTGACTTTGACAATCTCGAGGAAGCGTGCGGAGGCAGCATGTTTAGCCAGAGTACTGGATTTATGCTTCTTACCATGTCCATTGCCAGTGCTGAAGGCATGCTGGATCATGCCATCTATGCCGCCACCGATCACCTTGCAATAGAAAGGGCACCCAATCTTGCCAAAGAAACGGTACTTGATCTTCCCAGCAATCAGATGCCTCAGGGTGTACCGGCTCTTGCTGTGCCTGCTGTCCATGCTGTAGTCCACGTCGTCATCATCCTCCTGTGAATTAGTGAATTAGTACACATAGAAGAACTCAGCTAATCTATTATGGTACATTGACTTTAATTACAATGTTTTGAAAGTACACATGTGTAACATGGCAACTATCTATTTGCTAGAAACAAGGCGTATGTGCACATACATAATTGAGCCAAAGAAATTGACATGCATAAATATGGACGGTGGAATAGTTGCATTTATAGATTAGTGCACAAGTAGTACATAATTAACACATGAAAGACTTCATGAAGTGGCTTGGTTTCATGATATTTGATACTTGTTACAGGTGTAATTCTTATTAGAATCAGAAAAATGGCTTCATTATACTCCTCCATGTTTCACACAAGGGGGGTTTGTTCTATCTACTGGAATGAAGAAACCATTATTCTTTCTGACAGCGGCAATACTGCTTCTCCAACATTGTTAGACCCTGATAAGTTTCAGAAGGAAATTGGTAAAGGAGCTATGGGGTGTCTCACTGCTCATATTGATGAGAGATGTGGCTGTGATCATCTAGATAACATACTGTGGAAAATTGGCTAGATGAAATGTTTTAATTTTTTGGTATCCAGTGGATATGTACTGTCAACCCATAATTATTAAGGGAGCGATCACTTCCTTTGCAAAATGGAAATCTGTATAGAATTTGCAAATGGATCATCTATGATGTGACGCCCCCATTTCAATCGTACACTAATCATACATGCAAACGTGTACGATCAAGATCAGGGACTCACGGGAAGATATCACAACACAACTCTACAAATAAAATAAGTCATACAAGCATCATATTACAATCCAGGGGCCTCGAGGGCTCGAATACAAGAGCTCGATCATAGACGAGTCAGCGGAAGCAACAATATCTGAGTACAGACATAAGTTAAACAAGTTTGCCTTAAGAAGGCTAGCACAAACTGGGATACAGATCGAAAGAGGCGCAGGCCTCCTGCCTGGGATCCTCCTAAACTACTCCTGGTCGTCATCGGCGGGTAGCACGTAGTAGTAGGCACCTCCGGTGTAGTAGGAGTCATCATCGACGGTGGCATCTGGCTCCTGGACTCCAGCATCTGGTTGCGACAACCAGGTAGAAGGGAAAGGGGAAAAGAGGGAGAAAAGCAACCGTGAGTACTCATCCAAAGTACTCGCAAGCAAGGAGCTACGCTACATATGCATGGGTATATGTGTAAAGGCCATATCGGTGGACTGAACTGCAGAATGCCAGAATAAGAGGGGGATAGCTAGTCTTATCGAAGACTACGCTTCTGGCAGCCTCCGTCTTGCAGCATGTAGGAGAGAGTAGACTGAAGTCCTCCAAGTAGCATCGTATAGCATAATCCTAACCGATGATCCTCCCCTCGTCGCCCTGTGAGAGAGCGATCACCGGTTGTATCTGGCACTTGGAAGGGTGTGTTTTATTAAGTATCCGGTTCTAGTTGTCATAAGGTCAAGGTACAACTCCAAATCGTCCTGTTACCAAAGATCACGGCTATTCGAATAGATTAACTTCCCTGCAGGGGTGCACCACATACCCCAACACACTCGATCCCATTTGGCCGGACACACTTTCCTGGGTCATGCCCGGCCTCGGAAGATCAACACGTCGCAGCCCCACCTAGGCCAACAGAGAGGTCAGCACGCCGGTCTAAACCTAAGCGCACAGGGGTCTGGGCCCATCGCCCTTAGCACACCTGCACGTTGCGTACGCGGCCGGAAGCAGAACTAGCCCCCTTAATACAAGAGCAGGCTTACGTTCCAATCCAGCGCGCGCCACTCAGTCGCTGACGTCACGAAGGCTTCGGCTGATACCACGACGCCGGGATACCCATAACTACTCCCGCGTAGATGGTTAGTGCGTATAGACCAAATGGCCAGACTTAGATCAAATACCCAGATCTCGTTAAGCGTGTTAAGTATCCGCGAACGCCGACCAGGGCCAGGCCCACCTCTCTCCTAGGTGGTCGGAACCTGCCCTGCCGCTCCGCCTCAAAACTCCACTCGCGGGTGCTCCTCAAGCCGACCCGTCTTTAGTCACCACATGTATCATGTATAAAGTATATAGTATATACCCGTGATCAACTCCCGAGTGATCACGGCCCGATAGTATAGCATGGCAGACGGACAAGGATGTAGGGCCACTGATGAAAAACTAGCATCCTATACTAAGCATTAGGATTGCAGGTAAGGTAACAACAGTAGTAGCAAGGACAGGCTATGCATCAGTATAGGATTAACGGGAAGCAGTAACATGCTACGCTACTCTAATGCAATCAGTATAGATAAGAGTAGGCGATATCTGGTGATCAAAGGGGGGGGCTTGCCTGGTTGCCCTGGCAAGAGAGAGGGGTCGTCAACTCCATAGTCGAACTGGGCAGCAGCAGTGTCGGTCTCGTAGTCTACCGGAGAGAAGAGGGGGAAGAAACAATGAATACCATGTAAACAGATGCATATGGATGCATGACATGACAAGTAACGATGCTAGGCGTGCCCTAGCGTGGTATGAGGTGGTACCGGTTAAGGGGGGAAACATCCGGGAAAATATCCCCGGGGTTTCGTGTTTTCGGGCAGAGGAGCCGGAGGGGGAAAGTTGCGGGTTCGATAGGTTAGGGGTGTGTGGCGGACGAACGGACTGCGTATCTGGATTCGTCTCGTCGTTCTGAGCAACTTTCATGTTGAAAATATTTTAATCCGAGTTACGGATTAAAAGATATGATTTTCTAAAGATTTTATTAATTTCTGGAATTTAATTAATTATTTAATCCAACATTATCCAGAATAGTAAATGATGACGTCAGCATGACATCAGAATGATGTTAGCTGTCAACGTTGACCATTGACCTGGTCAACCTGTCAGGTGGGTCCCACCTGTCAGGGGCTGTTACCTAATTAACTACTGTTTCGTTAATTTAATTATCTAATTAGATTAATTTAAACAGGATTAATTAACTTAATTAATTTAGTTAATTAATTAATTAATTAAATTCATTTTTATTATTTGTTTTACTTATATATTTATTAATTTATTTATTATTATTATTATTTTTAAAACCATTTTATTATTATTACCTATTTCATTTTCGTTCATAGGGGGGTGGGCCCCGTTTGTCTGAGGCACAGAGGCCTTGCGGGTCGGGCGTGCAGGCGTAGGGGCGGGCGCCGGCCCGAGCCAAAGGAGGCGCTGGGGCAACGGGGGCTGCGGCGAGGTGCGCTGGGCGCAGCGGGCGCCCGCACTGGATGCAACCAGTCGGGGCCACGACGAGAGAGGGGGGGGGTTCGCCGGCGTGGCAGTGGCGAGGCCACGGCGGGAAAAATGGGAGGAGCAGGGCGCGGGCGCGGTCGCCGGTACGGGGGAGCCACAGCGAGGAGGTGGCTGGCCGGAGCGGGGCGGGCACGGAGCGGAACGGCGGACGGCGGCGGCCACCGCAGGCATCGTGCGGCCACGGGGAGTAGGGGGGAGAGGGCGCGGCCACGGGCGCGAGGGCCACGGTGAGCGCGGGGTGCGTGCGCGCGCACGGCCAGGGCGCAGCCGGCGCGTGCGGCCCACGGCGGGGCGGCAACGACGTAACGGGGGGGGGGGGTACGGCGCCGGTGACGGAGAAGGGAGAGGAGGGAGCTCACGGGGGGGGGGGGGAGTAGGGTAACGGCAGTGGGCTCGGGGACTGTCGGGGGGGTCCGATGAGGGAGAGGACGAGGACGACGTCGGCGGTGGTTGCGCGGGCTTCGGGCGGCGGCGCCCAATCGGCGAGGGGCGGCGCGGATCGATCCGGCGACCTCGGGGTTGGTGACGGGGCGAGGCGACGGCGGCGATGCGGGTGGGGGCTGGCGGAGCGCCGGCGTTGGGTGGTTCGGGGGGGGGGGGAACGGCGGTGGTCTCCTCCCGATCCAGATCGGGGGAGAGGGGGATATTTCGGGGGGGGCAGTGGGGGCTGTCGGTGGGGAGTGGGGGGGGGGAGGAGTGGATAAGGGAGAGGACGTGGGGGCCGACCTGGGCCGGCCTGGTTGGCCCGATGGCCAGGTGGGCCGCGGTCCAGCAGGGGGGGGGGCTTCTCTTTCCTTTTTTTGTTAGTTTAGTTTTTCTCTTTTGTATTTTCTTTTCTTTTATTTATTTTCTTTTCTGTTTTATTTTAAGTTCCCTTTTATTACAGTTTTATAAAAACACTAGCACCTAAATTTGTATTTATAAATATACTACTGCCACCTTAATTCTCAACCGAAAATAAAATAGTTTAATATTTTATAAAATTCAATAGGCATGTATTTAATTGTTTTAACTACTGTTTTAATTATCTTAGAGCCTTTAAACACTTTATCAAAGTTTGGTTTCTCCACCATAATTACCTATGCATTATTTAGTTCACTCCGAACATTTTAGTTTTAAAGTTTGGAAACTTTTGTTGTTTGCCTATGTTTTAAATTTGAATTTGAATCGGGTTCGAATCAACGCGAGTTTAATCACAGAAATGGAGGTGACGTGGCATCATTAGCTTGGGATTACTGTAGTCTAATTATCCGGGCGTCACAATTCTCCTCCACTACAAGAAATCTCGTCCCGAGATTTAAGAGGGGAGTAAGGGGGGGGGGGGGGTTCTGGTTATTCTAATGGATCTTCTTGAAGAAGTTAATCCCTTTCGTTGATGCCTTCAATTCTTTATCCCAAAGCATCATGATGAAGTTGTCGTCCTTTCTTCGGGGAGCTCCATCGTACTTAAGAATAGGTAGGGGGCAGCTCTACAATGATAGGATGTTATAAGGGAAATTCATCTGGGGGGTATCCCAGGAATAAACATATGAGTATCTCTCGAGTTGAACAAATGACACACATCGAGAGCAAAGTAAGACGGTGTAATAAGAGGTTTCAAGCGGATAGGCAATCGTTCATTGCCTGAAGCAGAGTGCGGAAGGGGTTCAGAGCAACGAGAATAAGTATTGTGTCCGATACCAGAATAGATCAACAAGCAAGTGGCCCGTGAATTACATACAAAGTCAAGCACGAGGGTTAACTCTGACAACGGGGTGTACAAGAGAATCAGGTTTCGATCCTGTGGAACTGTGGGTTATGGGCCCACCATGTGGGTTAAAAGCAGGAAGGCGCTAATATTTGCACGGTCAAGATAACAAGGTATGTCAGAGGATAGCCTGTTGGTTTTGTTGTCAACAATGTCGGTACCAAGGGCGAGGGACGAAGAGAACCATTTTCCTGCTCGTTGAACGAGGCGGACCAATAGGCAAAGTTCTCGTCCATCAGCGGTTACCGGAAGTCATCAACAGTAGAAACAGGGTTACACCAGACAGGAAGGTACACCGAGGTGTTTACCTAAGCAGGGGATTACCACTGCTCGGTTAAGTAGTTTACAAGTAAGTTTGAACAAAACAACGGGAAGGAAAATGTGCTTAAACACGTATATCAGGGGTATATCCTTCCCAAGGACAAGCAGAGCATGATATCCGTGACAGGATATTATGTAGAAAACTCCTTAGGTAGGGGAGAGAAATTTCATGATATTACCCATACAGCGGTGTTTGGATAATTGAGCAGGAAACATTTAACATTGGGCTTCAAATGTTCTTGTTGAAAATTGGAGTACCATAGACATGCTTCGAGATAGCATTGACATGGTCTTCAAGCAAAAGGTCAGACTTTGGATATAGGGAGGATCCATTAGGAACAACTTGTAGGATAAGTCTTACAATTTCCTCAGGGAAGAATGGCTAAACTTGCTAAAAAGGATACTACAATAATAGGTCCCCCACCCAGGGGGGGGGGTGCTAGGCATGACATCATGTTACCGGGTCATCAAAGGACCAATGTTATAACTCTTGAAAATATGTTCCAACCATCATATCTGATGGAGATTCAGATATGATGGGTGTCAGGATACCTCAGGCTCAGGATGCCTGAGAAGAAAGGTGCAACACAAATTGACGGGATGACACTGTAAGATTCTCGGGAAATGAACTAAGAAGTGATTTCCGTTAACAAGAGTTCATCATTAACCCAAGGAGAGGATGATGAGGTGGCTGATGGACTCAGCGATAATTCAACGAGGTATCCAAAAGATGGATCTCCACAATTATGTGGATAAGGGGATAACATCTGTCAGATTAAACGATATAATGGGATATGCTCGAGGAAAACATACATAATTAAACATTGGTTGAACGGTGCGCCCGAAATACGGGTTGGGTTGCACGACCAATGTCGGAATGGTGATTCAATAATCAATAGACTAAGAATGAACGGCCGACTATTAACTTCAAAGCAATAGGGTTGCTAGAAGTGCAGGATCCAAACAGCACCGTTCACTTGTTGGTACCCCGGTTGGAATCAACACGAGGTCCATGAAAGAGTGGTGATGGTGAGTAGTATCACTATACCAAGAACTCTTTAAGAGGTGGAGCAGTCCTCACAATATCCTTGATACTAAAAGATGGCAATACTCCAAGGTAAGAAAGAACAAATGCTGGATAGTAGGGATCTCAAGGTATAACTCAAAACACGAACGAGTTTGTGTTGAACGGAAGGCAAATAAGTGGTCAAAGGTAACACAAATCATCAGGGGCAAGGATGGTATTTCTCAACATGAACTCAATTGATATCCTGGAAGAGCTCATAAGGTTAATGATGATCACGACGCATTTGTCGAGAGATTTCATGAAGATGTAATCAATCAGTGACGACATCAAGTCAAAGGAATAATGAAGCGGAAGGTTATTGGAACCATGGGTAGGACACAAACTCGAAATCAAGCTTGCTGTCCAAGGACCAACGGTATGACGAGGAAGATCGATTGTAAGATTAGCTCACCGTCGAATTTTGTGCTCCGAGGAGAAGGACCCGGTAGCACAGTTAAAATTTAGCATGATAATGATATAGCCGATCAGGCTAGGAATGATGTGATCGGGTACAAACTCGTACTTATAGAAGCTTACCGAAGGGTTGTTGAACCGTAGTGTGGACTCGGTTCAGTTATTGGTGTCTTTGAGTGTTTAGTAATTCAAAGCACGTGAAAAATTGGAATCAGTGGGAACGTAGCACTTGATGAAGAACTCATAAGAAGTTATGCAGTTCCATGATAATCTCGAGATACCAGGGGGTAATACTCGACGACAGATCAAAATAGAGGTTGGACTGGGGTATTGCTCTGCAGAAGACAAGTGCTTAAACTTGCACGAGAATTGGTATTTAAAGGAGAACATGGTCGGAACCATGATTGAAAAAGGCGAGATCCCAGATATAAGATGAACTTAACCAAGGGAATAATTAATTTTAAAAGAAGCTTCGATGAGAAGATCTACATCGTGTCTATGGGCATGAACACAAAGTTCAAGGTCGACTCCCACTTCTTCAATGTATAACCTTCCATTCACTTCTCGCTTTGATAAAGGCATTACTGTTGAAAGTTTTACCTGGTGAAATACCAGATGAGTATGACTCGTGAAAACTTCCGAGTTCACACATATTAAGGAAGGCATAGGTTCAACCCATCCGGGCATCTTACGAACATATACCACAAACTTTGGGGTAATTAATACAAGCTCGAAATTAGAGCATTGTTGGTCAAGCAGAGGATACAATGTACCAAAGGCATTATGTATCAGGGGAAAGAGCTCACAAGGTGATTAATTATGAAGGACATAAAATCCAACAAAGGAACCGATGGCCCACAACGGAGCTGGTGTGGGTATCGGTACTCTATCAAAGGAAGAAGGAATGCAAGTGCACCGGATTATAGAAACAACTGACTAACTCAAAGCTTAAATGCTAAGGAATTATGATTTCCAAAACAAGGGATCAGAAGCAGACGTTCTGATCAAGGATGGATCAATTGAATATACCAGAGGCACAATCGACGATAGATAGTTTGGTCGAGAACCAGCTCATGTTCAAAATGACGTCTGAGCCGGAAAGATAATCCTAGGACTCGACTGATGATTGTGAACATTCACAACATATTGAATCAACGGTCTCAAAAATGATGGTGACGAAGGTTGCCCATATGATTACTATACTTATGGGATTAATCATAATGAAAGCAAACAAGAAATTCCAGAGCAATAGGTTGCTGAGGATTTTCGGAATATCCAATGGTATTTCGAAGACTTTTGTGTAACACAGGAACAACTGGGGGATGAGCGGATACTCGATAAGTGCGAGAATTAACCGTAGGGGTATTCAGGTGACAAGGAACAACACGGCAGTAAGCTCAAAGGGTTATCGAAACAACGACAAGTTTTTCAGGGTATCTTGTAATAACAAGACCAACTGGGGATGAGGGTAAGAATAACAATTGCAAGTAGTTGTCCATAAGGGTTTACGGTGGAAGGGGAATTGCGAACGCGATGATCACAAGTTCTCGAGTTAACAACGGAGAGTATCTTCAGGGTCTTCTGGTGCAGCAGACGATCATCAGTAATAAGGGGCTCTCCGGGTGAAAGTGATAACGAGATCCTAATGTTAGATTTAGTAAAATTCATTTAACCCGAATAGAGGAGAGATCAGAGGCCCAGAGTAAAGGTCGAGGAGTAAAAGATCCTACTACCACCCAATGGCGACGTGTGCCCATAAGACACACAGCCATGTTAGTATAAGTTTTGCAATGTCTAGACTCGACTTCGGCCAAGGAGTTGGGAAGGGGGATTCCTACAGGCAGTCGGCTCTGATACCAACTTGTGACGCCCCCGTTTCAATCGTACACTAATCATACACGCAAACGTGTACGGTCAAGATCAGGGACTCACGGGAAGATATCACAACACAACTCTACAAATAAAATAAGTCATACAAGCATCATATTACAAGCCAGGGGCCTCGAGGGCTCGAATACAAGAGCTCGATCATAGACGAGTCAGCGGAAGCAACAATATCTGAGTACAGACATAAGTTAAACAAGTTTGCCTTAAGAAGGCTAGCACAAACTGGGATACAGATCGAAAGAGGCGCAGGCCTCCTGCCTGGGATCCTCCTAAACTACTCCTGGTCGTCATCGGCGGGTAGCACGTAGTAGTAGGCACCTCCGGTGTAGTAGGAGTCGTCATCGACGGTGGCATCTGGCTCCTGGACTCCAGCATCTGGTTGCGACAACCAGGTAGAAGGGAAAGGGGAAAAGAGGGAGAAAAGCAACCGTGAGTACTCATCCAAAGTACTCGCAAGCAAGGAGCTACGCTACATATGCATGGGTATATGTGTAAAGGCCATATCGGTGGACTGAACTGCAGAATGCCAGAATAAGAGGGGGATAGCTAGTCTTATCGAAGACTACGCTTCTGGCAGCCTCCGTCTTGCAGCATGTAGGAGAGAGTAGACTGAAGTCCTCCAAGTAGCATCGTATAGCATAATCCTAACCGATGATCCTCCCCTTGTCGCCCTGTGAGAGAGCGATCACCGGTTGTATCTGGCACTTGGAAGGGTGTGTTTTATTAAGTATCCGGTTCTAGTTGTCATAAGGTCAAGGTACAACTCCAAATCGTCCTGTTACCGAAGATCACGGCTATTCGAATAGATTAACTTCCCTGCAGGGGTGCACCACATACCCCAACACGCTCGATCCCATTTGGCCGGACACACTTTCCTGGGTCATGCCCGGCCTCGGAAGATCAACACGTCGCAGCCCCACCTAGGCCAACAGAGAGGTCAGCACGCCGGTCTAAACCTAAGCGCACAGGGGTCTGGGCCCATCGCCCTTAGCACACCTGCACGTTGCGTACGCGGCCGGAAGCAGAACTAGCCCCCTTAATACAAGAGCAGGCTTATGTTCCAATCCGGCGTGCGCCACTCAGTCGCTGACGTCACGAAGGCTTCGGCTGATACCACGACGCCGGGATACCCATAACTACTCCCGCGTAGATGGTTAGTGCGTATAGACCAAATGGCCAGACTTAGATCAAATACCCAGATCTCGTTAAGCGTGTTAAGTATCCGCGAACGCCGACCAGGGCCAGGCCCACCTCTCTCCTAGGTGGTCGGAACCTGCCCTGCCGCTCCGCCTCAAAACTCCACTCGCGGGTGCTCCTCAAGCCGACCCGTCTTTAGTCACCACATGTATCATGTATAAAGTATATAGTATATACCCGTGATCAACTCCCGAGTGATCACGGCCCGATAGTATAGCATGGCAGACGGACAAGGATGTAGGGCCACTGATGAAAAACTAGCATCCTATACTAAGCATTAGGATTGCAGGTAAGGTAACAACAGTAGTAGCAAGGACAGGCTATGCATCAGTATAGGATTAACGGGAAGCAGTAACATGCTACGCTACTCTAATGCAATCAGTATAGAGAAGAGTAGGCGATATCTGGTGATCAAAGGGGGGGGGGCTTGCCTGGTTGCCCTGGCAAGAGAGAGGGGTCGTCAACTCCGTAGTCGAACTGGGCAGCAGCAGTGTCGGTCTCGTAGTCTACCGGAGAGAAGAGGGGGAAGAAACAATGAATACCATGTAAACAGATGCATATGGATGCATGACATGACAAGTAACGATGCTAGGCGTGCCCTAACGTGGTATGAGGTGGTACCGGTTAAGGGGGGAAACATCCGGGAAAATACCCCCGGGGTTTCGTGTTTTCGGGCAGAGGAGCCGGAGGGGGAAAGTTGCGGGTTCGATAGGTTAGGGGTGTGTTGCGGACGAACGGACCGCGTATCCGGATTCGTCTCGTCGTTCTGAGCAACTTTCATGTTGAAAATATTTTAATCCGAGTTACGGATTAAAAGATATGATTTTCTAAAGATTTTATTAATTTCTGGAATTTAATTAATTATTTAATCCAACATTATCCAGAATAGTAAATGATGACGTCAGCATGACATCAGAATGATGTTAGCTGTCAACGTTGACCATTGACCTGGTCAACCTGTCAGGTGGGTCCCACCTGTCAGGGGCTGTTACCTAATTAACTACTGTTTCGTTAATTTAATTATCTAATTAGATTAATTTAAACAGGATTAATTAACTTAATTAATTTAGTTAATTAATTAATTAATTAAATTCATTTTTATTATTTGTTTTACTTATATATTTATTAATTTATTTATTATTATTATTATTATTATTATTTTTAAAACCATTTTATTATTATTACCTATTTCATTTTCGTTCATAGGGGGGTGGGCCCCGTTTGTCTGAGGCACAGAGGCCTTGCGGGTCGGGCGTGCGGGCGTAGGGGCGGGCGCCGGCCCGAGCCAAAGGAGGCGCTGGGGCAACGGGGGCTGCGGCGAGGTGCGCTGGGCGCAGCGGGCGCCCGCACTGGATGCAACCAGTCGGGGCCACGACGAGAGAGGGGGGGGGTTCGCCGGCGTGGCAGTGGCGAGGCCACGGCGGGAAAAATGGGAGGAGCAGGGCGCGGGCGCGGTCGCCGGTACGGGGGAGCCACAGCGAGGAGGTGGCTGGCCGGAGCGGGGCGGGCACGGAGCGGAACGGCGGACGGCGGCGGCCACCGCAGGCATCGTGCGGCCACGGGGAGTAGGGGGGAGAGGGCGCGGCCACGGGCGCGAGGGCCACGGTGAGCGCGGGGTGCGTGCGCGCGCACGGCCAGGGCGCAGCCGGCGCGTGCGGCCCACGGCGGGGCGGCAACGGCGTAACGGGGGGGTACGACGCCGGTGACGGAGAAGGGAGAGGAGGGAGCTCACGGGGGGGGGAGTAGGGTAACGGCAGTGGGCTCGGGGACGGTCGGGGGGGTCCGATGAGGGAGAGGACGAGGACGACGTCGGCGGTGGTTGCGCGGGCTTCGGGCGGCGGCGCCCAATCGGCGAGGGGCGGCGCGGATCGATCCGGCGACCTCGGGGTTGGTGACGGGGCGAGGCGACGGCGGCGATGCGGGTGGGGGCTGGCGGAGCGCCGGCGTTGGGTGGTTCGGGGGGGGGGAACGGCGGTGGTCTCCTCCCGATCCAGATCGGGGGAGAGGGGGATATTTCGGGGGGGGAGTGGGGGCTGTCGGTGGGGAGTGGGGGGGAGGAGTGGATAAGGGAGAGGACGTGGGGGCCGACCTGGGCCGGCCTGGTTGGCCCGATGGCCAGGTGGGCCGCGGTCCAGCAGGGGGGGGGGCTTCTCTTTCCTTTTTTTGTTAGTTTAGTTTTTCTCTTTTGTATTTTCTTTTCTTTTATTTATTTTCTTTTCTGTTTTATTTTAAGTTCCCTTTTATTACAGTTTTATAAAAACACTAGCACCTAAATTTGTATTTATAAATATACTACTGCCACCTTAATTCTCAACCGAAAATAAAATAGTTTAATATTTTATAAAATTCAATAGGCATGTATTTAATTGTTTTAACTACTGTTTTAATTATCTTAGAGCCTTTAAACACTTTATCAAAGTTTGGTTTCTCCACCATAATTACCTATGCATTATTTAGTTCACTCCGAACATTTTAGTTTTAAAGTTTGGAAACTTTTGTTGTTTGCCTATGTTTTAAATTTGAATTTGAATCGGGTTCGAATCAACGCGAGTTTAATCACAGAAATGGAGGTGACGTGGCATCATTAGCTTGGGATTACTGTAGTCTAATTATCCGGGCGTCACATATGAACATGTGTGCAAACTAATCATCTATGAACATGGGTGCAAATTAATTCATCTACATAAACTAAAATGAATCAGGAACTGCAGCATTTTGTCACTGTCCTTGGGAAGCCAATGGAGAATCCTGCCATATATCCATTGTTTAACCCACTTTTTTCATTAATGTATCCCTGCCATGAACATTTTCTTGTATTTGGGTTCATTACCCCACTTCTTTCATTAATGTATCCCTTGTGAAACTTATGCTCATCTAGTTAACAAGACAAACCCCAATGCCATGAAAAAAACCAGAGTATCTGCTGAAATCAGAATGTGAATCAGATTTAAAAATCCACATCCAACATGAAGATCTATGCTAGATCCCTACAATCCTACATACGTAGAACTAGCACGCCCAAGTGAAATTGATGCTCATCTAGTTAACAAGAAAAACCCCAATGTCATGAAAAAAATAGAGCAAAAAACAGAGTACTACCTCAGATAGCTCATCGATGGCATCCTCGTTGAAGTCGCTACCCTTCCTGCAATCTACGTCGAACTCCTTTATGGCGTTCTCCTCGAAGAGCTCTTCGATTTCGTCATGCACCTTGCGCTTACGCCTTCTCATCTCCTCCTCCTCCAGATCTTCCCCGACCTTGTGCTCGCCGACGGGTGCCTCGACGGCTGTGATGGCAGCGGGAGCAGGCACAACGGTCGTAGCACCGCCAGCTTCCGCCGCTACGGCGGACTCAGCCGCTCCACCTACGGCTGCGGCCACGGCAGCAGACTGCTCTGCTCCGATGGTTTCCTCCGGCTCGTCCGCCACATCTTCACGTCCGCGCTTCATCGTCGGTCGAAGACAGGAGGAGGGAGGCGTAGGAAGGGAGGAGGATGGTGAGGAAGGAGGAGAGGGTGGTGAGGTGGTGAGGAAGGAAGAGAGGGTGGGGAGAGGACGAGGGTTTTCTACCCGATTTGGGGAAGAAATGCACCGCTCCTGCCTCTTGGAGTTACCGAGAAGCCGTGGGTGCCGATTTGACTTGACACACCCACCCGGCCGTCCCCATTCCACATGGGGACGTGGCGGTCGTGCACGCGGTCGTGCACCTCCTGCGGTTTGCCATCAATTGCTATCGGTCTCACAAGTGTGTCCCCTTGTCATCCACACAACCGAGCCGCCACATGTACCACATTTTTCTTTCTCCCCGTCTCGACCACTCCACATCTTTCTTTCTCCCCTTCTCGACCAGCGCCGCCACCGCCATCTCCCGACGACCCCTCTCTTCGCTGACGGTGCGCGGCCGCCGCCAACTCTGGCAAGTACGTGAGATCTCCCCTCTTCTTCCCTTCCCCAACCGCGTCTCCCTACGGAGGCGGATCTGAGCCGATTGGTTTGGACTGAAACTTAGTTTTTGGATTGGATCTTGATTTGGTTTCTATGGTTTGAGACCAAATCAATCAATTAGTTTGAGCTGCCACTGTTGGAAATATGCTCTAGAGGCAATAATAAATTGATTATTATTATATTTCCTTGTTCATGATAATCGTTTATTATCCATGCTAGAATTGTATTGATAGGAAACTCAGATACATGTGTGGATACATAGACAACACCATGTCCCTAGTGAGCCTCTAGTTGACTGGCTCGTTGATCAATAGATGGTTACGATTTCCTGACCATGGACATTGGATGTCGTTGATAAAGGGATCACATCATTAGGAGAATGATGTGATGGACAAGACCCAATCCTAAGCCTAGCACAAAGATCGTGTAGTTCGTATGCTAAAGCTTTTCTAATGTCAAGTATCATTTCCTTAGACCATGAGATTGTGCAACTCCTGGATACCGTAGGAATACTTTGGGTGTGCCAAACGTCACAACGTAACTGGGTGGCTATAAAGGTACACTACAGGTATCTCCGAAAGTGTCTGTTGGGTTGGCACGAATCAAGACTGGGATTTGTCACTCCGTGTAAACGGAGAGGTATATCTGGGCCCACTCGGTAGGACATCATCATAATGTGCACAATGTGACCAAGGAGTTGATCATGGGATGATGTGTTACGGAACGAGTAAAGAGACTTGCCGGTAACGAGATTGAACAAGGTATCGGGATACCGACGATCGAATCTCGGGCAAGTATCGTACCGATGGACAAAGGGAATTGCATACGGGATTGATTAAGTCCTTGACATCGTGGTTCATCCGATGAGATCATCGTGGAACATGTGGGAGCCAACATGGGTATCCAGATCCCGTTGTTGGTTATTGACCGGAGAGTCATCTCGGTCATGTCTGCATGTCTCCCGAACCCGTAGGGTCTAC
Source organism: Triticum urartu (assembly GCF_056163025.1). Lineage (NCBI taxonomy): Eukaryota > Viridiplantae > Streptophyta > Magnoliopsida > Poales > Poaceae > Triticum > Triticum urartu. The sequence continues at coordinate 93,335,563 of NC_141878.1, forward strand.
ACACTTAAGGTTCGATGATGCTAGGGTTATAAAGGAAGTTTGTATGTGGTTACCGAATGTTGTTCGGAGTCCCGGATGAGATCCCGGACGTCACGAGGAGTTACGGAATGGTCCGGAGGTAAAGATTTATATATGGGAAGTCCTGTTTTGGTCACCAGAAAAGTTTCGGGTTTTATCGGTAACGTACCGGGACCACAGGGAGGGTCCCGGGGGTCCACCAAGTGGGGCGACAAGCCCCGGAGGGCTGCATGGGCCAAGTGTGGGAGGGGATCAGCCCCAGGTGGGCTGGTGCGCCCCCCCACCAAGGCCCAAGGCGCAAGGGAGAGGAGAAGGGGGCAAACCCTAGGGCAGATGGGCCCTAAGGCCCACCCAGGTGCGCCTCCCCCTCTCCCCTCCCCTTGGCCGCCCCTAGATGGGATCTAGGGGGCTGCCGCCACCCCTAGGGAGGGAACCCTAGGTGGGGGCGCAGCCCCTCCCCTTCCCCTATATATAGTTGAGGTATGGGCTGTTCAATACACATGAGTTCCTCTCCCTGTTGGTGCAGCCCTACCCCTCTCCCTCCTCGTCTCTTGCGGTGCTTGGCGAAGCCCTGCTGGAGTTCCACGCTCCTCCACCACCACCACCACCACGCGCGTTGTGCTGCTGCTGGATGGAGTCTTCCTCAACCTCTCCCTCTCTCCTTGCTGGATCAAGGCATGGGAGACGTCACCGGGCTGTACGTGTGTTGAACGCGGAGGTGCCGTCCGTTCGGCGCTAGGATCTCCGGTGATTTGGATCACGACGAGTACGACTCTATCAACCCCGTTCACTTGAACGCTTCCGCTTAGCGATCTACAAGGGTATGTAGATGCACTCTCCTTCCCCTCGTTGCTGGTTTCTCCATAGATAGATCTTGGTGACACGTAGGAAAATTTTGAATTTCTGCTACGTTCCCCATCAGTGGCATCATGAGCTAGGTCTATTGCGTAGTTACTATGCACGAGTAGAACACAAAGTTGTTGTGGGTGTTGATTTTGTTCAATATGCTTACCGTTACTAGTCCAATCTTGTTTCGACGGTATTGTGGGATGAAGCGGCCCGGACCGACCTTACACGTACTCTTACGTGAGACAGGTTCCACCGACTGACATGCACTAGTTGCATAAGGTGGCTAGCGGGTGCCAGTCTCTCCCACTTTAGTCAGAACGGATTCGATGAAAAGGGTCCTTATGAAGGGTAAATAGCAATTGGCATATCACGTTGTGGTTTGGCGTAGGTAAGAAACGTTCTTGCTAGAAACCCATAGTAGCCACGTAAAACATGCAAACAACAATTAGAGGACGTCTAACTTGTTTTTGCAGGGTATGCTATGTGATGTGATATGGCCAAGAAGAATGTGATGAATGATATGTGATGTATGAGATTGATCATGTTCTTGTAATAGGAATCACGACTTGCATGTCGATGAGTATGACAACCGGAAGGAGCCATAGGAGTTGTCTTTATTTATTTATGACCTGTGTGTCAACATAAACATCATGTAATTACTTTACTTTATTGCTAACCGTTAGCTGTAGTAGTAGAAGTAATAGTTGGCGAGACAACTTCATGGAGACATAATGATGGAGATCATGATGATGGAGTTCATGGTGTCATGCCGGTGACGATGATGATCATGGAGCCCCGAAGATGGAGATCAAAAGGAGCAATATGATATTGGCCATATCATGTCACTATTTGATTGCATGTGATGTTTATCATGTTTATATATCTTATTTGCTTAGAACGACAGTAGTAAATAAGATGATCCCTCATTAAAATTTCAAGAAAGTGTTCCCCCTAACTGTGCACCGTTGCGAAAGTTCGTCGTTTCAAAGCACCACGTGATGATCGGGTGTGATAGATTCTTACGTTCGAATACAACGGGTGTTGACGAGCCTAGCATGTACAGACATGGCCTCGGAACACATGCAAAACACTTAGGTTGACTTGACGAGCCTAGCATGTACAGACATGGCCTTGGAACACAAGAGACCGAAAGGTCGAGCCTGAGTCGTATAGAAGATACGATCAGCATGAAGATGTTCACCGATGTTGACTAGTCCGTCTCACGTGATGATCGGACACGGCCTAGTTGACTCGGATCATGTAATCACTTAGATGACTAGAGGGATGTCTATCTGAGTGGGAGTTCATAAGATGAACTTAATTATCCTGAACATAGTCAAAAGGTCTTCGCAAATTATGTCGTAGCTCGCGTTTCAGTTCTACTGTTTAGATATGTTCCTAGAGAAAAATTAGTTGAAAGTTGATAGTAGCAATTATGCGGACTAGGTCCGTAAACTGAGGATTGTCCTCATTGCTTCATAGAAGGCTTATGTCCTTAATGCACCGCTCAGTGTGCTGAACCTCGAACGTCGTCTGTGGATGTTGCGAACATCTGACATACACGTTTTGATGACTACATGATAGTTCAGTGCGTAATGCTAAATGGTTTAAAATTGAGGCACCAAAGACGTTTTTGAAACATCGCAGAACATATGAGATGTTCCAAGGACTGAAATTGAGATTTCAGGCTTGTGCCCACGTCAAGAGGTATAAGACCTCCGACGATTTTCTTAGCCTGCAAACTAAGGGAGAAAAGCTCAATTGTTGAGCTTGTGCTCAGATTGTCTGAGTACAACAATCGCTTGAATCGAGTGGGAGTTGATCTTCCAGATGAAATAGTGATGGTTCTCTGAAGACATTACCACCAAGCTGCTAGAGCTTCATGATGAACTATAATATATCAGGGACATATATGATGATCCTTGAGATATTCGCGATGTTTGACACCACAAAAGTAGAAATCAAGAAGGAGCATCAATTGTTGATGGTTGGTGAAACCACTAGTTTCAAGAAGGGCAAGGGCAAGAAGGGATACTTCATGGAACGGCAAATCAGCTGCTGCTCTAGTGAAGAAACCCAAAGTTGAACCCAAGCCTGAGACTAAGTGCTTCTGTAATATGGGGAACAGTCACTGAAGCAGAACCACCCTAGATACCTGGTAGATGAGAAGGCTGGCAAAGTCAACAGAAGTATATTGGATATGCATTATAATGTGTACTTTACTAGTACTCCTAGTAGCACCAAGGTATTAGATACCGGTTCGGTTGCTAAGTGTTAGTAACTCGAAACAAAAGGTTACGGAATAAACGGAGACTAGCTAAAAGGTGAGATGACGATATGTGTTGGAAATTGTTTCACAACTAATACAGCCTGGAACACCATAGTGTGATGGTGTGTCCGAACATCATAACTGCACCCTATTGGATATGATGCATACCATGATGTCTCTTATCGAATTACCACGATAGTTTATGGGTTAGGCATTAAAGACAACCACATTCACTTTAAATAGGGCACCACGTAATTCCGATGAGATGACACCATATGAACTATGGTTTAGAGAAACCTAAGCTGTCATTTCTTAGAAGTTTGGGGCTGCGACGCTTATGTGAAAAAGTTTCAGGCTGATAAGATCGAACCCAAAGCGGATAAATGCATCTTCATAGGACACCCAAAACAGTTGGGTATACCTCCTGTCTCAGATCCGAAAGCAATAAGGGATTGTTTCTAGAATCGGGTCCTTTCTCGAGGAAAAGTTTCTCTCGGAAGAATTGAGTGGGAGGATGGTGGAGACTTGATGAGGTTATTGAACCGTCTCTTCAACTAGTGTGTGGCAGGGCACAGGGAGTTGTTCCTGTGGCACCTACACCAATTGAAGTGGAAGCTTATGATGGTGATCATGAAACTTCAGATCAAGTCACTACCAAACCTCGTGGGATGACAAGGATGCGTACTACTTCAGAGTGGTACGTAATCCTGTCTTGGAAGTCATGTTGCTAGAAAACAATGAACCTACGAGCTATGGAGAAGCGATGGTGGGCCCGGATTCCGATAAATGGCTCGAGGCCATAAAATCCGAGAGAGGATCCATGTATGAAAACAAAGTGTAGACTTTGGCAGAACAGCTCGATGGTCGTAAGGCTGTTGAGTATAGATAGATTTTTTAAAAGGAAGACGGACAATGATGGCAAGTATCACCATTAAGAAAGCTCGACTTGTCGTTAAGATGTTTCCCAACAAGTTCAAGGAGTTGACTACGATGAGACTTTCTCACTCGTAGCGATGCTAAGAGTCTGTTGGAATTATATTAGCGATTACTGCATTATTTATGAAATCTTGCAGGTAGGATGTCAAAACATTGTTTCCTCGAAGATTTTTGAGGAAAGGTTGTATGTGGTACAACCGGAAGGTTTTGTCAATCCTGAAAGATGCTAACAAGTATGCAAAGCTCCAGCAATCCTTCTGAGGACTGGAGTAAGCATCTCGGAGTTGGAATGTATGCTTTGATGAGATGATCAAAGATTTTGGGTGTATACAAAGTTTATGAGAAACTTGTATTTCCAAAGAAGTGAGTGGGAGCACTATAGAATTTCTGATGAATATATGTTGTTGACATATCGTAGATCAGAAATGACGTAGAATTTTTGGAAAGCATATAGGGTTATTTGGAAAGTGTTTTTCAATGGAAAGCCTGGATTAAGCTACTTGAACATTGAGCATCAAGATCTATAAGGATAGATCAAAACGCTTAATGGTACTTTCAAATGAGCACATACCTTGACATGATCTTGAAGGTGTTCAAGATGGATCAGTCAAAGAAGGAGTTCTTGCCTGAGTTGTAAGGTATGAAGTTAAGACTTAAAGCTCGACCACGGCAGAATAGAGAGAAAGGACGAAGGTCGTCCCCTATGCTTAAGACATAGGCTCTACAGTATGCTATGCTATGTACCGCACCTGAAGTGTGCCTTGCCATGAGTCAGTCAAGGGGTACAAGAGTGATCCAAGAATGGATCACAGGACAATGGTCAAAGTTATCCTTAGTAACTAGTGGACTAAGGAATTTTCTCGATTATGGAGGTGGTAAAAGAGTTCGTCGTAAAGGGTTACGCCGATGCAAACTTTGACACTAATCCAGATTATTCTGAGTAGTAAACTGGATTCGTATAGTAGAACAGTTATTTGGAATAGCTCCAAATAGAACGTGGTAGCAGCATCTAGGAGATGACAAAGAGATTTGTAAAGCACACACGGATCTGAAAGATTCAGATCCGTTGACTATAACATCTCTCACAAGCATAACATGATCAAACCCAGAACTCATCGAGTGTTAATCACATGGTAATGTGAACTAGATTATTGACTCTAGTAAACTCTTTGGGTGTTAGTCACATGGGGATGTGACCTTGAGTGTTAATCACATATCGATGTGAACTGGATTATTGACTCTAGTGCAAGTGGGAGACTGTTGGAAATATGCCCTAGAGGCAATAATAAATTGATTATTATTATATTTCCTTGTTCATGATAATCGTTTATTATCCATGCTAGAATTGTATTGATAGGAAACTCAGATACATGTGTGGATACATAGACAACACCATGTCCCTAGTGAGCCTCTAGTTGACTGGCTCGTTGATCAATAGATGGTTAAAATTTCCTGACCATGGACATTGGATGTCGTTGATAAAGGGATCACATCATTAGGAGAATGATGTGATGGACAAGACCCAATCCTAAGCCTAGCACAAAGATCGTGTAGTTCGTATGCTAAAGCTTTTCTAATGTCAAGTATCATTTCCTTAGACCATGAGATTGTGCAACTCCTGGATACCGTAGGAATACTTTGGGTGTGCCAAACGTCACAACGTAACTGGGTGGCTATAAAGGTACACTACAGGTATCTCCGAAAGTGTCTGTTGGATTGGCACGAATCAAGACTGGAATTTGTCACTTCGTGTAAACGGAGAGGTATCTCTGGGCCCACTCGGTAGGACATCATCATAATGTGCACAATGTGACCAAGGAGTTGATCATGGGATGATGTGTTACGGAACGAGTAAAGAGACTTTCCGGTAACGAGATTGAACAAGGTATCGGGATACCGACGATCGAATCTCGGGCAAGTATCGTACCGATGGACAAAGGGAATTGCATACGGGATTGATTAAGTCCTTGACATCGTGGTTCATCCGATGAGATCATCGTGGAACATGTGGGAGCCAACATGGGTATCCAGATCCCGTAGTTGGTTATTGACCGGAGAGTCATCTCGGTCATGTCTGCATGTCTCCCGAACCCGTAGGGTCTACACACTTAAGGTTCGATGACGCTAGGGTTATAAAGGAAGTTTGTATGTGGTTACCGAATGTTGTTCGGAGTCCCGGACGTCACGAGGAGTTACGGAATGGTCCGGAGGTAAAGATTTATATATGGAAAGTCCTGTTTTGGTCATCGGAAAAGTTTCGGGTTTTATCGGTAACGTACCGGGACCACCGGGAGGGTCCCGGGGGTCCACCAAGTGGGGCCACAAGCCCCGAAGGGCTGCATGGGCCAAGTGTGGGAGGGGACCAGCCCCAGGTGGGCTGGTGCGCCCCCCACCAAGGCCCAAGGCGCAAGGGAGAGGAGAAGGGGGCAAACCCTAGGGCAGATGGGCCCTAAGGCCCACCCTGGTGCGCCTCCCCCTCTCCCCTCCCCTTGGCCGCCCCTAGATGGGATCTAGGGGGCTGCCGCCACCCCTAGGGAGGGAACCCTAGGTGGGGGCGCAGCCCCTCCCCTTCCCCTATATATAGTTGAGGTATGGGCTGTTCTATACACATGATTTCCTCTCGCTGCTGGTGCAGCCCTACCCCTCTCCCTCCTCGTCTCTTGCGGTGCTTGGCGAAGCCCTGCTGGAGTTCCATGCTCCTCCACCACCACCACGCCGTTGTGCTGCTGCTGGATGGAGTCTTCCTCAACCTCTCCCTCTCTCCTTGCTGGATCAAGGCATGGGAGACGTCACCGGGCTGTACGTGTGTTGAACGCGGAGGTGCAGTCCGTTCGGCGCTAGGATCTCCGGTGATTTGGATCACGACGAGTATGACTCCATCAACCCCGTTCACTTGAACGCTTCCGCTTAGCGATCTACAAGGGTATGTAGATGCACTCTCCTTCCCCTCGTTGCTGGTTTCTCCATAGATAGATCTTGGTGACATGTAGGAAAATTTTGAATTTCTGCTACGTTCCCCAACAGCCACTACTACCTACTACTGCTTCAAATCCAAGAGCCGCTGTTGCCGGCCGGAGCTCGTCGGCTCTCTCGAGCTTTGACGCCATGTCTGATCTAGATTCACGACGTCCCTCGCATATGGCTTTGTCCATGGTTTGAACCTTTGGATTCAATCCAAAAGTTGAAAACGGTTTGGACTGGGTTGGATGACGAGCATGTATAGTTCGGTTTGGTCTAGATTCTAAATGAAAATATTTGGATTGGTTTGGTTTTGATGTGTGCCGTGGATTGGACTGGTTTTAGTTTGGATGCCGAACTATTCCCAGGTTTAGATGAGACGGGCATTGCCATTTTCATTGGCATTGCTTTATTACGTAGATGATAGAAAATAGATTGATTGACCATTGTCAGTATAGGTTATCACTATGATTTATTATATGTATGATCTTTGTATTGTACTATGTACAATTCAACTTAGAGTTCAACATGTTCTGTGTAGAATGGAGGAAGCACAATGTAGACGCTGCAACTCACGGTGTCGGACCAGCCTTTCTACTGCCACGCTGTTCGGCATCTACTTCCAACCTTCTTTTGTTTTTGCAGCGGTAACAATTTATATGAACCTTCTAACAGTACATTCTTTTTGTTTTTTTTGCTATTTCCACTAATGTATTGTGTCTGTTATTTGTTTTTATCTTACACAGATCGTACCATGCAATGTGAGATTGGCATTCAATGAGCTCGTCGCAGACACCGTGACCTTCGACGCTCTTGGGGGCCCATACACTATGCAGGTCGAGAAGGGGCGAAAGATAACCTAGATAGGAGGAGATGATTGGGATCGTTTCATCGCCCACATGCGTCTTAGTGGGGGTGAATTGATCAGCTTCTCCTTCAGAAGAGATAGGCCCAGGATTTCTGTTATCTATCTAAATTTGATTCCGGATAGTGAGGATGAAGTTCATGAGGAGGAAGATGGTGCTAATTCAGATGATGACGATTCAGATGATGATGAGAACCCACTTGTTGAATACATGTATGCCCAAGGACTCAGACTGGGCGACGAGGAAATCGGCAACCTCTAGGACATGCTTCCGCTACGTGAAGACTACCTAGGGAAGCCATTCGTGACCCGCCTCACAAGGACGAATGTTAAACGGCATATCATGGTATGTTACTTAGTGTGGTAATTACATGATATGCATGCTTAGTTAGTGTAGTAGTTCATATGATATGCATGTTGTAGGGCTGTGATGAGAGGCCTAGTTTAGAACTCATTTAGTGAAGAATTTTATGGCATGCATGTAGTGTAGTAATATGCGATGATATGCTTAGTGTACGCAGTAATCTAATGATATGCCTAATTACTGTAGTAATTTGATGCTTGGTGTATAGTGCAGTGATGTGATGATATATATGCTCAGTGTTGAATCCAATGATATATGTGTCTTGAAGTGTATGCTTTGTTGATAATTGCATGTGACATGATCATATATCATGTCAACTGTTTTCAGAAATTACCTAAGAGGTTACTTGATAGCTGTGGCATCGACCCGGACGAAGAAGGCATGGCTGCTGGACTACGCCTTACCAGAACGGGCTCCATCACCAGCCGTGCCTATGCAATGGACACGGACGGTCGCACTGTCTTGAGCAGGGCAGGGTGGAAGAAGTTCCTTCGTGCCAAGAATCTTCGGGTAGGACAGGCCATCCTACTCACTATTGCGAACACCCGTCACCATGACTTGAGGATGATGATCACCATCCACCTCATTTAGAACTGGGGTGGGCCATGTATCAATGTGAAATGAACTTGTTATGTTAGCTCTTGTTTGCGAGTACTTGTCGTGTATTATCGTACCTATATCTACTCATATCTAGGTACTATTGCTTGTGATGGATTGCAACTATTATTAACTGGTAACTAATGCTCTACTAGCTATGATTATTCCACTCTGTGATGTTTTATAGGCTGTAGTGTGACATGGTAACTGTTATATATGGTAGAGGCTTGTCTCTAAGACCTTGTACAATGCAAGGTGCTTAGGGATGTGCTTCCACTCTGTGATGTTTTGTACGTGCCAGGTTGTAGTATGAAATGCTAACTGTTCTATATGGTAGTGGCTGGTCTCTAATTGGACCGACATGTTGAACTAGTATCAATGGTAGAGGCATTTCGTTATGCGCCACATCCAACAGTTCACATAATTAATTATCCAAAGATTAAGGTATGAAACCCTTGGTCATACATAGCAACATTTCGTTCCTAAAAATTAAGGTACTTCCACATTCAAACTAACAATACTACAAATTCGAAGGAACTACTTAATACATTAACATCACATAGGGAAGTAGCCCTGGTCCAACGGCTTGAGAAATGATGAACAAAAACTGAAAGAAGAAGGATCAGCCAGTAGCAGCACCATCAGCCTCCCAGCCTCACAACTTCAGCCAGCCTGGTGAACTCCAGGTTTTTTCCTGCAAAACACACATGTGATGTTGGAGGCAAGAAAATAAATATGCCAAGGGTCTTGCCACGGCATCTAATCGCACGGAATGCTAGTACAAATGATGGAGAACAAAACATCCAACATGAGCAAATTCATAGGAGTTCTAGATCCATGGATACCATCAAGAAAAAATGCTCAGTTTTAATTCAGACACAAGACTTGGTGAAAACATGCATATTCATATCAGCAACATTGATATGGCATCTTTGCAAGCTTGGGTCAGTGACTTGTCTTGTGTTTCATGGCATGACAATAATTTTAATAATAAATAGACATGAAATTGACCCAAACTCATGTACAAAGTTAGGCCATATGATGCATGGATTAATTCACACATAAATGACAAAATGCCAACTTTGTATAGAATTTGCAGTACTGTAATATTTCAGTGTGTACCGGTGTGTACTGAAACTGCAGTAGTGAAATAATTCAGTGTGCATCGGTGTGTACTGAAATTGTAGTAACAAAATATTTCAGTGCCTACCGGTGTGTACCGAAATATTTCAGTGTCTACCACTACAACATTACAAATTTTGCCTAGGGAAGTACCGAAATATTTCAGTGCCTACCGGTGTGTAGCGAAATATTTCAGTGTCCACCACTACAACATTACAAATTTTGCCTAGGGTAGTTCCGAAATATTTCAGTGCCTACCGGTGTCTACCGAAATATTTCAGTGTCTACCACTAGAACATTACTAATTTTTCCTAGGGTTCATATGATGCCTAGGGTTCACATACATCATAATCCATCCTCCAAATCCATGTACTCAAATGTTCATGCAATTCATTGAGATTAAAATGCCATCTAGCATTCCCTCTCTGAGCTATTATGATCAGTATCACCACGATGTAAGCACGAGCAGTAGGAAGATGAGGAGTGGGGAAGCTTACTCTAAACATAGCTACCGCCGCCGTTCAGACGAGGAGAGCGGCGAGGGAAGCGTGGAGAATGGCGGGGAAGCGAGGTCGCGACCACTGTCCTCCTCATCTTGCGCTTCAGAGTCTCCGGCGACTCGGTTGGAGGCTGCACAATCTGCAACGGCACCTCGTGCACGGTGGGTTCCTGATCCAGTGGATGCTCTACCCTGGATCTGAACGCCCACCACCTCCGCCTGGTCCACTCGCTGGACGAATTGGCCTGCTCCATCGCCCAGAGGAGGATCTCGATCTTGTGAATCGGTTGTGCGGGCGGGGGGAAAAGCTTTGCCCTCTCCTTCTTCGTCAAATTCTTGAGAGTGGCCATTGTCGTCCAGCTCATCTGCCTTGTGTTGTCAAACCAAGAACGGATCTCCCTCAACCTGGCCAACTTGACCTGGTCGCCGTCGGCGATCTGCACGAAGTCGGTGTTCTCACCGCCGTCCATCAGCTCGATCTGCCGTTGAAGAGGGGGTGGGGTGGGTGGGGGGGGGGGTTGCCTGAGTGGAGCGAAGTTGCAGCGGCAAGAAGGAGGAGATGACTGCGGTGGACTTGGAGGAGAGGGAGGAGATGGCCGCCGATAAGTAATTGTGGAATGTGTAGCACCATGGCGGCGGTTATGCATTCGACGAGAGGGGCGGCGCGTGCAAATTTTCCTAGGACTAAACTGCCCCTAGATTAAAACGCGTCCCCACCTTGTCACGAGTATCGGTCCCAGGGGCGGCGCGTGCAAATTTTCCTAGGACTAAACTGCCCCTAGATTAAAACGCGTCCCCACCTTGTCACGAGTACCGGCCCCACTCGTTTTAGTACTTTCGCGTACTTTCATCGGAGTACTACCCAGTACTTCGTATTTGTCTGCCGTTAGATCGACATCAACGAACGGTTCTAAAAAAGCCCAACCACTCTAAAATTTGTATTAAAGAAAATACCATTGCCCTTCGAAAATTGAAACATGTGGATTTCAAAGACCGTTTTAATGAGATGCATTCAACTATATACTAAAAGTTAGCTTGAGCTTTTAGTCCAAGCAATTCTTAACTAATGGGGCCGACATGGAAAAGCATATTTGTACCACAACCTCATGTGACAAAGTTGCTTTTCAAAAAATATATGTAGGGATACATCAATATTGAATCTGGTTTTGAAGACCTTGTTACAAGGAGCATAACGGTGAAGACAAATTTTGATTTGAGTGCTCGGCTCAAAATTAATTTATTTTTTAAATTTGACGACATCGCAATATGTCACTAACATCATATATTTTTTATATGTGATACCACGCTAATTTTCCTGGTGCATGTGAGAGCCTGTGTGCGTCGGAAAAGTGAAAAGTGCATATGCACTTGTTAGGCCTTGTACAACGTAGGTGTTTACACTGGTGCCTCAGAGAAAACTCTTTTTTTTTTCTCTGCAAGTGCTTACACAGATGCTTAGAAGTGGGACAGAAGCAAACTTTGGCTTCCGGTGCCAGCCGATGCTTAGGGACTAGGGAGATAACTGCTCTCCGTCCGTCACGAGTGTGACAGGTTTAAAGCAACTAAGCACCGATCCGAAGCACTCTCCATCGTGTGACAATTTTTTTTTTTGAAGCTATGTGACAAAATTTCTTTGAGATGCAACAATACTCTCTTTAAGCACCGGTGCACAAGAACGCAGCACAATACATGGCCTTAGCTTACAAGTGTGGTGGCAAGGTTTTTCTTGGGAGGAGATGAAAATAAGAGGATTTGGGTTATATCCCATCCGAAGATTACGTGACTCGCACATACGTCTCTCGGCTCGTGCGTCTCGCGTGAGGCCGGTCGGGAGTTGATGCCCCCCGTCGGTGCCGCCGTAAATCGGCTTCGTTTTCTGTCACCTTAGGGCATGAAGGCGTGGTGGATCTCAGCTCTTGCCGGCGGGAAGGCTACTGCTTCATTTTTAAAGGTTTTCCTGTGTGCGTTTAGAGTATGTGTTCTGTTCAGGAAGACGAGACGGCGATGGCTTAGTAAAGTTAGAATATGGTTCTCCCTGCCTAGTCTCCGTTCTGGTGGCGCGTCTAGCATCATCAGAGGGCGTGTGGAGATGTATCTCTGGCGGATCTCGCGGGATTCGGTCGGCGTTTGTCTTTGGTGGATCCACATGGATCCGGCCTTCGTTAGTCTATGTTCATGTGTCTTCAGATTGTATCCTTCTATTCTACACTTCTCTTCATCGACGGCGATTACTGTTCTGATGTGTTGCTTCTTTTGGGTCTTAGCACAACAACTTCCCGACTGTCTACTATAATAAGGTTTGCCCGGCTCCAGTGTGGGAGGGACGATGATGGCGGCGCGCCTTCGGCTCGCTCGAGTGCTTGTAGTTGTCGTTGGTCTATGGACCTGGATGTAATTTTTACTTTTAGATTCTTTGTACTGATTTGAAAGATGATGAATAGATTGAAAGTTTATCCCGCAAAAAAAGATGAAAATAAAAGAAAGATGCACGGGAGAAAGTGGAAGAGAGATAGCTATTCCCAAATTGGAGGATAGAACGGGTTTTTGAGATGTTCACTTTTAACCAGGCTTTGCTCACTCAACAAGTTTGGAGGCTGCTAACTAACCCCAACTCCTTGTCTATCAGATTACTAAAAGGGTGAGGCACTGCATGTTGGACTGATTAAGAGGGTAGGGGATGGTTCATCGATCAACCCATGGGATGATCCATGGATTCATGATAACCGCGGGCTGAAGCCAGTGGTGAAGAACTAAGGCTCTAGTACATAGAGTTAGCGAGTTAATTCAAGAGGAGTCAGGAGAATCAAAATCTTAGCGGGTATGATAATGCAGCAAATGCCATGATCACGTGCACATAGACACAGGCGCACAACAGGTAATCAAGTTTTGGGAGTATGATGGATAAAAATTGAGTGCTATTCCGCATGAAGTTGAGGCATTGAGTGTAAATTTTAGTTTTTTTTTTCTCATTTGAGGTTTGTGGGGAGGAATGCTTCGAGAAAAAAAAGGAGCAAGTGAGTCATCCCGCCAAAAAAGGAGCAAGTGAGTCAAGGCGTAAATGTCTTTGGCTTAATTATATCTCTCTCCCTCCTTTCCTCGCCGATGATCTAAGGCAACATTGCAATCAAAGCCCTTGATCAATAAAGCTCATTGATTTGCAAAAAATGCATTGGGACGATCGGCAAGCTCATCAAGTGATTAACCTCTTACTGGTTTCTGAAAAGGTGCGACTAGATCTTAGTTGAATGAATCAATCAAATGACAAAACATATAAAAATAAAGAATAAATAATTTACAAGAAAATTTTATACGGGTCTTCAAATAAGGTCCGACGAATATAACATTAATCAAGACTTCGTTAATTCTCAGTCAATCGGGATTTAGTAATCCCGTTTTGAAAGAGTTAAATTCAACAATCAAACACACACACGGAAAAAAAATATCAAGCGCACACAACCTTACGATTAGCGTTCATGGTCGGCTCCACGACCTCGTCACGCGACAACCCGCACGCTGACCCCATGCACCCCAGCAGGCCGCCGCCTTTCTTCTGCGAGCCGCCGGGCTTCGCCGCCGTCTTCCCCGCACCGTCCGCCGTGAAGCTTACACGCTTCTTGCTCCCGGTCGACGCCGACTCCGTGCCACCCATGGATGAGCTCAGCACCGGCGACGCCACCTCGCTGCCGCCCGGTGAAGACCGCACGGCGGGGAACTGGTGCGCCCGGAGCTGGCCGGCCGAGAACACCATGCTGGCGGGCGACGCCGAGCTGTTGCTGATCGCGGCGCTGAACTCGAAGCTGGCGTCGGTCTCCGCGGGCGGGGTCTGCGGCACCGCCACCACCACCGGCGCGGTCTGGCGGCTGCGGCTGCGGCTCCCACGGCATCGGGACGCCACGCTAGCCCCGTCGGCGTCCGCGGCAGCTACAAGGTCGGCGTCCACGGCCGTCATCAGCTCGAGGAGTGGCCGTGGCTTGCTCATTGTAGCAGAAACCCGAGGGATACCAACTTACCAAGTGATGGAAACCTCATGGCTTAACCTTGGATATAAATACGGGCATGGCGAGCACAAGCGTACAAAGATGTGCGTGGTTTTAGCGGCAAGGGTGGTGATAGAAACAAAGGGTTTGTTATGGATGTCGGGGCGTTGGTATTAACGATGGCGCGCGCTAGCTAGTTGGTTTGGAAGGAGCCATGGCCGCCAGGTTTGGATATCAGTGGGCAACACAAGCGCTAGCTAACTGGAATTTTGCTTGGTGGCTTGGTGCCGTCGTCTTTTGCGCTTTGTCTCGTGAGAAGTGGACCGGGTGATGCTGTGCCCGTCTTTTTTGAGATGGCCAACGTTTTAGTTTCTGAGGTGAGAGTGAAGAAGATGTCAAAGTCACCACTTACACAAAATGGCGATATAATACTTACCCAAAATTGTGGCATATAAAAGCTTAGCTTTTATTAATCTTTATCTATTCTTAATGGAGCAGTTGGTAGTCTCATTTTCAAGTTTATTTTCGTTCCATCATTTTCGTCCGTTTTTTTTCACTGATTTTTTTGTCCCCCTCCCACCACCCCTCTCCCACCTACGCAGCCAAAAAACCAACCCGCAAAAAACCATACCTATCGATCCCCTCGACGACACAGAGCCGCCGTCCTCTCGTGCAATCTCGCTGCCGCCACCCTCCGATCCGCTCCTCCTCTCCCGAGGATACGCAGCCGCATCCGCCGACGCCGATCCGGGCAGACGCGGCCGTCGTGGATCACGAGGACACCGCCACCACCGGCGCCTAGGATATATCGCCCGTCACGGATCAGCATCCCCAGGACGCCGCCGCCGCCGTGGATCCACTACCACGCACAGCTCGGGCCCAAGCCGTGTGCGCCCTTTGTCTGGATGTCGATCGGGGGCGACGTGAGGAGGGACAAGGTAGAGAAAGGGGGTCAGATTAGCGCCGCAGTAGAGGTGAGTGAAGGGGCCGGGGTTGCGTCAGCCGCCGAGATGCGCGAGAGGATCGGATCTGTGCAAAGCGGATTCATCAGAGCACTTCGCTCCCGCTGCCTTTGGCCTGATGCTTAGATGAATTGATGCGTAAGTTTGAATCCTTTCATTTTCACTTCTCTAATGGGTGGCTGAGGCTTAATGCTTTGATGGATCGATGCATCCTAGAACTGGCTGATATGTGCGTGTGTGTGCACATTTTTTTCTTTTGATCTTTGTAGAGATTGGTTCAGCTTCTCTGCTTATGGATTTCTTCATTCTTCTGTCTCTGTGTGTCACTCTGTTGCCGAATGATCTGGTGATTTTTTTTTCTTTATGTGCAGAGATGTGATGTATGCACGTCATGGTACACATAGGGTTTTGATTTGCTTTCCTTGACTGCAGAAGATGTTATTACCATGAGCCAGGTCATGGTACACAGGCTAACTAAACAAGCTTCTGTTGTTTTATTGTTGGTCGTTCCCGTCTACTGCTGCCAACAGTCAACTTTCTGCAGGGTTTTTATTTCTTTCTCTTTCATCGAAAGCTCCTTTTTGTCACTTATTAATTAGTTGATGCATGTGGAGATTTTCGATACTAGGAGAACCAAGTTTAAATATGTGCAATTCCATCTATCTAGCATCAATGTCGGGTGAGGTTAGACTACAAGAAAGACTAGATATTAAGCTTGTCCATTCTGAATCTGAAGTGACTACTGTTGTAAATAATGCTACTTGAGTACCTGGTTGATTGGTTTTGTTTATTGTGGCATTGAGTAGCCTACTACATTAGTGGTGTCAGCTATATTTTGTAAGTTTGTTATCGATTCCATTTGGTTATATGTGTGTGTGATTGAAAGATAATGGTTTAGATATGAATTGCTACGGTTTTATATAACACTTTTTGATTTGTGCTACTAGGTCTGCCGCTGCGTGCTTGACAACATGAGGTGTCGCAATCGGCGTGGTATGCTGGTGGATGATGTCAGCTATATTTTGTAAGTGATTTTTTTCTTTGTGTGCAGAGATGTGATGTATGCACGTGATGGTACACATAGGGTTTTGATTTGCTTTCCTTGACCGTAGAAGGTGTTATTATGATGAGCCAGGTCATGGTACACAGGCTAACTAAACAAGCTTCTGTTGTTTTATTGTTGGTCGTTCCCGTCCACTGCTGCCAACAGTCAATTTTCTGTAGGGTTTTTATTTCTTTCTCTTCCATCAAAAGCTCCTTTTTGCCACTGATTAATTAGTTGATGCATGTGGAGATTTTCGATACTAGGAGAACCAAGTTTAAATATGTGCAATTTCATCTATCTAGCATCAATGTCAGGTGAGGTTAGACTACAAGGAAGACTAGATATTAAGCTTGTCCATTCTGAATCTGAAGTGACTACTGTTGTAAATAATGCTACTTGAGTACCTGGTTGATTGGTTTTGTTTATTGTGGCATTGAGTAGCCTACTACATTAGTGGTGTCAGCTATATTTTGTAAGTTTGTTATCGATTCCATTTGGTTATATGTGTGTGTGATTGAAAAATAATGGTTTAGATATGAATTGCTACAATTTTACATAATACTCCCTCCATTCCACAATGTAGTGCTTCCTCTATCCCCGTGCTTCAACTTTAACCGTAAATTTAACTACCAAGACCGATTGCGGCGGGAGCAAAATTATATCAGTGAATTCGTATTCGAAAGAAGTTTTCAATTATATAATTTTTTCTCCCGACGCAGTTGGTCTCGTTGGTTAAATTTATGGTCAAAGTTAGACCTCGAAAAGCATGGGCGCACTATATTTTGGAATGGAGGGAGTACTCTTTGATCTGTGCTGCTAGGTCTGTCGCTGCGTGCATGACAACATGAGGTGTCGCAATCAGCATGGTATGCTGGTGGATGATGTCAGCTATATTTTGTAAGTGATTCTTTTTCTTTGTGTGCAGAGATGTGATGTATGCACGTCATGGTACACATAGGGTTTTGATTTGCTTTTCTTGATTGCAGAAGATGTTATTACGATGAGCCAGGTCATGGTACACAGGCTAACTAAACAAGCTTCTGCTATTTTATTGTTGGTCGTTCCCGTCCACTGCTGCCAACAGTCAATTTTCTGCAGGGTTTTTATTTCTTTCTCTTCCATCGAAATCTCCTTTTTGCCACTTATTAATTAGTTGATGCATGTGGAGATTTTCGATACTAGGAGAACCAAGTTTAAATATGTGCAATTCCATCTATCTAGCATCAATGTCGGGTGAGGTTAGACTACAAGAAAAACTAGATATTAAGCTTGTCCATTCTGAATCTGAAGTGACTACTATTGTAAATAATGCTACTTGAGTACCTGGTTGATTGGTTTTATTTATTGTGGCATTGAGTAGTGAAAGCACAAGTGCTCCCTGGGTGATTTTGATAATTAATGACAACATATCTCTTGTTGGACTAATACTTTTACCTAGTATGTTTCAGACAAGTTCAACAAATTAAGTGGCATGGACTAAAGGATATGGAACCCCTTCAAGATGCTAAGGACAAAGGATTAGCTCAAGCTTCAAGATCAAGACTCTACATTTTCTATTTTAGTGATCCAAGATCACATTGAGTCTATAGGAAAAGCCAATACTATCAAGAGGGGATGAGGTGTTGCATAATGGCTTGTGTCGGTGTCAAAACCGGCGGATCTCGGGTAGGGGGTCCCGAACTGTGCGTCTAGGCCGGATGATAATAGGAGGCAGGGGACACGATGTTTTACCCAGGTTCGGGCCCTCTTGATGGAGGCAAAACCCTACGTCCTGCTTGATTAATATTGATGATATGGGTAGTACAAGAGTAGATCTACCACGAGATCAGAGAGGTTAAACCCTAGAAGCTAGCCTATGGTATGATTGTATATTGTGATTGTTGTCCTACGGACCTAAACTCTTCGGTTTATATAGACACCGGAGAGGGTTAGGATTACACAAGGTCGGTTACAAAGGAGGAGATATCTATATCCGTATTGCCTAGTTTGCCTTCCACGCCAAGTAGAGTCCCATCCGGACACGAGACGAAGTCTTCAATTTTGTATCTTCATAGTCTAACAGTCCGGCCAATGGATATAGTCCGGCTATTCGGAGACCCCCTAAACCAGGACTCACTCGGTAGCCCCCGAACCAGGCTTCAATGACGATGAGTCCGACATGCAGTATTGTCTTCGGCATTGCAAGGCGGGTTCCTCTCCAAATTCTGTGTACCTGTTGAAATAGTGTCCGGTTTCTTATGAATGTTGCACTCCTTGGCTTCCACGCCCAATAATGGCCACTTTCTACGTGCCGAGCGAATGTGAAGAGCCAGGGTGTTTTCACATTTACCCCCCTAGCTGTGTGAATGAGCCACCTATTAAAAAGGCGAGGATTCAGATCCAAATCACACCATCCTCCCTTGGCGAGCCTTCATCGTAGCGTGCCCAACAGAGATCCATTCCATCATGGCCGGTCGACGCAGCTCCTCTCGCTCCCCTTGCTCCAAGCCTGGAGATTGGGAGAGATGTTCCGTCCCGCACAGCAAATTAGTGATGCTTCAGACCAAGGGATTTCTTCCCCCAGCATACATGGTCCCGGTTGTTGGAAATATGCCCTAGAGGCAATAATAAAATGGTTATTATTATATTTCTTTGTTCATGATAATTGTCTATTGTTCATGCTATAATTGTGTTATCCGGAAATCGTAATATATGTGTGAATACATAGACCACAACACGTCCCTAGTGAGCCTCTAGTTGACTAACTCGTTGATCAAAAGATAGTCATGGTTTCCTGACTATGGACATTGGATGTCATTGATAACGGGATCACATCATTAGGAGAATGATGTGATGGACAAGACCCAGTCCTAAGCATAGCTCAAAGATCGTGTAGTTCGTTTGCTGTAGCTTCTCCGAATGTCAAGTATCATTCCTTAGACCATGAGATTGTGCAACTCTCGGATACCGTAGGAGTGCTTTGGGTGTGCCAAACGTCACAACGTAACTGGGTGACTATAAAGGTACACTACAGGTATCTCCGAAAGTGTTTGTTGGGTTGGCACGAATCGAGACTGGGATTTGTCACTCCGTATGACGGAGAGGTATCTCTGGGCCCACTCGGTAATGCATCATCATAATGAGCTCAATGTGATCAAGTGGTTGATCACGGGATCATGCATTGCGGTACGAGTAAAGTGACTTGCCGGTAACGAGATTGAACGAGGTATTGGGATACCGACGATCGAGTCTCGGGCAAGTAACGTACATTGTATACGGATTGATTGAATCCTCGACATCATGGTTCATCCGATGAGATCATCGTGGAGCATGTGGGAGCCAACATGGGTATCCAGATCCCGCTGTTGGTTATTGACCGGAGAGGCGTCTCGGTCATGTCTGCATGTCTCCCGAACCCGTAGGGTCTACACACTTAAGGTTCGGTGACGCTAGGGTTGTTGAGATATTAGCATACGATAACCTGAAAGTTGTTCGGAGTCCTGGATGAGATCCTGGACGTCACGAGGAGTTCCGGAGGCAAAGATTTATATATAGGAAGTCAAGTTTCGGGCATCGGGAAAGTTTCGGGGGTAATCAGTATTGTACCGGGACCACTGGAAGGGTCCCGGGGGTCCACCGGGTGGGGCCACCTATCCCGGAGGGCCCCATGGCCTGAAGTGGGAGGGGAACCAGCCCCTAGTGGGCTGGTGCGCCCCCCTTGGGCCTCCCCTGCGCCTAGGGTTGGAAACCCTAGGGGTGGGGGCGTCACCCTTGCCTTGGGGGGCAAGGCACCCCTTGGACGCCGCCCCCCCTAGGAGATTGGATCTCCTAGGGCCGGCGCCCCCCCTAGGGCCCCTATATATAGTGGGGGGAGGGAGGGAAGCCGCACCTAAGCCCCTGGCCTCTCCCTCTCCCTCCCGTGACACTCCTCCGTCTCCCTGCGCTTAGAGAAGCCCTGCCGAGATCACCATTGCTTCCACCACCACGCCGTCGTGCTACTGGATCTTCATCAACCTCTCCTTCCCCCTTGCTGGATTAAGAAGGAGGAGACGTCTTCCCAACCGTACGTGTGTTGAACGCGGAGGTGCTGTCCGTTCGGCACTTGGTCATCGGTGATTTGGATCACGACGAGTACGACTCCATCAACCCCGTTCTCTTGAACGCTTCCGCGCGCGATCTAAAAGGGTATGTAGATGCACTCCTCTCTCCCTCGTTGCTAGATGACTCCATAGATTGATCTTGGTGATGCGTAGAAAATTTTAAAATTCTGCTACGTTCCCCAACAGTGGCATCATGAGCTAGGTCTATGCGTAGTTACTATGCACGAGTAGAATGCAAAGCAGTTGTGGGCGTCGATATTGTCAATTATCTTGCCGTTACTAGTCTTATCTTGATTCGGCGGCATTGTGGGATGAAGCGGCCCGGACCAACCTTACACGTACACTTACGTGAGACCGGTTCCACCGACTAACATGCACTAGTTGCATAAGGTGGCTGGCGGGTGTCTGTCTCTCCCACTTTAGTCGGATCGGATTCGATGAACAGGGTCCTTATGAAGGGTAAATAGAAATTGGCAATTCAAGTTGTGGTTTTGGCGTAGGTAAGAAACGTTCTTGCTAGAAACCTATAGCAGCCACGTAAAAACTTGCAACAATAATTAGAGGACGTCTAACTTGTTTTTGCAGCAAGTGTTTTGTGATGTGATATGGCCAAAGGATGTGATGAATGATATATGTGATGTATGAGATGATCATGTTCTTGTAATAGGAATCACGACTTGCATGTCGATGAGTATGACAACCGGCAGGAGCCATAGGAGTTGTCTTTATTTATTTATGACCTGCGTGTCAACATAAACGTCAAGTAATTACTTTACTTTATTGCTAAAGCGTTAGCCATAGTAGTAGAAGTAATAGATGATGAGACAATTTCAAGAAGACATGATGATGGAGATCATGGTGTCATGCCGGTGACAACGATGATCATGAAGCCCCGAAGATGGAGATCAAAAGTAGAAAATGATATTGTCCATATCATGTCACTATTTGATTGCATGTGATGTTTATCATGTTTTACATCTTATTTGCTTAGAACGATGGTAGCTTAATAATTTCAACAAAGTGTTCCCCCTAACTGTGCACCGTTGCGAAGGTTCGTTGTTTCGAAGCACCACGTGATGATCGGGTGTGATAGATTCTAACGTTCGAATACAATGGGTGTAAGCTAGATTTACACACGCAATACACTTAGGTTGACTTGACGAGCCTAGCATGTACAGACATGGCCTCGGAACACAGAAGACCGAAAGGTCGAGCATGAGTCATATAGAAGATACGATCAACATGAAGATGTTCACTGATGTTGGCTAGTCCGTCTCACGTGATGATCGGACACGGCCTAGTTAACTCGGATCATGCTTCACTTAGATGACTAGAGGGATATCTATCTGAGTGGGAGTTCATTAAGTAATTTTATTAGATGAACTTAATTATCATGAACTTAGTCTAAAATCTTTACAATATGTCTTGTAGATCAAATGGCCCACGTTGTCCTCAACTTCAACGCGTTCCTAGAGAAAACCAAGCTGAAAGATGATGGCAGCAACTATACGGACTGGGTCCGGAACCTGAGGATCATCGTCATATCTGCCAAGAAAGATTGTGTCCTAGAAGCACCGCTAGGTAACGCACCTGTCCCGGAGAACCAAGATGTTATGAACGCTTGGCAATCACGTGCCGATGATTACTCCCTCGTTCAGTGCGGCATGCTTTACAGCTTAGAACCGGGGCTCCAAAAGCGTTTTGAGAGACACGGAGCATATGAGATGTTCGAAGAGCTGAAAATGGTTTTCCAAGCTCATGCCTGGGTCAAGAGATATGAAGTCTCTAACAAGTTCTTCAGCTGTAAGATGGAGGAAAATAGTTCTGTCAGTGAGCACATACTCAAAATGTCTGGGTTGCATAACCGCTTGACTCAGTTGGGAGTTAATCTCCCGGATGACGCGGTCATTGACAGAATCCTTCAGTCGCTTCCACCGAGCTACAAGAGCTTTGTGATGAACTTCAATATGCAGGGGATGGAAAAGACCATTCCTGAGGTATATTCAATGCTGAAATCAGCGGAGGTAGAAATCAAAAAGGAACATCAAGTGTTGATGGTGAATAAAACCACTAAGTTCAAGAAAGGCAAGGGTAAAAAGAACTTCAAGAAGGACGGCAAGGGAGTTGCCACGCCCGGTAAGCAAGCTGCCGGGAAGAAGCCAAAGAATGGACCCAAGCCCGAAACTGAGTGTTTTTATTGCAAGGGAAGTGGTCACTGGAAGCGGAACTGCCCCAAATACTTAGCGGACAAGAAGGCCGGCAACACTAAAGGTATATGTGATATACATGTAATTGATGTGTACCTTACCAGTACTCGTAGTAGCTCCTGGGTATTTGATGCCGGTGCGGTTGCTCACATTTGTAACTCAAAGCAGGAGCTGCGGAATAAACGGATACTGGCGAAGGACAAGGTGACGATGCGCGTTGGGAATGGTTCCAAGGTCGATGTGATCGCCATCGGCATGCTACCTCTACATTTACCTACAGGATTAGTTTTAAACCTCAATAATTGTTATTTAGTGCCAGCTTTGAGCATGAACATTGTATCAGGATCTCGTTTAATTCGAGATGGCTACTCATTTAAATCTGAGAATAATGGTTGTTCTATTTATATGAGAGATATGTTTTATGGTCATGCTCCGTTGGTGAATGGTTTATTCTTAATGAATCTCGAGCCTAATGTTACACATATTCATAGTGTGAATATCAAAAGATGTAAGGTTGATAATGATAGTCCCACATACTTGTGGCATTGCCGCCTTGGTCACATAGGTGTGAAACGCATGAAGAAGCTCATGAAGAAGCTCCATGCAGATGGACTTTTGGAGTCTCTTGATTACGAATCATTTGACACGTGCGAACCATGCCTCATGGGTAAAATGACCAAGACTTCGTTCTCAGGAACAATGGAGCGAGCAACCAACTTATTGGAAATCATACATACTGATGTGTGCGGTCCAATGAGTGTTGAGGCTCGCGGTGGCTATCGTTATGTTCTCACCCCCACAGATGACTTGAGTAGATATGGGTATGTCTACTTAATGAAACACAAGTCTGAGACCTTTGAAAAGTTCAAGGAATTTCAGAGTGAGGTTGAGAATCAATGTGACAAGAAAATCAAGTTCTTACGATCAGATCGTGGGGGAGAATACTTGAGTCACGAATTTGGCACACACTTAAGAAAATGTGGAATAGTTTCACAACTCACGCCGCCTGGAACACCTCAGCGTAATGGTGTGTCCGAACATCTTAATCGCACTCTATTGGTTATGGCGCGATCTATGATGTCTCTTACCGATCTACCGCTATCATTTAGAGACTGCCACATTCACTTTAAATAGGGCTCCATCGAAATCCATTGAGACGACACCGTATGAATTATGGTTTGGGAAGAAACCTAAGCTGTCGTTTCTAAAAGTTTGGGGATGCGATGCTTATGTCAAGAAACTTCAACCTGAAAAGCTCGAACCCAAATCGGAAAAATGCGTCTTCATAGGATACCCTAAAGAAACTATTGGGTATACCTTCTACCTCAGATCCGAAGGCAAGATCTTTGTTTCCAAGAATGGGTCCTTTCTAGAGAAAGAGTTTCTCTCGAAAGAAATAAGTGGGAGGAAAGTAGAACTTGATGAGGTATTACCTCTTGAACCGGTAAGTGGCGCAGCTCAAGAAAATGTTCCTGAGGTGCCTGCACCGACTAGAGAGGAAGTTAATGATGATGATCCTGAAACTTCAGATCAAGTTGCTACTGAACTTCGTAGGTCCACAAGGACACGTTCCGCACCAGAGTGGTACGGCAACCCTGTCTTGGAAATCATGTTGTTAGACAACGGTGAACCTTCAAACTATGAAGAAGCGATGGCGGGCCCGGATTCCGACAAATGACTGGAAGCCATGAAATCCAAGATAGGATCCATGTATGAAAACGAAGTATGGACTTTGACTGACTTGCCCGATGATCGGCGAGCCACAGAAAATAAATGGATCTTTAAGAAGAAGACAGACGCGGATGGTAACGTAACCATCTATAAAGCTCGGCTTGTCGCTAAGGGTTATCGACAAGTTCAAGGAGTTGACTATGATGAGACTTTCTCACCCGTAGTGAAGCTGAAGTCCGTCCGAATCATTTTAGCAATTGCCGCATTCTATGATTATGAAATATGGAAATGGACGTCAAAACAACATTCCTTAATGGTTTCCTTAAGGAAGAATTGTATATGATGCAGCCGGAAGGTTTTGTCGATCCTAAGAATGATGACAAGGTGTGCAAGCTCCAACGCTCGATTTATGGGATGGTGCAAGCATCTCGGAGTTGGAACATTCGTTTTGATGAGATGATCAAAGCGTTTGGGTTTACGCAGACTTAGGGAGATGCCTGCATTTACAAGAAAGTGAGTGGGAGCTCTGTAGCATTTCTCATATTGTATGTGGATGACATACTATTGATGGGAAATGATATAGAATTCTTGGAAATCATAAAGGCCTACTTGAACAAGTGTTTTTCAATGAAGGACCTTGGAGAAGCTGCTTATATATTAGGCATCAAGATCTATAGAGATAGATTGAGACGCCTCATTGGTCTTTCACAGAGTACGCACCTTGACAAGATATTGAAGAAGTTCAAAATGGAGCAGTCAAAGAAGGGGTTCTTGCATGTATTGCAAGGTACGAGATTGAGCACAGATCAATGCCCGACCACCGCAGAAGATAGAGAAAAGATGAGTGTCGTCCCCTATGCCTCGGCCATAGGGTCTATCATGTATGCTATGCTGTGTACCTGACCCGATGTAAACCTTGCCGTAAGTTTGGTAGGAAGGTACCAAAGTAATCCCGGCATGGAACACTGGACAGTGGTCAAGAATATCCTGAAGTACCTGAAAAGGACTAAGGATATGTTTCTCATTTATGGAGGTGACGAAGAGCTCGTCGTAAAGGGTTACGTCAATGCTAGCTTCGACACAGATCTGGATGACTCTAAGTCACAAACCAGATACGTGTATATTTTTAATGGTGGGGCAGTAAGCTGGTGCAGTTGCAAGCAAAGCGTTGTGGCGGGATCTACATGTGAAGCGGAGTACATGGCGGCCTCGGAGGCAGCACGAGAAGCAGTCTGGGTGAAGGAGTTCATTACCTAACCTAGGAGTCATACCCAATGTGTCGGGCCCGATGACTCTCTTCTGTGACAACACAGGAGCTATTGCCCTTGCCAAGGTGCCCAGGTTTCACAGGAAGACCAGGCATATCAAGCTTCGCTTCAACTCCATTCATGAAAGTGTTCAAAATGGAGACATAGAGATTTGTAAAGTACATACGGACCTAAATGTGGCAGATCTGTTGACTAAACCTCTCCCTAGAGCAAAACATGATCAACACCAGAACTGCATGGGTGTTCGATTCATCACAATGTAACTAGACTATTGACTCTAGTGCAAGTGGGAGACTGTTGGAAATATGCCCTAGAGGCAATAATAAAATGGTTATTATTATATTTCTTTGTTCATGATAATTGTCTATCGTTCATGCTATAATTGTGTTATCCAGAAATCGTAATACATGTGTGAATACATAGACCACAACACGTCCCTAGTGAGCCTCTAGTTGACTAGCTCCTTGATCAAAAGATAGTCATGGTTTCCTGACTATGTACATTGGATGTCATTGATAACGGGATCACATCTTTGGGAGAATGATGTGATGGACAAGACCCACTCCTAAGCATAGCTCAAAGATCGTGTAGTTCGTTCGCTGTAGCTTTTCCGAATGTCAAGTATCATTCCTTAGACCATGAGATTGTGCAACTCCCGGATAGGAGTGCTTTGGGTGTGCCAAACGTCACAACGTAACTGGGTGACTATAAAGGTACACTACAGGTATCTCCGAAAGTGTCTGTTGGGTTGGCACGAATCGAGACTGGGATTTGTCACTCCGTATGACGGAGAGGTATCTCTGGGCCCACTCGGTAATGCATCATCATAATGAGCTCAATGTGATCAAGTGGTTGATCACGGGATCATGCATTATGGTACGAGTAAAGTGACTTGCCGGTAACGAGATTGAACGAGGTATTGGGATACCGACGATCGAGTCTCGGGCAAGTAACGTACCGATTGACAAAGGGAATTGTATACGGATTGATTGAATCCTCGACATCGTGGTTCATCCAGTGAGATCATCGTGGAGCATGTGGGAGCCAACATGGGTATCTAGATCCCGCTGTTGGTTATTGACCGGAGAGGTGTCTCGGTCATGTCTGCATGTCTCCCGAACCCGTAGGGTCTACACACTTAAGGTTCGGTGACGCCAGGGTTGTTGAGATATTAGCATACGGTAACCCGAAAGTTGTTCGGAGTCCCGGATGAGATCCCGGACGTCACGAGGAGTTCCAGAATGGTCCGGAGGTAAAGATTTATATATAGGAAGTCAAGTTTCAGCCATCGGGAAAGTTTCGGGGGTAATCGGTATTGTACCGGGACCACCGGAAGGGTCCCGGGGGTCCACCGGGTGGGGCCACCTATCCCGGAGGTCCCCATGGGCTGAAGTGGGATGGGAACCAGCCCCTAGTGGGCTGGTGCGCCCCCCCCTTGGGCCTCCCCCAGCGCCTAGGGTTGGAAACCCTAGGGGTGGGGGCGCCACCCTTGCCTTTGGGGGCAAGCACCCCTTGGCCGCCGCCCCCCCTAGGAGATTGGATCTCCTAGGGCCGGCGCCCCCCCTAGGGCCCCTATATATAGTGGGGGGAGGGAGGGCAGCCGCACCTAAGCCCCTGGCCTCTCCCTCTCCCTCCCGTGACACTCCTCCGTCTCCCTGCGCTTAGCGAAGCCCTGCCGAGATCACCATTGCTTCCACCACCACGCCGTCGTGCTACTGGATCTTCATCAACCTCTCCTTCCCCCTTGCTGGATTAAGAAGGAGGAGACGTCTTCCCAACCGTACGTGTGTTGAACGCGGAGGTGCTGTCCGTTCGGCACTTGGTCATCGGAGATTTGGATCACGACGAGTACGACTCCATCAACCCCGTTCTCTTGAATGCTTCCGCGCGCGATCTACAAGGGTATGTAGATGCAATCCTCTCTCCCTCGTTGCTAGATGACTCCATAGATTGATCTTGGTGATGCGTAGAAAATTTAAAATTCTGCTACGTTCCCCAACACCGGTTCGAGCTGGGCTCGCCACCTATAATGGCGGAGAGCAAGCGGAGAGCCTTCCCAATCCCTCCAAGGGAGAGCGGGTATGCCTTGTCCCTTATTTGGTAAGAGGGCTCGGATTCCCAATTCATCCGTTTCTCCGGGGGCTCCTGGAGTTCTACGGCCTCCAGTTGCACAACCTTACGCCTGCCTCCATGCTGCATATCGCGGGATTCGTAGCCCTTTCCGAGTTGTTTTTGGGCTGTGAGGCTCATTTCACTCTGTGGAAGAAGCTGTTCTGACTTGTGCCCCGTTCTCAGAAGGGGTCAATATATCAAGTGGGCGGAGCCGAAGTGTGGCGTGTTGCCGGGACCGGATACCTGTCCGAAACCCCAAAGAAGACGTCTGAAGACTAGCCTTTAGAATGATTTTATATAGAAGACGTCCCCCTCCCGGATCCTATTCGGATCGGCCTTCCTGAGTTCGACAACACCCCTTTGAAGAAGCGCCGGAGCTGGCATCCACGGAGCTCCCTGGAGGAAGATGATAGGGACGTTCTTTACCTGATGAGCCGGATAAGTTTTTTAGCTCGATCCAGATTGACCATGATCGAGGTCATGGCCATATGTATCATGCGGGGGGTGCAGCCGCTTCAGTATAGAGGCCACCCCATGTGGGATTTCAATGGGGACGATGACGCCACCCGCTACGGCTGTAAAGGGCCGGGATCGGTTGCTGATCTAATAAAGATCTTATCCACTTTGTACAAGGGAGAAGAGGAGGAATTCCTTCATGTCAACCCGCAGGGCGGATTTTCTATGTACAATCCTCCGAGCTGGGTAAGTGGAGACTTTTTCTCGCTCATCCGTTTCATATTTCCGCAGTTAAGTATTCAGTCTAGCGATTTCTACGCAGGAACTGCGCCAGGCTGTAAGGGAGATAAACAACCCCCCTCCACAACCCGAGGACCCTGGACGGTCCCTCGACCCGGCCTCCCAAGAGGATCCGGACATATCTGTGGAGCTGATCGATGGGGTGTTTTACCAATCGAGCAATGATAATGCTTTGGTGGCCATTACGGCCAATTACCCTGGGCTAGTTCCAGCCTCACAGGTGACTGAGACCGAAGTACCAGCACTTCAAAAGGGATCCGTCCTTGCGTATTTTTGATCGCCATATAACAGCCGTGTTTTGCAGGGGAGGTCTTCGAGGCAGAAGGCCGAGCCTGCGGCGACTGGCCAACAAGGGGCCGCGAGGCCAGGCAGGCTGAAAAGACCCGCAGTCCGGATTGAGACACCGGCGTAGCAGTACGACACGCCGTCTTTATTGCAAGACATTATTCTCAGAGGCGTATTAACGCCCATGCCTTGTTTTCAGGAAAAAGAGCGCTCGCCGGACTATACCCGAAGAGGCTACCAATCGCGCCTCCACAAGCCAGGCTCCAAGGCCGAATTCGGAGGCGGGAACGAATACGAGGCATGCGCCGGGTTCTCCTCCAATGGAGGATGCGGATAAACTGTCCGCCATCAATTCCGAGGTGGAAAGTGCCATGAACCACAGGCGTCGTCGGACTGTTCTTTGTGACGCTTGTTTCTCCCAAGAGGCATTGGATGCCTTCAACTAGGGAGACGCACACCTCCGTGCCGCTTAAAATGGTCTAGCCAGAGCCACGAAGCAGTATGTAAAAGACATACAGGTGAGAAATTTTGGTAATTATATAAATCAGTAGCCCCTGAGACTTGAAGCAGTTAGGATAACTGATTTAAGGATCATTTGTTATGCAGGTTCTTACAAAAAAGAATACTCAACTGTCCCAGGAGCTGGAAGAGTGCAAAGCCCAACTTCAGGCCGCACTGGCCGCAACAGGGGAGCCCAAAGAGACCCCCTCTAGTAACATATCCTTCAAATGATAAGTATCATATAGAATACGCTGTGTATGCAGATCTGATGATAAAATTGCAGATGACACTAGAGTAAATCCGGATAAGCAACAGCTCCTACGCCAGCTGAAGGCCGGTGAGAACGTGCTTACGAGGGTGAGGCAGGAGAAAAATGATCTCCTAGATGCCAACACCAAGATGGGCGTGGAACTACAAGATGTTCGTGCCCAACTGTCAGACTCTGTTAAGGAAAATCGGCGGCTTCGACGCGGCATATTTAGTAAGTGCTTGAACGAACTTTAAAAAAGAGTTCGGCGAGGAAGCTGGCTGACACAGTTATGTCTGTAGGTATGCTAACAGGTCGTCCTGCCGAGGAAATGCCTGGTTCAATGGGTGACCTTCTTCCCGAGCTCTCACAGCTGCACGAACGAGTTCGGCAGGTGATGCAAGGCGTTGCCCAGGCCTTGTGGCCATCCGTCTCCATACCCGAAGGCCTTGGAAAGCTTGCAGAAAAGCTAAAGGGAGCGTGGCGGCGCTTCCGATTATGGAAGATATCGGCCTGCCGTCAGGGCGCCAGGGAAGCCTGGGCAATGGTGAAGACACGGTACATGAAGGCTGACCCGAACCACATGGCCGAAGTCGGACCTGTTGGGCCCGATGGGAAGGAGATCCCTGTGAGCTTAGTGTACGGCCAAGTAGAATTGGCCGCAAAGTATTCCCAACAGGACTGTAGACTAGACAGCCCATTGGATGGTATTGAAGAGGAATTCAACCAGTCAAATTGACTATGTAATTTTAAAGTGACATGTATAATGCCTTCTAGCCGGATTGTAGATTGTTTGTCGTGACGGACCTTTTTGCTACGACCTCGGGACCCGACGGTCCGGAGTGTATCCGAATACCCTCTCGGTTATGTAAGAACTGGGGCATGCGTGGAGACCAGGCATAGGGGTCATTAGTGCTTTATCAGACAAGTGCCCAACTAGTTATGTTAAGGGTTCCTTTCCCTGGGTAAGATGCCCTAAAGTGCATGTCCGGACTGCGACAAGAAGCGCAGAAAAAAATCTGGGGGCATATATGGATTATAAATAAAAGTCATCTTTTGTTCACCGACCGAATATTCCCTTAAGTACGCTAGCTTTCGGCTTCACCCAGTCTGAGGTACACAAAGGGAGGGGACTAACATAAAGTCCGGTGCTAGGCGTAGAATCTTCGAAGCCTGGCTGCGTTCCATGGGTTCGGCTCGAGTCGACTAGTCGATGCATCCCGCAGTCGGTACGCTCCACCGGTCAGAATTTGGTCGATAATGAAGGGACCTTCCCATTTGGGCTCGAGCTTGTTCTTTTTCTTATCCGGCAGCCGTAGAACTAGTTCGCCAACGTTATAAGTTTGGCTCGTACTTCTCTGCTTTGGTATCTGCGAGCCTGTTGCTGGTAAAATGCGGAACGGGCTTTGGCTACATCGCGCTCTTCCTCCAAGGTGTCCAGACTGTCCTACCGATCGAGCTCGGCTTCTCTTTCTTCGTACATGCGCACACGAGGTGAGTCATGAATTATGTCATAGGGCAGGACTGCCCCTGCGCCATACACCATAAAAACGGTGTATATCCGGTACTACGATTCGGCGTGGTCCGCAGCCCCCAGAGTACGGAGTCGAGCTCCTCTACCCAGTGCGTGTCAGACTCCATTAAGGAGCGCACTAATCTGGGTTTAATGCCGCTCATTATAAGACCATTTGCTCGTTCGACTTGACCATTGGTTTGTGGGTGATAGACTGAAGCATAATCGAGCTTGATGCCCATTTTGCTGCACCAGAGTTTTACCTTGTCGGCCGTGAAGTTCGTGCCGTTATCAGTGATGATGCTGTGGGGGACGCTGTAACGGTATACAACCCCGGAAATGAAATCTATCACCGGTCCGGATTCAGCTGTTTTAACCGGTTTAGCCTCTATCCATTTGGTGAATTTATCCACCATGACCAATAGGTATTTTTTCTTGTGGGTTCCCCCTTTAAGGGGTCCAACCATGTCAAGCCCCCAGACCGCGAAGGGCCATGCAATGGGGATTGTTTGGAGGGCGGTGGGTGGCATGTGGCTTTGATTTGCAAAGAGCTGGCAACCGGCGCAACGTTGGACCAAGTCCTGTGCATCTGCTCGGGCCGTTGGCCAATAGAATAATGTATCGAAGGCCTTGCTTACAAGAGCCCGGGCTGCGGCGTGATGACCGCCGAGTCCGGCGTGAATTTCTGCCAAAAGGTTCCGCCCTTCCTCTTCGGAGATGCACCTTTGAAGGACTCCGGTAGCGCTTTTTTTGTACAATTCTCCCTCATGGACCCTGTAGGCCTTGGATCGCCGCACAATGCAGCGTGCCTCATTTTGGTCCTCCGGAAGTTCCTGTCTAGTTAGGTAGGCCAGGAATGGTTCTGTCCACGGGGCAATAATGGCCATTATTTCGTGGGCTGAATGTGTTATTCCGGTGGCGTAGCCTCCGATTGTGTCAGAGAGTTCGGTATCGGGTATTTTGGCCGGGTCCGGACTGTTGTTACCGGTGTCCCCTTCCCATGCTACGGATGGCTTGAAGAGCCTTTCCAGAAATATGTTGGGAGGGACCGTGTCGCGTTTTGCGCCGATGCGGGCGAGGATATCCTCCGCCTGATTGTTTTCCCGAGCCACATGGTGAAATTCGAGCCCCTCGAACAGAGCTGACATTTTTAGGACGGCATTGCAATAAGCTGCCATTTTCGGATCCTTGGCATCAAAGTCTCCATTTATTTGGGATATCGCGAGGTTCGAATCCCCGCGCACCTCTAGGCGTTGAATGCCCATGGATACTGCCATCCGGAGACCATGTAGAAGGGCCTCATATTCGGCTGTGTTGTTGGAGTCCGTATACATTATCTGTAGTACGTATTGAACGGTATCTCCTGTTGGGGACGTCAAAACGACGCCAGCCCCCAGATCAGCCAACATTTTGGAGCCGTCGAAGTGCATGATCCAGTTTGAATATGTGTCGTACTCTTTAGGGAGTTCGGCTTCCGTCCACTCAGCGACGAAGTCAGCCAAAACTTGCGACTTAATAGCTCGCCGTGGCTTGTAAGTTATGTAGAACAGGAGGAGCTCAGTGGCCCATTTGGCAATCCAGCCCGTCGCGTCGCGGTTGTTTATAATATCGTTAAGTGGTACTTCCGAGGCTACCACTATCGAACACTCTTGAAAGTAGTGTCGCGGCTTCTGGGATGCCATAAATACCGCATACGCTATCTTTTGATAATGCGGGTACCGTGATTTGCATGGAGTAAGGACAGTAGATACATAGTAAACCGGCTTTTGAAGGGGGAATTTGTGTCCGTCCACTTCTCGCTTGACGACGAGCACTGCGCTTACTACTTGATGAGTTGCCACAATGTATAATAGCATTGGTTCGCCAGTGTTTGGCGCGGCCAGGACTGGGTTTGTTGCCAATATGGCTTTTATTTTGTTGAGTACCGCCGTGACGGCATCTGTCCACTCGAAGTGTTCGGTGCGCCGGAGGAGGCGATAAAGGGGTAATGCCTTTTCTCCCAAGCGGGAGATAAAGCGGCTTAGAGACGCCACGCATCCAGTCAATTTTTGTATTTGTTTGAGGTCTGTTGAGGTAGCCAATTGTGACAACGCTCGAATTTTGGCCGGATTAGCTTAAATACCTCTACTAGAGACAATGAATCCCAGGAGCTTTCCGGCTGGTACGCCGAAAACGTATTTTTCTGGATTGAGCTTGATGTCATATGTTCGGAGGTTGTCGAATGTGAGCCTCAAGTCATCTACTAGAGTTTCGACATGCTTGGTTTTAACGACCACATTGTCTACGTATGCCTCCACTGTTTTGTCGATCTGGTTTGCCAGACATGTCTGAATCATGCGCTGATATGTTGCGTCGGCGTTTTTGAGCCCGAAGGGCATTGTGTTGAAGCAGAATGGGCCGTATGGTGTGATGAATGCCGTTGTGGCTTGGTCTGGCTCTGCCATTTTAATTTGATGGTAGCCAGAGTATGCGTCGAGGAAACACAATGAATCATGTCCTGTGGTAGCGTCAATGATTTGATCGACGCGGGGGGGGGGGGGGGGGATCCTTTGGGCAGACCTTATTAAGGTCCTTAAAATCGATGCACAAGCGCCGGGATTTGTCCTTCTTTGGTACCATCACCAGGTTTGCTAGCCAGTCCGGATGTTTTATGTCTCTGATGAATCCGGCCTCCAATAGCTTGGCTAGTTCCTCTCCCATGGCTTGTCTCTTAGGTTTGGAGAAACGTCGAAGAGCCTGCTTGACTAGCTTGAATCCTTTTAGGATATTTAGGCTGTGCTCAGCTAGCCTGCGTGGGATTCCTGGCATGTCTGAAGGGTGCCAGGCAAAAATGTCCCAGTTCTTGCATAGGAACTCTCGCAGTGCGGCGTCGACATCAGGGTTTAATTGTGCCTCGATGGAAGCTGTTTTTGTAGGGTCCGTTGGATGGACTTGGAATTTGACTATTTCGTCTGCCGGTTTAAAGGAGGTGGACTTGGATCTTTTATCGAGTATCACGTCGTCCCTGTTCACCGTGAAGCGCAGCGCAGTTAGTTCCTCGGCCGAAAGGGCTTCGGATAGTGCCTCAAGGGCCAGTGCAGCTGTCTTATTTTCGGCGCGGAGTGCTATGTCCGGATCACTAGCAAGAGTGATGATTCCGTTGGGCCCAGGCATTTTGAGCTTCATGTACCCGTAATGGGGTATGGCTTGGAAGATTGTAAATGCCTCCCGCCCTAATAGAGCGTGGTGTCCACTGCTGAACAGGGCCACTTGGAATGTAATTTCTTCGGATCTGTAATTATTCGGCGTGCCGAATACCACGTCTAGTGTGATTTTTCCCAGCACAGCGTGCTTCCCGATTGGGGATGATTCCTCTAAAGGTTGTGCTACTTTGCTCAATGCGGCTCCAGTCTATTTCCATCTTTTGAAGAGTTTCCTCATAGATGAGGTTTAATCCGCTGCCGCTGTCCATGAGTACCTTGGTGAGTCGAAAGCTGTCCACGATTGGACTGAGGACCAGTGCGGCTGGTGCTCTGGCTGTTCGGAATTTAGGTTCGTCACTGGCATTGAAGGTAATAGTCGTGTCACTCCAAGGATTTATTTCTGCTATGTGGCAGATTTCGGCCATGCTGCAGAGTGTTCGCTTGCGTCTATTATTTGACGCGAAGGTCTCAAAGACCGTTAACACCGTATTGTTGTCCACGGGATGGTGCTCTGTGGTATTTGGGAGGAGTACATCCTCACCACTTTTGGCCACCTGCCGGAGTATCCAACATGCTCTAAGGTTGTGCGTTGATAATGCACCCTTTTATTTCGGACTGGGTTTGTATTTAGGGCCGGATTATCCCAAAATTTTATTTTGGTTTTCCAGGCGCTTTCCATCGTACAGTACTTTCATCTATGAACACCGAGTCGGCAAAGCGTGTAATTTCGCGGTGACTTATGGCGTTGAGGATTCCCTTGTCCGTGCAATTATTGCAGAAGAATGAAATTGTGTCTTCCTCGCGGCAGTCCTTTATCCTGTTCATGACCAGGAGGAATATGGCCTAATAATGGCGTACTGTTTCTTCGGGCTCTTACCTAATTTGGGATAGATCGCGTATGTTTTGGTGGGTGGGTGGAATTGAATCCGAATCCTCACCCAATCTGAGACTCAGGGGCCAAGGAGTTTCCAAACTTAGAAGTTTGGATTCTTGGATGTTTTCCGATAAATCTAGCCCGCTGCCTGATTCTAGGTTCAGGCCTTGAGTGACGTCCTCCCCTCCGCGGGTATCCGGCTTGGAGGGATCGGGAATCTGGACATAGCTAGTCCTTAAGATAGATGAAGGGTTGCCGCATTATTCCTCCACCACTGCAACGTGATGGGTGACCTGGGGAGAGTTGATCTCTCTCAGATCGGGTTTAGGCCCAATCTGATCGTAGTCTGTAGCGACTCCCAGGGCGGCGATGCGATCCAAGAGCTCGTTCAGGGAAGAGAGCTCCATCGGATCTAACTGCTCGGCGAGTTCCGAGTTGACATGAAGATTGCTTTCGATGACCCGAGAAGTCATCATCGGCGCAGCGGCCGAACAAGCGGTCATAAGAAAACCACCTAGCCGGAGAGTTTGGCCGATAGCCAAAGCTCCCTCAGCAACAGTGCCGTCTTTAAAGACGGGATGAGACATCCTTCCTGATGGAGACGGCACAGCGGAACTCTCAATGAAAGCACCAATGTCGGTGTCAAAACCGGTGGATCTCGGGTAGGGGGTCCCGAACTGTGCGTCTAGGCCGGATGGTAACAGGAGGCAGGGGACACGACGTTTTATCCAGGTTCGGGCCCTCTTGATGGAGGTAAAACCCTACGTCCTGCTTGATTAATATTGATGATATGGGTAGTACAAGAGTAGATCTACCACAAGATCAGAGAGGCTAAACCCTAGAAGCTAGCCTATGGTATGATTGTATATTGTGATTATTGTCATACGGACCTAAACTCTTCGGTTTATATAGACACCGGAGAGGGTTAGGGTTACACAAGGTCGGTTACAAAGGAGGAGATATCTATATCCGTATTGCCTAGCTTGCCTTCCACGCCAAGTAGAGTCCCATCCGGACACGAGACGAAGTCTTCAATCTTGTATCTTCATAGTCTAATAGTCCGGCCAATGGATATAGTCTGGCTATCCGGAGACCCCCTAATCCAGGACTCCCTCAGCTTGCTTGCTCAAAGTGCTTAGTGATATGCTCCAAAACCCTCAACTACCTTACCCATATCCACATATGACCTAAACCAAAAGTCAAACTCGGCCCCACCGATTCTTTCTATCCGGCGCCACCGAGTTCAGATGTCATAGCCACTGCCACAAACCTTAGGCAAATCGGTTTCACCAATAGGGATCTCGGTCTCACCAAGATGGGATTGTAATCTCTCTATGTATGCCCATTACCAAAATCGGTCCCACCGAGATTGAGCAATCGGTACTACTGAGATTACAATGCAAACTTTCTGGTTAGCTTATTACCAAAATCGGTCCCACCGAGTTTGTGTAATCGGTCTCACCAAGTTTGCCTGACCAACTCTCTGGTTAGCTTATTACTAAAATCGGTCCCACCGAGTTTGTGTAATCGGTCTCACCGAGATTACGTTATGCCCTAACCCTAACCATATCGGTCCTACCGAGTTGCATCTCAGTCCCACCGAAAATCCTAACGGTCACTAGGTTTGCTAAATCGGTCCGACCGAGTTTCTCAATTCGGTCTCACTGAGATTTGTAAATTGTGTGTAACGGTTAGTTTTTATGTGGAGGCTATATATACCCCTCCACGCACTCTTCATTCGTGAAGAGAGCCATCAGAACATACCTACACTTCCAATACACATTTTCTGAGAGAGAACCACCTACTCATGTGTTGAGGCCAAGATATTCCATTCCCACCATATGAATCTTGATCTCTAGCCTTCCCCAAGTTGCTTTCCACTCAAATCTTCTTTCCACCAAACCCATATCCTGTTAGAGAGAGTTGAGTGTTGGGGAGACTATCATTTGAAGCACAAGAGCAAGGAGTTCATCATCAACACACCATTTGTTACTTCTTGGAGAGTGGTGTCTCCTAGATTGGCTAGGTGTCACTTGGGAGCCTCCAACAAGATTGTGGAGTTGAACCAAGGAGTTTGTAAGGGCAAGGAGATCGCCTACTTCGTGAAGATCTACCGCTAGTGAGGCAAGTCCTTCGTGGGCGATGGCCATGATGGGATAGACAAGGTTGCTTCTTCATGGACCCTTCGTGGGTGGAGCCCTCCGTGGACTCGCGCAACCGTTACCCTTCGTGGGTTGAAGTCTCCATCAACGTGGATGTACGATAGCACCACCTATCGGAACCACGACAAAAACATCTGTGTCTCCAATTGCATTTGAATTCTCCAAACCCTTCCCCTTACATTCTTGCAAGTTGCATGCTTTACTTTCCGCTGCTCATATACTCTTTGCATGCTTGCTTGATATGTATTGTGTTTGTTAAACTTGTGCCAAAACTCCACTTCAACTTAAAGAAATTAAAAACTGCAACTTTTGGTACTTAGTGTCTAATCACCCCCCCCCCTCTAGACACCTCTTCTCGATCCTTTCAATTGGTATCAAAGCCTTGGTCTCCATTGCCTTGGTTTAAACACCTTTGGAGGAAGATGGATGTGTCTACTTTGGGGAGTCTTAGACATAGAGTGCCTATTCTTGATGGAGAATATTTTCATGAGTGGAAAAATGAAATGCTTGAGATTTTCAATGAATATCACTTGAACAAGTACATTGCTAGCCCTTGTGCACCTCATATTGATCCCTTGCATCCCACACCCGAAGAGGATCTTGACATGATTCGCAATCTTAGAACCATCAATCTTATCATAAGAGGATTGCCCAAAAATTTGATTGCTAGTTTGCCTACTCTTGATTGTGCCTATACTATATGGAAATTTCTTGAGGAACGATTTCCAGATTATTCCTTGAAAAATTTAGACGAAATTCTCCATAAGTCTATTGCTTTGAGTAAGATGAATTCTAATGATCCTAGCTTTGGTGATTGTCTGTTTGAGCTTACCAATCTCATGCATGCCATAGGAAATGTTGGGATCATTAGCGATATCATATCCGAAGCTATTAGAATTCATAAAGGTGACCATTGTGATGATCATTTGTCTAATGAATTACCCTCTCTAGGAATTGATCAATCACAAAATGATGTTGAACATGGATACTATGATGAGGATGATGTTAGTGACTATGATCTCGATGATGCGATGAGACACTTTGGTCTTATGGCAAATCTTCGCGGCTACATGGCTGGAGGAAAGGAATGGGTCCTTGATAGTGGATGTACTGATCATATGCCCAGAGATAAAGACATGTTCCGTGAGCTTGCTGGAAACGACGGCCCTCGAAAGTATGTCACTTTTGGTGATAATTCAAAGGGTAAGGTGGTTGGCCTTGGTAAGGTGGCCATCTCACATGATAGCTCCATACAAAATGTCATGCTCATTGAATCTCTTGGCTACAACTTACTTTCAGTATCTAGACTTGCTGATTTCGGTTTCAATGTCCTATTTACTGAAGTAGACGGCCAAGTGTTTCGTAGAGATAATCATAAAATGGTCTTTACTGGTATACATAGAGGAGATCTTTACATTGTTGATTTCACTAAAAAGGCTCAACCTAGAACTTGCTTAATTGCTAAATCTTCTAAAGGCTGGTTGTGGCATAGAAGGCTAGGCCATGTGGGCATGCGAAACCTTGACAAACTCATTAAAGGAAATCATATCCTTGGCGTTAACGATGTCATATTTGACAAGGATAGACTTTGTAGTGCTTGTTAAGCAGGGAAACAAGTTGGAGGAAGTCATCGCGCTAAGAACATCATGACCACAAGAAGACCACTCGAGCTACTTCACATGGATCTCTTTGGTCCAAATGCCTACAATAGTCTCGGTGGTAACTCATTTGGTCTAGTCATAGTTGATGATTTTTCAAGATTTACGTGGGTGTTCTTTCTTGATGACAAATTGCAAGTCCAAAAGATCTTCAAAAACTTTGCTAGTAAGGCCCAAAATCAATTTGACGTGAAGATCAATAAGGTTCGGAGCGACAACGGAACGGAGTTCGAGAACGCAAATGTAGACACCTTTCTTGACGAAGGGATTGCACATGAGTTCTCGTCTACGTACACACCTCAACAAAATGGAGTCGTTGAGAGGAAGAACCGGACTCTTATCGAGATGGCAAGAACGATTCTTGATGAGTACAAGACGCCAAAACACTTTTGGGCGGAAGCGGTTGAGACAGCTTGTCATGCAACAAATCGCTTGTATCTTCACAAGCTACTCGGCAAGACGGCATACGAGCTCGTCACCGGCAACAAAACCCAAGTTGGATACTTTCAAGTATTCGGCTCAAAGTGCTACATTCTTGATAAGCATCGTCGTTCTAAATTTGCTCCTAAGTCTCATGAAGGTTTCCTACTTGGTTATGGCTCAAACTCTCACACATACCGTGTCTACAACAAATTCACCCGAAAGGTTGAAGAAATGGTAGATGTGAAGTTTGATGAATCTAAAGGCTCGCAAGTAGAGCAATTGCCAATTGATGTAGGAGACAACGATCACTCAGAAGCAATCCAAGACTTGTCTATTGGCAAGATTCATCCAACGGAGATAAAGGAGAGTACCTCGTCCGTCCAAGTGGAAGCTTCTACCTCACGACAAGGTGAACCAAGAGTTAATACGGAAGCATCCACGAGTGGGACACGCCAAGATTAAGAAAACGAGGAAGTGCACCAAGACGAACGTCAACAACCTCCTTCTCCACCACGACAAGAGAATGACAACGCTAATAATGAAGAAGGCCAAGAAGAAGTACAAGATGAAGAAGATGTTCAACCAAGACCCAAGCAAAAGCTTTCAAGAGTTCGAGCAAGAATTGCTAAAGATCATCCCGTGGAGCAAATCTACAATGATATCCAAACCGGGAGAATCACTCGCTCTAAAACTCGTTTGGCTAACTTTTGTGAACATTACTCATTCATCTCTAGCATTGAACCTATGAAGGTTGAAGATGCATTGGAGGATCCGGACTGGATAAACGCTATGCATGAAGAACTACACAACTTTGAGAGAAATCAAGTGTGGACATTGGTCGAGAAGCCCGACAACAACCACAACATCATCGGTACCAAATGGGTGTTTCGCAACAAGCAAGATGAAGATGGACAAGTGGTTCGCAACAAAGCACGTCTCGTCGCTCAAGGCTACACACAAGTCGAAGGTATGGACTATGGTGAGACATATGCTCCCGTTGCTAGACTTGAGTCCATTCGCATCTTACTTGCTTATTCTAATCACCATGATATCACTTTGTACCAAATGGACATTAAAAGTGCTTTTCCAAATGGTGAAATTGAGGAGGAAGTCATGGTACACATAGAGTTTTGATTTGCTTTCCTTGACTGCAGAAGATGTTATTACGATGAGCCAGGTCATGGTACACAGGCTAACTAAACAAGCTTCTGCTATTTTATTGTTGTTCGTTCCCGTCCACTACTGCCAACAATCAATTTTTGGC
The DNA here is from genome assembly GCF_056163025.1 of Triticum urartu. Classification (NCBI taxonomy): domain Eukaryota; kingdom Viridiplantae; phylum Streptophyta; class Magnoliopsida; order Poales; family Poaceae; genus Triticum; species Triticum urartu. Next base: position 93,376,226 of record NC_141878.1, read on the forward strand.
AGGGTTTTTATTTCTTTCTCTTCCATCGAAAGCTCATTTTTGCCATTGATTAATTAGTTGATGCATGTGGAGATTTTTGATACTAGGAGAACCAAGTTTAAATATGTGCAATTCCATCTATCTAGCATCAATGTCGGGTGAGGTTAGACTACAAGGAAGACTAGATATTAAGCTTGTCCATTCTGAATCTGAAGTGACTACTGTTGTAAATAATGCTACTTGAGTACCTGGTTGATTGGTTTTGTTTATTGTGGCATTGAGTAGCCTACTACATTAGTGGTGTCAGCTATATTTTGTAAGTTTGTTATCAATTCCATTTGGTTATATGTGTGTGTGATTGAAAAATAATGGTTTAGATATGAATTGCTACAGTTTTATATAATACTCTTTGATCTGTGCTGCTAGGTCGGCGTGCCTGACAACATGAGGTGTCGCAATCGGCGTGGTATGCTGGTGGATGATGGCGACGGTGAGATGGTTGGCAAGGATTATGAGAGTTCGACGAGCAGCACTCCTTCCTCTCTTCCCTGTGGAGAAGATGACCTGCAGCTCATTGACTATTGAGTTCCCTCGAGTCTCTCTTTCTTACGGCAAGGTAAAGTTCAGTTTTCTGGTGACCATGTTTATTAAATTCTTTGGTAGAATCCATATTGATTCTAAGATGACATTATAGTGCATTTTTTTCGAGACATATGATTTTTCATCATCTGGTGTATGTCGATATAGCACAGCCCACACATACCCTCCTACACTGAGTAAATCTGAATCCCCATATTTCAGTTCTGAACTCCAAAATGTCGTACTCAAATGGCTTAACCCCAGATCCATGTTCTGGACTCTTGATATTTTGTGAGGCCTTTTCATTTAGCTGCTCAATCTACGTATGCAGAAAACCACTCTCTGGATGTGTGCATTTCTAGCTGTACCTGAAGCTCTCTCCAACAATGTCCTTCTCCATCCATACTTATTTCATAATTCAATAGGATTCCAAACAAAACCTTGCATTTATCACAATACCTATTTTAAAATATCTTTCGAAAAAAGTAAGCTCACTTAGGATGACAAATATACTCACTGAAAGTGCGTTATATCGACTAGAGGGGGTGAATAGGCGATTTTTATGAAAGTCTTCAAAACGTGAAAGTTTCGAAGACAAATGATAGAAATAAACCTATTACCATGCAGCGGAAGGTAGACTACACTAGGCAAACCATAGTCAAGTATTCAATGAAGTGAAAGCACAATGACTAATAGCAGCAATGTAGTGAGGATCAGGTAGGAAGATATTATGAAGCCAAACAGAACACGCAGTCACTCAGTGAAGACAAAAGATAGTGCAATCATACAATGACTTCACAAGGACCAACAGTAAGTAAAGGGAAGGGAAGGATGAAACCAGTGACTCATTGAAGACAATGATTTGTTGGACCATTTCCAGTTGCTCTGACAACTGTACGTCTGGTTAGGGCGGCTAGGTATTTAAACCTGAGGACACACAGTCCCGGACACCCAGTCCTGAACATGCAGCTCAGGACACCCAGTCCTCACCGTATTCCCCTTGAGCTAAGGTCACACAGACCTCGCCCAATCACTCTGGTAAGTCTTCAAGGTAGACTCCCAAACCTTCACAGACTTCGTTCACCGGCGATCCACAATGTCTCTTGGATGCTCAGAACGCGATGCCTAACCGGCTGGAGGATTCACAGTCCTCAAGTGTAATAAGTCTAAAGATCACACAGACAAGAAGACTTAAGTGATGCCTAACACTCTTAGGCTCTGGGTGGTTAGGGCTTTATCCTCGCAAGGAATTCTCATTCAAAGGCTTCGAGGTGGGTTGCTCTCAAACGACAAAAGCCGTACTCTAACTCTGAGAAGCCAACCGTTTATGGTTGTAGGGGGTGGGCTATTTATAGCCACTAGGCAACCCGACCTGATTTATCCGAAATGACCCTGGGTCACTAAGGAACTGACACGTGTTCCAACGGTCAGATTTCAAACTCGCGCGGAAGCTTTACTTGGGCTACAAGCAAAGCTGACTTGTCCAACTCTGGACAAGTTTCGCTCTCATAGTCTTCACTCGAAGACATAGGTTTTGGTTAAGCATCACTTCAGTCATTCTGACTGGTTCACTTGGACCGCACTTAACAGTATGGTGGTTCCTATGACTCAACAAGGAAGAAACAGAACTACAAAAGATCTAAGTCTTCGAGCTCCATAGGCTTCATGCGATGTCTTCTCTTGTCATAGTCTTCAATGAGAATATCTTCATATACCACCTTTGACATCAATGTCTTCATACATTTTTAGGGGTCATCTCTGGTAGGAAAACCGAATCAATGAGGGACTTCTACCTGTGTTATCCTGCAATTCTCACAAACACATCAGTCCCTCAACTAGGTTTGTCGTCAATACTCCAAAACCAACTAGGGGTGGCACTAGATGCACTTACAATCTCCCCCTTTTTGGTGATTGATGACAAACTAGTTGAAGTTTTCAACGGGGAATATAATGTGTGAAATTGTAAGGAATAAGGAATTGTCTTCATAAGTTGCAAGGGCTCCCCCTGAAGATGTGCATATAAGTAATTTGCTTTTGGAATGCAAATGCACATGGCAGGTTGTGCTTGTGGAGATCCTCTTCAACTTATGATGACAATCCACTATGCATGTGAAGGTATGTGAAGATAATGACATGCATAATGGAAAATGGACATCTGCAAAATGATCTAAGTGCGGAATTTATCATCGCACATGCGGATTTTATCATCGCATCACAAAGTAGCAAATAAGTAGCAGACTACCATCGAGTTTAAGTGTTACAACTCAAAGAACCAAATGTATCAAAACGAGAGTTGTAAACACGAAGCAAAATATAAAGCACCCGCCCATATGGACCCGCTTGAAGACTATCAAACTCATATGCTTCTCCCCCTTTTGTCAGTAAGGACCAAAAAGGTTTGAAGACATAGAGCATCTACTCGTTCCCATGAAGAGTAGGTGAAGCAGCAGGGTCGTCGGTGGTATTCGGCGGTGCAGAAGAACTTGGAGCAGTGTCGAAGCATGCTGAAGGAGGTGGCGGTGAAGTGGCATCGTCTTCATCCTCGATCACTCTGGCATTCATAGTTGCAGCAGAGGAAGAGAACTCAGAGTCTTCAAGAGATGGAGTTCGTCGCAGCACGGCCCTTCGAGGAGGTGTGGAGTCAAACTTGAAGCATTCAGAGAAGCCATCCTCTTGAAGATCATCTTCAGAGCACATCAGCGTCAGCCCTTTCCATGTGCGTCGAGAGGTTTCATGGGAAACAAAAGCATTCTTGGTGGCAAGATTGCGAATACGGTTGACATCCACCAAGAGGCTTTGCATTTGGCGCTTCAGCCAGTCATGATGCCTATCCTGTTTCTGATGAAGAACCACCAGAAGCTCTCGGTCATTAAGAACACGAGTGCGCTTCTTGGGTCATTGGGCAATTGTGCTGTCGGTGGCTTCAGTAAGGGCAGGATGTGGTGCACGTGTAGTTCCAGCCAAAGGGTACACACGAGTGACTGCTTCAACTTCTTCAATGTTCTGAGAAAAACTTTGATGCTCCGCATTCTGAAGACTTAGAGGTTCCTTGGCAGGCTCAGGATAAATGGCTTCAACAGACATATCGACATCAGGCAGAAAGATCCGATGATTGCGAGCAGATGGCTGATATGAGATAGCGGAGTGGAGTTTAATCAGCCGCATTATCCATGGAGCGTAGAACTTCAAGCCGAAAAGATCAGAGCCTGATGCAGCAAGTTGGTGGATGAAGAAGTCCTGTGCATTGAAGCATTTGCCATGAATAATATAGAAGACCAAGGTCTTCATTTCACCTTCCAGCTTGGCATGTGGAGAGTGTCCTTTGATGGGCCAGAGAGTTCGCCTTATGATGTGATAAATAGTCCTTGGCAGATACTCAAGGTCTTCAACAAAGAACTCTTTGGGATATGCAGCATCTTGGGGCAATGGCTTCATCATACTGAGCATCTGACTCATGTTGGGTTCAGGCTTCTGAAAGATGCTTTCCACAGCTTCATTGTGAATCTGATAGCCAGTTTCGTAGAGATCTCCAGGAGTGGGTAGACCAGTGAGCTCAATGATGTCAAAGGCTTTGGCTTCGTGATGAACGTTTCCTGTCATCCACTCCAGGACCCAAGTCTTCGGATCTCTGTTGTACCCACGGATGTGAAGTGTGGCATAGAATTGGAGCAGCAACTCTTCATTCCAATGCTCTTGGTCTGTGACGAACGGCAGCAATCCAACCTCTTTGAAGCAATCCAGAGCTTCTTCCAGACAGGGCAGACCAGCTATTGCTTCAATGTCAAGACGCTTGTGTGGGAAGATGCGACCTTGATTGCATAGAATGCAGGAGTAATAGCTTCGCTGCGGATAGCTCCAGAACCGATCAGATGATATTCTTTCCCTTGAGTAGGGGTTCCTGGAGCTATTGAAGAAAGTGTTGTCTGCTTTGAAGCCATTGACATTGAAGGATTCAGGTGCTGATGTAGGACCTGGAAACCTGGGCAATCTTGGGATTGGCTTCTGTACCTGAGGCCTGTGCTCAACATGATAGTCGAACTGAGGACCAGCAGCAGGCGCGGGAATAGAAGCAGTGGGATCAATGGCTTCGCTGACTTCTGGTGCTTGGGTTGGTGAAGGCTCCACATTAGCTTCAGCCATGACAGCGTCAGTGGCTTCATTGGTGTTGGTGGTGGCAGCCTCAAGATTCTCGACCTCCACTTGACGAGCTGGAGGGTCGGTCACAGTCACGTTCTCCTCGAGAACAGCTTCTTGGTGGGACGAGGGAGTAGCAGCTTTGGGGGTTTCTTCTTCATCGGCTGATGCAGCCGAAATGTCTTCAGCAGCTTTAGCTTCAGACTCAGAGACTGGAGGCCTTGGTCCTTTGCGAAGCCTGCGTAACGCTGGCGACGCCTGTGGAGTTGGAGTTGGCTGGGCCTCAAAGTCTTCTTCCTCTTGTGCTTGTGGGCGATCAGCCCATGATGCATCCTGAGCAATTGGCGTCAGAGGACGACCAATGCTGATGAGTTCGCTGTGCGTTAGCACATGCGATGATACATGTTGGTGCTCGAGCTGAGGAAGGACTGCATCATCTTCAACATGGTCATGGTGACCAATGTCTTTAGAAGCGATGGGATCAGCTGCTGGAAAGTCTTCAGCTTCATGAGCCTCTGTGAAAGCAGGCTCATGGACAGTCAGTTGACGTTCTTGAGGTTCAGCGTCAAGGCGAACCATGGAGATGGGTTCAACAATCAAGGACTCTGTGGGAGTAGCCCGTTCCTTCTTGGTCTTCCTCTTCTTCTTGGAGGGAGCAGTGGCAGAGGCTTCAGGATGTTTCCTCTTTCTGGTTTCAGCCTCAGTAGTCCTCGTCTTCTTCAGCTCTGAAGCGGTTGACCGGACCTTTGGCTTCGAGCCAGTCATGCTAGTTGGGAAGACAATGGGATCTTCTTCCTGCCTTGGTGCGTCGGGTTCGGCCATAGCGGGCTTCTTCTTCTTCTTTGCAGCCATCCTGGGGTCGATGCCAGGACGCCCAAGGGCCTTGCGCTTCTCAGCCTCATTGTAGGCTTGCACACACTTGTCAGCCAGGCTCTTCATGCGCTCACGAGAGCCTTGAGCTTCTTCATGCTTCTTGAGAAAGGCTTCTTTAAGCTCGTGCATCATGAGCTTGAAATTCTTGTCCTCTTGTACACTGAGCTTGGCCATATGCTTTTTGAACTGAGCCTTTTCATAGTCAATCTTTTGCTTCAGTTCGACGATGCGCTGAGCGAGAGCTAGCTCTGAAGCAATGGCGCCATGGAAGGCGACACTGAGACCAATGGGAAGTTGCAGGTCTTCGAAGCTGAGGTTGGGCGTTTCAAACCACTCATCAATGAAGTCGTGGATGATTGCCACGTCAAAGAGAGGCAAATTGTTGAAGATTTCTGCTTCTTCTTTGCTCTTGATCAGCTACTCAAGAGCGTCATCTGCAATATCTTCATCACTGGATAGATCAATAGCATCATTGCGCAGAATAGCAGTAGCTGTCAGTGCTTGGCCGGTGTGTGGCAGAGGCATCTTGACCTTCTGGGGCTTGGAGATGCGTGACAAATCTTCAGACTGCACACTGTCTTCAGGAGGTGCAGTGGCCAATGGCTTCGCCCGTGAGATTTTTGGTGCAGAGACAGGCTTGGAAGCTTTTGGCTGCTTCAATTTCTTTGGCTTCGGCGCTGCAGGCGCTTCATCTGAGTCAGCGTCATCTGCATGCTCATTCACGGCAGTCCCTTGAACCACGATATGGGTGATGAGACCTTCAAGGTTGTAGAAGGGCCCAAGAAGATTGGGTTCAGCTTCGCGAGTTCCATCGGCACGGGGAGCAGAGGGACCAGGGTTGAAGTCTAAACCCAAAGACTTCTTGTTCTGCTTCGCTGAGTTCTTGGCAAACTGGAAGTTGCGCTTGAACAGATTATCGTCACGGCACCATAGTAGTGACGATGGGTGTGCATCTGCAGGCTGTGGCCCACGGACCATGCAGGGATAGAAGCCTTGTTCAATGGCTTCTTCTCTGGACCTGGGTTGAAGATTCTTGTATAGGATGTCTCTCCATGGTCGCTTGATGGCATTTTTCTCAGCATATTCTTGGGTCACAAACCGGTATTTGAACCATTGTTCTGCCCAATATCTTCGAATCCACTGGATTCGGGTCTTGTGTTGATTATAATCCTCTTCAGGATCTGTCTTGTAAAGTTCTGAGAGGTCATCCGGCAGATCTCTTGATGTTCCGCCGCGATGCTGTCTGCCTCCCTTGCAGATTTCTCTGAAGCCATGAATTTTAAACTGAAAGGCTTCAATACTTTCAAAGGCTTCAAAGGTTTTCGCTTGCTGGACAAACAGGAACTGGCTTCAGGAGAATTTATATGATGTTGTAAGTATTCTGCAAATGAATGCAGACTATGAGAACCAAGGGATTCTCCCACGGACATGTACCTGTGACAACATTAAGGTGCGAGGGAAGGGGAAGAGGTCATATGCATTCCCAGAAGATTTTGAAGATAAATCAGTTTAGAAGACATTGACCTCATCATGCGAAGACATTCACTCATAGATAAGGAGTTGGTTCCAGATTTGTACGAATCCAGAAATCAGTACAAGTGAGGAATCTAACTACTTTGTGAAGCATAAGTGAATATACAAGGCATGTTATGAGATGCAGTATGAAAGAGATCCAACTTGTGTGAATAGAAACTGCTTGTGGTAGAAAGTGACAAAGCTATAGGATCAAAGGGGCCGTAAAAAGGAAGTTTTATTTACCTCATGAAGAACTGCTAGACGGAGTGGAAGAGGAGGCCGAGCAGTTCGATCTTCCGTGCCCTAACTTGGCGACGGAGGACACCTACGGCGACGGCGGAGAAGATGATGTCCGCGGTCGGCGTGAAGACGACATCGAAGAGGTTGCGGCAGCGAAGCGCTTCGTCGCCGGCGTCGTCGAGGGCTAGCGGTGGAGCTAGGGTTCGTGCGAGAGTGGAAGAAGAGATAATGACTGCGGTGAGGCGTGTATTTATAGGTACAGGGGCGGCTCAGTGTTATTACACAGGTGCCCCTGGCGATTCACATCTGAGGACCACGTGGCCATCATGCAGCATGTCGGAGATTGTTCCACGTCCCACGCACGCCTGGATTGTCGGGTGGTCGTTCCCACTTCTCTGAGTTTCAGGTGAAGGAATGAGCATTGAAAACGGACTTAATGTTTGTCTCTGTATCTTCTGATGACAAGGACGCAGAGAAGACATTCGACAGTTTCAATAGAATGCATATGACTTGGAGAGATAGAGTTTGAGATAGAAAGCATAGAGAGGTTAGGGTCCGATCACATTCACTTAGTTCAAAAGACTCAACACGAAGACATAGCTATAAGTGAATGCTGTAGAGGACAGAACACTAGTATATATATATATTCAACATAGTGAAGATAATCATGAAGACATGTTGAAATTGAAGCCAAACCAAATGTGAGGACATAGCAACTGTAACGCCATGAGTGAAACACTTCAAACAGAACCTTTGGTGGTGGCGTTACCCACCGTATAGGAAGAATTAGACCCAGACACGGCGCACAATTATCGTGGCGCTCCGAAGTCAAATTTCATATTGATATATTCACACTTAGAATGTATGTCTTCATTGATTGAGGATATACTTTACTTCGTGTGTTGCACATCTAAGTCATCAATATGCATAAGTGTTAGGATGTGTGCCTGATCACAGGACATTTGAGGATTCCAAGATATTTAGCTCACACTCTAACTTGCAAAATCTCTTCTCATTCAAGGGCTTGGTGAAGATATCTGTCAATTGTTCTTCAGTGTTGACGTGTATGATATCAATGTCTTCCTTCACAACATGATCTCTGATAAAGTGATGACGAATTTCAATGTGCTTTGTCTTCGAGTGCTGAACTGGGTTGTTGGCAACCTTGATGGCGTTTTCATTGTCGCAGTAGAGTGGCACTTGCTTCAGATGAATGCCATAGTCCTTGAGTGTTTGCTTCATCCACAGAAGCTGAGCGCGGCAAGATCCAGCAGCAATGTATTCAGATTCAGCAGTGGAGAGAGATACACAGTTCTGCTTCTTTGAAGACCAACATACAAGTGATCGTCCCAGAAAATGACATGTGCCTGATGTAGACTTGCGATCCACCTTGTCACCAGCATAATCAGCATCCGAGAATCCAACCAGATCAAACTCTGAGCCCTTTGGATACCATAATCCTAGAGTTGGGGTGTGAGCCAAATATCGAAGAATTCGCTTCACAGCTAAGTGATGCGACTCCTTTGGTGCCGCTTGGAATCGAGCACACATGCAAACACTAAGCATAATATCTGGCCTAGATGCACATAGATAAAGTAAAGAACCAATCATGGAGCGGTATACCTTTTGATCGAGCTCTTTACCATTGTCGTCGGGACCCAGATGATGTTTGGCTGGCATTGGCGTCGTGAAGCCTTTGCAGTCTTGCATACCGAACTTCTTCAGGCAATGTTTGAGATACTTCTCTTGAGATATGAAGATGTTGTTGCGTTGCTATCGTATTTGAAGACCGAGGAAGAACTTCAGCTCTCCCATCATGGACATCTGATATTGCTCTTGCATCATATATCCAAACTCTTCACTGTACTTCTGATTGGTGCAGCCGAAGATGATGTCATCCACATATATTTGGCACACAAACAGTTCACCATCATATGTCTTCGTGAAGAGAGTGGGGTCGAGGGAACCAGGTATGAAGCCTTTGCTCTTCAGGAAGTATTTGAGTGTGTCATACCAAGCCCGAGGGGCTTGTTTGAGGCCATACAGTGCCTTGTTGAGCTTGTATACCATGTCAGGATGTTTTGGATCTTCAAAGCCAGGCGGTTGTGCAACATACACTTCTTCTTCAATCTTGCCATGGAGAAAAGCGCTCTTCACATCCATTTGATATAGAAGTATGTTATGATGATTTGCATAGGCCAGCAGTATGCGTATGGCTTCAAGTCGAGCCACGGGAGCAAATGTTTCATCGAAGTCAATGCCTTCCACTTGAGTATATCCTTGAGCAACGAGACGAGCTTTGTTTCTGACAACTTGACCATGCTCATCTTGCTTGTTGCGGTATATCCATTTGGTGCCTATTATATTATGCTTCCGAGGATCAAGACGCTTAACCAGTTCTCATACATTATTCAGCTCAAACTGTTGAAGCTCTTCTTGCATAGCTTGAATCCATTCAGGTTCCATGAAGGCTTCTTCAAATTTCTTGGGTTCTGTTATTGAGACGAATGCGAAGTGCCCACAGAAATTTGCTAGCTGAGTTGCCCTTGAACGAGTGAGCGGACCAGGTGCATTGATGCTATCAATTATTCTCTCAATCTGCACTTCATTGGCAACACGAGGATGTACAGGGCGAGGATTTTGCTCTTGCTGATCATTGTCGTTGTTAGAGGGATTGTCTTCGGGCTGAGCATTGTCTTCAGGTTGATCAGGTGCGGAGATGATAAGTTCCTCTTCAGGTTGAGCTTCAGAGGGTATGATTTCTCCAGTTCCCATTAGTTTGATTGATTCACTGGATGGAACTTCATCTAGCACAATTGGCAGGTGCTCTCTCTGTGAACCGTTAGTCTCATCGAACCGCACATCCACTGTTTCAACCACTTTATAATGAAAGCGATTGAAAACTCTGTAGGAGTGCGAATCCTTTCCATATCCAAGCATAAAACCCTCATGTGCTTTTGGTGCAAGTTTTGAAGTGTGATGTGGATCCTTGATCTAGCACCTGGCGCCAAATACTCTGAAGTAACTGACATTTGGCTTCTTGCCAGTAAGGAGCTCATAAGATGTCTTGTTCAGAAGCTTGTGAAGATAAACACGATTGATTGTATGGCATGCAGTATCAATGGCTTCAGGCCAGAATTTTCTTGGAGTCTTGTATTCATCTAGCATCGTTCGGGCCATCTCAATGAGTGTTCTGTTCTTGCGTTCGACGACGCCATTCTGCTATGGCGTGTACGGAGCTGAGAATTCATGTGTGATTCCCAAAGTATCAAGATATGTATCAAGGCCAGTGTTCTTGAATTCAGTGCCATTGTCACTTCTGATGTGCTTTATCTTGGCACCATAGTTGTTCATTGCTCGATTGGCGAAGTGTCTGAAGACATCCTGCACTTCAGTCTTGTAGAGGATTATGTGCACCCAAGTATATCTAGAATAATCATCAACAATGACAAAGCCATAGAGACAAGCAGTAGTAGTAAGAGTTGAGTAATGAGTGGGACCGAAAAGATCCATGTGGAGCAGTTCGAAGGGTCGGGTGGTTGTCATGATTGTCTTCGAGGGATGTTTGGCCCTCGTCATCTTTCCTGCTTCACAGGCACCGCATAAGTGATCTTTCTTGAACTTGATGCCCTCGATTCCTATGACATGCTTCTTCTTTGCAAGGGTGTGGAGGTTCCTCATGCCAGCATGCCCTAGCCTCCGATGCCAGAGCCAGCATTCTGAAGCTTTTGCTAGAAGACATACAGCAAGATGTGGTCCTGCTGAGAAATCTACCACGTACAAATCATCTTTCCAATACCCTTCAAACACTAGAGACTTGTCAGATTCCATTAGAACAAGGCAGCGATATTTTCCAAACATTATGATCATGTTCAAATCGCAAAGCATTGAGACAGACATTAAGTTGAAGCCAAGGGATTCAACAAGCATGACTTTATCCATGTGTTGATCCTTTGAGATTGCAACTCTACCTAGACCCAATACCTTACTTTTACCAGTGTCAGCAAATGTGATGTGACTCTTGTCGGATGGACGTAAGGTTGAGTCCATAAGAAGGCTTCTTTTGCCAGTCATGTGATTGGTACACCCACTATCAATAATCCATTCTAAAGACGCTGGTGTCGTACCCTACAGTGCAGCTAGGGGGATAGGCTTCACGAAGAGAATTGTGAAGCAAAAAAATTTGATGAACCAGTGGGTTATGAAAGCTTAGATTCAGATTAGGACTAATAGGGAGAGTAGCAAGCGATTCAGGAACGAAGTACATAGTAAGACCATTTGGGCATTTGATCTTGCGCCCTACAAGATGTTTAAGGTCCCCAGCAATAGCGTCAGACGATTTTGGTTTTCTGCTGGAGACCTTTCCCTACAAAAGAGAGTTAAGCTTTCTTAGCCACCCACATCTTCAAGGGTGGCTTAGAAGCAATAAGTCTAACTGCAGCGTCTGAGAACTTTGGCTTTGGAGCCCTAGCAAAAAGTCTTGCAGGCGGACAATAGTACTCATAAGAATAAGCAGAATAGTTCTTGGTCTTATGAACATGGCGGTTCGATGAACCGCGCTCATATTCATAGGCCTGAGTATGGTTTCCCTGTGGTGTCATGATGACATTCACAAAAAGATTTTCCAAACACCTTTTCGGCACCCAGATCTTCTTCATAGGCGGTCCATTCCTGTAGTTAGTACCAATATACCTGGCAAACACTGTTGGGGAACGTAGTAATTTTCAAAAAAATTCCTACGCACACGCAAGATCATGGTGATGCATAGCAACGAGAGGGGAGAGTGTTGTCTACGTACCCTCGTAGACCGAAGCGGAAGCGTTGACGCAACGTAGAGGAAGTAGTCGTACGTCTTCCCGGTCCAACCGATCCAAGCACCGTTACTCCGGCACCTCTGAGTTCTTGGCACACGTTCAGCTCGATGACGCTCCCCGGGCTCCGATCCAGCAAACCTTCGGGGAGGAGTTCCGTCAGCACGACGGCGTGGTGATGATCTTGATGTTCAACCGTCGCAGGGATTCGCCTAAGCACCGCTACAATATGACCGAGGTGGAATATGGTGGAGGGGGGCACCGCACACGGCTAAGGAACGATCACGAAGATCAACTTGTGTCTTCTAGGGTGCCCCCTTGCCCCCGTATATAAAGGAGCCAAGGGGAGGGGGCGGCCGGCCAAGGAGGGCGCGCCAAGGGGGAGTCCTACTCCCACCGGGAGTAGGACTCCCTTCTTTCCTAGTTGGAGAAGGAGAAGTGGGAAAGAGGAGGAAGAGGGAAAGGAAAGGGGGGCGCCGCCCCCCTCTCTTTGTCCTATTCAGACTAGGGATGGGAGGGGCGCATGGCCACCTCTTGCCTCCTTTCCTCTTCTCCCTTAGGGCCCATGTAGGCCCAATAACCCCCGGGGGGGTTCCGGTAACCCCCCGGTACTTCGGTAAAATCCCGATTTCACCCGGAACGATTCCGATATCCAAATATAGGCTTCCAATATATTGATCTTTATGTCTCGACCATTTCGAGACTCCTCGTCATGTCCATGATCACATCCGGGACTCCGAACAACCTTTGGTACATCAAAATACATAAACTCATAATGAAACTGTCATCATAACGTTAAGCGTGCGGACCCTACGGTTTGAGAACAATGTAGACATGACCGAGACACGTCTCCGGACAATAACCAATAGCGGAACCTGGATGCTCATATTGGTTCCTACATATTCTACGAAGATCTTTATCGGTCAGACCGCATAACAACATACGTTGTTCCCTTTGTCATCGGTATGTTACTTGCCCGAGATTCGATCGTCGGTATCTCAATACCTAGTTCAATCTCGTTACCGGCAAGTCTCTTTACTCGTTCTGTAATACATCATCTCGCAACTAACTCATTAGTTGCAATGCTTGCAAGGCTTATGTGATGTGCATTACCGAGAGGGCCCAGAGATACCTCTCCGACAATCGGAGTGACAAATCCTAATCTCGAAATACGCCAACCCAACATTTACCTTTGGAGATACCTGTAGAGATCCTTTATAATCACCCAGTTACGTTGTGACATTTGGTAGCACACAAAGTGTTCCTCCGGCAAACGGGAGTTGCATAATCTCATAGTCATAGGAACATGTATAAGTCATGAAGAAAGCAATAGCAACATACTAAATGATCGGGTGCTAAGCTAATGGAATGGGTCAAGTCAATCACATCATTCTCCTAATGATGTGATCCCGTTCATCAAATGACAACACATGTCTATGGTTAGGAAACATAACCATCTTTGATTAACGAGCTAGTCAAGTAGAGGCATACTAGTGACACTTTGTTTGTCTATGTATTCACACACGTATTATGTTTCCGGTTAATACAATTTTAGCATGAATAATAAACATTTATCATGAAACAAGGAAATAAATAATAACTTTATTATTGCCTCTAGGGCATATTTCCTTCAGTCTCCCACTTGCACTAGAGTCAATAATCTAGTTCACATCGACATGTGATTTAACATCAATAATTCACATCAGCATGTGATTAACACCCATAGTTCACATCGTCATGTGACCAACACCCAAAGGGTTTACTAGAGTTAATAATCTAGTTCACATTGCTATGTGATTAACACCCAAAGAGTACTAAGGTGTGATCATGTTTTGCATGTGAGAGAAGTTTTGTCAACGTGTCTACCATATTCAGATCTGTATGTATTTTGCAAATTTCTATGTCAACAATGCTCTGCACGGAGCTACTCTAGCTAATTGCTCCCACTTTCAATATGCATCCAGATTGAGACTTAGAATCATCTGGATCAGTGTCAAAGTTTGTATCGACGTAACCATTTACGACGAACCTTTTGTCACCTCCATAATCGAGAAACATATCCTTATTCCAGTAAGGATAATTTTGACCGCTGTCCAGTGATCTACTCCTAGATCACTATTGTACTCCCTTGCCAACATCAGTGTAGGGTATACAATAGATCTGGTACACAGCATGACATACTTTATAGAACCTATGGCTGAGGCATAGGGAATGACTTTCATTCTCTTTCTATCTTCTGTCGTCGTTGGGCTTTGAGTCTTACTCAATTTCACACCTCGTAACACAGGCAAGAACTCTTTCTTTGACTGTTCTATTTTGAACCACTTCAAAATCTTGTCAAGGTATGTACTCATTGAAAAAACTTATCAAGCGTCTTGATCTATCTCTATAGATCTCGATGCTTAATATGTAAGCAGCTTCGCCGAGGTCTTTCTTTGAAAAACTTCTTTCAAACACTCCTTTATGCTTTGCAGAATAATTCTACATTATTTCCGATCAATAATATGTCATTCACATATACTTGTCAGAAATGTTGTAGTGCTCCCACTCACTTTCTTGTAAATACAGGCTTCACCACAAGTCTGTATAAAACTATATACTTTGATCATCTCATCAAAGCGCATATTGCAACTCCGAGATGCTTGCACCAGTCCATAGATGGATCGCTGGAGCTTGCATATTTTGTTAGCACCTTTAGGATTGGCAAAACCTTCTGGTTGCATCATATACAACTCTTCTTTAAATCCATTAAGGAATGTAGTTTTGTTTATCCATTTGCCAGATTTCATAAAAATGCGGCAATTGCTAACATGATTTGGACAGACTTAAGCATCGCTACGAGTGAGAAAATTTCATCATAGTCAACACCTTGAACTTTGTCAAAAAAACCTTTTTCGACAAGTCTAGCTTTGTAGATAGTAACACTACTATCAGTGTCTGTCTTCCTCTTGAAGATCCATTTATTTTCTATGGCTTGCCGATCATCGGGCAAATCCATCAAAGTCCATACTTTGTTCTCATACATGGATCATATCTCAGATTTCATGGCTTCAAACCATTTCGCGGAATCTGGGCTCATCATCGCTTCCTCATAGTTCGCAAGTTTGTCATGGTCTAGTAACATGACTTCCAGAACAGGATTACCGTACCACTCTGGTGCGGATCTCACTCTGGTTTACCTACGAGATTCGGTAGTAACTTGATATGAAGTTACATGATCATCATCATTAGCTTACTCACTAATTGGTGTAGTAGTCACAAGAACAGATTTCTGTGATGAACTACTTTCCAATAAGGGAGCAGGTACAGTTACCTCATCAAGTTCTACTTTCCTCCCACTCACTTCTTTCGAGAGAAACTCCTTCTCTAGAAAGGATCCATTCTTAGCAACGAATGTCTTGCCTTTGGATCTGTGATAGAAGGTGTACCCAACATTTTCTTTTGGGTATCTTATGAAGACGCACTTCTCCGATTTAGGTTTGAGCTTATCAGGTTGAAACTTTTTCACATAAGCATTGCAACCTCAAACTTTAAGAAACGACAGCTTAGGTTTCTTGCCAAACCATAGTTCATACGGTGTCGTCTCAACGGATTTAGATGGTGCCCTACTTAACGTGAATGCAGCTGTCTCTAATGCATAACCCCAAAACGATAGTGGTAGATCGGTAAGAGACATCATAGATCGCACCATATCTAATAAAGTACGATTATGACGTTCGGACACACCATTACATTGTGGTGTTCCAGGTGGCGTGAGTAGTGAAACTATTTCACATTGTTTTAATTGAAGACCAAACTCGTAACTCAAATATTTTTCTCCGCGATCAGATCGTAGAAACCTTATTTTCTTGTCACAATGATTTTCCACTTCACCCTGAAATTATTTGAACTTTTCAAATGTTTCAGACTTATGTTTCATCAAGTAGATATACTTGTATCTGCTCAAATCATCTGTGAAGGTCGGAAAATAACGATACCCGCCGCGAGCCTCAACACTCATTGGACTGCATACATCAGTATGTATTATTTCCAATCAAGTTTGTTGCTCGCTCCATTGTTCCGGAGAACGGAGTCTTAGTCATCTTGCCCATGAGGCATGGTTCGCAAGTACCAAGTGATTCATAATCAAGTGGTTTCAAAAGTCCATCAATATAGAGTTTCTTCATGCGCTTTACACCGATATGACCTAAACGGCAGTGCCACAAATAAGTTGCACTATCATTATTAACTTTGCATCTTTTGGTTTCAATATTATGAATATGTGTAACACTATGATCGAGATCCAACGAACTATTTTCATTGGGTGTATGACCATCGAAGGTTTTATTCATGTAAACAGAACAACAATTATTCTTTGACTTTAATGAATAACCGTATTGCAATAAACATGATCAAATCATATTCATGCTCAATGCAAACACAAAATAACACTTATTTAGTTTCAACACTAATCCCGAAAGTATAGGGAGTGTGCGATGATGATCATATCAATCTTGGAACTACTTCCAACACACATCGTCACCTCACCCTTTACTAGTTTCTGTTTATTCTGCAACTCCCGTTTTGAGTTACTACTCTTAGCAACTGAACCAGTATCAAATGCCGAGGGGTTGCTATAAACACTAGTAAAGTACACATCAATAACACGTATATCCAATATACCTTTGTTTACCTTGCCATCCTTCTTATCCGCCAAATACTTGGGGCAGTTCCACTTCCAGTGACCAGTCCCTTTGCAGTAGAAGCACTTAGTCTCAGGCTTAGGATCAGACTTGGGCTTCTTCACTTGAGCAGCAACTTGCTTGCCATTCTTCTTGAAGTTCCCATTCTTCCCTTTTCCCTTTTTCTTGAAACTAGTGGTCTTGTCAACCATCAATACTTGATGTTTTTCTTGATTTCTACCTTCGTTGATTTTAGCATCACGAAGAGCTTGGGAGTTGTTTCCGTTATCCCTTGCATATTATAGTTCATCACAAAGTTCTACTAACTTGGTGATGGTGACTAGAGAATTCTGTCAATCAGTATCTTATCTGGAAGATTAACTCCCACTTGATTCAAGCGATTGTAGTACCCAGACAATCTGAGCACATGCTCACTAGTTGAGTCTCCTCCATCTTTTAGCTATAGAACTTGTTGGAGACTTCATATCTCTCAACTCGGGTATTTGCTTGAAATATTAACTTCAACTCCTGGAACATCTCATATGGTCCATGACGTTCAAAACATCTTTGAAGTCCCGATTTTAAGCCATTAAGCATGGTGCACTAAACTATCAAGTAGTCATCATATTGAGCTAGCCAAACGTTCATAACGTCTGCATCTGCTCCTGCAATAGGTCTGTCACCTAGCGGTGCATCAAGGACATAATTCTTCTGTGCAGCAATGAGGATAAACCTCAGATCACGGATCCAATCCGCATCATTGCTACTAACATCTTTCAACACAATTTTCTCTAGGAACATATCAAAATAAACACAGGGAAGCAACAACGCAAGCTATTGATCTACAACATAATTTGCAAAATACTACCAGGACTAAGTTCATGATAAATTTAAGTTCAATTAATCATATTACTTAAGAACTCCCACTTAGATAGACATCCCTCTAATCATCTAAGTGATCACGTGATCCAAATCAACTAAACCATAACCGATCATCACGTGAAATGGAGTAGTTTTCAATGATGAACATCGCTATGTTGATCATATCTACTATATGATTCATGCTCGACCTTTCGGTCTCAGTGTTCCGAGGCCATATCTGCATATGCTAGGCTCGTCAAGTTTAACCTGAGTATTCTGCGTGTGCAAAACTGGCTTGCACCCGTTGTAGATGGACGTAGAGCTTATCACACCCGATCATCACGTGGTGTCTGGGACGACGAACTTTGGTAACGGTGCATACTCAGGGAGAACACTTTTTATCTTGAAATTTAGTGAGAGATCATCTTATAATGCTACCGTCAATCAAAGCAAGATAAGATGCATAAAAGATAAACATCACATGCAATCAATATAAGTGATATGATATGGCCATCATCATCTTGTGCTTGTGATCTCCATCTCTGAAGCACCGTCATGATCACCATCGTCACCGGCGCGACACCTTGATCTCCATCGTAGCATCGTTGTCGTCTCGCCAATCTTATGCTTCTACGACTATCGCTACCGCTTAGTGATAAAGTAAAGCATTACAGGGCGATTGCATTGCATACAATAAAGCGACAACCATATGGCTCCTGCCAGTTGCCGATAACTTGGTTACAAAACATGATCATCTCATACAATAAAATTTAGCATCATGCCTTGACCATATCACATCACAACATGCCCAGCAAAAACAAGTTAGACGTCCTCTACTTTGTTTGTTGCAAGTTTTACGTGGCTGCTACGGGCTTAAGCAGGAACCAATCTTACCTACGCATCAAAACCACAACGATAATTTGTCAAGTTGGTGCTGTTTTAACCTTCGCAAGGACCGGGCGTAGCCACACTCGGTTCAACTAAAGTTGGAGAAACTGACACCCGCCAGCCACCTGTGTGCAAAGCACGGCGGTAGAACCAGTCTCGCGTAAGCGTACGCGTAATGTCGGTCCGGGCCACTTCATCCAACAATACCGTCGAACCAAAGTATGACATGCTGGTAAGCAGTATGACTTATATCGCCCACAACTCACTTGTGTTCTACTCGTGCATATAACATCAAACCATAAAACCTAGGCTCGGATGCCACTGTTGGGGAACGTAGTAATTTTCAAAAAAATTCCTACGCACACGCAAGATCATGGTGATGCATAGCAACGAGAGGGGAGAGTGTTGTCTACGTACCCTCGTAGGCCGAAGCGGAAGCGTTGACGCAACGTAGAGGAAGTAGTCGTACGTCTTCCCGATCCAACCGATCCAAGCACCGTTACTCCGGCACCTCCGAGTTCTTGGCACACGTTCAGCTCGATGACGCTCCCCGGGCTCCGATCCAGCAAAGCTTCGGGGAGGAGTTCCGTCAGCACGATAGCGTGGTGACGATCTTGATGTTCAACCGTCGCAGGGCTTCGCCTAAGCACCGCTACAATATGACCGAGGTGGAATATGGTGGAGGGGGGCACCGCACACGGCTAAGGAACGATCACGAAGATCAACTTGTGTCTTCTAGGGTGCCCCCTTGCCCCCGTATATAAAGGAGCCAAGGGGAGGGGGCAGCCGGCCAAGGAGGGCGCGCCAAGGGGGAGTCCTACTCCCACCCCCACCGGGAGTAGGACTCCCTTCTTTCCTAGTTGGAGAAGGAGAAGTGGGAAAGAGGAGGAAGAGGGAAAGGAAAGGGGGGGCGCCGCCCCCCTCTCTTTGTCCTATTCGGACTAGGGAGGGGAGGGGCGCGCGGCCACCTCTTGCCTCCTTGCCACTTCTCCCTTAGGGCCCATGTAGGCCCAATAACCCCCGGGGGGTTCCGGTAACCCCCCGGTACTCCGGTAAAATCCCGATTTCACCCGGAACGATTCCGATATCCAAATATAGGCTTCCAATATATCGATCTTTATGTCTCGACCATTTCGAGACTCCTCGTCATGTCCATGATCACATCCGGGACTCCGAACAACCTTCGGTACATCAAAATACATAAACTCATAATGAAACTGTCATCATAACGTTAAGCGTGCGGACCCTACGGTTCGAGAACAATGTAGACATGACCGAGACACGCCTCCGGTCAATAACCAATAGCGGAACCTGGATGCTCATATTGGTTCCTACATATTCTACGAAGATCTTTATCGGTCAGACCGCATAACAACATACGTTGTTCCCTTTGTCATCGGTATGTTACTTGCCCGAGATTCGATCGTCGGTATCTCAATACCTAGTTCAATCTCGTTACCGGCAAGTCTCTTTACTCGTTCCGTAATACATCATCTCACAACTAACTCATTAGTTGCAATGCTTGCAAGGCTTATGTGATGTGCATTACCGAGAGGGCCTAGAGATACCTCTCCGACAATCGGAGTGACAAATCCTAATCTCGAAATACGCCAACCCAACATTTACCTTTGGAGACACCTGTAGAGCTCCTTTATAATCACCCAGTTACGTTGTGACGTTTGGTAGCACACAAAGTGTTCCTCCGTTAAACAGGAGTTGCATAATCTCATAGTCATAGGAACATGTATAAGTCATGAAGAAAGCAATAGCAACATACTAAACGATCGGGTGCTAAGCTAATGGAATGGGTCATGTCAATCACATCATTCTCCTAATGATGTGATCCCGTTTATCAAATGACAACACATGTCTATGGTTAGGAAACATAACCATCTTTGATTAATGAGCTAGTCAAGTAGAGGCATACTAGTGACACTTTGTTTGTCTATGTATTCACACATGTATTATGTTTCCGGTTAATACAATTTTAGCATGAATAATAAACATTTATCATGAAACAAGGAAATAAATAATAACTTTATTATTGCCTCTAGGGCATATTTCCTTCAAACACTTCACCATTCTGATTCTTAAACAGTTTATAGTTTGCATCAAAGGATTCATCAATGACAATGGGGTTAGCACAAGTGAAGCCAGATAGATTGGATGGATCTGCTGAAGGTTCCTTTGCAGCAACCCATGTGGTTTTGGGGTACTCCTCAGATTTCCAGTAAGAGCCATCAGCATTCATTTTCCTTACGAACCCAACACCCTCTTTCCTCGGGTTTCAGTTCAGGATCTGCCTTTTGAGGACATCACATAGTGTCTGATGCCCTTTAAGACTTTTGTACATCCCTGTTTCAAGCAATGTCTTCAACCTAGCATTCTCATCAGCAATAGCGGTGGTATCCTCAGCAGAGGGGTTAGTTCCCACACCAACTGTTGAAGATATTGCAACAGTAGCAGCAGTAGAACATTCAGCAACAGAAGTAGCATTATCACGCTCAATGCATTTATGACATGGTGGTTCAAATCCTTCCTGAGCGGAACTGATCTGTTTGGCGCGAAGTGACTCGTTTTCCTTTTGAAGATCTTCATGAGCCGCTCTCAATTTCTCAAGCTCTTTCTTCCTTTGAAGATAATCATAGGAAAGATTTTCATGAGATGTTGAGAGCGTTTCATGACGACTTTCAAGTTCCTCATACTTAACGTGAAGATTTTTTATGTCTTCAATTAAGAACTCAGATTGAGTCATTTCAGCGCCTAACAGATCATCGCTTTTGTCTAACAGTTTTTGAATATGTTCCATAGCTTTCTGTTGTTCAGTTGCAATTTTAGCAAGTGTTTTGTAGCTGGGTTTTGAACCACAATCAGAGTCATCTTCACTAGATGTTTGATATTGAGTAGCGCATGTGTTTACCTTGGCACCGCGTGCCATGAAGCAGTAGGTAGGAGCGGAGTAGTCCTTGTCATTTGCATCGGTGTCGGTGATGAAGTCATTGTCTTTAGTGTTCAAGATGGACTTGGCAACGTATGCTGTAGCCAGACTAGCAACGCCAGAATCGGACTCCTCCTCAGACTCCACCTCCGCCTCCTCAGAAGCGGACTCCTCCTCTGAATCCATTTCCTTGCCAACAAACGCACGTGCCTTGCCAGATGAGCTCTTCTTGTGTGATAAAGACTTTGAGGAAGACTTGGAAGAAGACTTTGAGTATTTCTTCTTCTTCTTGTCGTCAGAGTCATATTCCTTGCTCTTCTTCTTCTTCTTGTTCTCATTGTCCCACTGCGGACACTCAGAGATGAAGTGGCCAGGTTTCTTGCACTTGTGACATGTTTTCTTCTTGTAGTCATGAGCAGAAGCTTCATCATTCCTTGAGCTTGATCGTGAAGACTTTCTGAAACCTTTCTTCTTGGTGAATTTTTGGAACTTCTTCACAAGCATAGCAAGTTCCCTTCCAATGTCTTCAGGATGATCAGAACTGCTGTCAGATTCTTCTTCAGATAAGGAGACAGCTTTTGCCTTCAAGGCACGAGTTCGCACATAGTTTGGACCGTAGATATCTCTTTTCTTAGAAAGTTGAAACTCATGTGTGTTGAGCCTCTCAAGTATCTCAGACGGATCGAGTTGTTGGGGAACGTAGCAGAAATTCAAAATTTTCCTACGTGTCACCAAGATCTATCTATGGAGAAACCAGCAACGAGGGGAAGGAGAGTGCATCTACATACCCTTGTAGATCGCTACGCGGAAGCGTTCAAGAGAACGGGGTTGAAGGAGTCGTACTCGTCGTGATCCAAATCACCGGAGATCCTAGTGCCGAACGGACGGCACCTCCGCGTTCAACACACGTACAGCCCGGTGACGTCTCCCATGCCTTGATCCAGCAAGGAGAGAGGGAGAGGTTGAGGAAGACTCCATCCAGCAGCAGCACAACGGCGTGGTGGTGGTGGACGAGCGTGGTACTCCAGCAGGGCTTTGCCAAGCACCGCAAGAGACGAGGAGGGAGAGGGGTAGGGCTGCCCCAAGAAGGAGAGGAACTCGTCTGTCTTGCAGCCTCCAATACCTCAAGTATATATAGGGGAAGGGGAGGGGCTGCGCCCCCACCTAGGGTTCCCTCCCTAGGGGTGGCGGCAGCCCCCAGATCCCATCTGGGTGGCGGCCACAAGGGGGAGAGGGGGAGGCACACCTGGGGTGGGCCTTAGGGCCCATCTGCCCTAGGGTTTGCCCCCCTTCCCTCTTGGAGGCGCCTTGGGCCTTGGTGGGGGGGCGCACCAGCCCACCTAGGGCTGGTCCGCTCCCATACTTGTCCCATGCAGCCCTCCGGGGCTTATGGCCCCACTTGGTGGACCCCCAGGACCCTCCCGGTGGTCCCAGTACGTTACCGATAAACCCCAAAACTTTTCCGGTGACCAAAATAGGACTTCCCATATATAAATCTTTACCTCCGGACCATTCCGGAACTCCTCGTGACGTCCGGGATATCATCCGGGACTCCGAAAAACATTCGGTAACCACATATATCTATTCCTTATAACCCTAGCGTCATCGAACCTTAAGTGTGTAGACCCTATGGGTTCGGGAACCATGCAGACATGACCGAGACGTTCTCCGGTCAATAACCAACAGGGGGATCTGGATACCCATGTTGGTTCCCACATGTTCCACGATGATCTCATCGGATGAACCATGATGTCGAAGATTCGATCAATCCCGTATACAATTCCCTTTGTCTAGCGGTACGATACTTGCCCGAGATTCGATCGTCGGTATCCCGATACCTTGTTCAATCTCGTTACCGGCAAGTCTCTTTACTCGTTCCGTAACACATCATCACGTGATCAACTCCTTGATCACATTGTGCACATTATGATGATGTCCTACCGAGTGGGCCCAGAGATACCTCTCCGTCACACGGAGTGACAAATCCCAGTCTCGATTCGTGCCAACCCAACAGACACTTTCGGAGATACCTGTAGTGTACCTTTATAGCCACCCAGTTGCGTTGTGACGTTTGGCACACCCAAAGCACTCCTATGGTATCCGGGAGTTGCACAATCTCATGGTCTAAGGAAATGATACTTGACATTTAGAAAAGCTTTAGCATATGAACTACACGATCTTTGTGCTAGGCTTAGGATTGGGTCTTGTCCATCACATCATTCTCCTAATGATGTGATCCCATTATCAACGACATCCAATGTCCATGGTCAGGAAACCGTAACCATCTATTGATCAACGAGCTAGTTAACTAGAGGCTTACTAGGGACATGGTGTTGTCTATGTATCCACACATGTATCTGAGTTTCCTATCAATACAACTCTAGCATGGATAATAAACGATTATCATGAACAAGGAAATATAATAATAACCAATTTATTATTGCCTCTAGGGCATATTTCCAACAGTCTCCCACTTGCACTAGAGTCAATAATCCAGTTCACATCGATATGTGATTAACACTCAAGGTCACATCCCCATGTGACTAACACCCAAGAGTTCTGGGTTTGATCATGTTATGCTTGTGAGAGAGGTTTCAGTCAACGGGTCTGCAACATTCAGATCTGTATGTACTTCTCAAATTTCTATGTCATCTTGTAGATGCAACTACTACGCTACATATGGAGCCATTTCAAATAACTGTTCTACTTGGAGCTATTCCATTATACGTATCCGGTATCCCTACTCAGAGCTATCCGGATAGGTGTTAAGCTTGCATCGACGTAACTCTTTACGTCGAACTCTTTATCACCTCCATAACCGAGAAACATATCCTTATTCCTCCAAGGATAATTTAGACCGCTATCTGGTGATCTACTCCTAGATTACCTTTGTACCCTCTTGCCAGATATGTGGCAAGGCACACATCAGGTGCGGTACTCAACATGGCATACCGTATAGAGCCTATGACAAAAGCATAGGGGACGACCTTCGTCCTTACTCTTTCTTCTGCCGCGGTCGAGCTTTAAGTCTTAACTTCATACCTTACAACTCAGGCAAGAACTCCTTCTTTGACTGATCCATCTTGAACACCTTCAAGATCATGTCAAGGTATGTGCTCATTTGAAAGTACCATTAAGCGTTTTGATCTATCCTTATAGATCTTGATGCTGAATGTTCAAGCAGCTTAATCCAGGCTTTCCATTGAAAAACACTTTTCAAATAACCCTATATGCTTTCGAGAAATTCTATGTCATTTCTGATCAACAATATGTCAATAACATATATTCATCAGAAATTCTATAGTGCTCCCACTCACTTCTTTGGAAATACAAGTTTCTCATAAACTTTGTATAAACCCAAAATCTTTGATCATCTCATCAAAGCATACATTCCAACTCCGAGATGCTTACTCCAGTCCTTAGAAGGATTGCTGGAGCTTTGCATACTTATTAGCATCTTTCAGGATTGACAAAACCTTCCGGTTGTATCACATACAACCTTTCCTCAAGAAAATCGTCGAGGAAACAATGTTTTGACATCCTATCTGCAAGATTTCATAAATAATGCAGTAATCACTAATATAATTCCAACAGACTCTTAGCTTCGCTACGAGTGAGAAAGTCTCACCGCAGTCAACTCCTTGAACTTGTTGGGAAACTTCTTAATGACAAGTCGAGCTTTCTTAATGGTGACATTTACCATCATTGTTCGTCTTCCTTTTAAAATCCATCTGCACTCAACAGCCTTACGACCATCAAGTAGTTCTTCCAAAGTCTACACTTTGTTTTCATACATGGATCCTCTCTCGGATTTTATGGCCTCGAGCCATTTATCGGAATCCGGGCCCACCAACGCTTCTCCATAGCTCGTAGGTTTATTGTTGTCTAGCAACATGACTTCCAAGACAGGATTACGTACCACTCTGAAGTAGTACGCATCCTTGTCATCCCATGAGGTTTGGTAGTGACTTGATCTGAAGTTTCATGATCACTATCATAAGCTTCCACTTCAATTGGTGTAGGTACCACAGGAACAACTTCCTGTGCCCTGCCACACACTAGTTGAAGAGACGGTTCAATAACCTCATCAAGTCTCCACCATCCTCCCACTCAATTCTTTCGAGAAAGGACCCGATTCTAGAAACAATCCCTTATTGCTTTCGGATCTGAGACAGGAGGTATACCCAACTGTTTTGGGTGTCCTATGAAGATGCATTTATCCGCTTTGGGTTCGAGCTTATCTGCCTAAAACTTTTCACATAAGCGTCGCAGCCCCAAACTTTTAAGAAATGACAGCTTAGGTTTCTCTAAACCATAGTTCATACGGTGTCATCTCATCGGAATTACGTGGTGCCCTATTTAAAGTGAATGTGGTTGTCTCTAATGCCTAACCCATAAACTATCGTGGTAATTCGATAAGAGACATCATGGTATGCATCATATCCAATATGGTGCAGTTATGATGTTTGGACACACCATCACAATATGGTGTTCCAGGCTGTATTAGTTGTGAAACAATTTCCACAATGTCTTAATTCTGTGCCAAACTCGTAATTCAGATATTCATCTCTATGATCATATCATAGATATTTTATCCTCTTGTCACGACGATCTTTCAACTTCACCCTGAAATTACTTGAACCTTTCAATAATTCAGACTCATGATTCATCAAGTAAATGTACTCAACATTTACTCAAATCATCTGTGAAGTAAGAACATAACGATATCCACTACACGCCTCAGCACTCATTGGACTGCACACATCAAAATGTATTACTTCCAACAAGTTGCTTTCTAGTTCCATTTTACTGAAAACGAGGCATTCAGTCATCTTGCCCATGTGGTATGATTGGCATGTCTCAAGTGATTCAAAATCAAGTGAGTCCAAACGGTCCATTTGCATGGAGTTTCTTCATGCATATACACCAATAGACATGGTTCGCATGTCTCAAACTTTTCAAAACGAGTGAGCCCAAAGATCCATCAACATGGAGCTTCTTCATGCGTTTTATACCGATATGACTTACGTGGCAGTGCCACAAGTAGGTGGTACTATCTTATATCTTTTGGCATGAACATGTGTATCACTACGATCGAGATTCAATAAACCATTCATTTTAGGTGCAAGACCATTGAAGGTATTATTCAAATAAACAGAGTAACCATTATTCTCCTTAAATGAATAACTGTATTGCGATAGACATAATCCAATCATGTCTATGCTCAACGCAAACACCAATCTTGATGGTAGAGGGAGCGTACGATATTTGATCAACTTTGGAAATACTTCCAACACATATCGTCATCTCACCTTTTAGCTAGTCTCTGTTTTATTCCGTAGCTTTTATTTCGAGTTACTAACACTTAGCAACCAAACCGGTATCTAATACCCTGGTGCTACTAGGAGTACTAGTAACGTACACATTAACATAATGTATATCCAATATACTTCTATCGACAGCCTTCTCATCTACCAAGTATCTAGGGTAATTCTGCTCCAGTGGCTGTTCCCCTTATTACAGAAGCACTCAGTCTCGGGTTTGGGTTCAACCTTGGGTTTCTCCACTAGAGCAGCAGCTGATTTTCCGTTTCATGAAGTCTCCCGTCTTGCCCTTGCCCTTCTTGAAACTAGTAGTTTTCACTAACCATCAACAATTGATGCTCCTTCTTGATTTCTACTTTCGCGGTGTCAAACATCGCGAATATTTCAAGGATCATCATATCTATCCCTGATATGTTATAGTTCATCACAAAGCTCTAGCAGCTTGGTGGCAATGACTTTGGAAAAAACATCACTATCTCATCTGGAAGATTAACTCCCACTCGATTCAAGTGATTGTGGTACTCAGACAATCTGAGCACAAGCTCAAGATTGAGCTTTTCTCCCTTATTATGTAGGCTAAGAAAATTGTCGGAGGTCTTATACCTCTTGACGTGGGCACGAGCCTGAAATCCCAATTTCAGCCCTCGAAACATCTCACATGTTTCACGACGTTTCAAAACGTCTTCGGTACCTCAACTCTAAACCGTTTAACTGAACTATCACGTAGTTATCAAAATGTGTATGTCAGATGTTCGCAACATCCACAGACGACATTCGAGGCTCAGCACACTGAGCGGTGCATTAAGGACATAAGCCTTCTATGAAGCAATGAGGACAATCCTCAGTTTACGGACCTAGTCCGCATAATTGCTACTATCATCTTTCAACTAAATTTTCTCTAGGAACATATCTAAACAGTAGAACTGAAGCGCGAGCTACGACATAATTTGTGAAGACCTTTGACTATGTTCAGGATAATTAAGTTCATCTTATGAACTCCCACTCAGATAGACATCCCTCTAGTCATCTAAGTGATTACATGATCCTAGTCAACTAGGCCGTGTCCGATCATCACGTGAGACGGACTAGTCATCATCGGTGAACATCTCATGTTGATCGCATCTTCTATACGACTCATGTTCGACCTTTCGGTCCTCCGTGTTCCGAGGCCATGTCTGTACATGCTAGGCTCATCAAGTTAACCTAAGTGTTTCGCATGTGTTCCGAGGCCATGTCTGTACATGCTAGGATCGTCAACACCCGTTGTATTCAAACGTAAGAATCTATCACACCCGATCATCACGTGGTGCTTTGAAACGATGAACTTTCGTAACGGTGCACAGTTAGGGAGAACACTTCTCTTGAAATGTTAGTGAGGGATCATCTTATTTAAGCTACCGTCGTTCTAAGCAAATAAGATGTATAAACATGATAAACATCACAGGCAACCAAATAGTGACATGATATGGCCAATATCATATTGCTCCTTTTGATCTCCATCTTCGGGGCTCCATGATCATCATCGTCACCGGCATGACACCATGATCTCCATCATCATGATCTCCATCATTGTGTCTCCATGAAGTTGTCTCGCCAACTTATTACTTCTACTACTATGGCTACCGGTTAGCAATAAAGTAAAGTAATTACATGGCGTTGTTCAATGACACGCAGGTCATACAATAAATAAAGACAACTCCTATGGCTTCTGCCGGTTGTCATACTCATTGACATGCAAGTCGTGATTCCTATTACAAGAACATGATCAATCTCATACATCACATATCATTCATCACATTCTTCTTGGCCATATCACATCACATAGCATACCCTGCAAAAACAAGTTAGACGTCCTCTAATTGTTGTTTGCATGTTTTACGTGGCTGCTATGTGTTTCTAGCAAGAACGTTTCTTACCTACGCAAAACCACAACGTGATATGCCAATTGCTATTTACCCTTCATAAGGACCCTTTTCATCGAATCCGTTCTGACTAAAGTGGGAGAGACAGACACCCGCTAGCCACCTTATGCAACTAGTGCATGTCAGTCGGTGGAACCAGTCTCACGTAAGAGTACGTGTAAGGTCGGTCCGGGCCGCTTCATCCCACAATACCGTCGAAACAAGATTGGACTAGTAACGGTAAGCATATTGAACAAAATCAACGCCCACAACTACTTTGTGTTCTACTCGTGCATAGAATCTACACAATAGACCTAGCTCATGATGCCACTGTTGGGGAACGTAGCAGAAATTCAAAATTTTCCTATGTGTCACCAAGATCTATCTATGGAGAAACCAGCAACGAGGGGAAGGAGAGTGCATCTACATACCCTTGTAGATCGCTAAGCGGAAGCGTTCAAGAGAACGGGGTTGAAGGAGTCGTACTCGTCGTGATCCAAATCATCGGAGATCCTAGTGCCGAACGGACGGCACCTCCGCGTTCAACACACGTCCAGCCCGGTGACGTCTCCCATGCCTTGATCCAGCAAGGAGAGAGGGAGAGGTTGAGGAAGACTCCATCCAGCAGCAGCACAACGGCGTGGTGGTGGTGGAGGAGCATGGTACTCCAGCAGGGCTTCGCCAAGCACCGCAAGAGACGAGGAGGGAGAGGGGTAGGGCTGCGCCAAGAAGGAGAGGAACTCGTCTGTCTTGCAGCCTCCAATACCTCAAGTATATATAGGGGAAGGGGAGGGGCTGCACCCCCACCTAGGGTTCCCTCCCTAGGGGTGGCGGCAGCCCCCAGATCCCATCTGGGTGGCGGCCACAAGGGGGAGAGGGGGAGGCGCACCTGGGGTGGGCCTTAGGGCCCATTTGCCCTAGGGTTTGCCCCCCTTCCCTCTTGGAGGCGCCTTGGGCCTTGGTGGGGGGGCGCACCAGCCCACCTAGGGCTGGTCCCCTCCCATACTTGGCCCATGCAGCCCTCCGGGGCTTATGGCCCCACTTGGTGGACCCCCGGGACCCTCCCGGTGGTCCTGGTACGTTACCGATAAACCCCGAAACTTTTCCGGTGACCAAAACAGGACTTCCCATATATAAATCTTTACCTCCGGACCATTTCGGAACTCCTCGTGACGTCCGGGATATCATCCGGGACTCCAAACAACATTTGGTAACCACGTATATCTATTCCTTATAAGCCTAGCGTCATCGAACCTTAAGTGTGTAGACCCTACGGGTTCGGGAACCATGCAAACATGACCGAGACGTTCTCCGGTCAATAACCAACAGCGGGATCTGGATACCCATGTTGGTTCCCACATGTTCCACGATGATCTCATCGGACGAACCACGATGTCGAGGATTTGATCAATCCCGTATACAATTCCCTTTGTCTAGCGGTACGATACTTGCCCGAGATTCGATCGTCGGTATCCCGATACCTTGTTCAATCTCGTTACCGGCAAGTCTCTTTACTCGTTCTGTAACACATCATCCCGTGATCAACTCCTTGATCACATTGTGCACATTATGATGATGTCCTACCGAGTGGGCCCAGAGATACCTCTCCGTCACACGGAGTGACAAATCCCAGTCTCGATTCGTGCCAACCCAACAGACACTTTCGGAGATACCTGTAGTGTACCTTTATAGCCACCCAGTTATGTTGTGACGTTTGGCACACCCAAAGCACTCCTGTGGTATCCGGGAGTTGCACAATCTCATGGTCTAAGTGTTGGGGAACGTTGCAGAAAACAAAAAATTTCCTATGGTTTCACCAAGATCCATCTATGAGTTCATCTAGCAACGAGTGATTGGATTGCATCTACATACCTTTGTAGATCACGCGCGTAAGCGTTCAAAGAACGGGGATGAGGAAGACGTACTCGACGTGATCCAAATCACCGGAGATCCTAGCGCCGAACGGACGGCACCTCCGTGTTCAACACACGTACGGTCAGCGTGACATCTCCTCCTTCTTGATCCAGCAAGGGGGGAGGAGAGGTTGATGAAGATCCAGCAGCACGACGGCGTGGTGTTGGATGCAGGGCGTCACTGCAGCAGGGCTTCGCCGTAACACTGCGAGAGGGAGAGGTGTAGCAGGGGAGAGGGAGGCGCCAAGACACAAGGGTGCGGCTGCCCCTCCCTCCCCCCCCTTTATATAGGCTCCCCTAGGGGGGGCGCCGGCCCTAGGAGATGGGATCTCCTTGGGGGGCGGCGGCCAAGGGGTGGAGTGCCCCCCAAGCCAGGTGGGGCGCCCCCCACCCCTAGGGTTCCAACCCTAGGCGCATGGGGTGGGCCTAGGGGGGCGCACTAGCCCACTATGGGCTGGTTCCCCTCCCCACTTTGGCCCATGGGGCCCTCCGGGATGAGTGGCCCCACCCGGTGGACCCCCGGGACCCTTCCGGTGGTCCCGGTACAATACCGGTGACCCCGAAACTCTCCCGATGGCCGAAACTGCACTTCCTATATATAATTCTTCACCTCCGGACCATTCCGGAACTCCTTGTGACGTCCAGGATCTCATCCGGGACTCCAAACAACTTTCAGGTTACTGCATATTCATATCTCAACAACCCTAGCGTCACCGAACCTTAAGTGTGTAGACCCTACGGGTTCGGGAGACATGTAGACATGACCGAGATGGCTCTCCGGTCAATAACCAACAGCGGGATCTGGATACCCATGTTGGCTCCCACATGCTCCTCGATGATCTCATCGGATGAACCACGATGTCGAGGATTCAAGCAACCCCGTATACAATTCCCTTTGTCAATCGGTACGTTACTTGCCCGAGAATCGATCGTCGGTATCCCAATACCTTGTTCAATCTCGTTACCAGCAAGTCACTTTACTCGTACCGTAATGCATGATCCCGTGACCAGACACTTGGTCACTTTGAGCTCATTATGATGATGCATTACCGAGTGGGCCCAGAGATACCTCTCTGTCATACGGAGTGACAAATCCCAGTCTTGATCCGTGTCAACCCAACAGACACTTTCGGAGATACCCGTAGTATACCTTTATAGTCACCCAGTTACGTTGTGACGTTTGGTATACCCAGAGCACTCCTACGTTATCCGGGAGTTGCACGATCTCATGGTCTAAGGAAAAGATACTTGACATTGTAAAAACTCTAGCAAACGAACTATACGATCTTGTGCTATGTTTAGGATTGGGTCTTGTCCATCACATCATTCTCCTAATGATGTGATCCCGTTATCAATGACATCCCCATGTCCATAGCCAGGAAACCATGACTATCTGTTGATCAACGAGCTAGTCAACTAGAGGCTCACTAGGGACACATTGTGGTCTATGTATTCACACATGTATTACGATTTCCGGATAATACAATTAAAGCATGAATAATAGACAATTATCATGAACAAGGAAATATAATAATCATTTTATTATTGCCTCTAGGGCATATTTCCAACAGTCTCCGACTTGCACTAGAGTCAATCATCTAGTTACATTGTGATGAATCGGACACCCATGGAATTCTGGTGTTGATCTTGTTTTGCTCTAGGGAGAGGTTTAGTCAAGGGATCTGCTACATTCAGGTCCGTATGTACTTTACAAATCTCTATGTCTCCATTTTGAACACTTTCACGAATGGAGTTGAAGCGACGCTTGATATGCCTGGTCTTCCTGTGAAACCTGGGCTCCTTGGCAAGGGCAATAGCTCCAGTGTTGTCACAGAAGAGAGTCATCGGGCCCGACGCATTGGGTATGACTCCTAGGTCGGTAATGAACTCCTTCACCCAGACTGCTTCGGGTGCTGCCTCCGAGGCTGCCATGTACTCCGATTCACATGTAGATCCCGCCACAACGCTTTGCTTGCAACTGCACCAGCTTACTGCCCCACCATTCAAAATATACACGTATCCGGTTTGTGACTTAGAGTCATCCAGATCTGTGTTGAAGCTAGCGTCGACGTAACCCTTTATGACGAGCTCTTCGTCACCTCCATAAACAAGAAACATTTCCTTAGTCCTTTTTAGGTACTTCAGCATATTCTTGACCGCTGTCCAGTGTTCCTTGCCGGGATTACTTTGGTACCTTCCTACCAAACTTACGGCAAGGTTTACATCAAATCTGGTACACAACATGGCATACATAATAGAACCTATGGCTGAGGCATAGGGGATGACACTGATCTCTTCTATATCTTCTACCGTGGTCAGACATTGAGCTGAGCTCAATTTCACACCTTGCAACACAGGCAAGAACCCCTTCTTAGACTGATCCATATTGAACTTCTTCAATATCTTATCAAGGTATGTGCTTTGTGAAAGACCTATGAGGCGTCTTGATCTATCTCTATAGATCTTGATGCCTAATATATAAGCAGCTTCTCCAAGGTCCTCCATTGAAAAACTCTTATTCAAGTAGGCCTTAATGCTGTCCAAAAGCTCTATATCATTTCCCATCAAAAGTATGTCATCTACATATAATATGAGAAATGCTACAAAGCTCCCACTCACTTTCTTGTAAACGTAGGATTCTCCATAAGTCTGCATAAACCCAAACGCTTTGATCATCTCATCAAAGCGAATGTTCCAACTCCGAGACGCTTGCACCAGCCCATAAATCGAGCGTTGGAGCTTGCACACCTTGTCAGCATTCTTAGGATCGACAAAACCTTCCGGCTGCAACATATACAGTTCTTCCTTAAGATAACCGTTAAGGAATACCGTTTTGACGTCCATTTGCCATATCTCATAATCATAGTATGCGGCAATTGCTAACATGATTTGGACGGACTTCAGCTTTGCTACGGGAGAGAATGTCTCATCGTAGTCAACCCCTTGAACTTGTTAATAACCCTTAGCGATAAGCCTAGCTTTATAGATGGTCACATTACCATCCGCGTCTGTCTTCTTCTTAAAGATCCATTTATTTTCTATGGCTCGCCGATCATCGAGCAAGTCAGTCAAAGTCCATACTTCGTTTTCATACATGGGTCCTATCTCGGATTTCATGGCTTCCAGCCATTTGTTGGAATCTGGGCCCGCCATTGCTTCTTCATAGTTCGAAGGTTCACCGTTGTCTAACAACATGATTTCCAAGACAGGGTTGCCGTACCACTCTGGTGCGGAACGTGTCCTTGTGGACCTTCGAAGTTCAGTAGGAGCTTGATCAGAAGTATCTTGATCATCATCATTAACTTCCTCTCTAATTGGTGCAGGCACCACAGGAACATTTTCCTGAGTTGTGCCACTTTCCGGTTCAAGAGGTAATACTTCATCAAGTTCTACTTTCCTCCCACTTACTTCTTTCGAGAGAAACTCCTTCTCTAGAAAGGATCCATTCTTGGCAACAAAGATCTTGCCTTCAGATCTGAGGTAGAAGGTATACCCAATAGTTTCTTTAGGGTATCCTATGAAGACGCATTTTTCCGACTTGGGTTCGAGCTTTTCAGGTTGAAGTTTCTTGACATAAGCATCGCATCCCCAAACTTTTAGAAACGACAGCTTAGGCTTCTTCCCAAACCATAATTCATATGGTGTCGTCTCAACGGATTTCGACGGAGCCCTATTTAAAGTGAATGCGGCAGTCTCTAAAGCATAGCCCCAAAATGACAGCGGTAAATCGGTAAGAGACATCATAGATCGCACCATATCCAATAGAGTGCGATTACTACGTTCGGACACACCATTACGCTGAGGTGTTCCAGGCGGCGTGAGTTGTGAAACTATTCCACATTTTCTTAAGTGTGTACCAAATTCGTGACTCAAGTATTCTCCTCCACGATCTGATCGCAAAAACTTGATTTTTTTGTCATGTTGATTCTCAACCTCACTCTGAAATTCCTTGAACTTTTCAAAGGTTTCAGACTTGTGTTTCATTAAGTAGATATACCCATATCTACTCAAGTCATCAGTGAGGGTAAGAACACAACGATAGCCACCACGAGCCTCAACACTCATTGGACCGCACACATCAGTATGTATGATTTCTAATAGGTTGGTTGCTCGCTCCATTGTTCCTGAGAACGGAGTCTTGGTCATCTTACCCATGAGGCATGGTTCGCACATGTCAAATGATTCGTAATCAAGAGACTCTAAAAGTCCATTTGCATGGAGCTTCTTCATGCGTTTGACACCTATGTGACCAAGGCGGCAGTGCCACAAGTATGTGGGACTATCATTATCAACCTTACATCTTTTGGTACTCACACTATGAATATGTGTAGCATTACGCTCGAGATTCATTAAGAATAAACCATTCACCATAGGAGCATGACCATAAAACATATCTCTCATATAAATAGAACAACCATTATTCTTGGATTTAAATGAGTAGCCATCTCGAATTAAATGAGATCCTGATACAATGTTCATGCTCAAAGCTGGTACTAAATAACAATTATTGAGGTTTAAAACTAATCCCGTGGGTAAATGTAGAGGCAGCGTGCCGACGGCGATCACATCGACCTTGGAACCATTCCCGACGCGCATCGTCACCTCGTCCTTCGCCAGTCTCCACTTATTCCGCAGCTCCTGCTTTGAGTTGCAAATGTGAGCAACCGCACCGGTATCAAATACCCAGGAGCTACTACGAGTACTGGTAAGGTACACATCAATTACATGTATATCATATATACCTTTCGTTTTGCCGGCCTTCTTGTCCGCTAAGTATTTGGGGCAGTTTCGCTTCCAGTGACCACTTCCCTTGCAATAAAAACACTCAGTCTCGGGCTTGGGTCCATTCTTTGGCTTCTTCCCGGCAGCTTGCTTACCGGGCGCGGCAACTCCCTTGCCGTCCTTCTTGAAGTTCTTCTTACCCTTGCCTTTCTTGAACTTAGTGGTTTTATTCACCATCAACACTTGATGGTCCTTTTTGACTTCTACCTCTGCTGATTTCAGCATTGCAAATACTTCAGGAATGGTCTTTTCCATCCCCTGCATATTGAAGTTCATCACAAAGCTCTTGTAGCTTGGTGGAAGCGACTGGAGGATTCTGTCAATGACCGCGTCATCCGGGAGATTAACTCCCAGCTGAGTCAAGCGGTTATGTAACCCAGACATAGTGAGTATGTGCTCACTGACAGAACTATTTTCCTCCAACTTACAGCTGAAGAACTTGTCGGAGACTTCATATCTCTCGACCCAGGCATGAGCTTGGAAAACCATTTTCAGCTCTTCGAACATCTCATATGCTCCGTGTCGCTCAAAACATTTTGGATCCCCGGTTCTAAGCTGTAAAGCATGCCGCACTGAACGAGGGAGTAATCATCAGCACGTGTCTGCCAAGCGTTCATAACGTCTTGGCTCTGTGGGACGGGTGCGTCACCTAGCGGTGCTAGTAGGACATAATCTTTCTTGGCAGCTATGAGGATGATCCTCAGGCTCCGGACCCAGTCCGTATAGTTGCTGCCATCGTCTTTCAGCTTGGTTTTCGCTAGGAACGCGTTGAAGTTGAGGACAACGTTGGCCATTTGATCTACAAGACATATTGTAAAGATTTTAGACTAAGTTCATGATAATTAAGTTCATCTAATCAAATTATATAATGAACTCCCACTTAGATAGACATCCCTCCAGTCATCTAAGTACAACATGATCCGAGTTAACTAGGCCGTGTCCGATCATCACGTGAGACGGACTAGTCAACATCGGTGAACATCTTCATGTTGATCGTATCTTCTATACGACTCATGCTCGACCTTTCGGTCTTCTGTGTTCCGAGGCCATGTCTGTACATGCTAGGCTCGTCAAGTCAACCTAAGTGTTTGCATGTGTAAATCTGTCTTACACCCGTTGTATGTGAACGTTGGAATCTATCACACCCGATCATCACGTGGTGCTTCGAAACAACAAATTGTCGCAACGGTGCACAGTTAGGGGGAACACTTTCTTGAAATTATTATGAGGGATCATCTTATTTACTACCGTCGTTCTAAGTAAACAAGATGCAAAAACATGATAAACATCACATGCAATCAAATAATAATAGTGACATGATATGGCCAATATCACATAGCTCCTTTGATCTCCATCTTGGGGCTCCATGATCATCTTGTCACCGGCATGACACCATGATCTCCATCATCATGATCTCCATCATCGTGTCTCCATGAGTTGCTCGCCAACTATTACTTCTACTACTATGGCTAACGTGTTTAGCAATAAAGTAAAGTAATTTACATGGCGTTTCTCAATGACACACGGGTCATACAAAAAATAAAGACAACTCCTATGGCTCCTGCCGGTTGTCATACTCATCGACATGCAAGTCGTGATTCCTATTACAAGAACATGATCTCATACATCACATATATATCATTCATCATTCATCAGAACTTTTGGCCATATCACATCACAAATCACTTGCTGCAAAAACAAGTTAGACGTCCTCTAATTGTTGTTGCAAGTTTTACGTGGCTGCAAAAGGGTTCTAGAAAGAACGTTTTCTTACCTACGTAATAGCCACAACGTGATTTGTCAACTTCTATTTACCCTTCATAAGGACCCTTTTCATCGAATCCGCTCCAACTAAAGTGGGAGAGACAGACACCCGCTAGCCACCTTATGCAACTAGTGCATGTCAGTCGGTGGAACCAGTCTCACGTAAGCGTACGTGTAAGGTCGGTCCAGGCCGCTTCATCCCACAATACCGCTGAAGCAAGATAAGACTAGTAGCGGCAAGAAATTTGACAACATCTATGCCCACATCAAATTGTGTTCTACTCGTGCAAGGAGAACTACGCATAGACCTAGCTCATGATGCCACTGTCGGGGAACATTGCAGAAAACAAAAAATTTCCTACGGTTTCACCAAGATCCATCTATGAGTTCATCTAGCAACGAGTGATTGGATTGCATCTACATACCTTTGTAGATCATGCGCGGAAGCATTCAAAGAACGGGGATGAGGAAGACGTACTCGACGTGATCCAAATCACCGGAGATCCTAGCGCCGAACGGACGGCACCTCCGTGTTCAACACACGTACGGTCAGCGTGACGTCTCCTCCTTCTTGATCCAGCAAGGGGGGAGGAGAGGTTGATGAAGATCCAGCAGCACGACGGCGTGGTGATGGATGCAAGGCATCACTGTAGCAGGGCTTCGCCGTAACACTGCGAGAGGGAGAGATGTAGCAGGGGAGAGGGAGGCGCCAAGACACAAGGGTGCGGCTGCCCCTCCCTCCCCCCCCTTTATATAGGCTCCCTAGGGGGGGCGCCGGCCCTAGGAGATGGGATCTCCTAGGAGGGGCGGCGGCCAAGGGGTGGAGTGCCCTCCAAGCCAGGTGGGGCGCCCCCCCCCCCACCCCTAGGGTTCCAACCCTAGGCGCATGGGGTGGGCCTAGGGGGGCGCACCAGCCCACTATGGGCTGGTTCCCCTCCCCACTTTGGCCCATGGGGCCCTCCGGGATGGGTGGCCCCACCCGGTGGACCCCCGGGACCCTTCCGGTGGTCCCGGTACAATACCGGTGACCCCGAAACTCTCCCGATGGCCGAAACTGCACTTCCTATATATAATTCTTCACCTCCGGACCATTCTGGAACTCCTCGTGACGTCCAGGATCTCATCCGGGACTCCGAACAACTTTCGGGTTACTTCATATTCATATCTCAACAACCCTAGCGTCACCGAACCTTAAGTGTGTAGACCCTATGGGTTCGGGAGACATGTAGACATGACCGAGACGGCTCTCCGGTCAATAACCAACAGCGGGATCTGGATACCCATGTTGGCTCCCACATGCTCCTCGATGATCTCATCGGATGAACCACGATGTCGAGGATTCAAGCAACCCCGTATACAATTCCCTTTGTCAATCGGTACGTTACTTGCCCGAGATTCGATCGTCGGTATCCCAATACCTCGTTCAATCTCGTTACCGGCAAGTCACTTTACTCGTACCGTAATGCATGATCCCGTGATCAGACACTTGGTCACTTCGAGCTCATTATGATGATGCATTACCGAGTGGGCCCAGAGATACCTCTCCGTCATACGGAGTGACAAATCCCAGTCTTGATCCGTGTCAACCCAACAGACACTTTCGGAGATACCCGTAGTATACCTTTATAGTCACCCAGTTACGTTGTGACGTTTGGTATATCCAGAGCACTCCTACGGTATCCGGGAGTTACACGATCTCATGGTCTAAGGAAAAGATACTTGACATTGTAAAAACTCTAGCAAACGAACTATACGATCTTGTGCTATGTTTAGGATTGGGTCTTGTGCATCACATCATTCTCCTAATGATGTGATCCCATTATCAATGACATCCCCATGTCCATAGCTAGGAAACCATGACTATTTGTTGATCAACGAGCTAGTAAACTAGAGGCTCACTAGGGACACATTGTGGTCTATGTATTCACACATGTATTACGATTTCTGGATAATACAATTAAAGCATGAATAATAGACAATTATCATGAACAAGGAAATATAATAATCATTTTATTATTGCCTCTAGGGCATATTTCCAACACTAAGGAAATGATACTTGACATTTAGAAAAGCTTTAGCATACGAACTACACGATCTTTGTGCTAGGCTTAGGATTGGGTCTTGTCCATCACATCATTCTCCTAATGATGTGATCCCGTTATCAACGACATCCAATGTCCATGGTCAGGAAACTGTAACCATCTATTGATCAACGAGCTAGTTAACTAGAGGCTTACTAGGGACATGGTGTTGTCTATGTATCCACACATGTATCTGAGTTTCCTATCAATACAATTCTAGCATGGATAATAAACGATTATCATGAATAAGGAAATATAATAATAACCAATTTATTATTGCCTCTAGGGCATATTTCCAACACGAGTGTCTTGAAATCAGGACGTTCTTGAATCATCAGGGCTAGGGTGTCAAAAGAACTGTCAAGTGATCTCAGTAGTGTCTTGACGACTTCATGCTTGGTGATCTCAGTAGCGCCGAGGGCTTGAAGCTCATTTGTGATGTCAGTGAGTCGATCAAACGTGAGCTGGACATTCTCATTGTCATTTCGCTTGAAGCGGTTGAAGAGGTTGTGAAGGACACTGATTCTCTGATCTCTCTGAGTTGAGACGCCTTCGTTGAACTTGGAGAGCCAGTCCCAGACTAGCTTAGATGTTTCCAAAGCACTCACGCGGCCATACTGTCCTTTGGTCAGATGACCACAGATGATATTCTTGGCAGTAGAGTCCAGTTGAACGAACTTCTTGACGTCAGCAGCAGTAACACCTTCTCCAGCCTTGGGAACGCCGTTCTTGACGACATACCATAGGTCGACGTCAATGGCTTCAAGATGCATGCGCATCTTATTCTTCCAGTAGGGATATTCACTTCCATCGAAAACGGGGCACGTAGCGGAGACTTTAATTATCCCTGCAGTCGACATAGCTAAAACTCCAGGTGGTTAAACCGAATCACACAGAACAAGGGAGTACCTTGCTCTGATACCAATTGAAAGTGCGTTATATCGACTAGAGGGGGGTAAATAGGCGATTTTTATGAAAGTCTTCAAAATGTGAAAGTTTCGAAGACAAATGATAGAAATAAACCTATTACCATGCAGCGGAAGGTAGACTACACTAGGCAAACCATAGTCAAGTATTCAATGAAGTGAAAGCACAATGACTAATAGCAGCAATGTAGTGAGGATCAGGTAGGAAGATATTATGAAGCCAAACAGAACACGCAGTCACTCAGTGAAGACAAAAGATAGTGCAATCATACAATGACTTCACAAGGACCAACAGTAAGTAAAGGGAAGGGAAGGATGAAACCAGTGACTCGTTGAAGACAATGATTTGTTGGACCAGTTCCAGTTGCTATGACAACTGTACATCTGGTTAGGGCGGCTAGGTATTTAAACCTGAGGACACACAGTCCCGGACACCCAGTCCTGAACACGCAGCTCAGGACACCCAGTCCTCACCGTATTCCCCTTGAGCTAAGGTGACACAGACCTCGCCCAATCACTCTGGTAAGTCTTCAAGGTAGACTCCCAAACCTTCACAGACTTCGTTCACCGGCGATCCACAATGTC
Organism: Triticum urartu; assembly: GCF_056163025.1. Lineage (NCBI taxonomy): Eukaryota > Viridiplantae > Streptophyta > Magnoliopsida > Poales > Poaceae > Triticum > Triticum urartu. Next base: position 93,416,981 of record NC_141878.1, read on the forward strand.
TCTTGGATGCTCAGAATGCGACGCCTAACCGGCTGGAGGATTCACAGTCCTCAAGTGTAATAAGTCTTCAGATCACACAGACAAGAAGACTTAAGTGATGCCTAACACTCTTAGGCTCTGGGTGGTTAGGGCTTTATCCTCGCAAGGAATTCTCTTTCAAAGGCTTTGAGGTGGGTTGCTCTCAAATGACAAAAGCCGTACTCTAACTTTGAGCAGCCAACCGTTTATGGTTGTAGGGGGTGGGCTATTTATAGCCACTAGGCAACCCGACCTGATTTGTCCAAAATGACCCTGGGTCACTAAGGAACTGACACGTGTTCCAACTGTCAGATTTCAAACTCACGCGGCAGCTTTACTTGGGCTACAAGCAAAGCTGACTTGTCTGACTCTAGACAAGTTTCGCTCTCATAGTCTTCACTCGAAGACATAGGTTTTGGTTAAGCATCACTTCAGTCATTCTGACTGGTTCACTTGGACCCCACTTAACAGTACGGTGGTTCCTATGACTCAACAAGGAAGAAACAGAACTACAAAATATCTAAGTCTTCGAGCTCCATAGGCTTCATGCGATGTCTTCTCTTGTCATAGTCTTCAATGAGAATATCTTCATATACCACCTTTGACATCAATGTCTTCATACATTTTTAGGGGTCATCTCTGGTAGGAAAACCGAATCAATGAGGGACTTCTACCTGTGTTATCCTGCAATTCTCACAAACACATCAGTCCCTCAACTAGGTTTGTCGTCAATACTCCAAAACCAACTAGGGGTGGCACTAGATGCACTTACAGTCACAAAGTTTTTGGTTCTTCGGTGTTGATAAAAAGAACACCTTTTTTCTATTTCCTCTGATCCTTGTTTAGTAACTACAACTCTCATGTTGTATTTGCTTTTACTGTTTCACCTCACTGTGAGTATCTTTTTGACTCATTCTTTGCTCACTATTGTTCAGATTCTACATCAAGGCTTGTGGCTTACCTTATGGATCTTAATTAAGTCACCCCTTGTTATTTCCTGAGGTGCTACCTCATCATTCTTAGGTGGCTCCTTTTTTCCATTTTATGGTAGTTGGTAGTTGTGTAGTACATGGATGGGGGAGCTATTTATTTAGCCTATCAAAGAATTATCTCACTAGATGTACGTAGGGAAAGAGAGCTCTTCTATCGACACTCCTAGCACTGGATATAGGGTAAGCTTTTTTCAAGTTGTTTATAATCTTGTGCTGGAAAATAACAATCATAGATTGCTAGGCATTTGCCATATTGCGATGCTAACTGAAAATTGATGTAATCTCTGGTCTAAAATGCCGTAGCTTGTCCTTTTGTACTTTCATACACTCGTACTGACTACACATAATGTCAAATGATGCGAGTGTCAGTATATATCATCTATGGAGTTGCTTGTGCTATTGGAATTTCACCAGCTGCTCCAAAGGTATGCTTTGTGAAAACACTTCATTAGTATATCATCATTAAATGATGCATTGTTGTTTTATAGTGGAGTGTGATATAGATTAGTTTTCTTTTTGTATTCATTTATGCTATTGTTTTCTCTGTTCCTTTGATGATTTCAATGACTCTTACTATATATAATACCATAAAATATAGTTTTTCAATCACACGCGCAATTTACAGTGGCGAGCTACCAGAATTTTTTGGTGTCAAAAAAACAGAGTTTTGAGTGGTTCTGTACTCTTTCGAATGTAATTTTTGTTTGAAAATTTCAAGAATTTCTTCCAGTTTTATAAACTGAACTCCTGCATTAAGGTGTCCAGAATTGTTTTACAATGTGGAGTTTTGTGAATCCAAAAAAAATGATTGGCATAGATAACCACTACATATAGTACATTGATACGTCCATTTTGCATCATGCTTTTATATCAATATTTATTGCATTATGGGCTGTTATTACACATTATGTCACAACACTTATGCCTATTCTCTCATATTTTACAAGGTTTACATAAAGAGGGGGAATGCCGGTAGCTGGGATTCAGGGCTGGAAAATGAGCAAATATTAGAGACCTATTCTGCATAGCTCCAAAAGTCCTGAAACTTCACGGAAGATATTTCCAGAATATATAAAACATACTGAGCGCAAGAAGTTCCAGAGGGAGGCCACACCCTGGTCATGAGGGTGGGGGCGCGCCCTACCCCCTGGGCGCGCCCCCTGCCTCGTGGGAACCTCGTGCGCTCTCCGGACTTCGTTTTCTTGCACAATACTTCTTTTAGTCGGTAAAAATTCATTATATAATCTCCTGAAGGTTTTCACCACCGTATCATGTAAATATCTCTTGTCTTTGTTTCGAGCTATTTCTGCCGCAGATTAGAGCAAGATGTCTTCTCAAGAGTCGGTCGGGGAGAGTCGGGTGTCTCATCCGACACCAGGTCCATGGGCAAACAGCGATGCCTATCACTTTGGGCCCTCAACGGAGGAAGAGATGGAAGCTGACTTGAAAAGGATAGATGCCATGGAAGAGGACCAAGAAGTTACTTCTCGTTTCTGGGCAGGATTCACGATGGGGGAACCACAGAGCTCAGCTATTCCAAACTCGGTTATCCCTTCCAATGTTAGATTTCTTTCTTATGAAAATATGAAAAAGAGTGTTACTTGTTCTCCCACAGCTATGCAACATCCTTGGGTGAAAGGGGTTTTAGCCATCATTGGCAAGCTCCGTAAGGAAATAATGAACCTCAAGCAGCAAGTCAATAAGCTCGAGGGAGAGAATCGTATCCTGAGGGGCATCATCGCCAAGAATATCACATCACCATCCCCGAAGAAGGAGACATGATCACATGGGTGTGGGCACTCCCCTTGGCAACTGCCAAGCTTGGGGGAGTGCCCCAGTATCGTATCACCATCACTTTTATCTTTACCATTTTTCTTAGTTCGATCCTTTTAGTAATATCTTGATCTAGTAGAATAAAGTTTTAGTATGATCTAGTTGTGAGTTTTGCTTTATGATCCCTCTATGTAATCGAGTTCGTGAGCTATATAATAAAGATTAGTGTTGAGTCAGGGGCTTTATTATTTTGCTATGATCTTGAGGGAATTAAATAAAATAAAAGAGAAGAAATAAAAAGAAATAAAGAGATCTTATGGATCTTATGGAGAGTAATGAGCTCACATATAAAGAGTGTGATGAATAAAAGTTGTTGAGAGTTGACAAACATAGTTTTGGTCATCGTTGCAATGAATAGGAAGTAATAAAGAAAGAGAGGTTCACATATAAATATACTATCTTGGACATCTTTTATGATTGTGAACACTCATTAAAGTATGACATGCTAAGAGTTGACGTTGGACAAGGAAGACAATGATACGTCTTCAACGCATCTATAATTTTTGATTGCTCCATGCTATATTATCTACTGTTTTGGACATTATTGGGCTTTATTATCCACTTTTATATTATTTTTGGGACTAACCTATTAACCGGAGGCCCAGCCCAGAATTGTTGTTTTTGCCTGTTTTAGGGTTTCAAAGAAAAAGAATATCAAACGGAGTCCAAACGGAATGAAACCTTCGGGAACGTGATTTTTAGGAAGATTATGATCCGGGAGACTTGGACCCTACGTCAAGAAAAGAAATAGGAGGCCACGAGGTAGGGGGCGCGCCTACCCTCCCCAGGCGCGCCCTCCACCCTCGTGGGCCCCCTGTTGCTCCACCGACGTACTCCTTCCTCCTATATATACCTACGTACCCCCAAACGATCAGAAACGGATCCAAAACCCTAATTCCATCGCCGTAACTTTCTGTATCCACGAGATCCCATCTTGGGGCCTATTCCGGAGCTCCGCCGGAGGGGGCATCGATCACGGAGGGCTTCTACATCAACACCATAGCCTCTCCGATGAAGTTTGAGTAGTTTACCTCAAACCTACGGGTCCATAGTTATTAGCTAGATGGCTTCTTCTCTCTTTTTGGATCTCAATACAATGTTCTCCCCCTCTCTTCTGGAGAACTATTCGATGTAATCTTCTTTTTGTGGTGTGTTTGTTGAGACCGATGAATTGTGGGTTGATGATCAAGTCTATCTATGAATAATATTTGAATCTTCTCTTAATTCTTTTATGTATGATTGGTTATCTTTGCAAGTCTCTTCGAATTATCAGTTTGGTTTGGCCTACTAGATTGATCTTTCTTGCAATGGGAGAAGTGCTTAGCTTTGGGTTCAATCTTGCAGTGTCCTTTCCCAGTGACAGTAGGGGCAGCAAGGCACGTATTGTATTGTTGCCATCGAGGATAACAAGATGGGGTTTTCTTCATATTGCATGAGTCTATCCCTCTACATCATGTCATCTTGCTTAAGGCGTTACTCTGTTTTTAACTTAATACTCTAGATGCATGCTGGATAGCGGTCGATGAGTGGAGTAATAGTAGTAGATGCAGGCAGGAGTCGGTCTACTTGTCTCGGACGTGATGCCTATATACATGATCATACCTAGATATTCTCATAACTATGCTCAATTCTGTCAATTGCTCAATAGTAATTTGTTCACCCATCGTAGAATACTTATGCTCTCGAGAGAAGCCACTAGTGAAACCTATGGCCCCCGGGTCTATCTTTATCATATTGATCTCCTACTACTTAGTTATTTCCTTTGTTATTTACTTTGCCTTTATTTTACTTTGCACAAAAATACCAAAAATATTATCTTATCATATCTATCAGATCTCACTCTCGTAAGTGGCCTTATAGGGATTGACAACCCCTATTTGCGTTGGTTGCGAGGATTTATTTGTTTTGTGTAGGTACGAGGGACTCGCGCGTAGCCTCCTACTGGATCGATATCTTGGTTCTCAAAAACTGAGGGAAATAATTATGCTACTTTGCTGCATCATCCCTTCCTCTTCGGGGAAAACCAACGCAGTGCTCAAGAGGTAGCAGACAACATAATGGGTCATGTTTTCTTACATCTGAGATAAATTATATTGTCATGGATCATCCAACATGTTGAGCTTGCCTTTCCCTCTCATGCTAGCCAATTTCCTTGCACCAAGTAGAGATACTACTTGTGCTTCCAAATATCCCTAAATCCAGTTTTGCCATGAGAGTCCACCATATCTACATATGGATTCAGTAAGATCCTTCAAGTAAGTTGTCACCGGTGCAAGCAATAAAAAATTGCTCTCTAAATATGTATGACTTATTAGTGTGGGAGAGAATAAGCTTTATACGATCTTGTGATGTGGAAGAAATAAAAGCGATGGACTGCATAATGAAGGTCCATATCACAAGTGGCAATATTAAGTGACATTCTTTTGCATTAAGATTTTGTCCATCCAACCATAAAACCGCATGACAACATCTGCTTCCCTCTGCGAAGGACCTATCTTTTACTTTTATCTTCTACCTTACATAAGAGTCATGGTGATCTTCACCTTTCCTTTTTACGTTTTATCCTTTGGCAAGCACAATATGTTGGAAAGATCCTGATATATATAGCTAATTGGATGTGAGTCTTCATGAACTATTATTGTTGACATTACCCTTGAGGTAAAACGTTGGGAGGCAAAACTATAAGCCCCTATCTTTCTCTGTGTCCGATTAAAACTTCGTACCCATAAATATTGCGTGAGTGTTAGCAATTGTAAAAGACTAAAAGATGGTTGAGTATGTGGACTTGCTGAAAAGCTCTTATATTGACTCTTTCCTATGTTATGATAAATTGCAATCGCCTCAATGACCGAGATTAGGGTTTGTTGGTTCTCAATGAAGTTTATGATTCATATTTGAAATTGTGATTGAATTGTTACTTTAGCATAAGAGATCATATGACAATATATATATATATATTGCTGTTCTAAGAATGATCATGATGCCCTCATGTCTGTATTTTATTTTTATCGACACCTCTATCTCTAAACATGTGGACATATTTTTTGATTTCGGCTTTCACTTGAGGACAAGAGAGGTCTAAGCTTGGGGGAGTTGATACGTCCATTTTGCATCGTGCTTTTATATCAATATTTATTGCATTATGGGCTGTTATTACACATTATGTCACAATACTTATGCCTATTCTCTCTTATTTTACAAGGTTTACATAAAGAGGGAGAATGTCAGCAGCTGGGATTCAGGGCTGGAAAAGGAGCAAATATTAGAGACCTATTCTGCACAGCTCCAAAAGTCCTGAAACTTCACGGAAACTATTTCCAGAATATATAAAGAATACTGAGCGCAAGAAGTTCCAGAGGGGGGCCACACCCTGGCCACGAGGGTGGGGGGCGCGCCCCCCTGCCTCGTGGGCCCCCTGTTGGCCCTCCGATGCCCATCTTCTGCTATATGGAGTCCTTCGTTGAGGAAAAAATCATAAGCAAGCTTTCGGGACGAGACTCTGCCGCCATGAGGCGGAACCTTGGCAGAACCAATCTAGGGCTCTGGCGGAGCTGTTCTGCCAGGGAAACTTCCCTCCGGGAGGGGGAAACCATCACCATCGTCATCACCAACGATCCTCTCATTGGGAGGGGGCCAATCTCCATCAACATCTTCACCAGCACCATCTCATCTCAAACCCTAGTTCATCTCTTGTATCCAATCTTTGTATCCAAGCCTCGGATTGGTACCTGTGGGTTGCTAGTAGTGTTGATTACTCATTGTAGTTGATGCTAGTTGGTTTACTTGGTGGAAGATCATATGTTCAGATCCATTATGCATATTAATACCCCTCTGATTATGAACATGAATATGCTTTGTGAGTAGTTATGTTTGTTCCTGAGGACATGGGAGAAGTCTTGCTATTAGTAGTCATGTGAATTTGGTATTCATTCGATATTTTGATGAGATGTATGTTGTCATCCCGTAGTGGTGTCATGTGAACGTCGAACTTCACCATTGTTTGGGCCTAGAGGGAGGCATTGGGAAGTAATAAGTAGATGATGGGTTGCTAGAGTGGTAGAAGATTAAACCCTAGTTTATGCGTTGCTTCGTAAGGGGCTGATTTGGATCCATATGTTTCATGCTATGGTTAGGTTTACCTTAATACTTCTATTGTAGTTGCGGATGCTTGCAATAGGGGTTAATCATAAGTGGGATGCTTGTCCAAGTAAGGACAGCACCCAAGCACCGGTCCACCCACATGTCAAATTATCAAAGTACCGAACGCGAATCATATGATCGTGATGAAAACTAGCTTGACGATAATTCCCATGTGTCCTCGGGAGAGCTTTCCTTCATATAAGAGTTTGTCCAGGCTTGTCCTTTGCTACAAAAAGGATTGGGCCATCTTGCTGCACCTTATTTACTTTTATTACTTGTTACTCGTTACCAATTACCTTATCACAAAACTATCTGTTACCGATAATTTCAGTGCTTGCAGAGAATACCTTGTTGAAAACCGCTTATCATTTCCTTCTGCTCCTCGTTGGGTTCGACACTCTTACTTATCGAAAGGACTACGATAGATCCCCTATACATGTGGTTCATCATACATGAAGGTTGGTTATGCATGGAGAATGAGGTTAGTATTGTTAGAAGTTAGAACTGGGAGTTTTCCAGCACATGACGGTTGCGGCCGTCTTCCAGCACATTGTTGCTTTTCAGTAGAACAAGATGTTCGTCTCTTTGTCTTATGGACTTCAATAAGGTCGATGGTAGCTTGCTGAATAAGTTAAGAGAGACCCCACAATTTCTAATGACCCCACAGGGTATTCTTGCTGGCGCCGCCGCTGGCAGAGGCGCGTGGTTGACAGGAGGAGCCGGGGAGGCATGACGGTGGACATGTGGATGTTATCATGGCATTGACACATTTCGCTCTACCAACACTGCATACCAACGTGACTGAATGTTATCGTGGCTTAGATGCCCTATCAAATTCTTGCTTGACTTTTTGGTTTTGTATGCTCGGATGTATGTTTCAGTTCCTACATGGTATTTCTCATGTGGAGTTGAAACCACACTTGGTTGGTCCAATAGCAAACAATCCTATGTTTCACTCTGAAATCATATTGCATATAGAGTGATGTTACGTTCTTGCGCAAATTACTGCACACATATACATGGAGTTACCTGAAAAAGTCTCACACTTGGGCTCTTGCAAGTAACACTGTCACTCGCTTGTAGAGTTTGCAAGTGGTTATAATTGTCATACTACTAGGTAACAGCCTTACTCGAATCAGCCTTGACCTTGTATAATATACATAGTTATTTGGTGCGTGGTATTTTTTTAGTGAATTTGATCAAAACTGTTATTTTAAGTACATTTGTATTTTAGTTTTTTATTCAAATAAATTTCCCAGTAAGTTGATTTTCCAGGATGGTCATAAGGTTGACATTATGAATTGATTTGTGAAGCACAAAACCACAATAACAGTTGGGAGGGCTACTTTGTATCCCTAGACCCACACTCGACCGTCATCTCCCATTTTCCTCAGTATCACGACCTGATGCGATGTTGGCAGCGCAATCAGTCGGAGGAGGCCAGCGGTGGCGATGACGGCTCTGCGATGGGGAAAGGTCGCTCGTCGCCGCGGCACCAGCAATTCCATGGTTGCATAATACCCGCATGTTCATGACCTCCAGACTCTCCGGCCTCCTCCCTCTAGGTACCTGATTTAAAATAAGAAAGAATTTCCAATAAACAGTAGTTTTTCGTTTTTCTTTGTAGTTTAATTTTAAAGTTTAATAAAGAAATATTATATTTTTATAACAAAAAGACAAAATCAAAGTTTAGTAATCAGTAATCGTTCTTGAATTCAAAGATTTTTATTTGTTTATTTTACTTTCAGACGAATTCCTAATTGTTTGAATTGTGTAATCTCCCATTATGGAGATTGGTAACCGACTTAAAGCAATTTGATTGTAATTCAATTCATGACGAACATAGGTAGAAAGTTCATATTCTTCAGTCATTGATCCAAACGACAACCATTTCTCAGGTTCACAGTTTATTACTATACTACGATTGTTTAATTAGATGGTAACATAAAACTTGGAGTGTCTGATAGGAGTACCTATTCACTGTTTGAGATGCTAACTAGGATGGAGGGAGTAAAAAATGCCTAGAATAAAGAAATGATGAATTGTATTGTACACATTATTGTAGTTACAGATTATGTTTAAAATCGATCATTACTTGGGATGCTGCCAACTTGGAGGGTCGATGGGACATTAAATTGCCATATTGCTTTTCCCTCTTCTTCACGTGTTAGGAATATATCTTTAACAATAGAATTTAATATTTGTGGTTTCACATGCAGGAAGAGACAGGATCATATCAATCACCAGTGATGGAGTCATGTGGTGGTTGCCGTCGTGCTAAATGTTGGTGTAGTGTAAAATTCCTGTGCTACATGGTACAATATTAATTTTAGGATTGTTGCCAATCATGTCCGTCTATAGCTATATCACATTGCAAAATTCCATGAACATTTGGTCCACATTGTTTTTCGGTTATACTGTTCCTGCCCAAGCATGGATGCAGGTGGACGTGGGCGCCATGGCTGCCACCAAGGATGTAGGGGTCACGCTACAACCGGTGAGGGCATGGTAGGCGCGCTAACCGCACTGCAGCCTTACAGTTTTTCCTAATTTCTTTAGGTATGCGAGGTCAATTTAATATTCACATATATGCTGAAATTTTGACTTCGAAGGACGATCACTGAAGTTATATGCTGAAATTTTGACTTTGAAAATTCAGCACTGAAGTTATATGAAGTTTCTTGCGAGAGCTATATCATTCTTTTTAGTACTACTGATTAATTCCCATGAGTACCAATGGTGATATTTTCAGGCGTAAATACTAGATGCGATTCTCATTGCTGGCAATCTTCATGAATCTATCAAGGAGAACATTGCAATACTAATTGTTGCACAGGTGTTCTCAACACCGACTAGCAACAAGAGAGAATGATTGTTCAATGCTCACCGTTGTAAGCTTGATTCAAGAGAAGTTTCTCAATGTTGTACATGTAGGCTGTGAGTAACAGAAATAATACCTATTTGTTCACTCATTTCCTGTACCTATGATTCATTTGCCACTGCTCAGTAGAGTTCAATTATGTGCTTCAATATTAGGAACTCATCATCTTCTAAAACATATTGTTGCCTACTCAAACATATTTTGTTCCTTTTTGTTTCCAACAGATTTTGTATAAAAACACGTGTACAATAGAAGCGGCAGAACCTGCATTGGACCGTCCTCATTTGCTCTGTCCATTTTTTCCAAAGAAATAACACTTCTGCAATCCTATGCATTCAGAAATACGATTTAGTGTGCTATTACAATCCTCGTAATCGCACGCTATATTTTCTGTGGGAATTTCTGTCATCCATTCTGATTTTGAGGCAAATATATCAGTTAAGTTTTTTGTTCTAGCAAGGTACCATACATGTTATGAAATTCTCCTTTGCCTTCCAGGTCAACCACATAGGTAGGAGGGAATTCATTTATCAATAAAAATAAATTTGTTTGAGGGGATGTTATCTTATTTCTCCAGTATAACCAAATGAACACTATGATGAACTTAACATCTCTCTATCATTATTTTTCTAAGATGCAAGCGATATAAAATTTAAAAAAAGCTCGTGGCAACGCACGGGCAGCTACTAGTGTTCTATAGTTGTTTTATCATTAGTCATGGATAGGAAACATAGAATACCAAAAAATACGTGTACCTGCTATCCCCAGAATTAATCACTTTTAATCCGGCACTAATTTGGAACCGCGTGCATCTAAAAGCCTTTTTACTAAAGTCAATGTTGTTGTATGCTCTAGAGAAATAGCACAATGAACCCAGAAATCCCTAGGTCCTATTGTTAAGAAAAGTGAATTACTGTTCTCATAAACAACATTCAATCATCTGCATTCAATGCCCTAAAACTGTTAGTGAAGAAAAATTATCCCCAGGCACCTCCAAACGAACTATATTTAGGGATGGGATAGGCGTCGGAAGATAAATATTCTTCAGTAACAGTTTTAGGGGATCGGCTAGGTGCGGCGTAAGGGAGGAAAACCGAATTTATCCTCCCTTATGGCCGGATTGAGGATCTGTTAGAGTTGCCCTTAGTTTCTAAGAATGAAAGAGGAAAAGAACATTCCTAAGGCCAAGAGAAGGCTCAAGAAGTTGGATTACAGACCATATGCTGGGAAATACAGGTCGCGGACCACCAATTATAGTTGTGTACTCTTGTTACGCAAGAAACGAGCAAATATGAAGCCATCTTCATCAGGCCATAAGACTCGGCAAATTATCTTATACAAATGATGAACATTTTTTAAATACATAATAAACATTTTTAAGGACATGACAGACATATTTGAAAAACACAATAATGTTTTTCTAAATACGCGATGAACATTTTATACACGGTGATTTTATTTTTCAATACGTGTATACTATCATGTTTAATACAGATCAACATCTTATATGCATGAAGAAAACACACAAACTTTTCTTATAAATATGTGACCTCTTTTTAATTACATGAATACTTTTCAAATACATGATTAGTAGTTTTATGTATAGGATGAAAAATATTTAATTACACGACGACATTTTAAAATACACTATAAACAATTTTAATTTGCTTTTAAAATACACAATGGAAGTTTTTAATACAGGAAAAACATTACTTAAAATAGAATGATTTATTTCATAATGATTATAAATATTTTAACAATACAATGGCCATTTTTAAAGTTCAAGATGAACATATCTATTACATGACGAGCTTTTTTAAGACTTCGTGAACTTCTTTTTAAATAAAAGATTTACCTATTTAGTTAACAAGATGACCATTTTTAGAATACATGATCAACATATTTGAAAAATAGGTTTAACATGTTTGTAAATACCTGATAAACATTATAATACATGGTGATTTTTTTAAATACACATGAACATTGTTTTATGCGCAAACATTTGCTTGACAGACATTAATATTTACTATTTTTCTAAAAGAATAGATAAACCCAAAAGATGAAAAAAAATTGAAGGAGAAAAGAAGGAAAATTGATAGGTTGCTTCTGTGTTGTTTGCATTTTTATAGTGAAGGGTGTTGCTGAATAGGAGGAGGCATGTGTTGTAATTGTGCTGATGGTCCTGGTGAAGTAGGTTTTTAACCTTATGACAGTGGGGCATGACTTTCAATTTAAAAGGAACTCAAAACATGATACAACAACTAATTACATGGGAGAAATGTGTGCATGTGTGTGTTTGGGGTGGGGGGGGGGGGGGGGGGGGGTAGTCTTGTAGAGCAACCTTGAAACTGGAAAGCTAGGCATGAGGGTATCAAGTGGCAGCAATATATTGGGTAATGAGGGGCTCTAGGCTCCTTTTGGTCCTATAATTGAGAAGTGTAGAATCTATCTAGCCATGGTGTGTGAGTGGGTCCCTAAAAATCTTGTTGTTTCTTTCATTCCAAAGGCTCCAAGCGGCCACCATAAAAATCTCCATGAACAAAGGTTTTGTTCAAGCACCTAGCCGCATACACCAGTTGCAACCCATTATCAAGATTTTGCCATCGAATTTCTATTTTATCCCAGCAAGCAGTACTGAATCAACACTTGAAGAAAATATCTTCGAGGGTTTCCTCGGGTGGATTAATGAATAGGAGACATCCATAATTATTATCTTGGAGCACACAATTCCTTCTGTGTTACATGTTGCGGGTACTGAACCTGTCAGCCAGCAACAACCATGCAAAAAACTTCCACTTCATCATGCACTTCGATTTCCGTATCCATTGGACTGCATCATCAGCTTGCATGTCACGAAAGCAGTGCAATTACTAGAAGTGAAATGTTCCCTGCCCTAGATACAGCTCCAGTGATCACACCCTTCATTCAACACCACCAGCGTTGCCATGTTTTGCAGGCCATAGAGTTCCTCACTTGGCGTGTCAGCATGGTGTGTGACCCACTAAACAGGATGACATGCATAGCATCTATCTCTATGACCCGCGGGTAAGCACAAAGGGAAATTGACGCTAAAAAACGGTGGCCACTTGGACTCGACAAAGCGACCTCGCGCAAGCCAACAACACTGTGCTACCACGGTGCCAACATTTCCTCATGTCCACTAAGCATGACGGTGCTTAATGTTGAGTAAAGAAACACACGTTTGTGGGTTTTAAATGGGCTACATTCAGTGCAACCCATTTTGCACATGTTAGTTTTTTCAGGAAACTTTAATAAGTTTGTAAATTTTAATTACAGTAATAAAATAAATTCAATATTTTGGTTATAAATATTATCTGTATACATAAAATAATTTAATTATAAAATTCATGTAATTTTTAAAAAGGCAAAAGCTAATTTCCTGCCGACTGATCGTTTACGACAGATCCGAACAACTTGGATGCCGTTGGATATGAATCGCGCGGTTACAGTTTGTCTCGCACCGAGCGGCTCGCGATCCGCTTCTGCCGGGCAAATTTTTTTCTCCCGCGATCCGTTCTCCACGATCCGCTTCTCTCGGGCGGGATTTTTCTCCTCGTGCGCGGGCAGATTTTTTTTCACCACGGTCGGCTCCACCCAGGCGGGATCTTTTCTCGTCGCGCTCCTCCTCTTTTAGGAGAAAATAAACCATCAAAGGAGGGACTCGAACTCAGGCCCCTAGGTTACACAAGCAAGTGAGGGAACCACCTGGCCTAGGCTAGTATTGGTGTCAGGTTATGCGTAGTTATCTTTTCTATACCACACTAAACTATTTCTTCTCTACAACATCTACCATTCCAATCAAAAAAATTTGTGTTGGATTCTTGTTGACCGTGATTTTGCTGCTGAGCTGCACTCGTTCCTAGTGATTCGACATGGTGCAGCGCAACGAATATACATACAATCTAGTATGGGCCAACATAAATATACCCGGTAGCTTATTTTTTTCTAATAGCATGGTAATATAAACACTGCATACCTGATAACCTATATAAAAACACCATGATAAGTTTTGTCTTGGGATTTTTTTTGGTTGAAAACATACCCAGTAAATTATGTGTAAATAACGTAATAATATAACACAGCAGACCCGATAACTTACGCACAAATACTATGATAACTTTTGACCGGAGAAAAAAAGTTGTTGAAAACATGCAACATGGTAATTTATGTGTAGATAGTATGGTAATACACGTACCGCAAAGCTGGTAACCCATGTACGAACACTATGGTAACTTTTGAACCGAGAGAAAAATATGTTAAAAAATGTGTCCCCAATTAATTATGTGTAAATAACATGGTAATATATACACCGCAGACCTGATAATCTATGTACAAACACAATACTAACTTTTTGACCCTCGAGTAAAAGTTGTTGAAAAACATACCCTCGGTAAATTACGCGGAAATAAAGTGATAATATCCGCACTGCAGACCTGATAAGCTAAGTACAAATACAATGATAACTTTTGATCAGTGTGTGCACACACGTACGTAAATCAATGTTTGTTTTGATATATCATCCGATAAATTCATTGTAATGAGTTTGATATTTTATGAACCACAAACCTGATAGCTTGCATACAAACATCGGTAGCTTTTGACCAATTTTTTTATTGAAAATATATCCTCGGTAACTTATGTGTAAATAGTATGGTAATGCAGATGTCGCATACCTGATAACTTACGTCTAAATATCATGATAACTTTTAAGACAGTGGATTTTTTTAAACATACCCCTGTTAAGTTTTGTTTAAGTAGCATGGTAACTTACGTGCTAAATTAGGAACAAACACCATGGTAAATTTTGCACCATGAAGGGGCCAGTTGTTCACCCCCCCCCCCCCAACATGTATGTAAAATAGCATGATAAAGTACACATCGTAGAGTTGATAACTAATGTATGGACATCGTGATAACTTTTTGACCTGGTAAAAATTGTTCAAAACAAAACCCCGCAAAGTTCTATGTAAATAGCATTGTAGTACGCACCGCATACCTGATAAATTATGGACAAACACCGTGATAACTTTGATCTAGTGGATAAAAATTGTTGAAACATACATATGATAAGTTCTGTGTAAGTTGCGTGGTAAGTTACAAACTATAGACCTGCTAAATTAGGTATAAACAACATGATAACTTTGAACCGGAGAAAAAATCATTGAAAAGATACCCTCTATAACATATGTGTAAATAGCACGGTAAATTACATAGCGTGGAGCCGATAACTCATGTACGAATACCATGGTAACCTTTTTGACCCTCGGAAAAAAGTTGTTGAAAATATATCCCGACAAGTTTTGTATAAAAATCATGGTTTTCTTTACGCATTACAGATCTGATAACTTATGCACAAGCCCCCTGATAATTTTGAATCGGGGATTTTTTTAATTAAAAATGTACCCCGGTAACTCTTGTGTAAATAGCAGGATAATTTACACTTCACATATCTGATAACTTACATATGAACACCCCGATAACTTTTGTTTCAGTTAAAATAAGTATAGAAACATCCCCCCGATAAGTTCTAGGTAACTAGTGTAACATGAGGATCATGGAGACAACATATATCCGTTCGCGAAAATTCTCCATTACAAAAATCCAAGGAAAAAACTGGGAAAGCATGTTTCCTGTACTATTTATACATAGTAAACAAATGTCCAAAAATTGGTTAGTTTATTATTTGATTTGGGCCGACCGTTCAATTTAGTTGTGAGGCGAATTTCTCTTTCAAATATGTACTCGAATTCTATAAGGAGTCAGATATTTTTGAAGCTTGTCGATGTTATATATGGTAGTGAAATATAAACTAATGCATGACTTAATTGCGATGAGGGGTTAGCTCAGGTGGTTGTTGAGCTGGGAATGGACGCCCGAGGTCTTGTGTTCGACTCCGGTGCTTGTTTTATTATTATTATTTTGCGTAAAAATGCTGCGATACGGAGAGAATCGCTAGGGATGAAAAAATCGATGTAGCGGGAGTCGTGCGGATCTGTTGCTAACCACCAGGCGACTGGTGGTTAGCACAGTCCTTTTAAAAATATCCACTTATTTACATGTGGATTCATTTAAAAGTTAATACAAGGATTTAAACTATTTAGTAAATGCAAAAAAGAATACACATGTGGCTCATAATTAAATTATACAAAATTATGAATAAAAATATTTTTATTAATATTCACTTGTATTCCACTTGAGGCATAGATTCATAATTTTTATATAGTTGAAATATATTTAGAAGCGGAATTTATAAAAGCATTTTTCATATTTATGTACATTTTTAAATTATGCTTTTTTCCTTTAACAACATACTTATGAATTGTAAAATGTGCATATAATTATTCAAATTTGTATATAATGAAAATAATATTGATGAATTTTAATTTATAAAATACTTGTATTATTTTAAATTACAAAAAAATTTAATCAGAAATACTATTCTATTTATATGATTTTTTATAAATAGTACGTGAATATTTAAAAAATACTTTAACATTTTGCTAAAGAAGTTGTTTTTAATTGTATGTATAATATTTATAACACACGGATGTTTGAACTTTATTTTTCTTACTATCATTATAATTTATACACTTTTTGCAAATTCTGAAAAAATAAAAGAAAGCTAACGTGTGCCATATGGACTGCACCGACTGCAGCCCATTTAAACCACAAAAGTGTGTTCGTTTACTACATTAAGCCTTCTTATGCTTCTTAGACATCAAAACTTGTACTCCCTTTGTCTCAAAATTCTTGTTTTAGATTTGTCTAAATATGGATGTTTTATTTGATACATCCGTATCTAGACAAATTTAAGACAAGAATTTTAAGACGGAGGAAGTATGTTGTAGTGACTGCTGCGTAGCTTGAGGTGACCCAACCACCATTTTCCGTGCAAAATTTTCCTTCCTGCTGACATGTGGCAAGATTTTCCTTTCTATTGACACGTGGCCCCACTGGTCATAGCGACTTATACCAAGTGAGCCATCCGTTGGGAGTGGGTCCCATACCACGTGTGTGCTAACCGAAATATGGTGCCACATCAACATATTTTACGTCCGGGACTAGCATCATATTTACACGCTTGTGCCAAGTTTTATACTATCTCTGTTTCAATTTACAAGTCCTGCGTGTATACTTAGATTGTCAATTTTATCATTCTAATATAAACTATATAACACAAAAAATATACCTTTTAAAAGTAGAAACTCCCAAGTTTATATTGGTATATTTTTTTATAATATATGATTTGTATTAGGTTGGCCAAATTGACGGTCTAGGGGTACGCGCACATCCTGTAAACTGAGAGAGAGGGAGTAACCAGTTTGATGTATGTAATTACACAATGAGTTTTTTTAATTACATGATGACCATGTTTTGTAATACTCTGTGAAAAAAAATTAATGCACATCAATTGCTATTAAAATGCACAATGGAAGTTTTTAATACAGGGCAAACATTAGTTAAGATAAAATAATTTTTCTTAATGAATTATGAATATTTTTAACATATTGAACATTTTTAATGTTCAAGATGAACATATTTATTACGTGACGAGATTTTGTAAGACTTGGTGAACTTATTTTAAATAAGAGATTTACAGTTTTGTTTAACAAGATGACCATTTTTAAAATACATGATGAACATATTTGAAAAATAGTTAAACATTTTTGTAAATACCTGATGAACATAATTATACAAGGTGATTTTTATTAAATACACCTGAACATTGTTTTATGCGCAAACATTAGTTTGACGGACATTAATATTTACTTTTTTCTAAAAGAATAGAGAAACCCAAAAACTGGGGAAAACATAGAAGGAGAAAAGAAGGCAACTTGATCGTTTGCTTCTGTGTTGTTCGTGTTTTTAGAGCGAATGCGTTGTTTCTTTAGAGAAATGTTGGCTTTATTGATTACTTTTTTGAGAGAGAGAGAGATCTCGCAAACTTTATTGATTCAGAGGAATGTTCATAGATACACTAGCTGGGTTACGAGGATTACCCAACCACACATGTCTACCTATACCTGAATTACATGCATACTTTGCGAGATTATGAGCCTCAAAATTGAAGTTTCTACGCTCAAAAATAAACTTGCAGAAAGCAAAACCAGAACTACGAGCTGTTATTTCATGTATGATTGCTGCGTTCGGTCCACTTGTTCCATCATTGATGTCATTGACAACTCCCTCACAGTCTGAAGTCAGAACCACCTCATGAACATTTAGATCTTCTGCCAAAGCTAATCCCTCCCTGCAAGCAAAGGTTTCCAAGATCGTGGGATCAGTTACACCTCCATAGACCACTGCCGAGGACCCCAGGTAGTTGCCCTGCTCATCTCGACATAGTGCAGCCACAGCTCCGCCCCTTCTGCTTCGCGCTACTGCTCCATCCACATTAACTTTGACAGATCCGGTTCCCGGAGCGAGCCATTGCCGAGTCCCGGCCACCCGTGCTGTCATGGTAACCACCTTGTTCGGCTTAGGTATTTCTTGCAAGTCAGCGAGGAAGTTGTTCACAAAAGAAATAGTTTGGTGCGGCGCTTGAAAAATTGCCTCGTACACAGCTTTTCGACGTGCATACCAAATAGCCCAGAGTGTGACAACCATTGATGTAAACTTTGCATGGTCCATCCTGCTGTATAATTCAAACAGCCACCTCTTTGCGCTTGGTTCTTCTAGTTCTGACATTGCCAGCACCACATCTGCATCTGATAGTGCCCACACACACTTTGACATTGTACAGGAAATCAAAGCATGGCGCCATGAGTCCTGACATCCGCACAAAGGACAAGTGTCCTGGGTTGCCATATTTCTGTGGTGTAAGACATCTGTGGTAGGCAGCGAGTGACGTGCCAAGCGCCAAATAAAAACTTTAATCTTCGAGGGTATAGATATCTTCCATAATGCTGAC
Organism: Triticum urartu; assembly: GCF_056163025.1. Taxonomy (NCBI): domain Eukaryota; kingdom Viridiplantae; phylum Streptophyta; class Magnoliopsida; order Poales; family Poaceae; genus Triticum; species Triticum urartu. The sequence continues at coordinate 93,435,777 of NC_141878.1, forward strand.
CAGGCTTTGCCCTCCTCCTCACTTGAAGAAGATCCCGATCTGCCCTCAAGCCATTCCTCGCGCTGCAGTTTTGTGCTTACCAGAAATTTGTAAGCCGAACTGACAGAGAACCTTCCTTTTTTATCAGGATACCATGCCCAAAAATCCTCGACATTGTGTGTACAAACTGGGATTCTCAAAATAGCATCAGCATCAAAACGAATGAACACAGACCTTACCAAGTCCTCGTTCCACCCTCCGGTGGATGGCTGTAGCAGCTCTACCACTTTCGTCGGCGGGTTTTGCACAAGGGACGTAATGGGCCTTGGTGTGTGTTCTTTTGGTATCCAATTGTCCATCCAAATATCGGTGGTCTGTCCGTTTCCAATCCTTCTAATGATTCCTTGCTTCATCACATCTCTTCCCTCGGTTATTGCTCGCCAAATCTGAGAGGGGCGAGCTCCAAGTTGCGCTTCTAACAATGTAGTCTCAGGGAAGTAGCTAGCTTTGAGTATTCTAGCACTCAAAGTAGATGGTTCATTAAAAAGTCTCCAGGCTTGACGGGCCAAAAGAGCTAGATTAAACAGCTCTAAATCTCTGAACCCCAATCCTCCCAAGTGTTTAGGCCGCATCATCACATCCCACGATACCCAAGCCGGCTTCCTTTGGCCCTGTTTACAGCACCACCAAAACTTTCGAATAATAGACTTTATGTGCTCACATAAACCTCTTGGGAGCTTAAAGCATGACATAGAATATACTGGTATGGCCTGAGCTACTGATTTGATTAGAACCTCTTTTCCTCCCGCTGATAAACACTTGCTCATCCATCCTTTTACCTTGTCCCACACACGATCACTCAAGTATTTGAACGTACCATTCTTGGCATGCCCCACATCCGTAGGCATCCCCAAGTATCTATCGCTCAAAGATTCGTTTGGAACATGAAGGAAACCCTTGACAGCAGCACGAACTATCTCCGGGGCTCCCCTACTGAAAAATATCGATGATTTGTCGCTGTTGATTCTTTGTCCCGATGCCATACAATATGACTCCAATAGGTTTGGTATCTCCTCTGCTCCATCAACACTTGCCCTGAAAAATAGTAGGCTATCATCCGCGAATAAAAGATGGTTCACCGACGGGGCCGATGGTGCCTGTGACGCCCTCGATTCAATCGTACACTAACCATACACGCAAATGTGTACGATCAAGATCAAGGACTCACGGGAAGATATCACAACACAACTCTAGACACAAATTAAAATAATACAAGCTTTATATTACAAGCCAGGGGCCTCGAGGGCTTGAATACATAAGCTCGAAAACACAAGAGTCAGCGGAAGCAACAATATCTGAGTACAGACATAAGTTAGACAAGTTTGCCTTAAGAAGGCTAGCACAAAAGCAACATCGATCGAAAAGGCAAGGCCTCCTGCCTAGGAGCCTCCTAACTACTCCTGGTCATTGGCGGTCTCCACGTAGTAGTAGGCATCGACGGTGGCATCTGACTCCTGGGCTCCGAGATCTGGTTGCATCAACTGGAAAGAAGAAAAGGGGGAAAAGGGGGAGCAAAGCAACCGTGAGTACTCATCCAAAGTACTCGCAAGCAAGGATCTACATTACATATGCAACATTACCAAAAGAAGGTTGTATATGTGGACTGGGCTGCAGAAATGCCAGAATAGAGGGAAAGCCTAGTCCTATCGAAGACTAGCATCTTCTGGAAACCACCATCTTGCAGCACATGAGGGAGTAGAGTAGCATAAGTAAAGTAGTAATAGTGTTGTCAACCTCGGCCAGAGATCCTTTCTCGACTCCCTGCGAGAAAGCAATCCCAGAGCCATACTATCCAGTTATCATCACAATCCATTTATCATCACCATCCAGTTCTCATCACAAGTATCCAGTTCTAGTTGTATCGATCGGGATACAACTCCAAGTGTCCATTACCGTAGGACAGGCTATCGATAGATGTTTTCTTCCCTGTAGGGGTGCACCAACTTACCCACCATGCTCGATTAACTCCGATCGGACACACTTTCCTGGGTCATGCCCGGCCCCGGCCAAACAATACGCCGCAACCCGACCTAGGCTTAATAGAGAGGCCAGCACGCCGAACTAAAGCTATGCCCCCAGGGGTCATGGGCCATCTCCCCGGGAACTCCTGCACGTTGCGTACGCGGCCGATGAGAAGACCTAGCTACCTCCTTCAACAAGGTAGGTGCTTTCCAGTCCAACTCGGCGCGCGCCGCTCAGTCGCTGACGTCTATTAAGCTTCGGCTGATGTATACGATGCAGAATGCCCATACTATGCCCACATGATGGTTAGTGCTATCAGGCCAGAGGCCCCTCGGATAAAATATCCAAATCGTAGTGGATTAGGAACGCGCGGTAACAAGCAGAGACTCACGAAAGATGTGACCCTGTTGCCCCGTCTCGAGGACTTGCGGCAAGGGCTAGAAATGCCCGGCCACGCCTCGTAATTATCTCGCGGGCACCCTCCAGGTGAACCCGTCTCCACATCACTCGCAATTAAGCTCGCGCGGGTACCCCTCAGGGCCGACCCATCTTTAGTAACAGGGTTCAGTGCAAAGTCATAGTAACCATAGTAACCGTGTGTCTAACACCAAGGGGGAAAACCTGAGGAATCACCCTTGTCGAATTCCCACTCGATGTAAACATCAAGGTGAACGTAAGAGGAACCACCCTCGAGGTTCACACTTGAGGGGTTGCACGACAGAGTCGTATCGGAAGTGGTTAAGGAGGAAATCACCCTCGCTGACCACGACCGAATAGCTACTCTACAGAGATCTCATCAGGAGTGATGTATGAGGTTCCACCCTCGGCACTCGATGGTACTCTGCAGAGTCGAGCAACAAAGGGGTGTGATGTGACGTGAGGTGTCGGGGCCTGGTCTTCGATCCCGTTGATCGGGTCTTCTGATAATCCAGCGGGGCAGTCGGGTCAAGTGGGGGGTCACTGATGTGGCTCTAACCAACCTATACTAAGCAGTTTAGGATAAGCAGGTAGGTAACAATAGCAGGTTACAATAAACAGGCTATGCAACAGAATAGGAGCAAACAATAATACTAGCAAAATTTAATGCAAGCATGAGAGAATGCAATGAGCGATATCGGGATGATCAAAGGGGGGGGTTTGCCTGGTTGCTCAAACAAGAAGGAGGGGTCGTCGGTGACGTAGTCGATCGCAGGGGCATCAACATCGTCACGGGGTCTACCGAAGAAAAGAGGGGGGAGAAACAGTAAATACATAGCAAGCAAGTGCATAACAGGACAACAGGCAGAGCTAGACGTGTTCTAACGCGGTCCTAGACGTTATAGGTGAAGGGGGAAGTCAACCGAGGATGTTTTCCCGGTTCCGAACCTGTGTCAGACAGATGACCGGAGGGGGAAAGTTCCATGTTCAGCATGCTAGGGGCATGTGACAAAAGAACGGACCGCGTATTCGGATTAGTTGGATTTTTCTGAGCAACTTTCATATATAAAGTTTTTCCATCCGAGTTACGGTTCAATATCTACGAATTTTCAAAGATTTTAAACCATCTCTGGAATTATCTCTAATTCAAAAAAAGGACTTAATGCATCAGCATGACGCTAGTGGTCAACTCTGACCGCTGACCAGTCAAACATGGCAGTGGGGCCTATCCGTCATTGACTTATTTGCTAATTACCATTTAAACCTAGTTTAATTAGTAGGTTAAAATAAACCCAATTAGTTAACTAAACATGATTAATTAAGTTAATTAATTATCTAATTAATTAATTAATTAATTTTATTTTTTAACCTCTTTTTTTATAACCAGGGCTGGGCCCCACATGCAGTGGCACAACCAGCCACTGGAGCCGGCGCGACTAACGGGCGTGGCCCGGGCGGAGACCGAACCCGCCCGGTTGCGAGGCGGAGGCCGGCGACAGTGCGCCGGTGGCCAGGGGCCACGGTGGATGGCGGGAATGGCAGCGGGGCGAGGGGGCGGAGCCAGGCGGGCGCAGGTGGCGCGGCCGCGTGCGCGGTTCGTCGCGGCGGCCAGGCCGCAGCTGCGGCTCTGTTAGCGAGCAGTTGTAGTGGCGGCGGCGGACGCAGGCAGCCAGGGGCAGAGGAGGACCATGGCGGCAGGGCACGCGCGCGGCAGAGCGTTCGGGGGAGGAGGCAGAGGCGCAGCGGGGCAAGGGGGCGGAGGCAGGCAACAGCAGTGCAAATCATAGCAGGCAGCAGCGGCAATGGCATACGGCGGCGGCGACAGACGGCAGCGCCGGGAGCGGAACGGCGCGCGCTGTGAGCGTGCGGGCGTAAGACGCAGGCGAGGTACAAGGGCGCACGGGGACTGCGACGGTGGGCGCGCGAGCTCGCGTGCAGCGCGCAGCCACGGGCGCAGACGCGACGAGCGCGGGGCCCAGGGGCGGCCACGGCGAGGGAGGACGGCAGGGGAAAAGGGGAAATGGCGAGGGCTCACAGCGGAGCGTAGGGAGGCGGCAGTGGGCTCGGGGAGGGTCGAGGTGGCCGGAGACGACGACGAGGGCAGCGGCGTTCGAGAAGGGAGACGAGTTGGGGAGGCGTCGATCCGCTTGATGCGCCGACTCCGAGCTCCATCCGGGGCTTGTAGCCGACGTGGTGGAGGCCGGTGGAGCCGTTGGACGCGTCGGCGTGGTGAGGGATGGGGTCGAGGCCGCGACAACGGTGCCGACGACGCTCCGGCAGAGAGAACGGAGAGGAAGAGAGCCGAGCGAGAGGGGGGAATCTGGGGCTGACGAGGACGAGGCCGAGGGGGAGACTTATCCCCTCGGCGGCGTGGGTGGTTCGAGTGGGCCGGCCTGGCCGACCAGCTGGATGGCCAGCTGGGCCACGAGGCCTACTAGGGGGTGGTGGCCTTTTCTTTTATTTATTTTTTTGAATTGCCTCTGTTTCCTATTTAAAAGAGCTATTGAATTATTTTTGTTAAATGTGGCACTTTGCACAAAAATAGATAGGAACAAAGTGAAGTTGCATAAAAAGTTTGGAGTCAAAAGGAGTTGGCTAACCATTTTCAGACATTGGAAAGGCCAATTTAATTATTGTTGGACCACAAGATAAAATCCCAGGGGCATTTTGGGAACTCAAATGAGGTTGGTTCCAACTTGATAAATATCCAAGGATTATTTGCCACCTTTTAAACATTTTAGTTTTCATGCTTGACAAACTTGGATTTTTGACTTTAAGTTTTGAATTTGAATTTGAATCATGATTTGGATCAAGTGAGGATTAGCAATAGTAATGTGATGACGTGGCATCATTAGCGGAGGATTACTGTAGCTTAATTATCCGGGCGTCACAATTCTCCTCCACTACAAGAAATCTCGTCCCGAGATTTAAGGGGTGTAGTAGGAGGAAAGACTCGAAAAGAACGGGTCTCAACACAAGATAGGTACCTGGGGGCTATCTCGCGACGTGGCATCGAGGCATCTCTCGAGTTGAAATTCAAGAAAGTCATCGAGAGCAAGGTAAGGAGGAGCAATAAGAAGCTTCAAGTGGATGGACAATCGTTTGATGTCTGAAACAGAGTGTGAAAGGGTTCGGTGCATCGAAAATAAGTATTGCATCTGATAGCAAAACAAATCACAAGAAGGTGGCTCGTGAATTACATACGAAGCCAAGCGTGTGGAATAATTTTGGAGAACAAAGATGTACAGGAGAGTCAGGTTTCGATCATGTGGAGCTGTGGGTTATGGGCCCACGATGTGGGTTAAAGGTAGGAAGGGCGCTAACATATGTATGGTCATGATAGCAAGGTAGGTCAGAGGATAGCCTATCAGTTATATTGGTAACAATGTTGGTACCAAGGGTGAGGGACAAAGAGAACCATTTTCCTGCTCGTTAAGATGATGCGGACCAATAGGCAAAGTTCTCGTCCATCGGCGGCTACCAGAATGTCATCAACAATAGTAACAAGGGCTTACAGACAGAGCTTGTACACCAAGGTGTTATATAAGCAGGGAACTATTACTGCTTAGATCATATAGATCACAAGAAAGGTTAAACAAAACAATGGAAAGGAAAAAGGTGCTTATACAAAAGTATTAGAGTATATACTTCCCAAGAACAAATAGAGCATCATATACAAGACAGGACATCAAGTACTTATCCATTTAGTTAATGGGGCAAGGAGAATCATGATGCTTACCCATACAGCGGTGTTTGGATAATTGATCAAGAAACATTTAGCACTGCTCCTCCAATGTTCTTGTTGATATTCGGAAAACCTCAGTCATGCTTCGAGGTAGCATAAACATGGTGTTCCAAGTAGGGGTTGGAGTTGAAGATCACAAGAAATACTCAACAAACAATTGCAGGAATAGCAAGGAATCCCAAGGTATAACCAAGACATGATCAATCATGTGTTGGAAAGAAGACAAGGGGATAGTCGATGATAACTCAAATCATCGTAGGTCAAGGATGGTATTTCTCACCATGAATTCAATTGTCATTTCAACAGAAGTCAAAATGTTGATGCTGATCATGACGCCTTTGTCGAGAGGCTCTATGAAGATGCCATCGAGCAGCGACGACATCAAGCAAAAGGGAGGATGAAGTGAAATGATATGAGAACCACGGATTTGACACAAGCTTGAAATCAAGCTTGTTGTTCGAGGTGGAATGATAAGATGAGGAAGATCGACGTAGGCTTAGCTCGTTGACGGAAGTTGTTTCGGGCATAAGGACCAGGTAGCACAGTTAGAATTAGCATGATAATAATGTAGTTGATCAGGCTAGGAATGACCTGAAGGATTATTAAACTCGTAAGCAACGAAAATTACTTAGAGTTGTTGCATCGGAGTGCGGGATCGATTATCTTATCGGTGTTCTCGATTGATAAACAACCCAGAACCCATGAAGTGACAAAGATAGGGTAAGGTAGTACTTCATCAAAAATTCATAAGATGTAGAGTAATGGCATGATATCCTCGAGATACCATGGGTAATACTCGAAGGTAGATCATAACAGAGGTCAGGCAGACTCATTGATCTGTAGAAGTCAGATGTTTTAACTTGTCCGAGAGATGGGATCAAAGAAGAACAATCATGGTCGGATCCACGGATGTAAAGGATCAATTCACAGATACCGTAAGAACTAATAATAAGGGGATTATTATATCACAAGAAGCTTCCATGATAAGATCCACATTAGGTCCATGGGCATGAACACAAAGTTCAAGGTCGACTCCCACTTCTTCAATGCATAATCTCTCATTTACTTCTCGCATTCAATGAAGTTGTAGGGTTGAAATGTTATCTGGCAAAACACCAAAAGAGTAAGACTCGTTAAAACTCTCAGGTTCAAACAGATTATGGGAGGCATAGGTTTAACCCATAGGGGCATCTTAGTAACCTATTCCACAAACTTCAGAAGTAAACAACACAAGCTCGAAAGCAAAGCATGGTTGACAAAAGGAGAGATACAATTACCAAAGGCATTATGTATTTGGGAAAGAACTTCATGAGGTTCTTTGAATATGAAGGACATTGTCGGATGATAATCCAATAATGGATCCGGCGATTCCACAACGGAGCTGATGTGAGTATCGATATTCAATCAGAAGAAGAAATAATGCAGAGGCATCGGATTTTGGAAATATCTGATAATTCCAAAGCTTAAATGCAAAGGAATTATGATTTCCAATTCGGGGGATCAGAAGCAGATGCTCTGATCAAGGATGGATAAGTAGAATAGACCTAGGGGCACAATCGACGACAAAAAGATTGGTCGAGAACCAGCTCATGTTCAAAATGACGTCTGAGCCGGAAGGATGAATTCTAGGATCTGATTGAGGATTGCGAGCATTCGCAACATATTGTTTCAACGGACTCAAAATGATAAAGACAAAGGATGACAATAAGATTACTAGACTTATGGTATTAACCATAATGCAAGCAAGCAAGAAATTCAAGAACAAAAGGTTGTTGAGGATTTTCACAAGATCGAATGGTATTACGAAGATTTTGTGAAGTACATGAATCAACTGAGGACGAGCGGATACTCGATAGGTGCACAAAGTTATCTGTAGGGGTATTCAGATGACAAGGAACTGCAAGGCAGTAAGCTGAAAGGATTCTCGGGGAAAAAAAGGAGAGTAGTTCAGGGCATCTTGTAGTAACAAGATCAAGGGGATAGAATGTAAGATTGGTAAGTGTGTGTAGTTATCCATAAGGATATTTCGTTGGTAGGGAATTGCAAAGGCAACAGGCACAAAGTCTCGAGATAATATCGTAGAGTATCTTCGGAATCTTCTGATGCAGCAGGCGATCATCTGAAATAAGGGGGCTCTCCGGGCAGATGTGATCACGAGATCCTAATGTTCGAGTTAGTAAAACATTTTAACCCGAATAGAAGAGAGATCAGAGTCCCAGAGTATAGACGAGGAGTAAAAGATCCTAATACCACCCAATTGGCGACGTGGGCCCGTAAGCCACACAGCCAAGTTAGTAAAACGGTTTTCGGTTTCTAGACTCAACTTCGGGCAAGGAGTTGGAAAGGGGGATCCTACAGGCAGTCGGCTCTGATACCAAATTGTGACGCCCTCGATTCAATCGTACACTAACCATACACGCAAATGTGTACGATCAAGATCAAGGACTCACGGGAAGATATCACAACACAACTCTAGACACAAATTAAAATAATACAAGCTTTATATTACAAGCCAGGGGCCTCGAGGGCTCGAATACATAAGCTCGAAAACACAAGAGTCAGCGGAAGCAACAATATCTGAGTACAGACATAAGTTAGACAAGTTTGCCTTAAGAAGGCTAGCACAAAAGCAACATCGATCGAAAAGGCAAGGCCTCCTGGCTGGGAGCCTCCTAACTACTCTTGGTCGTCGGCGGTCTCCACGTAGTAGTAGGCATCGACGATGGCATCTGACTCCTGGGCTCCGACATCTGGTTGCATCAACCGGAAAGAAGAAAAGGGGGAAAGGGGGGAGCAAAGCAACCGTGAGTACTCATCCAAAGTACTCGCAAGCAAGGATCTACACTACATATGCAACATTATCAAAAGAAGGCTGTATATGTGGACTGGGCTGTAGAAATGCCAGAATAGAGGGAAAGCCTAGTCCTATCGAAGACTAGCATCTTCTGGAAACCACCATCTTGCAGCACAGGAGGGAGTAGAGTAGCATAAGTAAAGTAGTAATAGTGTTGTCAACCTCGGCCAGAGATCCTTTCTCGACTCCCTGCGAGAAAGCAATCCCAGAGCCATACTATCCAGTTATCATCACAATCCATTTATCATCACCATCCAGTTCTTATCACAAGTATCCAGTTCTAGTTGTATCGATCGGGATACAACTCCAAGTGTCCGTTACCGTAGGACAGGCTATCGGTAGATGTTTTCTTCCCTGCAGGGGTGCACCAACTTACCCACCACGCTCAATTAACTCCGACCGGACACACTTTCCTGGGTCATGCCCGGCCTCGGCCAAACAATACGCCGCAACCCGACCTAGGCTTAATAGAGAGGCCAGCACGCCGGACTAAACCTATGCCCCCAGGGGTCATGGGCCATCTCCCCGGGAACTCCTGCACGTTGCGTACGCGGCCGGTGAGCAGACCTAGCTACCTCCTTCAACAAGGTAGGTGCTTTCTAGTCCAACCCGGCGCGCGCCACTCAGTCGCTGACGTCTATTAAGCTTCGACTGATGTATACGATGCAGAATGCCCATACTATGCCCACATGATGGTTAGTGCTATCAGGCCAGAGGCCCCTCGGATAAAATATCCAAATCGTAGTGGATTAGGAACGCGTGGTAACAAGCAGAGACTCACCAAAGATGTGACCCTGTTGCCCCGTCTCGAGGACTTGCGGCAAGGGCTAGAAATGCCCGGCCACGCCTCGTAATTATCTCGCGGGCACCCTCCAGGTGAACCCGTCTCCACATCACTCGCAATTAAGCTCACGCGGGTACCCCTCAGGGCCGACCCGTCTTTAGTAACAGCGTTCAGTGCAAAGTCATAGTAACCATAGTAACCATGTGTCTAACACCAAGGGGGAAAACCTGAGGAATCACCCTTGTCGAATTCCCACTCGATGTAAACATCAAGGTGAACGTAAGAGGAACCACCCTCGAGGTTCACACTTGAGGGGTTGCACGACAGAGTCGTATCGGAAGTGGTTAAGGAGGAAATCACCCTCGCTGACCACGACCGAATAGCTACTCTACAGAGATCTCATCAGGAGTGATGTATGAGGTTCCACCCTCGGCACTCGATGGTACTCTGCAGAGTCGAGCAACAAAGGGGTGTGATGTGACGTGAGGTGTCGGGGCCTGGTCTTTGATCCCGTTGATCGGGTCTTCTGATAATCCAGCAGGGCAGTCGGGTCAAGTGGGAGGGTCACTGATGGGGCTCTAACCAACCTATACTAAGCAGTTTAGGATAAGCAGGTACGTAACAATAGCAGGTTACAATAAACAAGCTATGCAGCAGAATAGGAGCAAACAATAACAGTAGCAAAATCTAATGCAAGCATGAGAGAATGGAATGAGCGATATCGGGATGGTCAAAGGGGGGGCTTGCCTGGTTGCTCAAACAAGAAGGAGGGGTCGTCGGTGACGTAGTCGATCGCATGGGGCATCAACATCGTCACGGGGTCTACCGAAGAATAGAGGGGGGAGAAACAGTAAATACATAGCAAGCAAGTGCATAACAGGACAACAGGCAGAGCTAGACGTGTTCTAACGCGGTCCTAGACGTTATAGGTGAAAGGGGAAGTCAACCGGGGATGTTTTCCCGGTTCCGGACCTGTGTCAGACAGATGACTGGAGGGGGAAAGTTCCATGTTCAGCATGCTAGGGGCATGTGACAAAAGAACGGACTGCGTATTCGGATTAGTTGGATTTTTCTGAGCAACTTTCATATATAAAGTTTTTCCATCCGAGTTACGGTTTAATATCTACGAATTTTCAAAGATTTTAAGGAGGCTGCTACAAATCAGCCGGAGAAATCATCCGCCTGCTTAGCCGTCCGATCAGCATGCTAGGGGTCGTTGGATCACAGCAGGCAGCGCAAGCGCGACAGCTTCAACACCCGCCGTATTGCAGCCCCGCGCGAAGCTCCAAAGCAGCATCGTCGGCATCCGGTGAGGTCCATTGCAACCTGGCGGAGCTCCAACGGAGCACCACTGCTCCGGCAAAGCTCCATTGCAACTCCGTCCAAGCTTCATTGCAGCCCCGGCCAAGCTCCAACGTAGCACCGACGCTCCGGCGAAGCTCCATTGCAACTCCGGCCGAGCTCCATTGCAGCCCCGGCGAAGTTTCCACGACCCTTCCCCGGTGCTTCACTGCGGCTCCGGCGTGCTTCACTGCAACTCCGGCATGCTTCATTGCAGCTCTAGCGTCGCTTCATTGTAGGCGCGGCGGAGCTCCAATGACCGAGAGAGCGCTCCAATGCAGCTCCGACGCCGGCGACTTGCAACATCAGCAACGCCTCCTCGAGGTTGCCTCGCAGCACTTTGGCCATGGACGCGTTGCTGCATCGCTGAACAGACAACATCGATGAGCCCCCGCCATGCATCGCCAGCGGCGACCGCCTCCCCTAAATGCTGCGCCGCCCCTCGGGGTTGCAGCACCCCGGCAGTGGGGCGCGGGCCTGTAGTAGCCTGCTGGCTCCGTCGCTCTTCACAATACCGTGGCGGCGCGAGGGGCGAAGTTTGCCATGGGAGCTCTCCTCTCGTGTGACAGAGACGAGGGAAGAGAAAGGAGTGGGGAAGGAGAACGTTTGGATGAGAGAGGGGACGAAGAGATAAGGCTGGCTGGCGAAGCAGTGGATGGGCCCAGGGGACGCGTGTCGATCAGCGCAGGCGGCTTGCATCGGTTTGTTTTCATCCGGATGAAAGTAAACGTTTTCCAGATTTTAAACCATCTCTGGAATTATCTCTAATTCAAAAAAAGGACTTAATGCATCAGCATGACGCCAGTGGTCAACTCTAACCGCTGACCAGTCAAACAGGGCAGGCCTATCCGTCATTGACTTATTTGCTAATTACCATTTAAACCTAGTTTAATTAGTAGGTTAAAATAAACCCAATTAGTTAACTAAACATGATTAATTAAGTTAATTAATTATCTTATTAATTAATTAATTAATTTTATTTTTTATCCTTTTTTTATAACCAGGGCTGGGCCCCACATGCAGTGGCACAACCAGCCACTGGAGCCGGCGCGACTAACGGGTGTGGCCCGGGCGGAGACCGAACCCGCCCGGTTGCGAGGCGGAGGCCAGCGACAGTGCGTCGGTGGCCAGGGGCCACGGCGGATGGCGGGAATGGCAGCGGGGCGAGGGGGCGGAGCCAGGCGGGCGCAGGTGGTGCGGCCGCGTGCGCGGTTCGTCGCGGCGGCCAGGCCACAGCTGCGGCTCTGTTAGCGAGCGGCTGTAGTGGCGGCGGCGGACGCAGGCAGCCGGGGGCGGAGGAGGACCGTGGCGGCAGGCCGCGCGCGGCAGAGCGTTCGGGGGAGGAGGCAGAGGCGTAGCGGGGCAAGGGGGCGGATGTTGGGGAACGTTGCAGAAAACAAAAAATTTCCTACTCGTTTCACCAAGATCCATCTAGGAGTTCATCTAGCAACGAGTCATCGGATGCATCTACGTACCTTTGTAGATCGCGTGCGTAAGCGTTCAAAGAACGGTGATGATGTAGTCGAACACGACGTGATCCAAATCACCGATGACCAAGCGCCGAACGGACGGCACCTCCGTGTTCAACACACGTACGGGACGGGAGACGTCTCCTCCTTCTTGATACAGCAAGGGGGAAGGAGAGGTTGATGAAGATCCAGCAGCACGACGGCGTGGTGGTGGATGCAGGGCGTCACAGTAGCAGGGCTTCGCCTATACTACGAGAGAGAGACGTAACGGGGAGAGAGGGAGGCGCCAGGGGCTGGTGTGTGAAGTCCCTCCTCTCCCCACTATATATAGGGGTGCCAGGGGGGCGCCGGCCCTAGTAGATGGCATCTACTAGGGGGGCGGCGGCCAAGGGGAGGTTTCCCTCCCCCCCAAGGCACCTAGGGGTGCCTTCCACCACATGGACTCTTCCATGGTGGAAACCCTAGGCGCATGGGCCTATAGGGGCTGGTGCCCTTGGCCCATATAGGCCAAGGCGCACCCCCTATAGCCCATGTGGCCCCCCGGGGCAGGTGGCCCCACCCGGTGGGCCCCCGGGACCCCTCCGGTGGTCCCGGTACAATACCGATGACCCCGAAACTTGTCCCGATGCCCGAAACAGCACTTCCTATATATAATTCTTTACCTCCAGACCATTCCGGAACTCCTCGTGACGTCCGGGATCTCATCCGGGACTCCGAACAACATTCGGGTTACTGCATATACATATCTTCACAACCCTAGCGTCACCGAACCTTAAGTGTGTAGACCCTACGGGTTCGGGAGACAAGCAGACATGACCGAGACGACTCTCCGGTCAATAACCAACAGCGGGATCTGGATACCCATGTTGGCTCCCACATGCTCCACGATGATTTCATCGGATGAACCACGATGTCGAGGATTCAATCAACCCCGTATGCAATTCCCTTTGTCAATCGATATGTTACTTGCCCGAGATTCGGTCGTCGGTATCCCAATACCTCGTTCAATCTCGTTACCGGCAAGTCACTTTACTCGTACCGTAATGCATGATCCCGTGACCAGACACTTGGTCACTTTGAGCTCATTATGATGATGCATTACCGAGTGGGCCCGGTGATACCTCTCCGTCATACGGAGTGACAAATCCCAGTCTTGATCCATGTCACCCAACAGACACTTTCGGAGATACCCGTAGTCTACCTTTATAGTCACCCAGTTACGTTGTGACGTTTGGTATACCCAAAGCACTCCTACGGTATCCGGGAGTTACACGATCTCATGGTCTAAGGAAAAGATACTTTGACATTGGAAAACTCTAGCAAACGAACTATACGATCTTGTGCTATGTTTAGGATTGGGTCTTGTCCATCACATCATTCTCCTAATGATGTGATCTCGTTATCAATGACATCCAATGTCCATAGTCAGGAAACCATGACTATCTGTTGATCAACGAGCTAGTCAACTAGAGGCTTACTAGGGACATGTTGGTGTCTGTTATTCACACATGTATTACGATTTCCGGATAACACAATTATAGCATGAATAAAGACAATTATCATGAACAAGGAAATATAATAATAATGCTTTTATTATTGCCTCTAGGGCATATTTCCAACAGTCTCCCACTTGCACTAGAGTCAATAATCTAGTTACATTGTGATGAATCGAACACCCATGGAATTCTGGTGTTGATCATGTTTTGCTCTAGGGAGAGGTTTAGTCAACGGATCCGCTATATTCAGGTCCGTGTGTACTTTACAAATCTCTATGTCTCCATCTTGAACATTTTCACGAATGGAGTTGAAGCGACGCTTGATGTGCCTTGTCTTCTTGTGAAACCTGGGCTCCTTGGCAAGAGCAATGGCTCCAGTGTTGTCACAGAAGAGTTTGATCGGCCCCGACGCATTGGGTATGACTCCTAGGTCGGTGATGAACTCCTTCACCCATATTGCTTCATGTGCTGCCTCCGAGGCTGCCATGTACTCCGCTTCACATGTAGATCCCGCCACGACGCTCTGCTTGCAACTGCACCAGCTTACTGCCCCACCATTCAAAATATACACGTATCCGGTCTGTGACTTAGAGTCATCCAGATCTGTGTCGAAGCTAGCGTCGACGTAACCCTTTACGACGAGCTCTTCATCACCTCCATAAACGAGAAACATTTCCTTAGTCCTTTTCAGGTACTTCAGGATATTCTTGACCGCTGTCCAGTGTTCCTTGCCGGGATTACTTTGGTACCTTCCTACCAAACTGACGGCAAGGTTAACATCAGGTCTGGTACACAGCATGGCATACATAATAGAACCTATGGCTGATGCATAGGGGATGACGCTCATCTCTTCTATATCTTCTGCCGTGGTCGGGCATTGAGCTGAGCTCAATTTCACACCTTGTAACACAGGTAAGAACCCCTTCTTAGAGTGATCCATATTGAACTTCTTCAATATCTTATCAAGGCATGTGCTTTGTGAAAGACCTATGAGGCGTCTCGATCTATCTCTATAGATTTTGATGCCTAATATATAAGCAGCTTCTCCAAGGTCTTTCATTGAAAAACTCTTATTCAAGTAGGCCTTGATGCTGTCCAAGAGTTCTATATCATTTCCCATCAAAAGTATGTCATCCACATATAATATGAGAAATGCTACAGAGCTCCCACTCACTTTCTTGTAAACACAGGCTTCTCCATAAGTCTGTGTAAACCCAAACGCTTTGATCATCTCATCAAAGCGAATGTTCCAACTCCGAGATGCTTGCACCAGCCCATAAATCGAGCGTTGGAGCTTGCACACCATGTCAGCATTCTTAGGATCGACAAAACCTTCCGGCTGCATCATATACAATTCTTCCTTAAGGAAACCATTAAGGAATGCCGTTTTGACGTCCATTTGCCATATTTCATAATCGTAGAATGCGGCAATTGCTAACATGATTTGGACGGACTTCAGCTTCGCTACCGGTGAGAAAGTCTCATCGTAGTCAACCCCTTGAACTTGTCGATAACCCTTAGCGACAAGTCGAGCTTTATAGATGGTCACATTACCATCCGCGTCTGTCTTCTTCTTAAAGATCCATTTATTCTCTATGGCTCGCCGTTCAACGGGCAAGTCAGTCAAAGTCCATACTTCATTTTCATACATGGATCCTATCTCGGATTTCATGGCTTCTAGCCATTTTTCGGAATCCGGGCCCGCCATCGCTTCTTCATAGTTCGAAGGTTCACCGTTCTCTAACAACATGATTTCCAAGACAGGGTTGCCGTACCACTCTGGTGCGGAACGTGTCCTTGTGGACCTTCGAATTTCAGTAGGAGCTTGATCAGAAGTATCTTGATCATTATCATTAACTTCCTCTCTAGTCGGTGCAGGCACCTCAGGAACATTTTCTTGAGTTGCGCCATTTTCCGGTTCAAGAGGTAATACTTAATCAAGCTCTACTTTCCTCCCACTTACTTCTTTCGAGAGAAACTCTTTCTCTAGAAAGGACCCATTCTTGGCAACAAAGATCTTGCCTTCGGATCTGAGGTAGAAGGTGTACCCAATAGTTTCTTTTGGGTATCCTATGAAGACGCATTTTTCCGACTTGGGTTCGAGCTTTTCAGGTTGAAGTTTCTTGACAAAAGCATCGCATCCCCAAACTTTTAGAAACGACAGCTTAGGTTTCTTCTCAAACCATAATTCATACGGTGTCGTCTCAACGGATTTCGACGGAGCCCTATTTAAAGTGAATGCGGCAGTCTCTAAAGCATAGCCCCAGAAAGATAGCGGTAAATCAGTAAGAGACATCATAGACCGCACCATATCCAATAGAGTGCGATTACAACGTTCGGACACACCGTTACGCTGAGGTGTTCCAGGCGGCGTGAGTTGTGAAACTATTCCACATTTTCTTAAGTGTGCACCAAATTCGTGACTCAAGTATTCTCCTCCACGATCTGATCGTAGAAACTTGATTTTCCTGTCACGTTGATTTTCAACCTCACTCTGAAATTCCTTGAACTTTTCAAAGGTTTCAGACTTGTGTTTCATTAAGTAGACATACCCATATCTACTCAAGTCATCAGTGAGGGTGAGAACATAACGATAGCCACCGCGAGCCTCAACACTCATTGGACCGCACACATCAGTATGTATGATTTCCAATAAGTTGGTTGCTCGCTCCATTGTTCCTGAGAACGGAGTCTTGGTCATTTTACCCATGAGGCATGGTTCGCACGTGTCAAATGATTCATAATCAAGAGACTCTAAAAGTCCATCTGCATGGAGCTTCTTCATGCGTTTGACACCTATGTGACCAAGGCGGCAGTGCCACAAGTATGTGGTACTATCATTATCAACTCTACATCTTTTGGTACTCACATTATGAACATGTGTAGCATTACGTTCGAGATTCATTATGAATAAACCATTCACCATAGGAGCATGACCATAAAACATATCTCTCATATAAATGGAACAACCATTATTCTCAGATTTAAATGAGTAGCCATCTCGAATTAAACGAGATCCCGATACAATGTTCATGCTCAAAGCTGGCACTAAATAACAGTTATTGAGGTTTAAAACTAATCCCGTAGGTAAATGCAGAGGCAGCGTGCCGACGGCGATCACATCAACCTTGGAACCATTCCCGACGCGCATCGTCACCTCGTCCTTTGCCAGTCTCCGTTTATTCCGCAGCTCCTGCTGTGAGTTACAAATATGAGCAACGGCACCGGTATCAAATACCCAGGAGTCACTACGAGTACTGGTAAGGTACACATCAATTACATGTATATCAAATATACCTTTGGTGTTGCCGGCCTTCTTGTCCGCTAAGTATTTGGGGCAGTTCCGTTTCCGGTGACCCTTCCCTTTGCAATAAAAGCACTCCGTCTCAGGCTTGGGTCCATTCTTTGGCTTCTTCCCGGCACCTTGCTTGCCGGGCGCGGCAACCTCCTTGCCGTCCTTCTTGAAGTTCTTTTTACCCTTGCCTTTCTTGAACTTAGTGGTTTTATTGACCATCAACACTTGATGTTCCTTCTTGACTTCTACCTCCGCTGACTTCAGCATTGAGAACAACTCAGGAATGGTCTTTTGCATCCCCTGCATGTTGAAGTTCATCACAAAGCTCTTGTAGCTTGGTGGAAGCGACTGGAGGATTCTGTCAATGACCGCATCATCCGGGAGATTAACTCCCAGCTGAGACAAGCGGTTATGTAACCCAGACATAGTGAGTATGTGCTCACTGACAGAACTATTTTCCTCCATCTTACAGCTGAAGAACTTATCGGAGACTTCATATCTCTTGATCCGGGCATGAGCTTGAAAAACCATTTTCAGCTCTTCGAACATCTCATATGCTCCATGTCTCTCAAAACGCTTTTGGAGCCCCGGCTCTAAGCTGTAAAGCATGCCGCACTGAACGAGGGAGTAGTCGTCAACACGTGTCTGCCAAGCGTTCATAACGTCTTGGTTCTGTGGGACGGGTGGATCACCTAGCGGTGCTTGCAGGACATAATCTTTCTTGGCAGCTATGAGGATGATCCTCAGGTTCCGGACCCAGTCCGTATAGTTGCTGCCATCGTCTTTCAGCTTGGTTTTCTCTAGGAACGCGTTGAAGTTGAGGACTACGTTGGCCATTTGATCTACAAGACATATTGCAAAGATTTTAGACTAAGTTCATGATAATTAAGTTCATCTAATCAAATTATTAATGAACTCCCACTTAGATTAGACATCCCTCTAGTCATCTAAGTATTACATGATCCGAGTTGACTAGGCCGTGTCCGATCATCACGTGAGACGAATTAGTCAACATCGGTGAACATCTTCATGTTGATCGTATCTTCTATACGACTCATGCTCGACCTTTCGGTCTTCTGTGTTCCGAGGCCATGTATGTACATGCTAGGCTCGTCAAGTTAACCCTAAGTGTTTTGCATGTGTTCCAAGGCCATGTCTGTACATGCTAGGCTCATCAACACCCGTTGTATGTGAACGTAAGGATCCATCACACCCGATCATCACGGCGTGCTTAGAAACAACGAACTTTAGGAACGGTGCACAGTTAGGGGAGAACACTTCTTGAAATTGTTATGAGGGATCATCTTATTTACTACCGTCCTTCTAAGTAAACAAGATGCAAAACATGATAAACATCACATGTAATCAAATAATTAACGTGACATGATATGGCCAATATCACATAGCTCCTTTGATCTCCATCTTGGGGCTCCATGATCATCTTGTCACCGGCTTGACACCATGATCTCCATCATCATGATCTCCATCATCGTGTCTCCATGAAGTTGCTCGCCAACTATTACTTCTACTACTATGGCTAACGCGTTTAGCAATAAAGTATAGTAATTACATGGCGTTTCTCGATGACATGCAGGTCATATAAAAGAATAA
The DNA here is from genome assembly GCF_056163025.1 of Triticum urartu. Lineage (NCBI taxonomy): Eukaryota > Viridiplantae > Streptophyta > Magnoliopsida > Poales > Poaceae > Triticum > Triticum urartu. Next base: position 93,454,790 of record NC_141878.1, read on the forward strand.
AGACAACTCCTATGGCTCCTGCCGGTTGTCATACTCATCGACATGCAAGTCGTGATTCCTATTACAATAGCATGAACATCTCATACATCACATATAGATCATTCATCATTCATCACAACTTTGGCCATATCATATCACAAACCACTTGCTGCAAAAACAAGTTAGACGTCCTCTAATTGTTGTTGCAAGTTTTACGTGGCTGAATTAGGGTTCTAGCAAGAACGTCTTCTTACCTACGTTAAAGCCACAACGTGATTTGTCAACTTCTATTTACCCTTCATAAGGACCCTGTTCATCGAATCCGCTCCAACTAAAGTGGGAGAGACAGACACCCGCCAGCCACCTTATGCAACTAGTGCATGTTAGTCGGTGGAACCGGTCTCACGTAAGCGTACGTGTAAGGTTGGTCTGGGCCTCTTCATCCCACAATACCGCTGAAGCAAGAAAAGACTAGTAACGGCAAGAAAGTTGACAAATCTACGCCCACAACTAATTGTGTTCTACTCGCGCAAGAAGAACTACGCATAGACCTAGCTCCTGATGCCACTGTTGGGGAACGTTGCAGAAAATAAAAAATTTCCTACTCGTTTCACCAAGATCCATCTAGGAGTTCATCTAGCAACGAGTCATCGGATGCATCTACGTACCTTTGTAGATCGCGTGCGGAAGCGTTCAAAGAACGGTGATGATGTAGTCGAACACGACGTGATCCAAATCACCGATGACCAAGCGCCGAACGGACGGCACCTCCGCGTTCAACACACGTACCGGACGGGAGACGTCTCCCCCTTCTTGATCCAGCAAGGGGGAAGGAGAGGTTGATGAAGATCCAGCAGCACGACGGCGTGGTGGTGGATGCAGGGCGTCACAGTAGCAGGGCTTCGCCTATACTACGAGAGAGAGACGTAACGGGGAGAGAGGGAGGCGCCAGGGGCTGGTGTGTGAAGTCCCTCCTCTCCCCACTATATATAGGGGTGCCAGGGGGGGCGCCGGCCCTAGTAGATGGCATCTACTAGGGGGGGCGGCGGCCAAGGGGAGGTTTCCCTCCCCCCCAAGGCACCTAGGGGTGCCTTCCACCACATGGACTCTTCCATGGTGGAAACCCTAGGCGCATGGGCCTATAGGGGCTGGTGCCCTTGGCCCATATAGGCCAAGGCGCACCCCCTATAGCCCATGTGGCCCCCCGGGGCAGGTGGCCCCACCCGGTGGGCCCCCGGGACCCCTCCGGTGGTCCCGGTACAATACCGATGACCCCGAAACTTGTCCCGATGCCCAAAACAGCACTTCCTATATATAATTCTTTACCTCCGGACCATTCCGGAACTCCTCGTGACGTCCGGGATCTCATCTGGGACTCCGAACAACATTCGGGTTACTGCATATACATATCTTCACAACCCTAGCGTCACCGAACCTTAAGTGTGTAGACCCTACGGGTTCGGGAGACAAGCAGACATGACCGAGACGACTCTCCGGTCAATAACCAACAGCGGGATCTGGATACCCATGTTGGCTCCCACATGCTCCACGATGATTTCATCGGATGAACCACGATGTCGAGGATTCAATCAACCCCGTATGCAATTCCCTTTGTCAATCGATATGTTACTTGCCTGAGATTCGATCATCGGTATCCCAATACCTCGTTCAATCTCGTTACCGGCAATTCACTTTACTCGTACCGTAATGCATGATCCCGTGACCAGACACTTGGTCACTTTGAGCTCATTATGATGATGCATTACCGAGTGGGCCCGGTGATACCTCTCCGTCATACGGAGTGACAAATCCCAGTCTTGATCCATGTCACCCAACAGACACTTTCGGAGATACCCGTAGTCTACCTTTATAGTCACCCAGTTACGTTGTGACGTTTGGTATACCCAAAGCACTCCTACGGTATCCGGGAGTTACACGATCTCATGGTCTAAGGAAAAGATACTTTGACATTGGAAAACTCTAGCAAACGAACTATACGATCTTGTGCTATGTTTAGGATTGGGTCTTGTCCATCACATCATTCTCCTAATGATGTGATCTCGTTATCAATGACATCCAATGTCCATAGTCAGGAAACCATGACTATCTGTTGATCAACGAGCTAGTCAACTAGAGGCTTACTAGGGACATGTTGGTTTCTGTTATTCACACATATATTACGATTTCCGGATAACACAATTATAGCATGAATAAAGACAATTATCATGAACAAGGAAATATAATAATAATGCTTTTATTATTGCCTCTAGGGCATATTTCCAACAGCGGAGGCAGGCAACAGCAGTGCAAATCATAGCAGGCAGCAGCGGCAAAGGCATATGGCGGCGGCGACAGACGGCAGCGCCGGGAGGGCACGCGGAACGGCGCGTGCTGTGAGCGTGCGGGCGCAAGACGCAGGCGAGGTACAAGGGCGCGCGGGGACTGCGACGGTGGGCGCGCGAGCTCGCATGCAGCGCGCAGCCACGGGCGCAGACGCGACGAGCGCGGGGCCCAGGCGCGGCCACGGCGAGGGAGGACGGCAGGGAAAAAAAGGGGAAACGGCGAGGGCTCACAGCGGAGCGTAGGGAGGCGGCAGTGGGCTCGGGGAGGGTCGAGGTGGCCAGAGATGACGACGAGGGCAGCGGCGTTCGAGAAGGGAGACGTGTTGGAAATATGCCCTAGAGGCAATAATAAAAGTATTATTATTATATTTCTTTGTTCATGATAATTGTCTTTATTCATGCTATAACTGTATTATCCGGAAATCGTAATACACGTGTGAATACATAGACCATAATATGTCCCTAGTAAGCCTCTAGTTGACTAGCTCGTTGATCAACAGATAGTCATGGTTTCCTGGCTATGGACATTGGATGTCATTGATAACGGGATCACATCATTAGGAGAATGATGTGATGGACAAGACCCAATCCTAAGCATAGCGCAAGATCGTGTAGTTCGTTTTCTAGAGCTTTTCCAATGTCAAGTATCTTTTCCTTTGACCATGAGATCGTGTAACTCCCGGATACCGTAGGAGTGCTTTGGGTGTACCAAACGTCACAACGTAACTGGGTGACTATAAAGGTGCACTACAGGTATCTCCGAAAGTGTCTGTTGGGTTGACACGGATCGAGACTGGGATTTGTCACTCCGTATGACGGAGAGGTATCACTGGGCCCACTCGGTAATGCATCATCATAATGAGCTCAAAGTGACCAAGTGTTTGGTCACGGGATCATGCATTACGGTACGAGTAAAGTGACTTGCCGGTAACGAGATTGAACGAGGTATTGGGATACCGACGATCGAATCTCGGGCAAGTAACATACCGATTGACAAAGGGAATTGCATACGGGGTTGCTTGAATCCTCGACATCGTGGTTCATCCGATGAGATCATCGTGGAGTATGTGGGAGCCAACATGGGTATCCAGATCCTGCTGTTGGTTATTGACCGGAGAGTCGTCTCGGTCATGTCTACATATCTCCCGAACCCGTAGGGTCTACACACTTAAGGTTCGGTGACGCTAGGGTTGTAGGGATATGTATATGCAGTAACCCGAATGTTGTTCGGAGTCCCGGATGAGATCCCGGACGTCACGAGGAGTTCCGGAATGGTCCGGAGGTAAAGAATTATATATAGGAAGTGCTACTTTGGCCATCGGGACAAGTTTCGGGGTTATCGGTATTGTACCGGGACCACCGGAAGGGTCCCGGGGGCCCACTGGGTGGGGCCACCTGCCCCGGGGGGCCACATGGGCTGTAGGGGGTGCGCCTTGGCCTACATGGGCCAAGGGCACCAGCCCCAATAGGCCCATGCGCCTAGGGTTTCCAAAGGGGAGGAGTCCCACTAGTGGAAGGCACCCTTAGGTGCCTTGGGGGGGAGGGAAACCTCCCTTGGCCGCCGCCCCCCTAGGAGATTGGATCTCCTAGGGCCGGCGCCCCCCCTTGGCCCTCCTATATATAGTGGGGGAAGGAGTGCTTTTTCACCCATGCCTTTGGTTGCCTCCTTCTCCCTCTCCAACACCTCCTCCTCCTCCATAGCGCTTGGCGAAGCCCTGCCGGAGTACTGCAGCTCCATCAACACCACACCGTCGTGCTGCCGCTGGTGCCATCTCCCTCAACCTCTCCTTCCCCCTTGCTGGATCAAGAAGGTGGAGACGTGGCTATTCTGTACGTGTGTTGAACACGGAGGTGCCGTCCGTTCGGTGCTAGGATCTCCGGTGATTTGGATCACGTCGTGTTCGACTACATCATCCCCGTTCCTTGAACGCTTCCGCTCGCGATCTACAAAGGTATGTAGATGCATCCGATCACTCATTGCTAGATGAACTCATAGATGGATCTTGGTGAAACCGTAGGAAAATTTTTGTTTTCTGCAACGTTCCCCAACAAGACGAGTCGGGGAGGCGTCGATCCGCTTGATGCGCCGACTCCGAGCTCCATCCGGGGCTTGTAGCCGACGTGGAGGAGGCCAGTGGAGCCGTTGGACGCGTCGGCGTGGTGAGGGAGGGGGTCGAGGCCGCGGCAACGGTGTCGATGGCGCTCCGGCAGAGAGAACGGAGAGGGAGAGAGCCGAGCGAGAGGGGGGGAATCTGGGGCTGACGAGGACGAGGCCGAGGGGGAGACTTATCCCCTCGGCGGCGTGGGTGGTTCGAGTGGGCCGGCCTGGCCGACCAGCTGGATGGCCAGCTGGGCCACGAGGCCCTCTAGGGGGTGGTGGCCTTTTCTTTTATTTATTTTTTTGAATTGCCTCTGTTTCCTATTTAAAAGCTACTGAATTATTTTTGTTAAATGTGGCACTTTGCACAAAAATAGATAGGAACAAAGTGAAGTTGCATAAAAAGTTTGGAGTCAAAAGGAGTTGGCTAACCATTTGCAGACATTGGAAAGGCCAATTTAATTATTGTTGGACCACAAGATAAAATCCCAGGGGCATTTTGGGAACTCAAATGAGGTTGGTTCCAACTTGATAAATATCCAAGGATTATTTGCCACCTTTTAAACATTTTAGTTTTCATGCTTGACAAACTTGGATTTTTGACTTTAAATTTTGAATTTGAATTTGAATCATGATTTGGATCAAGTGAGGATTAGCAACAGTAATGTGATGACGTGGCATCATTAGTGGAGGATTACTGTAGCTTAATTATCCAGGCGTCACAGTGCCACCTTAATGCCGCCGAGCTGGGATGACTGGTTTTGTGATTTGAGTAGGCACGAAAAGCCCTCCGCTATCAACAAGAAAAGGTAAGGAGAGATGGGATCTCCCTGTCGAATGCCACATGTAGGGTTGAATTCTTCCAACTTTTTTCCATTAAACATCACTGAGAAGGATACAGAGCTCACCATGTCATGATGACAGTAATCTAGGGTGTAGCAAAACCTAGCTTCTCCATGATAGCTCTGAGGTATTCCCATTCAACTCTGTCATAAGCCTTCATCATATCAAGCTTGAGCGCACAAAAGGAATTACTTTTTGCCCTGTTCCTCTTCATGAAGTGTAGGCACTCATAAGCTGAAATAATATTGTTCGTAATAAGCCTCCTCGGTACAAAGGCGGACTGCTCCTCAGAGATTATATCTGGCAGGATGATCTTCAGACGGTTTGCTAACACTTTTGAGGCAATCTTGTAAAACACGTTACATAAACTGATAGGGCGAAATTGTGACAGTAAAGTGGGATTAGATACCTTAAGGATTAAGACCAGAAGTGTATCGTTAACGCATGATGGGCTCTCCTCCCCATGAACAATGCCTAAGACGGCCCGGGTGACCGCTTCTCCACAAACATCCCAATGCCGCTGAAAGAAATGAGCAGGGAAACCGTCGGGTCCCGGGGCCTTAGTAGGGAACATCTGGAACAAGGCCGTTTTCACTTCCTTCTCCTCATATGGTGCCATCAAAACTGCATTCATTGCTGGTGTCACCTTGACCGAGATGTGTTCCAGTACTTCTGTAACTCCCTGTACTCCTTCTAACGTATACAATTTTTTGTAGAAGTCTAGAGCTAGCTTCTGCATCTCTGTCATATCCTCTGTGAGCTCACCATCAGCCCTTTGCAAGGCCTTTATCAAATTTTTCCTATGCCTCATTGATGCTTGCATATGGAAAAAATGAGTATTACGATCTCCAGCGGACAACCATTCAATACGGGGCCGCTGCCTCCACATGAGCTCTTCCCGTAAATATAGCTCGATGAGCCTATCATTAATTTTAATTTCTGCATGAGACGGGCCAGTCCTCGTCGGCTCATTACGTAGCCTGTCAAGTTCTTTCTTGAGGCTGCGAATCTCCCCTCGAACACTTCCGAAAGAAGATTTTGCCCATTCTCCCAAATTGTTTGCAAGCGCGTCCAGTTTAGATCGAACTTCGTTCGCTGTTAGCTGTCCCCCCACTTCCCATGCAGCCCGAATTGTTTGCTTCAAATCCGCATGAGTGTCCCACATTACCTCATATCTAAACCTCTTCTCAACCTTTGCTCCTGGACTGTTAGTGGCAAGGTGTACGAGAATGGGCGAGTGATCTGAAGTTGCAGCCGATAGATGCTCAACAGCTGCGTTAGGAAAGAGCGTGCACCACTCGGTCGTCCCAAGTGCCCTGTCCAGGCGCACCCTTGTAAACGACCCTCCTGCTACCTTCTTCTCATACGTCCACTTTCTGCCAGTGAAACCAAGGTCTATGAGACCACACACATCCACTGCATCCCTGAATCCTTGGATCTGGGTTTGACTACGAGTACCAATTCCATCATGCTCGTCATATCTGAGCACTTCATTAAAGTCTCCCAAGGACATCCAAGGCATATTATGGAGAGTGGCCAGATTACACATGGTTGTCCAGGTGTGATGCCGGAGGTGCGTTTGGGCCTCCCCATAGAAACATGAAAGCCTCCACGGTTCCCCCCCCCAAGCATACTGATTTTGACATCTATATGATACTTGGAGTAACCTAAAATCTCCGCCTTTATTTCATTGTTCCAAAAAATACATAAGCCTCCACTCCTACCGGAGGAATCAACAGCAAAAGCATTGTCATAGCCTAAAGTACCCTTGAGATTTTCTGCTCTATCACCGCTAATCTGGGTTTCAACAATACATAGTACTTTAGGGGCAAACTTTCTCGTGATTTCTCGCAGCTCTTGAATTGTCGGGGCGTTGCCAATCCCCCGACAATTCTAGCTCAAGAGATTCATTGCGCACGGCGGTCCTCCCCGGAGGAGGCCGCCAAACGCGCGTCATTGCTGTTGTTGATCTTGATAGCCGGTGCCTTTCTTCCACCACTTGAGTTATTATTTTCAGCCTGCATAACAGTTTTTGTTCTTTTAGGGTCTTGCTTTGGGGGTGGGCTCAGGAGAACCTGAGTCATAGCTGCATCTTTGACCACCAGGGCGAGCTCCATGCCTGTCCCTTCCTTTGGTGTTTCGGTCAAGACTGCATCTGAGGATCTTTTGCGACTCAGTTCAGGGTCATCAACTGCACTATCGACCTTCTCTTCCCCCTTGGCGATACCACTTCCAGCTTCAGAGAAGTCGCCCCTCGCTGGCTGCTGCTTCTGACTATTATTCCTTCTCCTGGTAGCCCAGCTGGTGGTGGCCGGCGCATGCAGATTCTTGAACACCAACGCAGACGGTGGGTGAACGCCGTCCCCATGTTCCTTGAACTGATGCCCCATCATACCACACACCTGGCACCAGTCCGGTAGCCTCTCATAGCGAACTGCAAATATCTCTCGTTCGCCACCACGGATCAGTGAGGTAGCCTTCTTTAACGGATTACGAACATCCAGCCGTACCCTTACCCTGAAGAAATTTCCTTCAAAATCGAAAGAAGCGGGTTCCGCATCAACAAATTCACCAAATTTGGAGGCCAATGCCTTAACTTTACCATGATACGCCGGGGGTAGATCAATAATTCGGGCCCATATCTCAAACTTGTAGAGTTCAATCGTAGACGGCTTGGTGAATCCATCGTACGGGGCAATGATCATAGGATTGCCCTTGAAGTGCCACGGACCTCCCTGCGTCACTCTTTCCCAATCACCCAAACAATCAAATTGCATTATGAAGAGGTTCTCCTCCAGAGTTTTTATCTTCACCGGCCTCGCCAGTTCCCAGGCTGCACGCATCGTGTGGAAAAACCAGTAGTTGCTGAAGACTTTATCCATATGAACCCTGACCAAGATCATCCAGCGGAGATTCTCATCTGCCGGTGCATCTTCGTCCTCAAAAACCACATCATCAAGGTCGTCCTCCTCGAGGGCGAGTTCCTTCATCATATCCACCAGGTTTCCTTTGCCCTTGTTCGTTGCAGAGGTGATGCCTCGGTCCGCCATGATAAACCCTAGAACAGATCGATCCCGCACGGGAGCACCTAATCCTATCCCCGCCAAAAAACTCTGGATCCCTTCCAAGGCCGGGTGGCGACCCGAAGGACGTCCCTGGATCAGCCCGAGAAGAAGACGCAGTTCGGTGGAGGAGGGATCAGAGGTCTCTACGTCGCCGTCGACGCCGAGAGGAAGGTAAAACCCTAACTATAGGGGAAAAGCCTGGCGGCGCGCTTTGAGCAGCTTTATTGATTACTTGAAGCAAAATTACAAAGAGTCTCCCGGATAAAGCGAAGGGCGTTGTTGAATAGGAGGAGGCATGCATTGTAATCGTGTTGATGGGCCTGGTCAAGTACTCACTTTTAAGAGAGAAACAAAACTTATGAAGTGGGGCATGGCTTTTTTTAAACGAGCCAAAAGAATTGTCATTTTCATTGATTAAAAGGAGAGTGAAAATTGACCAGTTAATTGACGGAAAACTGGACTAAAACCCATACAACTCAATTCACATGACATGGGCATCACCGGCTAACCTGGCCACTAACATGAAACACACCATGACGACATATGCCAACATATGGCCACACGCGCAAGCAAACAACAGCTTCGACTTTGACAATGAGCCTCACAAGGGAAACATGCAGGACTTGCGCCGACTGTGCCCTCTGCAAACAACCACCGGTTGCCTGTCATCGTCACCACCTGGACTCACTCCACCGCAGCTACGACTTCAAAGCAACGAAGCAACCTACATAAGAGCACCTAGGACACGCTGGGAAGAACTGACTACCGAAGTCCTGGCCGCGACCCAAGCTCCTCTTGACGCCATCATCGTTGCCAAAACAAAAACCACACGCCCCACGCCCCAGCAAACCACACGACCAAGATGCCGCCATCCATCGGTCTCCCGGTCATAGCCGGCTCGAAGACTAGGCCCCCAAGAAAGAGAAAGACGTGAATACGCCTCCATAGCCCGATCCAGGGAATCCGAGGTTTCCCTTCCAAGCCGAGGCCATGAGGAAAGCGGTGAGCACACCTCCACAACGACGCTTCCAAGAAAAACCACGACACCGGACGTTGCCGACGCCGGTTCCGAAGAAGAGGATTTCTTTCATAAATGCCTCGACCACCTGCAGCCCACATACCGCAACCCACCGTCACAATTTAAAAGAAACTCAAAACGTGATACAACAGCTAATTACATTGGGAGAATTAGTCATCTCTGTTTTATGGATTTCTGGATCTGACAGTTTATTCTTGGGCTTGTATCTGCAATTCCAGGTCAATTGTTCACCCTGATCGGTCATCGATGCCGATACGGGAAGCTGTGCCCTTTCCAGCTTTCTGCTGGCGTGCTGACGCGACGCGGTTTCGCGTCCAAACCGTGTGTTGGTCAGGTCCGCTGCCTCCTGTGGAACGCTTTCAGTTCCCGCCTCATCTTATCTAGTAGGTCGGGTCGCTTTCCGTTGCCCCCGTCCGGCGGTGTAGCAGAGGCCCATGTTGCGCGGCTGTGGACCATGATGCGCATCGGGAGAGACGTGCCGCGCACTTCGCTTTCGTCGTTGGGTTCCATCGGTCGCTGTCTGCGCCAGCCACACTTGCAGTCAAACTCGCACGCCGTTTCTTATTATTCGTTCTTATACTACCAGTATCCATCGCAAATCACAAAGAACAGATAAACGAATGGTGTGATTGTATGTCCGGATGGTGCTAGGATGTTCCAGTTCTACACGCATGTCATACGAACAAATCGAGAAACTTGCCGTCAAAAAAGCAAATCAAGAAACATGTACTCCCTCTTATCTTTTTTACTCCGCATATTAGATTTATGTCAAGTCTAATTTTATAAAGTTTGATCAAATTTCTATTAAAAAGTATCGGCATCTACAATATCAAATATGTATACTATGAAACTACATTTCGTAATGAGTCTAACAATGTTAATTTGGCGTTGTGAATGTTAGTACTTCTTTTTGTAAATTTGGTCAAAGTAGACTTCAGATAACTTATTATATGCGGACTAAAAAAGACCGGAGGGAGTACTACAGTTTCTGCGCAAGCAAAGCATAGATCCGTGTAGTGCTGCCAAGGCTCCAAAAATCCTTGCATTTATATATTTACCGGATTTGAATGAATGCAAAGAAAACCCATTAATCGTCATTCTCATTCCTTCGTAACAAAGAAAACCGAAAGTGAACCAGACGTTTTGGTGAAGGAATGCAGTTTTGGTGAAGGAAATTGATAATAAACCTGAAGAAACTGAATTACATTTTACCCGTTCGTCCCAAGGCGCCCCTCCGCCCACCAGCAGAGACCTTCCAGAAACAGCACGACCGGATAGACGCCGCGCGCTCCTATTTATACCCTGCCCGCTCAGTCGCCTCCATCATCACCCAACAGCACTCAAGCAGAGCATTCCATTCGCCTCCTCCATTGCACGGCCTGAGGGCGGGAGCACGGCGAGCATGGGGTCGAGGTACGAGGTGGAGGTGACGGTGGGCTCGGCGCGGGACCTCAAGAACGTCAACTGGCGCAACGGCGACCTGCAGCCGTACGCCGTGCTCTGGGTCGACGACGGCCCCAAGTGCTCCTCCCGCGTCGACGTTGACAACGGCGAGAGCCCCGAGTGGGACGAGAAGCTCACCGTCCCGCTCCCGCCCTCCGCCGCCCGCCTCGAGGACGCCGTCCTCCACATCGACGTCGTCCACGCCGGCGCCGCCGAGGGCACCAAGCCGCTCGTGGGGTCCGCGCGCCTCCCGCTGCGCGACGTCCTGGACGACGCCGGGCTCGGCGGCCGCGCGTCGCGCTCGCTCCGCCTCAAGCGGCCCTCCGGCCGGCCCCAGGGCCGCCTCGACGTCCGCGTCGCCGTCCGCGAGGCCGCCCGCTACTACGACCCAGCCTACACGCCGCCGGCCTACGGCCAGAGCCAGTCCCAGTCCCGCGACCCCTACGCCGCCCCGGCGCCGTACGGCTCGGGCGGGTACGGGTACGGCCAGCAGCAGCAGCAGCCGTACGCCGCGCCGCCGTCGGGCTACCCGGCCGCCTACGGGGCCGCCGCGCCCCCGCAGCCCGCCGGGTACCCTGCGGCCTACGGAGGCGGCGCGCAGCCGGCGTACGGCGCGGCCGCTCCTGCCCCCGCGTACGGTTCGGGCGGGTACGGGTCGGGGTCGGTGAGTGACCCTGCGCAGAAGAAGAAGGGGATGGGGATGGGGGCGGGGCTGGCGGTGGGCGCGGCGGCCGGGGTGCTGGGCGGGCTGGCGCTGGCGGAGGGGGCGAGCTACCTGGAGGACAAGTTCGAGGACGACGCGGCGGAGAAGGTGGAGGACGACCTGGCCGGCGGCGGCGGCTACGACGACGACGACTACTAGAGGAAACGATGGGGCACCTCTTGAGAGATTGTTGTTGTATGCGGTGGCGCTGACTAGCCGCCAGCATCTTCTTTGCTTCTATTCTGTCTGGATTTGTTGAATAAAGGCGCGAAGGAAATTAACAATGAGTGTAGCAACAGATCGAATTCAACCTTTTTTATGTGCCTTCCTTTGGTGCTTCGAGATGATCTGGTGTAGGGGTTTTTTTTGGAGCTGTTCTGCTGTTGATTCGCCCAGATTGATGTTTTTTTAGCAGCGGTATGAGCCGTCACGTATGTGGGTTGTGGACGCCTCTGGAGTCATTGATACTCTTTTTTAAAGAAATAAAAGCGTTTAAATTACTAAAATAGTAATGTATTATGGAGCAAGTACGCTTTCAAGCAGCTGCTGATGCATCCATCCATCTACCTCGGCGGTTCAAATCTGATCGACTGGGCCAAGTGCCTTATTGCTTGGAAAAATGTATGCACACCCAAAACTGCTGGGGATCTAGGTATCAAAAACCTACTTTTTCAAAATAATTGCCTTCTAATGAATTTTGCTTTCAAACTTCTCCAAAAACCAGACTTACCATGGGTCAACTAGTTTTTTCAGCACAACTCTCTAGACTTCGAAAACAAATTTCACAGTCTTTTCTACCTATGGAGAATCGTAAACGAACAAATTCGAACCCTCCGCAAAATCTCCTTTGTCCTTACCAACAATGGCACATCCACTTTCTTCTGGCTCGACACTTGGCTTCTTCCGACTCCGCTAGCTGACACCTACCCACACCTTTTCTCCCACTCCACCCCACCCTCGGTCCTGGTTTCACATGTCATGCATTATGGTTTACTCGCCACTCTGCAGAATCGCCTAACCAATATTGCTTCTGTAGAGCTTGCGTCTGTTTTGTCTCTGTTGCAAGATGTTACCACCAACGACGCGCCCGACGACAGGTTCCTCAACCACGGCTCTTCCTTCTCCTCGAGGTGTGCCTACTCGTTGCTTTCCTCCGACCATGAGATCTATCTCAACGTAGGGTACATCTGGAGTTCCAAGGCACCTATCAAGGTGAAGATTTTCGGCTGGCTTCTCTGTCGTGACAGGTTGAGTACGATGGCGAACTTACATATCATAAGACCATCACCTCTGATTCGGATTGTCCGTGGTGCGCCCTCACTCATGAGAACACAACGCATGTCGCCATCCTTTGCCCATGCGCGGCACAGGTTTGGTCCCTCATAGGGCTGCAGCCCCCTCACTCCATCGACCTTCTTTGGGATACTACTACGCCGGTCGGCCTCGACATCAACATTTGGCCTACCGTAGCCCTCGCCATCCTCTGGAAGCTGTGGGACTCCAGGCACGCTCGTGTCTTCCGCAATGAGCTACACACACCCCTAAATACTCTTCGGAACATTATTTCGGATTTTACGCTTTGGGACTTCAGATTTAAGGACCCCGTCAGTAGGGAGGCTGCCGTGTCTTGGCGCCTATACCTCTCCTCTCGTTGTAACCTTTGATATAACTTGCCCATTGGGCCTTTGAGTAATATATTCAGGTGGGGATCCTCTCCCCCCGGTGATTGTTCAAAAAAAAATTGATCGACTGGAAGAAGGAAGCAACCCCTGCTACGGCACAAGCACAAATCCTCCACATGAGCTTGACATGATGACGTTGAGTCCTTCACACCGACAAACTGTTGTTCAACACAGCAACGTTGCCTAGACTGGCTTTGCTTTTATTGTGTTTGTAAAAATAAAAGTTAAGGATTGAACGGTTGCATTCAATAAGGACGATAACAAATGAAATGAGTTGGATGAAATTGATGATAAAGGGGGCGTAAAATGCAAGTGTAATCCAGAACAGATGACATAATGTGACTGGATTCGTGATGTTTTCAACTACCACTTGGCTTAGAAGCCAATTATTATCATACTGTCTTGTGCATACCTATTCCGAAAAGCTCGGAGAACAAAAAAATCTTAGGGCTCAAGCATGAAATCTGGAAGAGGTTCACTTGACCGAAAATTCCTAAAGCTCTGCTTTGAAGGCTACTTATCCTACTAACTTCAGATGTAGTATATAATAGCTTGACATTGAGAAAGAAGGACATCTCTAACATTCTATTAAGTATCACGTAGGGTTACCGAAGTTGTGCTACCAAAATAAATATCAACTTTCTTACATGATCACAAATAGTATCTAAATCAAGCATTCAAAAGTGAATGCAAAGAAAAAACCCTATGCACACACAACATGATAGAGATGGATTATCCTTTGACTACATTATAAAAATTACATTAGCTCACCTCAGTTGCAGCCTGTTTGGGTTTTTATCTAATACCTTGCTAACTTGACAAAACAAAGATCTACACAAACGACATGAGAGTAAGCGAGTTAATATTAATGGACTAATGCAGCCCCACGATGTTGGTATTGCTGCTGAAAACAAAAAAACAAATAGTAATAAGAAAGGTAAAATAATACACAATGTCCAAAATCAATCTAAATGAATTGCAGCAGCACAAACCATACAACAAAAACTATATTCAGTTCCCTTAGTGTGTGACAAAGCCTGCCTAAATTTGTCCACTTCTCTTGAGTGTTTCCTTGTCTCAAAGTTGTACCGCATGTCCAAGTTAAATGTCCCGAGCATCACCTTCTGGTCCCTCCAGTACAAAAAGGAACAGTGCTATTTACAGAGAAAATGTAGCCTAGCTTGCAGACGATGGAATGAGAGGAAGTTGTACTACATCATCCAGGCGGCCATCGAGAGACAAAAAGTCACTCGTGGCATGTCGTGTTGTCGACGTTGCCTCCCTCCTTGCGAGTAGTCCTTTCGTCCACCTTGCAACTCTTTCTATAGCGGCTGGCGAACACGAGGTACAAAGTGAAGTTTACCAGGGATAGCATGCCGAGAAGGAAGATCCAGCCCGACCCCAAATCCACATTGTTGGACTTGGTGACCGCGCTGACAATGATGTCCTGGAAGTAGTTGCCGAGTGACTCGGGTGACATGCAAAACACGGCCCCGAAGCTCTTGAATCCGTTGGCCAGTGGCAGAGCTTAGTGAGGGCCAAAGGGGGCTACCCACCCCCCCCCCCCCCCCCCCCCCCCGCAACCAATTTATTTGTTCTCATAGACACATAACTTTCAACTATTTGGGCCAAATTTAACATAATATTTAACATTAGGATGTGCAGCTCACTTCTATTTGCGGTGACCGTGCTGGCCTTCCTGAAGTGCTCGACCGGGTCGGCGATGGCCATGGCCATTACGTCGAGGACCAGTCAAAGGACCATGCTCTGCAGCTTGGTGGGTTTGGTCGGGTGTCCAATGATTCGTGCCGGGAATTGGCAGATGGTCCGCTCATACAAGAAGGTAGTGGTTGCGACCATGAGGATGTTGAAGACTCGCATGCTGGATATGCCAAGATTGAAAAAACCGCACCTAGCTAGGTGTGGTTCGGCGCACCGCGGTTCCCTACACGATGGTGAGCAACGCCAGCTGGGTGTAAATAACGGAGTAGAGTCAGACAGGGAGGGTCTGTAGGATGCTCTTCACTTGATAAGAGGTGTGAGGCATTTGAAAAAGCTCCGCGGAATTGGTTAGGAGAGATGGTGAAGGTCGATGTGGAGCAAGATGGGTTTGCATGAGGAAAGGACCTTCGGGTTAGAGCTAAGATGGGGGTGACTGAACCACTAAAAAGGGGGATCTTCGTGGGAGGATAAGCAAGGGACATGGTTTGATTTCACATATGAAAAAAATTCCCTACTTTTGTTTGGATTGTGAGAGACTCATGCATGCCAATGGTAGATGTGAACCCTCGGTTGGATATTCCGCTCAGTGGGCGTTTATTATCATCCGACACTCCGAGGTGGATATTATCAACCTAAAGTTCCTCCTAATGCGTTTCGATGCAATCTCAGGGCTAAAGATAAATTTCACAAGAGTGAAGCAATGATCGTGGTATGTAAATTGGAGGACCAACTGAGGGTTGCACCTATGATGAACTACAAGTTAGGTTGGTTGTTGTGGCTTCCGGACAGTTGCAGAAGGATCCATCCATCTACCTCAGTTGTTCAAGTCTGGTTGATTTGGAGAAGGAAGCATCCCCTGTTGCGGTCCAGACAAATCCTCCATGAGCTTGAGACGAGGACGGTGAGACCTTGGCAACGACAAATTGTCAAACACACGAGACCCCCGAGTGTACTGTCTAAAACAACGTCTGTGACAAGCTTGGTATCGATCAGGTGAGAACAAGGGCATCAGAAATCCATGTTGTGGTTTAGGATCAGTGGCAGCCCTACCCTACAGGTACGACGTTAAACACCACACATAGAATTAGATTTGGGCAACTGTTCCTGCACCACCAGCCCATCACAGTGTTTATCACTTGGGTTATAACTGATCACTAGAGGGTGACGCGTGTTGTGCATCATATTGATCATAGTGTTGTCCGTCATGAGTTAGTCGGCTATTACGGTTAGAGGTGAGTATTTTCACACCGAAAGTGGAAGAACTGAACTTGACCGATATTCCTGGTTATTCAGTTTATGGTATTCGGTTCCCTGTTTTAATCACTAGTTGTTTGTGTTCATCGAAAGTTTTCATTCTAAACTAATCGAATTGACCATCGGACCATTTACACTAAAATGTTTCTCCTTTTTTCTCTAACTCCCTTACTTTAGTGGCACATGCAGGCCCATGTACGATGCACATCCCCCACAAAACCCAGTTCACTCGTGTATTTGCCTCTCGGAATTACTCTCACTGCACTAGTTTTCGTCCCAAAAGGACTCAATCTCTCAACCTAGTCGTCTTTTGACCTTGAGGTTAGATCTATTGCCACAAGTATTAGCGCAGCGCCTAGTCTTTCGGTTCTAACTCTCCCCCAATGCTAGCACAACGCTAGTCTTCCACCATGAATCCACCATCTGAGAAGCCCAAAGGAAAGATAGATCGAGAAAGCAGCTACCTAACAGCTCGGCACAAAACCAACAAGCTAGCGCCACTCCCTCATTACTGCACAAAGTAGAAACCTTCGTGGCAGATAGTCCTGTTTGTGAAGCAAGTGACACATCAACGCTGTGTACTGGATATTTAATGGTCGGAACTATATGCACATTTCAGTTTTGCTAAAGCACATCTAGATGTGCTATAAGTATTGCACATCTAAGTCCTATGTCATTGATTTTAGGTTAAGATTTGTGCAATCATTTTCTTTTGTCTATTTTCTTTTTCTCCCTAGTTTAATTGAGTCACTTAGATGTGCAATAATTAGGGCACATCTAGATGTGCCTTAGACAAACCCTATCCTTTTACATGTGAAACTAATGTGTGTGTGTGTATTAATAAGGGGTGTAAAGAGGCTAAGGTAATACCACAACTTTAAAATGACAAAGTGACGGTAATTAGAAAGAGAATGGAAAATAAATTGCGGCATCGTAGGGGCGGTGAAAACTAGTCGGAAGAAAATGGAGAGAAAGAGAGGGGAAAGAAATAAAATGCAATAAGTAAACATAAATACAATGAAAATAATAATTAAAACATTAATTTAGGATATCTAATGAAGTTTTGTTAAAAAGATAGATAAATTATAAGCCGAGTGTATTATGCCGGACGCTCCGCTTATATTTACTATAAGCCAAGCAATTTAGGCTTACACCTGGCTTATAGTGTACGTCATCACGGCAACCACATCCATGATTGCCACATGGCAGAAAATTGTACCGAGTATTTCTGAAAGCCGTAATCTTTCTTGGCTATATGCCTAGTTCCATATATAAACGAGGTGTATCTTAGAGCCGAACTCGGCTTATTGTCAGGTACGCGGCGGAAGTACTTCACAGACGACACAATAGTGCACAATACTGGCACGATGGCAAACCCAGCCGTTTGCTACTGTTTTATACTTGCTCATGGAGGGTGTGATACGCAAGTCGTGCAATTATCGTCTGGTCAATGTCGTCCCTGTAGATGTGCTCGGTAGCTGAGATCTCATTTTTTTACCATGTGTTTTATATCGTGTACTCCGTTAAGTGTCCTCTAAGCCAAATATCATCTGATAAAAGACTCTTGCCTTACCTCTTGGTACAACAAATGTATTTCTAGTAATGAATCAATCCAAAATAAAAATACAATTAATATGTTGCCATGCATATTGCAGGCCACTGTGCTACCTGGTTTGAAATACGAATGGAGGTGTCCGTGGTGTTGATTTCGCCGCCGCACTTTAATTAAATAAGCCAGGTTGGAGAGAAAAGTATGCATTTCTGGAATATGCGTGGCAACATATTATTCTCAAGCCAAATAAACAGCACTACATCCAGAACGCAACGGGTGAGAAACACCTGAGGTGCTTAGACACCGGACATGACCTAGTGCTACGGTCGTAGATCTCCAGCTCTCCCTTGCGGCTGTGCCTAAGGCGAAACGTTGTGACTCGGAGCATGCGGCCATGGGACTCCATCCCCTTGACGCAGTCCAGAAGGCAGAATCTGGCGTTGCCCATGGCAGTGAGAGTAGGCCCATGATCAACCGCCTGCTGCCCCTCACTCCACAGCTTGTCCTTGGCCATCTTCCAGTCGAGCTGCTGCTGCATGGCCAGGGCACCAACTGCTGTGCTGCTACGGGAGACGACTCGGCAGGTGCCGATGTGGCCGTCCTTCTCGAGCCCAACCCACGCATCCAGGTCGCCGTCGTAGTAGCCTTGGCCGTTGAAAGGCAACGCCCACTCCCCGTGGCACCTCCACTCGCCGTCGCCGGAGTTGAAGGAGAAGGTGCGGGCGCATGGACCGCCGGCGCGGCGACACGGCCTTTGGAAGGCGGACACGAAGACGGTGCGTCCGTCAGGGTGCGTGGCGTAGGAGTTCACCCTTTCGTCAACGTCGAAAGGCGAAGGCGTGACGCTCCTCCGTGACCAGGCCTGGCATGGGATCACACGGCTCGGATCCTTGGCCAGTGGCGGAGCCAAGGGGGGGCGAGCAGGGGCCTGGCCCCCTCTAACGATCGAGGAAACTACCTATAGTTAGCGGTAAACGTATTAAGTTTATCTACTTTCACGTATCAGGCCCCCCTAATCTCAAGTAATCGGAGAAAAGGAAAGGTCCACGAGAAGCCACGTACTGGGCCCTCCTTGTCTCAAGTGTAAAAGCGGGAAAAAGAATAGGCCCATAAGATGCCTAGCGGCCTCTATTAAGTCTCGTAGGCCCTAGCGTAGTTAAGACTCTGCCGTGATTAACTCAAGCAGTTAGCGCTGCACCGCTTCTTCATGAGCCCTGGCAGTCGGCCCTGCCTACTCGCGATCAGATTTTTGCTCTTTTGATTGTGTGATGTATGATGCCAATTCTGCAAATTGTAGATCAGCGGTTATAAAGATAAAATGCCGTCAAACACCATAAAATTTATTTCATTTCGAAGCGTCAATGGAAGACGACTTTGCTTTGACATTGCATGATAATCCTAATCCACATGAAAATAAGGTTTAGCAGCTAAGTTCTCTTCCGATGAAACCAGGGCCGGTCCATATATATCCAGGGCCCCGGGGCGAGACGACAAAATGAGGCCCTTATGGACAAATAAAAATTCAGAATGCATTCTATTTCGAAAGCAATTCAGTACATAGCATAGATTCATGGTCTAGAGAACTACATTCTAATAGCATGGAAACAATATAGTTCTACAAAAGATCGCTCTTCTAAGGGGCATAAAGAGACAATCATCTCGCTCTTCTAAGTATGAAAACCTTGCCCAAAGTGATAGCAACTGGAAGCGTTTGTGTTATCATGAGATATAATGTTAATGCCTGAGAGCTTACATTAGATTCTATTTTCTTCAATCTGTTCGTTACTCGATGTCTTCACCCAAAGAAAATGTCTCCAAAGCTTCCTGAATATGATGATCAGATATGTGCATCAATATTTATTTCATCCAACTTTGCTTTCCTAATGCATAAAGTAGCAAGACCATTCAATCTTTCCTGTGACATTGATAATCTCAAATAATTTCTCAATAACTTCAACTTTGAGGAACTGCGTTCAGCTGATGCTACAGTGAATGCTACAACAAATAGAATTCGATAAGCTATTAATATATTTGGAAAAGAGTCTATGTCTCTAACAAACTCGAAAATCTCCATAGCACGCAATGGCACATCAGATTCTGGTATAGTCATTTGTCGTAGTCGTAATTCCAAGAAGAGATCATCTGATTCAACATAATTTTGAGAAACCGTTTCTACAAATTTAGCACAACATTTTCGTAATTAAATATCATTCAATAAAAGTCTTTTGAGCTAAGTAAGAAGCCAAATATACTTCTGAACACTTCAAGTTATTCGAAGAACTGCCGTTTCTAACTACCTTTTTTATAAAAAAATGTCAATTGAAGCTTTCGGTGAGTTTACTAGTTCATCTCTTAAGTTTTTTTCATTTCCTTTTCTCATTAGTAACCATTTTTTAAAAGATATGTCACCAAACAATTGTAGAAAAGCAGTCAATACAAAGAACAAAAGCACCTGAATATGAGCATATGGCTTGATGTCGAATTGTCGATGTAGCTTCCCAGATCTGCAAGGCTGAAACACTCATTCCCCATCCCCCCTTCTCATCCCTGGATTCAAAGAAGCTTTGAATTACAGGCCAACAGAAGAGTATGAACTAGGAAGAGAAGAATTGGAGGGAGACGTACCAGCTCTGATGCGGTGATGCCTCAAACGTCTACTTGATGGGGAAGGTTGAGGATGCAAAGAGAGATGATTGGGAAAGAGAATAGCACCATCGGTCTCCATTAATGGGTGCAAGGGAGCGGCACCTCAAATTTGGAAGTGCATGGGAGCGGCGGCACTGTTCTCTGGAATTGGAGAATTTGGGAGAGGAGGCGAAGAGACTGGAGCTCGACGAGATTGATGGAGTGCTGCCGCAGCGGAGCGAACTAGCGATTGTTTCTTTCGGTCCGTGAGTGCTACCTACGTGCTGGGCTTGGGCTTCCTTTTTTTTCCTCTTATTTTTCTGGACCTAAAGACAAAAATATCCTAATACATAAACTGTACTACTACCTGGGCTGGGGCCCCTACCTCCCAGGGGCCCAGGGCGGTTGCCCCGTTGCCCCGGCCTATGGGCCAGCCCTGGATGAAACTACTTTTCTTTTTCATTTTATTGATTGACATCGTAGAGCTAGATTTAAACTAATTCAAATAAACCATGTTATATAACGCCTAAGTGATAAGTTTTTATAGTATTATGATAGTTCTTTTTTATCATTTTATATAGCGCCGAAGTGGCAAATTATTATATTAAAGCAATATTATTTTTATTTCCAACAAATTATGAACTTAGCTAGGTCCCTATATTGGAACCGTAGCTCTGTTGTTGAACTTGCCCTCCCCCCTATACTCAAATTCTGGCTCCACCCCTGTCCTTGGCGGAGGAGGACGTCACCTCGACGGACTGAGGCCGTGACTTGAAGTAGTATGCGAACGCGCACAGCGCATCGGCGGCGGGCACGAAGACGTTGGCGGCGCGAAGCAGCGCGTCCGGCAGGGAAGGGCCGGCGGCAAGGCCCCCGGTTGCCGTGTCGTACGCGAGGGTTGCTGGGTGTTGGCTGCTCGCCGCGAGGATGTGGGTGCCCATGGAGGTGAAGCTCATGCTAATATATGGTGCCGGCGAGACCAGGCGTTGGGCAGGGTGGTCGCTGAGGATGAGGGCTGGGCGTCGTCGTCGTCGAGGTCGATCTTGCGGATGGTGTAGCCTCCGTCCCAGTCGTCCAGCACCAGGTAGAGGTGCTTCTGCCGCTTGTGCTTCTTCAACCTGGTGCTCGGCTGGCCTTGCGCCTGCCGCTTATGCATCCTGGTTTCTCCTCCGGCGATCAGCTCGCCGGAGCTCATCTTCTCCTGGCTCGTCATTGAGCCGAGATCTTGATTTTTGAGACGCCTGCCAATCAATCGAAAACAGTACGAGATCTGAAATCGGTGCGTGGTGGGTTTTGCAGTCGATCTGTAGTTATCTGCCGACGCAGTGGTGTATTTGTGGAGCCTGCTTGTGTTTGCCTAGTTCAAATCGAAGTCGGATTTTTTTCCCGAGTTCCGAAACCGTCTGTGCCTAGTTGATCCAACGCGATCAGCGAAACCGGTGGAAACTTTCCAAAACCTGGAAACGCAGGTACTCCCTCTGGTTTTTTTTACTCTGCACATTAGGTTTATCTAAAATCAATCTCAATCGACTTTGACCAAGTTTATACAAAAAATTATTAACATTCACATAACAACACATTTATTAATAGATCCATCACGGAATATATTTTCATATTATATTTATTAGATGTTATAGATGTTAATATTTCCTAATATAAATTTAGTCAAACTTAGCAAACTTTGACTTTAGTTAAAATTAACGTGCGGAGTAAAAAGGACCGGAGGGAAGTACGCTAAAATAGGACGCCTGCAAGCGTTTCCGTCCATAATGGGCCAGGATGCCATCTACTTTTTTTTTTTGAGACAAAGGATGCCATCTACGTGTAGTACTATTCGGCAAACCCTATTTGACGCTCGTTAGCATCAGAATGTTGTGCTTTCGCTGAGGGAGCCTTCGGTTGGCCCGGCCCATGTACGGGATTAGCGTTTGCCGTTTGATGCGTTCGCTGCTGCTTCCTTCTCTATTCCTTGCGGGTTTTCATTCGTTTTTCTTCTACGATTTTTTCTTCCAGTGTACTCACTGTTTTGCCCGGTTTTCGGTTGTTTTCTTCCTGTTTTTTATTTTTCCTTTTTTGCTTCTTTTTTTCTTTTATGTTTCCTTTTTATTTTCTCTTTCTGTTTTTCTTCTCTTTATTCTGCATTATATAAAAAGTTCACCACGTATTACAAAAATCTTCATCATATTAATTCATCGTATATTATGAAATAGTGCACCTTGCATTCTAAAATTGATCATCATGTATTACAAAAAAATTCATATTATATTATTAAATTGTTCAACGTATATTAAAAATGTTCATTCTGTATTGAAAATTTGTTCATCATATATAAAAAAATTGTTCAACGTATACTAAAAAATGTTCAGTTGTGTATTTGAAAAATTTCCAGTGTTTTTTTCAAAAACAATTCTCTGTATTTTAAAATTTGTTCAACGCATATCATAGAAATATTTATTTAAAAAATAACATGATTTGCCGCTGCCTTTTATACTTTAAGACAGGCGCTGCAATCTTATGGTTGTAGGTAGCCAGCTCGGCTGGTTGGCTCGTTTGTATCCAGAACGAGGTCGGGAGTTCAATCCCAACATGTCAAAATCATTAATTGAGGAGTACTCGTTGCAAAAATTACTTCAATTTATCGGGTTATGACAAGTGAGGCACATGTAGCGCGCCACTTATCGTAATCTATAAGTTTTTCTTTTTTTCGTAGATCCGTTTATTTAAAACGTTTTATCTCTCAAACCGTGCGTCCAAATCTCGAACCGCTTTCACCGTTGGATTCCTCACGTCGAGATTTTCAAAACTAGATTCCATGTTGATATGTTTTGACGAACCTTTTTTCACGAAAAAACCGAACAGGGAGCACGGGTTTTTCCCTTTCCGAAAGAGGCACGCCCGTGCCTCTCACGAAATCACAATCGTGCCTCTCGCGGAACCAAAACCGTGACTCTCACGGAAGGAAATAAAAAAAGAAAACACTTTTTTTCGTTTCCGAGGAGGCACAGGTCGTGACTCTCGTGAAAGCACAACCTTGTCTCTTGCGGAAGCAAAACCGTGACTCTCGTGAAAGAAAGAAAAAACAGAAAACACATTTTTTTCCTTTTCGAGAGGCACGGCCGTGACTCTCGCGAAGCACAACCGTCCCTCTCGCGGAAGCAAAACCATGACTCTCGCGAAAGAAAAAAAACAGAAAACGTGTTTTTTCCTTTCCGAGAAGCACGACCGTGACTCTCGCGAAAGCACACCCGTACCTCTCCGGGGAGCAAAACCGTGACTCTCGCAAAAGAAAAAAAATGCATTTTTTTTCCTTTTCCAAGAGGCACGGCTATGACTCTCGCGAAAACAAAACTGTGCCTCTCGCGAAAAGAAAAAAAAAACATTTTTTCACGCGATTTTTTTTATTTTTTTTGTTTGAAAAGCTAAGAAAGACCGATGAAAAACCAAAACGTCGAAAAAAAACAAAAAACTGTTTCAAAAGACAAAAACGCGTGGAAAAATAAAAAAATTAAATCCAAAAAGAACACTCAGAATGAGACACGTGGCGAATGGCTGAGAGCGCGCCAAGTGACGCTAATCGTTACGAGGCTCCCGAAGGAGCACTCATTATTAACTAGTTGCTCTCCCAACTTGTGCGCTTCGTTTTCGAATTTTTGCTCGACGTGTGCTTATTGGGGCGGCCCGTTTGCGCTTCGCTTCAGCGAAGCCTCGTCGATCGGACGCAGCGTACAATTCAGCGCCAGGCTGCAGGCGAGGTGCGTTAAGCCGGCCCAGTTTTGGGGTTTCCTGGCTGCTGCTATTGTTTCGTTTGCTGCGCTGATACAGTTCTTTTTTTTCCCATTTTCTGTTGTAGTTTTTCTTTGTCGGCTTTCTATTCTGCTTCTTTTTTTCCCATCGTTTTTTATTTCTTTATATTTCCTTTTCCTTATTATTTTTCCTCTCCTCTCTTCAACACATGGTGTTATTTTTTTATCTTACGGGACGGTTTTTCTTCCGAAGATTTTATTTTCAATAATTTTTCTGCACTATAAGTGTTTTTATAATGACAACTAATGTTTTCTAAATTCATACTGAACGTTATTAAAATATTATTTTTATCTAAAGTGAAATTTGGCTTTTCTTTTTCTTTTTCGTTTTGGATTTTACTTTTTTTCAAGTTTTTTTTTATTTTTCAAAATATCTTTTTGTTTTAAAATCATTCATAAATTCATTTTTTTGAAATTTCAAACACTTTTAGTATGTTTCAGGGAAAAAAAATCAGAGTTTTCAACAAATGTTACTACCTTTTTCAAAAAAAATCACAAATTAAAAAAGATGTTTGGGGATTTGAAAATGGTTGTGTCTTTTAAAAGTGTTCAGAAATTTTAAAAATATTCCCATTTTCAAATTTTGTTTCGGAAACTTTTGTCATTTTCCATTCTTTTGGAATTTTCAAAGAATGATTGAGTTTTTAGAATTTTTTGAAATTCAAAAAATGTTCAAAATAAAATTGTTAAAAATGTTCGAAATTTCAAAAGGTGTTTGCATCTTTAAACAAAAAACTTTGTATATTATGCCATCATACATTCATTAAATTTTCATCATGAATTAGAAACAAGGCTTATAACGTATCTAAAAATGTGTGGTAATGTGATATTAATCCTTGTGTGACTTGTTCGATACTATTGTCCCTCCTCCCCACTACTATAGGATCAGACAACATTGAGCCCATCACTGACCGCCCACTGGCCACTGGTCAAAGATGAGTCTCTTCACTGGCATGTCACAAAATGTGCATCACTGATGACTATCATCACTGACCGCCAGTTCAAGGGGTCACTGATGACTGACCGACCTGTTTTACAGCGTGGTCCCTGATGACTCGTACTTTATCACTAACCAGCCGTTCCAAGTGGAGGTCATTGATGACACGTCATCATCAACCTTTTTAGTGAGTGATCAGTGTTGACATTTTAATCGAATATTCGCTAATGCAAATAAATGTACTAAATGACTTAAATAGTGGTTCAACGCATCGCGGTCGCAACATAATCTATCAAAGCCGAGAGTATGTATGTGTTGCACGTAGTATATAAGAATATTTGGGTAGTATATATCTCACTTTTTAGATATTATGTACTATTGTTTGGTGGTGGTTGCGACCATGAGGATGTTGAAGACTGACATGCTGGATGCCAGGATTGAAAAGCTGCGCCAAGGTGTGGTTCGGCACATCATGGTTCTCTGCATGACGATGAGCGACACCATCGGATTGTAAACGACAAAGTAGAGTCAGATAAGGAGGGTCCTTAGGATGCTCTTCACTTGCTTCACATGTGTCACCGTGCACAACTTCCACTTCTCCTGTGTTTGGCTACAAGTGGCGAGCTTGGAGTTGGTGTCTGCGGTTGTGAGGGCCGCTTTGTTGAGGAACCTGAAGCCTTTTGTGTGCAGAATATGTCTTCCTCCCTGCCCTTGTGCCATTCGTGCAAAACTTCATTGCATGAGAGTCCTTCTTCTCATCGCCTTCGTACAGGATCTGCATGTCAAACAACACGCTAGGCTTCCAGTTCCTGCAAGCCACGGATGCGACCTGGCAGATGTTGTCGATCATGTTGTCGAAGGGATTCGCGTGGAGGTCTTATCGAGGAATAGTAGCAAGGCGATGGTCACGAAGACGCAGGAGATCGAGACCGCCAACACCCATTGCCCATTGTCCTCTAAGTAGCTCAAGAAGGTCCGAGAAGATCGAGACGACAATGTACGCCAGCTAGAAGTAGCTGAAGAAGGACCTCTCGGAGTGCTCCTTTATGGGGTCCTCCTTTTTGAACTAGTCGGTTTTGAAGGTGGCCATCTCGGGCTCATAGGGCCATTGCCCTCGGCCCCCACCACCACCCCAAAAAAATTTATTGCTTCACATAAACACATAATATTTAGCACTATTTGAGCTAAATTTAACTTAATACACTAGATTATTACTCAAATACTCACAATGTCGAGGCTGGCCGTGCAAGTTGGCCACATAACACTATTTGAGTCAAATTCAACATAATTTACTAAATTAATACACTAAATCAGAAATATCACTTATATGACCCCATCTGCTTTCCGTAGGCCAAATATGTACTTTTCGGTCTTGCCCAAGCCGAAGAGTGCTTTTCGTGCGCCGAAGAGCATTCTTCTATCAACTGTAGGCAGAAGAGTGTCTTGGGTCCATTAACTAATGACTGAAACCAAACCTATACTCCTTCTAGTAAATCGTAGCGCGTACTAAGCTAGCAACTCAAGGGCAGGATAGCAGCACGTACTAAGCTAGCAACTAATTTTTTTATTTGTGCTACCACGTTCTTATAGTAAGAAATGTATCACTTCTGATCGGAAGGGATACTGAAAGACAAAATTTTACTATTATAGGAAAACACGACTGTAGTTCAACAAAATTGTATAACTCATATTTATATTTTTTTCCTAAAGTGTAACCAAACAAAATTTTCCAATTGTCTAACCTTTATGTATGAAGTACCATATGTTATTCTTATTGAAACTGGGGATCATACTACAAATTTTCTGGTCATATAGTACTAGCCTGCTCAGTAGCACGGGTTGATGACTAGTAAAACAAATTTTAGGTCACACAAACCACAGTGCAGAACGTATAAAACATAACTATCGTACTAAAATATTATTCTATACTTTTTCAGTATTACATTTTCCCACTAAATAACAATTGTTTTTCCAAAAGAATGCTTAATTTAATTGAATCTGGCCAAGTTCTTGACAGTCATGATTAGTTAGTGGACCCAAGACACTCTTGGGTGTACGCTACAATGGGCCGCCTCCAAGCGTTTCCGTTCACAACGGGCCAGTCCGCCATTTACGTACAATATCCCGGTGCCTTAAGTCCGCAGGCACGGTGAGTTAAGTCGGCCCAGTTCGGGGGTTAGATCGGCTGTTGCTGCTGTTTCGTTTGCGGGAGGTCCTATGTGGGGAAATCCCTATTTGTCGCATCATGCGTCAAACTGTCAAGCAATCGCACAGATAGCGCCACCGAGCGAACGATTGGGACTCTTGTAGAGGGTTCTCACCGGTTTCTATCAGGTTTGGGAGCCTTCTAGACGGCTCATGTACCGGTTTATTTTATTTTACCTTTTCTATTTCTTTTTTTTCTCTAATTCTTTTCCCCCCTTTTTTGTTGCTTTTTTTTCAATTTTTTGTTTTCAGTTTCCTTTTTATGTTTTATGTTTTTTATTTCCTGTCTCATTTGTTAAAAAAATACGAATATTTGTTCTAAATTTTAGAAAAGGTTGTCGTGCTCAAAATTTTGTTCACAATTTTTCAAAAATGTTTGTGCTCCAATAATTGTTCAGGAATTTCAATAATTGTTCTTGCTTTCAAATTTTGTCCGCAATATCAATAATTATTCGTGTTTAAAAAATTGTTCTCATTTCCCAACTTAGTTTACGATTTAAAAAATTGTTTGTGTTTCAATTGTTTACAGAATTTTTTCGCAATTTCAAAAAATATTCTCGTTTCCGAAATTTGATATTGATTTCAACAGAATGTTTGTGTTTCATAAAAATGTTCAGGAATTGAAAAAACTGTACTTGTTTTCAAAATTTGTTCACAATTAAAAACAATGTTTATGTTTCAGAAAATGTTTAGGAATTTCCAAAAAAAGTTCTTGCTTTCAATTTTTTCCTAATTTCAAATAATGTTCCCATGTTTCAAAATATTTGTGTGAACTTTCCAATAAAACTTGAATTTTAAAAAATATTTGTTCTTCTTTTTACAAACAATGTTCAGAAATTATAAAAATCTAAAGATATTGTAAATTTTATTCCTGTATTTCAAAAACATTTTTGAATTTTTATTTTTGTTCACATTCTCCAATAAAATTTAGTGTTTTTTAAAATGTGTTCGAAACAACTGAATAATCTCTTCGACGCTAGTGTGGAATATGGCGTTATAGTTAAAAATGATTAATCATATGATCTGGCACCATCTGCCATAAGGTGTAGTGGCTTGCAGCACGTGTTTGTTATTTCGATGTCACGATGTCGGTCCCAGCAGCAATCACAGTTTTTTTTTGTGATTTTTCTCCGCTATATATGGGCCGTGCCAGTGGGAGGCACCCCTGTGTGTGAGGCCGGCTGTTTGCCGCTGTAAGCGTCGTATAGGAACTGCCCCTATGTGCTGCATTTTGAGACCAATAGCCAGCGCGACGCACAGGACGCGCTCGACCGGGTGGGCCCACTATAAGGTCCCCAGGGTGTGTCTACAGTGGAAAAAAAATACAGTGGAAAAAAAATGGGCGCGACTATTCCTCGCGTTCAGCGAGACAGGGCGACCCCTCCTTGAAGGCAAACGACACATGGGCCAGGCCATGCGCGCGGAATACACCAGCCTGTTTCCTGGGTTTTTTAACGTCATTTTATTTTTTTTACATTTGTTTATAATTTAAAATATTCTACATATATGAAAAATGTTGAATAAGCATTAAAATATGGAACGAGTATTTTGAAAATGTTGAACAATTATTTGAAAATATTGAATGAGTATTTAAAATGATGAACAGGTATTTAAAAAATGTTGAACAAGTATTTTTGAAAAAATATTGAAAAAAGTATTGTAAAAGTTGAACAAGTATTTTAAAAATGTCAAATAAGTAATAAAAAATGTTGAACGAGTAATTAATTTTTTTTGAACAACTATTTGAAGAAATGTTGAAGGAGTATTTGGAAGAATGTAGAACAAGATTTGAAAAGATATTGAACAGGTATTTTAGAAAATATTGAACAAGGTTTTGAAAAATGTTGAACAAGTATTTGTAGAAATGTTGATCATGTATATAAATATGTTGAACAAGTATTTGAAAAAATGTTTATCTTGTATAAAAGAAGGTAGAATGAAAAACAAAAGGAAACAAAAGAAAAAACGAAAAATTGAAAAAAATGGAGAAGAAAAAATGGAAAAAGGGGGGAAACCCGGCTCAGATCACCTCTACTAGGTCGTGATCCTTCTAGTAACCAGTAACGGGAAGCTGACGCAGTGGTTAGCAGCGCTGTTGTCCCCCCGGGCGGCCAGGGTTTGATTCAATGAATATGTGAAATACAAATGAAGTGACGCCGCGAGGAATAGAACCAGTGAGGTACCTTTCCTCGACAAGCGCTGCTAACAACCAGGGCAAATGGCTACATGTGAACATTATCGCATCGCGACTTTATTTAATAACTTTCTATTGCGGGATATTCCCCTTGCATGTTTTTTTCTGTACGTGTACTATAACATATAGATTTGAATACATGAACAAATTTTGAAAAGTTGGAACAAGTTTTAAGTCATGAATATTTTTCGAAATTATGAAAATTCAGAAGATATGAACATTTTTTGAATATGTGAACCAAATTGGAAAAGCTGGATTTTTTTTCAAATTACAGAACATTTCTCGTATTTACGACAAAATTTTAGAAATGAGAATATTTTTTCTAATTCCTCAAACATATTTTGAGTTTGTGAACATATTTTAGAAAACATGATTTTTTTTTCAATATTGTGAACATATTTTGAAAGTTAGAACACCTTTTGGAATTCCCAACCATTTTTGTGAATTTTTGAACAAAAAGATAAAATGCGAACAATTTTTATAATTTTGAACATTTTCTGAAAAGTTGTGAAAAAATTGAACCAAAACAGTCCAAACAGATTTAGAATAACCGGAACAGTTTTTTAATATCCCGGACAATATTTTAAAAGCGAAATTGTTTTTAATCTATGAGCAAAATTTGAACTCCCGAACATTTTTATAGAAGTTTCGAACAGGTTTAGGAAATGTGAAAAAAAACTTGAAAAAGGAAAAAGAAACAAAAGAAAAAGGGAAAAACAAAAAGAAGAAGAAGAAGAAGAAGAAGAAGAAGAAGAAGAAGAAGAAGAAACAGGAAAATGAAATGAAAAAACGAAAAAAAATTAGAAAGAACAGGGAAGACCGGCAAAAAAAAACAGTTCAGGGAACCTTCTAGAAGGTTCCCAAAACGGGATAGTGTTGTAGGGGAACTCTTATGCAAAATGGGCCGGTCCATCATGTCGCTTGTTCGCTTCGCCTGTGCGAAACCCCGACAGTTTGACCTATCGTGCGTTGAATAGGGTTTTCCTCCGTTTGCGCCGCTGCCGCGGTGTATTTTTTCCTTTTTCTGTTTTACTTTTTTATTCGGTTTTTTGTTGTAGTTTAGATTTTACCTTATTTCTTTCTGTTTTTATTTCTTTACCTTTCCTTTTTCTATTAATTATATCTTTTCATTTTTCCTTTCCTTTATTCGACACATGGCGTTAGTTAATTTTTCTCTTTCAGGTAGGTTTTTCTTTCGCAGTTTTTTATTTTTCATAGTTTTCTGCAATATAAACATTTTAATAATAGCAAATACTACATCCGTCTTTTGTTTATTGGTCCCTTTTGTAACTTGTGTTAAATTTTAACCAAGTAAGGAGGGCTCTTGCTGCAGATATACCATAATAAATACCTGAAGGAGGGGTCGACAGGGGGTAGGGTTGCAATGCATAAATCTTAATTTGCCAAGGCCATTCACAAAGTTCAACACCTTTTGCACCTGGGAATAAAATACATGATTCGGGATGGGAAACTTGCCTCTTTCTGACTTGATGTGTGGTGCGGGGACAAATCACTTCACAAAATTTTACTACGGTTATTTGCAATAACTAGCAAGGAGGATGTGAGGGTGGCCAATGTGTGGACCGGCAATGGGTGGGCCCTGACATTTAGGCGCTCCTATGGAAAACGGCAAGAAATTGAATCCCCCATTAGTAGAAAACAGGACTTTGGTTGGGGCCTGGCCAGCCCATTAGTCCCGGTTCTGTCACGAACCGGGACTCATGAGGGCATACGTCCAGGGGGCCGGCCGGGTCTCGGGAGGCATTTGTACCGGTTCGTGTGGACACATTTGTCCCGGTTCTAGGCACGAACCGGGACCAATGGTCCTCGCTCCTGGCCCACAGCCATTGGTCCGGTTCGTGCATAGAACCGGGACAGAAAGGGGGCCTTTAGTCTCGGTTCCAGCCACGATCCGGGACCAATGAGATGGCTATATATACCCCATCGCCGCGGCAGAGCACTCCACAGTGCTTTATTTTTTCTGGCCGGCGAGTGGAGAGCTTTGTGGTGCTCTAGCTCATCTCCTATGCACATGAGGTGTTCGATGAAATGCCCAAGCCACACTAGTTAAGCTTTCTCCTCTCGAAACTCGACCTCAAAGCTCCATTTTCCCCGAGATTTGTCTAGGTTTAGCGGTCCGTCATGTCCCGTCCCCGTCTTCACCGCCGTCGATCGCCCGCGCCAATCTCGTCGCCGGCATCACCGTGGCGAGCCTCTTGTTCTTATCTTCTTTCTAAAAGAAAAAAATTTTCTTACTTTAGATAGATACTTGTCTAATTTTCTTACTTTTATTATTGCTTCTTATTATATAGTGCGATGGTTTTGGTATCTGCCCCCGTCGGCCCTCGCCTTGTCTATGATTCAGATGTGGTATATATTATTTTTTATAACTATTTGATTCATTTATTGTTTATGACAATTATGCCGACCAACGTGATATAGATTTTATTTATCTAGGAGGTATGTGAACCGGAAATTCCAACGGACCCTATTGTCGAGAGGTTAAATTTAGTTGAAGAAGAAAATAATTACTTGAAGGAAAAAATAAAAAAATTGAGGAGGGGAAGATGATATTGGAGTTGCATGTTGTGGATGTCGTCGATGATCACAAGATCAAGATTGATACAATGCGGTTGAAGATTAGAAAGATTAGAAAATATGCCATTCATACCGAGGCTTGGTATCATTATGCCGTTTGATCAATTGTTATCTTGATTATGATTATGACCGCATTTGTTGTTACATTGAAAGGTTTTACATAGTTTCAATGTATGGTTTAATTAGATGCTCTGAAGAGCTATATGTTGTTCAATGAGAACTATGTATGTACTTTGGTTTTAATGTGATGATGAACTTCTATTAATTTGGTCACTTATCTATCCATGTGAATCTGTAATGGTTTTTGACACACATAACTATATATAATGCACGCAGATGAACCAGCAATGGATGTACGGTGATAGACACACCTCCGAATACATTACGGGCCTACATAATTTTCTCGAAGTGGCTGAGGCAAACAAGAAGAATAGTTTTATGTGTTGTCCATGCCCTAATTATCGGAATACGAAGTCTTACTCTGACCGGAAAATCCTTCACACCCACCTGCTTTATAAGGGTTTCATGCCACACTATAATGTTTGGACGAAGCACGGAGAAATAGGGGTTATGATGGAAGACAACAAAGAAGAAGAGGATGATGATAGCTATGTGCCCCCTGAATACGGTGATGTTGCAACGGGGGAAGCTGCTGAAGATCAAGAGGAACCAGACGATGTTCCCGATGATGATGATCTCCGCCGGGTCATTGCTGATGAAAGGACACAGTGCGAAAGTCAAAAGGAGAAGCTGAAGTTTGATCGCATGTTAGAGGATCACAAAAAGGGTTGTACCCCAATTGCGAAGATGGAAACACAAAGCTCGGTACCGTACTAGAATTGCTGCAGTGGAAGGCAGAGAATGTTGTGCATGACAAAGGATTTGAGAAGCTACTGAAAATATTGAAGAAAAAGCTTCCAAATGATAACGAATTGCCCGACAGTATGTACGCAACAAAGAAGGTCGCATGCCCTCTAGGATTGGATGTGCAGAAGATACATGCATGCCCTAATGACTGCATCCTCTATCGCGGTGCGTACGAGGATTTGAACGCATGCCCGGTATGCGGTGCATTGCGGTATAAGATCAGACAAGATGACCCTGGTGATGTTGACGGCGAGCCCCCCAGGAAGAGGGTTCCTGTGAAGGTGATGTGGTATGCTCCTATAATACCACGGTTGAAATGTCTGTTCAGAAACGAAGAGCATGCCAAGTTGATGCGATGGCACAGAGAGGACCGTAAGAAAGACAGGAAGTTGAGAGCACCCACTGACGGGTCGCAGTGGAGAAAAATCGAGAGAAAGTACTGGGCTGAGTTTGCAGGTGGCCCAAGGAACGTATGGTTTGGTTTAAGCGCGGATGGCATTAATCCTTTCGGGGAGCAGAGCAGCAATCACAGCACCTGGCCCGTGACTCTATGTATGTATAACCTTCCTCCTTGGATGTGCATGAAGCGGAAGTTCATTATGATGCCAGTTCTCATCCTAGGCCCTAAGCAACCTGGCAACGACATTGATGTGTACCTGATAACCCACAAGTATAGGGGATCACAACAGTTTTCGAGGGTAGAGTATTCAATCCAAATTTATTGATTCGACACAAGGGGAGCCAAAGAATATTCTCAAGTATTAGCAGCTGAGTTGTCAATTCAACCACACCTGGAAACTTAAATCTGCAGCAAAGTATTTAGTAGAAAAGTAATATTATAGTAGTGGTAACGGTAGCAAAAGGTAATGATAGCAAAAGTAATGTTTTTGGTATTTTGTAGTGATGATAGCAATAGCAACAGAAAAGTAAATAAGCAGAGAACAATATATGGAAAGCTCGTAGGCAATGGATCGGTGATAGAGAATTATGCCGGATGCGGTTCATCATGTAACAGTCATAACCTAGGGTGACACAGAACTAGCTCCAATTCATCAATGTAATGTAGGCATGTATTCTGAATATAGTCATACGTGCTTATGGAAAAGAACTTGCATGACATCTTTTGTCCTACCCTCGCATGGCAGTGGGGTCCTAGCGGAAACTAAGGGATATTAAGGCCTCCTTTTAGTAGAGTACCGGACCAAAGCATTAACACATAGTGAATACATGAACTCCTCAAACTACGGTCATCACCGGTAAGTATCCCGATTATTGTCACTTCGGGGTTAACGGATCATAACACATAATAGGTGACTATAGACTTGCAAGATAGGATCAAGAACTCTCATATATTGATGAAAACATAATAGGTTCAGATCTGAAATCATGGCACTCGGGCCCTAGTGACAAGCATTAAGCATAGCAAAGTCATAGCAACATCAATCTCAGAACATAGTGGATACTAGGGATCAAACCCTAACAAAACTAACTCGATTACATGATAAATCTCATCCAACCCATCACCGTCCAGCAAGCCTATGATGGAATTACTCACGCACGGCGGTGAGCATCATGAAATTGGTGATGGAGGATGGTTGATGATGACGATGGCGACGGATTCCCCTCTCCGGAGCCCCGAACGGACTCCAGATCAGCCCTCCCGAGAGGTTTTAGGGCTTGGCGGCGGCTCCGTATCGTAAAACATGATGAATCCTTCTTCTTTATTTTTTCTCCCCGAAAGCAAATATATAGAGTTGGAGTCGAGGTCGGAGGAGCTCCAGGGGGCCCACGAGGTAGGGGGCGCGCCCTAGGGGGGCAGGCGCGCCCCCACCCTCGTGGCTAGGGTGTGGCCCCCCTGGACTTCATCTTTTGCAAGGATTTTTTATTATTTCCGAAAAGATGTTCCGTGAAGTTTCAGGTCATTCCGAGAACTTTTGTTTCTGCACATAAATAACACCATGGTAATTCTGCTGAAAACAGCGTCAGTCCAGGTTAGTTCCATTCAAATCATGCAAGTTAGAGTCCAAAACAAGGGAAAAAGTGTTTGGAAAAGTAGATACGACGGAGACGTATGAACTCCCCCAAGCTTAAACCTTTGCTTGTCCTCAAGCAATCCAGTTGACAAACTGAAAGTGATATAGAAAAACTTTTACAAACTTTGTTTGCTCTTGTTGTTGTAAATATGCAAAGCTAACATTCAAGTTTTCAGCAAATATTATGAACTAACCATATTCACAATAACGCTTAGGTCTCATGTTTACTCATATCAATGGCATAATCAACTAGCGAGCAATAATAATAAATCTCGGATGAAAACACTTTCTCAAAACAATCATAATATGATATAACAAGATGGTACCTCGCTAGCCCTTTCTGAGACCGCAAAACATAAATGCAGAGCACCTTTAAAGATTAAGGAATGACTAGAGATTGTAATTCATGGTAAAAGAGATCCAGTCAAGTCATAGTCAATGTAAACTAACAGCAATGAATGCAAATGACAGCGGTGCTCTCCAACTGGTGCTTTTTAATAAGAGGATGATGACTCAATATGAAAGTAAATAGATAGACCCTTCGCAGAGGGAAGCAGGGATTTGTAGAGGTGCCAGAGCTCGGTTTTGAAATAGAGGTGAATAATATTTTGAGCAGTATACTTTCATTGTCAACATAACAACCAAGAGATGGCGATATCTTCCATGCTACACACATTATAGGCGGTTCCCAAACAGAATGGTAAAGTTTATACTCTCCCTCCACCAACAAGAATCAATCCATGGATTGCTCGAAACAACGAGTGCCTCCAACTAACAAGAGTCCCGGGGGGAGTTTTGTTTGCAATTATTTTGATTTAGTTTGCATAAATCATGGGACTGGGCATCCCGGTGACCAGCCATTTTCTCGTGAGTGAGGAGCGGAGTCCACTCCTCTTGAGAATAACCCGCCTAACATGGAAGATACGGATAGCCCTAGTTGATACATGAGCTATTCGAGCATACAAAACAGGATATTTATTTGAAGGTTTAGAGTTTTGCACATACAAATTTACTTGGAACGGCAGGTAGATACCGTATATAGGTAGGTATGGTGGACTCATATGGAATAACTTTGGGGTTTAAGGGGTTGAATGCACAAGCAGTATTCCCGCTTAGTACAGGTGAAGGCTAGAAAAAGACTGGGAAGCGACCAGCTAGAGAGCGACAACAGTCATGAACATGCATTAAAATTAATCAACACCGAATGCAAGCATGAGTAGGATATAATTCACCATGAACATAAATATCGTGAAGGCTATGTTGATTTTGTTTCAACTACATGCGTGAACATGTGCCAAGTCAAGCCACTCGAATCGTTCAAAAGAGGATACCAGCCTATCATACCACATCACAACCATTTTAATAGCATGTTGGCACGCAAGGTAAACCATTATAAGCTCCTAGCTAATTAAGCATGGCACAAAAAACTATGATCTCTAATTGTCATTGCAAACATGTTTATTCATAATAGGCTGAATCAGGAACGATGAACTAATCATATTTACAAAAACAAGAGAGGTCGAGTTCATACCAGCTTTTCTCATCTCAGTCAGTCCATCATATATTGTCATAATTGCCTTTCACTTGCACGACCGAACGATGTGGATAATAATAATAGTGCACGTGCATTGGATTAAGCTGGAATCTGCAAGCATTCAATAAACAGGAGAAGACAAGGCAATATGGGCTCTTTTGTCAGATCAACAATAATGCATATAAGAGCCACTTCAACAATTTAATCATGGTCTTCTCCTATTGACCCCCAAAGAAAAGAAAAGAAATAAAACTATTTACACGGGAAAGCTCCCAACAAGCAAAAGAAGAACAGGAAATCTTTTTGGGTTTTCTTTTTAATTACTACTACAAGCATGGAAAGTAAACTAATTAAAAGCTACAACTAATTTTTTTGGTTTTTCTTAAGATTTATTAAACACACAAGAAGAAAGCATAAAAAGGGAAATAAACTAGCATGGATGATACAATGAAAAAAGTATGAGCACCGACATCTAGCAATGAGTGTGTGAACATGAATGTAATGTTGGTGAGAAATACATACTCCCCCAAGCTTAGGCTTTTGTCCTAAGTTGGTCTATGGCCATGGCTGGCCTGGCGGATATCCATAATAATAGTTGGGGTCGTACTGAGATGCAGCGGCTATCGCCTCCTGAGCTGTAGCATGGCGACGAGCGGCCTCCGCCCTCCTCTCGTACTCATCTGCCTCCTCTCTGGTGATAACATATCTTCCTTTTGCCTGATAATTAAAGAAGGCAGGAGCAGGGAGAGTAATACGGACAACACGACGTCTGTCAAAGATTAAGCGATACTGGAGAGGTGATTCATTCCTCTCGACAAACTGGTGGTGAATCACAGCCTCATAATCCAAATAAGCAGGAGGCAACTCAAATCATCTTCACGTATGCCTATACCAAGAAAATTGGCTATGCGGGTTGCATAAATTCCACCAAATAAATCTCCATTAAATCTATTAAGATGCAACCTACGTGCAACAATGGCTCCCAAATTATAAGATTTATCTCCTAGCACAGCACTCCTAAGAATATCGAGGTCAGGGACACACATGTGACATGCCTCATCTTTACCATTAATGCATCTACCTATGAAGAGAACAAAATAATGTATAGCAGGAAAGTGAATGCTCCCTATGGTAGCTTGTGTTATATCTCTAGATTCCCCCATAGTTATACTAGTAAGAAAATCTCTAAATTCAGATTTGCGAGGTTCCCTAACACTACCCCATTGTGGAAGTTTCCAAGCAGTGGTAAAATCCTCTAAGTCCATAGTGTAAGAATTTTCATAAAGATCAAACAGGATGGTTGGAGAATTACGTGAAGATGAAAATTCAAACCTCCTCACGAAGGAACTAGTGAGATAGTGATACTGGCTGCACTTTTCTTTCTCGAAGCTCACAAGATCAGCGTTACACAAATATGCG
Organism: Triticum urartu; assembly: GCF_056163025.1. Lineage (NCBI taxonomy): Eukaryota > Viridiplantae > Streptophyta > Magnoliopsida > Poales > Poaceae > Triticum > Triticum urartu. The sequence goes on from NC_141878.1 coordinate 93,492,727, forward strand.
TTAAATTCTTTCTTAATTCCTGCTCGATCCATAAAGTTTTCTGAAGGCCATTCACAAGGACGCACTGGAGCGTCTCTTGGTGGTTCTTCATCAGCATCATGCATTGCAAGCCTGGGTCCTTGCTTCCTTGAAGAACCACCTTGGTACATTTTCCTAAGCACATTTCTTCCTCTAAAAAATTTCTGAAATTTTTAGTAACTTCAAAATAAAAGTAAACCAAACTCAACAAAATTGATAGCAACTACTCCTACAAGTGCCCAGAGCCTATATCATGCATCAAAACTACTTGGAACCATATAAATTTGACATGCAAGCTCAAGAACAGGGTCACCTAGGCAGCACCAAATTTCAATGAATAAAGCACTAGAACAAAAACTAATTGGACTAATGGAGGAGTCACATACCAAGGAACAATCTCCCCAAGCAGTTTTGTGAGAGGTGCTTTGAGCAAGGAGATCGAAAATGGCAGCAAAATGAGCTTGGACTCGGGTTTGAGCTGGATATTCGTGTTTGTGGGAGGAAGAAGGAGTGTGTGGGTGCAGGAATAAGTGGAGGAGAGCCACCATGGGCCCACGAAGCAGGGGGGCGCCCAGGGGGGGTAGGGCGCACCCTCCACCCTCGTGGCCAGGTGGATGCCCCCCGTGCTGTGTTCTTGGTGCCAAATATTCTCAAATATTTCAGAAAAAATCATATTTAAATTTCAGGGCATTTGGAGAACTTTTATTTTCGGGGTATTTTTATATTGCACGGATAATTCAGATAACAGATGGAAAATACTTATTTTTATTTTATTTATTATAAATAACAGAAAGTAAAAGGAGGGTACAAAAGGTTGTGCCTTCTAGTTTCATCCATCTCATGCTCATCAAAAGGAATCCACGAACAAGGTTGATCAAGTCTTGTTAACGAACTCATTCCGAATAATACGGAACCGGAGAAATTTTGAATGACACTATGTTACCTCAACGGGGATATGCACATCCCCAATAATAAGAATATCATATTTCTTCTTGACAGTAGGAAGAGGAAATTCAAAACCTCTAAATATAATCGATGGAATTTTTCCAATAGAGTTGATACTATGAACTTGAGGTTGTTTCCTCGGAAAGTGTACCATATGCTCATTACCATTAACATGAAAAGTGACATTGCCTTTAGTGCAATCAATAACATCCCCTGCAGTATTCAAAAAGGGTCTTTCAAGAATAATAGACATACTATCGTCCTCGGGAATATCAAGAATAACAAAGTCCGTTAAAATAGTAATGTTTGCAACTACAACAGGCACATCCTCACAAATACCGACAGGTATAGCAGTTGATTTATCAGCCATTTGCAAAGATATTTCAGTAGTGTCAACTTATTCAAATCAAGTCTATGATATAAAGAGAGAGGCATAACACTAACACCGGCTCCAAGATCACATAAAGCAGTTTTAACATAGTTTCTTTTAATGGAGCATGGTATAGTGAGTACTCCTGGATCTCCAAGTTTCTTTGGTATTCCACCCTTAAAAGTATAATTAGCAAGCATGGTGGAAATTTCAGCTTCCGGTATCTTTCTCTTATTTGTAACAATTTCTTTCATATACTTAGCATAAGGATTCATTTTAAGCATATCAGTTAATCGCATACGCAAAAAGATAGGTCTAATCATTTCAGAAAAGCGCTCAAAATCCTCATCATTCTTTTTCTTGGATGGTTTGGGAGGAAAAGGCATGGGTTTCTGAACCCATGGTTCTCTTTCTTTACCATGTTTCCTAGCAACAAAGTCTTTCTTCTCATAACGTTGATTCTTTGATTGTGGGTTATCAACACTACAAAAAAATACACTTCCGTGATGATACGTGTTTGTCACAGTAGGTCGCGTTTTCCATCATGCATGTACATCCATGACAAATTTATGACAGAATCAAGATAGTCATACCTGTGCTGTCGTAGAAGTGTTCCATGACATTGCCAAAATTATCATCACGGAAGTGTCCACTTCCATGACGATAAATCGCGCGTCACAGAAGTGTTTTCGTCAAGGATGACCGACACGTGGCATCCACCGTAACGGAACGCCGTTAAGCTATCGGGTCGGATTTTGGATCCGATAACCCATTAACAGCCACGACCAATGCCGATTTTCCACGTGTAAAATTCTCATTGGCTGACGGATCCACGCGTCAGCTCCGCGTTGGCACAGGTGTCACCATCCAACGGTCAAGATGGGTCTATGATATGTTGACACGTGGATCGACCCAAAAGTGGCCCACAAAGTTTAAATGGGCCGGCCCAACCGAAGGCCCATAAGATTTAGCAGACCAGAATGGGCCGGCCCAGCTAAAGGCCCACAAAATTTAGCGGCCCATAATGGGCCAGCCCAGCTAAAGGCCCACACGATTTTGCAGACCATAATGGGTCGGCCCAACTAAAGGCCCACAAGATTTTGCGGACCACAATGGGCCGGCCCAGCTAAAGGCCCACAAGATTCTACAGACCATAATGGGCCGGCCCAGCTAAAGGCCCAACATTCTCTGTCAAATTGGCCCGTCAACGGCCTGTCCTAAACTTGTCATCAACGCGGCCCATGGTCACTTCTGGCCCGTTAACAGTCCGCTAAGTAATTGGGCCGAATTATGGCCCGGTGTATTTCCGGCCTGTTAAAGGTCCGGCTTCATTTGGGCCCATTTACAGGCCATCAAAACTTCCGGCCCATAAACGACCGTGAAGGATTTGGGTCATATTCGGCCATGTCTGACATTCGGCCTGTTAGAGGCCCACTATAGCTTTGGGCCACTTTCGGCCTATTGTCATTGTCGGCCTGTTAACACCGGACGTAAACCATGGGCCATATGTGGCCCAACATCATATCGGGCCCATTAACGACCCATATAAAAATGATGATAATCTAGCCCGGCCGAAGTTCCGGCCTGTTAAAGGCCCGTGTATTAGGTCGGCGTATTTACGGCCCGTCCGAATTTCGCCCTGTCAAAGATCCGCATCGTAAATGGGCCACCATTTCGGCTTGCTAAGTCCAATGGGTTATTTGGCACAATCAGGGCCCAATCTCACTTTCGGTCTATTAAAGGCCCATGTTTTTTATGGGCTCGAGATATTTACACCTGTAAACGGCCTATTTTTACTAAGGGCCCAAATTATGTTTAGGCCCGTTAAAGGCCCACTATGGGCACAGGCCTACCAGAAAAATATGAAAGCTTATGCTGATTTAGTCCCAGATATTTTTAGTGGCTACATGCCAATTTCGGCCTGTAATCGTTTTTAGCCCAATTGGAATGGGCCCGACGAATGTTGGCATGTTGGGCTCCTACAAAGCTTTCGACCAAATACATTACTAAGATAAACCTACACTATACAAAAATAGCGTCGTAATTACTGCAGCCTGAGGCAGCATCATAAATGCCTGTTGGCATAAAGTTTACAGTCCTTCCAGATAAAAGCACCATCAGATGTATAGAAGTACAGATCATTTGACCTGAGTGCTAATGTTTCAGGCTATAGAATTTGATGGAGCAGCATGATCTCCACCTTTTTTCCGCCATTGCTCTTGAACAACGAAGCGAATGTCTGATAGTCTGGTTTCAAAACCATTCATATCTTGACGACATTTCTCAACCACTATTCTTGTTTCCGAAACAACGTCCATTAGGGATTGGACTTGTGTCTGGAGCACAGATATATCACTCTGTCTAGCAGGAAGATTTTGTTCAGTAGGCGATTTGGACGAGGTTACCTTGACAACCAACCCAGAATTACACAGGAAGGTGCTTTTTGCACTGTTAGTGGAGAGATACTGACGCACTGCAGCAAGAGGTGACATTGTGCCTGTAGTAGCCTCGTCACCTTCAGGTGGTTGTGGCTGTTCAATCATTTGTTCCATAGCTTCCTGAAAGTTTGAACTTGTAGATTAGTGTACCAGATAAGTTACCAATGAGATAAAAACAAACAAAGTAGGTTACGTTTATACATAACTTATTTTGGTGAACTACTGTAATACATTAGCATGTATTGTAGTGCCAACTATATAATAAAATCACTTTCGGAACATATGTCCATGTAGCATGCCTATTGTATTGTCTATTTCCTCTCATTCATCGACATCTAAGGATAAAGAGACATGGTTTAAAGTAGGATGGACATAGTATGACATCATTCATATCATGGGCAAACAGATATAAAACAAACATGCTATTTTATCATTGTGTGCGCACGTGAACATAACAACTAGATTACAGATCAAGACCAAAAGAATATCCTTCATCTCTTTTAAACCATGTAAGGTGAAATGATACGTTAAGACAACTATGAATAAAAGTGAGCAGAGTAACTGACATTGGCTGCAAACCAAGTAGTTAAATGAACACATCACAGTACCAATCAGTTCAAGGCAGGAGGAGCAAGGACTTACAATGACGGCTTGAACTGGTGTGCTCATGCCCTTCATCTTGCTGGTGTGGCAATCCTTAAAGATTTGCACTGCATTCGGTTCAGGTTCTTTTTGGTCTGCACAGGCTTTCCTCTGTATTTGGAACAAGTCAATATAGATACGATAATATGGCACAAAAAAAGAAGGAAGTAGCAGCTATTTACAAGAGCCTCGCAGTGTGCAATATAACTACGAGATCCTGTTGTCTGTTGGAATTTCACTTTAGAACGGTTGGTTTTGTTCTTCAAACAGTTAGCCTAGAAGAAGATACACTTGTAAGGCACATACATAAATACAAGTTCAATATGTGGTCTGATCAAATACATATAGCCTACCTGATACTTTGGATCAGACCAATGTTTAACGAGGGCTGTCCAGTCTTCATCTGTAATATATTCCACTGGAGATGTTTGGGCGATTTCATTGTTAGCCTTGCCTTCACAGTGAGATTTTCTAAGGTGGTACCGATACTGTCGCAGAGCAGACTGAAAAACATGAGTGCATGCTTGTTTAGTTGCATCATCTTCCGGATCCAACTTGAACCTCATCTGTTGAAAAAAGAATGTGAGTCTTATTAGGAGGAAGCTAGAAAGTATGGGACAGAGCAAGACAATATTACTAATTGCGATGAATAACATTACTTACGGATAAATGGTCAAGGAAGGTGTTAAACTGGGTATTGTCTTTCTCATTCCTATACTGGATCCACGTTGGGAGGATACGTGCATGACACCTAACGGCAACTGCTGCCTCTGATACTAACTTGGCTGACTCTGTAGCATCACGTGGCCTTTTTAAACCTGCCTCAAAATGGATCTCCATTCTTCCTCCTTTAGATTTTGTTAATCTGTCAAGCATTATCCCCGATGTCTGTTTCCGCTTGCTCCATGGTGCTAGTTCAACAACGAATATGGAAAGTGTTAGTGTACATCAAACTATGAGAGTACATATAAAGGAGCATGCAACTGCAACTTGACTCGGTCAGGTACCGTCTTGGTGTTGATGCTCATGAGGTTCATCTGATCTTGCCAAGTCCTGTTGTGTCAGCAGTGCTTCGGAAGTAGTGTTAGGTGTGAAGGCAGCTTGGGAACTGGCCAGTTCCGGAGCAAACAAACGAGTAACTGGTTGAGATGCTGGTACAGTTGAAGCGGATGCTGCAGCTGGTGGAGCAGGTGATACTGTGTTTGTAGATTTAGCTAGTGGACTTGGACCTTCTACTGCACTATAAGTACCAGCAGAATCTTGACGGCAGAACCTTTTCCGTTTCACCCGACGAGTAACAGCACTCCCTACTATATTATTTTCCTTGCTCTTTTTTGACTTTTCCATGTCAAGCTGTACCCACAACACAAAAGAATAAAATCCTCTTCAGAACTCATTGATGCATGATACAGACAAGTAATACTTTGATGTAAGACAACCGTATGAGGATGGAATATGCAAGAAAAATAGGACGGCATGACATATTCACAGCTACGATGTGCAAACTAAGGAGAAGGATTTTCAAGAAAATAGAAGTAATGCAAGCTAGACACCATATGAAAGATGCAACCAATATTACTCTGCCAAGTTAAAAGTGTCTTGTCATAAGTGGCAATTCGAAAAATTAGAAGCAGTACAACATAGAAATCAATGCAAGATGCAACCACTATCAAACTGCCATGTTAAAAGCGTCCAATCATGAGTGACTGATGCGGGATACACAACAGCAGTACTTTGATGTAAGAACATGGTATGATAGATAGATGCAGTGTATTCTAGACACAGAAAGCCATGTCATATGCACATGTATAACGTATAAACTCAGCAGGTGCAATTTAATCAAAATAGAAGAAATATAGGCTAGACAACATATGCAACAAGAAACCAATTATCACACTATCAACTTAGAGCAAGCACCTGCGATGGTGGAGTATGGGAGATGAACTCATCATGTAGACTTGGGACTTCAACTTCATTAGCAGTAGCAGTAGCAAATCTAGAGAGTCTCTGTTTGCGTCAGTGCGGAGGACCACCAACATCCCCTAACTTACTCTTTTCCTTCCTATTTTCTGATATTGCCTTATGAAGTCAAAACCACAAGAAGACGAATAAAATTAGCTCTGCATAACTGGTTGATGCATGATACAGACGAACACTACTTTGATGTAAGGCAAGCGCAGGATAGGAGGATGGAATATATACAAAAAAGACAGCGTTTCATATTCACACGTACGATAGGAGGGTGGAATATGTATGGAAAAACAGTAAGCAGAAGGCATTTCAACAAAATTAGAAGAAATGAAAGCTAGGCACCATATGAACATGCAACCAATATCACTCTATCAGGTAAAAAGTGTCTCATCGTAAGTGCCATTTCAAGAAATTAGAAGCAGTACAAGCTAGAAGACAATGCAAGATGCAACCTACATCACAGTCCCAAGTTAAATGTGTCTTATGGGTAAGTGATTGTTGCAGGTATAAGTTGTAAGCTACGCAGATGCAATTCAACATAATCAGAAGCAATACAAACTAGACATCATATGGAAAATGCAACCACATATAACAGTTCCAAGTAAGAGCAAGCACTTGTGATGGTGGAGTAGGGGAGATGTGCTCATCATGTACATGTATGTTCTAGAAACAGGAACACGTGTCATATTCACATGCATTATGTGTAAAGTAAGCAGATGCAATTCAAGTTAGAAGCAATACAAGCTAGACATCATACGCAACATCCAACCACATATAATAGTGTCAAGCTAGAGCAAGCACCTGTGATGGTGGAGTAGGGGAGATGTGCTCATCATCTACACAGCTACATTGACTGTCCAGCCTTGTGTTGTCTTGCGAATCTTGTTGGGAGGATGGCGGAGTAGAATCTGTAGAGACCCCCCTGTTTGAGTTGCTCCGAAGGACCACCATCATCCACTGCCGGACTAATTTCCTTCAGTTGTAATGATTTTTCATTGTGAAGTCAAACCGATAAGAAAAAGGAATAAAATTCGCACTTCAGAACTCATTCATGCATGATACTAACAAACACTACTCGGATGAAAGGCAAACACATGATGCGAGGATGGAATATGTATGAAAAACAGGATGTTGTGACATATTCACACCTATGATGTGGTAACCAAGCAGAAGACATTTCAACAAATTAGAAGCACTGCAAGCTAGACACCATATGAAAGATGCAACCAATATCACTCTGCCAAGTTCAAACTGTATGGCGTTTCAACAAATTAGAAGCAGTACATGCTAGAAATCATATGCAAGACACAACGAATATCACAGTGGCGACTTAAAGGTGCCTTATCATAAGTGACTGATGCGGGATATGCAAGAATAGTAGTCTGATGTAGAAACAGGAACACATGTCATATTCATAGGCATTATGTGTAAAGTAAGCAGATGCAATTCAACAAAGTTAGAAGCAATACAAGCTAGACATCATACGCAACATGCAACCACATATAATAGTGCCAAGTTAGAGCAAGCACCTGTGATGGTGGAGTGGGGGAGATGTGCTCATCATCTACACAGCTACGTTGACTGTCTAGCCTTGCGTTGTCTTGCGAATCTTGTTGGGAGGATGGCGGAGTAGAATCTGTAGAGAACCTCCGTTTCAGTTGCTCGAAAGGAACACCATCATCCAATGCCTTGCCAATTTCCTTCAGCTTTATTGATTTTGCATTGTGAGGTCATACCAACAAGAAAAAGGAATATCATTTGCTCTTCAGAACTCATTCATGCATGATACTGACGAACACTACTCTGATGAAAGGCAAAGTCATGATACGAGGATGGAATATGTACGAAAAAATGGACGGCTTGACATATTCACACCTATGATGTGGTAACTAAGCAGAAGGCACTTCAACAAATTAGAAACACTGCAAGACACCATATGGAAGGTGCAATCAATATCACTCTGCCAAGTTAAAACTGTCTTGTCATAGGTGGCGTTCATCAAACTAGAAGCAATACATGCTAGAAATCATATTCAAGACGCAAACCAATATCACACTGCCAACTTAAAGGTGTCCCATCATAAGTGACTGATGCAGGATACACAAGAAGAGTAGTTTCATGTAAGAACATGGTGTGATAGATAGATATAGTATGTACCAAAAACAGGAAAGCGTGTCATATTCACATGTATCATGTGTAAGCTAAGAAGATGCAGTTTACACTAATTAGGAGCAATACGAGATAGACACCATATGCAACATGCAACCAGATATCACACTGCCAAGTTAGAGCAAGCACCTTGGATGGTGGAGTAGGGGAGCGGAGACTTGGACCTTGTAATGCACTATCAGTACAAGGAGAATCGGTATAGATGCTCCGTTTACGTTGCTGCAGAGGACCACCATCATCGCCTTCCTTACTCTTTTCCTTCCTCTTTCTTGATTTTGCCTTGTCAAGTCAAACCCACAAGAAAAAGGAATAAGATTTGCTCTTCAGAACTCATTGATGCATGATACTGACGAACACTACTTCCATGTAAGGCAGCCGCATGATAGGAGGATGGAATATGTATGAAAAACAGGACGGCGTGACATATTGACATGTATGATGTATAAAGTGTAAACTAAGCACAAGGTGCTTGAACTTGTTAGAATCGATGCAAGCTAGAAACCACATGAAAGATGAAACCAATATCACTCTGCCAAATTAAAAGGGTGCCCTAACAAATGTATTTGACCAAATTAGAAGCAATACATGGCAACAGGCTAGAAATAATATGCAATATGCAACAAATAAAGGTGACTCATCGTAAGTGATTGATGCAGGATACAGAAGAGAGGTAGTTTCATGTAAGAACAAGGTTAACACATAGATGTAGTGTGTACCAAAAATAGGAAGGCATGTCATATTCACAGGTATAGTGTGTAAACTAAGCAGATGCAATTTACCCTAATTAGAAGCATTACAAGCTAGACACCGTATGCAACATGCAACCACATGTCACACTGCGAAGTTAGAGCAAGCACTTGTGATGGTGGTGTAGGGGAAGTGCGGTCTTTAGGTACAGAGCTACGTTCAATATCTTCATTTAGGCTTGCTGTTTCTTGAGAATCATGTGGAGAGGATGAAATTGCATTCTTTATAAGAGTATTGCGTCTCATATTAACCCACGCGCGTGACTGTCTCATCATAAGCGATAGACGCAGGATACACAAGAACGGTAGTTTGATGTAAGAACATGGTGTGATAGGCAGATATAGTATGTACCAAAAACAGGAAGGCGTGTCATATTCACATGTATAATGTGTAAGCTAAGGAGATGCAATTTAACAAATTAGGAGCATTGATGAGGGATACACAAGAAAAGTAGTTTGATGTAAGAACATGGTTAATAGAAAGACGTGGTATATACCAAAAACAGGAAGGCATGTCATATTCACAGGTATAATGTGTTAACTAAGCAGATGCAATTTACCCTAATTAGAAGCATTACAAGATAGACACCATATGCAACATGCAACCACATATCACACTGCCAAGTAAGAGCAAGCACCTGCGATGGTGGTGTGGGGGAATTGCGGTGATCAACTAGAGAGCTACGTTGACTATCTTCATTTAGCCTTGCTGTTTCTTGAGAATCATGTGGGGAGGATGACACTGCACTCTTTAAACGAGTAGGGCGTCTCACAGTAACCCACTCGGGTGACTGTCTCATCATAAGTGATTGACGAGGGATACAAAAGAGCATTAGTTTGATGTACGAACATGGTTAATAGACATATGTAGTATGTATCAAAAACAGGAAGGCATGTCATTATCAAAGGTATAATGTGTAAAGTAAGAAGATGCAATTTAACCAAATTGAAAGCAATACAAGCTAGACACCATATGCAACATGCAACCACATTTGACAACGCGAAGTTAAAGCAAGCACCTGGGATGGTTGTGTGTGGCAATTGAGACATCAACTGCAGAGCTACATTTACTGTCTCCAACTACTGACACTGCACCCGTTAGAGCGCTGAAACGCTTAGTGCTTATCTTCGAATTACACTGGAGCGACTTCTGTCTTTTCTTTTCTACATTCATCGACACTGCGCCAGAGTCTGAAATACCCATGCATAAAAAACAATAGTGTGAGTATGTGTGAAGTGTGTGCACAATTAGTACAATGTAAAGGTAGCAGATAGCAGGTCGGTGAGAAATAAATGACGGGAGACATATGATAGCTCTACAACATGCATGGCACACTAAATTACTACAGGATTCTATGAAAATAACAGTCGAATGAAAGCAAATAGGTTAGTCCATTTTTTCTGCACCGTCCGATGTACAAAGAACGGGCAGATCGCCTTCATCTACCTCCAGTCAGTCAGTGTTGACGATCTTCCTCGAAACGCCAGCGACCACCGGCCCAGTATTCCTCCCCTGCCTGCGCCCTCCCCTCGACCTCACCGCACCGCCGTGCTTGGCACCGCCCCCCGGCCATCCATTCAAGCCCCGTCGACCTCCAGATCGGGCGCAAGTAGCTCCTGCGCCCCACACCCCTATGATAGACACCGATGCGCCGCTTCCCCGGGGAACAGGCGGACTAGGTGCTCCGCGCGCCTAAGCGGGTGCTGCTTATTTTAATTGCAGTTTGACTGACCCTGAATTGAGATCCAGGCGGGCTACTGACCTCTAGCAAAGGTGAAATAGTAAAAGGGAGGAAACCTTTTGCATTTAGTATCACGAAGAAGATGCAGTAAGAAGCGCTCAACTAGTTTCTTTCATGGGATGAATACGGTGTGAGTGGAGACGTAAGATTTGCACGAATAAGGGAAGAGGAGTACCTCTTTCTGCTGGCAGTGCTATGTCCTCCTTCTGTTTTTCCGACGATCTTCTTGTTGTTCGTCGGAAACCAGAAGTTGTGGAGGACGGTGCAGCCTTGGATGAACCCATGGCCAAGTTGTTGAGTGTGGTGCGGTGGCCGTCTGTCGGCGGCGGGGAAGCAGATCCGAGGCGGCGAACGATAGCGTAGCTGGAACAGCTCCGGTGCGGTGGACGGTTGCGACAGTGGAGCCGCAGCAGTGAGGCGCAAGACGGCGTGGTCGGAGTGGTTTTGGTACGGCGCACGTCGGCGTCGGCGTCGTGGAGGCAGCTCTGCCTCGGCTTGAGCTGCTAAGTCCTTGAGGGCGTTGCGGTTGCGGTTGCGTTGGACGACGACGTCGGGGTACCGGCTCCGGCGTGATGGAGGAGGGCGGCGGTGGATTGGCCGCTATGGGGTGGAGGATGGAGGAGGCTGGGGTTTCGCGGCTAGTGGAGAGGGTGTTTTCACGCCCACGGAGTATGAATGGGGAAACGGAGGGAGGCGGGGAACTAAGGGGGAACAATGTTTCGGTTTGAAACGCGCTTGTTTGAAATTTGGGGAAAGTTACAAACTTTTCCCTCATCTAAAATTTTGGACATATTGCGGGTTGGGGGTAGGACCGTCATGTCAGGTGTCCCAAATGTGGGCGGGATAGATTTCGGCCGAGCGCATGGGTAGGCGCCCACGGCGTATGAATGCTTCTCGGAGGCGGTTGCGACTGGCGTCTTGGTGAAGTTACAAACCTACCCCGGTTTAGACCTTTGGACATCGGGCCGATAGGCTACACGGGCCAGAGTCAGGACAGTAATTTCCTACCACCAAAACATTAGTCTCGCGCGGTTTCGGGTGACCAGAGGCCTATTTGGCGCTTCGTTCAATATTTGGGAGCAGAAGCATTAACGTTTTCGGTTCTCTTGAATTGAACTTTCAGGATTTGTCAAACTTCACAAATCTTTACTCTTGAAAATCCTAAAGCTACTATTATTTTGGAATGGATTGGTACATTTGAATATACATTGTACACGAGTATATATTAAAAAATATGCAACTTACCTCAATTCATGCATGGTTTCACATATAATCTCCTTGGTTGCAAAAAAAGTTAGATATGCGTATGAATATATATAGCATGTTCAAACTCACAACAAAGATTGATGCCCCCTTTTACATCTGATTTACAAATGCCATTATCTCGGGTTCAAATAGATGAATGCACTTCCTATGAATTCGAATCTTCGAAACCCCCTTTATGTTGAATTCGGCATGTATTCTATTTCGTAGCTAGCAATTTGGAATGTATCCATGCAAGTGACAAATGTATAAAGTGCTTCACACTAACAACATGGAGTGCACTAATTAATGTTTATATATGAATTGGAAAAGCATCCATTGCCTGTATTTTGAACCGCTCTCACTCTATGGATCGATAATATGAAATAAACACATGCACATGCTAGAATTCAATACAGTATGGGTGTCTGATAGACCGATTTTTGCCCATACGCAATTTACAAAATTCATGATCTCATCCAAAAATAATAATGCCATTTATATTTTAATTTAATGCGTAGAACCGCCTTTTACACGTAGATGCACCATGCCTCGCCCCGTTCTCACAAACGCATTATATATATCTCTATCTAACACATAAGTGCAGACACTTTATATGCATCGGCATTTCTCTTTCACACATGCTCACAATCTCTCTCAGGGTGTCGGGGTGTCTCACGCACATGCTCTCTCTATTTCTCTCTCTCTCTCTCTCTCTCTCTCTTTCTGACTACTATGTACCACTCTTTTCACTAATCTCAGTTGGAAAACACTATTTCTCTCACATGCATATATACACATGCACGGTCTCTACTAGCCCTCTATACGCACATATATGTGCCTACGTGTCTCCCGCACGCACATTATCTTTAGGCCTCTCTCGCACACATTGCCCCCCGACACACCTCTCTCTTAGTAGTTGGCAGATATGATTTCATCATATCATTCGGTAGGATATCCCTGGCTGTTAGGCTGGATGGTAATACGAGGCAAAGTTTTACCCTAGTTCGGATCGGACCCTTGCAGTTGAAGAAAGAGCCTACTCCTGGTACTGTATATTAGTGATAGGGGTGTGTACAAAGTACACATGAATACCAGGCATTGTGCGTGTGTGTATACTATCGACGAACTAGCCCCCAAGCTTGTATAACATACTAAGGGCCTAGGGTTACAAATCATATATAGTCGGCTTATCACCAGTGGGGATAGAGTCCTCCGCGACTCTGGTAGCTTCGTGTTGTACGCCGAGTCCTCCACATGGGTCTTCGTATAACACGTCTCGGTCCAACCTATACGTGGTGCAGGATGGAACCGACCCATGAGTCTTCATGTTGACCCACCACAACTAGAAATGATGTGCCCACCACACCACACACGCAATCGGCCACTAAGAAAATAAGCATATACAATAGTACAACGATATCTAGCTCATGATACGTCTCCATATTTTGTTGATGACACTGACGGACTTTGCATTTGATGCGTGCTCCGTATTTTGTTGACGACACTTACGGTCATTGTATTTGAAGCGAAAGCACGATATGGTCACTGGACTTCAGAATAAGCTCATCACGGTCACCACATACATTTTGTCGTGCTAACCAACATGTGGTTGGATGGTTAGAGGACAGTGGTTTCTCGAGCCCACCAAGGTTAAAGTCCCAGTGCTCGCATTTATCTTGTGTTAATTTCAGTATTTTCTAGCGATGTACGTTTAGTGGGAGGAGATGCTCCACTCGACTACGAGGCACATATGGTGACTTCGTAATATCTCAAGATCATATATGCTGGCCCACTCTCTCGAAGGTGCTCATAGGGGTAGGGTTCGCGTGTGTGCGCTTATAGCGGTGAGTGGTTGCGCGTATATATGAGCCCTTGCGTCTGTACCGTGTTAAACAAATACATATCATGATTATACGGTCACTGGCTCACCCGTACAACTCCGTATTTTGTTGATGACACAATCAATTGACCAGTCAAACGTTCCACGCGGCACAACTAGTGTTGCACCATCGGGACGCGTAACCGTGGGGCCCACCTATCAGCCCGTATATGAAAGAAAGAAATGGTTGTTTGAGTCTGTACTATGTTAATAAAATAGGAGTACATTTTAGGGTGATCATACGGTCACTGGCTCACCATACAGCTCCGTAATTTGTTGATAACACGATCAATTGACCAGTCAAACGGTCCACATTCAACAGCGCACATTACCATAGGGCCCACCCATCAGCGCGTATATGAAGGACAAAAATGGTAATAAATTAGTGGTCGGTGGGTATTCGAAGTCGTTAGACCTCTGGTTGGCAGTCACCGGCGGTTGGGGGGGGGTTCATTGGGCGGTGGGGTGGGGATCCCCGGAGAAAAAGCTCGGCGGGGGGGGGGGGGGGGGCTAGAGGGATGGCCGGTGCGGCGGCGGACCGGCGGTGGAGAGTGGTTTCGGGGAGGGCGGGCCGGCCGCGGGCGGCGGGGGCTGGCGGTTCGGCCGGTGGTGGCTGGCGGCTCAGGGGGTGGAGTTTGATGATAAACTGGAGGCCCTTGATTTCGTATCCAACGGCTGGAAAATCTAATGACAAGAGATGAAAAAGTCAGTCGACTGACGTGTAGCCTCACCCCGCACGTACACATGCACGCACGCAGACACGCACGCATGTAGGCGTGCAACACTGACACGTACACACGCACACATGCTGGCGTGCAACACTGACACGTACACATGCACTCACGAACACATGCACGTATGCACCCATGCATGCAACACTGAAACGTACCCTTGCACGCACGCAACACTCGCACGCCTGCATGCACACAACACATGACGCAAGACACACGCTCAACCTATATGTGCATACACCCTTTGTTAAGGACATTGATTGTTACAGGTATTAATCAATCTTATCTGTGATAAGCAGAACATTGATGTTTGCAGTGGTCTTTATGAATCACAACGTATCGAACATGATATCAACATAGTAGGCTTATCTACATGAAAAATATGACGTCACACTCAATGAACAATCATCGGTTTATGAAATGCCCGCTTCTGACCGCCCTGGCCCACCAAAGGTTCCTCTGCTGTGCGCTGCCTGCGTTGGGTCACTGACATGCAGGCCATGCACCCAAAGAGCCCACATGTTAGTGGAAGAACGGCGCGGTGTCCTAGGTCAGAGTCGAGGGCGCCACTCGCGGCATGCCCGACTGAACACGCCTCCGTGCCCCATTCAAACGCCTCCATGAAACCCGCCCGTGTGGAAGCCGAGAAACCCACTCTGGACACACGTCCGTTCATGACCAGGCCGGCATTAAATGCAATGCCAGCCGAGCTCCTCCCGTCCGCCGTCTATTTAATCTCCTATTTAAACGAGGCCAAACGCCGGCCAAGAATCGCACACCTCCGCCGCTCCCCTATCTCCTCCACCATTTTGTCCACTCTTACAATGGCTTACGAAGAGTAGTTATTCCGCATCCAAGCTGGCTGGGTAGCCCACCGGATACGAGCTATGCAGCTTGCTGATCCACCTCCCTCCCCTCGCCCGACGGAGCCAGTTGCCGCCCCAAGCCGGCGCGGTTCAGCAACTCGCCGCTCCAGGCCAGCTCGACGAGGAGCGGCACACGGGCGTCGTTGCTGCCGTCCACGTCGCCGCCTCGTACCGCGTCTCCCGTTTCTGTGGCCGAGACTCCCATGCCGGCGGCCGCGCCATGCAAGCAGCGACAGAAGCCGGGTGCGCGGAGAGTGACGAGTCGGTGGCCAGCACCTCCGCGTCCGCCGCCATCATCAAGGAGAAGTAGAACACGGGAGGCCGCCGCCGCTTGGGTCCCATGAAGGCCACCACGGAGGCGACGCCGACGTACACAATAGGTGTCTTGACGAATCCTTTTGTTGCGAGGACCTTGGTCGACCCCGCGTGGGCTCCACAGAAGAGGGGAATGTTAGGATGAACTCGAGCCGGTGCCGGCCATGGCGAAGTAGTGGCCGGTGATGAACTCAAACCGGTGCCGGCCACCATCATCTTCGGCACCAGCCAATGATATCAGTTGGGCAGTGGGGAAGCGAGCCGTCCTTCGTGCTGAAGCATATACCTCTGGGGCTCCCGGCAGTCCGGTGATCGTGCTGCCGGACATGAGGAACACAAATCGATCGGCAGGCGACCATTTAGGCCAGGTATTATATACCTGTGCTGTCCAGAACTAGCACCGCGCAGTTCATTTGAATGTAGTGAAATCTGTCATGTTTGTATGAAAATCCGGTATTTTATATGATTTCCGTTGTTGTTTATATGAAATATCAGTTTGTCTACGTGTTTGCGTGAATTTCGTCCGGTTGGTTGAGTTGCTGTCATAATGTGTGCGGCTACGGTTGGATGGCGTAATTTGTGGGTCGCCGGTCGGTCTGCGGGCGGCTCGGGCGGCGTTGTGGGACAAAAGAACACAGCTCGTGCGAGCTCGTCTCCAACGTGCGCGCTGGAGGATGCATGACAACATGAGCACCCGAGCCATTCCTCATTCATCGGTGGCAAAGGCACCGGTGGACAAAAGGGTCGCCAATATTTTGGCTACCCCGGGCAAGATCCAAACAGCCCCTCCCAACAGATTCAAATCCCTCGTTCGCCATAGAATTTTGCCATGTGTTGTTTTCATGGACTAGCAAGATGCCTGTGCATTGCACGGAACATCAAGATGCATTTTTTTACAAACTCCCGCCTGCATGCAAGGGATAATTAATGTCCTCCTTTGCTAGTACCACGAGGCAAACACCATTAATATTGCATTGATTAGTGTTAGTGGCCTTGTATATCTGCAAATTGCAATTTTGATAGTGGCCCCTTGTATATAAAAATGGAGGGAGAAAGATGAGAGATAAGGTGAGGAGGAGTGGGGCGTGGTGGTGACTGGTGGTCGGACTGACGGAGGCATGGGAATGGACGGCGCATTATGTCTAGGTTTGTATCTCTCTCACACACACCCACGTAGGTGGGGGACGTGCACAAAGAGAAGAGGTGCACGCACGGCGCACGTAGGGGCTGTTTGGTTCTCAGCCTAAGGTTGCCACGTCTAACCTTAGTCATGCCACAACACCTTAGGCATATGTTTGGTTTATTGCCACACTTTTCTAGTTATACGGCCCACAAGTCATAGGCTCAAATTTTTGCCAAATCTTGCCACACTTGTGGTGGCCATTTTGTTAGCCACACTTTTTGTGGCAGCCACAGTTTGCCTAAGATTAGTTATGGCAAAGTTAGTCATGAACCAAACAAGCCCGTACTCCCATCTCTTTCCCAACCACACCCGCGCGGGTACACGGTGGAGCTCATTTCTGTACGAAAAAGGCAGCCCACGTGGTAATTTGGCACGTGTACTGGTTGTCCACTTGGTGGAGGGAGGATCGTCTACCACGGTGAACAAACAAATTGCGACTTGACGCGTTATGTTAAATTAAAAAAAGAGGCAAACCATGTGGGGCCTACCTTAGAGGCAAGGCTCTATACACTGGAGTACTTTTGATGTGTCCCGTCAACTCGCAGAATGAGGAGAAGCTTGCTTAGTATGCCGTCTCCCCCGCCCACGGGCGCGGTGGCTCGCAGGATAGGTGAAGCTTGCTTACGAGTAGTAGTAGTAGTAGTAGTAGTAGTAGTAGTAGTAGTAGTAGTGTACGCCTTTACGCCCGCTCCCTCGCCCATGCGCGCGGTGGCTCGCAGCACGAGGAGAAAATTTTACTACTCCCTCCGTTTACTCCTCGTCCCTACTACGTACTTTGGTTAGTACTCCCTCCATTTACTTATACAAGGCCACTATAAAAAATACATTTTGCATCTATACAAGGCCACAAATAGTAATCGAGACAAAAGTTACTACTCCCTCCTTTCCAGTTTATGGCTCAATTTCAAAATCTCTCCAACCAAGGTAGACGGTGAGTGGTCGAATTCTTTCGTAGTTTGCACAAGTAATTAGTACGCTCGTTTTTCTCAAGAAGTTATGTTTACCGAGGCATTAATTAGAATGAATGCATGAATGACCACTAAATTTCCATGAACTTGTACATGCATTGGTTAGTTTCCTCTTGACACTACTTGCGTCGGGTGATCTAACGCACCTCAAAATCCAACATGTAATGGTACTACTACTAGTATACTAGAATTGAGACTTATCAAACGGAAAAACGAATGTTTTTTAGATGAGCCCTATAAACCCTAGTGGGTACGTATTCCGTAAAAATAGATTTTCCCAAAACTAAGTCGCTCCCTTTCATGAATTTTGTAGTATACTCCTCCATCGACGCTCCCTTTCATGAATTCTGTAGTTCCCGTCGCCGACATGTGGGACATATAGCAACCGGCTCGACGTGTCAAGCACCAAATAATAGTGCAAAACAGCAGGGGGGACGCACCCCACTCGTACCGGCCCAGTAGTAGTAATGAGCAATGAGACGTCAAATCACAACGCCGCACCTTCCCAGACGGAGGAAGCAACCATTATTTCACACTTCGGTTCGCCATCATCTCAAACCACGTAGTATTGCTTCTGCCTCAAGAGGGACACGCGCATCGCCTTGGTACATCATGACACATGGGACCACATGACAGGCCATGCTCCCCCGCCGATCGCTCGGTAAAATCACCTCATTTTTTACTATACTTCCTCCGTATCGGTTTACTACATGGCATGCACGTCGTTCTAGGTTGAGAATTTAACTGGCTATATATGTGATGAACAGTACTCGAGCCTTTTAAAAAATGTATACTTTTGTACAGTAGTACAATCGATGGATTGCGTCATGGAGCAAAAATTGAAATTAAAAAAAGGTGGTACATATAGAGAGCGCTCGTCGCCAAATTATGCATATAGTACTATTAAAAAAGCTAGTACGTGCTTAATTGGGGTGCTAAATTCTATTAAAGAAATACTAGTAGTATGTACATACTGAAGAGTTAAAGTAACAAGAAGAAACATAACATAGTTCTGCTGGGGGCTCAGCACAACACACCCCTCAAATTAAACTAAGCATTGATACGTCCATTTTGCATCATGCTTTTATATCGATATTTATTGCATTATGGTCTGTTATTTCACATTATGTCACAATACTTATGGCTATTCTCTCTTATTTTACAAGGTTTAGATAAGGATGGGGAATGCCGGCAGCTGGAATTCTAGGCTGGAAAAGGAGCAATTATTAGAGACCTATTCTGCACAACTCCAAAAGTCCTGAAACTCCACGGAACACCTTATAATAAATAATGAAAAATCCTTGCCAAAGATGAAGACCAGGGGGCCCACACCCTTCTCACGAGGGTGGGGGGCGCCCCCCAGGGCGCGCCCCCTGCCTCGTGGGCCCCCTGGTGGCTCTCCGATGACCATCTTCACCTATATGAAGTCTTTCGTCGGGAAAAAATAAGAAGCAACCTTTCGGGACGAAACTCCGCCGCCACGAGGCGGAACCTTGGCGGATCCAATCTAGAACTCCGGCAGAGCTGTTCTGCCGGGGAAACTTTCCTCCCGAAGGGGGAAATCATCGCCATCATCATCACCAACGCTCCTGTCATCGGGAGAGGGCAATCTCCATCAACATCTTCATCAGCATCATCTCATCTCAAAACCCTAGTTCGTCTCTTGTATCCGATTCTTGTCTTCAAGTCCGGGATTGGTGCTAGTAGGTTGCTAGTAGTATTAATTACTCCTTGTAGTTGATGCTAGTTGGTTTAATTGGTGGAAGATCATATGTTCAGATCCTTTATGCATATTAATACCCCTCTGATTATGAACACTAGTCGTCAACCCGTGCTACTGCACGGGCTAGTAATTATTAAAAAATTATAATAATACACATAAATTTTAAGTAATTATTTACTTTAAATCCCATACAAATTAGAACTACAGAGTTTAAAAAATTATTTTTACTACTTATTTTCATGGCGTATAAAATATTATATTTTCATACGCCCTACAGTTAAAACATGGTGGATAATCATATACTACCTATGAATTTTTCGTAATCGTCTTTGTGCCATACCAAATATAGTCACACCATTCGACATATTTAACGTCTCCTAAATTTAACAATTGCTAAATGCATATGAAGATGTCCTCTGTTTTTAACACTACTATACATATAACATGTATGCTTTCACTCTTTACCACTTATTATTGGCCGGTTACCCATGTTTCCACATGCATACACGTGGTTAAAATATTTTTCGAAATATGCATGACCAACATCAATTTTCTCTCAGTAGTTAGTTACGCCGATCACTCTCAGCCCCATCCATGCGTGCTATCGATGTGTGTGTGTGTGTGTGTGTGTGTGTGTGTGTGTGTGTGTGTGTGTGTGTGTGTGTGTGTGTGTGTTACGCACGTGCATGCGCAGACACACACATAGCCATATCTAACTCTTCGCCACACCCACCAGTCAAGTGATAATCAGTTCAACATGTTGATGAGATGCACAGCTCGCTACGGTCCGTGGCTCGCTCAGTTCATGTGTCTTCTTATACTTTTAAATGTTTGGAAGATTGTTCAACTTCTTGAAGTTTAATATTTTTTGCGAGGGGACTTGAAGTTTACTTTTAAATTCATGGAAGCCTTATATGTCTTTTTAATAATTAATTGTTTTAGGGGATTTAAATAATTAACTATATTTCTACTTTTCTAATCAGATCAAATTTCACTTGGGCTATAACGTTCTAGAATCCATCCGTGTTTATTTTTTAATCTAAACTATAGTCACTATTGAATTTTCACTCGCTCAGTTTGAAGTCTGCTTGAATATTTTTAAATTTCACATATATTTTTAGTGGCTTAATATTTTGTTTTGTCTAAGAATGCCCCTAATAATTGGATGCTTGTCGTAAAGTTATTTAACATTTATTAAAGTTGATCCTTGTAACATCCCACCCTAGCCATTGGAAAAGGAATAATGATGATTTTCATTAGGCCATGACCTCTAGCTCTGATCCTACTCCATTGTTTTCGCGAGAAGCCCGTATCCTATTCCATGATATATAGCTTTATCCATCGCAAAAAATAGCTTTGTTCGCTCACGTCTGTGCCATCAATTTATCCGGATCACATCTCTCTTCTTGACAACTACTAATTTTTATTTTTGTCAAATATAAGCATTCACGTATTGTGTGCTTATTCCTTGAATATATGATAAATATAGAACTTACACCCTGTGTCCAAACTTTAGAAATCAGTCAGTTTCGGATGCACACGTCTCTTTAGCAATTTGAGATTTTCCAATTATCATTTAGGATTTGTCCAGCGAATATATTTGTGACGTAGATTAAAACATTTTCAATACTTATTTCTTCATATTTTCATAAATCTATCATGTGCAAATTTGGGTACTTATTCTTAAGTGTGATTTGTGGGCGTAATTAGTATGGTATATGTAACTTGTACCATGTGTGTGTGAACTTATGAAATCAGTCGGTTCCTGATGCACTCACCCGGTTTAATTATTTTGGATTTTTTTTGAAGATTTTGTTTCACTCGTGCAGTTTAGAAATTTTGGTTTTTTTATATAATCTAGTATTTGTCTATTAAATATATTTCTGGCATAGATTTATAACTTTTCCTAAATTAATATCTTTTTATTTTTAGAAAACACTATCTGCATGTCATCTACAATTTTGGGAATATACTTAAGTTTGTTTTCTGAATGAAAAAAATAGTTCACATACTTAGATTTACAAAAATACACTAAAGTAGTGTACATAGATTTATAGTGAAGAGAATATCGTCCATCTGTGATGTACATATATTCTTTTTTTTAGTGGAATATTGTACATATATGTGTACCTAGCTGTGTTACGCATATGCATGTGTGTTCATCACTACGTTTTCATTCAAAAAATCATTAACTTGCTAGCAGATTTTAATTTGCACGTTTCCTTTGTTTTAGGGTGCTGCATGTTTCCTTCCTCCCTTTTTGACATCAAATATTTCCCTCCAACCGTAACCCCTATGGATTCTTGGGGTGGATTGGATCTGACATTTAAACGCATGGACTTCTAAACACACATTTCCATCCAAGCGTGATGCATATGGACTCTTGGAGAGTTTTCGTTTCTCGTTTAATTCTAAGCGCAGTATATAAGGCTTTTATTTGACGGGCAATCAGCCAGATTGTGTATTCATTCCCTTTTATTATATATTTTTACATTTTCTTGTTGGAGTTTTTAACATAGGCTTTCCTTCTTAATTTGTGTGAACAGATGGAGCCTTTTTTTCTGACGTGAGAGTTCCTTTTCTTACGTGAGGCTTTCCTTGTTTTTTTGGCTTTCCTTCTTAATTTCTGTGAACGGATGGAGCCTTTCCTTTTTTTTTTCTGCCGTGACACTTCCCTTCTTTTTATGTGTGCTTTCCTTGTTCTATTTTTTTTGACATGAGACTTTCCTTGTATTATTTCACTAACGTTAGTCGTGTCACATGCATTTTTTTGTAACACGGAATCATCGGCGTTATGTAATTTTCCTTTTATCCCGATCGTTAATTTTTTAATCTAACGTTTAATTAATTTTGATGATGTGGATTAATGAGAGATCACGAATGGTGCCTCCAATTAGTAAATATAAGATGTTTATGCTTTGTGAGTAGTTACGTTTGTTCCTGAGGACAAGGGAGAAGTCTTGCTATTAGTAGTCATGTGAATTTGGTATTCGTTCGATATTTTGATGAGATGTATGTTGTCTAGCCTCTAATTGTGTTATGTGAACGTCGACTACATAACGCTTCATCATTATTTGGGCCTAGAGGAAGGCATTGGGAAGTAATAAGTAGATGATGGGTTGCTAGAGTGACAGAAGCTTAAACCCTAGTTTATGCGTTGCTTCGTAAGGCGCTGATTTGGATCCATATATTTCATGCTATGGTTAGGTTTACCTTAATACTTTTGTTGTAGTTGCGGATGCTTGCAATAGAGGTTAATCATAAGTGGGATGCTTGTTAAAGTAAGAACAACACCCAAGCACCGGTCCACCCACATATCAAATTATCAAAGTACCGAACGCGAATCATATGAATGTGATGAAAACTAGCTTGACGATATTCCCATGTGTCCTCGGGAGCGCTTTTCCTTATATAAGAGTTTGTCCAGGCTTGTCCTTTGCTACAAAAAGGATTGGGCCACCTTGCTGCACTTTATTTACTTTTGTTACTTGTTGCTCGTTACAAATTATCTCATCACAAAACTATCTGTTACCACTTATTTCAGTACTTGCAGAGAATACCTTGCTGAAAACCGTTTATCATTTCCTTCTGCTCCTCGTTGGGTTCGACACTCTTACTTATCGAAAGGACTACGATAGATCCCCTATACTTGTGGGTCATCAAGACTCTTTTCTGGCGCCGTTGCCGGGGAGTGAAGCGCCTTTGGTAGGTGGAATTTGGTAAGGAAAAATTTATATAGTGTGCTGAAATTTACTGTCACTTGTTACTATGGAAAGTAATCCTCTGAGGGGCTTGTTCGGAGTATCTTCACCCCGACCAGTAGAGCAAAGAGTTGCTCCTCAACCTACTGAACCTATTGAAAATGAAATTCCTTATGAGTATCCTTCGAGTATAATAGAAAAACTGCTAGCTAATCCTTTTACAGGAGATGGAACAAAGCATCCTGATGAACACCAAATATATGTGGATGAAGTTTGTGGATTATTTAAGCTTGCAGGTATTTCCGATGATGTTGCTAAGAAGAAGGTCTTCCCTTTATCTTTGAAGGGAGACACATTGACATGGTATAGGCTATGTGATGATATGGGATCATGGAACTATAGAAGATTGAAATTGGAATTTCATCAAAAGTATTACCCTATGCATCTTGTTCATCGTGATCGCAATTATATATATAATTTTTGGCCTCGCGAAGGAGAAAGCATCGCTCAAGCTTGGGGGAGGCTTAAATCAATGTTATATTCATGCCCCAATCATGAGCTTCCAAGAGAAACAATTCTTCAAAAAATTTATGCTCGGCTTTCTGATAACAATCGCACCATGCTTGATACTTCTTGTGCTGGCTCTTTTATGATGAATACTATTGAATTCAAATGGGATTTATTGGATAGAATTAAATGCAACTCTGAAGATTGGGACCTCGACAATGGTAAGGAGTCAAGTATGACACCTAAGTTTGATTGTGATAAATCTTTCATGGATACCGATGTTTTCCGTAAGTTTAGCACTAAATATGGACTTGATTCTGAGATAGTGGCTTCTTTCTGTGAATCTTTTGCTACTTATGTTGATCTCCCTAAGGAGAAGTGGTTTAAATATCATCCTCCCATATAAGTAAAAGTAGATGCACCTATTAAAGTTGAAGAAAAGACTGTCACTTATAATGATTCTATTGTTCCTACTTCTTATGTTGAGAAACCACCTTTCCCTGTCAGGATAAAGGATCATGCTAAAGCTTCAACTGTGGTTCGTAAAAGCAATATTAAAACATATACACCTCCTGAGCAAGTTAAGGTTGAACCTAATATTGCTATTGTTAAAGAGCTCTTGTCTGATAATATTGATGGGCATGTTATTTAGTTCTGCGGTGAAACTGCTAGAATTGCTAAACCTTGTGCTAAAGATAAACATAGACCTGTGGTAGGCGTGCCTGTTATTTCTGTTAAAATAGGAGATCATTGTTATCATGGCTTAGTGATATGGGTGCTAGTTCTAGTGTTATACCTTATGACCTGTATAAAGAAATCAAGCATGAAATTGCACCTGCTGAGTTAGAAGATATTGTTGTCACAATTACACTTGCTAATAGAGATACTATTTTAGCAATGGGAATTGTTAGAGATGTTGAAGTCTTGTGCAGGAAAACTAAATATCCTGCTAATTTTCTTGTTCTTAGTTCTCCACAAGATAGATTTTGTCCCATTATATTTGGTAGACCCTTCTTGAATACAGTTAATGCTAGGATAGACTGCGAAAAGAATGTTGTTACTATTGGCTTGGATGATATGACTCATGAGTTTAATTTCTCTAAATTTAGTAAACAACACCGTGAAGAAGAATTGCCTAGTAAGGATGAAATTATTGGTCTTGCTTCTATTCCTGTACCTCCTAATGATCCTTTAGAACAATATTTGCTAGACCATGAGAATGATATGTTTATGAATGAAAGAAGGGAAATAGATGAAGTATTATTTAAACAAGAACCTATGCTAAAACACAATTTACCTGTTGAAATCCTAGGGGATCCTCCTCCACCTAAGGGTGATCCCGTGTTTGAGCTTAAACTGTTGCCTGATAATCTTAAATATGCTTATCTTGATGAAAATTAGATATATCCTGTTATTATTAGTGCTAACCGTTCAGAGCATGAAGAAGAAAGATTATTGAAAACTCTGAAGAAGCACCGTGCTGCTATTGGATATACTCTTGATGATCTTAAGGGCATTAGTCCCACTCTATGTCAACATAAAATAAATTTGGAAGCAGATGCCAAACCAGTTCGTGATCCTCAACGACGTCTGAATCCTAAAATGAAAGAAGTGGTAAGAAAAGAAATACTAAAGCTTCTAGAGGCAGGTATAATTTATCCCGTTGCTGATAGTCAGTGGGTAAGTCCTGTTCATTGTGTCCCTAAGAAGGGAGGTATTACTGTTGTTCCTAATGATAAAGATGAATTGATTCCACAAAGAATTATTGCCGGTTATAGGATGGTAATTGATCTCCACAAATTAAATAAGGCTACTAAGAAAGATCATTACCCCTTACCTTTTATCGATCAAATGC
This sequence comes from Triticum urartu, assembly GCF_056163025.1. NCBI lineage: Eukaryota > Viridiplantae > Streptophyta > Magnoliopsida > Poales > Poaceae > Triticum > Triticum urartu. The sequence goes on from NC_141878.1 coordinate 93,518,741, forward strand.
TAGAAAGATTATGCAAACATACACATTACTGCTTTCTAGATGGTTATTCTGGTTTCTCTCAAATACCTGTGTCCTAAAGATCAATCAAAGACTACTTTTACATGCCCTTTTGGTACTTTTGCTTATAGACGTATGCCTTTTGGTTTATGTAATGCACGTGCTACCTTTCAAAGATGCATGATGGCTATATTCTTTGACTTTTGTGAAAAGATTTGTGAGGTTTTCATGGACGACTTTTCCGTCTATGGATCTTCTTTTGATGATTGCTTGAGCAATCTTGATCGAGTTTTGCAGAGATGTGAAGAAACTAATCTTGTCTTGAACTGGGAAAAGTGCCACTTTATGGTTAATGAAGGTATTGTCTTGGGGCATAAAGTTTATGAAAGAGGTATTGAAGTTGATAAAGCCAAGGTTGATGCTATTGAAAAGATGCCATGTCCCAAGGACATCAAAGGTATAAGAAGTTTCCTTGGTCACGCCGGATTTTATAGGAGGTTCATTAAGGACTTCTCAAAAATTTCTCGGCCTCTGACTAATTTATTACAAAAAGATATACCATTTGTCTTTGATGATGATTGTGTAGAAGCATTTGAAATACTTAAGAAAGCATTAGTCTCTGCACCTGTTGTTCAGCCACCTGATTGGAATTTACCCTTTGAAATTATGTGTGATGCTAGTGATTATGCTGTAGGTGCTGTTCTAGGGCAAAGAGTTGATAAGAAATTAAATGTTATCCATTATGCTAGTAAGACTCTAGACAATGCTCAAAGAAATTATGCTACTACTGAAAAAGAACTTTTAGCAGTTGTATTTGCTTGTGATAAGTTCAGACCTTATATTGTATATTCTAAAGTAACTATCCACACTGATCATGCTGCTATTAAATATCTTATGGAAAAGAAAGATGCTAAACCTAGACTTATTAGATGGGTTCTCTTGCTACAAGAATTTGATCAGCATATTGTTGATAGAAAAGGAGCTGAAAACCCCGTTGCAAACAACTTATCTAGGTTAGAGAATGTTCTTGATGACCCACTACCTATTGATGATAGTTTTCCTGATGAAAAATTAAATGTCATATGCTGATTATGCTAATTACATAGTTGCTAAATTTATACCACCTAGCTTCACATACCAACAAAAGAAAAAATTCTTCTATGATTTGAGACATTACTTTTGGGATGACCAACATCTTTATAAAGAAGGAGTAGATGGTGTTATTAGACGTTGTGTACCTGAGCATGAACAGGAACAGATCCTACGCAAGTGCCACTCCGAAACTTATGGAGGACACCACGCGAGAGATAGAACTGCACATAAGGTATTGCAATCCAGTTTTTATTGGCATACTCTCTTCAAGGACGCCCGTAAGTTTGTCCTATCTTGTGATGAATGTCAAAGAATTGGTAATATTAGTAGACGTCAAGAAATGCCTATGAATTATTCACTTGTTATTGAACCGTTTGATGTTTGGTGCTTTGATTATATGGGACCTTTTCCTGCCTCTAATGGATATATACATATTTTAGTTGCTGTTGATTACGTTACTAAGTGGGTAGAAGCTATTCCAGCTAGTAGTGCTGATCATAAAACTTCTATTAAAATGCTTAAAGAAGTTATTTTTCCTAGGTTTGGAGTCCCTAGATATTTAATGACTGATGGTGGTTCACATTTTATTCATGGTGCTTTTCGTAAAATGCTCGCTAAATATGACGTCAATCATAGAATTGCATCTCCGTATCACCCACAGTCTAGTGGTCAAGTACAATTGAGTAATAGAGAACTCAAATTAAATTTGCAAAAGACGGTCAATAGGTCTAGAAAGAATTGGTCCAAGAAACTTGATGATGCATTATGGGCCTATAGAACTGCATATAAAAATTCCTATGGGTATGTCTCCGTATAAAATGGTATATGGAAAAGCATGTCACTTACCTCTCGAACTAGAACATAAGGCATATTGGGCTATTAAAGAGCTCAACTATGATTTCAAACTTGCCGGTGAAACGAGGTTATTTGATATTAGCTCACTTGATGAATGGAGAACCGAAGCTTATGAAAATGCCAAGTTGTTTAAAGAAAAGGTTAAAAGATGGCATGACAAAAGGATACAAAAGCGTGAGTTTAATGTAGGTGATTATGTATTGCTATACAACTCTCGTTTAAGATTTTTTGCAGGGAAACTTCTCTCTAAATGGGAAGGCCCCTATGTTATCGAGGAGGTCTATCGTTCCGGTGCCATAAAAATCAACAACTTCGAAGGCACAAATCCGAAGGTGGTAAACGGTCAAAGAATCAAACATTATATCTCAGGTAATCCCATAAATGTTGAAACCAATATTATTGAAACCGTAACCCCGGAGGAATACATAAGGAACACTTTCCAGAATGTTTCAGACTCCGAAAAGGAATAGGTATGTGGTACGGTAAGTAAACCGACTCCATAACAATTTTTAAGGCAATATTTCTCCGTTTTGGAATATTTAGAAAAATAGAAAATTAAGTAGCAGTCCGGGAAGGACACGAGGGCCTCACGAGGGTGGAGGGTGCGCCCCCTACCTCGTGAGCACCTCGTGTGCCTTCCGGACTCCGTTTTCTTGCATGATACGTATTTTGGTCGGTAAAAATTCATTATATATTCTCCCGAAGGTTTTGACTCCCGTATCACGCAAAAATCTCCTGTTTTTGTTTCGAGATGTTTTTCTGACAGATCTAGATTATCATGACGTCCCCAAGTGCTCCCAAGGACAAGTTCTTCGAGAAGGTCATCAACCCTTACCTCGCGGAGGTGTTGCGACACCCTCAAACCATTGAGATGCGTGATGGGTTGCTGCACATCCGCGATGTTGAGGGGCCCAAGGGAATCAGAAGCGTGGAGACGAGGCTCGAAGCAATGGAGCAACAAGTTTTCAAGTGCCAGGGGATGGTGGAGCGTGGAATTAACGCTAGCCACATGATGCTCATGGAGTTCACTAACAACTACAAGCCGGATGCCAAGAACACCGAGGAGGCCATCTTCAAGCTACATGAGAAGATCGAGCACTTCCAAGCCCAAATCTATGACCTGCAAAACCAAAACTGTGAGTATGAATATAGATTCAAAAAAATGAGTTTGGCTGCAGATTCAAGGATTCCGGAGACTCGATCGTCCTTCTATGATGGTGAACCCATGCCTTGGAAGATGGATGACAAGCCCGCATCATCAACAACACCTCCACCGTCTCCTCCAACAAAGAAGAATTGAGTATCTGGTATGGGCACTCCCCTTGGCAACTACCAAGCTTGGGGGAGGTGCCCCGGTATCATATCACCATCACTTTTATATTTACCATTTATCTTAGTTCGATCTTATTAGTAGTATTTTAATCTAATAGAATAGATTTTGTGGCATGATCTAGTTGTGAGTTTTGCTTTATTATCCTTCTATGTAATCGAGTCCGTGAGCTATATAATAAAGATTAGTGTCGAGTCAAGGCCTTGATTGTTTTGCCATGATCCTAAGTGAATAAAATAAAAGAGAAAGAAATAAAAAGAAACAAAGAGATCATATGGATCTCATGGAGAGTAATGAGCTCACATAGAAAAAGTATGATGAATAAAAGTTGTTGAGAGTTGACAAGCATAGTTTTGGTCATCGTTGCAGTTAATAGGAAGTAATAAAGAAAGAGAGGTCTTCACATATAGATATACTATCTTGGACATCTTTTATGATTGTGAGCACTCATTAAAATATGACATGCTAAAGAGTGACATTGGACAAGGAAGACAACATAATGGGTGATGTTTTTTACATCTGAGATAAATTATATTGTCTTGGATCTTCCAACATGTTGATCTTGCCTTTCCCCCTCATGCTAGCCAAATTCATTGCACCAAGTAGAGATACTACTTGTGCTTCCAAATACCCTTAAACCAGTTTTGCCATGAGAGTCCACCATATCTACCTATGGATTGAATAAGATCCTTCAAGTAAGTTGTCATCGGTGCAAAGCAATAAAAAAATTGCTCTCTAAATATGTATGATTGATCGGCGTGGGAGAAATAAGCTTTATACGATCTTGTGATGTGGAAGTAATAAAAGCGACAGACTGCATAATAAAGGTTCATATCACAAGGGGCAATATAAAGTGATGTTCTTTCGCATTAAGATTTTGTGCATCCAACCATAAAAGCGCATGGCAACCTCTGCTTCCCTCTGTGAAGGGCCTATCTTTTATCATTATCTTCTACCTTATGCAAGAGTCATGGTGATTTTCACCCTTCCTTTTTACACTTTATCCTTTGGCAAGCACAGTATGTTGGAAAGATCCTGGTATATATGGCTAATTGGATGTGAGTTTTCATGAACTATTACCGTTGACATTACCCTTGAGGTAAAACGTTGGGAGGCAAGACTATAAGCCCCTATCTTCCTCTGTGTACGATTAAAACTCCATACCCATAAGTATTGCGCGAGTGTCAGCAATTGTGAAAGATTATATGATAGTTGAGTATGTGGACTTGCTAAAAAGCTCTTATACATTGACTTTTTCCTATGTTATGATAAATTGCAATTGCTTCAATGACCGAGATTGTAGTTTGTTAGTTTTCAATGAAGTTTACGATTCATACCTGATATTGTGATTGAATTATTACTCTAGCATTAGAGATCATATGACAAAAATTATATAAGTTGATGTTATAAGAATGATCATGGTGCCCTCATGTCCGTATTTTATTTTTATTGACACCTTCATCTCTAAACATGTGGACATATTTTTCGATTTCGGCTTTTCGCTTGAGGACAAGCGAGATCTAAGCTTGGGGGAGTTGATACGTCCATTTTGCATCATGCTTTTATATCAATATTTATTGCATTATGGGTTGTTATTTCACATTATGTCACAATACTTATGGCTATTCTCTCTTATTTTACAAGGTTTACATAAGGAGGGAGAATGCCGACAGCTGGAATTCTGGGCTGGAAAAGGAGCAATTATTAGAGACCTATTCTGCACAACTCCAAAAGTCCTGAAACTCCACGGAACACCTTATAATAAATAATGAAAAATCCTCGCCAAAGATGAAGACCAGGGGGCCCACACCCTTCTCATGAGGGTGGGGGGCGCCCCCCCTAGGGCGCGCCCCTGCCTCATGGGCCCCCTGGTGGCTCTCCGATGACCATCTTCTCCTATATGAAGTCTTTCATCGAGAAAAAAAATAAGAAGCAACATTTCGGGACGAAACTCCGCCGCCACGAGGCGAAACCTTGGCGGATCCAATCTAGAGCTCCGGTAGAGCTGTTCTGTCGGGGAAACTTCCCTCCCGGAGGGGGAAATCATCGCCATCGTCATCACCAACGCTCCTCTCATCAGGAGAGGGCAATCTCCATCAACATCTTCATCAGCACCATCTCATCTCAAAACCCTAGTTCATCTCTTGTATCCGATTCTTGTCTTCAAGTCCGGGATTGGTGCTAGTAGGTTGCTAGTAGTGTTAATTACTCCTTGTAGTTGATGCTAGTTGGTTTAATTGGTGGAAGATCGTATGTTCAGATCCTTTATGCATATTAATACCCCTCTGATTATGAACATGTTTATGCTTTATGAGTAGTTACTTTGTTCCTGAGGACAAGGGAGAAGTCTTGCTATTAGTAGTCATGTGAATTTGGTATTCGTTCGATATTTTGATGAGATGTATGTTGTCTAGCCTCTAGTGGTGTTATGTGAACGTCGACTACATAACACTTCACCATTATTTGGGCCTAGAGGAAGGCATTGGGAAGTAATAAGTAGATGATGGGTTGCTAGAGTAACAGAAGCTTAAACCCTAGTTTATGCGTTGCTTCGTAAGGGGCTGATTTGGATCCATATGTTTCATGTTATGGTTAGGTTTACCTTAATACTTTTGTTGTAGTTGCGGATGCTTGCAATAGAGGTTAATCATAAGTGGGATGCTTGTTCAAGTAAGAACAGCACCCAAGCACCAGTCCACCCACATATCAAATTATCAAAGTACCCAACGCGAATCATATGAATGTGATGAAAACTAGCTTGACGGTATTCCCATGTGTCCTCGGGAGCGCTTTTCCTTATATAAGAGTTTGTCCAGGCTTGTCCTTTGCTACAAAAAGGATTGGGCCACCTTGCTGCACTTTATTTACTTTTGTTACTTGTTGCTCGTTACAAATTATCTCATCACAAAACTACCTGTTACCACTTATTTCAGTACTTGCAGAGAATACCTTGTTGAAAACCATTTATCATTTCCTTCTGCTCCTCGTTGGGTTCGACACTCTTACTTATCGAAAGGACTATGATAGATCCTCTATACTTGTGGGTCATCAAGCACACCTGAAATTAAACTATGCAACTAATCCGGTAGACACTGCATTAGAAGTTTATAACCACCATGAGCAACGACACTGCTACCTTACTCGGAGTCCTCGTCCACGTCCTCGACTTCGTCCTTGTCCCTCTCCCTCTTGGACGATACTTCTTTGCTTGAACCGCACACTTGGCTGTTGCTCTTCATCCAACCCTTGTAGATGTTGAAGCAAAGGTAGCCATCCATTGCAGCGTAGTGGATGTGGTCTATATCTAGTACATTCTGCTGCCATGCATGATGATGAAACGTGTATGGAGGTTTCTCCAGTTTACCGTACGAAGGATGAACCATGGCTCCTGCCAGGGTCAGCATTGAAGGCTGACGAGAGGACACCAGCCGATTCTTCTGGAGGTCGAAGGGGTTGCCTACAACGAGACCTATCCGATGCAGGACATCCCTGTCGTTCTTAAAGTCTACAGTAACGAATTTCACTGTTTTGTCCTTGAGGAAGTTCTTAAAATCCTGACACTCAACGTCGGCATGGCATATGTGGTAGACCAAGCAAACATTATGTACACAAACCTGGATCACGGCGGGCTTCTTCCTCTCTTCGTCCTTTAGATCCTTCTCTGGTCCCAGGACTGTGGTGTACTCAACATCTAGCCCAGTGACCCACTCATCATCTGAGTTTTCGAACATGCGTCTGAAGCGAGAAAGGCATCCTTTCACCGTCGCGGAAGAACGGGTGTAGATGATGTCAAACTCATCGCCGGTGATGGTTCTAACCTTGTACTCACCGCCGATCGTGGAGATTTGGGATGCCATGGATTTGGGAGGAGGGCTAGGATTAGTGGAATTAACGTAATGTGAATGTACGGGACGACTAGGAGCGAACCGCCGTAGTATTGAAGGATGTGCGGGGACGAGTAGGAGCGAACTGCCAGCGTGCGAACGGCAGGGTAGTGGCTTTCCATTCTCCCATGATACGGGCTTCCGAGAGCCCTTGGATCTGAGATCGAATGGTTGCATGGCGTGATTCTAGACCTATGGTGAATATCCTATCCTGGAGGGTTATTCTGCAAATTTTCAGCAACTTAGCATGCGACCGTTTGATCTCAGATCCAAGGGCTGCCAGCAGCCCGTATCATGGTCGCGCCTACCACGACCGTCGCGTCGCTCGCGCGGTCGCGCCCTTGGAGATTTAACACGGTGCGTTAGGCTATCTGATGTTGGCATGTCATACATAGTCATCACTTAGTCACTCATACTACAACAAGGTTGGCTATAAGGTTGGCTATAAGTGTATTTTTTTACTCCTCTCTATCTCTTTCTTCGTAATGGAGGTGGTCAGGAATCGGGAGACTCACGCCGGTCGTAGCGCCGCAGTTAAAATGATAATGACAAGTCAAATCACGGGGCCCCACCTGTCCAGCAGTAACTCGCTGTCAAATCACACAGCCTTACGTTTGTAGCAGCCTACTCCCTCGTCTTCTCGCGTCTCTGTCGAACCGACTAGGCGGAACTTCCCCGCCTACCGCACAGGAAAAGCACCGCCCTCGACTTTTAAATATAATTACATCCGCTTAAGAATCCAATGATATACTTTTTGTGACATAGTAACTCATATTTAGTTAGTCAAATGGATGACCTAGAACTACGTGCAGGCCCTATAAACCGAGACGCCTAAAAATAAAAAAACGAAGACGGAGAGGGTAGTTCAGCACGTACCTTTTTAGATCAATATAGTCGGGATTCACCAAGGAGCAAAACCAAGTGGTAGGCTGCTCCTGTCGTGTTGGCGTAGCAACTCAAGCAGGGTCAGTCCGCACACGAAATGGCGACACACTTAACAGGACCCCTTTGGCCGACATGTGGCTCATCCACCATCTTGTTCCACGTGCGATGCACCAAATTACAGTTCGGAGCAGCGGTTGGAATTGGAGGCACCCCGGTCGTAACGCCGCAGTAGTAGAAAATGAGCGATGAGGGGTCAAATCACAAAGCCCCACCTTTCCCGCATTAAGCTGGATGGACGAAGCAACCATCATTTCACTCTAGGGCGCAAGAGCATAAAGAGAAGAGAAAACAATGATGCGTGCGGCAGCTACCTAGGGCACCCTAGGGTAGGGGTCTCCACTACAGATCCTTTTTTTGAAAGCGCCTCCACTACAAATCGGCTTCTCCCTCGTCCTCTTGAAGAAAACCGATGATGAGTGCGGCGGTAGGGTTTGTAGGAGTACTACGGCGTGCGGGGCCACGTCGTAGTAAACGGGTTCGAGTCGATGCCTTAAATATGTGTGGGCCGCTTGGTTTTACGGGAACGAGGCAGCATTTTGGGTTCGGGGACCAGTGGAGATATAGTACGTACAAAAAATTGTGGACGTAGGTTCGACCGAAAGGCAATGATGCATGGGCCCTGCATTTTGATATACCCGGGGCCGCGTGAAATTTGCTACTCTACTCAAAACTAGTAAGGTACACATGTATTGAACGCATGAGATTTCGAAACCAAATTATGAATAAATACACACTATAGCATGTAAAGCTTTGAGTCATATATGCATGATGTAGATGTTCGTTTAGTTCTTATAGTTCATCTCATTCAAAATCAATTAGTTTTATAAAAATGTTAAGATTCATGGGGTTGTGCATTGTAAATCATAAAGTAAAAAACAAATAATGGCTATTCATTTAGAAAAAAATAATCAATTATGATACAGAAGATTCTAGAACAAAGGAGAAGTGCTTGTGTTTTGAGGTTTGTGCATTATGCTTAAGTTCAATCATGGAGTCTTCTAAATTGTACATGTGGCAGATCTGGTGGAATGTTGATGATATCCAACGGCCAGTAGTGCTCGGATTTGCCTATCTCTGCACTGTCGGGTTAGCTTCATCCAGCGACCATCTTTCAAAGTTATTGGCACACTATATAGTTCTTGTGCCATAGTTGCATGTTCTGGAAAAAAGCTACTAGTGGGTTGTACTATCTATTTAGGAATAGAAGATGTATACATGGAAGTTGTAGGGAAAGAGATGACATGGAGCATCTCAATTCCTATGAGTAGGGATTGGAAAAGAGATGTCATTTGGTTCACATCATAGGAACTTTTCTATTGAATCTAGAGATGACATGTATCTCAATTCCTATGAGGAGGGATTAGAAAAGAGATGTAATTTGGTTCATATCATAGGAACTTTTCTATTGAATATACACTAATGTTTATTTTCCTTTGAAATCAAGGGAGTATAGGAATCCATTCATATGAACCAAGTGGCTCTAAAGCTATAGAAATGATATCATGTTTATTTCCTTAGAAATGTGGAGTATATGAATATATTCCTATGAACCAATTGTCTCTAAAGGAAAAAATCCTATAAAAATCATATCATATAGAGTTCCTATGATATTCCTCGACACTAAAGGATGCTTGAAATTGCTGTCGGTGATACGATGGTATTTCTTTGTAGACTCCTCACCCATCTTTATACTTACCTCTCGAACATGAATGAAATGATATATACATGGTATTCTACATGTGCAATTTGGTACACGAAAACTCGGTAAAATTTTGCGAGGTTTGAATTTTCAATAAAGCTATATGCACTGCATTTCGGAACGGAGGGAGCATACGGCAGTTGCTAACACTCACGTGGAAGATTTGTGTGTAGGAGGAGTGGCTGTTCTGTTAAATGACATGGCAAAACTGACACTGTCGGATGCCGATCTAACGGTTCTTACGGCGTTCGTCAGGAAAAGGCTTGTGGGGAACGTTTGTCGGATAATGATTTACGGACACATGCATTGCATTGATACGTGCCCCCCTCTCTCTCACGCACACGCACCCTCACGAGTCACGACTCTCCCAAGTCCTCTCGTAGACTCGCACGTCGCACCCACCGTCTATCTGCAAGTAGACGTCACGCACATATGTGCTCTTCACACCCTACCCTCAGAACTTCTAAAAAACAAAAGACGGCGCGCACATTTTATTTTAGCTCACACGTCACACACTTATACTATTACTCTTGCGGTGAACGTTCTTTGGGCATAGTATATTGTACTCTCACGAAGAGAAGCGGTGCACGCACGCACTAGTTCTCTCACACCCACTCGCGGGTACACGTAGGAGCACATTTTTTGAAGCTGGCACAACAAAATCACTCCACTATATATAAAAGCAGGAACCTTAGCGCTTGCTTTACTAGGATTCCTCTCGTTCACTCTCTCATGCTCTCCAGATCTAAGCAACACATAGGTGGCCACACTCTCTCTCAGCTCACGGCTGGTCACAAATCCGGCCGGACAACCTCGACCGGGGCAGGGTTGTAGGTGCATCATTCACGCTGTCGTCGGCGGCGAGGGAGGAGACCAACGGCTGCCCGCGCGTCCCGATCGGCGGCCGTGCCGTTCTCTCCGAGAGAGCGCCGGCTCGGGAGGGCCTCCGACCCCTTCTTCCTCCCTGCGGTATTGTGGCCAAGATGTGGCCTCCCGATGCCGTCTTTGCCACTTGCCGACGACCCTCAGGTATATATTCCTTCGAAACCTGCCTTGCTCTACTGCCCCAGCTCCCTTCGTGTGGATCCTTTTCTACTTCCGTCCGCTGTTCCAAAGCCACCTAGACTTCTACTATTATTAGAAGTAAAGCTAGTTCATACAGTCGACTCAAAGCGTTGGTTCAAACAGGGAAGAAAGTGGGAAAGCTGTAGCATGAATCTAGGACTTGGTTCTAAGAGGAAACGGGGGAAAGTAGTAATATCTGTCACTGTTTAAATAACCGTATTTCGTATTTGCGCAAACAGGGATGTCTGTCTCCATATCATTTCGGGATGTCTGTCTCCGTATCGTTTCTATCCACGCAATCAAAAGCACACACCTCAGTTTTAGTACAACTGCGCAAAATGAGATGGCTATCCCTCGTTGCCGTCGTCTAACCTCCCGTCCTCAAGGTATCCCTACATTGGTAGTACCTAAGGTAGAATGACCAACGCAATCTAAAAGAAGCTGATTCGTACGTTTTACTTCCTGATTGCAGTGCAGGGACGAGCGAAAACAACTGCATGCTAGTCCGGAATGCACTTTCTACCAGTTCATCCATGGACCGAGGACTAGCTGGCATGGCTGCATGGCGGTTTTTTGGACAGGTGCGCGGACAAGAGGCATTATGGTCTGCTTATTTCTGCAAATAGCGGTGCTTAAATTTAGTGGAATGCACAAGCATTTCAGCTGGTCAGTACACTGCATGGTTCAGTTCAGCATTCCAGCTGAGACCACAATTATAATTGGTTATTCTGGAATGAGAGAACCTAACCCTGAATGGTGGCAACAAGAAAAAACCAGAGTGAACTCCAGGAAATTCAAGCCTGCCGGGAGGCCCTTTGCTCAGAGAAGCCTTGCTTGTTTTTCCTGATTTGTAAACCTTCTCACAAGTTTGTCTTTTGCTGTGAACTAGTATATGTTTGTTATGTTCTATGCATCATTGAGATGTATAAAATTGCTTAACTTATGCTTTTCAAGTTTTTTATGAAGACGAGTTTAATGTGAGTGTTCCACATGAGCGCTGGACTAGCATGTGAACGTTTGGAATTTATTACATTGTGGCCTCAATTAACTGCATGAACCACTGTAACAAGATACGTAGTTGCTTATATGTCAGACAACAAATTGTTGATTGTTAGCTGGTCGATAGCCTAGTGTTGAAGCGAGCTGAGCCAATGTGCCGTGTTTTGCACAACTGCTTACAAGTGGGGTAGCACCAACAGTGTTTACAAGTACTTATGTATACGTCGGCGCATGGTTCTCGAACGAGTGCTCTATTTCATCAAAACACACACTGCTCGTATGATAAACTGTGACAACTTATGTCTTACCATGCCATATTCATGAAAAAACTAGTGAGGACGCATTTGTTTCGGCAACAATTACGATGGTTCTCACATGATTCACGGGCACACAAAAGTAGCAGCAGTTCCCATAGACGGATTCAAACAGAGTACTAGCCCCAGAGGGGTCGATAACAGGCAAGGTTCGGATAATTAGACACAATCCAAACTACTATTAAACACTAGCTGGGGAAACTATTTCATGCCTCGATCTAATTTGGGCTGGACACAAGATGGACCTTGCCATGAACATCATCGAGGACGTCCCGTAGCAGCTCAATCCTGTGAACCTTCATGAAGACAACCTTGTGGCCTTGCCACTAATAAACTTGTTTGTGGAGGCATGCCACGTCATCTTCCTGGATAAGCTTGACAAGAACAGTATGCCTCACAAACGAAGGAGTAGCTTTGAACTTCTTGTGCTTCAGTACACCCTGGATAACACGCCTGACAACAGTGAGGCTGGAATACAATTCTTCATTGGTATAACCGCAAATGGCTTCCAGGATCCAACAGCCTAAGAACTCTGTTTTCCCATTGCGTATATTCAGGTCGTCCGCCTCATAGCGAGTGACATGTACAACCACACAATCCTTGTCTGCATCAGGGCTCTAATTGAAACAGAAACAAATTCTGAATTACTTTTCAGTATAAGAAACACAAGTTATTTAAACCACTATGTATAGCATGGCATCGAAGCTAATAAAATTTTGCATTATTAATCACCACATACTTCCTTTTCTAAAAAACTCACCACATACTTAGATGAAAAACCACAATCGAGATCGGCAAAGAAGGAAATCACCTTGGGCAGCTCAGCGGGGGGGGGGGGGGGGACACATCCTCAAAGGGGGAAAATTGCTCCTGCAGTGCCACGGGGGCTGTAACCTCAAACGGGGCGTTGACCATATCAGTAGTGGCCGTGAGCGTATCTGGGGTCGGCTTGGTGGTTGCCTCCATCTTCTTGGAGCTCTCTGTCTCGTGGGGATCAGCCTCCCGCGTCTGCTCGAATATCAGCAGATCTTTGCCTGGTTCTCCTTGGTCCATCATGAACCTGACGAATACTAGGAGACCACTGAAAGGAAAACACAATCGCAATAACAATGAAACAAAAAAGAGAGTGAGGATCGTTTACTACTTTGCAAAAGTTCTTTTTTTTCTCTGAACGAAAATATACCAACATCACGGATCCGCTTACCTTTCCTTTGTTCGGAGAGAAGAACAGTGCAGATGCGAGTGTTGCCTTTCTTGAAGACGGTGAGGGAGAAGGGGATTCAGCGAAGAGTGAAATGATGGTTGCTTCGTCCGTCAAACCTAGACTGCTGGGAGGTGGGGTTTTGTGATACGACGGCTCGTTACTGCTGCGCTACGACTGGGGTGACTCTCCGCCTGCATACTTCCTTCTAATTTGGTGGATGGCATTTGGGCCCGCGCGCTGCATGGCCCGCATGTCGGTGAACAAAAGTATAACGGCATTCAGTAGAGGGAGACGTTTCAATGACCTAGGAGGAGCCATAAGCGGTAGAGTGTCTCCACTGTACTAGTAGTAATTGTTTTTCTGGGTAGCTGTAGAGTGTCTCCACTTTACTAGCAGTAATTGTTTCTTTGGGCCCAAGACAAAACAGCCCATCCACACTAGTGTAACGCCCTCGATGCGGCTATAGCTCCCACGTGTCGAGGCACGACTTAGAGACATAACCGCATTGAAAGCAATGTCGCAAGTCAGGCAATCATTACAACATCCCATGTAATATATAATAAAAGGGGGAGATACATAGTTGGCTTACACTCGCCACGTCACATCAGAGTACATAAATAACATCCATCATGCAAACACTCATGGCCCGACTACGACGCCAAAATAGAAGAAAACCCAACATGCGACAAGGCCCTGAATCGAACCCCAACTAGGCACCACTACTGATCATCAGGAAAAGACACGTAGTATCGCTGAGAGTCCTCGTCGAACTCCCACTTGAGCTCGTACTCGTCACCTGGAGCGGAATCACCTGGACCTGCATCTGGAGTTATAGTATCTGTGAGCCACAGGGACTCAACAATCTCACATCCTCACGATCAAGACTATTTAAGCTTATAGGGAGGGTAAGGCAATTATAAGTGGAGCTGCAGCAAGCGACTAGCATATATGGTGGCTATCTTATTCGCAAAAGAGAGCGAGAAGAGGAGGCAAAGCGCGAGCGAGAATCTAGAGGAACAACCTGCGCAAACATAACTCCAACACCGTGTCCACTTCCCGGACTCCGCCGAGAAGAGGCCATCACGGTAACACACACGGTTGATTCATTTTGAATAATTAAGGTTCAAGTTATCTACAATCGGACATTAACAAATTCCCATCTGCCCATTACCGCGGGCACGGCTTTCGAAAGTTCAATCCCTGCACGGGAGTCCCAACTTAGCCCATGACAAGCACTCACGGTCAACGAAGGAATAGACCTCCACCCGAGACACACCGATCAGGCTCGGTAACCCGGTACAACAAGACAATTCGACAGGTTAAAACAAGACCAGCAACACCGCCCGAATGTGCCGACAAATCCCGATAGGAGCTGCACATATCTCTTTCTCAGGGCACACTCAGATGAGACATCCTACGAGTAAAACCAACCCTCAAGTTGCCCCGAGGTGGCCCCGCAGTCTACTCGGTCGGACCAACACTCAGAGGAGCACTGACTCGGGGGGGGGGGGGTTTAAAATAAGATGACCCTTGGGCTCCGGTAACCCAAGGGAAAAAGAGGCTAGGTGGCGAATGGTAAAACCAATGTTGGGCATTGCTGGAAAAGCTTTAATCAAGGCGAACTATCAAGGGGTTCCCATTATAACCCAACCGCGCAAGGAACACAAAATCCAGGAACATAACACCGATATGACGGAAACTAGGGCGGCAAGAGTGGAACAAAACACTAGGCGAGAGGCCGAGCCTTGCACCCTTTACCAAGTATATAGATGCATTAAGATAACATAGCAATATAATGATAATCCCGACAAGTAAGTAAATGTTCCAACGAGGAACGGCTTCCAGTCTTCACCTGCAACTAGCAACGCTATAAGAGGGGCTGAGCAAAGCGGTAACATAGCCAATCAATGGTTTGCTAGGACATGGGGGGTTAGAGGTTCAACATGGCAATTGGGAGGCTGACAAGCAAATGGTAGGCATCGTAGCATTGGCATAGCAAAGAGTGAGCAAACTAGCATAGCAAAGATAGTAGTGATTTAGAGGGTATGATCATCTTGCCTGCACAGTTGTCAGAGTTGACTGGATACTCACAAGCAAACTCAACGGGCTCCTCGGTAGCGAACTCGTCTCCCGGCTCTACCCAAACAAGACAAACACGCAACAAGGATACAATCAACCATGTGCAAGACCAAGCAATAAGATGAAATGATGACATGCTATGCGGGATGCAAAATGCAAGATATGACAGGAAATGCATGAACCTGGCCCCAACTTGAAAAACCAAGTGTGCCACTGGATAGAGGGTATGAAATCACTTGAAAACTATATAAAGACCATTGGAATCGGAGTTACGGTTTGGAAATGGCAATCGTTTTAAGATATGACACCGGTCTGCGATTTACAGCAAGTAGGCATCTAAACGCAATGCAACGAACATGCTACAGCCACCAAACATGACAACAAAATACATGGCAGGGATGCACACATGATGCTTAACAAAATACTAGCACTGAGCCACGGCCAATTCATCCATTATGAGGTTCAAACAAGCATGACAAAAACGCAAATGCAAAACAGATTCCAGACTTAGTGAAATTAACACTTGTCTAAAATTCAGATCACGAAGCCCTCTTCGGAGCATCAAAACAACATGATACATGACCTGATTATGACAAAGAAGAACATGGAATGGAGCTACTCAACAAGCTTAACAAAAGACCCAAAGTGACCTGGGGCCAAAAGGGATCACAAAATATACTAACGGGCACACGAACATAGCAAAAACACAATCAGTTTTCAGACTTAGTGAAAACTGAGACATGCTGAAATATAACTCACGAAGGCATGTAAACGAGCTCGATGCACTCACCACGGTGCAAGTAATGGCAAGGCAGGCATACATCCATTAATAAGGCACAAAATACAAGCTATACATGGCAAGAACAATGGCATAGCACGCACGGATCAACTACAATAGCATCGGCAAAATCGCAAACGAGTTGACGATCTGCCCAGATTCACAACGAAGCGAAAGTAGAGCTCGATTGACTCAAGCTAGGGTGGTCCATAATTTCAAACAAAGACATTGATGGATAGAGAATAACATGATTAACAAAACTCCTTTACTGATCATCCTCAAAAGAGGCACAGATCACTAGGAAACAAGCTGAACATATGGCATCCTGAACTAAAATATCTTAGACTTAGTGAAAACAACTAAGTCCCTGAAAACAGATTTACCGGGTGCCTTACTTTGCAAGCTTGCACAAGTCACCACACACATCCTAAAAATTCATGGGTTGCACCTCTGGAAAGAAGACAAAATCCTTAACAAAACATATGAAGGACTCACAGGCATAGCATGCACACAATAATCATGGCAAAAATGACAAAAGTCTAAGATGAATTAGCAGATCTGTCAATTAACTCATGAAGCCTCCTTCTAACAGAATTTTGGGCATCAAGATGAGCTCAAATGAAAATGATGCAATGGAATTAAATGATGTACTCGTTGAGGCGAACATTTTGATATACTATATGTCCAAATCGGAGCTACGGATGCAAAGTTACGGGGCCTCGAACAGAAGCATATGGAGTAAAAATTCTGAGGACTTAGTAAAAAAAGAGGGGTCAACCCTAGTCTCTCCTCAGATCCAGATCGGGGCGCGGTTCCCGAGGCGGCGGCCGGCGACGAGGCGGCCGGCGGAGGCGGGGGCCCGGCCGCGGCGGCGACTTGGCGCGGTGGGGCGGCGCGATCTTCGAGGCGGCCGGTGTCGGGCTCTCCTCTCGCCGGCGATGAGGAATGGGGCGGCCGGCGCCGGACTCGGGTGCGGGCGGCGGCCGGTCGCGGAGGGGGCGAAGGCGGCGCGGGCGGCGGGGTAGGCGAGGCTGGCGGCGACGACTTCGGGCCGCGGGGGCCGGGAACGGGCCTCCCGGGCCGGCGGCTGAGAGGCGGCGAAGTGGGGCGCTCGCGCCACGTGGCGCGCCCCGGTAGGCGGCGGCGAAGTGTGCGGGGGGGGGGGGGGGGTCGGACGTTGTCCGGCTCGCCCGAGATCTGTTTTTTTGGCTAGGGTTTCGGGGGGAGGAGAGATCCGAAAACGGGGGGTGTATATATAGGCATAGGAGGAGCTAGGAGAGTCCAAATGAGGTGCGGTTTTTGGCCACGCGATCGTGATCGAACGCTCTAGATGATGGAGCAGAGTTTGGTGGGTTTTGGGCCAAATTGGAGGGGTGTTGGGCTGCAACACACACGAGGCCTTTTCGGTCCCTCGGTTAACCGTTGGAGTATCAAACGAAGTCCAAATGATACGAAACTTGACAGGCGGTCTACCGGTGGTAAACCAAGGCCGCTTGGAAAGTCTCGGTCCAATCCGGAAATGTTTAATCCCCACACACGAAAGAAAGCTAGAAATGGCCACCGGAGGAGAACGAAGCGCCGGAATGCAAAACGGACAACGGGGAAAATGTTCGAATGCATGAGATGAACACGTATGCAAATGCAATGCACATGATGACATGATATGAGATGCATGAAAAAGAAAACAACACACGGAGACAAAGACCTGAACCCGAGAAATAAATATAACTTAACACCGTAAATGGCAAGAGTTGGAGTACAAATAGGGAAAGTTACATCCGGGGTGTTACAACTCGGAAATAGTAAAATCAATTCAAAGGCCCATATATTTACTGAATTGACGGATGGGTATGTCGAAGAGCAAAAAAAGGAGTTTCAGGTGGGCAAAAGAGCTTCTGAACGTGCTGGGCTTCTATTTACAACATATTGTGGTCATAATCGAGTACATTTTACGACCCAGGATGTTCATTCTATGGACCTGATCGATCCATTTGACTGTGACTGCCGAAAACAGTGCTGGAGTTAGATGTTGTTGCCCTTTTCAATCTGGTTTTTTTGTAAACCTGATGAACAATTAACCCTCGTGCTTTTGTACAGTTTGTAAGCTGGAGTTAGATGTTCCTCCCCTTTTCAACTCGGCTGTGACTGTCATATTTTCTTTGAAACAAGGCAAATGGCTTGCCATTCGTTTAATTTAGAGTGAAATATTGTAACAAATCCCAACCAAGGGAAATAACATCACTCTCGCCGGCTGCTTGAGCTCACTGTGCATTACAGAAGCCAAGTGATTAGCCCCCACCAGCACCCACAAACTTATTTTGAACTAGCACATCAAATGGGCTGTAAATTTTCATAGGAAAGGCTGCATGACCGTGACAGATTTGGATTCTGACATTTAGGACCCGTGAGGAAATATCCTATCCAAGGTGGTGTCGACTTACTAGCCAGTCAACAAACGATTCTGCCTACCAGCCGTTGGATTGACATCCAACATATGTCGTGTATCTTCTATCTCTTGCCTTCTTCTTCCTCTAGCAGCCCAAACCAAACCACCCCATCGGCTCCGCCTGCTCCCGCCTCCCATGGCTGGCTGCGCCTCTGCTGCCCTACCGTACGTACCCTCCAACGTTGGCCAGTCCCTCCCTCTATTCCCCCACACGTCATGTTATTCTCCGACGACGTCAGCCCCAACACGCACCCATGCCTGAACCAGTCAACCCTCGTACTCCCCTTTGCCTGCGACTGGACCGGCGCATCTTCAACGGCTCCTGTTTGTTCCGTCTGAGGCCTCACCGTCGTCCTCCGCCTTGCGGCCTTGGTTCGCTCGCCGTGCGCGGTGCGCCACCCTCTTGCGTTGTCAACGTCATCAACAACTGAGAGGAACAAGGAGATGCCTGTACGTGGAGAGGATGACAGTAGGGACCCACCAGCGTCATGGCAGTACGCAAGCAAGTGCCTCTATAGTACAAGCCCAAAAATATGGTTCCTCCTAATGGTTGGACATCTGGGGCTCACGCCATTGTCAACGTAGTCAATAAACGAGAGAATTACACTACGAGCGGCTGACACCAGGGACCCAGCAAGTCACGCACTTTTTTGAGGAACAAGCAGTTGTTATTTATACTAGTTTTAGCGACGGATCAGGGTAACAACGGGGCTGTGCGGGGGCTGTGGCCCGTCTAGCCAGGGTTTTATTTATGTTTACCACATCATGAGCCCAGTTGTGTTTTTTTCTTGCTAAAAATGGCTAGCCCAGTTCTATTTTTTAAAGAAATACCCAAACAAGGCCTACTTGCTTTATCGGCCCTGCTGGGCTGCAAATCTTTCAAGACGAGGAGAGTTTCATTCGGTTTGCCCAGAAATGGGCTGTACATTTTTAAAACATTTTTTTTCATTACAAGATCTTAAATTCCATTGATTTTTATGCGTGGAAAATTATTTGGATTTTATATTTATATAAATTATTTTCAAAATAGTTTGAATGTGAATCGATATTTCTGGATTAAAAACAGTTGACCACACCGAAATATGCAAAATTCCGTATACTTTTTAACCGTGGCCACAATATGGGGTGTAATGCTAACAAAAAAAAGATGGGCTCCAAAAAAATTCTTAAGAATTAGCAAATGGGCTGTACATTATTAGAAATAATGGCAGATGGGCTGTATGCTGTTTTCCACAGATTTGAGGCTGACTTGTGCGCCTACTACAGGTTGACGCGTATGCTTTCATAAAAAAGGTTGACGCACACGCAACGCCCTGTCAACTTAGTCAACACACGAGAGAGTGACTGTTGGATGTCCATCCAACGACCGTCGTGCTTCTTCAATCTCTGCTCTTCATGCTCTAGCCGCTCAACCAAGCGCCGGCGGGACTGCCTGCTCCCTCCTCCCGCGGCCGGCTATGCTGCCGTGCAGGCCTCACGGCCCCACCGTATTCCCATCGCTGGCCTAGCCATCCCTCTACTCACCCACACATGCTGTTATTCTCCGACAACGGCAGACGAACCAGTAAACCCTCGTACTCCTCCACGTGGGAAACAACTGCCAAGTATTCCCTGGCTCCATGTTGTTCCCTTCCTAGGCCTCGCCGTCGTCCACCGCCCTGGTGCTCTCGGCACGGCCTGGTCAACGTGGTCAATGAACGACATCCATCGGAAGTGGACTATACGTGGAGAGGCTGACAGCTGGGTCCACGGCCGCACGCAAGGAAATGCCTCCTTATTACGTGCAAAATAATGATTCCTCCACCTGACAGCTAGGACCCACAGGAAGGGCCTCTGTATTTCACGAAAAAACGTTCCCCCCGCTGATAGGTCGGACCCACCAGCTATATCTTCGCACGCAAGGAAGTGCCTCCTTATTACGAACAAAAAATGAATACCCCTTGCTAGCTAGGACCCACCATATTGTTGGGCTGACTTGTGGGCCTACTAAGTTGACGGGGGCGGAGGGCTTTGTCAATACTCCAGTGACCGTATGATGTCCATCCAACGGCCATAGTGCTTCTTCAACCTCTGGTCTTCTTGCTCCAGCCGCCCAAAGCAGCGCCGGTCGTGCCGCCTGCTCCTGCCTCCCGTGGTCGGCTGTGCTACCGCGGAGGCCTCACCGCCCCCATACTACTCCCACCACTGGCCAGGCCATCCCTCCACTCACCCACACCCCCTGTTATTCTGCGGCGACGGCAGCCTCACACCGCAGCCGAACCAGTGAACGCTCGTACTCCTCTCCGCGTGGGCATCCACTGCCGCGTCTTGCCCGGCTCCGCGTCGTCCCCTTCCTAGGCCTCGGCGTCGTCCACCGCCGTGGTGCTCTCGGCGCGGCGTGGTTAATGTGGTTAACGACCGACTTCCATCGGAAGAGTACTGTACGTGGAGAGGCTGACAGCTGGGTCCACGGCGGCCGCAAGGAAGTGCCTCCTTATTACGCAGAAAATAATTATTCCTCCACCTGATAGCGGGGACCCACCGGACGGGCCACCAGTATTTTGCGAAAAAAATCGTTTCCCCCTGACTGCTGGGACCCATCGGACGGGCCACCGTATTTCGCGAAAAAAACATTCCCCCCGCTGTTAGCTCGGACCCACCGGAAGTGCCTCCTTATTACGCACAAAAAAAATGAATACTCCCCCGGCTAGCTGGGACCCACCTTGGTGGGAGGCTGACTTGTGGGCGTACTAAGTTGACGGGGATGAAGGGCTTTGTCAACTTAGTCAATATGAACGATTCTAGCTCCAGTGACCGTACGATGTCCATCCAACGGCCGTAGTGCTTCTTCAACCTCTGGTCTTCTTGCTCCAGCCGCCCAAAGCAGCGCCGGTCGTGCCGCATGCTCCTGCCTCCCGTGGCCGGTTGTGCTGCCGCAGAGGCCTCACCGCCCCTACTATTCCCACCGCTGGCCAGGCCCTGTGGCGACGACAACCTGATAACCCACAAGTATAGGGGATCGCAACAGCTTTCGAGGGTAGAGTATTCAACCCAAATTTATTAATTCGACACAAGGGGAGCCAAAGAATATTCTCAAGTATTAGCAGCTGAGTTGTCAATTCAACCACTCTGGAAACTTAGTATCTGCAACAAGGTGTTTAGTAGCAAAGTAATATGATAATGATGGTAATGGTAACAAAAGAGTAATGAAAGCAAAGTAATGTTTTTAGTATTTTGTAGTGATTGTAACAATAGCAACGAGAAAGTAAATAAGCGTAAACCAGTATATGGAAAGCTCGTAGGCATCGGATCAATGATGGATAATTATGTCGGATGTGGTTCATCATGTAACAGTCATAACATAGGGTGACACAGAACTAGCTCCAATTCGTCAATGTAATGTAGGCATGTATTCCGAATATAGTCATACGTGCTTATGCAAAAGAACTTGCATGACATCTTTTGTCCTACCCTCCCATGGCAGCGTGGTCCTAATGGAAACTAAGGGATATTAAGGTCTCCTTTTAATAGAGAACCGGAACAAAGCATTAACACATAGTGAATACATGAACTCCTCAAACTACGGTCATCACCGATAAGTATCCCGATTATTGTCACTTCGGGGTTAACGGATCATAACACATAATAGGTGACTATAGACTTGCAAGATAGGATCTAGAACTCTCATATATTGATGAAAACATAATAGGTTCAGATCTGAAATCATGGCACTCAGGCCCTAGTGACAAGCATTAAGCAGAGCAAAGTCATAGCAACATCAATCTCAGAACATAGTGGATACTAGGGATCAAACCCTAAAAAAACTAACTCGATTACATGGTGAATCTCATCCAACCCATCACCGTCCAGCAAGCCTACGATGGAATTACTCACGCACAGCGGTGAGCATCATGAAATTGGTGATGGAGGATGGTTGATGATGACGACGGCGACGAATCCCCCTCCCCGGAGCCCCGAACGGACACCAGATCAGCCCTCCCGAGAGGTTTTAGGGCTTGGCGGCGGCTCCGTATCGTAAAACGCGATGAATTCTTTTCTCTGGTTTTTTTCTCCTCGAAACACAATATATAGAGTTGGAGTTGGAGTCGGGGGGTCTCCAGGGGGCCCACGAGGTAGGGGGCGCGCCCTAGGGGGGCGCCCCCCACCCTCGTGAGAAGGGTGTGGGTCCCCTGGTCTTCATCTTTGGCGAGGATTTTTTATTATTTATTGTAAGATATCCCGTGGAGTTTCAGGTCATTCCGAGAACTTTTGTTTTCTGCACATAAAACAACATCATGGCAATTTTGCTGAAAACAGCGTCAGTCCGGGTTAGTTCCATTCAAATCATACAAGTTAGAGTCCAAAACAAGTGCAAAAGTGTTTGGAAAAGTAGATACGTTGGAGACGTATCAACTCCCCCAAGCTTAAACCCTTGCTTGTCCTCAAGCAATTCAGTTGACAAACTGAAAGAAATAAAGAAAAACTTTTACAAACTCTGTTTGCTCTGGTGGTTGTAAATATGTCAAGCTAGCATTCAAGTTTTCAGCAAAGATTATAACTAACCACATTTGCAATAATTCTCAGGTCTCATGATTACTCATATCAATAACATAATCAACTAGCAAGCCATAATAATAAATCTCGGATGACAACACTTTCTCAAAACAATCATAATATGATATAACAAGATGGTATCTCGCTAGCCCTTTCTGAGACCGCAAAACATAAATGTAGAGCACCTTTAAAGATCAAGGACTGACTAGACATTGTAATTCATGGTAAAAGAGATCCAATAATAGTCACACCCAATATAAATTAACAGTGATGAATGCAAATGACAGCTGCGCTCTCCAGCTAGTGCTTTTTAATAAGAGGGTGATGACTCAACATAAAAGTAAATAGATAGGCCCTTCGCAGAGGGAAGCAGGGATTTGTAGAGGTGCCAAAGCTCGGTTTTAAAATAGAGGTGAATAACATTTTGAGCGGTATACTTTCATTGTCAACATAACAACCGAGAGATGGCGATATCTTCCATGCTACACACATTATAGGCGGTTCCCAAATAGAATGGTAAAGTTTATACTCCCCCTCCACCAACAAACATCAATCCATGGCTTGCTCGAAAGAACGAGTGCCTCCAACATACATCAGGTCCCAGGGGGAGTTTTGTTTGCAATTATTTTGATTTAGTTTGCATAAAGCATGGGACTGGGCATCCCGGTGACCAGCCCTTTATCTCGTGAGTGAGGAGCGGAGTCTACTCCTCTTGAGAATAACCCGCCTAACATGGAAGATACAGACAGCCCTAGTTGATACATGAGCTATTCGAGCATACAAAACATGATGATTATTTGAAGGTTTAGAGTTTGGCACATACAAATTTACTTGGAACGGCAGGTAGATACCGCATATAGGAAGGTATAGTGGACTCATGTGGAATAACTTTGGGGTTTAAGGAGTTTGGATGCACAAGCAGTATTCTCGATTAGTATAGGAGAAGGCTAGCAAAAGACTGGGAAGCGACCAACTAGAGAGCGACAACAGCCATGTACATGCATTAAAATTAATAAACATTGGATGCAAGCATGAGTAGGATATAATCCACCATGAACATAAATATCGTGAAGGCTATGTTGATTTGTTTCAACTACATGCGTGAACATGTGCCAAGTCAAGTCACATAAATCATTCAGAGGAGGATACCACCCTAACATACCACATCATAACCATTTTAATAGCATGTTGGCATGCAAGGTAAATCATTATAACTCATAGCTAATCAAGCATGGCACAAGCAACTATGATCTCTAATTGTCATTGCAAACATGTTTATTCATAACAAGCTGAATCAAGAACGATGAACTCATCATATTTACATAAACAAAAGAGGTCGAGTTCATACCAGCTTTTCTCATCTCAGTCAGTCCATCATATATCATCATAATTGCCTTTCACTTGCACGACGGAATGATGTGAATAATAATAAAAGTGCACGTGCATTGGACTAAGCTGGAATCTGCGAGCATTCAATAAACAGGAGAAGACAAGGCAATATGGGCTCTTTTGTCGGATAAATAATAATGCATGTAAGAGCCACTTCAACAATTTAATCAAGGTCTTCTCCTACTGACCCCCAAAGAAAAGAAAAGAAATAAAACTATTTACACGGGAAAGCTCCCAACAAGCAAAAGAAGAACAGGAAATATTTTTGGGTTTTCTTTTTAATTACTACTACAGCATGGAAAGTAAATTAATTAAAAGCATATCAAATAATTTTTTGGTTTTTTCTTAAGGTTCATCAAACACACAAGAAGAAAGCATAAAAAGAAAATAAACTAGCATGGATGATACAATGAAAAAGTATGAGCACCGACATCTGGCAATGAGTGTGTGTGAACATAAATGTAATGTCGGTGAGAAATACATACTCCCCCAAGCTTAGGCTTTTGGCCTAAGTTGGTCTATGGCCATGGCTGGCCTGGCTGATATCCATAACGCTATGTTTGGATGTACGCATTGAGAGGTAGTATTGACATTGGGCATTTGTAACTACCGAATGCCAGCGTTTGGATGTCTTTAGTATTCGGTCGCGGAATTACAGCCTGATATTGGACACAGCCCGCCAAGACTAGCGAGTCCCCGCGCGAATTCCTCGCCTCCCCGCTCGGTTTTCGGGTGAAATTGCCCAACCCCGCTCCCTTTACGTCTCCGTCCCTTCCCCAAAACAAAAAAAACAGAGCAGGCGCGCGGAGCAAGGAGAAGCGGCGCTCATATCTCGCCGTCCTCCGCCTTCTCTCCCGTCTCTGGTAGGTCTCCTCCTTCCCCGCCGCCCTCCTTCTTCTCCTCTAAATCTGAATCTGGCAGGCCTTCTCCCTATGGTTCACACCCCCCCTCACGACCCCAATCCTCCCCAATCTCCTACCCGCCTCTGTCCCCTGCGCCCCCGCCGCCGGTCAGCCATCCCCTGAACGGCCCTCCCCCAGCCCTGTTCCTCTCCCACCCATATCCCTCTTCTTTCTCTCTGACCCATCCCTAATCCCATAGCCCTCCCTCCCGGTCAGATCCAATGGCCTCCCCTCCCTGTTCCCCATCAGTTGTCCCTCCCTCTGCCCCATGGTCGCCCCTCCGCCTGTCAATCGTTGCCTTTCCCTTTGCATACATCCAACTTTTGCATGCTAAGATACTAGCTTACTAATTGTCTCTCTTAATTTAATTTTGCAGGTTATTTGGCTTGGTTTGGCACATCCCTGGGCTGACTGAAGGTATATTAATCAGTAATTTGTGCTTTTCACAAGGAACAAATATTTTCAGTTTGGTCATGCCTTCATATGATGTATAGAAAAAATCAGTATACCTCATAGTGAAGGCTTCTTGTACCATGTCTTATATGACTGAATGCTTGCTGAAATTTTGATACTTGTTGTAGCACACATTAGTACATCAGTCTTAGCTGCAGCATATGACTGAATGCTTGTCTTTCATGGCTGATTGATTGCTTGTTTTGGCATAATTTTAGATAGCTTGTTGCACGGTGTCTTGCTTATAGCTATTCATATATGAACGATTGATAGCTTGCTTGATTGCTTGTCTCCCGCTGATTGATATCTTGCTTGCTGAATTTTTGATGGCTTGTCTTTCATGGCTAATTGAATGAGGCATTCATGTCTAATTTCTGAAATGTAATGTAGCTGCACCATGTCTGACTTGGATTTGGTTGCTTACATAAACGAGGAGAACAAAAGAAGAAAGAGGAGGCGAATAGTTTTGACCAAACTGTACTTTGAATCGTTTCTTCTTGGGATAGCATATCTTAGTACGCAGAGGGCACCAAGGGATTTAGGAAGCTTTACTGACGATGAGGAAAAAAACATTCATCGGAAGTATTTGCTAAAAGGATTGTATGATGGGGCAGAAGTAACATGCTATGATCAGCTACGTTTAACTAAAAGAAACTTCCATGACTTATGCACCATGTTGCGTGAGAGGGCTGGTCTTTGTGACAGTGTCTATGTTTCCGTGGAATAAAAGGTGGCAATGTTCTTGTTGGTAGTTGGCCATGGTATCAAAATGAGGATTCTGGGTGGCACTTACAAGCGCTCCTTATGGACTATTGGTACACACTTTGACGATGTATTAACAGCGATTCTATCTCTAACCGGGGAGTTCATTAAGTTTCCCGATCCTTCTACTCAGCCACCTGATGATTACAAATGGAAGTGGTTTGGTAATGCACTTGGAGCGCTCGATGGGTGTCATGTTGATGTTTGTGTGCTTGTGTGTGACCAAGGGAGATATAGGAACAGGAAGCAAGATATCACCACTAACATGCTTGGTGTGGTTGATTGGAATATGAAATTTATGTATGTCTTGCCTGGCTGGGAGGGTTCAGCTTCTGACTCAATAGTCTTGCGTGATGCAATGAGGTTGAGCCGCCAAGATGCATTTGTCGTACCACATGGTATGACACTTTCTCTTGGTAATTCATTTCTCCTATGTAATTGATAGCTAACTCACTTGCTTGCCACACTAGGGAAATATTATTTAGTTGATGCTGGTTATACCAACGGTCCTGGATTTCTTGCTCCATTCAGATCGACTCGATATCACTTAAAAGAGTGGGTATCAAGTCAACAACAGCCCCAAACTCCTAAAGAGCTGTATAACTTGCGTCATTCCCGAGCTAGAAATGTAGTCGAGAGAACATTTGGGTTGTGGAAGAAAAAGTGGGATTTTCTACGTTGTCAATCTTTCTTTGACATAAAGGACCAGGTATGATGTGTCCATATGGTGGTGAATAAGATGCAAACTAAATGGAAAATGCTTACGATAAACAAATATTATTGCAGGTTCGAATTATTAATGCTTGTTGTGTGTTACACAACTTTGCAAGGGATAGGCATCATGTGATGGATGATTTGTTGTTGGTGGAAGTGGATAATGAAATAGCCTCTTCTGAAGATGATCCTCTAGATGATGCCAACTTAATTAGGAGTGTTCAAGTCAGCACTTCATGGACCAACTTTAGAGAGCAGCTAGCTAATGACATGTTTGATGAGTACCTCGTGAGACATGCTGAACTAGAGTTGGAGTAGGATGTGTGGGTCAACTAGATAATGGTGTACGTTCTCTTTTGTGCTAGCTAGTTGATATGGCTTTGCTAGGATGTGTGGGTCAGCACTGCATGGACTTTGCTTGTGTGATAGCCTAGCTTGCTAATGGTACCTTTTGGGTATTTTGTACATGCCTCATATTAAGAAATTAATATAATATATATATGTGTGTGTGATATTACCTTGCTGTCTTTGTGTTTTAATTTACATGCATCTTACGTTGTCTTTGTGTTTGGATATTATGTGCATGCATTTTCTTGTAGGACCATGGCTGAAGAAGGTGGAAAAAATTTGGTAGAAATTACCTCACATGGACAGATGAAATGGACATTGCACTACTGGAGGTCCTTGTTGAGCATCACAACAATGGTGATCATGCCCAGAATGGATGGAAGTCCCATGTCTACAGTGCTGTTATAGGTAATGTGCGTGAGAAGTGCAATGTGACCATCACAAAGGAAAACATAAGTTCAAGGTGCAAAACCTTTGAAAAGCACTATGAGGCCATTAGCAAGATGCTTTCTCAAAGTGGATTTGGGTGGGATTGGATCAATAACAAGCTGTCAATTGATAGTGAAGATGTGTGGATTAAATATGTCGCGGTAAGAAATTTATCCGTTCCACATTTTGATTGTATTGCACATATGTAAGATATACCTTTCTTTGACAACTCTCTTTGTGTGTGTGTGTGTGTGCAGGCTAACAAGAAAGTGGGATTTTACAAGAACAAGGTCATTAAAAATTTGGATGCTATCACCACCATATACTCAAAAGATCATGCAAATGGTGAAGGTGCTGTCACAAGTGCTGAAACTGTTGTAGAACCAACTATGGAACCCAATGAAGCCTCTCCTGAAGTGCCACACAAAAAACAGCGGACCGATGATGCCATCCTGTGCCTACTTGGGGATATGAAAGGCTCATTTAATGATGCTTTGAAGTCACTTGAGACTTTACCTCTGCCCCAAGTTACGCCTCCTGCTGAAATCCTTGCGACACTTGACATGATCCTTGATTTGGCTCGTGGTGACATATTGCGATCTTATGGTAAGTTGATCCTTAGCGAACGCTTGTACCAAGCACTTCTTGAGCTTCCCATGAACTTCAGGAAGGAATGGTTGTTGATGTTGGAATAGTAGAATGGCTCTTGATAGATAATATGTATGTGTACTGCTACTTTTAGTTCTCCTAGTGTGTGTGAGACTTTTGAACTTGTCCTAAAGTTGCATGGCTGATGCATAAGACTTGTTATGTGTTCTGGATGATGTGAGACATGTTATAATGTGTAAGGGTGTTGGCAAGGCTATCATAATATGCTGCTGCTACCTACAGTTTTGAGCCTATTTTTCACGCTTTTGAATAGTTCATATTGTCCAATGCATGATTATATGGTCCTGTTGCCTATCTACACTTTTCAGCCTATTTTTCATGTATTTTGGACAATTGATGTTGTCTGTACCAATTTTTAAATTATTTGCATGCGATTTTATTGTATTATAATACATAATCTCAAGTATATGGCATGACGATCAGATTTCATTTCGAAACTTGTACAAGCAATTATTATATTGTTCATACACTTCACAATGTCCAATTCTACACTATGGTCATCCAAACAAGATTTGGCATTGCTCCGTCCCTTGAATTCCAAGTGCCCAATACAAGAACATCCAAACACAAAGTGTGGCATTGCAGCTCAATACCAATGCCTTGGGATATTAGGCATTGGAGCCAATGCAATACCAAGGTCTTCAATGTCTACATCCAAACATAGCGTAATAATAGTTGGGGTCGTACTGAGATGCAGCGGCTATCGCCTCCTGAGCTGCAGCGTGGCGACGAGCGGCCTCCGCTCTCCTCTCGTACTCATCTGCCTCCTTCTGGTAATAGTATATCCTCCTCTTGCCTGATAATCAAAGAAAGCGGGAGCAGGGAGAGTAATATGGACAGCACGACGTCTGTCAAAGATTAGTCGGTACTGGAGAGGTGATTCGTTCCTCTCGACAAAGTGGTGGGAAACCATATAATCAAAATCTAAATAAGCAGGAGGCAACTCCATGTCTCCTTCACGAATGTCTATCTCAAGAAATTTGGCTAAGCGGGTTGCATAAATTCCTCCAAAGAAATCTCCATTATGTCTATTATGATGCAACCTACGAGCTACAATGGCTCCCATATGATAAGATTGGTCTCCTGACACAGCACTCCTGAGAATGCTAAGGTCAGGGACACACATGTGACATGCTTCATCCTTAGCATTTATGCACCTAACTATGAAGAGAGCAAAATAATGTATAGCAGGAAAGTGAATGCTCCCTATGGTAGCTTGCGTTATATCTCTGGATTCCCCTACATTTATACTAGCAAGAAAGTTTCTAAATTCAGATTTAGGGGGATCCCTAACACTACCCCATTGTGGAAGTTTGCAAGCAAGAGTGAAATCCTCTAGGTCCATGGTATAAGATTTATCATAAAGATCAAACATGACTAAAGGAGAATTACGTGAAGATGAATACTCAAACCTCCTCACAAAAGAGCTTGTGAGCTCATGATACTGGGGGCATTTGTCTGCCTCAAAGTCCTCAAGATTGGCATTACGCAAATATGCGTTAAATTCTTCTTTAATTCCCGCTTGATCCATAAAATTTTCAGAAGGCCACTCACAAGGACGCACTTGAGCGTCTCTTGGTGGCTCTTCGTCAGCATCACACATTGCAAGCCTGGGTCCTTGCTTCTTTGAAGAACCACCTTGGAACATTTACCTAAGCATATTTATTTCTCTGAAAAAATCTGAAAAAAATTTAGTAACTTCAAAATAAAAGTAAACCAAACTCAATAATATTGATAGCAACTACTCCTACAAGTGCCTAGGGCCTATATCATGCATCAAAGCTACTTTTGACCATATAAATTTGACATGCAAGCTCAAGAACAGGGTCACCTAAGCAACACAAATTTTCAATGAATAAAGCACTAGAACAAAAACTAATTGGACCAATGGAGGAGTCATATACCAAGGAACAATCTCCCGAAGTAGTTTTGTGAGAGGTGCTTTGAGCAAGGAGATCGAAAATGGCAGCAAAACAACCTTGGACTCGGGTTTGAGTTGGCTTTTCGTGTTTGGGGGAGGAAGATGAAGTGTGTGGCTAGAAGAATAAGTGGAGGAGGGCCACCGTGGGCCCACGAGGCAGGGGGCGCGCCCTAGGGGGGTGGGCGCGCTCTCCACCCTCGTGGCAAGGTGGTTGGCCCCCCTGGTGTGTTCTTTGTTCCATGAATCCTCAAATATTCTATAAAAATCATATTTAATTTTCGGGGCATTTGGAGAACTTTTATTTTCGAGGTATTTTTATATTGCACGGATAATCAGATAACAGACAGAAAATTATTTATTTTTACTTTATTTCAACTAAATAACAGAAAGTATAGAGAGGGTACAGAAGGTTGTGGTTCTAGTTTCATCCATCTCATGCTCGTCAAAAGGAATCCACTAACAAGGTTGATCAAGTCTTGTTAACAAACTCATTCCGATTAACATGAAACCGGAGAAATTTCGAATAACACTAGATTACCTCAACAGGGATATGCACATCCCCAATAATAAGTATATCATATTTCTTCTTGACAGTAGGAAGAGGAAATTCAAAACCTCCAAATATAATCGATGGAATTTTTCCGATAGAATTGATACTATGAACTTGAGGTTGTTTCCTAGGAAAGTGTACCGTATGCTCATTACCATTAACATGAAAAGTGACATTGCCTTTGTTGCAATAAGTAACAGCCCCTGCAGTATTAAGAAAAGGTCTTCCAAGGATAATAGACATACTATCGTCCTCGGGAATATCAAGAATAACAAAGTCCGTTAAAATAGTAACGTTTGCAACCACAACAGGCACATCCTCACAAATACCGACAGGTATAGAAGTTGATTTATCAGTCATTTGCAAAGATATTTCAGTAGGTGTCAACTTATTCAAATCAAGTCTACGATATAAAGAGAGAGGCATAACACTAACACCGGCTCCAAGATCACATAAAGCAGTTTTAAAATAGTTTCTTTTAATGGAGCATGGTATAGTAGGTACTCCTGGATCTCCAAGTTTCTTTGATATTCCACCCTTAAAAGTATAATTAGCAAGCATGGTGGAAATTTCAGCTTCCGGTATCTTTCTTTTATTTGTAATAATATCTTTCATGTACTTAGCATAAGGATTTGTTTTGAGTATATCAGTCAATCGCATACGCAAAAATATAGGTCTAATCATTTCAGCAAAGCATTCAAAATCCTCATCATCCTTTTTCTTGGATGGTTTGGGAGGAAAAGGCATGGGTTTCTGAACCCAAGTTTCTCTTTCTTTACCATGTTTCCTAGCAACAAAGTATTTCTTATCATAACGTTGATTCTTTGATTGTGGGTTATCAAGATCAACAGCAGGTTCAATTTCTACATCATTATCACTACTAGGTTGAGCATTAATATGAACATCATCATTAACATTTTCATTAGGTTCATGTTCATTACCAGATTGTGTTTCAGCATCAGACATAGAGATATCATTTGGATTATCAGGTGGTTCAGCAATAGGTTCACTAGAAGTTTGCACAGTTCTATCATTTTTCTTTTTCTTCTTTTTAGAAGAACTAGATGCATCAATTTTATTTCTTTGAGAATCTTGCTTAATTCTCTTAGGGTGGCCTTCAGGATACAAAGGTTCCTGAGTCATTCTACCAGTTCTAGTAGCCACTTTAACAGCATAATCATTTTTCTTACTATTCATCTCATTGAGCAATTCTTTTTGAGCTTTAAGTACTTGTTCTACTTGAGTGGTAACCATAGAAGCATGTTTGCTAACAACTTTAAGTTCACCTCTAATATTAGCCATATAATCACCCAAGTATTTAATCATATCAGCATCTTGTTTTAATTGTCTACAAAAATAAGCATTGAAGTCTTCTTGCTTAAACATAAAATTATCAAACTCATCCAAGCATTGACTAGAAATTTTAGTAGGAGGGATTTCAGCTTTATCATATCTATAGAGAGAATTTACCTTTACTACCTTTGTTGGGTTATCGAGGTCTGGAGGTTCTTCAATAAATAAAGGATTAAAATCATATATTTCTTCATCAGGCGGTAAATTAAGACCATGTATTTCTTCAATAGGAGGTAAATTCTTAACATCTTCAGCTTTAATACCTTTTTCTTTCATAGATTTCTTTGCCTGTTGCATATCTTCAGGACTGAGAAATAGAACACCTCTCTTCTTCGGAGTTGGTTTAGGAATAGGATCATTAATTGGAGCAGGAGCTGGCTCAGGAGCTGGCTCAAGAGGTGCCCAATTATTTTCATTTGTCAACATATTATTCAATAAGATTTCAGCTTCATCCGGTGTTCTTTCCCTGAAAAGAGAACCAGCACAACTATCCAGGTAATCTCTGGAAGCATCGGTTAGTCCATTATAAAAGATATCAAGTATTTCAATTTTCTTAAGAGGATGATCAGGCAAAGCATTAAGTAACTTGAGAAGCCTCCCCCAAGCTTGTGGGAGACTCTCTTCTTTAATTTGCACAAAATTGTATATTTCCTTTAAAGCAGCTTGTTTCTTATGAGCAGGGAAATATTTAGCAGAGAAGTAGTAAATCATATCCTGGGGACTACACACACAACCAGGATCAAGAGAATTAAACCATATCTTAGCATCACCCTTTAATGAGAACAGAAATATTTTAAGGATATAAAAGTAGCGAGATCTCTCATCATTAGTGAACAGGGTGGCTATATCATTTAATTTAGTAAGATGTGCTACAACAATTTTAGATTCATAGCCATGAAAAGGATCAGATTCAACCAAAGTAATTATATTAGGATCAACAGAGAATTCATAATCCTTATCAGCAACACATATGGGTGAAGTAGCAAAAGCAGGGTCAGGTCTCATCCTAGCATTTGGAGATTGCTTACTCCATTTAGCTAATAACCTTTTGAGTTCATATCTATCTTTGCAGGCTAAAATAGCTAAAGAAGCATCTTGATCAAATCAATAACCCTCAGGAATAACAAGTGATTCTTCATCATCACTTTCATCTTCATAATCAGATTCAATATTTTCAATCTCTCTAGCCCTAGCAAGTCGTTCCTCTAGAAAATCACTAAGTGGCATAGTAGTATCAGGCATAGAGGTAGTTTCATCATAAGTATCATGCATAGCAGAAGTAGCATCATCAATAACATGCGACATATCAGAACGAATAGCAGAAGCAGGTGTAGGTGTCGCAAGCTTACTCATAACAGAAGGTGAATCAAGTGCAGAGCTAGATGGCAGTTCTTTACCTCCCCTCGTAGTTGAGGGATAGATCTTAGTTTTTGGATCTCTCAAGTTCTTCATAGTGTCCAGCAGATATAAATCCCAAGTGACTCAAAGAATAGAGCTATGCTCCCCGGCAACGGCGCCAGAAATTAGTCTTGATAACCCACAAGTATAGGGGATCGCAACAGCTTTCGAGGGTAGAGTATTCAACCCAAATTTATTGATTCGACACAAGGGGAGCCAAAGAATATTCTCAAGTATTAGCAGCTGAGTTGTCAATTCAACCACACCTGGAAACTTAGTATCTGCAGCAAGGTGTTTAGTAGCAAAGTAATATGATAGTGATGGTAACGGTAACAAAAGAGTAATGAAAGCAAAGTAATGTTTTTGGTATTTTGTAGTGATTGTAACAATAGCAACGAGAAAGTAAATAAGCGTAAACCAGTATATGGAAAGCTCGTAGGCATCGGATCAATGATGGATAATTATGCCGGATGTGGTTCATCATGTAACAGTCATAACATAGGGTGACACAGAACTAGCTCCAGTTCGTCAATGTAATGTAGGCATGTATTCCGAATATAGTCATATGTGCTTATGGAAAAGAACTTGCATGACATCTTTTGTCCTACCGTCCCGTGGCAGTGGGGTCCTAATGGAAACTAAAGGATATTAATGTCT
This sequence comes from Triticum urartu, assembly GCF_056163025.1. Taxonomy (NCBI): domain Eukaryota; kingdom Viridiplantae; phylum Streptophyta; class Magnoliopsida; order Poales; family Poaceae; genus Triticum; species Triticum urartu. Next base: position 93,553,506 of record NC_141878.1, read on the forward strand.
CCTTTTAATAGAGAACCGGAACAAAGCATTAACACATAGTGAATACATGAACTCCTCAAACTACGGTCATCACCGGTAAGTATCCCGATTATTGTCACTTCGGGGTTAACGGATCATAACACATAATAGGTGACTATAGACTTGCAAGATAGGATCTAGAACTCTCATATATTGATGAAAACATAATAGGTTCAGATCTGAAATCATGGCACTCGGGCCCTAGTGACAAGCATTAAGCATAGCAAAGTCATAGCAACATCAATCTCAGAACATAGTGGATATGAGGGATCAAACCCTAACAAAACTAACTCGATTACATGGTGAATCTCATCCAACCCATCACCGTCCAGCAAGCCTACGATGGGATTGCTCACGCACGACGGTGAGCAGCATGAAATTGGTGATGGAATATGGTTGATGATGACGACGGCGACGAATCCCCCTCTACGGAGCCCCGAACGGACTCCAGATCAGCCCCCCGAGAGGTTTTAGGGCTTGGCGGCAGCTCTGTATCGTAAAACGCGATGATTTCTTCTCTCCTATTGTTTTCTCCCCGAAAGCAGTTATATAGAGTTGGAGTTGGAGTTGGGGGGTCTCCAAGGGGCCCACAAGGTAGGGGGCGCGCCCTAGGGGGGCGCCCCCCACCCTCGTGAGAAGGGTGTGGGCCCCCTGGTCTTCTTCTTTGGCAGGATTTTTTATTATTTATTGTAAGATATCCCGTGGAGTTTCAGGTCATTCTGAGAACTTTTGTTTTCTGCACATAAAACAACATCATGGCAATTCTGCTGAAAACAGCGTCAGTCCGGGTTAGTTCCATTCAAATCATACAAGTTAGAGTCCAAAACAAGGGCAAAAGTGTTTGGAAAAGTAGATACGTTGGAGACGTATCACAGCCTCACACCGCAGCCGAACCATTGAACCCTCGTACTCCTCTCCGCGCGGGCTTCCACTGCCGCGTCTTCCCCGGCTCTGCGTCGTCCCCTTCCTAGGCCTCCCCGTCGTCCACTACCGTGGTGCTCTCCGCGCGGCGTGGTCAACGTGGTCAAGGAACGACTTCCATCGGAAGAGTACTGTACGTGGAGAGGCTGATAGCTGGGTCCACGGCCACAGCCTAGTTTTTTTTGTGATTTTCCAAGTAAGTCACTTTGTCAGGCCTGTTGGGTTGCTAATCTTTCAAGACGAGGAGAGCTTTCATTCGGCTGGCCGAGAAAATGGCCCATCAGTAATGAGAAATGGGTTGTACATTTTTAAAACACATCAAACCAGCAATTAGTTTCAAATATCTTTTTTTTCATTTCAAGATTTTAAATTACATTAATTTTTATGCGTGGAGAATTTGTTGGATTTTATATTGATATACATTTATTTTTAAAATCAATTTGAATGTGAGTCGAAATTTCGGGATTAAAAACAGTTCGGACCGCACCGAAATATGCAAAATTTCATATACTTTTTTAACCGTGGCCACAATATGGGCTGTAATGCTAACAAAAAGAATATGGGCTCCAAAAAAACCTTAAGAATTAGCAAATGGGATGTAAATTATTAGAAATAATTGCAGATGGGTTGTATGCTGTTTTCCACAGATTTGAGGCTTTCCTAAAAAAAGGTTGACGCACAAGCACTGACTGTTGGATGTCCATCCAACGGCTGTCGTGCTTCTTCAATCTCTACTCTTCCTGCTCCAGCCGCTCAAACAAGCGCCGGCGGGACTGCCTGCTCCCTCCTCCCCGCGGCCGGCTGTGCTGCCGCGCAGGCCTCACCGCCCCACCGTACTCCCATCGCTGGCCTAGCCATCCCTCTACTCACCCACACCTGCTGTTATTCTCCGGCAACGGTAGACGAACCAGTAAACCCTCGTACAGTCGTACTCCCCTCCGTGTGGGAAACAACTGCCGAGTCTTCCCTGCCTTCATGTCGTCCCCTTCCCAGGCCTCGCCGTCGTCCACCGCCGTGGTGCTCTCGGCGCGGCGTGGTCAATGTGGTCAACGATCGACTTCCATCAGAAGAGTACTGTGCGTGGAGACGCTGACAGCTGGGTCCACGGCCGCAGCAAGGAAGTGCCTCCTTATTACGCGCAAAATAATTATTCCTCCACCTGACAGCGGGGACCCACTGGACGGGCCACCGTATTTCGCGAAAAAAAATGTTTCCCCCTTACTGCTGGGACCCACCAGCTACACCTTCGCATGCAAGGAAGTGCGTCCGGGCAAAAAAAACAAAATGATTCGCCCCCCTGACTGTTGGGACCCACCATCTACATCTTCGCACACAAGGAAGTGCCTCACAGACGGGACCCACCTGGTCGAAGCGTACGTAGCGTTGTCATTCTAGTCGCGAACGTGTACATACATATATACTGGTGGATGTAGAGGCACGCACGTGTCGTAGTAGAGGCGCGCACGTAGCATGTACATGTACTAACAACGGCTAGGGTGCAAGAAAGAAAATACGGCCACGTATGCGTACATACGGGCAGGGTCTCGAACGCCTACTCGCGCATACGTACGGCCAGGGCTCGTTGACATGGCTGGGTCGGAACGGAGAAACAGCGTCGTCGTCGTGTTCATGGGGAGGCAACGGAATGCGTCGTGTTCATGGGGAGGCAACGGAATGCGTTGTGTTCATCGGGAGGCAACGGAACACGTGGGAGCCAACCGGCTGGGTCGGAACGGAATGCATGGTCGTGTTCATCAGGAGGGCTTGGACGGAACAGGCGATGGAAACGAGGCCTGGCGTACCGCACAACGGAGGAAACGGCCTTGTGTTCAACCAGCTATGTTCGAAACAGGATCCTGTTCATCGGGAGGGGTCTGGCGTACCGCAAAACGAACAAAACAGACCTCTTACGGTCGAAACGGGGGTCCTGTTGATCGGGAGGGGTGTGGCGTACCGCAAAACGGACGAAACGGACTTGTTTTGGAGCGCTACGGTCGAAACGGGGGTCCTGTTCATCGGAAGGGGTGCGGCGTACCGCAAAACGGGACTCCACAGGATACTGCTCATCTCCACTGTCGACCTCCTCCAGCCTCCACGGGCTACCGTTGACCTCCTCCAGCCTCCACGGGCTACCGTCGACCTCCTCCAGCCTCCATGGGCTCCTGTTCATCCAGCCTCCACCGCGCGCTACTCCACCGGCTACTGTTCAACCACCCCTCCACGGGCACCCCTCCACCGTCTACTATTCATCCAGCCCTCCACACCATGGGGTCCTGTTCAACCACCCCTCCACGGGCACCCCTCCACCGTCTACTGTTCATCCAGCCTTCCACCACACCACGGGGTCCTGTTCGTCCAGAGGCAACGCCACCGCTCATTGTTCATCCAAACCCCCCGCAATGCTCACTTTTCATCTCAGAGGCACATCGATCGGCTTCAGTTAGCAGCAGTAGCGAAGGAATTGCTTGATCGGGTTCAGTTAATAGCCATCGATCGATCGCTCAGGTTCAGTAATGCGTAGCCTGCAGTGCAATCTCTCAGGTTCAGTTAGATCCCAACGCCTCGCTTGGGTTCAGTTAGAGCCAACGCCTCGCACACACGCGCTTACGTGTACGAGAGAAACACGCATCGCTCGGCCCCCGACCTCCCACCGTAACCGGGAACTCCCCGAAAGTTTCCTCCCCCTCGCTTCTACCATGGTTTTTTCTGTCATGGACGGCCCAAAGAATGTCATGCAGGTGCGTCTCTGGCCCGCCAGGACGAAAAGCCCATTTTCTGTCATGATTTTTTGTCATAGAAGTAGGAGCCCACTACATCTATGATGATACCGGGTTTTGTCAATATTATCGTCATAGAAGTGTCATATGTATGACAGAAAAAAATATCGTTCGGCCCAAAATGTCACGGATGTGTCTTTTTTTTGTAGTGCAAGATCAACAGCAGGTTCAATTTCTATATCATTATCATTACTAGGTTGAGCATCATCATGAACATTATCATTAACATTATCACTAGTTTCAGGTTCATTACCAGATTGTGTTTCAGAATCAGAAATAGAAATATCATTTGGGTTCTCAGGTGGTTGAGCAATAGGTTCACTAGAAGCATGCAAAGTCCTATCATTTTTCTTTTTCTTCCTTTTAGAAGGACTAGGTGCATCTATATTATTTCTCTGAGAATCTTGCTCAATTCTCTTAGGGTGGTCTTCAGGATACAAAGGTTCTTGAGTCATTCTACCACCTCTAGTCATAACTCTAACAGCATTATCATTATTCTTGCTATTTAATTCATTGAGTAAATCATTTTGAGCTTTAAGTACTTGTTCTACTTGAGTGGTAACCATAGAAGCATGTTTACTAATAAGTTTAAGTTCATCTTTGACATTAGCCATATAATCACCCAAGTGTTTAAGCATATTTGAATTGTATTTCAATTGTCTACCAAAGTAAGCATTAAAATCTTCTTGTGTTAGCCATAAATTTATCAAACTCATCTAAGCATGGGCTAGCAAACTTAGTAAATGGGATTTCAGATTTATCATATCTATAGAGAGAATTTACCTTTACTACCTGTGTCGGGTTATCAAGACCATGAGTTTCTTCAATGGGTAAAGGATTAAGATCATATGTTTCTTCAACAGGCGGTAGATTAAGACCATGTATTTCTTCAATATGAGGTAAATTCTTAACATCTTCAGATTTAATACCTTTTTCTTTCATAGATTTCTTTGCCTCTTGCATATCTTCAGGACTGAGAAATAGAATACCCCTCTTCTTCGGAGTTGGTTTAGGAATAGGCTCAGGAATTGGCTCCGGAGGTGTCCAATTATTTTCATTTGTCAACATATTATTCAATAGAATTTCAGCTTCATCCGGTGTTCTTTCCCTGAAAACAGAACCAACACAACTATCCAGGTAATCTCTGGAAGCATCGGTTAGTCCATTATAAAAGATATCAAGTATTTCATTTTTCTTAAGAGGATGATCAGGCAAAGCATTAAATAATTGGAGAGGCCTCCCTTAAGCTTGTGGGAGACTCTCTTCTTCAATTTGCACAAAATTATATATATCCCTTAAAGCAGCTTGTTTCTTATGAGCAGGGAAATATTTAGCAGAGAAGTAATAAATCATATCCTGGGGACTACGCACACAACCAGGATCAAGAGAATTAAACCATATCTTAGCATCACCCTTTAATGAGAACGGAAATATTATAAGGATATAAAAGTAATGAGTTCTCTCATCAGTAGTGAATAGGGTGGGTATATCATTTAATTTAGTGAGATGTGCCACAATAGTTTCAGATTCATAGCCATGAAAAGGATCAGATTCAACCAAAGTAATTATATCAGGATCAACATAGAATTCATAATCCTTATCGGTAACACAGATAGGTGAAGTAGCAAAAGCAGGGTCAGGTTTCATTCTAGCATTTAGAGATTGCTTGTTCCATTTAGCTAATAACATCTTGAGTTCGTATCTATCTTTGCAAGCTAACATAGCTAAAGAAGCTTCTTTATCGAAAACATAATCCTCAGGAATAACGGGCAAGTCTTCATCATCAATTTCATCAGTATTATCTGATTCAATATTTTCAATCTCTTAGCCCTAGCAAGTTGTTCATCAAGAAATTCACCAAGTAGCACAGTAGTATCAAGCATAGAAGTAGTTTCATCATAAGTATCATGTATAGCAGAAGTGGCATCATCAATAACATGCGACATATCAGAACGAATAGCAGAAGCAGGTTTAGGTGTCGCCAGCTTACTCAAAACAGATATAAATCCCAAGTAATCTTGGTTCCCCTCGTAGTTGAGGGATAAATCTTGGTTCTTGGATCTTTCAAGTTCTTCATAATGATAAGCAGATATAAATCCCAAGTAACTCAAAGAATAGAGCTATGCTCCCCAGCAACGGCGCCAGAAAATAGTCTTGATAACCCACAAGTATAGGGGATCGCAACAGTTTTCGAGGGTAAAGTATTCAACCCAAATTTATTGATTCGACACAAGGGGAGCCAAAGAATATTCTCAAGTATTAGCAGCTGAGTTTTCAATTCAACCACACCTGGAAACATAGTATTTGCAGCAAAGTATTTAGTAGCAAAGTAATATGATAGTAGTGGTAACGGTAGCAAAAGGTAACAGTAGTAAAAGTAATGTTTTTGGTATTTTGTAGTGATGATAGCAATAGCAACGGGAAAATAAATAAGCGAAGAACAATATATGGAAAGCTTGTAGGCAATGGATCGGTGATGGAGAATTATGCCGTATGCGGTTCATCATGTAACAGTCATAACATAGGGTGACACAGAACTAGCTCCAGTTCATCAATGTAATGTAGGCATGTATTCCGAATATAGTCATACGTGCTTATGGAAAAGAACTTGCATGACATCTTTTGTCCTACCCTCGCATGGCAGTGGGGTCCTAGCGGAAACTAAGGGATATTAAGGCCTCCTTTTAGTAGAGTACCGGACCAAAGCATTAACACATAGTGAATACATGAACTCCTCAAACTACGGTCATCACCGGTAAGTATCCCGATTGTTGTCACTTCGGGGTTAACGGATCATAACACATAATAGGTGACTATAGACTTGCAAGATAGGCTCAAGAACTCTCATATATTGATGAAAACATAATAGGTTCAGATCTGAAATCATGGCACTCGGGCCCTAGTGACAAGCATTAAGCATAGCAAAGTCATAGCAATATCAATCTCAGAACATAGTGGATACTAGGGATCAAACCCTAACAAAACTAACTCGATTACATGATAGATCTCATCCAACCCATCACTGTCCAGCAAGCCTACGATGGAATTACTCACGCACGGCGGTGAGCATCATGAAATTGGTGATGGAGGATGGTTGATGATGACGATGGCGACGGATTCCCCTCTCCGGAGCCCCGAATGGACTCCAGATCAGCCCTCCCGAGAGGTTTTAGGGCTTGGCGGCGGCTCCGTATCGTAAAACGCAATGAATTCTTTTCTCTGGTTTTTTTCTCCCCGAAACACAATATATAGAGTTGGAGTTGGAGTTGGAGGAGCTCTAGGGGGCCCATGAGGTAGGGGCGTGCCCTAGGGGGGCAGGCGCACCCCCACCCTCGTGGACATTTGGTGGGCCCTCTGGCCTTCATCTTTTGAAGGTATTTTTTATATTTTCCAAAAAGTTGCTCTGTGAAGTTTCAGGTCATTCCGAGAACGTTTGTTTCTGCACATAAATAACACCATGGTAATTCTGCTGAAAACAGCGTCAGTCCGGGTTAGTTCCATTCAAATCATGCAAGTTAGAGTCCAAAACAAGGGCAAAAGTGTTTGGAAAGTAGATACGACGAAGAGGTATCAAATAGCACTTTCCAAATAAAAATGGCAGCAGTTCTCGTGAGCGCTAAAGTTTCTGTTTTTTACAGCAGGATTAACAAGACTTCCCCAAGTCTTCCCAACGGTTCTACTTGGCACAAACACTAATTAAACACAAAAAACACAACCAAAACAGAGGCTAGATAAATTATTTATTACTAAATAGGAGCAAAAAGCAAGGAATAGAAATAAATTGGGTTGCCCCCCAACAAGCGCTATCGTTTAACGCCCCTAGCTAGGCATAAAAAGCAAGGATAAATCTAGGTATTGCCATCTTTGGTAGGTAATTCTTCAATGAGACATCTATCATCCTTAGGAGTTTCTTTATTTTTATTGATTATCAAACTTTTAGGCACAAGATCAAAAAATTCATTTGTAACAAATGGTTCCTTAATGATAGCAAAAAGATTGGGATGAATACTTATAGATTTAAGATCCGCAGTTTCCTTACTAGAGGATTCACCCTTATTTTTAGGAACATACATAAGCTTGGCAATTTTAGTAGGAGGACTTGGAGTATTCTTTACAGAAGAAAAAGTGGTTCCCAAGTTGGTAATAATACCCTCAAGTTTATCGATTCTAGTGGAATCCTGATTTATTTTCTCATTAACTATAGGTTCCTTTTCTTTAATATTTTTCAAAGTGACTCCTACTTTAGATCCATATTGAGTGATTCGGTTGTGGATCTTTTTATCCAAATTTTCAATTAACTCTATAGTAGAAACCTTATTTTCAATAATTTCAAGTCTTTGCATTACATGCTCCAAAGTTAACATAGTTCCATTAACAAAAAGAGGTGGTGAGCCAAACAAATCTATCATAGCGTTATAAGAATCAAAATTATGGCTACCCAATAAGTTCCCTCCGGTAATGGTATCAAGGATATATCTGTACCAAGGAGTAGCGCCTACATAAAAATTGCGAAGAAGAATGGAAGTGGATTGCTTCCTGGTAGATCTATTTTGAGCATTGCAAATTCTATACCAAGCGTCTTTTAGATTTTCTCCCTCCCTTTGCTTAAAATTTAGAACTTCATTCTCTGGAGACAACGGAGAAGATAGAGGACTTGCCATAACGACAAGCAAACGGAAAAGAGGCGAATGGAAGAGAGAGAGAGGATAGAGAGGGAGAGGGCGAATAAAACGGTAAGGGTGAAGTGGGGGAGAGGAAAATGAGAGGCAAATGGCAAATAATGTAATGCGGGAGATAAGGGTTTGTGATGGGTACTTGGTATGTTGACTTTTGTGTAGACCTCCCCAGCAACGGCGCCAGAAATCCTTCTTGCTACCTCTTGAGCACTGCGTTGGTTTTCCCTTGAAGAGGAAAGGGTGATGCAACAAAGTAGAGTAAGTATTTCCCTCGGTTTTTGAGAACCAAGGTATCAATCCAGTAGGAGGCTACGCGCGAGTCCCTCGCACCTACACAAAACAAATAAATCCTCGCAACCAACGCGATAAGGGGTTGTCAATCCCTACACGGTCACTTACGAGAGTGAGATCTGATAGATATGATAAGATAATATTTTCGGTATTTTTATGATAAAGATGCAAAGCAAAGTAAAAAGCAAAGGAAATAACTAAGTATTGGAAGATTAATATGATGAAGATAGACCCGGGGGCCATAGGTTTCACTAGTGGCTTCTCTCAAGAGCATAAGTATTTTACGGTGGGTGAACAAATTACTGTTGAGAAATTGACAGAATTGAGCATAGTTATGAGAATATCTAGGTATGATCATGTATATAGGCATCACGTCCAAGACAAGTAGACCGACTCCTGCCTGCATCTACTACTATTACTCCACACATCGACCACTATCCAGCATGCATCTAGAGTATTAAGTTCAAGAGAACAGAGTAAAGCTTTAAGCAAGATGACATGATGTAGAGGGATAAATTCATGCAATATGATAAAAAAAACCATCTTGTTATCATCGATGGCAACAATACAATACGTGCCTTGCTGCCCCTACTGTCTCTGGGAAAGGACACCGCAAGATTGAACCCAAAGCTAAGCACTTCTCCCATTGCAAGAAAGATCAATCTAGTAGGCCAAACCAAACTGACAATTCGAAGAGACTTGCAAAGATAACCAATCATACATAAAAGAATTCAGAGAAGATTCAAATATTGTTCATAGATAAACTTGATCATAAACCCATAATTCATCGGTCTCAACAAACACACCGCAAAAGAAGATTACATCGAATGGATCTCCACAAGAGAGGGGGGGAACTTTGTATTGAGATCCAAAAAGAGAGAAGAAGCCATCTAGCTAATAACTATGGACCTGAAGGTCTGAGGTAAACTACTCACACTTCATCGGAGAGGCTATGGTGTTGATGTAGAAGCCCTCCATGATCGATGCCCCCTCCGGTGGAGCTCCGGAATAGGCCCCAAGATGGGATCTCGTGGATACAGAAAGTTACGGCGGTGGAATTAGGGTTTTGGCTCCGTATTTGATTGTTTGGGGGTACGTAGGTATATATTGGAGGAAGGAGTACGTCGGTGGAGCAATAGGGGGGCCACAAGGGTGGAGGGCGCGCCTGGGGGGTAGGCGCGCCCCCCTACCTCGTGGCTTCCATGTTGGTTGCTTCACGTAGGGTCCAAGTCTCCTGGATCTTATTCGTTCCGAAAATCACGTTCCCGAAGGTTTCATTCCGTTTGGACTCTGTTTGATATTCCTTTTCTTCAAAACCCTAAAATAGGCAAAAAAACAGCAATTCTGGGTTGGGCCTCCGGTTAATAGGTTAGTCCCAAAAATGATATAAAAGTGAATAATAAAGCCCAATAATGTCCAAAACAGAAGATAATATAGCATGGAGGAATCAAAAATTATAGATACGTTGGAGACGTATCACTTCTCCATACCATTGTTGTGTTTGTTTAATTTAGTTGCTCATGTGCATTGCAACTTATTTTCTTCTCTTGATCCTTCCATCAACCCCATGCTCACTTCCAACTTGGTTTCACCCAAGTTTCAAATCCCTATGCCACTTCCTTCTTCCCCTCTTCTCTATTTATTTGAGTTGCAAATAGTTTTGCTCAAATAAATGTTCATCTTTTGCCCATAAATCATATTTATTATGTAGGGTCATCCTATAAAATTTAAGCCCATTTGGATTCAGTTTGGTTAGGTTATAAATTCATGCAAGTTTGAATTAAATTCGAACATGTTTAAATTTATAGTCTGTAAAAAAATCCCAAACTAATTATATTAAATCGGGCATATTTCATGTTTCCCAGAAATATGTCCCTCCATCCCTACTTCAACCCCAAACCCTCTATAATTTTCTCTCTATTTCTGTTTATGCAATAAATAGAAACGGAAGAGGTAAATCAGATAAGTGAGGGAAGCTCAGCTGGGCCTCCCAGCCTCCCGCGCCGGCCCACCTAGGCCACTTGGGCCTCCTGCAGCCGCACCCTGCTCAAACCCTAGTCCCCGTCATTGCATCTCCATCGATCCCTCTCCCTCGCATACTCCCACACCGCCACACGCACACACACATCGCGCCTCGCCCGATCCCCATCTCCCCCCGCTCCATCTCCTCACCGTCTCGTTCTCCCAGCGTCCCCGCGCGCGCCATGGCGTCCTCCAGCTACGTCGCGTCGGCCCGCCACCAGAGTTGTTGCCGGCTGCCGCCCCACAGCTCCCTGCCTCCCGCTCCCTCCTTGATTCAGTTCGAGAGGAGCTCGAACCCCAAGCCGACCCTGAGCGCTTCCTCAGCCTCGAGCACGCCCCTGCTCGTGGCCTCCCGAGCGCAAGACAAGTAGCGCCGCCGCCAGGAATGGACCCAGCAGCTCCGAATTCGTCTAGTTCCGTCCCTGCCGGAGCTGCGCCTGAGCTCCTCCTCCTCGCCTCGTCCGCGCTGGAAGCGGCCTCCCACTCCCCAGCATCGTCGCCGGCCACCACCATCATCTCCTGCACCGCCTCCTGCTGGTCACCTCCACCCCCTGGACCCGCTGGTCCTCCTCGTCACCGAGCCGTGCGCCTTCTCATCGCCCTGCCTCCATGTCCACTGTATGCGCCAGCGCCCATGTCCGAGCACCACGTTTTCTCCGCTGCCCTGTGCACCTTTGGCTGCTTCACGCCGCACCATCGCCTCCTTGCTGCTGCCCGCCTGAGGCCCTTTTGTCTCGCTAAGTTTTGGATTGGCAAGAACAACACACCAAGACCCGTATCTGGACCGTCAAGCATCTTCTCCGAGAATTTTGCCAAGTGCCACGACACGACGACCCTCAGACGCGTCAAGTAACACTACCGTCAAGTACCTCTTCGCAAGATCAAGTTCCTCTACGATATATGTACGACTACCGACGCGGAAGACCCATGAACCAATAACGTCAAGTTTGACTACCGTCGACGTGCGATTCGCCAAGTACCACGTCATTTCTGGAAGAACCGTGAACATCAAGTTCTCTGCCATGAACGGTTACAGTGTTGTGGATCCGGCAAGTACCCTCTCCTGATCGCCATGTTCGACTACCGATGACATATACCACTACCATCGCCGAGATCACAAGAACCTCTACTCCCCCTTCAAAACGTGTACCACTACCGTCGCTCGAACGTCTACAGAACATGTACCACGACCATCGCTGAAGACCCTGTGGACATCAAGTTCCATGTCATGACCCCAAACATCTATGGACATGAACCACTACTTCCCTCGACGACCCGTGAACAACTACTTCCTCTACGAACCGATCCGCTTCTAAACGCACGCTTCGAAGGTATAACCGCCGAGAACGACCACCCGTGGACGAATGCTTGTGTTGTATGACATGCATGGTTGGTTGTTGTATTCGCCCGTGAACGTTAGTTGTTCCTCCTCGTTGCCATGCCGTCCACCCGTGGGAACCCGGTAACTGGGATCACCCCACCATCTTTTGCACGCTCCCGTCACACTTCCTTTGCACCGGTATCTCCGTGAGCTACCGGAACCGATATGTTGTCGTGGCATCATTTTCGGATTCGTTGTCGTGGCACCCCTTTCGTTTCCGCCACGATGACAAATGCTTCATAACATGCTCTTATCAACATTTTCATAAAACTTGCATAAAACTTGCACATGTCATCCGCATCATGATAATAACATTTAAAACGTTTAAATTGTTGTTTGCTTCAATGGCTAAATGACATGTGGGGAGTTACCGGAATGGGTATTTGTTGTTTCCGGCCTCACTTAAAATTGCCTAAAATGTGTAGTTTACTTTTGCCTCACCCCTTTCCTTGTTAAGAACATTTAATATTGTTGAGTACCTAAACGGGAGAGAACTAAATAATTAAATGTGGAGTTTCTTCAATATGCAACTTGTTACATATTGAGCTCCACTTAATTTCTAGTATTGTTTGTGCATATTGCCATGCCATGCCTCTTTAAACTGGACATGCATCATATTTGATTGTTAATCATGCTATGTTTATGCTTGTTGGTTTACCATGTTGTTTGCTCCTTTCCAGTTGTGCTTCTTCGGGTTAGTTCCGATAACGTCGCGTTTGTGAGGATCCGTTCGACTACGTCCATTTGTCTTCTTCATGGACTCGTTCTTCTTCCTTGCGGGATCTCAGGCAAGATGACCATACCCTCGAAATCACTTCTATCTTTGCTTGCTAGTTGCTCGCTCTATTGCTATGTCGCGTTACCTACCACTTGCTATATCATGCCTCCCATGTTGCCATGTCAAGCCTCTAACCCTCCTTTCCTAGCAAACCGTTGTTTGGCTATGTTACCGCGTTGCTCAGCCCCTCTTATAGCGTTGCTAGTTGCAGGTGTAGATGAAGTTTATTCCATGTTGGAACATGGATTTGTTGGGATATCACAATATCTCTTATTTTAATTTAATGCATCTATATACTTGGTAAAGGGTGGAAGGCTCGGCCTTATGCATGGTGTTTTGTTGCACTCTTGTCGCCCTAATTTCCGTCATACTGGTGTTATGTTCCTTGATTTTGCGTTCCTTACGCGGGTGGGTGTTATGGGAACCCCTTGACAGTTTGCTTTGAAAAAAACTCCTCCAGCAAGGCCCAACCTTTGTTTTACATTTGCCTAACAACCTAAGCCTTTTACCCTTGGGTTTCCGAAGCCCGAGGGTCATCTTTATTTTAACCGACCCCCCCCCCCCCGGGCCAGTGCTCCTCTGAGTGTTGGTCCAACCTGTCAGTCGCCGGTGGCCACCAGGGGCAACTCTGGGCTGGCCTACCGGAAGCTTGGACAATCCGGTGTGCCCTGAGAACGAGATATGTGCAGCTCCTATCGGGATTTGTTGGCACATTCAGGCGGCTTTGTTGGTCTTGTTTTACCATTGTCGAAATGTCTTGTAACCGGGATTCCGAGACTGATCGGGTCTTCCCGGGAGAAGGAATATCTTTCGTTGACCGTGAGAGCTTGTGATGGGCTAAGTTGGGACACCCCTGTAGGGTATAAACTTTCGAGAGCTGTGGCCGCGGTTATGTGGCAGATGGGAATTTGTTAATATCCGGTTGTAGAGAACTTGACACTTAACTTAATTAAAATGCATCAACCGCGTGTGTAGCAGTGATGGTCTCTTTCCGGCGGAGTCCGGGAAGTGAACACGGTTCATGTGTTATGTTCGACGTAAGTAGTTTCAGGATCACTTCTTGATCACTTCTAGCTTCTCGACCATTGTGTTGCTTCTCTTCTCGCTCTTATTTGCATATGTTAGCCACCATATATGCTTAGTGCTTGCTGCAGCTCCACCTCATTACCGTACCCTACCTGTTGGGGATATTACTACTGGGCGTAAACCGGCCTATCTGGGCCGGGTTAACTTCATCAGTAGTTAAGTATGTTAAAGCCCATGAAGGTAGATGAGGGCTTAAAGCCCATGATCGGTTTAAGGCCTATAGCCGTAAACCGGCGTCGGTATGTAAACTTGTATTGTAAGTTAGGAATAAGTAGAGACCAAACCGAACACGTATATGAGCCAGTGTTGGGACTCTGTAAACCGACAGGCGTCACCCATGTATATAAGGGGACGACCCGGCGGCAGTTCAGGAAGAACAGACAACAATTCGAGACTTAGGCGAAGCTTGTTTGCTCCCTAGTCATCGAAACCCCATCAATTCCATCACAACTAGACGTAGGTTTTTACCTTCATCGAAGGGGCCGAACTAGTATAAACTCTCTTGCGTCCCTGTGTCTGCTTTAACCCCTTCAAGCTAACCCGTTGCGATGGCTCCACGACTAAGTCCTTTCACGAGGACATCTGCCGTGACAAAACCACGATAGTTGGCGCCCACCGTGGGGCTATCGTACGATGGTTTCAAGTTCTTGGAGGGCCGCTTTGAAGGACTCGAGGGCTACGTTGTGGGCCGGATGACTAAGAGTCGTCGCGGCAAGCTCTACATCGATGATGCAGGCTGGGGCCCCGAGGCCGGCTCAGTTGAGTACGGGTACCGGGTCCCCTTTGGTGGCATACATGTTTTCATCGGCAAGATCGGTGAACCGGGCCCTGAGCCGGACATCTGCACGGACCTCGTCGAAACGGCTCAGCATGCGCGATCCGCCCGGGTTAAACCGGCCGTGAAGCGTGCCTTCGTGGGAGTCATCCATGGAGGAAGTTATGGGGATGGATCGGAATCTCGCGGCGAGACCGTCGTTTATTCCGGCGACGAGTCATCAACCGGAGAAACCGAATCTCTATATGAGCTACAAGATGGCCGGATTGGGGGCTGTTCCGATGGCGACAATATTCCTGACCCCTCTGATCTACCCAACCGAGTTGGAATATTCATGGCCGGCACACAAGCAGCGCTTCATTCTTCAACCGCTGCGCCAATAACCTCCGGTTTAGTAGCGGCGACAGCTGCCGGGGCAGGAAGCTCTGCACGCCCGCCGGCTCAAGTTCTATCAGATCTATTTGATGCATTGGTTGTGCTTATGGCAGAAGCTAATCCGGCAGATCAGGAAGTCCACAACGCGGAGATTGCAAAGGTGAAGGAACAGATCACCCAGGCCAAGGCGGACCTGGCAGCTGAGAATGCCAGGATGACCACAGAGCAGGCCGCTTCAGACGCACAAGCCTACAGGCTCATGTTGGACCAGAACACGTCGCATGAAGTCATGAAGAGGAAGTACCGATCCCGTTTGCCTCCGGTTTTCGAGGCCAGAGACCTTTTCAACACCCCAGGAGCAGGAACCAGTAATCCGCTGGAGGGAAACCGGGCGGAAGCTCCTGGGGCCGGCGCGCCGGTTCAGCCCCGTCTGATGAATCTGCCTCGTCAAAACACTGTTATACCTCAGGCTATTTCAACACCTCCGGGTCACTACTCCAACCAAATGGACAATCTCGTTGCCGCTGCTGCACGGCTGGAGGCCATTCCAATTGAAGGTGACTCGCCGCAGGCGGTAGAGACGCGACGGGTCAAGGAGCTTCTTAGGACAGCTTTGGTCCAACAGGAAGCATACTCGTACAGCCGCGACCAGATCCACTCGACCCCTCGTCCAAGCTGGAGCTATAGCAGGCATATGGATGAACCGGTAGTGTCAAGTAATGAACGACGTGGAGCACCCCGCGGCAACAACCCGGCGGGTGGTGCTGATAACGCTCAGGAATTGGTGGACCGGGCCCGAGCGCGCAGGGAGGCCGAGTTAGCCGCACAGTATCAGGCTCGGCAGCTTACGCCGGTTCGTCCAACTATCTCGGTTGAACCTGGTGTTACTTCTAGTTCTTTGGGGGTGCCTTGCCTTGTCCCCGCTTTACGCAATGTGCGCCTGCCCAAGGATTTCAAGGGCCCGCGCAAGGTACCAAATTACACGGCGGATCAACCCCCAGAGACGTGGGTGGAGAGCTATGAGATGGCCATGGAGATGCTTGATGTGGATGATGCGGCATGTGTGAAGTACTTCACCATGATGCTTGAAGGAACGGCCCGCACTTGGTTAAAAAGCTTACCGGCCAATTCTATCAGTTCATGGGCCCAATTACGAGCCCGGTTTATCAGTAACTTCAAGGATACATGTAAGCAGCCTATGTCGATAGTGGACTTAGCTGCCTGTGTCCAGGAGGAAGGAGAATCGACGACTCATTGGGTGCGCCGGGTCTCGCAGGTTCTGCATTCATCAGACCACATCAACCCTGACACCACGGTTATAACCCTAGAAGGCAATTGCCGGTTTGGGCCCCTAAAGCTGAAGTTAGGACAGATGAAGCGCCATTGCACTGACATGGGGACCCTCATGGCTACTTTGGTAAAATATGCTGATTCTGATAGTACCAAGGATCCCGAGTCTGATGATGACAAGACAGGGAAGGGAAAGAAGAACAGAAACTCCAAAGGTCAGCAGCATCACTCGGCAGGTAACGGTAGCGGAGGCAAGCGTAAAGCGGATGGCAACATGGGCTTCGTGGCTAATACCAACGCGCAGGACAAGGGCCAGCGACGCAAGGGTAAACCGCCGAATCGCGGTGGAGCGCCTAACCCTAACCCAGACCGCTTAAATTATCTATTGAACCAGCCCTGTCCAAAGCATGGGACGAAGGAGGTGCTAGCAAACCACCTTTGGAAGGATTGCTTCATTATGTAGGAGTTCAAGAATTCTAATGCTTTCCGGTATGATCACGGCTCCGGCGGTGGCTCAAGGTCCGGGCCGTGTTACGGTGGAGGAAATTCCGGTTCAGGATTTAATGATAATTCGGGCGGACATAACAATCAAAATAATCAGAACAACCAGGGTGGTTACAACCAGCAGCAGCAACAGTCAGGTTACCAGAGCAACCCAAAGCAGTTGAATAGTGGGCAGTACCATGTTTTCACCACTAGCTTGGACAAGCGACACCGGAAGGTTCAGAGGCGGGCAGTCAACTCTGTTGAACCGGCCGTGCCCCGTTATCTACGCTAGTCTGAACAGCCGATCATATGGAGCAGAGATGATCACCCTCCCCAGTTTGATAATCCGGGTCAGTTGGCTCTGGTGGTGGCGCCTCAGGTGGAAGGTTACAAGTTCACCAAGGTGCTCATGGATGGAGGGAGCAGCATTAGTATCTTGTACTATGAGATCTTCCGTCGTATGGGACTAACAGATAAAAATCTCAAACCGTCCAATACGGTGTTCCACGGTGTGGTACCTGGCAAGTCAGCATATCCTGTTGGTAAGATAGCTCTGGAAGTGGCCTTTGGAGATGATCATGATTCCAGGTCGGAAACATTGACGTTTGAAGTGGTGAAAATCCAAAGTCCATATCACGCCCTGTTTGGGCGACCGGCCTACGCCAAGTTTATGGCATGACCCTGTTATGTGTATTTGCAGCTCAAGATGCCGGGTCACAAGGGGACAATAACGGTTCACGGAAGCCGTAAAATCGCTTTGGAGTGCGAGGAAGGAGATGCGGCCTACGCAGAGTCGGTTTGTGCCACCGAGGAGCTGAAGTATTATAAGGACAATGTTGATCCGGCAGACATGACTCCATTAAAGAAGCCAACTACGGAGCATGATCCAGCCCTGAAGTTCAAATCGGCAGCAGAAACTAAGCTTGTTGACTTCGTACCTGGCGATTCGTCCAAGCAGTTCAGCATCAGTGCCAACTTGGATCCGAAATAGGAAAGCGCGCTCATCGAGTTCATCCATGAGAATCGGGACATTTTTGCATGGAAGCCCTCTGACATGCCAGGTGTACCGAGGCAACTCGCTAAGCACACCCTTAATTTGGATCCTAAATACAAACCGGTGAAACAGTTCCTCCGCCGGTTTAACGAAGAAAGATGCAAGGCGATTGGGGAAGAGGTAGCCAGGCTCTTAGCAGCTGGCTTTATTGTTGAAGTTTTTCACCCTGAGTGGCTTGCCAATCCGATGCTGGTCCTTAAGAAAAACGGCACCTAGTGCATGTGTGTGGATTACACAAATCTTAATAAGGCTTGTCCAGCAGATCCTTTTGCCCTCCCCCCTATTGATCAAATTATTGATGCTACGGCGGGTTGTGAGAATTTAAGTTTTTTGGATGCATATTCTAGCTATCATCAGATCAAAATGGCAGTTAAGGACTAGGAGAAGACGGCATTCATAACTCCCTTTGGAGCCTTCTGCTATGTGTCTATGCCCTTTGGGCTCAAGAGTGCCCAGGCAACTTATCAACGGTGTGTACAAAATTGTCTTCACAAGCAGATTGGTCGTAATATACATGCCTACGTGGATGATATCGTGGTTAAGTCCAGGGAGAAGGAGACTCTGGTTGATGACTTGAAGGAAACCTTTGATAACCTGAGTACGTACAAGATGATGCTTAATCCGGCCAAGTGTGTCTTTGGTGTACCGGCAGGCAAGTTATTGGGTTTTCTGGTGTCCAACAGGGGAATTGAGGCTAATCCGGAGAAGATCACATCCATCACCTCCCTGGCTAAACCGAAGTGTATCAATGATGTTCAATGCCTGGCAGGCCGGATTGCCGCGTTAAGCCGGTTTATCAGCAGCCTTGGTGAGAAGGCAATCCCTTTGTATCAAATGTTGAAGAAGACGGATCAATTCATCTGGAGTTCTGCTGCTGATAAAGCATTTGAGGACTTAAAGCGGCAATTGGCCAATCCGCCTGTGCTCGCTGCTCCCATTGACAAAGAGCCGTTGCTGCTATATGTGGCTGCTAATGCTCGTGCGGTCAGTGTGGCTATTGTGGTGGAGCGAAAAGAGGCAGGTAAGGAGCATCCGGTTCAACGTCCGGTCTATTATATCAGCGAGGTACTCATTGAGTCCAAGCAAAGGTATCCGCATTGGCAGAAGCTGGTATACGGAGTTTTTATGGCAAGCCGAAAGCTTAAGCAATACTTCCAAGGGCACCCCATTATGGTGGTCAGTTCTGCTCCCTTGGGGGATATCATCCAGAACCAGGAAGCGACTGGCCGGATTGCCAAGTGGGCTATAGAGCTTGGGCCGCACGAATTGAAGTATGTGCCTCGGACGGCGGTTAAGTCTCAAGCACTTGTTGATTTCATTAATGATTGAACGGAACTGCAAGCACCTGAAGAAAAGCCGGATCACACATATTGGACAATCCATTTTGACGGATCCAGGCAGTTGGAAGGCTCGGGGGCTGGAGTCGTATTAACTTCCCCACGAGGTGATAAGTTTTGTTACGTTCTCCGCTTAATGTTCCCTTGTACTAACAATGCAGCTGAGTATGAAGCCTTGCTCCATGGTCTCCGGATGGCTAAGGAGATGAATCTAAGTCGAGTTAAGTGCTTCGGTGACTCGGACCTCGTGGCTCAATAAGTATCTGGCACTTGGGATTCCAAGGACCCACTCATGGCAGCATATCGTCGTGAGGTGGATATTGTTGCAGGTCACTTTAAAGGCTATCAGGTGGACCACGTGGACCGACGGAAGAATGAAGCGGTGGACGCTTTAAGCCGGCTGGGCTCTCAGCGCAAATCGGTCCCGCCCAATGTTTTTCTGGATGTGCTGCACAACCCGTCGGTCAAGCTCCCTGGTGAAGCGGATTTGGCTATTCCTGATCCGGAGGCTCAATTGGTGGCAGCTCTTTATGTCATTCCGGATTGGACGCTTCCTTACCTGGCGTACATGAACCGGGGCGAGCTACCAGAGGATGAGACTCTGGCCCGATAGATAATCTGGCGGTCCAAGTCCATGACTATTGTTAATGGCGAGTTGCATCATTGCAGTGTATCAGGGGCGTTTCAACGCTGTGTGTCTCCTGAAGAAGGCTGTGAAATTTTGCGTGAGATCCACGAAGGAGATTGTGGTCACCACGCCGGTTCAAAATCTTTGGTGGCTAAAGCGTTTCGCCATGGCTTCTATTGGTTAACTGCTCATGCTGATGCGGAGGATCTGGTCAGACGATGTGACGGTTGCCAAAAGTTTTCAAGACGTGCTCATGTGCCGGCTCAAGAATTGAGAATGATTCCAATTACTTGGCCGTTTGCGACTTGGGGGCTGGATATGGTTGGGCCTTTCAAAAGGTCCAAAGATAAGAAGACCCACCTCCTGGCGGCGGTTGACAAGTTTACAAAGTGGGTGGAGGCAGAACCTGTTAGCAAGTGTGATGCGGCCACGGCGGTTCAGTTCATCAAAAAAGTGATTTTCCGGTTTGGCTTTCCACACGGTATCATCACAGATAATGGTACCAATTTGTCCAAAGGGTGCCATGAAGGTGTTCTGCGAACGGGAGCACATCCGGCTTGACGTTTCATCAGTGGCACACCCACAGTCCAATGGTCAAGCAGAAAGGGCTAATCAAGAGATCTTGAGAGGCATCAAGCCCCGGCTTATGGTTCCTTTGCAGAGAACACCGGGTTGTTGGGTAGAAGAGTTACCATCTGTGTTATGGAGCATCAATACTACACCCAACAGATCAACAGGATACACGCCGTTCTTCATGGTCTATGGAGCGGAGGCGGTTCTCCCAAGTGATATCCGTCATGACTCACCTCGTGTGGCGGCTTATGTTGAAGCGGACAACGAGACAGCATGGCAAGACGCTTTGGACCTGTTGGATGAAGAACGTGACATAGCAGCCGCCCGCTCGGCGATTTACCAACATGATCTTCATCGTTATCACAGTCGCCGAGTCAGAACCAGAACCTTTCAGGAAGGAGATTTGGTGCTTCGGCTCATCCAAGATCAGACTGATATGCATAAGCTATCCCCACCTTGGGAGGGACCTTTCGTGGTCAGCAAGAATCTGCACAACGGGTCATACTATCTGATCGATATTCGAGAGCATAAAGACTCACGTACATCAGAGGAGGAGACCAACAGGCCGTGGAACATAGCTCATCTTCGGCCTTACTATACCTAAGCCATTGGCTCTACTTATGTACATATTACGATGATGTATATATTATGGTTAAATATAATAAACCAGAACCTCAGCTAAAGCGGGGTATCTGTTCTTTTACATCATGTGTGGTTACACAGAGTTGTTCTAAAGAGGCCTCCGGTTTACCCCTTGAGTTAGCTTTTCAAAGCATCATGTTATATCACTTGGGGGCTTGGTCGTGTCCGAACCAATGCAACACCTCTTGATAGGCGAGAGCCACCAGATCACTTGGGGACTTGGTCACGTCTGAACCGGTCACGCCTCTTGATCGGCCTAAGGCCACAGAATCACTTGGGGGCTTGGTCGAACCCGAACCATTGCCACGCCTCTTGATCGGCATAAATGCCACGGTTTCATTTGGGGACCTGGCTGACTTGAACCATAGCTACACCTATCGGGAGCTTGGTCGTGTCCGACCATGGTAACGCCATCTGATCGGCTCAAATAAAGCCTCTTTTTGCAAATGGTTTTATCATTGCCTTTGCTTCACATTTTTCTTTGATAGATATTTCTTTCTTTTTGTTGCGTTTTTTAAACCGACAAAGTTTTAAGCCGGTTCAAACTGTCAATTGATGGAACACGGTCCATTTTTAATCCGGAGACTATTTGCCCGGTTTGATTTTTTATAAACATCCTATTACGGAGTAACACGGTGTTTTATTATAACCTGGCACGGTTTACATGGTAAACCGGCATTATATATATACAGGAGCTGCTATCTCCTCCAACAGTGTGGGTTTATAAACCTCCGCTTCAAGATTGGCCAAGCCAACTTCATGCCCAACGATGGCAGGTATTATGTATCCCAAAGATTTGATCATATGCTTAAATTTCAGATATTTTGATTTCATATATGCAGACATCATACTCCGCCTGACGGTACAACCGTGGTGGCACTTTAAGATTTTTTGTATTGTAGAAAATACTTTGGAAAGTGCATCACCCAAAGGAAGAACAAGTTGCAGTAATTATGCACGAAGGCATATCAAAGTCAAGAGTATCGGCTAGCCTATTACAAGGCAACACGGTGCCCAAAAAAGATCATTGTTTTTTCGCAAAGGAGAAGCAGTTTAAACCGGCTTCCGGTTCAAGCTTGGTCACCAGCCTGGCCTGATGGTTGTGGGTCATCCCGCGCCGCTTCAACTTCAGCTTCTCTACCCAGCGGTTGGAAATCAACAGTTGTCCAGTCGATTCCCATTAATGCTTGAAAGACAGCTTCATCATGGATCAGCAACGACGGTTCAATATCGGGAGCGTAAGTATGCTTACGGATGGGAGGGATAAGATTTTCCACTTCAGGAATTGGTGCAGCTACTCGCTTATTTTGGTTGTCATATTGGGCTTGATAATGAGACAAGTCTGCTTCTTCAACCAATTGACAAGCTAGCGGACGCACCTCCCGGTTTATTGCTCGCAGATCCGCTTCACCAAATTCTGACCCGTCTTCCTTCAAGCTAGGATAGCCCTGAGACACTTCAACAGGATCAAAATCTGGCACCCAAGCTTTTGCCCGGATTAAGGCATTGATCGCACCAGTTCGAGCAGCAGATTTCTTTAGCTCTTCAACCCGGGCAGGAAGCATCGACAGTCTCTTCAGAGTGTCCTGAATCAAAGTGGGCGCCGGATTGTTGTGGGATGCAGTACAGATGATCCGCTGTGCACCAGTGTACAGTTGTTCGATCAATGTGTAGGCGGCTTTCAATTTCTTCCGCACGTCTGACCCCAAGTGACCAATGCGTGTCCCTGAAATATTACAAAGGGTTAACAAACCGGCAGCTCTATAAGAAGGCCGAATCAATCCAGAAATCAAGCCAGCTTACCAAAGATAGCAGCGGTCATGGCATGCACATGCCGCTTTATGCTGGTCAGTTCGTCCACCACCGTTTTCAGTGCAGCCTCGGCATCTTCTGCTCGTTTGATTAAAGCGGATTTTTCAGTGGCCCAATCCGCCCGCTCTTTCTTGAAGCCCTTCTTAAGCTGTTCCATGGCGCTTAAAGCGCTGGTTAATTCCTCTTTTGCTTTGGAGGTTTCAGCTTGTTGGGATTTCAGATTTTCTTGGAGATCGGCGACTTGGTTTTCTTTTGTCTTCAGCTCAGCCTGCATACAGACAGATATATGATTCCGCAAGCAGTACAACAATTGAAGTACCAACCACATAACAAGTTATGCACTTGGCCCTTGGGGGCTAATGTATATTTGATCTTAATCTTTCAATAGATTCTAAAGTCCCAAGATCAATACAAGTATTCAACTTGGCACTTGGGGGCTAATGGCTATTTGCTCAAATAAAGATGACAATTACTTAAAGTCCCGGTTTAACTACGCTAAGTTGAACCGGCCCTTGGGGGGCTACATCAGCGAATTCCGAAGTATGGAGATTTATATTAGCAAGTCCTGGTTTGAATGAAGATTCTAAACCGGTCCTTGGGGGCTAGGAGAATTAACAAGATTGAAATGTCCAAACAGGGAAAAGCACATGGAAATTACCTCAAATTTCTCTTTCATCATATTCACCAGACCAGCTTCATAATCATGGCTGGTATACAGCCGGTTCAGATAGCCAGAATGAAGATCTTGGGCATTCAGAGCAGCATAGGTCGCCAAGTCAACATTCCACTTGCCTTTGCCCATGGCAGAAAATTCTTCTTTGGTGGTATGCTTAGATAAAGCAACAGGATTGCTGGGCTCTGTACGGCCAATACCAGTAATTACAACTTCATCATCCTTAGCATCACCGGTTTGCACTGGCGCAGTCGGTTTGTCAGCAGGCTGGGATGGACTGGTGGATCTCCCAAACCGGATGGGGCTTGTGGGCTGGTTGACAGGTCCTGAGGCATCAATAGGCCTTTCTTCAGCAATAAAATCGTCATCCTGCTGTGGTGGATCATTGGGTATATCTTCATGAATAGCTGCTTCAAGATCTGGTGTTTTACCCGGTTCAGGGACGGTGTCCTCCTCGGCCGCTTTATCCAGGCGAGCCTTCTTGCTCGGCCTAGGCTTGGCCCTGAAAGGAATAACAAAGTCAAATACAGCATATGTTACAAGGTGATGTACCAGAATATTATGATAAGTATAGCTTACCCAAGCACCGTTTTGAGCGGTGGCAGCTGAGTAGCCAATGACTCGCCAGAGGATGAGTGGGAAGTAACCTGATAATCGGAGTCAGATGGATTAAGAGTTTGACTAAAACAGCCCGCTTTAGGACAAGCACTGACAAGCAAATTAGATACCTCTGAACGGCGTTTCCGAACCGGACTGTTCGGTAAACCGGTGGAGGTAACTACCTGGCCGATGTGCCGGGTTGTGCGGCGAGCTTCGTGATGTTGGGTCTTCATAAGAAATTTGGGATCCAAGTAAGCAAGAGGATGAGAAAATTTAACCTTCTGGTTTTCCTGACGGATTTTTAGTGAAGGCAAAGGGTCTGAATCGGAAGAGAGAGTAATTACCTCTGCAGCATCAGCATGGCTGGCTTCAGCATCATCCTGACAAATATCATCATCAATAAGGCGCATGAAAAATAAGCCAAGTGAGTCAAGCTCTACCTCAAGGTCCAGATTACCCACATCATCATCAGGGGCCGGATCAGAAGATGCAGTGGTTTTCTTCTTATGAGCAGGCCGTTTCATGACTTTAGTCTTTGGCCGGGTTGGTCGTTTCGGTTTGTCTGTTTTTTCTGGCTTCTCCTGTGGAAGTTTCTTGCTCCAAAACGGATCATTACCCTGTTTAAACATACATTGATATTAAACAATGACCAGATACATCAATAACAGGTTCAGTAAAAAGAAAAATCAAACTCTTACAGCTGGCGGTTTGTTGGTGGCACAGAAGGGAAGCAGGCCGGTTCGAGCACAGACGTGTTCTGGTTCATTCTGCATTTTATTCACAGCCTCTATGATTTCTTCGTCGGTGAGTTGGATGTTAGCATGTCGCAGTGGGTCATCAACACTGCCAGTATACTCGCACATCAAACCGGAGCGCTGACTAAGGGGCAGTATGCTCCACGATATCCAACAGCGAGCGAGATCAACCCCTGTTAAACCGTTGGCCATGAAGGCTCTGAGCTTGGGTAGTTGAGGAGCGTATTTGCTTCTCTCCTTGGCAGTCAACCTTTGCGGAAAGGGGTGTGTATTGCTAAGCCGCTCCGGACGAAAGCCAGGCAAAGGATTTTCACCAGCAGGGGAGGTGTCTTTGCAATAGAACCATGTTTGATTCCACTCTTTGGGATGGCCGTGCAGTTTGGCGTGAGGGTATGTGACCTCTTTCCTTTTCTGAATCGCCACACCACCCAATTCCGTATTGGAACCGTCAGTAAACTCAGTGCGGCGGTTTAGATGGAAGCAGTCTCTGAACAAATCAACTGTGGGCTCCTCTTGAAAGAACACCTCACAAAGCACTTGGAAGTGACACGTGTTTGTAACAGAGTTGGGGCCAGTGTCTTGTGGGCGGAGTTGAAAATCGGCCAAAACATCCCGGTAAAATTTAGAACCGGGCGGCTTAAAGCCCCGGGCTAAGTGATCTACGAAAATGACAACCTCTCCTTCTTGAGGTGTTGGAGGGCATTCTTTGCCAGGGACCCTCCAATGGATGGTGTTTTTGCTGCCTAAAGCGCCGATCAGGACTAAATTGTTCAGTTGAGTCTCTGTGACGCGAGAAGGAACCCAGTTGCACTCATATACTTGCTTGGCCATGATGAAATCTACAAGATAGGTGATTCCAGTTCAAGAATGCATTGATTAAAGTACACTGGTATGTACAATGTTAAACCGGAGACAGCTCTATCTAAACCGGAGTTTTATGAAGCAACAGCATCTGGCGGTTCAACAAGGGGACTAATGGTATATACCGGTTTGTTAATTTTTTTCTACACCAAGTTAAACCGCCGGATCTAAGCATTGAAACAGTTGAGATTGCGGATGGGTAAGTGTATAGAAACAGATTTCACAAGATTTCTCTACAGCGACGGATCTGAAGCAAGTTTAGAAAAGAAGGAAAATATTCAAGGTTCAAAAAAGAACAGTACCGAATCAATGGGCAGAGATACAGGTAGATCTATGGTCTTGAGGCATGTAAGTGAAGGCGGATGCTAAAAACTACCGCTACACAGAGCAAAGGTTCACAGGTTCATCTAAGATCTATCATATGAGTACGAAGCAGACGATGAACATTGAAGAACTTGGAAACCCTAGAACGGATCTACGGAGGAAAAGGTGAAGAACTCACCGGAGCCGAGGAAGAGACAGAAGGTCGCCGCGATGTTCTGGTACAAACAGGGTGATGCAGCGGCCAAGGTTGGAGCAGAGGTCGTTGACGGTGGCGGAGCTCCGAAGCTGGACGACGCGGGGAAGACGAAGCAGAAGGGCACGAAGGGGAAAAAGAAATGACCCTTCGGTCCTATTTATAAGGCAAGGGACATGTGTCAGGCGCGAAAATCAAGGGACCGTGGGCTTGGAAACGAAGCTGTCGCCTCAATTGTCGCAGACCTATTAAACAAAAAAGGTATCATGGATAAGTTTCTTTATAACAGGTGACGTCACGCCGGTTTACAACGACCAGAGAAGATGACATCACGGCGGTTCAACAAACTACAAGAAGATGTTGAAGATGAAGTTTTTTGCTAAAGGATTGACATGAACCTGTTCAAATCAATCTGGGGCCTAATGTTGGGGATATTACTACTGGGCGTAAACCAGCCTATCTGGGCCGGGTTAACTTCATCAGTAGTTAAGTATGTTAAAGCCCATGAAGGTAGATGAGGGCTTAAAGCCCATGATCGGTTTAAGGCCTGTAGCCGTAAACCGGCGTCGGTATGTAAACATGTATTGTAAGTTAGGAATAAGTAGAGACCAAACTGAACACGTATATGAGCCGGCGTTGGGACTCTATAAACCGACGGGCGTCACCCATGTATATAAGGGGACGACCCGGCGGCGGTTCAGGAAGAACAGACAACAATTCGAGACTTAGGCGAAGCTTGTTTGCTCCCTAGTCATCGAAACCCCATCAATTCCATCACAACTAGACGTAGGCTTTTACCTTCATCGAAGGGGCCGAACTAGTATAAACTCTCTTGCGTCCCTGTGTCCTCTTTAACCCCTTCAAGCTAACCCGTTGCGATGGCTCCACGACTAAGTCCTTTCATGAGGACATCTGCCGTGACAAAACCACGACACTACCCATAAGTTTAAATAGTCTTGATCTCACAGGTGTGAGATTGCTGAGTCCTCGTGACTCACAGATACTTCCAAACAATTGCAGGTGCCGACGATACCAGTGCATGTGACACAACCGAGCTCAAGTGGGAGCTCAATGAAGATCTTGTTCGTTGTTATGTGTCTTTTCCTGTTGATCAGTAAAGGAGCCTGATACGTCTCCAATGTATCTATAATTTTTGATTGCTCCATGCTATATTATCTACTGTTTTGGACTATATTGGGCTTTATTTTCCACTTTTATATTATTTTTGGGACTAACCTATTAAC
This sequence comes from Triticum urartu, assembly GCF_056163025.1. Lineage (NCBI taxonomy): Eukaryota > Viridiplantae > Streptophyta > Magnoliopsida > Poales > Poaceae > Triticum > Triticum urartu. The sequence continues at coordinate 93,581,078 of NC_141878.1, forward strand.
CGGAGGCCCAGCCTAGAATTGCTGTTTTTTCCTATTTTGGTGTTTCGAAGAAACGGAATATCAAACGGAGTCCAAACGGAATAAAATCTTCGGGAACGTGATTTTCTCACCGAACGTGATCCAGCAGACTTGGACCCTGCTCCAAGGAACAAAAGAGGCGGTCACGAGGGTGGGGGCGCCCCCCCTAGGGCGCGCCCCCTGCCTTGTGGGCCCCTCGTTGCTCCTCCGGCGTACTTCTTCCTCCTATATATACACACGTACCCCCAAACAATCAGGAGAGGAGCCAAAAACCTAATTCCACCGCCGCAACTTTCTGTATCCACGAGATCCCATCTTGGGGCCTATTTCGGAGCTCCGCCGAAAGAGGGTCGTCATCACGGAGGGCTTCTACATCATCCTAGCCCCTCCGATGAAGTGTGAGTAGTTTACCTCAGACCTTTGGGTCCATAGTGAAGGAAATATGCCCTAGAGGCAATAATAAAGTTATTATTTATTTCCTTATATCATGATAAATGTTTATTATTCATGCTAGAATTGTATTAACCGGAAACATAATACATGTGTGAATACATAGACAAACAGAGTGTCACTAGTATGCCTCTACTTGACTAGCTCGTGAATCAAAGATGGTTATGTTTCCTAACCATGGACAAAGAGTTGTTATTTGCTTAATGGGATCACATCATTAGTTGAATGATCTGATTGACATGACCCATTCCATTAGCTTAGCACCCGATCTTTTAGTATGTTGCTATTGCTTTCTTCATGACTTATACATGTTCCTATGACTATGAGATTATGCAACTCCCGTTTGCCGGAGGAACACTTTGGGTGCTACCAAACGTCACAACGTAATTGGGTGATTATAAAGGAGCATTAAGGTGTCTCCAAAGGTAGATGTTGGGTTGGCGTATTTCGAGATTAGGATTTGTCACTCCGATTGTCGGAGAGGTATCTCTGGGCCCTCTCGGTAATACACATCACATAAGCCTTGCAAGAATTACAACTAATATGTTAGTTGTGAGATGATGTATTACGGACGAGTAAAGAGACTTGCCGGTAATGAGATTGAACTAGGTATTGGATACCGACGATCGAATCTCGGGCAAGTAACATACCGATGACAAAGGGAACAACGTATGTTGTTATGCGGTCTGACCGATAAAGATCTTCGTAGAATATGTAGGAGCCAATATGGGCATCCAGGTCCCGCTATTGGTTATTGACCGGAGACATGTCTCGGTCATGTCTACATTGTTCTCGAACCCGTAGGGTCCGCACGCTTAAGGTTGCGATGACAGTTATATTATGAGTTTATGAGTTTTGATGTACCAAAGGAGTTCGGAGTCCCGGATGAGATTGGGCACATGACGAGGAGTCTCGAAATGGTCGAGACATAAAGATCGATATATTGGACGACTATATTCGGACATCGGAAAGGTTCCGAGTGATTCGGGTATTTTTCGGAGTACCGGGTAGTTACGGGAGAAGTAATGGGCCTTGATGGGCTTTAGTGGGAAGAGGAAAAAGGCTGCTGCGCCCCCCCTCCCCTCTAGTCCGAATTGGACTAGGGAAAAGGGGGCCGGCCACCTTTCCTACTCCTCCACTTCCTTCTCCCTTCCTCCCCTCTTGATGGACTCCTACTAGGACTTGGAGTCCTAGTAGGACTCCCATCCTGGCCGCACCAATGGCCTTGGCCGGCCTCCTCCTCCTCCATCCTTTATATACTGAGGCAAGGGGCACCCCATAGACACAAGTTGATCCACGTGATCTATTCCTTAGCCTTGTGCGGTGCCCCCTGCCACCATATACCTCAATAATACTGTAGCAGAGTTTAGGCGAAGCCTTGCTGCAGTAGTACATCAAGATCGTCACCACGCCGTCGTGCTGACGGAACTCTTCCCCGACACTTTGCTGGATCTGAGTCCGGGGATCGTCATCGAGCTGAATGTGTGCTCGAACTCGGAGGTGCCGTAGTTTCGGTGCTTGATCGGTTGGATCATGAAGACGTACGACTACTTCCTCTACGTCGTGTCAGCGCTTCCGCAGTCGGTCTGCGATGGGTACGTAGACAACACTCTCCCCTCTCGTTGCTATGCATCACATGATCTTGCGTGTGCGTAGGAAATTTTTTGAAATTACTACGTTCCCCAACAGTGGCATCCGAGCCTAGGTTATTTATGTTGATGTTATATGCACGAGTAGAACACAAGTGAGTTGTGGACGATACAAGTCATACTGCCTACCAGCATGTCATACTTTGGTTCGGCGGTATTCTTGGACGAGACGACCCGGACCAACCTTATGCGTACGCTTACGCGAGACCGGTTCCCTCGACGTGCTTTGCACATAGATGGCTTGCGGGCGACTGTCTCTCCAACTTTAGTTGAACCAAGTATGGCTACGCCCGGTCCTTGCGAAGGTTAAAACGGAGTCTATTTGACAAACTATCGTTGTGGTTTTGATGCGTAGGTGAGATTGGTTCTTGCTTAAAGCCCGTAGCAGCCACGTAAAACTTGCAACAACAAAGTAGAGGACGTCTAACTTGTTTTTGCAGGGCATGTTGTGATGTGATATGGTCAAGGCATGATGCTAAATTTTATTGTATGAGATGATCATGTTTTGTAACCAAGTTATCGGCAACTGGCAGGAGCCATATGGTTGTCGCTTTATTGTATGCAATGCAATCGCGATGTAATGCTTTACTTTATTACTAAGCGGTAGTGATAGTCGTAGAAGCATAAGATTGGCGAGACGACAACGATGCTACGATGGAGATCAAGGTGTCGCGCCGGTGACGATGGTGATCATGACGGTGCTTCGGAGATGGAGATCACAGGCACAAGATGATGATGGCCATATCATATCACTTATATTGATTGCATGTGATGTTTATCTTTTATGCATCTTATCTTGCTTTGATTGACGGTAGCATTATAAGATGATCTCTCACTAAATTATCAAGAAGTGTTCTCCCTGAGTATGCTCCGTTGCGAAAGTTCTTCGTGCTGAGACACCACGTGATGATCGGGTGTGATAGGCTCTACGTTCAAATACAACGGGTGCAAAACAGTTGTGCACGCAGAATACTCAGGTTATACTTGACGAGCCAAGCATATACAGATATGGCCTCGGAACATGGAGACCGAAAGGTCGAGCGTGAATCATATAGTAGATATGATCAGCATAATGATGTTCACCGATGAAACTACTCCATCTCACGTGATGATCGGACATGGTTTAGTTGATTTGGATCACGTGATCACTTAGAGGATTAGAGGGATGTCTATCTAAGTGGGAGTTCTTAAGTAATATGATTAATTGAACTTTAATTTATCATGAACTTAGTCCTGGTAGTATTAGCATATCTATGTTGTAGATCAATAGCTCGCGTTGTTGCTTTCATATGCTTATTTTGATATGTTCCTAGAGAAAATTGTGTTGAAAGATGTTAGTAGCAATGATGCGGATTGGATCCATGATCTGAGGTTTATCCTCATTGCTGCACAGAAGAATTATGTCCTTGATGCACCGCTAGGTGACAGACCTATTTCAGGAGCAGATGCGGACGTTATGAACGTTTGGCTAGCTCAATATGATGACTACTTGATAGTTTAAGTGCACCATGCTTAACGGCTTAGAATCGGGACTTCAAAGACGTTTTGAACGTCATGGACCATATGATATGTTCCAGGAGTTGAAGTTAATATTTCAAGCAAATACCCGAGTTGAGAGATATGAAATCTCCAACAAGTTCTATAGATAAAAGATGGAGGAGAATCGCTCAACTAGTGAGCATGTGCTCAGATTGTCTGGGTACTACAATCGCTTGAATCAAGTGGGAGTTAATCTTCCAGATAAGATAGTGGTTGACAGAATTCTCTAGTCACCATCACCAAGTTAGTAGAACTTCGTGATGAACTATAATATGCAAGGGATAACGGAAACAACTCCCAAGCTCTTCGTGATGCTGAAATCAACGAAGGTAGAAATCAAGAAAAACATCAAGTGTTGATGGTTGACAAGATCACTAGTTTCAAGAAAAGGGCAGAGGGAAGAAGGGGAACTTCAAGAAGAACAGCAAGCAAGTTGCTGCTCAAGTGAAGAAGCCCAAGTCTGGTCCTAAGCCTGAGACTAAGTGTTTCTACTGCAAAGGGACTAGTCACTGGAAGCGGAACTACCCCAAGTGATTGGCAGATAAGAAGGATGGCAAAGTGAACATAAGTATATTTGATATACATGTTATTGATGTGTACTTTACTAGTGTTTATAGCGACCCCTCAGTATTTGATACTAGTTCAGTTGCTAAGATTAGTAACTCGAAACGGGAGTTGCAGAATAAACAGAGACTAGTTAAGGGTAAAGTGACGATGTGTGTTGGAAGTGGTTCCAAGATTGATATGATCATCATCGCACACTCCCTATACTTTCGGGATTAGTGTTGAACCTGAATAAGTGTTATTCGGTGTTTGCGTTAAGCATGAATATGATTTGATCATGTTTATTGTGACACGGTTATTCATTTAAATAAGAGAATAAATTGTTGTTCTGTTTACATGAATAAAACCTTATATGGTTACACACCCAATGAAAATAGTTCGTTGGATCTCAATCGTAGTGATACACATAATCATAATATTGAAACCAAAAGATGCAAAGTTAATAATGATAGTGCAACTTATTTGTAGCACTGCCGTTTAGGTCATATCGGTGTAAAGCGCATGAAGAAACTCCATACTGATGGGATTTTGGAATCACTTGATTATGAATCACTTGATGCTTGCGAACCATGCCTTTTGGGCAAGATGACTAAAACGCCGTTCTCCGGAACAATGAAGCAAGCAACAGATTTGTTGGAGATCATGCATACTGATGTATGTGGTCCGATGAATATTAAGGCTTGCAGCAGGTATCATTATTTTCTGACCTTCACAAATGATTTGAGCAGATATGGGGATATCTACTTGATGAAACATAAGTTTGAAACATTTGAACAGTTCAAAGAATTTCAGAGTGAAGTGGAAAATCATCGTGACAAGAAAATAAAAGTTTCTACGATATGATCGCAGAGGTAAAATATTTGAGTTACGAGTTTGGTCTTCAATTAAAACAATGTGGAATAGTTTCACAAACTCATGCCACATGGAACACCACAGCATAATGGTGTGTCCGAACGTCATAACCGTACTTTATTAGATATAGTGCGATCTATGATGTCTCTTACCGATCTACCACTATCGTTTTGGAGTTATGCATTAGAGACAGTTGCATTCACGTAAAATAGGGCACCATCTAAATCCGTTGAGATGACGCCTTATGAACTGTGGTTTGGCAAGAAACCAAAGTTGTCGTTTCTTAAAGTTTGAGGTTGCAATGCTTATGTGAAAAAGTTTCAACCTGATAAGCTCAAACCCAAATCGGAGAAATGTGTCTTCATAGGATATCCAAAAGAAACTATTGGATACACCTTCTATCATAAGACCGAAGGCAAGACTTTTGTTGCTAAATTCGGAAACTTTCTGGAGAAGGAGTTTCTCTCGAAAGAAGTGAGTGGGAGGAAAGTAGAAAACTTGATAAGGTAATTGTACCTTCTCACTTATTGGAAAGTATTTCATCACAGAAATCTGTTCTTGTGACTACTACACCAATTAGTGAGGAAGCTAATGATGATGATCATGTAACTTCAGATCAAGTTACTACTGAATCTCGTAGGTAAACTAGAGTGAAATCCGCACCAGAGTGGTACGGTAATCCTGTTCTGGAAGTCATGTTACTAGACCATGACGAACTTGCGAACTATGAGGAAGCGATGATGAGCCCAGATTCCGCGAAATGGTTTGAGGCCATGAAATCTGAGATGAGATCCATGTATGAGAACAAAGTATGGACTTTGATTGACTTGCCCGATGATCGGCAAGCCATAGAAAATAAATGGATCTTCAAGAGGAAGACAGACGCTGATAGTAGTGTTACTATCTACAAAGCTAGAATTGTCGCAAAAGGTTTTCGACAAGTTCAAGGTGTTGACTACGATGAGAGTTTCTCTCTCGTATCTATGCTTAAGTCTGTCCGAATCATGTTAGCAAATTGCCGCATTTTATGAAATCTGGCAAATGGATAAACAAAACTGCATTCCTGAATGGATTTCTGGAAGAAGAGTTGTATATGATGCAACCAGAAGGTTTTGTCGATCCAAAGGGAGCTAACAAAGTGTGCAAGCTCCAGCGATCCATTTATGGAATGGTGCAAGCCTCTCAGAGTTGGAATAAACGCTTTGATAGTATGATCAAAGCATGTAGTTTTATACAGACTTGCGGTGAAGCCTGTATCTACAAGAAAGTGAGTGGGAGCACTACAGTATTTCTGATAAGTATATGTGAATGACATATTGTTGATCGGAAATAATGTAGAATTATTCTGTAAAGCATAAAGGAGTGTTTGAAAGGAGTTTTTCAAAGAAAGACTTCGGTGAAGCTGCTTACATATTGAGCTTCAAGATCTATAGAGATAGATCAAGACGCTTGATAAGTTTTTCAATGAGTACATACCTTGACAAGATTTTGAAGTAGTTCAAAATGGAACAGTCAAAGAAAAGTTTCTTGCCTGTGTTACAAGGTGTGAAGTTGAGTAAGACTCAAAGCCCGACCACGGCAGAAGATAGAAAGAGAATGAAAGTCATTCCCTATGCCTCAGTCATAGGTTCTATAAAGTATGTCATGCTGTGTACCAGATCTATTGTATACCCTACACTAATTGGCATGGGAGTACAATAGTGATCTAGGAGTAGATCACTAGACAGCGGTCAAAATTATCCTTAGTGGAATAAGGATATGTTTCTCAATTATGGAGGTGAAAAAAAAGGTTCGCCGTAACGGGTTACGTCGATGCAAGTTTTGACACAGATCTGGATGACTCTAAGTCTCGATCTAGATACATATTGAAAGTGGGAGCAATTAGCTAGAGTAGCTCCGTGCAGAGCATTATTGACATAAATATTTGCAAAATACTTATGGATCTGAATGTGACAGACCCGTTGACTAAGATTCTCTCACAAGCAAAACATGATAACACCTTAGTACTCCTTGGGTGTTAATCACATAGCGATGTGAACTAGATTACTGAATCTAGTAAACCCTTTGGGTGTTGATCACATATCGATGTGAACTATGGGTGTTAATCACATGGTGATGTGAACTATTGCTGTTAAATCACATGGCGATGTGAACTAGATTATTGACTCTAGTGCAAGTGGGAGACTGAAGGAAATATGCCCTAGAGGCAATAATAAAGTTATTATTTATTTCCTTATATCATGATAAATGTTTATTATTCATGCTAGAATTGTATTAACCGGAAACATAATACATGTGTGAATACATAGACAAACAGAGTGTCACTAGTATGCCTCTACTTGACTAGCTCGTGAATCAAAGATGGTTATGTTTCCTAACCATGGACAAAGAGTTGTTATTTGATTAACGGGATCACATCATTAGTTGAATGATCTGATTGACATGACCCATTCCATTAGCTTAGCACCCGATCGTTTAGTATGTTGCTATTGCTTTCTTCATGACTTATACATGTTCCTATGACTATGAGATTATGCAACTCCCGTTTCCCGGAGGAACACTTTGGGTGCTACCAAACGTCACAACGTAACTGGGTGATTATAAAGGAGCATTACAGGTGTCTCCAAAGGTAGATGTTGGGTTGGCGTATTTCGAGATTAGGATTTGTCACTCCGATTGTCGGAGAGGTATCTCTAGGCCCTCTCGGTAATACACATCACATAAGCCTTGCAAGCATTACAACTAATATGTTAGTTGTGAGATGATGTATTACGGAACGAGTAAAGAGACTTGCCGGTAACGAGATTGAACTAGGTATTGGATACCGACGATCGAATCTCGGGCAAGTAACATACCGATGACAAAGGGAACAACGTATGTTGTTATGCGGTCTGACCGATAAAGATCTTCGTAGAATATGTAGGAGCCAATATGGGCATCCAGGTCCCGCTATTGGTTATTGACCGGAGACATGTCTCGGTCATGTCTACATTGTTCTCGAACCCGTAGGGTCCGCGCGCTTAAGGTTTCGATGACAGTTATATTATGAGTTTATGAGTTTTGATGTACCGAAGGAGTTCGGAGTCCCGGATGAGATCGGGGACATGACGAGGAGTCTCGAAATGGTCGAGACGTAAAGATCGATATATTGGACGACTATATTCGGACATCGGAAAGGTTCCGAGTGATTCGGGTATTTTTAGGAGTACCGGGTAGTTACGGGAGAAGTAATGGGCCTTGATGGGCTTTAGTGGAAAGAGGAAAAAGGCTGCTGCGCCCCCCCTCCCCTCTAGTCCGAATTGGACTAGGGAAAAGGGGGCCGGCCACCTTTCCTACTCCTCCACTTCCTTCTCCCTTCCTCTCCTCTTGATGGACTCCTACTAGGACTTGGAGTCCTAGTAGGACTCCCATCCTGGCCGCACCAATGGCCTTGGCCGGCCTCCTCCTCCTCCATCCTTTATATACTGAGGCAAGGGGCACCCCATAGACACAAGTTGATCCACGTGATCTATTCCTTAGCCTTGTGCGGTGCCCCCTGCCACCATATACCTCAATAATACTGTAGCGGAGTTTAGGCGAAGCCTTGCTGCAGTAGTACATCAAGATCGTCACCACGCCGTCGTGCTGACGGAACTCTTCCCCGACACTTTGCTGGATCTGAGTCTGGGGATCGTCATCGAGCTGAATGTGTGCTCGAACTCGGAGGTGCCGTAGTTTCGGTGCTTGATCGGTTGGATCGTGAAGACGTACGACTACTTCCTCTACGTCGTGTCAGCGCTTCCGCAGTCGGTCTGCGATGGGTACGTAGACAACACTCTCCCCTCTCGTTGCTATGCATCACATGATCTTGCGTGTGCGTAGGAATTTTTTTGAAATTACTACGTTCCCCAACAGTGGCATCCGAGCCTAGGTTATTTATGTTGATGTTATATGCACGAGTAGAACACAAGTGAGTTGTCGACGATACAAGTCATACTGCCTACCAGCATGTCATACTTTGGTTCGGCGGTATTCTTGGACGAGACGACCCGGACCAACCTTATGCGTACGCTTACGCGAGACCGGTTCCCTCGACGTGCTTTGCACATAGATGGCTTGCGGGCGACTGTCTCTCCAACTTTAGTTGAACCAAGTATGGCTACGCCCGGTCCTTGCGAAGGTTAAAACGGAGTCTATTTGACAAACTATCGTTGTGGTTTTGATGCGTAGGTGAGATTGGTTCTTGCTTAAAGCCTGTAGCAGCCACGTAAAACTTGCAACAACAAAGTAGAGGACGTCTAACTTGTTTTTGCAGGGCATGTTGTGATGTGATATGGTCAAGGCATGATGCTAAATTTTATTGTATGAGATGATCATGTTTTGTAACCAAGTTATCGGCAACTGGCAGGAGCCATATGGTTGTCGCTTTATTGTATGCAATGCAATCGCGATGTAATGCTTTACTTTATTACTAAGCGGTAGTGATAGTCGTAGAAGCATAAGATTGGCGAGACGACAACGATGCTACGATGGAGATCAAGGTGTCACGCCGGTGACGATGGTGATCATGACGGTGCTTCGGAGATGGAGATCACAGGCACAAGATGATGATGGCCATATCATATCACTTATATTGATTGCATGTGATGTTTATCTTTTATGCATCTTATCTTGCTTTGATTGACGGTAGCATTATAAGATGATCTCTCACTAAATTATCAAGAAGTGTTCTCCCTGAGTATGCTCCGTTGCGAAAGTTCTTCGTGCTGAGACACCACGTGATGATCGGGTGTGATAGGCTCTACGTTCAAATACAACGGGTGCAAAACAGTTGCGCACGCGGAATACTCAGGTTATACTTGACGAGCCAAGCATATACAGATATGGCCTCGGAACACGGAGACCGAAAGGTCGAGCGTGAATCATATAGTAGATATGATCAGCATAATGATGTTCACCGATGAAACTATTCCATCCCACGTGATGATCGGACATGGTTTAGTTGATTTGGATCACGTGATCACTTAGAGGATTAGAGGGATGTCTATCTAAGTGGGAGTTCTTAAGTAATATGATTAATTGAACTTTAATTTATCATGAACTTAGTCCTGGTAGTATTAGCATATCTATGTTGTAGATCAATAGCTCGCGTTGTTGCTTTCATATGCTTATTTTGATATGTTCCTAGAGAAAATTGTGTTGAAAGATGTTAGTAGCAATGATGCGGATTGGATCCATGATCTGAGGTTTATCCTCATTGCTGCACAGAAGAATTATGTCCTTGATGCACCGCTAGGTGACAGACCTATTTCAGGAGCAGATGCGGACGTTATGAACGTTTGGCTAGCTCAATATGATGACTACTTGATAGTTTAAGTGCACCATGCTTAACGGCTTAGAATCGGGACTTCAAAGACGTTTTGAACGTCATGGACCATATGATATGTTCCAGGAGTTGAAGTTAATATTTCAAGCAAATACCCGAGTTGAGAGATATGAAATCTCCAACAAGTTCTATAGCTAAAAGATGGAGGAGAATCGCTCAACTAGTGAGCATGTGCTCAGATTGTCTAGGTACTACAATCGCTTGAATCAAGTGGGAGTTAATCTTCCAGATAAGATAGTGGTTGACAGAATTCTCTAGTCACCATCACCAAGTTAGTAGAACTTCGTGATGAACTATAATATGCAAGGGATAACGGAAACAACTCCCAAGCTCTTCGTGATGCTGAAATCAACGAAGGTAGAAATCAAGAAAAACATCAAGTGTTGATGGTTGACAAGATCACTAGTTTCAAGAAAAGGGCAGAGGGAAGAAGGGGAACTTCAAGAAGAACAGCAAGCAAGTTGCTGCTCAAGTGAAGAAGCCCAAGTCTGGTCCTAAGCCTGAGACTAAGTGTTTCTACTGCAAAGGGACTAGTCACTGGAAGCGGAACTACCCCAAGTGATTGGCAGATAAGAAGGATGGCAAAGTGAACATAAGTATATTTGATATACATGTTATTGATGTGTACTTTACTAGTGTTTATAGCGACCCCTCAGTATTTGATACTAGTTCAGTTGCTAAGATTAGTAACTCGAAACGGGAGTTGCAGAATAAACAGAGACTAGTTAAGGGTAAAGTGACGATGTGTGTTGGAAGTGGTTCCAAGATTGATATGATCATCATCGCACACTCCCTATACTTTCAGGATTAGTGTTGAACCTGAATAAGTGTTATTCGGTGTTTGCGTTAAGCATGAATATGATTTGATCATGTTTATTGTGATACGGTTATTCATTTAAATAAGAGAATAAATTGTTGTTCTGTTTACATGAATAAAACCTTATATGGTTACACACCCAATGAAAATAGTTCGTTGGATCTCGATCGTAGTGATACACATAATCATAATATTGAAACCAAAAGATGCAAAGTTAATAATGATAGTGCAACTTATTTGTAGCACTGCCGTTTAGGTCATATTGGTGTAAAGCGCATGAAGAAACTCCATACTGATGGGATTTTGGAATCACTTGATTATGAATCACTTGATGCTTGTGAACCATGCCTTTTGGGCAAGATGACTAAAACGCCGTTCTCCGGAACAATGAAGCAAGCAACAGATTTGTTGGAGATCATGCATACTGATGTATGTGGTCCGATGAATATTAAGGCTTGCAGTAGGTATCATTATTTTCTGACCTTCACAAATGATTTGAGCAGATATGGGGATATCTACTTGATGAAACATAAGTCTGAAACATTTGAACAGTTCAAAGAATTTCAGAGTGAAGTGGAAAATCATCGTGACAAGAAAATAAAAGTTTCTACGATATGATCGCAGAGGTAAAATATTTGAGTTACGAGTTTGGTCTTCAATTAAAACAATGTGGAATAGTTTCACAAACTCATGCCACATGGAACACCACAGCATAATGGTGTGTCCGAACGTCATAACCGTACTTTATTAGATATAGTGCGATCTATGATGTCTCTTACCGATGTACCACTATCGTTTTGGAGTTATGCATTAGAGACAGCTGCATTCACGTAAAATAGGGCACCATCTAAATCCGTTGAGACGACGCCTTATGAACTGTGGTTTGGCAAGAAACCAAAGTTGTCGTTTCTTAAAGTTTGAGGTTGCAATGCTTATGTGAAAAAGTTTCAACCTGATAAGCTCAAACCCAAATCGGAGAAATGTGTCTTCATAGGATATCCAAAAGAAACTATTGGATACACCTTCTATCATAAGACCGAAGGCAAGACTTTTGTTGCTAAATTCGGAAACTTTCTGGAGAAGGAGTTTCTCTCGAAAGAAGTGAGTGGGAGGAAAGTAGAAAACTTGATAAGGTAATTGTACCTTCTCACTTATTGGAAAGTAGTTCATCACAGAAATCTGTTCTTGTGACTACTACACCAATTAGTGAGGAAGCTAATGATGATGATCATGTAACTTCAGATCAAGTTACTACTGAATCTCGTAGGTAAACCAGAGTGAAATCCGCACCAGAGTGGTACGGTAATCCTGTTCTGGAAGTCATGTTACTAGACCATGACGAACTTGCGAACTATGAGGAAGCGATGATGAGCCCAGATTCCGCGAAATGGTTTGAGTCCATGAAATCTGAGATGAGATCCATGTATGAGAACAAAGTATGGACTTTGATTGACTTGCCCGATGATCGGCAAGCCATAGAAAATAAATGGATCTTCAAGAGGAAGACAGACGCTGATAGTAGTGTTACTATCTACAAAGCTAGAATTGTCGCAAAAGGTTTTCGACAAGTTCAAGGTGTTGACTACGATGAGAGTTTCTCTCTCGTATCTATGCTTAAGTCTGTCCGAATCATGTTAGCAAATTGCCGCATTTTATGAAATCTGGCAAATGGATAAACAAAACTGCATTCCTGAATGGATTTCTGGAAGAAGAGTTGTATATGATGCAACCAGAAGGTTTTGTCGATCCAAAGGGAGCTAACAAAGTGTGCAAGCTCCAGCGATCCATTTATGGAATGGTGCAAGCCTCTCAGAGTTGGAATAAACGCTTTGATAGTATGATCAAAGCATGTAGTTTTATACAGACTTGCGGTGAAGCCTGTATCTACAAGAAAGTGAGTGGGAGCACTACAGTATTTCTGATAAGTATATGTGAATGACATATTGTTGATCGGAAATAATGTAGAATTATTCTGTAAAGCATAAAGGAGTGTTTGAAAGGAGTTTTTCAAAGAAAGACTTCGGTGAAGCTGCTTACATATTGAGCTTCAAGATCTATACAGATAGATCAAGACTCTTGATAAGTTTTTCAATGAGTACATACCTTGACAAGATTTTGAAGTAGTTCAAAATGGAACAGTCAAAGAAAAGTTTCTTGCCTGTGTTACAAGGTGTGAAGTTGAGTAAGACTCAAAGCCCGACCACGGCAGAAGATAGAAAGAGAATGAAAGTCATTCCCTATGCCTCAGTCATAGGTTCTATAAAGTATGCCATGCTGTGTACCAGATCTATTGTATACCCTACACTAATTGGCATGGGAGTACAATAGTGATCTAGGAGTAGATCACTGGACAGCGGTAAAAATTATCCTTAGTGGAATAAGGATATGTTTCTCGATTATGGAGGTGAAAAAAAAGGTTCGCCGTAAAGGGTTACGTCGATGCAAGTTTTGACACAGATCTGGATGACTCTAAGTTTCGATCTAGATACATATTGAAAGTGGGAGCAATTAGCTAGAGTAGCTCCGTGCAGAGCATTGTTGACATAAATATTTGCAAAATACTTACGGATCTCTCATGCTTCACTTCTAATACATGGAACATAGTAATTTCAAAAAATTTCCTATGCACACGCAAGATCATGGTGATGCATAGCAACGAGAGGGGAGAGTATGATCTACGTACCCTTGTAGATCAACAACGGAAGCGTTGACACAACGTAGAGGAAGTAGTCGTGCGTCTTCCTGATCCGACCGATCCAAGCACCGTTACTCCGGCACCTCCGAGTTCTTAGCACACGTACAGCTCGATGACGATCCCCGGGCTCCGATCCAGCAAAGCTTCGGGGAGGAGTTCGGTCAGCACGACGGCATGGTGACGATCTTGATGTTCTACCGTCGCAGGGCTTCGCCTAAGCACCGTATGATATGACCGAGGTGGAATATGGTGGAAGGGGGCACCGCACACGGCTAAGGAACGATCACGAGGATCAACTTGTGTGTCTATGGGGTGCCCCATGCCCCCGTATATAAAGGAGTGGAGGAGGGGAGGGCCGGCCCTCTCTATGGCACGCCCTAGGGGAGTCCTACTCCCACCGGGAGTAGGATTCCCCCTTTCCTAGTCCAATTAGGAGTCCTTCCATGTATTATTTGCAAAAAAAAGGTTCGCCGTAAAGGGTTACTTTGTGTTGTGGAGTTTTCAAGTTTTGGGTGAATTCTTTTGATGGATCATGGAACAAGGAGTGGCAAGAGCCTAATCTTGGGGATGCCCATGGCACCCCCAAGATAATCCAAGGACACCAAAAAGTCAAAGCTTGGGGATGCCCCGGAAGGCATCCCCTCTTTCGTCCACTTCCATCGGTAATTTACTTGGAGCTATATTTTTATTTACCAACATGATATGTGTTTTTCTTGGAGCGTCTTGTATTATTTGTGTCTTTGTGTCTTAGTATACCACAATCATCCTTGCTGTACACACCTTTTTAGAGAGCCATACATGAATTAAAATTTGATAGAATACTCTATGTGCTTCACTTATATCTTTTGAGCTAGATAATTTTACTCTATGTGCTTCACTTATATCTTTTGAGCTAGATAGTTTTGCTCTATGTGCTTCACTTATATCTTTTGAGCTAGATAATTTTACTCTATGTGCTTCACTTATATCTTTTGAGCTAGATAATTTTACTCTATGTGCTTCCCTTATATCTTTTGAGCTAAGTAATTTTTCTCTATGTGCTTGACTTAGATCTTTTAGAGCACGGTGGTGGATTTGTTTTAAAGAAACTATTGATCTCTCATGCTTCACTTCAATTATTTTGAGAGTCCCTTAATAGCATGGTAATTTGCTTAATAATAATATGCTTGGTATTCAAGATTTGTGAAACTTTCTTTTGAGTGTGTTGAATACTAAGAAAAGATTGAAGCATGATAATTGTTTTGAGATATGGAGGTGATAATATTAAAGTCATGCTAGTTGAGTAGTTGTGAATTTAAAGAATACTTGTGTTAAAGTTTGTGATCCCCATAGCATGCATGTATGGTGAACCGTTATGTGACGAAGTTGGAGCATGATTTATTTATTGATTGTCTTCCTTATGAGTGGCGGTCGGGAACGAGCGATGGTCTTTTCCTACCAATCTACCCCCCTAGGAGCATGTGCGTAATACTTTGCCTTGAAAACTTCTAGATTTTTGCAATAAGTATATGAGTTCTTTATGACTAATGTTGAGTCCATGGATTATACGCACTCTCACCCTTCCACCTTTGCTAGCCTCTCTAATACCGCGCACCTTTCGCCGGTATCATACACCTACCATATACCTTCCTCAAAACAGCCACCATACCTACCTATTATGGCATTTCCATAGCCATTCTGAGATATATTGCCATGCAACTTTCCACCATGTAGTTCATCATGACACATTCATCATTGTCATATTGCTTAGCATGATCATGTAGTTGACAAAGTATTTGTGGCAAATCCACCGTTCATAATTTCTTCATACTTGTCACTCTTGATTCATTGCGTATCCCGGTACATCGCCGGAGGCATCCATATAGAGTCATACTTTGTTTTAGAATCGAGTTGTAACCATTGAGTTGTAAATAAATAAAAGTGTGATGATCATCATTCAATAGAGCATTGTCCCAATAAAAAAGGGAGAAAGGCCAAAGAAAAAAAGAAGGCCCAAAAAAAATAAAAAAAATAAAAAGGGTCAATGCTACTATCCTTTTTTCCACACTTGTGCTTCAAAGTAGCACCATGATATAGCGAGTCTCATATATTGTGCTTCAAAGTAGCACCATGTTCTTCGTATAGAGAGTCTCATATGTTGTCACTTTCATATACTAGTGGGAATTTTACATTATAGAACTTTGCTTGTATATTCCAATGATGGGCTTCCTCAAAATGCCCTAGGTCTTCATGAGCAAGCAAGTTGGATGCACACCCACTAGTTTCTTTTGTTGAGCTTTCATACATTTATAGCTCTAGTGCATCCGTTGCATGGCAATCCCTACTCACTCACATTGATATCTATTGATGGGCATCCCCATAGCCCATTGATACGCCTAGTTGACGTGAGACTATCTTCCCCTCCTTTTTGTCTTCTCCACAACCACCATTCTATTCCACCTATAGTGATATATCCATGGCTCACGCTCATGTATTGCGTGAAGATTGAAAAGGTTTTGAAAAAGTTAGAGTATGAAACAATTGCTTGGCTTGTCATCGGGGTTGTGCATGAGTTAAATACTTTGTGTGGTGAAGATGGAGCATAGCCAGACTATATGATTTTGTAGGGATAACTTTCTTTGGCCATGTTATTTTGAGAAGACATAATTGCTTTGTTAGTATGGTTGAAGTATTATTATTTTTATGTCAATATAAACTTTTGTCTTGAATCTTTCTAATCTGAATATTCATACCACAATTAAGAAGATTTGCATTGAAATTATGCCAAGTAGCACTCCGCATCAAAAATTCTCTTTTTATCATTTACCTACTCGAGGACGAGCAGGAATTAAGCTTGGGGATGCCTGATACGTCTCCAACATATCTATAATTTTTGATTGCTCCATGCTATATTATCTACTGTTTTGGACTATATTGGGCTTTATTTTCCACTTTTATATTATTTTTGGGACTAACCTATTAATCGGAGGCCCAGCCCAGAATTGCTGTTTTTTTGCCTATTTCAGTGTTTCGAAGAAACGGAATATCACACGGAGTCCAAACGGAATAAAATCTTCGGGAACGTGATTTTCTCACCGAACGTGATCCAGGAGACTTGGACCCTGCTCCAAGGAACAAAATAGGCGGTCATGAGGGTGGGGGCGCGCCCCCTTCCTCGTGGGCCCCTCGTTGCTCCTCTGGCATACTTCTTCCTCCTATATATACACACGTACCCCCAAACGATCAGGAGAGGAGCCAAAAACCTAATTCCACCACCGCAACTTTCTGTATCCACGAGATCCCATCTTGGGGCCTGTTCCGGAGCTCCGCCGAAAGAGGGTCGTCATCACGGAGGGCTTCTACATCATCCTAGCCCCTCCGATGAAGTGTGAGTAGTTTACCTCAGACCTTCGGGTCCATAGTTAGTAGCTAGATGGCTTCTTCTCTCTCTTTGAATCTCAATACAAAGTTCTCTCCCTCTCTTGTGGAGATCTATTCGATGTAATCTTCTTTTTGCGGTGTGTTTGTTGAGACCGATGAATTGTGGGTTTATGATCAAGTCTATCTATGAATAATATTTGAATCTTCTCTGAATTCTTTTATGTATGATTGGTTATCTTTGCAAGTCTCTTCGAATTATCCGTTTGGTTTGGCCAACTAGATTGGTAGTTCTTGCCATGGGAGAAGTGCTTAGCTTTGGGTTCGATCTTGCAGTGTCCTTACCCAGTGACAAAAGGGGCAGCAAGGCACGTATTGTATCATTGCCATCGAGGATAACAAGATGGGGTTTATTTCATATTGCATGAATTTATCTCTCTACATCATGTCATCTTGCTTAAGGCGTTACTCTGTTTTTAACTTAATACTCTAGATGCATGCTGGATAGCGGTCGATGAGTGGAGTAATAGTAGTAGATGCAGAATCGTTTCGATCTACTTGTCACGGACGTGATGCCTATATACATGATCATGTCTAGATATTCTCATAACTATGCTCAATTCTGTCAATTGCTCAACAGTAATTTGTTCACCCGCCGTAGAATACTTATGCTCTTGAGAGAAGCCACTAGTGAAACCTATGGCTCCCGAGTCTATTCTCATCATATCAATCTCCATCACTTTAATCTTGCTTTGCTTTTTACTTTGCTTTTACTTTTTACTTTGCATCTTTATACCAAAAATGCCAAAAATATTATATCTATCAGATCTCACTCTTGTAAGTGACCATGAAGGGATTGACAACCCCTAATCACGTTGGTTGCGAGTAGCTATCGTTTTGTGCAAGTACGAGGGACTTGAGCGTGGCCTCCTACTGGATTGATACCTTGGTTCTCAAAACTGAGGGAAATACTTACGCTACTCTGCTGCATCATCCCTTCCTCTTTGGGGAAAACCAACGCAAGCTCAAGACGTAGCAAGAAGGATTTCTGGCGCCGTTGCCAGGGAGTCTATGCAAAAAGTCAACATACCAAGTACCCATCACAATCCCTATCTCTCGCATTACATTATTTGCCATTTGCCTCTTGTTTTCCTCTCCCCCCAATTCACCCTTGCCGTTTTATTCACTCTCTCTCTCTATCCTCCCTCTCTATTTGCCTCTTGTTTGCTCGTGTGCTAGTTTGCTCACTTGTCGTTATGTCTGAAATTGGGGAAGTTATCGCCAATATGGGCGATAACATTATCATGGAAAATTCTGATGCTCCCACTAAAGAACCTACCATCTTTCATACAAAAAAATTCCGTGTTGGTAGTGGTAATATTATTGGAAAAGGAGTTATTCAAGGTTTCTTTACTTGTGTCGGTGCTTTACCTTCTATGGGTAGTTCTATCCTTCACAGAACTAGTAGTCTTGCGGACGCTATTGCCATGCTTGTAGTTGAACTTGAAAGACAATTCATGCACATGCATCCTTCCATACAAAGGATTTTTCTGGAATTTTCTAATATTGAGCATTCTTCTGTTAAGCGTGCCGCTACTATCTTTTTGGCTCATGGGCCCCTCGTTGCTCCTCTGGCATACTTCTTCCTCCTATATATACACACGTACCCCCAAACGATCAGGAGAGGAGCCAAAAACCTAATTCCACCACCGCAACTTTCTGTATCCACGAGATCCCATCTTGGGGCCTGTTCCGGAGCTCCGCCGGAAGAGGGCTGTCATCACGGAGGGCTTCTACATCATCCTAGCCCCTCCGATGAAGTGTGAGTAGTTTACCTCAGACCTTCGGGTCCATAGTTAGTAGCTAGATGGCTTCTTCTCTCTCTTTGAATTTCAATACAAAGTTCTCCCCCTCTCTTGTGGAGATCTATTCGATGTAATCTTCTTTTTGCGGTGTGTTTGTTGAAAACGATGAATTGTGGGTTTATGATCAAGTCTATCTATGAATAATATTTGAATCTTCTCTGAATTCTTTTATGTATGATCGGTTATCTTTGCAAGTCTCTTCGAATTATCCGTTTGGTTTGGCCAGCTAGATTGGTAGTTCTTGCCATGGGAGAAGTGCTTAGCTTTGGGTTCGATCTTGCGGTGTCCTTACCCAGTGACAAAAGGGGCAGCAAGGCACGTATTGTATCATTGCCATCGAGGATAACAAGATGGGGTTTATTTCATATTGCATGAATTTATCTCTCTACATCATGTCATCTTGCTTAAGGCGTTACTCTGTTTTTAACTTAATACTCTAGATGCATGCTGGATAGCGGGCGATGAGTGGAGTAATAGTAGTAGATGCAGAATCGTTTCGATCTACTTGTCACGGATGTGATGCCTATATACATGATCATGCCTAGATATTCTCATAACTATGCTCAATTTTGTCAATTGCTCAACAGTAATTTGTTCACCCACCGTAGAATACTTATGGTCTTGAGAGAAGCCACTAGTGAAACCTATGGCCCCCGGGTCTATTCTCATCATATCAATCTCCATCACTTAATCTTGCTTTGCTTTTTTACTTTGATTTTACTTTTTACTTTGCATCTTTATACCAAAAATACCAAAAATATTATATCTATCAGATCTCACTCTCGTAAGTGACCGTGAAGGGATTGACAACCCCTAATCGCGTTGGTTGCGAGTAGCTATCGTTTTGTGCAGGTACGAGGGACTTGAGCGTGGCCTCCTACTGGATTGATACATTGGTTCTCAAAACTGAGGGAAATACTTACGCTACTCTGCTGCATCATCCCTTCCTCTTCGGGGAAAACCAACGCAAGCTCAAGACGTAGCAGAGCCCAGTTGGGATGATTGGGGATCTAGCATTTGGGGTTGCACTACAGGAATCAGCTACTTTGCCGTCTGCCACGGCGTACGGCAAAGGCCTGAACGGCGGACGGCAAAGGCCTTTGCCGTCAGCTGCGGACGGCAAAAGGCTCCGGCAAAGTAGGCTTCGGTAAACAGCTACTTTGCCGTCTGCTACTGACGGCAAAGTCTTTGCCGTCTGCGGCGGACGGCAAAGAGAGCGCGGCGGACGGCAAAGAGAGCGGACGGCAATAATTGCGCTGTCAGTCCGTTAAGTGGCTTCTTTTATTCTGGTTCCGTAGTCGGACCTTTGATTGTACTTTGGATGATGTATGAACTATTTATGCGTTGTGTGAAGTGGTGATTGTAAGCCAACTCTTTACCCCTTTCTTATTCAGTACATGGGATGTGTGAAGACTACCCCTCTTGCGACAAGCCTACCATGCGGCTATGCCTCTAAGTCGTGCCCTGACACTTGGGAGATATAGCCGCATTGTGGGTGTGACAAGTTGGTAATCAGAGCCTTCCCCAACTTAGGAGCCCCCTATTTGATCGAATCGCCGACGTTGTTGAGTCTAGAACAAAATGTTTGAGTCTTAGGATTATATATATCGGAGAGTAGGATTCTTTTTACTCCCCAATCCCTTCGTTGCTTTGGTGACGCCTCCTGACGTAGAGTTTTGACTCTTCTTTCCTCAAATTTCATGAAAAAAAAATTAGGATCACGCGGGTATCTTGGAATTGTTCCGATGGTTTTGTGATGAGAACATTGTTCTTGGTCCCTCCTGACATTTAGGGGTTGTGGCAGTGTCCCGGGGAGTTGAGCTCCGAGGTGTTGTCCTCACAATTTTATCGTTGCAGTTCTGGAATACCTGAGTTCGTCGACATCAAAAATCTCTCTTATGCAGTTGCTGGTGAGATAACCTCGACGCCACCCAGTACTGGGGCGGGAGTTCGGGAGTATTGCCATAACTCATATAACAGATGTTTTTCGAAGGTTGAGGTACATGATTTCCGAAGGTTTCTTGGTTATGTGTTGAAGGATGGATACAGTTGGATGTAGGGATTGTTAGTTTGGGTGAAATATATTGCTTCCCCTGTATCCCCAACACCTGATTGCATAACCAGAAAGTTTCGGGAGTTTATAAGTGGGAATTCAAGTAGCTCCTAGGATATCTTTCTCACAGATGTATGATATGAAATTGGGGTTCGACGTCTAGTGGTCCGCCTATCCACTGTTGGTTTTACAGTGGTCTCTTTGTGTCTTAAAGAGTCCTTGGCTATGCTGACTCGGGGACGAGCACTGCCTTGTACATGATGGTGTTGTACGATCGAGCCCATGTGGGCCCCACCACGAAAACTTCGGACGAAATCTTTATCATATGTTTCTTCCGGCTTATTCTGCAAGCCAATCCTTTGTTTTGTTTTGAGTGGTGGTATTCGAGTTGCTTCTATGTCAAGTGTTGATTCCATACCTTTTTGTAAGCGGCGTTCTCATATTTCTATGTGAATACTAATCCTTCATGATAATCGATATTGTCATGTCAATTCTTTTCCAACCGACGTGCTCCAGTTCAAGTGGATCCGATCATTTTCAACATTCGAAAAATCACTTTTCGGTTTTCCTCAACGGTGTTTGTTTCATCCGTCCCAAGTTGTCTTTGTTTTTCCCGCCCTCCCACCCTTTTTCTTCAAGGACCCAGATTTCTTAATCAAGTATCAATTTCATTCATGTGAAGACTCTTCATCCTTTTCCTTGAATGTTCTTACCTGGTGATTCTCATGAAGATGCTAAGGAAGCTACAAGTTCACCATTCTTCGTTCTATTTCTTCTCCGGTGGATTTAATTCAAGATTTGTCGATCATATTCTTTCCTCGGTTCAAATGCTTTCTCATGCCGGTGCACCTCTTAATCATTCACTTCTCACTATTCATTTGTTCCGGAGTGCTGAAGATTTCTCAGAAGATTCGTTTCCATTCTCAATCCGTTCAAGTTATTTTGAGGATGTTATCTCTTTCAAGCCATTTAATTCAACCGGTGCATTCTCTCTTTTAAATCATTCCAACGGTGTTTCTCTTGAGTGGGCCCTAACCCACAGGTCTTTTTCCAGGATCTTACCTGACTCTTCTAATTCTTTTCGGAGTTATTCTCAAATTCATTGCAAAGTTTGACGTAAGAATGAATTGTCATCAGTCAAATGTCTTTCTCCAAGATCTTTCAAATTATTTTCATCATTGGTTCAACCTTTCTAATTTTCACGCCGGAGTATCTCAACAATTCATGGTGGTGTTTCTCATCGTCATTCTCTGCATTTGAAGACTGAAGAAGTGTTTCCTCTAAATCTTGGTCCGTTCTCTCGAAGATCCATGGTTCTAGCGTTATGCCATCCTCTCATAATTATTTTTGATTGTGAGAATTCTTTTCACCCATCCGAAGAAATTCAAGAGTCTTTTTTCAGTTTGATTCTCCGAAGACCATCATTGCGGGTTTATTCATTCTCAACTTTCAGCTCTCATTCTCCAAATCTTATCGGTGCATCGTTCAAGTTTTCTCTAATCAGATCGTGATCTCTTCGTTCTCATGTATCTAAATTCCCTCAAGTATCTTCATCTGTTCTCTAATTCTTCCCGGTGTTTCCTTATCTTTTCTTCGTTCATTTTCAATTCTTACGGTGGTTTGTTCAAGAATTCTCTTCCTTTGTTTTTCATATTAATTCATTCGTTGTTTCGAAATCCTACTGGTGGTTCGTTGAAGTCCTTCTCAAGTTTGTGCTATCTCTATCTTAATCCTTTATACGAGAATAAGTAGTATGCCAAATCCGTTGCTTGTTATCAATTTAAATTGGTGAAGGATACGCA
The DNA here is from genome assembly GCF_056163025.1 of Triticum urartu. Classification (NCBI taxonomy): domain Eukaryota; kingdom Viridiplantae; phylum Streptophyta; class Magnoliopsida; order Poales; family Poaceae; genus Triticum; species Triticum urartu. Next base: position 93,604,104 of record NC_141878.1, read on the forward strand.
TAACGTAATTCTTATATTGTTTCATCCAAGTGATCTAATTTCTTCTTTTCGGAGTTGTTCATCATATCACATTCTCGGTTCGAGATGCTTCATCTTTTCTTTCCAGAGTTCCAAGTTTTCCGCTTTATCTCGTCGCGAAGCTCCATCCAATCATTGCAAGGCTTCAATCTTATTCTTTTCATCCTTCACTTCTTTTTGATCATTCTTTTATTACCGGAGTTCTTCATGGAGGCTCTACATGGTGGTTCATCAAGGATTTAATTCCTTCTCGAAGTGTTCATCAAGATTTTTTCAGTGGAGCTCAAGTATTCTTCATCTTGCATTCTGTAGTGCAATTCTTTCTACCTTATCTTTTGAGGTGGTGTTATGTCACTCTTAACAATTTCTTCATGTTTCGCGATTCAAATGTTGTCAAGTATGAGGTATTTTAAATCCATCAATCTCTTCATTGGAGTTATCTTGGGTTATATTTCACCTAAAGCTTTCCCTAAGGATTGTTGTTATTTATGGTGCTTATAAATGACCCAAGTTCTTCATTTATCCTCCCAGTGATATAAGTTTCTCGTCTCCTTGTTGATATCAATCCAATCTATTGTTTCCATTGTGGCAGAATTTCGCCTCAATTTTGAGAAGTTTTCCATAAGCCCACAACAATCTTACTCTTTTCGTTGTTGGTGTTCCAACAACTCCGTTTTAACCTTCTTGGAAGGGTGCTTTCCTAGTTCATTGGTGGCAGAAGCTGACTTTTACTTTTACATTCTGTTATTCCAATGATCTATCTTCTATTCTTTCTTCCGGAGGCATTGTGATGTTGCTCTCTTCACTCATCATCTCGAATAGCGAGGACCGTGTTCCTTTCGTGCTTATCCATTTAACCGGAGTGTTGTCCGAAATCTTTCTTACCTATGGTGCCATTCTCTCAATAGTTCCGGAGGCAATGTGTTGTTGATTTCATCAAGTATCCTCTCATCTTGTCAAGTTCATGTTCAATTCCTTCCATTTACAGTCGGAGTAATGTCCAAATTATATCATTCTTATTTCTTCTCTATCTTGTTTTAATTGGAGTGTTGTGGCTATCATTCCTCTTCTAGCCGGAGTCTCATCCAGGTACTTTCATTTTGCCAAGTTCATATTATTGCCTTCCATTTCCAACCGGAGTGTTGTCGTAATTGATCCTTATCTTTCCTTGTACATCTCGTTTCATCCGGAGTGCTTGCATGTACTTCTTGTCCATTGCAACCCTTTTCTCATGTCTTTCAACCTACAGGGTTCTCGTGATGTTCCTTGTTCCTCTTTTCTAACGGAGTGTTTTCAAATTCGATCATCTCTGTTGTATTCTTTCTCAAAATGGTTTTAACCTTTCAAGGTTCTTTGGTTTCACTCGTTTGTCAAAGAAGCAACTCTGTTTTACCTCTTCTCTTCCCTTCCGTTTCCCTCCGGTGCCATCCTAGATCTCGGGACGATATCCTCTTGTAGTGGTGGAGTGTTGTGACGACCCAAGACCGAGACCTCCATTATTATTTTTATTTTGTGTTATGTTCATGCGTGCTTGCTCGCTTGTGATGTTTGTTTTATTTTATTTTGCATCATGCATTTTCTCCATACCATTGTCGTGTTTGTTTAACTTAGTTGCTCATGTGCATTGCAACTTCTTTTCTTCTCTTGATCCTTCCATCAACCCCATGCTCACTTCGAACTTGGTTTCACCCAAGTTTCAAATCCCTATGCCACTTCCTTCTTTCCATTTTCTCTATTTATTTGAGTTGCAAATAGATTTACTCAAATAAATGTTCATCTTTTGCCCATAAATCATATTTATTATGTAGGGTCATCCTATAAAATTTAAGCTCATTTGGATTCAGTTTGCTTAGGTTATAAATTCATGCAAGTTTGAATTAAATTCGAACATGTTTAAATTTATATTCTGTAAAAAATCCCAAACTAATTTGATTAAATCGGGCATGTTTCATGTTTTCCAGAAATATGTCCCTCCATCCCTACTTCAACCCCGAACCCTCTGTACTTTTCTCTCTATTTCTGTTTATGCAATAAATAGAAAGGGAAGAGGTAAATCAGATAAGTGAGGGAAGCCCAGCTGGGCCTCCCAGCCTCCCGCGCCGGCCCACCTAGGCCACTTGGGCCTCCTGCAGCCCCACCCTGCTCAAACCCTAGTCCCCGTCGTTGCATCTCCATCGATCCCTCTCCCTCGCATACTCCCACACCGCCGTCAGCAGCGCCACACGCACACACGCATCGCGCCTCGCCCGATCCCCATCTCCCTCCGCTCCATCTCCTCACCCTCTCGTTCTCCCAGCGTCCCCGCGCGCGCCATGGCGTCCTCCAGCTACGTCGTGTCGGCCGGCCACCAGAGTTGTTGCCGGCTGCCGCCCCACAGCTCCCTACCTCCCGCTCCCTCCTTGATTTAGTCCGAGAGGAGCTCGAACCCCAAGCCGACCCCGAGCGCTTCCTCAGCCTCGAGCACGCCCCTGCTCGTGGCCTCCTGAGCGCAAGACAAGCAGCGCCGCCGCAAGGAATGGACCCAGCAGCTCCGGATTCGTCTAGTTCCGTCCCTGCCGGAGCTGCGCCTGAGCTCCTCGTCCGCGCTGGAAGCGGCCTCCCACGCCCCACCATCGTCGTCGGCCACCACCAGCATCTCCAGCATCGCCTCCTGCTGGTCACCTCCACCCCGTGGACCCGCTGGTCCTCCTCGTCACCGAGCCGTGCGCCTTCTCATCGCCCTGCCTCCATGTCCACTGTGTGCGCCAGCGCCCATGTCCGAGCACCACGTTTTCTCCGCTGTCCCGTGCACCTTTGGCTGCTTCCCGCCGCACCATCGCCTCCTTGCTGCTGCCCGCCTGAGGCCCTTTTGTCTTGCTGAGTTTTGGATTGGCAAGAACAACACGCCAAGACCCGTATCCGGACCGTCAAGCATCTTCATCGAGAATTTTGCCAAGTGCCACGACACGACGACCCTCGGACGCGTCAAGTAACATTACCGTCAAGTACCTCTTCGCATGACCAAATTCCTCTACGATATATGTATGACTACCGACGTGGAAGACCCATGAACCAATAATGTCAAGTTTGACTACTGTCGACGTGCACTTCGCCAAGTACCACGCCATTTCTGGAAGAACCATGAACATCAAGTTCTCTGCCATGAACGGTTACAATATTGTGGATCCGGCAAGTACCCTCTCTGGATCGCCATGTTCGACTATCGATGATATATACCACTACCATCGCCGAGATCGTGAGAACCTCTACTTCCCCTTCAAAATGTGTATCACTACCGCCGCCCGAACGTCTACAAAACATGTACCACGACCATCGCTGAAGACCCTGTGGACGTCAAGTTCCATGTCATGACCCCAAACATCTACGGACATGAACCACTACTTCCCTCGACGACCCGTGAACAACTACTTCCTCTACGAACCGATTCGCTTTGAAACGCACGCTTCGAAGGTATAACCGCCGAGAACGACCACCCGTGGACGAATGCTTGTGTTGTACGAGATGCATGGTTGGTTGTTGTATTCGCCTGTGAACGTTAGCTGTTCCTCCTCGTTGCCATGCCGTCCACCCGTGGGAACCCGGTAACTGGGATCACCCCACCATCTTTTGCACGCTCCCGTCACACTTCCTCCGCACCGGTATCTCCGTGAGCTACCAGAACCGATATATTGCTGTGGCATCATTTTTGGATTTGTTGTCGTGGCACCCCTTTCGTTTCCGCCACGATGACAAATGCATCATAACATGCTCTTATCAACATTTTCATAAAACTTGCACATGTCATCCGCATCATGATAATAACATTTGAAATGTTTAAATTGTTGTTTGCTTCAATTGCTAAATGACATGTGGGGAGTTACCGGAATGGGTATTTGTTGTTTCCGGCCTCACTTAAAATTGCCTAAAATGTGTAGTTTACTTTTGCCTCACCCCTTTCCTTGTTAAGAACATTTAATATTGCTGAGTACCTAAACGGGAGAGAACTAAATAATTAAATGTGGTGTTTCTTCAATATGCAACTTGTTACATATTGAGCTCCACTTAATTTGTAGTATTGTTTATGCATATTGCCATGCCATGCCTCTTTAAACCGGACATGCATCATATTTGATTGTGCATCATGCTATGTTTATGCTTGTTGGTTTACCATGTTGTTTGCTCCTTTCCGGTTGTGCTTCTTCGGGTTAGTTCCGATAACGTCGCGTTTGTGAGGATCCGTTCGACTACGTCCGTTTGTCTTCTTCATGGACTCGTTCTTCTTCCTTGCGGGATCTCAGGCAAGATGACCATACCCTCGAAATCACTTCTATCTTTGCTTGCTAGTTGCTTGCTCTATTGCTATGCCGCGTTACCTACCACTTGCTATATCATGCCTCCCATGTTGCCATGTCAAGCCTCTAACCCCCCTTTCCTAGCAAACCGTTGTTTGGCTATGTTACCGCTTTGCTCAGCCCCTCTTATAGCGTTGCTAGTTGCAGATGTAGATAAAGTTTATTCCATGTTGGAACATGGATTTGTTGGGATATCACAATATCTCTTATTTTAATTTAATGCACCTATATACTTGGTAAAGGGTGGAAGACTCGGCCTTATGCATGGTGTTTTGTTCCACTCTTGTCGCCCTAGTTTCCGTCATACCGGTGTTATGTTCCTTGATTTTGTGTTCCTTACGCGGTTGGGTGTTATGGGAACCCCTTAACAGTTCGCTTTGAATAAAACTCCTCCAGCAAGGCCCAACCTTGGTTTTACATTTTCCTAACAACCTAAGACGTTTTCCCTTGGGTTTCCGGAGCCCGAGGGTCATCTTTATTTTAACCCCCCCGGGCCAGTGCTCCTCTGAGTGTTGGTCCAACCTGTCAGTCGTCGGTGGCCACCAGGGGCAACTCTGGGCTGGCCTACCGGAAGCTTGGACAATCCGGTGTGCCCTGAGAACGAGATATGTGCAGCTCCTATCGGGATTTGTCGGCACATTCGGGCGGCTTTGCTGGTCTTGTTTTACCATTGTCAAAATGTCTTGTAACCGGGATTCCGAGACTGGTCGGGTCTTCCCGGGAGAAGGAATATCTTTCGTTGACCGTGAGAGCTTGTGATGGGCTAAGTTGGGACACCCCTGCAGGGTATAAACTTTTGAGAGTTGTGCCCGCGGTTATGTGGCAGATGGGAATTTGTTAATATCCGGTTGTAGAGAACTTGACATTTAACTTAATTAAAATGCATCAACCGCGTGTGTTGCCGTGATGGTCTCTTTCCGGCGGAGTCCGGGAAGTGAACACGGTTCTTATGTTATGTTTGACGTAAGTAGTTTCAGGATCACTTCTAGCTTCTCGACCGTTGCGTTGCTTCTCTTCTCACTCTTATTTGCATATGTTAGCCACCATATATGCTTAGTGCTTGCTGCAGCTCCACCTCATTACCGTACCCTACCCATAAGTTTAAATAGTCTTGATCTCGCGGGTGTGAGATTGCTGAGTCCTCGTGACTCACAGATACTTCCAAACAATTGGAGGTGCCGATGATACTAGTGCAGGTGACGCAACCGAGCTCAAGTGGGAGCTCAATGAATATCTTGTTCGTTGTTATGTGTCTTTTCCGGTTGATTAGTAAAGGAGCCCAGTTGGGACGATTGAGGATCTAGTATTTGGGGTTGTCTTCTTTTATTCTGGTTCCGTAGTCGGACCTTTGATTGTAGTTTGGATGATGTATGAACTATTTATGTGTTGTGTGAAGTGGTGATTGTAAGCCAACTCTTTACCCCTTTCTTATTTAGTACATGGGATGTGTGAAGATTACCCCTCTTGCGACAAGCCTACCATGCGGCTATGCCTCTAAGTCGTGCCGCGACACGTGGGAGATATAGCCGCATTGTGGGTGTGACAAGTTGGTAATCAGAGCCTTCCCCAACTTAGGAGCCCCCTGTTTGATCGAATCGCTGACGTTGTTGAGTCTAGAACAAAATGTTTTGAGTCTTAGGATTATATATATCAGAGAGTAGGATTCTTTTTACTCCCCAATCCCTTCGTCGCTTTGGTGAGGCCTCATGACGTAGAGTTTTGACTCTTCTTTCCTCAAATCTCATGAAAAATAAATTTAGGATCACGCGGGTACTTGGAATCGTTCCGATGGTTTTGTGATGAGAACATTGTTCTTGGTCCCTCCTGACATTTAGGGGTTGTGGCAGTGTCCCGGGGAGTTGAGCTCCGAGGTGTTGTCCTCACAATTTTATCGTTGCAGTTCTGGAATACCTGAGTTCGCCGACATCAAAAATCTCTTTTATGCAGTTGTTGGCGAGATAACCTCGACGCCACCCAGTACTAGGGCGGGAGTTCGGGAGTATTGCCATAACTCATATAACGGATGTTTTTCGAAGGTTGAGGTACATGATTTCCGAAGGTTTCTTGGTTATGTGTTGAAGGATGGATACAGCTGGATGTAGGGATTGTTAGTTCGGGTGAAATATATTGCTTCTCCTGTATCCCCAACACCTGATTGCATAACCAGAAAGTTTCGGGAGTTTATAAGTGGGAATTCAAGTAGCTCCTAGGATATCTTTCCGACAGATGTTTGATATGAAATTGGGGTTCGACGTCTAGTGGTCCGCCTATCCACTTTGGTTTTACAGTGGTCTCTTTGTGTCTTAAAGAGTCCTTGGCTATGCTGGCTCGGGGACGCTTTGTATGTCATGTGCACTGCCTTGTACATGATGGTGTTGTACGATCGAGCCCATGTGGGCCCCACCATGAAAACTTTGAACGAAATCTTGATCATATGTTTGTTCCGGCTTATTCTGCAAGCCAATCCTTTGTTTTGTTTTGAGTTGTGGTATTCGAGTTGCTTCTATGTCAAGTGTTGATTCCATACCTTTTTCTAAGCAGTGTTCTCATATTTCTATGTGAATACTAATCCTTCATGATAATCGAGATTGTCATGTCAATTCTTTTCCAACCGACGTGCTCCAGTTCAAGTGGATCCGATCATTTTCAACATTCGTAAAATCACTTTTCGGTTTTCCTCAACGGTGTTTGTTTCATCCGTCCCAAGTTGTCTTTTTTTCCCGCCCTCCCACCCTTTTACTTCAAGGACCCAGATTTCTTAATCAAGTATCAATTTCATTCATGTGAAGACTCTTCATCCTCTTCCTTCAATGTTCTTACCTGGTGATTCTCATGAAGATGCTAAGGAAGCTACAAGTTCACCATTCTTCGTTCTATTTCTTCTCCGGTGGATTTAATTCAAGATTTGTCGATCATATTCTTTCCTCGGTTCAAATGCTTTCTCATGCCGGTGCACCTCTTAATCATTCACTTCTCACTATTCATTTGTTCCGGAGTGCTGAAGATTTCTCAGAAGATTCGTTTCCATTCTCAATCCGTTCAAGTTATTTTGAGGATGTTATCTCTTTCAAGCCATTTAATTCAACCGGTGCATTCTCTTTTTTAAATCATCCCAACGGTGTTTCTCTTGAGTGGGCCCTAACCCACAGGTCTTTTTCCAGGATCTTACCTGACTCTTCTAATTCTTTTCGGAGTTATTCTCAAATTCATTGCAAAGTTTGACGTAAGAATGAATTGTCATCAGTCAAATGTCTTTCTCCAAGATCTTTCAAATTATTTTCATCATTGGTTCAACCTTTCTAATTTTCATGCCAGAGTATCTCAACAATTCATGGTGGTGTTTCTCGTCGTCATTCTGTGTATTTGAAGACTGAAGAAGTGTTTCCTCTAAATCTTGGTCCGTTCTCTCGAAGATCCATGGTTCTAGCATTATGCCATCCTCTCATAATTATTTTTGATTGTGAGAATTCTTTTCACCCATCCGGAGAAATTCAAGAGTCTTTTTTTAGTTTGATTCTCCAAAGACCATCATTGCGGGTTTATTCATTCTCAGCTTTCAGCTCTCATTCTCCAAATCTTGTTGGTGCATCGTTCAAGTTTTCTCTAATCAGATCGTGATCTCTTCGTTCTCATGTATCTAAATTCCCTCAAGTATCTTCATCCGTTCTCTAATTCTTCCCGGTGTTTCCTTATCTTTTCCCGGCATAACGTAATTCTTATTATTGTTTCATCCAAGTGATCTAATTTCTTCTTTTCGGAGTTGTTCATCATATCACATTCTCGGTTCGAGATGCTTCATCTTTTCTTTCCAGAGTTCCAAGTTTTCCGCTTTATCTCGTCGCGAAGCTCCATCCAATCATTGCAAGGCTTCAATGTTATTCTTTTCATCCTTCACTTCTTTTTGATCATTCTTTTATTACCGGAGTTCTTCATGGAGGCTCTACATGGTGGTCCATCAAGGATTTAATTCCTTCTCGAAGTGTTCATCGAGATTTTTTCAGTGGAGCTCAAGTATTCTTCATCTTGCATTCTGTAGTGCAATTCTTTCTACCTTATCTTTTGAGGTGGTGTTATGTCACTCTTGACAATTTCTTCATGTTTCGCGATTCAAATGTTGTCAAGTATGAGGTATTTTAAATCCATCAATCTCTTCATTGGAGTTATCTTGGGTTATATTTCACCTAAAGCTTTCCCTAAGGATTGTTGTTATTTATGGTGCTTATAAATGATCCAAGTTCTTCATTTATCCTCCTAGTGATATAAGTTTCTCGTCTCCTTGTTGATATCAATCCAATCTATTGTTTCCATTGTGGCAAAATTTCGCCTCAATTTTGAGAAGTTTTCCATAAGTCCACAACAATCTTACTCTTTTCGTTGTTGGTGTTCCAACAACTCCGTTTTAACCTTCTTGGAAGGGTGCTTTCCTAGTTCATTGGTGGCAGAAGCTGACTTTTACTTTTACATTCTGTTATTCCAATGATCTATCTTCTATTCTTTCTTCTGGAGGCATTGTGATGTTGCTCTCTTCACTCATCATCTCGAATAGCGAGGACCGTGTTCCTTTCGTGCTTATCCATTTAACTGGAGTGTTGTCCGAAATCTTTCTTACCTATGGTGCCATTCTCTCAATAGTTCCGGAGGCAATGTGTTGTTGATTTCATCAAGTATCCTCTCATCTTGTCAAGTCCATGTTCAATTCCTTCCATTTACAGTCGGAGTAATGTCCAAATTATATCATTCTTATTTCTTCTCTATCTAGTTTTAATTGGAGTGTTGTGGCTATCATTCCTCTTCTAGCCGGAGTCTCATCCAAGTGCTTTCATTTTGCCAAGTTCATATTATTGCCTTCCATTTCCAACCGGAGTGTTGTCGTAATTGATCCTTATCATTCCTTGTACATCTCGTTTCATCTGGAGTGCTTGCATGTACTTCTTGTCCATTGATAACCCACAAGTATAGGGGATCGCGACAGCTTTCGAGGGTAGAGTATTCAACCCAAATTTATTGATTCGACACAAGGGGAGCCAAAGAATATTCTCAAGTATTAGCAGCTGAGTTGTCAATTCAACCACACCTGGAAACTTAGTTTCTGCAGCAAAGTGTTTAGTAGCAAAGTAATATGATAGTAGTGGTAGCGGCAACAAAAGTAAAGACAACAAAAGTATTGTTTTTGGTATTTTTGTAGTGTTTGTAATAGTAGCAGCGGGAAAGTAAATAAGCGAGAACCAGTATATGGAAAACTCGTAGGCACCGGATCAGTGATGGATAATTATGCCGGATGCGGTTCATCATGTATCAGTCATAACATAAGGTGGCACAGAACTAGCTCCAATTCATCAATGTAATGTATGCATGTATTCCATATATAGTCATACGTGCTTATGGAAAAGAACTTGCATGACATCTTTTGTCCTACCCTCCCGTGGCAGCGGAGTCCTATTGGAAACTAAGGGATATTAAGGCCTCTTTTTAATAGAGAACTGGAAAAAAGCATTAGCACATAGTGAATACATGAACTCCTCAAACTATGGTCATCACCGGGAGTGGTCCCGATTATTGTCACTTCGGGGTTGCCGGATCATAACACATAGTAGGTGACTATAGACTTGCAAGATAGGATCAAGAACTCACATATATTCATGAAAACATAATAGGTTTAGATCTGAAATCATGGCACTCGGGCCCTGGTGACAAGCATTAAGCATAGCAAAGTCATAGCAACATCAATCTCAGAACATAGTGGATACTAGGGATCAAACCCTAACAAAACTAACTCGATTACATGATAAATCTCATCCAACCCATCACCGTCCAGCAAGCCTACGATGGAATTACTCACGCACGGCGGTGAGCATCATGAAATTGGTGATGGAGGATGGTTGATGATGACGACGGCGACGAATCCCCCTCTCCGGAGCCCCGAACAGACTCCAGATCGCCCTCCCGTGAGGTTTTAGGGCTTGGCGGCGGCTCCGTATCATAAAACTCGATGATTTCTTCTCTCTGATTTTTCTCTCCGAAAGCAAATATATAGAGTTGGAGTTGGCGTCGGAGGGCATCTAGGGGGCCCACGAGGTAGGGGGTGCGCCCTAGAGGGGGGCGCGCCCCCACCCTCGTGGACAGGGTGTGGGCCCCCTGGTCTTCATCTTTGGCGAGGATTTTTTATTATTTTTTCTAAGATGTTCCGTGGAGTTTCAGGTCATTCCGAGAATATTTGTTTTCTGCACATAAAACAACACCATGGCAATTCTGCTGAAAACAGCGTCAGTCCGGGTTAGTTCCATTCAAATCATACAAGTTAGAGTCCAAAACAAGGGCAAAAGTGTTTGGAAAAGTAGATACGATGGAGACGTATCAACTTCCCCAGCTTAAACCCTTGCTTGTCCTCAAGGAATTCAGTTGACAAACTGAAAGAAAGAAAGAAAGAAAAACTTTTACAAACTCTGTTTGCTCTTGTTGTTGTAACTATGTCAAGCCTGCATTCAAGTTTTCAGCATAGATCTTAACTAACCACATTTGCAATAATTTTTAGGTCTCATAATTACTCATATCAATAGCATAATCAACTAGCAAGTCATAATAATAAATCTCGGATGACAACACTTTCTCAAAACAATCATAATATGATATGACAAGATGGTATCTCGCTAGCCCTTTCTGAGACCGCAAAACATAAATGCAGAGCACCTTTAAAGATCAAGGACTGACTAGACATTGTAATTCATGGTAAAAGAGATCCAATCATAGTCACACCCAACATAGATTAATAGTGATGAATGCAAATGACAGCTGTGCTCTCCAGCTTGTGCTTTTTAATAAGAGGATGATGACTCAACATAAAAGTAAATGGATAAGCCCTTCGCAGAGGGAAGCAGGGATTTGTAGAGGTGCCAGAGCTCGGTTTTGAAATAGAGATAAATTGTATTTTGAGCGGTATACTTTCGTTGTCAATGTAACAACTAAGAGATGGAAATATCTTCCATGCTAAACACATTATAGGCGGTTCCCAAACAGAGTGGTAAAGTTTATACTCCCCCTCCACCAACAAGCATCAATCCATGACTTGCTAGAAACAACGAGTGTCTCCAACATACATCAGGTCCCAGGGGGAGTTTTGTTTGCAATTAATTTTGATTTAGTTTGCATAAAGCATGAGACTGGGCATCCCGGTGAACGGCCATTTTCTCGTGAGTGAGGAGCGGAGTCCACTCCTCTTGAGAATAACCCGCCTAACACGGAAGATAAGGACAACCTTGGTTGATATATGAGCTATTCGAGCATACAAAACAGAATGTTTATTTGAAGGTTTAGAGTTTGGCACATACAAATTTACTTGGAACGGCATGTAGATACCGCATATAGGAAGGTATGGTGGACTCATCTGGAATAACTTTGGGGTTTAAGGGATTGGATGCACAAGCAGTATTCCCGCTTAGTATAAGTGAAGGCTAGCAAAAGAATGGGAAGCGACCAACTAGAGAGCGACAATAGCCATGTACATGCATTAAAATTAATAAACATTGGATGCAAGCATGAGTAGGATATAATCCACCATGAACATAAATATCGTGAAGGCTATGTTGATTTGTTTCAACTACATGCGTGAACATGTGCCAAGTCAAGTCACTTAAATCATTCAAAGGAGGATACCACCCCATCATACCACATCATAATCATCGCAATAGCATGTTGGCACACAAGGTAAACCATTATAACTCATAGCTAATCAAGCATGGCACAAGCAACTATGATCTCTAATTGTCATTGCAAACATGTTTATTCATAATAAGCTGAATCAAGAACGAGGGACTCATCATATTTACAAAAACAAAAGAGGTCAAGTTCATACCAGCTTTTCTCATCTCAGTCAGTCCATCATATATCATCATAATTGCCTTTCACTTGCACGACCGAACGATGTGAATAATAATAAGAGTGCACGTGCATTGGACTAAGCTGGAATCTGCGAGCATTCAATAAACAGGAGAAGACAAGGCAACATGGGCTCTGGGTTAATTCAACAATAATGCATATAAGAGCCACTTCAACAATTTAATTATGGTCTTCTCCTACTGACCCCCAAAGAAAAGAAAAGAAATAAAACTATTTACATGGGAAAGCTCCCAACAAGCAAAAGAAGAACGAGAAATATTTTGGGTTTCTTTTTAATTATTACTACTACAGCAAAAAAATAAACTACTACTAATTTTTTTGGTTTTTCTTAAGGTTTAATAAACACACAAGAAGAAAGCAGGAAAAAGGAAAATAAACTAGCATGGATATTACACTGAAAGAGTATGAGCACCGACATCTAGCAATGAGTGTGTGTGAACATAAATGTAATGTCGGTGAGAAATACGTACTCCCCCAATCTTAGGCTTTTGGCCTAAGTTGGTCTATTGCCAGGGATAGCCTGGCGGATACCCGTAAGTGTAGCTGGGGTCGCACTGCGACGAAGAATAGTTGGGATCATACTGTGATGAGGAAGACTCTGACTGCCACTGGCTGACAGTCATCTCTAGATCCCAAGAATAAACAGATTGTCGTGGAGGCTCATCTTGTGGTTCCTGTTCCGGGGCTGGTGCAGGATTCTTGTAAGCTTGGACGGCAGCCCACGTAATGAGGTAGGGTCCTACAAAATTAAACAAAGAAGGAGCAGGCAACGTAATAGTTTTAGGATAATGTTTATCAAAGTATAACTTATATTTGAGCTCTCCATTCCTGTCCTTAACAAGAAAATCATGAGCTATCATGCTCTTATAGTCTAGATAAGCATTAGGCAACAATTTTTCTTCTTTCTCATAATGCCTAATAGCTATGTTAAAGTGTGCAGCAGGGCGAGAAGCATAAATGCCTCCAAAGATGGGGCCTTTAGTACGGTTCAGACTCAACCACCTAGCAATAATTCCGCCCATACTGACAGTGTTGTCGCGGTATAAACCATGGAATAGAATAATAATATCAGGAACACTAAGGTTCCCATAGTTCCCACGACCAATCAAGCATCGACTAGCAAATAAGGAAAAATAGCGTAACACAGGAAAATGAATGCTAGTGATTCTTGCATCAGAAACCTTCCTGGTTTCTCCCATAGAGATAAGGTTAATAAATGGTTCCAACTCTTTACGAGGTGGTTCCTCTAAGATACCATCAGGAGGTATGTTGCAGACTGCGCAAAATTCAGACAATGGCATTTTCTTCACAACGTCATATAAATGAAACTCTACTGAAGGAGGTGACTCTTTAGGGAAAAAGTAGAAGTTTTGCACAAAAGTATTTGTGAGTAAGAGATACTATGGACGTTGGTCGCGACGAAGTCGGTGAGGCCAAAATTCTTAATCAATGAATAGAAATCCTCATAAATCCTGGCCTCTCTCAAGAAATTATCAGAAGGCCATTCACACGGCCGGACTCAGCAGTACGAGGCAAATTATATTTGGGCCTCTAAGCTTCTTCATTTTGTTTATCCTTTGAGCTTCGACTCGATGAACCCCTCAAAAATCTCCTCATTATTTTTCTGAAATAATCTGAAATTTTTAGTAACTTCAAACAAAAGTGAACCAACTTCAATAAAACTGATAGCAACTACTCCTACAAGTGCCTAGAGCCTATATCATGCATTAGAACTACTTGGAACCATATAAATTTGACATGCAAGCTCAAGAACATGGTCACCTATGCAACACAAATTTGCAAAGAATAAAGCACTAGAACAAAAACTAATTGGACCAATGGAGGAGTCACATACCAAGGAACAATCTCCCCAAGCAGTTTTGTGAGAGGTGCTTTGAGCAACGAGATCGAAAATCACAGCAAAAGTGGCTGGAACTCGTGCTTGAGTTGGTTTTTCGGGTTTGTGTGAGACAGAGGAAGAAGATGGGTGCTGGGATAAGTGGAGGAGGGCCACCGTGGGCCCACAAGGCAGGGGGGCGCCCTAGAGGGGGGGCGCGCCCACCACCCTCGTGGCCAGGTGGCAGCTCCTCCTGCGGTAATTTTTGCACAGTAAATCCTCAAATATTCCCGAAAAAATCATATTAAATTGGCATGTCATTCTGAGGACTTTTATTTTCGGGATATTTTTATATTGCATGGATAAGTCAGGAAACAGACAGAAAAATACTATTTTTACTTTATTTCTACTAATTAGCAGAAAATATAGAGAGGGTACAGAAGGTTGTGCTTCTAGTTTCATCCATCTCATGCTCATCAAAAAGAATCCACTAACAAGGTTGATCAAGTCTTGTTAACAAACTCATTCCAATAATCATGAAATCGGAGAAATTTTGAATAACACTAAGTTACCTCAACGGGGATATGCACATCCCCTATAATAAGTATATCATATTTATTTTTGACAGTAGGAAGAGGAAATTCAAAACCTCCAATTATAATCGATGGAATTTTTCCAATGGAGTTGATACTATGAACTAGAGGTTGTTTCCTCGCAAAGTGTACCGTATGCTCATTACCATTAACATGAAAAGTGACATTGCCTTTGTTGCAATCAATAACAGCCCCTGCAGTATTAAGAAAAGGTCTTCCAAAAATAATAGACATACTATCATCCTCGGAAATATCAAGTATAACAAAGTCCGTTAAAATAGTAATGTTTGCAACCACAATATGCACATCCTCACAAATACCGACAGGTATATGTAACATCCCAAATTTTCAATTTGGAATGTTATACACTAGATCATCATTGCATATCATATTTATTGCATTTTGGTTGATCCTAGAAAATTCTACGCAACTCAAGGACCCTCGGAGAGAGTTGGGAATTTCGTTATTTTCATATTTGAGTTTTCTCAAATTTTGAAAATAGGATCATTTGATTTTATTTATTTTATCTTCAATTATTTCTATTACAAAAATATGAGAGTGGGAATAAAATGACTTTCCCAAAATAAAGACATATTGAGGATTTAATAAAAAACCAAATAAGATTTCATTTTGGTTTTATTTGCTATTTTATTTGAATTTAGGAAAAATGCACGTTTTTCAAAATTGCATTTAGGCCTCAAATAAATGTTCATCCTGTGCGGCTTGATTTTAGAAGCCGGGGAAAATTTATTTCGGGACTTTTGGAGTCCGTTTAGTATTTCTTTTGTTTTTTCCGAGCGTAACTATTTTAAAAAAAGTCCGAACCGACCTTGGGCCGTAACCGGCCAGGACTTCTCCTGGCCTGGCCTTTTTATAGCACCCCGAGGACCCGGCACAAGCCCAAGCCGCCCCACCCGAAAACCCTAACCCTAACACTAGCGCCCCCCCGCCGCCGCCGCTGCCGCGCCGCGCCGCTCGCCTGACCCGCCGCCGCTGCCGTTCGCCGGAGGTAGTTTTTTTTCGCCTCCGGTTTTTCTCGAAAAACCGTTCGGTTTTCCGATGGTTTTGCTCGTTTTTTTAGTTTTGTTTTTTAAATAGATCGGTTTTTCCGGTTTATTTAATTAGTGAGCATTCGCCCGTTCGTCATTTTAACGAACGTTCGTCGTTTTTCTTTTCTCGGATTAAATCCGCGATTTTTCTGATCGCGATTTCTGATCCGATTTTCGTTTTAGTCTAACTTTTCGCTCGTTTATCGGAATCAGGCGATTCAAGCGCCTGGAGTTTCGTCTCGAAACCCTCTTTTCGTTTAACCAACTCAAACAAGTTTTTGGCACTGTAAAAATTGCCCTAGATCCAGAATAGTAAACGAAGCCTGTTTCTTTTGCCGTTTGTCTTTCGTTGCTTCGTTCGGTTTGATTCTTTTTGCCAACTGGAGTTCTTAAGTTAAACTTTTTGGTTAGATATCTTATTTGAGTTTTACCTGTGCATTGAGTACTTATTGTATGCTTGTTTGTTTGCGATAGAGTACCCGGAGTGCGCCGCTTGCTACTTCGAATCGCTAGGTTTCCCGGATCATCAGCAAGGCAAGTAACACTTTGATCATGCTTTCCAACTACCCAGTTTTATTGCATTAGATCAATCCTCACACATTGCATGATTAGGATCTAATTAAATTGTGGGTTTGGGAAGTAGATGAGGTAGAACCTATTACTTGTTATTATCAAACCTTTGGGAGTTATTTCTACGTTCACTTATTATGCCATGCTATGCTAGTAGACGTGGATTGGGTGAGTGTATCCATGACAGATGTGAGGTTGTTAATTAATGGTTTATTTAAGGTGGCAACTTGAACACACATCTGGCTGGATTGAGGCACCTGGGTATTCCAGCGATTGCCTGTTTTTCTTTTGGACCGCCACCCAGGCTCAAAGGGATCATGAGATTATTCATGCTAGAAACTTCCGTGTGCAGCCACAAGCTATTATGGGCTCTAGCATAGTTGATTAAGTTGTGTGAACTCTTACAGTGGTAGACTAGCAGATGTAGGGGAAAGTAGGTGTAACGGTCTACCCGATCGTAAGGTGCTAGCACTTCTGAAAGACTATGTCTCGGTCATCCGTCTTCTCAAACACCATGTAGTGCGAGAAACCAAACGGAGGCGATCGAGTCTTGTGGGGAAAAGTGCGCAAACCTCTGCCGAGTGTATAAACTAATCATGATTAGCCGTGTCCCCGGTTATGGACATCTTGAGTATCTAGTACCTGGATTATCATGTGAATCTCAACATGTTACTCCAAAATTTAATTTTGTTAGGTTTTGTTTAATGATGATGCTTAATCGGGATTGAGAATGCTGTCAACCATTCTCAGTGTTTAACAACTACCATGATAGTTAAATAAAATTTATTCCTTTGCAGTAGGGAAAAATTGGCTTTACGCAAAACTTTAACCATAGAGCTTTCCACCAGCCAAATATGCATATAGAATAGCCTGTTTCATTCCATTACTCTCTCTATGTGTTACTTTGCCAGCTTATTCCATGTGCTGACCCGTTTCGGGCTGCAACGTTAATGTTGCAGACTTTTCAGACGACGATTAAGGAGTTTTTAGGTCGTGGTTCTATACTCAGTGATGCCGTTGGAGTTGATGGACTCACTTATCTTCCAAGCCTTCCGTTGTTATCGTTATTAGATGGCCTTAAGCCATATCTATTGTAATAAGTTCTCTTTTGAGACACTCGATGTAATAAGTGTGTGATTGCTACTCTGTTATAAATCCTTCAAGTACTGTGTGGTGTCAGCATTACTGATCCAGGGATGACACCTGAGCACAGAGATTGGACCGTTGAGGTCTGGTCGCTACAAGATGGTATCAGAGCACACGCTGACTGTAGGATACGACCACTAAGCTAAAGACCTAGATCACTACTCACTCTCTTCTGTTTCTGACTTCTCATCTTTTCTACTCTTTTAGGATGGCGGATGCAAGGAACAAGTTCACGCAACCGGATGAAGATACACCCTTTAGACGTCACCTGAAGGAAGTCACTAGATACCTAAACATAGGAGTACCAAGGTTCACCGGAACCTACAACGCCACTTTACCTGAAGAGGAGCGCTGGATGATTCAAGTTCAAGTTCCAGGAAGGACGTTCATGCCAGTCACTGAGCCCATAGAGTTTTCTTTTGATGCACCAACTTGGAGTCTAGGAAAGAGCATGGCAGCTCACATCGCCATGGGACGTATTGGAGAAGTCTACCGCAATGATCTTAAGGATACTATCTACCAGATTTGTGGGCGCCGAGATGAGCACTGGGAGATGATCAGCACCAGAAAGGATAGATCACTCGCAGCTTTTATCCAGGAGTTAAACCAGCACATTCGACGACAGGAGAACCAGATGTGCGCCGACATGATAGATCTGAAGAAGGCAAGGACAAAAATCAAAGAACTGGAGGAAGAACTCAAGGTTACACATGAAGATTATGAAGAGGAAATCGAAGTATTAGTGGAGAAGAATGACGATCTGATCAAGAAGATCGGAATATTTATGGGAGGCCTACACCAGTAGAAGAAGATGAAGAACCCAAGGAGATTCGTCCGTAAGACTACATCATCATCGACGACACCGACTCGGATCCAGATGATAGCGATGATGACTATGTTGATGAAGCTGGAGCAGATATCATGGAGTCTGCAACCAAAGAATATTTTTTAGACCACCTCATGAGTAGTAGTAGTCCACCATGTAAATATAGTAGTCCGAGCACTTTTGCGATAGTTAGATCGATTGTATGCCTTTGTTTGATTGATTGAATGAAGTGAATTGTTTGCTTTTGCCTCATGTGCATATGGGTAGTGTTTTCTCTTTAGACACCTCTCTATTATTAAATCTCATCTTTTCTAAAACCTCAGATGCCTCCGAGACGTGACCCCGGATTTACCTTCCCACCGGAGCTCACCCAGTTGATCCAGCAGCAGAACACATTGATGCAGTTGTTAGTCCAAAATCAGAATCAGGGGAACAACAACAACAACCCACCACCACCACCACCTGTTGATCACTTAGCCCGTTTTCTTAGGCTGAATCCGCTGGTGTTTTCCAGTAGCACCGAGCCGATAGTAGCAAATGATTGGCTCCACAAGACAGCTAGGGAGTTGACCACAGCAGGATGCACGGATGCGGAAAAGGTGAAGTTTGCCGCACATCAGCTTGAAGGACCCGCAGCATCATGGTGGGAGAATTTCACAGCCACTTTCCCTGTCGACACTGTCACGTGGGACAAGTTTCAGCAGGATTTTCGAACTGCCCATGTTTCAGCAGGAGCTATGGCCATAAAGAAAGCGAGAGTTCGCAACTTGCGCCAAGGAGGACGGACAGTTGGCCAGTATGTGGAGGACTTTAGTAAACTAGCACGTTATGCCCCAGATGACGTTGCTACGGATGCAGCTAAGCAGGAGAAGTTTCTGGAAGGACTGAATGATGAGTTGAGCATGCAGTTGATGGTAGCAACCTTCAACAACTACCAGGAGTTGGTAGATCGTGCTCTCATGATTGAAGGGAAGCAACAGCAGATTGAGAATCGCAAGAGGAAGTATGGACAAGGGAAGCATAATTCAGGAGCTCAGCAGAAGCCACGTTTTACCCCTAGATCGGGAGGACATTTTCAGCATACCCATGGAGGAGGTAGCTCGCACAATCACAATGGCACCAAGAATGGTAATGGTAATGGAGGAGGCAACAGCCAGAACCGCACCAACCCATCGACCACAGCCAAGAGAGACCTGAGCCAAGTCACTTGCTTTAAGTGCCAGAAGACCGGACATTATGCCAATGAATGTCCTGAATCCCAGAATGGAAATGGCAATGGAAGCTCTGGGAAGAAGCCGAACCCTTTCAATAGGGGACAGGTGAACCTCGTTAACGTGGAGGAGGTTGAAGAGCAGCCGGATGCAGTAATCGGTAAGTTTTTGGTTAAGTCATTTACTGCACTTGTTCTTTTTGATACCAGTGCATCACATTCATACATATCAAGGGGATTTGTGGATAAGTATAACCTGCCCACCAAAGTCCTATGTTAGTAAGCTCACCCGGAACGGAGTATATGGCTAGCTAAGGATGTTTTCAAGTGCCATTAAGTATAGGTAGGCATGTGTTCCCCTCGGATTTGATAATATTGGAATCACAAGGTTTGGATGTAATTCTGGGTATGGATTGGTTGTCGATGTATGGAGGAAACATCGATTGCGCCAGCAAGTCGATCTTGCTTACCACCCCAGAAGGGAGAAGGATCAAGTATGTATCCCGACATGTGCCGAAGAGGACTCAAGTAAATTGTTTAACAGGAGTTGTGCAGGAGGAAGTACCAGTAGTGAAGGATTTCCCCGAAGTATTTCCAGAAGAGTTGCCAGGCATGCCACAGGATAGAGATATTGAGTTTTTGATTGAGCTTTTTCCAAGCACAGGGCCAATATCAAAGAGACCATATAGGATGCCTGCAAAGGATTTGGTGGGAATCAAGAAGCAGATTAAGGAGTTACTGGATAAGGGATATATTCGCCCAAGTTCATCGCCTTGGGGATCACCAGTACTTCTAGTGGAAAAGAAGGATGGATTGTTAACGATGGTTGTTGATTATCGAGGATTGAATGAAGTAACCATCAAGAACAAGTACCCACTACCAATGATCAATGATCTGTTTGATCGATTGCAAGGAACTAAGGTATTTTCCAAGATTGATCTGCGATCAGGATACCACCAGTTGAAGATTCGAGAACAGGATATACCTAAGACGGCTTTTACCACCAGGTATGGGCTGTACGAGTATACCGTTATGTCATTTGGTCTGACTAACGCACCTGCATATTTTATGAACATGATGAACAAAGTGTTTATGGAGTTCTTGGATAAGTTCGTCATAGTGTTCATTGATGATATCCTGGTTTACTCGAAGAATGAAGAGGAGCATAAGGAGCATTTGCGTTTGGTTCTTGGAAAGCTCAGAGAACATCAATTATATGCCAAATTTAGCAAATGTGAGTTTTGGTTGAAAGAAGTTGGATTTCTCGGACACGTTATATCCGGAGAAGGTATAGCAGTAGATCCCACTAAAGTTGATACCGTGACCAAGTGGGAAGCGCCAACAATAGTTTGAGAGATCTGGAGTTTTCTTGGACTCGTAGGATACTACCGGAGGTTTATTAAGAATTTCTCAAAGATTGCGAAGCCTATGACGGAGTTGTTGAAGAAGGATACCAAGTTCAAATGGACTGAGGAATGTGAGGCTAGTTTCCAGGAGTTGAAGAAACGTTTGGTTACCTCACCAGTGTTGATTTTACCGGATCAAACCAAGGATTATGAGGTGTATTGTGACACTTCACGTCGAGGACTTGGAGCAGTGCTTATGCAGGAAGGAAGAGTTGTTTCATATGCCTCACGACAGCTTAAGCCCCATGAGTTGAATTATGCTACGCATGATTTGGAGTTAGCAGCCGTAGTGCATGCATTGAAGACTTGGAGACATTTTCTGATTGGAAACCATTGCGAGGTGTACACGGATCACAAGAGTTTGAAATATATTTTCACACAGAAGGAGTTGAACCTCAGACAAAGAAGATGGTTGGAGCTCATCAAGGATTATGATATGAAATTGCATTATCACCCCGGAAAGGCTAACGTAGTAGCTGACGTGTTGAGCCGTAAGAGCCATGTCAACACCCTAATGATGGGAGATTTACCAAGGGAGTTAGCCGAAAATCTTCGAGAGCTATGTTTGGAAATAGTTCCAAGAGGTCATGTAGCAGCATTGGAGATTCAGTCTACTTTGATGGATAAGATCAGAGAAGCTCAAAAGACTGACACGGAGATTGGTTCTATTAAGGAGAAAATGAGCAAAGGAAAAGCTAAGGGATTTCGTGAGGATGAGCACGATACCTTATGGTTTGAAGACCGTGTCTATGTACCAAATGATTCGGAGATCAGGAAGTTAATTTTTCAAGAGGCCCATGATTCACCGTATTCGATTCACCCAGGAAATACCAAGATGTATTTGGATTTGAAGGATATTTTCTGGTGGACCGGAATGAAGAAGGATATTGCGGAATATGTAGCGGTTTGTGATGTATGTCAGAGAGTAAAGGCAGAGCATCAGAAGCCAGCAGGATTGCTACAGCCATTGCCGATACCCGAATGGAAGTGGGATAAGTTAGGCATGGATTTTATTATAGGATTGCCCAGAACACGTACAGGCTATGACTCGATATGGGTTGTAGTCGATCGTTTGACAAAGGTAGCTCATTTCATTCCAGTAAAGACTACCTATACCAGTGCAAAGTTGGCAAAGATATATATGACCATAATCGTTTGTCTGCATGGAGTTCCAACGAGCATAGTATCAGATAGAGGAACCCAATTTACCTCAAAGTTCTGGAATCAGTTGCATGAAACTTTGGGAACCAGACTGGAGTTTAGCACAGCTTTCCACCCGCAGATAGATGGACAAACTGAGAGAGTCAATCAGATTTTGGAGGATATGCTAAGAGCTTGTGCGCTAGATTACGGATCTAGTTGGGACGAGAATTTGCCGTATGCAGAGTTCTCTTACAACAACAGCTATCAATCCAGTTTGAAGATGGCCCCTTTTGAAGCCTTGTACGGAAGGAGGTGCAGGACCCCATTGTCCTGGGATGAAGTTGGAGACCGCCAGTTGTTTGGACCGGATCTGATAAAGGAGTCTGAACAGAAAGTGAAATTGATTCGTGATAGGCTCAAGGTAGCCCAATCCAGGCAGAAGAGCTACGCAGATTCTAAACGCAAGGAGACAGTTTACGAAGTCGGAGACCAAGTTTATCTTCGAGTATCTCCACTTCGAGGAGTTAAGCGCTTGGAGTTAAGAGAAAGTTAGCGCCACGTTTTGTAGGCCCATACAAAGTTCTGGAGCGTATGGGAGAAGTAGCCTACAAGTTGGAATTGCCCGAAGGATTGTCGGGAGTTCACGACGTGTTCCATGTATCCCAGTTGAAGAAGTGCCATGAAGAGATGGCTGACATACCGCTGAGAGATACGGTACCACTGGAAGCAATTCAGTTGGACAGTGATTTGACCTATGAGGAGAAACCAGTTAAGATTCTAGAGTATGCCAGTCGAGTCACCCGCAACAAGATTATCAAGTTTTGCAAGGTTTAGTGGAGCCACCACACGGAGGATGAAGCCACCTGGGCACGAGAGGAAGATTTGCTGAAGGACCACCCTCACCTATTTTCTAGCCAACCCGAATCTCGAGGGCGAGATTCATCTTAAGGGGGGTAGGTTTGTAACATCCCAAATTTTCAATTTGGAATGTTATACACTAGATCATCATTGCATATCGTATTTATTGCATTTAGGTTGATCCTAGAAAATTGTACGCAACTCAAGGACCCTCGGAGAGAGTTGGGGATTTCGTTATTTTCATATTTGAGTTTTCTCAAATTTTGAAAATAGGATCATTTGATTTTATTTATTTTATCTTCAATTATTTCTATTACAAACATATGAGAGAGGGAATAAAATGAATTTCCCAAAATAAAGACATATTGAGGATTTAATAAAAAAATCAAATAAGATTTTATTTTGGTTTTATTTGCTATTTTATTTGAATTTAGGAAAAATGCGTGTTTTTCAAAATTGCATTTAGGCCCCAAATAAATGTTCATCCTGTGCGGCTTGATTTTAGAAGCCGGGGAAAATTTATTTCGGGATTTTTGGAGTCCGTTTAGTATTTCTTTTGTTTTTTTTCCGAGCGTAACTATTTAAAAAAAAGTCCGAACCGACCTTGGGCCGTAACCGGCCAGGACTCCTCCTGGCCGGGCCTTTTTATAGCGCCCCGAGGACCCGGCCGAAGCCCAAGCCGCCCCACCCGAAAACCCTAACCCTAGCCGGCCCCCGCCGCCGCGGCTGCCGCACCCCGCCGCCGCCCCCCGGACCCTCAGTCGCCCGCCGGACCCGCAGCCGCCCGCCGGACCGCCGCCGCCGCCGTTCGCCGGAGTCGCCGGAGGTAGTTTTTTTTTCTCCTCCGGTTTTTCTCAAAAAACCGTTCGGTTTTCCGACGGTTTTGCTCGTTTTTTTAGTTTTGGTTTTCTTAAATAGATCGGTTTTTCCGGTTTATTTAATTAGCGAGCGTTCGCCCGTTCGTCGTTTTAACGAACGTTCGTCGTTTTTCTTTTCTCGGATTAAATCCATGATTTTTCTGATCGCGATTTCTGATCCGATTTTCGTTTTAGTCTAACTTTTCGCTCATTTATCGGAATCAGGCGATTCAAGCGCCTGGAGTTTCGTCTCGAAACCCTCTTGCCGTTTAACCAACTCAAACAAGTTTTCTCCACTGTAAAAATTGCCCTAGATCTAGAATAGCAAAAGAAGCGTGTTTCTTTTGCCGTTTGTCTTTCGTTGCTTCGTTCGGTTTGATTCTTTTTGCCAACCGGAGTTCTTAAGTTGAACTTTTTGGTTAGATCTCTTATTTGAGTTTTACCTGTGCATTAGTTTAGTACTTATTGTATGCTTGTTTGTTTGCGATAGAGTACCCGGAGTGCGCCGCTTGCTACTTCGAATCGCTAGGTTTCCCGGATCATCAGCAAGGCAAGTAACACTTTGATCATGCTTTCCAACTACCCAGTTTTATTGAATTTAGATCAATCCTCACACACTGCATGATTAGGATCTAATTAAATTTTGGGTTTGGGAAGTAGATGAGGTAGAACCTATTACCTGTTATTATCAAACCTTTGGGCGTTATTTCTACGTTTGCTTATTATGCCATGCTATGCTAGTAGACGTGGATTGGGTGAGTGTATCCATGACAGATGTGAGGTTGTTAATTAATGGTCTATTTAAGGTGGCAACTTAAACACACATCTGGGTGGATTGAGGCACCTGGGTATTCCAGCGATTGCCTGTTTTTCTTTTGGACCGCCACCCAGGCTCAAAGGGATCATGAGATTATTCATGCTAGAAACTTCCATGTGCAGCCACAAGCTATTATGGGCTCTAGCATAGTTGATTAAGTTGTGCGAACTCTTACAGTGGTAGACTAGCAGATGTAGGGGAAAGTAGGTGTAACGGTCTACCCGATCGTAAGGTGCTAGCACTTCTGAAAGACTATGTCTCGGTCATCCGTGTTCTCAAACACCATGTAGTGCGAGAAACCAAACGGAGGCGGTCGAGTCTTGTGGGGAAAAGTGCGCAAACCTCTGCAGAGTGTATAAACTAATCATGATTAGCCGTGTCCCCGGTTATGGACATCTTGAGTATCTAGTACCTGGATTATCATGTGAATCTCAACATGTTAGTCTAAAATTTAATTTTATTGGGTTTTGTTTAATGATGATGCTTAATCGGGATTGAGAATGCTGTCAACCATTCTCAATGTTTAACAACTACCATGATAGTTAAATAAAATTTATTCCTTTGCAGTAGGGAAAAATTGGCTTTACGCAAAACTGTAACCATAGAGCTTTCCACCAGCCAAATATGCATATAGAATAGCCTGTTTCATTCCATTACTCTCTCTATGTGTTACTTTGCCAGCATATTCCATGTGCTGACCCGTTTTGGGCTGCAACGTTAATGTTGCAGACTTTTCAGACGACGATTAAGGAGTTTTTAGGTCGTGGTTCTATACTCAGTGATGCTGTTGGAGTTGATGGACTCACTTATCTTCCAAGCCTTCCGTTGTTATCGTTATTAGATGGCCTTAAGCCATATCTATTGTAATACGTTCTCTTTTGAGACACTCGATGTAATAAGTGTGTGATTGCTACTCTGTTATAAATCCTTCAAGTACTGTGTGGTGTCAGCATTACTGATCCAGGGATGACACCTGAGCACAGAGATTGGACCGTTTGAGGTCTGGTCGCTACAGTATAGCAGTTGATTTATCAGCCATTTGCAAAGATATTTCAGTAGGTGTTAACTTATTCAAGTCAAGTCTACGATATAAAGAAAGAGGCATAACACTAACACCGGCTCCAAGATCACATAAAGCAGTTTTAATATAATTTCTTTTAATGGAGCAAGGTATAGTAGGTACTCCAGGATCTCCAAGTTTCTTTGGTATTCCACCCTTAAAAGTATAATTAGCAAGCATGGTGGAAATCTCAGCTTCCGGTATCTTTCTTTTATTAGTAATGATATCCTTCATATATTTAGCATAAGGATTTGTTTTGAGCACATCAGTTAACCGCATACGCAAAAAGATAGGCCTAATCATTTCAGCAAAGCGCTCAAAATCCTCATCATCCTTTTTCTTGGATGGTTTTGGAGGAAAAGGCATGGGTTTCTGAACCCAAGGCTCCCTTTCTTTACCATGTTTCCTAGCAACAAAGTCTCTTTTATCTTAACGTGGGTTATCAAGATCAACATCAGGTTCAATTTCTACATCATTGTCATTACTAGGTTGAGCATCATCATGAACATCATCATTAATATTTTCATTAGGTTCATGTTCATTACCGGATTGTGTTTCAGCATCAGACATAGATATATCATTTGGATTATCAGGTGGTTCAGCAATAGGTTCACTAGAAGTTTGCATAGTTCTATCATTTTTCTTCTTCTTCTTTTTAGAAGAACTAGGAACATCAATATTATTTCTCTGAGAATCTTGCTCGATTCTCTTAGGGTGGCCTTCAGGATACAAAGGTTCCTGAGTCATTCTACCAGTTCTAGTAGCCACTCTAATAGCATAATTATTTTTCTTACTATTCATTTCATCAAGCACTTCCTTTTGAGCCTTAAGTACTTGTTCTACTTGAGTGGTAACCATAGAAGCATGTTTGCTAACAAGTTTAAGTTCACCTTTAATATTAGCCATATAATCACCCAGGCGTCTAATCATATAAGCATTTTCTTTTAATTGTCTACCAAAGTAAGCATTGAAGTCGTCTTGCTTAAACATAAAATTATCAAACTCATCCAAGCACTGACTAGCAATTTTAGTAGGAGGGACTTCAGCTTTATCATATCTATAGGGAGAATTTACCTTTACTACCTGTGTCGGGATATCGGGATCAGGAGGTTCTTCAGTAAATAAAGAATTGAGATCATATGTTTCTTCAACAGGCGGTATATTAATACCATGTATTTCTTCAATAGGAGGTAAATTCTTAACATCTTCAGCTTTAATTCCTTTTTCTTTCATAGATTTCTTTGCCTCTTGCGTATCTTCGGGACTGAGGAATAGAACACCTCTCTTCTTCGGAGTTGGTTTAGGAATAGACTCAGTAATTGGAGCAGGAGCTGGCTCAGGAGGTGCCTAATTATTTTCATTTGTCAACATATTATTCAATAAAGTTTCAGCTTCATCCGGTGTTCTTTCCCTGAAAAGAGAACCAACACAACTATCCAGGTAATCTCTGGAAGCATCGGTTAGTCCATTATAAAAGATATCAAGTATTTCGGGTTTCTTAAGAGGATGATCAGGCAAAGCATTAAGTAACTTGAGAAGCCTCCCCCAAGCTTGTGGGAGACTCTCTTCTTTAATTTCCCTCAAAGCATCTTGTTTCTTATGAGCAGGGAAATATTTAGCAGAGAAGTAATAAATCATATCCTGGGGACAACGCACACAACCAGGATCAAGAGAATTAAACCATATCTTAGCATCACCCTTTAATGAGAATGGAAATATTTTGAGTATATAAAAGTAACACGATCTCTCATCATTAGTGAACAGGGCAGCTATATCATTTAACTTAGTAAGATGTGCCACAACAGTTTCAGATTCATAGCCATAAAACAGATCAGATTCAACCAAAGTAATTATATCAGGATCAACAGAGAATTCATAATCCTTATCAGGAACACATATAGGTGAAGTAGCAAAAGCAGGGTCGGGTTTCATTTTATCTCTAAGTGATTCTTTGTTCCATTTAACTAATAACCTCTTAAGCTCATATCTATCCCTGTAAGCTAAAATAGCGGCAGAAGATTCCATATCAAAAAGATAACCCTCAGGAATAAGAAAGCATATTTTCATCATCACTATCATCATCGTATTCAGATTCAATAATTTCTTTTTCTTTAGCCCTAGAAATTTGTTCATCAAGAAATTCACCAAGGGGCACAGTAGTATCAGGCATAGAAGCAGTTTCATCATAAGTATCATGCATAGCAGAAGTGGCACCATCAATAACATGCGACATATCAGAACGAATAGCAGAAGCAGGTTTAGGTGTCGCTAGCCTACTCATAACAGAAGGTGAATCAAGTGCAGAGCTAAATGGCAGTCCCTTACCTCCCCTCGTAGTTGAGGGATAAATTGTTGTCTTAGCATCTTTCAAGTTCTCCATAGTGTCCAGCAGATATAAATCCCAAGTGACTCAAAGAATAGAGCTATGATCCCCGGCAACGGCGCCAGAAATCTGTCTTGATAACCCACAAGTATAGGGGATCGTAACAGCTTTCGAGGGTAGAGTATTCAACCCAAATTTATTGATTCGACACAAGGGGAGCCAAAGAATATTCTCAAGTATTAGCAGCTGAGTTGTCAATTCAACCACACCTGGAAACTTAGTATCTGCAGCAAAGTGTTTAGTAGCCAAGTAATATGATAGTAGTGGTAGCGGCAACAAAAGTAAAGACAGCAAAAGTATTGTTTTTGGTATTTTGTTGTGTTTGTAATAGTAGCAGCGGGAAAGTAAATAAGCGAGAACCAGTATATGGAAAACTCGTAGGCACCAGATCAATGATGGATAATTATGCCGGATGCGGTTCATCATGTATCAGTCATAACATAAGGTGGCACAGAACTAGCTCCAATTCATCAATGTAAGGTATGCATGTATTCCATATATAGTCATACGTGCTTATGGAAAAGAACTTGCATGACATCTTTTGTCCTACCCTCCCGTGGCAGCGGGGTCCTATTGGAAACTAAGGAATATTAAGGCCTCTTTTTAATAGAGAACCGGAAAAAAGCATTAGCACATAGTGAATACATGAACTCCTCAAACTATGGTCATCACCGGGAGTGGTCCCGACTATTGTCACTTCGGGGTTGCTGGATCATAACACATAGTAGGTGACTATAGACTTGCAAGATAGGATCAAGAACTCACATATATTCATGAAAACATAATAGGTTTAGATCTGAAATCATGGCACTCGGGCCCTAGTGACAAGCATTAAGCATAGCAAAGTCATAGCAACATCAATCTCAGAACATAGTGGATACTAGGGATCAAACCCTAACAAAACTAACTCGATTACATGATAAATCTCATCCAACCCATCACCGTCCAGCAAGCCTACGATGGAATTACTCACGCACGGCGGTGAGCATCATGAAATTGGTGATGGAGGATGGTTGATGATGACGACGGCGACGAATCCCCCTCTCCGGAGCCCCGAACAGACTCCAGATCAGCCCTCCCAAGAGGTTTTAGGGCTTGGCGGCGGCTCCGTATCGTAAAACGCGATGATTTCTTCTCTTTGATTTTTCTCTCTCCAAAAGCAAATATATAGAGTTGGAGTTGGCGTCGGAGGGCATCCAGGGGACCCACGAGGTAGGGGGCGCGCCCTAGAGGGGGGGGCGCCCCCCACCCTCGTGGACAGGGTGTGGGCCCCCTGGTCTTCATCTTTGGCGAGGATTTTTTATTATTTTTTCTAAGATGTTCCGTGGAGTTTCAGGTCATTCTGAGAATAGTTGTTTTCTGCACATAAAATAACACTATGGCAATTCTACTGAAAACAGCGCCAGTCCGGGTTAGTTCCATTCAAATCATACAAGTTAGAGTCCAAAAGAAGGGCAAAAGTGTTTGGAAAAGTAGATACGATGGAGACGTATCATCCATTGCAACCCTTTTCTCATGTCTTTCAACCTACAGGGGTCTCGTGATGTTCCTTGTTCCTCTTTTCTAACAGAGTGTTTTCAAATTCGATCATCTCCGTTGTATTCTTTCTCAAAATGGTTTTAACATTTCAAGGTTCTTTGGTTCCACTCGTTTGTCAAAGAAGCAACTCTGTTTTACCTCTTCTCTTCCCTTCCGTTTCCCTCCGGTGCCATCTTAGATCTCGGGACGAAATCCTCTTGTAGTGGTGGAGTGTTGTGACGACCCAAGACCGAGACCTCCATTATTATTTTTATTTTGTGTTATGTTCATGCGTGCTTGCTCGCTTGTGATGTTTGTTTTATTTTATTTTGCATCATGCATCTTCTCCATACCATTGTCGTGTTTGTTTAACTTAGTTGCTCATGTGCATTGCAACTTCTTTTCTTCTCTTGATCCTTCCATCAACCCCATGCTCACTTCGAACTTGGTTTCACCCAAGTTTCAAATCCCTATGCCACTTCCTTC
This sequence comes from Triticum urartu, assembly GCF_056163025.1. Lineage (NCBI taxonomy): Eukaryota > Viridiplantae > Streptophyta > Magnoliopsida > Poales > Poaceae > Triticum > Triticum urartu. The sequence continues at coordinate 93,634,105 of NC_141878.1, forward strand.
TTTCCATTTTCTCTATTTATTTGAGTTGCAAATAGATTTACTCAAATAAATGTTCATCTTTTGCCCATAAATCATATTTATTATGTAGGGTCATCCTATAAAATTTAAGCTCATTTGGATTCAGTTTGCTTAGGTTATAAATTCATGCAAGTTTGAATTAAATTCGAACATGTTTAAATTTATATTCTGTAAAAAAATCCCAAACTAATTTGATTAAATCGGGCATGTTTCAACCCCGAACCCTCTGTACTTTTCTCTCTATTTCTGTTTATGCAATAAATAGAAAGGGAAGAGGTAAATCAGATAAGTGAGGGAAGCCCAGCTGGGCCTCCCAGCCTCCCGCCCCGGCCCACCTAGGCCACTTGGGCCTCCTGCAGCCGCACCCTGCTCAAACCCTAGTCCCCGTCGTTGCATCTCCATCGATCCCTCTCCCTCGCATACTCCCACACCGCCGTCAGCAGCGCCACACGCACACACGCATCGCGCCTCGCCCGATCCCCATCTCCCTCCGCTCCATCTCCTCACCCTCTCGTTCTCCCAGCGTCCCCGCGCGCGCCATGGCGTCCTCCAGCTACGTCGTGTCGGCCGGCCACCAGAGTTGTTGCCGGCTGCCGCCCCACAGCTCCCTACCTCCCGCTCCCTCCTTGATTCAGTTCGAGAGGAGCTTGAACCCCAAGCCGACCCTGAGCGCTTCCTCAGCCTCGCGCATGCCCCTGCTCGTGGCCTCCCGAGCACACGACAAGCAGCACCGCCGCCGGGAATGGACCCAGCAGCTATGGATTCGTCTAGTTCAGTCCCTGCCGGAGCTGCACCTGAGCTCCTCCTCCTCGCCTCGTCCGCGCTGGAAGCGGCCTCCCATGCCCCAGCATCGTCGCCGGCCACCACCAGCATCTCCGGCACCGCCTCCTGCTGGTCACCTCCACCCCCTGGACCCGCTGATCCTCCTCGTCACCGAGCCGTGTGCTTTCTCATCGCCCTGCCTCCATGTCCACTGTGTGCGCCAGCGCCCATGTCCGAGCACCACGTTTTCTCCGCTGCCCCGTGCACCTTTGGCTACATCCCGTCGCACCATCGCCTCCTTGCTGCTGCCCGCCTGAGGCCCTTTTGTCTCGCTGAGTTTTGTATTGGCAAGAACGACACGCCAAGACCCGTATCCGGACCGTCAAGCATCTTCTCCGAGAATTTTGCCAAGTACCACAACACGACGACCCTCGCAAGACCAAGTTCCTTTATGATATGTGGACGACAACCGACGCCGAAGACTCATGAACCAATAACGTCAAGTTTGACTACTGGCGACGTGCACTTCGCCAAGTACCATGCCGTTTCTGAAAGAATCGTCAACATCAAGTTCTCTGCCATGAACGGTTACAGTGTTGTGGATCCGGCAAGTACCCTCTCCGGATCGCCATGTTCGACTACCGATGACATATACCACTACCATCGCCGAGATCGCGAGAACCTCTACTTCCCCTTCAAAACGTGTACCACTACCGCCGCCTGAACGTCTATTGAACATGTACCACGACCATCACTGAAGACCCCATGGACGTCAAGTTCCGTGTCGTGACCCCGAACATCTATGGACATGAACCACTACTTCCCTCGATGACCCGTGAACGACTACTTCCTCTATGAACCGATCCGGTTCGAAACGCACGCTTCGAAGGTATAACCGCCGAGAACGACCGCCCGTGGACGAATGCTTGTGTTGTATGAGATGCATGGTTGGTTGTTGTATTCGCCCGTGAACATTAGTTGTTCCTCCTCGTTGCCATGCCGTCCACCCATAGGAACCCGGTAACTGGGATCACCCCACCATCTTTTGCATGCTCCCGTCACACTTCCTTTGCACCGGTATCTCCGTGAGCTACCGGAACCGATATGTTGTCGTGGCATCATTTTTGGATTCGTTGCCGTGGCACCCCTTTCGTTTCCGCCACGATGACAAATGCTTCATAACATGCTCTTATCAACATTTTCATAAAACTTGCATAAAACTTGCACATGTCATCCGCATCATGATAATAACATTTAAAATGTTTAAATTGTTGTTTACTTCAATTGCTAAATGACATGTGGGGAGTTACCAGAATGGGTATTTGTTGTTTCCGGCCTCACTTAAAATTGCCTAAAATGTGTAGTTTACTTCTGCCTCACCCCTTGCCATGTTAAGAACATTTAATATTGTTGAGTACCTAAACGGGAGAGAACTAAATAATTAAATGTGGTGTTTCTTCAATATGCAACCTGTTACATATTGAGCTCCACTTAATTTGTAGTATTGTTTGTGCATATTGCCATGCCATGCCTCTTTAAACCGGACATGCATCATATTTGATTGTGCATCATGCCATGTTTATGCTTGTTGGTTTACCATGTTGTTTGCTCCTTTCCGGTTCTTCTTCTTCGGGTTAGTTCCGATAACGTCGCGTTTGTGAGGATCCGTTCGACTACGTCCGTTTGTCTTCTTCATGGACTCGTTCTTCTTCCTTGTGGGATCTCAGACAAGATGACCCACTACAAAAAAAGACACATCCGTGACATTTTGGGCCGAACGAAATTTTTTCTGTCATACATATAACACTTCTATGATGATAATTGTGACAAAACCCGGTATCATCATAGATGTGGTGGGCTCCTACTTCTATGACAAAAAAATCATGACAGAAAATGGGCTTTTCGTCCTGGGCGGGCCGGAGACGCAGCTGCATGACATTCTTTGGGCCGTCCATGACGGAAAAACCGTGGTAGAAGCGAGGGGGAGGAAAATTTCGGGGAGTTCCCGGTTACGGTGGGAGGTCGGGGGCCGAGCGATGCGCGTTTCTCTCATACACGTACGCGCGTGTGTGCGAGGCATTGGCTCTAACTAAACCCGAGCGAGACGTTGGGCTCTAACTGAACCAGAGCGATTGCATTGCAGGCTACGCGTTACTGAATCCGAGCGATCGATCGATGGCTGTTAACTGAACCCGATCGAGCGATTCCTTCGCTACTGCTGCTAACCGAAGCCGATCGATGGGATGAACAGTGAGCGTTGCAGGGGGAGGGGGTTTGGATGAACAGTGAGCGGTGGCGTTGCCTCTGGATGAACAGGACCCCGTGGTGTGGTGGGGGGCTGATGAATAGTAAACGGTGGAGGGGTGCCCGTGGAGGGGTGGATGAACAGGACCCCGTGGTGTGGAGGGCTGGATGAACAGTAGACGGTGGAGGGGTGGTTGAACAGGACCCCGTGGTGTGGAGGGCTGGATGAACAGTAGACGGTGGAGGGGTGGTTGAACAGTAGCCGGTGGAGTAGCACGCGGTGGAGGATGGATGAACAGGAGCCCGTGGAGGCTGGATGAACAGGAGCCCGTGGAGGCTGGAGGAGGTCGACGGTGGAGATGAACAATATCCTGTGGAGTCCCGTTTTGCGGTACGCCACACCCCTCCCGATGAACAGAACCCCCGTTTCGACCGTAGCACTCCAACACAAGTCCGTTTCCTCCATTTTGCGGTACACCACACCCCTCCCTATCAACATGACCCCCGTTTCGACCGTAGGAGGTCCGTTTCCTCTGTTTTACGGTATGCCAGACCCCTCCTGATGAACAGGATCCCGTTTCGAACGTGGCCGGTCGAACACAAGGCCGTTTCCTCCGTTCTGCGATACGCCAGGCCTCGTTTCCATCGCCTGTTCCGTCCAAACCCTCCCGATGAACACGACGCATTCCGTTGCCTCCCCATGAACACGACGACAATGTTGTTTCTCCGTTCTGACCCAGCCATGTACACGAGCCCTGGCCGTACGTATGCGCGAGTAGGCGTTCGAGACCCCGCCCGTATGTACACATACGTGGCCGTATTTTCTTTCTTGCACCCTGGCCGTTGTACGTACGTGTACATGCTACGTGCGCGCCTCTACTACGACACGTGCGCGCCTCTACATCGACCAGTATGTACGTACACGTTCGCGACCAGAATGACAACGCTACGTACGCTTCGACCAGGTGGGTCCCAACTATCAGGCACTTCCTTGCCTGCGAAGATGTAGCTGGTCGGTCCCAGCAGTCAGGGGGCGAATCGTTTTTTTTTGCCCGGACGCACTTCCTCGCGTGCGAAGATGTAGCTGGTGGGTCCCAGCAGTCAGGGGAAACGTTTTTTCATGAAATACGGTGGCCCGTCCGGTGGGTCCCGCTGTCAGGTGGAGGAATAATTATTTTGCACGTAATAAGGAGGCACTTCCTTGCTGCGGCCGTGGACCCAGTTGTCAGCCTCTCCACGTACAGTCCACGTCCGATGGAAGCCGTTCCTTGACCATGTTGACCACGCCGCGCCGAGAGCACCAGGGCGGTGGACGACGGCGAGGCCTAGGAAGGGGACGACGCGGAGCCGGGGAAGACGCGGCAGTGGATGCCCACGCGTAGAGGAGTACGAGGGTTCACTGGTTCGCTGCGGTGTGAGGCTGTCGTCGCCGCAGAATAACAGGGGGTGTGGGTGAGTAGAGGGATGGCCTGGCCAGCGATGGGAGTAGTAGGGGGCGGTGAGGCCTCCGCCGCATCGCAGCCGGCCACAGGAGGCAGGAGCACGAGGCACGACCGGCGTTGGTTTGGGCGGCTGGAGCAAGAAGACCAGAGGTTGAAGAAGCACTACGGCCGTTGGATGGACATCGTACGGTCACTGGACCTAGAATCGTGCATATTGACTAAGTTGACAAAGCTCTCCGTCCCCGTCAACTTAGTAGGCCCACAAGTCAGCCTCCCACCAAGGTGGGTCCCAGCTAGCAGGGGGTATTCATTTTTCTGAGCGTAATAAGGAGGCACTTCCTTGCGTGCGAAGATATAGCTGGTGGGTCCGAGCTGTCAGCGGCGGTAACGTTTTTTCGTGAAATACAGAGGCCCTTTCGGTGGGTCCCTGATGTCAGGTGAAGGAATCATTATTTTGCGCGTAATAAGGAGGCATTTCTTTGCGTGCGGTCATGGACCCAACTGTCGGTCTCTCCATGTATAGTCCACTTCAGATGCATGTCGGTCGTTGACCACGTGGACCAGGCCGCACCGAGAGCACCAGGGCGGTGGACGATGGCGAGGCCTAGGAAGGGAACGACACGGAGGCAGGGAAGACTCGGCAGTTGTTTCCCACACGGAGGGGAGTACGACTGTACGAGGGTTTACTGGTTCGTCTACCATCGCCGGAGAATAACAGCAGGTGTGGGTGAGTAGAGGGATGGCTAGGCCAGCGATGGGAGTACGGTGGGGCGGTGAGGCCTGCGCGGCAGCACAGCCGGCCACGGGGAGGAGGGAGCAGGCAGTCCCGCCGGCGCTTGTTTGAGCGGCTGGAGCAGAAAGAGTAGAGATTGAAGAAGCACGGCGGACGTTCAATGGACATCCAACAGTCACTGCTTGTGCGTCGACCTTTTTTAGGAAAGCCTCAAATCTGTGGAAAACAGTATACAGCCCATCTGCCATTATTTCTAATAATTTACAACGCTTTTCCTAATTCTTAAGGTTTTTTGGAGCCCATATTCTTTTTGTTAGCATTACAGCCCATATTGTGGCCACGGTTAAAAAATTAACGAAATTTTGCATATTTCGGTGCGGTCCGAACTGTTTTTTATCCCGAAATTTTGACTCACATTCAAACTGATTTTAAAAATAAATGTATATCAATATAAAATCCAACAAATTCTCCACGCATAAAAATTAATATAATTTAAAATCTTGAAATGAAAAAAAGATATTTTAAACTAATTGCCGGTTTGATGTGTTTTAAAAATGTACAACCCATTTCTCATTACTAATGGGCCATTTTCTCGGCCAGCCGAATGAAGCTCTCCTCGTCTTGAAAGATTTGCAGCCCAACAGGCCTGACAAAGAGACTTACTTGGCAAATCACAAAAAAACTGGGTTGTGGCCGTGGACCCAGCTGTCAGCCTCTCCATGTACAGTACTCTTCCGATGGAAGTCGGTCGTTGACCACATTGACCACGCTGCGCCGAGAGCACCAAGGCGGTGGACGACGACGAGGCCTAGGAAGCAGACGACATGGAGCCGGGGAAGACGCGGCAGTGGATGCCCATGCGGAGAGGAGTGAGGCTGCCGTCGCCGCAGAATAACAGGGGGTGTGGGTGAGTAGAGGGATAACATGGGCCAGCGGTGGGAGTAGTAGGGGGCGGTGAGGCCTCGCGGCATCACAGCCGGCCACGAGAGGCAGGAGCACGCGGCACGACCGGCGCAGCTTTGGCCGGCTGGAGCAAGAAGACCAGAGGTTTAAGAAGCACTACTGCCGTTGGATGGACATCATACGGTCACTGGAGCTAGAATCGTTCATATTGACTAAGTTGACAAAGCCCTCCATCCTCGTCAACTTAGTAGGCCCACAAGCCAGCCTCCCATCAGGTTGGGTCCCAGCTAGCAGGGGAGTATTCATTTTCCTGTGCGTAATAAGGAGGCACTTCCAGTGGGTCCGAGCTGACAGCGGGGGGGGGGACATTTTTTTCGCGAAATACAGTGGTCCGTCCGGTGGGTCCCAGCAGGCAGGGGCAACCGTTTTTTTCACGAAATACGGTGGCTCGTCCGGTGGGTCCCAGCAGTCAGGGGGGAAACGTTTTTTCCGCGAAATACTGGTGGCCTGTCCGGTGGGTCCCTACTGTCAGGTGGAGGAATAATTATTTTGCCGTAATAAGGAGGCACTTCCTTGCGGCTGCCGTGGACCTAGTTGTCAGCCTCTCCACGTACAGTACTCTTCTGATGGAAGTCGGTCGTTGACCACATTGACCATGCCGCGCCGAGAGCACCACGGCGGTGGACGACGGCGAGGCCTAGGAAGGGGACGACGCGGAGCTAGGGAAGACGCGGCAGTGGATGCCCACGCGGAGAGGAGTACGAGGGTTCACTGGTTCGGCTGCGGTGTGAGGCTGCCGTCGCCGCAGAATAACAGGGGGAGTGGGTGAGTGGAGGAATGGCCTGGCCAGCGGTGGGAGTAGTATGGGGACGGTGAGGCCTCCGCGGCAGCACAGCCGGCCACGGTTGTCAGGAGCATGCGACACGACCGGCGCTGCTTTGGGCAGCTGGGGCAAGAAGACCAGAGGTTGAAGAAGCACTACGGCTGTTGGATGGACATCATTGACCACGCCGCACCGAGAGCACCAGGGCGGTGGACGACGGCGAGGCCTACGAAGGGAACGACACGGGGCCGGGGAAGACACGGCAGTGGCTGCCCACGCAGTGGAGAGTACGAGGGTTGACTGGTTCGGCTGCCGTCGCCGGAAAATAACAGGAGGTGTGGGTGAGTAGAGGGATAGATAGGCCAGGGATGCGAGTATGATGGGGCTGTGAGGCCTTCCCGGCAGCACTGCCGACCACGGGAGGCGGGAGCAGGCGGTTCCGATGGCGCTGGTTTGGGCGCCTGGGGCAGGATGATCAGAGACTGAAGAAGCACGATTGCCGTTAGATTGACATCTAACGGTCTGACACTGGTAGAGTCGATTGTTGACTAAGTTTCTTTTTTGAGAAACCTTGTGTATGCATGAACTTAGTAGGCCCACAAGTCAGCCTCCAAATCTGTGGCAGACAATATAAAGCCCATTTGCTATTTTTTATAATTTGCAGCTCATTTGCTAATTCTTAAGTAATTTATTACAGCCCATTTTCTGCCCAGGACCACGGTCAAAAAGTCCAACCTTATTTTGCATATTTCGGTGGAGTCCGAACTATTGTAATCCCGAAATGATAAACATTTTTTAAGAACTTATTGATTTGCCAAAAAATCGTTTTATTTTTGTAAGCAAATAAGACGTGGGACAATTTAGTTGGTTTAAGGGAAAACCAATGGTCAAAATATGAGCGCTGGGTGGGAAAAAACAAAAAAAAAATAAGGATGTAAATATGAAAAGGGAATTTTATGTATTTTCAATATAATGATACGTGTATATGAACTAGTAAAACTATAGGTAGAGATTAGAAAATGGATGTAGGACATGCGTTTCAAGAGGAAAATAGAACTGGGTTGTGTGTTTGATTCAGTAAAAGAAACTGCCTGCGGATGTTGTAAGACAAAATATAACTAACGCTGGCGGGCCAGAGGCCAGTAGATACCCGCTGGATCTTTGTGCCCCGTTGTCGTCATGGGCTGGGCCTGTTAAAAACAAAACAATCCTGGGCAATCTACAGCCCAGTTGAAACTTGCTCGACCTGAAAAAACAATATACGTGCTCAATAAACGAGAGAATTCTGCAAGTACATACTGATAACTGGGATGCAGCACAGATATTGTTTTTTTATCGTGATAATAAGTGCATGCACTTGTTTCAAAAAAATTGGAGAACTGGGAATTCAAACGGCGGGTGCTTATGCTACCCATCAAATAAAAATCAGGTGCCTGAAAATTTGTTTCGAAATAAGTGATTCAGCTTTATATCCACGTCGACCCTCGGCATGATGGTTGGAAGCAAATGCAAGTTCATACCAAAAGATCGTTAACAACAATACCAACTTGCGGACGACAAGGTAGTACAACTACCAATACCAAACTAACTTATAATCTTTTTACTCCTGGCCCTAGTGTTCGTCTGGTAGAAAATCTTGCAGAGGACCAGCTCCCGCTCCTTCTCTTGCTCCAGGTCCCCGAGGTGGTACTGGTGCATCACCCAGTTGGTCCTCTGCTGGTCGAAGTTCTTGTTGGTGTGCAGCACCAGAACCTTTTTTGCTGCCCATCTGCCGGCCGTTGACCATCACCGGCAAGGTATTGCCGGTCTTGTGCCACATCGCGTGCATGCCACACTCCGACTGTATCTTGCGACGCGTCCACGCGCCCCTTTTGAACGTGCTGGAATTGCGCTGGAAGAAATGCTTCCTTAGGCCACTCAGTGTGATACCTGCAGTATTGTGGAATACAGGTTTTAGTGTACCTAGTTGGCATTTTCATAACATCTTTGGCATGTTGCAGTCACTTGTTTCACTTTTTATTAACTGTCAAATTGTAATTGCTTCACCAGGTCTGCGTATAAAAAGAAAAATAGAGATATAAACAAAGGAATATGTTTGTGCAAGTAGACGGCCGATCGGTGTCTTACCTGGAAGTTTCTCAGGTTGGGTGTAACATATGCCGTGCTCGCTGTCGATGGTTGGTATGAACAAATCGATGAGAGACTGAAATCTCACGCTGTTAGCACTAACTTTGGCCTCAAGGTGCTCGATCAGCTCCTGATCTGTGGGATCAAACTTGACGCCAGCCGGCAGCACGGGCCAATCCTTCTTCGACTTGCATCGGTAGCTCTAGTTATATGGTACTTAATGTATGATCAATCGACTGTTTTAAGTGAATGATGAAAGATTTCGACAGATAAGTGGTACTCCAAATCTGAAGTCCAGAATACCCGAACACGCTGCCGGGATTCTTGTGTCACCTCACGCGCAGCGTGTTGTCACGTCAATTCAATGTGTGGATATGATGAATAATTTGACCGATGTATACTAGTACTGCTACTGTACTACTTACTAGTCGTATTTAGTGTCAGGATTTATACATAGGTTTAACTAACAAGTACGCACTTGAAGCCTAACTGATATATATATGGCTTCTGCACAGCATCTCCATCCTCATTATCAGTACATCCTACGCAGGTGAGTTAGGATGCACTTGATCCCAAGAAGGTATCTATCCTTCAAACCAGAGGAGTGCTTCAAACTAACAACAGTATATAATATCCAACAAAAGAGGGTCGTGCTACAGCAGCAGAATACATGGCTCAGTCTATATATCAGCACGAATCAAGTTGTTCATATTTGCTGTTGGCATGAACCACATCGCCGCATGTCGGGTTTGCAAAAGCCATCCCTCCCATGGAAGCTTGATGCCTTTCACACACTGAAGATTATCTGGCAACAAGCTGTGTCGACGAATCTCTGGATATGGTGATTCATGAAACCCATGGTATGATGTGTAAACACAGCCCCCCTCGCGAATGGAAGTTGCATAGCACAGTAATCATCGCCGGTGATATGATCGATGATTGGTTGGATGATCGGATAATTGAGCCCGAGGAACAAGGAGTGGTTGCCGAGGCTGTAAACCCGCCTCCAGTTGAATATGCCTGGCCCAACGGAGCTGGGATCTTTCTTGAACATGAAGCAGCCATAGCCATCAATGTCATGAACGCACCACGCATTGTACTGCATGTGGTTTGATGTAATGGTTTGGTCAATTTGGTGCGTGCGAATGAGCATCAAATGACCGCCGTCAGCTGAATGAGTGATAAACCACCACCCATCGGCTGGTATGATTCCAAGTCCTGGAATCATGAAGGCCAGCGCATTTGCGTCTGCTGCAATAATTCAAATTGGAGACCAAAAGGACAAAATAAAACAATCATGTTCAGAGTATGTGTGGAATTAAGATTATTATAACAGCGACACATATCATAGACAGAGAATTGCAATGCCGTGGTCATAATCATACCCCAGTTTAAATAAATAAGCCAATGGCTTTCATATTCTAGCAATATGTCATGGTTCAAACATCATTTAACAATGAGAGGAAAACAGCTATGACAGCGCCTACTCATATTCTACCATAGCACTTACTACTACTGTTCTCATATCAACTCTAAGCAATAACATGCGTTGTTATAAAAATCTTGTAAACGAGAGTAACATATAGCAATCATGATGTTATGCTCATAATATGTATTCTAACAATCATTAGATGCCAATTGTTCTCATATCAACTCTAACAATAACATGTGTGGTCATAAAAATCTAGGCAATGAGAGGAACATATAGCAATGATGTGGTTATAGACATGCTATGCATTCTAAATTTGTAACAAATGAACAGGCAGTCGTATTCATAAGGTAAAGATGAGATGAGATAGAATAATTACACGACGATAGATTCCACCAATATAGGTAGCCAATCTGTGTGTCGACCGCGTAAACGATGCCATCGTGCACTATAGCATTAGACAGAAATGTTTCCTCAACAGGATTGATGATGAGCCATAACCATGTATGGCGACCGGATTCCAGATAGACTAATCCCTTGTTGAACAAGGCAATGAGCTTGTAATCCATGTAGTCTTCTGATGGTGTGGACACTTTGCAGATTACAACTTTCTGCAAACAGAGGTCGAGCCAAAAGCTTGACGCGTCTCGTGCGTAGTTGGCAGGAGTGTCCGGTGGGCCGCGAGGCTCGGTGGCGGCAGTATCCAACGATGGAAGGGTGATCTCTCGCTGGGTGTAGATATCCACGAGACGCCACGGACTACCGGTGTGGTGGATAAGGACGATCCAGTTGGCCTTCATGCCCGCCCAGTAGTGGCCGCGCATGAAGGACAGGTGGACGGGTATTGGTAGCATGTCGAGGGGCACCACGGCAACCTCCGTAGGATCGTCAAGTCGGTGTCTGGGCCACCTGCGAGGATCGGGCATCAGCAAGCAGGGTGTCTTGAAAAGAGCCGGCCGGTTGTAGACGAGTAGACGGTACAAAGACACCGAGCATGCGGCCAGATAGACGGTGCTGAGTAGGTCCATACGACTACAGATCTGCTCCAAGAGAACGTCGGGGAGGGAATTCCAATCGCGGCTCTGCGTGTCAGTCGGTTCTGCCATTGGGGTTTTCGGTGCCTGCAAGCCAGCGGGGAAGTGGATTCAGGCGGGCGAGCGAAGAAGCTTCTCCTCGTGTGGCCGAGAAGTGAGCGGGGGGATATGGTACGCGCGAGCTACCAAGGAAGATGGCACGGGTGGGCGAGCAGTGAGCGGGGGTAAATGGTGTGCGGCCGACGATGGGGAAGAGAGGAGGAAGAAGAAGAGAGGAGGAAGAAGAGTGAAAGACGGGGAAGAAAGTGCATTCAATCTCAATTCTACTACTCCCTCCGTCTAGGTGTGTAAGTCACCTTACAAAAACCAAATAATCCCAAAACACTTAGGCACCGTACATTAACTCCCTTCTCGTTTTCTGTTTTGTGGCATATCAACCAATAAGATATGTGGGCTGTGCATGCTTTCAATGACTTGAGACTACCAAACATAACCGACTGATTTAGTAACACCAACACACTAGTTCACCTTATTAATTACGTGTCCCATCTGTTGTAGTGTGTATTGTCACTTCACTGCGAAGACTAGTTGAATAGTTCTCTCTGACCGAGATGGGGAATAAATGGATCGCGAGGACTTCCTTTCTACAGTATCCCTATGCCTCTACGCTCACTTCACTCATTTTGCTCCGTACCTAGTCACTTGTTGAAATATATAGCCAAATGGACATGTCAATGGGAGGGAGTAAGCCCCATGGATGCATGCATGCATGCAACATGCAACACTCACACGTACACATGGACGCACACAACACTCACGCACCCATGCGGCACACAGCACACGACACAACACACACGCTCACGCTCAAGTGCTCAACCTACTCCCTACGTCCGTGAAAGACTGTACATTTAGAGTTTTACACATTGACCAGGGCATAATTAACGCCCAAAAGTAGCAGACTTATGTGTGCATGCGACCATTGAGATAAGAAGATTAAATGAAGGTCGTTTCATGCTATAATTAACGATAGACATGTAGCCTATACCTACAGCACAAGTTGGTGCATTAGTCAATCAATATCGATTTAGATTAAAGGCTAAACACATTGGAAGTGTAGATGTACATCATGTAGTACACTCTTTGTTGGAAGACCGAGGGAGGACACATGCATGCACTCACATACACAGCCAGGGCGGTTCGCGCGCAAGGGTTGGACTCGTGTCGCGCCTGCGTAAAGTTTTGTTTAACTGATTTCTTTGCTCTGCCAACTAATAGGTGGGACCCAGAAACCAAGTGAAAATTTAACCAGTCAACAAAGTGCCACATCGACTATGTGGCCGGTCAGTAGGGTGCAATACGGTGCTCTACGATGAGCTAGTGATCGCATAATCGCCGCAAAACTATATATAGTGACCGTAAAGAGCGTATTGTTACATATGTTGACCGCCAGTGTATCTTTCTCGTTTCAAATTAAGCCATATTAATCGGAAAGGACGCAGTATGGACTACTACTACTAGTACTGCTTTGATGTGTCCCGTCAACTCGCCGAACGAGGAGAAGCTTGCTTACTACGCCTCTCCCTCGCCCACACGCGCAGTGGTTCGCAGGACGAGGAGAGGGTTTTGACTACAGCGCCCTCTCCCTCTCCCTCTCCCTCTCCCTTTCCCTCGCCCTCGCGGTGGACGTGCAGTAGTTCAATCGGTGTCAGATTGCCAGAAGCATATTGTACTGTAGTATCATCATTGTTGGACCTTCCGAAGAGGCGAAGAGCCAAGTGCAAGGTTCACACGAGTACGAACTGTTGAACCTCCCGAAGAGGCAAAAAGCCAAGCGCAAGGTTTTATAGGAGTTGTTGTCCTAGTAGGAGTGTACTAGTACAACTATAGCGAATGATGCTATTGTATGATGCCGCCACGTCACGTATATCCAAAGCTGTGCCACCTTTTTTCTCAAAGAGCGTGTTGGAGCCCGTGCAACAACCACACAAGTTGCACGTACACATAACACATTTACTAGTAATAAATTCTAAAGGACAAATGCCAGTATGCCACACAAGTTCATCTCCAACTCATGTGATAAATTTGTGCATGACTAGTCTACATATATTCACAACGCTACCGTTCACAATTACCGTACTCCACTTACACGTTATAGATGGGCTACATGTCATCCTCCAGGTTCCAGTCCCAGGTGTTCTTCATGGATGGCACGATCCATAGCGTTGGGCAATGGGAATCATTGTCGCAGCTTTCTAGTCCGGTTCCACACGATGGAGACTCATCCAAGCTGAAGCGGCATAAATCAGGGATAGCGTGTCCCAGCATGTCATTCATCCGGCGGTGCGCACTGAAGACACAACCATGCTTCATGAACGGCAGGCCTTCCGTGTCGTGCACGGAAGGAGGCATCCGCTTCACAATGGGGTAGCTGTCCCCGATGAAAAGCGAGTACTCTCCAAGAGTGTTCCTCGGCACCCACGTAGCATCTTGGGGGTCGAACTCGGCGCCGTTCATCTGGTACACGCGACATCCCAGATCTGGACACATGGTGACGTACATAGTCAAGGTCCATGCATAATAATGTTGTGCTCAAATGTGGCGGTCAGTAATACTGTGCAACAAATAGTACTACTCCGGTATAGAGGAAGTAAAATAACCGGCTTATTATATATAGCCACTCTTGGCTACATGGATGAGATAGTAAGACATGGAAAAACAAAAACGGTGGCAGCTAGTGGGTTCAAGTCTTCAAGGGCCTAGCTAGCTATACGCGTCCTCCAAGGTAAAAAGTACTCCTACTAGTACTACAAAGTATACTACTAGTACAACAATGAAAGAGAAGGCGCGAGGGTTAAAAAATGGAATACCTGGGTAGATGGTGACGGTCCGATCGTGGTAGATTATGTGACCATGTTGCACATCAGTGGTACCATGGGTAACGACTACTAAGATAGTTGATCCCAATATGCCAAAGTCAGCTACAAGGTTCCAGGTTAGACCGAATCGCGGATGCAAATGCACATCCAGGATCGGCGATCTTATTTTGATCGGGGGATGACTGGTCCCTGCAAAATAATGGAGTACCGTTAGGGATGCAAATGATGGTTTGTGCATTCCGTTTGTAATCTCACGTACCACAGGATTTCAACCAGATGAAACAAGTCCCCTGGCTTGTCATCGCGAAGATGCGGCCTAGATGGCACACGACGTCTTCGAACGTGTAGGGGTACAAATCTGCCGCCGCCAACATGCGCCAGCCTCTGCCGTTACTGCCTCCTACATTGATGGCAATCCTTATGTCGAACACCGCGATGATATAGTAATCATCGTAGCTGCATCGCTTTGTCGGCGGGTCCACAATTGCTATCTTCTTCAATCTCATGTAGGAATCATCATACGTATTCTTGCCCAGCCAGTCCGGAAGGCCGATCCCAATGGTGGAGAAGGGGTCTACCGGAACGGCCGCACTGCTGTGGATGTTGTGCAAAATGATGGCGGTATCCGGCCGGAGGTATGCAAGCCAATCTTCATTGGCACCGACCCAGACCTATATATAAGACGGTGGGCAGCGGAGAAATTACGGGATGGAAATGGAATAACTATGTACTACATGATCAAACTCCATTACTGTCCTGCTCATCGGACAAAATCCGACTACCTCTCAACGTCGGCAACTCTAGCGGAGTCAACGTGCAACCATGGCCAGGGAGCGGTGGACTGTTCGAAGGATTGTCCCATAGAAGAACCTTCTCCTCGAGAATGCATGGAAGACCAACAAGCATGGCATGTTTAAGCAACGTCTTGAAAAAGTTGGTGCGGGAAGCACCGAGTCTTGCGGCGGTGAGGACGTCGGAGCGGCGTGCGATTTCTCCCACAGGATCGTCGTCCAAGGTCTCCCAGCCCCGACGAGGAGGAGAATCGCCTGGCGAATCCATGGGAGCAGCGGCGAACTGCCTTGAGGGGAGGGGAACTGGCGAGGAGGAGATAAGAGCGTAGTAACCGCAGGGCCTCGTCCCTTCCAACTGTAGACCATTCCTCAGCGAAGGGGTGAGGCTATTATTTACTACTAGTACTCCCTCCGATTCTTTTTACTCTGTGCATAAAAGAGCAGACCCGGATACCAAGGCAGGGGTCGCTGCATGCTTTCTGGACAGAAATACCCCTGGCGCATGGATGGGAGGAGTTAGCAGCTCTAAATGCCCCATGCAGCCATTGGCTGTCCGACCGCGTTCTCCTCTCTCTGCATGTTGCATGGATGTCTCCCTCTCTCACACATGACTGCATGCGGTGGCACTGGCCTATGAGAAGCTCGCGTGGAGATAGCAATCTTCTCTCCAGAAGTGATTTTTTTGAAAGAAAGGGATTATGGAACGTTATGGGATTGCATTATACTGTAAATAATAGCACTAGTAAGAAATTTTTGGCACTAGGTAGTAGTTTTTGGCATGGATTAAGAAATTTTGGGTATGTTTTGCTATTTTTTGTACACGCCAACTAGTGTCAAAAAATTTCTTACATTATGTGACGGAGGAGTACGTACTTGTACTGTAGCAGTACTAGTACTACTTTTCTCAACTAGTAGTGCGATGTAATGTACTTCTAGTCTAGTCTAGTATAGTGCACTAGTTTTGAACTCTTGAATCTCAGGGCCAAGGAGCTACAGTTGGAAGTGGAGGGTACTACTGTTCTCTAGAACCATCACTGTACTATCAATGCAGGGGAAGTACACCTACGTAGTGGCCTAGTGGGTACTCTCGGTGCTCTATTCAGCCGCTCCTCTCACGTAGCTGGCCTACTCAGCCGCTCCTCTCATGCACACACTAGCAGCCTGTATATCATCGACGGTTACTGCGGGGGCAGGACATTTGAGTTATTTGATACAGCGAGACTAGGCTTTTCGCTTCCATTTGTGGAGGTGTAATGGATCTCGTCGAACTTTGTTAGTAGTTCCTTCTTTATGAATGAGATGAAGCAAAGCTTTTGCCTCTGTTTCAAAAAAACACGGCAAGAGGAATTTCTTTTATAGTAGAGTCGATAATGGAGTGAAGTCCATGCATGCAACGCCACAAGCTACAAAGTAGTAGTGGAGCACTTTACGTATAGATCCATATTGCATAGTTTCCAATGCCCCGCTAGGCTTTTCCGGCTCCTCGGGCTTAAATGGGAGGCGCTAGTTTAAATATGCTACTAGCTGGAGGCTACAAGTGAGGTGTGGCTAGGGCAAGCACGCGAGCCACCGGATGCTGGGAAGGAAAACCCGTTCACGTGGCTAGGCTGTCCAGTGCACCCAGATTGTGGGGCCGCACGTCCGTTTGACTTCAAAACTCAAACTACCTGTGTAAAATATTGGCTCGCAACGAAGTGTAGTAGTACTATTTTAAAAAAAAGGTCGCGGTGTGTTTGGCCGGGATCGAACCCACAAAACAAGGTATACACTCCCGCGACCACTAGTAGTACTCGTTGGAGTACAACGCAACCTAGAATCACCTTTTGTCGCTAGTAGTACATACATTGTTCCTTACAAGAAACCCCTAAGAGCATGGTTAATAGTATAGCCAGCTGCTGGCTATAAGCCAGTGCCATGTCATCTACAGCCCATCTTATAGCCAACATGTAGTAGTAGTTTATTTCTTATAGCCCGCTGACTCAGCTCTATTGTACTTGCTCTAATAATGCAAGAAACCACTAAAATGCCAAGAAACTACTACCACTTGCATACGTGGCAGACTTAAGATAAGACTACCTTATCAACCATTGTACATGCTCTTACCAACAAAAATCCTCGAGTGACCTCCTACCTCCGGCCCGTCCACCTAGTCATCCTCAGCCATGGGACGCAGCTACCGCCGCCGGCAGAAGGCGAGGTCAAAACCACCGGCGGTGCGGAGCCCATGTTGCGGCAGCCTGGATGCCAGCTCCGTCCGGCGCTCGCGGCCGCTAGCTAGCCAAGATAGCTCCGTCCAGCTGCTTGTCTGCAAGGTTTGCTAGCTAGATTGGCAAGGCAGCACGATGGCTTGCTCGCGCGCGCCGCGCTAAGGCCAGCCATCTGGCTCGAGCGAAGGCCAGCGCGGCGGCTTGCTCGCTCGTGAGTCACGCTCGGGCCAGCCTGCCAACCCGTGCGGAGGCCAGCGCGGCGTCCGGCCCGTCCGGCGGAGCGGCGGCCAACTCGCTCATCACCGGCGCCACCGACGAACACGCATCAGTACTGTTTGAAGTAATGTTCAGGAAAAATAATGATTTGAGGGGGAATAATAGGATAGAAGGTCAGATGTGGGTCCCTCGTGTCAACGGTCAAACAAAATGTGTTGGTTTAAGCTGCCTCGTCAGCACGCACATGTGGGCCAACCCTGTCATAAATGGGTTTAAACGAACCTAATCGATAGGAGTACTAGGTAGTTTTTGGCATGGATTAAGAAATTTTGGGTATGTTTTTGCTATTTTTTGTACAATAGATTCCTCCTAGGGCTGGTTGAAAGTGGTAGTTTTTTGTTAAATACTCTACATATTGTAAGTAGGAGTGAAAGTTAAGCTTTGGAAGCCAATAAGCAAGGCTAGTTACATAGTGCATATGTGTACATGATTCAAAGTAAATATCAACCATGAGTGACTAATATCTTGATGGAAAACTCGAAACTATGGAATACTAGGAAAAGAAATGCATGGTTGGAAATACTAGCAATGTTCATGTCCGTTGCAATGAATCATAATTAGAATAATACTTATTCACAAACTTGGTACAAAACACTCTAATTTTGATATACATATGTCACTAGAGATATATTATGTTTCAATTAGAATATATTCCTTGGGCTGTTTTGGTGAGGTCAGGGTGGGATGTGGTTGGTTTTAAGATACTAATTATGGGTTTTTCTGCAAATTGGTAGACAAGTGGGATGTTGGTGAGAAAAGGCAACAACTTACCTCACAATCGTTAGATGTAGATCTAATGGTCAGAAATGACGGATGGCAGACACACCAGCATCACCAACTTAGTCTTGTGTAGGAGTACTAGCAAGATCCGTGCATTGCACGGAACATCAAGATGCATTTTTTTATAAAACACTTGTTGTGATTGACCCTTGCGGGAGTAATCCCATGTGTAAAAACTAATGATATCTCGAGAAATATGTGATAAGGTGAAGAGGAGTGGGGTGTGGTGGTGGTTGGTGGTCGAACTGAGCGGAGGCATGGGGATTGACGACGCCGGCAGCGGCCACCAGGCCAGTTTGTTCGAGAGGCTTCCTTTCTTAATTGCTCAACAATGAGGTTTGTTGGAGATAAGGATGAACGAGGGAAGGCCTTGTCTGCAAATGTGGAGAGGGGTGCGGGTATCTTTTAGTTTAATTTCCATCCGTCAGATATAGATCGGACGGTCTATATTGCAAGATGGCACACGTACCATCATCACCAACTCGGTTTTTTATAAGAGAAGAGATATAAGTATGGAGATACAAACGTATTATCGATACTTGCTTCCGTAAACTAGCATCTACATTCTATTCAACGCCTCGGCATGTGGGCCCTTAGCACAATGACTTCTCGACTGTGTAAAATGAAGATTTATTCTTTTTCACGTCTCGTGTTCGTCGTACTGCCATGACTGTTCATGAATAGACGGTAAGTTATTCATGGGGAAACCCTTGTTGAGCGTGTTTGCGAGAGAGAGAGTGAGAGAGTGTGCGTGTGTGATATGTTAGAGACTGAGGCAATGATAACAGATTCTTTGTGTCTATGTGTGTGGAGGATAGAGAGAGACATGTACATGGGGCTTTGTGTTGTGTAACGTGGAGACACATATACATAATTAGAGAGTGAGTGTGTGAGATACACATGCAGACATGAGGAGAGATGAGGATCCAGGTAAATGGGTGTTTGTGCGTGTATGTGTGTGTTTGTGCATGCATTTGTGTGTGAGAGGGAGAGAGTGTATGTGGAGTAGAGAGACCACTGATGATGTAAACCTAGTATAAGGGAAGGGGGAATGGTGTGACATGTGTAGTAGCGAGATAGCATGGGTGCGGGCGGGGGGAGCAGACTGTTTGGAAGAGACATCGAGTGCATGGGGGGAGAGGGGTGTGAGAGCGAGAGAAGGAGAGAGCTAGTGCCGGAGAGAGAGAGAGAGAGAGCGAGAGGGGTCATTTGTGTCCATAAATGGCGTATAGATAGGGAGACAATGTTGATGTTGTCCGAAATTGGCCTATGAACGGAGATGCAAGGGAAGCGAGTCATCGTGTGTGTGATAGGGACTTCATGAGAGAGCTAGAATAGATGGTGTAGAGAACAATGTGCGAAATCGAGAACGATTATACATTAGGGAGCTATGCAAAGAGTCACGACATATATGTATACAGGGAAGGAGCTGGGGCGGGTCCGCATGTGGGAGAGATAGAAAGAGGAAAGTGGTGCACAAGGAGACAAAGTGTGCTTGTTTGCAGTGGGGGTGGTGTGTGAGGTGAGTGCGCGAGAACTACATAACTAGGGAGATAGACGTTTGGGGGCGACGTTTTGTGTGTATGGGAAATATACACTCTACATAGTGCGTGTGCTTGGGTAAGAGAGATAGAGGGAGACCTAGAGAGTGAGGGAAGAGATGTGTGCATGCCCGAGAGACAAAGTGATAGAGACCTATGTTGGGGTCCGGACTTTACAAGAGAGAGGGGTGTTAGTGTGCTCGTGTGTTGGTGTTTGGGGGAGAGAACGACTTCTGTGTGTGTGGGGGGGGGGGGGTTGACTTCATATAAAGAGTGAGGTGTCTATATTTGAGGGACTTTAGTGTAATTGAGATATTGTGCACTCATGGTTGATCAATTTGTTTCACAGTTTGTACTATGAGATAACGATACTTTTGAACATGCGTGATATACCTTGATGTACCAGAATTACAAACCTAAGATTGGAATTTTGGAATTCGACTCCATCATTAGCTTTTGTAATTCATTTAAATGGAGGTACATTTTTTAAGCCGGGATTTCGTGATTTCAAATTCATATATCAAACCTAGAGATATACACATATGGGCATGTTCAAACTTTATAATCATCCAGTTTATTCATACACATACACATTTTTGCTTTTGTCATCATATTTAGGATAAACACATTTGGAATTTCATTTGAATTGGACTGTATGATGGTATTTGCTTGTAGTAGCTCAATGATCCATATTTGAATTGAATGGACAATCTAAGTTTCGAGTTGGAGACATTGATTTTCAGAACTTGCACATTTTTTTGCGTGCAAAACAAACAAATTGTCGACCATCATATCATAGTCGGCCGTACGAGAGCAGAATACTTATAATTTTAGGCGCCAAAAGCATTCAAACTTCCCGCTCACATCGAAATATCACGCGCCCGAAAGTTTAGCCCTGCGATATTCCTATTTTACCCCTGCCACATGAACGGAAAAGGGTTGCTTTGGTAACTCCATTGTTTTCCCCTCTTCGCCCCCAACATTCTTCCCCAGAGCCCCTCCCCTTCCCCTCCCTGACCCCCCCAACCACGGCAAGCCGCCGAATCTAGTCCTCCGCCGCAGCGGTGGACCTCACACCCCGCCGGATCTACCTTCCGCACCTTGGAACCCCCAACTGCCAACTCACCACTTCACTTGAGCCGCTTCAGCGACTGGCTTGTCCACCGCTCCAAATCTCCTTGACCGCCATCATGGTCCACCGCACCGGATCTTCTTAACCGGCACCCTCGTCCACCACAGCGTAGGCCCTTCACTGACTACCTCGTCCGCCCCTTCGCTGGCCCTTCATACAAGCCCTTGTCCGCCGCAACAGATCCGCCTCACTGAAAGCACTGTACAACACGCCCGCCGAAGCCTTCATCCACTGCACCGGACCCGCTCCACGGACGCCATATTCAACTCCATCGGCCCTGCTTTACCGACATCGCAGCCTCATCAGGTTATTTCGATTTGTACTCCTTCGGTTTTTCTCTTTGTCGTGCAACTGTTCACTTACCATAGATGAGCTTTCTTGTATGTCGACAGGCGCCGCAACCGTAGCACCGGAGCCGCTTCAGCGACGGTGACAGCCAGCCCAAACTCAACCACAACACGAGGACCATCGATGATCCTTAGCTATCAAGTATGACAACGATACCCATACGCCGTCGAGAATCAGGTACTATTATCCAACGGCCGGCGCCTACGTTCACTTTCCTAGCATAAGCACCGCACCTTTGAATTTCTTCAGGGCATCATTTAGTTTTTCATGAGACGCGTTATTCTGCTTGCACCTGTAGGGCCATACTTCTGGCAGTGAACATGTTACATGTGCTAAATTACATACCAGTGCACATATAGTTAATATGCTTTAGTTTTGTTCTGATGCCACCTGTTGGTTCCATCAGACTGCTTAATGTTGTCTATGCTTAATTACACATCAGCAAACTAGCATGTGGTTCCATTGCTTTTTGTTCGTTTTACCCTACATTTTCTGATGCTAGCTATTACATCACTGCTCCGAGCCTCTGTTCATTACTTGTTTGTGTGTTCTTGATCTTCCCAAGTTGCATGAATAATTTGATGCTTCTATTAATTATGGAGCTGCCAACCCCATCAAGCAAAATATTTGTTCTTTTGGGGCTGGCACCTCGAACAAGCATAAAAATAGAGGGAAGCAGATATACTCCCTCCGATTCTATTTACTCTGCCCATAACTCTTGACCTGCATACCAAGGAGGGCACTGGTTTAATTTTTTGGACTAATTTGCCAATTAATTAGGGCAGAGGCGGATGGGGCGGGGCACAAAAGGAAACCATCACTAGGAATCGGCAACGCGCAGACTAATACGAGAAAACTGAGAAAAAGTTATACGCAAAGTAAAAAGAATCGGAGGGAGTATTGTTGTGTATGCACACACCGTTCTTTCATTAGTTTAGATGAACCATTGATGATCAATTCGGACCAGTGCATGCGATTAAAATTAATTTTACCCAAATAGATGGTGCTGAATAAACTACAACAACTAGATTTGCAACCACGGGATGCTGACGATATCTTCAAAGAACATTGCAACAGCAGCTAGGCTTCACAGCAACATATGGTAAGCCAGTGTGTTTTAGTACATGTGAAATGTAATGCGAGTGGGCTGCTTTCTTGGCTCGTGCCCTCAACGTGTAATCCTACCGAATTACAAATAGTTCAGTTGTCTGCTTTGCTGTATTGCTTGATTCGAATGCTTATTTGTTGTTACGCTATACCTGAGTTGGCCAATATGTCAGCAGTGCCTATTTCATTTGAGTCCTTAACTTTTCCTCTCAACTTCATCACAAGACTGTCTTCATAGTTTATATGAGGCCACACTGTTAAGTGCTTTCTCAGATTATTTCAACTGCTTAGATGCCTTGGCAACTTAAATATAGCGGTTGTACACTCCCTTTCAACTAGGGATGTCAACTGGGTCCGGTTTAATCCTGATTGAAGTCCACTAGTGGCATGATAGTTCAAAAGAGTTTTTGTTTTTTTGAGGAAAATGAACTAGGGAGGTAGCAAAAACTAACTAGATGGGACTGGCGGACTTTGTTTATTTGCCACTTACATCCCTAGTTTCATCTTACCATTTTAATTTATTTTCGGTTGATGCTGCTTCGAACCATTTAAATATAGTTTGCCATGCTCGGCAATAATTCGTCCATCGTTTACCCTGTAAGCTTACTGCCTGGATCATACGATAACTATCTCTTACTGATGTCTAGCGGAAACCTTTCAAGATGTCATTCACACTAGGACACAATGTACAACCCCAGAATCTATTTGTGGAAGCAGTGCGCCATCCATGTTACCAGATGGTAGCAGTTCAGAGGCAACACCGCCGGAGAGCAGTCTGAGCACAGATATTATAGTGCTTGAGGCTCTACTAGAGGCAAAAAGAGATGGTGTGGCTGCCATGAATGAGGTAATATTTATCTTGAGGCTGGAAATTACGGAATTAGCGGCACGCATTATGCAAGCAACCCAAGAATTGGAGGAAGTAAGAATGTTGCATTTGAAGACGGAGGAGGTCCTGTTGTTTCTGCTATCTGAAGCCCAAGATAATCCCGGTTCTTCTTTAGATACCAGTTCAAATTTTCATTAGATTATTGTACTTGCATGTTGTGTCATGTCTCTGAATGGATTATGTTGCAAGACCCCCTATGTTGTCCATGTGTTGTAATGATCCGAATTTTTTAGGCGAGGTAATCCTCAGAACTTGTATGATTGACATAAGGTGAACTGTTTGTCGTGTGAGCATATTGTATTGGATGAAATAACTGTTTGACTCAGAGTGTATCCAACCTACTGAATTCGAAGATCACGACATTCCTAATTCATAATCATATATAAAGGTGGAATAAATCTTTGTTGTGGTTTTGAAGAAATAAATAACAAAACGTATAATTATCTGTGGATATTCGTAATCGAATACAAATTGGATTTGAATTTAGTTTGCCAGGTCCTAGGGCAAACGTGAATGCTAATTCTCCCAAGTTTTGAACGAAGCGGCTAAACACCCACTATAATTTGTGGGCTGCTCGAAGCAAGTGTTTGCAAGATGGAAATTACTGTCTACCCCTGACACTTGACATCCTTATCGACAAGATTTACACTGCTGTCGATAGGGGTAGACTAGTAACTTCAATCAGACGTGACACGACGGCCTCTGAGCCCATTCAGACACGGTGGGTGCCAAACGTGGGCGGCAAAACACATTTGATTCAAGCTCATCCGAAAGACATGTATCTCTTCCTCCATTTCCCCATTCATACACGGTGGGCGGCAAAACAAACTCTCCTCGTCCGAAATTGATGTAGGCTTATATTTTAAATAGGGGCAGATGTGTAACTTCCATCAGACGTGACACAACTGCCCTACCTGTCAGCCCCGTTCATACACCGTGGGCGCCAACCGTGGGCGGCAAAACACCCTCTCCTCACCCAAAATAGTTACCGACAAATATTTGGGAGATGCGAGATTACCGTCCTATCCCCAACCGACGCGATGTCCGAAATTTTAAACGGGAGATAAGTTCGTAACTTTCCCCCATTTCAGAGAAGCGCATCCCAAAGTTTGAGATCCCCCTCCCCTCCATTTCCCCATTCATACACCGCCGGCGGCACGACAACCTCCGCATTGCGGCCAGCCTCCTCCGTCCGCCACCCCATCCTCCACCTTGCCGGAGCCGCTACCCCTACCCCGTCGTCCAGTGCAAGAGATGGACGTCCCTCATCCACGGCGCTCGACCAGCATCCTTTCATTGCCTCCTCTCGCTTCATCGGCGCCTTCGTCCACCTTGCTGTTGCCGCTCCTACGACCGCCTCGTCCACGGCAACAGGATATATCCCCCGACCCGGCCGTCTGCCGTCTAAAGTCTTCTTCCCCGCCGCCGACAGCCATCGCACCCGCAACACCCTCAACGTATTAGCATAGGCCTACACGGCGTCGCAAGAGAGGTGGTACTCTTCCGTATGTGCTTAAGTTATTGATCTCACCTGGAAAATAGATCGTAATTTGTTTACTGTACTTTTCTTGTCCGTACCAAATCGTAGTGGCTAGTTGAAAGCAAACATTGGTTGCGAAGTAGCTTTGTCTGGTTTGCACCTTCAGATCTGCCATGGCATGGGCACTATACTCGTAAAGCCTATGGTTTCCCCCTTTATATTCACTACCATCATCGTAGGTGCTTCGTGTCGTGCTAGCACTGCTCCTCAAGACCTCAACCCAAAGCTTACGTGTTGAAATACGAATATGATATGATGCTCATATCACTAAAACAGAGAACATTTAATTGGTCACCTAATGTTCCTATATTCGTTTCGAAAAGCATGTGCGCCACCCACTGGTCCAGCTAGTTCCACTTTCCTGATTTTTCTCTTGATGCTTAGGGTTTTCCCCTTTTATCTACTCTACTATGATCTGTGTAGGTGCTTTCTGTCGTACTAGCATTACTCCACCCTTCAAGCTAAACAACACAACACTCAGAATTCGAAAGCTTAGTTGTTCAAATATGATTGTGATATGATACTGATATTAGTTATCCAACACATTTAATTGGTTAGCTAAAGGTCCCACTTGAGTTTCCAAATGCATGTCACGACATATAGATAGACAACATAATTGCATTTCTTTGTCACTTGTTGATCTTACTTTCTTGTCCATACAAAATCTTAGTTGTTATTTCAAAGCAAACATCGGTTGCTAACTACCCTTTGCACGGTTTGCAGCTTCAGATCTGCCATCCCACTGCCACAGTCAACACTATACTCATCATGCTTATGTTTTCCCCATTTTATGATGACCACAATCAGCCTACGTGGTTCGTGTCGTAATAGCACTGCTCCACCCATCGAGCTAAACAAGCTTAGTTGTACAAATTCATATCTGATATTATTGCTGATATTAGTAAAATTGAGAGATAATTAATTGGTTAGCTAAATGTTCCTACTTTAGTTTCGAAATGCATGTGAGCCACATATGGAGAGACCGGAAAGAATAGTATTTCTCTGTGCGCTCTGGTTCATCATGGGTGGCCAACCGACATTGTATTAAAAGACTTGTAATATCTTCAATCTGCTTGCTCTTCTGCTCTTCTTTAAGATGATAATCTTCTCTTGCGGTCGACTGGTCAGGTCGAGTTGTTCTCCCTTAGTATATTTTGAATCTGTCAGGTCAGGTCGACTTGTTCTTCTTTACTATATGTTGAAGCAATCATCTGCGAAGTGTCATCACTTCTGGAGCTCTCATATTTTGAGTAGTAGGCCACATTATATTAATGCACACAACAAATTACAGCATGCATGGCATATTTTAAAAGAATTGCAGAGATAGCACAAAGGGGTTTACAGGAAGGCAGTATTGGATTAGAATCACTTCTGCATTACAAAAAAATCTCACTTGTTTTTATGTTTTCATGCATGTCAGATATTGAACATTATCAAAATGAATATGAGAATGGGCACACAAGAGGAATATTGCGGAATGATCCACTGCCTAACAAACTTGGCATGGTGGAGGATGGCCTATCTTATTCACCCATCAAGGTGCTTGCTCTAACTTTGCAAAGTTGTATTGGTCGCACATATTTTGCTTTTGACCTCTTGCATTAATTCTACTTTGTTACACCATCTGCTTAGTTTAAGCATCATATATGAGTATATGCCATACCTATCCATTTTCTGTACCTATTCCACGTGTCGTCACACTATGTTTTTCCAGTCAAATGTTGTTCTTTCGTAATAGGTGTCCAAAAGGAAGAGGGTGAGTGCAGGTCGTCAAGGAGTACAAACTAGGTATTTGGAAAAGGTAGTGATACCTGTTAAATCAGATAGATCAGCAGCCACAGAAAACACAGGCCCAACTGTACCACACTTTACCCCTACTCCAGTGGACAAACCCCTATTAGAACTGCTGGGAGCCCAGCGTCAGGTACTGTCTATGATATCAATTCAAAATTTGAACTCCTAAATTTCTGCTTGTGCCTTACCTTCAATCTTGTATGAAAACTAATTTCAGATGAATCTCCTTGCTCAAAGGATCATACGATCTCAAAACAATAATGGGATCTGCATTGCTCTTGTCAGTACCTCTCTCCCTTTTGCCTTGTAACGCTGTACTTAATTAATTGCTATTTGATTATGTATCATCAGTCTGCACCTGAGCTTCATTATCCTCTGTTTCTTCCAATATTATTTGATCTATATTTACTCTTTGCAAAATGTAGAATAATGGCAACACTTATAAAGAATTCTCCTTGGGGAATTTATTGAATTATCCTTCCATCAACATGGAGAAGGGCTTTGTCCAGCCCGTGTTAACATGTAATGTAAGTTCATCCTTCTCAAGCCTTCAAACTTTGTTCTAGTATAGATTTGGATAGGCGTCATTTCCTCCACTGTTGTTTGCTTTGCTGTTTACATCTCATTGGATGTTTGCAACAACTACCAGTTTCAAATTGTAGTTGTAAAAACATGTTCCTTATGCAGAACAGATCCATTTATTTGCTTATATAATTGTGAAACCTGTTACGTGTCTCCTTGTTTCTCTTTCAGACTCGTATCTCTTACGCCGGGCAGAACTTTAGGGAAGATAGTGAGACAAACCATCTTGAGGACAGCGAGATGACCCCAAGGTCCTGTCTTGATGAAGACAGTGAGTTGAAGCTACTCACCAGCAGGTGTGAGACAACCTCTGTGCAGTCGCTACCTCAATCAGTTCGACTCCTTAAGTCTCGACTTAAAGCAGAAAGGCTTGCTTCAGCTCAGCTCCGACTTGAAGTCAAAGATGCAATGAAGATGTCAGAGGACTGCCGTGTGCACCATCATGCCTTAAATCTAGTGTTGATGCATCTATCGTTGACACAACTGAGGTCTACTCAGCTTCTTCAGCTGTTTGGGGGGGGGCGACCTGGCTAGGCCTAGTGCCTTCTAAAGTGCTCTCAGTTTTGTATATTCTTTTGTCCGCGCGTTTATTTGCATTGGTGGCGAACTTTGATGCCCAATAGATGTAATATGTGTGATAGCCGTGATAGCCTAGCGTAAGTTGCTTGCTTATTTATTTCCTTGTTATCTTGTTTCTTGTTTGCTTCTAGTCATTGCAGTTCTTTTTCCGCGGTTTGCTAGTGGCTGCAATAACCTATTTTTTAAAACTAGGCCATAATAACCATGGGCTAATATTTACTTGAGTGACACTGGGCCTCCTACGGGCCGTAGAAACAGTGGGCCTTCTACGGGCCGTAGAAACAGTGGGCCTTCTACGGGCCGTAGAAACAATGGGCCTTCTAAGGGCCGTAGAAACAATGGGCCTTCTACGGGCCGTATCATCAATGGGCCTTATACGGGCAGTATGATCGATGGCCAAACATGGGCCAATAACAGGCCGCATTATGGCCGTAAACGGGCTAGAGTTGGAATCGTTCGTTCATGGGCCGACCATAACGGGCCATCGTTAATAGGCCGTATTTGATGATGCTATGAAAACGGCCCAACGTATTAACGGACCACAAATGGGCCGACTGTAACCACGGGCTGAATTTGGTGCACAAGCAGAAAATGACAGTAACAGGCAGTAAGTAAACGAATGCTGGAAATGAGACCAAGAATAAATGGGCTTTGAGAAGGCCGAAAGATAACATGGGCTGGAAACGGCCCAACGGAATAACGGGCCGTTAATGGGTATAAAGTGATACACTGTTCATTACGGGCCAATTTCACCACGGGCCGTTAATGCGTGTAAAGTGATACACTGTTCATTACAGGCCAGTTTCACCACAGGCCGTTAGTAGGCCAAGAGTTACATAGGGCCTCATATGGGCCGAAAGACGTCACGGGCCATACATGGGCCACAAGTGAAAACGGGCTGGAATCATATTGGATGGCCCAGATGACGCTACTGGGCCTAATTCGGATAGGGCGTAACGGGCCTTGGGTTAGCGGGCTGTAAATGAGCTATATTCGAACATTGCCGTTAACAGGCTTTCCATGGGCCAGCCTGCTAGCTTTTGACCAAGTCAAATAGGCCGGCCTTTTCACAGGAATTGGCCTCTGTTGGGCCGTGCCACGTGTCGACGTATCATAGGCACCTTCCGTCCAATGAGTGGTTGACATGTGTCCCAACGATGAGCCGACACGTGTTTCCTCCAGCCAATGATGATTTTACACGTGGAAAATCCCCATTGGTCAGGGCTGTTAACGGGTTATCGGATCCAAAACCCGACCCAATAGCTTAACAGCGTTCCGTTACGGTGGATGGCACGTGTCGGTCACCCTTGACGAAAGCACTTCTGTGACGCACGATTTATCGTCATGGAAGTGGACACTTCCGTGATGATAATTTTGGTAATGTCATGGAACACTTCTACGACAGCATAGGTATGACTATCTTGATTCTGTCATAAATTTGTCATGGATGTACATGCATGACAAAAAAGCGACCTACTATGACAAACACGTATCATCACGGAAGTGTATTTTTTTTTGTAGTGACCATACCCTCGAAATCACTTCTATCTTTGCTTGCTAGTTGCTCGCTCTATTGCTATGTCGCATTACCTACCACTTGCTATATCATGCCTCCCATATTGCCATGTCAAGCCTCCAACCCTCCTTTCCTAGCAAACCGTTGTTTGGCTATGTTACCGCTTTGCTCAGCCCCTCTTATAACGTTGCTAGTTGTAGGTGTAGATGAAGTTTGTTCCATGTTGGAACATGGATTTGTTGAGATATCACAATATCTCTTATTTTAATTTAATGCATCTATATTCTTGGTAAAGGGTGGAAGGCTCGGCCTTATGCCTGGTGTTTTGTTCCACTCTTGCCGCCATAGTTTCCGTCATACCGGTGTTATGTTCCTTGATTTTGCGTTCCTTATGCGGTTGGGTGTTATGGGAACCCATTGACAGTTTGCTTTGAATAAAAATCCTCCAGCAAGGCCCAACCTTGGTTTTACATTTGCCTAACAACCTAAGCCTTTTTCCCTTGGGTTTCCGGAGCCCGAGAGTCATCTTTATTTTAACCCTCCTCTGAGTGTTGGTCCAACCTGTCAGTCGCCGGTGGCCACCAGGGGCAACTCTGGGCTGGCCTACCGGAAGCTTGGACAATCCGGTGTGCCCTGAGAACGAGATATGTGCAACTCCTATCGGGATTTGTCGGCACATTCGGGCGGCTTTGCTGGTCTTGTTTTACCATTGTCGAAATTTCTTGTAACCGGGATTCCGAGACTGATCAGGTCTTCCCAGGAGAAGGAATATCCTTCGTTGACCGTGAGAGCTTGTGATGGGCTAAGTTGGGACACCCCTGCAGGGTATAAACTTTCGAGAGCCGTGCCCGCGGTTATGTGGCAGATGGGAATTTGTTAATATCCAGTTGTAGAGAACTTGACACTTAACTTAATTAAAATGCATCAACCGCGTGTGTAGCCGTGATGGTCTCTTTCCGGCGGAGTCCAGGAAGTGAACATGGTTCTTGTGTTATGTTTGACGTAAGTAGTTTCAGGATCACTTCTTGATCACTTCTAGCTTCTCGACCGTTGCATTGCTTCTCTTCTCGCTCTTATTTGCGTATGTTAGCCACCATATATGCTTAGTGCTTGCTGCAACTCCACCTCATTACCGTACCCTACCCATAAGCTTAAATAGTCTTGATCTGACGAGTGTGAGATTGCTGAGTCCTCGTGACTCATAGATACTTCCAAACAGTTGCAGGTGCCAATGATACCGGTGCAGGTGACACAACCGAGCTCAAGTGGGAGCTCGATGAAGATCTTGTTCGTTGTTATGTGTCTTTTCTGGTTGATCAGTAGAGGAGCCCAGTTGGGACGATCGGGGATCTAGCATTTGGGGTTGTCTTCTTTTATTCTGGTTCCGTATTCGGGCCTTTGATTGTGCTTTGGATGATGTATGAACTATTTATGTATTGTGTGAAGTGGCGATTGTAAGCCAACTCTTTACCCCTTTCTTATTCAGTACATGGGATGTGTGAAGATTACCCCTCTTGCGACAAGCCTACCATCCGGCTATGCCTCTAAGTCGTGCCCTGACACGTGGGAGATATAACCTCATTGTGGGTGTTACACTGGTAAACAGAGAGTTACCGATCCGATGACATCTCGGCCCAGCAAGTGCAGCACCGAGAAGGAGCCTATACAATAGTAAACAGAGAGCTTGTTACACGCGGCGTGACTGGAGTCTTCCAGTGCTGCGTAGAATCGGAGAAAGGCCAAGCAATCCCCAAGGATATCCACCAAGGCGAGTGCGGCCACCACTCGGCCTCCAGATCCCTTGTTGTCAAGGCCTTCCGCCATGGTTTCTTTTGGCCGACTGCTTTAGAAGATGCCAAGGAGTTAGTCAAGCATTGCAAAGGGTGTCAGAAGTTCAGTTCTCGGCAGCATCTACCGGCTTCTACACTCAAGACCATTCCCCTGGCTTGGCCCTTTGCCGTCTGGGGGTTGGGCATGGTGGGACCATTCAAGACAACACGCGGCGGCATGACCCATCTGCTCGTTGCCGTGGACAAGTTCACCAAGTGGATTGAAGCCAAGCCAATCAAGAAGTTGAATGGTCCGACTGCTGTGACCTTCATTGCAGACATCACCATGGAGTACCACACAGCATCATCACCGACAATGGCACGAACTATGCCAAGGGAGCCTTGGCCCATTTATGCGCGACACAGGGCATCCGACTGGACTTAGCGTCCGTTGCCCATCCGCAGTCAAACGGCCAAGTCGAGCGAGCAAACGACCTCATCCTCTCCGGCATCAAGCCCCGATTGCTCGAGCCTATGGAGCGGTCGGCCGGCTGCTGGATCGACGAGCTGCCGGCCGTTCTATGGAGCCTGCACACCATGCCGAACAAATCTACCGGCTTCACTCCTTTCTTCCTTGTATATGGGGCCGAGGCTGTCATACCAACGGACATTGAGATAGACTCACCTCACGTCACCATGTACATGGAGGCGGAAGCAAAGGAGGCACGAGAAGACAGCGTCGATCTGCTGGAAGAGGGCCGGCTGTTGGCACTCAGCCGATCCGCCATCTACCAGCAGAGCCTACGCCGATACCACAGTCGAAAGGTTAAGCCAAGATCTTTCCAAGAGGGAGAACTTGTGCTCCGGCTGATCTAGCGAACAGCTAGCCAGCACAAGCTCTCGGCCCCATGGGAAGGCCCCTTCATTATCAGCAAAGCATTGGGCAACGACTCCTACTACCTCATCGACGCGCAGACGCCCCGAGCACGCAAGAGAGACGATTCGGGCAAGGAATCAGAGCGCCCATGGAACGCAAATCTCCTCCGAAGATTTTATAGTTGATTCAGTATGTACCACGCTACCTTTTGTATTAAGCATTAATACATCAGGTCCCTCGAGGAGCACTCGGGGGCTCCCCTTTTTCTATATGATAAGTTCTATGCCTATGAATATGTCATATCATCATTCTGCCTGCCACCGGGTTTGACCAGTCGACCCGGGGGCTTGCCGCCGTGTACTACGTGAATGCTACCTGCAGTCGGACAAGTAGTGAGCCGGTACCTAAGCCCTCTCTTGCCACAAGCCGCAGCTTGCAAAGCGACTATCCGACCGGCAAGAGGTAAAGGCACGAAACGGTGCCCACACGAAAAATGGCTAAGGACTAAAAGCATTTTCATAGGCCGAGTCGGCTCCTCGCCTCATCGACCGACTGCTGAGCAGCCGGACGGCCGGTTTCTAACTTTACTTGCCACACTCTATCGATGGCTAAAGTACTTGCCTTCCCAAAGCGGCCAAGTACTTGACCCAGCCACAGGCCGCAGAGCGGCTGTCCGGCTGGCAAGACGGCAGCCAAGGGAAGGCGGCAAAGGAGTAAAAAGCAAGACAAGTCGGAAATCGGCAAAGACAATTTACACAGCAAAAGGCCCTTGGCCAGCATTCAACAGAGTTTGAATACACCCCCAGCGGATGGAACTGCGCAAGTCTAACAAATTTGTTCAAAGAAATTACAAAACAAAAAAGGAAAGATAACTTGGCCGCCTAGGACAAAGGAGCAGCAGTCGGATTGGAGGGGTCGGTGGAGGTCGAAGCTCCGGGTGGTGGAGAGGCAGCCTGGGTGGTCTCGGCCTGATCGGCTCCAGTGGCAATCGGCTCATTGGTGTGCCGCCCGTTGGTCGAAGCCTGGTCAGGCTGAGGCCGGCGCTCTGATATGTCTCCAATGTATCTATAATTTATGAAGTATTCATGCTATTATATTATCTGTTTTGGATGTTTATGGGCTTTACTAAACACTTTTATATTATTTTTGGGACTAACCTATTAACCGGGGGCCCAGCCCAAATTATTGTTTTCTTGCCTATTTCAGTGTTCCGAAGAAAAGGAATATCAAACGAAGTCCAAACGGAATGAAACCTTCGGGAGAGTTATTTTTGGAACGGAAGCAATCCAAGAGACTTGGAGTAGACGTCAGGGAAGCTTCGAGGAAGCCACGAGGCAGGGAGGCGCGCCCTACCCCCTGGGTGCGCCCCCCACCCTCGTGGGCCCCTCGTGGCTCCCCTGACCGACTTCTTTCGCCTATATATGTCCATATACCCTAAAAACATCAGGGAACAGAATAGATCGGAAGTTCTGCTGCCGCAAGCCTCTGTAGCCACCAAAAACCAATCAGGACCCTGTTCCGGCACCCTGCCGGAGGGGGAATCCCTCACCGGTGGCCATCTTCATCATCCCGGCGCTCTCCATGACGAGGAGGGAGTAGTTCACCCTCGGGGCTGAGGGTATGTACCAGTAGCCATGTGTTTGATCTCTCTCTCTCTCTCGTGTTCTTGAGATGGTACGATCTTGATATATCGCGAGCTTTGCTATTATAGTTGGATCTTATGATGTTTCTTCCCCTCTACTCTCTTGTAATGGTTTGAGTTTTCCGTTTGAAGTGATCTTATAGGATTGAGTCTTTAAGGATTTGAGAACACTTGGTGTATGTCTTGCATGTGCTTATCTGTGGTGACGTTGGGATATTCACGTGATCCACTTGATGTATGTTTTGGTGATCAACTTGCGGGTTCCGCTCGTGAACTTATGCATAGGGGTTGGCACACGTTTTCGTCTTGACTCTCCGATAGAAACTTTGGGGCACTCTTTGAAGTACTTTGTGTTGGTTGAATAGATGAATCTAAGATTGTTTGATGCATATCATATAATCATACCCACAGATACTTGAGGTGACATTGGAGCATCTAGGTGACATTAGGGTTTTGGTTGATATGTGTCTTAAGGTGTTATTCTAGTACGAACTCTTGAATAGATCGATCCAAAAGAATAACTTTGAGGTGGTTTCGTACCCTACAACAATCTCTTCGTTTGTTCTCCGCTATTAGTGACTTTGGAGTGACTCTTTGTTGCATGTTGAGGGATAGTTAATTGATCCAATTATGTTATTATTGTTGAGAGAACTTGCACTAGTGAAAGTATGAACCCTATGCCTTGTTTCCTAGCATTGCAATACCGTTTGTGCTCACTTTTATCATTAGTTACCTTGCTGTTTTTATATTTTCAGATTACAAAAACCTATATCTACCATCCATATTGCACTTGTATCACCATCTCTTCGCTGAACTAGTGCACCTATACAAATTACCATTGTATTGGGTGTGTTGGGGACACAAGAGACTCTTTGTTATTTGGTTGCAGGGTTGCTTGAGAGAGACCATCTTCATCCTATGAATCCCACGGATTGATAAACCTTGGGTCATCCACTTGAGGGAAATTTGCTACTGTCCTACAAACCTCTGCACTTGGAGGCCCAACAACTTCTATAAGAAGAAGGTTGCGTAGTAGACATCAAGCTCTTTTCTGGCGTCGTTGCCGGAGAAGTTAGCGCTTGAAGGTATATCTTTAGATCTTGCAATCGAATCTTTTTGTTTCTTGTTTTATCACTAGTTTAGTTTATAAAAGAAAACTACAAAAAATGGAATTGAGGGTACCTCATATGCTTCGTCTTTTTAATATCTTTCATGAAAA
Source organism: Triticum urartu (assembly GCF_056163025.1). Classification (NCBI taxonomy): domain Eukaryota; kingdom Viridiplantae; phylum Streptophyta; class Magnoliopsida; order Poales; family Poaceae; genus Triticum; species Triticum urartu. The sequence continues at coordinate 93,669,085 of NC_141878.1, forward strand.
TAAGGATTCCGATAATTGTGCCAAAGTGTTAGAACAAGAATGCTTTAGAATGTTTGGCACTAAATCTTTGTATGATGAGCATGATTGCAATGTTGTTAGTATGAATTCCTTGGATATCTATGATGCTAATGATATGCAAAGCCACAAGCTTGGGGTTGCTATGTTTGATGAAGATGATATTTTTTGTCCCCCAAGTTTTGATGAGCAAATTTATTTTGATGATAGCATCCCTATTATCTATGATGATTATTGTGATGACACGTATGCTATAAAGAATAATGATATCCATGAAACTTATCTTCATGATTTTAACTTTCAATTGGATTATGCCTCACATGATAGTTATTTTGTTCAGTTTGCTCCCACTATTATGAATGAGAAGAATCTTGCTTATGTGGAGAGTAGTAAATTTTCTATGCTTGTAGATCATGAAAAGAATGCTTTATGTGATGGTTATATTGTTGAATTAATTTATGATGCTACTGAAAATTATTATGAGGGAGGAACATATGCTTGTAGGAATTTCAATAATATCAAGTTTCCTCTCTATGTCTTGAAAATCTTGAAGATTTGCTTGTTTTACCTTCCTATGCAAGTTGATTCTTGTTCCCACAAGTTGTTTGCTCACAAAATCCCTATGCATAGGAAGTGGGTTAGACTTAAATGTGCTAGTCATATTCTTCATGATGCTCTCTTTATGTTTCAATTCTTATCTTTTATGTGAGCATCATTGAAATCGTCATGCCTAGCTAGGGGCGTTAAACGATAGCGCTTGTTGGGAGGCAACCCAATTTTATTTTTGTTCTTTGATTTTTGCTCCTGTTTAGTAATAAGTAATTCATCTAGCCTCTGTTTATATGTGGTTTTATGCTTTTAATTAGTGTTTGTGCCAAGTAGAACCATTGGGAAGACTTGGGGAAAGTCTTTGCGATCCTGCTGTAAAAAACAGAAACTTTAGCGCTCACGAGATTTGCTGCCATTTTTTATTTGGAGAGTGCTATTTAGTTAATTCTTTTTGAAGATGATTAATAAATAAATTCCTCACATACAGAAATTTATTTTAGGATTTTGGGGGTTCAAGAAGTATTCGAAACCTACAGATTACTATAGACTGTTATGTTTTTGACAAATTCTATTTTTCATGTGTTGTTTGCTTATTTTGATGAATCTTTGGATAGTAATAGAGTTTATGAACCATAGAGAAATTTAAATACAGTAGGTTTAACATCAATATGTGTCGGCGTTCTGGGAACGGGGGTCCCCAGACTTGCCTGCCTGCGGCCTACGGCGTGGCTCAGGCAGGGGCCCAGCGTGGCCCATCTTCATCAGCCCAAGCTCAAGACCCTCGCAAGGGGCCGACCCTCGCGGGGCGGACAACAGGAAGCTTCCTCAAGAGCGGCCTCATCAGGCAGGCTCGCGAGGAGGCGGAGATATCAATGCAAGGGTACCTCGTGAGGATCCCATGACGTAAGCCATGACGATCAAGGCCAGGCGGGCGCCGGCCTGCGCAGGGTCCTTGTTTCCCCTTTGGTGCAAAGGGGGCAAGCACAGGCCAAGGTATCAGGCAAAGGTTACCATTCCGGTGCAACGAGACCAAGACCAGCCGGACGGCCGGACGGAGGTCACCATGGAGCCCAAGACGGCGTCATCACCAGTGCTTTTGGCAGCCGAAGACCACCTTTGGTAAGGGTAACTTGTACTAGATGATCCCCTTCAAAATGGCCAATTGTTGGCGCCCTTCCCGCTCAATTATTTGGGGAGAGGCCCAGGGCCTCTATAAATAGAGCTAGCCTCCACAAGGGGGAGAAGGAGAGAGAGAAGGAGAAAACCCAGTAGAGACTAAGTAGAACACACCGCACCAGCTCAAGAACACCCCTCGCGAGGCTGTTCTTCCCTTGTACTGTCCATCATCAGCCCTAGAGGCAATCCACCACACCACACACTGGAGTAGGGTATTACACCACAACGGTGGCCCGAACCAGTATAAATCTCCTGTCTCTTGTGTTGTTCATCATTTTCATCTTAGTTCGCACGAGAGGATCGGACGTAGATCGGTAGGGGAGAGATCTCCGCGCGCACCGTAGTGTTCGAACCTCAAGGGTCTGCCGGAACCCAAAATCCGACATTTGGTGCGCCGGGTAGGGGTGCGCCGGAGTCCTCCCTCCTGATGACCCGCTCTCCCCCAACATCGCATCCCGCCCTCATGGCGGACAACGCGCCGCCCTCTCCAGCAACGGATGTCGACACCGGGGCCAGGGGGCTCCGGGCCTTGGCCCCCGCCTTGCGACAGGTGCAGTGGTCGTGCAAGTTCAGGCCCGAGACGCCACCGCGCTACGACAGCATGACGGACCCGATGATTTTCCTCCTGGCGTACGAGGAGGCCGTCCTCAGAGCCGGGGGCGACGACTGGGTGATGGCCAACTGGTTACCCATGGCCCTCACCGGCACCCCGCGCGTGGCTCCTCTACCTGCCGACGGCCTCTGTCACCTCCTGGGAGGAGCTGCGCGACCTCTTCCTCGCCCGTTTCGCCGCACCAGCACCGCCCGTCGTCACAGCTCTCCTGGGTGGCTCCCAGGCACCACCCTCGAGCCATCACGTCAAGTCATTCACCCGCCGGATCAACACCGCCTCCAAGCCCCGAGAAGCCCCCCGGGCTGGGTGGCGCCCGAGGCCGATCTAACCTTCGACTCGGAGGACCACCCCTTCAACCCCATTGGTTCGGGGGCGCTCCCGATGCTGTGCACCCCCACCATCTGCCAAGTGGCCATCACCAGGCCCCTCATCGACGGTGGTGTCGGCCTCAATGTGCTCTCGGTGGAGGCCTTCAGCCTCCTCCACATGCCGCTGGAGCGGCTCCGACCCAGCAGGCCTTTCTCGGGTGTCGGAGCCGGTTCCACCGCCTCCTTGGGACAGATCCGCCTCCCGGTGACCTTCAGCACCTGCGACAACTTCCGCACGGAGCTGAGCAACTTTGACATCGCCCCCATCGGCCTCCCCTACAATGCCATCCTCGGCTATCCAGCCCTGGCTCGGTTCGTGGCAGCAACTCACCCAGCGTACAACCTCATGAAGATGCCTGGGAGCAGCGGCGTCCTCACCGTGTCAGGAGACACAAGGGATGCGCTGCAGGTGCTCCAGCTTGTTTTCAGGGCGGCCGCGGTGGCGCAGCCCACTGGCACCGATGCCCTTGAGCCCAAGGGGCTACGCCGGCTAAAAAGAAGCAGTTGTTCACCCAAGACAAGGCAGAAACCAAGCAGGTACCAGTCGACGAGGACGGGTCCGCTAGCGCCACCTTCACCATAGGGGCCAACCTCAAGCCCGAGCAGGAGAAAGCCCTGATCGGGTTCCTGTGTGCGAACAAGAAGGTGTTTGTGTGGGAACCTGATCAGTTAGCAGGGGTCCCAAGGGAAGTGATTGAGCATCACCTCAACGTGTGCCCCAATGTGCGCCCCGTGAAGCAGAAGGCAAGGCGGCAGTCTACTGAGAAACAGGCTTTCATCATTCAAGAGACCCGGAAGCTAGAGGCGGCAGGAGTTATTCGCGAGGTCCGCTACCCTGATTGGCTGGCTAATCCGGTCGTTGTGCCGAAAAAGGGAGGAAAGGAGCGCATGTGCGTCGACTTCACCAACCTCAACAAGGCCTGCCCGCAGGATCCATTTCCACTCCCCCGCATTGACCAGATAGTCGACTCCACCGTAGAGTGTGACCTATTGTGCTTCCTAGATGCCTTCTTGGGCTATCACCAGATCAAGATGGCGGTAGAAGACGTGGAGAAGACGGCCTTCCTGACCCCGTGTGGAGTGTACTGCTATACGTGCATGCCGTTTGGGTTGCGCAACGCAGGCGCGGCCTTTCAGCGGCTGATGCACATCGCCTTAGGCCGGCAGCTCAGGAGGAACGCTGAAGCTTACGTCGATGACATTGTGGTGAAGTCTCGTGAGGCAAGGACCCTGATACAGGACCTAGAAGAAACCTTCGCGAGCCTCAACGAAGTGGACCTACCGCTCAACCCGGAGAAGTGCGTGTTTGGAGTCCCCTCAGGCAAGCTCCTGGGTTTCCTCATATCCCACAGGGGCATCGAGGCCAACCCAGAGAAGGTCAAGGCAGTCGAAGACATGAGCCCGCCAAGGACCCTCAAAGAAATGCAGAAGCTCACCGGGCGTGTAATTGCGCTAGGGCGTTTCATCTCCAAGTTGGGGGAACAAGCGCTGCCCTTCTTCAAGCTGATGAAGAAAAAGGGCCCCTTCGAATGGACTGAAGAGGCCAACAAGGCATTCCAAGACCTCAAGAGGTACCTTACCAGTCCACCAGTGATGGTAGCTCCGCGTCCTCGGGAGCCCCTGGTGCTCTACCTTGCGGCCACCCCCTACTCCGCTAGCGCAGCCCTGGTAGCGGTCAGGGAGGAGCGCTGTGCCAAGGCCGCATCGACCGTCCGAACTGAAGCAAAGAAGAGACAGGAGGGCCTTGCGAAGGCCGCAACCGCAGCTGGAAAGGAACAGCCGCAGCAGGAGAACGCACCCGGAGCAGGAGAGGCCCCTTCAGGCGACCAAGCACTGGGAGCTCCGTCGTCTCAAGAGACGCCTCGACCTCTGGAGGACGCAAGCAGTGCCAGCACCCTCAACCTCGTCGAGCATCCCATGTACTTCGTCAGCACAGTGCTATGGGACGCAAGGGCACGGTATCCCATGCCTCAAAAACTCCTCCTCGCGCTACTAGTGGCCTCGCACAAGCTGCACCACTACTTCCAAGGACATCCCATCAAAGTCGTCTCAGCATACCCCTTGGAAAGAGTGCTCAGGAGCCCCAACTCAGCTGGAAGGGGTTGCTGAATGGAACATCGAGCTATAGGCATTTCAGCTAGAATTCAATACGACCAGAGTCATCAAGGGATCCGTGCTAGCGGATTTCGTGGCAGAATGGGCAGAAGCGCCGGGTCTCGGGGCAGGCGAAGACCGATCACTTTCCCCAGGAAGCGAAGCGCCGTACGGCTGGGTCATGTACTTTGATGGGGCGTTCTCCCGACACGGTGCAGGAGCTGGCGCAGTGCTCGTATCCCCTACCCAGGACAAACTCTACTACGCCGTGCAACTTTGCTTCCAGCACGGAGAAAAGGTCTCCAACAACATAGCGGAGTACGAAGGCCTAATAGCAGGCTTGAAGGCCGCAACTACCTTAGGGGTGAAGCGCCTCATCATCAAGGGCGATTCGCAGCTCCTCGTCAACTTCTCCAACAAGATATACGAGCCAAAGGATGAGCACATGGAAGCCTACCTCGCTGAGGTTCGCAAGATGGAGAAACAGTTCTGGGGACTAGAGTTGCAGCATGTGCCTCGCGGCACCAATTGGGAGGTTGATGACATTGCCAAGAGGGCATCTAGGCGGCTGCCTCAGGAGCCTGGCGTCTTTGAGGAGCGGCTCTTCAAACCCTCGGCGGTGACGTCGCTGTCGAGCACGGCACAACCAAGGGAGGAGCTCCCTCAGCCGCCTGCCTTAGGAGCCCCGGTCTGCGGCCCAGCCTCAGGGGCACGCCTACTCCTGGCGTTAGAGCCTCAGGAAGGGTGTTGGATCCCGGAGCTCAAGAACTACCTGATGCAAGGGACTCTGCCGGATAATGAGGAGGAAGCGGAGCGTGTGGCGTGGCAGGCCACGGCTTATTGCATCAGGGATGGAGAGCTCTACAGGAAGCGACCGAATGACGTGTCCCTACGTTGCATCTCCCGAGAGCAAGGGAAAGAGCTACTGGCGGACATACACGGCAGAGACTGCGGGCACCACTCGTCGGCAAGGCGTTCCGTAGTGGATTCTATTGGCCCACAGCACTCAACGACGCCGTTGAGCTTGTGAAGGCTTGCGAGGCCTGCCAGTTTCACTCTAAGCGGATCCATCAGCCCGTGGGGAGTCTACAGACTATACCCCTCTCATGGTCGTTCGCGGTTTGGGGGCTCGACATTCTGGGCCCGTTTCCTCGGGCGCCAGGGGGCTATCGCTACCTCTACGTCATCGTGGACAAATTCACCAAGTGGGCTGAGGTGGAAGCCGTCCGCACAATCCCGGCAGGCTCAGCGGTCAAATTCATCAAGGGCCTCGTGAGCCGATTTGGGTTGCCCAACCGCATCATCACCGACAACGGTTCGCAATTCACCAGTAATCTCTTCAAAACATACTATGCTAACCTTGGAACGCAGATATGCTATGCTTCGGTAGCACACCCCCGGAGCAACGGCCAAGCCGAGCGGGCCAACGCAGAGGTCCTGAGGGGCCTCAAAGCCAGGACCTTCAAGAAGAAGCTGGAAGCCCATGGCAGGGGCTGGTACAACGAGCTCCAGTCCGTGATGTGGTCAATCGGCACGACAGCGACCAAGCCGACTCGCGAGACCCCATTCTTCCTCGTCTACGAAGCAGAGGCTGTTCTCCCTCACGAGGTGAGGTGTCACTCCGCACGGGTCCTGGCATTCGACGAGGCTCAGCAGGACGCCATGCGGGGGACAGATCTCATGCTGGGGGAGGGACGCCGTCGGGAAGCCGCACTACGAGCGGCAAGGTATCAACAGGCACTACGACGATACCACTGCCGCAACATCCGCCCCAGGACCCTTGAGGTAGGGGATCTCGTGCTCAGACGGGTTCTCTCCAGGGAGGGGCTGCACAAGCTCTCTCCCATGTGGGAGGGCCCGTTCAAGGTTGTTCATGTTTCCAGGCCTGGCTCCGCGCGCTTGGAGACTCCGGAGGGAGTACCCATCCAGAACGCATGGAACATTCAACATCTCCGGAGGTTCTACCCCTGAGCGAGGCCTAGCGCCTAGGAAAGGCCCGGTGCCTGTGAAGAAGGCCAATGCCTGTGAAGCTATCGCGTTTTGGGAAAGGCCCAGTGCCTGTGAAGAAGGCCAATGCCTGTGAAGCTATCACGTTTTGGGAAAGGTCTGGTGCTTGTGAAGAAGGCCAATGCCTGTGAAGCTATCGCGTTTTGGGAAAGGCCCGGTGCCTGTGAAGAAGGCAAACGCCTGTGAAGCTCGCCGCCCGTGACACTCTCACGTAATAATGAGTGGGGTTGTACATGCCCCGGAGTCTCCGGAGTGCCGCCCTTGGGCCTCGGGGGCTCCCGCCCACGCCCAGTGGCAGCACTTAGCTCCGCGCTGGTGAGAAGACGTCGAAGACTAGAATAGGTGCCGGACGCGGCTTTTTCATTTGCTTTCTGCAGTTGGCGTGTTTATTCCCGTTTGAAGTCTTATTGGAGTTGTTGGCGTTCCTGGCTTGTGACTCTCTGTCTTTTTCATCCACTCGCCTCATTTTCTCTCGCACAAGTCTCGCGAGGGATGTTCGCGGGCGCCCTCGCGAGCGTCTTCTGCCCCGATCGTCTGGAGCTTTCCTGTCTGAGTCCTCTGTAGGAGCACCCCTCCCAGTCCATGCCTCACGGGCATCGCGACACAAACGCAGGACCTAGGCTGATCGCCCCCGCTGCCGAGACCAAAGGTTACCCCTCTAACTAATCCTTGCAGGGCATGAAGCGCACGGCGAGGCCTTAGCCTCCGGAGGCGAGGGCCGCGTCAAGCTCCACCAAGCTCAAAGGACTCCCGCACATGGACACGCAGCACGGAAACATAGCGCAGAAATGGCAAAAGCAACGTGACACTTGACAGCAACAGTTCTAACACGCCCCCATGGGGCCCTGTACTACCTTCTTCTTACGCAAGAAAGGAAGGAAACAAAATGGACATGGCCTATCCAACACCAACCTACAGCAAAAGCTCGAGCTGCTCCTGGGGTTCAGGCGGACGCCTCCTCTCGCTTCACCAGGGCACGGCGGCGGGTGGACCCGCTGCCTTCACCCAGGCGGGCGCGACGGTGTGGGGGCTGGTCGCGGCCACCGCTGGAGGAGCTGCTGCCTGAGGGAGAGTCGCCGACACTTGGCGAGCCCCGAGCACCGCCGCCGGCACGCCTGGCGCTGTCTTCATCCTGGTCGGTTTCGGGGCTGGGCAGGCGGCCGCGGTCACCATCTTCGGGGCAGCACCCAGCGCGGCGACCATCTTCCTCAAACACCCTCACGTAGAGGGTGGCGTCACCATCGAACTTGAAGTGCAGGGTGCACCGCTGACCCAGGCCGCGCGCGCGGGAAAACGTTTGCCAGCCGCGAGTCAGGGCCCCATTTTTGGAAGGGGAGACCTCCAGCGAAGCCCAGAAGGCCCTGCTGCAGCAACCATTCGCCTGGAGCCAGAAGCCGCACCGGGCGCTGGCCGGCAGATCACCTACGAAGAAGCGGGGGAGCTGGAGCCAGGTGCTGGTCGGGTCCGCCGACCACACGACGAACTCCGATAGCACCTCCGCAGAGCGGAAGCGTGGCCTAGGGGGGCGCACACCCACGGCGTGCCCCCCGTCGGCAACCGGGCGCTCACCACCGCGCAGGGAACCGCCTCCATGACCGCGGGAGGCTACCACGGGGAGTGTGGTGTACTTGCGAGGGTGGCCTCCACCGCGCTTGGTCGGGGGAGGGTCAGGCCCTGCCCGGGGGGCCTTTCCTTTCTCCGTGGCCGAGAATCTCTTTGGGGCCATGGGGACGGCGATTAGCCAAGAAGAAGAAAGGGAGCAGCAAGAAGGGACGGACTGGAGGGGCACGCCCAGCCCCGTACTTATAGCCGGAGGAGGCCAACCGCCGAGCACCACGATCGCAGGTAATCATGACCGGTTTCTCTGCATGCAGGGACTTGTCAAGTCGTGCGATCGCCGAGGCATCGTGGGAAGCCACTTCAAAAAAAAACACTTCCGTGATGATACGTGTTTGTCATAGTAGGTCGCTTTTTTTGTCATGCATGTACATCCATGACAAATTTATGACAGAATCAAGATAGTCATACATGTGCTGTCGTAGAAGTGTTCCATGACATTACCAAAATTATCATCACAAAAGTGTCCACTTCCATGACGATAAATCGCGCGTCACAGAAGTGCTTTCGTCAAGGGTGACCGACACATGGCATCCACCGTAACGGAACGCCGTTAAGCTACCGGGTCGGGTTTTGGATCCGATAACACGTTAACAGCCCCGACCAATGGGAAATTTCCATGTGTAAAATTCTTATTGGCCGGACGAAACACGTGTCAGCTCGTCAGTGGGTCAGATAGGCGCCTATGATATGTCGACACGTGGCACGGCCCAACAGTGGCCCATTCCGGTGAAAAAGGCCGGCCCAGTAAAAATTAGCAGGCCGGCCCATATAAGGCCTACTTGTGTCAGGTCCATTTAAGCCCACGGCTAATACGAGATGTGCCAATTCGGCCCGTCAAAGATTTGACACCATTGCAGCCCATCGTCAGTTCGAGCCCGTTAATGGCCCGCTATATACTTGGGCTCAATATCGACCCGATGAGATTTTGGCCTGTTAACGGCCCATTTAATGGATGGGCCAATTTTCAGGATGTGCATCTTTTGGCCTTTTAGCGACCCATTTAAATGTTGGGCTAATTTCCGGCCCAGTGTGTCTTTCAGCCTGTTGACGACCCATAAATCGGATGGGCCATTTGTAGTCGGACCTGAGTTTCGGCCTTTTAGTGGCCCATTTAAGTGTTGGGCCAATTTCTGGCCCAGTGTCACTTTCAGCCTGTTGACGGCCCATAAATCAGTTGGGCCAATTGTAGTCGGACCTGAGTTTTGGCCTTTTAGCGACCCATTTAAGTGTTGGGCCAATTCCCGGCCCTGTGTGCCTTTCGGCCTGTTAACGGGCCATAAATGAGTTGGGCCATTTGTAGTCGGACCTTAGTTTTACCCTCTTAACGGCCCATGCCCTTCATGGTCCAATACCAGCCCGGTTTCTCTTTCGGCCTGCTAAAGGCCCACAACACAGTTGGGCCGTTTACAGTACGACCTGAATTTTGGCCTCTTAGCGGCCCATGCTCTTCATGGTCCAATACAAGCCCACTGTCTCTTTCGGCCTGCTAAAGGCCTACATTATAGTTGGGCCATATGTAGCCAAAACTTAGTAACAGCCTGTTAACGGCCCATGAAATAAATTGGGGCCACCTGTTGCCCGCTTCGATGTCGGCTTGTTAATGACCCGGGAGGTAAGAGGGTCGACCATTAACTTTCGGCCTAGTAACGGCCCATTAACTCAATGGGCCCACTAAAGTTCGTTCATGTCTTTAGGCCAAATTAGATAATTTGAGCCCATTACGACGAGCAAAGGTACGGCATACAGGGAATAACGTTGCACATCCAGAATATATTACAGGAAATTACATCAACTAGGCAATCAAAGATTGATGCCAGTGCAAATAAATGAGCAGAACCTAACCATCTACAACGTCACAATCTGCAACCTCAGCACAGATGACGCCCATAAGCATGTGGGCAAGTTCTTGCTGCTTTGCCACACAGTCTCTGAAAACATTGATCAGTTGTTGTGTCACATGACTCTGCACCTCTGATTCATCCACCATTTCCATCATTGGCTCAGCCATTAATTGGTTCACAAACATACATTTATTCCGTTGCATTCGAGACAGAGGATACTGAACAGATTCAGATGGCGATTTTGGCAGGCTTGTATTATTGATAGTGGAGAGTGTCTTAACCACTGCATCATAACGTAAATTAGGACGGGAACCAAACAGATTAATCATGAGTTATTGCCATATTACATGGCCTAGATTTACTGGAAAGAAACAATGGGGTTGCCTTGCTGTTTTCAGAGTGTGTCTTCTTATCTTCAGCAACCTGCACAAAATTAACACACTAGTATTGCTATCATTGGCCAAGTCAGATAATAGGAAAGCAACATTGACACAATGAACGTTTGGGCAACTAGCCTACACCAAATTAACACAATATGGCACAGCTATCATCAGCCAGGTAAGGTAATACGAAAGCAACATTGACACAATGAATGAATGGGCAACCAGAGAAGCACTACAATTCAGTAATGTGTGTGATATGAGATAGCACATTCATGCAACTCAGTAAGCAAAACTACCAGGCAGTTTTCCTTACAAAAATCAACATTGGCGCCTTTAACATTTTGCTACAACTAATTTTAGATCAGATAAAGGTTAGATTCACGCCGATTAACAAAATACATGCTGATGTAAAAATATAGTGATATACAACAGGTACTTACATCAGCACTGGAGCACAGAGAATTCCCGCAAGATATTTTCCTCGAATACGATCCCAATGGAGGAAGTCTTGTATCGTTTAACCTTATTTTCTAAAAGAGAGACGGGTAAGAAACATGTAGAAAATATGATCAGAATGCTATAAAATTTCATGATGCGAGGATACGCACACGCTTCTTAGAATGGAGTTGACATTCTTTTGCTGGACTGGAGCGGACTAGTTCTTTGGCCACTGGAATCTGCTTATTATCAGTGGGAGTTGGGTTTCTCTGTGCTGGAGCAGTATCTATGAAAAATGGAGTTGGTTTATTATCTCCTGGCGTTTGGATCTTTTGTAAAGACCTGGTTTGTAACCCTTCAGATTCTAACATAGCCGTCTTCCCCTTGCACGCCTTATATAGAAGAATGGTGATTCAGCTATAAAATATGCTACAACATAGATGGAATAGGTACTGAAGAATAGAAAGGCATGACATATTGACATGTATTCACTCCATCCGGAAATAAATGGATGGGTCTAGGCGTATTTCAGTTCTAGATACATCCAGTTTTATCCATTTCTGCGACATTTAATCCGGACGGAGGGAGTATGATGTAAGAGCTAGGGATACAACAGGACAACACAGTAAAAAAACACTGAAAAACCCACTGCAGAACCAAAGTATTCAAACCCACTGATATGAGATAGTACACTCATGCAGCTCAGGATGCAAAACTACCAGGCAGTTTTCCTTGCAAAAATCAACATTGTGGCCTTTAATCATACATTTTGCTACAACTAAATTTAGATCAGATAAAGCTTGGATTCACGCCGATTAACAAAATACATGCTGATGTAAAAATATAGTGATATACAATAGGTACTTACATCTACATTGGAGCACAGAGAATTCCTGCAAGAATCTTTCATCATAAACGATACCATTGCAGAAAATCTTCTATCTGTTAAGCTTATTTTCTAAAAGAGAGATGGGTAAGAAACATGTAGAAAATATGATCAGCATGCTATAAAATTTCATGATGCAAGGATATGCACACGCTTCTTAGAATTGAGTTGACATATTTTTGCTGGACTGGAGCGGACTAGTTCTTTGGCCACTGGAATCTACTTATTATCAGTAGGAGTTGGGTTTCTCTGTGCTGGAGCAGTATCTATAAAAACTGGAGTTGGTTTATTATCTCCTGGCGTTTGGAACTTTTGCAAAGGCCTTGTTTGTAACCCTTCAGATTCTAACATAGTCGTCTTCCCCTTGCATGCCTTGTATAGAAGAATGGTGCTTTAATTATAAAACATGCAGCAGCAGAGAGATGGAATAGGTACTGAAGAATAGAAAGGCATGACATATTGACATGTATTCCCTCCATCCGGAAAAAAATGGATGGGTGTAGGCGTATTTCAGTTCTAGATACATCCTTTTTTATCCATTTTGGCAACATGTAATCCGGACGGAGGGAGTATGGTGTAAGAGCTAGGGATACGACAGGACAACACAGCAAAAAAACACTAGTTGAATGTAAAACTCTATGCTAGCGGAATGTAAAATAGGAAGGCATGACATATTTACATGCATGATCAGCATGCTAAGCACATGCCATTGCAACAGAGTAGATACACTCCAGGACATTATATGCATGTTGTACCCATATCACAGGCCAAGTTAGAGCAAGGACCTTGTGGGGTGAAGAGGATTCATCATCTTTCTGCAAGTCTTCTGAAGAACTGCCTTTACATGTTCCATCATATTGGGTATCATTGACATCAAGTTTATTGGCCTTTAAATTGCTCCGTGAGGTTCTTGTGGATATATCAGTGTGTGCAATTATATCTGACATGCATGGAAGACAACTAGTAGTTAGATTTATGTAATGAGTGCCTGTAGGAGATGACATAAATAGTAGGACTGGAGTTAACTAGCAGCAACAGGTCTCATAAACTAAAGGGAGAACACAGATGAAAGCTACAGAATATGTATCGTTTGTACTCGAGATTAACTAGATGGCACACAAAAGTATTAAAGAACAACATAGGAAATACTAGAAGTGGTATAGTACTATAATCACCAGCCTGTGGGATAGCATTGGCTGATGGATGATAACTATGGAACAATGTTACCTAAAGAACAAGTATCTTAGCTGAACTATGGAACAACGTTAACTCCTGAACAAGACCCATAAGAGATCAGCATGAATATACAGTGAAATGTGATGATCTATTTTCCATGCTTAGATGAATAACAAAGCCATAAATGTTGCACACAAGTAAGATGAGGCTACAACCTATCGGGCTGCCATCCATAGGAGTGAGCATCATGTGCTGACTTGTCGATGGCCCTGCAGTTGTTGTGGCTGTGCATGTAGGGCACGCGCATTCGATGCAGGGAACTGTTGAGTGGGGACTATAGCTCCCTTCTAGTGTATGCTTCCCTTGTTGGAGCAGCTGCAGTGAGTCGGAAGACGGTGTGTCTGAAGATGCAGATAACGCATAATGTTAAGAACGACATATCTCTTTGATCTGAAGAAATACACTAAGAGATCAACAGTAAGGTACGAGAGTGGTCACACGTCTATTGACTGAAGACTAAATTGGGGTCACACGATTTTATTTTATTTTGGTACTGTCCGATCTATGCCGGATGGCTGGCCATCTTGTGCCTCCCGGCTGACACTGTTCGGAATCTTCCCCGAAGAGCCAGCGACCAACGGCAGAGCAGCCAGCCTCCGCTGTCCGTGGCCCCGGCCAAAACCCCGCTCCCCGCCCCACCACACTGCCGTGGTTGCGCCGCCCCCGGGCCAATCCACAAAGACTCCCCGTCATCCAGATCCGGCGGTGGCAGTACCTTCAACCCACACAACTCTAAAAGATATACATCTAAGCGCTGCTTCCGCGGCGAACTTGCGGCACCGCACCCTTACGTTAGACACCAGCCAACCGGCAGCCTAGGAGCTCCGCCGCCTCGAGGGGTGCTGCTTCCCATTGCAAATCGATTGGCCCAGAATAAAAATTCAGACAACTGACGCCTAAATAAAGTGATTTGAGATGAGGGTGCGACCTATCTGGCGGCATGGTGAAGTAGGCAGGTCCAGCTGCCGAGTCGGTGAGGCCGGCGCGGTTGCGGTGGCGACCGACGGCAGGGAAAGAGCGATGTCGCGACGGTCGACGGCTACGCCGAAGCAGCGCCAGGACTCTGGACGGATCCAAAGTTGGAGCCGCTCCGGCGCCGTGAACAACAGTGGGGGTGAATCGGCTCCGGTACGGTTCATGCGGCCGTCGTCGAGGCAGCACCAGCAGCACGGAGTAAGAGGCACACGGCCCAGTGCACGACGGGAAATGGACAGCGTCTCCGGCATTAGGGAGGAGGGCGGCTGTGAAATTGGTGCAGTGGGGGCGCCATGGAGGTGGGGCTGAGGTTTCGCGGCTCGGGAGAAGGGAGCTTCCCAGGGAGAAGGTGATTTGGCGCCCACGAGGTATAAATGGGTGTGGGCGGGGGGGGGAATTGGGAGGGGAGTGGAAACCATGTCTTACGGACGCATTTGTCTGAAATGTGAGGGGGAGTTACAGTTCTACCCTTGCCTATAGGCTTCTCGGCTTGGGTCTGTGTACTGAGGGTCGGGGATAGTAGAGTAACTTTGCTTCTCCCCAAATAGTGGGCGGGAGCGATTTTGGGCGAGGAGGGCGTGTTTTGAACTATAGTGGGCGCGAGCGATTTCGGGCGAGGAGAGCGTGTTTTGAAATAGTGGGCGCGAGCTATTTCGGGTGAGGAGAGCATGTTTTTCCGACCATGGTTTATGAATTATTCGGCACATGTCATTTCGGCCGAGGAGAAGGCGCGCTTGGATGAAGTTACGAACCTACCCTCAATGTACAATGGGCCAATTGATGCGTGTCCCACATAGGACGGTAATTTCGCGTCTCCCATTTATTTGCTCGGGCGAATTCCACCGAGCAGAGAGGATGTTTAATGGTTCCTTAAAATTTTGGGAGAACGAGCATCCACGTCTACCTTACCAAGTCGATTCGGATAAAATTTTGAAATATTAGCTTGCCACTTCTTTTTTAGATGGAGAGATGATGCTCGGGAGTAATGTGTTTTTACATGCTCGTTGCTAGCGATTTACTATATGACAAATAGTTGACCCACTCAAAAACGCGAATCAAAACCAAAAGGAAATATCTTGATTCAATGAAATAGCTCGTTCAGTAGGTCAAAATAGTGAACTAAATCCAAAATTGAACACCTCAATCGAGTAGCATGTTGTACAGTATTATAGTACTCCATGAACATGTTGAAAGTAAAATTAATGAACTTGTTTGATATACGCATATATCCGTTCATGTGTGGATTGCAGACAACATGTTCTCCAATTTAAATATTTGAATGCAAGTTTATATCGAAACATGGTTTATATCAGTCTTTGATGCATAAAACACGACCTCTCCCTCTCCCGGACTCCTGTTCTCTCTCTCTCTCTCTCTCTCGCCGACAATCTTCAATTCTGTCGCACTCATCCGACACAAAAACCTTGTTGGTCCCTCTCCCTTTCTCCCCATCTCTCTCTCTATCTCTCTCTCTCTCTTTGTGTGTGTGGGGGGGTCTTTCTAGTTCGCATGCATATATACACCATCTATAGGTCTCTCTCACACACTATGTATGATACTCTAGCTAGTCCAAGCCAGATATCTTGGGTGCACTCATCGTACGCACGCAGATTCCTTGCCTCTTTGCCTGTAACTCTCTCACGCACCACTATGTCGTCTCAGAGCTCTTCCCCCCCCTCTCTCAAACTCTCCATCCACCTGGGTCACACATACACATGCATATCTCACTCGCACTCGATAGGCCCATCTAAAACTCTATCTCTCCCCCTCGTTCTCTCTCCATCTCACACGCGCACACACACAATCTCATGCCCAGCTAGCCAAGTATGATGGTCTCTCACTCAATTGTAGGCACACGCAGTCCCCCCTATATGTATATGACTAGCTAATCTTATTCTCCATCACAAACATCTGCATGGTCTATCTCGATTTCTCTCGGGGCATCTTTCTATCACGCACGCACTCCCTCGATCTCCCACCCATATAGTCCCCTCACGATCTCGACGGGATCTCTCTATCACAAACACACCCTCTCTCCCTCCCCATGCTTCCATGCCATCCATGTGTCCCTCTCGACCTTTGTTCCTTGTTGGCCACACCTCTATTGGACATGTGCTACAGGGGTGTCTCTCTCCGTTGCAAACTATCACACACTAGCTATCTTCGTGTATCTCCTCGCCTCGCTTTTCCATCTCGAAGATGCATGTGTGATATGTTCGCATAAGAAACGAAAAAACACTCTCTCTTTCTAATTTATTGTTTGTTGTCACTTTCTCTTTCACACGCATACTCTTTTTGCACACTTACTCATTCTCCTTCACACGCACTTGATCTGTCTCGACTGAGGCACTCTCCTCAGTCCATAGCATACAGATTTATTGAAAAGTCAAACATCACAAAGTTTGGCCATGTACGTGGAGAAAAAGAATTACATCTAGTACGGCAAACATATACCATTAGATTCACCATGAGATGTAGTTTTGTATGATGTATCTTTGGTATTGTAGATATAAATAACATTTGCGTAAACCTGATCAAAGTTTCCAAAGTTTGACTTCTAAAAAATCTACATGCACTGCATTATCGAGCGGATGGAATATCTCTTCCCCCCTCTCAGCTATCTGACGCACCACTCAGCCTTATCGGGGCTCCTCAATCTCTCTCAAACTTTATTGGTCAGTTTGGTTCGTGACCTGACCCTCATGCCTTGATGGCCGGTACTGCCTGGTGTGGACGTGAGATGTAAAATATTTCTGCTTGGCCAGGCTTGTGTGGTGCTGAAGCGTTTGGTTCATGCCTGGGCCAGGCAAAGCATCAACGTCCCATCAATCAATCCATGCATCAATTATTTAATGCTAATATCCATCCATGTTGCTGTTAGCCTCGTGGCCACATGACCATGCACGGCCAGTGGTTCGAAATCGATCGCCTGGGCTAGGCTACTTGCAGTGTCTGGAGTTCAGCCAGGCTAATTAAAGTGCAAGGGAACCCAGGCCAGGCGGGCTTTCTTTTTCACAGGGTAGCAACTAAACAAGCGTGCATGAAATCCAGCCACAACCCCAGGCCAGGCAAAAGATGCTCAGGATGCAAGCCAAACTGGCCTTATATCTCCCTGGTTCACACATACACATGTCTCGCTCGCGCTATACATATAGACCCATCCAACACTCTCCGCCCTTGTTCTCTCTCCATGTGACACGCACCCCCCTAAGTACCATAATCTCTCAATCCATCATAGGCGCAAGCACTCCCCCCCCCCCCCCGATCCTAAGTATGATTATCTCTTACTAGCCATCAGGAACACATGTATTGTCTCCTTCCATCCATACATCTATCTCGATATCTCTCGAGGCATCTTCTATCGCGCACACACCTTGTCACTCGATCTCCCACCCATGTAGTCCCATCACGATCTCCAGGGGATCTCTCTATGAAAAACATACACTCTCTCCTCCCCATGTCTGCATTTTCTCCGTACGTCTCTCTCGATCTCTCTCCCTTGTTTGTTAGACCTTTCTTGGCCACGTGCTAGGGGTCTTGCTCTCTCGGTTCCAAACAACCACACACTATCTCCTCACCTTGCCTCCGTTGTCGAAGATGCATGTGTGGTATGTTTGCATAAGACACGTACGCTTTTTCTCTACTTTTATCGTGTGTTGTCCATGTCTCTTTCACACACGCACACACACTTTTTTCACTCTCTCTCTCTCTCTCATTAGGGACTCTGTCACGTCCATAAGCATATGGATGCTTAGAAAAGTAAAACCTCAGAAAAGTTTGACCAGGTATATGTGGAGAAAAACATTTACATCTGGAACGATCATTAGATTCATCACAACATGTACTTACTTCATACTATCATTTATCTTTGGTATTGTAGATATAAGTAATTTCTTTATAAACTTGGTCAAAGTTTCAAAAGTTTGACTTAAAAAAATGTTGGAACTACATTATCGAAAGGAGGGAGTAGCTCTTTCTCTCTCTCTGCTATCTCTCACGGGCCTCCCCTCTCACTCGAACTCTCTATACCAACGGATTATACGCTCACTGTGTCAGCGTATAGCTCTGTATATTGTTTAGTTGACCGGTCAACCAATCCACATGCTGCCTTGTCAGCTCGTGTTTTGTATCTTCATGTGCTGGCCCATGTGGCAGTGGGTGAAAATAAGTAAACTAGAGGCCCATCTGACACGCGGTGAAGTAAACAAAGTTGAAACCACTCGGGGTAGCACCCCGCACGCTAGTAAATTAAGGGCGCATTGATGACAAACTTCTTGCACGGGAAGGATGCACTCGCGCACAATTCACCACTACGCGGCGGCATGCATAGAAGGACACACTCGCGCACACCCAGCACACAACACACACCAGCACACGTGTACACCGGCGTCGCCGCCGGTTGAGATGGACGGCGAGGCAGCCAACAAGCGGAGGCGGCTCGAGCCAAAACCGCATCCGGCGAGCCTGGACTTCATTAGCAGCCTCCCCGACGACACGCTGCTTGTCATCATCGGCCTCCTCCCCACCAAATCTGCCGTGCGGACCGCCCTGCTCTCCCAGCGGTGGCGCCCCCTCTGGCGCTGCGTCCCCCTCAACCTCACCGTCGACAGCTACCTCTGCAATGGGGATTGCAAACGCATGGCCGCAGTCTCCAAGATCCTTTCATCGCACCCTGGGCCAGCCAAACGCCTTGACATCCACATGTTCAGTACCAACTGCAAGGTCCAACCCAAGTTCGACGAGTGGTTCTTATCCCCTGCCCTAGATCAGCTCGAGGAGCTCAGCTTTGAAGCTGGACGATGTCGCTCTCTGCCGCCATCCGCGCTCCGCCTCACGCCAACGCTGCACCGCGCCAGCTTCAGCTCCTGCTATCTTCCCCGGATTAATGTCGCGCCCACTCTTCTTCTCCCTCAACTCAAGCAGCTCGACGTCTTCGACGTTGTCATCTCGAAGAAGGCTATGGAGCACCTGCTCCGCGGCTGTACTATGCTCGAGTACCTTCGTCTTGAGCAGATCCACGGGTTCATTAGCCTCCACATCGCCTCGACAAATCTCCGATGGATTTATGTGTCTTGCTAGCCCCGCAACAAGACATCAATTGGGAAGAGATCACTCCAGCTGTTCCACGTTATGGTCATTGAGAATGCGCCTTTCCTTGAGAGATTGCTTGTATCGGATCTAGAAGGTCCAACAAAAATCAGGGTCATTGACGCACCGAAATTGACAACGTTGGTGTACTCGTCTGCCAAATTCTCCGAACTCTTTATTGGATCCGTAATCGTTCAGGTACAGCACTCATCTTCTTCTCCGTCTTCTTGAAATTTACATTTTTAAATTTCTTCTTGATGTATTTACGACCGTCTTCTAGAAAATGATTCCCACAAGTATGACCCAGTCCATGCGCACAGTGAAGATCGCACTAAAATCTATTGGCCCCAATCTGGATCAAGTTGTTGGATTCCTTACATGCTTTTCGTGCATGGAGAAGCTACTCATCGAGGTGAAACTTCTTTCCTATAAGTAAACGGTAATCACAACATAGCTCAATTTTTTCGTAATATTCCCAAATTACGATGACAAGTGTAGTGTTCAAAACTGCATCTACGCATTGCATCGAAAGAAATGTTTTTAGTATTTTTTCTCACGTGATCACCTGCATCATTTTTATGCTGTACTATTATAGTAGCCTAGGCTAGTCATAGTGGAAAGTAACTTATGGTTACCCTAAGAGGAAGTACTGCCTCCGTCCTGGTTTACTCTTCCAATTTTGTAGTATCAAAATTTGACCATAGATTTAACTGACAAAATGTTAATGCATGTCACTAAGAACTATATCGTTGGATTCGTATTTGAACATAATTTCAAATGTTGTAATTTTTAGTGACATGCATTGGCATTTTCTTAGGTAAATCTATGGTCAAAATTTTATACTAAATACGAGGTATTATTACAAAAGTGGGCTATGTAGGCCAAAACATGTGCCAAATTCACTTGTGATGCATTTGGCATCGATGCCCCTCCATTGCTCACCTGGTGTCCCAATCTGGATCACCTACTTTGCTCCGGTGCCAAATTAACTCACGCAATGAAAAAACACTTCGTGGGAGAGAGAGGACCGAGGCAATAAAAAAACACTTGTTTGAGAGAGTGAGAGGCTGGTGTAGTTGGTTTGATTGATTTGTTTATACATGTGGGTCTGTGTGCACAGCGGTGCCAACTCTCTCACATCGCGAGAGCGGTGCCAAAATCTTTTGATTTGACATCAATGCGTATTATGTGGCATACTTTTGTGAAATATGGCATCGGCCACATAGTGGAAGGCAACAAATGCCCAAGCTCTTCACGTGCTCCTAGTTAAATGAGAGGAAATAGAGAGAGAGAGAGAGAGAGAGAGAGTGAAAAAATATCACTAGCCAGCCAACCCTATCGTATGAGCGAATAATATTGGTACCTCTTGATGACACGGCAATCTTATGCAGCCAGCTGCTCTAATATGTTCTCTTCTTTTGCAGATAAAAAAGACCCGAAAGTGAAAAATGTGCTGCACTATAACAATCTCATCGAATGCCTTGATCTCCATCTTACAGAAATTGATTTGATCGACTACCGAGGCAGCACATCTGAGATTAAATTGGCCAGGTTCTTTGTTCTGGAGGCAAGTGTGCTCAAGGTAATGAGGTTTGGCGTTCTCTGGCGCAACAATGAATGGCGTGATGATCACCGCAAGTGTCTAAGCCTAAATGACAAAGTATCCGCAGAAGCTGAATTTGTTTTTGAAACATCAAGTGGCCAGAGACTCGAAAACTTATTTGCCCATTAGTGACTTGTCAGGGCGGTGGATTTTAGTTTGTACGATAATGCTGCATCCACCTAAAGTAACGAAAGTTCTTACGTAAACTTCCTAGTAATTCCCTCTTCGTAGGTGCAGCATTACTCCTAACATTTGTAATATTAGTTTGAAACTTGTAATATTGTCGTGTCCTATTCCTGCGTTTTCAAAATCCTGCGAATCAAACAGGCCCTAAGTTGGTGATGATGTTGTGCCTCCCATCTTTCACCAATAGCCGTCGGATCTAGATCTGACGCATACAAACCAAGCTTCTCCATTTTTGCAAAAAGATGCCCGCACTTGTTCCCTATTTACAAACAACTCCTTGTCTCTCACAATCAGCCTCATCTCCTCACCACCACATCTAGGAGTAGAAGGTCGTGGAAAAATCTGGTGCGATGGCCGCTGCCGGAGCCGTCTACCCCCAATCTTGGTGTTCCGTGCAATGCACGGGCATCTACGCACGGGGAATTATGTTGAATAGGGCTAGTTGTAAGCAGGCTAGCTCTACAGCCATGATGATAGTGACTGCAGACGGTGAGGCTGACTATGGTATGCCGAACACGGCGCCTATACTCAGGTGTCATCTCCGGCGCAAGGTCTTGTCACTTCACTATGAGGAGCAGCACGTAATAATTTGACCAACGGGTAGTACAGTGCTAGTACTCCTACTACTACATTGGTATTACTACTAGTAGTACTAGTAGCACCACCGTCTGGATTTAGGAGTACTACCACGTCCATCTGGATTTTAGTATTGACTAGCAATATCTAGTAATGCATGTCACCAAAAATGTACTACTCCCTCTGTAAATAAATACATGGTGTTTTATTCCTATCAGCGAGAGAACTTAATGTTTTTTTGCTAACTAGAGTACTGTAATAGGATTACATGCAATGAACTAAACACTGCATGTCATGTTTGGTACTAGTCTCAAGTCATTGAAAGCATGCACGGCCCACATCTCTCATTAGTTGATATGTCACGAAATAAGAAACAAGGAGGGAGTTAATGCACCATGCCTAAGTATTTTGGGATTATTTGGTTTTCGTAAGGTGACTTACACAAAATTTTTGTTTACATGCATTAACATTTTATTAGTTAAATCAAAGGTCAAAACTTGGCGCAAAATAAGCTCTGATAAATTTACTACAGTGGGAATTTTCTTTCATAATTTTTGGAGCTAGGGAAGTATGGATCTTGCTGCATTCTTCACAGACTGTCCTGTTTAGGCAGATTGCTGTTATGTTTGCATTGTTTGCATATGGTTGCTTGTTTAATGATTCTATTTGAGGATAGGACTATTAAATATGCGGAGGCATTTAGTATGCAATGTTGATTATTAATTTTAGTGATTTGCTACAGAAGAGTATGATAAGGTTTTTGCATTGGTTTATACTAACTTATCTCACGAGTCCTTGTTGAGTTTTGTGTGGATGAAGCTTTTGAGATTTAGGGAGACCATGATATGAGAGGAATTAAGGAGACACAAAAGCTTAAGCTTGGGGATGCCCGAGGCATCCCAAGATAATATTTCAAGAACTCTCAAGCGTCTAAGCTTGGGGATGCCCCGATTGGCATCCCACATTTCTTGTTCAACAACTATCGGTTAGTATCGGTTGATCCTAAATTTTTGCTTCTTCACATGATGTTTGCTATTCTTAGATGTTATTTCATTTTGTTTTGCTTGTTGTTTGAATAAAGTATCAAGATCTGAAATAATTAAATGGGAGAGTCTTCACATAGCTAAATAATTATTTGACTACTCATTGATCTTCACTTATATCTTTTTGGAGTAGTTTGTCATTTACTCGTGTGCTTCACTTATATCCTATGAGTAAATAGTTGAATGATTTGAATATCATAAATCTGAAATTATATATATTTCATATGCTTGTCCCATGGGGAGTAATGACTTCACATATAAGAAGTAGAGGTGGTAAATTTATTGAAGGTTGGCAAACATTGTATTGGTCACTTGAACAATTCATGAAAGAATATTGAAGGAAGAGAGATTTCACATATAAATATACTATCTTGGACATCTTTTGTAATTGTGAGCCCTCATTAAAATATGACATGTTAAAAGGTTGAAGTTGGACAAGGAAGACAACTTAATGGGTTATGTTTTCTTATATCTGAAATAAAGTATATTGTCATGGATCATTCAACATGCTGAGCTTGCCTTTCCCCCTCATGCTAGCCAAATTATTTGCACCAAGTAGAGATACTACTTGTGCTTCCAAACATCCCTTAAACCAGTATTGCCATGAGAGTCCACCATACCTACCTATGGATTGAGTAAGATCCTTCAAGTAAGTTGTCATCGGTGCATGCAATAAAAATTGCTCTCTAAATATGTATGATCTATTAGTGAGGAGAAAATAAGCTTTATACGATCTTGTGATGTGGAAGCAATAAAAGCGACGGACTGCATAATAAAGGTCCCTATCACAAGTGGCAATATAAAGTGGCATTCTTTCGCATTAAGATTTTGTGCATCCAACTATAAAAGCGCATGACAACCTCTGCTTCCCTCTGCGAAGGACCTATCTTTTATTCTTGTCTTATACCTTTTGCAAGAGTCATGGTGATCTTCACCTTTCCTTTTTACATTTTATCCTTTGGCAAGCACATTGTGTTGGAAAGATCCTGATATATATATCCAATTGGATGTAAGGCATCATGAACTATTATTGTTGACATTACCCTTGAGGTAAAAGGTTGGGAGGCGAATCTATAAGCCCCTATCTTTCTCTGTGTCTGATTAAAACTTTGAACCCATAAATATCACGTGAGTGTTAGCAATTGTGAAAGACTAAATGATAGTTGAGTATGTGAAGTTTGCTGAATCAAAGCTCTGACATAGACCCTTCCTGAAAATAAGATGAATTGTAATTGTTTGATGACTAATAACACGGTTTGTTAGTTTTGAAGAAAGTTTATGATCTATACTTTAACATGTGAATAGCTTGTTACTTGATCATAAGAAGTCCTATGAGTTGAGCTACTGTTATGATATATAATGATGCTACAAAAGGTGATTGAAATTACCATTGATCAAACTTGTGCACCTGCTAGCATTCACACTTCATAAATTCTTTCTTCTATCATTTACCTACTCGAGGACGAGCAGGAATTAAGCTTGGGGATGCCGATACGTCTCCAACGTATCTATAATTTATGAAGTATTCATGCTATTATATTATCTGTTTTGGATGTTTATGGGCTTTACTAAACACTTTTATATTATTTTTGGGACTAACCTATTAACCGGAGGCCCAATCCAAATTGTTGTTTTCTTGCCTATTTCAGTGTTTCGAAGAAAAGGAATATCAAACGGAGTCCAAACGGAATGAAACCTTCAGGAGAGTTATTTTTGGAACGGAAGCAATCCAGGAGACATGGAGTAGATGTCAGGGAAGCTTCGAGGAAGCCACGAGGCAAGAAGGCGCGCCCTACCCCCTGGGCGCGCCCCCACCCTTGTGGGCCCCTCGTGGCTCCCCTGACCGACTTCTTCCGCCTATATATGTCCATATATCCTAAAAACATCGGGGAACAGAATAGATCAGAGTTCCGCCGCCACAAGCCTCTGTAGCCACCAAAAACCAATCGGGGCCCTGTTCTGGCACCCTGCCGGAGGGGGAATCCCTCACCGGTGGCCATCTTCATCATCCCGGTGCTCTCCACGACGAGGAGGGAGTAGTTCGCCCTCGGGGCTGAGGGTATGTACCAGTAGCCATGTGTTTGATCTCTCTCTCTCTCTCTTGTGTTCTTGAGATGGTACGATCTTGATGTATCGCGAGCTTTGCTATTATAGTTGGATCTTATGATGTTTCTCCCCCTCTACTCTCTTGTAATGGATTGAGTTTTCCCTTTGAAATGATCTTATCGGATTGAGTCTTTAAGGATTTGAGAACACTTGGTGTATGTCTTGCATGTGCTTATCTATGGTGACATTGGGATATTCACGTGATCCACTTGATGTATGTGTTGGTGATCAACTTGCGGGTTCCGCTCGTGAACTTATGCATAGGGGTTGGCACATATTTTCGTCTTGAATCTCCGGTAGAAACTTTGGGGCACTCTTTGAAGTACTTTGTGTTGGTTGAATAGATGAATCTAAGATTGTTTGATGCATATCATATAATCATACCCACGGATATTTGAGGTGACATTGGAGTATCTAGGTGACATTAGGATTTTGGTTGATATGTATCTTAAGGTGTTATTCTAGTACGAACTCTTGAATAGATCGATCCAAAAGAATAACTTTGAGGTGGTTTCGTACCCTACAATAATCTCTTCGTTCATTCTCCGCTATTAGTGACTTTGGAGTGACTCTTTGTTGCATGTTGAGGGATAGTTATATGATCCAATTATGTTATTATTGTTGAGAGAACTTGCACTAGTGAAAGTATGAACCCTAGGCCTTGTTCCCTAGCATTGCAATACCGTTTGTGCTCACTTTTTTCATTAGTTACCTTACTGTTTTTATATTTTCAGATTACAAAAACCTATATCTACCATCCATATTGCACTTGTATCACCATCTCTTCGCCGAACTAGTGCACCAATACCAATTACCGTTGTATTGGGTGTGTTGGGGACACAAGAGACTCTTTGTTATTTGGTTGCGGGGTAGCTTGAGAGAGACCAACTTCATCCTACGTCTCCCACAGATTGATAAACCTTAGGTCATCCACTTGAGGGAAATTTGCTATTGTCCTAGAAACCTCTGCACTTGGAGGCCCAACAACGTCTACAAGAAGAAGGTTGCTTAGTAGACATCACGCTCGTCTTCACCATCTGGCGCGTCGTCTTCGCCGTCCTCATCCTCCTCCTCCTTGCCTTCATCACTGGAGGCGATCTCCTCCACCGAGTCCTCGCCGCCTTCTGGGTCCAGCCCGAACCAGTTGGGCGGCACCTCGGCGCCCGCTTCATCTAGCTCGGGGAGGAAGATGCCGGTGTCCGTGTACTCGGCGATCACCGTGGCCCGGTGATAGAGCTAGGACGCCACCGCCTCCAATTCCTTGCCGGCTTTGGCGCGGAGAGTAGCCAGCTGGTCCAAGTTCAGCCCAGGGCACCACTCTTTGACGAACTCCAGGGCCCGCCGTGCACCTTCCCGGGCGGAGGAGCCCTTCCATGCCTCGATGCAGCCAATGGCCGCCTCCAGCCATTTGGAGGTCTGGTTGACGGTGCGCAAAATGAGAGTACCTGGCCAGAGGGCGGTGACCACCTGGGCCCCAGCGCGCTGAAGACAGCGGAGAGCCCGATGCACCGGCTGGAGACGAGCCTGGATGGCAAGCAGCTGCTCGGCGAGGGTGCGCGGGGCGTTGGGCCCGATCGTGGCACCAGCCCTCCTCCGCTTGTCACGACGAGCTTCGATGGCTTGGCTGGCGGTGACGAAATAACTGGGGAAGTACTCTGCATAAGAAGAAAAAGAAATATGAAGCCACAAGCCGGCTCATACGACAAGTCAGCCAGCGGAAGAAAGAGAGGGACAACTCACCATCGAGCAAGTCCTCGATCTCGCCATAGCCGTCCAAAAAGGCCTTCTCATTGTCCGCCCACTTCGAGCGCTCAGTCTTGAATTCGGCCTCAAGGGCCTCCTCCGCGTCCTTGAGCTTCTGCAGCTCCGCCTTGTGCTTGTCC
The DNA here is from genome assembly GCF_056163025.1 of Triticum urartu. Classification (NCBI taxonomy): domain Eukaryota; kingdom Viridiplantae; phylum Streptophyta; class Magnoliopsida; order Poales; family Poaceae; genus Triticum; species Triticum urartu. Next base: position 93,695,771 of record NC_141878.1, read on the forward strand.
GCCTGGTCAGCCAGCTGCTTGGCCAGGCGGTCTCGCTCTTGCTCCGCCTTGAGGCGCTCCTCCTCTTTGGCGTGCAGCGCGGTTTGAGCTTCGCCCATTTTCTGTCGCAAGGTGGCATTGGCTCCTGCAGAAGACAAGAGAGAGGAGAGGTCGGTAAATCAACAAGAAAAGGTAGCTGCCAAAAGATCCGACCCGACTGCTCAGCAGTCAGCCCAAATCTCGGGGGCTACACCCCGCGGGTGCGCTGGCGCGCCCCCGTGAAAATAAAGAGAGGAGCACTTACTCTGGCTATCGGTCAGCTCGGCGGTCTGCTTGTCCAGCTCCTGGACTTGGGTGTTGAAGGCGGCCACGCGAATGTTGTGGTAATCCTACAACATAATCAACAAAGAAAAAGAGAAGGTCGGCACTTGGAGCCTACATTTAAGTTCCGGACCGCCTGCTCAGCAGCCGGCCTGGAACTCGGGGGCTACACCTAGTGGGTGCGCTGGCGCGCCCCCACAGAAGATTGCAAAGATTGAAAGCAAAGGCATAAGGACCATACCCATACGGCAGCTTGCGACGCCAAGAACTTCTTCGTGTAGTCCTGGAGGGCGTCGCCCTGGGCCTGAAGCAGGGAGCGGACTTCCTGTGCAGCCTTGTTCAGGACACCCGTCCCACCTCAAGGCGTCCACTCCCGCGGGACGGCGCTAGTGGCCTCCGCTTCCAAGGCCGACGAGCCCGAGGCTCCAACTTCCTGAGGCCGCGGAGCTGAAGTCACCCTTGTCACACGCCGACGCGTCGGAGTGCGGACGACAGGAGTCGCCCCCACCACCAGCTCGCCGCCGACTCGAGGCGCCAGCGATGTGTCAGGCCGACTACCTAGAGCCTCGGCAGCCGGCGTCTGCTGGGTCACCTCCGTCTTCGGGATGACAGCGTCACCTCCCTCCCTCTCCATGACCGGCTGGTCGTTGTCGGCCGCTCCAGACGACGTCAGGACCTCTGGCGCCGGCGGCATGGAGCTCAGTGGGACGACCAGCTGTGGAGCCTAGCCACCCGTGGCTCCCCCTGCTTGCGCCTTGGTGGTCGCGTCCGCCTGGGCCTTGGTCGCCTCCTCCTCCCGGGCCTTGGCCGCGGCATCGGCATGTGCCTTGGCTGCTGCGTCCGCCTCCTCCCGCGTCGCCTTGGCGGTGTCCGCCTTCGCCTGCTTTGCCCTTTCCTTCTCCTTGTGCGCCTCCTGCGCGTTCTTCTCTGTCGCCTCCCGCAGGTTGGCGAGCGGGTCGATGCGGCGGGTGTTGGAAGAGCCCTCCATCCCCCCAATGATTGAGGCAGAAGCTGACCGCTCAAGGAAGAGTGGGGCACTGTCCACACATGACGAGGCAAACTCAGAAAGGTTTCCAGAAAAACACAAAAAGAACAAAGGAAGACACAAGGAAAGTTGTGCCCTTACGCAGACACTGTCGGCGGCTGCTTCGGGGCCCTCTGGTACCGGGATGCCCTCGCGGCGGCCTCCTCCCGCCTGGTGGCTGCGGCCAGGCCCTTGGGCTTCTTTGACCGGCCGCCTTGCAGCTGCACGCCGACTCGACGCTTTGGTGCGCCGCCTAGTGCGGGTGGCGCCTTGCTGGCAACCTGTGGGCGGTGCGGCACGTGCTCCTCCTCGTCGTCGTTCAGCCAGTCCCCGAGACTGCCGCCGCCTCCTCCGAAGCCGCCTCCTCCGTCGCCACCACCCGTGGCATCATCTGCCTCCTTGGCGGCCGCCCCCAGATCAGGTTCGTCCACATCGCTCACCGACCGGTCCGACAGGTACTCCCGGCCCTGCGCCAAGACGTCGGCGGCCGGCTGGGTCATGAGGAGCTGCAGCATGGCCGACTGGTCAGTTGGCAAAGAAGAACCGGGCGGACGAAGGAAAGATTAAGAGTCGGAAAACTTACCGCAGGCGGCGGGTGTGCGCGGGTATACGGCCGCTTACCGAACCTCCACTCTGGCTCCGAGAGTTTGAGGTTCGCGATCTCATTCACCAGGTGGACCACCTCCGTGGCCGGCATCTCCTTGGTGCTCAGCCGGCATGGGTCTCAACGCCCGCTCATCTGGCTGATCAGATGAGGCCGGCCTTGAAGAGGGAGAACCCGGTGCTCCACGAAGGCGGTCAGCAGATCGGAGGCCTTGAGGCCCTTCGACTCCGACATCTCCTAGAGCCGAGCGACGGCGGCGGTGGAGGCGGCTGACAGATGCTTCGGCTTGAAGGTCCAGTTGGTGCGCGGCTCGGCCGGCGGGCCGGCCTCATAGGCCGACAGGTTGATGAAGTCCAGTGCCGGGTTGACGTTCTTCACATAAAAGTACGACTTCTGCCAGAGCTTGACGGACTGGGTCAAGGTGATGGACGGGAAGCGGTTGCCGGCTCCTGGGCGCCGTACCGCGACGAAGGCACTGCACTGAGACGGCTCATCCTTGGCAGAGACGACGAGTTTGGTGTAGAAGAATTCTCCCCACAACTCGAGAGTGGGGAGAACGCCGAGGTAGCCCTCGCACAGCGTGACGAAGGCCGACAGCAGCACCACCGTGTTCGGTGTGAGGTGGTGCGGCTGGAGGTTGTAGAACTAAAGAAAGGAGCGGAGGAAACCACTCGCCGGCAGGCCGAAGCCCCGGAGGAAATGCGAGCGAAAGATGACACGCTCACCCTCCTTCGGCGTCAGTGAGATCTCCTTCGCCGGCGGGACGCGTGTCCGGACATAGCCCTCGTCGTGCAACCGCCGCGTGTTGCGGAGGAATGTGATGTGGTCTTCAATGACCTTGGAGCCATCCCAGTCGCCGGCTCGCTCTCGCGCCATGGGAGCTCGAGGCTGGCGGAGCAACGACGCGGCGGAGGGGCTGGAGTTGGTGACGATGGGTCGCGGCAGCACTTCGGCGTATCGCGGGAGTGCAGCGGCGGCAGAAAGGGAGAAGAAGAAGAGTGAGCAAAGGGAGAGGAGGGCGCACGAGCCAGAGCCGCCTCCTCCCCCCTACTTATAGCTCTGGGCTGCGAAGCCGAGTGGATGGGGCGTGGGGATCGTGGGATTAACTGTGCCCACGACCCCGCATTAACCACGCCGTAACGACATGGAGTAATCGTGCCCCGGAATCCCAACCGTTCGCCTTGGTCGCAGCGGATCCGCGCGTGTGCCGAGGCCCGGTAGTGGTGGGCCCCGGCCTGCTGTGATGTCCCATCGCGCGCGTGGGTTGGCAGGCGGCCTGGCCGGCTGGCGACACGTGGCGTGCAGCTGGCAGGCGGCAAGGCTGGCGCCAGGGCGGCACGCCACCCACCTCCCGCCGAGACATTTCAAAAACCAACAGGCGGCCCGCCTGGTCATGTCCGGCTCCTAACAGTCGGTGTTCCGGAAGACGGACGAAGCAAAGATCAATGAAGCACATAGAGTGAGAAACTGCTGAGGCTCCTCGCCTCTTTCAGCCGTGGCACCCCACCAGCTTTGGGGCTACTGTCGGAGTAATTAGCCATGGGTAGCCTCATCAGCTCCTCATGGCGTTTCAAGACATCGGGGCCGGCTGCGCCCCTCAAGAATCAAAGACCGAAGCGCCGCCTTCTCGCAGCCGGCTGGTCCGAGCGGCCAACTGCCAAAAGATGACAAGGCCCAGAGGGCAGCCTCAAAGTGGGCTGACTCCTAGCGGGTGGCCTCTAGAGAGGTCGGCCCTTAGCAGGCAGCCCCAAGCACCCTTAGAGTTTGCACCACATTATGACGATGAGACGGGGCATGGTTACAGTGCTGTCAGCTACCCCCGAATCCAGGGCCAAGCGTGGCCACAGTGCATCATACGGGGCGGACGTCCCCCGCGCGGCACGGCACTGTCGCCATGCGGCCCGTGACATCACCCATGGCAGAGAAGGCCATGCTCCCACTACGGACTGTCGGTACGGCCCACAGGCGGTGGGCCCTACCTGTCCGCAAGGAGCCAGAGGGCGGCGAATCCTGACCAGTCGGCTCGAGGAGAGGCTGGCCCCTGACCAGACGGCCCTCCTCTCCTTAAAGTTCGTGCGCCATTAATCAGAAGAGATGGGGGATGGCTACAGTTGTTGGAAATATGCCCTAGAGGCAATAATAAATTAGTTATTATTATATTTCCTTATTCATGATAATCGTTTATTATCCATGCTAGAATTGTATTGATAGGAAACTCAGATACATGTGTGGATACATAGACAACACCATGTCCCTAGTAAGCCTCTAGTTGACTAGCTCGTTGATCAATAGATGGTTACGGTTTCCTGACCATGGACATTGGATGTCATTGATAATGGGATCACATCATTAGGAGAATGATGTGATGGACAAAGACCCAATCCTAAGCCTAGCACAAGATCATGTAGTTCGTATGCTAAAGCTTTTCTAATGTCAAGTATCATTTCCTTAGACCATGAGATTGTGCAACTCCCGGATACCGTAGGAGTGCTTTGGGTGTGCCAAACGTCACAACGTAACTGGGTGGCTATAAAGTTACACTACAGGTATCTCCGAAAGTGTCTGTTGGGTTAGCACGAATCGAGACTGGGATTTGTCACTCCGTGTAAACGGAGAGGTATCTCTGGGCCCACTCGGTAGGACATCATCATAATGTGCACAATGTGATCCAGGAGTTGATCACGGAATGATGTGTTACGAAACGAGTAAAGAGACTTGTCGGTAACGAGATTGAACAAGGTATCGGGATACCGACGATCGAATCTCGGGCAAGTATCGTACCGCTAGACAAAGGGAATTGTATACGGGATTGATTAAGTCCTTGACATCGTGGTTCATCCGATGAGATCATCGTGGAACATGTGGGAGCCAACATGGGTATCCAGATCCCGCTGTTGGTTATTGACCGGAGAGTCATCTCGGTCATGTCTGCATGTCTCCCGAACCCGTAGGGTCTACACACTTAAGGTTCGGTGACGCTAGGGTTATAGAGATATTAGTATGCGGTAACCCGAAAGTTGTTCGGAGTCCCGGATGAGATCCCGGACATCACGAGGAGTTCCGGAATGGTCCGTATGTAAAGATTTATATATGGGAAGTCTTGTTTTGGTCGCCGGAAAAGTTTCGCGCATTATCGGTATTGTACCGGGAGTGCCGAAAGGGGTCCGGGGGTCCACCAAGGGGGTCCACCTACCCCGGGGGGCCACATGGGCTGTAGGGGTGTGCGCCTTGGCCTATATGGGCCAAGGGCACCAGCCCCAAGAGGCCCATGCGCCAAGAGATAAGGGAAAGAAAGAGTCCTAAAGGGGGAAGGCACCTCCTAGGTGCCTTGGGGAGGATGGACTCCTCCCTGGCCGCACCCTTCCTTGGAGGAAGGGCCAAGGCTGTGCCCCCCCCCCTCTCCCTTGGCCCTATATATAGTGGGGGAAGGGAGGGCAGCCGCACCTAAGCCCTGGCGCCTCCCTCTCCCTCCCATGACACATCTCACTCCTCCCGCAGCGCTTGGCGAAGCCCTGTTGGAATCCCGCTACTTCTACCACCACGCCGTCGTGCTGCTAGATCTCCATCAACCTCTCCTCCCCCCTTGCTGGATCAAGAAGGAGGAGACGTCGCTGCTCCGTACGTGTGTTGAACGCGGAGGTGCCGTCCGTTCGGCGCTAGGATCATCGGTGATTTGGATCACGGCAAGTATGACTCCATCAACCCCGTTCTCTTGAACGCTTCCGCGCGCGATCTACAAGGGTATGTAGATCCACTCCTCCCTTGTTGCTAGATGACTCCATAGATAGATCTTGGTGACACGTAGGAAAATTTTGAATTTATGCTACGTTCCCAAACAGTGGCATCATGAGCTAGGTCTATGCGTAGTTTCTATGCACGAGTAGAACACAAAGTAGTTGTGGGCGTTGATTTCGTTCAATATGCTTACCGTTACTAGTCCAATCTTGATTCGGTGGCATTGTGGGATGAAGCGGCCCGGACCGACCTTACACGTACTCTTACATGAGACTGGTTCCACCGACTGACATGCACTAGTTGCATAAGGTGGCTAGCGGGTGTCTGTCTCTCCCATTTTAGTCGGATCGGATTCGATGAAAAGGGTCCTTATGAAGGGTAAATAGCAATTGGCATATCACGTTGTGGTTTTTGCGTAGGTAAGAAACGTTCTTGCTAGAAACCCATAGCAGCCACGTAAAACATGCAAACAACAATTAGAGGACGTCTAACTTGTTTTTGCAGGGTATGCTATGTGATGTGATATGGCCAAAAGGATGTGATGAATGATATATGTGATGTATGAGATTTATCGTGTTCTTGTAATAGGAATCACGACTTGCATGTCGATGAGTATGACAACCGGCAGGAGCCATAGGAGTTGTCTTAATTTATTTATGACCTGCGTGTCAACATAAACGTCATGTAATTACTTTACTTTATTGCTAACCGTTAGCTGTAGTAGTAGAAGTAATAGTTGACGAGACAACTTCATGAAGACACGATGATAGAGATCATGATGATGGAGATCATGGTGTCATGCCGGTGACGATGATGATCATGGAGCCCCGAAGATGGAGATCAAGAGGAGCAAAGTGATGATGGCCATATCATGTCACTATTTGATTGCATGTGATGTTTATCATGTTTATGCATCTTGTTTACTTAGAACGACGGTAGTAAATAAGATGATCCCTCATAATAATTTCAAGAAAGTGTTCCCCCTAACTGTGCACCGTTGCGACAGTTCGTTGTTTCGAAGCACCACGTGATGATCGGGTGTTAGACTCTAACGTTCACATACAACGGGTGTAAGACAGATTTACACACGCGAAACACTTAGGTTGACTTGACGAGCCTAGCATGTACAGACATGGCCTCGGAACACAAGAGACCGAAAGGTCGAGCATGAGTCGTATGGTAGATACGATCAACATGAAGATGTTCACCGATGATGACTAGTCCGTCTCACGTGATGATCGAACACGGCCTAGTTGACTCGGATCATGTAATCACTTAGATGACTAGAGGGATGTCTATCTGAGTGGGAGTTCACAAGATGAACTTAATTATCTTGAACATAGTCAAAAGGTCTTCGCAAATCATGTCGTAGCTCGCGCTTCAGTTCTACTGTTTAGATATGTTCCTAGAGAAAATTTAGTTGAAAGTTGATAGTAGTAATTATGCGGACTAGGTCCGTAAACTGAGGTTTGTCCTCATTGCTTCATAGAAGGCTTATGTCCTTAATGCACCGCTCAGTGTGCTGAACCTCGAACGTTGTCTATGGATGTTGCGAACATCTGACATACACATTTTGATAACTACGTGATAGTTCAGTTAAACGGCTTAGAGTTAAGGCACTAAAGACGTTTTGAAACGTCGCGAAACATATGAGATGTTTCGAGGGCTGAAATTGGGATTTCAGGCTCGTGCCCATGTCAAGAGGTATAAGACCTCCGACGATTTTCTTAGCCTGCAAACTAAGGGAGAAAAGCTCAATTGTTGAACTTGTGCTCAGATTATCTGAGTACAACAATCGCTTGAATCGAGTGGGAGTTGATCTTCCAGATGAAATAGTGATGGTTCTCCGAAGTCATTACCACCAAGCTGCTTGAGCTTCGTGATGAACTATAATATATCAGGGACATATATGATGATCCTTGAGATATTCGCGATGTTTGACACCACAAAAGTAGAGATCAAGAAGGAGCATCAATTGTTGATGGTTGGTGAAACCACTAGTTTCAAGAAGGGCAAGGGCAAAAAGGGATGCTTCATGAAACGGCAAATCAGCTGCTGCTCTAGTGAAGAAACCCAAGGTTGAACCCAAACCCGAGACTAAGTGCTTCTGTAATAAAGGGAATAGCCACTGGAGCAAAATTGCCCTAGATACTTGGTAGATAAGAAGGCTGGCAAGGTCGATAGAAGTATATTGGATGTATTATGTTAATGTGTACTTTACTAGTACTCCTAGTAGCACCAGGGTATTAGATACCGGTTCGGTTGCTAAGTGTTAGTAACTCGAAATAAAAGCTACGGAATAAACGGAGACTAGCTAAAGGTGAGATGACGATATGTGTTGGAAGTATTTCCAAGGTTGATCAAATATCGTACGCTCCCTCTACCATCGAGATTGGTGTTTGCGTTGAGCATAGACATGATTGGATTATGTCTATCGCAATACGGTTATTCATTTAAAGAGAATAATGGTTACTCTGTTTATTTGAATAATACCTTCAATAGTCTTACACCTGAAATGAATGGTTTATTGAATCTCGATCGTAGTGATACACATGTTCATGCCAAAAGATAGTAATGATAGTACCACCTATTTGTGGCACTGCCACGTAAGTCATATCGGTATAATACGCATGAAGAAGCTCCATGTTGATGGATCTTTGGGCTCACTTGTTTTGAAAGGTCTGAGACATGCGAACCATGTCTATTGGTGTATATGCATGAAGAAACTCCATGCAAATGGACCGTTTGGACTCGCTTGATTTTGAATCACTTGAGACATGCAAATCATACCACATGGGCAAGATGACTGAAAGCCTCGTTTTCAGTAAAATGGAACTAGAAAGCAACTTGTTGGAAGTAATACATTTTGATGTGTGCAATCCAATGAGTGCTGAGGCATGTAGTGGATATCGTTATGTTCTTACTTCACAGATGATTTGAGTAGATGTTGAGTATATTTACTTGATGAATCACGAGTCTGAATTATTGAAAGGTTCAAGTAATTTCAGGGTGAAGTTGAAAGATCGTCGTGACAAGAGGATAAAATATCTATGATATGATCATAGAGATGAATATCTGAATTACGAGTTTGGCACAGAATTAAGACATTGTGGAAATTGTTTCACAACTAATACAGCCTGGAACACCATAGTGTGATGGTGTGTCCGAACATCATAACTGCACCCTATTGGATATGATGCATACCATGATGTCTCTTATCGAATTACCACGATAGTTTATGGGTTAGGCATTAAAGACAACCACATTCACTTTAAATAGGGCACCACGTAATTCCGATGAGATGACACCATATGAACTATGGTTTAGAGAAACCTAAGCTGTCATTTCTTAGAAGTTTGGGGCTGCGACGCTTATGTGAAAAAGTTTCAGGCTGATAAGATCGAACCCAAAGCGGATAAATGCATCTTCATAGGACACCCAAAACAGTTGGGTATACCTCCTGTCTCAGATCCGAAAGCAATAAGGGATTGTTTCTAGAATCGGGTCCTTTCTCGAGGAAAAGTTTCTCTCGAAAGAATTGAGTGGGAGGATGGTGGAGACTTGATGAGGTTATTGAACCATCTCTTCAACTAGTGTGTGGCAGGGCACAGGAGTTGTTCCTGTGGCACCTACACCAATTGAAGTGGAAGCTTATGATAGTGATCATGAAACTTCAGATCAAGTCACTACCAAACCTCGTGGGATGACAAGGATGCGTACTACTTCAGAGTGGTACGTAATCCTGTCTTGGAAGTCATGTTGCTAGACAACAATGAACCTACGAGCTATGGAGAAGCGATGGTGGGCCTGGATTCCAAAATGGCTCGAGGCCATATAATCCGAGAGAGGATCCATATATGAAAACAAAGTGTAGACTTTGGGAGAACTACTTGATGGTCGTAAGGCTGTTAGGTACATATGGATTTTAAAAGGAAGACGGACAATGATGGTAGGTATCACCATTAAGAAAGCTCGGCTTGTCGTTAAGATGTTTTCCGACAAGTTCAAGGAGTTGAATGCGATGAGACTTTCTCACTCGTAGCGATGCTAAGAGTCTGTTGGAATTATATTAGCAATTACTGCATTATTTGTGAAATCTTGCAGATAGGATGCCAAAAATCATTGTTTCCTCGACGATTTTTGAGGAAAGGTTGTATGTGATACAACCGAAAGGTTTTGTTAATCCTGAAAGATGCTAATAAGTATGAAAGCTCCAGCAATCCTTCTAAGGACTGGAGTAAGCATCTCGGAGTTGGAATGTATGCTTTGATAAGATGATCAAAGTTTTGGGTGTATACAAAGTTTATGAGAAACTTGTATTTCCAAAGAAGTGAGTGGGAGCACTATAGAATTTCTGATAAATATATGTTGACATATTGTTGATCAGAAATGACGTAGAATTTCTGGAAAGCATATAGGGTTATTTGGAAAGTATTTTTCAATGGAAAGCCTGGATTAAGCTACTTGAACATTGAGCATCAAGATCTATAAGGATAGATCAAGATTCTTAATGGTACTTTCAAATGAGCACATACCTTGACATGATCTTGAAGGTGTTCAAGATGGACCAGTCAAAGAAGGAGTTCTTGCTTGAGTTGTAAGGTATGAAGTTAAGACTTAAAGCTCGACCACGGCAGAAGAAAGAGGAAGGACGAAGGTCGTCCCCTATGCTTTTGTCATAGGCTCTATACGGTATGCCATGCTGAGTACCGCACCTGATGTGTGCCTTGCCACATATCTGGCAAGAGGGTACAAAGGTAATCTAGGAGTAGATCACCAGATAGCGGTCTAAATTATCCTTAGAGGAATAAGGATATGTTTCTCGGTTATGGAGGTGATAAAGAGTTCGACGTAAAGAGTTATGTCGATGCAAGCTTAACACCTATCCGGATAGCTCTGAGTAGAGATACCGGATACGTATAATGGAGCAACAATTTAGAATAGCTCCAAGTAGAACAGTTATTTGAAATGGCTCCAAATATAGCGTAGTAGCTGCATCTACAAGATGACATGGAGTTTTGCGAAGTACATACGGATCTGAAAGATTCAGACCCGTTGACTATAACATCTCTCACAAGCATAACATGTTCAAACCCAGAACTCATCGAGTGTTAATCACATGGTAATATGAACTAGATTATTGACTCTAGTAAACTCTTGGGTGTTAGTCACATGGGGATGTGACCTTGAGTGTTAATCACATATCGATGTGAACTGGATTATTGACTCTAGTGCAAGTGGGAGACTGTTGGAAATATGCCCTAGAGGCAATAATAAATTAGTTATTATTATATTTCCTTGTTCATGATAATCGTTTATTATCCATGCTAGAATTGTATTGATAGGAAACTCAGATACATGTGTGGATACATAGACAACACCATGTCCCTAGTAAGCCTCTAGTTGACTAGCTCATTGATCAATAGATGGTTACGGTTTCCTGGCCATGGACATTGGATGTCATTGATAACGGGATCACATCATTAGGAGAATGATGTGATGGACAAAGACCCAATCCTAAGCCTAGCACAAGATCATGTAGTTCGTATGCTAAAGCTTTTCTAATGTCAAGTATCATTTCCTTAGACCATGAGATTGTGCAACTCCCGGATACCGTAGGAGTGCTTTGGGTGTGCCAAACGTCACAACGTAACTAGGTGGCTATAAAGGTACACTACAGGTATCGCCGAAAGTGTCTGTTGGGTTGGCACGAATCGAGACTGGGATTGTCACTCCGTGTAAACGGAGAGGTATCTCTGGGCCCACTCGGTAGGACATCATCATAATATGCACAATGTGATCAAGGAGTTGATCACGGGATGATGTGTTACGAAACGAGTAAAGAGACTTGTCGGTAACGAGATTGAACAAGGTATCGGGATACCGACGATCGAATCTCGGGCAAGTATCATACCGCTAGACAAAGGGAATTGTATACGGGATTGATTAAGTCCTTGACATCGTGGTTCATCTGATGAGATCATCGTGGAACATGTGGGAGCCAACATGGGTATCCAGATCCCGCTGTTGGTTATTGACCAGAGAGTCATCTCGGTCATGTCTGCATGTCTCCCGAACCCGTAGGGTCTACACACTTAAGGTTCGGTGACGCTAGGGTTATAGAGATATTAGTATGCGGTAACCCAAAAGTTGTTCAGAGTCCCGGATGAGATCCCGGACGTCACGAGGAGTTCCGGAATGGTCCGGAGGTAAAGATTTATATATGGGAAGTCTTGTTTTGGTCGCCGGAAAAGTTTCGCGCATTATCGGTATTGTACCGGGAGTGCCGAAAGGGGTCCGGGGGTCCACCAAGGGGGTCCACCTGCCCCAGGGGGCCACATGGGCTGTAGGGGTGTGCGCCTTGGCCTATATGGGCCAAGGGCACCAGCCCCAAGAGGCCCATGCGCCAAGAGATAAGAGAAAGAAAGAGTCCTAAAGGGGGAAGGCACCTCCTAGGTGCCTTGGGGAGGATGGACTCCTCCCTGGCCGCACCCTTCCTTGGAGGAAGGGCCAAGGCTGCGCCCCCCCCCTCTCCCTTGGCCCTATATATAGTGGGGGAAGGGAGGGCAGCCGCACCTAAGCCCTGGCGCCTCCCTCTCCCTCCCATGACACATCTCCCTCCTCCCGCAGCGCTTGGCGAAGCCCTGTTGGAATCCCGCTACTTCTACCACCACGCCGTCGTGTTGCTGGATCTCCATCAACCTCTCCTCCCCCCTTGCTGGATTAAGAAGGAGGAGACATCGCTGCTCCGTACGTGTGTTGAACGCGGAGGTGCCGTCCGTTCGGCGCTAGGATCATCGGTGATTTGGATCACGACGAGTACGAGTCCATCAACCCCGTTCTCTTGAACGCTTCCGCGCGCGATCTACAAGGGTATGTAGATCCACTCCTCCCTCGTTGCTAGATGACTCCATAGATAGATCTTGGTGACACGTAGGAAAATTTTGAATTTATGCTACGTTCCCCAACAACAGTGATCGCCCGCCAGGCGGCGGTACTGTAGCTACGCCTCTCCCGACAAAGCATGCATCATTACCAGCATTGCTACAGTGCTGAGCAGCCGGCTAGACCCACAAGCGGTGGGTACGACCTGTCGACCAAGTACGAGACAGCCAACAGGGCCCACTAGGCGGCGGGCCCCAGCGATCGGCGAAGAAGCCGAAGACCGTAGACACTGACAGACAGGGCCAACACCCGACCAGATTACCTTTGTACCCTTTGGGGGTAGGCCTATATAAACCCCCTAGGAGACCCATGCAAAGGGTTCAGACCTTAGTTCATTTCACCCACACATATAGAGAGAGGAAGTTAGGGCTAGCCTTATTCTTCTCCCCCCTCTAGAGAAACAACTCAAGGAGCAAACTTGTAGCCACTATTGCTGCTTGAGTGATCATGCGGAGACCCCGCAGAGCAGGACTAGGGGTGTTATCTCCTAGGAGAGCCCCGAACCTGGGCAAGATTCACCGGTGTGCATGTTTGCGTCTTATCCCGTTTCTTGGCACCGGCGACGTATTATTAGCCCTCTTTATGATAAGCCATTCTTTGGCATATGTCGCACGACACCCCCGACAATTAAACATGTATAAAAAATGGTCTTCAATTATATGAAAAACGTATAACATGTATTGGAAAAAACCCGACATTTAAACATATTAGAAAAAATATTAATCATGTATTTAAAAACTTTTAAACGTGTATAGAACCCCGGCAAAAAACGTGTATTATGTGTGAACTATTTATTCAAATTTGTGACTTTTTCAAATCCATGAAGTTTTCCCCAAATTTTGTGAACTTTTTCTATTTTGTGCACCTTTTCCAAAATTTCATGAACCTTTTTCTCAAAAACGTGAAATTTTAAATATCTTGACTTTTTTCAAAATTTTGAGTTTTTCGTCAAATTTGTTAAAAAAATCAAAGATGTGGAAACCAAAAATTGTTTTTCGAAATTTTGAACTTTTTCCATAATACATGACCTTTTTTTTAATTCATGAAGTTTTTCAAATATGCAATTTTTCAAAACAATTTTGAAAATGGAAACGGTCAACGATCGAGTCAACAACGAATGAATAAAGTCAAGGTCAACATTCTTAGTCATTTTTCAACTTAACAAGTTAGGAGAACAAACCATCTTTTAGGAACTTCGACCGATCAAGGAGGCGGTTGACCCGAGCGGGCGCCAGCGGACAATGTTTGCTTTGGTGGGCCAACCCACGTTATGCAGGGTGTGAGCCTAGTGGGGGATAGCTAACGCTAGAGGCGCTGAATTGGCACTCTCTCCCGAACCAACCAAGAGAGCTCGAGAGCTCCTATATCGGTGCGTCTATAGATTTCTTACTCCAGCATCTATAGATCTTTTACTGCAGCGCTGGTCTCTCTAGCGCGTGTTTTTTCTTTTCCTTTTTATTTCTTTTATTACTTTTACATACATTTCAAAAATTGATAACCATTTTACTTATATTTTAAAAATTGATAAGCAAATATTTATGTAGTATTACAAAAAATATCCGTGCACCCTGAAGAACTGTTGATAGCATTCAAAAATGTTTATGTAGCGTGACATAATAAGAAAATGATAATCATGCAAAAATGTTAAAAGTGTATACAAAATGTTCTTCAAGTATACAAAAAATGTACAACTTGTATTGAAAAAGCATACGTTGAAACATATATTCAAAATATATTAATATTGTATTTTAAAACTTTTCAACGTGTATAGAGCCCCCGCCAAAAAACTTGTATAAAAAATATTTCAGGTGTATATGAAAAATGGAAAAATGTGTATGAAAAAAGTAGACATCAAACATATGTTTCTATATTGTTAATCATGTATTTTAAAAATGTTAAACATATATAAAAAAATGTTTCATATGTATATGAAACATGTACAATATGTATGAAAACTAGACATCAAAACATATATTTGAAAAAATAGCCTTCATGTATTAAAAAAAGTTAAAGATGTATAAAAATGATTCTGGTATATACAAAAATGAACACTATGTATGAAAAAAATGAAGACATGTATTAAAAAGGTGGATATCAAAACATATATTCAGAAAATATTAATCATTGAAAAATATTGAAAACATATAATGTGTACGATAAAATATAGAAATGTGTTGAAGAAAAAAATAAAAAAGGAAAAAACCTGGTGAAAACTGAAAAAGGAACAAAATAAAACCAAAGAAAGAAGAAAGATGAAAGACCCAAAGAAAATCGCGAAAAACATACAAGAAAACGAAGGAAACCATTTTTGGGGAAGAAAAAAACGATGAAGAAACAAATAAAAACAGAAAAAGAAAACCCCCCAAAAAAGGCAAAGCGGTGGAAAAGGACAAAATATGTGCAACAGTATCACGTCGACCCATGACACGGGACGCTAGAGGCGAGATCGGACTATATCTCGCAATAGGAGAGATATAGCACTGGTGCTTCTTATGGCACCTTCAACGTTAATCCGTGAGTTGCCTATGGTGTGCTCAGACGATGCATCATCATCCACTACGAGGGCGATTGGGCATAATTTTGTGCTCGGTACTAAACCTAAAGGTAATAGAGAGAAGCAGACAACATACCTTCACGCTGTTGGCAAGGCTAAGGAACACCTCCATTATGCCAGCGTCGGTGGAAAAAATTGGCCAAAGTTCGCATCGAGTATGGCATGATAGTCGAGGAGAAGAAAGGATCTTGATTGATCCATCTACGCCGCTTGGCGGCGCTCCGCCAGCTCAGCCTTGGAAATACCCGGGGCCCACACGGGAGACTCCAACGCCTTGTTGTTGGCTGCATGAGGCGGGACGATCGCCGGATGTTCACGTAGGTCTGAAACCACGTGAGTTGAGGATGTCAAGCCGGCATCCAACCTTTCTTCATGAACTAGGGGATTTCTCCTCCCCGGTTCGTACCTTGGTCCTTTACCGCTGAAGTATTAACCTCGGTCGTGGAAGGGTCCCACCCTCAACATCATACGTTGGGTGGCGGATGGAACGCGCCCTTTGGTACCTCGGCTTGAGCTAGGGAAGGGTCAGCCTCCACGTCTAAAGTGGCCAAAGTGGCTCCCACACTAGTGTGCGGAGAAGACTCTGGAAGGTCAGATGCGTCCTCTCCACGGCATCGTGCTACTCCCTAGAGGAAAAGACGTGGGGAAAATAAGACAAAATCCCGCCAATAAAACCTCTCCACCCTCCCTTGCTAGATCAAGAAGGCAGAGACGTCACCGAGCCGTACATGTGCACATCTTGGAGGTGTCGTCCGTTCGGCGCTGGATCAGATTGGATCGCGAAGGGAGTATGATTATGCCAACCACGATCTTGATTGTTAACACTTTCGGTCTACAAGGGTATGTACACACCTCCCCCTCTCGTTGCTAGGATCTCCATAGAATAGATCTTGGGTGTTTCGTAGGAAATTTTTTGTTTTCCATGCAACGTTCCCCATCAATCTCAGTCTCTCCATTGCAAGCTTGAATTATCTAAGGACAATCTGAATTGATAATAACTTTTGAGTAGCGTAATCTTTCCACCAAGAGCTAAGCCATTTTCATTGCCATCAAATCTACAGAGGGGACATCTAGAACATGTTCCAGTAGTGAGCTTGCGTCAGCCAATGCCTTCCTATAACTATTGCAGAGTACCACCCATGTCATCGGACTCATCTTCAGAGAAGCAGACATCAACATTCAAATTATAATTGTTTCATGAAGGCCTCGAGCACTTTTCCTTGCGAATCTCAACTGCCGCTTATTGCACTTGAAGCATTTTATGTTATCACATGTATCACTAGTGCCGTTCTATAATACTCAGAATCCCAAACGTTCAATGTTTGGGATTGCTTCCTTGTCTCTCTCACAAGATTTTCTAGAACAATGTTGCCTGAGCTATCAACTAGCAGAGCATGATCAACAGTTTCCTTTGGCCCCAATGCCCCTCATATTTCTTTGGAAAAATCATATCAAGTGACCTTTCCCTGGGAGGCTAGCCCCAGCGGACGCCCCCTTCACCGTCGCAAGAAGCTTGACGCGCGTACGATGCCACATAGGCCAGCTCGGCGAATGTTTATCTTTTTGTCCCAAAAAACATGCGAGCAGTAGGGGGGCTCGACATGAGATTTTTTCTGTAAAGAGCATGGCATTTTTAATAATTAATAAAATGACATTTTTCTAGGTCATTTCAATACCCCACATGGCATTTTTTTAGTAAAGAGCATGTCATTTTACTAACATGGCATTTTCTATTATTAGGAGGACGGCAGTTTTATTATCAGTAACATGACATTTTCATCTTTTAGTTACATGGCATTTTTTTATTAAGAGGGGTGGCAATTTATGATAAATACTACGACATTTTTTAGTAAAGAGTATAGCATTTTAATTATTAATACAATGGCATTTACTATTATTATGAGGATGGCAGTTTTATTATCAGTAACATGGCATTTTTATTTTTTTTAATTACATGGCATTTTTATTTATCAAGAGGGATGGCAGTTTATGAAAAATACCATGGCATTTTTATTATTAATATCATGGCATTTTTTATTATTAGGGGGATGTTAATTTTATAATTAGGAGGGTGGCAATTTTATTATTGAGAGCATGGCATTTTTATTACAGTTGCCACGTCATTTTTATTAGGAAGAGGATGGCAAATTTTTTGCCATGGAAAAAAAATCACTGACATGGATTTTTTTATGAATTATGCACAGTGGACAAAATAAAGCAAAAAAATTACATCATACTCTCAATTAGACAAGAAAATTAATGGCTAGGGTAGATTTTTCATGTACTGTGCAAAGCATTTTTTAAAGTAGCATGGCCTTTTATAAATTAATGGCATTTTCATTTTTTTATTCATGGCAATTATAAAATGATTTTTATTTGTGTCTTACAAAAAAGCATATATATTCTTTTATTTATGGCATTTTGGAAAAAAGAAAAAAAACTATAAACTGGACCTCTGGGCCATTATGGGTTTGCCCTGGCCTTTCCCCGGCGAACGATCGAGGGAGGGTTTATTCCTTCGCTAGGAGCAGCACGCCCCATCGACAAAATCATTTGATCGACCATCCCTCATGCTGACCGTTCCCCGGTTATTGGGGTCCTATTTCTTTTTTTTTTTGCTCTCTTACAAGTAAATAACAAATGTCTCACATCTAAGCTCCGCTCTTACAGACTGGAAACTGAAACATTAATGTACTAGTAGAATGCCCGTGCGTTGCCACGGGCTTCTGAAATCGTCAAAGATAGAGACACTATAACACAGTCCCAATTACATAATAATTTAAGTCCACTTAACTTTGTAATATAAAGTGATAACAAAATAGTACATTAGCAATGTATACATATAAGGGATGATCCAACTAAAAATCTATTGAAAATTACTGAGATATACTTGATGCACTTAACAAATTTTGATGCTTCTATGTCTCTTTCTCCATCTTGTTTCATCTGGCAGAAACAAACGTGCTAATAATATGTACCTTTTCACCCGCCCTATCTCATAGATGATCATGAGCCAGCTGTAATTCCACAATGACCATAATATATATCTTTTACGATATTATATATTGTTTATATTATTAATTACGAAGTTTATGCAATTGGTCTTACACCATCCTGTAAGAACATACCATCCTTCATAAAGCATTCCAAATTGTCGTTTCATAACAAGGCATCTTCAATGTCCACAAACTTGGTTTTTTTGGGGCAGACATGATTGATTCGATGACTGTAATATCTTTAGGGATACAAACATAGTCTATTGTCATGCTACAAAAATGAGCCAAATTTGTATTAAAATGAGACAAATTGGTTGAATACAAAAGGCAATATGATGAAAGAAAGATCGACAATAACATTGAAAAGAATACCTTATGCGATAACACTTAAATTGGCATACTTTTTTGGTTTTTTATGAGATATCACCGCCTCCACATCATTATGTTGTGAAAAACTCGGTGAATTTTCGGCCCTTTTTAGCGTCGCCCTTCTCCAACATAAACCAAGTATACTTTGTTTCTTCACTCAAAATTGTGTTTTTTGTGTGATATTCTAAATATATGGAATAAGTATACAAAAGATTTATTTGGATGATCCATGTTTAATTAATATATATATATCCCTTTTTACTTTAATATATACTACCTTTTTCGTACATCATTTTTTAGGCATTTGTTTTCTTACAACACAGGTTGCTGATCCAAGGCCCCAAGAAGCCCAAGTCCACTCGCATCATGGGCCAACCAGCACCCACCAACTCCTCCTCACTCCTCTCCACTCCCTTTCCACTCACGCACACAATCCAGATCACGGCGGAGTCACCCACACTCCCTCCGCTCTCGCCCCCACAGCCACACAACCGGCGGCCTCGTCTCCCACCGCCGCCGCCGCCTCTCTCTCGCACGCCTCGCCGGCACCTCTCCCTCACCCGCGCCTCTCCCTCTCGGGCCGTTGTTGCCTCTCCGTTGGCCCCATCGTTGTCGCCCCTGACGTGCCGCGGCGCCGTGACCCGGCCTCACAGGCACGACCAGGGTGACAACAGCTCCCCGACGCCGCCGCCCTCCGCAAGGAGCGACGACAGCTCGAAGCTCTGCGGCACGGCGTGCGCTAAGCGACGCGCCGCGGGGGCACCGCCGCCTCAGCCACCGGCGTGGCCGACCACCCGTCCACGTCCCCATCACTGCCGCCGGCCGGCCACACGACCTCACGCTCGTCCAGCTCGAAGCACGCGCCGTCGTGGCCCGCCTCCGGCTGCTTCAGCAGGCCAAGAAACCGAAACGCCCCCCGCGCCCGGCGACCTCGGCATCTCCATGGACCGTCTCAGCAAGCGCTACCTCGCCCGGCTCTCGCATTGCTGATGATAAGCCCCTCCTTTGCTCTCTTGGCCTGCTTGCTTGCTTGCTTGCGAGCCCCTCCTCTGAATTTGTTGGTTGGTTGCTTTCTTTCTTTAGCAAGCCAAGAAACAGGGAGTGCCGGCAGTAGTACTCTGAATCCATCAATGCAACTGAATCCAAACATGTGAATCAAGTTGTGGCAGGTATCTCTGCATACTTAATTCACTCAATTTTTTGTGCAGTAGGAGTAGTTGCTAGAAATTTACTGAATTTTGTTTCCAGTAGATGCACTGAATTTCAAAGAAAGAGTACTCTAGGAGTACATGGAGTTGATGCACTGAATTTTGTTTGCAATAGATGCATCGAAATTTATTGAATTTTGTTTGCAGTAGGAGTAGTTGCAGGTCTGAACTGCTAGGTGTACTTGTGGAAGCACTTCGCTGGTGCGCCGTATCTGATTGATTTGCAACTAAATTCTAGCCACTCTGAATTCTGAGTCTGAATGCACATCAAGGAGTATTTTTTAAAAGTACAGCAAGGAGTAGCATCTACATGTTTAAAAAGCAACTCAGCTCGATTTCTGTGTGTATCCATACGCCCAATCCTGCTCTAATTCAGCCTACTCCCATCTCTAGATAAATAACAGTAGAATAATCTGTGAGTATTGTTATTTCACAATACACTACCAATTTTCAGCACCAAACCAGGAAAATTATGTCAAACGATTATGGCCTGAATTGTGACAGTACTGAAAGCATGCAAACATGCCTAAAGGTTCACTGTTTCACTACTGCACTGGGATTAAAGATTCAGTTGTTTTCTAGTCTAGTGACATTGTCATTGTAGTTTCAGTAGAAATGACCTTCTTCCTAATTAGTAACAGAGATGAAAGTTTATATAGTTGTGATATTTTTGGTGTAATATTATTGTTTGCATGCTTATATTTTTTTGTTTTCTGCATGTTCAGAATTGCATGCTTTGGGGCCGCATCATATAAACTTATCTAATGTAGAACACTCCAGTGGAGTCTAGTTTTACAACAACGGAGTGACCCAGGCAGTGTGCAAAATTTGTGCAGGAAAACAAAGCCGAGTTTAGATGTAGTAGATGATTGATTACAAAATAACAAAAGAATAATATACATAAGCAATCCAGCAAAAGGGAAAATAATGTCACATACAACAAAAATTGGCAACTTGCAAAGTCACAAATCCGAGGCAATATTATTAATATTTGACTTGTTGTATAAACATAATAAGGTTTAATTGCTAACATCGAAAGATAAGATATCTGTACAAGAACACCGAAGAGCACCAACTTATCTGTAGCATAAGAGTAAATCCTCTGTCATATTTAAGGGCGGACTTCAGCCTGTAAGGACTTCCTTATAGACGATGTTCTTCATCAAGGTTTGTAAGAACAAGGTAGGTCTTTTTCGCTTCTTTGATTTACTGCTTTGCTTCCTGGCATTCTCCTTGTCCTTCTCCTTCTCAATGAGGATCTTTATATTTCTCTTCGCGGTGGCTCGAGACAATGCGACATAGAGTTGACCATGAGAAAACACCGGATTAGGTAGGTACACGCCAACAATCGGAATCGTCTGTCCTTGAGCCTTGTTAATCGTCATAGCAAAGCTAAGCCTTACAGGAAATTGCTTCCTCTTGAACTTGAATGGAAACAAGTCGTTGTCAGACGGGCATAGGGGTATTCGAGGAAGGAATACCCTCCTTCCTGCGTGTTGTCCGATCACAATTTCTGCGTCGATGGCGTTCCTCTCGAAACCTTGCACCACAAGCCTCGTCCCGTTACATAGACCATTAGCCGGATCAATGTTCCTCGGAAGTATGACAGGGCAGTTGAACTTCAGTTTGAGTGCATGCGGAGGCAGACCATTGGGAGTCAATCCATTTAGGAACTCGGGAGCGTAGTAGCCATATGGGTCATCTTCTGCACTGTCAAAGCTATGGTAGATTACTTCTTCCCCCCGAAAACGCTCTAGCATGCGTATGTTTATCTTGTCGACGTTGTCGCTCGTGGTGGAGAGGATTGCGCGTGAAGTCATGTAATTCGGATCAGACATGTTGTCATCTAGTCTCGGAAACACATGGTCAATCAGCTTCTCCAGGTCGTCACCCTCGCCTGTAGACGGCACACAAATATTTTCAGGGAGTCGTATGTTTCCTTGATCGTCAACTTCCTCGGTACCATTGCCTACCATTAGCAAGTAAACCGCAAAACAGGTGTCATTATGAGCCCTCATGTTGGTGACGAGCCTTAGCTGGCGCATACCCTTCCAGAGATGTGAACTTTGAAGGATTGCATCGATTATCTGACCCCGGGACCCCCTCCTGACGATTGGAAGCACCTGCTTGAAGTCCCCGCCAAACACAACAGTTTTTCCTCCAAAGGGTCGGTCCCGTCTTCCCATGATGTCGCGCATGCTGTTGTCGAGTGCCTCGACCGCCTGTCGCTTAGTCATGGTGACCTCGTCCCATAGTATCAATGAGGCCATCCTCAGTAGCTTGGCGGTACCACTCTGCTTCGTGAAGGTGCATGAGGCGCCATCGTCGCAGCTCAATGGGATCTTGAACCTCGAGTGGGCAGTCCTGCCTCCAGGCATGATAGAAGCGGCGACACCTGACGTCGCGGTAGCGATAGGGATGTTTCCCTCACTTCGAACCATGGCGAGCAGCACTCTGTACAGGAAGGTCTTCCCTGTACCTCCCGGGCCATCAACAAAGAACACACCCCCATCACCGCGTTCAACAGCAGCTAGTATCTCGTCGTATGCAACCCTCTTCTCCAAGTTTAGCAACGATGCCAATTTAGTGTGGTTGATGTCAAAATCGATGTTGGATTCCTCGATCACTTCTCTGGCCTCGCCCACGTTTGGGTCGAACGCATCGTCAATGCATGGAAGAGCGAAATCGGCTATGTCTTTGCCCATGGACTGCAACATACCCCTAATGTCAAGCAACACCATCTGTTCCACCTCAATCGGGCACGTGTGTGATCGCCGATAGTCATCAGACATAGGCTCGAAGTGCCTATCCCATAAACCACACACGTCGCCAGGCTCACAGTGCACCAAAATTGTTGCGAAGAGCCTCCTGAGCGAACATGGCATCGCCCACTGCTCTGCCTCGGTAAGACAGTCGTCGAGCGTGTTATCTGCCTCGATGAGTCCCAACCTTTCGGCAGCCTCTCTAAAGCTCCCGCATAGCCCACCGTCCATGGTGAGCATGTCCTCATCGGATGTCTTGCCAGCAACATGGTTTAGCAGCACACGCAGATAATATCGCTCCCCCTCGGCAGGATTGGCAGACACAATTCGACCTATTTGATAACGCTCCACCCGCTCTTTCCAATACTTCTTACCCTTCTGCCATGTGAACCTTCCAGGAAAATCCTTGTACAATATATTCCTAGCCCACGGGTGGTTTTGGTTAGCTTTGAAATACTCGTCAACATGGATTTGGAAGCATTCTCAGAGGCGACTACGTCGGTCAAGTGAGCTTGCTCATTGAATGCCACCCTGTGCATATTCGGGAGATGAAGAGGCAATTGTAGGACAGGCGGGTCATTGGCACACAAGGGGAAGCCAAATATCCTCCACATCGCCTCTGGAGGAGTAACC
The DNA here is from genome assembly GCF_056163025.1 of Triticum urartu. NCBI lineage: Eukaryota > Viridiplantae > Streptophyta > Magnoliopsida > Poales > Poaceae > Triticum > Triticum urartu. Next base: position 93,718,901 of record NC_141878.1, read on the forward strand.
CACCTCGCGTCTACGTATCTTTTGATCTCATCAATGTTACCATCGGCGTCGGGTTGGTCGATGCTGAAAGAAGCCCTATCATGGCCCTTGTATATGTACTTGTAAAGGTATTTGACGGCCTTTATGCTGGAGCAAACCTCAACGTTGATGTGGCAATTGAACATACGCAGAAGGTAAGGGTTATATGGCATAACCCATATGTTGTCCAACATTTTACCCCGGACCTTAGCCTGCCGACCATCATCTCGATGACGATAAACTGGGTATGAGTCCTTGCCCTGTGCCGTGTTTTCATTGAACGGCCGCGGGTATCTGCACTTGCACTCGTTCTGTTGCATGCACACATTTTGGGGGTTGAGAGCACCGCATGGTCCATGCATCATATGTTTCACCACCAAGGCGTGGAGTTTAGGATGCTTCTGCTTGTCTGGGAGTTCAGCAAAAATAAGTCGGTCGTACTGCTCCGGAACGACAAGCTTATAGGCAGAATCCATGATCAACAAAAAGTGTGCGTGGGGGAGGCCCTCTTCTGGAACTCGACTATGTATACATGTGCGACAACAACACTCAGGATATTCTTCTTGAACAACATCTCTTTCATAGCCTCTAGCTTGCCATGGAACACATGAGCCACAAGATCAGGTCGGTCTTGCGCTGTCTGACCAGGAAACAACTCATTCGTTATCTCTTCCCAGTTAGGGTTGCAGGTCATGGTCAAGAAGATGTCAGGCTTTCCGTAGGTATGGACAATTGTCATGGCATCCATATGCCTCCGCTTCATGTCGCGGTCGCCACCTGGGTACGTTCCAGGGAGCACTATCCTTACTCCAACAGCACTTGCCCGGGTCTCTCCGGATGTAATTGCATCAACAACTCCTTTATAAAGGTCGGCGCGGATCTTTTTTTGGTTCTTCCTGTACCATTTCAACCTACAACTCTCAATCTTGATGTACATGTCCACCCCCCATTACTGGAGCAATCGTGCTCCACAGAGTATGGGATTGAATATGCCAGGTCGTGTCTGCAGCATGTAACAGTAGTAGTCTCTCACCGAGACGCATAACCTGCTATTCCCCTTTGCACATGGATGAGTAACGCGGAAGTTAGGATTCATATGAGAACTATACAATTCATCAAAACGACATAATACGCATAAGGCTTACCTGCATCATCATCATCATCATCACGTCCACCTCTTGGTTGTTGCACAACCGGCCAAGGGACATAACGTTTAGGTAGTTTCGGGTGCCAACCGAGCTCCCCCCTTGGGTAGAAGAGTGTGTAAGAGAGCGGGTCATACGAGCCAGCCGTCACATGTATACTGTGTCTCTGGTTGTCATTCCCGCAAAGTGTAATCCTAGGATCGAACCTCTTCGCTAGGTCAGTGCCCTCCACCCAAATTGCAGCCACCTCAGATAACAGAGGTCTATTATACTTCCTTTGGTCTAGTCTCTGGTCAGTGTTGAGGTCTATCCTGTAATCGTCGAGGTTGTCCCTATGCGCACCCAAACTCCTAAACTGCTGGGAGTACGGGTTTTCCCTGAGTATGTCCACTAACTTTCTGACGACATCTTGGTCTAATTGCTTGGTGGCAGCCTTGCGATGTGTTAGGCCTGGGTCGTCATCATAGAAGTACAACTGTAGATGCTCTGGACAGGATGTTGGCCCGAAGGAATGAACATTGTGGTAGATGGTGCCGTGCGCCCGAAACGTGTACACCCCAGACTTCATGTTTGTGTAGCTTTCATCGAGGCTGACGCCGAGGGTTGTGAAGGAGAAGTGGCCGTTGAAGAACCGTATGTTCTCCCGAAAATGCCTGGAGTCCACATCAGTGCTAGACCAAAGCCTCATGAGCTCCGGGATGGGCTCCGGTTGCTTCAGCTCGATCTGCCCACTGCGACAACAGAATCCCGGGGCCTCGGACACAAACTTCTTGGCCTTGCAGTGGTCGTAGTTCGCGGCGTGCTTCAGGATGTGTGTGTTGGCTGGGAGGTTTGAGTACACATAGTCAAATGGATCATGGTCGACATAGTTATTGTGCCTTGAGTCTTCCAATTTGTCGTGCTCCATGTCATCAACATCTGAGCCTGCAAAGAATGTTTCTAATTAGTGTGATACCCCCAACATGTGGATCACGCTCAAGCGGGTGTACATACCTTCACCAGCAAACAGGTAATATTCATCGTCAAAGAGGTTGTCGGGATTGGCATTATCATTCATGAGACCATTGAGGTAAGCGTCCATGTCGTCTACCCAGGTGCCAAACACACAAATGAGGGTTTGGTCTCAAGGGACGCAAGGAGAGTAAGGATGGGGGTGTTACCTTCACTTCTGATCATGTACTCCGGTGTGCTAGATGATGTTGAGGCACCGTGTGCTTCAACTACGGTAGGTTGTCCGGTTGAGCTAATCTTCGATGTGGAGATGGACTTGACGGCTGGGGTATTTGCCCTACCTACAAAGCTTGCATTATGACGATCTAGCAGAGCCTTCCTCTCAACATGTGGCACCTGCGAACATGATTTTCGCTTGCCAATTTTCTCCTAATGCTTATTCGCTGCCATACTTCCCTTGCAAGCTCGCTCTCTCGTCCTACGCTGAGCTCTGGACTCATGACTCTGCTCGCCAGCGCCATAATCCGCTTTTGTTACCGGATCACTGGTTTGCTGGTCGGCACTTGGTAGGTGCTCATTGATTTTTATGAGGTTGCCATCTACATCACCATCACCTAGGGTTCTGCTTAGGTATGCACCTACAATATTATCGAATCATTATAAATAACCGATGAATGATTGCAAGATGAAAGATGATCGTTGATGGGATATCTACCATCGGTTTTGGTGTTGCGAATGTATGTGGGGGCCGACTTGACGGTTGTAGCACGATCTATCTGTTCACTGTCAGATTGTTGCGTGATGGTTGGAAGTGTGAGAGTCGGTCAATGTGCGTGAGGGTTGAAAGCGTGAGAGTTGGACAATGCGCTAGTTAGATCTGGACGTGGCATTGTGATCGATTCAGCACAAAGGGTGTTTTTTCTTTCTAGCATACTCTGCCTTTCTCTTCGCACTTGACTCTCCCTGCTCATCAGGGGTCCTGTTGTTTCGTTGTTCCTTTCGTCGCTCACGCTGCACTTGATTATTATTTTGGAGGTTGATCGTACCCTCTTCCTTTTTCTTCCGATAAGATTCTCGTCTCTGTGCGTTTCTTTGCTCCCTTTGTTCTTCTTTCTCACGTTGCCACCCAGCTAGTACATTGTCATCAATGTACCCAACAATGGGAGTACTCGAAGCAGGCAACATTGCATCGGCATGTGACAAGGATGTATAGCTGGAGCTAGTTGGGTTGGTTGGTTGAACAATAAAATTGAAACATAACCATATCATCCATGTTCAGCAAGCACGAAGCTGCAGAATGAGGTCATTCTATCCAACGATTACTTAATTTATGAAATGAAAAATTAAACACATGTACCTGATATGCTATGGGAAGGTTGATCAACACTTGTTATATCATTAAGAGGGGGTCGGGAAACACACTGAGTTTCATCTTGGAGGTTGGTCACAGTCTCATCTTTTTTCTTCGGATAACCTGCTCGCCTCCGTGTGTTGTCCTGCTTCTTTTTATTGCCTATGCAGTTATTGTTGCTTTCTTTATCACGTTGCCCCATAACTACCATTACCAAATTTACGCTACAATTATACCAAGTATAAATTCTAGATCCGTACCTGGTATCTCATGGGAAGGCTGATGAACATTGGTGATATCGCCAAGAGGGGGTCGAGAAACATTCTGCTTTTCACTTTGGAGCTTGATCGTATTCTCTTCCTTTTTCTTCCGATAATTTTCTCGCCTTCGCGCGTTTCTCCGCTCCATTTATTCTTCTGTCAAGTTATTACTGCATTCTTTATCATGCTTTCTGGTAGATAGCTTGGCGACATTCAGGAGTAGAGATGTTGTCTGGGAATCACTTGGGGTAGACGCTGGCGCAAAATCTAAACCATCATGACCATGGGCATTTAGGCAGACATCGTTATGTGGAGATTTTGGACCTAGAGGAACAGAACAAAAGCTAGTGGTTAGGCTCACAGATGAATATGAACACCCATAAGCACAAGTAGGGAAGGTGCGTCCCATTGCGACATTGTCCATTGGATGTTTTTGTTTAAGATGGATCTTTATTTGGCTCAGCTCTTTGCAGTTCTTCCTCCCACTCCTTTTATATTACCATGTAAACCTCCTTCTATCATATTGTCCATGTTAGTCTATCCCTAAGTCTGTACTCTTTAGATCACTTCCCTCTCTCTCACACCCTCCATTATCCATTTTCCTCTCACGTCAGAATACTTTTGTTTTGATTGCTACACCCCTCTCTCCCTCATGTGCTCTCTTTCATTTCCCTCTCCCTATCTCTCACCCTCCACTATCCATTTCCTCTCATGTCAGAATACTTTAATTGATCGTCCATATTTTTTAGCCATACTCTTGTGGGAATACACTGGGATTATGTGATTTATAGAACAGTGAAGAACAATGGTAGGTTAGTTTTTCCTGAGAAAATACAAAATCAGAAAATTTAATTTGAGCAAGGCTTATTTTATCCATGTTTTTGCAGTTTGTGTTCTTCACTGGTGGCATCGTGTTTCTGACACTGATATTGAATGGTTCTACCACATAATTTTGGCTGCACGCACTTGGTATGAACAACCTGTCAGTAACGAAGGTTAGCTTTACAAATTACAGGTTTCATCTCTGGGTTTTTTAACCTTGGAGTTAAAGAATTTGTGTTTATGCGTGCTAATCAGAAATCTTTTGAACTATAACTCCTCTTTCATTTCCCTAAGATTAATTAGTAAATAGGAAGATTATATGGTGTTATTGTTACACATATTTTATTTATGTGCCTATGAGTTCAGGGTTGCTGGATTAGCATCTTATATAACCATGGCATGAAAATGATTAATTTTTCTTCCAGTTGAACCTATTTGTAAGTCCCAAAGATGTTGTGAGCCTTGCTTACTACAATTTTTAGTTAAACTTCTTCATCCAGCAACTCCGAGGAGTAGGTTTTGCGTGACTGATACCATGTTGCTTCCAGAAATACCAGTACTTTATGGTTTCACATGTGATTGCCCTTAAATATATATAGTAATGTTCTGTTCAGGTTCGTCATAAAAGTTGTATTCTGATTACTGCTGCAGCTTCGCATGTTGAATTATGCTAGACATGAAATTCTAAACAAGACATTAGAAGCTTTTGGTGATCTCAAAGATGATGAGGAGCTTGGTCCTGCTGACCGGGTTACAGTTAAGAAATATATCACAGGCTTGAGTAACTTGGAAGATGAACATGCACATCCACATGATGACAATCATAATCACATACATACCATGAATTTAAGGGATGGCCGAGTGCGTATTTTGAATGGCAGGCAGGCTTTTTGTTTGCTTTTCTTTTTTGCCCTTAAATAGTTGGCTTGATACGTCCATAATTCTATCTTGTCTCTGTATTTTATGGAGATGTTTAGTTTCATACTAAACGTGATCAATTAACAAAGATTATTTTTCCTTTTTGTAAATATTGTCTTCAGGTTGTTGGGTAACATAGTAATTTCAAAAAAATTCCTGCGCACACGCAAGATCATGGTGATGCATAGCAACGAGAGGGGAGAGTGTAGTCTACGTACCCTCGTAGACCGACAGCGGAAGCGTTATGACAACGCGGTTGATGTAGTCGTACGTCTTCACGGCCCGACTGATCAAGCACCGAAACTATGGCACCTCCGAGTTCTAGCACACGTTCAGCTCGATGACGATCCCCGGACTCCGATCCAGCAAAGTGTCGGGGAAGAGTTTCATCAGCACGACGGCGTGGTGACGATCTTGATGTTCTACCGTTGCAGGGCTTCGCCTAAGCAACGCTACAATATTATCGAGGAGTATGGTGGAGGGGGGCACCGCACACGGCTAAGAGAACGATCACGAAGATCAACTTGTGTCTATGGGGTGCCCCCTGCCCCCGTATATAAAGGAGTGGAGGAGGGGAGGGTCGGCCCTCTCTATGGCGCGCCCTAGGGGAGTCCTACTCCCACCGGGAGTAGGATTCCCCCTTTCCTAGTCCAACTAGGAGTCCTTCCATGTAGTAGGAGTAGGAGACAAGGAAGGGGAAGAGGGAAGAGAAGGAAGGAGGGGGCGCTGCCCCTCCCCCTAGTCCAATTTGGACTAGTCAATGGGGGAGGGGGGGCGCGCGGCCTGCCTCTCCCTCTCCCCTAAAGCCCAATAAGGCCCATATACTTCTTCCCATGTATTCCCGTAACTCCTCGGTACTCCGAAAAATACCCGAACCACTCGGAACCTTTCCGATGTCCGAATATAGTCGTCCAATATATCGATCTTTACGTCTCGACCATTTCGAGACTCCTCGTCATGTCCCCGATCTCATCCGGGATTCCAAACTCCTTCGGTACATCAAAAATCATAAACTCATAATATAACTGTCATCGAAACCTTAAGCGTGCGGACCCTACGGGTTCGAGAATAATGTAGACATGACCGAGACACGTCTCCGGTCAATAACCAATAGAGGAACCTGGATGCTCATATTGGCTCTCACATATTCTACGAAGATCTTTATCGGTCAGACCGCATAACAACATACGTTGTTCACTTTGTCATCGGTATGTTACTTGCCTGAGATTCGATCGTCGGTATCTCAATACCTAGTTCAATCCCGTTACCGGCAAGTCTCTTTACTCGTTCCGTAATACATCATCTCGCAACTAACTCATTAGTTGCAATGCTTGCAAGGCTTATGTGATGTGCATTACTGAGAGGGCCCAGAGATACCTCTCTGACAATCGGAGTGACAAATCCTAATCTCGAAATACGCCAACCCAACATGTACCTTTGGAGACACCTGTAGAGCTCTTTTATAATCACCCAGTTACATTGTGACGTTTGGTAGCACACAAAGTGTTCCTCCGGTAAACGGGAGTTGCATAATCTCATAGTCATAGGAACATGTATAAGTCATGAAGAAAGCAATAGCAACATACTAAACGATCGACTGCTAAGCTAACGGAATGGGTCAAGTCAGTCACATCATTCTTCTAATGATGTGATCCCGTTAATCAAATAACAACTCTTTGTCTATGGTTAGGAAACATAACCATCTTTGATTAACGAGCTAGTCAAGTAGAGGCATACTAGTGACACTCTGTTTGTCTATGTATTCACACATGTATTATGTTTCCGATTAATACAATTCTAGCATGAATAAGAAACGTTTATCATGAAATAAGGAAATAAATAATAACTTTATTATTGCCTCTAGGGCATATTTCCTTCAGTCTCCCACTTGCACTAGAGTCAATAATCTAGTTCACATTGCCGTGTGATTTAACACCAATAGTTCACATCATTATGTGACCAACACTCAAAGGGTTTACTAGAGTTAATAATCTAGTTCACATCGCTATGTGATTAACACCCAAAGAGTATTAAGGTGTGATCATGTTTTGCCTGTGAGAGAAGTTTAGTCAATGGGTCTGCCATATTCAGATCCGTATGTATTTTGCAAATTTCTATGTCAACAATGCTCTGCACGGAGCTACTCTAGCTAATTGCTCCCACTTTCAATATGCATCCAGATTGAGATTTAGAATCATCTGGATCGGTGTCAAAGTCTGCATCGACGTAACCCTTTACGACGAACCTTTTGTCACCTCCATAATCGAGAAACATATCCTTATTTCACTAAGGATAATTTTGACCGCTGTCCAGTGATCTACTCCTAGATCACTATTGTACTCCCTTGCCAACATCAGTGTAGGGTATACAATAGATCTGGTACACAGCATGGCATACTTTATAGAACCTATGGTTGAGGCATAGGGAATGGCTTTTATTCTCTTTCTATCTTCTGCCGTGGTCGGGTTTTGAGTCTTACTCAATTTCACACCTTGTAACACAGGCAAGAACTCTTTCTTTGACTGTTCCATTTTGAACTACTTCAAAATCTTGTCAAGGTATGTACTCATTGAAAAAACTTGTCAAGCGTCTTGATCTATTTCTATAGATCTTGATGCTCAATATGTAAGCAGCTTCACCGAGGTTTTCTTTGAAAAAATCCTTTCAAACACTCCTTTATGCTTTGCAGAATAATTCTACATTATTTTCGATCAACAATATGTCATTCACATATACTTATCAGGAATGCTGTAGTGCTCCCACTCACTTTCTTGTAAATACAGGCTTCACCGCAAGTCTGTATAAAACTATATGCTTTGATCAACTTATCAAAGCGTATATTCCAACTCCGAGATGCTTGCACCAGTCCAAAGATGGATCGCTGGAGCTTGCATATTTAGTTAACATCTTTAGGATCGACAAAACCTTCTAGTTGCATCGTATACAACTCTTCTTTAATAAATCCATTAAGGAATGCAGTTTTGTTTATCCATTTGCCAGATTTCATAAAATGCGACAATTGCTAACATGATTCGGACAGACTTAAGCATAGATACGAATGAGAAACTCTCATCGTGGTCAACACCTTGAACTTGTCGAAAACCTTTTGCGACAATTCTAGCTTTGTAGATAGTAACACTACTATCAGCGTCCGTCTTCCTCTTGAATCCATTTATTTTCTATGGCTTGCCGATCACCGGGCAAATCCATCAAAGTCCATACTTTGTTCACATACATGGATCATATCTCAGATTTCATGGCCTCAAACCATTTCGCAGAATCTGGGCTCATCATCGCTTCCTCATAGTTCGCAAGTTCGTCATGGTCTAGTAACATGACTTCCAGAACAGCATTACCGTACCACTCTGGTGCGGGTCTCACTCTGGTTTACCTACAAGATTCGGTAGTAACTTGATCTGAAGTTACATGATCATCATCATTAGCTTCCTCACTAATTGGTGTAGTAGTCACAAGAACAGATTTCTGTGATGAACTACTTTCCAATAAGGGAGAAGGTACAATTACCTTATCAAGTTTTCTACTTTCCTCCCACTCACTTCTTTCGAGAGAAACTCCTTCTCTGGAAAGGATCCATTCTCAGCAACGAATATCTTGCCTTCGGATCTGTGATAGAAGGTGTACCCAACATTTTCTTTTGGGTATCCTATGAAGACGCACTTCTCCGATTTGGGTTTGAGCTTATTAGGATGAAACTTTTTCATATAAGCATCGCAACCCCAAACTTTAAGAAACGACAACTTTGGTTTCTTACCAAACCACAGTTCATACGGTGCCGTCTCAACGGATTTAGATGGTGCCCTTTTTAACGTGAATGTAGCTGTCTCTAATGCATAACCCCAAAACTATAATGGTAAATCGGTAAGAAACATCATAGATTGTACTATATCCAATAAAGTATGGTTATGACGTTCGGACACACCATTATGCTGTGGTGTTTCAGGTGGCATGAATTTGTGAAACTATTCCACATTGTTTTAATTGAAGACCAAACTCGTAACTCAAATATTCGTCTCCGCGATCAGATCGTGGAAACCTTATCTTCTTGTCATGATGATTTTCCACTTCACTCTGAAATTCTTTGAACTGTTCAAATGTTTCAGACTTATGTTTCATCAAGTAGATATACCCATATCTACTTAAATCATCTGTGAAGGTCAGAAAATAATGATACCCGCCGCGAGCCTCAACACTCATCAGATCGCATACATCAGTATGTTTTATTTCCAATAAGTCAGTTGCTCGCTCCATTGTTCTGGAGAACGGCGTTTTAGTCATCTTGCCCATGAGGCATGGTTCGCAAGCATCAAGTGATTCATAATCAAGTGATTCCAAAAACCCATCAGCATGGAGTTTCTTCATGCGCTTTACACCAATATGACCTAAACGGCAGTGCTACAAATAAGTTGCACTATCATTATTAACTTTGCATCTTTTGGTTTCAATATTATGAATATGTGTATCACTACGATCGAGATCCAACGAACCATTTTCATTGGGTGTGTAACCATATAAGGTTGTATTCATGTAAACAGAACAACAATTTATTCTCTTACTTAAATGAATAATCGTATTGCAATAAACATGATCAAATCATATTTATGCTCAACGCAAACACCAAATAACACTTATTTAGGTTCAACACTAGTCCCGAAAGTATAGGGAGTGTGCGATGATGATCATATCAATCTTGGAACTACTTCAAACACACATCGTCACCTTACCATTAACTAGTCTCTGTTCATTCTGCAACTCCCAATTCAAGTTACTAATCTTAGCAACTGAACTAGTACCAAATACTGAGGGGTTGCTATGAACACTAGTAAAGTACACATCGATAACATGTATATCAAATATACCTTTGTTTACTTTGCCATCCTTTCTTATCCGCCAAATACTTGGGTAGTTCTGCTTCCAGTGACCAGTCCCTTTGCAGTAGAAGCACTTAGTCTCAGGCTTAGGACCAGACTTGGGCTTCTTCACTTGAGAAGCAACTTGCTTGCTGTTCTTCTTAAAGTTCCCCTTTTTTCCTTTGCCCTTTTCTTGAAACTAGTGGTCTCGTCAACCATCAACACTTGATGTTTTTCTTGATTTCTACCTTCGTCAATTTCAGCATTACGAAGAGCTTGGGAATCGTTTCCGTTATCCCTTGCATATCATAGTTCATCACGAAGTTCTACTAACTTGGTGATGGTGACTAGAGAATTCTGTCAATCACTATTTTATCTGGAAGATTAACTCCCACTTGATTCAAGCAATTGTAGTACCCAGACAATCTGAGCACATGCTCACTAGTTGAGCGATTCTCCTCCATCTTTTAGCTATAGAACTTGTTGGAGACTTCATATCTCTCAACTCGGGTATTTGCTTGAAATATTAACTTCAACTCCTGAAACATCTCATATGGTCCATGACGTTCAAAACGTCTTTGAAGTCCCGATTCTAAGCCGTTAAGCATGGTGCACTAAACTATCAAGTAGTCATCATATTGAGCTAGCCAAACGTTCATAACGTCTGCATCTGCTCCTGCAATAGGTCTGTCACCTAGCGGTGCATCAAGGACATAATTCTTCTGTGCAACAATGAGGATAAACCTCAGATCACGGATCCAATCCGCATCATTGCTACTAATATCTTTCAACATAATTTTCTCTAGGAACATATCAAAATAAACATATGAAAGCAACAACGTGAGCTATTGATCCACAACATAATTTGCAAAATACTACCAGGACTAAGTTCATAATAAATTTAAGTTCAATTAATCATATTACTTAAGAACTCCCACTTAGATAGACATGCCTCTAATCATCTAAGTGATCACGTGATCCAAATCAACTAAACCATGTCCGATTATCACGTGAGATGGAGTAGTTTTCAATGGTGAACATCACTATGTTGATCATATCTACTATATGATTCACGCTCGACCTTTCGGTCTCCAGTGTTCCGAGGCCATATCTGTATATGCTAGGCTCGTCAAGTTTAACCTGAGTATTCCGCGCGTGCAACTGTTTTGCACCCGTTGTATTTGAACGTAGAGCCTATCACACCCGATCATCACGTGGTGTCTCAGCACGAAGAACTTTCGCAATGGTGCATACTCAGGGAGAACACTTATACCTTAAAATTTAGTGAGAGATCATCTTATAAAGCTACTGTCGAACTAAGCAAAATAAGATGTATAAAAGATAAACATCATATGCAATCAAAATATGTGACATGATATGGCCATGATCATCTTGCGCCTTTGATCTCCATCTCCAAAGTTCTGTCATGATCTCTATCGTCACCGGCATGACACCATGATCTCCATCATCTTGATCTATATCAATGTGTCGTCACATGGTCGTCTCGCCAACAATTGCTCTTGCAACTATTGCTATCGCATAGCGATAAAGTAAAGCAATTATTTGGTGCTTGCATCTTATGCAATAGAGAGATAACCATAAGGCTTTTGCCTGTTGCCAGTAACTTCAACAAAACATGATTATCTCATACAACAACTTATATCTCATCACGTCTTGACCATATCACATCACAACATGCCCTGCAAAAACAAGTTAGACGTCCTCTACTTTTTTGTTGCAAGTTTTACGTGGCTGCTACGGGCTGAGCAAGAACCGTTCTTACCTACGCATCAAAACCACAACGATAGTTTTTCATGTTGGTGTTGTTTTAACCTTCGCAAGGACCGGGCGTATCCACACTCGGTTCAACTAAAGTTGGAGAAACTGACACCCGCCAGCCACCTGTGTGCAAAGCACGTCGGTAGAACCAGTCTCGCGTAAGCGTACGCGTAATGTCGGTCCGGGCCGCTTCATCCAACAATACCGCGAACCAAAGTGTGACATGCTGGTAAGCAGTATGACTTATATCGCCCATAACTCACTTGTGTTCTACTCGTGCATAACATCAATGCATAAAACCTAGACTCGGATGCCACTGTTGGGTAACGTAGTAATTTCAAAAAAATTCCTACGCACACGCAAGATCATGGTGATGCATAGCAACGAGAGGGGAGAGTGTAGTCTACGTACCCTCGTAGACCGACAGCGGAAGCGTTATGAAAACGCGGTTGATATAGTCGTACGTCTTCACGGCCCGACCGATCAAGCACTGAAACTACGGCACCTCCGAGTTCTAGCACACGTTCAGCTCGATGACGATCCCCGGACTCCGTTCCAGCAAAGTGTCGGGGAAGAGTTTCGTCAGCACGACGGCGTGGTGACGATCTTGATGTTCTACCGTCGCAGGACTTCGCCTAAGCACCGCTACAATATTATCGAGGAGTATGGTGGAGGGGGGCACCGCACACGGCTAAGAGAACGATCACGAAGATCAACTTGTGTCTATGGGGTGCCCCCTGCCCCCCTATATAAAGGAGTGGAGGAGGGGAGGGTCGGCCCTCTCTATGGCGCGCCCTAGGGGAGTCCTACTCCCACCGGGAGTAGGATTCCCCCTTTCCTAGTCCAACTAGGAGTCCTTCCATGTAGTAGGAGTAGGAGACAAGGAAGGGGAAGAGGGAAGAGAAGGAAGGAGGGGGCGCTGCCCCTCCCCCTAGTCCAATTCGGACTAGTCAATAGGGGAGGGGGGGCGCGCGGCCTGCCTCTCCCTCTCCCCTAAAGCCCAATAAGGCCCATATACTTCTTCCCATGTATTCCCGTAACTCCTCGGTACTCCGAAAAATACCCGAACCACTCGGAACCTTTCCGATGTCCGAATATAGTCGTCCAATATATCGATCTTTACGTCTCGACCATTTCGAGACTCCTCGTCATGTCCCCGATCTCATCCGGGATTCCAAACTCCTTCGGTACATCAAAAATCATAAACTCATAATATAACTGTCATCGAAACCTTAAGCGTGCGGACCCTACGGGTTCGAGAACAATGTAGACATGACCGAGACACGTCTCCGGTCAATAACCAATAGAGGAACCTGGATGCTCATATTGGCTCTCACATATTCTACGAAGATCTTTATCGGTCAGACCGCATAACAACATACGTTGTTCACTTTGTCATCGGTATGTTACTTGCCTGAGATTCGATCGTCGGTATCTCAATACCTAGTTCAATCCCGTTACCAGCAAGTCTCTTTACTCGTTCCGTAGTATATCATCTCGCAACTAACTCATTAGTTGCAATGCTTGCAAGGCTTATGTGATGTGCATTACTGAGAGGGCCCAGAGATACCTCTCTGACAATCGGAGTGACAAATCCTAATCTCGAAATACGCCAACCCAACATGTACCTTTAGAGACACCTGTAGAGCTCTTTTATAATCACCCAGTTACGTTGTGACGTTTGGTAGCACACAAAGTGTTCCTCCGATAAACGGGAGTTGCATAATCTCATAGTCATAGGAACATGTATAAGTCATGAAGAAAGCAATAGCAACATAATAAACGATCAAGTGCTAAGCTAACGGAATGGGTCAAGTCAATCACATCATTCTTCTAATGATGTGATCCCGTTAATCAAATAACAACTCTTTGTCTATGGTTAGGAAACATAACCATCTTTGATTAACGAGCTAGTCAAGTAGAGGCATACTAGTGACACTCTGTTTGTCTATGTATTCATACATGTATTATGTTTCCGGTTAATACAATTCTAGCATGAATAAGAAACATTTATCATGAAATAAGGAAATAAATAATAACTTTATTATTGCTTCTAGGGCATATTTCCTTCACAGGTGTGAAAGCCAGTTACTGGGCAATGCTTGACGAGGGACGGATAAATGCAGCTACAGCCAATATTTTGATGCGCTCAGTTGATGAAGCTATGTATCTTGTTTCTAGCTGGCCATTATGCGATTGGAACAGTTTGCAGTTCAATGTCCATTTCCCAAGTTACTACAGGTTCCTTTCTGCAAGCATTTTACCACAAAGTTTTATCACATACTTCACAGTACAAAGACTGGAGTCAGGATGTTACATCTGTCCTGCATTTCTTCGTGCTCATAGAATTGCAAGGAGATTTTACCAAGATTTTCTTGGTAAAATCTTGGAAAACTTTTAGAATGCTTTTATGTGCTTGTTATTTACCACTTCTTTCCTACCAATTCCAGAACTTAGTATCCAATCCATGGATCGGAGACAGTAAATGAATATTAGTCACACTACGTGGCGCACATGACAGATGTTATGCGTAGGTGTCCGTCGTTATAGTCCATAAGCAGAACAGAAAGTAGTATTTTGTTACTTGTCGGAGCCAGCTACAGACCCTATTTTCTAAGATATGTGGAAAGTAGTATGATGCAGATGGACGCATGGCTCAAACCATTTAGCTTTTTAAGGTTCAACTATGTAAAGCCTGTCTAAAGTCATCGTCATTTGTGATGTCCTGTTCTAGTATCACCCCTTCAGAGGGACTAATATGCAATACTGACATGGTAGGTTCTTTTGGTTTGTTGTTTTTGTCCAAATCTGTTAGGCACGATTGATGAAATCATCAAATAAAACCCATTTGATAATGCACGTTATTTACAAAAGCCCCATACCTGGAGTCATTGGGTAATACTCGTCAATGTTGTGACTCGGTGCGGGAACGATTTCTGGGATGGATTCGTTGACATTTATACCCTCATTATGGCCTGTAACGCGGAAGTTATATGCAATGTTGTGTTTATACCAGAATGAAGGTCAACAAGACGGGGTAGAGGGTATACCTGGACTTCCTTGGGGATGTAGATCAACAAGAGGTGGTAGAGGTACATCCGATGCCTTTCTTTGTTCCGGTGCCATGCTATTTGAATTTCCCATACTTAACTTTTGTTCTGATGAGTGACATATCACAAATGTAGGTCAACATGAGAAGATCAAATACGAACTATTTGATAATGCACGTTATTTACAAAAGCCCCATACCTGGAGTAATTGGGTAATACTCGTCAATGTTGTGACTCGGTGTGGGCACGATTTCAGGGATGGATTCGTCGACATTTATACCCTCGTTATGGCCTGTAACACGGTAGTTATATGCAATGTTGTGTTTACACCAGAATGAAGGTGAACAAGACGGGGTAGAGGTAAACCTGGACTTCCTTGGGGATGTAGATCAACAAGAGGGGGTAGAGGTACATCCGATGCCTTTCTCTGTTCCGGTGCCTTGCTATTTGAATTTCCCATACTTACCTTTTGTTCTGATGAGTGACCTATCACAAATGTAGGCCAACATGAGAAGCCAGAGTAGAGGTCCATTTCAAAGTCAACGTACAGGAGGACAAAGCTACCAACTGCTTACAGGAAAAGCTTGAACCTGGTCGAGCTGGGAACACTGATAAAGAAAAGGTGTAATTTAGCTTTGCGTAAAATTCAGAGAAGTTGCATATGTATAAATTGTATGATTCACAAGTCCAAAAACCTTCAAGTGTCTTATTGAATGTGCTGCCGGCGGAAGCATAAAAAATCATACGTATAGGAAGGTACTGCTCCATCGGAGTTCTGTACGTATGTGCGTTGGGCCCTGTTGAATGGATGAAGGGTTTAGGGTTTAGGCGAACTTGATTTAGGCGGAACCTGATCGGCGACACCCTCCCTGGGATCGGCGGAGGCGGATGCGTGTGTGGGGTTGTGCATGATCTGAGGCGGCCTCCATGAGATCGGATGTGGCCTCGCTGGGATCAACGACAGAAGGGATCGATGGCGGCTGGGGTGTGGTTCCCGTCGTCGTAGGAATAGATCAAGGGCAGCCTAGTTCGTCATTTTTTTTCGTGCGAGGGGCCTCACTCCGGTTCATCCGTTTTCTTCTGTTTTTTCATGCGAGGGGCATCGCTACAGTTTTCCTCTATTTTTTCGTGTGTGGGGGAGGGGGAGACAAAAAAAAACCATACGAGGTGGGAGGAGGACGAAAAAAATCAGCTAAGGTGGGAGGTGGGACGAAAATAAACCGTACCAGGCTACCAACTGCTCCATTAGGAGTAGAGATGTTCGTGAGAACAACCATACTAGAGGTACGGTTCCATGTAACACCTTTCATCCAATTTGTTTTATTTTACTAGAACAATGCCCGTGCTTTGTAATGGGATATAAATATTCTAATGCGTTAGCCTAGCTTGTGATTTACCTATCAATAATAATGTAATTGTGTAAATAAATGTTTATTAAATTCTGCCCGTGAATTATCTTATATTTTGTTTAGAAGTTTGGTAAGTAAATTAAAGTGAAATTGGTTCAGAAGGTAAGTAAATTAACGTAATTGATTATCATATACGTGGAAGGTTGGACAAAAAGATGGTGAAAAGAAGGATGAAATAGGAACTTTATGTTATTTTTAAGTAGTATATCTATATCAATATAAAAAAGACCCAAAGGGGCAGATCCAAACCATCTTGACCGTCAAATCATGTTATCTAGCGGTTCAAATCGCTCCAATGTTGAGCACCAAACACGTTCAACGCTCTAATTACCCACCACTGCCATTGGTTATAAACACATTTTGACTCAACGCTATCCCATGAAATCTGTCATGTAATTAATATCCTACCATTTCCACGAAAAGAGTAATTGATACCTTATCAAATACCAACGTGCAACAGATATATCTTACCTAATATAACGTGTAACTAATATCCTACCTAATATAAACGTGCATTGCACGTACATTATTACTAGTAGAGATTTAAGTAGTAGGGAATAGAGACTTGCACCCGCAGTATCCATCTTATTTCCTAGACAGGGTTTCTTATTGATGATCCTTGGTCGTCATCTCTTCTCATTTTATTGTCAAATTGGCATGAACCGAGAAGGAGCACAACCTTGTCAAATTGGCATGAACCGAGAAGGAGCACAGCCTTGTCAAATGCTAAGCTACAAAATCTTCCACCACTTTTTCACTTAGAGGCATTCTCAAAATCTTGCAGCATCAACCGCCATAAAATTGTCCCTAATGACAGCTTCATCCCAAATACATTGTACTTCCTCCGTTTTTTTATTTCGCATATAAGATTTGGTCAAAGTCAAACTACATAAAATTTGACCAAATTTATATAAAAAAATATGAACATCTACAATACAAAAACTATATAGTATGAAAATATGTTTCATGGTGCATCTGATAATATTGATTTCATATTATGAATGTTTATATTTTTTAATATAAAGTTAGTCAAACTTTACAAAGCTTGACTTTGACCAAACATTATATGCGAACTAAAAAGAAACGGAGGGAGTAATTGAGTCAATTAGTTTATCACATTTAAGGCGAAGTTAATAAAAGGGGACCCTAATAATTGAGTCGGCTTTTTTTTAGACACAATAATTGAGTCAGCTGAGAGGGGAACCTCCAGCGAACGTTTTTGTTCGCCAGGGAGATGTCCTCCAGCGAACTGTTTCTCCAGTTCGCCAGCGGGGAGGGCCATGGCGTACAAAATTGGCCCAAAAGCCCAGTAAACTTATTTATCTTTAGAAAATGCCATGAACAAGAATCAGAAGAGTGAAAAAAACATGCCACAAAAGTTGCCATGTTCTTAGCCCCCATCCAAAAAACTTGTGTTCAAAGAAGTGGCAGTTTTAACAAATGCCACCTCTCAAATTAAAAATGAAATCCTTTTAAAATAATAAAAATGTCGTCCTCACAATAATAAAAATGCCAAACCTATTATTAAAAAAAATGTCATGCTCTTATTAATAAAAATGCCATCTCTAATGATAGAAATGCCATCCTCACAATAATGAAAAAAAGCCACCCTATTATAGAGAAGTGCCACACTCTTATAAATAAAATTGCCATCCTCTAGTAATACAACTACACAAAGAAGGTTTGAAGAAAGGGAGGGGGTTGGCCTTTAGACTTAAACTGTGCTTAAGGTCAAAAGGAGAGTTCTTTACCTAGAATCACCACACTTGAGCCTAGAATAACAACTTAGTACCACATATGAGGCATGTCACAAGAAACCATCAAATTTGTGCCTGACGAATAATAGAGAGCATTGATTGTCTGATAAACTCGCGAGGACAACAAAATTGACAAGTTAGGCCCACTTGTCGGGCTGACGTGGAGTGCTTGTGTGGACATTGTGCTGAGTTGGACAACGGCCCCCTGTCAATGACTCAAGCGTTTTATCTTTTCTTCTTCAGTTTTTTACTTCTCCGTCTATTTTTCTCCTGGGCATTTCAACAAACAGGCTATGGGCGCCTGGAAATCTCGTCTGCTCGCCTCCACGACCAAGTGAGGCCGCACGGCGACGCATCGGGGAGCTGACTGGTAACCACGGAAGGGAGAAGCTTGGGAGGCACCCATGGTGATCTTCTGCAGTTGTGCACGCGACAGTGGGCTTGGGCTGTTCACGCTCAACATTGTGTCGGCTCGTCAAGGAGCTCCGCCGCAGTGCTGAGGTCGTCCCTTGCGCGCTCCTGCACTGCGCCCAGGGTCGTCGTTGCACGCCTCTACCCGCCCTCGAGCAGTCACACCAGCACGCCGCCACGCACGCGCCCGGCCTCTCCTGTTGTAGCAGCAGGCGTGCGTGCGTGCCACAGCTAGGGGCATGCAGCCCCATGTAGGCAACATGATGGCACAGACCCGGCCTATCTCGAGCAGAGCGGCTGCCATGGCCATGGTGGCCATTGAGGTCTCGGCTCGCACGGACACATATGCTCGGGCATCCACTCCGACGGAAGCAGCGGCGGCCTTCGAGGCCTCACGGCGCGCGTGCCCACCCCCTCCCCTACCACCACCTAGATGGTGCCTCTAGCCGCGGGAGTCCGGCTGCCCACAAGTTGCTCGATGTATTGTGGAGAGACGGGGAGGAAGATGATTTTGCACTTGCTGATGGGTGGGGTCTACGTGGTCAAACTATTTTTTTTGTGCTTGGTCTTTGCCACATCAGTCCGACAGGGTGGGCCAAATCCACCTGTTTCACTGTTTGCGCGAGCTTATCCGAGAATCAGTGTGATCTATCACTCGTTTAGCGCAGTTTCTATAGTATTTTGTGTCCTAGCATAAATCTGATATCAAGTTATTACTCTAGCACCAACTATGATGGTTTCTCATGAATAACTCTCAGAAGGATGAAGTGCCTATCTGCAGACCATGCAGCATCAAAATTTTGGAACCTCTGGCACACTAGAAACCTGGAGTATTTCAGAACGCGGGAAAGATGGGCGTGAACACATGACTCGGAAAGAATAGCAGGACAGCAGAGATCACCAAGACTGATCGAGTAAGACGTGGAAAGATACCAAGAATCACAAAGACTTGTATTAAAATAGAGTGGTGGCTGGCCACCTAATCCTTGTGCCATCCGTACTTCTTGCCATTCTTTCGGCCGTACCTTCCGTCCCTTCCTCCAAGAAAAAACATGTTTTAATATTCTACAATATTTTTTGCCCAATAGAATAATTAATCTCTTTTCGATCGTACACCCTTCCGGCCACCCTGTCATCAGCGTCGCCGCCAACTCACGACTTCGATGATTTCCACGCGTTCTCAGCCAGTATAGGATAGGGTAGAAACGAGTTTCTTGTCATATTGTTTGTGCAGATCCTCCGTTATGATCCTTGTGAGATGTTGAAAGGTCTCTTCGTTGTTGTTGGCTAGAAATTTACATGGATCTGATCTGTTTTAGGCATTTGGTATATTTTCCATAAACCAAAGATGCTTTATAAGTGATGGATTCTCGGAAATTGCTTTTGGGGGGCGAGCTCTATGGAGGCCTCCAAATATAAAATTCATGAAAATTCATATGTTTAAATGAAGGCACAGTGCACAAGTTTGTAAATTTTCAAGACGAAATATGTTGAAATGAGGGTTGTGCAAATAAATAAATCAATCAAATCTAGGTTATTTAACACATGATACTATTCATTCTCCGTGACCATGAATTTGTCTTTTTTGGACAGGTTGCATTTCAACGTATTTCATCCTGAAATTTTACACACATATGCCTCACATCCTTGTTTACATGTACAATTTTTTCAGATTTTTTTGAAATAAAAAATTTTGATTTTTGATTTTTTCAAAAAATTGGCATCCATGGAGGCTGAGAGCCAAAATGCCATTCTCATGAATTCTATAGTACTATAGTCACACATTGTGCATTGGTTCTGCATAATTTTTGTAAGGAAAATGCCTTCTACCACCTGACGGATCCCTTGCACTGATGTCCTCGTCCGTGGCCGTCCAATTTATTTTTGATCGGATGGCTCAGGAGCAACCCGATGGAAGGAGAAACAAGGGCTTGTCGCAATTGCAACAAGGCTCTTTTTGCGATAGGGCCATGTTTTAGCCTCGTAAAAAAACCTTGCAAAAGAAATATGCAACAAGACATATTTGTGCAACAGGACTTCTGTTACAGAAGCTTTTTGTAGCAAGACCTCTGTTGCAGAAAGCAGTACAACACCACTGCTCATGTAGGCATATCGGACGGTCATTAGCGGGTCCATGCAAAATGGTCAGGGGCGGATGATTTTTCTCAGTTATCCATTAGTCGACGTGTAGCGTCGCCCTGAGTAATTATTTTTTAGATAGCTCACCACTCATGCCGAATGGTAGAGATAACTTATATGATTTGGTCCTGGTACTACTATGTATTAAACAAGCTAGTTAATTACGATGTATTTTGTAAATAGGAGAACTTGAAAACACACCTTAAAACAGCATACCATTAGACTAGGTGACATTAGTCGGTGAACTTAAAACAAATACCACACTTTTTTCTCCCTTTCTGAAAGATGGATTCCTCAACTCTTAGCTTAGGCATCCATGGTCATGCTTTTCTAGAATATGCGGAAAATTCAAACAGCAAAACTGTTGGGAAATATTGCTAGTACATCTATAGCTAAATGAATATTCATTCCCTAACAAATAAGTTATGTTTTCTGAAAAGGGGATAACCCTGGCCTCTGCATCATGAGATGCACACAGCCAAAATTATTTCATTCCCTAACAAATAAGTTAATCCGACCAAAATTATTGAAGAACGCATATGAACACACACCATCGATGACTCCATAAACGTTATACATTACCAGCAAAATAATATTTGTAGAATAATTATGACATCACACCAATAATAGCTGATATATGTACAATAAAACCGGTGTATATTGTTTATAACAAATTCTCCAATTGTAGTATGTTTGAAGAGTGATTGACAAAAAACTACCACTTTAGGGGTTACCATCCCACAGAACTATCACTTTTAAAAAACTGACCGAAAACTACCAATTTTTTTTAATTTTGTGACTAAAACTACCACTTCCAGAAAATGACCGGTTTAGATGACATAAACACGTTTATGACATGCTGGACCCACCCGTCAGGGCTGACGTGGCGAAAAAGTCAACTCCGTTTAGTGGACTGTTATTACAGGTGGGGCCTGCACGTCAGCAGCAACCTCCTTCTTCTTCCTCCTCCCTTTGTCATTTCTTCGAACACCTTGTGTGGACCTGTGAGTCACCTCCCCGCCCTCTATTGCCGGCGCTCGCAGTCTTCAGCTCCGACTTCGTCGCCTGGGCACGCCCCGCCGTCTGGCCGACGCCGAGGACGACCTTGGCCCTCCCCCTGCCATCGCCCTAGAAGGAGATCTGCTCGAAGGGTAGGCGGCGGACGGCAGCAGCATCCAGAGCCACGCGCTCGGCTCGTTCGAGAAGGGCGTGTCGGTCAGGATCTCGGGCGGCCGGGGTGGCGGTACTGGCGACATCACCTACTCGCCAGATCCCGCGATGATGGCGGCTTCCTAGCCAGGAGATGGAGGGGCGGGTGGTCGCCGGATTCCAAGGCGCCGGCGGCTGCCTCGCCGGACATGGACGGGTGGGTGCTCGCCGGATCCCGTGGCTCTGGCGGCCAGCGGCGGCCTAACCGGGACATGGACGCGCGGGTACTCGCCGGATCCTATGGCTCCAGCGGCTAGTGGCTGCCTCGCCGGGATATGGACAGGCGGGTCCTCGCCGGATCCCGTGGCTTCGGTGGCCAGCGGCTGCCTCGCTGGCCGGATCGAGCGATGGTGCGGGGTCGGGAATTACCTTGGGACTAAGATTGGATATTTAGAAAAAAAATGTTAGACTGACATGCGGGCCCCACCTGTAATAATGGTCAACTTGACAGTCAAAATAAACGGAGTTGACTTTTTCGCCACGTCAGCCCTGACTGGTAGGTCCAGCATGTCATAAACGTGTTTATATCATCTAAACCGGTCATTTTCTGGAAGTGGTAGTTTTTAGTCACAAAATTAGAAAATTTTGGTAGTTTTCAGTCAGTTTTTAAAAAGCGGTAGTTCTGTGGGACGGTAATCTCTAAAGTGATAGTTTTTTGTCAATCACTCATGTTTGAAGCCTATCCACCTATCTGAGGAGCCGGATGTGCTTAGATTGAACCTCAAGAGGACTTTGGGCATCTGTTTTGGTAGCGATCTCATGGATGGTTTGATGTGGCAAAGTCGGAATGCTTGCTCGAGGGGACGTGACCACGATGACTCTTGCATATAACTTCTACGGTGCCTGTGGGTGCATGCGCGTGCCTAGACCAGCCGTTGATGCCTCGATTTTGGACATGTTGTAACGGTTTTCATCATGTTTCCGGCTAATTAACCGACCAGGTTATCTATTTATTTTTCAAATTAACGGATAGAGCCTAAGGTTTCGTTTTTTTAAGAATGTATGTATTCTCGTTTCATCTAGCCGATGAGATCAGCCACATGAATCTGAAATCTGGATTATGTTCTATATCATACTGTACTTCTCAACGCCGGAACTGAAGACGGCGCGAACGCATGACACAGAAGCACGACAGCAGAGATCGAGCAAAGAGCTGGAAAGATATCAAGAATCACCCAGGTCGTACTTGTTTTAATACAGAGTCCGTGGTGGGCGGCCACCTAATCCTAGTGCCATCCGTACCTCTCGCCGTTCGCTTCGACCGTACCTTCTCATTTTGATCGTACGCAGCTTCGTCCACCACCCTGTCATCAGCCTCGACGCCAGCTCACGATCGAGTTCGATGATTTCCAAGCGCTCTCTCCTCTCTTGCGGCCAATGTGGGGAGGATAGGATAGGCATGAGTTTCTTGTCATATTATTTGTGTATATCCTCCGTTATGGCTCTTGTGAGATGTTGAAAGGTCTCTTTGTTGTCGCTGGCAGGAAATTTACAGGGATCACACGTCTGCTCCAACGGGATTTGGGGAGAAATTTCACAAACCAAAGATGCTTTGAAAGTGAACTTTATGATACAATAGCGCTTTGTGCATTGTTTTCTCATTAGGGGCTTGCTTCGGTAGACCCCCCCCCCCCCCCCCCCTTAACAAAACGTAGAAGGGCATAATGGTCATACGGAAGAAACGTATGCCCATCTCCTATCATACGGTATAGACCGACGTCCGTATACCTTGACGAATAAAAAAAACCGCCGCACGTGTAGAGGAAAAAAGTCAGCTGCACGATCTTCTCGCCCGCCCGACGTTCACGCACGTCGATCACGCCCAGTTTCTAACTGTGCGATCGCCGCCGACTAAACCCCATCCGACACCGCATCTGAACGTCGCCGCGGATCCGTCCCGCGTCGACCTACGCCGCCGACGTCTACACCGCGGCCCTCGTCTTCCACGTCGCCATCGTCTTCCATCTAACCCTCGTCTTGCACGTCGCCATCGGACGGCTTGTCGGCTGCGACTGACCGCGCTGTCGTCCGCACGCCGCGGATCCGGCCCTGCGTCGACCTACGTCGGCGACGTCTACACCGCGGCCCTCGTCTTCCACGTCACTGCCGTCTTCCATCTAACCCTCGTGTTGCACGTCGCCGCTGTCTACTCCACGGCCGAAGGTTTGCCATCTAATCTCCTCGTCTAAACCTAGCATGCTAAATAATATGAGTCACACATAGTGATCTAGGGTTTATGGTTGAGTAAACATGCCGTCACAGCAGCGCCTCCCTGGACGACCGCATGTTGTAGGCAGATAGAGTTGCAGTTGGGCATGATCCACAGTACAAACTTAACACGTGATGAATTCACAATGTTATGCAGTTTGGTCAGTTAGGCGTGTTGCCATGGATGAACAAACCGCATTGACGGGGGATGATAATGGTACTAATAAGGCGACTCGGAATGATAACGATATTTTTAATGAAGATGATGACAACAGCGACAACGATTCCGTGTCGTCATTTGATATCTTGCCTCCGGAGGATTTTGATCATAATGAACATGGCGCAAATAGTGAAAACGTAAGTGCCGTATATTTTGATTTCATCTTTGAACCTGCAATGTATGGCATGGCTAACTATTTCTCTATGTATACAAATTTGCAGGAAGATGTGGATGTTGACAATGTGGAAAATAGTTTACAGGAATCATTCGCGGATAACTTGAGTCAGGTTCGTAGATAGATGTTGTACATCGATGAATATTATGAATTAAATGATAGTAGTTAACATATACATTTTCATATGAATTTTGTAGGAGGAGTCAGATGGTATTAGCGGTGATCACGATGAGGGGGAGATCGACATTGAGGAGGCTCGAAGGCAGCAGCAAATGGTGGATACACATTGGAAGGTGATGGCTATGACCTTTCGGTCGCAAGGTGATGCATACATATTCTATAACAATCACGCCAAAGAGAACGGGTTTAGCATCAGAAAACAGAAAGTCAAACGAGGTGCTTCAGGAATGATACGGTACCGGAGATTTCTTTGCTCCAGGGCAGGTAGAAGGCAGGGCAAGTTTATAACCATGGAGGGCCGCAAGCGCAGGCTTAGACCGGAGACTCGTTGCGATTGCGGTGCACATATGGTGGTGAAGCTGGACAGAGAACATGGTGTTTGGTTTGTCGCGTCATTCGTGGATGATCACAACCACGCGATGGCTAGGCCCGACGAGGTTTGTTTTCTGTGGTCTCACAGACGGATTGGAGAAGGCACGAGGGCAGAGATATTGGCGTTGGAAGCTGCCGGGATAAGAAAGCATATAATAATGGACAACTTTATCAGCAGATACGGTTCGTACGATAAGTGCGGGCTTATCAGGAGGGATATTTACAATCTTTGTTGCAGAGAAAAAATGAAGCTCATAGCAAAAGGTGACGCAGAGACGGCAGTTGGCATTATGAGGAGCAAGAAGGAGAAGGACCCTGAGTTTTTTTTGAGTATGTGCGTGACAAGGAAGGGCGACTGAAGAGTATGTTTTGCTGTGATGCACAGTCACGGAGGGACTATCAGGACTACGGAGATGTGGTTGTGTTTGATAGCACGTATAAGATGAACAGATATGGTATGCCGTTCGTCCCCTTTGTCGGAGTTAACAACCACCATTGCACCACAGTGTTTGGATGTGCCATAATTGCTGACGAGACGGAAGGGACATATGTGTGGCTGCTACAAACATTTATGAAGGCAAACTGCCAGGTGAAGCCAAAGTCAATAATCACAGATGGTGACGCTGCAATGATCCGGGCTATTCGGACTGTGCTTTCAGATGTTTTCCATCGTCTTTGCTCCTGGCATATCGAGAAAAATATGCAAAGGCACCTGCATTACAAGTCACTGGATGAGTTCAGATCGCTCCTATACTATGCCACCTCTCAAGCGAACTTTGAGCAGAGATGGACCGCTTTCTATAATAAGTGGAAGACGGATAGAACTAAAGAGTGGCTTGACAGGATGTACAGGAAGAAGAGACTTTGGGCAGCTTCATATCTTTCCGATGGTTTTTTCCTTGGTATGCGAAGTAACCAGAGAAGCGAAAGCCTCAACTCCTGCCTTCACCTACACCTGGACTACGGTATGACAATAGTTAATTTGGTTGTGCATTATGAGAACTGTATAGTTCGCCTGCGTGAGAATGAGGCGTACGATGACTGTGAGGCACACCAAAAAGAACCACCGTCGGTTACTGAATATAAGGCACTTGAGGAGCATGCCGCCAAAGTATTCACACCTGCTAATTTTTACATCCTGCAAGATGATTTGCACAAGATGGGTCAGCTGGAGATATTTGAGACGCTCGTGGGAATTGAGCGCCAGACATATATGGTGACATGGAAGGATAACCACAAGTTCATGTATAATGTTGTTTATGAACCAGGTAACTCAGAAGAAACTATAACATGCAGTTGTCTTAGGATGGTTCGGAAAGGCCTGCCATGCAAACACATTCTTTTTGTTCTCCATCATCTGAGCATAACTGAAATACCAAAGTGTTGTGTCCTTCATCGGTTGTCAAAAAATGCGAGAGATGGATTGCCTGTGCAGCGGAAGAGTGATATGTTTGGATGGGGTTGGTCAGGGCCATTAGAGAGAGACCGGTATAGTCAAATAAGCATAAAAACCGCAGAGGCAGCTCATGTTGCAGCAAATGATCCCTTCTTGTTTGACGAGTTGATGAAGTGTCTAGACAACATAATAGCGCAGAAAAAGATACCAGAGGAGGAACTTATAGGAAGTAGAAGGTATGCTAAGCTTAAGAAGGAGGCAAGTCAAGCGCAACAAGTTGAGCCTGGTATTGGTGATCCTGAGAAAGTTTCGACGAAGGGTGCACCTAAGAAGGGGCGGTCAAAGGGGGCCCCCGATGTTACAAAGAATGGTAGGCCAAAAGATTTTACAGAGAAAAAAAAGTGGTCCTTTGTGCAGTCTGTGTAGTCTACCAGGTCATAACAAGGCTACATGTTGAAAAAACCAGAAGTAAGATGCTACCTTATTATTTTTTGTTATGTTGGTACTTCGGTTTTACAAACTATATTTTCTCACCCATATTTTTATGTTATGTTCAGGAATTGGGCGTAGAGAAGCATCTTGCTATGTTGGAAGAATAAAAATAGTCGCATGAGTCTAGTCCGAATAAACTATGTTGTTTCTTGTTCGTACTTGTGTGGCAGAAAACTTTATGTCTCGATTTATTTATGTGTGATGAAAATACTTATGTGAACATATGTGATATGACACATCATATTTGTTTAATGAATTGCCATCTTATTTGTACTGCTATGTGAAAGAGTTCACAGTTTTAATATGCTGCATTTTTGTTACTGTACCTGTTGCAAAAAACATGGCCGACCGTCGTTGTGCAAAAAAACATAGCCGACCGTCGTTGTGCAAAAAAATGCCCGACCGGCTGCTGGACCGCAAGTTGGGCTATATTCCCAACCCAAATCAAGCCAACGAGGCGACTCGGGAGGTCCATATAAAGCCCATCAAGGGCCCAGCAGCCGGGTCCAACAGGGCGGCGATTTCAAGCAGTACTAGCAGAGGAGTTCGACCTGTGTAGCACGCCGGCATATTTAAGCTGGTCCTCACCCCCGTAAGCTTCCGAGGTGGGACTAAACTCCTTCGTCGGGCGCGCCAGACGACGATGACTGGGCCGGGGAGGGGCGAGGCTGGCCCTGTCGTACTGGGCCGACATGGGCCGGGCGGCGACGTTGCAAGAAATGGAGCCTCGTCAGCGTTGCGTCGACCGCATCGCCTTATTTAATCCCACCTCGCCAACGGAAGGGCGCACCGACCGGCTTAAATAGCCGCGTCGGCTGTTTCTCTCGAACTCCTCTGTTCAAGCTCCTTGTCAGCCCCGTTGGCCTACTTGTGGGCCCTTGTGGGGTCCGCATCGACCGCCCGAGTCGCCTGTCGGCTAGATTTTGGTTGGATGCACAGTCCCTGGGTCCACAAGGGAAGGTCGGGCTGTTTTTTTTCTAGTCAAATTTTTTTAGCAAACGAGGAGGCGTCCGCCTGCATTTATATGTGCATCTAAGAACCAACAAACGGCGGCTGGCATTATCATCACATAATAATATTGCACATAAAGCCAGCCGTCTGCCTCCATTTATATGAAACTCTACGAGCCAGCAGACGGCGGCATCATCATCACATAAGCATATAGCACATAGCAGCTTAACATATATAGTTGGAAAATAAATATTGTAGCTAGTACCGACGACGGCACCTTTATTTAGTTGCGGACGTGCATAATCATGCCCATTACAATAAGAAATGTCATAATATCAAAATTGTTCCTAGTGCCGTCAACGGCACATTTATTTAGTTGCGATAATAAGAAAAAGAATGTTCTCGTAGCCAAAAACCCATCAACAAACTAATTCTTGTCCATGATCTTCAAAATCTTCTCTTTCACAGTTTCCATCGTGTTGCACTCTGAAAAAAGTATTTCAGCTAGAATGCGTCCCCTTGAAGCATTCACCTCAGCTTGATCAAACTCAAATATCCATTCATCTCCGTTCCAGTTTTGAATGCATTTCACCACAAACAGACCACAAGAAACTCTGTAAAAAACCTCGAGTCAGGCATTGCTGTGTAAGAGAAGTACTTAGAACTTAAACAGTTGAACATACCCATCCTTTTGTAACGGCATATCGTACTCATTTATTGGCCATGAAGATACGTCTGGATGTTCCGTTTGTACAAGGGAGTTCACCTCCAAGGTATCTTTAGCTATTTCTGCCCTCTGAAATATAGATGTGAAGTTCATATGAAGTACATAACTAATTAGTACTATCTATCTTGTTACATGTAAAGAAAGAAGCTTACCAGCTGCCTTATTTTTTTAAGAACTGCCTTGCTACATTTACCAGTAGAATTTAAAACTTGAAACTCTTTTTTCTTGTTGTGCATGAGAACTGTTATCCAGTGACTTTTTTCCACATGAAAAGGAAAGTATGCCTACAACAAAGTTTAGTCAAGTTCTTGGACACACAATTAGTTATGTACTATGAAGGATCATACAAATGTGAAATACCTTATCTGTAATGAAATACTCCTCATTAACTCTAGACACCATTTTATTTTGGTTTGTGAAATGCTCCATAAAATGGTGCTTAGAGTTCTTAACCTTTCCTTCAGCACGAAGAATAAGCTAGTGTGACACCCAAGATGATAAAATGTGACGGCCAGGACGAGGATTATGGGTCTGCATATGGTTGCAATAACTATTGATGACCTGAAAATAACATAACAGCAATACTCCTCTTAGAAAAAATTAAATATGACATGTACAACTTCATATAATTGTTGTAATACTTACACCGCCATGCAACCATTTTTTCGCAATGATGGCTTGAAGCATATCAGGTGTACATGTTTCCCCAGCAATTCCTATCATGTGCACGACAGTTTTCCTACTAAGCTTCGCCGAGTCTGATAGTGTCTTGATATAAACCTTCACGGCCTCTATGTGATCCTCAGTAATGTAATCGGTATTAATCAGAACGTCTCTTATACCAAACAAACCTAAAATATAATCAAACAATGAGTAAATAAATTGTGCATGGAAGGAATGAAATATCTTCAAAACAAAGTACATAACACTTACTTTTCTTTGGACGTTTACGTCCACCGATCTGCTGGAAGGGTGAAAGAATATGCTTTGACTTTTTTCTCTTGCGTTTCCCTTCATTCTCCTCAGTGCCACTTTCTTTCGCATTCCCATCATTCTCCTTAGTGCCACTTTCTTTCTCATTCCCATCATTCTCCTTAGTGCCACTTTCTTTCGCATTCCCATCATTCTCCTTAGTGCCACTTTCTTTCTCATTCCCATCATTCTCCTTAGTGCCACTTTCTTTCCTTTTTTAATAAGTGTGTTCAGACTATCCATACTAATCTCCTCAGATTTATCGGCACTAGAACCGTCTGACACTGCATTTATATTCTTGGGGGTTGAAGTAACTGCTGGAAAGTCATTCGTGCGTACCGTTGCAAAAGATGGGTCGGTTGAATTACCATTCTCGTCAATAACGAAGGGGTCCCCTTCATCTCCTGTACCGGGTGTGTTGAGATGCATACCTTTCTCATGTGCGGACTTCTTCCCGTTCCCATTGGTGAAGGATGCCTCCACCCCGTTGTCCATATCGTCCTTTGCAGGAGTTGATTTTACATCTGGAAAATATTTTGACGGACCATACCTCCTCATCCAGTTCTCACTGTGCTCCACAAACTCAACATCACTAAACCCTCTATTTGTCTTGAAGACAAGACCTTTGTTCTCCAGCTCCTCCAGTATTATCTGCAATAACACATGGGAAGCAGTAAGTACATGCAAAGAATATGAATAATCTCATGTAATTTGAATAACACATCGCTAATTACCTCAACACATTTTTTAGGGACAAGGCGAATTTCTTTCTGCATGTCTTTGATGCTTTTCATAATTTGATCTAAGGTCGTATCCTTGCTCGATGAAGCCTCGTCTCTATTATCCTTCCTTTTCCGCGAACGACCTGTTCTATCAACTGGCTCAGATTCTTCCTCCACAAATTTCTCCTCTTGAGCAATTATCATCTGTCTGTGCTTCTCACTTATTATGTCATCAACCTGTGCCATGTTAAATCATTTTAAATTACTCACCATGAAAAACGTTCCATAACTCCATGCATGCAAACCATAAATACTTACCCTCCCATTCCCGCGGCCGTACGATGTGTCGTACGCATCACGCTTCATAGCCTCGACTTCTGGCCAGTTAAGCATCAACGGATACTCATGCGCCAGTGGATCAAAAGTCTCGTCATCAAGTGGCTGCACTTTCTCCCAAAACAAGTACTGCATGAACATGAAATATATTAGCAATCTTAACAGTCCAGACTATAGTTCGAAATAACATATATATAACATACAATTTACCTGTATGAGAGCAAGGTTTCCCACCGGCCATGTAAAATTTGTACGATCCGATAAAGTCTTCATGATGCCATCGACGCAAACGCGTAAAGTAAACGCGTTCCAGTTAAATGATTTAATGCTCTCCACATCCTCCACTAGCTTGTAAAAAGCATTAGGAACTTCTACCGTGGAGTGTGGTGCAAGAACAGTGCCTAGAAGAACCAACATAATTCGACGCAGGAAATCATCATCATACAATCCACTAGTAGTGATGTCCTGTATAAGCTGGTCTATCATTATTTCATTCGTACTCGAATCTATGAAACGACTCGGCACCTTCACTTTTGCCTTTAGCCCCCCTTTACCTAAAGCTTTCATGGCATCTCTGCCCTTGTTCACTAGGCCAAAAATATCAAACACATCTTCAGCGCGCAATGATATCGCACCGTTTCTTGATGGCATAATGAACCTTTTTGTGTCCACTGTGTATGATTTAATCATAAACTTTAGCAGACACTTGCGCATGAGCACACTAGGAATCATCAACATTTGTCCTAGTCTAGTGCTTGCAAATCATTTTTTTTGCCTAGAGGTCAGTTTGCTGACGAGGAGACACCACTTCTCAACAGAACAGAAAATCTGTCCGTAGTCCTCCATCACTACGAATAGGAGCAAATAACATATTAGCTACTTTTCATGTGTACATGATGAACATGATAATTGCATCGTTGAAAAAACATAAAAATTACATCCCACCAGTACGGCCGTCGGTGGCCGCGGCGGGGGGGGGGGGGGGTGTGCTGGTGGTGATGACGACGCCGACTGCGTGCTGTGGAACCGCGGCCGCCTACGTCAGAATCTTCGGCTGACGTGATGTAGACGGACGACCACGTTGGATGGCGTGTTGTCGATCGGTGGGCGGTGGATTTAATGTTCTCCAACGGCGGCGGACGGACGGCGGATGAGGTGTTCTCCACCGGCGGCGGACACACGGCGGAGTGGCGTCACGGGGCCAGAAGGGGTGGATGGACGGCGGCGTGCTGAAGAGGACAGGGTGAGGGGTGTCAGGGGATCGGGGGCAGATGGCGGCGTGGTTTAGGGCGTCGTGGGTGACGAGGGCATATGGCGGCGGGCGTGCCAGGTGCTAATCACGATAGATTTGGTCGGGCCCGCGTCGCTTCTGTCTCCACTGCCGTACGCAATGATTGGGCCGGGCCCCAGACGACACGGGTTGATTAGCGTCGGCGTGCAGTAGTCCATGCATGGTCATATCTTATGATATTTTTTTAACTTCAAACGGAAAACAAATTATTTTTAAATATGGTTCCCAACTACGGTTTTTTTTCTACTCCGTCAAACGTCATGACACTTTTTCCAAACGTTGCCATCACCATCCACAGAACACACGCCAATTCTCGTATTTTTCCGGCGCTCGGCGCATTTTCTAGGGTTTTCCAGGTCGAAAATCGCAAAAACACTGCCCGGATGTGATGCAACGTCCGTTTTGTGTCCGTTTTCGTTCCAACCCTGCGTGGGAGCCTATGTTGGCCGTGCCCACATGTACGCACACTTTGGTGCAATTGCATGCATGCGATCACGTAGCCCCAGTGCAACCAGCTACTTCTCGGTCTGCCGGGGAGGGGGTTCCCAACTACGGTTTTTTTTCTACTCCGTCAAACGTCACGACACTTTTTCCACACGTTGCCATCACCATCCACAGCACACACGCCAATTCTCGTATTTTTCTGGCGCTCGGCGCATTTTCTAGGATTTTCCAGGTCGAAAATCGCAAAAACACTGCCCGAAAGTGACGCAACGTCCGTTTTGTGTCCGTTTTTGTTCCAACCTTGCGTGGGGGCCTACGTTGGCCATGCCCACATGTACGCACACTTTGGTGCAATTGCATGCATGCGATCACGTAGCTCCAGTGCAACCAGCTACTTCTCGGTCTGCCGGGGAGGGGGTTCCCAACTACGGTTTTTTTCTACTCCGTCAAACGCCACGACACTTTTTCCACACGTTGCCATCACCATCCACAGCACACACGCCAATTCTCGTATTTTTCTGACGCTCGGCGCATTTTCTAGGGTTTTCCAGGTCGAAAATCGCAAAAACACTGCCCGGAAGTGACGCAACGTCCGTTTTGTGTTCGTTTTCGTTCCAACCTTGCGTGGGGGCCTACGTTGGCCGTGCCCACATGTACGCACACTTTGGTGCAATTGCATGCATGCGATCACGTAGCCCCAGTGCAACCAGCTACTTCTCGGTCTGCCGGGGAGGGGGTTCCCAACTACGGTTTTTTTTCTGCTCCGTCAAACGTCACGACACTTTTTCCACACGTTGCCATCACCATCCACAGCACACACGCCAATTCTCATATTTTTCTGGCGCTCGGCGCATTTTCTAGGGTTTTCCAGATCGAAAATCGCAAAAACACTGCCCGGAAGTGACGCAACGTCCGTTTTGTGTCCCTTTTCGTTCCAACCTTGCGTGGGGGCCTATGTTGTCCGTGCCCACATGTACGCACACTTTGGTGCAATTGCATGCATGCGATCACGTAGCCCCAATTCAACCAGCTACTTCTCGGTCTACCGGGGAGGGGGTTCCCAACTACGGTTTTTTTCTACTCCGTCAAACATCACGACACTTTTTCCACACGTTGCCATCACCATCCACAGCACACACGCCAATTCTCGTATTTTTCCGGCGCTCGGCGCATTTTCTAGGGTTTTCCAGGTCGAAAATCGTAAAAACACTGCCCGGACGTGACGCAACGTCCGTTTTGTGTCCGTTTTCGTTCCAACCTTGCGTGGGGGGCTACGTTGGCCGTGCCCACCAGTACGCACACTTTGGTGCAATTGCATGCATGGGATCACGTAGCCCCAGTGCAACCAGCTACTTCTCGGTCTGCCGGGGAGGGGGTTCCCAACTATAGTTTTTTTCTACTCCGTCAAATGTCACAACACTTTTTCCACACGTTGCCATCACCATCCACAGCACACACGCCAATTCTCGTATTTTTCTGGCGCTCAGCACATTTTCTAGGGTTTTCCAGGTCGAAAATCGCAAAAACACTGCCCGAAAGTGACGCAACGTCCGTTTTGTGTCCGTTTTCGTTCCAACTTGCGTGGGGGCCTACATTGGCCGTGCCCACATGCACGCACACTTTGGTGCAATTGCATGCATGCGATCACGTAGCCCCAGTGCAACCAGCTACTTCTCGGTCTGCCGGGGAGGGGGTTCCCAACTACAGGTTTTTTTCTACTCCGTCAAACGCCACGACACTTTTTCCACACATTTCCATCACCATCCACAGCACACACGCCAATTCTCATATTTTTCGGGCGCTCGGCGCATTTTCTAGGGTTTTCCAGGTCGAAAATCGCAAAAACACTGCCCGGAAGTGACGCAACGTCCGTTTTGTGTCCGTTTTCGTTCCAACCTTGCGTGGGGGCCTATGTTGGCCGTGCCCACATGTATGCACACTTTGGTGCAATTGCATGCATGCGATCACATAGCCCCAGTGCAACCAGCTACTTCTCGGTCTACCAGGGAGGGGGTTCCCAACTACGGTTTTTTTTCTGCTCCGTCAAACGTCACGACACTTTTTCCACACGTTGCCATCACCATCCGCAGCACACACGCCAATTCTCGCAATTTTTTAACCCTCGACGCATTTTCTAGGGTTTCCTAGGCTAAAGTACCCTACACCGATGTTCGGACACACACTGAGCTACGTGTGTTTCCTGTCTGATTTCGTTCATATTGTGCGTGTAGGACTACATTCGGGATGCACACACACTCGCAAAATTTTGTTCTGTTACATGCATGCAATCACGTACTTTAGCGTCCTTACTATTTTATTATGTTTTACCATATTTTCGTGTACAAATTCATCATCAAATCAAAACTCTTGAATGAAAAGGACAAAAGAAATTTCACTTAAATTTCATTCAACATAGATAAAATATTTTACATAGTCGAGCGAACTCGATGATTACAAGTTCATACATAAAGTCTACTACTTAGGCTTACAACAACATAACCAAATTAAATAAAAAACACAGTAAAAAAACTACTCGTTGTCGCTATCAACGAGGTCAGTCACGGCCGGGCCGTCGCCGCCGTCATCGTCGCTGCTGGACCGGTTGGCGAGGTCGTCCCAGTCCACCGGATCATCGTCAGAATCCTCCTCCTCCGCCGGCGCCTGCTGCCACTCCGCCGGTGCCTGCTCCCACTCCTGCTGCCACTCCGGCGGCACCTGCTGCCACTCCGGCGCCGCCATCGCCGCCTGCTGCGCCGCCTCGGCCGCCTGGATTGCGGCCGCAATCTCGGCGGCCTCCATCGCCTCCGCCGCCGCCGCTGCAGCCTCTGACGCCCGTACGGCCACATGGTACCCCGGCGTGTCATCCGGGTCGCCGTCCTCGCGGAGGATGACCTGCTCCGGCGGCAAGTCTATCCCCGGCGGCGAGGGAGCGGCGGCCGGCGCGGGCGCCGGTTCCGGGTGCACACCGTGGCCGCCGCCACGTCTGTGGCGATCGTGCGGTGGAGGCGGTGCGCGAAGACGGCCGCTGCGGCCCGTCAGGTAGGGGGTCTCGCCGGCCGCCGCAAGGCGGAAGGCGGCCATGACCTCCCAATAGTCCTTCCCGCACCAAAACCGCTTCCGGCCTTCGATATTGTGCCGGCCGCCGCTGTGGTTGCGGAGCTCCTCCTCCGTCGCGCCGGGACCCGGCGTCGCGTAGCCGTCGGCGTCGATCTTCCAGTTGCGTGGAAGATGGCAGCCCAGCGGCACAAGGAGGCAGTAGCGGTGGAGCTCCAGCGTCTCCGGCACACCGATGCTCGTCGTCCATGCGCCGGGGACGTCATCGTCGGCGGCGCCGCCGCCGGTGCTGCTGCTGCCGCGGAAGAACGACATCGGGTGCGGGCAGGCGGCGACGGGCGTCGGTGGGACGGGTGTGGGCGGGGGCGGGGGAGGAGGCGGGCAGGCGACAGCACGATGGGACGGGCGTGGGCGGGGCGTCGCCGTTTTATAGCGGGGTGGGGCAGGGCGGGGGAGGAGGCGGGCGGGCGGCAGCGCGGCTATTAACGCCGACGCGTTAATGACCGCGCGGCAGGCGAGGCGATGTTTGACCGTCGGGCGCCGCGAACGGCGCGTCCGGAGGGGGCAGGCCAGGCGGCGGGCCGGTCGGGTGGCAGGCCAGGCGACAGCGGCAGCGGCGGCGCGGCAGGCGAGGAGCTGACAGCGACGACAGGCGGCAGCGGTGGCGTCCGGCAGGCGCGGCGGCAGCGGAGGCGTCCGGCAGGCGGCACGCGCATGCAACCGCCTACGTGCATGCGCGCCTCGGGCGCCCTGATTGGCGGACAGGTGCGGGCTGGCGTGCGGTCGGGGGACGTGGGCGGGTGGGGCCGCGACGGGTGCGGCGCGACGCGTTGACTGCGGGGACTGCCGCCGTGATCGCGGGCGGGCACGTCTGCATGCCTGCCACGTCACCAGGCGCGTGCAGTCGGCCGGTTTAATTTTTTTTCCCTCCCGGGCCGGCGGGCTGTATTCATATACGTATTGCTTCGCCTGTTGTTTTTTTTCGGGCGGTCGGGCCGGCGGGGGAAGCTTTTTCAAAATATGCCCATCCTACCCTTTGTTATGAAGGGGTATTGGGCAATCTCGGCCGTTCTTGTGTTTATAGGGGGTCTAGCGAAGCGGAAGTGTTCTCATTATTTTATGTATGAGAGGGTGTGTACTACTAGTATGGTTAACTTAGGCAGAAGCTAGTTAATTAATTGAAGTGTATTGGGTACACACACGCCTCAACTCTACAGATCTGCGGTTAATTAGACTGAAATTAACCAGCTAACACTAGTCGGTGAATTTAAAAACAGATGCATATTTTCCCCCTTTATGAAAGATGGATTCTTCTAAAAAAAACGGACTACCGCTCAAACAGCAGAACTGGTGGAAGAACAGCTAGTACACTGGTACAGCTATACAGCTAATTGACTCGTTCATCCATATAACAAATAAATGAAGATAAGACGTGTAACCATATCACCGTCCCCTACATGGATCCAAGTCCCTAACCAAAACCATTGAAGAAAAGCACATATGAACACACGCCATTCCATTGACCCACTCCACATACGCTTTCATTACACTGCCAATGACAGCCAGCTGAACATTTGAGCAATAATCAAGAAAGCATACCCGTCCAAGAGAAATAATACAGTAGCTTTTTGGGTAAAGAAGAGAAATAATAGCTGATATGTGCACAATAATAAGATATTCTCCATAATAATATATTCCATGTGTGTTGTTTATAACATATTCTCCAAGAGTAGAATAAGATATGAGCCTTGCTGCAAGGCTGCTCCAGCTATGCCAGAGGCAGGAGGCTCCAAGAACAAGAGCCGCCCGTTGTCTCCAACCCCAACCACCCCACCCCACCCCGCCCATAATATACGCCCGCCCTCGCAAGAACACCCAGACCTCACATGCTTTGATCCCTCACCCTTCCTCCTCCTCCTCCTCTTAACCTCCGCCGCCGCAGCCCGTGCTCTCCCGTACTTCTTGGAGCCGATCATCGCAAGGTCGACCAACCAGCCACTCTTCACCGTTTCTTTGGCGCCACACCACCGCCGGTCGCCGAGATGATGATGGGGTACTTCTGGGCGCCGAGGAAGTCGGCGGCGGTAGAGAGGGACCAGAGCCTGCGGGCGGGGCTGCTCGTCGACGGAGGCAGCGGCGAGGCGGCGGCGGTGCCCAAGGGGTACTTCGCGGTGTACGTGGGCGCGGAGGCGCGGCGGTTCGTGGTGCCGATGAGCTACCTCCACCAGCCGGCGTTCCGGGCGCTCATGGAGCTGGCGGCCGAGGAGTTCGGCTTCGGCCAGGCCGGCGGGCTCCGCATCCCCTGCCGCGAGGAGGACTTCGTCGCCATCGTCGCCGCACTCGAGGCCACGGCCGAGTCGCGCCAGCGCCGGCGGAGCGCCGCCGGCAGGAAGAGCAGGAGCAACGCCACACCATGGTGATTGATCATGCTCATGCATGGCGACGTAGAAGAAGAGTTTTTTGTCCCGGTCATGTGGATGGACGCCGTGTCTTTGCGTAGCGCGAGCATGGCCGTCGCCGATGATCCGTCCGATTTCCGAATCACCATTGGTTTGCTAGTAGATAGATAATCTCTCACTCGTGTCTGGACTCTGGAATAACGATGATCTTGTAAAGGGGCCCTTCTTTTTTGTTTTCGAGCAACATCGATCTTGTAAGGGCTCTGAAACTGACAATTGAAAGATGATTTTGATTTCCATGATACATGCATGCATCCTCATGTTCCTCCAGCTGATCAGAAGATTTGAGCCAGATATTGTTCTCCAGAAATTGTGTTTTTATTTTTCTTTACAATTAAAAAGGTGTCCTTTTATGTCTACTCAAATATGAACAGCCTGTATCCAAATGGAATCTCCTGCTAGCATTCTGCAAGCTGGAGAAGCTGCACTCACATATATTCTGGTTATCTGTTTAGAATGTTCCTCAAAATTGCTATAACATGCACCTAGCATGTTCTATTGATATCTAGGAAGATACTTGCAGCTGGGACAACCGAAACAGGTGGCACAATTAACCCCATAATTCCTGGGAGAGAGGAACTTCTCCTCCTTTTACTGTTTTTTTCCTCAAAAAACTAGGAGAAACACTACCTTCTAATCTTGTGTATATGAATAGCTAGCCCCACACTAACCTATTTATCTCAATATGCATGCATGCCACATCAGCATGCGACTTGCATGGTAAAAAACTCACCTCAACATCCAATCATGCGGGAAAAAGTTCACCTCACTCTGCAAACATGTGCATGAGAATTTACATTCTGTTATGCTATTTATATTTAATAAATATTTTACAACTATACAATGATCAAACATAATGAATCATATGTAGTTTTAGTTTTACTTCTCATAGTATTACTCAAAATATCCATGTACCATACAAGCAAATATCACTAAAATATATGTTCTATGTTCTATATCTAAATAGCTAGCCTCTACTAATTTATTTATCTCAACATGCAAGCATACCACATCAGCATGCTACATGCATGGAAAAAAAGACCAACCTCAACATCGAATCATGCATGAAAAAAAAACACCTCAACTTACGAGCGTGCACGAGAATTTCTTTTCATTCCGCTATTTATATTTAATAAATATTTATATTTTACAACTATACGAAGATCAAACACAATAAATTATATGTGGTTTTTTAGTTCTCATGTTAGTACGTTAAATATCCATGTTCCATGCAAGTATATTGCAAAATATTCCCGTAACAACGTGCCAGGTATCATCTAATTATGAAGGCATGTAACATGCAGTTGCCAAAAAGTAACCATAACCACCCCCCCCCTTCCAGTTTCTCCCTCCCCTAAGGAGAGTTGACTCGGAGCTCGTGGCTCTTCTTCCTCGCATCCGACGATCAGCAAGTAGGGTAGGTTAGGAGGCTGACTCATCCTTGTACATACTAGGTCTAGGGTTTTGTTTGTTATTAGGGTACCTGGTAGTATGCCATTTAGGAGCTTCACTCCACCGCAGTCAACGGTGCGTGAATGTGACTTTCTCCTATTCTTGACGTTCTTTCATAGTGACGACTGTGGGTGTAGGATCTAGGCGAAGCTCTTGCAATAAGCTCGGGGTTGTGGCGGATCAAGCCAAGGTTGTAGACCCGTCTCTTTCTATTTGCCATCATGCTGGCAGACAAGGAAAAGACGTCACTAGCGAGAATATCCCGGGTTGTCGACAATATTTGTGTGAACTCTCATCTAGGGTTTCCCTATCTCTCACCGACGCCGCTGACGGTTCGCCTCGTCGCATGTGGTCCTTGGACCATGGAGACGCGGTGGATCCCGGCCGTTGCCGGTGGGAGGGCTCCGTTTTTAGGTGCCTTTCTGGGTTTTGTTATGGTTTGTGCCATGCTCAAGAAGATGAGGCGGTGCCGGCTTCTTGAAGATGGAATAAGGTTCTCCCCGCCTAGCCCCCATCCTGGTGATGCTTCAAGCGTCGCCGGAGGGCATGTGGAGGTGTGTCCCCGGTGGATCTCGTGGGATTCGGTCGGCGCTTGTCTTCGGTGGATCCGCCTAGATCCGGTCTTCGTTTGTCCACGTCTGTCTGTTTGCAGGTTGGATCCTTCCAATCTACGCTTCTCTTCATCGGCGAAGGTTGTTGTTCTGTTGCGCTGGTCCTATTGGGACTTAGCACGGTGATTTCGTGACTGTCTACTACAACAATGTTTGCCACCCGGCTCCGACGAAGGAGGGGCGATGATGGCGGCGTGCCTTCGGCTCGCTCCAGTGCTTGTAGTCATCGCTAGGTGGTCTATGGACCTGGATGTAAATTTTACTTCTAGTGTTCTTCGTACTACCATGACAGTTGATGAATAGATCGAAAGTTTTCTTGCAAAAAAAGGAAAAGACATCAGATCTGGGCTAGAATTTGGTCTTTTGGTTGTGGCTCGCGGAGTCTGGGTCTCTGACGAAGGTGCGGGAGCAAGTGCAGTTGCTCTTACCTGAGAAATTACCAACAGGTTTTTTTTGGCGAAAAGGGTCGAATCTATTATAAAGGTTTATGATAAACACATAGCACCTCAAACATAATGAGAATTACATCAAGGTACTCGGACCACTAAATGACAACTACCGCCCAGAGAATGGTGGAGCTACTATACTCATTGGCAACTTCGGGTTGCAGTGGTTGTTGCTCGTCTTGGTTGCACCGCCCTTGACTATTCTGGGTCAAGGGTGACCTCTCAGGGCCCCGACGTTAGGTGAGCAGCGGCTCCAGTTATTCCTCCATGTGTCTACCCATGGAGGGAGGTAGCTTGGCTTTGGCTCGGCTTTCACAACTTCTACCTTCGGCAAGTGTTGACGGTGCTGTTACGGCAATTACGGGATCCTTGATCTTATCCCCAACAATGGTGTTTCTTTTTAAAAAAAAAGGAGGCTGCTTCTGCATCATTGCAATGAACATATCAATTTTATTACAGTAATTATTAA
This sequence comes from Triticum urartu, assembly GCF_056163025.1. Classification (NCBI taxonomy): domain Eukaryota; kingdom Viridiplantae; phylum Streptophyta; class Magnoliopsida; order Poales; family Poaceae; genus Triticum; species Triticum urartu. Next base: position 93,759,965 of record NC_141878.1, read on the forward strand.
GCAGAGTACAAGATGAAGGCAACCACTGCAAAACCATTACAAGATATATATATGAAATCAAACACCATTGGCCATGTCTGCCTGGTGACAGCATGGACAAGGATTTTCATCCTGGTTGCCAAGACTGGCCCCTGAAGATACACAACAGCAAGAAGATGACGCCTCCAACAAGGTAACGACACAATTTCGCCATTGCTGAACCCGACAAATAATGACCGGCCTGCTTATGAAGGCTCAACAAGGAAGGGTCACATTACAGTCTTTTGTGTAAAGTTCTTGCACCAAGATGTAATTTTTCATTCTATTGGGGTCCTTAAAGAAGCCGCTCTAGGTCCTTCGAGACCCTTTGCTAAAAATTCAAATTATGAAAGCACAAAGCTTGACCAAGATATACATGTGTTGCTTCCTTTAAACGCAACACCAAAGGAATTCCAAAAGAGACGCATGTGAACCACTACCAGTTAGGTTCAGAATGTCATTAATCGATAAAACATCTATACATGTGAAACTACATATTGGACGGCAGCGCATGTGAAGCTTAAATGGGCTGCAAAGACTGCCGCCCATTTTGCATGCACTTTAGTTTTAATATATTTCTGCTAGTAAGAAAGTTATGTTCAAATATTTGTGAGTTAAAATATATTGTACATACAAACAATGATTAGTAAATAAAAACATTTCAATATGAACCTGTGTAATATATAAAATATATTTAGTAAAACATAAGTATTAAAAACATATAAATAAAAATTTTAAGATAATTTTAAATATTTGTAAACCATAAGTAATAAAATAATTTTCAAACATTTGTGTGTTATAAAATATAATACATACAAACGATGATTAGTAAATAAAACTTTTCAATATGAACCTATGTACTATATAAAAAATAGTTAATACGGAAATTGAAAATACTTATTAAATAAATATTTTTAATGAACCCAAGGAAATTAATACACCCGCGGATTATCTTTCAATTATATTAAATGATGAGTACACACATTTAATAAATATTATGAATATTCACGTATGTATAATTCTTACTGATAGTCAAAAAATTATACGATTTAAATATTAGACACAATTTAATATTCATTTCAACAATTTAAACTTTAAAAATTATACAAATGTGCATATAATTATTGAAATGTTCATATAATTAAATTAACATTTCTGAATTGTAACTTTAAAAATATTTTATAACTTAAATTATAAAAAATTATAATTTATAAAGTCATTTTAAAAATATGAATATTTCGAAAATAATACATGAACAATTTTTAAGTAAGTTATTTCGTTTGTATGTACAATACTTATAACACGTGAATATTTAAACGTTATTTTTATTACTGAGGTTATACTATCGATCATGGACGGCTGGTGAATTTTTCAGTTTCCATTTATTCCTTGGTTTGGCTGATGTTCACTCGAACATCACATTATAAAAATATTTTGTATGATATTGCAGCAGTTATTAGTTCATGGCCGAGTGGTTAAGAGCAACTCTAGCAGACCCCACAAAAACTTGACCCACAAAACACCTTTGCAGTTTCACGAAGATCGCGTATGCGGGTCGAAAACTAGCGCCGCCGAACAGATACTGTAAAACTGACATAAAGAGCTCCTTCCTTCAGTCCGACCGTTGCCGCCCCTTCCTCCAGCTGGCCGTGCCGGCCACGCCGGCCGCGTGCCATCGCCCATCGGTCGCGCCCCGTCCCTGCCGGTCGCGCCCCATCACCGCGCCGGTCGCGCCCAGCCTCGCCGGCCACGCCCCGTCGCCTCCGTTGTCCGCGCCCAGCCTTGCCAGCCACGCCCCGTCGCCTTCGTCGTCCGCGTCTTGCTCTATTGCCAGGCGAGTCGTGCCCCTTTGCCTGCCGCGTTGGGAGGATTCCGGCGGCCAGGCTGAGGTAATGGGAGGCCACGACGATGTCGAGCTCGTCCAATTCGAACCGGCAGCGATCGATTGCGGCGTCTAGCGGCCTTTTCCGATGTGCGGTGATGAATTCCAGCAAGTTCAGGGCGGATTCCGGCAAACTCCGCGGCGGCGTGTTTGCTCTGACGAGGCTTGACCGGTATACGGGCCCCCCTATATTCGGCCTTCCAACCTTCAGGCCTCATTCGGTTTGGAGGATTTTCATAGGAAAAACATAGGAATAAGGATTCCGGAGGAAAATTTCCTATGTATGCATTCGGTTTGTAGGAAATGCATGCAGGAATTTCGTAGGAATACTACTCATTTTCTGTGTTTTTGGAGGAAACTACACATCCACTCAAAGCTCATTTTACGCGTAGGAACGAGGCAAGTCAATTCCTTAGGATGGCAAGTGCCATCCTATCATATTCCTATACTACTCCTAATTCCTACGTTTTGATTTCCTCCAAACCGAATGAGCCCTCAAAGATACGGGTTTCGGGTGTGCATTTGTGGTGGCTCTTAAAAAATTTACGGGTTGGACTACTTTTACGGTTTCTGTTCTGAACACTTTTTTCGCCCAAAACTGTAAAACACAAATTTTTTGCGGGTTTGACCGCTTATGCGGGGTCTGCTAGAGATGCTCTTAGGCCATGTGTGATTTACTTTGCCCCTGAGGCATCGGTACGAATCACCGCGTTGCCTTTTTTAGTTTCTATTTTCCCAAGCCACAATGCCCCTCGGGAGGGCCTTTTCCGCAAATAAATAAAGACAAGGGGTTTTCTTCACAAATATGTCGCCCTCCTCTATCACTGCCTGACAGTGGGGCCATATGCACTTTGTGACTGTATTTATACGTGATGTCAAGTTAAATGACTACAATATGTATAAGCGCTTGCGTATGCAATGTGTTAAAAAACAAGATGACTACAAATCCGTATTCTTAAAATGCCAGCACCAAACTAAATGTCTAGCACAAGTTCTATGACTTGCGATGATATTATCTCTGTAATAACTTTATTTTTGGTATGTAACTTATTTTTTGATAGTTAAATTAAAGGTTAAAATTTGACCTGAAATGCAAGAGGGCTAATACACCAGGAGGAAGGTAGTACTCTACTCCTCCTATCGATTTGCAACGAATGCCAACCCTCTATCGTGGATGTTCTCGAGGGCGAGGCTCATAGTTTGACTGAAGGTGAGCCGCTTTTTTTTAGAAAAAAGGCCAGAGCCTGACTTTATAAATAAAGCCACATAGCAGCATCACGAGAATGAATATTTACAAAAATCGAGCCAAATGAATATTTACTGAAGTTTGCAGCATTTATGTAAACCGCAGTTTTTGATCTTTCATACCACCATTGTTTTTAGATGTATGTATTAACGTCTTTTTTCTTTCTCCCATTTACAGCGCAAAGAAGTTGGAAATTTCTGTAGTCCCCAAGTAAATCATTGATCGATTATATATTGCTCTTTGGTTTTAGAAAAATCAAAACATATTCCCTCTTTGTGCTATATATACTGCTCAATATTCGTTACCATCAATAATAGAATTGATAGTGTGTGTGATTTCCCTCTTTGTGCATAAATACTTAACTTGCATTTTGATATTGGCCAACCTTTGGTTACTACATACTTATCCAGTTGACTGTAGCAAGTCTTTTCTTTTGTGGAACTATAGGAAGTCTCTGTTTCATAGCATTCTATCATTGCTTTCCTTTCCTCTAGAACAAGAACACAAAGTACTTTATGAGATCTTTGGCTCTTCCTACATGAAATTTGCCATGTAACTATGGTTCCTGAAAGTACAACATAAATTTGTTTATCTAGACTCATATAATTTATTACTTGGACAAATAGCGTAAACATATTGGCCTATGGCAATGTTGCTGCAGATTCCAGTGTTCGCATTTGCCACCTTGATTTCCCTTGTAGATGGTTTTAATATTTTTTTTAGAAAAGGAGGATGACCCCCGGCCTCTGCATCTGGAAGATGCATACGGCCACTTTATTGATTATTCTCAGGACCTTACAAAGTATTACAACAATGAGTCTGAATCCATCATCTTGGCAACACATGCCGCTACTCCTATCCAAAATGATGAAGGGGTGCTAGCTGGGCCACTACCCAAACCACTCACCTAAGCCTAACATCAAAAGCCGGAAACCGAAACATATTCAGAAGCCCCAGCCGAGCCACATACCGGGTCTGGGGCACAATCCGGTCAGACGCACTCGTGTGTCGTCGCCGCCATCTTCCACATGTCCGTCTTCAGATCATATTGAGGCTTCTACCTTGTCTGGCCACTCTACCATCGACGTCACCATGACGCCAGACAGCAACCTCCTCCTGCGCGAGTCCATCTCCGCGCATCGGGCGGCGAGCCTCCGCAGCGCCATGCCACCGATCTTCGCCGCCATCAATGAGTGAGATGAAGTACCGCTCCACCACGGCATGTACAGGGTGAGGAAGGGCGAGGTCCCCATCGGAGACACGGCCGGAAGAGAAGCACCGCAGCCCCGAGACACTGCCCGGAGTTGCGACGCAGTAGATCAGGCGGGCCGCCACCAGGAACCAGACAAGCACGCCATGCACACCCAGCATCCCCATGCCCAAGTCGGCGCCTTCAAGAAGGTGACGACGCTGTGGCGCCGCCGCCGCTTAGCCACCGGGGCTAGGGTTTTCACTCGGGCGCAGGGGAAGGGGAGAGGCAGGGGAGGTTTAGCCTCGGCGCCGCCACCAAGGAGGGAATGGCGTCCGGGACGCCATCGACGCCGTGACCGCCACCGGCGGCCAAGGGTTTCCCCCGGCCAAGCACCCTGCCGCCACCTCCGAACCAGCCACATCATCAACAGGCGCGTGTACGCCGGAGATCCAGGACGGTCGAAGGTCATGCATCACGAGCGGACCAGGATCGCATCCGATCTGACGAGGGGAGCCCGGGGCCTCCCCGCGCCATGACCTGTGCCCACCGGGATCTCGCTGCCCGCGCAGCCGAGGGGAACCGGCCTACCTCACCGACGAGCACTCCCCGCCGCCGGAGAAGCGCCGTCCGCACCAGGGAGGCCGCCGCCTCAGATCCGGACCCTCACCATCGAAAGGGATGGTCAGATTGGGGGGAGTGCTGGATCCCGCCAAGTCGCCCCGCCGCCACCATCCCGGGAGCCGGCGCCGGCTTCGCCGGCCGTTCCTCCAGTGGCGGCGAGGTGGGGAGAGAGGTGGGAAGGTTGTAGGCCGCCGGGCCTGGGTTCCCCCGTCGCCGCCAGGGAGGGCGACGCGGGGGACGGGATACGCACCACGATCTCATACGGTTTTAATATGACCATCACATGGGTTAATTGGTCAGGAGGGGCCAACATCCTGCAAGATATAGTGCTGCAAAATGAATGTCGAATTTGTCCAGCTAATCAGGTGAATGTAGTACAGTACCCTTGTCTGTTCATAGCTTAGTTGTAGGTATATGATGATGGTTCATCTTGTTTCCCATCTGTGTCAAATGCCGTGGTGTATTCATGTTTCTTTTGGGTTGTTGCCTGGATTTTTACCTCGATTGTTACCGAGCTAACGAAGGAATTCCTTGGAATCTGCTGGTACTTGTGCCCATAGGTATAGATTGTGCAGTTGAAGAAGGTCGAGATAATATCAACTTCCGACATTCTTATTTTGTTGTTACTTGGTACGATTGTTGAGTATAAATGCATCTTGTTTCCAGAAGCATGTTTGACCTCTTTCCTGCTCGTGTGTAGTCTGGGGAGAGCTTGTAAGACTTGCAGGAACGGCCAAAGAAAGCTTGAGATCTCAATAGTAAAGAATTTTGTTTTTTACTGTGTTTGTGATAAAAACATGTTCTAATCATTTCAAGGGAGTGTGCAGCAGAGGACCTGTTTTTCAGAGGGATGCACCATGTATGCAGCGTCAACATAATATGAAGATTTTACTTGCATCCTCGTAGTAACTATTGCATTTGTATTTTTTCTGTCCCTATGATTGGATACAAAAATGCAAGTGTGCCAGCTGCGGGTCAATGTTTAAGGTTATTGCTGCCACTGTTTCACTGAGTGAAATATTTGTTGCTTCGTTCCAACTTAGTACTCCCTGCTCCGAACGGATATAATACAATATTATTTACTACTGTATTGGGTGTCTTGTTTTAAAAGAAAATGAAAAACTTTCATGAAATAACTCATTTGTGTCTATTTATCATAAATTCAAGATGAATGGGTGCAGCAACGCGCGCCATCAATGATCTAGTACCTTTAAAAATTGCATACTACAGTACTGCTTTGCTTCTTCCAAATGAAGTAGAATACCTGCTCGCCCGGAGACCGCCTCCCCGCCGGCCTGAGGAGATGCCAGGGATGGGAGTGCTTTCCCACCACTACCATCCCTCAGTCGAGGCAAACGCCGAGGGAGATGGATCACATGTCGCCCTCAGCCAGCCATTGAGAAGGTTCCATACCACGACGAGAAGAGAGACTGCAGGCAGATATAGTTGGGACGTCATCTCAGTTTTCTGGTGTCAGGCTGAGGCAGGCAGTGCGTACAAACATTTTAGATTTTACCTGTAACTTGAACCTCTGTACTGAGCATCCTCCCCCCTGCTCACTCACTGCCTACCTTGCCCGCGCCATCTTGAGTACGCGGTCAAGGTCGGCAAACCCTCGTTCTCTCTTCTCTCTATCAATAGAATGATACGCATCAATGCGTGTTCGTGAAAAAAAAAGGCCGAGGCAGGCAGCATGTACAATACCTCCTTGCTTCGAGACCGCCTGGTTGCGTGCGAAGGAGAGGCTAACCCTCAGCCAATCATGGAGAAGGTTCCTTCCAAACCACGAGGAGGGGAGACACTTGAGACAGACCCTGAGACTCCATCTCAGGAGCACCGGAGGGCAGAGTCCACACCAAGGAAGAGTCGTGAAGCCATCCCCTCCGTGCCAACGGGTCAGCCAGGCAGGCCAAGATTATGCATTTCGGGGCGCAACTTGGTTTCCGCAAGGCACATTGTCCGCGTGCGTGAGTGCACCGTCCTTGCCACCGGCACAGCACATGCTCCAAAGGACCGTGCTCCGCCACCGAGGATGTATTACCGAAGAATGCACTGCCGAGGACGGAAGAGCGGTGACGGCCGCGGTAGGGTCACCGAACGAGAGAAATTCCCAAGAGGGCAAACAGATAACATACTGAATGATTTTACCATGCAAGTATTTTCCTTAAACTGGCGCTATTGATATGTGTAAAACTGTACGGCGTCTTCCTTCGAAAACTGCCAGTGACATCCGAGCTATAAATTTCCCGAGAACCAATTGGACAACAAGAGAGGTGCTAGTTTAGCGCATCCAGATATCTCAAGGGAGAGTCCATGTGTCAGCAAGCGGTTTAACAAGGCAACTGTGCCAGGTTAAAGCATTGAATTCACTCGAGCTGTTTCTGATTTAGTATTACTTGCTGCTTAAGTAAATCAGGACAGAACTATTGGGTACTGACTGCAAGTCTGAAGATCAACTGAGACACATGGAGTTGACATCTCATTATTGCAAGTGTTGAGCAAGAAAGCAACCAAAGTGTAGACAGATTGCAGAGGTCATATGGAATAGGAGAACAAAGAATAAGTGAATTATTATTTATGCAGGTATTTTTGTGTGCCTAACACACTTGTTTTGAATCCTTCATTTTTACTCAAAAAGAATGCAGCTCGCAGAAGCTCATCTTATACGACAGTTCAAGGGCGTCCATGTGTCAGGAAGCAGCTTAACAAGATATCTGGACTTACCAAGTTAAAGCATCCACTTCCCTTGACGGTTGCAGATTCATTGAATGGTTGTCTAAGCAAAGGGTTCTGATAACGCCCACACGTGTGGCATACTAGACCATCCGTCCACACATCATGTGTCGCGTGAGCAGGAGACAACTCACATGGGTTGTGTGTGGGCGAACATTAGAATTGCCCACACATGTGGGCGCGGTTATTTCGTGCTACACGCTCAATAAGTACTACTCATCCCCATCTCGCGCGTGTGGCACAAAGCAAATCCGCCCGCACGTCCTGACGCAGTTACGTTAGGTACCCGCGGGATGACGATTTAGTTGTCATCCGGGATGACAGATGTAGTTATCTGGGATGACAAATGTAGTTGTAAAAGCATGGCAACTTTCTCTGTTTTGATTAACTATAGTTGCCATGTCTAATTTATGGTAGTTGATGCGTGTAATCAAACCATAGGTGCCGTGTGTGATTAACTACTTGCCACTGATGATCAAACAATAGCTGTCATGTGTGTTTACCTAGTTGCCATGTGTGGTGCAACCATAGTTGTCATGTATGGTTAATCATAGTTGTCATGTGTGTTTATCTGGTTGCCACGTACGTGCAACTGCAGTTGCCGTCTAGCAACGAATTATAGTTGCCGTGTGTGTTTACCTAGTTGTCATGTACGCGCAACTGCAGTTGACATCCAATAACATACGAGTGTCATGTGGGCGAAAAGCAGTTCGCCCATACGCGCGTGAAATAGATGGTGGCTGTGTGGGCAGAAACTAGTTCGCCCACATAAAGCAGCTAGCAAACCGCGTGTTGCGGGGCATGTGAGCGAACTATCCAACGCCCACACACGTGATGATGCCGACGTGGCACTCAGATTCTAACAGATCCTTTAGGATTCATGAAAAACAGAATCAACATGGATCAAGACGTGTGGGCGATGTGCAAGCATGTCACACGTGTGGGCGTTATCATTTGGGTAAGCAAAATAAGACAGAAACATTGGGTACTGTCTACATGGTAGGAACCAAAGTTTGAAGATCAACTCAGACACTTGGAGTCGACATCTCATTATTACAAGTGCTGAGCAAGAAATCAAACTAGTGCGAACAGAATGAGGAAGGAAGTCTGTACAATACTTGCCCGCTTCAAGTTCGCCTACTTACGTGGGAAGGAGACGCCGGGGGGGTGCATGGCCTCCAATCTTCCGCCGAGGGAGACGGATCACATGACGCCCTCATCAAATCATGGAAGAAGGTTCCAAACCACGACGTGGGGAAACACTTCAGACAGATGCTGAGAGAGACGCCATCTCAGGAGCACCGAGGGCAGAGTCCACACCAAGGAGGGTCGTGAAGCCATCCCTTCCCCTCCGTGCCAACTTGGCCAAGATTATGCATTTTGGGGCTCAACTTTGGTTCCCGCAAAGCACATTGTCCACGGGCGTGCACCGTCCTTGCCACCGGCAAAGCACATGCTATCCCAAGGAGCACGTGGCGACTGAACTGAAGACGCACCCAAGAGTTCACTCAATATGGAAGGGCAGCGGTCCATAAGAGGAGCCAAGAGAACAAGCAGCTAACATACTGAATAATTTTACCATGTACTGTGCTATGTATTCTCTTCCCATGTGTAAACTGTACGCCCGTCTTCCCTCCTTTTCCTGGAGCTCTCAACATTTCAAGTCTCAAAAACAAGTTGCAAGACAGTGGACAACGCTGCAATATTCTTTCTGTGGTACATCAACAGAGCACATGTGTGAAGAACCAATTGGACAACAAGAGAGGTGCTAGTTTAGAGCATCCAAAATGTCTCGAGGGAGCCAGCAAGCAGTTTAACAAGGCATCTGTGCAGACTGTGATAGGTTAAACCATTGACTTCACTTGAACTGTTTCTGATTTAGTAGTGTTGAATACTAGCTGCTTCACAAGTAAATCAGGACAGAACTATTGGATACTGGCTACATGGCACATGCGAACACAAGTTTGAACATCAACTGAGACACATGGAGTTGACATCTCATTATTGCATATTCGCAACAACAACAAAAGACATCTCATTATTGCAAGTGTTGAGCAAGAAAGCAACCGGAGTGTGGACAGATTACAGAGGTCAAACTATTCCTTACATACGGAACTGGAGAACAAAGAATAAGTGAATTATTATTTATGAAGGAGTTTTTACCTAAGATAAGATACTCATTTCGAATCCTTCAATTTTTACTCAAAAAGAATGCGGCTCCTTCATTACGCCCTCTTATACAAACCGCCGAAGCTCATCGAAGCTCGTAGACGATGAACTCTTCCTCCTCTTCTCCTTCGAAGAATCGAGAACCAAGAATGGAACAAATAATGGACAAGTAAAGCTCATAGCCGACGAACTCTTTCTCCTCTTCCCCTCAGAAGAACCAAGAACCAAGAATGGGAACAAATGGACAACGGAAAACAAGTGGCCACCACCATCATGTGCACAAGATCCCATGCTCCGAAGAGCTGTAGGACAGGGCCTCCTTCTTCCCGCCCACAAGCCTCAGGATGCCCTCGAACACCTCCACGTCGCAGGGGATCCTCAGGGCGCCCTCGTGCCGGAACCCGAACTCCTCCTCGGCCTCCCTGAGCAGCTCCTCGAACGCCCAGTGCCCGAGGTACTCCGTGGGGATCACGAACCTCCTCATCTCCTCCCCGACGCACACCGCGAAGAAGCCCCGCGGGACGCCGGCAGCACCACCGCCACCACCGTGCCTGCTGCCGGCCTTGGGCGTGAGCGCGAGCCGCTTCCACTTCCTGAGGAGCTGCTGCAGCCTCACGATGTCCCTGATCTTGTTGCTCGCCCTGCCTTGCTCCCCCATTGCCAGTGTGTGTGTGCGTGTTGGTGTGGGTGTTGGTGTGGGTGGGTCTCTTGTCTCAGGCTGCTGCTGCTGCTGCTGCCTCCTTGGCCTGGTGCAAAGAGTTGTAAAGGGACTGACAATATATAGGGGCTTGGATTGGACGAGTGTTGAGTCGCGGGTTAGCGTGTTCAACGGGTTAGCTCTGATGTTCTAATCAATGGCTTGATACGAGGCTTTGTTTAAGCCCCGGAGCTCTGTTTTATATGCTCTGCTCTTAGGATGATACTAAACTAATGCAAAGCGAAACAACGGGCCGGCACCACTAGTTTCTGGAGTTCTTTGCTATCTTCATCAGATTGATTACCTGTAACTACCATAGTTAGCAAATGTAGTGCAAACTCTGAAGGACTCTACTCCCTTCTGCAGTGAAACCAGAAGCACTTACTTTTCTTCCACTTCACTGGCTCGACATGTGTTTGCATGGGAGAAGGTAAGCTCAGCACCATGCTGCCCTAAAAAGGGGAGAAAGAAAAAGGTTACAAAGATAAACATACCATCATGTGATTATTTGGCTACTAGGTTGCTGAAGAAAGTAAAACAAGTACAGCAACTACTAGGAACTAGGGTATCCTTATGTTATGTCGTCTGATCAACTGAATTTGGTCGAGGTAAAGGCAAGGAATGTTCAGTGCGAAACCGATGAAAGATTCCTGACGTTTTGGACACGGCCACTGGATTTTATTCTATATTTGTGAAGAGGTTGTTCTTTCAATATCATGTCAGAAACCTGACCTCTCAAAGTGCGATCCAACTGATGGAAGATTCTCTCATCCCCTGCTAATGATGAGCAATCAGCGCCCGCTCTGCTCCGCTTATCTGAGCAACCACCACCATGATTTGCTTCAACCTCATCATTGCTGCAAGGCCAAATAACAGTTCATGTATCGGAAAAGGACTGCTCTAGTCCTAGCTTTAGGTGGCAGCGCGAACTGCCCGTCTACTCTTGCAGGTTTTAGTGTTTGACTCTGAAACAAAAAGGTGCTTGCGGAATATAGTATATTAACGGATTTGGATTTGTTTACTCCTCTGTTTTCCTTCTGGTAATCATTCACGGATTTGGGGGTTATTGTGTCGATGTCGTGCTCAAACTTCACGATATTCTGTAATTCCCACGTTTAGTTCACTCCTGAAGGCAAAGTTCCGCTGCATCCATGTTCACCTGAAAAGGAGAGGCTTCTGAGTTTGAGTTTTGGGCAACAAAAACAGAACAATCTACGCTGTTGCTAATTCGAGAGATTTCTGCTCCCAGGAGGACATGAGCGATGACATCATGTTTGTAGAAGTAAACTAATAACAGGGATTCTCTGCAAGACAACAAGTTAGCCAAATTACGCATATCGGTACAGCGAAGTACTACAGTACAATCAGAAGATGTCCATTTAAGCAACCAAGAACTAAGGCAGATCACTCTTATAAGATAACATACAGCACGTACCTTTAACTAGAGAGATATATGAATCAGATGGCTCTCTATTCTGGCCTGTATACCACAAAGTTGGAACTCCTTTCCAGTCATCAGGGGCAGCACAGGACATCAACCGCAATACCTGCATCTGAACTTGAGCAATTCTTTCGTTCTGTCCACACATCTCAAACGAGATGGAAATTGCTGTCAGAACCAAGGTCACATCTTAAAGTAAGCAAAGAAGTTCTGCCCCTGCCACGCGGAAATTGTTGCACCAGATGCATAACTGAAGTAACTGTTGCTCCCCTTCTTTCTTAAGGTAACATGTCATGCACATGGCAACTGAAAACATGGCATCTGAGCAGATCAAGGTACCAGAGATCAGGCTGCACATGCCATTGGCCACATAGCTGACACAAATCACCCAGATCCGGCACAGACTTCCTTGATAAGCAAGTTGGCGTGGGTAGCACTGGCACATGCATGGAGATCACTTCCATATTCTCAGGAGATAATCACTGATAGCCTGAAAGATGAATATTGGAAATTTATATTCTTCTACCTACAGAAGTGGTTATAGTATGGCAGATGCTTTATTCTGGAAGAAACCGAGTCACAGCAGAAAACACATAGGATAAAATGTCAACAGTAGATGATAACAATCACTTGCATAATATATTCTCACTACAGTAACTATGGATTTAGCTTTTACTGAAGCTAAATCCATAGTTACTGTAGTAAGAGGATAAAAAGGGACTTGCATTATCTACCTTGTCTGACGGGACCGAAATATGTAAATGAAATTTTAAAATACATGGTCACTTTCTGCAGTCAGACCTACCAAATCTATTCAACCAACCAATCAGGAAACTTTATGGTCCGAAACAAGCATACGCACAATGATTACCATGATAGGGACAATACACTGTCCATCAGAACTTTGTAAAGAGGAAAATTCCGATTTAGCTTCATCCATGCAGATATATATTTTTATTTTTGTGTGGCTTAAGATATAATGGTTCCGGTTAGACAGCTGTGTCTGTACTCTATAGTCCTTCCAATAACATAAAATTTGCATGTGTCAAGACATGGCTACAGTGCTATACTGACACCTTAACAATTAAATGATGAAGTACGAGACTCAGAGGAACTGGAGTATCTCACAGATAGTGATACAGCATAATCATCCAAGGACTCTATTCATGAGGAAGTATCTTGGATTGAATACCATAACATTCAGGAGACTGCAAACAATTCATTGCAGTCACATGAGACAACTCAGGGCAGTGTTGGATTTGCCATGTGTCCAGTTTCAACTGTGTTATCAGATAAAAGCACATAGAGAATTTCAATGTCAATACTCAATAGCAGCCACTTGGATCTCCTTTAATATCCACATATGCTTATTTGCTGACGCAGAAAAAAAATAATGCGATAAATGAAGCTAAAGAGTAGAACTAACTAGGATGAGTTTCTTTAGGCCGGGAAGATCAACAGGGCAAAAGTGTCTCACTGCCATTGAAAACAAGATAAATGATATAGTATGAGCTATGGATTGCAACATTAAACTCGGAGGAATTGAAGTGTCTTATGGATAGTGATACAATGTAACCATCGAAGGGTCATATTAATGACTCATGACTCATGAGAAGTATTTTGGATTGAATACCATAATAAATTGAGGATACAACATTCATTATAATCTCACAGGAGACTCCCCAGGACATTGAACTGAGTTATCAGATAAAAAGCACATACAGCAATTGAATGGAAGCAATCTATGTCAAAAGCAGCTTCTTGGATATCCTGTTATATTCCATATGTTATAAAGGAAGCTGAAGAAGATTTGTTAAGGTGGACAGAATTAAGGTAACAAAGTTAACTTGGATGAGTTTCTTTAGACTGGGAAGATGGACAAGGTAAAAGTGTCTCACTGCCATTGAAAACAGAACAGTATATTGGTACTCCCTCCGTAAAGAAATGTAAGAGTGTTTAGATCACTACTTTAATTGGTATAAGAGATTTAAGGTACAAACAATTCAGGTGGGGCTGCCTGAACAATCATGATAGAGCTCTCCAGTGTGATTGGCATTTCCACATGTATACTATTTTTTGAAGGAATACTTATAGTAAGATGACAAAGCCAGAGCACAAAAACTATGCAGCAAACTTAATCAATTACATGGAGTGCCTTTTTTTCAGCTTTCTTAAGGTAGAAGTCATACGGTAAAAGCAGAGGATGCACAATTGTTAACTGTCGGAAGCAAGAAGCGCCACAATGATATTTCCAGTCCAGAAATTGTTAACTGTCCGAAGCAAGAAGCACCGCAATGATATTTCCAGTCCAGAATGTCTCAGATTACCAATACTATACAACTAAAAACTGGTAACAAGATTGACTGTAAACAAATATGAAGAAGTTGAGCAAGTGTTGCAAAATTGTCATATTATTCTAGCCACCAAGCAGAAGGCGAACAAATATCAGATGATCTTTTTGCAGTGCACTTTCAGCAGCAAGAATGAACTAGAAATATCGACACCTCAAACTTCTTAGATAGACAACATTCTAGCACAAGCATAGTTGCACATACATTGCCAGGAAGACAGACAGAGCTAGTACATTGGGTCCATAACTCCATTTCACTAAGCAACCTTGCAAATGCCGCTGGAATTGCTTCTGGAATTGAAATGAGACTCCATCCTATCTCACTGAGCAACCTTGCAAATGTCCTCATACTCAATAGCCTTGAGAACTTTCCCATCATAGAGGCCCTTTTCAACCTGCAGTTTGGCGGAGAATCTCTCTGTGTCCACTGAGAGCAGCCTTGCATTCGAGCCCCGGTAAGCCCCGTTAACAATCCGCACCAGCCCACCAATCTGCGGGAGGACAGTCTCAAGCTCATCCTGGTCGACCCTGAGAACATGCTTGCTCTCCAGCATCTCAATCTCCCCGACATACTTATCAATCACCCTCTTCACCAACCCCTTCTGCTTGTAGTACCCCTTCTCGGCCAGCGACTTGCTCATCACCTTGACAACGATACCAGGGCACAGCCAGTAGTCCTTCCGGTTGCTCCGCTCCTTGGCCTTCTCCTCCTCCTTCATCAGATCATCAATTGCCGACCTCCTGGTGTCTGTTGCCTTCCCTGCAACTTTCGCCTTCTTGTTGGGCACCTCCTCCTCTTCCTCCTCGAAGCCAAATTTCATCTTTGGCTTATCATCAAAAGGATTAATCTTAGGCGGCGGCACAGCCCGCTGGAGCGCAATGGCAATCTTCCCAGTTGGCTTATTGGCCTCTTTCCCCTCCTCCTGATGTTCTTCCTGATCATCCTCGTCTGATCCCGAATACTCATCATCCTCGCTGCCGAGGTCATCATCAGCATTAGCATCATCGTCTTCTTCGCCATTAGCCTGGGCTTTCTGTGCACGCTCGATCTGACGGGCAATCATGAGCTCCTGGCGCTCGTCCTCGGCGAGGTCGGACTTGACCCTCTTGCGCTTGAGCCTGGCCTTGATGGCCTGCTCCGAGTCGCGGTCGATGTAGGTGATGAACCAGCCCTTGGGCGTGTCCTCGACCTTGGCGTGGCCCTCGCGGCCGAGGAACTTGACGAACTCGGTGAGCGTGGCCCAGCGGGTGGAGTTCATGTGCACGTGGTGGCGGTCGGCGATGAACTCGTTGTAGATGACGGTGGCGGCGACGCGGGAGCTGCGGTGGGCGCGGCGGAGCAGGGTGAGGAACTCCTCGAGGAACTCGTCGGAGAAGCCCTCAACGACGCGGTCGGGGGCCTGGCCGAAGATGGCCATCTGCCGCTGGTGCGACTCCGACATGCAGTGGCACTTGAAGCCGTTCTCGTCGCGGCACTGCTTCTGGCACATCTGGCAGTACCACCGCAGCTTCTGCAGCCCCTTGGCCTTGATCCGGTTCGCGATCGCCTTGGGCGTCAGGAAGTCGCTCTTCCCCATCGCGCCGCCTGCGCCGCCGGCGCCGCCGGGAACGTGCGGAGGGGAGGGGAGTGGGTTTGCGAGGGGCTGGGAGCGGCGCGCGGCGAGTGGGGGCGCCGGGTTTGGGTCGGTCGGCGGGCGGCGGCGGTGGTTGGCGGCCGGAGAGATCCGCGAGGGCAGGCAAGCGGTGGATTAGGGATTGGGGATTGGACTGTGGAGTCGGTTTGGAGACGTGGGGATCTCGAGGACTTATTAGCAAACCAGCACGTACCCAGTCTGACACGGTGGCTAACACGTATACAACTCGGACATGTATACAATTTTTTTCACAAATACGCAAAGTTTATGTATTTTTTCAAAAAGTATTTTCATTGATAGAAAAAGTATAGAATGAGTTCAACGATCCATGAGAAACAACCTGAATCAACACGACGATCAACATCTCCAAATTCAAGAACAAGAACGCCGCCAAGAAACAACACAGTGCCTTTGTAAAAAGAAAATGATATTGTGGCGTTGTCGCCGTCCAGTCCAACAAACCGGACCTAGGGCTCCCCGGATGATGCAAAAAGGCACAGATATAGGTCATGACAACGCCTTCAAGAAGGAGACGACACCCCTAGGTGTCATTGTTGCAAGCATCCAACACACTCGTGTGCATTCATCTCAGCATGTATACTTTCCTCTCAAGAGGCGCGCAAGTGTCTTTTCCCTACGAGAGCATCCCGCAAGCGAGGGCTGAGATTGTATATATGTATGGGTCGCTATTGTAAAGTGTATACAACACCTCGCCAAGTCCTTTGGTGAAGGTCTCCTCACGAGATGCTCACAAAGGAACAGACAAACGCGCTTCGTTGTAAAAAAAATACGAATGATTGCAGGCGAGTACATCCCTTCGGGGCAAGTACCTAACCCTCCATGAGGAACCCAAGGAGATCCTCCACAAGAATCCTGAAAGATTCCCGTAAGGAGCAACAAGATGTCCTCCACGAGGGACATAAGCAAAGTTTCTCGAGAGATCCCCTACAGGCATTACCTCGACTAGATTTGAACTATCATCAGTTTGCATATTAACTAGATTTGGATTGTCATCTACAAGAGGTTGCTCCTTTCCAGATTGTTTTGCATTTTCAGCAATAGATTCAGAAGTAATTCCTTAAAGTTGAACCGATCCGCTTGGAAAAGAATTCCATTTCCCTTTTCCTATCTTTTCATTCTTTTAGCACATCAAATTGATAAAAGATAGAAATTAATAACTAATCCGTTCATTTGCCGAACACCACGCACACAGCAATAGGGAGGCAGAATTACCTTCATGAGTTCAGGTGTCTCGGAGCAGACGGCAGAACGACGGCGAGCAGCGAGCACCCTAGCCAGATGCTGAGATGAGGAGACCTGGAGACGAAGAGGCAGACAACGCGTAACTTCCAATCGATTAATTTGCCGCTTGGTCTGCCTACTCCACGGCACAGACCCTATTTATCGCCCGTTGCGAGTCGTAACTCGGACTCGCCCGCTTACGAGTTCTAAGCGGGTCGATCCATTAGTTTTTCTTTAAGGAGAAAAGATAAGAAAACATGATGGAAAGGAGGGATTTGAACTTCGGATCTCGGCATCGAGGTCATAGGGGCACAGCAACTGGGCTACGACGCGTTCATGTCCAACTTTCTTTTTAAATCTTTTTATTGTCTATTTTTTGTTTTCATTTTTTTCCCATTTTCTTCTCTATTTATGTTTTTCTTTTTTGTTTTTATTTTCCGTTTTATTCCTTCTTTTTGTTTCTTTTTCTGTTTTATTATTTATTTTTAGTTTTATTTTTCTTTATTTGAAAATATTCGTTTTTGATATCTTAAAAATCTGAGTGTTACTGTGAAGCTATGAGTGTCGAATCGCCAGTCTGTTCACATGTTGGAAGGAGATCTCAAGCCGTTTTTGTCCAAGTACAATGCATTGGAGTGTTTGTGCCTGGGCCGTTGTTACCCAGTGCTTAATCTGAAAGTACAGAAACCACTATTGGCTGCGTAATTTATCTGTCCGGTGATGACAGCTGCAGATTATAGAATTTAGTGCTCCGAATCTAACAAAATTTGAGTATTCGGGTCAAGCCATACCCACTCGGTGAATCCATGAAGCCAACAGAAGCTGCGTGTGGAGGTTACTATACTTTGGTTTTGGGAACCTGGCCAACTGATGAGCAGAATGGAGTGTCAGTGGGAAAGACAAGCAGTGAAGGGGCAAAGAGAATTTAAAATGACTGGCAGCTTTTAGAGAAAAATCTACCAAGAGGAAAACAATCCTGTAAATTGGCGAGTATAAAGGTTCCGCAGCAAGGTTACAAAAATTATCTCTCGCATAAGGATAACAGTACTGAACAGTAAACACTCCTAAACGAAGAGATGGCTGATCGTCGGAATACTATGTTTACGCTCGATGGGCTGCAACATTACCAAGGTGATCTGCGGATAGTCCGTCTATCATCCAGACGAATCAGGGGACATCCATTTAAATTTGTGCTATTAACACATATTGTTTTTATCAAAAATTGTTTATCTTTACTTTGATCTGTATATTTTTATATGTAGAGTAATTATTCACTTTAAAGTGGTGTTATACCGCCGTGCCATGCTGCTCAATGAAAACAACCAAGTTGCCGTCCTTGCGGACAAATTGATATCAGCATATCAGGGTCACACCCGCTCATACAAGCGGCCCAATGGATGTGTACAAGTCGCCGCCATACGGTCCAATTTACTCCAACAACTCTGAAGCAAGCCATAATATATTAACAGCCTTCGCCTATACCGGATGGCTCAAAGGACAAGCGCATGAGTCGCCACCACCGTGGTTTGTTTAAATTCAACAACCAGCTGGGATGAACCGTTGGCCGGATTACTGACGCAAATCATATGGGGTCATTTATAACACGCCGCGGTCGACCTCAAGTTTTTGTGGATTCACATCGTGTTATCAACACTAAGGATATACAATGAGTGTTGCGAAGATCATTAACTCGCCACCTTGCTTCCAGCTTCAACATATGACAGCGTTTCGTTGTTCAGCTATATGCCAGTTTATATCACGGCCAAACATGGAGAATCTCAAGACAACTCCTCGAGTCGTCTTAAGACTCGGGGGTTACAATGATATAACTCAGCAAATCTTGCCAGTTTCAACAAATTTAAGAACCCCAGGACGATGAAGGGAAAAATAACCTGGTCCCAGAGGCTACTGCTATATTGATGAAAATTTAAAGGCCATCAGAAAATTTCCGGCTTAAAAAGTATATGACATTTACAAAATTTCGGCTCAATGAAAAAATTCCAGGTCATCAGAAAGGATTCCGGTTCAAGAGACATCTCTCTCCCATAAAGCGTTGAAGCTCTCAAATATCCGGTTTAAAATCCGGTTCAAGGGAAGTCAGTCTCACTGAAGCTCTCAAATATCCGGTTTACAATCCGTCTCAAGGGAAATCTGTCTCCCACAAAGCTCTGAAGCTTTCAATATCCGGCTCAACGCCTTGTTCAAGACGAATTCATTACTCACAAGTTTGAGTTCTCAGAAAAATTAAAGGGACCAAAAAGAGTCTGTTGCAAAGCACAACTCAAACATAGGTACCCTACTTCAACGACCATTGGGGGCGGATCGTGTTCGAATCCAGCTTGACCCTTTGGTCCGGCTCATGATCGTATTCGAATCTAGTCGTTAACTCTCATGATCACTAGGGGGCTTCCTGTTCAAACATAGGTCGTATTCGAACCAAAGAGAACATAGTTGTCGGTACCCTCTTGATCGGCACAATGCCAAACCCACTAGGAGGCTTCTTGATCGTATTCGAATCATAGCTTAACCCCTTTTGGGTCGGACTTTGATCGTATTCGAATCAGAGTCGTTAAAAAACTCTCAAGGTCATTTGGAGGCTTCCTGTTCAAACATAGGTCGTATTCGAACCAAAGAGAACATAATTGTCGGTACCCTCTTGATCGGCACAACGCCAAAACCACCAGGGGGCTTCCCGATCGTATTCGAATCCTAGCTTAACCCCTTTTGGTCTGGCTTACTGATCGTATTTGAATCATAAGCCTCGCTTTTTTCTCTTTGTTTGACTTAAGTTTTTTGAAAATAGTCTTTTGGGTTTGTCTTGAGACTTTTTGTTCATATCTGAAGCATGTATGTGGTTTCGATTAACCCAGCTTGACTTTGGATGATAAGTCGCCATCATATAACAATCATAAACATTTGGAGATTTTGGCTTCTAAAGATTGGGTTATCGCCCTTACTGCACAGGTATCCTAAACCGGCAGTATGATTCAATATCACAGGAACCGGTTTTCAAACCGGGTTATATTATTCAAATCTTTAATAGCCAACATGGCTGGATTTTTATTATGGTTATCAATAATCAGTATTATGATTAAGGTTTTCAAAGTCGCTTTCGCGCAATGGCTATTATCTTATCAATGGATATGATTTATTCTACAATGGAAGGAATAGTCCCGAGTCGCTGCAGGCTTACGACCCGACACTTGGGGGCTACATTATTCAAGTTGAGATTACATCAAATATGCAAGTCTCATGTCGCTGCAAGCATGCACCATGACACTTGGGGGCTAATGCAAAGTCATTTTTATTGGCCTTATTGAAGACCCGACTCATCACATCATAATAAGCCAGCCCTTGGGGGTTACCAATTGCTCCTGTCAACAATTCAAGGTACACAAGTCTTAATCCATTATATTGAAGGATCCGTTGCTCAGTTGGTAAAGCACAAAGCTCTTAACCTTGTGGACATGGGTTCAAGCCCCATGATGGGGGTTACATCATATGATTTTCTTTTCCAAGAAGTATATATAAAGTCCCAACTCAATATTATTTTACTAAGCCGGCCCTTGGGGGCTACACGTTGCTGTTCAAGTCTACATGATCATATTTTTAAAGTCCCTACTCATTATTGTTTAATGACCCGACCCTTGGGGGCTACACTGGTTTAAGTTTTTTTATGAGCATCAGGCAATTACAAAGTCCCAGGTTACTGCAAGCATGACAACCCGGCACTTGGGGGCTACATATGTGGAATACTCAGTTTGGACTACTGACTGCAATGAACAACCTGGATTTTTTCAAGGTGGCAACATTTTGTTGGGGAACGTAGCATAAATTCAAAATTTTCCTACGTGTCACCAAGATCTATCTATGGAGTCATCTAGCAACGAGGGAGGAGTGGATCTACATACCCTTGTAGATCGCGCGCGGAAGCGTTCAAGAGAACGGGGTTGATGGAGTCGTACTCGTCGTGATCCAAATCACCGATGATCCTAGCGCCGAACGGACGGCACCTCCGCGTTCAACACACGTACGGAGCAGCGACGTCTCCTCCTTCTTGATCCAGCAAGGGGGAGGAGAGGTTGATGGAGATCCAGCAGCACGACGGCGTGGTGGAGGAAGTAGCGGGATTCCAACAGGGCTTCGCCAAGCGCTGCGGGAGGAGGGAGATGTGTCATGGGAGGGAGAGGGAGGCGCCAGGGCTTAGGTGTTGCTGCCCTCCCTTCCCCCCACTATATATAGGGCCAAGGGAGAGGGGGGCGCAGCCTTGGCCCTTCCTCCAAGGAAGGGTGCGGCCAGGGAGGAGTCCATCCTCCCCAAGGCACCTAGGAGGTGCCTTCCCCCTTTAGGACTCTTCCTTTCCCTTATCTCTTGGCGCATGGGCCTCTTGGGGCTGGTGTCCTTGGCCCATATAGGCCAAGGCTCACACCCCTACAGCCCATGTGGCCCCCGGGGCAGGTGGACCCCCGGACCCCTTTCGGCACTCCCGGTACAATACCGATAATGCGCAAAACTTTTCCGGCGACCAAAACAAGACTTCCCATATATAAATCTTTACCTCCGGACCATTCCGGAACTCCTCGTGATGTCCGGGATCTCATCCGGGACTCCGAACAACATTCGGTAACCACATACAAACTTCCTTTATAACCCTAGCGTCATCGAACCTTAAGTGTGTAGACCCTACGGGTTCGGGAACCATGCAGACATGACCGAGACATTCTCCGGTCAATAACCAACAGCGGGATCTGGATACCCATGTTGGTTCCCACATGTTCCACGATGATCTCATCGGATGAACCACGATGTCGAGGATTCGATCAATCCCGTATACAATTCCCTTTGTCTACCGGTATGATACTTGCCCGAGATTCGATCGTCGGTATCCCGATACCTTGTTCAATCTCGTTACTGGCAAGTCTCTTTACTCGTTCCGTAACACATAATCCCGTGATCAACTCCTTGATCACATTGTGCACATTATGATGATGTCCTACCGAGTGGGCCCAGAGATACCTCTCCGTCACACGGAGTGACAAATCCCAGTCTCGATCCGTGCCAACCCAACAGACACTTTCGGAGATACCTGTAGTGTACCTTTATAGCCATCAAGTTACGTTGTGACGTTTGGCACACCCAAAGTATTCCTACGGTATCCGAGAGTTGCACAATCTCATGGTCTAAGGAAATGATACTTGACATTAGAAAAGCTTTAGCATACGAACTACACGATCTTTGTGCTAGGCTTAGGATTGGGTCTTGTCCATCACATCATTCTCCTAATGATGTGATCCCGTTATCAACGACATCCAATGTCCATGGTCAGGAAACCGTAACCATCTATTGATCAACGAGCTAGTCAACTAGAGGCTTACTAGGGACATGGTGTTGTCTATGTATCCACACATGTATCTGAGTTTCCTATCAATACAATTATAGCATGGATAATAAACGATTATCATGAACAAGGAAATATAATAATAACCAATTTATTATTGCCTCTAGGGCATATTTCCAACAGTCTCCCACTTGCACTAGAGTCAATAATCTAGTTCACATCGATATGTGATTAACACTCAAGGTCACATCCCCATGTGACTAACACCCAAAGAGTTTACTAGTGTTGCTAAACTAGTTCACATCATCATGTGATTAAGACTCAATGAGTTCTGGGGTTTGATCATGTTTTGCTTGTGAGAGAGGTTTTAGTCAACGGGTCTGCAACAATCAGATCCATATGTACTTTGCAAATCTCTAGGTCATATTATAAATGCTGCTTCCACGCTCCACTTGGAGCTATTCCAAATGGTTGCTCCACTATACGTATCCGGTTTGCTACTCAGAGTCATTCGGATAGGTGTTAAAGCTTGCATCGATGTAACCTTTTACGCCGAACTCTTTATCACCTCCATAATCGAGAAACATGTCCTTATTACTCCAAGGATAATTTTGACCGCTATCTAGTGATCCACTCCTGGATCACCTTTGTACCCTCTTGCCAGACATGTGGCAAGGCACACATCAGGTGCGGTACTCAGCATGGCATATCGTATAGAGCCTATGACAAAAGCATAGGGGACGACATTCGTCCTTTCTCTTTCTTCTGCCGTGGTCGAGCTTTAAGTCTTAACTTCATACCTTACAACTCAGGTAAGAACTCCTTCTTTGACTGATCCATCTTGAACACCTTCAAGATCATGTCAAGGTATGTGCTCATTTGAAAGTACCATTAAGCGTTTTGATCTATCCTTATAGATCTTGATGCTCAATGTTCAAGTAGCTTAATCCAGGCTTTCCATTGAAAAACACTTTCCAAATAACCCTATATGCTTTCCAGAAATTCTACATCATTTCTGATCCACAATATGTCAAGAACATATACTCATCAGAAATTCTATAATGCTCCCACTCACTTCTTTGGAAATACAAGTTTCTCATAAACTTTGTATACACCCAAAATCTTTGATCATCTCATCAAAGCATACATTCCAACTCCGAGATGCTTACTCCAGTCCTTAGAAGGATTGCTGGAGCTTTGCGTACTTATTAGCATCTTTCAGGATTGACAAAAACCTTCCGGTTGTATCACATACAACCTTTTCTCAAGAAAATCGTCGAGGAAACAATGTTTTGACATCCTATCTGCAAGATTTCATAAATAATGCAGTAATCGCTAATATAATTCCAACAGACTCTTAGCATCGCTACGAATGAGAAAGTCTCATCGTAGTCAACTCCTTGAACTTGTCGGAAAACATCTTAACGACAAGTCGAGCTTTCTTAATGGTGATACTTACCATCATTGTCCGTCTTCCTTTTAAAATCCATCTGTACTCAATAGCCTTACGACCATCGAGCCGTTCTGCCAAAGTCTACACTTTGTTTTCATACATGGATCCTCTCTCGGATTTTATGGCCTCGAGCCATTTATCGGAATCCGGGCCCACCATCGCTTCTCCATAGCTCGTAGGTTCATTGTTGTCTAGCAACATGACTTCCAAGACAGGATTACGTACCACTCTGAAGTAGTACGCATCCTTGTCATCCCACGAGGTTTGGCAGTGACTTGATTTGAAGTTTCATGATCACTATCATAAGCTTCCACTTCAATTGGTGTAGGTGCCACAGGAACAACTTCCTGTGCCCTGCCACACACTAGTTGAAGAGACGGTTCAATAACCTCATCAAGTCTCCACCATCCTCCCACTCAATTCTTTCGAGAGAAACTTTTCCTCGAGAAAGGACCCGATTCTAGAAACAATCCCTTATTGCTTTCGGATCTGAGACAGGAGGTATACCCAACTGTTTTTGGGTGTCCTATGAAGATGCATTTATCCGCTTTGGGTTCGAGCTTATCAGCCTGAAACTTTTTCACATAAGCGTCGCAGCCCCAAACTTTTAAGAAATGACAGCTTAGGTTTCTCTAAACCATAGTTCATACGGTGTCATCTCATCGGAATTACGTGGTGCCCTATTTAAAGTGAATGTGGTTGTCTCTAATGCCTAACCCATAAACTATCGTGGTAATTCGATAAGAGACATCATGGTATGCATCATATCCAATAGGGTGCAGTTATGATGTTCGGACACACCATCACACTATGGTGTTCCAGGCTGTATTAGTTGTGAAATAATTTCCACAATGTCTTAATTCTGTGCCAAACTCGTAATTCAGATATTCATCTCTATGATCATATCATAGATATTTTATCCTCTTGTCACGACGATCTTTCAACTTCACCATGAAATTACTTGAACCTTTCAATAATTCAGACTCGTGATTCATCAAGTAAATATACTCAACATCTACTCAAATCATCTGTGAAGTAAGAACATAACGATATCCACTACACGCCTCAGCACTCATTGGACTGCACACATCAAAATGTATTACTTCCAACAAGTTGCTTTCTAGTTCCATTTTACTGAAAACGAGGCTTTCAGTCATCTTGCCCATGTGGTATGATTTGCATGTCTCAAGTGATTCAAAATCAAGTGAGTCCAAACGATCCATCTGTATAGATTTTCTTCATGCATATCTACCAACAAACATGGTTCGCATGTCTCAATCCTTTCAAAAATGGGTGAGTCCAAAGATCCATCAACATGGAGCTTCTTCATGCGTTTTATACCGATATAACTTAAGTGGCAGTGCCACAAGTAGGTGGTACTATCATTACTATCTTATATCTTTTGGCATGAACATGTGTATCACTATGATCGAGATTCAATGAACCATTCATTTTAGGTGCAAGACCATTGAAGGTATTATTCAAATAAACAGAGTAACCGTTATTCTCCTTAAATGAATAACCGTATTGCGATAGACATAATCCAATCATGTCTATGCTCAATGCAAACACCAATCTCGATGGTAGAGGGAGCGTGCGATGCTTGATCATATCAACATTGGAAACACTTCCAACACATATCGTCAGCTCACCTTTAGCTAGTCTCCGTTTATTCCGTAGCTTTTATTTCGAGTTACTAACACTTAGCAACCGAACCAGTATCTAATACCCTGGTGCTATTAGGAGTACTAGTAAAGTACACATCAACACAATGTATATCAATATACTTCTATCGACCTTGCCAGCCTTCTCATCTACCAAGTATCTAGGGTAATTCTGCTCCAGTGGCTGTTCCCCTTATTACAGAAGCACTTAGTCTCGGGTTTGGGTTCAACCTTGGGTTTCTTCACTAGAGCAGCAGCTGAATTGCCGTTTCATGAAGTATCCCTTCGTACCCTTGCCCTTCTTGAAACTAGTGGTTTCACCAACCATCAACAATTGATGCTCCTTCTTGATTTCTACTTTTGTGGTGTCAAACATCACGAATATCTCAAGGATCATCATATATGTCCCTGATATATTATAGTTCATCACGAAGCTCTAGCAGCTTGGTGGTAATGACTTCGGAGAAACATCACTTTCTCATCTGGAAGATCAACTCCCACTCGATTCAAATGATTGTTGTACTCAGACAATCTGAGCACGAGCTCAACAATTGAGCTTTTCTCCCTTAGTTTGTAGGCTAAGAAAATCGTCGGAGGTCTCATACCTCTTGACGTGGGCACGAGCCTGAAATCCCAATTTCAGCCCTCGAAACATCTCATATGTTTCGCGACGTTTCAAAACGTCTTCGGTGCCTCAACTCTAAACCGTTTAACTGAACTATCACGTAGTTATCAAAATGTGTATGTCAGATGTTCGCAACATCCACAGACAACGTTCGAGGTCCAGCACACTGAGCGGTGCATTAAGGACATAAGCCTTCTATGAAGCAATGAGGACAATCCTTAGTTTACGGACCTAGTCCGCATAATTGCTACTATCAACTTTCAACTAAATTTTCTCTAGGAACATAACTAAACAGTAGAACTGAAGCGCGAGCTACAACATAATTTGCGAAGACCTTTTGACTATGTTCAGGATAATTAAGTTCATCTTATGAACTCCCACTCAGATAGACATCCCTCTAGTCATCTAATTGATTACATGATCCGAGTCAACTAGGCCGTGTATGATCATCACGTGAGACGGACTAGTCAACATCGGTGAACATCTTCATGTTGATCGTATCTTCTATACGACTCATGCTCGACCTTTCGGTCTCTTGTGTTCCGAGGCCATGTCTGTACATGCTAGGCTCGTCAACACCCGTTGTATTCGAACGTAAGAATCTATCACACCCGATCATCACGTGGTGCTTCGAAACGACGAACTTTCGCAACGGTGCACAGTTAGGGGGAACACCTTCTTGAAATTTTAGTGAGGGATCATCTTATTTACTACCGTCGTTCTAAGAAAATAAGATGTATAAACATGATAAACATCACATGCAATCAAATAGTGACATGATATGGCCAATATCACTTTGCTCCTTTTGATCTCCATCTTCGGGGCTCCATGATCATCATCGTCACTGGCATGACACCATGATCTCCATCATCGTGTCTTCATGAAGTTGTCTCGCCAACTATTACTTCTACTACTACAACTAACGGTTAGAAATAAAGTAAAGTAATTACATGGCGTTGTTTAATGACACGCAGGTCATACAATAAATAAAGACAACTCCTATGGCTCCTGCCGGTTGTCATACTCATCGACATGCAAGTCGTGATTCCTATTACAAGAACATGATCAATCTCATACATCACATATTATTCATCACATTCTTCTTGGCCATATCACATCACATAGCATACCCTGCAAAAACAAGTTAGACATCCTCTAATTGTTGTTTGCATGTTTTACGTGGCTGCTATGGGTTTCTAGCAAGAACGTTTCTTACCTACGCAAAACCACAACGTGATATGCCAATTGCTATTTACCGTTCATAAGGACCCTTTTCATCAAATCCGTTCCGACTAAAGTGGGAGAGACAGACACCCGCCAGCCACCTTATGCAACTAGTGCATGTCAGTCGGTGGAACCGGTCTCACGTAAGCGTACGTGTAAGGTTGGTCCGGGCTGCTTCATCCAACAATACCGTCGAAACAATATTGGACTAGTAACGGTAAGCATATTGAACAAAATCAACGCCCACAACTACTTTGTGTTCTACTCGTGCATAGAATCTACGCAATAGACCTAGCTCTGATACCACTGTTGGGGAACGTAGCATAAATTCAAAATTTTCCTACGTGTCACCAAGATCTATCCATGGAGTCATCTAGCAATGAGGCAGGAGTGGATCTACATACCCTTGTAGATCGCGCGCGGAAGCGTTCAAGAGAACGGGGTTGATGGAGTCGTACTCGTCGTGATCCAAATCACCGATGATCCTAGCGCCGAACGGACGGCACCTCCGCGTTCAACACACGTACGGAGCAGCGACGTCTCCTCCTTCTTGATCCAGCAAGGGGGAGGAGAGGTTGATGGAGATCCAGCAGCACGACGGCGTGGTGGAGGAAGTAGCGGGATTCCAACAGGGCTTCGCCAAGCGCTGCGGGAGGAGGGAGATGTGTCATGGGAGGGAGAGGGAGGCGCCAGGGCTTAGGTGTTGCTGCCCTCCCTTCCCCCCACTATATATAGGGCCAAGGGAGAGGGGGGGGGGGCGCAGCCTTGGCCCTTCCTCCAAGGAAGGGTGCGGCCAGGGAGGAGTCCATCCTCCCCAAGGCACCTAGGAGGTGCCTTCCCCCTTTAGGACTCTTCCTTTCCCTTATCTCTTGGCGCATGGGCCTCTTGGGGCTGGTGTCCTTGGCCCATATAGGCCAAGGCGCACACCCCTACAGCCCATGTGGCCCCCGGGGCAGGTGGACCCCCTTGGTGGACCCCCGGACCCCTTTCGGCACTCCCGGTACAATACCGATAATGCGCGAAACTTTTCTGGCGACCAAAACAAGACTTCCCATATATAAATCTTTACCTCTGGACCATTTCGGAACTCCTCGTGACGTCCGGGATCTCATCCGGTACTCCGAACAACATTCGGTAACCACATACAAACTTCCTTTATAACCCTAGCGTCATCGAACCTTAAGTGTGTAGACCCTACGGGTTCGGGAACCATGCAGACATGACCGAGACGTTCTCCGGTCAATAACCAATAGCGGGATCTGGATACCCATGTTGGTTCCCACATGTTCCATGATGATCTCATCGGATGAACCACGATGTCGAGGATTCGATCAATCCCGTATACAATTCCCTTTGTCTAGCGGTATGATACTTGCCCGAGATTCGATCGTCGGTATCCCGATACCTTGTTCAATCTCGTTACCGGCAAGTCTCTTTACTCGTTCCGTAACACATCATCCCGTGATCAACTCCTTGATCACATTGTGCACATTATGATGATGTCCTACCGAGTGGGCCCAGAGATACCTCTCCGTCACACGGAGTGACAAATCCCAGTCTCGATTCGTGCCAACCCAACAGACACTTTCGGAGATACCTGTAGTGTACCTTTATAGCCACCAAGTTATGTTGTGACGTTTGGCACACCCAAAGTATTCCTACGGTATCCGGGAGTTGCACAATCTCATGGTCTAAGGAAATGATACTTGACATTAGAAAAGCTTTAGC
Source organism: Triticum urartu (assembly GCF_056163025.1). Classification (NCBI taxonomy): domain Eukaryota; kingdom Viridiplantae; phylum Streptophyta; class Magnoliopsida; order Poales; family Poaceae; genus Triticum; species Triticum urartu. The sequence continues at coordinate 93,789,222 of NC_141878.1, forward strand.
ATACGAACTACACGATCTTTGTGCTAGGCTTAGGATTGGGTCTTGTCCATCACATCATTCTCCTAATGATGTGATCCCGTTATCAACGACATCCAATGTCCATGGTCAGGAAACCGTAACCATCTATTGATCAACGAGCTAGTCAACTAGAGGCTTACTAGGGACATGGTGTTGTCTATCCACACATGTATCTGAGTTTCCTATCAATACAATTATAGAATGGATAATAAACGATTATCATGAACAAGGAAATATAATAATAACCAATTTATTATTGCCTCTAGGGCATATTTCCAACACATTTATATCGAAACAAGTCTTAAGCTATCACTATATTCTCCTCTTAAGACTTGGGGGCTACAGGTAATATGCATATAAAGGAGGAACATCTTCAAATTCGCAGTTTTGGGAAAATCAGGAAGATTAATTGTGTGACCCGGCGTTGGCAACAATCATGACCCGGTGTCTATAACAGTCATGACCCGGAGTCATCAGTTTTTATAACCCGTTAATTTTGGAAATCATAACTCAGCAAGTTCTACAAGCCGGCTGATGACACATCTCCGACGTATCTATAGTTTTTGATTGTTCCATGCTATTATATTATCAACCTTGGATGTTTTATGCATTTATATGCTATTTTATATGATTTTTGGGACTAACCTATTAACCTAGAGCCCAGTGCCAGTTTCTGTTTTTTCGTTGTTTTTGAGTATCGCAGAAAAGGAAAACCAAACGGAGTCCGATTGACCTGAAACTTCACGGAGATCATTTTTGGACCAGAAGAAGCCCACGGAGTACCGAAGCTAGGCCAGAAGAGTCCCGAGGCCACCACGAGGGTGGGGGCACACCCTACCCCCCTGGGCGCGCCCCCCTACCTCGTGGGCCTCTCGTGGCTCCCATGACCGACTTCTTTCGCTTATATATATCCATATACCCTAGAAACATCGGGGAGCAGAATAGATCGGGAGTTCCGCCGCCAAAAGCCTCCATAGCCACCGAAAACCAATCTAGACCCGTTTCGGCACCCTGCCGGAGGGGGGAACCCCTCTCCAGTGGCCATCTTCATCATCCCGGCGCTCTCCATGACGAGGAGGGAGTAGTTCACCCTCGGGGCTGAGGGTATGTACCAGTAGCTATGTGTTTGATCTCTCTCTCTCTCTCGTGTTCTTGAGATGGTACGATCTTGATGTATCGCGAGCTTTGCTATTATAGTTGGATCTTATGATGTTTCTCCCCCTCTACTCTCTTGTAATGGATTGAGTTTTCCCTTTGAAGTGATCTCATCGGATTGAGTCTTTAAGGATTTGAGAACACTTGACGTATGTCTTGCACGTGCTTATCTGTGGTGACAATGGGATATCATGTGATCCACTTGATGTATGTTTTGGTGATCAACTTGCGAGTTCCGCGACCTCGTGAACTTATGCATAGGGGTTGGCACACTTTTTCGTCTTGACTCTCCGGTATAAACTTTGGGCACTCTTTGAAGTTCTATGTGTTGGTTGAATAGATGAATCTGAGATTGTTTGATGCATATCGTATAATCATACCCACGGATACTTGAGGTGACATTGGAGTATCTAGGTGACATTAGGGTTTTGGTTGATTTGTGTCTTAAGGTGTTATTCTAGTACGAACTCTATGATATATTGATCAGAAAGGATAACTTTGAGGTGGTTTTGTACCCTATCATAATCTCTTCATTTGTTCTCCGCTATTAGTGACTTTGGAGTGACTCTTTGTTGCATGTTGAGGGATAGTTATATGATCCAATTATGTTATTATTGTTGAGAGAACTTGCACTAGTGAAAGTATGAACCCTAGGCCTTGTTTCCTAGCATTGCAATACCATTTACGTTCACTTTTATCACTTGTTACCTTGCTGTTTTTATATTTTCAGATTACAAAAACCTTTATCTACTATCCATATTGCACTTGTATCACCATCTCTTCGCCGAACTAGTGCATCTATACAATTTACCATTGTATTGGGTGTGTTGGGGACACAAGAGACTCTTTGTCATTTCGTTGCAGGGTTGCTTGAGAGAGACCATCTTCATCCTACGCCTCCCACAGATTGATAAACCTTAGGTCATCCACTTGAGGGAAATTTGCTACTGTCCTACAAACCTTTGCACTAGGAGGCCCAACAACGTCTACAAGAAGAAGGTTGTGTAGTAGACATCAAGCTCTTTTCTGGCGCTGTTGCCGGGGAGGTGAGTGCTTGAAGGTATATCTTTAGATCTTGCAATCGAATCTTTTTGTTTCTTATTTTATCACTAGTTTATTTTATAAAAGAAAAAAATGGAATTGAGTTTGCCTCATACGCTTCATCTTTTTAATATCTTTCATGATAATGATGGAAAGGAAAATTGTGCTCAAGTGCTAGAAGAAGAAGTCTATAAAATGTTTGGCACTAAATCTTTGAATGATGAGCATGATTGCAATGTTGTTAGTATGAAATCCTTGAATATCCATAGTACTAATGATGATTGCACTAGTAATAATGAAAATGTCTCTTATAAGCATGTCAATTTTTGCGGAGTGCATAGAGTTTACAAGTACACACCATATAGGAAGATAGATTTTGTAAGAAGCATAAGTATTTGGAAACTAAATGGTTGCAAGAAAGGCTAGATTTTGTGCTGAAAATTTAAAATTTCTTCACCATACTTGTGAACTTTGCAATGAACATGGTCATTTAAATCTCAAATGCAAATTGTTTCATGATCGTATGGTGTCCAAAAATTGTGATGATTTGATTTCCCTTGCACATCATAATGAACTTAGTTTGCTTTTGGGTTATGAATAAATGAAATGTATAACTAAGCATATTCCAGAATATAACCTTGAGAAATTCCTCGATATTGATCTAGAAGAAATTTTTATGCATTGTGCGGTGAATTGCATTGAAAATCCTTATATTGCCAATTACATAAAGAAAAGAAAACAAATAGAAGATGAAGAGAATACTAATGAAATGGAGGAGACTTCCCAATATGTTCCTATTATTTCTTATGATGAATCAGGTAGCGAGGAGGAGCCTTCTATTCGACCAATCTCATCAATAAGGAGCTCCGAAAAGAGGATTAAACCCACACATAATGAGAAGAATAAAAAGAAAATACGGATAAACAAAGGTAAAAAGGTATCTCTCCCAAATGATGTTGCGCCTATTACTCCTTGTGATGATGATAATTGCTATACTATTGGTGCTATCCATACTATTAATGATGAGAGTGATTATGCTTATGATATGAAAAGGCCCAAGCCTGGGGATGTTATGTTTGATGAGAATGACATGTTTGAGAATGTATTTGCTGCAATTAATGTTTGTCCCAAGCTCTAGGATGCTATGTTTAATGAAGATGATATTTCTAGTCTCCCAAGTTTTGATATGCAAATTTGTTATGATGATAGCATGCCTCCTACTTATGATGATTATATTGATGAAAGTGGGTTTGGAAGAGTGTCAACTTTAGTAAGTAATGATCCCACTATTTTGGAGGATGTTGAATCTTATTTTGATAATTATGAAATTGGATTTGGAGAGGTCCTGAATTTATTTAGTAATGATTCCACTATCTTGGAAGAGGTTTCAATTGATTATGATGAGAACAAAGTTGCTACTTATGATGATTATTGTGATGATACTTATGCTATAAAAAGTAATGATGATTATATTTATAAAACTTATCATGATTATAATTACCTTTTTTCTGAACATTACTCCTTTAATGTGGAAACAATTTATAGTATTCAAGTTTCTTATGATGCTTCCACTATTCCGAATGAGAAGAATTTTGCCTATGTTGAGAGTAACAAAATTTCTATGCTTGTAGATCATGAAAAGAATGCTTTATGTGATAGTTATATTGTTGAATTCATTCATGATGCTATTGAAAATTATTATGAGGGAGGAATATATGCTTGTAGGAGTTGCAATAATATCAAGTTTCCTCTCTATGTGCTTAAAGTTTCAAAGTTATGCTTGTTTTACCTTCCTATGCTAGTTGATTATTGTTCCCATAAATTGTTTGCTCACAAAATCCCTATGCATAGGGAGTGGGTTAGATTTAAATGTGCTAGTCATATTCTTCATGATGCTCTCTTTATGTTTCAATTCTTATCTTTTATGTGAGCATGATTGAAATCATCATGCCTAGCTAGGGGCGTTAAACGATGGCGCTTGTTGAGAGGTAACCCAATTTTATTTTTATTCCTTGTTTTTTGCTCATGTTTAGTAATAAATAATTTATCTATCCTCTGTTTTGGTTGTGTTTTTTGTGTTTAATTAGTGTTTGTGCCAAGTAGAGCCGTTGGGAAGACTTGGGGAAAGTCTTTTTGATCTTGCTGTAAAAAACAGAAACTTTAGTGCTCACGAGAATTGCTGCCATTTCTTATTGGAGAGTGATATTTAGTTAATTATTTTTGCAGATGATTAATATATAAATTACTCACGTCTAGAAATTTATTTTAGAATTTTTGGGGTTTCATAAGTATTCGAAACCTACAGATTACTACGGACTGTTCTGTTTTTGACAGATTCTGTTTTTCATGTGTTGTTTGCTTATTTTGATGAATCTATGGCTAGTAAAAGAGTCTATAAACCATAGAGAAGTTAGAATACAATAGGTTTAACACCAATCCTATATTTAAGAAGTTCACCCCTACTATCTTATTTATCTAAACATGCAGCATGTCCACATCAACATGTAGCCAACAACCAATTGTCTCAACATGCAGCCTTCCAACTCAGAAAATGTGCCACCTCAGCATTCCCACTACATGTTTCTCAAAAAGAAAAAACCATTCAGTTTTATGATTAGAGCACACTGAGAAGTCCAAAAGTTTTGGTATCTCCGTTGTCTTCTTCCCTCCCCAGCTATTGACTTTTCCACTTTCCACTTCATCTACCTCTGATGTTCCAGGTCCCCACTTCACCTGCTTCATGCGTTGTTCACCCCATCGGTATGGAGAGATTTACCTCCATGTGGTTGCTCATGAATACAATTGCCCTCTGGGATTTCACCAACGCTAAGTATCAATCCAACGCCATGGTGCAAACAGTAGTGATCTGCTCCTCGTGGGATCTTCAAGAATGACTATGATTACATTTTGCCGTCGCAGCGCATGCACATGCTGACCCAGATTCCTGTCAATGTCTGCAGCAAACACAGTTACAATTACTTGATTAAGCTTGCATTATATATACCATTACGATGTTGGATTTTGTGTGTGCAGATCCTTACATTATCTCTGAAGTTAGCTAGAGACTGCCCAGATTGGAGCTTTGATCTGAATTTGCAAATCTAGAGCAGGTAAGCTACTCTTGCTACAGGTTGATCATCCGTAAGACCTTGGTTAGATCTGATTAAGCAACCTAGATACTGATGGTCCATGTACTCAATGTTGCTTGGGTATTACTATTCTCGGATCTTCTGGATGTGGTGTGTGGGTACATACAAGTTGATTTCCCCTTTCCCCCGTGAAGGTGTGCTCTCTCACAAAAATAAATCTCAATTTCTCTCCATCAAGATAATTACCTACTTATCTTTTCATCACTGTTCCACATGCATTCAATCTATATGTTTGCGCTCTCTCTCATATAAATCTTACTCGATTTTTAATTTTTATTTTTTGCCAAAATTGGGGGTAAACATAAATATTATTTGTGCATACCTATCATTCTAATGCACACAAGAAATATTACCATGCAGGCCGAATTGATAGTATTTTAATATCTAACTTATAGTTCGTGCCCTCACCTGCAGCTACAAAGCAAACAATATGTTACTTTGTGCTAGATTTAAAAGTCAAGCTCATCAATTCGAATCAATATGTTGACACACCGATTCAACTGAAATTCTTCTAAGTACCGCAGCAACGCGCGGGGCATTATCTAGTATAAATAAAGAATGAGTTCATTACAGTACCTTGAAGTGGTGTTTTGTTTTCCTTCACTAACGGAGCTCACGAGATTTTTCTGTTAAGTTTTGTGTTGTGAAGTTTTCAAGTTTTGGGTAAGGATTTGATGGATTATGGAACAAGGAGTGACAAGAGCCTAAACTTGGGGATGCCCAAGGCACCCCAAGGTAAAATAAAAGGACACCAAAAAGCCTAAGCTTGGGGATGCCCCGGAAGGCATCCCCTCTTTCGTCTTCGTCTATCGGTAACTTTACTTGGAGCTATATTTTTATTCGCCGCATGATATGTGTTTTGCTTGGAGCATCATTTTATTTAATTTTGTTTTGATTGATGTTTGAATAAAATACCAAGATCTGAAATTCTTAAATGTTAGGGAGTCTTCACATAGTTGCATAATTATTCGACTACTCATTGATCTTCACTTATATCTTTCGGAGTAGTTTGTCATTTGCTCTAGTGCTTCACTTATATCCTTTTAGAGCACGACGGTGGTTTTATTTTGAAGAAATAGATGAACTCTCATGCTTCACTTATATTATTTTGAGAGTCTTTAGAACAACATGGTAATTTGATTTGGTTATGAAACTAGTCCTAATATGATGGGCATCCAAGATGGGGGTAATAAAAACTTTCATATAAGTGCATTGAATACTAAGAGAAGTTTGATACTTGATGATTGTTTTGAGATATGGAGATAGTGATATCAAAGTTGTGCTAGTTGAGTAGTTGTGAATTTGAGAAATACTTGTGTTGAAGTTTGCAAGTCCCGTAGCATGCACGTATGGTAAACGTTGTGTAACAAATTTGAAACATGAGGTGTTATTTGATTGTCTTCCTTATGAGTGGCGGTCGGGGACGAGCGATGGTCTTTTCCTACCAATCTATCCCCCTAGGAGCATGCGCGTAATACTTGGTTTTTGATGACTTGTAGATTTTTGCAATAAGTATGTGAGTTCTTTATGACTAATGTTGAGTCCATTATACGCACTCTCACCCTTCCATCATTGCTAGCCACTTCGGTACCGTGCATTGCCCTTTCTCACCTTGAGATTTGGTGCAAACTTTAACGGTGCATCCAAACCCCATGATACGATACGCTCCATCACACATAAACCTCCTTATATCTTCCTGAAAACAGCTACCATACACTACAAAAAAAGACACACCCATGACATTTGGGCCGAACGAATTTTTTTTCTGTCATACATATGACACTTCTATGACTATAATTGTGACAAAATCCGGTATCATCATAGATGTGGTGGGCTCCTACTTCTATGACAAAAAATCATGACATAAAATGGGCTTTTCGTCCTGGGCGGGCCGGAGACGCGGCTGCATGACATTCTTTGGGCCGTCCATGACGGAAAAAACCGTGGTAGAAGTGAGGGGGAGGAAAATTTCGGGGAGTTCCCGGTTACGGTGGGAGGTCGGGGGCCGAGCGATGCGTGTTTCTCTCGTACACGTACGCGCGTGTGTGCGAGGCGTTGGCTCTAACTGAACCCGAGCGAGGCGTTGGGCTCTAACTGAACCCGAGCGATTGCACTGCAGGCTACGCGTTACTGAACCCGAGCGATCGATCGATGGCTGTTAACTGAACCCGATCGAGCGATTCCTTCGCTACTGCTGCTAACTAAAGCCGATCGATGGGATGAAAAGTGAGCGTTGCGGGGGGGTTTGGATGAACAGTGAGCGGTGGTGTTGCCTCTGGATGAACAGGACCCCATGGTGTGGTGGAGGGCTGGATGAACAGGACCCCATGGTGTGGTGGAGGGCTGGATGAACAGTAGATGGTGGAGGGGTGCCCGTGGAGGGGTGGATGAACATGACCCCGTGGTGTGGAGGGCTGGATGAACAGTAGACAGTGGAGGGGTGGTTGAACAGGACCTCGTGGTGTAGAGGGCTGGATGAACAGTAGACGGTGGAGGGGTGCCCGTGGAGGGGTGGTTCAACAGGACCCCGTGGTGTGGAGGGCTGGATGAACAGTAGACGGTGGAGGGGTGGTTGAACAGTAGCCGGTGGAGTAGCACACAGTGGAGGCTGGATGAATAGGAGCCCGTGGAGGCTGGATGAATAGGAGCCCGTGGAGGCTGGATGAATAGGAGCCCGTGGAGGCTGGAGGAGGTCGACGGTGGAGATGAACAGTATCTCGTGGAGTCCTGTTTTGCGGTACGCCACACCCCTCCTGATGAACAGGACCCCCGTTTCGACCGTAGCGCTCCAACACAAGTCCGTTTCCTCCGTTTTGCGGTATGCCACACCCCTCCCGATCAACATGACCCCCGTTTTGACCGTAGGAGGTCCGTTTCCTCCGTTTTGCGGTACGCTAGACCCCTCCCGATGAACAGGATCCCGTTTTGAACGTGGCCGGTCGAACACAAGGCCGTTTCCTCCGTTCTGCGGTACGCCAGGCCTCGTTTCCATCGCCTGTTCCGTCCAAGCCCTCCCGATGAACACGACGCATTCTGTTGCCTCCCCATGAACACGACGCATTCCGTTGCCTCCCCATGAACACGACGACGATGCTGTTTCTCTGTTCCGACCCAGCCATGTACACGAGCCCTCGCCGTACGTATGCGCGAGTAGGCATTCGAGACCCCGCCCGTATGTACACATATGTGGCCGTATTTTCTTTCTTGCACCCTGGCCGCTGTACGTACATGTAAATGCTATGTGCGCGCCTCTACTACGACACGTGCGCGCCTCTACATCGACCAGTATGTACGCACACATTCGCGACCAGAATGACAACGCTACGTACACTTCGACCAGGTGGGTCCCGACTGTCAGGCACTTCCTTGCCTGCGAAGATGTAGCTGGTCGGTCCCAGCAGTCAGGGGGCAAATTGTTTTGTTTTTTTTGCCCGGACGCACTTCCTTGTGTGCGAAGATGTAGCTGGTGGGTCCCAGCAGTCAGGGGAAAACGTTTTTCTCGCGAAATACAGTGGCCCGTCCGGTGGGTCCCAGCTGTCAGGTGGAGGAATGATTATTTTCCGCGTAATAAGGAGGCACTTCCTTGCTACGGCCGTGGACCCAGCTGTCAGCCTCTCCACATACAGTCCACGTCCGATGGAAGTCATTCCTTGACCATGTTGACCACGCCGCACCGAGAGCACCAGGGCGGTGGACGACGGCGAGGCCTAGGAAGGGGACGACACGGAGGCAGGGAAGACTCGGCAGTTGTTTCCCACACGGAGGGGAGTACGACTGTACGAGGGTTTACTGGTTCGTCTGTCGTCGCCGGAGAATAACAGCAGGTGTGGGTGAGTAGAGGGATGGCTAGGCCAGCGATGGGAGTACGGTCGGGCAGTGAGGCCTGCGCGGTAGCACAGCCGGCCGCGAGGAGGAGGGAGCATGTAGTCCCGCCGGCGCTTGTTTGAGCGGTTGGAGCAGGAAGAGCAGAGATTGAAGAAGCACGACGGCTGTTGGATAGACATCCAACAGTCAGTGCTTGTGCGTCAACCTTTTTTTTAGGAAAGCCTCAAATCTGTGGAAAACAACATACATCCCATTTGCCATTATTTCTAATAATTTACAGCCCATTTGCTAATTCTTAAGGTTTTTTTGGAGCCCATATTCTTTTTGTTAGCATTACAGCCCATATTGTGGCCACGGTTAAAAAATTAATGAAATTTTGTATATTTCGGTGCGGTCCGAACTGTTTTTAATCCCGAAATTTCGACTCACATTCAAACTGATTTTAAAAATAAATGTATATCAGTATAAAATCCAACAAATTCTCCACGCATAAAAATTAATGTAATTTAAAATCTCAAAATGAAAAAAAAGAAATTTTAAACTAATTGCCGGTTTGATGTGTTTTAAAATGTACAACCCATTTCTCATTACTGATGGGCCATTTTCTCGGCCAGCCGAATGAAGCTCTCCTCCTCTTGAAAGATTTGCAGCCCAACAGACCTGACAGAGCGACTTACTTGGCAAATCACAAAAAAACTGGGCTGTGGCCGTGGACCCAGCTGCCAGCCTCTCCATGTACAGTACTCTTCCGATGGAAGTAGGTCATTGACCACATTGACCACGCCGCGCTGAGAGCACCAAGGCGGTGGACGACGGCAAGGCCTATGAAGGGGACGATGCGGAGCCGGGGAAGACGCGATAGTGGATGCCCACGCGGAGAGGAGTACGAGAGTTCACTGGTTCGGCTGCGACGTGAGGCTGCCGTAGCCGCAGAATAACAGGGGGGTGTGGGCGAGTAGAGGGATAGCATGGGCCAGCGGTGGGAGTAGTAGGGGGCGGTGAGGCCTCCGCGGCATCACAGCCGACCACGAGAGGCAGGAGCACACGGCATGACCGGCGCAGCTTTGGGCGGCTGGAGCAAGAAGACCAGAGGTTGAAGAAGCACTACGGTCGTTGGATGGACATCATACGGTCACTGGAGCTAGAATCGTTCATATTGACTAAGTTGACAAAGCCCTCCATCCTCGTCAACTTAGTAGGCCCACAAGTCAGCCTCCCACCAGGTTGGGTCCCAGCTAGCAGGGGCAGTATTCCTTTTTCTGTGCGTAATAAGGAGGCACTTCCGGTGGGTCCGAGCAGACAGCGGTGGGGGGGACGTTTTTTTCGCGAAATACTATGGTCCATCTGGTGGGTCCCAGCAGTCAGGGGGAAAACGTTTTTCCACGAAATACTGGTGGCCCGTCCGGTGGGTCCCTGCTGTCAGGTGGAGGAATAATTATTTTGCGCGTAATAAGGAGGCACTTCCTTGCGGCTGCCGTGGACCCAGCTGTCAGCATCTCCACGTACAGTACTCTTCCGATGGAAGTCGGTCGTTGACTACATTGACCACACCGCGCCGAGAGCACCACGCCCGGTGGACGACGGTGAGGCCTAGGAAGGGGACAACGCGGAGCCGTGGAAGACGTGGCAGTGGATGCCCATGCGGAGAGGAGTACAAGGGTTCACTGGTTCGGTTGCGGTGTGAGGCTACCGTCGCCGCAGAATAACAGGGGGAGTGGGTGAGTGGAGGGATGGTCTGGCCAGCGGTGGGAGTAGTATGGGGACGATGAGGCCTCCGCGGCAGCACAGCCGGCCACGGGAGTCAGGAGCATGCGGCACGACCGGCGCTGCTTTGGGCGGCTGGGGCAAGAAGACCAGAGGTTGAAGAAGCACTACGGCTGTTGGATGGACATCGTTGACCACGCCGCGCCGAGAGCACCAGGGCGGTGGACGACGGCAAGGCCTACGAAGGGAACGACACGGAGCCGAGGAAGACACGACAGTGGCTGCCCACGCGGTGGAGAGTACGAGGGTTGACTAGTTCGGTTGCCGTCGCCGGAAAATAACAGGAGGTGTGGGTCAGTAGAGGGATAGACAGGCCAGGGATGCGAGTATGATGGGGGCGCGAGGCCTTCCCGGCAGCACTGCCGGCCACGGGAGGCGGGAGCAGGCGGTTCCGACGGCGCTGGTTTGGGCGGCTGGGGCAGGAAGATTAGAGACTGAAGAAGCATGATTGCCATTAGATTGACATCTAACGGTCTGACGCTGGTAGAATCGATTGTTGACTAAGTTTTTTTTTGAGAAACCTTGTGTACGCATGAACTTAGTAGGCCCACAAGTCAGCCTCCAAATCTGTGGCAGACAACATAAAGCCCATTTGCTATTTTTTATAATTTGCAGCCCATTTGCTAATTCTTAAGTAATTTATTACAACCCATTTTCTGCCCAGGACCACGATCAAAAAGTCCAACCTTATTTTGCATATTTCGGTGGAGTCCGAACTGTTGTAATCCCGAAATGATAAACATTTTTTAAGAACTTGTTGATTTGCCAAAAAAATCGTTTTGTTTTTGTAAGCAAATAAGACGTGGGACAATTTAGTTGGTTTAAGGGAAAACCAGTGGTAAAAAAATCAGCGCTGGGTGGGGAAAAACAAGAAAAATAAGGATGTAAATATGAAAAGGGAATTTTTTGTGTTTTCAATATAATGATACGTGTATATGAACTAGTAAAACTATAGATAGAGATTAGAAAACGGATGTAGGACATGCGTTTCAAGAGGAAAATAGAACTGGGCTGTGTGTTTGATTCAGTAAAAAAACTGCCTGCGGATGTTGTAAGACAAAATATAACTAACGCTGGCGGGCCAGAGGCCAGTAGATACCTGCTGGATCTTTGTGCCCTATTGTCGTCATGGGCTGGGCCTGTTAAAAACAAAACAACCCTGGGCAATCTACAACCGAGTTGAAACTTGCTCGACCTGAAAAAATAATATATGTGCTCAATAAATGAGAGAATTCTGCAAGTACAGACTGATAACTGGGATGCAGCATGGATATTGTTTTTTTATCGTGATAATAAGTGCATGCACTTGTTTCAAAAAAATTGGAGAACTGGAAATTCGAACGGCGGGTGCTTATGCTACCCATCAAATAAAAATCAGGTGCCTGAAAATTCATTTCGAAACAAATGATTTAGCTTTATATCCACGTCGACCCTCGGCATGATGGTTGGAAGCAAATGCAAGTTCATATCAAAAGATCGTTAACAACAATACCAACTTGCGGACGACAAGGTAGTACAACTACCAATACCAAACTGATTTATAATCTTTTTACTCCTGGCCCTAGTGTTCGTCTGGTAGAAAATCTTGCAGAGGACCAGCTCCCGCTCCTTCTCTTGCTCCAGGCCCCCGAGGTGGTACTGGTGCATCACCCAGTTGGTCCTCTGCTGGTCGAAGTTCTTGTTGGTGTGCAGCACCAGACCTTTTTTGATGCCCGTCTGCCGGCCGTTGACCATCACCGGCAAGGTATTGCCGGTCTTGTGACATATCACATGCATGCCACACTCCGACTGTATCTTGCGACGCGTCCATGCGCCCCTTTTGAACGCCCTGGAATTGCGCTGGAAGAAATGCTTCCTTAGGCCACTCAGTGTGATACCTGCAGTATTGTGGAATACAGGTTTTAGTGTACCTAGTTGGCATTTTCATAACATCTTTGGCATGTTGCAGTCACTTGTTTCACTTTTTGTTAACTTTCAAATTGTAATTGCTTCACCAGGTCTGCGTCTAAAAAGAAAAATAGAGCTATAAATAAAGGAATGTGTTTGTGCAAGTAGACGGCCGATCGATGTCTTACCTGGAAGTTTCTCAGGTTGGGTGTAACATATGCTGTGCTCGCTGTCGATGGTTGGTATGAACAAATCGATGAGAGACTGAAATCTCGCGCTGTCAGCACTCACTTTGGCCTCAAGGTGCTCGATCAGCTCCAGATCCGTGGGATCGAACTTGACGCCAGCCGGCAGCACGGGCCAATCCTTCTTCGACTTGCATCGGTAACTCCAGTTATATGGTACTCAATGTATGATCAATCGACTGTTTTAAGTGAATGATGAAAGATTTTGACAGATAAGTGGTACTCCAAATCTGAAGTCCAGAATACCCGAACACGTCGCCGGGATTCTTGTGTCACCTCACGTGCAACGTGTTGTCACATCAATTCAATGTGTGGACATGATGAATAATTTGGCCGACGTATACTAGTACTGCTACTGTACTACTTACTAGTCGTATTTAGTGTCACGATTTATACATAGGTTTAACTAACAAGTACGCACTTGAAGCCTAACTGATATATATATGGCTTCTGCACAGCATCTCCATCATCATTATCAGTACATCCTACATAGGTGAGTTAGGATGCACTTGATCCCAGGAAGGTATCTATCCTTCAAACCAGAGGAGTGCTTCAAACTAACAACAGTACATAATATCCAACAAAAGAGGGTCGTGCTACAGCAGCAGAATACATGGCTCAGTCTAGATATCAGCACGAATCAAGTTGTGCATATTTGCTGTTGGCATGAACCACATCGCCGCATGTCGGGTTTGCAAAAGCCATCCATCGCATGGAAGCTTGATGCCTTTCACACACTGAAGATTATCTGGCAACAAGCTGTGTCGACGAATCTCTGGATATGGTGATTCATGAAACCCATGGTATGATGTGTAAACACAGCCCCCCCTCGCGAATGGAAGTTGCATAGCACAGTAATCATCGCCGGTGATATGATCGATGATTGGTTGGATGATCGGATAATTGAGCCCGAGGAACAAGGAGTGGTTGCCGAGGCTGTAAACCTGCCTCCAATTGAATACGCCTGGTCCAACGGAGCGGGGATCTTTCTCGAACACGAAGCAGCCGTAGCCATCAATGTCACGAACGCCCCACGCATTGTACTGCATGTGGTTTGATGTAATGGTTTGGTCAATTTGGTACGAGCGAATGAGCATCAAATGACCGCCGTCAGCTGAATGAGCGATAAACCACCACCCATCGACTGGTATGATTCCAGGTCCTGGAATCATGAAGGCCAGCGCATTTGCGTCTGCTGCAACAGTTCAAATTGGAGACCAAAAGGACAAAAATAAACAATCATGTTCAGAGTATGTGTGGAATTAAGATTATTATAATAGTGACTGTCGGTGTCAAAACTGGCGGATCTCGGGTAGGGGGTCCCGAACTGTGCGTCTAGGCCGGATGGTAATAGGAGGCAGGGGACACAATGTTTTACCCAGGTTCGGGCCCTCTTGATGGAGGTAAAACCCTACGTCCTACTTGATTAATATTGATGATATGGGTAGTACAAGAGTAGATCTACCACGAGATCAGAGAGGCTAAACCCTAGAAGCTAGCCTATGGTATGATTGTTGTAGTTGTTGTGTCATACGGACTAAAACCCTTCGGTTTATATAGACACCGGAGAGGGTTAGGGTTACACAAGGTCGGTTACAAAGGAGGAGATATCCATATCCGTATTGCCTAGCTTGCCTTCCACGCCAAGTAGAGTCCCATCCGGACACGAGACGAAGTCTTCAATCTTGTATCTTCATAGTCTAACAGTCCGGCCAAAGGATACAGTCTGGCTGTCCGGAGACCCCCTAATGCAGAACTCCCTCAGTAGCCCCTGAACCAGGCTTTCAATGACGATGAGTCCGGCGCGCAGTATTGTCTTCGGCATTGCAAGGCGGGTTCCTCCTCCGAATAAATCACGGAAGAATTTGAATACAAGGATAGTGTCCGACCCTGCAAAATAAGTTCCACATACCACCGTAGAGAGAATAATGTTTCCGCAAATCTAATTTGCTGATTTGTTTTGGCAACATGACATTACGTCATGGCCCGGTGATTATTCGAACCGTTTCTTTTAACTAGCCCCGCACATAACGCGAGGCGGTTTTTTGACACGTCTTGTCAAAGCAGAGATCGTGTTCCCCTAATTACGGGATTCTCATCAATATGGTTGTGGGTAACCCAACCGTGTCTAGGACTCCTAGATTATAGGCAAGTCCCAAACGGCTACAGAGAGGACGCTTGATATTCACCCTCTTTATAAAGGGACAAGGCTTTTACTTTTTTCCCTCCTGTGCTCAATCGAGTCCTTCCCCCACCTCGAGTTCTAACACCCAAAGCCCAGGTCAGGTGCTCCGGACCTTCAATCATGTCCGGATCTAGCCTTCAAGGCCGATGGATGCCCTCCTCCGTTACGGAAGAAGACATCAAGAAGTTGAGGGAGGCCAGATACCTGACCGCCGAGGTTTTGCATCGGCTGCCTGCCCGGGGGAAGGTCGTCCCTACTCCTGAACCCAACGAAGACGTCGTGTTCATCTCCCACTTCCTCCGAGGTCTAGGCCTCACTCTGGATCCCTTCGTTAGGGGGTTGATGTTTTATTACGGGCTAGATTTCCACGATCTAGCCCCGGACTCCTTTCTCCATATCTCGGCATTTATTGTCGTATGTGAGGCCTTCCTCCGCATTACTCCTCACTTCGGTCTGTGGCTCAAGACCTTTGATGTGAAGCCGAAGATGGTCGAGGGGCAGCATATAGTGTGCGGAGGCGCATTAATAAGCAAGATCGCTGGAGCTCCATGGCCAAAGGGTTCCATTCCAGAGGTGTCCGGATTATGGCAACGGGAGTGGTTTTACATCACAGCTCCCAAAAGTGCCAAGTGGGCGGCCGCCCCCGCTTTCCGCTTAGGCCCTCCACCACAACTGATGTCATGGATTAGCAGAGGGCTGAGCTGGGGTCCAGCCAAGGACGTGCCTGTACTGCAGAGCCGCATTCAAGATCTCTTCGAAGGAGATTTTAGTTTGATTATGGTAATGCAAGTCATGCTGGTTCGACGAATCCAGCCATGCAAACGCCGGCCCCTTCGCATGTGGGAGTTCAACCCAGAAGGACCGTGCGCTATTCAGAATTTCCTTGGCCTAACGCATGAGGAGATGTATAAATCATTCTTCGGACCCCATATAGAGTGTCCGGACACTACCAAGGACGTGGGCCTGAGCAGCTGTAACACCCCGGATATGATTTACCTAATATGTAATCCAACTCTTGCCGTTTCCGACGTTAAGTTATTTTATTTTCTCGGGTTAGGGTTTTTGTCTCCGTGTGTTGTTATCGTTGTCATGCATCTCATATCATGTCATCATGTGCATTGCATTTACATACGTGTTCGTCTCATGCATCCGAGCATTTTCCCCGTTGTCCGTTTTGCATTCCGGTGCTCCGTTCTCCTCCGGTGGTCATTTCTACCTTCTTCTCCTGTGTGGGGATTAAACATTTCCGGATTGGATCGAGGCTTGCCAAGTGGCCTTGGTTTACTACCGGTAGACCGCCTGTCAAGTTTCGTACCATTTGGACTTCGTTTGATCCTCCAACGGTTAACCGAGGGACCGAAAAGGCCTCATGTGTTTTGCAGCCCAACACCCCTCCAATTTGGCCCAAAACCCACCAAAACCCTCTCCATCATCTAGAGCATTCGATCACGATCGCGTGGCCGAAAACCGCACCTTATTTGGACACTCCTAGCTTCCTCTATGCCTATAAATACACCCCCCTCCGAAATTCGCGGTTCCCCTCTCCCGAAACCCTAAAAATCGCCTCCTCCGCGAGGCCGGACACGTCCGCTGGCCGCCGGACACGTCCGCCGCCGCCCGCAGCAAATCGCGAGCCGCCATGTGGCGCCCGCAGCGCCCACATCGCCGCCGGCCCGTTCGGCCCGCAGCAGGCCCCCCCGCGGCCCATCCAGGCGCCGCCCCGCGCCTTCATCTCCTCCTGGCTGGCCGCCGCGCCGCCATTGCCGGCCGCCGCCGCTCCGCCGTCCTCCGGCGACGCGCGGCCCGCCGTCGCAAGCTCCGGTGGCCGGAGCACCGCGCCGCACCGAGCTCCCAGCCGCGCCACTCGTCGCCGGCGTCCCGCGCCTCCTCCTCGCCTACCCTCGCCGATGACCGGCTCCTCCTCCGCCGGAAATCCTCGCCGGCAACCTCGGATTCTTCGCGGGCGAACAGTGGATCTCGCCGGGTGAACATTAAACCCTAGATCCGCGAGGTGATAAATTTCTCCAAGTCCCAGATTTCCAGATTCAAATGCTCTTGTTCATCGTGCCGTAACTTTGCATCCGTAGATCCGTTTTGGGCATATAGCATATCAAAATGTTCGTCTCAGAGAGCACATCATTTCATCTCATTGCATCATTTTCATTTTAGTTCATCTTGATGCCCGAAATGCTTTTAGAAGAGTGCTATTTGAGATAATTGTCAGATCTGCTGCTCCAAATAGCTATTTGTCATTTTTGCCATGATTAATGTGTGCATGATATGCCCCTGAGCTCTACATGAGTTTTGTTATATGTTTTGCCATCTTTCCAGAGGTGCTATCCATGTATTTTTTGTGATGTGTGTGGTGACTAGCACAAGCTTGCAAAGTGGTGCATTCGTTAATGCTGATTCCAGGGACTTAGCATTTCCACTAAGTCCTTGATCTGTTTTTATCAATATGCCATATGTTCATGTTGTTTCCTAGTGATCCGTGCCTCGCTTGAGAATAATTAGTAAGGATGATTTGTTAATCTTGTAGTGCTCTATCCATCCATGTCTTTGTTTGCAATTATGGAGCACCCTAGCTTGAGTCAATCGAGCTCTACTTTTGCTATTTCGTGAATCTGGACAGATTGTCTACTTGTTAGCGATTTTGCCGAGGATGTTGTAGTTGATCCGTGCATGCTATGTTGTTGTTGTTGCCATGTATAGCTTGTATGATGTGTATTATTGATGGGTGTATGCTTAGATTGTCATGCCTTGCTCTGTAGTGAGTGCATCGAGCTCGTAAACATGCCTACTTGATATCTGATTTGCATGCTCCAGTTTTTCACTAAGTCTGTGATCTGATTATGTTTTTGCCATGTTCACATGCTTGCAATTGTATTTTCTGATCCCTTTTGACTCAAGGTCACTAAGGGACTTTTGTTAAGCTCTTTGATTAGCTCCATGCCATGCTTTACTTTGCCATGTTACATTCCTGTAGCATATGGTTTTCTTGCTCCAAAGTGTGCTACCTGATCTGAAATTCTAGACAAGTGTTAATTTCACTAAGTCTGAAATCTGTTTACCAATTGAACTTTTGCCATGCTTGTTTGAACCTGTTAATGGATGAATTGGTCGTAGCTCAGCGTTCATCTTTTGTTAAGCTTCATGAATGGATCCCTGCCATGTATTTTCTTGCCATGTTTGGGTGCTGTAGCATGTTTAACTTGTTGCATTTAGATGGCTACTTGCTGTATATCGCAGACCGGTGCCATATTTGTATTGATTGCCATTTCCAAACCGTGTCTCCGATTATGGTGTTCTTTATATCGATTTCAACCGAAATCACCTCACCTTTCCAGTGTAACACTTGGTTTTCCAAGTTGAGGCCAAGTTCATTCATCTCTTGTCAAATCTTGCATATGCATCACATACCGCATCCCGCATAGCATACCATGTTTGCATCATGTTGTTTGAGTTTGCGCGTGGTTGATTGTGTTCCGTTTGCTTGTTTGCTTTGCTTGGGTAGAGCCGGGAGACGAGTTCGCTAATGAGGAGCCCATTGAGTTTGCTTTCGAGGATCCAGTCAACTCTGACAACTTTGCAGGCAAGATGATCATACCCTCGAAATCACTTCTATCTTTGCTTGCTAGATGCTCGCTCTTTTGCTATGCCTATGCTACGATGCCTACCACTTTCTTGTCATGCCTCCCAAATTTCCATGTCAAACCTCTAACCCACCATGTCCTAGCAAACCGTTGATTGGCTATGTTACCGCTTTGCTCAGCCCCTCTTATAGCGTTGCTAGTTGCAGGTGAAGATTGGAGACCGTTCCTTGTTGGAACATTATTTTCTTGTTGGGATATCATTATATTATCTTGTTATCTTAATGCATCTATATACTTGGTAAAGGGTGGAAGGCTCGGCCTTTTATCCTAGTGTTTTGTTCCACTCTTGCCACCCTAGTTTCCGTCATATCGGTGTTATGTTCCCGGATTTTGCGTTCCTTACGCGGTTGGGTGATAATGGGAACCCCTTGACAGTTCGCCTTGAATAAAGCTCTTCCAGCAATGCCCAACCTTGGTTTTACCATTTGCCACCTAGCCTCTTTTTCCCTTGGGTTTCCGGAGCCCGAGGGTCATCTTATTTAAACCCCCCCGGGCCAGTGCTCCTCTGAGTGTTGGTCCAACCTGTCAGCTGCCGGTGGTCACCAGGGGAAACTCTGGGCTGGCCTACCCGTACCTTGGACAATCTGAGTGTGCCCTGAGAACGAGATATGTGCAGCTCCTATCAGGATTTGTCGGCACATTCGGGCGGTGTTGCTGGTTTAGTTTTACCTTGTAGAAATGTCTTGTAACCGGGATTCCGAGTCTGATCGGGTCTTCCCGCTAGAAGGAATATCCTTCGTTGACCGTGAGAGCTTGTCATGGGCTAAGTTGGGACCCCCTGCAGGAATTTGAACTTTCAAAAGCCGTGCCCGCGGTTATGGGCAAATGGGAATTTGTTAATGTCCGGTTGTAGATAACTTGAACCTAAACTTAATTAAAATGAATCAACTGTGTGTGTTACCGTGATGGTCTCTTCTCGGCGGAGTCCGGGAAGTGAACACGGTGTTGGAGTAATGCTTGCCGCAGGTTGTTCTCTAGTTATTCGTTCGCGCTTTGCCTTCTCTTCTCACTCTCTTTTGCGAACAGGTTAGCCACCATATATGTTAGTCGCTTGCTGCAGCTCCACATAATTACCTTTCCCTTACCTATAAGCTTAAATAGTCTTGATCACGAGGGTGCGAGATTGCTGAGTCCCTGTGGCTCACAGATTACTTCCAAACCAGATGTAGGGCCTGATGACTCCGTTCCAGATGACGCGCTTGAGCTCAAGTGGGAGTTCGACGAGGACTCACGCCGTTACTATGTGTCTTTCCCTGATGATCAGTAGTGGTGCCCAGTTGGGGCGATCGGGACCGTGTCGCATGTTGGGTTGATCTTTTATTTTGGCACCGTAGTCGGGCCATGAGTGATTGGTTGATGTAATGCTATTTATGTACTTTGTTTGACGTGGCGAGTGTAAGACAACTATGTACCTTCCCCTTTTATTATCTATATTACATGGGATGTTGTGAAGATTACCTTACTTGCGACATTGCTTTCAATGCGGTTATGCCTCTAAGTCGTGCTTCGACACGTAGGAGATATAGCCGCATCGAGGGTGTTACAGCAGCAACCGCATTGCCGACCAAGTAAGTTATCCTCTAGCCGAACACACCGTCTTTCATTTATCATGACGTCATTCTGAGAAATCGCTCTTTCACCAGGACTGGATAACAAAGGCGAAGATGATCCGGTGTTCGGCCCCCCTTCCGGAAGGCTTGGAGAATCCGGTGCTGGAAAAGATGCTCGAGCTAGCACCTTGCCCGGAGCCCTCACAGGAAGATAAAGGGGGGAATAAAGGGGGCGAAAGCGGGCCTCCTCTGCTACCCATTTCGACCGAGGGAACGGGCGCCTCCGTGAGGGAGGATAACCCAGGGGAGGAATCTGGTGTTCTCTCACCCCGGGGAAGGAAGAGGACTACCCCTGAAGATCCGGAAACCACGGTTTCCAAACGGGAGAAGAAGTCTCCACCAGAGGGTCCTGCCTTGGAGGGTGCTCTTGCCGCACAAAGTCCGCGTGGGAATCAGCCCTCTAACGAGCTGTAAGTAATTAAAAGGTACTTTAGTAGTGAAGATATATTACCTTACTTCTGAGGAAAATAACCGAAGTATTTATCTTGCAGTTCGGATCTTAGCCCTTCTTAGCAGAGCTCGTCTTCAGGGGATCTTCTTCCGGAGATGATGGAGAGCAAAATGCCTCCCCCGGACTCCTCCGCTCAAGAAGCGGGCGACCTTGAAGTGTCGTCATGGAGGGCCTCTCCGGATCCGGTGAGGCCAGAAGATAATCCTATAGTCACCCGAAGTCCTCAGCGTCCGGCTCTTGAAGAGAGCAAACAAAAGAGTCCGGCACCGTCTGGTATGCGGTCGGACGTACCGAGGGAGCTGTTGGAGCGAGCGGCCATCTCAGAAGAACACCGTACATTGACGGGTACGGTGATGGAAAGGATTTCATCCGCCGAAAGCGGGTTGCATGATGCCTTTATGAGTCTACTGACGGGCTTTGAGGTACGTAAAATCATGTACATTTGTGATGGTACCGCACATTTTTAGGTGTGTCCTGTGTAGATAGTAGCCCCTGAGACTCTGGTTGTCGCCGAGAACGGCGGCAAACAGAGGATCGTAGTCCCAGGCAATAACCATACCGCTTTAATGTGCAGGTAGTGGGAGCTCCGGTGGCTAGCCGGAGTCATGAGTTTGCCGAATTGAAGCGGCAACTGGATGCGGCAGATGCCGACATCGAGCTTGTTAACAAGAGGCTTGACGAGGCACAAGGTAAGTGGTATTTTCTGGTGAATACCACATAGTAAGAGCAGCATGATGCCAGTATCTTTAATATGTTGTGACTGCAGATGGAGCTGCCACTGTGGAAACCCTGCGGGCGGAACTTGCCCGAGCCAAAGAACAAGCAAGGATTAGTAATGCGGCTGCTTTGAAGGCGGCCGAAGAGTTGAAAGCCGAGAAGGCCGCGCATTGCGAGAGCAAAGAGAAGGTGGCCAAGATGGCCATAAAGTTAAAAGATACTGCCGACCATTGCCAGGTCCTTGAAAAAGAGAACCGGGCGAAGGCAACGGACCTCGAAAAGGCCATGATGGCGAACAAAGACACCCGCTCTGCTATGAGAGCGAAGAAGGAGGAGCTGCATGAAGCCGGGGATATTGCGGCTGGGAAGCCCTTCATGACGCGGAGGAAGTTCGAAGATCCACGGTATGCCCCTCTGGATCGACTGTGGAGTTCGGCAGACACATATATGGACTTGGCGGCGAGCGTTGCTGATGCAGCCAAATACTTCCAAGATCAAACAGATCGTGAAGTGGACAAGCTGTTCTGGTCGCAATTCGACGTTCCAGAGCGTCCGCTTACATTGACTGATCAGTTAACCGAATGGGCCGAACTCAATAGGTTGTCCGGACTCGCCATGAGGTCTGTCGTGGATCAGCTGTGGCCGGAGAAGCCGAAGCCAAACAGCTATTTCAGCTTAGTGCAGCAGTTCCTTGGTGCGGTGTCGCGCATCAATGCGATGAAGAGGTCGGCGTGCATAGAAGGCTCATGGATGGCACTTACCCGTGTTAAAACATACTGGGCGGAGATGGATGCTACCACTGTTGCGGCGTAGGGTTCGGCCATAGGCCGAGTGGCTGCCGAGCACTATTTCGAAGAGGTTCTCGAGGGTGCTCGTTTGATAGAGTCCCAGTGCTCGAAGAATATTATGTTTGAGTGACATGTATTGCCATTGTAAACACAATGTTTTTATGAAATATAGTAAGGCTGCATTTATACTTTTGCCGGAAAGTAATGTGATGCCTCCTGTGCGGTCGTTTATGTATATATGTATATAACCTGAAAGATTGCAGTCGTCGGCTTCAACCCTCATGCATATAATGCAGAGGTGCTCACAAAAAACGCATGTTCACACTTAACCCAACGTCTTGGTCCTCTTAAGGAGGTGATAGCACAGCGAACGAGGCAACCAGACTATAAGCTTTAACAGTTTCACTTAGCCATAGGAGTTTGACAGTGGGGCTACTAGATAGCCCCTGGTGGCTCCGCACTCTCCCGATCTCGGGGTGCATACATGTCTGGCCAGAAAACGGCCCTTCGTTAAGGTGGAGGAATCCTAACATTCCGATAGGTCATCGAGTGGTCGACCAGTCTCACGCTATATCATGACAGTCAGTTCTCGGCTTTCTCTACTGAGGTGCTCGTCCGGATGAACCAGGGCACAATCGCAATAGTTCTCCTGGTGCTGCCTTAGCCGATAAAGCGGAACATAAGGCACCAAAACATAGGAGCCGGGCAAACCCAACATTTGACCAAAGACAATGATTCGGAGCTGATGCATATAAGGCCAAACTCGGGACGCCGAACACTCCCTAAGGTATTCAGTCTTTATGGTATAAACCGGTCCTAAATAGTGCCCTTTGTAAGAAGCCCCTTGTGTCCAGGTACGTGCATTATTCTGACGTGGCCACATGCCAAGACGTCATCATCCTTCTCAATTGTACTGAGAATTCGAGGGATGTGTATCAACAAGAGACAGTAAAAAAGGTTTACGCAGGGTCTTAATCTAAAAAGAATCCTTGGAGCGGGTCCCTGCTGCACTCTGCGCCTGTGTCTCCGTTGTGCCATATCCTGGACGGGTGTAGCACAATGGTCATCTGTAAAAGAGAGGAACTTAGGTGAAAAAGTTGTCATGCACAAATGTGGTTTTTAAAGAAACCATGTATAATTAAAAATGAGTAAAAATTGCCACTTGTCTGCGCGCGTTGAGCCCCTTGTATTTGTAATAGGGGTGTGGCCCTCAATCCGGTATGAATTACATATAGCTGCGCCGGACTCATCTAACCGTGTCCATGGTCTTGACGACCTATCAAATGCTTGAGTTTGTGAGGCCGTTTTTAGTGTGCGGCTGCTAAGGCAATCGCATTCTTTTCGGCGCGCAAAGATCGCTCAATATTTCCGTTCACTGTAACGATGCCCCGTGGACCGGGCATCTTGAGCGTGAGGGAAGCGTAATGCGGTATTGCATTAAAGCGAGCAAAAGTTTCGCGTCCAAGTAGTGCTTGATAGCCACTTTGGAATGGAGCAATGTGGAAAGTTAAATTTTCGCTACGGAAGTTATCGGGGAAGCCGAATATAACTTCTAGTAGCAGGGAGCCCGTGCAATGAGCCCCTGGGCCTGGCGTTACTCCTTTAACGGTAGTATTGCTGAGGCAAATTTTCATTGGGTCTATTCCCATTTTGTGGATTGTGTCCTGATATATCAGGTTTAGACTGCTGCCACCGTCCATCAGGACTCGTGTGAAGTGGTATCCATCAATTATTGGGTCTAATACCAAGGCAGCCCATCCTGCACGTCGGATACTTGCTGAGTAATCCCGACGGTCAAAGGTGATCGGTTGAAACGACCAGTAGCAGGACTCCGCGGTGATAGGCCCTTGGGCATATTTATCTAGGAGTGCCGCTTTGTTTCTCCCCTTGATCACGTGTAACACGTTTGCTGTTTTGACTTCTGGTGGAAATTTCTTTTGTTCCCTAGTGTCTTGCTTGAGAGGCTCATCCTCGTCTTCGCTTGGTGTATCCTCCCCCTTGTGTACGGTGTTGAGCTTGCCGGACTGCTTGAAGACCCAACATTCTCTGTGGGTATGATTAGCGGGTTTACCAGGGGTGCTATGGATCTGACATATTTGGTCCAGAATTTTGGTGAGGCCGGACAGTTCATCTCTGGTGCCTTTAGAGGGCGGCTTTTGCTGACCTGGCCGAGAGCTTCTGAATCCGGCGTTTACCGCCGTGCTCTTTGGGTTGTCTTCTTTATTCCGACGCTTATTATTTTTACTGCGTCGTGATTTCCCGTTTTCATCTCTAACTTCGGATGTACTTGGGTCACTGGTGCCGCATCTGGCTAGCCAGCTGTCCTCACCCGCGCAAAAGCGGGTCATGAGGCTTGTTAATGCTGCCATTGTTCTAGGCTTTTCTTGGCCGAGGTGTCTGGCAAGCCATTCGTCGCGGACGCTATGCTTAAAAGCTGGCAAGGCTTCGGCATTCGGACAGTCAACTATTTGGTTCTTTTTAGTAAGAAACCTGTTCCAAAGCTTTCGGGCTGACTCTCCGGCTGTTGAGTTATATGACTCAAATCGTCTGCATCCGGGGGTCGGACATAAGTCCCTTGAAAATTTGCCCGAAAAGCGTCTTCGATCTCTTCCCAGCTTCCAATGGAGTTTTCGGGGAGGCTTTTAAGCCAGTGCCGAGCTGGCCCTTTGAGCTTGAGCGGTAAGTACTTGATGGTGTGGAGATTATCTCCTCGAGCCATATGGATATGGAGGATATAGTCCTCAATCCAGACCCCAGGGTCTGTTGTTCCATCGTATGCCTCTATGTTTACGGGTTTGAATCCCTCTGGAAATTCATGGTCCAGCACCTCATCGGTGAAACATAGGGGGTGTGCGGCGCCCTTGTATCTGGGCGTGCCGCGTTGTTCGGATGTTTGTTGTGTTGCATCGTATGCTGGAGCGTGCTTGCGTGGTCCATAGATGGATCTGGTTGCGCCGTCCTTTTGATGCGAGCCCTCGCGTGGATCGCATATTTGCTTATGTGTGGCGTTGTTTGACGCTCTATGTTGGCCATGAGGACGTCTATCCAGCCAGGTGGCCATTTTAATTTTTGGTTGCGGGGGATCTAAGGCCTCCTCATCGAATTCGGGTAGCAACTTCCGCTTCGGGTAGCTCTTGGTGAGGCGATTACCGCCATACTTCGCTGTTGTGTTGAGTACTTTACTCCATCTGATTTGGAGTGTGTCTTGCGCCGCCTTGAGCCTTTGCTTCTACCTTTTTAGACTCCTCGCGGTGGCAACAAGCCTTTGATGGGCATTTTGTTGCTCCGGGCGTCTGTCTGGTGTTATGTCCTCCAGACTATTATCCTTGACAGAGTTGGTTTGTTCGGTTTGATTCTCCGCGTTGCCGTGGTCCGGCAGTGGTTCTCCCTGCTCTAACGCTGGGTCTATATGATCATTATTTTTGTCAAGGTGGGATTTGGGGCGGCGCTTACGCCGCCGCTTTGACTGCTTCTCGAGGGGACAACCCTTCATTGCGTCCTTCCGTTCCCCGTCATCGTTTTCCTTTGGTGTGTCCACCATGTATACGTCATGTGATGAGGTGGACGTCCAGTGCCCTATGGGCAGTGGTTCCTCTTTGTCTCTTGCATCGTCGTCCATACCGTTGATGTTTTCGGAGTCGAAGTCGAGCCTGTTGGTTAAGTCATCGACAGTGGCTACTAAGTGGGTGGTGGGTGGGTCGCGAATTTCTTCGTCGTCTGCATCCTAGTCCTGCCGGACATAGTTCGGACAGGATCCTCCTGATAAGGAGAGAGACCTTAACGAGTTCAGTATGTCGCCAAAGGGCGAGTGCTGAAAAATATCCACAGAGGTAAATTCCATGATCAGCGCCCAATCAGAGAATTGCAATGCCGTGGTCATAATCATACCCCAAGTTAGAAAATAAGCCAATGGCTTTCATATTCTAGCAATATGTCATGGTTCAAACATCATGTAACAATGAGAGGAAAACAGCTATGACAGCGCCTACTCATATTCTACCATAGCACTTACTACTACTGCTCTCATATCAACTCTAAGCAATAATATGCGTTGTTATAAAAATCTTGTAAACGAGAGTAACATATAGCAATCATGATGTTATGCTCATAATATGTATTCTAACAATCATTAGATGCCAATTGTTCTGATATCAACTCTAACAATAACATGTGTGGTCATAAAAATCTAGGAAACGAGAGGAACATATAGCAATGATGTGGTTATAGACATGCTATGCGTTCTAAATTTGTAACAAATGAACAGGAAGTCGTATTCATAAGGTAAAGATGAGATGAGATAGAACAATTACACAATGATAGATTCCACCAATATAGGTAGCCAATCTATGCGTCGACCGCGTAAACGATGCCATCATGCACTATAACATCAGACAGAATGTTTCCTCAACAGGATTGATGATGAGCCATAACCATGTATGGTGACCGGATTCCAGATAGACTAATCCCTTGTTGAACAAGGCAATGAGCTTGTAATCCATGTAGTCTTCTGATGGTGTGGGCACTTTGCAGATTACAACTTTCTGCAAATAGAGGTCGAGCCAAAAGCTTGACGCGTCTCGTGCGTAGTAGGCAGGAGTGTCCGGCAGGCCGCGAGGCTCGATGGCGGCGGTATCCAACGATGGAAGGGTGACCTCTCTCTGGGTGTAGATATCCACAAGACACCACGGACTACCGGTGTGGTGGATGAGGACGATCCAGTTGGCCTTCATGCCCGCCCAATAGTGGCCGCGCATGAAGGACAGGTGGACGGGTAGTGGTAGCATGTCGAGGGGCACCACGGCAACCTCCGTAGGATCGTCAAGTCGGTGTCTGGGCCACCTACGAGGATCGGGCATCAGCAAGCAGGGTGTCTTGAAAAGAGCCGGCCGGTTGCAGACGAGTAGACGGTACAAAGACACCGAGCATGCGGCCAGACGGACGGTGCTGAGTAGGTCCATGCGACTACAGATCTGCTCCAAGAGAACATCGGGGAGGGAATTCCAATCGCGGCTCTGCGTGTCAGTCGGTTCTGCATTGGGGTTTTCGGTGCCTGCGAGCCAGCGGGGAAGTGGATTCGGGAGGGCGAGCGAAGAAGCTTCTCCTCGTGTGGCCGAGCAGTGAGCGGGGGGATATGGTACGCGCGAGCTACCAAGGAATATGGTGCGGGCGGGCGAGCAGTGAGCGGGGGTAAATGGTGTGCGGCCGACGATGGGGAAGAGAGGAGGAAGAAGAAGAGAGGAGGAAGAAGAGTGTAAGACGGGGAAGAAAGTGCATTCAATCTCAATTCTACTACTCCCTCCGTCTAGGTGTGTAAGTCACCTTACGAAAACCAAATAATCCCAAAACACTTAGGCACCGTACATTAACTCCCTTCTCGTTTTTTGTTTTGTGGCATATCAACCAATAAGATATGTGGGCTGTGCATGCTTTCGATGACTTGAGACTACCAAACATAACCGACTAATTTAGTAACACCAACACGCTGGTTCAGCTTATTAATTACGTGTCCCATCTGCTGCAGTGTGTATTTTCACTTCACTGCGAAGACTAGTTGAATAGTTCTCTCTGACCGAGATGGGGAATAAATGGATCATGAGGACTTCCTTTCTACAGTATCCCTATGCCTCTACGCTCACTTCACTCATTTTGCTCCGTACCTAGTCACTTGTTGAAATCTATAGCCAAATGGACATGTCAATGGGAGGGAGTAAGCCCCATGCATGCATGCATGCAACATGCAACACTCACACGTACACATGGACGCACGCAACACTCACGCACCCATGCGGCACACAGCACACGACGCAACACACACGCTCACGCTCAAGTGCTCAACCTACTCCCTACGTCCGTGAAAGACTGTACATTTAGAGATTTACACATTGACCAGGGCATAATTAACGCCCAAAAGTAGCAGACTTATGTGTGCATGCGACCATTGAGATAAGAAGATTAAATGAAGGCCGTTGCATGCTGTAATTAAGGATAGACATGTAGCCTATACCTACAACACAAGTTGGTGCATTAGTCAATCAATTAAAGGCTAAACACATTGGAAGTGTAGATGTACATCGTGTAGTACACTCTTTGTTGGAAGACCGAGGGAGGACACGTGCATGCACTCACATACACAGCCAGGGCGGTTCACGCGCAAGGGTTGGACTCGTGTCGCGCCTGCGTAAAGTTTTGTTTAACTGATTTCTTTGCTCTGCCAACTGATGGGTGGGACCCAGAAACCAGGTGACAATTTAACCAGTCAACAAAGTGCCATGTCGACTATGTGGCCGGTCAGTAGTGTGCAATACGGTGCTCTACGATGAGCTAGTGATCGCATAATCGCCGCAAAACTATATATAGTGACCGTAAAGAGTGTACTGTTACATACGTTGACCGCCAGTGTATTTTTCTCGTTTAAAATTAAGCCATATTAATCGTAAAGGACGCGGTATGGACTACTACTACTACTAGTACTAGTACTGCTTTGATGTGTCCCGTCAACTCGTCGAACGAGGAGAAGCTTGCTTACTACGCCTCTCCCTCGACCACGCGCGCGGTGGTTCGCAGAACGAGGAGAGGGTTTTGACTACAGCGCCCTCTCCCTCTCCCTCTCCCTCTCCCTCTCCCTCGCCCTCGCCCTCACGGTGGACGTGCAGCAGTTCAACGGTGTCAGATTGCCAGAAGCATATTGTACTGTAGTATCATCATTGTTGGACCTTCCGAAGAGGCGAAGAGCCAAGTGCAAGGTTCACACGAGTACGAACTGTTGAACCTCCCGAAGAGGCAAAGAGCCAAGCGCAAGGTTTTATAGGAGTTTTCGTCCTAGTAGGAGTGTACTAGTACAACTATAGCGAACGATGCTACTGTATGATGCCGCCACGTCACGTATATCCAAAGCTGTGCCACCTTTTTTTCTCAAAGAGCATGTTGGAGCCCGTGCAACAACCACACAAGTTGCATGTACACATAACACATTTACTAGTAATAAATTCTAAAGGACAAATGCCAGTATGCCACACAAGTTCATCTCCAACTCATGTGAAAAATTTGTGCATGACTAGTCTACATATATTCACAGCGCTACCGTTCACAATTACCGTACTCCACTTACACGTTATAGGGGCTACATGTCCTCATCCAGGTTCCAGTCCCAGATGTTCTTCATGGATGGCACGATCCATAGCGGTGGGCAACGGGAATCATTGTTGCAGATTTCTAGTCCAGTTCCCCACGATGGAGACTCATCCAAGTTGAAGCGGCGTAAATCAGGGATAGCATGTCCCAGCATGTCGTTCATCCGGCGGTGTGCACTGAAGACACAACCATGCTTCATGAATGGCAGGCCTTCCGTGTCGTGCACGGAAGGTGGCATCCGCTTCACAATGGGGTAGCTGTCCCCGATGAAAAGCGAGTACTCTCCAAGAGTGTTCCTCGGCACCCACGTAGCATCACAGGGGTCGAACTCGGCGTCGTTCATGTGGTACACGCGGCATCCCAGATCTGGACACATGGTGACGTACATAGTCAAGGTCCATGCATAATAATGTTGTGCTCAAATGTGGCAGTCAGTAATACTGTGCAGCAAATAGTACTACTCCGGTATAGAGGAAGTAAACTAATCGGCTTATTATATATAGCCACTCTTGGCTACATGGATGAGATAGTAAGACATGGAAAAACAAAAATGGTGGCAGCTAGTGGGTTCAAGTCTTCAAGGGCCTAGCTAGCTATACGCGTCCTCCAAGGTAAAAAGTACTCCTAGTACTACAAAGTATACTACTAGTACAACAATGAAAGAGAAGGCGAGAGGGTTAAAAAATGGAATACCTGGGTAGATGGTGATGGTCCGATCATGGTAGATTATGTGACCATGTTGCACATCAGTGGTACCATGGGTAACGACTACTAAGATAGTTGATCCCAATATGCCAAAGTCAGCTACAAGGTTCCAGGTTAGACCGAATCGCGGATGCAAATGCACATCCAGGATCGGCGATCTTATTTTGATCGGGGGATGACTGGTCCCTGCAAAATAATGGAGTACCGTTAGGGATGCAAATGATGGTTTGTGCATTCCGTTTGTAATCTCCCCTACCGTAGGATGTCAACCAGATGAAACAAGTCCCCTGGCTTGTCACCGCAAATATGCGGCCTAGATGGCGCACGACGTCTTCGAACGTGTAGGGGTACAAATCTGCCGCCACCAACATGCGCCAGCCTCTGCCGTTACTGCCTCCTTCATTGATGGCAATCCTTATGTCAAACACCGCGATGAGATAGTAATCGTCGTAGCCGCGTCGCTTTGTCGGCAGGTCCGCAATTGCTATCTTCTTCAATCTCATGTAGGCATCATCATACGTATTCTTGCCCAGCCAGTCCGGAAGGCCGATCCCAATGGAGGAGAAGGGGTCTACCGGAATGGCCGCACTGTTGTGGATGTTGTGCAAAATGATGGTGGTATCCGGCCGGAGGTATGCAAGACAATCTTTGTTGGCACCGCCCTAGACCTATATATAAGACGGTGGGCAGCGGAGAAATTACGGGATGGAAATGGAATAACTATGTACTACATGATCAAACTCCATTACTGACCTGCTCATCGGACAAAATCCAACTACCTCTCAACGTCGGCAACTCTAGCGGAGTCAACGTGCAACCATGGCCAGGGAGCGCTGGACTGTTCGAAGGATTGTCCCATAGAAGAACCTTCTCCTCGAGGATGCATGGAAGACCAACAAGCATGGCCTGTTTAAGCAGCGTCTTGAAAAAGTTGGTGCAGGAAGCACCGAGTCTTGCGGTGGTGAGGACATCGGAGCGGCATGCGATTTCTCCCACAGGATCGTCGTCCAAGGTCTCCCAGCCCTGACGAGGGGGAGGAACGCCTGGAGAATCCATGGGAGCAGTGACGAACTGCCTTCTCTTCGGGGGGAGGGGAACTGGCGAGGAGGAGATAAGAGCGTAGTAACCGCAGGGCCTCGTCCCTTCCAACTGTAGATCGTTCCTCAGCGAAGGGGTGAGGCTATTATTTACTACTAGTACTCCCTCTGATTCTTTTTACTCTGCGCATAAGAGCAGACCCGGATACCAAGGCAGGGGCTCGATGCATGCTTTCTAGACGGAAATACCCCTGGCGCATGGATGGGAGGAGTTAGCAGCTATAAATGCCCCATGCAGCCCATTGGCTGTCCGCCCGCGTTCTTCTCTCTCTGCATGCTCCATGGATGTCTCCATTTCTCTCACATGACTGCATGCGGTGGCGCTAGCCTATGAGAAGCTCGCGTGGAGATAGCAATCTTCTCTCCAGAAGTGATCTTTTTGAAAGAAAGGGATTATGGAACGTTATGGGATTGCATTATACTGTAAATAATAGCACTAGTAAGAAATTTTTGGCACTAGGTGGTAGTTTTTGGCATGGATTAAGAAATTTTGGGTATGTTTTTGCCATTTTTTGTACACGCCAACTAGTGTCAAAAAACGTCTTACATTATGTGACAGAGGAGTACGTACTCGTACTGTAGCAGTACTAGTACTACTTTTCTCAACTAGTAGTGCGATGTACTGTACTTCTAGTATAGTCTAGTATAGTGCACCAGTTTTGAACTCTTGAATCTCAGGGCCAAGGAGCTACAGTTGGAAGTGGAGGGTACTACTGTTCTCTAGAACCATCGTTGTACTATCAATGCAGGGGAAGTACACCTACGTAGTGGCCTAGTGGGTACTCTCGGTGCTCTATTCAGCCGCTCCTCTCACGTAGCTGGCCTACTCAGTCACTCCTCTCACGCACACACTAGCAGCCTATTTATCAGCAAGGGTTACTGCGGGGGCAGAACATTTGAGTTATTTGATACAGCGAGACTAGGCTTTTCACGTCCATTTGTGGTGGTGTAATGGATCTCGTCGAACTTTGTTAGTAGTTCCTTCTTTATGAATGAGATGAAGCAAAGTTTTTGCCTCCGTTTCAAAAAAACACGGCAAGAGGAATTTCTTTTATAGTAGAGCCGATAATGGAGTGACGTCCATGCATGCAATGCCACAAGCTACAGAGTAGTAGTAGAGCACTTTACGTACAGAGCCATATTGCACCGTTCCCAATGCCCCACCAGGCTTTTCCGGCTCCTCGGGCTTAATTGGGAGGCGCTAGTTTAAATATGCTACTAGATGGAAGCTGCAAGCGAGGTGCGGGTAGGGCGAGCACGCGAGCCACGGGATGCTGGGAAGGGAAACCTGTTCACGTGGCTAGGTTGTCCAGTGCACCCAGATTGTGGGGCCACACGTCCGTTTGACTTCAAAACACAAACTACCCGTGTAAAATATTGGCTCACAGCGAAGTGTAGTAGTACTATCTTTTTAAAAATGGCCGCCGTGCATTCGGCCAGGATCAAACCCACAAAACGAGGTATACACTCCCGCGACCACTAGTAGTACTCGTTGGAGTACAACGCAACCTAGAATCACCTTTTGTCGCAAGTAGTACGTACATTGTTCCTTACAAGAAACCCCTAAGAGCATGGTTAATAGTATAGCCAGCTGCTGGCTATAAGCCAGTGCCATGTCATCTACAACCCATCTTATAGCCAACATGTAGTAGTAGTTTATTTCTTGTAGCCCGCTGACTCAGCTCTATTGTACTTTCTCTAATAATGCAAGAAACCACTAAAATGCCAAGAAACTACTACCACTTGCATACGTGGCAGACTTAAGATAAGCCTACCTTATCAACCATTGTACATGGTCTTACCAACAAAAATCCTCGAGTGACCTCCTACGTCCGGCCCGTCCACCTAGTCATCCTCGGCCATGGGACGCAGCTACCGCTGCCGGCAGAAGGCAAGGTCAAAACCGCCGGCGGTGCGGAGCCCATGTTGCGGCAGCCCGGATGCCAGCTCCATCTGGTGCTCGCGGCCGCTAGCTAGCCAAGATAGCTCCGTCCAACTGCTTGTATGCAAGGTTTGCTAGCTAGATTGGCAAGGCGGCGCGGCGGCTTGCTCGCGCACGCCGCGCTAAGGCCAGCCATCTGGCTCGAGTGAAGGCCAGCGCGGCGGCTTGCTCGCTCGTGAGTCACGCTTGGGCCGGCCTGCCAACCCATGTGGAGGCCAGCGCGGCGTCCGGCCAGTCCGGCGAAGCGGCGGCAATTCGCTCATCACCGGCGCCACCGACGAACACGCATCAGTACTGTTTGAAGTAATGTTCAGGAAAAATAATGATTTGAGGGGGAATAACAGGATAGAAGGTCAGATGTGGGTCCCTCGTGTCAACGGTCAAACAAAATGTGTTGGTTTAAGCTACCTCGTCAACACGGACATGTGGGCCAACCCTGTCATAAATGGGTTTAAGCGATCCTAATCGGTAGGAGTACTAGGTAGTTTTTGGCGTGGATTAAGAAATTTTGGGTATGTTTTTGCTATTTTTGTAGAATAGATTCCTCCTAGGGCTGGTTGAAAGTGGTAGTTTTTTGTTAAATACTCTACATATTGTAAGTAGGAGTGAAAGTTAAGCTTTGGAAGCCAATAAGCAAGGCTAGTTACATAGTGCATATGTGTACATGATTGAAAGTAAATATCAACCATGAGTGACTAATATCTTGATGGAAAACTCAAAACTATGGAATACTAGGAAAAGAAATGCATGGTTGGAAATACTAGCAATGTTCATGTCCGTTGCAACGAATCATAATTAGAATAATACTTATTCACAAACTTGGTACAAAACACTCTAATTTTGATATACATATGTCACTAGAGATATATTATGTTTCAATTAGAATATATTCCTTGGGCTGTTTTGGTGAGGTCAGGGAGGGATGTGGTTGGTTTTAAGATACTAATTATGGGTTTTTCTACAAATTGCTAGACAAGTGGGATGTTGGTGAAAAAAGGCAACAACTTACCTCACAATCATTAGATGTAGATCTAATGGTCCGAAACGACGGATGGCTGACACACCAGCATCACCAACTTAGTCTTGTGTAGGAGTACTAGCAAGATCCGTGCTTTGCACGGAACATCAAGATGCATTTTTTTTATAAAACACTTGTTGTGATTGACCCTTGCGGGAGTAATCCCATGTGTAAAAACTAATGATATCTCGAGAAATATGAGATAAGGTGAAGAGGAGTGGGGTGTGGTGGTGGTTGGTGGTCGAACTGGGCGGAGGCATGGGGATTGACGACGCCGGCAGCGGCTCCCAGGCCAGTTTGTTCCAGAGGCTTCCTTTCGTAATTGCTCAACAATGAGGTTTGTTGGAGATAAGGATGAATGAGGGAAGGCCTTGTATACAAATGTGGAGAGGGGTGCGGGTATCTTTTAGTTTAATTTCCATCCGTCAGATATAGATCGGACGGTCTATATTGCAAGATGGCACATGTACCATCATCACCAACTCGGTTTTTTATAAGAGAAGAAATATAAGTATGGAGATACAAACGTATTATCGATACTTTCTTCCGTAAACTAGCATCTACATTCTATTCAACTCCTCGGCATGTGGGGCCTTAGCACAATGACTTCTCGACTGTGTAAAACGAAGATTTTCCCGTCGCCGACAAGGAGGGGGTGACGGCGGCACGCTTTTTGGCTTGCTCTAGTCCTAGTAGTCATACTAGGTGGTCTAAGCACATGTAGATTTATTCTTTTTCACGTCTTGTGTTCGCCGTACTGCCACGACTCTTCATGAATAGACGGTAAGTTATTCACGGGGAAACCCTTGTTGAGCGTGTTTGCGAGAGAGAGAGAGAGTGCGTGTGTGATATGTTAGAGACTGGGGCAATGATAACAGATTCTTTGTGTCTATGTGTGTGGAGGATAGAGAGAGACATGTACATGGGGCTTTGTGTTGTGTAACGTGGAGACACATATACATAATTAGAGAGTGAGTGTGTGAGATACACATGCAGACATGACGAGAGATGAGGATCCATGTAAATGGGTGTTTGTGTGTGTCTGTGTGTGTTTGTGCACGCATTTTTGTGTGAGAGGGAGAGAGTGTATGTGGAGTAGAGAGACCACTGATGATGTAAACCTAGTATAAGGGAAGGGGGAATGGTGTGACATGTGTAATAGCGAGATAGCACGGGTGCGGGCGGGGGGGGGCAGACTATTTGGAAGAGACATCGAGTGTGTGTGGGGAAGAGGGGTGTGAGAGTGAGAGAAAGAGAGAGCTAGCACCGGAGAGAGAGAGAGAGAGGAAGAGAGGGGGCGAGAGGGGTTGTTTGTGTCCATAAATGGCGTATAGATAGGGAGACAATGTTGATGTTGTCCGAAATTGGCCTATGAACGGAGACGCAAGGGAAGCGAGTCATCGTGTGTGTGATAGGGACTTCATGAGAGATCTAGAATAGATGGTTTAGAGAACAATGTGCGAAATCGAGAACGATTATACATTAGGGAGCTATGCAAAGAGTCACGACATATATGTATACAGGGAAGGAGCTGGGGCGGGTCCGCATGTGGGAGAGATAGAAAGAGGAGAGTGGTGCACAAGGAGACAAAGTGTGCTTGTTTGCAGTGGGGGTGGTGTGTGAGGTGAGTGCGCGACAACCACATAACTAGAGAGATAGACGTTTGGGGGCGACGTTTTGTGTGTATGGGAAATATACACTCTACATAGTGCGTGTGCTTGGGTAAGAGATATAGCGGGAGACCTAGAGAGTGAGGGAAGAGATGTGTGCATGCCCGAGAGACAAAGTGATAGAGACCTATGTTGGGGTCCGGAC
The DNA here is from genome assembly GCF_056163025.1 of Triticum urartu. Classification (NCBI taxonomy): domain Eukaryota; kingdom Viridiplantae; phylum Streptophyta; class Magnoliopsida; order Poales; family Poaceae; genus Triticum; species Triticum urartu. Next base: position 93,825,418 of record NC_141878.1, read on the forward strand.
TTTACAAGAGAGAGGGGTGTTAATGTGCTCGTGTGTTGGTGTTTGGGGGAGAGAACGAGTTCTCTCTCTATGTGTTTGTGTGTGTGTGTGGTGGGGGTGGGGTTGACTTCAGATAAAGAGTGAGGTGTCTATATTTGAGGGACTTTAGCGTAATTGAGATATTGTGCACTCATGGTTGATCAATTTGTTTCACAGTTTGTACTATGAGATAACGATACTTTTGAACATGCGTGATATACCTTGATGTACCAGAATTACAAACCTAAGATTGGAATTTTGGAATTCGACTCCATCATTAGCTTTTGTAATTCATTTAAACGGAGGTACATTTTTTAAGCCGGGATTTCGTGATTTCAAATTCATATATCAAACCTAGAGATATACACATAAGGGCATGTTCAAACTTTATAATCATCCACTTTATTCATACACATACACAATTTTGCTTTTGTCATCATATTTAGGATAAACACATTCGGAATTTCATTTGAATTGGACCGTATGATGGTATTTGCTTGTAGTAGCTCAATGATCCATGTTTGAATTGAATGGACAATCTAAGTTTCGAGTTGGAGACATTGATTAAAGGCTAAAAACATTGGAAGTGTAGATGTACATCATGTAGTACACTCTTTGTTGGAAGATCGAGGGAGGACACGTGCATGCACTCACATACACAGCCAGGGCGGTTCGCGCGCAAGGGTTGGACTCGTGTCGCGCCTGCATAAAGTTTTGTTTAACTGATTTCTTTGCTCTGCCAACTGCAGGTGGGACCCAGAAACCAGGTGACAATTTAACCAGTCAACAAAGTGCCACGTCGACTATGTGGCCGGTCAGTAGGGTGCAATACGGTGCTCTACGATGACCTAGTGATCGCATAATCGCCGCAAAACTATATATAGTGACCGTAAAGAGCGTACTGTTACATACGTTGACCGCCAGTGTATTTTTCTCGTTTCAAATTAAGCCATATTAATCGGAAAGGACGCAGTATGGACTACTACTAGTACTAGTACTGCTTTGATGTGTCCCGTCAACTCGCTGAGCGAGGAGAAGCTTGCTTACTACGCCTCTCCCTCGCCCACGCGTGCGGTGGTTCGCAGGACGAGGAGAGGGTTTTGACTACAGCACCCTCTCCCTCTCCCTCTCCCTCGCCCTCGCCCTCGCGGTGGACATGCAGTAGTTCAATCAGTGTCAGATTGCCAGAAGCATATTGTACTGTAGTATCATCATTGTTGGACCTTCTGAAGAGGCGAAGAGCCAAGTGCAAGGTTCACACGAGTACGAACTGTTGAACCTCCCGAAGAGGCAAAGAGCCAAGCGCAAGGTTTTATAGGAGTTGTCGTCCTAGTAGGAGTGTACTAGTACAACTATAGCGAACGATGCTACTGTATGATGCCGCCACGTCACTTATATCCAAAGCTGTGCCACCTTTTTTTCTCAAAGAGCGTGTTGGGGCCCGTGCAACAACCACACAAGTTGCACGTACACATAACACATTTACTAGTAATAAATTCTAAAGGACAAATGCCAGTATGCCACACAAGTTCATCTCCAACTCATGTGATAAATTTGTGCACGACTAGTCTACATATATTCATAGCGCTACCGTTCACAATTACCGTACTCCACATACACGTTATAGATGGGCTACATGTCCTCCTCCAGGTTCCAGTCCCAGGTGTTCTTCATGGATGGCATGATCCATAGCGGTGGGCAACGGGAATCATTGTCGCAGCTTTCTACTCCGGTTCCACATGATGGAGACTCATCCAAGGTCAAGCGGCATAAATCAGGGATAGCGTGTCCCAGCATGTCGTTCATCCGGCGGTGCGCACTGAAGACACAACCATGCTTCATGAACGGCAGGCCTTCCGTGTCGTGCACGGAAGGTGGCATCCGCTTCACAATGGGGTAGCTGTCCCCGATGAAAAGCGAGTACACTCCAAGAGTGTTCCTCGGCACCCACGTAGCATCACGGGGGTCGAACTCAGCGCCGTTCATCTGGTACACGCGACATCCCAGATCTAGACACATGGTGACGTACATAGTCAAGGTCCATGCATAATAATGTTGTGCTCAAATGTGGCGGTCAGTAATACTGTGCAATAGATAGTACTACTCCAGTATAGAGGAAGTAAAATAACCGGCTTATTATATATAGCCACTCTTGGCTACATGGATGAGATAGTAAGACATGGAAAAACAAAAATGGTGGCAGCTAGTGGGTTCAAGTCTTCAAGGGCCTAGCTAGCTATACGCGTCCTCCAAGGTAAAAAGTACTCCTACTAGTACTACAAAGTATACTACTGGTACAACAATGAAAGAGAAGGCGAGAGGGTTAAAAAATGGAATACCTGGGTAGATGGTGACGGTCCGATCGTGGTAGATTATGTGACCATGTTGCACATCAGTGGTACCATGGGTAACGACTGCTAAGATAGTTGATCCCAATATGCCAAAGTCAGCTACAAGATTCCAGGTTAGACCGAATCGCGGATGCAAATGCACATCCAGGATCGGCGATCTTATTTTGATCGGGGGATGACTGGTCCCTGCAAACTAATGGAGTACCATTAGGGATGCAAATGATGGTTTATGCATTCCGTTTATAATCTCCCGTACCGTAGGATGTCAACCAGATGAAACAAGTCCCCTGGCTTGTCACCGCTAAGATGCGTCCTAGATGGCGCACGGCGTCTTCGAACGTGTAGGGGTACAAATCTGCCACCGCCAACATGCGCCAGCCTTTGCTGTTACTGCCTCCTACATTGATGGCAATCCTTATGTCGAACACCGCGATGAGATAGTAATCGTCGTAGCCATGTTGCTTTGTCGGCGGGTCCGCAATTGCTATCTTCTTCAATCTCATGTAGGCATCATCATACGTATTCTTGCCCAGACAGTCCGGAAGGCCGATCCCAATGGTGGAGAAGGGGTCTACCGGAACGGCCGCACTGATGTGGATGTTGTGCAAAATGATGGTGGTATCCGGCCGGAGGTATGCAAGCCAATCTTCGTTGGCACCGACCCAGACCTATATATAAGACGGTGGGCAGCGGAGAGATTACGGGATGGAAATGGAATAACTATGTACTACATGATCAAACTCCATTACTGACTTGCTCATCGGACAAAATCCGAATACCTCTCAACATCGGCAACTCTAGCGGAGTCAACGTGCAACCATGGCCAGGGAGCGGTGGACTGTTCGAAGGATTGTCCCATAGAATAACCTTCTCCTCGAGGATGCATGTAAGACCAACAAGCATGGCCTGTTTAAGCAGCGTCTTGAAAAAGTTGGTGCAGGAAGCACCGAGTCTAGCGGCAGTGAGGACGTCGGAGCGGCGTGCGATTTTTCCCACAGGATCGTCGTCCAAGGTCTCCTAGCCCCAACGAGGAGGAGAACCGCCTGGCGAATCCATGGGAGCAGCGACGAACTGCCTTCTCTTCGGGGGGAGGGGAACTGGCGAGGAGGAGAAAAGAGTGTAGTAACCGTAGGGCCTCGTCCCTTCCAACTGTAGATCGTTCCTCAGCGAAGGGGTGAGGCTATTATTTACTAGTACTCCCTCCGATTCTTTTTTACTCTGCGCATAAGAGCAGACCCGGATACCAAGGCAGGGGCTCGCTGCATGCTTTCTGGATGGAAATACCCCTGGCGCATGGATGGGAGGAGTTAGCAGCTATAAATGCCCCATGCAGCCCATTGGTTGTCCACCCGCGTTCTCCTCTCTCTACATGCTGCATGGATGTCTCCCTCTCTCTCACATGACTGCATGCGGTGGCGCTGGCCTATGAGAAGCTCGCGTGGAGATAGCAATCTTCTCTCCAGAAGTGATTTTTTTTGAAAGAAAGGGATTATGGAACGTTATGGGATTGCATTATACTGTAAATAATAGCACTAGTAAGAAATTTTTGGCACTAGGTAGTAGTTTTTGGCGTGGATTAAGAAATTTTGGGTATGTTTTTGCCATTTTTTGTACACGCCAACTAGTGTCAAAAAACGTCTTACATTATGTGACGGAGGAGTACGTACTTGTACTGTAGCAGTACTAGTACTACTTTTCTCAACTAGTAGTGCGATGTACTATACTTCTAGTCTAGTCTAGTATAGTGCACCAGTTTTGAACTCTTGAATCTCAGGGCCATGGAGCTACAGTTGGAAGTGGACGGTACTACTGTTCTCTAGAACCATCGTTGTACTATCAATGCAGGGGAAGTACACCTGCGTAGTGGCCTAGTGGGTACTCTCGGTGCTCTATTCAGCCGCTCCTCTCACGTAGCTGGCCTACTCAGCCGCTCCTCTCACGCACACACTAGCAGCCTGTTTATCAGCGATGGTTACTGCGGGGGCAGAACATTTGAGTTATTTGATACAGTGAGACTAGGATTTTCGCTTCCATTTGTGGAGGTGTAATGGATCCCGTCGAACTTTGTTAGTAGTTCCTTCTTTATGAATGAGATGAAGCAAAGCTTTTGCCTCCGTTTCAAAAAAAAACATGGCAAGAGGAATTTCTTTTATAGTAGAGCCGATAATGGAGTGAAGTCCATGCATGCAACGCCACAAGCTACAGAGTAGTAGTAGAGCACTTTACGTACAGAGCCATATTGCACAGTTCCCAATGCCCCACCAGGCTTTTCCGGCTCCTCGGGCTTAATTGGGAGGCGCTAGCTTAAATATGCTACTAGTTGGAAGCTACAAGCGAGGTGCGGCTAGGGCGAGCACGTGAGCCACGGGATGCTGGGAAGGAAAACCCGTTCACGTGGCTAGGCTATCCAGTGCACCCAGATTGTGGGGCCGCACATCCGTTTGACTTCAAAACTCAAACTACCCGTGTAAAATATTGGCTCGCAGCGAAGTGTAGTAGTACTATTTTTTTAAAAGGCTGACGTGCGTTCGGCCGGGACCGAACCCACAAAACGAGGTATACACTCCCGCGACCACTAGTAGTACTCGTTGGAGTACAACGCAGCCTAGAATCGCCTTTTGTCGCTAGTAGTACGTACATTGTTCCTTACAAGAAACCCCTAAGAGCATGGTTAATAGTATAGCCAGCTACTGGCTATAAGCCAGTGCCATGTCATCTACAGCCCATCTTATAGCCAACATGTAGTAGTAGTTTATTTCTTATAGCCCGCTGACTCAGCTCTATTGTACTTGCTCTAATAATACAAGAAACCACTAAAATGCCAAGAAACTACTACCACTTGCATACGTGGCAGACTTAAGATAAGACTACCTTATCAACCATTGTACATGCTCTTACAAACAAAAATCCTTGAGTGACCTCCTACTTCTGGCCCGTCCACCTAGTCATCCTCGGCCATGGGATGCAGCTACCGCCGCCGGCAGAAGGCGAGGTCAAAACCGCCGGCGGTGCGGAGCCCATGTTGCGGCAGCCCGGATGCCAGCTCCGTACGGCGCTCGCGGGCGCTAGCTAGCCAAGATAGCTCCGTCCAGCTGCTTGTCTGCAAGGTTTGCTAGCTAGATTGGCAAGGCAGTGCGGCGGCTTGCTCACGCGTGCCGCGCTAAGGCCAGCCATCTGGCTCGAGCGAAGGCCAGTGCGGCGGCTTGCTCGCTCGTGAGTCACGCTCGGGCCAGCCTGCCAACCCGTGCGGAGGCCAGCGCGGTGTCCGGCGTGTCCGGCGGAGCGGTGGCCAACTCGCTCATCACCGGCGCCACCGACGAACATGCATCAGTACTGTTTGAAGTAATGTTCAGGAAAAATAATGATTTGAGGGGGAATAACAGGATAGAAGGTCGTATGTGGGTCCCTCGTGTCAACGGTCAAACAAAATGTGTTGGTTTAAGCTGCCTCGTCAGCACGGACATGTGGGCCAACCCTGTCATAAATGGGTTTAAACAAACCTAATCGGTAGGAGTACTAGGTAGTTTTTGGCGTGGATTAAGAAATTTTGGGTATGTTTTTGCTATTTTTTGTACAATAGATTCCTCCCAGGGTTGGTTGAAAGTGGTAGTTTTTTTGTTAAATACTCTACATATTGTAACTAGGAGTGAAAGTTAAGCTCTGGAAGCCAATAAGCAAGGCTAGTTACATAGTGCATATGTGTACATGATTGAAAGTAAATATCAACCATGAGTGACTAATATCTTGATGGAAAACTCGAACCTATGGAATACTAGGAAAAGAAATGCATGGTTGGAAATACTAGCAATGTTCATGTCATTTGCAATGAATCATAATTAGAATAATACTTATTCACAAACTTGGTACAAAACAATCTAATTTTGATATACATATGTCACTAGAGATATATTATGTTTCAATTAGAATATATTCCTTGGGCTGTTTTGGTGAGGTCAGGGAGGGATGTGGTTGGTTTTAAGATACTAATTATGAGTTTTTCTGCAAATTGGTAGACAAGTGGGTGTTTGTGAGAAAAGGCAACAACTTGCCTCACAATCGTTAGATGTAGATCTAATGGTCAGAAACGACGGATGGCAGACACACCAGCATCACCAACTTAGTCTTGTGTAGGAGTACTAGCAAGATCCGTGCATTGCACGAAACATCAAGATGCATTTTTTTATAAAACACTTGTTGTGATTTTGACCCTTGCGGGAGTAATCCCATGTGTAAAAACTAATGACATCTCGAGAAATATGAGATAAGGTGAAGAGGAGTGGGGTGTGGTGTGGTGGTGGTTGGTGGTCGAACTGAGCGGAGGCATGGGGATTGACGACGCCGGCAGTGGCCACCAGGCCAGTTTGTTCGAGAGGCTTCCTTTCTTAATTGCTCAACAACGAGGTTTGTTGGAGATAAGGATGAATGAGGGAAGGCCTTGTCTGCAAATGTGGAGAGGGGTGCGGGTATCTTTTAGTTTAATTTCCATCCGTCAGATATAGATCGGACAGTCTATATTGCAAGATGGCACACGTACCATCATCACCAACTCGGTTTTTTATAAGAGAAGAGATATAAGTATGGAGATACAAACGTATTATCGATACTTGCTTCCATAAACTAGCATCTACATTCTATTCAACGCCTCGGCATGTGGGCCCTTAGCACAATGACTTCTCGACTGTGTAAAATGAAGATTTTCCCGTCGCCGACAAGGAGGGGGTGACGGCGGCGCGATTTTTGGCTTGCTCTAGTCCTAGTAGTCATACTAGGTGGTCTAAGCACGTGTAGATTTATTCTTTTTCACATCTCGTGTTCGCCGTACTGCCATGACTGTTCATGAATAGACGGTAAGTTATTCATGGGGAAACCCTTGATGAGCGTGTTTGCGAGAGAGAGAGAGTGTGTGCGTGTGTGATATGTTAGAGACTGAGGCAATGATAACAGATTCTCTGTGTCTATGTGTGTGGAGGATAGAGAGAGACATGTACATGGGGCTTTGTGTTGTGTAACGTGGAGAAACATATACATAATTAGAGAGTGAGTGTGTGAGATACACATGCAGACATGAGGAGAGATGAGGATCCAGGTAAATGGGTGTTTGTGCGTGTCTGTGTGTGTTTGTGCATGCGTTTGTGTGTGAGAGGGAGAGAGTGTATGTGGAGTAGAGAGACCACTGATGATGTAAACCTAGTATAAGGGAAGGGGGAATGGTGTGACATGTGTAGTAGCGAGATAGCACGGGTGCGGGCGGGGGGGGGGGGGGGGGGGCAGACTATTTGGAAGAGACATCGAGTGTGTGTGGGGGAGAGGGGTGTGAGAGCGAGAGAAAGAGAGAGCTAGCGCCGGAGAGAGAGAGAGAGAGAGAGAGAGAGAGGGCGAGAGGGGTCGTTTGTGTCCATAAATGGAGTATAGATAGGGAGACAATGTTGATGTTGTCCGAAATTGGCCTATGAACGGAGACGCAAGGGAAGCGAGTCATCGTGTGTGTGATAGGGACTTCATGAGAGAGCTAGAATAGATGGTGTAGAGAACAATGTGCAAAATCAAGAACGATTATACATTAGGGAGCTATGCAAAGAGTCACGACATCTATGTATACAGGGAAGAGCTGGGGCGGGTCTGCATGTGGGAGAGATAGAAAGAGGAGAGTGGTGCACAAGGAGATAAAGTGTGCTTGTTTGCAGTGGGGGTGGTGTGTGAGGTGAGTGCGCGAGAACCACATAACTAGGGAGATAGACGTTTGGGGGCGACATTTTGTGTGTATGAGAAATATACACTCTACATAGTGTGTGTGCTTGGGTAAGAGAGATAGCGGGAGGCCTAGAGAGTGAGGGAAGAGATGTGTGCATGCCCGAGAGACAAAGTGATAGAGACCTATGTTGGGGTCCGAACTTTACAAGAGAGAGGGTTGTTAATGTGCTCGTGTGTTGGTGTTTGGGGGAGAGAACGACTTCTCTCTGTGTGTGTGGGGGGGGGGGTTGAGTTTAGATAAAGAGTGAGGTGTCTATATTTGAGGGACTTTAGCATAATTGAGATATTGTGCACTCATGGTTGATCAATTTGTTTCACAGTTTGTACTATGAGATAACGATACTTTTGAACATGCGTGATATACCTTGATGTACCAGAATTACAAACCTAAGATTGGAATTTTGGAATTCGACTCCATCATTAGCTTTTGTAATTCATTTAAATGGAGGTACATTTTTTAAGCCGGGATTTCGTGATTTCAAATTCATATATCAAACCTAGAGATATGCACATACGGGCATGTTCAAACTTTATAATCATCCACTTTATTCATACACATACACATTTTTTGCTTTTGTCATCATATTTAGGATAAACACATTTGGAATTTCATTTGAATTGGACCGTATGATGGTATTTGCTTGTAGTAGCTCAATGATCCATATTTGAACTGAATGGACAATCTAAGTTTCGAGTTGGAGACATTGATTTTCAGAACTTGCACATTTTTTGCATGCAAAACAAACAAATTGTCAGCCATGATATCATAGTCGGTCGTACGAGAGCAGAATACTTATAATTTTAGGTGCCAAAAGCTTTCAAACTTCCCGCTGACATCGAAATATCACGCGCCCAAAAGTTTAGCCCTGCGATATTCCTTTTTTACCCCTGCCACATGAACGGAAAAGGGCTCCTTTGGTAACTCCATTGTTTTCCCCTTTTTGCCCCCCAACATTCTTCCCCAGAGCCCCTCCCCTTCCCCTCCCCGACCCCCCCCCAAACACGGCAAGCCGCCGAATCTAGTCCTCCGCCGCAGCGGTGGACCTCACACCCCGCCGGATCTACCTTCCGCACCTTGGAACCCCCAACTGCCAACTCACCACTTCACCGGAGCCGCTTCAGCGACTGGCTTGTCCACCGCTCCAGATCTCCTTGACTGCCATCATGGTCCACCGCACCGGATCTTCTTAATCGGCGCCCTCGTCCACCACAGCGTAGGCCCTTCACTGACTCCCTCGTCTGCCCCTTCGCTGGCCCTTCATACAAGCCCTCGTCCGCCGCAACAGATCCGCCTCACCGAAAGCACTATACAACGCGCCCGCCGAAGCCTTCGTCCACTGCACCAGACCCACTCCACGGACGCCATATTCAACTCCACCAGCCCTGCTTTACCGACGCCGCAGCATCATCAGGTTATTTCGATTTGTACTCCTTCGATTTTTCTCTTTATCGTGCAACTGTTCACTTACCATAGATGAGCTTTCTTGTATGTTGACAGGCGCCACAACTGTAGCACCGGAGCCGCTTCAGCGACGGCGACAGCCGGCCCAAACTCAACCGCAACACGAGCACCATCAATGATCCTTAGCTATCAAGTATGACAACGATACCCATACGCCGCCGAGAATCAGGTACTATTATCCAACGGCCGGCGCCTACATTCACTTTCCTAGCATAAGCACCACACCTTTGAATTTCTTCAGGGCATCATTCAGTTTTTCATGAGACGCGTTATTCTGCTTGCACCTGTAGGGCCATACTTCTGGCAGTGAACATGTTACATGTGCTAAATTACATACCAGTGCACATATAGTTAATATGCTTTAGTTTTGTTCTGATGCCACCTGTTGGTTCCATCAGACTGCTTAATGTTCTCTATGCTTAATTACACATCAGCAAACTAGCATGTGGTTCCGCTGCTTTTTGTTTGTTTTACCCTACATTTTCTGATGCTAGCTATTACATCATTGCTCCGAGCCTATGTTCATTACTTGTTTGTGTGTTCTTGATCTTCCCAAGTTGCATGACTAATTTGATGCTTCTATTAATTATGGAGCTGCCAACCCCATCAAGAAAAATATTTGTTCTTTTGGGGCTGGCACCTCGAACAAGCATAAAAATAGAGGGAAGCAGATATACTCCCTCCGATTCTATTTACTCTGCCCATAACTCTTGACCCGCATACCAAGGAGGGCACTGGTTTAATTTTTTTGGACTAATTTGCCAATTAATTATGGCAGAGGCGGATGGGGCGGGGCACAAAAGGAAACCAGCGCTAGGAATCGGAAACGCGCAGACTAATACGAGAAAACTAAGAAAAAGTTATACGCAAAGTAAAAGGAATCGGAGGGAGTATTGTCGTGTATGCACACACCCTTCTTTCACTAGTTTAGATGAACCATTGATGATCAATTCGGACCAGTGCATGCGATTAAAATTAATTTTACCTAAATAGATGGTGCAGAATAAACTACAACAACTAGATTTGCAACCACGGGATGCTGACGATATCTTCAAAGAACATTGCAACAGCAGCTAGGCTTCACAGCAACATATGGTAAGCCAGTGTGTTTTAGTACATGTGAAATGTAATACGAGTGGGCTGCTTTCTTGGCTTGTGCCCTCAACGTGTAATCCTACCGAATTACAAATAGTTCAGTTGTCTGCTTTGTTGTATTGCTTGATTCGAATGCTTATTTGTTGTTACGCTATACCTGAGTTGGCCAATATGTCAGCAGTGCCTGATGTACTATCGTAAAGAAATGCATGCCTATTTCATTTGAGTCCTTAACTTTTCCTCTCAACTTCATCACATGACTGTCTTCGTAGTTTATATGAGGCCACACTGTTAAGTGCTTTCTCAGATTATTTCAACTGCTTAGATGCCTTGGCAACTTAAATATAGCGGTTGTACACTCCCTTTCAACTAGGGATGTCAACTGGGTCCAGTTTAAAACCGATTAAAGTCCACTAGTGGTATGATAGTTCAAAAGAGTTTTTGTTTTTTGAGGAAAATGAACTAGGGAGGTAGCAAAAACTAACTAGATGGGACTGGCGGATATCGTTTATTTTCCACTCACATCCCTAGTTTCATCTTACCATTTTAATTTCTTTTCGGCTGATGCTGCTTCGAACCATTTAAATATAGTTTGCCATGCTCAGCAATAATTCGTCCGTCGTTTACCATGTAAGCTTACTGCTTGGATCATACGATAACTATCTCTTACTGATGTCCAGCGGAAACCTTTCAGGATGCCGTTCACACTAGGACACAATGTACAACCCCAGAATCTATTTGTGGAAGCAGTGCGCCATCCATGTTACCAGATGGTAGCAGTTCAGAGGCAACACCGCCGGAGAGCAGTCTGAGCACAGATATTATAGTGCTTGAGGCTCTACTAGAGGCAGAAAGAGATGGTGTGGCTGCCATGAATGAGGTAATATTTATCTTGAGGCTGGAAATTACGGAATTAGTGGCACGCATTATGCAAGCAACCCAAGAATTGGAGGAAGTAAGAATGTTGCATTTGAAGACGGAGGAGGTCCTACTGTTTCTGCTATCTGAAGCCCAAGATAATCCCGGTTCTTCTTTAGATACCAGTTCAAATTTTCATTAGATTATTGTACTTGCATGTTGTGTCATGTCTCTGAATGGATTATGTTGCAAGACCCCCTATGTTGTCCATGTGTTGTAATGATACGAATTTTTTAGGCGAGGTAATCCTCAGAACTGGTATGATTGACATAAGGTGAACTGTTTGTCGTGTGAGCATATTGTATTGGATGAAATAACTGTTTGACTCAGAGTGTATCCAACCTACTGAATTCGAAGATCACGGCATTTCTAAATCATAATCATATATAAAGGTGGAATAAATCTTTGTTGTGGTTTTGAAGAAATAAATAACAAAACATATAATTATCTGTGGATATTCGTAATCGAATATAAATTGGATTTGAATTTAGTTTGCGAGGTCTCAGGGCAAACGTGAATGCTAATTCTCCCAAGTTTTGAACGAAGGGGCTAAACACCCACTATAATTTGTGGGTTGCTTAAAGCAAGTGTTTGCGAGATGGAAATTACTGTCTACCCCTGACACTTGACATCCTTATCGATAGGATTTACACTGATGTCGATAGGGGTAGACTAGTAACTTCAATCAGACATGACACGACGGCCTGTGAGCCCATTCAGACACGGTGGGCGCCAAATGTGGGCGGCAAAACGCATTTGATTCAAGCTCGTCTGAAAGACATGTGTCTCTTCCTCCATTTCCCCATTCATACACAGTGGGCAGCAAAACAAACTCTCCTCGTCCGAAATCAATGTAGGCTTATATTTTAAATAGGGGCAGATGTGTAACTTCCACCAGACGTGACACAACCGCCCTACCTGTCAGCCCCATTCATACACCGTGGGCGCCAACTGTGGGCGGCAAAACACCCTCTCCCCACCCGAAATAGTTACCGACAAATATTTGGGAGATGCGAGATTACCGTCCTATCCCCAACCGACGTGATGTCTGAAATTTTAAACGGGGGATAAGTTCGTAACTTCCCCCATTTCAGAGAAGCGCGTCCCAAAGTTTGAGATCCCCCTCCCCTCCATTTCCCCATTCATACACCGTCGGCGGCACGACAACCTCCGCACTGCGGCCAGCCTCCTCCGTCCACCACCCCATCCTCCACCTTGCCGGAGCCGCTACCCCTACCCCGTCGTCCACTGCAAGAGATGGACGTCTCTCATCCACGGCGCTGGACAAACATCCTTTCATCGCCTCCTCTCGCTTCATCGGCGCGATCGTCCACCTTGCCGTTGCCGCTCCTATGACCGCCTCGTCCATGGCAACAGGATATATCCCCCGACCCGGCCGTCTGCCGTCTAAAGTCTTCTTCCCCGCCGCCGACAGCCATTGCACCCGCAGCACCCTCAATGTATTAGCATAGGCCTACACGGCGTCGCAAGAGAGGTGGTACTCTTCCATATGTGCTTAAGTTATTGATCTCACCCGGAAAATAGATCGTAATTTGTTTACTGTACTTTTCTTGTCCGTACCAAATCGTAGTGGCTAGTTGAAACCAAACATTGGTTGCGAAGTAGCTTTGTCCGGTTTGCACCTTCAGATCCACCATGGCACGGGCACTATACTCATAAAGCTTATGGTTCCCCCCCTTATATTCACTACCATCATCGTAGGTGCTTCGCGTCGTGCTAGCACTGCTCCTCAAGACCTCAACCCAAAGCTTACGTGTTGAAATACGAATCTGATATGATGCTCATATCACTAAAACAGAGAACGTTTAATTGGTCACCTAATGTTCCTATATTCGTTTCGAAAAGCATGTGCGCCACCCACTGGTCCAGCTAGTTCCACTTTCCTGATTTTTCTCTTGATGCTTAGGGTTTTCCCCTTTTATCTACTCTACTATGATCTGCGTAGGTGCTTTCTGTCGTACTAGCATTACTCCACCCTTCAAGCTAAACAACACAACACTCAGAATTCGAAAGCTTAGTTGTTCAAATATGATTGTGATATGATACTAATATTAGTTAACCGACACATTTAATTGGTTAGCTAAAGGTCCCACTTGAGTTTCCAAATGCATGACACCGTACTTTCTTGTCCATACCAAATCTTAGTTGTTATTTCAAAGCAAACATCGGTTGCTAACTACCCTTTGCACGGTTTGCAGCTTCAGATCTGCCATCCCACTGCCATGGTCAACACTGTACTCATTATGCTTATGTTTTCCCCATTTTATGTTGACCACAATCAGCCTACATGGTTTGTGTCGTAATAGCACTGCTCCACCCATCAAGCTAAACAAGCTTAGTTGTACAAATTCATATCTGATATTATTGCTGATATTAGTAAAACCGAGAGATGTTTAATTGGTTAGCTAAATGTTCCTACTTTAGTTTCGAAATGCATGTGAGCCACATATGGAGAGACCGGAAAGAATAGTATTTCTCTGTGCGCTCTGGTTCATCATGGGTGGCCAACCGACATTGTATTAAAAGACTTGTAATATCTTCAATCTTCTTGCTCTTCTGCTCTTCTTTAAGATGATACTCTTCTCTTGCGGTCGACTGGTCAGGTCGAGTTGTTCTCCCTTAGTATATTTTGAATCTGTCAGGCCAGGTCGACTTGTTCTTCTTTACTATATGTTGAAGCTATCATCTGCGAAGTGTCATCACTTCTGGAGCTCTCATATTTTGAGTAGTAGGCCACATTATATTAATGCACACAAAAAATTATAGCATGCATGGCATCTTTTAAAAGAATTGCAGAGATAGCACAAAGGGGTTTACAGGGAGGTAGTATTGGATTAGAATCACTTCTGCATTACAAAGAAAATCTCACTTGTTTTTATGTTTTCATGCATGTCAGATATTGAACATTATCAAAATGAATATGAGAATGGGCGCACGAGAGGAATATTGCGGAATGATCCACTACCTAACAAACTTGGCATGGTGGAGGATGGCCTATCTTATTCACCCATCAAGGTGCTTGCTCTAACTTTGCAAAGTTGTATTGGTCGCACATATTTTGCTTCTGACCTCTTGCATTACTTCTACTTTGTTACACCATCTGCTTAGTTTAAGCATCATATATGAGTATATGCCATACCTATCCATTTTCTGTACCTATTCCATGTGTCATCACACTATGTTTTTCCAGTCAAATGTTGTTCTTTCGTAATAGGTGTCCAAAAGGAAGAGGGTGAGTGCAGGTCGTCAAGGAGTACAAACTAGGTATTTGGAAAAGGTAGTGATACCTGTTAAATCAGATAGATTAGCAGCCACAGAAAACACACGCCCAACTGTACCACACTTTACCCCTACTCCAGTGGCCAAACCCCTATTAGAACTGCTGGGAGCCCAGTGTCAGGTACTGTCTATGATATCAATTCAAAATTTGAACTCCTAAATTTCTGCTTGTGCCTTACCTTCTCTCTTGTATGAAAACTAATTTCAGATGAATCTCCTTCCTCAAAGGATCATACAATCTCAAAACAATAATGGGCTCTGCATTGCTCTTGTCGATACCTCTCTCCCTTTTGCCTTGTAACGTTGTACTTAATTAATTGCTATTTGATTATGTATCATCAGTCTGCACCTGAGCTTCATTATCCTCTATTTCTTCCAATATTATTTGATCTATATTTACTCTTTGCAAAATGTAGAATAATGGAAACGCTTATGAAGAATTTTCTTTGGGGAATTTATTGAATTATCCTTCCATCAACATGGAGAAGGGCTTTGTCCAGCCTGTGTTAACATGTAATGTAAGTTCATCCTTCTCAAGCCTTCAAACTTTGTTCTAGTATAGATTTGGATAGGCATCATTTCCTCCACTGTTGTTTGCTTTGCTGTTTACATCTGATTGGATGTTTGCAACAACTACCAGTTTCAAATTGTAGTTGTAAAAACATGTTCCTTATGCAGAACAGATCCATTTATTTGCTTATATAATTGTGAAACCTATTACGTGTCTCCTTGTTTCTCTTTCAGACTCGTATCTCTTACGCCAGGCAGAACTTTAGGGAAGATAGTGAGCCAAACCATCTTGAGGACAGCGAGATGACCCCAAGGTCCTATCTTGATGAAGACAGTGAGTTGAAGCTACTCACCAACAGGTGTGAGACAACCTCTGTGCAGTCGCTGCCTCAATCAATTCGACTTCTTCAGTCTCGACTTAAAGCGGAAAGGCTTGCTTCAGCTCAGCTCCGACTTGAAGTCAAAGATGCAATGAAGATGTCAGAGGACTGCCGTGCGCACCATCATGCCTTAAATCTAGTGTTGATGCATCTATCGTTGACACAACTAAGGTCTACTCAGCTTCTTCAGCTGTTTGGGGGAGCCCGACCTGGCCAGGCCTAGTGCCTTCTGAAGTGCTCTTAGTTTTGTATATTCTTTTGTTGGTGCGTTTATTTGCACTGGTGGTGAACTTTGATGCCCAGTGGATGTAATATGTGTGATAGCCGTGATAGCCTAGCGTAAGTTGCTTGCTTATTTATTTCCTTGTTGTCTTGTTTATTTGTTTGCTTATAGTCATTGCAGTTCTTTTTCCGCGGTTTGCTAGTGGCTGCAATAACCTATTTTTTAAAACTAGGCCACAATAAACATGGGCTAATATTTACTGTAGTGACACTGGGCCTCCTACGGGCCGTAGAAACAGTGGGCCTTCTACGGGCCATAGAAACAGTGGGCCTTCTACGGGCCGTAGAAACAATGGGCCTGCTACGGGCCGTATCATCAATGGGCCTTATACGGCAGTATGATCGATGGCCAAACATGGGCCAATAACATGCTGCATTATGGCCATAAACAGGCTAGAGTTGGAATCATCCGTTCATGGGCCGACCATAACGGGCCATTGTTAATAGGCCGTATTTGATGACGCTATGAAAACGGCCCAACGTATTAACGGACCACAAACGGGCCGACTGTAACCACAGGCTGAATTTGGCCCACAAGCAGAAAATGACAGTAACGGGCTGTAAGTAAACGAATGCTGGAAATGAGCCCAAGAATAAATGGGCTTTGAGAAGGCCGAAAGATAACATGGGCTGGAAACGGCCCAATGGAATAACGGGCCGTTAATGGGTATAAAGTGATACATTGTTCATTACGGGCCAGTTTCACCACGGGCCGTTAATGGGTGTAAAGTGATACACTGTTCATTACGGGCCAGTTTCACCACGGGCCGTTAGTAGGCCAAGAGTTACATAGGGCCTCATATGGGCCAAAAGACGTCATGGGCCATACATGGGCCAGAAGTGAAAATGGGCTGGAATCATATTGGATGGCCCAGATGATGCTACTGGGCCTAATTCGGATAGGGCGTAACGGGCCTTGGGTTAGTGGGCTGTAAATGGGCTATATTCGAACATGTTGTTAACAGGCTTTCCATGGGCCGGCCTGCCAGCTTTTGACCAAATCAAATGGGCCGGCCTTTTCACAGGAATGGGCCTCTGTTGGGCCGTGCCACGTGTCGACATATCATAGGCGCCTTCCGTCCAATGAGTGGTTGACATCTGTCCCAATGATGAGCCGACATGTGTTTCCTCCAGCCAATGATGATTTTACACGTGGAAAATCCCCATTGGTCGGGGCTGTTAACGGGTTATCGGATCCAAAACCCGACCCGATAGCTTAACGGCGTTCCGTTACGGTGGATGCCACGTGTCGGTCACCCTTGACGAAAGCACTTCTGTGACGCGCGATTTATCGTCATGGAAGTGGACACTTCCGTGATGATAATTTTGGTAATGTCATGGAACACTTCTACGACAGCACAGGCATGACTATCTTAATTCTGTCATAAATTTGTCATGGATGTACATGCATGACAAAAAAAGCGACCTACTGTGACAAACACGTATGATCACGAAAGTGTATTTTTTTGTAGTGATACCTACCTATTATGGCATTTCCATAGCCATTCCGAGATATATTGCCATGCAACTTTCCACCGTTCCGTTCATCATGACATCCATCATCATTGTCATATTGCCTTGCATGATCATGTAGTTGACATCGTATTTGTGGCAAGGCCACCATGCATAATTTATCATACATGTCACTCTTGATTCATTGCCCATCCTGGTACACCGCCGGAGGCATTCATATAGAGTCATACTTTGTTCTAGTATCGAGTTGTAATCGTTGAGTTGTAAATAAACAGAAGTGTGATGATCATCATTAATAGAGCATTGTCCCAAAAAAAGAATAAAAAGGAAAGGCCAAAAAAGGGAAAGGCTAAATAAAAAAAGAAAGGCCAAATAAAAAATAAAAGGGACAATGCTACTATCCTTTTTTTCCACACTTGTGCTTCAAAGTAGCACCATGATCTTTACGATAGAGAGTCTCTTGTTTTGTCATTTTCATATACTAGCGGGAATTTTTCATTATAGAACTTGGATTGTATATTCCAACAATGGGCCTCCTCAAGTGCCCTAGGTCTTCATGAGCAAGCAAGTTGGATGCACACCCACTTAGTTTCTTTTGTTGAGCGTTCATACATTTATAGCTCTAGTGCATTGCTACGTCTCGAGCTAGCGTTGGTTTTCCCCGAAGAGGAGGGGGTGATGCAGCACAGTAGCGTAAGTATTTCCCTCAGTTTTTGAGAACCAAGGTATCAATCCAGTAGGAGGTAACGCGCAAGTCCCTCGTACCTGCACAAAACGGTAGCAACTCGCAACCAACGCTTAGGGGTTGTCAATCCCTTCACGGTCACTTACGAGAGTGAGATCTGATAGAGATAATATTTTTGGTATTTTTGGTATAAAGATGCAAAGTGAAAAGTAAAAGCAAAACAAGTAAAATAAAGTAAGGGAGATCGATATGATGAGAATAGACCTGGGGGCCATAGGTTTCACTAGTGGCTTCTCTCAAGAGCATAGATATTCTACGGTGGGTGAACAAATTACTGTTGAGCAATTGATAGAATTGAGCATAGTTATGAGGTTATCTAGGTATGATCATGTATATAGGCATCACGTCCGTGACAAGTAGACCGACTCCTGCCTGCATCTACTACCATTACTCCACTCATCGACCGCTATCCAGCATGCATCTAGAGTATTAAGTTAAAAACAGAGTAACGCCTTAAGCAAGATGACATGATGTAGAGGAATAAATTCATGCAATATGATAAATACCCCATCTTGTTATCCTCGATGGCAACAATACAATACGTGCCTCGCAACTCTTTCTGTCACTGAGTAAGGACACCGCAAGATTGAACCCAAAGCTAAGCACTTCTCCCATTGCAAGAACTACCAATCTAGTTGGCCAAACCAAACGGATAATTCAAAGAGACTTGCAAAGATAACTCAATCATACATAAAAGAATTCAGAGAAGATTCAAATATTATTCATAGATAAGTTGGATCATAAACCCACAATTCATCGGTCTCAACAAACACACCGCAAAAAGAAGATTACATCGAATAGATCTCCACGAGAGATGGGGAGAACATTGTATTGAGATCCAAAAAGAGAGAAGAAGCCATCTAGCTACTAGCTATGGACCCGAAGGTCTGAAGTAAACTACTCACACTTCATCGGAAGGGCTATGGTGTTGATGTAGAAGCCCTCCGTGATGGATGCCCTCTCCGGCGGAGCTCCGGAACAGGCCCCAAGATGGGATCTCGTGGATACAGGAAGTTGCGGCGGTGGAATTAGGTTTTTGGCTCCGTCCCTGGTCTAATGGGGGTACGTAGGTATATATAGGAGGAAGGAGCACGTCGGTGGAGCTCCGAGGGGCCCACGAGGCAGGGGGCGCGCCCAGGGGGGCGCCCTCCACCCTCGTGACCTCCCCGGAAACTTCTTGGAGTAGGGTCCAAGTCTCCTGGATCACGTTCGGTGAGAAGATCACGTTCCCAAAGGTTTCATTCCGTTTGGACTCCGTTTGATATTCTGTTTCCTCTAAATACTGAAATAGGCAAAAAAACAGCAATTCTGGGCTGGGCCTCCGGTTAATAGGTTAGTCCCAAAAATAATATAGAAGTGGAAAATAAAGCCCAATATAGTCCAAAACAGTAGATAAAGTAGCATGGAGCAATCAAAAATTATAGATATGTTGGAGATGTATCAGGCATCCCCAAGCTTAATTCCTGCTCGTCCTCGAGTAGGTAAATGATAAAAAGAGAATTTTTGATGCGGAGTGATACTTTGGCATAATTTCAATGTAAATCTTCTTAATCATGGTATGAATATTCAGATCCGAAAGGTTCAAGACAAAAGTTCATATTGACATAAAAATGATAATACTTCAAGCATACTAATTAAACAATTATGTCATCTCAAAATAACATGGCCAAAGGAAGTTCATCCCTACAAAATCATATAGTAGGCTATGCTTCATTTTCGTCACACAAAGATGTTCCCAACTTCTATACCCCCAATGACAAGCCAAGCAATTGTTTCATACTCAAATAATCTCAAACTTTTTCAACCTTCACGCAATACATGAGCGCGAGCCATGGACATAGCACTATGGGTGGTATAGAATATGATGATGGGGATTGTGTGGAGAAGACAAAAAAGGAGAAAGTCTCACATCAACGAGGCTAATCAATGAGATATGGAGATGCCCATCAATTGATGTTAATGCAAGGAGTAGGGATTGCCATGCAACGGATGCACTAGAGCTAAGAATGCTCAACAAAAGAAAACTAGTGGGTGTGCGTCCAACTTGCTTGCTCATGAAGACCTAGGGCATTTTGAGGAAGCCCATCGTTGGAATATACAAGCCAAGTTCTATAATGAAAAATTCCCACTAGTATGAAAAAGACAACTTATGAGACTCACTATATGAAAATCATGGTGCTACTTTGAAGCACAATATATGAGACTCACTACATGAAGAACAAGGTGCTACTTTGAAGCACAAGTGTGGAAAAATAGATAGTAGCATTGCCCTTTTTATTTTATCTTTTTTTGGGGGCCTTTCTTTTTTTCTTTTTGGCCTTTCTCTTTTTTTTGATTGGGCAATGCTCTAATAATGATGATCATCACACTTCTATTGATTACAACATAATGATTACAACTCGATACTAGAACAAGATATGACTCTATATGAATGCCTCCGGCGGTGTACCAGGATGGTGCAATGAATCAAGAGTGACATGTATGAAGAATAATGCATGGTGGCTTTGCCACAAATACGATGTCAACTACAAGATCATGCAATGGAAATATGACAAAAGTAAAGCATGTCATGATGATGATGATGATGGAAGTTGCATGGCAATATATCTCGGAATGGCTATGGAAATGCCATGATAGGTAGGTATGGTGGCTGTTTTGAGGAAGATATAGGGAGGTTTATGTGTGAAAGAGCGTATCATATCACGGGGTTTGGATGCACCGGCGAAGTTTGCACCAACTCTCAATGTGAGAAAGGGCAATGCACGGTACCGAAGAGGCTAGCAAATGGCGGAAAGGTAAAAGTGCGTATAATCCATGGACTCAACATTAGTCAAAAGAACTCATATACTTATTGCAAAAATTTAGAAGTCATCAAAAATCAAGTACTACACGCATGCTCCTAGGGGGATAGATTGGTAGGAAAAGACCATCGCTCGTCCCCGACCGCCACTCATAAGGATGCACAAGCCAGGTACACTTCATGCTTCAAATTTGTTACACAACTTTAACCATATGTGCATGCTACGGGACTTGCTAACTTCAACACAAGTATTTCTCAAATTCACAACTACTCAACTAGCACGACTATGATATTATCACCTCCATATCTCAAAACAATTATCAAGCATCAAACTTATCTTAGTATTCAACCCACTAAAAAGAAAGTTTCACATATCTTGAATACCAAGTATATTAACATTAAGCAAATTACCATGCTATTAACGACTCTCAAAATAATCTAAGTGAAGCATGAGAGATCAAGTTTCTTTAAAAAAAACCACCACCGTGCTCTAAAAGATCTAAGTGAAGCACTAGAGCAAAAATTATCACGCTCAAAAAGATATAAGTGAAGCACATAGAGTAAACTATCAAGCTCAAAAGATATAAGTGAAGCATATAGAGTATTCTAACAAATTTCAATTCATACATGGCTCTCTCAAAAGGTGTGTACAGAAAGGATGATTGTGGTAGACTAACAAGCAAAGACACAAATAATACAAGACACTGCAAGCAAAACACATATTATGTGGTGAATAAAAATATAGCTCCAAGTAAATTACCGATGGAAGTGGACGAAAGAGGGGATGCCTTCCGGGGCATCCCCGAGCTTTGACTTTTTGGTGTCCTTGGATTATCTTGGGGGTGCCATGGGAATCCCCAAGCTTAGGCTCTTGCCACTCCTTGTTCCATAATCCATCAAAAGAATTCACCCAAAACTTGAAAACTTCACAACACAAAACTCAATAGAAATCTCGTGAGCTCCGTTAGAGAAAGAAAACAAAAGACTACTTTAAGGTACTGTAGTGAACTTGTTCTTTATTTGTATTGGTGTTAAACCTACTGTATTCCAACTTCTCTATGGTTTATAAACTATTTTACTAGCCATAGATTCATCAAAATAAGCAAACAACACACGCAAAACAGAATCTGTCAAAAACAGAACAGTCTGTAGTAATCTGTTACTAACGCAAACTTTTGGAACCCAAAAAATTCTACCAAAATTAGAAGACCTGGGAAATTTGTTTATTGATTATCAGCAATTGGAATCACTATTTTATCATGTTCTGGTGATTTTTGACAATTCGGTCACTGAGCGTAAAGATTCTGGAAATTACAGCAAGATCAAATAACTATCTTCCAAGAAGACCTAATAGGTTTAACTTGGCACAAACACTAATTAAAAGATAAAACCACATCTAAACAGAATCTAGATGAATTATTTATTCTTAAACAAAACCAAAAACAAAAAACACAAAATAAAATTGGGTTGCCTCCCAACAAGCGCTATCGTTTAACGCCCCTAGCTAGGCATAAAAGCAAGGATAGATCTAGGTATTGCCATCTTTGGTAGGCAATCCATAAGTGGCTCTCATGATAGATTCATATGGTAATTTTATTTTCTTTCTAGGAAAGTGTTCCATGCCCTTCTTTAAGGGAAATTGGAATTTAATACTCCCTTCCTTCATATCAATAATTGCACCAATCGTTCTAAGGAAAGGTCTACCAAGAATAATAGGACATGAAGGATTGCAATCTATATCAAGAACGATAAAATCTACGGGCACATAATTCCTATTTGCAACAATAAGAACATCATTAATTCTTCCCATAGGCTTTTTAATAGTGGAATCCGCAAGATGCAAGTTTAGAGAGCAATCATCAAAGTCACGGAAATCTAGCAAATCACACAAAGCTTTGGGGATAGTAGAGACACTAGCACCCAAATCACACGAAGCATGAAAATCGTAATTTTTAATTTTAATCTTAATTGTAGGTTCCCACTCATCATGGAGTTTTCTAGGGATAGAAACTTTCAACTCAAGCTTTTCTTCATAAGATTGCATTAAGGCGTCAACAATGTGTTCGGTAAAGGCCTTATTTCGACTATAAGCATGAGGAGAATTTAACACGGATTGCAACAAGGAAATACAATCAATTAAAGAGCAATTTTCATAATTAAATTCCTTGAGATCCAAAATAGTGGGTTTAGCAATATCTAGATTTTTATTTCTTTCAATCCCTTTTTTATCAATTTCATCATCAGGATCTAAAAACTCAGAATTCTTAGAATGCCTTCTAGGTAAGGGAAGATCATAATCAGATTCATCAAGATTCATATTGCAAAACAAAGATTTAATAGGGGACACATCAATAACTTTCAGATCTTCATCTTGATTCTCATAGTTATTCGGTTTAGCGGCCATCTTATTGACTAAGGTGGCTTGCATATCCGAAATTTCAGCGGTCATTTTTTCAAGATGAGCAATTTGGGCTCTTACACCATCAAATTCTTTGGACATATCATCGAGCTCTTTATTCATATAACTCATAAAACTCTTTTGTTCCTTAAGCTCGTTTCTAAAGAAATTATTATGCTCAAATTGCAAGACCATAAACTTCCTGACATTGTTTTCGATATCTTCTAGCCTTTTAAGGTGAAGATCACCAAAATTAGGTAAGGCCATCGTGACGAACAAGCAAGCAAACAAACACACGAGCAAACAAAAGGCAAAGGGAAAGAGAGGGCGAATAAAACGGCAAGGGTGAAGTGGGGGAGAGGAAAACGAGAGGCAAATGGCAAATAATGTAATGCGGGAGATAGAGATTGTGATGGGTACTTGGTATGTTGACTTTTGCGTAGGCTTCCTCGGCAACGGCGCCAGAAATGGCTCGTTGACGGGAGAGTAAATCTTGACTTGACTTGGCGTATGCCTCCCCGGCAACGGCGCCAGAAATCCTTCTTGCTACGTCTCGAGCTAGCGTTGGTTTTCCCCGAAGAGGAGGGGGTGATGCAGCACAGTAGCGTAAGTATTTCCCTCAGTTTTTGAGAACCAAGGTATCAATCCAGTAGGAGGTCACGCGCAAGTCCCTCGTACCTGCACAAAACGGTAGCAACTCGCAACCAACGCTTAGGGGTTGTCAATCCCTTCACGGTCACTTACGAGAGTGAGATCTGATAGAGATAATATTTTTGGTATTTTTGGTATAAAGATGCAAAGTGAAAAGTAAAAGCAAAATAAGTAAAATAAAGTAAGGGAGATCGATATGATGAGAATAGACCCGGGGGGCCATAGGTTTCACTAGTGGCTTCTCTCAAGAGCATAGATATTCTACGGTGGGTGAACAAATTACTGTTGAGCAATTGATAGAATTCAGCATAGTTATGAGGTTATCTAGGTATGATCATGTATATAGGCATCACGTCCGTGACAAGTAGACCGACTCCTGCCTGCATCTACTACTATTACTCCACTCATCGACCGCTATCCAGCATGCATCTAGAGTATTAAGTTAAAATCAGAGTAACGCCTTAAGCAAGATGACATGATGTAGAGGAATAAATTCATGCAATATGATAATACCCCATCTTGTTATCCTCGATGGCAACAATACAATACGTGCCTTGCAACTCTTTCTGTCACTGAGTAAGGACACCGCAAGATTGAACCCAAAGCTAAGCACTTCTCCCATTGCAAGAACTACCAATCTAGTTGTCCAAACCAAACGGATAATTCAAAGAGACTTGCAAAGATAACTCAATCATACATAAAAGAATTCAGAGAAGATTCAAATATTATTCATAGATAAGTTGGATCATAAACCCACAATTCATTGGTCTCAACAAACACACCGCAAAAAGAAGATTACATCGAATAGATCTCCACGAGAGAGGGGGAGAACATTGTATTGAGATCCAAAAAGAGAGAAGAAGACATCTAGCTACTAGCTATGGACCCCCAGGTCTGAAGTAAACTACTCACACTTCATCGGAAGGGCTACGGTGTTGATGTAGAAGCCCTCTGTGATGGATGCCCTCTCCGGCGGAGCTCCGGAACAGGCCCCAAGATGGGATCTCGTGGATACAGGAAGTTGCGGTGGTGGAATTAGGTTTTTGGCTCCGTCCCTGGTCTAATGGGGGTACGTAGGTATATATAGGAGGAAGGAGCATGTCGGTGGAGCTCCGAGGGGCCCACGAGGCAGGGGGCGCGCCCAGGGGGGGCGCCCTCCACCCTCGTGACCTCCCCGGAAACTTCTTGGAGTAGGGTCCAAGTCTCCTGGATCACGTTCGGTGAGAAGATCACGTTCCCGAAGGTTTCATTCCGTTTGGACTCCGTTTGATATTCTGTTTCCTCGAAATACTAAAATAGGCAAAAAACAGCAATTATGGGCTGGGCCTCCGGTTAATAGGTTAGTCCCAAAAATAATATAGAAGTGGAAAATAAAGCCCAATATAGTCCAAAACAGTAGATAAAGTAGCATGGAGCAATCAAAAATTATAGATACGTTGGAGACGTATCATGCATCCGTTGCATGGCAATCCCTACTCCTTGCATTGACATCAATTGATGGGCATATCCCTAGCCCATTGATTAGCCGCGTCAATGTGAGACTTTATCCTTTTTTGTCTTCTCCACATAACCCCCTTTCATTATATTCTATTCCACCCATAGTGCTATATCCATGGATCACGCTCATGTATTGCGTGAAGGTTGAAAAAAGTTTGAGATTACTAAAGTATGAAACAATTGCTTGGCTTGTCATCGGGGTTGTGCATGATGAGAGCATTCTTGTGTGACTAAAATGGAGCATGACCAAACTATATGATTTTTTAGGGATGAACTTTCTTTGGCAATGTTATTTTGAGAAGACATGATTGCTTAGTTGGTATGCTTGAAGTATTATTATTTTTATGTCAATATTAAAATTTTATCTTGAATCTTTCGGATCTGAACATTCATGCCACAATAAAGAAAATTACATTAAGAAATATGTTAGGAAGCATTCCACATCAAAATTCTGTTTTTATCATTTATCTACTCGAGGACGAGCAGGAATTAAGCTTGGGGATGCTTGATACGTCTCCAACGTATCTATAATTTTTGATTGTTCCATGCTATTATATTATCAACTTTGGATGTTTTATATGCATTTATATGCTATTTTATATGATTTTTGGGACTAACCTATTAACCTAGAGCCCAGTGCTAGTTTCTGTTTTTTCGTTGTTTTTGAGTATTTTAGAAAAGGAAAACCAAACGGAGTCCAATTGACCTGAAACTTCACGGAGATCAGAATAAGCCCACGGAGTATCGGAGCTGGGCCAGAAGAGTCCCGAGGCCACCACGAGGGTGGGGGCGCGCCCTACCCTCCTGGGTGCGCCCCCTACCTCGTGGGCCCCTCGTGGCTCCCCTGACCGACTTCTTTCGCCTATATATATCCATATACCCTAGAAACATCGAAGAGCAGAATGGATCGGGAGTTCCGCCGCCAGAAGCCTCCGTAGCCACCGAAAACCAATCTAGACCCGTTTTGGCACCCTACTGGAGGGGGGAATCCCTCTCCGATGGCTATCTTCATCATCCCGGCGCTCTCCATGACGAGGAGGGAGTAGTTCACCCTCAGGGCTGAGGGTATGTACCAGTAGCTATGTGTTTGATCTCTCTCTCTCATGTTCTTGAGATGGTACGATCTTGATGTATTGTGAGCTTTGCTATTATAGTTGGATCTTATGATGTTTCTCCCCCTCTACTCTCTTGTAATGGATTGAGTTTTCCCTTTGAAGTGATCTCGTCGGATTGAGTCTTTAAGGATTTGAGAACACTTGATGTATGTCTTGCACGTGCTTATCTGTGGTGACAATGGGATATCATGTGATCCACTTGATGTATATTTTGGTGATCAACTTTCGAGTTCCGTGACTTAGTGAACTTATGCATAGGGGTTGGCACACGTTTTCGTCTTGACTCTCCGGTAGAAACTTTGGGGCACTCTTTGAAGTTCTATGTGTTGGTTGAATAGATGAATCTGAGATTGTGTGATGCATATCGTATAATCATACCCACGGATACTTGAGGTGACATTGGAGTATCTAGGTGACATTAGGGTTTTGGTTGATTTGTGTTGTAACACCCACGATGCGGCTATATCTCCCACGTGTCGGAGCACGACTTAGAGGCATAACCGCATTGTAGGCATGTCGCAAGAGGGGTAATCTTTACACATCCCATGTACTGAATAAGAAAGAGGTACAGAGTTGGCTTACAATCGCCACTTCACACAATACATAAATATATCATTACATCAACCAGATACAATCAAGGTCCGACTACGGAACCAAAATAAAAGAAGACTACCCCTAATGCAAAAGATCCCCGATCGCCCCGACTGGGCTCCACTACTGATCAACTGAAACGAAACAACACGATGAACAAGATCTTCATCGAGCTCCTTCTTGAGCTCGGTTGAGTCACCTGCACGGTATCATCGGCACCTGCAAACTGGTTTTGGAAGTAATCTGTGAGTCACGAGGACTCAGCAATCTCACACCCTCGCGATCAAGAGTATTTAAGCTTATGGGTAGGTAAAAGGTATGTGAGGTGGAGCTGCAGCAAGCACTAGCATATATGGTGACTAACTTACGCAAATGAGAGCGAGAAGAGAAGGCAAAGCATGTTCGAGAATCTATGATCAAGAAGTGATCCTGAAACTACTTACGTTCAAGCATAACTCCAACACCGTGTTCACTTCCCGGACTCCAGGCATAAGGCCGGTATGACGGAAACTAGGGCGGCAAGAGTGGAACAAAACACCAGGCATAAGGCCGAGCCTTCCACCCTTTACCAAGTATATAGATGCATTAATTAAAATAAGAGATATTGTGATATCCCAACAAATATCCATGTTCCAACATGGAACAAACTCCATCTTCACCTGCAACTAGCAACACTATAAGAGGGGCTGAGCAAAGCGGTAACATAGCCAGATAACGGTTTGCTAGGACAAGGTGGGTTAGAGGTTTGACATGTCAATATGGGAGGCATGATAAAGCATGTGGTAGGTATCACGGCATAGGCATAGCAATATAGCGGGCAACTAGCAAGCAAAGATAGAAGTGATTTCGAGGGTATGGTCATCTTGCCTGAGATCCCGCAAGGAAGAAGAACGAGTCCATGAAGAAGACAAACGGACGAAGTCGAACGAATCCTCACAAACACGACATTATCGGAACCAACCCGGAGAAGCAACACCGGAAAGAAGCAAACAACATAGTAAACAACCACCACATGAACATGGCATGATGCACAACCAAGTATGATGCATGACCGGTTTAATGAGACATGGCATGGCAAAGTGCACAAGCAATTCTACAAATTGAGTGGAGATCAATATGCAACGAGTTGCATATTGATGAAACACCACAACAAGTTATTTAGTTCGATCTCGTTTATGTACCCAACAATATTAAATGTTGATTAACATGCCAAGAGGTGAGGCAAAAGAAAACTACCTATCTAGGCAAGTTTAAATGAGGTCGGATCAACAAGCAATAATTGCGGAAACTCCTCATGTGCAAATTTTAAGGTTTGGTACTGTTCTGCCCTAAACACAATTTTAAAGTTGTTAAACATGCAAAGTAAGGTCACCATGATAAACTAGGCATTTTTCTACCCCATTTACATATAAAGTTTGTTAGGTTTGGAGCTATGGTTAATTAGTTATGAAATAAAGCATTTTAACGAGTTGTTTAAGCAAATTTAAACAAACAACATTTTAAACATAGATGAAAGTGGCAAATTATTAATCTACACAAAATTCTAAGCAAGTTTCATATTTAAAGTTTTTACATATGATGCACCTTATGTGAGTAATGAAATGCATGAAGTTTAGGGGCTGATCTGCAAATGTGCAATTCCCTGGAAATTGTTAAAATCACAGCTAAGGAAAAAAACCTATGTAGGCTGAAAACGCTGGGCGCTGGGCTTTGGGTGGCTCACCATGGGCTTTGGCCCAGCTGGAGAGGGGGAGGCCAGGCAGACCGGATCTGGCGCGACTGGGCCTTGCGCGGCACTGGCCCACGTGCGTGCGAGCAGAGGAGGGGCCGGCAGGGGAGCTGGGCCTGCGGGGCACAGTCATCAGAGGCGAGGCGTTGGGCCTGGAATCGGGATGAGGCCGGCAAGGTCCACGCAAGAAGTCAACACGGGGAGCGCGAGCTGCTCTGCTCGTTCTGAAGGAAAACGCAGCGACAGGTTCAGGGACTTGGCGAGGCGGAGGAGGCAGGGCTTGTCGGCGGCGTGGCCTGCGGAGGTCCGCCTGCTGCGGTGGATCGAGGAAGAGATGACGGAGGGGCGCGGCTCCAGGCGCAGGACGGCGAGGCGAGGGACTTGGCGAGGCGGCGACCTGCAGGATTCACCGGCGTCTGCACTCGCGGCAACAGGGCGACGCAGGCGCGGCAACAGGGAGGCCGGCGGGACTTGCTGCAGCAGGACCGGCCGGAGGAGGGACTTGGCGCATCAGGGCTTCATGGGAGGGCGGAGGAGGACCGGACCCGTGGCCGGGGATGCAGTATCCGGTGAAGAACAACGGCGAACGGCAACGACCGAGGAAGGTGGTGCGACGCTCCACTTCTCCTGTGCTCGTGAACAGAGAGAGAGAGAGATATGAGAAAGAGTAGGGGAAAACGAACATCAGCAGACGGGAGGGAAGCAGGGCACGAGGAGCTGGTGTTGCTGAACGGCGCAGCCATTTGGCAATGGCGACTAGGTGCTCAGGGACGTGGGGTGACGGCGGCGCAGGAACGACGGGGAGGCGAAGGTTGAGGCAGGGGGCTGCGCTGGTGTTGCTGCTGCGGCCGGCTCAAGGAGAGATGCTGATCTCAGGCACGTGAGGAGGGAGGAGTCGGGCGTGGAATGGATCGAGGGAAAGGTGGAGGCTGGTTGGGGGGGAACTGGCGGGGGGGTCCCAAGGGGGGATTTGGTGTAGTGGCGGCGGCGATGGGTGGATGGGACATGAGGCCTAAAATTTAGGGTTAGGTCCTAAATTAGACTAGGGAGTCTATATATACAGGGAAAGAGGGGAGTTTGGATCATCTGATTGAAATTCGACGGTCGAGAATAAATGGGTTAGGAAATCCAAATGAGAAAACGGTGATGTTTTGTAGATGTTTGGGGATGTTCTTAGTCCAACGGTGACAACTCCCCCGGTCGGGTTCGGGACAACTTCCAGACGCGCGCGAGGGGTTCGGTGCACTGCGCAGAGAGGGTTTTTTCGGACCGTGCGATCACATCGGACGACTCCGGATGCGACGAGGGGTAGGTGGATGGACTAGGTGGGCTGTGGCGAGGCTGAGAGGAGAGAAGAGAGAGAGAGGGCCCGACAGCAGTTTTCGGAGACCGAAAACGTCCGACATTTGACCGGCTATATTGCCGCTATAGCTTAACGGTTGGGCTATCAAACGGACTCCGAAAGTGATGAAACTTGGCAGGCGGCCTACCTACACTAAAATAAGACCGCACGCCAACTCTCATCCCACTCTTAGAACATTTTCCGGCCACTTATAAAAATAATATTTCGGACGTGTCGCGGGCGCGTGCAAGTGTGTCTGGGCTCAGAACGGACAACGGATGGAACTGGGGGAAAAACGGACGGATGCAGGTTTTGGAAACATGATGATGCAATGCGGATGATGACATGGCAAGATGCAACACGCAAGCAAATGACAAGGCAACAACAGCGAATGACTGGACGACACCTGGCGCAACGGTCTCGGGGCGTTACAACACTCCACCACTGCGAGAGGATCTCGTCCCGAGATCTAGGATGGAACCGGAGAGAAAATGAAAGAGGAAGAGGAAGAGGTAAAAACTAAGTTGCTTCTTTGACAAATGAGTGAAACCAAAGAACCTTGCGAAGTTGAACAAATTTCGAGAAAAGAATACAACGAAGATGAACGAGGTTGAAAACACTCTGTTAGAGAAAAGGAACAAGGAACATTACTAGAACCTTGTAGGTTGAAAGACATGGAAAAAAATGTTACAATGGACAAGAGGTAGATGCAAGCACTCCGGTTGAAACGAGATGTACAAGGAACGATAAGGATCAATTACGACACCACTCCGGTTGGAAATGGAAGGCATAGAATATGCACTTGGCAAAATTAAAGTAGTTGGATGAGACTCCGGTTAGAAGAGGAATGATAGACACAACACACCGGTTAAAACAAGATAGAGAAGGAATAAGAATGATATAATTTGGGCAGCACTCCGACTGAAAATGGAAGGAATTGAACATGAACTTGACAAGATGAGAAGATACTTGATGAAATCAACAAAACACTACCTCTGGAACTATTGGAAGGAAGGCACAAGGGGTGAGAAAGATTTTAGACAGCACTCCGGTTGAGAAGGGAGGCAAAAGTTGATAAAATGGGAAGAACTTGAATGGAGGACACGACACTCCGGTTGAATGGATTATCAAAGGAAAGAACATGATCTTTGACAAAAATGGCATGATGGGTCGAAGAGTGAAACATCACAAAGCCTCCGGAAGAAATAAAAGAATGGAGAAGAAAACAACATCTTCTACCTCAAATGACCTTGAAAAAGCATCTTTAGGAGAAGGTTTGAATGGAGTTGTTGGAAAACCAACAACGAAAAGAGTAAGCTTACCGTGGGCTTATGGGAAACATCTCAAAACTATGAGGTGAAATTCTGCCACTATGGAAACAAAAGATTGGATTGATATCCCCAAGGAGACGGCAGACTATTTCACCAGGAGGATAAATGAAGAACTTGGATCATTTATAAGCACCATAGATAGCAACAATCCTTAGGGAAAGCTTTAGGTGAAATATAACCCAAGATGACTCCAATGAAGAGATTGATGGGTTAAGAAGGGCTCATGCTCGAAGAAATTGATGGGTTTAACTATCTCATTCTTGATAACTGTTGAAACATGACACACGAAGGAAAATTGTCAAGAGTGACATCGCACCACCTCAAAAGATAAGGTAGAAAGAATTGCACTTCGGAACGCAAGATGAAGAAAGCTTGAGCTCCTCAAACAAAACATTTGTTGGGCACCATGTTTATTTTAGATTATATCTTGGCGGATCTTAGCTCCGAGAGAAATCTTGAAGAACAATTGAAGAATGAAAAAAATCCTTGATGGACCACCATGTAGTCTCCATGAAGAACTCCGGTAATAAAAGAATGAACAAAAGAAGTGAAGGATGAAAAGAATAAGATTTGAAGCCTTGCAATGATTGGATGGATCTTTGCGATGAGATAAAGTGGAAACTTGGAACTCCGGAAGAAAAGATAAAGCATCTTGAACCGAGAATG
The DNA here is from genome assembly GCF_056163025.1 of Triticum urartu. Taxonomy (NCBI): domain Eukaryota; kingdom Viridiplantae; phylum Streptophyta; class Magnoliopsida; order Poales; family Poaceae; genus Triticum; species Triticum urartu. The sequence goes on from NC_141878.1 coordinate 93,857,823, forward strand.
TGAAATGATGAACCACTCCGGAAAGAAGAGATTAGATCACTTGGGTGAAACAAGAATAAGAATTATGTTATGTGTATCCTTCACCAATTAAATTGATGACAAGCAACGGATTGCATACAACTTATTCTTGTAGAAAGGATTAAGATAGATATAGCGCAAACTTGAGAAGGTCTTCAACGATCCACCGGTAGGATTTGGAAAGAACAAATGAATAGCTACAATTACAACGAAAGAGAATTCTTGAATGAACCACCATAAGAATTGAAAAATGAACGAAGAAAAGATAAAGAAACACCGGGAAGAATTAGCAAATGAACAAAGATGCTTGCTAGGATTTAGATACATGAGAACGGAGAGATCATGAACTGATTAGAGGATATTTAAATGATGCACCGGTAAGATTTAGAGAAAGAGAGCTGAAAGCTGAGAATGAATAATTCTGAGATGATGGCCTCCGGATAATCAAACTGAAAAATACTCCTGAATTGCTCCGGATGGGTGAAAAAAATTATCACAATTGAAAACAATTATGAGAGGATGGCATAAAGCTAGCACCATGAATCTTGAAGAGAATGGAGAAAGATTTAGGGGAAACAGTTCTTCTTTGGTCTTCAAATGCAGATAATGACGGTGAGAAAGACCACCATGAATTGTTGAGATATTTCGGGATGAAAATTAGAAAGGTTGAACTAAAGATGAAAAGAATGTGACAGATCTTGGAGAAGGCATTTGACTGATGATAACTCATTCTTATGTCAAACTTGGAAAAGAATTTGAGAAGCTTTGGGAAAATTAGAAGAGTCAGGTAAGATCCTGGGAAAAGACCTGTGGGTTAGGGCCCACTCAAAAGAAACACCGTTGAACAATTTAAAAGAGAGATTGCGCCGGTTGAAATAAATGGCTTGAATGAGGTAACATCCTCGCAAAAGTTGAAAGCAGAGTGGAAACACGAATCTTCGAGATATCTTGAGCACTCCGGAACAATTGAATAGCGAGAAGTGGATGATTACGAGGTGCACCAGCATGAGAAAGCATTAGAAACAAGGAAAAGGGATATGATCAACACCAAAAGCTTGATTTGAATCCACCGAAAAAGAAAAGGAACGGAGAATGACAACTTGAAGCTCCGTTAGGATCTTCCTAAGAATCACCGGATAAGAACATTGACGGAACTGAATGGAGAGACTTCCCATCAATAAAAGGATACTTGATTAAGAAATCCGAGTCCTCGAAGAAAAAGGGTGGGAGGGTGGAAAAAACAAAGACAACTTGGGATGGATGAAACAAACACCGATGAGAATTGAGGGAGTCCTGGATTAGGGGGTGTTCGGGTAGCCGGACTATACCTTCAGCCGGACTCCAGGACTATGAAGATACAAGATTGAAGACTTCGTCCCGTGTTCGGATGGGACTTTCCTTGGCATGGAAGGCAAGCTTGGCGATGCGGATATTCAATATCTCCTACCATTGTAACTGACTCTATGTAACCCTAACCCTATCCGGTGTCTATATAAACCGGAGGGTTGTAGTCCGTAGGCAATCAACTCCATATGCAACAATCATACCATAGGCTAGCTTCTAGGGTTTAACCTCCTTGATCTCGTGGTAGATCTACTCTTGTACTACCCATATCATCAATATTAATCAAGCAGGACGTAGGGTTTTACCTCCATCAAGAGGGCCCAAACCTGGATAAAACATCATGTTCCCTGCCTCCTGTTACCATCCGGCCTAGACGCACAGTTCGGGACCCACTACCCGAGATCCGCCGGTTTTGACACCGACAAGAATACTTAGAGTTGAACTTGCAGATGTTGAAAATGATCGGATCCACTTGAAGAGAAACAAGCCGGTTGAAAAGGATTGACATGACAATCTCGATTATCATGAGGATTAGTATTCACATAGGAACATGAGAACACCGCTTAGGAAAGGTATGGAATCAACACTTGACTTCGAAGCAAACTCGAATACCACAACTGAAAACAAAACAAAGGATTGGCTTGCAGAATAAGCCGGAACAAACATATGATAGAGATTTCGTCCGAAGTTTTCGTGGTGAGGCCCACACGGGCTCGATCGTACAACACCATCATGTACAAGGCAGTGCACATGACATACGAAGCGTCCCCGAGTCAGCATAGCCAAGGACTTTTTAAGACACAACGAGACCACAGCAAAACCAACCGTGGAATAGGCGGACCAATAGACGTCGAACCCCAATCTCATATCATGCATCTATCGGAAAGATATCCTAAGAGCTACTTGAATTCCCACTCATAAACTCCTGAAACTTTCCGGTTATGCAATCAGGTGTTGGGGATACAGGGGAAGCATAATATCTCACCCAAAACTAACAAATCCTACATCCAGTTGTATCCATCCTTCAACACATTACCAAGAAATCTTCAGAAATCATTTACCTCAACCTTCGAAAAGCATCCGTTATACGAGGCATGGCAGTACTCCCGAACTCCCGCCCCAGTACTGGTGGCATCGAGGTTATCTCACCAACAACTGCATAAAGGAGATTTTCGATGTCGGCGAAACTCAGGTATTCCAGAATTGCAACGATAAAATTGTGATGACAACACCTCGGAGCTCAACTCCCCGGGACACTGCCACAACCCCTAAATGTCAGGAGGCACCAAGAACAATGTTCTCGTCACAAAACCATCGGAACGATTCCAAGATACCCGCGTGATCCTAAAAAAAGATTTAGTGAAATTTGAGAAGAGAAAAGTCAAAACTCTACGTCAGGATGCCTCACCAGAGCGACGAAGGGACTGAGGAGTAAAAAGAATCCTACTCTCCAATATATATAATCCTAAATGACTCAAAACATTTTTCTAGACTCAACAACGCGAACGATTCGATCAAGCAGGGGGCTCCTAAGTCAGGGAAGGCTCTGATTACCAACTTGTAACACCCACGATGCGGCTATATCTCCCACATGTTGGAGCACGACTTAGAGGCATAACCGCATTGTAGGCATGTCGCAAGAATGGTAATCTTTACACATCCCATGTACTGAATAAGAAAGAGGTACAGAGTTGGCTTACAATCGCCACTTCAAACAATACATAAATATAGCATTACATCAACCAAATACAATCAAGGTCTGACTACGGAACCAAAATAAAAGAAGACTACCCCTAATGCAAAAGATCCCCGATTTCCCCGACTGGGCTCCACTACTGATCAACTGAAACGAAACAACACGATGAACAAGATCTTCATCGAGCTCCTTCTTGAGCTCGGTTGAGTCACCTGCACGGTATCATCGTCACCTGCAAACTGGTTTTGGAAGTAATTTGTGAGTTACGGGGACTCAGCAATCTCACACCCTCGCGATCAAGAGTATTTCAGCTTATGGGTAGGTAAAAGGTATGTGAGGTGGAGCTGCAGCAAGCACTAGCATATATGGTGGCTAACTTACGCAAATGAGAGCGAGAAGAGAAGGCAAAGCACGTTCGAGAATCTATGATCAAGAAGTGATCCTGAAACTACTTACGTTCAAGCATAACTCCAACACCGTGTTCACTTCCCGGACTCCGCCGGAAAGAGACCATCACGGCTACACACGCGATTAATGCATTTTAATTAAGTTAAGTTTCAAGTTCTCTACAACCAGACATTAACAAATTCCCATCTGCCCATAGCTGCGGGCACGGCTTTCGAAAGTTCAAAACCCTGCATGGGTGTCCCAACTTAGCCCATCACAAGCTCTCACAGTCAATGAAGGATATTCCTTCTCCCAGGAAGACCCGATCAGGCTCGGAATCCCGGTTACAAGATATTTCGACAATGGTAAAAGAAGAGCAGCAAAGCCGCCCGATGTGCCGACAAATCCCGATAGGAGTCGCACGTATCTCGTTCTCAGGGCACACCGGATAGGTCAAGCTACAAGTAAAACCAACCCTCGAGTTGCCCCGAGGTGGCCCCGCAGGCTGCCCGTTTCGGACCAACACTCAGAGGAGCACTGGCCCGGGGGGGTTAAAATAAAGATGACCCTCGGGAGCGCGACTCCCAAGGGAAAAGTAGGTGGTGGTGAGGCAAATGGTAAAACCAAGGTTGGGCCTTGCTGGAGGAGTTTTATTCAAAGCGAACTGTCAAGGGGTCCCCATAACACCCAACCGTGTAAGGAACGCAAAATCAAGGAACATAAGGCCGGTATGACGGAAACTAGGGCGGCAAGAGTGGAACAAAACACCAGGCATAAGGCCGAGCCTTCCAACCTTTACCAAGTATATAGATGCATTAATTAAAATAAGAGATATTGTGATATCCCAACAAATATCCATGTTCCAACATGGAACAAACTCCATCTTCACCTGCAACTAGCAACACTATAAGAGGGGCTGAGCAAAGCGGTAATATAGCCAGACAACGGTTTGCTAGGACAAGGTGGGTTAGAGGTTTGACATGGCAATATGGGAGGCATGATAAAGCATGTGGTAGGTATCGCGGCATAGGCATAGCAATAGAGCGAGCAACTAGCAAGCAAAGATAGAAGTGATTTCGAGGGTATGGTCATCTTGCCTGAGATCCCGCAAGGAAGAAGAACGAGTCCATGAAGAAGACAAACGGACGAAGTCGAACGAATCCTCACAAACGCAACGTTATCGGAACCAACCCGGAGAAGCAACACCGGAAAGAAGCAAACAACATAGTAAACAACCACCACATGAACATGGCATGATGCACAACCAAGTATGATGCATGTCCGGTTTAATGAGGCATGGCATGGCAAAGTGCACAAGCAATTCTACAAATTAAGTGGAGATCAATATGCAACGAGTTGCATATTAACGAAACACCACAACAAGTTATTTAGTTCGATCTCGTTTATGTACCCAACAATATTAAATGTTGATTAACATGGCAAGGGGTGAAGCAAAAGAAAACTACCTATCTAGGCAAGTTTAAATGAGGTCGGATCAACAAGCAACAAGTCCGGAAACTCCTCATGTGCAAATTTTAAGGTTTGGTACTGTTCTGCCCTAAACACAATTTTAAAGTTGTTAAACATGCAAAGTAAGGTCACCATGACAAACTAGGCATTTTTCTACCCCATTTACATATAAAGTTTGTTAGGTTTGGAGCTACGGTTAATTAGTTATGAAATAAAGCATTTTAACGAGTTGTTTAAGCAAATTTAAACAAACAACATTTTAAACATAGATGAAAGTGGCAAATTATTAATCTACACAAAATTCTAAGCAAGTTTCATATTTAAAGTTTTTACATATGATGCACCGTTTGTGAGTAATGAAATGCATGAAGTTTAGGGGCTGATCTGCAAAAGTGCAATTCCCTGGAAATTGATAAAATAGCAGCTAAGGAAAAAAACCGATGCAGGCTGAAAACGTTGGGCGATGGGCTTTGGGTGGCTCACCATGGGCTTTGGCCCAGCTGGAGAGGGGGGAGGCCAAGCAGGCCGGATCTGGCGCGACTGGGCCTTGCGCGGCACTGGCCCACGTGCGTGCGAGCAGAGGAGGGCCCGGCAGGGGAGCTGGGCCTGCGGGGCACAGTCATCAGAGGCGAGGCGCTGGGCCTGGAATCGGGATGAGGCCGGCAAGGTCTACGCGAGAAGTCAACGCGGGGAGCGCGAGCTGCTCTGCTCGTTCTGAAGGAAAATGCAGCGACAGGTTCAGGGACTTGGCGAGGCGAAGGAGGCAGGGCTTGCCGGCGGCATGGCCTGCGGAGGTCCGCCTGCTGCGGTGGATCGAGGAAGAGATGACGGAGGGGTGCGGCTCCAGGAGCAGGACGGCGAGGCGAGGGACTTGGCGAGGCGGCGACCTGCGGGATTCACCGGCGTCTGCACTCGCGGCAACAGGGCGACGCAGGCGCGGCAACAGGGAGGCCGGCGGGACTTGCCGCAGCAGGACCGGCCGGAGGAGGGACTTGGCGCATCAGGGCTTCACGGGAGGGCGGAGGAGGACCGGACCCGTGGCCGGGGATGCAGTATCCGGTGAAGAACAACGGCGAACGGCAACGACCGAGGAAGGTGGTGCGACGCTCCACTTCTCCTGTGCTCGTGAACAGAGAGAGAGATATGAGAAAGAGTAGGGGAAAACGAACATCAGCGGACGGGAGGGAAGCAGGGCGCGAGGAGCTGGTGTTGCTGAACGGCCCAGCCGTTTGGCAATGGCGACTAGGTGCTCAGGGACGCGGGGTGATGGCGGCGCAGGAACAACGGGGAGGCGAAGGTTGAGGCAGGGGGCTGCGCTGGTGTTGCTGCTGCGGCCGGCTCAAGGAGAGATGCTGATCTCAGGCGCGTGAGGAGGGAGGAGGGAGGGCGTGGAATGGATCGAGGGGAAGGTGGAGGTTGGTTGGGGGGAACTGGCAGGGGAGATCCCAAGGGGGGATTTTGTGTAGTGGCGGCGGCGGCGATGGGTGGATGGGACATGAGGCCTAAAATTTAGGGTTAGGTCCTAAATTAGACTAGGGAGTCTATATATATAGGGAAAGATGGGAGTTTGGATCATCTGATTGAAATCCGACGGTCAAGAATAAATGGGTTAGGAAATCCAAATGAGAAAATGGTGATGTTTTGTAGATGTTTGGGGATGTTCTGAGTCCAACGGTGACAACTCCCCGGGTCGGGTTCGGGACAACTTCCGGACACGCGCAAGGGGTTCGATGCACTGCGCAGAGAGGGTTTTTTCGGACCGTGCGATCGCATCGGACGACTCCGGACGCGAAGAGGGGTAGGTGGATGGACTAGGTGGGCTGTGGCGAGGCTGAGAGGAGAGAAGAGAGAGAGGGCCCGGCAGCAGTTTTCGGAGACCAAAAACGTCCAACATTTGACCGGCTATATTGCCGCTATAGCTTAACGGTTGGGCTATCAAACAGACTCCGAAAGCGATGAAACTTGGCAGGCGGCCTACCTACACTAAAATAAGACCGCACGCCAACTCTCATCCCACTCTGAGAACATTTTCCGGCCACTTATAAAAATAATATTTCGGACGTGCCACGGGCGCGTGCAAGTGTGTCTGGGCTCAGAACGGACAACAGACGGAAATGGGGGAAACACGGACAGATGCAGGTTTTGGAAACATGATGATGCAATGCGGATGATGACATGGCAAGATGCAACACGCAAGCAAATGACAAGGCAACAACAGCGAATGACTGGACGACACCTGGCGCAAAGGTCTCAGGGCGTTACATGTGTCTTAAGGTGTTATTCTAGTACGAACTCTATGATAGATCGATCAGAAAGGATAACTTTGAGGTGGTTTCGTACCCTATCATAATCTCTTCGTTTTTTTCCGCTAATAGTGACTTTGGAGTGACTCTTTGTTGCATGTTGAGGGATAGTTATATGATCCAATTTATGTTATTATTGTTGAGAGAACTTGCACTAGTGAAAGTATGAACCCTAGGCCTTGTTTCCTAGCATTGCAATACCATTTATGCTCACTTTTATCACTTGTTACCTTGCTGTTTTTATATTTTCATATTACAAAAACCTTTATCTACTATCCATATTGCACTTGTATCACCATCTCTTCGCCTACTAGTGCACCTATACAATTTACCATTGTATTGGGTGTGTTGGGGACACAAGAGACTCTTTGTTATTTGGTTGCAGGGTTGCTTGAGAGAGACCATCTTCATCCTACTCCTCCTACGGATTGATAAACCTTAGGTCATCCACTTGAGGGAAATTTTCTACTTTCCTACAAACCTCTGCACTTGGAGGCTCAACAACGTCTACAAGAAGAAGGTTGTGTAGTAGACATCAAGCTCTTTTCTGGCGCCGTTGCCGGGGAGGTGGGTGCTTGAAGGTATATCTTTAGATCTTGCAATCGAATCTTTTTGTTTCTTATTTTATCACTAGTTTATTTTATAAAAGAAAAAATGGAATTGAGTTTGCCTCTATGCTTCATCTTTTTAATATCTTTCGTGAGAATGATGGAAAGGAAAATTGTGCTCAAGTGCTAGAAGAAGAATTCTATAAAACGTTTGGCACTAAATCTTTGAATGATGAGCATGATTGCAATGTTGTTAGTATGAACTCCTTGAATATTCATAGTACTAATGATGATTGCACTAGACATAATGAAAATGTCTCTTATAAGCATGTCAATTTTTATGGAGTGCATAGAGTTTGCAAGTACACACCAAATAGGGAAGATAGATTTTGCAAGAGGCATAAGTATTTGGAAACTAAATGGTTGCAAAAAAGGCTAGGTGTTTTTGCTGAAAATTTAAAATTTCTTCACCATACTTGTGAACTTTGCAATGAACATGGTCATTTAAATCTCAAATGCAAATTGTTTCATGATCGTATCGTGTCCAAAAATTGTGATGATTTGATTTCCCTTGCACATCATAATGAACTTAGTTTGCTTTTGGGTTATGAAGAAATGAAACGTATAACTAAGCATATTCCAGAATATAACCTTGAGAAATTCCTCGATATTGATCTAGAAGAAATTTTATGTATTGTGGGGTGAATTGCATTGAAAATCCTTATATTGCTAATTATAAAGAAAACAAATAGAAGATGAAGAGAATACTAATGAAAGGGAGGAGACTTCCCAATATCTTCCTATTATTTTTTATAATGAATCAGGTAACGAGGAGGAGCCTTCTATTCAACCAATCTCATCAATAAGGAGCTCCGAAAAGACGATTAAACCCACACATAATGAGAAGAAGAAAAAGAAAAGATGGAGAAACAAAGGTAAAAAGGTATCTGTCTCAAATGATGTTGCTCCTATTACTCCTTGTGATGATGATAATTGCTATACTATTGGTGCTATCCATACTATTAATGATGAGAGTGATTATGCTTATGATATGAAAAGGCCCAAGCTTGGAGATGCTATGTTTGATGAGAATGACATGTTTGAGAATGTATTTGCTGCAATTAATGTTTGTCCCAAGCTTGGGGGTGCTATGTTTAATGAATATGATATTTCTAGCCTCCCAAGTTTTGATATTCTCCTACAAAGGAAGCAAGACTAGGACTCCACTTGTAATAGAGTAATCCTAATCCTAATAGTACAGGTCATGTAACCCGCCCCTTCAACATATATAAGGAGGGGCAGGGCATCCCAAGAGGGGGAGAAAAATAATCTTAAGGCTAGACACAACTAGGAGAGTCGGTTTACGGCGACTTCCTCATGAGCATAATGAGACCTAGCCACAAACAGCATGTAGGGTTATTACCGGATGATGTTTCCCGGGGCCCGAAGCTGTCTAAATCCTTGTCTTGTGTGTTGCGTCTCTCGACTCCGATCAACCCCTCTCAAGCTACCACATAGATGCGTTGGTCTCACGACTAAGTTCTCACACTAGGACATCTGCCGTGACAATTCCACAACAATCTCCAAATTCAAGAACGAGAACCCCGCCAAGAAACAACACAGTGCCTTTGTAAAAAGAAAATGATATTGTGGCGTTGTCGCCGTCCGGTCCAACAAGCCGGACCTAGGGCTCCCCGGATGATGGAAAACGGCACAGATATGGGTCATGATAGCGCCTCCAAGAAGGGGACGACACCCCTAGGTTTCGCTGTTGCAAGCATCCAACACACTCGCGCGCATTCATCTCAGCATGCATACTTTCCTCTCAAGAGGCGCGCAAGTGTCTTTTCCTCACGAGAGCTTCCCGCAAGCGAGGGCTGGGACTGTGTATGTGTATGGGTCGCTACTGTACAATGTACACAACACCTCGCCAAGTCCTTTGGCGTAGGTCTCCTCACGAGATGCTCATGTAGGAACAGACAAACGCGCTCCGTTGTAAAAAATACGAATGATTGCAGGCGAGTACATCCCTCCGGAGCAAGTACATAACCCTCCACGAGGAAACCAAGGAGATCCTCCACAAGAATCCTGAAAGATTCCCCCAAGGAGCAACAAGAAGTCCTCCACGAGGGACATAAGCAAAGTTTCTCGAGAGATCCCCCACAGGCACTACCTCGGCTAGATTTGAACTCTCATCAGTTTGCATATTAACTAGATTTGGACTGTCATCTACAAGAGGTTGCTCCTCCCCATATTCTTTTGCATTTTCAGCAATAGATTCAGCAGTAATTTCAGCGCTTAAAGTTGAACCGATCCGCTTGAAAAAGAATTCCATTTCCCTTTTCCTATCTCTTCATTCTTTTAGCACGTCAAATTGATAAAAGATAGAAATTAATAACTAATCCATTCATTTGCCGGACACCAACGCACACAGCAGTAGGGAGGCAGAATTACCTTCATGAGTTCAGGTGTCCCGGAGCAGACGACAGAACGACGGCGAGCAGCGAGCACCCTAGCCAGATGCTCAGATGAGGAGACCTGGAGACGAAGAGGCAGACAATGCGTAACTTCCAATCGATTAATTTGCCGCTTGGTCTACCTACTCCACGGTGCAAACCCTATTTATCGCCCGTTGCGAGTCGTAACTCGGACTCGCCCGCTTACGAGTTCGAAGCAGGTCGACCCATTAGTTTTTCTTTAAAGAGAAAAGATAAGAAAACATGATGGAAATGAGGGATTTGAACTTCGGATCTCGGCATCGAGGTCATAGGGGCACAGCGACTGGGCTACGATGCGTTCATGTCCAACTTTCTTTTTTAATCTTTTTATTGTCTACTTTTTTGTTTTCATTTTTTCCCATTTTCTTCTCTATTTATGTTTTTCTTTTCTGTTTTTCTTTTCCGTTTTATTCCTTCTTTTTTATTTCTTTTTCTGTTTTATTATTTATTTTTAGTTTTATTTTTTCTTTATGTGAAAATATTCGTTTTTAAAATCTTAAAAATCTGAATCATTTTTTCGTTTCTATTTAACTGAACTATTTTCAAATGTGGAACTATTTTAAAAATTGAACCATTTTCAGTTTGGAACCATTTTTAAAAATTCAACCATTTTCAGTTTGGAACCATTTTTAAAAATTCAACCATTTTCAGTTTGGAACCATTTTTAAAAATTAGAACCATTTTGGTTCACCGAAAATTTTGGTTCACTACTTTTTTTGGTTGATCGGCATTTTTGGTGCACCGAAAATTTTGGTTCACTATTATTTTTGGTTCACCAAATTTGTTTGGTTCACTATTAGTTCTGGTTTCCATAAATTTTGGTTCACTATTATTTGGTTCACCATTATTTTGGTGCATCCGCATTCTCTGTTCAGTATTATTTGTGATTGACCGAAAATTTTGGTTCGCTATTATTTTTGGTTCATCGACATTTGTGGGGCACTGATGGTTTCACTATATTTTTGGGGTTCACCAAAAATTTTGGTTCACTATTTTTTTGGTTCATCCGCATTTTTGGTTCACTATTAAATTTGTTTCACTATTTGTTTGGTCCGAAAGTTTTGGTTCGCTATGTTTTTGGTTCATCAGCATTTTTGGTTCACCGAGGATTTTGGGTCACTATTATTTTTGGTGCATCGGTATTTTTGGGTCACTATAATTTTTTGTATCTGAATTTTAGTTCATTTCGAAGTACCGACTCGCCCACAGGGATCAACTAGGTGGGTTGGCCCATCATCAGGTTCGTCCTTTTTTCTCCATTTCTTTTTCGTTCTATTTTTCTATTTCTTTTTACACCTTTTCTAAGTTCTTGTTGTCTTTCATCTTTTTTCTTTTTCCATATTTTGAAAATCTGAACCATTTTCGTTTTCAGTTTTTCCTAAACCTTTTTAAATGTGAACCATTTTCGATAAGGATAACTTTTTAAAAATCTGAACCATTTTGAAAAAATAAATCTATACATTTAAAAAATGGTAGAAAGGTCGGAATTATTTTTTCTCACGCACTGACTAGTTTTTTGTTTGAAGAAGGCACTAACTAGTGTGGCGATCTAACTTCCTTAATAAAAGTATGTGCATCGTTACATAGCTGTGGACGTGCACCAGAGAATGATGGGCCGAACCTTCCAGCTCGCAGAAGGCGATAGGTAGGGTATCCCCTCCACGGTGGCCTAAGCCTGGTACGTGGGCTTGTATGTAGTGTATTGGGCCTGTATGCAATGCCCAATGGGCCAATGGATTTTTTTCCAATGAAATAATTATTAACAATAGGCTAATTTAGTGACCTGCCTAGTATTACCTACTGAAAATTGTGTGGGTGGGTGGGTGTGTGTGTGTGGGGGGGGGGGGGGGGGGGGGTCTGAACCAATAATGCTAAACATACAAAGAGTTACACATAATTACACGCTGACTAGAATTCTTTCTTTCTAACTAACCACTTCCCCCTGATTTTCATGGGGGTGGGGCCCTCCTCCCCCTTAACCTTCAATCACAACTCACCTGTTTGTAAAACCCATGTAAACTTATGTATATGTAGCATTACTCGGGTCTGACCCCTGCTAGCATCCCCGGATCCGCCCCTGGTTAATACGGTACCAGGATTATCCGAGACGCTAAAAGTCCACATGATTGTATATATCTCAAATAACTAAACTTCAGTGCATGTTGTGTTCCGTTAGTCATTAGTTCTTGCTAGTTGATGGCTGGTACCAGACAATTCTCAGTTTTTTTTAAAACAACAGTATTCCAATAATGAGGTATTTGAGTGATTGGGCAACGAATATTTCAATTTTATATAATACTTCAGTTTACAGAAAAAGTAGTCTGGATTGAAGTTTTTATTATGGCAAAAAAACTTCTGTTTTTATACCATACCTTAGTTTATAAAACACAATATTTATTGGATCCAAACGCTATGAAGTATTTCAATATTTTAAAGAAACTGAAGTATTACAAAGTTCTTGAAAAAAAGGGAGCTCCCAAACGGACCCTACAATGATACCGGAAAGGTGAGACAGCAGTCCAGTTTTTTAACATATGTACATTACAGGATATAAAATGTAGGCATAAGAATATACCTATCAAGTATCAACTAGCTTACAAACGAACAATCAAACCTATACAATATCAATTAACGGCTAGTCTATAGTAGTTTTCGGGCAAACGTACAGTGGCCGTCCATCGACTTAGTTTGTGTCGATCAAGGGTTATACGTAAGTATCAAGTTGATATTAGTACAACCGGCATCTGTAGTAACACAATATCAAATCAAAGTACGTCAAAACAATCGATACTTTACACAACTAAATTATTTAAAAAGAATAAAGACATGTTGAAAAAAAATCCATCTAACAAAAAGTATCGGCAGAAACCATCACTTAACAACACAATAACCGTGAGATGGTTTTTCAAAAGTAACGCATACAGAAAGAGAACGATGAGGAAGCGACATCATCGTTTGATGCAACCATGAAAGGCTAGAACTGTCGGCTGGTCTAGCTACCCACGGCTAGGGGTGGGCGTTCGGTTCCCCCGAACCGAAAGGTTCGGTACTTCGGTGATTTACATTTATCGGTTCCTGAAAAACGAGCACCAATCGGTCTTCAGGAATTAGTGGAACCGAGCCTTCGGTGGACCGATCGATCGGTTCGATACTCGGTTATGTACCGAAGAGACCAAAGTGGGCTCTGGGCTGGCACCTGGGCACAGCAGCGCTGCGTTGGGCTGTGTTGGCCGGCTGCTTGTCTGGGCTGGTTTGTGTGGGCTATAGAACAGGGCTTCTACAGACCAGGTTAGCGATCAAAGCTGCCTGGGCCGGTCGGGGTCAGGACGTCGCTAGCTGCCCTGTTCTGCGAGCTGTGAGATGTGGAAAGGAGGAGATAGTGGAGGGCCTCGACGGTTTTCGGTCTGTTCGGTTGACCGAGCATGGGGACCGAAACTACCGAAACAAATTCGGTTTCTACAAATCACTAACCGATCTCAGTACCGAAAAAATCGGTGTCGGTCACTTCAGCTTCGGTCCAGGTCAAAACGGTTCGGTCCTTCGGTTTCCGGTTTATATGCCCACCCCTACCCATGGCTTCTCCAGTGATCAACGTAAACATGAGCACACGATCGATGAGCCAACTCGTTTCAGTTTGTTGTATACATATAATAGCTAGGCGACAATGGATCAGTTACTCATTACTTAACCTACATTTTGGTGGATAATGAAGCAAGTAAAATTGGTCCTCTATTGTCTTTTGTGGAGGGCAAGAAAGAGTACAAGTGAGCGGGGGGGGGGGGTGTTGAGGAACGTAGTAATTTCAAAAAAAATCCTACGCACACGCAAGATCATGGTAATGCGTAGCAACGAGAGGGGAGAGTGTTGTCTACGTACCCTCATAGACCGGCAACGGAAGTGTTGACACAACGTAGAGGAAGTAGTCGTACGTCTTCCCGATCCGACCGATCCAAGTACCGAACGTACGGCACCTCCGAGTTCTGCACACGTTCAAATCGGTGACGTCCCTCGAGCTCCGATCCAGCCGAGTGTTGAGGGAGAGTTTCGTCAACACGACGGTGTGATGACGGTGATGATGTTCTACCGTCGCAGGGCTTCGCCTAAGCACCTCTACGATATGACTGAGATGGAATATGGTGGAAAGGGGCACCGCACACGGCTAAGGAACGATCACGAAGATCAACTTGTTTGTCATGGGGTGCCCCCTTGCCCCCGTATATAAAGGAGGGAGAGGGGGAGGTGCGGCCAGCCCTAGGGGTGCGCCTGGAGGAGTCCTACTCCCACCGGGAGTAGGACTCCCCCCTCTTGCCTTGTTGGAGAAGGAAAGGGGAAGGGGGAAAGAGGAAAGGGGGGCGCCCCCCCCCTTCCTTGTCCTATTCGGACTAGGGGGGAGGGGGCGCGCGGCCTGCCCTGGCCGACCCTCCTCTTCTCCCTTAGGGCCCATGTAGGCCCATTAACCCCCCGGGGGGGTTCCGGTAACCCCCGGTATTCCGGTAAATTCTCGATTTCACCCGGAACGTTTCCGATATCCAAATATAGGCTTCCAATATATCAATATTTATGTCTCGACCATTTCGAGACTCCTCGTCATGTCCATGATCACATCCGGGACTCCGAACAACCTTCGGTACATCAAAACACAAAAACCCTAATTACGATCGTCACCGAACTTTAAGCGTGCGGACCCTACGGGTTCAAGAAGTATGTAGACATGACTGAGACACGTCTCCAGTCAATAACCAATAGCGGAACCTGGATGCTCATATTGGCTCCTACATATTCTACGAAGATCTTTATCGGTCAGACCGCATAACAACATGCGTTGTTCCCTTTGTCATCGGTATGTTACTTCCCGAGATTCGATCGTCGGTATATCAAATACCTAGTTCAATCTCGTTACCGGCAAGTCTCTTTACTCGTTCCGTAATACATCATCCCGCAACTAACTTATTAGTTGCAATGCTTGCAAGGCTTGAGTGATGTGCATTACCGAGAGGGCCCAGAGATACCTCTCCGACAACCGGAGTGACAAATCCTAATCTTGAAATACGCCAACCCAACAAGTACCTTTGGAGAAACCTTTAGAGCACCTTTATAATCACCCAGTTATGTTGTGACGTTTGGTAGCACACAAAGTGTTCCTCCAGTAAACGGGAGTTGCATAATCTCATAGTCATAGGAACATGTATAAGTTATGAAGAAAGCAATAGCAACAAACTAAACGATCAAGTGCTAAGCTAATGGAATGGGTCAAGTCAATCACATCATTCTCCTAATGATGTGATCCCGTTAATCAAAGGACAACTCATGTCTATGGCTAGGAAACATAACCATCTTTGATCAACGAGCTATTCAAGTAGAGGCATACTAGTGACACGCTGTTTGTCTATGTATTCACACATGTATTATGTTTTCGGTTAATACAATTCTAGCATGAATAATAAACATTTATCATGATATAAGGAAATAAATAATAACTTTTATTATTGCCTCTAGGGCATATTTCCTTCAGTCTCCCACTTGCACTAGAGTCAATAATCTAGATTACACAGTAATGATTCTAACACCCATGGAGCCTTGGTGTTGATCATGTTTTGCTCGTGGAAGAGGCTTAGTCAGCGGGTCTGCAACATTCAGATCCGTATGTATCTTGCAAATTTCTATGTCTCCCACTTGGACTAAATCCCGAATGGAATTGAAGCATCTCTTGATGTGCTTGGTTCTCTTGTGAAATCTGGATTCCTTTGCCAAGGCAATTGCACCAGTGTTGTCACAAAAAAAATTCATTGAACCCGATGCACTAGGTATGACACCTAGATCGGATACGAACTCCTTGATCCAGACTCCTTCATTTGATGCTTCCGAAGCAGCTATGTACTCCGCTTCACATGTAGATCCCGCCACGATGCTTTATTTAGAACTGCACCAACTGACAACTCCACTATTCAATGTAAACACGTATCCGGTTTGCGATTTAGAATTGTCCGGATCAGTGTCAAAGCTTGCATCAACGTAACCATTTACGATGAGCTCTTTGTCACCTCCATATACGAGAAACATATCCTTAGCCCTTTTCAGGTATTTCAGGATGTTCTTGACCGCTGTCCAGTGATCCACTCCTGGATTACTTTGGTACCTCCCTGCTAGACTTATAGCAAGGCACACATCAGGTCTGGTGCACAGCATTGCATACATGATAGAGCCTATGGCTGAAGCATAGGGAACATCTTTCATTTTCTCTCTATCTTCTGCGGTGGTCGGACATTGAGTCTTACTCAACTTCACACCTTGTAACACAGGCAAGAACCCTTTCTTTGCTTGATCCATTTTGAACTTCTTCAAAATTTTGTCAAGGTATGTGCTTTGTGAAAGTCCAATTAAGCGTCTTGATCTATCTCTATAGATCTTAATGCCCAATATGTAAGCAGCTTCACCGAGGTATTTCATTGAAAAACTCTTATTCAAGTATCCCTTTATGCTATCCAGAAATTCTATATCATTTCCAATCAATAATATGTCATCCACATATAATATCAGAAATACTACAGAGCTCCTACTCACTTTCTTGTAAATACAGACTTCTCCAAAAGTCTTTACAAAACCAAATGCTTTGATCACACTATCAAAGCGTTTATTCCAACTCCGAGAGGCTTGCACCAGTCCATAAATGGATCGCTGGAGCTTGCACACTTTGTTAGCTCCCTTTGGATCGACAAAACCTTCTGGTTGCATCATATACAACTCTTCTTCCAGAAATCCATTCAGGAATGTAGTTTTGACATCCATCTACCAAATTTCATAATCATAAAATGCGGCAATCGCTAACATGATTCGGACAGACTTAAGCATCGCTATGGGTGAGAAGGTCTCATCGTAGCCAATCCCTTGAACTTGTCGAAAACCTTTCGCAACAAGTCGAGCTTTGTAGACAGTAACATTACCGTCAGCGTCAGTCTTCTTCTTGAAGATCCATTTATTCTCAATTGCTTGCCGATCAACGGGCAAGTCAACCAAAGTCCACACTTTGTTCTCATACATGGATCCCATCTCAGATTTCATGGCTTCTAGCCATTTTGCGGAATCTGGGCTCACCATCGCTTCTTCATAGTTCGTAGGTTCATCATGATCTAGTAGCATGACTTCTAGAACAGGATTACCATACCACTCTGGTGCGGATCTTACTCTGGTTGATCTACGAGGTTCAGTAGTAACTTGATCTGAAGTTTCATGATCATTATCATTAGCTTCCTTACTAATTGGTATAGGTGTCACAGAAACCGGTTTCTGTGATGTACTACTTTTCAATAAGGGAGCAGGTACAGTTACCTCATCTAGTTCTACTTTCCTCCCACTCACTTCTTTCGAGAGAAACTCCTTCTCTAGAAAAACTCCGAATTTAGCAACAAAAGTCTTGCCTTCGGATCTGTGATAGAAGGTGTACCCAACAGTCTCCTTTGGGTATCCTATGAAGACACATTTCTCTGATTTGGGTTCGAGCTTATCAGGTTGAAGATTTTTCACATAAGCATCGCAGCCCCAAACTTTCAGAAACAACAACTTTGGTTTCTTGCCAAACCACAGTTCATAAGGCGTCGTCTCAACGGATTTTGATGGTGCCCTATTTAACGTGAATGCGGCCATCTCTAAAGCATAACCCCAAAACGATAGCGGTAAATCTGTAAGAGACATCATAGATCGCACCATATCTAGTAAAGTACGATTATGACGTTCGGACACACCATTACGTTGTGGTGTTCCGGGTGGCGTGAGTTGCGAAACTATTCCGCTTTGTTTCAAATGTAGACCAAACTCGTAACTCAAATATTCTCCTCCACGATTAGATCGTAGAAACTTTATTTTCTTGTTACGATGATTTTCAAATTCACTCTGAAATTCTTTGAACTTTTCAAATGTTTCAGACTTATGCTTCATTAAGTAGATATACCCATATCTGCTTAAATCATCTGTGAAGGTGACAAAATAACGATATCCGCCACGAGCCTCAACATTCATTGGACCACATACATCTGTATGTATGATTTCCAACAAATCTGTTGCTCTCTCCATAGTACCGAATAACGGCGTTTTAGTCATCTTGCCCATGAGGTACGGTTCGCAAGTACCAAGTGATTCATAATCAAGTGGTTCCAAAAGTCCATCAGTATGGAGTTTCTTCATGCGCTTTACACCGATATGACCTAAACGGCAGTGCCACAAATAAGTTGCACTATCATTATCAACTCTACATCTTTTGTTTCAACATTATGAATATGTGTATCACTACTATCGATATTCATAAAAAATAGGCCACTCTTCAAGGGTGCATGACCATAAAATATATTACTCATATAAATAGAACAACCATTATTCTCTGATTTAAATGAATAACCGTCTCGCATCAAACAAGATCAAGACATAATGTTCATGCTCAACGCTGGCACCAACTAACAATTATTTAGGTCTAATACTAATCCCGAAGGTAGATGTAGAGGTAGCATGCCGACCACGATCACATCGACTTTGGAACCATTTCCCACACGCATCGTCACCTCGTCCTTAGCCAATCTTCGCTTAATCCGTAGCCCCTGTTTCGAGTTGCAAATGTTAGCAACAGAACCAGTATCAAATACCCAGGTGCTACTGCGAGCATTAGTAAGGTACACATCAATAACATGTATATCACATATACCTTTGTTCACTTTGCCATCCTTCTTATCCGCCAAATACTTGGGGCAGTTCCGCTTCCAGTGACCAGTTTGCTTGTAGTAGAAGCACTCAGTCTCACGCTTAGGTCCAGACTTGGGTTTCTTCTCCTGAGCAGCAGCTTGTTTGCTGTTCTTCTTGAAGTTCCCCTTCTTCTTCCCTTTGCCCTTTTTCTTGAAACTGGTGGTCTTATTGACCATCAACACTTGATGCTCCTTCTTGATTTCTACCTCCGCGGCTTTTAGCATCGCGAAGAGCTCGGGAATAGTCTTATTCATCCCTTGTATATTATAGTTCATCACGAAGCTTTTGTAGCTTGGTGGCAGTGATTGAAGAACTCTGTCAATGACACTATCAACAGGAAGATTAACTCCCAGTTGAGTCAAGTGATTATGATACCTAGACATTTTGAGTATATGTTCACTGACAGAACTATTCTCCTCCATCTTGCAGCTATAGAACTTATTGGAGACTTCATATCTCTCAATCTGGGCATTTGCTTGAAATATTAACTTCAACTCCTGAAACATCTCATATGCTCCATGACGTTCAAAACATCGTTGAAGACCCGGTTCTAAGCCGTAAAGCATGGCACACTGAACTATCGAGTAGTCATCAGCTTTGCTCTACCAGACGTTCATAACATCTGGTGTTGCTCCTGCAACAGGCTTGGCACTTAGCGGTGCTTCCAGGACGTAATTCTTTTGTGCAACAATGAGGATAATCCTCAAGTTACGGACCCAGTCCGTGTAATTGCTACCATCATCTTTCAACTTTGCTTTCTCAAGGAACGCATTAAAATTCAACGGAACAACAACACGGGCCATCTATCTACAATCAAACATAAACAAGAAAGATACTATCAGGTACTAAGTTCATGATAAATTTAAGTTCAATTAATCATATTACTTAAGAACTCCCACTTAGAAAGATATCCCTCTAATCCTCTAAGTGATCACGTGATCCAAATCAACTAAACCATGTCCGATCATCACGTGAGATGGAGTAGTATCAATGGTGAACATCACTATGTTGATCATATCTACTATATGATTCACGCTCGACCTTTCGGTCTCCGTGTTCCGAGGCTATATCTGTTATATGCTAGGCTCGTCAAGTTTTAACCTGAGTATTCCGCGTGTGCAACTGTTTTGCACCTGTTGTATTTGAACATAGAGCCTATCACACCCGATCATCACGTGGTGTCTCAGCGCGAAGAACTTTCACAACGGTGCATACTCAGAGAGAACACTTATACTTTGATAATTTAGTGAGGGATCATCTTATAATGCTACCGTCAATCAAAGCAAGATAAGATGCATAAAAGATAAACATCACATGCAATCAATATAAGTGATATGATATGGCCATCATCATCTTGTACTTGTGATCTCCATCTCCGAAGTACCGTTATGATCACCATCGTCACCGGCGCGACACCTTGATCTCCATCGTAGTATCGTTGTCATCTCGCCAATCTTATGCTTCCACGACTATCGCTATCGCTTAGTGATAAAGTAATGCATTACAGCGCGATTGCATTGCATACAATAAAGCAACAACCATATGGCTCCTGCCAGTTGCCGATAACTCGGTTACAAAACATGATCATCTCATACAATAAAATTTAGCATCATGTCTTGACCATATCACATCACAACATGCCCTGCAAAAACAAGTTAGACGTCCTCTACTTTGTTGTTGCAAGTTTTACGTGGCTGCTACGGGCTTAGAAAGAACCGTCCTTACCTACGCATCAAAACCACAACGATAGTTTGTCAAGTTGGTGCTGTTTTAACCTTCGCAAGGACCGGGCGTAGCCACACTCGGTTCAACTAAAGTTGGAGAAACTGACACCCACCAGCCACCTGTGTGTAAAGCACGTCGATAGAACCAGTCTCGCGTAAGAGTACGCGTAATGTCGGTCCGGGCCGCTTCATCCAACAATACCGCCGAACCAAAGTATGACATGCTGGTAAGCAGTATGACTTATATTGCCCACAACTCGTGTTCTACTTGTGCATAACATCAACGCATAAAACCTGGCTCTGATACCACTGTTGGGGAACGTAGTAATTTCAAAAAAAATCCTACGCACACGCAAGATCATGGTAATGCATAGCAACGAGAGGGGAGAGTGTTGTCTACGTACCCTCGTAGACCGGCAATAGAAGCGTTGACACAACGTAGAGGAAGTAGTCGTACGTCTTCCCGATCCGACCGATCCAAGTACCGAACGTACGACACCTCCGAGTTCTGCACACGTTCAACTCGGTGACGTCCCTCGAGCTCCGATCCAGCCGAGTGTTGAGGGAGAGTTTCGTCAACACGACGGTGTGATTATGGTGATGACGTTCTACCGTCGCAGGGCTTCGCCTAAGCACTGCTACGATATGACTGAGGTGGAATATGGTGGAAAGGGGCACCGCACACGGCTAAGGAACGATCATGAAGATCAACTTGTTTGTCATGGGGTGCCCCCTTGCCCCCGTATATAAAGAAGGGAGAGGGGAGGTGCTGCCGGCCCTAGGGGTGCGCCTGGAGGAGTCCTACTCCCACCGGGAGTAGGACTCCCCCCTCTTGCCTTGTTGGAGAAGGAAAGGGGAAGGGGGAAAGAGGAAAGGGGGGCGCCCCCCCCCTTCCTTGTCCTATTCGGACTAGGGGGGAGGGGGCGCATGGCCTGCCCTGGCCGGCCCTCCTCTTCTCCCTTAGGGCCCAGGTAGGCCCATTAACCCCCGGGGGGGTCCAGTAACCCCCTATATTCCGGTAAATTCTCGATTTCACCCGGAACATTTCTGATATCCAAATATAGGCTTCCAATATATCAATCTTTATGTCTCGACCATTTCGAGACTCCTCGTCATATCCGTGATCACATCCGAGACTCCGAACAACCTTCGGTACATCAAAACACAAAAACCTTAATTACGATCGTCACCGAACTTTAAGCGTGCGGACCCTACGGGTTCGAGAAGTATGTAGACATGACCGAGACACGTCTCCGGTCAATAAACAATAGCGGAACCTGGATGCTCATATTGGTAGCATTCTATGGTGTTGTGCTTGAAGGACCTAGTGGTTCTGTTGCGACAGTAACAGAATACATCAAGGATGGTTCCCTTCGACAAGTTCTGCAAGGAAAGGGGAAGTAAGTTTCAAACACACCAACACTCAATTAGTTCAGACATCAATTTCATCTTGGATTTTTTTTGTCTGTAGGATGAATTAGCATAGACGGCTGCTTGTGGCAATGGCCATTGCAATCTCTATGGAATATCTGCACGCAAAAAAATCGTGCACTTTGATTTGAAGAGTGACAACCTTCTGCTCAATCTGAGAGACCCATTGTTAGGGATCGTTGCAGAAATTAAAATTTTCTACGCATCACCAAGATCAATCTATGGAGAGACTAGCAACGAGAGAGAGGGGAGTGTATCTTCATAACCTTGAAGATCGCAAAACGGAAGCTTTACAAGAACGCGGATGAGGGAGTCGTACTCGTGGCGATTTAGATCGCGGTTGATTCCGATCCAAGTGCCGAACAATGACAGCTCCGCCTTCAACACGCATGCAGCCCGATGGCGCCTCCCACGCCTTGATCCAGCAAGGAGAGAGGGAGAGGTTGGGGAAGACAACTCCAGCAGCAGCACGACGGCATGGTGGTGTTGGAGCAGCGTGGTACTCCGGCAGGGCTTCGCCAAGCATTGCGGGAGGAGGAGGAGGTGTTGGGGAGGGGGAGGGCTGCGCCTTGGATGTGGTGCGGCTGCCCTCCCACCTCCCCTCTATTTATAGGGGCAAGGGAGAGGGAGGCCGGCCCCCTCCAGATGGATCTAGAGGGGGGCAGCGGCCAAGGGGGGGATGCTTGCCCCCCAAGTCAAGGGGGGCGCCCCCTTTAGGGTTCCCCCAAACCCTAGGCGCATGTGCCCTAGGGGGTTTCACGCTCGGCCCACCTAGGGGCTGGTCCCCCTCCATATTCAGCCCATATGGCCCTCCGGGGCAGGTGGACCCTCTCGGTGGACCCCTGAAACCCTTTCGGTGGTCCCGGTACAATACTGATAAACCCCCGAACACTTCCGGCGACCGAATAAGGACTTCCAATATATAAATCTTTGTCTCCGGACCATTCCGAAACTCCTCGTTATGTCTGAGATCTCATCCGGGACTCCGAACAACATTCGGTAACCACTTACAGACTTTCCCTATAACCCTAGCATCATCGAACCTTAAGTGTGTAGACCCTACGGGTTCGGGAATCATGCACACATGACCGAGACATCTCTCCAGCCAATAACCAACAGCGGGATCTGGATACCCATGTTGGCTCCCACATGTTCAACGATGATCTCATCGGATGAACCATGATGTCGTGGATTCAATCAATCCCGTATAAAATTCCCTTTGTCAATCGGTATGTTACTTGCCCGAGATTCGATCATCGGTATCCCATACCTCATTCAATCTCGTTATCGGCAAGTCACTTTACTCGTTCTGTAACACATTGATGAACCACAAGTATAGGGGATCTATCATAGTCCTTTCGATAAGTAAGAGTGTCGAACCCAACAAGGAGCAGAAGGAAATGATAAGCGGTTTTCAGCAAGGTATTCTCTGCAAGCACTGAAATTATAGGTACCAGATAGTTTTGTGATAAGGTAATTTGTAACGAGAAACAAATGACAAAAGTAAATAAAGTGCAGCAAGGTGGCCCAATCCTTTTTGTAGCAAAGGACAAGCCTAGCCAAACTCTTATATAGGGAAAAGCGCTCCCGAGGACACATGGGAATTATCGTCAAGCTAGGTTTTATCACGATCATATGATTCGCGTTCGGTACTTTGATAATTTGATATGTGGGTGGACCGGTGCTTGGGTACTGCCCTTACTTGGACAAGTATCCCACTTATGATTAACCTCTATTGCAAGCATCCGCAACTACAACAAAAGTATTAAGGCAAACCTAACCATAGCATGAAACATGTGGATCCAAATTAACCCCTTACGAAGCAACGCATAAACTAGGGTTTAAGCTTCTGTCACTCTAGCAACCCATCATCTACTTAATACTTCTCAATGCCTTCCTCTAGGCCCAAATAATGGTGAAGTGTCATGTAGTCGACGTTCACATAACACCACTAGAGGAGAGACAACATACATCTCATCAAAATATCGAAAGAATACCAAATTCACATGACTACTAATAGCAAGACTTCTCCCATGTCCTCAGGAACAAACGTAACTACTCACAAAGCATATCCATGTTCATAATCATAGGGGTATTAATATGCATATAGGATTGATACGTCTCCAACGTATCTATAATTTTTGATTGCTCCATGCTATCTTATCTACTATTTTGGACATTATTGGGCTTTATTATCCACTTTTATATTATTTTTGGGACTAACCTATTAACCGGAGGCCCAGCCTAGAATTGCTGGTTTTTGCCCGTTTTAGGGTTTCAAAAAAAGGATTATCAAACGGAGTCCAAACAGAATGAAACCTTCGGGAACGTGATTTTCTCAACGAACAAGACCACGGAGACTTGGACCCTACATCAAGAAAGAAAAGAGGAGGCCACGAGGTAGGGGGCGCGCCTACCCCCCCCCCCCCCCGACGCGCCCTCCACCCTCGTGGGCCCCATGTTGCTCCACCGACGTACTCCTTCCTCCTATATATACCTACGTACCCCCAAACGATCAGATACGGAGCCAAAACCCTAATTCCACCGCTGCAACTTTCTGTATCCACGAGATCCCATCTTGGGGCCTGTTCTGGAGCTCCGCCGGAGGGGGCATCGATCATGGAGGGCTTCTACATCAACACCATAGCCCCTTTGATGAAGTGCGAGTAGTTTACCTCAGACCTACGGGTCCATAGTTAGTAGCTAGATGGCTTCTTCTCTCTTTTTGGATCTCAATACAATGTTCTCCCCCTCTCTTGTGGAGAACTATTCGATGTAATCTCCTTTTTGCGGTGTGTTCGTTGAGACCGATGAATTGTGGGTTTATGATCAAGTCTATCTATGAATAATATTTGAATCTTCTCTGAATTCTTTTATGTATGATTGGTTATCTTTGCAAGTCTCTTCGAAATATCAGTTTGGTTTGGCCTACTAGATTGATCTTTCTTGCAATGGGAGAAGTGCTTAGTTTTGGGTTCAATCTTGCGGTGTCCTTTCCCAGTGACAGTAGGGGCAGCAAGGCACACATTGTATTGTTGCCATCGAGGATAACAAGATGGGGTTTTCTTCATATTGCATGAGTCTATCCCTCTACATCATGTCATCTTGCTTAAGGCGTTACTCTGTTTTTAACTTAATACTCTAGATGCATGCTGGATAGCGGTCGATGAGTGGAGTAATAGTAGTAGATGCAGGCAAGAGTCGGTCTACTTGTCTCGGACGTGATGCCTATATACATGATCATACCTAGATATTCTCATAACTATGCTCAATTCTGTCACTTGCTCAACAGTAATTTGTTCACCCACCGTAGAATACTTATGCTCTCGAGAGAAGCCACTAGTGAAACCTATGGCCCCCGGGTCTATCTTTATCATATTAATCTCCTACTACTTAGTTATTTCCTTTGCTATTTACTTTGCCTTTATTTTACTTTGCATCTTTATCATAAAAATACAAAAAATATTATCTTATCATATCTATCAAATCTCACTCTTGTAAGTGGCCTTATAGGGATTGACAACCCCTATTTGCATTGGTTGCGAGGATTTATTTGTTTTGTGCAGGTACGAGGGACTCAGGCGTAGCCTCCTACTGGATTGATACCTTGGTTCTCTAAAACTGAGGGAAATACTTACGCTACTTTGTTGCATCATCCCTTCCTCTTCGGGGAAAACCAACGCAGTGCTCAAGAGGTAGCAAGAAGGATTTCTGGCGCCGTTGCTGGGGAGGTCTACGCAAAAGTCAACATACCAAGTACACATCACATACCCTTATCTAATGCATTACATTATTTGCCATTTGCCTCTCGTTTCCCTCTCCCCTACTTCACCCTTGCCATTTTATTCGCCCTCTCTCTCTCTCTATCCTCCCTCTCTTTCTCTATTTGCCTCTTTTTTCCGCTTGCTTTTTGTTTGCTTGCTTGTCACGATGGCTTAAGATAATACTAAATTGTGTGACTTCACCAATACCAACAACAATGATTTTATTAGCACTCAGATTGCTCCTCTTACCGATGCTGAATCTTGTGAAATTAATACTGCTTTGCTGATCTTGTCATGAAAGGTCCGTTTTCCGGCCTTCCTAGTGAAGATGCCACTACCCATCTAAATAGCTTCATTGATTTGTGTGACATGCAAAAGAAGAAAGATGTGGATAATGATATTGTTAAATTGAAGCTATTTCCTTTTTCGCTTAGAGAGTGTGCTAAAGCTTGGTTTTCGTCTTTGCCTAAAAATAGTATTGATTCATGGAATAAGTGCAAAGATGATTTTATCTCTAAGTATTTTCCTCCCGCTAAGATCATCTCTCTTAGAAACGATATTATGAATTTTAAGCAACTTGATCATGAACATGTTGCACAAGCTTGGGAGAGAATGAAATTAATGATACGTAATTGACCTACTCATGGTTTAAATTTGTGGATGATTGTTCAGAATTTTTATGCCGGATTGAATTTTGCTTCTAGAAATCTTTTAGATTCGGCCGCGGGAGGCACTTTATGGAAATCACTTTAGGAGAAGCTACTAAACTCCTAGATAATATTATGGTTAATTATTCTTAATGTCACACTGAAAGATCTACTAATAAAAAGGTGCATGCGATAGAAGAAATTAATATTTTGAGTGGAAAGATGGATGAACTTATGAAATTATTTGCTAATAAGAGTGTTTCTTCTGATCCTAATGATATGCCCTTGTCTACTTTGATTGAGAATAATAATGAATCTATGGATGTGAATTTTGTTGGTAGGAACAATTTTGGTTACAACGCGTATAGAGGAAATTTTAGTCCTAGGCCTTATCCTAGTAATCCCTCTAATAATTATGGTAATTCCTACAACAATTCTTATGGAAATTATAATAAGATTCCCTCTGATTTTGAATCTAATATTAAAGAATTTATTACTTCGCAAAAGAATTTTAATGCTTTGATTGAAGAAAAATTGCTTAAGATTGATGATTTGGCTAGGAATGTTGATAGAATTGCTCTTGATGTTGATTCTTTGAAACTTAGATCTATTCCACCTAAGCATGATATCAATGAGTCTCTCAAAGCCATGAGAATTTCCATTGATGAGTGCAAAGAAAGAACCGCTAGGATGCGTGCTAAGAAATATGCCTTTATAAGAGCGTGTTCTTCTAGTTCCTCTGAAAATAAAGATGAAGATCTAAAAGTTATTGATGTGTCCCCTATTGAATCTTTGTTTTGAAATATGAATCTTCATAATGATGGGACTGAATATGATCCACCTTTACCTAGAAGGCGTTCCAAGAATTCGGAATTTGTTGATCTTGATGCTAAAATTGATAAAAGTCGGATTGAAGAAATTAAAACCCTAGATGTTGCTAAACCCACTATTATGGATTTCAAGGAATTTAACTATGAAAATTGCTCTTTGATTGATTGTATTTCCTTGTTGCAATCCGTGCTAAATTCTCCTCACGCTTATAGTCAAAATAAAGCATTTTCTAAACATATCGTTGATGCCTTGATGCAATCTTATGAAGAAAAACTTGAATTGGAAGTTTCTATCCCTAGAAAACTTTATGATGAGTGGGAACCAACTATTAAAATTAAAATTAAAGATCATGAATGCTATGCTTTATGTGATTTGGGTGCTAGTGTTTCCACGATTCCAAAGACTTTGTGTGATTTGTTAGGTTTCCATGATTTTGATGATTGCTCTCTAAACTTGCACCTTGTGGATTCCACTATTAAGAAACCTATGGGCAGAATTAATGATATTCTTATTGTTGCAAATAGGAATTATGTGCTCGTAGATTTTATTGTTCTTGACATAGATTGCAATCCTTCATGTCCTATTATTCTGGGTAGACCTTTCCTTAGAACAATTGGTGCAATTATTGATATGAAGGAAGGAAATATTAGATTCCAATTTCCATTAAAGAAAGGCATGGAACACTTTCCTATAAAGAAAATTAAATTAGCTTATGAATCTATTATGAGAGCCACTTATGGATTGCCTACCAAAGATGGCAATACCTAGATCTATTCTTGCTTGTTATGCCTAGCTAGGGGCGTTAAACGATAGCGCTTGTTGGGAGGCAACCCAATTTTATTTTTATTCCTTGCTTTTTGCTCCTGTTTAGTAATAAATAATTTATCTAGCCTCTGTTTTGGTTGTGTTTTTTTGTGTTTAATTAGTGTTTGTGCCAAGTAGAACCGTTGGGAAGACTTGGGGAAAGTCTTGTTGAACTTGCTGTAAAAAACAGAAACTTTAGCGCTCGCGAGAACTGCTGTCATTTTTATTTGGAACGTGATATTTAGTTAATTCTTTTTGCAGATGATTAATAGATAAATTCCTCACGTCCAGAAATTTATTTTAGAATTTTTGGGGTTCCAGATCTTGCGCTAGCTACATATTACTACAGACTATTCTGTTTTTGACATATTCTATTTTCCGTGTGTTGTTTGCTTATTTTGATGAATCTATGGCTAGTAAAATAGTTTATAAACCATAGAGAAGTTGGAATACAGTATGTATAACACCAATATAAATAAATAATGAGTTCATTACAGTACCTTGAAGTGGTCTTTTATTTTCTTTCGCTAACGGTGCTCATGAGATTTTCTACTTTAAGTTTTGTGTTGTGAAGTTTTCAAGTTTTGGGTAAAGATTTGATGGATTATGGAGCAAGGAGTGGCAAGAGCCTAAGCTTGGGGATGCCCATTGTCGTGGTTCTAAGTCTGACAGTAATGTAGGGGGGTAGGTATGGAGAGGCAAGATCTTAGCTATGGAGAAGTTGTAAGCACACGAGGTTTACGAGTTCAGACCCTTCTTGGAGGAAGTAATAGCCCTACGTCTCGGAGCCCGGAGGCGGTCGACTAGATTATGCGTGTATGAATTACAGGGGTGCGAACCCTTTACACTGAGGAGGGGGGTGGCTTATATAGAGTTCGCCGGACCCCTCCGGCCCTCAGTTGTGCAGGGTTTTAAATACATTAAGGTCGGGCGTTACTGGTAACGCCTCTAATAAAGTGCTATGATGACCATAAAAGCTACTTAATAACCGACCGTTAGCATGCGGAGTGCCTTTAGGTCTCCTGGCCATCGAGTGGTTGGATCTTGGTCGAGTGATTGCTTCTTGGTCGAGTGTCTTCGAGTCTGCCGAGTGGAACACCTCCAAGTCGATTGAAAGGTGATTTCTTCTTGAGATGTCCTTGGGTAGGGCAGCTGGGACAGGTCCATGACCCTACCCTAGGTACATAGCTTCATCATTAGCCCCCGAATGGATCGAGTTTTGAGTGGGGAAGGAGTTGAGAACTTCTCCGACTCATTCTTCATGCCATGATCATATCTTGTTTCGGATCAATGAACCCGAGTGATGAGAGCAACTTCCTTTTCAATCGCCTTGATCCATTCTTAGTATTTTGTCGAGTGAGTTTCTTTACTTGAAAGGCTCCGAGTGACGGCGTGGAGGAGATCTTCGGTCTGACAAGTTGTTCTGCTGCC
The DNA here is from genome assembly GCF_056163025.1 of Triticum urartu. Classification (NCBI taxonomy): domain Eukaryota; kingdom Viridiplantae; phylum Streptophyta; class Magnoliopsida; order Poales; family Poaceae; genus Triticum; species Triticum urartu. Next base: position 93,887,446 of record NC_141878.1, read on the forward strand.
CGCAGATTTTGCGGGATCCGAATTTTGGGAAGCGCGCGAGACGGGGGAGGCCGCAGTAATCGGATGGGATAGGGCGGAGCCGCCTCGATCCCCGCGCCACCTTTTTCGCCATGTATCGCGCGCGTGATTGTTACGGGATTTGACAGGACCGCCCGGGCCTACCAGTCAGCCACTTGGAAGCGACCTCATATAAGGCGTCAGACCGGGGTCTCTTGAACAATGCGTTCCCATTCTCTCCTCTCCTCTTCAGGCTTCTTCGTCGCACTCGCTCTCGCCCCAGCGCCACCGCTCCATACGCGTCTCGCCGGTGACGATGGGGAAGGAGAAGACGGCGGCTCTGGAGCGGGCGAAGAAGGTGACGGCAAAGGCGAAGGGGAAGGCGACCAGTTGGGGTGGATCTTCCTCGTGAGCTGGCCTGCCGAAGGGCTGGATCCAGGGCGACTGGATCCGCTCGATGATCACCCAAGAAGACCTCGACGATCTAGCCGAAGGAGGGCTGATCCCCCATGGATCGGCGCGGCTTCTGGGGAAGGAATCTGAGCCGCAACCTCGGGAGGGTGAGCGCGTTCTCCTTGCCACCCACATCGACCGTGGATTTTCCTTGCCTCCTCACCCTTTCTTTCGGGGATTTCTGAATTTCTTTGGGGCACAACTCCACCACTTCACTCCCAACACAATCGTGTATCTCGCTGCTTTCGTGTCTTTGTGTGAGAATTTCCTGGGTTGTCGGCCTCACTGGGGTCTTTTCAAGCACATTTTCACCTGTCTTTCCCAGACGGTGAAAAAGGCCAATCCGAGTGACGAGAGAACACAAGTGATTCAGATGTGTGGGGGTCTTGGTGTTCAGATGAGAGGAAAAAGTTCCTTTCCAGCCATGATTCTTCCCGACTCGGTTCGCGGATGGCAGTCGACCTGGTTTTACTGCAAAGACCAGTCGACGCCAGGACAGTCGACTGGCCTCCCTCTTTTTACCATGGACCGAGTGAGGAAACCCTCCTCTTTGAAGGTGCTCCCTGAGGAGAAGGCGCAGGTTAGGGTGCTGGTCGAACGAGTGGTCCAGCTTATCCGTGACGGGGTCACCGGTATGGATCTCTTGGAGGTTTTCCTTCAGCGGCGCATCCAGCCTCTTCAAGCCCGAGACTATCCGATGTGGATGTATTTGGGTCTTGACGACTCCACTCGGATTCACCCGGAGGAGGTCGATGACGACACACTGGAGAAGTGGCTGTCGGGCATGACCGGAAACAAGGACAACCCCAGGGGAGCCAGGAGAGTTCCTCCATTCGACCAGTCCCATGTGCCAGAGAAGGTCCGATTCTGAGCTTTGATTGTAATCTGAATTCACTCGCGCAACTGTCCATATTGTGTCGACTGACTTTATTCTTCCTGCTTTCTTTCAGGCCCTTATCGAAATGTATTCAATGCCCAACGGAGAGCAAGAGCAAGATCTGGAAGGAGAGGCGAGCGGCGGTGACAGTGGCGAATGGACTTCTGACGGTGAAGGGGACGAAGAAAGCGATGACCCAAGTGACGAAGAAGAAGTCGAGTCGCCTCCTCGCAGGGAGAGGCGATCCAAGCTTGACCAAGAACGACCGAGCGCCCGTGAAAAGGCGACTGCTCAGGCTGGTCAGTCTTCAAAGCGTCCTCGGACCTCTTCACCAACCCCGACCGAAAAAGCGTCAAAGCATCCCAAAGTTGCAGAGCCGAAGCCTCGAAAGGCATTGCCGAAGATTAAGATTGACATCCCCGTCGCTTCTGCGTGAGTGTCTCCCTTTGTATTCACTCGACGCCCTGTGCTGTTTATTTTTTCTTGATTTAACCGGACGAACTTTGGAACTGGCAGCGCTGCTACTTCCGAGACCTCAGCTTACAGGGACGATGATGAGGTAATGGAGGATGTGGTCACTTCCAATCTGGGTATGATTTCTGCCATTCTGTCTTTATTTGGTCGACTCAACTGCAATGTGTACCATTGGGTGATGTGATTTTGGCGATTGAACTTTGAACAACTCCTAACATTATTGACCTCCCCGATGATGATGATGAAGAGCTCGAGAGGCCTTTGATGAGGAAAAATAGGCAAGCTCCTACAAGCAAGGTGTCACAGTCGACGCCGAGGGCGGAACCAGTCGTTCAGGACGCTGGTGATGCCAATCAGGGTTCTGTTACCTTCGCCGTGCCATTGTCGAGTGCCTTGCCTTCTTCGTCGAATGCTCAGGCCCCTGTCGACCCACCTTCAATTTTTGCGACCCATCATGTCCCAGAGGACGAAGTGAATGCTGCCAAGGAAGCCATACGCTAGGCGGGCATTATGATGGAGAAGATGAAGACGGTGCAGGACGCCAGTCAGGCCGCCTACGACGCCAGCTCGGCTCTCCAAAGCAACATTCAGGTTAGTTGGTTGCCGCTTGTTCTGTTAGGATATGCTATTTGAAGTCTCTCTTTCCGAAAATCTTTGCATCTGTACACCCACTGGGTGCGTCGATTGAATTTTTGAACTAGTGGGGGCACGCTGAGTGCACCCACTGGGTGTAGTCCCCGAGACTACGGTGGACTGCGGGCAGTCGACTGTAGTCTTTGTATTTTGATTCTTTCGCTCGCTGTGGTTTGGCCGCGTCGAGTGTAAACCGAACTGGTAGTTTGTCTCTTCTGCTCGGTCTGGTCGAGTGGGATCAGAACCGGTGGGGGCACGCAAAGTGCACCCACTGGGTGTAGTCCCCGAGACCGCGGTCAGCTGCTGGCAGTCGACTGTGGTCTGAGTTCTATGGTCTGAGTTCTTCTTTCTCTCCCTTTTTTACTCCCTGCACTCGACTCCGGCGGGCCGGTCGAGTGGGATCATAACCGGTGGGGGCACGCAAAGTGCACCCACTGGGTGTAGTCCCCGAGACTATGGTGGACTGCGGGTAGTCGACCGTAGTCCTAGTATTTATTGTCTTTGTCGTTTTTCGCTGTAAAATAACTTCTCCTCCCTGATTGCAGAAATCTTGTGATCTTGGAGCTCGCTTTGCTGACTTGGAGAAACAGCAGATCCAGCTGAACCTTGACTCGGAATTGGCCAAGACAGAGCTGCAGAAGGCCAAGGATGACGCCAATGGTAAGACGAGTTTGTCGACTGGTTTGTCTTAGGCTTGAGTACCCTTCTGCTCTTTTTGAATCAAGCACCATTTCTTTGTAGAGAAACTGAGAGAAGCTCTGGAGAAGAAGGATCAGGATTTGGCTGCTGCTCAAAAGGAAGCTGACGACAGAACCGCTCTGGCTGAACAGAAACTGGCTTCGGTCGGCCAGTTGGAAGAAGAGAACACCAAGATGAAATCTACTCTGAACAAAGCCAACAAGGAGTGCACACGCTTGAAGAAGGACAATCTCACCCTGTACGAGAAGATGGAAGGCATCGCTCGCAGGAGGGACGATCCGGAGAGCTATCTGAGGAGCCTTGCCAAGAAGTTGTTCATCAAGCTTGAAGGTACACATTTTGTTCCGACTGATTTTTTTTTGTGTCGACTCAGCGTACGAAAATTGACTTATCCCTGGATCGTGAATGCAGAGCTTTGCCAGAACTTCGAGGAGGAGACTGGGCGGATTGAGCCAGGTTTGGACCCAATCAATTCTCCCGTGAAAGATGAAACTGCCATGAATCTGCTCCGACTGGAATCCCGCATTGACGGTGTTGTGGACTACTTGGCTCGACTGAAGGTCGCCACGTCACGGATCGACCCGGCACTTTGGCCAGAGGCCACGCTCCGGAATGATCTTGAGTCCCAGATGACTCGACTTAACGAGATCCCTGATCGAGTGCAGGAGTGGAAGAAATCTTCTGCCCGGTGCGGTGCTGATGTGGTTCGTGTCCACTACAAGGAGGTGCGCCAAGATAAGCTGGCAGCAATCAAGGTCGCCAACACCCAGAAGCATGACTTCCGATCTTTTATGGAGACTTTCATTGCTGCAGCCACTCGGATCGCCGATGGCGTCGACCTGGACAAGTTCGTCGAGCCTGCCAGTCCTCCTCCTGTAGAGTGAACAAACTTTTATGCCCCACCTTAAATTTGCCTCGGAATGCCGAGTGGTTTTTGTAACCGTTAAACTCTTTCGGGCTGAATGCCCGAGCACTTCGATCTGTGGTCCGGAACCTTTAGGATTTATCTGAACTTGGTTTATCGTTGATTATCTTCATGAATCCTCCGTCGAGTGGAACTTGTTCTTCACTCGAGACAACTTTTGTATTTGTGGCGCAGCTCCGAAGGAGAAGGTAGCAGTCGACCTGCACCTCGTCGTCCTTGCGGGTCGGCGATGGAGCGCACGTTGTATTTGTGGCGAAGCTCCCAAGGAGAAGGTGGCAGTCGACCTGCACCTCGTCGTCCTTGCAGAGTGGGATGGAGCGCATGTTATATTTGTGGCGAAGCTCCCAAGGAGAAGGTAGCAGTCGACCTGCACCTCGTCGTCCTTGCAGAGTGGGATGGAGCGCACGATGTATTTGTGGCGAAGCTCCCAAGGAGAAGGTGGCAGTCGACCTGCACCTCGTCGTCCTTGAGGATTGAGACGTGTTTCGTACTTAGGCGAGTACTGGACTGCAGCTAAGCCCCCGAGTGGGAGGCTGGCCCACCACTCGGTAGGATTTTCAAATACTTAGGCGAGTACTGGACTGCAGCTAAGCCCCCGAGTGGGAGGGTCGCTCACCACTCGGTAGGATTTTCGAATACTTAGGCGAGTACTGGACTGCAGCTAAGCCCCCGAGTGGGAGGGTCGCTCACCACTCGGTAGGATTTTTCAAATACTTAGGCGAGTACTGGACTGCAGCTAAGCCCCCGAGTGGGAGGGTCGCTCACCACTCGATAGGATTTTTCAAATACTTAGGCGAGTACTGGACTGCAGCTAAGCCCCCGAGTGGGAGGGTCGCTCACCACTCAGTAGGATTTTCAAATACTTAGGCGAGTGCGGGACTGCAGCTAAGCCCCCGAGTGGGAGGGTCACTCACCACTCGGTAGGATTTTTCAAATACTTAGGCGAGTACTGGACTGCAGCTAAGCCCCCGAGTGGGAGGCTGGCTCACCACTCGGTAGGATTTTTCAAATACTTAGGCGAGTGCCGGACTGCAGCTAAGCCCCCGAGTGGGAGGGTCGCTCACCACTCGGTAGGATTTTTCAAATACTTAGGCGAGTACTGGACCGCAGCTAAGCCCCCAAGTGGGAGGGTCGCTCACCACTCGGTAGGTTTTTCAAATACTTAGGCGAGTACTGGACTGCAGCTAAGCCCCCGAGTGGGAGGCTGGCTCACCACTCGGTAGGATTTTCGAATACTTAGGCGAGTACTGGACTGGAGCTAAGCCCCCGAGTGGGAGGCTGACTCACCACTCGATAGGATTTTCAAATACTTAGGCGAGTACTGGACTGCAGCTAAGACCCCGAGTGGGAGGCTGGCTCACCACTCGGTAGGATTTTCAAATACTTAGGCGAGTACTGGACTGCAGCTAAGCCCCCGAGTGGGAGGCTGGCTCACCACTCAGTAGGATTTTCAAATACTTAGGCGAAACGGGTTCGCAGCTAAGCCCCCGAGTGGGAGGCTGACTCACCACTCGGTAGGATTTTCAAATACTTAGGCGAGTACTGGACTGCAGCTAAGCCCCCGAGTGGGAGGCTGGCTCACCACTCGGTAGGATTTTCAAATACTTAGGCGAGTACTGGACTGCAGCTAAGCCCCCGAGTGGGAGCCTGGCTCACCACTCAATAGGATTTTCAAATACTTAGGCGAAACGGGTTCGCAGCTAAGCCCCCGAGTGGAAGGCTGGCTCACCACTCAGTAGAAAATTATTTTTACAAACTTAGGCGAAACGGATTCGCAGCTAAGCCACCCACTGGGGGATTTCCCACGCAAACAAAAACAATAACAATCACTGGGAAAATTATAACGCTCTTGTCTTTGATAAATAAACTACAGAAGTTTTTCTTATTACATCTCATCCGAGTGAGAATTCAAGTATAAAAGGGGCAGAGCAGCTCCGCATTCCAAGCTCGTGGCTCATCAATCTGGCGATCGACATTATAAAGGTGGTATGCTCCATTGTGGAGGACTCTGGTGACTATGAAGGGACCTTCCCAAGTAGGAGCGAGTTTGTGTGGTTTCTGTTGATCCACTCGGAGGACCAAGTCTCCTTCTCGGAAGGCTCGACTCTTCACATTTCTGGCATGGAATCGACGCAAGTCTTGCTGATAGATGGTCGATCGGATCATGGCCATTTCTCTTTCTTCTTCCAGGAGGTCGACTGCGTCCTGCCGGGCTTGTTCTGCTTCATCTTCAGAGTAGAGCTCGACTCGGGGTGCATTGTGAAGCAGGTCACTCGGCAAAACTGCTTTGGCCCCGTAGACCAGAAAGAATGGGGTTCTTCCAGTCGATCGGTTCGGGGTTGTCCTCAATCCCCAAAGAACTGATGGAAGCTCGTCGACCCATGCACCTGCCGCGTGCTTGAGATCGCGCATCAATCGAGGTTTCAGTCCTTTGAGAATTAAGCCGTTTGCTCTTTCCACTTGTCCATTCGACTGGGGGTGGGCGACCGAAGCGTAGTCGACTCGTGTGCCCTGAGAGGTGCAAAAGGCCCTGAATTTGTCGGAATCGAAGTTTGACCCATTGTCAGTGATGATGCTGTGCAGAACTCCATATCTGAATATCAACTCTCTGATGAAACTGATAGCAGTGCAAGCATTAAGATTCTTGATAGGCTTAGCTTCAATCCATTTGGTGAACTTGTCGGCTGCTACTAGCACATGAGTGAAGCCGCTCCTGCCCGTTCTCAGTGGTCCAACCATGTCCAGCTCCCAAACAATGAAGGGCCGGACGAGTGGAATGGTTTTCAGGGCTGACGCGGGCTTGTGCGACATATTGGAGTAATACTGACATCCTTCACATTTGTCGACTATCTCTTTCGCCATTTCATTCGCTCTTGGCTAGTAGAATCCCGCTCGGTATGCTTTAGCCACAATGGTCCGAGAGGACGCATGATGACCACAGGTCCCCGAGTGGATATCATCAAGGATCATCTGACCTTCTTCTGGTGTTATACACTTCTGACTGACCCCAGTCGCGCTTTCTTTATACAACTGTCCCTTTATGACTATAAAGGCCTTGGATCGACGGACGATCTGTCGAGCCTCTTCTTCGTCCTCTGGGAGTTCTTTCCTTAGGATGTACGCGATGTACGGTATTGTCCAGTCGGGAGTGATGACCAAGACTTCCATGACCAGGTCGACCACAGCTGGAACTTCAACTTCAGTCGGATCCATGGCACTTTTTGGCTGCGGGGCTTCTTCAGTGAAGGGATCCTCCTGAACTGATGGTGTGTGGATGTGTTCCAAAAACACATTGCTGGGAATGGCTTCTCTTTTGGAACCTATTTTCGCCAAATCATCGGCTGCTTGATTTTTCAGTCGGGGTATGTGATGAAGTTCTAACCCCTCGAATTTCTTCTCCAGCTTTCTCACTGCATTGCAATAACTAGTCATGGCTGGACTCCTGACGTCCCACTCCTTCATCACCTGATTAACCACCAAATCTGAGTCGCCATAGACCATGAGGCGACGGACGCCGAGTGAAATGGCCATGCGCAACCCATATAAAAGTGCTTCATATTCTACCTCGTTATTGGAGGAATCAAAGTGGATTTGAAGAACATATCTGAGATTATCTCCTCGGGGGGAGACCAACACCACCCCGGCACCGGAACCATTCAGCATTTTGGAACCGTCGAAGAACATGGTCCAATGCTCCGAGTGAACCTGAGTCGGCAGTTGCTGTTCAATCCACTCGGCGATGAAATCTGCTATTGCCTGGGACTTGATAGCTTTCTTTGTCTCAAACTTGATATCTAGAGGAAGGAGTTCAATCGCCCATTTTGCCACTCGACCAGTTGCATCTCTGTTATGCAGGATCTCTGACAATGGAGCATCGCTGACGACTGTAATGGAATGATCAGAGAAGTAGTGAGCAACCTTCTTTGTGGTCATATAAATCCCATATACAAGCTTCTGATAATGAGGATATCTTTGCTTCGATGGGGTCAAAACTTCAGAAATATAATATACAAGGCTCCTTGCTGATTGGGGCAGCAAGCACCGGCTGGGTGGAGAGCAGAGCTTTGAGCTCTGCAAACGTTGCATCAGCTTCAGGAGTCCACTCGAACTTGTCGGACTTCTTCATCAATTGGTAAAGAGGTAATGCCTTTTCACCGAGATGAGATATGAATCAACTTAAAGCGGCCAAGCAACCAGTAAGCTTCTGGACGTCGTGCACTCGCACAGGATTTTTCATTCGGAGTATAGTACCGACTTTTTCTGGATTGGCGTCGATTCCCCGTTCGGAAACGAGAAAACAGAGTAACTTTCCGCCAGGAACTCCAAATGTGCACTTTGATGGATTAAGCTTGATATCATACCTCCTGAGGTTGGCAAAGGTTTCAGCAAGGTCAGTCAGCAGGTCGGAACCCTTCCGTAACTTGACCACAATATCATCCATGTATGCTTCCACATTCCGACTGATTTGAGTGAGCAAACACTTCTGAATCATCCTCATGAATGTGGCTCCGGCATTCTTGAGGCCGAACGGCATGGTAACATAACAGAAGCACCCGAATGGAGTGATGAAAGCTGTTTTGATCTCGTCAGGTCCATACAGACGGATCTGATGGTACCCGGAATAGGCGTCTAAAAAAGACAGTCGCTCACATCCCGCAGTCGAGTCGACTATCTGGTCGATGCGGGGAGAGGAAAATGATCTTTCGGGATATGTTTAAAGTCAATGCACATGCGAAGTGACTTGTCCTTCTTGGGGACCATGACAACGTTGGCGAGCCACTCGGAGTGGTAGATCTCTCGGATGAACTCTGCTGCTAAGAGCCGAGCCACCTCCTCGCCAATAGCCTTTCTCTCCTGGACGGCGGACCGTCGAAGATGTTCTTTGACAGGTTTTACTTTTGAGTCGACTCTTAGGTGGTGCTCAACCAGCTCCCTGGGAACACCCGGCATGTCAGAAGGCTTCCATGCGAAAATGTCCCAGTTCTCACGGAGGAACTGGATGAGCGCTTCTTCCTATTTGGAGTCGAGTGTTGTTGAGATATGAGTCGGAGCAGCACTGGGATCGGTCGGGTGGATGTGAGCCGGTTTCGTTTCGCCAGACGACTGAAAAGCTGATTCTGTAGCGGGCTTCTTGGCTCGCAACAAATCACTCGGGTCTGCAGTCTTCTGGTATTCCTGCAGCTCCACCACTACCATTTGAGCATCAGCGATCTTTGAACCTTTCTGAAAACACTCTTCTGCTTTCTTCCGATTGCCTGTAACAGTGATCACACCTTTGGGGCCAGGCATCTTTAATTTGAGATACACATAACATGGTCGAGCCATGAAGCGTGCATAAGCCGGCCTGCCCAAAATAGCATGATACGCACTCTGGAAATCTACAACTTCAAACGTCAACTTTTCTTTGCGGTAATTCTAGGAATCACCGAAAACCACATCAAGAGCAATCTGGCCGAGTGACTCAGCCTTCTTTCCAGGAATGACTCCATGAAAACTCATGTTGCTGGCACTGAGTCTGGACATCGGAATGCCCATCCCTTTCAACGTCTCAGCATACAGTATGTTCAAACCACTGCCACCATCCATCAAGACTTTGGTCAGTCGAGTGCCTTCAACAACTGGGTCGACCACCAAAGCTTGCCTCCAGGGGTGGCAATGTGCGTTGGGTGATCGGGCTGGTCGAATGTGATGGAAGTCTGAGACCACTTCAGATAACTGGGTGTTGCCGGAGCAACCATATTCACCTCACGGTTGATAACTTCCAGTCGACTTTTGCTTTCAACATCAGCAAAAATCATCAGGGTGGAATTGACCTGGGGGTACCCATCATCGCTGTCTTCCTTGTCCTCGACTTTGTCTGACTCCTTTTCCTTATCTTTGGGCTGCTTGCCCTGGAACTGCTGGATCAAGAGCCGACACTGTCGAGTGGTATGTTTCGGGTAAATGAACTTACCCTCTTCATCTTTCTTGGTGTGGATGTGACATGGCAAATCCAACACATCATTTCCGTCTTGGTCTTTAACTTTCTTGGGGTTCCAAGGTCCTTTGGGTTTCCCCTTAAACTTTCCTTGAGTTACAGCCAACGCTTCCCCAGGAGCAGTTGGCTCGGCTTTCCGCTTCTGTTTCCGATTGGAATTTCCTTCGGTTTCTTGAGCGACTGGCTTGAGCTTGCCACTCCTGAGTCGATCCTCATCTTCACCATTGGCGTACTTGGTGGCAATCTCCATCATCCGATTCAGAGACATGTCTCCGGTTCGACCGAATTTCAGATTCAGTTCTCTGTACTTGACGCCTTCTTTGAAGGAACAGACTGCTTGGTGGTCAGGCACATTCTCTACCGTGTGATGTAACGTGATCCATCTCTGGATGTAATCCCTCAAAGTTTCATTCGGCTTCTGCACGCAAGACCGCAGTTCCGTCAGCCCTGCCGGTCGCTTGCATGTTCCTTCAAATGTGGCGACAAACACTCGGGCGAGATCTTCCCAAGTGTAAATGCTACTGGGTGCTAACTGATTCAGCCACGCTCTGGCCGAGCCCTCCAACATGAGAGGCAGGTGCTTCATGGCCACTTCATCATTGCCACCGCCAATCTGGACGGCCACTCGGTAGTCTTCAAGCAAAGTATCAGGCTTGGACTCACCAGTGAACTTACTGACTCTAGTCGCCAACCTGAAGTTGGGAGGAATCTCAGCGGCCCTGATGGCTCTACTAAAGCACTCTGGCCCTGAAACATGTACTCTGCTGCTGGTAGGTGCATCTCTGTCGTGACCTTCTCGGCGAGCTCTGTTCCTGTCGACCAAACCTTGAACGAGAACGGATCTCGCATCAAAGCCTGGTTCCCTGGGGTCGACTGGAATCCTTCGCCCAACACTATGAGGGCGCCTGTCATCCTGCTGTCGAGGCACATACGACCCGCTCCTCGGGGGAGGGGTGGGCACTCGACGTCGATCGTCACGATCGAATCGGTGATCATACTGCTCACGGCTCCCGTACTGATTACGTCAGTCCCCACGTCCCTCACGCCTCGGGGGCGATCTTGGGCTATGAGCCGACTGGATTGTGTCTGTAGCAATGGATCTGCTATGAATCCTGTTCCGCGACTGAGAAACAGCAGAGTTCTGGTCTCCTACTGCCCGGAGTAACGCTCTGATCTGCAACAAGCCTCTGCTGGCCTCCGACTGGGAAGGCTGAATCGACTCTGCTATACGGGCTGCAGCTGCTAAATTCTGAATTGGAGTTCGATATACCTGTGGGGGCGGAAAGAGCTGCCGCCGACTGGATTCTGGAACCCGTTGTCGTGCACGCTCGTCGAGTGCTCGCTGGAGGTTCTCCAGTCGAGTGCGCTCGGCCAAGTTTGCCAGGCGCGCGTCCTCCAAGGCGCGAGCCTCGGGGGTTTCTCCAACAATAGGAGTGTGCAGTGCATCCATGTTTCGGCGATGAAGTTCTTCTTTCTGCAGTGACGTGAGAGGCTCGGGGAGATATTCCTCATGGGGACGCGATGGGTCGCCTCCACCCACGCCTCCGTCGGTGCGGGGAAAACCGGGAGGACTGGGCGGTCCATCGACCATCAGAACCTTCGCCGCCGGATCACTGCTGTCGCACTCAGATGCGATCTCCGCGGAGCCAGTCGAACAGGCCGTAGAGGGATTCGTCGGGCTCGGTCGCCGCGACTTGAGGGGTGGCCGACTGGCGTGCCACCGCATGTCTCACCCACCGCTGAAGTCTCGACCGACCGGAGCGCTTGCGCCGGCGGGAAACAGGAAGGGAGGACAACACAGGAACCGACCGATAGTGGGTCGACGGTTGCCGCAAGAGGACGCCGCGGACACACGCGCGAAAGTGCGTTGCCCCGCGGACAGGGAGTGTGTCCACGTCGAGCGGAGCCTCCTGAAGACAAGTGGAGTCGTCGGCGATGAACGTGAGCGCGCCGAGACGGATCTCGCGGCCCTCCACCAAAACTCCGCCAGAAACCATGATGATTTGGATCGAAAAAGATCGCAACTCCTCCAACAAATCGCTAAAACACCTGCCCCACGGTGGGCGCCAACTGTCGTGGTTCTAAGTCTGACAGTAATGTAGGGGGGTAGGTATGGAGAGGCAAGATCTTAGCTATGGAGAAGTTGTAAGCACATGAGGTTTACGAGTTCAGGCCCTTCTCGGAGGAAGTAATAGCCCTACGTCTCAGAGCCCGGAGGCGGTCGACTGGATTATGCGTGTATGAATTACAGGGGTGCGAACCCTTTACACTTAGGAGGGGGTGGCTTATATAGAGTTCGCCGGACCACTCCGGCCCTCAGTTGTGCAGGGTTTTAAATACATTAAGGTCGGGCGTTACTGGTAACGCCTCTAATAAAGTGCTATGATGACCATAAAAGCTACTTAATAACCGACCGTTAGCATGCGGAGTGCCTTTAGGTCTCCTGGCCGTTGAGTGGTTGGATCTTGGTGGAGTGATTGCTTCTTGGTCGAGTGTCTTCGAGTCTGCCGAGTGGAACACCTCCAAGTCGATTGAAAGGTGATTTCTTCTTGAGATGTCCTTGGGTAGGGCAGCTGGGACAGGTCCATGACCCTACCCTAGGTACATAGCTTCATCACCCATGGCACCCCCAAGATAATCTAAGGACACCTAAAAGCCAAAGCTTGGGGATGCCCCGGAAGGCATCCCCTCTTTCGTCTACTTCTATCGGTAACTTTACTTGGAGCTATATTTTTATTCGCCACATGATATGTGTTTTGCTTGGAGCGTCTTGTATTATTTGAGTCTTTGCTTGTTAGTTTACCACAATCATCCTTGCTGTACACACCTTTTGAGAGAGCCATACATGATTTGGAATTTGTTAGAATACTCTATGTGCTTCGCTTATATCTTTTTGAGTTATATAATTTTTCTCTAGTACTTCACTTATATATTTTAGATCACGGTGGTGGATTTGTTTTATAGAAACTATTGATCTCTCATGCTTCACTTAGATTATTTTGAGAGTCTTAATAGCATGGTAATTTGCTTAAAATCCTAATATGCTTGGTAATACTATGATAAGTTATATAAGATTAATAATAAAACTTTCTTATGAATGTGTTGAATACTATGATAAGTTTGATACTTGATAATTGTTTTGAGATATAAAGATGGTGATATTAAAGTCATGCTAGTTGAGTCGTTGTGAATTTGAGAAATACTTGTGCTGAAGTTTGTGATTCCTGTAGCATGCACGTATGGTGAACCGTTATGTGAAGAAGTCGGAGCATGATTTATTTATTGATTGTCTTCCTTATGAGTGGCGGTCAGGGACGAGCGATGGTCTTTTCCTACCAATCTATCCCCCTAGGAGCATGCACGTAATACTTTGCTTTGATAACTTGTAGATTTTTGCAATAATTATATGAGTTCTTTATGACTAATGTTGAGTCCATGGATTATACGCACTCTCACCCTTCCACTTCTGCTAGCCTCTCTAATACCGCGCACCTTTCGTCGGTATCATACACCCACCATATACCTTCCTCAAAACAGCCACCATACCTACCTATTATGGCATTTCCATAGCCATTCCGAGATATATTGCCATGCAACTTTCCACCTTTCCGTTTATTATGACACACTCCATCATTGTCATATTGCTTAGCATGATCATGTAGTTGACATCGTATTTGTGGCAAAGCCACCATTCATAATTCTTTCATACATGTCACTCATGCATCATTGCATATCCCGGTACACCGCTGGAGGCATTCACATAGAGTCATATTTTGTTCTAAGTATCGAGTTGTAAATGTTGAGTTGTAAGAAAAATAAAAGTGTGATGATCATCATTATTAGAGCATTGTCCCAGTGAGGAAAGGATGATGGAGACTATGATTCCCCCACAAGTCGGGATGAGACTCCGGATGAAAAATAAAAAAAGAGAAAGAAAAGAGGCCATAAAAAAAAGAGAAAAGGCCCAAATAAAAAAATAAAAAAATGAGAGAAAAAGCGAGAAGGGACAATGTTACTATCCTTTTACCACACTTGTGCTTCAAAGTAGCACCATGATCTTCATAGTAGAGAGTCTCACATGTTATCACTTTCATATACTAGTGGGAATCTTTCATTATAGAACTTGGCTTGTATATTCCAATGATGGGCTTCCTCCAAATGCCCTAGGTCTTCATGAGCAAGCAAGTTGGATGCACACCCACTTAGTTTCTTTTTGAGCTTTCATATACTCATAGCTCTAGTGCATCTGTTGCATGGCAATCCCTACTCACTCACATTGATATCTATTGATGGGCATCTCCATAGCCCGTTGATACGCCTAGTTGATGTGAGACTATCTTCTCCCTTTTTGTCTTCTCCACAACCACCACTCTATTCCACCTATAGTGCTGTATCCATGGCTCACGCTCATGTATTGCGTGAAGATTGAAAAGGTTTTGAGAATGTCAAAAGTATGAAACAATTGCTTGGCTTATCATCGGGGTTGTGCATGATTTAAATATTTTGTGTGGTGAAGATAGAGCATAGCCAGACCATATGATTTTGTAGGGATAACTTTCTTTAGCCATGTTATTTTGAGAAGACATAATTGCTTTGTTAGTATGCTTGAAATATTATTATTTTTATGTCAATATGAACTTTTGTCTTGAATCTTTCGGATCTGAATATTCATACCACAATTAAGAAGAATTACATTAAAATTATGCCAAGTAGCACTCCGCATCAAAAATTCTGTTTTTATCATTTACCTACTCGAGGACGAGTAGGAATTAAGCTTGGGGATGCTTGATACGTCTCCAACGTATCTATAATTTTTGATTGCTCCATGCTATATTATCTACTATTTTGGACATTATTGGGCTTTATTATCCACTTTTATATTATTTTTGGGACTAACCTATTAACCGGAGGCCCAGCCCAGAATTGTTGTTTTTTGCCTGTTTTAGGGTTTCGAAGAAAAGGAATATCAAATGGAGTCCAAACGGAATGAAACCTTCGGGGACGTGATTTTCTCAACGAACAAGACCAGGGAGACTTGGACCCTACGTCAAGAAAGAAAAGAGGAGGCCATGAGGTAGGGGGCGCGCCTACCCCCCCCCCCCAGGCGCGCCCTCCACCCTCGTGGGCCCCCTGTTGCTCCACTGACGTACTCCTTCCTCCTATATATACCTACGTACCCCCAAACGATCAGATACGGAGCCAAAACCCCAATTCCACTGCCGCAACTTTCTGTATCCACGAGATCCCATCTTGGGGCCTATTCCGAAGCTCCGCCGGAGGGGGCATCATCACGGAGGGCTTCTACATCAACACCATAGCCCCTCCGATGAAGTGTGAGTAGTTTACCTCAGACCTACGGGTCCATAGTTAGTAGCTAGATGGCTTCTTCTCTCTTTTTGGATCTCAATACAATGTTCTCCCCCTCTCTTGTGGAGAACTATTCGATGTAATCTCCTTTTTGCAGTGTGTTTGTTGAGACCGATGAATTGTGGGTTTATGATCAAGTCTATCTATGAATAATATTTGAATCTTCTCTGAATTCTTTTATGTATGATTGGTTATCTTTGCAAGTCTCTTCGAATTATCAGTTTGGTTTAGCCTACTAGATTGATCTTTCTTGTAATGGGAGAAGTGCTTAGCTTTGGGTTCAATCTTGCGGTGTCCTTTCCCAGTGACAGTAGGGGCAGCAAGGCACGCATTGTATTGTTGCCATCGAGGATAACAAGATGGGGTTTTCTTCATATTGCATGAGTCTATCCCTCTACATCATGTCATCTTGCTTAAGGCGTTACTTTGTTTTTAACTTAATACTCTAGATGCATGCTGGATAGCGGTCGATGAGTGGAGTAATAGTAGTAGATGCAGGCAGGAGTCGGTCTACTTGTCTCGGACGTGATGCCTATATACATGATCATACCTAGATATTCTCATAACTATGCTCAATTCTGTCACTTGCTCAACAGTAATTTGTTCACCCACCGTAGAATACTTATGCTCTCGAGAGAAGCCACTAGTGAAACCTATGGCCCCCGGGTCTATCTTTATCATATTAATCTCCTACTACTTAGTTATTTCCTTTGCTATTTACTTTGCCTTTATTTTACTTTGCATCTTTATCATAAAAATACAAAAAATATTATCTTATCATATCTATCAAATCTCACTCTCGTAAGTGGCCTTATAGGGATTGACAACCCCTATTTGCGTTGGTTGTGAGGATTTATTTGTTTTGTGCAGGTATGAGGGACTCGCGCGTAGCCTCCTACTGGATTGATACCTTGGTTCTCAAAAACCGAGGGAAATACTTACGCTACTTTGCTGCATCATCCCTTCCTCTTCGGGGAAAACCAATGCGGTGCTCAAGAGGTAGCAAGGATCTGAACATATGATCTTCCACCAAATAAACCAACTAGCATCAACTACAAGGAGTAATCAACACTACTAGCAACCCATAGGTACCAATCCCACACTTGGAGACAAGAATTGGATACAAGAGACGAACTAGGGTTTGAGAGGAGATGGTGCTGGTGAAGATGTTGATGGAGATTGACCCCCTCCCGATGAGAGGATCGTTGGTGATGACGATGGCGATGATTTCCCCCTCCCGGAGGGAAGTTTCCCCAGCAGAACAGCTCCGCCGGAGCCCTAAATTGATTTCGCCAAGGTTCCGCCTCGTGGCGGCGGAGTCTCGTCCGAAAAGATGGCTTATGATTTTTTTCCTCATCGAAAGACTCCATATAGCAGAAGATGGACATCGGAGGGCCACCAGGGGGCCCACGAGGTAGGGGGCACGCCCATGGGGTAGGGCGCGCCCCCACCCTCGTGGGCAGGGTGTGGCCCCCCTTCGGAACTTCTTGCGCTCAGTATTTTTTATATATTCTGAAAATGACTTCCGTGAAGTTTCAGGACTTTTGGAGCTGTGCAGAATAGGTCTCTAATATTTGCTCCTTTTCCAGCCCAGAATCCCAGCTGTCGGCATTCTCCCTCTTTATGTAAACCTTGTAAAATAAGAGAGAATAGGCATACATATTGTGACATAATGTGTAATAACAACCCATAATGCAATAAATATCGATATAAAAGCATGATGCAAAATGGACGTATCAACTCCCCCAAGCTTAGACCTCGCTTGTCCTCAAGCGAAAGCCGAAATCGAAAAATATGTCCACATGCTTAGAGATAGAGGTGTCGATAAAAATAAAATACGGACATGAGGGCATCATGATCATTCTTAGAACAGCAACTTATATAATTCTTGTCATGTGATCTCTTATTCTAGAGTAACAATTCAATCACAATTTCAAGTATGAATCATAAACTTCATTGAAAACTAACAAACTATAATCTCAATCATTGGAGCAATTGCAATTTATCATAACATAGGAAAGAGTCAATATAAGAGCTTTTCAGCAAGTCCACATACTCAACTATCATATAGTCTTTCACAATTGCTGACACTCACGCAATACTTATGGGTATGGAGTTTTAATCGGACACAAAGAAATATGGGGGCTTATAATTTTGCCTCCCAACGTTTTACCTCAAGGGTAATGTCAACAATAATGGTTCATGAAAACTCACATCCAATTAGCCATATATACCAGGATCTTTCCAACATATTGTGCTGGCCAAAAGATAAAATGTAAAAAGGAGGGGTGAAGATAACCATGACTCTTTTTATAGATAGGATATAAAAGTAAATGATAGGCCCTTCGCAGAGGGAAGCAGAGGTTGTCATGTGCTTTTATGGTTGGATGCACAAAATCTTAATGCGAAAGAACATCACTTTATATTGCCACTTGTGATATGGACCTTTATTATGCAGTCCGTCGCTTTTATTTCTTCCATATCACACGATCGTATAAAGCTTATTTTCTCCCACACTAATAAGTCATACATATTTAGAGAGCAATTTTTATTGCTTGCACTGATGACAACTTACTTGGAGGATCTTACTCAATTCATAGGTAGGTATGGTGGACTCTCATGGCAAAACTGGTTTAAGGGTGTTTGGAAGCACAAGTAGTATCTCTACTTAGTGCAAAGAATTTGGCTAGCATGAGGGGGAAAGGCAAGCTCAATCATGTTGGATGATCCAAGACAATATAATTTATCTCAGATGCAAGAGAACATAACCCATTATGTTGTCTTCCTTGTCCAACGTCAACTATTTAGCATGTCATATTTTAATGAGTGCTCACAATTATAAAAGATGTACAAGATAGTATATTTATATGTGAAGACCTCTCTTTCTTTATTAGTTCCTATTAATTGCAACGATGACCAAAACTATGTTTGTCAACTCTCAACAACTTTTATTCATCATACTTTTTATATGTGAGCTCATTACTCTCCATAAGATCCATATGATCTCTTTTATTTCCTTTTTATTCTTTCTCTTTTCTTTTATTCCCTCAAGATCATAGCAAGATAATCAAGCCCTGGACTCAACACTAATCTTTATTATATATAGCTCATGGACTCGATTACATAGAAGGATCATAAAGCAAAACTCACAACTAGATCAAACTAAGAACTTTTATTCTACTAGATCAAAATATTATCAAAAGGATCAAACTAAGAAAAGCGGTAAAGATAAAAGTGATGGTGATACGATACCGGGGCACCTCCCCCAAGCTTGGCAGTTGCCAAGGGGAGTGCCCATACCAGATACTCAGTTCTTCTTTGGGTGAAGAAGGTGATGGTTTTGTTGATGGCGTAGGCTTCTTCCTTAATTTGCGCTTGAGGACAAAATTTTGGTCCCTTAGGTCCTCGATCTCCTGCTCCATGCTCAGTATCTTTTTGCATAGTTCCTGCTTGTTTTCCTGCAAGAGGCGAAAATGGATAAACTTGATCTTAGGTTTCTTTACTCTATCTGGGAGGCTTGATTTTTTGAACTCCACATGCATGTCCCCAGGTTGAGGTAATGTGACTTCATCTTCTTCTGAGCTCGTCTCCTCCCTTCCCTTGGGTTCATAGTCCTCTTCTTCTTCCATAGTCCAACCACCATGCTCCACATCCCCATAGACCTTAGGATTTGCAAGGTAGTCAGCCACATAGCTTTCTCCTTCCGAATCCTGGGATGACATGTTGCTCTAATCTGCAACAGGACAGCTCGAAACAAAGACAGGAGATTTTTGCGTGATACAGGAGTCAAAACCTTCGGGAGATTATATAATGAATTTTTACCGACCAAAATAGATATCGTGCAAGAAAACGGAGTCCGGAGAGCACACGAGGTGCCCACGAGGTAGGGGGCGCACCCAGGGGGGTAGGGCGCGCCCTCCACCCTCGTGGAACCCTCGTGTCCTTCCCGGACTGCTTCTTATTTTTCTATTTTTCTAAATATTCCAAAACGGAAGAAAATTGCCATTAGAACTGTTTTGGAGTCGGTTTACTTACCGTACCACATACCTATTCCTTTTTGGAGTCTGAAACGTTCCGGAAAGTGTCCCTTATGTATTCCTCTGGGGTTACGGTTTCAATAACATTGGTTTCAACATTTATAGGATTACCTGGGATATAATGTTTAATTCTTTGACCATTCACCACCTTTGGATTTGTGCCTTCGAAGTTGTTGATTTTTATGGCACCGGAATGATAGACCTCCTCGATAACGTAAGGACCTTCCCATTTAGAGAGAAGTTTTCCTGCAAAAAATCTTAAATGAGAGTTGTATAGCAATACATAATCACCTACATTAAACTCACGCTTTTGTATTCTTTTGTCATGCCATCTTTTAACTTTTTCTTTAAACAATTTGGCATTCTCATAGGCTTGGGTTCTCCATTCATCGAGTGAGCTAATGTCAAATAACATCTTCCCACCGGCAATTTTGAAATCATAATTGAGTTCTTTAATAGCCCAATAAGCCTTATGTTCTAGTTCGAGAGGTAAGTGACATGCTTTTCCATAAACCATTTTATACGGAGACATACCCATAGGATTTTTATATGCAGTTCTATAGGCCCATAATGCATCATCAAGTTTCTTGGACCAATTCTTTCTAGATCTATTAACAGTATTTTGCAAAATTAATTTGAGTTCTCTATTACTCAATTCTACTTGACCACTAGACTGTGGGTGATAAGGAGATGCAATTCTATGATTAACATCATACTTAGCAAGCATCTTACGAAAAGCACCATGAATAAAATGTGAACCACCATCAGTCATTAAATATCTAGGGACTCCAAACCTCGGAAAAACAACTTTTTAAGCATCTTAATAGAGGTGTTATGATCAGCACTACTAGTTGGAATAGCTTCTACCCACTTAGTAACGTAATCAACAGCAACTAAAATATGTGTGTATCCATTGGAGGCAGGAAAAGGTCCCATATAATCAAAGCCCCAAACATCAAATGGTTCAATAACAAGTGAATAATTCATAGGCCTTTCTTGACGTCTACTAATATTACCAAATCCTTAACATTCATCACAAGATACAACAAACTTACGGGCATCCTTAAAGAGAGTAGGCCAATAAAAACCGGATTGCAATATCTATCTCCAGCGTGGTGTCCTCCATAAGCTTCGGAGTGATGCTTTCTCCTTCGCGAGGCCAAAAATTATATATGTAATTACGATCACGATGAACAAGATGCATAGGATAAAACTTCTGATGAAATTCCAATTTCAATCGTTTGTAGTTCCATGATCCCATATCATCACATAGCCTATACCATGCCAATGCATCTCCCTTCAAAGATAAAGGGAAGACCTTCTTCTTAATAACATCATCGGGCACACCTGCAAGCTTAAATAATCCACAAACTTCATCCACATATATTAGGTGCTCATCAGGATGCATTGTTCCGTCTCCTGCAAAAGGATTAGCTAGCAGTTTTTCTATCATACCCGAAGGAATCTCAAAATAGACATTTTCATTTTCAGTAGGTTCAGTAGGTTGAGGAGCAACTCTTTGCTCTTCTGGTCGGGGTGAAGATACCCCGAACAAGCCCCTCAGAGGATTACTTTCCATAGCAACAAGTGACAGTAAATTTCATCACACTATATAAATTTTTCCTTACTAAATTCCACCTATCAAAGGCGCTTCACTCCCCGGCAACGGCGCCAGAAAAGAGTCTTGATGACCCACAAGTACAGTGGATCTATCATAGTCCTTTCGATAAGTAAGAGTGTCGAACCCAACGAGGAGCAGAAGGAAATGATAAGCGGTTTTCGGCAAGGTATTCTCTGCAAGCACTAAAATTATAGGTAACAGATATTTTTGTGATGAGGTAATTTGTAACGAGCAACAAATAACAAAAGTAAATAAAGTGCAGCAAGGTGGCCCAATCCTTTTTGTAGCAAAGGACAAGCCTGGACAAACTCTTATACAGAGAAAGCGCTCTCGAGGACACATGGGAATTATCGTCAAGCTAGGTTTCATCACGATCATATGATTCGCGTTCGGTACTTTGATAATTTGATATGTGGTGGACCGGTGCTTGGGTACTGCTCTTACTTGGACAAGTATCCCACTTATGATTAACCTCTATTGCAAGCATCCGCAACTACAACAAAAGTATTAAGGTAAACCTAACCATAGCATGAAACATGTGGATCCAAATTAGCCCCTTACGAAGCAACACATAAACTAGGGTTTAAGCTTCTGTCACTCTAGCAACCCATCATCTACTTATTACTTCCCAATGCCTTCCTCTAGGCCCAAATAATGGTGAAGTGTCATGTAGTCGAAGTTCACATAACACCACTAGAGGAGAGACAACATACATCTCATCAAAATATCGAACGAATACCAAATTCACATGACTACTAATAGCAAGACTTCTCCCATGTCCTCAGGAACAAACGTAACTACTCACAAAGCATATTCATGTTCATAATCAGAGGGGTATTAATATGCATATAGGATCTGAACATATGATCTTCCACCAAATAAACCAACTAGCATCAACTACAAGGAGTAATCAACACTACTAGCAACCCACAGGTACCAATCCCAGACTTGGAGAGAAGAATTGGATACAAGAGATGAACTAGGGTTTGAGAGGAGATGGTGCTGGTGAATATGTTGATGGAGATTGAACCCCTCCCGATGAGAGGGTCGTTGGTGATGACGATGGCGATGATTTCCCCCTCCCGGAGGGAAGTTTCCCCGACAGAACAGTTTCGCCGGAGCCCTAAATTGATTCCGCCAAGGTTCCGCCTCGTGGCGGCGGAGTCTCGTCCGGAAAGCTGGCTTATGATTTTTGTCCTCATCGAAAGACTCCATATAGCAGAAGATGGACATCGGAGGGCCACCAGGGGGCCCACGAGGTAGGGGGGCGCGCCCAGGGGGGTAGGACGTGCCCCCCACCCTCGTGGGCAGGGTGTGGCCCCCCTTCGGAACTTCTTGCGCTCAGTATTTTTTATATATTCTGAAAATGACTTCCATGAAGTTTCAGGACTTTTGGAGCTGTGCAGAATAGGTCTCTAATATTTGCTCCTTTTCCATCCCAGAATCCCAGCTGCCGGCATTCTCCCTCTTTATGTAAACCTTGTAAAATGAGAGAGAATAGGCATAAATATTGTGACATAATGTGTAATAACAGCCCATAATGTAATAAATATCGATATAAAAGCATGATGCAAAATGGACATATCACACATCATCCCATGACCAACCCCTTAGTCACATTGAGCTCATTACGATGATGTCTTACCGAGTGGCCCAGAGATACCTCTCTGTCATACGGAGTGACAAATCCCAGTCTCGATTCGTGCCAACCCAACAAATACTTTCGGAGATACCCGTAGTGCACCTTTATAGCCACCCAGTTACGTTGTGACGTTTGGCACACCCGATGCATTCCTACGGTATCCGGGAGTTGCACAATCTCATGGTCTTAGGAAAAGATACTTGACATTAGAAAAGCTTTAGCAGACGAACTACACGATCTTGCGCTATGCTTAGGATTGGTTCTTGTCCATCACATCATTCTCCTAATGATGTGATCCCGTTATCAATTACATCCAATGCCCATGGTCAGGAAACCGTAACCATCTATTGATCAACGAGCTAGTCAACTAGAGGCTTACTAGGGACATGTTGTGGTCTATGTATTCACACATGTATTACGATTTCCGGATAACACAATTATAGCATGAATAATAGACAATTATCATGAACAAGGAAATATAATAATAACCATTTTATTATTGCCTCTAGGGCATATTTCCAACAGTCTCCACTTGCACTAGAGTCAATAATCTAGTTACATTGTGATGAATCGAACACCCATAGAGTTCTGGTGTTGATCATGTTTTGCTCGTGGAAGAGGTTTAGTCAACGGATCTACGACATTCAGGTCCGTATGCACTTTACAAATATCTATGTCTCCATTTTGAATATTTTCACGAATGGAGTTGAAGCGACGCTTGATATGCCTGGTCTTGTTGTGAAACCTGGGCTCCTTGGCAAGGGCAATGGCTCCAGTGTTGTCACAGAAGAGAGTCATCGGCCCGGACACATTGGGAATAACTCCTAGGCCGGTAAGAGATATCATAGATCGCGCCATATCCAATAGAGTGTGATTGCGATGTTCGGACACACCATTATGCTGAGGTGTTCCAGGCGGCGTGAGTTGTGAAATAATTCCACATTTCCTTAAGTGCGTGCCAAATTCGTGACTCAAATATTCTCCCCCATGATCTGATCATAAGAACTTTATTTTCCTGTCACGTTGATTCTCAACCTCACTCTGAAATTCCTTGAATTTTTCAAAGGTCTCAGACTTGTGTTTCATTAAATAGACATACATATATCTACTTAAGTCATCAGTGAGGGTGAGAACATAAGGATAACCACCGCGAGACTCAACGCTCATTGAACCGCACACATCAGTATGTATGATTTCCAATAAGTTGGTTGCTCGCTCCATTGTTCTGGAGAATGGAGTCTTGGTCATTTTGCCCATGAGGCATGGTTCGCATGTGTCAAATGATTCATAATCAAGAGACTCCAAAAGTCCATCTTCATGGAGTTTCTTCATGCATTTGACACCAATGTGACCAAGGCGGCAGTGCCACAAGTATGTGGGACTATCATTATTAACCTTACATCTTTTGGCATTCACACTATGAATATGTGTACCATTACGTTCGAGATTAAATAAGAATAAACCATTGACCAGTGGGGCATGACCATAAAACATATCTCTCATATAAATAGAACAACCATTATTCTCAGATTTAAATGAGTAGCCATATCGCATTAAGCGAGATCCATATACAATGTTCATGCTCAAAGCTGGCACTAAATAACAATTATTGAGGTTTAAAACTAATCCCGTAGGTAAATGTAGAGGTAGCGTGCCGACGGCGATCACATTGACCTTGGAACCATTCCCGACGCGCATCGTCACCTCGTCCTTCGCCAGTCTCCGCTTATTCCACAGCTCCTGTTTTGAGTTACAAATATGAGCAACCGCACCGGTATCTAATACCCAGGAGCTACTACGAGCGCTGGTTAGGTACACATCAATAACATGTATATCACATATACCTTTGGTATTGCCAGCCTTCTTATCCGCTAAGCACTTGGGGTAGTTCCGCTTCCAGTGACCATTTCCCTTGCAATAAAAGCACTCAGTCTCAGGCTTGGGTCCATTCTTTGGCTTCTTTCCGGCAGCTTGCTTACCGGGCGTGGCAACTCCCTTGCCGTCCTTCTTAAAGTTCTTTTTACCCTTGCCTTTCTTGAACTTAGTGGTTTTATTCACCATCAACACTTGATGTTCCTTTTTGATCTCCACCTCCGCTGATTTCAGCATTGAATATACCTCAGGGATGGTCGTTTCCATCCCCTGCATATTGAAGTTCATCACAAAGCTCTTGTAGCTAGGTGGAAGCGACTGAAGGATTATGTCAACGACCGCGTCATCCGGGAGATTGACTCCCAGCTGAGACAAGCGGTTGTGCAACCCAGACATTTTGAGTATGTGCTCGCTGACAGAACTGTTCTCCTCCATCTTACAACTGTAGAACTTGTCGGAGACTTCATATCTCTGAACTCGGGCATGAGCTTGGAAAACCATTTTCAGCTCTTGGAACATCTCATATGCTCCGTGTTCCTCAAAACGCTTTTGGAGCCCCGGTTCTAAGCTGTAAAGCATGCCGCACTGAACCAGGGAGTAATCATCACTACGCGACTGCCATGCGTTCATAACGTCTTGAGTTGCTGGGAAAACAGGTGCGTCACCTAGCGGTGCTTCAAGGACATATTCTTTCTTGGTAGCTATGAGGATAATCCTCAGGTTACGGACCCAGTCCGTGTAGTTGCTGCCATCGTCTTTCAGCTTGGTTTTCTCTAGGAACGCGTTGAAGTTGAGGGCAACATTAGCATGGGCCATTTGATCTACAAGACATATTGCAAAGTTCTAGACTATGTTCATGATAATTAAGTTCATCTAATCAAATTATTTAATGAACTCCCACTCAGATTGACATCCCTCTAGTCATCTAAGTGATACATGATCCGAGTCAACTAGGCCGTGTCCGATCATCATGTGTGACGGACTAGTCATCATCGGTGAACATCTTCATGTTGATCGTATCTTCTACACGACTCATGTTCGACCTTTCGGTCTTCCGTGTTCCGAGGCCATGTCTGTACATGCTAGGCTCATCAAGTCAACCTAAGTGTATTGCGTGTGTAAATCTAGCTTACACCCGTTGTATGCGAATGTTAGAACCTATCACACCTGATCATCACGTGGTGCTTCGGAACAACGGACCTTAGCAACGGTGCACAGTTAGGGGGAACACTTTCTTGAAATTATTGCGAGGGATCATCTTATTTATGCTACCGTCGTTCTAAGCAAATAAGATGTAAAACATGATAAACATCACATGCAATCAAATAGTGACATGATATGGCCAATATCATTTTGCTCCTTTTGATCTCCATCTTCGGGGCACCATGATCATCACTGTTACCGGCATGACACCATGATCTCCATCATCGTGTCTTCATGAAGTTGTCTCGCCAACTATTACTTCTACTACTATGGCTAATGGTTAGCAATAAAGTAAAGTAATTACAAGGCGTTTTCAGTGACACGCAGGTCATAAATAATTTAGACAACTCCTATGGCTCCTGCTGGTTGTCATACTCATCAACATGCAAGTCGTGATTCCTATTACAAGAACATGATCAATCTCATACATCACATATATCATTCATCACATTCTTTTGGCCATATCACATCACATAGCATACCCTGCAAAAACAAGTTAGACGTCCTCTAATTGTTGTTGCATGTTTTTACGTGGTTGCTATGGGTTTCTAGCAAGAAAGTTTCTTACCTACGCAAAACCACAACGTGATATGCCAATTTCTATTTACCCTTCATAAGGACCCTTTTCATAGAATCCGATCCGACTAAAGTGGGAGAGACAGACACCCGCTAGCCACCTTATGCAACTAGTGCATGTCAGTCGGTGGAACCTGTCTCACGTAAGCGTACGTGTAAGGTCGGTCCGGGCCGCTTCATCCCACGATGCCGCCGAATCAAGATAAGACTAGTAACGACAAGTAAATTGACAAAATCAACGCCCACAACGACTTGTGTTCTACTCATGCATAGAAACTACGCATAGACCTGACTCATGATGCCACTGTTGGGGATCGTTGCAGGAATTAAAATTTTCTACGCATCACCAAGATCAATCTATGGAGAGACTAGCAACAAGAGAGAGGGGAGTGTATCTTCATACCCTTGAAGATCGCAAAATGGAAGCGTTACAAGAACACGGATGAGGGAATCGTACTCGTGGCGATTCAGATCGCGGTTGATTCCGATCCAAGCGCCGAACAACGGCGCCTCCGCGTTCAACACACGTGCAGCCCGATGACGTCTCCCACGCCTTGATCCAACAAGGAGAGAGGGAGAGGTTGGGGAAGACAACTCCAGCAGCAGCACGACGACATGGTGGTGTTGGAGCAGCGTGGTACTCCGGCAGGGCTTCGCCAAGCGTTGCGGGAGGAGGGGGAGGGCTGTGCCTTGGATGTGGTGCGGCTGCCCTCCCACCTCCCCTCTATTTATAGGGGCAAGGGAGAGCCCCCCCCCTCCAGATGGATCTAGAGGGGGGCAACAGCCAAGGGGGGGATGCTTGCCCCCCCCCCCAAGTTAAGGGGGCGCCCCCTTTAGGGTTCCCCCAAACCCTAGCCACATGGGCCCTAGGGGGTTTCGCCCTCAGCCCACCTAGGGGCTGGTTCCCCCTCCATATTCAACCCATATGGCCCTCCGGGGCAGGTGGACCCTCCCGGTGGACCCCCGGAACCCTTTCGGTGGTCCTGGTACAATACCGATAAACCCCCGAACACTTCCGGCGACCGAATAAGGACTTCCCATATATAAATCTTTGTCTCCGGACCATTCTGGAACTCCTCGTTATGTCCAGGATCTCATCCGGGACTCCGAACAACATTTGGTAACCACTTACAAACTTTCCCTATAACCCTAGCGTCATCGAACCTTAAGTGTGTAGACCCTACGGGCTCGGGAATCATGCAGACATGACCGAGACATCTCTCTAGCCAATAAACAACCGCGGGATCTGGATACCCATGTTGGCTCCCACATGTTCCACGATGATCTCATCGGATGAACCACGATGTCGAGGATTCAATCAATCCCGTATACAATTCCCTTTGTCAATCGGTATGTTACTTGCCCGAGATTTGATCATCGGTATCCCAATACCTCGTTCAATCTCGTTACCGGCAAGTCACTTTACTCATTCCGTAACACATCATCCCGTGACCAACCCCTTAGTCACATTGAGCTCATTACGATGATGTCTTACCAAGTGGGCCCAGAGATACCTCTCCGTCATACAGAGTGACAAATCCCAATCTCGATTCGTGCCAATCCAACAAATACTTTCGGAGATACCCGTAGTGCACCTTTATAGCCACCCAGTTATGTTGTGACGTTTGGCACACCCAAAGCATTCCTACGGTACCCGGGAGTTGCACAATCTCATGGTCTAAGGAAAAGATACTTGACATTAGAAAAGCTTTAGCAGACGAACTACACGATCTTGAGCTATGCTTAGGATTGGGTCTTGTCCATCACATCATTCTCCTAATGATGTGATCCCGTTATCAATGACATCCAATGCCCATGGTCAGGAAACCGTAACCATCTATTGATCAACGAGCTAGTCAACTAGAGGCTTACTAGGGACATGTTGTGGTGTATGTATTTACACATGTATTACGATTTCCGCATAACACAATTATAGCATGAACAATAGACAATTATCATGAACAAAGAAATATAATAATAACCATTTTATTATTGCCTCTAGGGCATATTTCCAACACCCACGACGCCCCATATGCAAGGTATGCGATCTGGGCCTCGCAAAGGTAAAATGTCGAACATTTGTTTCAGGGGGGGTGCATGGCACCCGAGCTCATGGATGGGAGCAAAGTTTCAGAGAAGGTTTGTTTGGTTCCTCACTTTGGAAATGTGATGTGGTTCCCCTCTCTGAAAAACCTCCATCTATTATGATTCATGTTTTTTAATCAAAGAAGGGCTTTCCCCTTCCGATTTTCATTACTGATGTTGTGATTCATGTAGGTGGATGTGTACTCGTTCGGCATCGTCATGTGGGAGCTTATAACAGGGAAAGAGTCGTATTCTGATTTGCACTACATGCAGATCATAGGTTAGTTCTTCTCAGTATACACGCAAGAATTAGAATACCTATTTTCTGTATACTGTTTAGTTCTGTACACTAATCATTTTTTTCCAGCCAGCAGGAGTACACACGCGGCAGGCCCTGGGACGAACTTCACCAATGGGCACAACAAAGAAAAATCCGATTCTATACATGAATGAAAATCTAAATAAAGATATAAACGGTGAGACCCCTTGGAGGCTCCTTAGCGATTTGGGCTTTCTGGCCGTCCAATTCTCCCCGCTCCGTGCCTCCGCTCGCTGCCGGCTCCTCGAGTCGGAATGAACAGGGATTCGCAAAGTCGCTAATTGTACCAGCCTTATTGCACCCACTCTCGCTGGCATCCTACGTGGATCGTCCTTGTAGCCCGAGGGCCCGCCCGTCAGCCTCACAGTTCGTGTTTAATAAGTGTGGCGGACTGTCTAGATTCGCACAACGTTCCTCCCATTGGTCGATTTTGTTCATTTACCGTAGTGGGTACGTATTATGGAATGCGTTGCATGCCCCTCTGAGAGACCTTTCTTCATACGTCCTTTCAGCCCCCTCCTTCTCGCTAACGATGGGCCCCGTCCCTTACGTGGCCCGCATGTCGGTTGCTCAGGACCCGATGTTTCCCTTCGACGTGTCGCTGTTGCGTATTTTCTACAGTATGTCAGGGCAAGCTGGGTATTTCACTCGATCGTCGGGTACGTTGCACTGTTCTTGATGTCAGGGAGAATTCGGGCCCGATTTCTCCATTCGAGCTGGCCTCTCTCCATTCGTCGGCAGGTACGTTGCAATGTGCCGGTCGTCAGAAGGCATGATTTCGTTGTTGCTGGCGGCTCACCATTGGTTCATTAAGACGATAGCGGGTACGTTGCACTATGCTGGTAGTTAGAACGAATTTGGGCCCGATTTCGGTGTTGCTGGTGGCTCGCCATTGGTTCCGAGTGGTTATCGACTTAATGGAGTTGTCGTGTACACCATGCTGGGGAACGGGGAGTTCTGGATCAGATGGTTATTGCAGCTCTCATTTCCCCTCTTTTCTTCTTCCTCTTTGTTCTTGCTCCACCGTGTTTTCTCGAGCTCTGGCCCCTGTTATTTCTTCCTCGGTGTTCTTGCTCCGTCGGCCGGTTAGCTCCGGGTTGGGTTGTTTTTGGGTTCTTTTGTTTGTTCTTCACTGTGCTTTCTGGTTTGCTGCTGTTCTGTTCGATTTGTTTGTTTCTTGTTTTCGTTTTTGTTTTCAACGTGCTATTGTTTGATTTTTTTTGTTTTTAATGGGTTTTGTTGTCCATGTGCTTACTCTCATGTTGTTTTTTGTGTTCCTTTTCTATTTACATGTCATTCTTTTACTTCGTTCCTAGTTTTTCAATCGTTTCCGAGTTTTGCTTAAAAAGGGTTTCTAATGTTATTCTCCATTTTTATCTGTGCAGGTCGTCATATTGCTCGATCTCTCTTGGTTGGGCACGCGTTATTCGACGTGTTCTGTTTGGGCAGGTGTGCTTCCGGTGAGTTTTGGTGCTATGTATTTCGTATGGTTAATCGTTTACTATTTTCCTTGGTTTTCTTTAGAGTTTTGTTTGTTTTCTTTTTTGATTTTCTTATTCAAGTCGATATCTTTGTACAGATCTACGATCTTGGTGTTTAGGCGTGTTTTTTCTGTGTCTACAATCTTCCCCATTATTTGTGAGTTTTAACGTTTCATGTTTTTTCTATGGTTTTATTATCCTCGGGTTTTTTAGTGGGTTTATTATGTGTGTTTATATTTTTAATATTCATATGCGTCGTTGTTTTCGTGTTTTGGTTTGTTTGATTCTGTTTATTTTTCATGTTTTTATATGTTGTTAATCATTGGGGTTTAAGGTACGGCTCTTTTTACGATGTGTCTGACTTTCGTGTATACATGTATTGTTTTTTCCCGTGAATTTGATTTTTAATTGTCTGGTGATTCCTCATGCATATGTTTCTTACGTGTTCCTCTTCTATTTTTTTCATTTATGGATTATTTGTTTTTTGTGGATGTGTATGCTCTTGGTTTTTTTGGTTTGATGACCCTGTATTTTTCGTTCTTTATCGTTCTTGCCTTTCGATTGTTTTGGGCTTTGATCCTTTTCTTTTGTATCCTCGCTGTGTTTGTAATTTGTCCGGTTCAATTTTCGTATGCTTTCTATTGTTGTTCGTTGTATTGATCTTTATCTATTTTCTTGTGTTCGATTCATTTTTCACCCGGCTGTGAAAGCGTGTTGGAGTCGATCACCTGAGCCGTCCGAGAGTATCTTTACTTGTTGCTGGCTTAGTTTTTTAGATCATCTTCTCCCGTACAATAGGGTTGTTTCGGCTGTTACAATAGGTTTGATTGATTACACGGTTTTGGCTGTGATGATGGGCTAGTCGTTCAGTAGTGGTGTTGTTGATTAGCTTTACTTTTGTGTACATTAGGCTCTGTAGGCTGTTATTAGTGTCCATGTCCTTTTGTGGGTCTGATGTGCTAAGTAGATCTGCGAGTGACAAGATTGGTTTTTTTCTTTTGAATCGCGTGTGTTCTATAGTCGTGTGTCACGTCGTACCGCATTAGTTTGTGCTTCTGTTATGGTATTCCTTCACGTGTTCGTCAGGTTGTGCTTTCTTCTTTTAGCCATGATAGTGTTTTCAACCTTGAGCCTTGTTTTGACGACACGCCTTACCCATTGCCGACTCCCTAGAGTCGGTTTCAACTTACATCCATTTACCCATCCATCGCCGCCTCACCCTCCATTAGCATCGGCGTGGCCGCCACGACCGCGTCTGGATCCGCCTGCCATGGATCTACCATCGACAACGAAAAAGAAGAGGGGAGGCGCAGCTAATTGCTCGCCAGAGTGCTTTAAACCTAGTGGCGGAGGAGACGTTTCACAATGGAGGGGATCCGATTTGCTAACCCCAAAAGCCCCCTGACCCCATACATATAGCAACGGAGAGGCGCATATGCGGGTCGCCTCATAAATTTTTATGGGCCGTCAACTTTTAGTAGATTTGTCCGGGCCGAAAAAAGCCAAAACCCGCATGACAGATGGAATTTTACACGTCGACGAGCTATTAGCGAATCTGCTAGAGATGCTTTTATGCCCCAACTCATCGGTAGAGTGGGGGAGATGAAGGAGGGGGCGGGGTGTTCGAGAGAAGAGAGCAGCACAACATGACTATGGGAGTTGATATCATTGACTGAGGTGATGTATGAAAAAAGAGATTTTTTTGCTACATGAACATGACCTCAATGGCGAGATGTAGTGCAATGGAATAAGGCGAAGTATTAGATGAAAATAGGTGCTCACTGAAAATCTGGATTTTCGCATGGTCTATCAGATCTATAATGAACAACACTGATCAAAAGGTGGGATCACTAATGATCCACTTAAACACAATTAGCAGAAAAACCCCTGACTCGTTCACCATTAAGGATGAAAAATCTTATACGCCTCAATCTTATATGCCGCCACGTTTCATGGGCCATGATGGAATTTTCAGGTTTTCACTGAATACCTATTTTCACTGGATACTTTGCCAGGAAATAAAGTTATCCATATCCCAAAAATATGTTACTCCTAATTTATTCCTTGAATTCACCCGCAAAATAATAATAATAATAATTTCTTGATTTTTTTGTTTGATTTTAAGTCGGTTCACTCCGTCCTAAAAAAAAGCCGGTCATATTCCGTGCCCCAGAAAAGAAGGCGGTTCCTTTTTTTGCCAGATCAATCAACGGCCCAGAGGCCAGACTTCTCTGCGATCTACTCGTACTTTGCCAGATCCCAAACTTCCCAAGTCCAAACCATCCCTTCCACCCAATCCCCCCCCGCGTCCCCCCACCCCTCTCTCGCGAAACCCTAGCCCCGCGCCGCCGCCATGGACGGGATCGACGCGGAGCTCGCGCGCGCGCAGGACGAGCGCCGGAAGCTGGAGGAGGCCCTGGCGGCCGGCGCGCCCATGGCCGTCTCCTCCGTCACCTTCGACAAGGACCTCTACGGCGGGGGCGGCTCCGGCTCCGACCGCTTCGCCGGCTACGACACCTCCATCCCGGCCTCCGAGGACGACGCGCCCGAGGACGACAGCGCCGAGCCCTCCGCCGCCAACCCCGCGGTGCGCCGCCTCGCGTCCTACACGGGCCACGCCGTCGCCGCCGCCGACATCCCCCGCTCGGAGGACGACGACGGGATGCCCGCCAAGAGGTCCCAGCGCATCATCGACCGCGAGGACGACTACCGCCGCCGCCGCCTCGACCGCATCATCTCGCCCGAGCGCCACGACGCCTTCGCGTCCGGGGAGGCCACCCCGGACCCCTCCGTCCGAACCTACGCCGATGCCATGCGCGAGAGCAAGGTGCAGCAGGAGAAGGAGCACGTGCTGCGGGAAATCGCCAAGAAGAAGAAGGAGGAGGAGGAGAAGGCCAAGGAGAAGAAGGCTGCGCCTCAGCCACAGCCAGCCGCGACCAAACGGCGCAATAGGTGGGATCAGTCGCAGGACGGCGATGCTGCTGCTGGGGCCAAGAAGTCCAAGACCTCAGACTGGGATGCCCCTGATGCAACTCCTGGGATTGGGCGCTGGGACGCCACTCCTGGCCGTGTTGGAGATGCAACGCCCTCTGTGAGGAGGAATAGGTGGGATGAGACTCCAACTCCAGGGAGGATGGCTGACGCAGATGCAACTCCTGCAGCCGGTGGCATTACTCCAGGAGCCACCCCTTCTGGGGCATGGGATGCTACTCCTAAGCTGCCTGGTGGGCTTGTCACACCAACACCCAAGAAGCAGAGATCTAGGTGGGATGAGACACCAGCAAGTATGGGGAGTGCAACACCTGGTGGTACAGCAGCGACACCTGCTGGGTTCAACACTCCTGGGCAAACACCATTCGGAGCAGAGAACCTTGCCACGCCAACACCTGGTCACCTTGCTGCTCGTGGCCCGATGACTCCGGAGCAGTACCAGCTCTTGCGGTGGGAGCGGGACATTGAGGAGCGGAACAGGCCTCTCACTGATGAGGAGCTTGACTCCATGTTCCCGCAGGAGGGATACAAGATTCTTGAGCCTCCAGCTTCATACCAGCCCATACGTACCCCAGCAAGGAAGCTGCTTGCTACGCCAACACCTCTGGGCACACCAATGTATGCTATTCCAGAGGAGAACCGTGGACAGCATTTTGATGTGCCCAAGGACTTGGGTCCTGGTTTGCCCCTCATGAAGCCAGAGGACTACCAGTACTTTGGGACGTTGCTGAATGAGGACGAGGAGGAGCAGCTAACGCCAGAGGAGCAGAAGGAGAGAAAAATCATGAAGCTCCTGCTCAAGGTAAAGAACGGCACACCCCCACAGCGGAAGACAGCACTCCGGCAGCTCACGGACAAAGCACGCGAGTTTGGTGCTGGCCCATTGTTCAACAAAATCCTGCCATTGCTCATGCAGCCAACACTTGAGGACCAGGAGCGGCATCTCCTGGTGAAGGTCATTGATAGGGTGCTGTATAAGCTGGATGAGCTGGTCCGTCCATTTGTGCACAAGATTCTTGTTGTTATCGAGCCACTTTTGATTGATGAGGATTACTATGCTCGTGTTGAGGGCAGGGAGATTATCTCAAATCTTAGCAAAGCTGCCGGTCTTGCTACTATGATTGCTGCCATGAGACCGGATATTGATAACATTGACGAGTATGTGAGGAATACGACTGCTAGGGCATTCAGTGTGGTGGCTTCTGCTTTGGGTATCCCGGCCCTCCTCCCATTTTTGAAGGCTGTTTGTCAGAGTAAGAAGTCCTGGCAAGCTCGGCACACTGGTATCAAGATTGTTCAGCAGATTGCTATTCTCATGGGCTGCGCTGTTCTGCCTCACCTTAAGAACCTAGTTGAGATCATTGAGCATGGTCTAAGCGACGAGAACCAGAAAGTGCGGACAATCACTGCCCTATCTCTTGCTGCACTTGCTGAAGCTGCCGCACCCTACGGTATTGAAAGTTTTGATAGTGTGTTGAAACCTCTCTGGAAGGGTATCAGATCTCACCGTGGAAAGGTCCTTGCTGCCTTCTTGAAGGCTATTGGTTTCATCATCCCTCTTATGGATGCTCTGTATGCCAGTTACTACACGAAGGAGGTGATGCAAGTCCTGATTAGAGAGTTCCAGTCACCAGATGAAGAGATGAAGAAGATTGTCCTGAAGGTTGTTAAGCAGTGTGTCAGTACAGAGGGTGTGGAGGCTGATTATATCCGGAGTGACATCCTTCCAGACTTCTTCAAACACTTCTGGGTTAGGAGAATGGCCCTAGATCGTAGGAACTATAAGCAACTTGTGGAAACAACAGTAGAGATGGCAAACAAGGTGGGAGTTACTGGTATCGTTGGGAAGATTGTTGAGGATCTGAAAGATGAAAGTGAGCCTTATAGGAGAATGGTGATGGAAACAATTGAGAAGGTGGTGGCCAACTTGGGTGCCTCGGATATTGATCCTCGTCTGGAGGAGCTGCTTATTGATGGCATCCTGTATGCTTTCCAAGAGCAGACAAGTGATGATGCAAATGTCATGCTTAATGGTTTTGGAGCTGTTGTGAATGCGCTCGGCCAGAGGGTCAAGCCTTACCTTCCTCAGATATGTGGTACCATTAAGTGGCGGTTGAACAACAAGAGTGCGAAAGTTAGGCAGCAAGCTGCTGATCTGATCTCAAGGATAGCTATTGTTATGAAGCAGTGCCAGGAGGAGCAGCTTATGGGTCACCTGGGTGTTGTGCTATATGAGTACCTGGGAGAGGAGTATCCTGAGGTGCTGGGTTCAATTCTCGGAGCATTGAAGGCTATCGTGAATGTTATTGGTATGACTAAGATGACGCCTCCGATCAAGGATCTCCTTCCTCGTCTGACTCCCATCTTGAAGAATAGGCATGAGAAGGTCCAAGAGAACTGCATTGATCTAGTTGGTAGGATTGCTGATCGTGGAGCAGAATTTGTTCCAGCTAGGGAGTGGATGAGGATTTGTTTTGAGTTGTTAGAAATGTTGAAGGCTCACAAGAAGGGTATCAGAAGAGCCACTGTGAACACATTTGGTTATATTGCCAAGGCAATTGGGCCACAGGATGTGTTGGCCACTCTGTTGAATAACTTGAAGGTGCAGGAGCGACAGAACCGTGTCTGCACCACTGTAGCAATTGCTATTGTTGCTGAAACTTGCTCGCCTTTCACAGTTTTGCCCGCCCTCATGAATGAGTACCGAGTTCCGGAGCTAAATGTTCAGAATGGTGTATTGAAGTCTCTCTCTTTCCTCTTTGAGTATATTGGCGAGATGGGCAAAGATTACATATATGCTGTCACTCCCTTGCTCGAAGATGCCCTAATGGACAGGGATCTGGTTCACAGGCAGACTGCTGCATCTGCTGTTAAGCATATGGCTCTGGGAGTTGCTGGCTTGGGTTGTGAGGATGCTCTTGTCCATTTGCTTAACTATATCTGGCCCAACATATTCGAGACATCTCCCCATGTTATAAATGCCGTCATGGAGGCTATTGAGGGGATGCGAGTTGCTCTAGGTGCAGCTGTGGTTCTGAATTATTGCCTCCAAGGCCTTTTCCATCCAGCAAGGAAAGTACGTGAAGTATATTGGAAGATCTATAACTCGCTGTATATTGGTGCACAAGATGCACTTGTTGCCTCTTATCCTGCACTAGGCGATGATGGAGACAATATCTTCAGCCGTCCAGAGCTAGCCATGTTTGTGTGATCAATGTGAGTCTTATTTCTTATTTTGTATTTCTCACTGTAATATCTGTAATGTTTGAGTAGCTACTGAAAAATTCTGCCAAGATATGAAATAAGTTTGTAATATTGGTTGATGCATTTTATGTTTACTAGTTTTGGGTGCTTAATTCAGCAATTCCTTTTGATCCAGACTATACTTGTAGGAGTTAGCTGTTCTTAAGCTTTTGGAGTAATGTTTACTCCAATACGGACAACAACTTTTAACCTGCAGTTATTGAACACTATGCTCAGTAGGTCTCTCCCTAGTATTTCAAGAGAAAAAAAAACTCAGCCAGAAATGGATCGAAACTCTGATAATAGGTTATTATTTAATTTCATTCAGCTCCCTCAGAATTTGCAACTATAGTTTGAAGTGCAAAATCTAGAACAGGAACACATTCAGATCGATTTTACATTGTCAAGACTTGAGCATGAAAATCTTTAAACTCCAAACATGTATGTTGTCCTGTTTAACAAAAGGTGGATGCAGGTAGTAAAACAAATTCTGTTAGTGGGTAGTTGTTTCTTTTCCTCTTCTTTCACATCTACTTTCTTGCCTTTGTATTCAACTGGTGTCAAGATTCTTTGTTTCATGCTCATTTATCTATTTGCGTAGATTCTTAAAATATTACACAGTCTTCTATTGTATTACTTTCAGTTTTACATTAGTCCCGAACTCTTAATAAATATCTAAGATTGGTGTCATTTTGTTGTGTTGTCCTGTAGATTTACATATCCTGCTTTGTGAAGACTTCACATTTTGAGGAGTATCTTATGTCCAGGTAACGAATCTGTATATGATGCTGTACATTCTGCTTGCAGTTCATCATGGACATGTATTTTTGTATGGCATATGCATGTTTTCTGCTAAAATGTATAAATTCTGTCAAGGCAGTAAATTGCTGCTCGGTTAAAGTAGAATCAGCTGTACAGGGAGTAGCACTCTGACCCATTGAGTGTATGTTTAAATAAATAGCTGCTCAGTTTAAGTAGAATCAGCTGTACATGTCATTTTAGCATGTGAGCAGTAGCAGAAGTGGTGTTTAATTTGTGTCGTCGTGTTTCCTTTTGCATTTTCTGTATGTTGTATTTTGTTGCTCTATTACAAATAATACAAAAGCAAGAATCTGATATACAAACGCATTGACAGGCAGGATGTGCATGTCCATGTATCGTCATCCACATGCATCAATGCAGATGCATGTGAAACTTGAACTGGGGTGGTATTTGATTTAGTGCTCACATTTATTTGAACTGGTGCTGTTTGTTCTTGCGAAGTCTGTTTTTATGAAGCTGCATTTTTGTATTTGCAGGCTTGTTGCTTCCTGAAGGGGGTGCAATCTTTAAGAAATACATTTTTTTGTCCTGGTTTACTGTACTGCTTTAACCTACTGCTGGAGTCCTATGGACTAACTGTTGCAGAACTGTTTTGTTTTCAGGGTACTTCTTTCCAAGTGTTACGCCGAAGAGTCTTCTTATCTGGATCTGCGGCCAGGCGACGTAAGGGCAGAACAGCATGTTAATTTCGCCGCAGCTGATAATATGTGAAATCAAGTCGTTAGTAGTGAAGACAATAAAATCACAGTAGCACCAATATCATCTTATTTATCATGTATATTTGGTTATGATGGCCAGCCTCTGCTGTCAAAACTCTGTTTTAGCGATGTTTTGTAACGCTGTAAACCATCAAGCTCTGTACTATGTGTGCTGTGGCATGATTATGTCTGGAATGCTTGCCTAGCTTGCGCTGTTTTACTGTTGATCACCTTTTGTGTTAAACACCTCTGCTGAATCCATGTTTCTCACGGAGTATTCTTGGACTGATGTTCAATTTGCTTGAACCATAGCAAAATGCATCGTGTGTGTATTTATCACTCTTCTGACGATTTCTCAAGCAGTAGTTTAGTTATGATACTCCTTTCGTTCCAAAATAAATGACTCAACTAGTACAATCACTTATTTTGGGACGGAGGGAGTACATTTTAGATAATTTCACCGGATATGTGTGTAGCCCATGCAGTGCCACCACCAGCAAATTCGCGATCTTCAGCGACGCAAACGCCGATATGTCGTGTTTGAGCGGCATGCTGTTGTGGTGGGAAGGAGCGAGCGGCCGTGGTGACCTGGTCTCGCCGACCGCCAATTCTGACCGAGACCGAACCGTGACCCACCGCACCACCCAAAACCAAGCGTCCCAGCCAAACCAAACCAAGCTACCCAGAAACCACGCGCACGCGGCGCGCGAGCGCAACCAACTGCTGGCCAGCCCGCCCATCACCGGCCGTGTCTCCGACGCCACTTCCCTCCCCGCCCGGATCGGGCTCGCCGGCACCGCCCATGGCGTCCTCCTCTGCGCTGCTCACGGGGGAGCGCCTCGTCGTCTTCCTCTTCGCCGCGCGCGTCGCGCTCGCTGCCCCGGCCCGCCTCGCGGCCCCGCTCGCGCTCCTCGCGGGGGCCGCCCTCGCCGTCGAGCTCGCGGTGGACCGCTCCGCCGCGGCCCCTTCCTCCCCGCTCCGCCGGTTCAGGACAAGGTGCGGCCGCTCTCCCTCGCCTCGTTCCTATCCCATCCCACGGGATTAAACAAAATCATCGCGATTCGGCCACCCAGGCGGATTTCCCAGAGTGTAAATTTCGTCTCGTTCGGTTCCTCCGCCAGAAGAATGTGTGCGTATAGATGAGCTCGAATTGCTGGCAGGCGCATGCGGTTCTCCTGCAAAAAAAAAATAAAAAAATCTCTAGTGCGAATTGGTCAAGACGAGCCTCATTTCAATGGGTTGCCAACACGATTGGGGAATAATCGGTGGTGTGGTTAGGGCATTGGCAGATGCGCTGGGGATGATGGTGGTGCAGATAGGAGCTTAATCCTCGGTCGATTCGAGTCATTGATTTAGCATACGCAGTAGAAATGCGGCTTGCCCTTGGCTTAGCGACCATCCCTGAGTAGAATGTAAAAGTTCAGGGGTCTGTTGAAATTTAGTCTAGATCTTATGATGCGCAATCCCAATTGTGCACCTTCACTCTACATCGTGTTTGAGTTATGTGGCTATTTCATTTTATCGCCTCTTTTGTGGCAAGCTACAAAATAAAATTGCACCTAGCGCTTGTTGTCTGATGCATATACCCTCCAGGCCAGGTGCTTCATCAGGCATTCTTCTTGGCGCAACTACTTTGCCTTGTGTTATGCTTGCACGGTTAATCCAGCTTTCGAGGATCTTACCGACAGATCCTAATGGAGCACAAGGTATGTTCCTAAATTTATTGTTTTCATCAACAATTCACAAGTCAGATGCCTTGTGAAGTGCAGTTATCCTCTATTTTATCCATGTGTATTGAACACCTTTTTTTCGTGATGCATACAGTTCACTAACCACATATATTTTGGTTTATGTGGCCAGAATTTGCATACCTCGAAATGCAGTATTGGGCAGTATCCATCAGCTGTGTCAGTGTGCTGGCTTTCTTCCTTTGGCATCTATGTCAGTCTGCCAACAATGAGATTTCTAAAACTTTGAAATATGGTTCATTGATGGTAGTTTTATATCTAGTGACATTCTTGCTGTTCTTCCTAGTGAAGACTGATGGAGGTAACGTGCAAGTATTTATCTGCATTCAATGATAATTACATTGTGTTTTTTAAATCTAATTCAAGTCGAAAGATGAGAAGGATTTGACAAAATAATTGTGTTGAATTTATTGTAGGTCTGTTAGCGATGACCAAAAATGGGTATCTGCTCTGCCATGGCGTGGCTGCTGTGATCTTGATCAAGCACATTCTAGAGAAGTTCCCTTCATGTTCATCTTTTGGTTTGTACCTGA
This sequence comes from Triticum urartu, assembly GCF_056163025.1. NCBI lineage: Eukaryota > Viridiplantae > Streptophyta > Magnoliopsida > Poales > Poaceae > Triticum > Triticum urartu. The sequence goes on from NC_141878.1 coordinate 93,927,719, forward strand.
AGTCTAAGATGTAATTAGATCTTTATTTCTATTCTTCTGTTTATATCTGATTGCATATCCTTACATGCATTTATACATTTTTCCAAGATACCTTATGGATTAAGATGAATCCCATGCAGAAATATATATGCACATAAGAACGATTGCAATTGCCCTCACTTTGTTTAGTATCTTTTGCATGTAAGGCCAACTATTTTGTATGGATCTTGTTTAGTAGTGCAATTTATTAGTATATCTCCTCTTCATTTTGACTTGGAAGTGCAACCTTTTTCTTATTCACACTCTTCTGTTTATTCCAGGGGAGGGACTTCTGGTGTCAAGTGGTCTCGTTGTTTACTTCGGTGATATTCTGGCTCGTACTCTTTCAAAGGTGTGAATTGTTCGTAAATCCTAACTATATCTTTGCTATAAAAAAGAGCAAATCTGATGGCCTGTATCATTTTAATTGCACTGGCAGATGGAGTTCTCTGCATCACCAGGGGCATTCATACACACACCTGGAACTCAAAGCGAGATAGCCACCGTTATTCAGGTAGGGTATTTGTTATTTTGATCGTCTGGCTTGAGCTTTATAGCATTTCCATCTCGTACTTCCTTTGGCACGGGTTTTTGCTTGGTCTTTTTCTACTTCCCTGTTATTTCTTACGTCTGGCTTGAGCTTAATAGCATTTACATCTCGTACTTCTTTTGGCAGGGTTTTTTGCTTGGTCTCTTTCTACTTCCCTTGCTGTACAAAAGTTCTCTTCAAGTTTGGGTTTACTGTCGAACATTGGGCAAGCAACGAACACAAGCAATTGAGAAACGAGTAGAAAAAAGAGCAGGCTCTGCTGTATTTTATGTCTCGTTGTTGTTGGTGTTACTGTTCTTAGTGCCGTCATGGACGCGGCTTGTTCAAGGTCTTGAAGTCCATCCGTTTGTTTGGTAAGAATCACCGTTTGACTTTCATGGGAAGAGCATACCACTCATCAGTAGTGGAATTAACATTTTAACTTTGCACTCTGTTCTTTCTCGGAAAATCTTCTGTATATTTACAGATACTGATTTTGTTGTTTGCTTAATGGCTCATTATTTCACAGGGTTCTTAACTACATGTTCACCAATTCAGATGAACGGCTTCTTTTATGCGCATACTGGATATTTGTCATATGTGTATCAATTAGAAGGTTCTACAGTATATCAAAGCAAAGCAAAACAGAGAGAATTCTTTTGCGCAAGTATTATCATCTTGTTGCTGTCCTGATTTTCTCTCCTGCCGTTATATTTCAGGTAATGTATACATCTTCTCTAATCTAATCCCACTAGTATATTTCGAAAGTTATTGTAATAAATTTTGATCTATGCTTTGCAGCCTGCTTTCTTGGACTTGGCATTTGGTGCCGCATTTGCTCTTTTCTTAATACTGGAGATGATTCGTGTAAGAATCTTTTGATTCTCCTACGTCCTTCCTCACTCTCTTCCCTTTTCCCTTTCAATAGTATCTATTATGCCAAGTTGTGCTCATTTTTCCACAAATGTTCAACTATGTCCTCAGGTTTGGGAAGTATACCCTCTTGGGCATACCATACATCAATTCATGAACGCTTTCACTGACCATCGCGATTCTGAGATTCTAATTATTAGGTAAGTGTGCTTTAGTAGTCTTTCTTTTCCATATTTTACATCTTTCACTGTAGGATATAACGTATTTTATTGGATTTTTTCAGTCATTTCTCACTCTTACTGGGCTGCGCACTTCCTAAGTGGATGTCATCTGGATTCAATGATCGACCCCTAGCCCCTTTTGCTGGAATTCTCAGCTTAGGGATAGGTGATACAATGGTAGGTCCAGTGGCCTGTTAATATTCCTTACTCTACGCCTTCTTCTAATACAAAATGACGTGCACTTTGGTGCATGTCTGAGGAAAAACAATCCCTATTGTACTGTGTTATATCTGATGTATTCTCTGATTTGCACCCAGGCATCAATGATAGGGTACAAGTACGGTGTCCTAAGATGGAGCAAGACAGGAAGTGAGTTCGGTTTTCTTATATTTCTTTGGTCCTTCCGCACTTGTCTGCTGATCACTTATGCATGTTTCCTGAAATGTTAGAGAAAACAATTGAAGGCACGGCAGCAGGCATAACTTCTGTACTGGCAGCCTGCTCAATCTTGGTGACACTCTTAGCTTCAAGCGGATACATTCTTTCACAGGTTCGATCTCTTAATTTCGTGCACCGAACCGACCAAAGCTTTATGCTAGAACATGCAACACAATTTAGATAAAAACTCCCACTGACCGTTTTCTTATGTTGGCACAGCACTGGTTGTCACTTTCATTAGCTGTGACTTTGAGCTTATTACTTGAAGCGTATACGACACAGCTGGATAACGCTTTCATACCCCTTGTATTCTATAGCCTTCTATGTCTATAAAGCAAGAGCAACCTGTTATACATCCAACTGACCTTGAGGTCCTCTTTTTGGTTCCTGCTAATATATATAGTACAGCAAGGCAATAGCTAGTCATTTGATCTCTTTGCCTCCTTGGTACTCCTTTGTACCACCTCTGATCTAAAGTGTAGGCTTAGGTATAAGAATACGAAAATAGAATTAGTGAATATGGAGTACTTCAGTAGAGGACATCTTTGGTACAGATGAAGCTCTATGCTGTAACTGTAAGTTTGTAACAGCTTATCTTGGAGTGGTTCCGTTCCATCAACTCTTTTGATCTTCTGTTGGGCGCATCAAAATACGAGTTGTATGAAGTAATGATGAGTGTGGATATTATGGTCATGCTGTTGTGAAAACCGTTGATTTTACAATCTGTTGGGCTGAGAAATGAAAGCGAAGTCGAGCCATCATTTCCCCCTTCTTTATTGAAGCAAGAAGGTAGACCAATTGCAAAACAGCACCATAAGTTCATTTTAGCAACTACTATAGCATAAGCTTAATTATTAATTACTAGCCATAGAACAAATATAAGTTACTACTTAATAAATTAGAAGAGTAGCATATAAAAGCCATTTAACAGTGGCATTATTGCATTTGTTTGCTAGCGATAGCAAAAATTACTTAGTTAGCAAAATGATTGTATAAAATCATTTGTAAATGACATTACATGAATTAACTACTAACCATGGAAAAATTCAACATTAGCAGTAGGTGAATTTAGCTACTCCCTTTGTTCACTTTTGTAAGTCGTTTAAGAGAGCTGAAATTGAACTATTTTAGGTGCTGTCTTAATAAATGTCTAAAAGGTTTTGCAAAAGTGAATGGAGGGAGTACTAAAGATATAACAAAACTTAATATGGCAATCAATGGCTTGATGGTTGGTTCACAAGCAAGATCATCGACATGAAGGTCGGTAAGTATCTCGGCGAATTTCAGGAGGTGGCTTAGGGGCAGGGTCAGGTTCATCGCGACCATTCTCGTCCTTCGGTCTAGTTGCCGGCTCCGGTAGCAGGCACAAGACCACTGCGCTGCCCACGAATCGCCCTGCAATGGGGGTGATGGAGGCATCGATTTTCTCTCCTATGGCACTTGCTTCAGCCTCACAGTCCCATGTCCTCCTGGTGTCTTCTTACACGAGCCGCCCGATCGTCCGACCTCCTTGCGTCCTCTTGTGCTGGGGACCTCATGTTGCGCCACACCCTCCTACTCTTTGACGTGTCACTCGACATTTTCCTTGGGGCCAGATGTGGCAAGCCAGATGAAGAGGCGTTGTTCCACTCACATCACACCATCATGTTTAGACAGAGAAAGAGAAAGGCATTGTCTCGTTGAGAGGGATGTGTCAGAGTAAGAGGTTTATGGTTTCTAATGTGAGCCGAGCTTACATAATGTCCAGACACATCAGATATTGTAGTTACTGAAAATCGTGTGCGATGTGCCACAACATAGCAAACGAGCGCCAGAAACGATTGTGTGTGATGTGGGATTTCACATAGCAAACAAGCGTTACAACTGTAACTGTGAGCCATTTGCTCACATGGCACTTCACACACTGGCCCAACGTGTAACTTCCTATGCAATAGCCATATCACACGCATTTCTGACTCAACCAGACCATGTGCGACGAGCTTATGTGCAGTATCTTCATCTCCTTACACATACAACATCTCTCTCTGAGATATTAGTTCATCAACAATTTCCATGCCATATCCATTGCTCCGTCTTAAGCGGTACCTCCACTGGCCGACCCAACTCCACTACCCCCTCCGCTTCCGGTAGAACCATTTGCGCTACCAGACCCTCCGCCACCGCCCATTGCATTACCAGCACGGCCAACGCCACTACCACCACCGGAGTTGCCACCGCCACTACCCCCACTTCCACCTCCAACACCACCGCCTCCTCCGTTGCTCACACTCACCCCACCACGCCCGATGTGAACACCGACACCGACACCACCTCCAGCTCCAGCCCCTGCATGCACACCGCCGGCGCCACCGGCCCCACCCCACCTCCGCCGATCCCCACATCGATACCACCACGCCCCACGTCAATGCCAACGCCTCCACCCGAGCCACCGCCGGCACTTGCACCGCCACCACGGGTAGTGCCAGCTCCGCCTCCAAGCCCACCGCCGACAGCGATGGACACGTCGTGCCCGCCATGGCCTATGCTGATACCGAAGCCCCGGCCGCCACCCTCCCCGCTGCCACCTTTGATGGAGAACGACTTGCTGTCATCCAGCGTGGTTTTATCCTCCCGTAGGAGCCTTGCTTGGGCAAGCTGGAGAAGTGAAACGCACAGCAGCACTATAGCTGAGACGGCCAGACGGCGGCAGGAGGTGGGAGCGGCCATGGAGGAGCTGCAAGGATGAACGGCACAGTTGCTTGTGTAGGTGTGCTGAACTGCTGATGACCCTGCTGTGCGCAGTGCGTGGATTTTTATAGAACAAGTAAAGCCGATGTCTCATAGTCCATACTGGAATAAGCAGCCACAAAGTAAAGGTGATCTGATCCTAGTGAGGTGTATAGCAATTGCCAACTGGCCAAGAGAATTCTCAGGTGCACATGTTTGTGCTACCAGAAAACAAAAACAAGCTTAAGCCACATGATCATCTATGGGATTAGAACTTTGATCTCCAGTTAAGTAGCATATAGCCAGGTTTGAGACATTTTTTGGCTGGATTGAAGGGGAAATGCTACTGAATTGTTGTTTCGGGTAAGATTTTTGCTCACAACGTTCCATGATGTGGTGCACACAGATTTTCGTAAAAGTCAAGCTCCATAAACTTTGACCAAGTTTATATAAGAAAAAAATATCTGCATCTGGAGTACCTACTAAATATAAAATTATGTCTCATGATATATCTAATGATGTGTATTTAGTACCGTGGATGCAAGTGCCCATAAACATGGTCAAAATTTATGAAGTTTGACTTTTGAAAAATATTATACACACTACATTATGAGAGAGAGAGAGAGAGAGAGAGAGAGAGAGAGAGAGAGAGAAAGAGTATAAAGCAGACCACTCAGGTCTTTGGGTCTGTCGATATGAAATGTCCTTCATATTTGTTTGCGTAACGTGAAAGACATCAAGGCCAGACAAATCGACTTACAATAATGAAGATAAAAATGAAATGGCGCACAAATGATCAAAAATGTGAGTATATGGCCAGACAAGTGGCACTAGCGCTGAATATGTATACACAAAATCTTTAATTGTAGACCAGTACAAAAATAATCACAGTTGAGCGTGTGTACGGAATGATTTCATTAGCCGTCATATTCGGGCAAGGAGTATGTTGCTTTGGTCTTTAGAAAACATGGACACAACCGTTCCCACATACTTTGACGATTCACGATAGCGTACTTTCACATGACCTTTACGGCTTGTTTTCATGTAACTTCCTATGTATAGAAATATAAGATCATTTAGATCACTAAATTAATGATCTATAAATGCTTAGTGATCTATAAATGCTCTTATATTCATTAGAGAGGAAGTACTAGATTTACATATCCGTTCAAGCTGCTTTGCAGGTGTGTCACCGCCTGCAAGAATCTTCTGCCTGAAAGGGCAGTGCTATTGTGCTAAGCAGGGAATGCCGGCTTAAAGATTGTTAGGCGATGGGCCAGGTCAGCGCAGGAGTCAGCGCAGGAGCGTCCCACGCTTCTGCCCACGATCCCATGATCGCTCACGGCGTCTGCTATATGTATCCTCCCATGTACTTTTTGTATGGCAATGAAAATCAAACCACAACAGTTTTACTGTTGGGGAACGTACTAATTTCAAAAAATTTCTTACGCACACGCAAGATCATGGTGATGCACAGCAATGAGAGGGGAGAGTGTCGTCCACGTACCCTCGTAGGCCGTTAAGCGGGAGCGTTATGACAACGCGGTTGATGTAGTCATATGTCTTCACGATCGACCGATCCTCAGTACCGAACGTACGGCACCTCCGCGTTCAGCACACGTTCAGCTCGGTGACGTCCCGCGAACTCACGATCCAGTAGAGCTCGAGGGAGAGTTTCGTCAGCACGACGGTGTGGTGACGATGTTGATGAAGCTACCGTCGCAGGGCTTCGCCTAAGCACCGCTACAGTATGACCGAGGTGGATTATGGTTAAGGGGGGCACCGCACACGGCTGGGAGAGATCAATGATCAACTTGTGTGTTCTAGGGTGCCCCCTGCCCCCGTATAAAAAGGAGCAAGGGGGAGGCCGGCCGGCCCTGTAGGGCGCGCCAGGAGGAGGAGTCCTCCTCCTAGTAGGAGTAGGACTCCCCTCTTTCCTACTCCTACTAGGAGGGGGAAAGGAAGGGGGAGAAGGAGAAGGAAAGGGGGGCGCCGCCCCCACCTTCCTAGTCCAATTCGGACCAGAGGGGGAGGGGGCGCGCGGCCTGCCCTGGCCGGCCCCCCCTCTCTCTCTCTCTCCACTAGGGCCCAATAAGGCCCATTAACCCCCGGGGGGTTCCGGTAACCCCTTCGGCACTCCGATAAAATCCCGATTTCACCCGGAACTCTTCCGATGTCCAAATGTAGGCTTCCAATATATCAATCTTTATGTCTCGACCATTTCGAGACTCCTTGTCATGTCTGTGATCATATTCGGGACTCCGAACTACCTTCAGTACATCAAAACATATAAATTCATAATACCGTCACAGAACTTTTAGCGTGCGGACCCTAAGGGTTCAAGAACTATGTAGACATAACCGAGACATGTCTCCGGTCAATAACCAATAGCGGAACCTGGATGCTCATATTGGTTCCTACATATTCTACGAAGATCTTTATCGGTCAAACCGCATAACAACATACGTTGTTCCCTTTGTCATCGGTATGTTACTTGCCCGAGATTCGATCGTCGGTATCTCAATACCTAGCTCAATCTCGTTACCAGCAAGTCTCTTTACTCGTTCTGTAATGCATCATCCCACAACTAGCTCATTAGTTGCATTGCTTGCAAGGCTTATAGTGATGTGCATTACCGAGAGGGCCCAGAGATACCTCTCCGACAATCGGAGTGACAAATCCTATTCTTGATCTATGCCAACTCAACAAGTACCATTGGAGACACTGTAGATCACCTTTATAATCACCCAGTTACGTTGTGACGTTTGGTAGCACACAAAGTGTTCCTCCGATAATCGGGAGTTGCATAATCTCATAGTCATAGGAACATGTATAAGTCATGAAGAAAGCAATAGCAGTAAACTAAAACGATCAAGTGCTAAGCAAACAAAATGGGTCAAGTAAATCACATCATTCTACTAATGATGTGATCCCGTTAATCAAATGACAACTCATGTCTATGGCTAGGAAACTCAACCATCTTTGATCAACGAGCTAGTCAAGTAGAGGCATACTAGTGACACTATGTTTGTCTATGTATTCACACATGTATTATGTTTCCGGTTAATACAATTCTAGCATGAATAATAAACATTTATCATGATATGAGGAAATAAATAATAATTTTATTATTACGTCTAGGGCATATTTCCTTCAGTCTCCCACTTGCACTAGAGTCAATAATCTAGGTTACACAGTAATGATTCTAACACCCATGGAGTCTTGGTGCTGATCATGTTTTGTTCGTGGAAGAGGCTTAGTCAATGGGTTCGCAACATTCAGATCCGTATGTATCTTGCATTTCTCTATGTCTCCCACCTGGACTTGATCCCGGATGGAATTGAAGCGTCTCTTGATGTGCTTGGTTCTCTTGTGAAATCTGGATTCCTTTGCCAAGGCAATTGCACCCGTATTGTCACAAAAGATTTTCATTGGACCCGATGCACTAGGTATGACACCTAGATCGGATATGAACTCCTTCATCCAGACTCCTTCATTTGCTGCTTCCGAAGCAGCTATGTACTCCGCTTCACTCGTAGATCCCGCCATGACGTTTTGTTTAGAACTGCACCAACTGACAGCTCCACCGTTCAATATAAACACGTATCCGGTTTGCGATTTAGAATCGTCTGGATCAGCGTCAAAGCTTGCATCGACGTAACCATTTACAACGAGCTCTTTGTCACCTCCATAAACGAGAAACATATCCTTTGTCCTTTTCAGGTATTTCAGGATGTTCTTGACCGCTGTCCAGTGATCCACTCCTGGATTACTTTGGTACCTCCCTGCTAAACTAATAGCAAGGCACACATCAGGTCTGGTACACAACATTGCATACATGATAGAGCCTATGACTGAAGCATAGGGAACACCTTTCATTTTATCTCTATCTTCTGCAGTGGTCGGGCATTGAGTCTTACTCAACTTCACACCTTGTAACACAGGCAAGAACCCTTTCTTTGCTTGATCCATTTCAAACCTTTTCAAAACTTTATCAAGGTATGTGCTTTGTGAAAGTCCAATTAAGCGTCTTGATCTATCTCTATAGATCTTGATGCCCAATATATAAGCAGCTTCTCCGAGGTCTTTCATTGAAAAACTTATATTCAAGTATCCTTTTATGCTATCCAGAAATTCTATGTCATTTCCAATCAGAAATATGTCATCCACATATAATATTAGAAATGCTACAGAGCTCCCACTCACTTTCTTGTAAATACAGGCTTCTCCAAAGGTCTGTATAAAACCATATGCTTTGATCACACTATCAAAACGTTTATTCCAACTCCGAGAGGCTTGCACCAGTCCATAAATGGATCGCTGGAGCTTGCACACTTTGTTAGCTCCCTTTGGATCGACAAAACCTTCTGGTTGCATCATATACAACTCTTCTTCCAGAAATCCATTCAGGAATGCAGTTTTGACATCCATTTGCCAAATATCATAAAATGCGGCAATTGCTAACATGATTCAGACAGACTTAAGCATCGCTACGGGTGAGAAAGTCTCATCGTAGTCAACTCCTTGAACTTGTCGAAAACATTTCCAACAAGTCGAGCTTTGTAGACAGTAACATTACCGTCAGCGTCAGTCTTATTCTTTAAGATCCATTTATTCTCGATGGCTTGCCGATCATCGGGCAAGTCAACCAAAGTCCATACTTTGTTCTCATACATGGATCCCATCTCATATTTCATGGCCTCAAGCCATTTTGCAAAATCTGGGCTCACCATCGCTTCTTCATAGTTCGTAGGTTCTGTTGGAAATATGCCCTAGAGGCAATAATAAATTAGTTATTATTATTATATTTCATTGTTCATGATAATCATTTATTATCCATGCTAGAATTGTATTGATAGGAAACTCAGATACATGTGTGGATACATAGACAACACCATGTCCCTAGTAAGCCTCTAGTTGACTAGCTCGTTGATCAATAGATGGTTACGGTTTCCTGACCATGGACATTGGATGTCGTTGATAACGGGATCACATCATTAGGAGAATGATGTGATGGACAAGACCCAATCCTAAGCCTAGCACAAAGATCGTGTAGTTCGTATGCTAAAGCTTTTCTAATGTCAAGTATCATTTCCTTAGACCATGAGATTGTGCAACTCCCGGATGCCGTAGGAATGCTTTGGGTGTACCAAACGTCACAACGTAACTGGGTGGCTATAAAGGTTCACTACAGGTATCTCCGAAAGTGTCTGTTGGGTTGGCACGAATCGAGACTGGGATTTGTCACTCCGTGTAAACGGAGAGGTATCTCTGGGCCCACTCGGCAGGACATCATCATAATGTGCACAATGTGACCAAGGAGTTGATCACAGGATGATGTGTTACGGAACGAGTAAAGATACTTGCCGGTAACGAGATTGAACAAGGTATCGGGATACCGACGATCGAATCTCGGGCAAGTATCATACCGATGGACAAAGGGAATTGTATACGGGATTGATTGAATCCTTGACATCGTGGTTCATCCGATGAGATCATCGTGGAGCATGTGGGAGCCAACATGGGTATCCAGATCCCGCTGTTGGTTATTGACCGGAGAGATGTCTGGGCCATGTCGGCATGACTCCCAAGCCCGTAGGGTCTACACACTTAAGGTTCGATGACGCTAGGGTTATAGGAATAGATGTACGTGGTTACCTAATGTTGTTCGGAGTCCCGGATGAGATCCCGGACGTCACGAGGAGTTCCGGAATGGTCTGGAGGTAAAGATTTATATATGGGAAGTCATCATACGGTCACCGGAATAATTCGGGGGTTACCGGTATTGTACCGGGACCACCGGAGGGGTTCCGGGGGTCCACCAGGAGGGTCCACCTGCCCCGGAGGGCCCTATGGGTTGTATTTGGAGAGGGACCAGCCCCTTAGTGGGCTGGGCGCCTCCCCCCTAGGGCCCATGCGCCTAGGGTTTGGGGGAACCCTAAAGGGGGGGCGCCCCCCTTGCCTTGGGGGGCAAGGCAACCCCCCTTGGCCACCGCCCCCTCCTCAGATTGGATCTGAGGGGGCCGGTCCCCCTCTCCCTTGCCCCTATATATATGTGGGGGTTGGGAGGGCAGCCGCACCCAAGTTCTGGCGCAGCCCTCCCCCTCTCCCAAGTCCTCATCTTCTCCTACGGTGCTTGGCGAAGCCCTGCAGGATTACCATGCTCCTCCTTCACCACCATGCCGTCGTGCTGCCGCTGGATGGAGTCTTCCCCAACCTCTCCTTCTCCCCTTGCTGGATCAAGGCGTAGGAGACGTCACCGGGCTGTACGTGTGTTGAACGTGGAGGTGCCGTCCGTTCGGCACTAGGATCATCGGTGATTTGGATCACGACGAGTACGACTCCATCAACCCCGTTCACTTGAACGCTTCCGCTTAGCGATCTACAAGGGTATGTAGATGCACTCCCCTTCCCCTCGTTGCTAGATTACTCCATAGATTGATCTTGGTGATGCGTAGAAAATTTTAAATTTCTGCTACGATCCCCAACAGGTTCATCATGGTCAAGTAACATGACTTCCAGAGCAGGATTACCGTATCACTCTGGTGCAGATCTTACTCTGGTTGACCTATGAGGTTCGGTAGTAACTTGATCTGAAGTTTCATGATCATTATCATTAGCTTCCTCACTAATTGGTGTAAGTGTCACAGGAACTGGTCTCTGTGATGAACTACTTTCCAATAAGGGAGCAGATACAGTTACCTCATCAAGTTCTACTTTCCTCCCACTCACTTCTTTCGAGAGAAACTCCTTCTCTAGAAAGGATCCATTCTTAGCAACGAATGTATTGCCTTCGGATCTGTGATAGAAGGTGTACCCAACAGTCTCCTTTGGATATCCTATGAAGACACATTTCTCCGATTTGGGTTTGAGCTTATCAGGTTGAAGCTTTTTCACATAAGCATCGCAGCCCCGTACTTTAAGAAATGACAACTTTGGTTTCTTTCCAAACCACAGTTCATAAGGAGTCGTCTCAACGGATTTTGATGGTGCCCTATTTAACGTGAATGCAACCATCTCTAAAGCATAACCCCAAAACGATAGCGGTAAATCAGTAAGAGACATCATAGATCACACCATATCTAGTAAAGTATGATTACGATGTTCAGACACACCATTATGCTGTGGTGTTCCGGGTGGCGTGAGTTGCGAAACTATTCCGCATTGTTTCAAATGTAGACCAAACTCATAACTCAAATATTCTCCTCCACGATCAGATCGTAAAAACTTTATTTTCTTGTTACGATGATTTTCCACTTCACTCTGAAATTCTTCGAACTTTTCAAATGTTTCAGATTTATGTTTCATTAAGTAGATATACCCATATCTGCTCAAATCATCTGTGAAGGTGAGAAAATAACGATACCCGCCGCGAGCCTCAGTATTCATCGGACCACATACATTAGTATGTATGATTTCCAATAAATCTGTTTCTCGCTCCATTGTTCCGGAGAACGGCGTTTTAGTCATCTTGCCCATGAGGCATGGTTCGCAAGTTCCAAGTGATTCATAATCAAGTGATTCCAGAAGTCCATCAGTATGGAGTTTCTTCATGCGCTTTACACCAATATGACCCAAACAGTAGTGCCACAAATAAGTTGCACTATCATTATCAACTCTGCATCTTTTGGCTTCAACATTATGAATATGTGTATCACTACTATCGAGATTCAACACAAATAGACCACTCTTCAAGGGTGCATGACCATTAAAGATATTACTCATATAGATAGAACAACCATTATTCTCAAATTTAAATGAATAACCGTCTCGAATCAAACAAGATCCAGATATAATGTTCATGCTTAACGCTGGCACCAAATAACAATTATTCAGGTCTAAAACTAATCCCGAAGGTAGATGTAGAGGTAGCATGCCGACGGCGATCACATCGACTTTGGAACCATTTCCCACACGCATCGTCACCTCGTCCTTAGCCAGTCTTCGCTTAATCCGTAGTCCCTATTTCGAGTTGCAAATATTAGCAACAGAACTAGTATCAAATACCCAGGTGCTACTGCGAGCTCTAGTAAGGTACACATCAATAACATGTATATCACATATACCTTTGTTCACCTTGCCATCCTTCTTATCCGCCAAATACTTGGGGCAGTTCCGCTTCCAGTGACCAGTCCCTTTGCAGTAGAAGCACTTAGTTTCAGGCTTAGATCCAGTCTTGGGTTTCTTCTCTTGAGCAGCAACTTGTTTGCCGTTCTTTTTGAAGTTCCCCTTTTTCTTCCCTTTACCCTTTTTCTTGAAACTGGTGGTCTTGTTGACCATCAATACTTGATGCTCCTTCTTGATTTCTACCTCTGCCGCTTTTAGCATTGCGAAGAGCTCGGGAATTGTCTTATTCATCCCTTGCATATTATAGTTCATCACGAAGCTCTTGTAGCTTGGTGGCAGTGATTGAAGAACTCTGTCAATGACACTATCAACAGAAAGATTAACTCCCAGTTGAGTCAAGTGGTTATGATACCCAGACATTCTGAGTATATGTTCACTGACAGAACTATTCTCCTCCATCTTGCAGCTATAGAACTTATTGGAGACTTCATATCTCTCAATCCGGGCATTTGCTTGAAATATTAACTTCAACTCCTGGAATATCTCATATGCTCCATGACGTTCAAAACATCATTGAAGTCCCGGTTCTAAGCCGTAAAGCATGGCACACTGAACTATCGAGTAGTCATCAACTTTACTCTGCCAGATGTTCTTAACGTCATCAGCAGCATCTGCAGCAGGCCTGGCACCTAGCGGTGCTTCCAGGACAGAATTCTTCTATGCAGCAATGAGGATAATCCTCAAGTTACGGACCCAGTCCGTGTAATTGCTACCATCATCTTTCAACTTTGCTTTCTCAAGGAACGCATTAAAATTCAACGGAACAACTACACGGGCCATCTATCTACAATAACATAGACAAGCAAAATACTATTAGGTACTAAGTTCATGATAAATTTAAGTTCAATTAATCATATTACTTAAGAACTCCCACTTAGATAGACATCCCTCTAATCATCTAAGTGATCACGTGATCCATATCAACTAAACCATAACCGATCATCACGTGAGATGGAGTAGTTTTCAATGGTGAACATCTCTATGTTGATCATATCTACTATATGATTGACGCTCGACCTTTTGGTCTCAGTGTTCCGAGGCCATATCTGCATACGCTAGGCTCGTCAAGTTTAACCCGAGTATTCTGCGTGTGCAAAACTGTCTTACACCCGTTGTAGATGAACGTTGAGCTTATCACACCCGATCATCACGTGGTGTCTCGGCACGATGAACTTTGGCAATGGTGCATACTTAGGGAGAACACTTTTTACCTTGAAATTTAGTGAGAGATCATCTTATAATGCTACCGTCAAACAAAGCAAAATAAGATGCATAAAGGATAAACTTCACATGCAATCATTATAAGTGATATGATATGGCCATCATCATCTTGTGCCTTTGATCTCCATCTCCAAAGCACCGTTATGATCACCATCGTCACCGGCACGACACCTTGATCTTCATCATAGCATCATTGTCGTCTCGCCATCTATTGCTTCTACGACTATCGCTACCACTTAGTGATAAAGTAAAGCAATTATAGGGCGATTGCATTGCATACAATAAAGCGACAACCATATGGCTCCTGCCAGTTGCCGATAACTCCGTTACAAAACACGATCATCTCATACATTAAATATAGCATCATGTCTTGACCATATCACATCACAACATGCCCTGCAAAAACAAGTTAGACGTCCTCTACTTTGTTGTTGCAAGTTTTTACGTGGCTGCTACGGGCTGAGCAAGAACCGTTCTTACCTACGCATCAAAACTACAACGATAGTTCGTCAAGTTAGTGATGTTTTAACCTTCACAAGGACCGGGCGTAGCCACACTCGGTTCAACTAAAGTTGGAGAAACTGCACCTGCCAGCCACCTGTGTGCAAAGCACGTCGGTAGAACCAGTCTCACGTAAGCGTACGCGTAATGTCGGTCCGGGCTGCTTCATCCAACAATACTGCCGAACCAAAGTATGACATGCTGGTAAGCAGTATGACTTGTATCGCCCACAACTTACTTGTGTTCTACTCGTGCATATAACATCTACGCATAAACCTGGCTCGGATACCACTGTTGGGGAACGTAGTAATTTCAAAAAAATTCCTACGCACACGCAAGATCATGGTGATGCATAGCAACGAGAGGGGAGAGTGTCATCCACGTACCCTTGTAGACCATTAAGCAGAAGCGTTATGACACCGCGGTTGATGTAGTCGTACGTCTTCACGATCGACTGATCCTCAGTACCGAACGCACGGCACCTCCGCGTTCAGCACACGTTCAGCTCGGTGACGTCCCGCGAACTCACGATCCAGTAGAGCTCGAGGGAGAGTTTCTCAGCACGACGGTGTGGTGAGGATGTTGATGAATATACCATCGCAGGACTTCGCCTAAGCACCGCTACAGTATGACCAAGGTGGATTATGGTGGAGGGGGGCACCGCACATGGCTGAGAGAGATCAATGATCAACTTGTGTGTTCTAGGGTGCCCCCTGCCCCCGTATATAAAGGAGCAAGGGGGGGGGGGGAGGCCAGCTGGCCCTGTAGGGTGCTCCAGGAGGAGGAGTCCTCCTCCTAGTAGGAGTAGGACTCCCCTCTTTCCTACTCCTACTAGGAGGGGGAAAGGAAGGGGGAGAAGGAGAAGGAAAGGTGGGCGCCCCCCTTCCTAGTCCAATTCGGACCAGAGGAGGAGGGGGGGGGGCGCCCTGCCCTGGCCGGCCCCTCTCTCTCTCCACTAGGGCCCAATAAGGCCCATTAACCCCCGGGGGGTTCTGGTAACCCCTCCGTCACTCCGGTAAAATCCCGATTTCACCCGGAACTCTTCCAATGTCCAAATGTAGGCTTCCAATATATCAATCTTTATGTCTCGACCATTTTGAGACTCCTCGTCATGTCCGTGATCATATGTGGGACTCCAAACTACCTTCGGTACATCAAAACATATAAACTCAAAATACTCATCGTCACCGAACTTTAAGCGTGCGGACCCTATGGGTTCAAGAACTATGTAGACATAACCGAGACATGTCTCCGGTCAATAACCAATAGCGGAACCTGGATGCTCATATTGGTTCCTACATATTCTACGGAGATCTTTATTGGTCAAACCGCATAACAACATACGTTGTTCCCTTTGTCATCGGTATGTTACTTGCCCGAGATTCGATCGTCCGTATCTCAATACCTAGCTCAATCTCGTTACCAGCAAGTCTCTTTACTCGTTCTGTAACGCATCATCCTGCAACTAGCTCATTAGTTGCATTGCTTGCAAGGCTTATAGTGATGTGCATTACCGAGAGGGCCCAGAGTGTAACACCCCGGATGTAACTTTCCCAATTTGCACTCCAACTCTTGCCGTTTCCGGCGTTAAGTTATTTTATTTTCTCGGGTTCGGGTTTTTGTCTCCGTGTGTTGTTATCGTTGTCATGCATCTCATATCATGTCATCATGTGCATTGCATTTGCATACGTGTTCATCTCATGCATTCGAGCATTTTCCCCGTTGTCCGTTTTGCATTCCGGCGCTTCGTTCTCCTCCGGTGGTCATTTCTACCTTTCTTTCGTGTGTGGGGATTAAACATTTCTGGATTGGACCGAGACTTGCCAAGCGGCCTTGGTTTACTACCGGTGGACGCCTGTCAAGTTTCGTATCATTTGGACTTCGTTTGATACTCCAACGGTTAACCGAGGGACCGAAAAGGCCTCGTGTGTGTTGCAGCCCAACACCCCTCCAATTTGGCCCAAAACCCACCTAAACCTGCTTCATCATCTAGAGTGTTCGATTACGATTGCGTGGCCGAAAACCGCACCTCATTTGGACTCTCCTAGCTCCCTCTACCTCTATTTAAGTCCCCTCCCGAAATTCGCGGATCTTCCCCTTCCTCTAACCCTAAAAATCGTCTCCGCGCGGCCGGACATTGTCCGCACCGCACCGGACGCCCCGCCGCCGCCGCCCCGGACCAATAGGCAAGCGCCATGTGGCCCATCCGGCGTCCGCCGCCGCCGCGGCCCGGGAAGCCCGCTTCGGGCCCCCGAGCCCATCGCCCGCGCGCCGCCCTCCTCGCGTCTGGCCGCAGCACCCCGCCGCCCGCTCCCTCCTTTGCTTCGGTCAGCACCGGTCGGCGCCGCCGCGGGCCACCACGCCAACCATCGCCGGACTTCGCCGCCAAGACCTCCGCTGCCGCCCGGAGCTTCCTCGTCGCCGGCGCGCTCCAGATCCGGCGGGATCCAGCCCTCTCCGGCGCACCTCGTCCTCCCCTCGCCGGATCAAGCTCACTGCCTCGCCGGAGACCTCGAGTTTCTTTGTCGCTACAGTGCCCCGACCGCGCCTCGATCCGCGTGCTCAGATCTGATTCGGTTGCTACAGTAACCCTAGGTCGTTTTTTCGTCTAAGTCCCTAATTTTTAGATCCATGTGCTCCTGTTCATGGCCTCGTAACTTTGCATCCGTAACTCCAATTCATGCATATAGCATATCAAAATGTTCATCTCAGAGAGTACATCATTTCATTCCATTGCATCATTTTCATTTGAGGTCATCTTGATGCCCAAAATGCTGTTAGAAGAGGGCTACTTGAGTTAATTGTCAGATCTGCTACTCCATTTAGAGATTTGTCATTTTTGCCATGATTATTGTGTGCATGATATGCCATGATGCTCTACATATGTTTTGTTAAGGGTTTTGTCATCTCTCCAGAGGTGCAACCCATGTATTTTTGTGATGTGTGTGGTGACTAATGCAAGCTTGCAAAGTGGTGCACTTGGTAATTCTGTTTCCAGGGACTTAGCATTTCCACTAAGTCCTTGAGCTGTTTAGTTCATGTTGTCATATGTTCATGTTGTTTTCTAGTGATTCGTGCCTCTTTTGAGGATGGTCAATAAGGATGGTTTGTTAATCTTGTAGTTCTCTATCCATCCATGTCTTTGTTTGCAATTATGGAGCAGCTTAGCTTGAGTCAATCGAGCTCTACTTTTGCTACTTTGTGAATCTGGGCAGATTGTCAACTTGTTTGCAATTTTGCCGATGATGTTGTAGTTGATCCGTGCATGCTATGCTATTGTTCTTGCCATTTCTAGCTTGAAGTTTGTGTGTTTTTATTAGATGTATGCTTAGTTTATCATGACTTGCTCCATAGTGAGTGCATCGAGCTCGTAAACATGCCTACTTGATATCTGTTTTCAGCATGTTCCAGTTTTCACTAAGTCTGTGATCTGATTATGTTTTTGCCATGTTCACATGCTTGCAATTATATTTTGTGATCCCTTTTGGATCAAGGTCACTAAGGGACTTTTGTTAAGCTCTTTGAGTAGCTCCATGAAATGCTTTACTTTGCCATGTTCAGGTCATGTAGCATGTAGTTTTGTTGCTCCAAAGAGGGCTACCTGATCTGAAATTCCAGACAAGTGTTAATTTCACTAAGTCTGAGATCTGTTTGCCATATGCATTTTTGCCATGCTTGTTTGAACCTGTTAATGGATGAATTGGCCGTAGCTGAGTGCTAGATTTTTGTTAAGCATCTTGAGTGCATCCCTGCCATGTATTTTGTTGTCATGCTTGGGTGCTGTAGCATGTTCATCTCATTGCATTTAGATGGCTACTTGCTGTAAATCGCAAACCGATGTCATATTTGAATCGCTTGCCATTTCCAAACCGTAACTCCGATTCCGATGATCTTTATATCGTTTTCAAGAGATTTCATCTCATATTTCCAGTGGCACACTTGGAATTCCAAGTTGAGGCCAGGTTCATGCGTTTCCTGTCATATCTTGCATTTTGCATCCCGCATCGCATCCCGCATAGCATATCATCATTGCATCATCTTGTTTGATCCTTGCACGTGGTTGATTGTGTCCTTGTTGCTTGTTTGTCTTGTTTGGATAGAGCCGGGAGACGAGTTCGCTAACGAGGAGCCCGTTGAGTTTGCTTTCGAGGATCTAGTCAACTCTGACAACTTTGCAGGCAAGATGATCATACCCTCGAAATCACTACTATCTTTGCTATGCTAGTTTGCTCGCTCTTTTGCTATGCCAATGCTACAATGCCTACCACTTGCTTTCAAGCCTCCCAAATTGCCATGTCAAACCTCTAACCCACCATGTCCTAGCAAACCGTTGATTGGCTATGTTACCGCTTTGCTCAGCCCCTCTTATAGCGTTGCTAGTTGCAGGTGAAGATTGAAGGCCGTTCCTTGTTGGAACATTTATTTACTTGTTGGGATATCATTATATTATCTTGTTATTTTAATGCATCTATATACTTGGTAAAGTGTGGAAGGCTTGGCCTCTCGCCTAGTGTTTTGTTCCACTCTTGCCGCCCTAGTTTCTGTCATATCGGTGTTATGTTCCCGGATTTTGCGTTCCTTACGCGGTTGGGTTATAATGGGAACCCCTTGATAGTTCACCTTGATTAAAGCTTTTCCAGCAATGCCCAACCTTAGTTTTACCATTTGCCACCTAGCCTTTTTCCCTTGGGTTTCCGGAGCCCGAGGGTCATCTTATTTAAACCCCCCCGGGCCAGTGCTCCTTTGAGTGTTGGTCCAACCTAGAGCCCCTTGCAGCGCCACCTCGGGGAAACTCGAGGGCTGGTTTTAGTTGTACGGATTGCCTATCTGAGTGTGCCCTGAGAACGAGATATGTGCAGCTCCTATCGGGATTTGTCGGCACATTCGGGCGGTGCTGCTGGTCTTGTTTTAACCTGTCGAAGTGTCTTGAAGAACCGAGGTACCGAGCCTGATCGGAACGTCTCGGGAGGAGGTCTATTCCTTCGTTGACCGTGAGAGCTTGTCATGGGCTAAGTTGGGACTCCCCTGCAGGGATTTGAACTTTCGAAAGCCGTGCCCGCGGTTATGGGCAGATGGGAATTTGTTAATGTCCGGTTGTAGATAACTTGAAACTTAACTTAATTAAAATGAATCAACTGAGTGTGTTACCATGATGGCCTCTTCTCGGCGGAGTCCAGGAAGTGGACACGGTGTTGGAGTAATGCTTGCGCATGTTGTTCTCTAGTTTCTCGCTCGCGCTTTGCCTCCTCTTCTCGCTCTCTTTTGCGGATAAGTTAGCCACCATATATGCTAGTCGCTTGCTGCAGCTCCACATATATTTTTTACCTTGCCTTACCTATAAGCTTAAACAGTCTTGATCGCGAGGGTGCGAGATTGCTGAGTCCCTGTGGCTCACAGGTTACTATTACACCAGATGCAGGGCCTGATGATTCCGCTCCAGGTGACGCGCTCGAGCTCAAGTGGGAGTTCGACGAGGACTCTCAACGTTATTATGTTTCTTTTCCTGATGATCAGTAGTGGTGCCCAGTTGGGGGTGACCGGGACCGTGTCGCATGTTGGGTTATCTTTTATTTTGGCGCCGTAGTCGGGCCATGAGTGTTTGGATGATGTAATGTTACTTATGTACTTGATTGACGTGGCGAGTGTAAGCCAACTATGTTATCCCTTTTTATTATCTATATTACATGGGATGTTTGTGATGATTGCCTGACTTGCGACATATGCCTTCAATGCGATTATGCCTCTAAGTCGTGCCTCGACACGTGGGAGATATAGTCGCATCGAGGGTGTTACAAGTTGGTAATCAGAGCCTTCCCCGACCTTAGGAGCCCCATTGCTTGATCGTTTTTAGCAGCCGAGTTGTGTCTAGAAAAATGTTTTGAGTCTTTTAGGAATTATATATCGGAGAGTTTAGGAATTCTTTTTACTTCCCAGTCTCTTCATCGCTCTGGTAAGGCATCCTGACATAGAGTTTTGACTCTTCTCTTCTCAAATTTCACTAAACTTTTTTTTAGGATCACGTGGGTATCTTGGAATCGTTCCGATGGTTTTATGATGAGAACATTGTCTTGGTGCCTCCTGTCAGGGGTTTAGTGGAAGTGTCCCGGGGATTTGAGCTCTGAGGTGTTGTCGTCATAATTTTATCGTTGCAGTTCTGGAATACCTGAGTTTAGAACGCCGACATCGAAAATCTCTTTTATGCAGTTCGTTGGTGAGATAACCTCGACGCCACCCAGTATTGGGGCGGGAGTTCGGGAGTATCGCCATAACTTGATAACGGATGCTTTTCGAAGGTTGAGGTAGATGGTTTCCGAAGGTTTCTTGGTTATGTGTTGAAGGATGGATACAGCTGGATGTAGGATTTGCTAGTTTGGTGAGATATTATGTTTCCCCTGTATCCCCAACACCTGATTGCATATCCGGAAAGGTTCGGGAGTTTCATAGGTGGGAATTCTCGTAGCTCTAGTTCTTCTTCCACGGATATTTGGTTTGAGATTGGGATTTCTTACCGATTATTCGTTCTTGATTCGTACCTTGTTGATTTATTTCTCTACCTTAATTCTATGTGGCTTCTCAATTTATGGATATGTGACCATTTCAAGAGGAATGCATTCGTTCATTTTGTTCGGATGTGAAGACTATATGTTGCAATTTTTATTCCGTTGGATTCAACTTCAATATTCATCTGTCTATGTGCTAACGGTGGTCAACCTCTTCAGGATGGCTCCCGCTAAGAGCACCAATCAGAGTCAGAATCAGAATCAAGATCCACCTCCACCTCCACCTCCTCCGGAGGCATGGCAAGCTGTGATGGCCACAACCAATGCAAACACACAGTTGATCATGCAAATTCTTCAAGAGCGCAATCAAGGCAACCAAGGGAATCAAGGCAACAATCAGAATCACTTTGCTACACTCAACCAGTTCCTTGCTAATGGGCCAAAGACTTTCAGCAATTGTGTTGAGGAAACCGATGCTGACGATTGGCTTGTGGATCTGTGCAAGCATTTCGAGTGCAGTAACGTCAGGCCTGAGGACTTTGTCAAGTTCGCTTCCTTCCAACTCAAAGATCAAGCTGCAGAATGGTTCCAGCAGTACAAGGACTCCAGAGGTGGACGTGTGATCACTTGGGATGAATTCCGTCAAGATTTCAGAGCTCACCATATCCCTCAGAGCATGGTTGAAAGCAAGCGTGAGGAATTCCACAATCTGAAGCAAGGCTCTTTGTCTGTCTATGACTACAACAAGTTGTTTCAGAAGCTCGCCCACTTTGCCAAGCAGGACGTCCCTGATGAGAAGAGCATGATATACCAGTTCAGGGGTGGTCTCAGAGAAGAAATCCAGCTCGCTCTTGTTCTCTTTGAGCCCTTGAGGTACGATGAGTTCTACAACATGGCATTGAAGCAAGAGGCCGCTCAATTGAGGTGTGATGCTTCCAAGAAGCGAGTCAGAGATGTTACTCCTTCTTCCTCTACTCAAGTGGCCAAGTAGCAGAAGTATTGGCTTCCTCCTCCTCTGTTCCGTCAGCCGTATCAGCAGAAGAGCAAAGGTGGCAGTGGTTCTTCCCACCCACCCAACCCTGGCTTTCAGAACAAGACTTCGTCTCAAGCTCCAAGATTGAGTGCTCCGCACCACTGTCCGCTTTCAGAGGTCACGTGCAACAAGTGCCAACAGAAGGGTCACTATGCCAACAAGTGTTTCAACCAGAGGCGTCTTCCTCCTCCTCCTGTGAGATCGGCAAGTACAGCTGTGGTCAAGCATAACCCCAAGTACGCCAAGGTCAATATGGTGAATGCAGCTCAGGCAGAGCATTCATCAGATGTCATCATGGGTAACCTTCCTGTTAACGATATTCCTGCAAGAGTTCTTTTTGACACTGGTGCATCACATTGTTTCATCTCGAGACCTTTTGCATCTAAGCATGATTTTGTTACTCAAGTGTTGCCGAAACCGTTGGCTATTGTCTCTCCGGCCCGTCAAATGACATCTCGAGTATGCGTTCCGGATGTCACAATCACTTTGGGTGACTATAAGTTCTTGTCCTCTCCAAATGTTCTTGGCGACTCGGATATTGATCTTATTCTCGGAATGGATTGGCTTTCCAAGCACAAGGCTCAGCTTGATTGTGCAGCCAGGCAGATTCAATTGACTCATTCGTCTGAGGATGTAATTGTCTTTGCCGCTCGTGATGATACCATCCGTTTGTTTTCTCTCAATGAGAAGGGTGAACTGGATGCTATCTCGCAAATTCGAGTCGTTTGCGAATATCAAGACGTCTTTCCAGAAGAGCTTCCAGGAATGCCTCCGCACCGGCCAGTTGAATTCGTTATTGATCTTGAGCCCGGCACGGAACCTGTGTGCAAGCTTCCTTACAAGCTCGGACCTGAAGAGTTGAAGGAGCTGAAGAAGCAACTCGATATTCAAGAGAGAATGGGTCTCATTCAGCCTAGTTCTTCTCCATGGGGTTGTGGTGTTCTTTTTGTGAAGAAGAAGGATGGAACAGACCGACTTTGTGTTGATTACCGTCCATTGAACAAGAAGACCATCAAGAACAAATACCCACTTCCCAACATCAATGAGCTGTTCGAACAACTCAAAGGTGCCCAAGTATTCTCCAAGCTTGATCTCCGTATGGGTTATCATCAGATTCGAATCCGTGAGCAAGATATTCCCAAGACGGCTTTCAGGACAAGCTATGGTTCATATGAATACACTGTCATGTCTTTTGGCCTCGTCAAGCTCCTACGACGTTCTCTCGCATGATGAACTTCATCTTCAATGCCTACACCAATGACTTCGTTTTGGTCTATCTCGACGACATTCTGGTTTTCTTGAAGAACAAGGAAGATCATGCCAAGCATTTGAGTTTGGTGCTTGATAAGCTCAGAGAACATCAGTTCTACGCCAAGTTCTCCAAGTGTGAATTTTGGCTCGATGAGGTTCTTTATCTTGGTCATATCATCTCTGCCAAGGGCATTGCCGTGAATCCTGAGAAGGTGTCTGCAATTGTGAATTGGGAACCTCCTCAGAACGTGAAGCAACTCCGTAGCTTCCTCGGTCTCGCAAGCTATTGCCGAAGATTCATTGAAAACTTTTCTAAGATCGCGAAGCCTCTCTCAAATCTTCTTCAGAAGCACGTCAAGTACGTTTGGTCTCCGGAGTGTGACATTGCTTTCAACACTTTGAAAGAGAAATTGATCACTGCTCCAGTTCTGACTCCGCCTGATGAATCCAAACCGTACGAGGTCTTTTGTGATGCCTCTCTCCAAGGTCTTGGCGCAGTATTGATGCAAGAGAAGAAAGTTGTTGCTTATACCTCTCGCCAGTTGAAGCCTAATGAGAAGAACTACCCCACTCATGATCTCGAGTTGGCGGCAGTTGTGCATGCTCTTTTGACTTGGAGACATCTCTTATTGGGAATAAAAGTGGACATCTTCACTGATGACAAGAGTCTCAAGTACATCTTCACTCAGCCTAATCTCAACCTCAGACAAACTCGATGGGTCGAAATGATTCAAGAGTATAATCCGAGTATCGAGTATACTCCAGGCAAGGCCAATGTGATTGCTGACGCATTGAGCAGGAAGGCTTACTGCAACAGTCTTATTCTCAAGCCTTATCAACCCGAGCTTTGTGAAGCTTTCCGCAAACTTAATCTGCAAGTTGTTCCTCAAGGTTTCCTCGCCAACCTTCAAGTCTCTCCTACCTTAGAAGACCAGATTCGCCAAGCCCAGCTTCTTGATGCTATGGTGAAAAAGGTGAAGATTGGGATTGCCAAGAGTCAACCCAAGTACAAGTGCTACCGCCTTGATGACAAGGATACTCTCTTCTTCGACGATCGTATTGTTGTGCCCAAAGGTGAACTTTGTAAAGTGATCATGAACGAGGCTCACAATTCTCTCCTCTCCATCCACCCTGGGAGTACGAAGATGTATCAGGACCTTAAGCAGGCTTATTGGTGGACTCGAATGAAGCGCGAGATTGCTCAATTCGTGAATGAATGTGATGTCTGCAGAAGAGTGAAGGCAGAACACCAAAGGCCAGCTGGTCTCCTCCAACCTCTTGCCATTCCAGAATGGAAGTTTGACCACATTGAAATGGACTTCGTGACTGGGTTTCCAAAGTCCAAGCGTGGCAATGATGCTATATTCGTTGTCATCGACAAACTTACTAAAGTGGCTCATTTTCTGCCTATCAAAGAGTCAATCACTGCAGCTCAATTGGTGGAACTCTATACCTCTCGAATTGTCTCTCTGCACGGTATTCCATAGGTGATCTCTTCAGACCGTGGCAGCATCTTTACCTCCAAGTTTTGGGATTCTTTTCAGAAGGCCATGGGCACCAACATCCGCTTCAGCACAACTTTCCATCCTCAAACTAGCGGTCAAGTCGAGCGTGTCAACCAGATTCTTGAAGATATGCTCAGGGCTTGTGTGATCTCCTTCGGCATGAAGTGGGAGGATTGTCTTCCTTATGCTGAATTCTCCTACAATAACAGTTTTCAAGCAAGTTCGGGCAAGGCCCCATTTGAAATTCTGTATGGCAGGAAATGCTGTACCCCTCTCAACTGGTCTGAAACCGGTGAATGTCAGCTACTTGGAAATGACTTAATTACAGAGGCAGAGGAAATGTGCAAAGTCATTAGAGATAACCTCAAAGCAGCCCAATCCCGTCAGAAGAGCTACTATGACAGTAAGCACCGTGATTTGGCTTTCGAGATCGGAGATCATGTTTACCTCCGCGTCTCTCCTATTAAAGGTACTCGTCGCTTCGGTATCAAAGGGAAGCTTGCCCCTAGATACGTGGGACCTTCCAAGATTGTCAGCAAGAGAGGCGATCTCGCCTATCAACTCGAGATTCCTTCAAACTTTGCAAATGTTCATGATGTGTTCCATGTCTCTCAGCTTCGAAAGTGCTTCAAGACTCCTGACCGCATCGTCAACTTCGAGGACATTGAGCTCCAAGAAGATCTTTCTTATCATGAGCACCCAGTTGCTATTCTTGAAGAGACTGAACGCAAGACTCGCAATAAGTCAATAAAATTTCTCAAAGTCAAGTGGTCACATCATTCCGACCGTGAAGCTACCTGGGAACGCGAGGATCACCTCCGTTCTGAGTACCCGGCGTTCTTTCAGTCCGAGATCTCGGGACGAGATCCTTTCGTAGTGGTGGAGTGTTGTAACACCCCGGATGTAACTTTCCCAATTTGCACTCCAACTCTTGCCGTTTCTGGCGTTAAGTTATTTTATTTTCTCGGGTTCGGTTTTTTGTCTCCGTGTGTTGTTATCGTTGTCATGCATCTCATATCATGTCATCATGTGCATTGCATTTGCATACGTGTTCATCTCATGCATTCGAGTATTTTCCCCGTTGTCCGTTTTGCATTCCGGCGCTTCGTTCTCCTCCGGTGGTCATTTGTACCTTTCTTTCGTGTGTGGGGATTAAACATTTTCGGATTGGACCGAGACTTGCCAAGCGGCCTTGGTTTACTACCGGTGGACCGCCTGTCAAGTTTCGTATCATTTGGACTTCGTTTGATACTCCAACGGTTAACCGAGGGACCGAAAAGGCCTCGTGTGTGTTGCAGCCCAACACCCCTCCAATTTGGCCCAAAACCCACCTAAACCTTCTTCATCATCTAGAGCATTCGATCACGATCGCGTGGCCGAAAACCGCACCTCATTTGGACTCTCCTAACTCCCTCTACCTCTATTTAAGTCCCCTCCCGAAATTCGCGGATCTTCCCCTTCCTCTAACCCTAAAAATCGTCTCCGCGCGGCCGGACATTGTCCGCACCGCGCCGGACGCCCCGCCGCCACCGTCCCGGACCAATAGGCAAGCGCCACGTGGCCCATCGGGCGTCCGCCGCCGCCGCGGCCCGGGAAGCCCGCTTCGGGCCCCCGAGCCCATCGCCCGTGCGCCGCCCTCCTCGCGTCTGGCCGCAGCACCCCGCCGCCCGCTCCCTCCTCTGCTTCGGTCAGCACCGGTCGGCGCCGCCGCGGGCCACCGCGCCGACCATCGTCGGACTTCGCTGCCAAGACCTCCGCTGCCGCCCGGAGCTTCCTCGTCGCCGGCGCGCTGCGGATCCGGCGGGATCCAGCCCTCTCCGGCGCCCCTCGTCCTTCCCTCGCCGGATCGAGCTCACTGCCTCGCCGGAGACCTCGAGTTTCTTTGTCGCTACAGTGCCCTGACCGCGCCTCAATCCGCGTGCTCAGATATGATTCGGTTGCTACAGTAACCCTAGGTCGTTTTTTTCGTCTAAGTCCCTAATTTTTAGATCCATGTGCTCCTGTTCATGGCCTCGTAACTTTGCATCCGTAACTCCGATTCATGCATATAGCATGTCAAAATGTTCATCTCAGAGAGTACATCATTTCATTCCATTGCATCATTTTCATTTGAGGTCATCTTGATGCCCGAAATGATGTTAGAAGAGGGCTACTTGAGTTAATTGTCAGATCTGCTACTCCATTTAGAGATTTGTCATTTTTGCCATGATTATTGTGTGCATGATATGCCATGATGCTCTACATATGTTTTGTTAAGGGTTTTGTCATCTTTCCAGATGTGCAACCCATGTATTTTTGTGATGTGTGTGGTGACTAATGCAATCTTGCAAAGTGGTGCACTTGGTAATTCTGTTTTCATGGACTTAGCATTTCCACTAAGTCCTTGAGCTGTTTAGTTCATGTTGTCATATGTTCATGTTGTTTCCTAGTGATCCGTGCCTCTTTTGAGGATGGTGAGTAAGGATGTTTTGTTAATATTGTAGTGTTCTATCCATCCATGTCTTTGTTTGCAATTATGGAGCAGCCTAGCTTGAGTCAATCGAGCTCTACTTTTGCTACTTTGTGAATCTGGGCAGATTGTCAACTTGTTTGCAATTTTGCCGATGATGTTGTAGTTGATCCGTGCATGCTATGCTATTGTTCTTGCCATTTCTAGCTTGAAGTTTGTGTGTTTTTATTAGATGTATGCTTAGTTTATCATGACTTGCTCCATAGTGAGTGCATCGAGCTCGTAAACATGCCTACTTGATATCTGTTTTCAGCATGTTCCAGTTTTCACTAAGTCTGTGATCTGATTATGTTTTTGCCATGTTCACATGCTTGCAATTATATTTTGTGATCCCTTTTGGATCAAGGTCACTAAGGGACTTTTGTTAAGCTCTTTGAGTAGCTCCATGAAATGCTTTACTTTGCCATGTTCAGGTCATGTAGCATGTAGTTTTGTTGCTCCAAAGAGGGCTACCTGATCTGAAATTCCAGACAAGTGTTAATTTCACTAAGTCTGAGATCTGTTTGCCATATGCATTTTTGCCATGCTTGTTTGAACCTGTTAATGGATGAATTGGCCGTAGCTGAGTGCTAGATTTTTGTTAAGCATCTTGAGTGCATCCCTGCCATGTATTTTGTTGTCATGCTTGGGTGCTGTAGCATGTTCATCTCATTGCATTTAGATGGCTACTTGCTGTAAATCGCAAACCGATGTCATATTTGAATCGCTTGCCATTTCCAAACGTAACTCCGATTCCGATGATCTTTATATCGTTTTCAAGCGATTTCATCTCATCTTTCCAGCGGCACACTTGGAATTCCAAGTTGAGGCCAGGTTCATGCGTTTCCTGTCATATCTTGCATTTTGCATCCCGCATCGCATCCCGCATAGCATATCATCATTGCATCATCTTGTTTGATCCTTGCACGTGGTTGATTGTGTCCTTGTTGCTTGTTTGTCTTGTTTGGGTAGATCCGGGAGACGAGTTCGCTAACGAGGAGCCCGTTGAGTTTGCTTTCGAGGATCCAGTCAACTCTGACAACTTTGCAGGCAAGATGATCATACCCTCGAAATCACTACTATCTTTGCTATGCTAGTTTGCTCACTCTTTTGCTATGCCAATACTACGATGCCTACCACTTGCTTTCAAGCCTCCCAAATTGCCATGTCAAACCTCTAACCCACCATGTCCTAGCAAATCGTTGATTGGCTATGTTACCGCTTTGCTCAGCCCCTCTTATAGCGTTGCTAGTTGCAGGTGAAGATTGAAGGCCGTTCCTTGTTGGAACATTTATTTACTTGTTGGGATATCATTATATTATCTTGTTATTTTAATGCATCTATATACTTGGTAAAGGGTGGAAGGCTCGGCCTCTCGCCTAGTGTTTTGTTCCACTCTTGCCGCCCTAGTTTCCGTCATATCGGTGTTATGTTCCCGGATTTTGCGTTCCTTACGCGGTTGGGTTATAATGGGAACCCCTTGATAGTTCACCTTGATTAAAGCTTTTCCAGAATGCCCAACCTTGGTTTTACCATTTGCCACCTAGCCTTTTTCCCTTGGGTTTCCGGAGCCCAAGGGTCATCTTATTTAAACCCCCCCGGGCCAGTGCTCCTCTGAGTGTTGGTCCAACCTAGAGCCCCTTGCAGCGCCACCTCGGGGAAACTCGAGGGCTGGTTTTAGTTGTACGGATTTCTTATCTGAGTGTGCCCTGAGAACGAGATATGTGCAGCTCCTATCGGGATTTGTCGGCACATTCGGGCGGTGTTGCTGGTCTTGTTTTAACCTGTTGAAGTGTCTTGAAGAACCGAGGTACAGAGCCTGATCAGAACATCTCGGGAGGAGGTCTATTCCTTCGTTGACCGTGAGAGCTTGTCATGGGCTAAGTTGGGACTCCCCTGCAGGGATTTAAACTTTCGAAAGCCATGCCCGCGGTTATGGGCAGATGGGAATTTGTTAATGTCCGGTTGTAGATAACTTGAACCTTAACTTAATTAAAATGAATCAACTGAGTGTGTTACCGTGATGGCCTCTTCTCGGCGGAGTCCGGGAAGTGGACACGGTGTTGGAGTAATGCTTGCGCAGGTTGTTCTCTAGTTTCTCGCTCACGCTTTTCCTCCTCTTCTCGCTCTCTTTTGCGGATAAGTTAGCCACCATATATGCTAGTCGCTTGTTGCAGCTCCACATATATTTTTTTACCTTGCCTTACCTATAAGCTTAAACAGTCTTGATCGCGAGGGTGCGAGATTGCTGAGTCCCTGTGGCTCACAGGTTACTATTACACCAGATGCAGGGCCTGATGATTCCGCTCCAGGTGACACGCTCGAGCTCAAGTGGGAGTTCGACGAGGACTCTCAATGTTATTATGTTTCTTTTCCTGATGATCAGTACTGGTGCCCAGTTGGGGGTGATCGGGACCGTGTCGCATGTTGGGTTATCTTTTATTTTGGCGCCGTAGTCGGGCCATGAGTGTTTGGATGATGTAATGTTACTTATGTACTTGATTGACGTGGCGAGTGTAAGCCAACTATGTTATCCCTTTTTATTATCTATATTACATGGGATGTTTGTGATGATTGCCTGACTTGCAACATATGCCTTCAATGCGATTATGCCTCAAAGTCGTGCCTCGACACGTGGGAGATATAGTCGCATCGAGGGTGTTACACAGAGATACCTCTCCGACAATCGGAGTGACAAATCCTATTCTTGATCTATGACAACTCAACAAGTAGCATCGGAGACACCTGTAGAGCACCTTTATAATCACCCAGTTACGTTGTGACGTTTGGTAGTGATAACCCGCAAGTATAGGGGACTGCAACAGTTTTCGAGGGTAAAGTATTCAACCCAAGTTTATTGATTCGACACAAGGGGAGCCAAAGAATACTCTCAAGTATTAGTAGCTGAGTTGTCAATTCAACCACACCTGGAAACTTAATATCTGCAGCAAAGTGTTTAGTAGCAAAGTAATATGATAGTAGTGGTAACGGTAACAAAAGGTAACGGTAGTAAAAGCAATGTTTTTGGTATTTTGTAGTGATGATAGCAACAGCAACGGGAAAGTAAATAAGCGAAGAACAATATGTGGAAAGCTCGTAGGCAATGGATCAGTGATGGAGAATTATGCTGGATGCGGTTCATCATGTAATAGTCATAACCTAGGGTGACACAGAACTAGCTCCAGTTCGTCAATATAATGTAGGCATGTATTCCGAATATAGTCATACGTGCTTATGGAAAAGAACTTGCATGACGCTTTTGTCCTACCCTCCCGTGGCAGCGGGGTCCTTACGGAAACTAAGGGATTTTAAGGCCTCCTTTTAATAGAGAACTGGAACAAAGCTTTAATACATAGTGAATACATGAACTCCTCAAACTACGGTCATCACCGATAAGTATCCCGATTATTGTCACTTCGGGGTTAATGGATCATAACACATAATAGGTGACTATAGACTTGCAAGATAGGATCAAGAACACTCATATATTGATGAAAACATAATAGGTTCAGATCTGAAATCATGGCACTCGGGCCCTAGTGACAAGCATTAAGCATAGCAAAGTCATAACAACATCAATCTCAGAACATAGTGGACACTAGGGATCAAACCCTAACAAAACTAACTCGATTACATGATAGATCCCATCCAACCCATCACCGTCCATCAAGCCTACGATGGAATTACTCACGCACGACCGTGAGAATCATGAAATTGGTGATGGAGGATGGTTGATGATGACGATGGCGACGGATTCCCCTCTCCGGAGCCCTGAACGGACTCCAGATCAGCCCTCACGAGAGGTTTTAGGGCTTGGCGGCGGCTCCGTATCGTAAAACGTGATGATTTCTTCTCTCTGATTTTTTTCTCCCCGAAACTCAATATATGGAGGTGGAGTTGGAGTCGGAGAGGCAACAGGGGGCCCACGAGGTGGGAGGGCGCCCCCTAGGGGGGTAGGCGCGCCCCCCACCCTCGTGGAGAGGTGGTGGGCCCCCTGGCCTTCATCTTTTGCAGGTATTTTCTTATTTTCTGAAAAGTGGCTCCATGAAGTTTTAGGTCATTCCAAGAACGTTTGCGCCTGCACATAAATAACACCATGGTAATTCTGCTGAAAACAACGTCAGTCCGGGTTAGTTCCATTCAAATCATGCAAGTTAGAGTCCAAAACAAGGGCAAAAGTGTTTGGAAAAGTAGATACGTTGGAGACGTATCAACTCCACCAAGCTTAAACCTTTGCTTGTCCTCAAGCAATTCAGTTGACAAACTGAAAGTGATAAAGAAAAACTTTTACAAACTCTGTTTGCTCTTGTTGCTGTAAATATGTAAAGCCAGCATTCAAGTTTTCAGCAAAGATTATAACTAACCGCATTCACAATAACGCATAGGTCTCAAGTTTACTCATATCAATAGCATAATCAACCAGCGAGCCATAATAATAAATCTCGGATGACAACACTTTCTCAAAACAATCATAATATGATATAACAAGATGGTATCTTGCTAGCCCTTTCTGAGACCGCAAAACATAAATGCAGAGCACCTTTAAAGACCAAGGACCGACTAGACATTGTAATTCATGGTAAAAGAGATCCAGTCAAGTCATACTCAATGTAAACTAACAGAGTAACAGTAATGAATGCAAATGACAACGGTGCTCTCCAACTGGTGCTTTTTAATAAGAGGATGCTGACTCAGCATAAAAGTAAATAGATAGGCCCTTCACAGAGGGAAGCAGGGATTTGTAGAGGTGCCAGAGCTCGGTTTTGAAACAGAGGTGAATAATATTTTGAGCGGTATACTTTCATTGTCAACATAACAACCAAGAGATGGCGATATCTTCCATGCTACACACATTATAGGCGGTTCCCAAAAAGAATGGTAAAGTATATACCCCCTTCCACCAACAAGCATCAATCCATGGCTTGCTTGAAACAACGAGTGCCTCCAACTAACAAGAGTCCCAGGGGGAGTTTTGTTTGCAATTATTTTGATTTAGTTTGCATAAAGCATGGGACTGGACATCCCGGTGACCAGCCATTTATCTCGCGAGTGAGGAGCGGAGTCCACTCCTCTTGAGAATAACCCGCCTAACATGGGAGATACAGAAAACCCTAGTTGATACATGAGCTATTAGAGCATACAAAATAGGATATTTTTTTGAAGGTTTAGAGTTTGGCACATACAAATTTACTTGGAACGGCAGGCAGATACCGTATATAGATAGGTATAGTGGACTCATGTGGAATAACTTTGGGGTTTAAGGAGTTGGATGCACAAGCAGTATTCCCTCTTAGTACAGGTGAAGGCTAGCAAAAGACTGGGAAGCGACCAGCTAGAGAGCGACAACAATCATTAACATGCATTAAAATTAATCAACACCGAATGCAAGCATGAGTAGGATATAATCCACCATGAACATAAATATCGTGAAGGCTATGTTGATTTTGTTTCAACTACATGCGTGAACATGTGCCAAGTCAAGTCACTTAAATCATTCAGAGGAGGATACCACCCTATCATACCACATCACAACCATCTCAATAGCATGTTGGCACGCAAGGTAAACCATTATAACTCATAGCTAATCAAGCATGGCATAAGAAACTATGATCTCTAGTTGTCATTGCAAACATGTTTATTCATAATAGGCTGAATCAGGAACGATGAACTAATCATATTTACAAAAACAAAAGAGGTCGAGTTCACACCAGCTTTTCTCATCTCAGTCAGTCCATCATAGATCGTCATAATTGCCTTTCACTTGCACGACCAAACGATGTGAATAATAATAATAGTGCACGTGCATTGGACTAAGCTGGAATCTGCAAGCATTCAATAAACAGGAGAAGACAAGGCAATATGGGCTCTTTTGTCAGATAAACAATAATGCATATAAGAGCCACTTCAACAATTTAATTATGGTCTTCTCCTATCGACCCCAAAGAAAAGAAAAGAAATAAAACTATTTTCACGGGAAAGCTCCCAACAAGCAAAAGAAGAACATGAAATCTTTTTGGGTTTTCTTTTTAATTACTACTACAAGCATGGAAATTAAACTAACTAAAAGTTACAACTATTTTTTTTTCTTAAGGTTTATTAAACACATAAGAAGAAAGCATAGAAAGGAAAATAAACTAGCATGGATGATACAATGAAAAAGTATGAGCACCGACATCTAGCAATGAGTGTGTGAACATAAATGTAATGTCGGTGAGAAATACGTACTCCCCCAAGCTTAGGCTTTTGGCCTAAGTTGGTTTATGGCCACGGCTGGCCTGGCGGATATCCATAATAATAGTTGGGGTCGTACAGAGAAGAAGAAGAGGAAGACTCCGATTGCCATTGGTTGACAATCATCTCCGGATCCCACTGATAATTAGATTGTCGTGAAGGATCAACTTGTGGTTCCGGCTCTGGATCCTCGGCTGGTGTAGGGTTCCGGTAGGCGTGGATAACCTTCAACGGAACAAGGTACGTGCCTGAAGATAAATCAAACAAAGAAGGACCAGGCAGGGTAATAGTCTCAGGATGATGCTTATTAAAGAACAATTGATATTTAAGCTCTCCTTCCCTATTCTTAACAATAAAATCATGTGCCACCATACTTTTATAATCTAGATAAAAACGAGGCAACACTTTTTCTTCCTTCTCATAATGCCTAATAGGTATGTTAAAATGTGCAGCTAGGCGTGAAGCATAGATGCCTCCAAAGATGGGGCCCTTTGTACGGTTCAGACTTAACCGTTTGGCAATAATGCCGCCCATACTAAAAGTGTTATCACTGTATAAACCTTGGATCAAAATAATAATATCAGGGATACTAAGGTTTCCACAGTTTCCGTGACCAATTAAACAACGACTAGCAAATAATGCAAAATAGTGTAAAACAGGAAAATGTATGCTAGTGATTCGTGCATCGGAAACCTTCCTTGTTTCCCCTACAGTGATAGTATCAATAAACCCCTCCACATCATCACGATGTGGTTCTTCTGTCTTGCCCTCAAAAGGGACTAAACAAATCCGACAAAAATCATAAAGTGACATCTCCTTATGCTCATCATATAAATGAAACTCCACCGTAGGTGGTGAGTTCCTAGAATGAAAATGAAAGTTTTGCACAAAGGTATTTGTGAGTAAGAGATACTGATCGCATTGGTTTTGGAGGAAAGCGGTGAGGCCTGCATTTTTAGCCAATTCATGAAAATCTTCATAAATCCCGGCTGCTCTCAAGAAATCATCGGAAGGCCATTCACATGCCCGAATCTCCGCGGTGCGAGGCAGATTATACTTAGGCTTTGGTGCCTTTTCCTTCGAGATTTGGCTCGTTGAGCCCCTCAAAAGTCTCCTCATCATTTTCTGAAAAATTCTAAATTTTTAGTAACTTCAAAATAAAAGTAGACCAAACTCAATAATATTGATAGCAACTACTCCTACAAGTGCCTAGGGCCTATATCATGCATCAAAACTACTTTTGACCATATAAATTTGACATGAAAGCTCAAGAACAGGGTCACCTAAGCAACAAAAATTTGCAATGAATAAAGCACTAGAACAAAAACTAATTAGACCAATGGAGGAGTCACATACCAAGGAACAATCTCCCCAAACAGTTTTGTGAGAGGTGCTTTGAGCAAGGAGATCGAAAATGGCAGCAAGATGAGCTAGAACTCGTGCTTGAGCTAGATATTCGTGTTTGTGAGAGGAAGATGAAGTGTGTGTGTGCAGGAATAAGTGGAGGAGGGCCACCGTGGGCCCACGAGGTAGGGGGGCGCGCCCTCCACCCTTGTGGGTAGGTGGTTGGCCCCCCTGCTGTGTTCTTTGTGCCAAATATTCTCAAATATTCTAGAAAAAAAATCATATTTAAATTTCAAGGCATTTGGAGAACTTTTATTTTCGAGGTATTTTTATATTGCACGGATAATCAGATAATAGATAGAAAAATATTTATTTTAATTTTATTTAATATAAATAACAGAAAGTAAAAGTGGGGTATAGAAGGTTGTGCCTTCTAGTTTCATCCATCTCATGATCATCAAAAGGAACCCACGAACAAGGTTGATCATGTCTTGTTAACGAACTCATTCCGAATAACATGGAACCGGAGAAATTTTGAATAACACTATGTTACCTCAACGGGGATATGCACATCCCCAATAGTAAGAATATCATATTTCTTCTTGACAGTAGGAAGAGGAAATTCAAAACCTCCAAATATAATCGATGGAATTTTTCCAATAGAATTGATACTATGAACTTGAGGTTGTTTCCTCGGAAAGTGTATCGTATGCTCATTGCCATTAACATGAAAAGTGACATTGCCTTTAGTGCAATCAATAACAGCCCCTGCAGTATTCAAAAAGGGTCTTCCAAGAATAATAGACATACTATCGTCCTCGGGAATATCAAGAATAACAAAGTCCGTTAAAATAGTAACGTTTGCAACTACAACAGGCACATCCTCACAAATACCGACAGGTATAGCAGTTGATTTATCAGCCATTTGCAAAGATATTTCAGTAGGTGTCAACTTATTCAAATCAAGTCTACGATACAAAGAGAGAGGCATAACACTAACATCGACTCTAAGATCACATAAAGCAGTTTTAACATAATTTCTTTTAATAGAGCATGGTATAGTGGGTACTCCTGGATCTCCAAGTTTCTTTGGTATTCCACCCTTAAAAGTATAATTAGCAAGCATGGTGGAAATTTCAGCTTCCGGTATCTTTCTTTTATTTGTAATAATATCTTTCATGTACTTAGCATAAGGATTGGTTTTGAGCATATCAGTTAATCGCATACGCAAAAATATAGGTCTAATCATTTCAGCAAAGCGCTCAAAATCCTCATCATCCTTTTTCTTGGATGGTTTGGGAGGAAAAGGCATGGGTTTCTGAACCCATGGTTCTCTTTCTTTACCATGTTTCCTAGCAACAAAATCTTTCTTATCATAACGTTGATTCTTTGATTGTGGGTTATCAAGATCAACAGCAGGTTCAATTTCTATGTCATTATCATTACTAGGTTGAGCATCATTATGAACATTATCATTAACATTACCACTAGTTTCAGGTTCGTTACCAGATTGAGTTTCAGCATCAGAAATAGAAATATCATTTGGATTCTCAGGTATTTCAACAATAGGATCACTAGAAGCATGCAAAGTCCTATCATTTTTCTTTTTCTTCTTTTTAGAAGAACTAGGTACATCTATATTATTTCTCTGAGAATCTTGCTCAATTCTCTTAGGGTGGCCTTCATGATACAAAGGTTCCTGAGTCATCCTACCAGTTCTAGTAGCCACTCTAACAGCATTATCATTATCTTTACTATTCAATTCATTGAGCAAATCATTTTGAGCTTTAAGTACTTGTTCTACTCGAGTGGTAACCATAGAAGCATGTTTACTAATAAGTTTAAGTTCACCTTTAACATTAGCCATATAATCACCCAAGTGTTCAAGCATATTTGAATTGTATTTCAATTGTCTACCAAAATAAGCATTAAAGTCTTCTTGCTTAGCCATAAATTTATCAAACTCATCTAAACATGGGCTAGCAAATTTAGTAAATGGGATTTCAGCTTTATCATATCTATAGAGAGAATTTACCTTTACTACCTGTGTCGGGTTATCAAGACCATGAGTTTCTTCAATAGGTAATGGATTAAGATTATATGTTTCTTCAACAGGCGGTAAATTAAGACCATGCATTTCTTCAATAGGAGGTAAATTCTTAACATCTTCAGCTTTAATACCTTTTTCTTTCATAGATTTCTTTGCCTCTTGCATATCTTCACGACTGAGAAATAGAATACCCCTTTTCTTCGGAGTTGGTTTAGGAATAGGCTCAAGAATTGGCTCCGGAGGTGTCCAATTATTTTCATTTGTCAACATATTATTCAATAGAATTTCAGCATCATCCGGTGTTCTTTCCCTGAAAACAGAACCAACACAACTACCCAGGTAATCTCTGGAGGCATCGGTTAGTCCATTATAAAAGATATCAAGTATTTCATTTTTCTTAAGAGGATGATCAGGCAAAACATTAAGTAATTGGAGAAGCCTCCCCCAAGCTTGTGGGAGACTCTCTTCTTCAATTTGCACAAAATTATATATATCCCTTAAAGCAGCTTATTTCTTATGAGCAGGGAAATATTTAGCAGAGAAGTAATAAATCATATCCTGGTGACTACACACACAACCAGGATCAAGAGAATTAAACCATATCTTAGCATCACCCTTTAATGAGAACGGAAATATTTTAAGGATATAAAAGTAGCGAGTTCTCTCATCTTTAGTGAACAGGGTAGCTATATCATTCAATTTAGTAAGATGTGCCACAACAGTTTCAGATTCATAACCATGAAAAGGATCAGATTCAACCAAAGTAATTATATCAGGATCAACAGAGAATTCATAATCCTTATCAGTAACAAAGATAGGTGAAGTAGCAAAAGCAGGGTCAGGTTTCATTCTAGCATTTAGAGATTGCTTACTCCATTTAGCTAATAACCTTTTGAGTTCATTTCTATTTTTGCAAGCTAGAATAGCTAAAGAAGCTTCTTGATCAAAAACATAACCCTTAGGAATAACAAGTGATTCTTCATCATCACTTTCATCAGTATCATCAGATTCAATATTTTCAATTTCTCTAGCTCTAGCAAGTTGTTCATCAAGAAAGTCACTAAGTGGCACAGTAGTATCAGGCATAGAGGTAGTTTCATCATAAGTATCATGCATAGCAGAAGTGACATCATCAATAACATGCGACATATCAGAACGAATAGCAGAAGCAGGTGTAGGTGTCGCAAGCTTACTCAAAACAGAAGGCGAATCAAGTGCAGAGCTAGATGGCAGTTCCTTACCCCCCTCGTAGTTGAGGGATAGATCTTGGTTTTTGGATCTCTCAAATTCTTCATAATGATAAGCAGATATATATCCCAAGTGACTCAAAGAATAAAGCTATGCTCCCCGGCAACGGCGCCAGAAAATAGTCTTGATAACCCGCAAGTATAGGGGATCGCAACAGTTTTCGAGGGTAAAGTATTCAACCCAAATTTATTGATTCGACACAAGGGGAGCCAAAGAATACTCTCAAGTATTAGCAGCTGAGTTGTCAATTCAACCACACCTGGAAACTTAATAACTGCAGCAAAGTGTTTAGTAGCAAAGTAATATGATAGTAGTGGTAACGGTAACAAAAGGTAATGGTAGTAAAAGCAATGTTTTTGGTATTTTGTAGTGATGATAGCAATAGCAACGGGAAAGTAAATAAGCGAAGAACAATATGTGGAAAGCTCGTAGGCAATGGATCAGTGATGGAGAATTATGCCGGATGCGGTTCATCATGTAACAGTCATAACCTAGGGTGACACAGAACTAGCTCCAGTTCGTCAATATAATGCAGGCACGTATTCCGAATATAGTCATACGTGCTTATGGAAAAGAACTTGCATGACATCTTTTGTCCTACTCTCCCGTGGCAGCGGGGTCCTTACGAAAACTAAGGGATTTTAAGGCCTCCTTTTAATAGAGAACCGGAACAAAGCATTAACACATAGTGAATACATGAACTCCTCAAACTACGGTCATCCCCGGTAAGTATTCCAATTATGTCACTTCGGGGTTAATGGATCATAACACATAATAGGTGACTATAGACTTGCAAGGTAGGATCAAGAACACTCATATATTGATGAAAACATAATAGGTTCAGATCTGAAATCATGGCACTCGGGCCCTAGTGACAAGCATTAAGCATAGCAAAGTCATAGCAACATCAATCTCAGAACATAGTGGACACTAGGGATCAAACACTAACAAAACTAACTCGATTACATGATAGATCCCATCCAACCCATCACCGTCCAGCAAACCTACGATGGAATTACTCACGCACGGCGGTGAGCATCATGAAATTGATAATGGAGGATGGTTGATGATGACGATGGCGACAGATTCCCCTCTCCGGAGCCCCGAACGGACTCCAGATCAGCCCTCCCGAGAGGTTTTAGGGCTTGGCAACGGCTCCGTATCGTAAAACGCGATGATTTCTTCTCTCTGATTTTTTCTCCCTGAAACTCCATATATGGAGGTGGAGTTGGAGTCGGAGAGGCAACAGGGGGCCCACGAGGTAGGGGGGCGCGCCCTAGGGGGGCAGGCGCGCCCCCACCCTCGTGGAGAGGTGGTGGGCCCCCTGGACTTCATCTTTTGTAGGTATTTTTCTTATTTTTTGAAAAGTGGCTCCGTGAAGTTTCAGGTCATTCCGAGAACGTTTGCTCCTGCACATAAATAACACCATGGTAATTCTGCTGAAAACAACGTCAGTCCGGGTTAGTTCCATTCAAATCATGCAAGTTAGAGTCCAAAACAAGGGCAAAAGTGTTTGGAAAAGTAGATACGTTGGAGACGTATCAGGTAGCACACAAAGTGTTCCTCTGGTAATCGGGAGTTGCATAATCTCATAGTCATAGGAACATGTATAAGTCATGAAGAAAGCAATAGCTATAAACTAAAACGATCAAGTGCTAAGCTAACAAAATGGGTCAAGTCAATCACATCATTCTACTAATGATGTGATCCCGTCAATCAAATGACAACTCATGTCTATGGCTAGGAAACTCAACCATCTTTGATCAACGAGCTAGTCAAGTAGAGGCATACTAGTGACACTATGTTTGAATATGTATTCACACATGTATTATGTTTTCGGTTAATAAAATTCTAGCATGAATAATAAACATTTATCATGATATGAGGAAATAAATAATAACTTTATTATTGCCTCTAGGGCATATTTCCTTCATTTACATGGTATCAGATATCGATCCACCTTTCCTTCCCTCGCCATGACAAACTCCGGCGGCCCACCGCCGCCTCCTCCCCTTCCTTCCTTTGGCAAATTGTCCAATGATGACCCACAAGTATAGGGGATCTATCGTAGCCTTTTTGATAAGTAAGAGTGTCGAACCCAACGAGGAGCAGAAGGAAATGATAAGCGGTTTTCAGCAAGGTATTTTCTGCAAGCACAGAAATTATCAGTAACAGATAGTTTTGTGATAAGGTAATTGGTAACGGGTAACAAATTGTAAAAGTAAATAAGGTGCAGCCCTCCCGAGGACACATGGGAATTATCGTCAAGCTAGTTTTCATCACGTTCATATGATTCTCGTTCGGTACTTTGATAATTTGATATGTGGGTGGACCGGTGCTTGGGTACTTCCCTTACTTGGACAAGCATCCCACTTATGATTAACCCCTATTGCAAGCATCCGCAACTACAACAGAAGTATTAAGTTAAACCTAACCATAGCATGAAACATATGGATCCAAATCAGCCCCTTACGAAGCAACTCATAAACTAGGGTTTAAACTTCTGTCACTCTAGCAACCCATCATCTACTTATTACTTCCCAATGCCTCCCTCTAGGCCCAAACAATGGTGAAGTGTCATGCAGTCAACGTTCACATGACACCACTAGATGGATGACAACATACATCACATCAAAATATCGAACGAATACCAAATGCACATGACTACTTATAGTAAGACTTCTCCCATGTCCTCAGGAACAAACGTAACTACTCACAAAGCATATTCATGTTCATAATCAGAGGGGTATTAATATGCATAATGGATCTGAACATATGATCTTCCACCAAGTAAACCAACTAGCATCAACTACAAGGAGTAATCAACACTACTAGCAACCCACAGGTACCAATCT
Organism: Triticum urartu; assembly: GCF_056163025.1. Classification (NCBI taxonomy): domain Eukaryota; kingdom Viridiplantae; phylum Streptophyta; class Magnoliopsida; order Poales; family Poaceae; genus Triticum; species Triticum urartu. The sequence continues at coordinate 93,968,858 of NC_141878.1, forward strand.
GAGGTTTGGATACAAAGATTGGATACAAGAGATGAACTAGGGTTTGAGATGAGATGGTGTTGGTGAAGATGTTGATGGAGATTGACCCCTTCCCGATGAGAGGATCGTTGGTGATGACGATGGTGATGATTTCCCCCTCCCGGAGGGAAGTTTCCCCGGCAGAACAGCTCCGCCAGAGCCCTAGATTGGTTCCGCCAAGGTTCCGCCTTGTGGCGGCAGAGTTTCATCCCGTGAGCTTGCTTATGATTTTTTTGTTGGATGAAAGACTCCATATAGACAAACATGGGCATCGGAGGGCCACCAGAGAGCCCACGAGGTAGGGGGCGCGCCCCCACCCTCGTGCACGGTGGGTGGCCCCCTCTGGTACTTACTTTGCCCAATATTTGTTATATATTATGAAAATAATTCCCGTGGAGTTTCAGGACTTTTGGAGATGTGCAGAATATGTCTCTAATATTTGCTCCTTTTCCAGCCCAGAATTCCAGATGCCGGCATTCCCCCTCTTCATGTAAACCTTGTAAAATAAGAGAGAAAAGGTATACATATTGTGACATAATGTGTAATAACAACCCATAATGCAATAGATATCGATATAAAAGCATGATGCAAAATGGACGTATCAACTCCCCCAAGCTTAGAACTCGCTTGTCCTCAAGCGAAAGCCGAAATCGAAAAATAGGTCCACATGTTTAGAGATAGAGGTGTCGATAAAATAAAAATACGGACATGAGGGCATCATGATCATTCTTAGAACAACACACACACACACACACTCACACACACATATATTGTCATATGATCTCTTATGCTAAAGTAACAATTCATTCACATACTCAAGTATGAATCAAAAACTTCATTGAAAACCAACAAACTATAATCTCAGTCATTGAAGCAATTGCAATTTATCATAAAATAGGAAAGAGTCAATATAAGAGCTTCTCAGCAAGTCCACATACTCAACCATCATTTAGTCTTTCACAATTGCTAACACTCACGCGATATTTTTTTGGTTATGAAGTTTTAATCGGACACAAAGAAAGATAGGGGCTTATAGTTTTGCCTCCCAACTTTTTACCTCAAGAGTAATGTCAACAATAATAGTTCATGAAAACCCACATCCAATTAGCAATATATATCTGGATCTTTCCAACACATTGTGCTTGCCAAAGGATAACATGTAAAAAGGAAAGGTGAAGATCACCATGACTCTTATATAAAGTAATAGACAAGCAATAAAAGATAAGCCCTTAGCAGAGGGAAGCAGAGGTTGTCATGTGCTTTTATGGCTGGATGCACGAAATCTTAATGTGAAAGAACGTCACTTTATATTGCCACTTATGATATGGACCTTTATTATGCAGTCCGTCGCTTTTATTTCTTCCACATCACAAGATCGTATAAAACTTATTTTCTCCACACTAATAAATCATACATATTTAGAGAGCAATTTTTATTGCTTGCAACGATGACAACTTACTTGAAGGATCTTAATCAATCCATAGGTAGATATAGTGGACTCTCATGGCAAAACTAGGTTTAAGGATATTTGGAAGCACAAGTAGTATCTCTACTTGGTGCACATAATTTGGCTAGCATAAGGGGGAAAGGCAAGCTCAACATGTTGGATGATCTATGCAAATATAATTTATCTCAGATGCAAGAAAACATAACCCATTACGTTGTCTTCCTTGTCCAACATCAAATCTTTAGCATATCATACGTTACTGAGTGCTCACAATCATAAAAGATGTCCAAGATAGTATATTTATATGTGAAAACCTCTCTTTGTTTATTACTTCCTATTAATTGCAACGATGACCAAAACTGTGTTTGTCAACTCTCAACAACTTTTATTCATCACACTCTTTATATGTGAAGTCATTACTCTCCATAAGATCCATATGATCTCTTTATTTCTTTTTATTTCTCCTCTTTTATTCTATTCCTTCAAGATCATAGCAAAATAATCAAGCCCTTGACTCAACACTAATCTTTATTATATATGGCTCACGGACTCGATTACATAGAAGGATCATAAAGCAAAACTCAAAACTAGATCATACTAAAACTTTATTCTACTAGATCAAGATATAACCAAATGGATCGAACTAAGAAAAACGGTAAAGATAAAAGTGTGATGGTGATACGATACCGGGGCACTCCCCCAAGCTTGGCAGTTGCCAAGGGGAGTGCCCATACCCATGTGTTTATGTTTCCTTCCCCGGGGGTGGTGATGATGGAGTTGTTGATGGCGTGTGCTTCTTCCTTAATTTGCGCTTGAGGATATAATTTTGCTCCCTTAGGTCCTCGATCTCCCGCTCAAGGCTTAATACCTTTTTGCATAGTTCTTGTTTGTTCTCCTGCAAGAGACGAAAAGGGATACACTCAATTTTAGGTTTCTTTGCTCTATTAGGGAGGCTTGACTATTTGAACTCCACATGCATGTCCCCAGGTTGAGGTAATGGGACTTCATCTTCATCTGAGCGCGTCTCCTCCTTTCCCCTAGGCTCATAGTCTTCTTCTTCCTTCGTGGTCCAACCACAATGCTCCACGTCCCCGTAGACCTTATTATCTGCAAGGTAATCAACCACATAGCTTTATCCCTCCGAATCTTGAGAAGACATATTGCTCTAATCTGCAGCAGAAACAACTCGAAACAAAGATAGAGGATATTTGCGTGATACGGTGGTCAAAACCTTTGGGATATTATATAATTAATTTTTACCGACCAAAAGAAGTATTGTGCAAGAAAACGAAGTCCGGAGGGCACACAGGGTGCCCACGAGGCAGGGGGCACGCCCTCCACCCTCGTGGAAGCCTCGTGTCCTTTCCGGACTACTTCTTAATTTCCTATTTTCTTAAATATTGCAAAACGGAGAAATATTGCCATTAGAACTATTTTGGAGTCGGTTTACTTACCGTACCACGTACATATTCCTTTTCGGAATCTGAAACATTCTGAAAAGTGTCCCTTATGTATTCCTCCGGGGTTACAATTTCAATAACATTAGTTTCAACATTTATGGAATTACCTGAGATATAATGTTTGATTCTTTGACCGTTCACCACCCTCAGATTTGTGCCTTCGAAGTTGTTGATTTTTATGGTACCGAAACAATAGACCTCCTCGATGATGTAAGGACCTTCCCATTTAGAGAGGAGTTTGCCTGCAAAAAATCTTAAACAAGAGTTGTATAACAATACATAATCACCTACATTAAACTCACGCTTTTGTATCATTTTATCATGCCATATTTTGACTTTTTCTTTAAACAGTTTGGCATTCTCATAGGCCTGGGTTCTCCATTCATCAGGTGAGCTAATGTCAAAAAGTCTCTTCTCACTGGCAAGTTTGAAGTTATAGTTGAGCTCTTTAATGACCCAATATGCCTTATGTTATAATTCAAGAGGTAAGTGACATGCCTTTCCATAAACCATCTTATACGGAGATATACCCATAGGATTCTTATATACAATTCTATAAGCCCATACTGCATCATCAAGTTTCTTGAACCAATTCTTTCTAGATCTATTAACAGTCTTTTGCAAAATTAATTTAAGCTCTATATCACTCAGTTCTACTTGACCACTAGACTGTATGTGATAAGGAGATGCAATTCTATGATTAACATCATACTTAGCAAGCATTTTACAGAAAGCATCATGAATAAAATGTGAACCACCATCATTCATTAGGTATCTAGGGACTCTAAACCTCGGAAAATAACTTCTTTAAGCATCTTAGAGGTGTTATGATCAGCACTACTAGTTGGAATAGCTTCTACCCACTTAGCGTAATCAACAGCAACTAAAATATGTGTATACCCATTAGAGGAAGGAAACGGTCCCATATAATCAAAGCCCCAAACATCAAATGGTTCAATAACAAGTGAATAATTCATAGGCATTTCTTGACGTCTACTAATATTACCAATTCTTTGACATTCATCACAAGATAAAAACAACTTACGGGCATCCTTGAAGAGAGTAGGCCAATAAAAACCGGATTGCAATACCTTATGTGCAGTTCTGTCTCCAGCATGATGTCCTCCATAAGCCTCAGAGTAACACTTGCATAGGATCTGTTCCTGTTCATGCTCAGGTACACAATGTCTAATAACACCATCTGTCGGGGATATACCCTGTGGTGTAACCCGGTTGGATGTATGACCCGGATGGAACTTGGCGATCACTGATGACCCGCTCGGATCTCTCCACTCACTGATGACCCGGCCAAGCCAGGTGGCTCATTGGTGACCCGGCAGGCGGGTCAGAGGAGTGACAAGACCCAGTAGGCGGTTCAAGGAAGGCCGGCTCGTGTTATGGTGGGCCGGCTTAAGAGGAAAGCATAAGGAATATTTCCTTACAAAGGAAGCAAGACTAGGACTCCACTTGTAATAGAGTAATTCTAACCCTAATAGGACTAGCCATGTATGCCACCCCTTCAACATATATAAGGAGGGGCAGGGCTCTCCAAGAGGGACATGTTCCACAAGTTTCACATGTTAGGTTTAGACAGACAAGTCAACAGCTCTCGAGATAGAGCACCCTTGTAATCGTGATCATCATCATCAATATCAATGAAGCAGAATGTAGGCTTTTACCTCCACTGTCAGGGGCTGAACCTGGATAAAATCTCGCGTTTCTCGTCCCGCTCAACCCCTCTCAAGCTATCACATAGATGCGTTGGCCTCACGACTAAGTCATTTCAACAAGGACATCTGCTGTGACAATTCCACGATAGTTGGCGACCATCGTGGGGCATGCGCACGGTGGTGTTAAAGTTCTTGGAGGGCACTCCTCCGGGGATCGAGGGATACACAATTCGCCGAATGAAGAAGAATTGGAAAATTCATTGTTTTTTTAAACAGATCGGCGGACAGAATCTACTATGCGTGGAAGTCGCTCAAGGCTGCGACGTCTTTGCTATTCCGCCGAGCACCGCCACCGGTCGCTGAGACCGATTGGGTTTTCCGCTGCGGCGATCATACTGCAGCACTACACCGAGGCCGGTTCGAACTTGTACTGCGCCGCTGTCAAATCTAAGCCGCCGTGTCCGATCCACCGGGTTGCTTTGGCTGCTCTACGTACAGCTGTCCAAGTCCGAGGTGATCAAAGACAGCTAAACACGCGTCAAGAGCATCATCTGTTGGTACAACGGTAACCGAAGCTGTTGCTTCAGCCCCGTGGAAGTTTCCGGATCGATCTAGCACACGCACAGGAATCAAGGGTCCGAGTGTTGATCAAACACAAAAAACGAAGCTTGATGGATTCCCTAGCTCTTGCACCTCAAGAGACATCAACTAGTACATCCATTGTACACGTATGAAATTCAAGGAAGGATTTAATAGCCAGCTCACACGCAGACCCCAAGATGGGTTAAAAATCAAAGTCTAGTGGGTTTTCTACAACGGTCCGGCCATGCTGTTGCCTGGCACGAGCGGCTAACCACCGCTGGACGTCTTGCCGCTCCTGTTACTCTGTCGTCCAAGGAAGGTTATGGAAAAATTGTGCATCGGCCACACGTGTAACAGTCAGAGTTATTGCCAAAGGATATGCGTGATCCGTCGAGTTATTCACGCAAAAAAAGGGAGGCCACGAGCCCACGACCTGGCAGACACGGATCGGGGATGGTCAAAACAACAATGACCAGGACGAGCACAGGGACGGGGGGATCGACTCGCACTCTGCAGGCCTCACCGCCCCGCCTCCGCCACTGGGTTCCACCCACGCCGGTGCGCCTTCGAGCCACCTGCCTCCGCCTGCGAGCCGTGCCAACGCGCCAAGCCGCCTCCCATGGCCGACCTCGAGCTCCGCGGCCGTCGCCCTTGCCGCGCCCCCACTCCGCTGTGGTCAGGCCACTGCTGGCCTGCGCCAGCTGCCCTTGAGCCGCCGTGCCTGAGCCGCGGATGCCTGCCCTTCTGCTCGTGCGCAGCCATGCTCCTCCCTGTTATCTTCACTGTCGCCATGGCCCTGGTACTGCTGGGTTCCGAGCCGCCGTGCTCTACTTCGTACACTACCTTGTGTCGCTGCTGTCGTTTCAAATCGCCAGTCAGCTCTGTTGAGCCGCCCAGCTCGGGCCCTGCCGTGACCTACCTCGCCTGCTGCGAGCTATCTTCGTTGCCTCGGGCCGCCGTTGCGGGCTCACCGGTGCGCTGCCGTTCCTCACGGCCATGGCTCCACCTCTGCCTGTACGACTCGGAGGAGGATCGGGCCGCAGGGACTCGGACTCTGACGCCGATGCGGTCTCTGCCTCTGCTGCAGCTGCGTTTGTGCCTCGACCTGCCCGGTTCGCCCGCGCCGTCGACTCGCCAGTGCGCGTTGGCTGCTGTACTCCAACACCGGCTCGCCGCGGCCCCCGGCTCATCTCAGCCTCCGTACGTCTTCGCTGACACGCCATCGGCTACCATGGAACCACGCTGAGTTGCCTTCGCTCACTGGCCTGCCATGCTGTTGGGCCATTCTAAGCCGCCATCAACCGCGAGCCGCCCTGCCGCTCTGAGCCGCCGTTACAAGCTCCGCCTTTATTACTGCGACCCGCCGTCTTTTTTAACGAGCTGCCCTGGTCCCGCCTCGCAGGCGCTTCTCCGTCCCTGCTTTGACCCGGACGGCTTCGAGCCTCCTCGGCCGCAGAGCCGGTCATACCTGCGAGTTGTCTTGCCGAGCCGCTACTGCAACCACGTTGTGATGCCTTCGTTGGTTGGGTCAGATGCTTGTTCTCTGAATGTTTTGTGAAATTGCTATACCGTGGCTTCAGAAAAGTACAGGATGGAGCGTATAAATTGGACCCACATCAGTACAAAAGGCAGTACGGAGTACTATCATTACTACGGGCAAAGATTCTACAAACAGATCATCTGTCATTTAAGAGAAATCAGGTGATATGCATCTAAGTCTATTTTATTAGCACATATTGTTGTTTGTCAAAAAACAATTACTTTGATCCGTATATTTTGATATGCAGGATAGTTATTTATTATAAACGTGGTTTATGCCATGGGTGTGGAGTATGGGCTGACAATATTCCGCCCGGCGATAGTCCGTAACATATTACCCGATGAATGGACGCGCACAAGCCGCTGCCCGTGCGGCCCGGTCTACATCGATCTGCAGGGATCACATTTGCTCGTTGTTAAATGGACATGTGCAAACCATTGCCCCTGCGATCTGGTCTACATCAACACAACGCGACTGACTCGCTTGATCGTGCGGTTTACCGCGCCTGCAATCAACTTCACCCCTCCGTGCGGTTTACTGTGCCGACTCTCCTGTGCCGGCTTACAACGCCGTGGCCGGCTCATCTGTCTGCTGCCCCGGCCGACTCAGCCATGATTGATTTCAGCTTCACCATGGTGATCATCAACTCTGCGGTGATAATTACTGACCTGACGCATCAGGTGAAGTCCATTCAGCATATTTTTATATATTATATATTCCTTTCTTTAAAAGAGCAATTACTCCGGTTTGCAAGTTGTCCCATGCAGGATTCAAACCGGTCTATATCACAGTTAATTATGAAGAATCTCAAGCCAACTCCTCAAGTCGCCTTGAGACTCGGGAGCTACGATGACATGACTCAGTAAATAATTGCCAGTTTAAAGCAGATTCAAGAACTCCGGGTCATTGGAGGGAAAAATAACCCGGCCCCGGAGACTACTGCTATATTGATAAAAATTTAAAGGTCGTTAGAAAATTTCCGGTCCAAAATGAAGAATGCCGGTTTAAAATTCGGCTCAAGGTAAACCTGTCTCCCACCTCTCAATATCCGGTTTGAAATTCCGGTTTAAAAAGAATTCATCTCTCGCAAGTTCGAGTTTTCAGGAAAAATTATAGGGACCAAAGAGAGTTTGTTGCACAGCACAACTCAAACATAGGCACCCGGCGAGCATAGCTCAGAAACATATCACTTGGGAGCTTCTGGCTTATTGAGCTAAGCTATGATTACCCTTTGATCCGGCTCATAGCCACAGTTACAGGTCATTTGGGGGCTTCCTGTTCAAACATAGGTCGTATTCGAACCAAAGAGAACATAGCTGTCGGTACCCTCTTGATCGGCGCAATGCCAAACTCACTAGAGGGCTTCTTGATCGTATTCGAATCATAGCTTAAACCCTTTTGGGTCCGACTTGGATCATATTCGAATCAGGGTCGTTAAAAACCGATCAAGGTCATTTAGGGGCTTCCTATTCAAACATAGGTCGTATTCGAACCAAAGAGAACATAGCTGACGGTACCCTCTTGATCGGCGCATCGCCAAAGCCACTGGGGGCTACATGATCGTATTCGAATCCTAGCTTAACCCCTTTGGTCCGGTTTACTAATCGTATTCGAATCAGAAGCCTCAAATTCTTCTTTCTATTTTGCTTAAGTTTTTTGAAAACAGTCTTTTGGGTTTGTCTTGAGACTTTTTGTTCATATCTGAAGCATATATGTGGTTTCGATTAACCCGGCTTGACTTTGGGTGATAAGTCGCCATATATGACAATCATAAACATTTGGAAGTTTTTGGCTTCTAAAGATTGGGTTATCACCCTTACTGCACATGTATCCTAAACCAGCAATACGATTCAATATCATAGGAATCGGTTTTTCAAATCGGATTATATTATTCAAATCTTTAATAGCCAACATGTCTGGATTTTTCTTATGGTTATCAATAACCAATATTACGATTGAGGTTTTCAAAGTTGCTTTAGCGCAATGGATATCATTTTATCAATGGATATAATTTATTCTACAATGGAAGGAATAGTCCTGAGTCGCTGCAGGCTTATGACCCGGCACTTGGGGGCTAGATTATTCAAGTTGAGATTACATCAAATATGCGAGTCCCATGTCACTGCCAGCATGTACCATGGCACTTGGGGGCTAATGCAAAGTCATTTTTTACTGGCCTTATTATTGAAGACCCGACTCATCACATCATAATGAGCCGGCCCTTGGGTGCTACCAATTGCTCCTGTCAAAAATTCAAGATACACAAGCCTCAGTCCATTATATTAAAGGATCAACTTCTCAGTTGATAAAGCACAAGGCTCTTAATCTTGTGGACGTGGGTTCAAGCACCATGATGGGGGTTACATCATATGATATTATTGTCAATGAAGTATATATAAAGTCCCAGCTCAGTATTATCTTATTAAGCCAGCCCGTGGGGCTACACGTTGCTGCTCAAAATCTACATGATCATATCTACAAATTCCCTGCTCATTGTTGCATAATGACCCGGCCCTTGGGGGCTACACTTGTTGAAATTTTTATGAGCATCAGGCAATTACAAGTCCCAGGTTGCTGCAAGCATGACAACCCGGCACTTGGGGGCTACGCATATGGAGTATTCAGTATGTACTAGTGACTGAGATGAACAACATGGATTTCTTCAAAGTGGCAATATTTATATTGAAGAAAGTCTTAAAGCCATCACTTTGTTCTGCTCAAGACTTGGGGGATACATGTAATATGGATATAAGGGAGAAAAAATCTTCAAATTCTCAGTTTTGAGTAAAAAATCATGACCCGGCATTGGCAACAATCATAACCCGGAATTATCAGTTTTTATAACCCGGTGATTTTGGAAGTCGTAGCTCAGCAAGATCTACAAGCCGACTGAATATCAGTTGAATATTTCAGAACCAATATTTTTGTCAAGTCAGAGCATTGAAGGCCGAATCAAATGGATTATTTATTCATTTACAACATTTCTTCTACAAGCAAGTTGATTATGAAGCCGGCCTATTGACCCGGATTTTCTATAAGGAGGAAATGACAAGGACTTAAGGATGATCAGGTGCCGCCTTACAAGAATATTTAACCCGGATCACAACCTGTCAATTTTCTCTTGTTTTTATATTGCAGATCAGTTTAACATGGATAAATCCAAATTAAACTGGGGGCTAATGTCGGGGATATACCCCGTGGTGTAACCCGGCTGGATGTATGACCCGGATGGAACTTGGAGATTCACTGATGACTCGCCCGGATCTCTCCACTCACTGATGACCCGGCCAAGCCAGGTGACTCATTGGTGACCCGGCAGGCGGGTCAGAGGAGCGACAAGACCCAGTAGGCGGTTCAAGGATGGCCGGTGTAACGCCCCGGACACACCCGCCGGTGGTTGTTACTCCTGGCGGGATCTAGACTGGCCCCACAGATCAATACTAGTCTTTTCTGTGCACTTTGTCCTCACTCGTGCGCACCCGGGAGCAACTCCCGGTCGGTCATCCATCCTGAAATTACTCCAAGCTGAGCACGCTTAACTTTGGAGTTCTGTCCGAATGGGCTTCCGAAAAAGAAGGAATTCTTTATTGATATGATTAGTCTATCATCCCTATTAAGCGATGCTATCACATACACCCCACTCAGAGGAACCAGCGTCCTCGTCGGGCCACAGGAACGTTCCCTCTTGGCACTTACGTCCGTGCATCCAGTCCAGTACAAGTGCCATGCCGGGTGCCACGACGGGTCACAAACATCATGAACAACATGACCGTGCACCTGTCCGCAAACATCCGTGTAACCGCGAGGGTCGGCTCTGATACCAACTTGTAACGCCCCGGACACACCTGCTGGTGGTCGTTACTCCTGGCGGGATCTAGACTGGCCCCACAGATCAATACTAGTCTTTTCTGCGCACTTTGTCCTCACTCGTTCACACCCGACACTTTGTCCTCACTCGTGCGCACCCGGGAGCAACTTCCCGGTCGGTCACCCATCCTGAAATTACTCCAAGCTGAGCACGCTTAAGTTTGGAGTTCTGTCCGAATGGGCTTCCAGAAAAGAAGGAATTCCTTATTGATATGAGTAGTTGATCATCCCTATTAAGCCAGGCTATCACAGCCGGCTCGTGTTATGGTGGGCCGGCTTAAGAGGAAAGCATAAGGAATATTCCCTTACAAAGGAAGCAAGACTAGGACTCCACTTGTAATAGAGTAATCCTAACCCTAATAGGACTAGTCATGTAAGCCGCCCCTTCAAAATATATAAGGAGGGGCAGGGCTCCCCAAGAGGGACGGGTTCCACAAGTTTCACAAGTTAGGTTTAGACAGACAAGTCAACAGCTCTCGAGATAGAGCACCCTTGTAATCGTGATCATCATCATCAATATCAATGAAGCAGGATGTAGGATTTTACCTCCACCGTGAGGGGCTGAACCTGGGTAAAACCTCGTGTCTCTCGTCCTGCTCAACCCCTCTCAAGTTACCACATAGATGCGTTGGCCTCACGACTTAGTCCTTTCAACAAGGACATCTGCCGTGACAATTCCACGACACCATCTACTCCTTCTTTATAAAGGTGTGGGTCATCCCAAAAGTAATGTCTTAAATCATAGAAGAACTTTTTCTTTTGCTGGTATGTGAAACTAGGTGGTATAAATTTAGCAACAATATAATTAGCATAATCAGCATACCATGGAGCAGTACGAGAAGCATTTATGACAGCTAATTGTTCATCGGGAAAGCTATCATCAATAGGTAGTGGGTCATCAAGAGCATTTTCTAACCTAGACAAGTTGTTTGCAACGGGGTTCTCAGCTCCCTTTCTATCAATAATATGCAAATCAAATTCTTGTAGCAAAAGAACCCACCTAATAAGTCTAGGTTTAGCATCTTTCTTTTCCAGAAGATATTTAATAGCAGCATGATCAGTGTGAATAGTTACTTTAGAATCAACAATATAAGGTCTGAACTTATCACAAGCAAATACAACTGCTAAAAATTCTTTTTCAGTAGTGGCATAATTTCTTTGGGCACTGTCTAGAGTTTTACTATCATATTGAATAATGTTTAATTTCTTATCAACTCTTTGTCCTAGAACAACCCCTACAACATAATCACTAGCATCATACATAATTTCAAATGGTAAATTCCTATCAGGAGGCTGAACAATAGGTGCAGAAATCAAAGCTTTCTTAAGTATTTCAAATGCTTCTACACAATCATCATCAAGGGCAAAAGGGACATTTTTTGTAAGAGATTAGTTAGAGGCCGAGAAATTTTAGAGAAGTCCTTGATGAACCTCCTATAAAAACCGGCATGACGAAGGAAACTTCTTATACCTTTTATGTCCTTAGGACACAACATCTTTTCAATAGCATCAACTTTAGCTTTATTAACTTCAATACCTCTTTCAAAAATTTTATGACCCAAGACAATACCTTCATTAACCATTAAGTGGTACTTCTCCCAATTCAAGACAAGATTAGTTTCTTCACATCTCTGCAAAACTCGATCAAGGTTGCTTAAGCAATCATCAAAAGAAGTTCCGTAAACGGAGAAATCATCCATGAAAACCTCAACAATCCTTTCACAAAAGTCAGAGAATATAGCAGTCATACATCTTTGAAAGGTAGAAGGTGCATTACATAAACCAAAAGGCATACGTCTATAAGCAAAGGTACCGAAAGGGCAAGTAAAAGTTGTCTTTTCTTGATCCTCTTTTTACACATGTATTTGAGAGAAACCAGAATAACCATCTAGAAAGCAAAAATGTGTATGCTTGGATAATCTTTCTAGCATTTAATCAATAAAAGGTAAAGGGTAATGATCCTTTTTAGTAGCTTTATTTAATTTACGGAAATCAATTACCATTCTATAACCTGTAACAATTCTTTGTGAGATCAATGCATCTTTATCATTAGGAACAATAGTAATACCTCCCTTCTTAGGGACACAATGGATAGGACTTACCCACTGACTATCAGTAACGGGATAAATTATACCTGCCTCCAGAAGCTTTAGTATTTCTTTTCTTACCACTTGTTTCATATTAGGATTTAACCGTCATTGGTGATCAACAACCGGTTTCACGTCTTTCTCCAATTTTATTTTGTGCTGGCATAGAGTGGGACTAATGCCCTTAAGATCATCAAGAGTATATCCAATAGCAGCACGATGCTTCTTCGGAGTTTTCAATAATTCATTTTCTTCATGCTCTGAAAGGTTAGCACTAATGATAACAGGATATATCTCTTTCTCATCAAGATAAGCATATTTAAGAGTATTAGGTAAAGGTTTAATCTCAAACACGGGATCACCCTTAGGTGGAGGAGGATCCCCTAGGATTTCAACAGGCAAGTTGTGTTTCAAAGTAGGTCCCCATTTAAAGAATACTTCATCTATTTCCCTTCTTTCATTCATAAACATACCATTTTCATGGTCTAGCAAATATTGTTCTAAAGGATCACTAGGAGGCACGTCAATAGAAGCAAGACCAATAATTTCATCTTTACTAGTCAATTCTTTATCATGGGGTTGTCTACGAAATTTGGCAAAATTAAACTCATGAGACATATCCCCTAAACCAACAGAAACAATATCCTTATTGCAGTCTATCTTAGCATTAACAGTATTCAAGAAGGGTCTACCAAATATAATGGGACAAAAGTAATCTTGTGGGGAACCAAGAACAAGAAAATCAGCAGGATATTTAACTTTCCCACATAAGACTTCAACATCTCTAACAATCCCAACTGGTGAAATAGTATCTCTATTGGCAAGCTTAATTGTAACATCTATCTCTTCTATCTCAGCAGGTGCAATATCATGCATAATTTCTTTATATAAGGAATGAGGTATTGCACTTGCACTAGCACCCATATCACATAAGCCATGATAGCAATGATCTCCTATTTTAACAAAAATAACAGGCATGCCTATGCTACCTCTTTTAGCACTGCGTTGGTTTTCCCCGAAGAGGAAGGGATGATGCAGCAAAGTAGCGTAAGTATTTCCCTCGGTTTTTGAGAACCAAGGTATCAATCCAGTAGGAGGCTACGCGCGAGTCCCTCGTACCTGCACAAAACAAATAAATCCCCGCAACCAACGCAAATAGGGGTTGTCAATCCCTATAGGGCCACTTACGAGAGTGAGATATGATAGATATGATACGATAATATTTTTGGTATTTTTATGATAAAGATGCAAAGTAAAATAAAGGCAAAGTAAATAGCAAAGTAAATAACTAAGTAGTAGGAGATTGATATGATAAAGATAGACCCGGGGGCCATAGGTTTCACTAGTGGCTTCTCTCGAGAGCATAAGTATTCTACGGTGGGTGAACAAATTACTGTTGAGCAATTGACAGAATTGAGCATAGTTATGAGAATATCTAGGTATGATCATGTATATAGGCATCACGTCCGAGACAAGTAGACCGACTCCTGCTTGCATCTACTACTATTACTCCACTCATCCACCGCTATCCAGCATGCATCTAGAGTATTAAGTTAAAAGCAGAGTAACGCCTTAAGCAAGATGACATGATGTAGAGGGATAGACTCATGCAATATGAAGAAAACCCCATCTTGTTATCCTCGATGGCAACAATACAATATGTGCCTTGCTGCCCTTACTGTCACCGGGAAAGGACACCGCAAGATTGAACCCAAAGCTAAGCACTTCTCCCATTGCAAGAAAGATCAATCTAGTAGGCCAAACCAAACTGATAATTCGAAGAGACTTGCAAAGATAACCAATCATACATAAAATAATTCAGAGAAGATTCAAATATTATTCATAGATAGACTTGATCATAAACCCACAATTTATCGGTCTCAACAAACACACCGCAAAATAAGATTACATCGAATAGATCTCCACAAGAGAGGGGGAGAACATTGTATTGAGATCCAAAAAGAGAGAAGAAGCCATCTAGCTACTAACTATGGACCCGTAGGTCTGAAGTAAACTACTCACACTTCATCGGAGAGGCTATGGTGTTGATGTAGAAGCCCTCCGTGATCGATGCCCCCTCCGGCGGAGCTCCGAAATAGGCCCCAAGATGGGATCTCGTGGATACAGAAAGTTGCGGCGGTGGAATTAGGGTTTTGGCTCCTGTTCTGATCGTTTGGGGGTACGTGGATATATATAGGAGGAAGAAGTACGTCGGTGGAGCAACAGGGGCCCCACGAGGGTGGAGGGCGCGCCTGGGGGGGGGGGGGGGTAGGCGCGCCCCCTACCTCGTGGGCTCCTGTTACGTGGCTTGTCGTAGGGTCCAAGTCTCCTGAGTTGTATTCGGTGAGAAAATCACGTTCCCGAAGGTTTCATTCCGTTTGGACTCCGTTTGATATTCCTTTTCTTCGAAACCCTAAAACAGGCAAAAAACAACAATTCTGGGCTGGGCCTCCGGTTAATAGGTTAGTCCCAAAAATAATATAAAAGTAGATAATAAAGCCCAATAATGTCCAAAACGGTAGATAATATAGCATGGAGCAATCAAAAATTATAGATGCGTTGGAGACGTATCAAGCATCCCCAAGCTTAATTCCTGCTCGTCCTTGAGTAGGTAAATGATAAAAACAGAATTTTTGATGTGGAGTGCTACTTGGCATAATTTTAATGTAATTCTTCTTAATTGTGGTATGAATATTCAGATCCGAAAGATTCAAGACAAAAGTTCATATTGACATAAAAATGATAATACTTCAAGCATACTAACTAAGCAATTATGTCTTCTCAAAATAACATGGCCAAAGAAAGTTCATCCCTACAAAATCATATGGTTTAGTCATGTTTCATTTTCGTCACACAAGAATGCTATCATCATACACAACCCCGATGACAAGCCAAGCAATTGTTTCATACTTTAGTAATCTCAAACCTATAAACTTTCACGCAATATATGAGCGCGAGCCATGGACATAGCACTATAGGTGGAACCGAATATAATGAGGGGGG
Organism: Triticum urartu; assembly: GCF_056163025.1. Classification (NCBI taxonomy): domain Eukaryota; kingdom Viridiplantae; phylum Streptophyta; class Magnoliopsida; order Poales; family Poaceae; genus Triticum; species Triticum urartu. The sequence goes on from NC_141878.1 coordinate 93,984,532, forward strand.
TTATGTGGAGAAGACAAAAAAGGAGAAAGTCTCACACCAACGAGGCTAATCAATAGGCTATGGAGATGCCCACCGATTGATGTTAATTCAAGGAGTAGGGATTGCCATGCAACGGATGCACTAGAGCTATAAATGTATGAAATCTCAACAAAAGAAACTAGTGGGTGTGCATCCAACTTGCTTGCTCACGAAGACCTAGGGCACTTGAGGAGGCCCATCGTTGGAATATACAAGCCAAGTTCTATAATGAAAAATTCCCACTAGTATATGAAAGTGACAAAACAAGAGACTCTCTATCATGAATAGGAACCCGTGGTATTGCCTCTGGATGAACAGGACCCCGGTCGATCAAGCCGGTTAGGGCTGGATGAACAGGACCCCGTGGAGGGCAGGATGAACAGGACCACCCCCTGGAGGGCAGGATGAACAGTAGACGGTGGATGGCTGGATGAACAGTAGCCCGTGGAGGGGTGGTTGAACAGGAGCCCGTGGAGAGGGCTGGTTGAACAGTAGCCGGTGGAGTAGCGCGTGGTGGAGGCTGGATGAACAAGAGCCCATGGATGAACAGTCGCAGGTGGAGGCTGGAGGAGGTCAAGGGTGGATGAACAGTAGCCCGTGGAGGCTGGAGGGGGTCGACGGTGGAGATGAACAGTATCCCGTGGAGTCCCGTTTTGCGGTACGCCACACCCCTCCCGATGAACAGGACCCCCGTTTCGACCGTAGCGCTCCAACACAAGTACGTTTCCTCCGTTTTGCGGTACGCCACACCCCTCACGATCAACAGGACCCCCATTTCGACCGTAGGAGGTCCGTTTCCTCTGTTTTGCGGTACGCCAGACCCCTCCCGATGAACAGGATCCCGTTTTGAACGTGGCCGGTCGAACACAAGGCCGTTTCCTCCGTTCTGAAGTACGCCAGGCCTCGTTTCCATCGGCTATTTCGTCCAAGCCCTCCCGATGAACACGACGACGCATTCCGTTCTGACCCAGCCGGTTGGCTCTCCATGAACACGACGACGACGCTGTTTCTCCGTTCCGACCCAGCCATGTACACAAGCTCTGGCCCTACATATGCGCGAGTAGGCGTTCGAGACCCCGCCCGTATGTACGTACGTGTCCGTATTTACTTTCTTGCACCCTAGCCGCTGTAAGTACGTGTACATGCTACGTGCGCGCCTCTACTACGACACGTGCGCGCCTCTACATTGATCAGTATGTACGTACACGTTCGCGACCAGAATGACAACGCTACATACGCTTCGACCAGGGGGGTCCCGACTGTCAGGCACTTCCTTGCGTGCGAAGATGTAGCTGGTGGGTCCCAGCAGTCAGGGGGGCGAATCATTTTTTTGTTTTTTTCCCGAACGCACTTCCTTGCGTGCGAAGATGTAGCTGGTGGGTCCTAGCAGTCAGGGGGAAACGTTTTTTTTCATGAAATACGGTGGCCCGTCCGGTGGGTCCCCGCTGTTAGGTGGAGGAATAATTATTTTGCGCGTAATAAGGAGGCACTTCCTTGCTGCGGCCGTCGACCCAGCTGTCAGTCTCTCCACGTACAGTCCACATCCGATGGAAGCCGTTCCTTAATCACGTTGACCACGCCGCGCCGAGAGCACCAGGGCGGTGGACGACGGCGAGGCCTAGGAAGGGGACAACGCGGTGCCGGGGAAGACACGGTAGTGGATGCCCACACGTAGAGGAGTATGAGGGTTCACTGGTTCGCTGCAGTGTGAGGCTGTCGTCGCCGCAGAATAACAGGGGGTGTGGGTGAGTAGAGGGATGGCCTGGCCATCGGTGGGAATAGTAGGGGTGGTGAGGCCTCCGGGGCAGCAGGCAGGAGCATGCGGCACGACCAGCGCTGCTTTGGGCGGCTGGAGCAACAAGACCAGAGGTTGAAGAAGCACTACGGCCGTTGGATGGACATCGTACGGTCACTCGAGCTAGAATCATTCATATTGACTAAGTTGATAAAGCACTCCGTCCCCGTCAACTTAGTAGGCCCACAAGTCAGCCTCCCACCAAGGTGGGTCCCAACTAGCAGGAGGAGTATTCATTTTTTTTGTGCGTAATAAGGAGGCACCTCCGGTGGGTCCGAGCTGACAGCGGGGGAAACGTTTTTTCGCGAAATACGTTGGCCCATCCGGTGGGTCCCAGCAGTCAGGGGGGAAACGTTTTTTCACCAAATACTGTGGCCCGTCCGGTGGGTCCTCGCTGTCAGGTGGAGGAATAATTATTTTCCGCGTAATAAGGAGGCACTTCCTTGCGGCTGCCGTGGACCTAGCTGTCAGCCTCTCCACGTATAGTACTCTTCCGATGGAAGTCATTCCTTGACCACATTGACCACGCCGCGCCGAGAGCACCAGGGTGATGGACGATGGCGAGGCCTAGGAAGGGGACGACGCGGAGCTGGGGAAGACGCGGCAGCGGATGTCCGCGTGGAGAGGAGTATGAGGGTTCACTGGTTCGGCTGCGGTGTGAGGCTGCCGTCGCCGCAGAATAACAGGGGGTGTGGGTGAGTGGAGGGATGCCCTGGCCAGCGGCGGGAGTAGTAGGGGGCGATGAGGCCTGCGCAGCAGCACAGCCGGCCACGGGAGGCAGGAGCAGGCGGCACGACCGGCGCTGCTTTGGGCGGCTGGAGCAAGAAGACCAGAGGTTGAAGGAGCACGACAGCCGTTGGATGGACATCGTACAATCAGTGCAGCTAGAATCGTTTATATTGACTAAGTTGACAAAGCCCTTGGTACGCGCCAACTTAGTAGGCCCACAGGTCAGCTTCCGAAACGGTGCGCCCCAGATGACAGGGGGAGGAATCATTTTTTGGGCGGGTGAAGCTAGAATATCCGAGATTGAAGAAGAAGCATGGCATCCGTTGGATGGACATCCAATGGCCACTGCTGCTAGAAGCATGTGTTGACTATAAGTTGACAAAGCCTTGCATACGCGTCGACTCTTTTTTTTGGGGACGCGTCAACTTAGTAAGACCACAAGTGTGTGGCAGAGAACTTATAGCCCATTTGAGATTTGTAACAATGTGCAACCAATTTTTGAATTCTAATGGAATTTGCTGCAGCCCATTTACAGATTGTTAAAAGTACAACCAATTTCAACCAACCATTCAAAACAGAATTCAATAAAATTTCCCACATTTTGATGGGATCCAAAATATTTTTATCCCGAAATTTCTTGTTAGATTAAATACAATTTCAATATAAATTTATATTACGTAAAAATCCAACGAAACATTGCGGTCGCAAAAATTAATGAAATTAAAATTTTCAATATCCAAAAATAATATTTTATAAAGTAATTACGTGTTTGGTGCATTTTTTATAGTTACTGTCCAGTTTTTATAATTGCATCCCATTTATTTTTTCTTAAAGTCCATTTTCTTGTTAAGCCCAATGCATCCCTCCTAGGAAAGATTTGCAGCCCAGCGGGGCGGAGAATAACAACTTGACCTTACCTGGGTATTCCTAAAAAAGTATAGCTGGGCTAGCCATTTTCAGCTTAAAAAAATTAATATCTGGGCTGGATATCTAGCCTGGGCTAGATGGGCCACAGCCCGCCCAGTTAATAGCTGCAACGATGTTTTTGTTGTTGTTCATAGGAGAAAAATTAATATCTGGGCTAAACATCTCTCAAGAAAAACTCCGAAGTGCTCACACCTCAAAAACACAAATACTTCTCGAACTGCTTGGTCCCAGCTGTCGGCCGCTTCTTGTGCAATTCTCTCGTTTATTGACTACATAGGTTGACAATGGTGTGGGACCCTGATGTTAGGAAACCAGGAGGAAACAAAAAAAATATTGTTTTATATACTAATAAGGAGGCACTTGCGTACGTGCAGCTATGGCCCTGGTGGGTCCCCACTGTCATCCACTCCAAGTAAAGTCATCTCCTCATCCTCATGTCCGTTGACCATGTTGACAATGCAAGACGGCGGCGCCACGGCGAGCGCAACAACAAGGACGATGGAGAGGGCCTCGTGGGCCCTACGGATGGTCTGATACAGCACCCACTGCTCATTCGGGAAGCCAGGATCATAGGGCCACATGTCCACGACGGCATTGTCGTTCGCTTGTTCACCGGTGCTCGTTGAGGAGACAGAGGTTGCAGCACAGGTCCTCCTGCGCTGGTAGCTCTTCCGCCATTAGGGCATCGAAGTGCGGCCGCACCTGTTGTAACACCCACGATGCGGCTATATCTCCCACGTGTCGAAGCACGACTTAGAGGCATAACCGCATTGTAAGCAATGTCGCACGAGGGGTAATCATTACACATCCCATGTACTGAATAAGGAAAGAGGAACATAGTTGGCTTACAATCGCCACTTCACACAATACATGAATAAAGCATTACATCATCTAGATACAAACAAGGTCCGACTACGGAACCAAAATAAAAGAGGACTACCCCTAATGCTACAGATCCCCAATCGCCCCAACCGGGCTCCACTACTGAACAACTGGAAACGGAAACAACATAACGAACACGATCTTCATCGAGCTCCTCCTTGAGCTCGGTTGCGTCACCTGCACGGTATCATCGGCACCTGCAACTGGTTTTGGAAGTAAACTGTGAGTCACGGGGACTCAGCAATCTCACACCCTCGCGATCAAGACTATTTAAGCTAATAGGTAGGGTAAAAGGTATGAGGTGGAGCTGCAGCAAGCACTAGCATATATGGTGGCTAACTTACGCAAATGAGAGCGAGAAGAGGAGGCAAAGCACGGTCGAGAATCTATGATCAAGAAGTGATCCTAGAGTACTTACGTTCAAGCATAACTCCAACACCGTGTTCACTTCCCAGACCCCGTCGAGAAGAGACCATCACGGCTACACACGCGGCTGATGCATTTTAATTAAGTTAAGTTTAAGGTTATCCACAACCAGACATTAACAAATTCCCATCTGCCCATAACCGCGGACACGGCTTTCAAAAGATCAAATCCCTGCAGGGGTGTCCCAACTTAGCCCATCACAAGCTCTTACGGTCAATGAAGGATATTCCTTCTCCCAAGACAACCCGATCAGACTCAGAATCCCGGTTACAAGACATTTCGATAATGGTGAAACAAGACCAGCAAGACCACCCAGATGTGCCGACAAATCCCGATTTGAGCTGCACATATCTCGTTCTCAGGGCACACCGGATGAGCCAGACGTCGGGTAGGCCAGCCCAGAGTTGGCCCTGGTAGCCCCGGACATCGCTCAGGTTGGACCAACACTTAGAGAAGCACTGGTCCCGGGGGGGGGGGGGGTTAAAATAAAGATGACCCTTGAGTCTGCAGAACCCAAGCGAAAGATCATGGATGTCGCCTAGAGGGGGGGGGGTGAATAGGCGCTTTAAAATAATTACGGTTTAGGCTTGAACAAATGCGGAATAAACCTAGCAGTTAATTTGTCAAACACAAAACCTACAACAACTAGGCTCACCTATGTGCAACAACAACTTATACTAAGCAAGATAAACAACTATGTGATAGCAAGATGTATGACAAGAAACGATACGGCTATCACAAAGTAAAGTGCATAAGTAAAGGGCTCGGGTAAGAGATAACCGAGGCACACGGAGACGATGATGTATCCCGAAGTTCACACCCTTGCGGATGCTAATCTCCGTTTGGAGCGGTGTGGAGGCACAATGCTCCCCAAGAAGCCACTAGGGCCACCGTAATCTCCTCACGCCCTCGCACAATGCAAGATGCCGTGATTCCACTAAGGGACCCTTGAGGGCGGTCACCGAACCCGTACAAACCCGTACACTTTGGCAACCCTTGGGGGCGGTCACCGGTACCCGTCAAATTGCTCGGGGCGATCTCCACAACCTAATTGGAGACCCCGACGCTTGCCCGGAGCTTTACACCACAATGATTGAGCTCCGAACAACACCAACCGTCTAGGGCGCCAAGGCACCCAAGAGGAACAAGCTCTAGGGTGCCCAAACACCCAAGAGTAATAAGCTTCTCAAACTTCACTTCCACGTATCACCGTGGAGAACTCAAACCGATGCACCAAATGCAATGGCAAGGGCACACAGAGTGCCCAAGTCCTCTCTCAAATCCCACCGAAGCAACTAATGCTAGGGAGGAAAATGAGAGAAAGAACAAGAAGGAGAACACCAAGAACTCCAAGATCTAGATCCAAGGGGTTCCCCTCACATAGAGGAGAAAGTGATTGGTGGAAATGTGGATCTAGATCTCCTCTCTCTTTTCCCTCAAAAACTAGCAAGAATCCATGGAGGGATTGAGAGTTAGCAAGCTCGAAGAAGGTCAACAATGGGGGAAGAACACGAGCTCAAAGGATAAGGTTCATTGGGGAAGAAGACCCCCTTTTATAGGTGGGGAAAAATCCAACCGTTATGCTCACAGCCCGCACAGAGCGGTACTACCGCTCCAAGGAGCGGTACTACCGCTAGGGTGGAAGTACCCCTTTGAAAAACAACAGCGAGGAGGCAAAAGTCCAGTAGAACCGCCGGAGCGGTACTACCGCTCGTCCTCACGGTACTACCGCTCGACCTCACGGTACTACCGCAAATGGTAGCGGTACTACTGCTCGCGAGCGGTACAAAAAAAAATACTTCCGTGCCTACTTCCGCTGAGCAAAACACGAGATTTTGGTCCGGAGCGGTACTATCGCTTAGGAGCCGCGGTAGTACTGCTCTGGAGCGGTACTACCGCTCAGGAGCCGTGGTAGTACTGCTTTGGAGCGGTAGTAAAAAATTACATCCGCTCTAGCCATGGTAGTACCGCTGCAGCCTTTACAAAAACAACCATAACTTCTGCAAACGGACTCCGAATTCGACGAAACTAAGTTTCTTGGAAAGCTAGCGACAAGGGCTAACACAATCTTGATATAGATACCAATAAGAAGCAAATGAGAAAAGGCCCAAAAGAAAAAGGTGAGAACCCTTCCTCGGAAAAGACCGGTAAAACCTCCAACACCGAAAACATCATAGAAGACGCATGCAAACTCCGTTTTCGATGAACTCAAGCTTGTAATCAAGATGACCATAAGCTCTAAGACTCACAAAGAGAACCAAACAAGAACCAAGAAACATGATGCAAAGATGCAATGGTTTGAGCTCTCGACGAACAATACAATCAAGCTACTCACTTGAGAGCCCCCCCTTGATAGTACGGCTATCGATCCTATAACCCGGTCTCCCAACTACCACCATGAGACCGGTAAAATAGAAAACCTATCAAGGGCAAACCTTTGCCTTGCACATGATCCACTTGAGCTAGATGATGACGATCTTGTCCTCCTCAAGATGGACCACCTTTCTTGATTGCGTTGGGTTGATGGAGACTAGATGATTGCTCCCCCATACTCCACTATGGGTGAGCCACTCTTCGGCACATCTTCACAAGTCCATTAACACCACAATGGATGGCAAGATTCAAGCACTTGATCTCTTCGTGATTCTCCACTTGAACTTGCACACGGCAATCTTGATGACGATCACCACTTGATGTCATCCTTCCATGGGTTGTATGATATCATCCTCTTGACGCAAGCCCATGGACATGTACCTAACCCCACATAGACTCTCACATAGACCATGGGTTAGTACACAAAGTGCAACGGACAATGCTTACCATACCATGGGATCACTTGATCCCTCTCGGTACATCTTCTACTCTTTGTGAGTTGATCAACTTGATTCACTCTTGACTTAGTCTGGATCAACCTTGAATCTTTCCAACTCTCTTCGTTTGGATGGTGTCTTGAAGGTAAACATGAATGATCACACAATCTTCTTCTTCAAGACATGCTTGCAATAAGCTCAACACTCACATGACCAATCTTTGGATAATTCCTTAATAGCACCTTGGTCAACCCATAAACTCCTTGAAACCAACACATGGACTTCAAGAAATGCCTATGGAAAAATCCTTCAAATATAACTCAATGCAACCATTAGTCCATAGAGAATGTCATCAATTACCAAAACCACACATGGGGGCACCGCATGTCCTTTCAATCTCCCCCATTTTGGCAATTGATGACAATCACTTTCAAGAGAGTTTATATAAGTAATTATGCATCACCATGCAATGCAATAACCAATAATGCATGCGTAGGAGATGCGTATGCTTAGGAACAAACCAAAGCCAGAAGAGACAACTCTCTAAACTTCTCCACAAAACTCTCTGAAACTTCTCCCACATTGGCATCGATTGCCAAAATGGGCTAAAAGCTTAGAAGGCCAGTATAAAATGTGTTCCTCCATAAATTGTGTATTTCTCAAAAAGAGAGTGGAATGCAATACACATATCCAACGGTAAATACTTGGAGGAAGACAAACTATATTGAGGCCCAAAGATTGCAAAAGGAAGATATGCCACAAGGACATAATCAAAGAGAGAAACAAGCAATCTAGCAATCAAAAGATACCAATTGAAGCAAGCTATCAAAAGATACCAATTGAACCAACTAGGCCAATGATCCTACGAGCCACATGAATAAAGGATATTATGATAAGAGCGGAGCAGAGTTCTAAAGAAACTAGAGAAGCTCCCCATGATTTGTGCACAATTTAGTTTTGTAATTGGATACAAAGTGCACAAAATAGGATCATAGCTCCCCCAAAATCAATAGAAACTTACAACAAGTGCAAGAGAGCATATAGGAAACTAAGCCTAGTACTTGCAACAAACACATGGTTGAGCAACAAGTAAGAGAGGCAACTTAAGAGTGGGCTCAACCAAAAAGATGTGTGTGAGTCAAGGCAATGCACTTAAGAAGACTAATGTACAGAAGAGCATTAAGCATCAATAAAGTCTTCAAAGAATGAGGCACACGGTGCAAGGCCTATCATTCCCACACACAACTAGCAAATGGGTTCACAAGCTTACTAATAAGCATATAGAGAACCTATGCTTGTGACAACCCGCGGTGAAGATAGAAGATGAAAGGCGCATCAAGACGAGGGATGCCAATTAAGATGACAAAAACCTCGTAAAGATAAGCATGAGGAAAATAATCTTCACCACACAAGAGCGCATCAAGATGCAACGATAGAAGACACACACTCAAGGCAAAAGCTTTCACGGAGACACCAAAGAAATAACATAAGAAAGACAAGGTGGACGTGAAAGAAAGGATATCATCTAGATATGCAACTTCTCTCAAATGTATAAGATTCTAGGTAGACGGAATCATGATGATATATATATATATATATATATATATATATATATATATATCTACAAAGAAGGATGTACACCCGAAATAGTTACAACACGAAGGAACAATATATCCAAAAGGAAGTCATACATATACCAATAAGATATTTGCTTGAGAGCATAACACATGGCCAGATATGGTCTTATTGTATATAAATGAATTCCAACCACACAAACATCAAAGACATCACAACTAGCAACAAGACAACATTGTTGGGATGCTTTGAGAAAGGAAACAAGTATCACAAGAAAGAATGGATAACATGCCATGATACAACCTACACAAGGTTGATGCAATAAATGTGTGCATGAAGTATATGAAGATACTTGTTACCGAGATAACATTGGAAGGATGTATATACCAATTGAAGGTACAAAGTAGTTCATTGATCATCCTAGCTTGACTCCAATAAACACATGGTGACAACACCTTCCTTGTGAGTGAGCCGAGCATCCAATGCATCTCCACTTGTTCCTAGAACAACAACACAAACAAAATGGTACCCAAACTCACTGGGACCAAAGAGTTAGAGAACCAACAACACATAGGACAAACTCCACATAAATATGTGCATATAGATATGAAAATGAATTTCATGCACATCTCATCCAATTTGAGACTTGGTGGAGTTCCCCCTATATATTGGGTCAAAGAAAGAAAACATGCCAAAGAAACTACAAGAAGTAAATATGCATGCTCAAGACTTTCAAGAACCGAGATCAAAAGACAAAGAAATACCAAGCGGAGACAAGATACCAAATGAATAAATCATCACTTGGAGGATATCCATAAAAGATACATCAAGGAATGAGATATCCATTGATACACTCAAAAAGAAAGATGTCAAACTCCCAAAAGAGAGAATGGTTCCAAACAAACCAATCCCTCTACAAAGTTTCATGATGGCACAAAGCACCAAAAAGAAATGGTTTGCCTTCCACAAACACACACTTGATAAGGATCACAATATGAGTGTTTTATAGAGAATAGGATAGCTCGCCCAAGACTATTGCATTATAGAGAATTTGCATTTGAATACAAAATGCACGAGGTGGGATCACCACTTTCACTATATCTAGAAAACACTAGACAAGGTCAAGAAATTAACAAGATCCATAAGTGGTATGGAATACAATGGGAGTTGACACAATCCTAGGCAAGAGATAAAGCAAATAAAAGCAAAGGCCAATGTAAACATGATCAATAATTTCTACCACACATAAGTGAGTACTAATTTTCAAAAGACAAGAAGTATTTGGAAATAATTCCCGGTGGTAGATAATAAGGATATCCGACATCATCTTCACAACAAACAAAAAGCAAATTGCAACTTGTAGAGCTAACATGCCACCTAGGAACAAGATAATTTACAATATCAACACTAGGTGACAATATCTCAAATGTACACATTTCTAGGCTAGTAATATACACATAGCATATTACTCCCCCATAATGTGATACCAATTAAGGATAAACAAGAGGCAAATAAAAGGATCCAACAAGAGATAATTAATGGACTCTTTAGAATTTGAATTTCTCATGAGAAGACATACCACATAGTGACTAGATAATCTTGAAATATCAATACTAGATGGTATTACTCATGTACGCACATTTATAGGATTGTGAGGTGCACAAAGCACATCACTCCCCCATAATGGGATATTCCATTAATCTCTCACAAGAGCCAACTAAGAAATAAACAAGATGCAAAAAGGCTCAACACACAACACACACGTACATGATGTGCAAACCAACATACACATACTTGATTTCTCAAGATAAGCAAATTGGAAGCACAACATATACAAGCACATGCAAGGTACAAAACCACAACATGCTAAGGGGCAAGTAACTTTCAAGTAAACAATTTAAGCACGAGTTACCGCAAGGAGGAACACTGGATATAAGGTAGAAACTTGATAACCCGAATGACTTGGCTTGAGACAATAAGAATGATGAAGTCCCCTTAATTCTTCATAATGTAGCCAAGTCTCCAAAGACCTCCAACAACACCTATTGATCAAGTATGAGCTAGTTGGTCCCCAACCAAGTTGGGTCCTAAGAGGTTAGTCACATAGGCTTGGCTACCCAAATGGTTGTTTTCTTGACACCACTTTGAGCACCAACAAATTTGGCAAACACATTGCCAACCTTATCCTTCCCAAGAGAATAGATATCATCAATTAGAATAGGGTTGGATAAGGTACCATTTGTGCATGAAGAAGCGACGTGACCTTTTTCACGACATAGGTAGCAACGTCTACTCTTTACTTTCTTCTCACTTGATTTCTCAACTTGAGAAGCATTAGCTTGAGTTTTCTTGGGAAGAGGCCTTTCTTCAACTTGAGGTTGAGAATGAGAGTGAACTTGTGGCCGCTTCCCTTGTTGCTTGTCACTAATGGGCTTCTTATTCAATGGGCAAGATCTAATATGATGCCCTTCTACTTTGCACTTGAAGCAAACAATCTTGGCCGAATTCTTGACTTGTTCTTGGCCCTTCTTTTTGTTCACTTTGGACTTCTTTTTATTGTTGGAGTTGAATCCAAGTCCACCTTTGTCATTGGGGGATTTTTGCACACTCAAGATATTGTTGAGTGTGAATTTCCCTCCATGACTCTTTTCCAAGTCTTTCTTCAAAGAAGTGACTTGGGCCTTAAGCTCTTTGATTTCCTCTGCATGGTTAGTCTCAACACAAGTACTAGAGGAAGTATAAGCTTCATCGTTAGAGCAACAAGGCAAGGAAAGCAATTCATCACAAGATGTACCAATGTTATGCATGGATGAATCGCGAGGACTAGCACAAGGCAATATAGCATTTTGACCAAAAGTAGTGCTAGTGTCCACATGAGGCTCACTAGATGTTACCTTAGCAATCATGGCCTCATGAGCTATCTTTAGCACATTATGGGATACTAGAAGATCATCATGAGAGCTTGAGAGCTTTTCATGACTTTCTTCCAATTTCCCATAATTGCTAGATAGCAACTCAAGTTGAGCCCGTAGCTCAACATTCTCCTTCAAAATGGATGATTCACAAGTAATAGAGTTAGTAGCACAAGCATCATCATTAACAACAAGAGGAGAGGACAACTTGGAAAGCTCTTTTAAATAAGAAGCTTCAAGTTGAGCATGAGACTCGGTGAGTTTGATGAGCTCACCCTTAATGACCCTTGAGCCATTTTCGAGGTGCTCAAAATCCTCAAGGAGTCTAGCATGAGCAACTTCAAGCTTAGCATTTTTAGTTTCAAAATCATTGGCCACCACAAGAGCTCTATCACAAGATTCCCTCACTCTAGATAATTCTAGAGCAAAAGTCTCCTCAAGAGATTCCTTGGTGGTTTGTTCAAGTTCAAGAGCTTGAGAGAGGTCCGCAATCTCATTAGCATAATCACGCTCATGACCTTCAATTTTATCAATGGTGACCTCATGCTCCTCAAGACGAGATTCCAACTCATCAATATATTTCTTGCCCTCAGTAGCAATAGACATGATTTCCATGAAGTTGGAACGAGCAATTTTATTCTTAAGAAGAGCTTTAAAAATCATTTCCCCCTTAAATTTTAAGGAGGCAACATCATCATTCTCTTTATCATAATAAACATCATCATCACTCTTGCCATCATCAATATCATCACAAGATATATTGGGATTCAAAGTCGGAGATACCTTTGAAGCCTTGGCCATAAGGCAAAAAGCTATAGATGATGATGTAGGATCCCTTGGGGCACCATTAAACACCACATCTTGTTCCATGGAGTGTTGGGTTTCCTCTACATTGTTAGCACAACAATTCAAGGAAATAGATGCATTTTTATCATGGCAACAAGACATAGCAAGCATATCATCATGAGATTTAGTCAAGCAATTTCTACATGATATGCAAGGACTATCAACACAAGCATGTGAAACATTTGGAGTGCTCGAAGTGCTAAAGTCCAAAGATGAAGCATTGCAATAAGAAAGTGATGAAGGATTATCAACAATAAGCCCACTATCATCATTGCAATGAACACCACTACTCACCATGTCATTACCTTCTGGAAAACCACATGTAGGTGAAGTAGAAGAAGTTGAGAACGCAACACGGTCGGAGGTGGAGGGAGAACGATCATCCTTACAAATCTTGGACACACCATATTTATCTTGAAGCTTTGTACACAACTCATGAGCATCCCGGAACGACATGAGTTCAAATATAACTACATTGCTCAAAGCATCAAAAAGCACATTAGAAGCTTGAGCATTGAGATAAGAGTTTTTCTCATCCACTAAAGATAAGCTTTGGGGATCCTTTGGAGGAGAAAAACCCATATCTACAATTCGCTCTAAATTTGGGTCCATGACCCTAAAGAGATTAAGCATGCGAATTACCCAAACATCAAAATTTGTGCCATCGAAACTAAGAGTGTCAGAGAATCCTAATCCCCTAGTCGACATCTTTACTCTCTAGGCGGTTAAGGCCAACAAAGAGAGACGAGGCTCTGATACCAATTGAAAGATTGTGGATGTCGCCTAGAGGGGGGGGGGGTGAATAGGCACTTTAAAATAATTACGGTTTAGGCTTGAAGAAATGCGGAATAAACCTAGCGGTTAATTTGTCAAACACAAAACCTACAACAACTAGGCTCACCTATGTGCACCAACAACTTATACTAAGCAAGATAAACAACTATGTGATAGCAAGATGTATGACAAGAAACAATACGGCTATCACAAAGTAAAGTGCATAAGTAAAGGGCTCGGGTAAGAGATAACCGAGGCACGCGGAGACGACGATGTATCCCGAAGTTCACACCCTTGCGGATGCTAATCTCCGTTTGGAGCGGTGTGGAGGCACAATGCTCCCCAAGAAACCACTAGGGCCACCGTAATCTCCTCACGCCCTCGCACAATGCAAGATGCCGTGATTCCACTAAGGGACCCTTGAGGGAGGTCACCGAACCCGTACAAACCCGTACACTTTGGCAACCCTTGGGGGCGGTCACCGGTACCCGTCAAATTGCTCGGGGCGATCTCCACAACCTAATTGGAGACCCCGACGCTTGCCCCGAGCTTTACACCACAATGATTGAGCTCCGAACAACACCAACCGTCTAGGATGCCAAGGCACCCAAGAGGAACAAGCTCTAGGGTGCCCAAACACCCAAGAGTAATAAGCTTCTCAAACTTCACTTCCACGTATCACCGTGGAGAACTCAAACCGATGCACCAAATGCAATGGCAAGGGCACACGGAGTGCCCAAGTCCTTCTCTCTCAAATCCCACCGAAGCAACTAATGCTAGGGAGGAAAATGAGAGGAAGAACAAGAAGGAGAACACCAAGAACTCCAAGATCTAGATCCAAGGGGTTCCCCTCACATAGAGGAGAAAGTGATTGGTGGAAATGTGGATCTAGATCTCCTCTCTCTTTTCCCTCAAAAACTAGCAAGAATCCATGGAGGGATTGAGAGTTAGCAAGCTCGAAGAAGGTCAACAATGGGGGAAGAACGCGAGCTCAAAGGATAAGGTTCATTGGGGAAGAAGACCCCCTTTTATAGGTGGGAAAAAATCCAACCGTTATGCTCACAGCCCGCACAGAGTGGTACTACCGCTCCAAGGAGCGGTACTACCGCTAGGGCGGAAGTACCCCTTTGAAAAACAACAGCGAGGAGGCAAAAGGCCAGTAGAACCGCCAGAGCGGTACTAACGCTCGTCCTCACGGTACTACCGCAAATGGTAGCGGTACTACTGCTTGCGAGCGGTACAAAAAAATACTTCCGTGCCTACTTCCGCTGAGCAAAACACGAGATTTTGGTCCAGAGCGGTACTACCGCTTAGGAGCCGCGGTAGTACTGCTCTGGAGCGGTACTACCGCTCAGGAGCCGCGGTAGTACTGCTCTGGAGCGGTAGTAAAAAATTACATCCGCTCTAGCCACGGTAGTACAGCTGCAGCCTTTACAAAAACAGCCATAACTTCTGTAAATGGACTCCGAATTCGACGAAACCAAGTTTGTTGGAAAGCTAGCGACAAGGGCTAACACAATCTTGATATAAATACCAATAAGAAGCAAATGAGAAAAGGCCCAAAACAAAAAGGTGAGAACCCTTCCTCAGAAAAGACCGGTAAAACCTCCAACACCGAAAACATCATAGAAGACGCATGCAAACTCCGTTTTTGATGAACTCAAGCTTGTAATCAAGATGACCATAAGCTCTAAGACTCACAAAGAGAACCAAACAAGAACCAAGAAACATGATGCAAGGATGCAATGGTTTGAGCTCTCGACGAACGATACGATCAAGCTACTCACTTGAGAGCCCCCCTTGATAGTACGGCTATCGATCCTATAACCCGGTCTCCCAACTACCACCATGAGACCGGTAAAATAGAAATCCTATCAAGGGCAAACCTTTGCCTTGCACATGATCCACTTGAGCTAGATGATGACGATCTTGTCCTCCTCAAGATGGACCACCTTGTTGATTGTGTTGGGTCGATGGAGACTAGATGATTGCCCCCCCATACTCCACTACGGGTGAGCCACTCTTCGGCACATCTTCACAAGTCCATTGACACCACAATGGATGGCAAGATTCAAGCACTTGATCTCTTCGTGATTCTCCACTTGAACTTGCACACGGCAATCTTGATGACGATCACCACTTGATGTCATCCTTCCCATGGGTTGTATGATATCATCCTCTTGACGCAAGCCCATGGACATGTACCTAACCCCACATAGACTCTCACATAGACCATGGGTTAGTACACAAAGTGCAACGGACAATGGTTACCATACCATGGGATCACTTGATCCCTCTCGGTACATCTTCTACTCTTTGTGAGTTGATCAACTTGATTCACTCTTGACTTAGTCTTGATCAACCTTGAATCTTTCCAACTCTCTTCATTTGGATGATGTCTTGAAGGTAAACATTAATGATCACACAATCTTCTTCTTCAAGACATGCTTGCAATAAGCTCAACACTCACATGACCAATCTTTGGATAATTCCTTAATAGCACCTTGGTCAACCCATAAACTCCTTGAAACCAACACATGGACTTCAAGAAATGCCTATGGAAAAATCCTTCAAATATAACTCAATGCAACCATTAGTCCATAGAGAATGTCATCAATTACCAAAACCACACATGGGGGCACCGCATGTCCTTTCACCAAGGGAAAAAGAGGCTAGGTGGCGAATGGTAAAACCAAGGTTGGGCCTTACTGGAGGAGTTTTATTCAAGGCGAACTGTCAAGGGGTTCGCATTATAACCCAACCATGTAAGGAACGCAAAATCAAGGAACATAACACCGGCATGACGAAAACTAGGGCGGCAAGAGTGGAACAAAACACCAGGCATATGGCCGAGCCTTCCACCCTTTACCAAGTATATAGGTACATTAAAGTAAATAAGAGATATTGTGATATCCCAACAAATATCCATGTTCCAACATGGAACCAAACTCCAATCTTCACCTGCAACTAGCAATGCTATAAGAGGGGCTGAGCAAAGCGGTAACATAGCCAAACAACGGTTTATTAGGACAAGGTTGGTTAGAGGCTTGACATGGCAATATGGGAGGCATGATATAGCAAGTGGTAGGTATCGCAACATAGGCATAGCAAAAGAGCGAGCAACTAGCAAGCAAAGATAGAAGTGATTTCAAGGGTATGGTCATCTTGCCTGAGATCCCGCAAGGAAGAAGAACGAGTCGATGAAGGAGACAAACGGGCATAGTCGAACGGATCCTCACAACTCCGGAACGAAACCGAAGCTAACGCGAGAAGTAACCCGGAAAGAAGCAAACAACATAGTAAACAACCATCACATGAACATGGCATGATGCACAACCAAGTATGATGCATGTCCGGTTTAATCAGGCATGGCATGGCAAAATGCACAAGCAAAACTACAAGTTAAGTGGAGCTCAATATGCAACAAGTTGCATATTAACGAAACACCACGTGACTTATTTAGTTCTCTCTCGTTTAGGTACTCAACAAAATTAGATGTTGGTTAGCATGGCAAGAGGTGAAGCACAACAAAACTACCTATCTAGGCAAGTTTAAATGAGGCCGGAAACAACGAACAAAAAATCTGGAAACTCCTCATGTGCATATATTAGGTTTGGTCCTTTTCTGTCCTAAACAAAATTTTAGAGTTATTAAGCATGCAAATTAAAGCCACCATGTTAAACTAGGCAAAATTCTACCCCATTAACATATAAAGATTAAATAAAACCGAGCTACAGTTAAATAGTTATGAATTAACTCATTTTAACATGCTATATGAGCGAATTTAAACAAACATCATTTTAAGCATTTCAAACATGGATGAAAGTGACATATTATGAAACTAGACGAATTTCTAAGCATGTTTCATATATAAGGTTTTTACATGTGATGCATAGTTTGTGAGTTATTAAATGTATGAACATGATGGCCTTTTCTGTAAAACTGCGCAATCTGTGGATAATTAGGAAAAACCTCCAGAACTGAAAAAAACATAACGGGCCGAATCAGAGGCCGGCCCAACAGTGCACAGGGGGCTGGAAGGGCTGCTCACATTGGGCTTGGCCCGACAGAAGAAAAACAAAGGGGCGCTGGGGAGGGGGTCTCTCCCCATGGGCCATGGCCCAGTTCGGAGATGAGGTGAGGCCGGAAAGGGGGATGCAGGCTGAGGCGAGGCCGGCCCAGGCGAAGTCAACGCGCCTGGTTCCTTCACTGCAGGGAAGCAGGGGATCGAGCCCGTGCTCGACAGGAGGAAGCTATGGCGCAGGGACGTGGTCAACGTAGACGGTCGAGGCAGAGGCGATGCAGGTGAGGTCCGGCAGGGGCGCTGAGATCGACTAGATCCGATGCTCGGGCGTCGGACTTGGCAAGGCGGCGACCTGCGAGATTCACTAGCGTCTGCACTCGCGGCAACAGGGCGACGCAGGCGCGACAACAGGGAGGCCGGCGAGACTTGCCGCAGCAGGACTGGTCGGAGGAGGAACTTGGTGCATCAGGGCTTCACGGGAGGGCGGAGGAGGACCGGACCCGTGGCCGGGGATGCAGTATCTGGTGAAGAACAATGGCGAACGGCAACGACCGCGGACGCTGGCGCGACGCTCCACTTCTCCTGTGCTCGTGAACAGAGAGAGAGAGAGACATGGGAAAGAGCAGGGAGATGGATAAAAGAGAGAGGGGGAGGAAGGAGAGCGGGACGCCCTGGTCGCTGGCAGCTCGAACCGGTGGCCGGAGGGCGGGGCACGGATGTTTGAGGAGCTCCTAGATAGGGGCTCGGGCGGCTGCAGGCGCGAGTGAGCGGGAGGCTCCCAGCTGAAGAGCTTGGGCAGGGGAAGGCATCCATGGGGATCGGGAGGTGGCTGGGTTGGTGGATGGCTGCGGGCGCACTGGTTGGGTGGAGTTGGATCGATGGCTGGTTCGGGTGGATCGAGGGGAGGAGATGGTTGGTACTTGCTGAAAACGAGGGAGATGGTCGGCTCGGCTAGATCGGGAGGGATCCCGAGGAAAACAAGGTGGTGGCGGCGCGAGGGAAGGGAGGATGGGACAGGCTAGGACTAGGGTTTAGGATAATATATATAGCGAGGGGATTAGGGTAGGGTTATCTGGACCCTCCGATTTAGATCGGGCGGTCGAGAAAAATAGGTTAGGGAGCCCAATAAACAAAACGGAGATGTTTTGTAGACGTTTGGGGATGATCCGGATCCAACGGTGACGACTGCCCGGTTCGGGTCCGGGACAGCTCTCGGACGCGCACGTGAGGAGGGCCATGGGCTGACGAGAGAGCTTAGGGTAGGCCTGGCGGTAGGTAGTGGACTGTGCAGAAGGCCTCATGCTGAGAGAAGAGAAGAGAGAGAGGCCCGGCGACTGTTTCCGAAGACAGAAAACGTCCGACGTGTGCCCGGCTATAATGCCGCTATAGTTTAACAGTTGGGCTATCAAACGAACTCCGAATGCGATGAAACTTGACAGGCAGTCTATCTACACTATAATAAGACCACACGCCAACTCTCATCCCATTCCGAGAACATTTTCCAGCCACTTATCAAATACAATTTCGGACATGCCGTGGGCGCGTGCAAGTGTGTCTGGACTCAGAACGGACAACAGAAGGAACGGGGAGACCCGGACGGATGCAAGTTTTGAAAACATGCAGATGCAATGCGGATGATGACATGACAAGATGCAACACGTAAGCAAATGACAAGGCAACGACAGTGAATAGTTGTAAGACACCTGGCATATCGGTCTCGGGGCGCCACACCTGCCCTATGGTGAACACGGCATGAACCGGCTTGGATAGTGGCGCCGACTCCTGGTCGGAATCTACGTCCATCGTCTGATTGTCGTCGCTCAGCTCGGCGAGGTAGCTGGCGAGCCAGCATGTCTGGCTGCTGGACCGACCCGCTGCCAAGCACGGGTATGACTGCCCTGGCCCACCCAGACCGCCTCCCTTGCCCACGCGCGCTTTCCGCCCGAAACAGTCAGCGCCGCCCGCCCCGCTTCCCGGTGCATGCGATTGCTCCGCCTTCAAACGACACAAGTGTCATCCGTCCGTCCTTCTGCCGCCCACATTAATGATACATGGTTGCCGAGGCGGCTACTCCGGCGCCACATGTCCGTCCCTCCACCACCCACCATTGCTATATAAACTGCTGCGCCGGCCATAGCCGCAGTCATCCGCATTCGTTCCTATTCTCCTGTCCACACCAATACTGCCCACCATGGCTTCCTCGTGCTCCAGCGCTCTTCGGGATAGGCGGACGACGGACCACAAGGAGATGGCAGCCATTGCTGCCGACTGGCTGGCCGGCAGGCAGCCTGAGGACGACGACGTCCCAATGGAGAACATGGTAGTCGACGATCCGGCGCCAACCACCTCCTCCGTGCCATCCTCGCCGGTGCATTGCACCATGACCATCGGCGAGGCCTGTGCCCAATATATGGACACGGTGAGGCAGAAGCGTGAGGAGCAGTTCCGGGAGGCGCAGGCCGATGCCGCCTACAACCACCATCTCCTCCAGGAGCACCTGCAGGCGGAGGAGAAGATCGCCGCGGAGCGGGTGGAGCAGGAGGTGCTGCTCGACTCGTACCGCTCCGCCCGTGAGGGCCGCCTCGAGCACTGGCGGTACCGCATGCGGGTGGTGGAGGCTGCGGCCGCCTACAAAGAGGGCGATGAAGCGGGCGAGGCGCTGTTTGGCGAGACCGAGGACGAGGCAGAGGACAATGCCGGCTCCGACGAGTCCCCGCTCCGTTGGCGTCGACGAGGCCCTCCTCCGCCGAGGCCCCGCGATGCCAACAACAAGGCAGAGGACACCGCAGGCTCCACCGAGGCCCCACCCTGCCGGCAATGAGGGGGAGGATTTCCCCCGCTCCGCCGAGGCGCCGTCCGCCGGCAACGAGACACATGACATCGCCGGCTCCGCCGAGGCCCCGCCCCACTGCCAGCGAGGCCGCGCCACACAGAAAACGAGGAAGAGTAGAACACGGTAGGTCGCCGCCGCTCGGGTCCAAGTAAAGCCACCGCTGCTACCCTCGGTTAAAGCCAAGCTAGGCGGGTTGACCACTGACGGCCGGTTAGCTTCTTGGTGGCGACGTGGAGTCGGAGAGCTATGTTGGAGAAGGACGCTGCTTCTACTTAACTGCTGGTGCAGTTGGCTGACTGACACATGGGCCCAACAGGCATCTGGGCCACATGTCAGTTACGCAACTGCACCTGCAGTTAAGTCACTGAAGCTTCTGTTCGGCTCAGCAGGACACAGGTGGGTAGCTTCAGTTGATTAATTATACCTCCAGTGCACCCCTTTTTAGTTGAAGAATGTATGAAATGTAATGAAATCCGGCATGTTTATATGAAATCCGACTGTGTATGAATGAATTTATTTCGATTAGTTCGAATTCTTGTATCACTGGCATTGGATGAACATGCAAAACAATACGTACTAGCATTATTCCCAGGGTGATCACCTCGTTTGCAGCAGCTTCACATGTACTCCCTCCGGCCCTTTCTAGTCAGCATACAAGTTTTGTCTACAGTCAAAGTATCTCTATTTTGACCAATCTTATAGAAAAAAGTATGCACTTTCACAATGTGCGAAGTAAAAAGGAACAAAAGGAGTACAAAGAGTTTGAGCAACTTTTTAGTGTTCCTGTACATTGCAATCAAACACACAGGCCTGACAATTCATAGAGAACATTCAAAACAATCAATGATTATGCATCTCAGCGATTCACATGTCAGAGCCAATATTTACTTCACAACTAAAGAATAAATAAAAAATGGATCGACGCTGCTGACAGCAAAGGGCGTCCCATTCGAAAATATCAAACGCATGTCTTCTTGCTAAAATCAATGAGCAAAATTTGACAAGGTTTTCCCATTCCAAAATATCAAATGCCTATGATTGTGGAATGGGTAGGGTTTGCCATCAGTTCGGACATTGACATGGCACCTCATGCTAAATAAACCAGCTATTCTTTTTGTGCAGTTCCACCAAAATCAACCAAATTCGCGCGTAGCTTGTATGATTTCGCCCATATATGTTGCAACACCTTGAACTTATCGGCACCTCCTTTCTTGTGGTGGAAATGAATGATTCGATGTATTCATGAACATTTTGTGCAGTTCCCATTGAAATCAAGCTGAGCACCCTATTTGCACAAATACAAAAAAGTGATTAGTATAAAGCAAACTGTACTATGAATTGACAGTTTAAACAGGCACCGACATGGTCCCTGTAGAGCACACTTTTCAAAAAATGGAACTCACCGGAGAGAATCCTAGAACAACATTGTACTCACGCATCACAGCAAGAAAATGGAGATTTGTCAGTCCTTCTGAGCTGAAGTTAGTTTGGTCTTGTTGGGGGGGGGGGTAATGTAACCATCCTTCAACTGCTCCTTCTGATGAGAAGATAGACAGGGCTTCTTCATCCTGGCATAATCGGAACTAGTCACTTCACGTACTCCATATTATTCTTCAGAGGAGGATGATCCTGTTGTGCAAAGACAAGAGGATAACTAAATGCTAGCATCCCTGTTTGCTTGAAAAAAGGAAAGGAAATATTTAAAACAGCACAGATGAAGCACTTCTCAAGGACAATACCACTTTTTGATGACAATATCTAAATAGTAGCACAACACCAATAGAGATGACAAAGCTCAATCATATGGATGAAATCAGTGGGCGAGTACCAACCTTTATCAGGAGGCTTATTGTGTAGAGCATACAAATGAAGCACTTCTCCAGAACCATCTGTTGCTATCTACTGTGGTGGGCATGCTTACTATATACTCCTCGATTAGATTAATGTTTCCAACATCTTCTTGTGTAGTTCCACTAAAATATATGGTATCTTCAAAGAAGATCCCTGTTTGCACAAGTAGAGATAATTACGTATTACATTAAGAGTGGCATCAAATCAGTGGCAAAACAATTGATCGTTCCAGCCATAGAAATAAATTAAGATGCAAAACTATATCATTACTTGTGTCATCATAGTTACAGTGCTTCATTACAGCACCAGGAGTTTATTTTTGTTTTTCTTCCGCTTGTTCTTCCCCTTCATCACTTGGTTCAATAACAGACAAGCTTCGCCTTCAATGTAAGATTTGGCATGTCAATTAGGTTGCACAAGTATAGCACTAAACAATGAAATTAAATTTCTGATGAAAGTGGCAAAATACAGGCCAACAGTTGTGAAATATCCTTATCTTAGCTCAATGGGATATTGCGGTGCACATACGGATTGGAAGTCTTGTCTCCATTTGTGCAGTTCACTAAAATCAAGCAACATTACCGTACAAGTAGCACAACATATGAAAGCACACTACAGAATCATGTGAAAGAAGGCTAGTACTGACCTATGATGACGCGGAATTCAAACAACTCACAAGAAGAAGATCTGAACCAAATTTGCCAACACGGATAGGAAGTAAGATCTCCTTTTGTGCAGTTCCACTAAGATCAAGCAATAAACCAACGTTGTCGGTGTGACATTTTGGTTGAACTGCACAAAACACTCTTAAAACAGAAGTGTTTTGTGCAGTGCAACAAAAGGTCACAATGGCAACGAGGTGAAGTAGATAACCCTGTTTACACAGAGGTGCAAAGGAAACAACTAGTGGTCAATAACTGTGGATGACATAGAAGCCAACAAAAAGAAGCATCTACCTTACCTAAATGGGAAAGAAAGCAAGACCGTAGCATTTCTCAAACGGTGGCATTGATTAATATTAACAGAGAGATTACATTAACAATAAAATTCGTTAAACATGTAATTTGCTTTTAACTGTGGCATTGCATAAATTTTCCAGCGGCATTATTAGAGGGTGCTTGTTTACAGGGACATTTTGGTGGAGAGACTAAAAAAACTCTGTGTCAGTCCCATCTAAACCAAACAGGAGGGACTTTCAGGGACTAAAAGTGGTCATTTGGGACTAAAGAAAGAAGACCCCGAGGGAGTCTTTTTGGGACTTTTTCCAACAGTTGCCCCTGCCACGCATCGCACCTTGTCTCTATTAGTTCATTACTAGGGGTAACATGGTCTTTTGGCATGTCATTTAATAAACTCTAGTCCATGTTTAGTCCCTGGAACCAAGCAGGTAGGGACTAGGGAGTTTTTAACCAAACAGGGCCTTAGATTAACAACAGCTAAAGAGTTGCACGGGACAGTGGACGCACTAGCACCATGTGCATATACCGATTTACTGGGGTGATGCACAGTCTATTGCAACAAAGAACAAGCAACCAAGGAGCATATTTGTGTTGGTCCTAGTTTTGTTATCTTTAGACACCTTTCCCTATGTGAGCGTAGCAAATCTAGTCCTGCTCAAACTCTATAGCCTTGTCCCCCAAAACAAAAGATCGGTTCGTTACAGATGTGTGTACTGCGTTTGTCATTGTTTTCCCTTTGCGACCAACGTAGGTGCTGGATAGCCAGTCTATACTAGTACTTTCCCCACTTCCCTTCCTCTGTGAACCACGTCCTAGATTTATGCTATACAACTTTCCCCAGTACTTTCCCCCATTCCTGTCCTCTTCGAACCATGTCTTAGATTCATGCGGTACAACTTTCCCCACTACTTTCCCCCTTCCTTTCCTTTTTGAACCACGTCCAAGATTCATGCTATACAACTTTTCCCACTACTTTCCCCCATTCCTTTCCTCTTTGAACCATGTCCTAGATTCATGGTATACAACTTTCCCCACTACTTTCCTGTTTGATCCAACACCTAGATTCGAGTGCAAAAGCGAAAAAAGCCCACATGCAGCTAGAGCAATGCATGTGGAATAAGTAAATTATACCTTAAGGTTCTTGGGGTGTGGTTCGGTGGGCGACCCGAGGCCGTTCGACCCACACTATGTACGGCGGCGAAGAAGAAGGGGTCGGAGGCCCTCCCGCGCCACCGCTGGGTGAAAGTGAACAGCTGCGCCAGTAGTGGATTCCCTCCTCCCTCGCCGACGGCGACAACGTTAAGCCTCCTTCCCTTCCCGGCGGACGGATCCTGCCGGCTCTTTGACCAGCAGTGAGGGGAGAGAGAGAGGCCAACGAAGTCTTGTTTAGATCTGGAGAGGGTGAGAGAGTGTGAAGAGAGCAACTACAAGCAGACCAGCAGTGAGGGGAGAGAGAGAGGCCAACAAAGTCTTGTTTAGATCTGGAGAGGGTGAGAGAGTGTGAAGAGAGCAACTACAAGCGTTGAGGCTCCAGCGTGTATATATATACTGGAGAGTGTGTGAAGAGTGCAAACCCTAGAAAACAAGCGCTGAGGCTGCAGCTTATACGTGATGAGGTGATTATACGGTCACTACGAGATCGTATAGCTCCGTATCCATCCATTTTGACCAATAGTACGTTACCTCTCTCCACGTAGTACATTGGGTCCCATCAGTCAGAGGGTGAAACAAACAAATTAATAAGAAAAAATAAAAGTGCTAGCGGTGTATCTTACCTCACACATCTCGCTACTGCTCGGGAACACTGTCCAATTGATGCCTTTGTTCGCTCATGTACTATTTTAAGTGAATCCTTATTATAACAAGCACACAATTTTGGGCACTTGTATTCGACCTAAGTCTGTGTGCCACCGTATCTCGTATGACTCCCTCCGTCTAGGTGTAATAAGTCACGTTAGAAGGTGCAGCGGGACCAAGGTGCAAGCAGATTGGAGGAGAAGGAGAAACTTGACCGGTCATTCCTCTAAACAAAGCCCTGATTTCTGTCTCTAAATGCAACAATTAATCCAAACAACTAAGAGATGCCGTTTTAGCTACCATGCAGGGCCACGTATTAACTCGCATGCAAACCGACTTTGATTTCTTGACTGATCAACGCGTAGTTGCGCTCCATGCATTGGGTTTCCGGGGGAGATAACAAGGTAGAGTAAGGAACATTTTGTTACATTGCTTAGGATAGTCATAGTGGTGAGTAACTTGGACTAGTACAACATGCATATGTTACTAGTCTATGTTACTACTACGCGAAGTTTGCCATCGGAAGCGAGCCGATCTGGCTCTCCTAAGCTAGCAAGGTTTTTCTAGCCCACCCAAGCTAGCTGGCCCACAAAAGCTAACATATTTTAACAATTAAAAACGCCTAGCCTTGCCCGGCTATGCTATAAGCTGTTCTTGCTAAGGATCCAAACGCTCCCTAAGTAACAACGCTCGCTAGCAACAAGGCCAGGAGGGGATTGAGATGCGAAGTTAATGGACGACGCCTAAACATTTTGGGAATATCTGATTTCCGTAGGATGACTTAACACCTGGATGGAGGGAGTACTACTCCTCAGTCCAAGTTTGATGGAATATCCGCCACCTCTTCTCTTCTTGTACATACTCCATTTGTGTCTCACTTCCCGTGGCTTCGCACTCGCATGATTTTCCTATTCTATGAACCTGTGTGTGCGTGTGCGTGTTTAACAACATGTGTGTGTTAGAGAGAGCGACAGATCGACCTACTCCTACAGAGATATGGTGTGTAGTGTATGATTTTAGCTGCCAGAGTCAGTGCATCCTCTCGTTTCTGGGCGTCCGGTAGGGACAGGCGGACAGCTGCCACGCCCGCTCCTGACCAGCCTGGCCCACCCAAAGCCCCTCCATCGCCCGCGCGTGCTTCCTGCCTGAAACGGTCAGTGCCACATTCATGCCCAGGCGGAGCGGACGCGACCTCTCACTGGCGCCTGCGTTGAAGGGAGAAGCGGATTCAAGAGTGATGGTTGCTTCGTCCGTCCAACTTACTGCTGGGTCTATGTGATTTGACGGCTCATTGGTCATTATTACTGAGGTGGTAGGACTGCTGGATATCCCACGCTTTCGGCGAAAGGAGGAACTACTAGATTACAATTTTCTCCATTCTTACGGTGGAGGAGTGCAAGAGCAGTGAAAACACGCAGGCTCAGTGATTACATGGCCCACCTCACACTATCACCATATTTTCTGGACACTGTGCGACACCTAACTCTTTACATAGTACTCCCTACGTTCCTAAATATAAGTCTTTGTAGAGATTCCACTAGGTGGACTGCATACGGAACAAAATGAATGAATCTACACTTAAAATGCATCTATATACATCCATATGTGGTTCATGGTGAAATATCTACAAAGACTTATGTTTAGGAACGGAGGAAGTACTTGTATAGTACGTACTGTAATTTATCAGCAAGATTGTAAAATGCTATGAAGCTTCCAGCTTCTGTTACATGTATCTTGCGTCCAAGGTTACCCGTTGCAACATTTCATCAAATACAAAGGAGACTAACATGCATGCTATTGCATCTCAATGATTGACAGATCATAGCAAATATGTACTCCCTCCGTTCCAAAATAAGTTTCTCAACTTTATGCTACATACGGAGCAAAACGAGCGAATCTACACTCTAAAATACGTCTATATACATCAGTGTTTGGAGTATGTACTAGTTGTTCATATTGAAATCTACTAAAGGACATATATATTCCAAACAATATGATAATCTCTCTAACCAAGGTAGTAGGGACGAGGAGTAAACGGAGGGAGTAGTAAAATTTTCTTCTCGTCCTGCGAGCCACCACGCGCGTGGGCGAGGGAGCGGGCGTAAGGCGTATAGTACTACTACTACTACTCATGCAGTCCCTAGCCATTGAAACAGAGACAGCTAAAGAAAAAACGATCCATGCAGTCTCTAGCTCTTTAACCGTAAACCCTAACCAGGCTTTAATTTGTTGGCAACGTCGGTGCTTCCTAAGAAATGAAGTTTGCAACCCTTTGACCATCGAATCATTTTGTGCAGTTTCACCAAAATCGAGATGAGCATCCCTGTGGCAAAGAAATTGAAGAAGCGTGATTAGAATAAGATTACTGGGACTAGTTGATGAGACATAAACTCATCACAAATACACTACGTAGAAGCCAGTAGAGGTATGTGCGGGGCAAAGAAGTAGAGAAATATCCACATGAAGTGATGTGGGCAGCTGGAGCAGTGGTGCAAGCCGGCTGTAAAGGGCGTTGTACCTGAGGGATGTCGGGACGTAGCTCAACCTAGAGGAGGGCAGCGGGAGGAGGCAACTACCCACGTCGCGGCAGTGAGCAATGGACGAAGGCAACCTCATCGGCTTTGTGAGAGAGAATGTCGGGGACCCCTGATTAGGACGTACCGACAGTGGGTTTTCGCTGTCGGCGACGGTGACCACATTTACACTAAGCATCCAACCCTTCCCCCGGCGGACGTGATCCACCGGGATGTTAGAGATGTGGCCACAGTGGTTTTGTGCGAGAGAGTGTGAAAACTGAAGAGAGCAACCCCAACAATCAACCGTGTAGGCTCGTCCTGCCTATGTATATACTGGAGCGGTTTCCTTTTCTCTCCATATGAACCTATTTATATTGCGTACATGCCACTAAAGAAAAAAACTTTATTTATAAATGACGCGGCACCTACTACTCGTTCTCCTATAAACCTTGCGCTTGGCATCTCCAAAATATTAACCTTGCGATTGGCTCTTCGCCTCTTCGGGAAGTCGAGCAGTAATGGTACTGCAGTATATATCATTCTGGCTATATGAGACTGAATGAATTGCTGCACGTCCACCACATGGCGAGGGTCGAGGGGCGAGGGAGAGTGCGTACTATTACGTCAGTTTCAATATGGACTACATACGGAGCAAAATG
Source organism: Triticum urartu (assembly GCF_056163025.1). NCBI lineage: Eukaryota > Viridiplantae > Streptophyta > Magnoliopsida > Poales > Poaceae > Triticum > Triticum urartu. Next base: position 94,012,865 of record NC_141878.1, read on the forward strand.
AGTGAATCTACACTCTAAAATACGTCTATATACATCAGTGTTTGGAGTATGTACTAGTAGTTCATATTGAAATCTACTAAAGGACATATATTCCAAACAATATGATAATCTCTCTAACCAAGGTAGGGACGAGGAGTAAACGGAGGGAGTACTAGTAAAATTTTCTTCTCATCCTGCGAGCCACTGCGTGCGTGGGCGAGGGAGCGGGCGTACTAAGCAAGCTTCTCCTCGTTCTGCGAGTTGACGGGACACATCAAAAGTACTCCAGTGTATAGAGCCTTGCCTCTAAGGTAGGCCCCACATGGTTTGCTTCTTTTTTAACATAACGCGTCAAGTCGCAATTTGTTTGTTCACCCGTGGTAGATGATCCTCCCTCCATCTAGTGAACAACCAGTACATGTGTCAAGTTACCACGTGGGCTGCCTTTTTGTATAGAAATGAGCTCCACTGTGTACCTGCGAGGGTGTGGTTGGGAAAGAGAAGGGAGTACGTGCGCCGTGCATGCACCTTTTCTCTTCGTGCACTCCCCCACCTACGTGGGTGTGTGTGAGAGATAAAAACCTAGACAAATGGCTTGTGCGTTCGTGAGTGCTTTTTGTTTTGGGGGGGGAGGTTGATTTCGTGAATGTATTTGTGGGAATATGTGTTGATGACATCTCAAACAAAATTTTGCATGCAATGTGTGTGAAATGGAGGCCTATCCATATCATATATAGAGGGTCGGGCGATCCACGAGAAGAGAGGGAGGGGTCATAGATATTGATAGAGTCGAAGAGAGGATCAAGTGGGTGGGTGCGAGATTGATGAAGAGAGCCATCGAAATTGTGTGTGTGTGTGTGTGCAAGTCAAAGATATAGGGCGACTGACCTAGCTACCGGAACGTCAGAGGGCATAGGTCAAGTTTGTGTGTGGCAGGGAGACATGACTAGAGCGCTCGATGTATCGGTGTGTGTGTGTGTGTGCGAGGGGGTGGGGGGAGGGGTAGGCAGAGGACTAACTATAGAGGTAGAACGACTCGTATATGTGTTGAGAAGGAGAGACCCAACTATGTCTTGAGGGAGATCGGTCGATGTCCATACATAACTGAAGGACGGGAAATAGGATGGGACAGAGAGAGAGAGAGGAGAGAGAGAGGGAGGGAGAGGGGTAGAGTGCTGGATGGGTGATGGAGTTGCTTCTCAAAGATGGTGGGAGAGGCCTACTAGACAAACTGAGGGTGGAACTACAATATTATCAATAAGAATGGGGATGTGTTTCTGTTTGTGCCTGTGCGTGATAGATCTGTCAGGACACATCCATGGATGATGAAGGGGAACCATGTGTTTGGTAAGCAAACCTAACTAGATCAGTAGATCAATTGTTGTTTGTTGGAGGAAGGGAGAGACACAACTAATGAGGTAGATTGATCGACGCGTGGGAAAAAACAAGTTATAAGGACCTAGCTAGCTATATGTATAGCGGGAGATCGGTCAGTGTACGTCCATTTGTTAGAGGCAAATAAGGCCCGACGAGATGGATAGACAGAGAGAATGGAGCTAGGAGGTGGTGCGAGAGGCCCAGCTACTAGCTAGATAGGGGAGGAGTGTGTGGTTGTGAGATCGATGAAAAGAGGGGCGAGATTTTACACGTGTGTGGACCGTATGAGTTACACGAGGCAAGGACATATAAAGGAGGAGATTGAAGGTGCGTGTGTATGTTGTAGGCAGACATCGCTGGAGAGGTTTATCGATCGGTGTGTGTCGGAAAGGAGTTGTGGAGACTGTGGGAGAATGACCTAAAGAAAAAAATGAATGTGCGCGATGGATAGAATGCTGAGGGAGGGGGGGGGGCGAGGAGGGCGTGTTCATGCACGAGAGAAAGTTAGTGGTAGCTACAAAGGTTAGAGGATTGTGTGGTTGTAAGAGACTAACAAAGATCATAATTTGATATGAAAGTGGATTCATATATTTGAACAGGAGATCATAGTGTTTTAAACATATGCATGCATGAATATAGCAGTGATATGCGTGTTGTGGTTTTGCACATGTTATACATAATGTGATAATGCATGGCGTTTGCAACTCACAGCTGAATGTCGAACAATCTAAACCATACTATACATCAAACAATCTCACATTTTATTTGAATTTGTGATAATGTGTGGCATTTGCAGCTTACAACTAAATATCGAACAATCTAAACAATACTATATATCGAACATTCTCACATTTTATTTGAATTTGTGGTAATGTGTGGTGTTTGCAACTCACATCTAAATACTTGTAGGTGTAGGGGGCGGGGCACCATACATAATGTGATAAACATGTTATACATATGAGACATGGTTTAGTTTGTGAAGATCTAGCTAGAGCTTGAAATGTACTATGATTTGAAATCAACATAAAGTGGATTCAAAAAATCGAGTTCGAGTTCATATAGTACACATAGTTCATATGTAACTCGAGACGAATCATGTGGTGTGCTGTGAAGATAATACACAAATGATCGTTTAACTTGACAATAATGACGATTGTAGATCTTATTAAAACAGAGAAATGAATTCAAATGCTTTGACTTCACAACAATCATTATTGTAGATCTTATTCAAATAGAGAAACGAATTCAAATTTAGTTCATATTGAAGTGGTAGTATATACGTTTGGAATGCACTAAAACGTCCATTTGAGTACTAGGTTGCATGCATTATACACGTAGCGAAATATTTTAATTGAACATAACATGAATTCATAGTTTTGAATGAAATTTGTAGTGTGAATTGATTTGGTACAATACACATTAGGCTTGTCCGGAAATTTCAACCCGCGCCTTGTTAGCCCGAAATATTTAAGATATATCTTTGTCTCGTTGTGCTCCGACAACTCCCTCCATCTCAACCCGCACCTTGCTATTCCAAAATTACAACGCGTGCGAAAACTCCCACCTCCTGTGAAATCCGACACACGAAATGCCCATGATACCCCTAAACCGAAAGAACCGCCTCATATCGGTGGGGGTACTTTCGTAACTTACCCCACATTTTGGACAAGCGCGTCCCTAAGCCATGGTTCAACACTCCCATCCCATCCGCCCACCCATTCGTACACCGAGGCCGGGAAAACCCGCGAAGCCCCACACCCTCCTCCGTCCGCCACCCAGTCGGAGCCTCTTCCCCAACGACGTCGTCCACAACAACACCTCGACGTCCCTCATCCACCGCACCAGATGAGGATTCATCGTCGATCTGGTCGTCCCGCCGGTTTAGCCACCCTGTCCTCCTCCTCCAAAGAGCTGCCCCGATGTTCCCCTTGTCTTTCGCGCCACCTCCATTCCCACACCGCCGTCTTCACCTGCACCACCAGAAGAGCATCATCATCACTATTTCCTCGGATGAAGCTGCAGCCTAATCGGCGCCACCAAAGAGGTTGTACACTAATCGTTGCATTTTCTTCTTGATTCGATCTCACGGTGCTGCCAGCGCTCGGTCCTGAGCCGACACGACGCGGCTCCATCCACGGTGGCGGCGCCGGCCACTTCCTCCATGGCGTCGCTCCCTCGGCGGCGGCCACATCAGTAGGAGCTACCGCTGCTTTAGCTCTCGCTCACCCTGCTGCTCTGCTCTTGCTCTCGGTCCCCTGCCTGGTCTGCTCTTGCTCGCGCTGCTGCTCTCACTCTTGCTCTTGCTTGCGATGCTGCTCCGATTTAGCTACACTTCAGTCGACTGAATCGACTTTTGGGTCAGTCAAATTTTAGGGGGTGGGGGGGGGTGGGCTTGCCGGAGTTAAGGAAGAACCAGCCGCAGCGGGGAGGGGGGCTCGCCGGAGAGGTACCCCACTATCTATCTTAGGGTTTAGGGTGGGGGCGGTGGTCGCCGGTGGTGGTGGAGTGGTGGCGTGGGGATTGACAGATAAAAAGCTCGGCACGGTGGGCCCTACAGGGATGGTCGGGACGGCGGCGGACCGACAGTGGGGAGTGTTTTCGGGGCGGGCGGGGCGGCGCACCGCCGGCCGCAGGCGGCGGGGGGCGGCTGTTTGGTCGGTGGTGGCTGGTGGCTCAGGGGGGTGGAGGTTGAAGATGAACTGCAGGCCCTTGATTTCGTATCCAACGGCTACAAAATCGACAGACCAGAGATGAAAAAGTCAGTCGACTGACGTGTAGCCTCACCTCTAGTGCGTTCAGTTTCGACAGCAAAATTCAGTTTCGACACGTAAGTTCAGTTTCCACAGTTAAATTCAGTTTCGACAGTTAAGTTCAAAGATGAGAGGCTGATGTATACATCTAGCACTTTGTGGTTATGTATTTTACGTCATCTATTGAAGATGCTATTAGAATTCCACTCAGGTTAACGTTGTCTCTCTTGTCCTGATTCAGCCTCGGCGTCGTACAACTCACCGGAGCTGCTCCAACGATGAAACCCTCCATCACAGTGGAGCAGTACCTCGGGCTCCATCTCCAGACGCCTACGATCTTCTTCCCCTCCTCCGACAGCCAAGTCAGCCGGAGCATCCTCACCGGCCAACCCAATCATGCTGAGATCGACATGGCTTCGCCAAAGAGGTTGTACACTTGTTGCATATCTTTTTTACTCTACATGTTATATATATTGTCCACTGAGCACATGGAGTAACGGGAAATAAGATAATTTTATCCTACTATATGACAAGCAGTGAGGTACCAGGCAACTTAGCTATCCGTGATGGACTCTCTTGAACGCCATCATTATTTATCTCTGAGCGTTTGAGCTGTGCATTTGTCGATGGCCCTGGGAGTTGAGCTAGTAGGGCATTGGCCTGGGTCCAAAGTAATAGAAGTAGCACAAAAACATTTTTTTAGTGTAGGCATTTCCTTGCTCAAGCCTGCCTACTGGAATCGCCAGTGCTTGAAAGGAAAAGTGAATGAAAAACATAGGAATTGGAAAGTTTCGTATGGTACTACTTTTCATGAATTTGGTATAAAGGACTGGATCAAAGGAAAACTGTAGGATTTGTTCCTTTAGTGTCTCCTTGAAAGAAAAACCATAGGAATTTTAATTCCACTTGTGCTCCTTTTCAAATTCCTATTCATGAAGCACAAGACTAAGAGATAGTAGCATAATAGCATTATAACCGTACATTTTCTTGTGGTTTGACTTAATCTCACCATGCTTCTTTGCATCCTGTGATCTTCCAATTCTTGTGAACCAAACACCTAGATTGGCAGAAATCCTCTGTTTTAAAATTCTCTGTTTTGCACGTGCATTCCTATCCTATTCCTGTCTATTTCCTATCCCTGCATTGTTAGGATCCTCAAATTCAAACAAGCCCTTACACAATTACTCCTATTACAGATATGTGTCAAAGAAAACCTTGTGTGGTTTGTCCTGCTCCTGCGGTGCTGTGTTCCACCCCAGCTCAGCTGCTCCAACGACGGAAGGGTTCACCACAGCAGAGATCTGCTCTCCAGACTGTCTTTCGCCGCCTCAGATCTTCTTCCCCGCCGCCGGCAGCCACGACAACTGCATTACCATCATCAACCGAGCAGATGACCTTGAGGACTACACGGGTGCGCAAGAGAGGTCACACTCTTCCGTGTTTGCTTATGTTATGCATCGCTTAATATGATGAAATGCTACTTTATCGTCGTGTTCACCTATTAGACTCCGACTCAGGTCCAAACTTATGCTGAAACTTGAGTTTTTAAATGGTTGTGGGGTACATATTGGGGCAGCAATCAGTACTATCTGTCTACTATTTGGTTAATCTCGGGTGTCTACTATGAGTTTGATGTTGGGTGCAAACAAACATTAAAGGAGCCATTATCTGTATTTTTTAACTAAAGCTATTATCTTCCTGCTATCATTGGTTTTGGGTCTATCCACAGTTTGCTACCATCACTCTGGGTTTGTGCATGCACTCCTTACATAATCTCACTATGTTTTATTCCTATGCATGTCAGGTATTGTACACAATGGAACTGAACATGTAGAGAAAAAGCGACGAGCCTCGCGTGGCAATAAAATTTCATGCAGACGTCGCTCCATGGTGGGTGCAAAGGCAGCCCCCCACCACCCATTTCGGATCGTAATCAAGAGGAAGATAACTGTTCTGAGGGGGATTCAGAAGCAAAAGACCACTCCTATTTACGCCATGAGGTCTTCGCTCTAACTTGGCATGCTGATGTTGGTTATATCATGCATATGGTGCCTTGCATTGCTTACTTTATACATCAAATATGTCAACTGCTTAGTCTAGACATGCTTTGTGTGAATGCCATCTGTTTAGTTTATTCATTGTTTATGTGAATTATGCAATGCCATCTTGTTTAGCCAGGCATCATATATGTGAATTTTGCAATGCCATCCTGCTTAGCCAGTCATCTTATATGTGAATTATATCAGGCCATCCTTTTTTTCGTTACGTATTACATTTGTCAACAATGTTAGTACATTCAACTACTCTTCGTGTGCATCAGCCATTTGACATGGTGATGGAAAATTCTGGAGTGAAAACAAGGTCTTCAGAGCATACTATGCTATCTGACAAAGCGCATATCTCGCTGGTCACGGATAGCTCCTCAGAGGAGGATTCAGAGACAGATGACCAGTCCTATTCCCCCCCGAGGTGTATGCTCTAATTAACTTGGCAGGGTTATGTTGCTCATATCATGCGTATGGTGTCTTGCATTGCGATGTCATTTGATTAGTTTATACATGCTTTGTGTGAATGGCACCTGTTTAGTGTCTAATTACCACATATGTGAATTATGCATTGCCATCTTGTGGCAAGACATTATATATGTGAATTATGCGATGCTATCTTGTTGCAAAGGCATTATATATGTGAATTATGCAATGCCATGCTGTTGAGCCAATCATCATGTATGTGAATTATATCGTGCTATCATTTTTTTGTATTACGTGTTCCATTTGTCGACAAAGTTTGTATATTCAACTACTCTTCCTGTGCATCAGCCATTTGAAGCGGTGATGGAAGTATCTGGAGTGAAAACAAGGTATTCAGAGCAGACAATGCTACCTGCTGAAGCAGACATCTTGCTGGATACAGAGAGCTCCTCAGAGGAGGATTCAGAGACTGATGACCAGTCCTTTCCCCCCCCCTGAGGTCTATGCTCAAACTTGGCAGGGTTATATTACCCATGTCATGCATGTTGTCTTGCATTGCTTAGTTTTTACATCATATATGGATTGCCATCTGCTTACTTGCTTACTATATAAATCATATATTTGAATTATATCATGCCATGATGTTTACACACACACAACATCTATCTGAATTATGGCATGGCGACCCATTTAATAAAGACATCATATAGTTATATCATCTCATCCTGTTTAGTGTTTACAGTCATCATATTTTGAATTATGTCATTCTATCCGGGAATTATATCATGCTATCATGTTTCCATAGGCGGCATGTATGTGAATTATGGCATGCCAACATATTTAATAAACACATTATATAGTTATATCATGTCATCCTATTTACATAGTCATCATATTTTGAACTATGTCTTTCCATCTTTTTTAGTTAGCCATCATAATGTGAAAATTATATCATGCTATCCTGTTTAGTTAGCCATCATATATGTGAAATTGTGTCATACTATCCTGTTTGGTTAGAAAACATAAATGTGAATTATTTCATGCCCTCTTTTATTCCCCACTATCCATTGCACCTGTCTATCATACAATGTCTGTACATTCAATTACTTTTCTTGTTTATCAGCCATTTGAATTGGAGAGGGTGATGACAGTATCTAAGGGAGTAACAACACGGTCTTCAGAAAAGATAGTGCTACCAGTTGATGCAGATAGAACCACGGTTGTACTTGCCCAAGAACCAGCCCCACCACACATAAACCAGACTCTCGCAGATTGTACCCCTACCCAGTTGGACATAGAACCAACTACACCCCTTCTAACCCCAACCCCAGCAGATAGAAACCCAGTTCCAATTGACACAACACCTTCTCCACGATAGAGCACCCAAACATGAGCAGTTAGTAAGGGAACTGTGAAGGAAATATACCCTAGAGGAAATAATAAAGTTATTATTTATTTCCTTATTTCATGATAAGTGTTTATTATTCATGCTAGAATTGTATTAACCGGAAACATAATACATGTGTGAATACATACACAAACATAGTGTCACTAGTATGCCTCTACTTGACTAGCTCGTTAATCAAAGATGGTTAAGTTTCCTAACCATAGACATGAGTTTTCATTTGATTAACGGGATCAAATCATTAGGAGAATGATGTGATTGACTTGACCCATTCCGTTAGCTTAGCACTTGATCGTTTAGTATGTTGTTATTGCTTTCTTCATGACTTATACATGTTCCTATGACTATGAGATTATGCAACTCCCGTTTACCGGAGGAACACTTTGTGTGCTACCAAACATCACAACGTAACTGGGTGATTATAAAAGTGCTCTACAGGTGTCTCCGAAGGTACTTGTTGAGTTGGCGTATTTCGAGATTAGGATTTGTCACTCTGATCGTCGGAGAGGTATCTCTGGGCCCACTCGGTAATACTCATCACTATAAGCCTTGCAAGCATTGTAACTAATGAGTTAGTTGCGGGATGATGTATTACGAAACGAGTAAAGAGACTTGCCGGTAGCGAGATTGAACTAGGTATTGAGATACCGACGATCGAATCTCGGGCAAGTAACATACCCATGACAAAGGGAACAACATATGTTGTTATGCGGTTTGACCGATAAAGATCTTCATAGAATATGTGGGAGCCAATATGAGCATCCAGGTTCCGCTATTGGTTATTGACCAGAGACGTGTCTCAGTCATGTCTACATTGTTCTCGAACCCGTAGGGTCCGCACGCTTAAAGTTCGGTGACGATCGTATTATGAGTTTTTGTGTTTTTATGTACCGAAGGTAGTTCGGAGTCCCGGATATGATCACTAACATGACGAGGAGTCTCGAAATGGCCGAGACATAAAGATCGATATATTGGACGACTATATTTGGATACCGGAATGGTTCCGGATGAGATCGGGAATATACCGGAGCACCGAGAGGTTATTGGAACCCCTCGGCAGGTATATGGGCCTTATTGGGCTTTAGTTGGAAGGAGGAGAAATGAGCAAGGGAGGTGGCGCCCCCAAGCCCAATACGAATTGGGAAGGGGGCCGACCCCCCTTTCCTTCCTCCCTCATTCCTCTTCCTTCCCTCTCCTACTCCAAGTTGGAAAGGGGGGAATCCTACTCCAGGTGGGAGTAGGACTCCCCATGGCGCGCCCTAGAGAGGGCCGGCCCTCCCCTCCTCCACTCCTTTATATACGGGGGCAGGGGGGCACCTCTAGACACACAAGTTGGTATGTTGATCTCTCCCAACCGTGTGCGGTGCCCCCCTCCACCATAATCCACCTCGATCATATTGTAGCGGTGCTTAGGCGAAGCCCTACGTCGGTAGCATCATCATCACCGTCATCACGCCGTCATGCTGACGAAACTCTCCCATGAAGCTCTGCTGGATCGGAGTTCGTGGGACGTCATCGAGCTGAACGTGTGCCGAACTCGGAGGTGCCGTGTGTTCGGTACTTGGATCGGTCGGATCATGAAGACGTACGACTACATCAACCGCGTTGTGCTAACTCTTCCGCTTTCGTTCTACGAGGGTACGTGGACACACTCTCCCCTCTCGTTGCTATGCATCACCATGATCCTGCGTGTGTGTAGGATTTTTTTTTGAAATTACTACGTTCCCCAACAGTGGCATCCGAGCTAAGTTTATTCGTAGATGTTATATGCACGAGTAGAACACAAGTGGGTTGTGGGCGATACAAGTCATACTGCTTACCATCATGTAACACTTTGGTTCAGCGGTATTGTTGGATGAAGCGGCCCGGACCGACATTACGTGTACGCTTACGCGAGACTGGTTCTACCGACGTGCTTTGCACACAGGTGGCTAGCGGGTGTCAGTTTCTCCAACTTTAGTTGAATCGAGTGTGGCTACGCCTGGTCCTTGAGAAGGTTAAAACAACACTAACTTGACAAACTATCGTTGTGGTTTTGATGCGTAGGTAAGAACGGTTCTGCTCAACCCGTAGCAGCCACGTAAAACTTGCAACAACAAAGTAGAGGACGTCTAACTTGTTTTGCAAGGCATGTTGTGATGTGATGTGGTCAAGACGTGATGAGATATAAATTGTTGTATGAGATGATCATGTTTTGTTGAAGTTACCGGCAACTGGCATAAGCCTTATGGTTGTCTCTTTATTGCATAAGATGCAAGCACCAAATAATTGCTTTACTTTATCGCTATGCGATAGCAATAGTTGCAAGAGCAATAGTTGGCGAGACGACCATGTGACGACACGTTGATAGAGATCAAGATGATGGAGATCATGGTGTCATGCCGGTGGCGATAGAGATCATGACGGTACTTTGAAGATGGAGATCAAAGGCGCAAGATGATCATGGCCATATCATGTCACATATTTTGATTGCATGTGATGTTTATCATTTTTGTATTTTATTTTGCTTAGATCGACGGTAGCAATATAAGATGATCTCTCACTAAATTTCAAGGTATAAATGTTCTCCCCGAGTATGCACCGTTGCGAAAGTTCTTCATGCTGAGACACCATGTGATGATCAGGTGTGATAAGCTCTACGTTCAAATACAACAGGTGCAAGACAGTTTTGCACACGCGGAATACTTAGGTTAAACTTAACGAGCCTAGCATATGCAGATATGGCCTCGGAACACTGGAGACCGAAAGGTCGAGCGTGAATCATATAGTAGATATGATCAACATAGTGATGTTCACCATTGAAAACTACTCCATCTCACGTGATGATCGGACATGGTTTAGTTGATATGGATCGTGTGATCACTTAGATGATTAGAGGGATGTCTATCTAAGTGGGGGTTCTTAAGTAATATGATTAATTGAACTTTAATTTATCATGAACTTAGTCCTGATAGTATTTGCATATCTATGTTGTAGATCAATTGCTTGCGATGTAGCTCCCCGTTTATTTTTGATATGTTCCTAGAGAAAAACTATGTTGAAAGATCTTAGTAGCAAGGATGCGGATTGGATCCATGATCTAAGGTTTATCCTCATTGCTGCACAGAAGAATTATGTCCTTGATGCACCGCTAGGTGATAGACCTATTGCAGGAGCAGATACAGACGTTATGAACGTTTGGCTAGCTCAATATGATGACTACTTGATAGTTTAGTTCACCATGCTTAACGTCTTAGAATCGGGACTTCAAAGACGTTTTGAACGTCATGGACCATATGAGATGTTCTAGGAGTTGAAGTTAATATTTCAAGCAAATGCTCGAGTTGAGAGATATGAAGTCTCCAACAAGTTCAATAGCTAAAAGTTGGAGGAGAATAGCTCAAGCAGTGAGCATGTGCTCAGATTGTCTGGGTACTACAATCGCTTGAATCAAGTGGGAGTTAATCTTCCAGATAAGATAGTGATTGACAGAATTCTCTAGTCACCATCACCAAGTTACTAGAACTTCGTGATGAACTATAGTATGCAAGGGATGACAAAAACGATTCGCGAGCTTTTCATGATGATGAAATCGATGAAGGTAGAAATCAGGAAAGAGCATCAAGTATTGATGATTAATAAGACCACTAGTTTCAAGAAAAGGGCAAAGGGAAGAAGGGGAACTTCAAAAAGAACGGCAAGCAAGTTGCTGCTCCCGTGAAGAAGCCCAAAGCTAGACCCAAGCCTGAAACTGAGTGCTTCTACTGCAAAGGAAATGGTCACTGGAAGCGGAACTGCCCCAAATATTTGGCGGATAAGAAGGATGGCAAAGTGAACAAAGGTATATTTGATATACATGTTATTGATGTGTACTTTACTAGTGTTTATAGCAACCCCTCAGTATTTGATACTAGTTTAGTTGCTAAAATTAGTAACTCGAAATAGAAGTTGCAGAATGAACAAAGACTAGTTAAGGGTGAAGTGACGATGTGTGTTGGAAGTGGTTCCAAGATTGATATGATCATCATCGAACACTCCCTATACTTTCGGGATTAGTGTTGAACCTAAATAAATGTTATTTGGTGTTTGCGTTGAGCATGAATATGATTTGATCATATTTATTGTAATATGGTTATTCATTTAAATCAGAGAATAATTGTTGTTCTATTTACATGAATAAAACATTCTATGGTCATACACTCAATATAAATAGTTTATTGAATCTCAATCATAGTGATAAACATATTCATAAAATTGAAGCCAAAAGATGCAAAGTTAATAATGATAGTGCAACTTAATCGTGGCATTGTCGTTTAGGTCATATTGGTGTAAAGCGCATGAAGAAACTCCATGCTGATGGGATTTTGGAATCACTTGATTATGAATCACTTGATGCTTGCGAACCATGCCTTATGGGCAAGATGACTAAGACTCCGTTCTCCAGAACAATGGAGCGAGCAACTGACTTATTAGATATAATACATATTGATGTATGAGGTCCTATGAGTGTTGAGGCTCGTGGCGGGTATCGTTATTTTCTGACCTTCATAGATGACTTGAGCAGATATGGGTATATCTACTTGAATATACATAAGTCTGAAACATTTGAAAAGTTCAAAGAATTTCAGAGTGAAGTGGAAAATCATCGTAACAAGAAATAAAGTTTCTATGATCTGATCACAGAGGCGAATATTTGAGTTATGAGTTTGGTCTTCAATTAAAACAACATGGAATAGTTTCACAAACTCATGCCACCTGGAACACCACAGCATAATGGTGTGTCCGAACGTCATAACCGTACTTTATTTGATATAGTGCAATCTATGATGTCTCTTACCGATTTACCACTATCGTTTTGGGGTTATGCATTAGAGACAACTGCATTCACATTAAAAAGGGCACCATCTAAATCCGTTGAGACGACACCGTATGAACTGTGGTTTAGCAAGAAACCTAAGCTGTCGTTTCTTAAAGTTTGGGGTTGCGATGCTTATGTGGAAAAGTTTCATCTTGATAAGCTCAAATCCAAGTCGGAGAAGTGTGTCTTCATAGGATACCCAAAAGTAACTGTTGGGTACACCTTCTATCACAGATCCGAAGGCAAGATATTTATTGCTGAGAATGGATCCTTTCTAGAGAAGGAGTTTCTCTCGAAAGAAGTGAGTGGGAGGAAAGTAGAACTTGATGAGGTAACTGTACCTGCTCCCTTATTGGAAAGTAGTTCATCATAGAAATCTGTTTCTGTGACTCCTACACCAAATAGTGAGGAAGCTAATGATGATGATCATGTAACTTCAGATCAAGTTACAACTGAACCTCGTAGGTCAACCAGAGTGAGATCCGCACCAGAGTGGTACGGTAATCCTGTTCTGGAGGTCATGTTAATTGACCATGACGAACCTATGAACTATGAGGAAGCGATGATGAGCCCAGATTCCGCGAAATGGCTTAAGGCCATGAAATCTGGGATGGGATCCATGTATGAGAACAAAGTGTGGACTTTGGTTGACCTGCCCGATGATCAGCAAGCCATAGAAAATAAATGGATCTTCAAGAGGAAGATGGACGCTGATAGTAGTGTTACTATCTACAAAGCTAGACTTGTCGAAAAAGCTTTTGACAAACTTCAAGGTATTGACTACGATGAGATTTCCTCACTCGTAGCGATGCTTAAGTCTGTCCGAATCATGTTAGCAAATTGCCACATTTTATGAAATCTGGCAAATGGATGTCAAAACTACATTCCTTAATGGATTTCTTAAAGAAGAGTTGTATATGATGCAACCAGAAGGTTTTGTCGATCCTAAAGGTGCTAACAAAATGTGCAAGCTCCAGCGATCCATCCATGGACTGGTGCAAGCATCTTAGAGTTGGAATATACGGTTTGATGAGTTGATCAAAGCATATAGTTTTATACAGAATTGTGGTGAAGCCTGTATTTACAAGAAAGTGAGTGGGAGCACTACAACATTTCTGATAAATATATGTGTATGACATATTGTTGATCAGAAATAATGTAGAATTTTCTGGAAAGCATAAAGAAGTATTTGAAAGGATTTTTTCAAATAAAGACCTCGGTGAAGCTACTTACATATTGAGCATCAAGATCTATAGATGTAGATCAAGATGCTTGATAAGTTTTTTCAATGAGTACATACTTTGACAAGATTTTGAAGTAGTTCAAAATGGAACAGTCAAAGAAAGAGTTCTTACCTGTGTTACAAGGTGTGAAATTGAGTAAGACTCAAAGCCCGACCACGGCAGAAGATAGAAAGAGAATGAAAGTCATTCCCTATGCCTCAGCCATAGTTTCTATAAAGTATGCCATGCTGTGTACCAGATCTATTGTATACCCTACACTGTGTTTAGCAAGGGAGTACACTAGTGATCTAGGAGTAGATCACTGGACAGCGGTCAAAATTATCCTTAGTGGAATAAGGATAAGTTTCTCGATTATGGAGGTGACAAAAAGTTCGTCGTAAAGGGTTACGTCGATGCAAATTTTGACACTAATCCAGATGACTCTAAGTCTCAATCTAGATACATTTTGAAAGTGGGAGCAATTAGCTAGAGTAGCTCCGTGCAGAGCATTGTTGACATAGAAATTTGCAAAATACATACAGATCTGAATGTGGCAGACCCGTAGACTAAACTTCTCTCACAAGCAAAACATGATCACACCTTAGTACTCTTTGGGTGTTAATCACATAGCGATGTGAACTAGATTATTGACTCTAGTAAACCCTTTGGGTGTTGGTCACATGACGATATGAACTATGGGTGTTAATCACATGGTGATGTGAACTAGATTATTGACTCTAGTGCAAGTGGGAGACTAAAGGAAATATACCCTAGAGGCAATAATAAAGTTATTATTTATTTCCTTATTTCATGATAAATGTTTATTATTCATGCTAGAATTGTATTAACCGAAAACATAATACATGTGTGAATACATAGACAAACATAGTGTCACTAGTATGCCTCTACTTGACTAGCTCGTTAATCAAAGATGGTTAAGTTTCCTAACCATAGACATGAGTTGTCATTAGATTAACAGGATCACATCATTAGGAGAATGATGTGATTGACTTGACCCATTCTGTTAGCTTAGCACTTGATCGTTTAGTATGTTGCTATTGCTTTCTTTATGACTTATAAATGTTCCTATGACTATGAGATTATGCAACTACCGTTTACCGGAGGAACACTTTGTGTGCGACCAAACGTCACAACATAACTGGGTGATTATAAAGGTG
The DNA here is from genome assembly GCF_056163025.1 of Triticum urartu. NCBI lineage: Eukaryota > Viridiplantae > Streptophyta > Magnoliopsida > Poales > Poaceae > Triticum > Triticum urartu. The sequence goes on from NC_141878.1 coordinate 94,028,085, forward strand.
CTCTACAGGTGTCTCCGAAGGTACTTGTTGAGTTGGCGTATTTCGAGATTAGGATTTGTCACTCCGATCGTCGGAGAGGTATCTCTGGGCCCACTCGGTAATACACATCACTATAAGCCTTGCAAGCATTGTAACTAATGAGTTAGTTGCAGGATGATGTATTATGGAACGAGTAAAGAGAATTTCCAATAACGAGATTGAACTAGGTATTGAGATACCAACGATTAAATCTCGGGCAAGTAACATACCGATGACAAAGGGAACAACGTATGTTGTTATGCGGTTTGACCAATAAAGATCTTCATAGAATATGTGGGAGCCAATATGAGCATCCAGGTTCTGCTATTGGTTATTGACCAGAGACGTGTCTAGGTCATGTCTACATAGTTCTCGAACCCGTAGGGTCCACACGCTTAAAGTTCGGTGACGATCGTATTATGAGTTTTTGTGTTTTGATGTACCGAAAGTAGTTTGGAGTCTCGGTGATCACGAACATGACGAGGAGTCTCAAAATGGTTGAGACATAAATATCTATATATTGGATGACTATATTTGGATACCGAAATGGTTCCGGGTGAGATCGGGAATATATCGCAGCACCGAGAGGTTATCGGAACCCCCCGGGACGTATATGGGCCTTATTGGGCTTTAGTGGAAAGGAGGGGAAAGGAGCAAGGGAGGTGCCCCCCAAGCCCAATCCGAATTGGGAAGGGGGCCGGCCCGCCTTTCCTTCCTCCCTCCTTCCTCTTCCTTCCCTCTCCTACTCCAAGTTAGAAAGGGGGAATCCTACTCCCGGTGGGAGTAGGACTCCCCATGGCGCGCCCTAGAGAGGGCCGGCCCTCCCCTCCTCCACTCCTTTATATACGAGGGCAGGGGGCACCTCTAGACACACAAGTTGATCTGTTGATCTCTCCCAGCTGTGTGTGGTGCCCCCCTCCACCAAAATCCACCTCGATCATATCATAGCGGTGCTTAGGCAAAGCCCTGCATCGGTAGCATCATCATCACCGTCATCATGCCGTCGTGCTGACGAAACTCTCCCGTGAAGCTCTTATGGATTGGAGTTCGTGGGACGTCATTGAGCTGAGCGTGTGCTGAACTCGGAGGTGCCATGCGTTTGGTACTTGGATCGGTCGGATCGTGAAGACGTACGACTACATCAAGTGAGTTGTGCTAACACTTCCGCTTTCGGTCTACGAGGGTACGAGGACACACTCTCCCCTCTCATTTCTATGCATCACCATGATCCTGCGTGTGCGTAGGAAATTTTTTGAAATTACTACGTTCCCCAACAAACTGCAGTGCTCAAAGCACGAGGACCACCACTCCGAATCCCAACTCAACGCTTAAAGGAGAAGAAGAATTGTTCTCATGTCAGGTTCTGTAGCTATGGTTCATACTCCTTTGCTCTTGCATCACTATTTACTCAGACCAACTATTTTCAAATTTGAAGGATGGAATTGAAACTCCAATGGCGCAACAGGTATGTTTTAAATTTGTTTCTTTAACTGGTTTCCTGTTGTAACTTTCTCTATATTGATTTCAGTTTCAATTGAATAAACAGTTATGTTCTCATGTCATGCACATTACAAGTGTCTCTATAGTTTCCCACACTTATATTCTGTCTATTCTGCTTTGTCTTGAACAAATATTATTTGAAACTATGTCTATATCTTGATTTGGCAACAAAAACTAGAATGATATAGACCATATAGTGACCATGGTACATAGATATATGTTTGTTTCATGTTGTTATCATGTGCACTTTACTACTGAACTGATTTACCAAAATGAGTTTCTTATACAACATGGTAAACCTGTGACGTGTCTGCTTGTTTCTCTTTTAGAATGCAGACAAAATATTGGAGAACAATACCCCGTTATGCAATGGTGAAGGAAGTAATGCAGATAAGGTTCAAGATAGTGAGACATCCCTGTTGGTCTCCAAGAAAGCTGATAAAAACTACCTTGACTATAGTGAGTGAACCCAGAAGTCCTGTCTTGATGTAGTGTTTGAGTTACTGGCCACTACTGCTGGCACAAGCTCTTCGAACTCGCTGCCTAAATCAGTTCGTCTTCTTGAGTCTCAGCTTCAAGTTGAAAGACATCGATCAGGTGTGTTGCGACAGGAAGCTGGAGGACCGAGGAAGTCCCTACAGAATTCAGATGCATACTTTCTGGTGCAACAGCAAGCGATGGAGGATTTAAGTGCCAAACAAGAGAAAGTTAATAAGCTTACTAAGCATCATGACAACATTATGGGTACCCAGGATATTGTTTCTTGAGATCTTCTGAAGTGGTTTCAGTTCTGGTCTTGTTTTGCTGCGTTGTTTATTTGCACTGGTCGCCAACTTTGACAACCAGTGTATATGATATGCTGCTTTGTTCCCTATATTTGCACTGGTAGTGAACTTTGATGCCCAGTGGATGTAATATGTGTAATAGCCGTGATAACCTAGCGTAAGTTGCTTGCTTATTTATTTCCTTGTTGTCTTGTTTATTTGTTTGGTTGTAGTCAGTGCTGTTCTTTTTCCGCGGTTTGCTAGTGGCCGCAATAACCTATTTTTTTAAACTAGGCCACAATAACCATGGGCTACATATTTACTGTAGTGACACTGGGCCTTCTACGAGCCGTAGAAACAATGGGCCTTCTATGGGGCATAGAAACAATGGGCCTTCTACAGCCCATATCATCAATGGGCCTTATACGAGCCGTATCATCAATGGGCCTTATACGGGCCGTATGATCGATTGCCCAAACATGGGCCAATAACATACCGCTTTATGGCCGTAAACGGGCTAGAGTTGGAATCCTCCGTTCATGGGCCGACCATAATGGGTCGTCGTTAGTCGGCCGTATTTGATGACGCTATGAAAACGGCCCAATGTATTAACGGGCCGCAAACGGGCCGACTGTAAGCACGGGCTGAATTTGGCCCACAAGCAGAAAATGACAGTAACGGGCCGTAAGTAACCGAATGCTGGAAATGAGCCCAAGAATAAATGGGCCCTGAGAAGGCCGAAAGATAACATGGGCTGGAAACGGCCCAACGGAATAATGGGCCTTTCATGGGTATAAAGTGATACATTGTTCATTATGGGCCAGTTTTACCACGGGTCGTTAATGGGCCGAGGGTTGCTAAGGGCCTCATATGGGCCGAAAGAGGTCATGGGCCATACATGGGCTGGAAGTTAAAACAGGCTGGAATTATATTGGACGGCCTAGATGACGCTACTGGGCCTAATTCGGATAGGCCATAAACGGGCCCTAGGTTAGCGAGCTGTGAATGGGCTATATGCGAACAGGCCGTTAACAGGCTTGCCGTGGGCTGGCCCGCCACCTTTTGACCAAGTCAAACGGGCTAGCCTTTTCACAGGGATGGGCCTCTGTTGGGCCGTTCCACGTGTCGACGTTTCATAGGCGCTTTGGGTCCAATGAGTGGATGCCATCTGTCCCAACGGCGAGCCGACACGTGTTCCCTCCAGCCAATGATGATTTTACACGTGGAAAATCCGCATTGGCCGGGGCTATTAACGGGTTATCGGATCCAAAACCGGACCCGATAGCTTAACGGCGTTCCATTACAGTGGATGCCACGTGTCGGTCACCCTTGACAAAAGCACTTTTGTGACACGTGATTTATCTTCATGGAAGTGGACACTTCCGTGATGATAATTTTGGTAATGTCATGGAACACTTCTACGACAACACAGGTGATGTCTACTACACAACCTTCTTCTTGTAGACGTTGTTGGGCCTCCAAGTGCAGAGGTTTGTACGACAGTAGCAAATTTCCCTCAAGTGGATGACCTAAGGTTTATCAATCCGTAGGAGGCGTAGGATGAAGATAGTCTCTCTCAAACAACCCTGCAACCAAATAGCAAAGAGTCTCTTGTGTCCCCAACACACCCAATACAATGGTAAATTGTATAGGTGCACTAGTTCGGTGAAGAGATGGTGATACAAGTGGTATATGGATGGTAGATAAAGGTTTTTAAAATCTGAAAATATAAAAACAACAAGGTAACTAATGATAAAAGTGAGCGTAAACGGTATTGCAATGCTAGGAAACAAGGCCTAGGGTTCATACTTTCACTAGTGCAAGTCCTCTCAACAATAATAACATAATTGGATCATATAACTATCCCTCAACATGCAACAAAGAGTCACTCCAAAGTCACTAATAGCGGAGAACAAACGAAGAGATTATGGTAGGGTACGAAACCACCTCAAAGTTATCCTTTCTGATCGATCTATTCAAGAGTCCCTAGTAAAATAACATGAAGCTATTCTTTCCGTTCAATCTATCATAGAGTTCGTACTAGAATAACACCTTAAGACACAAATCAACCAAAACCCTAATGTCACCTAGATACTCCAATGTCACCTCAAGTATCCGTGGGTATGATTACACGATATGCATCACACAATCTCAGATTCATCTATTCAAACCAACACAAAGTACTTCAAAGAGTGCCCCAAAGATTCTACCAGAGAGTCAAGACGAAAACATGTGCCAACCCCTATGCATAGGTTCATGGGCGGAACCCGCAAGTTGATCACCAAAACATACATCAAGTGGATCAATAGAATACCCCATTGTCACCACGGATATCCCACGCAAGACATACATCAAGTGTTCTCAAATCCTTAAAGACTCAATCCGATAAGATGACTTCAAAGGGAAAACTCAATCCATTACAAGACAGTAGAGGGGGAGAAACATCATAAGATCCAACTATAATAGCAAAGCTCGCGAATCGTACCACCTCAAGAACACGAGAGGGAGAGAGATCAAACACATAGCTACTGGTACATACCCTCAGCCCCGAGGGAGAATGTCGGTGTCAAAACCGGCGGATCTCGGGTAGGGGGTCCCGAACTGTGCGTCTAAGGAGGATGGTAACAAGAGGCGGGGGCACACGATGTTTACCCATGTTCGGGCCCTCTCGATGGAGATAATACCCTACGTCCTGCTTGATTGATCTTGATGATATGAGTATTACAAGAGTTGATCTACCACGAGATCGAAGCGGCTAAACCCTAGAAGCTAGCCTATGGTATTATTGTTGTTGTCCTACAGACTAAACCCTCCGGTTTACATAGACACGAAGGGGGCTAGGGTTACACAGATTCAGTTACAAGGGAGGAGATCCACATATCCGTGTTGCCAAGCTTGCCTTCCACGCCAAGGTGAGTCCCATCCGGACACGGGACGAAGTCTTCAATCTTGTATCTTCATAGTCCAACAGTCCGACCAAAGGATATAGTCCGGCTGTCCGGAGACCCCCTAATCCAGGACTCCCTCAGAGAACTACTCCCTCCTTGTCATGGAGAGCGCCGGGATGATGTAGATGGCCACCAGAGAGGGATTCGCCCCTCCGGCAGGGTGCCGGAACGGGTCTAGATTGGTTTTCGGTGGCTACAGAGGCTTCTGGCGGCGGAACTCCCGATCTATTGTACTCCTCGAAGTTTTTAGGGTATATGGGTATATATATAGGAGGAAGAAGCACGTCGGTGGATCTCCGGGCTGTCCACGAGACAGGGGGCGCACCCCTGCCCTCGTGGGCAGCCCGTGACTCTCCTGGTCCATCTCCGATACTCCGTGGGCTTCTTCTGGTCCAAAAATAAGTTCTGTGAAGTTTCAGGTCAATTGGACTCCATTTGATTTTCCTTTTCTGCGATACTCTAAAACAAGGAAAACACAGAAACTGGCACTGGGCTCTGGGTTAATAGGTTAGTCCCAAAAATCATATAAAATAGCATATAAATGCATATAAAACATCCAAGGTTGATAATATATTAGCATGGAACAATCAAAAATTATAGATACGTTGGAGACGTATCAGTATCCCCAAGCTTAATTCCTGCTTGTCCTCGAGTAGGAAAATGATAAAAACAGAATTTTTGATGTGGAATGCTACCTAACATATTTATCCATGTAATCTTCTTTATTGTGGCAAGAATATTCAGATCCATAAGATTCAAGACAAAAGTTTAATATTGACATAAAAATAATAATACTTCAAGCATACTAACAAAGTAATCATGTCTTCTCAAAATAACATGGGCAAAGAAAGCTATTCCTACAAAATCATATAGTCTGGCTATGCTCCATCTTCACCACACAAAGTATTTAAATCATGCACAACCCCGATGACAAGCCAAGCAGTTGTTTCGTACTTTCGATGTTCTCCAACTTTTTCAATCTTCACGCAATACATGAGCGTGAGCCATGGACATAGCACTATATGTGGAATAGAATGGTGGTTGTGGAGAAGACAAAAATGGAGAAGATAGTATCACATCAACTAGGCGTATCAACGGGCTATGGAGATGCCCATCAATAGATATCAATGCGAGTGAGTAGGGATTGCCATGCAACGGATGCACTAGAGCTATAAGTATATGAAAGCTCAACAAAAGGAACTAAGTGGGTGTGCACCCAACTCGCTTGCTCACGAAGAACTAGGGAATTTTGAGGAAGCCCATCATTGGAATATACAAGCCAAGTTCTATAATGAAAAACTCCCACTAGTATATGAAAGTGATATCATAGGAGACTCTCTATCATGAAGATCATGGTGCTACTTTGAAGCACAAGTGTGGTAAAATGATAGTAGTATTGTCCCCTTTTAATTTCCCTTTTTTGTGCCTTCCTTTTTTTATTTGGCCTTTCTCTCTTTTTTATTTTTTTGTTGGGGGGGGGGCTTCTCTTTTTTTATGGCCTTCTCTTTTTTTTGTCCGGAGTCTCATCCCAACTTGTGGGGGAATCATAGTCTCCATCATCCTTTCCTCACTGGGACAATGCTCTAATAATGATGATCATCACACTTTTATTTACTTACAACTCCAAAATTACAATTCGATACTTAGAACAAGATATGACTCTAGATGAATGCCTCCGACGGTGTACCGGGATGTGCAATGAATCAAGAGTGACATGTATGGAAGAATTATGAATGGTGGCTTTGCCACAAATACGATGTCAACTACATGATCATGCAAGCAATATGACAATGATGGAGCGTGTCATAATAAACGGAGCGGTGGAGAGTTGCATGGCAATATATATCAGAATGGCTATGTAAATGCCATAATAGGTAGGTATGGTGGCTGTTTTGAGGAAGGTATATGGTGGGTTTATGGTACCGGCGAAAGTTGCACGGTACTAGAGAGGCTAGCAATGGTGGAAGGATGAGAGTGCGTATAATCCATGGACTCAACATTAGTCATAAAGAACTCACATACTTATTGCAAAAGTCTATTAGTTATCGAAACAAAGTATTACACGCATGCTCCTAGGGGGATAGATTGGTACGAAAAGACCATCGCTCTTCCCCGACCGCCACTCATAAGGAAGACAATCAATAAATAAATCATGCTCTGATTTCTTCACATAACAGTTCACCATATGTCCATGCTACGGGAATCACAAACTTCAACACAAGTATTTCTCAAATTCGCAACTACTCAACTAGCATGACTCTAATATCACCATATCCATATCTCAAAACAATTATCAAGTATCAAACTTCTCTTAGTATTCAGTGCACTTTATATGAAAGTTTTTATTATATCCCTCTTGGATGCCCATCATATTATGACTAGTTTCATAACCCAAGCAAACTACCATGCTATTCTAAAGGCTCTCAAAATATTATAAGTGAAGCACGAGAGTTCATCTATTTCTATAAAATAAAACCACCCCCGTGCTCTAAAAGGATATAAGTGAAGCACTAGAGCAAATGTCAAATTACTCTGAAAGATATAAGTGAAGATCAATGAGTAGTCGAATAATTATGCAACTATGTGAAGACTCTCTAACATTTAAGAATTTCAGATCTTGGTATTTTATTCAAACAGCAGGCAAAACAAAAGTAAATAAAATGACGCTCCAAGCAAAACACATATCATGTGGCGAATAAAAATATAGCTCCAAGTAAAGTTACCAATGAACGAAGACGAAAGAGGGGATGCCTTCCGGGGCATCCCCAAGCTTAGGCTCTTGGATGTCCTTGAACATTACCTTGGGGTGCCTTGGGCATCCCCAAGCTTAGGCTCTTGCCACTCCTTATTCCATAGTCCATCGAATCTTTACCCAAAACTTGAAAACTTCACAACACAAAACTTAACAGAAAACTCGTAAGCTCCGTTAGCGAAAGAAAACAAAACACCACTTCAAGGTACTATAATGAACTCATTCTTTATTTATATTAGGGTTAAACCTAATGTATTCCAACTTCTCTATGGTTTATAAACTCTTTTACTAGCTATAGATTCATCAAAATAAGTAAACAACACATGAAAAACAGAATCTGTCAAAAACAGAACAGTCTTTAGTAATCTGTAACTAATGCAAACTTATGGAACCTCAAAAATTCTAAAATAAATTTCTGGACGTGAGGAATTTATCTATTAATCATCTTCAAAAATAATTAACGAAATAGCACTCTCCAATAAAAACTGGCAGCAATTCTCGTGAGCGCTAAAGTTTCTGTTTTTTTACAGCAAGATCAACAAGACTTTCCCCAAGTCTTCCCAACGGTTCTACTTGGAAAAAACACTAATTAAAAGCATAAAACAACATCTAAACAGAGGCTAGATGAATTATTTATTACTAAACAAGAACAAAAATCAAGGAACTAAAATAAAATTGGGTTGCCTCCCAACAAGCGCTATCGTTTAACGCCCCTAGCTAGGCATGATGATTTCAATGATGCTCACATAAAGTATGAGAATTGAAACATAAAGAGAGCATCATGAAGAACGTGAATAGAACATTTAAGTCTAACCCACTTCCTGCATAGGGATTTTGTGAGCAAACAATTTATGGGAACAATAATCAACTAGCATAGGAAGGCAAAACAAGCATAACTTTAAAACTTTAAGCACATAGAGAGGAAACTTGATATTAGTGCAATTCCTACAAGCATATGTTCCTCCCTCATAATAATTTTCAGTAGCATCATGAATAAATTCAACAATATAACCATCACATAAAGCATTGTTATCATGATCTACAAGCATAGAAAATTTACTATTCTCCACATAAGCAAAAATTCTTCTCAATTGGAATAGTGGGAGTATCATAAGAGACTCGAATACTATAAATTGTTTCCACATTAAAAGAGTAATGTTCAGAAAAAGGGTAATCATAATCATGACAAGTTTTATAAATATAATCATCACTACTTTTTGTAGCATAAGTATCATCACAATAATCATCATAAGTAGCAACTTTGTTCTCAGCATAATCGATTGAAACCTCTTCCAAGATAGTGGAATCATTTCTAAATAAAGTCATGACCTCTCCAAATCCACTTTCATAATTATCACAATAAGATTCAACACCTCCAAATAGTGGGATCATTACTTCCTAAAGTTGACACTCTTCCAAACCCACTTTCATCAATATAATCATCATAAGTAGGAGGCATGCTATCACCATAACAAATTTGCATATCAAAACTTGGAAGGCTACAAATATCATCTTCATTAAACATAGCATCCCCAAGCTTGGGACAAACATTAATTGCAGCAAATATATTCTCAAAAACATCATATTCATCAAACATAGCATCCCCAAGCTTGGGCCTTTTCATATCATAAGCATAATCACTCTCATCATTAATAATATGGATATCACCAATAGTATAGCAATTATCATATTCTGCCAAGCACGTGCCAAAAAGATTTTCATGATCATAAGAAGTATCATTATCTTCCCAATCATAATCATCACAACAAGCAATAGGCATAACGAGATCATCATCAAGTGCATCATCTTCCACAATTATTTTTCATTCATTTTCATGAGGCACAACAATAATAGGAGCAACATTATTTGGGAGAGAATCTTTTTACCTCTCTTCCTTTTTCTTTTCTTCTTCTTCACCACATCATGTGTGGGTTCAATCCTCTTGTTGGAGCTCCTTATTAATGAGATTGGTTGAATAGAAGGCTCCTCCACATTACCTGATTCATCATAAGAAATAATAGGAGGATATCGGGAAGTCTCTTCCCTTTCATTAGTATTCTCTTAATCTTCTATTTGTTTTCTTGTCTTTATGTAATTGGTAATATAAGGATTTTCAAAGCAATTCACCGCACAATACATATAAATTTCCTCTAGATCAAAATCAAGAAGTTTATAACGGGCAAATTCTGGAAGATGCTTAGTTATACGTTTCATTTCTTCGTAACCCATAAGCAAACTAAGTTCATTATAATGTGCAAGGGAAATCAAGTCATCACAATTTTTGGACACAATTAGATCATAAAACAATTTGCATCGGATAGTTAAATGACCCCGTTCATTGCAAAGTTCACAAGTACGGCTAAGAAAAATTGAATTTTCAGCACAGACATCTAGCCTTGCCTGCAACAATTTAGTTTCTATATGCTTATGCCTCTTGCAATATCTATCTTCCCTGTTTGGTGTGTACTTGCAAACCCAATGCAATCCACAAAAATCGACATGCTTATAAGAGATATTTTCATCATGACTAGTGCAATCATCATTAGTACTATGGATACTCAAGGAGTTCATACTAACAACATTGTAATCATGCTCATCATTCAAAGATTTAGTACCAAAAATTTTAATGCATTCTTCTTCTAACACTTTGGCACAATTTTCCTTCCCATCATACTCATGAAAGATATTAAAAAGATGAAAAGTATGAGGTAAACTCAATTCCATTTTTTTGTAGTTTTCTTTTATAAACTAAACTAGTGCTAAAATAAGAAACAAAAATATTAAATTGCAAGATCTAAAGATATACCTTCAAGCACTCACCTCCCCGGCAACGGCGCCAGAAAAGAGCTTGATGTCTACTACACAACCTTCTTCTTGTAGACGTTGTTGGGCCTCCAAGTGCAGAGGTTTGTAGGACAGTAGCAAATTTCCCTCAAATGGATGACCTAAGGTTTATCAATCCGTAGGAGGTGTAGGATGAAGATGGTCTCTCTCAAGCAACCCTGCAACCAAATAACAAAGAGTCTCTTGTGTCCCCAACACACCCAATACAATGGTAAATTGTATAGGTGCACTACTTCAGTGAAGAGATGGTGACACAAGTGGTATATGGATGGTATATAAAGGTTTTTAAAATCTGAAAATATAAAAACAGCAAGGTAACTAATGATAAAAGTGAGCGTAAACGGTATTGCAATGCTAGGAAACAAGGCCTAGGGTTCATACTTCCACTAGTGCAAGTCCTCTCAACAATAATAACATAATTGGATCATATAACTATACCTCAACATGCAACAAAGAGTCACTCCAAAGTCACTAATAGCGGAGAACAAACGAAGAGATTATGGTAGGTTACGAAACCACCTCAAAGTTATCCTTTCTGATCGATCTATTCAAGAGTCCATAGTAAAATAACATGAAGCTATTCTTTCCGTTCAATCTATCATAGAGTTCGTACTAGAATAACACCTTAAGACACAAATCAACCAAAACCCTAATGTCACCTAGATACTCCAATGTCACCTCAAGTATCCGTGGGTATGATTATACGATATGCATCACACATTCTTAGATTCATCTATTCAATCGAACACAAATTACTTCAAAGAGTGCCCCAAAGATTCTACCGGAGAGTCAAGACAAAAAAGTGTGCCAACCCCTATGCATAGGTTCATGGGCGGAACCCGCAAGTTGATCACCAAAACATACATCAAGGGGATCAATAGAATATCGCATTATCACCACGGGTATCCCACGCAAGACATACATCAAGTGTTCTCAAATCCTTAAAGACTCAATCCGAAAAGATAACTTCAAAGGGAAAACTCAATCCATTACAAGAGAGTAGAGGGGGAGAAACATCATAAGATCCAACTATAATAGCAAAGCTCGTGATACATCAAGATCGTACCACCTCAAGAACACGAGAGAGATCAAACACATAGCTACTGGTACATACCCTCAGCCTCGAGGGAGAACTACTCCCTCCTCGTCATGGAGAGTGCCGAGATGATGTAGATGGCCACCGGAGAGGGATTCCCCCTCCTGCAGGGTGCCGGAACGGGTCTAGATAGGTTATCGGTGGCTACGGAGGCTTCTGGCGGTGGAACTCCCGATCTATTGTGCTCCTCGAAGTTTTTAGGGTATATGGGTATATATAGGAGGAAGAAGCACGTCGGTGGATCTCTGGGCTGTCCACGAGGCAAGGGGGCACGCCCAGGGGGGTGGGCGCGCCCCCCACCCTCGTGGCCAGCCCGGGACTCTCCTGGTCCATCTCCGATACTCTATGGGCCTCTTCTGGTCCAAAAATAAGTTCCGTGAAGTTTCAGGTCAATTGGACTCCGTTTGATTTTCCTTTTCTGTGATACTCTAAAACAAGGAAAAAACAGAAACTGGCACTGGGCTCTGGGTTAATAGGTTAGTCCCAAAAATCATATAAAATAGCATATAAATGCATATAAAACATCCAAGGTTGATAATATAATAGCATGGAACAATGAAAAATTATAGATACGTTGGCGACGTATCAACAGGTATGACTATCTTGATTATGTCATAAAATTGTCATGGATGTACAAGCATGACAGAAAATGTGACCTACTGTGACAAACACGTGTCATCACGGAAGTGTATTTTTTTGTAGTGGCGCCATCCGGTGCGCGGGCTGACCGAGAGGCGTGCAAGTTGTCCTCGAATGTGCAGGCTCACCGGGAAGCGTGCGAGCTGGACGCCGCGCAGGCTCACTGGTGTAACATCCCAAATTTTCAATTTGGAATGTTATAGATTAGGTCATCATTGCATATCATATTTTATTTGCTTTTGGCCTGATCCAGAAATTCTATGCAACTCAAGGACCACGGAGAGAGTTGGGGATTTCGTTATTTTAATATTTGGGTTTCAATTTTGAAAATAGGATCACTGATTTTATTTATTTTATCTTCAATTATTTCTATAATAAAAATATGAGAGAGGGAATAAAATGACTTTCCCAAAATAAAGAAATATTTAAGGTTTAATGAAAAAAATCAAGTAAGATTTTATTTCGGAGTTATCTCGCTATTTTATTTGAATTTAGGAACATAGCATGTTTTTCAAAACTGCATTTTAGGGCCAAGAAAATGTTCATCTTGTCCTAAATATTTTATTTAGACGGTGAAAATTTGTTTTGGCATTTTTAGATTTTTATTTTTTCTAGGATTGTTTCTGTTCGGCGGGGTTAATTTTAAAAAAAAGGCTCCCGCGCGCCCGACTGGGCCGAAGCCCAGCCGAGCTAGGCCGACCCTCTCGCGCCACCGTCTCCCGCACCGGAGTCCCGATCGCCGCCGCCGCCCGAGTCCGGGAGGAGCACGCTTCCCGAGGCGCCCCCTCCCCCAAGCCAGGACGCCCCCTCCTTAAATAGCCGCCGCCACCCCACCCCGCCGCCTCCCTTCGCCTCGCCCTGCCGCCGCAGCCGCCTCGCCGCCGCACGCCGCCGCCTGCCGCGCCGCTCGCCGCCGCCGACGCCGCCTCACCCCGCCACCGCCCGAAGCCCCGCCGGAGCCGTCGGACTTCTCCGGATCCCCGACGAGGTAGCCGCCCACCGCCGCCCCGGTTTTCTAAGAAAAACCGATTCAGGTTTTTTTAAACCCTAGGTTTTTTTATTAGATCGGTTTTATCGGTTCCTTTTTTTAGAGAGCGTTCGCTCGTTCGTTCGTTCTAAGGAACGCGTTCACCGTTTAGTTACAGTTAACGAACATTCGTTCGTTAATCTGTTCATCAGTTTTTCTTTTTCTCGGATTTTTTCCGCGATTATTTCTGATCCGATTTTTGTTTTAGTTTATATTTTCGCTCGTTTATCGGAATCAAGCGATTCAAGCACCTCGAGTTTCGTCTCCAAACCCTCTTTCCATCTAACCAACTCAAACAAGTTTTTGTTTGTGTAAAATTTGACTTAGATCCAAATTAGTAAACGAAGCTTGTTTCTTTCGCCGTTTGACTTTCGTTGCTTCATTCGATTTGATTCTTTTTGCAAACCAGAGTTCTTAAGTTGAACTTTCTTGTTAGATCTCTTATTTGAGTTTTACCCGTGCATTAGATGAGTACTTATTGTATGCTTGTTTGTTTGCGATAGAGTACCCGGAGTGCGCCGCTTGCTACTTTGAATCTCTAGGTTTCACGGATCATTGGCAAGGCAAGTAACACTTCGATCGTACCTCTTTACTACCCAGTTTTTATTGCATTAGATCAATCCTCAAACAATTGCATGATTAGGATCTGATTAATATGTGGGTTTTGGGAAGTAGATGAGGTAGTACCTATTACCTGTTTTAGTATAAAACCCTTGGGAGTTACTTCTACGTTTGCTTGTTATGCCATGCTATGCTAGTAGACGTGGATTGGATGAGTGTATCCATGACAGATGTGAGATTGTTAATTAATGGTTTATTTAAGGTGGCAACTTTAATACACATATGGGTGGATTGAGGCACCTGGGTATTCCAGCGATTGCCTATTTTTCTTTATGGACCGCCACCCAGGCTCAAAGGGATCATGAGATTTTTCATACTAGAAACTTCCGTGTGCAGCCACAAGCTACTATGGGCTCTAGCATAGTTGACTAAGTCGTGCGAACTCTTACAGTGGTAGACTACCAGATGTAGGGGATGTAGGTTGGTACTGTCTACCCGATCGTAAGGTGCTAGGGCTTCTGAAAGACTATGTCTCGGTCATCCGTTTCTCAAACATCAGGTAGTGCGAGAATCCCAACGGAGGAGATCGAGTCTTGTGGGGAAAAGTGCGCAAACCTTTGCAGAGTGTATAAACTAATCATGGTTAGCCGTGTCCCCGGTTATGGACGTCTTGAGTATCTAGTACTTGGATTATCATGTGAATCTCATCATGTTACTTTAAATTAATATTGTTGGGTTTTAATGTTAATGCTTAATTGGGATTGAGAGGATGTCTATCTTCTCAATGTTCAACAACCACCATGATAGTTAAATCAAAATTTATTCCTTTGCAGTAGGGAAAAATTGGCTTTATGCAAAAAACTATAACCATAGAGCTTTCCACCAGCCATATATGCATGTAGTATAGCTTTATTCTTTCATTACTCTCTCATGTGTTACTTTGCCAGCATATTCCATGTGCTGACCCGTTTTTGGGCTGCAACGTTCATGTTGCAGACTTTTCAGACGACGAGTAAGGTGCCTTTAGGTCGTGGTTCTATACTCAGTGAGGCCGTTGGAGTTGATGAACTCACTTATCTTCCAAGCCTTCCGCTGTTATCGTTATTAGATGGCCTTAAACCATATTTATTGTAATAAGTTCTATTTTGAGACATTCGATGTAATAAGTGTGTGATTGCTACTCTGTTATAAATCCTTCAAGTACTGTGTGTGTCAGCATTACTGATCCAGGGATGACACTAAAGCATAGAGATCAGACTGTTTGAGGTCTGGTCGCTACAAGATGGTATCAGAGCACACGCTGACTGTAGGACACGACCACTAAGCTAAAGCCCTAGATCACTACTCCCTCTTCTCATTTCTGACTCCTCATCTTTTCTGCTCTTTTTAGGATGGCGGATGCAAGGAACAAGTTCACGCAACCGGATGAAGATACACCGTTAGGTCGTCACTTGAAGTAAGCTAAAGCCCTAGATCACTACTCCCTCTTCTCATTTCTGACTCCTCATCTTTTCTGCACTTTTTAGGATGGCGGATGCAAGGAACAAGTTCACGCAACCGGATGAAGATACACCCTTAGGTCATCACTTGAAGTAAGTCACTAGATACCTGAACATCGGAGTACCAAGCTTCACTGGAACCTACAACGCCAGTTTACCTGAAGAGGAGCGCTGGATGATTCAAGTTCAAGTTCCAGGAAGGACGTTCATGCCCGTCACTGAGCCCATAGAGTTTTCCTTTGATGCACCAACCTGGAGTCTAGGAAAGAGCATGGCAGCCCCCATCACTATGGGACGCATTGGAGAAGTCTACCACAAGGATCTCAAGGATACTATCTACCAGATTTGTGGGCGCCGAGATGAGCAATGGGAGATGATCAACACCAGGAAGGATAGATCAATTGCAGCTTTCATCCAGGAGTTAAACCAGCACATCCGACGCCAGGAGAACCAGATGTGTGCAGGCATGATAGACCTGAAGAAGGCCATGACCAAGATCACAGAGCTGGAAGAAGAACTCAAGTCTACACGCGATGGATATGAGGAGGAAATAGCAACACTCGTGGAGAAGAATGAAGATCTGAAGAAGAAGCTAAAAGTATTCATGGAATTTCCCGCGACTGGAGGAGAAGACGAAGATTGCACTTGTCCAGAGAACTACATCATCATCGACGACACCGACTCAGACCCAGACGATACCGATGATGACTATGTTGATGAAGCTGGAGCAGATATCATGGAGTCTTCATCGGAGCAGTTTTTCTTGTCGACCACCATAACAGTAGTAGTATTCCCCCATGTATCTAGTATAGCCCGAGCACTTTTGTAACGATAGATAGACCGTTGTATGCTTTGTTTGATTTGAATGAAGTGATTTTGTTTGCATTTGCTTCATGTGCATATGGGTAGTGTTTTCTCTCTAGACCTCATTCTATTCTATATTCTCATCTTTTCTAAACCCCAGATGCCTCCGAGACGTGACAATGGATTTGCTTTCCCATCGGAGCTCACTCAGTTAATCCAGCAGTAGAATACCTTGATGCAGTTGCTAGTCCAGAATCAGAATCAAGGAAACAACTAGAACCACAACCCACCACCGCCACCACCTGTTGATCACTTAACCCATTTTCTTAGGCTGAATCCACCGGTGTTCTCCAATAGCACCGAGCCTATAATAGCAGATGATTGGCTCCGCAAGATTGGAAGGGAGTTAACCACTACAGGATGTACTGATGTTGAGAAGGTGCCCTTTGCCGCATATCAGTTGGATGGACCAGCAGCATCATGATGGGAGAATTACACTATCACCTACCCTATAGCCACGGTGACATGGGACCAATTTCAGCAGGCTTTCCGTACAACCCATGTTTCAGCAGGAGCTATGGCCATGAAGAAGCGTGAGTTTCGCAACTTGCGCCAAGAAGGACGGACATTTGGCCAGTATGTGGATGACTTTAGTAAGCTAGCATGTTATGCCCCAGATGACGTTGCTACGGATGCAGCTAAGCAGGAGAAGTTTCTGGAAGGACTGAATGATGAGTTGAGCATGCAGTTGATGGTAGCAAGCTTCAACAACTACCAGTAGTTGGTAGATCGCGCTCTTATGATTGAAGGGAAGCAGCAGCAGATTGAAAACCACAAGAGGAATTATGGACAAGGGAAGTACAATTCTGGAACTCAACACAAGCCATGTTTTACCCCTAACCGGGAGGACATTTTCAGCATACCCATGGAGGAGGTAGCTCGCACAATCATAATGGCCCCAAGAAGGGTAATGGGAATGGAGGAAGCAACGGCCAGAGCCGTACCAACCCATCAACACCAGCCAAGAGAGACCTGAGCCAAGTCACTTTCTATAAGTGCTAGAAGACTAGACATTACGCCAATGAATGTCCTGAAGCCCAGAATGGAAATGGCAATGTAAGCTTTGGGAAGAAGCCGAACCCTTTCAATAGGGGACAGGTGAACCACGTTAACGTGGAGGAGGTTGAAGCTCAGCCAGATGCAGTAATAGGTAAGTTTTTGGTTAAGTCATTTACTACACTCGTCCTTTTTGATACTGGTGCATCGCATTCATACATCTCAAGGGGATTTGTGGATAAGTATAAACTGCCAACCCAAGCCCTTAGGTCACCCATGTTAGTAACCTCACCTGGAGCAAAGTATATGGCTAGTCTATGGTGTGATCGGTTACCATTAAGGATTGGTAACTATGTATTCCCCTCGGACCTAATAGTATTGGAATCTCAAGGATTGGATGTGATATTAGGCATGGATTGGTTATCGAAGTATGAAGGGAACATTGAATGCGCCAGTAAGTCAATTTTTCTTACGACGCCAGAAGGAAGAAGGATCAAGTATGTATCCCCGCATGTGCCGAAGAGGACTCAAGTAAATTCCTTATCAGGAGTTGTGCAGGAGGAAGTACCAGTGGTGAAGGATTTCCCTGACGTATTTCTAGAGGAGTTGCCAGGCATGCCACCGGATAGAAATATTGAGTTTTTGATTGAGCTTTTGCCAAGCACAGGGCCCATATCTAAGAGACCATACAGGATGCCCGCAAAAGATTTGGAGGAGATTAAGAAACAGATTAAAGAATTACTGGATAAAGGATATATTCGCCCAAGTTCTTCGCCTTGGGGATCGCCAGTACTTCTAGTGGAGAAGAAGGATGGATCATTAAGGATGGTTGTTTATTATCGAGGATTGAATGAAGTAACAATCAAGAACAAGTACCCACTGCCGATGATCAATGATCTGTTTGATCGATTGCAAGGAGCTAAGGTATTTTCCAAGATCGATCTGCGATCAGGATACCATCAGTTGAAAATTCGAGAGCAGGATATACCTAAGACGACTTTTACCACCAGGTATGGGCTATACGAGTATACCGTTATGTCATTTGGTCTGACTAACGCACCTGCATATTTCATGAACATGATGAACAAGGTGTTTATGGAGTTTTTGGATAAGTTCGTCGTGGTGTTCATTGATGATATTTTGGTCTACTCAAAGAATGAAGAGGAGCATAAGGAGCATTTGCGTTTGGTACTTGAGAAGCTTAGAGAACATCAGTTATATGCCAAGTTCAGAAAATGTGAGTTTTGGTTGAAGGAAGTTGGATTCCTCGGACACGTTATATCCGGAGAAGGTATAGCAGTAGATCCCACCAAGGTTGTCGCTGTGACAAATTTGGAAGCACCAAAAACAGTTGGAGAGATCTGGAGTTTTTTTGGACTTGCAGGATACTACCGGAGATTTATAGAGAATTTATCAAAAATTGTGAAGCCTATGACGGAGTTGTTGAAGAAGGATACCAAGTTCAAATGGACTGAGGAATGTGAGGCTAGTTTCAAGGAGTTGAAGAAACGTTTGGTTACATCACCAGTGTTGATTCTGCCAGATCAGAGCAAGGATTATGAGGTGTATTGCGACGCTTCACATCGAGGACTTGGAGCAGTGCTTATGCAGGAGGGAAGAGTTGTTTCGTATGCTTTAGGACAGCTGAAACCTCATGAGTTGAATTATGCCACACATGATTTAGAGTTAGCAGCCGTAGTGCATGCATTGAAGACTTGGAGACATTTTCTCATTGGAAACCATTGTGAAGTATACATGGATCACAAGAGTTTGAAGTATATTTTCATGCAGAAGGAGCTAAATCTCAGGCAAAGGAGATGGTTGGAGCTCATCAAGGATTAGGATATGAGATTACATTATCATCCCAGAAAGGCTAATGTAGTAGCCAATGCGCTGAGCCGTAAGAGCCATGTCAACACACTAATGACGGGAGATTTACCGAAGGAGTTGGCCGAAAACCTTCGTGAGCTATGGTTGGAGATAGTTCTGAGAGGCTATGTAGTAGCATTGGAGATTCAGTCTACTTTGATGGATAAGATCAGAGAAGCTCAGGAGACTGACAAGGAGGTTGCCTCTATAAAGGAGAAGATGAGCAAAGGAACACTACAAAAAAAAGACACATCCGTGACATTTTGGGCTGAACGAATTTTTTTCTGTCATACATATGACACTTCTATGACGATAATTGTGACAAAACCTGGTATCATCATAGATGTGGTGGGCTCCTACTTCTATGACAAAAAATTATGACAGAAAATGGGCTTTTCATCCTGGGCGGGCCGGAGACGCAGCTGCATGACATTCTTTGGGCCGTCCATGACGGAAAAAACCGTGGCAGAAGCGAGGGCGAGGAAAATTTGGGGAGTTCCCGCTTACGGTGGGAGGTCGGGGGCCGAGCGATGCGCGCATCTCTCATAAACGTACGTGCGTGTGTGCGAGGCATTGGCTCTAACTGAACCCGAGCGAGGCGTTGGGCTCTAACTGAACCCGAGCGATTGCACTGCAGGCTACGCGTTACTGAACCCGAGCGATCGATCGATGGCTGTTAACTGAACCCGATCGAGCGATTCCTTCGCTACTGCTGCTAACTGAAGCCGATCGATGCTGCCTCTGGATGAACAGTGAGCGTTGTGGGGGGGGGGCGGTGGTTGGATGAACAGTTCCCGGTGGGGGTGGATGAACAGGACCCCGTGGTGTTGCCTCTGGATGAACAGGACCCCGATCGATCGAGCCAGTTGGGGCTAGATGAACAGGACCCCGTGGAGGGCTGGATGAACAGGACCACCCCGTGGAGGGCTGGATGAACAGTAGACGGTGGAGGGCAGGATGAACAGTAGCCCATGGAGGGGTGGTTGAACAGGAGCCCGTGGAGAGGGCTGGTTGAACAGTAGCCGGTGGAGCAGCGCGCGGTGGAGGCTGGATGAACAGGAGCCTGTGGAAGAATAGTCACAGGTGGAGGCTGGAGGAGGTCGACGGTGGATGAACAGTAGCTCGTGGAGGCTGGAGGGGATCGACGGTGGAGGTGAACAGTATCCCGTGGAGTCCCGTTTTGCGGTACGCCACACCCTTCCTGATGAACAGGACCACCGTTTCGACCGTAGCGCTCCAATACAAGTCCGTTTCCTCCGTTTTGCGGTACGCCACACCCCTCCCGATGAATAGGACCCCCGTTTCGACCGTAGGAGGTTCGTTTCCTCCGTTTTGCGGTACGCCAGACCCCTCCCGATCAACAGGACCCCGTTTCGAACGTAGGAGGTCCGTTTCCTCCGTTGTGCGGTACGCCAGGCCTCGTTTCCATCGCCTGTTCCATCCAAGCCCTCCCGATGAACACAACCACGCATTCCGTTCCGACCCAGCCGGTTGGCTCCCACGCGTTCCGTTGCCTCCCGATGAACACGACGCATTTCGTTGCCTCCCCATGAACACGACGCATTCCGTTGCCTCCCCATGAACACGACGCATTCCGTTGCCTCCCCATGAACACGACGACGACGCTTTTTCTCCGTTCCGACCCAGCCATATACACGAGCCCTGGCCATACGTATGCACGAGTAGGCGTTCGAGACCCCGCCCGTATGTACACATACGTGACCGTATTTTCTTTCTTGCACCCTGGCCGCTGTAGTATGTGTACATGCTACGTGCGCGCCTCTACTATGACACGTGCGCGCCTCTACATAGACCAGTATGTACGTACACGTTCGCGACCAGAATGACAATGCTACGTATGCTTCGACCAGGTGGGTCCCGACTGTCAGGCACTTCCGTTCCTACGAAGATGTAGCTGGTGGGTCCCAACAGTCAGGGGGCGAATCGTTTTTTTGCCCAGACGCACTTCCTTGCATGCGAAGATGTAGCTGGTGGGTCCCAGCAGTCAGGGGGAAACATTTTTCTTCGCGAAATACAGTGGCCCGTCCGGTGGGTCCCAACTGTTAGGTGGAGGAATCATTATTTTCCGCGTAATAAGGAGGCACTTCCTTGCTGCGGCCGTGGACCCAGCTGTCAGCCTCTCCATGTACAGTCCATGTCCGATGGAAGTTGTTCCTTGACCACGTTGACCATGCCGCGCCGAGAGCACCAGGGCGGTGGACGACGACGAGGCCTCGGAAGGGGACGGCACGGAGGCAGGGAATACTCGGCAGTTGTTTCCCACGCAGAGGGGAGTACGACTGTACGAGGGTTTACTGGTTCGTCTGCCGTCGCTGGAGAATAACAGTAGGTGTGGGTGAGTAGAGGGATGGCTAGGCCAGCGATGGGAGTACGGTCAGGCGGTGAGGCCTGCGCGGTAGCACAGCCGGCCGCGAGGAGGAGGGAGCAGGCAGTCCCGCCGGCGCTTGTTTGAGCGGCTGGAGCAGGAAGAGCAGAGATTGAAGAAGCACGACGGCCGTTGGATGGACATCCAACAGTTAGTGGTTGTGCGTCAACCTTTTTTTAGGAAAGCCTCAAATCTGTGGAAAACAGCATACAACCCATCTGCCATTATTTCTAATAATTTATAGCCCATTTGCTAATTCTTAAGGTTTTTTTGGAGCCCATATTCTTTTTGTTAGCATTACAACCCATATTGTGGCAACGGTTAAAAAATTATACGAAATTTTGCATATTTCGGTGCGGTCCAAACTGGTTTTTTAATCCTGAAATTTCGACTCACATTCAAACTGATTTTAAAAATAAATGTATATCAATATAAAATCCAACAAATTCTCCATGCATAAAAATTAATGTAATTTAAAATCTTGAAATGAAAATAAGATATTTGAAACTAATTGCCGGTTTGATGTGTTTTAAAAATGTACAACCCATTTCTCATTACTGATAGGTCATTTTCTCGGCCAGCCGAATGAAAGCTCTCCTCGTCTTGAAAGATTTGCAGCCCAACAGGCCTGACAAAGCGACTTACTTGGCAAATCACAAAAAAACTGGGCTGTGGCCGTGGACCCAGCTGTCAGCCTCTCCACGTACAGTACTCTTCCGATGGAAGTCGTTCCTTGACCACGTTGACCACGCCGCACGGAGAGCACCACGGCGGTGGACGACGGCGAGGCCTAGGAAGGGGACGAGGCGGCAGTGGAAGCCCGTGCAGAGAGGACTACGAGGGTTCACTGGTTCGGCTATGGTGTGAGGCTGCCGTCGCCGCAAGGCGTGGCCAGCGGTGGGAATAGTAGGTGGCGGTGAGGCCTCTGCGGCAGCACAGCCGGCCACGGGAGGCAGGAGCATGCGGCACGATCGGCGCTGCTTTGGGCGGCTGGAGCAAGAAGACCAGAGGTTGAAGAAGCACTACAGCCGTTGGATGGACATCGTAGGGTCACTAGAGCTAGAATCGTTCATATTGACTAAGTTGACAAAGCCCTTCATCCCTGTCAACTTAGTAGGCCCACAAGTCAGCCTCCCAGCAAGGTGGGTCCCAGCTAGCCAGGGGAGTATTCATTTTTTTTGTGCGTAATAAGGAGGCACTTCCGGTGGGTCCGAGCTGACAACGGGGGGGGGGATGTTTTTTTCGTGAAATACGATGGCCCGTCCGGTGGGTCCCAGCAGTCAGGGGGAAACGATTTTTTCGCAAAATACTGGTGGCCCGTCCGGTGGGTCCCCGCTGTCAGGTGGAGGAATAATTATTTTGCACGTAATAAGGAGGCACTTCCTTGCTGTGGCCGTGGACCCAGTTGTCAGCCTCTACATGTACAGTCCACGTCCGATGGAAGCCGTTCCTTGACCACGTTGACCACGCCGCGTCGAGAGCACCAGGGCGGTGGACGATGACGAGGCCTAGGAAGGGGACGACGTGGAGCCGGGGAAGACGCGACAGTGGATGCCCACGTGTAGAGGAGTACGAGGGTTCACTGGTTCGCTGCGGTGTGAGGCTGTCGTCGCCGCAGAATAACAGGGGGTGTGGGTGAGTAGAGGGATGGCCTGGCCAGCGGTGGGAGTAGTAGGGGGCGGTGAGGCCTCCGCCGCATCGCAGCCGGCCACGGGAGGCCGGAGCATGAGGCACGACCAGCGCTGGTTTGGGCGGCTGGAGCAACAAGACCAAAGGCTGAAGAAGCACTACGGCCTTGGATGGACATCGTACGGTCACTGGAGCTAGAATCATGCATATTGACTAAGTTGACAAAGCCCTCCGTCCCCGTCAACTTAGTAGGCCCACAAGTCAGCCTGCCACTAAGGTGGGTCCCAGCTAGCAGGGGGTATTCATTTTTTTGTGCGTAATAAGGAGGCACTTCCGGTGGGTCCGAGCTGACAGCAGGGGGAATGTTTTTGTCGCAAACTACGGTGGCCCGTCGGGTGTGTCCCAGCAGTCAGGGGCAAACGTTTATTTCGCGATATACTGGTGGGCGTCCGGTGGGTCCCTGCTGTGAGGTGGATGAATAATTATTTTCCGCGTAATAAGGAGGCACTTCCTTGCGGCTGCCATGGACCCAACTGTCAGCCTCTCCACGTACAGTATTCTTCCGATGGAATTCGGTCGTTGACCACATTGACCATGCCGCGCCGATAGCACCACGGCGGTGGACGACGGCGAGGCCTAGGAAGGGGACGACGCGGAGCCGGGGAAGACATGGCAGTGGATGCCCACGCGGAGAGGAGTACGAGGGTTCACTGGTTTGGCTGCGCTGCCGTCGCCACAGAATAACAGGGGGTGTGGGTGAGTGGAGTGGAGGGATGGCCTGGCCAGCGGTGGGAGTAGTATGGGGGCGGTGAGGCCTCCGCGGCAGCATAGCCGGCCACTGGAGGTAGGAGCAGGCGGCACGACCGGCGCTACTTTGGGCGGCTGGAGCAAGAAGACCAGAGGTTGAAGAAGCACTACGGCCGTTGGATGGACATCATACGGTCAGTGAGCTAGAATCGTGCATATTGACTAAGTTGACAAAGCCCTTCGTCCCCGTCAACTTAGTAGGCCCACTATACTGGGTCCCAGCTAGCAGGGGGAGTATTCATTTTTTTGTGCGTAATAAGGAGGCACTTCCTTGCGTGTGAAGATATAGCTGGTGGGTCCGAGCTATCAGCGGCGGTAACATTTTTTTCGTGAAATACAGAGGCCGTTTCGGTGGGTCCCAGATGTCAGCTGGAGGAAATCATTATTTTGCGCGTAATAAGGAGGCATTTCCTTGCGTGCGGCCGTGGACCCAGCTGTCAACCTCTCCACGTACAGTCCACTTCAAATGCATGTCGGTCGTTGACCACACTGACCACGCCACGCCGAGAGCACCAGGGCGATGGACAATGACGAGGCCTAGGAAGGGAACGACACGTAGGCAGCGAAGACTCGGCCGTTGTTTTTGTTTCCCATGCGTAGGGGAGTATGACTGTACGAGGGTTTACTGGTTCGTCTGCCGTCGCCGGAGAATAACAGCAGGTGTGGGTGAGTAGAGGGATGGCTAGGCCAGCGATGGGAGTACGATGGGGCGGTGAGGCCTGCGCGGCAGCACAGCCGGCTGCGGGGAGGAGGGAGCAGGCAGTCCCACCGGTGCTTGTTTGAGCGGCTGGAGCAGGAAGAGCAGAGATTGAACAAGCACGACGGCCGTTGGATGGACATCCAACAGTATACAGGCCATCTGTGGAAAGCCTCAAATCTGTGGAGAACAACATACATCCCATCTGCCATTCTTTCAAATAATTTACAGCCCATTTGCTAATTCTTACGGGTTTTTTTGGAGCCCATATTCTTTATGTTAGCATTACAGCCCATATTGTGGCCACGGTTAAAAAATTATACGAAATTTTGCATATGTCGATGCGGTCTGAACTGTTTTTAATTCCGAAATTTCGAGTCACATTCAGACTGATTTTAAAAATAAATGTATATCAATATAAAATCCAATAAATTGTCCATGCATAAAAATTAATGCAATTTAAAATCTCGAAATGAAAATAAGATATTTGAAAATAATTGCCGGGTTGATGTGTTTTAAAAATGTAGAGCCCATTTCTCATTACTGATAGGCCATTTTCTCGGCCAACCGAATGAAGCTCTCCTCGTCTTGAAAGATTTGCAGCCCAGCAGGCCTAATAAAGCGACTTACTTGACAAATCACAAAAGAACTGGGCTAGCCATTTTCAGAAAGAAAAAAAACTACTTGGCTGGTCTGTGGTAAACATAAAAGAAAAGGTTGTCTAGACAGGCCAGAGTGTCCCGCACAGCCCAGTTGACACCCTACTTCCGTCTCAAAAACAAATTATATAAATGCCACTCCAATTATGGCAATTCATAAAAATGCCACTGCAATTTCCAAACTTTGAAAAACGCCACTGCAATTTTTGCAAACTTTGAAAAACGCCACCCCGGACTTCAAAAAATGCCACTAGAAATGGCATGAAATGGCATTTTTTAAAGTTTGGAAATTGAAGTGGCATTTCTTGGATACACCAGATTCGGAGTGGCATTTATCAAATTAACCCAAAACAAAAATAACTGGGCGAGCTGCTGGGTCCCTGGTGTCAGCCGCTCGTTGTGCAACTCTCTCATTTATTGACAACGTTGACAATGGCATGGGACCCAGATGTCAGAAATCCACTAGGAGGAGCCATTTTTTTATTGGCTTGAAACAAGGAGGCACTTGCTTGCGTACTGCCATGACCTTGGCGGGTCCCTGCTGTCATCCTCTCCATGTATAGTACCAGTTAGTCGTGCTTCAAAACTGATCGACACGCCATTAAAAAAATAAAGGTCGATAACTAATGCGGCACCTCGGGCCAACGCGGCCAGATCGCATTTTGCATGAGAAATTACACACCATGTTTTGTTGACATGTGGTCCCGTTCCAACATATCAGTGAGATGACGGCGAGTAGTAGGAGTATTTCCGACCGGACGTGTAGGCCGGGGCGCCTCTTCGTGAACCGTGGCAAACTCGCAACCGTCCACCGACTCTTCGCCTTTCCCTCTCGATTTGGAACTGCTGTCGCACGCTCTTCCTCTCCCTCCTCCATTTTCCTTCAGCCCTTCACCCTTTCTTCTGCCATTGTTCGATCGTCTTCTCCATGGAGGGAACAGGCCAGAAACGACCCCGTTATTCTTGCCCCCATCTGAAAGATGACGTGGTGGAGGAACTCATTGATCGGTGTGACGTCATCACCTCGGCTAGCATGGCAGGTTCATTCAAGCCCATTCTCGACTCAACTAATAACATCATTACAAAGAACCCAAGAGTCAAGGAGCGGTTTGATCTCCCCTATCTTCTTCGCCGTGACCCTGATGACTGGCGCCGTCACGACGGAGGCCTCGCCCTGTGCCAGTTGATGCCGCTTGATAATGATACGTATGATGTTAAGATGCCATCACTTGAGGGCAAGGCTTGGGCGGGCGCAAATGGAGATTGGGTTGTTTACATTGGGTCCGACTGCGAGTGGGAATTTGTGAATGTGTACACTCGTCACCGGGTTCCACTTCCAAAAATCTCAGCACACTGCCTAGAGGTTGAGCAGACCGGTAATGTACGCACGTTCAAATACGATCATGGTGACTGTCTTCTACGGAAGATAGCAATTTGTCGAGTTCCCAACCGCTCTTGGAATTACAACAACTATCAAGTTGTTGCTATCTTCGACAAGCTTGTTGCCGTCCTTCGTGGTTCGACTCGATGGATATTGCTCAAAAATCAGTTTCTGTACACGGATGAGTACTGTGATGCAATTCAATATCAGGGCCTTGTGTTTGCTACCACCACTCGTGGCACTGTTTTTGCATGGCATCCTAGTAGTTTCGGTACATTTTCTTCCACCGTAATTATAATTGTTTCATCCACATGCATGCGGGTTAGCAAGTTTCCCTTTACTAATTAACCTTCTTCTTGTGTTTCCAAGGTCCTGTGAACATCCCACCACCTATACTTGAAAATTTTTATAACCAAGGGGGAGATGCCGATGGTGATGATCACGAGCAGCGCCCATATACTCTGTGGCGGCTGGCAACTAATTCTGATGGATCACCTCTTCTTGTGTGTATACAGCCCACTGATGATGTTACTGCTAAGGAAGCAGGTGTCTCCCATGGTGGCACTCTCCGGACCTATTCCAACACCCGTTGCATGGTATTCGGGATGGATACTAGTGTGCTAGTGCCAACTCTTTCTCCCTGGCACAGAATTGATAGTCTTGGAGAAAACTCGCTCTTCCTTGGACAAAACTATCCGATGATGGTGAAAGGTGATCCAACAGATGTTGACACATTTATGAGAAGCAACTGTGTCTATACCTCGGACATTTGGGTGGTTCCCTACCCTGGTACTGATATAGTAGGCCGCTTCAGCCTGGATGATCGGTCCTGTGTTGGTCTCCAGATCGACAACGGATGGCCCGTCCCAGAGAATCACTTGTGGTTCAAAGCAAGCGTTTGCAACGCCACAGAATGGTTGAGTTGAAGTTCATTTCATGGCTTGTTATTTGTTGTGTGGTGAAAACTTTAGTATTTATAATGTATCCTCGTTGTCGATGTGGGTTGATGACCTGTTGTATGTAATAAAATGATATGCATGTGATAAACTTACTAAATTTATGAATGGCTTTCGAGTCGCTTCTCTGAGTGAGTGGTGCGACGAGGCAAAAAAATATTTTTCGAATACATAATTGTACGTGCATTGCAACAGGTTATCGGATGAGGCCAATCAACAATAGTAGTACACTATTTGTACTAGCTTCACATGCTGCGCGCGTCGGGCGAGTGTTTTTACTGTAGCCATATGTTAATGTGTTCACTGTACGTAACCAGCACCTCGAATCCTCGATACTAGTACTATATAGTAGGAGTAAGTACTAGGAGTAGTAGGGTGGCATGGGCCAGAACAAGCATTCACGTCCAGGAGTACGGCACACGCCACCACCACGACATCCATCTGACACCATATTATTTCTTGGAGTCCGTGCTAGAGCAATCTCTTCAACCTCGTTGTTTCTCTAACTTCAGCCATTGCGCGGCGGGCGAGGTGGGGGTTTGCCGATAGTCGGTTTCCTTAACTACGGTCCCACTTGTAAGGCCAACTCCAACACACGACCCCAAACACACCTCCGTTTTGCATGAACTCCAACGATAATTTTGACTAGAAAAGCAAGACCAAAGAAAACAAGAACCACAAGAATACATTTTACTACTCCTGTAAGTTGGATTAGTGCCTTCTCGATGCATTCATTGTTGATCTGCGGAGACTCGATCTTGCGTGCTTCTTTCTTCTTCGAGTGTAAAGAAGTAGACGTTGCTTCCTCGCATCTCGTCTCATGACTAGCCTCTATTCTAGTAGGAGTATCAACAAGTGCACTAATCTCATCTCTAGCCTCTGTGCTAGCTAAAAGTGATAGAGCATCTACTAAATTGTGCTCTATCAATATATGGATGTACTCTTCTTCCCAATACAAAAACTTGCATCCATTCTACTCCCTCCGTTGCACAATACATGCCTTCTATTTGTCAAAATATATATGTATCTATACATGTCTTAGTATATAGGTACATCCATTTTTGGACAAATGGAAGTCAAGTATTTTGGAAAGGAGGGAGTACACAATATTTAAGTTAGCACAACTAGTATAATCCGAGAGCAGAACCAAAGATTTGGTCGGGTTCTTCCTCCTTTTGCCGACACGTGGGACATCCAGCATCTAGGTCGTGTCATGAAAGAAAATAGAGTGGTAGTTGAAGCCACGAGATGTGCATCTTGGGTTAAACTGTAAATAGAATCTTACTACTCTTGAGTAACTCCAAAAGCGGCCACCGAAGATCTTTATTGGATTTGTTTTTCATCAGCAGCACGTCGAGGTGAAAGATGTGCAGGTTCAGTGGGTCCTTGATAACCCACAAGTATAGGGGATCGCAACAGCTTTCGAGGGTAGAGTATTCAACCAAAATTTATTGATTCGGCACAAGGGGAGCCAAAGAATATTCTCAAGTATTAGCAGCTGAGTTGTTAATTCAACCACACCTGGAAACTTAGTATCTGCACCAAAGTGTTTAGTAGCAAAGTAATATGATAGTGGTGGTAGCGGCAACAAAAGTAAAGACAGTAAAAGTAATATTTTTGGTATTTTGTAGTCATTGTAACAGTAGCAACGGAAAAGTAAATAAGCGAAAACCAGTATATGGAAAACTCGTAGGCACCGGATCAGTGATGGATAATTATACCGGATGCGGTTCATCATGTAACAGTCATAACATAGGGTGACACAGAATTAGCTCCAATTCATCAATGTAATGTAGGCATGTATTCCGTATATAGTCATACGTGCTTATGGAAAAGAACTTGCATGACATTTTTTGTCCTACCCTCCTGTGGCAGCGGGGTCCTATTGGAAACTAAGGGATATTAAGGCCTCCTTTTAATAGAGAACCGGAACAAAGCATTAGCACATAGTGAATACATGAACTCCTCAAACTATGGTCATCACCGGGAGTGGTCCCGATTATTGTCACTTCGGGGTTGCCGGATCATAACACATAGTAGGTGACTATAGACTTGCAAGATAGGATCAAGAACTCACATATATTCATGAAAACATAATAGGTTCAGATCTGAAATCATGGCACTCGGGCCCTAGTGACAAGCATTAAGCATAGAAAAGTCATAGCAACATCAATCTCAGAACATAATGGATACTAGGGATCAAACCCTAACAAAACTAACTCGATTACATGATAAATCTCATCCAACCCATCACCGTCCAGGAAGCCTATGATGGAATTACTCACGCACGGCGGTGAGCATCATGAAATTGGTGATGGAGGATGGTTGATGATGACGACGGCGACGAATCCCCCTCTCCGGAGCCCCGAACGGACTCCAGATCAGCCCTCCCGAGAGGTTTTAGGGCTTGGCGGTGGCTCCGTATCGTAAAACGCGATGATTTCTTCTCTCTGATTTTTTTCTCTCCGAAAGAAAATATATAGAGTTGGAGTTGGCGTCGGAGGGTCAACAGGGGGCCCACGAGGTAGGGGGGCGCGCCCTAGGGGGGCGCCCCCCACTCTTGTGGAAAGGGTGTGGGCCCCCTGGTCTTCATATTTGGCAAGGATTTTTTTCTAAGACCTCCCATGGAGTTTCAGGTCATTCCGAGAATATTTGTTTTCTGCACATAAAACAACATAATGGTAATTCTGCTGAAAACAACGTCAGTCCGGGTTAGTTCCATTCAAATCATACAAGTTAGAGTCCAAAACAAGGGCAAAAGTGTTTGGAAAAGTAGATACGACGGAGACGTATCAACTCCCCCAAGCTTAAACCCTTGCTTGTCCTCAAGAAATTCAGTTGACAAACTGAAAGAAAGAAAGAAGAACTTTTACAAACTCTGTTTGCTCTTGTTGTTGTAACTATGTCAAGCCAGCATTCAAGTTTTCAGCATAGATCATAACTAACCACGTTTGCAATAATTCTCAGGTCTCATCATTACTCATATCAATAGCATAATCAACTAGCAAGTCATAATAATAAATCTCAGATGACAACACTTTCTCAAAACAATCATAATATGATATAACAAGATGGTATCTCGCTAGCCCTTTCTAAGACCGCAAAACATAAATGCAGAGCACCTTTAAAGATCAAGGACTGACTAGACATTGTAATTCATGGTAAAAGAGATCCAATCATAGTCACACCCAATATAAATTAAAAGTGATGAATGCAAATGACGGTTGTGCTCTCCAACTAGTGCTTTTTAATAAGAGGGTGATGACTCAGCATAAAAGTAAATGGATAGGCCCTTCGCAGAGGGAAGCAGGGATTTGTAGAGGTGCCAGAGCTCGGTTTTGAAATAGAGATAAATTGTATTTTGAGCGGTATACTTTCATTGTCAATGTAGCAACTAAGAGATGGCGATATCTTCCTTGCTAAACACATTATAGGTGGTTCCCAAACAGAATGGTGAAGTTTATACTCCCCCTCCACCAACAAGCATCAATCCATGGCTTGCTCGAAACAACGAGTGCCTCCAACATACATCAGGTCCCAGGGGGAGTTTTGTTTGCAATTAATTTTGATTTAGTTTGCATAAAGCATGGGACTGGGCATCCCGATGACCAGCCATTTTCTCGTGAGTGAGGAGCGGAGTCCACTCCTCTTGAGAATAACCCGCCTAACACGGAAGATAAGGACATCCTTTGTTGATACATGAGCTATTCGAGCATACAAAACAAAATGTTTATTTGAAGGTTTAGAGTTTGGCACATACAAATTTACTTAGAACGGCAGGTAGTTACCGCATATAGGAAGGTATAGTGGACTCATCTGGAATAACTTTGGGGTTTAAGGGATTGGATGCACAAGCAGTATTCCCGCTTAGTACAAGTGAAGGCTAGCAAAAGACTGGGAAGCGACCAACTAGAGAGCGACAACAGCCATGTACATGCATTAAAATTAATAAACATTGGATGCAAGCATGAGTAGGATATAATCCACCATGAACATAAATATCGTGAAGGCTATGTTGAATTTGTTTCAACTACATGCGTGAACATGTGCCAAGTCAAGTCACTTAAATCATTCAAAATAGGATACCACCCCATCATACCACATCATAATCATCTCAATAGCATGTTGGCATACAAGGTAAATCATTATAACTCATAGCTAATCAAGCATGGCACAAGCAACTCTGGTCTCTAATTGTCATTATAAACATGTTTATTCATAATAAGCTGAATCAAGAGCGCGGGACTCATCATATTTACAAAAACAAAAGAGGTCGAGTTCATACCAGTTTTTCTCATCTCAGTCAGTCCATCATATATCATCATAATTGCCTTTCACTTGCACGACCGAACGGTGTGAATAATAATAAGAGTGCACGTGCATTGGACTAAGCTGGAATCTGCGAGCATTCAATAAACAGGAGAAGACAAAGCAATATGGGCTCTTGGTTAAATCAACAATAATGCATAAAAGAGCCACTTCAACAATTTAATTATGGTCTTCTCCTACTGACCCCCAAAGAAAAGAAATAAAACTATTTACATGGGAAAGCTCCCAACAAGCAAAAGAAGAACGGGAAATATTTTTGGGTTTTCTTTTTAATTATTACTACTACAGCAGGTTCAATTTCTACATCATTGTCATTACTAGGTTGAGCATCATCATGAACATTATCATTAATATTTTTACTAGGTTCATGTTCATTACCAGATTGTGTATCAGCATCAGACATAGATATATCATTTGGATTATCAGGTGGTTCAGCAATAGGTTCACTAGAAGTTTGCACAGTTCTATCATTTTTCTTTTTCTTCTTTTTAGAAGAACTAGGAACATCAATATTATTTCTTTGAGAATCTTGGTCGATTCTCTTAGGGTGGCCTTCAGGATACAAAGGTTCCTGAGTCATTCTACCAGTTTTAGTATCCACTCTAACAACATAATCATTTTTCTTACTATTCATTTCATCAAGCACTTCCTTTTGAGCTTTAAGTACTTGTTCTACTTGAGTGGTAACCATAGAAGCATGTTTGCTAATAAGTTTAAGTTCACCTTTAATATCAGCCATATAATCACCCAAGTGTCTAACCATATAAGCATTTTCTTTTAATTGTCTACCAAAATAAGCGTTGAAGTCGTCTTGCTTATACATAAAGTTATCAAACTCATCCAAGCACTGACTAGCAATTTTAGTAGGAGGGACTTCAGCTTTATCATATCTATAGAGAGAATTTACCTTTACTACCTGTATCGGGATATCGGGATCAGGAGGTTCTTCAGTAAATAAATAATTAAGATCATATGTTTCTTAAACAGGCGGTGTCGTGGGTTTGTCACGGCAGATGTCCTTGTGAAAGGACTTAGTCGTGGAGCCATCGCTACGGGTTAGCTTTAAGGGGTTAAATCGGACAAGGGGACACGGGGAATTTTATACTAGTTCGGCCCCTTCGAGGAAGGTAAAAGCCTACGTCTAGTTGTGATTGGTATTTCTAGGGCTTCGAAGGCCAGGGAGCGAATCCGCTTTGTCTGGATCTCGAGTTGTTGTCCGTCCCTAAACCGCTGTCGGGTCGTCCCTTTATATACATAGGTTAACGCCCGCCGGTTTACATAGTCCCGAAGCCGGATCATAAATGTATCTAGCTCGGTCTCTATCCTTCCTATCTTATAATACAAATTACATGACTAAGCCGGTTTACATTTACAGGCTTTAACCCGCCTTCGGGCCTTGGGCCTCCATGAAGCGCCATCATCCTTGTATCTTTATGGGCTTCTAATCTTCAAGGAGTCAACCCGGTTACATAAGGCCGGTTTACCTCCAGTAGTAATATCCCCAACATTAGGCCCCAGATTGGTTTGAACCTGTTCATGTCAATCTTCTGTAATTAGAAAAATTCTTCCCTCATATCTTCACCTCGATCTTGTAAACTGACGTGACTTCATACTTCAAGATTATGATAAACCTTCCTGACGTCATCCATCCGTTGATGTTGATGATTACCTTCATTTAATATGTCTTTAGCCATCAAGGCGACACCCTTATTATCTTATCCTTTTTTGGGCTCCTCGATTCCCGCACTTGCCGTTTCATCTCTTCGCCTTATAAATAGGGACAGCGGACCCCTTTTCTTTTCTTTCCGCTACCCATTCATCTCTTCTTCTTCCTCTCGAGGACCTCGCACCCGAGGGCCACCGTCATCTTCGAACTCCGCCTCTGCTTCGCCGTTGGCTGCTGCATCAACCTGTTCGCACCAGAGTTCCACAGCGCCCATCCGCTGCTTCCGCCATCGCAGTATGTCTTTTCCCCTTTCTTTCTTAGATCCATTAGGGTTTCCTTGTTCTTCGCTATTCTTGAGGTTCATCAGAGCTTTCAGTGTTGCTCTTTCATGGACTTTAGGTGAATACTTCATATCTGACGTACTCCTTGCCGTAGCTAACCTTCCCTTGTCACCACAAACCCTTATGCGCAAAGAACTGATCTAGTCCTTCATAAGTTGCTTCGGTTCTGCACCCCTTCTAGGTCCAATTATTTTTACTTTTCTGTCTTATCTTAGATCCGAAAATTTCATATGTCACTGTGAGATCTGTTTCTATGTCCCTGTGAGATCTATTTCTCCTTGCACCAACATAGGCGGTTTAACCATGTATAAGCAGTCTATGCCATTAGCCCTCTGATAAACCGGAGGAGCATTTTACCTTCATAATTATGCTCCAGTTTAACAATGTCTGAGTAATCCTGTGCTAGTATTACCTTTTTCCCTTATTGCATTAGTGTCCGATTTACACCATTTCACATATCAGTATGTTTCTTACTCCCTTGTCTCTTGCATATAATCATGCGTAATTTATAAACCGGCCTTTCATTTTCAGCTTGTTTGTTTCGCAATGGCCAAACAATTCACTGCCTACAACTGGGCTCGTTCCCGGGTTACTGAGACTCAGTTGAATGAGATGGTTAGCATCGGCTCCCTGCCTAAGAAAACTGAAATCAAATGGCGAGTTCCAGGAACAGAAAATCTTCCAACCCCAAGGCAGGGCGAGGTGGTGGTCTTTGTTGATCATATAGGCCGTGGCTTCAAACCGCCAGGGTCAAAGTTTTATCGAGATGTGCTTGCCAGCTTCCAACTTCATCCGCAAGATATTGGTCCCAACTCGGTTTCCAACTTATGCAACTTCCAGGTCTTCTGTGAAGTATATTTACAAGAAGAACCAACTGCAGAACTGTTCCGGGACTTCTTTCACTTAAACCGGCGCACAGAGTTTGTAAATGGCCCGAACACAGAACTTGGTGGTGTCTCGATTCAAAAGCGGAAAGAAGTTGAATTTCCTCATGCCAAACATCATAGCCACCCAAAGGAATGGAATCAAACTTGGTTTTATTGCAGAGACACTTCACCTGAAGATGAAAATCCCCTCCCCAGCTTTCGTGATCACAGACTATCCAATACTCACCCCATCCCACAACGCTTGAGCTCTTCAGAAAGGGCGAAATACGCTCCTCAACTCGCCAAACTCCGGGCCTTTATGGCAAACGGTTTAATAGGCGTGGACTTTGTGCGCTGTTGGGTATCCTGGAGTATCTTGCCGCTAAGCCAGTGCCCTGGTTTAATGTGTGAATATACCGGTGAGGTTGATGACCCTCAACGCCATTGCAACATCCAATTATCTGAGGAAGAAGTCACTGAAGGTGTAAAGAAAATTCTGAACGAGTCGGAACTGATCTGTAGTCAAACCGGTCTGAGTCCCTTCTATGCCAAGAACAAACCGCCTGCTGTAAGTATTATACTTCCTCTTCATCTCTAATATCTTTAACATATGCAACCTGTAACCCTTCTTCTTTATATGTAGGGTGATGACCCCTTCTGGAAATGGAAAATCGTAGAAAAAGCGGCAAAGCCGACTGGAGACAAAGCAGTCAAGCCGTCCCGCCCAAAGACCAAAGCCGTAAAATGGACGTCAAAACGGAAAACGGCTGACCGGATTAATATGGAGCTTGATGATGATACTGATGATCCAGAAGTTGAGGTAGAACTTGACTCACTTGGCTCACTTTTCATGCATCTCATTAACAATGATCTTCCTCAGGAGGATGCAGAAGCTAGTCAAGCTGATGACGTAGAGGTAATTACCCTTTCCTCCGGTTCAGACTCTATGCCAACACAAAAAACTCGCCAAGCAGTCCGGAAAGTAAGCTTTTCTCATCCTCTTGCTCACTTGGATCCAACATTTATTTTGAAGACTGAGCAGCATGAAGCTCGCCGGACAACCCGGCACAGTGGCCAACATGTCACTTCAGCCGGTTTACCTGATACTCTGGTCCAGAATCGCCAGTCTGGGGTCTCTCCTACTTCTGACCATTCTTACCCCAAGGCAGGTTATTTCAGACAACCTCTTAATCCGTCTGATTCAAATTATTAGGTGACACCTCCTTCATCTTCTGGTGAATCGACCGCAACTCAACTCCCTCCTTTGAAAACTGTGGCCGGGTGAGTTGTAAAAACCTTTCCTTTCAATGGGCCATAAATCCTTTGAATAGGATGTCAATCGTTTTTTATTCTGTTTGCAGGGCCAAAGCCAGACCCAGCAAGAAAGCCCGGGTCACCAATCCGCCAGAAGACCCTATCGTCGAAGAAGAAGAACCAAGAGGTGAACCGGAACAGACTGGTGAACCGGAAGGCCCTCATCCTGAAGCTACTTTTGATGATCCACCCCTTGAAGGCCAACATACCGATGAACCAACAGATGTTGAGCCTGCCGCACCCGATACTGAACCAGCAGGACCAAACCGGGCTAGTCCGGTGAAAGACACTGAAATTCCAGTATCATCAACCAAAAATCCTGAAGGCCAAGGTGATGATGTTATTATTACTGGAATGGGCCACAGCTCTCCTGGCCATCCTGTCATTTTGGCTCAGCACAGTGCCAAAGAAGAGGAAGCTGCCTGGGATAAAGGTAAATGGAGCAGCGACTTATCAAGCTATGCTCATCTTAACGCTGATGAGCTTCATTCTGGCTTCTTGAACCGTCTGCACTCAAACCGGAATTATGAAGTCGGCTTGGTGAAATTGATGAAAGAACGATATGAGGTAAATTCCTCTCCCTTTGTTGATTGATTTACAACTGAATTACTATCCCAAGTAGCCCCCAATGGCCGTTTATATGATTATTAATCATAAACCGTGTCTTTGTGACACTTTACACTTCTCATCATTGATCCTTGCAATGACATGTCTCTAATAAGAGATAAAACTCATCTTGAAATAATTAGATAACGTTCTGCAGCATAGCCCCCAAAGGCCGGTTTAACTTAGATGGTTAATCCGGGTTTTACTCTGCACCTCTGCTTTAGAATCGACGCACATTAGCCCCCAAGTGTCAAGGATAATGCTTGCATTCTTCTGGAGACTTTTACAAATTGTAGCACTTTTAGAGCAAATAGGCATTAGCCCCCAAGTATGAAGTGTATAACTTGTTATATGCTTTATACTTAGCACATATATATGTTGTTTGTTGAATATACCTTCAATGTTGCAGGCTGAACTAAGAAGCAAAGATGCCCGAAATTCTGACTTACAAGAAAATGTGAACTCTCAACAAGCCGAGGCTGCAAAAGCCAAAGAGGAGCTGACCCAGGCCCTGGCCATAATGGAAAAGCTGAAAGAATCCTTCAACCAAGAGCGTGCTGAATGGGAAACCGAGAAATCCAGTTTAACCAAAAGAGCTGTAGACGCCGAGGCAGCCCTGAAGCTAGTGCTTGAAGAACTGGCCGGTTTGAAATGCCAAATCAATGCTATGACCTCTGCTATCTTTGCTAAGTGTCTTCTTATGTGTGTTGCGCCAGTCGATGAATCTTATAACTAACCAAAATTTTGATAAAATCTTTGGCAGGCACTCGGATCGCTCATCTTGGTACAGATATGCGGATGAACCTCAAAGCGGCATATACATTGGTTGAACAGCTATACTCTGGGTCTCAGCGGGTTATTAGCACGGCAGCTTATAACAAACCGGCTCCAACTTTGATTAAGGAGACCCTTGAGAAGTTGGGCATGTTACCAGCCCGTATTGCCGAGTTGAAGAGAGCAGCTGCCAGAGCAGGAGCTTTAACCGCCCTTATTCGAGCCAAAGCCTGGATTCCAGACCTTGAAGCGGAGGATATCATTAAAGGATACCCAGGCGTTAAAGAAGACGGTTCAAACTTCAACAATGATGATCTTCGGTGGCTGACCAAACAGATGCGGCCAGCAGCCATCAAGTTGGCTGATGATACCGATTTGTCCCATTTTCAACCGTTTTATGATACAGAAGGGAAAAGACAGCCGGCCAACATCCATGAAGTCGAAGAACTTGTGCCTCTGATTCGTAAGCACACTTACGCCCTTGATATTAACCCTTCCAATCATATCCATGAGGAAGCAGTGTTCCAAGCGTTAACTGGAATCGATTGGTCAACGGCTGATTTCCAGCGTCTGGGGAGGGATGAAGAAGTTCCTACACCAACTGACCCTCAACCGTCAAACCATCACGATGAAGAGTCCTGATTCGGTCGCCGGTTTATATGGCTACTGTGAAAAACAATGATACTATTTGAACCGCTTTGAAGCTTCATGTAATAGGATAGCTGAAACTCCGTTATCTGCCATGCCATCGAGCATGTTTCGTAATACTTTGTGACAAGATGTGCCGCCCTTTGGGATATATTTATGCATAACCCATGATTAATTGTGTTCCTGGGTACAACAACTTAAAAGTATCTAGCGGTTTACTGCTAGACGTGTCATGATGTCCAAGAAGTATATAGTACCGAGATGAATACTCAAGTGTTTGTACAAAAAGTAATGTACAGAACATACCTCATTGGCTGACCAAACGTGTATACGGCAAAGGTGTTAATACCAATCCGAAATGTTGATAACTCCATCTTCATAATGCTGGTCTATATATTAAACCGGACCAGGATAACTACCGGATTTTCTTTATAATATTGGCGATTTAGTCAAACCAGACCGGGTCAATGAACACCGGTTTATAATTGATCATGTGCCAACAACTTGTAGTTGAAAAGCAAGCTGGGTCAAGGACGCCGGTTTATCAAGAAATATTTATGATTTTCAACAAACAAAATTCAAACAGGAATATATGCAAGGCTTTTTCGAGCTGCCAGGCTCCAAATCGAGGATTTTCATGGGCTGCCAGGCCTCTGAGTTAAACCATTTAACAAAGCCTTTTAAGATGGGCCTCCGATTAAACAATCATCGTTTTAACTGTGACAAGTTTAGGGTCTGTAAAAGATTGACTTGTCAAACGTTCGATTGGTCATACCAGGATTACCTGGACAGGAGTGGCTTACTTGATGAAGGCAGGTTAACCCGGGTTTTTAGTTGAATACACCAGGCTTCCAAGCCATGGCTTGATAGCCAATTACGAGGGTCCTTTCAAACTCTTTGTTGCTTTGCAAAAAGAGCCCCCAAGTAACTTTGTGAGTGATGCTCAGTGTGTGTCCATGTTTGAGTCTGTACTGTGTACAACACTCTCTTTGGCTCCACAAATTTTTTCCCTTGTGGCTTAAATGCCTATCAAGAGGTGTAGCTATGGTGTGAGGACAACCAAGCCCCCTAGTGATATCCCTTCGTGGTTTAAAAACCGATCAAGAGGTGTAGCTGTAGTTCAAATATGACCAAGCTCCCTAGTGATTTTCTTGATATCTATGCAGCTGCTAAAGCCTGGTTAACAAAAACTCCGCTTTGTCAGTTAACTTGTAAGAGCACACACAGGATATAAAAAGAACAGATACCCCGCTTATAACGGAGGCTCCGGTTTATTATATGATATATACACTGTCATAAATATGTACAGATGAAGAGCCTATGGCTTCAAGTATAGTAAGGCCGAAGGAGAGCTATGTTCCATGGCCGCTTGGTCTCCTCCTCTGATTGACGTGAGTCTTCATGCTCTCGAACATCAATGAGGTAGTAAGATCGATCGTGCAGATTTTTGCTGACCACAAAGGGTCCTTCCCAAGGTGGGGATAACTTGTGCATACTAGTCTGATCCTGGATGAGCCGGAGCACCAAATCACCTTCTTGAAAGGTTCTGGTTTTAACCCGGCGGCTGTGATAACGTCGGAGATCTTGTTGATAAATTGCCGATCGTGCTGCTGCAAGATCACGCTCTTCATCCAATAGGTCCAATGAATCCTGACGTGCCCTCTCATTATCAGCTTCAACATAAGCTGCCACATGGGGCGAATCGTGACGGATGTCACTAGGAAGAACCGCCTCCGCTCCATAGACCATGAAGAAAGGTGTGTAACCCGTAGACCTATTGGGTGTAGTGTTGATGCTCCATAACACAGAAGGTAGCTCCTCAACCCAACAAACCGGCGTCCGCTTTAAGGGACCATAAGCCTTGGTTTGATACCCCATAGAATTTCTTGATTTGCCCTTTCTGCTTGACCATTAGATTGGGGGTGAGCCACCGACGCTAGATCAAGCCGGATGTGCTCACGTTGACAAAATTCTTCCATCTCCCCTTTTGACAGATTAGTACCATTATCTGTTATAATGTTGTGTGGAAAACCAAACCAGAATATCACCTTCTTGATGAATTGAACCGCCGTGGCTGCATCACACTTGCTGACTGGCTCTGCCTCCACCCATTTAGTGAATTTATCAACTGCTACTAACAGGTGGGTCTTTTTGTCCTTAGAACGCTTGAAGGGTCCAACCATATCAACCCCCCAAGTTGCAAACGGCCACGTAATTGGAATCATCCGCAACTCTTGAGCCGAAACGTGCGCACGGCGGGCAAATTTTTGACATCCATCACATCTCTTGACTAAATCCTCCGCATCAGCATGCGCCGTCAACCAGTAAAAACCGTGGCGAAAAGCTTTGGCAACCAACGACTTTGAACCGGCGTGGTGAACGCAATCCCCTTCATGGATTTCTCGCAAAATCTCACAACCTTGTTAGGAGAAACACAACGCTGAATTGCTCCTGAAACACTATAACGATGTAACTCCCCGTTGAGTATGGTCATGGACTTGGAACGCCGGATTATCTATCGAGCCAACATTTCATCGTCTGGTAACTCGCCCCGGCTCATGTAAGACAGATATGGGATCGTCCAATCCGGTATGGCATGCAAAGATGCCACCAACTGAGCCTCCGGATCAGGAACAGCCAAATCTTCTTCGGTTGGCACTTTGACTGACGGATTATGCAACACATCAAGAAAGACATTAGGTGGGACCGGTTTACGCTGAGAACCAAGACGACTTAAAGCGTCTGCTGCTTCATTCTTCCGCCGGTCTATATGGTCCACCTGATAACCTTTAAAGTGACCGGCCACTGCGTCCACCTCTTGCCGATATGCAGCCATGAGTGGGTCCTTAGAATCCCAAGTGCCAGACACCTGCTGAGCCACTAGATCTGAATCGCCGAAGCACTTAACCCGGCTCAAATTCATCTCCTTAGCCATCCGAAGACCGTGGAGCAAAGCCTCATATTCAGCTGCATTGTTAGTACAAGGAAACATTAAACGGAGGACATAACAAAACTTGTCACCTCATGGGGAAGTTAGTATGGCTCCAGCCCCCGAGCCCTCCAACTGTCTAGATCCATCAAAATGAATAGTCCAATATGTATTATCTGGTTTCTCTTCAGGTGCCTATAACTCCGTCCAATCGTTGATGAAATCCACGAGTTCCTGGGATTTGATCGCTGTGCGGGGTATATATTTGAGTCCATGAGGTCCAAGCTCAATAGCCCACTTGGCAATCCGGCCAGTTGCTTCTCTGTTTTGAATGATGTCGCCCAGAGGAGCTGAAATGACCACTGTGATAGGATGGCCCTAAAAATAATGTTTAAGCTTCCAGCTTGCCATAAACACCCCATACACCAGCTTCTGCCAATGCGGATACCTCTGCTTTGACTCAATGAGCACCTTGCTGATATAATAAACCGGCAGTTGAACCGGATATTCCTTGCCAAGCTCCTTGTGCTCTACCACAATGGCTACGCTAAAGCCCGGACATTAGCAGCCACATATAATAATAATGGCTCTTTATCGATCGGCGCTGCAAGCACGGGCGGTTCAGCTAGCTGCCTCTTCAGATCCTTGAACGCTTTATCAGCTATCTCGCTCCAGACAAAGTTATCTGTTTTCTTGAGCATCTGATATAAAGGGATGGCCTTCTCTCCAAGGCGACTGATAAACCGGCTCAAGGCTATAATCCGGCCGGCCAAACGTTGAACATCGTTAATACACGCCGGTTTAGCCAAGGATGTAATTGCTGCAATCTTTTCCGGATTAGCCTCAATGCCTCTGTTTGATACCAGAAAGCCTAAGAGCTTGCCTGCCGGGACACCGAAGACACACTTCTCCGGATTGAGCATCATCTTGTAAACCCGGCGATTGTCAAAGGTTTCTCGTAGATCGTCTATCAATGTCTCCTCCTTTCTGGACTTGACTACAATATCATCCACATATGCATGAACATTGCGCCCAATTTGTTTATGAAGGCAATTTTGAACACATCGCTGGTAAGTTGCCTGGGCACTCTTGAGTCCAAAAGGCATGGAAACATAGAAGAAGGCTCCAAAGGGAGTTATGAAAGCTATTTTCTCCTGGTCCTTAACTGCCATTTTGATCTGATGATAACCAGAGTAAGCATCCAGAAAACACAAACGGTCACAACCCGCCGTAGCATCAATTATCTGATCAATGCGAGGGAGAGCAAAGGGGTCTGCAGGGCAAGCCTTGTTTAAATCTGTGTAGTCCACACACATGCGCCAAGTGCCGTTTTTCTTAAGAACCAGCACCGGATTAGCTAACCACTCTGGATGAAAAACTTCGACAATAAACCCTGCAGCCAACAGACGGGCTACCTCTTCACCTATAGCCTTACGTCTCTCTTCATTGAAACGGCGGAGGAACTGTCGGACCGGTTTAAACTTAGGATCAATGTTGAGTGTGTGCTCAGTGAGTTCCCTCGGTACACCTGGCATGTCAGAAGGTTTCCATGCAAAGATGTCCCGATTCTCACGGATGAACTCGATGAGCGCGCTTTCCTATTTGGGATCCAGGTTAGCGCTGATGCTGAAATGTTTGGATGAATCGCTAGGAACAAAGTCAACCATCTTAGTGTCTGTAGCCGATTTGAACTTCAACGCTGGATCATGTTCTGTAGTTGGCTTTTTCAAAGAGGTCATGTCTGCCGGATCAACTTGCTCCTTATAGAATTTCAACTCCTCCGTGGCACAAACCGACTCAGCATAAGCTGCATCACCTTCTTCACACTCCAAAGCAATCTTTCTACTTCTATGTACTGTGATAGTCCCTGTATGACCTGGCATTTTAAGCTGTAGATAAACATAACATGGCCTTGCCATAAACTTAGCATAAGCCAGCCGCCCAAACAAGGCGTGGTACGGACTTTTGATCTTTACCACCTCAAATGTCAACGTTTCTGACCTTAAATCATAGTCATCTCCAAAAGCTACCTCCAAAGCTATCTTGCCAACAGGATATGC
Organism: Triticum urartu; assembly: GCF_056163025.1. Lineage (NCBI taxonomy): Eukaryota > Viridiplantae > Streptophyta > Magnoliopsida > Poales > Poaceae > Triticum > Triticum urartu. The sequence goes on from NC_141878.1 coordinate 94,071,510, forward strand.
AGACTTACCAGGCACCACACCATGAAAGACCGTATTTGACGGTTTAAGATCCTTATCTGTCAACCCCATACGGCGGAATGTATCATAATACAAAATATTGATACTACTTCCCCCATCCATGAGTACTTTGGTAAACTTGTATCCCCCAACTTGAGGGGCCACCACCAGGGCCAAGTGACCTGGATTATCAACCCGGGGTGGGTGATCATCTCTACTCCACAAAATAGGTTGCTCAGACCAGCGTAAATACTGAGGTACTGCTGGCTCAACAGAGTTTACTGCCCTTTTATGAAGCTTTTGATCATGTTTGCACAAACTAGTAGTGAAAACATGATATTGCCCGCTGTTCAGCGGTTTGGGATTGCCCTGATAACCCGACTGCTGCTGCTGCTGCTGATTCTCCTGATGGTTGTAACCTCCTTGGTTGCCTTGGTGCCCTTGATTGATGTGTCCGGTTTGGCTGCTTTGAAACCCTAAACTGGAACCACCACCTCCGTAACCCGACCCGTGGAAACCTCCTCCTGAACCACCGGGCGGGCCGTTGTCATATTGGAACATATTGGAATTCTTAAAATCCCGCATGATATAACAGTCCTTCCAAAGATGTGATGTCGGCTTCTCCTTCGATCCATGCTTTGGACAGGGCTGATTTAACGAGCGCTCCAAATTGGGGCCTGAACCTCCACCCCTCTGGGGCTGCTTGCCCTTACGGTGCTGGCCATTCTCCTGTGCGTTGGTATTTGCAACAAAGTCCAAGCTACTGTCGGCCTTGCGCTTACCACCGTTTCCATGGCCTGCCGGATTATGCTGTTGACCCTTGGCATTGTCGTTCTTCTTACCTTTCTCCGGTTTGTCCTCCTCTGAATCCGGATCCTTGGTATTATCTGAATTGACGTACTTAACCAAAGCGGCCATGAGTGTAGACATATCATTGCAGTGACGTTTGAGCCTTCCCAATTTCCGTTTTAACCGTTTGAAACGACAATTGCCCTCTAATGTTAACACTGCAGTGTCTGCATTGATACGATCTAATGAATCCAAAATTACTGAGACCCGTTTGACCCAATGGGTCGTGGATTACCCTTCCTCTTGGACACAAGCGGCCAGATCCATGATTGACATCGGCTGCTTACACGTATCCTTGAAGTTCTGGATAAACCGGTGCTTCAGTTCGGCCCATGATCCAACAGAGTTTGTCGGCAAGCTCTTCAACCAAGTGCGAGCTGTTCCTTCCAACATCATGGTGAAATATTTAGCACACACTGCCTCATCCACATCTAACACATCTCCATTGCCATCTCATAGCTCTCCACCCACGCCTCTGGTTGCAAATCGGCGGTGTAATTTGGTACCTTACGAGGTCCCTTGAAATCATTGGGCAGCCTCACATTACGCAAAGCGGGGGTTAGACACGACACCCCTAAGGAACTGAACATCACTCCTGGATCCACGGAGGTCGTGGGGTGAACCGGAGTATGCTATCATGCTCCCTGCCGAACCGCCAACTCGGCCTCCTGACGTGCGTGGCCATGGTCCACAACATCTTGCGCATTAGCGCCTCCCCCGGCCGGGTTGTTCTCCCATGGTGAATTTCGGCGACGTGCACTACTGGACACGACCGGTTTCGTCCTCCACATGTCTGCTATAGCTCCGGCTTGGACAGGGAGTGGAATGAATCCTCTCACGACCGTGTGAATACGCCTGCTGTTGATTTAGTGCTGTTTGAAGGAGATCCCTGGCCCGACGTGCTTCCACTGCAACTGGTGACTCACCGTCGGTTGGGAGGGCCGCCAGGCGTGAAGCGGCGGCCACAATGTTGTCCAACGGGTTGGAATAATGCCCGGGCGGTGTTGGTACATACTGTAGCACAACGTTGTTCTAGCGAGGCGGGTCTGTCATGTGTGGTTGAACCGGCGCTCCTGTTCCCGGCGCCCCCGCACGGTTTAGTGTGGGTTGGCTACCAGCTCCTGCTCCTGGTGTGTTGAAGAGATTCTGCGGCTCATAAACCGACGGGAGACGTGATCGATACCTTCTTCTCATGACTTCCTCTGAAGCATTCTGATCCAGTCTAATCCGGTAGGCATGTGCTTCCAATTCAGCCCGCTCTGTAGCCATCATAGCATTCTCTGTTGCCAGGTCCGCCTTAGCCTGGGCTATCTGATCTTTTACCTTTGCAATCTCCGCATTGTGTTGATCCCTGGCTGCTGCATCCACCTCCGCGGCCATCAACGTTGCCAAAGCGTCGAACAAATCAGACAGGACTTGGGCCGGAGGCGGCGCCGAGCTTCCTGCCCCTGCTGGTGTGGCCGTTGTTGAACCGGAGAGCATTGCTGCGGCGGTAGATGAATGAGGCGCTGATTGTGTGCCGGCCATGAAGATGGCGGCCCAGTTTGGTAGATCGGGGGAATCCGGAATACTGTTGCCCTCGGATCCTCCATCAATCCGGTCGTCCTGCAACTGGTAAAGTGATTCGGTCTCTCCAGAAGACTCATCATCAGAACAGACCACAGTCTCTCCATCGGACACCGGTCCGTCCTCGTACCTCGATCCATGGATGACACCCATGAAAACATGCCCTGCCTCGGGTTGAACCGGCGAAGAACTTGCACGCCGAGCCGTTTCGATGATGTCGGTGTAGATGTCCGGCTCAGGGGTCGGTTCGCCGATCTTGCCGATGAAGACGTGAATCCCACCAAAGGGGACCCGGTACCCGTATTCGATTGAATCGGCCTCGGGATCCCATCCTGCATTGTCAATGTAGGGCTTGCCGCGATGACTCTTCGTCATCCGACCCATAGCGTATCCCTTAAGTCCATCGAAGCTGCCCTTCAAGAACTCAAAACCATCATGCGATAGCCCCACGGTGGGCGCCAACTGTCGTGGGTTTGTCACGGCAGATGTCCTTGTGGAAGGACTTAGTCATGGAGCCATCGCTACGGGTTAGCTTTAAGGGGTTAAATCGGACAAGGGGACACATGGAATTTTATACTAGTTCGGCCCCTTCGAGGAAGGTAAAAGCCTATGTCTAGTTGTGATTGGTATTGCTAGGGCTTCGAAGGCCAGGGAGCGAATCCTCTTTGTCTGGCTCTTGAGTTGTTGTCTGTCCCTAAACCGCTGCCGGGTCGTCCATTTATATACATAGGTTAACGCCCGCCGATTTACAGAGTCCCGAAGCCGGATCATAAACGTATCCAGCTCGGTCTCTATCCTTCTATCTTACAATACAAATTACATGACTAAGCCGGTTTACATTTACAGGCTTTAACCCGCCTTCGGGCCTTGGGCCTCCATGAAGCGCCATCATCCTTGTATCTTTATGGGCTTCTAATCTTCAAGGAGTCAACCCGGTTACATAAGGCCGGTTTACCTCCAGTAGTAATATCCCCAACAGGCGGTATATTAAGACCATGTATTTCTTCAATAGGAGGTAAATTCTTAACGTCTTCAGCTTTAATACCTTTTTCTTTCATAGATTTCTTTGCCTCTTGCATATCTTCGGGACTGAGAAATAGAACACCTCTCTTCTTTGGAGTTGGTTTAGGAATAGGCTCAGTAATTGGAGCAGGAGATGGCTCAGGAGCTGGCTCAGGAGGTGCCCAATTATTTTCATTTGTCAACATATTATTCAATAGAATTTCAGCTTCATCCGGTGTTCTTTCCCTGAAAAGAGAACCAGCACAACTATCCAGGTAATCTCTAGAAGCATCGGTTAGTCCATTATAAAAGATATCAAGTATTTCAGGTTTCTTAAGAGGATGATCAGGCAAAGCATTAAGTAACTTGAGGAGCCTCCCCCAAGCTTGTGGGAGATTCTCTTCTCTAATTTGCACAAAGTTGTATATTTCCCTCAAAGCAGCTTGTTTCTTATGAGCAGGGAAATATTTAGCAGAGAAGTAATAAATCATATCCTGGGGACTACGCACACAACCAGGATCAAGAGAATTAAACCATATCTTAGCATCGCCCTTTAATGAGAACGGAAATATTTTGAGTAAATAGAGGTAACATGATCTCTCATTATTAGTGAACAGGGAAGCTATATCATTTAACTTAGTAAGATGTGCCACAACAGTTTCAGATTCATAGCCATAAAACGGATCAGATTCAACCAAACTAATTATATCAGGATCAACAGAAAATTCATAATCTTTATCAGGAACACATATAGGTGAAGTAGCAAAAGCAGGGTCGGGTCTCATTATATCTCTTAGTGATTCTTTGTTTCATTTAATTAATAACCTCTTAAGCTCATATCTATCTCTGCAAGCAGAAATAGCAGCAGAAGATTCCATATCAAAAAGACAACCTTTAGGAATAACAGGCATATTTTCATCATCACTATCATCATCGTATTCAGATTCAATAATTTCTTTTTCTCTAGCCCTAACAATTTGTTCATCAAGAAAATCACTAAGTGGCACAGTAGTATCAGGCATAGAAGCAGTTTCATCATAAGTATCATGCATAGCAGAAGTGGCATCATCAATAACAGAAGTGGCATCATCAATAACGTGTGACATATCAGAACGAATAGCAGAAGCAGGTGTAGGTGTCGCAAACTTACTCATAACAGAAGGTGAATCAAGTGCAGAGCTAGATGGCAGTTCCTTACCTCCCCTCGTAGTTGAGGGATAGATCTTCATTTTTGGATCTCTCAAGTTCTTCATAGTGTCCAACCGATATAAATCCCAAGTGACTCAAAGAATAGAGCTATGCTCCCCGGCAACGGCGCCAGAAATTTGTCTTGATAACCCACAAGTATAGGGGATCGCAACAGCTTTCGAGGGTAGAGTATTCAACCCAAATTTATTGATTCGACACAAGGGGAGCCAAAGAATATTCTCAAGTATTAGCAGCTGAGTTGTCAATTCAACCACACCTGGAAACTTAGTATCTGCAGCAAAGTGTTTAGTAGCAAAGTAATATGATAGTGGTGGTAGCGGCAACAAAAGTAAAGACAGCAAAAGTAATATTTTTGGTATTTTGTAGTGATTGTAACAGTAGCAACGGAAAAGTAAATAAGCGAAAACCAGTATATGGAAAACTCGTAGGCACCGGATCAGTGATGGATAATTATGCCGGATGCGGTTCATCATGTAACAGTCATAACATAGGGTGACACAGAACTAGCTCCAATTCATCAATGTAATGTAGGCATGTATTCCGTATATAGTCATACGTGCTTATGGAAAAGAACTTGCATGACATCTTTTGTCCTACCCTCCTGTGGCAGCGGGGTCCTATTGGAAACTAAGGGATATTAAGGCCTCCTTTTAATAGAGAACCAGAACAAAGCATTAGCACATAGTGAATACATGAACTCCTCCAACTATGGTCATCACCGGGAGTGGTCCTGATTATTGTCACTTCGGGGTTGCCGGATCATAAAACATAGTAGGTGACTATAGACTTGCAAGATAGGATCAAGAACTCACATATATTCATGAAAACATAATAGGTTCAGATCTGAAATCATGGCACTCGGGCCCTAGTGACAAGCATTAAGCATAGCAAAGTCATAGCAACATCAATCTCAGAACATAATGGATACTAGGGATCAAACCCTAACAAAACTAACTCCATTACATGATAAATCTTATCCAACCCATCACCATCCAACAAGCCTACGATGGAATTACTCACGCACGGCGGTGAGCATCATGAAATTGGTGATGGAGGATGGTTGATGATGACGACGGCGATGAATCCCCCTCTCCGGAGCCCCGAACGGACTCCAGATCAGCCCTCCCGAGAGGTTTTAGGGCTTGGCATTGGCTCTGTATCATAAAACGCGATGATTTCTTCTCTCTGATTTTTTTCTCTCCGAAAGAAAATATATAGAGTTGGAGTTGGCATCGGAGGGTCAACAGGGGGCCCACGAGGTAGGGGGGCGCGCCCTAGGGGGGGCGCACCCACCCTCGTGGAAAGGGTGTGGGCCCCCTGGTCTTCATATTTGGCGAGGATTTTTTATTATTTTTTCTAAGACCTCCCGTGGAGTTTCAGGTCATTCCGAGAATATTTGTTTTCTGCACATAAAACAACATCATGGTAATTCTGCTGAAAACAGCGTCAGTCCGGGTTAGTTCCATTCAAATCATACAAGTTAAAGTCCAAAACAAGGGCAATAGTGTTTGGAAAAGTAGATACGACGGAGACGTATCAGTCCTCTTGCGTTTTCACCGACATGTGGGGCCGCATGTGAGCAAACAGACGATGGGCTCCCCGCGTCCGCTGGCTGGCTGAGAAGAGAGATAGAGGAGGGCTGAGCACGGACTGCAGGAAATTTGTTCTACGTACCTCGATATAGGCTCGATATAGTGGGGTGGCATGGGCCATAACTAGCATTCACTTCTAGCAGTACGGCACACGCCACCCACTTGAGTCCCATCCGACACCAATTTTCTTGGAGTCTGTGCTACAACCATCTCTTCTCCCTCCTGTTTTCTCAGCCATCGCGCGGTGGGCGGGGTGGGGGTTTGCCGATAGTCGGTTTGCTCAACTACGGTCCCACTTGTAAGTGAAAATGCAACACCGCACGCATTCCCGCTTGAGCGGCGTGCCGGACCAACCGTGTGGGGGTGCGACGCGAACACGGCAGGCTTTTCCTTTTGAACTCGTAACATGTAAATTTTGGTTCTGCTCCATGGCGCGACCGATAGATAGAAAATAACGATTTTTCCTAGAGTAATGAGAAGTTTAGTTCTGGCGCCGTTCATGCATGGAGTACATACGAAAATTATGAAGTTGATGCGAAAGGTAAGATAATTACTATAGTGTCATATACTACTACATGGATTTGACGGAAAGATAAAAATACATACGGATCCATCAATGTTCAACGACATCCTCACGCCCTAGTGCGCCGGGTCACCAACTGACGTGTCAGGAGCAGTGGCGTTGGCGACGAGCTCAACGTGCTTCTGAACAGTGCCGTCCAAGGTTGCCCTGCGCTCCAAGAAGGCCAGCGTCCTATCGTCCTCCTCTTGCATGTAGTAGTCCTTGTGGATGATTTACGCGTAGACGTGGGTGATTATGTCGATGGTGTCTTGCTGCGCCAGGCGCTGCGCAGCGAGCGCGACCTCGAGGTGGACATTCTCCGGCGCGACGGCGGGCAGTCGCAGGGCCACCAGTGCGTCGAAGAGGTTGTTACCATAGTGGTCGTTGAGTGTGGCGGGCATCGCAGAGCCTGGGCGCGTCGGCTGGAGGCTTACGTCAAAGTCGTCCGCAAGCTTCTTGACGACAGTGAACTTGTCGAGGAAACCGACAAGGACCTCGTCGAACAAGGAGACGAAGCTGTCGTCCAAGCGGCCGCTCGCCCTGGCGGCATCAAGCAATACTACCTGGAGACGTTCCTCAGTGTCGGGCCGCAGGCCGGCGTCGTGGACCATCTGGCACAGCTGGCTGATGCTCGCGCTCCTCGCCTCCATGGGTCTAGCGTAGCTTCTAGTCAACTGATCTTGCGATTCGAGTGATCACTCAGCCCTAGGTTAGCATGCGTAGGTGCGTAGGATTTCATACTACTCCTCGGCCCTCTACTGCACCTGCCTTTGGCTGTATGATAGGTGGGCAAGCCACCCCCTGGGGCCATGTGTCATTCACCCAAAGGCAGTTCCTCACAGTGAATATCCGTTGGTCAAATTATTACGTGTTGCTCCTCACAGTGAAGTGACAAGACCCTGCGCCGGAGATGACACCTGAGTATAGGTGCCGTGTTCGGCATACCATAGTTAGCCTCACCATCTGCAGTCACTATCATCATGGCTGTAGAGCTAGTATGCTTACAACTAGCCCTGTTCGACATAATTTCTCGTGCGTAGATGCCCGTGCATTGCACGGAACACCAAGATTGGGGGTGGACGGCTCCGGCAGCGGCCATCGCGCCAGATTTTTCCACGGCCTTCTACTCCTAGATGTGGTGGGGAGGAGATGAGGCTGATTGTGAGAGACAAGGAGTTGTTTGTAAATAGGGAACAAGTGCGGGCATCTTTTTGCAAAAATGGAGAAGCTTGGTTTGTATGCGTCAGATCTAGATCCGACGGCTATTGGTGAAAGATGGGAGGCACAACATGATCACCAACTCAGGACCTGTTTGATTCACAGGATTTTGAAAACGCAGGAATAGGACACGGCAATATTACAAGTTTCAAACTGATATTACAAATGTTAGGAGTAATGTTGCACCTACGAAGAGGGAATTACTACGAAGTTTACGTAAGAACTTTCGTTACTTTAGGTGGATGCAGCATTATCATACAAACTAAAATCCACCGCCCTGACAAGTCACTAATGGGAAAATAAGTTTTCGAGTCTCTGGCCACCTGATGTTTCAAAAACAAATTCACCTTCTGCGGAGAAATGAGCTCCACCGTGTACCCGCGCGGGTGTGGCTGGGCACGAAGCGTGAGTACGTGCACGGTGCACCTATTCTCTTCTTGTATACGTACACCACCTACGTGGGGTTGTGTGAGAGAGATACAAACCTAGAGAGATATAGTGTGTGGGTTCTTGAGAGTTTTTTTTGGGGGGGGGGTCAATCAAAAAATTTAACATATGCAATGTGTGTGAAATAGAGTCCTGGATATAACATATATATAGAGGGGGCGATCCACGAGAAGAGAGTGGAGGTATCATCGGCTTGAGGTGTCCATAGAATCGAAGAGAGGCATGATGTGTGTGTGTGTGCACGCGCGCGATCGATAAAGAGTGCCATCGAATTTGTGTGTGCCCACGTCAAAGATATAGAGTGGCTGGCCTACTGGAACATGAGATGGGACATGTGCAGTTTGTCTCTGTGGCATGGATACCTACCTGCAGCGCTCGATTATCGGTGTGTGGTGGGGAAGAGGGAGGCCCAATTAACTATAGAGGTACAATGGCTGGTATATGTGTGGAGGAGGAGAGAGGCCTACCTCATGTATTAAGGAGATCGATCTGCCTCATGTATTAAGGGAGATCGATCGGCATCCATGCATATGTGCAGGAGATGAATAAGGTTGGGAGAGAGACAAAGCTAGAGTGTTGGAGGGGGTGGTAGTGGAGTTGCTTCTAACAAATGGTGGGATAGGCTTGCTAGACAAACAGAGGGCATGCCCGCAATATCAATAAGAGAGGAGATGGCCGCTTGTTGTCTGTGCACGTGCGTGTGAGAGACGTGTCAGGAGGCATGCACGAATGATGAGGGGGGATGATGTGGCTGTGGTAAGCAGACGTAACTACATAGGAAGATCAATCGCCCTTTGTAAGAGAAAGGAGAGACATAACTTGTGAGGTACGTCGATCGATGGGGGGGGGTAGTTAAAGTCGATCTAGGTATATGTTGGGAGATCGATCGGTATACATGCATGTGTGTGTTAGAAGCAAATGAGGCACGAGGAGAAGGATAGAGAGAGAGGGATGCATGTAGGAGGTGGTACGAGAGGCATACTATATCAAGGGGGAGGAGTGTGCGAGTACGAGAACGATGAAAAGAGTGGTGGGAGTGAGGCATGGACGGTGACAAGAGAAGAGGGGAAGCTTGTGTTTGTGCTAGGCACACCGGGCTAGAGAGGCATATCGATCGATGTGTGCCGTAAAGAAGGAGCTGGGGGGCCTACACACACCGTGGGTGAACGACCTAAAGTGAAAAGACGAATTTGCGCGATGGAGCCAGAGAATGTTGAGGGAGGGTGAGAGGGATGTGGGCGTGTGCATGCACAAGAGAAAGTTAGTGCTAGCTACAAAGATAAGAGGGTTGTGTGGGTGTAAAAGACGAATAGAGATCATATATACTTCATTATAAAAAGAGAATTCGGATATTTGAAGAATTTATCATAGTGTTTCAAACCGACGGATGTGTGAATATATATAACGGTGATACACATGGTGTGGTTATGAACATGGTATACTACATTTAATATATTTTATCTCTACTCTTATAAAAAATGGAGTTGTTGATGATGGTGTGCCTGCCATCCTGCATTATAGGTCGTCTGATTTATATCTGGCGGATAGCAAGGAAACTATGATGGTTGAAGTTGGCAACAATCATGATTGTAGATTCTTATTGAAATAGAGAAATGAATTCAAATTTAGTTCGAATTGCAGCGGTAGTATAGACATTTGGAATGCACTAAAATGTTGGTATGAGTAGGTTACATGCATTATACAGCAAGCAAAAAAATTTAATCGGACATAACATGGATTCATACTCCCTCCTTCCATCTATATAGGGCGTAATGAGATTTTTAAGACCACCTTTGACTATTGACAAGATTAATAGTACATGACATGCACAATGTGAAAATTATATCATTGAAAGAACCTTTCACAGACGAATTTAACGATGTGCTTTGTGTAAGTTGCATGTCATATATCATTGCTCTAATATTTGGTCAAAGTTAGCATCGAAAAACGCATTAGGCCCTATATAGATGGAAGGAGGGAGTATCTTTGAATAGCATTTGTATAGTAAAACGGGGGAAGACTCTCTCTTTGTGTGGTGTGAATAGTTTTATTTTTTCATTTTCTTTTTGGTTGAGGGAAGTGCGAATTGATTTGGTACGTACAAGTACAATATTACTACACATTAGGCTTGTCCCTAAAATTCAACCCGTGTCTTATTATATCCCAAAAATTCAGATATCGTGCTCCCAAAACTGGCGCCTTCACAACCCGCGACTTGCTATCCCGAAATTACAACGCGCGCGAAAGCTCCCTCCAGCTGCCAAATCCCGACATGTGAAATCCCCCTTCTAACCCTGAGCCGAAAGGGCCGCTAGTTCAAATCGGTGGGGGGGGGTACTTTTGTAACACACCCTACATTTTGGACAAGTGCGTTCCTAAGTCATGCTTCACCCCCTCCCATCGCCCCCTTTTCGCCATTCGAAATCCCAGGCCGCCATAACCTCTCCGCTCCAGCCACGAAACCCCACCCTCCACCATCCGCCACGTCACCGCTGCCCAGCCGGAGCCTCTTCCCCGATGACGTCGTCCACCGCAACAGCTCGACGTCCCTCGTCCACCTCCCCGGATGAGGATCCGTCGTCCATCTCGCCGTCCCGCCGGTTCAGCCGCCCCATCCTCCACCTCCAAGGAGCTGCTCCGATGATCGCCTCGTCTATCGCGGCTGCTCCATCCCCACAGCGCTGCCTTAACCTGCTCCACCAGAACCGCAGCATCCTCATCGACTCCTCGGACGAAGCCGAGGCCTATTCGGTGCCACCAAAGAGGTTGTACACTCATCGCATCGCACCTTCTCCTTAACTCAACCTCCCGGCACCAACGGTGCTCCATCCCGCACCCCCATGGAGCGGCTACCTTGAAGCCGGCGCCGCGGGCGACATCTCCACGGCGGCTCTCCCCCAGTGCGAGGCCCCTTCGGTGGTGGTGTCCATACCAGTCAGATCTGCTACTGCTCCGGCTCTCCCTCGATCGCTCGCTCGCCCAGCTGCTGCTGCTGCTCCCCCCTCGCTCGTGCTGCTGCTCTGCTCCGATTAAGCCACACTTCAGTCGACTGAATCGACTTTTGGGTCAGTCGATTTTCAGGGGTTGGGGGGCTCGCCGGAGTTAAGGAAGAACCACCCGCAGTGGGGACGGGGGCTCGCCGAGGAGGTATCCCACTATCTATCTTAGGATTCAGGGTGGGGGCGCAGGGGGCCTAGAGGGCTGGCCGAGGCGGTGGTGGCGAGTTGTTTTGGGGCGGCGAGGCGGCGCTGGGGCTGGCGGTTCGGCCGGTGGTGGCTGGCGGCTCAGGGGGGTGCAGGTTGAAGATGAAATGCAGGCCCTCCCTAAACTACATGTCAAGTGCCTGTCTGCTACCATTGCGTTCAGTTTTGACAGTAGCATTCAGATTCCACGGTAAATTTCAGTTTCGACACTTAAGTTCAGAGTCAATAGTTTTTACCTCATCTATTGTAGTCAGGTGGTTTTTGGTGATGTTAATTTTACATCCATTTTACATCATCTATTGGAGATGCTATTAGAATCCCACTTGAGAATGACGATGTCTGTCTTGTGCTACTTCAGCCTTGACGTCTTACGGCTCACCGGAGCTGCTCCAATGACAGAACGATCCGTCACAACAGAGCAGTGCCCTAGACGCCGTCTAAGGATTCCTCAGATCTTCCTCCACACCTCCGACAGCCACCTCTGCCTCAACTGCTTCAGCGACCAACCCAATGATGCTGAGGTCGACACGGCTACGGCAAAGAGGTTGTACACTTGTTGCATCACTTATTACTATACATTCACGTCGATCCATTCGGGCTATTTTGGTTCAACGGAAAAACATCGATCCACTGGTTGTTACCATCACTCTAAATTTCTGCATGCTCTCGTTACATAATCTCACCATATTTTTTCGTATGCATGTCAGATATTGTACACAGTCATGCTGAACATGTAGAGAAAAAGAGAAGAGTTTTGCGCGGCAATACAATGTCATGCAGACATCGCTCCATGGTGGGTTCAATGGCAAACCCTCCCCACCCCTCTCCAGATTGTAATCCAGAGGAAGATATCTGTTTTGAGGCGGATTCGGACGCCGCTGACCACTCCTATTTACCCCCAAGGTGTTTGCTCTACCTTGGCATGATGATGTTAGTCATATCATGCATATGTTGCCTTGCAGTGCCTACTATTGACATCATATATGTCATCTGCTTAGTTTAGACATGTTTTGTAATGCCACATGTTTAGTTTCTATATCATATATGGGAATTATGCAGTCTCATGTCTTTTAGCCAGCCATAATATATGTGAAATGTGCAATGCCATCCTGTTTAACCAGACATCATATATTTGAATGATATCTTGCCCATTCTTTTCTTCATTACATTTCCATTTGTCGACAATGTTTGTACATTGAACTACTCTTCCTGTGAATCAGCCATTTGGTTGGGAGATGGAAAAAATCTGGAGTGAAAACAAGGCCTTCAGAGCAAACAGTGCTACCTGTCAAAGCAGATCTCTTGTTGGGCCCGATTGCTCCTCAGAGATGGATTCAGAGACAGATGACTAGTCCTATTCCCCCACTGAGGTGTATGCTCTAACTTGGCATGGTTATACTGCTCATATCATGCATACGGTGTCTTGCATTGCATAGTTTAGACATCATATACACAATATTCAACACCATGTTCTTAGTTCAGACATCATATCAAATGCCCTCTGTTTAGCATATAAATCACATATGTGAATTAAATGATGCGATCCTGATTACTTAGATAACATGTGGGTGAATTATGTCATGCGATCCTGTTTAGTTATTCATCATATCTTTGAATTATGTTATGCTATGCTATCCAGTTTAGATAGACATCATATATGTCAAATTATGTCATGCTATCCGTTTTAGTTAAACAATATACATGTCAACTATTTCATGCCCTCTTTTTTCCACACTATCTATTGCATCTGTCTCTCATACAATGTATGTACATTCAACTATGTTTCCTGTTTATCAGCCATTTGAATTGGAGCGGGTGATGCCAGTATCTAGCGGACAAAAAACACGGTCTTCAAATAAAATAGTGCTACCTCAACCAGCCCTACCACACATAACCCAAACTCTCACAGATTGTACCCCTACTACGATGGACAGAGAACCAGCTTCACCCAATCTAACCCCAACCCCAGCCGATAGTAACCCAGTTCCTGTTGACACATCACCATCTCCACCACAGAGCTCCCAAACAAGAGTAGTAAATAAGGTAGCTCCACTGCCCAAAGGGCCAGTACTATCACGGCGAACCCCAACTCCACCAGTTAGTACGCCTATTCCTGTGGAGGAAGCACAACTAGTTAGTCGTAGTTTAGCATCTATCGCATTTGATGTTGTTAAATCGTATGTGCGTATCTTCCCATCTTGGAAATATTATACTGAAGATGAAGGAAAATGCCAGTTGCAGGTGTTTGTCCAGGAGTTATGTGTAAGTAATGTTATTCATGACAATTACTTTGCTTCGTCCCATACATCCTACCTCCATGATGGTTATAATACAACAAATTTTCCCATTTTTCTCTATAGAGAAGGACCAATTTGTAAACTCAGGATGAGGTAACCTGTGCTAATACCTCTGCTATCTTCAAGAATGCTTGGTGGCAGTATCGGAATTACCTGAAGAAAATGTACTTCACCGGCAAAGAAACTCATCAAATTCCCTTACGTTCTCCTGAGACACATTTACTGGACGATGAATGGGAACGCCTTGTTCTGTACTGGTCCCGAACCAAGAATGTGGTAAGGTATATGAGCTCATTTTCTATTTTTAAGTATTATATTCTTGCGTCTTACTGTACTCTGTTCATGTAGAACAAGTGCCTAAACCTGAAGAACAACTGTTCTAATTTAAGATTCCATTGCTACCATAGGACATAGATATATGTTTGCTTGATGCTTTTATTATGTACTAGTACTTGGCAATAGAAGACTTGGTAGTTTAATCCTGTCCACCTTACTAATGAACTAGTTCACCGAAATGAGTTTCATATACTAGTACATGCTAAACTTGTTATGTGTCTGCTTGTTTCTTCTTTTAGAATGCTGACAGAATATTGGGGAAGAGTGCCTTATTAAGCAACGGTAAAGGAAGTAATGCAGATAAGGTTCAGGATAGTGACACATCCTGTATTGGTTTAGTGTTGGAGTTACTGGCCACTACCGCTTGCACAAGCTATTCAAACTCACTGTTTGAATCAGTTCGGTTTCTTGAGTCTCAACTACAAGTTGAAAGACATCGTTCAGCTGTGCTGCGACAAGAAGCGGAAGGGCTGCGGAAGTCCCTGGAGCATTCAGATGCATACTTTCTGGTGCAACAGCAAGCGTTGGAGGATTTTAGCGCCAAACAGGACAAAGCTAATCAGCTTGCTAAGCTTATTGCCAGCATGGTGGATACCCAGGATAACGTTTCTTGAGCTCTTCTGAAGTTGTTTCAGTTATGCTCTTGTTTTGCTGCCGCGTTTATTTGCACTGGTGGCCAATTTTGACGGCCAATGTATATGCTATGCTGCTTTTTTCCCTATATTTGCACTGGTGGCGAACTTTGATGCCCAGTGGATGTAATATGTGTAATAGCCGTGATAGCCTAGCGTTAGTTGCTTGCTTATTTATTTCCTTGTTGTCTTGTTTATTTGTTTGCTTGTAGTCATTGCAGTTCTTTTTCCGCGGTTAACTAATGGCTGCAATAACCTATTTTTTTAAAACTAGGCCACAATAACCATGGGCTAATATTTACTGTAGTGACACTGGGCCTCCTACGGGCCGTAGAAACAGTGAGCCTTCTACGGGCCGTAGAAATAGTAGGCCTTCTACGGGCCATAGAAACAATGGGCCTTCTACGGTCCGTATCATCAATGGGCCTTATACGGGCCGTATGATCGATTGGCCAAACATGGGCCAATGACAGGCCGCATTATGGCCATAAACGAGCTAGAGTTGGAATCGTCCGTTCATGGGCCGACCGTAACGGGCCATCATTAATAAGTCATATTTGATGATGCTATGAAAATGGCCCAACGTATTAATGGACCACAAACGGGCCGACTATAACCACGGGCTGAATTTGGCCCACAAGCAGAAAATGACAGTAACGGGCCGTAAGTAAACGAATGCTGGAAATGAGCCCAAGAATAAATGGGCTCTGAGAAGGCCGAAAGATAACATGGGCTGGAAACGGCCCAACGGAATAATGGGCCGTTAATGGGCATAAAGTGATACACTATTCATTACGGGCCAGTTTCACCACGGGCCGTTAATAGGCCAAGAGTTACATAGGGCCTCATATGGGCCGAAAGACGTCATGGGCCATACATGGGCCAGAAGTGAAAACGGGCTGGAATCATATTGGATGGCCTAGATGACGCTACTGGGCCTAATTCGGATAGGGTGTAACGGGCCTTGGGTTAGCGGGCTGTAAATGGGCTATATGCGAACAGGCCGTTAACAGACTTTCCATGGGCCGGCCGCCACCTTTTGACCAAGTCAAATGGGTCGGCCTTTTCATGGGAATGGGCCTCTGTTGGGCCATGCCACATGTTGACGTATCATAGGTGCCTATCTGACCCACTGACCAGCTGACACGTGTTTCGTCCGGCCAATAAGAATTTTACACGTGGAAATTTCCCATTGGTCGGGGCTGTTAACGGGTTATCGGATCCAAAACCCGACCCGATAGCTTAACGGCGTTCCGGTACGGTGGATGCCACGTGTCGGTCACCCTTGACGAAAGCACTTCTATGACGCGCGATTTATCGTCATGGAAGTGGACACTTCCGTGATGATAATTTTGGTAATGTCATGGAACACTTCTACGACAGCACAGGTATGACTATCTTGATTCTGTCAAAAATTTGTCATGGATGTACATGCATGACAAAAAAGCGACCTACTATGACAAACACGTATCATCACAGAAGTGTATTTTTTTGTAGTGGAAAATTTAAAGGATTTCGTGAGGATGAGCATGATACCCTATGGTTTGAAGACCGTGTTTATGTGCCTAACGACCCGGAGATCAGGAAGTTGATTCTGCAGGAGGCCCATGATTCACCATATTCGATTCACCCAGGAAATACCAAGATGTATTTGGATTTGAAGGATACTTTCTGGTGGACCAGAATGAAGAAGGATATTGCGGAGTATGTAGCAGTTTGTGATGTATGTCAGAGAGTAAAGGCAGAGCATCAGAAGCCAGCAGGATTGCTACAACCATTGCCGATACCCGAATGGAAGTGGGATAAGCTAGGCATGGATTTTATCACGGGATTACCCAGGACCCGTTCAGGCTATGACTCGATATGGGTTGTAGTCGATCGCTTGATGAAGGTAGATCACTTCATCCCAGTAAAGACCACTTACACCAATGCTAAGTTGGCAAAGATATACATGACCAGGATCGTATGTCTGCATGGAGTTCCGAGGAGCATTGTATCAGATAGAGGAACCCAGTTTACCTGAAAGTTCTGGAATCAGTTGCACGAAACTTTGGGTACCAGGCTAGAGTTCAGTGCAGCTTTTCATCCGCAGACAGATGGGCAGACTGAGAGAGTCAATCAGATTTTGGAGGATATGCTGAGAGCTTGTGCGCTAGATTATAGATCTAGCTGGGACGACAATTTGCCATATGCAGAGTTCTCTTACAACAACAGTTATCAATCCAGTTTGAAGATGGCCCCTTTCAAAGCCTTGTACGGAAGGAGGTGCAGGACCCCATTATCGTGGGATGAAGTTGGAGACCGCGAGTTGTTTCAATCGGATTTGATTAAGGAGTCTGAACAGAAGGTGAAATTGATTCGCGATAGGCTCAAGGTAGCCCAGTCCAGGCAGAAGAGTTATGCAGATTCTAAACGCAAGGAGACAGTTTACGAAGTCGGAGACCGAGTGTATCTTCGAGTATCTCCACTTCGAGGAGTTAAGTGTTTTGGAATTAAGGGAAAACTAATGCAACGCTTTGTGGGACCCTACAAAGTTTTGGGACGCATGGGAGAAGTTGCTTATAAGTTGGAATTGCCTGATGGATTGTCGGGAGTTCACGACGTGTTCCACATCTCCCAGTTGAAGAAGTGCCACGCAGAGATGGCGGACATACCGCTGAGAGATACAGTGCCGCTGGAAGCAATTCGGTTGGATAGTGATTTGACCTATGAGGAGAAACCAGTCAAGATTCTTAAGCATGCCAGCCGAGTCACCCGCAGCAAGGTTATCAAGTTTTGCGAAGTTCAGTGGAGCCACCACACCGAGGATGAAGCCACCTGGGAGCGAGAGGAAGAACTGCTGAAGGACCACCCACACCTATTTTCTAGCCAACCCGAATCTCGAGGGCGAGATTCATCTTAAGGGGGGTAGGTTTGTAACATCCCAAATTTTCAATTTGGAATGTTATACATTAGGTCATCACTGCATATCATATTTTATTTGCTTTTGGCCTGATCCAGAAATTCTACGCAACTCAAGGACCCACGGAGAGAGTTGGGGATTTCGTTATTTTCATATTTGGGTTTCTCTCAAATTTTGAAAATAGGATCATTGATTTTATTTATTTTATCTTCAATTATTTCTATAATAAAAATATGAGAGAGGGAATAAAATGACTTTCCCAAAATAAAGAAATATTGAAGGTTTAATGAAAAAAATCAAGTAAGATTTTATTTCGGAGTTTTCTCGCTATTTTATTTGAATTTAGGAAAATTGCACATTTTTCAAAACTACATTTTAGGGCCAAGAAAATGTTCATCTTGTTCTAAATATTTTCTTTAGACGGTGAAAATTTGTTTTGGCATTTTTAGATTTTTTTTTCTAGGATTTTTTTTGTTCGGTAGGGCTAAATGTTTTTTTAAAGGCTCCCGCGCGCCCGACAGGGCCGAAGCCCAGCCGAGACAGGCCGGCCCGTCCGTGCCACCGTCTCCCGCACCATATCGGGACCGGAATCCCGATTGCCACCGCCGCCCAAGTCCGGGAGAAGCATGCCTCCCGAGGCGCCCCCTCCCCCAAGCCAGGACGCCGCCCTTCTTAAATAGCCGCCGCCACCCCACCCCGCCGCCTCGCCTCGCCTCGCCCCGCCCCGCCGCCGCAGCAGCCTCGCCGCCGCAGCCGCCACACATCGCCGCCTGCCACGCCGCTCGCCGCCGCCAGCCGTACCGTCGCCGCCGACGCCGCCTCACCCTGCCACCGCCCAAAGCCCCGCCGGAGCCGCCGGACTTCGCTGGAGCCCCGACGAGGTAGCCGCCCGCAGCCGCCCCGGTCTTCTAAGAAAAACTGATTCGGTTTTTTTCAAAACCCTAGGTTTTTTTATTATTAGATTGGTTTTATCGGTTCTTTTATTTAGCGAGCGTTCGCTCGCTCGTTCGTTCTAACGAACGCGTTCACCGTTTAGTTACAGTTAACGAATGTTTGTTCGTTAATCTGTTCATCAGTTTTTCTTTTTCTCGGATTTTTTTCCGCGATTATTTCTGATCGGGATTTCTGATCCGATTTTCGTTTTAGTTTATCTTTTCGCTCGTTTATCGGAATCAGGCGATTCAAGTGCCTGGAGTTTCGTCTCGAACCCCTCTTTGCGTTTAACCAACTCAAACAAGTTTTTGTTTCTGTAAAATTTGACTTAGATCCAGATTAGTAAACAAAGCTTGTTTCTTTCGCCGTTTGACTTTCGTTGCTTCGTCCAATTTGATTCTTTTTGCAAACCGGAGTTCTTAAGTTGAACTTTCTGGTTAGATCTCTTATTTGAGTTTTACCCGTGCATTAGATGAGTACTCATTGTATGCTTGTTTGTTTGCGATAGAGTACCCGGAGTGCGCCGCTTGCTACTTTGAATCTCTAGGTTTCGCGGATCATTAGCAAGGCAAGTAACACTTTGATCATACCTCTTTACTACCCATTTTTTATTGCATTAGATCAATCCTCAAACAATTTCTTGATTAGGATCTGATTAATATGTGGGTTTTGGGAAGTAGATGAGGTAGTACCTATTACTTGTTTTAGTATAAAACCCTTGGGAGTTACTTCTACGTTTGCTTGTTATGCCATGCTAAGCTAGTAGACGTGGATTGGGTGAGTGTATCCATGATAGATGTGAGATTGTTAATTAATAGTTTATTTAAGGTGGAAACTTTAATACACATCTGGGTGGATTGAGGCACCTGGGTATTCCAGCGATTGACTATTTTTCTTTATGGACCGCCACCCAGGCTCAAAGGGATCATGAGATTTTTCATACTACAAACTTCCGTGTGCAGCCACAAGCTATTATGGGCTCTAGCATAGTTGACTAAGTCGTGTGAACTCTTACAGTGGTAGACTAGCAGATGTAGGGGATGTAGGTTGGTACTGTCTACCCGATCGTTAGGTGCTAGCGCTTCTGAAAGACTATGTCTCGGTCATCCGTTTCTCAAACACCAGGTAGTGCGAGAATCCCAACGGCGGAGATCGAGTCTTGTGGGGGAAAGTGCGCAAACCTCTGTAGAGTGTATAAACTAATCATGGTTAGCCGTGTCCCCGGTTATGAATGTCTTGAGTATCTAGTACTTGGATTATCATGTGAATCTCATCATGTTACTTTAAATTAATATTGTTGGGTTTTAATGTTAATGCTTAATTGGGATTGAGAGGATGTCTATCTTCTCAATGTTCAACAACCACCATGATAGTTAAATAAAAATTTATTCCTTTGCAGTAGGGAAAAATTGGCTTTATGCAAAAAACTGTAACCATAGAGCTTTCCACCAGCCATATATGCATGTAGTATAGCTTTATTCTTTCATTACTCTCTATGTGTTACTTTGCCAGCATATTCCATGTGCTGACCCGTTTTCGGGCTGCAACGTTCATGTTGCAGACTTTTTAGACGACGAGTAAGGTGCCTTTAGGTCGTGGTTCTATACTCAGTGATGCCGTTGGAGTTGATGGGCTCACTTATCTTCCAAGCCTTCCGTTGTTATCGTTATTAGATGGCCTTAAGCCATATTTATTGTATAAGTTCTCTTTTGAGACATTCGATGTAATAAGTGTGTGATTGCTACTCTGTTATAAATCCTTCAAGTACTGTGCGTGTCAGCATTACTGATCCAGGGATGACATTAAAGCACAGAGATCAGACTGTTTGAGGTCTGGTCGCTACAACTGGGAAGCAAGCCCTTTGACTTCCATGGCCGCCCATCTTGCTCGCATCCTCTCCATTAATGGCACCCAAGCTGCAGTTTAATTCAATTTTTAAATATAAAACAATCATCGCAAACATTTTAGTTAGAACACCCGTATGCAAACCGATAGCTTCCCCAGGAAGCTAATTGAAAATGTGCCGAGCAGGATTTCTGCTGCTCTTGATCACAAACGTTTTAGATAGAACACCCATATGCAAAGTGAGAGCAGCGCAGGATTTTCTACAGTTCATTGTGCCGAGACACCACGTGATGATCGGGTGTGATAAGCTCTACGTTCACATACAACGGGTGCAAGCCAGTTTTGCACACGCGGGATACTCGGGTTAAACTTAACGAGCCTAGCATATGTAGATATGGCCTTGAAACACTGAGACCGAAAGGTTGAACATGAATTATATAGTAGATATGATCAACATAGTGATGTTCACCATTGAAAACTACTCCATCTCACGTGATGATCGGACATGGTTTAGTTGATATGGATCACGTGATCACTTAGATGATTAGAGAGATGTCTATCTATGTGGGAGTTCTTAAGTAATTTGATTAATTGAACTTTAATTTATCATGAACTTAGTACCTGATAGTATTTTGCAGGTCTATGTTGTTGTAGATAGATGGCCCGTGCTGTTGTTCCATTAAATTTTAATGCGTTCCTAGAGAAAGCTAAGTTGAAAGATGATGGTAGCAACTAAACGGACTGGGTCCGTAACTTGAGGATTATCCTCATTGCTGCACAGAAGAATTACGTCCTGGAAGCACCGCTAGGTGACAAACTCGTTGCAGGAGCAACGCCAGATGTTGTGAACACCTGGCAAAGCAAAGCTAATGACTACTCAATAGTTCAGTGTGCCATGCTTTACTTCTTAGAACCGGGACTTCAACAATGTTTTGAATGTCATCGAGCATATGAGATGTTCCAGGAGTTGAAGTTAATATTTCAAGCAAATGCCCGGACTGAGAGATATGAAGTCTCCAATAAGTTCTACAGCTGCAAAATGGAGGAGAATAGTTTTGTCAGTGAAAATATACTCAGAATGTCTGGGTACCACAACCACTTGACTCAGCTGGGAGTTAATCTCCCTGATGATAGTGTTATTGACAGAGTTCTTGAATCACTGCCACCAAGCTATAAGAGCTTCGTGATGAACTATAATATGCAAGGGATGGATAAGACGATTCCTGAGCTCTTCGCAATGCTAAAGGTTGCGGAGTTAGAAATCAAGAAGGAGCATCAAGTGTTGATGGTCAACAAGACCACTAGTTTCAAGGAAAAGGGTAAAGGGAAGAAGGGGAACTTCAGGAAGAACAACAAGCCAGTTGCTGCTCAAGTGAAGAAACCCAAGTGTGGACCTAAGCCTGAGACTGAGTGCTTCTACTACAAAGGAACTGGTCATTGGAAGTGAAACTGCCCCAAGTATTTGGTGGAGAAGAAGGATGGTAAAGTGAAAGGTATATTTGATATACATGTTATTGATGTGTACCTTACTAATGCTCGTAGTAGTGCCTGGGTATTTGATACCGGTTCAGTTGCTAACATTTGCAACTCGAAACAGGGGCTACGGATTAAGTGAAGATTGGCTAAGGATGAGGTGACGATGCGCGTGGGAAATGGTTCCAAAGTCAATGTGATCGTCGTCGGCACGCTACCTCTACATCTACCTTCGGGATTAGTTTTAGATCTAAATAATTGTTATTTGGTGCCAGTGTTGGGCATGAACATTCTATCTGGATCTTGTTTCATGCGAGATGGTTATTCATTTAAATGAGAGAATAATGGTTGTTCTATTTATATGAGTAATATCTTTTATGGTCATGCACCCTTGATGAGTGGTCTATTTTTACTAAATCTTGATAGTAGGGATACACATGTTCATAGTATTGAAGGCAAAAGATGCAGAGTTGATAATGATAGTGCAACTTATTTCTGGCACTGCCCTTTGAGTCATATTGGTGTAAAGCACATGAAGAAACTCCATTTTGATGGACTTCTAGAATCACTTGATTATGAATCACTTGGTACTTGCGAACCATGCCTCATGGGCAAGATGACTAAAACACCGTTCTCCGGAACAATGGAGCAAGCAACAGAGTTATTGGAAATCATACATACTGATGTATGTGGTCCAATGAACATTGAGGCTCGCGGCGGATATCGTTATTTTCTCACCTTCATAGATGATTTGAGCAGATATGGGTATATCTACTTAATGAAACATAAGTCTGAAACATTTGAAAAGTTTAAAGAATATCGGAGTGAAGTGGAAAATCATCGTAACAAGAAAATAAAGTTTCTACAATCTGACCATGGAGGAGAATATTTGAGTTATGAGTTTGGTCTTCAATTGAAACAATGCGGAATAGTTTCGCAACTCACGCCACCCGGAACACCACAGCGTAATGGTGTGTCCGAACGTCGTAATCGTACTTTACTAGATATGGTGCGATCTATGATGTCTCTTACTGACTTACCGCTATCATTTTGGGGTTATGCTTTAGAGACAGCTGCATTCACGTTAAATAGGGCACCATCTAAATCCATTGAGATGACACCTTATGAATTGTGGTTTGGCAAGAAACCCAAGTTGTCATTTCTTAAAGTTTGGGGCTATGATGATTATGTGAAAAAACTTCAACCAGATAAGCTCAAACCCAAACCGAAGAAATGTTTCTTCATAGGATACCCAAAGGAGACTGTTGGGTACACCTTCTATCACAGATCCGAAGGCAAGATATTCGTTGCTAAGAATGGATCCTTTCTAGAGAAGGAGTTTCTCTTGAAAGAAGTGAGTGGGAGGAAAGTAGAACTTGATGAGGTAATTGTACCTGCTCCCTTATTGGAAAGTAGTTCATCACTGAAATCAATTCCAGTGATTCCTACACCAGTAAGTGAGGAAGCTAATGATGATGATCATGAAACTTCTGATCAAGTTACTAACGAACCTCGTAGGTTAACCAGAGTAAGATCCGCACTAGAGTGGTACGGTAATCCTGTTCTGGAGGTCATGTTACTTGACCATGACGAACCTACGAACTATGAGGAAGCGATGATGAGCCCAGATTCCGCAAAATGGCTTGAGGCCATGAAATCTGAGATGTGATCCATGTATGAGAACAAAGTGTGGACTTTGGTTGACTTGCGCGATGATCGGTAGGCCATAGAGAATAAATGGATCTTCAAGAAGACGACTGACGCCTATGGTAATGTTACTATCTACGAAGCTCGACTTGTTGCAAAAGGTTTTCGACAAGTTCAAGGAGTTGACTACGATGAGACCTTCTCACCCATAACGATGCTTAAGTCCGTCCGAATCATGTTAGCAATTGCCACATTTTATGATTATGAAATTTGGCAAATGGATGTAAAAACTGCATTCCTTAATGGATATCTTAAAGAAGAGTTGTATATGATGCAACCAGAAGGTTTTGTCGATCCAAAAGGTGCTAACAAAGTGTGTGTGATACCCCTGATTCGATCGTACACTAATCATAGACGCAAACGTGTACGATCAAGATCAGGGACTCATGGGAAGATATCACAACACAACTCTACAAATAAAATAAGTCATGCAAGCATCATATTACAAGCCAGGAGCCTCGAGGGCTCGAATACAAGAGCTCGATCATAAACGAGTCAGCGGAAGCAACAATATCTGAGTACAAACATAAGTTAAACAAGTTTGCCTTAAGAAGGCTAGCACAAAAAGGGATACATATCAAAAGAGACGCGGGCCTCCTGCCTGGGATCCTCCTAAACTACTCCTAGTCGTCATTAGCGGCCTGCACGTAGTAGTCGGCACCTCCAGTGTAGTAGGAGTCGTCGTCGATGTTGGCATCTGGCTCCTTGACACCATTGTTTGGTCGCAACAATCAGGTATAGAAAGGGGGGAAAGGGGAGAAAAGCAACCGTGAGTACTCATCCAAAGTACTCGCAAGCAAGGAGCTACACTACATATGTATGCATTGGTATCAAATGGAAAAGGGGGTAGCATATGTGGACTGAACTGCAGAATGCCAGAATGAGAGGGGGATAGCTAGTCCTATCGAAGACTACGCTTCTGGCAACCTCCATCTTGCAGCATGTAGAAGAGAGTAGATAGTAAGTTCACCAGGTATCATCGCATAGCATATTCCTACCCGGTGATCCTCCCCTCGTTGCCCTATGAGAGAGCGATCACCGGTTGTATTTGGCACTTGGAAGGGTGTGTTTTATTCAGTATCCGGTTCTAGTTTTCATATGGTCAAGGTACAACTCCGAGTCGTCCTTTTACCGAGGGAAACAACTATTTGAATAGATAAACTTCCCTGCAGGGGTGCACCGCATTTCCCAACACGCTCAATCCCCTTTGTCCGGACACACTTTTCTGGGTCATGCCCGGTCTCGGAAGATCAACACGTCGCAGCCCTACCTAGGCACAACAGAGAGGTCAACACGCCGGTCTAAATCCTATGACGCAGGGGTCTGGGCCCATCGCCCATTGCACACCTGCACGTTGTGTACGCAGCCGGTGAGCAGACCTAGCCTCCCTTATACAAGAGTAGGCGTTCCAGTCCAACCCGGCGCGCGCCGCTCAGTCGCTGACGTCACGAAGGCTTCAGTTGATACCACGACGTCGAGTGCCCATAACTGTTCATGCGTAGTTGGTTAGTGCGTATAGGCCAGTGGCCAGACTCAGATCAAATACCCAGATCTCGTTAAGCGTGTTATTTTGAAATAACCGCGGACGCCGACCAGGGCCAGGCCCACCTCTCTCCTAGGTGGTCTCAACCTGCCCTGTCGCTCCGCCACAAAGTAACAGTTGGGGGCCATCGGGAACCCAGGCCCACCACTACCTGGATGGAACCACCTGCCCCTTCAGCCCCCACAGCAGAATCACTTGCGGGTACTCTACGAGCCGACCCAACTTTAGTCACCACATGTATCACATATAATGTATATAAGTATATACCCGTGATCACCTCCCAAGTGATCACGGCCCAATAGTATAGCATGGCAGATGGGCAAGAAGGTAGGGCCACTAATGGAATACTAGCACCCTATACTAAGCATTTAGGATTGCAGGTAAAGGTAACAACAGTAGTAGCAAAGACAGGCTATGCA
Source organism: Triticum urartu (assembly GCF_056163025.1). Taxonomy (NCBI): domain Eukaryota; kingdom Viridiplantae; phylum Streptophyta; class Magnoliopsida; order Poales; family Poaceae; genus Triticum; species Triticum urartu. Next base: position 94,097,242 of record NC_141878.1, read on the forward strand.
TCAGGATAGGATTAACGGAAAGCAGTAACATGATACACTACTCTAATGCAAGCAGTAGAGAGACGAATAGGCGATATGTAGTGATCAAGGGGGGGGGCTTGCCTTGTTGCTCTGGCAAGAAGGGTCGTCAACACTGTAGTCGACAACAGGGGTACCGGCAGGGGTCTCGGGGTCTATCGGAAAGAAGTATTGGAGGGGGACACAATAAATAACAGTGCAATCAAAGCATCACAAGGCATAACATGACAATACGCGGTGC